>NW_027094088.1:3248026-8778026 GCF_029207755.1 Chamaea fasciata | reverse complement strand
ATTAAAAATTAAAATGACGGAGTCTTTTTAGCTATGGCATTGGTAGCTCTTTGTAATTAACCTATCCTCCTCCCCTGAGAAACTTGGGTTTAATTTAATTTTTAAGGGGATGAGGAGCATTATTTATTGGTGTCTTTCAGGAAGGCTGTAGGCAAACACACCAGCAGCAGTGGAAGGAGTCTGAAATTTTATTCTCAGTTTGTACTTTTACCTCATGCAGGTTTTGGAATTTGAAAGGTGGAAACTGGCATAATTAATAGGATGTAATTTAGAAACAAAGATGGGGGGATGCAAAACTGGAAGAACCAGGCACAAAAAAAAAAAAAAATCAGAAAGAGCAGACTTTGAAGGATGAAATCAATGCCAACATTTAGATATCAGCTGAGGTACAACCCCCATAGAGACAAAGATGTTGAACCAGATTGAACCACATCCTGAGGTGTCAGGGAATACACTGGAGCATACATGTTGCACACACCAGCATATATCCCCCTCTGCTGAGGACTGGACAGCTTGTGCCAAATTCTATGACCCCAGCCATGGATTACGAGGGCTCAGCAGCTCCAAGAATTAAGTGTGGTTTGGGGATTAAGCCACAGAAGGTGTAAAAGGCAGAAGGTAAAGGCACAACATTTCTGCAGCTCTTACCATGGGCTTTGCTTTCCAAAACTGCAGTCCTTGGTCCTGGCAGGAGCACTACAAATTCCATTTGGGAATGAGATGCTTGTTCTGCGCTGCCTGACCAGGACTGAGAAGGGCACTACCAACAGCCCCCAAACATGTTTAATGCAGCACTGGGAAGCAAATGTGAGGATTCTTTCAACACTTCTATTTTGATATTTCCTTACAAATAGGTGCCTATATTTGTACCATGCCAAAGGAGAACCACAGAGGATTTTTTCACCTCTTGCAGAGCAAGATAAGAGCTGAACTGAGCAGATGTTTTGCAGGAAACCTTAATTTATGACTTAGGCAAAACCTTGCACAAGCCAACCACGATGCTTCGGGTTTGTTAAAAGGGCCAGAGCGAGGATCTCCTCTGCTTTGCAGGTTTTTCTAGACAGCTCTCCTCATCAGGGCACGATATTTTTAGAAGACTTGCACCCAGAGGATGAGCCAAATGGGAAAAACAGGCTTTTTTTTTTTTTTTGCAGGTGCTATAATTGTGCCTGCAAGTGCTGCCATTGACACTTCTAACTTCTAATTAGACTTACAAATCAAGTGCTGGGATGCCAACATGGTTTCCCAGCCTGGAAGAGCAGTTTCACTCACAACATTTCATGCTCTGACCCAGTGGGATGGGATCGTGCAGGCAGAGATTCCTGGAAAGCCAGGGGCTTTATAGGGTCAGAAATGTCTTTATAGCCCTACAGCACCTGCAAAGCTCAGCACAAAATTAGGGGTGTCCAAGTCCCCTTTCCTCTGGGGAATCCACAGCGCTGCTAGTACACAAGTCAGATTACACCATCCCTGGCTCTGATATCTGAGCATGCACAGCTCCCACTAAATCCAGGGTCTGCTTGGGCTCTGCAGAGCTGTGCCCAGTGATTAAACAAAAGAAAAAACATGCTCAGTCAGAAGAAGGGGAAGGTTTCAAGCAATTCTTCCTCTGGAAGTGAAAATACCCAGAAACAGACTCTTAAAACTAACACGACTTACTCAGTGTAAATATTATGTTTCCAAGGTCCAAGTCTGGAACATTCAACTTTATGCTGTTTCCATTTTTTTATACATGCATATTTATAAAATATTCTATATTCTTGAGCATCCCAATCTCACCATGGTGCACAGCCACGGAGTGATTATCAATGTCATAAATAAAAAAACACCAAACATGGTGAAATCAAAAGGTCACTTGCATAACTGTCAGGGAAAGCAGCAGTGAAATGATTTACAGACACAGGAAATATAATTCCGCAGCGAGGAATTCCTTTGGCAGTTAATGGAATTAATTCAATGCAGCCCATCACTGGTTTAGAGAGGGAGCCCTCAGTGAAAAACAACTCTTTGGGAAGACTGATTCAAGGCCATGAGCAACTTGGGAGTGTCTTTAATGGCTAACCAAAACCTCTGGCTTCAGGAATGAGGTGGAGATGTGAGCACAGAGCTAGGGGATGCCTGTGATGCGTCCAAGCATCCCTCACTTCCCATCAGCAGCTCCCAAGAGGCAACGGGCGCCATGAATCCCATCACATCACCCAGATGCATCCACATGGTATCCCCAGCAAGGCTGCTTCTGGAATAATCCAATTGTTAAACCATTAAAAGGCCCACATACAGCAAGGAAAAAAAAAAAAAACAACCTGAGCATTTTAAATACTAATAGTTTAATAGTTCTTTCATTTAAAGCCGTATCTTTAAGTGCATTACAATGTGTCATTTTATGCATGTCCTGTAGTCAAATTACACACCCGTGTGTGAGCGCGAGCTTAAGTGGCATTTAAAAATAGCCCTGGCTATTACTGCTAGCACATAATAAATTAATGATGGAGCATTTAGCTCTGCCTACAACCCCACAACCTTGTTCCTGAGCGAGCGGGACACAGGCTGCAAATAACGCCGCTGAGTCCCTGGAGAGGGCGGGCTCCCAAAACTGGGAGCCTGTCCCCAAAACCCCTACTTTGGCCAAAGAAGTAACCCCAAGGAAGGCAGGAGGGACCTCACCTGCACACCCACCCTCCCCGAGCCATCCTCCCGTGCAGCGACACCCATCATCTGATTTTATTTGTATTTTTCCCCCCTCCCCTTGCTTTCAGCTTTGAATGGCAATTAGGAAAAGGTTAACCGAGTGCCTTTCTCCCAGGAATCCTCTTCCTCCTTTCAAAATAACAGCGTTAGCAGAAGAAAATCCCAGATTAGGCTAACAGGTAGGAGCGTGGTGCAGCCCTGGGAGATGCTGTTGGAAGTGGGGAGATTGGGAGAATCATCCCAGCGGGAGACTAATACTCATCATTCGGAGCTGCAGCTGAGGCCTGCTTGAGTGACAGGCAGGCAGGAGCTGAAAGAGCCGCTCATATCCCACAACTGCTGGCATGCAGACTTGAAAGAGATTTATTTCAGGATAATTAGCTGGGAGTATTAAAGGTGGCAGGAAAGATCTGCAATTACTGTTTAACAAACAGAATGGAGGCAAAAGAATTTAAAAAAAAAAGGGGGGGGGGAGTTGGGATGGGGGGGGAGAAGAGCCAAAAATGAAATTAAAACCCCCAAATATTTCTCCACTTGAAAGTTGTTAAATAATTGAAAGAGTTCAAAGCAACTTCATTGTATTCAAAGTAAGGAATTTGGAGGCGGAAAGAGCTCCATCATATGAAATCAGCGAAGTCTTTTCCAAGACTGGGCTTTGCAAAAGTGGAATTTCCCAGTTTATATGGCAAACAGGAGCTGCCCTGACTTTCTTCTCTATTTGCACACTCCTTGGGCATCACCAAAATGTCTACCCTGGAAATAAGCATTTCTGATCTAGGAAAAAAAAAATATATATATATATATATATATATATATATATGTATATATATCTACATGCTTAACTGTCTGAGTTTTGAAATGGAGTTTTAAGGATATTTGCTTCCTACTGCTCTTTTCAAGGGTTGACAAATTTCCCTCTTTCCAGCAAAGGAGATGTGTTTTACAGTTCATTTAAGAAGGTAAGGTCTGCTGGTAGCAATAAATGTCCCAAAAGAGAGGCACACCAGAGTAAGTTTGGGGAGAGGAAGAGACTAAATATATGGAGAATTCCTATTGCAATTTTCCATAGAATCATAGACTGCTTTGGATTGGAAAGGACCTTAAAATCACCTAATTTCGAACTCCCTGCCATAGGCAGGGGGTTTATGGAAATAACAACACAGGTGCTGTCTGCATTTTTTTATGGTGGGGGGTCTGCCTCTTAAAAGAAAAAAAAAAAATAAAGAAAGGAAAAAAAAAAAGGGATTTTCCTTATGGAAACCAGGCTGACTTCAAAACCCAACCAAAGCTTAGAAATTACCACCTCCAGCCTGATTCAACATTTCCCTGTATCAGGCTGGGAGAAGCTTTATTCAGCTCCATCCACATCCCCTGGCAGCTGCTGGCATCACACATGAGCTCGTCTGTGCCAAATATAAATAAAGTTCACCCAACACACAGAGCCTCAAAGCATCCAAGATTTTCATCGGGCTTCAAGACTCATTGTTGCTGAGCCTCACGCTGCTCTTTCAAAACAAGGAGCCTTTTCTGCATTCTGCTCAATGATCTACAGTCCTCCAAAATCATCTATTTATTTATGCTCTAATCTGGGACTTGCCCTCTGCGATGAAAAAAAAACACTGCTTGAATTGTGTGGAAATACCAGGCTTGCTTGGCCCACTTTGAGGAGGTTAGATAAAGACTGGGAAAGGCAAAGTGATTTTTAGTTGCCCAGCACCAGGCCCACAAGAGAAGAAAAGGAAAAGCCAAATAGAATGACAAGATGGGCCCTGCTGCCAGATCAGTGCTTGCTATACACCACAACACTCTTGGGCTAAAAAAAAGGGCAAAATCAGAGTATATTGGGTAAATCTGATTGGTTTGGTTTTGTTTTTTTCTTTTTGATCTAAATAAAAAAAAAAAGGTGCCAAAAAACAACCAAAATCCACTATGCTAAATACATCAATTTCAACATGACTTTCACAGGGAGAAGTTTCTCATCTCTAGGATGACCCAAAGAAACAAGGTAAAAAGTCATCCCAGAATAGCCGAAAGCGAGGCATTGAGGACGCTCCCCTGGGCTGTGAGAAACCCAGATTCCAGTCCCTGTTTTTCCCTGCCCAACACGGCCAAGGGCAGGCAGGGACTGACAGGGAGCTGGGATGTCCTGCCTCTCCCCAGGTCTCCTGCAAAACATATCTCACCTTTATGGGACTTCCATGGAAAGCCCTCCCAGCTCCATCTCCCCGTCACACCCAAGGGCTTAAGGAAAGTCACATGAGGCTGGGATTTGTGAAATGAACAACTTATCTATGTTAGAGGTCTTCCCTTGGTGCTTGTAGAAAGTCTGCAATCTCTGGAGAGCTGCTATAAACAGTTTGTATATGGTTTGTTTCCAGTGCTCTGGAAAGCAAAGCCCGTATCATGCTTCATCCCAGGCTGTGATCCCAGATCCAGCAGCTGCATTCTTCACTCCTCACGTTGTTACCCCACAGGAGATCCAACCCATTCAAACCTCCCACAGCAAGTCAAATCATGATCCAGTCTCATCCATACCACAAGTTATGTTATTCCCAGCATCCTCCCCATGGAAAAAAATGTCCATAAAGTGTCTGTCTCTCCTTGGAAAGGCCTTCCAGGTGATGCTGGAGGAAATGCCATGGATCTGCTTCCCTGCTCAGAGGGGCAAGGTGAGGGCACACCATCCCTCAGTGCAAGTGCCATGATCCCACCATCCAGGCACAGTGGCCCTGGATGAACACCACATGGAATGGGCCCATGTCCCCATCACTCTCTCTCTCTCTGGCCTGAAGAAAGCTTATGGATTTCTCTGCCTCTGCTCCCCAGTGTATCAGTCGAAGGAAGGTTCTCTCTCTTCCATTCTTGTGCAGATTAATTATTTAATGTTTGTGAAGCACTTCAAAGATGAGAAATGTTAAACATTGTTATTACCCACATCAGTAGGATGATGATGGCTTTTTCTCGTTTTCATAAACTTCCTGGGGAAAAACAAGAACTTAAAAACTGTCTCCGAACACAAGAGGTGAGCAAGGTGCTGTGCCCAGCACAAGTCCAACACAGTCAAATGCAGGCAGGATTGGCCTCTCTGAACCTAGAGTTAGATTAATATTTCCAAAATAATCGGAACAACCAAAGATATCTGATGGTGCTTGAATCATGTCCCTGTCTTTTGCTTAGGAAGTGATACCCAAAGCAGCCCATGGCATCCAAATCATCCCAAGGCACTCCACAGAGTGAGGAAATTTTCTGCACAAAAACTGGCACATAATAAAAAAGCAAGAAAATAAGAAATGCTCCTCCAGTGTGCAACTTCTTCCCCCTCACCAACACCCTCCCCACACGCCAAAGGTTGGGTAAAACCACCTTACACTTCAAAAAGCACCTGTAAATATTCATGTGGTCTGTGTCACTTAACATCAGCACATTCATTTTCCCAGCTTGGCCCACAACCTGTTCACACGTTAAACTACTTAGAAAGCACTTTCTTTTCACTGACAGTCATTGAAGTAAATATAAAATATAAATATTTGATTTTAATGGGCAGAACCACAAGCACAGTTCTTCTGGAATAGTCAGAGTATTACACCAGAAAAATAATGCATTTTTAATTAGGCTTGAGGTTCCCACCACTGCTTTCCCAGCTTGAGGCAATCATTGCCCTCCTCCACTGCCCAGATTTCCCTTTGGCCTCAGTGTCCCTCACCAAATAGGAAATTATCAGTCTTTACCCATTTCACCATGTTAGAGACAGCATTTATGAAGTGCCTCAGCTGAAAGTGTTTAAAACACACACAGGAGAACATCTCCATGTGAGTGTGCAGAAAGACATTCTTTCCTGGGGTGACAACCAGCCATAAACACAAAACACACTATTTTTGTCATAAAAACGACATGAAGAGGCAGAAACACAACACACTATAGATTTTTGGGCAGTATTTGAATCTGACAAACTGCAAACATCTTTTCTTTAAAGACTTCCCAATGTCTTAAACTTCCAGAAAAGGGGTTCTCCTGCTCTGCTGTTTGCTCACCTATTTGGTGCCATCCTGTTCATGCTGTACTAACACAATAACAATTTTTCAGAGTACCAACTCCTTCCTTGTTTCTCCAAGTTGACAGAGACACAATCATTCACCTGGGCATCATATTTAAAACTTGCACCTGCCTGCTATAGGAAATCCATGGATGTTTCTTGATATGATAGATAATACCATGATTAGAGATCATTTCATTATGATAGATAGTATTTCCAAGGCAGAGCCTCTAGTCAGGAAAATAAACTGTTTAGCAAAGCCACTTCTGCTCAGGAGTTCAGTTTTTGGGATTACGGGGGCAAGGGGAAAAGTACTTTATCCTGGTAGGAGCTCACATTTGCTGAATGTCACAGGACTGCTCATCCCAGCAGGCTGCCAGCTAAGACAGAAGCCTTTTTCCACTTAGGATGGCCCTTGGACTGGGGATGAGCACTGGGATAGAATCACAGAATGATTTGGGTCGCAAGGGACCTGAAGACCATCTAATTCCAACCCCACTGCCCTGGCAGGGCGATGTGATATTTACAATTCTAGCCCACAAAACTTGTACAGGATCATTTTATAACTAGATAAAGAGTTAAGAAGATAGAAATAGAAGAAGGCAGACTCTATTAAGAAGAAGTTATACATCTTTGTAGAGGGGAGTAGCATATTCTGATTTTCTCACATCATCTACATCTGTGTATATCTATGGAAAGAAAAAAAATATCTATGAGAGGCAGATAACTTTTGAGATGAGGACTCATTTCCCAGGGAATCCAGGGAATATTTACAAAGGACTGCTGTAACCTATACCCAGTTGACCAAGCACTGACTAGGGAGAGAAAATAAAGGGGGCTTTTTGGAAAGTTAAGTTCTGACACTGTGGCTGTACACCAGGCTTGTGCTCGCTCCCAGCCGTGGCTGTTCTTCAGTGGGAGTTGTCACTCCAGTGCTAATAAAATGTGATGGTCTAATTGTATTAGCAATTTCCCATCATGTTATATTAATATGCATCATACTAGTATCCATTTTCACTAATGTGACATGAAAGGCAGTAATTTGATTACTTTTTCCTATGATTATGGGGAGGGAGCTTGGCCTTCTGGATGGGCCATACTCCAGGCAGCCAGAGCATTGAGCTCATGGGCCTGTCCCTGTCCCCAACATTCTGCTCTGCCTTGAGGAGATCACTACACCTTTGGGGTGCTACAGCTGATAAACAGAGAGTTCACAAAGTGTGGGGTGATCTTGAGTTAAAGCAGACACTGGACATAGGAAGGATGGGCTGGAGCAATCTCCATCCATCATGGTGTTTTCCCTGTATTTTCACATTTTCCAAAACTCTTCACCAGCATCTCCATTAAAATGGATGGGAGTTTTTGTATAGGGAAGGCCTCACCTACAGCCTGGCAATGCACTTCAGTGATGTTCTCCCTGCTCATAAATTATGCCTTACATAATACTTCTTCCCTCTTTCCCGGACAAGCCTTTTGGAGCCCTTCTGCTACCACATTCCTTCTGCTGTGCTCCTTAAGGTGGTGAATATGGATCCTCATAATGCAGAGGAAATTTGTGTCCTGCTGCTGAAGTCATTCTGCAGATTTCACTCCAATTCCAAGCTCAGGGTTTGTTTTCTTGCAGCCTTGAGCAAACACTACAGTGCCAATGAGCTGGGCATACTGCTATAAAATGGGATTATTTTTTTTTTTTTATTCTTCTCATGCTTTGCAAGGGGTTTTTGTGCCTTACTGTGGCTGTTTGCTGGTTCACCAAGGTACCCTTGCCACATCCATGGCATAAACATCCTCTCCATGCCTGCAGCCTTCAGAAAACACACCACAAACTTGTGATGCAGTCACCACTTACTTTCCTAATTAAAGAGCTGGTGGCACTGGGAATATTTCTTCAGGACCACTCACCAGAACAGGTAAAGGAGGAGTTGGGCCTACAGAAGGTAAGATGTACCCCAAACTCTGAGCAGCATCAAACTGGCCAGAAACTACTTGATGTGGGCACACACCCACCCCACAGCAAGGATTTGTGTTAAATCACGCAAGTTTGGACAGTCCCAGGCCGCTGATTTGCTTCCCTGCCCAGAAGGATAGTCAAAACTCATCCAGCAGCTCAGCTTGCAGTAGAACAATAAACCATGGGAGAGCACCATAAATCCCGGTAATGTGCTCCGAGGAAGGCAGCCGCTCCGAGGTCAGAGCTGGAGCTTCTTGGGAATTTTCAGACAAAAGATTTTTCATCAGAAATTGCTGATTCACCAAAACTGAGGCTTTGCCATCCAGCAAACCAATCTCACTGCAGCTTTCATCAGGGGAGATCTCCCTGGCCCCAGACAGAATTAATGACCACAAGGAGAGAGGAAGAAGCCTCCTCTGAAACAACCTGCAGCTCTCACCTGACCCACGAGGGACCAGTGCCAGCAGCATCCTACAAATCCCATCGGCCCATGCATACCAAGATAAGGCTATCCCACACCTCCCTGGAGCAGCAGGGTGTCCCCTAAGAAATTAAATACCTATTTTCCATAGGAGAGGGATGCTCTGTACAAGAGGTCTCTGAGAGGATGAGAACAACAGGCGAATTTCTTTGAAACAAATGCTTTCCCTGCCTTTCTCCTTTGAAAAAGTCCAAGCCCCACCAGTGATGGGTGAACAAAGGTTGGTTGCCAAGCAGGGGTGGATTCCATCTCTGAGCACCTTTCTGTGCTCGAAGGAGAGGGAAAAGCAGCGGCAGAGCCAAGAACCTCTCCCAACTCCTGCTGGGCTATCAGTTGCTGCTGGAATAAATCAAAATCAGTTATGGGAAATGTAAAATTATCATTTGGAAATCACTCTCTCTGAATAATTCAGTCATTGACTTTCACATCAAACAACCATTCCAGCCACCCACACACGCAGTTCAGTCTCCTGCTTAGTTTTAAACTCTCTTTAATTATCGGCATTAACCTATCCCATCACGATTTCATCCTCATTCCATGCCGGGGGAGGGGGCAGCCGTTTGATAAAGCACAACCAACTGGAGGACTTTGAGCTGTCCTTCTGCTTCTTCTGCCCAGCCTGGCGGGGCAAGGACACCTCAGCCACAAGTGCACCTCCAGCACCTCTCGGAACCTTTCCACAGGAAGAGCAGCCCAGAATCGTGGAACAGTTTGGCTTGGGAAGGGTCCTGGAAGATCACCTCATTCCAACCCTCCTGTCATGGGCAGGGGTATTTTTCACTGGACCAGGTTGCTCAAATCCCACCCAGCCTTGACTTGAACACTTCCAGGGATGGGGCAGCACACTTGTCCCCACCCCATCACAGCACAGCCTGGCAGGAGCTGCTGCTGCCACCTCTCCCCCAGCCCCAGATAAAAGTTTCTCCAAATAACAACTGCTCTTCTTAAAACCTGCAAGGCCTCTCAGGATGCCCAAGCATCCCCTTTTAGGCTGTTTTTCAGGAAGCCTCTCATTAAGCAGAAAACCAGACCAGCCTTGTCCTCACCTTCTCTCGGGGTGTTAATCACACCCGGCAAGCAGGACCCCACCACATACCTGCCTCAATTAACATCCCTCATCTAGCTCCCCAAAACGGCCAGAAATATAAAGACTACATCCAGAGCAAAACTTTATCCCTTTTCCCTTAAAGTTCCTTAATCTTCCTGCACTTTGACAACATGTTTAAGTTAGTTTCACATTTTATTTGTCTACTGAGCTCCCAAAGTTGGGAAAATTAGTATTGTGCGTGCGGTTTGATTTAATTAGTAATTGGGGAAATAGGTCTGGCATGTTTCATGGAGGCTTGGGGAAATTGT
The DNA here is from genome assembly GCF_029207755.1 of Chamaea fasciata. Classification (NCBI taxonomy): domain Eukaryota; kingdom Metazoa; phylum Chordata; class Aves; order Passeriformes; family Sylviidae; genus Chamaea; species Chamaea fasciata. Next base: position 8,767,517 of record NW_027094088.1, on the reverse strand, counting down.
CAATTAGCATTGTGTTAATTGGTGTCTGCTGTCCTTGCTTTTTAGTTTTTAACCCCTTTTACCTTGTTCCCACTTTTGGTATGTAAAAATGTGGCTGCTTATTATTCTTTAAGTAAAGGATTAATTGCTTGAATTCCTTCCTGTGCCGGGTGTCCTTTTTCCCCCTCTGTGGTGGGATTTGTGCATCCCCTCCAGGCACTGGTTTTGGACACCGGGGTGGAGTTATACCCTGACCTGGTGTCACCCTGCCCGGGGCTGGGATCTCTCCCCTGCCACCAGCACTAGCCCATCTACCCAGCTTTTCCTCCCAGAGCTTCCTTGCCTTTCCCCTCTCTCATCCATGCCATTAATCACTCGCTCCAACAGGCACCAAAATCCCCACAATCTAGCCAACAAAAATTTGAATAAAGGAAAGATGAGCGAAAAAGAGGGAGTTTGCCACAAAATTACAAAAGTAAACTTTGACACATGAAACACCGCCCAAGGAAAGGGAACGATATTCCCTTTCAAAACTCACACTGTGCTTTTTAATTTGCCGTGCTAGATGTCCAGGAATAAGCCAGAGGTTTGCACATCTACCTGATGGGAATAATTAATTAATTGTTAATTGTTATTAATAACTGAGGTCCTGATCTCACAGACAGGCACGCACACACTTAGATTTAGGACATCCATGCACATGAGGGTAAGGCACTGGCAATCACTTCCAAGAGTGATGCTCCCAGAGCCTGAGAGCATTTTAAACACACACAAATTCCCAGACCACGTTGAGCATGCCATGGCAGAAGGACACCCCGGTGGAGAGCAGGATTTGTGAAGGCACAAGCACAATGCCAAGCAAAAATGTTTCATTTAAGCACCTTGGCTGGAGCATTCCCCATCCCTGGAGAATTCTGGGTGCTCAGCCGGCTGAATCCCACCAGCCCAGGCCTGACCCTGTATCCAACTCCTCAGGCATAGCTTTGGGAAGAGGCAGCAGCGATGCCCAGGGAGGGATGCTCCCAAGGGTAGGGGCAGGGGGCTGTTTATACACCAGCTTGGCAGGGAGCCAGGAAGAGCGAGCAGGTCTCAAAATTATTCAGTGCACAATTACAACACATCTTTCCAGGCAGAGACATTTGCATAGAAAACAGCAGAGGAAAACTCCTCCCTCAGTCCCCTGGTTTGGAGGGGAGAGTGTGAAATGGTCAGGTAAAGTCACCTCAACTTGACTCAAAATCCACCTGGCAGTGGCTTTAGTCTTCACATTTTTCCCAGTGACTTCCAGCCAACCAGGTGGGCACGGATGAGGTGACACAATCTTGGAGCAGATATTTTTGCAACTTATAATGCTCAAACTGACACAAAAAGTGAAAAATCATCAAATCATGCAAGACACAGTCAACCAACAACAAGCAGTGGCACCCACAACCCTGGGCAAGAAAACACGCAGAACCACCAGTAAAATATGTTGTTTTCCAGGGAAAACTGCTGCCAACCACAACAATCCACCTGAGGAATGTAGCAGAGGAATTGAAGGAGTCAGCACCATATTTGAGGGGGTAAATTCAACCAACCCATGAGAAGGTTACAGAGGCTTTAAATGATATTTGCATAGAATTAGAAAGTAATAATTAAAGTAGAGAACAATTTGAAAGGAACTACACTAATACTGCCTTCACAATAATTATCTCACCAGAATTTCAGAGGCTGAATTATTTTCTATTGGATTTACAATTAATTTTGTAAAAATAACAAATCCTCCCTAAGAGGGACCATGGTACTATAATGATAGCACTTGAAAGTGGCACGCAGGCATTAAACCACCTGATCTTCCCAACACTTCCGTAAGGTAGGGAAGCACTGTTATCTCTGTTTGGGAAGCATATAGATAAGGGAGTTGAGCTCTGCTTTCAACCAAAGCTGGGCAAACTTGTCCCTGTCATCTCAGGGATATTAATCATCTGGAGTACCCCTGACACACATTTGATCCAGTGCCAGTTCAAGAGTGTTTCAGGTCCTTGGCAAAGCAAGAATTAACATCTCTGGAAGAATTGTGGCCATCCTACTTTAGAATCTCCATCCAGGAAAACTGCTGTCAGCAATCCTTTTCAACAGCACCTTGGGAAACAGGGCTTGCTCAGAAATACACCTCACAGGAAGGGAGGATGACCACAGAGGGCAAACATAAACAGAAGGATGAACCCAGCTCCTTAGGGCTTCTCTCAGCCAAATCTTCAAACAAAAGAAGAGTCTTTCTAGAGGCTTGAAACAACATATCCCAAATTAAAGCATCACTCTCCAAGTCAGCATCCAGGACTGCAGCTGTTGGGGAACACCTCTGGTGATATCCAGAGTGTCCCACACACTCTCCAAGCATTGACCCTTGGGTTATTCTTGGGTAATGGCAGAGGTTTAGAAAGCTGAGCTGTGAAGGGGATCACGGATGTTCTCAGATATGTATTAATTAGAATTCCTGCACAGTTTTCTTCTGTTAATTATAGCTTAATTTGATTGCTTAATAGCTCTGGTTTTCGTAATGTTTAGCACCTGTTGTAAATTGCACAAGATAAATTGTCTTCTACCATCTACACTGTTTACTCCTAAAAATTTTCATTTTCCTTCCAGCTCCTGGCTTTGGATTTGTGTGGTCAGCTTTTCTCATCTTTGGCCTCTTCACCAAAGAAATCTCTTTTCTTTCATTTTTTTTTTCCAGTGGGCTATTTAGCCACCAACAGGGGTTTCTGTTAAATATTTTCCCAAAAGAGAGGATTTTTTAAAATAATATTGGGTAAAGAGATCTATCCACACACCACAGAGCATGAAAATGCTGACCCATGGTATTATACAGACTTTCACTCATGGGTCATCCTTCTTCACCGTTGTTGTCCCCTTCTCCTTTTCCAAGGTGAGGGGGGGACGTTCATCCTTCTCTCACAGGATTATTAGACAGAAGTGGAGGCCCTGCATCATTAATTGATTTCTTCCATACATTGTGCTATGATACAATTTTTCAAGGCTGTGCATAATTGTGTTCCCTGTGCCACTGCTCTATGTTCTGTCCTTGTCATATTGTCATTGAAGGCTGATTCCACCCTCTGTAATTGGAGATGTTCTACTTTTGGACAAAGGTGTGGGGGCAGCTCAGGGGAACAGCGCTGACATTTACTTCATCAATTTATTTTTATTGTTCCTACATTTATTGCAGCTATAACAGCCCTTTAATAGTTATATCTCCTCCCTGTAGGGTATTCTGGTATTTGAAATTTTTTTAACTCATTTGTTCTCATAGATAACAGTAAAGTGCATTTCACGCTAACCTTTAGGTTTCAATCTTCTCTCTTTCTTTGGCTCTAAAGCAGTTGCAGCTTTAAACTTTTACTGCATTGCCAGTCTAAAGGCCACCACCACCGAGTCCATTCCAGCACTGGAGTAACCACAAATTAGTGGTCCTGAAAATTTCAGGGAGGCGAGTCCTAAACCCTGAGTGCCGCTATTACCATAATTCAAACTTGGCCATCCTTTTAATAGAGGGGGGAGAAAAATACAGTAAATACTCACATTGAGTCTCCTTTTACAGTCTTCGGTCAAACAAGGGGTGATAATTGCATCTTTACGACTGGCAACGAAACTGACTCTGCCACCTCCGAGCTGGTGCCCTTCAGTACCTGCACAGGCAGCAAACGGGCTCAAGGTTCAGACAAAACTGTGCCTAAATTCCACAGGTTTCCTGGTCTGTCTTCCCAGATGGACTTTTTCCTCTCTCACCAGTTTTATCACACTTGCTGCTTGAGCTACAACTAAACAGCACCACGGAAAATAAATTACTTCTGATAAATGACTCACAGGTGGGTGTCAGCAGGTGACTTTTGCTGTTCAGAGATGTCCCAGACCAGAAGGACAGAACACTTTGCTTTAAACACCCAAACCTGTGCTGCCACGAAGGGAACGTCTGTCTTCTGTCCTTTTTTAAAATGGAAGCTCCTGGCAAAACCATTTCTAACCCCACCTACTCAGTCCTGCTCTCATTTATTGCACAGAAATGCTCTTCTTCCTCAAAGCCTCTTTGCTTAAAGACACTGCCAGGAAACAGCTTAATTAAAGTGAATGGAGACATTTGGAGCAAAATTAGGCCAGGTAGATAAGCTAGAAATGAGACAATAAAGGAGAGGGAACAAGTACTTAAAACAGTGAAAAGCCCACGGATTTTTAATGGAACTGACTTCAACACTCATCCAATAAGGCCCACTAGAGAAAACAGGATTGATCACCTGGCTCAGCGTTCTACCCAGAATGGCCCAAGAATAAAAATCCCTGTCTTCCAGATCTATTTTTTCCTGATCTCCGGCTTTTTACATCCTCATTATTCATGGACCAAGTTGGGTTCACACACCCAAACGTGAGATGCTGCAGGAGGAGTCCCATTCACTGGGGACAAGGGCACAAAACCACCCCTGCCAGTCTCAAAAGTGTAATCTTTACTTGAGATGTTGCAATTTTTTCCTTTACTAGAACAAAACAAAACAAACACCACCAACAACAAAACCTTGGAGAAATACTTAAAAATAAAAACTCAAGTCTTCAGCCTATCCTTCCCCTTGTATTTCAATGTTGAGCTTCCAGACACACATGAAGGTGGCCATTCATGTGGCTTCCCCACATGAAGCACCCTGGAAATAATACAGGGCTCTCCTAGATGACAATTACTTGCCATTAATAGGACAAAGCTTCTCTCACTGGGATTAAAACTGAGTCTGGAAGGAACAAGTGTAATGTAAAGCACCAATTCAGTGCCATTGGCTGAAGCAATATTTGTGTATCTGCTTCTCAGGAACCTTAGTGACACTTATTTGCAAAAAAAAAAACAAAACCCAAAAACACAAAGGAGGAAGGCAAAAGGGAGGAAGGAGCTTCAGGAGAGGCTTGCTCATAATTTTTAGACTTTGTGTCACCTGAACACTCTCAGGAAGTCATAAAAAATAATTTCATGTGAAAAGGGAAGGAGGTTTTCCAAAAGCTTCTGAGAAACAGACAAAAAAAGTTACATTAAATTGCTGGCATCGCAAGAGTTTATACTTTCAAGTCAAAGCAAGTTTTCAAATATTCAGTTTGATTGTTTGAATTCAATTTGAGAACTAAGCAAAATTTAATTTTATTGATGATGCACTTGCACTTAACTTTGAGCAATTTGGGGTTTTTCTAAACAGCAAACTATTTTCTCATTTTTGGCATATCTTGCTGCATACTCAAGCAAAGCAAGGAATTGAGTGTGAAATTTTCAGGCACCAGAAGCACTGAGATCTTGCAGCCATTCACTGCAGAAGGTGTTATGGAGCAGGCATACGTTGCAATCTCCTTAATCATTCACTCATAAATAGTAATATTATTTTTAAATGTTTGGGGGTTTGGGTTGGTTTTGTTTTAAGTACATCACAGGTTCTCTTCCTCCTGAACATCCCAGTTTGATGAGAAAGGTAACAAAACTCAGAGAGCTGAAGAAGAAAGTGAAAGCAAAGGCAATAGGTCACAGTCAGAATCTGTAATGAGGGAAAATGGCCATTATAACCATATTGAATTTGTGCTGTTACTGTTCATTTAAGTCTCTGTCATACTTTCCATCAGGATCCTCCCAGTAGTTTGATTCCAAAGGATTTGATATTAAACCACCAAAAAATTGATGTCATTTCACATTTGCCCCCTGCTCAGAGGTAGGGCTGTGTTCACACTTCTAAAACTGACACTGATTTCAAGCTTTTATTAATTTATTTGGAGGAGATCTGAAAAAGCAACACCAGAAATTGAAGCAAGCTGAGTTTGCATTAGGTCAAACACTTTTCTAATAGTAAGTGCTCCAACCTGGTAGGATTTTAATTCCAAGGCTTTTCTTGTGTGGAATGAGAGCAATGGTTGATTTAAAACTACAGTTACAAAACCAAAATCTTTTGGTGCTTGACTGACCCAAAGCTTGGCACCTTGGTTGGGCAGTATTCCTGCCCTCCCAACAGGAATTTCATAGGATCATAGAATGGTTTGGGTTGGAAGGGACCTTAAGGATCATCTTGTTCCAAACTCCTTGTCATGGGCAGGGACACTTTCCACAGGCTGCTCCAAGCCCTGTCCAACCCAGCCTTGGTTCCTAGTATGAGTCCCCATCAGCAGATACTTCTGAGCTCAAGTCTAATCTCCTTAAATTGTCCTACCACCACTTCTTCTTGGGATGAAATTTTCCTTGAGGCCAAATTTCTCCATAGTGTAACTTTAACCAAAGCCACTTGAATCAACCAAGGAGAAATTCAACATGGTTTAATTTTGGCTAAAAGCAAACTCACTTCTTAAGCTTAGGCTATTTCTGCTTCTAAGTTGTTTTTTTTTCTTTTAGCTACCTCCTGTTCCCTATTCTGTGGGTTAGCACTACTTGGTTTTGACTTTGCAGATTTTGTTCCCCCCTGTTTTTCAAACTTAGTTTTGTATTTATCAGAAATTATGCTAAATTTCACTTTTGCAACAATAACAACAAGAAAAAATCATGATTAATTTACCTGTAAAAACGTGTTTACCTATAGAAAAGTGTTTACCTGTAAAAATGACAACATTGCTGCCCTGCCACGTAGCAGTGTTTTGAAGCTCAATTACTGCTTGTGCAGTGCTTTGAAGATGACACACCCCACAATCACTCAGGGTTTACTTGGGGAGTTTTGATTTTTCTATCTTTAAGCCTTGTTGGACCATTATTGCTCAGAAAATTGCTTGGCAGCACCTGACAGCTCATGGTAGATATCGACAGCAACAAGGGCCTGACCCTGTTCCTGCAGGTTGGTTCCTCATCCCCAGCACGCTCCTGCCGCATCCTCTTTCTTGGAGAACTGAACCTCCAGAGCAAAACTTGTGGAAGCTGCTCCAAGCACAGAATGTGCCCCTCGTGCACACCAGGGATGACTGAGCTCAGCAAAGCAGGACTTGGGAGATATCCTCAGCAACACCAACTCTGCCGAGTTTCCCATGCAGGAACAGCCACCACGGCACACACTTGGAACATGTACTGTTTAGGAACATCTCAGACCTGTCTTTTCCTTTTGCTACACATCCTTTTCCTGCCTTTTTTTAAAATTTATAATTTATTAAAGATTTCAGTCGACGGGGCACTCGCTATGCTGAGCTGGAACCGCCTCATCTGAAGCACTTCCCAGTGGGCTCTGCAGAACTCCCCTTTGATTACCACACGATTAGTTTGTTCAGCTGATGGCCTTTCTTCTCTGAGATCCTCATTGTGCCTCCTGCCTCCTATGCAGTTCTTAAGAATTTAAATGAGCCATTTTATGTCTTTCTACAAGCAGAGATCAACAAACCCAGCCCCACCCTTCTGCTTTCACTTTTAGTGTGCCTAATAAAAGTAGTGCGAGGGTTGGGTGTTGGTTTGTTGTTTTTTCTTTTCTGGGGGTCGTGGCTAATAGAGAATTTTATGCTGTTTCTGACATTGTTTGTGGTGCCTCCCACCAGCCTGTGTGCCCCTGAGGATTTGAAAGACGGTGACATAAATGTCAGGGAAATGCCTCCGCTGTGTCAGGTCTAATTAGACATTTGTACTTGGGGGACAAACACCTTCCTCGTAAAATTCAGAGCTAAGCCTCACTCAGCACATGCTCAGAGAGCCTTGGAAGGAGAAGGCAACAGAAACAGCACACAGACCTATCCAAACACAATGTAATTTTTTCCAGCATTTCAATACAGCCCCCACAACACACACCTCCATCCCCACTCCTGCCCTGAGAGAATTCCAACTCACCAAATAAAGTTGCCTTGCTGTTTTTTGCCTGACCGATTTCCAAAAACACAGAAAATCACGGAGCTCAAGACACCAAATTAGAAAACAATGAGCAGAGCTGGTCCTTTAACAGCCTCACCTGTGAGCCCCAGTTTGGGGGCAGAGCACAGGGTGGTTGCCACACTGCCACAGAGTAGAAACCCACCACCAGCTGCTTATCCAACAATTATTCCTACAAGAGGATGCTCCTGCAAACACGGACCTTGGGCTCACCACTGGGTGCACCTCTGCCACCATTTCTTCACCACTTATGCTTTCCCCTTAAAATAGAAGTTTCTCTCCTCATTTCAGATTGAGATGGACACAGACAGCCCAAGGGAATCTTACTGGTTACCTCTGCCAGCCTCAAGTCTCTAGTGCCATTAGAGGCTTGGCAGGTCCTCTTAGAACACTCTGCAACTCTGACCTCTCTGATGCCAACAAGAATTCAAAGTCTGCAGAAAGATCAACTGCCCAAGACCTCACTCAGATCTGAAGCTAGCAGGTACCAGCAGCCATCTCTCTGCTTAGGACAGGTTTATGGCAAACCTTGGAGTCTTTCCTATGGACAAGTAGGTCATGCAATCATTAAAGCTGAAAAAGATCATCCAGTCCAACCATTAACCCAGCACTGCCATGTCCTCAGGTGCCACACACACACACACACACCCCTTTTGAACACTTCCATGTTCCCTGGGCAACCTATTCCAACACCTGAGCACCCTTTCAGTGAAGAAATTTTTCCCACTATTGAATAGATGTTGGCAACAGAGAGGCGCTGTGGGAGCCTCACCAGGGCACACAACTGCCCTAGAGCATAGCTATGCCCTGTGCTTCCTGCTATGATCTACCTGCTCTGGCCATCACTGTGTGAACACCCAATATCCCTCAGGACAAGAGGAGGGAGAAGCCTGCATTTGTATCTTCACAGGTCCCTGCATTTGTATCCTCATGGGTCCCTGCACACATATGTAGAAAAAAAGCAAGGTTGTGAGCTGAAAAAAACAAACTCTTAAAATAGTCTCATCTTGTTCTAAGTTTTAACTTCCCCTCCTTTGTCCACCCAAATCTGAGAGAGCAGCTCCCTCTGTGGGTTTTCCTTCCCAGCTGTTTGTTTGCTGCCTGAGGGTGTATTGGGGAAGTGGAGGGGGCACCTGGCTAGCACCCAGCATCAGTCATTGCCGCTCCCTCACAAGGCAGGGAGGAAGCTAAAGAGCACCATCATCACCACCCAAAGTCCAAAAGGTTTGTGCTCCCTGCCCCTGAGGATAAAATCCAAGAAAACTTTCGCTTTGTGGAGCCTTATTTGCACAGGTAGCTCGCTCAGCTGCACCCAAACGCTCCCACGAGTGCAAGACTCAACTGCCCGTGTGAATAAACCTCCGTGCTCTTAGTGAGTGAGGCACTGCACCGTGAGAGCAGCTCTGAGCAAACAGAACTAAGCAGTAAAATGATCTGTGATACAGCTGCAGAGCCACCGTGCTCACTGCTGCAAGTGGCTTTGTACAACAGGACTCTTGCCTGGAAGAAATTAGGATTTAGTGACAGAACTTATCACTCAGGCGATTACACGGAGAAAATCAGCAGCAGAGCAGTATCTCTCTGCCCTGCCATGAAGAGCAGGTGAATCAAAGTCAAACACTGGCATTCAATAAGCTTTACCATCCTGAAACCCCTGCCCCCATAAAAATCACTTCCTGATCTTTAGGTCAGATTAAAGTGGTCAAAGCCCACGATCCATTCCTCGGAAAACTGACTTCTGAGGGCACAGGAGATGGAAACAAGTACCACTCTGCCCTTGACATCAACAACAGGTCCATGCTCCAGGTGCTCTTAGAAAGTGGAAATCTCCAGCCCCAGCCACAGTTGGTAGAGTCAGAGTGCACATGAAAGATCCTGGGCTCTGTTTCATAAGACATGTGGTCTCAATCCTGCCTGGATTCCAGGGTGATTAACTGCCACCCACATGCGGTGTCCTCTGCTGTCCTGACTGCACGTACCACCCTCTGCTTCCAGCCAGGACAATCAGTCTTGGCTCTCCACCTGAAATCCCAAATCCCTTTCCTTCACCCTAATGCTGCAGGGGAGCCTGCAGCCAAACCTGAGCTTTGCAATCGTCCTCTACCACTCCAGCAGACTCAAAGCCCCAGAACTGCCAGGGCAGAGGATTGCACAGACACAGGTTGGGCAAGATCCTTCGGGATATGAGCACTGGGAATTAAAATGCAAATCGGCTCAGATGTTGCCCAAAAATGTCCAAGATCTGTAATAAGGAATAGGAGAGAAGTCCTCTGCAATACCAAAGCCCTGCAGTGCTTTAAAGCTTCGGGGGGGGGGGGGGGGGGGGAAGGATGTCTATTCAAAAGCCAAGAGCCAGGACCACTTCTTTGCTTTGAAATTTTTAACCAAAATCCGAGGTTCCCCTTTCTGTTCCGAGTACAATGAATTACCAGACCCCAGCCACCCCAATCCCACAATAATCCAAGGGTGCCCAGCTTCCCCTCTTCTTCCTGCTTTGGGTGGGGACCTCCCTGCCTGAGGTATGTGCCTGTCAAGGGAGGGGCTGGTGTGATAGCCCCAGCCTAATGCAGGAGGATGCACATCCACAGCTCCCGATGGCTGAGAGGAGAACGTGCCCTGGGGGAGTTTGCAAGGAGGATGAGCCATGTTGAGACAAAGAGGTGTAGCTGTGGGAGGCACTGAGGAGAGCTGTTGAAAAGGGATAGGAGTATTTAAACAAAAATCTTCTCCCCAAATGGAGAGGGCTTCTCTCGCCCCTGTTCTTTAGCCTGCACCACGGGGTCCAGAAGAGTCCCCACTTAGTGGCTTGCTTGTTTGACTTGCTTTTTCTTTTCACAGAACTAAAAATGTTTCCAAAACTACCTTTAATGAACCGAAAATATTAATTTGAAAGTCTGCTCTGTGGAAAGAGTGAGGCTGGTGGAGGGAAGGAAATGACACAGGGCTTGCTGACCGGCGGAAGGCTGCTTTCAATCCCCCCTCAGAGAAACTGAGACGAGGTGTCAGAGCCAGCCAGAAGCCCACAGCCGGGCAAGGAGTTTCAGCTGCAAGAAGTGACCCATTTTTTACCCACATTTCTTATTTTTAGGCTGAAATACCACCCATGCAGCACATCCTTCCTGCCTATCTGAACGCTTGAGGCCACCTGAAAAAGGTGTTCAGCAGTGGTTATCCGCATTATTTTGGCCAAAGGATGCTCCTGCACAAGAGGGTGAGAATCAGGCAGGTTGGGTCCACTGATCCCAAGGACGAGGAAAGCTACACACGCTGCTAAATCAGAGAACTGCTCCCCATGACTAAATTTTGACTTTTCCACTGTCCTGATCCAGCACACAGGAGCTTTCCACCTCCTGGCCTGCTGAAGAAAGGGTTCGGGGGCGGGGGAGAAAAAAAAAAAAAAGAGGAGGGAAAAAAAGGCCATTTTTTTAACTGAAGGAAAAGCCATGCCAAGTCCTACAAGTACCGCCTGGCCGGGCGCCAGGAAATGTGTAAATTTTCGTGAGCTTGGGCTATTTTGCCAGAAGTCTGCAATGTGTCTGGACACGACTGGTTCCCCTTTGTCAGCCCCGGCCTGACCGACCAGGAAGTTTAAGAGAGAGAGAGAGAGAGAGAGAGAAGAGAGGAAAAAAAAAAAAAAAAAGGAAAAAAGAAAAAAAAAAGGAAAAAAAAAAAAGGGGGGGGAAAAAAAAAAAAAAAGAGAGAGAGAGAGAGAGAAAGACCGGCAGACACATTTCCCCACCCCCGGTAACACAATGACTCTCCTGTAATACCTTTCATTTCTGTACCAACAACCGCAGTGGTCCCACACTTTGGGGTGAGAGGGGAGGGGGGCCAGAGCTCTTTAATTCTCCAAAACCCAACTTTTTTTTCAGTCCCGTGTTTGCTGATAACCTCCCAACCACACTCCCAGCTCCGCAGTGGTTATTAGCTTGGCTTGTTGCTATAAATACCAGCATTAACTCCTTGTATTCCCTGAGGACTGAGCTGGGAAGAAAAGGGGCATTTAAGTAACTTTTTCTTCTTTTGCTTAAAAAAATAAATAAATAAATAAGGAAAGAAAGAAAAAAAAAAAAAAAAAAAAAAAGAAAAAATAAAAAGGCAGACTGAGTTTCACATAACACATATTTAATAGATTTACCCCGAGTCTGAAGTGAGGTGCTGGAGGTGTCAAACCTCTACCCAACCTTCCCTCCTGGCTTTGGGCTGGGGAGGTGGAAATACATTTAAATGCATTTAGGAAACGCAGATTTCACTGGGCTGAGAGAGCCAGGAGAGAGCCAGCCTGACTCGGCTTGCAAAAAGATCTGCTGCCATGGCGAGGAGGAGGAGGAGGAGGGGGAGAGGTCGCTGAGGGGACACGGGGAGGAAAGGGCAGGGTCCACTCACAGCCTTTGCTCTGCCCCACTGGCCACACTGGTCTAACCCAGCATCTCTCACAGCGTGGGGAGCGTTCAAGTCCATTTCACAGCTGGAGAACACACCTGCAGAGGCAGCCAAGTGTGGACGGGGGAAGTTTAAGAGTGAAAACGCTGCTGTTTCTCACCCCCCAGACTTTGAGCCATCGCCCTGGTGAGACACTCACGTACCCCGAGCAGAAAGCGTGAGGTGCTCAGAGCAGCGCAGAAATCGCATCTCCAGCCAGGCGGTAACGGGTGAAAACTGAAAGAGTTTCCATCCTCAGCACCCATGACTAACCTGATGAGGATGATTAAAACTGCCCTTCCTGGGGAGGTTAATTCTGCTGATTCTGAGACAGACACCCTTAAGTACCAAACCTAAGAATCCTACGATGGGTTTGGTTGAAAGGCATCTTAAAAGCTCTTCTAGTTCCACTTCCCCTGCCATGGGCAGGGACACCTTCATCTAAGCAGGGTTGCTTCAAATCCTCCCAGAATTAAAAAAAAAAAAAAAAAAAAAATCCTCTTTTTAAGGGTTTTCAAAATTATCCTAGAAGTTTAGTTCTAATGATTTTTGACGCTTATAAAAAGGAACTGTAATTATTTAGATAGACATGTAGCCTCCCGACCCATCAGCAGCTGACTTAATCTAAATTAAAAAGGGAAAAAAAGCAGACTCTGGAAAAATACTGTGTGGCTTGTGTTGAACCAAGTAAATTGATATATCCAAGAACTTTTGTGTTTGCCTATACAAACACAGAGAGGAGGCTTTCCAGAAATGCCAGGAAGCCAAGAAACCAGTTCAAGATAAGTAAAAGGATGAAGAAAAAGAAAGATGTCCAGGTAAACATATGAAAAAAAAAATGGTACTGATAAAGACTAGTTCGAAATCTTTTTTTTAAGTGTCCCACCCTAAGAGCAAGGCAAAGTATTCAAGGGACCTTAGTGGCATTAAAGGTTGTATCCAAATATTCGCAGGGATGAAATGCTCTTGAGCAAGGTCTCAAGAGAAAAGGGTACAAATTTCTTCTTTTTCACGATTAAGTGTTCTCATCACCACTTTCCACCAGCTCTCCCTGAGTGAATACATGCAGTTTGGCCAAAGAAATTAGACCCTATATGTATTAAAATAATTTTCCCTTAGACACTTGTCCCAGCATGGCTTAGCAACCAGACCAGAGACCTTTCCCTGCCGCAAAAGCTTTTTCAGCTCCTCCAAAACCTTTTTCCAGAAAACCATTTTATTCCACTTATCCAAATAAGGCTTCATTTACTAAAGCTAGAAAAAACTGTGATTACACCAAAATCTTTCCTGGCTAAGAGCGTGCAAGGCACCAGATGCAGAGAACATGGGAACAGCAGCTTTCCAACAACAGTGGCTGTAGTGAGGGCATCTCATGGCACCAACCCAGCCACTTCCATCCAGATTTCTGCCAGGCCAGAGGATGAGGGGACAGAAGCTGCTCTTCAATGACCAGGTAAATCCTCAGGTAGACACAAAGTTTTAAACCCGAATTAAAGTGTTTGCACATAAGGTGAGGCTTGAGAGGTTTGTGGATGTGCTTGGATATTCCACCGAGAGTAGCTTCTGTTATTCACACAGGTAAAGAGAATTAAGGTGCTTTACAGGAGAAGCAAGTCCCTCACAGAAAAGAGAGAAGGGAAAGTTGAAGACAAAAAAACGCTCAGCTTTGCTCCCAGGTTTTTCTTTTAACCCCAAAAGCCAGTGGTTTACACATAAAATTTTAACAAAATAATTTCTTCCCTCACTCATGGAAATGTTTTTCACTGCAGGAAGGAGAAAAAAAATTTATCCCAACTCTAGCAAGACACTGTCTGCCCACAGCCAGAGTTTCTGGTGGCTTCCTTAGGCTGGCCTGAATCAAAAGCTGCCATTCATCCATGGCCCACTCCCACACGAGACCTGGGCACACTGATCCACCATATCCTCGTTGGGAAGGACACCAAAATAAAGCAGATGCCATTAGCATTCAGAGCACACACCCACTTGCTAACCCCCCTTTCATAGCCTTGTGTATGCCTTGAATCAGAGGGCTAACGAGACAGAGTGCTATGAATAAACTCGGTATGAATAAAGTATGAATTCTCTGTATGAATAAGGTCTTGGAGTAAGTGCTCAAAAACCCACTGCCACCCCAAAGCCTCCCAATACAGACAGGGATAAAGGGATAACAAGAGTGGCCCAGCGGTGCATCAGCCACAGCTTGGGGGCCCTCCTGCCAAGGGCAGCCCAGGAGCAGGGATCGTCCTGCCCAGCAAACACACACAAGGCGTTGGTGGGTGACTGCATCCCATCTCCAGCTCACCTACCAAAAACTTAGAGTAAGCCCAGCCTAGATGAAATATCAAACTCTGTACATCTCAATAATTCCTCCTGGGACCCACCCAGTTCCCCACAATCCAATACACTGCCTCTCACTTCTTGTAAACTCCCTCCACTTCAGTATTACAACAAAATGGTCTTTCCCTCCACCTGTATTATTGATAATTACTGAAAAGAAATATAAAATGTCTCACTGGGTGTTCTCCTTGACTCCAACCGTCTCATAAGGCCAGGAACCTTGGAGCCATCCTTGACACTCCAGCTTGCTTTCCCTCCTGTCTCCCATGCCCATAAATCCACCTGTCACCACCTCTGGTTCCCTGACAGAGCCCATCCTCACCTTGACCCCGCTGCTGCCGAAATCTCTATCCAGACCATAATTACTTCCCATCTTGACTCCAGTAAATTCTTTCCTCCTCTTTCATTTTTATGGCCTTTCTAAAAGTAAGTAATCCAGATCCCTGCTCCTCTCCCCTCTCCAGGAGGTGCATTCACAGCCCTGCCAGAGCTGCATGAGATGGCTTCTCCCCTCCGGATAAGGATGGAGCTGCCCCATCTTCCCCAGGGAGTAAGAGCTCCTATATGAGCTGGAGTTGTGGGGGTAATGATGTGCTCCATTCCCCTCACCCATCCCACACACTCATGGCCCTGGACCTTTTGCTGTAAGCACCAGCTGGAGGAGTTGTTAACCAAACGCTAAGGAAAATAAGAATGAAAATAAAATTAGAGTAAAATATTCTAAATCAATTAATAAATAAATAAACCAACCAAAGCCTGATGTCAAAACCCAGACTGAGCCAGGATGACCCTTGGCAGCCTGGCTGTGTGTGACTCTCGAGGTACAAGGCAAACCATGACCAAAAAGCATCTGGGGAGGACTAAAACATGGAGCTCAAGAGGATAAAACTTTTGGGAGCACACCTGACTCCTTGGAGCTGCTCTAAAGCTCACAAAACACACACAGAAACAAAGCACAAAATGAATGTGACGACCAATAGTCCCCACGAGAAATGCCAAAGGAGCCCAACTATCCAGTTTCATAGGTCTGCTCAATGAGACGAGAACAGGAGGGAGGAGAGCCCCACTGACATCCCAGTGGGGTCCTGGGGGCTCCCCATGGAAGAACCCCTGTCCTTTGCTCCCCAGCTCCTGAGGACTACAGAGTGATTAATTGCTCATGCAGGAATTGATCCAGCTTTACAAAAAGCAAGGGATTGCCACTTCTTTGGGAGGGGCCACCTGGAGAAGCTGAAATTCAGAGGACCTCAAGTAATTGTGTTTCTCTGTCTTTTCCTGGCATTTTTAGGTACTGATTAATGCAGAGCCAAGGGAAATCAATAACGTTAACCCTTAGGAAGTGTTTGCATTTATGTAGAGGATGCTGCATGTGTGATGGGCTGGGGTTTATCCTCTCTAAGCAGGATGGAAAGTTGAAGAAGTCTCCTAATGCCATCCCTGTGTTTTCAGGGGATGCCCAGGAAGAGGAACCCACTTTTCTCCCCCATGGCAACCCCTCCAGGATTGCAGGGGGAGAAAATAAGTTTTAAAAAATACAAATAAAACAATAAAATAAGGAGATAAAAAATAAAAACATAGGCACGTGATGTTTTGGGGTGGGGGGTGGCCTCTCCAGGAGTGCCACAAGCGCCGGTGGCACAAAGCACCGCAGTCTGTCCCCGTCGCAGCATCTTTCACTCGGGTGCAGACAAATTGATTTGCAAAGGTTGAGGCTGGCAGCTCAGCCTGCTTTGCATAGCCAGCGCTCCCCGGCCACACAATAAAAAGTAGCCTGGCAAACAGAGGCACGCAGCGGGAACTGGCCGGTTCAAAGTCCAAACCCCACACCCCCTCACCCCAGTCTGGTTTGAAAGGTCACTGTGTGTCTGGGAAAATAGTCTCAGGATACGATCCTTTATTAAAGGTCACTATTTTTCAACGGCACTTAACACACACTTGCACACAAATTGAGGCTGGAAGAAAAAAAAAAAAAAAAAAAGGAGGGAGAAAAAAAAAAAACCTGGGGGCTGCCTCGCATTGTACATTGTGCTCGCAAGATTTATGTCTTGTGGTCACCAGCAGTAAACACACACTGCTTCAGTATTAAAGTTCACATTAATCCACCCTTTTCTTCCCCCCCCCCACCTCCCCTCCTCCTTTAAATCAGCCTCCCTCTTTGCAAGGCAAACAGTGGTGAGGCAGGACTTTAACTAATCACTTTTGTTTTTCCTCCCTGCTATAGGGTTTACCTTCCCATGTGGTTTTTTCCCCCGTCCAATTTTGTTTGGATGCTGGCTTTGGTTTGATGCGTTGCTTGGAGGTTTTGGGCTGCTGATGTGAGCTTTTTGTTTTAACTCATCTCTATGCAATACATTATTACAAACATACCATTTACACTATAGAAGAAATACAAAAATATACTATTAAACAGTTTTTGTTGGTTTATTTTTACCAATTTCTACAGTCATATATCACAATGAGGCATACAATGATTAAAACCAGAAAGCTTTTTTCTCCCAGACATCTCTCCACTATAGTTCCTTATGCAAATGCATTAAAAGTAGAATAATAATTCCTATTTTACACATACAACCCCCCATGATATATATTTTTACTCATAAAAAAAAATCCTTTTGAAACTCTGTGTTAATAGGTGAGCCAGTTTTAATGAAGATGCCAAATTAATTTCTACAAGAACTGGAAAAATAAAAAAAAGCCCACCCAGTGAATTTCACCTAGGAAGCAAAGCATACTGTTCTTTGGATTTCTATTTTGTTCCATAATAACATATTTTCATCCTACCAAAAGCACAATAATTTTTTTTGTGAAAAAAGTTTGTAAAATATAAATGCGCAACCATGAAAACATCCCGGGCTTCTTGCAACACCCCAAAACAAACAACATTTTTTTTTCAAGTACAGTATGTAAATTTACATTATTTTGCATGGCTAGCACTAATATTTGTATAAATACTTTGATCCCTTTGTCTGTTGGGTTTCACCTTGCCAGGGGGAGAGTTGTAAAGGGTGAGCTCCTCTGCAGTGCCCTCAGAAGTGACCACTTCCAAGCTGTCCATAAGGCTGGCATTAATCCAGACAGACCCCATCTGAGGTGGCCAGGAAAAGTACCAAGTGGGGAGGTAAAGGGGAAATGAGAGAGAGGAGGTAGAAGTGAAACTCTGAGAGAGATGAACCCAGGGGCTGGGTTTCAACCAAAAAAAAAAAAAAAGTTATTTTCAAAGGTCACTAAACACACAGGGTTTGGTCATCTTATAAATAGGTGTTTTTCAAAAGAGTTAATAGGGGCTTTTTTGGTGTATATATAAATAAAAATACACAGTCAGAGGTTCAGGCCCAGAGGTCCCACCTCTCATCTCTGGAGCAGCCCCTGTTCCCCACAATCTCACTGACATCAAGGTGCTACTGGGGGTAGGGAATAAGTGTAGTTATCTGTTCCTGCTTCCACAGTCCTCCTCTGGACTGGAGTGGGTGGGCTCAGGACCACCATTCCAACAGCACGTGCCTTGGTACAGGATTTTGGAGGGGTTCTTTAAACCCAAATTCTCTGCCCCTGTATACATGCCTTTGGAAGGGGTAAATGCAGCAGTGAAATTAAGAGGGAAATACCAGGGAGTACCCAAATGTGCAAGAAAAAACAGGAGCTTTGTGGCAGCATCCCCAAAATTGGCCTTTTAGCTTCAAAATGGACCTCAAAAAATTGCAGGTGAGAGAAAGAACAATGAGGACTTTTCTGCCAGCGAGGTAGAGGGGATTTTTCAGTAGGCTGTTTTAGTTGTTTTGTTTGGTTTTGTTTGAGGGGGTTTTGTGGGTTGGTGTTTTTTTTGGTTTGGTTTTTTAATTTAGGTACACTTGGTTTGCCACAAGAATTAGGGCATTATTCCACCTCCTGAAAAGCCTGTTCCTAATTCCTAGGATATTTCCAAGCGCAAAAGTGGTGCAAAAGAATGCTGTTCTCCTGCTAAGGAGACCTTTTAGCACCTCTTAGTTCACAGCTTCCCCAGTTAGGGGCAAGCTGGTGACCTCAGGCATGGATTGTCCCAAACCAAGAGGCGCTCAGGGAAAGTTTCCACTCGCGGGATGTCTCAGAAACACCCACATCTCACAAACAGCATCACTCAGGGTGCCTGAGCATCCCACGCTGGGGAGCTCCGATGGACAAATCAATGTCCAGAGCCAGCCAAAAACTCCAGAAAGAGCAGAGTGGAGATATTTGGAACACTGAAGATGCTTCCTGACAAACAAACCCCCACACCACCACATTTGTTCCCTATTTCCTCCCCCGCTAAAATTTGCCCACACTGGCTATAGGGGAGGGAGGGAGGATGCAGCCAGATCCCAAAGCATTCCTCCTGGTTATTTTATTGGAAGAAGCCACCTCTGCACAAATTACAGAAGGAGCATCAGGTTAAAAGAGTTTTTCCTTAAACTCCCCAAATTTCAGTCAGCATGCTTGAGTGGGAATCTCCTGGAATAAGAGCCTCACAAGTTCCCATGGTTGTGAGCTTAGAACTTCACAGTTTCAGTAGAATTTGATTCAGAATGAAACTGTCTTGGACAGACAGCACCTGAAAGTCCCCTCTTCACAGATCAATACGGCTTTTAACAACAAACCAGCTCCTTGCACCCAGACCAATGACCCACATGATCCAGCTTTCCCTTTCTTGGGCAAACAACTCCAAGGAAATCCATAAATTGCTATTACTTACACTATATCCCCTACTTCTGCTGCCAGTTAAAAAAAAAAAAAAAAACACACAAAAAACATTCCCACGTGACCCCAACCTGAATTTAGAAAGAAAATTTGGGAAGGGAGAGTGCCTGCCTTGTCTCAGTTGTGGCCCTGTGCTAAGAAAAAGGAACTGCTGAGTCCTGCTTTCTTCTGCTCCCATCCCACACTGGGGCTGACCACAGCCCCAGGCACTTTCCCAGGGTGCAGCCCACCCTGTAGCTGCTTTGGGGGGCTTCCCAAACTGGGGAAGGGATGCTTTGCTTAGGGTTCCATGCACAACAACACCCCATCCACCAGCCACCCTGATTTAATTCCACAGAAATGCCGGGTTTGCTTGCAGAGGTTGGTATTCATGAGTAGTTCCTATGCGGGTTGGTTTCCCAGACTGAGGACAGTTACCAAAAAAACTCAGTCTTGTTTTTTGGCAGCAACTCAAGATTTTGGATTCATCACTTCATTGCTCTGTTCCTCAGTTTCCCTTCTCCCCAACAGGGCTGGTAACAACTCCACATCCTCACACAAGAAAAATTGACAATTGAAAGTTGCCTTTTATCCTAATCCACCCTTTTGTCCAGAGATCCTGCTTGAAACCTTTCACACTGTTTCATGCTGTTGTTATTGTCCAGCACAACAGTAATATAAAGAATCATGTGCTGCACAAAATTAAATTCTTTTTTAAAAAGCACTTTTTGACACCAAATATTCAAGGACATCTTTTCACGTGCTAAGAAAGGAATGTCCCTTTGGAGACCTCGACCATTCTGGGATCTGCTTGCACTGTGTGATTCATGAAAGTGTATCTGTCCACCTGCCTAAAAATGAGTGCAGGGAAAGGAGATCAAGGCATCCAGCTCATTTCTCAGCCTAGAGAAATGCGAGGTGGAGCTGCAAGTCTTGCAAATAAAAAGAAAAAAAAAAAAAACAACAACAAACCCCCCCCCCCAAAAAAAAAACAACACCAAAAAAAAAACACCCAGAAATAAAGCTGTTGGAGGGTCTCACTCTGCAGCCAACCTCCCAAAAAACATTACAGGCAGCTACTAAATTGGCTTGAAGTCATAACCAAGTCCTGTTATCAATTACTGAAACTTAAGGTTTTCCTTGCAGATCAAGCTGCTCCTGGTTCACAAATTTCCACATACAAACTTAGAAGCATTCACACTTTTGTGTTAGCTTTATTCAATAAAAGCAGTTCCCTTTAAATAGACAGCAGCTCTTCACTGGCAAAGATCTGCAAGACCATCTCCAATACTCTCTTGCTTTGCAGGACAAGGGAGAAGTGTTGTCTGGGGGACATATGAGGGGGTTTTTTTCCTTTTTTGCATCCTTTTCAGCAATACATTTCCTTATGCCCTACTTGACTGAACACCAGATCTTGATGTGAAGCATCCAAAGCCAATCTCTGCCAGAAAGACAGATACTATAAATGGCCAAAGGTCTGATTTGGCACTGAGCAAGCCCTGAAATATTATTTTTAAATTGGCATCTATTTTCAGACACGCTTCTTACGCTGCTGAAAGAGAATTAATGTCACGCTGTTGGTGCATTTTGCGAGCTCAGTGCCAGAGCCATCAAACTCTAAAGTTAATGCAAGTCTGAAGTAAATGAGCCCAGAGCCAGAGGTTCTGGTTTCTGGCAGGAAAACAAATCTGCAGTGCAAATCTGTTCAAATCCTAACGTCCACTTCCCTGGCCAGAAGATGCTGGGACAGGCTGCTGTGAACCAGCTCGGTCCCTAGCACTCAGACCAGCAGCAGCTCTGTGCCCTGGCTTTTGCTGAGAAAACCCTGGCAGAAAACTGCATCTCTCTGAGAAACAGGGTGAGAACTGCCTGTGACTGCATCAGGGACAATGCTATCTTCATCCCAGCACTGTCTTTGGTCTGTTACCTGTGATCCATCAGTACAAACCCCAGTTTGGACCTCAAAATCCACATTTTCTGAAGGCAGAATAACCTTCCCTAAGAGCTGGCTTTTAGGGACAAGACAAACCTCTTAGCACCCCCAGCAGAGCCATTAAACCCTTCATTAATCTGCCAAAAGGGATCACTTGTGGCAAAAAGTTTTATGACCCGTGATCAGGCTGGGGAGGACCACAGGAGAGGGATGCTCAGTGGGTACAGAAAGAAATTCATTAATTAATTATAATTTTTGGTCACTACTTCCACAAGCTGGATTTGAACTAGTGACCTCCAGCAAGAGCATCAGTCCCCTGAGCCCCCCAGTTCCCCTCCATAAAGGCTCTTACTTTAACCAGTGCCTCCACACACGTCTCAGCCCTTCCTCTCCCTGTCACTTCACGTCCCAGCATTGACATATGGTTGAACCGATATCCTTCCTCCTCTTCCTTTCTCGTTGCTAAATGTCCAGTAGAATTGCACAAAAGCACCCGACAGGAAAGGTCAAGCTGAGTTTCATGCCTGAGGTCTAGGATTACATCAAATTCTCAACGTTCATCTGTCCTGAGCATCGGGCAAGCACTTCCCAGTTTCAGCCTAGTCACAGCCAAAGGAACAGAAGCGTTTCCATGTGGGTTTGCCCAACTCTTGCCTTGAAAAACCCCATCAGATCACTCCCACATCCCTGTAGGGAGGAGGCTGGATCTGACCCCACCAGGGCTGCACGTGCAGAGACCCATGGAGCTGTGACATGCAGAATTAAGATTTGCTAAAACTCTCTACAGCTCAAGCTTCCAATTCTCTACAATATTACTGACTAAAGAAATACGCCTGGAAAAGCTTTGAACATTTTCAAGCAGCTCCAGGACTGCCTCAGATATAAAATCCAAGTTAGCAGAATCAACATTAAACAAACAAAACAAATTTTTAAAAAAACAACCAAAAATAAAACACTCTTAAAAAAGCACAGGCTTTTGATGAAAATGTTTAGAAGGAGATCTGACACGATGGGATTTAATCAAAGTCCATGCAGTAATAACACTCTAAACTTATTGATATGCTTAAGTGGCTCGTAAGTATTCCGCAAACATTAATGAGTTTATCCACACAATCCTTTCATGGATCGAGCTATATCTCTGGGTTAAAACTCCAGATTAAATCTTCCAGATGTCACAAAGCCTCAACTAGAGCCAAGAATTAAGCAAAAGTCTTCAACAAAAGCCTTACCCACAGGTAAGGTGGGCTGAGCTGAGCCGGAGACAAGGTGCTTCAATCTGCACTGCTTGACTTTTCCCCAGGTGAGACCTTGCCATGCCTACATTTATCACACTGGCCAAAGTCTCCACAAAATACTTCTCACTGTGATTCCAAAGCAGAAATATTGAGTAATATCACACCAGCAACACCCATTTAATTTCATTCCTGTATCTGCTTCCTCAGCCATCCCCAGAGGAGGTGTTGCCTCCCCGGCTCCGAAGAGCTCTGCACCCACAGCCCCAGGTTTTAGTTAACCTGGGCTGACCTCCCACAGGAGCAATTAAAGTCTCTAAGGTCTTACCTGTGTTTCACCAAAAATCATTTCCTTAAAATAGTTACTCAGATGCTCCTGGGCACCAAAAGCACTGAGATGCAAAGAAAAAAAGTGACTGCCCCATTTTTTGCTTCCATGACAAATCAGGTTTTGACACGGCTAAAGCTACCGCTAAGGCTACTTCTGACAAAAAGTATAATCTAAGCAAGATTATCAGGGTTTATAATAATTAATTCAATCTCCAATGCTGTGATCAAGCCACTTGGTTCACCAGCTTCTCCTTCAACACAGGCTGAGCCCAAATCCCATCTCTCCTGCCATGGGCCGAAGTTGTCCCAGCAAAGCAAGTACTACCAAATGCTGGAGAGAACAAAATTCAGCTTGGTAAGGAAAATGTGGCTGTCAGCCCACTTCCTCTTCAGCTACCTGGCAGAAAGGGGCATTTTTAGGAGCTGCAGTTTTGGGCAGAATTCACATAGCTGAGACAGGCAGAAAAGGTCTCCAACAGTAGAAAAGAAGCAGCAACACATGGAAAACTTCCTTTCTGCCACAGGTTGAGTTGCTGGGAACAGAGGACATTCAGCATCAAATCAGAAAATTATGGGAGTAAAGGCTGATCCAGAAATATAAAACCAGTGTTAATGTAGCATTAAAGCACCTGTGGACAAGCTTGAATACCTTGCCCCACAGAACAGGGACATCCAACCACCATGGCAGGTGCACAGGTTTTGTCAGAGATGGACCTCCCCAAAACAAGGGTCCAGCCCCTCTGCAAGCTCCAGACTTGTCCTCAGGGGAAAGTGCAGCCCAGCCCCTGACCTGGGAGGGACACGACAAGCCTTGGTTTCACCACCATCTCCTCATTATCAAAGCTGCATTGCAGTTTGAATATCATTACAAGAAGATTTAACAGCTCTACCTACAAACACCTTCAAATTGAAGACTGGGAAAAGGCTACAAGTACCTATCGTTATTTTTAAAAATAAAATCCTACAGCTTTTAGGCCTGGCAAAGTCAGGCTGAAATGTGTAATACCTAAGAGATGACCAGCCCTTAAAAGAAGGTGTTTACCTCAATGAGCAGGGGGATTGAAGTAGATCTTTAAAGCCCCATCCAACCCAAACCATTCTACCATTCTCTGAAATCAGTGATCCGCAGCTTCCTGAAGAAGTCAGGGAGGAAAAAGCTGTGGCTACAAAGCAGTGCTAGGGCTGTTCTTCCCATGGCCAGGCATTTCAAACTTGCTTTTGCAAACATGAACAGGTGGGAGTTGTTAGAAATGGTCAGCAGAGCATCACTTGTCAAGTGGGAGCAGATGCTTGTATTACTCAGGCATTGAAAGCAGGGATAGATGTATCGACAAGGCCTGAGCATCCCACAGGTGGCTGCTGAAGAACCAGTGCTATGCATCACTTGAACTAAATAAACATGAAATAATTCAGATGCAGATTTCTGAGGGTTTTTTAGTAGTTTACTACTACCCTGGGCCAAATTCTGCTCTCTGTCACCGGAGACCTCAGGGAGAGGCACCACATAACCCTGCACAGCAGGTTATGAAAACACCAGGAACACAAGGACAGGGAAAGAGCTAAGGAAAAAATAACGCCCTTACACCTTTCATGTGGAAAGGCTAGATGGAAAATAAAAATGAAGACGGGCTTGTGAGATTGAGTGTCATTACTGAAACAATAGGTCTAATCCTGGAATGCGCTGAGCACGTCTTGAACCTTTCCCAGCTCCTCCAGCTGGTGTTGGCGCTGTCTGGAATCAAGGACGATGCACTTTACACAAAGAGGAGATGCGGTTCAGGCTTGTCCAAGATTCTCAATTTTAAGCTCCCACCTCCCTCAACTGATAATTTGGGTTTTGATTAAAAAATATGAGAGTGAGGAAAATCCCAGCGTTCCTCAAAAAGAAAAGGAGCAGGCATTCACATAGGAACTGCCCAAATGGGTCAGCTTTGGCTTTCTTGTAAAAAATACGCAAAAAAATATTTAAGAAGTAGTGTAAGAGTAATCCCCTTGCAGCCTGCTCTGGAGGCAATAAACTCGCATGGGATCTGTTCTCTCAGACAACTAATACAACACTGAGCTCCCAGTTAAACCACTGGAACCACATGATTCATATGCTATGGATACATTGGGAAACTCAACCTTCCACGGTTCTAGAAGATGAATGCACTCCTAGCAAACAAATGACATTCCAACTCAGGATATTCTATGACTCCATTGCTTTATTCAGCAGACATGGATCTACTCACCAAGAGGAAAGCAGCAGTGAGAAGGGGAGGTTACAATGTCTTTAACTCTCTACAGACTCCAGGCAAAAAAAAAGTACAGCCTTGACCCACAGCATAGCTGAGGCCAGACAGATTCCCAGTCCAGCTGGGAAGAGTTAAATGTTTTACCTTTACTGTGGACAATATTTGCCAAGACAATCTTCCAGAAATATTTGAAATGAGAAATAGGCATTTAAAATACTAAGATATTGCTCCCTTCCAGCCAAAGCCCACAAGAAAACCCCACAACTACATTTCATTCATGCTCTCCTTCCTGAGACTGCAACAGCTGCTAAAATTAGGAGAGTTGTAGCTACAAAATCCACAAAGGAGTTAAGATCTCGGTTATAAGCTTCCCAACCCATTATCACCCATTGTGTGATAAACATCTTCCTAAGCAGGCACTCTCCTTTACCCTCAAGCACCTTCTTTAATTGTGTCTTCAGCTAAAAGCAAATCATCCCTCCTCTTAATATCAGGTTTGATTAAGTTAATCTTGATGTGATATCATGAAATAATATTTACCGCTCTCCAATAATTTATGTAAATATCTTCCCCTTTCACCCCAGCCGTGTGGGATGACAGGTGATTCAGTGCTGCTGCTCCACGCTCACATCTGTGGCCAAGGCAGGCAGTTCTGCAGGGCTCCTGATGGATCGGGCCAGTGTGCTAACAAAGCATGTGGTCCATCATGACCATGAAGCCTACCTTCCTCTTTGGCCTCAAAACTCCCCAACCTGCTCCACAACTGAACTAAAGAATGCTTTCAATATTTTTTTCCCCCCAGCAAGTCTTTAAACACTTATTACTGCATTTAAAGTTGTATTTTGCAGTTAAGTAAATGAAAGCCCATCGCACACGCCGACATTCAGCTACCTCAAGTAGCTTCCAACAGGCTGAGACATTGCTTCTTGCTGACTTGAGCTCAAACCAAGCTCACACCACATCACCACCACAGCTCCTCGCAGATTTAAGAGCAGCCTGAAGTCAGTGCAGACAGCTGAGATAAGGAGGGAGATAGGAGGAGCCGCACACAGATGAGTGAATAACCACCTGCAATCAGGGTGACTCGCCAGTGAGGAAGTCCAAGCCAGACTACTCAAGGCCTCAGACAGGAGACATGATACAGAAGGAGCTGACCCCAAACCCACTCTTAGAAGCTCAGGTCTCCAGGGATGCTCTACTCCACCATGGCACAGCATGTGCTTTACTTCAAACACGTTTTAGTAACCTCTGCACACAGAGTGTGCCTTGGCTTTCCAAAAACGTGTCCTTTGGACACATCCGTGTGGGTGGAAGGGAGCTCCGGGTGAGTAGGAGACACCTCCACCAAAACTGAGGGCTTGCACGGGGTTGTGACGACCCCATGAACAGACAGACAGGGACCAGAGAGGAAAAGCAGAACAAGGGGTATTAAAGCAGCAGTGAAAGGTCTCTTCTGAGGCAGAAGACCATGACACTTCTCAGGCTATATCTGAGCTGCATTTACTATCCCATGTAATTTCCAGCCCTCTCCCTTCCATGGGAACATCCCCTGCAGCACCAATCTCCCCACCTCCATGGCTCCAAGAACAGAACCCAACTTTGCATGATTTTGAATAACATTTCAAATATCATCAAACCACTGAGAACCACGAATGCTTCCACCTGATACCAACTCTGAATATGCACAAGGCTTTTTTTTTTTTTTTTAAGCTGCATTTTCTGGGCATGCATTTGCAAGACAGGACACTTTGGAGCAAGCACCTATTGACTGGTGGGAGGGTTAGGAAATAAGCCAAAGGGATAGCAGTGTGGGTTTTTTTCCCTCTTACTTCATCTGCTATAGCTCATGTCCTTTGATTCCCTCTTTAGAGGGTGTTTAAGGCTTGTACAAAATCACTGAAAACCCCAGATCCTTTCTGCAGCTGCTGGAAAGGCACTTTTCCTCCTATTAACCCATTTCTTGTGGAAAGTGCTTCCAGAAGAAGCGCTTGTAACTAAGAATTCCAATTAGTGTCCAGTGCAGTGACGATGACTGGGACTGTGAGGAAGAAAGTGAGAGGGGACAGCTGTCCCCTAGAAACTCGACTGAGATTACCCACTCATTAGTACCGGACCATCGAAACAGATGGTAACAACTTCCAGTCAATAATGTGACACATTTTGCAATCACCAAATCCCTTTGCAAAAACAGGGCAGGACAAATCTTATCGCCTGAGCACTTGGGCAAACTGCTGGAAAGAGCTGGAGAAGCTTGGCAGCAGCTCCAGGTTTGTCCACACTTGCTCAGCCCAGCAGGGATGCGAGGGAGTCGGGTGAGTTGTGAATGGAGCTCTATCAGATTTGGGATGTTCAGGGAGGACCACGGAGCAATTTTCATTCCTCTCCTCTAGTGCTCTGCTTTCCTCCACAGCAGCAGGAACTTAACAACAATTTCTGTGTCTTGAAGAATGTTCTCAGGCCGATGGCTGGATTTTGGTCATTTCACAATAAATCCAGAGCATCTCTCTCAACTTCAGTAACTTCCACTGCAAACCAATCTAGCCCTAACCAAGAAATTGTGTGTTAGGAATTCCAGCTGCGGGGAAGAGCTGGGCTAGGAAAGGCAACATCCAGCTCATACACAGGTTTGCAGTAAAGCAGAGTGATCTGTCTTACTCTCAGCTCCAGAGTATTTCTCATCATTGTGAATTTCTCTCAGGCCAGCTGCTTCAAAGTGGATATGCTCCCTCCCTGGTGAGCACAAACATTTTAAAGTGGATCACCTGGAAATTAATTGTTCAGATCAAGTGTCATCTCTATGATAAGTCCAGTAATACTGAAGCACCATTTAAACAGTACTTCAAAATAAACAGAAGAGAAAGTTTCAGAACGGCACCAGTGTCACATTTTCTTGGGTTTGGGGCTGTTATTTTCTCCCCTCCTTTTTTGTTTAGAGCTTATTTAAGACTTTTTGCATCTCACCCGCATATATTTGCAGGTTCTGACTTCTGATTTCATTGCAGAGATGGAGCAACACCCAATAAAGCCAAGAGAAAGATTTCCCTCAGCGTCGTGGAGTTTTTTTACCTCAGTGTACAATCTTTAAACAAATACAGAGAGCTACTGTCACAAGGCACAGCTATAAGAAGGCTCCCATCAGACCTTCCAATCCACCCAAAAAGACCTCTTGGAGAAAGGCAAACATCCACTCTGAAAGGGGTTGTCCCAAACTAAGCTGTGGGGACATCAAACTCAGATTACCACTGCGGTGAATGCCAGATGTCCTCCCAGGTCTCTGCTGTGGAACTCAAACAATGTCTTCTACCACGCACAAAGCAATCTCTGATAATTTCTGCCTGCTGACAAACGGGGAGAGGCTCCTTGCACTGCCCAGGAAAAAGAGGAGTCGCCCTTGAGGTGTAAAGCGCTTCTAAAATACCAAAATACCTAAATTGTTCCAGAGCTCTCATTCAAAAAGTACCCAAGAGCAGAGACAATCCACGGAAAGCAGACAAAACTTTGCACACAGAGAGCCTTGAAATCACCAGATCCACGGAGATGCTGCAAAAGAACACGAACCTATCAGGGAGCAGAGCCTCAGAGTTGACTGATCCCCTCCCACCTGTACCTGGCTTGCAGCTTCACCCTTCAGAGCCAAAGCTTTGGACCACTAAAGTTCAGGCTGCATTTTGGGTCACACAGCCAGCTCAAGGAAAGTCTAATCCCAGCTCCTTGGGAGCGCAGCAGGGAGCCCCTCGGCTCTCCCTTGCGACACAAGCAAGAGTTGCAACACTCAAGACCCCTGACACAGCCAAACCTTCTGACAGCAGCACCCCAAGGTAAGAAAAAAGGCTCAGGAACACATCCCAGACACAGAGGTTGTGTGATTCAGCGCACGGCAAGGGCACACACATCTGCCTCGGTGCTGGTGTGAGAGCGCAAGCCCAGCTGCAGGAGGTGGAGAGCACACAGGCAAAGAAAACGTGGGGCAGGGGCAGGGAACAGCCCTGGAGAAGCCCAGGCCGTGCAGGCAGGGCTGGGATCTTGCTCCGGAACTCCAGCTCCGCACGCATTGCGACACTCGGCAGCGCTGCCAACGCGGCCCTGGGAAGCCTCGCACCTCCCGACTTTCACACAGCAAACGATCGCTCCACAAGCCATAAACCTCCCGAAAAAGCCATGGAGCTGCACAAAAGCCTTCTCCTAACACATGATTTGCACCAGCCCTGCAGTCTCAGCAAGTGATACACTGTCATAAAACCCATTCTCATGCTATTATGAAACTCCTCACCAACACCCGCCGCTGCCCTGCTCGGGTTTTATTTGCCACCTTACCCGAACAAGGAGGGTACATTCCAATTGCACAAAATGCAAACGGGGAGCCCTGGGCCATTTTGCCACCCACGCAGTTAATTACACCTTCGACAGCCAGCGAAGGGCTGGGTGTAGAGGATCCAGGGCCTCCTGTGGCTCGCAGAGACACGAAGACCGGCTGGCACCAGGAGGCACGTCCCGCCAGCGCCCTGTATCACGAGCTAGGTGAGACACGAGTTAATTTTTACAGCCTGGGTGTTCATGAGCCTGAAAGGAATTCCCTGGGGTTTTTTTCCCCTGCTGCAAAGCTCTCACACACACACAGGTTGTGCTTTTTTTTTTTTTTTTTTTTTTTTTTGGATGGGTTACTTTGAAGCAAACTTGGCTCACGAAGCTTTCAAGATTGCGTTGTCAAAGAGCTGAATGTCAGGGGCGTTGGAACTAGATGGTCTTTAAGGTCCTTTCCAATGCAAACCATTCCACAATCCTGTAAAAGTTACTTCACTGAGAACCCTTCAGATAGTTATAATTAGGTTTTGTGACCTGAACATTCACCATGTTCATTTCACCAAGGGAAATTCCTCTTCCTTTCCCATGATTCTTCCAGATGGACTTTTTTCCTTCTCAACCCCACTAGGTTTAAAGGCAAAAGCGGTGCCTGGCATAGAGAAGGAAAAATAAGCATTGGCCTGCTACAAGCCTAAATTTATGGCACTTTTAGGGTCTGGTTTCAGTGAGCAGTTCCCTTTCACTCAAGTCCTCCTTCTCCAAGTCATTGCTCTCCCAATCATTAACTCAATCACTGAAAAATTAGGCTTTGTGTTTTCTATACAGAAATCTCATTCTAAAGAAAGGCCAGCATGCCTGCACAATTTTCTTGTACTGTGAATGTGGTGGGCACAGAAGAATTAAAAATAATATAAACCTTCTAAATAAAGAAGAGCCTAATTGATTAGCTACTCATTGAGAACTACATGGCTCTTACTAATGAAAAGTTATTTCTAATATCATGGGGGATACGAACATACAAAAGCCCTTGCCAGCTTGGTATTTTTTTTTCTTTTTTTTTTTTTTTTTAATAGTAGTGCAGTTGCATTCCACATACATTAATATTATACCCAAGGAAAGGAAAAGACAAGATGAAGTTATCCAGAACTTTTGTCTTGGCTCCTTGCCATGACAACCTGAGGTTGATGTATGCTTGCTGCCACTGGGCTTGTCCTCTCTGGCAGAGGCTTGGGGAGTGGTGGGAAGAGATGATAGGAGATGTTCCTGGCCACCCTAAGTCTATAATTGACTGACACAGCCACCTAGGGAGCGTTACTGCTCCAAGGGGAGTGTGCGCAGCAAATCGGGTTACTTGCAGTAACCCAAACCACAGATTTAGGTTCACCATTAAGATTTCCCCACCCTCTTGGCCCCCAGTGACCTGAAGCTCCAGCAGAGCGATGCTCCAACCCAAGGGATTGTCCCATGCCACAAACACTCAAATTCACAAGGTTTGGTGCAGCAGGAAAATTTGCCTGATAGACCTGCTGGAACTCAGCATGACGCTAAATCATCAAGAGGGGTGGCTGCTGTGGATTCTGGCCCTAAAACCCCAGACTACACTCTGATACACCCTCACCACCCCGTGACTCCAGATGTGTTGCCTAATATGAGGCATTATGGCTGATGGTTCTCAGCTGACCACCGAGATTTCCTAGAGTTGTAGGTCGGCATCTTGGTTTCTTGGAAAAGACCTAAGAAACAGTGAGGGAGAAGAAGGCCATGGCCTTATAGGCCTCAGTGGGACATTTCCCAGCATATTTCTACTAGAGTTAGTGCCCCACAAGGAGGAGGCAGGCCAACTACTTGAAGGTCCTTAAGCGGTATTGATATATTTTTATTCCCAATGCACCAGGAAAAGTCACTTTTCCTGGGCTAGAAATAGGCACCACAGCCTTTGCCAAAACCATTTCCATGGATTCGTACAAGCAGGCTCCCAGCACTGAAGGCAACGGTCCCCATTACCAGCCACCTCCACTGGTACTGAAGTCAGACTTTTACTCTTATCGAGCAATTTTTAGGCTTCTCTTCGTGAGTTACAACTCTGATAACATGGGGCTATAGGGGGCAAAAATTAGGGGGTTTATTGGTTGTCTGGAAACACACATTGATGTACTAAGTTTCGCCATCTAACATCCAGCTTCTCTCCTCAAATTTAGGATTTACCTCAAGTGAAATCAACACTCAAAATATTATTTCAGCTCCTGCATATAGGTGAGCGTGATCCAGTTTGAGCAGAGGGCTTGAAATACCTGACCTACCCCTATTTTGGATGTGTTAAAATAATCTACAATAAGCATAAATCTGATGGAATTAATTCAGATTTCCATGTGAAATTTTTATGAGATTGTTATTAAAAAACAAAACAATCTCTGAAGAAAACTTCTTTCTTGGGGTAATTCCTCCAGCTCAGCTCAGCATCAAGAAAATGTATTTCATCCCAGCTGGAGTCAGGACCCATCCACATCATCTTGAAACAGATCCAGATCTGTTCCCCCCTTCTTGAGGGGTGAAAAAATTCAGGGTTTTGCTCTGACCCAGCAGAAAGCAGAGATAGCTAGATGCAGGGTTGCATCTCAGTCCCCATGAGAAGGATGAGGTGGTTGTGCAGGGAGTGCTGGTCCTCAACCACCCCCGAGCTGCCTCGTGGCCTTCTGTGTGCATCCTCACACCAAGCATTAAAACACAAAAGTAACACTTTCTCAGACCTCTGGATGTTTTACTTCATCTCAGTATCACTTACAGCCACCATAAATCAAGCAGTACGCCCCCTCTCCTTCCCTAATGTTTTATAAACTGCAGAAAGTTGGAGTATTTTTTGGCCCAACAGCCTACATACCCCATAATAAATGCCTCTCCTAATGTTGCTTTATTTTATCAATACTGCCAGACTTCTTAATGGGGCTCTAAGCTCCTGACTAACAAAATATATTGTCTGTCATATTCTGTATTTACTTTTCCTGCAAGGAACAATGATGCTCTCTCAGCAGCGGCCCAGGGTAACAGAGGTCAGAGCCCGTTAATTGGAAAAGCACATGGTCTGACCAGCCAGTCCCAGACCCAGACGGATAACCAGCCCCCCACTCACAGCCACCCTCTTCTGGGGCTGGGATATAGCCCTGCAAGAGGGGCTCAGGCAGGTGATGCCCTGTTGCTCCCAGGTGGGAAACAACACCTAAAGGATATTTTACAGCATGCTATGGATGAGTTTTGGGGGAAGGCAAAAAAAACCAACCCTCCAGCCAGGGTAGCACAAGGTTGGCTTGCCTTCAGGAAACGCCTGGTTGTATGCAGCAGCTGTGGTGCGAGTAGTACAACAAATTCACTTACTGAATGACAACAGCTTTATTGGCAAGCCAATTCAATTAAAGCCACTGCAACCAACAAAGTCGCAGGCAGCGCTCGCCGCATAACGAATATGGAATCATGCCTATGTTTCCCCAAGTGCCCTCGGCCCTCCCTGTCCCTCTGCATGAGAGGGAAAGGGATGAATGAATTAGGCTCAGATGATGGTAATTAATGGCTTGGCTGTCAGAGAGGCATTTTGTCGGCCCAGTGGTTGAAAGCTCCATATTAGAGATAAAGTCCCAGCACTGCTCCGACAGGGCAGCCCTCCTGCCGGCATGGTGGGGCAGTGCTGGCCGGCATTGATCAGCCTGGCCTGCTATTGATAGGTAAATAATATGTTCATTTTTCATCTTCACAAAACACATCCTTCAGGCTACGGTTACAGGAGTTCTGGCATGAGCTTATTAAGAAGAAAAGTATCCTTAATGCTGGGCTAAACACAAAACAAATATTCTTATAAAATATACATAAGAATTCATTTTAACCTTCAGTAAAATAGATAAAACCTGGAGGGTTTGTTTTTTTTCCCCCTGAACACTACAACTTTGTTTCCTATGGCAGCATTTGAGATCTCTCCTGCACATGGCATGCATGAGTCTGATTTTCCAGCATCGCTGAAATTACCTAGGTTTCATTGTTTTCTGAACCATGACGAATATTTAGGTGGTGCTGCCCAGCTAAAATGACACGGGTACTGCTTTCCCCAAAATTTCAGTAAGGGAAGAAAATGAGTCTTAAGTCTCAAGATATTTTGTAAAACTTCTCTCATTAACTCACTTATGAAAAAGCTTTTCTTAAAAAAAAAAAAAAAAAAAAAAAAAAAGAGGGTACTGAAAGCTTCTGGGCAAACCCCTTGAAGCCACAGAGAGTTTTGGTAATGTGGCAATGGGGTAAGAGCAGACCAGCACCCAACCCTGCACATCCACGAGCACATGGCAAGCCAGAGCACATGTCCCACCCAGAGCAAGCCCAGCTTTGCTCTGGGCTGGTGGCACCCACCAACCTTCCTCGCTGCAAAGGGTAACCAGGCCTCATTAATTCTCATTTGTCTTTCTATGGAAAGAAGAAACCATTTAGAGATGCCTTCCTGCTCTCCTTCCCTGCTCCTCACTTCCAAATACCCAGCACTAGCTTGACAACCCCAAAACCCACATCCCTTTTTAACCTGGAGCAGAGGCAAATTAAATTCAAAGCAGTGACCAGGAAGCACAGGGTG
The DNA here is from genome assembly GCF_029207755.1 of Chamaea fasciata. Classification (NCBI taxonomy): domain Eukaryota; kingdom Metazoa; phylum Chordata; class Aves; order Passeriformes; family Sylviidae; genus Chamaea; species Chamaea fasciata. The sequence continues at coordinate 8,733,634 of NW_027094088.1, read as the reverse complement.
TTCCGAGCCTTTCCTCAAGTTTTTTGTTATGAAATTGTTATGAAATAAAACCCCCTCTTTTCAGAGCACACCAATGTAATTGCTTGACTGCCTCCCATGTCAAAGTGACCAATACTTCCTGCGCCTCTGGGAACGTAAAACTGAAGAAAACATCACTCATTTGGACATTCATTATGTGACTCGTTATTGTACATTAAACATTTGTATCCTTAAAATAATGGCCTGGCTATTACCAGCCGCAAGATTCCCACTTCTCCCTTCAGCTCAAAGATGAGGGCGTTGCTGCAGCTCCAGAGGGGTGACACCCAACACTTAGGGACCATCCCTCTAAGTGGAAAACATCCCTGCTTTGTTTATGCCACAGAAAAAGAGATGCCTTTTCATTTCCAGGCAGCATCTCAATATTCATTAAGCAGCAGACTAATGGCACAATCCTTAATCGCTCAAACAAGGACTGATGAGTGCAGCTCCGGGTCCGCAGGAGTCAAGGATGATGTTTTTTTAATGGATAAGCCTTTATCTTGCCATCCTGGCTGCTGGCGTGATTCAGAAGCTAAAGCCTGGTCCCCTGTGCCACAGATGGAAGGGCAGAGGAAGAAGTAGCCAAAATAATTTCTGGATTCCCTCAAGTTCCTCCAAAGGATCACCACCAACTTCACCCAGAGCTGCCACCGGCCGCAGCAGGATGACAAGGATGATTCCAGGCCGTGCCAGCTGGGTTGATAGCGGGATGGACACCTAACAGTGCACAGCCACACTGGCCTGGGCAGTGACTCATTCATTCCCTGGGAGAGGCTGTCCTCAAACAAGCTTGCACGAGGCCACGGCTGCCACCAGGCATTCTCAAACCAGTCCAGCCAGTTGTGGTGTGGGTTTGCCAAGAAATGCATAAAGCTGACCTTTTCTGGGATTCTCAGAGGGGAGGAGAGTGGTTTGTGAAGGAGATGGAGGAGGACTGTGGTGTCCTCAGGTAGAAGGTGATACAATCCTACCTAACCACAGGGAGAGCCATGAAGCCTGGAGACAGATCCTCATGGCCCAAAAGACCCGGGTTGAGCTCTGCACCCTGCAGACCCCAGATATGCCCCTGGATAAGCTTCCCCAGTGCTTCTGTGAGGAGGAAAATGGATGAAAAGGTGTCCCCTGAGCTGAATGTCCTCACTGAAGACAAGACCAGTCCAGGGGCAGAGGGGTTTGTGAAGGGAATAACAGGACCAACATCCGCATTTTCTTTCATCCACCACAGTCACAGGCAGCACCAGCTGTGGGCACCCCCAGCTCCAAATCCTCCTGCCACTTGCAGAACTGTGCAGGGAGGTCACTTCAACAGCAAAGTCCAGCTAATTTAACACAGCCTGGTCTTCAGTCACCACATTTGCTTCTGCAACTTCCTCAGGCAAAGAGGAATTAACCCTTGGTGTCATCCCTGACTCACCAGTGAGGGAAACACCAGGCACGGCACAAAGCTGCACATCAGAGAGGCTGAGCATTCCCTCCCTCTCAGCACTTACAAGAGACATTAATGTCTCCAAGCAATATGGTTTGGCGATTTTTTTTTTTTTTTAGTTTATTAACACTTGGCAACCACCAATGAGTTTCTAACTTATAAAAACCTTATAATGTTCTGCCCCTTGCAGCATTGAAGTACAGCCTTTCCCAAAAACAAGAATCTCAGGTACAAGAAATAAATAAAAAAAACATAGATTCCACCCAGAAAAAAAGAGCAACACACATTCTCACAATGAATAGTCCAGCACAGATCATTCCTGCAGCTCTAGAGCTGCCTTCAGAACAGCACTGCACAACCCCGCACACTCATAACACCCAAACTATTTCTCCTGCCCAGGTGAAGGGCTCAGCTGAGCCCTCGGTGCCAGTGGGCTGAGAGGCTTTCCAAAAGCCTAACGCGTAGCCCACACGGAGCTCTCCTCTCTGGCAAACGTAGGAGAAGGACTGTGAGATAACAGCTATTGCAGGTGCCACTCCGTGGGCACGGGGAGATCCTCCAGAGATAACAGCTATGTGCAAAGAGCTGGAATCTTAGAGACAGGAGTGCTTTAAAGAGCAGCAGGTACATGAACCATCCACCTACCCTACGGAGAGCAGCTCCCTGGTGAACGTGCTGTCCTTCCATCACGAAGACAAGGTGCCCCCTGACTCTCAGCATGGTGCACGAGGAAAATTCAACTGGAAGCACCTCACAAAAATCTCTATCCTCTGTAGGCACATCCTCTCTTTTCTCCCAAAGCAGCTCAGCTTTTCTTCCCCACATCCAGAGCTCGCTGGATACTCACAGTAAGCTGGAACTTCTAAGCACCAACTTTGCACAAGCCCAGGGAGAGTTTGAGCCCAAAAAAATCCTTTCCTGAGCCAGACAAATTGCAAACGAAGACCACAGGCAGCGTCTCTCAGGCCCAGTCCACAAAGCAAAGGCAGCTGAGGTGCGAGCCGGGCAGAGCAGATGGGGGTGATACAGCTCACCCAGTGGAGAGACCCCAAGGACATCCAGACAGCACCAAAACAAAGCCCAAGCTTGCTGTTAGCTGTGCCTTTATGAGCTGCAGGGCACCCTCAGGACATCGAGACGGCATCGAAACAAAGGCCAGGAGTTGCTGTTAGCCGTGCCTTTGTGCTGATAATGCTCCTAATCAGCATCAGGAGGAACACCTGGAGAAGGGGCCGTGCCCCCACCTTAGGGCGGTTACAGAAGGGGCAGCACGGCCACAGCTGAAGGTCATTAACGTCCCTGGCCAAGCAGGGCAGCCCGCAGTGCTTTCTGAGCACGCAGGACGAGTAGTGGGACAGGTGTCTGAATACTAAAGGCCGTAACCTTGTCGCTCCCATCCTCTCTGCTCCTACCCTGGCTCATCCCTGGAGTTGTCAGAGGAGCCTGTGGCCTGCAGCCAGCTCTGCCCTCACAGGTCAGCCCCTATGGGACAGTGAAGTCCCACCGAGTGCCGGTATCACCCTTGGCTCATCCCTATCACAGAGCAGCTTCAGTCTCACTGATATTTTCCTGATGGAGACAGCATGCTGCAGTGTCCCTTCTCCACAAGTTTCCCAGTTAATATCGTCCAGGAGTAGTTGTGTTTTGGGGACACGAGCTTTCTTTTCCTGCTGAAGGTCACTGCGTTATCAGCACACCAGTCCTTGTCTTCATACCCAGTGGAAATTCTTGCAGAAAAGCTTTGCAGAGCACAGATTTGAGTTAAGCAGTAGACAGGACAGACTCCTTCAATCCAGAATTTACAGAGATCCCATACAATTAATTTTTTTGGACTATCAGCACTGGTTTTTCTAATAAGTGGGGAGCTGTGATGTGTCAGGAGCTCACAGGAATCCTGAAATGCAGCACCGTACGCCGAGCATCGCCTCTTGTGCATCCACCAGCTTTCAACAGCACAAAATTTCAGTGGAAAGTCACAAAGAAGCCCTAGGTGCTCACCTCTAATGGAACAAGACCTGTCCTGACCTCAGTTAAGGGAAAGGGGACATCTCACATTGGTATGGGAGGCTTTTTCTTCATTCTCCCTGCCCATGGGTTTCTCTCCATGCCTCTGTACAGCCCATGGCCCCAGCACCTAATTATATATTAACTAAACATCATCTCTTCTTCTAAAAATGAAAATACACAATATACATATTGCTTTAATCAGAGTTTAAACAAATTTGACACTCTGAAATTTTAAAAGTTATTAAAAGAGGCATTGCCAAAGTAAAATTCCATGACCTTTTAGCAACTCTGGAAAGAGATGGGGAAAAAAAAGCCATGCTGAGGAAAAGGTAGTTTTTTTCCACCAAACTGCCAAATTATCCCTTAAGGTAAAGCTTTAAACGATGTTGGTCAGGAAGGAGCAGCTCACCACGCTGGCTGCTCCACTCCCTGGATTTGGCAGGGGCTGCTTTCCAAGAGCCCGATGGTTCACCACGGCAGGCTGGCTGAGCGTCCACAGGGCACAGCCAAAATACCCATATTCACTGCAGCTCTGTTGTTCCAAGATTCTCAGACAAAGGCCAAATTCAAGAAAACTTAAAAAGAACCAGATCTTTGGAGCTGACTTATTGTTAATGCAATTAGGGTGAGGGAGAGAATCTAATTACCAAGGACTCTCACTTCTTCCTCCCCCAAACTGATTTAAGGAGGAAGCTCTCAGTGTAATAACTATTTTCTGGTTTACTTGACTTCTTAGCACAGCAGTTGTTGAAACAGCTTCAGTGTTTTCTCAGCTGCATTTTTATGTCAATAGTAAGGAAGGGATGAGATGATTCGGACATGTCAGAGGAAAGGAAAGAGGTGTAAAAAAAAAAAAAAGACACTAGCTTTGAGAAAAACCACCCCCAAAATGTTTCAGAGGAGTTAAAAATGCACCTGAGGCTGCAGTGTGATGGAGGAGAGGCCAGAAGAACAGGTCATGCATGTGGCTGTCCCCCCACTTCCCAGAAGCTCACGTAGGAAAGCACTGCTGGAGTGCCAGGATGGTTTGCCCTCGGGCCTATCCCATGCAGACAAATAATCCTGCTGGGAGCCAGTAGCCCAAATCCTGTTGTTTAGCCCAGCTTGGTGGCACGAGGTCTTCAATCTGCAGCAGGCGGGCACCAGAAGGGGCAGTGGGCAGTGGCCAGGCTGCGAGCCCAGCACTGACAGGCCAGAGCTGAGGTAATTAAAGCACATTAAATATTAATAGTCACATAAATACAAGGCAGATGCTGAGCTGCACACCCTCACAGCCACCCCAAACTCCTGCAGTGAGCACCTTGACCATCCACTGCAAAAATGCCTGCAATTCTGAGATAAGGTGTGTGCATCTTTAATTACTGCTTATTATTTATTTCTCCACAAACCTTGGACCCCAATTCTTGAAAGACTTCTCTGTGTGTTACAAAGATACTCTCATTCCAGTGTTTTTAATATTCCAGGTGTGGCAACAAGTATGTAAAAGTGTGAGTTGATTCCCATCCCTTATGTACCCCATAAGGAGGGAGTACATGGGGTGCATTGGGGGCCCATTGACTCATGAAAGAATGGTTTTGGGGGGTGGGTGGCGAGAAGAAGAGGAGAAATGCTGAGCAGAGGACCAGGGTGGGATGCAGAGGATGGAAAAATATGCATCTCCAGCAGCCCAAACTCTTCTTTGCTCATCCATCAGGCAAAGGCAGGGCAGGAGAGCCTGACACTGCTTGCAGCAAAACAAAACAGATAAAAACTCCAAACATGCAACACGACACCTTAAAAGCATTCCCACAGCCCTTTGCCAATCCACCTAAATCCTGACCTTGAAGAACACACCCCACCTTGTCCCTGGCTCCGGCGAGTCATGCCGAAACCTGCCGAGCCGCGCGGGGAGAAGGGCCCCGGCCACGGGGGCTCTGGGTGGGAGGAACAGCATATCCCAGCTGGAGCCATCGGCAAGGATCATCCCCTTCCTGGCTGCACCTCCCTGGCCGAGGAGGACTCGCCGCTACCTTCTCACTGCAGTGCAGGAAGCAACGTTAAAATAAAAAAACAAACAAACAAACAAACAAAAAACCACAGTAGAAGCAAGTATTTCCAGGATTCCCACTGATTTTTGAGGTTGCTCACTGATCTTGAGGTGTCCTCCTTGAATCCACCTCAGCACAACTCAGAAGCAGAAGAATATAGGGATGCATGAAAGGAGAACGGAGCTGGCCCTGGTCTGCAGACAGCTCTGCTGTTCTAGCCCCAGGACTGGGGGTTACTGGAGCAGGTGAGAAGTCAGGCCTTGCATCATGCTCATGGTAAGGTGTAAAGGAGGTGTGAAGAGAAGCACCTCGGGAAGGACATCTGGCACCAAGCAGGACCTCTGCCACAGTCTTGAAAAAAACCCCAAACCAACAAACCAAACAAAAGACATACCTGGAAAGATTCTGGCTGCGGCTGGATGTATCCAGGAGCCCTCAGCCGGCTGATCCACTGCAGGCAGCACAGGGATGGGAAGGGAGCACCTGTAACCAGGTATGAAGCAGCCGCTCATGCTGCTGCAAATCAGTAAATCCCTATTTCCCAACTCCTTATCCCCAGCCACCTCAACACACACAGTGAGTACGTTCCAGCTGCATCCAGCCCCACGGCATGTCCCAGAGAGCTCCAGTCCAGCCACACCAGGAGCCACCTCTGGAGGGATGGCAAGGCAGATACTGGGCATCACTCCATCCTGAATAAACCCTCCCTGCAGGCTCTCCAGAGCATTCCCACTGACACAGAAGCCCAGCTCCTGAGAGAAGCCAACTCTCCGCTGGTGCTAATCCCTGGGCCTTTCTGGTGGTGCAAACATCATTGTGCAAGGGTTGTGAGACACAAACACATCATCTGCGCCCAAAAGCTAAAGGCTTTCCAGGGACAAAACACAAGCGCAAAGGGACTCTGGAGTTTTTGGTTGTTTTTATTTATTTTTTTAACAAAGCAAGGTGCTGTGTGATATGAAACACTCTTCCCAAGGGCTGCTGGAGCCACGCACAGGCACAGACCTTCATTTAGTCTCCCAGGGAGGTTTTACAATCACTTTCCCAACTCGCTCCCCAGCTCTGTTTTCCAACACATCGCCCCTTATCTGCGCCTGGCCTCCGGAGAGCGACTCCAGGATGCAGAAACACGGCTGTTCCTCTCTGCTCCGTAATTGCCAACCACAAGGAAGGACATCCTTCCCCATTTCACAGCTCCGGAGCTGCGTAACCACAACCGCCTTCCCGGCGACGATAGCGGCCGGTGGGAGCCGCGGGAGCAGGAGGATTTCCCCTGTGCAGATGTTCATCCCCACCTCCCACGCCGCGGTTTCACGGGGACAACCTGGGAGACCTGATAAAGCAGCCGGGTCCGAAGGATTTATGAGTCTCCTGCTCCTAAATCGACAGGAAGGGGAGGTTTAGGGGGTGCAAGACGAGCTGGAGATGGTGTGGAAAGTTATTACCGGGGTTTGTCCACAGGCTTTATATTGTTGTGGTATTTATCCTTTAACTTCCCACAAAGTTCACTTTGGAAATGACAAGTGAAAGTCCCATCACTTCACAGCCAGGTGATTTTTTGGCCACACGATGCCAGGTGCTCCTCTGCAGATTCAGGAGGAGGTGGTGGAAAAACACTACTAAAACACCTCTTTTTATAGGTCTGTGGATCATGGTATGCCCTGCTCTATCAGAAAATGTTGGTCTACTGTTTTTTGGGGGGAGTTCTAATGGGTGTTTGATACTTCGTGCAGCAAGTTCTGAGCCCTCTCAGTGTGCCTGGCCAGCAAAGCCCCATAAATATTCCCAGGTTGACTAACCTATGGCCCCATGCTACTGCCCAGACGGACCACTAGCCCTGTTTTAGCTGCTGAATTTATGATTCTCAAACAAAATAAAAAGGTACACAGGATTTATTTTCTTTTTTTAAAAAATTCCATCAAAGCAAGGAGTCTTTTACTCAGGGCCCAGCCACTGCAGTGCCTGACCACAAGCATTACCCACCACAATTTTATGGTCTTTGCTGGTTGGAGGCACCAGTGCTGCTTTAAAAAGCAGCGATATTCCTTGCAAACAGTGGTTTGGAAAGAAGTGTTTGATTGTCAGAAAGAGGATAAGGAAGCAGCCTTGGGATGAGAAACAAGTTTCAAAGCACGGCAGAGACCCTGTCCAAGCCCAGCCTTTGGGGACCAGCTGGAGACCAGGGTTTTCCCCAGCACATTGAAAACCTGGTTATTTCATGCCCTGAACCCCAGGCAGCAGCTGAGGTGGGGGAACAGAGCCTGACCCCAAAGTCAAGCTGCAGAGTCCCCATCCCATTCCAGTTTCATGCCCAGAATTGGAGAGATGCTCTACAGTGCCACAAAATAAATAAAATCCCCGGGTTTCAAATGAATGTATTTACCTGGTCTTGCTATTTTGCTCAGCCTGTGACCTCTGCACATTATATAGGAGAGCAGTATAATGCCCCTCTGAAAAGCAGTCTTCCAGGGTAGGGCTTTTTGTTTTATTTTCTACGTTTGAAAAGACAACTCCAGGCTCTGGATGGCTCCGGTTTGCAGGCGGCTGAACCAGCCCTTTTGTCTTTAAGGATGTGTACCACATTTTCTGGCCTTTTTTGAACAAGTCCTGACCTTTCAACTCTAAAGCTGGATGGAGAGTAGGCCTGGTATTTGGAGGCTCCCTTTTTCATTTGTCCCAGCTGTCCCCACCTTGCATTGCAAGTCTTTCTCCTGGCTCGAGACTTTAACCTCCAGCAAGTGACAAACAGCAAGGGCAGAGCCAAGGGCAGCAATTATACCATCTTCCAACTTCAGAGGGGAGGAATGAAATAAAATAACTTTAAAAAGCTCCAGGAAACAAGAAATGGCCAGGAAAACCAAACAAAGCAGATATGGTTAAGCCTCAAATCACTCCCATTGTGAAGAAGCAATGCTTTGCCACAAGCAAAGCACCCGAAAGTCTCGTGGTCCCTTTGCCACTGAATGTTTTCTGTAACCAACAATGCGGGTGGCAACATCATGGCAGCACAAAAGGAGATGCAACACCAAAGGCAGGGAGAAGGTTGCCCAGAAAATCCAAAACACAAGACAGATGGGGCACCAAGCCAGTGCTTGCCGTCAACCCACAGGGCACCAGTGTCAGAGCAGAGATGCACAGGGACCCAGCCAGCTGCTCTGGAGATGAAACACTTAAAACATACCCAGGGCAGGTTCTGACCCTGTTTTACACCACTGAAACCCCACTGCAATGCTGCTGGCATTAACCAAGAGCTCCCCATCCAAATTCAGTGTGAACACATCTTTTCCTGCCCCCCCATCAGCACCAGCTCCTTCTTCCCACACCCAAACCACCGCTCAGCACCCTCAACTCTGCCTTCAGCAGCTCCTTCATGGCCTGACTTACTTTCTTCTTTTTTATTTTAAGTACACAGCACAAAAAACCACACAGAGGCCAGCTTCAGAGATTCCCACTAGAAAAATTAAATACTCATAATGCTTTTTTAAAGTGAATTGGGCCCCTTAATTTGCATCTTATAATAAGGATGTTATCATACTGGTTTATGGCTCAGCTCTTTAGTTTCTATCTCTCAGGGGCTAGATTTCCCCTCATGAGTTCAAGAGATGTCTGTGAACTAATGTAATTTTTTAAAAGGCTTTTCTTCTGTATTAACATTACAACCTTTATGAGTTAAAGGTTTTCCTTGCCCGAGCGCGGGGTGTGTTGGAATTCCAGAGCCAGGCTTTGTCCTTTCCAGAGGGGATCCTGCAGCCTGGGGTTAATCCTGGGCAGAGGGTGGGAACCTTCCTCACCTCCCCACACCGAGCTCAGCTCTCCGGTGTGCTCCAGCTCTTACATTTGGCTTAATTATAAAACATTGTCACTCGAATATTAAAATAATGTTTAATACACAGAAGGGAATAAGCCAGTCTGGAAAAATGCATAATTTCCCTGCACCTGCCCTGCTCCTTGCATGCAATGAGCTCTGTTCTTTTCCTCCCTCTCTCCTGACTGCCTCCCACAGCAGTGCTGGGAATACCCTGCCAAGAGCTTCTAAAAAGCATTTAAAAGGCAGGGAGGCTTCCCCCATCTCTGCACCTTCCAGGAGTGCCCAAGCTCTGCTCCCCTTGCCCTCGGGAGGCGGAGCAAGGCCAGGGTGGGGTCTGTCCTCCTGTGGCCTTCCAGCCTTCAGGAGAGGTCTTCAGGAGAGGAAAAACAGCAACGACTTGCCTAAATCCCAGAGGACGTTTTTAAACTTGCCCGAATTAGGGCCCAGGGGCGGATGCTCGGCGTTTCCAAACAGCCGGGCTCCGAAAGTGCTCAAACACGCCGCGAGCAGGAGCGATGTCGAAAATGCCAGCCCCTGCTTTAATGTACCCCAGGATCATTCATCACCTCCACACCTTATTTTATATTGCCAGGCTCTGCTTTAAATAAGCTTTTTCTTTCTTTTTCCCCTCCCCTTTAATCACTACAGCTGCAGAAGGTGCTGTCTCTTCAGCAGGGGAGAGAGGGAAGAGGGAAAAAAGTAAGAAAAACAGCTAAAGGGGGATTTTAGGAAAAAAAAAAAAAAGGCAAAAAAAAAAAAAGCCAACTGGAGCAGCCAGGTGCAGAGCAGCTCCCAAAGGGATGTTCCTTCCCAAAGCCTCCAAATGGAAAAGCCAAAGCCCAGGGGACTGTGCCAGGCAGAGGGCAGGGAAAAGGTCTGTTGGAAGGAGAACATAAAAAATAAGTGTTATCCATAGTGGAATGAGGGGTGCAGCGGGGTTTTGGGGATGGCAGTGCAGGCCCAGCAGTGGGGGGTTTCATGGACACAAGCCATGGAGCAAGGGCTGCCAGAGGACACCCTCCACCCGCAGGGAAGGGGGACAGAAGTGTCACAGCCACTGGGCTCTGCTCACTGAAGTAGAGCTGCAGGAGGAGGTCAGGGAAAGGACAGACACTCAAAGAGGAAAAAGGTTTATTTAGGGCTCCATCCCCTGCTCCCTCCCTGCCCAGAGTGTCCCGGGTTTCCAAGGGCAGGGCTATATAAAGAGTGATCTGGCACCCCTGTGGGCACTACAAGCACTGATACAGAGACTCAGGAAGCGAATTCAAAGCTGCATTTTCTGCTGCCTGCCGGTGTCTGTCACAGTAGGCCCCTGGCCACCACCATCTTCACCCAACCTCTCATGCACAGGTCCAGAGAAACCTGAGGGAAAGGGTTAAGCAGCCTGTGGATGCTGTGCCTGTGCACTCACCACCTGGAGCGGCTGCGCTCACAACTGGGAACCATTAAAGGTTTAGCATGAGCTGGTGCAGCTGGTGGAGCTTTTGGCTGCAGGCTCTTTGATACACTGGGCTTGGCAAGCTCTAGGGATCATCTGCCAGACCCCAGGGTGCACCCAGGGATGCCCCAGCCAGAGGCCACCCTCTGCCAAGGGGACCCTGCCACTGGGGTCAACCCCTCATCAGCTCCGTGGGGTTGGGCTGCTCCATCTAAACCTCCTCAATGAGGAAAAACTCCTGCCCAAGCCTTTCGGGGGGTTAAGCTGAGCCACGCCATGCTGGGGGAGAAGGAGAGGTCCAAAGGTGCCACCTTCTTCATGCCATTTAAGTTAGGATGTTGTAAAATGTAAAAATAACTTGAAAGGCAGTAGCCCTGTTTTATTAATAGCAAGTATTTATTAGCCTCCTTGATTTACAGTACGTTTCTGAAAGTCATCAGTCCATCACATTCTTCAGCACAGGGGCTGAGGTGTTTTTCTTGGTCAACACAATATGGAATATAGATCCGAATATGAGAAGCCAAATACAACCTTCATTTTGCATGCACATATCCCACCGACGGGAGGCCCGTAAATGAGTCCTGTATAGCCCTTAGACACATGCAGACATTGGGGGAGAGGTGGGAGCTTCTGTACATCACCACTGGAAACCCGGAGGGTCACGGAAATTGCCAGGGAAGGGCCATCAGGGCTGGACCAACCTCAGAAAGCGTCGTGGTGCACACACCCCGGCCACCAAAAAAAGGTGGGAATCCACCTCATGTGGGTTTTGACAGGAGAAACCACCTGCCCATCCACCCCCCTCACTGCAGATATGTGATGCTCACACAGCACAGGCACCTCCACCCACCTGTTGCCATCCTCAGTCCCAGATCTTCCCCCTCCTCCCACCCTCACCGTGGGGTTTTGCCTGCCCATGGCCACAGAACCGCAGCCGAGCCGGCATTCCCAGGGATCACATCGTGCTCATTACGGGAGGCCAGGCAAAATTAAATTGGGGCCCACTGGTTCTGCCATCTGAACTTCATCACTGCTAAAGACGCAATAAAAGTAATGGCAACAACGAACAAGCCTCTAGCAGATGTGTAACTCTATCCAGTGAGATTAAGGAGTAAGGGCCATATCTGGGGTTTAGGGGGTTTATTTTGTTGTTGTTCGGCCCCCTGCAACTCCATCTTGCCTTGGGAAGGCAATTGGTTATTTGGACCCCTGCAGAAGATGAATGCTAAGAGGATGATTTCTGGGGGGAGAGAATTGGGATGGAGGGGCAACAATGTTTGACTTGTAGCAGATACTACACACAATTGAATGATGATGCCTGAAATGGGAAAACTGGGTGGGAGGAGAAGCAGGGAGTAAGAAAAGAAGGAAATGAGGCACCACTCTCATTTTTGAGGGGTTGGGGGGGTTCAGCTCACTCCTCAACAAGACTTTTCAGTGAGGTCAGGTAAAACACCACAGCAGAGCAGGGAGCCCTGGACCAGCAGTGATGCTTAGCAGGCCCTCCCCCTCTTTGCTCCCAAAAATCCACAGGTAAAGGCTCACCCCAGGCCTCACCAGCACCCAGACAGCTCAAACACACACAAGAAAGGAGATGCAAACCCAAAGTAGAGGCTAAAGATGGTAAAATAACCTGCAGCAGCCCAAGGAGGATGGACCTTCCCTCCACCTTCTCCCAGAGCCCACAGTTGTGTTGTCACCCACCAACACCATGATGCTCCTTGTCTCACAGTCACCTAGTGGGACTCAACACAAAGCTGGGGTTGAAAAAAACCACAAGGAGTTTGGCAGTTTTGCTTGGAAACTCACTCACAAAATCTGTTTTCAGATGCCTTCTGGGGTGAGGTCTTACCTCTCATAAAAGTCCAGCCCTGATAAATCACAAATCCAAAAGATACGTTATTTTGGAAGCAAAATTTAAGCTAGACTTCACAAAAGCCTTGACCTTTGCTGCATTTTAGTATCAGGAAAAGTGTGCGTAGAAGTCAAACACAGCATAGTCGGATCATCTCCAAGTCTGAAAGCAGCTTTTTAAACCCAAAACCTCAAAGCTAAGCCAGGTGATTCCCAGGAATCTGGTTCAGCTCAACCCCTGGGACTGAGAAGAAAATTTATCTTTTCTTTATTAAAAACCCCCAAACTTTAGGAGTTTTGTTGGTTTGGTTTTGGTTGTTTTTTGTTTTGTTTTTTTAATAAAGACCAACCATACCTTATTTCCAATTTGGATGTGCAGATCAACACCTGGAGAATATGCTAAAATACAAAACCCCTGGGAATGTTGCCCCTCTTGCACCAGCAACCTTCAGCTTTGAGGCTAACAGGTTCCCAGCCCTCCCCTCACAGGAAACCTTGGACTCTTGTTAATTGGCAGAAACTCATTAAGCCGTTGGTGATCCCAAGCACAGACACAGCAAGGAGACTCAGCCAAGTCCTAGTCAGACAAAAAGAGGACCCTAATGAGACCCTTAATTAAAGCCCAGAGCCCCCTCAGGTCACCCAGAGCAGTGGAAACCCTTTGGAATCTCCACAAGACCTCATGCTGAGGCTGTCCTGGTGCACTGCAAGAGCCACAGCAGAGTCTGGAGCAGGAGCAGGGCTGGCACCCATGGCTTACAAGGGACTCTCAGCACAGACATCACACCTTTTTAGAACTTTAAGGCAACACAAATTCTGAAGATGTTTCAAAGTCCTAACAGCTGGGGGAGAGTTTAACAATGGTATTAAAAAATAGACATTTTCAAGACTATTTGACTACATCTTCAGCACTTCAGGTATCACTTCTGTGCTTGGAGAAACATATTCAGCCATCCCCACTTTGTCATTTCCTGCTTTTCCTGGGAGAAACCCTTGCCCTCTGCTGCCTGCTGAAGGAGAGACAAAGCCACAGAGAAAGCAGATCCCATCACACTTGTTCCACCAGGCAGAGCAGCAAAAGCATAACCAGCTACCCCAGAAGACATCCACGAACAGAATTTGGCCTGTACTCACACAAAGCGGGTCAGACACACCCCCAGAAGGAGCCAGCACACTGGAACCATGACATCCCAGGTGCGCTGGGCCAAGCCTGCTGTAGATACAGACCAGGTGAGTCCTGACTTGCAGTCTAGAGAAATGAGCAGAGCAACCCCTTTGTAGTAAATAACTCCATTAGCCCTGATCTGACACAGCTGCCTGGAGCAGAGATCCCCAGGGCAGGAGCAGGTGTCTAACTCTCCACCACTGGTGCACTCAAAATCAATCAGGTGCTTACTCCAACAGGATTCACCCTTCCAAAGCTTAAAAAACCCTTAGGAGCAGACACAGGGGTGGTGGCACAGGCTGGGTTAGGAAGAACCTTTAAAAGCATCCCCTAATGATAAAAAAAGGCTGAGGCTGTGCGTAGACTTTGGGGTAGTTTGCCCTCAAACACCAATTCAGCTTAGAAGAAGCTGCAATAGCTCCCTTTGTGTCCCAGCGCACCAAGTCCTCCAGGCTCCCAGTGTGACACCCCTTGGAGATGATCCTGCTGCCCACCCCAGCCAAATTTTAAGGTACCAAAGTGTCTGTGCTGTGCCCAGGCCACCCCGAGAAAACCACAGCCCAGGGTTTTAAACAAGAAGAGAGCAACCACCGCTCACGGAAAAGACAACATCATTTTCCCTACAGCCGTTTCACCAGGAGAGAGCCACCCCAAGTGAGGGTCTTGCTCAGATTGTAAGCAAGGAGATGAATAAAACAGAAGTGAGATTGAAGTTAATACACAAAGCCAATAAATTCACTGGCCCTTTCCCCATGACTTGGCTTCATCCCGCTGATCCCGGCAGCCTGACACGGCCAGCCAGCCACTCTACTCGCTACCCAGCTGGCTTCTTTCACCAGATAAGGTCCATTCCCACTCATCAGCACAGGCATGAGCAGCTACAGCCTATAAATCCCATCAGAGACGGCACAAAGCTCACACATAACCCATTTTCCATTCAGCAAAGCGCCTCGGCCCCAAACCAGGAGACTCCTTGGGTGGGTGCTCAGTGCTGACCAAGGGATGGGCATCGCTGGCAAGACCCTGGTGCAAAGTCTGGGAAACACTGGGACAACAACCTGACAGCAGCTCCCCCAGCTCAGGGCAGGGCTCTGCATCCCCTGGTCTGACAGCGTCTCCAGTGCATGACTATCGCCCCTCCCAAAACCTGCACTGGCCTCACTTCTCGCACGGACACGAGCGGACGTCACGGATCCCAGCAGCCCCAAAAGTACATATTTTAACAGCAGGAATGCAACACAACAGCTGGCATTCATCGAGGATGATGCAGGAGAGCCGGGAGACCCCCCCCTTTCAGCATCACCGAAGGCCAGAGAGGGCTCAGCACTGCTCGGGGTTCCCGGCCCTAAGCCCAACTCCTGGCCTAGCTCTGCGGGAAAGGTCTGTCCACTGGGGCCAGGCAGCCCCTTGTGCCAACACCATCCCCAGTGAAAACTCAGCACTTGCTTTTCTGCAGCCGGTATGGGAACACAAAGTCACACCAGCCGTCTGGCCCTTGTTAGCATTAAAAATTAAAGACAGAGCAAACAAAACCTAAAGCTCCAACATTTATTATGGCAATTTCCCACCCACCCACAGACCTACACTGTGTTTTGCTTTATTTTTAATTCATCACATCAGATGTGCCTCCCGAGGAATGGCACGTTGCGGGGATAACCAACAGGCTGGGTTGTCCACGAGAGCAAGACAGTCTTTTCCATGGGGAAAGGAGCCAGTCGAAGCCATCATTAAGCCCTTGACCTTGGTGGGTGGGGTTTTTTTCGTTTGTTTGTTTTTAGAAAATGAAAAAAGAAACCAATGAACAAAAAAAACCAACCCCAAAAAACCGAAAAACCAACCCCAAAGAAGTGTTGTACTCTATTACAAAATATAAATACGATAGTCTTGCAGGCAGGAGGAGCCCGGGGAGCGCTGCCATCGGCGGGTGACTCCTCAGGCTCTCCCGGGGATGCGGCGAGCCAGCAGGACAGAGGCCACCTCCGGACGCCGAGATGCCGCCAGCTGCTCGCCCCAGCTTCACCTCCTTTCAGAATTTAAGTGCTCTTGAACTTCCATCCGAAAACTGCCAGACATCCGGGGCTCCCTGGGCGCTGCGCCAGCTGGGGGGGTACGCCGAACCTACAGAGAGCATGGGGACAGAGGAGAGAACAGGTGTGACATGGCCCACGGTGTGAGTCATTCCCTTATCCTACTTTTCTTTTTGTCTCTTTTTTGTCTCTAACAACTAGGACACCCAACAAAGAGATAGGGCAGGACGGAGCCCTTCCTCTCTCAGGACACACTCCCGCATCTGGCATCCTCGGCACCACGCAGGAACCACAGGGACCATTTCGGAAGAAAAACTTCTGGACTTTACTGGGCAAGGACCAAGCCAACCTGTCTTGCAAACCTCCTCCTAGTCATTCCCAAACCCTCATGGGCTTCCCCCAGGTGCTGAAGGCCTTCCTAAAGCCACTGGAACTATTAACACGGCACACGGCGGGTGGTTCACGGAGGGCTTTTCCCAACTCCCGGCACGGTGGATCTCGCACGGCACGGAAGCACACGCCGCAGCAGCAAAGCTCAGGTGCGCAGCCTCAGCCCATGCCCAGCAAAGCCATTGACTGCAGCAGCATGGGATGGGGCACTGGAAAGCAACCAATCCTGGCTCCCAGCACCTGCTCCAGGCTGATCACCCAGCACCACACTACCCACACGACAGGCTAAAGGCTACACAGGGAGCAAGGCTGGCACATCATCAACACGCTCCTCAAAATCCACCTTGGCAGCCCAATGGCAAGCTGGTTTCTGTGGAATTTACTTCATTAATACTTAAAAGAGTGGTTAAAGGGCTACTACGTGTGAGTTGCCATCAGGACTCGGTAACCAGCTCCTTCCTAGGCCAGATCTTCAGTGGGTGTTAACTGGAGTGTCTCCTCTGAAGGCAAGAGCACTGTGCCTGATTTCCCTCCAGGGAGGGCTTGTTGCTGCTGCCGTCTGAGCCCAACAGTTTCCAGGCTAATGTTAAAGCTGGCTGAGATTTCCAAGGCAGCCAAGAGCAGCACAGCCATCCCGGCCACTAGCACACCACCACTGCAAAGCTTAAGTCCTGCTGAGGGGCACAAAACCTTGGGGTTCCCCCACACCTCCTGTCCCTCCTGCATGCCTGTGGCTCGTTGGAAACCAGCAGCCAAGCATCTGGGCTCGAGGAGCAGCATCTCTTCAGCAGCTCTGGCAAAGAGCCCTCCGGGCAGTATCACTCCCTCCTAGTCAATACTACAATTTGTCCATGCATTCGCCAAAAGTGGGTTTCAATTTTTATTGGAGGAAAAAAGAGAAGGAGGGATCTAAAAGAGCAGCTGGTATCACTTTTCTGTTGGGCACAAACTCTGCACTAAGATAAACCCCAAAACTGTATCTCATCAGATACGCCACAGCCTCCTGAATGTCAAGCAAAGACATGGTATCGCTTATTCCTGTATTCTCTCAGCCCTTGGAAACATAATAAATATGAAACATCTGTAGTCTAAATTCTGGATACTGTTTCAGCGCCTTCATTACATTAATCATTCAATTTGGAGGAGATTAGACACTAAAGGGTCTATGCCATAAACACATGTTCCTCCTCAAAAGTTGACGGGGCTTGAGATTTTAACAACAGAGATGCTGTTACCCAAATACCACTTATTCCTAGAGAGATCTTTTTGCATAGAAACAGGGAAATTTCTGGGGAGCGCACGTCACGTGTGCACAGGATGCCAAATCAGCTCGGGAGCACATGGTGGGGCCTGGGACATCCATGCCCCAACCCAACCAACTTCAGCGGATTCGTCACACCATTAACTTACTGCCCCTGGCAGAAAAACACCACGTTCATGAGCATCTGCTCTGGTGTCAGGGTGACAGCGCGTTGCCTCTCGCAAGCTACGCCCTCGCCAGCCGGTGTTCAGACAACTCCTCCTACAGCAGGAGCCGCTTCTCCCGCAGCTCCTTCCTCCAAACCACCGCCCCTGCCCTGTGTGCCACGCAGCGCCCGCTGGGCTCGTTCAGCTCTGGGAAACCTGGAAAAATTTAGCTCTGGGAAACCTGTGAATCACACGCATCGCTGTGCCACTTAATAAATGCAATCGTTTGCTTTCCACTGGGTTATCTTGCAGCAGCACAGGTCTACCTAGTGATGCCTGTGTATGGGTATATGCCGATGCCTGTCCATGTGCTTTTATATATGATTATTTCAGAAGTAAAACACAGTATAGGGAAAGGTAGTGGGATGACAACCACCGTAGCATGGACCCAGGGTACAGCACCCTCTCTGAAAGACAGCCAGGCTATGCTTGACCCCGGGCACAGCTAACCCCAGACCTCCAGAAAATATCCTGCACTGTGGTCTCAACAACCAGCAATAAAAATAGCGATAGGGAGGGAAAGACCAGACTCTGTACAGGTATTTCATGGCATGGGATCAAAAGATGTGTCATCAAGGCAGCTGCAAAGCACATTCCTGCGGACACTGGCCCTCCAGTGTCCATGCCTGCCACCTCTAGCTCCCCACGCAGGGGTGGGACTCTGCCTCCCCCAGGCTGTGCTAGGGATCCCTCTGGCACAACTCCAGCTCCAGGCAGTGGGTACCAGCCTGCTGAAGGGGAGCTCCGCTCGGGCACTTGCCAGCACCTCTCCAGCCCTCCTGCAATCTCATCCCACTAGCCCAGACAACAGAATCTTCATCCCTCCTCTTCCAGAATTATAATGGAGCTTTACTACATTCAGGTCAAATCTCTCTTAGAAAAGGAATTTTTTTTTTAAAATAGGTATTTGTGTCTTTTTTTTAAAATTCCAAACCTCCCCTTCAGAAGGCGCCGGGCAAAATACAGGCAACAAACGATGCCATCACAAGAAGACGACAGAACAACTGGAAGGTTTTACAGAGATCAAAAAAAAGAAAAAGAAAAAAAAAAAGTATTAAATCCATTACACTAGGAACAGCAAGAGACAATATCACAGCGGAATGTGCTTTAATAAAGTAAAGAGATGCTGCAACATGCAGTATTTGTCAAACTGACAACATATACAGACCCCTAAGGGGGGGGCAGGAGGGACCTGAACTCCAGATTTTAGAGACAACGCACAGAAACCTACAATTCCCACCAAAAAAAAAATCAAAGCCCGGGGAGAAAAGAAGGGAGCTCCCAGCTCCAGTCGGGAGCGGGGCTGGGAGCTTTGGGCTGGGGTCAGTGTGATCCCAGAGCCACGGCG
This sequence comes from Chamaea fasciata, assembly GCF_029207755.1. NCBI lineage: Eukaryota > Metazoa > Chordata > Aves > Passeriformes > Sylviidae > Chamaea > Chamaea fasciata. The sequence continues at coordinate 8,714,656 of NW_027094088.1, read as the reverse complement.
GGAGACCTCAGCCCCCTGAGAGAAATCAGCTGCTGCCCATGCACCCGCATGCGCCAGTGGCTGATTTCACCCCCGTCCCCAAAAGCAGCCGGGGATGGGGGTGTCCTGGGGGGCTGCAGAGCTGTTGGTTTGCTCACCTCTTCTGCCACAGATTTGCCAAACGGGGAGGGAAGTCCCTGCTGCAGACCGAGTGAAGGCCGGGGGTGCCACAGGCTATCGCGGTGAGGGGCTCACAGCTCACTCCTGATCTAGAGGGGGGAAAAATCCCAAAGCTACAGGTCCAGACTGCAAACACCTTCCACTGGCCGGGAAGGGAACTCCTTAGCCCAAAAATCCTCTTCCTGGGCAGAGGGGGCTGATTTAAGGCCAAGCTGGGTGGCGGGCGCTCCCTGGGGACTGGAGCGGGCCCCCCAAAACGCCCCTGCGCGGGACCTTCCCCTACAGCCTGCTGCTGGAAGCCACCTACAGCGTGTGTCAAATGAGGACACCAGAAGCTGACACTGTGTACTTTAAGGTTTTTTTTTTATTTTTTCAATAAAGGGACAAAATGGGTGTATGAACAGGATAATGCAGACAACTGCCAAAAAAACACAGACAGTGGTTTTTCCAATAGAACTTAACAAAGACCAGAAACAAATACAATAAAAAGCCAGGTTGTAATGACCTTTGGTCATCCAAATAATAAAAAAAAAAAATTAAAAAAAATTTAAAAAAAAGTCCCCCCAAAAAAACCCCAAAGAAAAATAAAAGATCAAATTAAGTGCTTCTGTTTTGAACAGAGCACATAAGCAATAATAAATAGTGACTCCCATAGTAAAAGATAAAATTTCAAGTTACGACAAACAGCTTTCATTACAGGAATAGAAAAGGCCAATAACAAAATATTCTGCATTGCCATTTACAAAAAAGTATTGACTCAAGCGGGCTTTCTCTTTAATATGCTTTGCATATGAAATTCTTTCCAATCTAAATATAAAGCACCATTTAGTTTTTGGCAATGAAAAAAACTGCAAAACGGTTTTTTCTTTTTTTTTTTTTTTTACTTTTTTTTTAGCTTTTTTTTTTCTTTCTTTCTTTTCTTTCTTTTCTTTCTTTCTTTTACTGCATATGAAGTTAAGATGCTGGAATGTCGGGTGATAGAAGGAAAGGGACATAAAGCACACTACATAACAAACCAACGTTATTAGCTTGCAGTACTGCATACAGTATGGCAGCAGGAAAAAAGAACGAAAAAAGATATGTACACCCCTCTGTGACGGCCAGCAGCGTGACATCGGAACAGGTTTCCCCCAAAGGGCCATTATATGGCCTCGGACCTGTACAATGTCACACCTTTTTCTGTCTTTTTGTCTTTTTTCTTTTTTTTGAAACATACAAATAATTTGCACTATATTATCCTGCCAAATTAAAAAAATATACTGTGGCAGCCTGTGGTTTTTTTTTGTTTTTCCACTACCAAAAAAGGTACATCGATACCTTTTGAGAGAACAAGCAACAGTTAAAAATACAAGCTTCAATATAAATACTATAGTGCCTACACTAGATGAACATTTAATTCAAATACCATTCTAGAAATACAGAAAAAAGAGACCATAAATGTGTTTTAGCATAGGAATCAACATGAGTGTGCATTTTCCTATATTTAAGTACTATATAATCTTAAAACCTTTCCCCAATGCATGTTTTTATACAACCTGAAGAGCTGTGTATATCCAAGGCATAGAATTTCCACTACCATTTGAAAATGAGTAACAAGTCTTGTACACCACCAAGACAATGAACCCTAAAATACAGTTTCCCCCTAAACATAATGAAGTGTTGTGGTTTTTTTTTTCTTTTACTACCTTAAAAAAAATTTTCTTAACATTTATATTTAAAAAAAGGTTTTGTGGTGTTTGTTTTTTTTAATCTTTTTTTTTTTTGTACAAAAAAAAAAAAATCCTTGCACTGTAGGAGTGAAAGCAATCATTCATTTTATGTGAGTGTAGAGTCTGTTTCCATTCACAGCGCTGTAATGTCGCGTCCGAGAAGATAAGCTCATTAGTCAAGTAAATGGCTGGCAAAGTTTGTGGGGTTTTGTGGGTTTGTCTTTGTTTGTTTTTTTATGCTCATCAATGTGTGTTGAATTTTTATTTTTTTTTTATTTTTCTTCCTTTTCAGCATTCTTGCAACTTTTCCCTTAAAGTATAGACCTGTAAACTGGGAAAATTGTACAGTGCACTTAATTGTCCTATCTGAGCAGTCTTATTTTATACTCAACCTCTGTACCTTTGATTAAAGAAAAGATACAGACATCACAGGCAGAGTCAAGTGCTATTTGAACACCAACCGGGGCAGGCGCTAGCTTAGGAATAAAACAAGGAATCCTCTTCCACGTCAACACAAATAGCACACAGAGGATGGGAAAAAAAAAAAATGAAGGACAACTTTTAGGGAGCACAGACAGATACTGCTACTCTTTTGCTTTTTTTTCTTTTTTTTTTTTTTTTAAATTTCTGTTACTTCTTCCAAAGCGTCACATTAAAGGCAAGTCTTAAGAGTTCATAGTTAATCACCGTGTTGATATTAGCTTATACACCTGTTCTAGTTTTAAATGGCAAACAGTACCACATTGTGCTAATAAATCACAATTTATTTATTTTTTTGCTCCTCTATCTGTTACACTCAGTAAAATATTATTGCCAGTCTTTATTTTATTTTTTATACGGTATACACGAGGTCTTAAAGTTTATAATTTGATTGTCAGCTTGACAACCAAGTGGCTCCGGATTTATTTGTTTTGGTGCCAGAATCAATAAGAGATATTATTAAAAGTAAATATCTTCATAAAACGGATTTCCTTTATTGTGTGTTTAATGGTGTTGAAGGGCCTCTGTGCGTTTCACATTCTATTTAATCATTGATGGGGAGGGGGAATAAAAGTTTGGGGCAGGGTGGGCAGGGGGAAGGTTCTACATCTTGTTTTAAGCTCTCTCCACGAGCCAAGCAGGTTTTTAGACCGGTATGATCAGTTTTTTTAAAAAAATAGTAATAATAGTAAAAATTAATGATAATAATAAAAGGCAGAGGAGAATGATGATTAACTAGGACTGAGCGGGTCATTTCTTTCTCTTCCTTAGTTTCCTCTTCCCTCTTCGTTCCTAGGTGGCCGGCGTTGTGAGGGGCACGAGGCGGCTCCCAGCACGGCTGAGGTGGCGACGAGCTACGCGTGGAGGACGAGCAGAAAGGAGCCATCGGCATCGGCCGCGACAGATCCAAGGCACTCGGATTGTTTTTTATTATTATTATTATCAGTGTGTGTGTGTGTGGGTGGGTGGGTGGGTGGGTGTGTTTGAAATCAAATGCTAAGAGAAATCTACCTCTTCCTGACTGGTGGCGGTCGGTTATTCCCAATTAAAGGCCTTTTTTAATGTTCCCAAGGGGAACTCTGTCTCCAATTGTGGGTTTATTGGTTTAACACAGCGATCTAGGCTAACACAACGCTTCTTCGGTGCTATCGGTCCTGTCCGCAGAGGGTCACCCACAGCGAGTTTTCCTTTGCACGTCACAAAACAAAACTGTACATGATATGTATTACAGGATGTATGCAGCATGGTCGGTTTTGTTTGCTCTCGGGTTGGTTTTGTTTCACTTTTTTTTTCTTTTTTTTTTTTTTTCCCTCCTCCTCTCCTCTTTTTTCCTCTTTTTTTTTTTTCTTTTCCTTTTTTGTTGTTTTTTTTTTTTTTTTTCCCGAACGGAATTGGAAACAGCGACGTGTTTGCTCAGCAACTAATCAGGGACAATTTAAAAACAGCCATAACATACCATACATGCTGTCTAATCCAAAAATTTAAAAAAAAAAAAAAATTAAAAAAATAAAACCAACCAACCAAAATAAAAAAACCCAAAACAAAACAAAAAAACCCCAACATACACAACATGTAAATTATTGCACAAGAGAAAGGCTCAAAGTTTGCGTAAAATGCAATAGTATTGCCCCGATACAGATCATGCATTCAAACGGTGAGAACAAAAAGAAAATAAACAGGGTGTGCTGGTGACAAGCACTTTCCAAATATCCTTAGCTTCCATGACTTCCATCACAAGGGACTAGAAAACCTCTACAGGGATGCGGGATGGGTTAGGGACGGGGGTGGATGGGGGGAGGGGGGGTACGAATATACCTCTATTCAGTTTTTATCTCGTTATTCAAGACTCGATCACTGTGCCATTTTTTCATGTGTTTCTCCAGGGTACTGTACACGCTAAAAGGCATCTTACAAATCTCGCATTTGTAAACGTCCTTTCCCACCTGCCCGTGTGTTTTCATGTGCCGGGTGAGCTTGCTACTCTGGGCGCAGGCGTAGTTGCAAAGCTCACACTTATACGGCCTCTCGCCCGTGTGGCTCCGTCTGTGGACGGTGAGATTACTACAGTTCTTGAAGACCTTCCCACAGTACTCACAAGTGTCGCTGCGTCTGCCCTCTTTTGAGCTGGGCCTGCCAGGGCCCGGGCCACTAATATGGGGGGTGCTCCCTCCGCTTCCCGTGCCGCTGCGGCCTGAGATCCCTCCGTCCAGCTCGCCCGGCGGCGTGGAGAAGCGCAGGCTGCCGTTCTCCGAGGAGTGCTCAGAGGAGGAGGCGAAGGGCGATTGTCGGGAGTCGCCGAAGCTGAGGAAGGGGTCCTTCAGCTGCCGGGAGGCGGCATAGCCCGCCAGCCACTGGGAGTAAACGTTCTCGGTGTTGGGCATGGCGGCGGCCGGCAGGTCGAACTCCTTCTCCAGCTTGATGCGTTTGGAGAAGGGGCTCAGGGAGCTGGGGCTACCCAGCAGCAGCTTTTTGGACAGGCCTCCCGAGGCAGACTCCCCCGGGGAGCAGCCCCGGCCGTTGACGGCCCCCTCGTCAATGCGGTCGGACTCGCCGGCCACCGAGTCTTCATCGCAAGTGTCCCTGTGCACCTCGGGCTCGGGGAGGTGGCCCCGCTTGTGTTTCTCCCCCAGGACCTGGTGGAAGGCCTCGCTGAAGTGCTGCATGGAGCTCAAGACCATGCCCTGCATGACGTCCGGCATTGCCCGGCCCTCCTCGCCAGCCCGCGAATTGTTCTCATGGTGACGGGCCGCCTCCAGGCTCATCCCAAAGCCATAGTCCGGCCTGTCGCTCTCATTCAAGTCCTCCTCCTCTTCCTCCTCCTCCTCCTCCTCTTCCTCCTCCTCCTCCTCCTCTTCCTCATCCCCATTCTCAGGGATCATGTTGGGGTCATTCTCGCTCTTGAACTTGGCCACCACGGACTTGAGGGCGCTGCTGGCGCTGCCCACCAGGTCGCTGGTGCCTGGCTCAGGGGAGCTGGCGGTGGAGAGCCCGTCATCTGACTTCACTGTCATGGGGGAGGACTTGTGCATGTGCGTCTTCATGTGGCGCTTCAGCTTGCTGGCCTGCGTGCAGGCGTGGTCGCAGAGGTTGCACTTGTAGGGCTTCTCCCCTGTGTGGCTCCGGCGGTGGACCACCAGGTTGCTCTGAAACTTGAAGGTCTTCCCGCAGAACTCGCAGGACTTGGACTTCATGGGGGGCTGGGAGGGAGGAGGAGCAGACTGCAGAGGAGGAAGGGGCGGCGTGGCCAGGAACGGGGGCTTGCTGCCAGGCTGGAAGGGCTGCAGCAACCTTTGCATAGGGCTGGGCCGGCTCGGGGACAAGGGTGGGCTGGAGGTGTTGCCGGCCAGCTCCCGCAGCCTCCGGGAGAAATCCATAGCGGGGGGCTCCATCGCCATGGGGTTCAGTCGCAGCACCCTGTCAAAGGCACTAGGGTGATGGGTGGCCAGAGCCATTTCTTCCGCACCCAGGCGCTCAATGCGATGCGGATCCAAATGGTGCCTCGGGGGAGGGCTAAAGAGGGGCGGCGTGGGTGGGAAACGCCCTTCTCCCAGCCCCGACGCCTCCCTCGAGACCGAGCCGGGTATTCTGAGCAGGTTAAAAGGGTTATTGTCTGCAATGTGAATCCCGTGGAGAGGTGGCTGGGAAGGGCACTCTGCACCTAGTCCTGTTGGGATACCAACCCGTGGTGTCAGGGGGCTGCCGTGCTCGCTTTCTAGGTAGATCCGTAAGCCGTGCGTGTTCTGTGCGTGCTGCAAGAGGAACCAGGCGCTGTTGAAAGGCTGTTTACAAGTCGTACACGTGTAGCTGCTGGGCTCATCTTTACCTGCAAAATAACACAACAAGCAGCGTCAGTCTCTGGCCGTCTAGCGGCGGGCGAGCGCTCACCTCCCCGCCTAACCTCCTCTCCTCCTCTGGGACACTCAGCTGGGAGCTGGGGAAGGAACATCCCAGCTGAGGGACAGGCAAGGGACATGAATGGGAAAAGGTGAGGGACACAATGGGGAAATCCAAACCCACACCGAGCCCATCCACCTCCTCCCACCATGCCCAGCTTTGGGTTCAAAACTGAACCATGCCGGGTAACCACAGAATAAAACGAGCTAAGAAAAGCAAGAGATGTTAAAGTCAATCAAGGCCTGCTCCAACTCAGCAGACTTTATGCTGCAAGAGGCTGCAGGCATTTAGAGTGTTGGTAAATAAATATATAAATAGATAGATAAATAAATACAAAAGAAAGAAATCCCCTTCTGAAAAGCACTCCACACAGATCAGTTCAAAGCATCACAACTGCCAGCAAGCTGGGCATCAACACATTTTTAGTCTCTTCCTTATTTTGAGACTAACAATGTGTACAAAATTAAGATTCGATTTCTGCTCCTTAGCAGAGATTCACCGCTGGGGCAAGGAAAGAAAGAAAGAAATAAAAATAAAAAGGGAAGGGGGGAAAAAAAAAATCGAGCATGGGACAGGGAGAGGGGAAGACAGAGAGAGCGGCAGCTCCGCCAGGGAAAGAGCTGGAGGGTGGCCAGGAGGCCTGGCCGAGCGCCCTGCCGGAGCCGCATTATTTCTCTCGCGCTGAAAAGAAGCTGAGGATGGTAAATGCCACTTTGGCAAGTAGTGAGCTAACTCTATTTCATGATAATTTATTTTTGGAGATAACATGGACATTATAAAAGAGCAACCAACTAATAAATAACTAAACAAAAAGCCGGCTAATAATGACAGCAGAAAGCAGCCCCTTCTAATATATGGCAAAACAAGGGGGATGAATAACTTTTTAAGGGCTGCCCGTGAGGGAAGAACAGCGTGAGATATGGTGAAGGTGAGGGTGCCTTTATTGATTACTGGGATTTTGCAAATAATTCACTTCCACCCCCATAAGGATGCTTTTTGCTAAATGCCGGTAAACCAAAGCTGGAGCTAAGAGAAGGATATAAATTCATTTCCAGCCTTGTTCAGCAGTTCTCAATGAGCTGTTGTTTAGTGATATTGTAACAAAAGTAAAGTTGAGGTTTGCTAAACCATAGATATAAACCAGGAGCATCAACTCCAAGGGCATCAGCTCTTAGTGTGGTACCAGCCTTCACCACATATTCCTGTCCTGACCCAACATTTACATCCCAAGGAATCTGCTCCTTGGACATCTCTCTTGGGTAAACAGGCCGCACTGAGAGTTGCCCTCATTAGGTTTTCCCTATTTGCCTAATACAAAGAAGGAAAATTAAAAGAAAACCAATAAGGGAAATTAGGAAAGGGAACATCGCTTTATCTGCGCCCATCTTATTTCCCATCTCGCAGGGGAGGGGAGGAAAAGCGTCATGTGGGCATTTTCCTCCTCGATGATCTGGGGATACAGGACAGAACCAGGCATCTTTAAGGTCCCTTTCAACACAAACCATTCCATGATCCTATGAGATCCAGCACTGGCTGTACTGCTCCATCCCAGCTTCCCTCCCTGCCTCCCGGCTCTGCCGCTATTCTGCGTTTGGCCTGAGAAGCTGAATCAGGCAAGCAAAGAGCCTCAATCATCTACAGCAGGCATTTAACACTTTAATCACTTTAAAAGCCCTTGGAATAATATTTAATGTTTCATCCTGAAGCCTGCGTTGGAATAAAATGCACTGTTGTGTTTAGTATGTGCCAGGCATGTAAGCACAGATAAATACCTAAATCTGCTGAAATTAGAGGGAAATTCAATTGGACTTTCACATTCCTATGCTCATTTGTGAGCTTGGGGGAAAAAAAAATATCTCGCTTCATCATAATGAAGTGGAAGTTTTTAACACCACAGTAGGAGCTAACAACGAAACACTACCTCGCCTCTCTACCTTATAGATCAGGTCAGAGAAAATAGCATTTTATCTTATAATGAGGATACAACATCGAGCGTTTGCTACCACATTTTAGTATTCCCATCAACTAGATATTCTAGATCATAAGGGCAGCTCGTGTAATCATAATGTCAATGAGAAGGGCTGTTACGACTGAGACTAAAGATTACATGGAAAAAGCTGCTTTGAAACTGGTAATTATTACCAGTCCACTAATAGCAAATGATGCATTACAGTTTCACCGTATAATCTGTATTTCACTCAGCTCCTGCCAGTGTAGCCTTATTATATTACAGTGCTCACAAATTCTAAATTCCTAAGCTACAGTCATCAATAAATGTGTTACTTGCCATAATTTGCAAAATTACTTTGTTCATAACATCTTTGACTGTTATAAAGACTGGAATTGATTTCCTGCGTGGCAAAATTAGGGCTACATTGACTTAGTGAAGTGTAAAATGTAAGACTATTCTTCATGTGCTTCCTGGAAAACAAGTTTCCAATTCATTGTCCATGTTTGGTAATCAAGATAATAATTTACATTTTAAATCATGTTTACGTACAAAACTTCCCTAAACAACCCACTATTTTCAAGAGAGCAGCGTAAAACCAGGCAATAAAACAAAGGAGAGAAACAGTTAAAATCCACCAGCCATTTGTCTCCACCTCCTGCTCTGAAGAGACATGATTTCTAATTTGTCTATTAGTGCTTGATTAATTATGAAGGCTATTGACTGACCATATCACCACCTAGAGATACGTTCCAGTCTGATGCAGCCTTGCCAAACTGCAAAAATGATGGCACTAATGCACAGCAACAAGACAGGTCCTTAGACCGCCACAGCAATCCCTGGCATTGGAAGGGACTCGCCCTCCTCCCCTGCTCCCATTCCACCACCACCACGGGTTTTTCTGGGACACCATTTGGGTCCCCTCAAGAGTCAGACCCAAAGGCCATATCTATCCACTGATGTCTCCTTACTGTGTGGGCCAGCCCGTGTCCATACAGCCTTCCCAGATAACGCATCTGGGCACGAGCACGGGCAAGCAAGGTGGGTCTCACAGCAGGGAGATGCAGAAGCTGGTGCTGGCCAAGGCCAGAGCTGAAGAAGATCCCATAGGGCTCTTCGTGGCTCACCATCCACCAGGACAATGTGATGGGATATGTCATCCATTGTGATGCCACTGGGGCTTTCAGCTGATTTCCAAGCGTCAGGAGTCACCGCCTGAACCAGCCCTCCTTGGCCACCAGCAGCCGGGATGGAGCTCACAGTCTGGGGCTGGAGCTCACATCCTTAGCTACTTCTCAGTTCAGGAATTTGAGGCTGAAAGGGACTCCCCAGCTCTCACCCCCTGATGTTCCCTGCGGTACATGTCACTCTGACCAACTCAGTGTCTTTCAGTAAAGCATGACCCCCTCCAGCACTGCAAAACGTAGGGCAGAGCACAAAATCCCAGTGAAATCTACTCAGACCAGCTCAGCAGACAAGGAGAGCACCCACTGCTCACCACCACAGTCAGTTCATACAGCCAACCACACTCACAGATGGGTACTGGGATTCACCTGAACTTCTCTAGCTCTAACCTCTACCTGTTCAACACTGAAAAGCTCTTGAACCACAATGGGCCCCTCACACTCACCAAGGTGTTCTTCATGAAATTGAGGCACACTTCAAAATCCAGTTGTTTTTCCATTCTGAGGCCACCCCTCCACTACTCAAGGACCAGCCTAGCCCTTGTCATCATGCTGGGAAAGACTTGATTTTCCTCTCAGCTTCCCACAGAGCTGATACCTTCCAGGGTACTGCACCCAGCTCTGTAAGCACAGCCCCGATTCCAGTCTTCCAGCCAAGGACCACATGAGGCTGGACCGATGTCTTCTCAACAAGTCCTTCCTGACAGTCTTTCCAGATCACCCTATTAACCTGCCCCTCTTGCTCTGCACCTGCCTTTGCTTTACCCACAATGCCAATCAACCAGAATTGCATAATAATTTCTAAATCACCAACAAAGCACTAAGCACCACTGATGCCCCCACCAGCACCTGCTGAGCTCTCCAGCTAAAGCTCCACATCCCCAAATCTGCTGGCCAGCTCTGGGCACCCAATGCTTGGTCTTCCCATATGCAATGTCATAGCACTGTGCAGTCTATTCCATCTACATTTATCAACCAAAGTTGACATCCAGAAGAAAGAAATCAGGTTTATTTGACAAGATCCATATTCCATAAATCTAGGCTGAGTGGCACGAATTATATTTCTGTCCTTTAATTCTTCATCAATTGAATCTTATATTGGTTCTTCCGTTATATGGCCCAGAAGAGATAAGCAAAGTGTTGCCCACTCTCCCACGTTACCCTGATCAGCTCTTGACAGCATTTTCCCAGTTCATAAGCTTTTTTAAAGCATCACGTGTCAACTCTTCAGGGTTCCTTGGGTGCAACTTTTCAGGGCCTTTTTATTTAAAAATATTTCTCTCCATTGAAGGAGAAATATTTTTTTCTCTCTGCTCACAAAAAACCCTCCGTGGCTACCAATGAGCTAGGAAAAAACATCATCACCCACCTATGATACAGAAACATAACACGGCTGCTTTCCAGGTCTACAGCAGAAATATTTATCAAAAATTTCCACCTTACTGCTTCTTCCATTTATCCCCTTTCTTCTTCTCCAGAATCCTGAGAAGGTCTCTCTCTCTCCTTCTCTCCCCATTGGTGCCAGGCACAAGCTCTCCTCGGCATCTCCAGCTCTCCTGACGCGATCTCTACACAACGTGGTTTCTCACTGCGATTGATTGCTATCCATTTTCCATTTTTTTAATTGTTATATATTGATTTTTTAATATCTAATTGCTGTTCTCATCTCACCACTGAAGCGAGTGAAGTGGGTTTTGGACTGGGGCCAAAGTTGCCCTCTTCTTCCTGGACAGCTCATCAACTCTTTACAAATAGCTTCCAATTACCATTCGCATTTTTGTGTGTACATTTTTCCTCCCAGTCAATTTTACTGCTCCTTTTCCTGCTACTTTGGAAATTACCCCTCTAGGAGAATTACATGGGGATACCATGACCCAAATACAAAGCTGGGGCCAAGATGGCACCTGACTGGCCTCACTCAGTGAAGCATCAACCACCATTACATTTTTATTCTTCCTCTACATCCTGGATGGCTAAAGACCAGTGATGAGGCACAGCATTTCACTGCAGCGCAAATGTCCAGTGCTTCTTAAGTAATTGGCTATTGGCTCCTGCTTAAAAAAAAAAAAAAAGGCAGCAGAACAGCTCTTGCCTGCCATGCCCCCAGAAGAAGTGACTTAACCAGTGACACACGAGTGACAGATTTAGCTTCTGATCCGCAAAATGTTAACAAATGAGCGGGATGGATATTGGCATTTGAGTGCCTTTAAGGGCGGTTGGCAGAATTACTCAGTAAAATATGAAGAGATGGCTGCTTTCAGCATTAAGGGGCTTTTTTTATATTAAGGAAAAGCTGGCGCTTCTGTACTGTGCTCACAGATACACCCGGCGCGCTCTGAGTCCGAGTAGGAGCAAGCCAACACCTCCAGGCACAATAGAGCTGGCTCCGAGCAAGAACCACAGCCATCTCCACAGCCACCAGCAGTAAAGCCAGACAAGATGCTGGGGAGAAGACCAGCTGGGAGGAGAAGCTGTCAGCTAGATGCCACTGCTGGGAGGGAAAAAGAAAAAAAATTAAAAAAGCCTTTCTGGAGCTAGGCATGCAAGTTAAGGCATTGCCAAGTGAGTAATGGAATAATCTGCATGCTTGTGCCAATGTGCTTTGGAAGAGCTTCCTTAGTTTCTCAAAAGTCAGGGCTGGATCCAGGAAAGCTGCTCACTGGACACAGCACATGCAGCATCCTCTGGGTGCACCTAACCAGGCCCGTGGCACAGGATGGTGTTTGGGGAAGGAGGCCCTGCTTAAGGAGCAGGATATTAAACACAAGGTGTGTTTCACCCCAGGGCACTGCACCAGCTGCACACAAACACGGAGCAATAGAGGCACCCCAGTTTTCCCAGTGTTTTCCCAAACAAACCGGCAGGGTAAGCAGTGGCTGTGCATGTGCCAACGGTGTGCGCAAGGATTTCATTCACAGCCGCAGATTTACTCCCTCAGAGCAATCCCCATGCCAGAGAAATCTCCGAGTAGACCTGGCTGTGGCCCTTCTGCCTGGACAGCCCAGCCCCTGTTCACGGCAGCATCCCTCCACAAACCAGCACCCCAGGCCTCGGTGGCTTTGCTCCTGTGTTCACCCTCACCTTCCCAAGACGCCTGCACGTGTAGCCAAGGAGTCTTTACCAGGCTACCTGCACCTAGAGGGCACATAAACACCTTCCTCTATCAAACAGCAAGGACAGAAGTTAAAGCATCCCCCTCTCTTCTGATCACCAACAAACAATCGTGGGAAGAACAGCCTGAGCCAAACCCAGGAACTTCTTTATTCAGCTTTAATGTCAACTGACTGCTTGATTTTTGGACTGATAAATTCAGAGTTGTTATGGTATTTAAAGGGGGGAAGGAAAAAAATTGAGTTAATTGTTACCACTTGTACTTGATTCAGTTCTCCATCTGGCTTGTCAAATATCTTTTTTTTTTTTTTTTCTCCTCCTCCTCTCTCTCTCTCTCTTTTGGAAATCCATACTGTTGAAATTCCTTTCAACGGGAAACCAGTGAAGTGAAACAGTTGGGACACGGGAAGTGTCACAGGGCCGGGAGATAAGCAGGTCCTGCTCCATTCCTGCAGCAGCCACTTCTCCCTTAGTAAGGAAGAGCTGCTTTGGCATGACTCACCTTTTCCTGGTAGCATCAGTTCACAAGGGAAACTGTAACTGTCCAAATGGGTTTTTTTTCCTTCTTGCACTCATTCCTCTTCCTGATCCTCTGGATTGGCAAAGGCACATGATTAACCTGGTCTATCTTTAACTGGTCTTAAGTAGCTGTTGGCACCAGGAGCATCAGCACTGTCACTGCTGCTCTCATAATAACTGGAATAATACTAAATAACAGCAGTAGCTGCATTTGCGTACAACAGGGTACTTCCTCTCTAACCTTTTCTCTTTATCATGAGAGGAACCAGATTCAGAAACACTGGAAAAAGAAAATATCATCAAAAAATCTGAAGGAAGTGACGTAGTTTTTGCTTGTACAACAGGAAATACCACGGTTGTTCTGCCTTTGAATGTAAAATTCTGCAAACCAACGCCACGCTGTTCATGCAAAGGCCTGATGGAGAGCCTCGGGACCAGCCTGGCCATGAAAACGTCAAAAAATCTAGAAGAAACTTTGCTCTGCAGGACTCTCAATGCCCCATCCACCATCTCTATCTGGTTTTCTTTGCTGTAACCAATTGATAAAAGGCATTCCTGAAACTGATATTCAATACTGAGATTGATATATCAGTACTGATATTTACATTCCTGAAAATAATTGTTCTGCCTACAAGTTCAGACTTCCTGAAATCATATTAATAAAACTGGGAAAACACTTTCCAAACCAAGTGTGAGTAACACCATTTTTTCATTACACCTTCTTTTAAAAACCCTCTTTAAGGAACAACCAGGCCAAAACATTAATGCCGTGACTCCTCAAACTTCAAAAAGAAACCCAAGCCCCAGCAATAATATAACAGCAGCTGGCATTGCTTTGCCAGTCAAAGATTTAGACTGGAGTTAGGAACTCCAAGAATTCCCCATTTTCTCTCAAAGCCAAACCTTCCTTGGGTTTTACAGCACTGCTCAAGTTTCCACAAAGCAGAAGTTTTTTGGGCCTGAGGGAAGAACGGGTGGGAAGGTATGGGATCAGGGAGACGAGTTCCTGCCTGGAGAAGATATATGAGTATTTCATGGGTAACCAATTTGGTTGTAGCCTCAACATTACTCATTCTTCGAACCAGAACCAAAGTCCACACACTTAAGATTCCCACCCCAAAAAAATACTTCATTAGCAACAAGAAACAAAACACATGGCTTGTCGGAGCCTCAATGGGGTGCTGGGGTCCCATGGCCTGACCTCAGCGTCTGTCACAATTTTCAAGGCAACGATGATTTGGCCACCAAGAAAACCTGCTATGAGCTCCAACTTGGCAAGTAAGGTATCAGCCTGTGACTGATTTTGTGCTTTTTTAAAACCTAAGGGGGGGTGGAAATCTGTCGCGCCTTGATTAGCGAGGAACAGAAGAAACCTGTCATGGGAAAACAATGCTGTGCTTGCAATTCAGCCCTGAGTGAGTTTTAGATGAAAGCCATCAAGCAAAGATGACCTGATCATGTGCACACATGCACCCTATACATTAACGCTATGGGGTGGAGAAAGAGAGGCGATGCAGCCCTCAGCACCACATGGGAAGCAGCTCCAGTAACTACAAATACCTGTGCTGGGACCTAAAGGATGAACTATGCAGTGTTTTCAGCCCTGCAGGAGGAACTCTCCACTGATACCACCACACATCTTGAAAAACATCCTCAGTGAAGAAACCAACATCCCAGATGCCATTCCTGGTAGTGTTCAAGGCCTGGTTAGATGGGCATTCAGCAACCTGGTCTAGTGGAAAGTAATTCCATGGCAGAGCAGTTGGAACTGGACAGTCTTAAAGGTCCCTTCAACCCAAACCATTCTGTCTTTCTGTGATGCACAGTCTTCCCCACATGCCTGTCCCTGACTGCCTCTTCCAAGAACAGGCATGGGGATTGTAAAAGATTTAAACAGGAGTGGCATCACTGGAGTGACAGCCGCTAAATCATCTCTTCTGGCACCAGGTGTGGCCCCTGCTGGAAGGTCCACCAGGACCCGCCAAGGACTAAGCCTCATCTAAGCCCTGCCACAAAAAGAGCATCAAAGCCCTCCCTCAGCCTCACCTGATTATCCAGCAAACCTGGCTCCAACAGTCCATAATTACGCATTTACCCAGTGGCTGCTGGTGACAATCAAGTCAATAATTCACTTTTTAAATGCAGTGTTGTAATTATACAGCTACAAAGAGCTTCCAAATAATTTCATTCACTCGTAACACCTACGCGATGAATTGTTCCACTTTCTACCGTTTTCTCCCTGGCTGGAGGCATCTGAGGGAAAGGCAAGGCGCACTTCAGAAAGTTTCCTGCAAAGGAGAGGAAGGAGATGCTCTAGCACGACATCTCAGGCCACCACTATTGGTGTGGGGCAGGGGGTGTTTCTCCTTGTTTGTACGGCAGTTTTGGCATTGCTCAGTCATGCAGCCAGCACAAGCAAGGGTGAGTCGTGGATGCTGCTCTGCAATGCACATCGTGTACTCAGGATCTCTTACACACAGAAATTCCCAGACCAACGCCGGGACACTGCTTTCCCGGGAAGAGTGCTAATGCCTGCTGACCTGATCAGTGCTGCAGGACCTTGCTGGAGGCTGTGGCAGCTCTGCCGCACGGGGCACTGCTAGAGAGATGATGTGTGCTTGCAAACGCCTGAGCCGCATCCCAGAGAAAGTGGAGAAAGTGGGGCTGGCACCTTCCCACTGCTGCTCACCCGCAGGGACACTGCTGCCAGAGCATGGCTGGGCCATCAAGTCCCCTCATCACTGATGGCCTTGCTTTATTTTTGCCGATTTTTCCCATCTTAGTGTCTCTATTTGATGCACCTGGCTCTATGAAGCCATTTGTATTTAAACCATCACCTTGAAGGGATACAGTGGTCCCTGAGAGTCTGTCCTGGCCCTTTTAATCAGCCAGACACCACCAATGTCCCCTTCCTCAGCCCACAGCACCCAGCTCCCACCCATGCTTCGGGAAGGGTGTCGGTGGAGCTGAAAATCTCCAGCCCTCAGCCAAGTCAGTGGCTGAGGAACTCCTTGGAAGCCTTATTCCACCATCTCCTTCCCAAAACAGATCCTCTTCAGACTGTCCTCTTTCCCCGCCTTCTCCTTTGGCTCGCTTTCTTCTCACTTTCGAATGAATGATATTTAGCCAGCAGCAAACCATCCTGACAAAGTGGGTCAGGGGAACTGCAGGTCCCCCCAAACGACACCTCCGCCTGCAAATCATCTGCCAGGAAGGCAAAGGTTTATTTTGTCCCTGAGCAAGTTCAATGTCACCATGGAGTTGCAAGCACAGCAAGTGCTGAACCAGATCCTGCAACGTTTAGTTTCATAACTTGCACAAGCAAGTATTAGCAGAATCGATAAATTATATATATTTTTCCCCTCTCTGCTTTGCAAATAGGACCAAAAGGTGTCGTAAAGTTGTCCGGTCTTCTCTGGTTTATCCTGTCTCCTCTCCATCGCTGAGATATCCTTGAAGTTGAAAATGATATAATACTCTGAATATCTGGAGTTTGGAAGGATGTAAGACTTGCAAGAATTGCTAGAGCTTTATTGCATTCTCGGGGCACAGAGAGTATTTACCACACATACATCAAGTCAAGGGAATGCAAAAAGGGCATGCGGAAATTTGGCGCTCCGAGCTCAGGAGCTGAAACTCCCAGAAAGGCAGATAAAAGAGTGGATTTCCTTATTTATAGATTTGCAGATGAAATCCAACAAAACCAGCCCTCCCTCCTCAAAAAAAAAAAAAAAAAAAAAAAAGCCCTGCAAAACCCAAAAAAACCCCAAACCCCTCCCCCCCCCCCCCCCCCCCCCGAAAAACCCCTGCCTCCCTCTTTTATGTCAGTACGGCTGATTCAATTCCCAGGCTTGCAAGGTCTCTTCTCGCCGAGTATTACCCGACCCCAATAACACGCGCCGTTCCAAGGTTAAGATCCGTTTCCTTACAATAATGCAGAAAGCTGTTGTTTCAGTCGTGGCTGCAGAATTCAGCTTTGAAGGACAGGTTAGTACCACACTACATTTAACTGAATTCAGTTCATCTGATTATACAGTGCCTTGCTTTCTGGAATATGTAATCATCTCTTTCTGATGACATTTTAAATATCCAACTCGACAAATAATTGCAGCAATAATTGATAGCTGAGTCAAGCTGCAAGATTATTGATTGGCACAGTACCCGCTGAAACAAATGTTCATCTTTCAAACATTACAGTGAAGATGCTTAAATCTAACTTTTGCTGATAAATGATAAAAATTTGATTTACTGATAAAACCACCGGAATAGAAGATGCACTTCAGGATTTGATTACCTGGGGAAATTTTTTCGAAGAAAAATTAGGCTGTGGGATTTATATTCTATTTCATGTGAATAATTGCCAAGATATGGATAAGCCGTTGGAACATAAACATACGCAGAGGAGTCTCTAAGAGTTGCTGATTAACTCTCTATCTTCCTGAACGGAATTTATCCGTTCCCAATCACTGTTTATGTGGGAGTTTATCCTGCCCAAGGATGCATCCACGGGTCTCATTACCAGTGGCAGGAGTTACGTGTCAGAAAAGATCCCCCACTCGTTTTCCCAGCAGCTCAAAGGCCTCGGTTTAAATGTGCATAATCTAACTCCTCTGTGAACGCAACTGAAAGCAGGGTTCAATCTCATTCATGGTCCATGGTGTAAATCAGGAGCACCACCACCCGAATCTGTGGCACCAAAGAACAACAGCAAGAGGAAAGTCAAAACCAGGTGCATTTCCAAACTGGCTCCCTAACCTAAAGCTGAAATAAAACCACTTTCCAGCTGCTATTACACCAGGCCTGCTTAAACATGGGTTTCCTTTTAATTATGAAATTCCAGACCCCGCAGCACTACCTATACATCAGGGGGGAGAGAGAGGGGGAATTTCTGAAACTTACTGATTAGAAAGCAGAGCGAGTGGCCACGGCAGAGAATTGCATGCGGGGAAAGGCAGGCAATGAGCTGCCTAGTTAGGGCAGAGGAGCTGTCGCAAGGCAGAAGCCTGAAATTAAGGAAGAGCGCCAGAATATTTGAGCAGGGAACAAAGAGCATAAATTCCAGAGTAAGAGATGAAAAATGCACTGAAACGTTTTGAAACGGAGCCATTAGGAGCTGATTGAGTCTCAGAGCTACTGTTAAAAATCAGCCGCTTGTTAGATGCGGCGATCAGCTGAGCCCTGACACTTAAGGCGTACGAGGGGGCTTGTCGAGTGGCTTCGCTCTAATTTAGAGATCCTCAGTTAATTAGAAAGCCCTCAGATTTTCTGCAAATGCAGGTCGCTATCGACAGCTCCTGCTTTTGATGCTTTCCGGGTGACAGTTGCTGGACTGACCTTTCCGGCGCTGGCAGGGCTGCCCAGACCCTCGCCATGCCGGGGAATTCAATCACGGCCGCCAGCGCTGCCGGGAAGTTTCAAGTAAGGTTACCCTGCTCCTAGGTGTCATTTCCTTCTCTGAAACAAACCCTGATGAAATCTGCATCTGCTTAATGCTATAAATAGCTGCAGTGTTGAATTATTATTATTATTCCTCCCTGCTGAATGAATGGATGTCACAGCCAGTCCAGAACTTCAGGGTGGGAGTTTATCAAAGGTGGCACCAGCAGGGTTTGGGAGAAGGGAATTGCTTTATGGGGGGTAATCTCCTTGCATTGAACTCACATCCACAACTGCAGGAGAGAAACCTCCTTTTGAGATTTCATTTTCCCAATGCCTGTGGCTGCAGGGGATGGAGCCCTTGCCCAGGGGATGGCACTTCCTGAGCTTCCCTTAGCACCCAGCATTCCCCATTCCATGGGGATGCCTTTCCCAGCCACAAGCTAGGTCTGGTGATGTTCTCCAGAGTGGAAACTACTGATAACACCTAATGCAGAGCAAATAGCAACACAGGCAATGACTGAACAAAACAAGGCTTGTTTGGAAATGCATGGAAACGTGTGGAAGTTACAGTGACAACCTAAAGGGAAGATGACAGACCCGCAGTCACACAGGAAGTTGGCAGCAGACGCTAGAAAATTAACTCTCAGGAACTGTCTAGCATTGGCAGGGAAATGAATGAGATGATCTAAGAGATATTTTCCACCTCTAATAGGATTTGATGATGATTTTGCATAGGCTTTTGTGCTAGCCTGGCTTTTGATAAAGGCATGGTGTCTCTTTTCAACCCACATGCGAGGGAGAGATTAATAAGTTGCAAACTCTGCCCACCTCAACTATAAATGGTTCCTGTGCCCATAGGGGGAAAAAAATCCAAGCTATGACTGAAAAAAAACCCAGTGAAGTGTGTGCAGTTAGTGCTTTTACACCCAAATCTTCAGTTATTAAGAGATTTGGAAAGGAAAGAAAAATTGTCCTCCAGCATCCAGAAAGCCATCCGTTTAGTAGCCAGATGGGCAACAATTCACAAACTGTGTCCAGTTAAGAAGCACTGGATTGAGACCTTTCCAGGGAGAGCCTTCTTGGGGCTGTGGAAGGCATGGAGAGATGAGATGGCTCCAGCATATCCTGCAGGAGAAGCGGGCAGAGCTGTTGCACTCATGAGGGAAGTCCTGGCATGGGCATTTCTGCCCACTCACAGCCTCAGACTAGCAGAGAGTAAGACCTGAGGACTGGCCTTGGAGGATGCATTAAGATGGCACTGATGGTAAAGAACTAAATAAAATCAGGAGTTTTTAAGCATACAAAACAGATTGTAAAGAACGCCAGTTTTCTGCAATATAAGCATTTTCTTACAGGAAAATGCAATTAAATGTTGTAACTGCCTGCACTTAGACACAAGTAATAGCCTTTAAAAAAATCCCACACCTTCACCTAATCAAGCAAACAACCCCCCATGCAGGCCACATGGTCATATCATAATATCCTTCCTTACTCCAGGGGCTGTTCCACTGTTACTTTTCAGCAGAAAAATTTGTGAACCCAGGCCATGTTCTTTAGCATCCCTGGGACTAAACAAAGCCTTGGTGCTATCTAACCCTTGTGCTGGGCCAAATGGATGTGGCTGAATGAGCCACTCTCCTGCTCTTCATCTGTGAGTCTTCCTCTGCTGACTCTTCACAAGGAGGGTGGAATCTCCATCACCCATCTGCTGATGCTACCACAGGCAGCCCACACATGCTGCTGAACATTCAAGTGCACAGGAGGACACAGGGCGTACTGTGACCTGCCAGCAGCACCTCCTACATCCACACAGCCAGGACAACTCATCTGGGAGCAACATGCTGGCATCACTTCCCTTGCTGCCAGCACACAGAGCAGCTCTGCTTTTTGGGAAAGCCAGCCCACAGGGCCAAAGATGGACAACCAGATCCATCTGTGCATGCCTGACCACAGACTTTTGTCTGCAGCAAGTGCTTCAGGTTCAGGACTGCTGGTGTTGGCACTGCAGCCAGGTCCAGCAGCCACCACGGGGGACCAGAACCCATCAGAGCACAGCACTGCACCCAGAGATAACAAAATGACAGTTTCTGCCCCTGGAGCTGGCAGCTATCACCACCACTATCATAACCTGGTAAGAGGGGCCGCCAGTTTAAACAGGCATTGCCTCCACGCCAACACTCCCCACTCCTCGGGCTTAAGAGCGCTGAATATTCCAGCAGGTGAGCGGCAGAAGTAGCAATCCTCCCATCTGCTGCCACGTCTCAGAGCGCTTCTGAAAAGCCACAGAGGCCCATTCGTGACCGGAGTAAAAGAAATTGGCATCATGTAGTTTTTTAGCAGTAACACAGTGAGAGCAAGAATATTAAAAGTATTGACACCAAGATGTTGCACTTAATTCTGAGGAACTCCACGTGCTTTGCAACGGTCATTAATGCCTCGAAGGCTGTACAGGGAGAAGAGTTGCTCATTCCATCCATTGACCTCTGGGTCTTCGTTTTCCTGGGGATGGGAGCACTTTCCAACAAGCACACAGCTCATACTTGCCACCTCCAGCACCTCCAATATTCTGTCTGTGCCTGACACCCTGCACTTCCCAGAAAAGGGTGCTGGATGTGGTGGGGATGGGCAGCAGCTCCGTAAAAGATGTACAAGTCCTTGAGTCATCACTTTACCTGAACATGTTATCAGACAACACCCCACCCGGGGGGCAGGCTGGGAGATGGCCATATATACAACAGGTCTGAAATTGCCATCAGCTTCACCTCGATCCTTTTCTGATGTCCTTGGCCATCCAGTTAAGATCTGACAGCATTTAAAGATGACAGTGCCTGAGGTAATGGGACAATGCCATAACAGGATTACAGGAAATGTGAAAGAAAGGACATACGTAGGTAATGTCATTTAGGTAATGTCATCTATGAACAGTTTTGCTGCAATTTTTGCTGACAAAGAAGTCGGTCTCACTTATACAATTCCTTTAAACTCTATTATTGCTGTAAATAAGTTTACTTCTTCCTGAAAGATAGCTTTTTAGATGCATAGTCACAAATATTTTGTCCAACTTTCTGCTCTGGGGCGGGGTATCCTGGGGGGAAGAAGTCAAATAAACCAGCACGAGGCGGCGAGAGGGATGAGGCAGCGAGATCGAAGGACTCCCCGCCACTCTCCCAACTCTGCTGCAGAGCACCCAGACTCCATAAGATCCTCCCAATTAATTTCCACCCAGCTATTTCCTCCCCGCGCCCTTTTTTCCATCAGTATTCCCTTTCAGTCCCACCACAGCTGCCCCCGAAACAGCTTCCTCATTGTCCCCCACCAGAAGTGGTGTATGTGTGCCAACCAACTGACCGCAAACAAAAGCTTGTTTGACCAACGCTTGTTCCGAAACAAAACCCCGGCTGGAGAAGGAAATCCCGCAAAGGAGGGGGGATTGATGCTGGGACAATTTGGAAGGCGAGCCCAGGGCGACTCACATTCTTGCCAGACAATGGTGTCTGGCCTCTCCATTCACCGCCTGCCTCGCACCCCTCCCCAAAAAGTCCCCCCTTAAAGCCATGTTTATTATATAGTCTGATAAGCAGGGGAGATGCCGTTAAATTGAGCCCGCGACACTCGTGCGCTGCCCCCGGCGGCTCGGGGACACAGGACAGACAATAACAGAAGGAGACTTGGAGAAGGGTTTCTGGAACTGAACTTATTGCTAGGCAATACTGCAAGGACTTGGTTCCTTCTAGATGGGATGCTAAAAATTCATGGCCAAGGATGTGTTTTGAATTTCCCCCATGTTACCCAGTACTGGGGAATGTTTACTTGCACTGAGCAACATGTTTCTTCCCACCTCCCCAGCCTTGCCTTAGATGACTCCTTCCCCTGAGCAGCTGTTGAGAGATGGCCGAGCCTTTGCCCCCTGCACATCTGCCTGCCATTGGCATGTGAAAATACTGATTAGAGGAAACACCCTGGCTGGGCAGGCTACCCCCTCCCTTGATAAGTACGGTTGGAAACCACAGGAGTTGCACAGGCCGGCTCGAGAGCCGTGTGCTGGCCTGACCATCTTATCCGTTAATAAACAGGCACTCGGGTCCTGCTGGCGTTGAGCAATGCCGACATCTGCCCGCTGAGGCAACGCGTGGGGCAGCAGCTGGGTGTGCGGCCAGCGGGGTTTGCTGCGGGCTCCCCGTGGGCTTTTGTGGGGCAGCATCCCACCACCTGTCTGTCTGTCCACTCAGGCACGTGCCACTGCTAGAGAAGATGCTTGGAGTAAAGAGAGATACATTAAAAATCCTCACAAAGTCATAATAAATCAGCCCTTGAATGGCACATCCCAGATCGCTTGTCACCCAACTGTCCCCAGAGCACACCTCCTGCACCAGGCAGAGATTGAGAAACCAACTGATGCGGATCCAGTCCTTCCCCTGCAACTGCACTCCAGTCACCTACATAGAAGAAAAGCTTTTGCTGTGATTAAAGGCCCTTTTCTAAAGCAGATTTGCCATTTCAGTGCCAAGGCCACTCACAGTGTTCAGTCAGTACCTGGATGTTTGCAAGGAGGTACACACAGCTCTGATTTCTGCCCCACAGAAGTGCGGGTGCTCTAAGATGCTACCTATGGGACAGTCTGCAGGGACCAGCCACAGAACTGAATGGCTGACTTTGGTACTTTGGGCCAAAGTCACAGTCCCAGTCCTGAGGGAAACTGCTGGGCCCTTGCCTTTGGAGTAGGATGTGCACCTCTGGACCCTGTCCACCTTACAGTTTTGCTGCTGTTTAAGCTCTCAGCTTTACAGAGCTCACGCCATCTCTGAGCTTCCACAGCCTTGGATGACACCAAAATGGGAGCCCTGGAAGCCGTCCGTCCCCTTGATGCAGCTCCCACAGCACCTGCAGCTCCTTGCCCCCTTCAGTAGAACACATGGGTGATCAGGATCAGATCAGGTCACAAACAGCTGCAGTGCACGTGCCTTCCACCACACATCCCACATTTTTAAGCTGTTTCAAGCAATTCTGCACTTACTTTCCCATCTCCTCTACAGCTGAGCTTTTAAAAGCCCTCCAAAGTGGTGTGTTGCTACAGGCACCACTACTGGACTCTTGGTGAGGATGTCCCATGCCACTGTGTTCATCCAGAGAGCTACTGGCACTAGAGGAAACAGCAAGGGGGACAGGTGACTGCTACAAAACCTGCGTGCTCCAGCTATGCTGCCTGTGAGACACCAAACAAAATGTCCAGCTACACTATACATCAAGCAATACACTACACAGACTCCTTTTAGGGGCTGTGACATTAATAATGCTGCCTTAAAGTTGCCCTGAGCACTTACTGTTTCCATCTGCCTCCTCTGAAGTTGGGATGCTGCAGTGGCAGAGCACGTCCCCGCTGGAAACTAGAGAGGCTGCCAGGGAAACACATGCAGCCCTTCCAAGCCCAACAGGCATTTTTAAGCACAACCCTAGTACTTTCCGAAAACCAGCCCTAATTGTTCCTATCCTGGTAAAGCCTCTCTGAGCACAGCACTGCCCCACAACAGCTCAAGTAACTGCATGAAGGGATGGGTCTACTCCATGGCACCCACTGCAGCCGGGCTCAGCAGCAATGCAGTAGCCAGATGAGATGACTTAGACATAAGGTTTGCAGGTACAATTTCAGGAATGGGGCTACTCCTGTTAGAACACGGGCAGAAAAACAGTGTTAAAGCCCCTGTAATCCAGCTAACCACATTGCTGTGATGGGCATGGTCTGTCCAGTGATCCTGGCCAAGCAGGGATGCTGAAGCACCGGGAGCTGTAGGAGCGGGACACACAGCGGTCCCAGCAAATTAACCAGCCACCATGAAAAACCTGGCTTTATTCCCTACCACAAACATCAGGAGGTGATTTTTCCCTCCCCAAGTTACTTGATCCTTCCCCTGCATGCAGGTCCCCTGTCCAAGCCAAAGAGTTCCAGCAGCAGAGGGGCTCACCATAGCCAGGGATGTGGAGGGAGCAGCCCCATGGCTCTGCCCTCCCTTGTGCAGCACCACATCCCAGGTGATGGGCTGACACAGGCTGCTCCCTGCTACCCTGGCTGCTGAACCTGACACTGTTCTGACACTGCTCCAGGAGGCCAGAGCTGAGGCACACATGACTCATTTATAAATTATATACTAAAATTATATACTACTTTTTTTTTGTATTCAAATACTGTCAAGCAGAAATTCTACAGCAATTTCCTTTGTTTCTTTGATCATGGGATTGCTACTCTTCTTTCCTTGGGGAAAAACATGCCCTAAAACCAAACAAATGCTGCACTGGAAGTAAAGAGCCCACTCCTTTGAAACCTCTAGAGAGACACTTAAAGCTGTTAGAAGACACACACTCATCCCTAAAAACCAAGGCTATCCCAAACTGTGATGCTGAAGGACACCAGAAGGCCCTCAGCAACCCCAGACTGTGGTTTCACAACCTTGCAAATATTTTCCAAACTCCTAATCTTACAAATAAGTGGAACAGAACAGGCAATCACTATCAGCATGTGAAAACGGGTTTTCTCTGCCAGGGCTGGGGCAGCTACTGATGTATTCCAACCCTATTCCAAGACAGCCACTGCTTTCCACTGACAGCGCTCGATTTATTCCCGTCGCTCTGGTGAAGCCTCCAGCTTTCCCTACGACTGTCTCAAACTCTCGTTGGTTTTGCAGATCTGGAATAATCCCTTTGGCCTCATGGCAGCAAGCAGTGTGAACCCTGCCTGCGTATATCCGATCTGAAGTGGAATTGAAGTCCTGTTGTCAAATTCTATTCCAGAGCGCCGGTAGGATCCTGTAATCCCACGGCTCCAAGAGAGCTTTAAGAAAAAACACAAATCTAGTGCGAATCACCATCAGCAATGTCTGGATATCTACCTATGTGGATATTTGGACTAACTTCCAGCAGAAAAGGCAAAAGGTTAGTTTTCCTCTACACCTATTCAAATCCATCTACATCTGCACATTAGTTACTAAAACCTCTTAACCTCTCCTTCTGGATGACAACTGTCGTTTTCCTATATGGGGCCTGATGTGATGCTTGTGTTGATAGGAAGCCTCCAACCATCAGCAGCAGACTTGGGATCAGACTTCGTGAGCGACCCTGGGGAGGAGCAGCATTCCAGGATAAGGCGGGAGTTTGCAAGCCTGGCACAGAAATATGTCTCTCAAATGCAGGGCTTGCCCCTCCATCACCCTTTCCTCTGAGCTTCTTCAGCCCACAGTCTCACTCTGCGGCTGCTCTGAGTCAGCCCTGTGCCACAGAGCTGCAGGAATTCAGTGCTAAGCCTGAACTAACAGGCTCTCACGGGGCTTATCAGCTGGGGCTGGGTGCTGCAGGGGCTCAGCACCTGCCCTGCTCCCGGCAGGGCGGTGGCGCGGGTCCAGCCGGCTCCGAGCGGGAGCGGAGCTCACCCGTGTCCGCTGGCAAAACGAACGCGAGCCTCGTAAGAAGTACGCCTCGGAAAGCCTGGAAATCTGACAGCTTTTTGTGCTGTAATAATGCAATTCAGAAGACTATCGGGATTGTATAAATATTTGTACAGACACTTATCGCTGGAGCAGTCAGATACTCGGGCCCCCTGCATCAGCTGATCGGCTTAAAGTCCTCGCCTCCTCTGCTAAACCAAAACCGTGCAACTCCAGCATCACCATCCCCACAGCGAAACATAAAGCCTCTGTTTATATAAACAGTCTCCAGCCTCTACCCTCCCTACTTGCTGGGCAGTTTTCAGCAAAATAAAGAAGTGCGATCACCTTCCCAGCCACTAAAAAAGAACAGGAGCAGGATATGTGTTTTAGCCAAAGAATTAATTAATTATTATTAATACAATGAATGCTCCCTAGGAAATGTTTGTACTCTGCCACTGAAATTAAATATTCTCACTCATGCAGCTCTCAGCCTTCAGAAATTAGTATTGCATTTTACAGTCCAGTTCAGGGTTCTTTTAATAAGAAAATACTTTCACACTGAATTTTTCATTTTCTGCTGGCACGGAAAGGCAGAAGAAGGTCTCTGAACATCCATGCCCATCTGCCTTTCTGAACAATTTCAAATACTTTTTTTCAGTGGCATAGAGTTTTCAAAATGAAAAGTCCTCTGTCCTTTTCGCTCCAGTACAAGCTCAATCTTGGTGAATAAAATGGGTCCCATCACCGTGGGTGCCTTGCTCCGCACTTCCGCTCCTGCTATTTCCATCCCCATGAGCTAAACCACCAGTCTCTTTATGAGCAGGTACCCGTGCAGGGCTCGTGGGGAAAACTCGTTCTAGAAAGGACTCTCCATAGCACCAGGATTGCAACACCTCACCCAAGAGAAGGGCTGGTTTCTAATCCCTTTACTCAAGGTCTATTTGCTTCAGCCTGCTGCTCACGGAAAACAGGCAGCAGAATCCAGCCCTCTGTCTCCATGAAACGGGTCAAAGACACATAGGATTACTACTCATTTGGAAAGAAAGCACCCAAGAGATAATGTAATTCCACCACTAGATTTTATCGCTCTTACTCACAATGAGCAAATACCAGGGGAATCACTGAGCAGAGAGCTCAGAAGGAAACCAGAACCAGCTCCTTCCTGCCGGAGCCGCCGCCGGAGCCAACCAGAGCCACCACCAAAGCCACACAGTCCCAGCTCCCTACCTGGGTAACTAACCACCAGACCAGGTGAGCCTCACCTGCCTCACCCTTCCCACAAAAGAAGAAAGTGTTGGAGTTCATGTTCAGGAATTTAATTTCTCCTCTTTACTCTCAGATGGACATGTGCAATCGCTCCGGTTTGTCATCGCTGATTTAGCTAATGCTCAGTTCCAGCAGGAAACATCTTAACTCTGAAGATCTGATGATTGCCCCAGCAATCAGTAGTTCAAATAGTTGAAAATTAAGACTATTGCACACAAAGTAGATTAAGTAATTTTCTACCCTCCTAGGGTCTCCCAAGTCTATCAGATTTCCCACAACTAATATGTCATGATGCCTCATTACTGTAAAGAAAATACAGCTCTGTGAGTCCTTTAAGTAGCCGACCCTCAAAGACTCGGGGGGAAAAAAGATCCTAAAAAACACAGATCCCACTGTAAAGGTAACAGAAGACCATCAGCAGAGCTTGTTTATCGACTCCTGCACTCAACTCTCAAGGCCTAGGCCACATAAACTCCAAAAAAGAGCGTTTGCAGCTGCTCTCTACCACACCAACTCTGTCACCTGAGACAAAACCTGAGACAAAGCCAACTTTGGTTTTGTTTGCAAGGATAGCAGCGGAATCGAGGCTGAAGAAAATGACCTCCAACTCAAAAAGACTGCAATATGATGCTAAAACAGGTACCACTTCAGCATCCTTAATACAGCAGTCCAACATCTTGGTCTCCTTCTTAAAATAAGGCAGCTTTTAGGCCATGACTGATTATTTTTAAATAAGCATTTTGAACTGAGCCTGCAAACACTCCTACTGCAATGCCATGGGATGCTCTGTTAGCTTTAGTCATTAAAACAAGCCTTCAGCACGGGGATGGTGTTGTGCTGCTTCCCAACACTCCCTGGATCCCTTCCACCCTGGCTGCAGCATCACTGAGAGGTTTTGTTCCCAAGCTCAAACAAGCTGGAATCATTCCCAAGCGTTTAGAAACCTCAAGGCCAGCAATAAGCACTCGGCACTACAGTAATCACCTGGTGGAGGCCACCCTAACTTCAGTTTTATGTTGTGACTTTCATTGAAAATCCTCTGATTTGGACTTTTTTTTTCCCCCCAGCACAAACTCTCCCTAGCTGGTCTTAAGCCAGAAGTGAGCCTTTGTAAGATGAAAAAACGTAAATCAGTCACTTATTTTCAGCTAAAAGGAGAGGAGATGAGAAGACCTCACTGATAAGAGCTTTTAAAGACAGTCACAAGTTACCAAAGGAGGGGGCAAATAGCCACCCTATGTTCAACTGCATATCAGGCCCTTAAAGACCTTAAAGAATCATCACTTTATATAGACTGGTGGGGAAGTAAGAGGGGGAAAAAGCAAATGCTATTAACACAGGTAAATATTTTACTATGTGCGGCAAAGCCTGTCCAGCAATAGCTTTGTGCTGGTTTTTTTCAGCAGAACCTGACCCATAATGCCAAACCCCAGCACGAAGGTCCATCAAGACACACCAAGAATCCTCCTTTGATCCAAAAAATGGAAAAGAAACCGGAGCTTTTGCCAAAACACCAGCCATGACTGCCAAAATTGCCACATTCACTGGAGGCACCGCAACTTGAGAATCAACTTTTCAATGTTACTTGTGCTTTGGGCAAGGGGCTGAAAGCACACGTCAACCCTTCAAGACCAGGGGGAAAAAACCCACACCTCAGTTGACCATGCCAACCCAGATAAACACTAGGGAGGAGAGGCTTCAGTTCCCACGTACAAGTGTGTGCCCAAACCAGATGGAAAGATCCCTGTGCTGAGCTTGAAGCATTTTTCCTGGCTTGTATGCAATACAAAAGCCAGAGAAATGCCAGGGGCCAGCTCGCCACCACACCAAGCGTAATTCCAAACACTTCCCACTGCCTGGCTGTTTAGGTCTTGCATATCCCCCCACTCTTCCTCCTCCATCCCTCCCAGCATGCAGACACCCAAAAGGAGATCGCCCACCGTGGCACAAGAATGTTGCACAAGCTGTGACTCTCCTCGGGATACTCCTTATCTATCCCTGAGCCCCGATAAAAACCCACCTATGACCTCCTGCTCCTTTTTATTTATATTACATTTTACTTTTGGAACCTCACTCAGCTCTCGGGATCCTGGAAGAGATCTGCAAAAAAGCCAGCCCCACTCCCAACAGAAATGCCATGATTTTAGCTTTTTGCTTGGAAATGGGTATATGCAAAAGGCAATGGTGTAAGGAAAACCAAAGAGTGCCAGAGCAGTTCTTCCCATCCTTTCCCAACCAAGCCTGCTATTCTTGGGCACCATCAAACCAAAGGAATTTTCCCTTTCCCTCTCCTGACAATACGTTATTTGTACATGTTTACACTGAGGATTAAATCCTCATCCGGGCTGGAGAGCGTGGCTCATTCACTGCTTCTGCTCTTCACTGGAGCTTCCCGAGCTGCTTTTCCAGGGCTATTTGGCAACTCCCTGGACAGGGAAGGCAGCCCGTGGCCAGAACCCGCAGGTACAATCCAGTACAGCAGCTGGCAAACTCGGGAAATCACTCAGTGCGTGACCACAAGGACTTGGTTTCAGCTAGACACTTTCTCCATGTTGGCTAGCTCAGGATTCTCCTGCCGAGCACCAGCTCAGCCCTTATCTCTCCATTTGGACTCACTCCTTTATCTCCCCATCAGGACCCAAAGGGGCTGTGGTTTCCTCATCCCATCATTCTGGATCAGGCCATGCATCCTCCTAACCAGGTAACTCTCCAAAGAAAGGGGCACCCACAGAGGTTCCCAACAGCCGGGACAGGGCCCAAACCCCAAGCGATGGCAAGCACAGTACTCACAGGAAATGAGTACTGTGAACCCCATTTCTCCCTCAAAAACACTCAATTGAGTTTCATTTCCCTGCCAGCAGGCTTGAATAACATTTTAAATGCCAAGATTTATACGCAGACACTTATAAATGTATTCCATTATAGCCTTTACAAAACTACATTTCAACCTAAACATTCAATTAATGTAATTAAATTGCTACCTGGCGGTATTATCTAATTTCACTTCGGATCTGTGCTATTGAAAAGCATGTGTCTTTTAGCACTCCGACTGGCAAGACATGTGATAAACAGACCTATAAACATGTTGGCTCAACCGAGCTGTTTAAAAATAAATTAGCAAACTATAAAAATAAACAGTAACATACATATGTACTCAATTATGAACTAACTCTAATTTTTGTTCTGAAATACTGTCTTTGACCTTAGTCATAAACAAGCACTATTAAAAAAACATAATATCTCAACAGACAGAAGGGCAGGGATTAAACGCTCATCGCGCGCGGCAGAATGCAAAATAACGGATGAAAAGAAAGAAGAGAAGAAAGAGAAAGGGGGGTGGGGGCAAGCTCACCCTTTATTAAATGCGGCAACCTACACCCACCGCAAGCGTTTATGTTGATTAAAGCTGCTTGGATTCAAGACAAAAAAGTTAAAACCTACTGAAGTGCATATGGAGGAAAACCTTGTAAGGTTCAGCGGGAGGCAAGTATCATTTTAACTTGTGTGGGAGGGAGGGAGGGCAGAGTGGGTCCCACAGAGCCACCCATGGCCTTCAGCTGTCCAGGTGCAAACCCTGCTACCGTCTTGCAAGAATCCAAGAACATATGGCAGAAAGGTGGGAAGTGTCCTCGCTCTCGCCAAGGGGGAAAAACAAACAAACAGATTTTTTGAAGGCTGTAGAGCAGCATCCTGACCATGTTTTTGCCATTAATCCAGAGCTCCCGTAAGAAAAGAACAAGGCACTGTGCTACAACTGCCAGCACTACTCTGTTTTCTCTGGGAAGGAAGGAAGGAAGGAAGGAAGTGTTGATACCCAAATGGCACATTTTGCACCCAGGGCTGAGATTTGCAAGGCTTTCAGGCTACACAGGGGGCACCAATGTCTCCCCACAGCAGAACCCAAGCCCAAATACACACCCATGAGGAAAACCTTCAAACAAACCCAAAATCAACAGCAAAAGTAGTTGAGCAACTACTAAGCTCATCCTTGGAGAACCAACCTAAGACACCGACTGCCGTCAGGCTGTCTCCCCAAAAATCTTGTATAAATAAACAATAGGAAGCGACACATATTATCAGGACATGACCCAAGAACAGGCAGAGAGAGGTGGGTGGAAGAGAGGCTTTGCCCCAGGCTGGCTCCTTGTCAGCAGTGAGACACAGAGACTCAGCCCCGCAGTCAGCAATCAGCCAGGGGATGACATTTCCACTAACAAGAAGGGCTGCCAGTTGCTGAGACACAAACAAAACATTCACAAGGCTCCTTTCTCAAGGGATGCAACAGGAAGGGTCCATAAGAGACAGCAAGAGAACACAGCTTTTTTTTTTATCTTTTTTCCCCCCCAGGACATCCACACTGGCAGAAGCTGGATGCCAGAGAGCACCACGCACCGGAGGAAACACCAACTGGATGGTCAAAGAGGGTGGAAACAGAGACAAGCAGGGCTGTGATGGGTCTCAAGGGTGAGTCAGGAAGACCACACATCCAAAGTCACTTCCAGCCATTTGAGCTGGCACATGCTGCTGCTGTGGGATGGGGCCAATGCCCACTCCTCCACAGTGCTCAACACTATCAAAAAACAAAAAGGATTTACCTTAATTTCTGGGGCAAATATTTTTGGTGTCTACACAAACCCCCCTTTTTATTTCTTTCCTCTTGTTTTCTTGGGGTTGTTTTTGTTTTTTGGGGTTTTTTTTGTTTGTTTGGGGTTTTTTTGTTTTTGTTTTTGTTTTAGTTCTTCCAATAAATGTACAGCATTCTCTTAAGCAACTGGATTCTGAGGCCTGGGAATGACCATGAATGATCAGTCCAAATGTCAACCAGCAAAAGCACCAGCACAACCCAGACCTGCTCTCAGTGTGGTGACTTTCCTGTGGTTCAGCACCGGGAACATCTCACACCTGGACCAACCAGCCCTGGATGTTACACTAATGTTTCAGTCCACACCACAGCTATCCCCTCAGTCTTCTTCCAGAGCTGGGTATCTCAAACACATTGTAAGAGCAAAATAAGAATAACAAAAGGTCCTGTCCTTTCCTCCTTCTCTGGCAAAAAAACTGCAAACCCAGCTGTGTCCCAAGGCCACCTCCCCAGCCCAGAGCATACCATGACCACTAAGTAATGACAATAAAAAACTGCAATTAAAGCAACAAGCCAGTTTGAAAACAAATACCATTTTCTGCCCATCCTCCCTGCTTTGTTACCAATAAAAAACACTTACAGCCACTATTCATGCAGACATAAAATGCTAATGGCTACCTGTTAACATGTTTCATCACGCCAACATTTTTGCTCTGATTTTGACAGTTCCCTTTTTGTTATTTTAAACTAAGGGAGTGTTAATCTGGGCTGGAACTGAAGGCTGCAAGAATTACAATCTACATCAACTGCACAGTTACTGACATAATTTCCTTCCACTCTGCACCATTTCATGGACACAGTTTTCTTGCAGCCAAGCTCTTTTCCAGACTATAAGAAGTTGGAAAGGCAGGAGCTCAGTTGACTGGGAAGATTGTAAAATGTTGCTGAGAGGTCCTGTGAATTCTCCCCCCAGCCCTGTGCGGTTTAGGGCCAACGGGAGGGGAAAGAGCAATGTGAATTACCAAAATTCAACGTATTGGAAGTCACTTTTAATGTCTTAAGGAGAAAAAAATTAAGTGGCCAATCCTGTATGACTTCAGGGATGAGTCTTCAGGATTAGAACAGCTGCTGGTGCAAATTGGCCTGACAGGTCCCATCTGCTTTACACCTCAAGGGTTGCCCTAGGTGTGACTACAGGTGATTCACTGACTCTTCCAGATGTAGAAAGAACAGAACTCCTCAGGTATCACCCCAGCAGTCACTGACACCAGCTGGCCATCAGGACAGGTACCTAGTCTCCTCTGCACACAAAGATGTGCTGGGCACCTTTGCCTGCCTCACGTGAGCACACATGGAGAACACACCTACTGATGTCCACAGTGTTACAGCAGGTGAAAATCTGCTCGAGTGAAAGAAGAGCCTGGTCCTCTGATTACCAACAGCTCAGGTCAGAGCCACAATCTGCTCCACAGGGCAGGAGTGGGACAGAAGCTCTTTGGTCTCCAGAGCTGTGGCAGCCCTGCCAAGATCTCCAGTGGTTTTGAGTGCACACACAGGGACGTTTCCTTTCCCCAGCTTTGCAACTGTTTGTTAAATAAGAGTCCTAACAAGACTTATTGGAGCCCATTGCAAGGAGGTTAAGAAACATAACTTATCTGATGCAATCAGCAATGTAATGCAACCTCCCAAGCCCCAGTTCAGGCAAAATACATGCAAGTAACCAGAAGGGATGGCACAACCTTGAGGGAAAAGTTGCGGATGCTCCAGCCCAACCCACAATTCCAGAGAGGAAAGACAAGAGAGCACAGCAGGGAATAAGAAATTCCCTGTCTGCTGCTTCCAAGGGCTCTCACTCTGCACAGGCCAGAAAGAGGACGCCAGATCTCTGCCCTGACTCAACATGGTCACTTTTCTATCTTTTTTTGAAAAAGATTGTTCCACAGTACAAGGAGGTGAGGGAGACCTCTGTTTGCTGAGCTGAAAGATAAACATGGGCAGGCTTCACCACCTTGCCAGCTGACTGCAGCAAGACCAATGTCACGACAGGTTGAGGCTGCCTCATCTGCAGATCCCACATGCTCCAAGGATCCTGACCAGGACAGGCAAGCATGGATCCCCACAGGAATCATTAGCCAGAGGGTGTTCACATAAAGCAAATCCCTGTGTGGAGCCCCAAGCCTTGCTGTGCACACCTGGCAAGAGGGATGGGAGGGCAGTACTGCCCACGCGGGGAGGCTTCCACGACAAACTGGGTTGGGAGGCTGAAAGGCAGTAGAGCAGATAGTATTTTCGAGGGAGTATGAGATAAGAGGAGGTGGAGTTTCCCGATAAAGAGGATTTCCCTGCTCAAATATCAAAGGATTCACACTAAGAAAAGGGGGGAGAAGGGGAATTACATCAGTCTGAGGCACACTTTCTCTTTTAAACTCTGACCTTCTATTGTCTGTCTTCTTGACTAGGATTTAAAAGCCCTTTGTTGGGCTGTGTTACATGGTGTGATCTAGAAAGCCATCACAGACGAGGCACCGTGGGCTTTGGGCTTTCGGCTGTGCCGACGCTCGGGTTCCCCCCGTGCCTACACCGGACTTTCAGGAGGCGTTGAGCCAACTCAGATAAGTCAGCACTTTCTATCAACACCCCTTCAAAGCCAAGCCGCAGCTTGTGACGCCTCCTCCAGCATGGCCAACAGTCTGGTGGAGCTGGGCTTCACCCCAGCACAGCTTTCAGACATAAGGTGGGCTGCTCATCATTCCAGCCCACTCTCACTTCCCCCGAGGTCCTCTCCAGGCTCTCCTGGCAGTGTCCTTCGCATCCCAAACACAAACAAATGGGTGAAGAGCAGATGACGGAAGCATAACAGATGCCTAAAATGATTTAGAGTGATCTACGAGCATCTTTTGGTTATAATGCTCCATTAATGTGACATTTACGTGGGGTAATATAATACTGCTCACTTAGGAGCACCTACACCAGCCAGTTAGGTTTCCTGGTGTGCAAGGATAACCAGGAGGTTTTCCGCATATCCAGAGACCCTACAGATGGAGTTATAGGGGACAGGAGGCACCACTGCCTCAAGGGGACGTGTCAGGTCTGTCCCTGAGGGAGCAAGAGGTCAGTGGATATTAGGCTGAAGCAATGTCTCAAGAGACAGAACTAGAAAGCTACAAATGGCGAAAAACCTGGCTTGGACCTCAGGAGCTGAACAGTCCCCCTCTGCAGAACGGGAAACGCAATACTTGAGCAAGGTCTGACCCAGTCCCAAAGCCACAGCCTTGCTGTCATCTCCACGCAAGCTGCAGCATAGCTCAAGCATCCATCTGATTTTACAGCAGCCAGTGTTACACTCTGTAGCTAAATGCACCCTCAATGTCACCCAGGCCTAACAAGGGCTCTTGTTTTATTCCCCTGATTTATAAACACAGTGGCAATGGGCTGGAGAAGGGACGGCCTCACAACCGCAAGCCTTCGTTATTCCCCACAAATGACTTGTTTGCAGCTTTTGAACTGCCTAATTTGTTTTGCCCCTACATTTTGGTCATTCATCTCATCTTTTCCTAATGGTGCTCTGAACGCTGACACTTTGGGAAACGTCTCAAATGCTGTAACCCTCACATGGCCCCGCAGAGGTGAAAGGACCAAGGGCAACTGCTGAATCTTCCCACAACAAGAGAGGGATCATCCATCTCCTCTTCCCTCCTCCTCACCCGCCACCTCCACCCCAGGCACTGTTCTCATCTCAGCGTGTTTGAGTAAAACAAAAAATGAGGCCACATGAAGCCGTTTCAGCACCTCTGGATGTCGAAGGCCACAGACTGTACCCAGTGACCTGGAAGGTCCTCCCCAGACATTTGCTCCTACGGCTCTGCCTCTAAGAAAAAGCATCTGAGAAATCACAAGGCTGGTTGCGTTCAGACTGTGGCAATGCCATTCAGAAGAAGGGGGAAAATCAACTGGCACAGTCTCCATTTTGGGCAAATGGGGAAGAAATTAAATCAGAATCTGGAGTCGATCAAAAACCCAATTCAACAAAATTCCTTGATTTTGGCATTGTGTTTCAACACCTAGGTGCACGCTGGGGAGAAAATGAACAATCCAGGGCTTTTCACTTTGCATGCCCAGCAAAAGCCGTTGACAGGTTTCAGCATTTAAGAATAAATGTGGCAAGTAGCAACAGTGTATTGTCACGAGCCTTTTGCCAGACACCAGGAAATCCAGGAGTCATCTAATGTCACAGGCAAAAAGCTGAGGACATAGCAAGTGTCACCAAAGGACAGGCAGAACAAACAGAGAACAAACTCCTACCAACGGATTAAATTCATGTCATGGTATTTTACCCACATTTTGTACTACCCAGATACCTTGAAATACGTGCACGCAACCAGAGCCACGACACCAGACCT
Organism: Chamaea fasciata; assembly: GCF_029207755.1. Taxonomy (NCBI): domain Eukaryota; kingdom Metazoa; phylum Chordata; class Aves; order Passeriformes; family Sylviidae; genus Chamaea; species Chamaea fasciata. Next base: position 8,678,610 of record NW_027094088.1, on the reverse strand, counting down.
TTAAAGATGTGAGAGCCGCAGATTAAAAACATGTTGGAACGCTTACCGTGTCCAGTGCCAAAAATGTGTCTCTAACCTGTAGGAAGAAATGGGTGTGGATCGCTCATGGAACAATCATTGCACTCACACAGCAGGGTACAAGGTCCCCCTCTTTGTTTCTCCCTTGCAGGAAAAACAGCAACTAAAATACGACTGAGGAGCTGTTTCACGTCCCCAAACTTTTTTGAGATGTACGCAGAGCCAGATGGAAAAATGAGGTGGGGATCAGAGAAATCCCATGTGATTTGTGATGGCTAAAGCCGCTTTGCCATGAACCAACATGAACAACTGATCTTGGTGCTTGGCTGAGCATGGTGCTTGCTGCTTTTCTTGGGGGACTACAGTCACCTCCTGAGTGGCACTGAAGCACTGCAAGCAGATACAAAAACGTACACAAAGCCTAAAAGTATTTGCCTGGAATTGAAGCTCAATTTACAGCTCCCGAGACTGAAGGGTGTGTTTGAGCAGCTCTTTGTTGCAGGGTTTTGTCAAGGTATGTTCTGACTTGTCCCCTGCGTGGCTGTGCAGCAATTCTTGATACTGATAGTCAATTACTTCGTCCACGTCACTCAGACACTGACTTTTTTCCTGCTTTTTCTCCCTCTGAGCACGGCTAATCCGGGAAAGACAACACAGAGTGAAACTACCAGTTCAAAAGGCATTAACTCCTGGCCAGTCCGGGCTGCCCTCCAGCCCTGCCAGGCACAGGTAGGAAAGCGACCTGCAGAGCCAAGAGCCCTCCTTATCCTTATCCTTATCTCTCTTAAAATACCACTGGGCCCAGGCTCCAAAACTTCCTTCCCGACTGGATAAGCACTTACCCGGGTAATCTCATTACAGCCATTGTTCTCCGAAGGTTAATAAATACTTACCATGATGAGTAAAGGCTCCACAATCTGACCCCAACGAAGCAGAAGTGATTGCTCAGGGCCAAATTTTCATACTCTTTATTATGCTGAACACCATATTCCTCTGCTAACAGAGCAGCCTTAGCACCAAAATAAATGTGACTGCTTGCAAATAAGGTGTTGGCCCCACTTCTGGCCTCAAGTTTTTATGTTGCCATCATTGTGATGGCTCTGAAAATTAGCAGATGCTGCCAGTTCCTAATAAATACATGACTAAATTATTCTGAAACAACAGCAAAAACAAATTCTAGAAAGAATAAAATTCAAGGAGGTGCCTTTCTCTCAGAGTTCAACATGTAGAAGAAAATAATTACAGGCTTTTGTTAATTTAAGGAAACACTTTTTCTCCCATCAGACATGAGGTGTGAATTATGCAAATATGATTCAAATTTGACTGGGTTGACACACTACAGCCCCAAAAACAAATTTAAATTTGGGAATTATGGAATGGAAAACCAGGTTTCCAAGAGCTTCTTAGCAAGAGCAGCAGCCACCACCTTCCCCAAGGCCAGGCCAACAGCCATCAGGATGGACATCCCCATCAAGATGGAAAGCAGCACAGTCAGCACTCCGTAAAATCCGCCTCCTAACTCCCAAAATACCACGGACAAGGAAGGCTTTCCATCACAACAAAACACATTACAGAGCAATGCTACCACTGGCTGGTCTGTTGGGATGATTAAAACACATTATCCACTTGTTGCAAAACTTTTACTGGCAAAGCATATAGGTGAGGTGTACCTACAGATGTGCCCAGAAATCTATATGAAACCTCCACCTTGCCACAACATTGAACAAAACTCTAAATAAGACAAGATGAGCAGGTAACTGTCTTTCAATGGAGGCTGTCAAATCGTTGTGCAGTCATTAATAAGTTTAACTTAATCCCCTTCACAGGAGCTTCATTTTCCTAATTAGTGCAGGACGTAAACCAGATTTTTTTCCATTTGATTTCCAAACAGAAAACTCAGAGGGAAAAACAGAATGGAAATGAAATGGAAAAAAAAAAAATCTTTTAGATTTGGTTCAATGACCAAAAGTTTTCCAATTTTTTTTTTTTTTAAATTTCTCCTTCTGTTTGCCAGCCAACACTGGCAAATACCCAAATTCACCCAGTCACACTTTCCACCAAATATTTTACCCACCCAAAAGAGTTTCTCATTTTTCAGGTGAACACCCCACTACATGATGAAATTGAGACCGAATCCTCCCCCTGCAACACACCAAGTTGAATTATTTGTGACTCTCCTAAAGTCCCCCAGGGAATGAGGGGAACCGCCAGGACCAAAACTTGGCCAGAGTCACTGTACGTGCCTCCAGGCTGCTCAGGGAGGTCTTCAACGTGCCAAGGGCTACAAGGGGCAGGCAACCAGCCTCCCACGCTCAGGCTTGCACAGCAACCTCACCATGGCTCTGCACCTTCTCCCACCACTGCCTGGACTTCAGTCTGAAAAGTGACCAATTCAATGTGATTATCAGTCTTGAATGGATCAAAGCCAAACACCAGGTTGGGCAGAGAAACTTCAGAGGTGCTTCTGCTTTGCCTCTTACCCATAAAAACCTCGGCTCTGGAGCCTCCGAGCCCACACCTCCTTCCTTAGCGACGCCCATAGAGCACCTGTGCATGCTCCCCTGAAATGCACCCTGCACACAAACCACAGCCGCAGAGACTCTCCCATGCCAGCAGGCAAATAAGTGGGAAGAACAGTGGTGAGGATTCAAGGGAAAGCAGGCCAGCCTGCCAGAGCTGCACACCAGTCAATGCTGAGCTACCACAGCAAAACTGGAACTTGCTTACGCCAGTCGTTGACCCCAAAGCCACAAGAAAAGACAGCAATGAATTTAAGAAAGAGGCTGAGTTTTAATCCAGCCATTACTTTTTTTAATGTCTGCTATTTCCGTGCGGAGCGGCTGCTCACCCCAGCTCTGGGCTAACCTTGCTCCCCTGCCCCACAGATCCCACCCCCTCAGGTTTTTGGGGTGATGACTGGTCTGATTCCTCACATTAGGAGCACAAAGCACCAGCCATCCTGGAACCTCCTCAGCCAGCTAAAGAGAAAAATATCTCCTGACACAACCAACCTTGCTGACTCTTGGCCAGCCGCTACCCTTCTCTTCTTGAGGAAGGTTATTGAGGAAGCAGTTTGGGAGCAGGGCCAGCAGTGTCTTGATCTTGAGGTGTCTTTGATCCCTCTCAATCTAACTTTAAAGATAGAGTGATACTAGATCCCGTATCTAAGAATGCCCTTCAACCAGACTTTTCCAACCAAAGCTGACTCAGAAAAACTCGGTCTCTGACACTGACCCTGATTTAAATTCCTTTCCCCTCCCTCACCACCTCCACTTGAAATGACCATCCCTTGTGCCAATCACCCACAGCAACAATTGGCAATTAAGTCAGTTCCATCTCTGACTAATTGCTTGACTTGATCTTCTTTTAGGGCAGAAAAAAACTTGCGCAGAATCTTCTTGAAGGCCTGCTGCTTTTTCGCCAAAAACAAGTATGACAAAAACATGCCCAGGAGCAAAAGGAATGGATTGCACCAACAGACCCTTCAATAAGTAAATAATATTTATCATGAGCTCTGCACTACAGCATTTGGACAGACACAAGATAAGCACCAGTTTGGTGCCTGTGCTTGCCAGCTGGTCACATCCAAACACCCACCATCTCAACATGTTTTGACTAATAGGAACATGGCCCGGCACTGAGCTGGGGATGCAGGTGTCCATGCTCCAAGGGATGGTGTTTTAGGTACCAAAAGTGTCCCCTGCATATTAAGAACCTCCAAGCACAGGCAGAGGGGAAGACCAGCTAGGGCTGTCCACCCTCACCAGTGCCAGATTACATTTCCACAGCAGCTGCTCCCTTTGTCTACACCCAGTAAAGCCAAACCAGCCTAAAAATTAATTTAATCTGCTGTAAACCCAAGTGTCAAGCACTTAGATGGCAGCTAAAAGCGCCACTCTCAGATAACCGAGTGACACTGGCTAATAATAGCCTGCACATGAGGGGAGCGGGAGCAGACATTTTGTGTAACCAAAGAGGAACCCGTGCCTGGGAACAGCCCGCGTTGGCCAGTCCCAGCCCCGCCAGCAGCCCCCGAGCCCACCCGGCCTCTCCTGTGATTAGCTGCTCTAATACCACTGGTGACCTCTCTTTCAAGCTCAGAGGCAACAACAGTCCTGGCTTTTGTTCGCGGGGAGAACAAAATGCCACCTTTTACAGCTCTGCAATCATAGCTGCTTCCCTTTTCATCTCCCAGAGGCTCTGCACCAGACCTTGCTCACCGGGGAGGATAGTTAACCCTTGCTGGGCAGCCGGCCACAGCAGGAGGGAGGGGTGTCAGGGTCCCTGCAGGCTCATCTTCTCCCACATCCCTTCATTTGCACAGAAAACACCAAACAAGCCTTTTCTGGTGAAGGATGCAGGTGTGCAACAGGGCTCCTCTCTGCCTGACATTGCCACAGGCAGGAAGTACCTGGAGGCCACTTCAAGCCCCTGAGCTGCATCAAGAGGTCACCAAAATCCACGCTGAGCTCTCCCCCTCACTCTACCCTTGAGAATTGCCTTAAACACACTCATTGACCAGGAAATGGCGAAACTCAGGTGACCTCCTTGTCCAAATGTGAGAAGCAGCTGAGAAACAAAGGAGAGTATGTTTTCCAGAGCAGCACTTCGCAAAGCTCAGGAACTCACCCAGGGATGTGGCACAAGGTGCTGGTGTGAATGTGTACTCGGGTTTGCATGTAAGGCTCTTCCCAGAAGAAGAGGATGGATGCTCAAGAGGTGCTCGCTTCCCACTGCCCATGGGCTGGAGCAGGGCTTGCTCAGGACCTGGAAAAGACCAACCCTCAACCATTCTGGGATTCCTGAGGGAGTAGGGCACCTCATCCGCCCCCACGCTCCTCCCTCTCTCCTTCTTCTCAACAAGGGCTACAAGGGGCACAGGGAGCTTTCTCCCGGGGCGTGCAAGGGTCTTGGATGCATAGCTGACTGCACGTGTCAGTTATGCTCCAAATGGGTTGTCACAGGTCAAGGTTCTGCAGGCAGCAAGAGCAAATGCTATTTTTAGACAGGATAAGGTCACGGTGCTTTTACAGACAGTGAGGTCTACAATAAAACCTATTGATCAGTCTCTGGAACTAGTGCTCCGGAGAGACGCCTAAATTGAAACAAAAATTGCCTGGCCGTTTTCTCTATAGACTCGGTGGGTAAAAGCTTGTTGGAGTCTTTCAGGAGATAAAATAAGTAAGAAGAACCTGCGTACAGACCACAGTCGCCCATTTAAGTGGATGCACAGGGCAGAAAAAAGGGGAAGTGAGACCTATGGGAGAGAACAGTGGGAAGCTCCGAGCTGCCTTCTGCCATAGTGACAAGCCAGCTGCCCCGAGGGTGAAGGCCATCCTTACCATGCCCTGAGTCCAATCTCCACAGCCCAGGTGTAAAGGTACTACAGCAAACCTGACTTTTAAGAGAATTAATGCTTTGCTAGCATCTTGGAAGGTAAGGAAGCCTCTGAAGGCATTAATCACTGAGGTCCCTGAGAGCACATGCACATTCACTATCCCTGGTAGTGTTCAAGGCCAGGCTGAATCAAGCTCTGAGCAACCTGGTCTGCTGGAAGGTGACCCTGCTAGTGGCAGAAAAACTGGAACCAGATGAGTTTTGAAGTCCCTTCCAACCCAAACCATCCTTTGATTCTCTTTGGCCACTTGTGTTGTGGCGATGAATTTCACCCAGCTGACTCATGGAGGCCCAAAGATGAGAAACAGACCAATATTTCTGCCAGGCAAATTATTTAACTGGATGGTTCACGCATCTCCAAGGTTTTCACAACAAATTCCAAGTGTTTATCCAGCTCACATACAAACCAAAATTTAACCAAAAATACCACAAAGCACTGGACTATCACACCTTCAAGTTTAGCTCTAAGTCCACTACAGGCACATAAATCTCTGTGTATCACAAGAGGATCTTTATTGTGTTGGAGACTTGGAACCACAGGGACGAGAGTGAAACCATGAAGTATCTTCGTTCATCACCTGCCCCACTGCCACAGCCTCACAAAAAAAGCATGCCACAGTAAACATAATCCATACATCGCACCCTGACATGGGTGACCCCATTAGCGAGTCCCAGCCAGGAGGATATAATAATAATAATAATAATAATAATAATAATAACAATAACAACAACTACAGGTAAATACTATAAAGCTGTGAAAAGCTAGTGTGGCTGGTGGGATACATAGTTGACTTTCTGCTCCAGACAACATGAGCAGAGATATAGATTCGGCTGCTCAGGCAAAAGCAGATCATGTGGGAATTAAAGCACTCGCAAGCCTGCAGCGTGGCTCGCTCGCCATCAAATCGCCAGGTTAGGCTGCAGTTGAAGTTTCTAAATAATAGAGATGGCAACATGCAAAATCTCAAGCAGCATTATTTGTACAGTGACTGTGCTGCAGAGGAATCATAATAAAAACATGTTTCAAAGCAGTACAGTAATTGTCACTCTGGAAAAAAAAAAAAAAAAAAAAGAAGAAGAAAACAACAACATAAAAAGGACAAGCTGATCTTTCCAAAAAATATACTGCTGCTAGAAAAGCCAAAGTAATTATTTTTCTATTTAGGAAATCAGGCTGGGGTTTTGTTTGGTTTCTTTATATAAAAGTCCTTAGGCTCCTACCAACACTTCTTAGTGCCCTGTGACTCTAGGACAAAGTTTGAGATAAAACGATTATAATAAATAAGGACATAGTTATTTGGGAATTAAGGACACTGCTGCAGCCCCTCATCTTCTTAACTGATTAAATGAATGGAGCTTTGGTGGAATATATGTCTGAGAAAATTCAAAGCTAATTTCTGTTTATAATTACTGATAGCACACGAGTATCCCTTCCAGAAAGCCTACTCTATCACCCAGAAAGCAGATGCAAATATGGGTATAAATAGGGAGTGCAATGAAGCCTGTGTAATGCTCACATTAACTGCCACACAGTCAGACTTCCGCCTCATATATGTGTGTGGGTACATACACTCACACACGCACACTCCTCTGCTGATTTTTGACAGGCATCACTTGTATCCGGGCTCAACTCTGCCACCTTCTCCAAGTTTTTTTCCTTGACTCCAGTGGCTGGTGGACAAAGCCCTTTGTTAATCTGAACATAAATAACCATCATGCGTTGAGCACCCAAGCTCTTTTCCACACCGCTGCGCCTACCAGGTGATTCTCCTAGCTGCAGGGAAACCTCTTAGGATTACCCCCGGGGTAACTCTGAGCAGGATCTGCCCCCACAAACACTTTCTCTGCGTCTGTCTCTGCCCTTGGGTTCTGCATGAGCACAGAAGCAGGGAGGGGATCACAAACATTCCCTACTGCTCCCTGAGAGGAGCTTTTGTAACCTGCCCAGCTGCTGTTGGGCATGAAACTGAGAAGTTGGAGAGTGGCTGCTCCCTCAGTTTGTTTAACTGCAAGATGCATCTGGATTTGTGGAGCTTCCAGTACAAGGCAGCTTCAGGATCAGCACCTCCACGGGACAGGGGCCAGGGACATGATCGTGTGCTTGCCAGAGCCACCCTCATTCCTCGCCAGGAATGGAGGGGGCACAAGGCACTGAAATACCCAGCTTTTTCCACAACAGGCACGGAAAGGAGGAAAATAAACCCCCAAAGTTTTAATTTTTGCCTTTTCCATTTATTTTGAAATTAGCATTCAGTGTCTGCCGCTGTGACACGGATAGCTAAAAATGTGTGTGCGGATATGTCATCCATGAACAAAGTGGCTCATGTTTGTTCTTTATTATTTAGGAAATGCACATTAATTACTGCAGATTTTCTCCTATACATCTACTGTATCTCAGACAGAATTGCTGAGAAGGTCTGCAGAATAAAAATGTATGGGGTAATTAAATGGATATTTATAATTAGAACTTAATAATTTGCATCAGGGACAAATGAGCTCTGATTTCAATCTGTAGTGCATTTAGATTAGCCTGAAGATAGTGTAATTTGATGTTTTACAGTCCTCCTCTCAGATTATGAAACAATACAGTGGCTTTAAAGCAGCCGTGTTTGTGTCAGGAGTGTGTTAAGAAGCAGCCGCAATGAAAATGTTTGACAACGTGAAAGCAGCCATAAATTACATGACAACTGTGTAAAAGTCGTGATGAAACAAATAAAGAGCTGACCTATAATGCATCTGATTCAGCACCGTGCCCGGACCACTCGACGCTCATCCCGGAGCGCATCCTTACGTGCGCAGCTACTTAGCGCCGAGAAAACTGTAAATTATCCCTAGTCAACAACATTGATTTTTAGTCGACGTTTCAATCAGTTTGAAGTAGAAATACTACACCGCTCCCGCGGCAGCCTCTCAGCCAGCCGGCTGCTCGGCCGGAGCCTCTTTGGGTGCAGCTCTGTTACGGCCCCATTGTTCCCACTGAACAATATTTCTCGTGGGCTCTCCAGACACAGGTACTTGACCCAAAGGTCACCGCCTTGTCTCCTGGACATACAACCCACCTTTGCTACCAGTGCCTTTGGCCCAAACACAGCAAGCCCCTGCAAACCCCGCTGCCTCCCCACAGATGTACAGGTGAATCTCACCCAGCGGACGTGGCATGGCACAGCTGCAGCCAAGCACGTGCCCCTAAACCATGGGGCTTCATGTCCCCGAGGCCAGAGGTAAAGTGAGGTGGATTTCTTAGCAAGGTAAAGAGCAGGTTGGTTTGGAGATGCGACCATACCTTTGCTCTCTCCCCAGCTTTGCCCAGCCACCAGTATTGAGGAAGAGCAGTGAGGCTGGGCTCTCATTCCCACTCTGCTGCAGCTCTTGGGCCCTACCCAGGGTGAGCCACCCCACCTGTGCCGCAGCACTCGCCTCTCTCGCCCTGGCAGTGCGAGGGTGTGTTCATTAACATCCCGGAGCCACTCAGGTCCTCCCTTAATGGATGCTGCAGAGGTTAACACCTCGATCAGCAGATAACAGGGAGTCCTGTGCAGGCATTGCACAGACTGGAGCTGCACACGTGCACAGGCAAAAGCCTGGGAAAAAACACAGGGGTACCAAGTTGTCGGGAAGCTAGCTCACCATCAAACCAGCGACAGTCTGACCCAAAACATGAGGAGCAAGGGAAGAACCAGGGTAAGGAAGGAGATTTCTAGACCCAGAGCCCTGGCACTCAGCCTCGTGGAGCCATATTCCTCAGCCTCTTCCCAGCCTTTGTACTTTCCTCCCACAGAGCAGAGCTCAGTGCACTGCACATCACCAGCTGCTAGCTAAGAACGTGAAGGGGAACAAGAGGAGATATGGCTGGGATTCTCAAACCACGGCAGCATGTGATGTTCCCAGCCTCCTCAAAAACTAGAACTTGCAGACCTGGATGCCCACATGGAGCAAAGTGCTCAGGCAAAGCTTAAACTAACAGAGTCCATCCCTACATGTGCCCGCTTTCCAAGCTACGTGACATAACGCCTCTAGTAGCCAAGCAAACCTCGCAATTTCCAGCAAGGCATGATGCTGGGAACGCGTTGAAGGGACAGAGGACAGGCAGGTGACCCAACCCACTCCAACCTACCCTTCACACCACAGAAAATGCTGCCCTTTGCAGCGGGGGGAGCCAGTGTTTTCCCAGCTATGCCCTTTCTGAGCATTTTGAAATCCACCGTCCATCAGCATGACGGGAAACAAGGCGTCGAGCTCTTCCTTTGAGGAGTTTCTTGTTTGACCAGAGTACACGTTATTCAAATCAGCCAGAGTGAAACACAGTTAAGCTGCTGTTTGTTCCAGCAGGATGAGACTGGCCTGTTAAAAAGCAAAAATGTCAGGATGTTACAGGCTCAGCCTCCTGCCAAGACTGGTAAGTAGCTGAACAACTGTCAGAAACGGCATAATCGGAAACAACAAAAAAATAAAAATACCCCAAACCACCATGAATGCAGATTGTGTCTCCAAGTCACAGGCACTCTGAGTGTACCCAAACCCCCAGCCAGGCACTCTAGAGAGGCTCCAACCCAGAGCATCCCTGAAGCCTCATTTACTACATGCCCCACCACATCCACCTCTTGCAAAGGAAGGAATTTTAAGTAAAAACAACAGTAACCCAGAAGAGATCTCAGATTTTGTCTTTATTCTCACCACTCCACTAGGCACCTTGAGGCTGGGCATGGCCCAGCAATGTTCTGGGGGCTGCATAAAGGCTGGAAGTGCAGCTACCTTCACACCCAGTGCAGGTCTGCACTAGGGGATCAATTTGATTTTGTTTCTCATAAAGTCACTCGAATGGGTGGGAGCCACCACGAAAAGGTGGTGTTGTGCACAAGCTATGGACCTGCATTGGGTGTGCCCCCAGGGTTTGCCCTCTCCAGCCAGGCAGGCATTGCCTTGCAGATGCTTTTCACCCCCCAGTTTAACTCCTGCTGTCTCTGAAATCTCCCCAGACACAAGCACGACCCTCCTGCTCCCACACTCCTGAGTTTGGTTTGCCTCTCAGAACAGCAAACCCATTTTTTTTTCCTGTCCTGGGCCCTCAGGTTACTGGCACGGCGACAACTCTTTTTTTTTCCCAACAGCGAGCCAGGAAAGATGATAGAACCTGCGTGCGTGGCCAAGGGACTGGTCTCAACTGGTTCAGAGGGAAAAAATGGAGCTGTGTCTTTCCCCCCCACCCCCCTTCTTGCCTTTAGCCAAAAGACCTGAGAGCATTTGATGTACAGTCAGCAGGTATTAAAAAAAAAAAGAAAATTATTGAAAAGGCTGGCCGGCTCTGGAGCTGTGACACTCTCTCATCAAACCCTGGACTTCAGCCAAGTTCATCTGTTAATGGAGAGCCACAGCCAGGGCCTCCCCCCGCCGCCACCCCCTCGCTCCCTCCTCTACCTCTTCCTCCCTCCTAAAAAACTAGACATCGATTATGTCTGTGCTTTTCCCTTTCTATTCAAGATAAACAAAGTGCTTCAAGTTCAGGGCACACCCTGGGACCCTTGACAAAGCAATCTATCATCCTGTCTGCTAAACCAGTCTGGCCACACCACCGCCGAGGAGACTAATGCTTCCAGTGTACAATTTTCCCTTTGTGCTGCTGCCCTATTACTAGTAACCTCTTTTCTTCCCTACCTTCCCAGGAGCAGATGTGCTTGACCACTTTGCCTAAGCCCCTCCTGGCAAAGGCATTTTTTGCTGAAAGCCGCCTCAAGAATTTAAAAAGAAAAAAAAAGAGCCAAGCCCCCGCCTGCCCCCTCCTCTCCCCAGTTCCTGTCTCCATCCCTATGTCCACCAAAGAAATCCAGCACAGAGCATGATTTTTCCTTCCCCACCGAAGATTTCTTCTTAGGGAGCGAGTTCAGGTTTAAATCATATCCACTAATTCATTCTGACTTGCAATTAAATGCAAATACACTTTTATAGCCAGCATGGAGTGTATTAATTTTAACAGCAAATGACAAAATAAGAATACAGTCCCTCCAATACCAATAATGAATCGCACTATAAATCACGTTAGTGGTCACATTCATTAAAGCTTGTAAAGCTCTTGGAGATCCGCGGGCGCAATGTGCCACCGACCCACAGAGCAGCATCAGCTCACCTGGACCCCACTGCTGGCACCCGAGTGCCCCAGACCCCAGCTGGGGGGCACAGAGAACACCCCACCAAGTGCAGGGCCACCCAAATCCACTCCCAGTCCCTCCCAGCAGTGCCCCAGGGAGCTGGTGCTTCCCAAGTGAGCGGTGCCGGAGAGATTCAATGCCCAGTATTGAGCGAGGGTCTCACCACAGGGCCGAGGCATCTGAGCAACATGGCTTAGGTTAAGGGAAGGGCCAGGCTGGGTGCTCTAAAACACAGAGAAGTTACAGAAATTGATAGGAAACCACTAATCACCATTTAAGGGCACTTCCGAACAGCTAGCTTGGCCTTTTCCTAATGCTCCCGGCTGCCGACAGCGCTTACCCCTTCCCCGGGTCTACAGAGCGCTCCATTTGCTCGCCAGCACTAAGATCCTCTGCACTGTTTATTAGTCAACATGGGGGAAAGTGAGGCTTTTCTGGCTCCTTTGTTTTGTTAGGACAGCTGTGTGCCATTCCCACCCCCTCCCACCCATCCTCTCCTAAAGAAATAATTAAATCCAATTAGGACCAGAAAGTAATTTACATTTTGGTTCTGTGTAAGATGGGGAGGTGGGGGAAGGAAAAAAAAAAAACCCATAAAACACGTTGTGAGGAAATTTCATTCCTTTGCTACTTATTTGCCTGCTTTTACTTTTGCGGATAGCTCAGGCTGCGCTTTCCCCTCTTTAAAGGCTGGTGTGGGGATCAAGTGGGAGATGAGGAAGGTGGAAGAGAAAAAGCTTGTTCCCATTCCCTGCTCTGTGAACAAGCCCGTTCTGCTGGGCAGCCCATCCTGCTCCTGCTCCTGCTCCTGCTCCTCCCCTTGCCGTGCCGGGGGCTCCTCTGCCCTGCCGCGGTTTACTGATTTACAGAACCTTAGTATGTGAATGGCAAAAATTCCTTGGCATAAGTATATGTTTGCTGATCACATTTCAGATCATGTGTTGTTCATTATTATGACTTGCTCAGAAACAGTTTTGCTACAGTTATGTGGGTTTGCCTTGGATATTTTTTCCTCTTTTAGTGCATTGAAAACATCATGGCAGGGGGGGAAAGCAAATGAGAAAATGTTTTTGTGTCTACACCACCTCAAAAGTCTATTTTGAAAAATTACGGAAAGGAATACAAAATATTCCAGGACTGGGAAACAAGGGGGAAAGGAAATGAGATGAACAAATCATTTCTTAAAGACCAATGTGATGTCAAATTTTCAAGTGGAATATTTTCCTCTGGATGGGGATGAAATTATAGGTGGATTTGATATTTATACACTTCTGAAATCTCTAAAAATATACCCAGCCCAACCTGATGCATTGATTTTAATTTGGTGCATTATTTAAGCAGCCAGAAGAGAAGATCTTTTTACCAGGCAAGGCACCAGTGTCAGGACCTTCTGTAGCACAGGGCAGCAAGTCCAGGACACCCTGACTTCTAAAAATACTCCCCCCTTGCCTTCTGCAGAGAACTTTTTTTCTCAGTTCACATTCTAGCAACTAAAAAAGCAAGTAAGCCATCACTCCAGAAAAAAATAAAAGTTTCCAAACAATGCCACTGTTTTGCTTTCACCTGTCTTGTAAAACTCCAATTAATTCCAGAGTTTGCTCTGAACTTCCCCAGCGATTTACCTCCATCTTTGCTCATGGGAGATGGTCCATGTGGGTTTCCCCTCACCACGCAGGTCACCTGGGCACTCTCCTCTCCGCGCCCGGCGCAAAACACGAACGTTTACTTTTTTGTCATTTTCATATAGTAAATTATCCATTAGATTTCAACATATCTTACTAAAGCAATTACATCAAGAAAATGATAGCGCGTGTGGAATCAATTATGCATGCACTTGGCCAGGGACCAAAGGCTATGAAGTCGGAGAGGGCAGAATCGTTCGACACACACAAATAAAAAGCCCCTGGATCTCGCAGATGGACCCCATCAGTTCATCTTACTGCTGAAAAAGTTCATGCACTTAATAATTTATTTGTGTTCTGGATACTGTTTCCCAGCTGAATATTAACAACTTTGAACTGCACCACGCTTTTAGCGTGGTATGGGTGGAAGTCATGGAAGGGCAGCAGCAGGTCTCCTCCGAGGTTAAAATTATACTTCTGTTCCTTCCAGAATAGTCCTTTTCCCTCTCCATTTATTTTCCTTCATTAAGCAGTTCCTTTAATCAGGGTATCCGTTTCACCCCTCCGATTCATCTTCTTACCCAGTGATAAAACTCTCCAACCAAAGCTGAGCATCAATTACCAAGGCTGGACAACCGACGGGATGAAGCAACGGCAAGGGCCTGATCCCACAGCCAGGAATTGTGGTGGTGCCAGCGCGAGGGACAGGGGACAGCTACCGAGCCAAGCCCCAGCCAGGCAGGAGGGGTGGTGGACAGCCGCCAGCACTGGCCGGGCGCAGATGCCCGGGCAGGTTATGAGAGCTGGGCAGGCTTCCAGGCAGGCTGCTCCCAGTTTCCCCTCCCAGGTTTGGATGATTAACACCTTGCCCAGACAGGCAGGAGAAGAGACCCTTCCTTGCCATGAGGCAACCGGGAGACGGGAGTGGAAGAGGAGCAGTGGCAGCAGCACAATTTGCTCCTACAAACAGGGCACTCACTGCCCTTTATGCAGCGTCCCCCAAAGGCAGCGCCACCACCCCAATGCCAGCAGCAGCTCTGCACCCAGGGGCAGCACAGCATGGGGCCTGGGGCACGTGCTTTCAACACTGGCCATGCAGAGAAGGGTTCGGGCACCGCCACATCCTGCCCTGCTGTCACCTCTCCCTCCGGCCCTGGCATCTCCAGAGCATGGAAAATAATCCTTTTCTATCTACACATGTAGAATTATTTTTTAAAGGAATGTCTCCCCCAAATGGGAACAATTTCCTTCTACACTTCCAACCAAGTGTACTTAACATTAAAAGAGAACTGATAGAACATATTTAATTACTCAAGGTTAGACTCCTAATTCCTCAATTCACTAAAGGAAACTTGGCAAGAAGATGCATCATTTTGCTGCTTTCTACTGGAGCATCTGAGGGAGAAGAGCCACTGAGGCAGCTAATACACAAAACATGATCAAAAGTGATTAACAACAGCTTCATATGCAAATTGCATTAATGAAGGAGTGCAAAGTCATCATGTAAATTAAATATGTCAAATCTCTTGGTGAACTTTCAATCTTGAGAAGAAAAAACACCGCTTTAATTTTTTTACATCATCAATTTTCCAAGATTGAAAATCTAAGAATCTTGGTGCTATAAAACAATTTTCACCTTTTTTTTCTCCTTCAGCAGCCTGACAGGCTGGCCTGATGTGTGCCGAATGCACATGTTAATAGGCCAATCAAAAATGCAAAACAATTCGCAATTACTGCAAGGACCTAATGGTCATTAGAATTTACAACTAGGTAATGAACTAAAGTCTGCCCACACCATGCATATTCATAAAGCAATTTAGCCTTTGAAGATTAAAGAAGTGCTTAAAATTCAAATGAGCTTTAGCAAATTATCAGTAAGATTCATCCAAAAAGCAAAAGGGTTTTTCTTCCTGTGATTTCCTTATTTTTTTAATGCAAAATTGTTATATCTTCCAGACGGAGCTTCAACTAAACACAGGGCTCCGAGTCAAGCCAAAGGGGCTGGAGACAAACAGAGGCAGAAAACATTGTTATGGACTTTGTTCAGAAAACTAAGCCCTTAAGAGCCAAACCTATCTCTAAACATGGTAATTTATCAAAAGCAGCACAGACTTGCTCATAGGCAGTATATTGTGTGCCGCTCTCCGAGAGCAGATTAACAAGATTTCCACCACCCTCCAAAAAAGCCTTTTTCCCCTCAAGTCACATCTTCCATGTAAACAGCAAATGTATTATAAAAACATTATTTTCATCAAAGTGCAGCAGCATTAATTTTAGGGACTCGCTGCATTTAAAAGGGAGGGATGAAAAGATCTCGGCACCGGAGCGTGCCACTGCGAAAGTCGCTGTGCTCCCGGGGAACGGAGCTGCAGCCGCCGAGCCAGCGGAGTTTGCGGGGGCACTGCTCGGCGCCGCCGGCCGCTCCCAAACTTCGCCCTGCTCTCGGCCGGCCCCACCGGGGCCTGATCCAGCCATCCCAAAGGCTGCAGAGCAGGGGAGACACTTCTGCCAGCGATCCCAGCAGGAGGTTGGGGGGAAGCGCTGTCTGCCTCGCCGGCACCCCGATTTTGAAGGACAGATGAATGTTCAAATAATTCCTATTCCCATTTTACCAGCCTTCTCCAACTTCATGGCTCGTCCTACCTGCACCCCTGCGGAGCAAAACAGATGATGCCTGGAGCTGTGCTAATGCCCCGCTTTTTTAACATCTATTGGGCACAATAGGACCTGGTGCCGTGCAAGAACCGCAACAGCAAACACCTGGACTGGCCACGAGTGCCCAGGTTTAAGCAATTCCCCCCCAACACCAACATTACTTCACACAAGAACAGTCCAGGGAAGGCAGTATGGGATGTGAGAGGATAAATCAGAATTAGATTCAAAACAAAAGTTTGGAAACTACTGCCGGGCCGCTGAGCTGCTGAAGGCCACGTCTCCCAAACCGCCGTCAAGTCATGTCCCCCATATCAGGAGATTTTTTTCCCCCCCATTTCTGTTTCCAGAAACATAAAAACCACGCAACTGGGCTCTGAGCATTCCCTAAAATAAAGCAATTAACTTATTTCCAGGCTCCAGCAAGTGATCATGACAGCCTCCCCCCCTCCACCGCAGAAAGTGGGAGCCGTGGTCCCTGACCCCCGGCCAACACAAAAGAGGCAGCCCCAGCACAATGCCTGCTGTCAGCAACTGAATTATTTTTATACAGGAATTTTTATCTCTATGGTACAAACAAGTATGTGTCTGTGCTGACTTGTTAAGCAATCCACTTGTATGTAGAATAAGATTTTTTTTTTCCCTGCTACCAGTCACACAGCTCTAAGATCAGAAGAAATACATACTCTTTGAAGCTCCTCAAATGTTTTAGTTAAAAGGACAGCAGTTATTTTCTAAGATCCAAGAGTATCTTTATCAGAATTTAATTTTTCCTTATTGATTTTTTCTAACGTAACACAAATTTAACATAGGACAGTTTATAGTTTATTACAAAATAATACAGCCTCTATCTCTTTTTCCAAATGCATCCCACTGTGTTCTAACTCCTCAAAGAGAAAAAGGCTTCCGGACGACTGTTTCTCATGGCACAACAACTCTTCCCGAAACATGAAAATCAGCATTGGAAACAGAGAAACACAGGGAAAAGCCCCTGGCCACCCTCACACAGTAAATGCTCCGCACGCTTGTGATGCCCTGGCTGAAGAACGACAGTTTTGCTGATCTGTTCTCTTACTCCACAAAGAATAAACTCAGTAGTTAAAATGCAACAAAACCCAGATGATTCATTCAATGTCTGAAAAAAACCCCAGCTGTGATGCTGAAGCAAAGTAATGCTGGGTGACAAATTAATTGTTGTGAATATTGGGGAGGGGGGGATACAACACAGCACATTTTTATTTTTGCATTTTATATTTCCCTACCTGATAAATCAATTAAGCAAGCAATTAATGCAAAATTAAACTCCTTACTTCCTAAAGGAACGAGGAACTGTGATGCATAATTTTAAAAAGGTAATAGCTGTAGTAATAGCAGTAATAATAACAATAGTAATAATAATATTATTATCCACAACAACAATAATAACACCACTAAAGGCAGGGCTCTTCTTTGAGCCTTTGTTGTTCAGCAGTAATTCCATTGTTTATTTAGGCAGAGGTTTTTCTATCTGCAGCTAAGATCAAATTGTAGGTGTAATTGTTCAGCGTTCAGGCAAAACAGGGAAGGGCGGAAGCAGAAAGTCCTTGGCTCTGACTGACCAAAGCTCCCCACGTCTCCCTCCACCAGCACACCCACTCCAGTGGGAATCCTGCACCCTCTGAAGCACCCTGACAACGCCTACCTGGAAGGGCAGAGAGGAAGCACTGCTTCTCCTGACAGCTATTTCCCAGGGATACTGAGCCTCCCTGCCTTGTCGGCAATGCAGTTGTTTGGGTTTTGGTCTTGCCCCACTCCTGGTGTTTCAGCTATTTAGTGTGAAACACAAAAATCTGAGCTGTAGCTGAGCTCTGTACCCACCAGATGGGGAAGTGATGGGATTTTTTTTAACAGCAACCTGTTCAGGTAAAAAGTTCCAGTAGAATTGCAGCAGGCAAGCGGGGAGAGGTCTCCGGGGAAAGCAGAGAGAAGAAACACTTTGTTGCACTGTCTGCAAACCCAGAATTCAGCAGCTTTTTTTGGCAGCCAATTTGTTTCAAGTGTTTTGTTTCAGGGAACGTATGTATTTTTCTTTGTGCATTTTGTGGATTTACTACAACCGCTCCTGACAGCTGTTGATTCAGTTAAATGAGCACATTATTAAAAATCCTCGAACACAACCGCACTGAAAAACAGACACCTTTGGATGGAGTTGAAGATTCGAACACACCAGAAGATGCAAATGAAACCTCTGCGAGGAGGATGTACAGCCTGGGCCGTGCCCAAGCCAGGGGGCAAAAGGGGCTCCAGCCCCTGTTTGTGGTGCCTCTGTTTTCTTTGTTGCAACCAGACCCAGACGCTAAAAAAAGAATGAAAAGCAATGCCAACAATCCCAAGTATAAAAAATAAATGTTTGCTAATACTTGAAAAAATTACATCCCCCAGCAGGCTGAAGTTAATGTGCTTCAAATAATTCTGCACCGTGCCCCGTACTTTGTCTTCTTTTATTACTTACTATTCAATTTTGCAGAGGAAGGACACCTATTCAGAACGAGGAGGGAAAGAAGAGGATGTTTTCATTTTGCTTTAGATCAAAGGCAAACAAGAATGCAAACTGTGGCATATTGAATATTTTTTCCACCGCTGTCATTCACACTGGGCTATCGAAGTTTTATACAATTCCCCAGCCCAGCTGCATATTAAGCTGGCTGTGTACAGCTTTATTATAGCGTGGTGCCGAGGAAACATTAATATTCCTGTGTTGCATCTGACAGGACATTTACATGCACCCATCTGAGCTCACACCTGAGAGCTGCTCCAAGGTACAGTAGCTGTGCTCCGATTGTAAAGGCAAATGAAGAACACAAATTCCCTGCTGGGATCGGGGCTGACCTCACCACACCCCACACCGCAAACCTTTCCCTTGCCAACCCCAGGCAATGCCACCTCCGAATGAAGAATGAGCCACCAAGTTACCAGCCTTGGTGATACAAGAGCAAAAAAAGCCTCAGTGAAATATTTTAAAGATGCACAGCGAGTGCAGCTGGCCAATAAAGGTTGGAAAACAAACCGGCTGAACCCCGTGCGGGATGCGTTGCATACTAAACCTGATTAGAGAGATGGGGAGGATGTTTATGGGCTTTAAAATGCGTTTGGCATTAACACAGGAAGGTCTGAATAATGTGAGCACTTGGTCTGCTCATCCATAGGGGTCCACAGCCACCGGTCCAGTTCCTGCAAGAGTTTGATCCACATCTGGCAGAGCAAAGCACGCCCAAGATGGGGGCCCCTCCAGAGCGAACTGTGTTTCATGGAAACTCATTATCAGATCAACCCAACTACTTGGGTGGTTTTTGGGTCCATTAATGTGCCTGTTATTCTTAAAAGTATGCCATAAATCACAGCAATCCATGGACTGCTGTCTACCTACATGGGCCCAAACCTGCTATGCCCGACATCACCAGGCATCAGGCTGGAGCTACTGTCTATGTACACAGTGAGACACAATTTTGTTCATTAGCCCAAGGAAAAAACAAAACAAAAATCCACCCAATGGTTAATTTTAGGGCCACGCTACCAGTATGAACATAAATACATAAATACATATATACACACACACACATATATATGTATGCCTTAATGTATTGAAATACATGGACTTTACGTGCTTTATGGACTTGAGCAGTACCCCAGTAACTGACACATAAAACTGAGCGTTCTCAGACAGAAGCTGCGTTCAAATGCCTGCCACTGGGAGAAGACAACTTCCTTGGACTCACTGGCAGCATCATGACCCGAACAAAATCACAACAAGCAGAAAGGTAACAAGAGATTCTCAGCGATTAGCTAAAAAAAAAAAAAAAAAAAAAACAAAAAAAATCCCAACACAACAAAACACAAGTGGCACTATGCCAGGCCATGTCCAGCTTGATGCTAAACGCCTTTTATTGCACAAAGCTGGTACTAGTGGATATAAAAACAGACCGAGGCTTGAAGGGAATTTTGTCCGAAAAAAATTTCTGTAATGAGGATGCGTGCAGGCAAACAACTGGAGGCTCCGCACCCCTTGCCTGACGGTGCCTCGCAAGCCTCTTTATTATTCGAATGAAACAAGAAAAGAGCTCGTGGGCTGAGGGTTGCATATACAAAATGGGGTGATGCTAATAGGCCTTCTCCTCTTTAAAAGAGGCATTACCAAATTATGGGCATATTTAGGGAAGACTTTATTTCTCCCACCGGGCTAATTAGAAGGTGTTTAATTTACTCTCTGCCTCAGTTTCCGTCACCCAGCATTCGTTGCTGGGACTCTCCACGCAGAGCCTTGCATTTTTTACGCGCATGATTTTCAAAGCTTTCCACAGGTGATGCCAACATGCACCTTTCAAGATCTATATGGAGCTTTACGTGTGCCAGGCTGCCTCTTGAACCACCAGCATTTCAGACGCAGGGATGCTATGCTTCTGCTCATGGACAGCTCCACAATTCAGTGTCCCAGGCAGTAGGAAAAGGAACACAAAATATGTTTCTCATCCTTTCAGAAGAGCTGATTTGCAGGAAACAAAAAAACCCACCAGAAATATTCAGGGCACCAGAACACTGTGATACCCCCCTGGAAGGCAGAGGCAGATGAAAACTTTCTACCCTGCGTCTGTGCTTCGAGTGAACTCGTATTTGTGTTTCCAATAAAGAGCCATTTTTACATTAACTGTCTGGAACAGCAGGGAATAGGAAAACGAACACAATCTTTACCTCGTACAAAGGATGATATTGGTGTCACGTGCTTGCTTCTTCAAAAAACGTTATTTATAAAGGCAACGGGGAAAGCAGGGAAACTATTGACTCTTCCCTGGATCCCTGCACGAGCAGCATTACAGCAACTTTTTGATCCCCTACATTTTTTACATTCCCCCCCAACCCCCCCAGAAGTAAATTTCACAGCCGCACAGGCCACCGCCTTTAATTAAGCTTTCAAAAGTCTTCTGACAATGCCAACAATTGCAAGACACTTCTAGAGCTCAATCATGCAATCATCGTGACACTTCTATTTACAATTTGTCTTAGAAAGAGTTTCTCTGACATTGTACTTTGACAAAACAGCCAAGCTGCCGGTTCACAACCTTTCTCTGTCTTATTTACAAATACAGCTTGTACGCAGCGCTCCAAATCTCGGGAGCGGCAGCCTTTGGGTAGCACCCTCACTATTTTTCCCGCCTGCAGTATTTTACCCAGCCTGCTCTTTCTGGTTCTTTGTATGGGGAAAGCAGACAGAATTTGACTTCAAAATCTTCCCATATTCCTTCTTCCCCTCCTCTATCTTTAAGCTTTCATCGTATTGTCCAGATGCAACTATTCAGTGCAGCCAGCAGTATTTTTCTGTCTCCAGAATAAAACAAAATAAGGAATTGACAATCACAACCTACGGAATTATAACGGCAACTACTAATAACAGCCCAAGAAAATTTCTGCTTAAAGACATTACCTCCCGAGAATTGTAATAATCAAATATACTCGGTCTGGAATTTAGTACCAAATGACGTTCACCTTCCCCCGACTGCAGCAGACAGAGGGATTTCTTACATTATTTTCCCACGTGTTTTATTTGAATGTCACAAGCAGCTTGAGAATATAGGACTCAAGCAGTAAAAATGACCTCCCCTCCTCCTCCCCTCTTCGTACAGTAAATAGAGCATCCACGGATGCACACTTGGCATTATACGGGGGAATTCGCAGCAGCACTCCTAAGTGCTCCCCCAACTGCATCCAAGTAACATTTAAGACCCTTCTTCACCCAAACCCCAACCTTTCATTAATTCCCTCGGATTTATACATTCAACAAACAAACCACCAAAACCTGACACAGGCAGGCGATAAATATTTCCTCGGCCTTTTCAATAAGTGAACAGCGATTTTACATTCACTGATCTCCAGATACTTCAGTTAATATTTCCCCCTATTGTAAAATACGAGAGCGGATAACTAAAGCCCTGCCGTCGCCCTCACTGCAAATCACGGGCTGCCGGTATCTGGTGGTGAGGCTTTGACATACATATTGATGAAAGCTGCCTCGTTGGACCCACACAACATATCCTATTAATTTTCAGCTAAATTTATGGCATTTCAGCTCCAGTGCTGGATCAGCATCACTCAAAATTTTATAGCAAGGCAGGGCTGTGCACAGGCAGACACCCACATGGAAGAGCCAGGTATGGACACATGCCTGCACCTATATAGCTCCCACGGCTGCTGCACAGGGTGCACACATACATATAAGCTCCTGTCCTCATCCCTGCCTCTGGAAAACGTCAAGATAAAGAGCAGCTTAAGGACAGTTAAAACAGACATCATTTCTCCCTGCATTTGAATAAGTCGATGCTTCCTTCCTTGTCTGTAGATCTTTAACCAATACTTAAGATTCTGTTTTACTGTAACACCCAAACTTACTGACTACAAAACTGCAGGCAGGGAAAAAACTGCACCCGAAGCTCACCCACAGCATCTCTGTAGCCAGGGCTAACCTGGAACACCTCTTCCGGCCTCACAACTAATTGGGAACATTTTTATATTGCTACAAAATATGCATTTTATGGTCTCTTAGCAGAAAGAATCACTTCCCCAACTTCTGTGTATTCTTCCAAAGGCAGCCTCTATCTTTTTTTTTCCCCTTAATTACACACTCCAATCTTGCATTCTTGCACAGAAATCAGATATAAATAGCTGAATTGGAACAGTTTGAGGTTCTTTGCAGGGGCCTTCCTGAAGTTCAGGCTCCAAGACCTTCACTGGAAATTTTACTGCCAGACTCCTTAAACTACAGGCTACGAGCAACGGGTCACTCCAACTATCACCACACTTCTTTGTGACACAAGGGAGCTGAACTCATCCAGCTGAAAAGGGAGATGAAAGCACAAAGGAGAGGAACAGTGCAAGACCCCGTAACTCCTGGTGCACCTTCTCCCTTTCCCAAAGCCAGGCGGCATTTCCAACAGGAAGAACCAAGAGACCCCAGTGTTGCTCGGCTACAGCCCAGCCAGGGAGGAGCAGAGAACCTGCATTCTTGGACCTCCCATCCGTATAGGCACGGCTGGGTACCACAGCCAGAAACCTTGGGGCAAAAGAGTCCTGAAAACCACAACTCCATCTCTACTCAGGACACACTCAGGGCTTGCTCTGTGGACCCTCCTGCACGGCACCAAGCCTGCTGTCAGTCAAGCCCACCTACGTGTACAAGCTAGCAGGATCAGGCCCTGCCACTGTGCCCCTGTCCTCAGCCACTGCCTCCGCTCAGCGAAGCATTTACAGCCTGTGAAAACCACGGCCCTTTCTGCGTTAACGACCCCGTGACGGCGCACAAGCCCAAATCCTCCTCGCTTCGTGTCACCTGCGCCACGCGAAAGCAAGACTTGGCTCGCTGAGCCTCCCGTGCCAAACGAGTGCCAGAGCAAAACCCTCTACAGAGGAGGTTCCCCTTGTGCAGAACTCCTCGGCATGGCCATCCCTCCTGCCCAGGGACCTATCTGGGACCACGGGGACGACAGCATGTTTAATTCTTGCTTGACAGATACTGTGTTTTGTCTCTTGAGCGGAGCGGCGCCGTACGTAAATACAGCGTTACATCATACCGCCGCTCCTCCATATTTGGTGATTTAGTATGGCTCCAGAGCTTGGAAGACTACAAATCCCTTCCGCCAGGCTCCTGCTTCATTAATCATGCCCTACACTTCTGCTCGCTTTCCGTCAGATCGCAGGCAGCACATGGAAATGGGCACTGCCCTCCACCACTCTGGGAAAGAAACCTCACCCTTAACATCCGTGTCTGGGAAGTGCAATATGGGGAATTATTGGGGGGGGGTTAAGTCTCATTCAAAATGTAGCTTAGCAGTAGCTGAGCCTGTGTTTCCTCTTAAATGTAGAGATATTTGCGTTTCAAGGAAAGACCGATAACTCTGCAGAAACAGCACATACTTGTTCACATGATGTTTGCGTGTGCAAGCACATGGCTCTGCACAGGCACGTGCGCAGGCAGACACCCATGCACCGATACTGATCTGCTGCCACCACAAAACCTCCAAAACTGCAGCTCTCCAGCAGTTTGGCGGCCGGCTTGGAGGCCAGGGAAGGCTGCGGGAGGATCCCGCTGAACCTCCCAGCGCCTACTGCCCTATTACGGTTTAACTTTGTGGCCAAAGCGAGCCCAAGACAAGCTCCAGCATATCATGTGCCTCTGACAACCCCAAGCGGTCCTGTAGGCTCCCCAAAGAGAGGAACCAGCAGTGCCACATCCCAAACATCACTAGAGGGGGAGTCTGAAACTGGCTCAGGCATTTGTTGGGGTTGATACGCTGCAGTGTCGCCTTTTTCAACTGGCAGTACGGTGTGGTTTGAACTGAACTGAAACGCTCGTTGCAAATGGGCAGTACTTTTGTTTACTAGTAGGGTTTTAAAAGCAGATTGTGCCTTGTTACACTCCCAGGGCTCTGGGATTTTCTTTCGTATGGTACACTTAATTTTTTAACCTCCTTTGTGAAAATATCTGCATGGCCAATGACCTTCTGATTTTTAAAAAAAATTATGCTATGAAATGGAATTATTATTTACCCTTTTTTCTTTTTTTAAATTACATTTCATATTGTTTGTTGCACAAAACAGAACTCTGCCTTGGACATTTGTACAGCTGACATGTGGTTGTGTAAACCGCAAACAAAATCAAGATACATCTGTCAAAACCACATCAGAGACAAGAAAGAGCACAGCAATGCATTTATCATTTGGCTGAGGAGGCAGGCTGCAGAGAGCAGCCTTTCCTGTCAAACCAACCTTTTGAAATTTCCAACATGCCCTTAAACTTTTCGAATAAGCATGTCTGTGCGCTTCAGCAACTGCCCTCTCTACTCTGGCCTGGCCAGTCGAAAATGGCATCTTAAAGTCAAGGTCGGTGGTGTCACTTAGCCATGGGGCTGTGTTTAATTACAGTCCATACGCTGACAGCCAATATGGAACCAAGGCTGGCGGATGCTCGGTTAACTCTTTCACTCCTGACTTTGCCAAAGACTCAAAAGCTCCTTGCTTTCTCTCGCGGCAGCCTTGGAACCCTCCTCCCACAGCACTCCGGCAGGCGAGACACCGGGAGACGGTGACTACAATGCAGGCAAATCACGAGAGTGGCCTCAAACAATACGGCCAGAAACACCGGCTGGCACGGCACGTGCCTGTTGCTCCTGCCGCTGCGCAGGCACCAGGAAACACCGCTAACCCGAGGCAGGGAGGCCATGGACACCCCGGCCGTCACGGCGAGCAGAACACACAGACACGGCAGTGCACGACTGCCAACATGCTACGTTGCAACTGAAACAGAAATAAACTCACAAACACTTTTCCTTGCTTTAAATTACCTGCTATATGTTCCTGTTTAGGGCAAATTCCTCTAGATGACGTTGATAAACAATCGTCATCCTCTGGCGTAACCTGGATGCCAACCTCCACGGGATTGGATGCTTTTTTCAGCTCACTTGGTGAGGGTGAAGGTGGCTTATCCACAGCCTTCTCTAGGCAGAGACTGCCATTGCATTGTTTCCGTTTGTGCTCAATAAAAATAAGAATGTCCCCCAACGGAAAGTTCATCTGACACTGGCCACAAGTGAGGAGGTCGTGGTCCCCTTCCGGAGCTCCCAATGTGCCATGTTCAGGTTCGTCATCAGTGAGAATGGCTTCAAGAGGTTCGGCTGCAGTTTGAGAAACAAAAGGAGAATGGTTAGAGCTCTCGGGAAAGGCACCGGGCGCGGGGGGGGGAATACGTTGAGCCCCTTCTTCATGAATATTACACCCCGCTCTGGAGTCTGCCTGCTCCCCCCCAGCCAAACCCATGCAACACGGCTGTCAGCACGGCACAGAGGACAGGGATTCATCAGTTAAAAGGAAGAGATTTTGCAGGAGCTGTAGCATACAGAACTCAGAGGGCGAGCAACCACAACTGTCTCTGTGTTCCTACACAAGGGCACATTTCTGACTCCCTGAATGATTCGGTGCTAAAATTAAATGCACAGGCTGAAAGAATACACTGCGAAACTCTTGTGGTACTCCGACAAGAAGGGAATATAGTGTTTTATTGCTGAATGCATTATTTATGTACATGAATTCAAGGCTAAAAGCACAGCACACACTCTCACACACATGGGTGTGTATCTTCCACCAGCCAGACCCACTTTCTAAAATTCAGAAACAGAGTGTAGACAGAAGGTGTTTCAATACACACAGACACTGCGCATTCCCTGTACAGGCCGTGCAGGTAACGTGTGCATGTGTGTAAAAGAGAAGAGGAGGAGAGCCAGCCTGCATGGGCACACACACCCAGGGCACATCCAGCCCTCAGAATGCACGTGCAGACGTAAACGCATGGATTTGTGTCACTGTCCCCATCGGCCCGTTTGCGGCTTCCAATTTAAAAAAAACTTAAAGGCAGTAGTTATACACGGGGGGAGTAAGGGAAGGGGGAGGGTATGAGGCAAATAAGTAAATAAATAAATAAGGCAGAAAACCAAAATGATAAAAAGCAAGTGCAGCAGAAATGCGGGCAGGGGGAGGCACCTCTCACTTATGAGCTATTCCTCAGAATCGAAATAAACAGCAAATTCACCACCAAGTCCATTCAGGGATATTAGCTGGATGGGATATTTCTTAGTACTCTAAGGAAAAAAGGCAATCAGTCATTTTGCATTTTTTAATCCTGAAAGAAGGGAATGCCTAAATTATCTTGAACATGTTAGCACTGGTGGCCTTCAGCATCTAAAAATCAGCCTGGCCAAGCAACTGCCACATTTCCTCGCAACAGTGAGAAGCGCCTTCTTTAAACTCAAAATACCTTGCTTAATGTTGTCAAAGTTGACAAATTTTCTGAATGAGCTCCAAAAAGCTTCATTATGAGGCTATTTCTGCTCACAGAATCGTCAGTGGATGCTTTAACGAGGCAGACTCGGCTCTCTTTTCTGTTGGCTTTTTTTTTTTTACGTTATATTTGCAGAGAAATACCTTGGCAATCTCTGTGCAGTCTCCATCACCACTGCCTTTCACGAGGGGAAAAAAAATAAATACCAGCAGCATGTTGGTGTTCCTCTGTCTGTGCAACACAACACGCACACTAACAGCAGCGAGCAGGAGGAGAGGGTACTACAAATACAACCCACCTCAAAACACTGCCAGGTAACGCAAGAGAGACAGAATACAAGTCCTAAACAGTTAATCAGTCTGACCTTCTTTAGCTGGCTGCCAATTTCACATTTAATGAACTTAAAGCCACAGAGAATCAAAAAATAGATTTTAATTTGACTGCACAATATTGGAACTGATTTTGATAAAGTGCAAAAATCCAGTGAACTCAGGTTAAATTTATTTCAACCCTACCTAGGCTGAATATTGAGGAGGAAGATCTGGAGTAGCTCCCAGTTGTGCTGCGTAAAATAATATTGAAAGAGCACACTACCTCGCCGTACCTCAGCTCCAACTAGGACACAGGGATCCAGTCCATCATTTCTTGCCTCTAGTACTACTTCTAATTTAACGTAAGGTCAACCACAGGAATATGAAGGTTACATTCGTATTAATAAAAACAATGTCTTAATCGCTGGGGCTTTCTTCTAAACTTACAGACCGACAGGAGAGGAGGCACAACGTGCATCTCACGCTCCTCGGGAAGCCGCCAGAGGAGCAGGGTGTTTCTGCGGGATTGCCGGGCATGGCGATTTTCTCCCCAAGCCGTTCCTTGCGTTCGGACCGAGGGAGTAAATTATTGCAGGACTAATTCCACCGGTAGCTCGCTGCACGCCGCAGACAAAGGTATTTTGCGAATCTAACTTTGAGCTCACCGACTCTCCGCAGCAAAAAGACACAAAACCACCCGTGTTCCCCTTACAACTGGCTTAGCGAGGAGCTCTGCATAATCATTACTCAATTATAATGTTTTCCCGCGGCCTGATTCCTTTCTGACGCTGTCACTATTATTTAGCAGGGGAAGGTAACCCGCTGCTTCGACAGCAGACAGTTAAAAGTGGCACTGAACAAAAATAGACTTTGCTAAAAGTCTGTACAGACTGGGCTGATTTACAATCAAAACCAGGAAATGAAGTGGTAATTCAGAGGTTGCTGATTACACCTCCACATTTCACCTAATTAATTTTATAGGAGGCAAAGTTCTTGAAAATAACAAGATGATCAAATGTACAGATATAAAACCTGTAACCTCAACATTTTCTATGCTCTTAACATAAATTATTGCTAATTAACAAGAATTATATACTAATGTATGAAATACGGCTGGCACTATGTTCGCTGCAAAACATTTGGCTCCTGATGGAGGCAGAGCCAGCAAAAAAAAAAATAAAATTGTTTTTTATTATTACTGCTACTTTTAGAACATAATATAAAATACCGGGATTACAAAGAAAAAGCCAGAATACAATTCACCTGGTCTTGCCTCCGATTTGCAGGATGCATCTTTTAATTCTGGGGCAATCAAAATTCCCTGCCTGGGTCCCCAATCATCCGTCTCTATTTTTCATGCAAATTGCCCTTCCACCAACATGTCTTTTCAGCTTTCCCCCTTCTTCCCCCTGTTCCCAACCACCAAAACAACCGCACCGGCAAAAGCGGGATGGATTTTGGAGTGCCGGAAGAAAGGAGGTACTGGGGGTGATGGGGCGGGGGGGGGGGGGGGGGGGGGGGTTGTGCCACAGTACGGTGCGGAGAAATGCCCGCGGGGCAATGTGGATGCGCTGCCGGGGCATTTCCCCGCACCGTACCGTGGGAAGGATGGAGAAGGGTCGTTTAATCCCAAGTTTGTGTCTTCGGATCTTGCCGTGCAAGGAAAGGGAGACTTGGGGGTACAATGGGAACCGCCAGCACGTTATGGGGAGGGAGGGGAAACCCGGGGAGGGGGAAGGCGAGCATCCCCCGCTGCCTCCCGGAGCAAGCAAACTCCGCGCAAAATTAAGAACAAAGAAGAAGAGGAAGGGGGGCGTGGGGGGGGGGGGGTGGAGGGGAGGGAGCTGGGCGCCCTCCCCCTCCCGCCGGCCGGGAGGCAGCGGAGGAGCCGGCCAGGTTCAAGTTCGCGGGGCTGCCCGGTTGTTTGATCTCGCTGTGCCTCCTAGCGACCGAAGCGGGCACGGAGCCCGCCCGCCGCCTCCGCCGCCCCGGCCCCGGCCCCGCCGCCGCATCCCCGGCGCGCCGCTCCCCCGGCCCGGCCTCCCTTTCCCCCCCGGCTCCCGGCCCACCCACACCCCCCCTCCCCACGGCCGGGGCGGCTCTCGCTGGAGGGACCCCCCGGGCCCGTCCCGGCCGCCGCTCCCGCCCCGCACGTGCGGACACTCCCGCCGGCCCGCGGGTTTCTCGGCGAGAAGCAGCCGCGGGGATCCCGCCTGTCGCCGCCGCGCCGGGGGCCGAGTCGGAGGCCCCAACCCCCTCCTCCGGTCCCGCCGTGATCCCCGTTCCCCGCACCCCACTTCCACGGCTTCCCAAGAAGAGCACCCCCCGTACCCCATTTCCAGGGGGGGGCCCATCCCTATAAGCCAGTGATGCTGCACCCCATCTTCAGCCAGGCAATGAAAAAAATATTTAAAAAAAAAAAAAAAAAAAAGGCTCCCCGAAAAGTAGCGGGGGAAAGAAAGGAAAAACGGCGGGGGGCGGGGGGAGGGGCTGAGCCCCCGATACCCCCCGGGTTTTAGGGCAAACTTTGGGCAGCCAGAGCCCCCGGCCGGCCCTGCCCGCGGCGGAGCGGCCGCCTGCAAAGAGCCACCGCTGCTTCCTTCGCTCCATGTGCGAACCTGGCTCCAATGTCTGGGCGGCCGTGGGGGAAGAGAAATTGCAGCGGAAAGTTTGGGGGTTTTGCGAAGGGCCGAGGGAGCCGGGGATGGTTGGCAGGAAGAAATGGCCCTGGGTTTTCTGCCATCCCTAGGAGGGAACAAAACCCGCCGGGAGTAATGGGAGAGAAAGGAAGAAATAAAGAAAAGGGTGGAAAAAGAGTGAGGAAAAGCATGCAGCATCTCCCCTTCCCCCAGGCTCACCCCGAGGAAAAGCGGATTTTTTTTCTCTCCCTTCCTTCCCACCCCCCTCGCCCCAAACCTTTCCAGCTCGAGTTGCCTTTTGTTGTGCAAAGAGCGCTCCCGCTTATCTTGCATCTAGCCCTGGTGTGTGTGGTGGCGGCTGGAGGGAGGGACGGAGGGAGCCGGAGAGTTTTTGTTGCGAACGGTGTGGTGGGGCCCGGGGTTTGTTTTTTCTCTCCCGGGGAGAGCGGATTTGGTTTGGGGTTGAAATGCGGCGGCGAGAAAGGGGCCGTTCGCGGGTGTGAGGGTGCGAGTGTGTGTGTGCGTGTGTGTGTGTGCGCGCGTGTGTGCTCAGCCCGGGCTCGCTCTCGCCTGTGTTTGTTGGCAGGAGGCTCCCCGCACACGCGGTGCTTGTAAACATTCAGACACGAGATTTTTCCCAATCAAAATCCACTTCCACTTTTTTTTTTTTTTTTGAAAATCTTCCAAAAAATAGTAAGCGAGCGGGAGAACGCGAGGCGAGGGCGAGGAGGGAATCCCAGCCGGCGCGGCGCGGCTCGGCTCGACTCCCTCGCCGCCCGGTGCCATCCCCCGCCCCAGCCCCAGCCGGAGCGGCGGCGGGGCGGGCGCGGGGCGAGGTCGGGGCGGCGGAGCCCCCGCACGACGCTGGCCCGGGGCGGCGGGGAGCGGGGGGCGGCGGGACGGCCACCCCGCGCCCCGCGGCGGAAACAAAAGGGAGGCGGCCCGGCTCGGCTCGGCCGCCCCCTCCGGGAGGGCGCCGCGGGGCGAGGGGGCGAGCCCGCCGGCAGTCCGGGGGCTCCGGCCGCCGGACTTTCTCCGCGCTCCAGTCGCCCGCACATCCCGCCCGCCCGGCCACCGCGGTGTCCGGCGTCCAGCCCGCCGCTCCCGCAGGAATTTCTTCCCACTTTCGGCGGGTTGTGCCCCCGGCAGCCCCGCACCTCGCCCGCGCCTCTCCCGGTGCCGGGCGAGAGCTGCCGCTCTTGCCGCCAAAGAGCGCGGAGAGCGGGAGGCGAGAGGAGAGCGCGGAGTGGGGCAGCGGAGTGCGCGCCGGCGGGCGAGGGGCACGGGCAGAAAGCGAAGAAAAGTCATCAAGGTGATTAAATTAGAGAGGGAGAAATGAACCGGAATGCTGAGAATCCCAAGCCGGCGCCGAGTTAATTTTTTCCCCGACTCGCTCACTCGCTCTCACTTTTTAATTTTTTTCCCCCCTGCTCTCGCTCGAATTAAAAATTAAATCCGTGAAGGGGAAATTAAATAAATTGCTCTCCGGGTTACTTACGTGAAAATTCCCGTTTGCTTAAGTGCTGGGGTTTGCCTTGCTTGCGGCGCGACATGGTGGGTTGGTGGCTTCGGTGGCTTGTGAGTCGCTCGGTTCACATCGGGAGAGACGGGTTAGAGAGGAAGGAGACTCCAGAGAAAATATCTTCATCAATGTCTTTTGACATCCAAAATAAATTAGAAATAATACAAAGATGGCGCAGGGAAGATGAATTGTGGGATAGCAGTCATGGCTTTTTTTTTTTTTTTTTTTTTTTTTTTTGTGCAAGGGAAAAAAAAAAAGAGAGAGAGGGAGAGAGAGAGAGGGAGAGGGAGAGAGAGAAGGAGAGAGAGAGATGAAAAAAATGGCAAAAGCCCCCCTGAGCTGCAAGTTCAAGTGCGGACGTGACGTCCCTGCGAACTTGAACGTCAGGAGCCTGGATGGACAGAGACATACAAAACATGGGCAGGGCAAGCCGGGGAGAGGGGAGGAGGGAAGGCGAAGGCAACACCAATGGACACTCATCAGGGGCTGGACATGAAAAAGAGAGCAGGACAAGCCAATGGACAGTGATCGCAGGGGGGAGAGGGGAGGGGGCGCGGCGGGGGGGGTGCACCGGCCGCCCGGCGCACGCTGCCGAATGGAGCCGGGGGGCCGGGGGCGGAGGGGGCGGCGGCCGGAGCCGCGAGTGGCCGCGGAGGAGCGGGTGCAAGAGGGGACCCGGGAGAGGGGCGAGGGGGGGAAATGAAACACGCACACGAGGAGAGAGAAGGGAGGAAAAGGAGCGGGAGAAAGCGAGCAGACAGGCAGGCAGCGGCAGCTCTCGCACGCACACCCCCGCTGGAAAAAGCAAACGCATCGGTGAAGCCAGAGCCGGGCAGACAGGGCTGCGGGGCAGGCTGGCCGCGGGCTGTGCCGAGGAGGTGGGGGAGCTGGGGGAAGCCAGGTAGGACCGGAGACCACCCAAAAAGCAAGGGGGGGGCATCCGGCTCCCGGCTTCCCCGCTCACCCCCCCCCGCCCCCCCCCATCCTCCGCGAAGCCTCTGAGTCCCCTCCTCCCGGGAGCTGCGGCCCGTCCCCGGGGGACGGCGGCGGCGGCCCTGCGGGCAGCTGGAGGGCGGCGGGGGCTCGGGCCGGGCCGCGGG
Organism: Chamaea fasciata; assembly: GCF_029207755.1. Lineage (NCBI taxonomy): Eukaryota > Metazoa > Chordata > Aves > Passeriformes > Sylviidae > Chamaea > Chamaea fasciata. Next base: position 8,646,351 of record NW_027094088.1, on the reverse strand, counting down.
AAACTTCGGCCCTTGCCCCGGGGAGGGCGGGGGAGCAGCGAGCGGAGTTTGGCGGGCGAGGAAGCGGCAGGCAGGGGAGGAGAAGCCGCCGGAGCTGGGCGCGGGGGGGAGCGGAGGGCGGCGGGACCTCGCGGCTTTCCCCGCGGGCTGCTCGCGCCCGCCAGCCCCGGAGCCCCCCTTCCTCCCCCGGCGGCGCTCCGAGCCCTGCCCGCAGCCACGGGCTCTGAACGAAAGCGAAACGCGGAGCTGCCGGCGGCGGGGCGGCGCGGGCAGCGGGCTGGCAACGGGGAAGGGCGGGAGAGGGGGGGAGGCGAGGCGGCAGGAGGCACCGAGAAGTGGCTGGAGTTGGGAGGATGCGGCCGCGGCTGCAACTTCGCCGAAAGGACCCGGAGCGAGGCGGACGCTGCCGGCACCGGGAGGGATCAGGTTGCGGTAGAAATAAGCTCTGAAGGCGAGCGGGTGTGCGGAGCAAAGTGCGGCTGCGAAGAGAGTGCGAGGGGATAACCGTGCCCGGGACGGCGGCGGACAGCCGGAGCGGGGCGCCGGGCGAGAGCCCGGGGGGACGAGGAGCTGCCCGCCGCCGTAAGGGAGACTTTGGCGGGCAGAGGCGCGGCCGCCCGGGGGAGCGAGGGGGCGGCGGGGACCGGGGCTCGGCGGGGACCTGTTGGCGGGGCGAGCCCGAGCGCGTACCCGGGAGCTGTCAGCAGCCGGGGCCGAGCCGCTCCGCCGTGGGATGGTTTCAGCTTCCCGCCAGCCGCCCTCCGGCTCCGCCCGCCGCCGCTCAGCCCCCCCCCCCCCCCCCCTCCCGGCCCCCGCTCCCCCCCTTTATCCATCGGCACGGGGATGCGCCCCGCGGCCGCCGGGGCAGGGTGCGGGAGCAGAAGCGGGACGTGGCGGGGGGACCCAGCCGCAGGTGACAACAGCGGCGGCTCCTGGGCTCACGCCGCTCGCAGGGCTGGCTGTGCCAGGCGTGCACATGTTCCTGCGCGAAACACGGGCGTGTGTCTGTACCGGAGATGTAGATATATATATATGGGGCTTGATTTATATCTAATGGCACGTATAAAGCTTTTGAAGGTGGCTGCAATGTAAAAAGTAATGACTTTATTACCCCTGAAAGGTTCTGCGGTTCGCAGTTAACACTCCTCTGAATTACAATTCATTACGCTCTCTAAAGCCAACCTGCATCAGAACACCTACCTGTGCTTATTCCCAGTCACAGGCATCGTTTCATTGATTTTCTTTTTTAAAAATCATAGCAAATTAAGCACTTGGTGACAACTAAATCTGTTTCATTATCGTGCCGTGTTTGAGATTCCAGAGGTGACTTCCCAGACCGCATCTCAAAACCTACAGTCAGGAGCTAATTTTACAGATGCTTTCATGAATGGCAGCGAGGATGTTCCTACCATCAGCATGCCCTTAATTCCAGCACCGTAAAAATGCCTCGATTTAAATGGAAACTCGCTGCCTTAAAAATAATATTTCATCCTGGCTGGATAATTATTAATATTAGCATTTGATCGCAATAGTGCTAGCTCCCCCTCGTTCCTTAACCCCCCCCACCCCCCACCCCACAGCGCTTCGCATTGTCATGTGATTGGAGGGAGATAACAAACCTCAAGAAAGAAAAGGAGTGAGAAGACATTTTTAACACGGCATGACCGCAGATTAATAATGCAGGTGGGTTTTTATTTCATTGTATTTTTAGGGGAAGGGAACGAGGCTGTTTAACGAGCAGTCGTGGACACAGAGTGACTGTATTTACAATCCTTGATGTGGCTTTCGGTGGGTAATAAATTATGACAATATTAAAATTATTTTCTGGCAGCCCAGTTAACTGCGCTGGGGACTGTAAAGCCCCTACTGATTCCATTTATGCCTTGTAATTGCGGTCCACGGGCTCGCTCTAAACCTTTCGCTGTATATTGTGTGTAAACTTTTAGCTAATTGACTTTTTTTTTTGAATGGAGAGACTTTTCTCCGTGCTTCCTGCCGTAAACATTTTGTCTCTGATCTCTGTATTTAATGGCCAAGTCCTGGTTTATGCTTTATAATGTGTTGACAAGTTTTCTAACAGACTTTCTGAAATAATGCACATATATTCACGTCGGTTAGAAACTCCACAGTATTTTTAGAGTCGAGTAGATCTATATCCTAATGCACTGAGAGGGAGTGTAAATCATAGAGGATTTCATAGCCCTTTCAGTAGTTTTCTGTATGAAGTATGAGCAGCGTGGCCTCCAGACGTAACCTTTTAGAAAAAAAGACAGTGCTTTTATTTTATGGTGTAAAGTGCTTTTAGCTTCAGGGCTCTGAACGTGAATGTGGTCAACAAACAGCTCTTGCGAGGGAGTTTGCTCCAGTCTCAGCCCAGCGCCGGGCGCTCTGGGGAGGGATGCGGGGCCGCCCCCGGCCGCAGGACCGGGCTGAGCCCCCCCCAGAGACACGGCACTCCCCGCCGGGTCCCCCCGCCAGTGTTCTGGGCTCCGACACCCTCCGGAAAGGGGGCTCAGATGGCCCCCGGCGCTGCCGAAGAGGCTGATGGCAGGAGGGTCAGCCCCGGCGCGTCCGGGGGCAGGGAGCTGAGCTGCCTCCGAGCTGGCCCCGGCACCGGCGGCAAAGACAGGGCCAGAGGGCACAGCTGGGGCCGGGAGCGCCCCAGGAGCAAGGGCGACGCACCCCATCACTGCCCCGCTGCAGCCCACAGCCTGCATCTCTGCTTCCACCCTCACAGCGCCTGCGGGACACACCGAGCATCTCCAGCCCTCTCTGTACCTCCTGCACGCTGGTGTCCCTTGCTGGGCTATACTCACAAACCCAGTGCACGTGGCAGGCGAATGCAGTGTGAAATGCCAAAATGCTGACTGGCTAACACCTAAAAACCCCGGCAGATTGGAAGGGCAGGTGAAAACAGACCCAGGCCAGCACAGAAGATGCTCCAGTGATCGTGTCCTGTGGATTGACACAAACCTGTGTCTCCTCCTGTTCCTCCACAACCGTTCTTTGCCTAAGCTGCACGGAATGCCTCACAGTCGTGCTGCAGCATTTGGAGCTGCTGTCACCCTGGCCATGTTATCAGCTGCTCTGTGGCTACAGACTCCTAGCCCCAGAGCAGTCAGCTGAAGGAAATGTGGCCCTACACCTCAGCAAATTCTGAGGCACACGCTGAAATCACAGCCATGGTGGGTTTCAGGCTTCCTCCAAGGCGAAGCTAACCTCAGAGAAGGGTCTGTCTCATTAGCTGAGTGCCCATCCTGCCTCAGGCTGTTCCACGTGAACCAGAACCCTGAGACACCAGCTCATGCCCTGGAGCAGCTGAGAGCAGAGGTGGGCACCCAGCCTTGTCCCACAGCAATGGCAGTAACCTGCAGCAGCAGGACAGAGTGCCCAGGTGAGAACATTCATGCCGTAAAAATTAGCCTAAGATTTAAATCTGCCAGAATGTATCTGTCCCTTTCCTCATACCTCAGCTCTGCCTGAGAAACAGCGTGGTCGTCTTGTACATTCAAGCACCTGAGATTCTTAGAGGTTGTTGTAGAAAGGGACATAAAACTAACATTGAGAAGTGTGGCCTTCCTCCATCTCACAGGCAGGCTCCCAGGACTGGGACCTGAAGGTACAAAGGAGCATGGCACAGTTCATGCCATGTACTGCTGTCCCTGCCTATCTGCTAATTTAGTGACAGACTTGGCAGTGGGTGAGTTCAGCAACTTTGGTGGGCAAATGTTCCTGCTTCGAAGCTCCAACTGTCACTCACTCAGAGCAGGAATCTCACTTGCCAACATTACAGAACATTAGGACCAAACACAAATTCCAAAACTCTGCCAGTTCCCCGGAGCTGGGCTGCATTATATAACAGCAGATCGCACGGGGTGCTTTCCGACACCGTCTTGATAGTCTCAATCAGGCGGAGGCAACGTGGGTGGAACTCTTATCACACCAGGCTGACTCCCGTGAATGAGCAGAGGACTTGCACGTTCTAGAAATAGTATGTGCATTAGTATTCCCGCAGGAGAAACTTGGGCGCGCTGCTTTGCTTTTTCTCCTTTTTTTTTTCCTCCCTTTTTAATAAAGGCTCAAAATAAACTCTGATTTTGCAAGCTCTTACTAGCAAGCACAGCACACACAGCAGCGAGTCCGTGCAGGATCACAGACATCTGAGCGCCAGGTGACAGATTTCGTTATCAGCTCGCCCTAGGCAGGACCTGGAATAAAACCCTGAACTTGGGGAGACTTTTTTTCCATGGGTTTCAGCAAGGCCTGGGATTTCAGCCTGCCTCTGCTTGCACAGCACCTAGCACGATGGAGCCCTGAACCTTGACTGGGTTTTCTGGGGATGACTATAAAATAAATGGCACAAAGTGCTCAGGGAACACACTATGAAGTGACAAAAACCCTCCCTTGAAGCACACAAAGAGTTCTGCCTGTGTGTGGGCAGGCAGAGGAAGGCATTACTAAAAATCTCATTTTTAATCAAATGTTTGATTTCAGCCAAATTTGGTTTAGCTTGCGCTACTTGCTTAGTTGTCATATTGTAGGTTTAATATTTGTACATATTTTTATAAGTAAACACGTAACCTGCCCCTGAGCATTTCTAGGCTACACTTCAAGCCAACATGATCTAAACTATGTACACTTAAAATCTCCCAGAACCTGACCTAGAATGCAAATCCATACAGTCTTAATTATTGGCAGCACCAGCAGCCACGGCACGAGTGAGGTAGCTGAGCTTTTGTTACTAAAGAGGCACAGTAGTTATGGTCTGTCAGTGCTCCTGTTACAATCCCCATCTTGAAGAGGTTATAACTTGGGCTGTGTAAATTTGATTGAGCTGAAACTTGGGACTCAACTGTCAGTCCATATAGGGAATTATCTTATGAATAACTGACTAACCCATTGCTTGATTCACAGACTTATAAAATGATTTTAATGGGTTTTAATGTTTTTTTCTTTTACTGACATCTAGGGTATGAATTTGGTACTTCCAGCTCTTCTGAAGCTCCATACTCAATGGAATATGTATAGATACCCCAAGGTAAAGCTACAGCTACCCTGAGGATTTCATAGGGTACACCTGCCACCCTGACCCACCTGCCTGTTCCTATACACTGAGAAGAGGCCAGGAACAAGAAATGACATTTTAGTTATCTCCAAAGAGGGTCCTAAATGTGCAAGAAAAAGAGAACATAAATAAATATCTTTGCTAACAGTTTCTCGGTGTCTTTTAATCTTCCTTGGCTTTATCTTCCCCCCAGAAATGTGTGGAAATGAGTCCTACACGTGTGCTGGCATCACTTACAATGGGATGAGCCACTCAGCTTTGAATATTGAGCCTGAGTTTAAATATTGGTTTGTGTTACAAAGGATTTTGCTGGTAAATGCTTCCTACTTTTTTCTAGCTTTAAACTTCCAAAAGTCAGTTTTTATCACCTCAAATCACACTAAGACAAAGCATGTTTAGTTTAGATGCAGACTCGAGATTTGCCTTGACCCTACAGCAAACAAAGCCCAGCCCAGAGCCAGAAAGATGAGCCATGAGCTGTGAATGGACTGCTCTAACAGAGCTGGATCCCACAGTTTCCATGCCCACCTCCCCACACAGTTAAGGAGCAGGGACACCTGAACTCGAGCAGCATCTCCATCTGTTTCAGGAAGAGTTTTGACCAAGCCTGGCTGCAGCCTGGGACTCACGCTGCAGGGCTGTGTCCTGTGCGAGCCATTCCAAAACAAAGCATTAGGAGAAGCCAGGTGCTCCTTAGCAAGATGTTCCACACATCCAAATCCCCCCATCTGTCTTGCCTCACAGGAACCCATGATGGCACAAGTTGGTCCTTTTGAGACACTGCTGAGATCCCAAGCCATGCATCTAAGCAGGTCTCTGTGTCCAAGCCTATGAGCGGTAGGAAGACAGGTCATGGACACAAACAGCTTCCTAAATTCCTGTTCTGACTTGAGCTGATAAGTGCACTTCTGTGCAAGGGGATCAAACTCTCCCAGTGAGGAAATCTGGAAAGCTCTACTCTGGATGTCGCAGGCAGGGAAAGGCAAACATTTTGTCTGGATAAATAAATCCAGCTATACCTCAAATCAATTTTAAAAAGTAGAATAACAAAAATAACTAACTAATCTGAGAAACCCAACATCAGCAATCAAAAAGAAATTACCTCTATTGAGAAATTAGTTTTGCCATACAAGATGAAGAAAGATTTAGTTGTTTACTTATCTGCTGCTGAACACAGTCCCTCCTTCCTAGCACACTTGGTGTGAGGAACAGTGGAAAGGACAGTGCAATAAAAAAGGATTTTCCTCCTCTAACTCTGCTTGATATGACTCCTGCCAGAGGAATCTACTTGGCCTTGGGTACTGCAAAATTCTTAAGCACATATTTATCTTTGGGCACATCAGCTGTACTTACATGCTCAAAGTAAGCATGTACTCAAGCATGCTGTTAGATTGGTGCCTTAACATCTTCTGTAAATAACTCACATTGCTTTTTAGAGCTTCAACTTTTAGTCACTTAGAATGCATTGAACTGAAATTTAACATACACAATCATCATTCTCTATATTCATTTTATATTACTGTTTCAGGTGACATTTAGGTTTAGCTTTTAGCTTCAGCCAAGAAGAAAAGCGCCTGCTTTGCAGAACACGACATAGTTTGTGTGAGGATCTAGATGAAAAATAATTAATAGTTGAGAGAGCAGAGTCCTTTCTCTGTGCTTAAAAATAAGGACAGCTTTACTGTGGGTTTTCTCCTTTGCCATATTTATTCTACGCAAAATTTCAGCTTAATTGTTAAAATGCTTACAATAATATTTTAATGCAACTCTCTGTACTCAGAAGAATAAATTATTATATAGCCCAAAGCTGCACAGGAAGACGCAGCACTGAGGGGGAGCAGGAGTGGTAGTGAATAACCTGTGATAAGAGCCCACTCCTTTGAGCAGTTTGGATAGTTTTGCCACCATTTGTTATTGTCAGCACACATAATTCTGTCAGTGCAGTATGAATCCTGGCTGCAGTGAAAAGAATGCCTTCTCCCACCAGTATGAATAAGATTTCAGTCAATTAAAATAACATGCAAGTATATTGTATGGCATTACATTGAGAGCTGATGTGCATTAAGTATGAATGGTGGGGTTGGGGGGAGTTATTGTACTAATACTATTGTTCACTGAGCAACTATTCCCCAGCATTTAAAAAAGCAAGGGAAATTAAATACAGAAATCAGAAATAAGTACAATGTTTGATATTACCATACTGAAATTAATGTATTCACAATTTGGACTGTAATTTGCCCTAGCGTATTTAGTTTCACAGCATCTGAGAGCCTGGAGAGAGAGAGATAGATGTAAACACATGGAGAGAGAGCTCCATGCACTGTCTATGCTGACACACACCTCCCTCAGACGTTTGGGTGCTATAGATATCCACAGGGTAAATCCAGGCCATAGAGAGCACCAGTCTCTAAGTGCTATCCCCCACAGGCAGCAGGGAGAAGTTTGGTCTGGATGTGGCTGAAGCAATGGGATCCACTGCCATCTCCTCCCGAACAGTGCTGAACAGCCCCTCAGCACGGGGGGGAGATGCGCTACAGGCTTCCTGGCACCCTGGTTGGTGCTGCCCAGAAATGAAGGAAACTGAACACTTGGGGATGTGCAAGGACACAGCCGTGGCCATTTCTACGAGGAAGGTCAAAAGTGCCTCACAATAGGTGTGGCTTAGGCAGCCACTGTACTCAGAGCCAATAAAAGTGAAACTATTCTCTATTAGCTCTTATATTCAATGCCACGCTGCACATCTGTACGTTGCTTATGCGGACTAAAAACTACCTGTACCATGACACTGTGCTTTTTAAGTGTCTATTTAACGCCTTTGCCAGTCTTCGAGGATTGCCTCCTCCTTACACTTACATATTCAGTGAATATGACGAGGCTAATTATTTTCCCTGAAGTGATCAGTGCTCGCTTCTATTTTTTACCTCACATTTTCAGCCTCAGAACTTGAAAAAAAATAAATAAGTGGGGGGGGGGAAGGCAAAAACCCCCAAACAAACAAACAAAAAACCCAACAGCAAAAACCACCACAACAAAAGAAACACACAACTGCTTTCAAATCCTAAGACAAAAATCAGTTTGGCAAACAAATTCCCTGCCACGGGCTTTACCAGGCTTTACTCTTCCATCAAAGCCCCCGTGCACGTAGAAACCTCTTTGCCATTTTTTGAGAGGGGGTTCTGTATTTTCCTGTTACCTTTCCTTCCTGTAAAGCAATCAGGGAGAACGGCAGGAGGCACCATCAATATGCAAATTGCTGCCAGATAACTGGTTTCGCTGGTTCCGCCTTGGGAAGCGGCACCGCCGCCGCGGGGGCACCCGGGGGGTCCGGCGGCCCCTCCGCGCCCGAGTCCCTCTGGCCCCGCAGAGCCCCTCGGGTTCCCCGAGTCCTGCCAGGCTTCACGCTGCCTCACGTGGCCTTCTTCAGTGTGCTCGTGGGCTCTTCTGCTCCGGCATTTCTTTTGCAAGGGATGTCTGAGTGCTCTTCCTTCGCGCTGAGAAGTGCCGGCAGTTTGATGTCGCCTGTCTCTCATTAGAAGATGAAGATTTTCTTGCCCCCATCAGCTCACCTGAGAGGTGCTCCTAGGCCTGGAGTACGAAAAAAACAGGCTCATCCCTGAGTGGCATCGAAGACCTGCTCAGGAAAATCTGTGGACACTCCCATGAGGATCTGTATCCAAGGCACACATCCAGGCCCTCTCTTTTCTAACTCAGCATTTGAGGGATGGAAAAGGAGCCACTAGCTTCTAAATTAAAATGAAACTATAATTCACAGGTAAAAGTACGTGAACCCATTTTTAAAAATCACAAAGAAACAGATCTCAGGTGCGTTCTGGGTTTGCTCTGCTGGCAGATTCAAAGCAGCACTGCTCATCACACCAACCTTCTGCAGGGCATTCATCAAAACCATGGAAGTATTTTTAAAACCTCACCAAAGTAAACCATACAGCTAATTTATAAGCATTCAGATGTGCAGTAACTCTAGCACAAATATCCCTATCAGTGTGGTGGTGGTCCCATATAATACAATAAGACACAATTCAGACCTGTGACGGTCTATTGAATGCATAATATGCGTTTTTAAAATTGCCTGGAAACATATTCATATTGTAAAATCTAATGGTTCAGGTGGAGCTTTTACTCTTGATCAAATAATAAAATTGTTAGAGACCACTCTGTCATCCCATTGCTCACCAGCCTCCATGAGGACTGTTTTACATTCCCGTTTAACTAGGACAGGAGAGCAAAAAAGGAAAACATAAACCACAGAAGAGTTACTACAGACATTAACTTTTAAGCCAGAAAAGCAAAAGAGCTGAGAAAGAAGCTCCATTCCGGGGGAATTGTCTTTGTCGCTCTGCATCCATTGAGGTTTCCTGCAGCCAAAGCCTCTGGACGGCGAGTCACATTAGGATAAGGCTGCACTCACTAAGTCCCAGGGGCTGTCTGGGGCAAGGTGTCCTTGTTTGGCCTCCAAAATAGCTCCTTCCTGTGGATTTAGGTCTGCCCAGGGAAGGGGTCTGGTGCAGACAGACAAACAGAGCTGTGGACAGCTGAGACTCCCTGTGGGATGGAGTGGGTGGCAATGTCCTTGTCCATGGAAAAGGAATCTGAAGTGCAGACTAGCGATAGTAATGGTGATTACCATTAAAGCATGAAGCTTTTCATTACTGAAAACTTCAAATAACTCTCCTGAACTATATTTGAGACGGTTTTTTTTTTCATGTTAACTCCGGGTTTGATTGCTGAAAAAGGTTGACTGCTAGAAAAGGAAAACCAGTGCAGTGCACAGCAGTGGGGAATCGAAGCCCTTCTTTACCAGAACCCCTGCCATATACATACTGTCACTCACCTTCCAGACACTCAGTACAACCATTCAATCTATTGAATCAAGAGACTGTTTGATCTTATCTGCATCTGTGAGCTGACTGTCAACCTGCTTAGGCTGCATATTAAATCATCTATAGTAGCTGTATCAAGCTGGGATGATCTGTTAATTCTAAATTTATTAACCCTTAGAGTGCAGTCATCATGTTTAATCTAGTGTAGCCAGCATTTATTTTACAAGACTAAATCCTTCTTTAAGACATGGCTGTGCTGTAGGTTAAGGAATTGGTAACGTAGAGGAGCCGGTAACTGGGAAGAGCCTCACTTTGATCTCTGTAAGCCAGCTGACAGCACTGCTGCTCCAAACACGTATGTGCACGCTCACGTCGTGCTCCTGGGTCTGGGATGTGGGGTGGCTGCACATGTGTGTGGACCTAATGACACTGCTTTGGAGTTTTGCGTGAGATAAGCCAGAAAACGAGTGGCCTTGAACAATGTCTGAGCCCTGTGCCTCCAGGAGGACTTAAAATCAAAAATCAGAATGACAACAACCACCACAACACGAGCTGAGTGTGGCTTCAGGTAGGGTCCTGCAAGGAGCCACCACCAAACCTCTCCTCCGAGTGGGCTCCTGCTTCTCGGTCCGTAACTGCAGTCCAAATCAATTAACAAATGTCCTGGGAGTGCTGAGGACCACAGCCACTGCAGGACACGCAGCAATCCAAGTGTTCCTCTCTGCATACATACAAACACACCCCAGTGCAGCCGCGGCGACCCACACAGATAATTTCATATGGATACATACATCCGCATCAATATGTTAATCTGTTCGTTACACACACACGTCTCTCCCTGCCCCTCTCTCCTGTTATCTATTATCTTTGCACATTGCCGATGGTATCAACATATTCACAGCTTTTATTTCAGTCACAAACTGCTAGGCATGCTTCCTTTTTTGGTAATCATGTGCCCGGTATCTCTCTAATGTAGCCTAATAACAATTTTAGCATTCAGATGAAGCGATTTCATTCTGTGACTGCCTTTTCTATTAGATTTGATTCTGAGAAGCCCCAGTGGGTGCCTCGGAGGCAGAGATCTATCTGCGAGGCTGCAACCGATTCAATAGCAGCCTGAGCTAACCTTGACCTTTCCCTAGACCCTGCTCCATCTGGTGCCAGCCTGGTCCCCCCCTTCTCCTCCTCCTTGCTTCACAGTCAGCATTGATCAAGGCGGAATCGAGCGTTTCTCTCCCTCCAAGGGCTGGGCAGTTGTGGAAAGGACAGCACATTTCAATATATGGAAATGATTGAGCCTCTTATGCAATCATAAATCTACATAGAGCCTCGTGATTTGATATTTCATTCACCTCCAAAGATTCTCACCCTCCCTCCCACCAGCAGGGATTTATAAACTATAAGACAACAGCTTTCCCCAACACCTGGATATTATAAAGCTTGCTGTTTATCGGGAGCGAACGCCTGGCAATTTCATCTGATTCACTTTGTGGTTTATTTATCACTCCGCTGTTTTCCCAGCGTGCCTGGGTTATTTTGTATTTTTTTCGGGGGCTTCACCCGCACGCCCCCGGCCCTTTCGGGCGGTGGAAGCCGCTCGGACAGCGGCTGGTGGATGCCGCTGTCGCAGCCCCCGAGGGAAGGGGCGGATGGGCTCGGCTCGATCCGCGGCTCGGAGCGGAGCCGAGCCCGCGGCCCCGGCTCCGCATCCCGCTCCTCCGCGGGAGCGTTTCAGTAGCTGGGAACGAGCACAGGCTCCTACAATAAATCAGCGCCCGCCACTTTGTCACCTTCCCACTTCTGCTGCGTTTTCTTGTCCCCTTCCCCGCTCCCCCGCCCCGAGCAGCCGGGATGGCCCTGGAAGCGCCGGAATGCCCCTGCTCGCTCCTGGGGGGCGAGTTCCCCCTCAGCGAGAGCCAGCGTGGCTTTCACCGCCGAGACACTCCGTGCTGCACCATCCCTCTGCTCCCCTTCCTCGCTAGGACGTGCACTTACAATCAATAATTTTATTTTTCTTCCGAAGAATTCTGACGTAACCACAGTTTCTCACCGCATACCAGCCTCGAGATTACATAACCGATTATGTAAAATTATAATTGCAAGATAATATATGCAGACTCTAATTATTACCTAGAGTTTCCCGTGTAGCTGTAGCCAGGCACACAGCACATATGTTAAGAGTCGGTTCTGCAATATTTGCATAGCCAACACTTCTGGCTGGAGACGCGGTGTGGAAAAGGAGTGGATAGATATTTGACAGTACATATGTATGAGAGAGATATATTACTTAAAAGGAAAAGGTATCTGGAAATATATTCCTCTCTGTTTTGAGGCATTTGTTTTGCTTTATCTCCATGGGTAGTAAAAAATAATAGGAAGAAACTGTGAATTACATTGAAAAAAAAATAGATATATTCAATTTGTCAGTTTAATATTACACTTCCTCTCTGCAATACTACAAAGATTTAGAACATTTCCAAAACTTTCAGCTCTAATCTGTGCCTCGGGTTTGTCTGGAGGACCTGCCACCACATGCCAGCTAAAAATAAGTGTCAATTAATAATAGAACCCACTCTTCCTTATTTCTGCACTCATATAATTTAACAGGTTTTGAGAAAACCACGGATCTAATGGTGAGAATTTTCCAATGAGTGCAATATTAACAGCTTTCATTCTAAAGCACCAAAACTTCCTGGAAAAGAACTGCTCAATGTTTTCTCGCTTTTCCCAATGGCCATCCCCACCTATTAGTATGCACTTAAAATGCAAAGAATATTCATCTTCTTTAAAAGTGTGGTTTGTTCTACCAAGAACATAGTTGGTAGAAACAATCTCAGACCGAGGTGGTTCAGGTAAGCGCATTATTATTACTTGTGGCCTGCAAAATTAGAAATAATTTGAAACAAGAAGTGGGAGAGGTTTCAGCTTGTGTTTTCCACCATGTGAGACATGACTGGAAAATCTTTGCCACTACAATGCAACAGGATTCCCAAAGTCTCTGATTTCTGAGCTACCTGAGCAACCACATAACCTCTGCAGAAATGCCTGAGCACAGCTTGTTGTTGAAAAGCATATTGTACTTATTAGTAAAATGTGAAATGTCTTAAAAAACAGTTTGAGCTATGAATTGCCATCTGCTCAATGGGGAGAAACAGAAAGTAACTGAATATATTTTCTCACCTTTTTTTATAGTAACATAAACAACACTCCAGAACACTATAAACTCGTAGCTGTACCAAAGGCGTTGGTGCAGTTCACTGCGCTTCAGGTCAGGACTTTGTCCACACTGTTACATGCTGTTTCTTTTAACTCCCTGCAAATGTCCCAAGGTATTTTTTCCCCCTGTTAGGTAAGACGGCCTTTTTAATTTCAGGGATTACAAGTTTGAAGCCGCTGCCCTGATACAGGGCTAGCCTGAGGTCTGTGCGTGCCTTGAGACATCAAAATACAGGTAAAGCAGCATACAAAACTTGTTCTGGTTCCCTCTGTGGGAGGGGAAGAGGGAAGGGTTTATGTTACCCAGCTTTCATGCAGAGCTTTGCACCTCTCGTGTCCATCACAAGAGAAATTTATCTTCATCCTCTCTCCTCCCCCAGCCCCTTTTTGCAGGGAAAACCCGAGGAAGCACTTGGAACTGCTTCCTCTGGTGTTGAGCTTTGCCAGCGCCAAAAGCACATTCCTCCAGCGCCTGCAAACACAATGACCTTCCCCAGAGCTGTGGGGGCAAGGCCGTGAACTCGGCTCAGAGCACGGGAGGCCTCTGCCTGTCCCAGGAGAAAGGCCCTGCAGCAGGGCAGTGCCTGCCCTGGTCTCTGCCAGGAGCAGGACTCCCTGTGAGCACTTAGGGAAACCATCCGTGCTGGCAGCTGCTGCTCCACACAAATGCTACAACAGAAAGGACAAAATAACATCGCTTTGTTTTCTGCTTAGCCAGGGTGATTTCTTTGCTCTCCTTCAGCTCTATCCACCTGGGAACACGGAGTTTTTTTTAACCTGTTCATCCCATTTCTTGCCTAACAGCAGCTCAGCTATCCTGCCCCCAACACTGCTCCGACAACCTGTGGATTGGACAGGAGAGAGTTCCTGGAGTCAAGGAGCCATCCAAACCAAATGGAGGCAAACTGGAAGATCTTGGCTTGGAGTGAGTTTCGCAAGGAGCATGAGGACAGGAGAGCTGTGAATTGTTAAGTTCCATCTCACAGGACAAACACATGTAAGACAGTAACTCTGCAATGCAGAAATTGTCTTCACCTGCCTGCCTGATGCTTTCTCCTCTCTGAAAGCCTGACTTGTCGAAAGCATCACTTAATACGAGGAGCAGCTTTTCTGCTCCCTTGGAACTTGGCAGGAGTATAAATACACAGCAAGGGAAAAAGAGGAATCAAAAACTTAAAAATAGGGAAGGGAAATACAATGGTGTAAAGTGGCCTGCACCCTTCATATTTTAATTCCCACCAAACGCCCCTAGAAAAGCTGGGCACAGCAAAAGCCTTGAGATTGATATGCAAAGCGTGTGAGCTGGTTGCAATAGCTGCACCACAGCGCACGCCTAGGTGTTCTACACCTCACACACACATCACCCCCTAGGATTAAGATTCAAATCACCTGTCCTCTGTCGCTAATAAAAATGAAATATATTAGGGGAAGTTTGAATACGGTGGCTTGACAAAGCATGTCGTGTCTCACGTGTGAAAAAATGCGACAAGCGCACAATCAAAAAGCAGCTCCCGTTTTCGTGGCACAGGATTTTTCTGTTTCAGAGAGAAAAATGTGTGCTTGGAGACCAGGAGAGCCTGAACCCTTAAACTCCTGCAGCCCCTGAGAGTGCAGTGTGAGGTCAGATCAGCACTCACTGCTACAAGGAGGAAAATCATATGTTTTTATGAGACTTCCAGATCTGCTTTTTGCTTTCCTTTTAGAGGGTGCAGAACATAAGCAAAAGCACGAGAAGCAGCGCTGTACTTTGAGTGGTCCTTCCCCAACAAAGAAGCTGCTAGAGCAGAACACCACCCTACGGTGGAAGTTGTCAATACTGTCACGTTAAGGGTTTGCCAGGGTTTCCACTGTAAGTCTAAGCCATCCGAGCCTAAGATCCAGATCCCACAACGGCCTTCTGGAAAACAGTGTCAGCCAGGTAGATGAGCACATGTCTAGGGAACTGGCAGGACTGGCAGCTTTTTCAGCCCACCCCGGGCTCAGCTCTTCAGCAAAGCAAGAAGCCAGACAGATTTTAGGGTGGAAAGTGATAAGCAGTGCTCCAAATGAGATGCAAACCAAGGACAGGGACTTCCAGGCACAACAGGTTATTTTCTTCTGTGTGAATGGCTTCCATTATTGACACAAGGATGGACATTACCAGTTCAGCCCCAATTGGAAATTGTGTCCCTTCCCTAACTGAGGGGATAAAGCCAATTCAAAAAGGTAAATCACAGCTCCAGGTGCTGGAAATAGAAATATTTTAAAGCCTGTTCAGTGTGGATTCATGCAACAGACAGCAACTGCTTTGAAAATTGTTCTAACTTCCAGGAAGAATGCTTTAAGAGGCTGTAAACAGCCAAATCCCATGCAGCCTCTGGGAAAGCCGCCCCCTCCCCTCCCCCTCCCCCCACCTCGAGTTACAACAAGTGTGTCTCAAGTCTGTCACCTCAACAGGTGACCCTGATGTTGGTTTCTCTGTAGAGGCACCACAGGCTCTGGAGTGCCCTTTTCCTCCTGAATTGTCAGGCTAGTGGTGGAGGAAGACAGAAGAGGAAGAACTTTATGCGCCACTGCTTGTGCCATGATCTGCAGATAGCATGAGGACTTTGCTCCTCAGGACTGTCCATCTGGCGCCATTCCTGAGCAATAAAAGCTCACCCACAAAATATTTGAAAGCAAACAGTTGGTGTAATGAATACCTTAATACTCCTAATACAATACCACAAATAGTAACTACTATAAAAATACCCACTCAGTGAAAAGAGCCCAAGTTCACAGCCCAGCTCCTTCAGAGAGCAAGAGACAGGACCCACAGAGGCTATGAGTTTATATCACAGGAGGGTGATTTCCTCTGCCACTCACTCTCCAGTGATTGCCCGTGGCTAATCCGAGCACACCTGCACACCTTCCAGCAGAAGAGGTGTTCCAGCAACCCTTGGACCAAGTGAGAAGGTGAGCTGCCCACCAGAAATGGGAGTGTGTGCATGGGGGCCATGGGGTCAGAACCCATTTTTTTGGAACCACATGTTCTAAAAAAAACGCAAAAAAGGATTCCACAATTTACCACTTTTTTTTTTTCTTTGTGATCCCTGCACAGATTCTCTCTCTGCCTTTGTCAAACTTAGAAAAGCAGGGCCACTGAAACAGCCTCAAGAGCCAAATACTATCTCTGATTCATCAGCACACATCGTGCACAAGAGCAAGAGGTGATACCTTTTGTTCCAGGTATCTGGTGATTCCAGATACCTGGAACAAAAAGTCTTTATCATTTAAGATCAGAATTTGTTTACCAGGAACATTATTTAACCTAAGGAAGACAGGCAGAAATCTGAAAATCTACCTTTAATTTACTCTGTTATGATCTGTATTATTGTTCTTGTGTTCTCTTTTCAGGTGACTTTACAGTAGGCAGGCTTGAGCAAAACAGGATGAGCTACTTTGTGGAGAGTTGAATCCTAAGGTCTGAATTCCTGATTTTAATTTTGTTGGTTCTCAACCAGATTCACCCATTGTTTTTCCTTGAAACTGTTTACTTTACAAATGTAAAATAAGCACTGAAACCAGATGTACATAAGTATTGTACCTTAGGAATACTTACAGTACTTGAGAAGGAGCACTGTGTGGAAGGGGGTTTTTTGTTTGGTTTGGTTGTTAGCATAGTACGTCAATTATTTCATGCTATTTTATATCGTTTTACCTTTATGCTTTGGCCTACAATAAAAGCAGTAACTGTTCATATCCTCATATCCTTACAGGTAAAAATAAGGTCTCTTACATTTTTAAAATTAAGGGTACCTTCCACTAATCTTGTGTCTTCTTTTTTTCTTTCATGAAAGCAGGTGCTGTTTGCTGTGCATGACTATTTCAGTGAGCTAAATATCTGTTGAAAACTCAAATCATTCACTGGCCTCATTTTCTCTAGTTGCTGCATTCAGATTAATAAACCTGTTTCCTACTTAAAATGAAAAGAGAATTCAGAAACGTTTAACATCAAGTGAAAAAAAGCAGCCAGAAAATGACTAACAGATACCTGGACACTGCATATTTATTTTGTCCTGTCAATTATTTTTAAAGAATCCCTTGCTTATGAAAGAAGATTTTTTAAAAACCTGGACTATTAAATAAAGATGTCCGCAAACACCAGTTTCTTCATTTTTCCTCATTTTGAAGAAAGTGAATACTGGATTGGTTTGGGGTTTTTCACTTTATATTATTACACTTTTGCCAGTGCTGAAAAGAACTCACGTTTCAAGGGTCACAGAATAAACCTGCATAAAGCGTTTATGACACTGCGGTAACGCATTTATGAAGGCCAATACTCACGGGCACTTACAACATTAGGAAAACACCAATATCAGATGTTCTCCTCAACACTTCAAAGCTGCAGCCGAGTGCAAAGTTCCAGAGGTACCAGCTACTCCAGGGTCAGCGGTGGCTCCGAGTAAACGCATTCGGAGGCCTGGACCTGGAGGTAATTTCAATGTGTTCTCATCCAGTCATGAGCACACAATCACCTATTGAAAGTGTCTGGCTTGGAGTGCAGACAGATGGAGAGCACAGGGGTTAGTACAGCCAGGCCTTGGACTGACCTTTGCAGAGAGAATTAAATCAGTCTGACCTTGTTGTGAAGCCTAAATTATATCCATAGACCCCCAAATAATGCATCTTTAATGCATCGCTGCCCTCTTTTTATCAGCCTCTTTACCTCGAGGGTATCTTGTTTGCTAACTACTGATGTTAAATTGCAGCTATTTATGCTTACATTTGTGACCTCGGTGGACATCTTGTCACATTTTTCATGAGCACTCGAAAAAGTAGAGAAATATTTATATAGAGAGAATATATAAAACTGAGGTCTTGTTTCACTTCAACATAAAATAAACATTAATAGGAAAAGAAACCTGGTTCAACTGTGGGGCGCTGTATTCATTGTATAAGTCTAACACAATAGTCATTGTATGATTCTGAGCTTCAATATCATCCATAACCTATCATCTGGACAGCCTGGAAAACAGAACGGTGCCACGTAATAGGATTTCCAGTATCTTACAAACACCTTTTCTTCTCAGATATTTTTAATATTTCAGGATTTTTTAAAAATTCGAAATAGTGCTAAGAACAGAATAACCCCTGTGACACCTGTCAGTTTTGGTAATACAGACCTCTGGACAGAAACAATACCGCGTCCACAGGCTGGAATCTCGACTGGAAACCCGCTCGGTTCAGACCAGGAAGCATTTAATTGGTGCTTCTGTTGACTGTAACAGCAGAGGAGCCCAGTGGAAATTCAGGAGAATTGCATCCTTTCCCACTGCCTAAAAGGCTCCGTTTTGTGGTTTTCTGTTGTACCTTAACCCGAAAAAAAAGGTGCTTTGAAAAAAAAATCTTAGTCCAGGATGCTGCTTTCCAAGTATCATTATTCTAAAGTGCATCAAGTTCTCTTTTAGCTTCTGTTAATCAAAATAAAACTCTGATTTAAACTACAAAAGGAGCAAGGTTTTGTTCCTCTGCTGTTAGTTTGGGATCTTGGCTCTGGCACCCGCTGGCTTTGTAATTTGGGCAAGTGACTGGGGCCTGTCACAGGGAATCCTCATCTGGAAAGCTGAGATTTCACAGGCTGGTGAGGTCTACCATGCACAGGATTGGCACCACACCACTTGTGTGGAGGAACACTCTTCCCAGCAGCAGTGAGCTATCAGGGTGCCTCACCCAATTTAGGGAAGCACTCCAGGGCTGGCCCTGTCACCTTGCTGACCTCATCATCCAGCTCTCTAAGCCAACACAAAAATATTTGCTCCCTTTTGCCGAGAGGGTTTTTGCTGGTTTAGCAAAGTGCGTGGAACGAGCGAGGGGAGAGGAGCAGCAGCAGCAGAACAGAGCACGCAGCTGCAGGGCGGAGAAGAGCAACCCAGTGCAGCACTGATTTAAATCAGCTGCACAACCACACCATTAGATTAAACTGCTGATGAAGGTTAAGTTTGGTCTAATCCTTGGCACCGAAGCAGCTGAAATGCTGGAAGACAGTGCTTGCTCCCAGCTTTATTCCTTACACTGAGAAAAGCCCAAATCATCAGAACTCTATTTGCATCACTTAAGAGCCACCCTCCAGGGTGGGTTACAATGATAACGCTCCAGATACACTGGTGTGAGCAGTTTTTGCATGCTGAAATAAAAATTAATACTTCACCTATTTCCTATGAGATTAGACTGTTTATTTTCGAAATAGATAAAACAGGGCGCACTCCATCCCAAATTATTATTACCCACTATTACCTCCTCGAGAAGCTCATTCCTTATCCCAAAAAAGAGCTTTGGGATCAAGTCAGGCACTCCGCATGCTGCAGATCCCACACTCCCGATGCAGGCAGTAACCACCCCTGGGTGATCTGCCTATGCTGAGTGAAACCTGTCCACAGAAAGTAACAACTGTTGGTCACAAGCACCAGCCCTGAGCATAGGAAGAGCCACAGCTGCACGAAATGCAAACTATGTGGTGGTATTTTAATTGGGTTTCTTTGGCTCACAAGTCCGCAGGTGCTACTCAGAACCACATAGGAATAATCTACCTGACAAGCAGAGGTCAGTGCAGCTCACAGAGCTGGGCTGTTAGCATTTTCTGCCTACAAACATGCTAGAAGTCCCTGAAAATGGAAGTTTCACATTGCCAAAAGCACACAGCAGAGCGCAAGAACTAAGCTCAACTGTACTGCTGCAGATTGTGCCTGATATTTTAAGGGTATTCCAGAGAAATAAAGAT
The DNA here is from genome assembly GCF_029207755.1 of Chamaea fasciata. Classification (NCBI taxonomy): domain Eukaryota; kingdom Metazoa; phylum Chordata; class Aves; order Passeriformes; family Sylviidae; genus Chamaea; species Chamaea fasciata. The sequence continues at coordinate 8,626,493 of NW_027094088.1, read as the reverse complement.
TCCTGTATTTCAAGGGACAGGAGCAGCAGCTGACTACAACAACAACAACCAGTCAGGGTCTGTCAAGTCCCCCGAAGCCAGGGTTACTGCTGCAGCCCAGGTTGGAAAAGCAGCTCCCTTCTGGCAGCTGCAGTACTTTCCCCACCTTTTAAACTCTGACAGTTCCAAGGTGACCGAGTCTGATCCCAAGCTCTCACAGCTGAGGCAGCAAAATTCAGTCTTGCCAGCCCTGCTGAGAAGCCTTGCTCCAGCTCTGACCCCAGTATTCTTAGTTCTTCTTCCTCTTATATGTGGTTCCCTTGTGGTTGCCTACAAGGTGTGTGGAGCAAGAAACAGAGCCCCCAGGAGTTTATATATGCCTATCAGTGTTCAACCAGACATGGAAGAGACAATCATAGGATGGAATGGACATACAGGAGAAAGAGACAAGAAAAAAGGCCTGTGCCTTCAAAATCATTTAAACCTCCAAGGCCACAAACTCAAAAAAATCAAATGTGATCTAAACAGTCATATAGAATATAATGAGTACAAACTACTACCTACTTGCTTTGTCTATACAAAGCAAAAAACCACAGTGATAATCACTCTATTTGATTCCATGATCTGATTCCTGTGTTACCTTATTTCTCAGAGACTACAGCTCTGCGTACCACAACATGCCTGTCAAGATGTGGATTTACAGGTTACACTGTAGTAGAACCTGCTGGTTTTCAGCTCCAATCGACATCTGCTTGTCCGTACATGCCTGACAGAGTTGCAGTCCAGATTAGGAAACATTTGTTTATGCCCCAAAATCCCCAACATATTTTTCCAGCTATGTTCCCAGTGCTGAGCTCCATGCCACTCCAGCTCTCTGGTAGTCAGCTCTCACACTGCTTCCTGGTATAAAATTGATTAGAAGCAGCATGAAATGTTATCAAGCTGACCCTCGGGAGGCTGGGCCCAAAAATAACAGATGGGAAAAGTGGCCTTTTGATTAAACTTTCAATTGCCAAAAACTGTACATTTCCCCTCACCGTGCATGTGCACACACGTTGTAACCCAAGAGAAGTCCATGCAAGCTGCAGGCACAACAGTGAGCTTAGAACAGGCCTATTCTTATCAACACTGGTGTTGCTGAAGTCAGCAGGACACTGGCCATCAGCTTCAGCAGTGGCAGGAAAAGGGTCCTTTGTTCCACTTTTTATTTCACATCTCTCTCTTCCTGGTGCAGCTCAGCTGATCCCGGGGAGAGGATGCGAAAGTAACCAGAGCAGGCCCAGGCTGGCTGCCCGTGACACAAGAGCTGCTGGAGGGGGTGGTGGCAGCTGCATGGGAAAGCCATGCAGATTTTCAGGCATTCTCTAAAGCCCAAGCCAAGGTGCTTTCAGGGTGGTTCTCGGTAAGCCCCGTTTGTACCAAGGTCAAAAAATTACCAAAAATCTCTCCTGGTAAAATCCTGAGAGTCCCAGGTCCCACTGCAAGGAGAAAAAGGACCCACAAAGGATTTTGGTGGGAAGAAAAACGACAAAGAAAACAGCACATCTTCATGCACGCCTGTACTGATATGAACCTCTGATAATACAAATCTGATTTACATATTCATATATTTATATGCCTGACTGTTCCCATTTCAAAGAGTCTTATTGCCTAAATTGCTGCAGAATAGCCAGATATAAGGGAATGAGGGAAGGATGGAATAGCAGACCTCGGAACCTGAATTTCCAGGCCTTGGTAGCTTTGCCACGATCTCGTTTGCATAGGTTTTTCACTCTGTTGTAGAAGTGCCAGCTTACTTAGAGCCACTCATACACAGAGCATCTATGGTAGAGATTAGTAACAGAGGAGCTTGACTAGGGATTAAAACACAAATGGTTGTGTCTTCAGGGCCAACATTTAGAGATCACCTCTCATCCATGTAAAATTTGCCATATCTAGTGACAGGCCATGAGCTGCTGCCGTTTTGAGAACATGGATCAAAATTGATCACTGCTTTCCTGGAAAGTTCAGTGCTGTCCAGACCAGGACCTGCCTCTGTGGGGCACAGCAGGACCCTGTCGTTGCTTTTTTTGCATGTCAACAGAGGCACAATCAGTTTAAAACTGGTTTTGAGGCCTACAGATGAATGACAAGAGCCAGGCATTTTAACAAGCAATGATTACTATTATTCTGAAAACAGGGCTTGAGAGGAGCTGGCAAGAGCTAACAGGATGAGGAACATACACATTCATCCTACCTCCTCCCATTCACACTTCTCTTTCTCTCTTTTCAGAGGATTCAAATACCTTAATGTCCCAACCCCAGCTGTAGTTCCTCAAAATTTGAGGAGGGCAGCTCCAATGCGGCACCATCACCTCTTTCTACACTCATTCTCTCTCTTTCCCCACCATGTTCAACCACGGAGTTTGCAGTGTGGGAAAAAAAAAAAGTTTCCAAAAGACTTATTTAGTAATTATCAAGGTGTACCAAGTCCACTGTGGCAAGGGTATTTGGGAAGAAATGGCAAGAAAGAAGAAAAGTCAAATGTGCTCGGTAGGCCACATCTGTCTTGAGCAAGGAGTTGGGATTCAGTCAGGGCAACAGGGTGTACCTATGTGGAGCCTGCACACTCACAGCAATTTAAGGTAATATTTTGGTCACCGGGCGGAGACCCCAGGTACATACTGGTTTAAGATCAGATTTGTGAGAGGCAGAAATTGGAATCGCATTCTAGGCCTGTTGTTTAACATTCTAGGTATGCGAGATAGAGAACAAAAGAATAAGAATTATCTTTAAATCCCTGCTAAATCATGCCCTGCTTTCTCAAGGCAACCTCGAGCTTTAGTAGTTCAGACAGATTCTCTAGCTGACAATTAATATTAATGGGTAGATTTCACAATGTGGCATTATCACACTGTGCGATGGGTGGGCATACCATCTGGGTTTTGGCAGGTATTAGATGTAATCAAAGGGATTACTTGGCTCAGGAAGAAATAGAAAACCTTGGGTTTGTTTAGGCTTTTTCTTCTTTTGTTGGGATGCAGCTCTAGGTGTACTTAGCTGTTTTCGCCTTGTCCTTTTGTTTCTTGTGATGAACGCTTCCGAGTTTACACGGGGAACAGGAGCCAGATAACCAGCACATTGTGTTAGTGGGAGCGAGGACCGATTTGCTTGAGAGCTCCCTCTTTCTCATGCATTGTTGTTTTGGGATCGATTGGCAGCTCGTTTAGGGGTCTGCCGCTGCCTTTTAGAAGGTTAAGTTGTGAATTTAAACAGTGAAGGAATTGAAGGGAAACTATACTTAGATAATCAACCAATCGGGCCCTTTTCAAGATAAAAGCTGAAGAAATCAGGTGCATGAACAGATGCACGCAGAGGACTTTGTCCTCATCTTCGCACAAAGCAAATACTAAGTGCCAACTTTCCGGGGGGATGGGGGAAGGAAATTCCCCTCTTTCCCTTTTCCTCCTCCCAACCCAGCCACAAACAAGCCCCCGAGCATCAGCAACATTAAAGGGAGGAGATTAAGTTTTAAACTTTGGGAAAGCTATTGATTTGGCAGGCTTTCTCCTCTCCTGTCTGTGCCCCAGCTGATTGTAACTAAGTAATCCTCATCAATCTGTGGTAATGCAGGACCATGTTTATTGCTGTAGTAGTTAAGTTGTTGTTAATTTTACACTAAACGGTTGTTATGATGATGAATGAGTAGCTCGGGCTGCCACCCAGGGGACTTCAGCCCGTACAACCGACAAAAGGGAGATCGCAGAGGAAAGATCAGGGAAAAGCCAGAGCGCGCACCCCACAAGTTTCTCCGGGACCTTAAAAAAAAAAAAAAATTAAAAAAAAAAGGCGGAAGCTGATCTTCAGGTTTGTATTTGAATTTGGACGCTGTGGGGTAAAAGGTGCTGCTTTAGTGTAATTGCGATTCTTTTACATACTGGCTGGGATCAAAGAGGGGAACGAAAGCAGAAGTGATTTCCCTCCCCGGTCCGACAAAGCAACTGATGGGATCCTGCCCAAAAGCATCGTGCTCATTAGCTCTTGGGGGGAAAAAAAAACCAACAACAACAAAAAAAAACCCACCAAACAGAAACACATATTTTAATTCACCCCCCCCACCCCACCCCCACCCCGGAGTTTTCCTGCGGCGGGAAGGTTCGATAATGTAAACTGCAGGCGTGCATCAGCAGGCAGCCTCCTGCAACAGTAGCCCCTTCCCGGCCCGGAGTCCCGTGTACCCCTCTCCAGCCCCGTCCCTGCCCGGAATCCCATGTCCCCGGCCAGCCCGGGGGCCCGTGCCCCCTGTCCAGCCCGGGGTCCCGTGTCCCCGCCCGAGCCGGTGCCAGCCCGGGGCGGTGCCGGGCTCAGCGCTGCCTTTGTCCCGCCGCCACCGCCGCGTCCGCGGGCGGGCGGCGCCCCCGTGCGGCCTCGGCGCGGCTCTGCCGGCCCCGCTCCCGCCGGGTCCCGGAATGCTGACCCGGCCCCGGAGCGCCGGGAGCGCCCGCCCGGAAACGACACATCCCGCTGGGCTTTTCTCGCCCGGGGATGCCGATGGTGGTTTCCGAGCTCAGCGATGCGGGGAAGAAGTGTCCAAAGTTATAACCGCCCGACCTAAGATGGGAATGGAACTGTCGAAGCAAGTCCAGAGGAGGGCAACAAAGACGATTACAGGACTGGAGGATCTCTCTTACAAGGAAAAGCTGGTAGAGTTGGGCCTGTTCAGCCTCAAGAAGGGACTTTTAGATATGTATAAATATCTAAAAGGAGGGTGATGAGAAGACTCTTCTTGGTGGTGCCAACCAACAGAACAAGAAGCAACAACAGGCACAAACTAATGGCCAGAAGTTCCACCTAAACACGAGGAAAAACTTTACTGTGCGAATGAACGAGCACTGGAACAGAGTGCCCAAAGAGGGTGAGGGGTCTCCCTCACTGGAGATATTCCAGAACTGTCTGGACACAATCCTGTGCCACATGCTCTGGGATGACCCTGCTTGAGAAGGGAGGTTGGACCAAATGCATCACTGTGGTCCCTCCCAACCTGACCAATTCTGTGATTCTGTGCCTCCTTCCACCATTCAAAGGCCTGCAGGAGGAGAGGCTCCAACAGGCCACAGAAGACTTACAAATGAATGCAGCCACATCTCCGGGCCAGAGCTCCGTGTGTCAGTGGGGCAGCAGGGGAACCTCAGTCAAGAATGAAGAATTAGATCTTGTTCTCCCAGACAAGAATATCATCATAATCCAGGCTTTTACTTCCAGACAACAGCCAAACATGGGAATGATTAGGGATGTAATCAGAAGGTAATAATCAGTATTGTCTTCCATCCTCACACTCTAGAGATGGAAAAATGTACTGACCAGACCTCCCAAGCTTAACAAGAGCAGACCTGAAGGGCTAAAGCTCAAGAGAGACTTCAGCTATTTTAGCTTATTCTAAAAAGTTCTCACAGAGCCCGTAAAGGATAAAGTACCACCTGTGTATCTACTGCAAAAAATACTGTGTCCACTTTGCCCAAATGGTGCTTTTCCCTGCCATGACACCACTTCCGTAGCTCAGCTTTAGCATGTGCAGAAGTCCCCCAGTTCTGAGGCGTGTCCCATAGCAGTCTGGGACTGCTGGAATTACAGTAAATAGCTCTATTGGCAGGTGACATCCAGTGTTCAGACACCAGGAAAGCAGCTCAAGTCAGAGAGGGCCAGAAGACAGGAATTCAACTTGCTCTGGCTTTGTCCCAACTCCAGACAATCCTAGGCTTGCTCAGTAAAGCTCCTTTGGCGTTTATGAGAGATCAGAGCTGGGCAGCAAATGGTTCAGGTTACACTTCAACATGGACACCTGCCCTAGAGCCTGATTTACCTGGATGAATGCCAGATATAGGTGAGTCACCTAACGAGTCCTCAAGAGCCATTCTCAAGATGTTAAAATCTTTGTTTCCCTATCACACGAAGTAACTCGTGAAGCACCTCTGGCATGTCAAACAATAGCACCATTAATTGTGAGAACTTTTGGCAGTGCTATGCATCCTACTTTTCCATGGTCATTAGCATCTCCAGACTCAGCCTAGTAAAACAACAATCCCTCTCCAGCCTCTTTGCAACTCAAACAGGACTAATTACATGAGTGCTCCAAGGGCTGGGAGACTCCTTAAGACATATCTGGTTATCATATACTTTCCATACCCATAGTTAAATCTAATTTTGGCATATAACTCAAAGCATCTGTCTTTTCCAGATGCTGAGATGTAACCACGACAGACAGGATTCTCTCAAGAAAACCTGCACGAAAAAAATTCTAGATGGCTCTGGAAGCTCAACAGCCCATCACGAATCCCTTGCACATCCATGCTGAGTAGGTGAGGTCCATCCATATGGGATTAAAAGGTGCCTCTTACATCATCACAAACACCAGATGAGTAAAACACTCCAGCTCAACTTAAACGCTACAGTCCAGCCAGCACCAACAAAACCTCACCATAAATTCAGATTGCAATCAGCAGATGATCTCGTATTCTCTTAGAATTTACATAAAACAACGTTATTAACTGCGGGTAAAACAAAGAGCAACTGGACACGGTGGTGACTCTGAAGGTTTGATTTTTCAGAGCTGAAAAATAAAACTGTGCCAAGTACCTGTTCTCCAGGAAAACAGCAAGAAATACTGTGTTTATGTTGTTTCAGACACTTAGTTCTTCCTGAACCTCCCTGTTGTGCTCAGAGTACCTCACAAATGGCAGCAGCTCACCCTTGGGCCCTGCCATACAGTCTCAGCCACTTGCCTGGCTCCACCTGCCAGGTTTATCTCAGAGCAGGAGAGGACATGTGACGGGCAACCTTCAAACACTTGTTCCCCAGTCAGAAATAAGGCCTCATCTCATCAGGTGCTGAGCAAAAAGACAACTTCTGCCACAAACCGCTTGTGATCCAGTGTGTTCCCAAGGCAGTGGCCAATATTTACTTCCTGTTATGATTAGCAGCAATTGGACTACTGAAAACAGACAAATGTATCAGCACTCCTTAAAATTAATGGCCAATAAACAAAATAAATGAATGCCAGTTCTTCCTTATTGACATGGCTGTACCTGTTCTGCGCATGCTGTTCCTGCCTTCCATTCCAAGGGGAATGCAGCTCCTGTGCCACGTCATGTCTTGCAGTACCCTAAACTGTAAGGGGACACAGAGACCAATAACCTCTGAACATATCCAGTCATCCAGCACTGGTGTTATTGCAAGCAGCATGGATTAGAGCACACAATATTCAAGTCTTTCCACAGGTCTGCCACTACCTTTCAGCATTATTTTCAGCCTATCACTCAGCCAACTGCATTTATTTCCTCCTCCCCAAGTGACATGTTCCATGTATGAAGCCAAAGGACCCAACCCATGGCTATCCTTGTGTAGCACAGGGTTCCCTGCAGGATTATCCTCTGTGCACATGGATCCATGTTCCCACATGAGATTGAGTCTTTTACCAAGGTCTCATGCCAGTGACTGGTGGGAAGAAGAAGCTGCTGGGTGGTCCTACCTCTAAATTATTTGCTGACTGCTTTCCTAGGGACCATGGCAACTGTGGCACGGACAAGAGAATCCTTAAGGACAGCACTAAATTGGGTCACAGCCAGCCACTTGCAGGAGGAAAAGGGAGATGTTCTCTTGTTGGCATGGGGATGAGGTGTTGTCCCTCTTCTGTAGGGGCCAGAACTATCTCTAGTCTCAACAATCTACACTCTAAATTAAGAGCTACTATCCAGGAGAAGAAAGCAAAATAAAAGGAAGCAGCAGCAATACGAAGAGACCAGGCATTTATTCCTGGCTCACTTGCTCTTAATGGAGATAACAATACCTCACTCCTTGACAGCAAAGCAGGGAGACTTAATGCATGGAAGTTTGCCAAGTAAATTGAGATCTTTGTACAATAGGCACTTTCGACATGCACAACTCCTGGCTTATTAAAGCAAAACAAAAGCCGCTCACCTTGAGGAGTGTTTAGAAATTAGGAGCCACAGTTCCCCTTGGCACAACACTCCACAGGATTATTTAAGCTTGTGCACATCTAAACAGCAATGCTTGACTAGTTAAATACCTAACACCAAGGCGGAAAACAGCAAAGAAGACACAGGGCTGCTCTGTCCCTTCCACACAATTTCTCAGGCATTCTCCAGGGCCCCACTCTGCTCCCTTTGAGCAATGTCTGAGTTCCAAACAAGGCACTGCATCGTGACCTTATCATATCCTTACATCCAGTATAAATGTACATATGAGGGAAGAAGGGCTGCACATAAGTGGCTTATTTAGAAAGGTCCCAGAATACTTTTTGTGCAATTTTCTCCTCAGTTCCCCATCCATCCCTCCCTGCTGAAGTGGCAGGTAACCTGAGCAAGAGCAGCGTGTGAATTGATTTGGAGGCGATCAGCACATCGGTGTTCAGCTCTGGCCAGCTGCCGTGTCATTGATTGCCTCGGCATCGATTTGCACACCATTCCCACTCACCTGCCAAGTCAGATGGAGAGGGAACAATGAAGTGAAAAGAAAATTATGTATTTGTAGTAGACACTTTCACCTCTCTCCACATTCTCCCTCGGGAGAAGTTAAGGGACCTGGACTGATTTCAGTGCTACTTTTAGCAAGAGTTAGGAGAGAAGTCTGTACAAAAAAGGGGACAATAGGGATGACCCTCTTCCTCCGTTCCCTTTGACAAGAACCACCTACAGCATAAAAGAAACTAATATTTCTTGCCTGTAACGGAGGCAGAGATACATCAAGACAGAGTTTTGGCTGATAAATAAATCTTTTACTGTACTGTGGTCTTCTGCACCAGCCACAGATGATACAGTTTTTATTTGCTTACACCTCATCTAAAAGGGGGACTAGAGCACTCCAACACACAAGTATTTCAGATATCTATACCAGTGGCAGTAGCAATGATATTTCTCTTGTGTCACATATAAAATTCTCTTATTCTGGATAACTCCAACTTGAACATATCCCATTTCTATTGTCTTTTTCTTTTTCCTCTTTCTTCTTCAAACACAAAATAGCATTTAAGTGATTCACTGCCTTCATTCCCAAAACTCTACACAGATTCCAACAACATTTTTCCAAAAATCACTCCAGAAAACTCCCATTATGGGCAATAGTCAGTGACTCTCAGAAGACCTGGTTTCATATATCCCTTGTGAAAATGCGTGTTAGTCTCCTAAATCAACTAGAATGCACCACATGTGACAGTGAGCTGGGCAAGAAGACCCAATGTCAGGGGACAGAAACAATCAAAGCAAATAGATGCATAAATGAGGGAAAACACTGCCCTGGACTATTACAAAAGACGCTTTGAAAGCAAGCTCAGACTCAGAAAATTCCTAATCTGCAAACTGCTGAAAGTAGGAAATTATAACCCAGCCAGTGTCACACTCTACCTGTCACATTTTATATTTTCTCCCTTATGCATCTACTATTGGTCACTGTCAGAGACAAAAACGTTGTGTTAGAAGGGAGTTTGGTTTGACATTGGGGAGACATTCCTACACTCTTGTCTATCGGGAAATTTAATTTTCACAACATGTGTCAAATAGGTGTTATTTTTCCTTCCTAAAGAGTTTGCAGAAACAGGCAGAGTAATTAAAGGTTACACTTGCAGATACCATCACTATTATAGTTATTACACAATACAGTCATATTATTATAGTCACCACAGTGTTGTGTTCCTCTGGTTTCGGTTTTATCAGCTGGAGACACTTGCTTTCTAATTTCAGGTACATTGCAGGCTTCTAGTGAATTTGGGTCTAAATGGCCATCTATTTAAGAGTGCTGGGTAACCTTTGCTTTGTTATCCTATTTTCAGAAGAACTCAGCTTACCTTTAAGCACTGCCAAAGGAAAAAAAGCAACCTGGCACCATAATTGACCAGCAATTTATAGGGCCTTTTGGATGACAGAACTTGCAGAATGAAGAGAAATTTGAAACACTGCAGAGCTATGCAGGGTTCTGTAAAGGCCCTGTCCTCAGGAACCCAGCCCTTTTATGAATATTTTTCTCTTCCATTTACAGAGATTTAGATAATATAGAGAATTTAAATTGTAAGATGAGGTATCAATACCTACATGCAGGTGTCTCCATTTAGTCACGTGACTCCCATTCTTTTGTGCTCTTCTAAAGTAATTGGTTTCAGAGAATAAAACATCCATCATCTATTTCCAAGCAACATGCCACAGTAATGCTTCCCTCTGCCCACCTTCCCCCTTCAAGCACTTCTTGATCCCTTTCTCCCAATGCAGATTATCAAGGTAATGTTCCTTTTGCCCCAGCCATTTTACTCTTGTGCTTTGAATTCCTCTAACATCCTCCTCTGTGTCATCACACCATCTTCAGATGCCTTATTCTGAGCTTCTACCTTCTCCTCTTTCCTTATTCATCCTCATTTCCTACTGTTCAGCGCCAGCAACCCCAGTCCTACTATTAAACCATCATTAGCCTTACACACAGGAAACTCCACATGCCCAAGGGTCCCCTCTCACCTTTGCCCCCTCCATAAACAGATCCTGAAGGCCCTGTTCTTCCTCCACAACATAATACAGGACTCATTGCTTTTGTGACATCTGTGAGAAAATGATAACGAAGCTGATAATGAAAATATTATCGACTATTTAGGTACAATCAGTCCATATTACAAAGTTTATTAACTGCAGGTGAAACAAAGAGCAACTGCACACAGTGGTAGGTGATTCTTGAAGGTTTCATTTTTCAGAGCTGAGAAACAAAACTGTGCTAAGTATCTATGGTCTGAAAAATAAAGCTTTTCAAGAAAAATACACCTGGATACCAAAGACATCTGAGATGGCTGCACAAAGGTACAAGTGATTTTGAGAGTCTGCTACAGAAACTGTTTTTAAAAGAGGAAGAAATAAAAAGAAAAATTCACTTCAGGTACAACCTTTACTCCATTGCTCATGTGTCATTTATGCCTACTGGACTGAGTTGCAGACACATGCAGTAGGAGTGAATAAAGCCTGAAAGTCAGCTTATCAAAAATAGATTGCCAAGTCATGATTTCAGCTTTCCTCAGTTCCAGTGGCTTGCCAAGTATCCCCTGAGTTTTTACTGAAATTTGGAGAAGAACCTTGTGAAGAATAACTGACCTGAAGACAAAGAAGACTTTAGAGGAGGCTGGAAGACAAGGAGCATTTTGAAGATGGATTCTGATAGAAAATCTCTGAAGACAGCTGGCTCAAAAGGTGAAGTGTGGTCAGCATTTTTCTCCACAACAGGATGCTGCTGCGTGCACCAACTGGCACACAACTTCCTTTATCCTGACAGCTGCTGGATGCTGATATGGGTACATATTTAACATTTTTTCTCAGTCCAGCATACTAATACTAGGCCTTACTCCACTTTTTTTGCTACAGGTTCAGCAGAGGCACATACCTAGAAATGTTAAAACTCCTCTCTGAATCCAGGTTCAGAAGAACAACCCCAGTCCTGCAGTGAACACAGTGATGTTAAGAACGTGCAGTCACACCACACTTAAAATGTTTTGTGGGGCTTCTCCACCGACACACTGGGGAGGGGAGCAGCACATCGTGCACTGACACAAGGGTCAAATTAATGAGTAGCTGCATAAACTTCCCCCATGGCTCATACCAGACCTGGTATTTCGGTGTATTTTGGGTGCTCTACAGAATAGTTATTCATAGAGCCAAGGTTCCAAGAAATGCTCTGTACTATAAGCTTTTGTTTCCTGTGTGAGAAAAGAGGTAGTCCTTCCAAAATGAAAAAGTAACTATGACATTCTGAGCTTGAACCCTGGAACAGAAAATAGTTCATTTACAAAGACTCAATCCCATCACACGCAGTTGCTTTGAACTCTGTTCATAATACAGCTCAGTGTAAAATACATCAATTCTATCAGACAGAAAAAAGCAAACATGGCTGGGTGAGTCATGATGGGTTGTGAAACTGAGGGAGCTTGCACTGTCCCTTGGGATAAGTAAATTTTTATCGATCTCCCCCTCCATTCTGGTGATCTCCAGCAGGGAGCAGATTGTGATGAGTTAGTAAACTCCAAAACCAGGAGCTTCTTGCACACTCCTTGAGAAGGGAAAAGACTCACTCCTCACTCATAGTAGAGACACATAGTCTGGTGGCCACCAATGTGTATCTCATACCAAGCTGACCTGGAACACACCAGGACATCAGAAAGAAATTCCCAAGTCCTTCTACTGCTTTTGTACTGGCTTGTTTCTTAATGCTCTTTGTAGAACTACTCTGCAGATAATCTTGTGGAAAACAGCTTGGAGCAGATAATTGCAGGAGCTGGGAAGGAAGGGATGGCTTTGCAGGGAAAGGAAGTGAGCTCTCCGTTTTTTCTTCACAGTGCAACTGCCCCATACAGCAATCTCTCTCCCCTTACTGATGTGGCTATGACTGATCTACACAGATCCATTCCTTTGTGTTCAGCCCTGTCCACACACAACGGGCAGTGCCTTAACTATAGCACAAAAGACCCTGTGAAGACAATTGGGCCATTGACAGACTCTTCTCCGTCCAACTGAGGACAGTGCTGCTGTGAACTCTTCTCCTCATCCACTCCTCTGGCTGCAGAGGAGCTCAGATGTTCCCTTCCTAACACATGACAGACAAAATCAGCTGGGTGAGTTCAAACGAGCTGTTTGAACTGGTTGAACTAGACTGGTACTTCTGCTTGACACAGAAGAGAGATTGTTGGTGCTGGTGTTGATCAGCAGCTGGGGCATTAGTACCCTTGGCCTGCAGAGAGGGATCCCAAAGAGGGCATTTCACTAGGGCTCTGCATTACTGAGGGACATTAATCCTTTTCAACTATTCCTGTGAAGGAATAAAGATGGGCACTGTGGAAACAGGGCACTTTTTCACCAACATTTCTATCTCTGTATTATATCTGTAATTTTAGTATGATTTTTAATCCAAATAATTTAAACTTCTAAGCGCTCTCACATTCATGCACACCCACCAGCCTTTGAAATGAGCTAAGTAATAGAAATCACAAAATCTTACTTGAACAGCCTATTTTGTGGTGTAGGTAATTAGCATTCACTATTCTTTTCAAATTACAATACAATTGAAATACAATTTCTTTTTATCTTCTTCAGTTTAAGGTAAACTTCTGTGAGGTACGTTCCAGTTCAGCAGAGGTTCACTGCAAATACTGAGTATTTCATCCACGGGGAAGAAGCCATAGAGTATTTGTGCACTGTTCAACCTCTCAAAGTCCTCATAACATTAATTATGAATTATTCAGTTTGTGAAATCTGTGTCACAGAAGTTACATTCTGTTTCTTCTTAAATTGATTGGTGTAACGCTGACAAGGATCTAATTGAAATCAGTCTGTTGCTTAAGGTTACCTGGATGTTTTGTGTGCTGTGCCAAACCACGGCTTATGAGCTCACCTTGTATGAGACATACCAATCCTATTAAATAAACCTCGTCTTGCATCTTCAACCTACGATCCAAACCCATATTCTTCATCTGTAAATCTAAGCAACAAAAGTCAGAGATACATACTACCCATTATTCTGTTTCCTAAATATTATTTGAGAAGAATCAAGGTTTTCAAAGCTGGACACCAGAAATGGCTATTCAGATTTATCATAATGCAACTGACATAGAAAACTTGTTTCTTGGATGCAAGCAAAAGTTTACGCCAAAGATTGTGGAAGTTGATTTAGAAGTCCTGCATGGAAGCAGCTCTGGAAGCAAATGAAAAACATTCAAGTCCTCAAAGATCTTCCTTTTTTTCCATTCACCTTCCACCATCTTCTAAATCACAGTCAGGGAATGGGTTCAGCTCTTAGAATAGACAGGGCTGTAAAACCCCCAAAATTCTGGGTAATTATTGACTGAAAGGGAACAACTTTTCAGATTACAGAACCAGACACAGGTTTTTCTTTGCTGAACACAGTAGCTTGATCTCAAAGAGACTGGAGGTCATTAGACTCAGATATGTAGAGCCAGGAGAAGGATGAAGAAAAAGAAGACAAACCTCTAATCTCTAATCCAATCTAGGAATGGCACTGGCAGAAGTAAAAGTCACATGTGACTAAACCTCAAGGTCTTGTGTCAGTAAAATGAAAAAAGCAAGGACGACCACCGCTGAAAAGTGCAGGAGAATCAAAAGGCTGAGACATCATAAATCTAAGTCCACACACCACTGATGTGCCAAATTCAAAGCCAGGAGCTCCATTCTTCCTACCTGGTATATTTTGTGAGCCTGAACAGCATATTCCAATTCTTTGGTGTCAGAACTTTTTTCCCTTGTTTGTCTGCAAAAGAGAATCTTCAGTTCATGCCCAGAGTTTTAACCAAGGCAGTGAAACCTACCCAAGTTAGAATTTCAAATAACAGCCAAGAAATGAAAACCCTGTTACCTACCTTGGGATGTTGGTACTAAAGCATAACAATGGCACGTAGGAGGTCAGCATCAGCTGTTCTGCTGACAGCATTGTAACAGAAAATGGGACAGTGGTGAATAGCAAAGAGTACATTTGGAGCTGCAGCAGGGAAAGAAACATAAAAAAGGAAGGGAAATATGCCCTTTTAGCACCACTGTGTATTTTCCTACAGAACAGGGCTGTAACAAGGCTCTAAACAGAGAGGAAATGGGTCCATCACTAAAACAGCAAGTGCACTGAGATGTCTTTGCAAACTCCTTCCACCATCAGCAGCAGTGCCCTGCAGACTGAAGGATTGTTCGACCTGCACACATTAACCTACAGATCAAAACAAAACCCCACAACTAGATCTTCTCTTCCAGATTCTTTTTAACTCACTTATTTAGGCAGATCCCTGCATTACTAAACCCTTGATAATCTCAGAAGCCAAATAAAACAAACACCATTTCAGGAAAACAAACCAAAAATACCTATATTTAGAAGTCTGAGTTTGAGGCTTGTTTGGTGAAAACTGTAACATAGTTTTGGGGTTAATGACACTTGTGACTGGAATGAGGTATGTGCATCACACAAATTCCATCGTGCTCTGCCACTGAGAGGTCTGTACATGCTCAGACTGAGGGAGGAATGTTTCACATCTGCATAGCTGAGCAGAAAAACTCAAGGAACTCAAGAACAGTTTGAAGAAACTAAGGAAATAGGCTGATACTGACTTCTGCAGGTTGGGGTTTGTATTTTTTTAAAGTTTGAGTTTCTTGGCAAACACAACAAAAAAAAAATAGAAAGACACTGCATTAAACTTAGTTGTATTTTCTGTTGTTAGAATTCAAACCTAAAACGTACTGGTAAAAATAAAGAGCTGATCTCAGCACTCCAAAAATTCAGAGTGGAGGAAAGGAGGGCAGGAAGGGGTGAAATGTAGGTCAGAGGACGGTGTCAGAAAGGCACCCAGGAAAAGCAGAAGTTTCAGACTGTTTATAACCCACCAGCTGAAACTGAGGCCTGTAACAAAAGCTCTAAGAGCAGATGATCTGTGAAACCAAACCTGCAGATAACAAGATAATTCCTAAATCACAATCTAACAACTGTAGAACTTAAAAATACACATTAAGGCTGTCTTTACAGCGAGTGTTTTACTGTAGATTGACAGTAATGAAAACACTGGCGCTCACCACGCTCCCCTTTCACCCTTGTAAGGCCTCAGCCCTGGAGCCTCTGGCTACCAGTCTTGTGTTCTTCCCCCTGTAACCTCAATCCAGATGAAACCAGAGTGAAATTTATGTAACCTCAATCCAGAGGAAACCAGAGTGAAATATCAACTTGTTGAAAACACTTCTCAGTGCTCAGCCATCCATCAGTAAGTCTGTCTCCCTTCAGCCAAAAGCACAAAACTTCCCATTTTCTCCCTTATCTTTCCATTTTGTGGTATTTCTTTGCCACGGCAACTCGGCAGTAACATGTCCGGGTGTCCCTGACCTCCTGTTTGCTGCTTCTTTCTGTAAACTGTGACACCATTTCTGATCACCCTCTGGTTTCTGCTGTCATTAAGGACAGTCTCCACAGCACCATTCCAGTGGCACCAGTAGAGATAAGCTGTATCAGCAATACAACCAAGAATGGATAACAGTAGGATAGTTTTATGGCTGGAGACTTCTATAAACAGCATATGTCATAACTGCATTATAGAGATGGACTTTAATGGGTTCACCTTCACCCCATATAACTGTTCAATTACATCACTAGGAACAGCAAGATAACCATTATTGCATGGTCATAACAGCCCAGTTTGATTCCTTTTTTTTTTTTGCACAGATACACTGGAATAATTCATTTGCAAAACAGGACTTTGAATGTGATTCATGAAAGGTAGCAACAGGGCTCAAATCAAAGTGTAGTTCATGTCTGCCAGCTTCCTCGATTACCCAGAGACCACTATGTTACTGTGCTTCTGGAAAACTTCTTTTACCTCCCATTTCCAAACAGGTGTAACTGTCACTTAATGAACATTAATTAAGATAGATCCATTGTGATTTCAGAGTACTTTTTGTCTAAGCTTGATAAATTTATCACAGACAGCCTTAACAATACATAACGAGTTATATCTGCACTTTCTGCAAGTCTATGCAATTAATTTTCTATTTGTGAAAGAAAATGGAAAATGAAATATTGTGCCCTTTCTAATGCAGAGGCAGATGTAATGAATGGCTTTGGCAAATAGTTGTCAAAGTATGTTAACTAACATCTACAAATCTTTTCCTTCTCCAACAATAGTTTCAGGGCCCAGGATAATTCACTTCCCTTTTTTTTGTCATACTGATATGACATACTGAATCCACTGTATCTACATAAAAGAAACATAATTGAATTCAAGTTCCAAACCAATTGTCTTCATCTTTTAGCCACTGGCTTGAGAGATCCCAAGCACAGATTAAAATCCACGGAGCAGATCTTTTCAGTATTCCCACTGGAGAACAGAAATCTGGTAGGCAAACACTTGAACAGAAGACTTCCCAGTTTTGGAAGAGGCTGCTGACACACACTGATCAGTCTGCTTCCAAAGGGAACAATCACTGTATCCTGCATCTCCTGTCAGCACCCTTTCTTTGTGTGGGAGTGGGAGTAAATATTCTTTGCATCTGGACTTTAGAATTGGCTTCAATACCTTTAAATTCTTACCTGTATCATTAGAAAATATCTATAATATTCTTGCAAGCAAAGCATCCCACCCTGTTGCCAGACTGTCAGACAATTTCCTCCAGCTCTCCATTATTCCATTACTGGAAATAGTGATATCCATGGGGAAGGGGTAAAGAGCTTGTCTTCTGTTGTTCCTCAAAAATGGGGAATTATTCATCAAAACCTACACAAGTTTAATCTTTCAGTTCGCCAACTTAAAGCTTCAAAAGTTTAAGAAGCCCTAAGATGAAGATTACCAGTAATTCCCTGAGCTGGGCTCTTTGGGGCATTCAAAGAGTCTTTATTGCATGCCTACACATCATTCTATCCCTAGTATCAGACTTCTCTTCTATTTGTGAACTGGGGAAGCAGAGCATGGTTTCAAAACTTCAGGTTCTTTCATCCTTTTACATGACTAAGTTCAGCTAAGTTCTCCAAGCAGCTTTGACTCTGGCTTTTTCTACCTTTGGAGACCTTGCAATGTTCCCAATACTCTTAAAACAATTGCTTTTAACTTTTGGACATATGTGATAATAGTGTGATGCAAACCAGCCAAGGTCAAGTGGTTGGTAAAGCCTGAAATAGTTTAGCAGTCAAGGATAACACCAATGCACCAAAAAAAAGCAACACCAAATTGCTTGTAGGTCATCAGCAACAGCACTGAGCCACAAGAAGTTCCACAGCATTACACCAAAGAAGAAAACAACACTGCACCCACAAAAGCAAAATTGAAATGACCCAGCAGTACAACCATAGCATTCAATCTGCAAGTAGACTAAGGAAAAAGAGCACCTGGGTGAAAAACTCCTAGCACAGAAGTCATTGTTTTACCTGAAGTCATGAATGCAACTGTACTCACCATGGGAGAAGTTTATCCTCTTATAGATTCTGCAAAGCCTTCTGATTTTGAAATGCTCAGCCTGAGGCATGAAACTGCCTGGATACAAGCTGTTCCACAGGCACAGAGGCACTACTCAATAGGGAAAGCTTCAGAACTGATCACACATTAAATGTATAGGCATAGGTGGCATTTCAGCATCCTGTCTGTCTTCCCCACAATCAGTAGCATTCAGCAAGAGTTTCCTTCCAGCATCAGAGCAATGCAGCATTCATCTCCATTTCCTCAAGCAAGGAAACAAGTAGAGAGGGAGAGTCCCTGGAGTAATCAGCTACCTACTGGTTCAAGTACTCCCTTAAGAAATTCAGATTCCTCATCTGCTCAGTTTGAGCAGACACAGACTTCATTCCCCCATGCTTCAGGTGACACTTTAACCACCTCAGCCGCCCCTCTGAAGTCCCACTTCCACATTGTGTAAGGTCAAGAGTAAGGGCCTGCAGAGATCAAAGTTTGGGTCCCTAAAAAGTTCAGGGAGTAAATCAGCCATGTTTTTGCAAGTCTAAGTGGAACACAAGCATCTTCAAAGACATCACCAGCCACACACGTGCACACACACAAAGTCCCAGCTCAAAGGACTGACATCTCTCTGGTATTACCAAAATGTTTCTGAAGTAGCTGATGTTTCTCAGGCATGTTACACCTGAAAGGTAGAACAGCCTAGCCAGTAGAGCATCTGCTTCACCAAGAACCCCTCACATGAAAGAAAAATTATGGGAGCAATAAAATAAATGCTGACAGCACTACTGCTAGTCACAGAACCCACAAGCTGGATAATCAGCATGAGGCTACTGAAAAGGCAGGTAATTGTTTGGGGTCCTCCTGGCCTCGGTACCCACCTGATTCCTTCCTAGAGCCAGGTAACAGCACTTCTGCATAGACACAGAAGTTGTGCAAAGCCTTTGAAAAAACACTCATCAAGAAATACTATCTGACTGGGCCAGAGCAGCCTCAAAACTCACTGCCAAAGACACAGGCACAAGGTATAGTGGAAGGACAGCAGTTACCTCACAGCACAGTGGGCACCAGCAGATGCCAAGGAGTGCCATGTGGTAACCAGCCTGCCACAAAGGAATATTGATGTCCTCAGCAAAAGCAACCAGCAGGATTTCTGAGACTCAGAATCAAAACTGTTCTGGGGTATAGGCACAGGAGACAGGATGGCAGAAGCACAGCTGTATCTTCAGGGGTTTGGTAGAAAGCACAAATATGGGGAAAAGTTACACACATTGAAGCTGGAAACAGCTACAAAACTACACAGAGCCCATCCTTGCTTTTACTGCACAAGCTATAAGCTGAATCTGAAAAGCAGGTCAGAAGATATCACTGCTAAAAATGCAGCTGGGCTCAGAGGTTATTAGGGCTTGTTGACACCATCTTTTGAGCCTTTCAGATGCAGAAAAACTACTGGTATGAACAAGAGACAAAACTGCAAGACAGACACTGTTAATGCAATGCAGCACAGCCTTCACAAGGAACTGGTGAACAAGGACACCAATCTCAGGGTGCTGCCACATGAAAAGGGGTGTTCAGTGAAGCAGAATGTGGGTTCAATCCCAATGAGATACACAGCGCTGATGTCAGAAAATGCATCCACCCAAACTGACTTTCATAAGTGTTTGTATCCGCTTTTCTCTCAGGATGGCTACTCAAAAAGACAGCAACTCAGAATGTGATTTGAGCAGGTATGAAGTCATATATAAGACAATCAAATCAAGAGGCACAGATCATTAGAAAGAAGGAATCCTTCTTTCAGACACTGTATGCTGGCCAGGCACGTCAAGTGATATCAATGTCATGAGGAGTAAAGATGAGACACAGGAGGAAGTGCAAGCAACAAAAAAGTAGCTGTGAACATAGAGAAGGCTCCTAAGAGACCCTGAAGTAAAACAGGAATGAACCTACTAGTCTTGTATTCAAATCTCTTCATTATTCTAAGTGATTCTTATGACTGCTGAGAACTCAACAGGTCTTTCATTACCACAATATTCACCATAAAAACATTTCTGTACATACAGTGTCCCAAACCATGCAGTTCAGAAAATGTATTTTCAGTTACTAAGAAAAGAGAATTCAGCTCCACCACACATCAAAAGGTCAAACCAAACTGGCAAGTTACGAACAGCAATGACAGGCGAGTCATTCCAGACTGGGTAACATCTGGGAAGGCACTGAGAGCAATGAGAGACTAGTGGTAGAAAGAACAATGGATGAAAGAGAGGGGGACAAAAATGTGCAACAGCCAAAACCTGTCTAGTCTGAAAAGATAGCAGCAAGAACTAATCCCAGACACCACTTATTAAGAAATTGTTTCCACTGCCAAATCACACTCTCCTGAGTAGTGCTTTGAGCAGATGAATTCTTATTTATGTAACATGACTTCCTCACTGAAACAGCACAATTGCTCACACACACCATGCATACCAGATGAATGTGGAAATTAGGGAGAAAACCACCATCAGCCAATAGGCTTACAGCATCTGGACACTCTTTCCAAATCCCCTGGAGAATAAAGTCAGGACAATGTCAATTCACCTGATTTACCAATCAAACAAGCAGATGCTTTCAAAGTTCGAGTTCATGTTATGGGTTTGTGCATTCAGATGTGCACACACGTGATGTTACAAGCAGGATGGAAACATGATAAGTTCCATAAGCATGTTTACTTTTTATCTCTGATAAATACAAAGGAAGTGATTCAGACTTGCCCAGAAGGCAGGGATTCTACTGACATTATAGGTGCCGGTGGTTATGTCTAGGAGCCTTCAGACAGGTACTGCTTGTGAAAGAGATATTGAAGTCAGCTTTAAAGTATTGAATTCAGGCACAGGTACCGGACTAGCTGTGGCAGCCTGGAGCTCAGCAGGGGCTGATTTATCCTGCTGGAAAGTAATCGCTGTGTAATTAATGGAAACATCAGTCTTTATTTTAGGGGATGGATGGTAAATCTACCACACAAGTTATGAACTAAAGTAAATGTAAATTTGTTAAATACTTATACTTTTTGCACCAACATGAAAAAATGTTTTATTCTATTTGCAGGAACCATTTTCAGGGGAAAAAGTGACTAACAGACTGTGCTTACGTGACAGGTCACAAGAAGCAGGTTTCATATGCTGAGACAAGAGGGGAACTCCACCCTGCACCCTGATCTTCCAATCTTGGGTCTTGACCTAATGGCAAAAGTCCTCAGAGACCCCTCCCAAGAATTACTTCCTCTTCTCTGGTAAAATAAAACTTCTGCTTCTCTCAGTTGCACTAGCCTTTTTTTGGGACACAATAAGTATAAACAACCAAAGTCTTTAATGCGCTTCATCTTCTGCACAGGGAAGGATTAATCCTTGAAATTAATTTTAACGGTAGCATCTCAAATGAAAACCAGGGACAGACACTGTCTCCACCAGCACTGCATTTAGAGCAGCACAGCTATTGATTTAGCTCAATTATGTTTTAATGTAACATTTGCTTTGTTAAACAAAGCTCAGCATCTTGGAATTAATGGCAGTGACCAAACAACCTCCGTCCAAAGATGCCACTATCTGAGGTGAAAGTACTACTCCATTGCCACATGCTGTTCTCACCCAGTGCCTGTCAGCTGAGGAGCTAACCCAGGTCACCTTCTAATGGCTACATGACTTACTCCAAGTTCACTCAGCTCCTTCTAGAAGGCACTGAACCAGGCCACACAGTCCCATCCAAGGCTGCTCACCAGTGTTTTGACCAGATACTGAATTGGCTCTTGCTCTTCTCAGAGGTGTGTTCCTGCATGTGCTGGCACCAACCAGATCAGCAGCTGGGCATTCCCACTGTTGCAAGCAGACTATCATATTAATACCCAGGTGACTTGAATGAGGTGGGCCACAGCCAGCTATTCCAAGCCTTTCTCAGAGCACCCCTACTTAACTGGCACAATTGCTTCTTGTTTTTGAAGTTAACTTCCGTGGTGGTGGATGACAAGACAGAAACAAAATTCAGAATTTAAATTGTGCCAATACAACACCAAACAGCCAAAATATCAACTACATGCTGCCTTTTTATTAAGACATCAGTCATTCTAATTGCCTTACACAGTGGAGTTCTGGCTACCCACTTAAGCTTCTGGATACCATGGGTAACTATTTAATGACACCAGTAGCTCTAACAGGTGAGCCTATCTTTCAGTATTTCCCTTCCTATCATGGGGGAGTCCATGTCCTTCCTCCCCAGCCCACTCCAAGGCATTCCTTTAATTTCTTTGGCTCTTTACAGAACAAAATGCACTTTCAGTGAATGATTTTGAAGGAGCAGGAGAACCAAAGGAAAACAAGTACAAAATCACACCAGCAAATGAAGTATGAATGTTTTAGCATTAATTCAAAGCTGTAAGGTTATAAAGGAGTTGGGGAATTAAGACATACCCTTCACACCAAGGATCTTCAATTGAATCCAGACAAGTTATAGGAAGAGCTGACATTAGAGAAAGGAAAGATGACACTGCAGTGAGATCATCCAGGACTAATGCTGCCTTTAACCTGGAGCAGAGGAAAGACTGGGCTGTTTAAAATCCCTTCAAAATACTTTTAAGCCAAGCCATCACATGAGATGGAAACAGTGCAGGTAGGAATATACTAAGTAGGGTTTTTTTCTGGTACATATATGTATTTTGAACTGGACTTCAACAAAGAGGAGGTTGCAGTGAAGAGACTGATAGACTTAATAGCAACACAAAACCCAGCACTAGATTTCTTGCTGAGGTTGGATGGGTGCCAGGGAAAGTAGGGCAAAATATTCCATTAACTTTCACTTTCACAATTCCAGGGCTATTCATCTTTGAGAAATGTAATAAGTTACACAAATGTATACAGGTGTCCATCTAAAATGACTTGGTTTGGAACTCCCATACCTTAATATTGCAAGTACATATACAAACAAATGCTGTGTGGGTGTTACGCGATCTTCAGACCCACAAGGAGAAGGACAGTAGTCAAAGTGTTTACATGAATCAAACAAAGGGTCAAAAAAAAAAAAAAAAGGCAATTTCATTTCAAATACATCTAGGGCTTTCTCATTAGGCCATGAAACTCACAGGTATTAATCATGAAAATAAATGTTCCTTGCCCCTAGGTGCGACACAGTTCTTACACAAGAGAAATGACCAATACAACTCTTTCTCTGATCAAATTACTGAAGATGAAATGAATTTTAAAACAATATCCCGGGTGGATTATGCATTTAGCTACTTAAGAAGAGACTTTGTAAGGACCCCCATTTATTACTTTGAAAAGCCAAGCTAGTTGCTGCCAATAATTAAGGCACAGTCTTGTTCACATCTCACCTTAAAGGCTTTGGAGCTGAAGAGCCTATGGATAATAGCCAGCTGCCCTATTGTACCTCACACTTTGCTTTGAAAAGTTTTGAAACAAAAGTAAAACCAGGTAAAGTAGATGGTCTCATTCATCAGCACTTTACTGGGACTTCTCACAGGAAAACAACAAATGTTTCATACATTGCCTTTAAAAAAAAAAAATTACAGAACAAATCCTATACATGTGTTCTTACCTATACATTATATGTAATCTCAAAAAAATAATAATAATAAAAACATCACTGAAAGGCAGAGGTTTAATTAGCACTATACCCACAATTTAATAGGATTTCATTTAGGCTGGGCTTCTCACGAGTATAAAATGAAGCGTGTGATGTATATTTGCAGGATTAAGGCTCACGGGCTGATTGCCAGACCTACACTACAGCTGCACTGAGGTTGCGTGCAGACAGTGCCTCACACACTGCACCTGCACCAGCAGCTCCTGCACCCAGACAAGGCTTTTGTGCCACTCAGCTACCTCTGAGGCTGCTTCCTTTACTCCACTTTTTTTCCAGCACATGGAAAAAAAAATCCAATAACCACAACTCACATTCCAGAAATGTCAGGGGTCTGGTTATAAACCATGACAGGGGGAGCCAGCTAAGAATAGAGGGTATCTTTTCTGTTTGAACTCTTTAAGTCTTAGTCAATGGAACCTCATGATGTTTAGGGCAGGTTTTCAAGCTTTCCTTCAGGAAACAAGAGCTAGACAGTGTAGAACAAAAGCTCTGATTTTCAGAAAACTCACTGAACTTCAGTATGAAAAAAACCCAGACAAACAAAAACCCTGCACATGGTTGGGAATAAGATCATGAGCCAAAGCACTATTGTTCTTTAACTCAGAGTTCAGCTCTGTGCTGTTTCCAGCCCCTCTCAGGCAGGCCAGGAGCAATGCTTTCTCCTCACCACATTGTACATAGCTGAGCTCCTCCTTGCACCTAGAACTGGGGTTTGTCAAATCCCACAGTAAGACATCCTAGGATGAGCTCAGCTGTCAATATGAAAGCTTTTCTGCAGGTTGAGGTTCCTCAACTTACTTACCTTAGCATGAGACAAGCTCCTGTGCCAGTGTACAGGAGGCAGGGGAGAACTTCAACAACACCAACTAGAGAGGCTTCAACTGGTCTAGAATCACAATTACATTTAGCTACAGCCCAGAAAATCCAAACCCACTAGTATTCAAGTGTCCAGCAGAGTAATTACCCACATAGAAGAATTTTTTTCCATTTCTGTGGAGGTGTAGAACCAAGCTCCTATTTCAGATGTGGCAGTGTAAACCAACAGCAGAGCCCATGACAGCAGCAATCTGTTCAGGTCTACCTCAGAGTAATTGACAATAGCTTTTGGCATAGTTGACAAATTCAAGCGGGACAGGATTTTAAAACCACATCTGAAGTTCCTACTGCAAGTGTTGTTATATGAACTTCTCAGTAATTACAACATCACCTCAGGAATTACAACATCTTATGTTTTAATTCAAGCCAGTCTCAATTAGGTGGCAATTCTGTGGTAACATGACTAATACCCAACAATCAAGTCAATAGCTTCCTACTGTCCACATAGCAAAGCCATGAGCCAAGCAGTGTTGGGTGAACTTTGAGCTTAGACAGAAGATTTTCAGGGCACTGAGAACCTGATCCATTTCTCCCAGAAATCTTTCATCTATCCTTTTAAAACCCTGACCCAGGGAAAGCACTGCAGGAGCCATAACCAAGTTCAGTAGGTGACTCTTCCTATAGCAGAAGTGACAACACAACACCAAGAAATTCTAAGGGCAAGAGATATCACTGGGGATATTCAGCTGGGCTTCCAAGTGGTATCAAAAATTCATAAGTAACAGCCATTCAAAAATGGAAATTCACGGGGCACTTCAGAGTTGGGATAATTCAGGCAAATTCCAGTTTGAGGAATTAAGATTGTACTGATTCCAAATAACCACTAATCAAATGTGTTTCATCCTGGCCAGAAGCGTGCTAGAGCCTCACCAGCACTGTTAACCAGCTGCATGTTTGGGTGTTAGGTGACAGTCAATCTATCCCCTTTTTAGTGTGTTACAGGATTAAAAAGCATTGTATTAAGGAAGAAATTTTCACTTTAAAGGAGCGGTGGTGACAGCACAGAGGAGAATGTTGGTGTGTGGTCTTCTCATCAATGTTTCCTCACTGTTTAAAACAAGGCAAGCCTTAATGAAGAGGACAGAGGAGTAACAAAACAGAACTGTTCCAAATAAAAGGAAAAAATTGGAAAATGGTGCCAAAAGGAGTACATGATATTAAACAGTGAACTTTTATAGACAATCTGCAGGAGAAACTATATGACGATCTACAGAATAATTAGTTCCAAAGTTAATTCATATGCTTATACAGCACTAAAATATAAAGAGGCTATTCCTCAGGGTTTTCCATTTTTGTTAACTTTTTAACTAAGGACAGAAATTTTAAAGGCACATTAAAATTATCATCTATCACTAAATTACATATTATACAAATGTAAATGTGATCACACCACACTTAAATTCTTATAACAATAAACTATTCTGTTTTCTTCCCCCTGACATTTACAAAATTCATTTGGAGGAGTAGGATATACCTTACAGAGATTAGTGATAAATCATGTATTTTTAATGAATATCAATAGGAGAAACCCCAGGACATAACCCACCATCTAATTTGATTAAACTGTGCTTAAGGCAACACCACCTCTCTGGCTGGGGAATAGCACTATAATGACTTTGTGAGCATTATTGCAGGCTGTTTTAATGATTTAATGAACTGACTCTATATTTAGTTCAATAGCCTTAAAATGATTAGTGTTTAAGAAAAATTAGCTCACTTTGATCTGATTCTATTTGATAGTAAGTTTAAATAACCTAACCCTTCAAAACACAGTGGAAAAAAATTCCTAGAATCACAGCCAGCTAACTGCTAGAAAACATTACGGCAATCATTAATAACAGTTCATTTATGTTTAGCTACAGCATATGGAATGACACACTCATCCCCCAAGATAGGACACAGCAGCATATATTAAGTTGCATCATATTATTTTCCTGTGTTTTTTTAATGTGAAAAATAAACCAAGAGAAAAATGCCCACCTGTATGCACATGTAATGCAAAAAATTTTTCCTTCATCAACGGTGCCGCTTAAGAATTTTAACGTGTGGGTCCAGAGTATGGTTCTGTGTCATCTAGAGACTGGAAAACTGTGTTGGGATTCTGGAGTCACAAGCTATGCTTGATGGCATCAGTCAGTGCTGGCAATTTATTTGAAGTGCTCAAGCCATGAATGCAACATAGCCATGCTGCTGAGAAAGGAAAACAAGAATATGCCATAGTGCTAAAAATAACACTTCCAGTGGGAAGTTTACAAAGTATGGAACTAAACTGGAGCTGAGTTTCTGAAAGGATGAAGGCAGAAACATCCACTCTGCAAGGTTCTCTCTGCACTTCACCTGTGCAGACACTGCGATCCTTTTGTGATCCAAACCATCCCAGGCATATCACAACAGCCCACTCCCCGCACCAAACTGCTAGAAGCAAACCAAACACATGCAAGATTATAACCCACTGTGCAAATTCAAAAGCAGGCACCCAATTCAACCATGAATCAAACCTAGATGTCAAATTCTTCTCAAGAAACAGCCCTAGCAAGGAGATCCTTCGCTGGTTGTAACAAACACCAAAGGGGAAACGCCAAGTGCAAGCTAAAACTAGAGACTAGTGTAAGACACCCTCAGACCTTGTGTTGTTTTTCCACTTTCCTCTTCCAACACTATAGTCATGAAATAGTCTCCTTGGGTTTTTAGTCTTAAGCAGTTCACCTACACTTTAAAGTGAACTCCAAATTGACAGGCAGCAAACACCTTCCTCTCCCCAAAGAAGTGCAAATGAATTTGTTGCCAATCCACCCACTGCAGGAGGCAGCAGGTTGCAACAGAAATCCAGGAGCTGATCCCCATCACACCAATGAACACTTTTTCCATGTCCCTCTCCAACTTGCCTGATCATGTCCCCTGCAAAGTACAAGGGTTTGATTTGCTGAAAAGCAATTTCTTGGTGGCATTTATCTACATAAAAAAATGTTTGGGTACATTCAGAATGCTCATACTGCTTTTTCTTATGGTTATTCCCTTGTGTCTCAATGCTCCAGATTTCCAGCCACCCATTAGGAACTGCAGGCCAGGTTCTGAGGCTGGCTTTCCAAGTTATTTTATATAATCTGTGTTCCTAGAGTATTTTTTCCCAGACCTCTGATTTTTACTGTGTTGATCACCCTTTATGTTCAGTGAGTACTTTCCAGTGTTTCGTGTTTCCTGCAGAAAAATCTGAGACCACCACTTTCATTCCAGACTCACAAAACTGGTAAATATCTTTATCATCAATAGAGTTTATTTATATCAAGATTTGTTTTTTTTTTTATTCTGCCAACTCTTCCTCAGGCTGAGGACATCTGTTTTCCAAGAAATTCTAGCATTTCTAAATTTCTATAAGAATCTAATCTAGAACCTAATTTTTATTTTATTACAATAAAATAATAAGTAACATTCTGTGGCAGTGACACAGTAGAAGTTGTGTCTACTCACATGTTCCATTTTAATATGATTTATCATCAACAAATTATTGTGTAGAAGATAACAGTTATCATATATGCAAACTGGTAGCTTGGTAAGAGTACAATTACTCAAATTCTGCTTTGAGTTCCAACATGAAACGTGTCAAATAGTTCAATAAGGCACACATTGTCCAAATGACACACTCATATTATAAAAGCACTGACAAATTGAGTTAATTTTCCTTTTCTGTCAAAAGCTACAATCAGATTGTCACAGTCCCATGGAACATTCCAATTTCCACTAAACTGCGTTTTCTAACAGAAAACTGTTCCATTAAAAAAAAAAAAATCAGCCAGCTCTAATGTGCCTGAAGTCTATGCAATTAAAAAAGTTTCTAAATATAGCTTTAATCATGGCCGACCCCAATCTTCTCAGAAGTCCTTGCCCTCCAGGCCATCCCAAAGGGATGGGAACATCCAGTAACAAGCCAAAAGTCTCATGACAGTGTATTGACCCCATTTGATATTTATCTCTAGCCATTTGTGAGCACTTCCCATGAGCTTAATTAAGCTCATTCATTTCCACAAATTGTGGCATCCTAGAAAATATCAGACTTTCCTTTGATAGATGAGATTCAGATGTGGAAGTCTTATGGGAGGCAAGGTGTCTCTCAGGCTATTTGACAGAATAGCTCATGAAACAATTTATCTAATCCCACCCTTCCACAAGGTGGAAGTGGAATGCACGTTAGGATTGTGCCCTGTCCAATGCGGACCCCAGCAAAGAGCCACTTGCTATGAACTGGAAAAAACTCCCCGCAGCGTGGAGAAACTGAACCCTTAAACTACAGAGGCAGAATTGCAAAGCCACAAAACAATTTCTGTCCTTCAAGGCAGTATTTAGAAGGAAAAACACGTGCATCAAGAAGCAAAGATTTGAGAAGCAATCAGGTGAATGTTTCTGCACTTGGCATTTGAGTTTTGCTCAGAGTGTCATCCTTGTCTTTCCTACATTATTTTTTTCTATTTGTGCTATATTTGACTGCCTTTAGGGAATTTGTTTTGTATGACAAAAGCCCATTCGAGGGGACACTGTAACAGCCTTCCACTGTAGAAAAGGCTGCTGCAAAAACTCACTACTTATTCTACAGAGATAAGGCAAAATACCAAGTAAAGGTAATCAAACATGAATGGAGGAAAGTAGGAAGATTCACTCTTTATCATAATGGTCTTAAAGTGAAGTCAGACAAACTTCTGTCTTGAATAAGAGGTAAAATTGATTCTGCCTCAGGGCAAAATAATAAGCTAGCAAATCCCTCAGAGTTGCTTCAAGCTGGGATTTTTTTGTTGTTTGGTTGTGGGTTTTTTTAATTTAAGAAAATCCATGATAACTGCAGGCTGGAAAAATGTACTTTAGTACCCTGTAGAAACCATTTCTTAATATCAAACCTAAGTAGAAAAAAAGTATTTCCCTAACGTAGAAAAACATTTTTTCAAAAAAAAAAAAAAAAACAAAAAACAACTACCTTTCATTTATTTCACACTAAAACATTCAGTCATGAGGTATAAGCTCAAACTTTGTTGGTTACATACTTTTCTTCCACAAGTGTTTTCCTTTACATAGCTGCTTCAATCTAGTATGTGAGCTGAAGACCAGTGCTAATACAACAGTATTTTCCTTTCTTGAGTATATTTAAGCACTTTGTTTACTTTGGAATTTTGGTTCATAATTCCTATGCTATCCTAATTGCTCCATTTACCTTTAACATATGTACACTGAGTCCATACCAAGAAGTTCAGGCACTTCATGCAAAGGAAGAGCAGTTGGTCACCACACTGGTTCCATCATTCCTAATTTTTCCAGCTCATTTAACACCTTTTCTACTGTTTTATGCATACTGAGCACCAGTCTCATCTCAGCTGTGCTACCACCTTTGCGCTACATGAAAAAAAACATTTTCATCTTGGAGTCCTTCAGTTCATCCAAAAAAAACTCAAGGAAAAGCTTTTTTCCACCCGTCATATCTGGATCATGAACTATCTTCTTGCTGTAGCACAAATATAGATCTGTTTTCCCCAGTACATGGAAGTTCAGGATTTCCAGTGCTTTTGTTGTTCTGAGGTTACAGTTATTAACCAAGTCTATTTACCCAATTGTGTCCCTGAAACAGGACATCAAAACAGTGGCACCAAAAACAAAATGATACCCATGTGAAGTCATTTTCCCTACAGGAGTTTAAAAGTAATTTTTAGCCAAAACAACCTTTTTCCTTTAATGTTTCCTCTTTCTGGATGTAACTTACCTAGAAAAGTGTAATGGATGTAAAGCATCCTGGTTTTATGCTTCGCTTTTTAATTATTTGACTTAGACAAATGCCAAGTGGCAAGACAAAACATTTCATGCAAATGAAGGTACTTGAGAAAGCTGCCTAAAAATAGTAATATTTAATGCATATAGTGACTAAAAATAGCCATGGAGTCAGCAGCTATTGAACAGCTACAGAAAATCTCAGCCATCAGGATCTGTTTACACAGATATTTCTGTCCCAAGACTAAGAGTATTTAAAAAAAAAAAAATCATCACACAAAACACATCTGTTGGGGGGGGGGTGTTTTGGTTTTTTTTCCCAGGTACTAATATATAGGACACAACGTGGGTGTGACAAATAAAATCACTACCGAAGGGGAGGGTGTGAGAAATAGAGCAAGAGAAGCGATTTTGCTGCTCCATATCTTGGCCCCATACCTACAAAAATAAATGGTTTGTGGACAGCTAACCTCAGGTCAGCAAAGCTTCCACTATTAAGTAGTTCCAGCTGGCAGGGATTTCCCAATTCCCCACTTACAGGAGCCTCTCAAATTGCTTGTTCAAATTCATGCAGATCTGGGATTCCAGATAGAGATTTCAGAATAGCAACCAAAAAATTATTGTACCATAACACCAAAAAAAAAAAATATCCTAACTTGAGCTGTAAGTGAAATTACAACAGCAATACCTCCAGAAAACTACATGCTTCCCATGTGAAGCTTTCAGGTACAAGATGCACTCAAAGTACAGTCAAAATCTGAAGAAAAGTGAGAGCCAACCTTATTCTGTCAACACTGACCTATTTTGTTCAGGTCTAACAGCTCAAAAAGATACAAATTTGGTGAAACCTGGATTGTAAAACCATAACACTCCTCAATTACTTTTCGTTGGCCAGACAGGCGAACCTGTCATTTGACAACACATCACGATCCAAGAGAGCAAACTTTATCACTCAGGGGTCATGAGAAAATGGCCACAGGTACAGTTTGCTAACCTTCCCTAGGTAATTTTTCACA
The DNA here is from genome assembly GCF_029207755.1 of Chamaea fasciata. Lineage (NCBI taxonomy): Eukaryota > Metazoa > Chordata > Aves > Passeriformes > Sylviidae > Chamaea > Chamaea fasciata. The sequence continues at coordinate 8,595,317 of NW_027094088.1, read as the reverse complement.
GTTATCATCCAAAAAGCGTAAGAGCATAAAAGACACGTTATCTTTGAGCTCCGTTTATTGTAACATGGGTGAGATTCCCTATAAAACCACTTACTAAGTAACTGTTGTGTGTTCTTCAACACAGAGTCAAATCAGTAACACATCTTCTTGACAGTGTGTCAGGAGCAAGACAACACCTCTTCTCTAAGAGTCCAACACGTTATTTATCATTTGGCTCTGACTTACATTTGCCCCCCACCCAGCACTAGCTCCAAAAGCACTTTCCTGCCTGGTTTCTTAATACAGTATCTGAAGACAAAGCTAAGCCAAGAGTTCCAGAATTTGATTCACATTTTCCCAAATGTCAAGAATCCATTGGAGTTTTGCTCTTACCTGTAAGTAGATGCTTGATCACAAAATTTTCACTTATGTTCATCTTCTGAAGTCAATTGAGCGGTTTCTGTGGGGGAGTTTGAAGAACAAATCAACGTAATTTCTCAATTCTCATAATAAAGTGTTGTCTTCATAAAGTTTTGCACAGCATTCATTGCAAGGACAAGTTCAAAGGCTGGTTTCAGGGCTTCCTGGATTATCCTCTCAAGGATTTTGGTTTTTTCCATCCCCTTTAAATGAAATCAAAGTCTACATCACAATGGTTTCAAATGAAGGATGTCCAGCAGCCCATGTGGAAAGTCACAGCCAAATTAACATGCAAATCTTGACACTTTTGATACTAAATTTGAACTCTGTACAGAATCAAGTTCTAATTTAGTATTGAAACCTCTCATGCTGATTTTTACTTAAACTGAAGTCCATTGCATGGCTGAGAAAAGTTAACCCTTCTATTCTAAAGAGGTATTAAGAGGTAACAGGAACCAGGCACCTGACATTTCTTTTGGAACAAAATTACCGCAAGCTGAAAAGAGCCTTAACCAGTTCATCACTGGCTCAAGGTAAAGCACGAAAGTGTTGGAGTGGTGTGTATTCAGTCTCCTCTAGAACAGGACAGACACAGAACTCATTAATATTATTAAAGGAATATCATAGTTGTGTCCCTCATGGGGAACAATTGTCATCCTGACACAGCCCCACTCTGCAGTCAGTTAAAGGATTGGTCATGTGCAACACCAAGTTCTCATAAATCCATTTTTTCAACCTGAGCTGGGCAGGCTTGGCCTCTAATTGAACCATTTTAGTGGGTCAGGCCGGTGCAATAGAAAGTCCTTTGATGATTTATTTCATGTCCACCCAAGTTTGTTCCTCTCAGGAATTTCAATCCCTGCACTCATGCAACACCCCGTTGCTGTTACACCCTTCTCAGTGCTGTGAACTAGCAGAACTTTTAGTTAATTTCCAGGTTCCTGATCACCAGGTTTCTGCTGGGGTTTTGTTTGGTTGGGTTTTTCTTCCCCAGCAATTTGAGGAAGGTTAGGAAGAATATAAATGTTTCGTTGTGTAATAACAGTACAATCAAAATAACTTTGATTGCTTGAATTTATCATTGCTAGCAGAACTCCAGGATTTAGAATTTACTTCATGCTATTCCACAAATGATTATTTCTGACTGTTTGTATGGCCCTTTACCCTCATAGCTTGTGGCCTTCTTTACTTGATACCTCCCTACAGTCACAGCAAGCTCCTTCCCTCCTCTGCATTTTGGAATCAGGTCTGACTTGCAATTGCAAGTCTTTTGTTTGAGAATAGTTTCATTTATTCTCACAAACACATTTTTGGGGTAGCCTACAAGTAATCCATCACCTGATTTCAACTTCTTGGCACAAGAAGATAATTTATAGTTGTTTTTTGTTTGGTTGTTTGAGGGTTTTTAATAGCTACATATCTTACACTCCCTCACACCTGCACAAACAAACTAATAAAACTACAGCATTTTGTCTTCCAAAAGAACACTAATAATAGATTCCTAATAAAAAATCATAGTAATAACATATCATTTATCTTAGGAGACTTACTAACTTGCAGTGGAGTAAAACCATGCTCAAAGCACACACCTGGGCATTATGTGAGCCAAAGCAGAATGGCAATCTGCATTTTTAAATCCTGCTGTAGTCGACCCTCAGGAGCTGCACTTGGTGCAAAGAAGTACAAAACAGGATGAAACGGAAGAGTTATACACACACACAGAGCAATCCTAAAACTGGTCACAGTACACAAAAGGGAAGAATATCTTTGCAGGCACAATCCTAAAAAACATATATTCACTCACTTAATCAAGGAGCAGATTGACCACCTTGCCAATTTTCTGTTCAACTTTTAACCTTTTCATTACATTGTTTTGCAGAGTGGATTAATTGAAATTCTTTGCTCATGTTTTATTTTTGAGTTGATGATGAGTACAGATAACATTTGAATTTCTTCCTTACACCTAACACTGCATTTCTGTCGGTGCTTTGTTCTGTACCTCCAGCTCATTTCAACTTAACCTTTTCCAAATACCCGGGTCCCTGCAAGAGGACATCTATATTAGCAGTTTAAAGCGTAACAAACTCGAGTATCTGACGCAGTTAACTCCAAATTAACCTCCCACCCTGGCTAAGCAGTGATATGAAGAACTCAGAATCAAGTGCTTGGGGCCAGTGCTTTTCTTCCATTACCAGGAGAAAACTGTCAGTGTAAACACTGCCTGCTCCTCTGCAGCTTGGTGATTGCTTATAAACCTGAGCAAGGAGTATCTGGTAGTGCCTTGCACCCACTTCCCTCAAGTATAAATGACTGCAGAAGGTGAAGAGTAGTACAGAAAGATCAGCGAAATTTTCTGTTTGTTTTAAAATGAAACTGTTTTATGGCCCTCTCTACAGCTACGTACTTTTAGCCTCCTTGTTATGCTAGTGTTTTCTGATTATACCTCTTAGCATGAGAAACATCTTTATCCCAATCCTAACACTCCACTACATTTAAATAGATGCTGAAGTGTGAAAAAACAAATCTTGGTGGAAAAGTAGCATCTTTTTAAAATACAGTGACTAAAATATTCTATAATCTTAGGGCAGAAGTAATTTTTATTTGCACTAGCTAGATAAACTGAATTACAAAGAAAATTATTCCTTAGGTAAGAGGGGAAAAAAAAGATATCTTCAGATGAGACTTTTTTAATGCAGGTCATATGTTTGCTTTCCCCTAGTTTCAGAATATTAAAGGTACAGCATATTAATTACCATGTATATGAAGACTCTACCTAATCATAACGACCGTAACACTAGAGTAAATAAAACCACTAGAAATACCTAAGAGCAGAGTAAAATTTGGTTACAAACAGGAATTATCAGCACCTGTTTGAACCTGTTTATTAACAGGTTTAATCCATAAATGCTCAGGCAGACTTAGAAATAAATATCTTTGATGACATCTCTTAACACAGAAGCTTAAAACCAAAAGCATTTCCTATTTGCATAGTCAGTCCTAGATTTGCTTTTGTTTCCACGAGCAAGGGCTACCCAGGGCATCATTAACTTCACAGTTTCCAGAGATACTTCCAGATTGGTTATACACTGGGATTTGTCCTTTCAAGAGATTTTTAGAAGAATACACAGTTTGTTCAACTCTTACTTGGTAACTCTACACATGCCAGAACAAAGTGTAAAGTAAGTTGTAGAAAACGCTTACACAGACCAGCAGGATTTTGGCAGATTTGTATTTTCGCAGATATAGAAAATTGTCCTCTGAGAGTTGAATGACAGTGGGAGGGGATATGTATTTCTAGACACAGACAGTGCACGTGTAACTGCAGTGGGCATTTTCATCAATTAACAAAAGCTTTCAGTAAACCTTAGGTGAAGTAGATAAAACCTCTGTCCACAAAGTAAGGGATTAAATTGGTCTGCAAATCACTTCTGATATTTAATATTCCATCTGCTGTATTTGCTTTGGCTAAAGACTTTCAGCTTGAGCAATTTCTACTCTTCCTAAATGACAGGTCTAACTCTATACTTATTTTATGACTTATTTTTCATTTGTCTGAAAAAGCAAGAATGCCCCCTTTTGACAATTCCATATATTTCCCCTATGAGGCCAGGAGAGGGAGTAGTAGCTTGTATTTTTCCCCAGGAAAATCAACACTCTGGACGCCAAGTATTGTATTCAGTTCGCTGCAGACAACGATCACATTTTTTGTTCATTATTTTTTAGGAAGATCACGGACATATTTTTTGGGGGGTGGGCAGGGCAGAAAAAAATCACTTTGGGAGAAGAACATCTGCCACAAGGAAGTTTCAGACGAGAACTAGACAATTTGTAAAAGCTCAATCTCTTACACTTTGATGGATGGAAAACTATGCAGGTGTCTGCACAGGTTAATCTGTGCAAGCTCTGTGCTCGCTTGCCCTGCTGAAGGTACAGCACAAATCCAGATCACCTGCAATCATCAAACCACCTGAGCAGAGGCTGGCCAAAACATATTAAGGTCAATTAAAAATAGATTCTTCTATTCTTCTGCCTCTAGTGATACGAATTCTAATAAAAAACCCAAGAGACATATTTCTCTAGATTCCCCCCCAAAACCTCAAGGCTTTTGTACTGCTGCTGACAGAAAACAAAGACTGTTTGAAAGCACTTTTGCTTCAAGTTCGTCTGCAGTGAAACCCAAAACGACTTGAAATTCTTCCAAGATTCTGAAGAGCTCACCACCTGATCTTAAACAATTTAAATTCCAGTGTTAGGAAGTCAGTCTGAGCTCTCCAGACAGACAGTGGCAAATGACGTGGTCTTCCAAAAGATGAGTCAGAGCAGGAAGGGAAAAAAAACCAAACCAAAACAAAACAAAAAACAAACTAAAAACTTACTTGTGCATTTTCCAGCTCTTCAGAGGATTGTTATCTCAGCCTGAAAAACAAAAGGGAAAAAGTCCACAAATTAAATCATACAATGTATCAAGTAAGGCATTTCCAAGAGAAACAAACAACAAGGTAGAAGGCAGATCCCAGTTTAGGGTTTCTCTCGGCCACATCCCAGGCAGCAGAACTAGAGACAGCTGCACTTGCACCAGAGACTGTCTCCCCTGACCTCAGGGACTGAGGGAGTGACAGGCTTAGAGAGAGAGATACATCAGACACCCGCAGAGAGCAGTGGCAGCCTCAGCCTCCCACTGAGTCAGCACTCACTTAAGGGTGCTGCATTATCAGTCTTCGTTGATATCAATTTTTTTTTCAGTAGTTTTAGCAAGAGGCACATCCCTGCACCTGTGTGATCCTGGAAAACAGAGATGAGCACACTCTTCTTGATCCTCGCTCCATACAACAACCATTAACTGAAACTACAGCCTGTTTCTCTCACAGACAGATGCAGTTATGATATTTAATTAACAATACACAACAGTCATGACAATTGCAAGATGTCTTATTTAGCTGAAAAAGCACAAGAGTTAAGCCAGCAGCATGGAATGACAATTGAAATTACAGCACGGGGAGAAATCTCAGGTCAAATCCGGGAGAAAATTTTTTACCTGACCCAATAAGAAGTTAAAAAAATAAAATAAAACAAAGTTAACTCACAGCTGTCAGAGCAAGAATATCAAGAATTGTGCTGCACTCCCAAAAAATAGAAGTGTCGCTCTCTCATGAAAGAAAGATTCTTTCTGCATCAGTGAAAAATAATTTGACTGATTTCAAATTCCAGGTTTTGCACCATTGGTTAAGTTTCCTCTAACAGCACTGAGTTACTGGGTTAAAAGTGCTTATTGGGGTCACTACGGCTTATTACAATCCAGCTACCATATTTTCCAAAACTTGCACGGATATTTAGTCACATATGTTCTATTAAAGCTAAATCATCTTAAATAAAAGAATCATTGCATGCCTAACTACCCCTGCAGCTCCTTGAGAAATTTTAAGAAGTTACATTCATGTTATATTCTCTCTTTGGTGAGGTAGTAAAGAGAGGAATCATCATTCTCAAGCAATATTGCTTACAAACGAAGTTTGGCATTGGGTCAATGGCATTCACCAATGGCAGGGGCCTCACCCATGTAAAAACTGCAGTTTTCACCGAAGTGTCTGAGGTGGCTGCATTTAAACTATGCAAGTTTGATTACATACGCAGATTTTCTCCAGCTCATCCTTTTTCAGTAACACAATCTACAAAATCAGCAACATGAAAATATGAAACTCTTTGTAAAGCATGGCATTGAATATACTATTTAGGAACAGCCACTCTGAATGCTTTGTCACTCTATTTACTTCAGTGTGATATGGCTTTGCACATACTAAAATTTTTAAACTCTGTTTTGCTCCCTGGATTCCTTCACAAACATTCTGAAGTATGTTATCTACGGGAGGGAGTGTTCCAAAATAAAGACCCCCTTAACAACAAAAGCCAAAAGCACTATCAGGGAAGCCTCTCATTGCTCCATCTGTTGCTTTTTCTTTCCATTTGACAACAGCTAAAGGCACAGCAACAAGTTTTCTACCAGAACTGGAAAAAACAAGTTCAGGTTCAGGATGTGCCCCTTCCACCTGAATTTGGCTCCATATCAAATTCTGTTCAAATCTAAGTAGGATGCTCACTTTCTTAGTGACTTGCACACTCATCTTTAAAGTTATAGATTTAAAGTAGCTTTTCATCTTCCTTATATCATACAGATTTTTTAGTTGTGACCACAGCAGTAAGTATCATTTCCACTGCTGTTTAGTGTTACCAAAAGTTTGGTTTTTTTCTTTAAGTGGAAAAGAAGTACAGCTGGGTTTGATTCCAATTTTATAAAACAAGGCTGTGGGCAGAGAGAACAATTTTCTGGAAGATTCAGAAAATTATTTTACATTGCTTCAGCCTTTTTCTCTCAGCTCCAAGGACATTCACCACTACATTCCTCTGACCACCTTTTTCATTATTAAGCAGCCTCATAAGGATATTACTCTGATTTAGAGAATGTTTTACTGGAAGCAAGTTCCAAAGAGCCTCTTTCCTACTACGTTCAGTGTGTTAAGCATTCACTATCAGCTCTGGGATTTACCGAGAACTCAGCAAAGTCTGTTCTCATTCTCCATCAAAGATTAGAAAATTTAGGTGTTTCTATAGTTACAAAGAACTAGTTTCTGGAAAGCCCTTTATCAAGAATGAACTCTGCCTCACTGAAATGAGATTCTCCTTACTGTTATTTTAAAAATTCTCAAGATCACCTAGCCAGTATTAAAAGGATTCCACTAGTGGCTATGCAACCAGCTTTTGCTACACTCTGGTTCTCTCCCAGGAAACTGAAGGCTTTTATCTGTTGCCAGCTAAGAAATATCCACTAGACTGAAAATCCACTGTATACTTTTTGGAAAGCTGCAGGGCTGAAGGTAAAAGCTGAACAGCACTGAGGTTTCTTTTCTAATCTGTTTCAAGTTCTGCACTCTTGGATGCTGTTAATTATAGTACAGTATGAAACTAGCAATATGAAAACCTATTTATTCTCAGTCTTAGTAGTTGAAGGTAATTAATACTTTTATCTTCCTACGTGCTTCATTGATGGGGCACATGAAAGGATAAATGAAATGAATCCACATGTAGTTTAAAGAAAAAAAAATCCATTTATAAAGTTACAGTCCCAGGAAAGAGGCAGGGCAGTCTATGCATGTCTCTTGCTAAGTGGAAAATACAGATTTCTACATGAGTAAAAATAACCATCAAGATGCTGAGCTGCAGGGTAACACTTCCAGAACTGTGTCTGTTACCACTTTAGTCCCAGCCTTTAGGAGAGACCTTTACCCAGAAATTACATTCTACCTCATACTATTACATGATAACAAGATTTACACAGCATAGTTATGAATCGAGTATTTGGCAAGTAGCTCCTTCCACAGCCATGACTAACTAGGGGTGGAGAACACGTACCACATAAACACCTGAATGCCTCACCACTCTATTTATGCCTCAAAAAATAATTTTTACTTCCTGATTTTTGCCTCAAGAATTTGTGGGCATTGAAGGAAATCCTGAAGCAAAACCAGACAACTCATAGATTCAGTGCTCTCAGGTGGATGCCACACTGAGGATGATTCTCACACAGCAAGATTGCTGTAGTTTCATTGCTAGAAGCTCTCAGCCCTGAGCTTCGGAGCTCAGCCTTCCCTTACCGTGCTCCTCACTCACAGCAGAGTCCACTTCACACATTATAAAACACACAGAAGGATCACACACCAAATAAAAACCCCTGCAGAAGCCTTAAGTTTCTTGCTTTAACAGCAACTTACTGCTTTCTAGAAACATTGCAACTAACTGTATTTATTCAGGCATAGAGGATATCCAGTGCTTTTATTTACACGCATTACACAACAGTACACAGAAATATTAAGAACCTGCCAGTCATCCATCAGGGAAGGAACCAGCAGCTTAACAAAAAGGATACTTGCACAGATGCGGACTACCTGGAAAATTCACAAACACATTAAACCGGTTGTTCCTTCCACTTTTCCAACAGATGTGGTGGAACATTTCTTCCCCTTGCCAAGTTTTCAGCAAACGTGGCACACTATTTTTGTGGCTATGTTGTTGTGACCAAAATAATTTTATTTATCGAGATGTGTCTGATTTTAGCTGTGTAATGAATACTTAGCTTTACTTTCCTGTAGCACCTCTGCAAACAACCAGCACATTACAAAGATTAAAGTGTTGACTCCAAGACCACACTTGTCCCTGTTTTCACGTTATGGTAAAATCGTTCCAAAGTTCAGCAGGTGAGAGCATAATTAAAAGCAACCTTGCACAAGTTAGCATTATTTCTTAAATATGTGGAATAATTATATACTCCTGTGCAAAATAGCAAAGGAGACCTAGAGACTTTTCCTTAAAGAGTGAACTCAGCCATCCCAGAAAGGAGTTACTATATCTGGTTAACGTCAATTAAATAAGGGTTCCTCAGGGAAAACAGAGTGCTTCAAGGATGGAAAACTTATCTGGCAACAAATTCCTAGTGAATCAATTTTCAATAATCTCAGAAAACTGTAAGTAATCCCATGTATCTGAAATCTTTACATCAATCTTCCCTGTGAACACCTCCCCTTCATTCTGCTGCTTCAAACCCCTGGTAAAGCAAGGAAAAAAAAAAAAAAAAAAGGAAGCTTTCAGACTAGAATGACATCAGTTAATAGAAAAAGGACAAAATATTACTTAGGAGAACCTAGTAGGATGAAAGTACAATAAAGACAGTGTGGGGGCTTATTTGCACAATTGCCATTTTCTTCTTCTTGTACAGCATAAAGAAAACCAAAACCAGGGGTAAGTTATATTTATCCCAAGTAGGAAACCTTCATATTTTAGCAGAGTCAATGCACACAAGAATGAACCCTGTATTCCAGGAGCTCAACAACATTTCAGCATTTCACCCACACACTGGAACGCCCATCCCAAGCACTGTATTCCTGAGGAAGACCTTGGACTGCCTCATTTAAAAGCAGTTGTCACGAACATCATGCACATCTAATCCACTGTTCACCTGCTTGTCTCTTGCTTTCTGTTATCTCATTCGATTTTTACCTGTAGCTAAGAGAATATATGATATAATAAAAAATTAAAATTTTTAAACTTTCAAAATTTAAAAATCTTTTTATGTCTTAAAATTTTGAACCTATCAGGAAACACTTGCATGTTTGTATGCAATATTGATTTTGTCCTGTGTTTGTTTGCCATTCATTAAGGCAGAAGTAACTGAGTATACATATCCACCTGTACACACACACAGAGATAAGCAAAAAGTCCTAAAGGATGTGCAAATAAACTACACAAATGCAGTAACTTTGTTCTATAAGGTTCCTCTTGCTTTTTCCTAATTTTTCAGCCCATTATTTGTCACTTTCCTTTGCTTCAACTCCTTTTTCGGTTAACTTTTGTTTATTTAAAGACATATAAGAAAGCATTGCTTCCATGCTTACCTTGCACATAAATTCCCTGACTAAACAATTGTTCAAAAAGAAATTATTATCAATTATCTATGGTTTACTTTATCAACTACAATAAAGAAAGCCTGTGAACAATGCAACAGACTGGATACAAGTGCCAAAATCACAAAATCCTCTAAAACAAGCTGAGCCCTACTCATGCCGTCTTTTCCTGTTTCTGCATGAAGTTGAACATAACATCATCACACATAAAAAGGTGAGAAGGAAAAAACCCTTCACCAGAGTTTTACTACAAGGTTAATGGATATGAAAATTTCCCCCCACTTGCACATACAATTGAGGGGTTTCTGTAATTATCAGTATCCATTCCCCTCTTTAAAGTTTCCCTGCAAGCAGCAATCAGAATTATATACGATCTCTGCATGAAACTAATGAATTCATGACAAAGAAGACTCCTCAACATGATAAGAGATGGTGTATCGGGGTATTAGCATCAGGCTTTAATGCTCAAAAACAGGCTCACAGCCACGTTCACACTATAATGGAACTGGAACAGTACCAGTGGCACACACCAGCAGCTGTCCAGCGACTTGGGTCTCCATCAGAGGAGTAAAGAAAAATGCAAAGATTAAACAGGTTTGTTCTCTTCCTGATCAAGAAAATAAAAAAAAAAAAAAAATACACTTGTCTGCTCTCCATGTAAAGCTTTTCATAAAGATATTCATCTGTAGAAACTTCTGCTCAGGTCAGAGAAAATACTTTTTCAACAATAACAAGTCACACCTCTTCAGTACTCCTGTAAAACAAATACTACCTGCAAAATGAAGGTAGTACACTGACGAAAAAACTACAAGAGCCATATCATGTTAAATTTGGGCAATACCTTCCTGGCAACTATTTCTGACCCAGGAGACTTTCTCAACCTATACCTACCACAGAACTTTTTTTTTTTTTTTTTCTTCTTCGGGTGCAGCCAGCAGAGAACACTCTTCTTGTTATAAAGGGGTAATCTTAAATTACAAGTGCACTTTTCACTCCATTTTCCTCCCCGAAAGGAAACACATTAAAGGAAAACTGAAAGGCAAGGAATTTATGCACTGAATGGCTTTGGAAGGTACCAGAGCTCAAACCAAATATTTACAGGACCACAATAACCAGGTTCTCTATAGGACATGCAAACACTTCACCACACAAGGTTTGCTTTGAGAGTGAAACCCCAAGAAACTGAAGAAACCTACAATTCCCTTTGCCAGCTGCTTATTCAAATGCTATCATCCTTAGACCTTGTTAAGCAGACCCTTTGCTCACAATTAAGCATCACAGGTCCCATCCACACTTTCCCATAAATGGATATCGCAAATATACCATCCCCACATCTGATGCATGCCGGTGGAATAAAAAAACAAACACCGTTTCATGGGCAAAAAATGAGTGAAGAAGAAAGGGAGATGGTGGATTTACACATGGTTGCAACAAATACACAGCTTAGGAAACAGCTGGAAAATCAAAAAATCCCGAACACCCTCTGCTATCATCTTGCCAATTCCCAGACATTTAAAGCTGTACCCCACTATCAGATGGCAGAACAGCAGCATCCTTTGGATGACTGGCTCAGGTAATCAAAGCAGAAAACAGCCAGAAATAATACTGCCAAGTGATTAGAAGAGAACTGGTGGTAAATTTAAACACCCTTTTGATTCATTAATCTCCAACAGCTAAAGACAAACCTAAAGCGAAATTACCGTGATTGTAAACCGAGCACTCCTGTCCTGTGGCTATTTTTCGGCCTGCTGAGAGAGAATGAGCTGATCAAAGACAGACACTTCAGCGAGATTAGTGCTGCTTCAGTGAGCTCACAGTTAGCCCCCATTAACTAACCTGTTTTAGGAGCTGGTAACACCGGCATTAATCTCTGCTTCAATTGGAAGCAAAACCAGGGAGTGACCCGTCCATCTCCTAGTGACAATTGCACCTGCCCTGCGAGCCTGTGCAGGTCCAGTGAAGCCTTTTGCTGCTGATGGGCAGGGAAGAGCGCTACGAATTTCACATCAAGGGCACAAGCATTTAAAACTTCCCTGCGAAGGCAAAGCAGAACTTCATTTCGCTGGCTCATCCCCAGGGACACATAGAAATCCTACCAAGTGACTGCAGTGAAGGGAAGAATCCCTGGCAATGGTCCAAATGAGGAGCTAACAACCTTTAGGGAAAGCCAGCCTAGAAGGACAGGTGGTAGTGTAACAGTAGAGTCCCAAAGGGATGCCCTCCAAGGCAAGCTTGGTGTTTCAGCGGCAGCTAGGACTGGCTTAAAATATAATATGTTCTATACATTTACAATTCTCAGCAGCTTGTAAAGTTACAACTCTGCAGAATTACAGCCCTTCCGTAAACTGATGAAATTCAAAAATAAACAAAAAACACCCCAAACCCACAACAAAGTACTCAGATCCTTCAGCCACCACTTACTTAAATCCATCCAAGATCTGTCTTCAGTAACTCACCTTCTGCTGTTCAGTGTTATCTCTCAACATAGATCTTCCACGTGACAGATTAGTGAATCCTAAGAACATTTATTACAAAATGCAGCTTTCCAGAATTGAATTTCATATTTTAGCTGATATTCATCAGAGTCTAAATGTATATATACAAATTATTACTGACAAAAATCGCTCTAGTGAAATATAGCACATTACACAGATAAGATCCTCTGCATAAATACAAAGTTTTCTGAGAAATTTCTGTGATGTGGACAATATTTTAATACCACACAAATAATTTCTCTGCAGCAGTCTCCCTCTCAGCCATATTTCACATGTTGAAGAAGAGGGTCAGGTGCAATAGCTGGTACAAAAGTTTTCATGCATAAACCCCAAATTCCTCCAGAGTTGCCTTAAAAATCTGTTTAGGTTCCTTCATATTTAATAATTTAAATCTTGTAACATTTAAATGCGATAATCACAAAGCATTTTATCAAATAAAATAGTAATGGATAATTAGCTCACTTGGGATAGAGAAAGACAGTTTTTAAAGAGGGAAAAATGGACAAGGTCACCGCTTCCCACTGAAAAGGGACAGGGCATTCACAAGAAAAATTCCCTATGGAATACAGGGTGGCACCTGAATAGACCAAAGTGGAAAAAGGGTAATAAACAACAACAGCAAGATTATAAGGAACATATGCACAACTTCTTTTATCCAGGAATAAGCAGATTGTCAAAATTCACAAGTCTATCAAACACGGGTCTCCCACAAGTGCTTTATAAACCACATCACACTAACATCATTAACTTGACAGATTAGATTAAAATAATATATGCAGACTCTGACATGTGAAAATGCATAGCCTAGGTGTTTATAAAGCACCTCTCCGTAGTTCAGTAATACCCTCTAAGAGATTAAAAGTACTCAGATATCACCTCATTTTTACTACAGAGAAGAATATTGCCTCCTAGACAAGGTAGCAGGATTCTAAAAAATAAAACAAATAAACCAAAACATCCCCCCCCACTTCACATCACTCTCAAGCTAATGCTATCTGGAAGGCATAGATACCAACCAAGAAAAAACATTTACAACATTTAATTAGTTTTTAGACATTTCTATAACCAACCTGCTACACAAAAGTATTTTAAGGGTAATGTAACACACCCAGCAAAGGAAAGCACTACCTTGAAACAAACTGTCCTCAAACACTACACACTCTGAAACATGATATGGTTTAGTCAGTGCTACACATAGAAACTGTGGAAGCTATGTGGGCAGAATGCAGCAGTTATACATTAGAAACAAATAAATGATAGTAACTAACTAACTAACTAACTAACGCTAGACTAAATAAATGGCAGATAACAGGAGACCCTTATATTCTGTAAAAAAACAAAAACCAAAAACAAACAAACCCTCAAACTACCCACAGAAGAGCTAATTGAGTCACCTCATGTAACACTGGAAACTAAAATTCATAAACCCCATAACAAGAAGAACCCTATTTAATTATTTTTCTCAGCACTGTCCCTTTTCCAGAAAAAGCATTTTATTTATGAATCCAAGCTGTAGCCACCATGAGAACTCACCCAACTATCTCACTCCAACTTTAACACTTTCTGTTTCTCAAACACCTCCTGCCTTCTCTCTTTATTAGCTGAGCATTGAAGATGGTTGAGCTTGATTAGTCTTCTCTTCTATTTAACATTAGAGTAGTACCTGAAGAAAAACTTTTGTGCTTGATGAGCTGTTGCTTGTTTCCAAAACGTTGCAGGTGATTTAAAGGAAAGCATCACTTCTCCATTGAAAACCTCCCATCACATCTGTGGGCAAGGGCAGCTCCCATTGAGGTACTCCAGCATCAGGCTTAAAAAAATTAAACTTGGGTAATTTGCCTTGTTAACTCAGGAAAAATAAAGGCAGGTGTTTTCCTCACACTAAAGAGCTGGCATGAGCCTGAAAGAAAAGAAAAAAAAAAAGCCATATACAAGTTTTCCTGATTGTAGGATCACAGTATTGTTGCAAGCACTATAAAATATTTAAGAAAACCCTAATGAATTTCTGAGAATAAAAAGTGCTTGGCTAGAGGTTTAACAAAAGCTCTCAATAAATTTGCTTGATTTTTTTTTCTTTACCAGTGTAACTCCTCGCAGAAGCATCAGTCATATCAAAGACTGAAATGTTAGCACAAACACTGCCATGCAAATGTTCAACAGATAATTTTCAACTCCCCATTATGTTGTGTAGGGTAGGTAAGACTACCCTGCTAAAGGTACATTTGTTTTGTTAATTTGTTAAAATTCCAGGACAAAAGTTAAGTTTCTGTTCCTTCAAAGCATCTGGCAAGATAATATGTATTTTACATAAAAAAGATGCTACAGACAACTCAGAAAAGTACAGAAATCCTGTGCTAATCTCAGAGAAAGGCTGAAAGACACCGGGGCAGCAGAAAGCAAAAGTTTTTCCAAAGATCTACTCAACTTTACAGAAACATTATGCTTTTGATTTTTTTTTTTTTTTAATTTTTGCAGACTTGAATGTGAGGGAGGAATTGTCATCTAAATGCCATATTCTCGGGGTAATTTGGCCGATTTCATACTCAGTTTGAAATACACTGGGTTAGCCCAAAATTATTGTAATTGTGGTCTGAACGGGACTTCGAGGAAAAACGAGGCAAGACTATTCACAGGATCATCTAGTGACAGAAGGGGGAATGGGTTCTAGCTGAAAGAGGGTAGGTTTTATTAAACATTAGGGGGGAAAATCTTCACTGTGAGGGTGGTAAGGCACTGGGACAGGAGAGGCTGTGGCTGTCCTGTCCCTGGTGTGTCCGAGGACAGGTTGGACAGGGCTTGGAGCACTCTGGGATAGTGGAAAGTGTCCCTGCCCACGGTAGGGGATGGAAATGGATGATCCTCAAGGTCCCTTCCAACCCAAACCACTCCGTGTTTCTATGATCATTATGTACGGTAATGACGTGGGGGGTACTCAAAGCTGTTCGCTGTGTTAACGTGTGTTAAATCCTCCCGATACCAGCTGTGGTCAAGGGATGCTGGGCTTGCACTTACTGGATGAGATTAAACCAACATAAGAGCTATTCCTGGGCGTTTTCTTCACCCCTCTCTCTCTGGAAGGGCGTCAGGAGGTTGGCAGGAGCCTAATTCGAGAGCGATTCCTGTTCTTTTTCACCCCTCCTCTATGGCACGGGGCGTCAGGAGTAGGAACGTCCTGTGGGAGGGAGGAGCGGGCAGGTGCGATGCGGGACCGCCTCGTGCTGAGGACTAGCCCAGCCTCGGCGGGTCCATCAGCGCTACGGGGAAGGACCATGGGCGCCGGGGAAGGACCATGGACCCCGGGGAAGGACCATCGGTCGCGGGGAAGGAGCACCCTCCCCGGAAAGTGTTCGGCGACGCCGGCGGCGGCCCGAACGGACGGCGGGGGCGCCGTGAGCGGCCACAGCCCGCCGCAACCGCCAGGGGGCGCGGGGCGGGCGGCGCGGGGGCCGCCGGGAAGGGGGCGGCGGTGCAGAAGGGCGGGAAGCGCGGGCGGCGGTGCGGGCTGTGCGCGCGCGCCATGAAGGAGACGCGCGGGTGAGGCGGCGGCGCCTTCCCGCCCTGCGCTGAGGGGACAGCGCTGGGGGGGGGGGGGGGTCCCGCCGGAGTTGCCCCGCGAGGGGTCCCGGCGGGCCGCGGGGGCCGAACCTGCCCTCGTCCGACGGGAGGAATTCTCGGTTGAAATAAATGGTGGAGTGCGGGTGGTGGGGCTGCCTCGCCCGGGTCTCACCGCGTGTGGCGGCGACGCCGTCGCCAAGCAACGGCAATGGGGGGTGGGGAACGGCGGTAACGGGGCTGCGCGACCTGCGGAACCCTGCGGAGGAGTGACTCCGCCTGAGTCTCGGGGACGGGGACAGGGAGACTTGACCTGGCAGCAGCCGCCCGCGGGCTCCGCGCAGCATGAGCTGGTGCGGCAGCGGTGAAGGGTGGAGTTGGGCTCCCTTCGTTGAAGGTCCCAAGTGGTGGGGTTTTTCCTCGTTCCTTGTTTTTCCTGGTTTCTGCTGTTGGTTTTGGTGGCTCAGGAGCTGCTTTCTGGTCGTTGTACCCCGCACTGATGGCTGAAGGCAGCGCCCTGAGCCACAGGGTGTGAGCTCACCCCTCGACCCGTGGTGTGTGGGGGAGACACGCCTTGCAGCTTTGGGAAACTATCAATAAGGGGCAAAACCTGCAATAAATCTGTTTAGGTTGGGTTTTTTTGTGTGAAAGTGTGATTTACCAGAACAGGCACACACTGGAGACTTTTGCTGTGGTGCACAGGTTGTAACAAGGTTTGGCGAAATATTAAACTGCAACAGGATTCTTGTTTAAACAGAAGGCTGATGGGTGAATAGGTAGTGCCATGTGTGTCAGGATCCATAAGTTCCCATTATTATGTGCTTATATGCTTGAGAGAGCAAAGTAAGACTTCAGTTATTTTTTTATTCCAAAAGGGCAACAAATTCTATGGGGTTTCACTCAGTGAAACTTTCCAGGTGTTGTCGCCCTCGCCTCTCAGGTTATGGGGTCAAACTATCAATACTACGTGCAAGCAACTGAAAAATATCTGTTGTCGACTAGAGGCATTTTATATTAATAATATTTAATTAATAAATATATTTGATGTTAATAAGACTATGTTTATCTAATTGATATTGTGCTTTACGTCAATCTCCAGTTATATTATCTGTAGGCAGAATGAGGCAATGAAAGGCAGGTGGTGCCTTTTTGTACCTTGGAAAGGTCTTAAATGCTGGTGAAGTCTAAATCCTGTTCTTGTTTTGTGCAAACTTTATGAAGTGCAAGCAATGCATAAAACATGGAAGCAGTTGCTGCTGTAGGTGTTTTAATTTAGTTGTAATGCACAGCAATTAAGCACAGGCTTTTCTCCTGTATTTGTTATGAAAATGATATCATAGGAAGGAAAATATTCATTATGAATATTTTTATTTATGAAGTGGAAATTGTCAATGTCTATAAAGGCAATATAGGTCAAGACCTAGTTAGGCTTGTAAGTAAACAGCTTTTCTAACTGGGACAACAGTTGATAGTACTACAGTCCTAATACCTGCCCCTCCAGCCTTTTAGAAAGCAGAGAGAAGAAAGTTTGAAAAACAGGCTTGGAGAGACGAAAGGGGTCGAAAAAACACCCTAGGTGACTATGAGCTCTGTGTGTAGTTGCATAAGGATACTTAAAGAGAGGAAAATCTTTTCAAGAGAGGGAGTAAAGGCAACAATTAGAACCAAGGAGCTGTGTAATAACCTGTCCTTTTAAAAATCAAGTGGTAAAGCTGGCCTTTGAGCATTTCTGAGTCTTGTGCCAGCCAGAATGGAGTCAGGTACCTTAAATAGGTATAAATATCTTTTGCTTAACCCAGCTGATCTTTGAAGCTGTACATATGTGAAGGAGGAAAATATCCAGTTTAAATAATGGCACAATTAATCCTTTGAGCCTTAGGGTCTGGGTCTGGACTCTGGTGAGCATGATGAGACCTTTTGGGGTGTCTCCCCCTTTTGCTGCTGGTGTTCCTGTAGAGATCCTTGATGCATTAAATGCCATTCTTACCTCCTCTCCCACTCCTTTCTCTCTCCTGGTTTCAGCTGGTAATACAAAATAAGGTGCTTTTTCTCCATTTCCCCATTTCTAAAGCAAGGGATTTATATAGTAGCATACTGAATTTATTGCACCACCTCTGTTTAACATACACCTATGCCTTTACAATCAACTACAATGCCCTTCCTGAATCAGTAGAAACCTAACAAAAACGTTTAATTAAAAGAAGCGTCGTGTTTGGTGTTAGCAGGAAACTGTTGGCAGTATTCTTAAATTGAAACTGAAATGTGTCCAAAACTTCTGCTGTCTGTCGGGTTGCCCTTGGTGGGTTTCTAACCTTTTCATTTCCCAGTGTTTCGTTCTGATGGGCTGGAGCAATGCAGGTGAATTGTGTTAAGATGGCAGCATCTTGGATCATGTCTTACACCCATAAATGGTTGTTTTTTGTTTTTTTTTTAACTACTTGTGGCTTCTAAGTGAGGTCAAGTCATCTAAAAATGATAAGCCAGATTTTTTCTTCTCCTTTCTGTCAACATTGGGTAAAAGGGCAGAAATGAATTTGTAAAGTATAAGCTAAAGGGTGTTTTCCAATAAGATTTTCTTCTTTTATGTACTCTTTGCTTTATTTTCCCCCAGTACTTCCAGGCAGCAGAACCAGCCTCAAGGGCACTATGGACTTACCTCTCCAATTAGCTTGGCTCCTCCTAGTGATAAAGACCACATTCATACTCAGAAGCTGATTGAAGCAATGAAGCCATTTGGGGTGTTTGAGGATCGGGAAGAACTCTATCACAGGTATAAGAAGATTAAAACTTGTGAACCTCTTGGGGGTTTTTGTTGTTTGGGGTTTGTTTGTTTGTTTGTTTTTTAAAGCAAACTTAGCATGAATTTTCTTTACAGGACAACTGTTCTTGGTAAGCTGAATAACTTTGTCAGAGAGTGGATTTCAGAACTTGCTGAAAGCAAGGTAAGGTGTTTTTTTGTTTTTGTCAAAACAGCTGAAGCCTTTTGATTTAAAGGCTATGCTACTAGGATCTGTGCTAAAGTTCAACTTTTAGCTTCTTAAATATCAAGTAGAGCTGTAGTAACTGCTCTGAAATAAGTTACAGAAGATACTTCAAGATCAAGATCTCAGAGTCTTAGGGGAACTGAATAAATTCCTGCATTGGCTCAATCAGTTAACTCATAGCTGTTAACAAAGCCAAAACAAGGCATTGTGGATGAGAAAGGTAGTAAAATTGGCACTAATTTTGCACCAAACAGCCTACAGCACTCAGTCTAGTTTGAAATTATGATTCTAGACATGCCCTTTGAGTGGCTCTTAGGTTGTGTTAATTTATGTGCCTCTGCTGCAGGGAAGTCTAATAATAGGTCTTAATTTGTATAAATTAATAAAAGTATTGTACATCACCTATAATCATTTTTTGGAGTTGCAGGGTCAACTTATTTCAGAAAAAACAGAATCAGAACGTAGTAAACTAAAATGTAAGGGAGTGAGAAGACATTGCTTATGCAGGCTGTTACAGTTTTTCTGAATAACTTACATGCAAGTTAAACTTGCACAGAGGATAGTGTGCATCTTAAACTTTCTTTTCTACCCACAGAATCTTCCCCCTTCAATAACAGAACAAGTTGGTGGCAAAATATTTACATTTGGTTCCTACAGACTTGGTGTACACACCAAAGGTAGTGCTTTCAGTGCCTGGTCGTAGTTCTGACGTTGGAAAGTGAATTCCAACAGTAACAGGAGAAATGGAATCTCTTTGCAGGTTCGGACATAGATGCCCTCTGTGTTGCTCCCAGTCATGTGGAAAGATCAGATTTTTTTCAGTCATTCTTTGAAAAACTGAAGAATCGAGAGGAAGTAAAAAACCTAAGAGTGAGTAAACTCTGCTTGATAGATTGTGTGAATTTTACAGTAAGAATATTCATGTTAAAGACTTGCATTGGTAGTGAATATCTTACAAACCAAATGTAAATCAGTTTTCAGTACCCTCTAATATACTGGTTTATGCAGCATGAGAATGTTGGTGTCCAGCTCTTGGCTCCTTTCCCCAGTGACTATATCATGTAAGAGTTTTTGTGGTCCCTCTCCCTTCGCTGTGTTTTGGGAATGAGTCTGCTGTATCAAAAAGCAAGGTTGTCTCTGGAAGCTGTGTTTTCACCTTGGATGTAGTAAGGGCTTAGAGCCGCTGATACTGATGGTTTGTTGTGCACTGTTTATAACAGTACACGATCAGCCTTTGAATCTCTTGCCTAAATAAGATCTTTTAATAAGATCTAGTATTGGTACCATAATAGTGCTGTCCTGCCTGAGAGTTATTAGCATTTTTTGTTTGGAAGGAACTCAGTCTTTGTACTGAGTAGTTCAGCATAAATTCTCTATTTTATTGTAGTATAGGAAAACCTTTAAAGTAGCAAAAGGATGTCTTATTACAGCTATCCTCTCCTTCACAGGCCATTGAGGATGCCTATGTACCAGTTATCAAATTTGAGTTTGATGGCATCGAGGTAAGAATTTTGATTTGGTTTTTTTCACCTTTAAGTGAGATTTTTTTTTTCTTGCTTTGGAGTAGGATAACTTTTTCAGGGCTTTATGAGCCTGCTGTTTTTTGAGGTTATTGGTACATTGCAGCATGTTTAGGAAGTTAAACAGCCTGACTGCAACCTATCCCAAAAGTAAAATGGGACTTGTAGGAAAATAAGCCCCTAGCCAGCCTGGCAAGTGTGGGAACATGAGGGACATAATTTTTTAAACCTTTGCTGCAGACCAGGGTAGTTTATCTCCCAAGGATGTGCAGAGTGGGAGTAGAGGCAGTGTCCTTGCTGACTCTCCTGAGCTCTGACAAGAGCTCCCTTTCTGCAGGGGGTGTTTCTGTTGTGGTTCCCGGCACAAATCGCCTGATGTTTTCTTGCAAATCAAAAATTAAATCTCTGTGAGACAAACAACAATGGCAAATGAAAAGTAAAACTACTCATGGGACTCCTACCTCAGTTTATCAGCTGCAGGAATCCTTCTATCAAGAATACATTTCATGTAGAGAATTCATACTCACTTGCTGTAATGCCTAAGCAAGTTACTGCTTGGTATTACTATCATGAAGACACTTATTCAATGACCTCTTTGCTTCCTTTATCTGGTACTGACATTCACAGAATAATTTGCTTGCCTGAAGTTAAACTAAAAACCAGATGCTTAAGGCCTTACAGCACAAAGGTTTCTTACATGTTGAAGTATAGTTGAGGTGATTTGAATTTGTCTTAAGTTTATGGTTAATTTAAAATTTCCTTTTAACAGGAATTTTAACTTTAGAGTAGTCTTTTCAACTTTCAAAAAAAAAAACCCTGTTCCTTTCCCTAGCTTAAAAAAAAGGTGGTTTTGTAAACAAACAGGGATCTAAGAGCAAGTTTTTTGTTTTCTGGCAAATAAGTATCTATGGTCACATCATTCTAAATATAAATGTTAAAACATGAATGACTGAGTGTCCCTCACTAGTGTCTTGTTTGCAAACAGCACTGCATTGTAAGTCATGTTTGAAACTTTTTTCTCCTGAAGATTGACCTCGTGTTTGCAAAGTTGTCTTTGCCAACGGTTTCTGATGATCTCGATCTCAGGGATGACTCGTGCCTCAAAAGCCTGGATATAAGATGCATACGGAGCTTAAATGGTGAGCCTGTTCTGCACACCTTTATAAAAACATTTAAATTAGCATAGAATGCACATTACACAACCCACATTTCTGTATAAGATGCAGAAATTGATCTCTGGTGTACTTGAGTTTTGAGGAGGCAACCAGTGGGTCTAAATTTAGATATTTCAAGGAGCTGCTGTGTGTTTACACAGACTTGTGTGTCATGTTTGTTTGATTGGTTTGTGAACAGTGCTCCAGTTTGCCTCAGAAATTCAGATGACTAAGTAGGGCAGTTGATAAGAATGTATGAATGATAAACAAGGTAGTTCACAAAAAAAGTAATTAAAATACCTGAAGTCTGACTTGCTCAATGTTTAGCACCAATTGGTTTAATGGTTGCTGGCCATCAAAAGAAACCTAGCTTGTGGAATCACAGAATATTTAAGGTTGGAGGGGACCTCTGCAGATCATCCAGTCCACCCCCCCCAGCTAAGGCACAGTCACCTGGAGCAGCTGACCCAGGAATGTGTCCAGGTGGGTTTTGAATCCCTCCAGACAGGGACATTTCTTGACATCCCATGGCAACCTGTTCCAGTGCTTTGCCACCCTGCGATGTAAAGTTCCTCTTCATGCTGAGGTGGAGCTTCTCATGCTGTAGTTAATAGCCAAAATATCCTGTGCAGAGGCTTTATTTAAAAGTTGTTTGTTGTAGTCTAAACTGTGAAGAAACTGTTGAGGGCACCAGTTACCTAAAGCGATGCTGCATGTTATGTGTAATCTATAATTGAATAAAAAGCAAGTAATCCAAACCTGCTTTCCTAGACTTGAGCCATAAGCTGTAAGGTGTTGATCCGATGTGGGAACACCTGACTTGTGCTTGTTACTGGGAACTCCTGTGCTTCACCTTTTGTCTTGCAGGCAGTAGGGTTACAGATGAAATTCTGCGTCTGGTACCCAATCTGGAGAACTTCCGGCTCACGCTCCGGGCAATTAAACTGTGGGCAAAACGTGAGTGATGGGGTGATTTGTGATCTTTAAACTTTTCAGAGGCACCTCATGCTCACTACTGGATGTACCTCAGCCTTGGATTGCTATTTAAATGACAGCTGTTATATTAAAATACTTTCAGTTTAGGTTCATGGTCTGTCCATGTGGTAAATTCCGTGTGTTTTTTTAGTGGAGGTGGAGTTCAGAGAAGAGGGGAGTAGTTATGAGACACTGCTGCATTGCTTATCAGGAACCTGACGACAAATGATAAAAATTCCCAATTAAGTGTAAGAGGAATGAGGAAGTCCCATTTGCCCACGTGGCTAGAGCAAGTACTAGAAGAATGGCAGAACCTTTTTCTTAAGGGGAATTAAAGTGAAGCAGTAGGTGTAGCAGCATAAGCAAGTTTCACAGTAGCAATATTTTGGGAAGTGGTGTTGTACTGATTCTTTTTCTCATCACTGTAAGGACCAGCAATTTGGCCTCACTGCACTGCAAAAATAAATGGCATAGAGGCTGAAATGTATTGAGTATTCTATAGATTGTGCAGCTGGTGCTGCATATTTGAAAGACCAGAGACTAACTGTGTGGTATCTGTTCTAGGACGTGGTGTTTACTCCAACATCATGGGATTTCTTGGTGGAGTCTCCTGGGCAATGCTGGTAGCAAGAATATGTCAACTCTACCCGAATGCTTTGGCCTCTACTCTCGTTAACAAGTTTTTCTTGATTTTTTCAAAATGGTAAAGGCTGTTTATTTTAATTTGCATAAAGAAGTAACACTTCTAGTTATTTATATCGGGATGTACATTGACATCATCCTGTGCAGCCCAGAACTGCAGAGCAGAGCTTAAAGTGGACACTTTACTGTTTTTTCTTCTATAGGGATTGGCCAAAGCCAGTATTGCTGAAACGACTTGAAGAGAGCTTTCTTAATTTACCAGTCTGGGACCCTAGGGTAGGTAGCCATTGAGATCAGAAGCATTAAAACTTCATTCTGACCTAAGCTGGTGCTAAACCAAGCTGTTGTAACCTCACAGGTGAACCCATCAGACCGGTACCATGTGATGCCCATCATCACCCCGGCCTATCCACAGCAGAACTCCACATACAATGTGTCTGTGTCAACACGAGCAGTCATGGTAGAGGAGTTCCAACGTGGTAAAGTACTTTCTGTGCTTATTAAAGTGTCCTTCTTGCTCTGTGAAACCATGTATCTGATTTCATTTTGTTCAGTGAGGTGTTTCTCTGGGAAATATGCCCATTGCAGGCAATACGGGACCAGTTTTCCAATAAGCTGTTGTAGGATCTGCATTATGTCAGGGGAATTCCTGCTTCCTTTTTTTTTTTTTTTCTTTTTTTCCTGTCAATTACTGTTGCCATCTTCTAAAGTTTGTCATGGTAATCTTTTAAAAATAGTGATAAGATTTTCAATCATATTTGTAGGTCTTGAAGTTACAGATGAGATTCTCAAAGGAAAATCAGACTGGTCAAAGCTCTTTGAACCACTGAACTTCTTTCAGAAGTACAGGTATGTATGAAATCTGTTGTCTGAACTTGAAGTTATTTACTTAGTGGTTAGCATGATGAGTTTTAACTTAGAGTCTAAATAGAAAATTGTATTGATGTGTTTCAGTTTAGGGGTTTTTAAAGAAACTGGAAGTAGTCATACAAGTTTTGGTATGTATAAGCATAGGGAAGACAGGAAAAGCTGTCTTGTGCCACTCACACCATTTTTCCTGCCAAAAAAAAATTCGTCATCTGATTTATTCTATTTAGATTTATTCATCTAAATAGAATGTAGAATAAAATCTTGAGCTAGTGTACTCATTTTCCTTTCTTCTTCTAGACATTACATCGTGCTGACTGCCAGTGCCTTTACAGAAGAGCATCACTTAAACTGGTAAGTGCTGCTTTAAATATGGGTCCAGTGAAAAACTGAAACTCAATTCAATGTTGCACCATATTTTTGTTAATTGTGTTAACAAATAAAGTCCAACTATGGAACTAGGCATGGAATATACCCCCTTCCCTCCCTGCTTTGAAGACCACTGTTCTAGAGCCTTAGACTTGTTTTCATAAAGAGTTTTACTGTAATATTTAAGGACTAGCTTGCACTTAGTGCTTGATTGCACTGGTGTGTAGTCAGCCTATTCGAGACCTACTTTTCTTCAATGAAGGGAGATTTGCCAGTACTTACTTACTTAACTGATGTGAATGTGCTGAGTCACTGGATTTTGAAATAAGGGGAAATGGGGAGGAATTAAGGCACTGTAATGTGTGTTTATTGACTCCAGTGGGTTTCTTTGTTAAGAAATTCAGTACTTTGCTTGCTTTTCTCAAGTAAGGAAGCAAAATGCCTCTCTGTAACAGACACCTGTTCTGAGGGCACCTTTTGTTTCAAAGTTTGGCTTGTGCTTTAAGTCAAATAAATCTTGTGCCATCTCTAAAAGATAGCCTAAAAATAGTTTTAATAGGTAATACCTTTTATCTGAACTTCCTAATATATTCACCTAAAAATCTTATCTGCTGCAGCTTGATATCAGTCACAGCACAACAAGTTGTATGGGCAGAGGGCCAAATAATTTTTAATGTGAAATGTTCTCGAGTGAACAAAGCTTATTGTACCTCACAATAAAGACAAGGGAAATTCTGGCTGTGGTAAGAGCTGATGTTTTTTCAGTGACAGAAATAGAGGCAAATTTTCCTGTTTTGCAGCTTGGGGAAATGATAAGCAGAAGATAAACCTGCTTCAGTTTATTATAAGAAGAAATTTAATTTACCAGTTCTTGAGTGGATTTGGAAGTAAATAACATATTTGTTATTCATCAGCATAAGATGCTTTTGAAGAACGTACAGATTTCTGACTGCTTTTAAAGTTAACAGAGTTTTAGGTAGAAGGATGAAGTGCCAGTACTTTATTGAAATTAAAGCTCTCATGGTCATGATTCATTTCTTAGGGAAGCTTCTGATGGGACTGTTGACTAGATAATTTGTTTATAGAAATAACTGTTTTTACATTTTCACTGACCAATCTGCAGGAAGAATTGCATCATTACTTGGGTGTAACTGAACAGCTGTGCTTGAGTGTTTTCAAAACCACTGTTCTCCTTGATTTTTGTGGCAAAAAGGAGTTTTGCTGCACCCCAGAGGTGCTGGGATGTGCTTCTTGTTTCTTTCATCATAGGTTACAGGTGGAAGTGTTGTATCTGAACTGTTCAGAGTACATGTAAACCTTACTTGTCTCTTGTCTTTAGAAACAAAAGCACAAATGTCACTGGAAACATCTCAAATTACAGTGTGTGTATGTATATAAAGATCTAGTGTCTGCTCAGCTCTATAAAACTTGGTCCTTGCTGATTGGATTGGTTAATGCTGTTTTACAAAAAGACATCTAACTGGTGAGCTGGATATAGTTTAAAATTAATAAAATGCCTCTTGTTTTTACTAGGATTGGCCTCGTTGAGTCTAAAATCCGTGTGCTGGTTGGAAACTTGGAAAGGAATGAATTTATAACAATTGCACATGTGCAGCCACAGTCTTTCCCTGGCAATGAAGTTCTCTATAAACAGTGAGTTTTGTTACTTCTCTGAAGTACAGTTTGGCCAATGTGTATCTTCATTCCCCTCAGCTCACTGGTGAGAGAGGTTCAGTACGTTCCTGGCAGGGTCCTGAGCACATAACATCTTTTTAAAGGGAGCAGTTCAGGGAAAAATTCTCTGAGAAACTAAGTCTGAGCTGTCTCTAAACTGAACAGCTAAAATGTATCAGAATCCAAATGACTGGCATCTATGCCCTACTCAGGTTTGTGTATCTGTCTGTTTTTTTAGGAGTGGATACGTATCAATGTGGTTTCTCGGGCTTGTATTTAAGAAAGCCGAAAGTGCAGTAAAGACTAACATTGATCTAACACATGGGATACAGTCATTCACAGATACAGGTAAGGCTCTATTTTTACTCTAGACTTGTAGGGTAATTCTTGTGTGTAATTCTTTTTATCCCAGTGGAAGTTGCTTCACAAAGTGCATTGTACTTCCTTCCATTATTAGATATCCCCCGTAGATAGCAACAGAGAAAAAATTAGCTTGAAAAACGTGTTGTGTTGACACTTTGTCAAAGTAAGGCACTCTTGAAACAAAAGTGTGCTGCAGTCATATACAGTGTACCATATGTGAAATGACAGTCCTGACAAAACTGCCCTTCTTGTAGGGGACAGTCAGCTGTGAAGCGCAAAGATGCCCGTTTGCTGGGTTAGCGATACTTGTCAAACAGTAGTCAGCTGCTGAACTTTGGAAGTGGGAAGTGACTGTGTCAAGCTCTGAAATGAGTTGTTGATGCCTGTTGGTGGTATTTTTCCTAGACAGTTTGTGTATAATATGATCCCAGTACTGTGAAAGTTGCTGGGTTGTCACATTTTAATTACATGCAGTCGTGCATGTAAATTTTCATATTCATAGTCTGTTGCTGCTTTTGATAGATGTAGAAATAAATTAATATTGCACGTGTTGTTAGATAATGCTAGAATAATAAGGAAAGCAGGGTATTCTTCTGAGTGACAAGTGTGTTTGGACAAAGAGTTCTAAACAGTGAAATCCTCTAAATGTTGGCATCCATAGTACCAGCATGAGTTCCGTGTTGTTTTGCTCAGGCAACATGAGTAAAAGCAGTAAAGCCCGACCTTCTTCTTAGCTCGTGCTTGGGGTATGAAAAAAAGCACAGAAAAATGCATCAAAACTCTTGTCTGAGTTACAAGCCAGGTGGGGTGATTTCCTCAGACTTGCACTGTTATCTCTACTTGCACATTGCATCCAGTAGCACTACATTTCAATGGCAAATGTGAGTTATGTTAATGTGATTTACGTACTGCAAAGAGGCCAGAACTAATGGCAAATCCTCTACGAACAAACACTGTTAGTATGGCTGTGTGCTCTAACTTCAGTGAAGCACAGCCTGTGGTAGTTGTAGGGTGTTAATCCAGAGAGAATTGAACAGAAAAGCTGTTGCTTGAGAGGTGGGAAATCCTTTGGCACATGTGGGGATGACCAGCAGCTCTGTGCTAGAGAGCTGTTACCATGTGCTTTGACTTTGAGAGAGTAACTTTAGAAGGCCAAGATTAATTTCAAGTTGATGAAAGAATAGAAGGCTCAATTTGGAAGGCTTTTGGTTCAGTGAACTTTATTTCTCTTTTGCATACAAACTACTGAATTTCATTTGAAGGAACTGTCCATATTGGTGTGTGTTCTCGTGTCTGTGCTTTTACTTCACTTCCGGTCTCCTGTAGAAAGCCTCTGAGTTGCATATCCTTGCTTTGATTCCCATTCTGTATGTCAGTAAGCTCCTCTCTATTACCAGTTATGCTCATGATAGGCCAGTTAGATAAGCTGATCTAACTTAACTCTGTAATAACTGTTGCACTGCTATAGCATTTGTCAGTTGCATAAAAGGCTGTTTGCAGGCAGTTAAGGAAAACCTGTTTAAATTTAAAGTTTTAAGTTTAAATAACTGTAGTGGGTCTGTTAAATCAGATGTCCCTAAAATCCAGTCTGGCTTCCTGGGATAGATAGAATTTATAAATGCATATTTGAACTCAAATAGCTGTTGTGTCTGGTCTGTAGTGAATGTAAAATGTGCATCGTAGGTCACAATCATCTTCTTGCGATGACTGGGAGTGCTTGGTCAGTGTTTTGTGTTAACTTAGGCTGGGAACTCTTTGTTTCGGCTGGGCAGATGTGTTTCTAAAGAAATCAAATATATAAACTTTGACAAGCACTAATGCAAACATCCCCACTACAACAAGCTACAACGCTGTGTTTGATATCAGTTTACAGGCAGGCCAGTGCCCTCAACATCCTAAAGGAAGGTATGAAGATTGAGGCAACTTACGTGAAGAGAAAGCAACTCCATTATTTTTTGCCAGCAGGAACCTTACAGAAAAGAAAGAAGGTATAATAAAAATCCAGTGCTTCTGGTAATTTTTAATAAAAGCTTTGATAATTACTTGAAGACTTTATTTTTTTAACTGTCATTTCAGCAAAGGGTGTCAGATATTAGTCAAAATAATAGTGGACTTCAGTGCAAAAGGTCTTCTTCAGGTGAAAGCTGTTTGGATGGTTCCAAAGACAGAGATTCCAGAACACCCTCTAATTCCGCTTCGTTCAATAAGATATCTAAGTTGGACATCTCTACAGCAGAGACAGAAAGGTTAGTGCCATAACCTTGGAACTGTGGAGAAGCTGCTTTTGGCTGACTCACAGTGTAAATGAGTCTAGGATTTCTTGTTTGGATCTATGTGGATCATAAGCATTTGGAGGGCTAAGAGCTTCAGGAACAAAGCTGGAATCTCCACTGGGCACATGGTAGGGAGGCCAGGTTAAAGGAATCCTTGAAAAAACTTAATATCCATGAACATGTAGGAATGAAAAACTTGACACTAGGGAAATTATTTAGTCTTGAATGTAAATCTTCACAGGTTAGTGTGTAACTTGAAGCTGGACTATTTTATGTGCAAGTAACTGTTCTTTCTAACAGAAAGTACTGTTGATGCCAAGTGGATTAAGTTCTAATGACATTCTGATTTTGGTCTCAGAAACACCAGAGCTGCTGCTGACTTAGTGGAGTGGTATGAGAATTCAGGCAGTAAAAGTCTGTCACTTCCTGGGAAGCCTGTTTATCCCTAAGCACAGGAAGAATACGTAATCTTGAGAGTAATTGCCCAATCCTACCAAATGTGTGCTACCTGCTCTGTTCAGACTGTTTGACACTGTAGGAGTCACATGGAAAATAACCCAAAAAATTGTGTGCGCATCTGGGTAGAACAGAACAATGGTTCAAAGCAGTACAGTGTGATGGGTAGACTAATCTGGGAAAACATATCAGCACATAAAGATGCAGTAAAGAAAATGCTTGAGTTTAAATCTGCAGTCTGAAATTCAGCAAAAGGATGGTCTGGTGCTACATTCCCTGGGAGGTTGTGTTGTTTAATAGAGCTCTGACAATGAGCTCAGGTGGTCAATGTTTGTCTTGCATGCACTTTCTGGAAATGACATATACAGTATTTTACAAACTAGCACTTTATAACTCTAGTGTTTGACTTTTATAGAAATGTTGAATGTCAGAGTTGTAGTGGTGCCAACAGTGTAGCTGAGCCATCAACTTCTAAGGGACTTTGCATTCCTGTGACTGATCCAAGTATGTATTTGAAGTGGTAGGTGGAATGTAGTTTTTAATTTCATGGCCAAACTCTAAAAGCCAGGTGTCTCCTACAGAAATGGAGGCTACAGTTGCACTAAGAACATCGGGACCTCCAATTGGTTGCACCATTCCAGGATATAATACGGTTTGTCAACTCAGAACGTGTTTTGTGCAAGGACAGCATAAATTAAGTGGGACTCTAATCACGGATCCTAAGAGTGCTTCACCTAAGCAACATTATTCACCAACCTCTAAAGTATCTCGTCCACCTACAGCAGGAGAATGCCCCCAAAAAGCCATAGATGGAGAAAAGGCAAGAAGGGGGGGCTAGGCCAAGGAGGGTTTGAAGTAGTTTTAATTACTGATGTAGAACAAATGAAATAACTGAAAATGAGTGCATTTACACATCCCTGAAGGATTTGGGAATCTAAATTTAAGCGTATGTAGTTGTACTAGAATGTAGATGTGAGAAATCATAATGAATATAGTGCATAACTATTAACATATTTTCAGGATCTGGCACTTAATGACTGCTTCTCATCTGGTGCCAGGGTATCTGAATACTGCTGTACTTACCTGTCACTGCAGTGGCCAATTGCTGAATGAACTGTCTCATCTGGAAGCATTTCTTAATTCAGGAAAAAATTTTCTCCAAATGAAGAAGATATGAATCTTATGACTGTAAAAGTATGAGCTAATATGTTAATGGCAGATGCTTTCTCAGTGCCTATTGACAGTTTTGCTGCTTTAGGAATCAGCAACCTACTCAATAGGTCACTACTTCCAAAATAGTAGTGTGGAGTTGCTTGTTAATTCTTGGTTTGTGGAACTTTTAGATTAATATTTCATTTGTCTTATTGTATGTATAAATATCCCTAAGTAGCTGTTCCTGGAGCTTGACCTCTGATTTGAGGCACAAGCAAAGAACAACCAGAAAAAGAACCCTTAGTTCTGATACTTATGAAGAATCATCTTGCAGAACTGTCATCTAGTACTGAATACTGCAAGTACAGGTTTCAGGGTTTGGGTAGTAGGGCTTTTTCAGAGGTTTGACATTCCTGTGGGGTAATGGTGGACTTGTATAAATATTCTTTTAAGAATGGCCCCTAATACATTTAACGTGTTGACTGGAAGCTGTGCCCAAATAAGAAAATTTTAGCACAGCAATTATTTTGAGTCTGTGTATTTTGTTCCTCCAGCTAAATGTGTGGGACTCCGATTTCACAGAAAGTGAATACCCTCAAGATGGGAGGAAGAGAGCTACAAAAAATGTAATTTTTAAGTGATTTTACTCGGTGGACTAACTGAAAAGCTGAATAGTTTAGTGCCTAGACTGCTTCTCTGCATGTTTACTGATGGAAACAAAAATACACTTTTTAGTTTAGCTTATTTCAGTCCTCATTTCCCAAATACTACACTTGTATGACCTGTCTTTTAAATGTTACTATTTGTCTAATTCCTTGCCATGCTTGAAATAATACTGAATTTTCTTTTTAAAACTATTTGATTGACTGATGTAAATTAAACCTGCTATAAAGACTAAATCCTTTGGCCTCTCAAAGGGAAGATAAAGAGCTTTGCTATTCATGGTGCTCGTTACTGAGGCATAAACTCTTGAGGGCACACCCTCAAATCAAGATGAGATCTTGTTGCTGAAGGTTGAAATACCTGAACCACTGTCTGTGTGGTTTTAGGGCTTCAGGATTCCTAAACCCACCCCCCATGGGGTAGAGGTTATTAATGCATGTATGATTTTAAGGTATCCTAGCTGCCAGAACTTGCTGCCTCTCAGTCAGGAACTGGCAATACTGCCTAACAAATCCCTTCTGGCTTTTTTTAGGGTGTCCTTGATGGAAAATCCATGCAGATTCCAGTGATCACATCAAGATCACAGGTATTTATTGTGCTTTTGTATTCATAGGTAAAGCAGAGCTAGCATTTTCGTTTTATGTTCAAAGATTTATGTACCATTAAACTTGGTGGTTTGAAGATTAGTAGGGTTTTGCCTGTTACGCTTCCAACAAATTAAATGACTGAACAATGACCTTCACAAAAGTTAAGCTGACGTTTCCAAGTTTTGAACTTGAAAAACCATGTTTCCATGCCCTCAGACACGGAGTTTATGTCCTGGTTTGGTTTTCTTGTACTGTTATCAGTACTTGTATACTGATTTCTGTGATGAGACTTGGAAGCTTTCAAGTCTATAGGTGACTTTAACTGCTCTGTGTCATGTAGAATGTTGCAAAATTCAGGGCTATAAGACTGGAAGTGATCCAGACAGTAGAGACTCTGTTTTCCTGATCCATGGATCTGAGAAAAATCTTCTTTTACTGTGCTGTTGAGCAACTCACAGCTAGTTTCCCCCCCCCCATCAGGGATATACTTGTCTTAGCTCATGCAAGAGAAGAATTGTGCAGAGGGGAGAATGCTCTTCCTCTGGATATGGTAGTAATTAAACAAGTGGTGTGGTAAAAAAAAAAAAAAAAAGGCTTCTCTGAAAATGCGTTTGGGCCATACAGGTTTGGTGCATAAAGAATGTTATATTCAGCTAGGAAAGGGTTTATCTGCTGCTACTTCTGAATTAATGAATTTAAGATTAATTCAATAATTAATTAAAAATTCTTTTTTTCTTTTTTTTTTTCCTGTGGCATCGGGTTGTGTGTTACAGAGGCTTCCCAGTAAAGAACTGCCAGATTCTTCATCTCCTGTTCCAACAAATAGCATTCGTATTATTAAAAGATCCATCAAACTTACCCTTAATGGCTAAGTGGTTGATCTTCAGGTGAAGAGAATAATCACTTGTTATCAGTCCTTACTCTGAATGTGTGTTGTAGTTATTAACAAAGGTAGAAGGTTACTGTGGCCATACTGTAACTGACCAGTTAAAATCATGGTCTGACTTTTATACTGTTGTTAGACGCTTGCTTCCTTTTGAACTACTTTTTGCATGTGCTTGTAAAAGTTACCTTTAGGAGTTTTTAAAAAGTCCAAATTGTCACCAGCTGAAACAGCTACAAAAACCAACCTGTCCTGTTCCTTGGATTCAGAATGTATGTCACCAGGGTTAATTAGTTGCTGCAACCACATTCTGTTTTCAAGTGTGTATGAATGTGCTTGTATTCCTTTGTGATTGCCTAATTCATGTGCATGCATTGTTCTTATCTCCAATTATTTTCCCATTTGGCACACACACTCCTGTGTTTCTCTCACAATGGTGCTCAGCATCCTTGGCTCGCAGCTTTCCACTGCCTTGCACAGTCATGCACTACACAGGTATTGCCTCCCATGGAGGCCCATAAATGATTTCAGTGTTGAAGGAAATGCAGCAGAGGATGCTACCAAGGTATGGAGATGAGAGACATGTCCCATGCTGTGTTATCTGATCCTTTTTTTTTGTCTCAAGACTGCTCCAGCATGAGACTTGAGAGGGGGTTTTTTTGTGTTGCTGGGTAGTTAAGCCCAACTCTGAACACAAAGTGAAGATGCACTGGAACATTGCAACAGCTGAGGCTGTCCTGACACTACTGCCCACCTGCAAGCTGCATGCAGAAAGTGGTTTCAGATAAACCCTGAAAGCTGTTGTAAATGTTTATATGAAAACCTGTTGTAGTCTTGAGTCTGGTTCTGTAAACTGATAACACTGCTTACCCAGCTAAGTGCATTAGGGGTTTTGGGGGGTGGGGAGAAATTCTGATTATATGAAACAAATATGTTATTTCTCTATTGTAATTTCTTCATCATTTGGTGGTTTCATAAGTGAACTTGTAAGTTGTTTTTCCAGAGTATTTTTGTATGTACTGTAAAAAAACTATCTTCAAAGTGAAATTTAAAATCTTTAGTCTCTTTTGCTTTTTTTTTTCTTTTAGTGCAGATGGGATCTGCTTAAAAAATCTAAACATCTAAACCAACTTTAAAGGGATGGGAGGAAGGCAATGCCAGAAAAGTGTTCTACAAAATGACAGTGTCATAGAATCATTTAGGTTGGATAAAACCTTTGAGTCCAGCTGTAAATCTTAACTCCGCCAAGTCCACCACTAAACTGCCATGCTAGAGTAAATCTGAGGAGACACTGCTTTGCTTTCCTGCTCCTGGTAGATCTGGAATTTGATTTAATGCCCTTTGGATTGTGCAGTTTGCAAACTGCATGACTCATGTGAAGTCCCAGTTTGATATATGGACAAAGATACCCCTGAATTGTTTTAAAATGAGTTGCTTGTCTTAAAGAGCAAATCTGAGCTCTAAACATCTTAAGTATCCACCTTAGTGAGGAGACTGAAGGGACTGTAAAGAAATAAGAGGTGGTATCTGTCTTGTCATGTCTTAACTCTTTAGCATTCCCTCTGCTGCTAGCATTCCAAGCCTGTGGAGAAAGCACGGCTATATCTATCACAATCTTTCTTACTTTCTGGTTTCCAGCTTGTTTCAAGTGCAATTTATCCCTTAGAAATGGATCTTAGTGGGTGAGGCCCTGTTCTTCCTTCTGCCTTCCAAAACCCCCAAAACTTAGATTGCAAGGCTTTGATTTAGGTTAAAATAAAGAAACAGTACCCCTATTACTTTCTTAGCTTTTAGCAGAACTACACTGTGGGTCTAAGTACCTCCATTTTGTTACCTGTTCTAAAACAGTGGCACTCAAACATTGTCACTTATGTGTACCAGTTGCAGTAGGTATACAGCCTCAGCTCCTGTGTAAATACAAATCCATCATGAATCTGAAGGAACTAAAGCTGGAGTAGGTGATAAGATAAAGAGCAAAACGAATACGGGAAGAGTTTGGTAGTAGACTACAGTTCCATAATATTCCCATGCTTTTAAATTCTTCCACATAAGTGTTCCAGGACTGTTTAAGGGATGGTTTTCCCATATGCTCTATGTCAGCATATGCACTTAATGCAACTATTCTCAAACTGAAGTAACTTAGCTAATGGATATACCTTTATACAGGTCATTTTATTTTACTCTTGCTTTGTGGTTATCTTCTAATTGCTTTTTATAATTTTTTTTTATTTATTTTCTTCCTCACTCTTAGGGTTTTAAGAAGAATGTTCAGGGTTTTGAGAAGAACATTCAGGAAGAACTTAGGTTACTAGTTTCCCAGACTTGATCCACTGGTGAATTACACGTCTTATCTTAATGTATCTTGACATATAAGATGTCAAGTGTGATGTTAAGTGACGTCAGTGTTCTGGAGTTTCCCTGGATGTTGCAGAAGTTTGATGCTGCCCCAGGACTCTGCAGATTAGAATTCAGCTGTTTGTAAATAAAGTTCAAACTTATTCAACTTGGGTGTTCTCCTCTGTTAAAGTGATTGAAAGGGAAGTTACTCCTGCATAAGGACTCAGTGAGGGAAGCTCTTCCATACCAGACTTCCTCCAAATGTTGCTCTTTTCTCTCTGCCTTCTTAGCTGGTTGCTGGCTGTCTGGCTTGTGCATGGGTCTCTCATCTCAGTCTTCCACGAGGAGCAGCTCTGTATTGAAGTTGTCTGATTAGTAACTTTGAGCAAGAAATTCCTTTGCAAGAGTTAACATCTGTGGTTTTCTCATTAGGAACAAGCAAAGAAGCAGTTAATATGAAGTCACCTCCATTTTGGCTGTAGCAATTGATTTTCCTGTAGAAAGTGAGAGAAAGTTACCGAATACTTATTTTTTGGCTTAATGAGGAAAAAGCAAAGAGGAAAAGGTATCTTGAACTTTGTTAAACTTGATTGTGGGAGAGAGGGGGCTTACTAACGCTGTCTTATGTAATGCTTAGTGACATAAGCTGTTGAGCCTAAAAAGACCAGCAAAAACTCCTGCCTGTATTTTTGTAATTACCTCATCACGCTTCTTATAAAGAGTGTGATCCTGTGCACTATTCCAGTAAACGAAGAGCCGTGGTTGGAGGGTGCAGGCGAAGAAGGGCTCATATCCAGCCCAAGCCCTGTCCCAAAGGAAATCAAGCGCTTGTAGGGCACGAGCAGGACTTCGGTCCTGTGGAAAAATCCTCTTCCCCTGGAGAGAACCCAGCCGGCTGCTGCCTTCTCCCTCCCTCCACCTGCCGCGGGGTGGCTGTGGGGGCTGCGTGCCCTTTCCCCGGGGCTCGCAGGGGCGCTGTGGCCGTCCCACGCCCGGGGCGGTTTCCTGCCCGGAGCCCGGGGCGGGCGGGGCGCGGGGGCTGCGTGTGCTGTGACAGTGCCGCGTGTGGCCACCTGGGAACGTCACTGCTGCCCTGGGCTGCTGCCACCGCGGCCACCGGCCTGGGGCGACACCCACAGCCCCCTGGTGTGCCCTGCCTTGCCCTGAGCCCTGCGGGACTAAGCAGAGTACCGGGGGGTGTTGTCTAGCCTGCAGCGGTGGTGGGCACTCCTTGCTGCCTACATCATGTTGGTCAGTGGAGTCTTCCATGGATAAGGGTTTTTTCAGCCATCGTCTAGCCCGGGGGTCCGAGCCCTGGAGCGTGGCCCAAGGGCTCAGGGCGTTATTATGGGAGGATCTTGACAAAGCAGTAGCCTGGGGACTGATTTTTCTCTTATTCTGGAAAATACAGCCTGTTAAACTCTCAGCTGTCTGACCTTCAAGAAATTGATATGGGCTGCTCATCCTTAGGCAGTTCCTCTTTCCTGGGAAGACGCTGTCTGAATCCTCCTGCTGTCTTCTCCCAACCTTGTTTCTTATTCACGCCTCATCTTTTTTACTTTTCTTCTGATCTCAGATTCTTGCCAGTTTTCCTTTTCTCTCTGATAATTTCCCATTTCTGTCTTGCACCTGAGGGCCTCTTTCTGAATTTGAACTGGGTAATACATTATTTGGTGGTGATGAGTAAAGCTCCCATAAGTCCTGAAACCAGAGGAGAAATAACCTACCCTGTTTCAGTTTCAGCCTGTGGCAGCCTGGCAACCAGCTGCCTACTGCAGGCACCATCCAGGTCCCTCTCTGTGTGTGTGCAGTGGAGACAAAGCTGAAAATTTTGGCTACTAAAAGCAAGTCTGGCAAGCATGTGAAATCTGTCTGTCAGTCTTTTCCAAGGAAGAGCAAAAAATCCCAGTAGTGACACCAGCATGGCCTCCTTGCTAAATTTCATGTCCCTGTTTCTGAAATGCAAAGAACTTTCTTAAAAGTTTAAGAATTCTTTGAATATAGTTAAAGCATATGTTCCCCATGGTCATTCGTAGAAAAATGACTGAGTCATATTTGTTCTGTTTTTCCTAAAAAATCATCTCAAGGGGCAGTGTATGTGATCATGTGAAGAAAAGGTGTAGGCAAACTGGGAGTAACTGAAAATGTGGCCTTAAAATAGGAAGTGTTGACTAGCCATAGCCAACAATGTGTGTTGATGATAACATGATAAAAGTAAAAGGCTGTAGCAAGTCGGTACCAAAGCTAGAACGTGCTAGAATTTCTTTTATTCCTGCAGTTTTAATTCTGCTCTGTTTTTCCAGTGTGGTTACTTGGCCAGAACAGAAAGTTGTCCCACCTACTCTGAGTGCATGCACGCAAGGAAGACAAGCTGAGGTTTTGTGAATCACTTGATGTGTAGTTCTTGGCTAAAAGCCTTCAGCACTGCTTTGGAACGATGTTTGTTGTGATTTTGTTTTTCCCTTTTTTATTTATTTGATACTGAATTTTCATTTTATTATGTACAGCCTTAAGCAGAAAGGCATAAACCTGTCATAATGAGCAATCCAACAGAGCTTTCTAATAACTAAGCTAAAGAAGTACCAGCTATTTTACATTTCTGTGTTTTTTGCTCTCTCAAATGAAACAGGCATTAGACTGGCAGGAAACTGAAAGCTGGTGCTGGCTCTGAATTGTATTTCTGAAACTGAAGTCTCTGTTTCTTGCAATACTTGTAACTGGTCATTACATTCACTTTTGGTTTTGTCTAGATGGTATAGTATATGTTAATTTTCTCCATTCATTTTGAATGTTTGCACGGGTCTTTAATTAATACTGTATCTTATTTGCTATGCACAATAACATGTTGGGAGAGTCTGTAAAGAAACCCAGTAAAGCATTTACCAAATTTGCCAAATCATGAACCAACTGGAAAATCATGGAAACTGTATTTTCTATACAGTAATTGTTTGCAGTAATTTAGTTAAAACCAAATGAAACAAAAATATGCCCCTGGGAATCGTATTTTGAGGAAAATGATGGTGTTGCAAGCAGTGAAGTACTAGCAATGAGAAGGCCAGGGAATCCCCTGTTTCTGTTCCTCTGTTCACCCACTAAATAAATCCTGCCTTACACCAAATGGTAAATTGTGCAAGTACAGAGATGTTCACTTTGCTGTAATTCAGGGTAAACGTTTGGTACGTGCCTGTAAAATGATCAATCACTTTACTAAACACTATTTCTCTTACAGAAATGAGTAATCAGCAGCATGTTAATTTTCTCTCCCATTCATACATGTTGTGGCTTCAAATGGGGAAAATTCAGTAAAGGTAATATCTCAATTTTCTCTAGACTTTGGTTATTTAAAGTTGGTTTGAGTTCACCTTTTAGTAACAAGTAAGCTGAGATGGGTTGTCCAGCAGCCCAGCTATGAAGCTCAAGCAGAGGTTTGTATGTTCAAACTCAAATCTTGTGTTCAACCTTAAAGGTCAGTCCTGATTTCAGTGGCTGTGATGTCAGTGGGGAAACCCTGCTGCACTTTTGTCTGTCCTGGTGCAAAGGTCTAAAAACGTCAAACAAAAGCAAAGCCGTTACTTAGAAAAGTTTAACACTACAGAATAGAAACTAACCACAGGTTCTCAGTGACTTCTAAGCAACACCACATTATTTCATCAGCTCCTGCTTTTATGAGAACTTCAGTCTATTCTCAGTCACTGTTTCTTTAGCTTAGATTGTTTTCATTTTCAACTACTTCTTAAGTAAGAAGATGTTTTGTTGACAAACATGGGATTTGTTAAGTAATGGATACTCTTAACACCAATGTTTAAGATGACTTCTAATCCAAAATAATTGGACATAGTGCCCACCAAAAGTTCTTTATTTATATTAAGTTTTAGAATTAAGTATCACGCATTTTTTCCAAGGCTTTCCTTCTGCTTTAACAGACAAACCTAAGGTGTAGAGATTAACCATTTATGAAGGGCCAGACAGAAATTTTGTGGCTAGGACCAGAAACTGAAGCCAAGTTCCCTGAATGCCTGAGACCCTTTTTCTTTAGAGTCAGGTTGTCTATGCCCACAGTGGGGATTCCCAGTGCATAAGTTACTGTATCTGGCTAAGGACTGTTTTAAGGCTTCTGTATTTCTAGTGATTACTGACATTAGCTATTGATTTTTAAGCCACTACTTACATAATATCCCACTATTCTTTTTTGTTGCATTTTTATAAGCTTGCAAATTAAACAACTTTTCCTTTCAGACTATTGTCCTAACAACAACAACAACAAAAAACAACAACAACAAAAAAAACCCCCACAAATTTGTTTCCTGCTTATTTTTGTTTCTCCCTAAAAAAACTCTCACTAAGAATTTTAGCATAACACACAGTGCCACAGGACTGCCAGATGCAAGTTAACACCTTATTAAGTACTCATAGGTAAGTTCTTATGTCCTAATATTGTGGGAGTGAGTGAGACTGGTAAGGAGGAATCCCAATAATTCTTGACAGTAAAACTGTAAAAAAAATAGGGTGACTTATTTTCTAAGGAGTATCTCCAGAAAAGGAATGGATGCTAAGTGTATATATTTATTTTAAAATGTGATTAATGCTACATGTGTGAACTGGTATATTGCTGTATCTTTCTGAAAGAATGGCAGAGTTTACAGCAAGTGTTTGGAATCCATCTCCTTTACAATACTTCAATACTTACATGAATGTTCCGTTTGCAGGGCCACGGACTTTTATCACTCAAAATTCCAGTCAACTCAAGTGGAAGCATTGTCTAAAAGTGAGGTGTGTGATTGGATTCTTCACTCTTAACTGTTCTGTATTGCTGTGAATGTGTTATTGCCTGACCCCAAATTTAATAAACTTATTCCTGGAATCAGACTTGTCCAGTGCAGTAAACATGCCCAATGAGCATATCTCCAGTACCAAGAATGTGCTGCTGCTCTGTGAGTTTCCTAAAGCCCCTCAAATAAAGCTGGAAAAACACTCGGTTGAGAGAAGTTGAAATACCCTTTCCCTCTTCCAGCTTTAGGAGTGCGAATTTTCTGAAATTCCCAAATAATGCCATTGAGCAGTCTCTGCTTGAGCATGTTATGAGCCAAGATGGAGCTTCTCTTGTAAAGGGAACCACAGAGAATTGCAGTTCCCTTCCATCTTACTAAGCCCAGGCCAGGAGTTTATGAAGATACCAAACATCTGTTCATAGAGCAGTGTTGTGCATATGGTGTTGGGAAGCTCTGGTTTGGAAGACAGCCAGTAACTTTTGCAAAAGTTGGAAGAATGGTGGGTTAGAGGCTTGTGAAGGGGAGGATATTGCGAAAGAGAAGTCGATAGGGTTGCTGGAGCATAGAATGGCTGTTAAGGAGAGGGGGAAAAAAACCCCTTTAGTAACATATAATTAAGCAGTAGCTTTATTTTTTTAATTAAGCATAGCTTTGCTATGTGTTGTTTTTTATAAACCACAATCAGTTGGGGTTTTATCATTTGAGGAGGTTCTTGCTGCCACCTTCATCTCCAGCACACTTGAGTCCTTCTCTTCTTTCCTGGCTGGAGAGTTCTGCTTCTTCAGCTGCAGTGAATGGACTGCCTGTGTGTAGGTAAGGAGCCAAACACTGGTAAAGGGAGTAAAATGAACACCATGTTTATTTATCCCTGTTTTTTGTTATTTCAAATTAATTACAGGGGTGTTTATGAGGCAGGATTGTTGACCACACAAATACAGGCTGTTCATAATGCCTACAGTCTGGGAGAAACTGTAATTGCTGCGCTAAATGTAATTTATTCTGTGGTTCTATTCAGCTATATATTTAATTTTATTTTTCCATTCTTCTTCTAGGGGCACTGGTAAACATTCTTCTAAGCAGGGATGGTAATGATGAGACAGTAATTGTCTGAGTAAATTATCCAAGTGGCCACCTTTCTATTTTTTTAACTTCCTACATTTCTGGTGTCCTCTGGCATCAGAACAGAAGTATATGCTAGTCCTAGGCTATGTAAATTAAAAGTTCTGTCTACATTGCAATTAAAAACATGTCAGGTCACATGGTTTCCACTTGACCAGTTACAGCAGCAATGTTTTGCAAATAAGGTTTTAACCGTGTTGCAAGTGTGAAGTCCTGAACTGACCAAGTCTGTAGTAACTGGGTCACCTGCCAGAGTTTTTTGTGATGTAGGTCATGGGAATATTTGCAGAAGCAAAAGAGCTGTAATTGCATAGCTGTGCCAGTATTTATGTTGACATTGAAACTTAAAGATGCATATTCAGGAGGCAGAAACAATACCATGTAATTAAGATACATAGAAGGAATACGAATTCCAGTTTTAAAAAAATCCAGCAGCTAAACAATGTGGATTTTTGAAATAATGTCATTATTTCAGATCTGTTTCCTAATGGGGCTTTTGCACCCCAAGAGCACAGACACTGCCCACTGTTGGGCAAAGAGAATTAGGAGTAGTTCATAAGAGAACTCAGGAACCCCCAAAAGAAATCAGTGTCTCACATGTAAGGGTTGGGTTGCTGTGCAGCCGAGGAGCTGTAGTCTTAGACCACCCTGCTGTGCTGTGGAGGCAGGATGAAAAATCCCCCCCAAATTTTCTCAAAGCCCTGGCAGTTTCAAAATAAACAGGTGAAAATGGTGAAAAAGGGTAGCAGTAGCAATTTCCAAGACAGCATCTGTCATGGAATGGAATACTATCTTGGAAAGAAACCTCAAGATCATCTGGTTCAAGCGTTCTTGGCAAAAATACAATCTAGACAAGATGGCCTGGTGCCCTTTCCAACTGAATCTCAAAAGTGTCTAACACTGGGGAAAAGAAAGCTGGAATTAAAGAAGGAGTTAAGGAAAGGTGGAGTTAAAGCTTTCCTTGCAGCAGCAGATTTCTCCTGAGAGCCATAGTCTCACTTGGTGGGTCAGGTAAGTTTGAAAGGCTTGGGGCTGTAAAAGTCTCCAAATGTGAATCAGGTCTCACTACCACTCTCACAATTGCAACAGTCTCTCTGCAGGCTGTTTATAGGGGGTGTGGAGCATAATGAATATTAATTAAGTGTGGTAGCCAGTTTTACTCTAGGCAAGTGTCTCTGCTATTACCATGTCTGAATCTTCTGGAATCAGCCAGCTACAGAATTCACTTCTCTACAGCCTTTGGGAACTCTTCTCTACATTCATGCCTTTGGGAACAGATTTGGTTTCTCTCTTACTGAATTATGAGTCTCTAGTATCTCTAGAATTTTGAAGTGGTATTAAATCTGGATTAGTTAATTCTCAGGATTTTGCTTTTACAGGGTAAGAGAAGGTGATAAGAAAAACCGAAATAGCTGTATTATTTTTAAAAAGTAACAAACTTCTTTAGACCTACAGATTTGGCTTTGTATCTTTGTTTTGGTTTTTTTTTTTTTTAAGCAAATAATTATGTATATGGACAGAAGTGCTTCTCAAATTCAGTGGGAACATTGGTCTCAGTTTCATTTCA
The DNA here is from genome assembly GCF_029207755.1 of Chamaea fasciata. NCBI lineage: Eukaryota > Metazoa > Chordata > Aves > Passeriformes > Sylviidae > Chamaea > Chamaea fasciata. The sequence continues at coordinate 8,553,068 of NW_027094088.1, read as the reverse complement.
GTTACGTAGATGGTTATTTATGCAGGTTTCCTTTTAATGGAAACTCCCGGAAAAGGCAGTCAGCTCTCTGGCTACTTTTCTTGGAGATGAGAGCTCAAGATAGTGCACAGAGACTACAGTTCTCTGCTTTGCACGTGTAAATCTTGACCCTCCTGTTCTGGGAGAAGAAGTAAACCCAGAGTACAGGAGCAGTGGGGGAAGCAGGATTTGTGTGCCCAGTGTGGAAATCGTGGTGGTCACCCACGAGGGAGCATTTTATTGAGACACCACAAAGCCAAGGGTGTTACTCACCATCACTGAGGCAATGGTATCAAGGCCCTTAAGGGATAAGCTGCTGTGACAACCAGGAGCAAAGCCAGTGGGACTGTAATTAGAGACTTAATTCCAAATGCCTCCATTCCTTACTTTCTACTCTTTTGATTCTGGGGTCTGTAATGCTTGTCTTAGAATCCATGGGGCTGGTGCAATGGAAAGGTGTAGGTAGCAGGTTCCTGTCTCATACTTTGAGAAACAGACAACTGAACATGTTGACTTTCAGCACTGTTGACTTGACTTGTGCCCCAGGATCTCACTGCAGAATAATCAGAAGTGGAGCTGGGACATCTGTGACTTTAATAATTTGTCTTTTTCACATCTTTCTGTTAAGGAACCTTTCCATAAAGTAGTTGCCTTTTCTTTATTTTCAGCTTTATATATGACATTGTCCCTGTAGCCAACACTAGCCCTTGTTCTAATTAATCCTGCTTGCCACTGGCTGCTCTCTGTCAGCTCTTTCTTGGGTTAGACCTTCTCCCTCCTCTGGTTCCTGCATGTACTTGCCAGAAGCAGCTTGTGGTGTCTGTTGTGTTTCCATTCAACAGGCTGTGTCTGGAGCTGTTATTTCCACTGCACAGAGCAAAAAATCAGTTTAGTTCCCTTTTCTTTTTTTTTAATTTGTATTGCACAAGAGATGTCTTCAAGAAGTAGTCTTCTTCTTGGCTTATTGTTCTTTTTAATAAAAAGAAATTCAGATTGACATGTGTATTCTTTACTTGCCTACAGTGAGTAAGGTACATGGAGTATTTTTTTCAGGCATCTGAAAATATTCTGAGTCTCATGGTGCCTGACACATTTACCATACCTAAGGCTCAATATTTCTGATCAAAAACCCAGAGGTTGTTGTTTGGATTCGATCTGTTTTCAACAATATTAAGGCTCACAAGTGGAAATCTTGTGCAGGTGAATGAGTATCTATCAAACTCATTGTTATATGAGAGGTTAACCACAACATTGATTACAAAAATGATGTCAAACTTTCCCCAAATGTCCTAAAAGTAAAATTGACAAGTCATGTAGCAACTGCCAAATGAACAAGATAATGAAATAGCAAAACTCATCACTGTTCTGGGCGAGAAATCAAGAGCTTTCAACCGTGTCATTCAGAAAGCTCAGACTAATAATGGTAACCTTACTAAGATGTAGGTCTCATTAATAAATCTGAATTATTTTATTGCAGCGTGGCAGTAAACTGGATGCACAGGCACTAAGTGCAGGCAGCAGCGGGGTGAGCAGCCTGGTTGTGGCTTACTCCGAGTTGATTGTGGCCAACTACTGCCGGTAAGGCTTTGCAGGGTGAGGTGGCACCTGTGACACACAGCCCCGGGCAACCTGTAGGAAAGGGCTAATGCAGGGCCAGATAAGATGTGTAGTGGCCAATTTACAAACTGCTGGTTTGCTTTGCATATGTAGGAGGACTTGATGTGTAAACTTGTCCCGGAAGGTGTTATGAGTTTACCTTTGGCCTGAAGAGTGGTGTCACTTTCTGTCATTCCTGAGTGTAATCCTATAACTGTATGGATCAGAGTCATTGCATTAGAGGTTGAAAATTAAGGTGTGAGACTTCAAATTAAGAGGAGATAATATCTGGTGGGGCTGTACTGAAACAAGGTACCTTTTTCACCTCTTTAAGGTTCCCTTGTCACGTTCTGCAGGTTCCTGAAAGGAGGTTGTAGCCAGGTGGGGGTCCAGCTCTTCTACCAGGCAAGCAGCAATAGGACAGGAGGACACAGTCTTAAGCAGCACAAGGGGATGATTTTGTTGGACATTATGAAGGATTTCTTCATAGAAAGGGTGATTAGATATTGAATTTGGCTTCCCAAGGAGATGGTGGATTACACCAACCCTGGAGGTGTTCAGGGAAAGTCTGGATGTGGCACTCACTGCCATGGTCTGCTTGAAAACGTAATGTTCAGTCAAAGATTGCATTCTGACCTCAAAGCTCTTTTCCAACCTAATTGATTCTGGTTATTGGCTGTAGATACAGTCTTCTGAGATTCTTGAAGCTCAAGGTGATGTTAAGTAGCTTAAACTCCTTGAGAGCCCTGAGGAAAAAGCAAAGTCCTGTAATAAAAACCTGGATGAGGGATTGTTATCCTTGGGATAGCGGGTGCAGTGCATGATGACTGGCTGGTATATGCTGGAGTTTTGGGCAGCAGCAAAATTACTTCAGGCATACATTGCCTGTATATTTTTATGCAATTTTCATTATAAACTAAGGTACTCCAACAGCTTTCTGTTGCCAAAAGGTCAATTCCTCTCCTTCCTTCTGCCTCTTTATGTTTTGTGGTTTCCCTTTGAAAGCAGCCGCAGTGATCTGGCTTATAGAGGTAACCTATCTCGAAAAAAGTCATTCTGGGCAGAAAAAAGGTTGTTTGCTGCTGACTCAGCTCCTTCTGCTCAGTTTGAGCTCTTCTGTAAGTCCTCTCCCTATGGCTTTACTGCATCAGATGAATCCTGACTGTGTGGCCACTTCAGAGGTCACTAATCAGCTTCACTGTAATGAGACGCTTTTATGTAGCACAGTGGAAAATGAAAACTCTACTCCATCTTTTTCTTTGCCTGCCAACAAACATTTAAAGTTTTTCTCTGTTAAATAATGCAACTCCCAAACTGTGGTATGTGTTTATAGCACTGGTGGGATGAGTAGAAGGGAATAGGAAACACGTGAGAGGGTTGGGGGAGAAAGCACCTGAGAAGTTCTGCTCTGAATACTAACTCTGGAAAGGAAGTAGTGTGAATTAGAAATTTCAGGGAGGTTTATCAATTTCTCAGGCTAAAAATACAGTGTTATGCTACAGTTCCATGACGTTAGCACTCTGTCAGGAAGCAGGCACCTCTGCCCAAATTTGTCTTCCAGAAACTTGTTCTAGCCTCGGTGCCACCACATTCCTTCCTGCTGGCAGAGTCAGTTCTGTGATTGTACATGGAACTGGCTCCAGCAGAACAAAAAACAATAATCTTGTTTCCTCCAGGTTACTTTTATGCATGCTCCTGTGTCTCCAAAGCAGTGCTTGTAACAGTGTAGGAGCACATAGGAGTGAGTTACCTGTGTGATAAATATTGTAGGATTAATTCGTGTTTTCTTTCTTATAACATGGTATAAAACCTATATAACTGTAGTCTGAGAGTTAGTTTGTATGTTACTGTATAATGTTCTTAAGCCTAAGGAATGCAGGGTTCCGGGAAGACATTCCTCTGCCCAAGAAACAGAGAATCACCCGCGACCGAAAAAAAAGAGGGGGTGCTACCCATAGGAGATGGGGCCAAGCACCGCCATCATCGGCCATCAGCCAAGCGCTCAGCACCCCATAGCCATCATCCCAATCTCATCAAGGACATACATCTCAATACCTGATTCCTGCAAACCCAGACACAGGTTTATGTCTCCCCGGAAAAACTATTCACCAAAATCACATGCAGAAAAGAACCGATGAATAATCGGTTGCACAAGCCGGGGAACTGTATAAAAATGGACCCTGCACTCCCCGAATTTGTGAACCAAAGGCGGATTCTGTGCCACAGGGGGCAGGATCTGCGGTTCCCCCAGTGCCGATTCCCGGGATCGGAACTGCGCTTTGGTTGTGGTTTTATCGGGGTTTTTCTATTTCTCAAATTCTTGATTTTTTGTTTATATTATTAAATTTATTATTAATATTTTTAATTCACGGATTCCGCTTATCATTTATAACACCTGGATGGAAGGAGACAGAGAGGGGACACTGTCTTTTTCTGACACTACCCCAGCGTTCATTTAACTATCATTGTTTTGTGCTTGGCACTTTCATGTAAGAGAGTGGTTCATCCCCTGAAGGAGTTGCATCATAAGTGAATTAGGCAGAAGTGTGGGAGCAAGGAAGTATCTTCTCTGATTTTTATTGGGGAAATCGAGGCTTAGAGTATTAAACAACTTGCCTAAGAGTAGAAGGGCTGACTTGCCAAGAGCCAAATTCCAGTCTCCTGAATCACAGCCTTGTGCCTTATCCACAAGACCAACCTTTCTCTATTAGCATTTCCTTTCTCTCCACCCTGTTTTGAGGGAGGCACAGTAGCATTGTTCTATGTCAAACAAACTCAAAGTGTGGTACAGGAATGCTTCCAGCAGAATGACTTGAACAACCTTTGAGTTTATCATTAATCTGTAGGCCATGAGTTTTTTAGGAATGGCTTCTGCATTGGAACCGTCCTCAGGACCAATAACCACAAAAGCTCTAACCACCAAAAGGTCTGACAGTGTTTAATTAAGATGCCTTTGAGAATAAAAAACATGCTTCAAACAGCAAAAGGTTTCCTAAGGCATAGAGGATTGGAAATGACTTATCTGGCAGTAGGTGAGAGAGTAGGTGAGTGGACAAGAAAACAGGACTTAACTTTATTCCTTGAGGAGAGAAGGAAATGATTCTATTTATACTATTCTTACTCCTAGTATGATGTACCTTATTAGGAGAACCATATGCTGAAAGAAAGTACATTAGTGTCTGCTTAACCAGGCCAGTGACAAAGGCCTTATCTGTGATCGAAGTCAGATAGCTGGGAACAGGAAATAAAGACTTAACAGTTTGCCTGTGCTGCTCTCCTGTCACAGCCTGCTTCATTGGGCAATGCCTGTGCTAAGCACCGCTAAAGAGCCATCGTCCTAGGATTGACAAATACCTTGTCAAACACTTAGTCCCTCGCTGTAGAGGGTTTTAGTGCTGGCTTTCTATCCCCGCACTCTACCCTTGTTTGCCACAAGACGTTCCCTGCCAGAACAGGGAGCTTTACTCTCTATAGCAGTGTAGGTGTTAACTGTGAAAAGCAGGAGTGCAGGACTTTTCTTTGGACTTGGTAAGTGGAGAGAAATGGGATCTTAAAACACTTGGTTTAACTGGAAGACAGGAAGTGAAGCACTGGATCAGACCGGCCTAAGAATTCTGATATCTTGCCTCTGGCTATAGCCAAAGTCAGCTGACAAAAATAATAGTGAAGCACCTGGCTTTTGTTATGCAATGCTGCAGGAGGGGAATTCCGTCCTGCTTTTTGCAGAGATCTTCATATACCCAAAGCTATGACATGTTCTTACACTTCATGGCAGTTGCTGATGAGGTTTCTGTGATTGCCAAAGCAGTCCTCTAGTTCACCTCACTCTCCCAGGATAATCCCTGTGCCGGGCATTCTGATCGCAGCAATTGCATACACGGTAGTCAGGAATAGAGGAATATCCTCATGCTTGCACGACTTTGAGTAAGGCCTCTTTCATTTGCTTAGGTTTTTGCCTTTTTCTTGGGATGGCTTCTTGGTTTCCATAGAGTTTAGGAACATGAATGTTTTATAAAACAGCTATGCTGGTCTTAGACTAAAAAGCTCCTATTGTCCCACTCTTGTGCTTTTCCCTGGCCATCAGCTTATGGCTACTGCTAGAGTAAAACCATCAAGAAAACATCTGCTTTTCACCCTGTCCTTCCTCCAATCACTTTGTTCAGGATCTTCCTGAGCCAGAACTAGTCTGTGTATTCTGGTGATGGGAGCTCATAGATTTTACACAATGAAACTCTTCACATGGCTGGTTGTCCTCTTATCACGAGTTATTTTCATTTGAAGGAAAAGAGATAAAGTTTTTAGGATGCTATAAGAAGTGCAACCCATTCATATTTTTTCTTAAAAATAATATGAAGGAGCATTTTGTACCAAAGACACTGGTGTGTATGTGAGATACCACCTCAATTTCAAACGTGCAATCTTAAGGATTATCGCTGAGTAGCCTGTTCCTGCAAGCCCTAAGAGTTAGAGTTCAAAAGAACTGTGGAAAATTAGGGAATGTTTATTATGTTTTAGTCATAACATGGTATTTGTATTGCCTGGAATACTGCCCTTAATTTCACATCGGTTTAGATTGTGTACCCTACAATAACACTTTCCTTCTGAAGAAATCAGTAGATACTGTTTTGAGCTACAGTCTCCCTGGTCCCCTGGTCTGTGTCTACTCAGTAGTGTCACGGGCTGGAGAAATAGGTGGGATCTAGCGATATAAAGTGTATCTAGGGAAGCAATTAAATTATTTCTTTCTAAGATGTCACAGTTCTTACTATCAAAGATTTGGAAAACCAGCCTGAAGATAAGTAAGGGAAAGTATTTAGTAATTTCATCTGTACTCACAACTTGCTTTACATCCAAACTCAAAACTCACATCTACAGCTTCAGCTATCCCACAGGAATTGCACCACTTTCCTTTTAAAAATCCTGTCCAGGTCACTCCTGTGATCTGCAGGGATGCCCTCAAACTGGGAGCATTTCTCTGGCTCTTCAGCCCTGTGAATAAAGGCTTGTACAAAACTTGCCCCACCAGGTGATCAATTAAAAAGCTAAAGTATCTTCTAAAATGATATGTTGATGAGCTGATTGATTGGATGAGGCACTTAGCAGAGAGAATTCAGGCTGTGCATTTTCCTGTTTGCTGCATTTGTTGTAGAGCAGCACAGTTTTATTTGTGGTCTCTTTGTCAGTTTGTGCTTTGGGGTCATGTGTGCTTGTGTAGGTAAGGTCTAAGCTTGATTTAAAATATTAGACCCACTTGCCTGCTTTATTGTACATTATCAATCATAGGGAATCCAAGAAATTTCTTTTCAAGCCTTCTTTTCTGAAGTAAAAGTCTAGTCTGAATTTCTTATACTTTTAAGGCACTCCTGGTTTATATCTTTTGTGTTGTTATGTTTTGGCTTTTTTTGTGGGAAAGAAAATGAGAAATTATGTTCTTCTGGCAAGAAACTAACCCACAGCCATGGGATTATTTTATTATAATGTCTGAATAATAGCGTTTTTCTTCTCTTTAATCATCTAAGGCTAATGTCACAGACATTTTTATTGTCCTGTGTTTTTGATTATCCTGTGTTCTCCCTAGGATTCTTCTACTCCGATTTCAATTATAAGTTTGACAAGGGTGCAACAACCCTACCATGTATCTTTAATAAGGAAAGTTTTGCTTATGGGGTAGAGAAAGGTAATTTTTGTTTATAGGAGATATGAGGATAGTTGAGCAAAACTAAACTAAGGTTATAAAGAAAAGTCCTGTTGAGATGGACTAAAGAGCAGGAATAATAATAAGCATTTGGCAGCCTCCTCTGCTTAGTTACATGGCTTGGTGTATGAATTTGCAGATTGTAGAACAGCATTTTCAGATGTGCTTCATTTCTGTACATCCCAATAACCTTAGGTTTAGAAACAGGATAGTGGGGAAAATAGCAAAAACCTATCAGTGTACCTCACTTGAGTGTTCTTTCAGGCTTTTCTCGTTATTTTATTAATTAGTCTTTTTCAGGGATGCTAATTGATTTAACTGCATTTTTACACGGGACAGTTTATTCCACTCCCAGATTAAAGATTTAAGAAAAAACCTTAAATTTTATTGTTAACTAAGCAGTCTTATACCACAGTTAGGTGTGGCCTTCCTGTGTTCCTCTTTGTTTGGGTAGTTTTTAATTTCCCCCAGATGTTTGTTACTGACCTCTCCACCTGATCCAAACATGGGGCTGTGGGGCTGTTCCCAATGTCCAGCTCCTTCGCTTCATCTCACTGCGTCAGGGCCGAGCTGTGAGATCCAGGATCTGGGATGCTCCAAAGGTTTGGTACATTCAGAGTTGATCATTGTGACTGAGTCAGTTTGTTGGTGATTATTTCTTACTTTACCTGCAATGTTGGTCTATCCCTAGTAAGTACAGCTTAGCTATTGAATCACAGAATGAGCTGGAAGGGGCATTAAAAGCCCATCTCATTCCAACCCCCTGCTTTGGGCAGGAACATTTTCCACTAGACCAGGCTGCTCCAAGCTCCATCCAGCCCCACCCGGAACAGTTCCAAGGATGGTGCATCCCAGCTTCTCTGGGTAGCCTTGTTCCACTGCCTCACCACCCTCACAGTAAAGAATTCCTTATCAGAATCTAATGTAACCCTGCCCTCTGTCAGTTTAAAGCCATTCCTCCTTGTCCTGTCTCTTAGAGGCCTTGGTACAAGTCTATCCTTGTCTTATAAACCCCATAATGGGCTTAGGTAGGCGCTGGAAGGCTGCAGTACAGTCTTCCTGGAGTTTTCCCTTCTCCGGGCTGACCACCAGGCTCCATGCAACCGAGAAAAAGATGGATAAAGGAGAGCGCTTGGTCTCTGACAGAGCGGGGTTGTCGGAGCGATGCTCTGCAAGGATGAGGGTATGGAAAGAAACAGGCTCTCGGTGGATCTGCCCTGCCCTGAAATCGGAGGAGTTGAAGTTTTTCCTTTGTGCTTTTGGCTACCGGGGCAGGGCAGGACCGGAGGACAGACTTGTGCTTGCCCTCCCGGCGCAGCTGCAGTCCCGGAGCGGGGTCTCCCTGTGCCGCGGGGGATCCGCCGGTGCCGGGCGGGGCGGGCGCGGCGGGGGCGGGCGGGGGGCGGCTCCGCACCGCCCCGCAGCTCAGCGCGCACGTCCGCCCGCCCGCCCCACGGGAAATTCCCCTGAAAAGGGCGGCGAGCCCGGCAGCCGCGGCCGTACGTGAGTCCTTGCGAGGTGTGCGGGCCCAGGCCGGAGCCCCGCGGCGCAGAGGCCGGAGCGGAGCTGTCAGCATGGCCGGTGAGCGGCGGGGCTGGGCGGGGGGCGCGGGCAGCGGCCCCGGTGGGCTCCGAGCACTCTCCGCCCTCCCTCGCTGGTCGCGTCGGGTGTTTACGCTGCGAGGCTAAGGCAGCGATGGGTTGTTCGGATGAGTCGCGATGAGATTTTATAAGGCTGTTCCATTTTAAATGGATCTCTTAAAATTGTGGAGTGGAAGCGTTTTGGTGCTAAGTAAGCACGCGGGTCTCGTGTCTGGGCTGGAGACAGCCGGCTGGAGACAACAGGTTGGGTGATGCTCATCAGGATCCCGTTCACATCGGAACTCGGCTGTGAGAATGCAAATGAATGAGAAATAGTATGGCACAGATGCAAAGTAATGCAGATAAGGGATCGTGCTCTGAGTAATTACAACAAAAAGCACAATTAAGTTTCTAGAGGCTAAATTAAACCGAGTTCGTCATCCTTTCGGGAGGCGTCTCTCTGGTATCTTTCTTAGGGTTAAAAAAACCCCCTAAATTTAAAACATGGCAATACTAATTAGAATAGTATTTCTAGGCAAAGCTGCTTTTCAGAACCTGAGTGTGTGTTCTGTTAGCAAGGTATGAAGTTTGAATCCTGATAAATATATTGGTGTCCTGTCAACAGGGAGGGAAAACATCTGGGCTTGTGCTTTAAATATTATGATGTATTTTAGAGTGGCAACAATGAAGTCGGACAGAGCAGTTTCAGAGGGTTTTTTTTTCTTCATGCCTTTATGTATTTTCGTTGTAATTAGGAACCAGATAAGGAACTTTTTCAGCGGGGGAAGTTTATAACTTCCTGGTACTAGCTAGCTTTTGTCGTTTTTTTTTTTTTTTTTTTTTTTTTTCTTTCTTCTTTTAGTTGCCGTTTTGTAATGTAACGCGATAGTAAAGTGGAAGTTCATTAGTGTTGTTTGGTCTCTGTTAGAATTTGTGCAGTTTATGGAGCCGTAGGTAGATTACTGCTTTTTCAGGTCAAATCGTGTTATGTTTCCAGTTGCTTTTGCTTAAATTTGGGTGTACTGTAACAAAGCTTTCCCCATTCTCCCTCTTTGCCTGAGGTGTTGCAGAAGGTTACAAGTGGATAGATTCTAGCTTTTTAGAAATGACAGACCTGGAGCCACCAGGAATTTGTTCAGAGCAGTGACATCAGACTTAAAGGGCGACACTTCCATCTGTGTCTCATTGCAGTCACCTCGGGCCGGAGGGTTTCGGGTGATACTTTCACATCTTCCACAAAGACCCACAGCTGCTGTGCTTTCACACACAGATGTTGATGGAGAGTCTGTTCACCGGGCGCTCCGGGCTGTGCAAGAAAATGACAAATTGGGCAGTTCCTCCAGAGCCTGCTTGCTTGGAGCAAAGAAACGAGACAGAACCCTTGATCGGGTTGTCACTTTGCTTGGTGGCAGCATGTCACACTTCCTCCCTCATGGCACAGACTTTAAACTTCAAACCATCACGGGTTTCTTGTCAGGGAGAAGTCTGATGGAAGTCTGCTCCGACTTTTAGAGATTGTCCTTTTGTAGCTCTTTGTATTGCTCAAAATGTGAGAATAAAATACCCTTCACTTCTTGAATGAGCATAACTGGCTGAACTCTCCGAGCTGTCACTGCTTCTACCTCCTTTCCTTGCTGAACTCTCAGAGCTGTCATTGCTTTTACCTCTTTTCCTTGCATATATAATTGGGACACTTGATCTCCTATATTCTCTTTAAAATTATTCAGTGTTGTACTCAGGACAGGAGAGGGAAAAAGCGATTCAGTAACAAAAAGAATGACAGGAAGGTTATAATGTGTAGCACCATGTTTCTCTGCTAGCATGTGTATGGGCAATTAGAATTAATCACGAAGACAAATTAAATTCTTAAGAACTTAGATGAAGGATTAGCTAGATTTTTTTTCTCTTCTTCCATTTCAAATGCTTTATGAAGTAGTTGTGGGCAGGCAGGAAATAAATACGAGTAGCTGTGCGTTTCTCTTCCAGAATTAGTGAGAGTTTGGGTTTTGGTGTATCTCACATTTGTTTGACAAGCAAAGCAAGACCTGAGGAGGACAAGTCTGTAGAGACTGTGTGGGAGCTAACAGACCTCTGCGCGTGTGTGTGTGTGTGTGTGTGTGTGAGAGAGAGAGAGAGAGAGCAGATTGTGAAATAGTTAAGCTGTGCCACTTCACAAGCACATTGGTGAATTACAGAAATAGGGAACACTGGTCACTTGGCTTCAGAGTGCTGGTAATACCTCTCATTCACACAAACACTTCAGTGTGTTTCCTCTCTACACAAAACATGATGACACTGATAATCACAGCAGAGATAATAGTATGATTCTTGAATAGAGAGAGAGACAGCCAAGACAAAATGAAGTTGAATGTTTAATCTCTGGAGGCTGCCGCATCACTGAGCTTTACTTTCCCACAAACACACCTGCTGCTGAGTGGTGGGTTTACCTTCAATGATATTTGTTTCGACCACAGCCCTGTAAAGATCACTGAGCCCAGAGTTTTAAAATAAAGGGCTCTTGAGGGGTGAGAAAATAGCCCTCTCAAGTGAATATTAATAGAACATGAAGGGAAATTGTTGGTTAAAGCAGCTAGAGTTAGGGACCTCAAGTGATTGTGCTCTTGTAGTTTCGAGCGCTGAGGCTCTGGCTAGTTTTGACAAACACATAATGTCTGTGGGTGTCCTGCACATTTGGTTAGCAGCTATGTAAGCATAAGAACCTCCCAGTACAAAGATTAGTAGGCACTTTGCTGTAATGTTGTCATTTTAACTTGTAAAACAGATTTTTAATTTAGTTTATGGATATGTGTCTGTATTTGTGCTGATCAATGCAACAGCATAAGTAAATTGCAGTGTGGAAGTTAAAATAGCCATACACAGATGTGTGAACATGGTTTTGTGAGAAATTCAGACTTCTGCCCTCTCTGAAACTGGCTTTACGTCATTTCTAGGCTTTTTTGTTATCAATGCCTGCCTTCCTCTTCCCTTTTGCTGGACTTGCTTGTTTTCCATGAAGAGAAAATATGCAAAACTCATCTTTTAGAGAGTCAAATAAAGAGCTGGGAAGTATCTAGAAAAGGGACCATCCTCCTCAGTAACTGCACCTAGACTAGTGGCTAATGTGTATTTAATGTGATAGCTCATGGCAGGTGATCAGAAAGTTATTTAAAATCTATCTGATGGGAGATGATCAGTTTAGAAACTGCATTTTGACTGACTGTTAGAAAGGTCTGTAAAGAGTCCTGAACCACAGTTCTCAAAGGTTTTGACCCCAAACATAGTCTGAAGTGGAAGTGCATTGTGCTTTTGAAGATTTTGCAGAGGCTCCAGTTGTTGAAGGCCATCCTAGCACAAGAGCTGCTCTCAGACAGTGGTGGATGCAGTTCCACCACTGCCTGTAGGTGTGTGTGTGGCAGATAAATGTGCATTCAGGTCAGTCTGAGGTGACGTCTCAGATGTCGTTCTTTCCATCCATCCATCCTTTCCCTGCTGCTCTTGATTACTTTATCTCTTAGGTTATAATATTTTCCTACTTTGGGTATGAACTGCTGCAGCACTGGAAATGTTTTGCGATCAATAAATCCTAGGCATAAAGTTCAAGCTTTGTGTTGGTAGGGCCGCCTAAACCATTGTAGATCCAGCAAAAGAAAAACCTTTATTATGGAGTTAGGATTGGAATCCACCTCTTTGCCAAAACCAGTGTGCTGTGGACTCACAGGCAGCATAGACCTTGGGCAAAAGGAAGTAGGGGTTCTTTCACCCTTTCAGCACTTTCAATATATTTAATAACTGTTTTGCTTATTATGTTGAAGTCCAAGCACTTTTTTTTCAGTGCTGTGCCACAGGATATTGTCTGGCCTGTTTGTTTGTGATGCTCAGCTTTGCTTGAGGAGGATGCTATTATATGAAGATGACAGAGAGCTCAGTAGACATTTCCATAAGCTACGTTCTTTTGATTGTGTAGCACTGTGATGATTCAACTTCAGCAATATTTACTTAGCCTCTGTTGTTTGTTTTTCACATGCCATCCCACTGTTGTCACTGTTTGATTGACTGTCCTGTTTGATGTTCTCAGTGAGATATATTAAATAGCTTGTTACTGTCTGGCAATAAAACATCACTTGAAAAGTACTTAGGCTCTTGCTAAGTTAATGTCTTTCTAAACCCCCATTTAAGAGTTCTGCTGTCTCTTATTCTCATCTATCACTCCATGTTTCCTGAAAACCTCCCTTCTGACAACTGCCCAATAGCTTTTCTGAGGTTTCATTGTCTGGGGAGATACTGCAAGTAGAAACCAGCCCCGTGGGAGGTGGGCAGCTCAAAATGTAGAATTCAATACGAGCAATCAGGTATTTTTTGAACTCACAGTGACAGTATTCCACCCAGTAGGGTGGGGATTTTTTGCATAATTTGAATAGTTTCTGCTGCACTGTGATAGGAACTAAATCAATCAATTCTGAGCAAACATCTTCACTTTCAGAGGATGCTTAAGAGAACACAGCTGTTGACAGTACCAGTGCTTGGAGAGGACAGCCATTCTTAAAACTGTATTATTCCTAAAAATATTAACCATTCCCTCAAAATGATGATTTGGGTTTTGTTGCATAAAATCTTCTTTATGAAGATGTTCTATGATGGTTATAAGAAGCTAAGTTCTAGATTAGATGGAGGGAAGGGTGTCTTTTTTTGCTAATTACTTCCATGGCATTGATACCATGGGTGCTTCATCCAAATCTGTTCTCTTCCCTTGTACCCCACCTTCAACATGTGCATGTACATAAAAATAAGGAATACATTTTCTGATAAGGTAGACCAAGTGGAAAGATGGTAATGTAAATCAAAAGTCTAGAAATTCTAATTCTTGCATCTTCTGTTGCTTTTTAAGCTCTACTGTGTCCTAACATTGAAAATATTTTATTTTTAAGGTGGCCCTGAGCCCTACATTGAAATATTTGAGCAACCCAGGCAAAGGGGCATGCGTTTCAGATACAAATGTGAGGGAAGATCAGCAGGCAGCATTCCAGGAGAACACAGTACTGAAAACAATAAGACCTTCCCTTCCATCCAGGTAAATACCCCTTTTATCTGGGAATTACCATTGCTCACATTACCGTGGTGCTCATAGCTATGTGTTGGACTCTGCACAGTAAATGCAATGCTTTTCATCTCATGTTCTGGGATTCTTTCCTTGGCATGCAAATGGAGTTGCAGCAGAGTGGGAAAAGAGTTACTTGCTCCTGGTCACGAAAAGATTTGGTTTACAAAAAGAGGAGAAGGTGCAGAGGTGGTTTACAAAGTGCTGCTAGAGGGGACACAGTGAAGACTCAAGGTCTGGGAGCCATTCATTAGTAGCTTTCTCTGTATGCATGTTTGCTCTGTTTTCTTAGTTAGGTGAAGTGGGTTTGGTTTTACGGTTTGGACTGCAGCACAAATTTTGGGAGAGCATTGAAGGAATTTGCCTACAAAATGTGGAAAGGCTTTGAAATGTTGCTGGGCACAACATGAAAGAAGGCGCTTTGTGCACCCGTGATGTGGTGAATGGGCTCTGCAAAAGACACCAACCAGTGTGAGGGGTGTAAGTCAGAACTTAAAAATGAGCTGAGAAAGGGGAATTGTGTCATCAGAGCATCTGCAGCCCTGATGAGTTGGGTGGTTGCACCATGGATGAGTTGGGAAATCCAGAATGAAGGGATTCAGAGGAACTCTGACAGCTGTGATCAAAGCAGGGACAAAGAGACAGTAGAGCTGGAATGGAACCATTTGGGCAGTAGCTTTCATAGGTTGGACAAAGGAGACCCTAGATGGGTAGGGTAAGAGAAAAGAATTTCTGGTCCCCTATGTGATGTTTAGAGTTGCCTGTGTTTCCTTGATCTCTTTCAGTTTGGAGGAAGTCTGTCAGAGCTGAGATTAGAGAAGAAAACTCAAATTTAAATGGGAAGAAGTTAAGAGCACTTGCCATCTTCCTGCCCAGGAACAGAGGCTGTGTATGTGTGTTTGCAGAGCGTGCAAGTACAAAAAAAACCTATGTGGACCCCAAAATGGAGTCTCTGGAATCACAGCAGGAAGTGAACAGATAGAGAAGATGTGAAATGTGGCAAATATGAGATGATTTATGCTGAGGCACAAAAGCTCTTTAAGAGGGAGGGCTTGAGAAGTAGAGTGTTGGCAGTCATGTGTTAAGCGGCAGAGTGAGTGTCTATTGCATAAAGCAACTGTGGAAGCTGGTCCAGCCCTGGAGCCAGAATTAGTAAGGGAAGAAGCAGAGAAGGTTTCCCTTTGACTATCACAGTGCCAGATTTGGTTAGGGAATGCAGGAAATGGAGATGATGCCAGACTCATTTTTTTCAGCACGCTGCCAATTGAGCAAGGAACTGTGTGGGCTCTTGGCAAGAGTAGAGGTTTGCACAGACTCTCAGCCTGAGTCTGTGTCAGGGCATAAGCTGAATGGGCTGAATCAAGCCTTGATTCCTCTTTTCTTGGACTGTGCTGCACATGAAGGCCAGGCAGAACCCAAAGGAGAGATGGGACATGGGTATGTGACTACGCAAGCCTAGCCAAGTTTGTTCTTTTGAAAGGTGACTATTGATGACAGAGCTGATTGTACTGATAGCAGGTGATTTCTAGGTGAATTCCTGCCTCCCTGAAGCCCGTGGGAGGCTTTAGTGCTGATTATGTTCCAGGGGAGTCCCCTCTAGAGATGGAAATGTGAAGAGAGGGGCCAGGAAGAGATTAAATTTCATGGTGTGGTTATGAAGATGAACATCAAGGGGGAACTGGAGAACCAAAAGCAACTATATCAGGCTTCATGTCCATGGGGTTGGGTGTGAAATGAGGGAGAAATGATGTAATGGTTGAAGAAAGTGAAGAAGCTGTGCAAGTATTTTTTTAAGGGTAAAAAGTAACAGTGGCTTGTTGAAGACTGAATAGAGCCAAATTGGAGATTCATGCTAACAGATGATGGATGACAGGTAAAAAAGTACAGTTCAAGTTAAAGATTTGAAGTGTTGACTAAAAAGGTTTGTGATGGATCCTTGGGAGTCTCAGGAGGAGGAAAGAAAGGGGAGGAACTGTGGAAGTGGAGGACGAGAGCTCACCTCTGCACAGATGTGTGCCTGAGCAAGTCATGTATTTGCTTTCAAGTTTTTATATGTCAAACAATTTAAGCCGAACTGTTTTTTGTGGGGGTTTTTTGTTTGTTTTTTGGGGGTTTTGGTTTTGTTGTTTTGTTTTGGTTTTTTTTTTACAATCTCTCGGTGACTTCACTGGTAGCCATCTGCTTGAGATTGCTTTCACGCACCTGAGAAAGGAGCATTGGATTAGGCTGATGACTGCTGTGAAAGCTCTGGTAGGAACTTGAGAATTTGGTACTCCGCAGCTGGAATGTACATCTGAGAATTAGTTGGGAAAAAACCCAACAGCTTCAGAGGGGATTGTCCCGTGCTGCATCTGTTAAGATCGTCTTTCACAACTTAGTGTTCCATGCACAGGTATTATCCTCATCCCTGAGGCTTTATGAGTTTTTTCCTAAAATCTTTGGAGGTAGACTTGTTCTTCAAGCAGCATTTCTGTATGGTCACCTGTGAAGCTCTGGTGTTCCTTCTGTAGAGCATTTCAGGATAACATTTATTTCCTGTTAACAGGTGGGGACTGATAGCTAAAATCTTGAAAATATCCCGCACTTTTTTGTAGATTCTAAACTATTTTGGAAAAGTCAAAATAAGAACTACGTTGGTAACGAAGAATGAGCCCTACAAGCCACACCCTCATGATCTGGTTGGAAAAGACTGCAGAGATGGTTACTACGAAGCTGAGTTTGGCCCAGAACGGCGAGTCCTGTCGTGAGTAATGGTGTTGCTTGGGAGTTTGATTAATTATGCAAGTGATTTGCTAATCTTGTGTTTTAAAACTCATATTAATGATTAAAAGAGCAATTAGAATGCTGTCTTTGCTGTAGTTTACTAATCTGTCTCAGGGAACTTCCCTTGGAAGTATTTCCTTCTCTTTTCAATACTACACTTGTGCTTTTTCTTTTCTGTCACCCTATTCTTTCCTTTATCCATTCTCCCAATGGCTGCCTTCTTTTCCTTTCTCTCACTTACTTTTTTTAGCCTTGTTCATTAATACATCTTACTGTTAAGCATATGACGCTTTCCTACGTGTAAAAATTATGAGTAGTATAAAGGGTAACAGCATTAGAATTCATACTTCATGGTGATGAGGAAAGTTCACATCTTCCATGAAAATTATATTTGGACTGTCTGGAGAAGGTTTGTAGTGGCTGAGTATCATGTAATCTAGAAGACAGTGGTTGTGACAGATCTAGAAATGTGTTAGTAGCTGTCACTGTTGTTGCTTGTTGTTTGGGTTGGGTTTTTTGCGTGAAAATACAGATTCTGCTCCAGCCCAGCTCTGAAGAGTAGGTGTGACAGGGAAGGATCTGCTTGTGCATGCAGTGAGGAAAACTCAGGATGTGCACACGACATTTCTCAGTGCTACTAAGGATATCTCAAATGCAGTTGTATTTGATGGTGTTTCCTCTGAGTTTGCCAGGTCTCGTGTAATAAAATAACAGCAGAATAAGTTGCAGCAAACATGGAGTGATTATTGCTGGAGAGGGGAATTTAGAACTGGCAAGCTGTTTGTGGTTCTTAGTTTGCAAAGTAGGAAATACGGAAGTAGGCTGTTGCTTTGGGGTAAGCATAGCTGAGCTGGGAAGAAAATCAGGTAATATTTCAGTGTATAAGTAGCTCTTACACCCAGCTCTCAGGCCAATGGGATTCTGGTGGTGTTGGTGAAATTACTCCATGTTTACGTGGGTTTAGTCAGTAGGACACTATTAAAGGAGAGAGCTGAAGACACATCTGTTTTTGAAGGTGGTGATTGCCTGATGGTGAAATAAACAGTGGAGATGCTGGTTCAGCATCCAGCCCAGGCTCAAGGGATCACGGATGTGCTACACTGTGTTCCGGTGGCATGGGGCACGCTGACTTGCAAAAATCCTAAACTCTAACAGGACCTTGCACCTTCTTCTGACCATCCGTTCACCAGCTTCCCCTTTGTCTTCTCAGACTGAGCTTCCTCAGCCAAGGTCAAAGGAAGTCTGCTGTTCTGGCCCATCCCACTTCCTCCCCTCAGCTCTGTGCCTGCTGATCAGAAGCAGAAAAGCCCGATTGCTTAACACCTTTTCTGGTCCTGTGTTCCCATCACTGAGTGCAGGAAGACACTGACGATCGTTTCTCCTCTTGGCATTTGGTTGCACAAGGTTCAGTGTGGAGGCTCAAGACGACCCTATAAGAGAGGCCATTACGGGATGTCGCGCCAAGAAACACTGGGATGCTCTGCAAATATTTATTTGCAGATTGTGATTTCATCTCCATTATATGTTTGCATCAAATCCTGTCCTTTGGCATTATGCCATGCCTCTGTTTCACTTCAGGCACTGGTGCTTGTTTGCTCCATCCCTGAAATCCTCTCAATATTTTTAGGATATGAGCCTCTCAGTTTCCTACAGAATAGCAAGTGGGCTGCTTTCATTTTATTGATAATGTGAAACTGTGTGCTTTGTGTTTGACATTGGAGATCCTGATGGGAGGAGGCTCGACACATTCCCTTTGAAATGTTTCCAGCATCGGTACACTCATTTTTTTTTTAACAAATCATTGGTTGCTTTAAGATGAAAGAACAGTATGATCCGTAATTGGATCTGGATGTTTAAAGTCATTTTCCTTTTTGTGGCTGGTGACTCAATCTTCACATTCTTCTCTTCGAGTTCGTGTTGGAGAAAAGCCTCATCCAGTGCTATGAGCAGGAGATGTCCTCTGTCAGTAGTGTTTCTGGCTCTTTACTCTTGCTGAGCATCCCAAATTGAGCAAAAATCCGATTCTTGTTTCCTCAGTAGAAGTAGAATTATTAATCATAGATTTTGTGCTGCTGTGAGTAATTACTCTGCTTTCTGCTGTTCAAAGTTCCCCATGTTTTAAAGTTCCCAAACGTTTTGTTCTGCCTGTGGTATAATGATCTTTGCACTGCTGCCCAAACTTGATCAGAGCCCTCCCTGGCCGAGACATCAAGGCAAGAGTATGAAAATCAGAGCTTTTGGGGCTGCCTATGTACTCAGATTTTTACTTCCTAGTTTCCTCTCTCTACGAGGATGATATCATAGTTTTTTGGATGTTTTTCATTTTTTCTCTCTTCCTACTTCTCCCTCTCTCTTCTCGTTATCTCACTCGCTTCCTGTCAGCGCCCATCGATGTGAAACCCCACAGCCCTGCTGGGGCTCTTGGCAGTTCCTCCTCTGACCCAGCCTCCACTTGGGCATGGTTAAACACACACTTTCACTGTGACAGCACAGACTTAGAAAACTTTGATAATCTGAGAATCTCAGGCTGCTGAAAAGCCTCCTGTCCACGAGAGGCTTCGTTTGGGGGTATAATAAGGAACCGCCCCTGTTTGTGGACTTTGAAGTGTGCTTCAAACAATTGATGGAATACAGTGGGTATTCTGAAGGGGGGGACAAATAATGTGTGCTGTGATCAAGCCCTAAAGAAAGTACTTTCTCCAGGAGCAGGTGGAAATAGGATTGCTTATCAAGGTACAGTCCCAATCTGAATGTCAGTAGCCACGATGAGAAGGCAAAGTGCTTTAGTGAATTATGAGATGCTGCTGTGTTCTTTTTTTCCCCCTAAGTCATGTCATGTTCAGTTTGCAAAGGGAGCCTCTGCCTCTCTCTAGTGAGCGGAGGTTCTGGAAATGGTGCCTGATGGCAGAGGATTTGGGAACCACTGAACAGAGCATGTTGGGTGCAGGCAAGGGAGGTTAGGGAAATTAATATCATGCTAGGATAGTCTTGTTCAGAAGTGTACCAGCACTTTTGGCAGGAACAAGGAATTCTTTAGGTACAGTGAGATGCTCTTTTGCTAAAGCAAAGAAGGTTTGTGGAGTTTCAGAGGAAGGGAAATGGCTGGGACTTCTGGAGAAAGATGCCTGCTGACACAACCCATCTTCAGAGCTTATTGTAACATCATGAAACACAGATTTTTTTTGATTTTTTTTTTTTTTTTTTTTTTTTTTTTTTTTTTTACTTCCTGCTTTACATCCAGTCAGCTTTGATGATGTCATGGTTTTTCCATGTGGGAAAGAGTCAGCCTGCCTGGGACTCCCCCCACCCCCTGCATCAGGGTGACCTGCACTTTTATGCAAATCAGGAGGAGCTGCAACTCTTCAGAACTTTTCCATAACTATATGAGATTTAAAAACCTGTTTTGACCTGTTAAAAAACAACTTTATAATAGTGTTTTAGATTTACATTTCCTGATAAGAGCAGGAGAGCAAATCCTTTAACTAATGCAAATTGCCAGTTTTATTGATTACAAAAATGACAGTCACTATAAATCACCCAAGACTGAGTATCTTAACTTATTAATCACTGTAGGTTTACTGCAGAGTAATAATTTTTAATACAAAATATATGTTCTTAATAATATAAATGATTTAGGATTTTATTTTAGGGTTTTTTTTGCTTCTGTGTCTGCCCTTACTTCAGGAAAAACAGAATCTCTGCTCTTCAGGTCTTGTACACCCTTCTCAAAAGAAGCTTTTTTTCATTTCTTACACTGGATGTTATCACACTAATTAAAATGAATATTTTATTTAATAGTTGACACTGAAGATGTTATTAGTTGCTGAAATCTTGCCACATGTGCTTCAGTTTTCAGAACTTGGGCATTCAGTGTGTGAAGAAGAAAGACCTGAAGGAATCCATTTCTTTACGAATCTCGAAGAAAATTAACCCTTTCAATGGTGAGTGGAAATCAGCTGGTTCTCTTGGCAGGGTGATGGGGTTTTTTTGTCCTGTCTTGCCTTTGCTTTTGTGTTGGAGCTCTATTTTTTTTTCCAAAAAACCTCTTTCTGAGAAACAGTCTACCCCTTCTGTGGCCCTCCCTGTCTTTCTTCCCAGTTATCACGTGATGAATCTATTTGGATAATTGCCCTTTTTTTTATATATATTGAGTTTTTGTAATTCCCAGCAGCAGTCTGAGTTGCTGCTTGGACAGAGGGAATGGGATAGCAGCGGAAACCTTTCCTGGAAACTTCTACAAGTGTCTTGGGAGTTGGATTTCCCCAGTTTTGGCAGCAATGAAAGTAAAAGACTGAATTAGCCTAACTCTGCAACAACTTAAGCCAATACAAATCTCACTTTCCACTTTCTCATCTCTTCTCTTGCTGTGTTTTTGTGACCAGGTCAGGGGTCTAATAGCCCCCTGGGAACTGCCCCTCACTTGATTTCACAGCATGGAAGCTCAGAAATCCACAGCAGGATTGCAATGTCAAGGCTGAGTTGGACAGGGCTTGGAGCAGCCTGCTCTGGTGGGAGGTGTCCCTACCCATGGCAGGGGTTGGAACGAGATGATCTTTCAAGTCCCTTCCACCCCAAACCATCCTGTGATGCTGTGGTTGGGCTCATCAAGGTCAGACAGGACCTAGAACCACACCTGTGAGGGCTTGCCCACAAGGTTTTGTTTGATGTGACTGATCTGTGGGCTGCTCTCAGAAGGAGTCATCCTGCTCTTCCCTCCATCCCTGCTCACACACTCCCACCACTTTCCTCACACCTCCACACACAGGGGCTGTGTAGCCTCGCAGTGAGTTGCTCCAATGGAAAACCAACTTGAAAAAAAAAAATGGAGAGTGGTTTCCCTTCAGATCAACTTGCTAAACCAACTCCCCTCACATCAATTGAACTGCCAAGTTCTTTGCAAGGAGGGGGTGGGGAGTACACTGCAAACTTTTGGGCCAGCTGGAGTGGGACCAGAATGCAGGCACAACGTGGAAGGAATTAGATGAAAAGCATAAATACCCCCAAATTATTAGCTAAGCAGTGTCAGTGTAGTCGTGTATTTCCCTAAGTGTGGCAGGAGCTTGGAGATTCTCCAGACACAGAATTCTTGTTATATTCAGGTAAGATCCTTTAAGAAGAGTTAGTTAAGAGCTGGATTTTTGGCTGGCTTGAAAATACATGTCCCTGAATTGGGACAAAAAGAAGGATGTTGAATTTATCAAAGAATAAGGAATGTCTTAGATATTTTTCTTAATTTTAGAGCAACTGTTTGGAGTCAGGTTGATGGCCCTAATGATCCATCTGAACAATTATCCTAGTTATGATAATGTATGCACGCAGTATTTTGACAAGAGCACAATTTAAACACTTTAAGGGTTTGAATTATGTTGCCTTGACTCAGCCAGCTCTACCTTGATTTCAAACAATAAAAGGGGAACTTTTCTTTAGAAGGATGTAGGTTTTTACAGTTGTTGGCACTTAACTCCACTTTCACTAATTAATTTTCGGTGATTGTGCTTGCTTGTGCTTGGTAGCATCCAGGCAGATCCTGGGCTGCTTTCCACCAGTCCAGCAGTGATGGAGGCCACATTGCTGCCCTGGCAGCAGGGGAGAGCCTGCCTGGGTGACACACAGGACAGCAGCCTGCTCTGGGCAGGGGCTGTGCTGAGAAGGGGCCACTGGCAATCCCCAGCTGCGTCATTGCCCTTCGGCGCGTGTTAACATGTCAGCACAAAGCACAGCCACTTGGGAATGGCCTCCAGGGCAGTCCCACGCTGAGCAGAGCCTAGAAAGGCTTGGGACTAAGGTCTAATAAAAGAGGATTAGTGACAGGAATATTTTTATGTGTTTATTTAGTTGATCAGAACCGGGTTTTGTGAGCATCAGTCACTACAGTGTTTGCTGCTTGATAAGGTTGAAAGTTTTATGTATGGATTGAGTTTGTTCTTTAAGGTCAGAGGAGTGTTGGTACATTTTCCAGGATTGTGCAGGCTGTGCTGAATCCATCCTGCAGTGTGCTTTACCTCTGTGTCTTCAGAAAGGCATCTGGCTTCCCTGTTTAGAGACATTCCGGAGCTGTGCATCCTCTAAGCAGGTCGCAAGTTGGTGTTACTCATTTCTTGTATGACATCATCAAAGAAACTTCATGGAAAACGGGCCCTCAGGGTGCTTGTGTGTTGGTTGGCTTTTCTTCTTCTTTCCCACTTGCTTCTGGAACAAACATTCCCTGTCCTGAGCCTCCTTTTGGGGAAGAGAAGTTCAGTATTGACCCTAAACAATTGATGCCTACCTCGGAATCCCTGGGTGATTGAAGTTTGTTTGCAGATCACTGCCATGTGCCCAGCTGGAGGTGTCTGCATCAGAGTCATTCTGCAAAGTGTGCCTGCATAAGGCTGCCTCCCTGTGAATTCCCAGTGTTGGCTGGCAGCATTTATCCCCTGTGAAGTTCAGCACAGGCTGTAGGAACTGTGTGCATTCTCTAGGATGGATGACTTGCAATCAGGTTGCTCCTCTTGTGCAAGCCTTGTTTGAGAGAGAGGGAATTGCTATTTCCATACCATGTTTGTGATCTGTTGTGTTCCCAAAGCACATCCCATATATTTTTGTCCTCTTAACAATCTCAAGAATTCTAGAAATCCCTTTTGTCTCTCATCTCTGAGCACTCCAGGGAATTGGGGCACGGTGTCAGCCTAACATGTAACTAGGACTCCTTGGCATGGTGATGGTGATGATGATACAAATAGCACAGCATCGAAGGAACAGAGTTACTCCTCCAGTGGAGCTGGTCCATGTCTGCTTTCTATGGTGTTTGTTTTCTTTTAGGAGCTGTTGAGTTGTGCCATATCCTTGTCTTCCCATGCACTGTCTGATGTATAGCCAACTCAAATTAAAAGAAGAGCCAGTTTTCAGTTAAGAACTTTTGTGGGTGGGTGTGACTTGACATAGAGACAACAATTGAGTTAATAACAACTCGAGTTAATTGTCAATGAGGAAAAGCCCTAAGTGTTTTCTTTAAATGAGGGAAAAACTGTACTCAGTGCAGTGTTACAGAGGACTGACCTTTTTCTAGCCAGATGCATGAGAGTATGAAAACCCCAGACTTGGAGTGAGAACCCCATAGAATTGTCAAATTCCAGGCAGTTTTTATCAGAGGGGATAACCTGACTTTCCCTGGAGCTTGCCACAGGCTTAAGCTTCCTGCTCCTTTGCAAATGCCTGTGCTTACAAGCGTGCAGTTCATTTTTAGGCTCTCCCCTGCACCCCACACCTAAACACGTCTGCGTGTGCCTCCGCAGTGTTTCCTTTGCCGTTTCCCCTTTCCGCCCGCGAGCAGCTGACCCCGCGGCGGCTCCGCGCTCGTCACCGTCTGTGCCGTGACGCCCCCACTGTGCTTGCATCCTGCCCACACAGTGCCCTCTCCGCAGCTTCCTCCAGCACAGCTTCCATGAGAACCCTCCTCTCCTCTGACGCCACTCTCCTGTGGCATCCCCACGATCCCCCTCTCCACCTGCACCGGCTCCATGGGAATTTTACGGAGCCGTGGATTACATGAGCCGCTCTTGGCAAGAATTCTTGGGATGGGAATGGGTTGAAGGTGTCCATTGTAATGATCTCCTTGGATAGTGCAAGAAACTTTTAGCTTTTTTTCTTGTATTGAAACAGTTGTGCAATCCAGTTCAAAACCAGTTAAATCCTGAAGTGTAAAATCTTAATAGTAAGTCACCAGCTTTTGAAGAGGCACAGAGCTAACCCGCTCGAGGGAAGCTGCATGTCCTGATCGTGGCATGACTTCAGCACTTAGCTCTGGAAAGCCCTTTGGTTCTTCTGTTCTCATGCAAATGCTCTTTTCTGCTTATTCCAAAATATGTATGTTAATATAAAGGACAGCCCCCTTTCAAATTGTTTAAAAAGGAAAAGTTACCAAGTAGCAGGACAAAAATGCTGATTTCTTTGGTTTTTTTTATGATAGAAACAGAAACTGCTAAACAAAGGTATTGGGAATGTACAGAAGCTGATGGATACACTCATTTAAATCTGTTCCAACTATACCTTTTTCACACTGAACTTAAAACAGGAAAAGAAGCCAGAGAAACATTGTCTAGACAAAACAAATGCTGAGTTTTGAAAGTTTTGATTTGTATTTCCAGCTCTTCCCTTGGCCAGGCCATTCGCCTCCCCTGCATTTCTTTCTTCTGTAAACCATGGAAATGTATCCATAGAATTTTGGGTGTTTACTGACTGTAGAATGGCATCTAAATTTTAGTTGTTCGCACTCATCAACTCCCTGAGTTTTTGCTTTTTGAAAAATGGGTGTTGCTGATGCACGTTCTGTTTCAAGGTACACATAAAAGTTTCTCTTTTTCTGCAGAATTGATTGAAAATTACCTTTTTGTGGATCTCAGTGTAAGAAAACAGGTGTGGGTGTATCAGGAGGAGGAACAGAGTGTGCTGCCACAGTCCTTCCCTCTCCTTGTTCCCAGCTTCACCAGGACTCTTCATCAGGAATTGCAGTGATAGGACAAGGAGTATTGGGTTCAAACAGAAAGAAAATTAGGTTGGATAAACAAAGGAAATTTTTAATGGTGGTGCAGCCCTGGCACAGGTTGCCCAGAGAAGCTGTGGCTGCCCCATCCCTGGAAGTGTTCAAGGCCAGGCTGGACAGGGCTTGGAGCACACTGGAGTAGTGGATGGTGCCCCTGCCCATGGCAAGGGGTTGGATCTGGATGATCTTTAAGGTCCTTTCCAGCCCAGACCATTCCATGATCCTACTTCTCGAGAAGTGTTAGTAAAAAGGCTACACCAGCACAGCTGTGGCTGCAGCAGGGACGCAGGCTGTGGGGATAAGCTGGATGTGAAATGGACCTCCTGGGCACCAAAAGGGACCTTTGACTTGCAGCCCATTTCCGTGCCTGGTGTAACCTGGTGTAAATCAGCACCAGCTCTGGAAGAAGCTTTCCTTCCACCAATTCCCTTGCGCCAGGGCTGCCTGTCGTGGGAACCAGCTGGCTGAACGCAAGCCTTTTCATCTTCCCTTCTGGCAAGATAGTTCTGAGCCAGACCAGTTCCTTGATCTGATTCACCACATGAGAGCTAAGCCAGCCTGAGCAGTGCTGGAAAGGTTGGGCAGAGCCACCTTTTGCAGCAAAACTTCTGGCATGGACCGAGTTAGACTGCCCAGTTGGTATCAGGGCCAAGGGGGGTATCTTTGTACTCCAAGAGCAAAACCCTGGAGGCAAACCACCTCTGTGTCATCCCTTAAATGAAACTGAGCTCCCAGCATATCCCTAAATTAAAAACCCTCATCTGCGTAAGAGAGAAACAACCCATGATGATTATTAATGATGTGTGTTCCCCACACATGTGGGGAGTGATGTGTGATGATTATTAATGATGTGTGATCTCTGGGGTGTTTTAACTTGTGGAAGGTCATTCTCTTTGACATCTCATGCGGCTCATGTGCCCCTGCAGCCCCTCACTGACAGGGGAAGGTCACAGGATGTCCCTTTGCAGGGTGAGCTGTGCTCTCCACAGAGCCCCCTCTCTGACTGTGTCATACCACACTGTTTGCCCTGGAAGTTTCCAAGCAGGTTAAGCTGAGATGCCTCCAGCTCTGCCCACTCCAGAAGGCTGACATCATTAGCTGGGTGACGGGCTCTATATGAGGGATCTGCTGTTTGATAGGTGTCACATTATCAGTCAATAAACCAAACCCTTGATCATTTCTCTTCGGTGTTCAAAATAAACTTTCACTTTCCCTGAAGCATCACCTTATAAGTGAACATCAGAGCCCTTAATCCCCCATTAATTTAATCATATAAATGGCATTTTATTGGCCTTGCTGGATGTTGAAAGCTGTTGAAATACTAAACCCCCTATAAAACTATAATTAGAAATTAATAAACAGGAGGCCTGACATTACCAGCATCTCTAATTTTGTGTCCGAACTTGGACTTGCACGTTGGTGTGTTGAACCCAGAAAGTCTCCAATTTTGTGTTACAGAAGCAAATCCAGCTGGCTCTTAGTGGAATTCAGTGGAATCGTAGTGGGGGATCTCTGGATTTTAGAGACAAAATCTTGGAGACAGGGACAACCCAAACTTAATGCCTGGGAGCTGCCTGGATCAGTCAGCTCAGGTTGGAAGGAGTTCATAATTTAGCTCATGTGGGGTGTTTTTGCCCACACTGGGCCTGTATTGGTCTCTTCCCACATTAGCAGACAATTGATTAGGGAATTATTTCCAAGATAATTATTTGGTAAAGTTGAGGAACCATCATTTTGTTCAGAAGAGTTGTAAACAGATCTATAATGAAATTATTTACTCTTCTTGTAGTGCCTTTCCAGATGAACAGCAAATCCTTCCCAGGTTTGACTGTAACTCCAGGTACTCCTTTTGCAACCCTCTAGCCAGAACCTTGGTGAGCAGGGTTGGATTTCTTTTACCTTGGGGCTGCTGGTATTTTTATGGACTTTTTTGGCATCGTATTCCACATTGACCTTAAAAATTTAGTTATTTTTTTAACTATTATTTTAATTTCTGCGAGTTATTTCTTAAAGCTTACAAGTAGTCCTTCATATGTTCCTGTGTGCAGACATAACTACAGTTAAAGAATTTCTGCCAGGTTTAGGCTACTCTTTGTGATTAGGCTGGGCCATCACAGGATCATACCCAGGCTTTTGGTTGGGTTCCAGCTCTTTTGCCTAGATCCACATGAAGACTCTAAGGTGTGGTACCACACAGTGAGCAGCAGTCAGAAGAGGAAGTTGAACCCTTGCCAAAACCAGAGAACTTCTTCCCTTTTTGTTTTTTTTTTTTGGTTCGTGTGTAGTGTTGGAGCCTTTTTTCACCACACCTGTGCCCTCAAGGTGCCACATTGGGCGACGTCTTTACTTCACACGTGCGATTCCCCTGGTTTCAGTCCTGCTTGTGTGGAGCTTGCAGGGCTTGATGGAGTGGCTGCTCCTCCTCTCCAGTACATAGCGTTCCCAAAATCTTCGACAGCGTTTCCTAACTTTAATAACTTCAGGTTTGTCAGGTTTAACCCCGTCTGTTGTCTTTCTGCACAGAAGTTGGTGGAATAACACGGAATGACATGACCATCCTCCATCCGGCCGCACTCCAGGCATTACTCAGGGTGTTTGTCTGCCTCGGCTTTGTTTGCTTTTAATATTCCCAGGGTGTAAGCCAGCATCCATTCCAAGTTAGTGGCTGCTCTCAAATTGACTTCAGAGGGAGCAGAATTAGATGTTTGTTAAAAATAACATTTTGTTTAGTTTGGATGATTGTCTTGTTTTGAAATTGGTGAAAGCTGTGTGCTTCTTCATATGCACATGGAATCTGGTCTCTCTCTTTTTTAAAGTGTGTCATCACAAGATGGAGTTGCAGCTGGCTTGTTCTCCTTTTTTTGCACTGTTATGTTCTTCTTGTCTGGTTAAAAATAGCCCAAGAGGAATCACTCTTGACTGAACACTTCCTCTTTCAAACTACAGGTTTTTTAAAATTCTATGAAATCGTTTATAAAAACATGCAAATCAGGAGCAGTGGTTTTGCTGCAATAGAATGAGCTGTACGAAGTGTTTCTGTCCCTTGCCACTCTTGGCACACCACTTCTGTGTCAGGTGTTAAACAGATTTATTGGGAATTTGCGCAAGTTTGTAGCATAGGAAATGATGTCATTTGAACATTAACATTGCTAATTTTCTCCATATCTAGTGTATTTTTGCTTTTATGTAGTACTCTTAGGCTTTAGTCTGCTGTTACATGCTTCTGAGGAAGAGACACATTTCCCTGCGGAAAGCACAGAGGGGGACTGAGGCACCTTTAGCGTGAGAGAGGGACTTAATTGCACAACCACAAAGCCCTCACTTTTGATTCAGGGCATTTGATCAGAAGCCAGATACAGATTTCATGCTCAGCTTCCATCCACAGCTTACTCAGGCAAAGGTATTGAATCTCTATGCTTAGTTTAATTGTGAAGAGGTTTGATGTTTGACCACCCGTTGGGTCTCTGGAAGGATCCACATGGTTGCCAATGGCTAGCACAGCACAGGAACAGAAACCCCGATGTCAGGGTGTCCTTGGGAGCTGGCCGTGTTGTCAGGTCATGGATTAGAGCTGCTCTCTTGATAGCCCTCCTGCAAGGTGCACTTTGGAAAATGCACTTTTCATTCTGTGTTCTCTGAATCAGGCTGTACCAAGAGGCAGCTGGGCTGCAGAGTCAGCCAAATCCAAGTCAGGCTGAGGAGCTGTCTGTTCCAAACCTGTTTCCTAAAGACCCTGTTTCAGGTTAGCAGGTGAACTAATGAAGTGCATTAAAGCATAAAACTTTGTGTATCTGGTGACACAGTCAGCACCAACCTGCAAAGTGCTCACGGGCAGAACTGCCCTGGGCCTCACCACTTCTGAAGCTCACACAGTTTTGGCTTAGTTTTGTACTCGCTACCATATTTGCCTTGAAACATTGCAGATCACAGGCTTGTAAAGGGGAAAGGTGACTTGATTTCCCTTTGCAGTAGAGACCAGTGGAAAGTATTCTGAGCTCATCACACTTACTATTTCACACTATCAAAAGATAAAAGGAAGAAGTCACTCAAGTGGGCATTGTGGAATCCCACTCGTGGCAGGGTGGAGACCTGAGCCAGTGGTAAATGCTAAAGGTCAGAGCAGGCAATCTAATCAGTACAGTGTGGTCCCCAGACTTATCACAGCCACGTTTAACCTTCTGTTCTTGCAGGAGCCCTTTGACAGGGAGGGGAGGAGAATGTAGAGCTGGTGATCTGGTGACTCGGCACATGTTGGCTTTGGGTAACTGTGAGGAGTGTGAAACAGCTGAACTGCTGCTTGGAGGGGTTTGGGGAAACAGAAACACTTGCAATGATTTTAATTATCAGTACTTCTACTTAAGTGAAATTAAGCCAGTTTCCTGTTTTTACTAGCATTGAATGTCAACATAATGGTTTAGTGTCACACCTTAAAGGAAAGTCAAATTCAGAGGGGGCTGCTCTTCCCGGAATTGTCCATTAAGCTGGGAATACGTGAAATGGTCAGTAATGATACCCCAGGCCCTGTGTCTTGTAATTAAAATAAGGAGTGAACAAAATTGAAATGCTGAGTTTGGGTTATGAGTTGCTGGGTTTTATGCTGGGAGGAATATGCAAGGAAATGGATCCTTTCCAGCAAGGCTTTCCTTCTTGTGTTACAAATCTGTATCCTAATGGCTCCCCTAATCCCTCCTCTGAAAGGTACAGCTGTGACACTGGTGGTGATGGGGTGGAGAGGTGGTTTCTGTTGTTTCAGCTTCAGTTTTGCCCCAGGAACTGCCTTCTGACTCTTTTTCCATCTCAGTTTCTAGAGGAAAATTATGATACCACATTGCCAAAGTCTCTCAGCACTGCATAAAATCTGTAATGAGATCCTAGGATCCCTGTGTATCAAAATATTTCTCTTGGGCAACAACATTAATTTTGTAAATTTTTTCACACACAAAGAAGAATAAAAATTGACTTTTACACTGTAGGTAGTTGAAACTGTTGTGGAAGGCAAGGTGAGGAACCCAGACACAAAAAACAGCTGGAGAACTCAGACAGTTGAACCTTGTTGGGTGCAGGGAAAGCATTCAAGGCTTCCGTATAATATTTTGTGAACAAGGGAGTAATTCATGCAGCCCCTGTCCAGCTGCCAGGGGCCACAGGCACGTGTGTCTGGGCAGCACCATCACTCTTACTGGTGAGGATTCATCCCCAGTTATGGTAAAGAATTCGTGCTGGTTCTGTGACTGACCCTCAGTGTTGTCTGTCCTTCAGTGCCTGAGGAGCAGCTGCACAACATCGACGAGTACGACCTCAACGTCGTCCGACTCTGCTTCCAAGCTTTCCTTCCTGACGAGCACGGCAACTACACGATAGCCCTTCCTCCTCTGATTTCCAACCCCATCTATGACAACAGTGAGTGCCAGCTCAGCCAAATGTCTTTTCTTTCTTTTCCCTTTTGTTTTTCTCTTTAGCTTGGGATGAGAAATGCCAACTTTCTGAGGTCTGTGCCAGTTCTGGGTCGCTCCTGTAGCTTGGGATTGCCAGGTGCATGACTGTCACATGGCAGGTCACAGTGAGCACACATTCAAACATGATCCCAGGGCTGGCCAACCAGAGTGAGGATTGTTCATGGCATTCATGGACTCACACTCAGGTTTTTCCAGCCCTTGTTCACACACAGCAGCGGTGATTGCAAGGAAAGGCCCATGCCTGACATGCCAAGTGATAGTAGTGAGATGGATGGCTGCCTCAAGGCTGATCTGTTTTCCAGGGGAGTCCTCTGGAGCCTGTTTGTTCTCTTGAGGAGTCTTGCCTTTGGCTTGTGAGGGCTCTGGAATGGGACTTGCAAGAGAGATTTATCCCAGTGGAAAACTGTCTTAAGGCCTTTGGTGTCCTGGTTGGTGGCTGTTTCACTGTACAGGTGGGTAATGGAGGAGTCCTTGGTCACGCTCCAGGAGGGTGCAGAAGTACATGACACCCCTTCTTGGCACATTCAACAAAACTGGACACTCATAGGGCATAGCTGAGGATTTTTGCCCCCAGTGTGTGCTGGACTCCTCTCTGGGAGCAGAGTAGCAAAAGAATTCTTAATCTTGGAACACTTTCTCTCAGTGTTTTTCATTTCTGCACCATGAATGTTTCCATGCTAAATATTTGACGTCCTCATTTTAGCAAAAAGTACTGAATAAAATGACATCTGCATTTCCTAGAGTTGTCAAAGTTGTGTTGATGTGGGCATAACCATTGTGAATATGTTGAGTATGAACTCAGATGGCTCTGTTATAGAGTCTCCTCTAGAATGATCTAGAAGCTGGAACTGTGAGCGTTGTGTTACTGAGAACCCTTGCACTGAAATAATCAGGGCCAAGATAAAAACTGATGTACAGATTTGCAGCTCTGCCTCAGATGCCATTTAGAAATGTGCCAAATCATGATTACTCGTCCCGTGGGCTGACGTCAGTCCCAGCGGAGCCGCGAGAGGCCGGGGCTGAGCGCGGTGGGGGAAGTAGGGGCGGGTGCTGGGGGTGTCTGTGGGCAGCACTGGAGGCACCCAAACCCCTCCCTGTAGCGTAGCAGCCGTGTAAATAAACCCGTGCAGAGCTGTGACCACAAATCGTAAATAACTGCCTTGCTCAGTTTCAGATCCAAGCTGCTTTTACAAGTGTCAGCCTGGTTAGAGCTGTGAAATTGTCCTATGGCCAGGCTGTACCCTCAGGTGACAGAGACTGCAGGCTGGGCAACCCTAGGCTCTGAGGTCTGAGCCTTCACAGATCTGCTCAGATTAGGAGCAAAGAGATACTGTGAAAACCAGCTTGGACACTTCAAATCCAGTGTTTTCTTCACTTTCCCATCCCTCGTAGTCTCCATGTGCTTTGGATAGTGAGACAGAAGAATCATATTGACATCACACAGGCAACCCCATTAGAGGCTGCAAGTGTCTCAAATTCAGAACCTTCTGTTTCCAGATGCTTCTAAAGCTAACTGGTTTGGAACAGAAATTTCCCAGGTTGCATATCAAAAACTCTTAGGAAGAGTCAGATGCGGCAGCTCAGCATTTCTGAGAAATGGGGTTGGGTAGAACACGTTGTCCTGCCCTTGTTGAAAGCAATGTGATTTTCAGTGAGGAGCTCATTTCTCTGGGGATTTGTCACCAGGGATGACAAAGGGATGTGGTCTAGAGGAGTGAGGAACAGGAATTGGACAGGAGTTGTGGTGACGGGATGAAGAGCATTTCCCTCTGAGGCAGGTGCCGGGCTCAGCGCTCCTGCTGACAGCACAGTGGTGCATCCACATCTGCTGGCATTTGTGTGTGTCGATTTCCCTTCGGAATTCCTTGTCTAAGGACAAAACAACAGATTCCAGTGAAGGAGACTGTCCCAAAAATCTGTCACAAGGACCTAGAGGGAACTGCAAGAGAGCTGGAGAGGGACTTTTCACAAAAGGGCATGCAGTGATAGGACAGGGGGTGATGGCTTCAAATGGACAAGAGGGAAGGGTTAGATTGAATATTAGGAAGAAATTCTTCTCTGTGAGGGTTGGGAGGCCAGGTTGCCCAGAGAAGCTGTGGCTGCCCCATCCCTGGAAGTGTCCAAGGCCAAGTTGGACAGGTCTTGGAGCAACCTGTGATAGTGGAAGGTGTCCCTGCCCATGGCAGGGGGGTTGGAAATGGTGATCTTTAACGTCCCTTCCAAGCCGAATCGCTCTGTGATTCTCTGCTACTGAGTGCCATTCAAGCGCACAGAAGTGAAACATTGGTAAAATTAGGCTTTTCCTCACAATTCTTAATTTACCCTTCCTGCGAAAAGCGCACCGTGACGCCGTCAATCACATGGCCCTGTGCTGTTTCTGGGTTTGTTTGGTTTTCCCTCCCTTGAAGGTTTCTGATTCATTCAGCAAATGAAGTGGTGTGTGTCATGTAGTACATGAGGCCGTAGCTCCCACTTACAACGACAGTAATAACTGCAGATGGTAACTATGTAATTGGGGACTGGTGAGAGGTTATCAGGAACTCGGCTCTAGGTGTAGTCTGTATTGGGCTGTAGCTGTACTTGGGTAGGAATTGATTCAAACTGAGAGTCTAAAGCAGATTTGTTTAGTTTGGTTTTTTGTTGGATTTTTTTTTTTTTTTTTTGAGGTTGAGCCTCAAACCATGAGCTTTGTTTTTTGTATTTCTTCTCTGTGTCTCAAATGGGAAGCCTGTGGTGATGGTGGAGCCTCATGGAGGATCAGTTTCATGGCGTCAAAGCAGCACCATCTGGATCGTTCCAGACATTTTAAGTGTGTTTGGAACTGCTGCTCCAGAGCAGAGCCAAACATCACCAAGCAGAGTGTGGCTCCATAGCCACAGAGTTGCCCATAGCCATGAGAATGTTTGGAATGCAATGTGCAGCCTTCAGTGGCAGCTAATTCACAGTGAGAGGCAGCTCTCCATCCACAGCTATCCTGAGGGCTGTTCACGTACAGCCACAGTCTGGAGTTTAAAATTTGAGTGATTTGGGGTGAAGCCTGCTGCCCTCAGTGAAGATGTGAAATTATGGTCCTAAAGCTGCTGTTGGACGCCTGCAGAGGGGAACAGAGGAGAGGCTGGATGGCCAAGGACCTCTGTGCCAGACCCTCAGAGAGGGGAATTCTCCTGACTTGCTAGCCCAGCTCTTTCCTGAGAAGTGTGACTGTACCAGGTAATCAGTCACTCACAGAACTGCTTTGAGTTCTGCAGCTTGAAGGGCAGTGGGGCTGAGCACAACCACATCAGTGGGGGAAGTATCTGAGACTGCTCTACAATAGTTAGGGATTGGGTGGCACAGCAGTGCTGGTGTCTTGTGTTTGGAGATACGCTGTAGCATCATGGAATATCAGACCCTGCTACTGAATTTTCTGTTTGGAGTGACTTGCTTTTTGTGGATTTCAGGGTGTCACACTCCTCCAGCTGTTGCCTTCCCTTCATACGCCTGAACTCCCAGCACCTCCTGTCTAACAGTGACAAAGCGACAGTAATTCCATCTCATTAAATTTCCCTGTTTGCTTCCAGGAGCTCCCAACACTGCAGAATTGAGAATTTGTCGTGTGAACAAGAACTGTGGAAGCGTGAAAGGAGGAGATGAAATATTTCTGCTGTGTGACAAAGTTCAGAAAGGTAACCTGGACTAGGTTTTTTCTCTCCCTTTTTTCCAAATGGATACATTCCATGACCATTTTCCTGCTGGGGGGCTGAAACCCTTCAGCACACACCTCAGAGCGGTTTGGTTTTGTAGCTGGGTGGAACAGCTTTCAGGTTCCTGGGATCTCAGCACCTCTTGTGCCTTTAAAGTTGAGCCATTTACTTTGCATCTGAGTTCTGACTCAGGCTCCTCACTTTGCTCCCTTTTTTTCTGCTGCAAGTTTTCAGTTTTCCAGCTTAACAAGAACCTTCTGTTTCTCATGGCCTAGATGACATAGAAGTCAGGTTTGTCCTGGACAACTGGGAGGCCAAAGGTTCCTTCTCCCAAGCCGACGTTCACCGCCAAGTCGCAATCGTGTTCAGGACGCCGCCGTTCCTCAGAGACATCACTGAGCCCGTCACGGTGAAGATGCAGCTGCGGAGGCCCTCTGACCAGGAAGTCAGTGAACCCATGGATTTCAGATACCTGCCAGATGAAAAGGGTATGGTTCCAGTGAGATGAGCTTCTGAACAGCCATGAGCAATGCAGGACTCGTGGTAGTGGCTTAGTTGATAAAAAATGTACAGCACTGCTTCAGCAAAGTAGAGTTTTGGGTTTTAAAAGTTACAGCAGTCAGTTTATTCCCTTTTTCAGTGAAAATACCAGAATTACTCTTGGGTAACACTGGCATGGTCTGTTAGTGCTGCCATGCCTGCAGTATTTTCCTTTAAATAATTCCTACTACAACTTGTTGCCACTAGAAAGTTCCTTTAGGTCTTCATTAAAGAGAAATGCAACACTTTCCTCTTCCACTCCTTTCTCTGTAGATCCGTATGGCAACAAAGCAAAAAGGCAAAGATCAACGTTGGCTTGGCAGAAGCTCATACAGGACTGTGGTAAGGAAAATATTTGTCTTTTTCTTCTTGTTTGAGTGAACTTACATTTAGATGGAGCTGTTTTCCTCTAAATGCTGCACCATCATGTTGTGTTCCATCACAGGATCAAACACGATGGAGAGGCCCAAAGTAGCCCCATTCCCTGTCATTCCTGAAGGGAAGATGATTAAGAAAGGTAGGTTTTTGCCTGCAATCTGACAGTGGTTTAAACAGATAGTGCTCTCCTCTTGGCTCGAAATTCTAATCTCTTGAGGGTTTCTTCCTGTAAGACAGTGATACTTCTGACTGTACAAACTTGAAGCTATCGGTTCTTTATGTCACCCTCAGTATGGGCCATGAGGGGTGAGGTAGGGCAGCCCTCTTGCTGCTGCCCAGAATTCCGGCTTCCATCCTGGAGAGCAGTGAAGCAAGTAGACAGTGGAAATACATATACAATCTTGCTGCCTTTCCTTTGATTTTTACCATTTGTGATTTGAAAAAAAAAAAAAAAACCTGACAAGTGGCGTTCTCTCCGTAGAACCAAACATGTTTTCCTCCACGCTGATGCTGCCGACAGCGTTAGGAGCCCTGTCCAACACAAGCTCGCTGTTCCCCGGCTGCCCGCCGCTGGCGCACACGTCGGCCGTGGGGCCGGGCAAGCAGGACGTGCTGTCCCCGTGCTGGCTGCACAGCTCCCCGCCCTCGGCCGGGCTGCTCGGCTCCCACCCGCACAGCAGCTTCAACACCGAGCCCCAGCCCAGCGCCGCGGGCAGCAGCTCCCTCCCGGCCTTCCACGACAGCGCCCTGGCCTGGCCCGACGACAAGGATTCGAGCTTCTTCCGGACCTACGGCAGCACGAACGGGCTGGGAGCCGAGGTGGTGTCGGCCGAGCTGCAGAGCCTCCCCGGCGGCGCCGCCTCCAGCGCCGGCGTGGTCGGCATGGACACGGACGACATGAACTGCAGCAGCTTCAGCCTGGAGAAGTTCAACGCCGCGCTGAACGCGAGCAGGCAGCAGCAGCAGCAGCTGCAGCAGCAGCAGCTGCAGCTGCCCTCGACCGGGACCAACACAGGCAGCGGAGCCGCCGCTTTCGCCTCGCAGCCCGGCCTGGCCCACGCCTCTTACAGCTTCCTCGACCAGGAGGTGCTGAGCGAACCCAGACTGTCCAGCGGCCACCAGGGCGGCCTGGTGGACGGCCAGTTCTATGACGCCGACGGTGTCCACACTGAGGAGCTCTATCAGTCCTTCCCCTTCGATAACATTTTACAGAGCTATAACCCGTGAGCCAGCGCTGGGTACGTAGAGCTCCCGGGGTGCTGCTGCGTGGAGAGGAGTAATTTACCCTTCTGGAGTCCCTGCTTTCTCTTTTAGAATGTTGCTGTGCAAGTTTCATGATCTAACTTAAAGGTTATTTATTGCAGCCCATAGTGGTGCCCGTAAAGACAGAGGTGGGAGTAGGGTTTTGGGTTTCTGTACCTTGAAAGTACCTTGTAGACGTATTTTTGCACTGTTGGAAGTGGGAACCGTTAACACTTAAAGCCTCCTTACCTTTGGGGACTGTAAAAGCTGGCATCTTCAGAAGGGTTAAAATTTCAAATACTTCACAGGGTTAAAGTTGTTTTGAAATAGCCATTTTTGCTATAGAAATTAAATTTAAATTTTGATAGGACAGAAATTGGGAAAAAAAAACCCTGCTCATGAGCACCCTAGTTCAGTCTCATCCAATTAATGACATCTGAGTTCTGCTCAACTTACTTGAAAGGTTTAGGTTTTTAACCCCCTTTCTATAAATATTCTTCTCCTAAAATGAGAACATGTATTGATTTTCCATGCTGTCACCACACTCCATTTGCTTTGAAGGCAAATTTACTCGTAAATTTTTTTAATGACTATGTCATTGTTAGATATATTTAAAAAGACCGGAAGGTTTGAGTTTTTAAATAGTCCAGCTCTGTTGTAAAGGAAATCACTGCACAAGAGAACGAACAGAAAGTGAGGACTTGTCTGCACTTCATCCAGAGTGCTCTATTTTAAAAGCCATGCCCCTGTTGCTTTAGGAATGAAGCTGTTATTGCTCTGCAAGCTGTGTGAGTGTGTAGCTGCGATGTGAGTGAGATTTGGAAAGGCAGAAATCTCTGGAGCCGAAGTATCCGCTGACTTTCCTCAGGTATCCCAGCAGTTTCCTGCTATGCAAGTGACTGCTTCAAAGAAGGCTCAGATCCTGCCTCCCCAGCACCACCCCCTCCCAGGAGGGCAAAGCCAGAAGGCTGCCTTGGTGCAGCCTCACCTCTATTAACAACTTTTGAAGCCATTTCAGCCAGTACTAATTAAAAACACTCCTCTATCCTCTGTATCAGGAACCAGAACTTCTTCCCTCCCACTTGATTCCCAGTCTTCGCTCTTAGCCTGAGCAGGAGCTGTTCTGCCACCTCCAGCTGGAGGTATCTGGCTGGGTAAGACACTCTGGCCTTGGCTACTTTATTATGCTGTTATTTTTTAAGAAGCAACACAAAGAAATGTCTGAGTATTTCTTAAGTGACACAGCTGCTCTTTCGGGCAGATAAGGCTTAAGGGTCTCCCTTGTTACCTTTTGGTGACGAAAAACTGCACAATGAGAGCAGCAACAAAAAAAAGCAATAAAATGTCCAAAACCCATTGCCCCAGATCAAAAAAGCCACTTGAAATGTAGAGTTGTGCACAAGGAAAGGTGCTCCAGAACCCCTCTGTGGCTTACAGGAAAACAGGAATCCATTACACAGGGAGCACTCCGGTGCTGCTGCTGGAATTCCGTCACACAGGCCCGACAGTCAGGTGAACTTTGGAAACTGCTTCCCCTAACCCCAGGTGCACAACAAAATGAATTGACTCTCCCTGTTTTAAAGCAATTTTTCCTCACTTCTGCACCTCTCCTCCACACTCTTAAGCAATAGAAAGACCAAAGAAATACACAGAAAGTTTGAAACGTGTTGTTTATTCAGTTTTTTTTAAGTTCTCAGTTTAAGTATATTAAATGTAAACATTTTACTCACTTCATAGAAAGCTCTTTATAGTACAATTTGTTTTTACTGTATAATTAAATATTTTCAAAGTTCTGTTTTCCTTTGTAAACGAGTTGGTTTGGTAATTAAAAAAAACTGGTTATACCAAGTGCTCAGCTTCTGCAACCTCCTCAGCTTCGTGACATCCCTCACCACGGGAAAGGCAGGGAAAAGGGACAAGGTAGGTTATTGGTTGCTCATGCTGGGGTTTTTTGGGGTATTTTCTGTTCCCTCTTGCTAGTGGCCACTATAAAACCTCAAAGCACGTGAGGGCTCATCTGCCTCAGCAGGTTTTGTGGCAGAGCTGTTGGGTTTTTAGGCAGAGGGGACAAGGGCACAGATGCTTTTGGCTGAGCTGCGTTGCTAGTACGGCTTTCTCCAGGCCCAGCTGAGCTGATGCAAAACCAAAATGCAGAGGAGAGGCATTAGAGGTGTCTGGCTGGGGAAATACAAGATGAAATCTGGCTCTCACAAAACACCCAGTTTGAGCACTCTCAAAAATACTCCTAAAAATCAGGTGAAAGTCCAAGTACAACATGAATATTATTGCTGCAATATTCAGTACATGATGGTTCCAAAACTGGACTGGAAAGAAAGTTCAGACCCCCAGATTACATTTCTCAGTTTCATATTTGCACCTGATAGGTGCCCAGGAACTGCCTCAAGAGCTCAGGGATATCTGCATATCAGCTCCCACCCCACCCCCCCCCGTGTGGATACTTCAGATTTACTGTAAAAATAAACAGCCTGGGAATTTTGGGAGGAGCTCTCTGCTTGCCCAGAGAAGAGCTCAGACTCAGCACATTGAGGGTCACCTTTATGGCCCTGTTTGTCCTGGATTCTGCCTAGGATCCCCACGTGCAGCAGGAGCTGCAGAGAGAAGAGCCTCCTGTGTCCTTGGCACTACTGCGGCAGCTCTTTCCCCCTTTTTGCTCCATTTCCCCTTGGAACAGCTCTTCCCATGCCTGTTGTGTCCAGAGAGCACAGTCTTGCTGACGTTTTTTTTTTCCTTGTAGCTTATGGAATTTACAAATCACATTTTAGCTCACAGTAAATTTTAAGAAATCACACAGATATGAAATTCTCTTTTGTTTTCTGAATTCAGTTTCTCTGGTTTTCCATCATTAATGACATTTCCTTCCTAGCTGCAGATTATTATCTGAGAACTACTCATGGAATCTGTTGCTCATAAGAGCTTTAATATTAAAACCAAAAATAATATTGCTGTCTGAATCAAATTTTTGTGTTAGAAAAACAGGAGCTTCTGAATTACTTACATTACAGACACAAGTTTTGACAGCCCAGCACAGGCAGAGCCTTAAAGGAGCTCCTTAAAAATGTATTTATTTAACACTTTCAGAGCTTCTAGCTCAAGCTCTCATGGAGCTGTTCTAGCATCACTGAATTCAAGAGAAGACATCCCAGTCATCCTCCCTGTCCCCAGAGAGTGGCTTGGCAAATGTTACCCTCTCTATTCCCAAAATGTTAACAAAGAGCTTTGAAATTCCAAGCCGTAATTTCTTGTTGATAGTTTAACTCTCTTCTGTACTTCAGGGAAACACCTCCCTAATGGATTAACATGATACAGGTATTAAAAATGACTTCCTAAAGCTGTAGGTGGTGCTTAGTAAGAGACATTTAAAATAACCAAAGCAAATGTCAGATCTGCCCTTTTCCAGATAAGTTCCTAGGCTGTTTT
Source organism: Chamaea fasciata (assembly GCF_029207755.1). Taxonomy (NCBI): domain Eukaryota; kingdom Metazoa; phylum Chordata; class Aves; order Passeriformes; family Sylviidae; genus Chamaea; species Chamaea fasciata. The sequence continues at coordinate 8,513,063 of NW_027094088.1, read as the reverse complement.
CAGCTCTTCCAGGCATCCATCCAAGGTGAGGTACAAGAAAAAATGTATTATGCTGCTAAATCACAGCTTTTTCTCTCTCTCTCTTGATACCAGCATCCTGTGGTACCTTTTGTTTGTGCCTGCACTCTGGCATTCTTGGTATTCCTGTTTTTCTTTAGATTCCCATCATGCACCACTGCCAGGAGTTCCCAGTCTTTCTATATATTGTGACTCACTGGGGAATTCCTACTCAAGAGGGCTGATGAGGCCTCAACTCTTGTTTCTAGGAAGCATCCCCAATGTTTTTAAATGAGAAAAACTTGGTTTTCAGTGCAAAGTTTTCCTCTGAAAACATTTTTTTTTTCCCTTTGAAAAGCACTCAGAGAGACAAATTTGCTCATCTCTACTGCCACTGACCAAAAAGCAGTCAGTGTCTCAGGGAAACTTGCTGCAGGCACTGTCCTGCTGGCTGCAGTCTCCCTGGCTTTTGGGATTTCCTGCATGAACTGCTCAGAAAAAGTTGGGACTGGGTTTCAGATAACTCCGTGTTACATGCATCCACACAAGGAAAGCTGTAGTATCCAATATAAAAAGAGTTTAAAATAAAATCTGGCTTGATGGAGAGTTATACACGCTGGCTCCCCAAAATCTTTTTATGTACAGAAGAAATAAAAGTAAGGCTAGAGATTGAACCAACACTACCTGGTCCAGCATGTGTAAAGTAGAGCCCAAGGGTATCCTTTGGCAGATCAACATGATCCAAATGTTCCAGGGACACCCTTGGCACCCAGGCTGTAACACTGCACAGTGTCTGGTCACCAGCTGCTGCCAAGGAGCTGCTGCTTCCTCATCCCAGCTCCAGAAGTTAATCAGCCAGAGTTGGAGGCCAGTCAACATCAACAGACTAGAAAGGCAGAGGAGGGAAAAAAAGACAGCAGAGTTGGTATTTTACAGATACGAAAAGAATCACAGTTCCTTTTGCTGCTACTTGGCTGCATCACTGTCTGTTGGGCTGCATTTACAAAGGAGAGTAGCAGTAGGAAATGTCTCCTGTGGTAAGGAATGTTGATCCACTTAGAGCAATTCCATGGAAAGCATCTCACCAGGGCAACTCCCTTAGTAATTTCCAGGAAAGACAAACGGCAACCAACTTACTTCTACATCCAGCTCCAGAATGTCAGCAGTTCTGTTCAGAAGGGACCCAATGTTGGGCTTTGTTCTCCCAAAGTCTCCATGCACAAACTCTTTAATGTACCTGGGAATACTGGCTAAGGAGAGGTGGATTCCACACCAAAGAAATCAAAAGGGGGAAAAAAAAAGTGGTTTTTTCTACTCCTAAGTAATTTCTTAGTTAATATCCTGTTAAGCCCATACCTATCTTTAGGAGAGCACCTAATTCCTGGCTTCTGACTCAGGTGGCAAAAACTGCACTGCTGACCTTTATTTTGTTTCATTCCAAACTGAGGAGTAAATTTAGGACAAAACTGTAACTTGTACGTAGCAGCGATCTCCAGTCTGCACTGAAGTGCATGAAATATTGTGGAAAAGGTCATTTTTGGAGCTGAAAAGTTTTCAGTTAAATTTCAGTTAAATTAGAAAAAGTCGAAGTGTATTTTAACCAGCACATTTTTATATCTGTCACATACTTAATGAAAACTTCAATGTGAAATTGTGACCTAAAGGCAAATGGCGTGCAGCGACACCACTGCGGGAGAGCAGGGATTTCACAACCCCGCAGCCACCCGAGCAGGAAACTTCCCATTATCCCAATCACTCCCACCAGGAGGCACCTGCCTCGTGTTGGGGCACCCAAGGATACGTTCCTGCCTGAGTTTTGAGGTGCAGGCGGAAGTGGTGCTCGTCGATGTACTCGGATTTCATGGTGTGGATGAGCCGGCAGCGCACGGCCAGAGGCCGCCGGTGCAGCACCCGCAGAGGGGTCTTCTGGTCCAGCTTTAACTCCTGGTACAAGAAGTGACCAAACACACGAGGAAGGAAATGTGCAAATGCTGTGTAGATTGTAGGAATCCGTGTGTGTTGTTAACCAGTCCCATCTTTGTTATCTTGAGTTCTGGCAGCTGAGTAATCTCAAGGCAAGACCAGTTTTTTCCAAGTTTATCAAAAGAAACAGGACAGCCCTCTCAGAGGCCAAAGGAGGCCTCACATGAACACAAACTATAATAGAGTCACAAATAGAGAGGAATAACCTTGAAATCTCCATAGCCCTTTGCTGGAATGACTCCAGGATTTAGCAGCTCACTCAGAGCCTCAGGGCAATCAGAAAAAGAAAAAAAAACCCACCCACAAAATGCTTTGTCTAAACCACAGCCAACCCCCTAGAAATAAAAGTGAGGGGAAAAAAACCTTAAATGAGATTAGATCTGATTTTTAAAAGTTCATCCCCAACTCCCTTTCCCAAAGGAGAGGCAGCAGTTTGAAAGGCAACTTCTCAGAAGCAAGGGAAGCTAAAGGAAGAACTTCCCAACAATCGTCTGCCTGAGCTGTAATGGCTCTGAGAATGAGCTCATGGGCAAGTCCTGTAGGAAATGGTGCAACACACCAAAAACTAAACCTATTTCTCCATCAGGCCAACATCTGGAGAAGGGCCTCATTGCTGCACATGCTGAGCCTTCCTGAGGCCTCTTTCCACTCTGACATAGACACTTCCACCTCCAAATGGTTGCAGCTGCGGGAGAACGGCTTTAGAGCAGAACAAAAGAGCTTTTCTGCTCCTTTCACACTATCTAAGGTAAAAAAGGGGTGCAGGTGCCAGATTTCCTCCTCTCTCAGGATTTGGTCTCCTGGAAGATGAACTTTACACAAGAATTTGTTGTCTCTGCTAACAGCCGACCACCCTGTCCTGCTGGAGTGACTGGTGAAGGAAGGAAGGGTGGTGTGGAAGTCCCTATAGCAAGAGAAACCCTGATTAAAAAATCAAAAATCAAGGACAAAGCAAGAGACAGGCCCATGGATGGCCTGTATTTAACTCTTCCCTAGGGCACAGGACAGGTACAATTTAAGTGAGCAACGAGAGCTCCTGCTACCTTGATATCATCTAGAAACGCGATGTCTTCTCTCTGTATTGCTTTGTCTGTCCATATCAAGGCACTGTAGGTCTTTGTCTTCTCCTCCTCACCTTCCTTCATACGACCAATTGCCTCTCTAAACAAAAGAAATTAATTACTCACTTAACATAAGCATAATTATACAAGGCTGTGAGCAAGAACGCTTCCCAACTCCCCAAGTGTTGCTTTGAAATCCCTCGCCGGCGATGATAAACACTGACCTGGTGACAAGCTGTAAATCTCGAACCTGTATTTTGTCTGAAGAGTCATTAATTGCCTGTGATATTTAAAAAAGCAATCAGTTAGCGAAGCTGCTGGGTTGGAGAGGCAGCAAGTGCTTTACGAGTTCCGTGAGGTGCCCGTGATTTACCTGCTGCAGCCTCTTCATCTCCTCGGCGGTGAAATGTATCCTGCGAGGATTCACCAGCTCGATCGCAAAGGGCCTTCCTGGCAACAGGCACGGGCATAAAACACAAAAACATGTTGTTCTAAATTAATGCTGGATTTACACAGCAAGGCTGGAAGGTGTGAAGACTGTCTGCTGTTACACAAACAGGGAGAGGACTGGCGGGCTGAGGGCTGGAGCATCAGATGCAAGGGAAGAAACAAGGGACTTTTTTTTTGGCTACTAAACCCCAGTATCAGCAATAAGTGCAAATTATGACTTCCCAGAAGACATCTTGTACAAGTCCGTGCTAATTAAAAAATAAAATAAGAAAAAAAGCTAATTAGCTTATTTTCTGTCACCTACAGCAATGCCCAGGTGCACGGCAATGTTAAATCCCACTCCCTCAGCTCAACATCTGTTGCCAGAGTTGTAACTCCGTGCTCAGGGCCAGGACAAACCCCAGCACAAGCCATGCCAAGAATCACACTACAAATCAGACAGCTACTGAAACAGAATTGTTCATTTTTACTTTTTCTTTCCTTCCTCCCTTGGCTACAGCAGCTTCAGCACGTTGGAAAGCAGCTGACCTTTATAAGGGACTCAAGTTCCAAAAGAAAACAAGGCTCCCCCACCCCACAGTCACAGTGAGGGAATTAGAAGGATCCAGCAGAAAACAAGAGAGGAATCAGTCTGACATAAATGGCTTAAAAGTAGAGAGTGAACAAAATAAAATTCTTTTAACTAACTCTACCTTTCCATGCAGCCAAGGCCACTGAAAAAGGGCTCCTGTTTCAAGCTGGTTTTATGAAATTGTTGAGTCTTTGGGAATAAATATCTGAATTTCACTAAAATGGTTCTGAGATAAAATTCCAAAGCCTAGCCACAGAGTTGGCATTCAGCAGGATCTGCTAGAGGAGCTCCATGCACCCATTTCATCTCTGTGTTCCACAAGGGGTCTTCCGAGCCTTACCATTGCCTAGTGTCCTTACATCCACATCTTCCCTTCCAGAGGAACTAAAATTAAAGCCTGTAACAGATTTGAACAAGGCAGGTGAGCTTTTATTTTACATTTGTAACAGTCTCTACAGCTTTTAAAAGGTGAAATGTTTTCTTTCTAAACTCATCTGCAAAATCTACTTCAAATCTACTTTATAAACTGGAGCCTGCACTTCACAAACTGTGGGAATTCCTATTTATTCCTAAGTTTCTTGATGAGCACTCCCAGTTCCTTGGCCTGAATGAGACTGCTACAACCAGACTAACATATTCACTGGGAGGGGAGGAGAGGGAAGTAGCAGGGTTTTTTTCAGACTAATATTTAATGCAATTTTTCCTTGGGCCTTCTATGTCTCTAATTCCACATCTGTTAGATGACAAATGACGGGCAGTGATAATTTCATCTGGATAATCCCTGGATAAGCATTTAGCTTGTGGAACTTTATGCACTGAGGAAAATAAATGAATTGAGGTACGAAATATGAAGAGGTGGAAAACCAGGCAGATCCTATGAAATAAATCCTATCCCGTGGCAAAAACCTTCTTGGTACAAGTCCTTTTATGAATTACTAACTGTTAAGAAGTTTGGTTAAGCAAAAACACTACCACATGAAACCAACATATTTGCATCATCACTGAGGAGCTACTTTAGGAGGATAAAAGGATCTAATTACTCCCAGATCACAGCTACATAAAGTTTACAAGCTTTAACTTGGAAGGAAACAAGAGGGATGAACAAACATTTTTTTTCCATTATATTCCCATATTAAGTGGCTAGCTACCACAAAAAAAAAAATCTTCTAGTAGTGATGAAAACTATGTATGGTAGATCTCCTAAATACTTACTGTCTGCCTTGAATTGTGCCATTAGATGCTCTGAAATTAATTCTTCCACTGAAGATTCCAGCTTCCGCTCCCCATCAATAATCCAGGGAGTCTGAGGTAAGTTCCTGGAATATTTGTTGTATCTTCCTGTAAAAGACAACCACGGTACTTCTAATCATTCTACAACCACGAGTGAAAGCTGCAGTCTTGCATAGCACATGGAACTTCCATGGGAGCGTTGTGAAAATAAATTGACAGGCTCAAGCTTGTTTCATGGCAGGAGTGCTACACCAGCACTGTGGAACATGTGGCTGCATCCAGGAGAGTGGCAGGAGCCAGGATGGCCACTTAGGCTGGACTTGGAGAGCCTGCGGCTGCAGTCCTGCCTCCAGGAATCCTGTATGAAATAATCAGGTTCCAAGCCAGTTCTGAAGGCTTAAGAAAAGAAACCCAAACTAAAACGCTTTGGCTCACTAAGGGGAACACCATGCAAGGAGTAAAAAGTTTGAATAATAAATTAGGAGAAATGGCAGAACCTTGAGAAGGTGCCAAGTAAAATGGCATTTTTGGATGGTCCCAGTGATGTTTTCATGGCACCTCCATGACAGGCTATAACCAAAGAACAAGCCTGACATGGATGACCAATATGAGGTTTTTTTAGGGACAGGTTTGATAAGAACTGAAATTATTCCCAAAGCAAGGAAATAATTCATAAAGGCCAAGCAGCAACCCCCTGCTTAAACTGCTTTTAACTTGAAACCTTGCAAATAGAAAATAAAAAGAGTTCAGAGTAGCTCTGTGCATTACTTTGGGCCTCTGACATCTCCGGGGTTTGGGGTTTCCTATCATATTTTCCTATCTCAAACAATGTTTCCTTTTTGCAGTTTGAGCAGCAGAAAAAGCCACACAAACAAATGGGGAAACTGAGTAACACAGTTTCACTGGGGCAAAGAATGAAAGTAGGATGACTCATCATTCAGATACAGCCTCACACTGCTAAATTCTCTTTCCATAAAATAGAAAACGGAGAATAAGGCTTGCCTTTTTTTTTTTTTTTTTGTTCTCTCAGCTTCCCATTCTAATAATTTTAACTTTTGATCTGAACAAGAGTAGGTTTAAAAAAACAGAAGGTGTTTCTTGGTTTGACAGTTTCTGAATCCTTAAAATAGGTTAGGGTGGGAAGTGATCGCTAAACACCAAAGGTCAGGAGGACAACGTTGTGCTTAAAAATTCAGATCCCATCTCCTTTATTAAAAGCAAAATATCTGCACTGTACTCAATAAATTCTATTCTGGGTTTAGTTCTTCAAAAATTAAACACCTGCCTAGATTGGTTTTTTGTTTTGTTTTGTTTTTTTGTCGGAGTAAGACATAAACTATAAATGACACGACCAGTATTAAATGACAAGCGGAAAGCAAACCCTGTTTTGCTCTTCATAGTGTTGAATTCTGAAAAAACTATCCAATAAAGCAACTTAAAATAAAACAGTGTGTTTGGAAAAGCCCAAAAGGAACTGGATATCTTGGATTCATAAAAATGCACATCTGTCTAATCAGTAATTAAAAATAAGGAATGGTTCTATGTAGAACATGGACTACCCTGCCATTCACTTCTGCACTTTTTCATTTTCCACTTCTTTATATTCAGGATTTTTATCATCACAGTATGTTGGATTTAAATTACAGGTTGGGTTCTTTTTAATAATAATCACTTTGCATGTATTTAAATAAGTTGTTCATACAAAGGACTAGAAGAATGGCAGATACTCTGGCAGGCAGATGAAAAAAAAAAGTTAAATCATCTGAACTCAGGGACACCCAAGTGTTGCTGCACTACCTGTCTCACCCAAACCTTTATAAATCCCATTAAGATTTGCAGTTTTGGATGGGATAATAAGCAGAGAAATCCAGATGGTGAAAACCTCTGAATCCAAATCAAAACCCAAGGAAGTGAACAGCACTGCTGGGAGCTTGCTGGTGTGGAGGTGCCTTTCCCAAACCATTACTCCAAGGGGATCTGTAATTTCTAACTTTTGACAAAATAATACCTTCAGAAAAGGTCAAATATAATTTCTTCCCATTTCAAACCACTCTTGGATAGAGCTGGATTTGTTTCTCTGCTCCTTACACTTCATTACAGGAATTAACAAACAGCAAGAATCCTCTGGGTCTCAGGGCAATGTTACAAAGTTCTCTTCAACACAACACAGCAGCAAAGAAAGGGATCACTTTACCAGCCACAAAAACTGCACCATTATTGCACTGAATTTCCAGAGCATCACAGAGGTTCTTTGGTGAACTTGGGGGACATGGAAAACGCCTGTATTAAAAATAAAAACAGAGTAAAACATTATCAATGCCAGAACATGATGGAGAATCACCAGACCAGTAAAAAGTGCCTATTTTTGGCTTCCCACTGTGTGTGATTTTTACCATATTAACAGCACTTGCTGTTTTCTTAAAACTCAACTCCTAACATTTTGGAAATATGGCAATATTTCTTGCAAAAGGAAGCTTACCTTACAAACTCTAAAGTTCAAAATAATCCTTTTAATTAAAACATCAGGAGTCATTTTCTATTGCCAGAAAGAAAACACGTTTTAACCAGTAAAGCAACAGAATTTAAACAATCAGAAGTTCTTTTAAAGCCATCCTACCTCTACTTACACAACGAATATTCTCCTCTCCTCCCTAATTCTATACAAAAGCACAGAACTAAGAAATAGTTTCATTATATACTTACTTGAGAAAATCCTCTTCTTTTATCTTCTCCAGGGCTTTTATAACTGCCATTCTGGTGAAAACAGACTGCACAGTGAAATAAAACAATGAGTCAAGAACTAAGAAAAGCAAAGAAAGGATATGCCTGAGGAAGAAAAAAGCACTGAAACTTACAATGTGCAGTTCTGTCACTGCTCACTTGGGAGCCCAGGTCCAAATTTGCAGAACAGTTTAAAACCAGAATCCTAAATCCATGAACAGAAACCTAAACCAGCTTCATTTTCAGGAGTTAAATATACCTGAGGCCAGCTTTTATGTCAGAGACAGCAGGCAGGTAGTTCTGCTGAAAATAAGCCTGTTGAGTAGTAGAAGTTCAAAAGTTGATTGATTCTCAGAACTAAGGGCTCTGAAGAGTGGGGCTGGGCAGTTCCTCCTGTGGAAAGCAAGCAGCTTCCCACTCCCAAGCTGCAGCACAAGCAGTAATGCCAGTACAGCAGGAGCTGACTGCCAAGCTCTGTGTACAGCCAGCTGCTGCTGGGCTCACTCCAGTGAGAATCTACATTCCTGGGACAGGAGGAGCAAGTGTTCCAACAGCTGAGGTGAAATCCTGCTCTAGGGAGGCTGAGGACAGGAGAAGGTCTCTAAATGAACCTTCTCATCAAGCATGGTCAGGTCTTGAAATCCACCTGGGATGGAGCCTGCACCCCCTCTCTCCACAGCCTGCTCCACTCTCAGGTTTCCTCAAGGTAAAATGTTTTCTCTTGCGTCTCCTCTGAGCTTCTCATTTCAACATATTCCTGCTGTGTCTCATCCTTCCACCACACTGTGCAGCCCAGCCTGGCTCCCTGCTCTCAACAATCTCTTTTGGCACTAGGAGGAGATTCAGTTGGATCCTCCCCAAAGCCCTCAACAAGAACCTTGAAGAAGTCCAGGTTCCTTAGCCTCCCCTCCCAGGCATGTGCTCCAGCCCTGGCACTGCCCTGATGGTTGTCTGCTGAATTTCCAATTTAATGGTGTCTTTTTTGCAAACTGGATTGTGGATTTGGGAAAAAAAAAATAAAAATACTGGGTCACTGTTTGGGACAATTCGTCTTGGCTCTAAAGAGCACCTGGATGTCTTCAGGAAAGCTGCTCTTTCTCCTTCTAAGCATAAATTAGAAATAATAGCACTTCCCTTCCTCACAGAACAGATGAGCAGGAAAGCCCTGAAAGCAGCAGCAGGTTTAAATAACTATCTACAGACACAGCACAGAAATTTTCCCTCACAAGCCAGTTTTTACACCACTTCTCTGATTAACACAGCCCTTGAAGCCCAGCTTCTTTGTGAAGACAAACCTCTGACAGCTCTTCAGAGCTGGTATTTTTCTTTAGATTCCCCTACATTTTGTTGCCTGTGTAGATTTAACAGCCAGGCCCTGCTGGTTTAGCTCCTTATGTGGGATTTCCCCCTTTTAAAGGACAGCAATGCAGCAAGCAGTGAGCTGTAACAATACAACCCTGCTAAAAAAACGAGTGGCGTTTATTGGTCAGGTGGAGTAGACTCAGCAGAATTCCAGGGCCAGACTCTGCCTCTGCCAAACATCGGAACACTCTTCACCAGAAAGAATAAAAGGCCTTGCAATGGCTTCTGACAGGAGTTACTTGTTCTCCCTCTGATCACATCAACTGTCCCACTCGTATCAGTTTCCCTCCAACTGGTTTTTTATCCTTGCATGTCCTCTTTTCCATCAATGGCTGTGTGCGTGCTCGGGGTCTGCAACAAGTGGCAAGGTCCCTTTTCTTTCCCCCCCTCTCCAGAGGCAGACAGGATAAAACCATCCCGCATGTATCCTGGCTTTCATTCAGATCAGAGCACATGAAAACTGCAGTGTGATCATTTCCCTTTTGGCAGCCGAGTCTCATCTTCACAATGTGACTTATCTGAACTGCTTCACCCACAGAGAGCTTGAGGATCATCTTTTATGCTACTTTTAATGCATGACAATCAAATTCCTAGATCTTAAGGTAGGTATTTACAGAGAACCTTCCTAAAATTATGGCCTTTAGACAGCCTGGAAAATGAACAACCTAAAGAAAAGCACCAAGCTCTTGGTTTTCCGAAGCTGAGAATTGTGAAGTGAATAAGAAAGACAACTTTATTTTCAGGCAATTGAAAACTAGAGAGCTTTTTGATGAGGGAAGAGCAGACATTGAGCACTGACTGAATAGCCAGGTAAGTTGTAGCTACTGCTGTGAAATTCCCAATGTCAGAGCAGAAATACAATGATGAGATCTTACCTGTTTGTTCTTCGCTGGTTTGAAACAGTCTGGGCAGGCTGTGGCTCTAAACACAGAAATGAAAATTAGCTGCTCCTCTCACAGAGAAAGAAATAAACAGACAGACTCACAAGCACAGCATGTAAATGGTTTTTGTACCCATACACCCAGTGTCTCACTTCCACAGCTTAGCTCAGAGCAGATTTTCAAATTCCCTTTACCCTAAACCACAAATGGTACAAGATGTGCATTGCTTGATCCAGAGAAATCACAGACAAAGCTCTGCTCTTCTGGTCTGACCAACACAGTGTCTCAGATTTGAGACGGGATGGAAAAGCACACAAGTTAAGCTTTCAATCCTTTCCCATCCTTCTCAATAAAGGTCATGATTAATATTTTAAGTTCTAGGCAAGATTTGCTGACACCTTGAAATCTGTACTTGCCGCTCTTAGACAACGGCCACTACAAACCTGTGATTCAAACTGTCCCTTCTGGAGAGGAAAATTCAATTTCCCACTGCAAAAGTAACCCCAGGTGTTCACCACCACTTGTGCTTTGCCTCTTGGAAAGGAAACTATTGGCTGTTTCACGAAAGTGAAAGCCAAGTCAGTGAAACACCTTTTCTGAGTAGAGGAAGTTGCTGTTCCTATCAGTGTATTTCTATGTATGCAGTCAGAGATGATTTCTGGATTTCTGTGTATGCAGTCAGAGATATTTCTGACCTCCAACCCAATTTATCATTTCTTGCTCATGCTTTTCAATATCTCTGTTACTCCTTCAGACTCTAAGGAAGCAGGTTTTGCTGTTACTGCACTAACAACTTCCCTGGCCAGTCTATCACCCAAAGCAATGCAAGCTCCCTCTTCCAAAATTTCAGTATCACCTTACCCTTAAACATGAATTGACAAGAGCCAATTCAATCTTCCAAGTCAAACCATGGGCCATTTCAGCACACCCACCTCCACACAACTGTGTAAGGACAGGTGAGAAACTGCAGATGCCATGCTTGGAAATCCAATCCCAAAGCACACCTGGAGTTCTCCAGGTTGAGACAAAGTCCTACTTTGCTTCCACGGAAACCACAACTGTCACTACTACTGTGATAATTGCCAAATTTACTATATTTACATGAAAACCTAAGCACTGCCTCAGAATGTGTCCAGAGCCAGCCACTCACACAAGCAGAATGCCTTGGCACCTCAGGAACCACTGTGTAATTAAATGAGGTGATGTGCTGTTACAGAAAGTGTCTCAAACCTTAATTGCTGTTTAAGTGTGCTACAAAGAGAAGGCAAATAAAGGGATATTGTCAGGTCACATGGAATAAACCTGAGTAATTAGAATGTGGAATGCAACTTTTTTACAGCTTTCACCTCTACAGCTGCTCTGCTTGGAGCACTAACACTGGCACCATAACATGTTCAACAGTGGTATTCCTGAAATGCCAGCAAAACGATGGAAGGATGAGCAGTAAATACCAGTGAAGAGGCTTCGGAGGAAGGAAGTAAAATTACATAAATTAGAACAAAAGGGTGCAGGATGCAGAAACACTTCAGTTCTTTACAGGATTGCAGGAACCATTATTTAGAACTGTAATTTGGCCTTACAATTTCCTCCCTCTTTTGCCCTCTTTTGTCTTGAAGAAGCTGGAAAAGAAAGATGTTCAGCAAACACTGGTAATAAGTGTTCCTAACACTGGTTCCATCCCAAACTTCAATTCCCTCATCCCCCGCCTCAAGACAAAAAACAGATGCAGTTGTGGAAAACCAAGAAGGTGGTGGATTGAGCACTCAAGTATCACAAATTGCCAGAAGAAAAATCAGAAAATTATAAACAAAGGCTGCAAGAGAAATCTCCAGTCTCAAGAAATGAATTCACGTTCTGACAGAGATGTCTCTGCTGAACTTCCTTTTATGCTAAAATTTAACTTGCTGTAGATGCAAATTAACTGAGTGAAACTTTCGGTTTTCAGGAAGCATCAACAAACAGGAAGAATGACCCCAATTTTCCAGAATATACTACAGCTAGATTTTAAGAAATCAGATTAAATGGCAGCTAAATTCACAGAACTATTTTGCTTCATTATGTACAGCAGGTGCCCTACTGGGCCAGGCCAGAGGCTGTGCATAGTGGCCAGGGAATTTCTGTTTGTTTTCATCAACCAGCTATGTTGGATTAACTCACTTCAAAGCCTTTCCTCCTGTCCATGTGTCCTATAGGAGCAAGAAAACTTAAGTATGACCTCAAAAGATTTCCCCACTGCAATTACATGGTTCGAATTTTTAAAAATGATACAAGGAATGACTTTGAGGAGAGCTGAAATTGAAGAACTTATCTGAATGCTCTCCTTCGAGGTCTAATCAGAATTCCAGATGATTTTTTAAATTGGCATTAAAGAGCAGAATTAGCCAGAGATGGTGTAACTTCAAGCTCTGCAACTTCATATGGATATGAGGAAATCTAAATGCAGGCCACATTCTAGTTTATAAACACTGCATATTGTGCTCTGTAACAAATCCAAACCAACAATGTTGCACAACATTTAGATAAAGATCTTTTGTTACTTGTAGAAAAACTTACAGGAAATGGCACTCCTCGTCTGTTTCTGGGTGAGCAAAGACCACGCTAACTTCAAACAGACTCTAAATTTAAAAAAAAAGAAAAAAAGAACAAGGAGGTGGTAATAGTTTTTTAAACAACCAGGGAGGATATGTTCAAGCAGCCACCCGTACTGTAGTTTTAGGAAAACGGTAGAGACAAAAGAGGCGGTAACCCATTTATTTATGTTTAAAGACATTAAAAGGTGTGCCAGAGCAGCATTTGCCTTTCTGAAGTCACCAAAGATGATGTGAGAGCACTTCAGAGCCATGAGTGACCTGCACCGGTCCCATCCTGTGCAGGGCCAAGGCAGAGGCAGCCAAGGCTCAAAGCCTATTACGGTCACTAAACCCCAGAGCCCTCCCAGGAGTGCAATAAAGATAAAAACCTTGCAGTAGTCACCACTGTAAAGATTTGTCAGGGGCTTCCTTTGCAATGCCTGCATGGCCTTGGGGCAAAGCAAGGCAACACGTCCTGGTGGATTGACAGCTAGCCCAGGAACTCCAGTGTAATCTCAATTCTTCCCCCAATTCCCTCTCTGGCCTTGGGCAAACAACGCTCATTACTTCTGTTACTCAGATACCAGAACACCTCAGGAGGGCTATTGCAAACACTGGCTAATATTCAAGTGCCTTGTAGATAAAGGGCACTAGAAAAACTTCTGTGGTACAGGGATGTCTGGAGTGGCTCCGTGGCCAAGTGGCGTGGAGCTTTTGCTAACTTGGTTTGTAAGAAGTTTGTCTCTTCCTGGACCATCTTTAGAGTAACCTGAGTGGGTTTTCTCTTCACTAAGACAAAAGGGATGCTTTCAGTTAGCACTCCTGCAAAAACACAGCCTGTAATTATTATGGAAGCAGAAAAATCAACATAAAGGCTAAGTGAATCTATTCCTGGGGTCAGTGCTATGGCTGGTGACAAGTAAAACCTACAGAGAGCCACGACTGCCGAAAATCATATTGATTTCAAAACAATTCAAGGTGCTTCTGAATTTGGCAACACCTGATTGCCATGTTCAGTCAATGCCTTTCAGAAAGATTTTAAGGACATTAATCAGAATCTGCAAGTTGAAAACAGTTTGAAAAAAACATTTCTATTGCCTGCTTAGAGATATTGCAGGTCCCAACAAGCTCATTTCTAGTGCTCATTGAAGTGAACAAGCACCAGTCTCCTCTCTTTCAGTACATTTCAGAAATTTATTTTATCCACAGAATCTGAACAACTGAGCTCCCAGAGCAGTAGCAAGTGTTGGCAGTGACAGGAGAACAGGGAAGGAATGTGTGAGCTTTCCTCAGCCTCTGCAAAGCAGGGATCCTGGAACAGGAGACAACTGGAAAAGTCTCATTAACAAAAGGAGGATGGCAGCACAAGAGGTTTAGCACAAGCCCGTGGTGGTCTCAGAAGATGCAATGATCTGTGTGTACAAAAATGAACACTGGGCCCCTCAGGACTCTCAGGACTTGGAGATCTCTGGTTAAAAGAACTTCCTCCCAGCTCTTCCCTACAGTGAATTTAGGAGCCACTCAACTTGTTTCCCACTTAATAAGTAAAAAAAGATACATTTTTATTTCCCCACCATGTGTATAAGTGTATAAATATACACACACAAACATGAATGAAAAAGGAATGAAGAAACAAAGTGCTATTTATACAAGACCTTTCCATCAGCAGGAACACCCAACTCTTCTGACAACTGGGGATGAATAATCCACTTATAAGCTTCTTTCAGCTGAACGATGTCATCCTTAGGCAAGGGAAGGCCCAGATTTCTGAATCACAAAGAAATAGTAATTTGCACAGGGATCTGTCAAAAATAGATGCATGACATACAATATTTCAAGAGGAACTTAAGTAACTACTGCCAAGTAATACAGATTAAATTTTTCCTGTGTGCTGAGGAAACTGATGCCAGAGCTTCCTGGGAGATCAAAACTTGCAAGACTCTTTCCAGAGGCTGCCCAGAGAAAAGCTGAGAAAGAGAGAGATGCATTTCAAACCACCTGTCTGGGAACTTAAGAGAGCAAAAGGGACAAGAAACCCCAAATAAGATCAAACCAGGTAAAAAAGAAAAAACAAAGCACACAAACCCCAGCTGCCACCTTCTTCTTTGTAAGCATCAGGTAAACTGGACTATAAAATCAACATTTATATAGAGAAGTGATGTCTGTATGAAGAGTTCTTGTCAGACTGACAGACAGCAAAAGCAATGGCTCACCTCATCTGCTGCTTCACCCCCAGCCAAGCAGCACGCTGCAGATCACCAGCCATGCCCAGGGAAAAGAGAGGGAAAAAATAAAAGCAAATGAAATTAAGGCTCAGAACTTCCAACAATCTGAGAGACTCTTTGCAAAAGAAGTGTTTTAAAAATTCATGACTAAAAGGAAGTATCAGGAATTTAGCTTTTGCTTCAGAAGTGGAAAGATGGAATTGGCTGTGAGTTTTTATTCCTAAGACATCACTTTGCACTTCACCTCAAATCCTATCTGCCTTAAAAAAAAAAAAGAAAAAAGAAAAAAAAACATCATTAAACACTTTGGAACTTTCTATTAACACTGTAACTACAAAAAGACTCTAAGTCATCAGTTATCTTCCATATAGATATAAAAAAAAAGTCTAAATGAATGGTATATGAAAGCTGTTTGACATAAATTAATAAAACCCCAAATTCAGTTATCATCCATTATTAAAAATTGAAACAAAAATATACTTGGTCTTATGGTAATCACAGAATTCCCCCCTTATTTAAAACACATCATTTAGTTTAGGGGAATAGGCTAAATACAGAAAAGGTGAGGAACAAAAGGAATAATTCTAGAAATCAGAGGGAGTTTTTAGTACAAATGCTCAAGTTCACTAACAACTAATAAAAAGAGAAAAACTTTTCTCAGAACTTCCTACAATGAAGCACAACAACATTTTCAGTTTTCCTCTACTAACAACAACTACACAACATTACAACAGGCGGGAAACCACTAAAGTAATTCAGTCAGTCTGGGTCACCATCCTCACTGAAGATGAATTCCAAAAATTAAGTTGTTTGATTTGAAACCAACACAAACAGTTTTCAGCCTGTAGGCTGCAGACTTTTAAATCCCTTCCCCATCTTTTATTTTTCATATACGTAAAGAATAACCTCCCCCAAACTGCTGAAAGAATCACTGCGCATTGTCAAGGAAATAATTCTAAGGAAGAGGTTTGAAAACAGGTCTCAAACTTCAGGAAGCAGGGCCAGGATCACATGGATATCAGAAGGAACCACATCATAGATCCCTTTTCCATACTAATAAGGAACTCAATCAACAAAATAGGTCTATTATCCTTCATTTGGTACATCTACAAGAATGAGGGAACCCTAAAAATAGTGCTAGAAATTAAGAGGGAAAAGGACTGGTGGAGAGAGTACACGAACTTTGTTAGATCCATGATACACAAACCCACGCATGCTGAACAAAACAAATGCAGCTGTAGTGATGAAATCCTGTTTGCTCAAATCCACTGTGATTCAATATCCTGCATTTGAAGACAGCATGAGTAAGGCTGCTTCACTTGAAGTATACTGTAATCCTGTTTGCATAATAACCCAGATAAAATCATAAATAAAAATAGCTTCAATTGAAATTCCTTGAGCGTAGCTCTGAACTAGAGGATGTGACAACCATAGAACTGGGACTAGGAAGCTGCATTTGACAAATGCCAATTTACAAAGAAACCTCTCTCATGGCTTAATTTAGAGCACATGCAGGTTTGGGATGTTTGGGATTAAGGGGGAGGCTAATCTCACTCCTCTTCCCTGTTTTCTTGGAATATAACTACAAGACTTCTGCATGGGAGCAGCTATGCTAAAATGAGACCAGAGGTCAAATTTCATCCCCTCTCTCTCTTGACTTCCAATTTGGAAGAGAATTAAAGAAATTACTTTTCCCCTTCAGTTAAGGGGAAACAATAGATCAGGGTACTGCAAGCACAGAAGCCAAAAGATCCCAAATTCCAAACCGCATTCAACCACCAAGCCAGCCAAACCCCTCTACTCTCTCCCAGCTGAACATGGAGCAGGGGATCAGATCCCCCTACTTCGTAATTGCTTCATGTTTGTGAAGTGGTTTGAAAATGAAAAATGCTCATTACAGAGCTGAAGCCTGCAGGGCAATGCTCAGCAGCAAACACATCTCTGGAACACACCAGCCCAGACACTGTATTGATTCCGAGCTGCAGGATATTATTCCGGTGCTATCTGAGGGAGCACAGTGGCAACAGTTGAAATACCATGTGCAATCCCAGGCACAGCATTGTTTCAGTGCATTAGAAAGGAGCTTGGAGATGGGGAATTCCAGGATGAGGCGAAGGCAGCCCTACAGGGAGTAATGACTACAGATGTTATTCGCATCAATGTCCTTGTAGCAAGCACCAGGATGATGGATCACGACTGAGACCACAGGCAGAGCCAGCAGTCACCCTTCTGAAGGGCACGACTCACTTCATATTCTAATAGAGCTGTCTGACATAAACTTGGGACTCCTGTATTTATGATTTATTTCAATCAAATCTTCTCCTTGTGGAAGGAAGCAATTGCTTCCTTGCATCACAGATACAAATACTATGCAAATGTGGATTTTATGTCCTGCTCTTCTCCAGCTCCTCTCATACATTTTAGACTTGGCAGGATGACAACTGTCATAATTAAATGAGATGAAGGTAATACTGAAAGGCAGTTTCTGATTTTTTTTTTTTTTTTTTGTTAAAAAAATGATGGGGAAAATCCGTGTGTCACACCAGAGGGCAGTGGGAGAGAGGCTGTTCTTTGGTGATAGGATTCCATATGTTCTTGTACAAAGCAGGTTAAAGAATTAAAAGCAGAATTTAACAAACAACCTCTTTTCAGCACAAAGCATGCTGAGATATTCTGATACCTGACTTTGATATTTTCAGGCATGTTTACATACTATATTGCTGCTTTTCCGTGGCTGTAAAACAGGTTCTCACCTATTTATTTTTAAGTGATAAACAGATAGGAGGTAAACAAAGCCCCATGATTTTTAAAGTTTTTTCTCCACCACCACCCCTTCTCACCCCTGCAGTTGGAGCAAACAACTGCTTTAGCATTCCATGGGACTGGAGGCATGGAATAGAACGGACAGCGGAAACTTCTTAATCCAAACTTTGTCCCAATCGAACTAAACGTGGTTCCAAAGGGAACAGATGCAGTTTTGGAGCTTCCTACTCACTCATTTCACTCCATCTATTGATCTGTGGGCCCACAGAACAACTGTGACACCCGTGGCTGTCCCCAGCACGGTGGCTTTGCTGGAACACGAGCCCCAGGCAGTGAGGACATCGCTCAGCTGAACTGCAATGCAACACCACCCTCTACCGAGGCTTCCTGCAAACATCAGCCGCTCTTGGATCACCTCGGCTCACACAAGGCTTAAGGCTGCAGTAAAACTTGGGAAAGTCTGACCTTCGTTTGGGGCTTGCCAGAGCATCACAGGCATCCAAATACTCACCTAGCCCTGAAAGTGCTTTTTGACAGACCTCATTTGTTGGAGGCATCAGAAATCAAAATGGGAATCTGGGCAGTTCACCCAGCCAGAAAGGACAAAGCAAACACATCAACTATGCTCAATTTAAGATGGGAAGTAGAGAATCTTATGCTCCAGAAGATTTGGGAGTAGAATATTTGTTAGCTATTACAGTGGCACTTGCCCAAGATGCCACAACTAACAGCACAAATCCCCGCTACACATGCAGTAGATTATTTACCAAACTGTGTGGGAGCAGGAGAGACCTCACCACAGCTTTACATAAAAATCCAACCATCTACACTTCTTTCTGCCACGTTCACTGAAGCTTCCACCACATCTTAACCACAGCAGGCATCTCTTGAACAGATTTACATGTTGCCCTTTAAAACACCACTTTTGCATCATTTTTAGAACAGTACTTTTGCATTATTTTTTTATCAGAAAGCAGAGGAAGATAGCAAAATATCCTGCAACTAAGTGACTAACTATGTATTTTTCCATCATTTGAAATGTTGGACACTTCAAGAGTTCATCCTCAAATTCCTTCATCTGCATTTTGCACTGCCAATTATCATTTATCCCTGGAAAGGGACCAGCTGTGCAGTTCTGTCTCTAAGAAGATCCACAAAGCAGGGCTGGCATCTGCACCAAAGGGAACAATTCACTGATGGTTTCAACAAACTCCTTTTAGGTCTTCAGATGGAAAGTAACTCCTGGGCTAACTGAAAACTGAAGTGACTCCGGCCCTTTATTAATTACAATAATCCTCACAAGGAAGGGGAGAGCAAACTTCACTTCCAGCATGGGCTTTTGGGGTTTTTTTAAACAATAACAATTAAAAATCAAACCACCTCCAGCTCATACATTCCCCAGTTACTTTCTTAAATATAGATTTAATTCCTTAAGTTATTATTTAAGTTACTTACCTCCCTGACAGACAGCTGTGGGGGTAGTGACACAGAAAATACAAAACTGGTGAACTGGTAGTCAGCAGAATTAACTTTTTGGCACACCTGTAAGAGAAGGAGCTCAATATGAAACCACAGTAACGGGACTGAGGTGATAATTTTTGTTCTAGAACAATCACTGTGAATTCATGTTAACACACACTCAGAGAGGTGTCCAACATGCGAACCAAAATAATCACTAACAACTTATTGAAATATAAGCTCTTCTGTCCTGTTAAAAGAAGTTACTAATCCACAGTACCCTTGGTGCTATGAAACAACCAAACTCACTATTTTTAGGCCAGGACCAATTGTATATTGAAATTTTAAGTGAAATCAGCATCTCAGATTAGGAAATTTATGTAGCAAATAACTACATTTTGTGGTGCCTTAACAAGTGCTGTCAGATTTTCCATTGCCACTGAAGAGAATAGCTCTTAAACAAATCTTAGCAGTGGATTCTGTAAAAGGCACATATTCTGCCCATGGAAACAAAAAAGAAACAATTATGTTCTGCAACAACAGAAACTACATATTATGCTTTCTGTCTATTCCCATTTTTGATATATTCCTGCTATTAAATCAAATCCTTTTCTATCAAAATTCTGTTAAATATCTCAGATGCCAGTGTGAGTTTTTTAGCTGATATTTCAGTTTGTGACACGAGCAATGCAATTGCTCAGAGATGGCATTTGCAAGACTCTGTGCCCACATTCTCTCCTAACTCACATTTTCTCTATTATCCACAAGCTGTTGCATCACCAAAACGTTTTCTTCCCCTGTGGTACTTCACAAAGACAGGTTCATGCTGTATTAGAACCATGCAGTTCAGAGAACAGCAGTTGATGACTCCTCATTTTCCTGTCACATAAAAAAGTGGAGAGTTCACCTGTTCCACTGAGGTTTTCCTTGAAAGCAGCTGAACCTCAGGTCATCTCCTAAATTCACGTAATCACGTATCTGTTAGTCCTTTCCTTAGGAAAGTGTGCTCCCTGCAGTCATTCCATTGCACCTGCACTGTTATTTTTTTTAAAAAGTGCCACTATGACAAAGCCTGGGCAAAATTTGGTCCCACCACAGATGCAAATTCTCAGCTGCACAGGTGTGCAAACACTGCCCAGGAGCAGGATGGAATAGGATTCTGCCATCTACATTTCAAATCTTCAAAATAGGTAAATGCTTTGGCTCATTGTTCGGTCTCTTTCTTTCGAAAGAAAGAGAAAACATTTCTTTTGAAAAAACAACAACCACACAGTGTTTTTAGTCACCTGTGACAGTGCGGTGCCTCAAAACACACCACTACAGTCACCAGCTCTATCCTGTAGGTCCCAACAAACACAGCCCCAAAAAAGTAGCCCAAAAGGCTAAAACTTTACCTTTTTGACAAAGTCAGCCTCGCAGAACTCCTGGAGGATTCCCAAGCACACGTTGCAAACGTTCCTAGGCGAGCTCTCCACGGCAGCGTTGCTGCCATCAGCTGCGGGGAGCTGCGGGACGGCTCCGTTGTGCTTCAGGTCATCAGCACCTCCTTCTTCCCTGTGCTCAAGTCTGAGTCTCTTACAAGGTGGGTCAGCCACATCCAAACAGACTGTGTCTTCTTCTTGTTCCCGACTGTTCTTCAGAAATTCCTGCAAATCCTTCATCAGATCCTAACACAAACAGAGGAATCACACCCGTGGTTGCTTGCTCCTTTTCGACAAACACAATTTCATAAGGCAGTACTGTTCCAGTTGAGGCTTAGTGTTTGTAACTAACAACATGGAATTTATACCCAAAGACATCTTTAAGACGCAATTCAACAGCTCCAAGCTGCATTTCTCTCAAAATAGGAATTTCCTGAGAAAATATTGCTGAATAGACTTGTTTATCATCCAAGAACAAAAACATTTTCAAGACCTGGCTTGTAGAAACACATTTTTCTTTGCCCCATCACTATTCCATGAAAAGAGACATTTAGTGCTTTCTTGTCATTTAGATTATGTTAGAATTTAAATCCTTCAACTCCACTAGCCCAGGAAGAGAGTTGGCCACTATAATAAAAAGAAAAGAGAGCAGACACAGCTGGGGGTGAAGTTAAACACACAGAGTAAGAACTTTGTGTCAGGAGAGAAGCCTTCAAAAATTAAGAATTACCTGCATGTCTCTGATTCCTGGAAGGATCAGAGACAAGACACAGTTCAGGAAGAAGGGTTCACTATAAGGTTTACAGTAAGGAAGACAGCAGTTACTGTGTTGTTGCAACTCAGAGAAAAATCAGGCAGAGACGCAAAAGGACAAAAAATGGCACAATGAACGAACACTCAAATAATTGACAAAAATGAAAAAGGATAGGGAACAAAGATGTTAAAAATGAATTGTGGAGAGTCTATACTTGAGGAAAGATAAAACAATCAAGACAGACACCAGGAGACACAAGCATAAAGACAGGGGATTAGAGCAAGCTAAGAAGGGTGTCTAACAACACTGTTTCTCTGATTTATCCTTAACCTTTGCTCTGCAATTCTTCAGTTGCATCCCCCTACCACTTGTGCAATTTCATGTAAATTTCCTTTACATTAAAGGAAAAAGCACAGTTTTACATAACTCCTTCTCCTTTCAGGCCAAGAGCCCAAGAACACAACAAAGGACAAACCTTGTGTGGATGTCTATAGAGCATCTGTGACCCCACGCAGCAGAACCTCAAAACACATCGTGGGCAAGTGCCAGTGTTGAGTAAGAGCTGAACAATTGGTCTGTCCTTCTCTGCTAGTG
This sequence comes from Chamaea fasciata, assembly GCF_029207755.1. Taxonomy (NCBI): domain Eukaryota; kingdom Metazoa; phylum Chordata; class Aves; order Passeriformes; family Sylviidae; genus Chamaea; species Chamaea fasciata. Next base: position 8,491,022 of record NW_027094088.1, on the reverse strand, counting down.
AAGACATGCTGGGCAAATCTAAAATCCCAACAGAGAGAAGTAAAAAGAAAAGCTCAGAACAAACACAGTTCAGCAATTCAATAATAAAAAGATTCAGCTGAGACTTAACTGCACCATATTTAAAGTAACCAGAATTTTAATGTGGGAGACACGTTTGTTTTAAATCACAGGCACGAGAGGAGTGGAAGACCAACCCCTAAGGACCACTGACTGAAGGAAAAGCTTCTCTATTTCTTAGGGTTTTCCTAGAAAACCTGAACTCAAGTTCTGACAAGGGAACTGAGCTTTTGCCCAGTTTTATCTTGGAAAAAGTACATGACATGCTAATCTTTACTGAATGAAAGAGTGGAGCTAAGACATATTAAGGCAAATTTAAATTGGGAATTCCTCCTAAAATTGCAGTGACTAAAGAATCAGTGTGTTAAAAATCACAAGAAAAAAAAAAATAAGAGCCTCAAGCCATCTCCTTTTGTCACACAAAGCTCCTTCATTTTTTTAAAGATTTATTTCCCTTCTCAATATGGGACTCACAATGCTTTTTTCATCCCTAAAATATCACGGCTAATTTGGTTTCCTGTCATTCTCTCTGCCCAGAACTTTAGAAAAGACTGATTGATTTTTTTTTTCTCCAAAATTTTGTGAAGGGATAGAACTCAGTATATTTTTCTTTTTGGAAGAAGAGAGATTCCCAGTGAGGTGCCCACCCTTACTGGACATCTAGGAAATTTCAGGAGGCAAATAAGGATAATCACAGTTGTTCAGATCAAAGATTTGATAAGTCCATTGTCACCCAAAGTGGGAATAAATTCAGCAAGGAATTCCACAGTACTAATGAACCATCTGATTTTGCTTTGGGCTTAGCTCCTGTAAGCAACATTTGAAACTCTCCTAGTTCTTGTGTCCCAAGGGATGGGATGTATCCATGTTCTCCATGCCTGCCACAGACTGTTACACCTGCAATAGCCAACCCTGCTCAGGAGTACCTTGCACAGAAATACTGCAGCCATGGAAAACCTCTACAGGTTTTTACAATGTTATTAATTCAATGAATTTCGTTAGTCCTGGGTTTGGATGCTTCATGGTAAGTTGTAAAAACCAAGGGCTACCTGGAAAACTTCAAAGCCGCTTTTAAAGAGAAAGAGCAAACACGAACAAACACGCTTTTAGGTAACTGCAACCTCAGTTCACCTCCATGAGACTTAAATACCGGCACTGTGTGACACATAAGGGCAAATGCGGCAATATTCCTGACATTTGCTGGCAATGCTGGGGGAGCAATCGGGGCCCCCGCTCCGGCCAAGCACCTCAGGGCGGAGCTCAGAACCCCACATATGTGAGGGGAGGGGGGGCTCAGGACCCCCGTTCCGGCTCCGTTCCCACTCCATTCGCCTTCCCGCTCCCACTCCCGTTCCCATTCCCGCTCCCATTCCCGTTCCCACTCCCGCTCACCCCTCGCGCGGCGGCCCGCGGACGCCGGCACAGGCCCGCTCAGCAGAGCGGCAGAGCGCATCGCTCGGCCGGCGCGTTGGGGCGCCGCGCCCGCAGGGCGGCTGGTGGAATAGCTCGGCGCTCCCGCGTGGCGCCTGCCGGCGGGCGGGGCAGAGCGAGGCCGAGCCCGAACCGAGCGGGGCCGAGTGAGGCCGAGCCGGGGTCGAGCCCGAGTCGAGCGGAGCCGAAGCGGAGCTGAGGGGGCGCCATGGCGGCGACGCCGCCGCCCAAGCCCTGGGAGTCCCGGCGGCTGCCGGGCACTGCGCCCGCCTTCCAGTGAGTGCGGGCGTCCCTCCCCGGGTGTCCCCGCCGCGGTGGCCGTGGGTGTTCGCCCCTCGGACCGGCCGGGCCCGCTCCCCTGCGGCGGGCTCAAAGGTCGGGCCCGGCCGGGGCTCCGTGCGGCCCGGGGCTGCCCCGCACCGTGAGGGGCGTGTGCCGGGCGGGGAGCGGCGGGCTCGGCGTGCGGGGCTGTGAGCTCGAACCCCGCTGGGGTCAGGGGGAGGCTGCGTGTGCGGTGCGGGGAAGGGAGAGCTGTGTTGTCACCGGTGGGTACAGCGAGTTCACAGTCCATTCCTGGCGGCAGTCGTAGTCCGTTCCCGAGAGCATTCACTGTCCTTTCCTGGCGGCAGTCGTAGTCCGTTCCCGGGGGCATTCACTGTCCTTTCCTGGCGGCATTCACTGTCCTTTCCTGTGGGCTGTGCAGCTCTGTGAGCCCCCGAGCCTCTGCAGGACTGGGGGAGCTGCTGTCTCCCGCAGGGCTTGGAAAGGATTCCTGTGTGTTGTCAGTGTCGTGTGTGTTCCGTCTTCTGGGAGCTCTCCCAAAAAACCCAACCTGCTCGTGGAGAAGGATGCACAGAGAGCGTTTGTAAGCTCCTTATTTTTTATGGGAAGTCAAGGAAGGCTCGCTCGGTGGCTGAATACTCGTCTTGTTTTTCACTTGGTGCTGGTGATTGCAGCTGGACGGAGTTGCAAGTAGGCAAAAGGTTGGCCCGAAACTAAACATTGAGCAGAAACTTCGCTGTGTTTTCTGCAGCCTGCAGCGTGCTGAGCCACCACTTTGGTGTTGGTTTTTCATTCGGGGTTTGTCTACCCCATTTTAAATGGCTTCAGGCAGCTTTAAAGTGGGGTGTCCCAAGCTGGCTGCTGGAGAGAGGACTGCAGTGTGACTTACTGAATTACAGTAGCTCTGTTTGCTGGGGTAATAACTTACTTTTCTTCATGTTTTCAACTGCTGAGAGAGTTACCGTCTGTGATGGAAAAAAGGCAGCAGTGTAAAGATACAAATATTATTCTTTGCTGTGGAAACCTGTAAGTTTTGCTGAGAGGAAGCTGTTCCCTACCTTGTATGGAAATAGTACAGCAAGCAGCAGCTCCATAGCAATTCCAGCTTGACTTCCTCTTTTTTTCTGGACTGCAGAAGTGGGAAGTCGTGGGATGAGGCAGTAAGCATGGCAAATAAAATGTTTGACTTTTAGGGTGAAAATGCATGAATGAAACGTGTATTTTTATTGAACTGGCAGAAGTTGGACAAAAAGCTGCTTGACAGAATTCAAATGCCAGTCAAGTACTTCCAGAGTTTTATTATGAAGGGCATTGATAAAACAATTTAAACTTATGGGCATTCAAAGGCAAAGAAAGATTAGTAAATTAAGACCTCTCTCTGCCAACGCTTCTCAGTAGTAGATTCAACCCCTTGACAATGTGCACAGGGGTAATCAGGTCCTTTGGGTAGAGAGGGAAATTGGGGATCCCAAAGCCCTTGCATATATTGTTGCATAATTACTTAGATTGTCAATTAGGTCATACCGCCCTTTAAGAGTGGATTCAGAGGAGCTCTCAAGCTTTCTTCCTGTTGTATCATTGGCTCATTGTGTAGAAGAGCTGGGAATAAGGGCTGGAAATACAGCTTTCAGATTGGAAAGTTCATAAAAGTTTGTGTTAGGGCCTCTGAGAGGCTTTTATGTGCAGAAGAATCACCTGGGTGTTAGAGCGGCAGGTTTGATGGCTCTGGGTTGTGTAGTTCATGTGTTGATGCATTAAATATACAGTAAATGATAGAATAAATAGACAGAGTTTTTCCATGTTTACATTCCAGCTCCATGTTTACACTGAATATCTGATTGTAGGGGTTTTGTTACCCTGAAAGATCTGTGTTTCCTGTCCATATTTTTTACTTCCAGCAAACGCTGTGCAGGTTCCCTATCCCTGCACTGCTGAAACTCTCAGTGGTATTTATGTAGTTAGCCAAGGGCTCTGTGGAACGGAAAACTTAAACTTTGGGTGCTGATCTTGATTATCTGAATTCCTTTAGGTCTGCAGACTTGGGTGACAACCTGCTGACTAGGCCCAGACAGCCCACGGTGGCACGAATCCCTCCGCCCATTCTGCCACGGCCATCCCAGCAAACGGCGAGCAGCAGCCTGAGCGCTTTCAGGCCAGCCTATAGCAGTTCTTTTTCTCCAGGCTATGGCTCATATGGCACCTCTTTCTACGGAAGCTATAGTCCCTACAGCTATGGCTACGGAGGGCTGGGCTATAACCGCTTCTGTGCCGATGGTATTCCCCCCAGCAGGTTTGTGCAGCAGGCTGAGGAGAGCAGCAGAGGCGCCTTCCAGTCCATCGAAAGCATCGTGCACGCCTTCGCCTCCGTCAGCATGATGATGGATGCGACCTTCTCAGCTGTCTACAACAGCTTCAGGGCTGTGCTGGATGTGGCCAACCACTTCTCCCGCCTCAAAATCCACTTCACTAAGGTGTTCTCAGCTTTTGCACTAGTGAGAACTATAAGGTACCTCTACCAACGCCTGCAGCGCTTGCTGGGTCTGCGGCAGAGCTGTGAGAACGAGGATTTGTGGGCTGAGAGTGAGGGCAAAGTAGCTCGTGCTGGCCTTGAAGACAAGGTGGCTAACTCTGCGAAATCCTGGCCCATTTTCTTGTTCTTTGCTGTTATATTGGGAGGCCCCTACCTGATTTGGAAGCTGCTTTCTACATACAGTGACGAAGAAGCAGGTAAAGATGGGAAGTGCAGCGTGTATTGTTCCTTTTGTCGTTGCCTGTGTAGTGATTAATCTCACACTACAGTGATAGTAATTAATAGATACTGGGGCACAGAACTGAATTTCAGGCATGTGATGCAAGTGACAGCCTGCTTAAGTAACTTCTTGATAAGATGTGGTTTCCCGCTGAAGCTTTCTGTGATTCCAGAATCATGGTTCCTCTCAATTTTTGGTTCCTTTCTATTAGATGTGGTAGTTTGGGTTGGGTGGGGCAAGTATTAGTTGGATTTACTCAACAAATCTTGCTTTTCGTGTTACTTCTGTCACTCCTCTATTGGAAAAGTGTTAGCAAGGAAGTTAATGTGTTTTCTTCATTTTCTTTTGAAAAAACACACCAAACTTTGTAACTCAAAGCAGATAAACTTGTGATTTGTGTTTAAAAACAGTGTCTAGTAACTGGGCAAGTGGAGAAGATGACCATGTGGTTGGAAGAGCAGAATATGATTTCAATGCTCTCTCAGAAGAAGAAATTTCTTTCCGTGCTGGTGACATGCTGACATTAGCACCCAAAGGTAAACTTTGGATTTTCTGTTTATTTTTTCACCACATGTGAAGTAAGTTGTAGCATAAGAGTTTGAAAATTGAAACAAAAAAGCCCCCAAATCACATTATTTAACCAAATTCCTCAACCACACTGATTTTTACTTCCTGTTAAGTGATTTACTTGCATTCTAATGTAGGAGTAGTTTTGTTCAGTTTTGTTGAATTGTCTTGTAACTTGATGCATTTGCATTCTCTTCTTCAGAGCAACAACCCAAGATCCGTGGTTGGCTTCTGGCTAGTTACGATGGCCAAACAACAGGACTTGTGCCAGCTAATTACATCAAAATCCTGGGCAAGAGAAGAGGCAGGAGAACAGTGGACCTGGAAAGGGTTCCAGAGCAGCAGCCAGCCCTTCCCAGCCCAGCTGTCAGAGGAGCTCCTGCTGCTGTGACTTTAGAGGAGCAGGAGGCTGCTTTTGAAACTGTTTTTGCTGGAAGCAGCAAAGTTCCGGTTGCGTCGGACTCCGCTGTGGCTGGTGGAGAGAAGCAGGAACTCTGATGCACTTTGATCAACAAAGCAGCTGAACTGTGCTTTATTGATACCACTTAGGGTTTGTTGAAAATCTGGTTTGTAGTGGAGCACTGGTGGGTCTGTACCAGTTATTGCTGCTACTGGCTGGTGAAGGGATGGAGAAATGATTGCTCAAATTTGTGGTATTTATTTTTGACTCACCTAAGGCTGTACGTCAGTGATTCTACCCACCCACCTGGCAGCCACTCCGAGATCTTGAGATAGGAGAAGTGAGGCATTTATAAAAAAGCAAACAAAGGAAAAAAAATAGGGACTGCCATTCTTGTTTAGGAGACAAATTAACACCCAGTCTTCATAGGAGTGTGGAGCCTCTTCAATAGATGTGCAAACGGAAGATTGATTCCTGTAAGATGTCCTCCAAAACTTCACACTCAGAACCATAAAGAAGTAATACCACATTGTCTTCCTCTGAAAGAAGGGAGAGTTGCAGGAGATGCACACAATTCAATAATTAGAAGGTTTAAGTTGCTTTTCCTAAGAAGTAGCGTTCTGTCATAAAGGACTTCGCTCTTAGGCTAAAAGGGACTTGGGAGGAAGGGAGGAGAAATAGTGTTTGCAAAGGGAGAGCAGTGAGATATCACCAGTAGTTCCAAGCAGTTCTGTTTATTAAAAGGACCTTAGAATAAAGAGTATTCTGCAGTCAGGCACTCATCAGTTGTTACTCCCTTGACTAACTTTGCTAATCGCTCAGCCATTTTGTGTTGCAGCCTGTTAGCTGCTTATCAGCTACCATCTGCATCTCAACTTATTTTTGTCCTTTATTGATTTCATATGAGTGTCAAAATATCTATCCTGCATTTTTGAGCAGTAGAAAAAAAGCCTTGAGTTGGGGGAAGCTGAAAGTAATTGGAGCATCAAAGAAAAAGTAATATTTCTTGCTTAATTGTCTCAGAGAAGGTCTTGGAGTTGGACAAATTTTTTCTGCTGCCTTTCAGGTGGTAAATTTTGCATCTGCCCATAAATTTGAGGGCTTAAGTTTATCAAAAGCCATAAAAATATTAAGACTGTTCAGAGTATTTTCTTCATATGGGTGTTTGAGAATTCTGTCTTGAAATACTGTTTTGGGGTTTTTTTGTTAAATGAAGCAAAGATAATTAAAACTTTTTTTTTTCCCTTGTAAAATGTATGTATAACATGTTGAACTTCTAAAGGTTGCATCAATGGATTAAATAACTAAGTTTGTCCTAATCATTAAAATAGATGTTTTATTTTAAAGTTTCGTGAAAATATAAGTAGGGCACCAGCCTTTGCTTAATTGATTGAGTAGTTACAGTTTGACCATTCCTACAGGGGTCTTCAACACCCATTATGTGTTAACAAAGCTTTCAGTATTTATATTTTAATTGCATTTGCTGGCCTTGGGTTCTTAGAAGTCTATTCAACACAACAAAACTCTAAAAAAACCTGAAATGAGCACCATTTTAATGACGTAGAGTGGCTGGAAAGAAAAACACTATGCTGGAACCTGGATTTTAAAGTAAACTCTGAATGCCTGTTGTTAATAAACAGAACACGAATTTAAGTGCTTGTTCTCAGGTGTTGGGAGATGGTGGTTAGAATAATTTATAGTAAATTGTTCGGTTTTCAAGTGCAGATGTAAAAGAAAAAAGTAGTTAAAGGGCAAATAAAAACCTTGAGGTTTAACACAAAACATGTTCCTGAGGCATTGCCCTGTGTACCAGGGCATAGAAGAAAATGATCTGTATTTGAAAATTATATCTGTTGTTGAAATGAAAATAGCCAAAAAAAAAAAAAAGTCTGAAATCTAAAATACAGAGAGGCAAAAGGGGGGAGGGCTGTATCAAGTGTGTGCAGTTCTGTGTGCAGTGTGTCCCTGGAGGGAATTAATTTACTGTTCTGTGATGTAATTAATGGACTGTCAGCCTCCCTTGTCAGTGAAAGATTTCAATCAGAGAAAGGGTCTTTAAATGTTTAAATGAATGAATAAATAAACCCCAATTTCTTTTTTTTTCCTGAGAGTATCCCTTCAGGTTGATTTTTTTTTCCTGAGTATTATATTTTTTTCTGTTTTCTCTTCTGTGTTCTGGCTCAGAACAAGTTGAGAAGACAATGCCATGATGCTTGTTGGAATGTTTTAAGTCTTATTTTTAGAAAGAAAAGTTTAATTAAGTTTAATAAGACTTTCAGGTCTTACTATTTTGACAACAATTCTTTTAGTAGGAAGATAGGTTATTCTTACCTGAGTTGTCTTTATATTTGTTTGACTTAGCCTACAAGTTACTGTCATCATTGTATCTATTAAATTTCAACAAGAATTTTGATCCTTTTAATCTTGCAATTACCTTAATTGGAAAAGCAGGTTCTGAGGAAATAAAGTCAGTTATTTAACTCACAATTAATTGTACTGATTGCAGAAGGGTATTAAAGGTCATTGAAGTCAAATATACACTACAATACACTGTCTGTTTCTATCTGTGTGTCAGGCTACAGAAAAAAAGACCTAAATGAACACTGGGTGGAAAGGAAGGCTGGTGGACAGGCTGCTCAAGACTTGCACAACAGGAGAGTGGAAGAGGAGGTCAGAAAAGAGGTTGTTGAAATACTGCTTAACCTAAGCATTAGGCACGTAGCTCTTATTTTGAGGTCTGTACATACTAAGTTACCTTTATGTTATTCTTTGGAATTATTTACATAGCTGTAGCAGAGCTAGAAGTCTGTAACAGAGCTTTGACATCTGTTTATATGAGATTTTAGTTTATTCTTACTTAAATCTTACTGTTCAGTAGATCAACCATTTTCTGCTTGAATGTGTGAGCTGCTGACAAATGCCACTGCTGAGTGGATCTCGGGGTGCAAACAGAAGATGAACTTGCACAGGGTCAGAGCTTTGTTCAGCTTCCTGAATAATAAATTTAAAATCCTCTGTCTGGTAGAAATAAATTGGCCACTTTGCACAGGTTCAAAAACTCTTCCTTGTGTGGAATTAGGCTCTATCTGGGATATTAAGGTTGTTCTTACTCACTTGGTGGTCTTGGTGGAATTTGCTACTGAGCTAAATACAAAACAATTGCAGTTTCTTAGAAATCTCGTCTGTTGGTAATGAAAACCTTCCAGAAGAGGTGCAAATTTGGAAACCAGCGCAGGGATTTCTTGATAAACCGGAGTAGAAATACTCTGTGTGCAGTCATAGCAGAACTGTACTGGTTTTACAAAACATAACAGGGAAGTTATGTTCTTACGTAACTCCTTCCGGATTTTTATCCATGCAGGTGTGGCCCAAGTGCTGAGATTGGTGAACATTTTTGGGCTGTAAAGGCAAGTAGTAATTGTGTGTGTCCACAGGTGATGAGACACATCCTGTTCTCTTCTCCTCCTATCTTGGACTGGTTCCTTGCAGAGAAGTTTGAAGCTGCTTTGGGCTGATAAATCTGACCCCTGAGATCTGTGGCCATGTGGAGCTCAGCCTTTAAACAGTTGGATCATCCCTCCTTGGAACAAGTGTACTGGTGTAACTGGTTTGACTGGTCGCAGAGGCATGATGTCAGTGCAGGGCACCCCTGGCTCTTTCTTACCTGCTTTGAGCAATTCCCTGAATTTCACAATAGTCACAGAACTATCAGACTCAAGCAAGTGACAGGGATTATTTATGCTGTCAGAGTATCAACAGAGTCTTGTGGTTTTAGAAATGAAAGATATAAAGAGACAGTTCTACTACCTTTGAATTATTGTAACTGATCTAGCACAGTCTGTAGAACAGCAAATAAGTAAAATTTAAGATATTGATTTTTTGTTTATTTTCAAATACTGATTTTTTTTTCTTATTTGAAAAAATAAACGGAGGGAACTGAACTTCTGCCTTTGATTAATGAAAAAAACATGTTCCAGTTCTCCTGAAATACCATCAGATTTCCATTCCATTATGATGTCATCATAATGCAGCAATATTCCAGCATTAGTTCATTCTGTGGGTGCCTATGGCGTGGTATGAAATCGGGGTTTTGCTTTCCCTACGACCTAAAGGAAACTTTCAGACTGACTTAGAGGATGTTGATTTCAGATACTTCTCTAGATTAGTGGAATCATTTTTTTTCTGTATTTTTCTGTGCCTTTTTTTTTTGCATTATCTGTCCTCATTGTACTATTCCAGAGTTTACAAGTGGGGTTTTTGGAAAGAAAATTGTAAATATCCATGATTTTTGCCAAATTACCATAAAGGAACAGAATTTTTGTGGCTGGATTGGGAAGGATTGTTATGTTTGGGAAATGTGGATCTGGGCTGGTCTTTATCAGGCACGGGTGGCTTCCCACAGGAAGGAATTTTAAAATGTTTGGGAATACTTGATACGGTAGTACACATGCAGTTGGAATCAAACTGTGTGGGTGAAATAACAGGATTGAGACTCTCTGAGCTTTTGCGGAGTAACTCTGGTGAACCGCTCCCAGTAGTTGGGCTGTTCCGTGTAATTAGCTCTAATTGCAGTGTTCTGGTACTGGTTTTTTTATGGTTAACAGTGTATGGAATACTTACATCAGCTGAAAACCTGGGAAAAGCTTACTGAGGCTCCTCTTTGGTAGGAGCGTGGAGTGCATTAACCCATTGCTGCGTAATTTATCAGCTGTGCCTACATCACGAGTCTAACTCTTGTGTCTGATGCATTATTTTGGCGGGCGGTAAGAACTTCTCGTGGCCGGGCTTTTCCTTCCCTGCAGGGTTCTGGCAGGCGGGAGTGCAGGGTGACTTGTGTCTGCGAAAAGCGGAGTAGCTGCCGTGGGGTCTGCTCGGAAAACTGAGCTGGACGCCATGGGGAGGCAGCAGCGGAGGGAGAGGGGCGGCGTGACGTCACACGGAGCGAGGACGAGGCGCCGTGACGTCACGCCGTGGCCCTGAGCAGTGTGTGTATCACTCCCGCCGCAGTGAGCGGCACCGACGGCACTTGTCCGGGGCGCGCCGTGACGTCACGGTGACGCAGCGCGGGGCGGCGCGTTGCCGGGGCGACCGGACGCCGCGCGCGGGGCGGGAGGGGGCGCTGCCGCCGCCGCTGCACTGCGGCAAGGCGGGGCCGCCGCGCGCCCGGGGCGGGAGCGCTCCGCGCCGCGCATTGGCTGTGCCCGGCGTGAGGGGGCGGGGCCTCGTCACCCGCCCCGCGCCCATTGGCGGGGGCCGCCCCCCCTCGCGGCGTTCCCGCCCCTCCCCTGAGGGCGGGGCCGGGCGGCGCCGGCAGATGAGGGCGCGGCGGGTGCGGACAGGGCGCCTGAGGGTGCCGCTCGTCCCGAGGTGAAGCTGAGCCCCTCGTCCCTCTGCTGCCCCGGCACGTCCCGCGGAGGAGCCCCTGCCCGTCCTGTCCCGTCCCGCTGGCCTGGGAACCGCCAGGTAAACCGGGGAGGGGTCCCGGTGGAGAGTGCCCGGGGGGGCCGTCGGGGTCCCTACTCTGAGGCTGCTGCACTTGTAGGGTATCGGAGACTGGGGTTGTTTTTTTTTTTTTTTAAACTTAAACGCTTTATAATTTTTAATGTGGGCTGGTACGTGGGCAAGCTACAAAGTTGCCGTTGTTCCTCTCCCGCGCCTCATTCTGCACCATCACTTCCTTGCGTTTCAGGGCTGTGGATGGACACCTCGTGCCCATCCCACCATCTTCACCTTCCCTCAGGTTGTGCGCCTGCAAGGGGTAGTAATTCTTCATTCCTACACTCATGATTTGCTTTAAATAATAAAAAAAGTCGAATCGGATTCTGTATTTCCATAATGAATTAACTCTTAGGAGCCTTTGCACCACTTGATTTGGAATTCTGAGTATTAACTGGAATTCCTGTTCTCACGTATCTTTCTATGTTGTGCATCTCAAATGAGTTGGTCAGAGTTTAATAATTTGGAAACTTTTTTTTTCTCCAATTTTCATTGTTGAGTAAGGGGTTAACCTGAGCTGTCCTTGCAGTAACAGAACGGAGAGAATCCTTAGAAGTTGCTTTTTCTCTTTAAGAATGTGATTTATTTCAGGCTTTATTTTCCTGCATTTAGAGAGTTCTTGCATGAGACTGAATCTTGCATATGTCTTTATATTTCCAACAGGGTTTCCAAAAGGATAAAAAGTCAAATATTGAATATCACATAAAAAGCTGCAAAGAGGAGTCCCGTGCTCTTTCTAGAATATAAATAAAAATACTTCTGTATGCCTGTAATTAAGTCTCTTCCTTCATTTGTCTTTGTAGTAATAAGCGTATACAGAGCTGCCTTTTGATGTGCAGAGTAAGCAAATTAAGAAACCTGTATGAGAGACAAAGACTTGATTCTGTCTGAATGTGTCATCACGTTTTAGAGCACCTGTCATCCCTTCGTGCTCGGGCTGCTTCATGGTACACAGGGTTGATGGGTAGTAAACTTGTTACCACTGAAGCACTCAGAATTTTTCCCTGTAAGTTACAGACTCCTGTTTTTTCACCAAAAAAGAAAAAGGTGTTTTTCGTCTCTCTTTCCTTTCTTTCATTGCCCAGTGTAATCTTCCCATAGCACTAGCCCTCAAAGGGTGATTTATGGAATATTGACATTGCTGGTAATTTTACTCACATTAAGCCTATTTTATGGTGGGAAACCAGGGGATTATAATACTCCATCACTTACTTATCTCATCCAAACATATTTTTAAACCAGCTGCCCCATGTGTGTGAGCTAGCACAAGAAGTCAGCTCAGTGTTTCATAACCACAGGGCTTTGCCACTGGTGCTGACCCATTCTGGCCCGGTTATTTCTCCTCCTAAGAGCAGAAACAGGAGATGTTCAGGGGCTGAAACGTAATTGCTGCCGACATCTGTCTGCACACTGACAGAGAGAAGTCTCCAGCACAGAATCACCACAGTGACACTGCTTGAAAGTGCTCTCAGGGTGAGGGATAAGGACACAGTGACTTCAGGGACTGATCCACTTTTACCTGATAGTGGCATCTATTTTACTCAGATTTTGGGCTCATATAATCTGTGAGGACCTTTTGCTTTTAAAATTGGCTATTTGGCATATTTTGCAGCAGATTTCATTTAGATAGAATTGCTACAATGGTATAGAATTTTCTCTAGGACTCGTCTTCTGTTTTGTGGCTTTTTTTCTTTCTTTTTAAATCTCATGGCTGTGGGAAACTGAAGAATTCTCTCGGTGAGTTCTGGGGTTTTTTTCTTTCTGACTTAATTCAGCTGCTCTTTTGAGAGGATGAAAGCTCACAGTTACCTGCTGCTGTGATTTCTGCTTCTACCAACAAAACAAGCAGAAAAAAGGGCTGGAACAGCTTCTAGAGGGAGAAAAAAATCAGGGCTATTTCGTGTATTTTAAGCATCTTTTCTTTTAGAAAGAGGATGGTGCAAAAGAAACATCTATGTATAGTGTGCTTTTAGTAACAAGTTATCAGCTGTTATCTAGGTGTATTTGCTTTCAAATTCTCTATAATTCTTGCTTTATAAGTCAAAAATTTGCATGTGGCTTTAAAGTTCTGTTATTAAGTATTTTTAAGTCCCTCCTGAGCTCTTTGGCCATGTGTTACTTGAACATGAAACTCTGCATTAATGCCTGCAGTTCTTTCCCAGCATAAACTAAATCAGTACTTTAAACTTTTACTCTTTTCCCTGGTGCTATACAGAAAATCCATTTGGAAAAAGAAAAAAAACCCTTGAATATAATCCTGTTTTATAAAATGTTTTCTGCTGTCCTTAAATGCTGTGTTCTGGTGTTCAGCTTGAAGCTGAAGAGTTAAGAGGTTTTTGTAACTGTTCATCCTGGCTAATAAGAAGTTGGGAATGTCAGGTGTTTGGGATGAGAATTGAACGAGATTCAGGTGTTGTTTCCTGGCTCCGAAATGTTGATGGCCCTTAAATTGGTATCCTGGCTTGGCTTCTAAATAATGGCAGTTAGGCGTGCTGAGTGAGAGGAGAACAAAGCTGAGAGTAGAGTTTGTGACAACAGACAACTGTATTTGAATGTGAGTAAATTTACATTAAAATGCCCCTCTGTAACTTAGGCTGTCTATTCTGAGATCTTGGTAGCCTTTCTCTTGTGTTAGAGGCCTCAGAGGTGTGGTTTCTCCTCTGGAAAGAGGCAGGTCAGAGCAGTGGTGGATAATACCTGCTGCTCTTGGGTTGGGTTTGGTGTGTTTTGCACATCTGCTTCTCCCTCAGGGTTTTGAGAATGTGTAAATTTTTTTTTAAAAAAAAAAGCCTAAGTACTTGACTTTAATGCTGTGGTAAACACTTCCCCCAGTAATTTATGGAGTGCTACAGGTAAAGTAGATCAAGCCTTAGTAAACCATGCAGTGAGACTTGCTAAAAACTCTTTCTCTTCTAGGCTTAAGTAGCCAAAGATGAGTCGTGGATTCTCAGAAAACAATAACTTCCCCTATGACAACAACCAGATGGTTTTGGATATGATCCTGTGTTCCCTAATTGGTGTTCCTCAGCCTATCAACTGGGACAGTGTGGCAAGGCTGGTTCCAGGATATACATCCAAAGAAGTGAGTTCACTAATGAAAGAATTTGTATGCTTTATGGAGAAGAAAACATGTGGGGCGGGGGGGGAGGGAGGGAGGGAAGGAAACTGAAGTTAAGGTGTTTTTTTTTTTTTTTAATCTAAAGTAATTTGTACCTAATTGAAAATGTTAAATGAGTAGCAGATTGAAAAGAGGTGGGGGGGGTTGTTTTGTTTCTACTGAACCTGAGTGTTGAAATTGAGAAATACATTCTCCACTGTACTTCATTAAAACTTCTGGAAAGGAAAAATTGAAAAGTGGAATTAAGGAAAGGTAGCTGTGCTACTGCATTCCAAACTCCATAGCTAAGACTTGGATGGAAAGGATGCCAGTACCCACTAACCCTGTGCGGGTTGTAGAATCCTTACCAGGAAAGCTAATAACTCTCTAGGCTTGTTGTTACAACTCTAAACAAGGAGGGGTTACAGCTCTGTTAGGTAAAGAGTGCAGTTGCTTCTTTTTTTGATCCTACAAGATAGGGATTTTTCTTTTTTTGGTTGGAGTAGAGTTGGAAGAACCTCTGTACACTTACTTCTCTTTCTGGATTGCTGAATTTCCTGGTGAAATGCTCTCTTTTTTTAGTAATAATTTTGACTTTTTCATTTCTGAGAAGGTGTAAGCTAAGAAAAAGATGTCTTTTGCCCTTGTGATTCAGCAAAGCTGAAAGAAAACAAGCCAGTGGTCTTGACTTTCTTGCAAACCTAATCAAGTGTGTCAGGTCACATTTATAGCAGTGCTATTGGGCGATGCTGTAACCTTGTATTTCGAACATAAAAGTGAAGGATTGGGTGTAGAAGCTTCTGTGGCATGTTACTGCCTTTCAAGTGCTTGGCAGAATGCTTGGGGATGTCTCTACTGGTCACCTTTCAGTGTGCAGACAGCACTGTGTATGTTAAGCAACTAAAATAACAATATCAGTGAGCCCTCTCCTCATATTAATTCATATGATTAATTAGTACCTGTCTGATTGCTCTGTTTTTAAAGAACTAAATGTCTCAAATATGTGGAGTCCCTGTCTAAGGCAGTTACATAAAAGCACAGATATCCCTTTATTTATCTCTTGTATGTGTGTGACAGGCATCATAAATTTGAGACAATATCAGAAGGGTGTCCCTGTGTGCCCCTGGCCCAAGGGGGCATGAAGCAATGTCTGTTAACTCAACCCAAAATAAATAAATAGAAACAGCTGCTAATGGAGCCCAACACCTGTGTCACAGGAGGAGCACCTGTGGAATTGAGTAGATTTATTTGCATGTGCAAGTTACCTCTGTGTAGGACTTTGCTGAACCAGACCTATTTGTTATGATTGTGTTGGTACAGATTTACAGGCTGGAAAGACTTTCTAGTTCATCAAAACAGGGAATGGGAGTTTTATAGAATTGCAGTGGAAAGCAGCAGTCCCTTTTGTCCACACTGGAATAGAGGTCATGAAGTAAAAGAATAGTAATTGTGAATTGGTTTCTATAGCCTCTCTTAATAACATTTGGCCATGTTTATGGTAAAAGAACTAGTTACAAAAGTGAGAATTAGTACAAAGTGAGAATTCACACTCTCCCCATAACTTTGCTTTTGAAAACTGGGCTTAAAATCACAGGGTTTAAGGAAATGAAAGTTGAAACAGGTTCGACTTAATTTTTTCTCTTTCTGTTAGAGTATATAATTATGGTAGCTATTATTTTACTGTGTTTTTATCTGCTGATACCACTAACTACATAGGAAGCATTTATGAGTTTGATATCAGTAACTGTTCACATGCAAAAATGTGCAATACAGTATCCATCAAATCATAGTTATTAAAAATGTGCTGAAAGCTACTGCTTCATTGTCCTATCATTTAATCTTGTGACAGTGTGCAAAAAGGTTTGATGAACTAAAAAGCAGTGGAAGTTCACCTGTTGACAACCAATATAATTCCCTGATGGCTGCTGGTGGGAGTCCTGTGGAAACTTTAGCCACGTACATCAAATCCTCCTTGCTCGATTCACAGACAGAGTTTCAGGAGCCTGCTATTGGGCAGGATTCCATTACTATAACTGGTATGTTTTTAGTCATTCTGAAATGTATTGGCTTTTGTAATCAGTATGTGCATGCTTTTGTCCTGGGTGGTCAAGTCCACCCAGGAGTAGTAGTCATTCATCCTTGGAGAGTTCAGTATGAGTATAATGCATACAACAAGGCACTTGCCATTAGTTTAGTTTAAGAATCGATGTTTACTTGGGTGTTTTTGGTAGCTTGTCCTTCCAAGAGGCATAAAACCTTCTGCTTGAATTCTGTTTAGGATTTTTGGTGGTGTGCTAATAACCCTACAGCCATTCGAAGTCACATTAAGCAGCATTATTAAAATAACTGGGAGAGCATTGTGAAGAAAAGCTGTGGGAAGCTGAGGAGGTGATCCCTCGAGGGCAAACCTTCCTCTCCCAGCTACAAGCCCCGTGTTTGCCGTGGATGGGTACAGAGCAAAATGTAGCTAATTTTTGCTTCAAGACAATCTTGATATGACATAAAATGTATCTTAGTCAATTATGTGTCCCAGTAATTATTGGACAGACGAGGATAGTTGTAAATTCAATCATAGCAGAATTAAATACTGTTAACAATTCCTTTAGTACTACTTCTGTCAGAAGTTGTAATTAAATTTGTGAGTGTTATTCTCTGATTTTCAGTACAGAGATGTTCCAGTGACTTTAGAACTTGGTAAATGCGTTTGCATGAGAAATTTGCTGGGTTAAAACTTAAGACGACAGCGAAGCCTTTAAACAATGTATTCTCTGTTCAAATGTCCTTCACTGCGGCTTTCACTGTCCTTTTTGCAGCAGAGGAACAGCTGTTTGAACTTTGAATAAAGTGTTTTTAGTAATTCTAATCAAGGGATGATATTGGAAAACTGTATATGGAGTGTCAAGACTGAAAGCGCTTCCCATCAGCTTTCAATTATAGGGTTCCATGCCTGGTGTGGGATAAATGCTGCTGGCACCCACAGGTCCCTGTTTACAGGATTAGCAGCTTCCCAGAAGGCAGTTAACGAGCTAACTCTGCTTCTAGAACTCCTTAGACAATTAGTGCATGTTTTCTTTTTAACAGGGTAATACATGTAATGAGTATTAATGCAGTTAAGTCCAGTAATGTAATGTTTCCTTCGACAAGATCCTAGCCTGAGAGTATTCTCTGTTTTCTTTGTGACTTTGGATAAATCATTTGCCCTGTTTGAGCGTAATTTGTTGATATGAAATCAGAGTAATTAATCTTTTTTTCTCACAGGCTTGGGTGAACTCACCTTAGTATTTGTTTCATTTCTGCATTTCAGAATTGGAGATTTGAGTCAATCCTATTTGTAAATGTTTTTTTGTTTAATTAATTGCTTCCTAGTGGATTTTTTCACATTAGCTTATTGTTAGGATCAAGAATTTGGGGCCTGTTTGCATTTGTTTGTAGTCATGAGTAACAGCAAGAAAAAGCAAATCAGACCATACTCATTCTGAGCTGGATTCTGGTTTTGGCTGAGTTAAAAGCTTATTTATTACTTGCTAATTATAAGGCAAACTGCTGATAAGTCCCTCTGATTGCCTCTCATGACAGGAAACAAGCACAGACTATAGCCTTTCAGCCAAAGTATTTGTTACAATCTTTCAAAAGTTAATCAATTTGTAAGCTTTGGATGGGAGGGGAAAAATACACTAAGAAATGGATGGTGAAGTTCAGATTTCCCCATTAATTTGGCTGTGTTGCATATTCTTGTTGTCAGCATTATTGCCTTCAATAAATCACTTCACTGTGTTCACAATGAACTTGTTAATATATCTGCAGGCAGAACTCTTTCATACCATGCATTTCCACTGTCCCTTCTTTTAAAACTGACACCTTTGATTCCAACCCAGGACTCCCACCTCACCTGTAGTGAGGATGGCTGCCCAGAAAGCTGTGGCTGCAGCAGCCCTTTCCAAGGTTTTACTGGGAGTGAATCTTCCCCTTCTGTTAACTGTGCTCCCTCTGTTAAGGCCTTACTAAGACTTAACTGTGCAAGGCCTTTGGCTGCACCTTTGGAGCAAGTTTTGTTTCTTCTGCCTCCCATGCAGTAATTTTGCCTTCCTGAAGGGCGTAACTGCTTTGTTCTGAACTATATATCATTTTTTGCTGTCAGCCTGCTGTAGTTGTTCAGCCATTAGATGAAGATGAAGAGGTCTGTCTTAATCTTCTTCAGCCTCTTACATTACTCAGGAGAGAGATGATGTTTCTGGAACTCCCAGAAATCTGAGAGAATGGCATAATCATGGAAAATCACCATCTTATGGGTTTTCAGTGGAAGACAGATATGTGCCCTTCCATTGTTTAAAAAAGATAAGGATCTTTCCAACTTTTAAGCAAGATCATTGAAATTTCATGTTGCAGTAATCCATTCACAGCTGGAAAATGCATTCATTGTTTTAACCCTTGATCCAGAACTCAGTGGATTTGGTGACTGAACTCCTGAACTTCACTAGGTTGTTGTGTGCACTTTCCACTGCTTGTAGTACCTTTGTGAAGATCAGCTATTTGAAGTGCATCTGTCTTTTATTCCTGGAACAACCTCACTGACGTAGCTCTAGGACCAGGCAAATTTCCTTGCCTGCTCTCTTTGAACCTTGTTTGATATGATCAGCTGATTTAAGCCACATGTGTGAGAAACTTAGCAAAAACAAAGACATCCTAAGAGTCTTCTGTGCTTCTCTTTGGAAGCTGCTTATTTCCAAAGCTGACACGTGATGAGTAAGGAGTGGGATTGGTCTCAAGTTATGTCCTGGCAGAAGCTTTGATGTGGCAGGGTCTCAGGAGCCACATCCCACAAAGCAGATCAGAGGAGCTAAAGGAATGGGTGGCATTCCCAGAAGGAAGTGCTGAAGGCAGTGCGTCTCCTGCTCAGTGTGGAGCCAGGAGTGATCTGGGTTTGTAGCCAAGTGTCTGGGCAACCCAGCAGTGGTGCTGCTGTGAGTTCCCATGCATGGCACTCAGAGCAGGGATCTGGATTGTTTAGTAGCCCTTATGGAAGCGGATTTGTTGCTAGCTGTGCCATTGCTCCACCATGACTGCCATACTTCAGTTGCATTTCCAAGATGCTGAAGAGTAGATCAGGAGTTTGTTCTAATGCAGCCTTTTTTCCTTACATTGAAGGAAGGCCCAGTGCAGCCTCCACAAGGAGCTGTTCCTCAGAATCTGAGAAAGGTCCTGTACATAACAGTGGAGAAAGCACTGACGAAACCCAGGGGTAAGAAGAGCTTTGTGTGTTTGTTGTCTAGGGGATTGTAGAATTGACAGAAAGATGTCTAAATTGCTGAAATTTAACTACTACCAGAAAGAAAACAGCTGGAAACAGCCTAATGACTGCTGTAAGAAATCTGGAAACCTTCCATTGCTACAGAAATTCAAGGACTTAGTTTAAGAATGTGTTGTGTGCCATAAGATATTTATAAATCTGTGCATACTGTTCCTCTGGGTGATTGATCACTGCTGTGGCAGGAATGAGAAATATACCTGATTTTATAAAGGAATGAAACAAGACTGGTGCTCAATTATGCTTTAAAAAATACTCTTGAACATAGATTTGTCCTATGTAAAAGCAGGAAAAGAAAGCTGTAAATGAAAAATTTTCCTGTGAATTCCAATAGCCATCCAGGTCACTTTTATTCCATCACATATCCCTGTTTTCCACACTACATAATTACACGTAGAATAATGTTTGTTTGAAACCTAAGCATCTCTCTGTAGAGACAGCAGGTACTGATTCTAGCTTTGAGCATTTCTTAAGAAATAGAGATTTTTAATATATAATAAACCAAATCTTAATTTCCACTGATGAAAATTCCTGTTACATGGTGCCTCAGTGATTTAGGCATCTATATTTGGTTATTCTTTGAAGAAAATTAGGAAGGGAGAACAAATAAGTTTTCCATATAATTCAGATAGTATCCTAGAACAAGCAGGTGAGAAAATTGTGGAATGGAGCTAGAAATTTTCTGTTTCTGATCCCTTAATTAAATCACTTTGATTATCTGTAGAGGATATGCCTCTGCCTTCTTCACCTATCCAACTATAGTTTCTCGTAATAGTTAATAACTGTAATTTGTTTTCCCTCTGTTAATAAAACCCTGTTGGTGACATTAGTGTTGTAATGCATGACCCAGAGTTGGAGATGAGGTTGTTGGGATTTGATGTCCTAATTGGCTTAGGCTCCTGATTTGCTTTGTGTTTTTTTCTCTTTTGAGGCCAAATATGGTGATCCATGTGTGCGATGAAGCCAAAAACCTGAAAGAAGATTTTGTGTGTCCTCGAGACCTTTTGATTTCAGAGATGAAATACTTTGCTGAGTACCTGTCAGTGGATGCCCAGCGCTGGGAGGAGGTGGACATTTCCGTGCACTGTGATGTTCACATCTTTGACTGGCTGATAAGATATGTCAAAAGGAACTCCAAAGAGTCTGAGGCTAACGAAATGCCCACTTTAGGTAAAAGCAGATAATTTCTTTTAGGTTCATTACGTTCTGGACTAACTGAAGATGAATGGTTTGATGCAGTTCAGCTCAAGTCTCTTTCTGACCGTTGTCAGTTGTTAGAAGAATGTTGCAACAGAGATGCTCTGGTCATTTCAGCAGATGACTCTGCTTTGCTGGCACTGACAGCTTTGACAAAACATGCTGAAAGTTGAAGCAATAAAAAAGCCCTAATATGTTTTGGGATGTGATGTTTTTAATTAAGACTCTTCAGACCTCTTCTGACCAAGGACACAGTGGTAGATTTTAATGCTGATGATTGGTTTGTTTGTTTCTCCTCTGCTCCCTGTTGGTACAATTGCAGTGTTTTCTACAATTTCAATAAAATCCAATACAATGGTAGAAGAGCCTTTGCGGATTTTGAGGCAAGTTTTTAATGTTTTTAATGAGCCTTCGCTACCACTTTTTAAAATATAACTTTTTTTCTCTTTGTTTGTTTATGACTTGCAGTGTGAAGGTTATTTTGAAAAAAATCTAAGCTGGGTGTGATGGCTACAGATGGAAGTTAATCTTGTGTAATTGTTTAGCTGTATTCCTGTGAAGCCTCTTTTTCCAATTCTAATAAGGTTTCCAACTTTTATAATTTTTCCAGGTTATAGTTGTACTCTGACCACTGAAATGGTAAACCAAAAGTTTATTTCTTAAGATGGTTAAAAGGTCCTGTATACTGGAAGGTGGAATGACAAGTTGATTGCTAAAATAGCTAACACAGATGCTAACTATGAAGAGAGAGGGATGTGATATGAAATTACAAAAAAATCCATGTAAAAACCCTGCCTTTGTTCTGTTGCCTTCTAGAACCATCAAATGTCATCTCAATCCTTATTTCTTCTGAGTTTTTGAAGATGGATTCATTAGTAAGTATTAAGGAAGATTGATTTTCTGGCATGAGGGCACAGTTAATTACCAGGTGTCTTAACAGCTTGTTTGTTGTGCTTTGGCTGTTACATAAATAAGTGCTGCAATGAGAACATTGAGATTTTTCACACTTTTCCTGTTCAATGGAGTAATCTAATATTTGCAGAATCTCAATGCAATAAAATTTGGAGTAACTTATTTTTAAATGTGATAGTGTGATCTAGAGTGCTTGTTTTATATCCTTTTTTACGTGAATGATATGTCTGCAGTTTAGGATCTGATTTTCCAGCTCTATAAGGAATAGCTGCTGACTTTGTTAAAATGTTTGTCAAAAAGTTCTGTCATTGGGGTGACCCACAGGAAAGCACAGCTGTTGAAGTTGAGATCCATGTGTTTTATGGTTCTATTTTAACAAGCAGTTGGAAGGTTACTGAAATTTTTGGAGGAGATCATAAACTAAATCACGTTAATTCAGGTTCTCCTTTAGGCAAATCTGAGGCTTGTTTTTTGTTTTTAAGTCGAACTGAAACAGTTTTCCAAAACACCACACTTCAAATAGAAGTCTTAAAGAAATTAGTATGGGGAGGGATTGTCTAGAATTCCTTAACATTCGTATTTATTTTTCCTAGGTAGAGAAATGTATTCATTATTGTCACGAAAATATGAATGCTATTGTAGCCACGCCATGTAACATGAACTGTATCAACGCTAATCTTGTTACACACATTGCTGATCTCTTCAGGCACAATGAGGTGGAAGAGCTGAAGGACAAAAGAGACAAATTTAAGAGGTAACATTTTTGCCCTGTAATACCCTTCTGAAGTGCTGTTGAGCTTTGGGATCATATTTCATAACAGCTAAGACTGTGAAGTTTGAAATTATGTGTTTTATAAATTTTCATTGAATGTATTTTTAATACAGAATGTAATGGTGTGACTTCAGAATTTTATATTAAAATTATGAGCAAAAGGAAAGAGCTTTTATAGGAAATGAGGAAAAGGAAAGGCCACACTAGGAGCATGGCATGGGTGAATAATTCATGAATTCTCACATGGGAGCCAGGATTAGGGTGAGGAATCTTTTATGGGATGACATGCTCCTAGTGGGTAGAGAATGGTTTGGCTTCAGCATTCTGTGAACCCAGATGTTTGGACTTAGAATTCAGAACGCCTGGGAGGCTGAATAGTTGTGATGGAATGTTCTTTCATACATCAGGACCCCAGCTTAGTATCAAGATAAGGGGCCAATTTTAGGAGTGCAGACTGACAGACAAGCAAGGTGAAAGTCAGAGAGGACTTCAGTCTGTAGGGATGAAGGCTTAATTTTAGAATGAAGTGAAATATCACAGCAATATTCACTACCATGTCTTTTAGTCAAGGCAGAAGCTGACAGTTAATATTGGCAAGCATTTTAAAAAAGAAAAAATCAGAGTATCGCTTTTGTCACACTTGTGTAAAAATGAGACTAACAGGATAATTTAAAGGGAAATTATATTAAAAGCTAGATTCTGTGAGTGGCTTTGCTTATCAGAATGTGATTGTTAATCTCACTATACGTAAAGCAAATTTCAGTTGTTTTTCTAATGGGTGAGCTGTGTTGCTGTCATTAATAGTAAACTTTTCTGCAAGAAGATTGAGAGACTCTTTGATCCAGAGTACGTAAATCCAGATTCTAGAGGAAATGCAGCAACTTTGTACAGGTATGGTCTTTTTATATGGCTTCTTCAGTAGCTAGGATAGTCCCTGTGTTTAGAAGTCCTGCTCTTACTACTGTGCTTTCTTTCCTTTCTCTTTTTAATCTAGGTGTTGTTTATGTAAAAAGCTGCTAACCAAAGAAACTGAAAGGAGAATTCCTTGTGTACCAGGAAAAATCAACATAGACCAACATGGGAATATTGTCTATGTTCATATAAGGTAGTGAATATGTACCTATATAAAATGTTTCTTCAGCTGTGATTTTGGGTGATTTTAAAAGTACTACATACTCAGATAGGTGACAAAATTAAGTCATACATATGTGACGAATGTATGAAGCATCTCAACCTCTCGTATTACCTAGCAAAAAATAAAACAGGCGAGTGTGTGATTATGATGATGTACTGCTGAAGTTCATTCAGCAGTGCTGCTGCTGAATGGAAATGGGAAAACTGCAGCCATGATTACTGAGAGGGCTATTTTTGGGTTGACTGCTTTAAATAGAAAATACTCAGCTAATTCTTTCATCAGATGGTTTTAAGATGTATGCAGTTGATGACAGATTGAATTAGATGCTACATTTCTGCAAGGTTTTTTAGTGAAGGATAGACCCCACCATACCAGCAAAGAAAGGCTAAAGAGTATTTTCTAGTCTGACTTTATACTGTCAAATCAAATGCTCAACCTGCTTAAAGACTGCTATAAATAAACTTTGCTAGTTGTTTCTCTCTTCCTGAAGTATTTGTCAGAGAAGCTTGCAGGACCTGTTCTGTATGTAAGCCTGATTCATTTGGCACAAATGTTTAAATGAATTCTGTCTGTCTGATCCATGGCTGTGAACAGCTGGATTCTCCTGTTAATGAAGATCAGTCCATGATCAACTGCAGTTCCCTCCCTCCCCTCATGCCCCTTTTAAGGAGGTTGGTGGGAGATTAATGACAGGAGACCTTCTCATCACATCCATTTTGTTCGGAACAACCAAAACAGTTCCATATCAGCTCCCACCAGTTATTCCAAGGTGGAGTTAAGATCTGCCTAACATCTACATAGAACAAAATCTAGTGCCCCTGTCCTGACCTATTTAAGATCATTAGTGATTAGTCAGATGAAATTCGTTAATTGTATTACTTCACTTAAGCTGAGTGTATGTGGCTGCTCTGCAATTCCCAGCAGATAAATGGTGCAGGGCTTTCAAGTAACTCAGAGGATTATCTAGATTTTAATTATTTGCCTTGTGCTACTTGTGATGCTTTGCTACACAGAATATGTTTACTGAGAAGTGATGCTGGCCACTAATGAATTCAGGCTTAGGAGCTAATAGTTCTATCTTTAATGATTTAAAAATAAGTTTCTATTTATTGGTCCTTTAGTGGTGCCTAGAATTAACTTCCAACTGGAAGTACTGCTTGCTTAGTCTAGGTTAGGCACATATTTAACAAAAATGGTTCAGGCCAGGGGTTAAAATTGGGAAGAAATTTTATCTGCTCTTTCTGAAGATAACAAGCCCCACTGCATGTTGCATATTCTCTTTTGAAATCTGGAGAGGTGTGTCTCATTTGACCACAAGGAAGGAACAAAGTCCCATATTTTTAATATTAGAACTGCCAGGTATGTACCTTCATCAAAAGGGCATGATCTTGTGCTTTCAAACTCATAGCTAAGAAATAGCTATTGTTGTGTTGCAGATAGATAAAAGATGTTTATCTTAGCTTGTAAATCTGCAGTATATGGATCTTGAGATGAATCAAGCTCTAATTCTTTCTTAGGAGTTAGTTTAGGATGTTCTGAAAAGACAAAGGCTCTTCTGTCATGTTCTGAATTTAGTAGTCATTGTCTCACATTGTATGCCTCCTGTTGTAACTACTGGAGGCATTTCACCAGTGTGTTTTCTGCTCTTTCTCCACATCATGGTTCTGGTGGCAGCATCAAAACAGAGTCAAGACTCTGTTTTTCTTTTTCAGAGACAAAACCTGGGAAGTGCATGAGTATTTAATTGGCCTTCACGAGGAGCTGAAATCCTGGCGAGATGTTTACTGGCGTCTTTGGGGGACTGTCAACTGGTTGACCTGCTCAAGGTGTAACCAGGTAAGTGTGATTTCACTTTGGCTTGTGGTGGGTGACTTTTGGGGAGTGAAGCAGGGATTAAAGCAGTTTGGAAAATATGTGGTAATAAAGCTCAGTACACGTTCTTTACAGTGCACAATTTTTACTTCCATAGGTCATCTCACCTCTCACTCTGTCTTTTTGCTAATGTAGTCTTTCCTGTGCACTGAGTTCTCCCACTGCCAGTACCATTCGCAGCCAGTTCTTTACCCAGGTGTAGCAAGTGCTCTGGGCTCGACTGGCACAGGAGTGTATCCCTGTTGTAACCAAAAAGTTCTTCGGTTTGACCCTACAACCCTCCCAAAGGTACTACTTCAGTTTTCCTTTAAAAGAGCAAGACACATGGTGGGGTGGGCAGCAGTATGTTAGGAAAACGGATCTTTTTCCAAAATAAGGGTTGTAGTTCAGAAGTTGAACTTTTGTTATTATACTGATGAAATCAGTTCTTCCCATTAACTCCAATATTTGCTCTTCTGCCTCTGTATTGCAGGGCTGCAAAGTGAGGGATCATATGGTGGAGTTACCTCCAGAAAATGAAGATGGGGATGCTTTGCCATCTCAGAGTGAAGAGGGGGATGCTTTGCCATCTCAGACTGCTCAGATCTTGAATGATCTGCTGCATCATAGGGATGTTATAGTTGTTCCCTTCACTAAGGATGAGAATAGGTAAGAACATTGTATTGTGTTACTGAAATAACTTAGCCTTCAACAGTGAACACGTGTGCTTGTTATATTTGAGTTCTCTCCCATTTCAAAATGAGTCATAGGACTTTCTAAGGGTAACTTATTTCTGGTTGTTTACTTGGAAATTGGGAAGTGAAGAACAAGTACATTTTCCTTTTACTTTTCAAGCAGGCTTTTAGTCACTCAACCTCCATAAGCATTCAGTGCTATCTTTATATTTTAATATATTGCTATCAAAATGTTATGTGGCCGACTTGGAGGTCTGTCTGCTCTCTTGACATATGTTGAGTAAATTGAGACTGATTCTGAAGTAGTGAAATAGAAATAATTATTTTTGGTTTATGTATTTCTCTCATAGTGATTCTGGTATTGGGCTTGGTGATGACAAAGGCCTTGAATGTGATGTACTTGTAGAACCAAATACACCGTGGGGCCCCAAAACTGGAGAAATTAATGCTGTGAGTGCTGATGCTTTTCCTTCTTTTTTTTTTCTAATAAAGAAGATTCTTTCAAGAAGTTCTTGAACAACTTTTAATGAAAATTAACACTGGGTGAGCATTGTAGGATAGGATAGGTACAAAATACCTGGTTCGTGAAAAGGCAGAACTCTTCCAATGTCTGTTGGAAATATTTTAGTACATAACTTCCCTCCTGTCCTGGACTGATTTTTGATCTTTTGATCAAATCAGCTGTAAATATTTTTAATGTTAAGCTTACTTTCACTAAAACGTGAATTGACTGCATTTAATTGATCAGTGGTTTTCAACCTGCTTGGGTTTATCATTTCACCAAAATTTAGAGTTCAAGATGGGAGGAGGCCTGGGAGTTACCAGTGTAGAGTGCTGTACTGTAGCATACCGCCCCTATTTTTAGAATTCCTCTCAATTTTTAAATTATTATTAGTTCTTTAACTTATATGCCTTTTTCTATCTTTGTCACTACAGTTTTTGTCTCTGAAGAACTGGACTTTGCAGCTGGTTAGTAAAATATTTTAGTAATTTTAAATATTTGGTCTTCTGTACTAGCAGAGAATTTTTGATTTTTGTCTTATTTTCTAATAAAGAGACAAAAATAGATTTTTTTTGCTTTTATTTGGAGGTTACAGTATAGCAACAGTTTTTACAAGAAAGTATGGTATGTGTGAAGTACTACTTTGGCCTTAATAGAAATGAGAAATTCCTTTGAATATTTTTATAAATGGCAACAAGCCACACTAGCACTGCATGCATCAGTTATTAATAATTTTTTAGGCTGACAGAAACATAAATCAAAATCCAAGGATTTGAGTATCTGTCTCTCTTGGCTGGTCTGAGGTGCTTCACATCTTGATTGTTAAGCTTCATCATTTCTCATTACAAGGCACTTATTATCACTTAATTTAGATATATGTGTATATTCAAGCAATGTAAACATCACATTACTGAACATTTCTGTAATTCTGTGCTGATCTGTTGGGTATTATTCACTATTTCCTCACTGAGGTAGGGAACTATGCTGGATGTCAGCTTCTGCAAGACAGATTTAATATATCACTTAGTACATCACTGCCTCACTTTTAATCTCTGGCTTCTCCTGGTGTTGATTAGAAGCAGCAATCGCTGTTATCTGAAGAGGAGGAGTACACCACGGGCTCAGAGGTCACTGAGGATGAAGTGGGGGATGAAGAAGAAGTGTGCAAGAAACCAGGTACATCAAGCTTTTAGAGTCTCCTCTCTGGAGTTATCAGATAGGGATTTGAGGCAGCAGAAGTCCTCTGTAAGCAGATTTTGAATATTAGGCGTTTCAAAAATAAAACCAAAGTTACTTGAATTTTTTCCCTAGTTTTCCTGTGGTTAGGTACAAATCACCCCACTGCTCGGTGCCATCAAAAATCACTGGCAAACAAGAGAAACTGCCACTATTCACGTCTGAGAAGCCCCTGGAATTATCAAGCACTTATTTTGCAGGAAACTCTCAAATTAATGAAATTTCATGTAATAAATGTTGGAAGAAAAGACAGCAATTACATTATTGCTTTTACATGCAAAAAAAAAATTTGCAGACTTGTCTTTTGATTATATAGAGGAATGACTGGTTAATGTAACTAAAATTGTGTCTGCATTGAAGCTAAGCTTTATATGATTTTAAAAGGCTTTTATTCATTTTTTTGATGTGATAATGGGTTTAGGAACATGGAAAGCCAAAAAGCAACTTCTCCTTTTCACCCTACTAATGATTCATTGGAAAAGAGGCAGTTCTTTGTTCTTTTTGCCTTTACTCAAAGGGCAATCAGAATGGGAACAGTTTAAAAAAGAATATAAATTTTGAAAGAAAATTTTTGTTATTTAAATAAATAGTTTGATCTGATATTGCTCAGAATTTAGTCATTGAATTAATATGGCCAGAAAATGTAGCTTGTATGTGCACTTGTTTTTTAATGTAAAAAATTTATGCTGTTATGTGTAATCACTCTTCATTTTAAATACATATTTGAGTTTCTGTATATTTCTTGTAGAAAAGCATTTGAGTAACGCGTGTTAGCCTGCCTGCAACACTAATAAAAGGAGAACAGCCTGTTGATTTACACTATTTGTTAAGAAATAGAGGGGAAAAAATGCTTTTAGCAGCTCTGTAGTTGAGAAATTCCAAGTATCTGAGGTATGAATAGATATTTCTTCCATTAGCAGGGAGAAAGGAGAAATTAAAGAAATCCTACAGGCACCCAAAGAAAGCAGTTTCTTCACCTAGTGTTCAGAAAAGGGAGAAGCCATCTGATAAGGTAAAATTGCAGCTGTGAATCCAAGCTCTCTGGCTGGCTTAAAAAATGAGGAATTTTCTCTAAATTTTGGACCTAGAAGACCACATTAAATGTGTTTTTTTCCTTCAACAGTCAAATTCCCGAGATGCTTCCCCGTTCATGTAAGTCATTTTCAAAGCCCTTGAGAGCCCATTTTAGTATCTCCCTCTTTTAAGCTGTTCCTGCTAACAGGGTGTGTGCACCTTTCTCTTGCAGTGTGAGCATGCAGCAGAACAAATGGGATGCCTCCAGGTCCCTGAGATTCAACCAAGATGCTCAAAGAGAGGATGGTCTGTTCCTGCATGAGTTTAGCTTTCATAAAGTTAATATTATGCAAAGAAAATGATCCAGCTAATTTTCTTAAAATTTAGTTAGTTACACCCCTGTAGGGTGAATTTAATCTCAGATACAGCAGTGGGATTTGGGGTATTTGTATGATTTATGTGCTTTATTTGGAATGTCAGCACAGAACCTACAGAGATTATGGCTGTGTCATCTCATGATTATAAAAGTATGCAGACATTTTTTTCTGCATCCCTGTGGCATTTGTTGTCTGTGCAGATAAATAGAGAAACATCCACTTCCATCTCTTTCCCAGTCACCCTGACTAAAAATATTCAGAGTTGGATTAATTTGTTCTGCCTTTTCTAATCTCTCCTGGGATTCTTCTGCGATTTTGCTGTTTTAAAAACCTCTGCCTCAAAACCATTTCCTGAGATTTTGATCTCAGTGTAGTGCCTCAGGCTGATCCTGGTATCTGCCAAGGCTGCTGAGGCTACATCAGGATTTAGGATCTTGGTTGTTCAACTTTTTTTATATGAACTAAAAAAAAAATTACAAATCCATTATCACTAAAGTCTGTGTCTAATCCTCCTTGTGTTCAGTAGCAATGAAAACCTTTCTTCTAAATATCCTTTCTTATTTCTGACAGATCAGAGAAGAATGTCTGAGATCACAGGGCACTTAATAAAATTGAGACTGGGAGACCTTGATCGAGTCAAGTCCAAAGACAGCAAAGAAGTAAGATTTGTCCTGGCAAAATGTAGTGTTTGCAGAGTTGAAGTGAGCCTT
Source organism: Chamaea fasciata (assembly GCF_029207755.1). Taxonomy (NCBI): domain Eukaryota; kingdom Metazoa; phylum Chordata; class Aves; order Passeriformes; family Sylviidae; genus Chamaea; species Chamaea fasciata. The sequence goes on along the minus strand of NW_027094088.1, from coordinate 8,461,236 downwards.
GGTTAACAAAAACATTAAACACAAATGAAAATAACATCTATTCAATAGTTAAGCTAAAGAATGAATTTTATCAATCTTCATTTTGTTCCAAGCATGGCTTTTTTGAGGATCAGAGTTTAAAATAATATTTAAAGCTTTTAAAAACTGCTCATGGAAAATAGAATGGGTTTTAAAAAATCAGTACTGGGTTGTGATAATGGACAAAAGTATGGCATCGGTTGTGCTGAATATTAGTGATTTTTATGGGAAGTCACTGATTACATTGAAATAATGTCAAAACTTGATTTTTTTTTTCTGTATTCCAGTATGCAGGAGGCATTTATTCTAGACTTGAAGCTCAGATAAAAGCCTCAGCACAGGTCAGTGCACGACAAAGCAATGCTGAGAAGAATCCCAGGTAAGATTTTAAAATAAAAGCAAGAAAAACTTGTGGATTTTGGGGGTGTGAGGTGGTGGATTTAAAAAAAAATATTTTAAAGTAAAACATGCCTCATTTCATACACTTCTTATGGATCAGCTTCCACCAGGTTAAGCCATATGAGGTGTGAAAGCTTCCCTTTGTCTCTCAGTAGAGCTAGGAGAATGAAACCCTTGGAGCCATGCTCGGGGGAGGTTCAGTGCAGCTGCAACATCATTTTCTTTTTGTGAAATCACGGAAAACCAGAAAAGTATTGGCCAATACTTTTAGCCTGTTCTTTGTCCACCTTGTAAAACAAAACCAAAAAACCCCCACACAACAAAAGCCTGCATTAATAATGTAAAAAACTCTACATTACTAATGTAAAGGTGTTTCTCATGTGTTTTTAACCCAGGTCAAAAGCCCGTTTTGGTCAAGGCCGTCCAACATAAGGAGTCATGGATACACTTTAGCCAGAACTCATTACTGCTTCCTGAAACTCCACTGCACTCTGACACATGGAGAATGCACATCTCTGAAAGCTTTCCAGTGACTTATTTATTACTTTAAGACTTGTAAATTATTTTGTGCTATAAATGAATGCAAACCCAATATGGTCGGTACTTATTTTAATTGTAAATATACTATTTCTTAAAGTTAAATTTAATTGCTTTTTTTAGGCTATTGTGTTAAGTTGGATAGAAAATATTTTATAAATCTACAAAATTAAATTATCAGACTAACTTTATTTATGGGGGAAGACACAAATATGCCTTTTGGTATGCTAGAAATACTGAAAAGGGAAAAGCAAGACTACTGAATTCTGAATGCAGTCAGCAGCATTAACCCAAGTCTCCTTGTGTATTTATATTGCGTTGTATTTGACGGTACATTTTAGGTCAGATTTTTGGGGATTTGCATTTAAAGTCCATGATAATATCTGTGACTTAGACTAGTTTAAGCAAAATTTTCATGCAGTTCTGAGGCTTTCTTGTGTACATCACACAACTCCCTCTTCTCTGAAGATGACTAGCAGGTAGGGACTAGACCTCCAAAGATGCTCTCAGTGCCATGATGGTGCAGCATTGCATCTTGCATGTGAACCATTTGCTTTTCTTGTATATGAAATCTGTACCCATCCCTATTCCTGATCCCTCCTGCACAGGACAGTGCTTTGTTCCCTTCTAAAACCCAAACCTTGTGATGCAAAGCAGTTCTATCTCTAACTGATGCTATGTCACTAAATTTCTGAGAAGATCTGTTATTAATTCCGGATCTTTCAACAGACATGTACCATTACAAAGGCTTGTGCATGTAGATCTTTTGGGTCTAGTTACTCCCTGAAACCTGCCTGATAAATACTGTTTAGAAGTCAGATGCACTTTTAAGTTCTGTATTTGGAGCAATAGAATACAAATCCAGGGCTACCAAAATGAAATAACTTGCCTAGAAAATATGTTGTAAATTAATAAAGAAAATGGCAATAATAATAATAATGATGGCTGAATTCAAAGAAGCACATTCTGACTTTGTGAAACAGGTAGAAGGAGAGCTCAGGGAAAGCTTATTCCAACTCCTGGCTGTACAATAAATTGTGAGTCTGGAATTAAGTCAGCAAATTCCTGGGTGGGAGGGTGGGGTGGGGCAAGGAGAGGGAGGTTTGTTTAAATGCTCTTCTCTCCATTTCGACTTTTGTTTGTCTTGTTTCTTGATGATTTTTGATAGGTGTTAGAAGACTAGGATAGCAATACTTGAAAATACTGCTGTCAGGGTGGAAAATTTTTATTGAAACGATTAAAGATCAGTGTTACATGTGTGTTTTGTCCAATGCTGTAGCAAATTTGGAGCCCAATGAAACCAACAAGCAAAATTGTATTTCAGTGACTTTGATTTTGGGAAGGAGCTATAACTTTGCAGGAGTGCTTTAATCTGTATGAAATAAATAAGGTTTTGTGAATGCCTCAGGCCTGTTTGCAAATACTAATGCAGTTTGAAGCACTTGTAGTCAATGTTGGAAAACTGATTGTTGTTTGTTGAAAGTATTATAAAACCAATCAGGTATGAAAATGCAGTAGAAAAAGTGTTTTGCTACAATTTTGTGACTTCTGATCGAGGGTTGTTCCAAATTCTCATGGTAAATCTGGCTATGAAAGTTGCAGGCTGCATTTATATGTGTTTAGTTTCCATAGAACTACTGACTAGAAGAGAAAGGAAAATTCTGCTGGTTTTGTTCTGTGAGGAAGTGCCAGTTCTACATGCCAGTATTGTTCTGCTCAAAAATATTTTTGAGCAAAAATAATATCCATGATGTGCAGTCTTACCTTTTTTCCCCATGCCAACCACCTTGAATTTTTATCTTGTATTAATTTTGAAAATTTGTCTTGGTTTAATGGAAATAAACATTATTAATTTAAGAAGTGTGTGAGTTTTTTATACATGCTTTTAAGAGCTATGTATGTGCATAAATGTTGTTTGATGGTCTCAATCATGCATGTGTATTTGTGATTAAATTGCAGCATCCTCATACAGTCTTTTTATCTGTCAAGAACAGGATATCATTTGCAGAGTTACTCCAAATCTACAAGAACTTAAAAGAATTTTTATCTGCATCAAATTTTGAAGCTGGGTTAAAAATTCCTTAGTGAGCTGTACTACAACTGACCCAAGTATGCAAAAATGTCAGACTAAGCTATGTTTAAAAAAACATTTAATTTTGCTTTGCACTGCCACAGTGCAGATTGTTTAAGTGGTACAATCTGTTAAAGCCGTGAATACAATTAGTTTCCTTAATTCTGTTTCTGGGAATTGCTATATGGATGTCTTGGATGTCCTGCGTTTGTGCAGTTGGGATATTGGGAAGGCTACAGCGTACATCTTGCTGCCACATGTAGGTATAAATGAACTTTCTGCAGTCTGGAACTGTGCCTGTTTCCTGGATGCCCAGCAATCTTGGAGAAAGGGAGAGAATTTTAAATTCAGTGATGGCTCCAAGGGAAAAAGATGTTGTGTTAGGAGAAGTGTGGACATATGGTTGTCCCAGTCTATGAATAGCGTGGGCATGTTTGATGTGACTGAGTAACACCTTCCTCTTGGCCAGAAGGCAATCAATTTTTAAAAAATCATTGTTTCCTGTTCTTGTTGAGTGCTCAGACATATGGGTTTGTCTTGGGAAACTGCTTCTGTGCATCAGATGCTTGCTTCAACCACTGTATGAAATTTCTGCTTTCATTTAGGCACCTCCCTCCCCATTCCAGGCCAGTGTAACACCTGAAGTTATTCCTGATGTCCAAGAGAGCAGCACATACAGACCCTGCAGACATTCCTCCTGCAGCCCAGTGAAAACCAACTTTCATGAACTGTACCACTGCCTTCTGAGCTTTTCTCCCTTAATAATTAGGGAATCACAGAATCCTTTAGGTTGGAAAAGACCTCCATGATCAAGTCCCATTTTTGAGGAGGTAAGGAAGACTTGACTCATGCTAAATTTATCCTATCCTATGAATAGATTCACTGCTGAATCCCCTCCTGGCTGGATCTATAATTAAAAGCAGCCAAAGGCTTTTCCAGGCTTGAGGCCAAGTGACAGCACAGGATGGCTGTGTCCCTGAGGTCAGGGTCTCCTCCTGTCTTAGAGCAGCACGGTGCTGGAGGCTGAAGGATCCATCAGCCCGTTGGAAGGCTACAGCAACTGGCAAAGTTTAACAGGACTGTGAGCTCCTCTACTTCAGGGATCATAGGGGCATTGAATGCTAAGTTTTGGGAGGTGCTGCAGTTGTTTTGGACCAAGACCCTCACAGCAAAACCACTCTTGCAGCTTCCAAAGAGAGAATTTACAGAGTTGTGCTGCATCTCAGCAGCAGTTTTCATCCTACTACATCTGCCTGGAGGAGTTTGTGTACACTAGGAGCCTTCTTCCTTCAGCTTTTGAGCTGCTTCCCCATGGATAATGTGGGAGATCTTGCTTGAGTTTGATCCTCTAAGGTCTCATGCCCACCTCTCATGGCTGACCTAACAGCTCTCTGGGAGGCCTCTTGCTAAGAGAGCTCTCAGAGAACTGAGGCAGCATTACCTTCCCTCTGGTTTGGGATATCCAAAAGCAGGTCTTCTTTAGTGGATTGAGGTATCCAGCACAAGAATATTTCCAGTGGTCAAGAGGATTTGCTAGAAGTTTTTGGAACAAATATCAGATTGTGTAGGCTCTGGCATGGCTGCGATAACCTGTAGGCGTTCGGTGAATTAGGTAAGGGAATTTCTTTTCCTTCTTCACAGGAGGCGTTTTGTGCACAGACCTGCCTTCCTACTTTGCCATATAAACTTGCAAAACCTTGTCCATCATAGACATGGGGAAAAATCAGCCCAGGGAGAAAAATTACCTACCTGAGATTGGCACCAGAAATAAATAACACCACTGAAGGCACAATCACTGCTGCATGTGGCCTTTGTTCAAAAACCACAGTGCCTATGCTTGAACTTTTTTTTAAGATTTCTGTAATTGCTTCTACTTGAGCTGCTTCCACATTTTATTTATTCAAGGCTATGACAGTATAATGGTGATTTTATTTTTACTTGTTTTATGCAATTTTATTGTATTTTGTGTTCTCATTCAGCCTACAGTAATTACTTTAGTGTCCACGGTGACTAAACATGCTGGCACAATCACAAGAAGTACTGGCAGCAGTTTTCTTGTTGTGTAATCAGTTACTCCTTCCAATTAAAGGTGTATTTACCTACAAGTGATACATTCAATCACGTAGGTTTTTTTCCATCATTTGTAGTCTTTGAAGTTCTCTACAAGCTTAAAATATTGGTGGTTTGGGTTGGTTTTTTTTTAGGTAACTTCACTGAGGTAAAATGTTTTAGCTGCCTGCTAAACTTATTTTCAGTGTGTAGTATTTGTAAAATACTAGACATGCTTCAGAGGTGTTTGCTTTCACCACATCAAATAGCAACCAGTTTTCAAACAGGAATTCTGGATTTATTCCTTGTGGAACAGTTATGTGAAGATACTCAGCCATGACTAGGAGATAAAGGGGGCAGTGCTGGTCCCTTTGCCTTTTGACACAGCCCATTAATTTTCTTTCCCGGGGAATATGTACATTTCTCTTGCATTGGCTAGGACATCTTGCTAATTTATTCTCAGTTGGAACGTTAAAATAAAAATGTACTTGTCACAGTTTGTGTCACAGCACAAATGTGGAGTTCCTCGTTGGTTTATTTTTTTATTGCCCAAAAGGACTTTGATCTCACAAGCTGAAAACGATAAGCACATTATATAGTTTGTGGGTTGCTCTCAGAGGCTTATTCCAGTCTTTTGCCTTGTTCTTGGTGAAGCATTTGTCAAGATAATAACTAACCTATGATATGGCAAATGAAATGATTCTTTGCAAGTATTCTATGTGAGAAACGGCCATCTGGTTTTGCCTTGAGTTGGATATTCTTCCTGCAGTGATCATGGCTCTCTCCAGAGCTCTGGTTTTCACTTTGGTCAGCTGGGTTCTGTTCCTCTGTCTCGATGCACAACGTGAGTATTTTTATGTTTATAAATGCCTGAGTATTTTACTGCTTTTATTGAAGTGGAACAAAATTAAATTTATTAAATTCATATGAATCACAAACCTAGAAGTTTCAAATGCTTTGATTTATTGATAAAATAATATCTAAACAAGGAATCTTGGTGCCCATGGAAGTGGTGTGTGGGCTTTCAGGGACTGAGTGATTGACAGGTGAAAACCATGCTTTTGTATATACAACGGTTTTTACAAGTTTTCTTTAACTTTTGAGGGTTTGATTATTTTATGTCTGCAGTTGTATATAAACTAAATACCTAGGCTGAAGCTGAGTCTGAGGATGGATAATTTTAAAGTTGGAATCAGTTGAATTCCTTGCTGCTGCTGCTCAGCTAAATTAGATTGGAGTAGTTACCACTGTTACTTCTGCTACTCACAGTGATAAGTACTTCACTAAAAGTTCTGTTTGATGTATCGAGGCTTCCAGAAAGTGAAAACTGGCAATTTTTTTATCTTTTTCACTGCTCCAGAGCCTAGTCTTTAGCATACTCAGAGATGGAGGTGGTGAATGAAACCTATAACCAGCAGCTGCTGACTAGAAATAGCCATTAGGATTCCATTCAGTGACTTGTGTAGAAATCTGCCCACTGCTCGCTTATAAATGAGATCATATAAAGTGATGCAGACATGAAGGCATCTACCTAGCCAGGGAAAAATAGCCCACTACTTGTTTGTACCAAATGTCTCTTTGAATATCCATAAGGATGGCAAGGATGAGGAGTGAGGACATTCTTAGTATTGATGCGAACCCATGTAAGACCACAAGAGTTGTACAGGTATCCATAAGAGCGTGGATTGTACTCTGGAAGCTTTGCTGCTGAATTCTAATCAGGGAAGGGGAAAAAGTTTTGGTAGACTTCAGAATTTTTGTGTGTACAGTTTGCAGATCTTAATGACATAAAAACCTCTGTCATTTTTGTCACACAGAAAATTTAGAGAGGTGACTGAGATACAAGAAACCACTTAGCCACTTCTCATGAAAAAAAAAATATGCTCCCAAAGGGCTTTTTCTCTAAAAGTTTGAGAGTAAATTTTAGGTAAATGTGCCTTCATCCTAAGATTCTGGATTCTTGCTAACGTTTCTGTGGGGAATAGCTTTGTGTTTATGGTTGTCCTGGGAGCAGAAAACAATCTCAGGGCCAAGGTACAAGAGCAGTTTCGGTTATGATTTCCACAAAGGGTTCATCAGGACACTTGAGCAGTGACTCACTCTTGTCAGGCAGTAAAGCCCTAGATTGGCTCCAGGACACCAATGTTTGCTTAATTCCTGTCGTGTATTGCTTTAAACTCTTCAAGGTGCCACCATGATAAATATCTTGGAGCTTAATTTGAACCCCTATGTGCATCTGGGTTTACATAGCGTCAGCTTATTTACCTTCTGCTATTTCTGGACACAGTCCCTCTGTGTTCTTTGTACATGACATTTCTGTTTCTTTTTAGAAACCACAACTATTGACTGTGATGTACCACCCAGGCCACTGGTGATCTCAAGCTTTTTGGATGGGTATACAGGTAAAATCAGGATTCTAACCTAGAATTGTCCCCTCTCCCACATGCACTTTATTGCTTCACGTAGTCAGTGTGTTTTATAATAAGTCTATATTATTAATTGATTTAGAACAGTCTTCATGGCTGGATACAGCAGCTGCCTACATGAAGACTATATTTATTTATTCCACTACTACTTAGTGCAATAAATAAATATAACCCCCCAAATTCCCTCATCCAAGGATCTCGTTGTCTGAGTAGACACATCAGACAATGGGAAAGAAAACGAGTACAGAAAATGTTCTCAGTTCACCTTGTTCGGCCAATATTTGATGTCCCTAATGGATATCCAGCAGTTTTACAAGGGAAAGTGTTATGGCCAAAGCCTTCTCTTTGGGATACGTCATAATCCGTAGGATCTCATGCTGACTGTCCACAGGCAAACTTCACTGTTTCTGACTTTCAACAACATACAGAAAATTAACATGATCCAGAGCAGTAATGATTTTATAATCAATGTTGAAACATTTCTTTTTGAGTTGTGGAAGCTTAGCTGCTGTGTCTGACTTTTGCATGGAGTTAGAAAGGAAGATAACTACATTTCACTCTGATTCCATTTGATTTTTAATCAGCCAGCAGGAACTCTGGCCTTCTGTGTGCATTGTATATGTGAATGAACCTGCTGACATATCTGATGAATAAGCAAGAGGGACAACCAGCTTTAGTTTTTTCTCATTACTTCTTTTATTGGGCTTTCTCCTCTGGAGGGAATGCCGTTTTCTAGGCTGCTGTTTAATACTTCTTGGCTGAATGTATCCAGCTCTGCATGGAGGACTGGACAGCCTATGGCAGCAGGCAAAGCTAGATTTTGCTTTCCTGGAGGGTTTTCAGCACTGCACACAGCAGGGTGGTACCACACAAAGCTGTGCCTCTGGGAGCCAGCCCTGCAGTTCTGTGCTCGCTGTCAGCTCACTGGACTTTCTCCTCACATACAAATAAAGTCAAGTGTCTCTGGGCTGGTAGGTGACAGCATTCCAGACACTCCCTGCTGCTGGAAGAAGATAAGGTTATATTCCTGAAACAGCTGGAGACCAAGAGCACAAGGCTGTGCATGAAGATTAGAGATGGGACTGTTAGAGAAAGTATTTACTAACCTAAACGAGTAGTAATGGAGTACAAAACTAGTAGATAAGGAAGTTTCCTGAAGATCATGGAAAATATTTGGGCTGTTTAGGAAAGACTTTGGAAAGGAGAGGGGATTACGGATTTGCAATCCAGATAATGTGTTCCATGAGAAGATAAGATTACATAAACACAAGCGTCTTCATGACGTGAGTAAGGGAACTTTAATAAAATTGCCAGTAACACCATGCTGGATGGTTTAATTGCACCAAGAGAATTTCAAACAGATCTGGTGTTTAACCAAGCAAGTAGTACACAGTCAGTCAAACAGGAATCCTGATCATTACAAACAACAAGTCTTCATCTTTTCAGGACAATAGTTCCTAAACACATGGTTGTAGAAAGTCTCATAAGAATTGATTTGAAGGTTGCAGGGTTTTGTGTTTGTGTCCTGTAGAAAAAGGAACTCATTAAGGGAAAGGCCACACACTTTCCACCTGAATCCAGATTCACACTGGATTCAACTGCCTGATAGATCCAGCTAAAATATATGAAAGCCCCTTGGGTTTGGAAAATACTGAAACTGCCCCTATGCAGCCTTTTGATGATTTTGATTACATTGGCTGACTTTAATTATATTTTCACAGTAAATGTGGGAAAAAAAAGGATTTGCTACATAAGGTTGTTTTCAAAAAAAAAAAAAAAGATGGAAATTTAGGTGGAAATTATGCCAAGCTTTTTAATTCTGGATATATTTATTGTGTGAATATATTGGAAAAAATGGGTTTATGTGGTTTTTAAAAATGCATCAATACTCTTGTGTAGGGTATTTAAGGGGACATTAACAGATCTTACAGTTTAGCTGAAAATGCCAAAGTGGTATAAAATGTAACCAAAAGTCACCAGTAATTAAGTTGTCAATACAAATGAAATGAACCTATGGATTTCTTTTCCATAAAGCAAACTAATTTTGTTCCATTTTCTCTTACAGGTGATATAGAATGGATTACTGGTATTCCACCCAATGTGCATCTGAGATTACAAGAGTATGTATTCCCTGAACATTTGGATTACATACAGCTGGTACATGATTCTGGAGCTAGCAATGCAACTGTGAGGACTACTATGCCACTGGACGTTGAGGCTCTTGAGGTATTATTTTTACTGCACATAAAGCCTAGAGAGAAAGGTTTTCTTGACGAGTGAAAAAGAAATAGAATTAGGATAATGCATTTTAATTGTTCATTCTCTCGCGATACAGGTTGGTATTTCAAAAAAGTGATTTGTCTGAATAGAATTCACTATCTACCTCTCACTAATATCTGTTAAATGTCTTCAGTTTCCTATAACTAAACTTTCCTGTCATCTGATAGCCAGACAGGTTCTTTCCTAGTGGGGTATTGTACTGAGAGCTGTAAACACGCATTATGACAGGTGCCACTTGCCTTACAACTCACCTCTCAGCAGCATGAATTATTTCATCAGTGAGATTGAGCAGATATTACTTGGTGGAAGGTAATCCTTAATCACAAGCACTTCACTCACTAATTGATTTATGGACTTCTGTTGCTTGATGCACAAAGGGATAGATCCTTCTTCTTAGGCAGCTCTTGCTTTGGATAATTGCCAGGAATTTAGAAAGCAATATCAGTGTTTTTCCTGGCTGAAGTTGCCTCTGAATATGAAAATGGTGTAGTATTGTAGAGTGAATGGAAACAAATTATCATACAAGTGGTATTTCAGAGTAGCACTGGATTTGTATTTTGGACAGTGCCATCTCAGAGAAGCACAGTACCTCAGAGACCTGGACCAGGTTACAATCAGTGTTTGTAATGGATGAAAATGTACTTATGGTTTGGTTTTTTTCTTTTACATTTGCATTTCTCATTTGGATATTTCACAAATGGATTAAAACACTTTTTATGCTTCTTGCACATCTTCTCCTCAATTCTCTGTCAACTTTTTGTTGGGGAGAGCACTCAGGTACAGGGTTATGATGGCATCTGGATAGGTGGGTATCAGTAGTAGAGGAATGGCAGTCAAATAAACTTTATAATATAGAGCTAAGTAATTACAAAGTGTTCATATTAAGCAGACTGTTATGGTACTACACACCTGAGGATTCAAGTACTAGAAGTAATTTTGTATAATTTTGGCAAAAATTGTCTTTGATAATCGTATTATTAGTTCATCGAGTATATTATTTATCGGCTTGTTTGTTCAATTTCAGGGTAATATAATCTGGTATGCTGTTGTTTGCCAAAGGATTGGAGCAGTGAGTACAAACCATGCTTTATCAACTGTATTTATTGTCTCATTTAATGCAAATTATCATTTTCTGCAATACTATTTAATTGAAAACTATGATGCAGGGAGTTCAGAGTACCTTGTAGAAGACAATCTGTTGAAATCTGCTGATTGAAAGGAGTGTTTTTTGTTTACAGGAAATGAAGATAAATTTTAAAAAGTTAATTTTAGGAATGGTAGTCTAATTCCCTCTATTCTCTAATTCTAAATGTAGTTTAATGAAAGGGTGTCTCTTTGAGGATCTCATTTTAGATGAAATTAAATGTTAGCAGAATGCTGCCACCTCACTGTTGTCATTTCTTCCCACTGCCAAGACTGATGAGATAGAGAACATCCGGAACGTAGAATTAATAGATGTAAACGACAATGCTCCAGAATTTCAACAAGCTAATTATAGTGCTTCAGTATCAGAGGTGGGTTATGGCAAATGCTGATACTTTTTTCCTGGGATACTTTTAAATTACTTTTTGGGGAGGTTCTAATGTGACCACGCTGAGATTAATTCATTACCTGCAGCCTTACAGGACTTACCTGCTGCTTCCTGTGGGTGTGGAAAAGAAAGGCTCAGCTACACGTGCAGCTGGGGGAGTGGGGTGATGGAGAAACATTCCCAACCAAAAATGGCAGTGGGAAGTGATTTACTAAGCAGGTGGCACAACTTTCCTGCCCCAAGTTAGGAAGTATGTGGAAAGGGGTTTGTGACTGAGTATTTGATGATCTTTATTTCCTCTCAGGTAGCGGAAATTAATTCCACAGTTGTAAAAGTGGAAGCTGAGGATAAGGATTTTTCCCCACAATTCAGCCTCCTTACTTACAGTCTTTGGGTGAGTGCCGTCTGTTAGTTGGGAACTGTGAACACCAGTTTGAATTTCATAGATCCATAGCCTGGGACCTGATCCCAACATGCTTCCTTGCACTGTGAAGATTAAAAATCTGCAAAGCATCCAAGCAAGGGGCCTATCAAATTATACCACAGGATCATGCAGTGGGGCCTGAATCCTGTTTCTTAACATTTGTGGAATGATCTATGGCACTCTTCAGCTACAGCTAAGGAACTCAGTGGTCCTTTGCAGTAGCAGGAGGGAGAGCTGTTTCCCCCCTTTTTAAAGTTTTTGATTTGCTGTCGGTCTCCGGTCCTCAAGCCAACTGAAGTAAGATCATTTCAACTAAATTTAGATATCTGCAGTGGAAATCTTCACATCTGAGCTTGTCTCTGCTCCTTTTATAGCTGGTGAAGAGAAGCTGATGCCATTCCCCTGTGTGGCATAGGGTAAGATAAATCAGGTAGAAATTCTATTGGCACTGACAGGGGAGGCAATAGAATGTGTAGAGGAGGATCAGCCTTTTTCTTTCCATTGGTGGTGGTTGAGACATTCCTACACCTTTATGAAAATAATCCAATAATAAAAGTGAAAAAAAGAGAAAAGAAAATGTATTTCATCATCAATCATATAAAATATTTGATTTTTCCATTTAATAGGGCCCAAACTCTGATTACTTTTCTATAAGGGAAGGAGATGGAAACGTCATGGTGAAGAAACCGCTGGATTACAATGAGGTCAACTTTTTTAATTTAACAGTCCAAGCACAGGTATGATTCAAATTAAATGAAGAATGAGACCCACAATGATGATTCCTTTGTTTTATAGCATCCTGGTTTCTACAAATTTACAGCTTTGGGAATTCCCACCCAAAAGTTGTGTCTGCAACTTGGTTTATACTGGAGACAAAGTAGCACATTCTTAATATTTCAACCATTGTTTGTTTCTTCTCAAATACCAGCCCAAGTTTCTTCCTGTATTTCTCCAAGTATAAATATTGTATATATTCATTCTCCACACATATTCACCTATTCATCCTAGAAAATCTCTCATATTTTTGCTGTTTCTTACCAGATTTTTTGTTTGTCTTTTTTGAGATTTGAGTATGTATTTACCTTCATTTCCTTTTAAATCTAAAAAGAAATAGTTTTGCTAGGATTATTGTGGTATCTAGCAAATAGTACAGCTGTAGCAAATGTTCTATTCTATATTCTACGTGACTGATAGAAACTGAGAAACTAAAGAAAGATTACCTGTTGATAGTTGCCTTCCTAGAACTGGATTCCAGAAATGGAAAAATCTGACAGGCTGAGAATTCTCAGGTTAAAACTGCTGCAAAATATATGTAATAATATTCTGCTGTATTTTCCACTGAGATATGTTTTTTTTTTCACGACAGTGGTTCTTATTTTCTTCTTTCCCTTGGGATGCAGGAAAAATTTGGAGACCAGAGTGCCACTGCATCATTAATAATTAATGTGCAAGATTATGATACATTGAACCCCTATTTCAGTCAATCCGTGTACAACGGGAATATCAGTGAAAACCAGGTAAAAACTCTTCATTGAATGCTGCTGTGAATAGGTTATTCCTATCCGTAGGGATTTTCTTCCAAGGACTCTTCCTTCCTGAGCAGCTTAAGGTGGATAGAGCTGCTTTCCTCTGTGCTCACCAGTGAAAAATATATCAGCTGTAGATCTTCAACTACCAGATAAACAGGCCATGTATTATAAGAAGCATAGAATTTTCAGTAGAAACACACAATTTTGTATTTTGGGGGAAAAAAAATTAAAAAAGAAGAAAGAATAGGGGAAAAACCCCAATTTCCTGTTTTAACAGGGCTTTTAATGTAAAATTCAAAGGGCAACTGGCTATCAGTCCTGAAATTAGTTTTAATTAGTGTAATTCCTTCATACAGCATTACAATCAAGTAGGCAAAAATAAGGATCTGAATGGCAATCCACGGTCTCCATTACTTTTCTAACTTTTTTTTCTGTATAGAGTAGAGATTTCTTGGTGGAATGTATTTGTTGAACTCAGGTTTCCGTATGTATGTAGAAAAAAACCAACAGTATCGTACTATCAGAGTAATCTGCTAAAATTAAAAATGTTCATTATCATCTCTATTTCTATGTCATTATCTTCATGTATTTTAAATCACAAGTACTTTTAGAGTTACACCTCCAGTGTCCCTTTTGTTCATCTTTAATTCTCTGAAAGGAATAATTTTAGCCCTTCTAAAATTTTTTATCTTTTAAATTACTGTTTTTCTATGGCCTGCAGGATAGACTTGTAAGTTGTTTTCCAGGAGAGAAATGGAACTGAAATAGTCAATATTCTTAACATAAAGTCCATCCGTGACCACAGCTTGATAATCTGGTGCTTGTTAAACACAGTGTATCCATCAAGTATCTTGGTCATCATTTTCCTCTGCAAAGCATATATCTTGGGCACCATTTTCCTCTGTAAAGCACATAGGGCAAAGAAAGATTTTTTTTTTCTGGATCACATTGATTAAATACATGTTCCTTGTTTCTTTAATCCCAACTGTGATTTATCTAATGAAAAAACTGAAGTTAATGTGTGGATTTTTTTCAAGATATTCAGGTTAATGTATGTTTTCTAGGTGGGACCTCTGACTGTTCTCCCAGAGGTCTTGGCTCAAGATGGAGACAAAGGTATAAATGAAAAAATAATTTACAGCATCAAACAAGGTAAGTGCCTTATTTTCTTCTAGACATTGACACAGTAATCCAGGATGATTCATTTACCTGTTACTGGAGGGAATGATAAGGAAGTGCAGGGTCCATTCAGATGTCTGGAAGTGCTGCTCCATGAGCTAAACCAGCCTGATCCCAGTCATTATTGCAGGGTCCTGCTACTTCTAAAATGTTTGCATGTTCTTACCCTCCTTCCAAGGAACAAAAATCAATCCCTGTTTTCAAGTGGAAGCCACTCTAGAGGCTTCAATTTAATCAAAGAATTTCCATTCAGGACCATCTAGAGAGAAAATTCCATCAGGAGCTGTTCCTCCTCCTGAAGAAATTCCCAAAAGTTTATGAAATGCTTAATTTGACACCCTTGAAGTGTGAGTGAGTTTCCTAGGAATTGTTTTGAGGACAGTGTATGAAAACCAGCCTTTCATGTACATGTTCCGTTTTGCTGTGGCTGAGAAGTTAATACTCACACAAAGGACAGATTAGACTTCCAGTTCTGGTTTATTCTCATTAACCCTTCCCAATTTGTTGCTTTTCAGTGAACCCCCCAGCCTATAACAACAGCTTTTCAATCAATGACGCTGGAGTGTTGGAAGTCAAGACCTCAATTGACAGAGAAATATGTCCAAACCTCGTGGTGGGCATTCAGGTAGAGATTGTTTTTGTATTTTAATCTCAATTTCAGAAAATAATACATAAATCCAAGTTGCTGTTAATAGCATTTCTCATAGTCATTGGTATCAAGGCTCCATCCTGCCATTTAAAAATCAAAATAAAGGAAAAATGAATCAATTATAAATATGCAGTTGTCATATCCTTGTGTTAAGTTTGTTGTTATCAGGGCATGGAATTTACAGCTGTATACTCTGTTTTCTAGGCAGCTCAGCAAGACAAGATTTTCAAAACAGCTGATGCAGTAGTTCTGGTTACTATTGGAGATGTGAATGACAATGATCCAGTACTGTCACAAGCAAGTTACAATGTCTCACTTCTAGAAAACTTCCCAAATGGGATGGAAGTTCTTCAAGTAACAGCTACTGACCAAGATGAGGTAGCTGTTGACAGTGTTTTTATGGCTGCTATAAATGCTGCATTTCTGAAATATTAAATAAAATGCATTTGTGTTATACAGCTGTTGTGAACAGATTTTTTTTTTCTGACTACTTAAATATGCTTAAGCAAAGCAAACTTCATTTCTTTAAGGAGTAGAGCACTGCAGACAAAGAATACATCTTGTCTCTCTTTGGAACTCCTCTGGCTTGCATAAGGTCCCAAATCTGGAAGTGAAGAAGTGCAGAATAAACACAAAGCTGCAAGTCATTCTCAGCCTGCATGTTATTTCTTCCATGTTATTTGCTTTTCTCTTTTTTTTTAATTTTGGTTTTTTTGAACTGTAATCTCAATTAAACCAGGAAATTTCATCTTCTCTATGTGGAAAATAAGAAGAATGCATCCTAAGGGAGGACTTCAGTGATTGCCCTATTTAATAACAAATGTCTTTCCTGTTTGCAGGGAGGCTTCCAGGGAACACTCAGTCTCACTCCAGAGGACAGTCCCTTCCAGCTGAGTCCAGCTGGGATCCTAACTGTGAGGAACTCCACGCTGCTGGACAGGGAGAGAGTACCCTCTATTCACCTACAGGTATTAAAAACAAGCCTGCTCCTTTCCAAGGTAACCTGAGGCCAAAAGGTGAGACCTGATCTGTCCTGGCAGGAGGCCGAACCTTGAGTATAGATCAGCAGCTTAATTGAAAAAGCAAATCCAGACTTTGACAGCAATGTTATCTGGAGGGAAATACCATTGCTGATACCATTTCCTCAGCCTGTAATTCTCATTCATCCTTTTTACTACTTCCACAAAATGCTTTTGAACAACGCAGTCTTCTCACTGCATCGTTCTTGCAGGTCACTGCTAGAGATCATTTGCCACCTTACAAAGAGGTGAACTCTGCTATCAACATAGTGCTGCTGGATGAAAATGACAACAGCCCAACATTTAGAGACACACCATATAGACAAGATATTTTCCGCAACATGACTGCAGGAATGGCCATTCTTCAGGTACTCGAAATACTAGGCAAAAATGACATTTTTGACTTGAATGCATGCCTGAGTCCTTGCTTAAACTTGTGAAGCAGTTCTGTTGATTAGGGAATCTTTTTGGAACAGGTCTCAGTTCAGAAACAATCCACCTTTCATTTCAGAGCTACTGATATTCCATAATCACAGTGTCCTGGATACTTTAATCACATCCCAGATGGGGGAATAAATTGTAAAGGATTTTTATTCTGGTACTGTGCACCAGCCTGAATTCCACAAATACATGACAGAAAATAAGATTCTTGAATTTACTTGTTGTAATGTGTTTAATAAAAACTGAATGTTGTTAGAGTCCAGGAACTCAAATAATGGCAAAATATTTTTGAAAGGCTGCTGAATGCTGGAGCATGGAAGGTAATTTTTAGATCCAATACACTTTTTCTAACATAGTAAACCAGTTAACCAAATAAAACAGGAAATAGGAGTTGAGACCTATAGGGAGTCACTATCAATGCTCATACCTAGATGTGCAGATTTAATGGCTCCTTATGAAATCTCTTGAACAATCTGCCTCCAGTGCCTTTGGAATTGTTAAGCAACCAATTCTCTGAGATACAAACTTGGTGTAATTCACATGAGTTGCACAGGAGCAGGATTTTACTCGTGCTGCTGGAATATTGTGTGTGTGCATCCAAGAGCAAACCTTGTTACTGGGTTTAGTCCAGGAATTAAATGGGAAGTGGACAGTCAAAAGTACAACCAAATTTCACTGCAGCTATATTTATCTGATTTTCATATATATCTAAAATGGGAGAAAATTTGATAAAAGCACAGAAGCCAGAGTAAAATAATTCTTTTTTTCCTCCAGGTTGCTGCTACTGATCCGGATGATGGTATAAATGGAGAGATAAGCTTCATCTTAGCTGGTGGCAATGAAGATGGACACTTTGAATTGGATACATCCACAGGACAAATCAGTTTAAAAACAGTAATCCCATTAGAAATCGACCAGCTTAAGAAGTTTGTCTTGTGGATAACAGCTACTGATGGTAAGACAAGATTTTAGTACTGGTCAACACAGCTATTCCTGGTGATGGGTTTTGGTTTTGTTTGATTTTTTACTTGAAGGAATGCTGTCAAATACCTTCACAGGCTTTTTTGAATAATACCATACATTTTATCTGCTCTTGTTTGCTGAAGATAATAAACTGTCTTATTTATCCAAAGTAATTGCTGCATCTTTGGTAAAACTGTTCCTGCTGATGACATTATAGCAAATCTGTTTTCTTTATGGCTGCGGGAAGAACATGTGAAATAACATATATATGTATATATATATAAAAGCAAACATATATATGTATAAATGTAATTGCATCTTCCTTTAACTTACTGACTGGTGTTGCACAGCATAGGAAACAGAAGTTCAGGCAGAAGTCAGAAATGTATAACTCTCTCATCAGTCAGTAAAGAGTAAAAAGAAAATAAAATGTGCTGAGTAATTTTGTCAGTATTTGCACATCCATGTGGATAAACTGGAGATGCCAAGTCCTTTGGTAGGATGACCAGCATGAGCAGCATTTCCTTAGCCATAGTTATTGGGGGTTTCTTTGTTTTAAAAGAATAACACAGAACTCAGTGAACATTCATGACTTGAATAAGGGCAGAAATAAATGTAACCTAGGAGTGGCATCCCACTCCTGGTGTAATGAGAATATGAAGTAGTTTTCAGCTTTGTGATTTTTCCATGATTTGGTCAATATGAGCTCTGTGCCTTCCAATTTAGGGTCACTTGGATAAAATGCGTCTTGCAGGAAATATGAGTACAAAAGGGATTGCTCAGTCCATCCTTTGTCTATGGTCTTGGTGAGGACCTCTGAGGCAGTACCATAACAGCAGCCCCAAGGATTAAATATTAAAAAAAGGCAGTACCCATAGAAAAGTGTGTTTTTGGGGGTGCTAGTAGGTATTTTGTGCATCTGCTGAGGAATTATTTCCTTTTGCTTGCAGGTGGGACCATTCCAAGAAGTTCATCAGTGCCAGTAGAAATCTTTGCAGTTGGAGATTCTAAACCACAGTTTATTCAGAAAACATACAATGTGTCCGTGGAAGAAGAGCTGGTTACTCCTGTTGAAGTAGCACAAGTAGGAACAACTTTAATCTATCTCTATACATGACAGGGCAAATCTGAGAAAATTTTACAATTTCAATTTTACAATTTCAATTTTACAAATTTACAATTTGTAATAGATGTGCTCTAAATATCCATAGTTCCCTGAGTTATGGAGAACTGATATTGTGTGTTGTACATATCAAGCTTCACATGCAGTGCATCCCTCAGATGAAACTTATCACCCACAAAGGTGGGTTTGCTTCCAGTTAAACCTTTGCAAACATTTAAACAGAATCTGCTACCATTTAGCATTAAAAAAACAAACAAACAAACCTCAAAAAACGCCCCCCCAAAAAACCCAAAGCAGCTCTCCAAATCAAACCAAATGAACCCCAGAACTGCTTGAAAAAGTAAACTTTTGTGCATAGCTCTCTGTTGACTTTGGACACTCTTCAAAGAGTTTAGTGGTTCAAAGCTTAGGATAGGCAATATTCCCTCATCTCTTGGTGATAAATCTAAAACCCTGTGACATGATATGAGAATTCCCATCAGAAAAATGTCATAAAGGCATTTTCAAAGAAGGCCCTAGAACTTGCTCTTCATTTTGATAAAAAAAAGAATGCTCAGACAAGCAGAGCACCAGAATGCACCATGATAGCTCCTTCTTGGATGAAGGCCTGAACACATATGGGAGGTTTCATATCATAGCAGTGAGAAGGTAGTGTGTTTTAGTGTTTTGATTTATTGATATCTTGAGTTAATTTTCCTCCTTTTCTCATGTAAAGAAAGGCAGAACCAAAGGTGAAAGTGCAGTCAATTATTTTTATTCTGTGTTATATATTTTCACATTTTAATAAAAGGCAGTATTCTCTGCATTTTTATGTATATTGAGGCTTGATCTTTACTTCTGTTAAAGAATCCGTGAAGTTAACAAGTATCTGAATCAAAATTCATTAAAAGAAGTAAAAATCAAGACACAGTATCAACCATAAGTTGATATCAATCCACAATATCAACCATAAAATGAGTCTGGACATATTTAAAACTGCTATTCTTTTTCAGACAGTGGTTTATGTGTTTTAATTAATTCATTGATGATATGCTGTATCTTACACAGGTCGAGTATGAGGCTTTAAATCCCCATATAATTGAGTTTCGGGTGCTGACAGAATCTGCTCCATTTGCCATCGATGACAATGGAGTCATCTCAACAAACGGCAGACTGGACTACGAATCCCAGAAAAATTACACTCTCAATATTTCCTTGTCAGATGGAAGCACTGCTGACTATGCCACGGTGTTTATCAGAGTTATGGATATCAATGATAACAGCCCTGTGTTTGGTACAACCAACACCACCATCACCATCATGGAGAACGTGCCGGAGGGAACCAACGTCACCAGCGTGTCAGCCACGGACGTGGATGAGGGCTTTAATGGATTTGTGGTTTACACTCTGAAGGGTGGAGAAGGAAAAATGGATATTGATGGTTCAGGATTCATTTTGCTGCAAAAGTTGTTGGACAGAGAAGAACAAAGCTCCTATAGCTTAACTGTTATTGCCAGTGACCAAGGCCAACCCGCGCAATCTACAGCGCTCAACCTGACCATCGTTGTCGATGACGTGAATGACAACCCCCCAGTCTTCTCATCGAGCAGGTATGAAGTGAAGGTGCCTGAAGACCAAGAGCTGGGAAGTGCCCTGCTGACACTGTCTGCTACTGATCGGGATGCTGGGGCCAACGCCCTCGTGACGTACCAGATCACTGACCAGCAACCTCAAACCTCCTCCCCGGTGTTCCTCATCAACTCAAGCACAGGCCAGCTCAGCCTGAACCAGCAGCTGGATTATGAAACCATAAAGGAGTTTGAAGTGAAAGTGGAGGCATCAGATGGAGGTCAGCCTACTCTGAGCACTGAGACACTTGTAGTTGTGCATGTAGAAGATGTCAATGATAACCCACCAGAATTCAGTCAGGCAGTTTATGATGTATTTGTGTCTGAAAACCATCAGAAGGGGAGTCCTGTCTACACATTCACTGTTGCTGACAAGGATGAGGTAGGTACCACATTAATCTCATCCTGATAAATCAAAATGACATGCTGTCCTCTATTAACCTGCAAAAAAAGCATTGTAGTAGATGGGCAAAAGGAGATTTCTTAAACAGTTGGCACTAAGTATGTTATGGTTCATGAAAACTTTGTCTTGCTTCCTGTGGAGCCAGCAGTAAACCTTCCCAGCCCAAGGAAGTTAAGACCTTGTACAAAATAGTTTAGTGGCCATACCAGAGAAGATAGAGGAGAGCTTCTCTCCCACTCCATATGTGACCTAGGACAGGAAAAGGTGTTTGCTTCTGTTAATGTGCATACGAGATGAATGCATCACACCAGACAGAGAATAGATTTTTTTTTTGTCTTAATCCTTCTTATGTCAAGATAATAGTTTCTGATTTTATGTTGCTTGATAAACTAAACTTGGTAAATTTACCTTTAGTCTCAGCTTAGTCAGAGCAAGTGGCAATTTGTAACCCTGATAGAGTTGTTTCTTCTATTATAGGAAATTACAAAATTTCCGTCTGCTTTATAACAAGTGGTTTCTTTCTCCCCTTGTTTTATAAAGATATTTTACAGGTAGTCATGGTACTGGGGAGATGCTTTGGAGGAAAAGATTTCTGATTTGCAATATTATTCTTGCTCATGTCAGTTTTAAAGCAGCAAAAATGCTCAGTTCATACTCCGCTGAACTCTGTTTTGCTGCCCTTTCCATCGTGGGGATAAGTCTTGGAGAGCTTCAGGGAGAGACAATGTGTAGGACCCAAATAGGGAAGCTCCTAAGTGCTTCCACGTAGCCCAGTTCCTGTTTGCCAAAGAAGTCTATTATTCCAATAGCTCAGGGTGCAGGATTTCATTTATTGAACCTGGCAAATCACTTGTAGCTCTGTAATCAGAAGTCTTATAAATAAGGACGGGTATTAGTAATAAGATTATTTTTTGAACTTAAATATTAATAATTTTAAACTTACATGAACAATGTTTTCTTTTTAGGCTGGCTTTTCTCAGGGATACTTTATTTTCGACAGCACTTCATTTACTGTGGATATTCCTGGAACAATTTCATTAAGGAATGACAGAGAACTGGACAGGGAGACTACATCTGGATTCACTTTACAAGTAAATTTGGAGAGAGACTCTGCAGCTCAACTCTACTTCATTCCCTTGAATGCCTTTTCATATCTTTTTAAGAGGTTAAAATGACAATGCAGTCAACTAAAATTATTTTTCTTTTTTTTCTTACTTTGTTAGGTATGGGCAGTTGATAATGTAATTAATGGGCTTAGTTCAAGTGCCTTGTTCCACATCACTGTTCTGGATGTCAATGATAACAACCCTGAGTTTCAGAATCAGCCATACAGTTTTGAGGCTCTGGAAGGGGAATACACATTGAATAATCCCACTAGAATTGGACATGTGACTGCTACTGATTTGGATGAGGGAGAGAATGCACGAATTACTTACTACTTGTCATCTGAGGATGGGGATAATCCATACAGCATCCAGGAGGTAAGGTTTTGGGTATGCTGAAAACAAGATTTAGATCCTGCTGTTCATGAAGTGACTTGGCATAGTAAAATACATCAGGTAAAAAAGAGTAGGCGGTACCATTCTAGTACACCTCACAACCACCACGTGCCCTGTAGGTCGGAAATCTATGCTGATGTTCAAAAACCGAGACATTCCTGGTCGGGTGTTGCCTGGAATGTGAACTAGACCAAAGGAGAATAGATCATTTCAATCCCTCATCCTTTTTGAGAATTCAGTCTACAAGAATTCTCCAGATGATCTGTGCATTGAACCACTCTCTTCTCTAGGATGGAACCATTTTGGTTACTGGCTCTGTAGACCGAGAGAGTAAAGAGAAGTATGAGCTGTTCCTGGTGGCATCTGATAACGGAGTGCCTCGTAGGCAGGTAAGGAGTAGCAAGTTATGCTTTACCTGAACTGCCTTTTATTTGTACATCCAAGTGCCTGTGCACTTTCTGAATCATGGTTTTCTCCTGCCACACCCCAGAACTTCACCCATGTCAGCATCCAAGTGTTAGACGTGAATGACAACCCTCCTCAGTTCACAAGGGCACAGTACTCAGCCAGCGTCCATGTGGCAGCAGCAAAGGAAGGACAGTTTGTCCTGCAGGTGTCTGCCACTGACCTCGACCTTGGGAACAATGCTGTCATTTCATACAGGTACGTTTCTGTGAGGTTAATGAGTACCTGTTGTGAGAGACACAGAAAAGTATTTTTGTTGATCTTAAGAAGGATAAGATCTCTTCATAAATATTTTACAAGTGCTATCATCGGTTATGATTTCTATATTTAGGAAGAAGGACAGTCATTACTGGGTGTTTTAGAGCTTGTTGAATCATGATTATGTCATAAGGGAGGGCACAAACGATAAACTGGCAACAAAAAGCCACAGGCACGATTTGCTGCAGTTTCTGAAATTTTGAATAACACATTGGAATTTCTGGGTACTAAGTAAATGAATCTCTGACTTTTTAAACTATCTTCTGTTTGCTGGGAGGAGGAGATAAGAAATTAATTTCATTAATGCACTGTGCATAGAAAAATCAGTGGAGAAAGATACTTCTATGAGCCCTAAATCATGGAAGATACCAGGATACCTTGACATGAAAAGCACAGATTGAGAAGGACAAATGAATGAGCAGTAAACTTGTGGATGTTTAAAACTACTGCCTTGAAAGAGGTTATTTTTAACCATGAGATAGCATCCTACTTAAAACACATCACTTGTGAGCAATCCAGTTATCTGTGCGAGGTCACTGAATGCCAGGAATTAGCAGGTCCTCAGATGAATGTCACTTGAGTTTCTCCTACTGTTGAATATGAAGCTGAATGTGCAAGATCTGCCTTCTCCTAGTGGGAGCATCAAAGCCTTGGGGTGTAATGGGAACTGAAGGCATGAATGCTGCACATTTTCATGATGGAAGACTTACTTGGAAATAAAAGGCAAATATATTTTAGGCAAAAGACAGCAATTAAAAGCTGTTCTTTATAAATAAGCAAATATTGTCTGTTGAGTGCTCCTTACAGAGGTAACAGTAAGTAAATGGCACTTCCAAGGTCATTAATATGAATGCTCTCCTGATTGCTCCTTGATCAGCCTCATGAACCATTCTGATGATTTCCATATAAATAATGGCACTGGAGAAATCACCCTCAGCAGTAGCCTGGATCACATCACAGCCGACACAGTTGTTACACTGACAGTTGTTGCCACTGATCATGGAGTTCCTCAGCTTAGCTCAAATGGTAAACCATCTTTTTTCTTTTCCCACATAAACGTAACCCTTGCAAACATTTAAATTTGAAATTAATCCCATTGCTGTCAATCAAACTGAATTTAGCCAAAAAAAAAAGTTACATTTGAACAATGATGAATATTTGGTTTTTACCTTTTGATCTCCTCCATACTGATCATATTAACAGAAAACTGGGTTTTAATAACTCTGGTTAGAAATAATTTTTTAAAATTCATTTATTGCAGTTGTAATTATCGTACAAAACCCAAGACTCCACAGTTGTAGTCACTCTAAAAAGATATATTCAAATAATATTGTCGATGTGTTTATTTTTCAGTTTTCCTTTATCTTCCTAAGATTAGAAACATTTAAACAAACAGAAGCTGGCAAATCACCCTCAACTGGGTTTCTCTTCCTCAAAAAATATTCAATCACGTAGTAATTTTTTGTAACTTTTTCACGTGGTTTTTTGGAGGTTAGCTTTGATTTATCATGACCAGGAGAAAACATCTGAGTTTCTTAAAATAGGACAAGTGGTCACAACGGAAATCGCCCTTGTGGGTTTATGTACATCCCTCCTCTCTTATTACAAAGCAGTAAAGGGTGGGATTTTTAAGGAGTGTGAAACACCTGCACATCCCATTAGCTTCAGATTGGTGATCCTTGCTCTCCTGTCACACTGAAGCAACACTTCTGTAGCCAAGGGAGTGAGGTTATTCTGGAAAATCAGTTAGGTGTAAAAAGCATCACATTTTGCGTTACGTATTAGTCCTCATTATTATTGGTGTCTTTCTTCTTATCATTCCTCTTTCCTATGTGATAATTTCTATAATTTTCTACTAGTTCCTCAAGAGCTTAAGGAAACATAGCACGGATCATGAAGACTTTAGCAGTGACTTCACTATTTTAATTTGTATTCTCTCTCCAGCCTCTGTAACCCTTTACTTGCTGGTAAATGATGCCAGCTTTGGACTGACTTTTGAGAGCTCCAGCTACGAGTTCAGCATTGAGGAAAACAAAGCCCCAGGGACTGCTGTGGGCTCTGTGAAGGCTCTGACTGGAAGCATAGCTGTGCAGGTTGGGTACTCCCTGAAATCCCACCGGGACAAGTTCTTCATCAGGGACCAAGGAGACATCGTGGCCCTCGTCCAGCTGGATCGGGAAGAAGGAGACCTGTACAGCATCCTTGTGGAAGCTGTGGATTCTCTGGTGCCACCCAACACAGCTGTTGCTTTGGTATGGAATATGCATTTCAAAATATTTTTTATCAAGGAATATGAAATATCTTAAAAAAAAATATTAGCAATCAAGCAAAATCCAGATAAGTGTCTTCTGTCATGCAAATGTGAAGCTTTGAGAGCCTTCTATTTAATTTCCCTTTTTTTATATCCTGAGGAGGTATTACCATCTGGAGATATTGTCAACTTCACAGATTGTGTCACTCCCTGAGAGCTCCTTATGAACAACCCATAACCAGAGAAACTGATTAACACCAAAAGTGGTTCTGTGCATAGTTCTGTCAAATGCATGAGGCAGATGAGCCAAAAAGCCCCAGGTTATTAGTTCTGCTCATCTCTTCCAGTTAGAGAGTGTTATCTCACATATATGTTATCTTGCAGCTGAGAATTCAAAAAGATAAAAAATGTAGAGGTTGTGAAATGCTCAGATGCTGAAAAATGCTGAAGTTGTAATCTCTCCCTTTGGGTTTGGTCCCTTGGTTGTTTTTTTTCCTATAGACTTCCATGGACTAAAATCAAAATTTTCCTTTGGATGCAGCTTCTATAGCTCAAATTTGTGTCTTTTTTTTCTTTTGTTTCTTATTTTCAATGTAGGTAACTGTGAGAGTTGAAGACATTAATGACAACCCTCCAGTTTTCTCTGCATGGATCCAAACTCGTTTATCAGCTCCTGAGAATGTAGCTGGTCTAGACTTGGGCACATTTTCTGCTACTGATCTGGATATAGGAGATAACGCACTTATCAGCTACTCTCTGCAAGATGATTTTGCTGGAACATTCCAAATTAACAGTTCTAGTGGCAAGCTGATGACAAAAAAATCCTTAGACAGGGAAGTGATGGACAGTTATGATTTGAAAATAATGGTAAGTTGACAAATTTGATGCAAGTTCACAGAATTCTCAGCATTAAAAAAGGAGAAAATACTGAACCCTCACAAGAAAACCACTTAATCTTAGAGAATTCCATTTGAATTCATGCATGGGTTTTGACTTTCCTTATGTTTTGTATGCAGAACTCTGTTTTCTGCTCTGTAAATTGGTATTAGTGAATAAATGACCTATGAACCCTAAATTTTAAAGGTCAGAGTCACACAACAACTGACTATGACATCTGCAAAGAATTCTTGGGTCCATTTTATACCATCCAGCTACCTTGCCAATCCATGTTATTTGTCTCTTTCCCTTTTTTTTTTTTTTCATTTTCCAAAATATATGTCCTTAGATCTTTTTAAAAAATACCTGAAATGAGATTTTTTTAAGTAAAAAAAGAAAGAAAAAGCATAAACTGTCACTCAGCATCCATGAGGTTATCTATTTATTCTAGCTGATTTCATTGATTTTTGCCGGTACTAATCAGATCAATTATTGTGCATACAAAGAAGTGTTCCAGCACTGGCCATCAAGTACAAATATATTTGAAGGACATTTTTACAGATCAAAGAACTTGTGGAAGATATAGAGGAGACTAATTAAAAATCGAGCAGTGTCTTCTGAAAATTTTTAAGTTAATAAAAGTGGACACTTTTTAAGACTAAGTGAAAACTGTGTATATGTACCTACAGATGAGAATTTTCTATGGCAGATGTTGGTGCAGTATAAAACTGACTGTGAATTTGCCACATACTGGATGCTCTTCACAACTTGCTTTGCTGGCACTTCAAATCCTCAAAAAGGCACGGGATTTCCTCATTCTTTTGACTACCACAGCACAGATATCTGTACATCACAGTCTTGTGTTGATTAGTGCCATATCTGATCACATGACATGTTTGATCCTCATCCAGGCTCAAGCTTTTGATTAATTGTTAATGAGAGGCAGAGCATGTGATGGAGTGAGGATATCAGCTGCAGGAAGATGTGGCAACTAATCAAGCGCACAGGGCTAGAGAAATGTCACTGAGGGATAATTGCTCTAGCAGAAAGACTTCAGAGGCAAAAGCCCACAAGTTTTGGAGTAAAATTGAACTGGCAGAGTAAGTTTGTGTCAAAGTAATACTGTTTTTTAATGACAAGTTGTTCCTTTACAGGCCACTGATTCTGGCAAGCCACCACAATCTGCAAGCTTAGTTCTGAGCATCGCTGTGGAAGATGTGAATGACAACCCACCGGTGTTCCCCCAAAAATCCTACTCCGTGACTGTGAGGGAGAATGAGCCTCCACATGTGGTGTGTGGCACTAAGAATAAACAGCCTGTTCTGCACTTGTTTTCTTTCTGTGCACTGGGAAGGGGCAGTGATGTCTCATGGCTGTGCATTGCTGAATATAATTTTTTACTTTGTGGGGCCTGTAGAATCACACAGCGTGTTTGTTTGTATGACAGGGGAGTACTTGTCTCACTGATTCTTCCTGGAACTCTCACAGAGTGAGATCTGCTCCCCCTTTCCCTCTTGTCCTCAGCAGTGATTCCACACTGCACATATTGAGTTTTCGCTGGATCTATGGGCAACGTGTTTTAAAGATGTTTAGTGCTGTAGGTGCTGTGCATAAGTCCAGCATCTCTCTGTTCTTACGCGTTTCTGTCTTAGAGTAATGGAATGGTTTGGATTGGAAGGGACATTAAAGATCATTTTGTTCCGACCCCTCAGCCATGGGCAGGGACATCTTTCTCTAAGACCAGATTGCTCAGAGCTCCATCCAGCCTGGCCTTGAACATTTACAGGGATGGGGCATCACAACTTCCCTGGGCAACCTCCCAGTGCATCCATTTCTGGCTCTGTATCTGCCTTGCAGATGTGACCTAATGGTTTACAGGAGTCAAGGGAAGAGCTATCACCTGACAATCTGTAATTGCTCTGCCACAAGCTGTGCCAGAATTCCAGCAATGCAATTAATCAATTGATGAGTAATTCAGTCAGTAAATACTTTGTGGGTCAATACCAGTCTTGTGTGCATGTTTTGCCACTCTCTTTGTTCTGCTCTAAACCTTTTGTTTCTGACCCTTTTCTCTTCTATTTTAGATTTTGAGTGCAGTAGCCACAGATGCAGATATAGGGTACAATGCCATCATTCATTACGCCATAACTGGAGAGACGACTTCATTTCATGTTGGAGAACTTTCTGGAGATATTGCAACCCTTCAACCTCTGGACTATGAAAGTCATTCCCAGTATATGTTTATTCTGAAAGCTTTCAATCCTGGAGAGCCACATCTCCAGGACACAGCAAACATTACAGGTAGCTCTATACAGGTAGCTCTACTTTACCACAGAAAATGAATGTTCATTAACCCTAGAGAATATTTCAGCATGTGTAATTCTGAGGCATAAACCAAGAGTAATGCAGTCTGCTAGAGTAAATTATCAGAAATGATGGTGTGTGATCTTTACAAATAGCCAGATGAAATTTTTCTAAAAACAAAGTTTGCCATGTCAAAAATGAGGATTTTTCACACAAAGTGACATTACTTCCTTCAATATATTCACAATTTTTTTTTCTATTTTCTGAGAGCCTATTGACATTTGGATTGAAAAGTTTCCAAAAACATAATTCAGGTTTTTTTCTGCTTGTATACAGAAGGGCAGTTTATAGGGTGATAAACAGTGTTGACAGTGATTTTTAGTCTTGTTAAAATAACAGTGCTTTATTGCTGACTTTTTTTCCTTGTAAAAAAATAAATTTGTTCTGTTGGGGGGAAAAAAGACATTTCTGTGAAGTTGGTATCTTAGCTTTTGGCCAGCCCTACTTTTGATCAGTATGACTGTATATTCTGATTCAGAGGAGCTGTGATGGTTTATATTACCTGAAAAAAACCCAACTCATAACCATTTAGGTAAAACTCACTAAATGTGATGATTTTTTCTCAGTTACTGTGGAAGATGTTAATGAAGAAGGACCTGTGTTTGACCAGTCCTCATATTACAAGATCCTCCTAGACAGTTCTACAGCTGGCACACTGGTAGTAGACATCAATGCAAGAGATGAAGGCAAGGGTTACGATGAAGGCATTTTCTACAATATTTCAGGTATGTTGGAAAAAAATCTTAGGCCTGTTTATTACTGGGATCCTTGATACTGCTAAAGCAAGCTGCATGACACCAGAATGAGAGAGAATGGTCATAAATTGAACTGGCAGGTTTGGACTGGATAGAAGGGGTAAGAAATCCTCCGTGAAGATCAGTAATTAATGAAAGAGGTTGCCCAGACAGGCTGCCCTTGGAGACTCTCACCTGATGGATCAAAGCCTTGAACAACCTGTGCTGAATTCACTCCTGGCCCCATTTTGAGCTGAGATTGGACTAGAGGGGGTGTCTTGCTCCAAACCACACGTGCAGATTAGGATTTCAACATGTGTCCCTTCACTCCTGGGCATACGCTTCAGTCACTGGTCTCTGCCGGTTCCAGGGAACATCTCCAACGCTTCTTTTTCTATTTTCAGGTGGAAACTCAGAAGGCCTCTTTAGCCTTTCCAGTACTACAGGAGAACTCAGGTTAACAAGAGACTTATCCAAACAAACTGCTCCCCTGTATTACTCCTTGAACGTCACCGCTACAGATTCGGGTCTGCCGCCTCTTTCAACCTCTGTAAAGGTACTAAAATTTCTACCTTGCACTCTGTTTACTGCACAGTAATTCCCCAGATTGTTTCATTCTAAACTGAGCATAGTTACACCAGGAAAGGGGTATTAGGCAAAACTATGCAAACCAGGAATCAGAATATCAGAGATTTATTTCTGTTTCAGGCTACAAGATAACAGTTACCAAGTTATGCTGCCCTAGCAATTGCTGGCTGTGATCATTCCATTTCAGAAAAGACAGACAGAAGCTCCAGGCTGTGAGGGAGGAGAATTAGAGCAGTAGACACTACTGTGCAAGGTCAAAGAGTGGGACAGCCAGAAAGGATGTAACAGAAGTATATCATAAATAAGCAAATAAACTGTTCCTCTTTCTTTTCCTATAATGTAAGAAAAAAATAATTTCTAGATTGAAGAGTGAGAAATCTAAATACGATTTAAAAAATAATTTTTACGCAGTGCTTATAACTTGCTGGTGATCTTTTGCCAGTAATTTCACAGCAGAATTAAAAAAAAGAACTAGAAATCTATATGGATAAAGATGTAGAAAGTTACCTTCAACAACCTTAAAATGTAGACTTGTAAGCCATCATTCTTCAGACGATTGGATAGCACCTGTCTGGCAACAGAAAAAAATTATCTTTATTTTTGTGAAGCAGTAGGCATTTTTTATTTACCACCTATCACCTTTTGTTCTTAATCTGTAAATCAGTTACAATAGTTTTAAAATACTGTATATGCAAACTCCTGCTCTGGTTACACCCTCTCCAGTGGAAGACTGGAGATGAGAGCATCTCTCTGAGAGCTGCTTAGTTAGACAAGTCCTTTAAAACGTGCTGTATGTGAGGAACTGGAACTCAGTATTTAGCAAAGCACCTAGGTGAGGTTTCTGATGTTTCCCACCAGTATTTGCTCCCTTCAGGGCAGTGCCAAACTCAGCATGAAGCAATCCCAGGCTACTCACTGTCAAGGCCTGGACTTGTGCTGTCTCACACCTCAATAGGAAAGTTCCAGCTAAAGCTGCAAACATCACCCCCATGGCCATGTCCTTTTCCCTGCAGGTGTCAGTCATGATTGCTCCCATGGATGTGTCCTACCCAGTGTTCCTGGAAGAAGCCTATCACCCTGCCCCTCTGTCAGAGAAGACTCCCGCAGATACATTTGTTGTAGAGATCAGTGCCTTGTACAAACTCCCTGTGAACTACAGCATTGCCTCTGGAGATGAGAAAGGTGAGCCTTGGATGTGGAATAATGGGAAGAGGGGGTGTGAAACAACAAGCACAGCACAGAGCATTGGGATGGTTTCTTCTCTCCTTCCTTTTGCTCTTACCTCAGTTCCACAGCTGTTAATACTGGATGGGAACGAACCCAATGCACCAATTTGATGTGCATCAGGTGTGGGCACGATTGAATTTCTGTCAGAGCAGCAGAAGGCACATGATACAGGGCTGGCTTCACCAGCTCTGTGCTGTGTCTGCTGCAGGAAGATCAGGCTGTATCTGGTCAGGCATAAAGTTACTCTGGCTGGAGAAAAGAAAAATAATAGCACAGAAACTTCTAGTAGAAAGACTAACTCAGCAACGTTTTCCTAACAAATGTGAGTGCCTAGAGCAAGTTTATATGTGGTCAAATGTGTCAGTTCTTTGTCACGTTTTTTTTACTAAATATAGAGCTGATTTTAATCTATCATCAAACAGCCAATTTGTACTTCAGTTTTGTAAAGTTTTGTAAAGACTTTTGTATGAAGTCGTGATCTTCAAGGTAGTTGCAAAATTCCACATCTCCATTAAGAGCAGGACTTCTTAGGAAATATAAAACTTTCTAACTGAAAGAGGGGCAAATAATCTCTCACTGTTTCAGAGGAACATGGAGATCTGACTGGAGAGTGGTGGATTGAATTTTCTCCCTTTTGGTTCCCATCTGACCTTCTGAATTATTTATCTTTGTTAACTACGGCCCTGGATATATCTGACATTCTTGTCAACCTTGTAAAAATGTTGAATTTTATTTTGTTCTCTGAAGAATACTGTAACATACAACATTCATATAAATAATGTGACATTTTCACTGGAGGATTCATATCTTCAGTTTCAACTAATGAAATCCTAACCAGAATAATTTCTGGTTGATTTTTTTTTTAACCAGGATATTTCATTATCCATTCATCCAATGGTATCGTAAGAACAAGTAAGAATCTAGAACTGGAAGATTTTCCAGTAAATTTCAAGGTACGAGCAACAGACTCATCTAATGCTGCCATATTTAATGAAGTTGAAGTGGTGGTGGAAGTTATTGATGAAAACAATTTCCCACCGGTTTTCCCATCTTCTCTACTAGAAGAGAGATTGCCAGAGGTAAGAAAATGTCACCCAAACTGAATCTCAAAATTAAGTCTTCAAAACAATAAAAACAATCTTTTGTTGAGTATACAAGTAAACCTTCTGGAACTGGGCAGACTTGCTGTTCAGTCCTACCATATAATGATGTGAGGTTTATTTCAAGCTGGAAATCCCAATACACAACAAGAATGATCTAGAAGTGTGGACTTATTGAAGGAAAAGTGAATCTTTTCTAATAAGGGGCTCCATGAAGGAAGAACTACCACTCCATTTTGAATATTTTACATAGAGAATATTCAGGTGCATTCAAAATCTACTGGAGGTGCTGAGCACCTCATAGGCTATCACTCAGCTTTTTGTAAGGGAGCTTCACACAGGGAAGTAACAGGGCAAAGTCTCTAATTTCGCACTATTTCTCCTCTTGCTCACGTACAATCTGTTGTGATTTTGCTGGCACAAGTGATCAGCAGCAGAGAACAAGCCAGATTTCAGTCAGATTTTCAGCCATTGTGGTTCTCTATAGAAGAAGCCACAGCATTTAAATATGCAAAAGCATCTTGCTCAACATTTCACTCTCAATTTTCAAGCAATGCTTTTCACACTTTAATCTGCTGGTTGCTTTTTTTTTAAAAAAAGAAGCACATTGATCATGTTAATATTTTATAGAGCACATACCTTGCCTTTGAGATCTCCAGCTGATGCACATGTATTGCCTTTAGCAGCCACAACTGATTTAAAATCTACTCCATTTCCACCACTGAGTTAAATATAGTTTCATTTATTACACCTAATTTTAATGTTCCCAGTTAGTTTAATGGAGAAGAACCAGAATCACATTTCCCAACCTTAAAAAATTGATTTCCATGTGAAATATTTACACAGTGGGAATTGCTGGATGCCCTGTTGGATCAAATAACTTCAGATGAGGTCTCAAATGGCTCTGCAAGTGAAATGCTGATATCTACTGTCAATCTTGGTGCAAATAACATTGTTAAAAAGGAAGAATTAGATAATTTATTTTGATTAGCCAAATAGTGTTCAGAAAGAAACATGACTTTGGAGTTGAGAACACCCATTGAGTTTCATAAGAAAAGAGTTTGCTGAACAGAAATAACAGCAAGTCGGATGCTTGAGGTTAACATTTGGGCTGTTTGAAATAATTTTTCTCCCTGAAAATTGCAGCTATGGGTAGAGACGGGGGGGGAAGAAAACAGTTATTTTCTGTAAATTAGAGAAAGCAAGAGACTCTCTTACTGTGCTGAAAAAGTTGTATAATTTTGATTTTAAAGCCCATACTACTGTAAGTGGGTGCAGTATCTGTTACTTTCACATAATTCAAGCAATTGCAGCAAAGCAGTCTCTGAGAGCCTCAGTCTTTCCTCCTCCACAGAATTCCCCTGCTACTCAGATTGTGCAGCTGAAAGCTCAGGACAATGACACAGGTAGAAATGGCTTCCTGACATACGGCATTCTCAATGGACATGGACTAAAATTCAGGATAAATGAAACAACTGGAATCCTTTATTCCACAGCCCCCTTTGATTATGAAGAGGAACCCACAGAGTATCAGGTTTGCTTTAGGTTTTTTACATCTTTTTTATTCAGAACTCTTTATCTTTCTTTTGGAAAACAGGTGACACTTGTGCTTTTGTTTAGCTTGATAATGCTTGAATGTTTTCTGCACTGGTTTAGAATAGGAGCATCTCAAGGTGTGAGACATTATTAAAACAAGCCACTGCCTTTTGACTATAATGAAATTCAAGCACAGCTCATTGTTCATCTGCCCTGGCAACACTTCAGCACATGAATAACTAATTTCACAATGACAGCTCATGTATTCAGCACTGTCTGTTGCTTGAACCAGTGCTGGACTGAGATCTTGCAGATACGATTCTCAGTTAATCTTCTCTTTGTTGTTGCCACTGCTGGATATTTTTTATGGTCTTACTTTGCTTCAAGTAAAAATATTGGTGATTTTGTTGGTTCTACACAGAAAGACTTTTTCAATTCACCCAAACACTCCTTCAGTTTTCAAGAATCATTTTGAGGTGAATTTAGAGCTGGATTTTATATTTCTAAAAACATTTCATAAAATACACCAAGATTTTTTTTAATCCTTATGCAAGAACCTCTTTGTATGGCTTCTCATTTCCGGTAACTGTGTAACTTACAGGTTGTGGTGTATGCTGAAGACGATGGAATCCCTGAGAAGAAGAGGGGTTACTGCACAGTTGTGATAAAGATCACTGATGTTAATGACTGGCCACCTGTGTTTGATCCAGTGCCTGACTTCAGTGTCCATGAAAATGTGCCTGTGGGATTCATAGTTGGAAAAATCACAGCATCAGACAGAGACACAGGAGACAATGCCTTTGTTCTGTATAACCTTACAGGTAACAAGGAATTCTGTCACTGCACTGGCACTTTGCTGTCCATACAATTATGAGCATAATTAGTATTATCCCTGTTATTTCCACCAAAGCCATTCACTGTCACCTGGTTTGGAATGTTACTAATTTATGCTCATACAATTTTCAAACCTTGGCTCACGTTTCAGATGCGCATTCACTCAAAATATTTCTGCTCTTCTTCTACATTATCCATATGCTACTTAAAAAAATTGTTTTGATGCATTTGGGACACAAGTAAACATATAATTTAGGAGCACAGTTAATTATGTGCAGCTAAGATGTATTATTTGATAATGCTTGTTTAAATCTGTCTCAGGAGACGGAGAAAATATATTTGAAATAGATGAAATACAGGGCATCATTAAGATAAGGAACTCTCCAGACTATGAAATCATGAATAAATACAACCTTGCAGTGACTGCAGTCAACAATAAATCTGCCCCTTTCTACCAGGTAAGAGACCATTACTGTAATGAACAGCGACCCTTCAGAGTGGATTTTGAACTACTGGGAGGGAGATCTATCCCAGGCATTTATTGTGTAGAATAAATGAGTCACCTCATCATGTTTAGAGTCAGACTTCTACAGCCTTTAACCACAATGAGTAGTAATATACTTTAATTATGTGAAATACTTCAAAATTATGCATGATAGGCTTTGACCCTGAATTGTTTGCTGACTGACCTGTGCTGGGGAACTGGAGTTTGTGTGCTGCTGTTAGAACCATAAGTGATGTGATAATTTTTTGTGGGAGAAGAAGTATTTTCAGCAGACTGTTCTGATTCTGTATTTCTTTTATTTGAAAAAATATGAGACACTTTCTTTAACAGAATCAGAACATGTGTGGTTTCCTTGACTGCATGGTGGAGGTTGCCTAAACCCATCCTGTTCTTACTCATTCAGACACCTTTCAAGAAGAATCCTACTCCAACACTGAATTCCTGCCTCTCCTGTTAAAATCCTGTAGAGATCTCTGAAGATGAGTTGACACAATTAAACCCAAACAATATTTTACTGCAGCATTTTTGAAGCCTCATTTATAATTTCTGTTGCATGTGCCAGTGAGGAAAAAAACAGTGCTAAATAAGAGTTTCTAAATACTCTAAAATGCATGGCACCATTTTGTTTTCTAGGCAGCCACCCATGTGAGTGTTGCAGTGATTGATGTGAATGATAATGCCCCCGTGTTTGCCCAGAGCTCCTATTCCGCTTCCATAAACATGGTGAATCCCGTGGGTGCTCCTGTCCTCACCGTGAGCGCCACCGACCGCGACCAGGTGATTCCTCCTGTGACCCTGACACTGCTCTGGGCTGCAGCACAAGCGCATCCTGCTCCATTCTCCTGCCACGCAGCTCCCAATGTAGCAGAAAGTGAATCCTGCTTAACTACCAGCCCTGGGGATTGGAAATTAGGAGTATTCCTGGCTCTGCCTTGACAATGACATACTCCCTGGCCCTGGGCATGTTTCCTCAGCTGTATTTCCTTTAATTTTTCCCTTTACTACAAACAGCTGCATGCACCAGTCCTTCAGAAGTATACAAGGACTGAAGCAATGTAGTGTCTCTGAAGTTATTTGAACTTTTGAGGTAGAAAAATCTATAAAAATTAAACATCATATAGCTGATTTGAGCAAGGAAATGTCTGCTTGCCAAACTCCTCTGAAGTGTGGCAGCCCAGCTGATTCTCTCTGTCCCCATTTTTAAATGTAATTTTGTTTGATATATCTGTACTACACCCATCAAATAGTATCCAGGCACTGGCAGGGATATCCAGTAGTCAACCACATCACCATGACAACATCACTAGTAATTATATCATTTACAAGATGAAACATCTCCAAGTGACAACAAAATAGGTGTAGCAGGTGCCTTCCTATTTCTTCATGCATAATTTTGGTTGGAATAGCTGCAGCTGTGGTACATTGCTGCAAATCATCTAACAGCCCTTTTTTAATCAGCCTTTTCAGTGACTTTGTATAAAAAATGAAATTGCCTTTGAAAATTGCTGAACTGTGGGAGATCTGCATTGAGACCCCAATGAAACTCCTCCTTCAGCTGTGCAGAGTGGCACTTGTCCTCCCTGTGCCACCCTCACTACTCTGACTGTCCCCCTCTACACATCTAACTTATTTTCATTAGAGACTTTTTGCCATGTTTTTACTGTGCAAATGATCGATGTATTGTGTACTTTCTTCTGCTTTGGGGTTTTGTTTGTTTGTTTGTTTGTTTTAATTTGTACGCATCCTACCATGGCTTTCATTCTTCAAAGAATCAGTATTTTCAAAATTATTTCGCTAGAGACATTTCGATGTTTTCTGGATCTCTTGTTACAGTGTTTATCCTACTCTTCCAAACAATCTCCCAGTTCCATGAAATTCTGTTCCTTTCATGGCAGGGGCAAAATGGCCTTATTGAGTATTACATTGTCCCGGATCCCACTGTGAGCCCATTCTTCTTGATAGAGGATTTGAGTGAGGGGAAGATAATTACAACTGGAAACCTGTCTAGATCTGGAGAGATGCATTTAACAGTGATGGCAAAGGACAAAGGTTCTCCTCCTTTAAATGGCACTGCTGTGGTTACTCTGAGCGTGTTTGACAACCGCCCATTCGTTCCTCGCTTCAACACAAGTGAGATCAGGTGAGGCTTTCATAGTGAGTTAAGTAACTGCGATGTGTTCACCAGGTAGTGCAAAGCATAGCAAAGTTGAAGGTCGTTTTCGTATTTTTCCATGCAGAAGAAAAGACATCAGTTTTGAGGGCTTCTTTAAAGAAAAAACATAGGAAATTCTGCTATACTTGGGGTTCTGTGAATGTGAGTTGAGGCATTGCCTTTTATTTCTCTACTTTGCAGCTTTTATAAGCCAGACTCTTTGTCCCTTTTCTCTTGAACACTATAAAACATTTTTCCTTAGGTTTTACTCAAGGATGACCCAAAATCTGGCTGGAAAATCAGGGTTTGCACTGAACTCTGAAAATTGGGCAGATCTGGCAAACAGATCTGGGGGGAAGAGGCAAGATTTTCCACAGAGAACTTTCTTTTAAAGAATTAAAATTCAAAGCCTTCCTGGGAAGCCACTGTTTGCAAATTTAACATTACAATTCATCATTTATTTCCTGCATTAGCGTTTCTGTTTCGGAAAACACGGGAGTGGATTATTTAATTTATGATTTTGCTGCGGTTGAAACTTCAGGAAAACCGATTGATTACACTGTTGTATCTGGCAATGAAAGAGGTGAGTACTATCCTTCTTAGGAGTTAAAATAGCCAGGAGAACATCATAACCTGTCTTTTGCATGGCAGGTGCTGATGTGCATAAATGAGGATATAGAGAGCTTGGATAAAACTTTTTTAAAGAAAGGAGTACGCAGAGAATATTTTCAGGGCTTTTCAGCATTGACTTTACTGATCTTTGGCTTTAGAAAGGGTGGTAACTTGCTAAGAAATGGCTTCTTTTAATCTTAAACTAGGACAATTTAAAGACCAGGAGGAGCCAAAATAGAAAGTGTTGTTAACAAGCAGCTTCCTCCCTGCCAATCACTTTTAGTTCATCATTTCCTTGCGTTTATGTTAAGGCATCTGCCCCCTTGCAGCTTTGCCCAGGCTCCATTTCACCCACAACAAAAGAAGGACATAGGAACTGAGAGAAAACTTGGAAATGCATAAAAAATGGAGCTGTGCAAGAAGGAGCTGCAATTCTCCTTATTTGTGAAATCATGTGAAATTCTTTTTCACATTTACTGTTCCTTTACACATTTAAGAGCTGTTTGGTGTGGGGTAGGAACCCAGCTGTGATGATGCCTTTGCTGCTTGGCCAGTGGAAGTGTTGAATTTCACATTGTTCAGAGCAGAGAAGCCATGGGAACATCCCAAGGGCAACTAAGACACGAGAGGTAGGAGGGGGTACAAGTGAAATGGTAGCTGTCACAGCAAAAGTGCATGTTTGTCCTTCCAGGTCACTTTAGACTGGATCCTGAAAGTGGTGAGCTGAGAACAGCCGTTAATTTGGACTATGAGGAAGTTTCTCAGTATGTGATCTTAATTCAAGCAAACGAAAAAGTCTTCTCTGCTGCAGAAGTCCAGCGTTCAGGTAACTTCTCGCCTTGAAGGACATTTCAGTGGAGCAATGAACACACATTTTGTATTTGCAATCCATACAGGAGTGGTGGTTCTCTTT
Organism: Chamaea fasciata; assembly: GCF_029207755.1. NCBI lineage: Eukaryota > Metazoa > Chordata > Aves > Passeriformes > Sylviidae > Chamaea > Chamaea fasciata. Next base: position 8,422,674 of record NW_027094088.1, on the reverse strand, counting down.
GACTTGTAAAGTTTGATGTGAAAAGCTGGTGGCCAAGGTGGTTCACTTGTGCTTTTTCCAGACCTGTTTGCTGAGAACGTGGCCATGCTGACGATCTCTGTGCAGGATGTGAATGAAGAGCCTGTGTTTTCCAGCAATTCCTACTCTGCCCGCATTCCCAACTCTGTGCCCTACAAATACCCTGTCATTACAGTCCAGGTAGAGTATTTCCTGCGCTCTTCACAAGGACAGAAATCCTGTGACAGAGCTGAGTTTCTTCCACTGCATTAAAGGAGCCTTAAATCTGTTCTCAAGAGCTGAGTTTACTGATTGAAGAGCAATGTGCAGCCCAGGCTGAGTGTCACAAATCACCTTTTTTAAACCCAGGCCACAGATCCAGACTCGGGAGACAATGGACTTCTGCTGTACAGCTTAGTGAGAGGTCAAACCAACGAATTCGACATCAATGAACACACAGGGGAGATTTTTACAGTTGCTGTAGCAGGAAAGACTGGAACATTTTATCTGGAAGTCCAAGCTGCAGACCAAGGCACAAGAAGACTCACAGCCCAGACAACAGTCAGTGTAAGGAAGATTTTTATGTAAAATCCTGATTTACTTCCATGTCAAAATTGTAAACAAGAAGGGCTAAGTTTGGTAACAGCAAAAACAAAAAATTACTTAACACTGTCAGTAGGGCTGTCAGATACACGAGTATTTACATACTAGAATTAAGAGGTTGCCATTTTCATTGACATATAAAAAGACGTTGATACAAAACCTGATTTTTGGAGGACTTTGATTTTGTATCAGAGGGGTTTTGTTATTGTTTAGTGGGTTGAGGTTTTTTTGCTCAGTCTATGAGAGGTAGAAATGCTTTAGAAAATCTTATCTGTGTTTCTTTATTAGGTAACTGTTGATTCCAGTTCCAGTAGCAACATTGTGATGCTGGTTCTTAATCAGAAGATCAATGTTGTGGAAAGAAACAGGGCTGAAATGCAAAGGTATTTTTGGAACTGTAAAGCTTATTTTGGTATAATATCTAATGATGAATTCCAAGTCCCTTTGGGACAGGGGTCTGACAGCTTACAGGGAGCTGATACAGCCAGTGTCCAGGAAAAGCCAGGCCCTCAATTTGACATAGCTCAGAATAATTTCAGCGAATTCACACGAATCCACCAATTTTTGCCTTGTAAGGTTTTAGCCTGAAGCTGACAAATCTTAGAGGTCATTGGACTAGATAATTTCAAGTGATCTCTTCCTACGTTAGTGTTTGTGCCATTTTTAACAGCCTAGGGTAAAACTTTTCCTGGACGGCAGGATAAAAACGTGGAGACATAGGGCAGACACCACAAACCAAACCGACCATTGCTACAGCTGAAAACCCCACCTCATGGCACAGCAGCAGAGCTCTTCCCCAGGACATCCCAGCCCTGCAGGAACAGGGGATTAGCCAGTGATGTGTGATGGCCACCATACAATTAAAACCATAACTGGGCCTTTTTGGCATGCTAACAAGGATGGAAGATCTTTTTTTTTTTTGGCTACACATAAACATATATTTACATTGGAAAGATTGAGTCCTGTGCTTATGAAAGGAAATCACTCTGAAGGTGGGAAAAACGAGTTTATGATGTTGATGCTATTGCGGACAAGTTCTTGTCGGTAAAAATTAAATGAAAAACTTTCTTGGAAGCAGCTGGTGCTGACTGCTACCAGAATGATGGATTAACTGGGCCACTGGTCCAATCCAGCACTAAATCTCTGGAAAGAGGAGAAAACAATGAGGATTATGAGACTAAATTTCCTTCCTCTCCACCTTTACTGTATATAGTAATCTATAGATTTTTTTTTTTCCTCTGCTACTCAATCACTGAACAATTTTGGACAAATAGCTTAATTTCCTTGCTGATGATAATCCTGCATTTTTACATGCTTAGATTAAAATACCTGCCAAGAGATTTTTATTAGTATCAATCAATTAATATCTGCTTAGTGTTGTATTAAAGACGGCTTCATTTAATTTCCAGAATAAAAGAATCTATCATTGCCCAGTTAATTGAAAAAATGTTTTCTTCATATGATGTCAGGGTCCTGGAAGATAAACTTGAATGGAATGTATACGTGGTTAATATTTATTCCAAGGAGTTTGAAAGAAAAGCAAGGAGCAGCACTGATGAAACTGAAGTATGGATCATTGCTTTTGATGAGGCCTACCAGGAAGTACCTGCAGGAGATGTAAAAAGGTCTGTATGGCACAGTCTGACTTGTGGGGGCCAGAGCTTATGCAGACAGGCTTTTTAGAATTCAGAAAGGTGATTCACTATTTACTTGAAAGCTACTTTTCAGAGTTTGCCGAAAAACATAAGTAAGGTTATTTCATTGTGCAAAATAGATTTAAAAGTCAGTTTAAGAAAAAAAAAAGCTGAAGGAGAAAATATAATTAAAATATATATTGACCTCAGAGTGGCAGAATGTTGGTTAAAAACTCACACTTTAGGTGTATTTTACATTTCTTTGGTAACCTGCCAGTGATGTGGATCTAGTTCAACTGTCCAAGCTCTGCAGCATTTTAGTTTTAGGTCACGAGCAGCAGGGGTGGTTTCTGGAAAACGGAGCTTTTCCTGAATGAAAGACATGACAAGTCCGAATCCTCAGGAAAGGTCTTGGCAGACCAGGGAGGGATATTCTCTATTTTCTTCACTACTCCTGCAGCCAAAATGAAAGTAAATCAGGCACATTTTCCCCTTCTGTGCTCAGAAAACTGCGGGAGCAGAAGGTTGACATTGAGTTGGAGCTGGAGAAGGTGTTTTCCACATCTGTCAGCGCTGCCGTCGGGGAGGCTCCGGCCGCCCCGGCATCCCCGGAGCTCGTGGCCGCCATCGTGCTCGGGGTGCTGCTCGCCGTCACCTCCATCGCCTTCCTGGCCTATGTCCTGCTGGATCTGAAAAGGAAAAGGTACAGAGGGTTGGCCTTGACCATGGCACTGAGACTTACAGCTGGTGGGTTTAATTAAGCGTCAACCCAAAAAATGTCTGCCTGATAAATTACTGGCATTTGCAGGGAGCATTGCCTGAGATTTGTTATGTTGGATGCACCACACACAACTGAAAGTTGTTTCTCCTTGTGTTTGCCACACAGCAAAAGCAGAAACAAATACTTCTAAAACAGAGAAATGTGGGCAGCAGAAATTTTAACTGTGAAGGGAGGAACATGAGTCTCTTCCAACCCCAAAAATGATGATATCAAGGGAGGTTTTGCTGCTTAACTTCAGTGGCAGCAGGGCCACATGGTAGAGGAAAACAAATAACTTCCAGAAGGGAAGCAAACATTTACACTGCTACCATTATGGAAAAATAGGAAATACTCCAAACTAATCCCCAGTGTAACACTGAAAAGAAATGTTGTGTATTCAACTTATTACACAAATAATTCATCTTCTGTTTCTAAAACAACTGTAAAGCCAATCTTCAAAAAGATATTTTTTTATTATTATTATTTTAATATTTTCAGAAAGTATGGGAAACAGGATTTGGTTAAGAAAGTTGAAATTATGGAGGGCATTGAAAACCCATGGGCAGTTGACAGAAATGGAAGTCTGAAAAGCTTAGAGAAACCAGAGCACATGAATTATGGGTAAGTAGACAGCAGCTATCACAGATCTATAAAAAATTGCCTATAAAAACCATGGTTGTAGTTTATTCTGGTACCATAGAATTTCCCTTGGATCTCCCACTAAGCTCTAAGTCCATTTCTAAGGACCTTTAAAATGGTAAATTAAAAATGTCTACACTTGAAGGAGTTAATACCTTTTAATCTTGTATCAAAGGCAAATTCCTACTTACTCTTTAGCAAATTGTTAATCCTAGTGCAGAGAAGACCCTTCAGGATACAAGAAGCTACTTAATTCCCCTGGGTAAAATCCTGCTGATTTTGAGATCAGTGTACATGCTGCTCTTGGTTGTAGAGAGGCTGAGATTTTTGTCTCAGCTCCAAGTGCTATGAATTCTCTGAACTCTCTTAGGAGAACTGAGATGATGTCATTTGACAACCTGGAAGGTACTGGAGGAGATGATGTTGAAAAAGATGAAATTCAGGCCCCTGAAAAAAACAATTACCTGGAGACAGTGCTGCTGGATTACAAGGGTGAAAGTGAGCAAAACGGAGCACCTGAAAAAGCTGCTGAAAGTAGAAGTGTGGAGGTCCAGCCCACTGTGGGATTCACAACAAAACAGGTAACGAGCTTTTTGATTGCAAAGCATGGAGTGAAAGGTATTTTATTGTTATTCATCAAATAACTGAAGGAACAATCACAAAAGCAAATCTGATGGAACAAAAAAAAACAAACAACAAAACAAAACAACAAACAAACAAAAAAAAAACCCCCCAAAAATCTTGTAAAGTTATCCCTGGAAGTGTTCAAGGCCAGGCTGGCCAGGGCTTGGAGCAACCTGGTCTAGTGCAAGGTGTCCCTGCTCATGGCACAGGGGTTGGGGCTGGGCAATCTCTTATGGTCCCTTCCACCCCCAAACCATTCTATGATTGTGTTAAAAAATCTTAGAGGAGGGGCTTTGTCCCTGCCTAGAAGAAGGAGCAGGACTTTCATCCTGAAGTGATGACTCTCTTCTGTCTTTATGGAATGTGAACAGTAAAGGACTCACAATTTTATGATTCCTACTGTTTAATTTCTCCACACTCAACCATTTGCAGCTTTCTGCCTCACCTGCGTTACGCTTTTTTGCAGGATTCCTTTCTGACAGACACAAACCAGAGGCCAGCTGTTCCCTTAACACCTCATCCCACATTGCCTGCCCCCGAGAAAGAACTGAAAGGAGTTAAATTTTCCGAGGTGGCAGTGATTTTGGACGCAGAGCCTGGAGATGATGAGTCTGAAGGCGATGAGTCTGAAGGCGATGAATCTGGTGATCGTGTATCTCTCTGATAAGAACACTCGATGAAGAAAATTTTTAGAAAAACCACAATGAGACTCATTGAAACAACTCAGAATTAAATGAGCAATAAGAATATGGGAATGTGATCCAGATTATAATTCCGCTGCTGTTGCAAGCATATATAAGGAAGAGGACAAGCAATATAATGGGAAGGGCTGCAGTGCTGTACTGCAGGGTTGCTTCCCCAGCAGCAGCGCTGTCTCAGTGTATTTAATTTCTTTTGGCACGTGTCAAATGGGCAAGACAATAAACCCGATTCCAGAGGCGTTGCCTTGTCATTGCTTCAGATGGAGTCATTTCGGGACATTAATTCTTCTGTTCTTCTGCGCAGAAGTGTCCGCCGCAGTGTTTGAAAACGAGAGTCTGTTTTCTAATTTTCCTGTTTCCCTTTTTTTTTTTTTTTTTTTTTTTTTTTTTTTTTTTTTTTTCTCCTCTCCTCTTTTCCAGTTAGGCGGTGCCTTGCCGGAGCCGGGAGCAGCCCCGAAGGAGCGGCTTTTCCCGGGAACAGGAGCGGAGGAGCGGCGGCCGAGACCCACGGCAGCGCGGAGACTCCGGCCGCCGCCGCCGCCCCCGCTGCCTCCGCCCTCCGCGCCGGGAGGAAGGGCAGGGCAGGGCCTCGCCTTCCTCCTCCTCCTCCTCCTCCGGCGGGGCGGGGAAGTTTCTGGCACCTTCTGGCGGTGCCGGCGGAAGCGGCGGGGAGGGAGGCGCCTCCGCGGGGCCGGGGCAGCGCCATGGCCAAGTGGGGCCAGGGGGACCCGCGCTGGATCGTGGAGGAGCGCGCGGACGCCACCAACGTGAACAACTGGCACTGGTGAGCGCCGGGATGCGGCGGGAACGGGCGCGGGGTGCGGGACGGGGCTGGGGGGGAATGGGCGGCCGGCGCTGACCCCGCCGCTCCCGGGGCAGGACGGAGCGGGACGCCACCAGCTGGTCCAAGAGGAAGCTGAAGGAGGTGCTGGAGGGGCTGGTGGTGGAGGGCGAGGCCGGGCGCTGCGAGATCGGCGACCTCAAACACGTGGAGGGCGAAGCGTCCTGCAACAGCCGCAAAGGGAAACTCATCTTCTTCTACGAGTGGAACCTGCGCCTCAGCTGGAAAGGTACGGGGGGAAAGGGGGATGCGGGGGGAGGTGGCGTTGGCACGGGCCCCGTGGGCTCTGTGCTGGGCCCTGCTGCCGTCGGGGCCATCCTCTGCAGAGGAACCTGTCCCCTCCGGGCTGGGAAAGCGGGAATGTCTCGGTGAACTGCAGTGACTCAGAGTCGTGGGGAGATTGCGGGAGCCACGTGGGCCCGGACTGGATAAACGCGTATTCTTAAATAACCTTGAAACCCGAGCTTGGCTCTTTCCCCCTCACCCAGGCTTTTTCCACCACATATTCCTTAGCGCTGCGTTCCCGGGGTATCAGCACGGGATTATTCACTTCGGTTTGCAAGAAGTGAATGCCTGCATTGTGGAGATACTGACAGCAGAGTGCCAGGGCTGGTTTACTTCCACTATTCCCAAATTACAGCTCGGAATTACAGCTGTGTGCCCCGTGCCTGTGGAGAGCAGGAAAACCTAGCAGACGTCACATTACAGCTGTTTCCAAAAACTAACTGTAGTTTACATTGAGGATTATGAATTACTTGAGGATAAAACTCTTTAGTGGGAAATAGAAATAATTCTCAATTTCTTGGGATACTGGGGGCTGTGCCCGTGCATCTTTTTGTTTTGCCATATCCGTTTGTAATCCCAGCTCTTGGAGCTGCCCTCCGCTGTGCTTGTCCCATGACAAGCTCTTTGTTTGCAGTATTTTTTGGTGATACTAAGGAATTCTTTCCATTTATTATATGCCTGAAACTTGACAGCAGATTGTGGCCTGTGTCTTGCACTGGAGTAAGAAGCAGGAGCAGCTGATGGAATGAGCGGGCACAGGAAATTGTCCCTGGATATTGTAGTGCCAAGTGACAAGTTGTGTTTCCCCAGATACTCAGCCCTCGGGTGGGGAGAGTGGCCTGACTGGAATATTGCTGAGACCAGAACAGGTCTGGAATTGAAGTCCGCACCCCACAATGAGAGGGGACTTTAAACCAAGTACTGTTGTTTGTTCTAGAGAGTTTTGTATGTTTCAAGTGCGTTACAAACTAAGACCATACTTAGAGTTGTGGTGTAAATGTTAGCAGAGAGCCAGGCAAATATACTCTTGTGCAGTTTAAATCAGTGGAGACAGAGGAATCGTAATCAGCTTTCTGACTTCTTTAAGTTCAGCTAAAATTGGCTTTGTGTGGTTTATTTCAGAGTATAAAGTTAGAAGCAGGCAGACCGCATTTTGTTTGTATTTCTATGGAAGTTCTCTCTAAACGGTTTCTCTACAAGGTGTTTATGCTGGTCAGTGTTTAGAGACAGCTCTGACGTGCTGGCTGCTTTGCTATGCTGAGTGAATCATGGCTTTGAGAGCTTAATTTTAAATGAGTTTTAAATTTCCTACTACACAGGAAATTCTAAATAAATAAAACCCCAGAGGCTGATGATTTTTTTGGTGATAGCCATCGTGTTGTGTGTTTTGAGAGCTCTAAAATTAGAATTGAGAGTTCAGATTGAGCTAAAAAATTGTAATTCATTCTCCAAGTCTTCAAGGATAACTAGGACTTCAAGCTAAGATTAAAATGTGGGTATGTAAGGACATGATAAAAATCCTGAGATTTACAGCCGGTTTGGAAAGTCCGGTGTTTGAAAAAGCATTCTGCTTAGCAATTTAGATAAGAGAGAAACGAGAAAGTGAGGAGCTGAACACACTTAGTGGCACTAAAATTGAGCAAAATGGCTGTTCTATCATTTTTTAGAGGCTGTAATGAGGATTTGAATGGATCATTCCACATCGTGGGGGAAGCTTTGTGAAAACATGTTTGTCCTTTTAAAGCAGGTATATGTGTTATAGCTGGGTCTTTCTGAGATGTGTGCTTCACACTGGACTGGCAGGAAACCGAAAAAGAATTTTTTTCTCAGGTCTGTTATTGCATTGCAGTGCAATTCCAACACATAATTTGATTGATTGATAAAAAGGTAGTAAAACTTTGTTTACATTACAGTGGTAGTGAAAATGCAGAGCTGCACTGACATTCTGCCCGTGTCACATTGATCCACCAGCTCTGTTTGTTCACTGCCTGGACTTTGCTGCCCAGCACAGACACTGTCACTGTGAAACTCTGGGGTTCTGAAAATTCCTGATAGGATTAGCTGAATGAAGTCAGGTTTGTGTTTTGCTCCCCGAAAACTCCTTCCTGCATGCTTGCACTTCCTTTCTGGGAAGAGCAACCAAAAATAAGATTGATTTTATTGTCTGCAAAGACCATATTGTGTGTTTTTCCTGTACTGATCCTGGTGCTGGAAGGGAGCAGGGAAGAGCACACTGAGGTGGCTTTGTGGGCCCAGGAGCGTTTCAAGGATGGCGTGAAGCAGTTCCCATGGCTTCACTGAGTGACCCGTTCTCCTGGGAGACTCCAGGGTCGAGTTCTGCTGTCCCTGTGTGGATGTGGCTGTGTAGTTGTGGATTAACAGACTTTGCACGTTGTGCAATCCCTCATTGCCTCAGACCCGAGTGGGGAGGGATCTTTGCACTTTGTGTTCCCACCAGCCCTTCACTCTGTTCGTTCCAGGAAACACTTGGGCGTTTGTTGGAGTCCCTCACTGGGATCTCAGTGCCCCGCGGTCGCGTGGGGACTCAGGGAAGTAATTAAAGTAACGAGAGTGATGGTCAGGAACAGTGGGATCCAGGTGGCTCCTGTGAAAGTGAGAATCCCCAGAAATTCTGCATCTGCCTTCCTGGCAATTCCCCTTGTGCAGTCGTGCTCAGCCCTGGGCTGTTGGCATTTGAGAGTTTTGCTGATGTAGCACCTTGTTGGACTTTTAATGTTCTGACACTGAGCTGACAGACCTGCCTGTTTCTGTTGTTGCTTTCTGAAGAGATTTTATCTGATCTAATTAGTGAGTTAATTTAAATAACAAAACACTTTTGCAAGGCAAAGGGGAAGAGTCTTCAGTGTAATCTTTTTGGTGTAGATCTGAGGGGCAGCTCAGTGGGATGAGCCTTGGCCCCAAGGATCAGAAGTGGAGCTTAATTCCTGAGTCTTTCTGCAGTGTGCAGTGATTGTAAAGTGGTTAAATGTAATACCAAGTGCTCTAAATGTGCATGTGAGTTTCCTGTTTTAAGGAATGCCAGTTGTGTACCTGTCCATTATACACATGTGTATTTCCTGGTAACATGCACGCATGTTGGGAGTTTTCACACAGCTAAAGAGGGCATGGTCGGCATCCCAGGGAGCTTCTGAATTCAGCAGACACATTCAGGGGAGAAGATGATTTTCCTCTACCCACCCTTGGATGCACGTTCAGTGTTGGGGACAGGCTGTTAGGGCTGTCAGAGCAGGTGACAACTGCAGGGGAAAGCAGTGCAGGGAGCAGCAGCAGTGGGTCCCTGTCCATCCCCTGGTGCACCTGGATAGGGAACACAGCTCCCAGGAGAGGCTCAGGTTGCTGTTCAGTTCCTTTAAATCAGCCTTGAGGCAACTCACTTCAGGTAACACCTGTGTACAACTGAGCTCCAAGTGTGAAACTCTTGCTGTGGGGGAAATAGTTTATAATGATGCATTTAAGAATTCGTTATGTTAATACAGGTACAGTGAAAGAGTCTGGTGAGAAACATAAGGGATCTGTTGAAATTCCTAACCTGTCAGAAGAAAATGAGGTAGATGATACAGAGGTAGGTGTGCAACACTGCTATGGCTGTATAGGTCCACAATTCTTAAATAAAGTTAATCAACATCTAGGCATCATAATTTGATTTATCCTGTTATTAACTGGGCTAATTACATGTGGATAGTTCAATTCATGCTTTTGTTTATTATACTTGGAATAATGCCTTATTCTGTTCTCAAATTTACCAGTGAGGAATGTGCAGTTTGCTTTGCTAATGATTACTGTTTGTGATGATATTTTAGCTACAAATTTGACAAGAACTCTGCTTGTAGTCTTAAAAAAACCCCAGACCAACACAGCAAACCACCCCCAGCCCTAAGACCTTAAGGAATCTCTGTGTTGGTTGGACAGTGGCTGCCACAGACCCTTCAGCCTCCACTGAGAACAGCTCATGGTGAACTAGACTGAGTGGAGATACTACATTTATTTATGTCTTAAGAGGACTTATTCTTAGCCAGGTTTGGCTACCCCAAGATCATGAATTAGAAATTGCAGCTGTCCTCTGAGCGTAGTAAACAAAGCCCAAACACTTGCCTTTGTTGCCAGAACCCAAAAGGCTCATGACTGGGATCTCTTAGGTGCTGTCATTTTTTTCTGTTTCTAGATAAATGTTAGCAAGAAGAAAGGGGAAGGTGATGTTCTGAAGGACCTGATGAGAACTGAAGGAACCACCAAAGTCAGAGAGGCCCTGAGGGACTACCTGAAAGCACTTAAAACAGGTAAATTAAACCAGATGAATTTGTCAGCACCTTAGGGGTGTTCCTGTGCAGGTGCCTCTCCCCTGAACAGCTTGGTCAGATGGTGACAAATCCCTGGCTTTGTACTGGTTTTATTTTTAATTGTCACCAGCTGAGATGAATTATGTTAGTCCTGACACTCCGGATCTTTCTTGCTCTCAAAAGTGGCCGTGTCCAGAAGGTTCTGCCATGACTGAGGCTGTGCTGGGTCACACAGGCTCAGCTTGGCCCTACTAGGACTGGCCAATATTAGGATTTCTTTTTGTTGCCTGATTTTAAAAGCTGCCTTCCTTGCCTGAACTGCTCCCTTATTTTTGTGTCCCTTTGTTTTAGTTATTGATTAAATTAGTTATTTTCTAGAGCTTCTGAAATGCTGTCTTTATTTCTGTTCTTTAATCTACAAATACATTCTCTGCTCGTCTTTAAGCTTGCCATTGTCGTTTGAGATTCTAAGGTTTTATTATCCTAAACTTAGTAAATTTACAAATTTTCACTTGTTCTTCTAAACCAAAGGTGAAACAAATTTAAATTTTCCTTTCTATTTTTTGAACTGCGGTGTTTTTGTGAATTACAGCAGTTTCCAAGAACCAGGAAAGTAAGTATGCTCAAAAAATTGATGCGTTTGCAGCTTGTAGTCAAATTATCTGGTGCACCCCTGATTGTGAACTGCTCTGTTAAATTATTACTTTTTTCTTTTTTTGTGTCAAAAAGTAATTTTCCCAAGTTGGATCCAGCAACTTTTTGGCTTGAGAAATGATTGTGTATGATTTTTAGGGTATCCAGAGATTCTCTAACACTTGAAACTCAGAGGGCGGCAGCCTCTGGCAGGGACGGCTCCCATTCTGGATGGAGTTTCACTCCAGTCTTCTGCCAGACTTAGAGGAATTTCTTTGGGTATTATTTCTCTTTGATCTGAACATCTGCTGTGCTGCCAGAAGTCTGTGCAGATGTTACTGGTTTGGGGTCAGGTAATTTGGAAAAGCCTTTTTTAAGGGAAATTGCTGTTAGGCCTGTTCCTGATGGAAGCATAAGGGTAAACTGGGGAACCTGGATTGGGTTTTATGTCCTGCACAGTTTTACCCATTCTCCAGGGTTTTGGTGATCTTCATTGAGTACCTGAACGTCAGCGGGGTTGAACAGCTCAGCTGCACGCTGAAAAGTGCTTTTCTGCATTACAGAGTTCACCTTGGGAATGATTCTGCCAACAAAAGCTCCTGTTGGTCAGGAACTGGCCACGGAGCGAAAGCCAAGTGGGAGCACGGTGCAGGTATGTCGGCTTCAGGTTTTGCCAGTGAATTTAGTGACTCCTGATTAATAAGAGTAAATACAGAAATAGAGTGTATAGCTGCCATGCAGTCACACACCGTGTTTGAGAATGTGCAGGTGTGACAACACTCTTGCGTTTTAAGGGTCAAGATCTCGCACTAATTCCTGTGAATATTTTTTTGCTTTGTAGGACCCCGTTACACCACAATCTCTGGATATGGTTGGAGTAAAAATTCCAACAGTGAGGATACATATGAGGGAAGTCTTCAACTCTCCAGCTGATGAACTTTACAGCATCTTCACAAAGAAGGAAGTAAGTGATACTTTGAGGAGGCATTTTAACTGACTGTGGATGTTGATGCTGCTGAAGAGTTGTGTAAGCAGTAAACATGTCACAGTGTCAAGTGCAGATTCTGTTTGATGAATGTTTATTAGGCTGCCTTTTTTTGCCAGTCGTTCCCTTAACAAAGTGAAGCTGCATCGTTCTGTGGATTGGGTGCAGCTTCCTTGTGCTGTCCTTAACAAAAGCTTTGCTCTTTGATGTAGGTGATATTGAGGAGCCTGAAGGGCTCAGTAATGGCACTGCTGTTACCCGCAGCTTAATTAGATTAATTACTGGAGGTGATGATACTGTTGCTTATAGGGTGTGAAACACACAATCACTAATTTTGGGAATGTGTCCTTCAGACGAGTCTGGGCTGGTATTGGAGAACTTTAAATTACAATCCCAGGGCTACCTCTGGGAAACAGAAATGGCTCTAAGCAGCTCTTGTGCACCTTCCTGAAGCTGCTGCTCCATTTCCCTCATTTCCCAGTCTGGGAACTGTAGTCTGCAGCTGTGGATGTGCTGGGGCAGAGCTTGTGCTGGTCTGTATTGACCAGTGCATTAATATTCTCACTGTGGCACCTCACTGGCCCCTGCCACCACCCCAGCAATGCTGTGTAAAATCAAAAGCCTGATGAGTGTTTAAAGACTCTCAGGTGTATCAGAGTTCAGTTAATTCCTGCAGCATCCCTCCCTCGTCTCCCAGCATGGTGCATTTTGTGTTTTTTTGTTAGTTGGTACAGAAGTTCTCCAAGTGCCCAGCTGTGATTGAAGCAGAGAAAGGAGGCAAACTTCAGATGTTTGAGGGCTGTGTCAGCGGTGAATACACAGAACTGGTAAAAAGCTCCTACTCTACTTTAAAAGGGGGCGGGAGGGTGGCATCTTCTCTGAGCTAAAAGGCAGCATAGATTTGTAAATCTCAGCTTTCTCTAGAGCATATTTCAGTTCCTCTATTTCAAAGCCAAACAGTTGGACTTTTGTTGCATGGCTTTTCTGTCCCATCAAAAGAGCAGGGACTGACCACACCAAAGGACCTGCACGGGGAGCAGAAAACCCAGCACAGTCCTTTGTAACTGAGAGGAGGGAGAAAGCAGGTTTGGGGTCTGTCTCCCAAATCCCAATCCCTTTTTAGGGATGATAACTGGGGAAATATCTCTTTTTCTATTCAGGGCAAGTGTCACCCTGTCCCAACTGAATGCTGGTGCAAATAGAAGGGAAAAACCTGATAATTAGAGCTCAGCTGCATTTTTGAAATGTCCTAAAACCCATTTTCATCTGCACAAGTGCCTTACTTGTGTACTGGGCCAGGCTGGGTTGTGTAACACAATCACTCGGTCACACTTGAAAATTTCAGTGGGGAAAACTGGGCTTGTCCTTGTTTCAAAGTCTGCATGAAAATCAGTGTTTTCTGTGCAGTACATGATGAGTCCTGGCCTTTTCCCATAGCAAAAAACAGAACAATGGAATGCAGCAGGCTGAAAGCTCCATGAAAACAGTTTATTTCAAAACCCAAACCCCAGTCTTGCTCTTGTTTACATGCATGTGTCCAGTATTCCAGAAGATAATGCTCCTTTCCCTGTATTTCAGGGAGAACTGTAATGGAACTTCTCTCACGTGCTAACAAGGAGAACTTGCTTATCTTCCACAGGTCCCAAGCCAAAGAATTGTCCTGAAGTGGCGATATAGGAGCTGGCCTGATGGTGAGTTTTTCCAAGGATCTCTGATAGTGGAGGGCTCCTTTGCAGGGAGAAGGACCAAAGCTGGCAGGGACCAGCCTCGGCTGGACACTCCCTTGGTCCACATCCTTCGGAGAACAGAGGCTGTGAAAAGAGGCTGTGCTCGGACAGGCACAGCAGAGAGAGAATCTGCACCAACAAATGTCATTCTTTAAAAAGCACTTGACTGAAGGGTCCTGTTTTCCTCCCTCAGAACATTATGCAACAGTGGCCTTGAACTTCCAGGACCTGGCGGCTCAGTCGGAACTGGAGCTGGAATGCAAAGGGGTTCCTGTCGCCCATGAAGAGAGTACAAGACAATGTTGGAAGAAGCAATATTTTGAAGAAATACATATTTTACTGCAGCAATCAAAAGACAACATGGAATGATAATAGCACTGTAGTTTTGTTAGGGCATTACTTTTTATACTTTGTTAACATTTGGTTTTCTAAAAAAAAAATAATTTATTTGTGGGAAAAATAAAGACCCACTTCTATAAGACTGTACATAGTTTAAGCACTATTTATGGGTTTTTAGGGAACGAGAGGCAAGTCAGACTGTATATAAACAGCTTTACTTGGGAACAGTGATCTCTGGTCTGCTTGCCTCCAGCTTCAGAGAGCAATAATGATTCAGCTGCGGTGAGTCCTGCTCTCAGAGGTCGGTGAGCTACACCAATCAATAGGAAGCATTTCCAGTTCCTTAATATTCAGAGTATCGAGTGGCAGAATTAAAGCCCTGTATGAGACGGAGTTCCCAGCAGAGGTGAGCTGAAAGGGATGACAAAACTGCTGATCCATTTCAAGAAATGGAGGGGTATCATTTAAAGCCTCGTGGAATACTTGCCTAGATGCTTTTAACTGCAGACTGTTTGCAGCTGCAGTTTTAGGAAAGATAATTAACAATGTCACGTAATTATTAGGCCTGCATGCACTGTACTCCCTTACTTGACCTCAGTGTGACATTTATTTAGGAAGAAACAAACAACAGTAGTGCTTTCTCTGCAGTTCTGTAAAACCTTCCACTGAAGTGATTTACAGCCCTCTGCAATGTTGTACCTCAAAGAGAAAAACTGTGACGAGAATTTTGACAGGAACAAATTGTAATTCCTAATTAAACCATCTTGAGGTGAGCAAGGATAACGTAGTTCTCAAATGCTTTGTGAATGAAGTGTACAAATGAAGTATGCAATCTGAAACAAACTGACCACAACAGAGCAGGCTGCCTTTGGAAAACGTGCTTGGCTCAATAAAAATGTTACTTTACATCAAGCTGATTTTCTCTATAAGCTGATAGTTAAGTCCTGTATCTTTTATTTTTAAAGAATGCCAACACATGGCAACCTTACCACCCAAAAAGCTTCCATCATCCCGAGGATCCAGAGGTGCTGCTCCTTGCTACAGGCCAGGTTCTCCTGAAGCTTGCAGTCAGTTATTAACTCCTCTGAACTGAGGTGGGATCTGTGGTAGTAAAAAGAACAAAGCCCCACAGTGACAGGAGAGGCACAGAGCAGTTCCTGGGTGTTGCTGCTGTTGCTTTAAGTGTCCAGGTGCTAGGTGGGGAACAACCTCCTGAGTAATGTTGTATTTTAGCATCTGTTTCTGAATGCTCAAAATTCAGTTACCATTCTCCCCCCAAAATATTCAATGAAGAAAAGCCTGATGTTTTGAATACAAAAACGATTTAGGGTAGTGGTTGACAGAGGGAAATTAATGTTTAAGACAGTTCAGGCTTCAGCAGGTTTGTGGGTAGATGGTTGAAGAGATTTTGCAACAATTTAATCCTTGAGAGTAGTAGGTGGTTCTATGCAATTCCCAGTTTCTTCATACAGTGAAACTGCAGCCCCAGTACTCTGGAAACTGTGCCTCACCCATTTTCCCCTCATGACTGAAATCCCCTGGTTTTCCTGTCTCCCTGCCCTCACTGGAATGGAGCAATTGCCAGTCACTGGTAAAAGAGACAGGACTGACTTGTGCTTCCAGGGTTGCAGTCCCTGCTCCAGGTCTAGGGCTGCTAAAACCCCCAGAAAACGAGAAGGAGCAGCTCTGTACCCCTCTAAAACTGGTGCTAACATTTCTTCTAGACTTCTAATTAAAAGTAAAAAATGTTGGATGATAACTAGCTGAGAAAAGCAAAGAGAAAAATAATACAATGGGAAAGACACAATTTGTAAGCTTACGGCCAAAATTCTTTACAGATCTCAGCACTTTTAAGTGCCAGAGGAGAGGCTGACTGTGCATGGAGAGAGTACTTAAAAGCTTAATTTTGAAGGGGTTAAATGGGAGGTAGAAATTCCAGATGGAAATAAGTAATAATAAATGAGAAGTGGGATAAAATCTGGAAGAAAATCAAAGCTTTACGAGACTGAGGAAGCCAGTAGAAGATTAAAGGGTTTAGGGGTAAAGGGTTTTCAAACGCAGGGGATAAGGGAACGTTTTTGAAGGCAGAAAAACACAAACCAGAAAACTGATTTAAAGTGAGAGAAGGGGAATGGAATGGAATGGAAGAAGTCATGACTTACAGAGCATGGAAAGTGAGGGAGACAGAGAACAAACACCTGGAAAAGCCAAACGCATTTGTGCAGGTATTGCTTGCTTCTGTTCAAAAAACTACTGCAAAAAAATTCTTTGTAAAAACTGCGGGAATACTCAAGAGTAAGGAGGGTTAGGAGGTAAAGGAAGAGCAGTAAGAATAATATTTCTGGTAATCCTGACGTGATCTATGGTGCAGTATTTATGTAGCCTTTATGAAATCATTATCAAGTACTGCTTATAGTTGGTCTGCTTGAAAATGAGCTAAAACAAACCACCCCCAAGGCCAGAATGCCACAACTCTGGTGTGATCCCATCCTGCAGGACCTGCTAAAGCCAGCAGCAGGCACCTGCTCAGACAACATCCCAACAACTGGCGGCACAGTGTTAATTAGGTTGATTAAGAGAACTACTCACCCAAAGGGTTACAAAAGCTGCTGCAGCTCAGGTTTGGATCCATAGGCCAGTGTTTTCCTTGACAGACATTTTGATTGTAGAAGTTTTGACTAGAAGCTGTTGATGATTTCTCTGGAGTTAGAGTCTGGGGCACGCTAATCAGAGAAGATAATAAAATTAGTCCTAAAGAGAACAAAACCATTGTAATATTTCAGTTCTGAATAATGAGGATACCAACTCAAGCGCTTACCAGTGTCAGCAGTGTCTGTAAATACAGGATAAAAATGCTAAACAAATGGGAATATAAATTTGTAAACTTCAGAGACAAATTAATTACAGAAAGTTAAAAACCACTGAGAGTAAATTCAAAGGGAGCAAAACAGAAGCAGCAAGTGATGCAAAACTGCAGTGAATGGTAGATGGAATGACAGAAATTTAAAGATAAAAGACCAAGGTAAATGAAGACAATAGAAAAAAAAATGAGCTGAGCAACTGGAAAATGAAGCTGAAAATGGAGTTTAATCAGATATTAAAACCAGTAGCACTGACAGTCCAAAAGGTCACATAGGAAAGTGGTACTACTCAGAAATAACAGGGGGAGGTATAATGGGGGAGATGATAAAGTCATTTCAGGGGTGCAGAAGCTGTCAAAAAGTGAGGGAGCACAGCCAGATCGAGCAGAGGGAAAAAAGAAAGGAAGTCTGTAAATGGTGCAGGGGAAAAATCATATAAGAGATGTTCAAATAAGGGAAATGAGAGGCCGAGTTCCACAGGCTTTTGACAGCACTTCGTGTCCCAACACCAAGCACCAGTCCCTCTCCACTGTGTGGCTGAACACTCATGCACTGAACAAGCCACCAGCATTTACATCAAATCTGAACCTTTGACCATCATTTCTCTCTGCTGCTGTTTCACTTACGAAGCTCTTTGCTGAGAAATCCAAAGACTGAAGCAACATATTATAAACAAATGAAAAGTCATCACAATCAGTTTAATGAAGTGCACAGAATAGCAATTGATCATGTCAATAAAAATAAAACAATTAATTTTACATCAAGTGTGCTTTATTTCCTCCACAGGTATTCTGTTAAATAAAGCACCATATATATACTGCCAGGCCACAGCTAAAGAGGATTCTTTACAGAATCAAATTTCTTGTGGTTGTTTAGTATACAAGTAAACTTAATTTTGATAATAAGAACCACAGCGATCTGAGGCAATCTGCCTCGATTATAAGGTACAAAACTGGCACAGAGGACACCATATTATACACAGTAAAAATGCCATAAGTTTAAATTACATCATACAGGGCCAGGAGGCCCTGTCTCCCAGACAGCCATATTAAATGAAAGCCACTACAGTGAACTCTTAATTACATAAAACATAGCCATTATCTGATTGCCCTTTAAGAAAGTGTACGGTAGATGCAAAATAAAATAAAATTTAAAAAAAATAATCTTGAGTTCTGCCTGACCAAGAATTAAGCATATAAATCTATCTTGCCATTCAAGCAGAGAGCACTGGACAAACTGAAGCACAAAACAGAAATAAGCAAAACTTATACAAACAGCATTTTTTGGGGGGGGAAGAAGGATTTAAAAAAAAAAAAAAAAAAAAAAAAAAGACTTAAAAGCAGACATGCTCCATCTAATGTCAAGAAGCAGCTTGGTTTCCTTTTGCGGATATCCGTGTGACCACGTGAATCGTAGACTCAATGGTCCTGCACAGGATGTCTAAAATGTCATGCTGCTGCATGTGACTAAAAAGTCCTCTGGAATGGCCACAACTGATTGATAAATTAGTTTCAGGGTCCTGGGATGGTAAGGCTTGGCCATCGCAGCTCCGCAAGTCTGCGAGGTCGGATAAAACCGCTGAAATGGACGTGGAAGGAAACTCCGAGTCCTCCTCGGCTCCCATGGAATCCTTGGAAGCCTGCAGGTCTTTGAACTCTTTGCACTCTTCAAACTTCCCGTTCCCCGGCTGCTCCTCCGCGTGCTGCGCGCGCGCGGCCAGCATTAGGTCTTCGGAAAACGAAGAGGGCACTTCCATCCTGTACTCCTTGACAGAACTGTTCTCGGGGGAGGGCGGGTCCTGCTCCGTTCCCGGGTCGATGATGGAGGAGTCCCTGGTCTCGTTGTCCGAGGTGCTGGTGGGGGTCAGCGCCTCGCGGGGCTCGGCTTTGATGTCGCCGATGTCCACGGTGTGCTCCTCGTCGCTGCTCACCCGCCGCCTCTTCACCGGAGTGGCTCCTTCGTCATCTGCAGGGACAGGGGAACGTGCTCAGGGAACAGGCACTGCTCCCATTGCCACCCTAAACACAGCACTTCAATAAACACTTATCTCCTTGCAGACAATTTGTGCAATTCACAAATTTTAGCTCCGTAATAAGATGGTATTTTTGTGTACTACTGGGATTTGGAGCCAAGGAACGGCCCACCCTGCAGGGATAAAACAACGTATTACATGAATTTGATACAAGGTTCATCAGAGCGACACCAAACCTTTAGTTTTTCTTTCTTTGGCTTCTTGCTCTTGTAATGAGTTCCTCTGTTGTTGACAAGCTCTACACTTGTTTAAAAGCTCTTGTAAAGTTGGGATCAGGGCTGAGTTGAGCTGTTTGGGAGTGTGCACCGAAAGCAGCAAGGCAAGTGCTCGGAGGTCCTGGAAATAGAGAAACAAACTTAAGGCTTCTTTCAAACTGGTGGTTGATGAATCTTGCACACAGAGACTGTGCAATAAGGAGATGCTGTTTGTGCTCTGAACAGCACAAAAATTCCATTCAAGAGCTACTCACTGCACTGAAATTCCCCACTCACCCTCTGCTGACCTTAACACAGATCTGTCCTGGCGTTGGCAATGCTGCGCTGAGACCCAAAACCTTGCTGGGTTACAGCATCCCTATCAATGCTCCTGCAGTTGTTAAAACTTTGCTCCCCACAGTCAGGTTAATATTCCCAATTTCCCATGCCCTCCCCGGGAGCCCAGCTGAGGCAGGGAGTGCCTAACACCTGGCACAGGGCACTGAGGAGTTTCTGTAGGAAATGAGCTGCCTCGTGTTTGTTAGAAAAGACTCACCCCATTTAATGTAGAGCTTGCTTTGGAAATTTCAACTCTCTGGTTGCTGAAGTCAGATTCTAGGCTTTGATACTGATTTATTAGATTTGTAATTAGAGTGTTGATTAGGTTGGCACAGTTTGCTTCAGAAAATACCTGCCCTTGCACCTGTGGAAACAAAGTAGTTTTTTAAAAGCCACAAAAAATTGGTACTGTGAAAACAGCATCCTAAAATGAAGCACCATCAGTGCCTGCATTCCTTGGAGTAATAATTATTGCTAAAAGACCATGTACCTTGAGAAGGAAATGGGTCAAAAAGGTGTAGACAATGTTGTTGTTAAGAAAGGTCCTTTCATCCATCAGAATACATTTGATATATTCTGCAAAAACTGGATCTTCACAGAGGAGCTTCACACAGTTCTTGGACATCGCAGACTGGCAAGGAGAGAGAAGATGGCAGAGTCAGCACCAGAACTGCAGGCCAGGCCCATTGAGAAATAGTTCAGTCTATCAGATGCCAGTAAATTGTACAAATCAATTACTGACAATTCTTATTTCCCACTTTCCCGAGATGAAGTTCCTTCCCCAGAAAGGCCAGTTTATCCCCACCAGTGTGTATGAGAAGAGACAGAGCCTCCTGATCCATGAGCCAACCACAGGCCCTCCGCAATCACACCCAGACTTCGACACCTCCTCATTGTCCCTTCACCATCCCAGTGTTTGTGCTACATAAAAAGCTGGAATTTCAGAGGCAAAATGAGGTGCTTTCTGCACACCCACCACCATTACTGGGGGCAGTTGCTGTGTTAAGCTTCTGCAGGATACAGGGAGCAATCAGAATTTAGCGGATTCTCATATTTGATTTAGCGGGGCTTCCCAGACGGCAGTAACACAGGCAGAGTATTTTATTAGGCACCACCCGCCAGTTACAACTGTGGGTTCTTTGTTCCACATTCAGTGTGTTTTGCCTGTGTTTCCATTCCGTGGGCTCTGACTCTTACCTGAGTCTGGCAAAGCTCAGTCCAGAGTTTGGGGAAGAGCGCAAGGTGAAGTGGCAAACCTTCATAAGCAACCAGGACACCTGCAGTGGCATGAGGGAAGAGGTCAGTGTGGGAGAACTTCATGGGAGAGACACAAATTCCTCAGAAAAGCCGCGCCAAGGTGCCCTGTCATTTTACAGGATCACATTCCAAGCATTTTGTATGACCAGAAAGCTGTAGTGTCCGTGAGGTTTTTACAGTCCATTTAATAAATACATTGGAAAAGTGTGACCAACAACAAGCAGATGGGTGATCTATGGGAAAAAAGGTCATTCTCTCATTGCTCCTTGGATGAGATTATTGGTGTGACACTGAGGTCTGTGCATACTGAGGAACTCGCCCTTGGGGTTGTGTGGGAATACAAAAATTGAAATATTATCAATTAATTGCCATTGCTGAGATGCTGAGGATTCAGGATCTGATCCAAAGCCATTTAAACTGTCAACCACCCAGAAATAGCCTCGGTGAGTCCTATCTTAAACTCTAAATGTACAATAAAACTGAATTCTCAGTGGTTCCCTCAGCTCTTTTCTGGACAGGCCCAAAACATTTCAGTCATATGCATAAGGCTGCACTCTCTTATAAACATATGAACAGTTTTGTGGATAAAACACAACAAGTTTCACAAGCTCTGCTTTTTCCTAAAATCTCTGAATACAAAACTTAGTGGAAAAGGACTCAGAGCTATCACAGAAAAAATAATCTTTTGTCTGTTTCAAATTGACACTTACTCATTTTAACTAAAGTTTCAGTAAACTTTTCACAGTTGATTGCAACTCGACACAGGAGGTGGATGAACTGGTGGTAGGAGAAGAAATAGTCCAGCAGCATCCGGTCGTAAACATCGTCTTTGCCCTGAAGATTTAAGAGAGCCTCATTTAACCTCCAAAGCCACAGGACAGCTCCCAGATTGCCCTGAGCATCTCCCTGCCTGTCACTTGCCCTGCAATATTTCATCCTGGACTACCGGAAAACAGTGGGAATCTCCAGGTGCCTCCTCACCCAGCCCTTGGCAAGCACCAGGGAGTGATAGGAGGAGGGATGGTAAATGCAATTCCCTGCCAGGAAAATCTCTTACTGGAGGGTTCTGAGCCAACACCAAGAGGGTGCAAAGCTGTGCAAATACCAGGGCTTGAAGAGGACAAGAAAAGAATGCAGTAACTTTGTATCACATACAGACACCTAAATATATACACACTACTGCTTTTCAAATCA
Source organism: Chamaea fasciata (assembly GCF_029207755.1). NCBI lineage: Eukaryota > Metazoa > Chordata > Aves > Passeriformes > Sylviidae > Chamaea > Chamaea fasciata. The sequence continues at coordinate 8,400,731 of NW_027094088.1, read as the reverse complement.
TAACTTGTCAGTTGTGATCTGTAGACGTCAGAATTTTCTCAAGATCTCAATCTTCAGAGGAGAATTTCCAGTGATACACATATGTCGATATTTTAACATTTTGGATGTATATAAGCTTAAAATGGCATCAGAGAGCCAAGAGGAAACCTCTAAAACTCAGGCAAAAAACCACAACTTTATACAAAGCAACTGAATGAAAAACAAGCATGCAAAACCGCAGGGCAACGTGACTGTGGATGCGGTTCTAGAGATTTAAAAATATTCTCCTTCCTAATGTATTAGGAATTCGATATAAAGGATGAAATACTGTGTCACGTAATATGACAACTTTTTAAGTCCAGATATTTACATTATGCATTGTCACTTCTGGATGCACGAGGGGGAGACCCACTAGAGACAGTTTCTGGCTCTCTAACATCTTTTCAAACACTTGGATTACACAGTCAATTTGATGGTGCACAAATAGACACAGCATCATTCTGAAAGCTTTAAAAAAGAAGGGTTACTTACCCTACAGTAACCGTGCTTCTTCGAAATGTGTTGCCCACACAGATTCCCATCTACGTGCACATAGGCCCCATGTGCAGGAGATTGGATTCTTTCTGAATAGCTGTGTCCACTGGGGCTGTGCCTGCACCCAGTGTGTCCTTGCGACCACTGTACCTGAGGGCACAAGGGGTATGGCGGCTTCAACCACCACTCAATTCCTTCACCCGTAAGAATCCCCTAGGACAGGACTCGGAATTAGCACAGCAGGAGGAGCACAGAATCTGTGTGGACAAAGCATCTTGAAGAACCACAGTTACTGGAGAGCAAGTAACCAGTTCTCCTGCTTCAAATGATTGTCCATACATATTCCTTTTTGGGTGGGATTCACCTGACCTGACTTTAGCTATCTAAAATCTAGTCACTGGTGTTCCCTGCACTCTGTGGAGAGGGAGTCGCCTCATCCACACTCAGGTGCCTGGGACAGGAAGGAGGGGAGCTCTTTCTCTCCTTCCCAGGGTAACTATTTCTGGCCAGGAGCCCCAGGAAGAGCTGGATGCTGACCTTTTAGATAGGCAAAGTGACGTGAGCTGAATCCCACCGTTGCTGCAGCTGTAACAACGGGACGTGACAAGTCACTACGGAGTAGCCCCACCAAAGCTGGCATCCCATCAGGAAGCCCACAGAAGGGAAAATGGGAAGTGAAAAGACTTAAAGCCCTTTATGACATTTCAGGCACTGGACTTCACCCAAACAAATAGGAGGTTATGCCTCAGTCCCAGCTGAATGGACTCTAACGGAACCTGCGGGGTTGCCTCGGCTGTCTGGCAATAGATCTTACAATAGTGTGAAACCCATCTGGACAATCCCTGGGTGGTGCCTCAACTTCCTTTATAAATGCCACAGACAGACTGGGAAATTACCAAAATGTGTGCTATGGGGTTTTTTTCCTACCACAAGGCCCAGACCCTTATGGCGTCTGCAATCTGAAGCTGTGTATCCCCAAGGGCAGGGAAATGGTGCTTCTGAAGTGCACATCCAGAATGGAGTATATGAGGACAACACATCTTGAAGAAGAATTATGCTTTGTTTACAAAGAAAAGGTAAATGCATTGAACTACTGGATTCTTCCAATACTTTTATAAAAATGGGAAAACAACAGAGAAATAATTCTTTACAGGACCACTTGTTTACATACCTTGCTGGCTTCCACCATGGTGGGCAAGAGGCACATGTTGAGTTCGGGACGCGGAGGACGAATATTGCTTTTCCCCCCTATTAATTTCAAATTTTCACGACATGGAAAATAAGGTCCAAGAGACACTGTAGTGTAAGTTCGGATAAAATAGGGATATATTAAAAAGGTCAATATTTGACATCAGCAAGGAACACGACAGAGTAATAATAGTGTAAGAGAACTTCAAAATACAATCACTGAAATACCTACTTGGGATATTACTGTGGTGGTATGTACAATGATTGTGCTGTAGAAATGGAACCAGAGTATGTAGGAAATCATGAGGACTTAAAAGTACAAGCTCCTTGAGGACATCTACAAACAAAAAGTTGTTTTTGCTATTACAAATTGTTATTTCTCAACAGCAAACAGTTCAACTTAAGGCTCATGCATTTGCAAACTCTCTCTCGTATCCCTTTTGCCGCAGCTCCGCCGTGAGCAACACCTGAGTGACACCCCTGACTCCATCCCGATTCCCTTCACCTCTGCCCCTGGGAGACACCCTGCCCAGTGATGCAGCAGCCACCAGAGAGGGGCCAGCTGGGAGAATGAGAACCTCAGTGAAATTACCCTCTTTGCTGCTTCTTTAACAGAGCAGGTTTGACACCTGGAAAATGGGAACCAGCAGCAGTTAGGAGGACAGTGAGAAAATACTCAAAGTAGGGGGAAATGCATACAAATCACACCAAAAAAAAAGATACTTTGGACACAGTGTCAGGCCTTATCAGCAATCTATTAAATATTAAAAAAGCCAAAACTAGAAAAAATCTGGACCTTTCTGAAATAGCTCCCCTAATGCAAGAGAGGCATTTGTATATATCATCTGTGTTTACATTTTGAAAACCAAATCCATTCCCTTCTACAAGCTATTTAAACTTTAGTTCCACAATTACACTTCACAGTACTGAATCACAAAACTGAACAGGAAAAGCTGTTTCTCAGAGTAACCTGGTCTCCACACTCCCATCTGAGGGGAGCTTTAGTTCATGTTTGAATTTAAATGTCAGACTTGGGATTTGACTCTGAACTCAGTGACACCTGAAGTGAGGAGTTACTCCTCAGTCATGCCCCTTATCAGGTGGCAAATCAGTGTCACGAAGTGACCCATACCTTTCTGTGCTCCCAGCCTGCGTGCCTTAACTGAACACAGGAGTATTTAGTGCAGCCTGACAAACCCAGAACTCCCTGGAGTAAGAACAGCAGTACTGATGCCCTGACCGTATCACACCAACAATCCCAACCTCCAGAGTTTCTAGCAGAGCACGTGCACTTGCTCTGGCATTTCCATCTGACAGCAGGTGCCTGCGCAGGACAGGTCCTGCATGGCCAGGACTTACCAATGCAGGCGTTTCTAAGCTCAGGAGGACTGTAGGAATTGAGCAGAGTTAAGAGCTTATGGGCAAATTCAATCCGCTCCTGCCACTGAATGAGAGCTTGCTTCACATCTGCAAATGCAAACATCCCAGGAGGCTGCTTAGCTCATGGCTCAAAAGCTCATTAAATAAAGCACAGAATTTCACTGCTGAGGAATCTCTTTTTCCTCTACCATGGTCTTAATCCATCTAGGAAATCTGTTAAATCTCACTGGTCTACTGCTATTAAATTTATGAAATCTAGTTTTGTATTAAGTCAATAAGTAATTTAATAAGTAACAATTTAATATCCATTAACAGCCAACATATTCTACTGTACAGCAAGTTTTTAAAAACAGCTAACAAGCAAGACAAAACACTAGGGTTTGGGTGAGGAAAATTAATTTAGAGACAAGAGGCATAATCCTTCCTAGAGTTATAATCATACCTTTTCTTTGCAGATATGGACGCGTGGATTTCAGAACCGAAAGGAAAATGGACAGAAGCTCTACCAGGTCTCCAGTCACATGGCAAGCCGTGGCCTCGTGGTACATCATGTGCAATGTGTTAAAGGACTGGAAGGAAGGAAAAAAGGCCAAAACTTTATGTTGCCCAACTAAGGTACTTGTTAGTATTCCTCTTTTTATCCTGCAGATACATTTACATTTATTTTATGCTCAAACTAGGTATTTTATACTCAAAAAATGTAAGGTGTTGGATATAATCACAAAGTTTTTCATTTGTTTTCAAGGTAAAAGGTTTGTGTTACCAGCTCAAAATCATTACCAAGTTTTCACACCTTTATCTACAACCCGATGAACAAAGCGTCCTTTGAGACACAGTATTTCTATATCCCTGTAGTCCCAAACTTTCGTTGCCAGCAGACTAAGTGATACAAGAGGTGCACAAAGACAGGCATACATGAATTTGAGGGAAAAAAGGTAGGATTAAGATGGATGCCAGTCATTTTTCAAAATGCTGCTGAAGGATATATGGTTGTGCATCAGATGAATTACTTCTCCTTTTATACCTTGTAGGCATCTGTGATTTATAGAAATACTGGGAAGGAAAAGCAACTCATTTCCGAACTGCAAAAATTCTAGCACAGGATGTAAGAGAAGATATTTAATCTGCTGGGGTATTAGAAAGATAAAGAAACAGTAGCCTCAGTCCCTAGAACGCAAACCCTTGCCAGGCCCTTTTTATATTACAGTGAAGACAAAAGACACACAGCCTAAGTGGAAAACTTTCCTGGATGTGACAACTCCTTAATGCAGTTTTTTGTCACCAGGCAAAATCCAGCCAACAAGTGACAATATAAGGCCAGCTAACCTCAAGCTGTAAAGTAGCATCAATTTAATCTAATTCCTTTTACACAGGATAAATTCATTTTCTCTTACACACTTTTCAGAAACTTAATTATCCACTGTTAGTATGGATGAGGGCTAACTAAGCTAAACCAAATTCTTTTTGTACATCTCTATGTATGTACCTTAATCTACTTACATTTCACACATGGATAATCTTATAGCCCAGTTCTTGAGTTTTTACAAGCAGTTTACTGGATGGAGTATTTTCATAACAAAAAGGAACAGATATCCTGGAGTAATTAACTACAGTTAATTAATTTATAGGCTTATATTTATAACAAGCTCCTGAAAACTCAATTTTCAAATAGCACTGCACTGTTTCTGTAATTCCAGCTCTTTCTACCACACTTTTTCCCAGAAAATGCAAACCAGTGACATAAAACGAGTTCAGAGATTTTTTAATACAAACCATATAAAAATGGGACTGGAATCAACCTGAAAGCATCACCCAGTCCAGCCACGTGCCTAAAGGCAGACTAAATATCCTTGACAGATGTTTGCTCCAAGTCCTGATGACTTCCAGTTGTGCTGGCTGCCCCCTCCTGCAGCACCTATTCCAAAATCCCATTTTCTGCACAGCCACAATTACCTCTGAGCCACTTGTCTTGCACCATGGATTTTCCCAGTTTAATATCTCTCATGAATGCACCGTTCCACGTGTGCCAAGAATGAACTGAATCTTGGTTTTATGCTTTCTCCAACACATCCAGATTTTTATTTTTGTTCTCAAAGGGATCCTGCCCCATGAAGCACTGCCAGTGCTTTTAACAAACACAGATTCTCATCCGTCACCTCAGTAAATGGAAGTCCTGAATAGAATCCAGAGTATTCCACTCATCAGGACATGTGGATCTGTAGAGTGAAACTGCTGGGAGCAGGGGCTTGACACTCCAACTGTGTCCATTTCAGAGGTGCATTGTTTCATTTTCTTCCATTCAATTTTGAACTAATTCTGGTCTGGTCTCATGGACCAAATCCCCTTTGACAACAATTAGATGTGCTCCAGAAATGCATTTTAGGTTCAGTTCCATCAGAAAGAGATCGAGTTTCTGTGTTTCAGACCACTCCTTGAAAACAAAGGCACAACAGGTGGGAAAGAAAAGGAGAACTGCCTCAGGAGGGTCAGAAGTATTAACCACAACTGCAGCTGAGTACCCTTTCAGTTATTTCTGGTTTTTAACCTGTTGCCTTAGCACTTTTTAACTACTAACAACTGTGTGACTGCACTCAGCCATTCATTCCCGATTACCTGTAATAAAAGGAATGACAACAAAAAAGGATAGATTTATTCCTCTCTGCATAATCTGTTGGTGATTTTCCCTCTGTCCTGAGAAGCAAACAATTTCCTGATCTTTTTAGTACTAAAAAGAAATCTTATTAAAGCTGACAGGGGAACTAGAGTGAGATGTTTGCTCTAATTAAAAAACAAAGTAATTACCTCAGTCATCAGAATCAATCCTCTATTGAACACAACAAGAAGTCTGTCTTCATCAGATTCTAATAATATTCTGAAGGCACTAGGAAAAAAATCCAAACATTGAGAACACTGAAAATCACATCCCAAGCTTAAAACTGTTATACTCATGCTGTTATTTTGGAAAATAATCACAAAAGAACAAAGAAACCCCAAAAGAACATAATTCTTCTCATCATTATTTCCCTCCCCAACTTTTTAATTCAAAAATGCCTCTGCCATTGACCTCCTTTATGTTATGGAAAATAATTTATAAATAACCTTAACAGAAATATTTCCCATACAACCCCTCAAAAATGTGGAAAACTATGTACTTCGAAAGACAGAAGTTAATGCTTCTTAAATGATACACCTAAATAGATTCAGTCTGGCATATGTTTGGCCTTTTAAATGTCTGAAAACATTTTTAGCAGAATATTTTATGCTTACAGCAGAGCAGAAAGGAAAGGATTATGCTAATGAATGGTTTCTTTCAACATGAAGATTTTTTGGGACAAGGCAGCTGTGCTCTGTGACAGGTTAAGTGCCAGTGAGTGCATGTAGCCCCTCCTGTGTTACACAGCCTGTCCTTTCCACAAGGGTTTCAGGGCACCAACAGTTCCATTTAAAACCCCAGCCCTGACCTACATGCACAGGCAATTTATAGCTCTGCTGAGAATGCCCAAGCAGCACTTTCAGCGGTACTTCTTAAGACCAGAAATGAAACACTCTTTGAAGACACGATACAATAAAACTGTCCCACAGGCACAATTTCTACATCGCATTTCTGCTCCAAAGTAACAACTGCCAACAAGAGCAGCTGGAACTACAGCTCTGCTCATGGGGAGGAGGCTGAGGATGGAATTCCAGCTGAGCTGCTGGATGAGCACAGGTCTGTACCTTATGAGAGTTGTCCAACAAGAGCGTCCGTCCAAGCAGCGCAGGTAACAGCTTATGGTGGTTTTCTTAAATTGCTTTATGTCCTCTATCTCTTCCTCTCTCATGTCTGGCCTCTGAGCTACAAACAGCTGCATGAGGTTAAACAGCTCTTCTACTGCCTAAAACACAGAAATACTCGGTTAGAGTCAGCTCTCTCACTACGGTATGGGTCAGACTTTATTTCAAAGTTACAAAATTAGATGCTTTGATGCTTCCTAAGAACACAGCACACTGTCCCATTTATGTGTACATCTATAGATAAACAAAGCAATCTGAAATCCCCATCCCCAGGACCAAACATTCAGAAAGGTGCTTGTGCCAAAACCTGCTGCACTCCCATATGCCTGGCAAACACCAAACACAGTGGAGTAACTCAGGTCCCTTGCAAGACTAACTGAGACTTCTGAGGGGAGATTCCAATGAGGAGAGCAATGGGACTGTCAGAGTCTAAGATTTCTCCGTAGGCAGAAGTTCCAACGTGGAAGATTCCATGCATCCTCCTCCTCCTCTCCATAGTGATGGGAAGCTTTGTATTCTTTGTGTCCCTGGACACCCCAAAGGATCCCAAAGCAATATTCACTGTGTAATTATTCAAGCCCAGGCCCATGGTCTCTTCCGCCCTCTGTAAGCCTGTTCTTTGAGCATCACACAGAGCCTATTTTAACCAGCACCTGCTCTCTGCTGCAGGTGTCACTGTGTTGTACTGACACGTAACACCCAGGCCTGCCAAAGGTATGTGGGTGTTCCTTCCCAGAGGGAACACCAGGCTGTCCGCCCCTGGAATGCAACAGGCTAAATCTTGGCCCTATTCCAGAAAATGAAAGCAAAGAAGGAACTGGGAATTCCTTCGCCTCTGTTATAATGCAACCTCCTTTCTAGAGACTACCATCAAAGCCTAATCCTTGTTTCTTATGACTAGGCTGGAATACTGAACAGTGGAAACACCAGTGCCTCCTCCCAGAAAACAACAGCTCTCCAGCTGCTACACAGCAAGGAAAACCCAACCCAATCCCCACTAAGGTCTAGCAAATGAATCTAAAGACACAAATTACTTCCACCAGGAAACCTCCATGTAATACTTTCGCCACCGGGTTTGTTAAGTTACAAGAGACCCTGGGCGAGAGGGGACACAGGAACGATGGACTGGTGCATTGTGGCGTCGGTCACTTACTCCTGGGTACTGACTGGCGTGAGGGGTGAGGTTCTTGAAGGCCCACTGGATGTTCTGGTGAGAAGCCAGCTGCCTGGTAAAGGCAGGGGACTGCTCGCAGCACAGGCGCAGGATGCCGTAGTAGGCGGGCAGCATCCCGCGGTTGAAGAGCACCACATCCTGGTCGTCGTGGTCCGCGAGGATGTAATTGAAGGCAATGTTCTTGGTCACCACGGGGTTCTGCACGATAAGGCGCACGTTCTCGGGACAGTCCACGCACACGTTGTACCAGAAGGACAGCAGGGCCTGCTTGTTGTGGTTGGTGGCGATGGCCGGCTCCGAGAGCTTCGGCTGGAAGAGGTTCCACAAGTCCATGAAGTAAGTGGAGAACATGAGCTTCTCGGTTTTGGAGATCAAACAGTACGTCATGAAACTGAAGTAGGGCACCAGTTTGGTGGTGCCGTGAACAGCAGCATCGACGTAGAGCTTGGCTCGTGAGAGCAGGCCAAGGAGCACGTTGTAGACCTGGTGCAGAACTACTGTGGTGTCGGGGCTGAGGGGCAGGTCCCGCGTGGGGATGTGCAGAGAGCGGGTCGATCGGAACATCTGACGGAAGGAATTGCTTGGAATAAGCGACACCAAGAGATAGGCTGCAGCTTCAAATAAAAACAGATTTGTTACACCTTTGACAGTGACACACCTGCTTAACAGCCATGTTAACAGCAATTAAACTGCACTGCATGTTCAAAGCATTTACAGATTTCAAAGCATTTTACAGAATCTGGTATTACTATATTCACACTAGAAAAAAAATCCAAGTGGATAAGAACAGTACAAAGCATGTTAGAAGTGGTGCTGGGATGTGCTACCTACATCCCTGTCTGCTGCCTGGTTCTCCCTGTGCTAACACAATGCATCCCACCACAGAATGTGATCCCAGATCCCATCACACAACGCATCCCAGAGGTTTTCCATGACTGAAGTTGTCCACTGCTCAATCAAGAGGTCATTACCTCCTCACAGATGTTTACAACTGGAGCCTATTGCAAAGCTGTACCTCCAGTTTTCACATCTCCCTCAGCCACAGAAATGTGTTAAAGGTCAGTGGCCTGTACTGTGGAGTCTCCTTTGTGAAAAAATATTGACACGGGGAAGGTTGAAAATGTTCTCGGGCAATGTGACAGTGTGATTCCTGGCAGAACAAACCAGTGAGCCAGGACACCCTGGAATTTGGGAGAAAGCACAGGTGGCTTCTCCTTGATCCACAAGTTCAAAGGACTCAGCTCAAGATTACTGTGGAAGAACAACATGTACTATTCCCACCTATTGTACAGCGATGTGATGGACACAATGGAAAACCTCTGGAATTACCTCTTCTCCTTCTTTATGTTTTCCTGGACCTTGCAGATTGACCACTTAAAATAAAGAACCTACCAATGTATCATTCAATTTACCAAATGAAAACACAGTTTTCATCAAAACTGGTAACACCTCTGGATAAGGCACCACAGTTATCCTAAGATTTTAAAACCCAGCAATTCTAAGCCAACTGTAAGAGGAAGAAAAGACAAATACAGGAGCATGCAACTCACTGCAACAGGTGAGAAATTTCCTCCAATTAAAATTCACTTACAAGTTCTCACTCGAGGGTAGTTGTGTGCCAGAAGGAAACGTTCAACCCAGTTCTCCATGTTCTGCAGGACCCAGCTGTGAGCAAGTTTGTTCCGAGGTGTTTGCACAGCCAGCCAATCCAGGCACTGTGAGGGGTTGTACTCAATGACCTAAAGGAGAGGGGAAAAAATCAAAAGGAATACATTAATCTTCCTACTATGCCCTGATTGTATTAAAAACCCCTAAAATGACTTTCAACATTTCTTTCTAAAATCACTTAGGGCTATCAAAGCACCTGCAAGACTGAGCTGCTCTGCACACGAAGAAAAGCTTACTGAATTTCACCGGTTTGTACTTCTGAACCTTGTTCACAGTTCTGAAAGTTCAATCTAAGCCCGGGAAATTACTCTGCCTATTCTTTCTGCATATTATATTTAGGAGTTGAAATATTAAGCACTAAGATGGAACACCCTTGTCTTTATAAACAAGTATTTTAAAGAAATATCTAACACAAAACCTTAACAGTGAATCAGTATTTTTGTAAGTTACATCAAAAGAACAAAAATGGTATGCAAAGATGTTCATGCAGCTTCATGCTGAGGGTAACTATTACATTTTTTTATTGAATTTACAATTTCAAGGAATAAATTCATCCTGCATTTTCCAAAGGCAATGAGTGCTGTTGTGCAGTCAGCAAACCTTCAGAGAATAAGGAGAAAATGAGGCTTCCTGTACTTTTCTGGCTCTGTGTAGCCGGAAATCTGTTGACACGAGGACAATAAATGCAGATTGTTCTTTTGCTAGTTTTTAAAAACTACTTTCTTTTTTACCTCAAGGCCCAGGTGGCCAGACAAGAAAAAGTTTTACCCCAAGGAATCAGAGTAGGTACTGGGTTGCTGAAGCTGTTCTCAGTTCCTCTACTCCACCTGAAGAATATGAGCAGCTGACACGACCATAACTCCGTTTATAAAATTTTAATCTCATTTTAAAAATAAACACCTTTAGAACAATCTCTTCCCTTTATTTAGAAATGACAAATTGCTCTGTCAGGTTTCCTGGGGAATGGCCGGAGGGAATGTCTAAGAAAGAGACAATCATTTCTCAGTGTCTGCAGAGCTCAATCAGTTTTTAATGACTTCTAGAAGCTGCAGTGGCTGTAAAAGTAGATTCTACTCCCCAAGTCCGTTCATTCACTGCTGGGTCTTACACCCCTGCCTGCACAATTTATATCCCTGGACCTGTGTCACCAGCTGGGTGTCACTGTGCCCCTCGAGATGTGCTCTTTGAACTCCCTTTACCTGAGGTGAAGCAGTTACAGCTCATCCATCACATCACTGGCAATACCTGTGACCCCACAGCTACTCCTGACCAGGACGATACCCTGTGGATCAGCAATCCATGTCCTAGCCCACAGTGCTGCAACCCCATGTTTTAAAGGGAAGTAAAGGGAATGAGCTGGTCCTCAGCAGACTCCAGACTGGCCATGCTGTTCTCAGCCAGGAATGAAGACAGTAAATTGTACTGGGAACTCAGAGAGCAGGTAGGTGAAGAGAAAGCTTTAATTGCTCATCTATGCCTCAGATCAAGGAACTCGTCCCGGTGCCGACTTGGTTAAAAAGCCTCTCCCTCATTTTAGAAACACAACCAAGGCTTGTCCTGCACACAGCAATTATCCAGCAGACTCATAAAATAGTTCAGCACTATTTTATGCATTAAAAGTGGTAATTTTTTACACTTTACATTTTACAGAGAACCAAAATGTCAAATGAATAGTCATGGAATCTGTACATGAAGGCCAAAAAAACCCACAACCAAATGATGGGTGTTGAAACATTTTACAGGCCTTGCAAAAGGATAACTTAGAAAATGATGTGGAATTTGTCTAGAAAAAGTATTCTAGGCCCTTATTATGAATCAATTAATTTCTCATTAAACTAAAACTTGAAGTTAAACTGAAAGAGCCATTAACCCTGCATTAAGTTACAACAGAACTTTTTAATGTCTATTGGCTGTTCCTGTTTATTCAGAAGAGGAATGGTAATAAAAAAAATCATGGACTGATGCAGGAAGGATGACAACAAAATGCAAAAGAGACATAAAAGGACCAACAAGAGAAAGACAATTTATCTGCTGTTTTATTTTACATATTGTACCTCCCATATCCTCTGCAGAATGTAAGAAGCAAAGGGTGGCATTCCTGGAGGTCCACCAGCAAATTCCATGAGCATGGTGAGCAATTTGAAAAAAGGATTGGCCGCCTGTAATGCAGAAAAGGGAAAAGTACCCAATTTCATCTATTTAATTTCATCCACATTTTTAAGAGTATTTTTTTAACAACCCCAATGTCTGTAAGATTTCTATGAACTTCAGACATGAACATTTATAATACTTTAATCCCTTACTATTCAATCTGTACATAATCCATATATATCTATAAATTAAGCCACTGGTTACAGTCAGCGCAAAGCAGGAGGATAATATGAGGCAGGATCAGTCTAGGAAAAGTTACAGGAAATACATATTTATTTATTTATATGTATGTATTACAGGAAATATAGACATTATCCTGGAAAAAGGAAAGAATCAAGCTATCCATTGTTGAAGAATTCACCGATTTATTCTGGTTTATATTTACAGAAGACTTCACTGGCTCAGAGAAGTTATTGTTTTAAGTATTTACATAACATGGAATACAGATCCTGGGAAGTTTACCCAAAAGCATCCCATTTTGAGGTTTACACTGCCAAGACTCACCCAGCTTTTAACAACGTTTCAACAAAGTGGTTACAACTATAATTACACATTTTGCATCTGGAATCCATTTGGAACTCTCAGTATTTCTGTTATTACCAGGGCAAGAATTTACTCTGAATGAGAAATGTGTTTGCCAGCACAGAACTGCAGAGTGCCACAAATCTTGAACAGCCAGATAATAAGTAATTATCTCCACTTATTCTTGCACACAATAATTTAATGTCTCCAACTTTTTGAAAGAAATTCATACTAGTGGAGAATCTACAAATGTTACTTGATTTGAATAAAACTTCCATCCTAAGTGGCATAGCAAATTTCTGTTTTACAAAACTTCACAAACAGTGCAGTCAGACTTCATTTAATGGCACAAAAACTTCCATGGATCATCTTCCATGCAAGAGTTTTGGGGAGCAAGCAATTATTTCTGTGATTTAAACCAGGGAAATACGACTACAGATTATTTACTAGACAGGTGGTGTGTTTACATACCTCAGGAGTCAGCTTTGCTATAGATGTGAACAGCATGGACACAATCTTGAAGAGAAAACACACAAAACTCACTTAGACTTTTGTTTATACAGTTAAAAAAGTAACAATTACCCCATGACACTTATTAGAGGAGATTTCAATAGCTACAGGCCCCTGTACTCACATGCTCTGCAAGGCGATTGTTGTACCGGCACAAACTGAAAATGAGGTTGCAGGTTTGCCTGATGTTGATCCCATCTCGGATATGTTGAAATAAAAAAGGGAAGCCCTGCAACAAATAAGCAGATACAGTACACTGCCAACAGCTACACACCACAGAGGGTTTGGGAGGCTAAAGCAGTCACTTTGAACTTGATTACCTTTCCTCCTGTCAGTGCTGCCATGTCATTTTGTGACAAGGTCAAATGCCTAAAATACAAACGAAAATGATCATTTTACTTCAGCCATGATTATGGTTTGGGACACACTCAGGACTAAGTGTTATTTCATATTTTTCAGAATCACAATATACAAGAGACAATAAAGGTGTTGATGCAAAACTGAACAACAACAACAAGAAGTTGCATTTGAATGAGATAAAAAAAGAAAACCAAATGTGGGCAATTGAACGTGTTCAGGTATTTAACCCAAGTCTTTCACTTGGTCAAAAATGACAACCTCTTTTTAAGTTATTAAAAATATAATGGGCTCACATACAAGCTTATTTTTGCTGTTAAAAAAGCCCACAATAAAACCCTCAGAGAAAGCCATAAAAATCTCTGAGTCCCGTCTCAACTATGAATTCTAAATTGATTTTGTTTTATCTGAAGCTCTTGCCTTTCTGAGCGAGACTGTTCCACCAGAAGAGCAATCAGGGCAATCATCTTTTCAAGTGCAGCAGGCCTGTATTTCTCTTCTGCTAAAGAAAGGATGTCTTCCTCTTCCTCCTCTTCCTCCCCTTCTTCCTCAGAAAGCACTTCAACCTGGGGCTAAGGAAAAACCAGAGAACTTCAATGTGGACATTTTGAGTCCTCATTTCAAAGGGTCTTTGCATATATTCTGTCCTTTATTCCAAACAACTTCATCAACTTGCATGAATCAAACCAGGTAAGTATCTAATCCACTGATTTTCACATTGAAACAATCACTCTGCATAAGCTAAATTGTATTTACAAATGCAAGAGGTAGGCTGGCTGAAGATATAGTCCATTTAACAAAAAAAACCCAGGTAAATTTAAGAACCTAAGTTGTACAATAAGAGAAAGTAATCAACTGCTAATAGCATTACCATTAGTATCAAGTTAAGGGCAACTTTAATAGCTTTTACTCAGCACCTAAACACTAATAGTCAATTTAACACATTTTTAAAAATATTATATTCACTTAAACATCGAAAAAAATTGTGGAAGTGAAGCAATTTTAATTTAAAAGCTGAAAGGTGATTCAAGACACACAGCAGTAATGATCACAGATGTAAAACAGGAAAGATGAGCCCTTGTTACATAAAATACTCAGACTTACGTTCTCAGGCCCTTTGGTTCCCATGTAGAAATGGACCATGGTGGATATGGCTTGCAGAGAGAGCAAGAACTGGCTCTGAAAAACGCAGGGATGGAATTACTTCAAAATACACTTGTGCACAGACACCATCAACTCCCCAGATCCAAGGCTATACTCACTTCCTCTTCTCCCATTTTGGCAAATTCATAAAGAAAGGCGAAGTACTCAGTGAGGTGTTTGCTGTGGGGTTTGACGCCGTGCTCCATGATGGACAGCAGGGTCTTCACGAAGCGCGTGACGCACGAGCGGCTCCCGATGTCCTCCACGGGCCCGTCCATGTCATCCGAGCTGGCAGCAACAACAGCCAGGGTGGGTATTTCACACAGTACACACAGCAGAAAGTCATCCTCAGCCAGTTCAAAGGAATTCACCAAAATTCCTGCTCTGTCCTGCTCTCACCCCTATCCACAGCCTGGATAACAACACAGCCCAAGCTAAGGGAGCACCAGGCACTTGAAATGCTAAAGGTTTGTCAAATTAAGTGTTCCGAACCAAGATGCTGCCCAGGAAAGGAACTCTTAGAACAACAGCATTGGGGATCTCCTACTTAAAATCACGCTCTTGGTTTGCTTGTCGGACTTAATGAGAATGCAATTGCAGCTATGGAACCAAGGCAAGGCACCCTCCTGAACACACCCTTGCAAGGCAGAGAGCATCCACCTTCAGCCTCAGACATCTGCTCAAGGCTGCATCTTGTCACTGAACAAAACCAAGCCACAGACTCAAGTGAGGCTTCCAAAGCAAATTAAATTCTACTTTTTGTCATGAAAATTGTATCTTCATATTCTGAATTTTGATGTGGCAGGATAGTTATTACTAACCCTGCCATTTTTGCTCTGGGGAAAATCTATGATCACAGTCACAACTTTAACACAAGAGGTTAAAGAAAAAACACTTTTTTCTTCTCCTCATGTATCAAAGAGTTTAAGTACTTCCTAACCAGAGATAAATTGACAGTTTTCTTGACAACAAGCAGAGCAAAGGAGAATCCAAGAGGGTTCTTTCTCATTTTTGACAAAACCTGTGATTTAGTTATAGGATGAACTGCTGATCTCCAACCTCTTTTGCTGGATGTACAAATAAGAACCTCCACCTTCGTGCCACCAGATCCAATTCACAGGAGGATTCTCAAATCTAAGGAGTGAGGTTTACACTTGCACTGTCCAAATGAGAGGGAAAATAAAGAGCATGCTGAAAACCTACTCTAAGGGACAAAATGTTTCAAACTATTTGACACTGCCCTTTGCAACCCTACTGGTATTCTTAAATAAATCAGAATTCAAGTTTGGGCAGAATAACGAAGAACAATTAGCACAATTTCAGCTTTACATGACTGTTCTGAGTGACTCATTAATAAAAGCAGCTGCAGCAATGCATGGAATGAACAGAAGTTTGCAGGGGGTTTATTTTACCAGTCTTCCATTCCTGGCTGCAGATAAAGGTGCGCATGTACTGGCCTCAGTCTCTGGATCACGTGGATACACAAGCGCTGGAACATCTGCAAAGGGAGAAGGGAATGAACTCCACACCTTCAGTCCTTTAAAAAAGGTCAATATGACATTCCTAAGCAAAGAATATTCTGTCTCCAAGTCCCACTGCCAGCTCTTCACAGGTTCAAAGTTTGAAAGAAAAAGCTGAGATGGTATTCTAACAGAAGCGTCAAACCTGCTTGTTATGAACAGATCTCATGGAGGAATCCTAAACCCAGCTTTTAATATCGGCGTGCACCGAAACACGACTCTATTTTTTTCTTCTATCTCTATTTTCTGAAACATTTTGGTATTTTTGGCAAGATATTTTTTAATTTTGCTGCTGGCTCATAGGAATTCATGTGAAAATTTAAAGCATTCATCAGGAGAAGACCTTGCCTAAGACCTTCCACAGTGTTTTCCCATGAAATATATTCTTTTACTGATGCATTGCATACAAAAACTATCTATGGGCCTATGTGGAAATATCACTTTAATAACCAGAAATCCAACTGAAGAATTCATGTGAGATAGAACAACTGTTAAAGTTTATAACTTAACAACTTGCAAAGAAAGTACACTTGAAAGTGACACTATTAATAATTGGATTTGTGAATGTCCAAATGCTACTAATATAGAGGGCTTTTTAAAAAGTATTTCCCAAAAAAGGGGAACAAAGCTTTGTGGCATAATACTGTAAAATTACCTCTATCCACAAAAATTTACTACAGAAGTTTCAAACTGGGGCTTTGAGGAGTACCGAATGTAAACAGTTTGGGGTTTTTTGTTTGTCTGTTTTCTGAAGATGGAGCTTGATGAACCATTGTTGAGTTAACTCAGAAAAATCCCAATTTTTTAGTATAAAGTGTTCAGATTTGTAGAGGTCATGAGGGAGTCATAGAAACCTTAATTTTCACTTATTGTGATTTAGTGATCCTGACTGTACAGCTATGCTGGGGTTGTTTCAAATAGTAACACCCCCATGGCCAAGTATCTTCCCTAAATCAATTGCAAGAATGGAGAAGAATCAGACAATTACAGGTATTCAATAAAACTGTCAGAATCACAGCCATCATAATTGTCTGTTTCTGGTCACAGGTCAAGCAGTCACCTGACTTGGAAAGGAACTTTTTTTTCTTACCTGCCTCACAATCTGATTGGGACACTTTATTAGAATCTGCATTGGCCACCAATCATCATCAGCCATACGATCCAAAAACCACTGCAGAAGATACATACTGTGTTAGTTTTGTTCCACACTTGCTCTAGTCCAATCTTCTTTTTTGCATGATAATAAAGTCTGAAGAGAAATCGATGTTACTATTATTAAGGAATAAGCAAGTTTTAATCCAAGGGAAATCTAAAAGTCTTCTGTGCATGAAGGAATAAAGAAATAAAAGATCAATAGCAATAAACAGCAATATAAATTTATGTCTGGTATCTTCTTATCCCTGTGCTCTGCATGCCATTAGAAAATTACCTGGAAGAACACACTTATCCTGTAAAGTGATGTCAACAGCATAAAAACTATGCTTACAATAAGGCATACATAACTAGAAGAATTTTGCAGAAGAGTGATAGGATTAAAGAGCTTCCCAAGTTAGATCCCTTTTGCATTTTACCACATGGAAAAGCCTCACGGCCTCCAGAGACCCAAAAAGTATAAAACTAATAGAGGATGACTCATTCTGAGCCAGACTCAGTAAATAACACAGCTCAGTCTTCTGACTCCCAGAATTTTGTTTGAGTCACAAGGAAAGACAGTTTAAAACAAAGAATCAATGGTCTCACTTTTATTTTAATTGTACCTGAGTATTCTTATTATATTAAATGTCTTTACTCAAACATCTTAGGGCTCCACCTCACTGAGACAACTGCATATCCAAACACTGAATGTCACATAATTTATCAACCTAGAACCAATTTATAAAACAATAATGGATTTAATTCCTTTCAGGACACAGTCTGTGCTAGGCTCCGTGTACATTTAAATTATCACAGGAATACTCTCAAACTTTTCTTCACTATCTTAAAATTGCTTTCAATGAGACCACACAGAATTCTCTGTCTTTCCACGTCTCTTGTGTGAGTTAATTCAAGCACGTCTTCATTACACAAATTATTACATAATAATTGATCAAATCAAGAGTCTGTGACACTGGCTCTCTCTTATTCCAGTGACAAAATGGTTTTGGCCTGTGGTCTCAACATAGGTTTCTGTAAATAAAAAAGTCATTCCCCAGGATCTGCAGCAATCAAAAGGATGAATTTCATCTCACAGAGCACAAATATACCAAATACAAGTAGTTCATAGTCCAAAATATTCCAGGGATACGAACCTCCAGGAAAGTTAAACAATATATAGAAAGTTGGTTTGTACTTTGCTGAGTTCCTAAGTCACTTACTTCACAAGCTGCCTGACTGTTATTAAACTGTTTTGTTAACAGTTCAATCCACTGAAGCATTGTAGGCTGTGAAAAGAAATACAGAAAAAACTGTAACTTCAAATAATGAATTCCAGCATAATATTTAAACATTTCTAAATGGTTCAGTAAAGCAGAAAATCTTAAGAATATAATTATAAACAATAAAAGTTTTATGAATTAACAATACGTTGCACCTACAGAAAAATACCAGTCCATATATTTTTACACAGAAATAAAATTCCATTGTGCAGTGCTCACTATAAATGTGGTAAATGACACTCTAAACATTAACTTTGCATCACATATGGCAATTTTATAGCTCAAAATCCCACTTTTAAAATGGAAAGTACAGATCTGCTTTTCACTAGGTTCATGCAGCTACTTAATGAGAATTTACAAGTAAATTGAATACCTTTTCCTTTGAATGAATAAATGTCTCTAGTACAAAGGAAGTGCTTAACTGGAAAAAAAAATGGCACCATTAATTTAGAATGCATGAATCAAAATGTCAACAAGGAAATAGTTAACAGAAGATGAGATTCTTTGGAAATTCTTACCTTTGCTGTCATCAGAGAAACCGCTTTTGGATCTGGTAGTGTACTTGGGATGCTACTACACAACTGCCACATAAACCTAGAGTCAGTAATTTTATTTGTTAATTAAAATAAATAATGATAATCTGCAAGAAGAAAAGAAGCATTAATATTACATTTTTAAAGAAAAACTTACCCAAAATATGTATGTTCAAAAATGTTCTTGTCTTGAAGGAACTGCATGTTATCATGCCATATCCACTGAAGAAAAAATGCTACCATCAGATACAAGAAAGCAGTTTATTTCACTACTTAAGCATGATTTTAAAAATATTTAAATGATTCCAAGGCAAAAAAACCCCAACATTTTTCTGTATGAAAAATTATTTCTGAAAGCACTCTCTTTAGTTTAAGAATTGGCTCAAAGCTCTTTCACTCATACTATAGCCAGTATTGGTTTTGCCTGCCATGAGACTGCAGAACAGAGCTTCAAACCATCTCCTCTTTCTGTGGCCTAGTTTTTACAATTTAATTCCTCAGAGTTTTGGGCTAAAATTTTGAGAACAAGTTTAAAAACAATCACAGCTGAAGTCTAACCCAAAGCTTGATGAGCTCTGAGAACTTCTGATAAATTCCTAAAGAGTAAGATTTGAATCTCCATCATTAAATCAGAACAAGATTTCATGCCACATCCCCTGTTCCTCTCTCTAAAGTGATGCTTTTGATCACATCAATTCATAGCGATTTTAGCAGCAACATGGTTTAAACATTTAACTCTGATAAAATCGATTAATATTTTTAAGACCAAAAAGGATAAAAACATGATCTGATTTGCTGGCTAGGAATGAAGAGACATTTTAAACTAAGAACCTAAAATGCAGATGCTGAAGCAACACTTCTGGCCAGAGGGAACAGGGAGATTAGATTTTCCAGGTGGTAAAAAGGGATTTATCCCATGTACAGGACAGAATGAGAAAACATCTAAAATTCACGTAAAATGTAAATCCTGATTCCCTTCCTATCCCATGACAATCTCCTAAGGAAGACAGTGAAATGAAAGGACTGTCACCTC
The DNA here is from genome assembly GCF_029207755.1 of Chamaea fasciata. NCBI lineage: Eukaryota > Metazoa > Chordata > Aves > Passeriformes > Sylviidae > Chamaea > Chamaea fasciata. The sequence continues at coordinate 8,380,851 of NW_027094088.1, read as the reverse complement.
AATGATTTAAATTATTTTTGCTTTCCTATGTTTATTCAGATTTCTGATGTGTTTAGGGCCTCCTAGAGTGTTTTAAAATTGCTGTTAAAACAAATCAACTTGTACCTCCAGCAATTCTGATGAAACATCAAATTTGTAGTCTTTGCCATTTTCCTCCTCTGGCTCCATCCGTTTATAAAACAGCATGTAAGCACTGTGTGTCTTGGAGAAAAAAACATCTGTATAATTTTTGCTTTGAGAGAGAAATCATGAAATCATAAACATAAACACAGAACAAGGGTTTGGAAGAGAAATACCTTTTCAAAGGAGAAGTCCATAAACTTATCAGTAACAGAATCATAAGTTTTTGTCTGTCAAGAAGAAAGCAAAACCATTAATTACAAACTTTTCAATGCTTTAGTTTCTAACAGTTTGTGATAGTTCACTTGCACATTTATTTAATGACATTTATGAGGGTTGCTGACAATTTAGTTCTTGCTCAAAGCAGTCGTGTTTCTTTTTTCCTCTACAATGGCCTCTTCTGAATTTTCAAAGCTACTATGCAGTACTCTACCCTCCATCCCAAGCAATTTCCTGGCTCATCTATCTCACTGACACCTCTTCTTTAGAGGCACCTAAAGGTATTTTATCCATGTGGCAAACAAAGGAATTTTTTTGTTTTATTTCAGCATATTGTCTTTCCCAGACAAGAGAAGATGTCTTATGCACAGGACTGTTTTAGTACGATACTGTGTTATCTATAATGTGTTTTATATCGTGTACACAGCAATAGACAATGATCAATTCAGGCACAGCCTGGAACATTTGAGTGTTGCTTGTAGTAGTAAAGTGTAAAAATATTTCAACTGATGCCACAGGCAGCAACACAAGGCACAGACAGAGATCAAAAAGCCCGTTTTTTTAACAGAATACACCTAAGATTGAAGTAATTATTCCTTCATCAATGGTCTGAGCTAAGCAGCCACCCCAAGCAAGGATTCCTAAATTAGCTTCAGACTCACTTTTTTGTACCTGAATAAATGGTATGATAGAAACCAGATCTAGTGAAGAAATACCTCTTGTCTGGAGAGAAACTTCACTAATTTACTTTGCTTCATTAGTAATACCTGTACTATACTTCTGATAGCTTCCTTTTAAAACCTCATACAAAGACTTGGGTTGTAAGAGGTTGTAACAGATACTGGAAGAGTTGAACATGATAAAAATTCAGGTCACAACTTACAGTCATTTCTCCACCAAAACATTCAGAAGCGAGCTGCGCAGAATCAAAGGGTTTAACTTCAGCATCATTGAAAAGGTACCTGCAAGGCAGGAATGAGCTTTGAAACAACTGCTGCTCATCTCAAGGGCCAAATAAAGCCTAATGAGCACTTCCAATGATTCCTCAGATTGAAATATTCCCATTATTAATTTCCAATGTCTTGTTTAGATCCCAAATCTGGTCCCAAAGTGGCTTCCTTCTAATAACATCAAACAAGGAGGCACTGCTGTGGATCCCCACTGGAGCAGGGGTTAGGTCATGAGATGGTTCTGTTTCAGAAATGCTCTGGCTATTCTAGAGAAGACGGGATAGAGGAAACCTTGTCTCCTATTCCAGGGCTCGTGAGAAATGGAGAAATCACATCCAAAAATAGCAAGCTTTTTCCCTCTTCCCTGCTTTCTTCTGTCTCCTAGCAGGACCCTCCTCCTTTCTATGCCCATGACCTTTCCCTTTCCCAAATTCCAGATCCAGAAACGTAGCTGGATCCTCATCCAAGGTACCAAGCAAATTTCAGGAAGGACAATCTAGGAAATCTTTTGTACTGAAATAATTCAAACCTAGTCCCATCAGGAAGCAATCCCTGGCTGTGCTGAGGCCAGCACAGCATTCCCTGCCATCCCCGTGTCTGAGGGACCACACAGCTCTCCTGGCTTCTGATCCCTAGGTCAATAAATTAACATCCTTACAACTACGAAATTCCAACATCCTGTGCTTTCCAGAGGAACCCACAAGATGTATCCCCTATATAACTGCATCTAACAAAGCCAACAAGCTTTAGTTATTAAAAATATGGAAATATAAATGGCATAGCTCACCATTTGTTGTTTTTGTAAGCATGAGGATTGACAATGTCCCTGATAAAACTGTAGTAATGTCCCCCATCTGCTGTTCCTGTGTGAACTGTCACACCAATCAGGTCATACTCATAACTCTCAGTTTCCTTCAGATATCCACCATCTTCCTTAAAACCTGAAAGAATTCAACACCATATTTAATCAGTTATTTACTAAACACCCAAACTTCAACATTAACAACAAACCCTATGTAACTATTTGCAATACCTCTCATACTTTACAAACAAATATAAGATTAATTCAAATTAAACAGTATTTGAAACCAAAAACTGGCCATTTTTCTCATGTGAAAAACAGTGTATGACTTTGGGAATTTAGGTTGATTAAAGCTATGTTTGATATTATTTGCCTCTGTTCTGTATACAGGAAGTGAATACACAGATAAATACACAGTGTATACACAGACAGAGTGCCAAAGCTTGCTGAAACCATTTTATGAGCAAACCTTCTTTCCTGTCGTTTTTTCCCATGAGGAAATCTTCAGTGTAGGGTGTCATATCCAAACGTAAAGGGAATGAAAAATGGGTATTGACTTTCTCCTTCATCATGGTCACCATATTAAATGTATATCTCATGGTGTTGAAGCTTAAGATACGAGGTAGTTTCTTAAAACATGCCCTGAAGGATCACAAATAAACATGATTCACAAAAGCTTAGTAGGGTGAATTGTATTTTCACAGAGATTTTAAACATTTATTTCAAGTGTAACATTGGAGATCTGTTGCTAAGATATAAATATAAAATTCAGCTCTTAATAGTGCCCCAGAGCAGACTGACTGGCAGCAGAAGGTCAAATTTAGCCCATAAAACAATTCTGTTTAGGCTGTCATTGTACCTTGGAAGAAACAGCAAATCTACTCATATGGCAGGAACCAGTTTTCTAAAATAGTATCATAAAATAAGCCATGAATGAATTCAACAACACAAATCCCTTCACTGCAGGGAGTTACCATCTTCCAAAAGACAAATTTCAAGGCAGAACATCGCCTGCATTAAATCTCATAAAATTTGCAATAACGATTTTCAAGTAAGCTACTCTCTCACCCAAGTCATTTAAAATAACAAGGTTTTCCAACTCTAACAAAGAAATTTCTTAGCTGCAATACCGAGGAAACATAAAATTTTAATTTACTTTCTCTTTATAAGCAGACTTTGGAAAACACGGAAACATTTTTAAAGCTACAGATTTTAACTCAGAAATTCAGGGTGACATGAAACCCAAGCAATTATCTTGCATAATGAGTAACCAACGGACCTTTGAAAGCATGTAGTATCTTAAACCCAGGACTAATGTTTCAAAAGGTACTAATTTCTGGGGTTTTTTAATTTAAAAAGGTCATGAACATTTTCCTGTGTTTTTTGCTAAGATACTTGAGATTTTTATTTTGGGAATTTGATTTCCTCCTCATTTCTGATTTGCACAGGGATCATATTCTTACAGGCCTCCATGGTATAAACTGAATAAAAGAGCAGGCCAGTAATCTAAAGGATTACTGTTATTCCAAATGGAATTTCAGTGATTTACTAAAAAGAAACATTAAGAATATTTATTTCTTCTTAACCACACCTTTTTTCAGCCCGCACTTTCTTCCCACAGTGAGAACACGTGTACATGTTGTCACCTTCCAAGGTATCTTTAATAGTTACTTCATCAAGAGATTCCTACATGGAACAAACAAAAAAGGAGTTAACGTTTATCTTGGATATTTATATCTAGTGCTTACATGGCCTGCTTTCCAAATCCCTCCCTTTCAATCTTACTTCGAGTTTAATTAACATTTCCGTAAGTTATGAAAATAAAGTCCCAACATTTATCACACCTGAACTAAGAAAAGAGTTTGACAGAAAAACCAGTTCCTAACCCATACACAGAATTAAGGAACCAACTCATAAAAATGGTACTCAATATTCCAAGCTGTCTCAAAGAATTCAAATCCTTTAAATTCAAATTTCAAGTGTGGGGATTAATGGTTGTTTAAAAGGCTTGAAAACATAGAATTACGCTGATGTAAGCTTTAAATGAACTTCATACGCAGTAGACCTTATAAAGGTTCAATCTTTTGACATTTACAATTCTCATACAAAATGACCACAGCATGTTTAAAACAAGTAAATGGTGATAACTGACTGTAAAACAATAATCAATGACTACTGTTGGCTCCAGCTGATGGCACACAGCACTGAAACTGTATTACCTCATCATGTCAACCTAAAAACACCCCAAAACTAGAGTGCAGATAAAAAGCAGTGACACCTTCAAGTGTATGGCAGTGTTTCATGCCCTTTGTAACGGAGATCTAGGAGACTCATCCCAGCCTGGCATTACTTACATAAATATTCTTCATATCTGCTACCTGGCACCTCACTGTGTAGAATTCCTCAGCTGTCTGACTCACATGCTCACAGTCCTGAACAAATTCAAGAGAAAAGCAATGAAATAATTTTTTTCGAGAAGTTAGAAAAAAAAAAAATCTTTCAAAGACAGAGAACACTTACCAAAGAAACGACGTTGTTTGTGATAACACCTCCAAACAAACTTTTCACTGTGTTTTTCTGTGAATGAATGAATGTATACTGTCACGGAAATTTGAGCAAATCCCGAAGTTTTCAAGCTCCCTTTTACTCCCGCTTAATAACTCACCAGTTCTGGAGACATTTCCTCTATTTTTGTTATTAGGTCAGTGAAGAACTCAGTCATGTCCTTCTGCTCTCCAGTGTTCAAGGGCTGCTTATCCATGGTGTAGGTTTTACAGAAAGGCCTTGGGTTGTAGGCCTTACATTCACTTTCCTTTGGATAAAAGATAACAAACAAAACCAAATCAACCCAAAAATTTTTATTTTCAAGTTACACAGATGTACCAAACACACATATATGAATATCTGTTTTAAAAAAGACATCTTTTACATACAATATGCTTATCAGGCAGGATAGTTTCTTAAATGTTTAAATGTTTCTGCTGAAATGCAAAGCATTTCAGTTTTTAACTAACTGATAACCATTATCATGATACCAGTGAGTAAAATATCATTAGTAAAGAAGTATTGAAATGTTTAGTAAATACTTCATAAAATGAATCATTAAAATAAAATATCTTGGCTGAAGATGTGACAGGTGCAGTTTCTGCGTATCTGTTCAGACATAAAATGTGAGATCAGCTTGAATTTATGTATTTCTGGACATTGCTGACTTAAATCTTGCCAAGTGCTCAATTCTCATTCAGACTCCTCTATGTTTAATCTAGTTTTCAACAGGATGTGCTTAGCCAGAGAAAAGAATTTGCAGTATAAAGCAATTCTTTAGAATATATCTCCATTCCACTGCCTTGCACTCGGGGAATGCAGGACTTATTTACTCTGCTCTCTTTTAAGGATGTATAGCAAGACAGTTCCTCCTGTATATACTGCCTTTTCTAGAATGAAGTCTTTCCTCAAGATTTAAATAATTCTAAGTCTTGGTATGACTTCATGTTCCTCTATTATTTTTCACTTATGTGAACACCTAATTTAATAATTTCTGCAATTCATGGGAGACATTGCAAGTCAAGATTCTTTTCCCCGTTTGTCTTCAAAGCGATAGTGAATTTCTTACACAAAACCAGTGTCAAGACACTCAACTCTCCTCAGGTTATTTTCATTATTTCAGAACTGTTTCAGTGTTTTAACAGCAGTGAACCTCTGGGAACTGCTTTAAGTTTGTTTGGTCTTGCAATCTTAAAATTTTGCTGTATTCCAGTGGATTAATCTTTAAATATTGGAGCAAGGAAAATGCTTGCTTATTTTAACACCAGCGAAAGTCTATCTCCCCCCAACACCTCTGTAATTCATTGACTCACCTGAACTATGTACAAAGAATCTCTAAAATACTTTTAAGATACTTTCTAAAGGATACTTCCTAAAATACCCTCTTTCACACCTACCATTAGGTATGTAAACATCTTCTGGAGTTCCAGTAGAGTGGTCTTGTGTTTCATATCTTCTGAATACTAACAGAAATTAATAAAAGAAGACTTGATCTTTTTGCTTCTTACTTTCCAAAATCATATATTAAAAAGATGTAACACTCAAATAAAAACCCAATTACTTTATTACAGACCAAGAGAAAAATGATTGTGTACACAAACACACAGCCTATTATCTTACATTTAGAATTTTTATACTTATTTTACACTTTTTTTGGCATGTCAACATTAAACCTAAGAAAAAAATAACTCTGCTTTCTAAAAATTAATTGCAGGTAGGAGCTTCTGGGAAAGGATTACAAACTATCGTTGTTTTTGGAATAATTTTTTTTTTCATTCACAGAGGTTGTGAGTGCTTTGAACAGGTCTCTCCATAATGTATTTCCTGTGCAGACCAGCAGCTTCTCTTATTTAGCTTTTTATTTGCATTTATAAATGGCAAATCACTTGTAACATGACAAGTACCAGCAATGAACAGTAACAGAAAACGATGAGGTCACTGCCAATTAGGGTGTTTCACACATTCTATCTGCGCTGCTGATGTCAGGGACCAAAATGATACTTTCTCTCTTACAACAAAGAGATAAAAGTGATAATATTGCTTTTCTGGAAGCTAACCTATGTATGATAATTTACAGGACCTGCTGTACTTCTGGTAGCACAAGACATGTGCTTTGGGACTTTATAAACATTCATAAGAAACATTTGTTAACAAAATGACAAATTAGCAGTTAAGAAACAACAGACAATTCATATAACCCCAAACCTGAATCAACCTAATTAAAAGCAACAGAAATATGATTTTTAGAACATTTTATTTCAATGCCACCTTAAGAACCTACCACACCATTTAAGAAAAATAACCTCTTCAGACACTAGCAAAAGAATCCAACTACACAAAAAGAAGACTAAATGATGAAGAAATATTCTTTGTCTAGATGTAACTTCTGGAAGCAAATCTGTATTTTTTTCAATATTTGTACTGATCCTTGAATGTAAATTTCTATCGAAGCTTCACACTCACCTTTGCAGTGAAAATTGCTTGTCTGGCCTCTGGGATCATGTACAGCTGCTGAATAGTGGAGGCCAAGTAACATGTGGCTCCAAGGTTGGTTAAACCCACAAACCTGCACTCAGCACGAACATCATCATGTGGCCAATAATCCCACTTGTAAGGGGCATGGGAAGCTGTGAAAAGCAGCAATCACACAGGCAGGAAAACAGTAAATTCAAAGTGCACTTTGCAAAAATAGAAATACAACGAAAAGCTTCATGTTCACGCTAATAAAATGTCATCTGGTTATGCACTGTACATTTACAGGCAGGAGGCAGACTGTGCCTGAGTTTTAGGAAAATGGATTATATATTCCTCAAGAAAATCTTTAAAATCTTTGGATAGAGCAGCAGCCTTCCTGCCACACCACTTTGGACTGCAAGGGGCTCACTGTGCTCTCCAAAGCACAAGTGAATCAGATTGAAAAAGCCATTTTCTTTTCCTCTAAGCTTTCTATTTCTCTGTATTTCATACCATGTAGTGATGGATTTCTTACACAGGGAGGCACCAGACAAGTTTGGCAGGGCTGAGTGACTCTTTCATCAGCCTTGTTCTGATATGGCTGCCAAGAAATCAGAAGAATGGGAAAATTCTTCTGATCTGCCAGCCAGGAAGATGGTAACCAGCTTAGACAAACTTCCTTGGTACCCAAGAAGCTGGACACAAACCCCAGCAATGCATCCAGCTTTGCTATTCATCCTCAGAGATATAATTCACTGAAAACACAGTGGGCTCCACAAATAATTCAGTACCTCTGCTGAAGTATATGTTCAGATAAAGAGGAAAAAAGATACCTCAAAAATAGGCTGGATTTATTTTACAATCCTTAAAAGCTATGTGAGATGCAAGATGCAAAATTTAAGTTCCTAATTATTTCGTAACACATGAAAGACTCCTTAAGGATTCTTCTCAATCCACACTATCAGATGGAAATTCAGGAAACTATCTGGCACCCCCAGATATCTGGTCTTCAGAGACCAGACGTTCTGTTGCACAACAAATAATAGTGGTAATCTTCATTTCGGCATTGACATCAAAACAACTATTAGCCCTGAAGGTCCAAGGAGAGAAAAAAGAGGTTTAATTCTCCTGTTTCAACGAATCTCAGTGGTGTGACCTCGGGTTACCTGGGCTGGTCAGCCAGTTGAAACAAAGCTCCCCTGCACAGTTCACCTCCTAAAGATGGTCATTAGCGTGGTGGAGTAATCCAAAACTCCCTCCCTTAACTGCAATCCCTGAATGACAACATCCTAATTCACCCTTTCTGATGTAAGGACTCAGCAGCTATCACTGCTTAGAGCTCATCAAGCTGTAATTGCAAAGCAATCAGTTGACTTCTCTGTACTTCACAGAGCAGCTGGGAGGATCTTTCACCTCCTTCCATCTGACAAAGAGCATTCAGGAATCTGACAAGGACTTTCTCAGGATGACCCTGTGTACCCCACCCTGGCATTTTTTAAGTGACTGACTTCATTTGTGTAATAAAACTTTTCTTTCTTCCATATGGATCTTAACTAGAAAGGCAAATTTGAGGCTGGTTGATGTCTATCTTCTTTATTCCTCACTGTTGTTATAGAAACCAGCTTTTTCTCAGGAAGAGATGGGGAAACTTGAAACCAAACTTGCAATGTTCACATTCTATTTTAAGCAAACTAAAGCTGAATTTTTTCCTCTCAGAATGACCGTGCATTTCTCTATATTCCACCTTTTGATGATGCTCCTGCTCCATCCATAACAACAGCCATGATCTTAAACTTGCAGGAAAGTGAAGTACATACTCTTTGAACAGAAGGGTTTTATCAGCCCTTAAAGAAGCAAAACTCCGAAACACTGCAAGAAATTTTACGACCAACTGAAGATACCTAAATCCACTCTTCAGTAAGATCAACCTGAAAGAATTTGAATTGGGAGCCCACCCTGTTAAGAAAACACATTAAAACCAAAGACAGGATGGAAATTTCTAATACGTCCCTTAAAGTTTCTCCTAAGAAGGATGGAAGGACAGGCCTAAGATTAAGATTTTTGAAGACAAGTATAGATTACAGGGATAATGGAGAAGAAAAGCCCAGTTTCAATAATCTCTGGATCACATCAATGGAATAACAAGCCCTTAAACAAATGAAGTATCACAAGTCCTGTGTTGGGTGCACATCACAGAGACAGCAGCACTGTGCCAGTTGTAATAAAATTAACATTCATGCAAGTGAGAAATACTGGATATGGAGCAGGAGCACAGAGCAGATGGCTCTGGAGAACTTGGGATGGAACAAACAAACCAAAGAGTGCTTGGAAGAAAGTAACAACCGTGGTAAATGTTACAGAAAACTTCAACACCGAGGAATTACTGAGATTTGGAGTGAGGTAAACACTGATTGTAAAAAACAAATGATTGCACCTGGAGAGATAGAGACAACCTCAGCAGCAGATAATGCGCTCATAGCAAATATAAATATCCAATACTTTCGTAAAATATATTCTTCATAATATTTCTTCTGAGCACAGGAGACCTTGGAAGGCCCCAGGCATATGAGAAGAGAACACAAAGCATTATTATGATCAGATTTCTCTTTTGCTTGCTGAATTGTAAGGCACTGAAATCAATTCCACAGATTATAATAAATTACAGAACCTCGGGTAAGAGAAATTTAAACTAAGCACGTGAAAGGAAATCTAGGAAGCTAAAAATACATAACGAGGATTTGCAAATCAAAGATAAAATATTAACGAACTTGAAATTTTGGTGACTCCCATATTATACATAGGAACTGTGGTTCCAAAAGGCAGGAAGCATGGAAGCCAAGAGGCACAGCAAAACTGCTTTATGCAGGTATCTGGGTACAGACTGAAGTCAACTACAATGATACCAGAGGCTCTGAAAACATGACAGGGCTGTTCGTAACTCCAGTATCTCCATGTGCTTTCTATGCTTTGATTTACGTATAAATATTCCATGGTTTATGTTAGAAAGAAAAAAGGGAAATTAAAATCCAGCACCAGAGGGTGAAACATGTAAAATCCAATGTTACCTGTGTGTGTACATGTCATTTTACAGGACCACACACTCTAAATGACCCACATTTAAGAACAGAAGATACAAAAAGTATTATGGGATTTAACTTGGTAGGTGAGCAAAAGATGCCAACACTTGTGTGACAGTACCCCAGGTGACGGGGGACAAACAGCAGAGCTACAGAGTGGAATTCCCAGAGCAGTGCTAGAGGCCGTGAAACACTCCAAAGCTGGCTGTGCCTAAGGTTCTTACACTGCATGTGCTGTGCCATGACCCAGTTGTGGAGCAGCCTGTAGTTTTCCACAGAGCCTTTCACCATTTCCACCAGTAAGTCATAAGCAGCAGCCCTGGAGGAGTGGGACTTGCACTTTGGCTGTTGTCTGTCCTTCAGACTGGGCAGCAAGAACAGGAGATTGAAGATGTCCCTCAGAAACTCCTGGAAAACAGTTAAATTGGGACATTTAGCAGCTTGAATGTATTCTTAAAAGATAAATTACATACTAAGAATTTTCTAGGAACTTCTGTAGACTTTCTGAACCTCTATCCTGCAGAACTTTCTGACTTGAATACAAGCTCTGAATTACAAATTTCAACAACTTATACTGCATTAAGTGCACTGTAACCATATCATAGTCTAAAGAGGAACACGTCAATTGGAAAAGAATAACAAAATAAGATTGGTTTTATGACCGATAACTTGACAAACTAGCATGGATTTTCAGTAACTTTTCAGACTAGTTTCTCAAGCTCTTCTTAAGCTTTCCATACATCCAAACTACATAAATCTGACCTTTGCATACCTGTATTTTAATTTCCACATCCTACTCCACGCTGCACTCTGTGAATTGAATTCTTACTCTAATTTAATCTGCAAGCTCTCTGTGAGTAAAATACACTTATCCAGTAGAACAACAGAAACAGTCTTTTAAAATGCTGTCAGCAATGTCACATTTGGACAATCAAATTACCTTCAGGGCCGTTTTATGGTAACAGAATAAACAGACAAGGTATAGACAACATCATTAGACACCAGGGCCTACTTTTCAGCTGAAAAGGCCCAATAATAAGTTCTGTAGAGTCTACAGAAAAAAACCATCAGTCTAAATCAGTTTTTTTACACACAATTTGCCTTTTTTTTTTTTTTAAGACAATGCAGTTCTCAAGGATAAAGTAAGTTTTCTAGCAGCTTCCCCTGCCTCACCACTTTCCCACCTTACAAGTAAAGGTGGAATGTAATAATCTTGTACCAGATCTCCCACTGCACAGGTGTAGACCTTAAATGTTACTTTTAGATCAGACTGCCCAGGATCTGGTCAAAATCAGCCGTTGTCAAGGACTCAAACCAGTTAGTGCTGATCAATAGTAAAACATTTAAAGATAATAAATGAAAACACATAAAACTTCAGGGATGAAAGAATTCTATCCTGGAATCACACAGGAAGGGAAAGAACTGTATGTACCACTTTTTAATAAAGGAATATGTGTGGGTTTGTCCATCATCCTAAGGCTAGAATATGACATACTTCCACATACTGAGCCCTGCAATCAAAATGTGGTAAAAAAGGTCCTATTTTGATCTCTCAGTGGTCTTGCAGTGTCCTTCTCACCTGGCCTTCCCGAGAAAATTTGAAGGGTGGTTTGTGCTTAATAACACTCGTTGCAAGGCGAAGCAGTCCTGTGAGCCCATCATCCTCTATGTTCCCATCCTGATGGTCAAGGATTTCTCTGCTGGATATGCACATACAGGGAGAGAAGGAATGTCATAGCTATGCCCCACTAACAATAAACACAATGCAAATTCCGAGTGAAATTCCTGTGGGCAAAGCTCACCTCCGGATGCAGTCAGCAAGGTGTCTCGCTAGTGCGTCTAAATCAAGCAGGGTTGTCTGATTCAAAATAAAGAAAATGGAATACAAATGAGAAATAGTTATGAACTTCTTTTGGAGGAAATTTTATTACTGCACACAGGAAAACAGAGATAATTAGAACACATTTTCAAGCATGTTCTAAGGTAAGTTATCCGACTTACACCAAAAGGCTGTTAACTGAATTTAACTCCTTTAGCTTTAATCAAATACTTGATTAGCTCCTCCTTGGAACACACTGGAATTATCAACAATGAATCTCACAGATAATTACAGTATTCCCACATCTGTGACCTTCGTCTAAGTTCACTTTGTTTGTGTGTTATAACAACCCCCCTCTCTTGACCCTGCACAGTCACCACCTGAAGCTTCCAAGAGCTACTAAATACACATCAGAGTAAACTGAGAGATGGAAAACATCCAAGAGCTGCTCACAGCAGAAAAAATGTCTGAAGACACAAAGTAAAAGCAGTAAACATTGGTATGAATGCAAGGCAAACCCACCTGACTTGCATCTTTGACATGAATGTTATCAATCAGTTTGCACAGCAGCCAAAAATACTCCTTACAACCAGGTCGCAGCACAGTTTCCTCTTCATAATCCTCTATCTGTGGAAAGAAATTGCTTTTGTTCTGAAGTAGAAGACAAAATAACTATACTAAAAAACCACAGTGAAGCCAGTAACTGTGTTACAAGAGTATTACTTTCTTCAAGCCTCTAAGGTAAGTATAAAAACAACGCATTTTACAACGGTAACAGTGTGTGCTCTGTTTTTCTTCCGCAATATTTATTAATTTTCTTGAAAAACCGCCTGGAAGATCTACCTGACCTGTAAAAGATTTGTAGAGTACTGTGGAGTTCATCCCAACCACTGCAAATCCCAAAAATATTCAGGATTAGACTGGACAGAACATGAGAAACTTGGGCTGATTTCAATTAGGTAATACATCTCTAATTTTGAACTCTCCTGAAAAAAGAGATAAATATTGCAAAATCTTCTGTGGCTTGTTTTAATTTAACCTTTTTTTTAAATATCCGTGCACGTGGACATTGAAATTTAAGAACAAGAGCACTTCCTAAAAGCTGTTCTGCATTTCTCCAGGCACAGCCAAGCTGTAAATTACTGCAGTGTCACAATTTAACCACTCTTGGAAAGTTTCTGGAACATCTACACCAAAAGCCTTCATCTCTCTGTGTATCTGAAACAGTATGTCAGACACAATGACAATGTGCTATCATTTTTAGGTTTTATATTTAAAAAAGTATATTTAAATTTATCTTTGAGAAAGTCTTGTCAGTTCTTAAATCCTTACCCTAATTGGTTTCAGAGCTTGAGCATCAGGGAGAAATTTTAACAAGGTCGATGCAGCCAGCAGCAGAAAGGAGCGATTGATTGAGTCTCCCCCATCCAGGCCAGAGAGAGATAATTTGTACAAACCATTGCAAGACTCGTGGCGAACTGCAGTCTAGGAAAAATAATAAAATTACATGATTACACACATTATTCGGAAGACTTTTTCTTTTGTACGTTTTTCTTTCATAGGTAGATGAATTCCCCTCATAATATCTTTGAGGTTATCAGGGTTGAATGTGTCTTTCTAGAACAGGTATTACAAAGAACGTGCATTTAAACTGCTTACAGAAAAATGCAAAATACACTACACTAAGTAAAAAGATAATTTGTCTGTGCCCTGTGTCTCCAGTCATGTATTTTCTATGGGAATGATTACAGAGACTAGAATAGAAATTATCGCATCTGCCAAATCAAGGATATCTATGTAATCCTGAATTTACCCTTACTCATTCATAACTACTAATTAATTTAATTTCACCAGAAGAACTATTTTCTTCTTTCTTTTATTAAGAAAAATACCCACAGTCTAATCAAGCTTTGGAAGTTTGCACTCGTTCATTTTCAAGGATTTTCAATGGAGCCAGCCTGTAAGCTTTTTCTGTGCTTGAGTAACAGAGCAGCAGATAAGGATTCTCATATAAGGTCCACCTTGCACCTTTAAGCAATTACCAGTAAATACAAAAAAATTCTACTGTGAATATAACTGATGCAATTTTTAAGCCTTTATTATATGACAAAAAATTACTTAAAACTAGACAAAGCTTTGGTCATGACAAAGATTTTTGTATCAATTCTCATTCGCCTCACTTTGTGATTCTAATGTTAGAAAAATAAATAGTAAAAAAAATATATAATAATGTAAAAAACATAATGGGGGAAGTACATCTAAGCTAATTCAAGTCAGATGGCATCACCCAGAAATTTCAACAAATTACCCAGAATTTTTTAACAAACTGCAATGAAAAAATGACCTTCAAACAGAAGTCAAGGAGAAAGGTGAGAGTTTATAACCTGGTTTGCCACCGACAACAGACGTGCCACCTTCCAACGATCACTTCTTACACAGCACTGCAAGTACCTGAAGCAGATCTTGCTACTTTTAGCAGGAAAAGGCATGTCTTGAATTTATTGGCAACCCAAAGTTAATGACACTAATTAGTAATGCAACAATCTCCCCATTACCATACCTCTGGAATAAGAAGGGTGAGTTTCTTGAGCCAGTCTTGCAAGTGGTCACTGTCGGCCAGACTGGACTTCACCAAAGAGCAGCAGTGAGCCCAGCTCACCAAGAGCCACATGGAATAGTGAGTGACTGGAAGAGGAGGAGAGAAACCCCACTGTAAGCAACAGCAAAAGCTTTTTGGGTAGAAGGGTTGCACAGTCCAAAATGACATTTATTTCAGTCACACTAACAGGAAAGACAAATTTTTTCTTGGCACTTAGGATACAAAAAAACCCCAGAGTTTTATCAATACGCTTATTAAATACTGACCACTGTACTAATGACGACCATCCAATTAGATGAAATATTACCAGTGAGGAGCACAGTCCTTTCCAAAATCCTTTTTAAACTGTGAGCTGGTGCTTTGCATCATATCTTCACACTTATTTCCTGTTTTGTACTAATTTATGTGGCTACATCTGTGTTGCCTCAAACAAAAGTTCCCTTGCAAACATCTTGTAGCCCCCTTTGGAAATTCTTAGTGTCTTTGTAAGGAAATTAGAGCAAGAGTGAGTATTTTGCAGTGCTTCAGACTCCAGCCAGTGTCACCTTCCCTCTAATAAGGCCAGTATGCTTTCAAGGACTACACTTTCAAATACCCCATATTTTTAAAAGGAATTATCAATGGAGAAACCATTCTTCGTCTTTCATTATTTAGGAGAGAGACTGCCAGCAGCAAGAGGCCAAGCACAGACACGCAAAGACGGCAATTTCTGGGGCCAGTATCTACTGGGATTTGCTCCCAGTAAACAAGGCCTGAACACCCAATTACAGATGTGTCCAAGGGTGTCCAGGGCAGCTTTTAATGGGATAGGATCCCACCTGTCTTGCCAATGAAGCTTTTCCTCTTGGCAGAATAAAGAAATCTACTCTTAGAATAAGATCTAATTTCAATTTTTCAGGTGCAACAAGAGTTTTACTCCTGGGAGTCCCCTCGTCTTCTCCTGAACTTCCACCTGAATTTCTTATTTTCTTCTTTGCGAAGTGTTGCATTTTGATAGGATCCTGCCTGGATACCTCTGTCATTGGTATTGATGCAGGATAAAGTGCTGTATGGGATTTGTCTGAATTTGCTGTTCTCCTCATGGATGTAGCTTGAGCTGAAAATTCTCACATGGAATTTCTGCCACAAGCACAATAAGAAATATTTCGGTAAGAGGGAAGCAGCTGCTGCCCATGGAAAAGCTCACTGAGCAGAAGATGCTTCCAACCCCTACCCCAGCTTCACTCCCAAAATAAAATTGAATTTTCCCCCTTCCTAGGCTTAGATAAAGTTTGGGAATCAGAAGTGGGAGCAGGAATGAGGGGAAAATCCAGATGGGATTTAGTCTGGGAAGTGGATCGGGAAAATCTGGATGAGATTTCAGCCAGAAACAGGAGCAGGAAAAACCCACACAGGAATTCTCTGGGAAACTTGATCAGGAGAAAACTCAGACGGGGTTTCACCCGGAATCAGGACTGAAGGAAAACTGGACCGGATTTCACCTGGAATCAGGACTGAAGGAAAACTGGACTGGATTTCACCTGGAATTAGGACTGAAGGAAAATCTGACCAGATTTCACCTGGGAAAGTGGCTCAGGGAAAAACCTGGATGGGATTTAACAGAAAATCTGGATTGGGGAAAACATGGACTGGATTTCCCCTGGAAACTGGATCGGGGAATAACCGCGACCTGATTTCACCCTGAATCCAGACTGGGGAGAAAACCCGGACTGGATTTAGGCCCGAAATTAGCTCAGGGGAAAACCCGGACTGGATTTCACTCAGAAACCATGGATATTTCCGTGGAATAAAACGATTTTCCAGCACTCTTATGGTGGACTTAATCAAGATCATAAATTATCATCAATTTACTGTCCCTATTATTAGTTCCTGACAGAGCTGTTTTGCAGCACTGACCTTCATGCCTTGACCTGTGATCAGACTGAGCCTTCAACACCCTGATGGGAAGAAGAGAAAATCATTTGAATTTTGTCACAGAACGTAACAGATTATCACTCAGAAATACAAGTACACACAAGGCACAACATAGTTACTCTTAAGTAACCACTGGAAAATCATTCATCTTAAAAGGACTGCAATATTCAAAATTAGTAACAATAATAAAATTATGCAAACCTTCAAGTCACCCCCATAAAGCTTTACTGACGACAAGATTAAAAGTCAAGGAAAGTACCCACAGTCCCTTTATTTTATCCAAAATAGAGATGTCAGAGCTAAGCACTGACCCATACAGAAGAAATCTAGTTTTCCTCATAAAGGAACCACACTCTGCATAAACATTTGCAAATTTCAAATGTTTATATTTATTCGTTTCCATTTTTATTAACTACAATAAAAGGTTACGAAACCAAAAATACAGCATATATACTTAAAAATTATTCCTGCAACTCAACTAAAGGTCAAAGTTAAGCACACTTGCAGACTGGAAATGTTCTGAATGTCCTTAACAATCTTTTAAGAATATGGTAAAACAACTATCCATCATGATAGTTTTTATGATAAAAACTATCCATCACTTGGAATCAATTCCACAACACCAATGTAGCAAAAACCTGACCTCCCCAGCATCAGTCTGACTGCCACAATGCAGCCTCACACAGAATTGCTTTTCTCAGGACAAAAAGGCAACAGTACCAAAATCTCCAATAGGTCAGATTTTGCCTTCAGTATCAGCAGGATGGAAAAAATAAGTCAAAACTGGCAGACGACTAAGCAACATGAAAGTGAATTTATTTTAATTTCTCCTTTACGCTGCCTTGAAATTGAGAATGCTCTGGAGAAAATGAAGAAGGGATTTTGGCATGAGAATTTATGTCATATATAATTTATACCTCCATGCCTTACACCCTGACCACAGAGTTCTCACCCCTCTCCTCTCTGCCACCGCAGGAGGTGACTAAGAAAAGCAAGTCTACAGCCTCTGGAGCTCAGCTTCTGATGTGGCTGTCAATGGGGACCACAGCTGGAAGAGCCCTGGAGTTGTGAACTAAAGCAGCGATGAAAATGAGCAACACTCGATCAGCTTTATCACAAAAATAAAAAGATATTGTACCTAGGTGCCAAGTTGTCATATGTATAAGCAACTGACATAAGTCGCTGAATCAAACTGGTTCCCTGGACAAGTACAAGAAACACCTTTAAAAATTGAAGTCGAAAGAAAAAAAAAAAAAAAAAACAAGTTAATATAACAACAAGCTTTTTGATCTGTTTTTCAATTATACACACTGTGTGAATCTAAATAAACCCACCTGTGCAGAGGAGGAAGCGCCAAAGGCAAATCACAGCATCTTCACAGTTAACAATTTACTGGTCTTATTAAAGTACAGCTAAAATCTCATGTTTCACTGACTAGGTCTAGATGTTAACATTTCGTTCTCTAAGGAAGACAATTCAACTGAATAGGAAAATCAACCATTTATTCAGTCCTTTCAGTAAAAACTTGGTATCTTTTTTAAACAAACTATTCACAGCCTTTTAAAAACCTTAGGTTTGAGGAGATAGGGCCGAGAATGAGGTTGGACACTTAAATTTTGCCTATCTCTGTGATCAACACATTTTATTGATTAAACACTCTCCTAAAATATTCAACTTTAGTAAACCTGACAGACTACACAGAATTTTAAAATCCAAGTCTGAAGAAAATCTTAAAATATTTAAATATCAAATCCACAACCAGCAAAAATATTAACCAACTGACAATTAAAAATCTAAAACCACTTAGAGGAAGTGACAGCAGCAATTGCATGTTAAAAAATGCAATACACTTGGTAAGTTCCCTGTAGCCCTGGTGATTTAGGGATTTGTTTCGTCAAAAATGGTTGATATTTATAGAATAGTTAAGGTCTTTCCAGGTATAACAGAAGAGAACTTTGGCTCCAGCTCAGAGTTCAGACCTGCGCTTTTTGGCAGTCACAGCTGGTCCTGTGCCCAAGAAAGTCGATTTACACTGAATGTTTCCCTGATGCCAAAATATTCCACGTGCTTGGCCTGCTTTAGGAAATCAGCAAGCAGGAATCTGGCAGGAAGGTTTACAGCTGCAGGTAAGTTCCTACTCACTCAAATATCCCTAATGAAGTTATTTTAGTGTTTACTAAAGGAATCCAAAATGGATTTAGCATGGATAAGGGCAGCTCATGTTATAACCATAAATTAATAGTAATAAGCTATTGTAAGAAAGAACTGATAATTTAGGAAACAAAATCTAAGAAACAGAGACAAAGCACTGGAATTCTGAGTTCCCAATTAATGTATTCACCAATCACCAAAACACCGTTCGGTTGCCAGGTTTAAAGCTATTCAAATCCTTTTCTAGAGAACAAGTAAGAGAACAATTATATAATTGATACCAATTGGTACTACTAACTTCTCCACTACATGATTTTATTACTAAAATAAGGACTTCACATCTTCTCTTTTAGAAAAGGAGCAATTTTCTAAAGCTCACAGAACCTCTGTGTGTCTCCTACCTCTGTCAGCCGAGGGATATGAAGGCCCTTCACGTGGTCACTTGTTGTCTTCCTGGATTTGCCCGGCCACGTCCTTTTCCTGTGGCTCTCTGCTACCCCAGACCAGGCAAAGACATCGTGATAAGCCAAATCCAGATCTGAGGGGTCCACTGCAAACTGGCAGATCAGCTTCAGCAAGCATGCAAGACAGTCCAGCTGCCACTAGGAAGGGGAAGGAAAAGTAATCTTCAATTTTGAGGAATTTATTTTACATATAAGTCAATGCCTGCCATGGAATTTTCAACTGAAAAACCTCAGCAAGGTATACAGGATAAAAAACTAGAAGTAACTTGAATTTAGCTCAAACTAATGACAGATTAATAATGAAAAAGATGATTATTAGTCATTCTTATATAAAATGTTCATTATTGAAAAGTGTCTTTATTAATACCACAGCCACTATGCTGATTGTCTCACTGACAGCAAGGGAAAATGGTATTTCTTGGCCTCTTAGACAAGGGAAAGATAATTAACAGATTACTGCTTTTAACAGACTATAATAAATAATTTTCCAAGTAACAACCTTCCCCAAAAAAGGTAGGAAAAAGAGCAAAAATAAATTCTCCATTCTTGTTTGGCTACTTTTGACTTCTTTAAAGAAGTATGATCTGTTATAGAAATATCAATGCAGTCGCAATCATTCCTGAGGAAGAAATCCAGGTTTTTTTCCCTCCAGGGTTCCATGAGCTACAATTTTAAGTTTTATAATTTTAAGAATGGACAACTCTCCCCAAAATCCATAGAAAAACAGGAAGGGTGGGTTTAAAACATAAAAAAAAGCAGAAGTATATATATACACTTTCTTTTTTAAAATAAACTCTTCCAGGAATATAAAATATTCAAAAAAAAAGATGCTACTACATAGACTCTGGTGGTTTCAATCAGAGAATGAATCTATTTCACAACAGAAAGATAACTGTAACAAGGCTCAAAGTATTAAAATCCTTTACAAGTAACAGCAAAGTTCTTCTGGAGAGAAAGGTTGAATGAACACTTACCACAGTCCATGATTCCTGTTCCTTAGGCTCTAGGATTCCAGAATTGAAAATTTCCAGTAACTGTTGGAGCCCTCCAGCAGCAACAAACTGTAAGTATATCATGGAACCAACGTGAGAAAAAGCAGATAGAGAAATACCATTAAGATCAGTTAGATACCAACCTAAGCTTTATAAATTAATAAAGAAATTATAAATTGTTCAGCTTGATATTTTATGAAAACAAATGAAATACTTGTACATGGCTAAGACAAATTTACAAGCCTGATAACACAGAAAAACTTCCAAATGTTATCACTAAAATTTAGATAAAATACTTTAGGATAAATGTTTTACATGGGTTTTTATTTTATATCTCTCTTGAAAAACTGTCTTAGTTACCATGGAATACTGTAGGAAAAACAAACCTTGCAGCTCCACGTGTTTTTACTGTTTTCTATTTGATCTTCACTTGAATCATCTGAGTCAGGGTAAAGATCACTGTAACTTCCCTAAAGTTAAACAAGAGTAACTGTAAAAACAGCTCAAGAACTGTAATATTATAAAATCAATCATCAATATGTGCTTTGGTTCAGAGAAACACAGATACCAAGTACAAGAAGATTACCGTAGATTCACGTCTAATCCTCCTGTTGGGCTTCCCCAAAGCTTCAATAATTTCCAGGGCATACAAAAGTTTATGGGCACTTTTTATTCGCAGAAGGTCCTTCCAGCTAAAGCCATCATTACCCTTAAAAGATGAAAAAAACCACAGAAAACAATGAATACAATTATATGTAATGCTCATCTACCTAAAAATTCACAGAGAGCATTTTTCAAATGGCACAGGCAAATTAATTGGGGTTTAATTTCATCTGTTATCTGAAATTAGACAATTTCAAGCACATTTCTATACATGATTAACACCCTGAATAATGAAAAGGCAACATTATTATATGCTAAAATACAAAACATTTTATATTACAGGAAAGCAAATGTCACACTGTAACTGCCACCAAAATTTTGATGCCTGTGTACATAAAGAGCTGTAATATCTAAAATCCGTCAGGATGTAATTTCAATCACTTTTCAATAAGAGGTTCAATAATATTTTCATCTGTAGGACAAGGAATCAACTCTGCTTCCAAGCAACCCATGCTGTGAACTGAGGAAAGGGACTACAAAAGTATCACTACCACAACAGCCACGGTGTTAAAGCCAGGCTGCAGCTGAAGAAACTGCTCTTTCAATCCAAGTAAGATACATTAGTACTGACTATTCTTTTAATTTATAAAATAAATTTTGAAAATAAATGATAAAAAAAACCTCTGGGAGCTAAGCTGACATCTCTGTTTAGTTTTAGATTTATTAGGTTTACTCTTGTCTAAGCACACTTCACATATTTACTATATAACATTCCTATTTGGGGAAAATTCAACTAAAACAGTGGATGCTAAAAAGCTCAAGTATAATAAAGATAAACATGTAAAACTTTGTTCACCTGCTCATCAGAAATATTCTGGAATGCCTGCAGCATATTAGGGCACGTTGGTAGGAGCATTAACAGTTCCCAGACACGTCTGGACAAGTTTTCTGCATGGAGATGCAGCTCTTCACACCTTGCACTCTGACAAACCAAACCACAACCATTCTTACTGTGAACTTCTTTGAGAAAATGACATTTCAAAGCCCAAAAATGGATTTATTTGTAATTAAGAAGCTGTTTCCTATCTAATAACTTAATCCATACTTAAGACATGACAGCTGAATTCCCAACTTGCAAGAAACTAAGTTACATGATCTTTAAATCATATCACGTATTTTGAAATATTTAAATGCAGATAAAACTTATAAATAAATTACAGGTTCAAATCTACTATATATGATTTAATTCCCCTCAAGCTAATGATGGCATACAAGACAAAGCTTGGGTTTCTGTAATAAAACTTTACAAACCCTTCTTCAAGCCACTTCCAGTTATGAGTCATCACATCTACTTAAATAATCAATACTGTTTCTTAATAATTGTTTTTATAGTTTCTGCAACATTTAGAACATTAAAATGTATCAGAACAATACTGCTAAGAAAAAAGGAAAATTATAAAGATTTTACCACATGTGAATACACAGGCAATGAACATCTTTAGCAACTGAACAGAGTAGACAAAAAATAGGCTTCACAGGAAAACCAAATCCAATTAAATAAGACTTAAATGTAATTGTTCTAATAAAATTACTCTAAATTACCTCACTATCCTCCATAGCCACTTCTCCAGAAGGAGGCTTAAAAGAGGCCAGCATCTCTAACAAATCAAACAGGGTGGTGAGATGAGGTTCTTGCAGAAGTAAAAGCATTGGAATGTTGTCCTTCTGAGGAGGAGGTAGGCAGGAAGCTGGGAGCTGGACACCTTCACCTTTCCTTTCTCTCCTGGGGGCACCCAGGGACACAAACACCATCTGGAACACACAAGGAGCACAGAGACAACTTTATGATAAACCGTGGAATGTGCCCACAAGGATCAGAATTAAAAAACTTTAAGACAATTTTTTGTTTCGTAGTCAAATCTTTACATTGCAGCATTTTCAGCAACTGCCACAAATGAAGTTTGGATGTGCTCTCACTTAAGGCATTCACGGTGTAGCTGCACTCCGGATTCTGCCCCTGAGGCTGGGCAGACTGCAGTCCTGAGCTGGTATCATCCCACACTGTTCACACCCAGCCCCACATACAGCAATCAGCTGCAGAACACAAAAGCAAAGTCCTGGTCACTGTTTCCAGTGACTGCTCTCATGCTGGCAGTACCTGCATATCCTTAAACCCCAACTCATGGAGCGTTTTCTCATCATAGTCAGTTGTCAGTTCGTGCCCAGATGAAATCATTCTCACAGGTCCCATGAGGCCACCTAGGATAAAAGCCTGTTTCAGAGAAATTCTGGAATCATAGTCTCAGTTTCACAGTTTTCATAGTACACCCCTCAGTAGAGGCAAAAACTTGATGTCATTTCCTTAAGGGAGGGTGGTTATTACAATTAACTAAATTTACTTGCATGTATTCACAAATAACCTTTTCAATACCGAGACACTCAACTTTGTAGTGAAAAGTGTCAATAATACAAATCTAAACATGTTTTCCACATTTTGCAGTAAATGACACTATGACACAGAAGGATAATGGAAAATGATTGTGTTCATCAACAAAATCCCCTTGTACCACATACTCGTGGTCAAGTCAAACAAGCAATGCTTAATCTTACTTAAATATAAGTTGGAATCAAAGAAGTCACACCCACTTCAGAAGGGAAAAATTGAGAACACCCTGCAAAGAACTCAACACTGAACAAGAAACCTGAACAATTAAAAGATTAAGAATTAAATTTCATTTGGTACAGACAACCAAAACCTCTCGGCTTACAAGTACGCTTTACCCAACACGACCATACGTTTCTAAAATGCCAGTTACAACAAAGTAAGTCTTTTCTGCTAGGTGGTGGAAAACAAGACAGCTTCTTTACTAAAACTGCTTCTGATGAGTGGCTGGAAAAGGATTTTACAAAGAAGGCAATTAATGTGTCCAAAATTCAGCCTGGTTTACTTACACTGTGTCTCATTAAAACATGTTTTTTAGAAGTTCTTAAACTGTGAAAAGCAAGCTTGAATCATGTTTAAACATATACTAGTAGTGGTTTTGGAAAGAGCTGTTCCTGGACAGAATTTATTCAGATAATTACACATTACATGCTAACTCATGCTTATAATGAGAAAGAAAAACTGAGAAAACATAAAGATAATTCAGAAAACATTTTGAACAGCAATAACTGATAAGAATTCTGTAATATATAACATCAGGAAGTTCTGGAAAACATCCTCCTGAAGGATAAAGCAGGAATTTTCATTCACTCACACACACACTAAGAGGGAGTAACAACAGGATGCATATTCACTATACAAAGCAAGGTGACATTCCAAATTAGGAGCCTCAAAGCAGGATGAAGAATCATTTCTGCTACCATAAATGATGACCATATGGATGACCATAAATTAAAAAGCAATTGCAGGAGTAAGGAAGATCTTCCACCTGACTGGAATACATGCATACAGAGCATCAATTATGAATTTGAATTGTGGCTTCAAACCCTGAATCAATGGCAGAGCCAGAAGTGTATTAATCAGGTGAAATATAGAGTAAGATATACAGAAATGTAGAATTTTATCATGTCGTGTGCAGCAGAATCTCCAGTTTACAAAAAATAACATAATTCAAACAACAAGAAGAAAAATAATGTGGGGGGAAATCTATTGGAATGTGGAATTTGGACAGATTTAAGGATTTACAGGATTTACATTTTCCTTGCTATTTCAATGAAATGGTAGTGCTTAAGAAACAACACTTAATTAGAAGTGAGGGTGATACTAATCAGAACTAAAGCTAAAGAAAATAAATCAAAATGCTTGCTTAGCTGGGATATCTGGGAGAAAAAAAAACCACAATCATTTCAGTTGTAAAGGCAAAATCCCCAGGTAGGAGCAGCTCACCAGGGAAATCCCCTTTGCGACTACTTTGGCCAAACTCCTGAAGCTGTGCTTGCTGATTTATCTGCTCCTTCTGCAAATTTTCATACCAATGGGTGACTTCTGCTCGGAGATCAGCCACCTGATCACTAGGGTACATTTCTATGGTCATCTGAAAGAAAACAGGTGTTTTATTTTTTCCAAGAGAGCTATGGCATTACTAGCATTTAACAGAGTAGGGTGTGCCTGGAAAAGAATTTCACTCACCTTGTCAGGAAGTCCAGCTGGCTGACAGACAATCCTTAGAGGTAGAGACTGTTTGTCACTCAGGGCTTTCAAGTGACTGCTGATGCCAGTGCCTTCAATCTGCCACTGTCTCAGGTGATATGCAAACCTTAGGAAGCAGGGCGAAACATGGAAAAAGTGTATTTGTCAAAGCCTATTTAGCACAAATATTTGCTGAACAATGAGAGAAAGACAAAACCTGCTAATAGTTGTTTTGATTTTTTTTTCAATAAGGGAAGTTATTGACATCCTCACTATTTTTCTAATAAAATTTAAAAAAACTTTTAAGAAGTTTCTTTGGTGAGGGATGGGGAAACATGAACACATCCACACGTATTTATTCAAGAAAAAGGGCCAACTCTGGTAACTGTTTAAACTTTATTTATTACCTTACACAATTATTCCCTACTGTCTTTCCTTTACACAAAGAAACCATTCCTTAAATTAATAATCACTCTTAACACACTCAATTATGGTAAGAGGAATAGAAATAAATTCTGCATCCAAATACATCAATAGAGTTTTTTACCTTCTCCTAAAAGCCTCCAGGTGTGTTTTCAGCATTAAGAGCCCTCTTTCAATAATGGTCAGACTTGAATGGGAGTCTTGCTCCAGGTTACTTGAAGCTATCATCAGACTCTCCATACACTTGCTAATAAATTCCTGTTCTTTTTCCAGACCAGTTTTACCTGTAATATCAGTTCAAGTCAATTTATAGGCACAGCTTTGTAACAACACATTTTAATACTAAGAATAATAAAAGGTTACTGCTGGGTAGTCTTTAAAGCACTTTAAACAGGGAAAAAAAAAAAAAAAAAAAAAAAGGTGATACCGTTGATGTAGTAAGAGTTGATGTACTGGATGGCTGCTCGACTGACATCACCAGACTGTGCCCTTAAAGCAATGCCCCAGAACTGGTCCATGCCACACAGCTGTGACAAAAGGAAAACAAGAACAGAAAAAAACATTGCCTCATTATTTTACTGGGAATGAGGGTTTTCTGATCTGAGACATTCTTTTTACCTCTTGACTCAATCACTAACAACATCTCATTTTTTCCACTGCTCACACTGTCATCACTGCACACACCAATTACTACAAAACTCTCACTTTCTCAGAAACATTTTCAAAGTCTAAAACATGAGGAGAACTGGCTGAAATCCAAAATAGTGAATTTTCATTTTTGACAAACAGGAATACTTTCAAATGAAGCCATAAAACCACAGCTATAATCAGTATTCATTGCAAGAAAAAAAATGCCTCAAATCAATTCGGAGAATATATTCTAAATATACTTTTATTTATGAGGTAAATGCTCTGGATAAAAAACTTTTAAAGCACATAATACATAAATTGAGACAGATTTTACAACAGATTTCTAGTCAGAGTTAATTATGACTAACAGAATGTCATTTTACTCTTCTTCATTAGATAAGTAAATGTTACAAACCGATTTTTTAAACTCAACAGTGGACACAGTTCAGTTGTGATAAAATAAGATAAACTGCACAAAGAGACGCAGGCAACAAGTATCACTTCTTTGCGGTTTCCTATCTTTGCCTTGAGAGACAAAATCCACACATGCCAGACAGAAGAAAAGCAAGAGACAGAATCCAGGCTCACCTCAGAGTTGGAGCCACCATCATAAGCACTTGTAGCCAGCCGGGCCAAATTACACAAATGCTGAAAGAGGTTTAGGCCAGTCATACTGATAGTTTCAGGTTTTAGCTGTGGCATCTAAACAAATGCAAAAAAATGACACTGGTGGAACAGAGAGCAATTACAGGGTATTTATTTCACTAGCACCCTAATTACTAATAGCTGTTACTATTAATCACATTCAAATGCAGTAGATCAAAGAGATTTGTTTTTGAAAAAGATCGTAACCTGAGTTCTAGATACAATTAAAAAATCAATTATAATTGGCTTAAACAGTTCACTTCACCACTGATTTGAACTGCAACAATGCAGAGAGGAAAAAAAAGTTATTTCATTTTAACATGAGCTGCTTAACTTATCAACAGCAGGAGAATTTGTTGGCATATGTGACACCCACCCCAAAAACTTATACATGTGCAAAACTAGACAAAAACCTGTGTAACCTTGGGAAAGAACTAGACCATATTAATTATTGCACAATCTATCCATTTTGTAATGTCATCTATCAAAATAGATGGATGGAATCCCTTGGAGAAAGCTCTGCATGTTTGTCTTTTCAGTGGCTGTACTGCTGAGATTTATAGGCCCCACCCAAAAAGAAAAGTCCATTTTTCAGTCAGATTGAGCTGCACAGCATAATGCAAACTATAGTTTTGTGCAAGTTTTTTGCTTATTTTTTTTTCAAATTCAAATAAAGTGCTCAGCTGCAGATAGAACACATGGGCTATTTGTAAAGAAGCACTCAGGTAAATTGTAAGTGTGAAAAGAATTCCCACTAATTCATTTTCCTCCTCTCTCCAAGCAGAGAAAAACCTTTGCATGACAAGCAGGGCCCTCCTGGACTACTGAAGAGACGATTTCCATAGAAACAATTTTAAATACATTCAACAGTGTTGATATGGAATGAAACATTCTTATTGGAATTATAAGGCTGCAATTAACTCTGTACATACCTTTTCCAAAAAAAGATGCTTGTAAGTCTCCATACCCATGGCATGCTGGTCTTTACTCCGTACTTGATTCAAGAACCAGTGTAGTGCATCATCATAACATTCAGAATCTTCTACCAAGCAGTGCCACAGGATGTCCACTTGTTCTAAACTCAACCCTACAATTAGGGAAGCATTTTTAACTACTCCTTTAAAACATCAAATATTCCACAGAACCCAAGAATACACAGAAAAATCAGAATATTTCTGTCAGGTCACAGCACGTAAATGTATTGTACGACAATTTGACTCTCTATAGTGAGACCGCCCAAGTATCAATTGTACAAAGCGTAATTTCTTTCTTCAAATGGAAAATTAATTTCTGACAGTACTAAAATATAAAGGATTATTTATTTTTGGAATATACTACTCCAGTAAAAGATCTCTGGGAACATTATGAACACAAACCAAAGCCCGTAAGTACATAATGTATTATCTTTCCTTTAGTAATTACTGCAGTCCTATTAATTAGAAAAACTGCAGCACAGAGAACATGAAAATTTGTTCTCACAGAACTGCAACAGAATTTGAACTCCAATGTTGGTTCTGTGCTTTTGCCAGAAAATCTTCCTTCTTTTGAAACTGTCTGAGATTATTTAAAACTGTATGCCTAAAATAACATATTAAGCTGACATGGATTACTAAGAAGTATTTTTGCCTTACTCTAGGGTAAGATAACCTCAAATACTTACTGAAATGATCTGGAGATCCCAGAGTTGAAAACACACATGTCAGGAATTGAAGACGAACCTGAACCTCTGCACTGTGGCTGTATCTAAATGAAAATTTGGACAAAAAATAGAAGGGTTTTTTTGTTGTTTATTGCCATAGCTTCTTCCATACTCATCCATGTGCCTCTTAAAAGCATCAAAAACTGTTTCTTACAAGTTTCTTTCTGAATTTCTCGTTCAGTGTATGGCCCAAAGCCCAGCTGAAGATGTTGCAGAACCACCCCAAACAGCAGAATGACCCAATAGTTGTCCCTATAGAAAGTCCTTTTTGTCTTGGGAATTGAGAAGGAGGATAGGAGTGAGTTTTTTGTCTTACAGTTCAATTCAAGTGTATCATTTAGTCACGTTGCAGACCCTGCCTTATTTTTCCCCCTTAGTTGTAAAATGCTGACATTTCTACTCTGAATTTCCAATTCCAAATGATACTAAGTCTTTATAAAAATATTTTCATAACTTATATAAAAATATTGACTTTATTTCTATTTGTACAGTAAAAGCTTGATGGTAAAAGGAGCAGAACAATTTCTCATTTTACCTGAATTTAAAAGATCCCACCTTCCTAAGTAATTCCTCACTAAAGCAACATCTAATATAAAGGGTGAAGTTAGATTTGCAGAAGTTAAGTGGGACACATAAATAGCAACATTTTTCAGATGTGGGTGCCCATATTGACTTTGACATCTGTCAAAACATGAACAGTCTCTTCCTCTGGGACTGGGGAGCTGGAAAGTGTATTGCTTGTTCATATACACCTGATTTTAATCACACAGATTAGAAAGTGCAGATAGATGTATTCAAACAAAAAAATTATACAAGACTAATGACAAATTTTAAAACGAAAACATTTGAATAGTTCTAGTATATGAAATCACTTTAAATCAACTTGAATATCAAAACCTTCATGTTTTATTTGCACACAAATATACAACATGACATCTAACAAAAAATAACACAAGAGTTGGGGTTTTTTTAAGAAAAAAAAAGGAGCTATTTAAAAAGGAGCTATTTAAAATGTTTTTACAGACTTTTGTCTCCCGAAGCAGGAAATGTCCCTTTAGAAAGTATTTACTTACAAGAACACATCAGCAGCAACAGAAGAAAGCAGAAATGGTTAAAATCATAAAATACCAAACACTCCAAGTCAGCTGTGTACTTACAGTGCATGTTTGTGTCGTCCCTCCCTGACTGCCTGGATGTAGTGTACCAAATTATCAAAGAAAAGTTTCATCATATTTAGTTCTTTTTCTGCCCACCTGTGGCAATTTAAAGGACAGAAAGTATTATGGTTTGCTTAAAAAGATCAGAAAAGCCACAGAAAGCAGACAGCTGTTACAGGAAAATGGCACGCACATAACCCCAAAGTAAACATTCAGTTTTTAATCTGCCACGAATTCAGGAGTTGTACTGTGCTCTCTTCCTCCTTGCAATCCTTAAGGTTTTCTAACGTTATTTTCAGGCACAGGACTGACAGAACACTCCTTTTTGAGCCCATGAAAACTGTTCCTAAAGGCCCTAATTCAGAGAAAGTCTAACTTGGGACTGGGCATATATTTAAATGTCATGTCAAAAAGGCCAAGCAAAATTGCTGATAATCACTGCCATCTTTCCCAGAAGTTCTGTCAGTAGGATCAGGCAGTTACATGGTTTGCTCTGCTAAGGAATGCCGTACTCTGTATTATCTTCAAGTTTCAAAGGTTTTTATATGCCAAACAGCCCCCTAAATGCCATTTGTTGCATTGTTGGGACAGGGGCCTACTTACATTGTTATCCAATGTGTATCATAGCTGCTCCCAAATTGTTGAAATGTTCCAAACAGCTTGGGAAGAAGACGAAGTGAAACTACTACAGATCTGAGGGAGAAAGAAACAATGACAACACGCAATTGTTACAAAACTGAAACAATTGATTTCAAAATTCCTTTGAGAAGCTCAGATTCTGTGAGCAAACCAAAGGAAGGCATTAATGGAAAGCACCATAAATCATAAAGTGATGTGGGTTGGAAGGGACTTTAAGTCACCTCATTTCACCCTCTGCCATGGGCAGGGACACCTTCTACTGTCCCAGGTTGCTCCAAGCCCTGTCCAACTTGGCCTTGGACATTTCCAGGGATGGGACATCCACAGCTTTTCTGGGTAACCTGTGTCAGAGCCTCACCACCCTCACAATCAATCATTTTTTCCTCATATCCAATCTAAACCTAGTTTCTTACAATTTGAAACCATTCCCACAGTCCTGTCACCCCAGGCCCTTGGAAATGGTCTCTCTCCATGTTCCGTTGCAGGCTCCCTTCAGATACTGGAAGGCTGCAATTAGGTGACTCCAAAGCCTTCTCCTTCAGACTGGACAATTCCAACTCTCTCACCCTTTTCCTCACAGGAGAGGGGCTCCATCCCTCTCATCAACTCCTCTGGATGTGTTCCAACAGGACTGCGTCCTACCTGTGCTCGTGAATTCTCCCATCAAGTCAACCAAGAAGTTCTCTGAACCTGAACTACATTTATTTCAATTTCTTTACGTGTGACTCCTTGGACAGACAGCTAAGATAAATCTCTCAGCACGCTTGTAGCTCATCTCACAAACGCATTTCTCAGCAAAAAGCAAACACCAGAACACAGCAGGTGACGTTCAGCAGTCATTTGTATCGTGAAAACAAATTCCACTTTCACCAGTACAATCTCACAGCTTCGGCTGGTATTAAAACAAGTTATCTGAGGTCAAGGTGTTCCTTCCTCACAGAAATTAGACTCCAAAACAGACTTAGTGGAAAAGAGCTTGTCTGTTCCTCAGCCATCTGTGTGCAAAATCTGAATATTCAGTATAAAACACTTAGGCCAAGGCACCTGACCCTGCCCTCGAATGACTGAGGTGCAGACCTGATTTTACCAAAGGCAGGAAGGCAACAGCCTCTGGCACAAGGAAGAACAGACAAATACAACAAAATGAAAAATTCAGGACACCAAGAAAAAAAAAAGAAATGGAGCATCAGAAACATCCACAACACCTTGGACGCTATTTTTTTTCTTACGCTTTTGCCTAGTTTAAGTTGTCTTCCTGTAAAATGAAATAACTATTATAGCCAACTTGGATTTCTGGTACACCGCAAAAATAAGATACTTATAAAACAGATAATTTGTGATTGAAGTTACCTGTTGTTTGCTAAATTTTCTAAGCAGCCTTCAATAAATCTCATTCGAATCTGTCTGTCAGTGAACCAGCACACCAACGAACAGAGCAGCTTCTCTGCCTCATTTATTAACCCTTCAGAGAGATGAATCTACAGCAAGTAGAAGGAGAGTAGAATGAATATTATGTATTTATTTGGTTTTTAAAAATAGTGTTTTCTGGTACTCGACTCACTGCATCTTCATCCTGGACCAGATCCCAGAGCAGGGTATTTCCTTTCTTACAAACATTATCCAAATTAATGTCAGTCACTGCATTGCTGTTGTACTGATGTTTGTGAACTGCTGGTCCTGCACAAAACATAAAGGCCATTGGTGAATAAACAGAAGGAGCCACCTGAATTGAACATTATTCCCTAAGTGCACAAACAACAACACATTTTATTTGTTAACTTGGCACTTACAAAGTGCAACAACACTGTAATTGCAGCCTTTTTTCACATATGGGTTCTTAAAAGACCATACCAGAAGCCAACAGGGCAGTTGGGCCAACATTTGCACTGCTTTTGGCTAATGGCAAAGTGCAATTAAACACAGCACTGAAGAACTTCAGATGCAATTGCTTTCTAATTTAATTCATACTTTAATTAAAAGATTTCTTCAGCCTTTCTGTGGTGCTGTGGTCCAAAGGGAGTTATCTCCATAACCACCGCGGCTGGAACGCAGGGAAGGAGCCCATTTCAATAAATTCCCCTCCTACTGCAATTCCTTCCATCCAACTAAAAACCAGCAAAAACAAACACCATTTTTCCATGTGCGAAAGCATCAAAGTGCAGGGTTTTAGAAACTCATCATGTTTTCATAAACACTGATAGACATTTTCTTTACTCTCTGTGCCCACAGCTGGCACCATTCATTGATCTACGATTTAATACTATTTTCATAGAACAGCAAAGTCAAGTAGAAAATTCAGACTGCACACAGAACACTGTAATTATTTGCACATGCAAAACTAGGGGTGTCAAAAATAAACTGCACTGAAGGCCTCATGCTCAACCAGTAATTTGAATCTTCAGTTACACAAGTAATATCTACAGAAAATACTGAAAAAATATGCTGATTTATAGATTTATGAAGTTTATTCAACTCTGCAGTGTAGAAAAAAAATTCCAAAATTTCTATGTCAGGCTAAAATTATTACCATAAAAACTTCTTATTCAATTACTTCAGGGAAATATATAAACAGCACTAGGTTTACTGTCTGCTGGACAAGAGCAAACTTGGTTCTTGCAGGCCAGTGAAGGAGAACTTGAACCCTTCACCAACCCTCTTCTCCATTATGTTTATAAAAAGGGAAAAAGAGAAAATAAAGCTGCCAAAATAGCATATGGAAAGATGATATAATTCCTGAGAAGTGTTTTAGGAGTATCTTAAATTGCACCCTCAAGTAAACCAGAAGATTTGGCAGCGTAAGATGAAATAGCATAAAATGCCCTTCACAGCAAACTCCCAAAAGTATCAAGTCATATTTCAAGTTATTTTTCCAGAATTACCTTCTCTAGAGCCCATTATGGTTAATTCATTTATAGGTTAATTTATGAAGTCAAATGTACAAAATCACAGTAATGTGGACCCACCAGCACCAAAATTGCAGAAGGTTTCAGAGAGGAAAATAAAGAGAATCTTGCATTTCAGTACCACCTTTCTTTACACTTGAATAACCTCTTAGAAAAAACACTTACTAGGTTCTTTTGTGCCTTTGTTTTAACTTGCATTCAAAGCTCCAGACAAAATGGGAAGGTGGGGGATTTAAAAAGATAAACACAGCTAAACACAAATGAATGTTTCTCTGTTGACAAATGAACACAGATACAAAGATGAACCTCCTGGAGAAACATTCAGTTCTCAGCAGTCATCATGTTTTCCTTGGACAAATACAATTAAATGGTTAAAATAATTTCACTACTCTAATTACAGGAGATTAATTAAAATGATAAACTAAATTTTTCAGTTTTTCTTTTATCACTCTTACCTTGACTCAGATGTTCGTGATAGATAGAGGCCAGGTTCGGGAGGTGCTGCTGAAGATGAGATGTTAGCTCAGCATGGGAATTAATCTGTACAAGCTCTTCTTCACAGCCAGACTCTTCCCCATCAAAATCTGCCATATTTTTCTCTGATTTTGCACTGACTTGAGAACTACTGCAGCTGACATCATCTGCACTAAGCATATCATCAACCATATGCCTGTAAAAAGAAGAATATCAGAATGGACAATATCAAAGAGGAAGTTGTTTATAGCAGACTACAAGTGAGCAGACATCTCCCTAAAGCTAAAGTCAGGATGAATCATCTGTTTGAACAGCGGCCCTTCTATGAATTGGAAAAACAATTACAGATAAGTAAACTGAGGGTCTCACTAGCACGATGATTGATTTCGCTTCTTAACGTTAACTAAATGCAGCACTTTCAAAAATATTTTTAACATTTTCTTCAACACTGTCTTATTTATTCAATACCAAAACTTAAGAGAAACCTTTAATCAGACATTAACAAATCAGATATCTGTGTAATTTCTGTGATAACAATAATCTCTGTAAAATAAAATTATCCTGAGCTACAGCAAAATGTCCACACACCAATTTGTGCCCAAATGGAGGATTTTGGTACCATTTTTCTCTTATGGGAGGAGTCAGAAGAAATGCCAAGCTACTTACCCATCGTGATGATGGTGGTGGTGGTGATGGTGGTGGTGGTGCTGGGGCCCAATGAACTGTCGACAGTTAAATAATTCATTCCCAATAGTTTCCCCAAGGAAGTCCCCTGTGTGAGTTATACAAGAATCTTGAGAGCCTTGTGAAATGTGAGCAGCGCTCATTTCCCCTGCCATGTCGTGCTCTGCATCCTCAGCGTGTGCACAAGCATCGAGCATGCGGATGCGATTATCCACGGGCGGCACGGCGTCCGTGTTAAAAACATGGTCCTTGCCCGCCCCGTTACTGGCACCGCTCCTCTCCGACGCCCCCTGGGCATCGCCCAGGCAAATGCCCGTCTGTGATTCCAGTTTTCTGCCTCGTAGATCTGTGCTCCTACTGCTTTTCTGGGGATTGTGACTCCTGTCTTCTTCCTCTTCGTCCTCCTCCTCTTTGAGTGCCTCGATATCGGCGATGTCTTCTGACTGCACCTCGCTGCCGGGGCTGCCAGCAGACTGGCTGGCGTGACTGGAGTTGGCCTCGTTGCTGGATCCATCGCTGTGGCCACTGCTGCTCCCAGGCCCACTGCTGCCATCCTCACCACTGTTGGCTGTCTCATCAGAGCTTCCTTGCATGGATTCCTGAAATTATTTAGGTTTTTTTTTAATAAGATGGGTGGAAAAAATAAAGCACCACTGGAAATACATAATTAATATCATCATCATCATCCAAACATCCTTCTTCCTTTAGGAGGAAATGTGTCACAGCTACAAGTTTCCATTCATTCTTTCTCAATTTGGTTGCTGATGAGAAAATGCTCCAAGCAAGATTCAGATTTAATAATTGATTTTTGCATTACCTTGTTGCTAACAGGGTGTACGTGTAGATTTGCATGTGCACAGAGCCCCAGTGTGACACAAAAACAACGTTTTGCTGTCCATAACTAAGAGATTAACCTAACTGAAACACAATTTAAATGCAGAAATACATTTGTGTGAGGCGGTTTTGAAGCAAGTACAGATAAAACATCATTTTAATAGCTAACAACAGGCAACTCAGTAACCAAATTCCCAGAGTCACACTCGCACTCTTACCTCGGTGTCCGAAAGTCGCTGCTGGACGTGTTTTGTCCTGTTAATCAGCTGTTCCTCCATTTCAATGTCACTGCCTCCACTCTGATGGGTGTCACTGTTGTCACTACTTTGAGGGCTTGCTGCTGGTGACCCTAATTCAAAACCACATTTCCCAGTTACTCTGTGACAGGTAATTACTGGAATGTAACAGCATTGCATAAATCTGCCTCAAATATTGAGCACTCTTCCAGCAAACAGGGATGTAACTTAAACGATGTGTACCTAAACATTAAAATTGCATTTAGAATACTGAGCATTTTACAACATTTGTATTTTGATGTCTCCTCTTGCCTTAGTTATACAAATTTCCTAGCTTCTACACAAAATATAATTTCATTTGATTTCTCATAAAAACAGATTTTCAAATTCAATTGTGTTCCAAATTCAAAAGCACCATAGAATCAAATGAGCCAGATGGTGGTGTACAACTAAAACTGTACTTACAAGGGGAAGGGGCTGCTCTTCTGAGCTCCTCTTCTTCTGAAGGAAAAAAAGCAGGATGGAAAAATAAGTGACTAAAACTCATTTTGTCAGCATAAAGTTGTCCATGATTCATAAAAACCAGCAGTATGAAGAGAGAGGGGAAACTACAGTAAAACAGCTTGGCAGCACCTTTAGCAATGACTATGGGGAAATACACAGTCCAGTAAAAAACAAAATCACCAAATCAGAAACAGCAGGTAACAAAAAAAAAACTAGGTAAAAAGTAAGTAAGCTTTTTTAAGATTTTGTGGAGCTATTATGTTACAGATGTGCAGTAGAACAAGAATAGTTATGGATCATTTTCCGAATTAAAAAGAAAACAGAAAAATACAGACTACGGTAGCTATACAAACAGAATGGACCTGAAACACAAAGCTTTCCAAAAGCACTCACAGACTTTTCATGCTTTCATCCACAGCCTCAAGTTGCTGGAAAAATATACCAGCATGACTCTTTTAAAAAATACTTAAAGGAGAAAGTTCTATACCTGCTTTTTGTCCAAACTCACATGGAGACTAAGAAAATTCCAAATTTAACTCCCAGATCTACTGGAAAACCACACACCTTTTTTGTTTCCCATGGGCAGGTTGGTACTCAGTAAAGATGCAAAGGAGCTTTGTTTTGACAGCTGAGCCTTAGCTGCCAGTGCATTATTCCACAGGGCTTTGATCAGCATGGATGCCAAATACAAGGTCTGGAAAGAAAACCAAGGAAAAGTCACATTAAGCAGCAGGTTTTTGACATAAAGATCCACTGTTCATTTTTCTCTATGTCAATACTAAAGCTCACCAAAATAAACTCGTCAAAATAAACTAATCAACTAAAAAATGTTGTGTGAAACACCTTCTAACTTCAGACAGGAAGTTAAAATCTTCCATCAGTGGTTATGCAGTCTTTGAAAATCTCAAGAAATTATCCTCCAAAAGCCAGGAAAGGTGTAATTGAAGACACATGATAACTCTACTCACAGAGTTCCCCCTTGGCACATTACTGAATATTCCTTTAAGAAGACAATCCATCATAGTTGTTTAACACCCTCATTTAATTGCTTTTCTCACGCCAGTGATGTTGCTGGCCTTGTCTTTACCTGTTCAGTGTGAGCACTGGGATGAAGAGTTGAGACAAGGTTAAGAAGGTGTCTAAGTGGGACAGGGTCCAAGTTTTTGATCAAAGAAGGAAACAAGTCGTGTATGTAACGACTGCAATGCTTCAGCTACAAGGTACAAAGAGAGAAGGTAAAAGGAACAGCAAAATAAACAAATCAAATATTGCAGCACATGAATGTATTTGTACACATTCTCAGGAAGCAGTTGTTGAATAATTTCAAACTCCAGCAGACTTGCAATTTTGACACCGTAAAGCCGGCAAACATATTAAGCAAATGTAAGTTCCTTCCTTAGTCCTAGTCCTGAGAGATTAGGGAAGAAGAACTGGAAGTTTGCTTTGTATTTGAACTTAAATACAACTTCTAAAGCATTAGTTTATATGCTACATCTTGAGGGAAGCAGTATTTGCAATGATTACCTTATTAGCAGTGGTAAATACAAATAAAGACTACTCAGGAGTAGACTGTGTGAGGATTATAAAGAATTCTTTTGTCTCTCCAGTGATGGATGCCAAAAAATATGACAATGCGTTCGGTTAACTACTCTATTTCCACATGAAAGTGACAGTGCTCCTGGATGATTCCTCTTTGGTTAAATGCTGCTTTTCACAGTCACTTAAAAGAGTTTCATTACGTTTGTAAGGATGTTGTTATTCAAAAACTAAAATAATGGTTACAGGAAACTCCTATAAAAAAAAATCTGACGTTTGTTATCACGCTTGCACCTCAAAAGGAGTTTTTTTTATGATTTTATTTTGTCTTCCTGGCACTAAAATATCCGTGTCAGCAATTTACTGTGTACAGGCAAACTTTCACAGGATTCACACTGCAATGAAATAATGTGGGTTCTGTACAAAGATGCATTTAAGCATCTTGAGATAACTTCAATTTCGGGAAGATGAATTTTTGTGTAAAAGCTAATTTAAAAAGTAGAAAATACACTAAGTCTTTCTATTCTTTCAGTCTAAAGGTGTTAGCCTTTTAAACAACGTTAGAGGTTTAAGCTCTTTACAGGAAGTAATCAGGACACGCTTAATTCTGATAGCAAACATATTGTGAAAATATCACGATGTGAAAATGAACACTTAGACTGTAAAAGCATTATCAAAATTAGGTAATTACATTATTCCTAAAGCAGTATAAAACATATTAAAAAAATCCAGTGGTCTAAGAGTGTGTGAGGTACTGTGTGCAAACATCAAGGAAGGGAAAATATTGTTTTAAAATGAAGTGTGAAATAAATAATTATTAATTACTTTGACACAGAAAAATGTTGGAGCAAATGCTGTTCCAACAAGCATTTAATTAACATTCCAGCTGCATGTTTTAATGACAATGGACCACACTGGTTTCAGAATGTGTGTTCAGTACTATTTGATTCAAATAAATGACAAAGACATATTGAACACATAAAAAACCCTCTTTAAATTCTAACCTGTTATGACAGAGTGTTCCCTAGGCCTGCTCATGCCTATTGTATTTAAATCCCCTACATAAAAAAAAGTCACAATCTAAAATAACAAGCACAGTGACCCATTAAAAGGAGCACACAAATAAATCTTTCTGAAGGCAAAAAAGCCTATCAGAGTTCCCGGCTTTAGCAAGCAAAAAATAAAATTTCAGTGCCTTCTATAGATTTTAACACCAGCAGAGGAGCACAGCTGTAAACTTCACTGCCACAATTTTCACCTGATTGTTCCCACCAGGAGTACCACAAATGGAGGGTACAATACACAGGAGAAAGGCAATTTAGCACAGTAGTAAAAATGTTGCAACTACCCTACAACCTTTATCCCCATTCTCAGTGAAAACACTCTGTCCTTGCTATACGACTTCATTTTTTTCCTTGTATAAAAGTAGCCAGGGTGATTTTTTGCATCTAATAAATAACCCAGTAACTGTGGCAGTTACCTAACTTGACATTTTGGTCAGCAAAGCGTTCAGACAGTCAAGAAAAAGCAAAAAATTCAACTGTAAGAGTGTGAAAAAAAATTAACTTATTTTCTATTTTGTCTTTCATCACTCCTGCAATTATAAAAATTCAACATATACCTGTGCAGCAGCCCAAATACAGTCTATATGTTGAGTACTAAGTCTCCCTTCAGCTGCAAGAAAATTCAGAATCACTTGGCACTGTTTGATGATCTGCAAAGAGAAAACATAGTGAGGAAAGACTTACTAGAACAGCAAGTTAATGCTCCATGTTTATACCAAATTAATAATAATTGAATACAAACCTCAATATGTAAATTTGGTCCAAAAATATGCTCAACTACATTGTTGCTGATAAGCCAGTCTGCAAGTTCTTTTGCAATTGACCTGGAGATGAAAAAAGAGTGGAAACATAAAATGATCTGCCTGTAATATTTACTCTGTGCTCTTCTCCTGCAAGTTGATATCTGCAGCTGTAGTGAGGGCACAAAAACCTTCTGACCACAAACCACAGGCAATGTTCATTTTTCCAAGCAGGAAGCAAATTATTTCCGTATTTTTTCTTTAGCTGGAAGACTAATGCCAAATAGCAATATTTCCTCTCTGGATCATCAGCAAACATAACCAATAATTCTACTAATTTTATTAGTTAATGTTCAACAGACCACATGCAAACAATTCCAAAGACTTCACAGGTAAGATTTTGACACTGCTATTTAATCCAAGTTTATCATGAAATTCCACAAATAGTGAAATGTAGCTGAAGGTGGGAGAGACAGAAAATATTTTCTTAAGGAAGCCATGGATATATTTTTAGATTCTCTTACACAAATAGCAACTCTCCCAAACTATGTCTGCCGTGGTCATACTTACACACATACAGCACACAGATACTTCCAAATTCTCCTTCAACTCATCCATACCAACAGGGAACTTTACCCACTGCCATTCCTTAAGCAAACATTCCAACTGACCAGGACAAGGAAAAGGAGTTTTCCAAAACAAAAGCTGAACTTCCAGAAAGCACTGCCCTGTCTGGAAAGCAGTGCATAAGCTCCTTTTTATTCCTTCTCTTCAAGCAAATGTTTGTTTACCCTGACTTTGGCACCAGAAGCAATTACAGGACATCAGAGTCTTTAAAACCCAGCTTTCGGTTTAAATGGCCCTGAAATAACAGCGCTCTGTTTCACAGGGAGCAGAAGACGGAGGGAGGGGGTGCCTTAGAGGACTTGAGGAAGAGTTATTTTTACCACTTCTCTTCATGTCACATTTATGGTCACTGTTAAAACCCAAGGTTGCCAATCTTTATCATCCTCAAGAAGGAAACAGGATTCTTTAGGTAAAAAGAGATTGCCTTTGTAAGTTTTCCAAACAGGATTCACTATTCAGGGGCACACTGCCAGTGCTTCAATTGTTTTGAATTGCCTGATCCTCATGGTTGAACTCAAGGAGCAAAGTTCCTGTTACTCCACATCATTTCTAGACTGTTCTCTTCTAATTCCAGGACATAGGGGATCAAATATTCTCACACAGTTCAAAGATAACGTCCCATAACATTTAAGTAATGACTGGCCTGCAAGGTACATAAGTTTGCCAACAGTTATCATTTATGGCTTATCAATAAATGAGTTTCACACTGTAAAGTCAGTTTGACAGCGGATCTGCTCCAACAGGGATTGAAAAGATAAGCTACATCTGTTCCATGAATCCAAGATGCCCTTAACTTCCCACAGCCTCATTTCAAAACCCAACCCAACTATCCCCAACACCCAAAAGATGCCCACCCAAACCAAACTTCAGCACGTGCACATATCTGACTCAGCCAGGGCTTGGCTTTCTGTCTAACGATGTCTGAAGAAAGACTTCTCCTTTCTTCTCGCACCTGAATTTTTCAACCCATAGCTTTGAGAAGGAATCCCAGATAAATAAACACTGCTAGGCTCACTGGCCATGGGGCCTCTTTATCCAAACCTTCCTGCTCACGGCACAGTATCCATTAGCCTTTGTATGCTGTCACATGTTGCATTTTAACCACTCCAGAGGAAAGAACAAAAGCTCTCCTCTAGACTGAGTTCCTTCACATTTTATTAAATTACCATGGTAGCTCTCTGTCACTAATTCACACCATGTTTATTCTGAAAACCCACAGATAATTCTTTTGAAGGAATGCCTTTTTTAATGGATGTATTCTCAGCAGTAACAAACTCTTTATCCTTCTGGTGAGCTCGGCTGTGGTGAAACAACATCTCAGATTTCTGAAGGTAAATGTGCATTTGATATGAATTTGTTAGGGTGACCAAAAACAAGAGGATCCTTGTGCAAGGCAGAATGAAGCCCTTGTGCTTCCCAGAGAGAACTGTTCCTCCCAGAAAAATTGGCTGAAGGCACAGCAATCAGTAGCTTTTAAAATTACCAAGTTATTACTCCCACAAAGTGTTTTGTTCTCTGATTTACTAAGGAATATATTTACCATACCAGATTCAAGGATTCACCAAAAAAAAAACTAATTTCAGTGTAAATGAAGGGTGTCTGTCTTCTTTCCTGAACACTTCCATTTCAGGAAAGGTTTTCCTGAAAAAAATTACTCTATTGTATTAAAGAAAATGATGAGAGTGAAAATCATGCATCATGATCAAAGCATAGATGTGCTTTTCCCCCTCACATGAAAGTAGCAGCACAAGGAATGGTTTTACAAATTAGATATCCAAATCAGACAGACTTTAGGAGTAAGAAAATTCACCTTGGGAGTAACACATATTAGCTGTTTTTCATCGATCTAATAATTGGACAGCAATAGGAAAAATAATTTAAAGAACTTGATACTCTCTATGGCTCTTTGTTGTGGCTGAGGGAGAAGAGGAAAAAAAGCAAAGGTAGCAGCTACTCTGTTTTAATTGTCTCTAAATCTCTCTCACACTGGAAATGTACCTAACACTTAATCCATTTCTCCCTAGGATTTTTAATGTGAGTTCACTAATAATTCATGTCTGTCAAAAATAACTGGTTTACTTCCAAGAAATGAAATTCAAGCACTTTTGACATGAGTTTCCTCAGGCATTCCACGAGACTGCAAGGAAGAGAGGGGGAACCGTGCAGTTGGTGATATAACCTGATGTTTGCAACTACGCTGAATTTTTTTCATTCCTATCCTCCAGTTTCTGCATTTTCCTGGTAGGTCAAAGAACACCTCTCTATGAAAGGACTGGGTTAAAGTCCTGGAAACATTTTAATCTAAGGCTGTGGTGCAATATTTGGTACCCACATGATGACCCAAATCCAGGAACAAATCCCACAGCAAAGTAACCCCCATCAAAGAAAACTTTATTTATTCAACCAGTCAATTCCCCACAAAGCTACAAAAACACATCAGCTCAGAGCTGGATGAAAGACAACAGCAAGTCCTCAACGTCACTGAAAACCAGAATATAAAAGCTCCAAGGAAAAAATGCAGTTCTGTAACTGGCAGCTTGCAAGGGAGGAACACTAACACCTCTTGACAACATCACTGAAATAGGATCTACAACACAACAACAGATGTGAAACCCCGATCTCAACTATTTAGGATCAGAAATGCAAAGAGGATACAGAAGGCACCTTCCCAACACACATTCAAGCACATGTTTTTGCTTCTGAGCACCGATTTTCCTCTTTGATGCTCTGCAGGCTCTGAAACCACCACTCTGACATCATCTGGAATATTTGTTTAACTGCTGTGTGGGCCACAAGAAAGAAACATTAGTGAGCTGAGTGAAAAAAATTCACTTTGTTTCCCCGAGAAAATCTGGAAAGATCCCTGGAATTTAGAGAGAAAGAAGAAGAGGTGTTTAATTAATGCTGCCAGAAACTCAAGTCAGTAAGCTTAGACAAAAATCGAGAAAGCAAGAGTTAATGTAAGGTGAGAAACTGCAGTGAAAGGAAAAAGCAACACAGAACTTGCAGTTCAGTATCTCAATAAATAAGGATAGAGAGGGAAGGAAGGGAGAAGAAACAATCCAGTTCTTTCTGTTCACAGGTGAAAGGAATTTTGGACACCTGAAATTGCTCTGTAGGAAGCTTTTCAAGTGAGAGTAATCAAGGTTTTTAAACGACTCAGGAAGCTGCCTCAGTGTCAACCTGGAACCTGAAACCCGAATACTTGGCTGCCTGCCAAATGAAGAGCAAAACAAAATCTCTCTTTACACATGTTATTTCCAGAAGCTGACAGTGTCCTCACTAAAGAAAAGACCAACAGTTTTTCCTCTTGTGGTCCAAGTAACACGGAAAAAAGTGTATCTTTCACTTCCTGAAAAGCATCATCATTTTTCACTAAGTGACATCAGCGCAACAGTTGCAGGAATCACTTATTCAAAGATTCTGAGACTCCTCTGTTCAGGCTTGGTATTTTTAGCTTCAGTAGATTTCACACTCCTCAGTACCTCAGATTGCAAAGAATTTGATTCTATCTTTAGAGCCAGGAACGGCTAAATTAAAAGTCCATCTCTGAGAGGTATGATGAAGTTGAGTGGCTGAGACATTGCCCACATCTGGAACACGCACGTCCTCGGTCACCACAAAGCCT
This sequence comes from Chamaea fasciata, assembly GCF_029207755.1. Classification (NCBI taxonomy): domain Eukaryota; kingdom Metazoa; phylum Chordata; class Aves; order Passeriformes; family Sylviidae; genus Chamaea; species Chamaea fasciata. Next base: position 8,337,588 of record NW_027094088.1, on the reverse strand, counting down.
TAACCCTTGAGAAGACAGGGAAATGAAGTCCCAAAAGCCACACAATTACCTACAGCTACTAAACAGATCCCTCTGTCTCAGTTTTCTGCTGCTTCCAAGTGCAATTGGTGAAATCCAGGGTTTGCACAGACAGAAGATGCTTTAGCTTGTCTTACCATGGAAAAACTGCAGTGCTGAGGATAAGGGTGGGAAGCTACTGTTGCAAAGTATTAGCTAAAAAATCCTGATATTAAATCTGAACAAGGAAGAGCCAGGACTAACTGAAAGCTGATTTTTTTTTTCTTTTTAAAAGGTACCTCCCGCAAACCCACCTTATCAAGATACAGAAGGAGAAATCCCAAAGGTTGACAGTTCCAAACGCATCTGGAAAAGTCAAAACATATAATGGGGATGACCAGACATAATGCAGAACATCTTCTTTTGGCAAATCTGCAGAGGCTACAAAGGTACAAAATACAACTTAAGCCTTCCTTTCTCCACTAAGGAAAGAACACAGGAATGAAAAGCTTTCCTTTTGCTGCTCATTCAGCCACTGCCAACTCCCTAAGTGCCTTTTCGTCCAAAAATTTCTCATGAGCAGAGTCTGTAATGAGAGACAAGCTTTGTACTGAACAAACTGGAGAAGTGAGACATTTTCCCCATCCTTATGCTCCAGCCCTTTCTGATTATTTGGCTGGAAGACATCAGTGATTCCACAAGATATCTCAAGATGAGCAGCAATGCTTGATACTGATTTGCAAACAACCTTTCAGGTAAAACAGCAGAACAGCAGGAATTCTGATTTTTTTAAAAATCACATACTACTAAAGTGGAAAAGAAGGTTTTCTGTTCGTGCTGCATTCCTTTCAAATGACAGCCTGTTTACAGATGCCCCTGCCAAGAAAGTAATATCCCAAAGGAGAATTTGACAATTTCCTTCAGCTTTAAAATAATTCTGATGCTCTTGCAGAGCACATCTGCTCTTCTGCAGGGAAATTCACCCACTCTACTCTTTTTCCACGTTCATAACTTCTCTTTTTTACATTTGACACAGAAAATCAAACAGCTTTGTATGAGGTTTAACTGGCACAATCACTTAATAACGTTACTACGACCTAAAAACAACCTCTGTTTCAGACTTGCAGTGTGAGGGAAGGAGAAGAACTGGATACATCTGAGGTTTGTCAGTCCCACTGTAACAACACACCATGAACAGGGAGCAGAGCGTAGGAAACACCCCAGCTGACCTCACATTCCCAACATGTTCCCCTCCTGCAGTGTTAACTATTTATTTCTTATTCCCAAGGTATTTCCACATCTCCATGGAAGCAAAAGTGCCCTAAATTCTGGTTCTTTGTGTTTAAAATAGCAACACACTCCCAGAATTTTCTCTTCAAAAACCTAAGGTGCTTTTTACATGAAATCTCCAGAACTGTGGTCATGACTGAAGCCAGATTTCAAAAAGTGTTAAAATGAAATTTGTAATAATTTGTATGCAGACAAAAGCAAGACACTGCAGCTGTGAGAGACTTCCCATTAATAAAGTATTGGAGAGTGTGGGTCTGTGGCCCCCAGCATAAACAGAGTACATCACCCCCCAAGAGAAACTTAGAAAGTGTATTATGAGAAAAATTCTACAATTTATACATTTTGCCTCTTGTTCGACAAGAACAGTTATTTCAACTACCAAAATATGTATTTTTAATTTAAATTCTTGACAGTTCTACTGTTTAGAGTTACTACAGAAGTGAATAAATACATTTCCTGGCTGGAAAACAATCCCACGGGTGAATCTTCTTCAAGATTTATGTGAGTCCCCTTAAAATTGTTCAACACACCTGAGTTACACAAATAAGGACTCTGAAGAAAAAAACCAACAACAGCACTGCCTCACAAACTGGGTGGAAAACTTAACAAGGCTGAGAGCCAGTGATGGCAATACAAGACTTGGTAAAACAAATAATCCAGAGAAATGAGAAGAAAGCAAAAATGGTATGAATTGGATATGAAGTAGCTGGCTTTTACATTATCACCATGGAAATAATGGGCCCTTAAAGGTATTTATTATTTCAGTATCTACATTTTTCTAAAGCTTACCTTGATTCTAGATTTTAATACAGAAAAATAAAATCCAGAACCACTTAGAAATATTTAACAGTTACCATTTAAAACCATTTGTTAACCCCCTGATTAGAATATTTCTAATAAATGTCTCAGATTATCACTGCTCCCCTGCTGTGGATAATCCATAGCAACAACAGAGAAGAACCACAATCATATAAAACACTGCAAGTATTCAGAATAAGGTTCCTACTTACGTTTCTGTGTCTGAAACTAATGACTCATTATTACACACATCATTGAAGGTATGAAGTTGATTCTACAGTTAGAAAAAGGAAGAAAAAAAATTACAATTTTATCCAAATACTTGGTGAGGCAGTTTTCTTATATCTCAAAATACTATTAGTGACATTAAACAAATTTTTATAGGGCTTTATATATTTTAAGTAAGTTATTTACAAAAATACAAAGCCACGTGTTTTTATAGGAAATGAAGCTTTCAAACATGTCTGAGCTCATAAATTTAAGACATTACAGAGGGAAAACAAAAAACACCTGTTCCAAGTTTTACATCTTTTTTCTACTTCTTCCCTCAGCATCAATGACTCTGTATCCAATTCTTGACATGCACATAACATTTTAAAAAATATTTTAAATTATGTAATAGAACTTACTTGGCATCTTATTTTCAAAAAAAAAAATTAAAGGCATAGTACTGTGAATCTTAGAAGTTAAAACTAAACTCGTTGCTTAGCTTTGTCAAAATATTTACTCTCTTGAAACAAGACTAGTACATACACTATATAATTCAGGTGAATTTACTAATCTTCTCAAATCTTTACAAACAGTTATTTGTGTCCAATCTCAACAATTTTCGTGGGAAAAAACAGCTTTCAAGAAACAAAATGGAAAACATGAAATTGGTGAGACATGAGAGCCTGACTACACAATCACTAATAGATTGGTTACTAATACAAAATTTCAAATGAAACATATTTAGGAGTGGAAATTAGAGCTGAGTCAGACAACGCAATGGAAACTCAGTGATTTTTCTTAAGATTCATCTCCAAATGAAAATATTTTGTAAGGGCTCTAAGAGTGACTGAGTCTGGAGCTGTTCCTATCACCAATTTTAAATCCAGAGTCGCCACTGATCAACACTTCCCATATCAAATCCTTCTCCAAAGCAATTCCGACAAAGACTGTTTTTTCATATTGGGATTTGCAAACCATTTTTACAACAACTTCAACTAAGCTCTTAGAACTCTGCCACAGCAGCACAAGACAAAGCACACAATAGATGGTGTTGCAACACCTTGCTCTGCCTCACCTCCTAACAGGTTTTTCACTTCAAGTTTTGTTTCCTTGAATGCCAAAGGGAATAAAATCCTTTTTCATTTTTTACATCTATGAAACACGGTAAGAAACCGAAGGCATCTGTGCCCAGACACTCAACTGATGCAACACAAAAGTGTCATTTATGCAGGACACAAAGATAGAAAGGCTTCAGGCAAAGAAAGCTGAGCACTAAAAAGCATCTCCCTGGGTTCATCTCCAGACCCAGGCACCAAAGGACAGGAAAGTAAAATTCTATTTCAGAGGGAACAGGAGACAGAGAAGGTATTTTGGAGCTGTACCACCTCAACAGGTGACTGAGAGATGACATGGAAGAGAAACCAGGTAACAACAAAAATAAAACTATGATTTGAACGAGAAAGAAGTTGGCTCTGTTCCAGAGCAGTTTTAAAGACTATTACATTACTATTTACATAAAAAAAAGACAGACTCAGTAATTTATTAGCATACAATTAGCTTACATACAGTATTCCATTTTTAAGCTGAATTCTATTGGCTTTAGTCTAAAAATACTGTAAAATTTTTCTTCTGGTAATACAAGTCTGTTATTTAAAAACTCTCATTTTTACAGCAATATTTATCAATCACAACAGGTGAAAACATACAATTACTTAACACAACTTCACACTCCCTTAAATGAGCTAGGAGCCTGAAAAAATAAAGCAGTTGATTAATTCTTATTTTCAGACTTTGTTTTGGCAAGGATACACAAAAAAACACACACTGGTAGTTGAACAAGGAGAATTGTATAAACCAAAGGAAAGGACTCATAGGAACTGAAATCTAATGTAACTGGAACTATGCAAAAGTGGAAAGAGATATTAAGAACAATTATACTGCATGGATGTAGTTCCCAGTCTGTTTTTACAATCTAGTAAGTTACATGTATGTAAATAAGTATTTACTTTGGTTAAAAGCCAGCAATAATCTGATTAAAAGCACTTACAGATCTCTTGAAATTGCCATTTATTAAACTGCAAATACTTTTATCTAGAACTACAGTGAGAAGCAAAATCAAGTTTAAGTAAACACCATATCATCAGAAGAGAGAAGGCCAAATATGTTTAGAGAACACAAAACTGACAAGGCTCAGATGGATAAAAAACTTTACTTTTGCCCTCCTCTAGGATTGTTTCTCTATCATTGTAGGCACCAATGACAAATGAAGAACGCCTAATGTATCTTGCCTGGTGCAACATGGAGCATTTCCATGGGAAAGGGAAAGATGGGGATTTTTTTAGTTTTAATTGTTTTCTATTTGATGCTGGATGTATTCACCTCTTCAATTCAGCCGCCTGCTAATTAATGCAGAAATGCTCTCTCTCTCTCAACCGACAGTACAAACAAACAGAAAACAAGGTTTGTGCAATACAAAGCAGCAGCTAATTGCAGCAGGGTCAAGATGCTGCAAAGGTAAAAATGCAAACAGATTGAAAGCCTTTCTCAACAACAAATACTGCTGTGGCAAGGGGCTCCATTTCAACACAGCTGTCACAAAACACGGTTCTAAGGGGGAATTGTTCAGGTAACGTGAGCCAGTTCCATATGGTGCAGAACACAGCCACCACTTGGACTCAGCTCCCAGCAAACTCTGCCCTCACCATCATATCTGTTATTTCCTAAGGCTGCATGTGAGAGGATCCTGCTGCTTTCACACATAAAAAAGCCCCCCAAACAAGCCTGTGAATCAAAGCACAACAAGAAACATTTTTTTGTGAACGTAATTGATGTTTTTAAAAAGTTCTTACTGTTATTTGGCTCAGCCCAGCCAATCTCATTGTCAGAGTTGGTGACATGAAGTATTTGAATGCAAGATCAAGACTTTCTTTATCAAAACACAAGGCTGTATCCAAGGGTTCTTTCACTGTGCTCCACATTAAATCTGCCATGTTCCGGGCTGCGCTCTGCCGCAACTCCTGGTCTGACAGTTTACATAAATACCTGTGAGAAATTACAAAGGGAAGAAAAACAAAAAGGGCATGATTCAAACTAAAATATTCCTGGAACCATCTTGATTATAGCAAAGATGTATTTCCAATAGCTCTAAGATCACCACTATTAAAAGTTGGCAACAATTAATGAAAAACACCAAGGAAAACCAGAAACACATTTAAAATTTTTAAAAGTAAATAAATCGCTAAAGAATTTTGAACAGCTTAGGTCCTTTCTCTTGCAGTCATGTAATCCAGCACAATGATTGCAATACAAATATTCTCTGCAAATGGAAGGCAGAAGAAAGAATTACTTACAAAAACAAATGTACAGAACCTGGTGGAACCTCAGTCTTACCTAAGCAAGACGAATACACAGAAAATCTGTAGTGAAATGCTTAGAAAGTTCACACGCAAAACAGCAACACAACTGGGAATTTCTTCTAACTGAATGTGTAACAAAAAAATGTTTAGAAACAAGCTTTCCTGAGCTTATTTTGATGCCATTAAAGATGGCACAGTGAAAGGTACATGCATACAAAGTTAGCATAATTAATTTTTTCTGCGGTACTTCAGCATTTTGAAGTTGCAGCTACATCCAAACTAGATTTAACTACACAGAAATGCGTTAAAAATCCATTTGTTTGACAGCCTAAGCCTGGATCTGTCCTTGGAGACCGGCCAAATAAATGCATGAATGTTTTAAAAAACACACAAGATATTAAACTACACTTAACCAGATTTATGCACCATTCCTTTGCATTTACATCATATAAACATCCGTACATTTTTTTTTCAAAAGCAAAACTACAGGCCCTGATTCTTATTTAGATGATGGTTCTTTTTCACAGCTCTTGTGTAGAGGCCTTAAAATAAACACACTTAAATGATACTTAACACTGTCAAACAGAGAAAAGAGACTTCAGTGCAAACAGTCCCAGAGACTGGAGATGTATGACAGGAATCACAGATCAGTAAGAGCAGGACAAAAGAAGGACCATTCCAGGCCAAGGCAATCAGCTCCTTCCCTGTTCTTTGTTGAGAAATTTGTCTTCTAGTGTGGAGCTCTGGAAATGAAATCCTGGCAAGAAAATGTTCCTTCCGTGCTATGAGCTCTAAACAGAAGTAAAGTAGGGATGGAAAGGGAACATTTATTTAAGAAGTTCAGCAGCAAAGGAGACCCAGTGACCTGCCTTTAACCTGCAGGCAGGTGAGAGCAGTTACACTCTGAGGGGAAATGTCCTGGCCTGTGTTACCAACTAATCATTTGTGATTAGCAAATGAGGTGATTTGTCATCAGCAAATAGTGATGACAGTGCTTGTGTTCCAGCCATGTATGTCCTCCCTAGTGACAAAGGGACATCCAGCATCTCTGTCCAGCTGTGCCAACAGCAAGTTAAATATTGAGGATTTATTTTATGGGAGAGGCAGTGAATGAAAGAATGGAGGCCATAATTAAGCTCCCACACCCAATCACAAAAATTTTGGAGTTGCCATCCCTGGAAGTGTTCAAAGAAAGGGCAGAAGTGGCACTTGGTTTAGGGGTGAATATGGCAGTGCTGGGTTAAAGGCTGTACTCCACCTTAGGAGTGTTTTCCAACCTTAATGATTCCAACCTTATGATTCTCAGCAATATCAGACCAATTTTCATCTCCCCATTTTTATATGCAAACTCTCATCAGGCCTGGTTCCAAGAGCTTTGTTGTGTCCATAATTCCCATCAAGTCAGACTCAACAGTTTGGTGAAGCATTTCTAGAAATTTCAGACACGTCCAGACACATCACATGAACTCTCTCATTTTACAAAGGACATGAGTGTTTGCATGCACTGAGCAGGGGGATGGACACACCTATATATACAAGGGAAGGGTGCTTTGGTGGCTTCATTCCATTTCTGTAACAGGACTTGGACCTGTAGTCTTCCTCACACTACAAAGTCTGGTGAAGTAACTACATTAATATAGTTTATAAAATAGAACATTTCTTATTTTAATGCAACATTATCAGTCTAAACCTACTTTCATTTACACAATTCACATTACATCCACATTTTGAACCTGAATCAGACTTGTGTCATATTTTCTGTATTATAATACTGAGTGTGTTTTAAAAAAACCTGTGCTTTATAATAAGTGAAACTATGCCGTAGGTGCATTTTCACAGCTACACAAGTACTTGAACAGTATCTTCTGTTTTGCCAAGGCCCTAAAGAAAGCTACAGAGCACTTGTTACCATACACTTTTTAACACAACAAGGTTTTCTAACCTGAAAAGAAACAGAAGATGGCAAATTTCTCTTTAGAAGTGTAACTGCAGCCAACACTAGAAAATTTATTGGCACTACTATGCCGGTCATAAATCAAACATGATCATATTTTTACTACAAAGGTTAAAACCATAGAAACTTGCAGAGCAGGCCACATCTCCTTTTTTTATTGTGGAAGGATGGAATGGCCTAAACCTGTCTGCATCAGTAACATTTTACAGTTTTAGAGGTACAAAATTACTATTAATAAAAAAGAGATCTTTACCTAGCACTGGCAATTAACTCACATCCTCTCCTACACTGATTACCTGTAAATCTGCTGCACTGCCTCACGCAGGAACAGTGGAGCAAGGGAAAGGTCTATTTAATCCAAAATAGCCACGTTAAGAGCAGATTAAAGATTTATCCCATGTATAAAAAAATGGATGAACCTATCTACTACTGTGAATTGATTTCTCTCTTTCCATTTATACTTTTGGCTTTCTCATTAACATGTGCCAGTCAGTTTGACAATTATGCTTGAGTGAAAAACAAACTCCTTTCACTTCTTCCATCTGCAACCTGACAATTGGGTGGCACGTTCTCCATTCTTGTTTTTAAAAACTTTTGAATTACCATTTCCTACTTGTTATCTTCATATCATTCATACATGATATGAATTGCCCTGTCAAAAAAATAAACCCTCCTAGACTCTCCTCCTCTCAATGTAAATTTTTTATTGCCACCTTCTTTGTCACCCTTCCTACCACGGAGGTAGCTCTGTTATTATCTGCAAGATGGAAGGATCAGAACTGTATAGACAGTACAGAAATGTGAACGTGTGACTGACTCATATAATGGCTTAATAATAGCTTCCATTCTGTCCTTCATTATTTTTTTAATTCCTACATTTTTATCTTTTTGAGTCTGATGAGCATTAAGTCTTCAAGGAAGAGATGAATGATATGCCAGGACCTGTGTAATCTGTTTAATCCAGAGTTTTTGCCTAAATGAGACTTTCAGAATAAACTGTAACTTTCTTATACATTGGAAGAAAGGATACTCCACATATTGTAGCACTGGTCCTGCCTGCCTGGCATACTTAATCAATTAATATATTGTAGCTACATTTAGTTTTTTTAAATACTAGTTTCAACCTACTTAAATTCTTTCCCTTTGCTGTATTTGGGGAGAGAGAGAGTTCAGTTTTACACATGCAGTTTCACGCTAATGTAATGCTTACAATAACACCTTATGCTTCAGGACTTCAGCTATTCAGCTGTGAAATCATCTTTTTTTTCCCTTAATCTGACTCCTTTGGACCACAGCTGCAAAAGGGCATCCAGCAGAATGAGTCAGTTCTCCTCAAGTGTCTGCTTATTGTCTTCTGACTTATCTATTCTTTGCACTTTAAATTTTCAGATTTTTGGAGGAGGCAAATATTTTTTGTGATTAAAACCTTCACGGCTCATTACAAGAGGTTTTCATGACGTGAAGTAGCAAGGAGTGGATCTGGGTACTCCCATAAACCTCATCTTAAGATGAATATTTTTAACAGAAGAGTAACTGGAATTATTTCAGCTGCATTTTCTAAGGGGAACATCGTGGATCAGAATTGTTTGGAGCTTCCACTTCCTCTGCACATATCAGTGCTGTGTGTGCCCTGTGCCACAGTCACCCAGGAGCCACTGCCACTTGGAATTTCCTCTCAGTGTGCTCCAGCACAGATTGTTCTGTTTCTGCCTAACTGGGGCAGACAGGAATCCTTCACAAAAAATATCTCCAGACCCATCTTCAAGCAGGAGACAGAAAGGAGGGAGAAGGGGATGGGAGCACAAAAGGGGTGGAACAAAATATGCTCCTGGTCAGTGCTACTGCTGCACTTTCTACAGGACAGAACTCTCCATGGCACTTTCAATCAACAGTCTCACCACTGAAAAAAACTGTCCTCAAGACACCACTGCTGAGAGCTCCTGCATCCCAGACACATTCAGGATCTAGAACCCTACAGAGCATCTCTCATCCCTGATCTTGAGCCAGAAGACAGATGGAATCAATGTCTTTGTTCATAAAGAGACATCATCAACTCACCCTCTTTTATAACTGCAGTAAGTCAGGACTTATTTTCTTGTGTCACTTTTGGAAGTCTCATTTAATGAGAATTTTGCCATTTTAAGTGCAGAATTCTAAGGTATTAGCATCAGTAGGACCTTCCTCCGGAGGAGGTCAAAATCACTTTGCTTCCTTACTGAAAGATGTAAATTTTATTTCATGTAATTTTTAATATAATCCTTTATTTCTTTCCTAAACTTCTTATAAACATAGGCCCTTCAGAGGCAAGATGTGAATGCCTGCGCTCCATCGGCCAGGCAGAAAATAGCATTTATTCCTCTTTTTCTAGCAGCAGCACTAATGACAGGATTGTGTCCATGATCTCTGGGAATTCCAGTGGTGGTCTCCTCTCTACAAACACACACTTTGCTGTTTCCTTCATCCACTCCTTGTAGAAATAACCATACCATAAAGGATAACCTCAGCTGACAAAAAATGCTGCTGAGATGCCAGTCAGGTGATCTCTCTTGCTGGTCAGCTCTGCAAAATGCACTTCCTGCAAGGAATCTACAGGAACAGCAATTGCAACTAAATCAGAGCCCCAGGAGCTCGTTGGAGACTTAAGCTCTCTCCAAACGCTCGTAGTTTGCAGGGCAGCAGAAGCTCTGCAGGATTTCTTTAAAAGGTGCTGTGCTGCTGTGCCCAGCATTGTGTCCCCTTATGTCTTTTTCCTGAAGTAAAAGCAGATGGAGACCCAGCGACCCAAGCTGCTAAGCCAAGATCTGTAAGTTTGACAGCCACGTGGGGTGAGCTGCATCTATCCAGAAAGTCATCTTTCCCTGAAGGCATCTGTGTTCACTTCTGTCCCACATAAAGGTACAGAATTTGAGGTTATTTTTGCTATAAGGCCTCCAAGCTTCAGTCCCACTCCATAAGTGAATTTTCACTAAAAAAACTCTGGATTTCCTAACACTGAGAAACCTCAAATCCCATCAGGATTCAGCTGTGCAAAATAAAAACTGGGAGAACATCACCTTTCTGCTTTTAAGCTGGCTTCTCCATAGATGTATCCTGTGTCAACGTTACCTTTCTGATTGATGTGAGCCTACTGTAAATTCTACAGACATCAAGGGCATTATTTATGGCAAGAAGCTGCTGACAAATCATACTTCAAATCAAACAGTCTCATGGATAAAGAGGAAGACATAAGAACCAAAAAAAAACCCCTAATCTTCTATACATTCCAATGATCCCAGCTGCACCTATAGTTACAAAATAGAAATGTTTTAAGCGTTACATGATGACAAGCAAGGATTAGCAGCAACAGCTACAGGATGTGTTACTCTGTCTTCCTCAAGCAGCTCCTTATCATCAGCCTAACTTTAATTGCTGATCCCTCAACGCTCTTTTTCGTTTTCATACATTGCAAGACGACAGGGAAGGCTCATGACCAAATTCCCAGGTACACCAACAACCATTAATGGAATATGTACAGAGACAAGCACATGAAAATCCTCTGCCTGCCTTCTCTTGACTGCCTCATGATTAATAATTACCTTTGGAAGATTTCAAAGATATCATCAGCATTAAAGGAGTGCACATGGCTGGACTGTAACTCAGAAGTGATGTGTTTTAACAAAAGATCAAAATGCTCTTCTCTCTGCTGGTTATCATTTTAGCAGAAACCACAGTACAGCAAAACAGATCGACAGCCAAGTCAGTACTCACGTTTTTACAGTCAACAGAAAATCAGACCATTTTAAAATACAAAACAATTCCCAGTCTCATTGTTCAGGGAACCTGCTTGTGGCCAATGAAATTATTTTTGCTGAGTATTACTTCATACTGGTATAGTTAAGACAGAAAAATGTGTAAAGGCCCATTTTTTGCTATAAGCAGTATAAGCACATTTCTAATAGTAAAGTTAGAGGAAACCCAGAGTCTTGGAGGAGCTGTAGGTCTATGCAAAAACAGTGGCCTGCACCAGGAAAATTTAATGTTGGGCCACTGGAAGGAGAATTACCTGTGACCACACCCCTCCACCTCCAGGCAGATACACACACAGCGATAATTTCATCAGCTGCTCACTGAAATGTTTCTATTGTCCTATGAAAGCCAATAAAAACAAATTGCTTGTATAATTAAGTACCCATACAAGTACTTCAATTTGAAAGTGTTATTTTCACTGTATGACAGACAGCTTGATATAAAGAAAATCTTTGGGACTGGATATATTTAGCTACATAAAAGTGCGAGTAGACTTTTGATCACACTTCAATTCCTGCCAGCTGGAAATACAGAACATCAGAATGTGAAGCTGTGTTCAAACTCAGGCTCTGAAATCTCAGTGACTGCAGATTGCTCTTCTACTTACAGCACCTCACTGCAAACTTGATGCACAGTTTTATGAAGATATCACAGGGAGGGAGACTGGAGTACAACTGGACCTGACCCAGCATGTCAGAATGGGGCTGGATGTCACACTCACAATGTCGTTAACAAGATTGATCTGATTGATACTGAAATCAGATGCAAGGAGCTGCCCAAACTAACTCGAAACATTACCTTCACCTTCCTTGTTGAAATGACAGTCAGAGTAACAACCTGTACAATTAAAAGTATCAGCTGCAAATAGAAATAGGTGCTGTCAAAAAGTTCCACAAGAAAAATTCTTAAAATAAAAATTTACCTGATAACATAAGTCCTAAAGGGTATAATGTGCTGCATGACAGCAGGGATGTGTAGCCATATTCTGATCTATAATGCAAAAACATAAAAAGATAAAGATTTCATTAATGACATTTAAAGAGAACGGTAAAAAACTGAAATACTGTTGGTACATTTGCACATGCAACTCCACTTTAAAAAAAGAGTTTCTTGCTGGTTTTTGTTCAACTTCTCAATTTTCTGATTTCCCAAACTGTTATCTGAGAAATGTTTTTTTGACTTATAAAGAGGATTTGCATCTTTCCTTCTAGTCAGCTGGAAAATATAGACTTTGTACAAATAGTATCAAATGAGGTGTCTCATTTTTGTATTTTCTGTAATTTCCTCAGTAGGAAAAACTGCTACTCAGCCTTGTGGGTTTTTTTTCCTTTTTCTTTAAAAGTTTACATTAAAATTATTCCATTTTTTCAGCTCCTTGCAAACCACTCCTAAATCAAGTAACATTGTTTGACTTGTGTTGTTTTGCTCCTTAGAGCTCACATATCCTATAAAATAAGATGCTTTACAAGCAGTGATTAAGCAGAGTTTTTTACTACCATATTTGCATTTCTCATATTTACCATTCTGCCTTTACCACCTTTGCAAAGCTGAATGCAGGAAGAAAATATATGCAGAGGAAAAAAAAAACCTCAACCCTGAAACAGCTACTTAGCAGGGCTGTGAGGAAAAGCACCAACCAAAAGACTTCCAGAGGCAAAGTCAGAAGTGGCATCTGCATTTCAAAAAGGAATTGGGAGCCTGTTAAACCTGTTACTCCGTGCCAGGTAAGGGATGGAGCGCAGATGAAGCAGCAGCAGCTGCTGCTCCTGCCCACGTAAATTCAATCATGTGCATGCACAGCCCTTGTGAAAAGCAACCCTGTCACTCACTAAGGGCCCTCTGCATCCCCAGCTCTGCTCTTAAAAGAATTTCAGCTTTGCAGCTGATGCAAGAAATTCTGCCTAAGGACTCAATTCCATATGCAGAAAATGTATATATTCCTTCTTGACAGCAGAGAAAAATATTAGGCTGCAGTCAAACTTCTCACCAGTTTCTTTTCAACATTTCCAGCATCTGCTAAGGAACTTTTTGAGTCACTTCTGACAAAAGCATTTGCAGGCTTACTTTTTACAAAGGCAACAAGCACTGCACAGTAACAATATAACCTACTTTACAAGACAAACCAGCCAAATCTCCCTTCGCAAAAAAAGACCACACTTGGAATAATCCTCTGATCCAACGGGCAGCCTCAATAAGGAAAAAATGCTAACATCCCAAAGATAAAAAGTGTCACTAGAAGATGCTTGTTCTAGAAACAGCAATTAAATAACATTTTGACAAGGAATTGCGGGGATGACAAAGATATTATTGTGATTACACAATTTGATTTTTAACACCATGTACTCTGTTTCAAATACAGTATGAAACACCAAAGAAAATCCATTTCTTTGTGAAATAAAAGTATGAAATGTTTTTCATCATTTTGTTTTTCTAGCTTTCACTGTTCACAGTAATCTTCACTCTGTATTAATTCAAACTCCTCAGTTGAAATCATGCATCTGTAAACTTGCATCACACACAACCTTCAGCCTCGGAATTTAATTAAAGCATCATTTCACATGTTACAAATGAAACTGTTTTTGAATGTGGACTCACATTTCCATACTAAATTGTTTAAATGACATAAAATAACAGATACAATGACATCAACTAGCATCTGTAAAATGACATAAAATTATATCATTTTTTGCTTCCACCTGCTTTTAAGACAAAGTATTCACTGCATCTGTTCTCAAGTTTCAGAGAGGTTTTTTCCTATTATTTGCTCATTACGAGTAGTAATTGATTTCTAGAAGGTTGTGGCTAAAGAACTCCTTTATCTTATAGACCAGAAAAACAACTCCAGCATGGGTATTTCAGGGAATCTTTACAAGAATGGCTACTTAACTGCCATTCTCTAGTTAGTAGAGCAGTGAAAATGTATTTAAGGGTTACTACACACTGTGGGCTGGCTTTGCACACTGGGAACAAGTTACCAATTGACACTGCAGAGCTATTACTGGAATAAATATCTCTACATCTCATAAAATCAAATGTGTTGGGATAAAACCAAGTCAGATTAGCAGAGTTCTTGCTGAGACCACAAATATCTTGTTCAGTTTTACAAACTATTCTTTCTTAGGGGAGTTCGGGTGTGGGTTCACAGTCAGAAACATTTCTTAATATTTCCCTAAGTTCTATGAATTATACAGCAAATGATATAAAAAACAAACAGGAAAGAGAAATATTACATCAAAATTCTAAGTTCATGCATTATAGCAGTGGAGAAACATTTTTTTTAATATACTGGCAAGGTAAAATGTATTTTTTCCAAAAACTTAGCTGTCTCATTTGGCTGTAATAAATCTATTGCATTTGAAACACAGCAGCAGTGCTTCCAAGCACACTGAGTGATACCAAAATGCAGCAAGTGGATGAAAAAAGCACATTACACATAGAACGTTTCCTTATACTTTCTGTAATGAACTGAAACATAAAAATAAAACCTAAATATCATTTTTTAAAACAGTTTTCCTCACACAGATTTGTCAGCAAAGCCAGACAGAGTTCAAAAGAAAGATATTCGTTGAATGAGAAAAGCTGCAATGCTGGAGGCTGAAGAAACAGTATTTTTGGTTATGGTTTGGGTTGAATTTCATTTTATCTGGCAGGTTTAGCCACGGAACTCATCTAAAACTGCTGCAAGAGCCAGCTTAATGGGTTACCTACTAGAACCAAAGAGAAATGCAAAGTTGCGAAGTAAGTATCTGAAAGGAGAAACTTTGCTGAGAAGTTTTTTGGAATGGGGCACATCATTAAGAATAAAGAAAATAAACAATTTATGTGGAGAAGAATAAAGACTTCCAAAAAGGACAAAGAAGAAAGGCAGTTGCACTGATACAGGATACCCAGGAAATGGGATCTGCAGTCAGAATGCTAGTTTAGAAACATGTTGGTGTGATAGGGAGCTGCCACTCATTGTTCAAGCAGTCTTGCCCCTTTTCACAAAAAATAAAAAAAATAAAACAAAACTGCAAAAATATTTGGTTCCATGACCAAGTTTTCCTTCTGAACCAGAGTAAGCTCCAGGAATACACATTTTCAGCACATGGTTTGATGAGGACTGCACTGACAGCAGCTGCAGATGAAGAACTCATCAGCTCACACAACAGAGACCACATCATCTCACAACCAAACATGGAGAGGTGCTGCTCCAGCCCTCCTGGGCAGGTTGGAAAGAATGGAGCAGATCATGGCCTTGCCCATTTGTTCTCTGACCTGCAAGTCAGGAATTACCACACTAAAGGATCAGGTGAGTGGGATCCAGATCCCCAACACCAGCTGGATTTCAATCACTGGTTCCCCTCAGAATATCCTCCTGCCTGGGCAGTAACAGCAACAAGGACGGAGGGAAGATGTATGGGAGGAAGAATCTGATTTTAAGTATTTCAAATTGCAATCAGTGTCAAAATCATGTCAAACTCACTTTGCACAAGGTATAACAAACTTCTGGTTTTCTTTTTGCCCATCCACATGACAGGTCACAACTTCTATCCCGACATTACACTACATCTTTATATGTCCTTCTTCAAGGACTGGGTTTTATTTTTATCACCGATTTCCTTCAAATCGCCACTAAAATCAATTCATAATTCTGCCAGTCAAAAATCCCTGTGATTTCAAAATGCAGAAATGATGGAGGACATGCATTCTAAAACTAAGTGGGAAAAAAATTACTACCTCTATGCTGCAAAAGTGTATAATGGTACAAAATCACAGAAAATTGAAGAGAAAAGAAATCCACAGGTTTTTCCTTTGTGCCTCATAGGGAAAAGCGAAGAAGTTAAAATACCCTGAAGAAACTAAAACCACTTCCACGGCACAATTTCAGGGACAGAAATGGCCTCTGACAACATTCTTTGAAGTATCTTCGGGGGCTGTTACAATCTTCCTATCTAGGTACAACTTGGAAAACTACTTGTGTGCTGCCAGGAGAAGCAGAGGGTTTGGATAATGAAATGCTCTGCATGAATAAACCTCATTCCCCAACATGGAAAATTTACAGCCTTTTTATCCCTCCCCGGTCCCACAGAGTTCTTGCACACTTCCAACTCCTTTTATTTTTTGTGTTCAAGTGGAAGAGTTGAAAGGGAATACTCACATTAGACACCACTGTGATAAATGCATGTGCTATAAGAAACGGCAGCGTCTCGGGGGTTCCGTACTCAAAACAATCCTTCATGAGGGAAAGGCCATTTTTTCCACAAAACAGACAAACATAACGAAGCAAGTGCAATGGTACTTCTACATCCTAGAAAGGTTCAAAACACAGGAGAAGAATCAAGACTAGATCGTCCAGACATACAGGAAATTCAAAAGCTACATAAGTGTAACAAATCCATACAGAGGAATGAACGCGGTTATTTTAAGTTTGTAGGAAATGTGCACTTATTTAAAAGTGGACAACTTACATTCATATCACAGAACGCCCCTAATATATTGCTTTCTTGAGCAGAAATATCCTGTTTAAAGAAAAAAAATAAAATTAACTCAAGCAATAAAAACACATTTATAGAACAAAAAAAGAACTGCCATTTACCAGGTATCACAGTGAACAATAAAAACCCTCAAATTCCCAATTCAGAGGAAGACAGAAGCTCAAGCTTTGCTCCATTTTTCCACTGTAAAACAGACTTTTTTCCATACTTTTTACCTCTGTTAATATATATGACTACACAAATACACTCAAGAGAACATTTCAGCAGTGTATCTCAAAGGTTGGATGAACAGATTATTCTCCAATCCCACCCATGTTCAGATCACCAATTTTTTCAACAGGAACACGGCAAAGGGCATAGCTTATCACACCAGCCTGATAAAAGCAGAACAGAACCAAGCCAGGGACTTTGGAATGCAATTTCTAATAAAGATGAGACATATTTGTAAACATCTGAATTTACCTGAACTGCAGGACATCCTACGATCCTACATTTGATGATTTAAAGGGTTAAAATGTCAAAATACTAATTGCTATAGAAATACTTAAAATCTTTAATTTCAACTACTTGTTTTTTGCTGTTTTTTTGTTTTTGTGGTTTTGTTTTTTTTTTAATATATATAACAAAATACACTGTACAAAGTAAATGTCAAACTTTTCCAGGAGTGAGTTAAGTGAAGAAGGGGAAGGAAAGGTATCACCTTATCACTCTGTTAGCTACTTGCTGCAACCAGAAATCTATTTTCTAGAAGCACTAAACTTAAAATGGTTTAGGAAAATAGCTTTTCTTTTTAATGTCCACAACATCCACCTGTTGGGCAGCACAGAGTGGAAGTTTCTCTATCAGGGCTGTAACATATTGTGGGTTTCATGCACATTGCTGGGGGCAAAAGGGCACTGAAGGTATAAAAAGTGGCTGTAAAACCCAACATTACCATGGATACTTGTAGGTAAAGCCACACATTCCCCTTCTTCTCATCCCTCCATGCCAAACATCCAGTATTGACAGACACAAATCAAATGCAAGTTTAACACAAAGTTAAGTTTTTAAATGAAGTTTCCTGAATATATTTTAAATAGCTGTGTAGGAGTAAGCTTCTTAGAACTGTACCAGAGGATGCTGGAGGCAAGCAATTTTGGATGGATTAAGTGTGATACAAACATTTTGAATTATTCAATATGCTCATATTATAGCTAAGCATTTATTTTCTTTTTTTCTTCTGCTGAACTCTAAGTCATGCCTGAACTCGTGATACTCTACCAGTTATTTTTAAAACAGCTTTGAAGGCAGTAGGTGGTATGTTTTTAAGCAGCAAGAAAAGGTGTTCAGTGCTCTGCTCATGGAAACTGCAGAAATGGTGTGAGAAATTTCATTAGTTTTCTTGAAAAAAACCAGGGATTTGTTGTCAAGTGAACTGCAGTTCTTAGAATGCAGAAATCCCAAACTCAGAGAGGGTTGTTGCACGAGTCCTGCAAAGCTTGCAAAAGGCTACAGTTGAGAGACTGAGTCTGGAAATGTGACCTCTGTTCTTGCAAATGGGAAACAGAACAGTCTGAGAGTTCCTTAAGCTTAAATTCAGGAGGAAATAAGAGAATTCCTCATGGGAATCTAATACGGCATTAAAACCCACCATGACTTCAGGAGAAGCTAGAGCAGCATTCCAGGACTTTTACCTGGAGAAAAGCAGGAGAGGGACTTTTGAGAAAGGCAGGCAGGGACAGCGTTGTCCCAAAGACACACAGAAAAAAGAAAAGGAGGAATGGCTTCAAATTGCCAGAGGGCAGGGCTACATTTGGGATTAGGAAGAAATTCTTCCCTGTGAGTGTGGTGTGGCCCTGACACCACCCTGTTGCCCAGAGAAGCTGTGGCTGCCCCATCCCTGAAAGTGCCCAGGTTGGATGGGGCTTGGAGCAACCTGGCATAGTGGAAGGTGTCCCCATGGCAGGGGACTGGAATGACATGAGCTTTAAGGTTCCTTCCAAACATTCCATAACGAAATGTACTGGCTGAGGTCTGACCTGGACACAACCTTGGCAGAAAGCACACGTACGTTCCAAAAAAAAATTTAGTGGAAAAGGAGAAGCAAGACAGCACAAGACCCCAGACAGTCAGGGACTGCAGCTACAGGCACCTCGACAACTGATTTTGTTTCCTCTTTCATTTCATCCTCTGTCAAGATCTGTTAAATGGTCAGGTAACTCCCTTCAGATTCATTGTTCAATCTGAGACAGTGCAAAGTTCAGGAGTGCACTTCACATTGTTGCTTCTTTCTCTACAGGATTTTAAGAGCTTCCATCTATAAATTCTTTTTCTCCCTCCTCTGAAGTGCCCATTCCATGCATTTCACTTGCTGCACTAAGTATAAAAAGGATAAGGCAGACAGTCATAAACCACCCTGTATGCAAGGGATAAAAATATCCCATAAAGAAAAAGGATTCATTTCAAAGTATGAACATTTCTCAAAAAAACCGATCATATTTTTAAAAATATTTTGAGTTAATTTTGTTTAGGATGAAAAAGAGACACAAATGCCCCCCTGGGCACCAAAAATGTTGATAAATTTCACGAGAGGTGTGTACATGGCTCTTCTGGATACCAATCAGGCCGTTGTGGTCTTGACTCTCACTTTAGAGATATTGTAAGGGACACAAACAATTTTTAGCTTGTATCATTTAAAGATACATCTGTATGATCCTAGACGCAGAGACACCTTTCTGACTACCAACAAATCTCGTTTTGCTGCTCGTTTTCATCCAACTTCATGAACTCCTGAACAAGGGAAAACCTCCTGCTTCCACATGAATGTTTTCCTTCTCCACCAGATAGTCTGGTGTAAAATGGCTTTGGCAAGCAGCTGAGAAGAGGATTAGACTTCAAGACTTGTCTGCTGCCATTAAGAACAAAGCCCTTGGAGGCATCTGCAGAGCAAAGGACAAGGGAAACCTTGACTGCTAATTGTTACCGTGGGAAAGCCAGTTCACTGGAAATTCTTAAATGGCAGCCTAAGAGGCCATTTCTAGGCATAGCAAAACTTTAGTGGATGTGGTAACTCCATGAAATTGTGAAAGTTCACCTCAAAAATCTAAAACAAGGAATTTCTGGAAGAGTCAGAGTCTGTTCTGGATCAGCAAATTTCCCTTTTTCCAGGCAAAGGAAATGTTCAGTGGGAGAGGGAGAGCTATACCAGCTTCTCCCAACAAATTTTTGGCAGATTTAGGCTGCTCAGGGATCTGTTTAACTTACAAGTATAGCTAATGCACTTAAAGCAGAGATTTTTTATTTTACGATCTCTTGAGGACTGAAACCAAGCCTGATGTAAAGTAAGAAGAACTCTTATTACTGGGACTAATAACTTGTCTCAGTTCAGCTAAGATGTGCTCTAGACTGAAATCCAAAATTAAATGCTAAACCTCAGCGAGTCACTCATGGGAGCAGAAAGTTTTGACATTAAAACAGCAGAATAACAGAATCCTAGTGCTTCCCCAGACACAGAAAACATCTGTTTGAAAGAAAAATTATTGATGCTGGGACCTTTTAAAAGCAAAATAACCCCCCCCCCCCCAAAAAAAGGTACACAAACATGGCAGGCTGGCACACCTGCATAATCCAGCCCTGTAAATACACAAAGCCTAGCAGAAAGGAAAAAAAATTCCCTTACCTGCCTGTACCTCAGGAAAGTGGTTTTCCTTTTTAGCTTGCCTTGATGTTTTTAGGATAGCTAATCAATGTATTTGATAATTCAAGTGATGCATAAGAGATGATACATATATTATATATACATTAGTATGTCTGGAGTGATGGGCATCATCAGAGTACAGCAACCTACAACAGATCTGGGTCTAAATCACTCCAAGTCTGCACACCAAGGGGGAAAAGAAATCCCATCAGGCACCTGGAGATTTTCTTTTGATCGTTTAGAAGTGAAATTCAAAGAGGAAAAAAAAAAAACCACCATGAAATAGTAATTTAAAAGAAGCAAGTGTGATAGTCCACAGAAAAGCTGTTCCAGAACGGTTCATTCCACATTCCTCTGAAGCCAGTCTTAGTACTTGTCCCACAGGAGTGCAGAAGATAAATCAATTCACTTTATATCTATACAGATACATTTGAAAGTACCTCTGTTAACTTATGCCCATATGGTTTGGAGAAGAACAAGGACCAAAATCCAGCCCGCCTAAAATACCTGCTGTGTAGGGGGTTTTAACTCCATTTCTTGTCAGTAGGGCAGCATTCATTCAATAAGGACTGATCAGATGTTGTGACCCCCCTAACTTACATAATATATCTGATCCAGCATCGTCTCATTTTGGACTTAGGTTTTATAAAGCAAATTTCAACCCAAGCTCCAGTGAGCTCCCACAGGCCTCTAAATATAAAATAAAAGGAGTGGGTTATCTGCACTTTAATTCCCCACACCTTCTCAGAAGTCTGGTGGATAGAAGCTTTTCCTATATAGTGAAATATACATCTAATTTGCGTACAAATATTGTAATAACTCTTGTCATTAGACTATCACAAGTTGGATCCAAAGTCAACCATTCCAATAACATTTTGCTTGTACTAGGAAACGCTACCACCATCATACTTATTTCAGAAACTGTGAATTAAACATGGCAGGATTTTGGAATTAAATTTTTTTTAAGAGGAAAATAGGAATGGCAGCCATAATAAATATCAGAGAGAAAAATCAGCATCCTGGAACAAAGCAACCTGTGTAGAGCTCAGTTATTCCAGTTGATTAATCAGCTGCTCTAACAAGTTTGGTCTTGCACAAAGTTTAGTTCATGAAGCTTTGCTTCTAGAACCACATACTGCAATGAAAGAAACTGGTAAACTATTAAAGGATTACCTTGTGGAAGAAAGGCTTCACTACAGTCCCCTTTTTGCCTACCTGTTATTTAAACAGCACAATAATTCAGTGTACAGTTCCAGCCAACACTTATCAATATATTTCCTATAACAATTAAGCATATTTTAAAGAAAGTGAAACAGTATGCGCCATTTAGAAAGTTTCTCTGAATAGCTCTAC
This sequence comes from Chamaea fasciata, assembly GCF_029207755.1. NCBI lineage: Eukaryota > Metazoa > Chordata > Aves > Passeriformes > Sylviidae > Chamaea > Chamaea fasciata. Next base: position 8,315,691 of record NW_027094088.1, on the reverse strand, counting down.
TGAAGTCAACAGCAGAGCTGAAAGTGCCCATCCTGAGTGAAAGCAACAATCTCCTCATTAAAGAGAACAATTAACCTTTCACCAAATAATTCAAGACATACACAAAGAGAAGATGTACCTCTATTGTGGGGTGAGTATTATGCTTATAAGCTGTGTACAGAGGAAACTGAATCTGAAAGATTTTTGCCACACACAGCAGCAGCTTCTCCTTCTCATCAGTATTCCATAAGCTAAAAGCATCCGTGTTCTTTGCAGGCTCCTCCTCGCTCAGGACACAAGTTCTAGCAGAATCAAACTTTTTCTCTAGAGGTTTTTGCCGTTCTCCATTTTCTTCCTCATGAGACTCTCTTTCTACATTCAGGGGCTCATCAGCATGATTACTCTGCTCTGGCCATGTTGAATCTATATTAATAGTGCAATGTTTACAGAGCTGGTCCCGCAGAGCTTGGACTTGGGCAATCACTAAGTTAATAAGCGCACAAACTACTTGGTTAAAGATCTCCAGATGTTTATACTCCTTGAAACAGCACAAACATTGTCTGTAAGAAAACAGAAAAAAAAATTCCTACAGTTAAAATCAGGTGGTTACTTAACCGAGAGAACTCTTCACATGAAAACATTTTAAACAACAAGTTATTTGACAGAATCATAAAATAAAGGAAATCCAAATGAAACAGACTCTACCCAGCAGCAAGTGGGAGTCACAGAACCCTCCTTAAGCCTTGAGAACATCCCATTATTTCCAAATGCTTACCAAAACTACCCTGTTATCATTTAGCAGCTGCTACAGCAAGTAAAATACAGAAAAAAAGTCTTGTGGGCAAGGTCACTGTGCTACTGAAGAAGTCACGTTTTCTGACTCCATTTCCTCATCTGGTTTTCTGTATTGCTCTTTACTGCAATAAATCATCCTGACATTCTTGTCAGCTGTGTAAGAACTTGTTATTGCTATTTTCAAATCAACAGGGCTGCAAAGTAATTTTATTTTTAATGGACTATTTAAGTTCACTTCCTTTATCTGCATTTAGATGGTGATCCCATGCACATTGATATCCTCTACCCATCTAGGCAAAAGCAGCTCAAGGACCTCCAGTACTTTCTTCACTTGGCAGGCTCAGAGATTATTCCCCAGCTTATCTACCAATACACTGTAAACTGCAAAGAACAAGAGAGGAAGACTCTACACCATCCCTTTGACAACATGATTAAAAAATCAATTAAATCATTAAGTTCAAAAGCTCTAACATCACTCTAATTGTGGGCAAGGATAACTATGGATGTCAAATAGATTCGGGGAGCATAAACCCCTGAGGTAGGTACCCCAAACCCATTGTCTGGGAACAGTTGCTTCTTCCATCAAAACAAGCACGTCCCTCATTCTGACAAAAAAGGTGGAGGATATTCCTGTTGAAGGATTTAAACCCTGGAGAACACAGAAAGGAAAGCCATCATTGCAGTGTCCTTACTTACTTGAGGACAAAATTAAGGCTACATGCTTGTGACACACTCTGGAGATGGACTCTGCTCTTTCTGACTCAAACTCTACTATACAATCGAGCTGCTGCATAAACTGGGAGCTGTCTTGCAGCAGAGATATTCATCTCCTGTCAGAGGGAGAACAGTGGACTCCAGTCCACAACCAGAGTTCTCAGATACTAAAATAATACAAAAATCACACGTACCACTTGGAAAAGAAATCAGTAGACAAAAGACAGGGCAAGAAATCAGTACGTAGTAATTAAATTTTTTTCTGCAAACACAGTATTTAGAGACTGGAATTAATGAATTATAAGTTTTAGGGGGAAAAAAAAAATCAAGAGAACCCAGAGCTATGACAGGTAGAGGGTGCTGCCTCTCTTGATGGAGCACAAACATGCCCTTGAGCTACAGCTCTTAGAGCACATACTTTTTGAATACAGATGTTTATTTTTTTCAGTGGGTTAGACAAAAAGGTAACATTCAGGATTCCCTAATTTCAGCACAGATACAGTGACTGAATCATCTAAACCCCTTTGTTCCATTTGTGCAGGAAGAAAAATCCCTTTAATATTGTGTAAACGGAGTGTGCCTTTATCCATGTGAAAAACACTCTTGTCATTTACTTGCAAATGTATTTTCACGTTAACAAATGACAACAAGGGACTGCAGGCAAAACCCAGTGTATCCTCAAGCATTTATCCTGGGGGAAAATCACATTCAAAAGGTCCATCACTTATGTTTAAAAATTACTGCCCCAACTGAGAGCAACAAATCATCCTCAATAACAATGAAAACAGTCTGGTGACGACTTCTCACATACTGGAGGAGAATTCTCCTCTAAGAGGTACGTGCAAAAACTCCAAGTCTTCCTCTGTTGGAATATGGAGCTCACAGGAAGAAGAGCTCCACCAAAAACTGAGGAGATCAATAAAAAACGAGCATGCTATTTTTTTGAACATAACAATTTCCAGAAGGAAACTAAAATGGAAACACTACATGCAGCTGGAAGAAAAAGGTGCTCTTCGGGACAAGTCATCAAGTGATCTTCTGAAGGAAAGCAGAGATTTAAACCACAGGCAACGAAGTAAAAAGTAGTTCTAAAGGAAGACCTCAAACCCAAAACCAGCAGCACTCTCAAAAGCCCATTTGGCAGAGTAGAGACAGGACATGAAATTAAAATGTCAAGTAAAACTCCTTCCTGTGGCCTCTTTGTTAGATTCTCCTTCAACCAGCTTAAGGACTGTTCTCCAGGCTCTTCCAGTATGAAACCATTACACATATGGAAGGTAACAAGGAAACCAGAAGAAAATAAGGAGTTAAATATTATCCAATCTTTATTTTTTCCTTCAAGTTGCATTTGTCAAGCTGTAGAACAGAACAAAACTCTGAACAGATGATGCCCTGGAAAACTGGGTTGCAATTGTTCTCTGACAAATTTGGCATATAGGACCTGTCAAGAAATGTCAGGAGTCTGGTTTCTGTGCCTGCTGTGTATTTTGATTTAAAAATTCCTTCTCTGTGTCTAAAAGCACATGGCAGAAGAAAACGAACTTGGCTTGTAATTTTTGGGCAAAATGAGGAAGAGGTCTCCTACTTTCAAAGGTATCCAAAATGTGACATTCCATTTTTTTTTTTTTTCTTTTGGAGTCTTCTAAATACCTGACTAATGTTTTCCAATTTATTCTCTATGCTTTTCCCAATATTACTTATGATTCAGTGGATTCAGTTTGGTCTTAAAACTACTGCTGAACACTAAATTCCAAGTATCTTCTCTGTAGATTCTTTCTAAAAAGCAATATCCACACATTTCCTTGTGCTGGAAAAACATAAGTAGCTGTGAAGTAATATATCATTATAGCATCATGTAATGATATCATTACTTTAAAGAAACAAGCTCAAAACAACAGTAATTTAAATACTAGATTAAAAGGAATAATGTAGGTGATTTAACACAAAAACATGCAAAGCATTTTCTTTATCCGTTTAGTAGCTGTGGGCTGCAATCCTTCATCACCTTGACTCAGAGCATTAGAACATGCAGAAAAAATTAACATGATGGTTCCATTCAGTCACCTTTTCTTAAATTCTCCTTACCCCACCCTGCCCCGCTGCAGAAGATGGTCACAAAATTTCATGTTAAAGCAGCAAGGCACATTGTCACCACAACAGAGCCGTTTGTCGTTCTACACAATTATTACAGGACCCAGAATGCCAAAGGCATTCAAAATATGCCTTGCCCAAAATGCACTGGGTAACAAGTTTATTTTCTAAGTAGTAAAACAGTCTTTATTCTCCAGGTATCACTTAGTTACCCATTAATAATTTGCTAATTCTAATCACTCTACTGTATTTTAAAAAGGGAAAACTGCACTTGAGATCCAGCATCCTCAGCATTCAAACTCAATCCAAAATTACCTTTGCGTCCATGAATTGATGTAAGCAAATATCTTGAGGGCATGTTCCTTTCTGAGCTGCAAAGTATCACCACCTTCAATATCTGATACTAAAGGAAACAAAAATATCAACACATTAGGAGGAAAAAAACCTAACGTGCAATTGTTCTGCTTTTATTAGAAATTACCTTTGATAACATGAAAAATAAATATTTTGCTGAAGCAAAAACATGTAGATTTGGTTAACAAAGGTTTAGATAGATGCAAGTGGCTTAAAAACTCAAAAATGCACAATGCTCTTGAATATTGCTGTAAAGTTTGTGACTGAGAACACAGCCTTCTAATAATCCTATTTTTATGAAATATTCCTCATAAGCTTTACTGGGAACTCCTGACTGATGTGCACTTTCAAGTATGAACTTTCAACAACTTTACTTATTAACCAGACGCCTTGGGTTTGGTTTTTTGTTTTGCTGTTTGTTCCCCCCCCCCAGGTTTTTAAATGTCTGCATTTTGAGATGACCGTGAGACCTCAACTTCCTTTTCCTGATCAGATAAAGACTGGGAAAAACAAGCAAACAAACAAAACCCAAACCACAACAAAACTATCAAACTAAGAACAATACGCTGTGTACGTATAAGGTTATTTCAGACTGAGCTGATGATTATTGCTTTCAAATATAGACACATCTATCATGACATTTAACCATAATGAATCACTAATTGGCAAAGTGATAAAGGCTTACCACATTTATTACAGAGGAAACCAGAACAGTTCTGTACTGAGTTCAAACCCCGAACACTTCACTGAGGGATTATCAAATGTCCCACTTCCTTCCAAAAATGCTTCTACACTCAAATAAGGCCGTCAGTAGGTTCACAGCTCCACTCACACAGCACTTGATTATATCCCAGGGCACTGGATTCTGCCTCCTGGCTACACACAACTACCAGTGCACAATTCTTGCTTCCTCCTTGTCCTAAATTTCTAAACATTAGTACAATTACCTAATTGCTACACGAATCAGGGCCAGCATTCCTTTTAAGTGGATCTTTGCATTTACGACACATCCAAGTTTTCGTCTTCACATGAAATTTCAAGTATTACACACACACTCACAAATCCACTTCACAAACGAACTTTGTGGGAAAAGTTCTTGAACAGCAGCAAGCTTTTCAGCACCCCTGCCCCAACCTCCTCTCCAACCTCAGCCTTGCAAGGTCCTGTGTGATCCATCCATACAGGTTTCCAAAACCTAAAGCTAATGAAAGTCTGTGGGCATGGATCAGAAAGCAAAGTTCAGAAGAAAACCACTTCACAGAATAATCACACCGAACAAATACTTACGACTTCTTTGAAAAAAGGACATCACGTATGCACATACATCCACATTTTCATACATATGCATACATACAAATAAAAAAACATCCCAAAAGCAGCCTCTGAACAGGATACCATCCAACTTTAAAAACCACTTTTCTGTCTCACTCCTGTAAGGCTTTAAAGATTCTACACAACACTGGACAAAGCTCAAGATGGAGAAGCAGACTAAAAGATGGGTATCGCTCAAGATCATCTTTTACTTTAAACACCACAAATTACCATGATAGTTGACTTTCTGAAAGCCAAAGCATAGCACTGAAGAAACCAAGAACTCCATCACACAATTTAGGTCAAGCTTACCACAAAAGACAGATCCTTAGCTATAGACAGTATCCAAAAAAAAAAAAAAATAAACCAACAACCAACAAACCACCCCAAAAAGCCAAAACAAAAAAAAACCCTGCCCAGCATCAAAGGTTCATAAAACCTCTGTTTTCCCAATTTTGTGAGCTTTGTTTCACTAAGATGAATTCCTTCTAACTTGGCAAAAAAAACCTTGACAATTTAGTAGTAACAAAGCTGATTTTACCTTGTAGGATCTTACACATACACTTCTAGCACTCCCCTCATCCCCACATCACCCAGCTTTAACAAGCGAGACAGCAGCTCCAGCTGCCAGAGCAGCCTTTTCATTGCAAAAGTTTCAATCACTCCTAAATTTCCCTCTTTGAGATTATAAAGAACTGAAAGTTAAGCAAACTGGCTCCTTAAAAGCTACAATTGCCATGTAAAGAAGACAGAATAGAGAAGTTATGGAAATACTGAAACTAATGCCCCAGGTCAAAAAATAGGGAGGTATTTGCACAAGTTGGAGAACCTGTTATTTTCCTGTTTATGTATTCGACATCTCACAGGCTGACCAACTTCTACTGGTCTTCTTTATTAATCACTGCTAATTAATACAGCAGCTACAGACATGATTTCCCTTTGGGTTTCTGTACCTAGAAATAATGTTGGGCTTATTCCTGAAAAGACAGGAGGCACCACACTGAGGCTGCAGTTTTCCATGGAGCTTAGCTAAGTCCGTGCCACTGCCAAAAGGGGCAGTGACACATGTGGCTTCTCCTCCTGCACCTCAGCTCGAGTTCTCTCTTGCTCCTTATCAGAAATTATCTTATTCAGTTAATTTGTGTCCTCACAACCAAAATTTCAACCTTAGGCCTTTGAGTTCCTCTGAGTATCAGATCTGTGGATGCCCCTGATTTACAGCACCTCTGTTTAGGGGCACATGCAGCTCCAAGTACAGATGCAATTGGTTCTGAAGCAATTGGAAGATTTTTTTTTTTTTTAATTGAAAAAAGTACAGATGGAAAAGCAATAGGAACAAACACACTCAATGTCATTGCTGGGCATTTTCTGATTTCTGCCAGTTCTGTAAGAACTTCCTTACTGCACGATTTCACTTCCAAATGATGATGCCTGCCTCTCCTTATAAATTAGTTCTCTACCTTGAAGAGGCCAGTAGTTAAACCAGACTCATTCACTTAAGAATAAAGCCTGTCCTTTATTCTCTCCCATACTCCAGCATCCTGCCATGCCTCAGAACCTCCTCAATCTGCTGCCTCCTCACTTTCTCACACTTTCACTGTTTAAAATTCAACAGTAAAAATCACGTCAAACTTTTCAAAAAACTTCTACTGCATCAAGCCTCCTTCCTACAAATTGATTTGGTTAGATGAGACCCCTCCCTAGTTTCACACTCAAGACAGTGATTCCCAGAGGATGCACTAAGTTATCCTTGTATCCACCAAGAGCCTCTGAACCTCATCAGAGTGGCAGCCTGCGTGCTCTCATGAATAAGAATTGATAATATGTGCTCCAGAGCTTTCCAGCCAGGCATTCCAGGATCTCCAAGTTTCTGTCTCAGCAGTGGCACTCCAATCCAAGGCTCAGCTCCTTCATGTCTGCAGTGGCTGCTTCCTTCTCCAGGCACAGGCAAGGCAGCAATGTTAGAGATGCTCTCCTTCCCCAAATCTGAGCTCAACTTTCTTCTCCTTCCTTAAATTTGCTCTTCCAACTCTTTCTCCTCAGTTAATGCCTCTTAGACCTTTCCACTCTCCAGTCCTTCCTCTTCCCTCTTTGGTCCCATGCACGCAAACACCTTCACCCTGCACTAGATCCAATTTCACCATCAATACAGCCCAGTTCAAGCCCACAGTACAATGGCATCCGTAGCCACGCATTTCAAGCAGCATCAGCATTCCCACAGGAACTCCGGGAGCCAGAGTGGGAACGGCACAAATCCAACTGGCCAATCCAGCTGAAAACTACCCACATTCTTGTTGGCTTTGTAAGACATGGAATACTCAGGCTGGCACTTAGTGAGCAGGGGAAGCTGGGAAGGGAAGTGTGAGGAACATGGAGCTGGGAGAAGTAAACGCCTTTAGAGTAAGCAGAGTTGTAAAATTGCCCCGCCCCATGTGGAGCAACTTCACCCCAACATTGCTCATCTGTGGGCAAAGATGTGGTTACTATTAAAGTCTCAAAAAACCAGAATATTGAAGGCTTTAAGCACACAGAACTAACCAGCTGAAAGAAGGAAAACTGGGATGCAGGTTAATTCCAGCTAAATATATTCAACCAATATAATGCAGGAATTGGGGTCTTTCCACATACTTGCAAGGGCTCATCTCACTGAGTAGTCACAAGATGGTTTAGAGATCTTTTTATAACAGTAAAACCATAGAACAAAAAGCTGAGCTCATAACTAACCTGATCTAACATCTCCTAGTGTGTAAGTTTTCAGATATTCATTAAAAAAAAATCAGACTGACTTGAAGTGTAATTGTTCATTCAAGCAGCTGATGAGAAGCCAAAACATACCATGGTCAAAGTAAAAATTTAAAACATTTCATATAAAAAAATAAAAAAGATAATTTCCTTGCTGTTTCCCCAATCTCCTGTTTTACTTGGCTCGCTCTAAATGAAAACTTGGGTGATTTACCTAATCTTTCACAGAAGGGTGATTTGCTAAAAGTGTGTTACAGTACTACAAACACAAGCTCCCCAACTCAGAGAAACTCCTGTAAATAAATTGACTAAACTAAGAAAACGACAGAAGATGAGAAAAATCAAATCAACTGCAAAGAACAGGGCAATACAATTTCAAAATACAACTGTGGCCAAAGGAAGCTAAGCTCCTAAGTGCATTTTTAGCAAGAACTTGGGAGCTAGAGGAACACACTGTAATTAGACCTCAAGGACAACCATCATGCAGGGAATATCTTATATCCAAAGGTCACTTATCATACCAAGTACAAAATCAAATGGCAAGCAAAAATAATCAGTTTTAAAAGCGCACTCTCTCCTTTCAGCAACATAAGAGAGTCAAAAGCAAACAATGCAATACTCTTTAAGTTCTGTAACTGTAATTTCTCCGTATTCCAAACTGTGACGAGGTCCAGTTGCATATGGATTGTGCTCCCTCCCCCTCCTCCCTCAAGCCTCATCTGATATCAGCTTCTCATGGGAAAGACCAGATCACTTGCAGAATGAACATTATTCTCAGAAATTGGTCACTGATACAGAATAAACAGAGGAAAGGAGCCACACACTAAACAAAACAGCATTAGGAGTAATAGCACTAATCTTGAAAGAAATCTCTATGTGTATATAGATAAATGTATAGCTTTTTGTGTAAGTACCATTTCTCACACAGAGAACCAGCACTTTTTTTTTCAATGCATTGAGATGTTTCCAGTGATTAGTAGGGGTTCTCTTTTGCTTAGGATCAACAGCATGTAAGATGATATCCACAGAATTCTGCATCTCCCATTCCCTTTCTACTTCACCTATTAGAATTATTTTTTTTATTATAAAGAATTCACGAAGACCTTAGGTTGATTCACCAGAGTTCTTCCTGACCTTTATGGAGCCATCTTTGACAAGTCTTTAATAGGACACTGTCAGCTTGAAGTTCAACTGGCCACCCTCCCCTACAACTTTTCAGTGAGGAAAAAGTCTTCTTTCTTCCTCTTAGTCTCCACAACACAAAAGCAGAATACTGACTAGATACACATAATCAAAGAGAAGCACAGCTGCAGAACGTTTGCAGAAATACAAAAAGTTAATTCTTTGGAATTAGAAACACTTGTTCAAATGCCAGGAACAACCAGACCTGTAACCCCAAACTCTACTGCAATAAAATTCTATAATGGCCTGGGTAAGGTGCTTGAGTGCCTGTAATGCTACCTTGATGATCACACTCATCACACCTCTACAGCATTACAGGTAACTACAACCATCTCCATCCCATAACACACCTCAATTCATTTTAAGTCTACATCAAACTTTAAACTTCTTGTATTAATAAATATTACAGCTTGGTAAATAGATTGCTTTCCTGCAACTTTTTGACTATGAAGTATATAAATATTAAAACACAAATATTCTGAAGGCAACATAATGGCTTAAAGACAGGATTTAGCAACTTTAGGAGTCTCATTTCCTTAGAAAAAACCAAAACTGTGATCGTGTCAGACACAAACTTCTGATCAAAGGCCACTTCAACAAAACTGGCAAAGGTTTGCAAGTCTAAGCAATACTGTGTTCTTAGGAATGGAAATGCAGGAGCTACCCAAAAGAGCAAGGAAAAAGCAGTTTCATCTGGTTATTTATTTAGCACCTGAGTAATTCCTCACAGCCACCCTGAGATCAGAAGGGCCTGAGGAGTTTTAATTCAGTATTCCAGTGCACAGCAGTTACACAAAAAGCAGAGTCAGCCTTGGTATGTTCATCAACCAGACAGCATTTCTAAGACAACTTCACTAGAACAGGGCAAATCAGCTGACCTCAGGTAACTGCTGCCTTTCTCTTCTGTTTCCCTGCAAACATCAACAAGTTCTCTCTTTCCATGTCTACATTCCCCTTCTCATCCCACCTCCCTATCTTCTCCAGCAAACACCTGTTCTCCTTTAATCATAATAAGTTAATGCAGTCTGGAGCAAAACAGCAGCAGCTGGCTCTGGGCAGCTGTGTGCAATTTAAGAATTGGCACTTTGCAGGAGTGATGCCACCCTCAAGTTTTCACCATGCTAGGTCACGTTTGCTTTGGGTTAAAATGCCCCCTTTAGAATGGCTGCAGATGTCCACCTAAACCAAAAAAAGTCCTTCTTGAGAGCATCTTAAGACTTCCACCTTCTCAAAGAGAACCGGCCACAGCCACTGCTTCCAGGAACAGTTCCACACTGTCTTAAACACAGCCAAATGCCAATTATCAGAAGATACCCTGATTTACCCAGCACACTGGAGCTGGTTCTACCTAGAACTACCCTAGTGAACCACTAAATAAACTCCTAGATTCAGCATCTCAAATGCAGGACAGCTGTGCTGCAGCATGAGGCAGGCCAGGTCTGGCAGCAGCACTGCACCTTGCACTCAAAGCCAAGCCTAAGTTACTTCACCATGTAAACTCACTTCTCCCACTCAGTGAGCCACAGCTCAAAGTTCACCAATACTAAATCCACAGACACCTAACAGCGGCAATCTGGCCAGAATAAGATGGGAATGTGAAATGCCTAATTCAGGCTGGGTTATGCCAATGACTGAGGAACAAGCAGCATCCCATGCAGCACTGAGCGGCATGGATACAGAGGAGACTCCCAACACAGGCTCAAGGAGCAGAATGAGCTCCCATCAGTGAAACACTGTGTAATGCACGTATGGCCTTTTTGATCAAACACCAGCAGGAAATGGGGAAGACCAGCTTGTGGGATATCTGGCTGGGAATGGAATAAACTGGGCCAAACTGCATCTGGCTCTGGCTCTGCTGGCCCAAGAAGACTGGCCAGGAGTCTCCACATTGTCCTTTTCACACCCCCAGCTTCTGAGAGGGCTCCCTGGGCCCAGCATGGCACAGCAGGAGGGCACAAAGCTGTTCCCGGCCAGTGGGATGCCCAGGCTGCTGCATTTCCATGGAAGCCTGGCAGGACAGCAGGGCTGAGCCTGGCCCCAGCAGTGCTCATCAGCACTGGTTCCATGTCAGACAGGAGGAGTCCCTAAAAGATCTGTGGGATCTCTGCACTGCACCTCCTAATGCTTCTGTTATCTTGGGATTCTCAGCAGCCAAGATATTGCAGTCCTCCCTCTCCAGGGAAAGGCAAGTTACATATTACTAAGGAAAAAAAAACCACAAAGCAATTTCAAAGCATCTGTGCCACTCACTGGAGTTTAGGAAAAAAAAAAAAAGTATCAGTCTTATTTCAGAGTCCTATTTTAACTCAATATTGTGAATTGTCTTTGACTCCAAGACAAGATGTTACAATTCTGGGAAGACTGTGTTTTTTGCTTTGTATTGAAGTTGTCATAGTTCCTCTTTTAATTAAGAAAAAACCCAACAAAACAAAACAAAAAACCCCAGCTCAATTTAGGCAGTATTTCCACAATCAAGTCTGCCTGACATCACCAAAACACGTACTAGATGTGGAAAGTCAGGCTGCCCATCATAATATTTTGACAACAGCCACTGCAAGTTTCTTAAGGAATCAATGCAGGATTGGACAAGCGCTGCATAATTTGAGCATTTCCGAGCATATCACTAATTATCCCAAGGTAAATTTCAAAGCTAGGGCTGACAGTGTCAATGCCAGAACTACTGCTCAGATAAAGGATTGCTCGCCTTCAGTTTACAAGAGAGCACTTGCATTCTTTCCTTTCAATAACGTAATGTATCAGTACTTGAATGACTCTGGGTTTGAGTAATTTTTCTCTAATGCTCCAGCTCTGAACTTCTTCTGAAATACTACTTTAAGGTAAAGACACAAAACTCAGTCTATCAAACTGCTTAATAAGTAGAACAAAGATTTAATTGCGTGAACAAGGTTCCAAAAGCTAAAGAGGTTTTCTATTAGTTTTAATTAAAAGTAGCCAGGAATGCAAAAATTAAAATACCTACTCCAGGAAGCATTCTATTTTCAAGAGAGAACTTTGCAAATTAGTTCAGCTGTACTACTTGGCACGCTGTGAATCAGTTTCAGACAACAACGGCAGCTTTCCCCCACAACCACAAAGAAAAGGCCCACGACTGAGCCACCCTGGCCCATAAGAAGCAACAGATTACCAGTAGATTTAAAACAAAAGCATGTAATGACTGTGCTCCAGGTTCCAGGGACAAAATCTGTGAGAGGCAAATATGATTAATTCATTTCTTACCGAGTATATTTAAGCCTGCTTAAACAAGGAGATGAGAGGTAAATGGGCAGTGGGTCATTATCCTCAATGGAGCTTCGGGCAGCTCATTGAAAGCCCAGGAAGAGCTCGCTCAGCATTTGAACTCCAAGGCTTTATTTGTTTCCATCAGCACAGGTGCAAGCAACACCCATTCAGAAAGGACAATAAAATCCGGAGAAAGGGCAGGCTAGCAATGAAGCCACTGTCTCTCTCAACTTTCAGTTACACACTCAAATTGTGCATTCCTTTGTGCCAGATAATCTGTATTTAGTAATTCTCTCAAACACATGGTGAACTAGGTAATTTATTGGCTAAAGCAATTATAAAATTTTGAAAAGCTGATCAGTTGAAAGAAGGAAGAGAAATAAGCGATGACTGGAGGCGATGCACAGGGTCCTTACAAGTGTATCCAGGAGAGCTGTCAAGTTCCATGACAAGCATCCCCCATGAAAATACCAGAAAATCCATTTACAGATGCCATTTTGATATAAACTAATGTTTTTACAGGTCTCATATCAGCCAGTACACATGGGGCAGTATCTGTAGCTATGGCTACACAGAGTTCAAAGCCAAGTCACCCTGGAAAGACTCAAACTGGCACTGCTGCGCAGACCAACCAAGTCTCCAAGACACTGATGGAACCTGATTTCAATTTCTGATCAGCTTGATCAGACTGCATCTACCCTAAATATTACATCAGCACATCAAGCACTGACACTTAGGACTTGAAATACTCTGGCACAAGTTTCACTCCAAATATTAAGGAAAAAAGGTAGCTCAGAGGCAAAAGTAGTTCAACCCTAAGAAAACCAGCAAGAGTTTGTCGTTAGCTGTGAAAGAAGTCAGAGACCAGCCAATACAGACAAGGATTTACTGCACTGACCGTCCTTCAACTAAGCAGAATTGACTTTAATCAAGCTTTTGAGCTCACACTCCCTAGTGTTATCCCATAACAGTTCCAAGAAGGAAAAATAAAGTTTTCAGTCTCTTGTATCAGCTGCTGCCTGTGAGCCCAGAGTGCAATCCCACCACACACCTCCTGTCCAGAACACAGGTGTCTGACAAGGGCGGGTAAGCTGTGCTACGCAAGCCTTCCACACACAGCCCATTTCCCAAATTCCTCAGCCGATACGGATTCTCTGGCCCCTCTACAGCTTTTCTGGAGCTGCGCTCCCTAGCAAAGACCTCACTGTCCATTTCCAGCACTGCTCACAGCTTCTCCAAGCAGACAGAGCACAGATGTGAAAGCACTGTCAGTTTTGTTGATGCCCACAGAGTTTAGAATGAAATCTGATGACGAGATTTGCAAAGAACAGAGACTCCAGGCAGCAAATGACTCTGAAAAGTGCCAGTTTTTCAGTTCACACCCACTTAAAAGTAATTTCACTGCTGGTGAAAACCATGGGGTTTTGTATCGAAACCTAAATTATGAAGAATTTAATAATTACATGTTATAGAATAATAAATAGGCAACTGAGCACTTCCTGAAGATGAAGTTAAACTCCTGCTAGAAATTATCAAATCCCCTCCAAAATGAGTCAAGAAGCACAAAAGAAAAATAAAGACAACGAGTGTTGAACACGGCATAAAGCTTATTTCTATACACACTTACAAAGATGAAAAGCTCTCATGTGGAAGTCAGTGCAATGAATTGGAGGCTCCTTCAATGTGTGGAAAGTGTGGGAAAAGGCAAAAAACTTTTGCCACTCACCTCACTGATGGGAACCAATGATCTGCAGGGATGCTGATCTAGAAATGAGCCTCAATTGTCATGGGTTTCTCAAGTCTCATTCACAGCCCTTCCACAAATTACCTGAAGAAAGATCAACTCCCATAGGTGCATTTTCCACAAGGATTTTTTTTGACAACTTTCAACTTCTTCCACCAGTTGTTCCAGCACTAAATCTCATGAGCAGCTCTATACAAATGCACAGAACTGCAATGCATTTGCACCAGAGTTCCCTTGGGAAGCACACTGTCCACCAGACGTGCTGGATCCGAACAAGTCCAGAAATAAAACTTTGAAGATCTACAACAAGCTGGATATTTTTACCAAGTGTTAAGAGCACCTCACAGTTAAGAAATCCTCACAGTTGCACGTCCGTGTTTAGCATTCAGACTGCAAATCAATTTCCATACAAGGAAAGGAACAAAGTGGAAAGAATGGCTTCTCACCTCTTCACATTTTCGAGAAATTGACAATTTGCTGCACAAAATGAAAGAAGAAATCACCTCAATATAAGCTTAAACAACAGAAATTAAATGGCCACAATTCTGTTTAATTGCAGCATGCTGTTACTACAAGCAGCACTGAGTAATCAGCACAACCACTTGCTCCTGAGCATGGTAAGAATCTTTTTCACATTGTCCCAGCATCCAGACAACTACAAAGGTGTAGCTTGGGCTGCAGAAATCCCTATTAGCTACCTGAAAAAAACTCAGAGAAGAAAACAGATGAAATAAAAGGAACCAAGAAGTAAACATTGATCTTCCCTCCTAATCACTAAAATGCCAAATCATAGCCTGCTCGTCACTTGGACACAGAACACGATTCCAGGATTTGCTTTTCTGACTCAACGTTAGTTGAACACAGAAAGATGGAAGCAAACTACAGTGACATGGAGAAATCAAGCAGCAAGGAATTAAAACCTCTAACAAAGGAAGTCTGTAGTAGCAATAACACGGAAGAAAAAGAAGCAAAAAGGAATTCTATGAATTAAAGGAATGGGTGAGGCTCATAATGGCCTGAAGTGTCTCCATGGCAGACAAAACCATCAATCTCCCAAGGCCAAGGCATCCCCTCCAAGGCAGGCCAAGGGAAATGGAGCCAGGTCTGCCCCCCAAGATCCTGCCCCCTGAGCCCCAGAGCGACAGAGCCCGAGCACCCACAGCGCCCCACAACACTCTGCAGCCAAGGACAGCTCCAAGAGCTGCTCTGGGAGAAGAACCAACACCAACAGCATCCCCGACAGCCTAAAGCACATTGTCCTGGATTTAGGTCAGGAATTGCTTGGGACTTGGGTGACCTGAAAACTACCCTTATGAAGGGAAAGCAATATAGCAGCAAACTCATCAAAAGAATCAGCAAACAGGAAGATTTCCTACATGGGAAACATGATGACTTCAAGCTCTATGCTGATCAAGTGTCTTTTGAACATGAAGCAAGGGATGCTCTTCTTTTCCTTTCTTGCTTTCTTCATTTTCCTCGAAGTTATCCACTGACTAATCCACTCTACAATGCTGGAGCCTCGTGGCCTTATGGATATGATTCCAAGTACTGATCCAACAGAAGATTTCACTCTATACAAAGAGAAGCATCTTGGTAAACACACATCAGCAGTCTGTAACTCCCAACAAAACTCAGCAGAATGGGATTTACGTAACTCATCTTCAGCATCACTGATCAAGTGGCTCGAGCAATGAGAAGAAACCAGTTTGCAGTAGCCTGAACAGGAAAAGTCTCAGGACAAAATCATTTCTGATCACATCAAATAACATGAACCAAAATAATTGTACAGAACAAACGCTGAAACATCTTTCCAAAACTAGAAGCCTTTTAGCTATTAAAAGTCACAGAGTTTCTCCTTCAATTGCTTTACGATTACAAACAAACCAACTTTGTCTTAGTGTCACCTTCCCTTTCACTTTAGAAAGTTCACAACTCATGAGGATACAAATTCCTCCTCCGAATTCTTCCCTCTGTTTACTCCAGTTGATTTGGAGTAGTACTTCACAGTCCATAACTGCAATTTGGCAATGCTGCTATAAGAAAAGGTTATTTTCATTTTCCTTTAAGCCTGGTTGCTCATTGCCTTAAAAAGGGTCAAAGACAAAAGTAAACATTTAAAAATTACTGAATTTCAGCATTAAAAACAAGTGACTTTCTCTTCTTCAATAGAAGACAGCAAAGATCCAAAAGTCTGGGCAGTTACCCCAGTAAATCCTCCATAGTGTCTCTGCAGAGGTTGTGAACATGGAAATATCATTTAAGGAAAAAAAAAAAAAAAGATTACTCTTTTAAAAAAGGGAAAATAAAAGAAAAAAGCCATGCAAAAGAGACAACTTCTACAGTTTTGCACAAGAGGAATCATCAGACAGCCAAATGAAACTTTAGATCTGCACAAAACACTAGAGGAAATCGAGTAATCAATCCTGAAGTTTACAGGTAATCACTGAACAAGTGAGAGCAGCTCTTGGAGACCAAGTGATGTTAATGATGCAATATTTGTAATAATTTTATAACCCATCCTCAATATCTGAGTTATCACAGCATAAAATATTGATCCTCTCCAGATCCCAAAGAGCAAACTGAATGCTGCAATGTTTTGGAACACAACTGCTCACCTACCTCAAGGTAAACATACCCTCACCCAACCTCCAAGGCTACTCTTGGTACTCCCCACATGCCAAAAAAACATGACAAGGAGCCAAGCCAAGAATCTCCAGCCTCCAAATTCAGGGCTATCCTCAAACTACACAAATAGTAAAGCACTCCAGCACCTCAAGTGTTTTATGGACCTGATCATTCTGGGAGCAGTTCTGCAGGCCAGCTGACAGTGATAACAGACAGAAAAACAACAGTGTGAGTCCACATTCGTCTCCTGTGCTTCAGTAAACTGGAGGGGGGTGTTTTGGGTTAGTCATTGGGGTTTTTTATTTTTCTGGTTTACTAAAGGGAAAACATAAGGAGAAAAATAGCCTGCAAGCAGGTGTACTAGAATAACATCTAGAAGGCTCTAATCATCAGTATGAACTGATTTTATAATATTTCAGAGCTGACTGGGAAAAAAAAATGGGCTAAAGGGGTAATAATTGAGAAAAGTGAAGCAGAATGCTGGGAAGAAAACAAACTTTGTTCCCAGAAACCAAGAACTGGGAAAAACCGAGGCCTACCAAGGTAACCTAAAACCACAGCTGCCACTACATAACAAAACCTATTTTTCCATGTTGTAATCTTCATTTCTTACTTTTATAAAACCCAAAGCAAACAACAAGAACAAACCAAGCCTAAACCAAAATCATCTACGGGGTTTTAAGTCAACACACATCAAGCTCAGCTGCAGTCCCAAAGGGAAGCCTGGTAGCAGGCGAGCTGAGCTGGGCTCTGTGGGCCACGCCAGGGCTGGGAGGACGCTGACTCAGGACTGCCCTGAGAACAGACCGGCACTCTCAGCTCAGCACAGGCACTCCCAGGACAGGCCTGCACTCAACACACACTCAGCACGGAGCACCACATCCTCAGAACTCGGGAGTGAAGCCTCAGCAGGGATGGCACGGATCTACAGGCAGCTCAAACTATGCCCGTGGCTCCAGGTGGGACACAGCAACCTGCAGAACTTCTGTAAGAGACCTGAGGCAGCCAAAGCCACCTCCGATGTTACATTTCTGTTTTCTGGCTTCCTTTAGGGTTGAGATTATCTGGGTATCCGTGCAGTGCCTAGCTAAACAGAGCTGTCCTGATCAGGGCCTCTGGACAGCACAGAAATGTAAATATTACTCAAGAACAAATGAAACTCAATATAAACCCTCCTAGACTGACAAGACCTGGCATCCAAAGAAACCAAGGAATGCAAAGTATATCAGGGTTCATTTTGGGATACAGAATGCTGTAGACGAACATAAAAGCGCAGAATGTTCTCAGTGCGCTTTTCCTGTAAAATTTGTGCACATTTAAATGAGCCACGAGAATCTGCTCTTAAGCTCATTGTAAATAAGTGGCCTTATCTTAAAAAGCAGCCTATTGTGTCTTCCCTTTTTTTTTTTTCTTCCTATTAAAGGCTACTAAAAATGTTTATATTGTGTAAGAGTAATTAAAGAAAAATCAGACTCTTTACAGACTTTACTCCTATTAAATCCTGTCTGGAATAATGCAAATGATGCTAAGAAATCTACAGTGAGAAATTAAGACTGTTTGCTCTGATTGAACAGATGTCTTACAGTGCAAAAACCCCTCTAAAGTCTGGGCATTTCATAGGGGAATTTTACTGAGTTCCTGGATCAAATCATAACTTGAAATTCCTACTTCTCAGGAAATAATTTCAAGATCAGGGAATTTACTGGGTTGAACATGCAGACCAAATGCTGAAAATCAAGATGCTGCAAGAGAAGGAAAGGAAATATCTACCAAAAAACACAACACTGCTGATTCCGTCCACAGAATACTGCCTGCTCCTCATGCTTAAGCACAGCAGTGTATGTTAAATACATACATGCACACTTACAAACCCTGTGCCAAAAAAATAAGCTGATCAATCTACAGGTGTCCAGTTCAGCACCTCAGGCAGCCCCTGAGTGCCACTGAGCCAGGACCACTAACTGCCTGTGACAAAATCAGGACACAGGACCTAGAGTCTTCCCAGGACATAACCCTGAGCCTTCACAAAGGTCACTGCTGCACAAAACCCCCAGATCTGCACAGTTGTGGGGTGTGGGTCAATACTGGAGCCGTTTGCAGTGGGACTAAGATGCTTCTAATAAAAATCTGCCTGTTTGATGGCAGAGCTGTTCAGTTCCACCTTTCTGTCACCCCTCAGTCGGTAACTTCTTAGGAAGAAAACAGGAGCTTCCCACGTGTTCCTTCCCAAACACCACGCTGAGAGCTGCTGTCACTCCCCCTTCCAAGTCAACTGTAATGCAAGTGATACCAAATTATATTTTGTAAACATCAGAGCAAATGAAGACCAAGGGCAGTGTGTGGCCATGTAAAAATGGCTTAGCAAGGAAATTCCAAAAGAAAGGAGATGCTGTTTCCTGGACCTCTCTGAAAACCCTGCTTGGGGAGCCCTGATGCAGAGCTGATCCCAAAAGCTCCGTGGGCAGCAAAGGAAGCTGCTGGCAGCCTGTGGCTCACACATTTCGGCCATGACCCCATTCTTTACTACCACTTTTCATTTCTGCTGCAGTGCTTTAAAAACCAAAGCCTGACATCCTTTGTGGATTACGTACCTTTCATTATTACTTAAGGAACACCAATAACTCAACTGGAAGTTATAAAAGAAACCATCTCTTTCTCGCAGTTCAGCCCTATCCAGTGAGAAGAGCGCACCATCACACATCTTTGTATCCAAACACATACACCAAATAGCTCTGGGGATTTACAGTGGGCTTCTTTCTCTGAAGGGAAGGCCAAACCTAATGTCACTTAAGCAGCATTTTTTGAAATTAACTACATAGCAGCAGTACTTCAGTATTTTCCTAATGAATTTTGATTTTCAAAGAATATTTCCTTCTACTCAATAGCAGAGATATATCTTGTATAATGCAGAACCCTTAAATTATCCATACCCCAGTTATACATATATACACATTAAAAAAGAATTGTTAAAGTGACTGAAAACATTGCTTTATCTATAGGGAAATATCCATCTCCATCAATTCCAGTTACCTTAAACCACCTGTAAAAATCAATTCATACTGGAATCTCAGGGATTCCTTGAAATTCCAAATTCAGTGTTACAACTTTTTTCCTATTTGATCACACCAATCCAAGTTTAAGCAATGATTTCTTATCAATCCATCCAAAGCAAGTGAAGTTCTCTCTTTCAACAAGCAGCTGTCATCATATACAATTGATAACTTAGTCTTATTTTGAACCTACTGTTTAAATTACCATTTGGTGTGTAATATTGACATAATCTGATTTATTCCAGCCTTCTGAACTCTCCTAGAAGTTACTTTTACACCCACATTTTTACTTCTCAAATGAAATGCTGGCCACCACTGAACAGCCTATTTCCCCAGCAAGAAAGGGGCCAATATTCAACTCCTGTAGGATCCGAGGGAAGATCAAACAGCACATGTGTGGAAATGGGCCTCAGAAGAGTGAGGACAACTCTACCCAAACCCTGTCCTAGGCAGCATTCCGCTGGAGCAGGATTTGCAGAGTGTAACCAGGGAAAATGCCATGTTTAAGATCCGAGATAGTTAAAACTTCCCTCTAATCACAAACTTCAGCTGGTAAGTTGTTTCAATTCCTCAGCATCCGTAGAAATGGTGGTTTTTTGGTCTTTGTTCGTGAGAGCTCCTGAGCAGCTGGGAAGGTACCTTGGCTGCCACGGAGCGCAGGTTCCAAGGGATACACGAGGCCTACAGGGAATTTCGTGCCCCAAACGCTGCTGATTCCAGCGGCAGCGGGGGGAACACCTGCTGTATCACCCCTCCGGCCCTGCCGGTAACACTCGCAAAGAGAAAACTTCGGGAGGGAGCCAGAGACCACCCCCGAAGCCAAAGACCCGGCAGCACCTTCCCAACCTCGCCAATCCGAGCCAGGCTTCTCCAGGCGCCGCTTCCCTCACAGCTTCGGGAGAATCGGTGCCCGAAAAGCACCTGCACGGCGTACCGAGGCCGGGCACAGGGAGGAGGAGGCAGGATCACTCCGAGCCGCCTTCGCTACTGCTGCTGCTGGTGGTTAAAAGGGACCCAGCCCAGGCCCAGCTGCCCCGGAGCGGCTCCCGGGCAGCTCCTCAGCCCGGCCAGGCCCCGCCGCGGCTGCCGGGGATGCGGATCCCGAGGGAAAGGGGGGATGGAGCGGGGACACGGCGGCGGCGGGCCCGCCCCAGGCCGCGGGGAGCGGGGAAGGAAGAGGGAAGGAAGCGCCGGGCAGGGCATGGAGGGAGCTCCTCCATGGCAGGGGAGAGAGGGAGCCCCGCGCCCGGGAGGCCCGAGGCGGGCGGGGAGAGGCGAGGAAGGAGGCGAAGCGGGGCTGTAACCCGGTGCAGAGGAGGGTCCGCGGGGTCCCGGCCCGGGGGGAGGGAAGCGGGGGAGGGCGGCCGCACTTACTCTCATTTAACACCTCCAGCAGCTCGGCGCAGCTCTCACACATTGTTCATTAACAGCAGCAGCCGCCGCCGCCGCCTCCTCCCGACCATTGATTGATCCGCTCGGTGCTGCTGATTGATGATTGATGGGGGCCGGGGCGGGGGTCACCGGGGGGGAGGGGAGGGAGGGGGCGGGAAGGAATGGGAAGAGAAGGGGAGGGGGGGGGGAGAGGCAGGGGCCGGTCTGGGATCCGGGGCGGCTGATCAATGCAAATGAGCCTGTGGCGGCGGCGGCAGCGGCGGGGAGGAGGAGGAGGAGGAGGAGGAGGAGAAGCCGAGTCACTCACTGGCTCCCAGGGACTCCACGCGCCGCCATTTTGCTGAGGGGGAAGGAGGAGGAGGAGGGGACGGGAGCGAAGGGGGGGGATAGGGCGCTCGGGCGCCGCTCGGCAGTTTCCGACCAGGCAGGAGGAGGCGAAGGTGGCCGAGTCCCTCCTCCTCCCTTTTCCCTGTTGCCCCGCCTTCCCACCGCGGTTCCGAGCGGCGGGATGGCGAGCGGGGAGGAGGAGGCAAGGGGGCGGGAGGGTAAAATGGCGGCGGCGGCGGTTGGGCGCGCGCCCGGGGAAGGGCGGGAAGCGCCTCTCCCTGCCCTCTCCCCTTCCCCCTGCCCTCCTCCCGCCTCCCGCGGCCGGGAATCTCCGCCAGGAACGCGCGCACGCCGCCGCTGTGACAGCGCCGGGGGAGCGGCTTCTCCTGGCCACCCCTTCCCTCGGCGCCTGGAGCCGCGCTCCCGCCGCGCTCGCCGGCCTGCCTCGGGGACCTCCCGCCTGAAGGGAGCGCTTAGCACTCTAAGCCGAGCTCCGTAGCGAGGAAGCTCCCAGCTTCCAGACGGGTTTCCAGCTCTTTCGGGTGGTTTATTGGCGTTTTCCGCCGTCGGGGCGCGGGAAGGAAGAGCCGCCGCCATCTCCTTCCCGCTCAGCGCGGCTGAGGGGAGCCGGGGGCACCTGTGGGCGCCGCCGACCCGGACCCCGAAAATGGGGATATAGAGGGCCACGGTAGTGTTTTCTACTAATAACTGATTTAATTTTACCTCGATAGTTTTCCGCCCTGTTTTTTTTGTTTGGTTGGTTTTTGTTTTCTTGGGATTTTTTCTGGTCCCCCTTCTCGCACCGTGATTTATTCTGTACAGTGAGTTATGGCATCTGTGACTGGCTGGAAATAGCCTTTTGTAAATAAACGACACGGTCAAAATAAACGAAAAACTTAAATTGAGGGTACATAATTTGTGCTGTTACAACTACCAGTTAGTTCACTCTGTCTTGGGTACGTTTTGAACGAGGTTTCAAACCCGTGGATGACAAATTTTCAGGCAATCATCTGTTTTCCATTAAATAAAGAGAAAAAAAAATAAGCCCAACCCCCCCGCCCCCCCCCTTTTTTTTGCCATCTCTCAATCCTGCTCCCTCTCCCAGGTACATGAAACTGGAATACGGATCACATGATAGATCTTGGCTGGTTTTTCTCCCCGAAGCAGGCACTTCCCGAGTATTAAGCGCTATTTTTGTTTCTGTAGTACCACCCAGTGGTGAGTCCGTGTGTTACTCTGGCCGCTTCGAGTTTACCGACCTCTACATGGGATTAAAACCCCAAATCTATTAATAGCCGCAATGC
The DNA here is from genome assembly GCF_029207755.1 of Chamaea fasciata. Lineage (NCBI taxonomy): Eukaryota > Metazoa > Chordata > Aves > Passeriformes > Sylviidae > Chamaea > Chamaea fasciata. The sequence continues at coordinate 8,292,841 of NW_027094088.1, read as the reverse complement.
AGATGCAATATATAGTTTAGTAGAAAGTCAAATAGAATCACCAAATGAGGGAGGGGGGAAGAAGAAAAAAAAAAAAAAGTTGTTTTTAATTCCTCAGTGGCTGTCTCATATTTCTTCCACTTGAAATAAATCTGATGGCATTGTGGAGATGCAGTTCTGGGATTTTTTAAATTCCATGTGCATATTTATCCAGGCTGATAACACCGTGGTGGCTTTGTGTGTAACTTTCCACTCCAGGGCACAGAACGCTCACCTCCAAACAATCCTTGAGGCATCGCTTTGTTAAACTAAGGCAAAAAAATCCACTGCTCTTTAAAATTAAGAGACAATTGCTTGTAAAGAGCAGGTGGGAAACAACTACAGTGCTAGTCAGGAATATACTAGAATGATGTTTCACCCAGAGTTCTTGTCACTGATCAGTTTTGAAATACTTTCCAAGTTAGGCTTATCAACGAAGATAGCTGCTCCGAAATATTCCCTGCTGAAATTTCCTTTTTCTAATTTAAAATACTACAGAAAGTTAACTTGAGAGTCTACAGGAGACAGATTCCCTCTCTGTCACTTTAATTCACATAAGGCTTTAATGCAAATGTATTTCAAATGGTAATAACAAAGGGTAGCAATGCGAGAGAGGATGAAGACTTGAGTAAAAACCTAAAAACTTCCCTGAAAATTTTTACTGATCTTTCTCCTTAGATTTAATGTATAGATGTATTAATTCCTGACAGTGTCTTTTCTAAATTATGTATTTTCTGTAGATGGAAATCTGACCACCACGAGCTAGTTAGCTGTTAAACTAATTGGTTATGTCACTAAACCTCCATAATAATAACTATTTAATAGCTAACTGGTTTAGTTATTAAAATGACACAGATGTACTGGAGCCTGTAAAGCTTTTTTTGGCTGCTTCATCCCTTCCAGAGCTAGCCTGAGAATTCATGATGGAAGAATAAAAGGAGCCTAGAACATTGCAATTATGCTGTGTTCCTGCCTGAATTAATGTAGTGGTCACCTTTCTCTTCTACAGCACCAATTTCAAAGCTTGAGTCCATCAAAAGGTAGATCAGAGGATTTTATGTTGTGCATCTACGTTGGTTTTCACTTGATGTTGTGCTGCCTTACCTTCTGTGTGTCCAAGATTATTTCAGTTATTGTAGAACACCACATTCCACAATCTGCATCATCTGACTTGAATTTGTACTTTTCTCTCTGCTCTTTCTCCCTTATACAGGCCCTGCAGTAACTTTTATAACAGACTCAAAACAAACTGCCAGAACATCTTCCAAGATGGTTTTCCTGAGCAATCAGCTGTCTGATCTGAGTGCAGCGCCACATAAACACCGGAGTCAGCAGAAGGGACCTTCTGGAGCGTGGTGGCACATGCCAAGCTCAAGGAATACAGCACAAGAACATGGGTGACCTTCAGCAGAACAGAATATTGGAAACCTGATCCCTTTTACTGCACACGTTTTTTCTAAACTAGAGACTAAATTGAATTATTTTAAATTAAATATTAGCTTCCAAGCTGAAGACAATATCGGTCAGTGGCTTGGTTACAGAGATCATCAGCCTCCTGCTCTTGCATGCTTTGTTTTTCCTCTTAACCTTTATTCTCTCTGTGTGCCATCCCAGCAAGGTTGTTTTATCCCTTCCCCTCCCCTGGCTGCAGTGCTCCTCATCTGGGAATATTTGCTCTGGCAAAGTGCCAACACAGTTCTAGAGGACTAACATAGATAAATGCAAGCCTTGGGCAAAACTAAAATTCTTAATCCAACTTTGGTTTTAGATTAAGAACATGAATTTCCAAAATTCACATCCCAACACTGAGTTAATTGTCTAACTGGAATCCATTTAAATCTGTGACCTCGTGTCTGGAATGCTGCTGGAAACCACTGGAGACCAAGAGAATCAGTTTCAGTTTACTCACATTTAAGTATCAGCACTTGACTTTCAGTGCTCTTTTAGCATTCTAAACTTTTTAACAGGGCTCAGGGCTAACTAGACTTTGGTGTCACAGCACCCTGAGAAGACAAATTCAATTGATTTACCCCAAATAGCACAGAATACTCAAAATTTGGCCACAAATATAATGTAAGTACAGACAAGGCATTTCTGAGCATGAGAGCCTGCCACCTGAAACTGAACCACTACCAAAGTGGTCCAAGCAGCTTCTGTCATACTTTTGGACCTCTTTTGGACTTTTTAATGGTGAAGCACACCCTTGCAATGCTCCTTTGGAGAGCTTTTCCTGTCTGGTTAGCATTGTCCCTCTTAAAATAACCAGCAGTGGGGTAGGAAGTGGGCTGCTCTCCAGCACGAGGGGAAACTTTTAACTCCCCTCCCCACTCCAGTTGTTGAATTGGCCCATTCTTCCTGAGAATCTTTACTGAAATCACAAGATCATGAAAGACTGCAGACTTCAAGACTCAGGAAAAGCTGACACTATTGAAAAATATTTAAGATTTAAAGGGTGTTCACAACCAAAAAACAGGCCCTCCATAGATATTGATGTGAGAGTGGGAAGAGATTATCCAAGAGATCGCCCAGGAAAACGTGCTGGGTGACTTCTACTTACAAGGAGTAAATAAAAGTGAAAATCTGAGTGTCTCGTTTTCCTCCATTGTCTTAACCTCTAAAATACTCCTCCTCAATCCCATCTTTCCCTGTACAGACTTAAAACACAAATTGCTCCCAGGTTTGTAGGTGTGAAATCTGGGACTTCTAGGTAGTTGAGGTGCATTGTACATGGGTAATGATCTGAAAAATTATTCCCTTAACAGGAATGGCAGAGCCTTTTCCCAAGGGAACCCTGCTGCCAGGGACAGCCTGGGACAATGCGGTGAGAATGTCCTGAAGCTGAAAGCCTAAAAATAAATTCAGTCTCAAGGATAGAAGGGCAGGGGTGCATTCCTGATGGACAGCTGGACAGGATTATTCTTTCACTGATGGTTTATAAACAGCTATCTCCAACATTTCAGTTTTGCTTCAGAACACCTGGAGACAAACCTAGTAAGGGGGAGAAGGAAGTTTAACCACACCTTCCAGCACCCCAGGAAGTTTGGGATCAGTAATTATTATTTACCCAGTGATAAATGGACTCTGGGACAGTCTGGTCCCTCAAGGCAAATTCCTCAACTCAGGCAGTCTCCACATTTTAATGCATCATTTTCAGCATCTTTCCTTCTTTTTTTTTCCCCCTTTCAGCTGAAGTTTTATCGCTTTTCCAGTGCTAAAAACTATCAGCAGTAACACTTAAAGCTTCCTAGAGAGATGAGCATTTCTAAAGCTTTTTTTTTTGCATAAATATTAGCTTTATTGGAAAATAGTTCACTTAAACCAATCAGATTAACACACACCAAATTATTCTAGTTTAAAAAAACCAAAACCAACTAACCTAAAATGCTTTGGAAGATAATCTGCTTCAGTTACAGTAGCAAACACATCATGGCAGCCTGAAACAAGTACTTGGGGTGTCATCAGCTGACAATCAATTCATGTAAACACAGAAAACACCCCGAAATATTTGTACTTATCAATGTACCTGGAGTACACACAACTGTTTTGTTTTTTGGGCTTTTTTTTGTAAAAACTGTATAGAAATATGCACAAAACATTGGTTTACATATAATTACAATTTATGGAGATGTTTATATGATGGTTCATGCTTTTATCCATATATTTTGATTTACAGAGTGTGCATTAGAACTAGAACTTTCTTAGATATACATTGTCTTTTTTTTTTTTTTCTTCACATTCAGGATAACTGCACTAGAAATATGCACACACACAAGTCAAATCTTCAATGGTATCCAGAACTCCACAGAAGCTGCATTTTTATAGCAGCTGTAGAGATCAGGGAAAGGCACCAATTATCTTAAGAGAACAAGACAAGACCACAGTTAAATTTTTAGATCTAAAAGGGAAGCAAAACCTAAGATTAGAATGTTGTTACTAGAGAATTCATAAGGTATTAAAAAAACTCGAAACAACTCTTCTCTGAATTAACATCAAAATACATTTTGGGGTTGTTTGTTTGCAAGTTTAGTTCACACTTAAATCTTCAGTGAACAACCAGACCACAAGCCTCAGCCTAACTTCAACCTTGAAGGAAGGAAGGTGCATAAACACATTGTGTGTATTTTTGTTCAGAACTGTTCTGAATGCAGAATTAATGCCACCGCACGTCAGAACCAATTCAGCGTTCAGCTCTGACTCATGGGATGTGATCTGCCGTCACACTATTGGTGGGGTTTATTTCCATTTTAATAACATTTTCTTACTTCTCTGCACAGCTTTTGGTAATCTGTAGCTCTAATGCTGCGGCTCAGCCTATTCACAAGCCATTTCATGTCCTTTCCAGACATGTCCTTTAACAGGACTTCAACTTCTGCACTTTAAACTGCCCAATAAAGACTATATTGCCTGGAGGGTGGAGCAGAAAGCTCCACATCAATGGGAAGACATGAAAAAGCTGGAACTGGGAGCTTTCAGGAGAGAAAGGAATGGGTTTTGTAACTGTGGCAGTAACTCAGAGCTATCTGTGGGAGGCTGTACACAGTCCCAGCCATGGGGGTGTGAGGAGGTTCACAAGCAGTGCCAGCTCACAGTGCCACTGCCCAAGGCCCTTCCTGTGGGAGCGGATGAGCTTTGCCAGGGCTGAGCACACAAAACCAACGGGGAGATGCTCACAGACACAGAGGGGCCAAGACTCCAGCCTGGAAACATTCCGGGCACAGCTACATCCTACAGGAACACTGCTAACTCATGCACTTCTACTCCAAAGGAATACACAGCACAAAGTTAATAACTACAGCACCCAGACGGACACACAACACCCCCACGCCTGCCTGGCTCCTGTGACAGCTCCCTGACAATGGCTACACTTCATCCCAGTAACAACCTGGAGACTGGACACCAAATCCACGGAGAAACTTCAGGAGAGCTCGACACCGACTGTTAGAGAACAGAGACAAGACACGACAGAGATGGGGAAGCCAAGACTGTACACAAGCTTAGTGTTCACACTGCTTCATAAATCTGTGAAAATCATTTAACTACAAAATTTTAGGTAGAAAAATAACCATAGATCTTGTCTACACATGTTATTAACATGGACTATTATTAACGGTTTAGTCAAGATACAGTGCAATACCTCTTTGAAATAAATTGCAAAGAGTCCAGAGAGATAAAGAGCAAGAGTACCTCATTCCTGGCATTTGATAGTAATGTGGTATGGAATAGTTATCCATGGAGGTAAGTCAGAACAGCTACTGTACTTCCAAATGGAACCCAACTTAGTTCATGGTAACTTCAAGCACAACCAAAGTCCTTGAGATGAGGCAAGCCAGAAGCAACAGTTATCTAGACCTCAGGGAACTTTTCCTAAGCCTTCAAATACAAGTCTTAAATATGATCACAGCATTTTCATCCAATAAAAGAATAAGCCAAAGAAAGAAAAATAAATGTAAACCAAGTTTATTTTGCTCTTAAGTAGTGTTCTTTAAGCACTACAGCATGGTAAACAATGTAAATTAGTATAAGTCATCTCAAAAGCCAGTTTTTTTTTATTATTTTATGAGTTGTTAAAAAGATGCAGCCTATTCTAACAGGATAAATATTTTAACCATTTCACTTCGAGTTAATGAAGGCTCACAAATGAGCAACACTCCTCATTGAGGAAAACAAAAAGCTGTTGTCGACAAAGCGACAGCACACACACAAAAACAAAAGAACTGTGTAAAAATAACTAACTGTACTGTGTTCCCATACTCTTTAGAAGTTGCTTTACAATGGGATGATATGCACATGATCTTGCTGCAAACTTGCCATACAACTTGCAAATACACGTAGCCTATAGCCTTACCACTCAGTCCAGAAAGCTGCTAACTGCTCAGAACAAACGCAGCACTAGAATCCTCTGCTTAACAATTAATTCAATCGGCTTTACTCTTTACCTTTTCTCCTAGACTGCAGGAGAGACTAGAAAGAAAATGACTCCGAATTAAAAATCGATACTCTTACAGGAAATTGTATTATTTTGCAATATAGTCTTTTACAAGTTACGTTTTGCCTATTTTCCCCTTAGCCACAAAATGGGCATGAAGTAATTACTTTGAAAATGCCTTAATTTTCAACTTCATGCAAATCTAAATAAAGATGACCAAACAAAAGCTTAAACAATGGAAGGATATTTCACAGAAAATTTCTTATACAAAAAACACATAAGAAAAAGGGCCACTAGGTGACATTTTAATTTACAAATTGGCATCATTTTGGTCAACAAATATCCAAGTGCTGTTTTCTTCTATCACAACAAAGTAGCTGTACAGAAAGAAAACTGCAAAACTTGTTTTATTTTTGTTTTTAATCGCACATCTCCTCAGGAATTTCATGTGGATTAAGGATGCCAGGTACAGACATCTGAAGTTTATGCTTCTCCTCTTGAGCCTGCCGAAGGGCTGTTTCTCTCTCCTCCAGGAATAAATCTGATGTGTCTTCACCTGCAAATTCCTAGGATAATTCACACAAAAACATCAGTTTGTTGTCAAATGCTTAAGGCAGAGTAATAGCCTCCAACATTATACAGGAAACATCTTCCCTTCCTGTTCCCTGACAGGCTACTTGCATGGCTTTCTGTTCCTAAGGTCACAATTAATATAAAGCAATATTTAAAGATGGACACCGTGTGTTACACAGTGGAATGCCAAACCCAGCATCTGGAGTGTATCACCATTAAAGCAGAATCATTACAATTCTGAAATATCTGACAACTGCAATCTTAAAACAAATTAACAAACTATTTCCTACAATCTTATAATTCCAGCATCCTCAGAAAAAATAAAGGCATAGCATTAGTGCAGTTGATTTGAAAACCAGTCCCAATTCCAAGCAGAATGAAAAAACTTATTTCCCTTTAGATTTAGTTTTCCAGTTGTCCTAAGACATAAGGATAGAGGGCACAATGTAAAACACACGCAATTGATGTTCCATGAACACCATGGACACCACTCAGTCACACACGCCATTAGACAGAGTTCTCACTGCATTTTAAAAAGATGCAAAAATAACTTTTATTTCTCAAACAAACACTGACTCCACACTGTCCAAAAGCTTTCCAACAATATCCTGCTGAGAACTGTTTTTAATTTCTTGAGAAAGGTATGCCCAACATACCTTGATTTGGACCAGGAAATCCCTTAGGTGTTCCTTGAAGGCAGGAATATCCTGGTTTAAACTGAAGAGTCCTGTTACAAACAGCTTAACCTGGGCACTAACAGCAAACACATCAGTTAGAATTCCAAGAAGTAAGAACCCACTGAGAAGCATTAATGAATCATGGCAGACTTACTCTTGCAGGTGAGGAAATGCAGATTTGAGGAGATTAGCCACATACTCCTGAATAAACATTTGGTTGTTCACTGGATTTCCAGGGTTTAAAGGAGTACTTATTTTTCCCTCTTCTACCAAGTTGAACATGTACGCAAGGATTGACGCATGCATTGTCAAACCTGCACAGATCAAAGCAGACACACGCAGTTGTTATTCAGAACAGGATGTGCTATGTTATTTTGATGTTCAGAGGGGTGGTTTGCACCACCTGCCTCACTCACACACAGGCACGTCCTCACCTGCAGTGTGCGAGGTGTCTGTGACCACGGAGAAGATGTGCTGGAGGATGTCGCAGAAATACGTCTGATAGAAACTCTGGGCAGCCGTCTCCTCCTGTGCAACGTTCTGGAGTAGGGTATAAAGGATCTGAAGTCCTGCAAAACAGGCATTAAAAAATTGTGACCGAGAGAAGAATATTCCAACAGCTGGGAGAGATCTTGGCCTTTTCCAAAACAAGAGGAGTATCCCAAGAAACCCTGATGGGCAGCAGGTTGCCCAGCATGGCACATGTGATGGCTTTATGCGGCACTGCCCCAGTCTGCCACTAGGGGGCACTGCCTCCCACACATGGCACACCCCTTCCACTTCATTATACTATCATTAGCATATCATTAGCATTAAGAGCCAATCACATCATTTGATGAGAAAAACCCTCCACCCAGACAAGTGATGGCTACTGAAACAAGGAAAGATGTTTTAATGTTAAATTTAAATGGAAACTTTAATTACTTTACTTGGTGCAATGCAACTGAAAAACATCCTTTCTCCCCATCCCTAAATGGCTAAAAGAATCACTCTTTTCACAATTTTTTGTGGCACCGTTTTAAGCTGCTGCATCTGTTCAGCCATTTCAGAAGAGTGCTCACATGCAAAGAAAGTAGAAACTAACAGTGCTCCCTTCCAGTTACAGAAATGAAACAACAACCAAACATCACAGCCCATCCATGGATCTCTGGCTGATACCTTGAAGCTGAGACAGAGGAGTTCTATCCTTGTGCAAATGCAGAACCATGTGAATAATATGTTATGTCTGATTAAAGAAAAGGAAGAACACCATTCTACCAGAAAATCCCTCATCTGTATTAAACACTTCCATTTACCTGTATCTGCCACGTTTCTCATTGTGTGTTTGAAAGCCCAAATAATAGAATCCAGGACAAGTTTGAACTGTGCAGGTGGAATGGCCAGGAAGGCTGGGAAGCAGTGAGAATTTACAGCTTGGAGTAGCAAGAAGAAGTTTGTTCTATGTTCAGGATATTCTTCGAAGTCCTAGAAAGGAAAGGGGGAAAAAGCCAAGTCTCCTTAAGTTCCATCACAGCATCTTCCATTAAACAGAGCAAGTCAGTACGTCCTGCACACTTACTGAGGAAATACTTGACTGAGCAGTAGTAGTCTTACACTTTAAATATTTATCAATTTTAGCAGTTAGTCCTACACTGACATTTGACTTCTGCTTGCAGAAGTGCAACACTCCAAGGCCCCAGAAAAATTACTAATGGCTTAAATCAAGAGCTAACCAGAGAAATGTAAAGCAATTTAAGACATCTAACTAGACAGCTCAACTATAAACCAAGTACACTCGTTTGAGCAGAAATTTCACCAAGTGCCACAAATGCTCTCTGTGACTGGAAAAAAACCATGAATCACAAGATCCCACACGTTGCAATGATGTTCAGAGGGAGATGTCTGATCTCAGGTTTTAAATGTAAATACCTTGTTGATCATGTTTAATGTGCACTCAAAAACAGCATCGAAGATCTGAGGTATTTCAGCAGTGATGTGTCCCCCCAGCTTGTTGACAATGATAGCCATGGTACTGAGCACCTCGGGCTCCCGAGCGGCCGGGACGTTCCGCTGGTAGTCGATGAGAACTGCATCCAACAACGGAGGAACAAAGTTTTCAGCTACCTGGTTGGAAGAGTAAGCCAGGTTATAGCAGTGAGGTTACTGAGCAAAGTCTCCAGCACAGTTCGTAGACAAGTTCCTCCTTCATTTACAGGTGACACTTTTCCTAAGGGAGTTGAAGTTCCCATCCTCTGTCTCCATGCTATATCTCCTTGACTGCCTTTGAGGGTACTCTCAGCTAAAATTAACTGAAGTATCTCAAACATTGCTCAGGCTTACCTCTTATAATTCCACTTCCTTCATTATATTTTACACACCTCCTGAAGCAAGTTCCTGTGACCAACAACTGAACACAAAGCAGAGTTCTTCCCAAGTCTGTCTTAGGAGTTACTTGTATAAAATGCATCCACTTACCATCTGCGGATCATTGGACCTGCTCACCCAGCCAGAAATTAATTTTAAAGTTTCCCTTTTTACAGTCCTCATACTTCTAATCAAGGGCTGCTTTGTTACCATTTCACCTGAAAAATTTTAAAGCTTCAGTTAATTGTGTGAGGTGTCAAAAGAAAAACAAAAAAAACTCCAAGAAAAACAAAAAAAACCCCCTTGATATTAACAAAACAGAAAATACTTGATTTTATTATCTGAATGACAATGACTATTAAAGACTTTGTCTTTAATCTTTACCAGTTGTAAAAACATTCTCTGAGACAACTGCAATCACAGCAGTTGCTGTTTCAAGGAGTTCACCAGGTCCACAGCCCCAGCAACTGCTTCCTCAACTTCAACTGTGCCTGGCAATGATGAATTCTGACCATTAGATCAGCTGAATGAGAAGTTATTGATTTCTCTGCCAGTTTTATTCTCAATTCCAAGAAGCTACTTCAAGGTAACCCAGCTGTGCAGTTACCAAGCTACATTTAACATTCCAATTTCCAGGGACACCTTGTGCACTGGCCAGAAAACTGGGCCCAGCACAGAACTCAGCAACTGACTAATTTTATCTTGTAATGAACCACTACAGAAGCACATTCTACTGAGATGCCACAGGCCCTAAGTTAGCTGGTATAAATAAAGGATGTAATTGAGAATTCCGTCTGTGATTGCAAGCCTGGTTTGCCACAACTTTCAGGCATCTCCACTCGTTACATTTCTGCAAGACAGCCTTGCAGCCGCACAGTCTCATCCCAAAACCCTGCTGACATCTTCTGAAGGAATGAGATCCTATTGACAGACAGTCCTTTAATACTCAAAACCAGAGTAGCTAAAAGAACACAGGCTACACTGCATCTCAGCAAGATGCTTATTAATGCTAAGTAAGCATCCCTGGTGTTCTGCATTCTCCTAAACTTGCCCATTTATGTTTCTTCCTCCCTATAAAGCTGGGAGTTCTTTATTTGAATACAACATCTGTTAACAAACAAAGATTTAAGTGAGCACTTTCAGTGCTTCTCCACTTTCCCAAACAGTAAAATTAACCTAACTGGGATGTTCTCTGAAACCTAATGGCAGACACCGCTAAAAACCATTTTCAGGAAGAAGATGGAATTTCTTACCATTAGCCTGAATAGCTGCAGAAATATTTTCACTTAGGCACTTGTACACATTCAGCATATCTAAATAAATTCTTCCAAGCTGAATCACAAAGGGGTGGCCAACTGCTTTACACGCTCGTACATTGGTCTTCAGAATGCTACCAAGCTGCTTAACTGTTTCAGGATCCTTTAGAATATCAACATTCTGTGAAAAAAATTAGAGTTCATCTTCAGTAGTGAATACAACCACCCTTTGGCTTTCAATATAAAAGCCTCAGTTTAAACAATTTATTTTATACACTGCCTTAAAGAACAGATCAGTCAAATTAATGGACTTTTTTATAGAGATCCTGCAGTTTATTTCATGGCATTTGCCACTACGTCCAACAGAGTCAGGATAAAACTTCATTTCATTCTGCTTTTCCGCAGAATTATTTTTGCTGCAGTGCTACAAGCATTACTCCATTTAGAGAAAGAAGAAAAGCTAAGGAGATTAAGAAGTAAAAAACAGATAGAAGGGGTCCAAAGGAAATGCATTATGTTCTTGAAAGAAGTCAGGGTAGGAAAAGTAACTCAAGCTTGCTTAAGTTTTAGGCCCTTAATTATATTGACTGCAAACGGATTGTCTCTTGTGAAGTGCAAGACTGTTGTTCTTTAAAATGTAGAGATAAAAGTATTTTCAAAAGACTCAAAGAAACAGAGGATAAAGTAAGAAAAGATGTACTTTAGGAGAATGGTAGGAGAAGAAATGAAGAACAGTGAACAGTATTTTTAGCATTTTAACTTTTTTGTTACCCAAAAGCCAAGTGAAAGGGAAGCATGAGAAAAAACTACTGCAATGAATTCTGTACAGTAACAGACTGTACTGTAAATCAGATTTAAACAAGTATTTCTTTTATCATGTACATCTCCTCTCTCAAAACAACACCTTCGCTGTCATGTCAATCTCTGTCTCAGCCATTATATGATGAAGTACAGCCTAACTCAGTGCACTTAGTGTGAAAAATACAACCCGGGGAGGGCAAACATTTAGGAGGGTTTTCCACCTGAACACAGGACACATTTAAACAGAAGAGCTCACCTTTGTTGCCTGCTGAATGATGCTGTCCCACACCTGGTTGGGCAGCAACATGTACTTTTCTATCAGATGCTCCTGCACAGTCTGGTCTGTCTGTGCCCCAATCATGTATCCAACTGCTTCGTAAAATGTGTGCACCTGATGAGAACAGCAACACCACAGACATCGAGGTTAGAAAGAACTAAAGAAAATCTCCATTTTACCAGACATGTTTGAATTGTGCACTGGCTCCCATCCATCTTGGAAGTATCTTTTTCCAGGTGCCAGATTCACTCTGCCTTGAAGTTTCACTACATCGGCGCACGTGCACACTACTCTCATTTCATGAGCCATGCCCTTCCCAGACAGATTTCCCCTTCCTTTTATGGAAAGGACTGGATTTTCGATTTTCCCTGTTGGGACTGTTCCTCACTCCCTCCTTCCCAAATACAAGAGCTGTAGGTATATACTGTTATAGTAGGATATTGCTCTTTCCCAAAGCAGAATCAACAAGTTACATGCAGTGTCTTCTTGAAGCCATTCCAGAAATCAAAATTCCAACTAAATGCACTTTAATTCTCCTTCCAAACATTCGAACTGACATCTCAGCAGCACAACTTGATCATGGCATTCATACCCTGACACTGTCCCGAGCAAAAACTAAATATAACTAAATCCTTGCAGAACACCCCTACATTTCAACAGGAAGGAACTGTGCCTTAATCTTTAAGAATTATCCACAACCCCGAATCAAACCTACCTGTTGTGGCTGAAGGTCACAGATGATTGTGTTAATATTGTTCAGGATTTCATCAATGAATGGCATGACCTCTCCCACCTGAACCTGGACAAAGTGTCGGCGGCATTTTTGTGCTATTTTTATGAAGGTATCACAAGCCATGTCCTGGACACCGTCATGGGTTTCTAAATGGGGGAAAAAAAAAAAAAAAGGCAGTTACTGCTTTGTATTTAAAGCAGTTACTGCTTTGTATTTTTTCCCCTCTAGGTAAAGGCATCCTTTTTTTTTAATAATTAAAACAGCAAATTAAAAAAAAAAAAGGCAGATAATTACCATGCATAAATTCAAACAGCTTGTTGACTACTGTCTTCAAAAATTTCCAGTGAGCTCTCAAAAACCGTGGGTATTGACCTACTATGTACATTATATTTGATGCAATAATGGCTTTATTGTCCTTTCCTCGCTTTTGTTCACAGAGTCCCAGGAGATCCTACAACACAACAGATTCTTAGTTTCCCCTTCAAGTTAGTCTAGTTCCATTAAAAGCATTACAAGCATAACATTCTATAAGCAGCTATAATAAAGATGGTTGCCACAGTCAAGCTCAAAATCCAAATAAAGACATAAAAACCCAAACAAGTACATTAAGATTGGGGTGATGCAATCATTTAGTTTCATCCAAACCCTGATCACTGTGTTTTAAACTAAGGAATCTCCATTTTAAATTATAACTAAGGAATCCTGCAGGGGGAGTTCAACAAGCCTTATAGTACTCAATACTGGCTGAGTAGCTGATAGATAAAAATAAAGACTCGCATAAAATAGAATAAATTAAACTACGTCTTCTTTCTGACTTCAAACTAATTATTCTGTAACAATCTTTGTATGAGTTTTTAAACTCTGTTACTCTTGCAAAAATATTATCCACATATTAACCAAACTTTGAGTTTGATCAATGAATATACAGATATAGCAAAAGAGCATGGTGTTAGGCTAGTTACAGTCATGGGTTATTTTGCCATTTCATAAGCAATCCCTTTCCATCTCTTCTGCATCCCCAAAGAATACAATTCATCATAAATTAAATTTTATCTGATGAAAAAGCTACTTGGATCAATGCATTGTTCACCACTAACTTATTCATCACCCCTAAATTCATGATGTAAGATTTCCCATTCATTTTTTCCTATCCACCAAGGGAGCTTTCTAAGATCACACAGAGCAGTATTTCTACAAACTTGGTTTCTTCAGCATGAACTGAAGTGTGACCAAGCTGTTAGTTCTGCCCCACCATACCTTAATTACTGTAACCAGGAACCTCTTTTCATCTTCTTCATGCATGGCGCCGCTGATGGAGCCGATAGCCCAGCACAGGGTGTTCAGATTCTTCCACGACCACTCAGTTCCGTTCACTTGATTGTGAAGCTTTTCAGTCATAATTCGTTCTGTGTCTGCATAATCCAGATGTGTGAGATAAACTGAAAGACATCAACATGGAGCGTTATAAAGCAGCAGCCTGGATCTCAACTCCATAGGCAGTTACATAAAATCCCACTGAGGCTCTCAACTGTAATGTTTCCCTCCTGTAGTCATGACTGCATGAAGTAGTAATTGAGGCAGAAATTTGATCCAATTATTTTAAAGGTGGACAACAAATTTTATAGAGAATTTAAATTCTAAGGGATGTCAGCCAAACATCACATGCAGGTGATGTGCAGATTCTAAATCAATGCATGTTCCACATGATACCAAGGCAAATTTTTATCAAAAGGCATCTGTACTGATGGTCTGTAGGGAATATTGGATTGGCTGCCTATGAGGGACATTTATACAGTGTGTAACCCCACACATTTTCTACAGCTCTGTATTTTAGTGTCACCACATTTGCTGGTTGCAATAAGCCACGATTAAAGTGGAGCTGGTGCTCCTGAACAGGTCTGGGTGGAAGATTCAGGTATCACAACTCAGTCACTTACATCAACCCCTAATAGGATTAGTGTCTCCAATATAAAACTCTTAAATCCCAGCAAGTCAAGAGCAATTTACAGCTAGGTTCAGAAATAGATTTTTACTGTACCACAGAATACAGCTTCCACCACATTCTCCCCCATTTTTTTTCTCCAAGTGAATCTTATAGGTAAGATAACATAAGCAATAAAAATCTGACCTGTATTTTCATATAAATAATCTCATATCTGGCAATACAGCTTAGGCTCAGGACATAGAGTAATTGCTTCATGAAACAAAAATTGTTTTCACATTCTACTTGCAAATGTATTAGAACAGTTGTTTTAACACTGGCTATACCTACATCCCAAGCAGAAAGGTGAGAATAAAAATACCCACTACACCCACATACTCTTTGCATCTCACAAGCTTTGCAACACACACATTCCCAGTGCAACCTGTTGCTGAACACTCAGTGTTCCCATCTGCATGAGAGAAAATAAACTTAATATTGAGGGTCTAATGTCCTGAATATCTGACAACTCTACTCCCTTTGCTCCCTCAAGTTACAATTAGGACTCTTGACTTTTTCCTGCCTCAAAAAAGTCATTCATCACTGCAATACCTAAGGACAAAAATTAAGTAGTGCATTACTACTCCATCAGGTTGTAAAACACTATATGCCGCAAACAGGAAACTTCAGAGCTGCCACTGCCTCCTCCCTTTCCAGTCTGTGTAGTACTCCTTGCTGATAACCATTTCACCCACACAATAATTCACATCCTAAGATAACACACAGTAACACTCTGATGCAGCTGCACAGACCCACAGCACACAAACTGCAGCCACTTCACTTACCCAACGTTTCTCTCATGTTTTTATACAAGTTTATGGAATCCGTATCCTTCATGAATTCCCGAACTACTTCCCCTTGATCGTTTTCCACCACCAGGACTTCCTCAGGCTTGGCCATGCGGCTGACCATGAGCAATCGAACCTGGGAGAAGTTAAAACTCCATCAGACTGCACCAGCAATACTCTCCCAGCTGCACCAATGTCTCCAGAGCACTCGGCTCAGGCAGCCTCACCCACAGAAAAGCTATATCCAGCTGTACAGAAATGTCAGCGAACAAGCCATTAACAATAGAGCCTGCTGTCTTCTCTCCCTCCAATGAACAAGCTGAGTACTTAAAAAAACCCCAACCTATGTAGTGTTTATACTTTTCAGAGGTCCAAAATGCTTCTGTCATATTAGGGGTCTTTCAAGGACCACTTTTTCCAAACGCACAGGTTATCATCCAATTCTAACAGTCCAGCCTTTCTGTTCACAGAAACTCTTTAATACAGATTCATTTTTAAATTAAGTATCTTGAAGCTGAAACAGCACATTAATATTATTACATACTTGCATCATCCTAAAGTATTTTCACATTAATTATATAACTGGAGTTGAATCATCAGTTACTCTAATATAAGTTTTCTTATATCCCTCCTTACATGAAGCAAAATCTCTAATTCACAGACAGAATCTGAATGTTTACAGTGCCTTCACTTGAACATGGATTACCTTAGACAAAACAGGCAAATAAAGCTGTCTCCTTGGAGGAACATCAAAGTGTTGACTCCCCGAAAGCAGCGGAGAAGCTGACGTTGAGAACGGACTTTCCCTGTAGAGCTCAGCAGCTAAATGGTTCCAATACTCCAGGCAAATCTTGAAAATTTCAGTTTCTTCAACTTCTGATACCAGCAACATGTAATGAAGAGCCTGGAAAACAGTGGTTTGAACACCCAATTAGTGAGTATATCTGCAGATCAAACCACATTGCTTCAGGGTCAGTTATCCAAATTCTGACAAAATGCCAAATTAATCTGAGAGTTTGGAACAAGAGGCATTAACATTGCAATGACGTTACTTACAGGTCAGAGTCGTGACTGGCAGAGCGACTCAAAACCAAGGACTCCTGTCACTTATTGTTATTTTCAAAGTGTGTTTATATTCTTAAATCTGAAATAGCCTAAAGACATCTTAAAAATGCCATCACCAAAGCAGCCTGTTTGTTAACTATCAAAACCACAGCCTCTGGAGCTTCTGCAAGGCATTTTCAGAACCTCAAAAAAGCCTCACCAGCTGGTGTCAGTGATTGCTATTCTCAAGACTATTGCTGCTACTTTGTTCTGGATCCTTTGACCCTGGAATACTGCTCCATGGCTTTCAGAGAAGTCATCTACCAGAACATTTTCAACTTGTTTCCTGACAGACCAGCCAGAGCAGGCTGAGCAGGCAAAGCCACTGATGCAATTCTGACAAGCTCAGATACCAACTGGAGAAATTAAAACTACACAGGCAAACCTTTTTTGCCTAAGCTTATTATGCAGTCCCTGGTGAAAGATATCAAAGCAATTGCCCATTAGTGAACAAACAGAATGAAATTATAAAATCTGAAGATATTTTCATAGCTTAGGCACTCCAACAACTTGGAGCCTTTTGAAAGGTAAAGATCTGATTCAGCATCTCCACCTACAGTGTCAAAGGAGGGACTCAGGACAGCCATACGTTAATCTTTACACATCAATTTCTCTTGGTAATTTCATTTTAAAAAACTGATGCAGATTCCTCTGCTAGTCTACAGAGATTCAGTGAATCCATGGAACAATTTCAGGAGACCGGTTACATCCAAAGTGCAGGAATTAACATGTTAGAATGACACACAGCTTTTTAAAGTAAACCTGTACTTATGTTCTGTTACACCAGCACTTACAGAAGTTGAATTTGCAAACATTATAGGCAGGCGTAAGAACTCGGTTAAACATTTCACCAATTCTATACAAGACTGAAAGTCTTCAGAATCCAGTTTTGTAAATGTCTGGTTTACACAGTTCTTCCTAGGACAGCCTCTGTGTAAGTAGAAACTTGAGCCTTGAGCTGTGTGCCCCCGATTCCCAGTTATTTTAAAAGCTTACTACTTGCAAATTCAGGAATTCTCTGGAACTGTAATCAGCTGCTCTACTGAAAATAAAAAAGTGATACGTCTCTGAGTCCAAATCCTAAATGAGCTACAGTTTGATATTTGCAGCCAATTTTATTAATATATTCTTTTGTTTTGCAGAGGGCTACCTCCAAAAGATCTTCAGAACACTGCCTGGAACACAGTGGAATTCAGATAGGCACGCTGGATTACAGCTAATCAATCTGCAAAAAGTACTTCCCCCTCCCAATATACTGGTCTCCAGGTTTAAAAATTGAGGTGGTGTTTTTCTCCCCCTGTCCAAGGGGCAGTTCCTCAGCCTACAACCTCCCAACCTGTACATGCCTTGATTCTGCACACAGAAAATGGTCCAAGGGGACATGGAGCAACTTCCATTCCCTTGGAGTGGAGCAGTAGCAAAAAAGTCACCATAGAGAAGTTCAATCCCAGCAAAATTGTTATTCACAATTGAAACAACAGAACAGAAAACCGTAATAATTACAGCACGAAGCTGTACCCTCAGTGCTTTCCAACCCTTCATTCTGATCTCAATCTCCAGTATTTACCACAATCCCAGTGGTCTTACTGTCACAGTCACTTGGTAGAGCTCTGCCACAGGCACACACAGTCTTTATTACATAGAAAGCCTCATCCTTAAGGATTATTTGAAGCTTTTCAGTTGGGAAACAGCAAACTAGGCAAGAAGCTACATCAGGAAGGAGGAGCTGGCCTACAGCATGTGCTGGACCCTAGAGAGCTGCTCTGGATGCTCAGTGAAAACACAGACTGATGAACTCATAGCAACACACATTCGTCATCTGAGAGTTAAACAGAAACACATGAACCCACGGAAAAAGAATATATTCATTTACCTAGAAGCACTATTTGACACTTGCATGGAGGAACGCGTAAGAAGAGGGTGAGACAGTTAAGTTTTCAGACATTGCACTGGTAAAGGATCACTGAGAACAGAATGCCATTGAAGCACACTAGGAAACAAACCTTTTGAGGGGGTTTTGTATTTGTGACTTTGGGTTTTTTCTCTTACCCACTTAAAGAACAATGACCTAGAAATTCCATTAATATCACATCCTTTGAGCATGAGAACACACCTGCTGCATTTCTAAACCAATAAACCAAGCTACTTACCTCCATTAGTGTTTCCCTCAGATTTAACCTTTTTTCTATAAGTAGACCATGCTCCTTGAGGAACGTGCAGAGGAACAAACTGAGATTCTGAATGAAGTTCTGCTCATCATCCTTCCCATTTGAGTACGCAAGTCGGATGTTGGTATTTAAAGGAAGCATCTAACAAAAAGAAATCATCAAGAATTTCCCTTTTTCTACAGAATAACTACTCTGTATTAACAAGTACGTTGCTGTCTGTTTTTTATGAAGAACCTTTAAGATGGACCAACATTGCCAAGAGAGGAAAAGACTCTTAAAAAAACTCCTTCACCCATCTACTTACGATATAAATACACTGAGGAAAGGACTCATGTACCTGAATCTGAACTGCTCAGAGGGGAATCATCAAATTATATAAATTTGATGTATGGCTTTTAATGAGAATTTTTTTCTATCTCTTCTAAAGGTTAAAAAGAAACTTGCAGAAGTTAGGTCAGTTTAGGTCTTCAGACACACAGTTCACATTTCCTCATGAGACAGCCCAAGTGATCAAAATATCTCTTAAATTAATCAAATCAATAGAGCAAGAATACAGCTGCAATCAAGTTCAGAAAAACACACTTGGCATCTTCTGATCAAGCCACAAATACCACCAAAGAACAATCCTTTTCCAATCAAGAGCTCTATAATGAACATAAACCTGCCAATATAACTTTCTACAGAAAGGGATTTTGAGATATGAAATTCAAAGGGAGATTTCTGAAAAATATTTACCTGTTTTAACTGCATCATGGTCAGTGTAAAAAGTGTTACAAACTGTTCTTCATACTGGCTTACACTAACACCTGCAATCTCTGTGAGGCACTTCAAAGAGACATTTCGAAACATAGGAACATTTAAGAACTGTTGAGAGAAGGAAAAAATAAAGAGTATTACAGAAGTGTAGTACAGTTCTTCTGCAACTTGTATTTAAATTTAAGAGCTGTGAGTTGTTTTTTTGTTTTTGATTTTTTTTTGCAAGAGTACCTTGTATATTAGTGTGCTGATTAACTTGGTCTCAAATATATACCCCAGAGGAATCCAGTTAAGGAATCGTAGCAAAGTTTCCAAAGTTGCATGGACTAAGGGAGCATTTTGGGAGTTTTCCTGTAAATGACCATTTAAGAGTTTATGACATTGTGACACTGTTAGGCACAAAGGGGAAGAATTTTGAAAACATCATTAAAGAAATGTGACTTACCATCACAAACTGACACAGCTGAAATATCTGAGAGAATTCATTGCACATGCTGTAAAAAAAAAAAAATAATTAAAAACTAAGCATTTCTGTATTGCATAAATCAAGATTTCTATGCACACAGGACAGGCCCTTAAGAGCTATGCCCATGGAGGCATTCAAAAGCCACCTGGCTTATCCTCATTTTGATGGTAATAATGCATATTTGAAGTAGCTTGAAGCCTGTGCCTGAAAATTCTAAGGCAAGAAGGAACTACAATCAATCAGTGCTGAATGCTGTGTTAAAAGCGGAGGAACCATCAGCCAACAGATGTTACTTGCAGCAAGGTACAAGTCCCTGTGTGTACAAAAGGAAGCTAGGGATCCCCTAGGAGTACTGCTTCAAAGAAAAATCAGTAACCCTCTTGGGCTCAGAAATGGAATTACACAGCTGTAGGTGTTCACACAAAAGCTCCAAGTGAGAGCAACTATTTAGTCTACTCTGTTCATTAAGATTTAAACGGATATACTTGCCTGTCTTTCAAATGCTTAGCTTTTACTTGAGTAATCTGGCCACTGGAAAAATCAAACACTTCTTCACTCAGCAGTTTCAGGATCACCATGTTGTTCTGGCAGAGGCTCTCACTGGTCCTGCTCGCTCCCACAATATCGCTGATAAACGTCGGCCAGTGCTTCGGCCACTCCTGTTTCAGGATCTGCCCAGGGAAGCGGCCACACGTGAGACACACAGCAAAGGCAGAGACTTTACTATAAGGTTTAAAGTGTTATGAACTCTAGCTTACCTGAACAAGAATCATATTCAGTTTTCCAATATACACTTTCTCTTTCTGGAGAAAAGAAGAGAAGAGTCAGGTTTTGCATAACACTCCCCTCCCTCATCCTCCCCTGAGAATTCTTCACTTACTTCTACACACGTTGGGTCAGATGAGGTCTTGATAATTAGGCCAACAACGTATTTTTTAATACCTGCAGAAGAGGTAGGGATTTATTTTCAGCTATGCCAGATATCACAGATGTAGCAACAAGTACTTCTGAATTCAGATTCTTCATGGTTTTAAACCAGAAACACTTTTAACAGGCCAGATAAGCATGCATCAGTGAGCATCCTTCTTATGTGCTACATGGGAAAAACACCTTCATCAATCCTGACAGGGGATATTTTAGATGTATGAAATGGCTTTACACCTAAACTATTTCAAAAAAGAAAAAGACCAAGGACTGCAGTGTCCTAGCAGTAATTTGTATCAGATCAAAGTGAACTCAATAAACAGAACTTCCTAAGTGTGACTCCAGTTTTAATGCCAGCTTTGCTCAAGTGCACAGAAAGCTTTGACACATCACCTGCACTGCATGCAGATGTTCAGAGGTGCTCCAATCTACTTAGGTGATTCATTTAAAACACAGGATTTCCTATGCACAGCATTTTAAAGTCAAACACTGTGCCAGAGCATAACAAAGCTTCCCCTGTGAAATCCTAGAAGAACAGAACTCAAAACTTCATTCACTAACACGGCACAATTTGAATGTCTACCACTGGGTTGTTATAGCAGATATGGATGCTGTGAGTCCACAAACTCAGTAAATATTGCTTTATTGCTTTTCCTTTTCCTTACATTGGCAATCGGCCAACCAGGGGCAGACTGTGTTAAACCTGTTCATTTGATTGTCTTTCTTCTACAAATGTTTTTAAATGATTTTAGAGTTTTCAGCTCCAGCACAAAACCAGAAAAACCCCAATCACTGTAGGAAGGTACACTGCCCAAAGTTTCATTTTGCCAGCTAAGCCTCAGCTCAGCCTAAAAAATCCATGGAAGCAATGACTTCCCAAGTCTCAATATCCATTCTGTAGAGAAACAGCCAACTCCCAAGAAAAGGCAGGCACAGAGGGCCTGGATTCACGACCCAGGTGAACATTCCAGGAGTTCAGCTCTGACACCATGCTTCAAACCGGGCAAGTGTTTTCTTGTCATAAGGAAGTTGGAGAATTGGTGGATGCTTTGCCAGTCAAAGTCATGAACCCAAAAATCTTGTTTCAATCATTTCTTCAATAAGAGAAGTCAGCTGACCCATATGCAGACAACATGCATATGCTGAAGATTTCAGAAGTTGTCACTTCAAGGAGAAGAATGTCTTCTGTTGAAGACATTATCCGCAGCCTCTGTTCTAAGTTTTAAAACTTGTCTAAGACTTGACCAAATTTAGTAGGGTTTTTTTATTATTATTTCAGGCTTAAGCAAGAGAATTAAAAGGGACAGTTTATTAATCGCATCCTCATGAAATCTGGAAAAACTAGATCCAGACTTTGAGCCATTAGACATATTCTAGACAGGAGCTGTTCTACAGGTAGTTCCAATTGCAAGTGGAACTATTCATCATCATCAACTGGGATCAATCCCCATTGCTCCAGGAGAATGGTCATTATTAAAGGATCACTGTCAGGCACTGGGTAAGAATTATTACCAAGCACTGGTCTGACATCATAGTTCCAACTGCAAGTCCATGGTATTTTCCATGTTGCTGCATCAATGGCACTGTGCTATTCAGTAACAACTTGAATACTGTGCTGCCATCAATCCAGCCTTAAGACCAGCAGAGGAGAACAGCTGCTCTGCTTCACAGCTTCTCCATTAAAAAATAAAAATAGGAGTAAAAATGGTGACCACAGCTCAAAAAACAACCTAAAAAGTTTGCTCCTTTTCACACATCACATTGCAGGCTCCTGAGGTCGTCCATCCAGTGAAAAAAGTCATATTCTTAATCCCCTAAAAGCAGCAGCAATCCAATTCTCTAATGCTCTTTTTGGCTCAGATGTCATTTTCTACTTTTTCTTTTTTTTTACTTCAAGTGTTATGGTTCCTGCTCCATACTTAATAGCTCATTTATTTATCATTCCATAGGAAAGTTAACTTTCAGCAGAACAAATACATGTTAAATTTATATTCTGACAAAAGTCAACCCAGAGGCTCACTGCCATTTTTCAGCAGAACCTGTCCAAGAAACTGTTCAGGGGTAGTAATCCATGGGATAAGCTAAAAGCACCAGATTTTGGGAACTTAAAAGGAAGTGTTATATTATAAAGGAAAGCACATGCACAAGCCCCACAACCAGTGCCTAGAAGGTCTCCTTCCATCAGAGAAGCAGCTGAACAAGTCTTGAATAGGCCAACACCACAACTGCCAACTTCAGGCCCTTCACTGAGCCAAGCAGGAAGAGACTGACAGTGCAGGAAAACAGACCTTCCAATAAAACAAAACAAAAGCCACACAACCACAATGCCCAGGACACACAAAATGTTCTGCAAAGATTATCTATCTGATCTTGCAACTGCAAAGGGAGCAGACCGTGCTCCAGGCCTGGACCAACCCCATGGCTGGAATTTTGTGGAAAGCTAAGCCCAAGAAATACTAGTGTACAAAGTACCATAAAAGGGATGACAGAGCAAGGGCATGAACTTGAGGCCTTTTGGAACATTCCTGGATGTCCATTAGATACTGTCATCTTTCTGTGAAAGTTGCTCCTCGACAGAGAGGCAAACATCCAGTAAAACTGAAACACTTCCTGGAGGGAAAGTTGTTTTCCCAAGCGACGCCACGCTTAGAGTGGAACTAGGACAGTGAGGAACGTCACATTATTAAACACGAGTACTTTCTGCAGCCTGAACTTGAGGAAATATCCTACAGTTTAACCTTTGTATGTGCTCTAGGAAGCCATTACCTCTCCTGCACACTCTGTACCCTGAGCACAGAGCTCCTGTCACAGCCCAGTACAGCAGGTAAATAACCATGGTCACAATCAGCAAACACACACCTGCAACAAACCCACTTCTTGTCCTCAAAGCACAGAAGCACAGCTTTCTGTGCAATCACAGAGCACGAGCATTTAACAAGTGTCAGAAATTATTCTAGCTGGTGCTGCACATGCAAGCTCATTTTAATGTACTAAGATTAATAAAGTCTCTGCCTGTATTAAAGAATAATATGCACAAATGAATCAGGTGGGCAATGTAACTCTGCAAATTAATATTATTTTGCAATCAAAATTAGAATTTCAAATGCTAAAGCTGAGCTGTCCCCTCAGGGCATGTTTGTACGCATACACACTTACACTGAACTCTTTAGTCCCAAAATGTAGTCAAAATACCATCTTATTTTCAGCGATAAGAAACAAAGCTTTCCCGTACAGCCCCACAATCATCTCTACCCCTCAGTGATGAACTGAATCAACCCATGATCCATGCTTTTCAACACAAAACCCATGAAAACTCTGAAAAAAGGTGGAGTTTGTCTTCACACAGGAGCAGAAGTGCCATGTAGCTCATCCCCTCTTCCTTACAGAGAACCAAAGAAACATCATCTTCATGAAGCAGGCCAGGAACTTCCATTAAAATATCTCATCGGTGCACAGAAACACCTCCCCTACAGCAGCTCCCAATCCACCAAAAGCTTTACACTCAACTCTAGGACCTTCCTGGAAAACACTGAACTGCATCTCTGAACACTTCACTTTCTCATTTCAGAATGAGAGAAGTTGTACAAGCAATTTGCTTTTCGTAATGAAGAAGTGCTTTATCCACTCCAGGTCCAAACGCTCCAGACAACCTCGCTCTGTTCAGGGGAACAGTATTTCATTTCACAATGCAGGATTAATGAAACGTATCACTGCACTGAAGACCAAAAAGCCTTTCTTTGCAGGCAGGTTTTCACACTGCCAGAGAAAATCCTTTTGAGACCACAGCCCTTTAATGAAATGCCATCCTTTCTGAGTGTTATTAAACAATCAGCTCTAAAGGATATTTGAGTTTAAAGCAATTTAGCATCACACCTCAATAAACCAAGAACTCAAAGTTGAGAATGGCCCAATCCCCTGGCAAGGAGCCAGGTTCAGCACTGCCTGGGATGTTCTGGAACACATCACCCGCCCCAGCCAGGCTTCAATGGAAACCACATGACATCATTTGTATATGTGGAAGATGCCATTATAAATCACCCAGAGCAAGGCTAACCACTGCTGGAGGCTAGGACCAAACATGTCTCAAGGCTGAACATGCAGCTCAGGCATCTGATTGAACTGAATCTTACCCTATCTGAGCCCCATAAACTCCACTTTTGTCTGCAGAACCAACTGGTTCCCACTGCTAACTCCTAAAGCAAACCAAAAATCAAGAAAAACAATGAGATATCATGTCAGTATTTTAGAATGATAAATTGATTGTTTTGCCCAGTTCTTGATTCAGAATTAAAGGAAGATAAAAATGAACTTTTCAAAAGTGGTCACAAACAACACCACCTGAGGAACAGAAAGCTATTTTACAAAAGTTAAAACACAGCAGGGCCAGAAAAGTTCAAACCCAAAAGCTATTTTAAAACAAAAGAAGAACTTCAGAACAGAGCTTCAAGTCTGAAGAAGACATCTGAAGAAAACATTTACCTCCTTGCATTTGAAATTCAAGGCTGGAAGCTGAAACCCTCCAGCATACAGACAGAAACATTACCAAACCTCTGGCTAACCTCACAGCCCAACAGGTCATTCTGATGTACAACTTGTAAAAAAACAACAACAGCAGCAGCAACAACAACAACAACAACAAAAAAACCACAAAAACAAACCTGTAAAAAAAGTTATAGTTCATGCTCTGTAATTAACAACATTGCTTTATTTCTCGCAACAAGTTTCAGGAAAGTAGTTTCAAAACCTTTTTTTATTCACTGACCATTTAATTCAGATCTGCTCTTGACTTTAACTCTTAAGCACTGCTGTTGCTAAAAAGGGGGAACAGTGTAAATTCATTGATTTTCCTCTTAACCAACAGTAAGATTTGTCAGCTGTATTTATTACACAAACCAACCAGACATGCAGCAGACGTGTTTTATAAATTACAATAAAAGGTAAAACTGATTTGAAACTTGCATGATTTGCTTTGTCACTAAGCATCCCATTGTACACCAGGTTTCAGTTTCCTGAACACACATTCCACCAGCTACACTTCAAACAGGAAAATCCTGTCAGCCAAAGAATGGCTGGAGTCAAGAAAACCTCAATTTAACCAGCCTTCCTATCTCCCAGGTAATCAAGCCACCTGAATGAGCTCTGGAGCAGCTCTTTTGTACCAGGCAGTATCATCAGCCAAATAAAAAAATGAGAAAAACAACTACCACAGACCAGATCAAACTGGATTAGAGATGAAACAGATTCTCCCTCCTACACCACTGAGGCCAAGCTGGATAAAATACCATGGTACAGAAAATACATTTGGTTCCTCTTCTACCACACAAGAAAATGCCAGCTAACCCAGCTTCCCCTGAACAGGATAAAAGTCAATCTCACAATTTTAGTTTGTCAAAGGGAAAATGCTTTAAAAGGTGAACAAACAGCACACTTTTGTTAGTATAAAGGATTTTTTTATTTCTTCTGGAGTTTTCATAGATATGTAAGTCAGAAAAGGTAAGAATAGGATACCTCAAGATGATTACACAACCACAGACAGTAACTTTATTTTGGCTAGTTACACATGGAGTAACTGCATCTTCTTAGGTAGCATGAACCACTCCATCAGCACTGTCACTGTTAGAGATAAAATGACCCAAAGCACAGCCAGCAGCAACCTCATCCCACCACCACTGATTCTCAGCTTTCCCAGGCAGTAAGAGCACGAATTTTAAGACCCTGAATTACATCCTGTGTTTGGCACTTGCTCAGTTCCAGACTGTCAAGTTATGTCCACCCCTGTGACATCTGCTCTACATCTCCCTTCACCAGTGGGCAATACACCTAACTCCTTTTCCTACTGCTCTGCTCCCACAGCCAAAAACTTTGGGACAACAACTTCAAAATGCTGAAACTAAGAGCTCATAGCCAAGGATGTAACAAAATATGACTCAACTGAGATACTCCAATAATTAAAAGCACAAAGAACAGTTCACTTTAGCTAACTAAGGTGCCACTTTCAGTTTCTCGAAAGGGCCTAGTTGTGTTTGAGCCTTAGCTGAAACTGTTCCCTAGAAACCTCCAACAGCAGAATGAATGGAAACTTCACTTTCACTTTTACTTTCAAAGACAGCTACCCTTTGCCAACCTATAGTTGGAAGGGATAAGGGGAAGGTGAGAAGAGGAATAAGCACAAAACTGTAGAAGTCTCTCTCCATGCATTTGTTTTCTTCAACACTTAAAATTCCATTTCAATTAATACAGTTTCAGAACCTAAGCACTAGCAGTAAAAATTTAAAATATGTCTCAGCAGGGTTAATAAAAACTCACAGCAGAACACAGAAATTTGGAACTTTTAATCAGTTCCAAAGACCAGCTTTTAGTAAAAAAAAAAAAAAAAACAAACAAAAAAAACCACAAAAAAACCACAAGTTTAGTGACACCATTTAGTGTCAAAAATTTAAAGTGGTTGCACTTAATGTTTTGAAGTCCAAGTTGTGATGGCTTGACAGCCAACCATACGAAAAGCACTAACCCTGTCACCACAGGGGTACCTCCATTTACTGTAGCAAATGTCTGATAGTCAGCAACATTGCAAGCTACAGGGGAGGGGAAAACCCATAAACTAAACACAGAATTTATTTAAAGACTTCCAGCTTCCTTGCATTGATGGGAGACTGGGGCTTACCCTACACTGCACCAATTACAGCAACCTGCCTGTTTATACACTTCATTAAATAAACCCAACTGCACAGTACCTTCCTGCCTAACAGAATGAGTGACCATCAATAGGTAACAAAGTGCATTTACTTATGTTTCTATTTTAAAATCATTGTAGCTGCTTACGACTTCAAAATAATCACACAAACCTACACAAGGTAACAAGTGGGCCACAGAGTCTACCTGGGGCTGCATACTCAGCTCCCAGAGGGTGAAGAAAACAAAACCTCCTGTGCCAGCACAGAGAATGAAAACCTCCATCTCAATGCCAGGGGCTCACCTCAGATGGTTCAAAACTATCAGTCACACCTTTTCCACAGATTTACAGAACTTCAGCTGCTCACCAACCCACTGAGACCACTATCACAAAAGTGAAAAGATGTGGTTTCATCATTCAGGATACTGTAGCACACGACAGAAGGTTACATAAGAGACTGACAGTCTAAATCTAAGTTAATACACAAAGTTGTGAGGAAGAGACAAAAATCCCTCCCTACCTTCGCACTGGTTCCTTGGAAGAATCTTCCATCTTGTTTTTATCACATTTTCCAAGATCTGCAGTCCATAATACTGAAATTGGAGAAGAACAAAATGTGAGTACATTACTGTAGGACTAACTAACTTGCAGGACTCTCATTCAATCAGACATTCACACTTAACATCTAAGACTTCGAGATTATTAAACTAACAATTTTATTAAATATATGTCTATTCACCCATTTACTGAGGTTTCATGCATTTTATTTTCTTGTTTGATTCTTGTCTATACTAAGTCCTGCTGTTTGATCATGCTCACACCAGGAGGGAAGAAAAAAACAATAATGAAAAGCCCTCTGGCAAACAATTCTGGCTAGCTGGAAAAGTAGCAGACAGATATGAATTTGTATCACAAATGACTGCTCCTAAGTTTGAGTATTAACACAACCAGGCTCCTAAAATATTTAGCAGCTTGGATGGTGTCTCAAGCTTCCTATTGTTCTTCTAAAAGCTGGAAAAAAAAAATTCTCTTAGCATCAAATGTCCTGACACTGGCACTTTCTAGAGAAAGTATTTCCCAAACTTCACTGGTGCGTTACTTTAGGAACAGCAAGACAACCCACAGGTTTATTTAATTTCAATCCCCACCCCAATATGGCAGCTATTTCTACTATTTAAAGATGAACTTTTGTGCTCAGTCAAAGAACAATAAAAATGTGAATAAGCTCTTGGAAATCATTTTACCTTTCAGGAATTCCTTCCTATGTTCTTACCCGAAACCATTAAGGTTGCAAATGGCCATTCCCTCTGCCCATTTGTCCCTACTGCCAACTCACAGTAACAGGGAAAGGAGTTTGTCATGGTACAACTAAAGAACTTTAATAAGTAAAACCCCATTAGCATGAATAGACAGGAGAGAAAAGGGGATGAGGAGTTTTACTTTTATCTACAGTGGATTAGGAAGAGAAAAAAAAAAAATCAATGCCTGAAAGGTAAACTCAAGTTTTCACAGTTCCAAGTTTGGCTGAGAATAAGAGTTCCTCTTTAAAAAGGTTAGTTGTTACACCAAGTAGGATCATTAGCATTTCCACCAAAGGGATCATACAGACTTCAAGTCAATTTAAAAAAACACAATGTAGACCGTCCCAAGCTACATTGTATTAGAAGAGCATTTTTGCTGTTCTCATCTTAACATAACCTACGTCCCCTTGCTTCTCTCTCTGACCCCAGCTCCCAGGAGATTTCAGGTGCACATCCTACATTTGCAAAATATTCTGTCCCCTTCCAAAACCTTGGACACCAAGAAAAAATTATGAATTACAGAAAGTTGGCAGGGTGTTTTTATTTCCTCCATGGTCAGCAGCAAAAGCTTATCAACTAGATTTTAACCTTATCAACTAGTTGGCAGGGTGTTTTTATTTCCTCCATGGTCAGCAGCAAAAGCTTATCAACTAGATTTTAACCTGTAAATTGATTTAATTATGTGACATAAAAGCTAAATGAAATCAAGGGAATTTTCATGAAGGAAAATGTGCAAAAACATTATTAAGCAAAATGCTTCACAGGAATTGATTTCAGCCACTCCTATAAATTTACAGACACCATCTGCAACTGATCCAGGCTCATGATACAAAACATACTTACAAAAGCTCTTAACAATGCTGACAGTATGAATATTTATATCAGACACTGCTAACTTTCCTGAAGCACATCTAAACTCTAGTGAAATTTCTAGGTTCTACAGGCACGTACATTGATTTTTCAGGTATCAACCAACTAGAAATGCTCATTTTCTCCACAAGTGAACTTACTTAGCTTTTACACCAGAATGGCAAGTCTAGTTTCACTTTAAATAAACACTAGAGGACCAAATGAAACTCAAGTAAAAAAAACTAACAACAAACTAAGGACAGACCTCCTCTTCAGTGGGTTTTTCCCTCACTGAGAATTTCCTGGAGTCAAAGAAAAGTACAGACACCTCTAGCAACGTGCCACACCCATCCCTCATTACCTGCTCAAGACATCTCATTTGGGTTCATGGACCTTAAGCTGTTCATGCTGCAAAGGTTTCTGTTCAATTCTTTTGTGACTTCAGTTCTGCCCTCTGCAGTGTCTCGTCCACATCTTCCTCAGTCCCAGAAATGCTCCTTTTCCCTAACACTCACATGTCACACCCAACAGCAGCAGCAGCAAAATCCCTGTGTACAACCCTCACCTGCACACATCCTCCTTGCCACACCACACTGGGGGGGCTCCATCAGCCCCACATCCTACAGGGGGCCTTCGGGGGTCTGTACTTTGTTTCATTTGATGGTTCTAATTACGCTCATTTCTCTGATAATGAGAAACACCACTCCCAAAAAAGTCACTGATACTAATTACAAAGTTCTGCCTTTTAAATCAACTACTGCAACAGCACAGGTGAACACATTTTAACCCTGTGACAGAAGACAGAAGCATTTAAAAAAAACTAAATTGCTCTTGGTTTGCTCATTGCTAATTGTCTAGCACTAATTCAATGCTCAGTTATGAAGATGAGGGACAGGCAACAGCAAAAGACTCAAAAAAAAAAAGAAAAAAAAAAGCATGAAATGATCCCTATGGTAGAAATTTCTATGGCACCCTTATTACTTATTTAATGCACCGAGTCCCTTTCCCTCCCACCTCCCAAGAAACAAAAAACAATTGATGAACAGAATTCAGTTAAAGGGAATCAAAAGGGTAGACCTTGTGGAGGCCTGCCGTCAAAGCCTAGCTGTGTCAGTTGCACAGGAAGACACCCCTTTTCTTCCTATTACAAGCAATCAACATAATGGAACATTATGATTAATATCAGGTAGTGTTAACAGCTTTAATTAAAGAAAAAATATGATTGCATAAAAGCCAAATGTCATAGTGCATAAATTTAGCACCAAATCATTTGCAATTTATGTAAATGGAAGAATTCTTTACCTGTTGCTTTCTTTCTGTTCCTCTAATCATCTCATTTTTCACAAGACAAATTTGAGTTTTTAAAAATACTGTTGATAAATCAACTTAAACATTAGTAATGTCTGTCAGTATAAAAAGCAAAGTTTACCAGGCAAGCAAACAGGCAAACACTGTTACTTAAAGGTGCTTAAAGGTGTTACTTTGAGGAAGTTCTTTAAACTGTTTTCCCCTCAACTTCAGAGCTCAATGAAAAAAAAAAATGAACTGTTTCACGAATACCACATGATTTCAGAAACCATCCAAACACAATTTATTTTTCTGTCTGAACACAGTGTGTATCCAGCAGAAAAACATGCATGTCAGTTATTTGAGATAATAATCATCCAACCTAAGAGAGTGAAAACACATTTTGATCATCTGTTTGGCTTAAACTTCACAAGTCTTAGGTAAAGCATTTCAAATTGCAGAAAAAGCCCTGAGTGCTGCCCATTGTAGCCTCTATCATGATGGATGGATGGATGGATGGATTTCCAACAGCAGTACAAAGCAAATGTGTTCTGCATAGTAGCAAAGAGCTGAGGTACTACAAACTTCCAGGTGCTTAATCCTTATTGATTGCTCAAAACCTTGGCCTAATAAGGATTGTTTTGTCTTTAATACACCTAGGGACAAATTTTCTCCTCAGTTACATGCACATGGCTGTCATTATGATCACACACAGCCAAGCACTTACCCAAGGACAAAATGTGGCTCTAGGAGACTCTTCATTGCTCAGATTTATACAGACACAATACCAATCTTGCTAACTGGCATAATGCTTGTATGTGCCTTGAAAAAAATGCTGTGTATCCAAATTAGCTCATCCTCAAAAAAAAAACGGGGGAAGGGGAGGGAGAAGCTCTTGGCAATGTAAAAGGAATGCTGAATTTTTTTTTTCATTTACAGTTCTTGCTTAAAGCCAACTTTGCGAACAAGACAATCAAAAAAATATGGTTTGAATCAAGAAAGTCTATGGCTAAAAATGAGATACCTTCCTCAAAGTTTATGAATGGAAGAAAGAGGAAAACCAAATAAATAAAAGTTAATTTGCTTACTTTGGTATTCATGTTCTGAGAGAACTCCAAAATAGTATCAACTCTTGTCCACGCATCAGGATGTTCTTTTAAGTGAGTCAACACTTCTTGTGCCATTCTTTGCTGAAAGAAAGTTTGATTTGAAAAAAGTGTTAGCATTAGATTATTTGAGAACTTACATGCTGTCACTGAAGACATCAATATGTAATACCCCATTTAAATTATTTTTTTAAGAGTAAGGCAGAACTCAACCAGCAGCAATAAGTCCCTTAAGCCTCTTTCTGTGACAGCTGAAGTTTAGTAACAACCAAACTCCGAAAGCCCATAGATGCAGGATAGTAATTACTCACTTCCACTCCTCCATCCTGAATGGTTGATCCAGACCAGCAGCAAACATGCAAGAAGAGCACACATGATGGGGAGAACCTAGTAGGGAATGAAGTCTTCTCTGCTTCCACAAAGTCATCTAGAGAAAACTTCATTCTAGGGCACCCAAACTTTCCAGTTCCAGTGGAAGCACTTACACAAGGGCCAGCTTTAAGGAACACTGTTTTGTGCTGCAGAACTGTTGATTTTATTTTGAAGAACCGCAGAGCATTAGAGGTCTCCAACCCCTACTTCTGAGGGATCCTAGGTGTACCTAACAACCTACAAAACCATAATAAAAACCTACTGGTGGGAGGAAGGGAGCTGGTCATGCTAATGGTTTGCTCTTCCTTGGAGACTGACATTATCAATTACTGTCCTAGATGCTGTGGTTTCCTGAAAACCTCATCTGAAGCAATTACACATTGAAATAGCTGAATTTGTTTTAGCCATCCTTTTCAAAAACCTGGATGTCCTCAAGAACTTTTAGTGAGCCAAAGTGATGTCAGCCATTTCCAAAAGTGCCACGTACTGACAAATCTCGCTGCAAATTGCACCCCCTCCAAGCATCAGGCACTGCCTTACCAACAAGGGGGACATTTTACAACACAATTAACAGAACTTACTCTTTCACTGCACAGTAGAGCCAACTGGACAGAGTTACAAAGCAGTTAAAGCTTTGCTTTAGGATTAACTTCAACTTAGAACTTACTATAGCCAGGCAGCTTTCTAGTCTCATCCACGTACATACTTGAGCTAATCAGCAACTGGTGTAAGAAATCATGTATTCTCAGCAACTTAGAAACCAAATCAACACCTCAGATCTATCTATCTATCTATTTATCTATCTATCTATCTATTTATCTATCTATCTATCTATATATATATATATATATATAAAATATAAGAAACTGACAAATTTGGCATGTGATTTACAAAATAAAATTGGAGGTACCAACAGAAAAGGGCAAGGATGCCTAAACTATCTGTACAACACTACTTGCACCCCTACTGAATATAACTGAGCACTGTGGAGCAACTGGACCAGCAAGTCCCTGCAGATTTGATAAATACAGGTACCACATAAATATTCTGTTTAAGACCACAACCAGTACAGCCCTATTGTTCCAGTGTGACATCAGAGTTAAAAACAAGCAGAAAAACCAGCACTTTCAATACACTTTAGTTTTAAAAGGGAAGGAATAGCTGTATTACTTCCAGGTTCAATCTGAAAGTGTTTTTATATTGGCCTCCTGCTTGCTTCTAATACTGGTGACATATCCCAGGATCAAATTTCAACACCAACAAAACACAGACAGTCCATTCCCTTCTCCCAGCACTGAAAGGTTTGCTCTCATACCCACTAACCCCTCTTCTGGACACTAAACCCTGCCGTTTCATAAACAGCACAAATCTAGTAATAATGGTTTTAGTAATAAAACAAAGCCTCATGGTGTCACTTGCACCAAAAAGAAATTTGCAAATAATCTTTCTGGATGTGTGAAGATCTAACAGCTCAATGGAATTCAGAGGCCGGGATGAGTCCAGGTAAACGTTTATGACTTGCATGAAATCTCCTTAGTCATGAGTTGCACTTGGGGTGGGGACATTCATTCTTTTCAGAGAAGTACACCCAAAAAAAGCTAAGAGGAAAAAAATTTAAATCTCCAGGACAGAAAATAGCTTCTTTCTTGCCTAATATAGATCAGCAGATAACAGTTTTGCAAGCAGAGATAAGAACTAAGCAGAAGGAGGAGGCAGGTGAATCTGAAAGCAAGTTCAGCACAGGCCATTCAGGTTGCATTCTAAACCTGTTTTACCCTGACATTACCCTGACCTGTTCCAGGAAAACCACTGGTAATCTGCCGTTTTTAATATTTAGTTTCCTCAACTCCCTATTATTCCTGTCACCTTTCAGTAAAGGACTTGAGCTGTCAGACTCCACTGATAACCATTTTTTCCTGTGTTTTTTTTTAACCCCCTGGAAGAGGGAAAAGCTCAGACCCCCTGAAATGTCTGCAGTTTGGAAAGGTACTAAAATAGCTGACCAAAGTTTCATTGAGGTGACACGTATAAGTACACATATTTAAACAAGTTTACGTCGTAATTCACTTTTGCCAGTTAAACACCACCTCTTGAAGTTTTGCACCTTATTGCATTGATTTTCTAAACACTAGAGATTCTTCCCAGCTGTTGTAAGTGAAGCAACTTCTCACAATGCCAGAACAATAGCAATGTGATCATTGTATTTAGTGTTAATCCTTTATTTTCCTTATAAACTTTCCCAACCTTTTCAACTCTTTTCAAACCAAACGACATTATAAGCATCACCTGTTTTGCAGGCCAGTAAAAGATCACAAAACAAGTGCCACAGATGTCCATACTTTTAAGGCAAAAGCTACAAGTAATTTTCTGTCATTCAAGCACTTAAAAAACTACAGCAAGCAACTATTTGAATTTAGGACACTCAAAATGCAAGTATTTCAAAAAACAACAAGGTATTTCAAAACCTATTGGAATTCACAGTAGTAAGCTTTACAAAAGCTTTTTTTTTTTCCCTAAAGAGATACACAAAGCAAGTATATGCAAGTATATCATTGTTTATTCTAACAGCTGGAAAGAATAGAAAAGCATCAGCTACTTTGTCCCACTTAATTCACTTATTGTTGTGCAAGACTATCTTAGTAAGAGATGCCTGACACTGAAACTCCCAATTTGTTGAGCCTGAACAATTAAAATCTGCCAGAAGAGGAACCATGCCAACACCCTTTGCAGCACTACTTGCTCTCAGCATTTTAAGTCTTGTTTCCAAAGAAGTTCAAGAAATAAATAAAAGCCATACAAGATTCACTTTCAAGGCAATATATGCAAACACACAAATGCACAGTCCTTCCATTTCAACTTAGTACTTCACAATCTGCACTAAGTCCAAAGGAAAGAATGCAAGAAGAGCCTGTGCAAACTGTAATGGGAAATAAAAAAGACCAAACACAAGAAAGGAACAAACTCTTCTATTAAATATGCATGACCCGCTTCTTTATAAATACAAACACAATAATAGCACCAATAAGGTTTTCCTTTTAACTACAATTCTTCACTGAAGCAAACATTACACTTATGGCTTCACAATTCTGTCCATAATAAGAACTAACAGGTAGCTCAGATCTTCCTGAAGAACTAAATCAGAAAAGGTGAGCTGCACCAAATCATATTTGCTAATAATTCTCAACATCAGAAGGCAAGCTAGAAATGAACACACACCAAATAAACATTTTTCCAAGTGTCACTTCAATGTGAATTCACATTCCATGTGACTGCCAGTGATATTCCAGTCACTAGCTCAGTAAATTCACTAATATTACTAATTGTTACTGAAGTGAATTGATTTTGCTCAGCTGATTTGTAGTGAGGTTAAACATGGTCAATAAATGCACGTTCCAAGTCCCCTTACCTGTGCACCTTCTCCATGGTACAAGCAGTTCACCACATTGTCCAAGAGATTGATATCCAGTTTCTGGTTAAAATCCAGCAGCTGACGAGCTGCATGGTCTGCTAACATTGTCATAATTGCTGGCATAGATTACTGCAAAATAAATTTTAAAAAATTGATCAATTAGTAAGAAATTATTATCTGATGCAGCTGCAAAGCAAGTGCTTCAACTCAGCTCATTTGTCTCATTGAAACAAGCTGCTTATGTTAGCAGTAACAGATAACACTGCTTTGATTGTGGGGCACACAGCAGGACAAACTTTTCCTTTTCCCCCCGGAAAAATTCACCCATCACTACCCCAGCTCAGCCCTCAGGCAGGGTCTTCAACAGGGTAAAACATATAATAACAGTCTGACTAGAGAATGGGCTGTGTCACCAGCACCCTGGGGCTTACTGCAAAGCAGGTACCAAGCCCTACATGTCTGCTGGTCAAAAAGCCTCGTGTCACTACAACCAAAACCCACACTGGCAATCTCAGCCGAGTATCGAGTTCCCAAGGCCAACATGCACGTCCAGAAGATTCAGTTCCAAAAGCTTTTAAACACTTGGGTAGGGAGGTGAAACATGAGCTACACACAGAGTAAGAAATTAGCCACAGGGCATTTTTCAAATAGTTGGGGGAAAAAAAGAAAACCACCTTACAAGTTAACCACATCCAAGTAAAAAAAAATTACCACTGAAACTAAGTTGACTGAAGGCACTTAGAGAACATGAAGCAAAGGGACTGTTTAATCAGCAGGTTACTGTGTGTGCCATGTGAGATCACTTCAAACTGAAATGGAATTCTACTGGAGGTTTCAGGTCCCCTAAACTCTGGGACAAACGCATTAACTCTTTGTCCCAGATAGAGCAGCCTTGATATTATGCAAAGGGAGTCAGGTGGGGCGTGCATGTAAGATCCTTTACCAGCCAGAGACTGGTGCAAGATAAAGACATTCATGAAAAGCAGGAAAACAAGCCAGAAGAAGCCACAGAATTTTTGATGGTAAGTAATACTCTACCTTTTTCTACTTCCCCCACGTTGCAAACACCTAATCAAGGTTACTGCTCTGTTCTCACAGAAAATGGCAACCCTAACACATACTCCCACCCTGCCAGCTACAGCACCTGGGTGCCACTCACTGTCCTTTTCAAACCCTGTAAACCCACATATCTCACATAAAACTGCTCACTTAAACAGCCAGAAGTCTGGGCAAGTGCAAGATCAATCAAAAAGTTACACCAGAGCCATCTGCATACTCAGAAAGATACAACCTGAAACTTTTCCAGGAACACACCCCATATAGTCAGATTTACTCTTACTGAATAACTCCGTGTGTTAGGAAGAATTTGTTTTATGCATTAAAGTCAAGCTCAAAAGTAAGGAGCAAGACAAACCTGTGCCTCAACCCGAGTAATTACTAATTAAGTGAAAGTTTTACAGTAGCATCCAGACAAGGAAAATCTTTTGTTTAGAAATGTGTACATGCAAGTAGCATCAAGTAATTTCTTTTACTTTTATATATAAAAATAGCTTCAAACCCAAATATTCTAATTGGATTATTAAGTAGAAAACTCAGTGCTACTACACTAACACCACCATTTTAAGGGCTTCATCTTAACATCCAGTCAAGTCTTTTTAAAACATATACCTGCAAAACCAGGAGAAAATAAACACCAAGTAGAGAACAAAATAAATTAAAATTAACATTCCATGTCTAGTCTTCCCTCCTTCAACTCCCAATGTTTTCAAAATTGCGATGTTAAGTTTGGAGGTGAGAAACGGAGAAGCAGAAAAGGCTGACTTCATTCTTCATTTCATTCTTTTGGCTCAGGAGGACGCTGAGAATGTCCCCTGGCAAACGAGGGGCAGCACTAGAAGGAAACTGCAGCCATGAAGAGGCTCCGAGCTGTTAAAGCTCCCAGGCACGCCCCTTTTTGTCCACATCTGCCCTCCATGGCTGAGCCGGGAAAGCGGTTCCCAAACTACAATAAACGCCGTGAACCAATCGCTCCTCAGGTAGAGCCATTCATTTCAGACCTGAGCCTCTCTCGGTGGTTTTCAGGCCGCCCCGAGAGCGCCAAGGAGAAGCAGCGTGACCGAGAGAAGTTATTCAACACATGGAGGCCGAAAGGAAATGTTTTGAATAGGGCCCTTCGCCACTCCCAGCATTATCTTCGAAATGACCTACCTACTTCGGCAGCCGACACAGAAATGGCGGCTTTGTGGCCACCACCACCTGCAACCAACTGGATCTCCCACTCCTAACACGGTACCCACACGGAGCTCATAATCTCTGATTTACTGTACTCCTACACTTTTCCCTCCCCCATCACGCCTGAACTCCGGAACAGGTTTAAGCCTCCGCTCCAAGAACCACCACTGATCAGTCCTTCAATAAATGGGCAAACAGAAGCAAACAAGTTTAAAAAAATATACAAAAACCCAACCAGCAAAAAAATCTGAACTACAACACAGCAAGAATGTGACATCTACCGAAGGTCAAAAGAACTGCATTTACAGCACTGTTTACACAGTTATCCCAACTCTCGATGACCCTGGACCTTTAACACAACAGTTAGCTTGTTGTGGTAGACCCGATTCATTTTGGCATGTAGCACACAGCAGTAACAGCAGGCACTTAATAGTAAGAAACGTTTACCATGAGTCCTACAGCACCTTTAACCCAGATACTTAAAGCTCATTGGGGGCACAGCGACTAAAAAAAAAAAAACCAAACCCATCCTGGGAGAGTCACTGTGCTCCATTTCTAAGCACGCAATGCAAATGAATTGCCTCCCTCTTCCAAGGAATTAGCTGCATCACTTGTAAATCCCACCCAGGAGGGGTGAGTGGCTCTGAAACGCAGCGCACGACAAACGCGTTCGCATCACGCTCCACACAGCAGCAATGGCAACGAAACCGCCCCTTCCCTTCTTCACACACACGTGAAGGAGAAGGACGAGACGGATTAAGTAACATCTGCCCGACACCTCGGAGCGTTCATTTTCGGCTGGAAATAACTCACACCCACCCAGCGCGGCGGCCCTTCCCCGGCTCCTGCCGCAGCGCCCCGGCGGGCGGGCAGCGCCCGGGCTCTGGGGCAGCGCCTCCGGCTCCCGGCTCGGGCCGGCAGCGCCCCGGCTCCCGGCGGGGAACGGGCCCGGGCGGTGGGTCGGGCGGGCCGGGGCCCTGCGGAGCGCGGTGGCCCCGCAGCCCCTCCCTCCTCCTCCTCCTCCTCCCCTGGGCTCCAGCCCTGCGCTCTATACAGGGCTCCCCACGTGATCCAGGCGGACGTTTCAATACTGCTGCACAGACACACACACACAAAAAAATATTTCTGGAAACTTCCACTCCTAATAATTTACAGATTATGTTGCCGGATTTGCCCGTACCCGATCCCAGCCTGCCCGGCCCCCTCCTAACGAGGAGCATCCCCCGCAGCATCCGTGGCTGCGTTCGGCCAGGCCGGGGATGCTCGTACCCCAAACCCCCTCCAAGCGCACCCCCGCCCCTCAGGGCTTCTCCACGGGGTGCATCGCATCCCTCCCGGCACAGGCCAGGCTCTGTGCCCTCCCGCACGGGCACATCCCCCCGTTCCGCCCCCTAAAATACCCCACTCTGCCCCCTCCGCCTTGCCCATCGCGACCCCCCCGCAACCCTCGCTTACCTAGGGGTTTCTCACAGCCTCTTCCTTCAGAAAGTAGGGGCGGGCGAGCCAAGTTTCTAACCACCACACGCCACAAGAAAAAAAAAAAAAATAAAAAAAGACCACCAAAAATAACCCCCTCCCAAAAAGAAAAAAAAAAAAAAAAAGAAAAAAAAAACACGGAAGGAGGGAAAAAAAAAAAAAAACCAGCACGGAAGGAGGGAAAAAACCACCAGGGCAGGAGATGGGGGGGAAGGCGAGCGCTCCCTCCTCGGTGGTGGGTCGGGGTAAGTGGCGCCACTCCTCCCCTCGCAGCGTGCCCGGCCTGGCTGCACCAGGAGCCCGCAGCGGCCCCCGGGGCTCCGCGCTCGGCTCCGCGCCTTCCCCTCAGCCCCGGGAAAGCGGCCGGCGCGGCGCTCCGGCCTCGCTGGTGCGGGGGGATCTACCCGGCTGCGCCTCCCGCGCCGCCCAGGCCCGGCCCCGCCGGCTCTCGCTGCCCCTGCGGCTGCCGCCCTCCCCGCCCGGCGCTCAGTTCGCCCCCATTCCCGCCGCCCCCCCCGCGGCTCGCACTAAACTTCGCCCCCTCAGCTGCGGGTCCCCTACGAGCAGGTCACACACGCGGCAGCGGCGACGGGGACTGAGCGCGGCGCGTCTCCCCCTCCTAATGCCACAGGCTCGGAACCGGCTCAAACCGGTTCAGACTGGGAGATTCCATCTCGGTTTAGTTTTCAGCCCATGGCGC
Source organism: Chamaea fasciata (assembly GCF_029207755.1). NCBI lineage: Eukaryota > Metazoa > Chordata > Aves > Passeriformes > Sylviidae > Chamaea > Chamaea fasciata. The sequence continues at coordinate 8,252,645 of NW_027094088.1, read as the reverse complement.
CGCGGAGCGTTTGGAAACCTCGGGAGCCCCGCCCAGCCGCCGCTCCCATTGGCTCCGGGATGTGCCGCCGCGACGGCGACCGCCACGCTGATTGGTCAGACGGGCTGTCAATCCGCTGCGCGGCTCGGATGGGCGGGGGAAGCGATAGGCGGCGGGGGGGTTAGCAGAGGGGACCCGCCCCCTCTCCAGCAGCGCTTTGCGCGCTAAGGGGGGGGGGCGCCGCTCTCCGATAGGCCGAGCCGCGCCGTCACTCAACGAGGCCCCGCCTCCCCGTTCGCAAAGCGCGGGCGCAGGCCTGCGCGCGCTCTCATTGGGCGGTGGCGGTAGCGGCGTGACGCGCGCGCCGGAGCGCGGCATTCGGGGCTGCGGCGGGAGGGGGCGGGAAAAGCGCGGCCGTTGGGCGCCCCCGGGCGCGTGCCCGAGGTGCAATGGCGGGAGCGGGGCGGACGGTCCGTGAGGGGAAGGGGCTCGGGGCGGCTGATCCGTGTGAGGAGAAGGGGTCTGGGGGCCTCTGCTCAGTGAAGTGAAGGGACTTCGTGGGGTCTTCCTCAGTGAGCTAGAGGGGTTTGAGTGAAGGGGTTCGTGGGGCTCTGCTCAGTGACGTGAAGGGACTCGGGGGTGCTGGCCCGTGAAGGGAGGAGGTTGGTGGAATTGGCCCGTGAGGGGAAGGAGCTCGAGCACCATCCCGTTTGTGCTAAGGTGCTGTTTCCGACGGAGTATAGCGAGGGGATGGGGGCACCCTCTGTGTGGGGGCTGTGTGGCAGTGGCGGGCATTGCCCCGCTGGTCTCTCAGGGAGGGAGCGGAGTATCTTAGCTGTGGAGTGGGCCCTGTGCAACAGCCCGTGGTGGGTGCTTTCTGTCCCTTACCCCAGCAGTCCTGTGCTCTCCACCAAAGCCTGTGCAAGTTGCGAGTGAGGTGCGTGTCCCTTCCTCTACGATGCCTCTGTCCCTGGGGTGTCCAGCTGCCTGCAGCAGCCCCTTGCAGCTGCCCTCTGAGCTGTGCTTCAGGCAAGGCTGGCTTTAGATTTATCCGACTCTCGGGCTGTGTGAGGTGTATTAGATCACCAGATGGGAACAGAGGTGATCTTGGGGCTTTTCTGTGGAGGCACAAACTCAGCAGGCTGTGGTTGCTCATCTCATCGCTGCACGAGCAGAGAACATGCTTGTCAACTTTCATGTGGAAAAGCTCCTGTCAGTGAATGTACTCTGTACCTTACATATACATTTCTTCAGTCTTACCTCCTTATTTGAAAAAGCCATAGCTGTGGAAACTTAAGACTCACTTCTGTCAGGAGGTTACTATTAGGAAAGATACCCTTCTAGGTTCCCTTCTAGGAACAAACTCTTTTTCATCACTTCGTTTGAAGCAGTTACTTTGTTTTCGAGATGGCATTACACTGCTCAGTGAAACTTGTAATAGAAGTGATACTTTTGATTTGTGGAATGCCCTCTGGGTGGTTTCCAAAGGAAGCTTTCTCTATAGCTTTGTTCTGGTGGTCACCTGTGGTATGGCTGAGAGTATGGGGGGGATGCTTAATCACTTTTGCTCAGTTTTAAAAGGAAAAAAAAATAGTGATTTGTGGTGTGTAGACTGCTTGGGGGTAGTGGCTAAATTGCCACTAGTGTGAAGTTTGAATCTAACAGGCAGGTGCTGTGCTGTTGCTAATAAGTCATAAGAAGAATACTTAACTATGTTTTTGAAGCCTTTGTTGGCTTTCTAACTTTACAGATATAGTGTGCTCAGCCATTTAGCTGCTGGATGGGGCTCAAAACCTGTATTTTTTCCATATGATATTTTAATCTGTACCTTCTGTGGAACACCACAGTTTAAAGCTAGGCATCTGTAGTCATCCCCAAAAGATTGCCAGTGCAATCAAAACCATAACATACTTGAATAAATAAATACAATTACACATCCTTACACTGTTCTGATTGCCTGACCAATTCTGTGGGGCATTCCAGCTCCTCAATCTTCCTTTTGTGGGTGTGTGTTATGTGGTTTCTTTACTTTGTTTCTGGGACAGCTGGGGAAATCTTGTATTCAAATACACATTTGTGTTTTGGGCAGAATCTCAGAGGATGCAGGATGGTGTGGTGCCAAATCAGATCCTGTGTGATGTAATACTGGCTTGATGTAATGTATTACTGCACTTAATTCCTCAGTTAAGTTTCTTGGAAAAAAATTCTGCAGCATTTAAGGCTTGAGGAGCTGGAATGTGAATGGTCTCTTTTATTTTCTATCATGCCTAAGAGGAGCTGCATCCTGCTAACATCTGCGTCAGGGTGGTAACAGTGCTTTGTTTAATTCAGCTTGTTTGTCTTGCTCTGGTGGGTTGGCCTTTGCAGAGTGGCTGTAATTGAAGATAGCATTGGAGCTGCTGCGATTGAATTTGGAAGCGATTCCAGTAGAAGGGACGGGCATAACAAGCTGTTGGTGGGTTAAAAGCAGGGCTGTAACTCTAGCACTTAGAATAAACAGTTCCTATGTGTGTTTTGATGTTCTTGCTAGTTCTCATGTTCAAAACAAACTGATGTAAGAGACCAAAAAGTCAGATTCTTTTAACTCCTTCTCCTTGTGCAGAAGGTTCACTTCTATTTCCTTTGTGTGTAAATGTATGTAAGAGATGAATGTTTAAATCCTCAAATCAGTTCCTTAAATGAATGTTAACTATTTTGGGAGTCAATGCAGCTTCACAATTTCATCAAGTGTTGGTAATGCCCCAGATTGCAATGTGGTTTTCATAAGTTGCAGGAGTAACAAACACAGCAGGGGTTGGCTCTGCCACTTTTTTTGCTAAATCCTGTGCTTGAGTAGGGGAGAGTTCCTGTCCTGCCTCATCACTGTTATCTCAAATAACACTAATTTTTTTTTTCAGAAATAGCCTTCCTATCTTCCTGCAAGCTGTGGTCTGGGAAAACTGAACTCTTCCCATCTCCCTTGCATAAGGAGCCAGGTGAAGGCTGGTTCAGAAGCTCGGGGCAGGCAGTAAAAAGCAGCTGATTTAGCAGAATGTGTGTATCTGATCACAACTTCTCTCCCACACATGCTATCAGGAGCTGTTGTAAGCTTGTGCTTGCTATTTTGTTGCCACTGTTCCCTGTCTGATGGCTCCTTTATTAGATGTTCAGTCTGGTATTTCAGCCTTGCTGGAATCAATAGAAAAATTTGCTTGGGTTTCAGGTCAGCAGTGTGGCTTGGTAGTGATAAAAGCTAACTGCACACTAGGCTGGATCAAAAGGAGCATGACCAGGACATCAAATGAAGTGATTCTTTCTCTCTGTTGGTCACTCAGCAGCTGCATCTGGCACACCATGCCTGGATTTTGGTCCATACCTACAAGAAAGATGTGGAAAACCCTGTGCAAGTCCAACAGAGCCTGTCTTCAAGGTGGAGAAGGGACTGAGGGAGCTGGGCTTCTTCTGCCTGGAAAAAAAATGGGTGAGGGGAGACCCAGTAGCACAAACCAAAGCAGGAGTGGGTATGGGCAGAACTTAGCTTTTTGTGGTCTATTTGTTCTTCACAAGGGCCCCACAATTAATGGAGGTAAATATATTTTGTATGCTGGTCTAATCCCTGCACACACTGTTCAGGGGTGATGGGGTGGGCCACCAGGGTCTGAGAGTGTCACAAAATTAAGGTTATATGACTAGGCCAGCAGTGCTTATTAACTCTCACCCCAAAGTTAGAGTGCTCTTCCTTTTACCTTTAATGTATTCTTTTTTACTCTTTAAAGCTTTTTTATTTGTTTTGGACACTCTTCCTGTAAATTTGCTTTAGCAGATCATCTCCTTTAGCTGTGGTCAGTTTGGTTTTTCAGAACCAGAATGATTTTCTTGGGTGGTGTGCCAGCATTAGGGGCTGTGCACTGGGAAAGCTGAGGTCCTCATACAAGGAGGAGGCATATCAAGTTGGTGTCATAATTTCTTGACTGGTGAAGTAGGACTGGTAAATGGAAAGAGCAGGGAAGAGAATAAAATATAGCTGGGGAAATAAGGCAAAGAGAAGGCAGGTGTTGAGTGAGGCTGAAGTGAAAGGAATGAGGCATTCACAGGAAATTGCCAGCTGTAAATTTTCAAGGATGTCTGGGCAACGCACAACTGAAACAATCTGTTAATGTCGAGTGTCATTGTAAACAGCCCCAGCCTCCACCTCACCCTTCAGGAAAGGCCCTTTCCCCATCCATGCCTTTATGGGGGGCGTGTCCTGACTGCAGAGCCTTCACTTCACCACGCTGTGTCCATTGCCAGAGCTTTCTTCTCAAAGCAGGGAAAGATGCCTTGTAGTTTCCACTTTCTCCTCCAGCTGTCCTACTTTGTTCTGGGGTTATTGACATGATAGGACCCGGAAATATGTTTGGCTAATGAAAGGAATGCAGAGAATTTGTTCTGTCCTTCCATTCTTGCTTCATGTCATTCTAGAAATGGCAGAACTAATCCTGCCTGAGCATCCTTCTTCTCATTGAGCATCTGCTGCCATTCTTAATTGTTTTATTTTTTCTTTGGGAGAGCTTCTAATGTACTTTTTTTATTCTTTAATTGCTTTCATTTGACTCCACCTTTACCGTGTCTTTGGCCAAACAAATTTTGCATTTCATTTAATTTATTCTTGGAAGAAAGCAACTGTCTGTTTTGATGAATGTCCCAGATCAGTGATTTCAGAGAGGCTGGATGTAAGAAGAATATTTAACAGCATTTGCAGATGATCCTAAGTCAGGTGTTACAAACACGAGTAGGAAGAAATAATGCAACATAATCTAAAAATCTTGGAAAGAGGAAATTGAATGTAACTGAGTGGAGAGGAGAAATAAAAACTGATATGTCCTTGGGGAAAAAATAAGTTCAGTCCAAGGGAAAACTTGGAAAATAGAGCTGAGAGAGAAAGTGGAGAGCAAATTAAATATTCCTTTGCTTGGTGACAGGGCAAAGGAAAGGACAACATAATTAGGGAGTATCTGTGGGCATTGCTTGAAACAGCAGCAGGGGAGTGGCCTAAAGTAATTTCAAGAGCACTCCTAGAATATTTTAACTGAACCTGGGTATCTCTTTATCAATGTGTTTTAAACAGATGGGCACAATTTCAGAGACAATTGGTGATTAACACTTGAGAGAGTAAAGGTATGAAATGTGTAAAACACAACTGAGGAAAAGCCAGATAAGGATATATTCATCAATAAACTTCCTAAAGTGATGAACTGTTAATCAGTTGATGAAAATTTTGAGGTAATTAAAATAGCCCTCAGAAAGGTTTAGGCATAAAAATTCAAACTGTAAAATAACTTTTCACTGTATATACAAATCCGTGAAAAACAGATCCTAAGAAAAAACTGGGGAAAACCACTCTATGTAACAGGGAACAAATTCTCCATCTGCAGTCTTTTAAAGATGTAGATGCAGATCTTTTAAAGATGCCATCTTTTTGGTGTCCCACTGATCACTGAATTCTTCTGCTAGCCAAGCCTTGCTTGCCATATTCACGTGAATTGTGCTGATGCTGAAATGAGGTCAGAAGGTAAAGGTAAGAATTTTTCCCCTTCTTCTAGTAAAGTTCAAATAAGTGAATTTATAAAATTTTTACTGAAAAAAGTCTGTAACTATGTAAACAAGTGAGCACAGTGAGATATAAATACTGCTTTTGCGTTATGTAGCTATAAAGTAATACTCATAACTTAAGAGAAATCAGCTGTTCTTCAAGAACTGTTTAACTGTAATAAACTTAGCACAAATTCTGTTAGGCTCAGCTCTAGGAGCAATTCTGGAATCTGCAGCTGTGAACCATTTTCTGTGATGCTGAGACTCTGTCAGGAAGATAGTGTGAAGTCTGCTGACACAGGGACTGCCATAAAGCCATGTCAATAAAATCTTGCAAGGAGGCAAGCCCCAAGTTGTCTCCTTTTTGTTAAACAAGAATTGGTCATCTCTGAAAACATTCATTTGTTCTGGAAGTGTTGGGGGGGGTTTTGTGTGTTTTGGGTTGGTTTTTTTTGGGTTTTTTTTTGTTTGTTTGTTTGTTTTTTGTTTTTGTTTTTTTTTGTTGTTTTTTTTTGTGTTTTTTTTTTTAACCCCTGGTTTTGATACAGTTTCTTAGTTTTATATTTTAGTCTAACCCATTGCAACTTTTTAAGGACCTTAAGGATTTGGGGTTTTTTAAGGAAAGGTAGTAGGATTTGTGTTCCAAAATAGCAATCAAACAGTAAAATTCAGGAATCTGAGATAAAATATTCTATAGTGTCAGCGCTCCAAATGCCATTGGCAGAGGCTATTGATTCTCCTCAATAAACTTACACAGTGTTAAATCTAGCAATTGTCTCTGGGCAATTGCCTCTTACTTAGGTCCACTTTGTATTTAAAATGGAACTGCTAACTTCATTGTGATAATGTCTTTATTTGGGGCATTACTTGATCTTTCAGCTTTTGAGGTGATAATCTTCTCTCTCTAATGAGTAAAACAGCTCCAGATGGCAATTGAGGAATAGCTCCTGAATTGATTAGGAGCTGAAGATGATTGATTGTCTTTAGTAAATTCTTGATATTTCCAAGATTGGTGAAGCCCTGTCCTCTCTATGATTTCATAGGCATGTGATAATTTTCAGTCATTAATCTGAGTTAAACTGAAAAAGCCCACTTTACATCCAGAGGTAACAGTCATGCCCCTTCTGGAATAACCTCTGGCATCCTTCTGTAGCTGGGGTTGTGGATCCCAGGATATGAGTGTCGTGGTATTAGTGTGAGTGTGGTGGGGGTCACTTCCATGAGAATTGGTGGCTTTAGTGGTTGCCAAATTCATGAACACATCAGGGTAAAATACAGGTTAGAGCTCCAAGTGAGACTGTTTTATAACTGATTTATCTCAGCCCAGTCTCAGCTTTATAACTGAACCCAAATTCCAAACTGTCCCTCATCACTTCCAGGTGTTTTTAATGCTTTGCCTTTACCTTCCATGCTGTCATGTGTACAACTTGGCTACCCCTTCCCAGATCTGTAGTGAACAGCCTTGAAATTAAAATGTGTATTCCCCAAGTGATGAACATGGGGCTATAATTCCTAAACAAGCTCCTTTAGCTTGCTCATTTTGGAAATCAGCAACATCTTTTTATATGTTGGGAAAAGAAAGAAGGTAGAAGGATGGAAGGGGTAGAAACCAAATCACTATTCAGGCTTTTCATGGAGAGGTGATATGAAGAAACAATTTGGAGGAAAATGCAGCTCTCCATTTTGGGCAAATAACACTGTGCTGAAGGAAAAGCTCTCACTCTTCCCAAGCTTTTTGACGATGAGCTTGCAGGTTTTTGAATGCACGTAGTATGTACACAATCAACTTCCAATTCAGTAGGAGTCTTGGTTATTATTTTTTCGTGGTTTCACAGTGAACTGCTTGATTTTGGATATGGGGGGTTTTTTTTCTGTTTAAGCTTTACTTGTTTTTTCACTCATTTCTCTATTTCAGTCCATAAATTATTGTTCAGCCTTTGGCAAGCTGTATTTTTAAACTGCTGCTCTCTTCTGTCATACCTGTGACTAAACTTAGTCTTTGATCATGTTCCTTTGTGGCTGGTCTTTTCCACTGTGAAGGGAAAATTAGAACTAAAAAAAAAAAAAATGGTATTTCTATCCTTAGAATCCTTTTTCCCCTGTGAGCATCCTTTGGAGAATTTGATTTTAAGGGAGCATCCCTGCCAGCTCTGTGTTCAGGTAGCAATAAGCATTTTTGTAGGCAGGGTAAAATGAGAAACTTGGCATCACAGACTGAAAACAACAGGGCTGCCACACATTCCTTGTGTCACAGAGGTCACCGCACTTCCCAGGGGCATGTCAGCAACACCTTCCATGGCAAAAGCCAACTTCACTTCCCCCTGCAAGGAAGGATTGGGTCCAAACACCTCCAAGTTACTTCCCAAAAGGTGAAAGATGCTGGTGTAGGTGACCAGTTTGTCTGTGTGGATGGACAGGCTTTTTGTCATTCCCTCTTTCCTTCTTGGACTGCAGCAAAGATGCTGCATGTATTTTCTTCCTGGGTAATTAGACTTCAACGATTTGGGAAATGCAGGTCTTGAGAGCTGCCTGCACGGAGAAAATGGGTAATTAGAAGCATGTGTTGTGCTCTGAGTGTTCCAGGGAGCTGTCTGGGCCAGAGCGAAAGGCTGGATTGGCACAGTGTGACATTGCTGTGCAGATGCAAACCTGGGGTGCCTTTAACCATTCTAACCCCATTACAAACTGAGTTGTAAACAGGGGGTATTTATTTATAGGGTCTCCAGTTTGATGATTTTTGCCCTGGCAGGATATTAGATGAAGATCTGTATCTACATAAAATATTTTGAGCAGCCTGTTGCCCAAGTTATTTCTGAAAACTGACTTTATAAATGGTAAAACTAAAATATTGGCATTTGACTCCAGCTGTAGGAAAGAGATGTTATGCTTTAGTTAGGTGTCACCTAACAGCAAAGTAGCCTTAAACCTAAATCTGTCTAATGTGTCCTGGACTGAAGATGGAAAACGACTTTAGGTTGGTTTCAAGATGCCTGTTAGATACAGCCCACAAAGCTGAAAAAAGTTTCTAGGACAATGTAAATGAAATAAAATTGCACCTTTCATCTGCCAAGTCCTTCATTCTTGCTCTGTTTAAAGTTGGTGTTGTGGGGAGGTAGCAAATGACTTTGTGATGTGTTTCAGCCAAACAAGGTCATGGTTATGGCCGAGTAATGGAGAACTTTTTTACTGTTTTTTTTTTTTTTTGAAGGGGTCCTCTGAGTTTGGTGGAATCCCCTATTAAATCTTTTGTTAAAAATAGAGATGCCATGTCCTCTTACAGCAGGGATGTGCTTTGTGCTTAATGGTTTCCCTCATGAAAATAATCACCAAGGAATGCTAATATTTTTAATAGTAGATTCTTATACAGAGGGGAGAAAGGCGTTCTGCTTGTGATACTCTAAAGACCACTCAAGTATGATCAATAATCCATTAGCAGGAATCTCTGTTCCATTTAACACCGCTAACAAGTTTTTCCATCCCTTCCAAGTGTAAAGCAGGACAGAGAAGTAATCTGGAAGGTTGAACTGTGGAGGAAGTCAAAATAGCACCAAAAATAGTTTAATAAAAAGGTACTTAGCAGAAACCACATCTAAATCAGCCTTATTTTTAATACAAAATATCTTGTAAGGCTGCCTGTGTCTGCTGTGCAGCTGAGAGGCACAGTGAGGGCATTTCTTCAGTAAATAGTGGAGTGTCGTGGCTGTGAATGCAACAAAACTGCTTTACGGAGATTTATTACACCTCACTCAGGGAAGTATGGATTGTACCCAGCCAGGAGGAGCAAGTAATGACAAAGGATGATACTTCAGAGATTTTAGCTGTGAGTGAATGGCAGGATGTCCAGCTGTCATGATTCAATAGATTACGTTTTGAATTGGTGACCATGAGTTTTATCTAGTCTTGGTTTGGGATTATCACTTTACTATCATTTGGTATTAGTAGCAATGTAAGGTCAAATCCTATTTTTCCATGCATCAAGAATTCCACTAGGTCCTTATGCACAGGAAGAAGTGTAGGAAAAGGAAATCTTCCTATGCATATTCCTGTTTGGCACAACCTAAAATATATTTAAAGGCTTTTGCTTTTTTCTAGACTGAGAAATCAAGTTTGAAAGCAAACCAACAATAGAGGCATTCATGTTTGTTTTTTTTTTTTTAAAGCCACACATTGTCCTATCTTATTCAAAGCAGAATTTTTCTAATAACCAAATTCTCTGAGTCTGTTTCCCAAAGTTATGTAATAAAAACAATTGTCAGATCTATTATGATAGTCTAGACTAGACACAAAAGGGGAACTCTGGGGCAAGCAGGGAGTTTTTCTCATGGAAACAGATAACAAGGAGACCAAAATCTATTCTTCATCTCTTTTAAATAAGTAGTCCAATCTCTAACCTTTCAGAATAGTTCAGTTGTTTTCTTGGCAGGGGGAAATGGCTGCAGTAGATTGTTCTAGAAGAAAATGTGCCATTGTCAGCCCTCCTCTGCTGGGTGGGTGAGAAGGGCCTGTAAAAGCCCTGTGTTGTCTCCCAAGTAGTCCAGAAGCAAGGCTTTTCCTCCCCTATATGGATCCTTGTGTATGTGAGATAGATTAATGGCTTGTCACAGGAGCACAAACCAAGCTATGGAGTTTAGCTGTAATGAAATGGTTCTGTTTTCTGGAATCCTCAATGGAAAAGATTTTCCAAGTGGGAAACAAAGGCATCCCCTCAGCTGTGCTGCCAGTATAGGGACCAGGGAATAACACTGCAGGAGGAGCCTGGATTTGTTTGCATCTCCCCATCCTGGTCCTGCACCTCCCTCTGCTTCCTGACCCCAGGTGGAATGAGGTGCATGTAAGACCGGGGCTGCCAAAGCAGGAGAAGTTTTTATTAAGAACTCACTCTGCAGAACAGCAGTAATCTGTGAGCTGGAGCCCATTGCAGTTACAAACTGGGTCTCAGGGGGGGTGGGAATTTGTTCATGTGTGCTGGTATCTGGGTCACAAGCCTGATAGAAGGGGACAACACAACCCATCGAGTTTGGGAATGGGAGCTGCGAAATGTTACAGCAGGGGGATCATCCCTTGTGGCTTCTGGTAATTAGATAAAATTTGCTGATTAATGAGGCCATAGTTTCACATATGCTTTAAGCCAGGACTGAAATCTCACCTGGCAAATGTGATTAGTTTTAACCTGGATATGGAGCACTGTGGCTGTAGAGAACATTCTTTCCAGTAGGGATGAGTATGGAGCTAGGATTAAGTGGGAAGGGGGCTGCAGGACACGAATATTTCTGGAATTTGTGGGTACAAAAAAATTTGAGGGGAAAATAAGACAATAAAATGTATCCTCTTGCTTTTAAAACTTTTTATCTTTTCAGTCTCTTTCTCTTACTCAGATCTTCTGCTACACCTTCCTTTTTAGGTTAGGTGAGGCCATTCCCAAGCCAAAGGCTGCCTGATCTCAGGTAGTGATGTGGTGTTTGCTCTCCCTCCTTCACACGGAGCCAACTGTATGAAATACAAGGCAGTATGAACTCCCCTCGAAAGTATACAGCTAAAAAGCCAAGTCACACTCAAATACACATAAAGTCATCTCAGATGCACAGGGAGGTTTTAAATTAAGAATCAAAAATTATGAAGTCAAAACCTTTGACTTCAAGGGGTGTAATTTTTTTTTCTACAATGCATGGTCTAGCATATTCTACTTTGGGCAGCACTGTTGAAAAGTTCATGAGCATACGTAAGTAATTAGCAGCCTGGCTTGATGGCATAAAGATTAAACTAAAGGTACATATTGCTGGTCTGTGGGATAGGTACATAACCCATACAAATAGCATGCATGGAGTGCTATTTTTTGCATAATTGCTACAACTGTAACACAGAAAGCCAATAGGAAATAGCTTTTGGCTACAGAATATAAAATGTATCTCAAGGGATGTGAGGGAGACAGGATGGGTTGAAAATGGTAACACGGTAGAAATCATGAAGGGGACAGTTCTGTACAGGATTTAGTAATTTCCCCCAATTTTTTATTTCTGGTGACCTTGATCTTTTTCTGTCAGGTTCACCAATCTTGTGGATGGAGTGGAATTTGGCACTTTTGAATATTTCTTCCTCTACTAGGTGGAAGGAACAGTGAGAGCAAAGGGGAAAAGCTCAATTGTTGCATTGCTGGCTAAGGTAAGGGTTGCAGAAAATTACTTTTCCGATAGCTGGGCAGGGTTTGTGGCACTCACAAGTTCTGGGTGCAGCCCAGTGATCAGCAGAAATGTGATGACTGTGTCAGAAATGACACAAATGTGTGGTGATAAGGCAGGCTGGAGGTCAGGAATCCAGGGAGTCCACTCGAGTCAAGCACAGCAGGGGCAAGACTGAGCACAGACCTCAGGGAAGAACCAAGGAATTCAGCCTGAGCTGAAATGTGTCAGTGGCCACAGCGTGGGATGGGGGTCTCAGGGGAGCCTTTTCAGGACAATGATGCACTCAGGATCCAAACATACTCTGAACTTCTCCAGGTAGCTTTTTTTAGCAGGATTGCTTTTTCCATAGGGGGAAAAAACAGCCTATTTTGCACTTGGATTAAACTTTAGCCACTTTAATTTTCACCCCAGCAGAGCTCCCTGTTACAGACAGATGAAGCAGTGCCAGGTGCTCTCACTGAGAGCACCTGAACTGCATATTCTTTGTAGAAACTTTACCCTTCCTATTAATTGAGGTTAATTGTAGCTTAGCAATTGCTACCCACAAGAGGAAAAGAAGACCGTTTCTACCTCTGAGCTATAATTTGTATTTATAATTTTTTGACTGTGATTGAAGGTACCACAAGTTTTAGGCCCTGGCAGTTGAAGGCACAGTGCACACTCAGAGCCAAAGACTGATGACATCCCCCCCAGAAAATTTACCAAGTCAGAAAATAACGTAGGAAAAAAGTCTTACAAGATCCCCACAAAGTGAAAGCTGAGAAGTCTCTGGACTCTGGCTTGCTCATGCTTGCAGAAGAAATATTTTTGACCTGAAACTGTGAAGTCAAGCATATTTGCTCCAAGACCACTGCAACAACAGGTGAGATGATGGCTTTGGAAGGCATCCAAAATCAGTGTGTTTCAGGGCAAAGCTGGTAAAGCTCCAAAGAAATAGGTTTTATTCTGCTTTGGGGGTGGTTGTTTTTCCTCTGCAGATTGTAGCCAGCATTTATCAATTGAGTTATTTTGCATTTATTTTCATTGTTCTGAGACAATAAATTCTCAGTGGCAAGACCTGCTAAAATACTGTAAGTATGGCATTTATTTCCCTTCCTTGACAGGAGAAAAGCTCTTTAGTTTGTAATCACTCTTTGAGTAGTAGTCTGTGACCCAGGGAAGTTAATTTCAGCAGCAGTAAAGGCTGTGTCTTTTGTGCCTTCAGAAAAATAAAATTTTAAGGACCTTGGAACATTTTTGGAACTTGACCAATCTGCAAATTCAATATGCCTATTTCTGTCTCCCAGCGTTGGGGGAAAGAACCTCTAAAGTCTTCTCAGAGACCTAGCAAAGTTTTTATTTTTAAACTAACTTGCCTTTGCAATGTAGTTCATATTTCTTTTGTTAATAAAGAGAATTGTACAGAAGTTTTGGGAGGATGGCAGTTACATGACTTGTACTGGAAGAAAACTTCCCTCTAAATCTTAATGTATGACATTTCTGTGTCCTGGAGGGGGCTTTTCAGCCAGGTTTGCAATTAAACAGCCAACAACAAGAGTATTTTACTGCTGAGCTGAGCTAAATCATCAGCTCCATCATCTTGTGCCTAAAACACTTGTAAATCTAATAATTATTTTTGTCAGCCAGTCCTTTGTGCTTTCCATCTCAGCAACACTCATTGTCAAATAGCAATTTCACTTGTTAATCCTCCTCCTGTCTCCTGGTGAGGCTGTTGTTTTGGCCTGTTTCAGATCCAGCATGTTCCTTCTCCTTTTGACAGTAGGATTTGAGTTTTGTTCAAAGCTTTTCCCAATTGCCTCCTTGTGGGGTTAGGAAAAAACCTCCAATTCTGGTTTATGGAGATTCACCTATTGCAAATCTGCCCTTAGATTATAACTGATACAAAATTCCAACTTGCTTTTGGAAGTAATTGGTTAGGGGTGTTATGGATGTTGATGTTATGCAATTCACTTCTCTGCCAGCAGTGTTAGGATCCTGGTCCACGAAATTCCAAGTCTGTCCTGTAAATTTGGGGTTATAATCCCAGTGCAGGCCTAGCAAAGGTGTTCCTATACTCCAAGTGCTTTCAGGTTATCCATGCTCCAATCCATTTCTTTGTTTATAGGGACATTGTCATGAGATGTGAAGATATTCTTGGAGAAACCACCAGAGAAATGTCCACTGCTACCACTTACCTTGACTCCTAAGGGTGCCCAGTTTGTCTGGCTTAGTTTGTGCTCTGCTTTCTGTCCCCCTCAGGAAATCCCCACTGACAGGATGCCTGGTTAGAAGCGAAACCTCAGCCCTGTGTGACCCTCGTGCTGCCTTGGAGAGGAGCAGTGACAGTTTGCCGAGTCTGGAAACACATTTCTCTTATCTCCAGGGCAAGCACAGTGACTGTTGCCCGGTTCCACCACGAAGGATTATCAGTGCTGTTCCATCTTGGTTACAGACATGACTAATCCCTTTTACTACTTTTTCTTTTTTTCCCCAGAACTGCCAATTAAGCTTTTTCTATGGTCATTCTCTAATATGTTTAAATCAAATGGAGGTGGGTTACTATAAACAGCCCTACTAGCAGGTATACTCAGTGCAGCTCATTTCAGCAGAAATGTGTTATAAATTGTGAACCAGGTGGAGAGGCAGCATACAGCTTCAGGAAGCAGGGAATTCACGTCCTGGAGACAGACAGTTATTTGCCTTGGCTTCCTGTTCACTTTATCTCTGATTCCCTCCTCAGCCCTTTGTGGGGTGATCAACACTGTGAAGGCTGCTGTCGTTGCCTTCCTCAGCAAACCAGCCTTTCAGAGCAGGAGCAATTCCATTCCATGAGTCTTCCATGGTGAGTTTTAAGGTGATGTGCAGTGAGAAGGGGCTTTAAAGCCCATCTTGTTCCAACCCCTTGCCCTGGGCAGGGACACTTTCCCCTAGATACCCTTGTGGATATCTGAGCTGCTCAGGAATTAAGGCAAACAGTCCAGCTGTCCACAGCAGCCATAAAATTGGGGTATTTATCCTGCAAAATGATGTCACAACATTGCTTTGGGAACATAACCCTAAATTTCATTAAGTCATGTGGCTGTGCTAATATGGTTTCTTCACTGTGGTGGGCATGTCTGTTATTTTTGGGTTTGTCTATAAAATTATTGCCATCCAAACATTGTCTTATCAAATGTCCCGGACTAAATTGTCCCAAATTTATTCAGTTGGGCCTTGTACCTTAATCTGGGGTAAGCAGGGTTTGATGTGGCATAGTTCTTCCACTCCTGGCTGCATATTCCCTGCTCTCCCCTTGCATCACATCTGAGCATGTGGGGACAACCTGGGTTGGGAAAACAAACCTGCCAAAACCAAATTTGCCTTTCAGATCAACCTGTTGAGCTTATCTGCACAATCACTGGATTTCATGAGGGGTGGGAGAGGGAGAGGCAAGCACCGCCTGGTATTTTGCCTGGCTGGAGTTGTCCTGGATTGGATGAAAAAATTAAGATGTTCTTACTCTGAACATTTTGGTCCAGGAGCTCCTGGCTTAATGCAGAAAACCATTGTTGCTTGTATATTCTAGCCCATTAGACCTGGCTGCTTCTTTATTTTTCATAAATATTTGATACATGACTTTCTATTAAAATAATTACGCCATGAATCTTCACATTATTTACCATTTTTCTCATGTTATTAAGCTGTAATTTGACCAGGAGATATGAGCATAATTTACCATATGATTGCATAGCTTTTAATGTGTGCTTCTGCAGTGAATAGCAGCTATTAAGCTAAGTGGTTTGCCCTGTAAAATGACATGATGTCATAATATTTCTCTGAAAATACAAAATTAAGTATCATTAAATCCTATAATTAGGTAGCTATAGATAATATTTGCAACTTTAAAAGTGGAGTCAGGCAGCCTGATTCTTCTTGCTGTAGTATTCCAGGAATTTTGTCAAAACTGTGCAAGAGCAAGCAGTGTACTTTACAGAACGTGAGCTGCTTCCCCAGCCCTCTTTTTCAGTGTAATTCCCTTTTTCTTCTCTTTCCAGGAACTGGAGTTTTCCAGCATGTTTGTTACAGCAAAGCAATTGTTCCAGGAGTGTGTATATATATTTTTTTAAATAATCCGATTTTATTGTCTCTTTTTCTTGTTCTTTAGGAATTATGTGGATTTCATAGATGATAGTGTATGATTGATCATAAACTGTTAGTTTTTTTGCTTTAGACAAATATTTAGTCATCTTCTTTTTCCTTGTCAAATTTTCTTACAAGTTTTTGACAGGTTTGATTATTTCTTGTTTCTTTAAAATCTTTATCTATTCTAAAATAAATAGTTGCTTTTTTTGGTGAATTTAACGTGGTTTGTATTACTTCTATACTTCTAATTTATTTTCCTGATTTCTAAGGCACAGGATATTTTAGCAACTGCTGTAGTTAATTGATGTCTGGTGTTTCTCCTCATTATCTATATTCAGTTTTACCTGTGAAGATATGCAATGTATCTACATGTATATAATATAATTTTTGTTCAGTGCTATATATATATATATATATATATATATATATATATATATATATATAAATAAAGTTTTTTTAGAACAAACTACCAATTTAAAGGTTATTTCTCTTACGTTGGAGGGATGTATCCCAGCACTGTTTTGAAGCTGACGGGTGATTCCCTGCCTCTGAGACATTCCGATGGCTCTGGTGATGGATGCAGTGAAATAAATGGTTTGTGCCATCTACTGGTGCCGGCGGGAGCTGCTCGGAGCCGGAGTTGTGACTGACTCAACGTGCCGTGTGGGAAAAGAAGGGAACTCTCTGTAAATAACTAGAATGCTGTTGATTATTTTATGCCTTTAAGTGCTAACTAATGTTAAACACATGCTAATTAACTCACACATCAACCCTTTTCCCACCCCTGCCTTCCCAACCGTGCCCTACAACTTTATCCATATTTTTATAGGCTCTGAAAACATTTTGTTTTACAGGTAGGTCAGTCATGTTTTAGCACAGTGGAACAGTCCAAGCCAATGGTGTAGAGTGTGCTGTGAATGTGAACATGGTTTGCCTAAACCTGTTACTCTTTCTATAACAATTCCTAATTACAATATATGTCATGATAATTTATAATTAAATATATCTCCCCCAAAGACATTCTCCCTCTTCTCCCTTATGAGTTGTCTCTGGTGCTTGTTCCCTTCTTAAGCCTGGGTTATAAAGCTGCTGGGATGGCAGACTCCAGCCTAACTCAGTGCAGGGTTAAAAAAGGCCTTTTAGCTGAAACCTCTTTGTATCCTACAGCCTCATAATAGGCTATTGTATTTTCTGGGGTTTTTATAAGGCTCAGATGTCATACTCAATTCTCGGTTGTTTCAGGATCATCAGTGTTATCACTGGTGTGTTTAATACATTCGGTGTACATTGTGATTGCAAATATTATTTGTTCTTTCTTTGCTGGTTTTTACTTATTTATCTCTCAAGGGCATAAAGAGAGGATACACAAATTCTCCAGTGTCCCTCTAGTTATGGTTGTTCTTTGCAAAGGGAGAAAATCCAAGAAATTATTAGAAGGTAAAAAAAAAAAAAAAAAAAAAAAAAAACAACAAAACAAAAAAAAAACCCCAACCAAACAAAACCCCCCCCCCAAAAAAAACCAAAACAAAACCCCAACCAAACAAAAAAAAACAAACAAAAAAAACCCCCAAACAAACAAAAAAAAAAAAAACCAAAAACAAAAAAATACCCAAGCCCTTGACAGTTTAGAATATTTTTTTGCTTCAGTATCATGTTCCAGGGTCCAGATGCCTCACTTGCTTACACACTCAAGAACTCATTCCCAAATGAAGTGTCGTCTGCAGGAGAGACACCTGGCCTAGAAATGAAGGTTCTCTGGGTCTGCTTCAAGTAAAACACAGTTTACCGGAAAGGAGGCGTTTTCCTGTCCAGAAGGGAGGCATTTTCCTCATTTGCAAAGGGCTTTCAGATTTTTTGGTTTAAGATACTGTATAAGCAGCTAGTAATGTATTTTTGTGCTGATTTCAATACATGTAGTTAGTGATCTAATTGTATATACTCTGAAAAGTTGGATGGGTGGGATATTAAAATTCTTTAATTTGGAGTTCTCTAAATGCATATGTATGTATTAAGCTATGTTACCTGCTACACGTACAGGTACAAAAATCAGTGCAGTAAATTAGTTTGATTTTAGATTGTACTTCAAACTGCAAATGTCAATTTAAGCAAAAACAGTATTGCTTTCAGAAAAGCAGAATTTTATTGAAGTGTGAATAGATGGATTAAATACAGTGATATAGAAAGATATTAACATACTCAGCTTTTTAATATTTCAATTTTTTTTTCTTGTCTTGCAGGTAAATGCCCCAAACAATCATCTCTCTTTTTTTGTGACTGATTGTTACACCTGGGAAAATGAACTGCAGTAAGCACACACTTAACATGAATTTTCATGGGGGGGAAAATAGTTAATTATTGCAACAGTACAGCTACTATGATCAGAGCAGTGACTCATGCAAGTGAAGCATATAATTGTCCATGTAATTTGTTTGAAGTCAGCTGGGTTCCAGCATTCTTGTTCCTGTGCATAGCTGTTAATTTTTCCTTAGTTAATTTCTCTTCAAAGTCTGCTGGAATTTGTGGTGAGGTTTTGGGGGTTTTTTGTATTATTGTTGGAAAGATATCAAGTTGTGTCTGACAGCCTGAGAGGGGCAAAACTGCTGCAGCTCCATGTCCCCAGCTCCTATCAGGAGCAAGACTGAAAATACTTCCCATAAGACTCTGGCACATCTCACATTTTCTATTGTTTAAACGAGAAGAAGCTCAGATTTCTATATTCCTTCTTATTCCCTTTTCAATGACTGTTGTTACTACTCTTACACTCTTTTTCATCTGTAAAAGGCTGTGAATTTAGGTTAGATTCACTCCAGTGGGAAGTACTGTAGACTGGAATTTAAATCTAACCTACTTTGTATTACTGGAAGAAAAGAACACGCTTTTACTCCGGGCAAGCTGGAAACTGCTGCCTAGGTTTGAAGCAACCTTTTACCTTCTTTTATACACTAAACACATTTTGTCTGCAACCTCTTGGAATGAGGAGAAAATGGCTGTAGATGATCTCATATTTGCAGGTTTATACAAACATTTTTTAGTAGAACCTACTGTATCCCAGCAAATTACAAGCAATGTTTTTTAACAAATTTATACAAATGGGGAGTGATTTTCACTAATGATTTTGTTTCTCCTAAATTCCAAATATATTTTCTGTTCCTCTGCATTTTTGATCTTGCTGTGATGGGTAGAACTGACAGAAGTCCCACAGCTTCTAAATGCTGTGTGTACCTATATCTGTAAGGTTTTTATACAAATCCCATACTTTATGGGCTTTTGTCCATGCAGAGCACAGTTGTCTTGCTTTTGTTCCCAACACAGGTGAGTTAATTCATTTCAAGACAATGTGGTAGTAAATATTTCTTTGTGACAGGAGCTGGCAGGTTCTGTTTAATTGCAGCAGCAGGGCTCCAAGGTCCACCATTGCCATAAAATCACTTGCAGAAAGATTCGTGGCTCTTAGCAAGCTTTTATCCTGCTGAGACAAGAAAAGAAGTAACAGCCACCAATTCCTGACCTAAATTAGTCAGCACACAGGTTTTTTTCCTCAGAGGGCATCATGATGGAGACAAGAAGAGATACTGCCGTAGGATATGAAGAGTCAATTGAAATGACTGTTAATACCTTCTATCATTTAGTCATGAGGTTAAAGATAAGGAAAATCTCTTTTGGGAGGAGAGAAGATTGGATTGGATAATACTGCTATAAAATAGGAATTACTATCAATGGTGAAAACATGCCCTTAGAACAGAATCAGTACTTGTGGGCATTACAGGAATCCTTGAATTTGGTGATAGAGTCTTTTCATTATTGTGAGTCACTAACAACTAGGAAAGTTGTTCTGAATGCAAGGGTTCGACCACAGACAAAACTCTGGGCTTTGGTGGGTGTTGTTCATCCTAAAAGAACTCTGTTGGAGAGAAGGGATAGTAGAGCCTTGGATTGCAGGAAGTCTCGAGCTGTTCCCCCTGAGTAAAACATTCATGGCTGTAACTAAAATCAGATGGAATTAATCTCTCAGGGTTATGTTTTGTGTCTGAGAACACAGTGAAGGCAGCACACTGGTCATGGTAAAGCACTAAAATGTAATCTGTTGCTTTTCTACTGTCAATAAAACTAATCAAAAGCTGAGTCTCTAGGGCCTAACAAGCTTGGGACAGCCTCTCAAAGCCTTGCATCAAATCTTCCTCTCAGTCTTGATGTCTTCCCTGATATTCTGCACATTAGGAGCAAACTCCTCCATCCCTCCACCGTGAAACCTGCACTTTATTTTTTGCTGCCTTCTGTACTGACTGTACAGCCCTGCTTTTAGCGCCAGTACAGGAGTGATCCAAGCTCCTCCTTTGACCTCATATGGCTTCTGTTCCTGCTTACCCAGCCAGGTCTTTCACATGCCTCCTATGGCACTGCCACCCCTTCCATGTTCCAGGACAACAGGGAACAGACAGCTGGCCTTGAAAGCCCAGGAAACTTGGAGTCAGGCTTCCCTCTGCTCCTAGAGTTTGTAACCTTAAAGGAGCTCAGTCCTTTAAGGGTCCAGCCCTTTGTGCTCCTGAGGAAGGTTTGTTATGTTGGAAGGTGAGAGAAGGAAAGGTGAAGGATCACAAAGGAGTGAGGATTTTTTCAGGACAGATATCTGATTCTCTTGTTCTGGACTTGAGACCAAAACCCTCTGTGTGTTACAAACAGTGACAGGCAGAGGCTGGCTGCTGTCCCTGGGGGTCTGGCAGGACAGGGAGCAGGAGCAGGATTTCTCACAGGCCAAAAGAGAAAGTTTGGTAGTAGGAAGAACAGGAAAAGGAGAAGTATATGTATCCTTCCTCCTCAAGCTGTCTTTTTAAAAACTATGAGGGATCATGAAGAAAAGCTGTGTAGAGGTAAGACATTGCTACTCCTTTCAGCAGAGGCTTTGTACTTAGGCCCCAGTTTGCAAAATCAATCAGTTTCAGGTCCACATGTGTCAGGTCAGAGATTTGATGAAAAGATCAAATGCCTGTTCTCAGTGTTCTCTGTGCTTATGACAAAATAACAGCCTAGGAGCCTGATTCTCCTTGCTTTATGGGAAATGCAGCACAAACTTCACTACAAACTGGATCAGGGTCTCATTTATGTGCAGCAGGAACTGTGTAGCAAACCACCTCACTCCCCGATTTCCTCTCCCGTAGGAATTTTCAGTTACCCTGTCTCACCGGCTTCGCTCCCGGTTTTACCCTGGCCGTTGGAATGTGCACGAGCACGGCCCAAAGCGAGGGGCTGCGCTGGGAAAGGTCAGGCCAGCCTGGGGCACAGCGAGGAGCCGGCTGGGCAGTGGAAAGTTACAGCCCTGAGCTCCTGCGGGAACTG
Source organism: Chamaea fasciata (assembly GCF_029207755.1). Lineage (NCBI taxonomy): Eukaryota > Metazoa > Chordata > Aves > Passeriformes > Sylviidae > Chamaea > Chamaea fasciata. The sequence goes on along the minus strand of NW_027094088.1, from coordinate 8,231,502 downwards.
CCCCGCTCCTTGGGAAATGTGATACCTGCTCGGCAGAGTCCCTGTGGAAAAGGCTGAGTGCTCTTCTTCGAAGTGCTCCTCTCGTTTGAGGGGAGGAGAGAGTTTACTGTGGTCTATCATGTGTCTTTATTTGAGGAAATTTGCTTTAATCCCCCTAATCCAAATCTGCTACTTATAGTGCCAGGGACTGCAAATATTTGTGTTTTACCAGTATTTCTTCACTGAAAACTATCGTGATCTCAAGCATGATAATTCTGCATAAAAACGATAGCAAGCATGACTCAGTATGAGAAGAGAGACGGACAAGAATAGAATGGGATTTGATAAGAATTGACCTGTCTTCAGTGCTTCCCTGTGTATTGCATCAGAACCCACGAACACGGCTGGCCAATAATATTTGCTGGTAGCTGTTTGTTTCACAGGGATATGCAGTGGCAATCAGTGGCAAATCCCAGTGTAAAACTGTCTTTCATCCACAAGAAAGAGCTGTTTGTCCAAATTTCATCTGCTGGGTGTAACATGGAATCTGTCTTTCTACTTTTGGTAGGAACTCTTTCAATGCTGTTTAATTTAATTTTACATCCCATTCTAGTAACTGTTATAAAAAAGATCTGGGTGAAGGTTCATGACAACAGTCCAGCTATTTGGCACAGGTTTTCTGTAAACAAATCAGTGAATTGTTTAACCAGTGTGAAGTAAGAATTCCCCAATGATTTCTGAATGAATGTGCTGCAGTTACAAAGAAATTTCATTAACTAATATGAACCTCCAAAAGGAAAGGAAGTACAGAAAGAAAACCTTGTGAAATGCATGCTGCAATTGTAGCTGGAACTGTGGGTCGTGCAGCACGTTTTGGGTCTGGTTATTTGGAAAAGAGGGGTTTTTCCTTATTGTAAACTGACTGTTCTGCTTATATTTCAATAATGCCTCCAGTCTGATAAGACAGGGAAGTCAACAGGAACTTGTTGGTCTTGGGAACCCTGTGAGACTTAAACCAGCAGTAATCTGGGCTGTCATGGACCTGAAAGTGGTTTGGCCATTCTGTTTAGAGACACAGAAAAATATAAACATATTTTATAGTGTTTGAAATACCAGCATGTTTCTAGAAACTTTTATCAGAGAAGATAAGAGTGGGAGCAATTCAAAGTTTATTAGACAAGGCACGTTGTCAGTTCAGGCTGACTTTAGAATACAGGGCAACCTGTATGGTTGTAATTCCTAGGAAGTGCATCGCTCACTGGTGACTAAATTCTGGCACTGCACAGAGACAATTCAGAATGTGAGTTTAGAGTATCACTAGAGATGTGATTTACAATGCTGGTCAGAACAAGCTAATAGCAGCCACGAAAATGAAACTGTATAGATAAGCTTTGGCAATATACCCCACAAGTGTCTTGCAAACTGCTGAGCATTTAGCACCTGCTTGCTGTTTTGCACATCCCTTCTCTGTGAGAGGCCATGTGTTAACACAGAGTCTCACAAATGACTCAGAAATTACGATCTTATGCAATAACTGCAGCATTTCAAGTGTTGCTTTGATGCTTTTAGTGCTTCTAATGTGCTCTTCACACAGGAAGTCAGGCAGGCTGGTTTAAGTGGCTGCCCAGCTTTGTGGTAATGGGAGCAAGAGAACCTCTAGGCAGAAATCCAGCTCCGAAGCTCTGTGCTATCCATGAAATTCTCAGCCTTAGGTCTTTCTCACCAAGTGCTCCATAAAATGCCACAGTGATAAGGTCCATGGATGACCACTGGGTGACCATATGGAGAAAGGGCTGAGAACTACTTTCCAGCCTTGCTCCTGGTCATTTGACTGGACATGGACAGCTTTTCAGCAGCTCTATTCCCATATCAGTGAAAGAGAGAAAAGCAATGTTCTGAGTTGAATCCGTGTCCCCATTTAGTTAAGTATCTAACCATGCTCTTTTCCATGAAGACTGAGATAAAGGTGACATTTGTCACTTCATTGTGACATCTCAGTATGTTCAGGAAAGTGTCTTTTCTGAGAAACTTGCAGGACAAAAAAAAATTCGAGCACGAATTCTACACTTAGGAAGCTTCTGTCTGTGTGGAAATCCTGTTCTCTAACAGGCCATCCAGTTACCTCATGTGGATAGAGAACTTTTGTTTAGCAACCAGATGGCTAAAATGCAAAGAGAGGAATCTCCTTGTTCTAAACATTCTTCTCTTTTGTGGGCTATACAGCCAAGCTATTTTTCCATTGGAAAACCTAGTTCTCAGTTCTGGCTGCACCTGTCAGCACCACCACAACTTCTGTGTGATAACTGAATAAAGGAAGATATGTCAGACTTGCAGCATCCAACACTTAGAGGTGATACTGAGACCTGAATGTGTAGTTCATTAATAAAGGTAAGCAGGAGTATGATCTATTGTTGCTCTATAGAATACCTTGGACAGGCTCCAAGAAGGCAAAGTCTTTCTTTTCCTCAAAGCTTAAACAGTTCTAGATGCCTTTAAGAAAAGAAATTAGCAGCAGGTAAGTGAGTGTGGCTTTTCCTGTTCTAACAGACTCCCCTGAGCTGCCAGGGATGTTTTGTGACCTCTGGCATGACTCTTTCAATGGGGCTGCAGAGCCAAGATTAGCCCAGACTGCTCTCAGGGTGCCTTGGATACTATCAGTGTCCCTGGAGCTGTTCAGTGTGAGCCTGGCAGGGTGGCAGTGACTTGCAGGGCTTGTTTGGTGCTCCCTGAGACTGCAGGAGGTCAGCTCCAGCACTAACAGAACCCACTGCAGTTCGCAGTGTTATGTTTTGGCTATGGCTTGTACTTAAAATCCACCCCTAGCTACTAAGTGACCACAAATTAAAAGAACGGCGTACTGGTACTGATTAGGAGTGCTCTGCAACCTACTTGGGACAGCTGAAGGGATCTACCATAAGGCTCAGCTGGAGACTGTAAAAAATGGATTGAATTTATCTGTGTAGTCAGCCAGTGGTCTAGGAAAAGAAATCTTGCTTGAAGCACCAGATTGTTTCAAAGAAAAAAAAAAAAAAAACAACCAAAAAAACCCACAACCCCCCCCCCCAAAAACAACAAAAAAAACCCCAAACCAAAAACCAACCCCCCCCCAAAGAAAACAAAAAAAACCCCCACCAAAACAAGCAACCCCCCCCCCAAACAAACAACAACAACAACAAACTGTACCAAAAACAACCCCCCCAAAAACAAGCTATATGGATTTTGGATTTGGATGGAAGATTTGGTCTTTTAAACTGGACCCCCACACCAAGAAAACACAATTTTTTCTTTTTACTGTTTTAGGGGCTGGAAACTTTTAAAATTGACTCTAAAATGAGTATCTTAACTTTGGTGGGTTTAAAACAATCAGCTGGAGTATGTGTACTTGGAGCCAATTCTATGGTTCTAGGAAATTCAAGATTGGTTCATAGAGTTTGAGCTTCCTGTAGGAATGGAAAATATTTGTCCCCTGGTAGCATAGCAGTGTATGGCTGTATTGAAATTGGATTTATTGTCCCCTGAGCTTGCTGGGACACAGTGTGTCCCATGGTGTTCTAAACACCCTCAAACTTAACACTGGGATGGCTGCAGGGCAGTGAAGGAAAAAGAAGGAAGGTCAGGCGTGTTCTGCATTGATAAACCTGACACCAAGCCTATATGGAAGAGATAGTGATTAAAAGGATCCTGGTTAACTCTGCATAGCCCTGTGGTGGGTCTGTGAAGGAGAAAAGCCTGGGCTCTCTCTCCTTTTTAACTGGTGGTGCCAGCTGAAACTTTTCTGTTAATTTTAGTATTAGATCCCCACATGACTGTGGAGTTTGATGTTTAACTGTATTATGTGTCCCCTTCTAGCAAACTCTGAAATGACTAAATAAAAGTAGAGTCATGCAGGCCTAGTGGAAATTTTTATTTTTGTTGTTGCTGTTGTTTTGTTTGGCTTTTTTTTTTAAATTAAAGAGCACCATAAAATCTTTTAAAATTCAGAAGAAATCCAAAGTGCTGCATGTGAGGCTTCACTGCCCCCTCTCTTTTCAGCACAGGGCTGGTGCTCTGCAGCTCTGGGCATTGAGTGATTTGACATCCTGGGAGAAAATGCTGTCCTGGTCAGGGGGGCGGCTCCCTGTGTTTAAACTGAGAGCTGCCTGACCCACCCAGGTAGTTATTTATTGAAATTACTCTTGTTCTGGCAGAGTGAACTTCTTTTTCTCCTGAGCTGGCTGTAACACCGCTACCAATGACTACTGTAATCTATTAACTTCCTTTTTGGGTGAAAAGCTAAAGAAACCCTTAATCTGAGTTCATGTCTGTGTCCTGGCCTGAAATGTTATTGAGCCTGAGATTAGTGATGTGTGCATTTTGACAGCAGTGGATTGAAGGCTCAAATTATGAAATGCAGCATTTTTAGGCCCTTATTGAAAATATATCCCAGCAATTTCAAGGAAAAACAGCTCCCACACCAAGGAGCGCAACCGTAGGAGATCCATTTGTGTGCATGCAGTTGGATCCAAGCAAAATTAAATCCAAAGTGGCAGTGGCCCAGGATGAAACTTGATGCTAATTGTACATAAATAGCAGAGGGACTGTCATATGACAGGCTATAATCAATAAAACATTCCTGTTGGGACTAATCTGCATGTCAGGTGTCCTTACTGGGACAGAGTGCTGGCACTGCTGTGTACCCTAATTTAAGAGTTGGTCAGGATTTATTCCTCACAGAAAATTAATTTCTACTTTTCACTAAAAGAAGTGGACCAAGCAAATGAAATAAACGTTCTGTGGTGTACCTGCTAGATACTGTATCCATAGTTCTGATAGAATCATGTATGTGTAGAAGTGCATTCTTTGAGTAAAATTGACTTCTTTCCCCTAGAAGAAACTTAGGATCTTTTGTTTCACCTAATTAGAAAACAGAGCTTAGCCTTGGTAGATACTATTCTTGGGTTGTTTTTTTTTTTCTTTGCACAATGTCACGTCTGGAACTGTTCTAAGACACAAGTGTGTTTAGTAGATAAGATTCTTTATTTTTTTTTTTTTAACAAGGAACAGTTTGGTGCTCTTTGTGATCACATCACAAATAGCATGTTGAGAATTTGCTGATTTTTTTTTGTAGACCCCAATTTCTAATTGCTTGCGGCGCTAATACTATAATTATTTCTGAAACTTGACATGTAGGGAATTTTTTCCTTACTAAAACTATGTAGAGCTGTATTGAAATGGTAATGGGGAAAAAGAAGTGGTGGCTATAAAGGAAGTTGTACAACCAGGGTTAAGGTTCTGATAATGGCTAAAGAGTGCCAGATCTGTGATTTCATTCAAATGAAGAGGAGGAACTAACCTAATAGAGGTGTCAAGAAGATGGGCACCTGAACTGGAGCCATAAAATATTCTGATAGAGAAAACTTCGTGCTTGTGAACGTTTGAGTGAGAGTTCCGCTGACTAAAGTCAGTGTGATCAGATTTATTTTTAAATAAATACTATCTTCCTTTTCATAAGATCTCATACAGAATTTTGTTACAGGAGTTTCCTACAACAAAATTAAAAGCTTATTGTGTAAATGCTTGAAGAGCCAGAGAATTGTACGAAAATTGGTACATTATGAAAGGATGCTGCAGGAATTTTCCTCCGGCTTGATGATAAGTTTTAAAACTACCAAAAGGAATTGCTTTTAGTTCTCATACCAAAGATCAAAAAAAGCCTGCACAGGGAAGTGGCTCATGAGATGAGCGCTGTTAAGAGCTTCCCCTCCATGTGACAATTCCTGTTCTCCCCTGGCTTTGGAGGATGGTTTTGGCATCCTGCAGGTTTGGGGGTTGCTGCCCACTGCCAGCTAGCTCCTAGCTGACAGCTCCGTTTGCAGCTGCTTCTGGCAGGAGGCAAAAGTCTTCAGTAATTAGGACAGAGCGAGGCACTGTAGGAGCTATTGTGGTGTTCTCTCAGAATATCCTGTTTTCCTGTCTTCCTTGTGCTTGTTTTCCCTGTATGTCACAGGGGCTGGGTGAGGCTCTTTTGGAACAGAGCACAGATGAAGGTCCCTGAGACCTTGAGCACTTCTCAAAAGGGTACAAATAAGGCTTGAAGGATGCTCTGATTTGGACCAGGCAAGAATTTATCTGGGATTGGAGGAATCCTTGGGGATTATCCAGCTAAATATTTAGTTACTGAAGAAAACCTTCTGTTCTCATTTATACCACCATTTATCATTTTACACCACATTATTGTTTTGCCGCTGAGTCCCTTATTTAAGACTAAATTTATGAGACCTTCTATTCGATCCAGTTTCCATTTGGAATCCTGAAGTATCAAAAGCAAGAATTTATTTTTCTTTAAATTATTTTATTTTATTCCAGGCAATGCTGCAATCTTTTCCCTGTCCCTCTGAGGAACATCTCAAAGCACAGTGCCCTGCATCAGGCATCATTCACAACTTCCTTCTCATCCAACCAAAGAATCCCTGAGCTGTATTTCCTCATTTCCCTTCTCTTAATAGTCCATTTGCCTTCCCCACCTTCTCACATTGCTGTCCTGGCATTCTCTTGCATGTGATATTTATATAGTTCTTAGCTGCAAATGGATTTCTTCTGGACCTAGAATGGTCTGGGAATTGCGTTACACTCCAAGGTGACTTTCCCTGTAGTTACAGCTGTGTTCCCTGTGCTAGCAGGCGCCACAGTCCTGGCTCTACCCTGCTCTTGTCATATGATGCATTTTCCCTCTTAAACAAGGAATTTCCTTGAAACAATTGTTATTTTTAGCCTAAAATCACCTAACAGTTTCTGATGTCACCTTGTGATTCAGCTCTTTCATCCAAACAGGTGAAGAAACCATCACTATTTTACCCCAAAACTGTTGGTGCTTGCTATTTAGAAGTCTTGAGCTTCTGGGGTTGTCACAGATCTCCTGGGTTGAAATCCTAATATGATTCTGAAAGAGGAATACAAATTAAATTAGTGTAATTTGCCTTTAAAAGTTTTCCCTTTCATGTGATAATCTGATTAGAACTGAGGCACTGTTTCATATTTTATTACCCACAGAGGAGAGGTTTATGCCAGCTTCTCGCCTCATGTTTGATTCAGATGTTTGTGAACTGTTGGTAAGTGGGAAAACATCTCAACAGGGTTATTTGCATGGAGCTTTCTGGGCCTCTCTTTCAGCATTATTAATACTTCTCTAGAAATAAACACTTTCCTGAATGTTCAGAGGCTTTATTTCATTTGGATAAATATATAAGATTTCACATCACTTCCAAAGTGCAGCAAGAACATTTCTCTTGTGATTTTTTTTTTTCTTTTTTCTTTATGAATTGCCATGAATAACGATGGAGTTATGACTCTTCATCTCAGTGTCAGTCTCCTGCATAAACTCACCTGTACTATTGGAGAGGGCAGGGTGGTGACTGAATCATGACTTTTTTTTTTTTTTTCTTTCTAGGAAAGATTATTTCATTTTACAAATTTCAAGTAATATTTTCAAGCTGGTTTAAAGAAAGCATTTGGGTTTGTACCTTAGATAAATGACAGGCATTTGACCTCAACCCAAATATAAACAATATTTGAAGTGAGGGGGAATCAAAACTACATTGGCTTCAACTTGAAAGGATTTATGTGAGTACTCACTTCTTCAGAGCGTTGCATTTTTTATTAATCTGTTTTGTCTCCTTAAATTTCTTTGTCTGGACAATAGAACATAGTGAAGAACATTTTAGTGGAGTTACTGGAGGTGATGGGCCTGATTCACCACGGCTGAAACTTGTGAGGAATGATCATCTTTGTAAAAGTTAATCACAACAGAACCGTCCAAATCTTATTTGGGCATTTAGGAGAGATGAGAGTCCCTCTGCTCAGGAGAATGGGATACAACAGTGGTACCACTCCATGCAGCAGGAAAGAATTCCACAAGATCCAGACAGAGTTATTGTGTGTGTTTCTGGTCAAGGCCAGGGGTATGGGTGAGCCTTATCCCATGGCTTTTATTGCAGGCACTGTGAACTTCTCAAGGCAAGAACAGGGTGTTTGAAAACTGCTTGGCATGTTATGGAACCTACTGGGAATAATAATAATAATAATTTTTAAAAAATCCAAACAAAAAAATGATTTCTTGGTTTTTAGCAAGAGGCAAACTGCTTGTCAAATGTGCTGTGGGAAGTGCTGACCAATTGAGTTGAAATATGCTTGGATTTGGCGTGGGATCTGAAAATGTTAAACCTTAAAAAAGCTTTCATGCTGCTGAATTCACCCTTGAGGGAAAGTCACTGGAAGGTTGGGACCTGTTGCTCAACACAGAAAGAAGCAGAGCATGATAAAATTTTGAGCCTCTTCCCCTTACGCCTCAGGGCTCCAAATCCTGTGAGAAGGTTGGGTTTTGCTGAATGATGGGGGTCATAATGTTGCATTCTCTGCTCAGAAAGCAGCTGCAAGGGCTGGCTTTGGGATAGAGCTGGGAAGTGGAGAGGAACCCAGAGTCCTGAGCATCTTCTGGCTCCCTTTCTGCTTCATAAGACATTTAGAGAAGCACCTTTTCTGCAGCAGTAAGGATGACACGTGGGTGGAGCTGTGCTGCTGAGAATGCTCTTGGAGCACGTGGGGTGCTGGGTCTTGTTTTTCCCTCTTGCCTCGAGCTCCCTGTGCCCGTGTCCATTCTCTCAGGTAAACAGAGTTGTGATTTCTCTCTCCCTTCTCCTCCCTGTAGAACTGGAACATGTGTTCCACTGGGCACTTTCAAAGTAGGTTAAGGGGTTGTCTGGTTCTTAAACATCAAAATAATGTGACCTGGTAGGTAAAAGTGGGTTTTGAGGCAGTGGTGTGATTCCAGGTAGTTCTTGTGGAATGGATCTGCCATCAGCCCCTTGGATCTTCCTCCTCTGGTAAATTATCTGTTCTCAGGTTATGCCACCCAGCTGTAAAGGTTGCTGCTTGTTCACATTACCCTGTGAACCTTCATTTTGGTCTCCTGCTTGACTGGTGCTGCAGCATAGTTCTGACACAGTTGGTTACATCTCAGCCAGGGTAAGAAAAAGGTATTTTCACTTGTCACCAACCACCACATTGGTTCATACAGATCTCAGCTCCCAGTCCTCAAGTGCTGTTACTTTTGACAAAATAAATGGGGATTGTTGTTAGTTGTTCACTTATACACAAGTCTGTGGTGAGACAATGAGGGAATTTTTGTGCACATCAACGCTAAATCCTTTTTTTTAGTTCTTGTCAGACAACAGAGAAAAGGATGCAAGAGAATAAAGTTCAGTGGAGGGGAAAAATACTGATGCCTTGAGGTATACATTATACATAGCTGTTACCTGCTTAATGCTTTACTTTCTCTGTGATTCTGAGCCTGCAAACCTGATGAGAAATTTATTTTCCCATTGAGAACTGGAGCACGTGTAGTTTATAAGTCCTGTATACACATTTTCTAGCATGAGCAGTAGGTTCCCTTCAGCTTGCTTTACTGGTACTGGTTTTTGCATGGCTGGAGTTTTCTTGTTGTAACAGATAATCCCTTCTGAGATGAGTAATGGCACAGAATATTAGAGTGGTTTTCTCCCTGAGCAGTCAAGGACAAATCAAAACAAAAGAAATGTGAGCAGTCACACCCAGTGTTGCATGTTTGTGATCATTATATACAGGGCACTGCTCTTGAGAATACTCTTGGAGTCACTGTTATTTTCAACTTCAGTACTTTTAATGTGGCTGGAACTGGATCTAAGACTTAGTATTTCCCATTTGTAATGTCTCTTAAACACCAGTTTAAGGGAGATGTTCACACAAGAAGTTCCACTGGTGTTCTGTGTGTGCACATCTTGGGAGGATCACTTGGAGGTTGGGTCCTTATGCTGTAAGGTATCGAGGCGCTGAGCATCCTTTATTCTCAAAAAACAAACAAACAAACCAAAACAAAACAAAACAAACAAACAAAAAAAAAAACCAACACAAAAAAACCCCAAAAAAACCCCCACCCCAAACCAAGAAAAACCCAACCAGTCAACTTTCATTATCACTTTGCAATAAATAACTTTTCATATCACTTTTTTTTTTTAAAAAAATCATTTTTTCCTCCTGTTTGATTTTGCCAAAGGCACAATTAAAAGTGGCATTCAGTGGTCACGTTTTGAGGTCTATTGAGGTACAAAAAGACACCTTGGAGAGTTTTCAGAAGTGTTTAATATTTGGAATGTTTTCCCACGTCCAAGTCTCTTCTCTGCTGCACGGAAAACAACCCCTGTTGAGAGAAAAAAGCAGCTGAATTCCAGTGAGTCTCTCCCTGGAGAGTGTGAGGCTGTTAGAACTTGTTCTCAGTTTCAGCTCAGTAATTCAGTGTTTACTTCCCTGCTCTCTGGGATCCTGAGGAGGAAGTACATAATATGGGTGTAATTTGAGTACCACTCTCTGGTGCTACTCTTTCTATCAAGACTGACAAGAAAACTACGTTAGATCACGGAGGAGCTCTCAAATTCATTTCAGCTCCCGTGCAGGGATACCCCTTGTGTTTATTTAACAGCACTTCGAGTTTCTGAGCACCAAAATAAATTATTTGCAGAAAACCCCTGACATTTGTCTGTGATAGAGATGAACCTGAAGACTTCCCCTGAGCTAGGTCTAGCATGAACTTTATTCACTGGAGGGATCATGTTTATATAATTGAAATTTTTCACAGATCTTTTAGAATGTAACATTTTGTTTCGCATTGCATGAGCAAAACAGATTATTCATGTTGAGAAAAACCGAAGGTTTTGATTTACAGTTTTTTGCTGCTTCGTTATTTCAGCATCCTACCTTTACAGGCGGTTTAGCAAGAAGCTCAACATTTTAAATGGAAGATTGTTCATAGAAGTAAAGAAAATAGTGGCAGAACCACCTTCTCATCCTGTCCATGGGCGTGTGTCTGACAGTTTGCACATTTACCAGATTCATTTCCATCAAGATAATTAATTGTAGAGTTTTGATGAGTTGTAGCGTGACCAGAGATGGTAAGTGTTGGTAAAAATTACCAAATCTGTGAGGGTTTTAATTATTATTAGGCTAAAAATACAAGGAGTTCATATTAAAGCTTCAGTTCCAGTAATTTGGTGATTTTTTTTTTCCTCAAACCATGTGTCTGGCATTTGTTATTTGTCCTTTTGTACTGACAACGTTTATAAACAATAATGCATCTGTACAAAAATATGCACTAAAAATAACTCATTACGGATTTTCAGCCTCCAACTCTTTTAAATCAGTGCTAGAAAAAATTTGGCAGTAGATCACAGGTTTGTACAGAAGATGAGGCTGAGGATTACCTACAAAATGGTCTGTTTAGCACCATCCTTAAATTGTGGGTGTGATTTCTATGGTCAATACACACCAATTCTCTTCTCTGATTATGTCAGCGCAGCTGAAAGCTGCAGGCAGGAATGGTTGGTTAAAGGTAATGAAGACTTCATGGCATTTTGTTGAGGGTGCTTTTGGATAATTGGTTTGCTTCTCCCAGAGTAAGGACAGGGAAACATGAGAAGTTTTTGAGAAATTCTAGATTTCAGGTTTGGATAAATAATTGCTCAATAATTAGCCCATAAATATTTTGCCTACGTATCAAACTTCCTAATTACCAGTTTGCCACACTACAAAGCAGACTGTCTATCTGAAATACTGGAAATCATCTGGACTTTAAGGTTTCGTTGTATTAGGATGGTCAAGCAAAGCCTTTGAGCAGAGCTGTCACCTTCAATGGGTTTAGGAGTTCACAGAGGTTTGAAACCTGAAGGTTGTAACAGCTGCTGTAAAGTTGGATGATGTCACACTGAGTGTTTTGGATGTGAAAGCTGCCTTTGAGCCTTCAGAAGCCTCTTAAATGTTTGTACTGTTCAAGCTTTTCAGAAAAGCTGTGAGAGCCTCATTAAGGAGCTCCTACTCTGTGTTACAGAGGAAGTTTTGCATCAGGACTGGTGACCTGGACAAAGAGCAGCAGCTCTGAGGCAGCTGTGAACAATCCCTTTTAACCTCATTGCAGTGTCACTTACCCAATGGGCATTAATAAGGTTAAACTCTGACAATTGGAACGCCACTTGTTTCTAAAACTGAGAATTAAATCTTACTCTAATCTGATCCCCCTGGCTTTTTTATGCCACACCACCCTCTGGCTGTTGCTGGGGAAGACTCCTTCTGGAAGTGCAGGCATCTATTTAAGTTATAGAACTTGTATATAAGAAGAAAATACCTCAAATATATTCATTTTGTACTTTGGTCTTTAAATAGAAAAATCTACCAAGGTGTTGTATCTGTAGCTGGTCAGCAAAAAAATTTATTTTGCTGTTGGCTGAAGATCTGTGCCTTTGCAGGGTTGCCTCAGTGGCTTCGAACATCTTGCAAACACTCCACTTTCACCTTCTTTGCTTGCAGCAGCAGTGCAAACTGCATGGAAAATTCCCTCCAGTGCAGCCATTTGGAAAAGATCCCTTTCCCCTGCAAACCGAACAGATCCCATTCGTGTCCTGGAAGGAAGGACCGCTCCAGAACAACTTGTCTCTGTTTCAGTGACAGCTTTGAGTTCAGTCAGAGGCAGGCAGAGATTCAATTCTTTTCTAACGTACCGTTTACACGTTTTTTTCCCACAGGGGCGATTTTCAGTGCTAGCACTGGTGGGTTGGGCTTTCTCTGAGTTCTTTAGGGAGATTTATTAGTGATGTACAAACCCATCAACTTTTGTTTTACTGTGACATTGCCAATATCTATAGCCACTGGAATCCAAGAGCTTTGTTTGCAGTCTTGGATTCCAAATAATTCTGTGGTTTCCACCGTCCTCAGAAGCCAAGGAGATGTAGGATCATTTGGATAAGAAGTAAAAAAAAAAAATCAGCCATAAACTGAAAACGGCACATAGTGGTCATTTACAAGTGATTTTTGAATATTTCCTTTGTGGTAATGGGCACTGAGTTGTCTCAGTAAAATATTTTTTTCCTCTTACGCTAATTTAATTATTCAGTTTTAAAGTAGTAAGAATATAAACCCATGAGAAGTTACTATAACAACACTATCTTGCTAAAATAATCATTTTAGCTGTGAGCCTGGTGGTGAACACAAACACAAGGATTCCTTATTTTATTGGAAGAATATTTTTGCAGAGAATCCTGCATTATTTGGAGCGTGTTAATTCTGTTCCAGATGTTTTACATGCTACCTGATAATCATAAGCCGTGACATGAAAGAAATATAGAAATAACTACAGCTCTGACTCTTTGTTGATCTCATGAAGGTGTGTGCTCAAGTCAGCCACACGTGATCATATTGCCTGGGAAAGCAAGGGAGCAGAAACAAATGCCTCAATTAATCATTGTAGAAAAAAAAGTCCAGATCTGTAAGCATTTTGCCCAAGTGAGGAACTGAGGATTAAACTTTAGGAGCAGCCAATGCTTTAAACATTTCAATGAAAAGGTCACATTCAAGTGGCTTGTAGCCAATATCACTTATCCTGGCTTTTGTATCCCCTGTCAGTCACAAAGGGGGAACACACACATGCTGGAAAAAGGTAATTGTTGCAGATTAAAGCCTCATGTAAAATGAAAGAGCCCTCCAAATTCTTTATAATTGCTTGGCATGAGTTCTAATAATGCAGAGTTCTCTTTTATCATTATTTTAAAATGCAGCCATCTACCACAGACTAAACAAAAGTCCCCCAGGACAATAGGAGCAGCCTGTGACTAGAGTGTGTGGAACTGCTGTGCACAGCTGGGGCTGGCAGGTGAAACGTAGGCACACAAGTTCTTGTTCAAATAGGAAGATTTAGATTTCCTTTACTTGCACCCCCCCCCCCCCCCCGCCTTTTTGACACCATTTCGTATTTTAGCTGGAGAAAAGATTTTTTTGTTTTGCCATGTTTTAGATCTATCTCCCAGCCTTTCTTTTATAGAGAAACATATTTTCCTTGTGTTGGGAGAATAAAAAAGGCCCAATTCCCTGGTGCTGCATGGCTGCTCATCACAGAAACTTAAAAAATGATAATCATTAAACTTATTTCTTGTGAAACGCCCATGCAACCGCTACTTTTGACACATTATTTGTGATAACAGTGTTAAGACATTTATAAAAGACTTGTTGGTAATTTTCTTCAGGGTTGTGCTTGAATAAGTTACACACCAAGGAGGAACACAGGATGTTTTCTTGCAGTCATTAGACACCGTGCAGCTTTATTTCTTATTCCATTTGAGTTTTGCACAAGTGTTGACCTATCTGTGCTCCCTGTTTCAGGTTCTGTTGTTCTTGGTTGAAGTCAAGTGCTCTTAGTGCGTACAAAAAATGCAACCCAGTGAGGCTTCCACCTGCCCAGTCCTCAAGGAAATGTCAGCCGCCACTGATGGGAAGAGGCCTCCTAATTTAGAGGTGATTCTTTTTGCTTTGATGCTTTTTAGCGCCTTTGTTGGCATAGTCTGATCAGCATGATGCCAAAATAAAACTAATTCAGGCTGACAGATGCTGTCACACATTCAGTGTGGACGGAGTTCACTGATATTTTGCAGCTTTAAGTTACCTAATACTGAAAAACAACTGCTAAACATTATCACCAACTGCTTTAAGTGATAAAAAGCCAAAATGTTATGCTCAAGTATGTAAATGCAAGATATTTTCTCAACAAAGCATTGAAATAAAATACCAATAAGAAAAACATCTTAAAGAAGATTTTTAAAGAAATCACAAAAATGTCAACTGGACTCAATTTTTCTGCTTGAACTTGTGCCAAAATCATTCAAATTTTTGTCATTTCCCCTTTTTTTTTTTTCTGAGCACTTTTTGATTCGGACAACTATGGAATTTCCTGTTTTGTTTTTGTTTTGCTACTGCAACCAAAGCAGCCAACAGCCAAGGTCATTGTAGAAAACCAAACTTTTAGTAAAATTTGAACAAATACAGGCCCTCCCCATGTTTGCAGTTTCTGTTCTCTGACCAATTTTCTTTTGTGGTGATTTAATCTTTCCAGAGTCTGCATGTTCACTCATCTTCATGTTTCTTCTTGTCCACAGTGAGCCCTGTTTCCCTTTGCAGTGCCTGTTCCAGTGGGGAATGTGTATTTTTAATTATCTGCTGTCCTTATTTGCAGAGATTTGTCCCTGCACTGTATACGTGTACTTCTGCGTGGTCCTTGGTGAGTACCCATGCATGGCAATTTTATTAAAGTTGTAATTTGCTTTCTCCAAACATTTGCAGCTATCACTGCTGCATCTGTAACAGAAATTCCTGGGGAAGAACACTTGAAACTCATGCAGAGTTGTTTTAATCTTTGAATTGTTCCTGTGCACAAATCAATTTCTGATTTTAAAGAAGAACTTTTTCTGTAGATATTGAGATTCATTTTTCCTGACATATTTCCATAGTTATTACCCTCATCAGTGGGGTATAAGAGCACAGTATGACGATGATGATGATGATGATAATAATAATAATAATAATAACAATATCTTATTTACTCATCTTTAAGATATAGCTCTTTCTGTTTGTTTTCAAGAGGCTATTCCAAAAATAAGAAAAGCATCTGGAGAAAATATATCTGTTAGTAATATAGTTGAAATGTGGATGTTTGGCTACGAGTGTTAAAGCAACTGTTGGGAGGAGGAAGCCTTGAAATGTTCTTGGTTCATTGCTGAACTAAAGGGTTCCTCCATAATTCAGAACCTCACAGAACTGATCCAATGCCCTCAAAACTTTGGGATCCCTTCCCATGGCCTTGTTATATTTTGGAGAAATTGCCACCCACAGTGTTCTCCCTTCCTGAGCATGGGCAGATCTGACGGCGTGTTTGGAATCACTCTGGAGATACCCATTGCACAAACTTCCTTTGTGGGGCTGCTTGGCCAGCAGTACCATTTATCCCAGTTTTAGGGGAGCTATTAAGCTTTTTGTGGGAATCAGACCTCCCCTCTTACATAACACCAACATTTTGGAAAAAGGACTGTGAAAAGCTGAATAAAAAACACACCAAAAAAGTTCTCCAAGTTCTGGTTGTAAGTGCTTGGAAATAACAGCAAGGTGTTGTACTGGGTTCTTGGGCTTTATCAATTGCTTGTAAAAAACCTTAAGCACTTGGTGCTGAGGAATCAAAGTATTTTTCTTTTAGTGCTATTTTTAAACACAAAAAAAGGCTTCTCTGCTAGGTAGCGAAAGGATTTTAAGCTTCTGCTGGATGTGTTAGAAAAAGAAAATATCCCTTTAGCCACTGGTTGCTGCCTGTATATTAATGCTTAGCAGGGTATTTCAATAGGATGCAAGTTGAATTCATATTCTTTATGTGTTGTTGATGAATTTGCAGTGATAATTGTGAATTTTTGTCAAATTGGACTTGTTAACTCTTGGGCTAATTTCTGTCCATAGCTGAGTAGAATTGCAGATTATACAAGCTTTTCCAGTTGCCAACAAAATGATGACTCAAGTTCGCAGTACAAGTAGCCCATGAAGCAGAGCAGGAACTGCAGGAGAATGGTCTTGATTCCTGCAGGTTACAGAGAATCTGTTTTTTTAATAAAAAGGTGCCAAACCTCTTTGAACTCCTGTGCCTGTAAATAAATCCCCCCAGCTCAGCAGGGATGTCTGGGAGAGTGAGGACTGGGCAGGGCTGGCATGCCTGGGGACAAGATGTGATTCCCCATATCTCAGTTGGGGTCAGCAAAGTCAAATAAGGGAATGGGAGACAGGGAGACATGTCTGATACTCCAGGCATGCTGCCTGCCAACACTAAGCAGAGCTGCCCTGAAAAAGGATTTAGTAATTTGCCCTGCTGTATTTGAGATCCAGTGTTTTACAGCACTGGAAATTGGAGTGGTTCATGCCTTAATCGGGATGTTTTGGGTGGAAAGTGTTCCCCCTGTACCCACTAAAGACATGCAATGGGAGTTTTGCTGTAATGACTCTAGTGAGGCTAAGATTTGATTGCACATCTTCTAATCCCACATTTCTGGGCTTATTCATGGCTCCATTTCTTCCTGTTTGACCTTCTGGAGCCTGGAGGAGGCGGATTTGGATTTTTGCCATATTTGTCAGCATTAGTAAAAACAGCATCTCTAAAACTTCTTGAATTCTGGGTAGTTCAACAGAAAATTTTAAGCACAAGGAATCTGAAAAACACTGATGTGCCTAAATCATTCTGGCATTTCAAATATGTGTATTTTGAGAGTGTTTTGGTGTAGAGTGTAGCTTGAAAGATGCCTCTAAGAACTCCTTAGTGCTTGGTACAGTTTGAGGAAAAAAGGCTGGGAAGACATTGCAATCCTGAAAATTGTGGAAACAATTGTATAATGAGGCTGTAGTTAATAATTGTTTGTAAATAGGCATTGTCTTAGTTCCAAAACCTGCCTTTAAATTTTTGGCTTGCAGCATTATTGTACCTGATAGTGAAATAAATGGAGCTGAGCTTGACTTAGGTTCCGTGCTTTATTGGGGTAGAAGAGATAAGGTGCCTGTTCCTAAAATGTTGGAGCAAGAAGGTGTCTGAGGTCTTTGAAAATAAAACTGTAGGGAAAAATTAGAAGTAAAAGCTGTGTGAACGATTTATAATCACTGTAAATGCTTGGGAAAACTATTTTTTTTTCTTTCTAGTAGTCTTTAATAGCATTTATACTGTATTCTGAGGTACTGTTTTGTAATTTCAAAATGCCGACTTCTGTTTCTTTATGGTAAAAATCTTTCACTCTTCAGTGGCAAATAATTTCCCCTTTCCCAGTTTTCTTGTTTTCGACCAGGAGCCTCGTGCAGCTCGTTGCTGTCTGTGAGCCTTTTGTAACCAATTCCAAAGCACCTTCAAACAGACTGAAATCTTGTCAGCACCGGAGCTCTTTGTAGGGCACCCCAGGACAGGACAAAAGATGCACATGCAGGAGTGCATAAGGTCATTTGATCAGTGTGTTGCCTTCTGAAGGGGTGGGTGACCCTCTGAGGGGTGGGCTGAGGTGTGAGTGCTTCACAGTGAGATTAAATTTCACTTTTTAACTCCTTATGGATACGTGGATGTTGAACTGCCCCTCCTGTCCAAACCTGGTGTCTGCTTCTGCAGGGAACAAACCTGTTCCCCACTGCTCCTGCCATTGAACAGAAAAATCCAGGGGATGTGTGGAAGTACCTACAAAGCAGGCAAACCTTTAGGCTGACTTGGGCTGGGTTTGAAATACGTTCAACAGAAACAGCCAACTGCCACATATGTTGAATTCAATAACACAGAAAAATTGCAGTGCCTAGGAAATGAAAAGCTGATCTCCAATTAACTCCTATGTGTTCAGCAGCAGGCAAGAAAGAAAAAAAAAAATCCAAATAAAACAGTAGCATGTTTCTCATCCAGAAAAATTTTGACTAGAAACACCACAAGCTGATTTTTTGAATCATGACACCAAGTACTGGGCTATGTCTGCATGTAAAGCTCTGTCCAGGCCTATCTCCAAATTTCAGTGGACTCCATGGTAAATTGAGGCGTGCTTTTTCTGAATTTTTTTCCACTTATTGAACTTGTGCTGCCTTTAAATTCTGTATCTTTAACTGGGAATTCTGTAGCAGTAATAAATGGATGAAAGTGGGAAGCTTGAGGACAATATGCAGCTAAAGAGGCACAGACACCTTCTGGTCCTCTTCAGGAAGCTCAGTCTTGTCTGGTACAATTTGGCTTTTTGAAACATTTTTCTAGTACTTGTAGGCTGAATGAGATTTTGGTTACCGTATCTGGAAAACACTAGGATGAAAATTACCCTGGAAAGTCCTTCTGAGACCTTTGCAAGTAAAGTTTTCCTTTGTCATATTCTCAGAAAATGCTGTGTAAGAGAATGTTTGCACCTGCTGTGTCTCCCATAACTATCCTGAACTCAGCACTGGATTTTGTGTTCCTATTTTTAAAAGCCGTCTTGCTAAATGGGTACAGAGAATGTTCTCTCTGGGAGGGGAAGGGAACAGCAGTGCAGCATTAGGGGAGCACCGTGAACTTGGCATGCCTTGTATCAGCTGAGAGAGTGAAAGGAGACAGATAAGAGAGCTGAATAAATTAGCATAGGTTTTGTGTGTTTTACTGACTTGCAACTCTGGCAATGTCAGGGAGGAAAAACTCTTTTTAAGTCTTTCATGTAGCGTGAATCACCTGAGGGAGGGCTGGAATCGTCTCCGAAGGAATTTAACTCACCTACTGCTTCAGATGGAGCAGATAAACCTAAGGAAAATACCTTGCTTGGCTTGCAAGCATTGGAATAAGTGTCTGCAGAAAGAGATGGCAAAGCGGGGATATTGCAACCAGACCTGTGCCTGCTGCCTGCCAGGTTTCGAGTCTCTTTATAGGAGCTAGCAGCCTTGCCTGGAAAAAGAGTCAAGGAGTTGCTACAGCTTTCTAGAAAGCAGGGAAAACAAAGAGCAGGGAAAGCCACACAGAGCTCCTGTTTGGACGCTGTATATGATTAGGCTGAGTGTGTTTGGGGAAAGAAGTGGGGAAAAGAAAAGTTCCAGCTTAGTGACTCCTCCCCCCTCCCCAGCCTTTTTTTAATTCGCGTTCAGCAGCGATTCACTGCAGGGCTTGTCTGTGCTTAAACTTGCCTGCTTTAATTAAACTGATCATTTAAATTGATGTTAATACCTGAGTGTGTGCGAGCATTCAGTACTTTGTACGAGTTTTGTGTGCCTCTGTGAACTACGAAGCGGATTTAACCAGTTTGATGAATATTCCCAAATGTATTTGGAGAGTCTTAATTACCAGCAACCAGTTTTTCCCATTCTTTCACTTTGTGTGTGTGTGCAAATGTTCTGTTTTGGGAAGTGTGTTGTGCTGACAGTTCACTTGGGATTATTCATGACTGCAGAGATTCATTCTGAAACTCTGTGAGTAGTAGGAAATCTTTTTGTGTCTTGATCTTTGAGTCTTTTCTTGATTTTTGTTGACTTCTGGGAACTGGGCAAAGATACTGGACTGGAATGCCAGGGAAAAGGAATTGCTTGCTTACATTTGTTTGACATTTTGTAGTCTGTGTGCATATAAAGGATCTAGAATCTGTCATTGATTTCTCCTCCAGCATGAGACTGGCAAAACTGCAGCTTGCTGCTTGGCAAAGTGCTGATCATGATGTCAGAGCATGCACGCACCCACCTCATTTATATATATATATATATATTTAAAAATGGAAGTGGTAGCTGCATTAAATGAAGTGGCTTTTAAGGGAGAAAAGCAATAATGAATCTAAATAAATGATACAGAACTCCTCTAAAAGGATCATAAAAATATAAGAGGTTAGAAGCAATGGCTGTTTTGGCAGTGTGATTTAAGAGTTTGAATCCATAAGAGATGAAACATTTAGAGAGAACTGGAAACTTGTAGTTGCAATGAATATTATCAGGTGAGAGCAAATGTGGAGAATGTGAAAAAGTTCTCACTACTTGCATTTGTAATAACGGGGAGTTTCATGCCTGTTTGTACTGACACACATTCGTGAATGCAGTGTTAACTAACAAAAGTCATTAAAGTGCTTTATAGTTCAGCTGCAGGGTGGCAGATGCCCAGCAATAGAGTAGGAGAAAAGGAGTAGTGGTAGGAAGTTCTGGGTGGTATGAGTGGAATTATTCGAATGTGCAGGTGGGAAACTTTTTCATCTCCTCTATTAATTTAATTGGAGGCTGTTATTTGCTTTGGTTTGTTGTACATTTAATGAGCATTTCAGGAGGGAAATTGAGAGGAAAGCAGCTGTGAAAACTGTTTTGTTTTTTAATATGAACTAATCTAAGTTGTAGTCTGGGTTAGTCTGCCAGCACCATCAAAAATTATTATTTATGAGTAAAGAAAATCCCCAGTAGAGCTGTGTTCCACAGGAGGTGTCTCATCCAGTGAAGAAGGCCTTGCAAAGGATCTCCACATTTTAATTCCACACGAGATAACTCGGAACGTGCAGGGCTGGGAGCAGACCTCAGCCTAGATCGTGGAATACACAAAGCAGCTGTTTTGCCTATAAATAAACCAAGAGCCTCTTCTCAGTGAGGCTTTCTTCACAGATAAGCCATGGAAATGAGCTGCCACTTGTAACTGTTGGTGTTCAGAGTTAAAGTATGTGGTAGTAGCAGGATTCACATTCTGGTGTGTGAAAGTCACACTGGCATCAGGTTTCAGCCTTATCGCGTTGCTATCACGCTGTAGTGAAACCACTTGTGCTGCAAGAGTTAAATCTGTTTCTCTTCCTAATCCCCCGAGTGCCACAGGTTTATATCTTAGGTAGAAAGCAAAACTCCGCTGCACTTGGTCAAAAACATCTCCATGCACCAGTGATTATTTTGTTTCCATCTCTTTATAAACGTCTACATACTTTTAATAATTTAACAGAGAATTTTACTGGCGGGGAGGGGTGTGGTGGAATATCTAGTTGATTTCCTGGGCTCTTTTTAATTTTTTTTTCCCCCCTTCGATTTGTGGTTTGGTTTTGGTTTGTTTTGTGTGGCTTTTTCCTTCTCGTTTTTCATGTGAATCCAGGGAGAAGCAGCAGTAGGAACGGCACAGATCTTGTGGGCTGGCTCAGTGCCTGGGGACAGCCTCTCAGTGACCAGGTGGTTCTGGTGGCTCTGCTCAGCCCTTGGCACTCGCCACCACCAGTAACTCAGGTTCTTGCACCTATCTGACGCCCGGAAATCAGTCATTTGGTTACCCCCAAAACAGAAGTGTTACCCTCACTCTGATCACCTGTTCCCAGGCAGGTAGCAGCCCACACCTGCTGTATTCGTGCCGGTGGGAAACCAGCAGTTTTCCTCATCTGGGAGTAAAGCAGGAGCTCTGGACGGAAACAAGCCGAGGCAAGGAGAGAGGCAGGCAAAGCACTGGTAGCGTTAGATCCCGCTGGGGGAGAGCAGCAGCCCGGATCTCCCGGATCCTGCAGGGAGGAGCAGCCCCAGGTCCGGGATTGCAGCGACTGCTGTCGGCCGGGGACGGGCAGCGCCCAGCCCTGGCTGCAGCTCCCGCGGCCTCTCCAGGGGCTGCCTCGGGGCCGCCGCTGCAGCTTCTGCCAGCGCATCTCCTCATTGCTTGGCTTGGAGCCACGAGAGAAGTTCGCACTCTGAGCGTTTCTGTCCCTTCTCCTGAGTGGCAGCTGGACAGCAAGGGCAGCACAGCGCCTTTTAAAGGAGCCTCTTACCCCGGCTGGGACACAAGGCACAGCTCTTCCTCAGAGGAGCTCTCTACCCCTTCACACTCTCTTCACTCCGAAGTGTGAACGCCTTCTCTTTCTCAACAGGATAGAAAATTCCAAAACAAAAGGAAAGAAAAATGCTTTAGTTCTATTTAATAGGTTTTGGCATTCTTGTGTTTCCTTTGTGACTTCTGAGATTTTGCACTCCCGTGGAGGAAAAATTAGGGGTTGGAAGTAGATGATCTTTAAGGTCCCTTCCAACCCAAAGCATTTTATGATTATATTTCTGTAATTCCTCTATCCAAAAATTGGTAATCCAATTCTTCTTTCTCTGCCTTAAAGATACCAACTGAACAAAATATCCACAGTTGATGATTTTCTCAGTTAAAATCCCCCAAACAAAAATAAAAACAACCCCACAAACTACACTAAAATAAATACGTTAACCATAGTGGCTGTTCACACAGGCAGTTCTACCATGGTAATCGTTCTAAATTTTATGATATTAGCACAAAGAAGGTTCTTTAAGCTTATTCTTCTCAGTTGAGCCACTCAGATTTCAGAATGCAGCTTACATGCTGGCAGCCCTGTCTTCAGAGGAGTGATTTGTTAATAGAATATTCAGTCTGTTATTTCTCTGACAAAGGATCCCCCCCCTTCTCCAATACAACCTCTTATGTCAGAGGTGTTAGTGTTAATGACAGTGCTTTTCTGAATACCATTCTGCATTGGTTAAAAGGATCTTTCAAATAAGTCTGATCTCCTTCCAATAAGGAGAGGATGAAATGGGCCAAATTTCTGCCAGCACATTTCGCTGTGGGACAGGGGATTTCTTAGTTCTCTGCAGCTGTGTCCAGCCAGGCCCCTCTCCAGGACAGCTTTCCTGGGGCTGGCAGCTGTGGCCTTTCTTGTTGGCCAGGGAGAGGATATTGAATGTTCTCCCTGCTGCTCCCTGCACAGAAACAGGCAGTGCCCAGGCTGGGGGCTCAGGGGAGAAAGGATGCTCTGTTGATAAGGTAATAGGCGTCTGCAGCCCCGAGGGAAACTTGCCAAAACCTTTCTCTAGTAACTGCGGGGATTATCTAAAAATCAGTAATAAAGGCGGTCGCCAGGGGAAGGGAAAATACATCTTCAAGGGAAGCCAAATTCTGTGAATGCTCCACAAGAGCAATCATAGCAGGATTTAAGGTATTTGTGAGGCAAATCAGATTGAGGAAAATTGTTTCAAAAGAGACCCTTAGCTGGCAATGAGGACCATATGTTCTTTCTTATCTCTGCAGAAATAACCATCCTTTTTAGCATATTGACCCATGTGAGTAGCTGCCACAGTCTTGATTCTTAGCATCTACAAACATACTAGTAATGAAAATAATTAATTGCCCTAAATGAATATGTTACATCAGTTTTTGCAGCTTTAGCCTTGTTTCACCTCTACTAGACTGCAAAGTGTGTCATTTTAATCTGCAACACGCAGGAACATTGGGATAAATTTCCTGAAGCCAGTGGAATTCTCACCTTTTATGCCAGGAGTGATTTTGGCTCATCTGTTGCTCCGTGTTCTTCCTCCCAGATGGGCTGGAGGGATGATGTCTTCTCCTCTCATGGTACTTTAAAACACCAGTTGGGTTTGTCTGTGTTTTAACACTGGATCCTTCCAGAAAAGCAGAAATTGCTCTGAACACTGAAATCTTGCTTTGTCTGCAGTGCTGTTGCAATCAGGAATATCAGCTATCAAAGAGAACTCTTTAATCATGTAATTTAACAGTGCCTTAACGACTGAATCTGGGTAGGACTTCAGAAACACTGACTTTTGTTTCATTTTAGGGGCAGGATTTGTACTCAAGTTACTTCATTGTAGTGTCCAGGAGCAACAGCCTTCAGGCTCCCATGTGTTTAGATTCACCACAAAAAATATAAGAACTACATCTACCCCCTCATAACTGGTGACCTTTAAGGCACTTCTATGGCCTTTTAAAATGTCTGCTTCCCCAGAATAAGTGGGAGTTTACAGAAAGTTGGTCTTGGTGTTTTGGGAGACATCTACATGCTGCTAAAAAAACCCCTGTCAATTCATTTCAGAAGGGGCTAGGAATTGTGGATTATTTTATTTTGTCATGACTTTGTTCTGACAACTGTATCAAATCCCAAAAAATTAGCAGCCAGCAGTGTGAAGACCAGCTGCTACCACCTACCTCTGAGTCTTCCCAGATCTGTGCCATTAGCACTCCTTTCTTCCTTTGCCCTTCCTCCCTCTCTCCAGTCTTCATTTCAAAGGTTATTAAATTAAATCAATTTCAGGCTTCCCCTTAGCCTAATGCTTTCCAGTTTTTCTCTTCCCTGGCTTGCTGTGTCTCATCCTACAGGGATGTTCTTGTCTCTGTTTCAACCGGCTCCTCGTTTGAGGTGCTTTCCTGAAGTCCAGACTGATGAGAAAAGTGATTCTTCTAAATATAGGTAATAAAATAAATCTAATCAAAGGCACATGCCTGGTTAGCTGAGAACTGGCCTTTTACAAATTAGTGTTATAGTATATTGGATTAAGATTCAATACTCATTTGGCTGGGACACTTACCTACATGTTTGTTCAGTTTTTGTTGAGGATATGAGCTTGAGAGAGTTAGGAATTTTTATTCAAAGAAATCCCAAGCTGTCTATTTCTGACTGTAGGAATTCTTTATGTTATATTATAAATATTAGGTGCATTAATTTAGTTCTTAATTGTGGAACTGCACTGTATGTATACTTACTTTTATTTATTCAGATTCCTTAATTTCACATAGGCCTAAATTACACCTGGGTCTTGGCAGCCAGACAGCTGGAGAGAAAATTACTGATACAATTTTAACACCTCAGTGTTTGACAGAGGATAGTGCTGGCCCAAAGGATGCATTTTTAAATTACATTAAAAGAAAACTTCAAAATGCTTGTTTGTTTACTGAAAGCTATATTGCAATAAGGAGACCTGCAGGTAAGGTGGGAATCTGGGCTTTGCCATTTCCCTAATAGCAGGAGTTTTAATAAAACATTAAAGCATTGATTAAGAGGTACTGTTTCTATTGAAAGGTACTGTTCTTAATTCCTTTTTTTTTTTCCCCTGGAGGCAATTAGTCATACTGTAGTGTTTTTCTGAAGTGGAAGGTAAAAAGACTGATAAAATCAGTTTGGAATCAAGGCTAGGTCATTATTTAAATATATGATACTGTGCCTATAAGGCTTATTTTTAATAAGACTGTAACTTTATCTGCCTTTACCACTTAGATGATAAACTCTCTGGAACTATTTTTGCACTGTAATTCCCAGCACACCCTTGGGCTCAGTGGTCATGAGGTGCTTCTGCTCTGTGGATGTGATTAATCCTGGTGATTTCATCACATGCAAACCTCTTCCGTGCAGCAATGAGAATTTGGATTAAGGTTCCAGAAACATTTCATTTGGCATCTTCTCTGGACAGAAGTGAGCAGGAGCCGGTCCTGCTCAGGGTCCTGTCAGGAGCAGTCCCATGGAAATATGAGTGCCTTTGGGATCTCTTAATGAAGGAAGCAGAACTTGGTTCTTGGATGGTGATCCACTGATGATCCTGACAAAACACTCTTCTTTTTGAAGTGCCTCATTCCTTGGGCTGCCTAAAGCTTTTCTAGGAAGTGCTGTAGAAATAATAAGATGATTTATAGCCCTCCACTTCAGCATCCTCAGCTCCAGGTGGTTTTCCTAGTGTAGTAATCCTAACATTTCTGTTGTGACCATTACTGCTGGCATTGAGATGTTTTTTGTGTGAGACAAACCCTTGGATGTGAGAAGAGTGCAGGTGTCTTGCTCTGTGTTCCCTGAAATGATGTTGAACAGTCTTTGTCAGTATCAAAACTTACTATCTTACTTATTTACTAACTTACTTACTATCTCTCAATTTTTTCAGCTCCCCTGGAACCTTCTTTTTATCACTTCTTCTGAGTACAAAGGTGTGTCAGTAAAGTGAGCTGGATCAAAAATCAAACTATGGAGACCTTCCTATTTCAAGGTAGTGCTTCTCAGGCATAATGTTTTGGGTTTTTTCCCGTGTTCCTGGCAGTGTTTTTATAGCAAATGGTGAAAACTCTTAGGTTTGTGATGGATCGGTGGCTTTTCCAGGTGAGTTCACCCAATTCCTAACTGAAACTTACTCCTGAAGAAAGTCTTACTGACTTTACCAATAGAAAGTCACCTCTGTGGACAGTATAAATTATGATTCCGTGAGACATATTGGATTTTGTTGTTATTGTTCTGATGAAAACCTCTATTGATCTTCTGCTATTTCTGTTTTTACTGAAGCAAAGCTGTGCACTTTATGTTCAGAAGGATCCAAGAGGGAAAAAAGGGATTACTTGGAAATTCAAATGAAAGAAAGGTAACAAAGCCAAAGTTTTTGCCATTCCATTAATTGGAATTGAATTGTGGTTGGTAAATCTGCCTTTTGCTCTTCCTAGAAATAGCAAGCAGGGGCATGTGCTGACATGCAGCTTGTGCTACATTTGAAGAGTAAAATTCTGTTCATTTCAAACTGCTGTTCCTGATTTTTACTGGTGCAAAATGAGATTTATAAAAGCTCTGTAACGCCAAAGTAAATTTGAGGCTGTTTGTTACTCATGGGGAGCAAGACTGCATAAAAATTCACCTTGATTCTGCTGGTGCTTATTAATTTTATTTTGTTTTGTTTCTGGGGCCTATGTTCATATGTTACAAAAATCCTAGTGTTCCCTTCATCTTCTCCTCAAAAATTAAGAGTTATATTTCCTTTTCTGCTTTTATACCTGGTATCTGTTGATGTATAAAAGAGAAAAAAATCATTGTTTCTCCTGTTACTCTGTGAATGCTTCTTAGTAAAACAGGTTTACTGCAGAAGTGAAGAGCTGTAAAATTGTGTGTTTAGAAGTTTTACTTTTGAAAGTATTAGAGCGTAAGCTGGGAAAAAAAAACAACAAATTAGTTACCCACTTAAAAAGTCCCACTTTCTAATTGTTTTTGAGGTGAGGTGAAGGGTTAAGAGAATATAGTATTGATAGGATGGGTCATATCTGCTAGGTATCTTTTGCCTTTTTATAGATACTGTCAAAGAATTAAACGTGGCAGTTTGCCAACATTTTCATTTCTTGATGACATCAGTGGTAACAGAAGGCTCATAGTTCATCATTTATTTGATCTGCTGACAAAACTGATTACTTGGAATAATACAACTGAGTTTGTCTCCTGCTGTGAATCCCATCTTAATAAAATATCTGTTCAAGGAACAGGTGAAGGGAAAGTTAGATATTCCTTCTTGGAATGTTTGTGAGGTTTCTCATCCTTAAGAAAATATTTTCTCCATCACACCACGTAAGTCTTTCTGCACAGTTGGTGCCAGCTTTGAACTTCTCAAAAAGAGAATAATAAGTAAACAGCATAAAGCTTAAGCATTTTTATCCCCACTCTCTTCCTCTTTAACACTGTGCTGTGCTTGTGCCAGGGCTTTACCTGCACCTCCTTTCGGTGTGGCAGCCTGGAGCAGGAACCGTCAGTGCCACAGGCTCGGGGTTGGTCTGTCCATGTTTCAAGGGATTTACTTTGGAACAGCCCTCTAGTGCATGGGACCAGCTTCCCCCTAGTGGTTGGGATGCATCTCTTGGTGGGCTTGACCCAAAACATCCTGTTTGCATTTTCCGGAGTTCTCTGCCTGTGCGAGGCCTGTCTGCCCAGCAGCCTCAGTGGGTATTGGGAATGTGGATGGACATTATTTCTACTTTAGGGATGGAGAAGCAGAAAATCCAAGTCACTGTCCTGCCATCCCACAGTGGGTCAGAAATAGAAGCCTGAATCCCGTTTTCGTGCTGAATGGATTCTGAGTAGTCGCTGTATCCACCACCTTAAACTTTGAATTCCAGCCCCCTGCTCATTATAGAGGAAAGTCCTAACTCTTTTCCATGTCTCCTCTTTCCCCCATAGCTGTTAGACCTGCTCTTGAGAAGGAAACAGTGGGAGAAAGGAACATTTAAAATCCTAAAACACTCTAGATGTCTGGCAGTGAGACAATTTTAATTATACATGTAGCTATGTGCTTAGAAACTCAATAAAACTCTGCCATTTCTCAATGATCCAGGAGAACAGCTTGTTCTGTAAAAGGCATTTTCTAACTATAGACAGGTATCAATTCCTTTATTGATTGGATTGATTCCTTCCCCTGCTAATGCATCTGCTGTCCTGATGAAGTGACTCCGACCTGTAACATCACTTCTTTGGTGGAGGGAGTGAAGAAAAGTGGTTTTTTTCACAGTGCTGTCAATGCACAGCTACTGCTCACCAGGCCTTGGAAACATCAGTTGTGAAAACAGCTGGTCATCCCCAAAGTTCCCTCATTTCTGGTCACTTAAGCAGCACACCACTCTAACCTAATTCATTCCATCACCCAAATATGTTAAGAGATTGAAAGCAGTCATGGATACTCCCTGATGTTATTTTTATCTCTGACCACAAATTTAATTTGTTCAAAAGCTGATGAGCTTTGCCATTGTGGGGATCCCCACACTGGAATGAACTCCGGGCTCCCCTTGCCTGGGAAGCATTTGCCAGTGCTGCTGATGTGATGAAGCGGGGAGGAACTCCAGTGCAGGTGAAATCCAACCTTTGGAATTCCTTAAGGGAGTGGTTGGAGTGAGTGTGAAGTCAGTCTTGGGTTTTTCAAACATGGTTTAAAATTTTTTCATTTTAAAAAATTCCAGAGGTTTGAAGATGCTTGTAAATCATCCTAGCAGGGAGACCCTGCATCATAGTCTTAAGAGTATTCTCTTGGCCAGAATATTGCCCTACATCTCTGGGAAAGAGGGAAGTTGGGAAGGAATCCTAATGGAGAGACAAGAAGTGAAGAGCTACAGTCTCCAGTGGCCTCAGCTGAGGCCTCTGTATCTCTATACTCAGGGCTCTGAGCACGGATCTTTGCTGCAGATCTGGAGAAAGGTGGATCTGTTCTGTATCCTCCACAGCTGCAGAAGGGGGAGGCACTCAGCCTTTGGACATGCTGAATGCTGTGGCTGCCAACAGTTTGCTGCTTCAGAGTGGAATCAGCACTGCTCTTGGGCAGAGCCAGGAATGGGGAAACACAGATGGGATGTCATTAACATTCATGGACTGGCCAAGGAAGAGTTCTGCATGTTGACAAGATAATGTACAGCTTTAATATAGCAAATTTCTACAGCTGGTGGGGACTCTGGCGTCTTCCTTGTGGAACATGCCCAGCTATAACATTTATTTTCACTGTTTAAAATGAGTTCTGAGGAAGAGGTGGATGAGATCCTGTTCCACGTTTCCATCAAAGCACCCACTTCTCTGATAAGGACCCCACCTCCCACCTCACGTTTTCAAATGATTGCTCAAACTCCTGATGCTGAGCAGAAAACATTTCAGCTGTTTTTCAAAATGAACATTTATCCGGTGGTGTCTTTCCCCCTTCCCAGGGCAGAGTATTAATTAAATTGGGGGACTCAAGAGCCTGTCTGGAAGGGTTTCTGAATGGAGAGGAGGTGCAAACCCAGAGGACCAACATTAAATGCCACCAGATGTTCTTCTGAAATGGAAGAGTTAAAAATCCAAGCTCAAAAGGACAAAGAAAATGAAAAAAAAACAAACCAAAGGAGAAATCTTGATTCTGGAAAATGAGAAACTGCTTGTCAGAGGAAATGTGGATGTGTGATGCCAGAGTGGGGCAGTTTTTTCTCCAGCTCCTGTGCTTCCTCTGAGGTGGTTTGACTTTTGAAATATATATGAGAAAGGTGACTTGTTGTTTGTTTCCTGTACTGGGAGAGAAGGAATAGGAAGAGGGAGCAGATTTTGCACTATTAATGTTGCAGGAGCAGAAGCATTCCCTTGCTGTCTGTTCCTATTGAAAACAGCCTGAAATGGCTTTTAACTTTCTACTGGGAAAAATAACAGGAATATCAAAGGATCATATTAGTTAGGAAACAAGCAAGCAGCCTCAATATAAACTTTGTGTTTGCTGTGGTGTGAAGAGAATTGAAGACGTTGGTGGTGGCAGTGAAGATGGATTCTGGGGATGTAGGTAAGATATCCTAATGCTTCCATGTTCTCCAGGGATGCCAGTTTGCAGGTCACAATTCTGGTCTGGGGCTAAGGGGAATGGATAGATTAAAAAAACCCCCAAACTCTAACATGTCTCATCCTGAGAACTGAGCTGTAATTCCTGTAGTCAGTGGTAGGGATTTCCCGGGGAATAAGTGCTTGGAAATGTATTGTTAAGTGTTTTTCTGCCACACATCCCTCTTTTCCCAAGCTGAGATCCAGGCCTGATCAGCAGTTGGTCACTGAACATCTGCCCCAGTGCAAAATGGACAAGTTTATCCAGAGAGCTGAGATGCTCCAACAAGGCACCTTCGCTATCCTGACCTGCAGAGCTTTCCAGTGCTCTGGAGCACAGGAATATGGCTGGAATTGTGCTCTAGGAAAACATTAGCCTTGGAACAGCTCTGTTAACCTCTAGCAAGTCTCTTGAATCCTGCAGTGCTGGCCCAGGCATTCAGTGCAAACAAAGCACAAGCTGCTGTAGCATATTTGTGCCAGGGTTTCCTGATTCCAAGTGCAGTCAGATACGGCCTAAAATGAACCATTGTTGTAACAATGGCAAGAGAGGCTGGGGTGAAAATCGTGTTATTTCCTTTGGAAAGAAAAGAGTTCTATTTTAAACTATTTTCCCCTTAATCTTACTATTTTGTTTTGCCAGTGTTTATAATAGAGAGTACAATACTTCTTGTTATGATTGTTCTTTGTGTGACTGGGATATAAGTAGATGTTCTGCAGCAAATTGTCTGGGATACAGAGTCCAAAGAGATTATGCTGCAGGAAGTTCTAAAAAAAACCCCAAACCCTTACACAATCCCCCACTCACTCCCTCCAAAAAGCCACAACCCAAACAAATAAAAACCCCAAACAACTGTCATAGTTCCAAAATAACTGTAAAAAATGCATGCTAGGCTTGAAACAGAAGCCTGGGGGAAATGATTGTCAGATCCCTCGGTGTATTTGAGAAGTGATTTATGTACATTAAACAGAAAATAAGAAACACATACTTGGGCTGTGCTTATGTGTTCTCACTGCAACAAATGAACAGCTCCTCTCCTTCTTTGCTTCTCCATCTTTATTAGCAGTCATCTGACCTTCCCTCCTCTTCTGCTTCCACTAATCCTTACCAAGATGGCTGGAAAGAACTTCTATTGTGGACTGGAGTGTTTTCCTGAGATTATTTCTACTATTTCAGCAAGCTCCATAGAGTTACTGGATGCTCAGAAGAACTTTTTTGATCTGGACTTCACAAACCTTGGAGCCTGTTCAACAGTAAGTAGCCAGGAGAGAGGAGAGGTACTGCTGCCTGTCACCTGAAACAAATTTTAATTAATTTCAAACTGTTTTTTGAAACCAGACATTGGATAAAAAAAAAATAATCACACGTACTTCATGGAGTATGTCCTTCTGCATGAGCCCTTTGTTCTCATTTATGGCAAGGGGATTGTATCCACAGCCATCTACTCACAAATGACAATTTATCAGGCTATGATATTTTCCATTATTTTGCAGGATGCTGCCTGAAGGAAACAGCAGAGCTGGAGGCTTGTGTTTGAGTGGGTGATGTATGGAAGGGGATTGTGACAGTAAGTTAAGATACAGCACAACTCACAAATAAAAGGGAAGCAGATTTTCCGTGTCTCTGTGCCATTGTTTAGGTAATGTGTTTTACTGAGATTTTGATAAAACTGGTATTTAAAGAAAAATCCCCAAATCTAACCCCATCGTGGAAACTACCTGGTTATTGCAAGATGATTTGCATAGGCAAATTGGGATGTGCAGCTTCTTTGGATAATTTTGTGCTCTGATCTGAGAAACCTTCAGGCATCTCATCTACAGACTTGGCTCTTTTATCCTAATATTTGGCCCTTCCAGAATTTCTTTTGCCTGAGGAATTCAAAGCTTTTTACAGATTCTGCAGAGTTTTCTTTGTCAAGACACAAGGCTTGTGAGAACAAGGTGGAAAGCAGGGAGACTGCTGGAAGGTCCTCATGTACCTAGATGTTCCCCACTTGGTTTTCCTGCCCCTTCGGCTGCCAGCAGTAGCAGGGAATGGAAATTCTTTTGGGATGTGGCAACTCTGACTTGAAGAGTTCTATTCCACAGAACCATCTTCCAGGGTGAATTTTATTTTCATTTAGTATTAAATCAAGTGCAGTCACAGGTAACCAGTGCAGAGTTCAGCTGTGTGTCCTCAAACGGGATTTTGGAATTTTCCACATTTTGGAATTGCAGGCTCTGCATTAGGGTGGGAGGGCAGAGATCTGAGTTGGGTGTGGTGCTGCCTGTGAGGTGTCTGAGAGAGAATCGACTGTTGCATAAAACTGAACAGCTTTTTCCTAGCTACCCTTTACACAAAGTTGAATATTACCCAGGAGTTGTGTGGCTGGTTGGAAACTGAGGGCTTTTTCTGGGCAAAAACTGAGCTTCCGTTCAGTGGGAAAGGGAGGAGAGGGAGCTGTGGGGACAGGAGGGGCTGCTTGCCAGTTCTCAGGGTCAGGAACAAGCTGGAGCAGGCAAACAGGTACCCAGCCAGCTCCACGAGCAGAGTTAACTCAGCCTCAGCTCGCTAGGCATGAATTAAATCAGAATTAACAGAGCACCAGGAGAAAGGAGGTTTCACCCAGGAATGAACTGGGAGTCTGGTTAACAAGCAAGGGATGTAGGGAACTCTCACTGTCGTGGGAAGTCTCACAGTTTTGCAGTGTCACAGATTTGATGAAGCCATCGAGAGGTGTTTGTTAGGAGTGGGTATTTTGCAGTGGCACCGTGAGCAGCCCCTGTGTGTCAGTCAGATGAGCCGCAGCACTTTGGGCTGGAATTCTGCTGTGCAATGTTTGCAGTCGTGTTTTTGGTTAAAAAGCTCAGAGTTCCACACCCCAAACTGGTCCTTTTCAAGTGCTGCTGCCTCACACTCAGGTGTTTGTGTGGCCCTCCCGTGTCAGATCGGAGAGCTCATTGCTTGAGCAGCTTGGATGGTACCCGTGGCAGTTCCAGGACCTTGGGGGTAAAGGTGTTACAGGGTGGAGCTCCCCAGAGCAGAGCTTAACCAGAGTGACACTCACAAAAAGCTGATCTTTGATTCTTTGCTTTTACTACTTACTACAAGCATAATTTGTGTGTCTTTTACCCATCTTAGAAAATGTGGATGGCATGGAACACACATAAAAAAGTACAGCAAGTTAACCTGAGAACCAGGAACACCTACAAATGTGGAAAGCTGTGTTTGGAATCATCTGAATGATGTGGTTTGTAACAATTCATTATCCTGGCAACCAGAATTTCCTAGCTGTGTTGCTAGTCTGGCTGCTACAGTTAATCAGCAACCTGCCTAATCTTACTAACCTTCTTATTGTAACCTGCCTAACTGTTGTGTAATCTGCTTGTGGCAATAAGCCCTGACTATAAGTAGCAAGTTTTGAGCTGTGCAGGTGCAAATATTCTTGTTTTCAGTCCTGTCGGCAACTGACTTTCAGGGTGTTTGTGCTCGTGAAATTGAACATGGTCTTGCTTAGGGTGTTAATTATCAGAAAATAAGAGTATTTCCTGCCTGTTAACATCTGCCTCCTCTGTGCTACAGCCACGTAAGCATGTGGGGGATTGTCCCACTGGCTAATCCTGGGATGCAGTCCCATGGATCATAACTGACCACAGCTGATGTGGGGAGGTCCTGCTGTCCCTGTCACTCCTGACCTTCACCCCCTACGACTCCCTTCATGTCTGGGTGCTTTGCCTTGTCCCTGGTGCCCCTGATTTCTCTGCTCCATCCGACTGCTGTGATTTTAGTAGACAGGAGGGATAGGAATTTTTCTGATGCTATTTGTAAGTCTTAGTTAATTCCTCAGATACCTGGAATTCCTATTCAAGAAAGCAACAAATTTGAGTTTTGCTGGAGTAAGCAAGGACATTTTTTTCCCCCTAAACCCAAGTAATTACCAAAAGAGATGTAAAACTGTAATTCCAGTGAAGGGTGAGGAGGACAGACACCAAACTATTTTTAATTTTATCTCATTTTGTCTAATCTATCTGATATCATTATTTTACTGTTTGTAAACCAGCAGCTGCCACATCTTGTAATAATGGAGTGGACAGTATTCCTGGACAAATGTATTCAGTATAGAAAACTCATGTTTGACTTCAATTTGTGGACAA
Source organism: Chamaea fasciata (assembly GCF_029207755.1). Taxonomy (NCBI): domain Eukaryota; kingdom Metazoa; phylum Chordata; class Aves; order Passeriformes; family Sylviidae; genus Chamaea; species Chamaea fasciata. The sequence goes on along the minus strand of NW_027094088.1, from coordinate 8,197,219 downwards.
TGGGACAGACACACTGTCAGAAATAATTTTTAATAATATATCATGATCTTTAGAGTGCCTCTTATCTGCCAAGCTCAGGCAAATGTTTTGCTTGCTGCCATTCGAGAAGCCTTGAGGAGTCTACATGAGACCATAATTAATTCCAAAATAAAGATGGCTTTAAACATTTTCTTCAAGAATTTGGATTTTTTTTGTTATTCTCTTCATCTGGAGCAGCTGTAAAAGGTAATGATGTAATTTTTTTTTCCTCAAAGGAAATGAGAACATAACCTGCTTGGTGTTGTGATAACTATGTACAGGAGGGGATGGTTTCTAGAGGAAGCAACATTGTAAATACAAAACATGCTTCAAAAAGCACAATATCCCAAACTTCTGGCTACTTGTTTCAGAATATAAATATAATTATTATATAGAAACACTATTCTTGCACTTCAAAATTATTTCATACTACAATTCACATGCGGAGTTCCCCCCTTCTTCCCATGTGGTATTTTTAATCCTTTTTTCAGATACACCTTTCTCATTTTCTTTGCAAATTTTTGAACGTGTTTCTACTTTTGTGCTGCCATTAATTAAAATATTAAAGACAGAATATTCAAAAATCTGTGAGAAACTTTCCCATTCCTCTCCCTCCTGCTAGGTGCCTTCCCTGAAAGCATAATTCATCAGCATTTCTCCTCTAATGAGCTTTGTGCCTTAAAATGCTTTTATTACATCGCCCTTGGATTTTGATTTTTATGTTCAAGTTATTGGGGTTTTTTAAGTATAGTTTTGGGTTTTTACCTAGTGCTCTCATCCTATTAGTTATTCTGGATTCTCTACATTTAAATTATCCTTGGGAAAAAAAAAAAAAAAAGAAAAGAAAAAAAAAAAGAAAGGAAGAAAAAAAGAGGTCAAATCATGACTTGATTTTTAGGCCAGACTATTTTTCATCTCCTGACAGGTGTACGTGGCTCTTCTTTGTTTAAAATATTTTTTACTGCTGTTCTTTGCTTCACGAGGTTTAATTCACCCTGACCTGTCTGTCTCCATTTCTATTCTGTCATCTCTGATTTTCCTTTGCTTTTTAATTCCTTATTGGAATGTTTATCCCTTTATGTTTGTAATGCAATTTCTGAACAGCTTTTTTGACTTAAATCTCATTATCCTCCCCATCTGAAAAGCTCTGCTGCTCCAAGTGATTTCCATAAGTGGTTCCTTTAATACCTCAAGGTTTGATCTCCCATTCATGAGGATCTTTCTTTTCCTACAAAAAGGCTGGGGTTTTTTTAAGATCCTTTGCTAGCAATTTATGTCCTAGAAATGCCTCCTGGAAATCTTGGGGAACCATAATCAATTGGATCTCCTTTGTCCACACAGTTCAGTTTTTCTTTTCCAGAAATGCTAAAAAAGCTGAGGCATAACCTCCAAAAACTGTCCTAACTCTTCCTGGTTATATCATATTTATCATGTTCATTAATTCTGTTATTGTTAAGTCTGTTATTATTAAGGTTTATATTTAAAATATTTTTAAATTCAGTGACAAACTCAATCTAAATTATACACAGGTTCCCAACTCCTTCTAAAGCCTTAAAAAAGCATTGGTTTTGCCACTTTCTCTATGTTCAGAGGGATTTTAATGATATTTTTAATCCCTATCTTAGTAGTTCAACAATTCTGTATTTGTTCTTTTAAAACACTTACTTGAGTGCTGTTAAATCTTAGAAACAGATTTGACTTTTTATTCCTTTGAAATCACTTCAAATAGTCTGAAGAAAAAAAAACCATACCACATAATTTGGAGTTCCTCTGCCTTTTTTCAGAAAAGGATTTGATTTCCTAAAGAGACAAGTACCAGTCGCCATACGTGATTGGTAATTGTACAACTCTTCAGAATTACAGAATACTGACAACCACAAGCAAACTTCCTCGTGAAGCAAGGATTAATATTTTTCACAGATATTTTATTCAAGTTTAAAAAAAGAGTTTCAAGTTCACATTAGTCATGTTCACACTTCAAAAATAAATAAAAGTAGGAATGCTTTAAAAACTTCTAAACATGGAAGGAATAAGTGGGAAAAAATACCAGAGTTTTTAACAAGTCAGTAATAGTAGGAGAAGGTACTACTGATATAAGAAAAAAACCCAAATCCCAAACGTTTTTGGAGAGTTTTTTTGTGGAGTAGCTGAAGTCCTGAGTAGCCACTGTGTAAGAAGAGGTATTAAAGCACTTCCTTGCATAGTTTCATACAACTGGAGTTACCTGAGGTAAAAAGATTCCCCTTCTCCAGGGAAAAAAATGGCAATTCCTGCTCCAAAATGTCCCCTGGCTTTGCCAGCCCCTGGGAAGAGCTGGATGTGAGCCCTCAGGATTACACAGCCCACTGTGTAATTATTGAACAATAAGCTTGCAGCTCATTTTAACAACAGAGGTGCACTAAAGTCACAGGAGAGTGCAATAAAGAGGAGTAATACAAAAGTCAGTTATTTACTTGGTGAAAACTAGGAACTTGAGCTTTCTTACTGGAAAACAAACAGAATTCCTGCACTAGCAGGCCCCCGAAACTAACAGGTCAAAATCCACAGAATTTTGGATGTGTAGCAAAGCACCAAGTTTTTCTCTGGTGTCTATTCCACAGCCAGCAGTGGCAGAGGTTCCTGAGTGCCAGCCCTTCTTGTCAATTCCCGTCCTCATCACTGGGCCTCTCCTCAGAACCATCGCTCTCATACTCCTCATCCTCGTACTGGAAGGCACCCTCGGCTTCGGGGTCTGACTGAGCTTCCTCTTCGTGCTCCTGGGACCTGTCAGACCGAGAGCTGGGTCTGGACTCATCCTCCTCTTCCTCCTCAGAATGGCCGTGGGATGGGCCTGCCTTTGCTTCCTCTTCCTCTTCCTCCTCCTGGGAATGGTCAAGAGATGGGCCTGCTTTTGCTTCTTCCTCCTCCTCCTCCTGGGAGTGGCCAAGTGACAGGTCTGCCTTGGCTTCCTCTTTCTCCTCCTCCTGCTCTTCCTCCTGGGAATGACCAAGTGATGGGCCTGACTTTGCTTCCTCCTCCTCGTCCTCCTCCTCATCACTGTGCTGGCTGGATTCAGCCTCAAGGACATCAGGGCTGGCTCTGGCCTCGTCCCCATCCTCCAGATCGCTGCACTGCTCATCTGGGGTGGAGGTTTTGACACCTTTTCCCTTCTCTTCCTCCTCCTCCTCCCAGGACTGCTCAGACTGGGGATTGTCACCAGCTGCTTCCTCAAAGGATTCTCTTTTTTTCACTTTAACCCTGGTGATTCTGAAAAGACAAATTACACGTGGGGTTTTATTTTCTGGGCAGATGCTTTCCAGGAGGCATTAAACCATCTTTATGTAATCCAGGACAAAGCCTGGTAGTCTTGGCTGGGGTGGAACTGGGGAAGGAAGAGGGAAGGGGGGGACGTAAGAGTCTCTTTTTATGCTGGAAAGTAACTCAACAGTATTCCTTTATGTATTCCTTTTTAAAAAAAAATTCTGCTTCCTTTTAAATCATAACACCCAATAGATACTAAAACTACTTTTAATAAGGTTCATTTAAAAAAATTAAAATTTAAAGGTGGTGACTTACAACAACTTGACAGAATTTTTGATGAAAGGAACAAACAAGAAATGTTTTTCTTCATTTTTCTTTGAAGTGCATTACATAACATAACCAGTTTGGTTAAGCAGCTCTCCTCTGTTTTACAAATTAATATTTAATTCAGAAAAAACAATCAAAAGCACATACTAATGCTAACATACTACATAGTCAAATAGTTCCCTGGGAAGTACTGAAAATCATTAAAAAACCCTTCAATCCAAACATGAAAAATGTTCTAATTATGAGCTATGTAGTGGGTAAAAAGAAAAAGCCTTCACTCATCTGTACCTTTTTCTGACAGCGATGGAGGTAAAATCTCCAGCAGTGGGGAATTGCAGTGACTTGGCTGCTCCTCCTTTCTTTGAGACAAACTCTGGGCAGATCCCCAGTGCTCTCAGTCTGTTTGAATAATACTTTTCTGCAGCTATTCTGGCATTTTTCTGTAGAAAAACCACAATGGTTAAATGTTATCTAATGCATTAAATGCCTGCTTTTATTTACATTAATTCTCTGATTCATTAATTGCAGCTGACAAGTGGAAATGATTTTTCACTGCAGGTAAGAATGGCAAAACAATCCTTGAAAATTTTATATGATTTTACTTCTCTGTACCAGCAGTGTTTGGTTGTGCTCAGAGTTACTCATGTTGTAACTGAGCCAGACACAGTTACAACAGCTCTCTGTTCCCATACCTCAAAAATTGCTGATATTTATACGGAGATGGGGCAACAGAGACTGAAATGGAGAAATACTGCCCTGAATAGTGTTTTTGAAGTATCTTCTAGAAATGTCAGACTACAAACGTCTGATTCACTATCAGTCAAGATTAATTAGTAGTTGAGAAACAAGGCAACCTGAGTGACTCTTTCAAAAAGCAATGGCATTTGTTTTACTCTTTCTTCCATTTCTTGCAATTCTTGCAAATATTCCTGCCTTCTCTGCTTCTCGTTGTTCCTAAGGGGAGCAGAGTACAAGAGAAATCATTATTAATTTATAGGACGAGGAGTAATTTTCTACAGCAGTTCAATTGCTCATAACAAATTAAATGTTGTCATACTTCAAGATACATAAAAGGTACTGAAGAAATCATCTCTGAAGAAGTCACTTTCACTAAGCAGAGGCAGGTCCTGGCTACTGGACTGAAATAGAGGCTGAGTTTGGATTCTTGGGGTTTATTGGTAAAAAAATTGGATATTTGGGGTATTTTCCATGCTGATTTCATACAGATCTTCCAGTTGTTCTAAGCAAAATTAAACAGATTACACCATAGCAAATTAAGGGCATTAAATAAAAATCAGTACTTTTAAAGTCTGATGAGGGGAATCTTGCTACTTTAGCAGTTGATCACCTGAGAGAGGTGGCCACGTCCTGCATCACGGAACCCTTTTTTTCCTGAGGTGGTTTGTCAAGGGCCCAGTCAATAGAGCAGGATAATGAAACTGTTGATTCATAACTGAAACGATCTCTGGGATCACAGGGAGCATTGGATAATCCAGGTGGAATGGGCTGTAACCCTTCCTCAGTGTGGGACAGGCAGCTCTGTGACGAGCCTCTGAACTGGGCAGATCTGGCACTGCAGGTCAGACACTCCAGGGCAAGGATGTGACCAAGGAGGGGCATTTTACACCTCTGCTTCCTCCAGCCTCTCCCTGACCATCTCTGAACTCCTCACCATGTTGGGAAGTGAACTTCCATGTTGCTCCTTGCCTTGAAAGAGCACTGCCACCGACAGACCTTATTGCCCAGCAGTGCTGGAATGAGCATGACCAGGTTAAACACTTGCAGGAGCCTCCTGCATCAGCACCAGGAAAGTGATCTGGCTTTGCAACAGGGGCATTTTACACACAGACAAGAACTCCTGAAATCTGATTAAGCCCAACACTGTAATGTGAAATTTGCTGCTGAATTAACTGAAATCACATCTACAAACACCTACTGTCTCTCTTAGTTCTCCACTTACTCTGACTCCAGCTGTTTTCTGCTTCTGTCCCAGAGTCAGCAGATCACGTGCTCGAGGACACACGGATTATAACATTATTATTAACAGTATGCCAGGTTACTGGAAATTAGGATTTGTGCTTGCTGCCCAAGAATCCTGCCCAGGCATGAAGTAACAGGTGCAGAGCAGTCAGTGCTTCTCACTATCCCCACATAACAGCACCTTAAATTGACAACACTGCAGCAGTACCACCATGCCAGGCCGGATCGCAAAGCTCACTAAAGGCTTGTTCAGACAGGATTAATTTTTCTTAGGATTAGAAAAGCAGAAAGGGTTAAATTAGCCCCAAACATGAGGCCAAGCAGCAGTCACGGGGTTAGAGCTGTGTCAGAGCTGGAGCCATCTGCAGTGGCAGCTTACAGCACTCTGAGAAATGTTCTTCCCCGTGTGCTCAGTCATACACAAACAGTCTTTGCACTGCATCTCTACTCCAGGGAACCTTGGATCCCATTCCTCCTGAACACCAGCAGCTTCCTCAGTCACTGCTGTTACACTGTGAAGTTAAAATATTCCTGCTTTTAATTTCCCTCTTCAGTGGAGACCTGCTGGGACAAAGAAGTGAATTGTGAAATGTTCACTGCTGCACCAAAGCTGTACGGACACCAGCTCTGCAAGGATATTCTGTATCCACACTGTTCCCTTTCATTTTGATTTTTATAACCTTTTCTTCTTTAGTTGATACATCAATGGAGAAAACACAGGACTCTCCTGTTACTGAATCTATAATAATCTAATGTGGAATATACATATTTCTATATGCTATATATTTCTATTCTCTGAGTTCTGTATAGGTTAGCAACCATTTCCCAGTTGAAATGCTAAATTTGGCCACTTCACAACCAGCTCCTTGCACCATGTTTAATTTACCACGTGTAAGTATCTAAACTTAGATCATGCTCTTTTTTTACACATTGTATGTTTAACATACAGTGCAATCCCAAACCTCTCCTTCTTATTGTTGAATGAGGTGTTCGGGATTCAGGGGAACACAACAAAATACCTGAATGTTTTTAATCTGGATTTAGACACCTGAGCTAGGCTCTGATGTGGGTCATTGGCCTCAGCCCGAGACATCACAATTTTCTGGAATTTTTTCGTTCTTTGTTTCTGCTTGGTTCTGTTCCTTTTTTGTTGTTCTTCCAGCCTTCTCTTTTCCTCAAGGGAATTCCTGGTGGGGAAAATAAACTAAGGCTGAATTAATTTTAAATCTAGAGCAAGACTTCAAAGGAAGCTTTGGCAAAGATGATTCCAAAGAGAAAACCAGGGTGAAAACAGGGTTGCTATGAGAGGACACAAGGTATGTGCCATTTTAAGGGATTCAGGATATCCTGGGAAATAGCAGTCATTTGTCTTCTTCTTAGGGACATGCTGCCAAAAATGCGTTCCTTTAACAATATTAAATACTAATTAAGTCCTATATTTAAATATTTTAAGATTTGTATTATAAGCCCTTATATTAACAAATTAAATCCTATATTTGCTGCATGGAAGAATTAACTACATATGTATAAATACCAAAAATAACATCAAATAAAATACCAAATATATCCTAATACAAAAGAAAAAAATCTACTTTTCAAGTATACATAAAGTAGAGCATCTCTAAGCAGTCACCTTAGGGCTTCTAGCCGTCGTCTCGTGGATTCTGTGCTTTTGGGAGATTTGGATTTTGCGTCTCCCAGGAGATGTGAGTTTGCCCCTGCCTGCCCCACCTGAGGTTTCCGTCGCGGAGAGGCAAATGGCCACCGTGTTTCCTTCAACTTTTCTTCATCCTCTTGAATGTCCTTCAAGATCTTGCCCTTTTTTGAGGGAATGTACGAAGTGCAAAGGTCGAAAGGCTCACAGACTGTGAGGTGTTTCACTTTTTTTTGTTGCAGGAGGCGTTTCTGGAATTTCTCATGTAGGAGTTCAAAATCGGGAATGCTTGATTTGATCTTGGGTTTGTGTTCCGTGCGCTTTGGTTCACATTTCTTGTGTTTCTTCTTTTTGTTGGTCTCTTTTGAGGCCAGTCTGCTGTTGGGTACAGATGAATTTCGCAGCAGCTCCTCAGCTCTCATCCTGATCCTGATTTCCCTGTAGAGCTCCTCCTTCTTTAGCTTGTCATTGAAGTCTGGACTATAAACACATTTTGGGACCGGTTTCGCTCTGAACGCTTTAGTTTTATTTTCAGGTGGGGGAACGTCTTTCAACAGCATTTTCCTGGTTTCACTCCTTTGCCTCTCTCGCTCAATGAATTTAAATGGCTTTTGGGATGCCAGGAGCTTGAGTTTGCTCCTCTCCCTCACAGACCTCCTGCGCTCCTCGTTGCGCTGCACGATGTCGTGGTAGAGTGGCAGGAAGACGGCGGCGGGCACAGGATTGGCTCGGAATTTTTTCTGACACTCTGCTTCCTCCTCTAGCTGCTTCTTCAGTAAGTGATTCTCCAGCTCAATCTGTGACTTGGATTTGACGTTCTGCTCTTTCCTCTGAGCTTCTCTGATGGTCATCTGGAAAGGCTTGGGCACAGTGATCCTGGGGGACCACACTTTCTGTTTCTTGTGCACCTTCCTGCAGGCTGGTGAGCTGGGCAAGCTGAGCTTGGCACGGGAGATGTAGTCTTCCAGAGAGAACCCATCCCACATTTTTTCAATCTGCTGCTTAGCAAATGAGGATGATCTAGTTCCACTGCCGTTCCCCTCAAACACTAATTCTTCATCAGATGCGTCGGATACACTTGAGCCCAAGGGATCACTTAAGTCTGAGTCAGAAAAGGATTTGTGCAGGTTAAGAGGCTGATATGAACTCTTGTCCCAAGTCGGCCTTGAGAATAAAGGGGAAAAAAACCTGGTTTGAGCCAGTCCAACATTGATACAAAGCCAGTGACTTCCACTCTAAGGAATCATAACTAGACACAAAAATGAGTGGTTGAGGGGGGAGGGAAGGGAAAAGAGCAGCACAGGGGACAGGCAAAGCAGATCCTGGTTTTAGTGCTGATCACCAAGTCCCCACTTCCTGACTTGGGAAAGTGCCTGTGCTTTCCTTAAATGTGCTGCCCAATCCCTGCTGCACACCCACCTCTAAACCTCACAGACCATTAGCAAGGTAATGAGCATTTCTATTATCAAAACTGACTGTTCTCTGATTATCTCTCTGGTTATGAGAGATGGGGAGTGTAACACTTTCCAGCCTAGAAAAACACCCTGCTGTTTTACAGCTGCCTGCAAAGCATTTGGGAATCTTCAGCTAAAAAGTGCCTCCAAACTTACCTACAGCACTTTGGAGAGGCATCATTCCTCTTATCCAAGGGTTGTACTCCTTTTAAATACAGCTTGTTCCGGTACATACTTTCCAGTTTTGCCATGGTTTCCATGTGGGCATTCTTCAACTCTTCCAGCTTCAAGTAATACTCTTGATTTGAACTGTACATTTTGGAAAAGTCTATCCACTTGTCACAGTCTCTCTTTGGAGGGGTGGTCTGCTCTCTGTTGGTATTTGAATCCAAGTCAAAGTCATCCTAGAAGAGATGTTTGTAATTTTTTTCTGCTAGAAGGAAGGGGAACAAGGTTCTTAATATTGCTTTATCCTAATTAAGTCTAATGAATGGTAAAGTAACACAAATAGAGATACCTGTATACAAATGTTAATGTAGAAGTACATTGAATAATCATATTGCATATTAATTTATATCCTAAGGGTTCTATTTAAAGCCTGTAAAAATTCCCAAGACTGCCCTGTAAACAATATGTTTATAACAGGAAATAAGATCAAAAGGACTTACCAAAAGAAAAAATATTAACTATTTTGTAAAATGCAATTTTTCCTTGATTATCATGCAGCTCTAAAAATGCCTTTATTTACAAGCAAACAGAACCTCCTAGTTCCATAACCACTCTAAAAATAAGTCATTAGAGATGTGGTACATAAACGTTTATTCCATTTCCATAACCTACTGTGAAATGACAGGGATTCTGCACAGCTTGTATTTCCAATACTGTTTGGCAGTTTGCAGCTGTGTGCAGCTAATGTTCTTTAAGTATTTTTAAAGCTTACACAAGTCAGAGAAGCTATTAAAGCCAGGTTAGTCAGCATCACAAAAGCTTCATTTTGTTCTAAGCAGCATGTTTTTAAAAGTCATGGGCCAGTTTCTTTATAAAAAAATTAGAGTACTACTTTTCCACACAGGGGTACTTTAATAAGCTTTGACATTCCAACAAAAACATCTTGTTCGATGTTTTATGTTATGTCAGGTTTTCACTGCAAAAATCTCTCAGGTTTTTTTTTCCCCCAGCAGTGACCTCATGCAATGGGAATTACAGGATCGAAGCAGCGAATTTACAGCGCCCACACAGAACCCCCAGCGCCAGGTCCCTCCACCTCCCTGAATCCGCTGCTGCCACCAGCGTGTATGAACCCAGCTTCTCTCCTCGATCCGCGGGGCGATCCCAGCCTCTCCCGGGGCTGGGCACGGCCATTCCTTCCATCGGCTGTGCAGACGCCGCGGTGCCACAAGCTCATTAAAGGATCGGCGCTGCACAGGGCCATGTGTCACACAGTGTCCCCGGTGTGTGTGTGTGTGTCCCCTGCGCCCCAGGGAGGCCCGCGCGGTGCCGGGGCAGCGCGGAGAGCCCTCTGCTCTGCGGAGCAGCTTCAGGGGGAAGCCCCCGGCCCCGCGTCCCCAGGAGCCCCTCCCGGCCGCGCCCGCGGTACCTGCGCGGCGGCGGGCGGCGGGCCCCGCTCGTAGAGCGCGGCGGGCGCCCGTGTGCGCGGGTCGAGCGGCGTGCGGAGGCAGGAGGCGGCCAGGCAGAAAGCCCGGTGCGGGTCCTCCATCCCCAGCGCGGGCAGGGAGCGCAGGAAGCGGGCCGGGAGCGCGCAGGAAGCGCAGGGAGGCGGCTCCCGCTCCGCCCCCGCGGAGGCGGCCCCGGCGCGCGTTAACCGGCCGGCCCGTGCCGGGCTGAGCTTCGCCACACTCGCAGCCGCTGCCCGTGCGGATTTGGAGGTAACTTTTTGCGGGATTTTAGTCGGAACCTCTAATTCTCAGGGGCAAGCCCACGTTTTTTGCACCCTCCAGTTATTAAAGAGGCTTTTTGCATCTTGAAGTTTGTACTTCAGGTAAGAAATTGCAGGGTAAGGCTAAACCAGGATAAGCAGGAACATTCTGATCTAGGAATATTCTACCATAAACCAGCATAAGCAGGAACATTCTGTCCTAGGAATATTCTATCCTAAACCAGCATAAGCAGGAACGTTCTGCCTTTACAAAGAGGCATTAATGCTGGATGGACCCATTTACTGTAGTGAAATTACAAATTCTTCTTATGATGAAATCACGCACAGTTGTTGTAATTTTTGTCAAGAATTGTAACTCTGTGATAATGGGGGATGAAAGCTTTAATCATAGTACCTAAACTAAGAGATCATTGTTGGATGTGACTCTGCGGGGTAAGGCAGCATTTGCAATTTTAAACAGGCAATGAATAATTCATACAGAGCATTAATGCCTAAATCGATTGTCTAATTTATTAATTAGTAGTTGAGTTATTCTGGTTTTTTCTACTTGGCAAGTCACAACAGCAGGTCATGGTGGAAATTTACTCAAAAGCTCCAGCTCCAATCAAGTAGGAATGGAAATGTGAGAAGAAATGGAAGAAACACACCCCTTTAAATATTAAGAGCAATCAGGTTGTTTCAATAAAGTGATAATGGAGATGAAAGGGTTAATTCAAAATGTCAGGCTAAGAATTAGAAGTTGTAAAGTTAATTTGCAATATTATAGAACAGTGTACTTTTGACTTCTCAGCCAGCTTTGAGAAAACCAGTTATTCTAGGAGCAGGAGGAGGAAAGCGTGTGAAGAACACTGTTTGTAGGACTCTGGATCATGTGATGGCATCAGGAATCACTGCAGACCTCAGGAGAGCAAGGAATGCGATGTGCTCCCACTGTAAAGATCCTCCTCCCCTCTAGCCCGGCATCGTTGAGAGCAGAACCACCACTCCCTTAGGGAAAGCTCTGGGACAAGCAGCTCTAAGCCAGCTAAGTGTTACTAGAGTGCATTTCAAGGGTCTTTTTAGAATATATCACAAGAGATGATTAGTTGCCTTAAACTTTTCAGAGATAAAGAGGAGCAGAGAAAAGCAAATGTCAGAAAACGTTACAAATTCTAACAAAATTATACAGCAAAGACTCAGGTAGGCTACTGTGTGTTTATTGATAAAACAGCATTTTCTTTTTGAAAACAAGCTGTTTTTTAAGTTAACCCTCATCAAAGTACATCAGTCTTGGTGGAGTTCAAGACAATTCACACAGGCGCTTTTGGTGAGGAATCCATATTCCAGCTACAGGGCAGGAGCTCGAGGCCATGGTCCCCACCTCTCTGCTCAGCTTATCCTCGAGTGTTCACCTGCGGGAAGGACACACAGTCAACCAGAAGAAATCAAAGGATACATCGCAATTCCTTCTTTGTTTAAAGATCCTGGGCTGTTAGTGGCTCTAATTCCTTGCTTTATGGTGCAGTATTTATAATGCATTTAATTTTACCTGCAGTTATTAAAAGGCTGAATGGTCTTAAGTAGCACACAAACTGAGAATACTCTACAGGGTAACTGCATTTTGAAGCAGAGCCAATGAATGCCAATATCCTGGTGCTTGTGAAGGAAAGATAACCCAAACCACTCACCACATCATCAATCTTGAGAATGCTGCGCACGGTTTCTGTCGCGAGGGTCAGTGCACTCAGAGACACCAGCAGAGGCTGCACAACCAGCTCCTCCAGGATGTTGGAAATGCCACCCTAGGGGAACAAGGAGCCTTCACTTTGTGCAAGACAGACTACAGTCACATTTAGCACATTTTCTTTTAGCAGAATCCTGAGGGCAGTCAACTCCTAGACTATCACAGGGCTTTCACCTGCAACAGGGGCATTACAGCACAGTTCTTCTCTCCCCAGGAATTTGACATATCCAGTCATAATTAACCAACAGAAAACGTCAACAGTGCCAATTGAGAAGAAGCTGTGGTGCTACTCCCAACTTATGACCACCTTCCACTGCAGATCCTACCGATGGATCATTCTAAATGCATCTTTTGTTGTAGCTGAAACGCTTCTGTGGAGACATGAGATGTTTCCTGTCCTGTGCATACAGCATTTACTATCTGCTATTATCAATGCTCGGGGAGAGCTCTTGAGAGAACAAGCTCTAATTTCCCTCTGCTAATTTTAGGGAGACTACCACTGTGAGACACCACCTTGCCCTGTCCCTAGTCCAGCCCTATGGTTACCTTTCTGACGTTAATGCCAGCTGTTTTCTCTCCTTGGGCATGTCTGTTTCTGAGCTCTGTTACCGTGGAGATGGGGTTGAGCCCCGCGTTCTCAGCCAGGGTGGAGGGAATGACCTCGAGTGCATCCCCATAGGCACGGACACAGTAGGACTCCATCCCCTTCAGCGTCCGCGCGTACTCGTTCAGCCGCAGCGCCAGCTCGATCTCCGGGGCTCCACCGCCAGCAATCAGAGCCCTGAGGGCACAGGAATGACCAGCAAGCCTCACTTCACATTAGTGCACACACACTCCAGCTTTGTGTGTCGCTAATTAACCCAGCTGAGACATTACCTTTTCTTCACTAAGCACCTTATGACACACAGGGCATCGTGAATGGAGCGCTCGGCTTCCTCCAGGACCAGTTTGTTGGATCCACGGACCACGATGCTCACAGTTTTGCCAGGGTTTGTACAGCCTGTGATCTAAAACATAAAACCAAATACTGACACTGGGGAACAAATAAAAGTTTAGGACAAAAAGATACTGCCATTGGCGCTTGCAGATTCTGTGACAGAACTGATGTCTGGCCAAGCAAAACCACTGCACTGCCAAAGTCAGTGGCTACTCAGAATTTAGAAAGAGGTACTTAAATGTAATAAATTCCATAGTAAAAAGCATCAAAGCTACTAGTTATTTAAATAACAGACAGATGTTACATAGATATTAACATTTTGTCCCTCACTCACCTTTATTAGTTTCCCAGAACCGTTCAAGTTGACCTCCTCTGCCAGCTCAGCAGAGCCCAGCATGTCAGGGGTGAACTGGTCAATGTGAGCCACAGGCTTAGTTCCAATTGTCTGAATAAAAAATGGGAAAAAAAAATTAATCCAGAGGCTGACTGCAGAGTCAGCAAGTGCACTGCACATTGTTCTTCTGTATATGACAGTAAAATGCAGAAGGGACTGTGGCTTTTACATCTCTCCTGAATTCTTCGATAGAAGTGTGACTGCTCAGCAGAGCAGGAATGTTTTTTAGGGAAATGTCTGCTCTTGCATTATAGTCAAAACATGAAACTTGTGAAAATGTCACAATAAACTGACCCTGGCTGGGCAGTTTTGGGGTAAATTTTAAACACTGCTGCTCATTTACATGACCCACCTTACCTTACATATAAACTCAATGTCTTCTCTTTCAATGTCTTTAACCACCATGATCTTAACTTTGTTCAGAAAATGGAGGGCCAGGTCACTGAGAGCATCCCTGCAAACAAGAGGGAAGGAGTCAGGTCCCAGTGCTCAAATTCTTCAGAGTACAAAGTAAGGAGGTCATCAAACTCAAAATACAGACAGTGCTGGTGCCTTCTAAAGGTTCAGTCACTGTTACTCTGCCAAGTGTGACTGCATTTGGCTTCAGTTTTCCAAACAATTCCAACTGCGCCCCCGAGCATGTGCAGAGAGCCGGTGCCTGGGAATTAACGTACCGCAGGATGGACTTCTGAATGAGCAGCACATTGCAGCCAGCCTTCTTGATCTGCTTCACCAGGTTCAGGATGTAGGCTCTCTCCTCACGCAGCACTCTGTCCATTTGGGCATAATCAGAAACAACGATCTGGTTGTCCATCTATTTCAAATAAAAAAGAGAAAAGCGAGTATTGTGAACTGACTTTAAAAGCAAGTGTCTAAATGTGCCACATTCTTTAACATAAGATGCTGTTACTCTAAACAAAGAAGCACAACACTATTAGAGACAGTTCAGCGTTTCTCATAATTTAAACGTTTTTGTACCAACTGTAGTATTTTTTAGGACCCAGCAGTCCTTCACTCTAGCTGTGGCACAGAGTTGACACCACAGCATCTTAAAACATTTGTTATTCCACTTGCTTGTCCCAAGGCCTAGAGCATGAGGCTTTACTCTAGCCACAGTCTGACTTACATCTGTCTTTGGAGCAGACAAGCAGAACTGAATGAGACCAATTTTGGCTTTTTCCACTCTGGTTACACCGGTATTTGCCACCTTCTGAGTCAGGACGAGCCCCTCAACCAGTTCACAATCATCAATCGTGCCTCTGGAAACAAACACAACCCATGACTGGAGCACTCTGGGAAAATGAGTTCACAGAGACAAAATTTGTCTAATTACAAATTGTTTCTTACCCCAACTTCTTAACGATTTTAATATCTCTGAGGTCCACACTATTGGCTGTAGTTGGGTCAATGACCTTCATCACTGCGTCCACACTCATTGGAGAAAGTAAACTGGAATACTGACACACAACCTAAGGGATTCAATGGTAAAGAAAACATGGTGAGAGACTTCACACTGATGAACAGCAGTTTCACAACAGTATTGTCACTGTGTTTCAATACTTGATGTCAGAATTTTGAAGTACAGATGTCTTCACAAGGCATCTTCCTCATGGCTGCTCCATGGCAAGGACAGAGCAGCGATGCTGGGGGGAAAACCCACACTCAGGGATGTACAGAAAATGGAACTGCTCTTTCTTAGACTTGAAAAGCTGAAAGGCCTGGCTGGGCTGGAGCCCCAGGCCAAGTGCAGCTGTACCTTGGAGTTGAGGGAAGTTGTTGCACTGTTCAGCAGGGTCTCCCTGTCACTGAGCTCCACGGGCTGGGCCATGTTGGTCAGCACCTCGATACCTTTATCCAGAGCCTTCTGGAATGACTCCGAAATGATGGTGGGGTGAATTCCTGTGCAGAGCATGAAAAATGCTTGTTAGACACTTCATGCTTTCAAACATACTTTTTTTTGGTTTTTCTTCACCATCTCTTTCCATTTTAAAACTCAAGATACTCAGGTCAGAATAAACTGAAGGCGTTTCAGCAGAATGTTTTTCACCGGTGTATGACCTCCCTTATTATTTTCTGCTGTTAAAACTGAGAGGAAAAGCTGTAACATTCCAAGTGATTTGTCCTATCAGACAAGTCCTGCAAGTTTCCCTGCGATCCCTGACATCCCAGAAATACTTTCTCCAAGTTCTCTTGGCATTCCTAAAGCTGCTGCTGTTCAGCTAATGCCTGTGAGGAGGCTGACAATGAATAAATTTCAGACTTTCAAGAACTGCTTTCCCACAGTCCTGTATGGAACTCCCCAACTTCCCTGGAGTGTGGGATACACCCTTTATCCGTCCAACTGATTACAGCTACTTCAAGCTTCATCCCACACATGCAAGAGAGGACAAAAAGACTTCAGCACCTATGGTCTCTGCCTGTTAAATTAATATATTTACCTTTCTGGAGAAGTCTGGAACAGGCATCCAAAAGAGCTCCAGCAATGACAACAACAGAGGTTGTGCCATCACCAGCTTCAATATCTTGTGCTTTTGACAGCTCTACTAACTAAAGGAGAAAGGATGACAAAACAATATACAGAATGCTGTTTACCTATATCCAGACACTTCTTTGGCCAAAATACAGTTACAAAGCTTTTTTTCCCCCCCAGTTCAAAACTCACCACACCTATCTGACAAGTTTACCTTTTCCTTCCCTGGAGGAGAGTCACAGGAAGCTCATTTCCATCTCCAACCACAACCCAATCCATGAACACTGAACATCTCAAAGGACCAGCTACTGTATCCTCAGACCATCTGACCTCACCTTTGCTCATTCCCTTCTTTCATTCCCTTCTGTCCTCATGGTTTGAGACATGAGTTTTTCCTTCTCAAATGACATGTAAAGGTCTGGGCTACACTTTCTTATGTCTTAAAACATGTCCAGAAAAATTGTGCATATGGAACACTGGGTAATAAAAAATGGTGTGTAACTCTTAAGTACATGCCACAATCAAAATAAGTGTTCCTGGAGCACAATACACAAAATTTCCTGCTCTGTCACTATCCCTGGGTACTGCTCCTCAAATCCACACAGAACGGAAAAGGAACCACTCACCATTTTGGCTGCAGGGTGCAGAACCTGCATTTGTTTCAGGATAGTGGCACCGTCGTTAGTGATTGTCACATCTCCCTTAGCATCCTGAATCTGGGAATAAAGGGCAGGAACACAGTTCTGGTCAGCAGCTGCAAATCTTTCACCTGAGGCTCAAAATACTTTTTAACATTATTTTCAAAACCAAGATCTCCATTTAATTCCCACCTTCCCTTAATACCTGAAACAAGGGAAAGAATTAAGGCAAAAGGTGGCATCCTCTATAAGACACGTTGAATTTACAGTATGTGCAGTAAGCTTAATATTTTCAGAATTTAAAGCACAAAGTTTACCATTTTGTCCATTCCCTTTGGTCCAAGGCTCGTTCTAATTGCATCGGCAACAGCTGGCAAGAGAAGAAAACGTTTGTAAGCTCATCTAAAGATCTACAAACACTCCATCATTTAAACGTGTTTTCTATAAAGAAAATTCCTCCCATTTTTTAGCAGTTCCCAGACTAAAGGATCCCAAATAGCAGAATGATATAAAATGCTGCAGTATCAGGCCTGATTTTCACACTCCTTTTTTAAAAACAATTCCTATCTGGCCACTTGATTGCAGCCATTTTAAATCTGGGGAATCACAAAGGAACAGAACACGGCACTCAGTGCGACCGGGGCTCTTGTCAGTGCCCAGTATCGCATCCCCCATACGCGCCGGCCCGTCCCGGGCAGCTCCCAGCCTTCAAACGCACGGAATTCCTGCTCGTATCCCTGGGGCACGGCCCGGGCGGTGCCCAGCACCGGGGCATCCATCGCCCCCCGCCCCAATCGCGGCCCACGCGGGGCCCGGCCCGGCTGCCCCCGCGGCCGCCGCACCTTTGCCGGCGGCGATGTTGCTGAAGCGGATCTGGGCGGGCTTGTCGCGGTCCTGGTAGGCGCCCTTGGTCCTGCTGCCGGCCCCGCCGGGGGCTCTGGCGGGCGCGTTCTCGGGCATGGCCGGGCCGAGCGGGACACACCGGGATGGGCCCGGGATGCTTCCAGAACGGGGCCTTCCGGCCTCGCGTCACGCCGGGCTGCCCAACGCGCGCCTGCGCGCTGCTCAACCGGCGAGCGAAACTCCCCCTTCCGCCGGCCTGCCGGCGAACGGCGCGGACGCCTATAAAGGAGACGCGCGCTCGCTCGGGGGCTTAGGAGAGATTTTCCCGCCTGGCGGGGCCGGGCTTGTCTCGCGCTGCGCCCGTGGCCGCTGGGGGGCGCCAGGGCGGGGCCGGGAGTGCCCGCCCTCAGCCCCGAGGGACCGGGAACTGAGGGCGGGATGGGGCGGGATGGGGCTCACAGCCGGCGGGATCCCGCCCTCAGCCCCGAGGGACCGGGAACTGAGGGCGGGATGGGGCGGGATGGGGCTCACAGCCCGCGGGATCCCGCCCTCAGCCCCGAGGGACCGGGAACTGAGGGAGGCACGGTTTGACCCAACTCCAAGCAGCCCCAGCCCTTCCCTTTTATAAATCTCGGTGTGGCACCTTGCGGCTTTTCCCCGCTAAGTCCAGGACCTGCTGTGCCATCCCATCTGCCCTGGATAGGTTTTGAACACCTGTTCTTTGTAGAACCCGTTACCAAAAAAGGGGTTTTTAAGCAGCCCCTTTGTCACCGGTGAACTTAGACAGGGTTGAATTACAGGAAAAGAACAGATACAAGGTATATTTTTTGTAAGAGCCTGAACTTCCCCTGTGACTGAGAGGCTCAGCTTGTATCACCGTTGTAGAGTGGGAGGCTTTATCATCACTAAAAGTAAGGTTAGAGTTGAAAAATAGCTTATACCTATTAGGATGAGCTCAACTATTCTACTGCTATAAGAAGCTTCTGGGGTTTTTTTTCTTTTTTTATTTTAAATTTCTGAATAGCTTTTTAAGTTATTTTCTTCACCGTAAATAGAATACAAATGTAATGTCGTTTAGATGCGAAGCACATACTGGAACCCACAAAGTGAATTCATTTTGTATTGTGTTCACAGCAAAACACAGCAGCTCAGAAAAGAGCTCTGACTGAAAGGAAAATGCCCACATAGTAGCTAAACCCTATAATTTTTTTGGCATATCTTTGGCTGGGTGTGAAAAGTCAGAGTTTGAAGTGCTCCTGTGTAAAGAAAATTATCCAAGAAATGTTCCCCTGCACCAGCAAGGTGTAAGAAAAAAGTAGAGAATGGGAGCTCTTGAGGTTGTTTTCCATTTTCAAGCACCTGCAACTCTATCAGGAGCTTGTTTTCAGTGAAACACATCCTCATGGTAAGCAGTTTTCCAGAGCCAGCAACAGCTTTGTGTGGTGAGACACCAAAATCCAGCATTCAGACAGTTGTCAAATGAAGAAATAGGAAAAACATGACCTCTATCTTCTTTCAACCATTTTTAGCACTTGCTTTTGACTTTTTTTTTCTTCTGGATTTATGCACCTTTGAAACAGATAACTGAGAAGAGGATTTGGAAGTGGATGATCTTTGCCTTTTTATGTTCAGTTTTTTAGCAGGCTGAGAGGAAAGCAATTTTTGTAAAAAGGTAGAGAATGCACACCTAGGTCATATACAGGGAAAAGATCTACCTAGTAATAGTCTATATATTAATAGTGCATATATCTGGATTTATATGACCTCTGAAATTATCCAAACACACCCTAAATGACCAAAATCACTGTGAACTCTGACTCTGCTCTTAAATTGCACCAAGCAAGGATGGCAGCAGTACCAAATCCTGGATGTTTAGTACTAATACAATGTTATAGCTGGAATCAATAAAGAGCCAAGCTTTTAAAGGAGCTGTTGAGGAAGGTTGTGGCTGGTCACCTCAGGTTAGGGATCATTTAGAGTTTGTAGTGGTGTCCCAGGAAGTTCCTGGTTTCTCCTGGATGTGTAAAATCAGTGGCATAGCTACATCCAAGGATATTGTGTAAGTGTGGGGGGTGGCAGATGTCATTTCTCTGGGGCTGAGCTGGGCTTTGGGCTTGGTTTTTGAGAGGAAACAGACAGATTGTGAGCCGTTACCTGCAGTTACCCCGTGCTGCTCAGTGGTGCCCTAGGGCTGAGAGCAAGGATTTTCCAGGATTTTGAAGGAAATGAAGGTTAGAGCTGGGGCTGTCCCAGCCGCCTAGTTACACGTGGCTCTGTGTTTGGTGAAAGCAGCTCCTCCAGTGCTAAGAATCACTTGGAGTCAGTTTGTTCCATTGCTGGGTGGAGCCTGGGTTTTGGGTTGGTATCAAGCTGCTGAGCTAAGTTTAGAGCTGCTGTGGTCAGTGGGTTCCTTACTAACAATTTTGGTCTGGCAGAGTTCCTTCCCTGGGCCTAGGCTTCAGGGCAGGGGAAGGGTTTCCTCAGCCCTCAGGGATGTACTGGGTTTAAGACGAGTTGTCTGGCTAATTTAAGGGGATTTTGTCACCCACTTTTGTTATCCCCTGTCGCCCTCATTGGCCTCGTTCTGTGTCCAGTATGAACTCCCTGGCCGTGGTTTGGTTTCCTCTGAGGCCCTTGCAGGTGTGAAGGTGGCATCAGATGGGCACTGACCCAGAGCAGGCTCTGTGCTTTAGGAGTTGTCATGGCCGGGTGAAGGCTGAGCTGTCAGCCAGGGCACCCAAGGACCAAATGTGTCATTAGGTCACATTTAAAGCCAGAACTCCCTGAAGCTTTTTGGATTTGTTTTAAGAACTGAGTTTAGACTTGGAGTTGCCTGCACTTTATATCGTTCTCCTTACCCTCTTATCATAATTTCTGTCTGTTCTGACCTTTTCCAGCATCTCCAAAAAGCAATGAGACAATAAGAAGTCCCACAATAAACACCCTCACACAAGATCCTGGGGTTGTAAAGGAGTTTTTAAGCTTAGTTTCTTGAAAAAAAACAATGAGGTTTGTGTGTTTAGTACTCTGTCCTCCAAACAGGAATTGGACCTAATTTTAACTAAATGTGGTTGAAACTCTACATTTTCTGGCTTTGTGTGAATAGGCAGCTGCAAGAAGAAGAGAGATTTTTAGTTAGAGCTGCTCTGAGGACAGAGCTCAGTCCTCTGGGGATGTTTGTTGCTGGCACAATGTCCCTGAAAGGGAGGTTAATCTTCCAGAGGCTCTTTTTTGCTTCTCCCTGGAGATAACAGAACCCTTGAGGCAGCAGTGGTGACAGCAAGAGGAATAATTGCCACAAAAAGGGTGACATCATTTCACCCCATGGCCTTAGATAAGTTTTAAGTGCCATTCCTTAATCATGCTCTGATAAGAATAAGTAGCTTCTAAACATTTATAAAATGCAATACTCAAGTCTTCCCAGCATGAACTTTTTTTCACAAGTAAATTTTAGTTTTTCAGATAAAAAGAAAGTC
Organism: Chamaea fasciata; assembly: GCF_029207755.1. Lineage (NCBI taxonomy): Eukaryota > Metazoa > Chordata > Aves > Passeriformes > Sylviidae > Chamaea > Chamaea fasciata. Next base: position 8,176,168 of record NW_027094088.1, on the reverse strand, counting down.
TCTACCTAGAGAATATTTTTTTCTTCTTCTATCTGGAGTTTCGTGCCAGAAGTTTTGGCTTGTGGTGCCTGAGGCTGTGCCCTGCAGGAGCTGCCAGCCCTGCCTGCATGGGATGGCTGCATCGCTGCTTCCACCTCCTGGAGACGACAATGAATGAGGGATTCTAGTTTTTATGGATTTTCTTGGCATTCTTGGACCTGATTTCTTCTGATTTTCTTTGTTTCCTTCCTGCTCTGGGCTATGTTGTGTGAAGAGGTTTTGTCCTTTCCATTTCTTGTTAATATTTTTGTGAGGGTTTTTTTTCTCCCTTATGTTCCTGTAAAATAACTTAATTTGACATCCATAGATGAAAAAGCTGCTCACACGGTCTTTTCAGCAAAGGATCTAGGAAAAAAGAGGACACACACTGTGGGAGTGTGTCAGGGAATGCATGCAGTGCCTTGCAAGTATTACCTTATTACATGTAGCTGTAGGTAATGTCAGCCAGCACAGAAGGGTGAGGGTTCTGCAGCAGCACAAAATACAGGGCTGCCCTGTACTTTGGGAGGGAAGAAAAGCACTCTATTGACAGTGATTTTGTTCTGCTAAGACATCAGTGTAGACATTGTTATTTATTTTTCTCTAAGAGCAATGAATGGGATCTGATCTCTGCTTCTAAAGCTACGACAGTTGAAAAAAAAAATCTTATTGCACTTGTAGACTGATTTTCCAGTTTTTTCAGGCAATAATTCCCTCCTTGCTCTTAAAAAAAAAAATTGCAGTTTTCCGTATCAGTGGCAAGTTGGCAGAGAAGCTCCTGGTCATTGAGCAGGGACAGACAAGCTGCTGAATGGGTTTGTGGGACTGCGACTGTTGCTGCTGTTAATTCTCAGCATTTCTTTCCCTTCACGCAGGAGTTGGTGAGGACACACAGGAGCACACGGACCGTGTAAGTCGGTGACCCCTGGCCTGCAGGGTGCAGGCTGCAGCTCTATGGAGAAAGGATGAGAGTTTGTGGGAATACCTGTGGAGATGATTCCCCCCTCTCCCTCTAGATGCCAGCAGAGCACTACCTTGCTGTGGGGCGTTGCCTCCTGCATGTATTTCAGAAGAGCAGTGTTAATTTGTCATGCTGCTTGATTACTTTTTAAAGAGGTTGGGATTAACGGATTGTCCTGTTCAGAACAAACTGCATCCTTTGGAGAGCTGATGAAAAGAAGAAGCACCCGGAGTTTGAACACGTTCTTTTATGAATATTTGTTTCCGCAAATAGGAAACATGTTCTCACCTGTGATATCTCTCTGTATTTCAGACGAAAAGAACCAATCAGAGGCTTCTTGGCAAACAACATCCTGAGCCCTCAGAGGCATCTTCGTTTGTTACTCCACACAAACGTGTTGTTCCACAGATCCCTGTGCAGGAGTGTGGCTGTTCCAGGGCAGTGCTTGCTGAGGGAATATCATGGTTGAACTTGTGCATCCTTCCATGAAGAGGCTGGTGGAGCCTGGGATGTGGTGTGAGCTCCCTGCCTTGGGCTGCATCATCTCCCAGCTGGCCCATTTAATGCCCGTCACCCCTCTGGCCTGGGACAACTCTGGAAAGTGGGATCCCTTCTGGTGCTGAGATTGATCAGGCTGAAGCACCTTGTTCTGCTGCTCTGGGCTTTCCCACATACCTGCTTACAGGGCTCTCAGGGACTGCTTCTCTAATGGCATTTGTTGCACCAAAAACACGGTGTCCCTCTCTGCTCCCTCAAAGCAAGCGACAGTTCTGGCCCTTAAAGAGCCTTTTCTTTCCTGAATGGAGGGGATCAGCTCCATTTCCCTGAGTGTTTCTGCTGGGAGGCTCTGTGAGACTCAGTGACTGATTTTCAGGTGCTGTTAGAGGTGGAGCATTGTGCACTTCTGCCATGACAACCAGGGGATGCACCCACAGGCACTGTTGGCTGTTGTGGACTCTCTTTGCTTGGACTTGGTTCTTTGGAAAGAAGACAAACACAAGTGGATGAAGAAAGGTCTTGATAAGACTCTTCTGAGAAAGAAAAGACAGAAAGCTACACAAACTGTTCAAAAACTGTATTTCAACACTCTCTGCACTTTCCCCAGGTGATCTTCCTCTCAGAGAAACAGAACAAGTGGAACTGCACAACAGTAAGTGAAGTATTAGTTATATTTTTTATGTGTTGGCTTTTGATAGCTCTTACAAGTTGTTTCAGAGATGTTTGGGTATTGCAGTCACTCTGCCAAAGGTTGATGTCCTTGTAGCTGGAGGTACAAACAGGATTTGCTGCTGGGTGAAATCAGGAGGAAGGAGAGGAACAGTAAGGTGGAGCAAAGTGGCTTTATTGGGCAAGTTTCCGTGCAGCCCCCGGGTTGCTTTGCTCCCCTCACTGCCCCAGTCCTGAGCAGGGCTCTGAGAGCTCCCTCCACTGGAAAAAGAGTTTAGTTGGTCATTACTAAAATGAATCCTCGTGAAAATACAAAGTGGTAGTAGGGAAAAAAAAAATCTGCATTTGAAGTACTGATATTTCTCATAGGTACTGATAAATACTAATCCCATATTTTTGACTCTGCTGCTACATCTCATGCATTCCACTTTCCCCTTGTGGAAAGGTCGAGTGTTACCAGGCAAGAGAGAGGCACTGCCCTTGCCTGGGGCGTCTGTGCTTCAGGATGGTTCATCAACCGAGATGGAATTGGGCTGTTGAGGGTCAGTTTAAGCTGGAACAAGTGGGGATTGTGGGAGCAGGACTTGTATATATTAGTGTGACTCCCAGAAAGGGCACTTTAAATGAATGGGGGGCTCTAATGTGTTCCCTTGGCCGTGAAATTCAGGAGATGCTGGCGTGAGAACTGGTTGGAGAAATCAATTGTGATGAACTTCCTAGTTCAGTGATTATGAGCTGCAGTGTGGTAACGGGTAGTGAGACATGTCCTCCCAATATCTCATTTTAAATTATGCCCTCTTGCTTTGAACTAGCTCATACTTAAGTTGGAGCAATCTTTATTTTCAGTTGCAGTATCTTTTTCTGCCCTTCTCTGGAGCTAATCCTTGAGACAATATAAATTGCTGTTCACAGATCTCTTATTTTGCTTTGTTTCTGGTAAAAGCAAATACCCCAGTGAATGTCTCCTAGAGCTATGCTGTACAAACGCAAGGGAATATATCATCTCTGCCCCGGTTTGGGATAATGAGTCTTTGGCTCATTTGCTCACTTCAAATGACAATCATATGTACCTATTCAGTAAATCCTCGAGAAAATGCAGGAAAAGCCAGGCCAGAAATAAGTATAAAAACCTAGGTCCAAACAGCAAAAAGTCTGAAATGTGAAAATAAGAGATTTTCAAAGTGAAAGGTGACACCATCCCGTCTTTTTCATTTGCATTTCAATTCTATTGAGTTTGAGTCATGGGGCTCAGCCAAACTTGGGACAGACGTGGCAGGAATCTGTATCTGTCCAGTGATGGTGTCATTCCCAGTGCAGGGCTGGGGAGAGGACAGATTTCCAGGAAAGGAGTGTAAGCCCATAGTGGTGAGAAGGCACAAGCCTCCTTCTGCCACGTACAAAATGAAAGCTTTCGGGACATCAGAGAACAGAAATCTACCATAATAAACACATTTCTTTACTACATGCTGAAAGTTCATTTCAAAGCAACAAAAGGAGTTAATTTCTCAGGCTTAACGTTGTAGATGGCAAAGACAACACCAGGACCCATGTCTTTAATAAAAAATCAGAACATAGCTCTGTGGCTTTTATTTCTGTAATACTGAAAGCATTAAAAACCCCAAAGGAATAGAACAGAGACTCTTTGCAGCACTTTCCCTTCAGAGTTCAGGGGGTTTTATGCAGAGTGTCTGTACAGCAGCAGGAACAGGCAGCTCCTGGAACTGAAACCTATGGGGAAATATCAGACTGGGACATCTCTTTGGATTCTAGTGGCAAGCTCAAACTTGGGATTGTCAGCATCTCTTACTAGTACTGCACAGAAATTGGCACCCAAGAGTTCGTTTGAAAGGTGTCTGCAGAACTGACTGCTGCTAGTGCAGGGGATTTGGGTTTCCCAAGTCTCAGCAGTACATGCATTAAATTGCTTCCTTACTTGGCTTTTTGCCTCTGTATGAGGTAAATCATGAGCTGCTAAATCTGTACGTGGGACGGATGATTGGGAACATGCTCTTTGCTTAAAATCCACTGGGAAGCAAATGTCAACGTGCTCCCCTTCCCCCTTCTGTGGGTCATTGCTGTACTGCAAACCCCCCACTGCCTGTGAGCTTGTTTTGGGGAAGCTCTTGGGAGGCTTAGCTGTGGATAGCCTCATAAAAAGTCAGAACAACACAATTACTCCTGCCCTAAGGACCTGCACAATCTGTGACTGCAATTAAATGTCATGTTTCTTTTTCCTGGACTGAAGTTAGGTTGATCATCTGCATCCACTGCATTTACTTAGAGGAGTTAGATCTGTTCAGCACCTTGTCACTGAGCCCACTCACTCCTTTCAGCTCTACTCTCTTTATGGATAATACCTGTAAAAAACGGAACCCCCAGCTTTGCTCTGGGAGTGAAAGCAGAGTGTGTCTTGCTCAGCTTAATGCACCTTGAATTGCAGCTCTCATCTGACTATGCTCATGAGAGATACTGGAGGCAGACAGCTGGCCAGGCAGCCTCTCACTGTGAAATTTATGCTATTCTATTTGTAGGTGATTACAAAAACAACTTTTCAAGGTTAGTGTCTAGGCTTGCTGCAGCTTAGCACAGGAACAGGAGTCCAAAGACTTTTTTCTGGTTGACTACCTTCATTATTAGTTTTTCTCCTTTTTTTTGGTGGTTTTCTCTCCTTTAGAAATGTCAGGGTTATGGAATCTGATGGTTCATAGCTTTGATGAAGGACATTCTCAGAGTCTCACAAAAACACACCAAGGTGATTGAGACAGTAAACTTTGAATGCAAAGAACAATCACCCAGAGCTAATTAGTGGTTTGTACTTTTAAGGGGTAATCAAATGCTGGGTTCTTGTAGGAGACTAAGTGTGTACCATACTGCTCACTCTGAGGCTTTTTACATGCCTTACACAGGCATACAGACAAAATAATTGTGGTAATGAGAAAGAGTCCACTTGCTGCAGACAGACCAGCAAAAACATACTTGTAGCTGGGTTTTGTTTTAAAGCTGGTACACGAATTACCTGGAATTTCCTGGCCTGTTGTCTGACTTGACCCTGCTTTGTTGGAGGCAGTCACACAGATCTGGTAAGTGGTGAATGGTAGCAGGTTATACAGGGTGTACTGCCTGGCCGTGGGGTAGATGTTGTCCATGACAAAATTCCTGTCCTCATCGTCTTGGGCACGAAGCATCAGCTCATAGCTGTGAACAACAGAATATGGGGCACACCAGCGTATCTGGGCAGAGCTGTCAGTGATTTCAATCACCTCCCTGAGCCTGGGTGGGTCTGGAATCTCATCTTCCCTCGACGTGCCAGGACACGAACATTTGGATACGTTCTGGAGTTCCCTGCACGGCTTCTGCAGGTGCCTGCAAGGATTGTAGTCACAGGCAGTGTGGGCAGTTTGCTCCGGGGTTTCCTTTGCTTGTTCGTCGTAGTCGTAGTCATCAGTGTAATGCGGTGGTGGTGTGGTGGGTGCAGGCTCCGAGTGGGCACTGCTCCTGCTGGAGTTGGGCTGAGGGGGGCTCGTCTGGGGGGCACCTGCCCTGGCATGGGTGGCAAAGGAGAGAATGTGATGGTTGGTGGTGTGGGGGACTCCTGTTCCTCCAGTGGAAGAGTCACTGGTGGTCTGGTTGAATGGCCCTTCCTGGGGGAATGTTGTGGCTGTTGCACTGAGCCCTTTCTGTAGCTGCTCTGTTCCAGCTGGATTTGTGGAGCTGTGATCTGACAACTCAGCAAAGAGCTCTTGGAGAAAAACTGGGAAGGACGTTACAGATGCCAAGGAAGGGGGATTGCTTGTGGATTTAGAAACTGCCTCCTCCTCGTGGGAGGAACCGTTAGCCTTTGTTAGGATCGGCTCGGTTGGGTTGGATGCTGCCGTGGTCATCACATTCCTCGGGATTAGGGAACTGGTATAAGTGTCTTTGCTTAATGTTGGGTTGGATGCTGCTGTACTCCTTGCATCCCTCTGGACTGGGGAGCTGGTATAGGTGTCTTTGGTTAGTATTGGGCTGGATGCTGCTGTGCTCCTTGCATCCCTCTGGACTGGGGAGCTGGTATAGGTGTCTTTGGTTAGTATTGGGCTGGATGCTGCTGTGCTCCTTGCATCACTCTGGATTAGGGAGCTGGTATAGGTGTCTTTGGTTAACATTGGGCTGGATGCTGTCGTGCTCATCACATCCCTCTGGATTAGGGAGTTGGTGTGAGTCAAATCTTTGGTCAGCAGAGCCGAGTCTGTTGTTCCTACTGCAGAGGCATCATCACTGGTGAAGTTGAAAGCATCATGATCAGGAAGGGCTGTGTTTGAAATGCCCAGTGTAAAGTTGCTCTGTGACTGGCATTTTTCATAGAGCTCCAGCAGTGGAAAAGATGTCGGAGGTCTGCCTGAATCTTCCTGCGATGTGCAAAAAGTCTCCCAAGCCCTGCAGAGGGAAACCAGAATAGTCAAGGTCCATAAGAACATCACAGGTTTCTGGAAGGTGCTTGGATTGGAATAGGTCAAACAGTCTTTATGTTACTGAGAATGTGAAAACTAGACCAAAGCTAGATTGTCTTAACAATAGTCCAGGCAGCTTTTCCACAGCACTGACTGTGGAATTTACCTGAAACTGGCTTTTTGGTTTTGTAAGGTGCAGGGATATCTTTTGGCCGAGGGGAAGTGTCCTTTGGAACAACAATGGCTGTGAACTTTAGCAAAGGGCATCGGTATTCAAGGCAACTTTTCCTAAAGAGACTTTAATGCCACAGTAACAGGGGAACACATGCAGAGGGATGTAACAGGATTCCCAGGATTCTTAATCCATCTGGTTTAGGCAGCTGGAGGTGGGCTGACACGGGACTTTTAAATGACTAAGATCGAATTCTTGATTTACTCAGACACTAATGTTTTGGTAAAGAATGCAACTGCTAAACCCGTCCCGATGAAAAACTATCTAATTTCAACAATCTACTTCCCTGCTCTCTGAGAGATTTGATGACAAATCTTCCTGGTGGCCTTTCAAAAGGAAGAGAGACCATTTATATGCAAATATTTCTTTTAACTGCAGCTTATTGTAATTAGTCTGTAAAACCGTAGGGGAGCATGAAAACAATAGGTGAGAAATGGTGCTATTTGCAAGGGGTTTTGTTAGCTGCTGGTGGTGATGTAAGCTTTGCGAATAGCAAGGTTAGGAGAAAATAGTTTGTTAAACATCTTAAGTTTTCCAGTTTCTGCTCCCAGGCCTGGCAAATCAGGACAGCTCATTTTCTATCTGCAGCTAATAGTGAAATATGATCCAAAACAGAAAGAAAATATTATCACCTTAAAGTAGAATCTACAGCTAATAACGCTTTATGCTTTGTCCCTTAAAGAGACATTATTTTGCACTTTTACCTCTTGTGGAAGGGAAGAACGCACAAAGAATTTGAATAACTTAGTGAATGGTGGTGAATGTCTGGTCCCCAAAGGACTTGCACACTGATGTTGTGTCTGAAGAGCATTGCTTGATCTCCTTGAGCTCACTTACTTCTGCAGAACAACTTCCTTGGGCTTGGACAGCAGCCAGGAAAGCTGGCAGTTGCACAGCAGAGGATTCCCATACAAGCTGATGATGATGCCGTCTGATGAATTGGTTTTCCAAGGATTAAAGGAACTCAGGTTACAGCTACAAGAAGACAAATGCAATAATTAAAAACGTCTGAGCTACCTTCCAACGACTGGAGTGTGCTTAGGATCCCTTACCCTTAGCGTGTGTAAGGCACAAAGCCATATTCCCAGTTCCCTTGGTAGAAACCAGTTATTAGACCCACCATCCTGCACTCTGTATGCTCAGAAGATGCTCTCTTTTTTCTAGGACTTTAACTGCAGTTCCTTTATGTTTGGGCATGATTTTTAGCACTTAGAACCGGTATTCCTGCAAGTGTTGGAAACTGCTGTGTAAATTCAGTAGGGCAATCAAGGAGGGATGGAATCCATAGGGGTTTTGCTTGGTATGGGTTTATTTCCCTGAAACTGGTTTCTAGGCACAGCCAGTGCTCTAGTGTTTGTTTTCTGATATATCTATATCTGGGTCTCTACTATAAAAATGTTTCAAAGTGCTCTCCAGATTTTTTTCCTTTATGCTGCCTGCTCAGTGTGCACTTCACCTGCTCTTATTTCGATAAATCACTTTTGGACTTTGTTCCTCTTAGTATTTCAGGTATGTGACAAACCAAGAGGTGCTGCCCCTAGAATGAGGACTAAAACATTGCTTTTACTAGTGCTGAACAAGGGACTATTTTAAACTCTCACAGTAGAAGTAGGAGGGACAGGATTTTTGTCTGCTTCTCAGATGCAGGTTTTAGGGAGCTGTCAGCATTCATCCTTGCAGAGCAGGGAACCCTCAGTGACCTGCTTCTCCTCTGATGGGATATTGCCATTGTAGGTGTTGGAAGCCTGGTCTGTGTCACAGGTGGGATTCAGTGGATCTGTGCTCATCTAAACAGTGCTGGGTGAATTCATCCATTGGACAGGAAGATAAGGCAGAGAAGTGGGAACACAATGGATACAACCTCAAGTAAACAATTAATTGTGCTGTGAGTCCCATGCTGCCTCTTTGGGCTCTATCAGCTCTATCAGGCCAGATCACAGGTCTTACAAGGCAAAGACAGCAAGCCCACACCTCCTTCCTAAATCTGATAACAAACTGTTCAAGTCAGCTCCCAGGCACCACAGCACCGTGAGGCAAAAACAGCATTATGTGAGTGCTTTACGTGAGGAAGGACAAAAAAACCCAACTCACTTCTGGAATGAGAGATGGCTCAGATGAGGAGTGTGGTCAAACATCTCTGTCTGCACCAAACCCAGGGAAGGGGAATCCTGACAGTGCAGCTCTCGGAGACCACGCAGAGACTTTAAGAAGTCGCTATCAAGGCTCCTTAACCGTGGCATGTTTGTCAGGTGAAGTGATCTGAGGTTGGCCAAGTCTCTGGCCCACTCTGGTTGAACTGAAAGAGAAAAATATTTACACCTATTGCCTAAACAGAGCATTCCTGTGGATTTCTGCCCAGAAAAAGCGTTTGTATTCATAGGTATAAAGTATCTGTCACCTTCTGCAACTACTCTTTTTGAGAAAGGAACACAACAGAAGTCAATACACCAGTGCATAAACACTCATGCAGCTGCATTTTTCTAATAGTCCCTGCAGTTCAGGCTGTTACAGGGCAGAGGAAAAGAGGGGAGAAAAGGACAACAAAGCTGATAAGAGATATGGAATAGATTTCTTGTTGGGTGAGATTAAACGAACAAGGAAAGTGGTCTACAAGGTCCTGACTGGTGCAAGAAAGGCAAATCATTATTTCTCCTAGCACAGGAAAAAGAGCCAAGAGGCTCGAAAAAGAAAGAATAGGTCTTGTACAAAGGGCCTTTCCATCCCATGACTCAGTAGGGTAACTCACTACCACATGGAGGATTAGGCAAATTCATGGAGGAAATTTGGTGGTGCAGCTGTTTAATATGAGTTGAAGTGAAATCTCTAGCTTGAGGAGCCCCTAATGCCCTGACCCTGCCCCAGGCTGAGAGCAGCTGGGCAAGGCACCTCACATCTGTGTGTCTCAGCACCTCAGGTACAAACTGAGGCTGGCAGGGGAGGCCGGCAAAAGGAAAAAAGCCTCCTCGGAGTGGATCGCTCGGGGCAGGATTGTCTCCCCCCCTCAGCGGAAGTATTCTGCCGGCTGTGGATGGCACAAAAAGCCTCTCTGTGCTACTTCAATGCCGCGCTAAAAGCTGTGGGGACAAAGAAAGATTTCAACAGCCTGTCTGGAAAGAGAAACTAATTTCCTCATGTGCTTCCCAAAACTAATCCCGGGGCTGACAGGGGGATGACTGTCAGTAGCAGACAGTGGGATTAGGATGGCGGTGGGTGACTACACTAGGACAAATTGTCCTGTCTCGTGGTGTTTGGTCTCTGCCCTTCCTTTGGGAGGCTCGTCTGCATGAGAGTGCCTTGCAGGCTTGGACCAGCTGTTTGCAGCCTTCAGTGTGAGGTGTTCCTCCTGCACTCCAGCCTCAGACAGGATGGGAACTACTGTCCCAGCAAGGCTTCTGTTCCCCTGGCCTGACCAAGCCCCGTGTTTACAGTGGGAAATTCAGAAACTTACTTTTCTCAAAAAAGGTCCTACTCAGATCGAGCACACTGATGGAGTTTCCAGGCCTGTTCATGACCTCACTGGGATCTGTGCTGGTGGCAAAAGCGGAGTCTCTAATTCCTCTGCTCTCATCCTGCCCAAGCAGTGTTGAAGAGAGGTTCAAAACTTGCAGCTGAGGATAGCAGGAAAAAGCCAGGGGCTGGATTTCAATCAGTGGATTTCCAGCCAAAGACAACCACCTCAGGTGAGGCAGAGCAGAGCCGTGGCAGGATGGCACAGATGTCAGCTTATTAAAACTCAAGTCCAGCCTGAGGAGACTGCTGAGGGCTTCAGATCCCCACCTCACTGACCACAGGTGGTTGTGCCTCAGTGAGAGGACACGCAGCAGAGGGAGGTTTGCTATCTCTGTGCCATTCACCTCTTCCAAGAGGTTATTGCTGAGATCCAAGGTCTCCAGGGCCTCTGGAAGGCAGACAGGGAAAGTTGTCAGGTTGCTGTTGGTCAGCTGCAGGGTGATCCAGGTCCTGTTCTTCAGGTCCTCACAGGACATGCTGGTGAGATTAACGTTCTCCCAAGTGTCTTCCTGAGTCAGCTGGAAAAAGGTGGTGACATCCCTGGATGCTGCTCTGCTCACCAGGCCGTGTGCTGTGGTCTCCAGCAGCAGAGGGAGGATGAGCAAGGCTGACAACATCCTTCTCCGAGGTGCTTGCCGTTGCAAGATCTGTTTCTTTTTTTATTTCAGGGAGAGGAAAACAAAACATCGACATTTAGAACTCCAGGCATCTACAAACTATTCAAAAGAAAAGCAGTTTATAAGCTCTTTCCTATTATATCCAGACAGCAATAAGTGATAATTAATAGCTCTGCTGTAATTAAGCCTAAGTAAACATGAATCCTTGGGGACAGAAGTATCATGCAGCCTTAGCCTAAGTGTGCCTACAGTCGTACATGCAAGAAGCTTGAACCAAGTTGTATCCCACGCCAAGACCCTCGGTGCCAGCAGGTTGTCCTGCACAGGGTCCTGTTTGGCCAGCCTAGTGGGAAGAGTTTTCCCGTGGGGTGATGCCCAAACAAAAGGATCATGTGCCTGTGGCAAGGGACTGTTTTCTGTGTGATTGTACAAAGCAAATGAATGAATCCGAGGACAGAGAAGAGTTCCCAAACTTTAAAGCACAGGACCCCAAACTGAGCCGAGTTGTGTTGGAGTGGGCACGTAAAAGTGTCTTCCTTGTGTTAGGAAGGACTTTTCTTTCCTTAGCAGAGGCTGGAACAGCAAAACCAGGGACTTGTGTGGGCTCTGCCAGGGCAGTTGTGCCCCATTCTGAGGACAGTCACAGAGGGTTTGGGGACACTGAGCAGCTGGCAATGCCCCACAGCCTCTCTGCCAGGCAGCAGCAGGGCTGGGGGCTGCTGTAGATGAGAGCCACAGACAGGCTGCAGAGCTGCTGGGAAAGGGTGCACTGGAAATGCAGCTCCCGAAGCACATTTCAGTGGAAGTGGTCAGAAATTGAGTCTACTCCTGGATCACGGCCCCAAAGGCCTGAGCGCCAAGAAACATGTTATTTAGTGTTACAGCTCCCTCTGTGCTCCCTCCTCCCCCCACCGCTGCTTTGGTCTTTGTAAAAAAAAAAAAAAAAAAGGCCTTAATGGCTTGTGCGAGGTCCCCACAGGTAATCTGTGTCAGAGGAAGGAATTGACCCCAGCCCTAAACTCATGTTTTTCTTACTGAGCTGTCTTTTGTGCTTCCCGCCATCAAAACGATCATTTCTCGTCCAGAAATATATTACACTGTAGGGTGGTAACCGAAGCCCCACGTATTATGAAATATCTCAGACTTATTCCAAAGTTTAATTGCTCCTTGCTGTTCCCTGAATGATGCCAGATCCTGCTCAGACCGTTATCCTTTGCTGCCATCCCAGGTTTGAAGTAGGGACCAGCAAAATAGTATACACGGGACCACCAAAACAGTGTGTTGTGTTTGCTGTGTCCTTTTCGTCAGATGGAACAGTGCAAGAGCCAAGCAGCCTCAGGGCTTCCCGGTCACCGGAGCCGCTGGATCCCCTGCTCTGCAGGACATTGGCAGGGAGAGGATGGGAGGGATTGGGCTGCTGTATTTCGATTTTAGATTTAATCTTAATCCTTGCCTCTAAACCGCATCCGCTTGCACGTACCTGTCCAAAAGTCCCGGTGCCTCGAGCTTCCTCTCAGAGTGGCTCCGACTGCCCGGCCTTGATTTTATACGCTTGGGGTGACTCAGCCGACAGCGTGAAATGCCTCTTTTCTGTTCCCAGCTTTCCCTGCTCCCGGCTCTGCCCACAAGCTCAGGCGAGGTTTGTTCCAGGCTCGCTCCCCCGCATCCAGCTTTGAGAGGGGGCGGCTCCGGGCTGCTTTCCCCGCTCCCTTGGCCCTAGCAGGAGGTGGGTGGGAGGGCTCTTATTTCCCAACACTCAGGCAGGGCTGCTCCTGTCTGTCTTTGTCTAAGCAGAGGGGGGTAAAGGGAAAAGATGTCAATAGTCCCAACTCTCACGTCTTCCACTGAGAAGAGGGGGGGCGCGGAGGGAGAGGAATTGCTGTGCTCCTTTGTTGGCAGGTCAGGATGATGTAAAGCTGAGGCTCTGCCTGCTGACATGAGCTTTGGTCTCTCTTTAGGCGCCAATGAGGGGCTTCAAGTGTTTAAATTTCTCTCCAAGGCTCTTGCTCTTGGGGAGTAAATCCTGCAACAGTTCACGCAGGACAAATTACTTTTCTAAGGAGGCCCTTAGGATATGTCAAAAGTGAAACTCTCACCTGCTCCTCCCGCGGAGAGGAATTCTCTGCCGATGGAGAGGGCGTGGGGCATCTCACTCCCCGTGTGGCAGCCTTGGAAGGCCTCTCCTGGTCCCGCTGTGCGTGGGTTGTGCTCTCCGTTCTGCATCTGTGTACCACATGGCTTGGGAGTATTCCCTTCCTGCTACTTCTCTCATCCTTTGCTGGATAAGTAAAACTGACAACATAAACCGTCTCCCACTGAGGGACCTGCCCTGAGCTGGGCTTTTCAGCTTTCCCACAATTCAAACAATAATTAGGTCGAGAGCAGAGAATTAAGTCAGGGAAATGATCCCAAAAAGGGGTGAGTTGATGGAGATTGTTCCGAAGTAAAAGCAAAAGGGTGGCTGTTCTGTTGCTGCTGTAGGACAATCAAATGTTAAAATTTCCAAGGAGAACAGTAGTCAGTGCTCTTCCTTTATCGGAGCAACAAAACAGATCCCTGACATGAAGGCAGCAACGACCTGTAAACTTCGGTGCTAAAGTGTAGATAAAGGTCATGCTAGCCCAAAAACCTTGAGTCTGCAAGCACACATTACGCAGACCTTATCTATCGACAGCGTGGGTCATAATGTGCGTGGGGAGAGAGCCTTGAAAAACACCAGAACATCCACAGAACAGAGATAGGGGCTTCCAGTAGGACTCCCTGGAGCCATTGCGCTTGCCTTGGAGGCTGGGCGAAGCGCACATGCTGTTCCCCTGTGGAATGGCTCTAGGGCAAGACAAATGGTTTCCTGAACGAGGGGCTAATCCCACCATTGACCCCGCTGGGGCGGGCGGGCCCGGCACGTGCGCACCCGCAGGTACCGTCAGAGCTCTGCACTCGCTGCGGTTCAAAGGGCAAAGTGGAGCAGGTTACAAACATCTCAAGAATTTGGTATAAGAGGAGGAAAGTCCAGCTCCAGAGAGGCCGATGGAAACCCTGCCTTCCCTCTGGCTTCGCAGAGCTGCTGGCTGCGGCGCTCCTCTTTGGGAAGCCGAGGAGTAGGGAGGTGGCCTGGCTTTGCCCTGGGCTATTAAATACTTGTGTTTGCTGCCCTTAGCTCAGTATTTACAGACAGTAATTACTATAGTAATATTACAGTACAGTAAGCACAGTAGTATTTACTACAGTATTTACAGGCGGTGAATTTTCATTGCTTATTTTAGGGTTATTGGTTATCTTACTGATTTTAATATTTTACAAAAATACTCCAGGAAACTCGGTGAGCAAAAAGGTGCCTTAATTTTAATGAGTTCGTCCTTACTGACTTCATTTTGGGGACTGAGTCGAGCAGACTGTCAGACTGGGAAAGCGGCTGCTCGTTTCGGTGAAGATAGAAGGGAGGTGGAGGTTTTGTTTGCCCAGAGGCCCTTGATTTCTGAGTGATACAGAGAACCTGTTGCAAGAGGTGGAGCACCCTTGGAAAATGAGCTGTTATTTTTATTTTCCATCTTTGTTTCTGCTTCTTTGGATGGCCAGTTTTTGTGACAGGTATTGTATCTTCCCAGCTCTTTGTTTAGCTGCAAACTCTCATCATCTGAAATATCTCTGCTATCGTGCTACATCTCAGGTAGCTGCCCAGCTACTGGCAGGTTTCCCAGGGCAGGCAGTAGCCCACATTCACAAGTTTCTTTGAAATATCTGCTAACAGCAGGCAGAGATTTCCCCTTTGTGACTCACTTTGGCTTGTTCTCATGTCGCCTTTTATTCTTTTTTTCCGCTTTTCTGAGAGTTTCGGTGACAACCTGCGGGAGCGTTAGCAAGGGCAGGCCTTCCTGTCAGCCTTTTCACACGGGTGATGCAGAGAGCTCGAGCAGACGCTCCCTCCCCGGGGGCGATTCAGGGCTGCACAAAGCCCCTCTGCCCGCAGGAATTCTCGGGCTGAGCCCTGCATTCCTTAGTGACACCAAGATAAGCAGAGCTGGGGCGAGCAGGAGAAGGTGAGGATGGTACCAGGCTGTAAAGTTTAAGAGGTGAATGTTTCTTACTGGCTGTGTTCCAAGTGATGGTTAAGAATGAAAATATCCTAAAAAAAATCCGGAGAATGGCTTTTAAAGCCAACAAAATAACTATTTCACAGATCTGTCCACAGAGCAAGCACAAGCAAGACATTTTCCCGCAGAGAAAGGGGATAGAATGGAAGAACAGGATTATTTAGCCTGAGGTTTCAGAAAACTGTGGGGTGCATTGTCTCCTAGCGAAGGCTGAAGGCAGCAGTGAAATCTCCTACAGAATCTGATGTAAGAGCAGCAGCAGCCATCTGACATCGGCAGTGCTTTATCCTGACTTGGCTTGGGTTTAATTAAGCACCGTGTACAGAATAGGGTTGCAGCCGAACTGAGGTATAAGTTTCCTAAAGGTTTGTTTTCATCTAGTAACATTCCTGTCCAGGATTTCATCTCTGTATTGCAAAACTTCAGGGCAGACGCCCCTGTCCTGCTTTCACTCATTCTGGGAAACCTCTCCCACATCTGGCACTGTGCAATTAATAATGTGGTTTCCACAACCCACTGAGCCTGTGCTCTTTAACCCTGTGTATAAATAGGTGCGAGTAGCCCACGAGAGCCAAGTGTGGTCAGGGTATTGCACAAATAAGGGAGGGTGTGGAACCCCAGGTGCATTAAGGAGATGTCCGGAGCCCGGCTGGGACGTGCTCGGTGACATGGGGTGAGATGAAAGATGACTCCAAGCTGCGGCTGCTGCAGGTGTCCGGCAGAGCAGGCTGGGGCAGGCCTCCTCTCACATGCTGCCCACCATATCCAGCCTGGAATTATGGAAGTGCAGAAGTGTCCTGGGCCACGTCTTCCCACTCCTACCTCTCCAGGAAGGAGCCTTCCCACTGAAACCTCTCCTGCTTGTAGGAAGAGGAGCTACGGTCACATGCAGCACTCAAAGCAGCTGGATAAAAAGTTTCCTTTCCTACCTACTCCTTACCTATTGTGAAAAAGCCTTGCAAAGTGAGGGGGGCAGGGAGAAGAGACAGCTGAATGACCTAAGGAAATACGGAGAGAGGGCATCAGCAGGGAATCATTCTCTTAAACCTAAAATGGCAAAGGATAGGGCTCACAGCCAGGCGGGATGAGCTGGCAGAACCCCTCCTTGCAAGCCAGCAGAGAAGGATTTAGTCTAAAGGCAGTGACACATGGGGTAAGATTGAAGGAGGGGCAGGAAAGAAAATGGAAATATTTGTTAATTTCTCTGAAATCCCAGTAGAAACAGTTTGAACTGCAAGTGAACGTGCTTGTTTAGCAGTGAGATGAGCCACGCACTCTGCTAATGAGAGCTATGCTCAGAATTCCCGTCTGCATTCCTGTGCTCAGGTCACGTAGGCAAGTGGCAACTATAGGGCCTCCGTGCAGCACTCTGGGACAAGCTCTGCTCTGGGAGTGGCAAGCATGGGCTGTGCTTCCCAGGGAGCAATCCACAGGAGTCTGGCGTTGCTCATTGCCAAATGAGGGGTTTCGTGCTGGCATGGTCAGGATCCTCACGGCAAAGCCTAAGCAGAGACTGATCTGGAAGGCAGTTGTCTGTGGAAGAGGTGCTGGCACTATTATGAGCTCTCCCATGGCACCCTTAGGCAGGCTTTAAATATGGCCAGTGTTTGGACTTGAATGGATCTCACAACATGAGGAAAAACTTGGCTTGTGTCAAGCAGGTGACAAGTGAATAAGTTCTCTACTGAAGGAGAACTGGATGGTCCCTCAGCCTGTGCAAAAAGTGCTGAGGAGAGGGAAGAACAGAGGGCTGGCAAGCACCTTTCCTTTCCTTTCCTTTCCTTTCCTTTCCTTTCCTTTCCTTTCCTTTCCTTTCCTTTCCTTTCCTTTCCTTTCCTTTCCTTTCCTTTCCTTTCCTTTCCTTTCCTTTCCTTTCCTTTCCTTTCCTTTCCTTTCCTTTCCTTTCCTTTCCTTTCCTTTCCTTTCCTTTCCTTTCCTTCAAAATGCAAAGCTGTAGTTTAGACTGCACAAACTGGGAGTGATTTCACAGAAGCCCATTGACAGGGGCTGGGGAAAAGCAGAGCACATGGCATGAAAATCAAGGGTCTCCGTTTCCAGTGATGTTTATGAATTTATGCTGTGGTTCTGCAGCATCCCTTTATGATATGACAACGCCTGTCCCTTGTATTTCCTTAGATACATGAAACCAGTTTCGGTTTGTCCGGTAGATTCATAAATTCTCCCACCTTCACTCTGTCCTTGTTTTACAGGGTGGTGTCAAAGTTCATTCACTTTGGTGGATGTGTGTGGCTCCTTCCAGCAGGCAGAGCTGCTGGCTTCAGATCTGGTTCTTCAGGGACATTCACAGCTCCTCTGGACAACCTGTGCCAAGGCCTTACCACCCTCACAGGGAAGAATTTCTCCCCAGTATCCAAACCAGCCCTGCCCTGTCAGTAGGAAGCCATTCCCCCTAGTGCACTGTGTGCCCTTGGCAAAAGTCCCTCTCCAGCTCTCTCGTAGCCCTTCCAGGGGCTCTACGGTCTCCTGGGAGCCTCCTCTTCTCCAGGCTGAACATCCCCATTTCTCTCAGCAGAGCAGAGGGGCTCTAACCCTCTGAGCACCGCTCTTTGCATTTTGCAGCACACCTGTAAAATCATTTCCACAGGCTTTTCACATTCTCACATCAACAGCTTAGCTCAGTGAGATGTCACAGTGAAAGGGAGTAACAGGGACAGAAAATAGAAACACTCACACTCAGAGGCCTCTTTAATTGTTTTCGACAGTTCCTAAAGCAGGTTTGTCAGCCATGGAAGTAACAACGTTCCCCAAAAGATGAACTTTTTGGATACAGTCTTGCCAAGATGAATGCTCTGCAGCTTCTCTGGCTTTCAGGGTTCCACTTCAGTGGATGAAGGCAGGCAGGGGTTCTACATTTTTGAGCAACTGAGTAATCACTACAGGAGTTTCGATAGCTTAGTCTGCAGGATTTTGGAATGTTTTGTGTTCCTGGGGCAAGTGTTAGACAAGGCATGGAGCTTTAAAATATGTATTTATTCAGCTTTGGTTCTGATAAAGGCTGGGCTCTTTAACAATAGCCAGTTTAACAATGGATGCTGCCTGACTGTAACAGAGAAGAAAATTCTTACATGTCCTGGATGCTTAAACAGATTGCTGCAATTAAAAATGCTGGATTAAAAAAAAAAAAAAAAAAAAAAAAAAAAAAAAAAAAAAAAAAAAAAAAGAGCCAGTATTTAGTAGTTAGTTAGAAGTAGTTTAAAAACAGTGATCTGTACAAAAGGAAAACAAAGATGATTAAATTTTCTCAAAAGCTGATGATGGAGTTGCCATGCTGCATCCAGTGACCTTAGCTTCAATATTGAACAAAAAACTGTCAACAGTCCCAGTCATAGTACAAGACTAACACATACAAAAATTAGTAGCCAGCAATTAAAATCAAAGATGTTTTTGTTTAATATCTGGCAGTTTTAGCTATAAGAACAAGCAGGCAGTGGGAAGAGAGTTTACTTCATCTCATTCCTGACCTCCAGTTAATTTGTGGAAGAGTTCTTCATCCAGTGTTTCATTGTGGTCCTTGGAACGTGTTGACAAGAAGATGTAGCCCCCAATATACTCATGGATGATTTTACAGTCTGCACTCAGGCACGTGAAAGCAATGGACACATTCTGGTCAAACTCGATGGCAACCTTAGGAGAACAGACGTGGCAAAATCAGACAGAGATAAGCTGGGAAGAAAGAGAAGTGTGAGAGCACAGCTGGATCACAAATACTGTGATAAAGCACTACCTGCCCCTGCTAACCAAGAGTTCTGGGTCTGCTGGATGCTCAGGGTATTTGGCTGCTTGGTTTTGGATTTGCTGCTACATCAGGGCCCTCTTGTGGTGAAATCTCTTTGCTTGTTCAAGCAGGCAACGAAATCTCTTAGCTTTTTTCCAATGGCATATAAAGTGAATATTGGGAAGAGCAGGAACGGCACTTCAGACTCTTTGTCTAATGAAATAATGTTCAATCTGTCCGTTGCTATGTGCTGACCTTAAATCTGCCTTTGGAGTCACGGTTTTGGTTTCCAGCTACCGTTAGCTCTAAAATGCAGCAAACTGAGCTTTGTGGATTTTGTCTTTTTGAGAGGGATTTAGTGTAAACCCAGCAACCTGACCCAGAATTACAGGCTCTGGTGCAGGGAGTATTGCAGGAGGGAGTGTATCTGATCTCTCCTGGATCTGGCAGATGGATGTGGAAAACTCTATAAGCAAGAACAGTTCCCAGGCTGCTTCAATTTACATCAAGTCATACTAATTCCACTCCAGAAAGCTACAATTTATAGAGCTGGCTTCAAGCTTTGAAACCCCAAAGCACATTGGGGACCACACACTGACACAGAGCTGCAGGCCCTGCAATCTCAGTTTGGGATTTGAAAGACAAACTGGGTTCCTATATCCTCAGTCTGTAATAGAGATTGAACCACCACAATGTAGAGGACGATGCGTGAGAGTTAAAATGAGATTTTAACTGACAGAGCCGTAAACACATGTTGAAATTCATCTTGGAGTCTCTACTTCATCCCATCAAAATCAAGGGCCACTTGTAAAGAATAAGCTTGGTAGGAACCTTTAAAACTGGAGATATTTTCATTTCTGATCTTTGACTACAGACTCCACTAAGAAAAACTGCAGACAGCTTATTTAACAACATGTCACAACACGTTCAAAATCTTTTCAGTGAGCTTTGAAAATATTTTCTGAAAGCATCCTCGAGTGTGTGAAATGCAAGGACTGAAGGCAGAGCTGTTCCAGGCTTACCTGGCGGATTTCCCAGTTCACATTCCACTGCTTCATGTTGGAGAACCTCCACGTTGTGATAGGATCTCCTGTGGCCATATCTATCCGTATCAGCCTGTTATAGGACACCCCAAGCACGTCATCCTTCTTGCTTCCCTTAAACCTGAAAAAAACCCAAACCCTTTGAGCAGATCTGCTTTGCAATGATTTCTAGCTAGAGAAACATTTCAGCTGCTCTCCTCAGGAAGTGAAAAAAACACGTGGGAAAAGTCACAACAGCCTGGGACTGAGGAGAGCTTGGACCCATCTTTAGAACAGGATTTATAATAAGGCAAAAGTGTAGGCTGGTGAGCCATGATGTAAGATGGAAAATAATCAGGAAGGTAGATCTGGCTGAAATCTTTCCAATTCATTGTTTCCTGCTAAAAAAATACTGTTCTTCCCAAATACATGAGCTTGATTATATTTTTACTGGAAAAAATGCCAACAATAATTTTTGTTGCTTCATTTCTCTATTGTTGAAACATGTTCCTCTAGTTTTATTAACCTAAATTATATAATGAAAACAACTGATATATACATGTTTTTGAGTATAAATCACATTACAAAATTACTGAGGCACTTTAAAATTTCAACTTTCTTCTGATTAGAGATGAAAAATAAATACAAAAGCATCAGAATCTTTGGGGGACAGAATTTTTTGAGTTGGGAATAGCTAGGAACAGATTGCTCTGGTAAAGAAACAACCTTTCTCTACCTTCATGCTGAAAGCTGGAAGAAATCTCATCTGCCTGCTGTAAGTATTTTCAGTATTTCTGATCCTGTTTGTGAACCTTCTCTCTTTAGATGCAGCAGGACCTTAGGGAAAAAGCCTGACCTGGACACAATTTGTGCTTTGCTTAATGCCCCACTGAGATACTGCCCAGCAGTTTGTAGCAATTCACCACCACAAAATGCAGTTAAGGTGTTGGGTTTATTTGTGTTCTTAACAGGATTAATGGTGACAGGGCAAAAAATCTGTACCTGTGTTAGTAAATTCAACAGGATTAGGGAGCATTTTTGGGCCTGGAATTCAGGGAGAATTCTGGCTCCAAACAAGCAGTGCTCTCTCAAGTGACTCCCAGTAACAGTTTGGAACCAGGAACATCCAAGGACCAACATGATCTCACAATTCACACGAGGCTACTGGATTTTGGGAAGTCAGAGTTTAATAGTGCAGATGTGGGCTGTTCTACGCCAGCTGGCCTCTGTGCCAGAGCATGGTTCCCAGATGGTTCAATTTATACCACAGATGATTCCTAGCTAGCCCTGGAAGGAGTGTTAAGCACAAATTAAGGAAGGTGCCTCCAAGTATGGTTGTGTCAGTACTTTTCACTTTTTGGTGTTTTGTCAAGAGAAAAGGCTGCAGGTCAGACCACTGCTGTGTCCAAGGAAGTTGCTGTGAACAAATGGGACTTTTCTTGTGTTCGCTGCTCTTCCGGATTAACCTTAAAAAGGGATAATTTGCTGTTTTCTTAATGAAATGCAAAGGAAATCAGCATTTTATCATATTGCAATGAACAAGGGTCAGAGTGAACACATACTGCAACTCTGAGCACACCAATTAGACATTGGTGCATTTTATAGATTTTGGAGAGTTTATGCCAGTAAGGGTTTAATGCTAGTGAGAGATTACTTCAGACTAAACCCAAGAGGTTTGTAGCAAGGCAGATGTAATGCAGAGTCCCAGTACAGAAATGGAGCTACTGGGTGCTACTCCTATAGAAAAAAAATCAGCAGTATGGAAATCACTCAAATTAAAAAGAAGTCTGGGGGGGGGAAAGAGAAAATGTTCTTGGAACAGGGTGTCAAAGAACCTCCTTCAAATCACTGAGCATGAACACGTTATGGCAGCTTGAAATGAGTGAGAGTGCAATTACCTTACAATGTAGTAGGATAAACCAAACTCAGGGAGAGACTGCCAGGCTTGGATAAAACGGAGCTTGGCCTCCACCAGGGACATCTGGGACACATTTTGGTGAGCTTCCAGAATACGAGCAATCAGCTGGGAAACACGGGAAGAGAGAAAATTTTCAGCTGACTGGAGAACAAAAATCCTTTTGCTTTCACTAAATCAGAAATCATGAGGTCTGATGCTGTGTTCAGACACATTGTTGTTGTCACTGTTGGTGCAGATGCAGCACAGAGGGCACTTGGGGACACATCCCAAGTGCAAAGGGCAGAATGGACAGCAAGGTCTCAGGTCTGGGTTTGTGCAGCACTGTCCTGGCTCCGTACACTGCTCTGGGGACCCTCTTCAGGGTGGGCAGGCTGAGCTCTTGCACAGCAAAAGCAGGACAAGGGATTAGGTGGAGAGGAAGGAAAGACTTGAGGGGCAAGAGGACCCCAAGACCCTGTTGATTTAGATGCAAACAGTAGCTTGCAGTCCTTAAAATCCTTCGTTTGTTACTCTGAAGAGACTTTCAGGAACAGTGTTATCAGGAGCAGAACATCATGGGTGACTCAAGCCAGGGTGTGGATGTAGGAGAGCTACTTGGAGGAGGTGCCAAAACACCTGTCCCTGTGTTCAGTTTAAAGAAAAGGCCTCTTGCAAAGGGACCAATGACTATTGCAGGGTGTTGTAATGCATGGTTTTCAAATGCCGCTTCCATCTAGCCTCATCCCTAAGCAACCACTGGGATCGCCCACACCCAGCCATCGAGCCATACTCCGTATACCTGCTTGGACTTGAATTTTTTGGTGTAGCGTGGTGAGACGAGGCACTCGGGTTTCATATCTACATTCTCTGGCTCGGAGGCAGCCTGGGAACACATGGTCCAGTTCTTCATCTGGAGGAATGAAAGGATCTTTTGGACCTCAGGCTGGTAGGAGCTGTCGGCCATCGTTCTGCCCTTGGAGGCTAAAACACAAGCAGCCATCCACCGAGCGTACTGATCCTCCTGAAACAAAGCCAATTGCTTGTTACTGTTCTTCCTACCTGGACTACTTCCAACTACACCTAGCTTTTAAATTTTCTAAGATATCCATTACCTTGAAATAGATTCTCTTGGAAATTTTACTGCATGACTGGTTTTCACCTACTGAACACTCTTTACACAATTTGATCTGATACATTTCAATAAACTGAAAACTGATGTACGATTCTAATCACACTCTCCTCATCTGAATGGTGAGAGTTCTAATTAAGAAAAAAGAAAACAAAATCCAATCCTGAATTCTCTGACAACATTGGAACAAAATACTCTAACTTCTTTTAAATTTTTTTGATCGTTTTTTCTGCCTTTTTTCCTACCAGCTTTACATGGCAACTGATGATAAACACAAGATTACTTACTGTCCTTATGTCCCCAGAACAATTATGTATTTGTTAGGCCACCATATCATTCTTAAACTTTTTAAAGATCTCCATAATAAACTCTTTGCAGCATCCTCATTTTCCTATGCAAATTCTAGAACAGGACAATCTGCCATAAATCTTGAATTCAAATTTTCTCTTGTCTTATTACTCACGTTATCACATCTTAAATATACTTCATTCATGCCATCCGCAACAGGAATTAGTAATTTGATTCCAAACTTCTTTGCTGCAACATTTACATCTGGTACAACTTCACATCCTAGATCACAGGGAATCAGAAGGACATTAATTTTTTTCATTACTATATCAGTAACTTTAATTACTGCTTTAACACTAAGGAACAGTACTTTGTGGCTGTTTTCCTTTGAGACTAAGGGCCAAGACTTTTGAAGCTTAGGCCCTAATGAAAGGGTTTTGTTCCAGTTCACTGCCTGGTTTGGCTTGCCAGGGTGATGAATGCCCTGAGCTCAGGGAGCACATGAGTCAATGTGGAAGTGAAAGGATGTGGGTGCTCCCAAAACCTCAGCCTGATCTTAGGAAACGCTCAGCACTTAAAATGGAGAGGAACTGGTGGGAGAGACTACATGGTGAGGTTCCAGCCAACCCTGGCTGTTTTTCCCATCCATTCTCTGACCTACTGAGGATATGCAGATTGGGATGCAGAGCCATTTGTTCACAGGGGTCAATCTTCTATTTCAAAGGTTTCTTCTAGGATGAGTCCTGGGCATCACTGGTTCCCTGATGCTGAACAAAGGATGTCCCTGCAGGAGCAGATGTAGATGGAGGCTATACAGGGTGCTGGTATCTGTGTGCACACCCGGGGCTCCTCCTCCAGCAGCTGGTTGTAGCCATGGGAATCCCCATGCACGACACAAACAAGGCCCAGAGAAGGTCCTGGAGCTGTCCCTGCACAGCAGAATACAGGGACAGCCTCTGGCATTCCTGCCCATGGCATCATCCCTAAGCCTCTGCTGTCAGTGTGCATCTGCCAAGGACACAGGGGAACACTCCCATTTCATGTAGAGTGAAAATTTGAAAATAAAGCATCTCAGAAGTCACTGTCCATACCTGACTCATCTTGAAGAATTCAGCAGTACAGGGGATTTTACAAATCAGGCTCTGATAATCCCAGCTTGGGTTAAACTATTGAATCCTTTCTGTTTAAGCCTCTTCTGCAGGTGCAATCTGCCTGCTTAGGAGTCTCAGGAATTGAAAAAGCTCCCAGACTAAATGCCACTGTGCTTGCTTTCCTGAGTCTAGCAGGGATTACTTGTTTTATTCAGTTCACAGAAGCAACAGAAAAAACAAAGAAAGGAGAATTCCTACCTTTAAGGTTTAGTTTCTCAATAGGTTCTCCCAGTGCAGATTCCTTGTTTTTAAAATAAGATATTGAAGTGTCTCTGAAGACAAACCAATATGTCTTGATAGCTTTGAGTGTCAGCTTCTTGGGCCTACCAAGAAAAAAAGAAATCCCATTTGTTTATATCAACACATACAAATTGCTAAGTCCCTCACAAATATTACAGAGCTTCTGAAATTCAAGGTCACAGCCATGGCTTTGGTTGGGTATGACACACCTGTGTCAATGAGGGGGTGGGAAATGCCTGGATCCAACCCAGGTTACCCCAGGTAAGGACGTGGGTTTTACTCCAGATTTTAGCTCAATCCCACCTCTGATTTTTCTCATTTATTTCTTCCATTACTAATCAAAGCCATTGCCTTCTAACAGGCTAATTTTTCCCATGAACTCAGTAACACAAATGTAATCCCTGATTTATTAACATGAATTTGCATCAGTTTTCCATACCTCCTTATCGTGAATATCTGCACCCATAAAACCAATTTATATTCAAAGTAAGGAAGCAGAGAACAGCTTTTTTGGCTCAATCTGAATAATATCTAACACAACAAAATTCTATTCCTTCACTAAGTTTATAGAAGTTTTGTAGCTCTCCAGGAGAGAAAACCAGAGGTAGTAGCATTATTTGAGTAGAGAAATCCTTCAGAGCTAGTGACAAAGGTCATCAGTGAAGTGAAAAAGAAGAAAAAAGAAAACAAAATTTCCAGTATTTCCCCTTAAATCTAAGAGGATGGTACAAAGAGTATAGAACTAGCTGGAAAACAGTGATGTACTATATATACTCTTATTATATATGCCTCTGGACCTTTCTAAAAATCCTAGTTTAGAATCCTTTCTAGAAAATGGCAATTTTTGTGCTTAGATTAAAAAAACCTCGGATTTTCAAGACTACCAAATAATTTGGCTTTTAGTTTTTCAATACAGAGACATTCTTCAAAAATAAGAGATTATAATTTCTTTTTAGACAGACAAAATTATTCTTCTATCCCTGAAAAAGTCGCTGAAAACTTTTCAGAAAGCTTTTTCTTCTTGTTTTTGAAAAAAAAATGTTGCAATTCTCCACATTATTGTCCCCACGTGAAAGCAGCATTTACTGCGGTGCATATCGTGAATAAATAGGAATAAAAGTTCACCATAGGAACAATAAGCAGTAGAACATGCAGAGCTTTGCATTCAGGTTCACAATTAATCAAATAATTGTAGCCACAAAGTGTTGTTGTTTGAAGAAAAGTTTTACACCCTACCTGGATTCTACAATGCCTTAGCTTTAGTGATTTATCACTTACATAGGAACTTTTTCATGATGAAAAATAACAGCTGAATGCTTATAAAAGCAAACTGCTCTACTGCTGGGGAAAAACAAACAACCCATTGTTAAAAGCCTTAATTCCCTTTCATCTTAAGCCACCTTCATAATAAGAATGTCAAACAAAATTCCAAATTGGAAATTAATAATTAACAATTGTTAGCAGTTAACAACAGTTAAAATTTTTCAGGCGCAGTTTTCAGTTCCCAGATTAAAAATACCATCTGTCAACGGATGAATCTGATAAATATTTGTACAACAGAACACTTTATCTTTCTAAAACACAAAGACTGTTTTGTGATAAAAGGCATTACAGACTTGAGGTCTCTACAGTCATTTAAATCACCCATAAATCAAGATACAAAATGGGATCACAGAAACTCATTTTGATATGAGAAAAAACAGACTCAGTGTTCAGTAAGAAAGGGGTAATTTGGATGGTTCTTTTGTTTAAAAAATACATTCCCTGGGGTTACTTTTAGAAATTCTTCTCAGGGAGAACTGCAAGTTTCTTCTGTTGGTTTTTTTTTTTTTTTTTTTTTTTTTTTAACTGGCAAAAAAAGTAAATGTGATTGAAAATAAAACCTAGGCTCTTTTGTTTAGAGATGATGACTAATGAGCACTAGGAAATATGGACAGCAGGGTCTTTTAATAAGTACAAATACAGCTACCCAGCATCCCAGGAGTGGGAGAGATTTGCCAAGGAACATTGTCAGAAGCAGGAAGAGAAAGATTGGAAGAGAATATTAGGCTGGTTAGACCTAGCTGGGGTATTTGTCAATTTATAACTGTCAGATATACTGTTAGATTAGAATGAGAAACTCAAGAGATCTCTTGTAATGCTAAGCTTCTGGTTTTGTATATTTTATTATTAATTTTAACAACTCACCTAACTAGTTTGAGACTATCAGCGAGTTTCGGGATGTCTGTGATGTCCTCCTATCAGGAATAATTAGGAATAATTTTAGTACAGTGCACTCTGTAATCAACTGTTAAAAAAATCAAGAACCAGGAAGGCTCACAAGAATCAACAGATGTGGCACAGCCAAAGGAATTCTGGGATCCCAGAAGGACGTACCAGAATGTTACTTTTACTTCCACCTTCCAGTGTCACTTCCAGATTGGAAAGGGCGGCTTCTACTTCATCTACTTCCGATTCACAGGTGGAATCTTGTGTCTCTGATGATAATGATAACTTGCTTACATGGTACTAAAATAAAACATCAGTATCCAATAGTCAATACATCAATTACCAACAAACATTCAGAGTGTTTGAAAATAGATCATTTGGTCTCCTGGGTCTTGGACAACTGTGTGAAGTTCTGCAGGAATTGGGGGTTTTCCCAAGGAAACAGCCATGCCTAATGTGACTCCTGTGCAATGGCTGATAATGGTTTCCTATTTTAATTATCAGTGTTTGTATCCCTTTGCTGAATAATTGCCCCTCTTCTGGGAGGCTGACTGTGTGCTACATTTGGATCCCTAGTCCTGTCAGCCATACAAGGTGGAAGCTTGGAAGCAAGGTGCTCTGGTGTTCTGCAGTGACAGGCTGTGAATTCTTGGCAGCTCCGTTTACATTTAAAAGGAAGGAATTTATTATTAATGAAGGTTTGTGCTATGGTTGGAGACTAAGCCATGCTCAGTCATGTTAAATTTCCAAGTACTCCATAGTGTCCCTATCTTCACACTGTGCTGTGGCTTTTTTCCTGTCTGTTGGGAAATGTTTACAGGGTGTGCACATGGTGTATTACAGGAATTTTCAGGAAGAAGAGGTGAAGGGATAGGAGCTGGTATGGGAAGCAACACTTCTTACTAATACTGATATCAAAGTTATGTTCTGGGTGCAGATAATGTTAGTAAATGTTTCCATAATTGTGTAAATAATGGTGTTAGTGCTACTCCTGAGTTCAGTTGCTTTAGCTGATGGATGCTGCTGATTGTTTCTCACCCTATGAGCAGACCCTGGCCTGGGCTCTGTCCTAGTCTTGTCCTAACCTGTGCCTGCCTCTTGAGGGAACAGGTTTTACAACTTGGCTCAAGTACGTGCCTGTAGCGCGGCGAAGATGAGCATTTCTTCCTCTGTGCAATCGATCTCCTCCAGCAGGATGGCCCAGCGGGCCTGCTCGTATATTTGGTTGATCCGCACCGCGTCGTACTGCAGGGAGGAGCAAACAGCGCTCGTTAGCGACCTCACAATCAGCTGCAGCTGATCTAACGCTGCCCTGAACCACAGCGGTTGTTTCCTTCCTCCTCCCACCTCTGCCGTGCTCCCCTCCTTGTTTTGTACCAGCTCGTGTGATTGTGTGCACAGTCCCAGGCTCGGCTGAGCCAAGAGAAAACCAACCAGGGGCCCCTGGCTGAGGAAGAAGGTGAGGCTCAACATCCCCTTTTGAGGCAGGAAATCTTGGAGTGGTATAACCAAGATGTGAAACCACTGGGAGAAAATCACATGACATGGCTGACTCGAATGTGACCTGCAGAACTCTCTTGTTCCTCGCTTCCTTTCTTCCCCTCTTGACTTCTTCATTTCTGGTTCTGTCTTTGCACTGGCTTGAGATTTGCCAGATCTGCTTTAATTCACCACCTGGTTTTGGATAGTGATTATTCCTTATTATCTACTTGGTTAATAAGCTGAAGTGACCCACAGAAATGTTCAAGCCCCAGGGCTGGTAAAATGTAGGTGATGGGAGGGTAAACCTTGGAGTGTGACCTCTCCCAGCAGAGGTGAGATATTAGGTTGCCTGAAGCTCTTTTGGGTTATTTCATCCTACGGCTCCAGGGCTGGCAGAGCTGGGGCAGACAAGGAAAATGTTTGGGCAGCTGAAGTTGAGACATATTTGGATTTTAGTGGGGGTGCCATTTCACCCAAAAACATGCCAGATAAACTGGAAAGTACCCTGATTTCTTCTGAGGACTTCAGCCCAGAAAAGCTATGAAATTCAATGAAGGCAGTGCAATATAAATGTCATTTTTAAGCCAAATTTCAAAAACAGGACTCCTTACACCATTTAGGATACTGCTAGTCTAGTTTTCCCCTTAATTTTTCCTGTTAAAAGAGATGCAGAAAGTAAACCAGCCCCTCTGGAAATCGGGATACTGTTTCTGGTGCTCTTCAGATCCCATCTTTAAATTCAAGAGCTCATTTCACATGAGGAACAGTGATTCAGTGTCCAGAGGGTAAAAGTGCAGTCATAGCTGAGGGGAAGAAGTTGAACTAGATTTCTCTGAAGGGCCTGTTACTAATCCTAGCTAAAATTCTACATAGAGCTATATATATTCTGTATTACTGTATGGCTCCTTGACATGAAAGCAGGCAAACAACAAACAGCAATAAAAACAAGGCTCTTACTTTTGGATTCAAATCAAAGAAAGTGTAATATTTGAAGCGTAGAAGAAGTTGATCTTCCTCCATAACACCTTGCTCCATAAGTGATCGAGATGAATCCAGCCAGCTGTGGAAGAAAACAACCCACAGATTCACAGGTACAGGAAAAACCGTCACACCTGCAGAGCTCCAGTGCAATTGTGAAACAAAAGTGGGAACAAACAGCTGTAATTCCTCTAAATCTAGGGAAAATACATGTAACTCAAGAAGGTGGAGCATTCATATAGACTTTCAACTTCCATTTTCTGTGTATATGCAATAAGCAATGTTTACTTGTGCAGAACTCCGTCACCTATTTTTAGGCAAAATTACTGAACTTATCCACATGTCTCTTTTCACTGTCTACTTAAAGCCTTTGGAGTTTGCCACCCAAACTGACCTTTAGCCGTGCCCACCATGCTCAACTGAATTTGCCTTTATCTAACGACAGACTTAAGCCAGAGCCTGCACAATGACATCATTCCTTATTTTAAACCCAAAGGATCTCAGGAGAGATACCTTACCCTGCATTGAGTTTGGCTTTGTCAGCCAATGTCCGTGGCTGGTACATCTCTGCCAGCACCTCTGGAGAATAGGTGGGATGACTGAGGGCCAGGATGCTGCAGTTCTTCTCGTTCAAGGAACCATCACTGAACCAAGTAATTGTGGAAGAAGCTGGTGACCCACTGACAGGATCATAAATGGGTGTCATGGTTTTACTGTATAAACCTGGATTGGCTGCAAGTTAAGAGCATAATGTTATTCCCATGAAAAATGGTCCAGTCCACTGCTTTCCATCATAAAAACCGAACCCTTTTCTTTCAAGACAGTCTCCTATCTCTGCTGTTTCCAGCTGGCCTTGTCCTTTTACAGGTGAGGTGACCTCAGGGACAGAAATGCTCTTTCTTACTCTGTGAGATCTCACTTCTGTTGGACATGGGAAACACATGCTTTCAAGCCTTCATTCCTCGTTTTCCTTGCAGGTTGCCAAATTTCATTAATATTTTAAGTGTTGTCCCCCTTTTTCAAAGGACATCAGCACACTGTGCAGGGCCACAACCTGTTTTCTGGTGTGGCCTTTCTCATATCAATGGAAAGGAAAACATTTCTAGAGACAACAGGGAAATGCTAACATATTGGGGATTTCTTGAAGCCACTGGTTTCAGGCCCACTGCGTCTCCGAGACCATCCAACACGAAACTGGCCTCTTTTGTGTAACAAAGAATTTCTTCCTCTTTTTGACTTCCAGTCAGAACAGTAAAATCACATTGATTTTTCATTACCTGGTAATCCAGAACTCACTGGAGAGTTGCACAGGTTTAAGATATCTTCTGTAGCTGGTTCTTTGCTGTTCTTGTCTTTTTTCTTTTTCTTTTTTAGTGTGCCTTCTGATTGCTTCAACAAAGAGAGTTCTTCTGACCGCCTGATATCTACAAAGGCAGTTTGGGAAGTGAAGCAAGATGATTACACCCAAAAGAGCACCCATGGTTGGTAATAGCATTTCAGGAAGCTTCATGTTGCAATTATTTTTAGCAGGTTGAAAGTAGTAGCTGTGGAAAATCCACTAATTCTATAAAAAGGCCAAAGACTTTGGGCCATGAGTTTTGACAGGATTTAAATCTACTTTTGTAGGAAGTGTAACTGCATTTTGAAATGCCAGGAAAAAGCTCTTTTCCCTGAACAGCTCTACAGTCCCCTATGAGCATAATAACCTCTGTGAAACATCTGAACTATGAATAGGCAAGAACTACTGTAATTGAAGTTCCTGCCTGTTATTATTCAATGTATTTCTCATACAAGATTCTGTCTTGGTTCTCACTGTTCTCTAATGCACTACTAATTCAGGTAGGTATTGCCAGTCACAAACTTGGCACTTCCTTTCTGAAAAACACTTTTACCCTGGGGTAGGCAAAGACATTTTTGACAGTATTCACTCATTCAAAGTTACAGTGTTTCTGTACTGACTCAATCTGGAGGGAAAACGTAGGAATATTTAATCTGGCCAAATGCCAGCTGGACAATTATGGCATCACTATCAGAGCTGTTAGGTATAATAAAGACACTACACCTTTCACAATCCACTGCTAGGGGATGAAATTGAAAGTGGATCAATATGAGGCAGTAAATTCCTTCTGAAGATTAGTGCGTTAATGGACTCATCTTTTAAGATCTAAATTAAGATAAAGAATTTAATCCCTATTTTACCCTAAACCAAAGGGATTTTGAAGGCTGCTTGTAGACTCAGCTGATTCCCATTGATCACAGGCACACATCTGGCATGCTCCAAACTCTCTACTTGGAAATGCCCCATTATTGGAAAGAGTAGGGTCTGGGGGACTCAGTGCCATGAGACATTCATGGGCTGGGGTGGGGTTGTTAGATATGCCCTGACCTGAACAGATCTGGGCATACAGAAATTTTGAACATTTAAAACATGCTACATCTGAAGTGAACAGATATAACAGGCAGAGTTGGATATCGTTAATGTTAGTGAAAATAGGTGATAAATCAGTTGATAGCAGTAAAATTGCCTGTGGTGAAGGCTGGTGTAGGACATTGATAATCTCAAGCTCTTAGTCAATGGCACAGAATAATCAGGATCAAGTCCTGCTCCAGGAGGACAAGGACTCCTAGAAAACCACCAGCTTTGACTATCCAGTACTCCTGCAGCTCGTGGGACACATTCCTGACAGTGCCTGCATCAGTTATCACAGAGACTAAGAACCACTGATGTGCACTGCATACTGAAGCCCCCAAAAATCTGTCTCAAATTTCTCTTTGAGCTAAACAGTTTTGTGAGGAAGGACTTCACATCAAAACAAAGTCACCCAATAAAATGGTGACTCCTCCAGCTTAGTTACCAGAGGAGATTTATCTTTACTTACTGAGCATTTTGCAGATGTCACTGACAGCTCTGAACACCGTGGAAGAGAAGCTGACTTTCAGTCTCACAGTCTTCATGTTTGGCAAGCGAAGCCGCAGCATTTTGTGCTGAGTAGTAAAGATCAGCTTAGCATCTGCTTGCACCCCACATTTATCCAGGGTCCAGTGGGTTTTCAGAAGCCAACACTTTTTTTGCTCCCACCAAAAAGCATAATCTGACCAATCTTGTGCTTTTTCTATGAAAATACAAAATGATTACAAACAAACTATGGAGCAAACACACAAAACACTTGGTTCGGAAACAGGTCTCCACAA
The DNA here is from genome assembly GCF_029207755.1 of Chamaea fasciata. Lineage (NCBI taxonomy): Eukaryota > Metazoa > Chordata > Aves > Passeriformes > Sylviidae > Chamaea > Chamaea fasciata. The sequence continues at coordinate 8,143,819 of NW_027094088.1, read as the reverse complement.
ACACAAATATTTATTTAGATTAAAGCAGCAACTATAGGTCCCAACCTAGACTCTGCTGAATTCTCGTGGCAGTCACTGGGAACCAACTTTGTTTCCCCTGAAGACCTAACCCAGGTGCTGACTGTGTCACTGCCTTAGTCTTGTGGACATCCACAGGGAAAGAACATCTCCTAGATCTGGTGCTACATATGGTGCAATGCTGTTGGGATTGTGCTGGGATAAGGACTAACAACAAAGAGTTCCAGTTCAGAACTTGTCAGTGCAAGCTGAAAATCCTCCTACAAAATCTCCTGTGCACTCAGATGGGCAGAAGCTCTTTCACAGCCTCCTGGCAGCAGCACTGAGCAGCTCGTCTTGAGAGTTTTAAGAACCAGCTTCACGTCCATGGAAGTCTTGGTTACACATGCCAAGTAGCATGTGTAGTAGTTAAGTAGCAGCACATGCTGAAGGAAAGAGATAAAGTAATGCTGCTCTCAGTTCCATGGGAATTCCAAGATTAGATGACTTCCCAGGTGTCAATGTGTAGTAGCAGGAAAAGCTTCTGTGTGGTCTTGGTCAAGCTGTTTCAGTCTGCATCAATCCTTGTTCCTCATCAGCTTCATGAGGCGGAGGCTACTTCTCAGCATGTCTATGACACAGCATAACCCTGTCCTATTTTGAAGTCTCCTGGTACAAGCTGTGTCTCAAGAGAGCTGCTGACATAAGTCAGTTACAGATTTGCTTTAAATATTAATATAAAAAGCTTTTCACACCAGTTGAGTATTTAAAAAAAATACTGTGAAAAATTATTCTTCTGACTCAGTGGAAACTCTGGTTGCCATCAGTTTCCGGCTGTGTGTCTAAGCATACAGAGAGGGTGATAGATTCTCTTCCTGTGCTCCCTTGCTGTGCCTGTGCACAGGGGATTTACTTTTCATTTCCTAACTTTGACGGGGCCAGTCTTGGCTTTTCCCAGCTCTTCCCTATTGCACTTATGCAATAGTACTTACACAGCTCAGACTTAGGCTAGAATGCCACAACAGCAAAGGAAACAGGAACATCTGAAGTGCCTTTTAACAACTCTCTGACAGCCACGGGTGAATAAACAGGGATAAACCTGCCTCTCCTGCCCCCCAAACCACACACTTGTAACATCCTTCTGGAAAGGGAGTTGAATCGTTAGCCTGGTTTAATTATTTTCGTCTAACTGAAAGGCAAACACAAAGTTTTGTTGGCACTGTAGTAACACAGAGGCTTTAGCCACAGAGGATGGAACACAGGGAGGGGTTCTGACCACAAAAACCCCTGGGTCTGAGAACCTCCATGCTCTGTGCCATGACACAGAAGCCTTCCTCACAGAGGGAAAGCTGCACATATTACTTAGTAACACTGTGTAAATGAAAAAGGTCTTTACTCACCGATTTCTTCTACTAATTTCAGCATCAGTCCTCCAACATGAAGGTCCCCTGCGACCTGCAGTTTAATTTCTTTGTCTACATCTTCATATTGATGATCAACTGTCAGCAAGAGCTCCCAGGTGTGTGACCCATATTCAGTTGAGGAAACCATCTTGGGAAAGGTCTGTGTAAGTTCTGCAAAAGCAAACCAACCAAACAAATAGGATGTTTTTCCTCCACTCTCTGAAACAAATGCATTTTTTCATAGTCTCAACATCATTCCATGCTGCCACGACTTCACAGCGGCCTTGGATGGAACTTCAGAGGTGTTATCTTGTTACCTCTGAACTAGACTCTGCTCTTGCAAGATAGGAATGTGGGATTTTTTGGTTTTGTTCTGATTTTGCCATACCCCCAACCCAGATGCCTCCATTTGGGTAGAGATAGCTCAGTTTTAGCTGGGTTTGTCCACCATCCAGTGCTAATCTGCCAGCCTGGACACTATAAAGCCTGCAGTTGTGGGTGGGATATGCTTTGGCAATCTGTCCAGTGAACAAAGGCATTTTGTTGACTTGTACACTTAGGGCTGTAACTTTCACTGCAAATCAAAGTTTACACTTGCAGTTCTGCCAGCTTGCTCCCATGGGACCAGTTCCAGAGAGTAGTTTTACCTATTTGGGTACATACAAGGGGAGACAACTTAAGCAGCTCTCTGCCAGCATTATCCAGGCACAGATCTGCAATTCCTGCTGGCTTGCACGTGTCCTTCTCAGCAGGGTGAATTGTCTGACATCCCACCAGGCTCCTGCCAGGACAGGTGAACATAAATCATGCCAAGACGAACTAGAGAAGACGCTCCAAGTAGAGGCTTTGGTTATCATCAGCTGGGTTCTGCTGAAGAAAGAGCTTGTAGGTATAAGGTAACTGATGCTGCAGGCAGGATTTGTGCTATTTAACCAGTGAGAGAAGGTACCACATCAGCTCTCTGTCCTGAAACAAGCCTTTGCAGTTGAAGCGTAGGCACTAAAATGGATGAATTCCATTTATTGCAAACTTTCAGCAACACACCAGAACCCAGGTCACAGACTTTCACTGAAGGGGCCCTACACAGACTGCTTTTAACATAGAAAATAACTAAGCCAGCAGGGATGTAACAATGGGACAGGCTGTTGTAGATCTTCTTAAAAACAAGTATTTAGTAATTTAAAACCTGATGTAAAGGCCACTGATATAAAATTTGTCATTAAAGGGATAATAGAGATGAGGTGGTAATGACAAAGTTTGCTAATAAGGAAAGTGATTCCAAACATAAAGACAATGAAAGTGTAAATGTTAAAGGTTAGATGGATTTCCCCTTAAACAAATGACATTATAAATTAATAATCTGACCTGCACAAAGCCATTTTTTTAGAGGGAAATCACCTTACCAGCGAGTTTCACTGGGATGGGGCTGGGAGTCTGCCCTGAAGCTCCAAAATTACAGACACACATAGAGAGCCCTAAATCAGAAAACTGCAGCTTCATAACTCCAAGAGGCTTTTGACTCCAAGAGGCCAATTCACACTATGGAACAAGCACTGTTTTTAATTGGGTTCTTACATGTGCCAGCCTACACCTTTACACCAAACAGTTACTAAATCAACAAGGGTTGATACTTATCCAAGAAGTTTGTTTGGCTTGCCTTGGTAAATAAAGGCATTGTATTGGACTCTGGGAACACTGGCTTTCCTGCCTCTGGGATAAAAGATTTTGAATTTGTGCTGCTGTGTGCCACATGGATTTATGAGCTTAGGTATGCAATAGACTAGGGGTACTCGTGGAGGGGAAGGGCTGTGACTCTCTTAAAGTATCCAAAACCCAGCTCCCGAGATGGTCTCCCAGGTAGCTGAGGCTTTCAGCACAAGTGCAGTACAGGGTGCACCAGACAGGTGTCATTGCAATATATTCATAGCAAAACAAAAATCCTGACTTTAGAAAAGTCAAAATGCCCCTAGTGATGCTCCTAAGCATCAATAAACAACTTCAAAAGTAATCCATGGCCAAAGAATGAGAACTATGGGGTTTAATTTCAGGAGAACAGAGGTGCAGTCCAGCAGATGAACTCTACCTTTGCCCACCTTGTTCCAGTATAAACCATTATTGTTACAGAAAAGCAGCAGTCTCATCTTCCCTCTTGGGCCAGTGAAAACATTTAGGAACTCATCTGGATTTTCTGGGGCATCTTTTAAAATTTGGTTTCGCTTTCCAATCTAATTCTGCACACAAAAGCCTGTGCTGACATGGGTGAAAATGAGCAGCCCAAGGGGTGGGTGAAGCTCTTTCTTTCACTAGCTTGGAAAACCATGGCCTCAGTGCACTAATTCTGGCACTCCATCATTCCCTAAAACTGCGCACTTCCCGATTTCCTCTTCAAAGGAGGTTTCAGTTTGGAGATAAGGCAACACAAACACTTGTAAATCTGCTGGAGTACGCAGTACAAACAAAACCTGGTCTCGAAAACCGGGCAAGCGAAGCAACGAGGACAACGAACCCCTCAATGTTAAACCCCGACCAGACCCAAACTGTCAGGGCTCCACATCTTACAGCCTTCAGGTCAAGCCTGGATCTGCTCGGGAACGCGCCCCAGCTCCTGGGCTCCACGTAGGAGCTGCAAGGCCTGGCACGGGTGGATCAAACAGGCCAGAAACATGTCCTCAGGCTGCTGCTGACTCCACTCGGGATTTCTGCAGCGCATTTTGCCCAACGCAGCTATCGAAAAGCAGCAATGGCTCTACACATCGATCTCTCCGCAGATTTTAGCCCTTATTGCCCCAAATTTCAAACGCTGAGTGGGAATGGAGAAAGATGAGAACTGTGCTGGAGCAACGTGCTAACGACGGGGGGTTAAGGCCAAAAGGACTGAAGCGATGTTTCCTGAAGTATCTCTCGGGCTGGCGGTGCCTGGCGCAGCTCGGAGGGTGCCCGGGGGCCCGGCCTGCAGCGCCCACGGCAGCTCCGCTTCCACTTGGAGGAAGTGCCGGGCGGCCGCGGGGGCCCGGAGCGCGCCCAAACGCAAAGAAAAGGGCTGTAAAAGAAGCAAGCCCGGGCTGTCGGGCATTCCTTTCCCGCCGCAGGACGGCGCAGAGCCGCCCGCAGGTGCCCGTGCTGGGGTCGCTCCGACACCGCCCCGCGCTCCCGACGGGCGCCCCGCGCTCCTCACCTGCCGTCCCCGCCGGCAGCGCTCCCCTCTCCGCCCGCGCCCTTCGCCGCCACCTGGCCTCCGAGAAGACGACGGGGGAGGAGCGGCATCCCCGGGGGGGGGCGGCCCTTCTTCCCCTTTCCTCCGCGCGCCCGCCTGCGGTGGGAGAAGGCAGCGAGGAGCGCTGTCCGCCCCGGCGAGTGCTCAGCGTCGCCCACTCGCATACTGGCTAGAGATACCACCACGTCGGTGACCCCAGGCTATCGAGCAGCAGCAGGTGTTCCTTTTAGAGGTTTGAGGCTACCCGGAGAAAATCAGTTCCGAGGGTGCAATGGCAAAGAACAGAGAGGCGTGTTTGTGACGTGGGGATGCGTTAGAAGAGGCACAACAGGAAAAGTGGATTGAACTGACAGGAAAGGGGCAAAAGGTTTTCCACGAGCCAAATTTCCGCAGAAAGTCTTTCTGGCCTTAAACATTTGACTTACACGGTGGAACAGTGATGAGGTAAAGCAAGTGGAAAAATCAAACCAGTGACAGAAAAGAGAAAAAAAGGAAAAAACATCTTTCAAATTAAACTCATATCCTGGAAAGAAATTGCAGAGATATAAAGAATGAACATTTGACACACCATGGACAACAAATACTATGTCTCATGAGATCTAGGCAGCTGTGAAGCTGTCAAACCACAGATAATATCACAGGATATTTGCTCCCCTAGGCTGGCTCCCTGAGCTGCTCTGATCATACTCATATCTTTAGATTGTCTATGCGTGCACTTGCCATACCAGGCATCCTTGGGGACAGGAACTTCAGAGCTCATGAAGACTTTGTGGGCTTTATGTCACCTGAGGGCACACTGAGGCCTTTAATCACTACAGCTGGACCCAGCTGGGACCAATTTCAGGCATTCTAGTTAAGCTCAGTCTGAGTGGGTATTTTGTCTTTGCCTGAGGCTGTGTGGAGTAACTCTACTTCTGCTGCTCCTTGGCATTGTCTTGGTGCCTTTTTAGATCTTTGTAGGATGCTTTGGTAAGTTACCTACCTATTATTATTTAAATAAAGGTGCCTGTGCAGGTGAGCAAACCATTTTGTATGGACCATAGGGTAATATAAAGTTCAGGTGTGAGTTACTTCAAATAGTTGAGGCAGCAGTTGTAAATATTTGAAAAGTTCTTAGGCCGGAATATTTGGGTGTGTGCTTCATGGTTACATGAGCTTTTACTTTTACTGACTACTTTTGCATCCTTACTTATGGGGCTAGGATGTCAAACTAAAAAGGTTTTCCTGGTGCTCCATTCAGCCCAAGCAGAGATATAAAGCAGAGGTCCAGGGAAAATTGTAAACAGCCAAGCCTGCTCCTGCTGCTCAGCTCAGAAACACATCCTTGGGTTTTATTCTCTAAAAAAATAAAGCAAAATCACAAGCTCTTGATCAAATTGGGAAAAATGGTTCTTGGGAGATAATCAATAAAAGCATAGATGGTTGCCAGGCCAGTCAATAAATATAGACTCTTATCTCCAAGCTGATCCAAATCCTGACCTCTTTGAAGTGTAAGCACTATCCTCCCCCAGTCGCCTGTGAATAACTAACTTGAGAGAAGAGGCTGTAGAGTTTGATGTCAGCCTAGTCCTGCTGTGCCAGGAGGGCTGAGACTCATGTTCCACCTGGGACTGCTGGAAAAATCTCTGTCACCCATCTGCCCTTGGAGAGGGAAATGCACTTGCTGGATGAAGAAAAAAAGGCAGGAGACAAAGAGGTTGGGCTAAGTTCTCTGTGAGTCTAGAGTAGTGTTGCAGGCAATTAAGTGGGGTTTCAGTCAACACTGGTCATACCCCCAGCATCTGAGGCAGGGATGGTTTACATCTGAGGACTTGCAAATTAGGGAGTGTTGGAGGCAGCATGTTGATTTTCAGTCATCTCTCAAGAGGCTGAGGAAACCAAATTTGGAGACCTGTAATCCTCTCATCCTTTGAAAAGTGAGTGGGGAAAACTCTAAAGGAGTAACAATTTTTTCTTCCAGAGTTCCCATGGAAAAGGACAGGAAATGAAACCTCTATTTGCAGCTTAAGAGTTTATATGCTAAAAGCCTCCTTTAGTCAGGAACGAGGCTTACTGGATACAGGTAATGTTAATTTATTCTTGGGGTTACTCAGCTAAGGATGAATGTGATCTGTTTAGAGTTTGATTCCTTTTCCAAACGGTCTACTACACACCTGTAGCTGAGAGTCTCGTAGTAGACGAATGTATGTTTTTGGGAGCGTGAGGAAGTAACATGACTAAGAATAATAAATACTGAAGTTTTGGTAAAATGTGTATTTCTTCTTCCTATATACTTTTAATAGCTTCTCTGTCCTTTTCTTAGGCCAGTGTTATGAATTATCACCAAGTGATAATTTTATCATGTAAGACTGGATCTACTGTTGTGTCAATGCTCTTGTTAATAAACACGAGGTCTGGAGAAATGTCTTTTCTTCTTTCATAGGCCTCTGTATTTCTGTTATGATTCTTCCTTAACTATAGGAAAAAAAAAAAAAAAGCTCAGTGTTTAATTTTGGGTACTGTTGGGCTCACCCCAGTTTTTGCGGACGGATCTGCTTTCCAAATTCCCATTCCTCTCCAACTTGCCTTACTTAGATTCTCTGCAGTCTCCATGCAATAGCTGTAATACTTCCTCCTTCTCCCAAAGCAGCATTTCCCACTCGGGGTTTGCCAGGCTGTGTCAAAAGCAGATGTAGAGCAGAACCATGTGGGGGGATGGGGAACAGTAGCAACTTGTTGCAAGTGCTGCATTTCCCCCAAGTCTCTTTAGACACTCATTAACCTCAGCTTTTCCAAGGAATTGCTTGTGGGACTGCCAAGAGTCTGGAGGGCAGCTGGTGAGTTCACAGTGTAGGAAAAGTTACGTAAAGAAGTTTGTAATATATTTAAATGCCCCTGCAAGTACCTGGCACTTGTAAATTTACTAAAACCTTGAAGAAGCTATTGTGGTTGTACTGAGTGTCTGGGCTTAGATTGCAGGTGAAGACTAAAACTGAGGAGAGAATGTCAGTGTTGTGTTCTTATATCCTATAGCTAGTCAGTGGAGACATTTCTTCATGTAATGGCATCAAAACCAAAGAGGGGAGATGTAAAAGAGTGGTGCCCTCTCTCCCCATGGAGAATTTGTTGTTTTGTGATGTGATTTCTGAAATCTATGCTCAGCAGGCAGATGATTTTTGTTGTGCTAAATGAAAGTTTTTTCCACTTGCTCTAGGCGAAGAAGTAAAGTGTGTATCTATGTGTGCCCCCCATTACTGACAAAGAAATTAATCAATGCATGAGCACCAGGCACTACTGACAAAGCTGTTGAGAAAAGCTGAGGGTCTTCATGTCAAAAATCTGCTCTCTCCTAAATATCCACAGGTGAGAGGTGGCAATACTTTATCTTCTGGAATCCCGTGGCTGTAATGCTGGTTGGTGACACCAACAGTCACGGTCTAAATATGTGGAGCTTTGGAAAAATTCAGTTCCTGTAAGAGAAAAATCCAAGTCCTGTAGGTGGTACTTGGATTAAGAGGAACAATAAAAGCCTCTTAGTCTCTTGGTTTAGGAGAGTTGAAGTTGCAGATGCAGATCTGAACTGGGGTCTGAGGCTGATGTATTGGGGTGTCCCTTGGTACAGGGGCACTGACCTATAACGAGTCAAGCAAAGGGTGTCTCTGTTCCCACCCTCTGGGTGTTGGACTTCTGGAGGTTTTTAAAGTCTGCTTTCTGTCTCTGGCTGGCTCATGCTTGAAAAGCACCTCATAGTGAAACACTTCCCTGCCTGGTGCAGAGGGTGAGTCACTTAACATTGCTACCAAAACCCCCTTCCCTAGGAGGAACTGAGAAGGGTGAGAGGGAGGGACCAGAGCACACCCAGAAGGGAACTGCCCGAAAAGGACCGTAACAGTGAGCCTGTTCCCCAGACAGCTGACCGGTGACACAGACCTCTCTCATGCTGCTTTCAGCTGAAGCAATGAAGCTTTGCAAAGCTATAGTTGTGAGCAGAACTGTTTCTTCATGACCAAGGATGAACTCATCCTACTATTCAGCCTTTTTGCCTTCCTTTAGTCTGGCTGTTGCAGAACAGAGTGAAAAAAAAAATAAGTGGTTTAGACTGTCTTTTAGGCTTTTAAAAAAGTGCGACTTGGTTGTCAAATCTGTTACATGGTCTAAGACTTTCAGAAATTCTTGGTGTTACTTTTCCTGTGCTCCTGTGAGTCAGGGCTACAGGAAGATGGTACCAAGCTAATATTGAAAAATTTCCTCTGAAATATGTATCAGCATGGTTAATTAAAGGAAATACATTTTCCTTCTCTACCTTTGCAGCCCAAGCACCTGCTGTGGGGTTGTAAAAGTTATAAGTTAAAAGCTGTTGCGCCTGTGTACATAAAAGTTAAAGGCTACAAGGGACAGCATTACATTGAATGGTGGCCAGTGGTTTGAGTCTGTGTTCTTATTGTGAGGTGTTTCTTGTGGATTCTGTCTCGTGTCTGATGGGAATGTCTTGCAATTGTAATCTCAGATGTTGGACCAAGTGAAGAGAGTCCCAAAGGCAAACATAGGATTTTCCTAAACAGGAATGACAAAGTCTGGGTTCAAAATAATTGCTTGATTACATGCTGTTATCATAATTATTTTCTTTAGGTTACTGTTTCTCTGTTGGAGTGACACTGAGATTTTACCTGATGTTGGATTGAGGCTATTTGGATGTGAGCTTTTAAGATAAATAGACTCACCTTTGTTTGTCCTCTTCAGTTTAAAATTGCTCATATTATTAGTACCCCAAGTCATTCTTCACCCTTTTTAGACGCTTTAAATATAACCACTGTACTTATGTGGTCTAAACGAAACTGAAAGTTCTGTGTCTGTGCAAATAAAATGAAGATAGCGTTTTGTCCTGAGGAGGCTGAAACTGAAATGGGGGGCAGGGGGGGAATGTAAAAGTGGCCTCACTCCATTCCCAGAAAAAGCAGAATGGCTGGAGATTGCAGAGTGGTTCTGTTATTGATCAGCTGTTTCTAAGCCACAGGTGGCAGAGACAGAGTAGTGCAGGTGTCCCCTGCTCCGGCCCTCAGCCCTGGATCAGGCTGGTGGGAACCAAGTGCTGCTCCCTCAGGGCAGAGTTTGGGAATACAGCCCTGAGGATCACCAGTATCTGGTGCAGGTGGGATCTGTGCTGGCTTCCAAGGAGCTCTGCACTGTGAGCTGCTCCTGCCATCTCCTGACCTTTGGGCCACAGCAGAGCTGTTGCTGCCACGATCCTCCCTCTAGTGGGCCACACAAGGGTGCCCTGGGGGCTGGATTAGACAGCTGGGGCTGGATTAGGTTTTGAGGGAAGGGCTCTTCCCTGCTCCTACAGCTAAGTCAGTGAGAAGGAGAAGGCAGCACCGTCTGAGTTATGCAATGTATTAGCAAACTTGGGATGCTGCTGTGAAAGGGGGTTTTGCAACTTTCCTGAATGAATCGTGCCTGATGAAAGCAATGCAAGTGCTGTGTTGCTAAATTTGGGTTCCCATCCAAATGTGCAAATATACTTTCTAAAAATTTTTTAATGCGGGACCCAGCCTTTTAAAAATAGAAGCTTTAAATAAGACTTCCCTGTGTCTATTCCTGCATGTAAGTCAGTGTTTTCCAGAGGGTGAGCAGCACCTGGAGTTCCCCTAAGGCATGTGACTTGTGAAAGCTGTAGTGTAATTAACACTCTGAAAAATCTTGTTGCAGATTCGTGTGCCTAAGGGTGTAGCGTTTTTTCTTTTTCTCTCCCCCACCCCTTCCAGTCTCTGGCTGGATTACCAACTCTTACAGTTTTATTGTTACCCTTGTGTTAATTCATGTTTCTTAGCGCTTCCTCTCTCAAAGCCAGGCTGGACTGTGAGAATAGTGAGGAAAACCTCACAATATGGATTCAGGCGTGTTCCAAACCCATTAGCAAAAATTTTATTGATTATTTTAAAACTAATTTAAGGAAGAAAAGAGTCTTGTTAGGGTGCAGATCCTTAAAAAGTGGTGATGTTTTCAATCCTTGAAGTACTGCTTTAAATATTTCTTTAAAAAGGAGCAGTCTCTGAAGATGCCTTACAACAGCAGTTGTTATAATAGTGGTGTTATTTAATCTCTTATTTTCTGGCCCTGACCCAATGTTGGGTTTCTTGCCTGTGCTTGCTGAAGGACCAGTCATTATTTTATTTGCTGTGACAGAAGAAAACTCTGATTTCCTTGTAAGACCAAGCAAGAGTTGGATACTTGAATATGATCCTTTAACTGCTTTTCTTTCAAAGTTGGGCCGTGTTTATTGTTGCTTTGCAGTTAGACCTGAGCACTGATAAAAGAGAAACTCCCTAAAGGCAAACTTCTCCCTTGTCCTGACACACTGGATACAAATCTCAGTGAGTTCAGTTTTTTCCTCTCTACCTGTGACTGAATCACATCCTGTCGCTCACTCATGCAAAATCTGTCTGAGGACTGAAGAAATCAAACATCGCAAGATGCGGTCGTCTGAAATACCAAGGGAGGTCCGAATGTCCCAGGTCAGGGGCTGGAAGGAACTGACCTCGTGGGCTTTCCCAGAAGCCCAGCTATGCCAGGCATCCAAAGGCACGGACTCGTGCTGCAGGATCCCGACTGATCGCAGGTTGGCTGGAGCGATACTTTCACGTTCTGAGGTTTTACATCTCCACGGGTGACAGACAGCTGGAACTTCTGTTGCTGCAACATCTCCAAAGCAACGCAACAGCAACGATAATAAATAGCAACAAGCGGGGACAGCAGCGGAGAGTAAACAGTTGCGCAAGGAGCGTGAGAAGCTCCCGTGTCACGTGAGACCCTTGAAGCCGGTAACAATCCTGCCGGCGTGTGACCAGCAGATGCCACTGCAGCCCCGGGAACGGGGACTGCAGCGGAGTAACTGCGGCACAGGGGACACCTGGTGGCCTTCTCCGTCCTCTCGGCTGATGAGAGCTTGTGCTGTGCCTCCTGATACGGGGAGTGCAAAGGGCACACTTGGGGCAAAACCCCCTTACAGACACATCTGCATCATTAACTCTGAGGGCAAGGGATGCTCCTCTAAGACTCTCTGAAATGGTTGTTCTTCCTGTCTGAGTTTCCTGCTTGCCCTTGCCTTATGATAAAGTGAGATCCATCGTGGTGTTTCTGCCCCTGCACAAAGGCGTGCAATTAATATTTCCTCCCAGGTTACTGTTTGGGGCTCAGCAAGCACTGGAGGTTTTTGTCACTAGCAGTTTGCTTGGCATGATATTCAGGATTTCATAGACACTGGCTATTGCACGTTCACAAAATAGTTTGAACAATCTTCTTTCTTTAGTATAAAGAATTATATCTGGGAGGAAATATCTTCCACTGAAATATTACTTAATAAACCCCCGAGATCATGATATATTTTTAAATAAACATTTGTGGGGTTTTTTTGTTGGTTAGTTTTTTTTTGTTTTTTTTTTTTTTTTTTTTTTTTTCTTCTCCCCAGGAAAAGCAAATAGCAGCAGCCATGAGGTTTCTTCTGTAGTTCCTTCTATAGTTCTAACTTTTAGGTGGTTAAAAATATATTTTTAACTCTCCTCACTGTCTGGAGCATTATCTATTTAAAAGGTATTTCTTGTTACTCATATAAAACCTATCCTCATCAGAGGCCTTAAATTGCTGGGAGAACATTCTGGGATTAGAACTGGTGCAGCTGTACTGTACTGTCAGGAAGGTTTGAGGATGTGGTGGTGTCAGGTCTATGTCATTTGAGCTTTTGTGTGGAATTTGTTAATGGCAAAAGAAGCTGGCTGTGGTATCAATCTCTCTTTGGGCTTTTACAAACCTGCAGGTGCTATTCCTGCCAGTTTCCTGCACATAGAAGATGCCTCCTTCCTGTCACATCTCACCATCTCTATCAGGCAGGTAAGTGCAGGGTTTTGGTGGGAGGAGCCCTGCTCTGAGCACCTGTAACTGTTCAGGTAGCCCTCAAGGGGCTCCCCACCAGTGGGTTCTCCATTCCTAGCCTGAATTCCTCTTAACGTGAGCCCTTGCTCCTGAGGGTAAGAATGTGTGTTCTGGATCACTTTGGGAAAGCACTTCTGGATACCAACGGTCCTGTTTAAGGTGTTCCTTTGTGTTTGGCCTGGTGTGACTTTTGCTGGACCTTCATGGATCAAACATGAGTGACTTTTACCTTGGGTGACACTGGAAAGATGGGTTGTTGTTTTGGCTAAACAACACTGTAGTTCAAGCAGGGCAGATCCCTTATAATTTGAAACAGATACCCTCTCATCCTTACAAATATACTCCCTTTTGAAACAGTCAGTCCCCCTTAAAAAGGCTTAAAGATCTCAGGTCATGAGCTGCACCTGTCTAAAAATGATATTTCACCCCAATATTTTAACAAACTTCTACTGTCTAGTTTCATTATTTTACTTTCCACTTTGGGTTTTTATTTGAAATTTAAGCCATTTGATGCAATCAAGTTGCATTGTCAGTCTTTACTGTGCAGCTGAAAGGAAAGGAGATACACCTTGATGAAGTGGATGCAACATTAATGAGTGGCTATGTGAATAGAAGAAAGAAATAAAATATAAAATATATGGTGAATGGGATCAAGAGTTATGATAGTCTTTCAAGGATTTGATTAAACTGGATGGGAATAAGAATCTTTTTCCTCCAGAAGAAAGCACATGAGTGTTTAACAAGGGAAGAGTAACACATTTTAAATGAAGCTGCTTTTTTTAAACAGATGGATCTTGAAAAATCTTTTGTCTCTCCATGTGGGTTCTTCTAAACTGATTACACTAATGTAGTTGTTTCTGTAATTTAATTATCTCTGCACTCAATTAGTACAAGTTAATTAGAAGTATCTTCTTTTATTGGCTGAAATGTATTAGTTTTTCCTATGTGGAACTTCATGGCTTTTGTTTGCTCCTCGTGTCACAGGCTGGTTTTGTTCAGTGCAGCTCTGCTCTCTACTGCATAACAACTCAATATACTTGGCTTTGTAGCCCCTCCTTTTTGAGGGCGGGACAAAATTGCCTCCAGGGATTTGCAAATGTAGGTCAGTAGTGTGAAAACACAAGTCTCACTCCTATATTAAAATTTGCTCCCAAGTGGGAAATCAGGTTAACTTCAGCAGGTTGGATTGCAGGCCCTTTGATGTCAGAAGGCTGATCGTGTGTGCAGCAAAATTCTGGGCTTCCAAGCATGGTCCCGGTAGCCTGGGTTTGGAAATCATGTTTTGTTTATAACCAGAACGTTTTTATTTTAGAAAGCTCTTGGGAGATGAGCTTAACCCTGGGCTACAGTAGTGTCAGGACTGAACAGGGCCGGGCATAGTTTGTATTTGGGTTGGCGGCAGCCAATGCTGTGGAGCTGCGTGACTCAGTAGCTGACACACTTCCTCCTGGGTATGAATGCCACAGCACGTTGGCAGGAGGTGCCACATGCTCCATGAGTCATTAAACCCAAAGCACTGAATTTTTCCTGGTCATTAAACATCACTTGGCTCCCTTGGTCAGAGCGTGGCTTTTGCCTTCTGACTAACCTGACTCCAGCTCCCTCCCCGACAGTCGGGGCTCATCATGTGCTCTTTGCTTTCCTGCTAAACTGCTGCAGATCCGTGCTGTTGGTACAGGGTATCTGGTTCCTCCTTAGTGCTGTGGAGATCCATGCACTTCAACAACTCTGAAATCAGAAGGGCAAATGCAACCTCATCTAGTGTGAGGTGTCCCTGCCCATGCAGGGAACTGGAAATAGATCATCGTTAGAGTCCCTTCCAACCCAAACCATCTACGAGATAATCAGACAATATAAACTGGATACTTTCTTTTGATAGTCAGTGCACACAGGGTCAGGGGTCTTGTGCCATCTGTTAATTTTTCTTCCTAAGATAAGTCCTTGGAGTGAAATCCACCAACCTGAAACTCAAATATTTCATGCCCATTTCAGGAGTTGGGAGGAGTTTCTCCTTACCTACAGCAGGATCCAGAGGATTTTTGAGCTTTGCGGGTTCCCAAGGACCTGCTGTACTGTGATAGCCACAGATGTGCCTCCTTGTTCATCCATTACCTGGAGCGAGCTCCTCCTCGTGTCCCTGCCATGACAGGAGTGAAACATTTGCATTGTACCTGGCAGATGAGCCACGTGCCAAGGCCAATATTGAGAATATTGTAGCAGCTCTGTGCTAAATGTTCTTTATGGGCAATGGCTCTAAACCTGACTGGAGGTGTTAATGGTCAGGTCACATCCTGGAGCAGGGAGCTCTCCTTTCTGACCCCTACAAACCTGCAGGACTTCTGTAGTTTTAGGAATTGCAGGTTCTGAACTGACGAGCATGAAAGAGGGAAAAAGCAGAAAGGAAAAATGGGCAGTTGTTCTCCCTGAGCCCTGGATATCTTTTGAGATCTGCATCTACTGTAATTTACCATCTGGGTGGATTCTTTGTGGCCTTTGGAGATGTCTTGTCTAGCAAGTTTCATATGTTAATCATGAAGATTTGTAAACAAAAATTTCTTTTATGTCGCGTCTTATACCCTGCCAGCTCTGGCTTATGTTTGAGCCACAATTTTTTTGGAAATACCCAAGTATGAAGGAAATACATGTGCTTTAGATATGAGTAGAAGAGACACTCCATTTCTAGGTGAATATCCCATAATCTATACAAATACTTTCTTTGTAAAGATTTCATTTTGATAATATGTTTTTAAAGTTTCTCTCCCAAGAGCTGCAGTTCTGTGTTTATTGGAATTTTGGCTTCTTGAGTGGAGGGCCTATTTTTCCTGGTGTGTCAGATAAGGGTCTCAGTCAGGTTTCCAGCACAGAGATAAATGGGAACTTTTATATGTATTTTTCCAAGTTTAATTTCCGAAGTGAAAACTTAGGTGCAAAGTAAGTGCCTACATAGAAAATATAAATCATAGATCTTCTCCTAGAATTTCTGTGAAAATTAGAGTGACCGTCATTCCAGTGTTTGGAATCTTCTGGTGTATTGTCATTTGTAGCCTGTTTTGAGATGTTACTCAGTGGCCATCCAGTACGTACCTGCTTTATCAGAGCTTTTACAGGCTCTGCTATATTTCTTGGTGGAGAAGTGAGTAGTTAATAAGTCTTTGATGGAAACAAGAGTCTTGTCTTAACTCACTCACTAACTCAGTACGTGGAAAACTCTTCAAAGTCTTGGATTCAGGATTGCTTTCAAGTGGATACCTGCAATAATATTTGCAGTTCTGACGCTGATTCCATGCTGCGCTTGTTCTACCCTCCCTTCAAGGACCTGATCCAAAACCAATTTGCAACGAGCAGAAAGTCTTCTATTGATGTTGTGCTTGAGAGCAGATCCTGAAGAAACTGCAGAGGAAGCGATAACATAGTGGTGGGTCATGTGTCTTGTGTCTGCAGTACTGGGGAGCTGATGTCATGTTTATTAGAAGCCAAGATCAGAGTTCACAGGCTCAGGAAATGTCTGCAGAGTTTAGGAATGGTTTGTAACTTCTATCCCAATGACAGGTTTATTTGGCACTTTTTGATAAGTGGCCTGTTTGAAATTTCCTCTCCAAGTAAGCAATTTGTAATTCCCACTTGAAAGGGCTACTGTGGGGGATGGTGATGGGGCCATATTTGAAAACCATTTATGGTTACTAACATCCTGGCATCTGTCATCCAGGAGTCCTGTGCCTTTATTGTTTTGACCTGTCCAAAATGACTTCTTTATATAGAAACTGGAAAGCTCTCTTGGTGTCCTGAGTGCCGATAAAAATATTTATGGTCCCTTAAAACATATAAATAGAATTGGTGACTAAGCTAAAGGATCTTTAGAAATAGCTCCACTGTTTTCCCATCATGAAATTTGCTCACTTATTTGGATCACCTTATCCCATTCAACCTTACAGTGCATTTTTCTCCATCCCTTGTCAAAATACCATCATCATGACACTCAAATTCTGCCAGTTCTGAGCCATTGCACTGATTCCCAATCCTCATCTCCTGAGTCCACCTCCTGCTTCCATAAGCAACAATGCAGTTGTTTTACTGGTGTTGGAGGTTTCTTCCCCTGATGGTTTCTATTGACTCCCAAAGAAAGCTGGAAGCACTCTTGTTGTACTGATGATGTAGCTGCAGTTCTTAAAGGATGTTAACTACTGGATGCACTTAAATAATTGGGATTGTTCAGCCTGGAGAAGAGAAGCTTCAGAGTGACCTAACTGTGGCCTTCCAGTACCTGAAGGGAGTCAACGGGAAACGTGGAGAGAGACCATTTGCAAGGACATTTAGTGACAGGACAAGGGGGAATGTCTTCAAACTGAGAGTAGGTTTATGTTGGATATTTTAACAAGGTTTTCTGTGAGAGTGGTAAAGCACTGGAGTCCTCACCCCTGGAAATGTTCAAGGCCAGGCAGCAAGCTCAAACTTGGTTTTCCACTACTGATTTTTCTTTTAAGAATTCCAGCAAGTATTCAGGGAAGCGTCACTGTAACATAAGCTCTTCAGAATCAGCACTTAGGGACACGGAGGAACCCGGCTCCAATGTGTTTAAAGAGGATTAGCAGGAATTATGTTGTTACCAGAGTTCCTGAGACACCCAAGTCTGCTGGAACAGGAATACTCTGAAAATCTACTCTTCAGTATATGTGCAACACTTGGAAATAAATCCCAGACTACTGTGTCATTTGTGTGCTCTTGAAATCATCTCAGCTCCTTTTTTAGTGTAAGCTCTAGTTGGGAAAATGATGCCTTCCCTGTTCTGATGCTTTCAAAATCCAGATAGATGGGAAGAGACCTGATTTGCATGGAGACACCCTGAGGAGAAGCAGTAAGGTTGGGAGGACAATCTGGATCCCTTTTCCAAGCTGCTGCACTGTTCACTTGGGTTGGGGGGTCACAAAAGTCAGTCCTGAATCACATTCAAATTTATTTCTTATCGTCAGAGGATTTTGCATCAAATATTCCCTGACTTCTGTTCTTATTGGTGGCAAACCAGACAAAACCATCCAAAAGCCATCTTGCCTCAGTCTTGGTTTTGGTCTGTTCTTAGCTTCCTGTTCAGACTGTTCAATGCTTGCTGTTGATGATGTCCCAGAATCCCTGGGAAGGTGCTGCAGCTCAGAGTTACGAGTTGAATCTGGTTCCTGCCAGCAGAGGACATTGTTGTTCAATAAATTTCTCCAAGAGCCTCTTTTGGGATTTGCTGTGGCTCTTTAGCCTGATGTTTTATAGGGTTTTAATGTACTTGGACAATTTGTTACACTTTCAACGCCTATTTTAGTTGAGGACTGAAAACTTTTGAGACTTTAGAACATGAATTGCAACTTGACTATCACCCAGGTCCTGGAAGCTTTTTGTCATGCCAGTTTTCAGCCAGGAATGCACTGCTCTAGGAAGTGCTGCTGACTGGCACCAGCACTCCACAAATTGTGTGTTTTGGATAAATGATCGGCAGGAGGAATTGAAATCTAGTAATATGCTATGGATCTATTACTAGTGAAAGTTTTACCTGCAAAAGCATCATGCAGAATTTGAAATTAAGGAGGCTGATGCTGCTGCAGAAAGTTTGGTAGAAAATATTTGGTTTGTTCAGCTATTTCCTGATATCAGGTGCGGTGGTGGGAGCTGGGGAATCAACCTGTAAATATAAAGGGCCAACAAGAGAAATGGGAATTCCCACAGACATAGGGCAGCCTTAAGCCATGTGCAGAAGACAGGAGGAGCTCTGAGGTGTTGCTGAACCTAGAAAGGAGTCCTTGCTTGTGTGCCATAGCTGTACACAGAGCTGGGAGCTTACATCTGGTCAAGTGTGTTCTCTAGAAGGTCAGTCCCAAAATTTAGGGGACTCTCGGAGGACACAAATATTTGCCAAAACCGACTAACCCAACCCAAAAAATCCTCCCATCTCCCCCGCTTTGAGGGTAATAGTAGAGATTTTGACAATTTCTTATTTCATCTGAAATTTCACCTAGTTTTGCAAAATAATTTGCAGAATAAAAATAATGTGAAAGCTAATACTTGCTGCTTTATAGATGCTTCCGATCTTCACTTTAGCAGACAATCCTTTAATTCACTGTTAAGTTTTAAAATGAAGGTGGGAGGGAAGGTTTGAAACTGACTTCAGCTGAAATGTTTTCTGGCTCCTGAGACTGTTGAACCAACAGGGAGGATTCACCTCTTTGGTAGCAAGCCAGTCAACATTCTTTTTGTTCTGCTTCTCCTTCAGTACTTCTGATGCCTGCCTTCAGCCATGGCTCTGTTTCTGATGAGCACTTGAATGAAAATGCCCTGATGCCACTGCAAACTCCTTGCTGTGGGCTCCTATCCCAGGCATGCAAACAGAGCAATGCTGTTTCCGTCCCTCCTGTGTTAGGAAAGATATTCTGCCTCAGCTCTGTTTGAAAAGATTCTAGCAGGACAGGGATGTGTTTGACAGGCCTTGCTCTATCAACTTCAGCTACACCATATTTATATTAACTGAGGATGTGGCTTTGGGTTCTGATTGCAGTTGTTGGTTGAGTCAGGAAACCCAAGTTTCTCCACTGTGATGCTTTTTTTTTTTTCATTTGTTTACATGGAATCTGAATGGTGGAGATGGGTCTTTAAACAGAAAAATATGATGGCTAAAAAGAAAAAATGTGAATCTCCTTTCACAGGTGAAAAGAAAATCACAGGCTTACCAGGAAAGATGTGGTGAGCTTCATCTTTGCAGCTTCCTTTTCCCACCTTCTACTTGCAGAAGTTCAAGAGGGCTGCAAAACCTCAGGTTCCACAAAATATGACTGTCCTTAATTATAAGGTTAAAGGATTAATATTGCATACAGGAATAGGAAGTGTGAGGAGGAAGTACTACCCCCTTGGCTGAACACCCCCTTTTCAATAAAAATAGCAAACTCCAAATTTATATTTGGAAACGTGAAAGTCCCAGGAGTCTCAGCATCCTCTGAAGTAATTTCTTCCACTTCTGGGTAGTGAGCTTCCTATTTATTCAGCAGCACTCTACCATCTGTGGGAGGGAGAAAGCCAGGCTCGTATGTGTGGCCTCCTCCACAGAACCTCAGGGAAAAAGCGACGTCTTCCCCACCGCTGTTTTCTCATGGTTGATTTAACACTTGCACAAACCTGGCAATGGCCAAGGAAGAAAAAGGCAGGCAGGACTACTGAAACCAAGGAATTGGCAGCTGCCATGCTGGTTTTAGGGAGGGAGCCACTGGCTTTGGGACCTCGTTAGGACAGGTAGGAGGGCTGGTCTGGCACCTCTGTCTTGGGCAGAGCCCCGGTTAAAGTCAGTAGGTCTCAGCTGATAAAGATGGGATTTGAGGGTTTGAAATGGGTGTTATAGATCAGCGATTGAGAAGAATTAAAACCCCTAAGACTGATTTACTTAATGAACTTTATTATGTCACAGAGACTGCGTCACTGCATGGTGAAGAGGGGAGAATGCAAGAAGATTTTGAAATCCCAGTGCCCTTGTGTTTTCCTGGCTGAGTGGTTTAATGGGTGGCCAAAAGGCACAGAATGGCTCTTGCTTCCAACACCAATTGGAAGTGGCAAGTTACAGATGAGACCTTTCTTTGTGATGGAATTGGTGTGTTTCCCCTGTTCACTGGGAAAGGAGAGGAGACACATTGGTACCTGGTTGTGCTTAAGAGACTGGCTTATATATGACTGATGGGCACTTGCACACTTGACTGAGCACATACTAATCACATCAGCTTTTGGATGTATAACCAGCTGGAGTGTGTATGGCAGAGGAGACAGGAAATGTTCTTGCCCCTTCCATGTTCCTAAAGCTTTATCCCAAGGTACTGACCCCTCATTTGAACATTCATTTACTTAATAATTTTATTTAGCTTTGTCTTGCAGGTCTGCCTAGTCTCTGTGAGACTCACACATCTGGCCCCTCTCTCCTGCCCTCCCATCTCCCTACAGACAACATGTACATTTTAAGCATCTCAGCTTTCCTCTGAATTCCCCAGCTGCCCCTGCTCCCAACATCCACATCTGGCATTTGTTAGTGGCAATTTATGGCATCACAGCTCTCCAGCCATCCACAAACGCAGACCTGTGCTATGGCTTTTTCCTCTAGTGTGACTTGGCTTGTAGGACACCTCCCTCAAGATCTGAGGTGGTGGATCCTGATGCAGAAAGAACAAAGTCTCTTTCTTGTTCTTAGTCTGATTTTTATTTGAGGTATGAGATAAACCAGCCAAATGGAAGTTTGAGAATAACATTCTCAATGTTTTCGAATTCTTTCTCATAAATTACATTTAATAAGAGAGAATTTTTGAAGTTAGGTCCTTAAAATAGCAAAAGGAAAAACTTTGGGTGGGCCCTAACCCAAGTAATTTGTTCTGAAAAGGGAAGGACAATTAGTAGCACCATCAGCTCAGTGAAGGCCATGGACCAGCACTGTTGAGAATTGAGCTGGGTTTCGTTTCCAGTTCATCCAATGCTTCCAAGTCCATGTTTAACTTTAATCCTGTTAGTGATGCTGTGTGATGGTCAGGTAGAAGTTAAGAAGGTGTTGCTTGAATTTTGGAGATGATAGTCCATCCCTGCATTAAGTACAGGTGACATTTCCTGCTCTTGTGTGACCATTGTGCAGTGGAGGATTTGGTGCCAGAGTTAACTGCTCATGCAGACAAGTAACTCTGCATATTCCTGTACTGTGGGTGTGCGAAGGTAAGACAGACAAAGGTGCCTTTGTGCAAACCCAGGGACCTTCAGATGAAAATCAGCCCCTTCATGTGAACTGCTTTGGGAAGTGACTCAAAGTGGCTTCATTTCTAGTATTGCTAAATTCCAGTCTTCTGGAACAGCCTCTTCTGATACGACCGTCTTTTCCTTTTATTCATGCCACCGGGTTAGAGTATTTGCCCTTGTCCTTTAAGGTAGAACAGCAGAATTGGTTGGGTATTGGTGCGTATGTGGAGTTCAAACGTTATGTCTGTGTCTAACGTGGATGTGTGTGTATGGATGTGTCAGATTTTAGAAAATTATTGGAAGCAGCTGTGGGTGGAAGAGAAACAAAGCCGTGGGTCCATGAGCCAAACAATTAACATAGGAGTGGAATATTGTAGTTACATCAGTCTTTCTTTAAAAAGCCAGAATTTCTCCCCAATTCCCAAATGTCCATTATTAATTCTCTTGGCATGTAGCATAGCAAAATGAGTGCATTTATGAACTTGACTACTTCTTTTAACAAGTTCCAATAACTGCTTCCTAAACCTTGTGTTTTTATATCAATTACATACAGTAAGCATTGAAATCAACCAAAGAGAACTGCTGAGGCCAAGAAGGGTTATTTATGTTAAATGAGGATTGCCAACTGCCAAAAGTAAAATGTGGATATAATTTTATAACACCATTTTATAATTAAAGTCATAAGTGAGGTTTCCTGCTATTGTTTAAAAATGTGTCACGATAAATTTAAATCAAGGATGAAGGCACAGAAGGGGCTACTAAAGAACATATCAATACAACAAAGATGGTACAGCGAACATGTCTGTGCAAAAGGAAAACATGTGCTAACAATTTCAGTGAAATAATTATATTTATTGCATATAGATTCTGTTTTAGGAACTATAACCACTTAGAAACTGTTTTCATTCATGTCAGATTGAGGTTAATTTGTTGTTACTGTATGTCTATAGATAGATTTTACTGTCAGAGAAATTTAATACGTTGGTTTAATGATAAGGCAGCCTTCTAGCTGGACCAGATTTTTTTTTTAAAAGGCCAAGAAATCCAGAAAAAGTTAATAGTTTTGGCTAATATTTATGTGTCCACAGCATTTTTGAGTTAATGTTGTATCAATAAAGAAAATAAAACCCTAGTGAGTAAGTACCCGCTAGTCAGATTCAGAAAAATATTTAAGCACATGCTTAACTTCAACAATTTCAGTGGGATGTTGATTTTAATAGAATTAAGCGTGTATCTAAGAACTTCTATAGGGATTCTTTTTTCAGTTGTAGTCTGAACTCGAAGGAGAAATAACTTCAAATTGTCAAAGTGAACAGGAATAATAGCAGCCCTTTGTTTTCATTTACTCATTGTTTGAATATATAACTTTGCTCCTGTACTCTCACAGATCTTCCAAAGATTTTAGGGCTGACCCCTCTCAGCCTATGGGTGGTTGCAAATGCTCCCCCTTTTCCCAGAAAGAAGTGGTTCAATTCCCATGCATTCGTAAGAGTTAATCTCTAGAACATTCCTGGCTTCGGGAAGTCATGTTCATGGAATAGGTAAGTAATTTCCAATGGATCATTTCATCCATCGCTTTGCTAATAGAACCCATGTGTTTCATATCAGCACCGAGGGGACATTAATCAGTGCACACCACTCCTGCCAGACATATTCTGTGCAGAGTCCCTGGTTACATCTCAAATGTCAATATGTGGAAAAAGATGAATAATAAAATGCAATAGATAGCATTTGTTACACATGCCATTTGTAAGTTCCTTGTAAAATAGATCCCAGGGAAAGAGCTGATGGTAATACAATGTTGAAGTTATGAAGCTCTCAGAGGAAAGAAATGCCAGACCAGCGGTTCATCGTAATTCTGCTGCTTTCTGCACATGCATTATTGTCATACAGGCTTTAACTAGAGGTCCACAGCTTATTTCTCCACTGACACAATGTGTTTTCCAAACTGGAAAAAATTTGGAAGCTGCACTATGCAGGAGCTATTGATGTCCTTAGGAATTCTACCTCATGCCTAGAAAATCTCAAGATATGTTTTTAAGTTGTTCATGACTGTGCTGCAGTATAGGACCTCTATAACTGTAACACAAGAAGTCACTGGTCTAATAAAGGCTGAAAAAAAATTCTCATTAGTGACACTGATTCTATCTTAATTCATCACTCATTTGAGGCAGAATTCTTTAAATTCTTCCCCCGTTGCTGGGGGAAGAGGTGGTGCGATTGTGAGACAAGGAGGAATGAAATGGGATGTCAGGAGCAAGAGGAGGTGCTGGGAGCTGGACGACAAAACTGCAATCAAGTAAATAATTAGCCAGAACTACTCTGACAGGGTCTAGAAATCTGAGACAGGTGATTTCACAATCTCTACAAGTAACTATTACTCAACTTTTAAACATCTTTTTGACCTCTCATCTGAATTTTTGTTTCTATAATGTAGTCCTTCACTCTTGTCCTGTCCTTGGTGGAGGAAGAGAACAAATGATTGACTTCTCTCTGACCCCTAGTTTGCCATCCTGCAGCATGTCTCCTTTTCCCTCTCTCTACTCTCTAAATCTTCTGATTTTTTTTTTTAAGCTAGTTATCTTGTAAAGGTGAAATTTTTGTTTGTTCTGCTGCATGTATCCACTTCTTACTCTCTCTTTTGTATCACAGAGGTTATACTCAGGTCTACAGACTGAACTAAATGTTCCCAAACTCTTCCCTATCTCTTAAAAATCAGCTTTCTGGTCTCCTGGAGTTCCATCTGTGTTTCCAGTGAGCACTCTACAGATAGCCAGGAATGGCTCAGTGTCCCTCATTCTCTTTGTAAGTGCTCTGAAGTGTGCTCATGTGTGGCTGATCTGGATATATTTAACTATTCCAAATATTTTTTAACATGTTTTCTTTCCATAGTCTGGACTGTGCACTTACTCTGTTGCTATTAAGTTCAGCTTTAAGTATCTGATCTCAATTAACCTCCTTTAAAATCTGAAGCAGGAAAGGCCATGTTTAAGCTTTCTAGATGTTATCGATAATCAGGAAAAGCATCACAGATGCCCTCTCCTATTAAGCAGTTTACTATCAATAGCCTGAGAAGGCAAACATGGAAATGTCTTGGAACATTTAGAGGAAAAGATTCTGCTACTGTGGTGTTGGGGGGGGTTATGCTGCCAGAAAGCTCTAATATTTGTGGATTACTCAATGTGAGACCAGATGACTGAGCTGAAATCACAGCCTCCTGCCTTTAACAGCAGCAGGAAGCATTTTGTTGTGCTACTTCCCTGGGTGCTCTCTAATGACAGAAAAATTGCACATTTCTGTCTGGTGAAATTCAGTCAGAATCCTTGGTAGCTGGACAGAAATAAGGCTGGACAGAGCTGTTTAACATGGTTTGCATTACACATGAGCTGCAGAGGCTGCCTTGAGGAGTGTATGCACATGGAATATTTTGTCTAATTAACTCCAGTCTGTGTCACTGAGAGGTTTCTAATCTTTGTCCTCGAACTTAACATCTTAAAAAGTACACAAGGCTTCTCCCTTTCGTGTATCTTTTCTTATACAGATATAAAAGGATTTTGAGAAACAACAAAATGCAAATGACAATGTTTAAACTGAAGTAAAGGAGTATAAGGTCAGTCCAGTGCTGACTAGTGAAGAGGAACTGGAATTTGGTGGTTCTGCTGCTTCTGTAACGAAGAAGATAAATGCAATTACTGGAGCTTCAGCAAATTTGTATCTGAACTCTGAATATCAGACCTTTAGGAGGCCTGCTGCTAAACAGGCAGATTCTCTGCTGTGGAGAATCTACATGTGAATTCTTCAGTGCAATTAGAAGTAAAAAACAATTGTTTTCATCGCTCAGAGAGCTGCTAAATGCTGGTGCATTTTCTGGATTTCAAAATGAACTGGGCTTCTGGTTAACATCCCTCTAGGATGGAGCACAGTTGTGTCCCAGAGCTGGCTTCAGAGTGGTCAATCCTCCACCTTCGCACCAAGTGCCTGTGTTGGCCAGTGGCCGATTGTGTGTTTGGACAGCACTGGTGAGAACCATTGTGAATTTTATCCCTTCTTGGTAAGGTACATGAAGTATTCGTGTTTCCCACCCTTGCTACAACTAAACACTGGGAAGTCTTTAAAGCCTCTGTCTTTCCATGACTTCCATGAGGTAGGAAGTCTCAGTTGCTTGGTAAATGGGGAGATAGTTTCTCTGTGCTCTGACTTGTGTAGGGACACTTGACAGAGTGAAAGACTGATCCTGGATTTCAGCAGCTCAAGTGTTTTCTGTAGTTTTAAATCCTTTTTTAAACAGTGACCTTAAAAGCTGCCTCAGGAGCATTTCAGAGGACACTTGGCAGTGGAGTTCCTCTCTATGTCCAGAAGTTTTATCCTGGATCCAAGTACATTGTTAGTATTGATGAAGCATTTTACAGTGAATCCCTGTTTAAAAAGAGAAAACCAAACAAGCCCCTATTTGTTACAGGAGATCAGTGTTGCTCTGGACAACCCTTACCTTACCCTCTGACTGGTCCTTGGAGCTCTGGCCTACAAGTCAGTGAATAACTTCTGGGCCTGCTGGGTACTCTAATCTGGTTGTCACAGCTTTCCTCAGCAGCTTGTACAATGCTCCCATGGGTCTTGTGCATTGTGAGATTGGTGACAAAATTGTGATGTGGAGCTAGAATTAAGGAAAGCATTCTCAAAAAGCCCTAAAACTTGCCTGGTTTCATGGTTCATTAGAAACTTTAAACTCTTGCCATGCATGTTGAAAGATTTGTTTAAGTCAATGAAGTCTTTCGAGTGAACCTCATCAGGCAAAATTGGTGGTTCCTCTGAGAATCCAGAAGAACATTACTAGTTTCAAGCAGCTTTTGCTCTGAGATTTCTTTGATTCATTTGGAGCTGACACAGTAGAGCTGTGGAGCAACATGAGAAAAAGTACTTAAATGATCTACAAAGCAAAACCACAGAATTTTGTGAAGTTATCATTAGAGCTGTGTTGAAAACTAGATGGTTTTTTGAAAGGAGCAGGGAAATATGACACTAAGGTCTGCAAAACTGCCTTACTTTGATTGCCACAGAAAGAAGCTCAAAGCCTGGAAGCTTCACCAACTGCTAAGTCTCATCATAGAACTCGGAGCAGTGATTATTCCTGCAGCTACATGTGCAACCTCCCAGTCTTGAGCCAGATCCTTTGTGAAGAAATACACAATTGGAACAGTCCCTGTCTTGTAAGGCTGAATGGGCACAGAAGAGACTTTTCGAGAGCTTTGTTACCCAAAATTTATTGAAAATCATTTGTATCTTTGATGTGCTTTGAAAATCTTAGCTGTGGGAAGCTGATAACATCAGATATCTAAAAATGAGAGTGGTTGAGAAAATTTGGGATTAATACTGACTTTATCTACAAACAGATCTGAGGCATTTTCTTTGGATTCTCCCTTACAAGCTGTGCCTGTAATATTCCTAATGCTGTAATTTCAAATATTTCAGTGACTGCCTTCTGAAGGTTTTCCATAGATTCTTATTCTGGTACTTCTGTGTTATTTTGATCTTACTGTTTCAGCGTCCCTGTGCTCCTTTGGGGCAGGTTTGCCTGACCAGATGTCCTTGCTGAATGACACCCAAGATGCCTGTGCTGTTATTTTCCTTTTTTCTTTTCCAGCTGAGAGCTTTCATCAAAACAGAGGTGACTGCAGATACAGGAGCACAGGAACCTGAGGCAACTGAATTACAACACCTGTAATACTGGAGTGGCTTTTTCAAATGGGTGTATTACTGACTTTGGCTTTGTTTCTTTATCCAGAAGAAAATAACCTTTTCTGTGGAGAAAGCCCATCTTTCAGCTTGCTGTACCTCAACAGATGTGTGTGGAAAGGTGTTTTACTCTGGAAATTATTCTTATCCACAAGAATGGTGGGACAACCCTTTGATTGGTTTCCATTTCTCTTGGAATTGTCTGGTGTTACCTCTTGCCTTCAGTGCTTGCAACCAAGACAAGCTTGTGAAAACAGCTGTGTTTTCTGTCTTTGTAGGGCAAATCAGACAAGGGGAAACACATCTCTTAGGATTCTATCTAGAATTTGGATCCCACAGGATTTAATTCTCATCTGGCCAATTCCTCCCCTGAATTAATGCCCACCACCCAGGGAAGTCGATCAGAACACACTTGGGCTCCAGGTGTCCTACTCCATGCTCAGAGCGCTCGGCTTCCACCATCGCTGGGCATGGCAGAAGCACAACCTCCACATATAAAGTCCTTCCCAATATCACCAGAGCAAGGGGACCACAGCCTTAAAATCCAAATTAAATGAACCTAATTTCCTCTGAGATGTTAACGTGCCGCACTGATTTCAAGTTAATCAAAACAGATGTTTTTGAAATGCATCAAACAGGATGTAGAAAATTTGGCTATTTAATGCAGATTCAAAGCAAATTCCTTACAACCACCACGGAAACCATGGCTGTTTGCTTAGGCCTGCGGAGTGAGGCTGTGCTGTGCTTTTTAAGTGCCACTTGCTGCCTCTGCACACTGTTGCCTCCATTCCGTGCACTTATTTAAAGCTTGGTTATACAGAGACACTAAAGATAGTTGGCCAAACCTTGTTCTTGGGGACATAATTAATGGATCCTGCCAGTTCCTTAAATAGATGCAGATCTTGTTCCTGGGTAGGAAGAAGACATTTATTTTATCTTCTTTTCTGGAAGCTTTGCTCTGAAATTCAGACATTTTGCACAAAAGAATGATGCAAACAGAATACAGCGGAAGAGTTCATGTCAGTATTTTCCGATTCTTTGTATCTGTATTTGTTCAGACCTGATTGTAACCCTTACAATTCAATACTAGAAAGAAACAAAAAAGAATTGTTTTATTCCTTCTGAGGTAAAAACCAGTATTTTTTGGTCCACAGCATCCATTTGTGTGGGTACCTGATATTAAAGGAGGTGAAGTCCAGTCAATTCAACAACATTTTAGTTGGGGATAAGTCAGTCTGAAGCCCCTCTTAAAATCTTTCCTATATGTACTAAAGGATCAAGGAAAGTAAAATTTAAGAGGAAGAAAGAGTCTTGATACTTCAGTGCATATTACACCTGGTCTGCAGTTTTGCATTCTTGTTGATTTTTATTGCAACTTAATGATTCTGTCATGACCTAATGAAGTAGAATTTGATCTCTCTCAGCATTTTTAAAAAGAACCAAGGTAAGCTGAGGAGTTTCGAGTTTCTACTTCTGAGAATGGAGAGTCCACATCCGAGAGTTTGACCATTCTCACAATAAAAAAAAAAGGCATCTTTCCTATGGTCAGATGAAGTTTCCTGTGTTTCAGTTTGTGCCTGTTCCCTTTTGTGCAATCACTGGGCTCCAGTGAGGAGACTCTGGCTGCCTCTCCTTCCTGCTCTCCCAACAGGTATTTATTCCAGGTGATAGGATCTCCCTGAACTCTCTTTTCTAGGCTGAACAGTCCCAGTTCTCTGTGTCTCTCCTCACGGGAGAGAGGCTCCAGCCCCTTAATCATCCTTGTGACACTCCACTGGACTCACAGCAGTAAATCCATGGGGTTTTTGTGTGCTGGGGAGCCCCAAACTGGGGCCAGGTGTTCCTGATGATTCTTTCATGCTGTCTTCCTTTCATTACACTGAATGTATTTTGTCCTAGGTCTTTTCTTGTACAGATCCCACACTCTTCACTTGCCATTGTGAGCTGCATCACACTGGGACACCATCAAAAACTCTGCACTGCTGAAGCAGGCTTTTCTCTTTCTTTTTTTTTTTTCCTAATTAAAAAAAAAAAGGTCTTATTATACAGGCCAAATTATAGGAGTTTTTGGAAGAACAGACTATGAAATGTGATATGTTTTTTTATTGCTGTGTTCTACCAAAACCTCAAAGTAGTGTTGCAGTATTCAATGTTTATTAAAATCTGTAAGGATTTTGTTTTTAGCTAAAATAAATGGAGAGAAGTAGTTATTAGACATTGAAAGAAGTCCCTTTATTCTGTGTAGAAGGACTTTGGCATTTGGTGCTAGAGGGATTCAGGTCAGGTTTTTATAGAGATACAATTTATTCAAACATAATGGGTGAATTTTTGTTAAGCAGCTGCTAAAATCCTCTCTGGTGGCTTTAGCCCTTCTTTGGTGGCCAGTGTACTGTGATGGCCACGGGCTTTCCAGACATCTCAGGACTATGTCATTTTTACTGTTGTGTTCCAGATGATTGAGAACCCTTAAATTGATGTCGCTGAGACTGTGGGGAACTTGGTGTCTCTGAGCTTTCTCAAAAGTCTGTAGCTTGAAAACTTATGCAAGACACAGTACAAAGGAGCTCAAATCCTGCTGATGTCACAGCAGTGTCTCACCTAAATCCTTCTGAAGATGTGGACTGAGGTGTCCCAAGAGCTGGGTGTAGGAACTTTGTCCTGCTGTACATGGGAAGTGATGTTCCTGAGCATTACAGTCAGCATTGGCCTCCCTTCTTGGCTGTCTCTTCCTGCACTTGTGTGTGCTTGAATGATAGAAGAGTTTAGGTTGGAGGAGATCTCTGGAGGTCGTCTGATCCAACCTTTAACCTCATCTTTGTGGAGGAAGGAAAATCACTTGTTTAAACTTTCAGCGATAACCACTTGCAGTTGTTTAGCTCTCTGTGCCTCCAGGCACCCGTATTTAAATGTTTAATGTGCACACTTGCTGTATCAGTTCCTTAATGGCAAATTAAGGGCTAAATGAATGGATTCCAAACCAAACACAAACCAGACCAGACACACATCCAACCAAGCATCTACACAGCTTGTATAATCCAGACCACATTTATGAATAAATGGATATGTTTTCTTTGGTGATTTTGATAATATGTTCTACTGAGTAGCAAATTCTAATTACTGCTCTTTGATACTCTGTAGCTGTGGGAGAAAAGCAACCTTCCCCTTGTATTTTTGCATGTGTTGTTTTCTGGTTTATAACTCACAATCCAAAAGAAGTATCTGTTTTTCTTTGTGGATTCATCCATGTTTTGTGAATTTGTGGTTAGGAAAATTGAGATGTACTCAGGGAACAGTCATATATTTGACTGGGCAGCTGAATAGAAGCATACAGGGATGGACTGGATTTCTTCTTATTTTTTGAATAAATTTTGTGTGCCTAGTGAAGGCTTATACAATACTGACTGATCAGCAGACTGAAGACTGGGAAATTGTGCTCTGTCTTGTGTAGCAGAAAGACTTATAATTATATTAAAATGATGAAAAAATTTTCAAATATTAAAAAAAAATTATTGACCCACAATTTTTTACAATATATCTTTGCAATATATTTGGAGTGTCTTTGGAACTTACTGTTGCTGGTCTGTGGTGAAGTTGAGGAGGCATTGAGTTTGTATCAGCTTTGCTGCTTGTGTGCATGAAAAGGATACTAAGGATGATTGTAATTAAAATTTGGTGCTCTTTGAAGGGCCACCATGCTTCGTGGCAAAGTTCCCAGGCAGGATTGGCTCTCGCATCTCTCTGTGGCAGTGTTCTTGCACCTTCTGATGAGGAATCTGGTGAGGGTTATTGCCAGGTCTGGATGAGCTTGGGGCTCTTCCAGGGTGGCACTTTTTCTCTCCGAGGTTTTTTCAAATCTGAAGTTACGATCCGGAGTAAAGCAGTAGGTGGCAGTACAGACTCTCTGTTCTTTAGGGAACTTTCCACAGCAACTTCTTGCCAGCTTGCCCTGAACAAGTGTCCGTGTTTCCAAAAATAACAAGGTTGTTCCCAAGTTTTCTTGAAATATATGCCCGGCTGGTTAGTCATTCATAATCACTTCTTTGCAAACACTGTGGATATTTCACATAAGAGCACGTCAGAAATGGGAGTTTTGCAGGAATTCCCAATATTGTGGAAAGGAGTCCCTGAAAGGTTCTTTCTGGCTGCAGGGGTGGTGGGTCTACCTACGTCAGTGACTGAACTGCAGCAGTTTCCCTCTTCTCCTCTCTAAGCCCTTCCTGGATTTACAGCCTGTGGGCACCGTCTGTCCAGGTGAAGGTGAGGAGAAGCTTGCTGGAAGACTGCTTCTGTTGTCCGGAGGGTCCTTGCGTCTGCTGAAATTGTCTTCTTCCCTTCCAAGCCCTCAGAAACGTGGAGAGTGTAGGTGGGAGGAGTGGCTGTTGTGATTCGATGGATTTTGCTAATTCTGTGTGTGAAATCAGAATTGGGCCCTTGAGCTCATGTGGCATCACTGCCACCTTGACCTGCATTTCTGTTTTATTTTTCCAGAAGTGCAAGGTTTGGTTATACAACAAGTATCTAAACCAGGACAAGTGGATGAGTGAAACCACTTCCATGGGTTCTTCAGGATGAATGATGCAGAAGATGTAGCAGGATAGGCGAGGCTGGATGGATCTTGAAGCAACCTGGCCTAGTGGGAGGTGTCCCTGCCCATGGCAGGGGGTTGGAACAAGATGACCTTTAAAATCCCTTCCAACCCCAACCATTCTATAATTCTATATCATCCTTTATACTACACATGAGAGCTTGGTGCAGGCCTGGCCTGAACTGCCTCAGGTAGAAGCAGCAAAAAGCTCCCAAGTTTGATGAAGAGATTTTAGCAATGTTTTGGAGTAATTGTCCATTTCCCAGAGAGTTGTGAGGATAGCTGGCTACATCTCAGGCGCCCCAAGCACCTCCTTGGTGTCCTTGCTGCCCTCACTGACTCAAACCTGTGGGCAGGAGCTTGGTGTCAGCGTGGTCTCCCTCCTCTGGGGCTGAAGCAGTCACAGGTTCAGGGACTGAGCCACGTCCTGCTTGTGGCAGAGAGCAAACTTGAACCAAAGTCACTGCACATTCTTGCCCTGCCTGCACCTGCCTGCAGTGCCTTTGCTCAGGTCCTGCAGACTGGAATACTTCCTGCACTGAAAACTTATGTCCAAATATGTCATGGTTTGGATTTCCCGCTACTGAGATCTGTCTGCTGCAGCCTCTCACATGACAAGCTTATGCTAAATCTTCCTACAACTTTGAAATTTGTCCTCTCTTCCTTGCTCCCTTCCCCACCAACCTGTCCCATCTGCCCCTCAAGCCTTGACTCTTGCACCCCAATTCACAACTCCATGTTCCATCTGTTATTTGCCAAATTATAAAAGCACCTGCTTTTGGCAGGGGATTAAAAGCAGCTGGTAATAAAGGAATTAATGGGACATGTGAACATGCTTAAAGCTTCAGCACCTGAAGATACTGGCCAGTTATGCTTCCCATGTGTTGGTGATGGCTGTTTCCTTTCCATGCACAGGGAGCTGGCAAAACAGGGCTCTGAACTACTTGATACTTGAAGTGGTATAAATAACAAAGGTGATCATTTTAGCTGCCTGTACTGCTGCAAGTGTGATTGCCATATTAAATTTGATTTTCCTGCCAGCCTTTTTTCTTGGAGACGTGGATTGTTTTCTTTGCTATCCAACCCATGGTGTGAAGGAAGCACAATAAAGATGGGAGCAGCACAGGAAAACTACAGCCCAAGACAGAGAAATGTTCATGATTTTTTTTTTTAGTTTTCCCTGCTAAAACAGCAAGTATTTGATTCTGTTTCTCTTTGTTTAAACTCTGTCTTGGGAGATCAGCCTAAGAAAGCCTGAATCAATTAGAAAACAAAGAAATGTTGTCCAAAGGCTGTGTAATGAATTTCAGTTTGAAGAAACCCAGGACAAATGGATTGCTTTGGGCCCAGATCTACGAGGGGCACAGCCGCTGCCTCCCAGGGGCTTGTCTTGGGTCTCTGCCCCTCTGTATCATCCGTGGACAGCTGGGGACTCCAACTCTCCCTCATCCTTGGAGGAGCTACCCTCTCCTCTCCATGGACTGCGAGGGAGCCTAGGGAGATCAGCTTCAACAAGGTGCTAAACTGTGCTAGTTGAAATATTTCTACCTCCTTCCTCTCTGCTGAGAACAGATACTTTCAATTTTGTTCAGTTCATTGTTTTTTTTAAAATGAATTAGAGATTTTAAGCTCTTATTTTTCCCATATTTTCTAAACCTGTCCTGCAGACTAGAGGCTGTTTAACTTGTTTGCTGTCGTCCTATTTTCCTTCAGCACATCAGTCATGCTGGTGATGCTAATAAAATAGGAGATAATCAGGATTGTCTCTGGCTCTCTGGAAGAACATGTCCCACTGTTGTGGGAATGTTTCTCAGTAGAGAGGTGAGATTTAGGTGCAAAATCAGCCACATACTCACTAAGCAAGAGACAAAAGTCAGCTACTCCTGGTGGTGCTTTGGCAGGGAATTAAATTCCTGCAGCTGGATTCTGCATGTGTGGGTTAAAGCAGCTCTCCAAAGGCCAGTGCATCCTGCAGTGTATGTACCATCCCCTCCAGTGCGCTTTCCCTGCTAGGCTCTAGTGTAAATACAGCTGCTGTCACAGGTCAGTGCTGCCTGTCACATCTTGGGTACTGTAAAACTACACTTGGCCAACACCAGGGCAATGGTCTCTTTCACTTGCTTGTGTGCATGTTCTCTTTCTCTCCCCCTCTCAAAAAAGAAAAAAAAAAAAAGAAAAAAAAAAGAATTTGGGTGGTCTTAAGCCTATATTCATATAATTCTAAAGACCAAGAGTCAGACTAACCAGGAGGCCCTGGGAATCTTTTTAATCAACAGCTGTGCTGTCACAAAGGCATTGCTTTCCTTGAACTTACAACTTAAGACACATTAAATAGAGGTTTGAGGAACTTATTGAAATTGTTATTTATTTCTTGACTTTTGTCATGAAAATTCTTGTTTAGCAGAGGCAGTGGGTACACTAAAACCACTGCACAGCTGCCTTTTCCTGGTGGTCGCTATGCCAAGGTAGTGGATGATCCAGGAGCATCTCTGATTCACCGAAATGAATTTTGAGAAGTGTGGAAGAGAAGGTGCAGTGTGACAATGTTGGGTCAGTGATGCTGGGGCAGGGCAGGCTCTGGACATAACGTGGTAATTAGTTTACTTTCTCAACTATCAGCTTGGATAAGGTCGAACTCCGGGGTCAGTTAAGCCAGGAAAAAAATCCTTTCTAATGCTCTGCTTTTAAAAATACACCAAAGCTTTTGCACCTCTCTAAAGACCAAATTGAAACTGAAGGCTTTGGGGTCTTTTTAGAAAGTTTATATAAAAACTTCTACATTCCATGTATGGGAACTTTGTTCAGTGCATGTATTGAAAAAACCCCCACATGGTAGGGGATTATCCCCAGGAAAAACATTGAAAGCCTAGGAAATTGGAGATAATGATGTCCTGAAAAAAAATCCCTCTTGACATGGTAATATGAGCAATTGCAGAATCTAAATAATCTGAACCCTCCATAGGAGGTGACCCTTTATTATCATTTCTGGAACCATTGAGCACCTTTAGTTCTAAGCAAGTCAGTGGAAACTGTGGATGTGCAGCACCCTGCAGCTGACACTCAGAAAGTCTTGTTTGTTCCCCTGGGCTCACTACTTCTTCCCCAGGAGAGATTTTAGTACAGTAACTCAGCAGGGAGATCCTGGGGTTATGATGAGGTTCTCTCTTAACCTCTTTGGATTCATTTCTGTGTAGAGGTTAGGAGAGTTAAAGCTTGCCAGGCTGTGGGGAAGGGATTTCATCACACTGGGGCAATTCCCAGTGGGATTCAGTAATTTCTGACCCAGGACATGGATGGTTGGCACAGCAGAATTTAATGGGACAGCAGTTTCTGTGGACAGGTAGTGTGCCTGGATCTCAGACTGGGATATAAATATCAGAGCTTGCATTCATAAACAACGTTTCACAGTGCTCAGCTCTACAAATTTTTAGAGAAATGACTGGGAGATAATGTTCAAAAGTCTCCATCCTCTTTTGCAAGAGTGGGGCTCTTTTGCAAATCTGTGCCCACATGGAGCAGAGCTCAGCACAGCAGGTTTCACAATCCTGTCTTTATTTGCTGGGCAATGAGCATGGAATTTTCTTTTCATTACTACATCATTCATGATCTGGTGTGGTGGCTCCAAGAATCACATAACCTTATCCTGCACTCATGGCTAGCATGAATGGTTTAAATCAACATTTCTGTTGGGGGAAATTGTTGTTTGGGAAGTGGGGAGCATCCAGTAGGCGCGTCTGTTGGGATGTTTTTCCTGCTGAGTCTCTCCATGGACTCAGAAACCTGTCTAAATACAGGTTCCTAACACTGGCAGTGCTGTTTTCTTGGGGTGGACAGTGAGCTTGGATCACTGCATCTCAGGGTGCAGCACCAACCTCATGTGCTGGAGATGCCTGCAGCGGCAGCAGAGCTCTTGCCTGCAGACACAGTGGTACCTCATTCACAAAAAGGTGAGACTTAATTCAAACCAGGATAAAGGTTCGGCTTTTAGTGGGAATGAGGTTCCTAAATATACAAGAAGCTGGGCCTTGTTCTCTGTCTCAGATGTGGGACGCTGTAAGAGAAGCAACACTCATAGCAGAGTAATTTGGAAGAGTGATTTTTATTATTTTATATTGTTTTTATACAAGGAGGAACAGCATTTGCAAGTGTATTCTTGTGGAGACATCAGTATACAGAAGGCATTCTATTTTGGGATATTGAGATGATAAAGATGCTTAGGATGTCTAGTGAAGTGTCAGTGTGTGACGGTGGCAACTGCTGTTTGGATAATAAAGATAACTGTCTTTTGGGTAAATCTGTCTTGGAATTTGCCTGATAAAGCTACATCACTGCGCTCACATCAGGCAGTAACATTGATAGTGGTAAAATTTGATTTTCAAACACCAACCTTTGTCTATCAGCAACACGGTAAGGAAAATGGATCATTTTGATCATTCTAAATGCAATTTGTTCAGTTCCTTTCAAGCATATAATCCCGACACAATGCAGGGATTTTTGTTTGGGCATTTTTCAATTCAAACAGAACAAAAGCACGGACCACTTGGAGGTTGAATTATCACTTGCAGCTGCACTGATAAAAGAGCAAACACTAAATGCCTCTGCAGTTCTGAATGCTTTAGAAGCACCCAAGTTTCTCTAAAGCATCTGCTTTCTTCACTGTTATCTGGTTTCTCATTGAAAGCAGTATCTGCCTCCTTCCTAGGGCATTCCTGCATCTGTCTTATGCACGTAACACAGGCATGGCTCAGCAGTGGGAGAAGAGCAGTTTTGCAGCCTGGTATCTGTTCCCAGAGAGATGTCAGGTTATTTTCATCACGCTCGAGCTTCTGGCTGAAGTGCAGTCAAATCAAATCGTGGGTTAAGACTCGGTGTGTTGTCTGGGGCTATGGGCTTTCAGTGTCTTTGTTCTGAATAGGAAATGCAGAATATATCTGCACATAATAGTATACTTATCTTCTGGAAGAAGAGGAAAATTGCATGGGGAAAATGAGAAACTTCCTTGCTTTCAGTGATGCTTGGAGTCTGTGTCATAGCTGTGTTTCTGGGATCCACACAAAGTCTTTGTCTCATATCCATCAGGTTTTTTAGTGTTCCCCTGTGGCTGTTGCAGAGATGGAGATAATGCACTAAAAAAGGCTGTGTGAACTCAGCCTCCTGGACTCTGTAGCAAAGATCTTGATGTTCAGAGAGGATCAGAAGAGAGAGGACACCCCAGCAATGTGGGATGCTGTGTTTTCCCAAAAGAAGCAGTAGGATCTCTGCTTCTGTTCCACTCCTATTCATTTTCACCTCGCTGCTGACAGTCGCTATCTGCAGCCTGGAGGTAAGCCAACACCAGTGCCACTTTGTGAGTCAAGTGTCAGGACATGGCATGGACTGATAGTGCTTGCAATCTTCCTGGGCCCTTAGAGATAACAAAGCCAGGTGCTCTTGAGAGCTGAAGTTCAATTCCCATCACCTTCCATCCGGGCTGGAATCTCGAAAGGCCAAGCGGTGAGGCAGTGCGTGTTGACAAGTCAGAGGAGGGGTTTGCTCTGGACATTGACTTTCTGAGGAGTGGGAGAAGGTTGGCTGTATTCACACACTTGCTGGATACTATTCTTACATGTGTAGCTGCTTTGAAGGGCCACTTTGGGGTATTTGGGCACTGTAACCAAGAGTTGTCACAGACACTGATACCCAGAGCCAGGCTCCCTGTGGATAGAAATCAGAGCTGGGCAGGATGGGCTGCTCAGCCCCGGGGCTGGGGCACATGCTGTGGGTTCAAACACTAACACACCCCTGCGGAAGGCTTAATTAGCATTTAGACCTCTCATTAACACCCATCCACACTGCCAAGGCCCTTGGCAAAGCAGGGTTGGTCCCTCATGTCTTTGCATCTGTCGCTGACAAAAAGTTAACGGCGGAATCGCCAATATTATTTTCATGGATAGGTAAAACAAATAGTCACTCCTCTGGTTTATTTGCTGAAAAATCAGACTCAGTTCAACAGAAACTGTTTGCAGTCAAACTTGGCAAACCATTTTGGCCCAACTTTCACACCCTGGAAAAACGAGTGAAGTGAGAGCTGTCACTTCAGTGTATTTTGCACTAAAGATTTA
The DNA here is from genome assembly GCF_029207755.1 of Chamaea fasciata. Classification (NCBI taxonomy): domain Eukaryota; kingdom Metazoa; phylum Chordata; class Aves; order Passeriformes; family Sylviidae; genus Chamaea; species Chamaea fasciata. Next base: position 8,106,151 of record NW_027094088.1, on the reverse strand, counting down.
GGCTTTATTTTGAAATGGAGCTCCAAGATCAGGTTCAATAAAACAAAAAAACAAAACAAACAAACAAACAAAACCTTTAAAAAAAATTCTAAAAGTAAAGAAGTGCCCTCAGATGGAAAAAAACCACTTGCCAGTTGTGAATGTAATGAAACATTTCTTTCAGTCTGAAATGCATTTTCTCCCATATTTACTATTTGACAAGCAAACAGAAACATTTTGGTTTTGAGTGACCCTAAGCAATTAGAATGAGTAACCTGGAGAAATACTCCTTAGATCATCCCTGCTCCAGACTCTGGGACATCATGCATATGTACTAATGCTAATGGAGGAGGTTTGGAGGGGATTTTACTTTGTGCTGAAAAAGCAAATTTCTCTCATCCTAACTAGCTCAGTGTCACCAGCCTGTCACTGTAAATCATCCTCAGCACTCCAGCTGGTGCTGGGACAGTGATGTGGGGGTGCCTTTTTTCATGTCCCATTTGTTTGTGTGTTGCATGAGGGAGGGAGGGTGTCCTCAGCATTTTTATCAGATAATGCCACAAAGTGGGATAAATGAGAGGAAATGGAAGAAAGGAGCATTTACAGCTCATCACCACAGCAGAAATTTGCTGCAGTGAAATTGAGGCCCAGGAGACACATATAAAAATAACTTAGGATGTGTTTAGTTAAAATAAGACTAAATCTCAGCATTTTGGCCAAGCAAAGTGGAAGAGTCAGATACTAACTGGACATCTGCAGCCAGAAATATTTTGGAAGTAGACCTGTTAAATGATCAAATGCGTGTTATGTGTGGAACCTTGTTTAAATCTGAATGTTAATACCACTCAGAAGATTTACAGAAACTGTTTGATTCTTAATACCTCTTCTAAAGATATATCTCTACAGTCCAAGTGTGTTTATTGCTCAATAATAAACAGTGTCGACAGGAAACTCATACAGAGTAAACACGATCCTTATGTTTTACTTCTCTGTTTTCATATGAGGTCAATGCCCTGCTACAACTTTCTTCTCCAAATTCTTAGCAGTTCAGTTTAGATGTTTCTTCAGGGATATGTGTCATCAAAGAGTAAAAAAAGCTTAATTTAATCTACATTTTTTTGGGCCTGTGAAATATTTAACTGGTAAAAAAGGCTGTAGAAGCACCTTATATAAATAAACATTATTATTATTATTATCATTATCTCTCATTTGATTCTAGTGATAGCAGTAATTCTTGTACAAACTATTTTCTTCTCATATATTAAGCATTATGTTGACTAAAATTAGGCAAAACTAGTTCAATAAATTTAGATAAATTTAAATGGTGGCAGTATATTTTGTTCGCATCTCTCACTGAAAATATTTCTGCTGAAAGACAACTTTCTTGCTGGATCACAAATATCACTTTTTTGCTTTTTCTTTAAAAATAGTGATGTTAATCTTTTGGACTTTTGATATTTTTGTTTTACCTCTTTATCCTTTATTGATCCTGGATGCAATAGAACCAGGGTGTTAAAAAGTTGCAAAGGATGAAAGCGAGTCTTGAAAACTTTAAAAAAAGACAACAACAAAAAACCCCACGAAGTTAGAAAAAAGCTGAAAAAGAAACCTGGAAAAGATCTAATCAGCACCAGTGATAAGACATGATTTTGAATGATAAAAAAAGACAAAAAAATAACATCCTTCCATGTTTTTAAAGACACTAAATATTTTATATAAACATTTAATTTTTATAGGAAATGTTGTTTTGGCAATATTTTTAACAAAAATTAATTCCATTATGGAATGAAAATTGTTTCGCAATTGCGAGTCTCGATCTAGAATTTCTGTATGTCAGATTTCCAGCATCTTTTGGTCAGAACTTGGAAGATGAGTGTTTTACTAGGGAGCCTGGCCCTTTCGTATCATTTTATCATTAGCCAAAATATTTTTTTCCAGTTTTTAATTGCAGCATTATAAATTTTGTAGAGTCTGTGAATTCTGGTAATGAAATAGGACTCATTTTTACCCCATGTCCAGCTGGAATTTTTTGAACCCTGATGAGCAACAATAAAAGGTGTAGAAATCTCTTTATAAGATCTGCAACTCAGGACCTTCATTTATGTTTCATTTTCTTGTGTCTCTGAGCTTTCAGAAATGGAAGATTCCTGACTATTTTTTTTAGAAGATGAGATGGATGAATGTGTATCAAAATAATGATATCTATAGATTTCCATCTCCTCAGCTTTGCAGAATTTAAATTTGCACAGATTGTCTTAGCTGGACACCAGCAGAGCCTGTTACAAGACTCTTTTAAAGAAGAAAAATCCAAATCGTGGAATCAGAGTGGTTTGGATTGGAAGGGATGTTAAAGATCACCCGGTTCCACCTGCCCTGTTGTGGACAGGGACACCTTCCACTAGACCAGGCTGCTCAGGGCTCTATCCAACCTGGCCTTGAACACTTCCAGGGATGAGGCATCAGACAGAATCTCAGGACTTTGGCTTATAAAAATCTCTGAGTAAATTTCCAATCAGGAGGAGGCTCTTGTCCTTTTGACTGTGTTGTGTTTAAGTTGTAGCACCCTTGTCCCAGCCTTGGGACACAGGGTTTTCCTGTGGTTGGGCTGTGGACCCAGCTGGAGCACATCTTCCACCTTGGTTTGATGGGAGAGAGTTCAGATCCTGTGCCCTGAGCCTGCTTTGTGATGGGAGACGACTGAAAGATTTCTTTCAGGAAGATGTTTGCTGATTAGCATTCAAGTTTTAGCATACACCCACCCAAATTAGTTGGAAACAACAAAGAAAATTCCTTTCAGTCACCTCTGTAATTAATTAGGTTCCCTTCAACTGCAGACTGGTGGGTTTAGGGAAACACGCAAACTACAGAGCTTGAGAATTGATTTTTTTTTCCTGGTGTTCTCCGCTAAACTTTCTTTGAGTTTAGAAGCTGACAGTCTGTCTTTCTACTGCCAAAACTATTGACTGATTGCTAAGGAGCAAGTTGTGGGGAACTGAGCCAGATGAGAGGAACAGAAAACAACCAGGCAAGAGATCTGGACCTTCCTGTGCTGAATTTGTTCCTTTGCTGAAGCTGCCCCCATGACCCCTGAGTGCTGTATGACTGAGCTTCTCCATTGCTGTAAGTGCCAGCTGAGATTCTTTAAAACTTAAACCAGCTGTATGAATCCCAGACTCAGTGAGGGAGTGAAAAAGTGCTCTTCTCCTGAGTGACTTGGGAGCTCATGCTGCCTCTCCATGTAAGTATTTCAGGATTGTACTTAGGCTGTGTATGTGAGAGCAATTTTTCCAGACATGAGTAAGTGAGTGTGAGTTCTTACCTGGATTCACCCATTAAACTGCTGTAGTGCTGCTATTAAGACCTTCTGGCTTAACCTTTGGGGTTTTAGAAACATTTTCTTTTTCCTATTTCTGAAGGAGGGTTGTCTATGAATTTTTGTTCTTCTCTTTGTTTGCTCACTTGCCAATAAATGAAGTACTAAGCCATTACAGCTCTTAGGTGTTAAAAGTCAGAGTAAATTTTATTGTAATCTGTATAAAGCTGTAGCCTGAGGCCTTGCAGATCCTTTCCCATGTGAGGGAAGGTCACCAGCAGGCAGAAGGTGCACAGCTCTGGAGTCACAGGGTGCGCTACATATATTGTAATCAGCAGCTCCTGTGTGAGCTGAGGGGGGAGGCAGAGTTCCTTTAGTCCCTCTGAGTTAATGAAATAAGGATTTATGTTTAGAAACACTTGTTTTTCTGTATACTCACATGCACCTCTTAAACTCATGCATGAAACCGGAATGGTCAGAGAAGACAGAGGCAAAACCCTCTTTCAACAAAGCCAACACAGCACCCAGGACTCTTTTCCCAATTACCCTCTAAAACTGAGCTTGGAGGGCTGTGGCTGGAGAGCAAGGCTAGTCCTGCTGCTGGTTTGTGCAGTTTAACCCAGGAGAAGCAGGAGGGAAGAGAGGACTGCTTGCCTGAAGTCACAGAGCCAAGGTTGGCACACCTGGGACCGCAGTGTTCACTCCACCCTGTCTGGCCTCTCATGAGCACCAAGGCTGAGCTCACCTCTGTTTTTATCTCTTTCATTGAGAAGATGAGTTTGGAGGCAGCAGCTGCTTGTCAGCATTGTCACCTGCTGCTCTCCTGCTGGGTTTTTTTCCTAAAGAACGATCAATCATCCCTGTGTATCCATAGAAGTAGGTAGCTTGGTCTATAAAACCTTGTACTGAGCGACTTCTAGAATCCCTGAATCCCAGCAAAAAAAACCCTCCTCAGAAGACCAGTTCTGTGTCCTTTGTCATTGTCTCCCTATGAAGCAAACACAAACTCTTTCCTGCTCTCTCATTTTATTTCCAACCAGTAGTTTTATTCCACACCTCTGCATCTTACAATTTCTTTCCTGTCCTATGAGAGACTCTGGGGATGATATCTCTCTGCCTGATCCTGTCTTTCTAGAGATCATTGGAAGGAGCATTTTCAAGATTCCTCTTGCTCCTTCCAGCACCAGGACAGTGCTTTGCAGGGCCCTCTGAGTGCTTTTTCATCCTGGCATCCCTCGGGCATGGCCCAGGCATCTCCTGGCTTTCTGCTCTGAGTCAAGGGCTGTTAGCAGAGGTGGTCTTTCCCTTTGAAGAAATAAAGAATTCCTTGGTGTGGATTATGGGTGTGATATAAAGATATTAAGGGCTGGCCATGGAATTTACCTACCCCACCAGATTATTTCCAGCAGGGCATTGCAGCAGTGAGCACCAGCAGTGTGTGGCATCCCATGGAAGGTGAGCCTGTGCACAGGGCTTTAGGGGTTTGCAAAAGAAAAATAAAGGTGTTTAAGTTTACTGTGCAGTCAGCGTCACTTTTACCTTGATTATTTTAGGTTTCAGTGCATAATTGTAAAGTTTTTGACTTGCTTACACGTGTAATTATGTGCTGGTTACCTTTAATGTACTTGCTGTTCTTTTGCATTAGAGTGGATAAATATCACTACCTCACACTCGTACATATATTTTTCTCCACATGAAATGCTAAAAGCATTCCTACAAAAAAGGGGCCTGGGAACACTTAGAGGCACTTATTATTCAAATCTGTTTTTAACCAAGTAATACCCTTCTGAAAAAAACCCAACAAACCCCTCTTAACTTTTTGAAAGAACTTTATTTTTTGCATTGTGTACTGAATTTATGCTGGGAAAAATAGTGACAGTTTCTGGTCATCCAAGCGTGCAATCAGCTGATTCCTTGAACTGTCTAAGGTGAGTGCAGTTTCCAACATCTTTTAAAATAAATAGATTCTGCTTAAGGGTGAGCTGGTTCAAATTTAATGTATTTTGCAAAGGATTCGTGTTCTGGCATGTTTGTGCTGTTCTGGTCACTGAGTTTATCAATATGAAAATCTTCTGGCAGAGTGAAATAAATTGAAGTTGTCCTCACTGACATTCTGGAGTATTTTCAGAAGTGGTGAAGCTGAAAACCCCCTCATCATTCTGTGTGAAGCACAGAGCTTTGCCCTGGAGCTTTGAGTGCTGGGGTCAGTCTCAGCTTTGTTAAAGTCAGTGGCAACTTACTATTTTAATTCCCACTGGCTTCAAGTGAGACAGAATTTCACCCTTTAGTTTTATAATTCCTTTAGGGAATCTCTCGGGAGGGGAAGCAGGAAAACATGGTTTACTGCTAGTAAAAGGAACCTGGGCTGATGTGTAGAGCTCAGCACAGGGTGGAAGCCTGGCCTGCTCAAAATGGGATGTGAGGGCAGGGCACGGGGTCAAGTTACTTCTGATGGGGCTCTCTGCTGAGGGTTATCACAGGGGCATGGCTTGAGGAAGACAGGACAGCCAAAGGTGGCAGGGGCGTATTCAGAACACGAGGTTTATGATGGAGGTGGTAAGAAGAAAATAAGAGGTTATCAAACACAAAGTGACAGAGACCCCATAATGGCCTAAACAGGAACAGAAACTTGGAGTGAGTGTAACGCTGGATAGAGCTGTGGTCATGGAGAGTTATTTTAGAAGTGCGAGGAAAACATTCAATAAGTACAGATGAAACCATTGCACAGAGGTGGGGAACGTCAGCTTGTGGCTTGGTGCTGCTGGGAGGTGTGCAGGCCATGCTGTGGAGCCACTCTGCTTGGCATTTAGAAATACCTGGGCTGAAATTCCCAAAATGCAGAATTATCTGCAAATCCTTTATGCCCTCCGTGACAGCCTTCTCCTTACCAGGTAGTGCAATGTGCCGATCTCAGTATGAAGCCCTTTTATTCTCTGAAATTCAAGACTGGACTATGCAAACATATAAATGGGATTAATGAATGCAGCTCATTACCGGCTCTTGATTGAGACCACACATGGTGATAATCAATCACTTTGGAGTGCTAATGGCTTTGGGTGCCTGACCCCTAACCCAGTCTTTGATGGCCATCTTGTCGGGGACACTGAGCAGAGCGCTCTGGACAGCGTCCACTGCTCTGTAAAGCAGTCCAAGGAGGGCTGGCCAGATGCACGCGTTGACTGGAGGAATGATGCATGCTCCGAGGAACAAATTGCCTCCACACTCAGCTCCTTCTGCCTCTGGTGATGGAAGACCAGCTTGAGTTGTGCCAAGGAGATTTTGATGAGGAGGTCCTGCGAAGAAAGAGATAAGAATTGCGTAAAGGGTGTTAGGGTAAAAATCCAGCTGAATTTCCCTTGGCAGCAGGGTCTGGTGGAGCTGTTGTTGAATTTCTTCAGCTGCCACTTCCCTGGTGTCACCCTGAGAAAGAGTGGGCCATGAATCCACTGGGTGCTGCTGTGCATGTCCTGGGGCACCCTGGTGGTGCTGTTTGGTGGGGGGTGCTGAGAGGGGCCACAGGTCTGTCCAGGGTTGCTGAAGGGTCAGCCTGGCTGCTTGGCAGTGCCTGCTCACACTGTCTCCATCTTCAGACAACTTCTAGGAGCATGGCTTACATTTCCATGCTGTCCTGGCACTGTATGTCCTACTTAGTTACAGCAAGACTGAGAAATACCTGTTCCCTCTAGGTTTGATAAATCTTCATGGCTGGTTTCAATTGGCTGTAATAAAAATCCAATTATTCCCTCTGCTTTGTTGTCTCAGGCAATGATCTAAGATTATCTCAGTAAGATAACTTAGACAGCAGCTGATCTGAAGCAGAATAACGCTGGACTCTGAGAAATAGGAAAAAGAACTGTGGAGAAAGATTTGCCATGGAAACCTGTGATGAATCCTCTCATTCAGGGAATGAGGTTGTAGTTGTACAGTGGCTACTCCAGGTGACTTGCTTCTTAGCTGAGGTTCCCTATTTCCTGCTGAACCTTAATCCTGACTTCTGTGTTGGTCAATTCTACAGTAGCTGAGAGTGAGGCAGATTTCCCCTACTACCTCCACCCTGGCCCCAAAATATAGAGCCTTTTGTTTTGACTAAAAATTTAAAATTCAAGTGGTTCATTTTTGAATAGCTGGATAAATTAAAGCAAACTGGTCCTGGAGTGGCTGAAACAAGTCAGGTTCCCAGAGCACTTGTATTCATGGCTGGAAGTAGAGTTTGGAGAGTCCTCTGAATGCAGGTCTGCTGTCCATGCTATTGATTCCCTCTAGATCCCAAATCCAGCTGCCCTGTGATTGCCAGGGGCTGGATATGTTTGCTCCCTGATTAAAATGCTGCTAGGAATGGTTATACTCAATACAGACTATGAACCACTGGTCTGGAAGGATTAGGAATTAAATTTCAATAGCCTTGCTCGTGTTCACTAGTACAAAATAATTTTGGGGTATGGAGGTTGTGACTATAATGTAGAGAGAGGCAAGAGTGTGATTGCAGGAAGAACTGCTCTGTCTGAATATCGGCAATTCTCCTTTTGGTCTCTCCTGTAATATTTTGACATTTTGGCTCAGTTTTAGCCCATCATGAAATGTCCAAAAGAGGACGCCGAGGCTGTGCGTTCAGGGCAGTAAGGATTGTGTTATCCTGATTAGGGCAGAACAGGAACTGGTGTGTCTGCATATGATTATGAAACAGTACAGAGCGTGCAGTACAGAAAAGGCTATTCCCAAAACAACTCCATTACTTATATCTCATGGATTTTGTGCCTTTGATATTGCTTTGGCTATCTCTTACTATGGGTTTCCTTCAGCAACGGGGTTGGATGTTCAGTTTTGACAAGCGGCCAGACGTTTTCAGTTCTCTCACAGAGGTCATTGAGAGTTGGGCTGGCTATCTGACTGCAAATCTCATGGCTCTGGGTCTTCTCAGGAGATTTCTTATCCTCTGCGTTTTCCCTTGGCCAGTTGGAACTGTTAACAGCTGCCTTTGTTTCACTACTTCTGGAGCTGGACCAGACGTAGAAACAGAGGCGTGTGCACTGCAGAACTGTCACTGTGGTGTCTGATCCCCAGGGGACTTGCAGTGAGGAAAGGAGTTTGCCAGTTTTATCCCGTAGTACCAGGCACTTTTCTAGGAGTTGCAAAAAGTGCTTCAAAGTAAGAAATCTTCAGCGTTTATTAATGAAGAAAAAGTGGTTGGACACAGGAAAAGGTTGTTCACAGTCTGCCGGTCAAAGAGAAAAGGGTTAAAATATGTAAGTAAAGCAAAGAAAATACCCCAAACTCAAACCTCAGACCTGCTTGAGAGTCTTGTCCTAAAAAAAAATCAGCTGGCAAAAGACTTTAAATCAAATGAAGAGGAAATCCAGCAGCTTATGGCTGTGATGTGGAAATACCATTTCCACTCTGCACTGGGGCTTTATTAAGTAGGTATTGTAGAATAATCAACCAGGAATATAACATGGAATATTTGAAGGGCAGAAAGTCAAGGCCCAGGCTGGAAGTTGAGGTTTATGTGTGGATTTCTCTTCTTTAATTGCAAGGAGGACAAAGGAGGAAAAAGCTTTAAACCAATGAAATTTCATCAATATTTTGTTTTACAGCTAGAATGGGAATGGAAGGTGGGATTCAGGGGAGGCTTCCATGCACACACCTAATCAAATAACATTGCAAAGATAAGGGAGATTTTGATTATATTCTTCTGCTGCCTTGGTTTTCTGTGGAGACTGCGCTGTTTTATACTTGCAGAGTTCATCGAAAAGGGAATAATGGAATCAGGCAAGAATCTCTTTGTGACTGCCAAAACCTGAAAAATATTACCAGCCTCTGGCTTGGGTGACAGATTTCAGTGGAAATAGGATTTTTTTTCCAGAAAAAATCAGATTTAGTTATGATAATAGTTTCATGAATATATGACACTTTTGCAAAATTGTTCTATTAGAAAAATATCATTTCAGTCAGGTAGATCTTGTAATTTAACAATTCAAGGGGCTTTGTGTTTCAAAATTGCCTCTTTAAAACACTTATTGAAGTGAAGTAATTTCTTCAGGTTGAGTTAAGGTTTCTTTGGACCCAAATTAAGTAATTACAATTTTCTGCTTCATTGGAAGTTTTTGAAGGACATTAGGATAGATAGAAAGCAGTGCAAAGTCAGCATCGGTTATTACATAGTTCAGCTTCTGATGCTGATCCTGGTCTCATTCAAGATAATGGAAATGCTGGATCTGACATAAGGCGAAGTCCCTGAGATTTTTCTGCCACAACATACAATATTTTGAATAAGTGGACATCTCTCCTGTTGCCAGCAAGCAAAGCCAGGAAGTAGAATGCCACCTCTTCCAGCTTTTTGGGGGTGTCTTTGCTTTATTTCCCAGGATTAATGAGACTTTATCTGTCTCCATTGTTGTGTATTTTCTGATCCTTACAAACGTTTCCCATTCACAAAGCTCACTGCTCATGATGCCCAAAGTGTCAGGATTGTGTTTGTGCCCTCCCTGTGTTTATGTTCTGACTTGGGGACCAGCCAGCAGACTTAGATTTGCAGTTACAACCCTTGTGGGAGAGCAAATTCATAACCCCCTTTTGCCTCAATCCAGTTTCTGCTGTGGTGCTTGGAGGGTCTGCTGAGGTCTTCTGGAAGCAGTGAGATTCCGTAGGGAGCAATCACGGATACTCGCAATTTCTGCCTTACTTGTCTTGCCAGTAAATGTCATTAAGGCTTTTTTATGAAACAAGTTTAATTAATTCCGCTGAATTTAATGGCCACATTGCAGTAGTCTGTCACCCATTTACAGCATTAGTTTCTGAATGTACACAGCCCTTTTAAAAGATGAGAGCTGGCTTTGCTACATCAAGTTGTCATTACGTTTAACTAGGTCTTTAATTATAACCAGATGGATGAATTATTTTAATCGCTGCTATATATCTTAACAGTAGTTTGTACATTGACACAAAGTTGAGAACATCAAACAGAAATTAACTGCTAGAGCAGGAAAGCTGCCAACCTCTAAGGGAAGCAGTTGATCAGAACTTGTCATCTTAAAAGGCTCAAAGAATGCAAAACAAACAGTCAGGATTAGTATACTAAATATGGCTTATCAGCCCCACTCTCTTCTCTGATAATCCATCTATATCATTTATTTTTAATACTTTGCTCTGCATATCTCAGAGTCTGTAATTAGACAGCTCCAGGTATTTGCTTCTTCCTGCCTTTGAAATTATTTGCTTTGAGGCTTTTCAGAGAAAATGATACAATTATTACATGACTATTTGATGCACAGTACAAAAGGATTTCCACATAGGACTGTCCCTTTGTGTGTAACAATCCATTGGAGCTCCTGCTGGCACCTCCAGGGATTCCTGCCTTTCAGAGCAGCCTTTTGGAAGCTGAGGAAAGAGCTTCCAGGTTGGGAGTGGGAAAGCTTTTTCATGCCATGTGTATGAAAAAATTTTCTTGCACTGACTCCTGCACTGAGGGCACAGTGTTGAAGCCTGAGCTTCCATACTGGGAATTCAGGAGAATATCTCTCATCCAGCTGGGAAAAGGCTTAGGTATTTTTTCCTGACTAACCCCACGTTTTCTGCCTCTCAGCCTGGTGCTGCTGTCTGCCAGTCACTAAATCTGCGGGGTGGGTCCAGAAGTAAAGAATGGGAATGGTGTTTGCCTGGATTTGGTACTGGAGCAGACAGCAGGAATGTGCTGTGGTCCATGAGCCCATGCACCGATGCCATTTCCTGGGACAGAGCTCTCTGATGCTGCATTTCTGCATCTCCCCTCTTACTGTCGGGAAGGAATTAGGAAGGGGCTTCAGGAAGTCTCAGTACTGTCACTTTGTGAATAAACCATCCAAAGGGAGTGGAATTAAACTGACACCGAGTGATTTTGTTAGAAACACCCAGGGTGATTTTGTCTGTTTGATGTCTGATTATACAGCAATTACTTTCTAGTTATGGCGTTGATTTGAATGAGATTATTGTGCTCTTGATCAAGTGCGAGTGCTGTGATAAAACCCACTGCATTTGTTTGTTTTCTTGCCAAGTAATGAGGATGTATGAAGTAGGATTATATTGTCTTTTAAGAATGTTTTATATTTATCAGTAATGGGCCAACTATGGCCTTTATTGTTTAAAGCAGTGAGCAGGTAGCTGTGAAAAACAGTGAAGTTAAAATATTCCAGTTTCATTTTCTCTTGACTTTGAATTTTCTTACTCAGATAAATAAAACAATAATTTATACTTTGTCGAGCAATGTTTTATCTGTAAAAAAGCCCTCAGCTGCAATATGCTTTTCATTCAGTTGGAATCTCTCTCCAGCCAGAGCCAAAACAACCCTTGCTGCAGGGTCCCACAAATATTTTTCTCCTATAAACTTAGGAAGTTCAGAAAATGTTTGTACTCTGGAACTTCTTTACCTGCCTGATAACAGACTTGCTCTAAGGCACTGGATGAATCTGTGAAAGTCAGTCCCTGAGGGAATTCCAGGGACTATAAATACCTTTGGGATCTGCTGGTCAGACTCTGTGCCTAACTTCCCTGAGTGGATAAGCTTGTGAGGTGATCAGGCAGTGTAAGTTTTGCAGATAGAAATCATAATTATATCTAAGATAGGCAAAGTGCTCTTTTAACTTCACTTCCTTGTTGTTTCCAAACTTTTCAAATGGCAGGGATGCTGCAGCGGTGTTTGGAAGGTACTGAGAGTGATGCTCATTGTGCAGGTTGCTCTGACAAATGCAGCAGAGCTGGCCCGGCCACAGAGGCAGCATATCCTGGGACAGGCTGAGAGGAGGGTTGGAACACCCAGGCAGAATGACCGGGATGAAGGCAGCAAATGTCATGTAGTTATCTAAAAATTCATCTCTCTAATGGATAGGTTAAAAAAACCCAGAGCTGAGCATGCAGTAACTTGCATCTTTGACAAGTAGCTCTTGAAAACTGAGAGCTGCTCTCCACCCGAACACTCGTCTTTCCAAAGACATATTGCAAATGTTTTCTTTCACTCAGTTCTCCTTTTCCTGTTCTGGCAGTCGGTCCACATTTGAAAGCAGAACAGGCTCAGAATTCCTTGTTTAATACCCAAACACTGAAGTAAATGTCATCTAGCAAGTGGGTATCTGAAAAGGAGAGAAGACATTAATGAGCTTTTACCTTCTGCCTCCCAGAAACCAGCAGGAGAGATGAGCAGAAATTTTCACTCGGAGCTGCAACTCAGTATTTACTTTGACATTTACTTTTACAGAATCAAAGCCTAATGCCAGCTGGGAGCATCCTCTGCATCCCACCAGGTCCACCCCTGTGCTCAGGAGGGCAACTCTCACCATTAGATTTTTTTAGTTCCTAGTCAGAGTAGAGAGTCAAAGTTCATATACCTTTAAATCTCATGGTTTATGTCTCTGAAAGGAGAGGGAATAAAAAGGTCAGACAAAACCTCCTTTGATCCAGGAATGATGAAATATTCTTGATCAAAGTAGAATATTGTTGACATTCTTAAATTGAGACACTTCATTAGAATCTGTTTGACAATAAAATGCATCTGCCTGCAATCCCCTGGCCCCTTATCAGAGCTGTTGTGCCAGCTGCTGATGCTTCGTTTTTCCTGGTGTGCCATGCTTCCCGAGTTATGATTCTGAAGATGTTCCTTCCTCTCTCATGGCTTGCACTTACAGCTGTGCCATTTTTCTAAAATGAAATGTGTCCTCTTGCCAGTCTGTACTACTGCTTTGATCTTTCATGACTCTTCTGAATTTGCACAAGAGCTCCACAGCCTCCTTCCTGTGTGTGTCCTGGCAATTCTGAGGAATCAAGGAAATTTGCCTAAAGACAAATTTTGTTTTAGATTTTAGTCACTTAGCCATTATTGTTTTAAATGGATGTTTCTGTCCAAAGCCAGAGATTTTCATAATCCATCCTTACACCTTCTCTTAGATAATTGTGGTGGAGGGGAAGAGAGTTGAGGAGTGAGCCCTTCCTCTCCATGGGAAGGTGGATGTTTAAGGGCTCTTTGTACCCACATGCGTCTCCAACAGCTGGGAGTGCCTGGCTTAGACAGCTTCTGCCAGGGAGAAAAATGTAAATGCATCAGGTGCAGGGATTTTCCTGGTCCGACTTAGAAGCTACTTTTATTTGTGAGGGCATGGATGCACTGTAAGAGAAAAGCAGCTTTGAGATTCCCTGTTTTCACAGGCATTTACCCTTGCGATGAAGTGTTTGTGGAATCACTCACAGGCAAAAGGGAAAGCCCTGTCCTTTGTGCTGTGCTTGTGGACAACTGCCAGTGTGTTGTAGTAGCCCAAAGGGCAGGCTCTGTGTCCAGTCACCTCCAGGGTAGCCTAAGAATTTACACCTCCAGGCCTCAGTGTGCCTGTTGGATGATGATGATGATGGTTTCCTAATGCCTTTGGTCCTGTTCCCCATTTAGCCATTCCTGGAACTGGCTGGATTTGCACACTCACAAGATCCATTATGGCAGCAGGACAAAGGAGCTCCTGCAAGCTGGGCCGAAAAAAGAAAGTAAAATAAAACCTCCATTCATGGGATGAAGGACGATGAAAGGCAGGGAGGAAAGATGACACAAAGCTGACAGCTGTGGCACACGTCTCCTCTCTTAGCCAGGGAAGCTGACAAGTAGATTGCTCAGGACAGGCACTTACAGGTTACCCTGTCAGCTACTTGAATGCCTTGTCTTTTATCTGCCACCTTCCTAGGAAAGAACAGAGAGAGCCTGTGCCCATCTGATGAGCTGGTTCATACTGGCACATCATCAACTTTAGCAGCACATGAACACAATGTAGTCCCAAAGCTCCACTTGGGTTACTGAAATCTTTCCCCTCTCTCTTCTTGTGGACATGCCTGCATGGAGACATGTACCTGCCCAAGCAGCTGAGTGCCCTTGAAAAGTACTATTCATAGAAGTAAAATTCTCTCCCCTGTCAGAATCAGTCTATTTTTTTCTCTCATAAAGCCTCACTCCATCAGTCACTGCACAAAACTGTGACTTGATTTGTGTAGAGTAACTCCTGCAATGCCCAGAGCTTGTTCTGTCTGATGTGATTTCAGTCCTTTTGCCTTGTTTCTGTCTCCAGTGAAGACAAGAACAATGATGACCGTCATTTTTTTTCCTAAAATTTGCTGAGTTTCATGTAAAAGAAAGGATTGTTGTGTCTAATCTCAGAATAAGGGAGAAAGATGTGAAACTTCCTTCCACCTGTACCTAGTGCTGTGTGGGGTCAGGGAAGTGAGTGACCTTCTCATAAAATGCATCCTAGTGAAAAGCATCGATGCAGCTGAGCAGAACTTGCCCAAATGCCATGAATCCCATCATTTCCTAACTTCAGTTGTTGATGTTGTCATCCCACATGTTGACTTAAGATGGGGTATATGCTGGGTGTAACTTAAACACCCTAAAATTTAATTTCAAATTATAATTGTTTCTTGTAATTCAGCCACACTAAAATTTCCCCAGGAAGAGCATCACTTTTGTTGCACAATTTTGAGTTATTTCTGACCATGACCATGTCAGAGTTATTTGACCTGGCAGCCCATCCTCTATCCTTATTTAGAGAAATTACTTCGTGCTACCTCTGAAAAATTCAGCCAGAGCCAATGTAAAACGTTGAAATGATCAGCCTTAACCGTTGCAGCTGTTTCAGCCATACCCTAAGCAAGGATGTGCCAGGTAACATTACCTATTGTTACCTTTCAAATGAAAGACTTGCTCCACTTCCTATTAATGTCTGCAGTAAAGATCTCACTGATTGTCACGCAAGCAAGTAGAGTTTTACGAGTCTGCTCAAGGAAGAGAACTTCAGTACAATTTATTTTGAGTTCAGGCAAGATTTGGTGATGCATGAGCCCCAAGTGTTTTGCCTGAGTGCAATCTAGCGAGGCAGACAGTGACTGCCACTGTAGGTAGCATGTTAAAGTGCTGCCTAGGACCAAATCAGGATGTTTATCTGAATCATAAAACTAAGATAGGCCTCTGTTGACTCTCAGGATTCAACAGAAGTTAACAAAATTAAATGCCAAGCAGCGAGTCTTTGAGCGAACATAGTAAATTCCCTAACACATCATCCCCTCCTTTTCTTCTCCAGGACTGTGTAGTCAGTGTTTATAGAAGGCTAAACATGCTGTGTGGTACAAGAGCTTAAAGATTAATTAGTAAACAATTATTATACACTTTGAAGAGGAGAAGCATTGACTGTGATTATGATAGAGATACATTTGTGGGCCATGGGCCATTCAGAGTATTGCCAGTAATTAAAGATACGTTCAGTAACTCTTAATTAGCTTGGATAACTGTATATATCTGCGGTATCATCAAGCAATTTTCTTGAGCACGCAGGTTTTGTTGTTATAGATTCAGATGATTGCATACAATGTGTTTTGTGGTTCATGAAATGAATGTAGGTGCCTACAATCCTCAGTTGCTATAAATCAGTGTCACTGCAGGCCCAGGGAGCTGTGCTGATTCACACCAGGGAAAGCTGCATTCACTGGGGTTTCCTGCATCTCGTGAGCTTTTATTGTCAGTAGTGGAGTGTGATCAGGCAAAGACTGTGTCCCTTTTCCCAGAAAGGAAAATACACTTATTTCCCCTGGGGTCTCAGTCCTATGTGCTTCCAGCTGCCAGTCACACTGATGACAACATTTACTCATTGAATACTCCAAAACCAAACAGATAGTCTATGCCTCAGGAAATCCTGGTTCCAACTCCCTCCCTTTTATTGCCCTGCTTGAGCAACTCATTCACAGCCCAAGAAAACTGGTTTGTATTTGGAATGCTTAAGTTGGTCGGGAGTGCTGATAAATAGTGACACCAAAGCGGCGCTCCTTGAAGAAAACAACAGAGCAAACCAGAGAAAGGGGAGTTTCATCAGAAAGTCAAGGCCCCTGCTGGCAGGACCACACCTTTGAGAGTGAGCTCTGTGGAGTAGGTGCAACCTGTTTAAGGAGAGAAAAGCAAGACCTGTTTGTTGAAGCATTTGGAGGAGTAATGTGAATCCCTGCCAAGGGGCAAGAATTTAGCTGACCTTGGCTGCAGTAAGAATATATTGTTCCCTTTCAATAGAGAACAGAAACAAGGAGCTATGCTCACTCCAATGTCAGAAAAAAAGAAGTTTGTATTCAGTACATTGGAGAAATGTCCAGAAATAATTCACCTTAGTGAAAATATTACTTCTGGAATAGTACCAAGGTCAGCAAGACCCTGACTTATCAATTCTGTTAATGTTCACATAAATTCAAGCTGTCAAACACTAACTTGTCCAGCTGAGATATTATGAAAGACTCTCCTCTATGTCTCCCTTCTCTGTATTTCTTTCTGTTTTGCACACTTCCATCCTTGCTCCACTGCAATTTAGAGGTTCAGCCTATGGCAAGGCAGGATTGCAAGGTTTTAGGTTTTCTAAGCCTTAAATGAAGTAGAAAGGGGAGATTCTGCAACATCTTAAAATAATTCACAATTCCCAAAACGTCCTTCAGTTGTAGCCATGTCTGTGAACAGGATATCCCTGTCTTACACAGAACTGTTGGATTAGCACTGCTGCAGTGACTGTTCTGGTGAGGGTTCAGCATGCAGGTTGAATACTTTCTCCGAGTTTGGTTCTGCCAGGACTGAACACCTTGGCTCTGAATTAGCAGAGCAATGTAACACTGGTTACAAATGTGGCCAATGCTGTCTTATAACCTTGTACATCAAACAAATTCTTCACAGCCTCGAAGAAAGTGAATTTGGTCAGAACAGATGAGGGGAAACAGAGTCTGGGCAACGTTGTGGCTGTTTCCAGAGTACTGGTTTATACCCTTATGAAACACTTCTCCAGTTCTGCAATGTTTCCTACACCTGGCTCACTCCTTGTGCCTGACAAATGCCTCTTATGCCACCAAGGGGAGAGTGGCAAATGTGTCCCCTGTGCCTGTTTAAGCACACTGGCACTGGTTTCAGATCCATGGACCTTGTCCTCTTGCTCTCAGTGCCAGCTCCACTGCAGAGGAGTCTTCAGCTCCTAGTTTGCAGAGACTGAACAGGGACTTTCCTCCAGGACAAGAACAGCCTTGGGTAAAAGTCCCTAGGAGAACATAAAGCACAAAGCAGTCAGGTCTGTCCTTTTCATAAAACTTCAAGAACTTTTTTGTCATTTATGGAAGAGCCAATAAACAACTCACACTTTCCTTTGTTTCCCTGTCTCTGTTTCTTGCTGCTTTAGAACAATAACCACAGTATATCTCAAAGACTGATAAGGAATGAGAACCCAGGGGTACTGGTGACATTTCACAGGATGAAGTTAAGAGATGGCTGACCTAATGTGACAAGTGTCTTTTTTCAAGTCTTTGCTAATAGCAGTAACCACTTAGACTCCTTAGGTGTGTGTCAAATGCCAAGGGCAGTCAACTGAGTCATGTCAAAAGGCTGCCTCTCGTGAGTGAATGGTCTCATATCAGCACAAAGCCCTGTAAATCCACCAGGTGGACTTTAATCATTTTGCTTTCAATGGATTTGGTTAGCAAGAAGTCTTTGAGAGGCTAATATTTCACCCTCTGTGGCTGGGAGTATCTCAGTTCTGCTCAGTGATGCCGACTGTCCTTTTAGCTGTACAGCTTGGGTTCATTTTCCCTTCTTTGTCCTTTGAGGACTTGACCTGATAACAAAGCTGGGGAACCTCCTGTTGGTTTTCACAGGACTTTAGTCATTCTTGACCAACACTGAATTTTGAAGCACTTTGTGCTTGAAATTCTATTTAGAAGAGTCTATGAGAAGTAACCTCAAGGCAGAGCAGCCAAGTCTGTGCCTGAGTATGATGCTCCAGTATTGAATGGTCATTTTTTTTTATTTTCTGTGCTCACATTCAATTACACAATCTTAGATCAGGCTTCCATTTTTCTTGGTGCTTTACAAGCACATTACCAGGTGAGTCCAAAGAGAGTCTAGTCCATTTGTGTTGTTTTAGAAAGAAAAAAAATTAACATAAAAAAAAGTAAAGTGAAATTTCAGTTTGCTGTGCAGGATTATGCTTAAAAATGAATTCAAAAAACAGTAGTGAAAACCTGGAAATACCTTTAAAAATTCTACAATCTAATAATTTGTCTCAGCTATTAATATAACTTAAAGAAAATAATTTCTTTACTGTTTTTCTCTTCTTCTCTTCCAGTCCCAGTCTTTTACCTACTGCCCTCCAATCCTTGCAACTTCCCTGGAAGAGGAATGATGCTGTCTAATTTAGGTAATGTCTAAAGCAGGAAAACCCTGAGTTGTTTTTGGCTACTCCTCAGAAGGCAGAGCAAGTCACCAACTGTGGCAAGAAAAGGTAGTGTGAGTTCCTCTGTTTGAACAAGGTGCACCTCCCTTTGTCCCAGAAGCTTTCTCCAAGCGTGGCACACACTCTGTCCATGCTTCTCCCAGAGCTGGTACTGCAGCCCCGGCCTGCAGGCAGCCCAGAGCTGGGAGCAGCTGCTCTCCTTGTTCAGCTGTGCTGCAGCAGAAATTCCTGCTCACAGGTTCTGATCCTGCCTCTCTGCTGGAGCTGCTGATCCCACTGCAGAGGAGGACAGCAGCTCATGTGAGGAATGCCAAATCTGTCTCAATCCACGTGACCCAGGTCAGTCTGTTTTGGTTAATCTGGTGCATATAGTGGATTAGGAATTGTTCCTGTGGGCTGTGCCCTTTGGGGAGATGGTGGTGGACACTGAAGAGGAAGAGACAATCGCCACCCTCTGCTGTTCTCCAAACCCACATCTCTTCACTCCACGTCTGCCAGGTGCTCCCTCCTACAGCTTGGGGCCACAAACATTGACAGCATCAAGTGTTCCATAGTCACCAGAGCAGAAGGGAGCTTGAAGGGAGGGATTGGAAAACTGACAGTGGAATGGATTTCTCTTGTTTACAGTGAGTCCCACCCATGCTTGAGGAACACTTTGCAGGAAGGCCTGAAAGGGCTCATTTGGAGCAGTCACAGGTGAGCACGGGGCTGTTCCCACTGGCCAGAGGAAGCTGGAAGTTGGATGCCAGTCTGTGATAGATGCCAGTGCAGGGAAGAGCAGGCCAAGAAGAGCCTGAAAATGGAGAGTCTCATGCAGTGTAGGGGGATGAATCAAGAGTTTGTCCATGATATCAGTTTCCTTATTGTTTGCTGATCTTCATGCAAATATTTGGGATTTTGGGCACTCATGAGCCAAATTGTGGTCAATGCAGGCTTTTTTAATGATCATCACTTGTAGTCTACTAATTTTCTTTTCCTCCTTCTTTCCTTTTTTTTTCCCCCTCAAAGATTCATCGTTAGAAAAACTTAACTACATGGACAGGAAAAAAACCAATCCCTTCCTTTGACAAATTGGAAATCTCCAAAGACTTATAAGCCAGTATGAAAGATTGACTTAATGGAGCAGTATATTTTTGATACAGCAAGGAGCCTCCCAATCCTCTGATTAGACTGATATAGATTTTCTAGAGATTAGCAAAATCTGAAATGCATTAAAAAAAAATCCAGTGTGACAAAACAGTTTTGACAGCATAAATGAAACCTAAAGCAATGTAAAATGTAATTACTGCAGCTATCCCTGTGACCCGTCAGCGTACGCTGCCTTGCTCTGCCCTCAGGAGAGCTGGGCTTATTTTCCACCTATTTATTTTTCTGCATGTTTGGCAAGGATATTTTTAGTTTAATCATTTGCTTTTCTTTGGTGCCCCATTTCTGGTTCCTCTGTGTTCTAACGTGGGTTTTGGTGAAAAGATTAAAAAAATAAATAAATAAGGGATTGGAAGGTTATGAAGAGGGTACAGGAAGTTCAAAGATAAACCGGAATCAATCCCTTACTGCCTTTCCACATGCTTTGGTGGTAGGGCTGTGTGAGTGCTTTATTTAACTTGCAGAGGTCCAGGAGCAGTGCTGGGGTTTATTTACATTCCAGTGGAATGGAGGGGCCCTGCTGGCATTAGGAATTCACAGTGCTGGGCCCGTGCGTCTGGGCAGTGACAGTTCCTACCTTGGAGAAACCAAGTGACCATGAGACAAGAGAGGAGGAAACAGGCTTGAAAGTCCCACAGACACACAGAAAGTGGAGGAGTGCTGGCCTGTGCTTCCCAACGTGAGGGTCCTGGCATCAGCCACCCCAGCACTGGGAATGCAGCTCTACCTGCCGGAGCTTTCTTCTGAAAAGCTTCCTCTTCACTGCTTTATTTTTTTGCTGAAGGTAACGTTGGATCTTCTGAATGTTGTACTTAATGTGTCATATCTATACCTGGTCTTGAACTGGCAGCCTTGGGGAATCAGTTTTTGGTCCTTGAGCCCTTGTTTTCCTAGCTATTGCCACAGCAGGGAATGAATTAAATCAGTCAGCAGACAGCTCCAGATACTAAAAAGCCCTTTTAAAAATAACCACAGGGGAAGTTATTTGGTGTTTTGGGGAGGGATCATAATTGGAAATTTTATCTGGCTCTTGGACAGCACCTGTCTGAGGTATTTGTGTGCCTTCCATTACCACGGGATCTGAGGAACCTGTGCTCATCAGTGTGCTCATGCCATGGCTCCTGTTCACAGGGCTGCTGCTCCTCTCGCAGGGTTCGCTCTCAAGCCTTCAGAAAGCCTTCAATTGCTCTTGTGATTTTATCTGGAATCTAAAGAACAGGTTCCCCACGTGTTCCTGACCTCCGGGAAGCTGGCAGCCCTCCAGTTTTCCTGGGCCTTGCTGCCATTTCCATCCCATGCCAGCATAACTTTTAATTAAAGCTGCTGGTCCCCATGACTTGGTAGTGGAACAGGCAAAATTTGGTGCTGGTAACGTACCCTGTGATATTTTTAATGAGTTGCTTCTTCTGTCTTTTGCTCACTTATAACTCCTGATGGAAATTTTGCAGGAAAGGGCACTCTCTGTGGGTGCATAGCTTGAACAATGGGTTTTGTGTACAGATGGCAGCAGGTTTATGGTCATTTCTGTAAATATATGATTATAACAACCACATCAGGAATTTAATTGATAACCCAATTATAACAGACCCCACAGTAACCGGCAACACAAGCTGCGTTTTACATTTATGTCTTTTCATACAGTCAGATGGTTTTATTGCCCTGGAATTTAATGCATTTTAGATTT
Source organism: Chamaea fasciata (assembly GCF_029207755.1). Taxonomy (NCBI): domain Eukaryota; kingdom Metazoa; phylum Chordata; class Aves; order Passeriformes; family Sylviidae; genus Chamaea; species Chamaea fasciata. The sequence goes on along the minus strand of NW_027094088.1, from coordinate 8,084,790 downwards.
GCTAATCTCTCTAAAATCTATACATCAGTTTAGTCAAAGGATTAAGGTTTCTTTAGTAAATCAAAAATATACTGCTCAATTAAGTCAATCTTTCACATCAGCTTATAGGCCTTTGGAGATTTTTAACCTGTAAAAGGAGATTTTTCAAGTAGGATTTACACTTTTACAACAATGCAGGAAAACAGAAAGAAATACCAAATAAATAGACATTACAATTAAGTAATGACTGTGGAAAGAGGCATGTTTTTTTCACCAAAATATGCAATATTGGAAATGTTGATGTTACAGGTGAGGTACAATGAATTCACAGGGACTCAAGAATTTTATCCATAAAGTTTTACTAAATAGGTTCATGGGAGTGAGATCCAAGACCAAATTAGCTCCAAACTTGATGTGTTTCTGCAGAAAATTTTGTTATCTAAGATGTTATGTCTGATACTCTAGGAATCATCAGAAATGGTGTCAAGAGGGGACAAAAAACCCCTCACAACTTTTGAAACATGCAGAAATCTTCAGGCTTCAGGGCACAAACTCAGTCACTGAGTAACAGGAACTGGGTAGAAGTTTTCTGTCATTGGTAGTGTTGGTGGCAGGTAATTCCCCCAGTGGTCATGTGAGGATCCACAGGAGCTCATGGTCGTCAGTATACTTATTTCCCCAAACCTTTCAGATGTAGGGCAAGTTTAATTTATTGACTTTACAGGTACAGAACTGAGGCACAGAGTCCCATACATTTGTACACTTCCAAGACACTGGGCAGAAGTCACACAGAATGTGCTGAAGGGGAGGACTTAATGGAGATTTTCCAAGCCCCCGTAGAGCACCCAGACTTCTGGACCGCGTTCTGCACATTTTCTCTGGTTATAGGCTGCTCCCAAATGCACAGAGTGGCTGAAGCCGGTGGGGATAATTCCAAGGTGTCCATAGTCCCTCAGGCTGCTGTGTTCCTTGACCAAGGTCCTCCTTCAGGCAGTGCTGTCCCAATTCTCTGTGTCAGTACACACCAGCACTAGTTTGTTGTGGTGGTGCTGCAGAACAGATAATGCTTCTCAGAAACAGCAAACTTCTGCAAGCTGCCTTTGAGCTAAGTTATTTATTTCACACAGGCCTGGGAAGGAGAACAAAGAGCTGAGCCCAGGGTCCCTCATTTGTGCTGTGTGCCAGAGCAGTGCCGAGCTCTCTGGGCATGAGGTGCAGCACACAAACATTGCAGTGCCTTAGGAAAATTAATTTGCTGTGCAGCCCCTGTGTAAAAATTATTGTAGGAGCTGCAATAGCAAAGGCAGTTGTTAAGGCTGAGTTGTAATCCCTACTCTCTGCTAATAAGTTTCTGCCAATAACTTTCTCAAATTCTTTTTGCTCAGAAATTTTCCGTGCTTGGTGTTAGCCCTAAGGTGAAGTTTTTGGAAACTCTGAGAGGATTTTGAGTAATGACAGTGTGAATAAAATACATTTTTCCTCCTCATGTTTTAATGAAACTTTTGCATTCTGAGAAGCCTCTGAAGCAAAAAGCTTCAGATTTGTTTTGTAGCCCTGAGTAAGGAAAGAAAGCAGCATAATTGATGTCTGCAGAATATCCTGGGTCACAGAACTGCAAGACTTGTGCTGACTGTGTGTGGTCACAGCAAATTTAAAGATGAAGGATGACATTCTCAGAAGTATCTAATGGTTTAGGCCCATTTCAAAAGCAACATTGACATTTAGGAGATTAAATGTCATAGAATCTCATAGGATCGAGACACCTGCCTGCCTCTTGAAAGTAAAAACCTGTTTCAATAGAGCTGGGAAAAGAGTGCTTCTCTTTTCATGAAGCCTGGGATTATTTCAATCCCCAGGTTCCACCAGGAACCTACCAACACTACATGGAGCTCCCATGACATGCCACACAGCTGAGCCACACAGGAGACCATGGGGGAGCACTGGGGATATGTAGTGAGGGATTTCCCCTCTCTGAAGGATGGGAGTCCTCAACTACAACTCCTGGGGGGGGGGGGGTGTCTGTGTGCTTTAGGGGCTGTAGGGTTAAGGATACTTGGTTTGAAATGTTCTGTATCCTTACAAAATACTGAGCCACACTGGTCCAGTCTACATCTCTGACTCAAAGGTTTGATCACTAATTTTAAATGAGACAAGTGAATAAAACAAAACCAATTTTAAGCAAACCTTTACATGGGAAAGTGTTGCAATCTATCTCTGACTCTGTGTGTACTGATAAACATGGTTCGGTTTTCATTTCTGTGACATCTCAAAGGACTTCAGCTGAGGTATTTAAAACACGTAAAGGTGGCACTCAGGGCCTTGGTTTAGTGGTGAACTTGGCAGTGTTGAGTTTACAGTTGGACTTGATGATCTTAAAGGTCTTTTCCAACCTAAAGGATTTTATGGTTCTTTAAACCCAACATGAGCCTTGTCTATTAAAGCTCTAAAACGCCTTCAACAAGAGAAACACAAAAAGCGATACTTTAGTGCCTCCTATGGCTTTTCCATTGCTGTTGGCCAGGTCAGAAAAGTCTTTCCCATGTTACAGGAACAGATTTGTAGCTAAGTAAATTTACTTGCCTGCATCTTCTGTTTTCTTACAGTATTTATGTTGTCTCTTTGTGTAAGTGCTTCTCTTGTTGAAGGTCTGCTGGTTGAAGTTCTTAGGGGTGCTGAATTTTCACCAAGGACCTTGGCTCCCAAGTGCAAGATCCCTTGGTCTGTTAATGGTGCCGGGGGAAGGCTGCTGCAGTTAAAAAAAATGTTCATTAACTGGTGCCTCCATCAGAGCTGCACTGAGTGTTGGTTCCTAAAATACTGTACTTTTACAATAAATGAAAGAAGTCATCGAGATGTTGCAGTTCTTAGAAATCCCTCTATGCTTTAAATAATTGAAAAATCGGTGCTGGGGTAATGTGAAAGCTGAGGAGTCCAAAGTTCAGAGAGGGGCTGTCTGAAATACATGATTTGTGTCACTGACTGAGCTGCATGCACATACACAGGGTGAGACCAGAAGGCGTCTTCCAGTTCAGTTCTCCTTGTTAAATATGAGATGTAATTGTTTATTATTTAATCTATGCTTTGCAGCATACAGGATGTATAATGAGGCTGAATTAATATTGTGTTTGGAAAGGTCATTTTTGGAATTTTTTATCACTTCTGGCCCCCTTCTTTTTTTTCTTTTTTGTTTTAACCTGGATTTAGGGACAACTTTTACATTTGCATCATATACAGAGGAATTGAATGGCTTGAATGTGTGCTGGAGTGCTCACCCTGGAACCAGCAGGAAGTGATTCCCCTCTTGAATCCCTCAGAACTCCTGCTCCCAACTGAATTAGCTGAATGGGCCTTTAACTGTATCCGAGTGTTCGTTTTCTCTCTTATTTGGACTGATTTTTTTATATTATGGCTTTTTAAGCAATGCCATTATTGCTTTCTTCTCAGCAGATCTGTTCCTGTAAATTTTTAATACAGAACACCTTCCTTTCCTTGCATTTCCAGCACCCTGTATGTCCTGTTTGGGTTTGGAAATCCAGGAGGTTTTAAATTTTCTTAGGACAATTTCCTCCAATACCTTTGCAATGAATCTGGTCTGCATCAGAATTGCCATGTGCTATGCAGCTAAATTCCATTATGAACTGGGGGAATATTTATCAGCCTTGGATTATGGCATTATTAACACCCTAATACTGATAACTCTCAGCAGTTCACAAGACCATCAAATGTTTTCTTTTTAATACTGTCACAGATTTTTCAGCCAGTGCTGGAGATAACTTGACAGTCCCATAGAGTTTGATGTATGTGTCTGGAGAGAGGGAAGAAAAAAAAGAGTTGAGACCTTCCAGTCAAACCAATGTCTTTAATGGCTTCCCTAGATTAAAATAATCCCTATGGGAAATCCACTATGACAACAGTTCTTATATAGATTTTCTGATTTTTCCAGTCACTGCTTCTGTGCCACAACCATTCTTTGAAACTGTTTATGTTAGTGAAAGGCCTCATTCTCAGAGCCTTTTATTTTCTTTTTAAAGAATGTGTTTTAACTCCATTAAGAAGAGTTTGAAGTTCTCACTTTCTTCCTTGGGCATTAATGTGCCTATTAGTCCTGCATCTTCGGGATGTTTGACAACGTGAAGAAATGTAGGGGTCAGTTGTGACTCTTGTATTAAAGGTCATCTGAGTGTTTGCGCTTAGTACAGTATTTATAACATGGGTGAGTTCAGCCCCTGGGGGGATTGAAGAATTAGGCTGCATGACAGAAGGCCAGGCAGTGACACTGCTAAAACACGTTGCTGGTGTTGATTTAAAATCAAAACGAGAAAACAGATTTGCAGTCCCAGAGTCAGGCACGCTTATTCCTGTTTAGGTGTAGCTGCAATAGAAATCTAGCCCTGAACAGGCTCTTTTCAGAAACAAGACCTGAGTCTTAACATGGGGAACTTTTATAGGAGCCCAAGTTCATTGAGCACTTTCTCGTTGGAGGAAAAAGTTGTAATGTTTGATAATGACAGGAATTAAAACTACTGAGGAAGTTTTAAACTGCTGGGTGGGAGAGGAAATCCATGAGAGAGCGCAAAGGACTGGAGTATTTCTGTGGGTGTCCACTGGGACCCAAGCTCATCTGTTTGTAGCACTATTGTACTTAACCTTTGTACCTCTGCTTCAGGTTATGTGCTCAGCCAGAGAGCTGTGAACATGAAGGAGGTCAGACTAGTATTTGTACCCCTGCCACTAGAATTCTGTTGGAACACATTGCTGTGGGCACAGGTCAGAGATTGTCCAATTAAAAACTAAGCCTAGACTTTGCTGCTAGCACCAGTTGTCTGGGGCTTTGGACTGCTAGGTAGATGTTTAACAAGCAGCTTCTCCTGACCCCAATTCCATTTGGTAGTGGCAGGAATCAGGCTGATCCCTTTGTGTTCCAGCCCTGAGTGTCTGTGGAATGAGGAGCTCTGCACCACTCGCAGTATTTTTGTAAGTCCATTGTTACTGCAGCACCCTCCACTGGTTCCTCTGCCTACTTTGCCTCTCTGAAAGATTAATCCTTGTGTATGTCATGTAAAAAGCAACCATTTATTCCCAGTTTAGAGAGGTGGCTCAGGCACCATGCAAATATTAGTGTTATATTGAAGTTAGCTAGAAAATCTAATAAAACCCCTTTTGCTAAAAGTTATAATGACTCAAGACCCAAATTTGTGATCAAAGGAGGCATAATGTGAGATACTTTAGATACATAGTAAAAAAAGTTAGTTCAGCCTGAAGGAAGAGAGAGGTGGTGAAGAATGGTGCAGTGGAGAATGATGGAATAGAATCATAGAAGGGTTTGGGCTGGAAGGGGCCTCAAATATCATCTTGTTCCAACCCCCTGCCATTATCAGAAGCAGGGACACCTCCCATTATCCCAGGTCGGCCCAGGCCCCATCCAACCTGGCCTTGGATATTCCCAGGGATGAGGAATCTACAGCTTCTCTGGACAACCTGAAATTCAAGGATCTCTTAGTCCTGTGCCACTGTTGTAGCCAAATGCCTCTCTGGGTTAGTGATTTCTTTTGCCGTGTTGATGCATAAGGCAAACCAAACCACCTTCAAGGGGTTAAGCTGCAGTTTGTTGTGAAGCTTTGGAAGGAGAAAGTCAAAGTTAGCACAGCTTCAGTCAGGGTCAGCCCTGGGTGTGGTGACCTTTCTGCTCTGACCACCACCCAGCTGAAAGTTCAACTGCATTGACAGAATCTCAGGAGTGTTTACACCAGAGGCTATAAAAACAGTGTTGCTCCAGTGAATTTTCACACTTCCATTTGTTTTAAGAGTTAGAAAAAAATAAATCAACATTTCATAAATTCTTTTTCTCACAGACAGGTCTGCCTGAATGAAACAAGCAGTCCCACAACTTTATTTTAAGCAGCTTTTCCTGTTTCCCACACATTGCAGTCAGCAACCTTTGCCCAGGGCAGGATGACCGTTGATTAATATGGAATACCCAAGTCCTGCCTGTAGTGGTAGGGATGCTCCAGCAAATAGGATGTTTGTTCCACTTGCAGGCCCAGGAAGAAGGAATTTCTGGAATGATCTGGATAAAAAATAACTGTTTCTTTTGGCAGTCTCACTTGGACAGTCCTTGAGCTGTTTTGTGGTGGTTCTATTTACACCAGGAAAATCCAAGCAAACAGGCTGCCCTGGGCTATCAGGATGGCTTAAGTTTCCAACATATTTTTCCTGCGTATCAAAAGTTTGGATCTTTGCCATGTAATCGTTTTACAGAACCCTGAGTGGAAAGCACTCCAGTTGTGGTCAGTCTGTTTTCTAAGCCCTCCAACTCCTGCTTTTCCAGGAATGGTCAGCACAGCCTCCTATCAAATAAATACCTCGAAATGTGTCCTTTCTTGATTTAATTCTCTACAAACAACTGCCCCTCCTGGCTGCTTTTAGTGTTTGCAACACTGTTGTGTTAATTTAATCCTAGCCCCCTGTACAAATAGACAGCAAGGACAAGGTTCTACACCATGATGGCAGCCATGGGAATTATGGGAGAAAACATGTTAATTGTTTTTTGAAGTTTGGAGTATGTCAACAGACACTCTGTGGTATCATATATGGGGATATCGTAGTTCCAGGAATCATCTCCAAGCTTTATTTACCAAGGAAATAGCAAAGGAGTTGTTCATGTTGCCCATAAACAGCTTTCCGGTGCTCCAGATGGATGCTTGTTCTTTCTGTTTACATCATGGGGAAAACAAAAATGAAAGTCTAAGATGTAAATCCGCAAATTTACATCCCTCTTGCTCCATTCAGGCCTGGGCAGCTGGATGGGAGAGCACAGAGCAGTGCTTTGGATCTGTGCCTGGCTCTTCCCAGCTCTGCTGTCCGGCCAGGAATGACCTTGGCTGGGCTGTGCTCCTCTGTGCCTCCATTTCCATGTGTGTGAAAAGTCAGTCTGTCATGATCCTGTTGGTTTTTTGTTTCTTCTTTTCAAAGTATTTTGACCCCTGCTGCTGAAAAGAGCCAGACACTCCTCTCCATGATTTACCCAGGTGCATGGGATAAAAGCAGGCTGCCTGGGAAGAACAGGCTCCCTTCTTTGGAGAGCACGGTGTTGCTGGAGGTGCATGACTGTCTGAAGTGTTTACATCCTGGGCTTCTAAAGTAATATCTGTAGGCCATCACTTTGGGTTGAAAATTGATTTTATTAGGTGAAAATGAAAATGAACTGAAGAAATGAACTGCGAGCCACATTGCTGGGCTTACAAAACACGTTACCCAGCCTGATGTGCCCGGATGCAATGAATACGCAGAGACCACCTACTTTGAACACTCCTCTGATTTTCCAGTTTCTTTAAAGTCTAATAATACTGGCGATGCAGGATGAAAGCAATTGTGAAAAGTGAAAAAGTCCTTGTTTGCCTATCCTGTCATCTGGGGTCTGTTTCACTGAAGCTGAAAATGAAGGTAACTTGCCTTAATGCTGCAGGACAGCTTTTAGTCTAATTGAACCATGCATCGGCCAGAACCCAGTATTGAGCCTTCAGTCTCGGGTTAATCCTTTTTATTGGCTTGGGTGCAGGTTATCATCCCTTCTTATCAAACAAGGACCCCTTTCTTCTCACTCAGGATCAGAACTAAAAGCCAGTTGAGAAAGAAATGACAAATTCAAAGCTTTAAGCCTCCCCGCCCTTCCCCAAAACCCACCCTGTGGACCCACGAGGTGTTGTGCGACACATACACTTCAGCTGGTAGGCTCGGGTGCATTTTTGTTGCTAGGAAGCTCCCTCGCCTTTCAGCTGTGATTTTTTGGAGCAGCAGCTTCAAAGTGTGTGGACTTGGTTCAATTGTTTTGCCCAGCATTCTCTGAGCAGGATGTCAGATTAAATTTATGGGCAGTGCTTAGTATTTGAACACCTGCTTTAGCCTCCTCTGCTGGCACAGCTCTGAGCAGAGGTATGTCAAAGTCACCAATTGCCCGTGTGGAATGTGGGTCACTAATTTGGTTTTTTTTTAAGGAAAATAAAGAGGGCTTTGGGGAAAGAAAATGATAAACAGTTATTTTGTATCAGGGAGCTGGTCAGGCTCCTGGGTCACAATTGTACTTTCTGACCTTAAACTCTGCTTAAACTAACATGAGTAAAAAAGCCCCCATATTTATTAGCAAACTGTTTTACCATATTACAGGTCAAATCACCAAAACGCAAAGAAAAGGTTATACTCTGCATATTTTTAATGCAGGCAAAGATTTTAAAATTAAATAGGAAAGCCCTGAAAAAAATATCCTGTGCATACTTCCAAGTTATCCTATACTGGGTTTTGAGAGTTACTTCTCAAAGTTACTTATTCTGACACGGTATGGTTTAAAATTAGTAAAAAAACTACCACCACCACCAAAAAAAAAATCCCACTTGTTTCCCTCCTCCATAATCAGTGCCTTGCTCATTTGAAACAGCAAATATTTGATACAGTGTGAGCAATATTTAAACAGGTTTTAAGACAATGGACAGGAGGAGAAATTAAGTTTATTAAAGATATAATAGGGGATGAAATAAAAGGAGATCTACATGAAGGCCTGGAACCTTGGTGCTTCTGCAGTTAGGTTTCTTGTGCTTTCCTGTGAAACATCTGGTGTGTGGGTCTCAGAAACAGCATCCTGAACTAACTGAACCATGGGTCTGATCCTGTTTGGCATTGCAGTTCCCCCTTGTACAGCCCAAACTCCAGCAGCCAACAGCAACTGGATGTGTGTGAGAAATGTACGACCCAGCAAGTTTTTGATGTCCCTGGATGAATCCAAGCCTTTATTTCTGGGATGTGCAGCCAAATTCTTCCCATCCTCTGCTGTCTTGCCTTCAAGATGCTCTCCCCGCAGGCCCCCAAAAGGAGAGGTTGCGACATCTTAAAAAACTTTCTTTCCCTCCATATTGTTCTTTGGGAAAAGCGTAGTGTGGCTGGGATGGTTTTTTCATACAAACCAGCCCAATGCCTGCTGGCCTGGGTATCCAAAATATAGTTTTATTGTTGTGGAAAGGCCTTAATGAGGAAGAAAAAACCCCTATTTAATAAAGTGCATCAAGTGCCCTTGGGAAAAATTAGCACACAATGACTTCTTGTGCCGCCAATTGAAACGGCAGATTGGAGTAGTGATAGGCTTTACAGGAAATATTAAAAAAGCACAGATGGCTCAAGTTTACATGTTTGCAGTGGAGCTGGAACAGCAGCTAAAACCTTCCAGTATAGTATAATTTACTAGAAGGTCACAGACCCAGTGTTTAAGAGTGAACCTGAAGACTATTGTAAACACACTGTTAGGATTTGTAGAGGTTTAATCCAGGCATTTTTCGTTTTTTCCTGCAGTATTAGAAGCAATTGGCTGCAGCATTAGTGAAAAGAGATACTTAAAGCATGGAAAAATGTGACATTCCACTGGTGAGTGTGGAGCTGAGCCCTTGCAGGGAGCTGGAAGGGGGTTATGCAATTGCTACTGTTACTATGTAATTAGAGGCTCTTTGGCACTAATCTATGGTTCGGCTCACAATGTGATTAAAAAAAATACTGAAAAATGTAAGTAGAAACAAGCTGCTTCAGCAACCACAAGAGTATCTGCTGTGCCCCCAGAGCCCTGCTCCACAGCTCTGAGGGAGGCTGGCCAGGGAAGGACACCCTGGGGATCTGGGTTTATGGCCTTGCTCTGCCACCAGCTTCCTCGAGTGCCTCAGTCAAGCCAGCTAAGATGGCTTCCTATTTAAGTAACTAATGAAATGTTAATCTATTAAAAAAACGATGTTATTTTCTAAGTTTGTTGCAGAGGGTGGGATCTGGTGGAAACGTGAGCACAGCAGAGAGCAAGGCACTCTGCAGGGATTCTTTGAACCCCCTGAGCAGACTTTTCATCCTCTAACTGCAGCAAACGTCACTTCTTTCATTCTTCCTCCTCTATGTTCAGACTGTCAGATCTTCAGGATATAAACTGTAACATTCCAAACTCAGAAAATGGATTTAAGAAGGCCTGTTTCAGGCTGCAGTGTGAAACGATAAGCTGGGTTCTCCAAATAGACTAACTGCCTTTAGTGACAGGTGTCCTTTAATGATCTGGTTTGTTCCCTGTGGAAATCAGCTTGGTCAACCAGCTTAATGACATTTCAATGTAGAACCATGTCCTGCCTCCCCTGCAGTTTGAGCTATTTTGTGTCCTTAAAATGATCCCTAGCCCATAGAAACAGGACAAGCAGCTAATCTGGCCCAGACGCTGAGAGTAAATCTGAAGAAACAAAAAGCCCGAAACAAAAGTATAACAAAATCTGGCTCATGTATTTCCCAGTTCTCAAAGCACTGGGGAAAACAGTTCAGTATTGTTATGCCCTTCCAACAGATGGACTGATTGAAGCATGAAGAGGTGAAGTAGCTTGCCAGAGAAGTGATAAAGTTGGGATTCAGAGATGGGTGTCTTGATCTCCCAGTCCAGTGTTCTGTCCTTTGGAGCAGATCCACTGGGCTGTGCTCTGTGCAGCCTTTGCATTTTCACGGATATGGTGGCTCACCTCGTGCAATTAAATGCCACCGATTCAAATGACATCATTCCAAGTGCTGTCAGCCCAGGAGCTGCTTTCTTATTGCTGTTTTTTTTTTTCCTTGCACATGTACATGCAAATGTGAACGGCGTTATTTTCATTTAACAAGCTCCTGTGATATCGTTGGAATCACTTGGTAGTTAAATCATGTTAAATTAAAACTGGCGGCTGCTGCTACCTCATCACAATCAGCAGTACAATAGGTACCTTATTAACTGAATATTTACTTTGCAGACATTTATCTGCCTCATCAGAAAGTTGACTTCACCTGGGAATGTTAAAATAGGTGAGCTGAAGCTGGAGTTCTCGGCTAATCTGGTGCTGATCTAGATGGCAATATCTCCATGTGAATTTTACCAAATGAAACCCGCATGACTCACCCCAGAAAAATCTCAACCAATAACATGAGCTCATTTAACACAAATCAATCACCACAGCAACTAAAAGCACAATGTGGCAAGGAGTACTTCAGAAAAAGGGAAAATTGGGTGAAAGTGCCCACCATAGCCAGCTTTGCAAGGTGAGTCCAGTGCTGGTGATGGTTAGGCGCTAGAGAAGATGGTGAGGACACAGCCCATTGCAAGTGTAGAGATTTTCTGAAAAAAAAAAAAAAAACACCATGTTTTTTTCACTACACAACGTTTTCCAACTCCTTACAGCAGAACTCACTTCAGGGGCCAGAGGCCTGGGAGCAAGCCTTGCAATTTAACATCTTGGTGGCATTTTAAACCTCTCCACTTCTTCACTGGAGATAAGGCATGCCTGGAATACTGTGTCAGGGGCTGAGGTCCACATGAAGAGAGAAGTGGGGTGCAACACATTGTTAGCTTCACCAAGGTCCTAAAGAAGAAACCCAATTCCAGGGCCCCTGAGGTCAAGAGTCAAACACCCTCTGATTACTGCAGCAAGAGCAGGAACCTGTGATGATGCTGGGCACAGAAGAGGGAACATTGGGTCGAGCTCAGAGCTGCTTTGGCCTCATGCAGCCTTTCTGTGCCTGCCCTCAGCTTGTTCTGGGAATTCTGCCAACCAAAATTCCCTGCTCACTGAGTGAGTATGTTTTAAACATCTCAGCCTAATCCAGGGGAGTAGTTTGCCACCATTTCTAATGGCCTTCTATGAATCCCAGGTTCGGGAGACATTTTCAGCTGAGTAGCTTGCAGTGGGATAGGACTTGCTCTCTGAATGATCCCTTTGCCAGTGAGAATGGTTGGGGCAGGCACTGGAGAATGCCATGAGCCAAAGCCAAGGGATTGCTGGGTCAGCATCATCAGCCCTGGTGATTTTCATAGAATCACAAAGTGGTTTGGGTTGGAAGGGACCTTAAAGACGATCTCATTCAACCACCTGATATGGGCAGGGACACCTTCCGCTGTCCCAGGTTGCTCTAAGCCCCCCAACCTGGTCTCAAACACTTACAGGGATAAGGAATCCACAGCTTCTCTGGGCAACCTGAGCTAGGGACTCACCACTCTCACAGGGAAGAATTTCTTCCTAATATCTAATCTAAGCCTACTCTCATTTTGTCCAGTGTGTTTTTCAACATTAAGTGAAAATTGAATTTGAGTTCATCTGCATGGGACTTATTTGATTTCTGTTTATGGGTGTATGTGTGGGAGAAGCAGTTAGATCATCTGCTGTGATTATCCTACTCACTTCCCTGTGGGGGAAGAAAGGTGATGTCCCATGGGAGACAGTTTCCCTCACCAAGGTCTCCTTGTGTATCCCCTTCCCAGTTACTCACCAGTGGCTGATGTTTACAGTATGCCTGAGGCTGGAGAGCTTCTGCACTGAGGATGCAACCCCCATGGCTGCAAGAGAAGGAATTCAGAGGCAGGATTTATATACCAAAACTCACAGGGAATGACAGATCTATCAATTGCAATGGGATCCAGACTGGACCATGCTGAGACCACTGTTAAATGGTTGTGAATCAATGTATGTGACAATATCCCAGTTTTGCAGAGCTGGAGTTAAATGACATGCACACACATCCATATTTTAATACACAGACACACTTATGTAAGCCCATAACCCTCTTTTCCTGGTAGCAGCAGCTTTAGTTTATAGAAAGAAGCTGAATAGACAGACCCTGTCCATCTCTAGATCCATGTGTTTACATGGGCCAGAGTTCCCTGTGATGTAAATCAGTGATAGCCATTAAATTCAGTGAGGGATATGAGCTGAGACTGGACTGTTTCTATTTACAGCACAAGCCCTGCTGTGTTTTATGTTTTGATAAGAACCTAAAATAAATTACGGGGGGGGGGGAGGGGGGGGGAAGAGTTGAAGTTGCTCAGCAGAGAGAACTCCTTAGGCAGAGAATACCCATGTTAAAAGTGCTTTAATTCCTGACGTGAAAGTGTAACAGGGAAGCACTGGGATTTGGAACTGACCTCAGCAAATTCAAATGAGAAGTTGTGAAATATTGTGAAAATATCACATTGGTTAGAGGGAGATAAAACAAACTGTCAAAGGGAAGAGTGGGTTCTCCATGTGAAATGTTTCTTCTTCAGAAATGAATTACATTTTTTTGGAAAATACTCTCAAACCAAATGTAAGTTAGCAGCATACACATAGAAAACTTGACCTATGTTAAACATGAGATCAGCACTAAACACTCTAAATCATCTCTTCTGACCCCTAATCTGGCCCATGAAATCCTACTGTGTGTTTATATAAATCCTGGCACAATTAGTTCTTTACCTCAGCTGTGACTTGGTGGTATAATAATTATTATTAACAGAAATACACTGTAATAAATTTGGAAAGTGAAATTTTGTCTCCATATGTAAGAGTGAAAAAAGAATTACTGGTGTTAGTTGTAGGTGTGAATTTAAAATGAGGTTGTTAGCTTGCTTTATATACTGGTGAACAAGCACTTCAGAAACAAAGAACACCAATTCAGCATAATTTTGGAAGTGAAAGCAGAGAAATCCATTTGTGGTCCCAACTTGAAACCAGTTGTTTCTCACAAGGATTTAACACAGTTTAAAAGAACCCGTCCCTAAATTCAAATTAGATTTTCAATCAGTGTCCTCAAGTTGTTCCCATACAGAGAAGTTTGTGGTCATGATACTCCTGCTTGTGCCTTCCAGATTCTCCACACCAAAGCTGTTTCCTCATCTCTTTCTGGTGATGAAAACTCTGTCCTTTATCTTCAGATGACTCTTACACTAAATGCAGGATACATTAAATTGGATCCCTCTCAGTTTGGATGAAATTTATTACTTCAGGGCTTAACATTTCATCTTGGCTTATGATTAGGAGGATGAATGCTGATAGAATGTTGTCTTAATTCTCCAGGAATGCCAGAGAGGTAAATACAGTGTCTTGCTGAGCATGGTTTAGACCACACCAGTTGTTGGTGCTACTTCATGTGTGTATCTTTTTAGAGAAAGAAATCTACTGCTGGAAGCACCCTTGTTAAATTAGGGACAGAAATATGGCAAAGGGAGAGTGGCACAGGGTAAGGAAAAATCCTGGCACTGCATAGTTTGCACCTTTGGAATTTACTGCAGATTTGCTCCAGTGTGGAGTTAGTGTTTGCAGGCATAGCTTGGATGATTTAAGGTTTTTATATTGGTGTTTCAAGTTTAAATTCTTTTTCTGTCACAAACTTCCTGTGTGAAATAAGAAATGTTAATCCTGCCCAAACCCTGTTAAAATTCAGGAGAAATTGGCTGTCACATCTCTGGATACTGTTACAGGTTTGGCCAAGAAAATCTCCAACCACGTGTGCAGTGCCTAAAAGACGAGTGTATAAAGAGAGGGACTCTCGGGTGACCTGCCCCTTACAGCTCTTTGTGCTTGTGGCTTTCACTAAGGAGAGACTATCGGACTAAAATCCATGTGAATAAATGCATCTTTGGTTTTCTCTTTTATTCACCTAAGGCAAACTCCAGACTGGCTTCAGAGAAATCACATTGGGAACAGAATTGTTCCAGGAGTTACAGACAGGTGACACTGGTGGGCTGCCATAGCTGTGAACTTCTGAGTGCTTTCTAAAGCAGTTCAGTGCCTTCGGCTTCCAGAAGGAGATTTTGCTACTCGTGTCTCCTGTAAAGATGTTGAAACATCACCTTGAACATTAAGTGATCAGCAAATATCATCTGTTGTTCCAGGGCCTCAGCTTGTCCTGCATTATATTGTCTTGCTGGATTATATTTCACTACTTCCTTTAAAAGAAGTCATATTAACTTGCCTCAAGAGACTGGAAAATTCAGGAATAAAATTGCTCTGAGACTGTTTAATGCAAAGGCACCATCTGTGGCTCACAAAATTCACCACTTGGGAATGCACAGCTGGGGGAGTCTCCTGGGTGAACATCCCTGCCTGTGCACTCTGGCTGTGTGACTGCTCTCACAGAGACAGAATCGGGGGTTGGGGGGACTTGTGATGGGTCTTGTTGCTGTGTTCCCATGTTCGTCTCTGCTTCCACCTCCATATTTACTTTGAGGATCCACCCGTGGTGATCTGTTTCCCTACAAATGCCTCGATCCAGGGAGTGATGATGGGGTTACAGGCATTAATGATCTCCCCTTGCAGTCCTCACTGAGGTCCCTACAGGTGCTGTACAAGTCTCTGCAACAATAGCCTTGGAGCCAAAGGGTGGGGTTTTCACCTTCATCTCAAGATTGGCGAGGAGAATTGCTTGCATCACCAAATCCCTAAGACACTCATAAATCGCTCTTTCCCAATAGACAAGGCAGATGTACAGTGGGAAAGGAAAACAATTGAAAAGAGGAGTGAAGGGATTTGCCTGCTGTCACAAAGCAGTTCTTGGCACAGCCAAGCATGGGATTCAGGGGATTTTTTTAGCCTTTCTCCTGTGCAGTGGACATTTCCTCCACTCTACTAGTGTCCTTTTATGGAAATGTTCTTGTAAACCCAAATTATTTAAAAGCTTCAATTCAAATACTGCTTCTCTCCAAGCACCAGGTGATGACTCAGAATAGTAAGCTGTCATTTCCATCCCTAAATCCTGCATGTTCTGGCAGTTCCAATATAAAAGACAATAGCTTGGGACAAGTACTTACAGTGATTCCCATTCTTGACCACTTTTCATCACTTTGGTGATCAGAGATGTTCACATTAACCCCAGTTCAACTTCTGAATATTCCCTGCTCTTTATAACAGCATTTGGAGCTGAAGCTGCTTTGAAGGCATGATTGAGTTAAATCACCTATGAATCCTACTTGACACAGTATCTATTTCAAGGTAGGGAAGTATACACTTAACGAAATCGTTCAGAATCATTAGCTGGTGCTGGGAGAGAGGAAGTATTTAAATCAAAGCTTACAAGCATTTTGTCTTACATTAGCTTTTGACAAGACCCCCAAGGGCCCAACTTTTGTCTTTTTAGTGTCAGAGACATCACACAGGACTCAGAAGCCAGGATGAAAAATTCACTTATAAGAGAGATTTCTCAGGAATCATTGATGTAATTGAAGAGAGGAATCGGAGACATTTAGTACAGGTAGAGCAGTGGCCGGATGTGTAGCTCTAGGGAGGAAGATATTACTCCATATACATTGCCCATATATAAAAGTAGAGAGAACGTAGTTTTATCAGGAATTTGTAAGAGTTACCAGCTCTCAGCCATTGTGTCCTGGGGCTAACTGTATTTAGAAGCCTGCAATATATATTTTCATGAATAGTTTAAAGCCATTGGATATTCCACTTTGACCTTCTTAACAGCAGCAGGGTCTCCCCAGGTGATTGTGATGAAACCAGTAACTCCTCTTGAAAAGTGACCATATTTTAAAAAGATCTGCGATTTGTAAAGATATAATCAGAGGATTTGCCAACAGATCACTGTTTCTAGGTGTAGAATTTTGGGGTCAGCACCTTTGTTTTGGTATATTGTACTGTGCTGGGCCCCCTGGTGGTGCTCAGCAAAAACACCCCACGTGTTTTTCCTACAGCAGAGGCTGTAGGAATCAGCCAGACTCCTCGCTGGTGTAATGGCCTTGGGGCTATTCAGGATGCAGCAGGAATGAATTGTCTCTGATAGAAGTGAGTAACCAGCCCTTCTGTGTGCCTGGAAGCACCTGGGTGTGCTGCTTCTGTCTGACTCAAACAATAGCCTGGGCACAGGAAAAGCTGTGCTGAGGGTGAGGAGAAAAGACCCATCGTTTCCTTTCTTCTCTTGATCTTGCTTCTTGGGTACATTTTTAAAACATCTTTGAAGAACTTTGCTTATCACACAGCTGTCATGAAGCCGCTCTGACGTTCCTTCTTAGCCCTGAATATTCAATCTGCTGTCATTGCTTCACTGTCAGAGTGAGAAGGACCAAAGTAGATTAACTGTCCTTCTTTTTGGTAGGATACAGCTAAAAAAATCCTTATGCGCTGCTGTCTGAGGATAGTTTCCTACACCTTTCTTATGGTGCGGGACCAATTTAGGCATGACTGTTACAGATCAGTATGTACCAGTATCAATGTGTGCAATGAAGTCTGAACATGCTGCTGCTGCAAGACTTGTTTGCCATGGAGAAAACTGGAAAGAAGGAAGTTGGAAGCAGAGAAACAATAGGCTGGGGAATGTTGATGACAGAGAAGACATGATAAAAAGTTACATCAATGTTTCTTGCATGCAACTTTATGTTGAGTTTGCAGATTTGGAAGATTTGCTGATCATAATATTGCACCCTCCTGTCAAACAAGGGCAGGAGATCTGCCTTAATCTTTGCTTTGGTACCTAGGGCACCAAGCAGTGGGGTCTGGTCTCTGCTCATTCTCTGCAGCGTCCAGAGCTCCTCCACTGATTTTTTAACAACTGTCAGTAAAACCTTTCTCTTCTCAGTGCCACATTTGATTGTAGTTACTAAGAATTTGGATTATGTGCCAGGCAAGCTGTTGATGTAAGACACCCCTGTGCACCTGTCCACTTAGAAGGTTGATCTTATATCGGTCTTTACTTCAGGAAGTGGCTGCTACTAATAATTTATTGGGTGCTGACAGCCTGTTCTTCGCTGTCCAAAATACCTCCTCCCTCCAAAGACTGCGTATGGAGTAAGGCAGACAGTGCCCTATAAATCATGATCAAATACAGCCATGCTGCGGTGATTCAATATGTGATTCATTTAAGGTTGGAGGGGAGGAGGAGAGATGGGAAAAGATGGGATAAAAGCACTTTTCCTGAAGAATGTGAGTGTAGATCACAGATTATTTTCAATTAGGTTTGCTGGCGTGAGGCTTATGCATGCAGGCAGGAACTGGTCGTCATGTGAACTGTCTGCTTTATTCACAGGAGCAATGCTTAGATGTCCTTCTCAGGAGCTACTTAAAAAGCAGGTCTGTTTATCTGTAAAGGGAAAAATTATACATGTTGTTCTGCTTTTCAGCCCTAAGGTTATGTCTCCTCTCACCAAGGTCTTGCTAAGCATTTGTTCTTGAATCAAAAGATACTTTCAATTGATGAAAGCAATTAAATGATTTGACAGTGCCTGTCTGTGTTAGGCCTGTCTTTAAGGATTTTGGTGTCTCAGAAATTCTACACTGAAGGTTTCTGATGTTTGTCAAAGAACTTGATTTAAACTCTGATTCTGGGGCAAGGGTGTGTGTGTAATGACACAGGAAAGGAAGCCTGTCTTTCAGTTCTGCTGTCTGAAGAGGTGTTCAGAAGATTCCACAGCTTTTGTCAGAGCTGCTTTCTTGTGTGAATGACTTAAAGGTTCAAAGAGCTGCTTACACAGACCTATGTCTGAGTGCCTGCCCTCCCTCAGAAGCATCAGCCCAACCTCTGCTCATGGCGGCTGAGTGATCCCCCTGGGAAGTACAGTACACTGTGAAAGAACCTGCAGAGCTCAGGAAGTACAAGACTCCAAATTTGACCCCAAGTAGTGTCCTGGGAATAGTTTAACCCAAAGGTGTCTGGTTCTGGACAGATGTGGAAACAAGCCACAAAGTTATCAAAGCCTGGGGGCTGCTCTGCTGTGGAAAGTGCTGTCTTCCTACGGGGTAGGAGTCCTTTGCACACTGTGCTGCCATTTACTGGGGGTAAAGTTTTTTAAGAGCATCAGCATGATTTGGGAGTCTCTAGGTTCTGACATATGATAGTTGATATTACTGATCTTGCTCCTCTGATGGACATTGTTGTCCTGAGACAGCAGGACCTGACCCACTTGGAATTGCCACTTTTTCCAGCCTGACATTTTCAAATTTACCTGTAGTCTGTAAGTCTTGGCTTATTTATATGTGTCAGCCTGACAGTCAAGGGTCATGGTACCTTTGCTCTCTGCCAGCTCTTGTCTGAGCCCCATACTCATCCCCTTGCTTGTCTGTGGGACATTGGGGTTTGTCACATAGCAGTGTCTCCATGGCAGCTGCTGGCCTGTTGATCATCCTGACTGATGGGAATGGTGGCTCATCTGGATCCCACTGGGGCTCTGTGGGAGGCCCCGGGCTCCCTCTCCCTTCTGTGCAATCACCAGGGAGCCAGGGAGTGGGTTCTTGCACCTCCAGGGCTATGGCCAAGCTACAGTTCTAGAGCCCAGAAATTCCCCTCTGCATTTTGGCCATGCAGGCGCTGGCAGGTGATGTGTTCAGCACGCCTGGATGGACAGACAGAGCTTGTCCACAGGCTCTGCCAGGGCCCTTCTGTACAGGTGCCAAGCAGGAATCTGCATCTGTGCTTTGGTTTGGATTGTGCTTGGGCTTTCAAAGGGAATCTTTCTACTACCACACAACAGTTCACATCGCAGAGCAGTCCTACATATAAGCCGCCACATCTGCACATAAAGCTCCAAACATTGACAGGCATCCGGTCCATGGCTCAGGCTTAGGGCTGGAGTAGATCTCAACACTGTATTTTCCTAGATCCTCTTGCATCACTCCACAGTATCTGCTGATGTCAGTGTAGGCTTAGGCTGGTCTTAACGATTGCTTTGGGCTGCAGTAATTTGTAAAGCCTAAGGTTCTTTTTAAAACAGGGTCTGTTTTCAGAGGTACTCCAAAGCTATGTTGCCTGTCATAAAACTGCGAGAAATCTTCACAAAATTAAATAGTAAAAAGATAAAAATCAAGAAGTTCCAAATTCTCCTTGCTAAATTGGGATACAGACTTGAATGATTCAGAAAGAGTGGATTCAGCCCTCCCCTCTCTTGCACCATGTGTGGTATTTCACAGCAGCACATCCCTGGTGCTTCTCAGGTTACCAAACTGCAGTGGTAGCACCTGGCCCAGGCTTGGGGCATACAACAGGTATGTTCCTGCAGGGCCAGGGGACTCTCAGCTGGTATCAGGGAGGCTTTTCCTCCGGGACAGCACATCAAAACATTGCCTTGACCACAGGCACCATTTTGGGCTGGCAGGTTCCTCTATCCTTGAGAGGGCAGCAAGGCTTTAGGGAAGTCACCAGTCCCCTGAGCCTGCCACTCTTGCCCAGAACGAGCCAGTCTTTCACAAACAGGTGAATGTCCAGCACCCCAAAGTCAGGCCTATGTCAGTCATCTCTGGGGTGGAGGGAGCTGAGATTGTTCTGTCAGGAGTTGACCAGACTTCCCTGCAGAACCGTGGGGAATCTGTGCAAAACAAACTGGCTGCCTTTGTGGCTGTGGGTGGACAGGAATCCCCAGCATGAATTATCTAAAGACTTCCAGCAAAGGAGTAGACTCCTTCAAAGTCCAGGCACAAGAGCAACTCTGAAATGGATAGTTTTCACCTGTGAGTCACTGGCACCTGGCCGTTTGGGTTCCTTTCCCATCCCCAAAAGCTTCCTGGTAAGGAATTCTAGCAACCTGCCGAGTTTTTCAGCAAACGAAGGAAAGGTCAGGCACTGCTTGTGTTCTGCACCTACATGTACAACATGCAGTGACAGATCCCAGCTGGAAAGAGGAGCCTTGTGAATTCCCAGTGCTCAATATACTTGTCGATACACATTTATTCTCATAGACTTGGGCTTATGGACAAATTAGGATTTATTGGAAGGCAAATGATCTTCTTAACAGAAAATACAATTTAAACTGATGATGTGTGTTTGTTTATACAAACACACACGTGCACACACAGGTTTGTATAAGACTGCCAATATGAATATAGAAGCCAATATGAATATTTTTCCTAGTGAACAGACAAAGGAATGGATTATTTTTCTTTTTATTAATTAAAATATATTTCCAGTCAAATTGATTTGAGTGTCATGGGTTATGAGTGTCAAGATAATGGCCAATAGAAAATCAGGCGTTCTGTCTGTAGCCAGAGCCTCAAAATGTGCTTCAGGGAGCATTTTTTAGTCCCATGAAGAACTGTTGAGATGGTGAGGCTGCTGGAGCAGCCCATCTGTAGCTCCAGGAGCATGAGATAGGCTGTGTTTTGGAGTCCTCCTCACCTTAGTACTACTTAAATGACTTCAAAAACTCATGAGGTACCCCTGGACAGGTTTGTGAGGTCTCTGTGTGCACAGGAGGTGGGACAGGTTTGGAAGCATTCCATGCACTTATCCTTCTGCATAACCATTCCTGACTCGTGATGTGGGTTTGCCCTTCAGCACGCAGTGAACCAGCGAGCCAGCAAGCCAGACCATTCCCACTGCTTTACCAGCCCTTCCCATGGATCTTTTGCATGGGAGAACAGCAGGGGAGATTGTTTGGGATGGGAGAAGGGGTGGGGCAGTGAGAATAGCTGCTCACATGTGTTCTACTCAAGAGACATGCTTCTCCTAGACATGGAGGGGGAAGGCAGGAAGGAAGGCAGGAAGGCAGGAAGGCAGGAAGGCAGGAAGGAAGGAAGGCAGGAAGGAAGGAAGGAAGGAAGGAAGTTGCTGTTCCTCTAACAGATGAAAGAGTGTGCAGGACTGTTCCTGCACCAGGAGCGTGACTGCCCGTGCCGCTGAGCTGCTGGAACAGTCCCTGGCGAGGTTTTGGCTGCACCACCCTGCACTGCCCCGGGTCATTCTGGAGCAAGGTCTGGCAGCAGCCGTGTTCCCAGGGCTGTCCCCAGGGGCTGTTTGCATCCAGCCTCCCTGTTTTGAAGGGTAAGGGTGTTTACTGGCGGAGACTCCCACCGTTCCTTGCCAGCTGGCCTCCATGCCCAGGAATGTTCCCAGGCACACTTCATTTACTTGTATAGATATAAGCTAATGTTACCAGCTATCATCTGCCCCTGAATCTTGCAGCACGGGGCTGGACTGGCTGGGTGCTGCGCACAGAGCTTTTGCAGCAGTGCCTTGTGCTGCATGGGGTGTTTATGGCTTGTGTTGCACACGTTTGGAACTGGCTCAGGTTGTCTTCACTGAGAACCCCAACACCACCAGCAGCTTTGTCCCAGACATGTTCCTGCTGTAAGGGCTTCAAGCGATGCTGCTTTCGGGACTTCAGCAATGAACCCACCCTTCATGGTCATGACTTTCAGTTCATCAGCAGTTCGGGTTGCCTTGATGCGTGTTCTTATTTACTTCTCATTAACATTAAGTTTACTTTGGAATTGTTCCTTTCAAAAGCAGGAATCCCAGTCCAAACAAACTGAGTGGAAAATTCACACTGATTCTATACGGGTAGGATTTTGCTGTAATTTCCTGTCATAGAATCACAAAATGGTTTGGGTTGGAAGGGACATTAAAGATCATCTAATTCCAGCTCCATTGCCATGGGCAGGGACAGCTTCCACTATCCCACCTTGCTCAGAGCCCCATCCAGCCTAGCCTTGCATACTTTCAGGGATGGGGGAGCCACAGCTTCTCTGGGCAACCTGTGCTAGTGCCTCACCACCCCCACAGTCAAGAATTTCTTCCTAATAATACCCTAGCCCCTTTCAGTCTGAAGCCATTCCCCCTTGTCCTGTCACTTCAGGTCCTTGTAAAAAATCTTTCCCGTAGAATCCCTTCAGGAACTCAAGGCAACAAATAGGTGACCCACGGCCTTTTCTTCTCCAGGTGGAACAATCCCAATTCTCTCAGCCTTTCCTGATAGGAGAGGGGCTCCATCCCACTAATCATCTTGGTGGCCTCCTCAGGACTCTCCCCAACAGAGGTGATATCAATCAACTAACTCCCTGTGTTCTACATTACTTTATTTTAGATGCACTTCTTGTAGTCTTTCGAGTTATTTTCTTCCAATATCTCTCATCATTCCAAGTCCCACTGTATGATTTTTCTTTGCTGTTCTCAGTTCTTTTCCTCTCCTCACCGCCAATCTATCTCTTTCTGCAAAAAATCTTTGAACTTTTTTTGCTATAGTTACTGAAGCTGTATTTGTGGAAGTTTAGGGCAGCACAGATCACAAAAGAATAACAGGTCTAGTGGAAAAACAGAATTTTTGCATGAAAGCATCTCCCTTTGGATCAATAACAGTGAGCCATATGCCAGGGTGTCTAGATGGGTATGATTTCTTCATTAGTGATATGGAGGAAAATAGAATGTATTTTAGGATTGTCATCTGCATTCTATTCAAAGACCATAAGGATGATTCAAAGACATGATTTACCATAAGCTGTTAGTCATAGCAGAGACAGTCACCATTTTGTGATGTGGGAGTGATGCTGATATTTTCTATATTCTTTATTAGGTGTCCAGAATTACACCTTACTGTTGACCTCTGTCTCTAAGCCAATGCAAACCAGACATTTTGGCTTATTGTAGTATAATTGTTGGATGAAATTTTTAATTTTTGTAACCTGCACAGAGATGTCACCTGCAGATAATGTTGGGGCAGTTTCTTCCTTCAAATGTGGTGGGTGATTTTGGGTGGTTGGAAATAATCATCAAGTCTTGTGTTCTCAGAAGAACTGTTCAGCTTGGTGCAGGTGACTGATGTGCAAATAACAGACCTGGAGTGATTTTGCAGGAAATAAAGGAGCAGGGAGCCCTCCATGGTCTTTAATTCTTTTATTTATGTAAATGATAAGACACTGTGGGTTTGAAGGCAAGGCTGCTGCCTGATTTCTCCCTGGGAGCTGAACATCTGAAATGCTTATGGTAATAAAATCTGTGATTGCTCCTCCTGAGCAAGTTTCACTTGAATCCAAAGTGGCAGTAGTTCAGAACTGTTGCATTGACCTTGTTTAGAATTCAGATGTTATATATATCTATATATCTGTATATAATACATATCTATAGATGCTCATTTTGATCCAGTTTTCTAGCCTGATTTGGTGGATACATTTCCTCAGGAAAGACACAAGCAGTTTCAAAGCATGCTGCAATGCACATCTCTCGCATCTCCTGAAGAGATGCATTTTATTCTCCTCTGGACCATCAGCTCCACAGCCAGATTAGCCACCTCTTTGTGGAGAAAAGACCAATGGCCTGAAGGAAAGTTTTATGGTTTAATGAAAGAGTTAGAAAACAAATACTAAGTTCTTAATGAAAGAAATGAAAATGAAAAGCACACAGTAGTCAGTTCTTTATGATCCATGAATTCCTTTCTCTTGCCCTGCAGAAAGCACTACAAAACACAGAAATGTGTTCTCCAGTAGTTGGGCTGATCCTGTGGCAGACCTTTCATCCAAAGTAATGGTGCAAGATCAGGGGTTTGGGAAAGAAACTGGTAATACAAGAAGTAGATGAAATCTGCTGAGAGGTAGATCCAGCTGTCTGCTATCTGCACATAAAACCACTTCCAACTTTTCCAACCTCCATCTCTGATGGATTTCTTTGTCCTCACCGCCCCCCTTGCCCAGCTTTTCTAGTGACTCAACTTCTTCTCCTTTTTTGCCCAAACTGATTCACTGTTGGTGCTGCTTTTCTGGAGTCAATGTTGTTCTTAGCTCTCCTGGATCTTTTCCCTGCGGTGCATCCCTCTGATGTACATGGTGACAGAGCAACATTCCCTCTGCCTCTCACTGTCAGTCACCCATCACAGGCAAACCCTTCTGTCACCTGCTTGTGCTGCCCTGTCCCTGTCCCAGAATTGCTGCTTAGTACTGAAAGCCACACAAGGTAACAACAGTGCTGGTCACACTCTGGAGACCACCCCAGCACGCCCCAGTGGTGATGGCAAATGTGACCTGAGCTATGGTGTCTCACAAATATCAAACCAAACATCAACTCTGTATTTCTGTAGATGGCTTTTTTGTATTCAGCATCAACATTTCTTCAAGGCAGAATCTGTTGGTTTCTGTGGGCAAATTCATCACTGAACACAACAGGATCATGACCACCAAAGGCTTTTAGAGAGAGCTGTAATGTGAATAATTGTCATTACAGGAGCGCTTCCAATATAATGATTTCCAAATGATTTCACAGTTTTGCTACGTAAGTCACACAGTGCCCAGGTAGGCTCAAATCAAAGTATTTCAAACTCAGTACATTTGAGCTAAGCCTTTATTGATGGAAATTTTCATGGAACACGTTTTCTCATGGAAATTTAATTTTCTCCATTTAAAGCTGTATTTCTTGCAGATGAAGTGAGTGTGCTTGTTCATTGTGAAGATAACAATACAGCCAATGAATTGCATATGCCTGAGTAAACTCTAAACACACAAGCCTAACATGGAATATAAATCTAAATGTCTTGCACATGCTATGCAAATTCAAGAGTCTTCAATAGGGCCCTGTTTCACCAAGGAGTTGATTCCAGAAAAGTTTGAAAAAGCAGTGGAATAACTTTAACATTATTAACCCACATAAAGACTCCTGAATATAGTACAAAATCACTCATGTTGATATTGGCTCCCCCCTGGAAAGAAAAAGAGATCAAAGTTTTTTTTTCCCCTGAAAATATTAGCCTTGAGTTTGTTTTCAGATCTTTAATGTAAAATTGCATTTACTTTCTATGTTTTCAAGACTGAGGCATTATTGTTACTCCAGTTCAGTAGGCTTTTTATAATCAGCTCTTATACTCACATTTATTTAGCTCTTTCTAAATGGCAAGGAGAAGATTTTCCCCACAAAAATGGAAGTGGAAATACCTTAAAGAATTGCACCTTTATGATTATTCCTAGATTTGTTTATAAGGTTAGAGCCCCATAAAGTATTCAGAAGTAGTTCAATGGGCAAGTTGACACTGACTCAACATAAATTGCTGCATCCTGATTGTTCATTTTCTGTTCTAACATATTGTACTTTTTAGTGCATTGTAGTATCGGGTTACTCAAACAAGATGAGAATGCTCATTTCAACAAGAGTAGGACTAAAGCTGGGGTTTTTATGAAGAATATTGCACATTGTCTCTTATTGTTACAATTTCAAAATGGTGCCTGTGTATTCTTGTCAAAACACAGGGAATTATAATGCATCCTAATGGGATGTATTTGTTTAATATCTGCAGAGAAAAACCCGAAGTAACCTTCTCTAATGCATCTTGAGTTTCTGCTTTGTATTTTTGTTCATCAGGGACCACCCTGACCCGGGGGTTTCATACTAAAACCCTACCAGTCAATGCACTGCTTCGCTTCCAGACAGAGCCTTACATGGGGTGAGAGGGTGTGAAAAAACCCTTTTCCATTCCAATTTTTCAATCTAGAATTTCTACCTCCTCCACCACCCAGGAGTGATGATACCTCTGTAATAAACTGCTGGTACTGCCAAAATCTGGGCACCCCAGGTCCTGGGTGACACCAGCAGTTCTGTTCACGCTGCTGGGAAGAAATGCTGTAAATTATCCTGGTTCCCCAGACTCTTGAGAGACAGCTGGAAAACCACTGCATGGTCCATTCTTCACAAGGCTTGAGAACAGAGGGGAAGCATATCTGTCCAACCTTTGGCTCCTTTTTCCTGCTTAGAAGAACCAAAATAGCTGATGTGGAGGGAATGCTGAGAGCCAGGATGGCTTCTCTCTGTCCTTCAAAGTTAGGACCGTCTCCTGCAGTCCTGGTGTTAGAGGGGAGGTCTTGCCTGACTGTGGAATGCAGCCCCAAATGAGTTCCTTACTCCAGGACATTAATTGCCGTTGAGAATATTTACGAATGGGCTTATTTAATGAAGTGATTTGTTGATCCTAAGAAACTGCTTTATCTCATCAAGTACACAGCACAGGAAATCTAATGTGAAGGTTTGGTCCCAGCAAAGTATGCTTGGCTTGAAGAAAAGAATCACACTTTGGAAAAAAAGGAATAATGGAATGTTAAATTAGTAATGGCTTTTGCAGCTTGTTTGCAGTTTGATCTTTATATGCTGTAAAAGTTATTTCAGTATTTAATTTCTGGGGCTTAATTTGTGCCTTTGCTTGGGTTATTTTTAAAAGAATTTCTTCTGCTTGGAAGAGTTTGTTTCCTACAACAGAAGAATAGTATTACAATAGATGGTTTGCCTTTGGCTGCCAGAAGCCTCAGCTGTTGGTAGGAGGATATTCTGCACAAGTGTGTAAATAATGTTAAGACTGTCAGGCTTCCTTGAAACTCCATGAAAACACAGCTTACCTCTCCCAAGCGTCCAGTGCAGGAATGTGATTCTCTGTGTGCTACCTTGGCTTTGATAGGTCTGTTCACACACTTCAGTCAGATAAATGCTCGTGTGCTTGGCTGGATCAGAGTCATGCAGCTGTGTCTGCTGTGGGCTGCAACTCCTGTAATGCTGCTCAAACAGTCTTTACATGAAGCCTCTCGCCATTGCTGTGGATATGGACATGGGAAGCTGGAGCTCAGCACGTGGTGCCAAGGCCTGGGCAGCCTGTGCTGAGCCTTGGCCACGCAACCCAGCCTCCAGGCAGCTTAGTGAGGTTACATCAACTGTGGGCACAGCTTCCAGGTGCCCTCAGAGAGCTGGGAGTATGTGTGGATACTGCTGGGACAGTCACTTCATACCCTGTTGTTGGGGTAACAGAACTTATTGGGCCCACAGAGGGGCAGAGGAAGAGTTCCAGCTGCTGACACGGTGCTGGTGTCTCCATGTGTTTGTCTCCTGCTTCAGACATCCCTGGATTTCTCCACGCGTGAGCTCGTTAGGATGCATACCTCATTCTACAAAAGGGAAGCTGATGTGTGGAGACCTGAAATGAATTGGACAGGGTCAGGAATGCTAGTGCTGAAGACCGAATCCAAGTCTCTTGAAACCACTCCAGTACCTCAGCAACAGGGCCACCACTCCTTTGGAGAATATTTTCCTTTGACTCTAGCAGCTTTTGCAGCTGGCTGCAAAAGAGCAGATCCAAGGCTCACTGAAGTCAGTGGGAGTCCACTTACTGATTTCCAACAGGCTTTGGATCGGTCCAATAAGGAACATTTTTCCTACACACTAGAAAGTACATGCTCCCTTTACCTGTCCCAGTTGTGTAGGGAAGCTGAAGGGCTGGAGATTAGGGCTGTTTGTTTTACCTCATAAGGACTCCTGGCAACTCTTTGAAAACACTGATAGAAACCAAGGTTATTGCTCTCATCTCCCCACTGGAAATTTCTGCTCCCTCAGAGCACAGCTACATAAACAGCTGATTTGGCATTTAGCACAAGGGAAGGAATGGAAACGCCTGGCAGGGTGGTGGGAATGAGTTATTGGAGGTAATGGGGGAAGGGCCAGAACCTTGAAGCAGAGCTACTGGCGGTGGAAGAAGCTGTGCTGGATGCTGAATCCACTGTTTCTGTGGCTGCAGCTTCTTTGAAGAGATAGGAACTAGCAGATGTGGGTGGGAAGGGATCTCTTCAACTGCTAGTAAAATGTATGATCACTGATCACCCAGTTAACCAACAGCTGTAAGTGAAGATTCCCTTTAGTTCCTCAGGGAACTGTCCTCTGCCATTGCCCCAGACTGGAAAAATGTTGGATGGGAATTCACTGCTGTTTTTACCTTCCCATATTCCCCCACCTGACCTAATGCCAATATTTCTCAGCAGACTTGTCTCTGCTCATGAGGAAGTTGATCTGTTCTTTATGACAGCAGTGCCTTCTGTGGCATGGTTTCCTGAGGTTTCCTCTGTGAGGGAGGGAGAAGGCTGAGCAGAGCTGAACACCGTTGTGATGTGCACCAAAACCCACCAAAACTTCAGCTGTAATTCTGTTGACTGTATTTGATTTTTGTTCTCACCCAAAGACCATCGAAACAGTCAGTTAGATGAGACTGTCTACAGCAACTGCAGTAGACATTAGCATTATTTAAAGTTATGTACATGGCCTCAAACCAAAATGTGCTCCTGGCAGGTTTTCTGCCTATTTGCTGGTCCTGTTGAGGACCCTGAGTCTGGATTCATCCCAGTTTGCATTAGATTCTTAGTTAATTGTTCAAGTTGGAGACCTAATTCCTTTGTGGGCCTGGGAGCCCTCAGTAATAAGTGAAGGAAAAATAGTAACTTCCCAAAAGCAATTCAGAAATTTAGACGGGATGTAAGTACCTAAAGTCTTCAGTCATTTCTACTGAATGTAAAGGGAGTTCAGGATAGGGAAACTTCTAGTTTAAGCAGTTTAGCAAAGTGCCTGAAGTTAGATGAGATGAATCTAGTGTGCTGGTGACAAGTGATTTTTCATGGAACTCACTAGACTTTCATGGAGCTGCTTAACTACAGATATGTTGTTTAACAAGGAAAAGAGAAACCTGTGGGAAAACAAAGAATATCAATAATCACACATACTTACATCTGGCAATAAAGTTTTTGGGAAAAAAAAAAAGTACAGCAGCTTGTTGCCTTTGAAATGTAATGCTATTAAAATGTTCAACATGAAGTTTCTATTTTTAAGATAGCAGTTGAAAGAAATGCATGAGATTAATAAGAAGCTAAATTGAAACCATGTTTGTTCATAGGTAACACAGAGTTAATGGGGAGGGCTTTGTGTGCACTTCAGTTTGGGCCACTGCTTGTTTGGTTTTTATTTTGTCTTTCTTAGGAAGCAGAAGGGGGTAGAAATACCAGCCTGTTAAATCTCTTATTTCCTTTCTTAGGCTGTTGTTCAGTCGAGTTTATTAAGCCTTCTGAAAAAGCAGCTTATGGCAAGTTAAGACATCATCTGCCACCCCAATACATAGGGAGTCACTGATATAAACTGTTCTCCAGCAGAAATGGACAACAGGTCTGCCCACCGAAAAGCCTTAAACACAAACAAGGGGATATGTAGCAATCATGTTGGCAATGGAGGTTCAAGTATTGAACTATTGGCCTAGAGGGGAGAAATCATCTGACACAGGTGTCCAAGAGAGCTGCAGATCTCTGTCTCTGTTATTGGAACAGATGCATCTGAGAATAAACAATTCCTGTCCAGCTAAAAAGCAGGAGAGAGGAGCTGGACCTCCAGGGAACTGTGTACAAACGCATGTGGGATTTTGTTCCAAGGTGACCACAGTCTCATGTTAATACCTACAGCTGCCAGCCCAGAGGATTTGATGCACTCAAGTCCTTGATGTTAGATAAGAAAGGGATATTGAGTGGGGAAATAGTGTTGGTAGGTTGGACTCTGGAGAAGAGCTTTGGTTTCGTTGGCACTATTGTGACCATTTATAGGATGTCAAAATCCATCCCACTGACTGCAGTGGATTTAGGATGACACTTGCCAGCAGCACAACAGTCCCACATGGCTTTTATTATCTCCCAGATTATTAATTTTGTTTTAAAGTCTAAAAGGAACTGTCTGGGTGGCAGTAACAGAAGAATGAGCACTGGAGGACCTTGTTAGTAGCCCAAAGGAGAATATGCAGATAGTGGCTTGGTTCAAGAATTGTTGGCGGCAGCAGTAAATGTTACCGGCAGGCACTGCATGGAGCTGTGTATGGAATAACCTGCTGTAAATAAACAGCACACAATGTCCAGAGAACATTTACATAAGGGAGACGCCTGTAAAATATTAAAGGAGTAAATGTAGAAAAGAGCTAAGAGCTCTTTGGAACTGAATGACAAGATAAAGCCAGGAGTATTTCTGCCCCAAGGCACTCTCAGTCAGCTCCAGCAGTCTCCCTCCATGGCAATATGACCTCCAGACATGTTTCCCAAAACCAGGTTTCTGGCTGTTCCTCTGAGGATGTTTGATTTTCAGCTGAACCCTGCATGTCTCATAACGAGCTCCAGGTCTGTTTTGTGGTCACGGTTTGTGTTCTATGAATCTTATTTCTTAGATAATGGAGATTGGGATAGAGTCAGTGATGAGAACCTTGGAGAAGGCCACAGATACATGGGGAGGGATCTGCTAGTGTTTAACAAGAGAACATCAAAATCTTTCCAGTTTCCTGCTATGATTGCTCTGATTTTATATATGGACAAGTTACATAGGTTGCAAAACTTCAATAACTTAAGCTCTGCAAAGCATCCACAAGAATGACAGGAACACAGGTGCAAACTGCCCGATGGCAGCATTGCTAAATAAGTTGTGTGTGGTGTTTTTTTTTTTTTTTTTTCTTTTTCTTTTTCTTTCTGGCCAGATCTGTCCAGTGTTAAAGAAAAATAAACAAAAACCTCAGAATTTTGAATGTTAGATGAAGAAAGCCCAATTTTTTCTCATTGAGCAGACATCCCATTTTCACAGACATTGACCTACTCAAGCACTTTGGAGTCTCAAAGTTATTGTTTAGGTGTTACACGTTTTGGTAGAATAGGTTGGAAAGTAGAACTTTCTCTATTAAAACAAAATTTGAAGTTTCAAAATGAGTCTGCACACCCCATCGGGAGATCAGGCACCCAATGATGTTGGAGTGAGTTGGGCACTCGCTGTGTGGGGAATATTCTGAGAAGTTTTACTTTGGAAGCGTCAAAACATTTTGATTCTGAAATTTGAAAATATGACATTTGATAGCAGTGATTTTCTATTATCATATTGTAAAGCGTAACAGTGTAGGCTCACGGGGGTGCAACAGTCTGCACACATGGTATGTATTAACATTTGTTTTCATGTAACGTATGTATGAGTTGAAACAATGAAATACAGTGATATGGTGAGAATAAAACATATGAGTCAAGATTAACTTGGAAAGTTAAAACATTCAGCTGTAAAACAATTTGGTTTCAGAAAAAATGGTCTTTATTATGTAAAAACTACTACATCAAACTGCTCCTAGCTTTCAACCAAGTTTCATTATTATAAGTGAAACCAGTGATGCCCAACAATTTCCATTGTGGCAGCCTCTAATGCTGTTAAACTTTTACCATGCGTGCTGAAATCATCCATGCTGAGGGCTGCTGCAGGCTGGGCTCTCCTGGAAATGATCGGCAGAAATGCTTTGGCAGTTTCTGAGGCTGAGCACAGGGAAGAATACGTGATTTTGCTGACATTAAAACGCTACAGCTGTTTCAGAGAAAAGTATTAAAAAGGGTACTGGGGTGGATTTATTTTGCCTCCCAAGCATTTGCCCTGGTTTGGCCCAGGTGTGAACTTGTGTCATGTTCACACATTCTCTATGTAGCTCAGGAGCTCAAGGAGGGATTGGTGGAACCAGGGACTCGTGTCTGGTTTTTCATTTCACATTTGCTGTTCAAATACGTGGGCAAGGTTTGGAAGGAACAGTAGCTTCAAGTACTTTGTGTTCTTGATTGATCTAATTAGGCAATTGTGCCTTTCTACTAAGGGAAAACCAGCTGATCTGCAGAAAAGTCAGTCTGGTACACGGAACATCTGCTGTTCTTCCTCTTCTGCCTTCAACCTCAAGTCCACGTTTTGAGGCAGGCGTGGTGAGACGATGCTCTCCTCCGTGCCAAAGCAGAGCCCGCGGTGCCAGAGATCTAATCAGGTGGTGACACCAAGGACTGGCAGGGATGCTTGTGAACATGGAAAAAAGTAGTTCTCCTGGCTCTCCTAGACACGTGGCTGGCCAGAAGTGAGGTTTCAATTATAAGAAGGGCTAAAGTACATTTGTGTTAATGACAAATCCGTCAGCCGAGGTGCAGATACTCCAAGAATACATGTGATGGGATTATGTGCGTGTTACTAATTCATTTGACATAGCTGCTCGCTTGAGTTTGGTTAATTAAGACGGATGATCCCTTTTGGCTGGGAAGTGGCATCACTGAACCCAAATGTCTGCTAGAAGCGTGAGATGCTGTGGTTCCTGGGCTGCCGGGTGTCAGGAGTCACCTCAGAGCACCCGGCCGGGGTCTGTGAGGGAAGGGTGGTCGGCAAGGCGCAGGTTGTCACTGCTAACATGGAAAGGGGTGGCTTGTCAGCCCTGCTGCGTGAAAACCTTCAGGACCCATTTCTGGGAGATTTCTCAGTGTTTTGGAGCAGCTCTGGCTGTTCCCTGTCCAGCTCTGGGTGCCTGGGCGTCCATCCCCTTGTGAGGAGAGGAGGGGGTTCTCCGAGGCTGTGAGCAGAGGAGGGAGCCCGCTGAAGGGTGTGAGGAGACATCGGGGGCGCTCCCTGAGGCTGTGAGCAGAGGAGGGAGCCCTCTGAAGGGTGTGAGGAGACATCGGGGGCTCTCCCTGAGGCTGTGAGCAGAGGAGGGGGCTCTCCGGAGCTCTGAGGGGAGGCAGGGGCCGGTCCCGGCGGCCACAGCCGGCTCCAGCAGCCCCACCCCAGAGGGCACCTGGGTGCAGCATGCGCTGAACTAACAAAATCTGAACGATTCTGAATGAACTCCTGCCTTTTTTTTTTTTTCTTTTTGCAAATTATTGAACTCTTCTCTTTCAAAAAGGTAATGATATTTTGTTTGATTTATTTCTATTGATAAGTTTTACTTAAATAGGCCTCAGTAGTCAGATACTTGCTATGAGTTCTTTCCCCCGAAATCTAATTTCTTCCACCCAGAGTGTCTTGTGTTCTCAGTGCCATCCAAGCACGTGCTCCTATCTATAATTCAGCTTCCTGAAGGTAGGACAAACTCAACTCTCATTTGTTTGCACACATCAGAGCTAACTTTCTCCTTCGGGCTCCTACATTGTCCAAAGGGACCTGCCACTGCTGCCCAGGCCCTCCATGTGGCGTGGAATGTAACCTGGTGTCCAGGGCAGGCTGCTAATTACAGCTTTAATTTTATTGTGCTTAGGAGGAGACAGATATCCAACCTTCCCTTACTTATAAATTGGATCTGAAGAAAGGCAGATAAGGTGTGCTGACAGATAGGACAGCCTGATGGCAAATTGCCCATCAGGTGAGTAAAACTTGCTACTGATGAGCCCCATGAAAGGGTGACTGTTATTAGAACAATACATGTGGATAGATAAAACTGTGTATCTACATATATATTACACACACATGTATGTGATGTTAACAGCATCAGCTCCAAAAGGGTTTAGAGAAGAAGAAAACGTGTGTTTTATATTATTCCTGTGTATACACTTTCTTACCTAATACATTCTTCATTTCCTCTGGGGCCTTCTTAAAGAAGTTGCTAATGTATAAGCAGTGCAACTTATAAGAAACCAATGGGAATCTAAATAGTGTCTTGCAATGCCTAATTTTAGTGATAAGTTAAAACCCCTGCACTTTGTGGCTCAGAAATGACCTATTATTTTACAAGAAATGAACTATTATTTTACAATAAGAAAAGAAAAGCAAGGGTCTGTTCTTAGCTGTAAATACTGCAAAAATATTTTAATTTTGAAAATGGTAAGCTGTGGTTTTGTTAGCTGCAAATTGCTGCAGCTCCATAGCTTTGAAAGGGGGAACAGCTGATTTATATCAGTTGAAAATCGCTCTTGGAGTTCTTGATGTTTTATTCAGAATTCTTGGATCACAGTACATTAGAAATCACTGTGGTAGATTCACCATAAATATTCAGGTTCTGTGGTGCATTATTCCTTGAATAATCCTATTAATTTCAGAGGCTTAAAAGTACTCAAGAAGACAGATTCTCCTGGAAAGAGGAAACCTTGGGCTGATCAACCTTGGGCTGTTGTTCTGGGGAGTGTCAGCACAGCCTGCTTTCCAGCGTGGTGCTGTACAGAGTGCTGTGGCACCAGCTCTGCACCTTGTTCTGCGTGCTATTGTTAACCAGCGTTGGGTTCAATACAGCGCCTCTTGGGATGGGCAGGAGCCTTTCCACGGACTTCATCAGGCATTGGGTGTTCAGGAATCCTGAATGAGATCAAATGGCAGCTATTAATGTAGCCTGGCCTTCTTCCAGCTTTAGTTATTGCCTGTGGTGCTTATACAATCTGTTTGGTACCTAATTTTCTCTCATTTCATAAAGCAGAGAATGACTCAGTCACGCTATACCACTTGGTATTTTTTGTATAGTGTCACTTATCTTTGTATTCAAAGGAGCTAAATCCAACAGCAATCCAGTTACTGACTCTTCCTATGTGAGTCTGTGTGTCCAAAGGCTGCCTGTTACCTTTATATAATTGACCAAAATGGTTATGAAGGTTCAAATCCTTGCTCATACTCACTTAAAATGCTCATTTTCCAAAACTGGGACAGGTGTTTGGTGCTGTTGGAAGAAAAACCTGCAAAACCTGGAACAGCGGCAAGGTCGAGTTTTGGTACTGATGATGTTTCAGAAATGGAGCTGGTTGAAATATTTTGAATTTTAAGATGCTGTTGGTCTCTTTAAAAATAAATTTTGGGCAAAGGAAAAAGGTAAGAAAGGAAATAACTTCAAGAAGTATTTCCATTAAGTAGTTTACACATTTCTGCACTCATAAGATTTGAAGAGGGGAAGCACAGTTGATCAGGAGCAACCAAGTGTCACAGGCACATGAGTTTGGTACTGTAGATGCTGAGTGTATTTCTGCACTGGTGACTGAAGAAGGCAAGACATCCACCATTTGAAGTCTGATTGCTCTCATCACACCAGGACTTTGCTCCCATTTCTCTCCATTTCTGCCAGCAGTTTGTCCTGCTAGCTGAGTTTTTTTCCTCAGGTTATTTCAGGGTAACAGGTGTTTCCCAGGAAGCCTCAGTGCTCACAGCTCTAATCGCTGTCTCTGGCAAATGGATCCTTTGTGCTGTCTGGAGGATTAATAAAGGGTTAGGTGCTTAAAAAAAATAAACAGTGAGTGCAAACAGTGGGAAGGAGTAAAGCTGTGTGTGGCTGATGAGCGAGGTGATGTCATTTATTTAGCAGAGGTGATACAGTAGTCAGAGATGCCATGAGGGGAAGGCTCCTTTGAAGGAAACGGGAGTTGTGAGGCAAACCGCAGAGGAGCTGTTAGTGGCCAGTGGAAAAAGGTTGTTGGGTTTGAAGCCTCGGAGCTCAGGTGCAGTGCAAGAGAATAGGGGCTCATTGTTAAGGCAAGGATCAGCACTCCCTTTTGTTCTGTCCCCTGCCCCCCTCCTCCTCTGGCACTACAATAATAATACCTTGTCACTCTCAAGACATGCTGGCACAGATCGTGTTCACTGATGGATGTTCGCTCAATGGATGTACTAAAATGGTTTGTTTCTGTTGATGTATGTCTTTGTAGGCTCCTCTAATGGGAGTGTAAATAAATGAACCCTTCAGCAGGGATTTCTTTCACTGCAGTCCAGTTTAACCTCTGAGTGCCTCACTGCCATGAGTCATTCCAAATGCTTTACTGCCTCATATTGCTTCTGCCTTTTTCTGGGGTTTCATGTATTCCATTTGCTGTCCATGTGCACAGGCAACTTCCACATGTGGATGCAATTAATTTTTTATGATGAGTATTTATTAAAGCAAGGCTGAGAAGCTAGGATGAGCAGTCAAGAAAGGTAAGGGCCTAATGTTCACTG
This sequence comes from Chamaea fasciata, assembly GCF_029207755.1. Taxonomy (NCBI): domain Eukaryota; kingdom Metazoa; phylum Chordata; class Aves; order Passeriformes; family Sylviidae; genus Chamaea; species Chamaea fasciata. The sequence continues at coordinate 8,048,847 of NW_027094088.1, read as the reverse complement.
GGACAGTTTAAAAGATTTCCCATTATTTCACCTAGGGGTGAGCACAAGCTCTTGAGATTAATTTCTTTAAAGTTTTGTGCAAGACCTCGTTTGTATGAGGTTGTGGATCATAGAACTGGAACTTTGTTCCTGTGGTCAGTTCTCTCAAGTACATAAATACTACAGTGATACTTCTCCTCAAGACAATGGAACTCAAAGACATCTTCAGAAAACACCCAGAATGAGTGTATTATAGTAATAAACCAAAAAACTAGCTTTTACAGAGAAGGTAGGCCCTAATGTCTTCTTCTCTGGAGATTTTTTCACCATAAGTGTGTGGGAATGAGAGTTTTGAAAGGAGGTCAGCATAGTTTTCACAGCTCTGTTCTACAGTTTGAACTGCTCATACTTGGCACAGTTTGCCTGGCCTGGAAGTGCCATAGTCCATTATCCTGCATTTAAAGAATTATTTAATGATCACTGACTAAACCCCATTTTTTCAAGTCTCCACTTAAAAAGGCTTCACCAGAGAAACTTGTATACCAGCAGCAAGGAGCTTCTGGTGAAGATGGAAATGGAAGGTAACAGGCCTACTGCTGACGGGGAAATTTCATTTGTTCCTGGGAAAAATGACAAAACTGGTTGCAGTTTTCCCTCCATTTCCATTATCAGATGAATCAGTCATGGAACAGAATATGATTGCACAGAGAGAGAATGTCTCATGGCTACAGAAATGCTCACCAAGTGCAGATATCTGATGTGACCCATGTAACCTCCTAACAAGTTGTGTGTTGGGACAACATTCTGTCATAACATACATCTGCAGCAAAGACAATTAAAAGCAGCCTTCTCCCACTTCAGTCTCTGGCATGTAGGAGATGCAAATATCAGATTTTGCCTGGGGACCCAACTATTGACAGAGATCAGCCCTTCCTGAAATGCTTTTGCTAATTCTTGTCTATTCTATCTGGAGTTCTCAATGCAAATGTACTCACTGAGGAAGAAAATCCTCTTTTTCACTATGCAATTTATTTTTCAGCCTATCTGTTTGCTGACCCTGCTAATAAAGTGCTATTTAAAAGCTGCATTCTTGAATAGGGAACATTGTCCCTCCACCCCTTCTCTTATGTATTTGTCGTAGTGAAAATGTAAGAACTTCATTGGAAGGTTGGCCTTTAAGACACTGCAAGAGAGCATCCAGAATCTCCATATTACTCCTTCATTGTTTATGGTTGCAGTGTAGTACACGCAGCACCAGATGTGAGTAAGAAGAAGGAGGGGTGCAAAAGAGAACTTCAAATGACTGTGATGAATAGTTGAAAGTGAACAGAGGGGCTTTTAAGGCTCCTTTAAAGAAAGCCTAATGCTCTGCTTCCCTAAGCAGCAGGCTACTGATGATGGAAAAGTCACAGACATACCTGCGGAGATTTGGGAAGCTCTTGTTTCAGTAGGTCTTTATGGCAGCTAAAAAAATAGAATTCCTGTGCTCCTGCCAACTAGGTTGGTGTGTCCAGCTTGCTTTTCTCCTTTCCATTTTGCTCTGTAAGGACGATGCGCAATGACTTGGACGGTGCTGAATTCCAAACCATGTCTATCCTTATTCAGCCACCCCTCCCAAGACCAGGTCCTACTTGTGTGTCTGGTACTTTTCCATACTTGAGCAGTATGGAGCCATCTCAAGGACTGCTGTTTCCTGGCTGCATTTCTGGTTCTGATGGTGGCATAAAATGCCAGGCCCTGCAAGCCCTGAATCTTCTTTGCCTTATTAAAACAAGTGGTGACATTTTCTTAGACACACACAACCTGCACTTCCCTAATGACGCCCTGGAAATCCAGCATTAGTTTAAATCAGGAATGAAGAGCCTTATGTCCTCTTCCTGCATCACCCTGTTTTATAACAAGCTCTCTAAAATATTCTGAATTCAGGCTAAAAATTACTGGCTTTTCCAACCAACAAACTCCTTGATTAATTTTTTGTTTCCTTTTTTGGTAGCATGATTTCAAAAATACAGCAAAAATGTCACAGATGCAAAGGGGTTTTTTAAAGGAATTCTTGAAGCTTTTAAATGTGTCTGTTGTTTGAGCACAGCTAGAATTATTTAGAGTGGAATCAAACAGCCTTTGTGACTCAGGGCTCTGTGGGATCGCATCTCCGAGGGGGACGCAATGTGTGGGTGCCAACATTCAGCTGGCACTGGGCTACTGCTTCATGCTGTCCCCCATGGGCTTTTCCCCTTGTGCCACTTCCTCTGCCTCCATGGTGGTGGGTGTGCTCCAGGATGAGCCCTGAGCGTGGCTGAATCCTGGAGGTGAGGGGGAAGGGAAGGGGATCGGCAGCAGCCTGTGGGTGTTACAGGGGGCTGGCAGTGAGGGATGTAAAATATGGTGGGTACAACCACCCCGAGCACCAGCGCTGCCTTAACTGAGCATTTCCTTGGTTTGTGCTGATGGCACTGATGGAAACCTGCCTCAAAGAGCTCCAGCTCCTAAGTTAACACCGTTCCTGTGAGGGTGAATTCATTGCCAGAGCAGGCCACACCTCTTCGCACAGGCCTTTAGGAAAGGGTAAAGCAAATAAGCGCCGTGGTGCCGAAATCAGAGCGATGGCTGACGGAGCCCCGACGGGGAGAACAGCCAAACAGCCTGAATGGAATGTCAGTAAGCATGGAAGTTAAAAATACACTTCTCAGACCTTGAGGACACTCTGGGGACTAAGAAGCTATATTGATACTAGACTTCAAAAGTTCCAAATAAACAGCGGGATTTTCTCAATGCACAGAAGTGCATACTTGTGATGTCAGAGCAATGTTATTTCTGAACTGCAAATCTCAAGGCACATGCCTTAAAAGCCAGTCCAGATACGTTGCAACTTATTTAATTTACATTTGTAATTGCTCTTATTTTGTTTTTGTGTATCTTAGAAACTTAGTTTTAGATTCATACTGTGAATCCCAAATTTACATCTTTCTGAAGAGAACTTTACTGTCTGTAGGGTGGAGAGCACGACTCGTGTGAGACCAAGTGATCTTTCAGAGGATTAATGCTCATTCTGTGCTAGATGACCTTGGACAATCAAAGTAGGAACGATTACATTGATTTGCTTTGAGAGATACTTATCCACAGATAAGAGTGAGCCTCTAAAGCCAGACATTTCCTAAATGCTCCTCATTCTAAGTGTTCAGAAGACCAACCAGTCCCTTGTCCCAGTACAGGTGTCTTCCCAGTTCTCAAACGCTGGGCAGGCTTTGTCTTTTTACTATAGAAAAATGAGAACTGAAGATGCCATTACCTGGATGGAAATTGCTGGAAATAGCTGTAATTCTGGTTTTTTTCATTTGTCTTACACCCAGGAATTGCTTTTTGTGGATGTATTTTAACTCACTTAGATTTGTCTAGGATAACTTGGAAAGATTGTAGTGTATGGAAAAATACTTTATATTTTTGTCCTTTTGGTCTAATAGCAAATCTCAGATAGAACCAAAGGCATGACAAATACCACAAAAGAAAAGTGTACATATTTTAATAGTAGACAGTCTGTGGAATAATTTTCTGTGATACAAAATCCTTGAAGAAGGGTTGTAGGCTGAATTAATCAATTACTCTAGCCTATGTGTCGATCAGAGTGGTGAATTGTAACAGTACTCTCAGAGGTAAAAACCCCAAGCACTGATCTAGAGTAAACTGAAGAGCTTGTGTATTTATGATAAATGCCAATGTCCTGACAAGGAGCTAAATCACATGAGTTTTATGAGTTTGTGAGAGTGGCAGTTGGCTGCTGCTGGAAGAACAACCACACTTGTGGCAGCAGAATTTAGGCATAGGTTGCTCTGAATTAAAATAGAAATCTGCATGGCTTCATGCAAAAGCTTAATTCTGAGAAAATGACACTCCTGTTCTAGACATGCAGGAAGCAGCATTCTCCTTGTGTGATTTTTTCAATGTAAAAGGGAACAGCCATGTCTAAGGGAGAAGGGGAAAAATTCCATTTCAGTACATTATCTGTTGGAGGACACCTCATTCCTCAGAGCATGAAGGAAAGTGCTCTCTATAACCTGATGTGCATTTTTAATACAACCAAACTCTTTGCATGAGGACAAAGCTCAGAAGTTTGAGCTGAGTTTTTCTGTATGCATCCTACCCTGCAAACTCCCTTAGTTAATCTCATCTCTGTGTTCAGTAGAATGTGGGGGCTCTGGAGTGCTCTGGAGCACTAAGGGGAGCTGCTTTTAGAGCTCGATTTGAGCTCTATTACTGAGAACTCCTCAGAGGGCTGGGCACTACAGAGTGGGACACTTGAAAGCCAGGTGCTGGGGAGAGGGAAAGTGCTGCATGAGCAAGAAGTGAGATTATAAATTAGAGTTCAGCTCAGCACGTTTGGAGTCACATAAATAGCTTAGGGGTTTGCAAAAGAACACCCTCAAGGATTCAGAATTACAGCCAAAAAGGAGGAAAAACATCATGCTTTAGTGCCGTGTGATTTATGCACCAAATAAGTTTGAATTAGTCACTAATGTGAAGTGGGTTTGGAAAGATTAATAACCCTTACCCAGCACTTATTGTATGATGATCAGCCATAAATCTTCTTTGAGCAAAACGGGAAGTAGCCCAATCCTTTCTCTCTGGAGATGAGCAGTGCTCATGCCGTTGTTCAAGGGCTGCCCACTTTGAATTCTGCTTTTTTTCTTGGGGTGAGGCTATGGGTTGCTCATGGCAACTTGGGCATTTCCAGTTGGCTCAGAAGATACGGTGCTGCAGATGGGCCTGGAAAGGGATGGGATAACTGTGGAACTGGGAACTCCCATTTGCCTGGCTCATAGCATTAGCAGTGTACAATTCACTCATTGAAATGGGCACTTTTGCCCAGAGAGGGCATAGAAAAGGTGTGAAAATTCTGTAAGATGAAAACTCAACATTGTTGCTGTTCATGGTCTGATTATTTTGGTCCTGAATGACTTTTAAGATCTTTTTCCTACTTGTTGTGGTTGTTTGAAGTGGAAAACTTTCCATTAAGGCTAAAATCCTGTTCTAGTTGATGCTTTGCCCATTTGTATTTGTGCCAAAGCCAGTGTGACTTTTGATTTCTTCTGAGCATCTGTCAGCTGGTGACCCACCACACCTTCTCTTGTGTGGCCTATATAAACCAGCACCGACCGAAGCTTCAAAGAGTGACTTCCCTCCCTGTAAGACTCTACCTCACACTTATTTCCAATAAACGCCATCCTCTCAATTTTCCACAGGCAACATGCAATTGAGCAGTAACCTCAGTGTATGAAAATCTGTGTGGCAGATGAAAAAAAATCATTAGACCAGAGGCAGCTGGAGTGCAGTCATGGAGTGTAAAGAGCTCAGCTCCCATAGAATCTCTTTCATGGATATTTACAGTTTAGGACAAGAAAACTGTTTGATGGTGGTGAAATTCTTATCAACTCAGGGAAGAGGGAGAGCTCTTTGAGGAAACAAATGTTGAGGAGGGCTTCTAGGTCAGCCAAGTGTGATACCCCTGTAATTCCATCTGAACAGCCAAATTTGCTTAGGTTGTTGAGGGTGATGTGTCCCAGAAGATATAGAGTCCATAAGACACAAGGAGTCTTCTGCATGGCAGAACAGGCTGCTGCTGTGTCATAAAAAGATACCTTTTGTTTCATGCAGCCTTTATTATTTTAAATGAGTATTTGGGATTGTTTTGTTACCTGAACTTACTCAGCTGATGTTTAAAGCAGCTTTTTGCTGCAAACTTGCTGGACAAGATGCAATTGTTCTGCATAAAACATCCTGGTGGGCTGAAGCACAAGACAGTGAGGGACCTACACTCAGCACTTGTTCTACAAGTCCATCCTTAGAAATGTCCAAGCCTTCCCTTCCCTGAGAGTGCACCAAGGAGGTTGTTGTGGTTGCTGGGAAGCCAGGAGTGGGGGTTAGAAGTGATACCTGCTCTTTTCAGCTTAGCTGAGAAGGCCTAGAGAGCCAAAGTAGTTCCTAAACCAAGAGTCATGTGTATGCCACCATAGCTGTTGCCCCAAGAACTTGCTCCATGTAGCCCTTTTCCCTTTTCCAGTGTGGGAACAACCCTTGCTTTCTTCCAAGAGGACCTGGGAACCATCTGGAATATCCACATGAAAAATCAAGCTAGAATCCTCTGAGTTTAGTTTTACCTTTTCCAAGCTGACATGGAAGCACTTGCAAAGCTCTTCAGTGAATCTTTTCAAGGGTAGGCTCCTGGCAATACTTTTGGGAATAATGGTCGTGGAATCAGAACCATAAAAGGCATTAGAATACTCTTCTGAAGCACACTTCCCCTGTGCACATCTGTGGAATGTGATTTTGAAATGCCTCAAATTCACACTCACACAGGATCTGTCACTGTTCCCTGTGACCTTGATCAGGAGCATTTCTCTTAATGCCTGTTATGCTTCCAGATAAGCAGAGCACCTCCCATTGACCCAGGCAGGTCATTATCCTCTTCCCCTTTATCAGGAATCCTTCAGCCAATCAATCACACACTGCTCTGCAATCTTGAGGCTCAATTATGCCCGGACAAGTGTTGCTCAGCTGTTCCTCCTGCTACAGACGTGACATATCCTGAGATTAGCTCTGATTCACAGAAGTCCCTGATTCCGTATCAGGCGCTAGGAAAAGCAGGGCCGTCTGGGAGGGAAGTGACACCATCTTGGAAGCATTTTATCACAGAGTAAGTGGAGATGTCTAAAAAATCCTGCTTGCCACCACCACATCACAGCAAGTCCTTCTCACTGGCTGTTGCCTCTCAGCCTGAGACAATTTACCAGTATTTTCTAGATGGAGATGTCAGCAGACTAATAAACTGTTAGTAGTGCACCGATGACAGACAGTAGCTAGTTCTCCTCTGGGATAGTAGATAGCTTAACTTGGAATCCCTGTGATTATTTTCTCCTCTTTTATGAAAACCTGTTTTATGCATATCAAATAGCTTCTGGTTTTATTTTCATTTTCCTGTTGTTACTGTTTGCTTGGGATGCTCCATTGTGGATGTGTGCGTGTGAAATTGGTGGTATTTTTGATTAGTCTAAAAATTCTGCTTTATGTTTTTTGTTTTAGTTGTTGTTTGTTTGGGGTTTTTTTCAGTAGCTGTGGCTAGACACAATTGTTTTAGAGGGCCTGGGTCAGAGTACATTGGGTGGCCCTCAGAAATACTATGGGACACCCACTGAAACTATGAGCAAGATGTGCCTAATCTTGGCAGTGTGATTCTGTGTTTGTGAGGTTTGTAATCATTTTCAGCCACACAGAAGCTCAGGCAAACATTTAGTACAGATGCTTGCAATTCTATAAAATTGTGTTATTCTCTTAAAAAATGGCCTTCTGATTTCTATAAGCAGACCTTGTTAAAAAAAATAAATTCTGAGTTTTGAATATTTAATTGTGGTTCCTCCTGTTTTTATTTTTCAAAAGCTCATTTTTGAACAAGATGAGCAAATGTTGAATATGTAATTGTTTACTATGGAAAACCATAAACCCTGCAGAATAACTACCCTTTATCATTTTCAGGCTTCAAATAAATACTCTTAAAAACCCCCATGAATGAAGGCATTTGCATTTCCTCTCTGGATGGTGCCACAGAGAATCAGTGAGCAGATAGGATCTGCTTCTGCACCCTGCCCCTGCCTGGCAGCTCTTTGCACGATGGTGTGAAGGCAGAACACACAGGCAACTTAAATAGGATTTGGGGCTGTGGAAGAACAACTGGATTTAGCTGGGGCTGAGGCAGCTGTGAGCACACAGCTGGACTGTGTGTGAGCTCACAGGGCTGAGCTGGAAAACTTCTGTCTTAAAACATCCAGATATTCTGCCCCTGGTTTTCTGCAGACAGAGCCATTGCTGTGACTTCTCACACTGGTCTCTCAATCTGCAGTCTAGACCAAGCCTGGTTGTGGGTCAGATATTGCACCAATATTGCACCAGATATTGCAGCCTTTGTTTGTAACAAGGTCACCAGTCATGGGAAAAGTGATACCTGTGACATTTGGACTTGTGTTGTCCAAGGCTTGCACAGCTAAAATCCATTTTGAATGGCTTGTCTCAGTCACTTTCTCACATACAGGTTCTCACTGACTGGTCGGTTCAGCTTGTGGATGAGTCCAACTGTGCCAAGACACTGAAAGCTATATTTTACCTCTAAGTGTGGGGCTACAGGATTCTGATGTGATAGATTTGTTGCTGAAAAAGTTATTTGCATCTTCCTATCAACAAGATGCAGAAAATGTGTGTGTAGAAAGGATATTTTACTTGAAACTTGTTGCATTTTATTTAATTATCAAAATTATGAGGTAATGCTTGGGCTTTGCTGATTGTTCAACAGCAAATACTGCAGATGTATCTGTTTTTTATGATGCAGCTATTTGATTTGTAACACTTCTATTATTTTGGCTGTCCACACAGTGGAGAATATAAAGTGCCTCTGTTTCTGCAGCTCAGAGCTCTCCAACCATCCCTCTCCCACATTTTAAAATTAATTAAAGGGAACCTTAAACTCAAACACATCTCAAAAAAACCCAAATAGAGGTGGTCTCCTCTTTAAGATGAAAAAGAGGATTAGAACTGGAGGAAACTGAAGTTATTTTGGTGTTTTATAAATAATCTTCCAATTTCCTATCACTTACCACTTCATCTCTTGTGAGGTTACTGCTGGATTGTGCTACTCTTTTTTCCAGACTTTCTGCTTTCTGTGTTGATCAGCCACAGGAGTGGAAAAGAAGCTGGAAAGATGAAAGGAGCTACAGACTCCTAAAGAAGGCATAAGAAATTTCTAGGGATGCAGGTAGGAGCAGGCTGTGTAGCTCAGCTGGGGGAGACTAATTTGCCATCTAGTCCCCATAGGAACCAGGCAGAGCTAAGAAGAGAGCTGGTAGGACATCTGGCTTCTGATGAGGAAAGTAAAGGACACAATTTTTTATCAAATCCTGATCTTTCAACCTCTTCGGCTAGGAATTAAAATATTTAGCATGTAATCTGAAAGGGGGTTATGTAGTGTTGTTTCTCCAGTGTTGGATCTCCAGTGCTGTATCTGTTGCTCTGCTTGGGGTCTTGGCAAAATGAAGAAATGCTGAATAAAGTTTATTTCCTCTGTGGCCAGATTTTATCAGTGTAAAAGCATGTCCTTTTATTTTATTACCATATGTTCTAAAGGGATCCCTTCCTGCTTGGAAAAAGTTACATGTCGTTCTTGTTTTCAACGTATTTCACTAGTTTTAAAGTACAACTTTAAAATACTACTTCACTTACGGTCTTGTCTGTAAAAACACCAACACCATCTACCTTTCACAGGTGGGGGTGTGGAGGTGCAGAAGTATGAAGAAAACCCCAGGACCATCCTGTAGATCAGGATGCAAACCCCATGTTTCTCTGCATAACCCAAGAAGCATTACCTTTTTTGGGGACACTTAAAACTTAATTGAATTGGCCCAGGAAAATATTTGTGTTCAGACTCTCCTTATCTAACAGGTGTGACTGAATGTGATTTAGCACAGGGTCTTTACTGAGTTAGGGAAAGAAAGAGAAACCACGTGGTATCTGGTAAGTAAACTGCAATAAGGTGAAAATATTTCATTCAAACATAAAAACAAAACTGAGAGCCTGACCTTAGAATGAGTTACAGTGGCAAAACACTACTGTGAGGTGAGATGAGATGGGGCTCTAAATTCAGAGTCCCTATGAAAGTGTCTGTCAGTTTAAGGAAAATTGAATCCTCTTAAGTGGTCCTGTAAATATCTGTACTGTTTTCTTCTGTAAGAACTTCTCATTCCTAAGTCTTGCTTCTCTTTCCCTTTTTTCCCTGGAAAAATGATGGACTCTGTTGGTGGTGATTGTACTTTGCCTTTCCCAAGTTCCATGGTTCTGGATGGATGTGGCACGGATTTCATGAGATTTTAGATTAAGGTCCTGTGAGCAGATGCCAGCACGTGTGTAAGCACTGCTGTATGCTTTTCTCCTCCTCTCATTTATTACCTTGCAGCATCTGAATACAGAGGAAATTAGAGATTCAGATTTGTACTTCTCAAAGAAAAAATAAAAAAAAGGGAAAAACAGTGAAAGAAAAAAGAAAAAGAAAGGGGGAAGGATCTCACCAAAATTGCTTTGTGATTCACTGTGGGGTCATGACCCCATCCCGCTGAGACTTCTGTTCCAAAGTAGTAACTTGGTAGCTGGAGTTTTTTAAAGTGGTTGTTGATTGGCTTAGCTGTAAGAAAATCACATTTCCCTGAAACTCTTAGGGATACTTTAAATGGGTGGATTATCCAGCTGCCTGATTAGAAGTTTGGGTTATGTAAACACGGAATGTTTAGATTTAGGCTTTTCAGTTGAAGTCCAGGCAGCTGTTTGCACTTAACTCCATCAAGAAGCCCAGTTAATCAAAGAGCAGGAAGGATTTTTTACCTTCTTAAACCTGTGTCATTATTTCTGCTGTCCAAACCCTTTGGAGTTAGGCTTGTTGCAATGTAGAACAAGGTCTTTCGGATGTTCTGCTGAGGAAACATGAAAGAATGGATGGGGTTTGGGTTAGTGAGATGTGGTGCCTTGTGGATTTTTTCTTTTTGCTGCGACATAATAATTTTTCCATTAGTGGACGTCAAACTTGACTTTTTGAGTCTTGGAGAGAACAGAAGGTGGAGGCAGGTCCACCTCAAGGCTCTGGCTCTGTCCTACATATGTAGCAAGTCCAACCATGAGGATCTATGGAACCTGTTTACACTGGATTTATTTTAGGGCATTCTTGACAGTGTGAATAGATAGCAGAGTAACCAACTAGCTTAACACTTCAGGATCCAAGCAATGAAAGAGTCTTTGTATAGCAAAGAAACAGAGCCTTTCTTCTTGAGGAAAAAAAAAAAAAAAAAAGAAATAAGGAAAAAAAAAATCCAAAAGCTTTGCTTTATTTTTCTGTGTTCTGTTTTATCCACAACGATTTTGGAAATTTAAAATTTCAGGAGAAGAAAACTCCTCAAAACTCTTTGTAAAGCAGCTTCTTTCAATAGTTCTCTCTTTACATTCCTCTTCTGATTGTTGCAATTATAAGTTTATTAATTGTTGATTTCTATTTCTGACATCTTTCTTCATTTTCTAAATCTAGAGGTAGCCAGATGCAAACAGGGAGCACTTTAATGTGCATCTATAGCTTGTGTACTTGTGATTAGCTGAAATTAATTTCTGATTACTTGATAGAAGTAAGATTTGCTGCCTTTTCTGTATGTTCACTGTTGTACTGTGGGCTACCAAAACCTAAGTATATAATATAGTACAAATTTTTAAAGTACTAGACAAGTTTAGCAGTGAGAAGCAAACCATATTAAATTATTTTATTTTTTAGAAAATTGTCTTCTCCAAATCTTTGAAATTTTCAGATTTTTCCATATATTTCATATTTCCATATATTTTGAAATTTTCCATATATAGTTCTGACCATTGACAGTATCACCAGGGAGCTCTGGTGATCCTGTTAACACACAAGTGATGCTCCTGAAGCCATCAAGGGCCCAGCTGTGGTCTTTTATTTTTTTCACTCAGAAAACTGTGGTTTCATAGGGCAGGCATTTCCCTGTCAGTTTACTCGATAATAAATGCAAGACCCATAATTCCAGCCTGAATTACTAATCAGCATCATATTGTAATTATAGAAAATATATTCAAGAATGTTGTTGCTAAATATTGATTTGCTTTTAATCTATAAAACAAACCTTAAATCGTATTTTGTAATGTACATGGCTTTCCCTGTAATTACATCTAATGTTTATGATGTTAACAAAAAAAAAGGTCTGTCAAATAATCCTGAAGAAACCCTGATTTCTATCACTGTGTGGTGTCTGGGGACACATCTATTCCTGTAAGAACTGGAATAAAAGCCCAGAAACAATATTGTATGGAAATACAATAGGCAGCAAAGGACTCCGGTGAAAAATTAGTTGGTCTGTGCTGACATTTCATTGTGTCATCTGATACTGAGCTATTGATCAATATTTGCAGAGAATTTGAAGTGATCAGATGGTCCTGGCAGGAAGACAGACAGTTGAATGATCCTTTATGTTTCCATTCCATTTTTTTTCACGTTACTCCAAAGGTTCATTTTCGTGTTCTGATCTAAGGTGGCAGCTGGATATCAGAGTATAGGCATATTGACTGAAATAAGAGTGAGTTTTTGTTGTTATTGTTCATACTGGTTATTTCCCAATAGCTATATCTCTATTTTCAAGTAGAGATCCAGTTATCTGGGTGGAATATAATAACATTGTCACAACCTTTCATGCTTTGACATGTATTTAAACCCGAGCTTTTATGGTTGCCTCTCCTGCTTGGCAAGTCTTGCCTATGGAAAGGAGCAGGCAATATTTCAGATCCCTGCTCCCAGGTGATTCTGAGCTATTCACCATTACCAGATGTGCAGGTGTTCCTTCTGTAAAGAATAAGGTAGAATAACTTTATAAGGTACTATGGGAAAACTATTTACAGTGGACTGGAGTGGCAGGACAGGAGGGAATGGATTCAAGAGAATAGGTTTAAAATAGATATTTGGAAAAAGAATCTTCACTGTTGGGAGGCACTGGAACCAGAGAAGGCGTGGCTGTCCCGTCCCTGGATGTGTTCAAGGCCAGGTTGGATGTGCCTTGGAGCAGCATGTTCTGGTGGGAAGTGTCCCTGCCCATGGCAGGGATCTTGGAGCAAGAAGATCTTTGACATCCCCTTCCAACCCAGACCATTCTGTGATTCTATGACACTGCCTGGTCTCTTGGAAATGCTTCCACCTTCTATCCACCAGGCCACTTTATGTCACTATTGCTCCATGTACAAAATGTCTGAAGCAGCATTAATTAAGAAGCAGGGTAGGATGCACTTTTCAGTTCGTTATAGACTTCAGCCTTCCAGAAATGGGAACTCAGAATTGTCCTTGCATGGCTCCCTTTTGTTGGGAACATCTCTCTCTGTTGTTTACCAGCCAGGTGACTCTGATTTCCAAATGCAGGAGATGCCTGGTCACTTGGGTCCCCGGGGTCATTATTTCCTTTCAGACTGTGCTCCCTAGGCTTTAGCTAGAAGTAGATGGGCTGAGGAATGATCTAATTGACATTCTCTCCTTTCTCTCCAACTTTTGGGACAGTTGCTTAGCAGCCACACAGTGGGGAATGGTAGCAAGCCAGTCCTCCCCCTCTGTAGTGAGGCTGTGGCCAATAAGTAATGTCATGCTTGCCAAGATAAGGGTAATAAAATCTCATGCTTGAGGGCATCAGACAGTCATTGCAGAAGTCAAGCTGGAATCCCTCCCCAAACGTGCTCCAGCAGTACACAGCTACCTCAGCCAACAGTACTTGTGAGTCTCCCATAGAGCAACTTTCTGGGCAAAGAAGGGCCCCTCACACAGTCTGTTCCCCATTTCTGCACCCTGAATCTTCCATGTAGCTGTTCTAGTCCTTACTTGTGCACAGAAGTAAAGCTGGAAAAGCTGGGGGTTAGTCAGAACCTGACCTTGATGCCAGCTGTGCTGTGGCTCTGTGCTGCTATCTATTTACCATGGACATGTTGGGTTTTCCTCCTTCCCTTGGGACACATGGCTACGCTGAAGTGATTTCTGCAAAATTCCTGCTGTTGTGATGCAGCTGCAAGGGAGGAAGTGTGAGTTTAAACCAGCTGTGAGGGTTTTCACCTCTGTTCTAGGCTCTGCCTTATATCCAGGCTTGGTGGAAAAGAAATGTGTGCCAGAGAGAAAGTCTGGAGGTTTAAGACATCATCTGATATAAATGGGCATCATTCCATTGGTCTCAGTGCAATGTCACTGGGCTCTGCCAGCTCAGGAGTTTCTGTGGTGGGCAGGGAAGCCGGAGAAAAGTGACTCTGAGTCATGTTTGTTCATTTGATTTAGCTTGGGAAGTAATGGAATATTTTCTTGAGCAATTTGAGTGCAGAAAAGGACTCAAGTGCCTGCAGCCTCTGGTTGAGAGCATGGGCTCCTTGAGAATGCCCTGGGAGCTGAGCAGGGGAAGTGCCCAGCCTGGCCTTTTCCAAATGCCTCCTTCCATGGGCATTGGGAGGCAGGAGCCTACAGGAAAGAAGGTGTTTTAGCGGCCTTTTGATAGAAGAAATGGATGTGAAATGGTGCTTCCCTTTTAGACAGGACACTCTGAGGTCTGGTGAATGCTGTGATTCATCACAGAATCACTGAGCAGCACCAGTGAAAGGAGAATCTCTAATTATGATGCGGTGGGGAAAATATAGAGTGGTTGTTAACCCACGTAACTCTGCTGTCTGTGTGTGTGGTGCAGCAGTGTAGTTCAGTGTCCGGAGCTCTAATATGGAATATTTATGGATTGGATTGGATTGGGTTTTCCCAGTTCTCTTCCTGTAGTAAGCTTAAAAGAACAGCTGTGTGAACTCTGAATTTCCTCTTCTGAAGGGAGAAGTGCTGCCATGCCCAATCTATACGACAGACTGCAGTGGGAACTGGGAATCAGTTGCTAGAGTGGAGGTTCTCAACCCTGAGCAGCTGATCTTTCCCTCCTAAACATTGTTGTATTTTATTAGCTGATTCACCTGCCACATTCATTGATTTTGCTCAATTTTTGGGATTAGTACCTGTATGAATGGAAAAATTGTTTAGACTAATTAGACTAAAATAATGAGCATTATGCAAAGATTATGCTTATTTTTTATTACAAATATTGAATCCTTATATAGTCCAACATTAAAACGAAAGCAGGGAATATACTATTTATATATTTATAAATATATATCTCTACAATTTGTCAAGAGCTCTTAATAAATTAACTGAAAAGAAATAAAAAAGTTCTTCAACAGACCCCCTTTAACAGAAATGACAATCATCCATGTTCATAGAAGTAAACCAAACCCAAAAGTTTTTAAGTTTCCTTTTCCTCCTGGGAATTACATTATCTGTGTTCCAATATTTCTACAGTAATAACTCCTGCACTCTGTAAGCTAACTTCAATCTTGGGGAAAAGAAAATCACACAAAATCCAAAAGCAACTGAAAGCAAATATGAAACAAGTAGAGTATTATTACCATTATTTAGAAATAATCTCTCAGATCTAAAACAAAACAAAACAAAAATCTGTGAGTCTAGTTCTTCCTAATTTGCAGTAAAAAAAAGTTTGCCATCATCCCCCCACCCCAGCAGTGTTTATTTGTTCCCTGTAATGTGAAATCTGACTGCTAGGTCACACCCCAGCCTTCAGTTGAGGGGTTTTACCTCTTGGATGACATAAGGCACAACTTTGAGTCTGTGTGGATATACCAACATGATGTTCTGCCTCACAAACTGTTACAGCACAAAAGCCAGTGAGACACAGTGGCACAGTGTAAGAAGTTTTATTTGCCATTCAGGGTGACCACCATTGCTGAAAACACCCCGACTTCCTGGTTACTTCACCACTCTAGTGTTTCAAACCCAAGAAGTAAGGAATTAAGATGCTCAGCTCTTGAAATCTCCCAGAATTAAGGTGGCCAGGTGTTTTCATTATCCGGTTGTTCAACTTGCCTAGTCCTTCCAGACTCCTCTCTTTAGCTGTAGAAAAAAGAAGCATGTCTCTTTTTAAAAGTAGTTTTTTGTTCAGTACATTCACCCACACCAATAAATCCAAGAAAGCTGATTTAGTGTCAAGTGTCCACCCCATTTTGCCAAGGTACACAGTGTATTTACTCTGGGGGAGTCTGCTAATAGCAAATAATTCCATCCCCTCATTTTAGCCATGGCAAGGCTCAGAAGATAACCAGCTGTTAGCAGAGGAGCCATGGAGAGGGAGGCAGCCCAGGGTGCTCAGGATGAGGGATGTGTTAGTGGAGGGGAGCAGCCAGCTCTTTGCACTGCTTGTTACGTTGCATTTTCAGCACCAGAGCTTGGCCCTGACTGCCTCCAATTTTGACAGCCAATTCCTGACCTTTCACTTTCTTATGAGCACTGTTGGTTTGTGCAAGAAACTCAGTCTCCTTTCTTGTCCAAAAATTTTAAGCAAATACTCTTGTTAGTGTGATTGCCTCTGCAGTATTGGCTTCTAGGAACCAAGAAAAATCTCACATCACCACTGTGTACAATTACATCATCTCAACATCACAGCTGCCAACTCTCACTCTTTGCTGGAGAGTCATTATTTCTGCTTTAAAGAGATGGAGTGACCTCATGAGCTTCTGAAGAAAGCCCACAGCTGACTCCCTGCCATACCGACAGAATAAAGTGGTCAGATGGGACTTGGGTTGATTAATGCTTCAATACAGAAGCACCTGTGCTCATGGCAAGAGATCAGGTCCTCTCCACTGGAGCAGATCCTAAGTCTGAGCTAGTCTTCTGTGTCCTGTTAAAACTGGTAGGCTGAGAATGGAAAAGAATAACTGTTGTTCACAGCTGATCTGGAATGTGTTGGATTGAAAAAGAAAAAAAGAAATCTGGCATCAGTTCAAGCTTCATTTTTAACTGAAACAAATCTAAGTGTAGTTGAAAACAAGAACACGCACAAAAATTACCAACCTGATTCTTACTTACACGGCAGACTCTTTGCACCTCTCCAGCAATGTGAAAGGTCTTGGAGCATGGTTCAGTTATTTTTACACTTCCATGATGGACCTGTTTACTGACATGGAGCTCAGAAATATTTATATGAGTGCAGCATTTGTCTTTCAGAGCAGTGGAAAGTCAGCACCGTGTGTCTGCTGGGTGCTGTGCTTTGACTTATTTAGGGTATCCAGCTGGACTGTTGAGGGGAAAATTAGGGTCTGGACAACAGTGGGTCAGACGTTCAATAATGAAATGTGAAGTGCCTCATCAGCGGATCATTTGTGTGAATCAAGGAGGCTTTGGTTATTGCCTGGAAGCGAAGAGGCCTTTCAAGTCCAGGTAAAAGCAAATGGTCTCTGGGCTGTGTCCTTGGCCAGATGATCTCATCCCAACTGGCAGCATTTAACAGCCCCACCCCTGTTTCATGCTGTAGCTCTCACTGAGCAACCTAAAGGTGCTACAAGATAATAATGAGGTACCCTTGTCTCCTTATGGGAGAAGATCTCCAGGTCAAGGTACTCAGCATCCCGAGCGGCACAGTGCATGGAAAAGCTTCCTTTACTGTTGCCTTTTCTATGCCCATTCCAAGGACACACAGGCACCATCAGGCTCCTGGGTGACTGAATGCTGCCTGCTGAAAGCTTTAAATTGGCTTAACCTTTACTAAAGGAACGGTAGAAAATGGAGAGGTAAAATGAGAAAGTGAAGGAGTGGTCAGGGAGAAACACAGTCATCATGAAGCCAGCAGGAAAAGAAGGGATTGATTATGTAGCTGCAAGAGCGCCCTGCCAACCAGCAGCGCAAGGGGAAGAACCCGAGCTGGTTCTTTCCTGGGGCGGTGACACCGTGTGTAAGGGAGGTGCTTTCTGCAGGGGGCTGAGCGTGGGGAGTTTCCTCCTCCTTCTGTGCCAGTCCTGCTCTGCAGCCCAGACTGTGGTTCTGCCATGCCCCAGGTTCCCTCAGTCAGCTGCCTCCCACTGCCTGGGACGCAAACAGTTCCTCAGTGTTCAGGTTATAACAGAGTAAACCAGGCCTGCATCTGCCATATAATTCTTTTTTCATGTTTTAGCAGTTGTCATGAACTTTCTTAATGCATGAACTCCAGGACTTACAGGAGAATTAAACTTTCCAGTTTTAAATGAATGTAGAGAAAACCTGGAAAACACCAGATGTTTTAAAACTTACTCAGAATTAAATAAAAAGACGCAGAGGCCATGTCTTAAAAAGTCCTGAGCACTCTTTGAGGAATGTTGGAGAGGAAAAAAGATGGAGATGTTCAGATTATTGCCAACACAAAGTACTTGATGCCGTTATGTAACATCTAACACAGCAGAGCCTTGCTCAAGTGTTTTTTCACATTTTTACTTCACTTTTCTACTGCAGCACCAATATCTGAATTTGAGCAGCACAGAGGAGGTCAAAAGCAAGAACAAGTTCATACCTTCCGGCCAAGCCAAGAATGTTTTCAAGCTTTCCCCCTCCCCAAAGGAGCCAAACCACTAGCAAATCACAGCTTCAAAAATGTTTGACTAAAGCAACAGTTTTATGAATCAGTATTAAAAATAGACTGTAAGAATTGGACTTTAAAAAAATTAATCCTGCTGCCCCAAATTTCCTGTCACTCTTGGAAGTTGTATTAAATTTTGATATGAAATGTATTTTCCTGAATTGGAATTTGTCCTTAAATTACTTATGAACAATGAACTCTTTCAAGAAAAATAACTGCCTCCTTATCACCAGAATTAATGCTGTGGTTTTTTCTAAGTGAGTTTCCATAGCTTATCAAATCCTTTCGTTCCTCTTAGTTGGAGGGGAACTGAAAAATGTCTATCAGTTAATTCTTTTCAATTTCATGATTTTAAATCAGGTAATATTCCACATTTTACTTTGTTCAAAGTGGCTACAGGCCACTATTCATTCTTGTTCTCTCTTGTAATATCTTTAACCCAGAGAAACTCAATCTCTTTTTTTCACTCATTTTACAGCTGCTTTGACTATGGAACCATATTAACACCAGGCCATTTGTACCTATGTTCTTTTGCAGCCAGTTTGGCTCTGTAGGATCCCAGCGTGGTTGTGGCGTGACTGTGTTTGCCACTGAAGCACTGCCACCTGTGGGTGAATCCCAGCCCCGATTCCCCACGGCAGGGGGAGCGGGAGGGGATGATTCTGAGAGAGTGATAAAAATGTCTGTTCTGCACCATTTCAAAGCTCAGTCATGCTTACTTGGGAGTGTCACATTAGTTTTGTGTGCAAAAGGGACATTTCAACCCTTTGGCCCTCAGGCTGATGCTGCATTAGTGCTAATAAGATTAATGCAATCTATAGCTAATAAAAGAGTAGCGTAGCAGAATGTCCAGATGGAAGTTGCCAGCACTGGCCTTGGCTTCTGGCATGCCTTGAAGGTCAGAGCTCGAGGGCCTTTTCCTACAGGCACTGTACATGACATGTGTTCCTGGTGGTGTCTTGCAGGGGATAGATCTTGGATCTGGGACTTTGTCACAAGAGCACCAGGTAATTTCTGCAGTGCTGGTAAGAAGCGAAATGGTTCCTTGAACACTGGATCCAAACCCAGTGGCAGTCAATAGAACTTTGGATCTTTTCTTTAGTGAGCTCTGGAAGTTCTCCCAAGTCCTGACTCCCAAATAACACTAAATTTCCTGAGTTCAAACCAGCCCCAAAGCTTAATCAAACAAACCATTTGATCCCACAAGAAATCTGGGAGTGTGGTGTAAGACACAGACCTGCCCTGCTTGGCACTGGTGGTGCTGAAGACATATCGCAGAGCATGGTCCATGTTTACTGCTGGATGAAGTGTCAGTGAAATTCAAAAATTCTTCCTATCAGGGTTCAGAGAGGAGGATGAGCAAGGGATGAGTGTGAAACGGGCAGAACTTCTATAGATGGGAGACATCAGTGTATAGAGATCAAGGAACAGCACTGGTTCATGCTGAGTCTTGCTTTTAAAGGCACATGGTTCTGTTTGTGAAGCCATGGTTTCTTGGTGATGGACAGAATGGTTGATTAGACGAATATGAAAATCTGATGATGAGGAGTCACCTAATTTTGAAGATGTCTGTATTTAAACTCTGTGAAATCATTGGGAGTGTCAATGACTGCAGGAAAATCATCATGTGAAGTGTAGGTGAACTGCACAATTTGTAATTCAGATAATCATTTAAGTGCAATTTTATTGGCTTCAGGAACTGCAGGAATGTATCCAAAAGTAGTTGTTACTTCTACTGGAGCTAACAGCTATGAATCATAGCAACGGTGTCATTATATATTGTTCATTATTTCTGGGACCCTGAGAAATACAGGTATGTCATCAGAGTGAATATGTATAATTCTATACAATAATATGTTCTTTGTACTTTCATTTATGCAACAAAATCTTGGTTTTTCTTAATGCTGTTGAAGTATGTGCCTGAATAAGATGTCATTTGTAAAGCTGAAAGCAGATATCTACAGCAAGTATTTAAAAAGAAAAATTGGACTTCCTAATTTGTATAAAAGGGAAACCCATTAAAAGGATACAAAGGATAATGCTCAGATTATTTTTCAAACAATGGACAACTTGCATAATCCCATTGTGAACAGTATACATTTCACAGCCCATCTGGCAGACAATAAAATTTGGGTCTCTGTGGGCTTGAAATGCTGGGAATTGTACTGCCAAAAAAAAAGCTCTGCACATATGGCATTGGGTGGAAAAGCAGTCACAGCATGTCTCACCCCAAACATCCATTATGTTTGTTAGTTTTATGCTTTCTGCAAAATAATGTGTATTCAGTAACTGCTAAGCAGACCTGTGTGAGTACTCAGCATCGAGTACCTGCTGCTGAAGTGGCAGGACTTGCCATGCTGGACTGCCACAAAGGCACTGTATAGAACATCAGGCTAATGAATTTGCTCTTCCTGGAGTTGTCTGAGCACTGCTAAAGAGATTTTACTTGGAAGAGCCAGTCAGTCAAGGGAAATGCAGAACCAGACTCCTCAGAATATGGCTCCTAAGTTGTGGAATATTTTGATGTCCTTAAAAACACATGTGCAGCGTTGCTAACGATCTCAGTTTAACCATTGGAAATCTTGTGTATCACATTATTGAATGCTGCCATCTTCCAAGAGCTCAGATGTGTTACCTCCTGGAAGTTCAACATTAGTTCACATCACCTGAGGATGACACAAGATAACTGTCCACACCTCCAGTGGGCTTTCCAAAATGTCTGGACCATGTTGGAGGCAGCCTTTGCTGCTACTTTTGATGTGAGGAATGGAAGGTGGGGTGTGCCATGTTGTCAGTGCTGGTGCATGTGAGTTTCGGGCTTCATTTCAGATCTTTATGGACCTCTATTACTTATGCCACCAGGTGTCAAGTTCCAACTTCACTGTGAGCTAAGAGGAAGCATCTGCAAACATGTTATTTCTACACCTTGACAGTTGGGGAACCTGGGGCTTAGCTGAGGAGTTCATGAAAGTAGCAGGCAAACTGAGTGTTGTCATGTTGATGGGCTTTTTTTCCCATATCTTGACTCATTCAGCTCCTGTGGGTGTGTGACAACCAGCAGAGCAGACAGTGCCAAAAAGCAACATGTTTCTACACTCAGCTGCCTTAACGTAATGATTAACATTGCCTTTTGTGGCATCATTGCAGTAAGATCAGATGACATGGTTTTACCAATTCCATACTTGTACTCATAGTGGAAAAAGTAAATTTGAAGCGGATTAAAACCCCCTGTCTTTTGCTCCCTTCTACTTTAATTCTCTTCAAATATTTGTGAGTGCTGCAGCCCCACAGTAGCTGAGCCTTCGTGATTGCAGCACCGTGGTATTCCTCTGAGGCAGAGAATTACCACTGTGTTTTATAGCTGGAGAGTTAAGGTAGAGCAAAGTTCTCCGTGACCTGTTCAGGATTACTCAGGTACCCTGAGACAGAATCAAACCCCACATTTGCATGTCCTGACTCCTGTTTCACTCATCGACTCAGCTGTCCTGAGGTGCCCTCCCTTTTCTACCCATCTGGGCTAGGAGGGCTTCCTGTGGCAAACAAAAGCTAATGAAGCTCAGTAGCTGCATGTGGGTATTATTTGCTTGAGGTGAGAGGAAAGTTTTCCAAGTGTCTGAAACTGGCACACTGATGAAAACAAGCAAGATTATTTTATGACTAGGAAAGTATTTAAACCTTTGCTTTAGTGGAGGAGTTTCAAAGGATTGTCATGAAAGAGTAGGAAGCATGGTTTCCTGCTTCTGTAATTTTGTTGTTCTTTATAGTTGATTAGAAGTTGAAGAGAGATCTGAGAAGCTCGTTGGAGCTTCCTTTTTGTGGAGATCCACAGCTGATGGCTTGTAGGACATCCATTTGCAGCTGCGTTCTCAGCAATGTTGCTGTTGGGAAGCTGATAGGCTTTTGTGAAATTTAACTTTCTGGAAAACTCAAGTGTCACTTTGCAAGCTCTGCAATGTTCAAACTCTCTTTTATCGTGGCACCTTTGATCAGCAGCTTGTGCCTTCAGCACACAGTCATGCTGGGCTTTTAGTACTTGTACTTTATATATTCTGTGTCCCATGCAAAACCCTGCAGTGAGCTTGGCACTTTCATCACAGATGATAGTGACAGACCTGGGAGCAAGGTTAGAATATGGGCTTTGGGTTGGTTTGGGATAGTCACACTTTGGGTAGAAGTTAAGTCATTCCAACCTGGCTTGTTCTTCTCTCTCTTTTTCCAACTCTTCATCTAAAAGAAAGGACAATTCCCTGGAGACTCCCTGGATGAGAGCTCTGTGGTGATGTAGGATCAGTAGGACACACTTTGTATTGTGGCTGCTCATGTCTAGACCCAACTAACTCAGGTCTTGCTCACCAGAGGTAGTGAGGATATATCCTAAACTCCCATCTTCAGCAGAAGCTTGAGTCAGTGCTCCTGGAAATACAAAAGTATCTCATATTTAAGAAAAATCCATCTCATTCCAGCAAGTCAATAGGTGGGGAAAACCTTCCATAAATGCTTAAATGAAAAACAAAGGGATTTTTACTCTTCAAGATCAGTGATGTCTTTGATTGCAAGCCTGAGCATTAGAAGTCATAAACAGCTACCAGAGTCCCATATTAAACACTGAGCAGCTGATGGTCTCTCTCAGATGTCTTTGTATCTGGAGGACATTAATTCTGCCTCTAGATTGTGAAAAAGCACCTCCCCTTTCCTCAGTATTTGAATTGTTTTGTACAAAAGTATGCAAAAGGCTGTTTTCTCTAGTTTGCTGATAAATCCATTTTTCTTCTTGTCAAGAGACAGAAAATGAGGATGACAAATGCTGCCTCCCAGAAGTTCATATGCAAATGCCTTCTCATTTGATTTAGGGAGAGTTTCACAAATGGAAAAGCTGCTGAGTGCACAGCTCCTGTTAGCTCAGGAAAGGTAGCAGCCTTTAAACAGAATTAAGGGAAGTGGCCTTAAAAGACATTATGTGGCCTTGTGACTGGAGAAAAGCAACTGATCTTTCTAAATTGTTCTTTTAATTCAAATCCACTGAAGAAATGGAGTGGCTCTTGCTGACATTTTTCTTTGAATCTTGTCCACATGAATAAGGGCAGCTTTATTGTGCTAGAGGGTCCTGGCTGTACAAATCATATATGCAAAATGAGTCCTTCTGCTTTGCATCTTCCAAAGGGCTGAGCCATCAGGTTGTCTGGTCCCAGCTAGCAGGGGGAGTCCCACAGGAGCTGCTCCTTGGTCAGATGTCCTCACTCTGCCAGTAGCCACTAATCTGACTTTGGGCGTTCTCCTGCACTATTCCCCAAGAGTCAGCGTGGTTAGCAATGTTTTCCACAAAAGGAGAAATCCTAGGATCTAGAACAGTGGCTTTCAACTTGCCACCCACGTTATCCTGGGGAAGAGGTTGTTTGAAGCTGACAAAACTCACAAAACTCCCTCGCAAGAAGATCTTTGCTCTGGGCTCGCTGCTGCCAGATGTTTCATGAGTGCCTTGTCTTGCTGCATCTGCTGCTCCTTGTGCATACAGACTGAGCTCTGCAGGCAGGGGTACAGTGCCCTGGTCCTGCCTAGTCCCCCTAGGGCCTACCACAGTATAAATCACTTTAGCTGTAACTGATGGGAATGATTCTGGGTGAGGATGCACAAACAACCAGCAGAATCCAGCTGGCTCCTTTACACACATGTGTGTTCTCCAGAGTGGTAGAAATTAAGCAATTGAAGCTGCAGATGCTTATGAAGACTTTGATTACCCACAGGAAGCACTAGATCTATGGAATAAATCAGTGTGGTAATTTCTTTTCAGACTAAAAGGGATATTGAAGTCAGGAACAAACTTGCAGTTGTTGGGAATATTCTGTGAATGGGTAAGTGGTGTTGTTTTTGGCAATAGTTACAGACATCTTAGGATGGTAACTGCAGGATCACTGATAATACTCAGGCAGCATTCCTGCTCATTACTAGCAGGGATTTGGATCACTGCTTTCTTCCCAGAAAGTGATTATTCCAAACAACAGAAGAGTTTGAAATATGTCACCTCAGCATGCTGTGTTTATCTCAGGAAATAGTATGTTTGATCATTCCACTGAAAATAGCAGTGAGTTGTTCAGCAACATGTGGTTCAAAGGTCGAGTGTTCTACAAGTACCACCTTTTTTAATGCAGCTTTGAGATTTCGCTGTGGCTGGTGGGAAAATGGGAAAGTACAAGCAGGAGATGACTAAGGCAGCAGATAACTTAAAAAGGCCATAGACTTTAGTTGGAAATGGTGCAGTTGGCAGGTACGTGTTGTACCTTATAGGTGTTTTCAGCCCTGCCCGAGGTCTGCCTGGCATTAGTTTCAAACTCCAGCCATGTTATTATGGTGGGGGATCTGATATGCAAGAACAATGTTTAAAAAGGCACCTTCCTTTTATTTTTTAAAGTGACTTAGAGATGCAGGTATTTCAGTCTGATTGGCAAGATGTAGAGTCCTATGCAAAGGAGATCAGACATTTTTTTTTTTGAAAGGTGTTTTTTCAAAAGAATGAGACATTTACTTGAAGTTAAAATCTTTTGGAATAATGACTCAGTTTGGATGTTGGGGGCTTTCTAAAATTTATTTTTAAAGAAAACTCAGTTATGCCAGCTACAAACATTACAATTGATTTATTGAGGATTGAGGAGGAGATGGGAGGACATTTGAGTGCTATTTTTCATTTGGTTTTGAGACTGGCTTAAGGGCTGAGTGTGCTGAAGGTGTTGCTTGAAGTATACCAAGAAAATTAATCTAGGCCAGAGGGAGCTATTCTTCATCTGGTTCTTCCGGTCACGCACTTCTCAAATGCCTTTGCTTACCTGTCAGAGTGAGGACTGAGCTTGGATCATGGCCCTACTGTATAAAGAGACAACCATCCAATGCATGGCTGCTGGGACACTTTTTCCTTTCAGTTGTTTTTTTTCTTTGTTTTGGTTTGTTTGTTTTTGGGGGGGTTTGTTTATTTTTGGTTCTGGTTGGGTTTTTTTTTTTTTGAGAGAGGATTCAGTTTGGTTTGGGTTTTTATGTGGCTCATTCTTGGTGCAGTGGAGGGGTTTGCGCCTGTGGAACAGCACTGACAGATTGGTACCTGCAATCATTTGATGACCTTTTGCTTCCCTTTTGGCGTGTGTACGCTTGCAGAAAATTCGGTTTGAAATGAAATGTATCTCACTGCTAAGCATTTGAGTTATTTAGTAAACATTTTTCCACATGTGCCTAAAGGCAAGCCTGAACAATACAGTGCAAAACAGGGCCTTCTTTGTTTCTTATTAAGACATATTAAGCCAAGGTCTATTCTGGGCTTTACCACTTTTCCGTTTTACTTGATTAAAAAATCTTTGGAAGGAATCATGCCACATTATGCACTGTTCTGGTTCTCCCTTTGGACAGGCTGCGCAGTCTTCCTCTTTGGAAGGGATCAGGATTTTTAATGCTCTAGTCCACACAGTGAATCAGAGGAGAGCAGGCATCTTCTTCCACAGGTCAGCAAGGGAATCTGGACAAACCTGTGCTTTGCTGTTGATTTTACTGTTGCCTGGGGTTCAGAGTCCTTCTGTGCATCCTCCAAAAATGAGACATGCAAATGTACTGGCCCAGTCTGGTCATTTGTCTTGTGGAACTTTCCCAGCTAAGTCATCAAAGTGTTTTTGTACTGAAAAAACCCCACACTTTCCACTGTCATGCCTGGGAACTAGAATCTGTAAGCATTCAACGTCAAAGGTTTTCAGGTACAACTGAATTTCCTACCTTTCTTACAGTACCTTCATATTCCACTGACTGTAAATAATTCCTTCTGCCCAATCACCTGATTGAAGGTGAAGATTATCACCTTGTTCTCTTAATTTCATGTTGCCAACATCCCCCACAAATACTAATTACTTAAATAATTTCTTTAATAGATGGCCACACTGAGTACATGTTCAATTAAACTTCAGGCATTTTTTCTTTTACTTTGCATTTAGTTATGCCCCAGAGATGGACATGACTCCAAGTGCTGCTGGCCAAGGGTACATGATAAAGTGACCTTTATCCAATTGCTCTTCTGCTTATCACATGGCTGTTATTGACTCATGTCTAGCATAAACATGGAGTCAGAAAAAGAACTGTAACCATAGTGAAGAAAAAAAGAAAAGATTAATAACCAGAAAAGGTAAGGTGGAAGACCAGAATATTTCTGTTTAGAAAAGCTGCCATAGGACCTGGCTTTAAACTTCTCTCTTTAAGCTTCTTTAAACCTGGCTTCTATTTGGACTGATCCTCTGTGGTCTCCTCCCTTAAAGATGATAGATATATGACATTTGAAATGTAATTCACTTAAGGAGTTTGGCTTAGATGAACACCAAAGAACAAAATCCAACTCCCATGGAACATTGCAAAGGCATGCAAAAATGTCTTTGTGCATGGCTGGAATACTTAAATATTTTGAACAATCAGTTTCTTCAGGGAAAAAAAAAGGATCCTTTTCATGCAGAATGGGCACTTTTCAGAAGAATTGTGTTACGAAAAAACCCATTCTCCATCAAAACATCTGCAATTCATTTCCAGACCACTATTTATGATGATAGCTAATTTGATTCATATTTTCCTCTTTCTCTTCACAAGTTGTGTGTGAAAAGATGGTGATTTTCACATATGGCTTTTCATTTCAGCTATGCTTGTCAAACAGTCTTTGCCTATAGATCACTAACTGCCAGTTTGTTGAAAAGATTCAAGATCCAAAATTTAATTGGTGTTGAGTTGCTGCAACATGGTATAGATGGTGGGATTTTCAAAATAGCTGGTTAATCTACCTTTATTGCTACTGAAGTCAGAAATTATGTCTGGAAAGGAAGATGAGGCTGCCTTGGAGACAAAGGTACAGATTCTGCCAGCAAATATTAAAAGGCTGGAGCTGTTCAGAGCAGTAGTAGGGCCTGGCTTTCAAACGATCTCAACACCAAGCTCACTTCAGAAAAGCAGTGCTGAGTTCTGCCCTCCCTGGTGAGAATCCTGGGTGGTGAAGAATGGTTGGGTGTGCTTGGCACATTTGAACATCTGGGCATTCCATTGATGTACCAGCCAGGGGTTGGAATGCATGTGAGAACATGTTCTCCAGTGGGGATGCTGAACTGTTTCAAAACCAGTCTTTTGGTGCTCATTGGTGGCTATGTTTACAGGACTGGGATTTTCAGAAAGCACCCCTAGAGCTCAAAGGTGCAAATTCAATTGAAAATTGATAGCCCATGTTCCTAATTCACCAGAAAACATTTTATGTGAGTGCAGTTTGGAGAAGTCAATGTCTGTAAACTTCTGGCCCTATGATACCTCTGAAATTTGTACCCTAAATGACTTGGGAGAGAACAAGTGCCACTGATTTTGGTGAGAGAGATGTTGGCATTTATAGAAGAGTTCTGGAGCTCTCTTGGGCATGTCCAACCACATGCATGGGGAGAGGGAAGGGCGGGGCTTTCCCACACCATGGTCATGGCCAGAACCAGGCAGGTGTTTACCTCTGGCCACAGGAGTGCCCTTAGTTCAATCTTGCTCCACGTTCAGCTGATGATGGAGTTGGGATGAGGGGTTCAAGGGACAGCTGCCCAGTACCTCTGAGCCCTGTCATGGAGGGCAGCTCTAAGCACAGGATCTGGGTTCGGCTGTTGTGTGTCCCTTGTGTCACCCAACTCAGTGGGTGATTGCCCTGCCAAGGCATAGCCTGTGCCTGCCCGCACTGAGAGAGATCCTGGGGACTTTCCCAGTGAAAACGAGGGACTGGAAAAGTTAGGATCTGGGAATGCCTGTCTGACTAGTAGAATTAGGACTGACTCAAGAAGGGGGGTTTTGCTCTTAACTTCCTCTTGAAAATGGGACTTTGACTCCTAGGTGAGTAAAGAGCTTTTAAAAACATGAGCTTTAACCCTTTTGAAAATCCCAGCCTTGATCCCCACCACCAGTATTTTACATTGGTACCCAATGAATGAAATTAGCCCAGTATGGTTTTTGGCATTACTTGCTTACTTGGAGAGTCTGGCTATCCTGTCCCCTTCTGTGTCTGAATTATCTTTTACTCTTGTCTCCAAGCCATCTGGGGCAAATGGGGTTTAATCCTATGCAGACTTTCAGAGTTGGGGAGTTTTTTCCCGTCTTTTTTTCCTCTTTCTGTTTTTTTGTTTCGTTGTTTGTTTTTTTCCCTTGTTTTGCTATTATTATCAGACCTGAGGCATTTGACTCACAGCTGGGGTTAGTAAAGGGAAATAAGGAGGAGAGAGGAGGAGCCTGACTGAGGTGAGAAAACAATGAGCCGAAGGACAGAAAGCTGGCTGCTGTGGAGGTGAGAATAATGACAACATATAGAGAGTGTGATAGCACAGGCTGAAGGTTGTGTTTTATCCTGGGATTTGATGAAGGAGAAGAAGAAGCTAGAGCATATTAGGCCTCAGGTTCTGGTGAGGTCTGACACATGCCTGCAAAGAAGTAACTCAGTAATGTTCTACCCTCTCTTCTTGCATTGTTATGAGGATGATGCAGGCTGATTTAACAATGAGGTGGAAATTAGTGAGGGGGAACATAGGAAAAAAAGGAATAGGCAAATGCAAAAAAAGAAGAAAGGATATACTGCTAGACTGAACAAGGAAAGAGGTAAAATAAACAGAAAGGTAGCAGAAAGTGTCACAACAGCAGAAAGTTTAAGTGGAATGTAATTTCCTTGATATTCCAACCTTTGCCATGTGGAGGAAAACTCCCAGAGAGAACTGATGAAATCCCTGATTGTGTGGCTGAGCCCTTTCCTTGCAAAGGGAGCTGTAAGATTGGGACCTGTTTAAAATTGGGATTTGTACTTTAGGGTCTTTTTTAAGGAGAAGGAGTAGATTTTCAGAGCTGCTTGTAGTCTTGAAGGGGAATAAATTGTGGCATAATTAGGGACAAGAAGAAAAAGTAAAGGCTTTCCTATGGGTTTTTTCACCTGAACGTGGTGGGAAAAAACAGGGCTCAGGTATTTCCATAGAAAAGATGCAGATGTGTTCTTGATTTTCAATTTTTAAACCTGTGCAAGATAATTCAGATTAAATCAGATAAACCGGAGCAATTTGAGAGACATGACTGTTATTTTAACTGGAATTTTCCAGCCCAATTAAAAGCACAGATTTTTAGCCTTGCCCTGTGCTAGGTAGCTGTAGCTGTGTCCGTGTTGGCTCTGGTAAGATCCTCTGTGCAGTCGCCATTGGGAAGGTTTGGCGGTGCTGGCAGCTCTGAACTCTTGTGCCTGGCTGTGCTGCCCCAGGAGCAGAGGGAACTGGAGAGATTGCTAGAGTTTTCCAGGATCAGACAGGGAATTTTGCACAGACAGGGACTGGAGGCCTCTGGAACTACAGCCTGGCGCATGAGATTGTATAAGCACAGATTTAATGTTGGGTTTCTGTTGAGAATATGCACAATTATGAATACTGAGCTTCTTTCCCAGGAGTATTCCACAGTACTGATTTAAAATGTACCATTTCTGCCAATATTTCCACCAGAAAATTCATTTGGTAAAATATTCGTTGAAAGAAAATACCGAAAGGGCGCTGGCACAGGGATGAACCAAATTAATGTTATGAATATTAAATGAATATTAAATCTCTTTTGCAATATTACATTCCTGTCTCTAATTACGGCTCTGGGTGAGTAGACGATTGTAAAGTCGCTCCTGGAAGGTGTACGTACAGCAATCAGTGGGATAGCAGCCTTGCAGCTCCAAGTGGGTGGATGACTTGAGCACTATGGTAATGACATGTGGAGCCTTCCCTATCTTGGAGACAAATTCCAGCTGAGCTCCCATCAATAGTGGGGTGAGCATTATTGCCTGTGGAGAAGCTCTGCAACACAGAGATATCCAGAGGCTGGGGTCTGTCGGGACATGCTGGGCATGGATCTGCCATGTCCAGGAGCAGCCCAAGGCAGGCCTGAGCAATTGCAGGCCGTGGGCCAAAGGCTCCTGCAGGGATCCTGGTGTGGATGGGAACTGCAGTGAGAAGGAGGTGACCACCCATTCCAGCCAGCTCCAGAGATCTCTTGGTTGCATTCACCTAAGGCCAGATGTGCTCTTTTAGGTACCTGAAGCAAACAAGATTTTGGGCTAAAACATGAAAGTATTTTGAGCTGTAATGGCCTGTGGTACACAGGACCAGCCAGAGTGATCTGAGGGCTGTGGGAAGCCTGTCTGGGATGGGCTGACCTGCCTGTACCTACTGTGGCAGAGCTGTGCTGGTTCCCAGCAGCTGGGCTCCGGTGCTGTGTCCACAGGCTCCTGCCCGGCACTCAGAGCCAGCTGCATGGTGCGGGGTACAATTTGTCAGGAAAACAGCCTCCACCATGATTTTTTTTCCTTTTCCCCGTTGTCTCTTGCTCCTTTGTTACTCATCTAAATGGCCTTTTGTTGCACGATAGGTGACTTTGGGTTTGTCTTCCTCATACCATTATTTCTCTCCAGCCTCTTTCACTTTCCCCTCCTTGCTTCCCTGCTGTCCCCACTCCTTTCGTTCCCTTCCTCCACAGTTTATGCCAGTAGATGGTGGTATTCAGCAAGTTCTAGGCGTGCCAGCGTCACTCCCTTTGTCACTACTGTCTGGCCAGCTCGGCAGCAGGGAGAGCTGCTCGTGTGCCAGAGTTTATCTGTGCCTGAGTGACTGTCACAGCGGTGACCTGCATGAACAAGAAGCACAAGTTCTGCTAAATTACTCTTTATTTTCCTGCTTGTTAAGTCAGTGAAAGAGCTGTCAGATTGACAAAGAGTCATAAATGTCACCAGGGTCATCAATTATTTGTTGTGATGTATGGGATTTGGGAGAACTTTGTGTACACATTTCTGTGGGGTTACTCAACCAGCTGGCAGAGGCTGTGTTGGTTTTGCAGCCTGCTGTTTGACAAAAAAATAGGGCTGGAAATCATAGAAACATAGAATGGCTTGGGTTGGAAGGGACCTCAAAGATCATCTAGTTCCAACCCCTTCTGCTGTCCCAGGTTGCTCAGAGCTCCATCCAACCTGGCCTTGAATACTTCCAGGGATGGGGCATCCACAGCTTCTCTGGTCAACCTGGGCCAGAGCATCACCACCCTCACAGGGAAACATTTCTCCCTAATATCTAACCTAGACCGACCCTCTTTCATCTGTAAGCCATTCCCCCTTGACTTGTCACTCTAGGTCCTTGTAAAAAGTCTCTCTTCTTGTTTCTCGTAGGCTCCCTTCAGGGACTGGAAGGTCACAATTAGCTCACCGCTAAGCCTTCTCTTTTCCAGGTGGAACAAACCCATTTCTCTCAGCCTTTCTGGATAGGTGAGGTGCTCCATCTCTGTTATCATCTGGGTGGCCTGCTCTGGGCTCACTCCAACAGCTCCATGTCCTTCCTGTGCTGAGGACTCCAGAACTGGATGCAGCACTGCAGGTGGGGTCTCATCAGAGCTGAGGGGCAGAATCCCCTCCTTGGCCTGTTGCTCAGGCTGCTTTGGATGCAGCTCAGGGAATGAGGGAACTTATTTGTGGATAAGATTATCACTGGTTGCAGGTCTTGAGTCTGGGTGCCCAATACAGGATATTTGGATTGTAAAACCTCAGACCCCTTTAAACTCTCTCATGTCAGGCACCAAAACAGTTGAAGTTCACGGTACTTCAGCAAGTGAGTTCTCAGCAAGCCTCACCTTTGCTTAGGGGCAGGATTTGCAGCAGGAGGTTGGCTGAGGGTTTTCCTCTTATCATGGAAGGGACTGTGCCTGCTTTGCACCCTGTGTGATGCCATCAGGGAAGAGCCTTATTCCAATACAAGAGCTCACTGCTCTGCAGGTGAGGCTATGGGTGCTCTTCCACACCTGCATCTGTTTTATTAATTCATGTGGTGTCCATATTCCTCCTTGGAAATTATTTTTATAACAGGACCCTGGTGCTTACTTGAGTAAATGGAAGGCTGCACAGAAGTTACAGAAATTGGATAGAAATTCTTTTAAGGATTAAAGCAAAGATGTTCAAATTTGGGAGTGGGTGTAGAGTGCAAAATTCCTTTTGAAAGAGGATGGGCAGCAGTACAAGCAGGAGGTGTGTTGTCAGTTCTTGTTCTGCTCTGTGATGCTTCCTATAAGATCTAACCAGCACTGGCCAAAGCTTTTTTAGAAAAAGAAATGCTTTGAGTGTGAAACTCTTCTTGCCTTGCTTCTGACATCCCTCTATAGTTCTCCTTTGTGGTCTTTCAATCCCAAGCCCCTTTTGGGCATGCTTGAGTGGGAGTAGTGTTTATTCTTTCTCTGAGTTTGGAATTTGAACTCTCTTCCTATGGAGAGCTTGACTCCAGTGGCAGATCTGAAACAAATTTGCTGTTTGCTATGGCAAGTATAAGTAGTCAGTTGAGAGTAGCTGGAAAATAAGAACTAAAATGTTGAAGTGTGAAGCTTTGCTTAAGCTGGAAAATTACTGATTCATCTATAGCAAAACCCATGGAGAAGTCTGAAGCAGTGTGCTGGGTTGGGTGTCTATTTTAAAAGATTTTGCAGGTCTCTGGTATTCAAGAGTTGCTTAGAATTTGCTTCCTACAAGAAGTTGTTTTAAACAGTTTTACCTGAGAAACAAATACTTTGCAGTCACTTGACCTTAGAAACCTTAAACAGAACCCTCAGAAAGACCTTGTGTGTCGCTGCAGGAGTTGCTGCGGTTTCAACGCCCCAGCCTGTCACTGAGAATTCCCTTATCTCTTGGTAGTGATGCACCTCAGCAAGGCATCTTGTCCACGGAAGTGTCTCTCTTCCTTTTTCAGTTGCAGCACCCTATTGTTTCTTGTTCTAGCAAGGAGTGTTTCATAGCCAATGTGTCTCCTTCCCATTCTTTCTCCCCTTTGTCATTCCCTGGGGCTTAACCAGCCCGGCTGATAAACGTTCATCAGCATGCTGTGGATTACCTCATCTGAAGATAAGAACTCAATACACAATTACAATTCTATTTCCAAATAACAGTTGGCCAAGCTGTAATGCCTTTCCTCTTCCTAAGAGAAGAATATTTGATCTGAGCTCCAGAGTGAAGTCCAATGGATTTTGATTCATTACTATTTTTTCAGTACTTCCCTTCTTTAATTTTCATCTAGTTTTTATGGATATATTCCAGAGATTGCTGTCCCACATCTGAAAATCTTTGAATAAAAAAGTGTGTTCTCCAAGATCCTGAGATGAATGATATCCATGTCTCCTAAATGTTAGCAACGTTACTAACGATGCTTTGTCTCCACATGTATTAACAGGACTGCCTTAGAGACGCCTTTTCCATGCAGAAAAACACAATTCAAAAATCCCTTCCTCTTCTATTTTTGATGTATGTTTTATCCAAATTTCTTTTGTAAGGAGGTTGCAACAAGAATCAAAAGCAAGAACTATTATAAAGGGGAATTTCAACATCTGAAATAGTGTTTAATTTTTTAATTCAAAGATACTTTTTGATGAACAATCACAGTGTTTATTTTGGGGTTTTCAATGAAAACTCCTGATTTTTGCCAACAGTTGAATTGTGTTTGTTGAAGACGCCAAATTCCTTCAACAGAAGTCTCGCCCAGTTCTAATCAGCAGCGCTGGAAAAAACTGCCTGATCCCGCAAAGTCCCCTTCAGTCATCGGAAAGACGTAATGAACTCTAGACTTACTTCCCTCCATGTAACCCTGGCCCACGTTGCTGCTG
This sequence comes from Chamaea fasciata, assembly GCF_029207755.1. Taxonomy (NCBI): domain Eukaryota; kingdom Metazoa; phylum Chordata; class Aves; order Passeriformes; family Sylviidae; genus Chamaea; species Chamaea fasciata. The sequence continues at coordinate 8,015,176 of NW_027094088.1, read as the reverse complement.
CTCTCCCAGATCATCCTGCTGACACCAAACGCTCCTCAATTTGGGGCCAGAATTGCCAGTGCATGATAACGTGTTTATACCAGCAATGTCTGCAGGCTTGGGGTTCATCTCCAGAGAAATGTCTCGGGCCAGCTGAGAAACATTTCACTAATCCTAAATCCAGTTCCTTGCAGGAGGGAGCTGTAGTGTGGTAGAACCCATTTCAAACCTGTTTGCCCACTGAAATGCTGCTCTCCACTCTACTGGATCCAGCTGACCCCACTGGGGAAAAATGTGATGGACACTGGTCCTCTCTCTTGTTCTCAGCCCTGCCTTTAGAGGGGTTGTCCATATAAATAATAACATGTTTCTAATGGGCTGTTAATTTTAGGGTTCCTGGCTAATTGCCACGTAGACACTTGATTGACTTTACAGTGTAAAATACAACTCACTTCAGTGACTAGCACAGTCAACTAGTCTTGCTAACTCAAAACATTAAGAAGCCGTGAGTCAAGCTTCTCAAATCACTCAAACCACTGCTAGAAAATTATGAGATTTTGTAAACCTTCTGGGGGGTTTATTTGACTGGGGATTGTTCATGTTTCTGTACTTCATTATCTGCAGCTGAGAGAATTAGAATTTGACTATTTTGGGTTTTTTTTCTAATAGCAGCCCTGATCATTGCCCCTAGTATTGTCACATGTACCAGTATTCAAGGGTTTTCATAGAAGGTCTCAAAAATAAGATGGGCAGAGAGCTTTCTGCCTCCTGGCCTATCAATTTTAACTTCCAAACTTGAGCATAACTTACTGAAAATTTTAAAGACAAGCATTTGGGGTAATTCGGAAGATACTTGATCCAGCCATTTCCAGGTTATGGGACTGACAATTCATTGTCATTCTTAGGTTCACATGGTGTGAGATGACATTTACAAAGGGATGTCTGGTTAGTCTTGCTCTCATATAATATTCCAAACTCTTGGAATTTGGATTTTGGTGGCCACTGGGTGAAGAATAGAATGTGCTGACATCCATAGGAGAGAACATCCTGTGGTATAATAGGCCCATGTCCCTTCTTAAAGGGATTTTTCCTTTCCTCACAGGGTCTTTTTCCCAGGGTCTTTTATCCACGGAGATATTCCAGAAGGTGTTCTGCTTGAAAGGCTGTTGTTGTAGTAGGGGGGTACTAATGCAGGGTGGAATGGAAGGCCACGTCATTATTTTCTCTTTTTGTTGCTGGCTATTTCAATAAAAGGGATTTCCTTTTCAGAAATTATCGTTGTTTGATAGTTATGAAAAGCTGAATAGTGCTGGGATGAGTCTCCTCTTCAGTCCCTGCTTTCTCCATCGTGCACCTCTGCACACACTGACCAAATAAGGCTGCAGGGTCTCTTTCCAGTTTGAAGAAGGCAGAAGAGAAAGTACTTTATTCCTGATGTCTGGGACTTCTTGGTAAAAGGCCAGTTTTTGAAGAGTCCCAGACTTGCTCTGGGAACTCCTCTGGTAACCAAAAATGTAGAAGTGGTTTCTCTCGTATTCCAGGACTCTCCAGGTGTGTGCAAAGTATAAAACAGGCAGTGATGCTGACAAGATATTCCTGCCAGCTCATGTCCTTTCATCTGCAGCTGGTAAGGATCCTCCTTTGTAAAGTTTTTTTTACTAGGAAAAGTAAGTCTCTCCCAAGTATCAGTGCCACCACAGGGAAAGGAAATGGCTCATTAAATGGGATCTCACATCTCCATCTCTTTCATCCCTTACCAGAAGCTCCGCTCCAGCCCCCAAAGTATCCTCTTAATGCAGCGTGTACTGTCTTGTACAAGGCTTCTCTAGATACTGTAACATGCAAGAGAAGCTTCAAGGTCTGTAGACTGAAGTCAAGATTAGGGTTGGGGGTGGATTTCATACCCCAAACCCTCTGTGCGTGTGTGTGAGAGTCCCTGACATTTTGGTATCAAAGCTTTCAAGAGGAAAATACAGTAAGAATGCTTTTTCTCAAGTCAACCCTTGATAAGAACTCTGCAATTCCATCAACATTAATTGCATGTCTAAGACAAAACATCAAATTGTTTCTTTGATCTTTCTTATTTGGGTTTTATTTTTCCTTTTGTAAAAAAAAGAAAAAAAAACAAAACAAACCCACATCAGCAGGACATTACTACATTTAAAAACACAGGAAATGTTTTTGTTTCTTTAAACCTTTTGGTAGAAAATATTTCTCACTTTCCCTCTAGTTGTGATCAGTGTCTCATCTGCCCTTGTCAGGTGTTACCCAGATCTAATCTGAGCAGGCACAAGGAGATGCTTGAAGCTGTCACAAAGGCAGAATTATCTGAAAAGCATTCCCTGAACAAACTCTGTGCAAGTTGGCGGTGGGGGAAGGGAAAGTAAAACTTAATTTTAAGCTGCTTGGGAGAGGCACTGTCATTATGTGCTGTATGCATTAAATGCAAACACCGAACAGGTTCAGGTCTGTGGCTGCTGCTCTTAGGTGTGACAGCAGTACAAATGAAATAATAAGATCAGGTAATCTCAGCTGGTCATTAACCCTGCAGTAAATGCCTGTTTCATTTGCCAGGTAGGAGCTCTCAGGGACCTCAGCTAAAATTGGCACCTTATTGTGCTAAGCACACACAGACACCTAATTAAAGACAGTCCCTTTCAATGTTTTTGGTGTAGATGGGCAAGACAGATAAAGGATGGGAGCCTAATCATCCCTGTTCCACAAACAGAGAGCTGAAGAACTCCAGTGTCCCAGGGACCCTGCCATGGGTTTGCTGTGCTTTCCTGGAGAATTGGTGTGGCCAGCAGGGTCTTACAGCCCTGCTCTGTGCTTCAGCCACAAGCCCATCCTTCCCCTGCAGAAGGATGCACCGAGTTTCTTCTTGCTTAAATAGAAACCTCAATTTACATGTTCCTTGTTCCTCTTTTAAAAAAAGCTCCCTGACCGTTTTGGTTTCTCTCATCCTCTCGGTGTGTTAGTCATCATTTAAAATACACACAATGATTAAAATGAGTCTGATCATGTTCTAGTACAATATTTCAGGGTGGCTACTTGGTGTGACTTGCATGAGGACATGAAATGCCAGAAGGACCAGTGCAATCAACAGCAAACCTCTGTGCCAGAATGAGTGGGTGGGGTCATGTGCAGTATACAAGGGATTCATAAATGTTTACTATAATTTGCTGCCTGATTATATTTGACCTCTGTGGGTTGGCACATGTACTGATTTATTGCATCCATGCTATCTTAATTTCTAAGGACACAGCTGACGGCTTTTTGAAATTAAAAGTGGCTTATTTTCCTCAATTACTTAAGTGCAGAGGCTCAGGCGCATAGGCAGTTGTATTTTTCTATCAAGAGAATATATGATTTGTACAGCCAGTTACACTTGTTTGTGGTTCCCTGGACTCTGGGTATGTGCAGAGGCAGGCATTCAGAGCTGGCTCACAGGGATATGTTTACCAAGACTTAGCAAACTTTTCCTTCTCCCACTGCTGGTCCTGCTTACAAAATATTGCTCTTCCGAGTCTCAGCTGGAATTGGAAGGCAAAATGAGGAAAGTCTCTCAAAGGTTGCTCCCAGTGTTTTTCTAGCCCAGCTGGATGCAGGTATTATTGGAGACCTCATGAGAAGGATTATTCCAACAAAATTTTCACCCTGGCCTCATGGAATAAGGGATACAAACAACTTTTAAATAAGTATCCAAACTTACACTTGCTTAGCCAAAGTGAGACACTGAAGCTTTTGAGGCAGCCCTGCTAACACACTCATTGTTGGACCGTTTTGAATGTGTGACACCAAGCAGTTATGTGGCAGATCAGCAGGGATTCATTGGATATAAGTTTTTCATAGTTCTCATGTTGAAAATGCCTCTGAATAACCAGGTCAGACATTAGGAAATCTGGTTTTCTGTCAGCTATAGCTCTGTCTTGACTTTTGCAAATTTGGGAATGATAATGAGAAGCTGTTTGTGATTTTAAGTTCTCTGTCTGGAACTTGAGACTTCCTCAAAGTCTCTACCTTTCAGTGGCCCTCTCAGTATAGCCTGCAAAACTGAAGAGTCCAAATTGTTCTTACCTTTCTCTTAGTTACTGTTGCATTTCTGTGTGCAGAAAAGGTACATAACCGTATCTATGGATCTGATTTTGCACAGTTGCAGACTTAGGGACTTACAGGCTTTATTCTCATTTCACATTAGTTGTGCCCATGCGTGACTCAGCTGCTGCTGGTGGCATTTGTCTTCACATCAGGTAGCAGTGCAATGCAGTGATTTTCAGCATCTCATTCCAGGATCCCAAAAATCCTCTGCAGGATCCAAGAGAAGTAAAATATTCACATCTCTTCTGAAAGTGAAAGCAAGTTATAAACTCTGAACTACTATAAAAAAGGTGGTAATTAATTTTCTTTAAATCTCCATGATAGTTCCTCCCATGCTCATCCCAGGATTTAAAATACATATTGCGAACAGCAGCTTCATACAGATGTATGTTTTCTCCCTTTAACAGATCACTTGTTGAGAAAGCAACTGAAATAAATCCAGGCTATTCCAGTCCTAAGTCTGCCTTCTTTTCCAGAGTGTAAGGAGGAAAGGGATGGACTGAGTTATCACTGTGTGTGTGAGCTGCTATCAAACCCCAAGTGCTATAGGATAAACCAGGCAGGCTGCAGGCAGGCAGGATCCCTCAGTCCAGCCTTCCAGCCCCTCTTGCTGCTCAGGCCACTCGTGCTACTCCTGAGAATGCAGCACAGAGAGGGGAACGCTCCCCTGCTCACCCACTGTGCCCCTACGGTGCAACTGGAGGTGTGATTGCAGTGCAGATTACCAAATAGCAACCAGCTTTAATCTTCCCCGGGTTTGGGGCAGGCTGGACAAGCCTGCCTGGGAAGCCACCTGCATATTCAACACCTGGTGCCAGAACAGGGTGTTCTCCACTGCCTAAGGTGCCCAAAAGAGCAGGATTGAAGCTGGTCAGTGTGTTGCTGACGTGCCTTTGACTGCAAGACTGCTGCAAATTGAGGTGTTGGAAGTTCTCTGTCCTGAATTACTATGGAGATGCTCCTATTTCTGTCCAAATCTCTAGTTCCATTGCTCTCACTTCTGTGAGTCCTGAAGGACTTGCAGCTGGAATGTGCAGGGCATCTCTCCGTACAGGCAGAGTTGGATCTGATGGGGGAATGACTTCTTAATGGTCATGCCAGAAGGCCAAAATGATCTGGAAACAGACCAAATTGCCAATCCAGATCCATAATAACAACAAGAAGTCATTTCCCCTAGATCAGGATCTATTTACAGATCTGTGTAACAAAAGGATATTAAATACATAAGGCCTGATCACGGAGAAAAAAAAAAGCAGGGGGATTAAAAAAAAAAAAACAAACAAAAAAAACCCACTGGAAACTTGAGACAACAAGGGAGAGAAAACTGAAGCTGTTAAGATGTAAACATGGATGACGCATACTCAGGTACTCCTGGCACAAGGAGCTGTGTCTGGGACTGTACAGTACCAGAGGAGGAAGGGAAGTATAAGACACACAAAGCTTTCAAATAGGCTCCTGCAACAAGTCAGAACTAACTCCTGGAGTGAGATTGGAGGGAAATCAGCTTTGTAGATACCTAGAGAGCCAGTAAGTCAAAAGTTGTGTAATTAAACTCCGAGTCCAATGGCAGCAGAGTCCTGCATGAAATCATGATTCTACTGGAATCAGTGGCAAAAATCCCAGTGATGTCAGTGCAGCAGTTCCTGGCATTTCCCCATAGCAATCTCTGCTGCTTCTGCTCATGAGCTCCAGGACTGTATGTGGTGCCGTGTCTGCATGAAGAGCAAAGGGCAGTAATAGGTAGATGTGCACCAAAAACACTTTTTCAGAATGTGGCTCTTGGTTAGGTGTGTTTCTTGGAAATGTTTTCTTTGGGAAGTGCCACTGTCACGTCAAAATATGTGAAACCTTGGAGAACAGTAACTTTTCAGCTGGAGGTGTCCATCCTGGAAAATGTCATTCATCCCAAGAACCTGATGGGGCACCAAAGACACCATCTTGAGTCCCAGTATTCAGGGAGTGGCTGGAATACTGCAGTGATATTCTACCTCCATGTCAAATTTCACAGCACAAATCCTCGTTCTGTTTTGTGAGCAAGGAAGAAGCTGAACTCGGAGGCCTGCTTGGACGAAACCCTGTTTGTCCAGCCGCTTCCCAGGATAAGCCAGCATCTTGCTGCCTCTCAGAAGGTGTATTGTCACCTCTCCAAGGGTAACAGCACCTCGGGCTGAGTCCCTGGATGCAGGAATTGGACCGGGACCGACTGTGGCAGTCAGTAGAGGGGGGCAGAGAGCCGCATGTGGAGCGGAGCCTGCGCTGGGCATTGCAGCTTTGGGAGAAAACGCGTGAGAAGTGGCGTTTTGTGCCGTGCTTTTCCAGTGCACTGGAGTGCTGGTCAGTGAGCAGAGACCCTGCATGCTTGGATGGATGGAGAATAATAGTTCAACAAAGGAGCATTGTTGGATAAATCTTACTTAAAATGAAGGCTGGGTTTGCAAACCAAATTCAAAGCCATGACAGGCAAGACTTCATTTTATCTGCTGCTAAAAGGAAGATGCTTAAGGGCTTGTCTCCAAAGGGAAAATAAATGCTTATTTAATTACGTCTTTTCTGGTGAAGGGACAGTTCATTATTATTACTATTTATTATTATTATTATTGTTAGAATATTAGAAAGAGCTGTGTGCTGTAATATCCTTCACTGCAACCACATTGATTAGCACTAACTGAGAACGTAGTATAATAGTAACACGAGGCACACAGGACTCGTTTGGCCTGTCCTGGTTGTTCCTTAATTACGCATGTATAAAATAAGAGGTACAGCACCTGTGGAGATTCCCAGCACCTCCTGCTACGCTGAGGCAGGGGCTGCACTGCATGAGAGCAGTAACCAAATCCTGTGAGTGTGTTTACATTTTGAACTTACCAAATCTTCCCAAGTGGAATGCAGGGTCCGGTTTCAGCCAAGGAACTGTTAGCAGTGAGTGAGAGTTAATGGATCAATCTGCTGTCTCTTGTCAGTGCTTTTACTGTTGACTTCTGGAATGTGTTTGATGAAAAGAAAGCAACTTCTTGAGACAGAAGATACAGATGTAGCATGTTAAGGTTGGGACCTACACGAACAATAAAGCAATGTTATCAGTGCTTCGCTTCCCCTGTGCTGCTTGCCAAAACTGACAATAGAATAGCAGCGAAGCATTTCTTTTTTTAACCACCATAACTGTTTGCTAACCATTTGCTCTGATTCTCTTTGCAGACACAGTCAGATGTTGTGCTGGGGTTGTAAGTGAAAGGTGCCTGATATTTTATCTGGGACCATGTTGCATAGCCCCTTTCTGCCTTTCTGTGGCCAGTGGAAGCTGAACTAAGATGGAATTTGTAGGACTGTTCAGCTGAACCAAAACTGTTGGCCTCCTGTGCTTTATGTGCTGCTCACCAGCAGAATGCCTGTGCACCATGTGAACCCTATGGGATGACCCCTGTATCCCAGTGAGGCGGGCTGTGACCCAAACTGCAGTGTGATTTTGGGGCGTGTGGGTTTGCACCCACCCGGCAGAATGGACTGTTGTGTGCAGGGACCCAGGCTGGCTCCTGGGAATGCTGTGGCGAGGGCTATCCACAATCAGATTATATTCCACTCTCCAACACCAGGATATCGCTCCTCTCCCAGAGCCAGGGTGTTAGGAGTCAGCTCCGATGTGCCTGCTCAGCACTATGGATACCCCCGTGCTGTGTAGACATGACCACGGAGGCTAAAGCCCAGATCCATGGAGGTATTTAGGCTTTTAACTCTCACTGAAATGAGCAGGAGTTAAAAGCCTAAATACCTTTGGGGATTTGGGCCTAAGTGGCTTACAGAAAGCCTGTGGCACAGCAGAGGCTCAGAGATTTTGACTCAGAGGCCAGTGCCTCCGATATGAAATCATTCTTCCTCTCTACATCTGGTAGCAGTTTGCATTCACATTTCCCAGCTCAGGCCATCAAAAATATGCCCATGCTTAGGACAGGAGGTGAAGAATAATTTAGGTAATTGAAGCTACAGCAGGAATGTGGTTCTGTCAGAGGGCTGTTGCCTGACCTGGAATTTAACCAGACAAGTAGGGATTGGGGAAACTGCACGCCAGCTCCTGCCTTTCAGGTGCATGGAAGGCAGTCAGTTTCTCTGGAAGAAGGGCTATAAATAATTGAGCTTATGTGTCTGTTGAAAAGGAAGCCATATTGCTGGGAATGAAAGCAGGAGACGTGCCAAACACTTGCCTTGTTATCCACATGACTGTTTATCAGTTATAACTAGAGCTGAGCCAGTAATTCTTAATGGGCAATTCATATGATGAATATCTCCCCCTTACACTATGTGTGAATGGTGTATGAACCAGCCATTACTTTCAAATATTTATTTACTAGTCACAATTATTTGTTTAATACTGTGAATAATTCATGGCTTGTGTAATGTTTTCAGGCAGTTCTCTGAAAGTAGCCAATACCCAGGCTATTTTCATTGGACAGGGAAGTAAATGTCGCCTTTTTCTGATTACACCAGTGTTAACTGAGGATAACTTGAAGTCAAAAGGCTGGGTCCCTCACTGATGTAATTTGGCATAGCTCCATTTTTTTCCCCATTGATTTCAAATGAGCAGTGTTAATTCACACCAACTTACTTGAAGGCCCTGAAAAGAAGAATTGTACGAAGGAAGAATGACTCCCACACCATATTGTCCCAGGACTGGCTAAATGTACCGCATTTCACAGTCACATCTTTTCATTAACATTCTCATATGTATAAATTCAAAATTCACATTTAAAAATATCATTTTGTATTAATATCTCAGTTGCCTATTACTGAGCAGCTTTGCAGTGAATTATGCTTGTGTGATTGCACACACAAAGTGATGCTTTTTGCAGAAATAGTCCAAGTTCAGTTTTTATTTGCAGGGCAGGGGGGAAATTGTTTTGAGGACAAATCTGTGGCTTGTGTTGAGGTTAACCTGAAAAACTTCCTTGTTCAGTGTGCAGGACTTTTCAGTTCCAGTATTACTTTTACCATTACAAAATCTTCCCTTATATAAGTCTCACTGACGTCAGTGGAGCTTTGCCACTTGTATTTGCCTTATCAGATTTCCAATCCTTAAAGCTATTTTAGAAGACGTTTTTAACCACCTTCTCTGTGGTACCCAGCTAATGATGGGAAAAGTAGAGCAAGGGGTTGTGATTGTGTCTCTCTGATTCTTGCACCAGTTGCCTGTGGTCTCCGAGGGGTGTCTGCCACATATGGAATACTTTGTGCCTTGTTTGTCTCCTGTATCTGTCCCTTTCTTTTCCAGTTCCCTCCATTACAAAAGCAAATTATACGTAGTGATACCTCAAGAGAACCAGGTTGGAATTAAAGGCTTGGTCCCTAAAAGCAGATTTGTAGGTAGTTTCTGTTTCTAGATTTCCAGAGCAGCACGCCTGGCTTGCACTCAACACTGATGCAAATTTCCCAGCTAAATCTCTAAGCACCTGTGTTTTTCTTTGGCATTTCTTATCTAGCTGTACAGAAAAAGCTGTAAATGCTGCCACTCAGATTGTCACCATGGTGTGGCCGTGGTCTTGGCTGCAGGATCCTTGTGTTCACAGCAAAGGGATTGTTAACAGCAGTTCACAGAGAGAAGTCCTGTGCTTTTCTTTCTTCTCTTTCATTCTTGCTCTTCACTGTTTCCTCTGCACTGATGCTATGGCTCCTAGAAATGCAAAAGCATAAAGAAAAAGAATCACATTTCAGAAAGATCTGTTGCTTTTCTTGCTGGAGTAGCACAACTGCTTTGAGTGTCAAAGAATCTACTCAGACTAAATGTCCAGGTGCACGTCATTGCTCACTACATGTAATTTACTAATGAGTGGATCCAGACTAACAAACTGAGGATCCAGCATGCCCTCTGGCTGCCTATAAAAATGAGGAAAGATAATGAAGTGGTGTGAATCAGGGCCTTTCTGTAGCAGCGAGGCATGAAAAAACTGGAACACAACAGCTTTTGCTGTTAGGTACCAAACACTATCTCAACCTTTCTGTACCCAAGCACAGGGGCAAGTCCATTTCACAAACCTTGAAAAACGTACACGGCTGGCTATTTAATATTTTTCATGTCCCAGGTTTCACGTTTCTGGATGTCTACATTGTGAAATCTGTCTACGTTTGGGTTTTGACCATACAAAGGTAAGTGTGATTCTCAGAGAGGCACAGCTCCTGACCTTTCTTTAATTACAAGCAAATGCAGGGGTTGATGGATATTGCCGTACTGTTGGTCTCCTCTGTTGAGTGAACATTAGTGAATGGCCTTCTGAAAAACAGTGGGGTCTTTGTACCGCAGCCTGCAGCTCACCAGGAACACACCTGACTACACCAAGCTCTTTTTAAGCAGAGCCCTGCACAGTGTCAGAGGAAAATGTTTTATTGTAAGTGTAGGGAAGAGCAGATGCACAGAAGAAAGGTCAAGGACTAAGAGAATCAATTGACCGGCTAAAACAGAGCATCTTTGGGGATTCTTAGCAGAAAACCTCTTTGTCTTCCAACCACTGTGATGGTGCAACCTTCAGTCGAAAAGGACTGCTGTGACCTGAAAGATATGGTACCTTTTGTATCAAGTCCTTCCAGCCAGCTCAAAGGCAGTAGTTCTTCTGCCCTGTACTGTCATTGCAGCTGTGTCCTGGGCTGTGAGCCCTGCAAACACTTGGTTTCCCTTTTGTGTTTGTTCTTGTATGACTCCCTCTTCTGGGACACAGTCCTCAGAACTGCAGGATTGTCAGATTGTCCCTGCTGGCACAGGCAGTGCCAGAGCCAGAGAGCTCACCCAGGCCACACAGGGGAGCTGGCTGCCCGCGTGGTGGTGCAGCCACACCGTGTGCCTCTGGCTGGGGACACTGTGTCCACCCCTGTAGAGCTGCAGCAGGGTCCTGTCACGTTGGGCTATTTCAGCAGGACAGACACTTGTCCATGCCCCATATGGAGGTACCTCTAAGGGGGATGTTGGCATTAGAATTTCATTTGAGATAAGTGTGCTTCTGAAATGTCTCCCAGAACCCCCCCACTGAACTGCACATTTATGTCACAGAGCACTCATAGAGGACATCAATGGGATTCCTCTGGGATGGCTTCAGAGCTGCACCCAGCCTGGAGCAGCTCGTGCTGGTTGCTGCTGCCATTAGGCTGCAGCTCTGAAGGAGAGCAGGGAATGGAAATGCCGTGTGTGGATGCCAGGTCCTTGTCACTGACCATTTCTCACTGTGTATTCGTGTTCCTCTTGTTTGGCACTGCTTGCTGTTACAGATGTGGTCAGAGATGCTGCAAGTCCCACCCAAGCACACTGACCTCCCTTCCCCTCCCCTGGGCCGTGCTGTTCATTTCTGACATGTATGTAAGACTTTGGGAAATCAGGTTTCGTTTGGTGAGACTCTCCATGTGCTTGCAGTGATTTCCTTATGCTCACACGTTGGTGAATAGGGACTGGCAGGTCGGATACGGCAGCTGCAAAGCTATGAGGTGTGTAAGGGGCAAAGGGTGCATTTACGTCTGTCCCCCTGTATAGTACCTGATCACACCTCATGATAGTCCCCTTCCCTTTACTTGCACTCACATAATTACCAGCCCTTGCTCTTTCGTGCTGCCTCTGGAGGCTGGCACTGTTGGAGCATGTAGTGCTTCCCTATGGACCCTCTGGCGCAAAGATAGGAAGAAACACTGAAATTAACTGTAGGTGGGGTAGCAATGATAATTATGTTGGATCATAACTTCCACTGATCTAATTAATGCCACCTAAGTTGTGCCTTGTGCAACTGCTTTGATTTATTGGTGATATCCACTGTTGGCAGTGATGTTTTTGCAGAGGGCCCATGGCTCTGATACACAGAGTGATAGAAGTTGGATTTCATGAGTGTAGTACAGTAAACAGTTGGAAAGGTGCCTGTTCGTGATGCTCTTTAGAGGCACTGGAAATTGGGGATCCAGATAGGATTAATCAAATAGGCTGTCTGGCCCAATTAATTTGCTTTCACCCCAAATCCCTCACACTGCTCTTAAAATGGCGTTTTCCCATTGAATGTGGCAGAACAAGCTCTAGGTGTTTCCAGCATTAAGTGACAGTAAAGATGACTCTCACCTAAGTTCCAGTTTATGTATTTGTTTTATTGCTTAGGATATGTCTGGATTTTACAGCTGAGCATGTCAGGAATTTAGTTACAAGTCAAAACCGCTTTATAATGCGTGGCTATAAAGATCAAAGGTTGCAAAACCAACCTTGGAGAGCCAGGTCCTGCTCTTCCAAGGCTCATCAATCATGACTTAGTTCTGGCCCATCTCACTTGATCTTACATCGTGTACTGTCATTTGGACAAATGTTTATCCGTAGCATTAGACCAGAGACTCCAACAACTCTTAGGCTGAGTATTGCCATCGGTTCCTGACAGCACTTTCCTGCTTTTTATTTACCTTGTATCTCTTTTTCCTCCTCTGATTTTTTTCTTTATCTCAAAGTTGATAATTTTCAGTATGTGCTTCTGCTAGTGGCACACTGGGAATTCTCAGTTCTTCCAGCTGGAAAAAAATCAAGATCAATATAAGATCAAGATAAAGATCTGGTTCCCTCTGGCTATTTGCTGAAGACCATTACATTTGTACTTACTGACGTTCAGTGACGCTCTGCCAACCCATGAAGCCAAAATATCTCAGGAGAAACCAAAATAAAGGTTTTATCAGTGAGTCTGACCACAGTCTCCTATCAGACAGGTCACTAAGGGAAGAGTAAACCAGACTCTTTCTGCACCACTGCTGTCAGTCTGTGCTGGGACACTGGACAAGTCACATTAATTTTGGTTTCCCATCTTTGCTTTTTTTCGGTTGTGAACCCCTCGAGTAAGGGCCAGTCCTTTACGTATTGGGGCACCTACAGTCTTAGGAGACTCCTTTCACTGCAGTAGAAAAAATTATCTTTGTGGAATTTATCATCCCAGCTTTGCCTGGGAAAACTGGAATGCTTATTGTAAGTTTTTCTATGGAAGACTCCTTGGTGGGAGATATAGGAAAAACTGGTAGGCACTGGGATCACTGGCAATTCTGGGTTTTAGCTCTTCCTAAGTTAATTTATCCCCAAGATATGAATTCTGTCAAAAACTTTAAGAAAAATACTTTTGTCTCAAATAAAAAGTATTGTGCTATCTGAACCAAAATATTTAATTTATTATTTTAAAGACCGTTTAGCAGCCTCTTAGATGAAAAAAATAGGAAATTCTCCAGTGATATCTCTAGTAAATATTTCAATAAAAATGAGCATCTGTATATTAGATCTAACATTAAGACATAGCAGCTGTTAACTTTGGGTTTTAATTTTGCCTGCTTAGGTGATAGAATTGGGAAAAGGCAGTGGGATAAAATGTACTTTAGTATTTTTGAGACCCTAAAAGTTTTCCCTACTTCTGTTCCTGAATGAACTTTTTTGTAGAACCCCAAGGACTCAATTTGGTATATAATCAGTTGTCATTTAAGTCACAGGGTTAGAAATGAGAATCAATCCAAGTGTCTGTTCAAATAACTCATTTGTCTCCTTTCTGAAGTGGCTGTTTCTGCAGACCCAGCCCAGTTTTCTCACCCCATACTGCCCATTACTCCCAAGGATTGCTGAGAAGAATAATGAGGAATGTAATTTGCTTGTTATTGTGGCTGTCACTGCCATGGCTGAAGGGTCAGAGTCCCATTTGACAGTGAAAAGTCAGATTTTAAGAAGTGATTGCTGAGTCTAGGGGTTTTTTGTTTGTCTGTTTGTTGTTTGGTTTTTTTTAGGGTTTTTTGGGTTTTTTTTGGGTTTTTTAGGTTTTTTTTACTGTCTTGTCTTTAGATATGTGAGAAAAGCTTAAAGGATTGAGCCTTAATTTTTGGAGGTGCCTGAGAAAAGAGTCTCAGGCAGAACTGCTTCCTGTTCTACTTTGTGCCTTTGACAGTGCAAGAAAGTTGCATCAAAAGGGAAAGCAGCAAAAAAAACAAACCCAAAAACCAAAACAGGGAAGCACAGTTGCATTATCATTCTGAAGAAGCATTTTTATGCAAATGCATGTAACAGTTAAAATAAAGCTCATGTTCTGTTGCCTTTAACTTTTGTAACTGCTGGGGTGTGACAGGATTCAAACTTTTTATGGCATGCCAAAAATATTTCTTAACATAAAGGTACTTTGCCTAGCTAATGTAATTATGTCCATTACTCACAGGGATTCCGTCTTGTCCTGGACTTTGTCTTATTCCCGTATTTACTGCTAGGAGGAGACGGAGCCAGGGTTGATACCGGCGTTCTGGTGTTTCTTGCTACTGCTGCTCACCCCTGGAGAGCCTGCCAGGGGTTTCATGGGGAAGGAGGACAAGACTCTGGCTTGCTCAAGGGTTGGGAATGACAGGAGTTCCTGGGGTGGGGTAGAGCTGGAGGTAGAGGGAGGATTTGGGCTGGTGGCTGCTGCAGACCTGAGGCAGAGGCTGGGCAAATCATGCTGGATGGATCCCCTATGGGCCCACGAGCTGTATTTCCAGCTGGAAGGATCCCTGGGAATGAACTGAGTCCACACTGGCTTAGGCTGCGGGTCTGGCTTTTGTGGGTTTGTGCAGGTCCTCAGGAATAAAGTCATGATGGGGTCTGGAATTGGTGAGGGGATAAGCCTACGTTTGTCTGCAGTGAGACCTTCTGCTTGGATTTTCACCTAAGGCCGGTTTGGATTCCAGTTAGAATTTGATTGCTTGGCTGCTTTGTTGAGGATTAGGTTGTGTAGGATTGGATGGGAATTTCAAAGACGTAGCAAAAAGTCCTTTAACCTTCCAGAGGGCAAAGTTTCTCCCCATTGGTGCCCATCACTTCTGGGGAAGCCATTTTTCCCATCCTCTCGAGGCAGAGCCTGGAAGTTTGGGTCCCACGTGCCCCATGAGCACAGGACCACTGGGATGCATTGCTCCCAGCCCACCTGGGCAGGGGTATGGGCAGCTGCAGAGACCCAGAGCCTTGAGTTGATTTGATCTGTACCTGCCTCTGTAACTACGCCTGGCTTCCTCTGACCCAAATTACCTAACTCAGCTGGAATTTCCTTCCTCATATTCCTGCCCTTACATCTCTGCACTCACCTGCTGTATTTAACAGGCTGCAGTGGGGGGGTGGGGAAACTGTGCACTAACGCTGAGCCCACCTCTGCCCTTCTCCCCGCCTGGCTTGGAGACACACTGTGTAAATGGAATTTTTAACATCAAAAGTTTCAATTACAGCAGGAAATGTCAGGCCCACAGAGTGCGACTGTTCCAGGTTTCCCATAAGGAATACTCCCACCCCTACTATTTACCCATATGGAAAAAACAACCTCCGATGGTATTTTTTTAAGTTCTCAGGTAAACGGAGCTGAATGGTATCATCACATACACGGCAGGCTTTCTGCAGGAGATGAAAAAGTGTAAATCATAGCACAGGGTCCAGAGCCTTTACAGTGCCTTTTTCATGGAAGAAAATCCTGGGATACAGGCTAAATGGGATGGGGGCTGTTCGAGAGACAGCTTAACCCCCGGCAAGTCAGCAGTCTCAGGGAAAGAGGAGCAGCATGGAAACGTTGATCTTGGAGCAGGAGATCCTACAGAAGGCAGCAAACGTCATTCTGGGAGGGTGGGTTATGGGAGACCTTCCAGGAGACACGGGGTCAGTGCAATGACCAGCAGAGCTGTGCACCTTCCAGAAGAGCCTGGCGCTGCCTTCTGGGTGCTGTCTCAGGAATAAGGTCTCCTGTTCATCTTTTCTTCTAGAGGCTGAAGATACCTAATTCTTTCAGCCCCTCCTTTGTCACTGTGAGCTCCAAGTCCTGATCATCTTGGTTACTTTCTCCTTAATCCATCAAGAAAACACGTCTGCGACATGTTTTGCAGGTCACTAGACTCAGCTTTTATTGGAAGAAATGTCAGGCTTTTACTGTGGCCTCGAGACCTCCAGTGGTCTTGGCCTTGCTCTGTAGCAGAGAAAATACACTGCTGGGATGGGTGATACAGCCTCCTCATTCCCTGCACTCCTGCAGGGACTCCATCATTTGCCTCCAGCAGGAACAGGTCATGCTTTTAATGACAGTGTTCAACCCGTGGGATCATCTTGGACATACTGGTTCCTGGAATCGCAGCTAGGGTTTCCAAAAAAGCCTGGAGACCTTCAGTGGTCAAATTAAATCAGTGAACGTAGTAAGGAGGAGTTTGGCACTTAGGTCACCTGGCTCTTCCGGTTAATTCAGTATATCCCCAAAGCAGACTCAGTCAGAGTATTGTCCAGCAGAAAAATTGTTGCTGTTGAGTGTTCAGAAGTGTTTAGGATTTCCAAATGGCTTAGCAAACTGCTTCCCAATGGGAAGTGTCTGTCTTAATGTGTGCTGAGTGCTCTGATTGCTACTCATCCACAGGAGGGAGATTTTGTGGGAGGTGAGTTGGTAATGTCATGTGAAACCTCCTTGTGTTTCTCTACAGGACAGCACAAAATCAGCACAGTACAATGTATTGTGTGGATGTGAGGCCACAGTGCTTCTGGTTAGGGCAAGTGGGAACACAAGCATTTGATTTTGTATAAAATGGTGAGGTTTCAAATGTGCTTTTCTTTGATAGGAAGATGAAATGTTTCTTGAAATGAAAATAAAATGGATGGAGGACATTTTAAAAAACAGCCTTTAGTTTGTTGGTTAAAGAATTCACCCAGGCAGAGGGAGCTGAGCACTGAACTTGCTGCCCTTGATCAAACAGAGCAGGAATATTTCCTTATGTCCTGTGAGTGAGCCTGAGTGGTAGTAAAGAGAGCTCTGTCCTCAGCACGACTCGGGGATTTTTGGGATGGGTTGCAGCACTACCTGGGGAGATGAATAGGAGCAGAGCTATGTGTCAGGAAGCAGATCCAGCCATGGGTTCATCCATGGGCACCATCCTTGGCAACTCAGCTCAGCTCTGGCCCCCGTGACACTGGGAGGACCCTCTAATAAACAGAGGAGCAGGCAGAAGGACGTGACATAGGGTGGGAGAAGGCATCCTCTGAAATCTTTATCTCCAAATGGAAGTTTAATACATGTCAAGGGTGCTTGTTTGTCTTTTCTTTTTTGAAGAAGCTTATTAACTATGGGAAAAAAATGTAGAGTTGTTCCCCATGATGTAAATCTGTAGAGATTTAAATTGATGGGAGAAATTTGCAGCTTGTGTAAACAGCCATGGCTCCGTGGAGTCACAACAAATTATACCAGCTGAGGATGCAGCCCATCACTTTTAATAGTTTTGTTCTTCCACATAAGAGAAGGCAAGGAAACGGGGGATGTAAGGGAGAAAACGAAGGAAAAAACACAGCATGGGATTTATAAAGTCTTGGCCATCACTTTTCTCAGCCTCTGAATGGAAAACATCTGCATGTCACAGAGCACTTTGATGTCTGCCTTACAAATTTGGGCTCTCCCACCCTCTGAATGGCACATTCACAGGGCACTGCTTCCCTGATGGCAGCTGCCCTTGCTGGGAACAGGTGAGTTGAGTATTGCCAAGAGCAGCTGAAAATACACCACCTGCTGATCCCTGTGAGTTCATTCTGCTGGTCTGTAAATATAAAATATGGAAAGTGTCACAATTATTGCTCTTTTGGAGATATTAAAGTTTACAAGCTGCCTCTAATGACTGATGTATAGTAGTAGAACGTGATCTTTCCATGGAAAGTTGATGGCTACTACAAGATAAGCCTTGTGTGGGTAAAATAAACAACATCTTTCTCTTAGAGCTAAGGCAGGATGTTTGGTCATGCATGAGAACTCTGCAGCTTTCTAATTTCTGGGATCTGCTGGGTGAAACACTGAGCAGGACTGCAGGAGACCAGCAAAGATGTTTGCAAAGATCCCAGTTGGGCTTTATGTCTCTCCCTGCAGGAGCCTGGCTGACCAGTTCTGTGCCAAGCCTTTGTGCTGGAGCAGCACCTCCTGTGCACGTGGTAGTCTTCATGCTCTTGTTGCTTTTGGAGGTGCAGGAACAGCAGCAGGTTCCCTGTCCTAGGCTAAGTCATAAAATGCAGCTCAGAACAAGGCAAAACAGGAGGGCAGGAACTAAAGGATGCACACAAGACCAATCGTGTGTGCAAAACAACTGTACTTTGCCTTTGTTGCAGCATCTGAGCACTCACCTGGGATGGAATTCTTTGGGATGTAGGTGGACAGGGACAGCTGATGAGAAGCTAAATGGCCTTTGCAGCTGCCTGGGAGTGATACTGATCTCATCCTAAGGGAGGCATCTGCTGTAGGCCAGGTGATTTTCTGACCAGAAGTGCCTACTCATTTCATTAACTCTGGTGGGAGGTGAATGTGGCTGAGCAGGTGCAGATACCAGATTGTTGGGATTTGGGTTAGAAAAATACCCCTTCCTTCACTGCAAGGCAAGTGGTGGTGAGGCTGGCTCCTCGGGAACGACAGCAGGTCAGTGAGCAAAGAGTCAGTCAGACAAACCTGCCTGAAGGCCTCTGACCTCCCTTCAGCCCAGCAAGAAACAGAGTGCTGCCTTTGGAAAACTGTCCCTGAAATAATCAGTTATCTTTCACCAGCTGCCAAGCCAGGCAAGGTGTGACTTTGTTTTTAGGTTGTCTTTGGAGACAGTTGTGTTGGAAAAGGCAAAGACAGCATTTTGTGTGGCAGGAAGTGACCAGCACTGGACAATTTGCGAAAAGTCCTGTTTTCTGAGGCTGGCCAAACCCAAACTCTCCAGTGGAGGCAAACTCAGTGATGACATCAGTGGTGATGTACATTAGATGTCAGTAAAGCAACTCAGCACTTTGGATTGACTTGCCCTTGAAAACGAATGTTTCCTTTCCATCTGATCCACAGATCCTTTGCCCTCGATATGTGGGTCTGTGCACCTTGCTCCTTCCACGTGCTTCTTCCACATCACTGGAAACTGCACGTTGGGACAAGAGCAGTATACATGGTAATGAGATGCATCACAGAGATAAAGGACTAATTGTGGAGGAAAATTCCCCATCCTGCTCCTAGCCCACCGTTTAATTTTGTGTTACGTAGCAGGAGAGGATGGTTCTGTGATTTATCCTCCTCTGAGATCACCGAGTTCTCTCTGTGGCGATACTTGCCATACCAATATGAATCATTTATGGTGTTCAATTAGTAATTTATGAAACAAATTAGCATGACATTAAAAGCCTGATACAGTAATATACTTCTAAAGTGATCTGATTAAGGACTTGCAATGCAAACTATTGTATCTGATAATAAAAAAGCAAACTGATTCATTCAAAAGAAAATATTCATTCTGAAGCTACCATCTTCTTCCAGGAATGTGGCACTGGAGCAGGACTAGCACTGCACAGTGCCAGTGAGCATAGGAGACGGGTTTTTTTATGGGAATGGCAATAGCCTGTAGGTTGCCTTAGGGATCTAGGAGTCGAGGTCACTCTTTTTGTGTACCTGTGAAATCCTGCAGAAGTCTTAAGGCTACATCTGGACTGCAGTTGGGCCAGAGGATCCCAGAGCTCATCACTGCAGCAGGGTTGGCTTTAAATTCCAGATTTTGGATGCCAGGTGCACTTATATCATCACACAAAGGAATGCCCATGTTGGTCAGTGGACATACCCACTGCTCTTGGTGAACACTCCCACTACGAGCCCTCCTCAGACTGAGTTTTGGAGAGGGACAATGAATATATAGGAGGGAAGGAGAGAAGAGAGGTGCAGTTGATGTCCCAGTACATGTGGCCAAAGCTTTCCTTCCTCAAGGTTGCCTGACTTAGTTATGAGCCTGGTGTGCTTTCCAGTTAGAGACAGACCTCCAAAAAAGGTCCCATGCTCATCTCTTCCTCAGTGCAATGCTGAGACTTAGGGCCCAAGCAACAGCCAGGCTATCAGACAGAAATATGGACAAAAGGCAGGTAAGTCACAGGGCTGGGCACACTTGAACTGGATCCCACTCACTACACAGTGATGTGGAAATACCCTTGGATTGTATTTTAAAACTATTTAGCCCTGACCCATATTGCAGTGAAGTCAATGTGATGTTGTCAGTGACTAAAATGGGCTCTGGAACAGGCCTGCAATGTTACCAGTGCCTTCAAATGCTTCCTTCACCTGTAGGATGAAAGTCCTTCTCCTGAGTCAATGGGCCTCCTTACTTCTCCCTCCCCTCTCAGTTTCCATGGGCCCCTAGCATGGGAAACAGCCTTATTCATCTTTGTATTTCCATGTCTCTGAATCAGGCAGGTTCTGGGTATATTCCACATAGAAGCCTGTTATCTTTTCAAATGGCAAAAAAAGAGGGGATTTTTCCATAGTCACATAGTTTTTCCACAGAAATGTATTCATGAGAGTTAAACTTGCCCAAACTATGTTAATGTATGTGGTTGGCTTCTGTGCCAATTTTCATTGTGAATAAGACGCAAAATAAAAGGGCTCTTGTGTCTCCCTTTCCTCCTCCTTGAATCCCTCCCATAATTTTTGAGTTCATAAGCCCATTTTGTATGTGAATCAGATCAGGAGAGGAAAGGCAGGGGGATTACTTTTCCTTTTAAACTGTGTCTTTGCTTTAAGCTACTGATAGACACATGGAAGTTATGACTGAAACAAGGGGTTGATACAATGGGGCTGGATCTTATAGTTGGTGTAAATTGGGATAACTCCATTTATCCTGAGCAAAGCTTCCTGATTTGCACCAAAGGAGGACACAGCCTTAGCTCTTTAGCTCTGGTCATTGCTGCCTTGTTATTCCAAGGCATTTTCAATCTGACAAGAGAAACGGTGTCTCTTTTTAATACAGATATTTGACTTGAGCTTGACCATCTCCTTCCAGAGCGTGCCTGGTGGGTCGGCACAGCACACACAACACATGAGCTGAGTTCAGGCAGCTCTGTAGCCAGGTGGCTATGAAACATTCATAATATAAGCTGTAGCTATTATGAGCCATTTCTCTTTGGTGCATGTCCTGACAAGCTGCTGTTATTAAGTTTCAGTGTATTTCTGTTAATGTTACCTACCTATTTTCATTCCTGTGTGCTGTCACACGGAGCTGGTTGGCGTGGTCTTGGGAACTGGGCTTCAAGGCTCCTCCCTGTGAAAGTTGCCAGCTCATTTATTTGTTTCTTTCCAGTGGTTCAAGCTGGTGCGTTATTCAGAAACTTCTGAAAGAGCGGGGTTAGGTAAACCTCTGATTCAGTTCATTTGAAAGCACCCTTGAAGTCCTCCTCCACATCTTGCCCTCCTGTGGCTCTAAAATAGGCTTGATGAGGCTAATTTGGAGACTGTTCCTGAGAAATCTTCAGTGCTGCTGCTGGAGAGGTCCCTCGACTTGAAGGTCCCTGTTCTCACTTGCAGAGCTGGGATACTTCTAGTTGGGGCCCTGGCTCTCCCTGGTTTCTTTTTTTACATGGCAATAGTCAAGTTGCATCCAAAAATCTATAATCTTGAGGCTGGCTTCAGATTTTAGTACACAGAGATGCTATAAAATTGTTGGAGTTGGCCATTCTGGAGAAATCAGGCAACACCTAGTATTTGAAGAAATTATTCACAATACAAGGAGAGCCTTTTGTTCCTGTGCAGATGAACATGTAGGAGGCAGATCTACATTACAATTTGCAAATGTTTTGCTACAGTGGTATGTGCAAGACCCTGTCAGGGTGCATGAGGCAAAAATAAGCTCTCTGATAGATCTTGGTGTCTT
Source organism: Chamaea fasciata (assembly GCF_029207755.1). Lineage (NCBI taxonomy): Eukaryota > Metazoa > Chordata > Aves > Passeriformes > Sylviidae > Chamaea > Chamaea fasciata. The sequence goes on along the minus strand of NW_027094088.1, from coordinate 7,993,465 downwards.
TCATTTCAGCTGCTGCTTTTTGGGGAGGAAGAGAGAGGAGTGAATGCACAGCAGTTGTTTTGTAATGGGTACCCTGACAAATTTCCATCACAGTTCTGAATCTGCTCAGGTGGACCCATGTTCTCCTTTTCCAGCCTGTAAAGAGAGACAAAATGTCTGGCAGACAACAAATAAATTCTTTCAGAAACTCTCTGCAAGTGCTTTTCGCCATGATGTTTGACTATCCAATCCTGCAGACCTCCTTCTCTTGGCCTTGGCTCTAATCTCCAGCGTTCCCATCCTTTTCTGGGAGGGAGCCTTCTTTCCATCTCTCATGGTGATACCAAGGTCCACCAGGTGTTCATCTAAAGAAATCAATGTCTCAGGCTCTGATGCAGACCCTGAGTTGCAGCCAGGGGAGTGGCCCAGGATACCTGCTCACCCATCCACCCCTGCGTGTTCAGGAACTGTGGCAAGGCTTTGTTTACGGTGCATTTCCCAGCTGCAAAGGGGCAAGGGTTTCCTTTGCAGTTGTATGTAAATTATTGTGGAAATGGAGAGTAATAATGGTCTCATTTTGAAAATTGTTATGAATGCTTGGTTTTGAGTTCAATCATTTAGCTCCTGTTATCTCTAGGAATCAAGGTGTTTATCTGTCTAAATGATTGCAGTGTGTCTCAGGTATTTGAAGGTAGTTCTTCCTATTTGTGAGAAAAAAAATATAATTAAAATAATCAATCTTTGTTTCCCAAAATATCAAAATGTTTTTAGCCTCCGGCAGATCTTTTTAGCTGCAGGGAATAAAGCAGATATGTCCAGACCCTCAGCCGTATAAATCAGTTTAATGCCCTTGACCCATTATTGTTTCTCATGCAATATCTCTCAGGAGGGATTTAGGCAACATTTAAGCATCTTCTTGTTTCCATGTGTCCGTTGTAAGGCTTAACAGAACTACCATTAGCCCTGCATTTGGAAGTCTTGCATCCGATGCCACCCAGGTCTCCAGGGCCTACTGATTGAAGGAGGAAGAATGTGACTCATTTGCCAAGCAAGACAATATCTTTGAATGGTCAGTGGAGAAATGTAAGCTCAAAAGGTGAAGGAGAAGGTGGTGGAGCTGAGTCCAGGTGACCCCAGATACCAACATCAGGCATACATGTGCCCTTCAGGTCACTGCAAGGCTGGGGCAGCTTTATCTGATGCTTTAAGCAGAGCTTCACCTAAGGCAGTGGGTGCCCTGGAGGGCTGCTGGAGGTTTAAGACTTCCCAGGTTCCCAGAAGAATTGTCTGGTGCTCTGGCCAAGTAGAACATGTCACCAAAAAAATCTGGTTGCCACATGAAATCAGAATTTTTATTCTTCCCAAAATAAAGCCCACCACTTCTACTTGCATTTGGTTAGGTTGACTGGGAGACATGGAGTTGCAAATTATAATGTTCATAGAGACAGAGACCCCTCTGCCCAGAGGGGAACCTGCCTGACACAGTCCTGACCCCTCTGGCAGCTCCCAGCCCCTCAGAATACCCCTGTGTGCCCCCCTGCCTAAAAGCCAAGACAAATCCTCACGGAGCCGCAAGCGGTTTCCTGGTGGATGGGGCTATCAAATCAAAGCATGTTGACCCTCCTGGCCAAGGAGGTCAAATTGCCGCAGTTCTCCCCCACGCTTTTCTCTTTTTTATTTTAAGGGCGTGGTATATTTTGTAAGTTTTGTGTTTATCAAGATGTTGATTGTGTAAATAAAATTGTGGCCTTGTGTGCCAAATAGCTGGGTTATGATTTCCTGGAGGAGGGCCAAGGCGGTGTGTGGGAGCATGCCAGTGTTAATCTGTTCACTTTGCTAAGGAATACGGCATGTGTGGAGCATGGAGGGAGGACACTTCCAGCCGGCTGCTGCTTAACCCTTCCCTCCCCCCCACCCCCCTCCAAGCCTGCACTGGGCTTCCCCCAGCAGTGCTGCACAAACACTGGGAGCATTCACCGCTGCCGAGGCTCTCTTGGAATTGCCTGGAGCCTGGCCAGGTCAACAGGGACTTTGCAAGGCTCAGGATCCCACCCTGATTCCCCTCCCGTGGCGGGAGCCCGGTGTTTCCTTCAGCAAAGGCTCCATCGCACAGACCTCAAAGGAGCCTCTGAGAGAGGCCAGGTCAGGCACGTGCCTGGGGATGCCAGGGCAGGGAGAAGGGCCTTGGGCTAAATGAGAATCAACTCCCTGACTGTAATGACTTTATTCCCTATTTATTACTAAGTGCTATCCAGAGTTTATCCTATTTCTATCCTGCAGAGGCAGCCAGGAATTTTCTCCAGTGGCTGTTCAAACAGCAGCGGAATCACTGAATAGTTTGGGAGTATTTTCAGCAGGGGATGGTGCTTCATGCCTCTGAAGGCGATGGAAGATTGCTAGAAGGCTTTGATACACAAGAATTATGCTCCAGTTGCTTCTTTTGTTACTTTTCCCCTACAAATCACACAGTCCCCATCCCAGAGCAGCTCATATCTCCTTCCTCTCATCCTTAGGTCATTACATTCTGGAATTATTTAAAACAAATGAATGAGGAAAATATAATCTCTTGTTTTCCACCAAAAAGGAGTTTGTGAGTCAGCTCCTTCTGCAGACAAAGCAAAAGTCCCAAGGATGCTGGAAAGGACTTCATTTTGCCAAGCAGCAGGGAGTGGAGTTAGCTGTTACAGTGGGGAGGGGGTGGGGAGCCTCTGTGAGCAGGGAATTCTTGCAACTGAGACAAAAATAGTGACTTCCATTATTTACCTACCTAAGCCGGAAACCTGCTTGCATTTCAGGCATTTATTGTAATTCCTCACATAGCTGGGGATGATAAGCCCTGCTAACTAGTCATTGCATGCTGCCTGAAAATGATAGTTAATGTGCACCGGCTACCCAAACAACCTTCTTTAACCCTTTCAAACTTGCTGGCTTTGGCGGTTTGTGTTTTTTTTCAGATAATATTGCTGCTGCTCAGCCTGGCCTCAACCCTCTCTCTTCATAAAATTCTGTTTAATGGAACACTTTGATTGCAGTCTAATCTATATGGGAGACTTCTCAGAGCAGTTCACACGTCTAAGATACAGTGACAGTTATGTTTCAAATTTCAAAGGAATCAAAGGGAGCCATTTGGCTGACTTCCACTAAATGTCACCACGATTTGGATGCATAACTCCTTGAGTAGGCTGGATGCTGTGGTTTCAGCCTATTAATGATCCTGAGCTGTAGCCTGTTGCAGAGAAGGAATTCTTTTCTTTGTGCACTCTTTGGTGGCCCAAATGCAGAGGTGGAAGGTGTCTCCTCTTAGGGGAGGATACAGGAGAGGAGGCACCAACCCAAGGCTTGGAGTTTCAGCAAGGGCAGCTTACCTGTGTCCGTCTGTGCCTGCACATGTATCCATGTGTTCCCCTAGCCATCCCACCTCAATGCAGCCAGCGTGGATGTCCCAGGTGCAGGAGTGTGCCTGCCTATCCCCAGTCTCCCAGGACGTCCCAACAGGGGTCTGTCCAGTTGGCAGCGTGCTCGGTTGTCCCTGGTGTCCCATCCCAGGCGGGCTGTCCCATTGGCAGTGAGCGGTGTGTGCTGCCCTGGCTCTGCACGGCACTGAGCTCTAGACCTGAGATCACCACTCAAGTGCCCAATGGAAACATCTCCTAATCTCAGTTTGTGGCGAAGGGAGGGGAAGAGTTTGCAGCAGGGCTCCTGCCCAGAGCTGTTTGTGGCGGGATGGGGCACCACATGACTCCCAGCAGGCCATTGTTCCAGGGATTTGGCAGCCTCAGAGATACAAGGTGCGTGTTGATGTTTGGTACCAATGTTACATAAAAGCTGCTTGCACAAGCCCAGCAGCCGATTTTACAAGATGTGGGGAAAGACGCCTCATTGGAATTTCCAAGGGCAGGATTTAGCCCTAACTGCAATATCTTCCCAGCCATGATACAATAACAATACTTAGCAGGCATGTAGTTCTTAACATCATCAAAGTGATGTACAAGCGGCAACTAATTAATCCTCACAACACCCCTGTGAGGCAAGTATTACCATCCCATTTCACAGGTGGGGATGATGTGACTTTGGAAGGTCAAGTGACTTGTCCAGAGCTAAACAGTCTGCAATGGAGCTCGTTAGCTCCTGGCTGACAGCCACTGCTCAATGTACTCGCCCAGCCTATTATTGTATTTTATTATGCAAATCCTCATGGAAATTAGAAGCCCAAAGCAACCCACAGATCTAAACATGGTACCTTAGATTTAAATGGTGGGTCTATTTTGTTTGAAATCAGTTCTGGAGGCTTTACAGTAATTTCACTGGATTTTGGATGGAAACATCAAAAACCAGAAAATACTGTCATTCCTAGAATTCTCAAAGTATAACAGAGGTTGTGAGGATGTGTGTTCGTGGCTGTCCAGCTTTACCTTTGTTTGCAGAGGCCACCAAATAGTGCCAAGCTGAGAACAGTAAAATGACAAAGAAAGTCCAGCCCCAGTTCCTGCAGGTGTATTGCAAGCAGTGAATGGACACTGCTCTGCCTAGTCCCTGCAAGACTCTTTGTCCGCATGGTTAAAGCTGGCAGAAGGAACAGCCCAGGCAAGCCAGCCAGCTGCAGTCAACCAGGGTCTCATTCAGGCCTCAGGGTTTTTGCAGCGCTGGCAAGCTTTGCTCAAAGGCTGATGTTGTCCATTCAAACTGGCACTATTTGGATGATTCAGAACATCAGCCAAGCCCTGTTTGGCTTGCACAACTGCACTTCTTCTGGAAATTGCCAGGGATTTCGTGTGTGCAAGGAAAGGAAAAGATATTCAGTGTGTAACGTTGGATCAAGACTGGTTCTTGGCTCCACATTTCATGGACTGACCGGTCTGGTGCTAGATTTCATGAGGGTGCCATCAAGCCACCGAAAGGTATTTACACCAAGTCACCCTCCAGGAACTGGGTCACAACTTTTTCTTTTGTGAATCTTGGCGGGATCTCAAGGTTTACTAGAAGCTGACGAGAGGATGTCTATGTGCAACGCCAAAACCAACTGAGATGCAAAAGGAACTGGGCCCTGTGCCACTGATCAGTGCGTGGCATGTCAGGCTTTGAAGGTGATGGGATGGGACTTCACTGCTTTGCAGCTCCAGTGGTTGCTGCTGTTTGCCTTTTGCACTCTGAACAGGTGTAAATGACTCCCCAGAGGCAAGGCACGGCAGAATCGGGGCCAGATCTTCAGCTGGTGTCAATCAGTGCCTCGGCTTCAATGGGGCTGCATCAATTCGCCTTAGGAAAGGGTGTAATGTGGGAAACAGAGATAAAGGAACTCATGTTCTAGCACCCTATATCCTATATAATTGCTTCAATGAGAGCACAGCCCAGAACGGGTTTGCCAGATGCCGACGTGGTGCAGAGTCCAACCCGTGTTTCAACCCGGGCAGGTTCAAACACCCAAAGGGAGGCTGGCTCCGGCCAGGCTGGGCACAGCTGCCCCTCGGTGGTACCAGGGCTGGGCAGGATGTGGCTGTAGGACCTGGACACAGAGCCCATCTAGGAGGCGTTACCCCTGGCTGCTGGGCTGTGCTCGGCCATGCCTCCATGTCTCCTCTGACCCATGGGAGCTGGAGGGAAGCCAGCGCAGGTCTGGGAGCTGAAGCAACAATCATACCTTTGTTTTGTGGGCAGATGAATAGAGAGATAACAGGGAGTTAATGGATGGAAGCCCCTTCCCCCTCCAATGTCAGGCCTATCACTCACCTCCTCCCCAGCAAAACGAGGCCTCGGGGACAGAGAAAGAGCACAGAGATTAAAACTAACCCGTTGCTTTGGAACTCCTCAGTGAAAGGGGCTGATAAGAGAGGCCTGAGATCAGGAATCAGATTTCAGGGGTAACAAATGAATAACCAGAAAACGGAAGGATGCCGAAAGGGTTATCAAAAGAGAGCGAGATGGTGAGCACGTCCCAACAGCTTCTCTTTTGAAAAAAAAAAGAGAGGAAAGGTGTTTCTCTTGCGGCAGCTACAGGCACAAAGAGCTGTTCAGACCACACTGAGCCCACCAAGACCCTGGAAAGATGGAAGCCTGTCCCAGAGCTCCAGTGGAGCTTTGCAAACCGTTATTCAAGTACAGTTTCCATGCTGGCAGATTCCCGGGAGCTGTAAGCACTCCTGTTTTGTGCTCTGGCTGGGAAGCAATCAGCACTGGAAAGACTCAGGGAGTAGACAGGGCTCATGCAGCAGGCTCTGGCTCAGGCTGGGCAATGTGGTTTCAATTTAGGAGCTCTCTTCTCAATGCCTCCATAAAAGCAGTCTGAATATGAAAGTCCATATTCTTGCAGCGCAGAAGTCTTGGGCAGATTGTCCCCACCTATGGAGAGGAGTGTGATTCAGCAAAAGAGGCTTCACAGAAGCCCTGCAAAGGTAAAGTTCACAGCTCTGCAGATGTCACAAAATTGTTGGAGCCACTGTATGATTCAGGTCGTGTATTTCCCCTGCCAAGACACGGACTGTTCATATATTCAGAAATACAGTAGGAGAAAGGCGTCAGGGAGCTTTTCCTCTTTTCTTGGATGGTGGGGAATGGGATGTCACTTGGTATCTTTCAGGCCAGCGGACATTGCAGAGGGATGTTTAACTTGGAGGAGGAAGGTGGAGAGCTATGGCTGCTCCAGTAAGTGCACAATTAACATGCTTCTGCCCATCAGCTGGAAGATCTGTGTGGAGCTCTGGAAGAGACTAAAAGCAGGCAAGGAGGATCCTGGTGCCTTTTCCCTCCTACCTGGAGTGGAGTGAGCTGGACTGGTTTTAATTCTGTGTTTAAAAATAAAGGTAAGCCTGAGGAAAGGGAGGAGGAGAGAGCTGCCTTTGAGAATTTGTTTTGCCATTCCCAGCCGATGAGCCTGTCTACTCACTCACTCAGGCATATAGTAGTTAACACAAGATTCTTGATAATAATAGTTTGGGGGGGTCTGAAAAACCAGCAGGTGAGAGGCAGATAAACCAGTCGTGAAGGTGAACCTTGACAACTCCCTGGGTGACCCCAGCCATCCCTATCAAGGCTATGGCCTTGGAGCGCTGTCTACAGCTGGTCTTGGGGCTGGAGAGCTCCCTTGAGTCAGCACCAGACAGCAGTTCCATCATCAGCCTCCGAGGGGGTCCTTTAGCACCCACCTGAATGGTGGATAGGCTGTGATTGTAGGGGTTTCCTTCTTTGGAATCTCTGGATTTGGAGCTCGCATCAGTCCCCTGGTTTTGCACCTTCAGTGTCTCTGGGCAGACCCCAAGGCTGGCTGGGGCCATTGCATTGTCAGGAGTTTTAAAGTTTGTAATTGACATCACAACACTCGGGGAAGAGTTGGAATATTAGACAATTTTCCTGGAACCTAGTCTGAAGAACCGTTTTTAGGCCTGGTTTACAGTAAAAATTACCCTGATACAACTTTTTTGTTAGGAAAATATTCTTGAAGGGTTTTTTTTTATCACTGGTTATACTGGGACAAGACCTTACGTGAACACAGTTATTTTGGTGTCAAAGTGCTTTGTACCATACAACTCTTCTTTCCAAAAAGAACTGTAGTGCTTTCCCTGTTCTAAAATACTCTACAGTGCTCTACCTTTCTATGTAGATGAGATGTTAATGGCAGAGACTTCATTGCAGTGTGGTGAGGCTGAGCAGGAAGGTAATTAGAGCCATGCTTTTTATTGTCCTTATATAATGCTACTGTGGATATTTTTCCATCCCACCTGTGGCTCCCAGCCTGCCCAGTCTTCCCTTCCATTGTGGTCTGGATTTTGGATCCCACAGATTCAGGGATGTGTGGCAAGGTACCACAGAATATCTGTTCATTTTCTACAGAGGCAGACTTCTGCCTGCAGATTTTGTTTGCACGTGAAGCCAGGGATACTCCTCAGTCTTCTAATCAGTTTTCTAGAGCCAAGACCCAAACACTGGATTCTTAGAAGTGTCAGATTTTCAAGGATACTTATAATCTGAACTTTGATTTCTCCCCAAATCTTGTGAGCAGTGTTTGCACATACGGTAAATTAGATCCGTGTTATAGCATCAGAAATCACTCAATAATTCAACTGTCCTGTAAAAGCCCTTGCCCCTGCAGAACACAACCACTGTGAGTGTGACTCTTCTCTGGAAGAGCTGGGCTGGAGGTCAGTGTGCTTCTTTTGGGCTCTGGGGGTTTGCTGGCTGGGTGGCACTGCTGGCTGAGCCTTGTGGGTGGGCTCAGCCATGTGGGGACCTTCCCTCAGCAGGACGGGAACTGTGTTCCTGGAAATCCCAAATAACACAGTCATTCCTCAACTCGTGTCAAGTGAGATTTCCAAGCATGGAAATCAAGGGTGGAAAAAGCAATGTACAACAGCATTTCTTAGGCTGTGTGTTCTTCCTCCCCAGCAGTTCTTGACAAATTCTGCAAAATTACTTCATAAAACCTTTCCCTGAGGTGAGAGTATTCTTGCACCCTGGAGAAGCAGAAATCTCTGCAAGAGCTCAGCAGGCGTTTCACACCTGATGGAGTACTAACAGAAATATTTTAGGAGTATGAAAAAAAAAAGCAAACCCCAAACATTCTTTAGGGTTTCATCCCGTGTCCAGCAAAGATACCATCAGAGATCTTACACCTGAACAATCCTTACGATTGCACATTTAGATCTTCCATGATTCCTCGGGGAGATAAGGAGAGAGAATAGCACACATCCCATGAAGTAACTGGTAAGGCTATCAAACCTCTGTGTCACCGCCTTTGTGATGCTGAGTCACAAATCCTTTTGTTGAAGGCCTGTAGAAGACCTGGCATGCTGGGACCTGTTAGCACCACAATGACAAGATTATTAGTATTACTCCTATTAACACCACTACTACTACTAATATGTTAATGAGTCATATGTTAATAGATTAAGAATGAATTATGTTACACTTCGATTTCCAGTGAAGGTCATTTGCAAATGTCACGCATGCCTTGCTATGGCGATGTATTTCACTGCTTAGGAACTCCAGAGCTAGAGAAACATTTGGCATTGCTCCTGTTTTCCTAGAAGTTTTCCACAGAGCTGCTGTTTGTAAAATGGTGCTGCTCATATTGCTCTTGTTTTTGTTAATGAACTAAGGAAGAACCCAATTCTATATTTTTAAGGCCCACATTTTCCAATTAGTTTTGAAAGGAGCTAGGAAGATAATGAGAAATAGAGGGCCAGTCCTCAAAATGCCCTTTGAGATGGTGGGTGAGGGACAACACAGTATTCTTCTTTCTGACTCCTGCAATTCCAGAGAAAATTCCCAGAGAAGCTCCTTTAGCACAATAATATCCATAGTGTACCCCCTGTGGCCTGGAGAATGTATGTGTTGTGCAAAGAAATATTCCTCAGAGTCATCACAATGATATTTGATTTATATTGCTGGTTTGAAATTTCATGCTGTGATTGCATTTTTGGGGGAACTGTGTTCCCTTCCAGGGGAAATAGGAAGGAAGGAAGGAAGGAAGGAAGGAAGGAAGGAAGGAAGGAAGGAAGGAAGGAAGGAAGGAAAGAAAGAGAGAAAGAGAGAAAGAGAGAAAGAGAGAAAGAGAGAAAGAGAGAAAGAGAGAAAGAAAGAAAGAAAGAAAGAAAGAAAGAAAGAGAAAGAAAGAAAGAGAGAGAAAGAAAGAAAAGAGAGAATGATAGAAGTTGCGATAGTATTACGTTACTGATTGGATAAACTGACAAAACAGCCTACTGTGACTGGGGGAGTTTAATTTTGTACCTTTTGGCAACTTCTTAAAGCAGAAAATGAGAGCAGTACTGTCAACAGGGCTTTTGATATTCCTTGGTGTTTATACTAGAGATGAAAGTGCATTCTGAATGAGGGTGGAAGGCAGCAGGCCAGATCCTGACTCTGGCGACAGAGGTGATAAACACTGCGGATCTGCCCCCCGTAACAGCGGGGAGGAAACGCTTCTCCTGTTGCTCAGGATGCTGTGAGATTTCCAGTTTTTTCTATTCTGCCTGGAAGACACAGGATCTGTAAAGGGATTTGTTTTTTCTCATGGCTGCAATAAACCAGTGGATAGCCAAGTCACTGGTCTGGCACATGGAGACTCGGGGCCATGATCCTGCTGTTTCTGGGGCACTGTTCTGCAGAACTGGTCTGGCCGTTACCAACAGATATTGTATGACTTCTGTGCAGTGTGAAGTGACTCCTACAGGAAAGAAACATTCAAGAATGGTCTCTTGCCTGGGGGTCAAGACATCCCTCTTGGATTTAGGAGATCCAAGTTCAACTCCCTGATCTGTATCAGGCCTTCAAAAGAGCATCTTCTGGCTGCTGAAATCCTTGGCTGCTCTAGCCAGGTTTATTTTGCCCAGAAGATTCCTCCTGGACCAGAAAAACCTATTCCCAGTGGAAGTTTTGCTAAGCTAATGTGTGTAAGTAACCAGAAAAACATGTTGGGGGTGACAACGAGCTATCAAAATGAATTCTCTGAACAAACAAGGGTTCAGACATGTTTGCCAGTGAACCGGACCAAGTGTGCCATTGTGTTCTTTTGCTGAGATTTCATGGAAAGAGCTATAAATTGTAGTTCTGATTAGCCAGCAAGAAAGGTATCTGTCAGGCAAGTTCTGCCACCCTTACTCATGTGCAGGATTTAATTTCACTGGTTGTCTCAACAGTTTTGCTGGACCATCCCTGTCAGGCTGCTCTGCCCTGCTCCTCTCCGCCTGCAGCAGTGCTGTTAAAGGGAAGGAGGGAGTTGTGAATTCCCGCAGTCTTTGGTGAGGTACAACTTCCTTCCTTGCTCACAGCTAATGAGAAAGGCCTCACCTCTTCTCCAGACCTTCTGGCCTGTTTATTTATAGAGGCCAGTATCCAGACACTGTGGGGAATGCTGCAAACCAGACTTGGACCTGGGATGTAGCTGGTCCAGCTCAGCTGCACAGTAGAGTTTTTGTTGGGTGGAGGCATCTCAGTGTCCTGCATGGGACATAATATCTCACCTCTAAATAAATGCTCTGCCCTGCAGGGAAAGGTGATTCTCAACAGGAGTGAAGCTGGTGGAACCAAACTTATAAAAATATCTGAGCAGGGGAAGAAAATAACTGCTGTTTTCCAAGAAGATGCATTTTTCTATTTTAATTTTCAAGGCTGTGATAAAATTAATGTTGTCTATGATGTAAAGCTGAAGGGTTTACCAGAACTTCCCTTGTGGTTAAGCTCTTTTTTTTACTGATCGATTTTAAGTCCTCTAAATTTGTCAGGCTCACAAGTGCATGGTGACTTCAGTTATAAGAGAATGTTTGTGTCTTTAAGGAAAAATACAGCGACCCCTCCTCCCCCTTGCCCTTCTCAACCTTGCAAGGAAACCAACTTGACCAGAATATTTTTCCTCCCTCAGTGGAAAATGTTGATTAAATATCCAGAAAAAAAATAGCAATTAAAACCCCCAGACTCCTAAATCTCCAAAATCTTTAATGGGAAACTGCTGGTTATAGAATAGTTGCATAGTTTTGGCTGAGAATGCGCATCGGCATTTTTTTGGTAGAAGTTCAAAACTCTAAGAGAAATGTCTTGAAAAAAAAAATCACTTTTCTATTGATGAAAAGAGATCTTTTTTCAAACATTTCTATGCAAGTTGTTCTGCTGTCGAGCTGGTTGAGCAAACCATGGCTGTGTTGCTGAAAGGCACACGAGTGGCTTTCCACACTCATTTTTTCCATCCTGAGACAGGAATTGTTTCAGTTGAGCTTTTTGGTCATTCTTCACACCAGAGCAAACACCAGGGTTTGGGCTGGGATCATCTGAGTGGTCAAGTCCAGTCTTGTCACAGTGCACTGCTGCTGTCAGCCCCTCAGGGTCTGGCACTGAGAGCTCTCTGCATTTTTGGGGCCCATCTTTGCTTAGCTGGTTTTACTGGGGTTAAAATTCCTGCTCTTATTAATCCCCACTGGCATACACTGCTTTCCTGCTGACTCAAGTTTGTTCCAAAAGCAATGTGCAAGTGTTGTGTGAGGAGGTACAAAACATGAACTGACCAGGGCAGAGGACCGGGCTATGGGAAGTTCTTGGTAACAAGAACAGCAGAGCTCAGCTGAACTCTTTGTAGTGAGGTCACAAAGAACTCCTTGAAGAACACAGAATTACTCATCTTCCTTCAAAATCCATGCCTGCTCGTGTAGCTGGCTTTTGAATGGAGAAATGTATGGAATCTGGATACATGAAAGGATTTCAGGGAGGAAAAAACAAGCAATATGAACATGGAAGAGCTTTGCGCATGCATGTAAATCCTGTGCTGTTTCTCTTGTTCCTGGGAATGCTGGCAGCTTCTCTAGGGCATTCCATGGTCTCCGGGGTTTTCTGTGTTAAGGGTCTGATCCCGCTCTCTTCTGACTGAGTCTTGCTTCTGGCTGAACATTGAGAGAATAGATGGATATTGGCAATCTGCAAGAGAAGAGGTGGAGCCACGTTTTGATGTCATTTGAGTTCATTGACACCATTTAGGATGTGGACTTCTCTGCTTTGTTTTCCCTCGAGGAAAAGAGATACAGAGAAATTAGAGGAGCTCCGGTGTGTGATTGCACTGTCAGTCAGCAGCAGAATCAGCCATGTAGGTTGCCTGTGGGGGTATTTCCTCATGTTGGCTCAGTCTGGCTGCTGTTGAAGTCAGTTGTTCTAGTGATCTCTATTATGGGAGCTGAGATTGGCCATTCCTCATCCACGTCCAGCTGGCGAGGGGCCCTTACGCTGGCCAGGAGTACAGCTCCAGAGTAAACTAGATGCTCACAAGGTAGTTTTCAGTAGCACTGTGGAAAACAGGGAACAGAAGGGAATGAGATTTCTTTCCACAGACCTTTGTTTTAATGGGTATTTTGGGGTGCGGGTTCACCTCTCCTTGGGTCTCTTGCCAGCAGGTGGGAACTTTTTCAAGTTGTCCCTTTTCTGAGAAGGGCTGAATCGTCTGCCCTAAAGCATCCCTTCATGCAATTAAAACCAGCAGTACTGCTTCTCCAACACTGGGGCCTCCGATACTGGGAGGGGAAGCGGTGGCTCTTCTTTGAAGTCCCACCTACGTGAACATCAGTGGCAGGACTTCAAAGGGAAGCTGCTATTTCCTGTTGGAGCTCAGCCCTGGTGCTCAGCACTGCTAACAAAGCAGTCGGACTGGTTGCAAAGGCACTGATCCAGCAGAGAACTTAAGCACATGCTTAAGTCCCTCAGGACTTATCCACATGGTCTGCTGGGTTGGGACTCACCTCCACTGGAGACTGGACTGATGGTCAGGGTTGTGTCTCCCAGGTTGGATTTGCAAGGGGAAGAGTGAGGTTAAAGAGCCTGTCACAAATGGGTGAATGGCTCTGGAACACTGGGCTCACCATTTGTTACCTCGGGGCAGCTGGGCAGCAGCAGGAGGGAGAACACCACAGGCCATGCTATGGAACTTAGCAAACAACCTGGAGACAGGCAACAGACCACAGTGGCCATCAGCAAATGCTTGTAAGTCACAGATTCAGAGCTAGCCTAAATCAGCATTGTTGAGCTCAGGTGAGAATCTGGCCCGGTAAATTGAGTTATAATGGTGGAAGTCTATTTGCAAGCAGGTAGGAAATGCTAAAGGCACAATCATTCAGCCCCACCTTTTACTGGGTAATATTTTATTTTTGTGTTAGTTCCTCTGCTGTCTATGGAGCTGCTTGCAGGCTAACGGATGGCAGCATGGAGATGTAATTTTCTAACAAGCATTATTTAGGTAATTCATGTAATTTGTACCAATTTATTATCTCAGTTTTTATCCTGAGGCTACAGACAGACCTCATGGCTGTGATCTGCAGCTGATACACAGGTACCACCCTGCTCTTGCCCTGTTCTCAGCATCACATAATCCCCTCTTTAGAAGTGCAGCATAAGAGCTTTTCCTTCATCACAACCTACATGGAGCCTCATGGTTGCCTCAGGAGTAGAAATTTAAAGATGTCTGGGAGATGTTCCATGCTGGGAGTGTGGATAGAAGCTCACAATTGGAAAAGCTGTTCTTTGTGGAACAGATGTATTGGATCGAACAGAGTAGGCTGTGGGAATAAACAGGTCACGAAGCCTGAGAAACCCCAGTAGGTTCTAGGTCCTGCTCCCTTAGGTTGTCCTGTTCCTAGGGTAGCCCAGCCTGCCAAACCCGATCGTAGGCTGCAGTTTTCCTCCACCTTGCTCTTCTCCCTATAGGGGAACTCATTCCCTGGTTGCTAATCCCCCATTCCAAGTGAGTCAATCAAGAACACTGCATTTCCTAGGGATTATCCTCTGAGACAAACTAGAAACATCTTCATTTGGATTATGAAATGTCTATGCCACCGGTTTGGGACATCAGCAGACATCTGCCCATTCATCCATGTTCCCAGAAGAAACGTCCCGTGTATCCTCACGGTGTGGATGTGCACTGTGTAGTCAGTGCTGCCTGAAGCAGCAAGGCTCAGCTGTGTGCTGAGCTGCTCAGTGATGTGTCCCCAGTCCTGTGGCACTGCCCAGGCAAGGCAAGGCCCCCATGGCTCAGGTGCAGGACGCCACTACAGGGCTAATGTTACTGCCTGATACTTCCTTGGCATGCTCCTTGTGGGATCAGGCTGGGCTCTCCACTGTGATTTTGTGTGGAGGTCTGGTTTGGAAGTGCCCAAACACAGGGAGCGGACGTGTTCTCCTTTGGATGGGAGGTTGGATGAGGCAGTGGTTGATTCTGCTCATGCCTGAGCCCTCTACGAGGGGCGTTGTTCCTGAAACTGAGTCTGGTCACTTCACCTAAGAGTGAAGCTGGTGACCTCAGAGGCTTATAAAAGTCAAACTCCAGCTTTCCTGCTCCTGGAAAATCTACAAGAAGCAGCTGATGTGATTTCTTGGGAAGGAAGCCTTGTGTTGTGACTGAGGCATGGGACTCGAGCAAAAAAATCCTGTTTTGGAGCTGCCACAGGTGTCTCAGGTGGCCTTGCAAAGTTCACTTGGTCTCTTTATCCTTTGGTCTCCCACCTGTAAATTAGGCTAATAACCCCTTGCCTGTGTGGCTGCTAACCAGGTGAGGGTGTATCTCATTGCATGGAGGTACCAGATTTGCACTTGAGCAGGATTCTCCTCCAGAAAGAAGAAATAATAACCAATTGAGACAGGACAGCTTTTTGGAAAGACTTCTTGCAAAGGCTCCTTGGATTCAAAGAAGGTGCATTTTTTAATCTTCTTCATTTGTGTGGTTTCTACTCATGAGTTAGTACTAAAAGGGTTTTATCCGATTGAGGGTGTACATGCAAATATTTCTATTTGAATAATACTGGAGAATAAATTTAGAAATGTTTGAAGAGGGTATGAATGCCTCAATCTGCTAGGTGGAAAAATTACTACTTCTTGTGGGTAACCCAACCTGTTTAAGTTGCTAAAAACATACCTGCCTTTACAAAAAAAGGAGAGAGAAGAAGGAATCGCTGAAAAGAGAGCTTTTTAAAAAAACAACTCTCTTCAGATTTCTAGCTTAATATTTCAGTATACAACAGTATTTTCATAACTGCAGCTTTTTTGGGTAGAGGTGGGGGAAATTAGAATAGATTAAAGAACTCTGGAAACCACTTTCTATTTGTAAAACATGTTGTGTGTGTATCATAACACCTACAGTACTTGTAGCTCTGCCAGATCATGCATTGACTGCCAGAATTCTCCTCGCTAAATGACATTATACTACTTTGTGGGTATTGAAAACAAATATTTTGAGGGGCAGGAGCATTCTCATCCATAAAATGTTCATCGCACTTGCACTTGCAATATTCAGTCACAGCCTTTTATTGGAATGGTGCTGAGTTTTTCAGCTGCTTGCCATGAGTGGAAGAATAGGTTTGAGGAATGTTTTGCTCTCCAGCTGGTCTTTGGTGTGTATTTTTTGCAATCTAGCAGCCCCTAGGGGCTCTGAAGGAGATGAGGACTTCAGGATGCTGGGCACCGTAAGGACATGTAGTAAAGGACAGTAGTGGGAATGAAAAGTTTGGTGGGTTTTTTTTAGAAGTGCAGCCCCAGAGCAGCTCTTCCCACACAAGGTGGTTTGGGGAGGGATGGGAGATTGCCCAGATGGAGCAGGGAGTGAGGTCTGGCCTGGTGCAGCCATAGGGCACTGCAAGGGGCACTGCTGGCACCGTGCCTGCTGCTGGAAATGACGATGATGGGAGAGCTGCACTGCTGGCTGGCAGCTGACACTGCTGCTGGATAGGTGATGCAGAGGCTGCAGGGAGATGCAGGGACACTGCTGATATCTGACTGAGGTACCCAGTTAACCCAGTTACCCACAGCTTGTGCGTTTTGAGGGTAGCACAGGGGGCTTCCTTGCACACATGAGATGAACCCTGACACATCCCTCTTGTAAAAACCTGCAGAAGAGGAGCAAGGAAGTAGAAAACCAGGTTAGAGTCTGTGAGGTCTCCTTGGTTCGGCCACTGAAACAGCATCCACTGGGTTTTTGGTTCTGCTCATGAAGCCAAGCTGCCTTAGACTGCTTTCACTCACTCCAGGGTTATGCCCCAGCCACAGCCTGGTGTATTCCTGTGCCGGAGCCCAAGAGGAGCAGGGAGCATTGCCTAATGCCCTTCTGTGCCCTGGTGGCATCAGCACATTGCAAGCTGCACTTGCCAAGCTCTAAAGTGGAGACATTTGCTGACATTTTATATTATGTTTCAGTGGCACTCCTGTGTTTGTTTGGCATAAAAGCTGAGATTAAAATGCAAGCTAATTAGTAGCTACTTATTAGTATCTCCTTGGTTTTTAATCATAATAGACAGATGCGATCAGTTTTCACAGGTATAAAGGGGTAGTGTCCTGCTAAAAACTGTAATGTGCTTTAATCCACAGCTGAGCAGTTTGCTGTGACTGGATAGACCTGTGGTTTTTAGAATTTGTTATTAGAGATGGATGATTAAAATAGAAAGGAAATGGAAAGACGTTGTAGAGCCAGTTAGGAAAAAAATCTTAAGGAATGGACTCTTCTAGTTTTTGGGGCTTTTTTTTTTTTTTTTTTTTTTTTTTTCCCCTTGTCCTTCTAGAAATGACACTATCTGGGATGGGCAGAGCTGCTCCAGAGGCTTCAGGGCACATTAAAGGGTAATAAGAAGGGCATGGGGTGAGAAAAAGGTTCCTGCTGGGTTAAAGAGAGACACCTGATAGCTCATCTGGGAGCAGAGAGTCAGGTTTAATAATGTCCTTGCTAAACGCAGTTAATTATTGAGGTCAGGGCCCTTGGTGAGGGCAATAAGGGGATAGTCTCCCATGTGAGGAGTGATGGGGTAAGGACAAGCTGTTCAGAGCACACAAGCCATGCTGATTGCAGGCACGCACCAGAGCCAGCCTGGGTCACCTGGGACCCTGATGGCAACAGGTAGCTCACAAAGCACTGCTTTTTGTGTGCCCGCGGGTTTTACTTTTTTTCCAAATGCCTGATAATTGAATTGCTTGCAGAATAGGGGGGCAGCATGGAAGTGATCGTGCTGGCTTGGCAGAGCCAAAATGTTCGCTGATCAGCTTGAGAGATCTGGGTAAGACAACAGGCTTATCTTGTTCCATCTTGCTGCTGTGGTAATGTATAGCTGGAATTAGGAACTAAAGGGCTAGAAATGTTTCCACCAGAAGGATCAGGTTTAGGTATCTGAGAGTCATTATACATGCTGTACATCAGAGTCCCTTCCAGAACCCAGGGCAGTCATCCTCAGAGCACTCTGCTGAAGGCAGGATTACCTTTTCCTTGTTGTACCGGTGAGGAATCAAACTATCAAACACCTGAGAGATTTGGCTGGCTACAGCTGTGCAGGGAGTCTCTGCCAAAGCAGGGTTAGTTCTCACTCTGAGCATTGGTGCTGGCCACTTCCCTTAGGGCACAACTTATTTAATGTTCTGCCCACTTTTCATGGCCTGTGTTTGTGGTGCTGATCCTGCCACAAGGTGCAGATGGAATGATGTCCATTGGTTTTGGTGGGGCCATGGGCTGTGTACTGCAAGTCTGAGGCTTTTAGCAACAGGATTTGAGTTGCAGCTCTCTGGGATGAGGCACGTGCCATTCCTGGCGCAGCAGGGAAAAGCAAGCTCAACCCATCCCACTTTCTTCCACCTCATGGCAAAGCTGGAGGGAGGATGGGAAAAAGCCACTCTCTGATTACAGCTCATGTATGTGCTTTGGCAACGAGAACACAGCGTAATTGTGGGCCAGAATTTTGCCATTAAGTGGTAAATCCTTGAAAACTGTAATTCTGCAGACTTCAGGTGAGGGAAAATCCTGTTTCCTAGGTTTGCTGTGGAGGGTTCAGCTCCAGACACTTGCCCAGCACGGGCAGCACAGTCCCCCCCCGTGCACTTGGTCAGCCAGCACTTTATTGCCGTTCCCATTACATAGGAGGGGGACACTACCTCTGCCTACATGGAAAGGCTGGGAAAAGCCCTTTTCCTAGTCAATACATTGCCCAGCACAGCATCCAGACGTTGCTTAGCACAGGCAGGGTCCTGTGACCTGCAGGGGATTGCTGTGCCAGCAATTAATAATAAATCACAAGTATCATACAAGTTTTCTGACAGACCCTTCCTTCCTTCCACGGGCTTGTACTCCAGGCATGGGGTAAGAAAAACAAAAAAGGAAAGGAACAGCTTACTAAATGGCCAGATTGCATTAGTTTGGCAGTCTTTGCTTGAAAAAGGCCTGGTAGCACATGAAAAATTAATCAGTATGTGAAGGATTGGAACATAAGCACAAGATCTAGTAGACTGATGAAGGACTGAAAATAGTGCATGAATAAGTCATTCATAGCTTATCATCCCAGTAATCATTTCCTCAGTGATAACAACTTTTTAGAAAGCATTAAAGTGAACATGGCACGAACTTAAGATTTAATATAAATCCGGGTGACATTTTGGCTGTCTGTGAGGTTGAGTAGCAGAGGGGGGATGGCAGGAAACCAACCTTTTCTGTGAGCTCTTTGTGCAGGGACACGTGCTGGGCAAGTCCCCAGGGGCCGCAGCGCCCAAAGGGACATCTTTTAAGGGATGCAGCTTCGCACAATTCCTCTCTCATCTAAATGCTGCCCTCATCTTGTGTCAGTAAAATCTTTGACATACCTTCCCTGTCCCTGCTCCCTAGCATGGGTCCTGATTCCAAAAAATAGTCTGTGGTCTGCAGAAAAATATTATACTGGGAGGCATAAGTTAATCTTAATTGCTGCGTTTCCTCACTTTTTAGGCTTGGCTTTGTCACTGCCATAATGTTCTTTTAATGTTGTTATTGTTTCTTACATACATGAAGTGTTTTACAAATGATGGATGGGCAAGTCTCTCTGAAGTTTGGTTGCAACAGCTCAGTTCCGTGTGCTGCTAAAACGTCAGCCAAAGGAGACTTTAGGGGTCTGTGTGTTTGGCTAAGATGGATTTGGGGCTTCTGATCCTCTGGCTGGGTGTTGTCTGTCCTCACAGGCATTACTGGCCCAGATTATGCTGCTGTACCCTAGCTGTGACTCCGGCATTACTCCGCTGCTCCCAGGGGAGAATCCATCCCTGCTAGTGGTGGCGGGTGCTCCCCAAATCACAGAGTCCCAATTGTCCTCACTGTGCAATTCGTTTGCCACATGTTTAAAAATGAATGTAGCTATGTGAATAAGAGGAAAAGTTCAGGCAGAGGAATAATTTATAATTCCCAATAATATTGCTTCTAGCTACTGCTCTATAGTGCCAGTTCCTGCCCACTGTGGTTTGAGCAGCTAACAGCTATAAAAGTTTGTTGACCTGAGAGGCTTAGTATCAACCATAGGTACAGTCAAAGTCAATATGGAGGCTGAAAATCCAGTGCTAATAGAAAAATAGAAGTCAATATTTAGGATGTGAGTCAGGTACTTAAAATAGGAAAGTGAAACAGATGAGGGCTGTAGCTGCAAGAGTGCTGGAGGTGAAATGTTTAGATCCAAGGACCACTGCTGATTACTATCTTCTCCTCTAACAGGGTTGCTTATTCTGCTTCCAAAATTCATTTCCAGTGGCCAGGCCACCTCCCTGACCTATATTCCTCAGACTGCCATTACGTCAGAGCCTGCCTATTTGGGGCTATAAGTGAAATCCTCTGTCTTCTAGGTGAAATCCGCGAGTAATTATTTGTGGGGCAAATATGGGCTGGGGCACGGAGAGGCCAGGAGAAGAGTTTGGCTTAGCTCTGTTTATACTGGAAAATCCCCTTTCTAAGGCTGCACTGTTAAGTCTTAGAGGGGAGGGGGCACAGGGAACTCCCCCCCTGCGAGGCGGTAGCTGCCGGGAACAGGGATTTCACAGTGCAGCTCTTCCAGCGAAGCATCAGGCGGAAAAGTAACCAGCCCTAAGTGGAGGTTGTCACGTTGGAGAGGGGTACGAGGAGCTGAGAGCTCTTACCCACAGATGAAAATGCTGTGGCCTTATTTACATGGTGAGGGACGAGGAGCAATGCCTGAGCACGCCGGTGATGAATTTATGTGCCCTGCAGTGAGGCGGTATTTTAATTTCTACATCCTTTCCACAGTTTGGTTGCAATGGACCAGATCTCCTACAGATGTGAATCTGTCCAACCCCATTAGAGTCAGTAGAGCCTCTTTATTCCCGCTAGGGACTGCATCCACATCTCCTGGTCTTTAAAGAAATTGCCACCTTCCAGGTTCTCCCATTGCACTTCCCTTTCAGGGAGAGCATTGGTAGCCCAGGTGTCCCAGGATTCATAGTGACGTTATTTTGCTACTGTTAAGAGGACCCCATCATGTCCTCCTCTGACACATGTGATGACATTCCTTTGTTTTGGCTTTGATGTCACAACATTGTTTTCACAGACTTGCCCTGATATTGTTGTGACAAGGTCATTCACTTCAAGAGGAAAAGTATCAATACGAGAGTGAAAACCCTGGTATTAATTAAGCTCTGAGCAGTAATTTCAGGCGGATGCTGCTGCCTTTATTTCTTGCACGTCCAGTGCTCCAGCCAATACCACTGGTTCATGGGGCAATCCCAGTTTTGGTTTAAAAAAAGGTACATATTCTAGAAACTGTTTGCTGGACAGCAAAGAACCAGGTTCCAATTTTGAACTGTGCTCCAGTAAGTCACAAGGAGTTCAGCCTGACAAATTGTGTCACGGTACCACAGGGTGGACTGGCAAAATCTGCCATTGCAACTATTTTCTCGTGAAAAGTAAGGCTTGTTTCTGCTGAACCATCTGAGGTACCTATATAAATTCGAGCTTTTTATTTTTACATCCTAAATGTCCAAATATTTAGGCTGAAACAGTTTGATTGTAATAGAGTTCCTGTTTCATGCTGCCCCATCTGAGTATTGTGAACTGCACCAGGTTTTAATTTAATGTAATTGCAGACGTCTATAATTTGCAAGTATTATTGTAATATCAATAATGTTTGTTATTTTTTCTGACCAAGTGCTCAGGCAATATGGCATGTCAGCACATCCTAAAATGTATAAACTGGGTTATGCAATGCCTGGTAGCTATTTAACTGAGTATTTCAGGTGCAGAAACTGAGGCCCATTGCACAGAATGATTTGCCCATTGTTCTTAAAGCAACATGTTGTGGACTCAGTATGTAACTGGATCCCAGCCTGATGGGATGTTTCTGGAGTGGAAGAAGTCCAACCACCTCACACTTCTCTTTACTGCAGCCTTACTTTTCATAAGGAAGAAACAAACAGATTTCTCCCCTCAGGGACCAATATTAAGGTGGATATGACACCTTTCAGCCCAGCTTTTTCAGCTGGAGAGTTCTCATAGATAAGCTATCCATACAGATACCTTATCTGGACATTAGGGTGTATGCAGGCGTTTCTCTTAAGGCTGACAGAAATCCCAGGGTTTCTGATTCTGCAGAAACCTAAAGAGACTTTCTTTGCTTTTTAACTTCAGGTAAAGCATCAGCTTTTGGATTTGGCAGCTGCTCAATTTCCCTTCTGTAGCAATCCCACCGAGGCTGCATTTCAGAGCCTTTCTGCCTCTGAGTGAAAGGTTAATGCACTCCTGGTGCCCTGAGTGCCCTTGGCTCCTTGCTCCACCCCTGCACAGCAGTGGGACAACCTTTCACCAGCGTTGCCTCCGGGGATTTTGTGGCTGCACTAAGGGCTGGGTGATGGGAACTCACTGCTGATCCCAGCACACTGCGGAGCTGCAGGGAACTTCCACTCACTCTCTGCTGGGGCACAGGATGCCCACTTGGGGCTCACACGCATCATCTGCCGCTTCCAGGTATTACAGCAATATGGGCAGAGCTCTTTCCAAATCTTTGCTCTGCCTTTGGTAGGGCATAAGTCAATCAGATGCAGAATATTTAAAACGAAATTTTTTCAAGGCTCCTCGAACCATTGTCTGATGGAACTTTGTTTCCATGGAGAGCCTTTTGACTGGGAGCAGTTTTCATCATCAAACCTCTGGGGTAGGCCCATGATTTCAGAACAGTTGAGCCCTGGGCCAGTTATAAACAAAACAGCAAACAAGGTTTTGTTTGCAGACCATTGTATAAAGCCCTGGGTATGGGTCAAAGGCTTTGAAGATTTTGTTTTAAATATAGTTTAGTCAAGTATTCTTGTTACAACATATAGACTTCCTATTATCTGGACACAAGGTCAGCAGAACAGATTTTAGAGGGACAGAATGTCCTAAACTGACCTAAAATTGTTTCACTCTGCATAAACATGTCATGATTTTTAAAGAACTTAGGCTCTTTTATGGACAGAAACTTGGAATGTCTTTCCTCAGACAGTACAAAGATTTCCTTTGTGAGCTCTGATGAGTCAGGAAATATTGGATCTTAGACTTATCACTCTTGCAAGACTGAATATTGCATATTCTATTGCTCAGGAGGTTGCAATTTTGCAGAGGTGTTACCCACTGACGAAAAAAACTTGAATCACTGTCACCTGGACATATGTCTAAAGAGATGTCCCCGAGGAGGTCCCAAGGAGAAACAGTGACAATTGTTTCCTTACTTTGTTTGCCAAAAAGAGGATGGAAAATATCTTGACAAGTGGACATGAAGAACTTTGCAAGGCTGCTCTAAAAATGAGTTGCCACATCAAGCAACAATCCCTGTACTGAACCCGTGACTGTACAGAGCAGAAGAAGAAACCTTCTTCTCTGTTATCCCAACACAAAAAAACGAGTGCCTGGACAGGTTAAAACACCAGCTCTATTTCCCAGACCTTCCTACAAAACTGATCATGCACAGACAGGAGAGAAAAAGTTAGAAAGTAAAATAAAATATCTCTAAGAAGCTATTTGGCACACAGAATAATAATATAAGCGAGAGGACAAGAGCGCTCACACCCTGGCAAGTCCCCTGAGAAAAGCTGGAGCAAACAAACTGCCAGCTCCTGGGCCAACCTGCTGCAGGTGCATTTGACCCTCTTAACCAAGCTGTATTTCATTAGTGTATCTCAAGGAGGATGGGCTGTTAAATGATTCAAGCTGGATAAGATTTGCTGCAATGGAAAACTTGTGTGCCTCTGTGCCTCTCTGGTTGAGAAACCCTTTGCAAAAATAGATTAGCAAGCCATCGTTGTGAACTGGACTGTTAACTTAAGAGTAGGAAATACAATGGGGTTTGAAACTGGGCTTTCATTTGTCATGCTGCTGAATAATTTATTGTACATCTCACCATATATTGAAATTAAAACCTGAAGTATGACATACAGTAAATAATTCAGACTGGCTCTTTCATCGAGTGTGAGCTAGGTTATTGATACTTCATTTTAGTGAGATAGACATCCATGTCAGCTCCTACTGGGCTCTCTAATTTTGCTTGTGTTGGTACCAGTGAAAAATTTAGGGCTACAAAGGCAGTCAGAGAGCTGGGCAGAGTTGGGGATGTTCAGCCTGTTGCAGCCTTTCAATACTTAACGTGGGCTTATAAGAGAGATGGGGTCAAAGTATTTTAGTAGCACCCATTGTGATAAGGTAATGGTTTTAAACTAAAGGCCAGTAGATTTAGATTAGATTTAAGGAAGGATTTTTTTATGATGAAGGGATGAAACACTGGCACAGGTTGCCCAGAGTGGGGGTAGATGCTCCATCCCTGGACACATTCAAGGTGAGGCTGATGAGGCTCTGAGCAACCTGATCCAATTGAAGATGTCACTGCTTATTACGGGGGGGCTGGACTAAATGACCTTCAAAGGTCCCTTCCAACCCAAATTATGCTGAGAGTCTATGAAATCCTCCTTTAGGCCGTTCGTGAGCTCCCTATGTACTCCTTCAATCCTCCTCATAAAATGACAGTAAGGAAAACTTCCTGTAGTCTGAGAAGCAAGGACAAATGAGCTGATTTGAGGGTGCAGCCTCACAAATACTTTAGGAGCAGCCACACGACCTTGAGGAGCGAGCTGGAGCTATTGATCCCAACCCACTTACCTCCAGCACCTTTCTTAGATGTGTGCATTGCATGGGGCAGCAGAAGCGGGGGTTGTGGGGTTGGCAGGTTGGTGGCACGTGCTTGCACATTGGCAAACACAAACAGATGGTTACAGCACAAGTGTTTGTGTTATTGGAGATCGAAATCTTAACAGCTAATTAGTATCTCATTAGGACTCTATTTACATAGCTAATGAAGGTAATTTATGGGGAAAGAAAACATTCGAGACTCCCTGGCACAGTCAATTGAACTGTGGTGGAGCAGCCAGCCAACTGCGTTTAGGGCCTCCTTTTTTTTTTCCTGGATAAAAGGGACAACAAAAAGACATTAATCCATGGGAAAGTGTGACTTAAACCTCCCTGTGCCTCAATTCCCACTAATCAAGGGCAATGAGTTCTCCATTCTTCATCCACTATTTAGGGTACTGACTTCTACACAGACAAAAGCAAAAGGATTGGTTTGCCTTTGTTTGTTTGTTTGAATATCAAAAAAAGAAGAGGACTCATCAGACATGGTCAAAATACATGCATTGATCCTGTTCAGCCCATTTCACAAGAGCTCTCTGTGTGTTATGGAAGGTAATCCAGGGTTCACCGCAGAGCAGTCTGAATTTGTCATTCCCAAGTACAGGGAAATATTTGCAAAATGGGTTTCTCTAGTGAAAAATTAGTTTCTCTACTTCTTTAAAGAAGTAGAATTACCCAGAGCAATGCTTTGGGTGGCTGTGCTTACCTGCCTTGGCACTCCAGTGCTCCTCTGCTTCCTTGGCAGAACTGATTATAAAAGACAATTTTTTATAAGTAAGAGAAAGGAGACACTTGTTTCTCATCAAAACCAAATATTGACATTTCCTGCCTGCTAAACCTTTTGTTCTTGAACCATTGTTAAGGAAAAATATTTACAAAGTTAGGAGAAAGTCTACAGCTACAGCCCACATGGGGATCATGGGAGACTGTGTTTGAGGAAAAGATCCTGGTGTTTTGTCATGTTCAATCTGGGATGAGTCCCAGAAATACCAAGATACTGTAACAACCGTTTTTAGGAAGGAGTAGGTCTTCAGCTGGTTTGAGTACTCACAGTTTCAGCTGAGCTTTTCAAGTTCACTGGATTTAGACTTCCTATTCCTCTCCAAGGCTTCAAACAGGAACACTAAAAAACTGCAAACCAAAGCTGAGCTAAAGCAGAAACTGTTCTGTGTCACACTAGTACATATTCAGACCCAAAAGAAGGCATACAAAAATGTGAATCTATAATTATGATCTGATTGTAATTAGGAGCAAATTGCACTCTAGAGATTAAACCACTGCTTGAGGCTGTAGAAAACTTTTGCAGACCTCTGGGTGGGCATGGGAGATTAAATATCTAATGATGATATTTGGGCAATAAAATCAGAAATATTCCATCTTCTCTTCCTCACTAATAATTCCTTGATCACTTATGGCCTTCCTGAGAATTTCTGTGGTGAGATTCTCAAATCTGTGCTTTGTTGGCTTTTCCTCCCTTTGCCACATCTGGTGCCGTGGAAGCTCCGGATTCTGGTGCTGTTGCTGATCCACTTGGTGCAGATCACATGGGCAGTATTCCCAGGGAGACCACGAATCAGCTTGGGAAAATCACTCCTGTTTTTCATACATCCTTGTTGCTCCTGCCCGCGTTCCTCTGTGTGTGTCTCTCTCACACTAAAAAGAAAAAGAGGATGGAAAAAAGGCAAAAACGCTTTGAAGGCCTAAATATCAGATATGAGCTTACTAGAGCTTTTATTGCCCCTTTTTTTATCCGGAAAAGCTTATGTTAACTCAAAATGGCAATTACTTGAATCTAATTGGAACCATTTTATGTAGCTCCAAGCTCATTGCTTGATCTCAGTAATAAATGAACTTACAAAATATTTTTGTTACTAAAAGAATTGTAGTTGTTCAGGCCAGATCATCAATCACGATTTCTTTTTGTGGGCCTAATATGAACCTCATTTGACTTTGAACAAAATGTTAGCTGAAACATTAGCTACTCTACCTTCAGCTATGGCAGGGAAGGGAACATGGCTCTTATAGATTTTTAAATCCTGGTTTACAAGGTAAAGATTTTAACTGAGATTTACTTGTTAAATGAATTTACATTGCATTTAAATATAAAGGAAAGAATATATTTGTAATGCAGGAATTCCAACCTTGGTCAGGATCCCACCGAGCGAAGTGCTGCGCATGTGCTCCAAGAAGGTTTTACTTTTCAGACAAACCAGCTCTTTGAACCTGTTTGTGGCAGCAGTTTTGGCAGAAGAGGTGGAGCTGGGCTGGGAAGGAGGTATCTGCTCAGAGAGGTGGTGGCAGCCTGTGCTTTGATCAGCTGCATTGTTTGGGACTCTGTTCCTGGCATCCAGGCTGGCTTTAGAAAGTTTCTGTGCTGAGCAGAGGGCAGATGCAGCAAGGTGGGAAGGGTCCTTCATCTCTGGAATAAATTAGCCGTGGGAAATGCCAAGCCTGAACCCAAGCAAGAGTTTATCAAATGGCAGCATGGATGGGAGAAGAGGTTTTGCTGTGGTAGTGTGGAAACCCTGATATCTCCTGCCCAATTTATGGCTTGATAGTGAAGGAGTAAAACTTGATTAAAGTTTGACTGAAAAATTGTCTCTAGGACAGATTGCTTTTGGGACCATATGTTCATCCAGTGAACTGAATGAAAACATCTTCACATCCATCACTGAGCTTTCTGTAGAAAGAAAACAAAACTGAAATTTAAATCTGCCCAAAGAGGTGTTGGTCATACATCCTCACCTGGCAGCAGCACTTTCTGCCAAACATCCCTGCTCCTCTCCCTGGAACTGCTTCCCCCCTTCACCTGCCAGCAGAGCAGCATGTACACTTGCTCCCTAACCCAGAGAAAATAGTTAGCTTAAATGTCTGGAGAAGTTTCATCCTAACTTGGAGAGACCTGAGGTAGGGGACGGCTGGGTGTGAGAAGTGGAGGAGCCCTCTGTGAGGATGTGGGAAGAAAAGGCAATCCCTTTTTCTGCTCCCTGCAACCCAGGCAGGGTTTATAGCCATTGAGTGACACCCCAGTGAAAAGAATGCCAGTCACAAGCTGGGTGCCAGTTTGGACCAGCCTATGGATCAAACACAATGCAGAACTCTATTGTGGTTCTTGCCATAGGCGTGCCAGTGCAAGGCTCCACCGGTCCTGGCAAACCTGCTCACAGTTTGTGGCAAACACCCCTCAGCCCCTCTGTGGGAATGGCTGAACACTGGGGCTTTGGGACTTCTCTCACTTCACACCCCTCAGCCCCTCTGTGGGAATGAGCACTGGGTGTTCAGGAGCCCTCTCACCTCCCCACAGCTCTGGCTCCCTGGGATCCCACCCCAGCCTGCCCCAGAGCTGCTCTCTGGATCACCGCAGCTCTGCTTTCAAGTGGTTTCCCCTCTGGGCACCTTTAAATGCTCCCTTATCAACAACTCCTGTGCAGATAAAAGCGTCTTCAGCACTGGCTGAATTCCTCACCAACTGACTGAAGTGGTGACAACCTTAACCTGAGTCCTGCATCCTCTGGGCAGGCAGAGGTGGGCATGGCCTTGGGAACACCTGCACTGCTCCACACTGCAGTGTCTGGGAACACACCCAAAGCCAGTGACCGTGGTTCTGTCAGGACACCCCCAGTGTGCCTTTGGGCTGGGCCAGGAAGCTTTGTCCCAGGTAGTTTCTCACTGTGGTTTGTTCTGACATCCCTGGGACCATCCCACTGGGGAAGCCAGCAGTGAAGCAGGCTTTTCCATGCCAGCTGGCCTCCATGCCCAGGAATGTTCCTGGGCACACTGGATTTACTAGTAGAGATGTAGCCTCAGAGGAAGAGATACAAACAGAGCTGTGGGTCTAGCTTGCTCCCATGGAATTTGGCCCTGGGCTTTGGAAGAAGAGGGTTTTGCTCCTCTGAAAATGCAGCGGGCTCACAAGGAACATGGAGCTGTGGGAAGAGAAGGAAGCAGGGAGTAAGGTACACTTCTGTCAGGGCTCTGAGATTGGGCAGATATGACAGATCACTTTGGTATAGCTGCACCTGCATTTCTGTTTAATGCCCCAAGGTGGGTATAAATAGTGTTTTCCACACAAGTGAAGGAGAAGTTGCAGTTTCAGTAACCTGGGAAGAAACTAGAGGCACTCTGCCCCCTGAATCCCCATTTCTGGCTGGAAATCCTCGCCTTCCTTCAACACAGCAGAGGGGCTGAAATCCTCCAAGCTGCAGGTGCCAAGTTCCATTTGCCCACTCTACACCACTGGCTTAGCAAGGGCGAGACAGAGATTCCCTTCAGAGGTCGCAGAGTTGGCTTGGAAGAGACCGTAAAGATCATCCAGCTCCAAACCCTGCTGTGGACAGGAGCACCAAACCAGGCTGATCCAAGCCCCACCCAGCCTGGCCTTGAACACTTCCCCACAGTTAACTTGGGGTTTCCTTTTCCCCCTTAAGATGGGATTTGTTGCTGTAGTTTCTTCCACTTTTAGTATGGGAAATATCACAGTAAGAGAAAAGCTCTAGAGACTCCTCATTCAGGGGAATTACGTGTCTTTTTCTGGTTCTATTACATTGTTTATATCAAAGTAGTTGTATTAGAAATGCTTTCATCAGTAGCAGGACTAATGAGGAGGTTGCCAGGAGCAGTTATTCCCCTCTTGAAGAGCATTGGAAAATACTATTTTTCTGAACACAATGGTGGTAGTCCTTCTGCTAACCTGCTGCTCTGCTTAAAAATGTTAAAAGTTTAAAAGCTTAAAAATTTAAATGATGTTTGTATGGCAGCTCAGGAGCCTCCTTTCACATGGGGTTTTGGGAAAGCCACAGAGCACATGGCATTCAGTTGGGATAGCAGTGATTTCACTTCATCTTAAGAGGAATAAATCTTTGTTTTATCATATAAGTAGGTATTCCTTTGGAGAGTTCATAGGAAAGATTTTCATAGTTTCAGAGCTGGAAAATTGAGTTTGTTTTATCAGAACGAGTCCAATGAATGAAGGGAAGAAAGGAAATAATAATATTGACATATTATTTCAGTGGTGTATTTTTTTAATCTATCACAGTTCCTCAAAATTAATGTCTGACATTTTAGAAGCTGCTTAGGGGGAAAAAAAGGATATACAAAACAGTCTACTTTTTATTAAGTTTATTTTGTAAGGAAACTATTTTCCCACCAGCTGCAGAAATGAATGTCACATTCGATTGCACAACTTGGATTTTCAATTTTCCACTGGTATGGAGAGAGCAGCCCTGATTGTCCAAGGATTTATTCGCAAATTTGAGTTTCAGGTCCTCAGGATTCTTCCTAGGCTGTGTGAGCATCTGAACCAGGACTTACAGTTTGTTTAAAATTATTTAAGGTATTAATTTGGGGCTTGTGGTGATCCTACTTCTTCCCTGATTCAAGTGCTGCCTGTCTTTTCTGGCAAAGAGGGGCAGGAGGAATTTTGGGGCAGTTCTGTTTTTGAAACCCATTGGCTGCCAGGGCTTATACAGAGGTTTGGGATCTACAAAGGGAAGCAGAAAGCAAGGGAGACAGTCAAAGGTAGAAAATAAATGAAGTTTATTCCATGCTTTCTCAGCTTGTTTGTTTTGTATTATGATTTATTTGAAAGGAGTTTATTCCACGGCTGACTAAAGGAATGTATGCAATGTTTAGTACACCCACCTTAAGTGGATGTGAATGTTTACTGAGCCTCTACACCTGAATACTGGAGAGGAAGCAGAAAATGTAAGGAAGGGCAAATCTCCTACAGTAACACAACAGCAAGGCTGCCTCAGTCCAGGCAGAGAAAGCAGAACTGATGGGAATAATGGAATTAGTAACTGGATAATGCTGCACATCATAGATGTTTTATGGCGCTACTTTTCCAGGCTAATCCTGAGCAGGCTGATGGATGTGCTTACTTTAACGAGCACATAAAGTGAGGGTAGATAGGTCACTGCAAATATCAGAAAAAAGCAGGAAGCCGAGGTGTGGTGAGGGAAGGCAGTTAAAGGTATTAAGGAATACAAAGGTTGGCCCGGGCTTTCCCAAAGTGCTGAGCAGATTGGCTGTGCAACGCCCATCCTGCAGTGGGGCCTGGAAAAAAGCAAAGCGAGGATGTGATGG
Organism: Chamaea fasciata; assembly: GCF_029207755.1. Taxonomy (NCBI): domain Eukaryota; kingdom Metazoa; phylum Chordata; class Aves; order Passeriformes; family Sylviidae; genus Chamaea; species Chamaea fasciata. The sequence continues at coordinate 7,963,020 of NW_027094088.1, read as the reverse complement.
CACAGCAAATGAGGGAATTCAGTGTGTCCCTCTCCAATGGAGACTGATCCAGGTTGGGAACAAATCTGTACATGGATACCCTGACTGGTACCTTTATTATCCTGACCAAGGCTTTAAAAACCCCTCTCTCTTCAGTGTAAATAGTCTCCTCCCACATCAGAGCTTTTCTCTGAAGTTGAATGGGATTATCATATTCCTGCTAGGATTTATGGGCCGCAGTAAGAACTGTGGACGAGGCACTGCAGGATTTTGTCAGGAAACTATTGGGTAATAGGTTTGGTACCAGGCTTTTAAAAAATGTCTCCACAAGCTGAGTACTGAACATCTCACTTGAAGTTTTGGGATTTTAACCCAAAGACTGTGTCTGACCTTCTTATGCATTGTTGAAAATCTGAGTGTGACCTCCACAGGTCTTTGCACCCCTGTGTACCTCTCAGTAAAAAAAACCCTTTCTCTGGTCTCTGCCTCTTCTTTCCTTCTCTAACATGGAGACAATGGGTATTCCTTTCCTTGGAGATGAATGTGGAGGCTGGATACAGGGAGATGACTTTGACTAGGACTCTATGACTTTAAGGTTACAGATGTTCTGAGGATAAAGAGTACCTTGAAGCAGCTGAATGTGTGTTGCTAATAATTAGTCCCTGCAATCTGGAGTGTGCTTTCTGGAACGCCGCAGAGAGAGCGCTGGAGCGGACAAGAGCCTGGGAACAGTCAAAGGATGCCGTTATCCTAAGGCCCCTCCCAGTCAGTAGATTTTGTAGCACACAAGCAAACAGGCTCCCAAATAAAAGTTCCGTGGTGATGCTTGAATGGGGACCTGTGCCCATCCGAGCCCCTCTGGGAGCTGGGAACAAGGGATGGGATTGAAGGCAACTCGCAAGTGGCTTTGCTGCCAGCACGAAGCAGGTGCAGCAGCTGATCACTTGTGCCGAGCACATGCCACGGAGCAGGCACGATTCTTCACTATTGCTCTCTGTACTTCTGCCTAATCTTAAGAGGATATTTAAATTGGAATGATAATGACCTGAGCAAACATGACTTTACAGAAGAAAATAAAATTGCAAGCATTCACTATCAAAGGCAAAGTAGTGTTAGAGAACAAGAATGCCCGATGATGCAATGTTTTTCATCCTGCAACTGAGCACAGAAAACCTTTTCATATGCCCTAAATCTGCAGTTACAATAAAGCCTTCATACAGACAATCTGCTTAAACAGAACGTCATGCGTGCCTTTATTTTATTTTAATTGCAAAACATTATCCAGATTCACTGCTAAAATATGCACTTCTTAAGGCAATATGCGTAACTTTATTTTATCCTCCATTTTGCTTGACGTCATCTCTGCAGTGATGAAATTATAAGCTCTTGAAGTGGACCATCTATGACGCAGCCATTTCCCTTTCTTGTGGGAGAACACCCTCACTTCATTGTCTTCCTAACAAGACTTATATAATTAAAAAAATCCCACTTTGTTCCAAATCTTCTGACCAGAAGAGCTGGCATCCCTGTCTCTTCATTGCTTAAACATGTAAGCCTGTACCACCAAAACAAGTAGGAACTTTGCCACTGTCTTTGAGGCAAGATTGAGATTATTACTGGTATTAACCTAATATTTAACCTCAAACAAAAGCAGTGACTAACTTTTAGTGTCTTTACTTGAAGGTCTTGCAGGAACATACAAGTGAGGGTGAGCATGATCATCCCATTTTCATGGTGGAAAAACCAAGGCACTATGGAAAGTAAAAGGACATTCCTATTGCTGGGAAGAGAACTGGGATCTTCTGCATCAGCTCACGGCCTACTGAATTGCCCTAATCTGTGACAGTTCCAACTGCATGGAATTAAATGTGCATCAATGATGGCACTGCCATGGAATCTGTCCAGTGATTGCTTGGTTGTCCTCCAGGCTGTTCCGAGGTGTTGTGGCATTTTCACCTCTTCATTATAAAGGTCACAGGTCAAATGCTGGATTTTGAAATCTGGAACTTTGTAGCATCCAAGCTAAAAACATAAAAAAAAAAACCCAACAAAAAACTCCAAACAAACAACAACAACAAAAAAACACCACCAAAAAAAAAGGTTATTGTATTAGACTCCCTTTTTCCTCTTTCCCCAGTAATTTCATTACAAATTGTAGGAATATATCTTGCAGTTTCAAAGCTGCACAGCCATGTGAACTGATTGCTGCAGCCTGTATTTCCAGACATAACAGATTTGGGAAGAACTGCTATCGTTCACTAGCAGTGGAGACATACTGGAAATGGAGAAAATCCTGGGTCTGCATTGTATTTCCTGATAAATTCCAATTTCCCTGCCACCATGATGGAAAGCAAGGTGAGATTTGATGAATGAAATTGAGACTCACTGTGAAACAGAGCAACAGCTTTGAAGAGCTGCCAGATTTCAGCAAAGGTGAATAAAAAAGAAATAGACATTTCAGAATAAGCTGCCTTTCCTCTCTTCAGAAACAAATCACCTTCTTGTAACTTATCTTCTCAGGTGAGAATCCATCCTTCACAGAACAGGAGACAGGCTGTGCAGCACAGCCAGTCGACAGATGTTAAAAGACAAACCACCAAAAGGCAAATATGTCTTTGGAAAACAGTATTAAGTAATATTTTAAAGAATGGCCACACATCATATTCACACAGATGCCAACAGGAAGCACAGCTCAGGAAAAGAAAAGCTTTCAGATAATCTCTACCCATTAGGAAGGCAAAAACCTCAACATCACTAACACATCTTAACTCATTTTCAGCCTTCGCCCTGCACACATTTGATGCTGTACCATGTATATATTTCATACTTCAGCACAGACTTTTATCAAGAGGTTTATTCACTGAAATGTGCAAAATCCATTAAAAAAAAAAAGCTCACTATTAATATTTCATGTCTCACATACTTATCATGTCCAGGGGACAGTGGTCTAAAGTGGGAATTTTCAAAAATGCTCCTCATTGGTGACACAAGGCTGCTGGAGCCAGTAGTAAAACTTTGAGTGTCACTGTGCACAGAGTGATGTGAAGGTTTCTGCAGGCTTGTGTCTCTAACTAGAATTTAGGCCATTTTGTTAAGGATTGCAAGTTGTGGTCACAGACCCCATGGAGTCTTTCTCATCTAGGTCCTCCAGCTGAAGTCTTCTGCCCACGGTCACCAGCACTGCTAGTCGCAGTGTAACCAAGTTGGAAAAAAAGACACTATGTTGTGGCAGTGTATAAATGTGATTTTGTACAGGATTTGTAAGAAAAAATTCTGAGGGAAGAGAAGATTTTCTTCTATCTACTCTGGAAAAAGGATTCTAGCCTTGTTGTAAAACATGTCCTTATTTGGATACTTTTCCACCCTTTTTCTAAGAAAACTCGACAACACCTGAACACTTGATATCTGTCAGCTGTGTTTGGGTCCTAGCAGGAACACCTGGATCTGAAACATTAGCAGCAGGTGCCACTAATTGAATACTTACCGGCTAAACACCTGCCAAAAAGAAAAAAAAAACCAAAAAAACCCCGAGTGCATGTGGTAAAGAAGAAAGAAATTAATCAGAGTAGTCAACTATGCAAAGTTCTGGGGGGAGAAGTGACATTTCACAAAGGAGATTACCAAATATGCACAGTCAGGTTTACTAAAATGGAGCTTTTCAGTGTAAATGGTGGTTTCCCTCTCTGGCAGGACTTGAGCTGAAGAACAAGATTGCTCTTGGAGTAACTCTGGAAAATGCAATGACATTGTGGGAGTCCACCTCGATGGGGGCTGGATATTTAGCTGATGTACCACTCAACTGCTCATTTCCACAGAGCTTGTGAGGAGTTTCATCTGCAGGAAATACACTGATTGAGATTTAGTTTCTTTATCTCAAGTGCGCTGCTGCACAGCTCTAGGAGTGGGAAGGGGACAAGGGCTCGTTTGTGGAGCTGGAAGTCTGGGTGGGCACATCTAGGTTTGTCCTCCAATTTATTAGACCTAAATACACCTGTCTCTAATTCTCTTTGTAATCACAAAGATGCTTCTCAGCTGGTGAGGTCAGGTGTGCTGGTGCTGCTGTGGAGCAGGCCTGAACACAGGGCAGCAGAATTTAGTCAGTTTTTGTGCTGAGGAGACATAGACCACAACCAAACCTTCGGGGATGGTGCTTTGAAGGCCTTTCCCCCTCATTCCAGGGTACTGCCTCAACGGAACTGGATCTGCCTTGGTGAGAAATCTTTCTGTGGGGAAGGTGGGGGGCCATGACTGAGGTTCTGGTGTGGGTGGGTGCACTCAGGGAGCATGTTCTAGGTGCTTCAGTGGTTTTTTTTTGGGCCTCAAGGAAACGGATGGCAAGGCAGAGTTGCTGCCCCAGCAGCTCCAGATCAAAATAGACTGAGATATGACAAAGTATAAGGGCAAGGTGTTTTACGGCCAAGAGAAGACTCTGTGAGCTTATTTACACTTAAAATCAGAGAGGGGCAAACTTACAAGACCCTGCTGATATCAGATCAGAGCATATGCAGGCCTTCAGAGCAACCACAAACACGTTTCTCCCTTCTAAGGCTCGTTATCCTAATATAGAAAGCTCCTGGAGATAACGCTGTGCTGGGCATACAGTAGAGCCTATGCTCCAGGCACAGGGAGTAAGTGTTGAGGCAAGAAATGACTTTTTCCTGGCATGACCCACTAAGATTGAGCTGGAATGGCAATTAGAAGTTGAAGTGCTCATTTAATGTCAGTGATGTGTAAACTACGTTGCCATTGTTATTTTAGTGCTGATTTACATAATTGGCATACCCTGAAGTCACACTGCACGAACTTTCAGTTCATGCTAAAGACTTGCAGGAAGTCATAAAATTAAACATTATCTGCGCTGGAATGCAACTGAAAAATAACTCAACTTTTGAGGGATTTCACCTTGCTCGGTGTCCGCTCTCCCACTGTGTGCACGGCGGCGAGTGAAAATCAGGTTAGTGAGTGTTGGGAGCTGTTGGCATGAAGGAGCTTTAGCAGCTCTTTAATTACGCTGGTGCAGTTCTGGGGTGGTTTGTTTTGCTGGTGTGTACCTCCCGGGGTGAACTCCTCATCCTGCAGGGACGTCCTACTAGAATTGCTGGAGTCGTGATAGGGAAGCCAAGGGAAGAAGGCCCACAGGAGGAATTATTCCAGCCCAAATGTGCTGAATTCCTGTCTCAAAACGGTGTTCTTCCTACACTAAAATGTTGTAAGATGGAGGGAAAAGGCCGCTCCCAGAGGAGGAGCTGGTAATGGAGCTGTCTCAGTTGTTATTGCTTTAGGTCCTCCTCCGCAGTAATTCAAGGTGTCACAGGCTGGCTATGCCTCTTGCAAATGAAGCCCCTAAGAGATATTGGGAAGAGAGGTGGAGCGCAGAGCACCTGCATTGCCGGGAAGGCACCGGGACCCCGGCTAATGATGGTGTGCCGATGGCTTTGGCTTTGATGAGGACCCTAAATTGCTAGGTATCACATACCTATGCAAGGGCCTGGCCCTACCGAAGAGCCCAGGCAGACAAAGAGATGGGGCAAAGGACCCAGCCCTGCTCGCGAGTTACTCGTTGTATCAGATTTGCCAGCGTCAGGGAAAGGGATCGAGGGATGCAGTTGGGATTGGGAGTCCAATCGCGCTGGGCACGGACCTGCCTTCTCCACCCGTGCCACCGCTGTCCTACTCTACGGGCGATGCCACGAGCTGTCGAGGCTGCAGCCCGGGGAGCACCGGAGGTGACACGGGTGGGCCGCGGCCCCGCGGGGAGCGCGGCTCAGCCCCGGGGCAGGTGCGGGGCCGCGGGCGGGCGGTTCGCGCCGGGGTTGCCGTTCCGGGCCGGGCGATCCGCCGCCGTTCCACCACTGGAGGGCAGCCACATCTTAAAAAAAACCAAAACACCCAGCCCAACCCCTCCGCCGCCCGCACGGGGCTGAGCCCGCATCGGATGCGCCGCGGCAGCGCTGCGGGAGGAGACTTCTCCCGAGTCCGGGCACTTCTCTTTCGGAGTGGAGAGCGAGGAAACCCCCAGATTTCCAGCTCTCGCCCCTGGCTCGGGCAGCGGGCTCCACACTCTGGTAGGGGGAGGAAAAAATACATAAGTACACATATGTATTTTTAAGTAGTTCTAAAGCACCGGGATTCTCCCGGTACCTTACGTGACCTTCGCACCTTACCACCCCGGCAGTCCGGGGCACGGCGCTAATCCGATTTGCGGCGGCGGAGCGCTCGGGCTGTACAATGGGTCATTGTTCGATCTGGCCCGGTCCCGCTCCGCCGCTGCCGCCCGGAGCGGGACGCGGGACCGGGCGGGCCGGGGGTCTTTCGGCATCGGATCAGCCGCCAGAGTACCAGAGTTTAACGGGACAGCCGCCCGCCCCATCCCTCGCCCCGGCGGCACTGCGACCCGGGCGCGGGCGGCAGCCGCGGCGAGGGAGGGAGCGGGCGAGGGAGGAGGGAGGGAAGGAGCGAGGGAGGGAGGCGGCGTCTCCTTTAAAAGCCGTGCGGGGCCGCAGCCCGCTCCCACAGGGCGGCTGTGATTGGCGCGGGCCCCCGAGCCTCCGGGGTCGTGACATCGCCGCGCAACAAAAAGCCCCGGCGGCGGCGGCGGGCGGCCACCCCCGGCCATGGTGCGGTGCGGGGCCGGCGGGGAGCCCGGCGCGGTGCCCTAGCGCGGCCGCTCCACGCGGGACGGCGGCGGGTGGCTCCCCACCCCCTTTTTTTTTTTTTTTTCTTTTCCCCCCTCTTTTATTTACCCTCCTCCCTCCTTTTTCCTTTCTTTTTTAAGGGAGCGGAGACAAGTCAAGTTTCATCTTGATGTTGCTGCGGGAGTCTCGGTAAATGTCCATCTGTCTGATGAGCGTGATGCAAAGGACATTTTTGAAAAGGAGCCTTTTAACTCCGTAGACACGTAGGGACCCATTCACGGGCAGGCACACACACGCGAGGAGAAAGAGGAGGAAGAAGAAGAAGAAGCAACTTCACGATCGCTGCTTTTAAAAGGGAGAAACTTTTTCCCTGGCTGGGACTTGCCTTCTTGCCTCCTCAACCAGCTGCTAAAAGTATGTTTCCGAGACGGACTGCACTTCAGGGAACTTCTATTTTCTGCTCGGCAGCTGTAGAGGAGCAGCAGCGAAGTTTGGAGTAACACCAAGTGATGCGGGAAAAACACCCCGAGAGCAGAACACCCTCCTGCAGACACAACCCCTGCTGCTGCACACAGGTATAGCTCCGGCGGTCGCAGATCTGCTGAAAGTCTTCTCCGCAGGATGACTCCGTGGGCCACGGTGGAGGTGCTAGAGCTCTGGAAGAGAGAGGGGGGACGGGACGCTAATCATAGCTATTATTACTATTATAATAATCCAGCCCAAAGTTTCACGGGGGAGAATGTCATCCTGTGGGTTTGGCTAAGGACGTAGCAGGATATGTATTTTCCTCCTTCCCCTTCCACTCCGCCGAGGGAAAACAGCTCTCCTTTTCCCTCCGCTGAGGGAAGCCGCTGCCCCGCCGCGGGGAAAGCGAAGCCGGCCCCGAGTCCCCGTGGCTCGGCGCTGCGGGGTGTGTGGGGGGAAGCCCGGGGGTCGGGACGGGAGCACAGCGGGGAGCTGGCTTTGCTGGGCAGCCGCCCCTTCCCTTCCCGGTGAGCGCTGCCGGCCGCGGCGGCGGGAGGCCCGGCCCGGCGCACACCTGCGCCCCGGCCCCGGCGGTGCCCCCGGCCGCGTCCCCTCCTCCCCTTCACCTCCGCGCTCCTTTGTTGCGGAGCGCCCGGCTCCGCTCCCCCGTCCCGCCTCGCTCCCTTTGATCTCCTGCCACGGGGATTTCGGTGCCGCCGCGCACCTGAAGCGGCCCCTCGAGGGGCTTCGCCGGCCGGTCCGCGGCGGGGGCTCCGCCGGCCATGGCCCGGTGCCGGGGTGGGTCCTACCTGCGGACCGTCCCCGCCCGTGCCCCCCCTCCCCTGGCGCGGTGTCCGCGCTGACTGGCTCCCATCGCCTCCTCCTCCTCCTCCGCGCAGGTTGATCATGGTTGCCGTGACCCGCTCGCTCCTGGCGCTGCTGCTCTGCCAGGCGCTGCTGGGCGGCGCGGCCGGGCTCATGCCGGAGGTGGGTCGGCGGCGCTTCAGCGAGCCGGGCCGCGCCGCCTCGGCCGCGCAGCGCCCCGAGGACCTGCTCAGCGAGTTCGAGCTGCGCCTGCTCCACATGTTCGGGCTGAAGCGGCGGCCCAGCCCCGGCAAGGACGTCGTCATCCCGCCCTACATGCTGGACCTCTACCGCCTGCACGCGGGGCAGCAGCTGGGGCAGCCGGCGGCGCTGGGCTTCCCGCTGGAGCGGGCGGCCAGCCGCGCCAACACCGTCCGCAGCTTCCACCACGAAGGTACGGGCGGGCGGGGGCTCCGCGGGCTGCGGGAGCGGAGGGGAGGGGGAGGGCAGGGCAGGGCCGGAGGAGGAGCGGGGGGCGGATTCCTCCCGCCGGTACCGCGGGGTTCGCGCAGTGCGTCTCCCGGCCGGGTGCGCTGCCCGACGGGCTCTGCTGCGGAGCTCTTGCTTTGCCACCTCCCTTCTCCCCACTCTCCGTCCGCCGGGGCGCTCCCGGTTTATTGACTTCTCCCGCTAAACCAGCGCGACTCCGCGTTAAGCGTTCCCACAGATCGCTGCTCTCCTGCGAGGCTAGAAAGCAGGGAAGGCTCCCTAATGCGCGGCTGAGCCGGGCCGCTGCGGAGGTTTCTAATCCTTGTCTAATCCCCGTGAGAGATCAATGAAGCAATCAATCGCGACATCCTCGGGAGCTGCCGTCGAGGAGCGCTGCAGCCAGACCCACCTGGCCAAAGCCCCGTGGCCGCGCTCGGCTCTCACCTGCGAGGCCTCCAGCAGCTCCTCTGCGGCACCTCCCCGCCTGCAGCCCCCCGAGGCAGCGATTCTCTGGGACAGACCCTCACTCAGCAGCCGGGGGCGTTTCCTGGCAGCCGTAGCTAAAGCGGCGGCCGTGGCATTAACCGGGCCCGTGGAGCCGGTGGGGCGCGTGTCGCTCACGTGCTTTTTTGGGAAGCGTTTCCCCAGGTTGTAATTGCTCCTGGCTGCGGCTCTCCAGTGCTGCCATGCAGTGGCCCCGCTGCAAAAGTAATGAAAACGCAGCTTTCCCCTCCTTTTAGAGTGAAAGTGTGTCAAGAAAAGATATTAATTAGTTTTTAAGTTTATAAAAGGGGGTGGCCTCTGAGAAGTGATTGTGCTGCTTAGTGGATGGAAAGCCTTATCGTGAGGAAGATGAATGGTGAAATCTAACTTCTCCTCATCCACGTTTCCCTACACGGGAAGTCTAAACCTGGCAGTTTAATGGGGGAAAACCTGCATGTGAGTCATTCATGTTAAACCCAAGGACTGGGGACGGGGCTGAGTGAGAGGAGTTGAAGGGCAAAGTTGGTAAGGTTTAGGCAAATGCAAAAATCTGCCGTTTGAAGTAGTCATATGATTACAGCAAAAGCTGATTTTGTTAGAAAATCAGTGTTAGAACTTTTACAAAATTTAGATGGAAATCACTGTGACTCGTTTTTTTTGCTGAGTTCTCCCTGCACTAGTGATTTCTTGAGAGCAGAAGTTTGTCTTGTGACCGTTCAAAATATTTGCATATTAGCAAATACTGGTCTGGTCCTGAAATACCATAAGGCTGAGCCTTACCTTATGCGAAAAGTTATACTGGATTCAAAGGGGAATGGTTACACGACTACGAATTGCTAACAGCAGTTATGGCTTCTGCTTAGAAAGTGATTTGTTTTTTTCTCCAGTATGTTTAGCACAAAAATTAAAAACAATGAGAGAGGGGTTTTTTGGGAAATATTTTATCTTCCTAACGTCTGTAGCAACAATGTATTTAGCAACCCTAAGTGTACTGTGCTCCTTCTGAAGCTCTGTTCAGTTATTACTCAAAGGTGGGAATGGCCTGGAGCTTAGTGACTCCTTGAATGTTTGGTTTTGGTGGTTTTATAAACTTCTTGTTTGGAGGTGACTTTGTTTCATTACCTCTTTTCCATCCACCCCTATTTCAGCAGTTGAATCTTCCTGCTGTTCTTTATGGCCCTTTTGGGTAAATACAGGGGCATGCTTTGTAAAGTCCTGTTATGGGTGCTGAGTTCACTGTCTCTAGTTACAGACACAAAACCCCATACATTAAGATTTGTAGTCACCTAAACGGCAGAGCAATGTTTTTCAGAATGGAGTTTAAGGGATTGATGTTAGAACAGTATTCTAAAAAAAAAAAAAAAAAACAAAAAAAGGCGAAAATGCAACAGTTACCCAAAGTCCTCCACCAGTTTTTGATGATTCCCCAGTAGCTGCAGTGCTTGAGTTTTTTGTTCATGTCCTTGAAGTCCAAATTATATGCTGGGTATTTCTTGCTTCTAACGCTAACTACCTGGAAGGCAAAGGCCACCAGGATCCAATCCAAATGTGTAACAATGAATGAAGCATTTTTAACTTCACACTGTATACGCTTGCATAAACTAACAAGGGAGACAGTATTTTCTGCCTAAAAGTCTTTCAGGTCTTGTGTGTCATATCTGGTAGGTGTCAATTGAAAGCTGTCATCAGCAGATAGTCTTAAGGGGTTTGATTTTTTTGTCTCAGTTTCTCATTTTTTCCTTTTTTCTCTTTTTTTATTTTTTTTCCCCGTTTAATCAAATTAGAAGTTTTGGAAGAGCTGCCAGAAACAAGTGGGAAAACAGCACGGCGTTTCTTCTTTAATTTAACTTCCATCCCTAGTGAGGAGTCTATCACCTCAGCTGAACTCCAGATTTTTCGGAAACAGGTGCACGGAGCCTTTGAGAACAACAGCAGCTACCATCACCGTATTAATATTTATGAAATTATAAAGCCAGCCACAGCCACCTCTAAGGACCCTGTCACAAGACTTTTGGACACCAGGTTGGTGCATCATAATGCAAGTAAATGGGAAAGTTTTGATGTAACGCCAGCTGTTTTGAGGTGGATTGCACATGGACAACCTAATCATGGGTTTGTGGTAGAGGTGGTTCACTTGGACAAAGAGAACAGTGCCTCCAAGAGGCACGTTAGGATTAGCAGGTCTTTACATCAGGATGAAGATAGCTGGTCTCAGCTGAGGCCATTGTTAGTGACGTTTGGGCATGATGGCAAGGGACACCCGCTCCATAAAAGAGAAAAGCGTCAAGCGAAACACAAACAGCGTAAACGCCACAAATACAGTTGCAAAAGGCATCCGTTGTATGTGGACTTCAATGATGTGGGGTGGAATGACTGGATTGTTGCCCCGCCAGGGTATAGTGCCTTTTACTGCCATGGGGAATGTCCTTTTCCGCTGGCAGATCATCTAAACTCAACAAACCATGCCATTGTTCAGACTTTGGTCAATTCAGTGAATTCCAAAATCCCCAAGGCTTGCTGTGTGCCGACAGAACTGAGTGCTATTTCCATGCTCTACCTTGATGAAAATGAAAAAGTTGTATTAAAGAACTATCAAGATATGGTTGTGGAGGGTTGTGGGTGCCGCTAACACAGCAAATATATTAGACAAATGCAAAAAAAAAAATAGCTGACACTTTAATATTTCCCAATGAAGACTTTATTTATGTAATGAAATGGAAAGAAAAAAAAAACACAACTATTTTGAAAATATATTTATGTCTACGAAAAAGTTGGGAAAACAAATATTTTAATCAGAGAAATATTCCTTTAAAGATTTTAAATGTATTTTAGTTGTACATTTTATATGGGTTTAACCCCAGCACATGAAGTATAATGGTCAGATTCTTATTTTGTATTTATTTACTATTATAACCACTTTTTAGAAGAATAGCTAATTTGTATTTATATGTAATCAAAAAAGAAAAAAATATAGGGTTTGTACATAATTTTCCAAAATTGTAGCTGTTTCAATTGTGTGTATTTAAGTTGAAAAGAATACATGGAAGGTTACTATGGCAAAGTGCATAGCACATTTGCTTTCTGCTGTGCTACTGTTAAGGTCACAAGTTCAAGTCCAGAAAAAAGTGGATAATCCACTCTGCTGACTTTCAAGATTATATTGTACAATTCTCAGGAATGCTGCAGGGTGGGCTGTCCAATCCATGAGAACTGGCATCCTCTTTAGGTGGAACATTTGGATAAGAACCAGACGTTGCTGATCTAGTAAAATACTGCTATTCCCAACTAATTTGCAGTGTGAATATAAGGGCCAATAGAAATCTGATGGGAGGTGGGGGTGGGGGAAGACCGAATCCTTTCGAGACCTACAGAAAAGTGAATGTTTGATGTTTCCTTTAAAAGTCCTTCCTTTAAAAGTCCTGGCCAAATATAAAATAATAAAAACTAAAATGTCATCCTTTTTTTTTGTGATTATCTATGCTAAAGAGGAGTACTTACCTAATTTGTACTGGCCCTTGTCTTTAACAGTTGGAAAAGCCTTGATACTTCCTCACCTCAGATGAGAGCTCACTTCTGTGGAGTGTTACAGTGAAATTATTCTGCAATTTTTGCCCTACCTACAGCAAGCTGTTGTCATATGCAGCCTCCTCTCTAACCTCAGCTGATGGTTTTGCTGTTTGGCAGATTAGCCTCTCTTCATTTCCAGGGTTTTGTGTTGGAAACCTTTTTTTTTTTTTTTTCCCCTTCCCAAATGTTTAAATCTATTTCAGATAATAAACCATAGAATACTGATATTTCTTTCTGAGAAGTCTAGTCTGTGAGAAAAAACGGTTCACTTATGCAGTCATCACAAGAGCAACTTGTGCTCGCATCATTTTACTGTTTTTTAAATCCTTCATGTAAGGGGCAAAGTGTGATTTGCAGTAGGCAAACAGAGCATTAAAGCTGATACTGATTGTGCCTGTTGCGTGTTCCACGCCTGGTGTGGCAGGCAGAGCCTGGGGGTGTTGTGTGAAAGTTGTGCTGAAATAGGAGAGCAGGAAAGGAGCTTAAATGGGCTTCTTGGTCATCCCCTTGAGCTCTGTTGTGGGTCCAGTTCTGGATTTGGTGAAGTGAGGCTACTCTTCCTGATGCTGTGTGTGCCATGGGCCCTGTAGGGACCTCTCTAAGTCAGCTGTTGGAATCTCTGATTTGAGCCTCCTGATGTGTTGTTAATGAACTCCTCTTTTTTCTCCTGGTTCTTCCCAAACTCCTCCTTTTTTTTACTAGGATCATCTGGGTTGCAGTAATGGTACTAACTAGATGGGATGATTAGAAAGGCTAACTTGATGATGTCTTACAGGTCCTCTTGTAGAACAATCCTTTACTGCTGTTCATCACAAAAAGCAGAGGGTACAGAGGATAGGAGAGAAAAACTAATTAACTGTTGGCTTCTTCCATTTTTTTTCTTTTGAGCTTAAAAATCTCTTGGACTGTAAGGTTCTGTGGTGAGATAAAACTGATGTATTTCTTTGTACCAGCAGTATTTTTAACAGCTGACAGAGGACAATCCACCATTCTGCAGTTAGGCTCCGCTTAATTTTGAGAGGTAGCTGTTGTTGGTCATGCTGATACTACATAGCAGCCTGTGGGTTGGCTGAGTGGACAACCTCCAGGTGCTTTTTCAAACCCTAGTGCTGTTTTGGTGGCTGATGTTTTTCGGGATGAAGCATCACATGTGCAGGAGTTTAGTTTGCCTTTTGCTTCTTGCCAGCTTTCCTGGTGCTGGATGAGTTTGTGGCTATTGCTTTGGCAGGGTTGTCAGTGCTGCAGTGGAGGTTCAGCAGGGATTTAGTGTTTGATGTGTGGTTGTGCAGTCAAGTCAGAGCTGTGTTACTGTACTGTAAAACCTAAGCTTGATAAAGCTGACAAGTGCTGAAAATTTAATGATGAGCATGAAAGGTGTGATTCCAACCCTGTGAAATTGGTAAAGAACCCATAGCGCTTCTAACCAGACCCTCAGCTCCAGTGTTGCAAAGCTGAAGTCTCACAGCTCCTTCATGTGTAACGAGACTGAGGGAGGCTCTTTACAGAGTGGTGTCTGTTTTACTTCTCCTGTAAGGCATGAGAACACATTGATGCTAATTTTGTTGCCAAAAAATTGGCTACAGCACTTGTCTATGCATGAGCAGGAGCTGGCTCATGGCGTGGTGCCGCGTTCCTTGCACAGGCAAACCTCCTGGTGCTTGACAAGGAATTGCATCCTTAGGAAAATATACTGGGAGGCCAATGTATCATTGCAAACTTATTAAGACCCACTCTTGTAACCATTTCTGCAGCTGCTTAGTGTTAGCCACAGAATCATCAGTGCCATGCTGATTTTGAGGAGGAAATATGCAGGTGTCAAACTCAGCACGTCAATAAATTTCTGCAGAGCTGGTTTTGTAATGTACCTTTAAATCCTTAACCTCACTCTCTAGGCTGGAGAGTCTGGTAATTACTGCTAAATAATGCTAAATACTAAAGGTATGCTGTTACCACAGCACACTAGTACTTTAGTTCTTTAGTACTTACTAGTATTTTAGTGCTCTACAAGGAGAAAAGAGCTTTTTTTCCTCTTAAGAGGAGAAAAAGCACAAAACATTTTGAAGGCAGAACTGCCTTTGTTAGCCTATGGCTCCTAAACATTTTGTTTCTAGGCACTTATATAGTTTATATAGGCAGAGATTGTGATAGATAATGTCACCCTTTGTGCATTTCAGATAAGCATCTCTCTAAACACAAATGTGATCAGCATGTCTCCTTGTCCTTTTGAGACTCAGTAGCAGCTTTGTCGAGTGACTTGATAATTTTTGCGCAAAATTCAGTTGGACTTCTGAGGTCAGCAGCATGTAGAGGAGGATCTTCAGTAGAGGTAAGCTCTCCTGAGAGCACTGGCCATTCCCAGCGAGCAGGGGCTGCTGTGCTGGGCTCCCCTGGGCTCACCACAGCCAGGTGTGGACTCTTCCCTGCCCATCCAGGGTTTGGGTGGCCACATCCCTGCTCCCCCTTGCCAGGGAGGTGAGGCTCACATCCCCACCCGTGGGGCTCAGAGAGGAACGTGATTTGTTGTACTCTCAGCTGTGGAGGAGGAGCTCATCCACACTGTGTTTGTGTCAGACCCACTTCGCTATGCTCTTAGAAGAAGATAATTATTGAGCTATTTTATTATATGGTTATTCCTAAGTTGTTGATTTTTGGGGTGGTTTTTATTGATTTCAGAAGGCAGCTAATTGCCATGTGGCAGCTTGATGTTAATGTTTTATGAAGATCAGGAAACAAAAGTTTATGAAACAAAAGCTTTTGTATAGTAACTGCAGAATTTCAAGAACTGTTTTATACTTCCTGACAGTGCAGGTCTGGCTTAATGGTTTGTTTTTTATTGCTTAAGAGTGTAAACCTTTCTTTAGCCGATGTGTGGAAATTATATCCTCATCCCGCATTACGCATTTCTCATTGCTCATTACTCATTCCTGCTTTCATTGCTGCCATCTGTAATCAGAGCTTTACTGTTTCAACTGCATACAAAATGCTCCTATCCTTTGCACACTAAGACACTTTTCCTTAGCATTCACCCACCTTTCAAAAAAAGAAAAAGGAGGGGGGCAAAGGGGGGGAAAAAAGGGGGGGAGTGGGGGGGAACCTACTCTGTCTATATTGTTTTTCTCTGTTTTGGGTGGAGTCTGTGTTAGATTTTGGTTGCTAGATGGTTTCTGTAGTAACAAGCAGAGTAAAATCCAAGCCTGAAAAGGCTCTTTTAAAGGTGCCATATCTTGCCTGAAGT
Source organism: Chamaea fasciata (assembly GCF_029207755.1). Classification (NCBI taxonomy): domain Eukaryota; kingdom Metazoa; phylum Chordata; class Aves; order Passeriformes; family Sylviidae; genus Chamaea; species Chamaea fasciata. The sequence continues at coordinate 7,947,363 of NW_027094088.1, read as the reverse complement.
ATTATTTATCTAATTATGGATATGGAATGTTTAGTTTCTCCTTTATTTGAAGGCAACCCCTTTTGGGAGGGCAGACTGCTGCTATGAGAACTTGATATGTTGTGATCTTAAAACAGGAGAACCACAAATCTTGTTCCCAGTTGCCTTAAGCAGCTGAAAATAATAACAAAAAGGCCAAAGGCATTACATGCATTTTTAAAAATTGCTACAGGCACAGACCGATTTCGTTTTTAGTCACATAGGAAAGGAACGAGAAGCTAGGTTCAGAAAGACACTTGGATTGTACATGTTAGTGCAGAAAGGAGGGTGTTGGATACAAGCAACAGTGGTTTGTTTTGTTAGACTACTGTGTACAAGGGAAAAAAAATCCCAGCTCCTTCAGAATACGACTTTGCTGTACTCCAATTTTTTTTTGTTTATTTCTCCAAAAGGGTTTTGTAGGTGTGTGAGAAAGTAGGCATACACGTGGTTATTGGTTTTGCCTTGCTTAGGCACAAAAAGAATTCCAAAAGTATTTTAAGATTACTACTTTCCTGTCTCTCCAGTACTAATCCTTCATTACCTGTATTCCTGACAGCCTTGCCTGCAACAAGCAGTAATGGTTTCCTAAGGTGGAGTTTCATTTTTTTGGAATCTAGTCACCTGTCTGTGCCCTTCAGGATTTAGCAACCTTCTGCCCATGAGCCCTGTGAAATGGTAACTTAGAAAAGCAGGTACACCGTGTTTGTCCTGGTTGCATGTCCTTTGCAGAGACAACTTTGTCTCAGCCTTCAGCAGGAATCTTAGTTTGGTCTGGGGGTATGCACCCACTGGGCCACAGCAGGGACACCCCAGAACAGCAGGGACTGTGGCTGGAACTTGCCAGAAATATGAGGGCCAGAGCTCATTTCCATCTGTATTTCCATAGTGCCGTGAAGGCACTTGGCTGGAATACCTGCCTGGGCTTATGTGGCCCTCCATAGAGCAACAGAGGCCGAGAGCTCTTGCAGCTCTCTGTACCTCTCCAGAGGCAGGGAATTTGCAGCAGACAGTCTGGTTCTTGGCTCAGGAGAGGTGGGTTTGCTCTTCACAGTGCGTTCTTGAAGGGCCTTCCGCAAAATACGCTTGGCTGCCTCCACAGAAATTAGACTAGAGCCACTGCACGAGGTGTGCAGTGGAAGGGAGCAGATCAGTGACGGCTTAGTTTGAAAAAAGGCAGGGATTTTCATTGGGGAAGTAGGGAAGGATCCCACAGCTTTTTGAAACTGAAAGTGTTAAAATCTTCGAAGGGGACTTCAGGTAGAGAGAGCAGAGCAGCGAATTCATAACATTAAGAAAGTTCAGGTTCCCACAACAGCTGGACTGAGGAAGATTTACAATTTAATGAGGCTGATAATCCCATTAGAGATTAAATTAAGAAGGTTTTTCTGGGAGATCACCAAGAAAATTATGAGTATTGTACTGTAGCTTGGCTCTTAATGCCAAGGCTGACATGTACTTCTTGCACTGCAGGACACTGTTTCATTCAGTGTGTCTCATTAAAACAAAGCCTTCAACTCCAAACACTTGTAGTGTTTCACTACAAACAGAAGCAAATTATTATTATTATTTTTTATTACTATTACTACTGCTATTATTATCATCATCATCATCTTCCTGGAAACAATATGCAGATCAAAAGATGGAAATATCAACCAAATCTGCAAATCAGCACAGCTCTACTGAGTTGGTTCTCAGACAATCCAGTTGTTTTTATTAGAGCAAATCCTCAGGAGGCAGGGTGACCACGTATAAAAAGTAATGTATTTAAGGTAACTATTCACATAACTCCTGTAGCTTGGAACTTGCACAAACCACTTTTTATGGCATCCTGCACACCCTAGTGATGGGAAAGTGTTGTATGGAATAATGACTCTGTAACCACAGACTTCAAAAGTATAGAATGTCTGTGGTGTGATGGAAATAGCTGTTTCCACATCAATAATATATTCACAGGCATATTGAAGCTTAATTGCAAGGCCAGTGGTGATGGGAGGAGGAAGGGAGAAGGGCTATCTGCCTGTGGCTGCCTCTGCTTTACAGCCAGAAACAATGATTCAATTCATGATAAACTTGAATTTGGCATTTTTTTTCTCAGGATTTATTGATAACTTCATATGGGACTTCATAGACCAAGAGAGTTATTGACTCCTAAGGAGTCAGGAAGAGAGACAGGGTTTGTATTATTTCTTATAAACATGACTCTGCCTTATTGTGTTAAATGCATCTATTTTAAGGGTAGTTCTAACACAACTTTCTCTCCTGCTTGTGTTTTCTCTCTCCCTTTGAATGAAAAACCTTTTACTTAAAACAATCTCTTGATCTCTCACTTTGAGTCCAGCTCTTTTGGTCCATTTTCATGAAGAATCCTGATTTTCTAGTTGACATCATAATGGTAGAATGAAGGCCGTTTTGATGTCACAGTCTGCTCTCGGACCAAGTCCTAATGCACATGGAATGTGTTGTCCTAGCCCTGGCACTGTAAATGAAAGGTGGGCCTAATAGCTTAAAGTGAAAAGAGGAGTGGTTTTGTTCTGCAGAACACAGGTAGTATCGTTACTCTTTTATTCCTGTTGTTCAAATGACAAATAGGTTGTCACTTTACTGCTTTCAGTGTCCGCACTTACAGCAGGATTACTTTAAATCTTCCCTTGCTGGAATCTCGTGAGGACACCATGGAGCCTGAGATCCTTAAGATGAAAATTTCCCCACGTTCTCTGGGGAGAGGCCTCAGAATGGCACCTTGAGACTCAAAGATCAGAAGGAAAAGGAATTGAAATTCTCCTTTGCTTAACCACTAGTACTTTTAAAATCCATCAACATTTTTAGTTGTTTAGGATTAGCAGTAACCCGTGTTCTCTAGATGTTATTACTGAGGGGAGGATCAAAGACTATTTGATTCATATTTCCTGGTCTGGTGATTTTTTTTTTCCTTTTGTGTTATTTTTTGTTTTGGAAATTGTTAATGGTTAACTGCTTCTTGACGTGTTGGGCAAAGAAGTCTCCCAGGTTTGTAGATGAAAAGATTTTCATCTTTGAAAATATAACTCAAATGTACCCTAGAGGGCAGAGTCATTTAGAGAGAGCTCCTGCACACCTGCTGGGTTACTGGTGCGTGCCCACTGCCAGCTCCTTGGAGTGAGGGACCAAGCCCTGGGAAAATGGTGTTGGGAGCATGGGCGGAGCCTTCTGGCTTTTGGGAACAGCAGAAAGTGGAGCAAATGGCCTGTGACTCTCCTGTGCACAGGTTCTGAGAAAAAAAACCCAACCAACAAAAACACATTAAAAAAAAAAATCAGTATCTTGCAAAGGGCTCCCTATAACCCAGCAGACCATGCTGCTGGCAGATGGCCGTTGTAGCTCAGGCCTGCTGGAGGGTCTGAGCTTATTTTGCATGTAATTTTCAAATAGAAGTAGTTTAATTTTTGTTTCATAACAAAGAAAATAATCACTGTGTTGCCCTTTTCAAGAGCTTTCTCTTGAGACCTGAGCCACTCAGGGGGTTACTGCCTGCTTTTCCATCTAAGTGATGAGCAGAGTTTGCTGTCAGGCCTTTCTCCACGAGCCTGAGTGTCTGGGAAGGATCTGGGAAGGTCTTTGCTGCTCCTCTCAATGGGAGTACTTCCTTCAGGGTTTCAGGCTCCATTCCTCTCTTCTTTACCTCATGCATCTGGGGGGAGGAGAGGGGGGAAAAAAGAAGGTCAAGTACTGGGACACTTTGAAGAGTGTGCCTTTACCAAGCTTTGGTTTTTCTCTCTTCCTGGAACTCTCATTACATGATCCTGGTTTTCTGAGCCAATTGTTAGCCCAAGGCCAAATCCTTAACCTTGGGCTAGATAACAAAAGCACAGCTGAGGTGATCTTGACTCCTTTAAAAAGGCTGTCTGCTCTTTGATGCACTCAGAATGAGACGCATAATTCATTTTAGTTCCAAAGGTTGTTCTTAGCATGGGAAATTAGCAACCTCCGTGATAAAAAGTCAGCATGTTAGGGATGTGTGTGTGTACGTGTTTTGTGTTGATCCCTGTCTTTCACTGCATTCCACGTCCTGGAGGGTGTTGGTGTGTCTGGGGGGAAGCTGAGACCAAATCCTATCTGGGCAGTTTTGCTTCATGTCTGCATCTGTTCATCCCAAGGCCTGAGGACTTTGTGCCAACGATAGGAATCAGCTTTTGGAAAATGTAGCTTTCTGACTTGCAGCTCTAAATGTAATTGGAGTGTATGCTCAGGAGAAATCGGGATCAAGGTTTATAGTGGATTTCAAAACTGGTTTGTGAAGTACAGCCCTCACCAAGGACCCCAGAGGCAGGAGTGTGGTGTCATGGAGTGCAATGTCTGGCAGTGCTGCACAGAAACTCTCCTTTGTGGTGTGGAGCTCTCTCCAACAGGTCCTTCATGAGTTTCTCCTTTGAGACAAGACTCCTCCACCATTATCCAGTTTTGCTGAAGTCTCTGTGCTGCTCTGAATAACTTCGTGGGCTTATTTTGTGCTGCAGTCTGGCAAGCCTGGTGGCAAGAAACAGCATCACTGTTGCTGTAGTGTCAAGTGGGTCAGGTCACGAAAAGTAGTGGAATTTAGAGGCAGGCTGACAGCAGTGGGGGAGGGCTTCTGCGAGTAAAACTTAACAGGAAATGCTGTTAGTCAAATACGACATCAGGAAAAAGAGTAGTGTAGCAGTGGGGCCTCCAGACCATAGACAGGAGAGACAGCAAACCACTCAGCTGTGGAGCTGGAGTTGGAAAAGTCCCGTGTTGTCCCCATGTGCTAATTCTCAAATAGCTCTTCCTGCCTCCTAAGTGTTTTGTAATGATATGTACCTTAAAGAATTTGGAGATGCCTAAATGCGCTGCTGTTTATCCTGTAGGGTAGAGATAGATAGCTTCATTATATGGCATAATGACAGGTTTCATCCCTTGGTAACCAGTTTGCATGAGGACCAGGTCTGGCCAGTATTAAATTGGAAAGCAAAGATGGCTTTGTGATTAAGGTGCTGGAGTGGGACGCTGGAAATCTGGGTTCAAGTTGTGGGTCAGCCATAAACTCTCTGTGTGACCTTGAGCAATATAATTATTCCAAGACTTCAAAGGTATCTAAACAATTTGGACACCCATTTTCCAGTCATTTTAATTAACTGGGATGCTTTGAAATGCTCAGCTTTAATCTCTCTGTGCCTAGGATTCTCATTTGTAAAGCCAGGATAATAATATTTCCTTGCGCATAAGGAGGATGTGTGCATTAGGGATTGGGAAGTGTGCAGCTGCTCGGAATGCGGCAGCTACGGAGCTTGCAAGCCTGGTGACGAGGGGAACATGTTGGGGGTTTTAAATCCAGGTGGGGGTGCCTTGTGCAGGACAAACATTCCACGTGGGCAGGAACTGGGGGACAGTTCCTTACTGTGATATATTACCTTCATTTTGGTTCATGGGGGATAAATACTACTGCAAGTAAACTGCCACCAAAATATTCGCTGAGAGCAACAGCTCGTTCCTTCAGGATTTCATTTTGCTCTATAACGACATCTTGCTGTTTCTTTAGTATTCTGTCATTCTCTAATACTGAACATTAAACTTTTACAAGACAAAGGTCGTTATTAACATTTCCATTTCTGGACTTCATAACAAGCTGTGCTCCCGCTTTAACATCACCTATGGTTCTGTCCCTTTGCCCACTGTTATGTGACTGTGTAATGAAAAGCCTGCAATCCGCACAGGCAGAGGGAAGGGTTAAAAGAGCCAAGGGAGTCTTTAATTCCTTCGTTTTCTGACTTTTGTGGGTTTAATACACAATCTTAACATTCCATTAGTAAGTGGTTGCATTTTTTTCTTTTTAACCAAAGAGATTAAAGGTTCCTTCAGATTTTGCATTTTTTCGCTACTCTTTAGTCATGTCAGTTTCGTGTGCTTGGCAGGCAGGAGGTGAAAATCTGTCCTCAGTGACCACTGGTGCTGCTCCCAGAGCTCAGTGATGGATGTCTGAGAGTCCATAGGGAACTGCTGTTCCCTAAAGAATGGCTACCAGGGTAGGGAAATATTTTCAAGCCCCTGGATCTTGGGCTCCTCACTGACCATGACCCAGTGAGTAAAGGGCTTTGTAAACTGCTTGCAAAACCCTGAAGTGTTACGTGCTGTCAGAACATCTGATCCTGCTCATTAGGAAATTAATCAATACGTCTGTGGTAAACAGATGTTGAAATAAGGTTTCATATTTAAATATGAAGGAAAGAGATGGCTGCTGCTCTCAATAGCTTCCCCTGAATCAGTTGCTTGGGTGACTTCGGTATGAATCATATCAGAGACCTTTTTACTCCTCTGTGGACAAGAAAATCTGACTCTCTCACGTTGTGTTAGAACTGGGCTAGGCTGGCAAGGGAGAAACTTGTTATCTGTCATAACTAACTCTCAAATCTGCCTGTCAAGGTATGTTTTTCCCCTTGAAATTTGGGGTTTAAAGCAACTATGAACCAGAGTTTCCTCAATATGCTTGTGGGGTAGGTGAGCAACTATTTCTCAGTTTTATTCTAAATTCTGTATTCTGAGCATCCTGGACATTGAATGGCAAAATTCACTCTAAAACGTCACTGACATAAGATAGTGAAAATTCTGGTTGTAGTTGTCGCTGAAAACTGACAACCAAGAGTTGTAAAGGATTTGGAGTGATAACTGCTATTTCCAAAGATTTTCCTATTACTTGGATTTAGTTTTTTACTGAAAGTGAGCTGGTGAGAAATACTGTCAAATTATTGCTTCATATGTGTGCAAGCAAATATAATCTCTGAATATTTTGCAGAATAACAACTGCTTTAGGATTAGTCAGCTAAACATTTTCGGATAGCCTCACCTCCTAGAACATGGTTATTTCTGTTTGGTAGGTGCACAGTTTAGAAACAAAAGTCAACAAAACAGGAAAAGATCAGGTCTACATATGTACCAAAAGTTAGATAAAGAAAACTGCCTTTGTATTTTCCAGGGAAAAATAATGCAATGAATTGACTGAAAAACATAAAGAGCTAAATATGGCAATGACTTTTCTTTTAGTGGCCTGATTCAGCAAAACTTTCATGTTCTTATTAACTATTTTGTACTCTTGGCCCATGAAAAAATTTTGGACAGAACTTAATGTAGTACATTGTTACAGACTCTGATATCTGCCTGATTTTTATCAAAGTTCATGAACCTTTTGAGCAGCGACCCCCCTCATGCCCCTGGGGTTCTGGAGAGGGATTTATGGTTTCATGTGCAAAACAGTGTGAAACTTGGCACTTTCACATGGCCTGAACTCTGACAGCTCCAGGAGCTCTAAGTGAGCTCAAACCAGCTCAAGAGCAAAGTAAAGCTTTATTGAAACTTGCTGGAACTTGGACCAAATTCCACTTTACAAAATCTGGCTCTTAATGTCCTGTCATTGCCTTATCATTGACCTGGAGGAAATCCATCCTGCGTGGCTGTTGTGAAGATAAATTCAGGAACATTTCTCAGGTGCTCCAGTGAGGATGGTGACAGTGGTGGTGTTGGAGCAGGGGTGCTCAGAACGGAGGTCGGCGACCCAGAGATGTGAATGTCTAAAGAGTTGGTGCATGGATAGGACAAGTCCTGAGCTCCTTCCTGCTGAGGAGCCAGGGCAGGCCAGTCATTGGGGCTGTCTGGCAGGGTGAGTCACAGTCAAATCAGACACTCCTTTACATCACCAGGCTCTTTCAGGGCCTGTGCAAACTGCAAGCTCCAGCTCATACTGAGGGCCAGGTTTGCCTCATGCTAACGCTCCTTTCGTTTTGGTTGGGTGATTGTGAGGGGAATTCAGCTAAAGGTCAAAAAACCTACTTGTCCCCTGATTTATAAACCACAGAGATGCAGCCAGTATCCAGGTTCATTAAAATACAGCATCAGGCTCCTAAAGTTATTAATCTACCGTTTGGCAAGTCTTGTCATTTTTAAAAGAATTTAAATCCCTGGCAGTCATTGGAACTGAGTGATGCTGGGGATTGGGCCCACAAGGTACAGAAATATTTTTTCCTTTACTCATTTCCTAGCCTTGCCCTCTGGACTGTCTGGCTTTGGAGCTTTCGTCACTCAGGTGGGTCATGTTATGCCTCTTCTTACCAGGTCCTGAAATGAGCCAGTGTTGCTCACCTGAACTGGCTGTCAGTGAACACTTCTGTGTTGCATTGCTGGTATTTCTACACTGTTTAAAGTACTCCAGGGGTCATCCACAGGTGGATTTGTCAAAATGGACCTTTTTCAAAGGGGCTTGTGGTTGTTGCATTTACACGGTGTGGATTTGAGCTGTGATCCTACGGCATGCTTCTGATGACAGGCACCTCGGCCTATAAAGTCCCGATAGGAATATTCTGCTGTTAACTCACGCAAAAGGCTGGTTAGCAAGACGTGGGTTTGTTTTTCTGATCATAGGCTAAACCCTTCAGGAGAACATGAAACTCCCCACATCTGCTGGGAGGGGCAGTGTGATGGGGATAAGCAGTTTGGGAGATGTACGGAATACATGAGGGACAACATTTTGGTACTGGTGCTGGACAAAGTTGACTGGTGGAAGCTGGACCTGCTGCTCCTGAGTAAGGAAGAACTGTTTTGGGAATGCTTGGCTGCAGTGTCATGACATGGCAGGTTAAGAACCTGAGGGAAGTGAGAAAAGCAAGTAATATGACAATCACTTGAAATTTCAAGCATGTGGACTTCGGCTTGTTCAAGGAACTGGTAAGCAGAATCTCCTGGGAGTCTGCCCTGGAGGGCAGAGAGACCCATGAAAGTTGCTTGATCTTCAAGGACAGCCTCCTCAAAGCAGCAGAACAGTCCATCCTGATGTTCAGGATGCTGAGCAGGTATAGCAGGAGGCCAGCGTGACTGAACGGGGAACTCCTGACTGATTTCAAATGCAAAAAGGAACAGTATGGAGGTGAAAGCAGAGGCAAGCAACCAAAGAGGAACACAGAAATATTGCCTGGGCATGCAGGAACAGAGTTAGGAAAGTTGAAGTTCAGCTGGAGCTGGTGAGGCTTTTGGAGTGTAAGCAGGTTATTTCTACATGCAACGCAGTGGAGACCAAGGAAGATGTGGACCCTCTTCTGACTGAGCCAGCTGATGAAAATTATGGGAAAAAGCTCAAGTGTTCAATGTTTTGTCTTGGTTCTCATGAACAAGGCCTACTTCCAGCTCTCTATGCATAGTGGCAGAGTGTGATGGAGAAGGTGGTATGTGCATTAAAGAATTAAAGATCTCGTAGATAAATGAGGTACTGTGAGCTCATGGGGTCAGTCAGGATGGTCAGAGACTGCTGAGGGCTGAGACTGTTAACATTTTCTTTGGTTGACCCTGATGAGGCACAGAGCATCCTTAGGGAGTCTGCAGGGGACACCAGTACAGGACAAGTGGTTGGTGAGCTGGAAAGAGGAACCATCAGAGAAGTGAGCTGGGAAGTGAATGCCGGGTCCTACACCTGGCACAGAAACACCCTGTGCAGGTGTGGGGGCAACATTTCTTCACCTGGGGAGCTGGGAGTCCTGATGGACCCCACATCCAATGTGTCATCCACTCCTGCATGAATGAAAGCCAATTCTTGCTGGATTGCCTGGCCTGACTGTTCCCCTCGGCTCTTGCTCATTAGGATGCCACTGGAGCACTGCATCCAGTTTGGAACTCTGGTGGAAGTACATTGTTTTGTTCTTTTCTTTGTTTTTCTTCTCCCCAAAATCATCAAAAATGTGTGTGCAGATGTGCTGAAGTATGCCGATCTGGGTGTCACATACTTGCTCAAACTGTCTAATATCAATGAAATAATGTAGAGACTGATCATTTATTTCTGGCAGGGTTTTTTTCCTCGTAAATAGCAGTTTTGAATGAGTCCTAGCAATGGGTTAAAAAGGATATCTGCGTGTACCCAAGAGACCTGAAAGCTAGATTTGACCTGAACTTCCACAAGGAAAATTATTCAGTGCAGGATAGGAAATAATTTCGGTAAAAAAATAAAATACTTAAATTTTTTTGCAGAAATATTGTGGCATGGACAGGAAGATAATACAAGGACATCTCTGACCAGTTAAAATATTTTAGAAAGCAAAGTATTTGGCAGCCACTGGCACCTGCTGAAATACAAGCCCATGCTGGAGTATCAGGCTTCTGCTGAAATATGTACTGAGCGTATTTTTATGCTTTAAATATGACTTCCCATCCTGGTATTTGCAGGTGCATTGTACTAAAGCGAACACAATCATTTTGTTAATTGCAGTTCAAGCTCATTAGGGAACTATAAAGGCAGAAGAATGAATGTAACCGTGCATTAAATGGTAAATGATTTTGGGGTGGGAAGCAGTCAGGTGTGTTGCCCTAGGCTATGATTTTCCCCGAATTAACATACATAGCAAAGAAAGAAAGAATGAGGCGGGTGGGAAGAAAGAAAGGCCACAGGTCACCAAAGAAAGCTCCCAAACTCCAGTGGTGCTGAAGGGAAACATCGGCTGCACAAGTCTGCCTGGGACTGGCTTGGACCAGCACAGGTTTGGTATTGGTTTTTGGTTCATTCCAACCAAAAAAGGTGAAATCCAAACACCTCAGCGTTGTTCACATAGTGAATGTGTAACTGAGCTCTAGAAGGTCACACCACAGCCTGTGAGACCTGTGGGATGGGCAGCGTTCATGGCTTGTATTGCAAGCCCATCTTGAAGCAGTGTGTGCTTGAGCAAGCAGCCAACATGTCCTTCAGAGCATTCATGGAAGGTTTGTAAACTCAAAAATGTGTTTATTGCAAAGCTTGGTTGCTTGCATTCCCTGCTGGACTCTTGAGCCAGCAGGGATCCATGGAATTCCAGATGGTTGGACAAGCACCTTTTTCTGCCTCAGAATAATAATCACTGAGCAAAATGAAGACCTTGGCCAGCACTTCAGATCTGAGTAGCAACCCTGAGTGTCTCAGTGGTTGGGTCTCTAGATGGACACGGCTCCAAGAGTAATTTCTTTGGCTGGCTGTAATTTGGGTCTTCTGGAAAACCAGGCTCATTTCTGTTGCCTCTTCTCTTCTGTTTTGCCTTTGCTTGAAGTGGAAATGCTTGTTTTGAACAAGGAGGAAGATGCTGGGAGAACTGAATGCAGAACTGAATGAGAATTGTCCTGTGGAATGATTTCAACTGATACTGATAGGGGTTATTTTATGTAGTAACCCCTATTTTTTTTTCTTTGCTCTTGTCTGTTTCCCAAAAGCATTTCCATTTTATGCTGCTCTAGTGATCTCTGTAAGTAGTCTCCAAAGGCAAAAGTTTTGTGACTTTCAGAATATGTCTGTAATAGCTGAATGGCAGTTGAGGTGCAAATGACCTGAGAAAACTTTCAGAGAAAGAGCTGTTTTCTGTCTAGTCCTAAAAAATTCCTTTGATAGAAAAGAGAGAGAGAAATACCATGATTTATTAATGCTTCTGTCTGGTAAAACAATATATTCCTTAGCCAGTGTTTAATCATATTGGGTTCAATTTCTTTGTTCTTTGTTTCCCAAAGAGAAAACAGACTTCTGTGGACAGTCTTTGCTCCAAGCTTGAACATGGCAGTGAAAAGCAATTAGTCCAAATTAGCAAAAGTGTGTATAATAGTCACTGATTTTATAATTATTCACAAAAATAATTGCACTCTAAATCCCAAAAAGTGTACATAATGTACAGGAGGATTAGTTTTTTTTTTTTCTCCTCCCTCTCATGTAGCTGATGCTGTGTAGGGTCGGGAAGAGCTTCTGGAATGGACTTGGTTGAATCTTTTCCAGCAAAGCCTCTGTTCTTTGAAGTCCCAGCTTTGGCAGCTGCAGCCAGCTTGACTGTCCAACATGAGACCAGTAAAACCAGACTTTGCTGGTAGACCCGGTCTCCGTGGTGGCTTCCTTTTGAAGAACCAAATATGGACAGTTAATTTGCTTTTGGAGGTACATCGTATGTAATGAGATGGATATTTGTTCCTAACAGCTTAAACACAGAGGTGTGTTCTCTTTTCTGCTGTGTCTCTTCCCAATTAATTCACTTGCAGCTTTTCTTAGCACATTTGTTGTTTGCCTGTTATGTGGAGTTGGTCTGCAGAGGCAGTGTAGGCAACTTTGTGAGTCTAAAATGAAAGTTCTCAGCTTGAGGTAGACAGATGGTGAGCTGCTCAGCCCCGTGAGGGAAAAGTAAGAATAAAAAACCTTCTTGCCTGACAGCTGATCAAAAGTCCTAACATTAAAATATCAACCGTGCCTATGGCTAGACTGGTCCAAAAGTCACCTTTATTAGTGGCATATAGACAAATATAGTAGAGATACTTTTGTAAATATTATAGGAAGGAATTTCAGCCTTAGTGGGGTTTTCTGTTATTGTGGTGGGTGGATCTGAAATCTAAAACTTCCAGGCATTTGCTGTAAACTGGGACAAACCCTTCTCTTCACAATGTGCAAGTTTCAGTGGCAGAGCTTCTGCGTGTGTGTGTGTGGCATGTGGCTGATGTGGGACTGACACCACCAGCTTTTTGGGAAAAGGAAGAAAGTAGTTTTTCTTGCCTTGAAACAGTGAGATATCTGCCAATTTGAGCAGCTCTAGCACCACCGTGCTGCTGAGATTTGGCAGCAGAGTGACTTTCACTTTGCTTTGCTGCCAAACTCGGCCACTTAATGAACATTTCAAACCTCTCCCCTTGCACGTGCTCGGCTGGTGTTTGAGGGGAAAACCTGGGAGCCCTGGGCTTTGCAGAGCCGGCTGGGGCTTCTCCCAGCTGTGGGGCGGCTGCTCTCCCACAGCCCCCACCCAGGATGGGTCTGTCCCTCGGGGAGATGGAGGGGAGCGCGCTGAGAGGGGATTTGCTCTGTAATTGCAGCTGTATTTCCAGGAGGGGAGTGATCCCGGGAACGCCTGCATGATCTCCGTCTGTGCTCTCAGGAGGGGGGTGAGTGTTTGCAGAGCTTCTCTTGTCCCTCGATGCACAGATACATAGAGAGCAGAGGAGAAACGAGAGCGCAAGGCTTATGTATTTTGGGGAGGCGGCATAGAAAAGTTTGCGTTCAACATGTTTCCTTCCAGAATCCTGAAGTGGAGCTGGCGTTTTTCCCTTCTGCAAAGGTCTCAGACAAAGCTCCTCAGCTCCCTCTTGTCTGCACAGCAAAAGGCACCGTGCTGTCCTTCACACAGGTCCTGTGTTCGCTTCAACTACTGGAGCGACTTCAGCAACTCCAAGGGTCCCAGCCCTGCTGGAATTTGCTTCCAGCTGTTCAGTGGAGGTTTTTTGTAGCTTTATTTTGATTTTTTTTTTTTTTTAAGTCAAGGACATCACACACATGTGTGCAAACTGTATTTAAAAACATTTAGGATATACCAAAATTATCTTGCAACTTTAATTCTCTTCCCAGCTCTACTCCCATTTTCTGTGCTATGAGACAGCCTTTAATTAGACCACTACAATTACAGACCTGCTTGGGGAATGAATCAGGGTTGTGTGGTAAAAGACACCATTGTCCAAGGATGTCTACCCCATTTCTGGCAGGAGTGGAAAGATGAATGGTGAGTGAGGTGGGGGTTTGTGGAAAGAAGAAAAAGTATTAAAGGCTGTTCGGATGTTCACTAGGGAATTAGCACTTTCAGTGCTTCTGCCAGTGATTCCAGGCTAGTTACTTAAACCAAACTCTGCATGGGTGGTCACTAATTTAAGTATTCCTCATATTCTGGGTATCTGACTTGAGACCCAGGGTACCAACCTGAAAACCTGGGCAGTTGCAGGAGAAGCTCAGGAGACCTGCAGTGTAGAAAATAATCATTGTAAAGCTCTGAAAAATTAAAAATCTTCGGCATGCCTGATTGCACTGTCCCCATAGCCATGAGTGCTTCAGCTTCCCTTTTCCTTCTTTGCTTCCCAGTCTGTGAAACTGGGGAAAGCTCATCCTTTCCCTATGCTGGGAAACAGCAAAGATAAATTCGTATCTGTGCCGTGGCACACAAAGGCACCGCTGCTCTGCCCCTGGGCTGAGCCCTGGGTGCCCAAGGGGGTCAGGGAGCACACGGGGTGCGCTGGGGCTCGTCCCACCAGGTCCACATGGCTTTGGAGGGTCGGAGCAGCCCCTTTCTCTCCCTGGCCCAGCCCGGGACAAGCACCCCGCCGGGAAAATGGGAGTGCGCTGTCTCATGCACATGCATGAGGAGAGGGAGAACGGCTCCGTTTACCGTAATTCTGCCTTTTTCCCACTTTCGAGTGCTTGGCTTTGCAGGAACATTAAGTCGTCTTTATCTGTCTGAGTAGCAAACATCCCCATACACCCCCCAGCAAAAAAATACTTTCCTAATGGTCCTTTGAGGCAGAACGCCGTGCCTTACTGCCTTGTTATTAGGAAGAAATCTCGGAGGCACAAATGTTGATCTTTTGCTGCACAGCAGTTTATGGCAGGATAAAAGGTTTCTGAAAATAGGTTTGATTTAAATAAAACAAACTCTCTCCACTTTAATTTTTCATGTGTGAACGCTTCAGAGAGCGCTTCTGTAAACGTCATTACAGCACATGCCATTGCGTGCCAAATTAGAAGTTTCAGGGGCTTTGAAATTAGGCATCTGTTATCTCTTGCCTGGGGTTTACTCAATGAAAACAAGAATTCAAAACGCGAATGCGCGCAATCTTTACAAAAATACTGATGTTTACAGCTTGACCTTTACTTTCTAGTGTTTAACTAACGGCTAAATATTTGAAATTATGCTTTGGCTTATAAATGTTTATCATCTAAAAGGGATGACACCAGAGTTCTTGCAAAAATAAGAGTTCCTTGGAATAATGTGACTGAAAAGAGTTCCACAGTAAGGGGAAGAAAGGGAAATGATTGGGACTTTCTGGGCAGGTCTCCTTGTCATGCCAGCAACCCTCTTTTTCTGGGGGTGGCAACACAATTCCCCACTGCCTGGCCCTGTGCTGTTCCTGTCTCCAGGTAAAATCCGGGGCCCTGGGGGAGGCCCCAAAGGCCATCCTGCAAAGCTGGTGGCAGTGCTGGGCCGGGTAAGAGCTGCAGTGGTGTGAGCCAAGGGGCAAGTTCATCCCACAGCGTGAGCCTTGTGAAAGCTGTCTTGCAATAGTGGGGCTGTTCCTGCAGCTGTGCAGGAAAACCTGCTGGGTTTTGTCCTGGATTTCTACAGAATTATGTAGGAGGCTGTAACAGGTGGAATTTCTGATCAATGTTTTAGAGAAGCTGGAAGCAGGAGAGGATGGGGTCAGAAACAATGTCAGAAGGGCCACAAGGAGCTATCACGTAGCTCCTCGTTTTCACTTTTTCTCCCTTGCCACACAGTATCCTGCTTTTCCAGTTTTCTAAGTACCCGAAGCTGTAGTCATTCTCTGTAGGGGATGCTGGGGCTGTCCCTTAGCTAGAAAGTGGCTTTTTTTCACTGTGCCTTTTCCACAGGTGCAGGAAGTCAGCATGAATTCAGTTCAGGAAAGGTGGCTCAAGGAGCCATTCCTGCATCTCTTTTTCTCTGCTGATGTAAACATGTAAAGATATTTACATCATCTTTACACCTCTGCTGTTTGTGAGAACAACTCTGGCTCAGTCTTTCATGGGTTTCTTTTATCAATTCTGTTTATTGATGAGCTTATTGCTTGATTTCTTCCCCTTCTTGTACTGTTTTTTCACTTGGCTGAAGAAAAAACTCTTCTTCCCTTTCTCTTTGCATGTACTATTCCATTTCTTTTTCCCCGAATTTGGCAAGTGCATAAAACGTGAAGCAGGTTGATAAGCCTTCTGCCAATGTCTCCAGCATTAGATACGATTCATTGACCCAACCTTGAGGAGATGTAAAAGTCCAATAAAACCTATTCAAGATGTTGTTTTGGAAGGCGTGCAGGAATAGGGAGCGAGAGGTCCTTCAGCATGTCATACCTTCCCTTCCTCTCCAGGAACAGGGCTGATAAGTTCTGCTTCCTGTCTGCCTTTGAAGATGTTTTTCAGTATATTAAGTAGTGCAGATATTCTTATGTTGATGGTTTTGCAGGCCTGGTGGTAAGGAAGACTGCCCCCACCTCTGTCCTGTCCTCCTCCCTGCGTAAGCTTACCCTGCAAGGCAAGAGCAACATGTGTGAAACACAACCTTTTCCATCCACAGGGCATTTTTTACCTGTGGAATAGACAGAGTTGCAAACACATTTTGTTAGGTTGCACACTAGTCCAATTTCCTGATAGAGGCAAAGCTGCTCATTAGTTCATATGAACTGGAGAGCAACAAAAAAAAATCCTCAGAGGTATCACATTAGATTCTAATCTCAGTTACAAGAGATGTGTGACTCCAGTGGTTTTGGGTAAGCTATTCCTAATGGGTCACTAAGAGCAGGATGTAGCCCACCTTGGTTTAGAAGTATTTATTCCTGGTTCACTTATTCACAGATAATGACAATGCTGTTTTGTCTGAGCGCTGGAGGTGACCTATGGATGTGCCAGCTGGAATCATCTGGTCACAGGAAAAGCAGAGATTCTCAGATTTAGGACAGGCTTGCAGGCTGTTAGACTGGACATACATATTTATTTAAATTATTCACTATTGGTTAGCAAAGAACTTTTTTTTTTTTCAATTGGTTTGAAACAATTTGTCTCCCAGGTTGGGGGGGTCAGAATTTGGATTCAGATTTTGCTGAGAGAACTGCTTGACATGATCCATCTTGCTCTGTGTCTGGTATTTTGGGGTGCTTCAGCTATTTTCCCTCTGCTTTCAACATTGTGGTTTCTAAATACTTCTTCCTTTCAATGGCCAGTGGCAGATGAATTCCTTTTTCTCTCCTATGAACTAAGAGATGGAGCAAAGGCAAAGTGCAGCTGCTGGAATATCAGTGTTTCTATCAAAGTTATGTACCCTCTGTTAGGACAGCTTTCAAAGTCCAATGAGTGTTTATGTGGAACAGTTGAATTTATTAGCTTAGCGTCTGAATGGTGCCATTATTTTTTTTTTTTCATGCAACTTTCCAGTACTTCTTTCCACTTTACCCACTTTTCCAACCAGGCCATTGTGCAGTGTTATCTCTGAAAGCACTGTCAGATAACACTGGACAATCACTGGTACAGTACAGACTTTGGGTGGTTAATTAACCACTCCTCTATCAGTATGGCTGTGACAAGGGAACTTGTCCTAATGGGGTGACTGGTAGGAAGCTGACTGCTTCCCTCAGCAAATGCTGCGTTTGTGTTTTCATCTGCATGTTTTGGGTCAGATTTTGGTACATGCACACTGATTTTACTGCCATTCTGATGTGTCTCATGTGTATCTCTCAGGTTTGTAGGTATTGCCTGGTAACCTGGATGGCAGCCTTTCACCATGCAGTAGGAAAAAAAAAAAAAGAGAAATAAAAGAAAGGGAAAAAAACCTCCTTAACCCACTAAAACCCTAAAACACACACACAACCACCCCCCCCACCCCCATTCCATTAGAACATTTGGATTAAATGCCAGTGGAGGGTCCAATGCAGAGCAAACATTTCCTCTCAAGTTTCTAAGCTGTGTGCTGGGCAAAGTGAACATCCCAAGGGCAGAGCGCAGGCCCTGCCCTCCAAGGTCAGGGCTGTGTGGCTGGTGCCAAGCTGTGTGGTGAAGATCCCACCGGTGACAGGAACAACACACAGTTTTACTGAAATGTAAACTTTTCTGGTTTTTCTGGGCTTTTGTCGTACCTGCATTGTACTTGCATCTCTGCTGTGAGAGAGGATCAGGTCTCTTAAAAGAGGGACCTGCCCTGTGAGGATGCTCCATGTGTTTTCTGTCCTTCTGTGACCTTTCCATAGGTTTTGGGTGAAAGACAACCTGCGTGGTGCCTATTTCCCATCCTGATTGGGGAACAACCTTCATCAAACACACTTTAACCCCCAAGATTTCAGTTGTCAACCAGAGCTTTATTAAACAGAATTATAAGCTATTTTAACTGCCATCACTAACACAGACAACGACCACATTTAAACCCGAGGGTCTACTGTTAAGTTTTACCCTTAAAACTTTTGTGAGGAGTCCGTGCCTAACATCACTTTGGTCGCCTGGCCCCTACATCCACCACGCCCCTCTTTTTTTCCACATTTCTAGTTTGCTGTTGCGCTCCCCTCGTTTTGTACAGGACTGTAACGGTGTGAGCCCCGTAGCTCCGCTCGCAGGTGAGTGCTGCTCTCTCGGTTGCTCTGCCGGGGTGCCAGACTGTTCCTGGGAGCAGGGAGATGCTGTCTCAGCCGGTGGAGAGGCTGCACCGTCTCTCAGCGCCTTCCCTGTTGCTGGGGATTGGAAAAACTGCTTGCTCTGGGAGCAGATGGCCACCTCTCCACCCATCCTCTCAGGTATGGGGAGGCAGCCAAAACCCAGCTTAAAAGAGCAAAGCGTAACCTGTTCAAAGGAGAACAGAAAGGAACATTTTTTTTTCAAACAGCTTAATGAAGCACTTGTTAAGGACTGCCAGGGACAGATTTCCATTCTACACAGGATATTCATTAGGAAAGTAAACACCCTCCAGCACCATTTGAAGGAACAAAGCAAGCTTGCATTTTCTAACGAGGTGTTAATTTAATGAAGGAGGGGACTGGCAGAGGAGCAGGAGGCAGCTACGAGCGACTGCCGCCTTTTCCCGGGAGGAGGGGGCGGCTGTGCCGTCCTGCCTCGCCGGGCGGTGGAGGACGGCGGGAGCCGGGCACCTCACACGGGCAGGGACGGCCCCGGGCGAGGAGCTGGCAGATGTGGAGCTCAAAGCGGGGCTCCCCAGAGCCAAGAGTCTCAGCTGAGCGACCAGGTCCCCTCAAGGCGATGGTTTCAGGGTAGCCTTGTGGGCACTTTTTTCGCGGGTACCAAGACTGATGGGATGTATCTGCAGGGGCAGCTTCCACTTCGCTGCCCCTGGGCAGGAGCCCAGAAACCCATTTGAGTGGGAGCCATGCTCCTGCTCTGTGCCCTGCTCCAAGGCCTGGAGTCTTGAGATGTCCAAAGTCTGCTCTCAGGGTCCCTGATGCTTACTGTCACCCCAGGGCAGGGTAAAGTAGCAGATACTCAGGTGTCAAAAGAGCCAGATATTTATTTGTTTCACAAGGAAGCGAATCCTGCGGAGGTTTTCACATTTTTTCTCTTTAAAATGAATCAAAACATTCTGACTAATTTCCTTTCTGTGGGAAATTGTCTTTCTGAAGCTGATCCCACAAACAGACACGAAATGTCACAGCTTCTTGCAAAATAGATGCACGGCAGGTCAGCCACCTCTGCTCTGGTTAAGATATCCATGGATTTGTGACTCACTGTCCAGAAGGAGCTGGTGCAGGGCTGAGGTGTGTTCAGCAGCAGGTCCTCCCAAGTGAGGCACAGCTCCGAGGTCACTCATAGCAAAGGGGGATGGAGCGTCCCAGCTGGCTTTTCTGGAGAGGTGAGAAACACCCGGAACGCTTTGCCCTGCTACAGCTGGGGGATGAAGGTAATGTGTGTGCTCCCAGGATGAGCCAGGTGCCACCGAGGGAGGGCTGGGGGGTGAGGGCGAGTTTTTCTGCATCTCATGCCAGGATTTTAGCCTCAAGCTTATCCCTTGTTTTCATACATGTGTGTAATTCCTACCAGGGAATTGCTTCCAGGGCATCCAACCAGCGCAGTTGTTCCCCGTGGGGACAAGGCCAAGGCAACCTGCCCTCCCAGCTTTGGAAGAATGGGAATGCCTGTGGAGCTTGGCTGGGGATGAGGTTTAGGAATTGGAGGGAAAGCACATGACATGAGGCCAAATCTCATTTAATATCCTATCCTGGTTTTTGATCAGAGCATACAGCACGTGGGAGAGGAGAGCAGAAATAAGGCCGCATGAGAAATTCTGGCCATGAACCCAGTCATCGGGAACACTGGCACAAATGAGGTCATTTCTCGTGTTTATATTTCTGCATGCATTGTACAATCCTGTTCCTCCTCCTTGTGTCACTGAGATGTGAAGGGAATTTCCTGCACACGCATGGCATTGTTGTTGCAGGGCTTTTGTGAGCATAAACCACTTCAAGCAGCGAGAAGGAACAATACTCTGTTCTGACGGCAAAAACACAAAGTTGGGAAAACTCCCACTCCCTCAAATCATTTTCCTTCTGGCCGCTTGATGAATATTTTATTTGAAGATTAGGACGAGAAGTGGCCGCATTTAGCAGCTGCTGACTCGTTCCAGCGCTCTCAGGATGCTGAGGTCGCTCTCCAGCGCTGTAAATCAGCCCGGCCGAGCTGTGGCAGCTGGCGAGGGGGCTTGTGGGGAGCCCACTCCTTTCCCAGTGCATTGCAGCTTTTCTGTCAGACCTAAAAGCAAAAAAGCACGTTGGAAGGGGGAGTGTTCACCTTGCAGTCTCTCACCTTCAGGTGTGGTTCACTCGCCACAGTGGGACAAGTTGGAAGTAAGTGTCTCCTTAGGCTTTGTGATCCCGTGAAATAGGAATGTTTGTATTTCTTTGGCTACTGGATTAAAAATGCTGGTTTGCACTGGGAGTCGAGGGTGGTGGGACATGTTCAGTCACGGGGTCCTTGTCAGTGGGCCAGGATTGGAGTGATGCAAAATGACTCAATATTCCACCAGAGTCCAATTAAAAGCAGATGTACAAATGGAGATCATCTCCTGCCCACCCCTTCATCCTGCCCCCGGCCTCAGCTCTGACGCTGTGGCTCAGGGCAGCAGAACTTTCCTGAGGGTGAGCTATAAGGCCATTCCCGAGCTGTCTCCCAAGCCCCAGGCTAGAGGGGAGCTGAGGCTTGGGGAGAGAAAGCCACCCCTGAGAGCAGCCCCGAGGCTGCTGCGATGGGCAGAGCTCCCCTTGCCCTCCACTCCCATGCAGCACATCCAGAACCCAACTACGCTGATGTCCCACCCGGGCAGCGCAGCTACCACCAGTGAGGGGACGGGCATGGGGCAGTGCCACCATCCAGCAGCCAGACCTGAGGGAAATGGTGGTGTCCCTGACACTGCAGTAACACCCCTCTTCCAAAATTACACTTGGAAGAGGCTTCAGAGGGCAAAAAAACAACAGAGAAAGAAAAAAGAAAAAAAAACCTGAACAAAAAGCCAACCCTTGTGTAAACCCCAGGGCTGGAGGAATAAAAGTGCCAGAAAACATTTATATTGGGCTCCCCTGATATCAACACAGATGAAATGGATCCCCATGCTTCCCTCCAAACCACAGGCTCTAAAGTGGATTCCAAATCCCATCCCCACTTTAATTTAAGGGCCTCCCAATTAGACCATTGGATGCCTTTCAAAGCTTTGTATAAATTGGAGATTATGCATCCAGCAGCAGAGGTTTGTCTCCTCTTGGAGCAGCCGCCGGCCACAGTGCGCTGCCCAGCCTGCCGCAGGTTCTGGAAGGGAAATTCAGGGGCCAAACGTGGTGTCCATGTGGCCCTTGGAGGGCAGCTCCAGCCCTGCTGCCTCAGGACAGGTTTCTGCTCCAGCCATTTGGTGTCAGAAATCCCTCAGTGCTTCTGGGGGATGCAAGTGGCAGGGCTGTGGGAGTGAGATGTTCTCCAGTGCACTGACTGCAGTGGAAAAATCTCAGGAGAAGGGAAAAAAAGTCCTTTTGAGTTGATTTGAAATGTTCTTGCTGTTCTCCCTCTTCCCTCCTCCCCCAAACCAGCAATCAAAAAAAAAAACAAACCCCTAAAAAAAAACCTCATTACAGAATATGGCACAAATCCAAATAGTTTTGGTCATGCTGTATTTTTCCCGGTTGATTTTAAAGACTTGTTGTTGTTGTTGTTGCCCAGAACAAGGATCCTCCTGTATTTTCATAAGAAATAATACAGTCCTAGGTAGTGGAATCTTTCAGTGGGAGAAGGAAGAACCAGAGTTTTTTTCATTCCTGTATGAACCCCAAATGTTTCCTCTTGTGCCATGGCATCCCCTCTCCTATCTGCCTCTGCTCCAGGGGCTGCTCCTACTCCTGGAGTTTGTGGGTGATTGTTATCTCCAGGACCGAGCTGCCCCATGTGTGAAGGGGACACAGGGAGATGTCCCTGTGGAATGCGAGGGAAGAGAGCTGTGGGCACAGCCACCTTCCTGCAAGCGCTGCAGGGGGGCCCAGTGCATGACTCCTTTTCCTAAGGGTCCTACAGGATGGCTGGAAAAGGTCTCCTTAAGGTGGCAGGTGATGTTGGGTGGCTGCTGTGGCCTTGCATTTCTCCTGTTGCTCCCCAGTCCTGCATTCCCCATCCTGTGCAGCTGCTGGACTGTCAGATCCGAACAGACTCTGGGTCCTGTCCCAGTCTGCTTGGAGATCAGGAGCTGCCACTCAGAGTACTTTGGACTTCCAAAGAAATGAACCAAACCAGCTGGAGATAGATCATTTTATTGACCTGCATATTGATGGAAGTGTGATTGTTGTCCTAACTGTAATTATCTGCCACCAGGCTGCTGAGCCCAAACTCAATCTCACTGGGCCAGCTCATTGCACTGGCACTAACTGGCTTCAATGAGTGGATTAATTTAATAATCAATGATTAAATGAGCAAGAGGTAGGCAAGTCATTTACTTGGGCTTTTCCACATCAGTTTAGGTCTGGACTTCCTGAGGAGCTGGAGCTGCAGAGTCCTGAGCCTGGGTCTGTCACTCAGCAGATTCCTCACTTTTTGGACCAGCTGATGGGTGCCAAATACAGGATTTAATTTTTTTTTTCATCTCTTTAAAGTCATTTTTCATGGTTAAATGCCCTATTTGGCATAGTTCAAATTAGGACAGTCTTTGTTTTTGGCAGAGGAGTGGAGCACTTGCAGGATGGCTAATTTGCTGCTACCACTAATGCCAACTGCTTCAAACTGTGGAGCCTTGAGTGAGGCATGTAGGGCCTGACTGAACTTTAAGTTATTTTTTTCTCATGCACAGGAATGTCCCATTTTTATCAGTCTTCCCTTGAAACATGAGAATTCTTAAAAAAAAAAAAAAAAAGCAGGCAGGAAAAAATAATTGCAAAACCCAAAGGATAAATTTGTGTCTCTTTTAATGCAAAAACCACAACGTCACCATTAAACTGTCAAATTATCCTCTGTTTAATTTCTATATAAAATTTAAAACTTTCTGCAGACAGCCAATAAACCTCAAGGTGATAGGACTTGTTTCTGCTTCCATTGAAGTTGGTGGCAAACCTCCCATTTATTTTGGTGTGTAGGATCAAACCCCCAGCACATAAATAATCCAGCACTGAAGGTGCTCTATGATTCTTCTGTCCATATCTCTCTCTTCCTCCCTGAAAACTTCTGAGGCTGGGCCCAACATTGATCTCATGCACAGGCTGGGAGAATCTTTATTTCTTTCTTTCCTTTTTTTTTCCCCCCCCCCTTCTCTTCTTTGTGGGTTTTGATCTCTCCCTTTGAAATGGAAGCAGATTCCCTGCAGGGTGCTCTGTGATCATTTGCTGGGTGTAGTCGCATGCTTTCACTTCTTGCTGTAGGTGAAATGGCTCATGTGCAAGGATATTAACTCTCTGCTAGGCAGGAGCAACATGCTGCATTCCTTCTGTTTTCCTGGATGCTTAACAGAGAAGGCAGCTTCCCCCCAGCCCCAGAAAGCCTCACTGTGTGCCTGGGGTGGTGCAGAGCTGTGGGAGTGCAAGATGTGTGAGAGGAGACATTTTAGGGAGACCCAGGTCTTGGACAGACCCACGTGTACAGTTAGCCTGTGATAGCTGTGCTAAATAGGAAGATATCACCTCTTCCTGTAAATTCATGCCCAATCTAATGCTTGTTGTCAATTATGATCTGCTGCTGTAGGAGAAAATGTAATTTCCCCTTGGTTTCACTGGAATGAAGTAGCTGGAGAGGGAAGCTGAGGAGGGAAATTACGGTGATGGGTAAGTGTCGGGAGAGAAAAAAAAAAAAGTCTGTTTTAACAGGAGAGCTCTGGTTAGGCCTAGCCCAGAGAGGTATGTAAGAATGTGCTTGTGATTTGCTTCCAACAACATTTTTAAGCCTATACTTAACTATAAGCATGAGTATCTCATTGCTTAAGGTTAAGCACGTGCTGAAATACTCATCTGGAGGTAAGCCCTGGCTGGCAGAGCTGGAAGAAACAGAGATCACATAATCAACCTCCGAAGCAAGAGCCTAATCCTACCCAGTCAGCTATTCCGGGGGAGTTTCCAGGAAGGCAAAGAGGTTGCAGAAGGTGGATCTGCATCTCTGATCTTACAAATTTCCTGGCAGGTGCAAAAGCGACTGCACTGAACAATACCAGAGGTGTTTGCAGGATTGGCCTAAGGCTTTGTCTGCAGTAGCAGATGAGGTTAACAGGCTATTTAAAACAAACAAAGAGCCCCACCTCCCTCCAAAAATTTCAGAAAGATGGCCCCTGTGGTTGTGGTGTGATTTAAAAAAAAGATTTAAGCTCTGAAACTCTTCCTATAGCTCTAGAAAAAAATATCAGTCTTTCCTCCTTTTCCCCAGTCAGTTTTGTAAATTCATATCCTGAAGTCACACCGGTATTATGGAGTCAGTCTGGGCATCTCTTCTTACACCCTCATATCTTGGATTTTCTTATTATTATTAAAAAAAAAACAAACCCAGATTATGCTAAGCAGTTCTTTTTTAAATGATGTTTATTTTTTAAGTGGAATTTTTAACAGGAAATTTTCCAAATAATTGCGCTTAAAGAATGTGTGTGTGTACATGTAATGGGGTAAACTATGCTCTTTACTCCTGAAAAAATACATGTGCACACACATGCACAAAATAACAAGGAAGAAAGAGAAAGGAAAGGCATTTGCTTAGGGATATGGAATGCAAAACTGGCTTTATTTTACGCCTTTGGAGAATGTTACAACATCAATGAATGTGGTGCCATCTCTTACCATCTGTGAAATACAGGATCATGTATATAGCAAGCAGAGAGGCAAACACAAAAGGAGAGAACGCCAGGCCAGGGTGGGTGCGCTGCCGCAGGGGCTGAGGTGGCCACGCTCTGCTGGGGGCACAGGGAGGGGCTTTGGGCACTCCAGGCTCCATCCAAACTGGGCTGAAGGTCCTGTTTTCACTGCTTCTGGCAAAGGCACTGTTGATGCAGCCCCTGGATTTCTTCTGTCTAGTGGAGACGTGGGGGAGGTGATTGAAGCGTTTCCAGGCGTTCCTGGCTCCAGAGAATGCTCGGGAGGGTTTTTGGTGTGCCGGTGGTTTGTGCTCTGCGCTCAGGGTCTGTCAGCAGCCCCTGGTCTGTCCTGCAGCACCACACCCCTGGGACAGCTGAGACAGCCTGGCTGCCCCACAGGGACAGCAGGATCCCTCCCATCACCCGAGGCTTTGCTGCCAAAGTGTCGGGTGCCTCTAGGAATGCCCTCTGCAGCCACTGCTTCAGCCTCTGATTTAGCTGGATTCACTGGAGAAAAGGTCTGGTTCTCAAACCCCAACGACATGTTTGAAGGCCAGGCTGGGTTTGTCCCAGGATGAAACTATCAGGTGTAATCCCATGGATGATCATCATATGGCATGGATACATTGGTAAGGCACTGGGTGGTAGGTGGCTCCTAGGCAGTGTTCCAGCAAAGACCTCGCCCTTGGATTTTCATGGAGCTGATGATCCACAGAAAAAGGTAACAGCGTGCTGGAAACAATAGAAGTTATCTGCAAGTATGTTCAGGAAGGCCTGGGGCTTTCAGATGCAAATACAGAAATATATTTAACATCTTGACTTCTATTCTTTTGTCATAATACAAAGTGGAAAGACAATGTTTAGTAAATGTTTACATCTTACAAAGCGGAGTTTTGCAAATTGCATTGTAGCTCTTTGGGAGGAACCAGGAAAGAGGGCAGGATGTTAACAACATAAAAAAGAATGGCAATAAAACCCACCCCTAATATTAATTGTCTAAGAGGAAATGCATCTATCTCTCATCAGGACATTGCAGACTCTGCTTTGCATTGCTGGAAGCCTGAGAACACTAATGGTTTTTTGGCATGGAGAAGCAAGTTCTTGCATACTTGAAACATAACTCATTTACAGTTGTTTTGATGGATGCTTAAAGCAGCATGGAGAACCCCCAGGTCCCATCGGCTCGTGAGCAGCAGAGCTCAGATGTAGATCTGGCTCAGCTCCCTGACGTGGGAACTGGAGGGGACTGCTCTGATTAAACACCTCCATTCTGTTTTGGTCCTGAGGTTGGCTGTGTTATGCAATGAAAATCTACCAACAGTTTTCCCTGTGAATTAATAACACACCTGAAAGGGTTCTCGAAGGATTGTTTGCACCAGCAGGATGGCACGGAGCCACCACAGCAGTTCTGCAGCGAGGTGGCAACAGCTCCCACTCCCTGAGGGTCTGGGCCCCGGGCGGGGCGAAGGTCGGCCCAGTGCTGGCAGGTTAAATTGAACAGGGATGCCTCAGTGCTTCAGGGCAAGCTTGGGAGCTGCAGCCTCATCCTCTTCCTCCTTGGAGCAGCAGCTGAGTGTCACCAAGCACTGGGGCCAGTGCAGCAATGCCACCCAGCCACAGCTGATGGGGGGAAGTAAGGGCTGACCTGTAAGAATGGGCCCCCAAATTCTGTGTATGTATTTGTGCACAGGTCTGGGTATGGAGAGAGGTGGAACAACAGGTTTGTGGCTGCAGTGAAATCCTTCATCGCTGGCCAATGCCAGACAGGGTGTAAAAGCCTCAGCTCTTGATGTTGTTTACTCAGATGTGAGTCTTTGCCCCACGTTTCAGTTCCTCCCACACTGCTGTCCAAAGATGAGTTGGAAGATGAAGATTAGCACCATCACACAAACTCCTGTGAAAAGTGACTTGTGCCCAGCCCCCAGCCCATTTCTCATGGTGCCCAGAATGCAAAACCATGAAGCAAAGTGGTCCCCATGGGCAGTTTCTCTAAGTGCTGAAAACGGTTACATTTATGTTGAATTATTTTCGTTCCATTCTGAATCAAGTCCTATGAAGCTGCAATGAATGACATTTCCTTTGCTGGCAGGAAAAGGAATGGGGTTATGAAATGCGGCTGTCAAGGATTCCTGCATGAACACTGGAAATCCACTTGTGGAGATGCAGAGGAGCTGATACCAAACACTTCAGAGGCAAATTTTCTCTTTCACATAGGCTATGTAAATGTCTATGCACCTCCCTCCTTCCAGGTGAACCAGAGACCTGCTCTTCTGCTGCTGTTATTTTCACAGCATATTCATTCCTGTTCTACACATACCATCCTTAGGAAAACGGGCAGAAGCACATTCCAGTAGTTAAATAACACTTAATTTTTTTAAGCCCAGTTTTCCTGCATCCCTTTCTATTCCTTCCATTCCTTTCCCTCCCTGCCCTTTCACCTCCAAGCATCCATTCTCCCTATCGGTTCCTGGCTGCACGGCTCTGCCCTTCCTGGTGCTGCACATCCCTCCTGACAGCTGGCAGGGGAACTGCAGGAGCCTCTTCCTGCTCCACCCTCACAGGAGGTTTTGGGGCCCTGCAGGGAGCTGCAGACTCACTGCTGGCTGACTTGCAAGGGCAGGAGAACTGCTCCAAACTCCACCTGGCAGTGAGGAAGGTGCAGGATCTGCTTGACCAAGAGGTTTTGCAGAAGATATTTCTGGAGGGAAGGAAACCTCTGAGCAGTCAGAGCTGTGCAGGAAGCTTGGGCTGAAAGCCCTGGACCCTACCAGTAATTAATGTAATTAATAATAGAAACAGAATAAAATTCTAATTGTCCAGGGTGAATATTGGCTAAGATGCTCATAATCATATAAAACTTCTTCTAGGGTCTTCTGTGAGCACAAGTGAGCTCGGAGAGCTTTTACAGCCAGAATCTCCCATAGCAATGCTGTGTCCTAACGAAGCGGGAATGATCTGCAGGACCTTTAGCTCTTTACATCCAGGAGATACTGTTTTCTTGAGGATCCTTTTCACAGATACTGACCGTGACTGGTCTTAGACTTGCTCATGTTGAGCTGTGATAATGTGGCAGCTGGGATAAATAAAAGAAAGAGGACATTTAGGATATCTGGCTTCCAATGTGATTAGCACTGGGAAATTTTATTTGTTTTTATTGCATGAGGACAAAATTTGCAAAATCTCCCAAATTGGCTTAAAGGCTTAAAGTAGCATTTTTAAAAGCAATTGAATGTTTAGGCCTTGGCCTCCCTCTCATTTTCTGTGGGAGAATATCAAGGCAAACATTCAGAAGCATCACAGTTCTTTAGCCAAACTCCTTGTGGGTACTTGGTAGGTTTCCCTTCCCTGTTTCTAATTTGGTTTATACCCCAAAGCCAACTGGTTTTTGCTTTTCGTTCTGTGGGTGGGAAAGCTTGTGAGAAGGTATTAACAGCTATGCATCCCAGGCAAGCGATTTCTTCTCTGAACTTTCCTGGATGTGTGGAGGAAATTCTTCCCCAAATCAACAGCATGTTTTCAGGCCTTTGTTGTTGTTGTTTTGTCAGGCAGATCCACATCAGGAAACCTGAGCACCTGGAGAAGGTTCAAGCGCAGACTGAGCTTCAGGTCTCAGCTTGGACTCGACGGATATTAATAACAACTACGAATCTTTCATCAGCAGAGCTCTCCTGCGTGTTCCTAATGCCTGAATTGTTGTTTATTGCTCAGGGTCTGGTGTTCCGGTTGTTCCTCTCCGTGGCACACATACAGGATTAGTGATTCCTGCCATTTCAGCAGCTTTCGCCTCTGGTTTGTCTCTGGATCCCAGCTGGGGTTGGTGCCCTGCACGCTGCAGCCACCAGGCTGGGTCGGGTCTGTCCGTCAGGTGTGGCCTCCAAACCCCTCCACTGTTGTGGGGCGTCAGCTGGGAGCTGCTCCTGTCAGCAACAGGCACATGAGGCACAAAATGAGAGGGTCATGGGCAAGCTGCAGGGTCCTGGGGGAAACCGCACTCTGCTGAGGGCTCCTGACCTCCTCCAAGTCATCCCACTTTCCTGGCCATAATAACTGGCTGCTCACAGGCACTTACTGTGATCCCACCTCTTCCCACTTGATCCAGGAGGGAGAGCTACACTTCAAAGCCCTTCTGTCTCCTTCTTTGCTGTTGGCTGTCTTTTGGAAGACGTTTTTGTTTCTCCTGCAGCTGTTAGAAGGGAGCCAGTCCCTGGGCTCTGAGCCTCTCTTCTTACTCCTTCACTTACCAGGAGTGACAGCCACCTCCTGAGGAACATCTCCCTTCCAGAGGCAGAGGACAGCTGAGTCTCTGTCTGACCTCGGAGGAAAGGCTGACTGTCAAAGAGAGAGGCAAAAAGTGTGAGGATGCGATTTCCTCTTGGGGTGGAAGGGCACTGAGGAATCTCATGTGTTCAGGTTTACCCAAGCTTCCTTTCCCAAAGCCAGCTGGTTTCTGTCACCCTCAGAAGCCCCCAGAGATGTCCCCTGAGAGCTTAATGGGTCACAGGTTTGGGTCAGTGTAGTAATTCCTGGAGCAGTTGCCTAGCTGGGGGGAAATGTGTGCTCCAAACACAGCAGGGGCCACATAAAACAGATCATTGTTCTTTAATCAAATCGTACTTTGTGCTAATACCACAGTTTCTTCCTCCAAGTAAAGATTGGTGATCAAAATTTTAAGTACATTTCCAAATTAAATTTGTTAAAATGCTGCCTCCAGTGTGTGTAGGGGAAAGCTCACACCAACATTCATTTTAAAGCTCAATTCGGCGCTGAGGGTTTAGGGCTAATAATGAATTTAGCAAGGTACTAGTTAGGCTTTGATGCTAATTATTTTAAGTATCGTAGGTTCTGATTCACAAGACAGTAATCACAGGTCGTTATTACTAACATTATTAGGTTAAGTTAAAAATTAGCTTTTAGACTTAGAGCCTCATGTACTAATGCACCCTGAAATGAAACACCTGTGTGATGCCTTAACAGACAATTGAGGGAAATTAGGCTCCTTAATTAAATGAGCTACAAGCATGTGTGTTGTTACACTGATGAAAAATGGTACTTGAACCTTTTGACAGTGATTTTCCATTGCTGAAATGGAAACTGGTTGGAAAAAATGATCACAGATTTTGCTTTGTGATATAAAAGAGCTGTGACCTTGCTTTGAGATATTGGGGTCAGTGCCCCACACACTTCCAGGAATAAGTTGAACTACAAGTAATTTTGTTGGCTGGACTCTTAAATGGGCTAAAATAGGATCAGCATGTAGGGGCTTTGTGTCTTTAGGAAAACACACACACAAATCCAGTTTTCTGACGCAGCTTTGATGACAGGAGACAGTACAGCAGATTCTTTCTCAGACTTTTCTTTTTGGGTGCCTCTGCCACATCCAGCAGCAGCCCTGGCGTTCACGGAGGGATGAAGCAGTTCCAGGAGGATTGGCTTTTACTTCTGAGAGAGCTGGGATGGATGCCCTCACCTGTGGAGCTCGGGGCCCCCATCTCCTCCGCCAGCTCAGGGCAGGTGATGGCCCTGCTGGTGTCTCTCCAGCGCTCCCAAGACCTTGAGACAGCACAGAAAGGTGGCTCCAAGAGGCCCTTCCCTCTGGCCTTGTGCTCCACTGGTGCTTTGCCATCAACAATTCCTTTCCAGGTGCACTGAAAGGTGCTCATTTTAATAATGTCTTAAATGGGGTGGTTATTTCCATATGGACTATTCTACTTCCTTTAGTTTAGGTTATCTGTGGCCCAGAAACTTGTTTCATTTGGAAGGGCCCAATATTTGCATTTCAATGGGACCCTCTAGGTATAAAATCCATTGAGAAGTATCTGCAGGCATGTTTGTGTGGGATTTTGGTCCCTTTGCATCTCACAAAGAATTGACAGATATTTAATTCAGAGAGGGAAGGAAGGAAGATAAAGTCCTCATCTCCAAGTGTAAAGTTTCTTTACAAGGAACTATGGAAAGCGTAGATAATTCGATTTGCCCAAGAGCATAGCCCAAAATAGGGCACAGATTCCAACCTCTAATCCTTCCCTGCAGCCATAGGATCATCTTCCTCCTCTTGATCAGAAGGAAAACCCAGGAGCTGCTTGCAGGAAGCTGTTGTGCAGGAAGGCAGGACAGGGCACTGCACCACGGGGATGGATTAGGATTATGAGCGGCAGCACCTGGAGTGCGGGGGCCAGGGTAAAGCAAATGCAGCAGTCACCAAACCAGTCTGGCTGCCACAGCCCAAGGGAACACGCTCCTCCCAGCCAGCATCAGCCCACGGCGAGCTCAGCACAGAGCAGGACAGGCCAGCGGGGCTCCAATTCACCTCTTGCCCTTCACACTGGGGTCTGGGTTTTCCTGCCTTTGTTCTTGCTGGGTTTGGGGGTCTTTCCTTCTGTTTTTTCAGACACATCAGGGCCTCCTGCCAGACAAAAGGAGCCTGGTTCTGCAGCATGTGTTTTGGTACATGTCCATTACATCCATTTTTCTCCTCCACCTGTCCAAAATTGGGCAGGGGTTGGCTTTCTTTTTTGGAATGAGCCTAAGAAAAATACATGAAAATGGAATCCCCTCCTTCCAAAAGTTGTGTCCAGCTGAAAAGGTATCTGCATCACCAATATGCACTCACATTTACAAAACCAATCTGGATTGTTCTGATAAATCTCTCAAAAATAGCCAGGACAAAAAAGGGGGACTATTCCCTTGAAACTATTACGAGGGAATGCACAAGAACACATACAGAATATGGAAACTCAGGAGCTAAAGACTCCCTGTTGCATTTTGTGTCTTGAATTACTGGCAGATCCTGGTTTATTGAGCTCTGAAAAGAAAAATAATGAGTGGATTACTCAGTTGAGTCTCAAAGCACTTCAAAGTGCTGAGCATGCCATCTCTTTTTGGTTTTCTTTTTCTGGAAAAAGAGAGAGGGAGATGGAGGAAGAGCTGGGGAACTTGGCACCGGGAGATGGCTCTTTGACTCTCATTCCACGCTTTTGCTGCTGGCTAATCAGTTGGTTGTCAGAGGTGTATCTGGCTATGAACAGAATTCACTGCATCACCCAGGAATTGTGGGTGGTGGGAAGTTCTGCCCATGGGGCTGTGGATTCAGTGTGCTGGTGCTGGAGGATAGGGTGTTCCTGTGAAGAGAGAGCCCTCGATTTAGGAATGTGCTCCTCACAAAGGTATGCCAAAGCCCTGGGGCTCCCTGCAGCAGGGTGTGATGTAAGATACAGCTCTTTGTTGAGAGCTTTTCTCCTGACATCCTTGCAAGCCAGGCAGATGTGTGGATATTTCCCAGCAGTTACTCCTGGAAGGAAACATTACTGGATATCCTAAGGGGTAAACAGTGCTCAGAGCTCAGTTCAGAAGCGTTGTCTCTGTTTTCTCCAGCTCTGATTGCGCTGCTAACAATTTTTAGGGCGAAGCACTCGTGTCTTATAAGCAGTGGCCAGTTTCCAGTATGGATCCCAGACCTGCAGACGTGTCCTCTTTGAACTCCAGAGGCCTGAGGAATCTGCCAAGGCTTAGAGTTTCACTGCACACCCAAAGCTCAGATCACACTCAATGAAGGAGCTGCCAGCCACAGGGAGATGGGAATAGGTGGCTTGGAAGAGCACGAGGCATGCAATGGGGCTGATGCTGGGCTCCACCCACAGCCCAGCTCCAAAGGCCAGCTCCTGGCCCTTCACCTCCTTGTAGCCAGAAGAGATGAAAGCGGATTAAGGTGATGGCCTCTCCTGAGGACGGCAAGCTGACCTGCCAGGACAAGGTGAGCACACCCTGTGCTGCCACTTGCCTTTCCTGGTGTCCCTCACCTTGCTCTGCACAGGAATCTTCTCTTACATGTTGATCAGGCGAGGAGGTGCTTTCTTCTGTAGCTTCTTAGGGCTGCCTGTGAGCTCCCTGTCTGTGATGAGGGAGATACCAAAGCCACCAGCCAAAGCTGTGCACAGCTCCATGATTCCCTGTGCTCCCTCCTTTGGCTCATTTGCGTTGCAGGACAACTGCTGCTTATTCATCTGTGAATTTATTTTCCATCCTGCAATTTTCATTCAAGCTTAGGATGAAAGCGGCTGCTGTTGTGTACGTAATAATAAGGATCTTCAAATATTTATTCCTAGACTCTTTGAGAGTCTTTCTCATAATTCAGGCTGAAATTTTACCCTGAAGTTGTCTAGCTTCTGACAGGTTGTTTGAAGGGATAAGGTCTTTAGTCCTAGATGGAATTGAGGGAGGAGGAGAAGAAGAGAAGAGATACAGACAGACAGACAGACAGACACAAGCAGATGGATTATCCATTTCTCATCCCTATATTTCTGTGCATCAGCCTAGTGTCTGACTATTTCTATAACATTCCTGGTTATGTGGGAATCCAAGGTCCAAGCAATGACCGTGCTTGGCTGAGATCAGTTGCTTGCCCTTGGGTTTCCACCTCTTCCAGACAAATGCCCTGTTTTGAGGGAAAAGGAGCTCCCTGTGGCCTTCAAAATTCACAGCACAGCTAATGTTGAATGCTCAGAAATCCTCCTGGCTGGAGTTTCCTAGCTAATGCTATTTATATTAACTTTTCTGCTTTAACTGAGAGAGGATCAAAGCACTGGGACCAGAGAGCTGTCACAGGCTAGGAATTCTGTATTCCCACCTTAGATTTCGATTCAATTTTGGGATCGTGTGGAATTCCTCTGAGGCCAAGCGGGTTTGGATGTCAAATCCAGAAAACAATTTTCCTGTTTCATGTAATGTGGGCGTGTTACAATCCCTTTGCCTTGCCCCTCCATTACCTGACCAGGCTGTCCTCCACCTCAGCAGCACTTCCACTGGACTTGAGCTCAGCCTCAGCTCTTGTAAGAATACAGAGTCCAGCCAATGCTTCTGCCTTTCAAGTTCCATCAAGAGCACATCCAGAAGCTCTGCTAGTGAACATTAAAATCTACTTACTGCCAGTAAAGCACTAATGATCTGTGCTTTAAGGGTACCTTCGATGCCATGATCTCAAAGCAAATCAATTCAGGGTTATCCCACATGCACGCTGTGGATGGAAACATTGAATGCATGGAGAAATAAATCCTCACTTCACTGGCAAACTGTGCCATAATGGATGGTGCTTTATTCTGAGGGCCCAGAGGCTGGCACTGATGGAGGTGTGAGAGATTCAAATTAAAACTGGTGTTACGGCATCTTCAGCAAACCACCTTTGTTGGTCTGGTGAGTCCAAGTCAAACACTTCATTTGAAAGTTCCCATAGAGAGAAGAGACCCTAAGCAAACTTTTCCTTAAATTTGTCCCAGGACAAAGTCAGCTCCACTTGCAGGCTGTGAGCAGCAGGCTCCATGTGCAGTGCTGCAAACCTGACATAAATCAGAAGGTGTTTGCAGCACTCAGCTGGACTCGGGGTAAAGAGAAGGGCTGTGCATTACTCACTTTATTTTGGCAGGATCTCGTGGTTTATCAGGCCATGTGCAGCCCCTGCACACAGGGGTCCCTCTACGGGAAGCTGTGGCTGCTCCCACCAGCAGACAGAGGTGGAAATCCAGCCTGGAGGCACTGCCCTGCCCTATGGGGCCTGGCCCATAGGTCTTTGGGAGAAGAAAGGTTACAGACAACTTTGGTTCTGGGGTCTCCACACTGCAGTGGGTCTTGGCTGAGGAGGCACTTCAGCCATTTCTGATTAGGTTGAGTGCTCTTGTCCTGTCCTGTGTCCCCGAGTGGTTGCATGCACAGGGACAGATGGCCAAAGGAGAAGGGGGAGGGCTGGGAATATGTAAGGTCAGCGCCTGACTTTAGGTGCAGTACATGTAAACTCTGCAGGGTTACACAAGAAAAGCCTTCCCTCCCATGTCATGCTTTGTCCTGAGCACTGGTGGCAGTGGGACTTACGCCTTGGAGTATATTTGGAAGTATTTAAATGCACAGCTGTGACAGAGGAAGGGGGAAATGGCTTCTCTCCAACTACCCCAGGTGAGGAATTTTTTCTGCAAATTGCCATAAGATGTGATGCTTCTTTAAGGCTCACCCCTCCTTGAACAGTGTCTCTTTCTAAGGGATGGCTTTCCCTCCATGTTGACTGAGTTTCTTGCAGTGCAAGTGATGGAAAAAGTAGGCAGTTCAATGGAAACAGTCCCTACAGCCGAGCAGATTCTCCCATTTGTCCAGTTGGGCAAACATCTGCATGTGACCAGAGGCTTCTGCATTAATCTCACCCTCTTGCAGTTCTGGGTTATCCTTTCATGTGAGTCATAGTTTGTATCTATACAAAGAGAAGCTTTAAACTGCCTCAAGTGAGGTATTTTTCCAGTACTTCAGCACTAATTAATCATTAAAGTGCCAAGATCAAAGGGTGGGGAACTACAATGTTGGTATGTTCTTATGATCACATTGCGGCCAGTTCCTCTCATAAATCCTGGTATTTTGTGAGTTTCAAATCAAATCTCCCATGGAGAATGATTTGGCAACAAGATGGTGGGCTGCTTTTCTTTGCACCTTTCAGAAGTGAGGGGAGCTTTGACTCCATGAGGAATGCAGGGTCAGCCCACAACAAAAAGACCAACCATTATTTTGGACATCTCGGCACCCAAACAAGCCAGTGATTTAGGCATGGATATTAAAACCCAACGTTATGGAGTGAGAGTCCCTGTCCCGAAGATCTGGTAGCTCAATCAGAGAAGCAGTGAAATGCTGGGAGCCTGGAGCCTATTCCAGAAGTAAGGGTGTAAACCTCACTGTGAGACAGCAAGACTTACTACTGACGTGCTTAAGTTACTTCTGAAAGTGAAGCTTTTAAAATAATGCTGCTGCTTTTGACAAAACGTAGCCTAAGGCCGTGACTTCACTGAAGCATGAACCTCAGTGCTCAGTGGCTGTTGTGTCCTCACTGGGCCGGCCCTGGCACCTGGGGATGCTCCAACTGCAGGCAGAGGCTGTGCCTCGGCTTGCTCTGATCCCCGCACCTTCCCACAGCCGGCACGGGGTCCTGCCTCCTGCAGCAGCCACAGGGCTCACTCTCCCTCTCTGGCGGGGTTAACTGGTGTGAAATCTGCAGCACCCAAGTGCTTGGGGTCTGGGGAAAATTGGCTCTCATGCCCATGGCTTATGGGAAGAGATGGAGAGAGGAGCACAGGGAGTGCAAACAGGTGCTGCTGCTGGTGCCCACCCGAGTCTGGCTACTCTGGAGGAAAGGCAGGGGGTTGTTCTGCTTTTGTGGGGACTGAGCAGAGCAAAGGGCTTGATGTTTTGCATCTGGAGCAGGAGAGACTGGGGAGCAGCAAGCCAGAGGTGAGGCTGGGATTGAAGGAGGGGCAGGGCAAGACAAGCACAAGCCAGTGGCACAAGTAACAAAGCATCTGTAATATTAATGGCCAATAATAGCTGTCCTAGAAGCAGACAGAATAGAGCAATAGCATTTCTGAAATGACTTTTTTTTTCCCCATAATACTGGATGTTTGCAAAGGCCACTATTCCTCCTTTAAAAAAAAAAAATCCTTTTTTGCTCCCTTTCATTCTTTCTCTGAAGGGACGCCTGGGACTTGACAGAGTGGGCTCTTGTCCAGCATTTGTTCTGACCTAGATTTTAATCTCTGTTTTTTTCCCCTTTACCTTCTGCTTAGCTGGCTACTACCTCTAGAAGACATGCATATAATCTATAAAACATTTGTGTTTTCCAGCCTTTTTAATTTTTATTTTCAGGAGATCCTCAAGACTGCAACAAAAAGTTTTAAATTACAGTGACCATAAATGTTTTGGGCTGCCAAGACCACCTAAATAAATATAATAGTCAAGGGACGTGCAGAGCTGTATTTTGTAACCCACTGGTTGTCACAGATCAAAAGCAAAGACAGAAGGAGGGAACAAACTGACACCCTGGGAACTCTGGCACCTGTCAGTGATGCAGGGCAGGTTTTGGAAAAGCAAAGGTGCTGTGCGAAGTAAGATGTGGAGGGTCCTGATAACCTGTGCAGTTTATTGAAAAAAATTTTGGTGGGAAGAGTGTTTGTCTGGTGGGAAGCAGGAAACACTGCTTTTCATAGGGAAAGGCACAGCAGGCCATACTCTGCTGGGAGTTAGAACCACCGGGTTGTCACATCTTTGTGCTGCCAAGGAGCACAAGCTTCTCCAGCAAGGAGGTGAAGGCTCGGGGCGAGCTGAGCTTTCCCAAGGTGTGGAGCTCTGCCCTGCTGGCTCACCTGGCCCACGGGGACAGGTGTTGGGGAGGACTTCCCAGTGTGTGCCATGCTCATGACAGCACTGGTCAAGAGCAACCCCAGCACTCGGGGGGTTTATCTCTCTGCCTCCCCTCCAAACCCACCGAGCCACGTGTGTGCACACCCCGCATTCTGCGGCGACTCCTTGAAGAGGCCGAGGTGACGGTGCAGCCCCGCCGCCCCTCTCCTTTAGGTGTGCACCACCCAGTGTAATTCATCCGCTAATCCTGTTTGATGAGCCAGAAAGAATGTTTCAAGAATGTTTCATCCCTCGGTAATTTTGTTAACCTCTCCTGGCAACAACAAAAAAAGGGCAGGTAATGATGTTGCTTGAAAGAGTGTAAAACCTAGAGAGCATTTGGGAAGGGTTCTGAGGCGGACGCAGGACTTGTCCACATGGCTCCTCACTTCATCTGGGCGGAAAAAACCCCCAAACAACCTTGTGGGATACTAATTCAGTCCACGGTTTCTTTCTTGTATCAATTCTGCTAACTTTGCCTTAAATTTGGGCCAGATGAATGATGGTTTTATGATGTGGTACTGTGGGGAAGTCTAGGCTGGGTCTAACAGAGGCTCTGCTAACAGGGCTGCTCCTTTGTGGAGCTTGGGATTCCCTGTGCCTCTGTTGGAATGCCTTCAGCAGGAATGAATGGCTGGGGGTACCAGGTGGGAGAGGTGACGGGGGCTCTGCACCGTGGTGAGAGGAGCAGAACGCTTTCTGACACACCGGATTGTGCAGGGCACCTTCCCTTGTTTGGGCAGAAAATGTCAGGTTTTGTTCAGGTTCGCTCCTGAGTCAGTGGCGTGCTGCTGCAGGAACCACATCCATACACTGCCAGGGCACATCCTGCGCCATGTCCAAATGGACAAAACAG
Source organism: Chamaea fasciata (assembly GCF_029207755.1). Lineage (NCBI taxonomy): Eukaryota > Metazoa > Chordata > Aves > Passeriformes > Sylviidae > Chamaea > Chamaea fasciata. The sequence goes on along the minus strand of NW_027094088.1, from coordinate 7,909,500 downwards.
GCAAAGAGGCATTGTGCTCATCCCAGGGTCTCATTCCCCCCACAGCAGCACTTGGAAGCAGCACAGCTCATGAGTCCAGTTTAGCGCCCAGCACTATCTTCCGATCAAAACCTAATCACGAGACTGTCCTGTTCCTTTCTGATCATGTCACGTCCCAAAAGCTTTGTGGAGGATCAACCAAATCTCCTGTGTTTTCATTTGCTAAGCTCAGTCAAGTGATACAAAGCCCAGAGTGCTTTTTCTGCCAATCTGAATTTGCAGCGATTAAATTGCACTCTTGTGAGGGTTAACTTTCATGGACAGATATAAATAATTATCAGTTAATATGCTTAAGAATCATAAGGAATATTTGGTAGTCTTTACAGCTACTTAGCTAACTGAAATTGGCATAATTCTTTTGAATTTAGGCTCTGTAATTCAGTGCTGTCTCTTTTTTTGTTCTCTCCTAATAATCTCATCCCTGTCTTCACATCTTTTCTCCTCTTTACCCAGCATTTTTTTCTCAGCTCAAATTGTTCAGTCACCACCTGCTCTTAAATCCGCCAGCTGATACAGAGATTGAGGATGTTGAGATGACTACAAACAGGGACCCTATGCATTTGTTTATAGGTATAATTTAAAAAAAAAATTCAAAAATACCCTCCTAATGCAGTGAGTTTGGCACAGTATAAAACTTCCTACCCTCTTTGCTACTGTGCAGAATTTGGGGCTGTGAGTGAGCAAAGCTGCCTCAACACCAGCCTGTTGAGCTACGTGTACTTTATGTAATAAATAAATAAATGCATAATTTATTTATTATATATTTTAAAGGCAAATTATTGTGGTTTTTGCAGGACTAAGTGACTACAGCTAGTGCAATGCAGGGTGGCAAATTGGGATGCAACAGTTTATATACTCAGGACAAATCACTGCAGTGGAACATAGAGTTTGCCCATTTTTGTCTGTGTTTTTGATAAATGCCAATAACTTGAAAAGTTCTCAATATAAGACAGAACCACAGCAATTTCACTAAATTTACTAAAAATTAAGGGAAATACAGTCAGATATCCTCAAAGAGTAGCATAAACCCAGTAACCTGTGACTCAGGACTGAATTAAATTCCAAGTGAGACACAAGATCTCTTTATTAGACAAATACATTTCTGCCTAGGATCCATCCAGGGAAAAAGTTCTTTTACAGCAGAAACATTTTAAAATAAAATTTACCCCCTATTTTTATCTGTCCTGAGGCCCTGTTAGCTGAGCAGCCATGGTGCTGACAAACTCAAATTTATGTGCTCACAGGAGCGTCAGCCATTGCTGTGCTCTGTGCCTGAGGCGCTACCAGGAGAGACACTTACCCACAGCTCATTTCTGCTTCCCAATTGCTTGGGCCTTGAATCCTTCACGGAGGCCACCAGTATCTCCTCCCTGAGAGGCTGACACCCACACTTCCCTTTGGGATGTGATTATACCAGCAGGGTCTCACCTGAAGCCTTGCCCACACACACCTCTCTGCTGTGGCAGATGGGAGATGCTTCCTGGCTGCTTTCCAAAGCCTGGCATAGGAAGATGTGGAGAGGCTGTATTATCATTTTCCTGGCCACTGCAGGTGCAAAGAATTCAGTAACAATATTTGTTCTGGAGCCAAATTGCTCTCAGACTGCTTCTGATGTTTATTCAGTTGAGGAGAATTACCCAGCTCTTGGGCTGTGCAAGTCACTGGGTAAGAATTCCCAGACAGGGTATTTTTCTTCCTTTTATTTTATTCCCTTTTGAAACATGTGTCTAGACAAGTGACAGGCAAATGTCAAATGGTTTTGTTGCATAGTTGAATGGCACCTGAATATTTCCTCCCTCAGTCCAGCCCCCTGAATGCACTCAACCTGCCCCAGCTCCTGGAAATTGGGCCGAGAGCCTCAGGAGAACAGCCTGTCTTGGGAGCTTTTCATCTCCTCCCGGTGTCGGGGAGTTCAAAGACCTTGAAGCCATAGAGCTTTTGCAAATGCCTTGCTCTTTGGATTTCAGATTCTGTTGCAAACCAAGAAACAACCAGGAAGCACAAAATGGTAAAAAAAAAAAATACATATGTATATTACTGACCAGCCGTCCAAACCTTAACATAACAGAAAGCTGTTCTTAGTTGAAATTAAAAATGGAGTTGGATGACAGGAGAAGTGTTTGAATCCCCTTTTAAGCTCATTCAGATTTGGTGCTTACTGCCAGTTGCAGGCTGCCCTGGTGCCTGTGGCCCAGAGCACTGCAGACATTGCATATTCCCATGGAATGGGCCATGCAGGACATTTTACTGGAAAAGCTCATGGTTGTGGTCACAGGCCCTTTGCAGAGCTGGACAGATGCAGTTGAACAAATCCATTTGATTCCAGTAGGATTTCACACGGGTTAAGTCTGTGGCTGGGCCGATGGCAACATTCGCAGTATGGGATCCATACCTTCCTGCTCTAAAATAATGACAGAGCCAGGGCTATTTACTGGAAACAGTTAATTAAGGGTGAGTGAAGGCAGTCAGCAGTCTGTCAGATTGTCTGTCCATCCATTTGGTTACTTATTTGTCCAACCAGTGCTGCAGCTGCTCCTCCCCTCTGGGCAATGGATAACCAAGCGTTTGGGTGGAGTCACAATTTTTAAAATGATTTTGGATGTGGGTTTTATTTTAGTAAGTCCTCCTAGGAACATGCTCCTCCTCAGCTGGGGCATTTCCCTCAGGTTTTGTTCTGATGTGGAGGTCGGAAGGGGGTGGGAGAGGTCTGGCTCAAAAGGCAGAGCTTTAGTTGGCTCTGGTCTCTCCAGCACACACTGGCTCAGTGCTGACATACAGCAAATACCTGAGCAGAGCCAAAGCACCTAACTCAGGGTGGGAGCGGAGGTTCACTGCCATAAATTAGGCAGGAATAGGGAAAACCACTGATTTCTGCCATCCAGCAGTTCATTCCTGCTCTTATTCTGCAGTTAGCAATCTATAAAAGAACTATTACAAGACTTGACTCTCCTCTCCAGAGCCAATAACATCCCCTGTGCCAGGTGGAGCAATAATTCAAAATAGGGCAGACCTAGGAGAGAGTTAGATGGGGTTAGGAAGCAAATTCCAGAATTCCTGCTCCACTGCACCTGGTTCCTTACTGCTAAAGGCTGAGTAAGGAGAAACTCAATATTGCTGTTCTGCAGCAACAGTGGAAGATTGTAATTTCCATTCCATTCAAATTTTAACATGAAAAAAAGTATTTATGTGGCTTGATAAGTTCCACGCGTCCTTCCCACCTGTTTCCATTTTAATTCAAAAATAGAAACTCTTTAGTTCATATCTTGTTTCCAAGTTGGCAGAAGTCCCTGGGTCGCTCGGTGCTGCCATAACTCGGAGTATGATGCAGCTCTGTGTCTCTGTCTAAAGAATGAAAGAAGAACTCTTTAGGCAAAGGGGGGCAGTGGTGCAAGGCTGGTAATAGATGCCACAGACGGGCTTGGGTGGAATTAGAGCCAGGTTCCCAACTACTGTTTGGAAAGGACATCAGAAAACCTGTTTATAAGGAGAAAAAAAGATTATATAAAAATTATGTTTCTGCCTAAGAAATGAATGCTTAGCCCAAAAGACTGTAGGTAACCATAAAGACCCTCCTAAAAAACCTGTACTTCGTTCAGTGTTACCGAGCCAAGGGGAGCCACTGGGCTGCCCAAGTCTGAGGGGCTGCTTCACGTACAGCTTGTCAACAAGGAGAAAGGCTCTTTTTAAAACTGTGGGTGATGTCAAGAATAAAAGACTTAAGTGAATAATCCTGAATAAGGAGCAAGCATTTAAACAAAGAGGCACTGTGGAATTTACAGACAAATGCATGAATTGGTCTGTTGTCAAATGGACGGCATTTTACTCAAGGGTGCAGTAGACACTTCCAGCCTTCCAAATTTCCACCAAGTGTTAGTGGCTAAGTGCTAAAGAAGATAAAAAAGAGAAATGCTAATCAGTGATGGGATTGGATCTGTCCTGAGAGTTTTGATAGGTTCAGGCTGGACATCAGGAGGAATTTCTTCAGTGTCAAGGCTGGTAAACATTGCAATGGGCTGCCCAGGGAGGTGGTGGAGTCAGTGTCCTTAGAGGAATTCAAGAAATGACTGAATGTGGCACTCAGTGCCACTGTCTGGTTGACAAAGGTGGTGATCAAGGTTGGCTCAGTAATCTCAGAGGTCTTTTTGAACCTCAGTGATTCTGCAATAGGATGTGTGATAACTGATGCATTATGCCATCTCCAGCACACCTGGATTGGCTTCAGTGCTGAGACCACTGTCCTGCAGCTGGTGAAAGGTACAGCAGCAGAACGGGAAAATTCAGCTGGACAGTCTGGAAGTCCCTGCACCTCCATCAGCTCCCACCCAGCCATGCTAGATCTCCCTTTCTGTGCCCAGAAATAACAGCTCCCAGCATGGCAGGGTGCAGATGTCACATGTGCAGGTTCTATTGCACTGCAGGAATACTGACTGCTTTTATACTTTGGAGTCAATGAGAAGAAAGAAAAAAAAAAAAAAGAGTAAAAAAGAACTCATTCTGCCTCAGCTCTTTGGCAGAAGAGCAGTAATTTCAGTGCACACCCCCCACCAATGCTCTGCTGGGTTACAGCAGTGGTGTTGCCTGCAATGAAACACCACAGCTGTGCTCTGCTCCGCCTGAGACGGGAATGAAATGTTCTCTCCTCCTCTTGTGTTTGCAACACGGGCAACAGGATTTTGGATTACATTACCTGAGTGGTCAACATCCAAATTATTTGTCCAGATGTAATGCAGCAGGGCAAAGAATCCCACCCAAAAAACTGTGCTGTTACTTCAAATATGTATCTGAGTATTTCCATGCTTGCAGCTCTCCTGTGTAGGTGTCTAGTGATTCCCACTGATTATATAACCGTATGTTTTATTTTGCTCTTTAAAAAAAAAAAAAGAGAGATTCAACACATTTTTGTGACATGTTAGATCAGCTAAAATAACACATAGAATAATCCTGCCCCGGTTTAATTTAATGCCACCATTCCCTGTTTCAGGATTAGGCCCCTGTGAGGAAAAGTGGAAGTGTGTGGAAGAGGTTGGGACTGTAAATGCAGTCCCTCTACACTGGGGACACACTGATCTCATTTAGTACAGAAATAATATTTTTCCATGACCTGGATGTACACAGATGGGTCCAGTTCTGCACAGTACAGGAAAAGCTCCTGCTGAACTAAGAGGAGGAAAATCAGGTTGAAGACTTGGGATGGCAATTGAGATCACTACAGCAAGATCAGTGTGGTTGGAAATATGCAGATATTGCAGTTTTCCTTTGGAAAAATTGTGGTCCAAACATGGTGCTCAACTCACAGCAAGAACTGTACAATTCCTGCAGTAAATTTCAGCTTCCCTTCACTGAGGCTCTCTGCAAGCACCAGGGTCATGTTTGGGATGCAATTCTGAAGTGCATGTCCAGCAAACAGGTTCTCCAGGTGCAAGGTGGTGCATGGAGCAACACCCAGAGGGGTAACACTCAGAAACTCCCGATAACTCCATGTGGCACCACAACAGAGCCAGGGCAGACCTGAGTCACAGTGCTCAGGGATGCTTCCCAAACACACGGCTCTCAAGGATGAGGCACAAGTTGAGTCTCAGGTGAAGTTTATCACAAGTTTGGCTCTTCCTGCCACACCCTGCAACAGCCGACTGACGGGGAAGTGAGAATGACATGGGGTAACAGAGCAGAGGTGACATTTTGTGACACAAGGAAATGGCCTGGCAATGCTAACTGCCCTGTGGGTTTTCACACTGCCATGAGGGCTAAGCCTCCAGGAGAACTGGATCTGTACCACGGTACAGCAAAGGGAAAAGTCTCTTCAGCCAGAATGGGCAAGCAGGGCAGTTTCAGGTGAAGTTGCTTCCGGTGTAGCTGAGAATTCCATGACAGGAGGGCAGCTGAGAGCAGCAATGGGTATTTTCCAGGCACACCAGGCCAAGCCCACCTCTCAGCTCTCCTGCAATAGGGCATTCAGGACAGATTCTGTGGGTTTGGTTGGTGAACTTTAGGAATTCAGTGCCAAAGGTGTGCAGTTCACCTGTAAACACAAGTGATTCTATATCTGGCAATAAAAGCTACTCTGCTGTAGCTGAGTCTTTCTTACCAACCTGTGTTCCATGGTCTGCACGACCAACAGGGACGGACTGCGAGTCGTTAAAAATATTAAGCCGACGAATGACATATCCCTGCCTGAGGAATGAAATCCTTGACACACCAGATGGGCCTTCTTATCACTGATTTCTCCTGCTTCCCCACTCAATATTGATAACATGCTCAGAGGAGTTCAGAGAGTCGTGCCAATAAACACAAATGCCTAAAAACTCTCTGCAACAAGGCTTCACGATAAGAGATGAGAAACGAAAGTTCTTTCCTGCAGTTATAAGGAGTTAAAAGCTGTCTTTGGAGGATGGGTATAAATCTCTGAACATTCACAGTCACTGGAGGTCACTTGTGGGTCCCCTCAAGGCCTTGGCTGGTGTCTGCCACACGTCTTTGTGTGAGAGAGGTTTCCTGCATTACTTAGAACTGAGCTGTTGTTGAAATACTAATGCGATAGCGTTCAGACATATTCGTAAATAGTCTGGTAAAAAGGATGAACAGAGGGAAGAGAAATTTTGCAGATGATGCAAATCTGGCCACAAAGCACTGCTGAAAGGGTTCGCCATCCCCAGTGGCTGGGCAGTGAAATGGCGGATGCAGGGCAGGGTCAACAAAGGCAGAGCACGTGCAGAACACTCACCCTCACTGTACTTCCACACACATGAGCCCTAAAAATAGCATTGAGCAAAGAGAGCTGGGAGGCCTCTGCAAATATCATTTAAAGTCCATCAGAAGAGACAACAATCATGTTAGGAATGAGCTGGCAAAGAGGCAGGAACAAATCAGAAGACATCATTACAGCACTCCTCAGTGAAACTGCATCTCCATGGTAGTGTGTTTTCTGGCCATGGAACTCCAGAAGAGCTGGGCTGAACTGGAAAGCACGGGAAGGAAAGCATCCAGGATGAGGAGAGATGGGCAACAGCTTCCACAAAGATGGAAAAATAAGCATGTAAGGAGCCTTCAGGGTGGAAAGGAGTGACAGAAGCGGGAGGTTCAGTAAAGGTCTGTCAGATCATGACTGACACAGAAAAAAGCAAATAGGAACTGGCTGTTCACTGGTTCTCCTAAGATTTAGAGGGACCTGGTGGCACTGTCACACGAAAAGGTTTAAACCAACAGAAGGAAGTACTTTTTCATACAAAGCATAATTAAATTGTGAAACTCATTGCCACAGGATGTTGCGGAGGCCAAAAGTTATAAATGGCTTGAGAAAGGGATCAAAAACATTTGAGGAGGATAGATCCATGGGTGGCTGTTAAAACACGCTGGTCTGGAGGCAGCCTCTGTTTTGGGAAGTCCATAAACCACGGATTGCCTGGAGCAAGGAGGGTACAGCAGGGGAGGGATTGATTCTGCATTGCCTGCATCACCTCCTGGCTATGCAGGGAGATGGGATACTGGGAGGTGGGATACTGGGGGGTGGGATACTGGCCCATCTGGCCTTTTGCTGTGTCACTGGTCAGGTCCCAGCTCTGCTGTCTCTTCTTACCTTAATTTAAAAAAAAAACAAAACCAAAAAGCAACAAAACCACAAACTAACACAGAAGAGGGGGAAGAGGCAGCCCCGGCCCTCCACACACTGTTAGTAGGCAGCCTGGTAGTTGTTTTGTTTTCTTTAGAGTGGACTTTGTGTTGGAAATGGCAGGAAGCCATGAACCACAAAAATAAAATAATTCTAACCCTAGTGCTAAGTAAGGAAAACAAAGATGGCTCAGCAATTAGCAGCATTATATATGTTAGTACTAAGTAACAACAGATGTCAGGACTTGAGCCCTTTGCATTCCTCGCAATCCTTGGGAAACCAAAGCCTTTTGACGTTGCTATACATTATTGCAGTTATTTTGGGGCTGGGAGAACAGCAAAGGCTCTTTGAAAGCTGCAATATGTAGGTTGCTAGGACTGGTTGGGTCTTACCTGCATCTCCCTGCCCATCCTGTGTCCCTCTGCTGCCTTCCCAGGCTGGTGTGTGCTGTAAACCCTGCTCTGTAAAGACATGCGCTGGCCATGAGTCATTAGCAAGCATGCGAAGCTAATTGGCAAAATACTCATAAAAGATTTTGAAGGTGGGTTAATTACAATTCATTACACTGCAAACTGTCCCCAGGCTATTGTTAAAAAATGCAGGAGTTTCAAGGTCCAGTATTTTATGATTCATTTTGCCATGCAGGGAAAAACAGACTCTATATCAAACTACATTCATTACAGTTAAGACCACAAAATCTTTATTGGTTTTCCCAACATTCCCTCCTTGTTAGATGCATTCATATGGACTGCACATTTCTAGCAATTGGCAAGAAGGCATGAAATAAAATTTATTATATTTTCTTACCTTCTACTTGATGCAACCTTAAAAACTGCCTGTTCTCATTGCTTTACCTCTTCCCAACTCAATTTGAGCTGATAGGATGGGACACCAAAAATGAACAGAGCAATGACTGGGAACAACTTTGCCACACTGATGACTTAGGGTGATGAACCTGGATGCTGCATGTGCACACAGGAATTTCAGCTCCAAAAGGATACTACTACAGGAACAGAAACAGCTTCTCCTTCTAGTATAATAGATAATTTTTAAAAAATTCAGAATAGACACATTTTTACCAGTCACTGGTATTTCCAGATGGAGGCTCTTGTAGCTACGCCCAGGATGCACCTTCAGAGAGACAAAGGTACCACTTTACTCACACGAGCGATACTCCCCACATGCTCTGCTGGACCTTTGTCTCCTCAGAGCCAAATTCTCCAGCTTATAAAGGAAGATAACAGAGCCTCTGACTGTCTTTGCTGATGCCAGGACTGTCAAACAGTAGTGAGTAACTTGATGTAATTCTCAATACTGCTGTGTTGAGAAAATTTTAATAGAGGACCCAGCTGTGACCCCTGTGGGAGCATAGCCAAGTGCTGCTCATCAGTGCCACCTTTGTGCCCTTCTCTGGGGTGCTCCTTATCCCCTCGTGCTGGCTGGCACTTGGGCTCTCTTTTGAGGCCTAAATGGTGCCATTCAGCCAGGCTTTGCTGAGCTCTGCTTCGGCAAATCCAGGGGTCTCTCCTGGGCTGGCCCTGCCTGTGTGTGACTGCACCCAGCCCTGCTCTGCAGGTACAAATATGTCCCTCAGAGAGTCGTTGTGGGCATTCCCAGCTTGGCCGAGCTAATTTTGGGGTTAGCACATAAACATATCATTATTGCAAAGTTAATGATGGAGGTAGCCAGGGACTACGGCTCTCCCCCGTGAAAAATGTTGATGACATGGATGGATTTGGTTCTTTCAGTTAATATTTTACTTTTTGACTTTTCTGAGGTGATGGGGAGGGGGGGAATACTGAAGAAATCTCTCACTCAGGCAATCATTTAATTGCTGTTCTTCATTTTTTCTTGTTGAAACCTCTAAATCTTTCAATGAAACTGGACATTTTTGGAGGCAAAGTTTTTCATTCAATTGAAAAATGCCTTCTCCATTACGAAAGAATATTAATAGCATAAACCAACCCAAACTCTTCCAGCCTGAAATTGGGCACGTGGGAGTATCAGTTTGTTCTGGTAAGACTCCGTAATGGATTTATTGCAGCATGCAATGTTTTTGTTTGCATTAACGTAGTGTGAAGTGATAAATATCTTGGGTTGGTTCTTTTGTCTGAGGTTTCTCTGGGAAACTGAATTTCCTTAAACGACAGTGTCAGAACTGCCATACTTATTAGGACCAGGACTCAGGTTCCCAGCAGAGGCGTGCAGAGAAGAGAGAGAACTGACCTGAGCACTTCTGATACTTGCCCTGGGTGTTTTGCCAGGCCCCACATCTGCTCTGTCACCCTCGGGCTGATCCCTTCCGAATGATGCCGCTGGAAGCTGTGACATTGGGAATGGAGCTCGAGGGGTCACCTGTGCCGCAGGATTTGCAGTGGGGGCATTTTCCTACCGGGAGATGCACCACATGGATGTGCCTCCTGCTTCGCCTGCTGGAATAGTCTGGTGGGGACCAAGAACTGGGCAAACCCCAGAAGGTTTTCCCAGAACAGCAGCCAGAGCTCAGCTGGGCTTTCAAAGCCAGTGGGTGCTGGGAGCAAAGAACTTGGAAATCAGAGTTCAGTGATATTTATGGGTACTCTGACTAATCTCCGTGCCTGGGGCAAAACAACTATATCCAAAAACATTAGCAAATATTCTTTTGCCTCGTTTTGGTAAGAGTTATAGCTGTTCCTGTTGCCATCTCACCTGGAAGCAGCACGTGGAGCAACTCCGGCAGCTTCGCTCCGTGACATTTAGCAGTGTCACTGCTGTCATTGGACAGATGGACCAGTGACTGAAATGGAAACAAAGGAGGAACAAATGAATGACCAAACTTTTCCAAACTCTCCCAGATATTTGTTTCTAGTGGTGGAGATATTTTGCAAGTGGCAGGTGTCAGTATCAAGTACTGAATTCTTCATTCTCCCTTTGGTCTCATTATAAATGTGGTATTTGTTTTTAAACTAGGCTGACTTTTTTCATCACTCCTCTTTAGGGTCATTTCTCTGTAAGGCTCACAGATGCTGAATTTGGGCAGGACCTTCTAGCCACAATATAATCTATAGTATATAATATATAATATGTGAAGCTCCAAAATTTCATTAAGACTATTGTGCAGAAATTGGGATTTTTGCCATTGGCTCCAAAATTATACCCTTGCTGCTCCTTGGAAGTCATCTTTGATTTGGAAATCATCTTGACAAGTGCCGTGATCCATTGCTCTCCAAGGAGATTCCTGCTACTTCATTGTTTCGACGAGGCTGTAAATAAGAGAAGAGCTTTACTCATCCAGTGCTCCTCTGGTCCCAGCTCAACTGAGAATACTCAGGAACGGGCAACAGCAAAATGTTAATCAAATTCCTTTGAATCTCAAAACAAATGTTGAGTAGAGCTTCTCCAAGGCTGCAGAAATCTCTCCACGGGAAACTGACAATATTTATTTTTAACATATTGTCTCAACATTTGGCATCTGTGAATCAACTGGTGAAGTGTTCAGGAAAAGAAAATTCTTTTAGATAATAGAAATATATATCTCTGTGAGTTTATACACATAAAATGTAAACATCCTTCTATCTCAAATAGACATACCACCTATATAAGGTTTTTCCTTGCCTACCATGTGTGTGTATATGTGATATTTATAGATGACAAGAGGAAAGTTCCAGCTGAGACCCAGTCACCTTCAAGGCAGAATTGTTTTCCACTTGTTTGTTTAATGAAGTCCCTTTTGATAAATGAGCTCTCCTCACCAGGAGCTGGACACCCCAAAATCTGCTCTGGGATGTTTTGCCTTTGGGATTGGCCATCCCTGTTGGTGCTTCAGTCACTGCCATCACTTAAGGACTTTTCCATGCAGGTGTTTAGGGAGAGATCTGGGCCCACCTGGCCATCTGTGGCAAAAATCCCATTGATCTCTCAACAATCCTGGATTTCAGTCCCTGGAAGATTTTTACAGATATGCAAATAACACACCGTCCATCTCCCTTAATTACAGCCTCCCCCTTTTGCACTGTCCATAGTATTAATCTCCAGCCCTTTCAATCCCTGCTCTCATTCCAGGCCCAGTGGAAGGACGCCCCTCCTGTGCCTCCACTGAAATTCAGCCAGGTTGGTGGAAGTACCTCACTGAAGGTCCCTCACATAAAGTGTTTCCTCCAGTAAATTCAGAAGGATGACACCTCACAATCGCCTTTTATAACCTTACCAAGAGAAAAGTCTGGCTCAAAGCTGCTCACTTTTTCTCTAGCAGAAAGAGTTGCTCAGACGTGTGCAGCACTTCCCTCAGCGAGCCAAACCCTGTGACCCAGAGCAGGGAAAAGTGTCAGAAATGGTTGCACACACGAGGCGCCACTGTCCAGCTGTGTCTGACAGCACGGACACCCCTTTTGGAGCCAGCAGCTGGCCAGCGAAGTTGCCATCTTTGTCATCGCTGACAACCTTGACAGGATCACTGCCACGAAGGCACCTGGAGCCCTTCAGTGAATTCAGGTGCCCTGTGTGACCCTGCCCACTGAGAGGATGGAGCAGCAACACTGGATTTGCTCACCATGTTTATGTCATGATGAGCACCTCCAGGCAGGACGCTCTTAGAGCATTTCTGTACAATGTCTGATAGAAGGCCCTTGCCTCAGCTCAGCCAGTGCTACATGGAGGCAAATAGCAGTGCTTGGCAGGCTGCAGATTTCCAGCTAGAAATCTAACACCAAATAGTTCTCATTCTCTCCTGCTCTTGGCACTTTGCCTTATTCAGGCTGATTTTTTTTTTTTTTTTTTTTTAAAGAAGGTACAAGACCAGATCCTGAGGGGCCTCTATCTCCTATTCCCTTTATGGTTTACATTTCCCTCACTGGCAGACCGTCTCAGAAGTGTCGCAGGGTTTCCCCTTCAGATTTTAAACCAGCAGAAAGCAAGACAGCATGACCTCTCTCTGGTCCTGGAGCTGCAGCTGTAATCAGAAGCTTTATGATGAAGTTCAGCTGGAAGAGCAAAGGAGAGGAAAAAAAACCAAAACAACAAAACGCAAACCAAAAGAATCCCATCAAAGTCTTTCAAAGTCAGAAATTCATTTTACCTTTGTCAATGGCTGTGGTTTTCAAGGATAAAGATCAAAGTGCTGACCGTGGGCAGAGCTCTGACGAATGCCAAGCTCAGCCTGTGGAAGCCTGGCATTAGTGCCACAGTTAGACTGTGTCTAGACGAGCACGGGGTGCTCGTGCCAGCTTTGGCAAACTTGGTACCCGAGCGCTTGCATCAGAGCTGAAGCACAAAGAGTGAGGCATCCAAATTACAGAGGGGAGAGAGCAATCAGACTCCGGCAGAGTGGAACTAGACAAAGGAAGTTTAGGGAAAAAGAAGGGACAACCAACCAAAAAACCCCTAGAAAACTAACCCATGAAAAACCCACCCCCAGAGAGACAGCTGAGATGCACCCCATCTTCCAGGCTTTTGCATTGTGATTAATGTGCACAGAAAGCTTAGATAACTGGGGGAAAGTAATGCCAAATTTTTATCAATACAGATGAGCTGGCTTCATATTCCTGCAGCCCTTTCATGTGGAAATGAGACTGCATTTGATGGGGCCAAGCCCATGTTTGAAATAGCTCAGCTGGGATGTGCTTGTGGTGAGGGTTCAGGTGCCTGTGCAGAGAATCCTACAGCTGGACCCTTCGTGGGGACAGAGAGTGCCTCCAGCTTCTTGCCTTTTCCTCTTCTCCCTGGGGAGGACAGAAAGTTCTTGCCCCATGGGACAAGCACACACCAAGCCTGAGGGACTGTGCACGGGACAAGGTGGGTTTGGCTGCTGAGGGGCCCTGGCCCACAGGGTCCCCATGTTCCTCCACAATCTCTTGCACGGACCCTTAAAGATACCGCGCTGCCATGTGCCAAAGGAGGTGAGTAAAAGGGGCAGGACACACACACAGGTTCAGCAGCTCACGTTATCACACCTGGGGCCCTGCACGTGCTTGCTCTGGGGCTGCAGGCTGGGACACAGGAGAGAGAAGCCATGGCACCAATCCCTGCACGTGGCACCCTGTGCCTGCCTGAGCCCGAGGCTGCGCTGGCCCAAGGGTGCCACACAGGCCAGGCACAGGGATGAGCTCTAGAACTGCTGCGTGCTGCTGGACAGCCCCACCACCAGAGCATCTCAAAGCTCCCCAGGGCCTTTAAAACAAACATCTCTCCTCACAGTTACTCTGGCTTCCACCAGCCACAACAAGTTCAAAAGAAACTGCAGATTGATGTGGGCAAACATGATCTCCAATGGATGAAGACAGAGCAGAGGAAATATTTTCATAAAGCAGCTGGCTTCAGCTGTGCTTCACACCAGGGAATGTGCTGCCCATTGTCAGGAATATGGTGTAGGACTTGCTGGAAACAATGAGCTCAGAGACCGCTCATAGCTATTCTCAGTCCTGCTCCTGACTCACTTGCATGGCCTCGGGTGAGTTACTCGCAGACTTGTGCCTTAGTTTACCCACTGGTAGTGGCAGAGATAGTAACAGTCTCACAGAGCGGTGAGAGAATTAGTTAATTAATATTTGGAAAACAGTTTGTGCCTTGACGTCTTTGTACCTTTGCTTACCCATCAGTAACATCAGAGATAATAACTGTCTCATGGGGAGGTACGAGGATTAATTAATTATTTGAAAAGCAGTTTGAGATCCTTGGATGAAAGGTCCTATGTGAGTAAAACATATCATTAAAAACATCTCCTGGTCCTCTGTGAAGTTAAAATAAAGCTGTAGCTTCTTAGTCATTCAAATAATTAAATCATAAATATTGTTTATTTTAATCTTCCCTTTAAAAAAATAATCTAATCTAGGCAGTGATACCAGCCAAATAATGAAAAATGTTTCAAATTCAATTTGAAACCTATCAATTTGAAGAGCTTGATTCTTAATTGCTTTTTGATGTCTATCAATGGAAAGTGAGAGCAATTGCATTTACTGATGCTGGGGCAGCTGGGAGGATGCCCACAGCTCCTCTGCTTGCACACTCTCCTGGGCACAGCAGCTGTAGCCACACAGGGTTTCTCACACTCTCCTATTTGACTTGCTAAACAGCAGGGAGGTGCAGAACAGCCCATCGTACCAGCATATGCCAAAGGCAGCTTCCCCCAGAACGGGGGTGCTCTGAAGCAGGGCAGCAGGAGCAACTTCTCCTCCCGGGAATGGTGGCAAAGGGACAACTGGACCAGGAAAAGGCACCATCAGCCCTTGATCCAGTCAGCCCTTTGCACCCTGGGCAGCTCACATTGCTTGTCTCTCCTCAAACTCAGCACTGAGTGGGTCCTGCACAGGTCCCCAGGGAGAGAGACCCCACAGTACTGACCAACACTGCACAGGAGCAGCAGAAGGGATGGGGGTCTATGTTCAAAATCATCTTTTATTTAGAGAGGTACATGCTAAATGTGGAGTGCCCTCTGGGGACTTACTGTAAATTGGGGCATAAAATGCATGAATCTGGCCCGTGTATCTCTCTTTGTCTCTGGGGTTTGTGCCTGTTTTTATTGTACAAAGTACATAGGCGAAGCAGAGGCTTGCAGGATCAAGTTCTTAATTGAAAGGAACCTCTTTTAAGGTGTAACTACTGCTGGGAACCTGCTGTGCTGATCACCCCAACCACCACCCCACAGAGCCTCCCCCAAGCTCAGAGGGCCTTGTCTCACCCTTTCCACGGCCTCCCACTCCTCTCTGCCCATAGAAGATTTTGCAGCAATCACCAGTAGCCTGTGTGGGAATGTGGGGAGGAAGAAAAGATGTAATTGCCTTCCTGAGCCCCAGTGCTTTCATTAGTTAAATGTCCTCCCATCTTTCCATGCTAGTCCAGCTTCTACTGAATTTTCATCAGGCCAGAAGAGGCCTCTAGGGCCATTTGAAAGCAACCATCAGATAAAAGTGGTTGTCATCCTCCTTATGCGGCAGGCAGGGAAACAGACACGGGCAGACTGGTCACACAGGAAGGAGAGAGAGGAGGGACCGGTGACTCAGAGCTTTTGACTCCCAGCTGTCAGCTTGAGACGCTGCTCCAGCCAAGCATAAAAGCACATGGTTATCTCTCAACTCATGAATAATCCCATTGATTTAAGCCATAAACTCCAGCATCCAGGCCTTCACCGTCTGACTACGCTCACCAAGAGTGGATAAACAGGAGTACAGGTCTGGATATTCCTCTTGACTGTAGGAATGGCAGCAAATAGCAGTTTGCCTGGTTCAGGTTTCTAAGAGAACCAGCAATGGGGATGAAGAAGCGGCTTGGTCCTCAGGATAAGGAGTCCCTCAGGGGTGATGGATATCTTTCCATGCTGGACATGAGTGAGCTCAGCACCTCCTTCACAATCATGTTGGACGTGTGTGTGTGTGGCGCTGCTTGGTGACATTGACCTGAGTGATGATTCCCCAGGCACGATGCCCTGGTGATGTGATCCCAGTCCCCAGGCTTTGCTGGAGGTGAAAGGGGCGTTTGCACACAGGATGATACCCAGTGTCTGCTCCCAGCTGGGGTTACTGAGTTCTTCTTCCCTCTGCTCACACAGAATTGGGAAATGTCCTAGTTGTGAAGGAGTCTCACTCACAATCAGAGATGTCTCTCAAAATTCAAAAACCCAGTTCGGGGTACAGTTCACTCCCCCATGGCTCCTGGCTTTGCGATTTTAGCACAGGGCTGAGAGATCAAGAGAAAAAAGAAGGAAGCTCTGCTCCTGTTGCTGATGGGAGAGTAAGTGAAACAACATAAATTTATAGTGGTGTTGCTACCAGATGGTCGAGCATTGTTCCCTTCTATTATGCAAAGTAATAGTGTCACAGACTAAGTGGAGAGGACCAGAGATACCAGAGCTTTTGGGAAACACATCCCATAGTTGACTGAAAAGTGTGTTTTACCTTGGTCTGTTGACACAGGATTTTAGATGGATGTCTGCTCTTCAGCCCTTCCCGAGAAGGGAAAGTGTCAACTCTGAAAAAGACTCTGAACCCAATGAAAATGGGGTCATTCTGTTAGCACTTGAAAGGGCAAGGTGTGGAGTCTTGCAGACTGGGACAGGAGCTGGTGGTTTAAGTAAAATGTTCAATAAACCTGGGCAAAGCCCATTTTGCTTCTATTTATGAGAAGCCTTCAGTTTGGTCCTTTGCAGCCTTGTGATCTCTCAGCTGGAGATGTGTGAGCTGAATAGACCAATCCCCATTGCCTAATATGTCCAAATATTCTTCCTGGTCTGCATCCATCTGCTGCCTCATGTCATTATGGCATGTCGACATGAAAACAGAAGGTGTGAATGGAAAGCTACTTCTGCTGGCTTTAGCTCACGACAGCTCAGATACGGGTGCAATGCTCCCCCGACACTGTGTGAGGCTCAGCGTGTGCTGAAGCAGTGCTGGAACACATTTCTGGGGCTGAAGCTTCCAGGGGGGTTCCAAGATATAAAAACAGGCTAGGCTTCCCTTATGGCTTCCCAATAACTGAAATTCAGCTGAACCTCAGCTAGGAAGGGTGGCCCTTGTCCTCACTCAGAGCTGTGGGGTCTCAGCTCTTGGCTGCTTTCTGAACCAGTTCCCTCTGAGACATGAAGTTCTTTAAGAATCGGCGGATACTGGATAAAATTCATCCACTTGCATTTGGTTGCAGATTCGCCTAGCACGGATGCTGGAGTTTATAATCCACATTTAATTTCCCTCTCTTTCCTTTCCCCCCCCCTAGGAATACAAGGGGAAACGAAACCAGGAAAGGACAGAAAGGATGGAGGAGCTCCACCTGTGCCTGGCTGCCGGGGAGTTGGCAGTCTGAATCCTGCTCCAAGCCCTTCCTTCAGACTTCTGCCTGACCTCAGGTAAACTGCACCACAGCTTCCCCATTGCTCAGAAATAGTTAAATACACCACTCATTCCATAGCATTTACAAACCAGCAGGTGGGAAGCATCACCTTGGAGCCAAGCACCTGTAAAATTGCTTGCTAAGGTACGTGCTCCCAAACTCATGGCATGGAAAACCCAAGGGTTTCATAACAAAATGTGGAAAACCCCCTACAAATATTCCAACACTCCCTTTCAGGCCACACCCCAAAAGCAAGTGAGGCCATAATGGCCAAATCCTCCTCTGGCAGGGGGCCAGGGCCGGAGCACCCTTTGCCTGGTCTCAGCCTACTTCCGCCCATACAAA
Organism: Chamaea fasciata; assembly: GCF_029207755.1. NCBI lineage: Eukaryota > Metazoa > Chordata > Aves > Passeriformes > Sylviidae > Chamaea > Chamaea fasciata. Next base: position 7,891,718 of record NW_027094088.1, on the reverse strand, counting down.
ATCCCCGTGGGAAGAGGCTGGCACGGCCCAGACACTCCATGGCATTGTCCCTTTGCTCATGGCAGCAATGCCAGCTCACGGTTAGCGTCTCGGTGTCTGGCCAAAGCGCGTGGCAGACGGCTGTCTGAACCTGGGATCTGGGAAAACGGGGATAACATCAGGAAAAAACAAAAACATCTTACATACCCACGGCTCCCATCTCATCCCGCTCTGGGAGATGCCACCTTGCCGTGGACTGAGTCAGTGCCTGCTCTTGCGGTCCCTCAGCTCTCCATGGAGCTGCTGCCTGCTCCAGGCTCGGGGCTCTCGGCATGTGGCATCCCAGCTGCTGTGTCCCATCTGCTGCTACAGGCAGCACTGGGAGCAGTGGCTTGGCTATTTGCACCCTGCTTGGGCTGGTTTGGCCCCCTGTGTGTGTGGGACTGCAGCCGCCAGTGGGTCAGTGGGCCAGGATGGAGCAACAGCCCCTGCCCAGGAGTATTTGCTGGCTACTTTGAAAAATCTCCCCAGATGTTCATGGGATCTTAGGTTACCACAAAGTATCTGCCTGGATCTGGGCTTTGATTCTCCACTCTGTAGCTTTATTCCAGGCTGGCTGGGGCAGTGCCTTTCCCTCAGAGACCACAACTGACAGCTCTCCTCTCAGAGAGAGGGAGGAATGGGGCAGCGGTTGTACTTTGAGGGTGGGGAGAGGGAAAGGCTGTTTGAGGCCATGGGGCAGCTGCAGGGCTGGTGAGGATGATCAGGAATCACCTTTTTCCTTCTCTGGGTGGACTGGTGAAGTGGATCTCTTGCCTCTGCCAGCTGTAACAAACATGGGGGGGGTTGAACTCCAGCAGAAGATGTGCCACCTCCCCCACCTGCTCCACTGGTGAGAATGGCTTCATTCTGCAAAACAAGCACAGACAGAGAAGCTGAAATCGCCAAGTGAGAATTCAGTTTGTACTAACTCTGAGAGCTGGCCAAAGAAGGAGAAAACATCCATCTCAGGAGGGTTTTCAAGATTTGGACACTTGGCTTCACGTTTTGCTATGTTCAAACATGGTCTGTCAACTCCCATCAAGGGAAACAAGAGGAAGAACAAACAACTCAGTCTGCTGAAGTCAGGGCTGCCATGGTTAGAAAGTTCATGAAGCACATGGCTAAAAATAGGTTAGTCTGAACCCATGATGTGAACACAACTCCACAACTGAGTATTGTGGGGTTCCTTTCTCTCTTGGTGTGCTAAATCCTGGAATATTAGGAAGTGAAACGCAAACACAGCTCTTAAAAGTAATAATAACCTTCCTACCAAAATTAAAGCTCAGCTGTGCAACTTCCACGTTCCTCCGCCACGTACTTGTGTTTGAGAAAATTCATGGTAAAGATTTTACTTACCTGAGCTTTGGGTGTCTGCATTATTAGTAGGCCACAAACGAATTGAGTGGATGATGCAAAAATGAGTGCCAATAAAATATTTACACCAATTCTTCATCCTGTGTGAAACTTCTTTTATATATATGCATATACGTAATACTATAAATAATAGGAATTATGCTCATATTTTGTATTAGGGATGTAAACACTGGTCCCAGCAGCAGTGGCAAATGAACCACTCACATTTTCTGATTGCATAATTTGCCTAGAGGATGGATACATAATTACACTATAATTAAGTATAATAAACAGAGAAAATGATTTGAGAAGGAAAAATTATCACAGCCTCAACCACATCAGCCAGAAGCTCTCTTCTAATTAAGTTATTTTATTAAACAAAATGTTTTTAAGGTGGGTCGGCTTTGAAATTGTACATTATAGCCCATGTAATGCAATTTACTTTATAAGTAAAACACAGCTTGTGTATGGACAGATGATACCTGATAGGACCAATGAAACACAGAGCCATTGGGTCCAGCCCGGCCAGGTGCCGAGTCCCTCCCGGTCCAGGGAGCAGACCCTGAGTGCTGCTCTGGGAGATTGCAGCCTTTCATGTGCACTCACTCACCCATGGGCTCTTGGTGTGTTACTTGTTTGTTTGGGTTTCTTTCTGATTGAAGGGAGAGATGAGAACACCAAATAATTCTGATGCTGTCACCCTGTAACGATACATGGAGACAAAGGACAAGAGAAGAGACAGCTCAAGCTGGCCCAGGAAACTGATGGTGTTTGGAGTTGAGTCTTGAAGCACTATTCCCTCTCAAAAGCGTTACCCTTGCTAGCTGGGCTCAGTGCTTGATGAGATGAGAAAATGAAGTTGGCTTTAATGTTGCTGCGGCAGAAAAAATCCAGATCAGTGGATCCTGAACTACAGAACTCAGAAGGATCCCCTTATCTACTCCTGTACATGGCAAAGGCAACCACACACCTCCAGCTCATTCCTCTTACAACTACAGCTTGTTTCTTCAAACACCTGCCCCTAGCCACTCAGGCACTACGGGAGCCTTGGGGCTTTACTCTGCAGGAAGCTACTGTTCCCCACCACCACAGAAAGTAAAAAATGTTCAGCTTCAAGTTTCAGTTTCAGATGTCTGGATACATCTGCCTCATTTCCCTTCCTCTTGTAAGTACTTGGAGATTGTGATCAAGCCTCTCTTCAGGCCTCTCTCCTGTAAGCTCACTGCTGCCTGATACCGATCTCTGCTGGTTTCCTGACTCTTAAGGCTCCTGCAGCCTTGCAATGTTCTTTGGGAAGATGCCTGTGTATCAGCAACCTGATTTCTTAGCTATTCACTCCCTTCTTCAAGGTTTACTTGCAATCATTTAGGTTCTCTTTCACGTCATTGTAAGAACCAGCGTAACTTCAGTAGCACATCCTGTACCAACAGGTACATGTTGGTACCTGCTTGGGATGAGATTTAAGAATGGATTTGCATCCCAACATAGGGGAAAATCTCTGGACAAGGCCAGGTTGGATGGGGCCCTGAGCAAACTGATCTAGTGGGTGACATCCCTGCTCATGGCAGGGGTGTTGGAGCCAGATGATCTTTAAGGTCCCTTCTAACCCAACCCATTCTATTCTATGATTTCAAGGACAATCAGGGAAAGAAGTAACTGTCCTAAAATATCAGCAGTGCACAACAGCACAAGGTCCTTGAATTCAAACTGTCGAACATCATGTTATGAGAACATCTCCAAATGCCCAATGAAGATCTTTCTCCAGCCCTGCCTACTGCTCACCAGGGTAACAGAGAGCACTGTGGTGGTCAAGAGGAATCCTCACTCGTCCGGAGTTTTCCACTCTTAAGTATTTGCAGAGCTTGGAACCACAAAGTGCTGTGGGTCACTGATGGATTGTTGATGTGTGTGGCTACAGGATGCCCCAGGGTCTGTATCCTCCTCGTGCCCACTTCAGTTCCTCTCCCCATCTCAAGCACTCTCAGGTGAGTGGTGACCTGGTTTCAACAAGGAGCTGCCATGACGAGTCACGTGCCAGTCACAGACGTTGCAAACTCAAGCCAAAGAGTCATTCTGAGATGCTTGGCAAACGCCAGACCACAGAAACTCAATGTGTCGTAAGATTCCACTTGGTCCCATAATGATGGGTGGGAAAAAGGAGGAGGATTATCCGTAGACCTCAGAGTGTTTTACAAAGGGAGACAAATGCTGCTATTCCCATTTATTGGACAGGGCAATGGCAAGCTGAGACTTGCATGAAGTCACCCAATTAATCAGCCAGAAAACTGCCACTGAAACCCATGCTCTGGTCTAAACAGGTTCTCAGACTGCCCTCATCACTGGAATATCTGAGTACCCTCCCGTTGCACATGAGGAGAATTTGGGCATGTCCATGCTGGCTGAGACAAACAGCTGCCTGTCCATCCAGCCCCCTTCCCAGCCAGTTGGACACCAGCCATCTCCAGGTGGAATGTAGCCACATTCACACCATCCTGAGCCCAGATGTAGGAACCCCACCACAGGCTGGGCTGAAAGCTCAACCACCCCCACCCTAACTCAGCTCTGTGGCTTCCAGGGTGCAGCTTGGTTATGGGGCATGGACAAAGCAGATGCGAGACTATCTCTGAGAGCAGACAGACATTTCCTTATTCTAAATCCAGTTTCATCATCTGTAGTGCCCTTCAGAATATTTCCTTGTGCTTTAGTTCCCACTGAGACATGGAGACAGAGCACAAATGTGTTGGTTATCTGCTCATGGCTCCTTGGAGGAGAGATTTGGAAGATGACACTTAAACAGAGATATTTGGATACAGCACCACAAAACAAAAAACAAAACACAAAACAAAACAAAAACAAACAAAACCCCAAAACAAACAAACAAACAAAAAACCACACACACACAAAAAAACCCCAAATATATTCAGCAAGTCAGGAAAAAGGAAAGAGAAGGAAGGCATCTCTAAACTCAAGATCTATTTGTCATAAGCAAGAGTGCTAAAAAACAGGCAACTTAATGACCTGAAGGAAGACTAGCTGTTATTATAGGGCATTATACTGGCAAAGTTCCTGTACACCACAACAATAGCTCTCTCCAGACTTCTCTTCCCTTCCAAAGCATGAGGAAACACTAGTGCATTTAGCCTCAATTCCCTGGCAGGCAGCATCACTTCCTTGTGGGAGCTGACACAGCCATGGGAAGGCTGTTCTCTGCAGCAGCTACAAAAGCCCTGGGTGACCCAGCGGGTCAGACGTACAGCTGAAGAAATGAGTCCTGCTCCAAGGAAGCTAAAAATCCCAAGGTGCCCTGAGAGCTCATCCTGGACTAGTCATGCTCCCAGGCTTAGAAATCCTTTGAGCATTGCTGAGTTCACACGAACCACTCCCAACTCTGGAAGTCCAGCTCTGCTCACTCTGACTTTGTTTTCCTCCTTAGGCCCCATCTGCCAGCAGTGGGCCATTGTTCAAGGTGGGCTTTGCTCTGATGCTCTCCCCTGTTTCTGGATCCAGATCCCTGCTGTCAGGGATCCAGTGGCTTCATTAACCCATCCCCCTTCTCCTAGGTAAAGCTGGGCAGCATGTGGTTCTCTGCAGCTTTGCGTTTGCTGGACTTTTGAGCAAAGCCCTGACTGAACGTACAACTCCTGCCTGTGCAGAGAGGGCACGGAGCAGTGGACCTGGTTCACTTGGTCACAATCATCCAGGAAGTTCGTGGCAGAGCTGCAAATAAAATCCAGACATTTTGCCTTTTGGGGCTGTGTCTTCACAACAACTCTGCGCTTCCTCTGGGCATCTGGGCTTGTTGTCTTATTGGGATGAGCTGCTCAGCAAGCCTCCTCAGGGGGAGAGAGCCACTCTTCCATTCTTTAGAGAAAATGACACCACCTACATAGGAAAACTCCGTAGATTCTTGCAATTATTGCCATGCATGGACAGATTCCCCTCCCTTTGTGATCTTTACCACTTCCTCACCATATGGAAAAGGCCTGATCCTGATGAAAATAGTCATGGCTCCAGAAACGCCACCCAGACAATGTTGATTTACCTCCAGAAAGGATGTGGCCCAGTGCTTCTGGCCAGACTTTCCTGCAGGCAGCCAGTCCCATCCCTGCCTCCTCCACGGCTGGGGAAGTCAAGGGACAATAACTCTGCTCAGCTTCACCTGGCCCACCCAGGGAACAGCTATTTCTGTACAGACAGAGAAAACCCAAGCCTTGTCCCTTTAATCTAACATCTCATGCATGTTGCTAAACCTAATTTGAAAAAAAAAAACCAAACAAACCCAAAACCTGAAAATAGCATTAAAGGAAGCAGAGGATTTGAACTGCACTGTATTTTTAAGATAGTCTTTCTGGAAAACACTGTATTTAAAAAATAACCCTTTTACCCTAAAGTTTCTGAAACTATAGAGCCATCCCAAGCTCCTGTGCGATAAGGCTTGTAATTTGGAACTGAGTAATGGAGGAAACGCAGTTAGCTTTCCATTAAGAGGCAATGTGTCTGTCTCATATTGCCCCCACTCCAGAGAGGTTTGGGGCTACTCGTGCTGGAAATTAAAGCTAAGAGCAGTGATGATGGTGGCAGCTTATCCTCCATGCGTGACAGAGGGATTCTGTCTCAGGAAACAAATCTCCCTGGGGCTTTGGAGGAAAATCTGCTTTGAAGGAAAAAACCCATCACTTTTGAGAATTTAAGGTCCCCTGTCTCCTACACCTGCAGGACTGTTGATTTAAGGTGTGAGCCTGCAGCCTGACTGTTTGGGAGGGCAGCTGTTGAGCTGTGGTGGGCAGAGGCTGTACACTGCACCCTCCTCTTAAGGGAAGTTACACCAACTCAAGACTATTCTAACAATAAGATCTCATTCCTTCATACTCACTTGACAAATTCCTATTAAAGGGATGGCAAAACCAATGAAACACAGAAGTTTCTGTGGTGGTTTTATGCCAGGCATAAATATCTACATAGGAGCCTTTCAGGCCTCTTTGCATTCCCAGAGCAAGGACCAGATCTGACTTTGATTTTTTAATTTTCTTCCAATTTGCTGATGTGAAATCTGACAGCCAGGCAGATGTATCTGCCTTGATCTTCGGTCTGGATCTCCTGTGGCACTCCCCTCTGTCTACCCAAGCCTCAATAGGGGAAAGGAAAATTGCTGTCCAGAGCCATTATCACAGCATCTCAGGTCTGTAAATTCTCAGGAGTTTCCTCCTGGAGCTCCGAAATACTTAGACCCAATGCCAAAACTGGGTATAAAGCATATATCCAAAAGGGGAGCACATGCACTTGGAACATCTGCAAAAACATATGGCAGCTTCATATCTCACTGAGCAGTTTCCTGGGCTGAACACACAGAAGTGCAGGCTTTGAGAGAAGCAGCAGTTTCTGAGCCCTGGGTTTCTGCCTCTCATCCCTGAATCAGTCTTTCCTTGGCTCTCTGAGAGATACCACTGCCCTCCTAGTCTGGCAGTTTTTGCCCAGTCTTTCTTGATCCTTACTCTTCCTTGGCCTTTTTCACAGGTGAAGCTCCTCCCTGGCTGCCCTGAAAATCTCTTTCCTCACCTTCCAATTGTAAACAGAGGTGTTGTGCTATCTCTTCTTAATCCCAAATGGTGAAAAGTACCATTTCTAGGATCAGTAACTACACTTCAGATATCTTGGGACTGTGCTGGGCTGCTAATCTGCAGAGCTCATTGCAAATTTTTCCAGCTAAATCTTTGGTTTAATGAAAGATGTTTTGCCACAGGAGCTGTTTTCCTTAAATATACTTCTTTGAAGCAGAACTTCTAAAACTTTTGGCTGTTGTTGCTGACGACGATATCATTTTTCCTGTCTTATCAACATTTTCTGTGCAAACATACCCACTAATCAGCATGTTTTCCATGTCAGCAACCAAACTTCAGTCCAACATTCCTTCTTCTACTGCCAAGAAAGCAACAAACCCCACAGAATGGATTTAAACAAATCATGCAGGTGTGGAGAGACCCTTCTGTGTCATTCTGTGCCTGTGCCTAAGCCACTCATGGGACACATTATTTTAAACCCTTAGAAACTCCCAGAGATGGAGATCTGAACTGCATCATCAGTTCCAGCATCTCCCACTCTTTATAGAAACAGCTTTCCTAAACTCTCACCTCCTCTTGTCCTTCCCCATGCAAATAGATCCATGACTACTGCACTCTTACCAGACCCCTTTCAGCTACTGTCTTCACAAGTGAAGCCTCTCACAGCTGTCCTCAGGTTTTTTCAGACTAAATAAATCCAATTAAAAGAATAATTCCTTAGAGCTCGTGTTTTGTGAAACCTCTCATCAGTCCTGTTGCCCTCCTCCAGACTTCCTCCGGAGTTTACATCTTTATTTGAAGTCTGGAGTGTGGATCTGAGGCCCAGGCCTCTCCAGCACCACGAGGACCCCCATACAGAGGGTGCTCTTGATATCCCTTCCAATACCAAGTATCTTTCTGGCCACAGCAGCACATGGTAGATTTAGACTGAGCTTGTCCTCTACCAGTTCCCCTGGCATAGTGCCGGGACCTTGACTTGATTCCTTAGGTGTATTTTTATTATGCACTTCCCTTTTTCATCTAAGGTTATTTCTAAAGTGCATTTATAAACATTTAAGAACATTTAAGATCAATCTTTCTCCCAAAGTCAGGGTCTTGCAGACAATTTTGTTGGTTTAACCCACTACTCCACGGTCCAGAGAGTTAACAGAGGTTTAAATGAACCGTGAGCTGCACAGTCTTCTGTGGATGGTCCTCTCATTTTGATAGTAAATCACGCCTGCCTAATCCTCAAGGTGTTATTCCAACTGATGGCTGAAAAATAGCAATTATGCTGATAGGTATCATTTCTGATACCAAGAGCAGTCCAAAGAAGACTGAAGCCAAGAGTGATACCAGTGAATAACAGGTAAATCCTTGTTTATCCCCTGTACCGAGAAACAGGCTTGCGCACCAAGCCCTGAAACTACACTCTCTCTTTCTTTTTTACAAGAGGACAGCAGCAAAGCTGGATTATTCATGGCTCTGAAAGCAGGATGGGCACATCAGTATGCCCCTAAAGCCAAGATGATGAGCTAACCAACTTTGTATTGTTAGAAGAGTCTCCACCTACACTTTCACACAAAGGGCCGATTAGCTCATGCAAAACTCTGGGAGGATGCCATCTTTCATCGCTACCAGAAGATGTTTAATAAATGTTAAGTTGCCAACAATTAAGTGTTTGTGTGTGTGTGTGGACACACAGCCCAGGAGCTGCACCCTGTGCCAGGGCAGAGCCATGTGCTGGGCACAGAGTCCACAGTGCCTGGGGTCCCTCCACCACTCCTGCAGTGTCCTGCTGCAAGGGAGCCATGAGCACTCCATGGTCCGAGTTCCTGATGGAGATACTGAGTGTCTGAGTGCACTAAAACACACAGGAACAAGGACATGAAGCATCACTGCCCCACGGCACAGTCTCTCAAAACCACTGGGTTTACATTGCTGCCAGCATCACCTCTATGAGAAGTGCTACATGGCCCAGAAGGGAAGTGAGCAGGTGGGAGGAATGAAAAAAAAAAAAAAATCCTTTGAGGTAACACATTCCCCTGTTCCTGCAGTGCTGAGCCGTGCTGTTCAGAGGAACAGGCTCAGCGAGGCTGCACACAGCCTGTTGTTTGTGAACCACCAAAAATGTATTGTCCACTTTCAATGGCCACCAGGAGCTCTCACAGTGCAACCAGCGAGAACGATCTCTTTGCATCATGGATCTTACGTCACAGAGGGACACAAATGAGAATCGAAGGAAGAAATCCTCTCCAGCATAAGAAAACAAGAAAGTCAGTGATACATTTGCTATGTTCCAATGGCATACCTTATCCCTCAGCTAATGCAGGAAGTAATGTCTTCTCGCTGCTTTTTTCTGCACTGTTCTTCCATGGTCCTTGCTGAAGATTTGCAGGATGTTAGGAATGCCCTATGCTTCCCATTAGCTTAACAGTTCCCTGGAAAACAGTGACCAAAAAATCAGGCATAGAAATGTGCTTTTGACAAACATATAACAATGGATGTCTCCCTGACACATTTTCTTATTACAGCCTGAAAGCAGTAGCAGACACAGGAGTGCATTACTAAAATATTTGCTTGCAAACCGGAGAGCTTTCTTGCCTCTTGCTTATGCAGGGAGACAGCAGTTATTGTATATAGAGGATCTTTCCACCTGGACCACCTGTATACTAAAGAGTGGATGCTGAGGGTTTGTCACCTGCATCTCCTCTTCCCAGAGATGCTGGGCAAATCAGACCCCTAGGGAATTGCTTATAAACTCACGCCCTACAGCTTGTGGGGAGGAATCGTGCCAGAATAACTTTGGTCTCTTTCTGACAAAGAGTAACTGGCTGGATCCCCCATGGTTACATCCCTGTAGAACCTTGCAGCAGTCATGGTTCTGGCAGCTGGGCCCCAGCACAGCCCATTCACCCAGTGGGATCTCCCAGTTCCAAGCCCAACATGATTCCCCTTTCAGACTGGCCAGAGTCTCTCCATCACCGTGCGTTCACAGCAGATGCATCAACTGAGGCAAAGAGGGAATTTGTGGAAGCACGCAGCTCCCTCTGCTTCCTCATGCCAGCGCTTGCACTTAACACAGACCGTTTTTACTCTGTGTTAGGGTCTTTGCACCAAATGACTTTGTCCTAATCACCACACTGCCTCCGTTATCGCCCGCACAAACATTCCCGTCGGATCAACATACCGGCTGGGCCAGGAATCACACAATTGATGTTTTGCTTTCCACTGTCTTATCTAAATCCAGTTACTGCCCAAAATGAGACTAAGTCAACAGACTTAATTGAATGAAAAGGCTGTGAGACAACCTGGAGATTTGTGGCTGTGTGTGTCCGTGCAGGAGTTAATCACTGCACAAACACTTTGCCACAAACGGAGCCGGGCCAAGCAGGATCGGTTTCTCCTCAGCCTGGAAGGTCCCGACGCACCGGGGTTGTGTGAGGTATTGTTGGGGCTGGCAGGAGGATTTACACAGCACCACAAACAATGTACCACCATGGAGAAAAGCTGGGGATGGACAATGGAGCAGCCCATCAGCAAACACTTCTGCTTGTTGCCCAGATTAGGAGATAGCAGAGATCCCAGAGTAATGGCCAAAAAGAGTTGCTCCCCTGTAATTGCTGCTGTCCAGATATGTGAAATAGCCCTGGGAAACCTGCTGGGAGCAGCAGGTTGCCCCATGTCCTTAGCTCTTTCCGGGGAGGCAGCTGCCAGACTCCCGAGGGCCCCAGCAGTCAGCTCTTGCAAGCATCACAGGATTTTCCAAGCTCCACAGCCATGGCATTCCTTCTGCAGATCAGGAAAGGTCTAAATGAAACAAGTGGGAACATTGGGACAGATCCCTGCCGCGCCTCTCCTCCTGTCTTTAATAGGACCACGAACAGACTGTATGGAAAGAACGTTAAACCTGAACAGGGCCACAGCCAGGCTCTAGTCCCCACTGTGACAGTGCTGTGCAAAGCTTCTGCAGGGCTGCAGGAGGAAAAGGACACAGCCTTACCCTGCGGTTACAGCCTGCCCTGGCAAAATCTGTGCCTCTGCTTTTCCTACCACCTGCTCGGCTCAGAGGCCCCGTGTTGGCATTCAGTGCCGCTGCTGTTCAGGGAGGCTGCAGCGGGAATGTTCACGTTCACGCCAATGGTTCATCTTGGCCACTGCCTGAAGGGAGGCTGAGGCTGCAAACCTCCTAAAATAGACATTAAATATCTTCTAATACAACATGACTCACTACTTTCCTGGCTGGGAGGACTCTCTCGGCTGATGGAGAACCTGAATCAAGTTCTTCAGTAGGCAGTGACACCCTGATGGACATCTCAAGGTGACTTTGCCATGAGCCATGTAGAGACAAGAGCCATTTTAGCTGCGGGGCTGAACGTGGATTTTGGCTGGAAAAGCTCATCTCCTGCTACAGAGAGACCCCATGCCTTGCACAGCCCACCCGCTTGTCACCACACACTGGCTTGGGGCCAGGACATTTGGCTGTAAAACTGCCGCTGTGTTGGTGTCCCTTAAAAAAAAAAAAAAAGAGGGCACTGACCCAGCCAGATTCTTCCTCCCATCAGGAGTTCTTGCCCTTTGGCATGCCACACGAGCAGACAGCACAACTTTTCCAGCAAAGTCAGGAAGGATGGGAAAGCTGATGAGCTTTGTGTTCAGGTGCATGTGGCCAGAGTGCTACGCAACGTCAAAAAAAACTGCCGCTGAATTCCCAGGATTTGGGATACAACAATAACACACAGCACTATATTTTATTCTTTTAACAAGTGCTGAATATGCAAAGGCTCCTTTCCCAGCTTCTGTCTTCATCTTGGAAGCTGGGGAAGAGCTGTGTGTATAATTATTTTCAGATGCCATCCACTTATATTGATTATCTGAGCAGGATGCACAATTAATTGGCAGCTACTGCCAGAGCAGAGGTTGAGTGAAGCACACTCTGTTTTGGGAAAAGCTGAAAGAAACCCACCATGTGAACGGGTCATTGAAAACAGCCTGGGATATATTCCCTACAGTCATTCCCAAAGTTCAAGGGCAGGGGAAAAAAGAGGAAAATAAAAAAAAAGAAAAAAAGAAGAAGCTGTCTCTGTGTTCACCAAACTTCTAATATCTGAAAGTGCTTAAAAAACCACTCACACTTTTTTTCATACACTCATGGAAAAACACACTAAGCTTTTGACTCGATGGTTTTGTTTTTCCAGCGAGTCCCTTCCAGGCTCCACGCGCCCTCTCACAGTCACGTCTGCTGGGTGAGCTGGGAGCTGACAAACTCGAGAGGAGTTCTCTGTGATTTTGCCACATCGGGTTTCAAGTATCAGCTTGCTGGAAGTGCGGCAGAGAGGGAGGAGGGAGGGAAGTGGTGCGAGCTTTGCCAGCACACCTGCACAAGCTTTGGGCTCTCCTGGACACTCTGTGTGCTAATGATGTATAACCTGCAGAGCCTGGCAGCTCGCTCGCTGAAGACTCTACCAGACAGGCTGTGCATGCCTCTGATTCCTTATTTCTTAAAACAAGGAAGAAACTACCCCCCACTCCCAGCCCCGTGCTGTAGGTAAATGCCCAGGATGGAAACTGAGATGTGCTCAGCTGGGCAGAGCTTCTACCAAGCCAAAGAACAAATGACAATTTAATTATGGTGTTTTAGGTCTATGTAATTTCTCTTACAAAGCAAAAGGGAGGAAAAAAGCTGAAAGAGGGACAGAGTTCATTTCAGCTCCAATGTTCTGCTAATTTTTCTTTTCACTATTAGAGATGCATCTGGATCCTATTTCTAATCCACTCTCAAATTTGCTTGAATTAAAATCCCAGATCATTGCTGTGTTTTCAAGTTGAAGTGTGCGTAGTAGCCAAGGTTCATATTGCAATTTCTGGAGTGAAGGAATGATGAGCTCCAAAAGCGGAAAGTGTGTTGTATGCCTGAGTCTTGGGGAGAAAAAACCTGGTTGGCATCAGTGTTATTTGGAATTGGAGACCATCTATAGAATAAATATCCTTGAAGTTCAAACACGGCTACATTTTGCATGTAGTTCTGCCCACCGGAGCTGGTCGGTGTGGTAGAGCAAAGGCTGCCATGCTGGAGATGTAGGAACGGGAAGTGGTATTTAATTAGAAAGCCTGGATATTTTTCAAGTTTCCCCTGACATTTAAAAGTTCCCCCATTCGTTTGGGGCTTATTTTAATGAGACATTAACTTTCTGACTAAAACAGCACTTCCTTTGAAATACCCGCACTTTCTCTATTGCTCCCCGAATCCCAGCCCAGAATCCTGCTTATGTCTAAATCCAATAGTCTTGTTTGACTGGAAAACACCATAGCTCTCGTGGAGTTATGAATCCCCATATTCTCTGGGCTTTCATCTCTGCCATGACAATTCCCAGCCTCTGCCAGGTGGAGCCAGCCAGCCAATATTTATGGAAAACGAACAGACTAATAATTTCCAATAGCAGGCCACAATTATTAATTGCATCAGTTTACATTGACATCCAAATGGACAGATTCAAGCCAAAAAAATTGGAGTAATGGCTCCACCCATCTACCACCCAAATGTAAACAAGCCAGCATGGTTAAAAAGAGGACTGGAAGTCAGGGCTGGGGCGTTCTCCTTTTGCTGTGTTACGGCGGAATAGCCAAACTTCCAGACGACCTTCCTGCCAGGCAATTCATCCAGCCCTAAACTGACCTTACCTCACTCAGAAAGTTCAGTGGCTTCTCTCAGTATCAACTTCTTTTTAAACAGGGATAGAAGTGCACGACTGTCAATAAGAGCAAGAGATTCTGTTTTGGAGATTGGGTGTTGCAGGGTCATGATTTAAACCTGTTAAGTACCTAAAATACAGCTCAGCCCATGCCATGGTTGGCCCTGGTGTTGTGTGTACATGTGTGGGCAGGGAAATAGCTGCAGAGGGGAAGGGAGTCCTGAGAAGAGCCCTGAACTTAGGCTTAAAATTTTCTTCCTTGCCCCTCTCCAAGTTGGCCTAAATTCAACTAAATTAAAGTATTCCCCAAATTACATTTCCAGCAAATTCATAACCCTGAACAAAACAGCATCTGCTGTTTGTTGAGGCATCTTCACATGCCACGGTTGGTCCGTTCCTCCTGGTACCATCACCCGGAGAAAAAGGATTCTGCTCAGCTTCCAGTGCCCACTCCCAACGATGAGAGCAGCTTGGCCTCAGCATGGCCTGTGTCTGCATCTCTGGATACCACAAGCCTGCTCAGATGGGCTGGCTCAGAGGAGGGAGCTCTCGTGGAGCGCGGGGCAGTCCATACCAGCGAGGGTCTGGCCTGCAAACACTCGCACCTGCAGGGTGAGGACAAATAAAGGCCCATGCTCCAAAGTGTGGAGAGCTCCAGCCTCCTAAGCCGTATGAAATCCCACTTCCTCTCCACTCATGCTAAATGTAAAAACAGAAACAAAGACACACACCTAAATAAACAGAACAGCAGAGAGCAGGAGGGAAGGGAGGCCCTGGTGCACGCCAACTAGTACAGAGAGATGTTTTCTATTTGCGGTCTGCCGCGTCAGACCTTGCCATGTCACGTGGACCAGAATGTGAGTGGGAGACTTGTTGGACACATTGGCTTTACAAATGTCTCACAATTGCAGAAACACCTGCTTTACATTATTTTTTTTTGCTGGTCCACAACAAAATCCCTCCCTGGTCAACAGTTCTCAGCAGACCTCCTTTCCTCCTTCTCTGTGGATGGCTCAAATCACTGTTTCTAAATCCTGGGCCACCACAAGATCACACTGGAACCTCCTTCAGTAGGAGGGTGCATCAGAAGGCAGAAAAGCCAGTTCTGCTCAGAATTATGCCAAAGTGCTGGCCAGAGGACCAAACCCGCATGAGGCTGCTCATGGCTGGGTGGGGGGACTGGGCAGAGGGGTTACTCAGCCTGTCAGACCCATCTGTTTTCAGCATGAACCCCCCTGGCCACACCTCTGCAACTCACACCGCTCCAGCCACCACAAGTTATTGCTCTTGGTCTCCGCTGCTTCCTGTGAAGCTGGAATAGGTCTGAGACAGCATCCAATGAAACCAAAGGGAGCCTTTCCATTAACTCAACGGGCTCTGGATCAGGCCTAACATCTGTTTGGCCCTTTCGGTACACAGCACAGCCAATTTATTCTTTATCCACTCCTGAGCCTCTTTCTCCAATAGCATCCATGTTTTTACTACTCATGGTTGTACCACCCCAAGAAGGAGACTGCCTGTGCCCCTGGTGTGGCACAGCGGTGAGTGCTGTCCCAACCCCTTATCATTTCAGCAAGGCTCTCCTCTCTTCTTGTTCAGGTTTCCAGCACATCCCTTTCAGCTGCCAAGCTCTTCCTACCCCCTCCCCTTCCCACCAAGTAACGGGCTGGTTGTGCCTTCTCTTCTGTTGAAAACCTGATGAAGAATCAGTGCTGAAACCAAACAACAAGGTCCAAAAGGCTGTAAGACACCTGAAGAGCACTGCCAGAGCAGGGACAGGCTCTCTGAACAGACATTTCCTACTTGGTTGATGACAGCCCAGGTGATGGGTTCCCTAGAGATCTGGAATCTGAGGGAGAACTGCCAACACTCAGATCATTTGTCTTGTATTGGAGTCCAGGGCTACAGTAAGAGACCTAGCAACAATTATTCAAACTGGCTGTATCAGACCACAGAATATCTTACGTTGGGCAGGGCCCATAAAGTTCATTGAGTGCAACTCCCCACCTCCTCACAGGACTTTAAAATTAAATACAATTACAAGCATCTTCCAGACACTGCTTGAACTCTGACGGGCTGGGTGTTGTTACAACTGCCCTGGGGTTCTCTCCCCACCATCCCCATATCTCCTCAAGTGTGAATTTATGCGTTAAGCCAGTTCACAGCACTTCAGTTTCCATCTGTTTCCACCAAATTTGTGACTCACATTGCAGAGACAATTGCGGAACCGGGCACAGGTCTTCTCTTGGTCCCACAGTGACAGTGACAGCAACGGTCCATGAGACACCATCCATTCACTGAGCAATATATAGATTTATTTTTTTTATGACTCTGCCGAGCCCTTGGATTCCAGGATCTTGTTTTCAACCGGCACACATGGATTCCCATGCTGTGACATGCACGCCATTGCTAAGCAGAGCAACAGCCTTCGCTCAAAAGCCAAGCTGCTTCTTACAGCAGAAAAACAAATCTCCAGAGCTAAGTCTAGAGAGTCTTCCAGGCATGGATTCATTTGGGGCACTGCTGTTGCCCAAGTGAGAACCCCATGCAAAAATACCTCCCCAACATACCCCTGAAATCACATGGGCTTGGAAATGGGAGCGTGTTGCCTGAGGCCAGATGTGGGGACTGGCAGGCTGCTGGCACTGTGCAGAGGCACATCTGCATGTCAGGCAGTTACTCATTCCTGCATACTTCCCTGATAAAATCTGGATTGCCTAAAGCTGGTATTTTCACTCCAGTTTCCTTATCAAGGTATTTACCACCTCCTGTCTGTGTCTTGCAGAGTGAGGGTGTTAAATGCTCCCTCATTCTCTTCCTGCATGGGGAGCTGCAGCATGTAGGAGCTGGAGCTGCTGTCCAGGATGGGATTTGTAACCCCACCAGAGCAGGCAGTGTGTGGTTGCTGGCCTGGGCTCCGTGGGATCTCACCCTCTTTGTACCTGGGACATCGGTCTGTTGATCTTCATGCTGCCTTCCTGCAGCTGGTGGGCTCCTCCCTGCGTTTTGAGGCATTTGTTGTGGTGTTTTCTGGCAGTCCCTGACCACAGTTTAGAAGCTGTTTTGTCCTGTGCAGTGTTCTCTCCTGGTGTAGCTGTTGTACAGCTCTAGGAAGAGGAGAGTTTGGGATAAAGTTGCCTCAGGAACAGCAGAGGTGTATACGGCACTTCAGTAATGCAGAAAACATCTTTTTTCTCTCTAAAGCAAAAAGCAGGTCTGTGTCACTTAAATATCGAGACTGAGATAGGCCCGTGATCACACAAAGGTAAGGTGTACTTGGAATTTTGAGCGGTCCCTTTCCAAGAGCACCCCACACCTCTTTCCCACCCACTGCTGATATCAATCACCTATTTTAGCCAATGGCTTTCACAACCCCCTCTTCCTTTGGGAGAGCATCACCCTGAATGCTTCACAGGGTGTCCCTGAGGGCTCTGCTGTTCCCCTCTGAGCTTCATAAAAGGGGAAAAAGAGAGACATGTTCTGAAACAGTATCCTGAAAAAATATTCATCTCCTTGAGGAAAAATACCACTGGATTACTCATTGGGGAAACCTAAGCAACTGTTCTGTTTCAGTTTGGTTTCACAAACACGGGAAATATTTCATCTACTTAAGAACAACACTTGTGGAGATTGATCAGCTGGGTTAACACTGCCTTGGGGGAGGATGTAGTTTATTTTGGGATGCTGATTCTACAACAAGGCTGCCCTCAGCCCCTCCCATGAGCATTATGCTATAGGCAAATAGCTTGTGCCAATTGGACTTAAAAGAATGCTTTTCAGCTAAATTCAAAAAGAATGAAACTTGGTTTCAGAAATGCCACCAAATAATTCTAGCTCAAGAAAACCCCTAAGCTTTACAGACTTGATATAGAAAGATTTTCTTCAGGCATTTTTGCTTCATTTTTGAATTGGTGTTTGGGATGCAGAAAAAAAAACCCCAGAACTATCACATGGAGTAGATTTCTAATTTGAAACTTCTGTCTTGACATAGGCTGGCTGAAGAAAGTGACATCTCTTCAGGTGTTACAGCCCAGCTATTACCAACTTGAGCAAATTTGTTTAAATCCCACCACTACACCTCCCCACACACGAAGTGCTCTTGGGATGCTGGACAATGCTTAATGAGAGCCAGGGAAAAGACTTCTGCTTTAGTGTAGAACCCCTCTGCTGGCAGATGTCAGACTTGGATCTGAGGTTGTTGTCTCACTTGGCAGCGCCCATCCTGGTGAGAGCCCTCTGAACCAGATGGGCAAAGCAAGCCCTGTCACTGGCAGCAGTCCAGAGGAGCCAGACAGGGTTCACAAGTTGGTTTTTCCCCTCCCTCTGGCGTTGGGACAAGCCAACGTTGAAATCAGAGACAGGGCTGCTATCAGCGGTGGTGTTAATTGGGTGCCAACTGCAATGAAGCCAGGGTGACAAGGACACTGCTTGGGACTGTATCCTGTATCCAAGCTCTAACTTCCTTTGCACCCTGCCTCCTGCCAGTATTAAATCTAGCTAGGCTGAACCAGCTCGAGACATGGCCACTCTTGCTGCGATTTCTCCTTGGACTATCTCAGGGGCTGCAATATTTTGGAGGGGTTGTGCACCTGCTGCAAACCCTGCCCAGGTGCTCAGAGCGTGGGGAGGAGCAGCCTGGAGACTCCTGGAGCCAGAAGTACAGGAAAGCAGAGACTTTTGCCCTGCCCTGCAACCTCCAGAGACAGTGCATGAGAATAAAATACAGGGAACCATGTAGTGTGAGAGAGTAACTCAAAAAATTACTCCTGTAGTGAAGAAACCACATAATATATTCAAGATGTCAGAGGTTAGCCATGGTGCATGTGAATCATGCTGCGAATACCTCACCTTTAACTCTGCCGTCGTAATTAGATTACAAAGTTTTTATTACGGTTTTAAATTCTGCCTTTATAGGTTGCTGTCCAGCTGTGCACTTAAATCTGGTTTTATCACACTTTCTGAGCTCATCACATTTAATTCTGCCCATACAATGCTGGATTAACTTTAAGGGTCGCTGAAGTCAGAAGTCACTCACCCTTGCCCTACTAATGGATTCCCAGCAGCTCTGCACGGCCCGAGCAGTGTACAGTAACCCAAATTTATCATCGGGGCGGAGGGGAAGGCAAAGGGGGGGTGTTTGTTTATTTACTCCTCTGCTGGGTTCGCCGTCGGGACATTTGCAGAGATTACAGCAACAAGAGGTGTTGTTTACCTCCTCCTGTAGGAGCCTGTTGCAATGCAGTCTGCCCAGCGTTGCTCTGAGAGCGGAAAGGAGGTTATTTAGGTCTGCCAGGGAAAAGGGGATGGCTGATTCAGGAGGCCCATAGGCCTGTATCACCTGAGGAAACGATCAGCTCCCTCCATCCAGAAATCACACCTTGCTGCCCCACTCGCTCCTGCCAGAACTCCCAGTCCTGGTATTTGAAGCAGTCCCAGAAGACTGGAAAAGCCACTATTTTTTTATTCTAAGGATGACTTCTTTGTTGTTGCCTATCATCAAGAAAGCAGGACAGGGCACAAATGAAACTCTTCATCTAAAGAACGTTCACCCCTAGGTATTTGCCTCTCTTTTTATTCTCTGACCAGCAAAGATCAGAGAGGTTGGTGTTAGATACCACCAAAATAAGACGGTTCATTGCCTTGAAAAAATCATCCTGCAAGTAAGCAAATAAACATATTCTATTTTAAAGAAACAAACTCCAAATCATTGAGAAATAAGGTGCTGAAAGTACAAGTGATTTACATGAAGTCACGGGGAGTCTGAAAGGGATCTGGGAAATCAAACTTGCTCCAGTGGAAAGGACATTTCTCTCTTTCTTGCTGAGGAACACTTTATTAAGACAGACTTGAGCCAGAGATGGGCAGCATGGAATTTAGTGGAAAGCTGAGGGCAAATTGTCACTGGGTAACGCCATGATAATTTTTGACCTTTGCCTTTCAATGACTAGACACATTTTTGGAATCAAGGTTAATAATCTTCAGCAATATACAACCTTCTCCCAAGGAATGTGTGGTGATTAGGGCAAAGAATTTCACATGGTCACAAAATATCTATCTCAGAGTCCTGGGCTTATAAAATACTCTATTTCCTCCATTAATTGTGTCCACGTGGAGCTGTAACTAAGTAGCTGCAACAAATAAAACCAAAGTAATATTGTTTCCTTTTAAAATATTTCACTTAATTTGTGGAAGAGGTTTGGGCTCATTAAAAATAGGCCATCTCCCACGAGGGCTTTTTCCTTTTCTTCTGCGAGCCTCTGGCCCAACGCTCAGTAACATGTAGAGCAGCACGTTGCTCCTTGGCACGGCCCTGGCTGGAGCCGCTCTCCGGCTCGGCTCCGCAGCTCCTGGGCAGGCAGAGCTCGCTTGGCCAAGCAGCTCCTGATGTGCCATTGCCCTGAGAGCAACAGCCCCTGACTGAAATTTCCTCCTTCCCTCTCCAGCTCATTAGGAAACTCCACTCCTTGCTCCCATGGAAAGACGTGACCATCCCAATCCCTCTGTTTCTTCTGGGGAAATGACAACGTGTTGATCACAACCAGAGGCGCGAGCAAAGCCCAGTCCTGAGCTAGAATCTCTCTGAAGGCACCGTGCAGGCACTTGGCTGCTCCTGGTGGATCTCAGACTCCTCCAGAGGAAGCTGTGAGTCAGCTGCATCAGGGTGACACCAGGAACCGCTGTCTCATCACCGGACTGTGACAGTGCCTTTCCCTGAGCTGATGTCAGTCACAAAACGGGCACAGAGCACACAAGACGGAAGTAAAGAGCAACCTGGAGCAAGGATGCCAGGCTGCCAGCAAAACCTCCACAAGACAATAAACGATTCCACATTCCTTCCCTGGGGAACGTCATTTTTCCTTCACTGGGGTATCTTTTCCAAGTGCACTCCTCCAAAAGGTTGCACCCTCAACCACTACTCTAAGCAAAACCGGACGATCTGGTGATTCCACAGTCCCTTGTGAACTCTCCTACTGCTGTGTGCTTGGACCTGGAAAGTGCTTGTGCTGCAGTGGGACTGGGGCAATGCCCCAAGGGGGGGTGAGGGAAGGATCTGACCAAGGGGGGCCAAACAAGCTCACGTTTGCTGAAGTTAGAGAAAGCTTAGGGCAGAAGCTGAGACTGTGATCTCTGTGTTGGCATGTTTCACAAGGTGCCCTGTTGGCATCAAACACCCCTCCCTTCTCCCCCACTACTGATGTGGCTCCAAATACTCATTGGGTACCTGGGACAGATGTTGTGGTAGGCACGCTTCAGCTCTGTTTTATGAGGACATTTCCATAAAATTAGAACCCGTGATCCCTCTCCCAGTTTCTCCTTCTCTCTTGTGGGCTCAGTCACACTGGAGAAGAATTTATGCCAGTGTTACCAGGCAACAACCAAACTATTCATTACAGCATCCCAGCCAAAAGGAGCTCAGAGGCTCCCCCAGTGCTGGGTCACTCCAGTTCTTCTCATTGGTTTTGTCGTCCTTCTAGGGGGAAGCCACATCTGGAAAATTACTGATGTCCTGCTGTTCACTGTGGACACCACTGGGAACTGGCATATGGTCTTGTAAAGTGTGATTAGATCTACAAAGTGAACCCTCATTCTGACCTCTCTCAAGGTCTTTAAAAACACATTTCCCTAACTGCTATGATTATATCCAAAGTCTTTCATTTTGGTAATAACAACATCATCCACAGCTTCCTCTCTCCCTCCTCTTTTTTCTGATCATAATCTTGTTACTCCCAATAGAAAAATCATTCCACAACTCTCTTTTCTCCCTGTGGACTTGATCTCTCCTCCCACCAGAAACCAGAATAAACATAAACAGCTCCTCTGCTCCGGATGTGGCATGGGGCTTTTCTGAACCATATGAAAAAGGCACTGTTATCAGACTCTCACTGGCATCATCCTCATCATCATCATCATCAATGTTATTATTGCTGATGTTGGAGCCCCCATCAGAGATGACAGTCAAGACCAAGGCTTGATGAGTGTTCAGATGCTGTGCAAACACAACATGAAGGCACTCCGTGCCATCCACAGCCTGAAATATCTCTGACACTCTCGAGAGCCAGCTCAATTAACCTCCTGTCACTGCCATTCCTCTGCTGCCTCTTTGTATGATTTGAATCCTTCCTTCTGCAGCCCCTGTGATCACCAGCACATCTCTACCAAATTTCTCTTCTCAGCACACAGCAAAACCCCAGAACTGCCATCACTCAGCTCCACCAAACAAATGAGTGGGATGGGGCGAGGTTTAGCCCAAAATCTTGTCCCCACCATAAAAGCCATGGGAGAACTTGAGTGGGAAGGAGATTTCTGCCCCAAGTATGTTTATTCCAGAGTATAATGTTCTGCTCCAGGCAGGCAGGCACCAGTCCCAGGTGACTTCAAAAGAGCTAATTCAGGATCACCTCTGAGCCCAGAGGGAGAGCTGGACCTGCCAACTCTGCAAGGACCAGTTTAGGAACTGCAGCACCTGGGAAAAGGCATCTGACCACAGCAGGAGAACTCAGCCTAAGTCATTCTGGCACTCTCTGAGGGACAGTGTGCAAAACTCACATAGCTGACTGGGAGCTGCACTTTGCTTCTATCAGATCTGTAAAGAATCATGTGATGGTGTTAAATATTTAAAACGTTGTGATTGCAACAGAATATCCCACTTGGATGAATCATGGGAACCAAAGAGGTAAAAAAATGCAGCAGCAGTTCCCTGTGCAGTGGGACTGTGCGTGCAGGTCACATCTGTCTATACAGGCATTTTCTGGATCATGTTCTCCGGGTGTGTTAAATGAAGACGTAAATGAACACTTGGTTGGAAGGCCTGAACCATTTGACTTTGATAAGATTTTATCTCGATGAACACAGGATTGATTGACATCTCATATTTCTTGGGTTTAATGAGATCATAACTGCACTTTAATTGGTTTAATTACCAGGGCATAATATTGCAGGTATGTAATGCAGGCCTGTAATATTGAGTTATACAATGTATTATATTTGCCGTACATCATAAATTACGACATGCAACGTAACACGGTTTTTCATGAGAATTATTACCAGGATTATCAGTAGTGAATATTCAGCGACATGAATAGAAATTTCCTTTAAGTAATGTCTTCAGGATTTGCCCTCCTTGAATAAGCTTCTAAGAACAACGTTCATCTGAGGAAAATGTGAAGGCTGTGAAAAATGAAATTATTTCTAGGCTAGGGTGGGATTTGGCTTCAGAAAGCTCAGGGTCTAAGTTCCTCCAAGATGTTTAGGCACCTCACTCCCATTTCAAATTTCCATGTTTGCGTCAGAAATACAGTTTTTCCTCTAGCTTTTTCCAAGGCTGGCTCAACGCTCACGGCATTTTCTCAATCTATTTATTGTCCACATTTTGGAAATTACTGTTAACAGTCCCCCTGTGTTTTCCTACTATAATTGTTTGGATCTCTCCGGTGACACAATTAGCAGCTGGGAGAAGCACCGGAGTGTGGAATTGCGTCTTTAATTATCTTTCCATTGTGAGCAAGGATGCCATGTGCCCAGGCAGTTATTACACCTGACAAGGACAATGTATTTACAATGGGTGTTTATACAGGCTAATTCCTTACAAAAATAGCTTAACAGAAAGTGCTCCACCTGCCTCATGTTCCCTATCGCAATTGCTAATTAATATTATTGTGCTGAAAATGATCCCATCAACTAAAGCCTCCTCTGTCATAACTGCTGCTCCCTGCCCAGCTATGCCTAATTAAACTGCTGCTGACTCACTCAGCAGGAAGGATGTTCAGCAGACCTGGTCTCACTGCTGTTTTACAGAGTCTCTGCTCAGCTCAGCCTCCCTGAGGCTGCCCTGGCTGCCTCTACTCGACTCCTGCTGCTGACTCAGGGTCTAAAGCCATAATCAGGTTCCTGGTAAAGCTCTGGGTTTAACTGCTCGGTAGAGCTGGCCCTACACACACATTCGAAGCCAAGCACCATCTGATTCCCTTTGCCAGTCACACTGGTTAAAATATATCTGTGAGGGCAAAATCATTCTGCAGGACACTGCTCACACAACTTTATGTGTATTTGTCAAACTAAAATGATGTTTACACTGGTGGCATAAATAAGACCTGAGCCTTCAAGTGAACCAGAGTGGAATTGGTCTGCAGTTCTCTGGGAGCTGTGCTGGGGACTGGGGTGAAAGGCTGCCATCAGTCCCAGAAGGGTCAGGCTCAGTGACCTGGGCTTGTCTCTAGGTGTGTGAGGACACAACCAGGAGTCTAAAGGGATTGACAAAAGGACATTACTCACCCCTCGGGAGGCTGCCTCCTCTGCCAAAGAGCTCCTGCGTGGCGCAGCTCAAATTGCAAAGGCTGCATGTTCTTCTGTTTCTCATCTGTTACAGACAGATAATTACAGAGGTGCTAAGAGGATAAACGTAGTAAAGTCTGGAAGGAGAAAAGAGCAGTAGGACAGATGGGGCATGACCAGTTGCTCCTGTCTCGGGCACGCCTGGGCTCTGCAGTGACACACATGGGGCTTCTGGCCAGCAGGAAAACCAGTCATGACATCCCCGTGGCCAAGGGGGCTGGGTGCGGGCTCTGAGGGTACAGGGTTGTCCTCACCAGCTTTGCTTTAGCTCAGCTACTGATGTAGGACTCAGCCTTTTCTCCTGGGGAGCAGCTCTGCAGTGCACATTACAGATAAATTCTTGGGGAATGGAACGAAATCCTGGAGAGGGATGGCAAAGTAAGAAACCCACATGCCTGTGCCTTTGGGCAGGTAAAGCATCCAGCCTGCTCATTCTGGAGCTAACCAATTACAACAACAACAAAAACAACAAAACAAACAAACGGGAAAAAAAAAAAAAACAGAAAAAGGGAAGCAAAATAAACTTAAAAATCTAATGCAACTTCCAGTGTATGAAATGAACCAGCTAATCAAACAGGCTAAAGGAATAAGAAAGATAAGAAAAAATGAAGACTTTTTACCCCCATGAAATCAAGGGATTCCTGTGAAGAGCAGGAGAGGAAATATTTACTCCCCAAGAAATGCAACAGTGCTGCTGTGAAATGAAGCGAGTGGTCAGCACACTGTGTCTGGGCATCCAGCACTAACCAGGATTATGGCACTGCAGAAAATGTTCCCAAAGCACCCTGGGACCCCCTGCCCATGAGGAACACTCTAACCCCAGAATTCTCCCTCTGTGGCAAGGCCCTTCTTCCTCCTGCATTTGGAGAAAGGCTGGAAGGTGGCCAGGATTGCCCACCGTGTCTGTAGGTCCCAGACAGGTGTCCTTTATGGAGCCAGGGACTGCCAGGGGAGCTGAAGATGTGCAGCACCACATTGGACAGCACTTGCTACTGCCACTAATAATGATGATAGTAACAAAGGGCAGGGAAAAAATAATACTGAAACTTCCTTCCAACCTTGAGCTCTGTGTGGGATAGCAAGGATTCCAAAAGGCACTTGGATCCTGCTTTGTCTGAAGAGCAGTAAATAGAAATGGTTGGTGAAGCTTCAGAATAACTGTATATGTATGTGGTTAACAGGCTAAATATAAGGAATACACATCTCCTTCTTTAAAATATGCCAAAAGGGAATCACTTAGCAAAAAAAAAGAAAAAGATTGCTTTTTTTGACTTCACTTTGCTTTGGAAGGAAAACATCCAGAAGAAAAACAAAAATGCCAAGAGCGCTGCAATTGTGCCATTTCCAAATTTACAACATGAAGCTTTTGGCTTTTTTACCTTCAAGTTTTCGTGTGAATTGTTTTATACAAGACCATGGAAAGCAGGAATAGAGACAACTGACCTCGGCTCACTTTTCAGGAGGGAAGGTAGAAGAAGAGTTTTTCTTCTGGGGTTGTTCTTGAACTCAGGTCGGGCTTCAAAATTCCTTCTTGTCAGGGATTCCATTGCTCATGTATTGCTCATGTGTCTCTCTCTGTGTCACCAAGGTAGCCACCCATGAAATATCCTGGTGTGCCAATCCTCCCAGAGCCCACGGCCACAGCTGCAGAAAGGGAGGCAAGAGCAAGGAGGTGACTTTAATAACTTAGCGGAGAGCATCACTGGCAGCAGTAGGTGATGAGCTGTATATTGTGACTGCAATCTGCAGCTCTGCCAAAAAAATCCCCTTTTCTACTGCACTTTGAGCCAGCCTGGGTAATGACAAGGAGTCTTGCCATTCGAGGAGCTGGCTGTTGGTCCAAGCTCTCTCACTCTCATTAAGGAGGCAGCGAGGGGGGAGCAGAGCGCCGATCCCAGCGGGAACACGTGTCCTAGGTTGGCTCATCTGCAAAATAATTCTGAGTGTCATCCAGGCCAAAAGCTGAGTCTGGGATCAGACATGGCTAAGTTCCCTCACCACGGTGGCCAGAGCAAGTGTGGTGACAAGTTACAGCAAAGGAAATGGAAATGTTTTGGGGTGCTGTGGCACAGAGAGTGACATCTGTGGCAATGGGCTCATCAGCTGAAGGATTTGGTGTAATACACATCGCAACAAGGTTGTATTCTCAGAAATCCATGGCTTGCCAGAAAAACAGATGAAATCAGACAGGCTTATGATTTGGTCTGATTGCTTCCAAACTCATCTTTAATCTAAGTTCTTTTCATGGTCATCACAACAGGGCTTACTTGAATCTCGGGGCCTAATCCTCAGCTGGTGCGAGCTGGAGTGAATCCATTTAACTAAGGGAGCTTTTCCAGTTTACATCAGATTGTGGCTATATTTAAGTGTGGGTAATTTAGAAATATGCAAATACTTATTTCCAGCTATATTTTATGAATAAATCAAATAAATCTGAAACCAGAATACACAGCATTCCAGTTAATGTTTTCTTCTTGAAGAGACAAACGCGATTAATGAATCACTTACACTGTGATGCAGGAAACCCATCAAGCAGCATCAAGGTGTCCCCAGTCCACCTTTTGCCACAAGGGGTGTCCAGAAGATCGGTCACTGTGCTTAGAATGGTGGCAGTCCAATGTGCCACCTGGAGTGAAACTGTAGGAGAGCAAAGGAGACTCTGCTCACCTGCAGCCTCTAGAACCTTCCACATCCCAGCCCTGTTGCTGCACTTTCACCATCGCTGCATTGCCACTGGCTCCTTCCAGGGTACCCCACAGACTGAGGGGATGCAGACCCTTTGAAAAAAATGGGCCCCTTTCAGATTTTACCAGATGAGGATTTGGCCATGGGATTCAGACAAGCCCTGGTCTCACAGTATCATGAGAGAAGTCAGATGAAAGATGTATCTGAAAGGAACAAAACCATGAACAAACACTGGGTACTTCCTCACATTTCAAAACTGGTCAGTTCAACTTCCAGAACCCCAAACAGCACCTCTCCAGACAATTTTGCAGTCTCAGGGAAGAAGACCAACCATGATCTGTCTCACTGCTGTGTTGGGCTGATTCTGAATAGGCCACTCATTCAAGAGGAAGCACAGATTGGGAATTGTGAGTCTTTATCTCTAGGGACAATTCCATTTCCCACACCCTAATTTCTACCCATGGAGGATTGCTTTGACATCAGTCCCACAGACCTGTATCCACAGGAACATTCTCCAATCACGGGAACGGTCACAATGGAATGAATAAATGCATTTCCCCAGGAAGGGGACACTGTTCATAACCCAAGGAAGAAAAAAGGTGATTACCTGGATTGAACATAGTTCAGCAGGTTGGAAGAAGTAGCAGCGGTTCCCTGAAAGAGAAAGAAAAGAGAAATAAGTTTTCAGACCCAGGGATCAGCAGCTCTTTCACTGTCTTTTGGCAGTAGCCTCTAAAAACCTCAGTACAATGGTCTGCAAACAAGACTAAAACCTCTAAGTAATATTTGAGCATCAAGAAAACAAACAGTTACCTAATGAAGTCCTGACTAAGGGAAATACTGATTTTGTTCTATGTTTTGTTGTTATTTTGGGTTTTTTTAACATCCTTTGCACTTGATAATTGTCTCCCTTGGCGAAAGCGGTCACGTAATATAAGGTGGAGGCAAAAGAGCTACATTATAAGCCATAATTACTGCTGTTTCACAATTAGTAGTTCTATTTGAAGATGTTTTGAGTAAGATTTATGGTATGTTCTCTAATTTTTAATTTGTAATTATGAGGAAGAAACTTAGCCTTGAGTATTCTCTAAAAAGTTTAAAATAACATATGGCACGGTTTTGGTCAGTAGAGAGGGACACAAAAACAGGAAAAAACACGTAGGAAGAAAAGGATAAGGTTTTTTGTGTGTGTGTGTAAGCAAGGCTTAAATGGAATAATTAAATTTACCATAATCAATAAAATGTGTCAGTCGAGTTTATTGAAGTGGCTATTTCCCATTGCATAATTTCCCTAGGGAACTTTCATTTTTAATTCAAAAATAAAAAAATAATAATTATAAAAACAAACCCCTGAGCACTAACTGTAAATATGCCAGCATATGTGTGAGGTTAAGAAAAGCACGAGCCTACACCCAGGAATCAAAGAGGGGCTTACCACTGCTTTGACACTAATTGTAAAAGCTGAATATTTTCTAGAACCATAATCAAATCTTAACTGCCATGGGGGACTCGTTCAGCAGCTCACAGTAATTCTAATAAGATGCAGAGCCTTTCACCTTTAGGTCACCAGTTCAACCCCACTTCAGGTTGGGTAGTAAACAGAAGGCAAGTCCCGAGCCCCGTGAAGTGCCAGAGCATCCAGAGAAGATGCCAGAACAGCTTTTGGGCAGGAGTGGGAAAGGGTTTTTCTGTGTCATCCATGTTTCCCCTGGGACTGATGCACCCACCTCCTTGGAGGGTTCATCTCGTCTCTCCAGACATCAGATCCTCCTTTCTGGAAGGGGGATAGGGAACCCTTCTTGCTCCATTTCCTCCATTTCAGCTGGAGTCTCCCCAGGTGCCCCAACACTCCTACCCCAGAGACCCTGGAATCGCCATGGGGTTTTCCAATACTTCTGTAATGCCTCTTCCAAGAAAACACGAATCAATCTCTGTCCCACTTCCATGTACACAATTCCTCTTCATTAATGGGTTCACCTACTTGAGCACCTCATGGAAAACAGAGAGATCAAACAGGCAACTGGAACCACCAGGCCCTCACCCTGCTGACCTGGGCCACACAACAAAGAGCTCTGCCAACCCCAGCAGCACTTGAAACCCAAAACTGAGCCCTCACCTCAACATTTTCAGGTAGAACTCCTTGCATCGCTCTGAACTGCTCCTACAGGAAGTCCCAGCTCCAGCTGAGGCCCTGACACTGCCTACAGCCCCACGGTCCCTGAAGTTTTGTCACAAGCCCCCCACTGCTACCCCTGCTACACTGAGACCTGGACGGGTCCTGGCGTCTTCCTTGAGGAAGCCATGGACACTGGTGCTGTGTGAGTATCAAACAACAGCTACATGATCCAAGCAGCCTGGAGACAGACTTGCCTCTGGCACGGATGGCAGCTGTCCCTCAGACACAACTCAGAGGCTGCTTTATGGTCTATGGCTGTAGGATGCAACCTGAGCTTCCTGGCTGCCATGCTGCGTGCAGTCCTGTGCATGCGTGTGAGGGAATAGAATAGTCTGAGGCCTTAATTGTGTCTCGTGTTACTACAGCTGAGAAGTTGAGGAGCTCTAAGGAACAATTCATTCATTGTCCTCTACACATCTGGGTTAATGTTTCCTCCTTGGAGTAGGCTGTACCAGCGTGTTCCCTCTCTGCTCCCCACAAGTCAGCAGTGCCAATTTCCCTCTGTGGCAGCTCCAGTGACAGCTGTTTACTTGGAAGCTCGTGAATTTGATATATGGGTGCTAGCCACAAATTAATGGAATACTTTCCAGATGCAACGTCTTTAAATATTCAAACAATAAGCCAAAAGCACTAAGCTGTCTTGGCCATTTTTTTTTTTTCTTTTAACTCTGGATATCTCTCAGAGAAGATGTAAACACAATTTCTTGTGCCACTGGCCAGAACGCTTCCGATGTTTGAAGGGCCAGCAGAGGCATGAGGTGCTGGGTGGGAGATGACTGATGGTCTTTGTCACCCGAAGCCAAACCCAAAATGGCCAAGAAAGAGCAAAATGAAGTAAAAGGAATCCTCGAGGCTGAGCCATAGGAGGTTGTCTCTCCAGACTGCTCTGGTGAGGGGCCGCATGTGCTGGCCTGGACCCTGTGCTCAGGGGAGCTGCACAACTCCAAGGAGTGGCTTCCCAAAACATCTCCAGAGCCTCATCTGGAATAGTTCAAAGCAACAATAGCAGTCTGCTGAGGATGTTTAGTGGGCAGTGGACTGGGGCCTCCAAAATGCCTTGCAGCTCTCCTTGCCAGGTGTTACCCAGAAATCCTTCTGAGCAGAGGAGTGGAGACCCAGCTCCGAAATGGAGACAAGACCTGCCCAGGTGTGTCTTTCTGCCCAGCCCAACTTTCAACAATGGCATCACTTCGTGACCTCAGTTTGCATCCGTAGCTGCCCTAATGCCGAGGACTGGGACAAAAACAGCTTTGAGGGCAAAGATCAGCAATCAGAAGTGAGCAAAATTGCTTTGGGAGTGCTGTAACTTTGACTGTTATCTTTTCTGCTGGAAGCTGACAGCAGGTCAAGCTGCAAACATCGGTGAAGTGGAATGGCTATGCCAAAGCTGTGTGGTGATGATTTATACACCGCAGAGCTGGGCCAGGAAGCAAAACTTAGTTCTTGGCCAACTTACATCACTTTTTCTTCCCTCCTTGCATTTTCTTTGGCATTTTCTTCTTTGCATTTACTTATTTTCTTCCACTGAAATTTAACATGATCTGGACAGTTGGGCGACCAGGATATGGATTTTCTATCCAGTAGTTAAAGGGAGGAACTTTCTTACATACTTTTATCTACTTAAAAATACCAACAAACATGGGCTGCATGGCTTTAGATTGGAGGAGAGCAGGGGAGAGCTCCAAGAAACCCTGCCTGAATTTGAAACCAGTTCAAGCCTGAAATGCCTGTTTGAAGATTTATCCTTTATTCCCTCCAATGCTGTTATTAATTAGAGAATGAATAACCATTACAGTTATCAGCAACTTCATGGAACTGAAAAATTCAAGCTCATTATCTTATGGGAGGAAAATAAACATCATTTTACAA
The DNA here is from genome assembly GCF_029207755.1 of Chamaea fasciata. Taxonomy (NCBI): domain Eukaryota; kingdom Metazoa; phylum Chordata; class Aves; order Passeriformes; family Sylviidae; genus Chamaea; species Chamaea fasciata. Next base: position 7,861,053 of record NW_027094088.1, on the reverse strand, counting down.
GGTTTTTAAAGCAACAACAGTTATAACAAACCACCCAAACTCCAGTCCACAGGCAGAATGGACATCTGCTAGAAAATTATGATTATTCCCCCACCCACCACCCTCAAATTTAGGGATTTGTGGAATATGGGCCTTGCCTAAAGTTGCTTGGCAGAAATCCCCATCTTAAGTTCTTATTTAATGAAATCATGTGGTAGTAAATCAAACACAGAAACAGGAATGAGTAAATCCACCACATCCTTTGAAAACAGTACGGTGTGACTCCCATCACCTCAAGTTGCCTGGGCAAGGAATTATCTGTATTTGTCAACCGAAAAGCAATCGAAAGGTGGCAAATCAGTGTCAAACACCAAGAGGGAAAGGAGAAAAAGAATGGGAGAACAACACCAACATCGTGTCGTAACAACCAGGAGGCTGTCACGATTTAGTACCTACTAAATCTGACAGAAATCTTTGCCCAGATCCTCCCTCCGTGGGTTTCTCCATGCTCTCGGTGCACTCACGAGCTTCAGAGCCTGAGAGAGGTCCTGGGTAGACTTTGTCAGCTGAGAAATTCATTATTTGGTCCTACAGAAACCACGTCTTTTGAACTGACAATATTTGCAATGATTGATCACTACTAAATTGTGTTTCCATTTTCTGTCCCATCTTGTCTCTTTTCCCCCAGAATAGAGATAGTTGAATTTTGCTGTCCAAACTCTATGGAAAAAGTAGGTTCAGTGAAATTTTCAACTTTTTTTGAAAGAAACTCAGATGTCACCTGGAAAGTCATGACAAAAAATACACTTTTCTTGTCAACATTTGCCTTAGGGGTATGAAAACATGGATTCATTCACTGATATGTCCAAGAAAGCAATTGCAGAAGAGAGATCATCAAATAATATGGCACAAAGAGAATGATGCTGTTGAAAGCAGTTGAAAAATGCATTGTATCAGACACTGCTAGGTGCCCATTTTGACCCCAATCCACGCAAATTGCTGTTTTACTCATGGTTGCCACTTGGAATTAACTTGGTCACTCCATGTTCCACACATGTGGAACCCCTCATCTCTCCAGTTTTTAAAGCAACTTCAGTGACGAAATACACAAAATTTGGTGTCCTACCTCATCTCCTGACATTGTCAACTCCTAATTTAAGGGGTTTATTTTTATAACTTGGATATACTAAGACCATGGTGTTGTGCCTGTCGGTGTGTCCTGGATCCATAATTGTTTTGGAGCTGTGATTCATGACTGTGAAATCCACGTGAAAGAAACTTCCCAGAAATCCCAGGATTTCTCAGAATCTCTGACTGAAGGCCATTTAAGAAGATATGACTCTGTAATTAACATTTTCTGAGGGAGTTAAAAAATATAAACAGCTCAAACGTGGCATTTTTACAACCTTAATAAACCCAAAGGCAGCATTTACCAGGTACATACTCTAAGGACAATAAAAAGGTCGCTATGGAGGACTTCATTTGAACTTTAGGTTGTATTTGAACTATTTTTTGTTTAGGCTGAAATTTTCCCTGTATTAAATTCACAGCCCAGTTCTAAAAAAAAAAACAAACCCAAAAAACAAAAAAACCCCTCCCCCCACCCCCAAAAGACACACACTCTGAAATTAGCAAACGCTCAAGTATTTTCATTCTTACACTAAGAAATCTGCTTGTTTATTTAAATTTCAAATTCCGTTTCTTTCCAAATGTTTTTTTCTTTCACTAAAGTGGTAAACATACAGGACTGAACAAACGATGCTTTTTAATTGTAATTTTTTTCTCCTTTGTTCCATTCACTGAAAAAAACCCCAAACTGAGGAAAATTATTTGTTCCTGCACTGCCCCCCCTACAGAGGGTGCCGTGCCATTGTCGTGAGTCACTGTGCCCTGTCACACACCATGCTCTGGGATTGGGACTCAGGCTTCGCAAGCTCCACTAACCCCATTTCAGAGCAAAGAGGAGATGAATTTGGAATGAGCCCTCTGAGCTGAGTTTCTCCTCCTGTGGCAGCAGGAACTGGTGCAGCCATCAGGGTGGAAGAGGGTCCCGTGTAACCCTACTCGAGCTCCGGAGCACCACAAGCATTACGTTTTATGGCTCTTGCAGAATACTGGGGGATACTAATTTTACAGGTGCATTCTAGCAAACTGCAGTCCCTAATATCAGAATGCCATTAAAAATAATGCACTCCTTATGCCCAGGCAGTTAATTTAATATTAAATCAATAAAACATTTACTAGAGCTGGTCAGGGGCCTGGCTGCTGACAGCAGACTCAGCTCACGGCAACAAACGTCTCCTCACCCTTTGCAGACAGCTGCTGGTTTATTGTGGAAGACGTCTTTGGTCCTGACAAACAGCCTCCCTAAGCCCTAATGAGTGCAGAAATTCAAAACATTTGTGGGACATTTATTAGCAGGAAAATACACCAGCCTTTTGGGAGATTTGGATCGACAGCAGCAATCAGCTGTGGGCCGAGTTCAGTCCAGCGTGTGCAGGGAACACAAAATGACTTTCCTGGCTACAGGGAAAGGGATTGGAGCTCTTTCCAGTTGGTTTCATCTCCGGGATATGGAGACTGGGGTGGAAGCTTTTCCCTATGATGAATTTTCACTGGTGGAGTCATTCTACACTCCACCAGGTTCCCAACAAAGTCCTGAGAGGGCAGAGGTCACTGGGATGGGATCCATCACATCCTATCTGCTGCTGAACACGAGTGAATCACCTGGCACAGCCACCTTTCCCTCCCCATGGTCACTTCCAAATTAACACAGGCACAAAAGACAGGATTTTGCCAGCATGCCTGGCAGGCAATGTGGCACAGTGACATTAAGAGGTAAAATCAGGGAACTGTTTTGTTCTTTTTTGGTTGGTTTGGTTTTCAGCTTATTTTCATGAAAGAATAGAGGTCAACTTTCTACCAAGAATCTGAGAAGCAAAGTAGAACTTTTAGAGCAACTGCAAATAACACATCAAATCAATGACAACAACAAAAAAAAGATTAAAAAAAGGAAAAAACCAAAAAAGAGCGAAACGGAAAGAACTGACCGAGCTCCCAGGGAGCAGCAATCTGGCACTTCTCTCTGAAGAGCGAGCAGATATCTTCTACCCAAATGGTTTTGTGTGGAAAGTGCAATTACTTGAAAAATCCCCTGCACACACAGTTTCCCATCATTGTTCTCAGAAGGCTGGATCTGTCCTGAGCCAAGAGAGCTCCAGGGACCTACGGCCAAGATCCTTCACTCAAGAAAGCAGATTAGGGACACTGATTTCCATGAGAGTGGCAGGAAGCACTGGTTTAGGTACACTGCCCCAAACCCACTCCCAGCAGACTTGTCTCCAGCACTGAGGACGCAGGTACTGGGAGGGCTGGTGGAGTCATTTGGCCCAGGCAGGTGTCTGCCTAGAGGCCAAGGTGCTTCCTGTGCCTTCCCGGAACCCTGAGGCCCTGAGATGAGCAGGGTATGCCCAGCTCAGACTTGTCCTGACCCCGCTGATGTTGTTTGTGTGGGGAGCGGCCCCGCCACGCTCACGGAAACGCTTCAGCCGTAACCCACAAAGCCAAGCCTGGCCAGAATTAATATTCAACTCAATCCCTGGGAGCTTCCTTTGGACATCAGCATTCCAGAACATCTAATAGGATGAAAACAAATTTCATGCCATGAAAGCAGAAAACTGGGTGAGGTCTGGGAGCATAGTTAGGATGTGGTTTTCATAAGCTCTCAGTGCTGGCTTAACTGCTCCGATTACAGTCCAGGGGTAAGAGAGTCCCACTGACTTCAACAAGACAAGAATTAGGGCAGAACCAAGTGGTTTTGAAAAATCCCACCCTTAGATTTATATAATGTAGCAAATAAGAATCACATGCCAACCTTCAGAGGGGAAACTGGTCCGTTAAAATGTGTATCATTATTTTAGCCACCATTTTTAATTAGAGGATTTGTGGCAATGACAGATGCGGCCCGATGGTGGCTGGGGAACGGCCTCTGGCTGGGGAGAGCCAAATTTCACCGGGGAGACTCACAAGGATGTCACCAGGCAGCTGAAAGCAATGTGTTGATGATTTCCTTTGTTAAAAAAAGTATTTTTAAAAACCCAAACACATTTGTAGAGGGAAAGAACTTTCCTTTCAAAGGGAAACAAAATTTCCTACGCCCATCTAACAGCCCATTTCTATGTTCTTGTGTTCTTCCTGATTTATCACAAAAACAACTCTAGAAATCAAATAAATGTCTTCGTTCCACCTTGTCTTTGGATTGAACTCTACAAAAATTGTACTGGAAAATGTAGGCTAAAGATTTGTCACTAGTAGCCTTTGATAGGGAGCTGCCAGTGTCCCCGCTGGCCACTATGGTCCTGCTGGGATAGAGGGAGCAGGTGGGACATGGTGTGATGCAGAGCTGAAGGGGCAGGCTCACTGCTCCAATCTGGAACACGCTATTCACCCGCCCATATTGCAGGAGAAAAGGAAGAGCAGGACAAAAATGTTATTTAAAGGCTGAAAACCCCAACCTGTTCCCTGAAGCAGTGCTTTGGAGCACATCATTTCCTCAGGAGGTCACAGTAGGAAGCAGAGAGTGAGGTGGTTTCCAAAGGGTCTGAAGCCCCGTGGCCAAGGTGGGGGTCACACAGAGACAAACAGAGTCTCCCGTGTTTGTCCCCAGGTGTGTGGGGACCTGGCATGCCCTTGATGTGACCATGAGTCAGGAACGACTCACAAAGAGGACAGACTTGGAGAAGGTCAAAGAGAGGAAGAGGACAACCAGGACACCAGGACATGACGGCATCGTGGCTGTGCAGGAGGACACGCTCCTGGGTGTATTCACCAGCATCAGCACAGCAAAACCCAGGGGCAGTGCACTATTTCAAAGATTTGCCATCACCAGGGATAGAGGGAAATGGCCACTGACCTGCTCCTTTCTTACCCCAAGTGCCCCAGCTCAATGTGGGACCTCCCCATGTGTCTTGACTGGAAAGTGCTGTCACCTTAATCCCAATGCTGTCAGCAGAGCACTTACCAAGCTGATGGATCAGTGCCTGTGCTTTGGAACACTGCAGTTAAGTCCTCCCATCGCTCCCAACTCCCTGCCAGTCTCCCTCTGCCCTGCCCAGCTCCCAGACACTCTGATGGTGTTTTGCTGGTGCCCTGGTATCTGCCGGGCTCACTGCTGCAGGCTCCTGTCTCCTGAACCCTCACCCACACCCTCCACGCAGGGCCCTTGTCGGCAGAAACGTTCCATGGGTCAGGCCCAGCTGGTGACAGCTCTCCAAGACCAGGTCTGGCCTCTGCTCCCACCACTGCACAGGCATTGAGTGGGAAAAAAGTCACTGTGAGCAAGCCGTTAACAGTGCTGGGCATGGAGATTGGAACCCCAGGGGAGATGCTACCACCCTGCCCAGGTCTGGGTCCTCGCTCACCGCCAAGGGCACAGTGGAGGTTTCTCAGCCCTGTGCTGAGGAGCCCGGCTGAGGCTCCTGCTACCCATGACCCAACCAGGGTCTTCATCTACCACGAGATGCCACCGCAGAGGCTTTAGGGGAAAGGATGTTTTTATCAAACATTTTTGCCATAGCAGATGCAGGGAGCTCTTGGCCGAGTCCCTCCACTCTCTCCCTTGCTTTATTTGCACAGATGTTTTTGCCAAGGCTTGTCATCAGCCTGGGGAGGGGGCAGTTGAAAAAAAAAAATAAAAATAATAAAAATGACCGAACAAGTTGAAGAAATTGCAAACAGTAAATCTGGCGCTCACTAGGCTGAGCCCAATAAGTTGCTGAGGTTGTACTTTTCAGATTCGGTTTTAGGCTCTTGTAAATTTTCAGTTATTTTTAACCCACCTTTCTGAGCGAGCCTAGGAATGAGAAAGTAATTGTTTCATCAACTCGGGCTATATAAATCTCCTTGGGGTTTATTATTTGCTGTTTCATTTTACTGGCACAAGAGCTCCTAGGAAAGTACAATAACCCACTCCTTGATTTACAACTTGGAAGCAGGCGCACGCTGAAAACCCGAGCGCGCAGCACCTGAGGAAAAGTGCTCCGAGTTAATTGAAAAGCTTCAGGAAACTGGAATTCCTCGCAGTGATACTGTCACATGCGTCAGCCACCAGATGTAACTCCAATTTTCTGCTTTCATAATAAGAATCCAATTGATATCCCCAGAAATAAAAACCTGCAGCCAGAATTACAGCACATTTATCATGGGCAGGTTTAAACCCTACAAGAGAGCTGCCCTCAGCACAGGGGTTAGAAAGTGCTGGGGGTGTTTCTTCTTGCAGAAAAGCTTTTTTGTGTATATACCTGTGCATACAGACACACAGGTATCTGGATCTCCAAAGGCAGCCCAGGATGAGAAAAAGGATGTTGCCTCTGGAGAGGAAACAGAGGGAATGGCATTTTTGGGGTCCAGATTTAGAGGTTTACAGCTCATGCAGGTTTCACATTATCTTCAGTGAGGTTTGTGTTTTGTCAGGATGGGGTTTGTTGTGTAGCATTTAAACTGCAAAACCACCCACCTTCCTGGCCTGAGATTTCCTCGGGATGCCAAGATGTAGCATCCCTGAAAACGAAACTACTTTGCTCACCATCCTTAAGAAACAGGATGCTCTGCACCATGATCTGGTGAGAACTCACCTCAGGCTCAGGGATATTCAACGTCCCCAATGGGATTTAGCTGTCCTCGTAAAGCTGACAGGCACTTGTCTGATGTAAACATTCCCATGGAGATTTTACATACATTAGGGTGAAAAAACCCCCTGTGGTTGTTTTCTGACCAGTTCTAGGCAATGTCTGACTTTACCCAGACCGGATTCAGTCGGTTTAAGGATCTTCCTTTTCAAAGGGACAGCTCTGCCTCTGGATGAAGCCCAAGTGCTCCTTTGGCCCATTCTACAGCTGGAACGTGCTATTTCAGACAGAAGCCACAAAATGCAATGAAATTCATGACCCTACTGGAACTGAAGCTCTTTCGTGTATTTCCACAGTCAATAATCTTAATATATTGTACCCACATGCATGCACAAAAGTATATATCTATATATGTGTGTAATAAATATATAAAAACGCATTATAGTAATACTGTCACCTAATCAGCGTGTTTTCAATGCCAGTCCCTTCCACAGCAGAGCAGGTTTTTCTGCTGCTCCCACCCTCCTCCCTGCATCTCCTCCAAGACTGTTGCAAACTGAGGCCTTTTTCTTTTTAAACCCCTAAACTGCCAAAATCTTAGCAGTTTAATTACATCAGCTGACTTTTGTCCTGTCACCTTATTTAACAGTCTCATCTTCGTTAGCAGCACACACTTTGTGCTCAGGAGTAATTCAGCTCAAATATAAGAGGCCAAATTACTTCTCTAGTTTGTCAGACTTCTGACATTTCTCCCAGCAAACCCACTCCAAAGCCACTTATGGATAGTCACAGGCATAAAACGCTGCCTTGGAAACTGGCTCCCACTCAGCCCTGCCAGAGGAAGACCAGGACAGGCTGCAAGCCTCCCTCCTGGTCATGAGGGCTTGATGAGAAACATCACCCTCCTGCTGGCTGCAGGGAGTTGGGAATGCTCCTTCTTACAGCTCCTGGGAAACTAAATCCAACTTGGCAATATGTTGGGATAAGGTGCTTTTCAGTACTATACGCAAAGTGTCCTTCTCCTATCTGAGACCCTCGATTTTAATTTTTTCATCAGTTGCCCAAACCTCACCAATGCCTGTTTTCTCATGACATCTGGAAGGATGTATCTGGTAGGAATGACTGATCTCCAGGAGCAGACTAACGAGGCAATTCCATGGAGGAGTGGAGAGCACCCATAATGCTCTGCCCTCTCCAAGAAGAGCCATTCCAAGGAATCAGCCCAAAGTACTCTCACATTAACCTGCCTCTGAAGTTTAGGTAAACTTCCTGATCACTTAGACTTTCAATTTATTTTTAGGGAACTATTTCCAGTAAGTGGTTCAAGATGGATTACAGTTTAACTGGAAGCTTGGGAATAAAAAGATAGTCACAGAAAAGCTGGGTTCAATTCTTGCCTCTGCCACAGACTTCCTGTATAAATCTGGACGTGCTGCTCCGGGGGGGAGTTCACCCACCTAACTCAAAACATCGAATTTCAATGGCTCTATTAAAGAGCTCAGGCTTCCATTAGAGCCAGAGGAGTGAGATGGGCTGGAGGGGGGATCCAGTGCACTTCTAGGAGAGCTGCACTCCCCAGCTGGACAGGGAGCACAGGCTCCCAGTATATCACCTCTGCACTTCTGACATCCTTGGGGTTCAGTTTCTCACCCGAGAAATATTTTCTGCATTAGTGGCAAGAAGAAAGTTGTGCCCAAACCGAGCTTGAGCTCAGGACAGATGCAGGAGATGCACCAGGTGAGACCAAAGCCTGGATTTAAAATTTTCCTTTGGTTTCTGTGATTTATCAAATTTCAGGTATTAAAAAAAGTTATAAAATAAAAATATTTCAAGTATATTTTTAATCAATTTGCTTCCACTCCCCCCGCCTTTTTTTCTCTCCCAATGGTCATCCCCGGGATCTTGTGAAACACAGCATCACTGCAAAAGTACTTGTGATGACGTTGGTGAAAATATTGTCACAAAATTTTGGAGCTTCAGGAGTAGGCCCCCAAAACCAAACATCTTTCCTGTCAGTGTTTTTGAAGTGAAGAAAAGGCCGCGTATGCTACTGAAGTAAATTCAAATTCTTCTATTCTTGCTCTTCCCCAGACATGGGTTGCAAGGACTTTTTTTCCATCTTTAGTTCTGAATGACTGAGACCACTGCTCCCTATATCTCTTGAATGAAATTATTTGAGAACATTGAAATGCCTAAGAAAAGAGAGCAACACCACGGACCAGCATCCAATACCGGATAAGGAATTTTAAAACGTGAGGCTTCACGTGTATCAGGTTCAGCTCTTAACAATAAATGTGTTGAACATTCCTGGGGCGTTTTTTTTTCCTGGAGATTGGTTTTGGGTTTTTTTTTTCTTTTTAGGACTGTAAGTAAAACTCCCTTCACAAAATGTCCCATTTGGGATTGATGCTATATCAGTATCTGAAAATTGTGCTACTGAGCAGCTACTCAGAATCCTGCTGGTGATAAATTAAACCAGAGGAAACGGATCATTTCTACTATCAGGGTCACTGTTGTCAACTCCTAACAGGGCAATTGACTTGTCAAGTTGTCTCTGAAAGCCCGAGCTCAGATTTCATTGCCTTTCACATTTTTTTTTTCCAGAATTGTATACAAGGGGTCTCTGAGCCTGTCTTTCACCCGGCACTTCGGGAAATTCCAGGCACCAATCCTGCTCATAAATCGCAGAGGAACAGTCTCAGCATGAGACTCCCCCACTGGAGCAGCTCTGTGGAAATATTAAGTACAAGAAAAGATCCAATAGGGATGTGCATGGGAACAGATGGGGATTTGCTTGTGTGTCATTATCAGACACGAGCAAGAAGTTAAATGGTGAAAGGTCACTTGGAAAAGCCACAGGACACCTCCAGCAGCACGAGGAGAAGAAAAAGAAAGCTGTGGCATAGAGGCTCACTGTATTAGGAATAACAACCAAATCCACCTGCTAGAGACACACCAATAACATTTCCTAGTTACATTTTTACAACTTATGTAACAAATTTATAAACAACTATGGTAGTTAGAAACCAAAACAAGGCCAGTTCTGCGTAACATTCATTCAGCAGGAAAGAAATCCTCTGTATTAACCAAATTCCAGGCTAAAGCAATAGGCACAGCATCTTGTTTTAGTATCACAGAGTAATGCCGGAAAGCAGAGGCAAAGCTATTTGAAGTGCATTGCCATAATGTTTGGGTCATGCTGCTACCCAAATTAGAGTCTCAGTTTTCCAATAATGCTCCGGAGTAATGCAGAAATTCAAGTGATTACTTAAGGGAAATGTCACTCTTATAAAAAACGCTCTTGTTCCAAACCCAAAATTGGTCAGTGGTCAACTAAAAAATTCCTTTTGTTGTTAGATTTCTTTCAGTGGTGGTAATGCTGCTGCTGCAACTAAATTGAAAGGGTTCTATTATGATGATTAACATCCTTGGTCTTATTACTGATTAAATAAATAGTTCAACTTTTTTTTTTTTTCTATTTTTTTTTTTTTTTCTCCAGAGCTAAGCCACATCATTTTTTCCATGGAAGATCTCAGTTTCAATGCAAATCATTCCTGGAGGAAAAATGTTCTGTTGAAAAATAGTGACCAACTCTTATAATTATAGTTGAAAATCCAAACACATCCAGAGGCACCATAAACCCTTGTTGTCTTTGGGATGTCTGAGTTTCTCTGGCATCTTCATATACAGCCACGGCACCTTGAACGCAGGAAGTGGAGCAAGAATATGTGTAGGGGGTTTCTCTGCTCGGCCCTGTGAGAATTCCTCTTCCCTCCAGCCCCAAAAAGCCTGCTTTCCCTCCCAATTCCATGCTCTTTACCACCTCACCCCCAGTTTACCCTCTTGTCATTTCCTCTTGCCCTCTTCCCGCCGTATCACGTTTCCAGTTCAGAATCTGTAGATCCACAATTGTTTAAAAAGCAGCTCAAACTTCCAACTTATAAACATCGCTTCCTCTGTCTCCTGAATTTATTTTAATAGCTGATATTTGAGCCCAGGGGATTGTTTTAACTAACACTGTATAGTCAGAAGGAATCACTTTCCTCCAGGCTACCTCTGGGTCAACAGCATAAGGCAAGACCCCCTCACATTTCATTACCCAGGGATCGGATCCCCTTTCCCAATCTATCACTCTGGAGCTCATTCCTCCTGTTCCTCTCAGATTTGCCTGCATGATTCATGCGGTGCCAAATCAACAGTATATTTGCTTTTTTCTCAGTTCATTGTTTTTATTTGCTTACATGTTCCCTGTCATAGTTCAACTCATAAATCAAGGCTGGTTTATTTTTTACAAACCCGTTGAAAGTTTGAGCCAGTTTCCACTGTTATGAAAGACTCTCAATACTACACGTCCTCTAACAGGTGGAAAATGTCTGTGGAGGCTGTTTGGATGGGAACGATTTTCTAACTTAAAGACAAAGCAGTGTTTATTTATGGCTTAATCTCATTCCAAAACAAAGTAACAGTTCCCTGCACCAAATTATCTCCTTGTGATGCTATCCCATTCCCACATGGCTTTATTATTTAAATAAAAAATGTAATATTGAAACAACTTCGAGCTATTAAACTCGTGTAACTGATGACAGCGAAACAATGTTCCTGAGATATTTTAACGGACCACTTTTCCTTAAGACAACCACTAAGTGTCCGTCCTAACTAAATTTGGCATTAAAAAAGCAAGCAAACATCCCAAACACACTCTTCCCCTACAATGCTTTTGTTTAACCTTTACTGTTTTAGGCTCAGATCAAGAGCTGTTAATTTACCAGGTCATCAGTGGAACACAAACACCCCTTTCCTGGTGATCTAGACAGGGAGAGACTGCAAGGAGCTTCCCCTAAAGCTGAGTTTTGTGCAGCTTCAGGCAGATCCTGCTGGGAATGAGACTCTCCTTCCCCACTAGGTAAAACAGAAAGGAATTGCCTCAGAAGGTCCATCCTGCCTCAATCCCACTCACCAATTTCAAGGGCAATTGGCTGCCGCGAGCGACAGCTCCACCCCCACCCTGGCAATTTTGTGTGCTGTGGAAGTTTAAGACATAATTTAGAATAATTGAAATGTTTCATTTCTGTAACGTTTCCTTCAGATTTGAACACACAACCGTTTTCCAATATTTTCATTGCAGTGAGAATTAATGTTTTATACACCATATTGTTTTAGACAGGAAAGGCATAATATTTGTCTAAAAAATGCAAGAAAATTTTGTTTGACAACTCTGAGCTTTGCTACCTTGCTCTTTCTTCAGATGAAAAAATGACTGAAACTGACCTTCTTCTTGTAAGATACTTCAGATTTGACACATCAGCATTTTCCAACCACAGCACACTTTGAAGAAAACTCACCCAACTTGGACAGTCCCTGTGAACTTCTACAATCTGCTTGCTCCTTTCCACCTCTGAGATCATTAGGGATGGATCAACACTAGGTTTCCATATGCCAGGTATCCCTTTGTCCCAAACACAAGCTGCCATCTCACAGAAAAACCACTTCCAAGCCTCCTACTTGGTGGAGTCAGCAACCTGTCCTTCAAGTCTTTGCAAAAATCCTGAATTAATCTGCTGTAGAGCCATTAGAAACAGTTCCTTCTTCCGAAGCACTGATACTGTTTTTAATCCAGACCAGCTCTAAGTTCAGATCAGGTGTTTGTGAAGCCACGTTAAGTTTATGCCATTCAATAAAAATGAGAAGAAACACATAGAAAAAATAAGAAAGTAGGAAAGATTTCAGATCTTACTCCTCCCCCCCCCTCAAAAAAAAGCAGCGCACCCATTTTGTGATAAGTTTTCATAGGCTCATCTCCTCAGCTGAAGATGGCATTGCACTAATCCTTGTCAGTGGGACGGGGGAGAGGCAACGTTTGGAGTCGAGACCAGACACACTGAGATGGAGACGGGGATATTCAGTGATGAGAACAAACAGCCAATGGCCCAGGATTCCCTGCCACGGGCTGATAAATTCCCATCTGGAGGCAAGACCAGGGAGGTGATTTCTGGATGGGGCTCCATAATCAAACGACACCTAACAAAATTCCGTAGGCCAGAAATATGGATTGTCCAGCTAAGTGTTTCCTAATGTTTTAAAAACGTATTATTTGCTCTTTCTTTCTGTTTGCCAGAGCAAAAAGGTAACTCTGCCCACAAACCTTAATTACATGAGCTGTAACGGCTGGAAGAAATAATCCCATTTTCAGGCACACAAACCTTTTCTGTGTGGGTCTGTGTGCCCAAAACTGTTCCAGCTGTACCTAACAAAGAAGATTACCTGTACCTGAGAGCCCTGTCTGCCTTATGTCCACAGACAGTCCAGGCTCCTGCAGCACCACTGCTTTAACTGTGCTTTTCAACATTCCTGGCACAGCGAGACTTTCAGCTTGGGTTTTACCTCTGCAAGTAACAACATACTGGAGGCAATTAAAAATATTTTAAAAAAAGGGTGCTTGGCTTCTATTTGTCCCTTTCAAAACCTCCCCCACTGAAACTAAAATTATATAAATCCAATTAGGAAGGGAACTAAAAAGGTTTAGATTTTTATACACTCCTCTAAAAGACTGGATTAGTTGCTGCAGCCCCAGTGACACACGGCAGGATGCCGCTGGTGGACATGGACCCGACTTGGAGAATTCCTGCTTGCCGCCATGAAAACAGAGCCATTATTATTAATCTCCTCCAGCTTCTTGGCAATTTTTGAACTGTTCCTTGATTTTTTAAAAAGTGATTTATGGGTTATAGGGAGAGAAAAAAGCAGGGGTTTTGCAAAGAGCCCCTCCTTTTCATTCCATTTGAGGGCATTAATTGCTCACTGTCTGTAATTAGAAACAAAGTGCATTCCTATTCGGAGCGCTGCCCTGATGTGACTCCACGTACAATAAACCTCCAGCGTGGTCCTGCAGACTTCCTCGCATCAGAGGTAACATGCATGGATTTGAAATGCATGGAACTCTGTCTAAAGGGCATCGCTGGTTGAAGAGACCATTTAAGTTGCTGCTTTGAGAACATTCCTGCACTTTGGAAGTGTGCAGATTAAGTCAGTGACCTGAGTACCACAGGCACTCTCAACATCTCCCCCTTCCAGTTTAAAGTCAAAGTCTTGGGTAGGATTTTGCCTTTCCTACATCAAGGTAGGCTCCAGAAAACTCCCTTAGAAAGGAAAAGAAGATAGAAAAATAACAATGGCTGTTTCTAAACCACAGAATTTTCCATTTCTCTGGGTTTATCACTGTTTCTAAGCCTGGTAAATGCAAAAAGGTGAAATGCAACCACATGATTTTATTGGCTTGACAGCCAATTTCCCAGGCTATAACTTGCCTTTAGGAAATGTGGCTGAGAAAGCCAGTCCATTAACTCCCCTGTTGCTGTGAGCAAGCAGGAGAGTGGTGGTTTCCACAGACAGAGGGGAAGGGGAATGATTCCCCACTCCACACCTTGCTTCAGTTTTAGGGAGACTCCCGTTGGACTGAACATCTTTTACAGTGGGAACTATTCATAAAGCCACACCTCAACCAAACTTATCCTGTAGTTTCTGAGGAAGTCAAATAAAAACAAGTTATTCTGAGCCAACCTTTCTGGAGAAAAGCAGGTAAAGAGGAGACCCCACAACAAGGGTCGATGACAGGAACTGAATCCTTGGAAGGATCCTTGGCATACTTGGAAAGCCTCCTCACACAGGGGGAGCCATTCAAGAGTCTGCAAACCATCTTTGTTTGCCACAGAAGCTTGAGGATTTTGCCTGAAGCAGCATAGGAAAAACACATCTCATTTATTCTGCGAGCAGATTTGTGGGACTGCAAAGCTCTGGTGTCAGTCAGCCTGGAAAAAGGAAGAGGTGCTTGGGTGGGTGCTGGGCACCTGAGGGCAGCAGGTGAGAGAGAAAACCGAGACCCTGAAATCCTGACTCTGGCCCAGGCGTGGTGACCCACCAGATGTGCTACAGGCACAGGCCAAGAGAACATGAAATAGTTAAAATTCCTAGGGACAGTTAGTTGTGTTTATTTTAAAGCTCACAGCAGCCCTTTAAATGAAGAAATAAAAACCTTCATCTCCAACTGCAGATAGACCTAAGCATGAAAGTGTTGTGGGGGAACTCATTATTAAAATACGGACCACACAGTAAAGGCTGACACAACTGAGAAGGTATTTTTGTTTCCAGTGCTAAATTGACTAGAGATATTTGTTTCACTTACAGGAACATCACTCTTGCCGGGCACTGTGTAGAAAAAGAGCAACAGGCAGCCCCTCCTGAGCCCCTCAACCATCCAGCCATACATGAAACATCTTCTGAAAACCAATCCTCCTCTAAAGAAGAAAAGCCAACAAATTAATTTATGCTCCATATCATGTCCTGATTATTGCAGATTTAGAGAGAATTTTTTTTTTTGTTTAAAAAGTAAACAAAAACTGGCGTGCTGCAAGAAAAGCGATTGCCTCAATAGAGAAGTGCCCATTTATGTCATCCCACAATTATTTTGAGCACTATAGTTGAGGTTAGTCCCTCCAAGGCATGTACAAATTGCAAATACACACAAATAATAATGCTCATGCTTTTGGAAAATGTGAAACCCTTTGTTTTGGAAAGGTTGTTCCTATTATTTGTGGCTTGCAACTGTCATCATTATTCAAGCCTTGTCTTCTTTCATGATTGTTCTGCAGCTACTGGGTGCTTGAGAACTTCCCCAAAATTAATATACTTCAAAGAACCAGACATTTTGTATATAGCTTAATTACAGCCTATATAATTAAGTTTTTAAATGATAAAAACTCTTCTGCGCCATAAGTGTACTCAGAGTTCTGCTCACAGGCAAGCCACTACATATCATCCGACTGAGCGAAGGGCCAAGAAATTCCATTTCATTAATTGTTTCCTCCAAATCTGAAATGTAATTACATATTTTCCAGGGACCTTTGACATTTTCACACTGTGGCTTGGAATCTGATCATACCCTGAAATAAACTGCCTGGCTGGTCACAGACTTCACAAAAAAATATGGTTAGAGAGGTAGACTTGGCCATTTGCAGACTGCAGAGAAGAGGGAGCCACACAGCTTCGGGTCAGGTTTTGTTACCAGAACCTTGCAAAGAATGAGGAAGAGATAATGAGCTGAGCTGTTGCGTCAAGTAATCACCCTCAGAGGATCAGAAAAGGCTCTGAGACAGAGAAGAGTTCTTCATTGCCACAGCCTCAGCTGGTTCACACAGAAGCTAGAAGGGACTTTTGAACTTTACATTTCCCTGAATTTGGCCCTGCTGTGTTTCTGGACTCTCCTTTGGAGCACCAAATGCAGCCCAGGTGAGCAGACAAGTCTGATCCATGTGGATGCAACGCTCCAACACTTGATGCCTCCAAGAAACATCCCAGCAGGTAAGTGCTGCCAGGAGCTGGCACCAAGAAGCAGTGCTGCCGTCCTCATTCCGAGTGGGCAGGTCCTAGGTTCTATCAGAGGGTGCAGTGATTTTATTAATGAATAACTTCTTACTAATGAATAAACCATGAATGAACTCACTGGCTGAGAACTCCCTGAGTCCCGTCAGCGGGCCCAGCCCTCTGTTGGTGTCAGATGAGTGTGCTGTGTACACACGCAAATAGTTGGTTCATCTACTTTTGTTTAGAGCACATTAGACTTCAGTGCAATCAGCCCTAAACTTCTGCAAATGCTAAATTCACATTAAAATCTCATTTTTAACATAACACCACATGGGGTTTTTTAATCTCAAAATGCTTTTCTTGTGTTTCTTTGGATGCCTCAGCTCCTAGACAAAACATATTTCCTCAAAACGTCGCTCTGTTTCCCCTCAGTTTCACGTACCGGAGAACAGCACCTTATTAGAAACAAAATCGATAGGTCTCCGTGAGTCATTACGTGGAGTTTGGAAAGGAAAAAAGAAATTTGGCAAGCCTTTAGTCAGTAATATATGCTTCTAAAACCTACTCTTTGAAAGGGCCAAGTTATTACATTGTGAAAAGTAGTTACTCAGCACGTGCTGTAACTTTTCATAGGGATTTTTAGGCCAAATTTAAAGAGTGCTAATGATTTTGAATGCCAGACTTGAGACCCTACAGCAGGATGAGGTTTTAACAAAACTTGAACAACTGCCTTCCCTCCCCCAGGTCGTGCCTCTTGAAAGAGCTGGATTTTTGGTGCCTTAAAATAAAGTACCCCACATCTCCAGGCATGGAAAGTCTTGGCCTTCATATCCCTCTCCACACATTGAGAGCAAACTCCCACTCAAGGCAGTGGGAAAGCTCCCAGCATCCACCACAATGTGCTGGCACCCTGGGAAGGTCATTTATGATCAGAAATAAGGAGAAACCACAACTGGAAGTGCCTTGTTCAGCAATGTGAGCAGTGATGGGGCGCATCAGTTCCTTTCAGACCGCCTGGTACTGGGAGCAATCTCACCACGGAAACTTGGAGCTAATTTATCCTGCTCCTCCATTCCTTCCCTGAGCTCACCTATCACTCCAGAGAAGCCTGGCAAAAGGTTCTGTGACCTTGAGAGGCTTGCACTGAATATTTAAGAAGACGGCATAACCCAAGGGTGATGCGGGGTGAGGGCCAGAACCTGCTACTTACTTATTCCTCTTTTTCATTCATTTTATTCAATAAATAAAAACACCTGCAAAGGCAGACTAGAGATAACATATAATTAATTATATCAACTCTTCGGGCCTACTGAGCATCACAGACAGGTGCTGTTGTGAGGAGAGCAAGGGATTTGAACCTGACTCCCCTACTTCCAGAGCTCTGGTTCAGGAGAGGGCTGCAAAGCTGGAGCCCCACAGTGAAGTGGGCAGACAAGAAATCCCAGTGCACATCCAGCCAGGCATCAGCTCCGAGCTCCTGAAATGCCTCCAGGTCCCCCCATCCACCATCTGGCTCCCCGTGATGATGCAGCTCCACTGCAATCCAAACCTTTCTTTAACATTGCCCAAAGAAAGGGGAGACAAAAACAAAAGGATCATTTACTTCCTCTAATTGAGAAACAAGATAGGAAGACAGATAAGCCAAGGAAAATTGGCACAATTCCACGGACTTCAACAGATCCTAGAGAGCAGGGTGATGAGCGTGGCATAAAGAACGAGAGCTTGCTACTCTTACTGCCCTGTGATAGCAGTACCAGGCTGTCACCTTACACATCTCATCTGGACACAGAAAACCTCTTTATAACACTTTTCCCCTTGTCATTCACAATCTGATTCTTTCCTTGCTAGGACAAAAATAATACAGCGCTAGTTGTTGCCAAATATCCACTTTTGAAACTCAGGCCCAGTCATTTTTAGCTAAGCAAACTTGGCACAAAATGAGTGTTGCCTATGGACAGAGTTTATAACGTGGGAAGTTTGCCAGGATCCTATTGCAGCCTACTTTGAGGTCTGGTGCTTCACCTTCTCACCCTACAACAAAGATTAAATAGTCTTCTAACAAGGAAAAAAAAAAAAGGAAAAAAAAAAAAAGAACACCTGATACTATTTTTCTTTTCCCTCCCTAGGAATTACAGTCCACAGGAGATGAATTTCAATAATGCCATGAGCAAAAACATGGCTTTGCCTGAAGCCAGCAGAACTTCTCCAGGCTGGGATTATTTCTGTGCAACACACATGTAAACACACATACACACACAGCCAGCTTTAACAGGAACCCGAGAGAAGAACTCTGCTCTCACTGGGTTAAGGGCACGAAGAAAAATACACTGTTAAAATAAAAGATAAATAACTGCTGTGAAATAACTCAAAGCCACAGGAAATTTCCTTTAGAAAGACACTGGACAGCCCCAGGGTGCTGCAGAGGAAGGAGTGTAACACACCAGAGCTCTCACATCACCCCATCAGGGCACAATGGATCCCAAAAACATCTCCTGAGGAGCAGACCTATCAAATTCCTCTGGGCATTGTTTACATCTCTTTGCTGACAAGGGAGATGGAAGATGCAGCAACGTCTTCCCCCACCTCTTCTCGCTTGCAGCATCAGCAAGTCTTCAATAAATTCCCTGCTTTCCTCTCTGCAGAGGGGAAAGTGAAAAAGACCAAAACCAGCTGTGACATCTCACCAGGGAGGAGAGTCTCTGCTCTGCTAGAGCCTGTGCACAGCTCTCACCTCAACAACCGCAGGAAAGCATTTGGCATTTTCTGGGTGTGACACAGGAGACAGAAAAAGAGCAGCATGGGGACGTACCCTGGACCAACTCTGCTTCACCTCTCTGAAAGAACAGCTGAGACAAGAGAAGAGGGTGTGGGTGGGAGGGAGCCATGGAAAGACTGATGCAAATTCATTTTTAAAAGCCAAACAGATGAAAATAATTTTCACAGCCCCACAGCTGTTCTGTGGATTTTTTTTCAGACCAAGCCCGAGCAAAACGCGGTGCAGATAACAAAACATCTTGGGGCAGATCAGGGCTGTGGAATCAAGGGCCCTCTGCTCTTGCTGGCAGAGTGTGCTCTGGGGGAGATGAGCCTCTCTCCTCTCTCACAGCCGTTTTCCTCCACCCGACACAGCCACTCTCAGCACGCTGCCCTTTGCCCATCCCTCTCCCCTTCCCACCTGCTCCCCAGGTGTGCTGGAGAGATGGGCAGCCCTCCACCAGGCCTCCTCAGCTCCCTTTCAGCACCTCTCAGCACAAGACACGTAGAGGAAGAAAACCCGAGACAGGGAACAGACACGAGCCCTGACGCTGCACTTCAGGGCAATGCTGCCAAGCCTCGGACCACAGGACTGACAGACGGACTCACAGCTGCACTTACCCCGGTTATTTTCCTATAAACCAGCCCTGCCAACAGCCAGCCAGTGCTTTCTGCAGCTCCCACTGCACTTTGTGGAGCAAGATCTTACACTGGTTTTTAAAGGCTACAAAAATCTCTCTGTTTTGGAGCCAGACAACACATGTTCAGGAACTTACTGTTGTGCTCCATGTCCTGGTGCCTGCTAGGAGGTAGAAGGGCCTTTTCCAACACAGGGAAAGCAGGAGAGCTCCCGGGCACACCAGCCCCCTGTGGGCTCCTTCTGGCCAAAGACAAGGCCCAGTAAAAAGTGAAGGTGTTGCTCTGCATTGGTCCCAAGGATCTTCCCCCTGAAGCCAGACTGAGCTTGTCCCTCATCCTCACTGTGCTCTGGGAAGGGCCTCAAAGAAATGATGGGGAGTAGAAAAAACTACGATGCTTTCAGGAGTCCAAGCTGGCACCTTAGACTGCCTGGAGGTTCCTAAGTGGAATTGAAAACCTTGCTTTGAATGTTTTCTCTGGGACTGTTTCATTAAATGAAAGCGTTCAAAACTGCTTTTATAAAAATGGCTGAGGCTCTGAAAGCAATACCTGGAGCAGACACGAGCAGGGCGACTGGAAAGCAACCGCTGAAGGCGACACCAAATGGGATGGCTGCTAAGGCTTGAGGCAGGCTTAGGGCACCTGGGCCCAAGAGCTCCCCTTCCTCAGTGTATTTAACCCCAAAACACACCTGAACCCCTTGGGACAGGGAGCAAGAGGCCTGCAGGGGCACCCTGTCCTGAGCACAGCCGCCCCAGCCCAGGGCTATCACACTGCATGTTGTTTATACATAATGACACAATATAAAATCCATTTGGAACCCGGGCTCACTCTCTGCTATTAAAGAATCCATCAGTGAATTTCATTTTTTATTGGTTCACTTACAAAACTCACAGCGGTGTGTCGTGTTTATTTTTCCAGAGCACCAATAAAAATCTTTTTGATTAAAAAAAAAAAAAAAAAAAAAAAAAAGAGAGAGGGAAAGAGAGAAAGAAAGAAGAAGAAAGAAATGAAAAGCTGACCTGGTATAACCCAGACGAGCGCTGAACCTCACCAGCGCTGGATAAAATGAGCTGAGAGGCAGCAGAGCCAATTGCTGAGCAAATGTTCAACTGTGGCTGGAACCAGCAAGGACTGAAACCTGTTTATGGCAGAATTTTTGCTTTACAAAAATAAGTGCCATCAAACCCTGCTGTATTAAACCAGGTTCTGTCACAGACTGATCACCGAAGGGAGGGCAGAGCGGATGCAGAGCCCCAGAGTCAAACACAGTGGCCCAATCCTGATGGACGCACAAAGTGTGGTAAATACTGCAGGTGTTCATGGTGCTCCATTGCCACATCGCTCCAGAAGTAGCAAATAATCTATGCTTGGTGTTTCTTTAGGCTTTTTTTTTCTTTTCCTTTCTCATTTACAAGCCTGACTACATCTCAAACCCAGCATCCTTTAGCTTGTGTGATCTGCAGGCCTACCTGGCCTTTGTTCAACCCTGCTACTGCTGCCTGCAGCTGAACTGGAAGTTGCATGTGAGGTGAACACCACCAGTAAATCCTGTAATGACAATGACCCCGGTTACAATAAAGTCACCCAGGCACCAGACTGTGCCTGTATGCGTACAGAAAAACTGTGGATAAGGCCTAAGCCAGGGCCACCAAGTCCTGCACAGGTAGGTGACAGCCTGGCTGCACTGCAGTTACGGCCCAGGTTTCCAAAACGATGTCCATGAAGGGCAAATCTAATCTTAAGTTCTTCAGTCGCAGGATTTTAACTTCCAGGGATATGAACTGGTTGCTGGCCCATATAACTGCAAATATATTGTAACTGTGTTTTTATGAAAGAGAAAGAAATAAATCTTGTATCTTTAAGGAAAAAATATATCTGAACATAATTTCCTAAACACAGAATATCAATTGTATATTTAAGAGGGTTGGGGGTTTTTTTTCCTTTAAAATCAGGCAATTCTGCCCTTTTCCACCTATTATTTCTTAAAATATAAATTTGTGTATTTTTTAAAAGCAAGCAATAAAAAGAAACAACTTGCTTAAAACAGGCATGATTTTCCCCCACTTATTTAACAGAATATTCAAAACACCAGGTAAAGTCTATATGCGATTCAAATATTTGACAAAAATGAGAGTAAAGAGAAAAGTGAAGTATTTTAGATGTTTCATTCCTCTTCTTTTTTTTTTAACCCACCTTAGAAAAAGTAAGAAAATAAATCCTATTTCATTCACAAGTTTATCAGCTATTTCACCTATTACACCTTATGGCATGTTAGTGACTGCTCACTTTGGCTATTCATTATTATTAATAGTTACTAATTCCTGGCTGGCCAACATAGGAAGCAGCCTCACAGCACCACAGGCAAGGGGTTTGGGTGGGAATGCCATGGACATTCATGAGCCAAGGTCCAGGTGCACAATTCGAACAGCTGCCCAGGACTGGAAAGAATATTTGCACTCAGTTTGTCACTCACTCACTTTACCTTTACAGGCGCTCTTTAGAGGAAAAAAAATCTTGCTGAAAATCAGTTCATGTTGCTAAACCCCTCAGAGGCTTTCAAAAGACCTCACTCTGGGGCTTGTGTACCTTAGAAAACAAATCAGGCCAGGTATCATGGGACAGGTACTCATCAGTCCCTGCCTGGGAGGACACTTGGGAAACAAGCCATTAAACAACCCTCAGAAGGCAGCTGAGCGGGAGCATCCACTCTGGGTAGTGCTGGGATTTGCATTCACTTGCCAGTTCCTTCGCCTGCCACCCAAGCGCTTGGCCTGCAAATAAGGGGCTGTCAGCTGAGCGGGAAGTTTGTCCCATCAAAATCTCCAAATCCCTGGGAAAAGCCAATCTGTGTAAGGGCTGGAGCCTGTGTTTTCTTGCCTCCTTTTTGTGGGTGGGGAAAAAACGCAGCCTACACAAATAACACAGTGCAGGAAGCCTTTGGGGATTAAAACATGATACACCGTATTTCAGCAGGGATTTGGACAGGCTGGCAGGGGGAGGAATTCCTCATGGAAGGAGGAATGCCTCCCTCACCATCTCTAAATTACCTCAGTGCTTCTCTTGCTTTCTTCTTTCACCAGGAGCTTTCACCTGGAGAGAAGTCATTTGACACTGGGATGCGTGTGGAGAGAGCAGCAAAATCAAACCACTATTTTTACAGAGCGCTTTTCCTTTCCGCCCCGTGGGCAGAACAAATCTCACACAGACACAAGAAAACTATTATGCTAAGCCTGCTCCCAGGACAGGAAAAGTCCTCTCCCATCCTCATTAACATTGTACAAAGTATCTCAGGCTTGCAAGTGCCATAGGATAGGCTTGACAGACGTGACTGTTGACCCGAAATATTAGTGAGCGCTGGAAAACACCGGGCTGAAGCTTTCTGAACACGACCGTCAGCGTGACTGCCAAAGAAAGCATCAGCACCCGTTACTTCATGAACCAACATGTGATTTGCAGAAACACTTACACGGCCTTAAAAGCTTAAATCTTGCTTTCAAAGGAGCTTAGTCACCGCAAAGTGATTTCAGTACCTCGGTACATTCAGGGGCTGGCCCTTGGAAGTGCAACTTTCCGTGGAAATGAGTCGTTGGTGATGAATTTTACAGAGGGAAATTCCTGCTGCACAGATACTGCAGGAGAGCGAATGCTCCTGTGAAATCCACGTCCTCCAGCACAACCCCTACACCTCCACTCCTGGGCAGAGTGGGCTGAAACAGCAGCAGCTGAGCCTGATAACAACCACAAAGGCAGGAAATGTGGAGATCCCAAATGAGATCGGGACAACGCGATGGAGTGGTCACATTAGGACAAGTGACTTACTGCATGTGCACAAAACAATCAACACACAAATTCACACCAAAAAATCACGACCCCCAACACCGAACTTGCACACAAAAAATGAGACATTCACATAATACAAGAAAATTACTGATTCAGTTCAACAACCAGTCCTAGAGAGAACAAGATACTTTAAAATTGGTTAAACAAGATCAGGCTCTCCTTGTGTTTTGTTTAAGCCATTCAACAGCTTTAGACCTGCTGTGGGAGACTGCTGCTCTAATATGGAATCCACACAAGGTTTTAAGGCAACTATTTTCAGAAAGACTTTTACCACTGCTAAAACTCCAGCCATGTGCAAGAGACCCTTTCCTGAGCCCCTACCATCTTCCAGCTCCTTGCTATTGTAACTCAGAGACTGAAATCCTTCGCCAGGAATGGGAAGAGCTGCTATGCCAACATCCTAGCAAAAAATCAGCATAGCTTGCACCCTGGCAGAAAAGAAAATAAACCTCAATCAGTGTCAGAAGTGACAGAAATGAAGGAGAATTTGTGTCCTTTTCCTAAAGGACTTCACGTATTAGCCAGGAGCATGGACAGGTAGAAAAACGGAAAAGGCAAAACGTTTGAATTCTGAAGACTGAAACAACTCCGAGAAGGGAAGGCAGCATGGAAAGTCACTAAAAACCACAAGTCAAGCTGCAGACCAAACCCTTTGCCATTTAAAAACCTTAGATCAGTGCTGGAGTGGCATTATTTGAATTTAATGGGCACACAGCAAAGGGCTGTTTAATTAAGCATTGAAAACTTGACACGACTGTTTAAAATACCCTTCAATCAGCCATTAGCTTTAACATATATTAATAGCTAGAGCTTGCTGGAAATGCTCCACTGGGAGAAATTTTGGAGTGAGAAAAGCTCCAAAAATTTCTCCATGAAAATTTCCGCTTTGTTAACTCTAAAGATCATGGAAAAACACCTTAAAGCAAAATATTTCATTTTGAATCAGCTCAGTAGTAATGGAAAAACCCCACACAAGCATATTCATCTCTAATGACATGCTGCCTGATGCAAATCTAAGTTTTGATCACTAAAATCTTGAATTTATTTTTTTCTCTTTTTTATGAGCTGGGCTCTTTGCTTGCACTACCCAGTACACCAAAATCCTACGGCCTTGAGCTGTTTGGAAGACGTCTGGAGGAATGTGCCTCTTCTCTGATGGTCGCTTCTCCTTATCACTCATACCTGAACAAATCCCCACTGAAACAAGCCCAAAAAACCCCGGAGAACTCTAAGAGGTGGCAGTGCACAACTTCAAACTCTAATGGAAAGATACCGTGAGACAACCAGAACAGATGAAGGTTTCTTTTTTCCATTTAAATATATTTCCATTTAAATACCCACAATAGAAACAGTGGGTCTGAAAGACAGCTAAGGTCATATTGATGGCCTGCCTAAGGACACCCGTGGCACAGGTTTATCCATATGAGCACGGTGGTTTCCTGGTCCAAGGAAAAGCACTGTTTCCAGATTGTGAGAGCATTGTCTTCACCCATAACACCAGCTGAGCAGGCTGATGAACTCATTCCTGCTTACCGACACCTTCTTATTTGGTTTTCCACTGTGAGATTAGATCATCCAGGAAAAGTTCACCAAATCCTACTGTAAAAAGAGATGAACTCACACAAGATTTTGTTGGTCATTGAGAAAAAAAAAAGTGCCTTCTGTCACACTACTGGAAATTAATTAACTTTGAATACTCAAATACATACACATTTCTGCAAAAACACTTCGGGATGAAAAAATTATTTACTGTGCCCTCCAGGGAAATGTACCTTGTCAATCCCTTGTCACTAAATCACTTGCTAACAGTTATGGTGTGAGGTAAATCACTGTTTAACCCGGATGAGTTTAAAGGCCTTGAAGCCTAATGAATTCTCCTATTCATTCTGGAGGCTACATCTGCTCTCCAGCTCTCTTTTAATAACCTGGTGCTGAAAAGATGTGATGTAATTTTGCTGTTTACTAAACAGGTGTCAGTAATCCTATCCAGTGGTGTCAGGCCACTCGCTTGGAATTCATTTTAAGACAACTATTCGAGCTGGTGCTTTGGGATCATAAAAAGGCTCTTCCCTGGGGAGCTACAGCCTCCCAGTGGATCCACCTCAGAGACAGTGAGGTGTGGTTAATGCCACCATGGACAGCAGGAAGGACCAGGAACATTTCATGAACTGAAGGGGTTATTTCTGCAAACTCTGCTAATGAGGCCACGTGCCCGGCTCCTGGAGCTCCACAGGAGGGCTCTGCTCACATGACCGAGTGTCCCAAGCAAGTGGCCCTGGGTGTTCCCTTCCCGCTGGAACACCCGGGATCACGGCGAGCTGGGACCACGCTGAAGGAGATGGTGCACTCCTGGAGCACAGCACATGGGCTCGAGAGGTAACAGAAGAGGTCCCAGAGTGGCAGTGCTGTCCCGGCATCAGCTGTCCCAAGGCTCCCTGGATAACTTCTCAGTTACCTCCCACATAACCCAGAGGCTGAGGGTGGCCCCGTGCCCACCCTTCCATCAAGGCTGACACAACACAGGGCTGGGCTGGTGCTCCTCTCCCAGGAGCTCCAACAGATGCTCCGGGGAGCTGCAGGAATATGCCATATGGAGCCTTTGGGAGCTCCCCATCTCCAACAGCCCAAGAGACAGGTGGGCACAGCACGGATACCCACGGCGTTACGCCCCTGGCAGCACCTGCCCAAAGCCACACTGGCCCCACGCTGCTGGAAGGGCACTGCACATGCCCCAGGCAACACCCAGCTCCGCATGAAGGAAAGAATGTCTTGGGCAGTCACGGTTGGACTCCAGGAATGTCTTAATTTCATTGAGAAATGGTATTTGGTGTTAACAACGTGGTATTTTAATTGTTTAATGCTCACTTACTCATGCAGCATTGGGCTGTTGGGGCTTTCCAAGGATTTTGGCTATGTAATACTGCTCCCTTCGCAGGAGGGGAATTTGAAGCAAAAAGAAAGAAAAGGCAAGACTGCAGGATTTGGGTGAACAGTGAAGCTTGGCCCCCATGCAACATGAGGTTCCTTAGCCCATCTAGGTTATTACCTCCATAAACAGAATAATCCTTATTAAGCAATGAAATATTTCTAGGTTTAAACAGAAAATGTCTGGTTTAACTAAATGAAACCTTTCACAGAAAATGCAAAAAGGAAATTTTTACAGCACAAAAGGTTCTAACTGAAAACTTGCCCATTTTAACCCCACACTGAAAGTATTCCGGGTTAGACTAAAAATGTTTAGTCTTTAATGATCATGTTAAATATTTCACGAGAAAAAAAAATAAAGCGTTTCTTATTAATGTATCTATGAAACAAGCTGTGCTCCTCACTGTTGGAAACACATTCCTCTGCCCATATAATTTTGGGCTCTAATTTAGCATTCATATGCCTGGAGTTTTAATGGGAGATTGCTTAGTTTCATCAGACCAGTAAAACAGCGTCAAAACTCAATACAGGCATTTGTGCAGGTATAAAATCATTCTAATTTGTTCACCTGAACTTGTAAATGAAAGGCAATGTGAAGGGACATTTGAACTCAAGTCCAAGCAAACTTGCTACTTGTTATCAGACCTCCACGTGGATGGTCTTACTTGGCCCTAGGAAACACTGGCCTTTGGTTTAAGAGGCTCTCTAAAACTCACTACATTAAATCACTCAGTTCAGACCCGAGGAGACCATAAGCCTTGAAGTTTGTGTCTATTTTTTCCAGGTACACTGGCTGCATTTAACTAAACACATCACCAAAGGGCACATCTTGCTGCAGAAAGTGAGCATTGATTTAATTCTGCTTTGTAGAACCAGGTTCCGGACAATTTTTTTTTTATCACGGCAATGGATGTCAAACAGTCAATTTCAGTGTTTTGTTTGCTTAAATAGAACATTTTCTGCTCTGCGCAAACTAATTTTCCAGGCCTGAGCCTACGTGTTTTTTAGATTTTTTCCCCTTTCAGCTTCTTTACTGGGTATTTAGCTCTTCCTTCCTTAATGGGAATTTAATAAGACCCAGCTGACAAGTGCTCAGTGAAGTGACCAAGCAGCACCTGAAGGAGATGGGATGTAAGATCCATATAAAATGCCTGAGTATGATCATTGTTATTAAAAGGATAACCAAATGAATTCATAATGATGGGACACTCATTTCAAAGTGTTTCCATAGCTGTTACACATCAGGAAAAATACGGAAGTTACCTCATTTTCTCCAATCCTAAATAACCTTATAAACTCACCAAAGAAATTAATTAGCCAATATTTCTTGAAAATTCATAACAAAGTTTCCATTTTTCCGTCAGATAATTCCTTAGTGCATTCTGGTTTTTAACTTCCTTCGAGTCTGGATCATTTTGATGTGTGAACAGACATTTTGTGTTTCCATGGGTTATTTCCACAGGTTCAAATATCTTCTGTAATTGACATTTTCCTGCTTACAAAAGTTGTCAAACTTGAAAGTAGTGGTTGATTGATAAAACATGGGTTTTGTCTGTAGCTTAAATTCATTGTTGGGGCTTACTGCTCGAGCTCTGAATAACTTCTCTCTTCAAAATGACCTGCACTGAGAGTTTTGGGGTTTTTTTGGTTTGGGCTGCAGGTTTTTTTTAATCATCCATATTTTAAGGTACTTTTATAAAATAGAAAGCAGCAGCTGCTTTTCCCCTTTTCCTACAGGTAAATCTATTCAACAATTTGCTTCCACTTTAGAATTACTACTCTCTAAATAAAGGAGTGTAACTTGACTTTTAAAATAAAGTCTTCCAAAGTCAACTTCATAATCATTTGGCAGCATTTATCCTTTCCAACCCTGGCCATAAAGGAAAAGGAAAAAAGCAGCACCACAGATATTATTTAACACTTAAAAACTCCACAAAAACGTTAATTAATATTTAAAAACCTCCACACAATAACTACAGAAGGAGCATTTCTTCTAGTGATGAGAAATGCACCAAAGCACGACGCAGAGCCAAGTAGGGTCTTTTTGCCGGCTTTAGTGGACCCTGTGCCTTGTTTGTACCAAAGACACCAATAATCAGTACGGTGCTGAAGTGACAGTGTTGGTCCAGATGGGGATGCCTTTGCCTCTGCACAAGTCATCACAAGTATGATGCCGAGTGTGGGCAACTTTTCACCATTTCCACCTGGGTGTCACTGAATTATAACACAGACACTCAGCAGCACCATAAGGGACCTCACTGTTCTCCTCTGTGGCAGGGTCACACCACCCTTCTGCTGACTCCAAGTTCTTCCTGCATGTCACAGAATGATTTGGACCTTAGAGATCACCTGCTTCCAACCCCTGCCATGGGCTGGGACACTTTCCACTATCCCAGGTGGCTCAGAGCTCCATCCAGCTTGGCCTTGAACACTTCCAGGGATGGGGCAACCACAGCTCCTCTGGGCAACCTGTGCCAGGGCCTCACCACGTCAACCATAAAGAATTCCTAATATCTAATCTAAACACACTCTCTTCCAGTTTGAAGCTGTTCCCCATCTTGTCCTGTCACTCCAGGCCCTTGTCAAAAATCTCTCTCCATCTTTCTTGTTAGCTGTTTCAGGCACCGCAAGGCCATAAATAAGTCATCCAAAACCTTCTCTTTCCCAGGCTCAACAATCCCAATTCTCTCAGCTTTCTCTCAGAGCAGGGGTGCTCCATCCCACAATCAATTTGCTGTCCCTCCTTTGAGCTTGGCTCCAACAGGCCCCTGGACCTTCCTGTGCTGGAGACCCCAGAGCTGGGTACAGCACTCACTAGTGCCATGCCCTGCTTTAATTCCCTCAGGGCAGGACCTGGCTGCAGGCAGTGAGTGACACAAACTTTGATAAAGCCATGGAGTGTGAGGGAGCTGGAGAGGCTGAACTCTGCCCGGGCACAGAGATCACCTCCAACCTCTCTGCTCCCTCACACAAGTCCCTCTGCTCAGAGAAGGCTCACTGACACTGTGCCAGTCCATGCTTAAATTCGGCCCCACTGTAACCAGTGCAGTCTCAGAATTAAATTCAATTGTCCTGCACAGGGATGGATTAAAGCAAGAGCTGGTTTTTTTTTGGAGTCTCGGCCCAGACACAACAGTTTCTTTCACATGCCTTTGGCACAAAACTATTATTGCGTGCTGAAGCAGTTGTTGTTTCAATGACATGACTTCCTGCAGGGGTGTTTTAATTATGGTTGGTGTATCACCCAACTTCGTTATGTATTGCTTTGAAGTTGTCCTTTGTATCTGACAGCAAGAGGATGGAAAACAAACATGACTGTTTATTCCCTTCCCCTTGCCCTGCATTGGCTTGGCGCAGCCTTTGCTTTGGATTATACAAACATGGAACAGATGGAAAAGGAGAACCCAAAGAAGAGGCCAGACAAAGTGCATGTACCTTTGGGCTGGCAGGTGTTTTCTCTTCATCTACCTTTAGGAAGAGTCAAGCAGATATTTAAACCCCCCAAATGGTAGGTCAAGCCCTGAAGACAGAAAATCGCTGAAAACAGTTAAATTATTATTTCCGGCTAAAAAAACCCCCCAACCTAAAAAGCCAAACCAAAAAACCACACTTTCTGAATGGAGCACATCAGTGTTGTACTGGGAGATGCTTCACTACAGCAGAGAGGTGATATTTGCAAGCATTTTCACATAATTGCATGAAGTGATATCCCAGCCACTCACAAATGAAAGGCAAGGAACACTTCCTGGTTGGAGCGCCAAGGCAGGGAGGAAGGATTCCGCGTTAGCCAGATGGCAGCAGAGTATGCACAACCTCCAGTGGGCTGCCAGAGTACACCCCAGCCTCGGTCTCCTGTGTACTTCCAACGAATTTAGGTACCCAGGGCTGGGTGATGACACTCAACTCACCACCTTCAAACACAGTACACCTCCACATCCACATATACGTGTGTGTGTGTATTTAAGAAATTCAATCTTTTTTCAAAAAAAGCAATTCAGAAAAAAAAGATGCTTCCTAAAAGTCACTGCGCCAGCAACCACATAGAGCATTTCACACCATCTGCTGCAAAGCCCGTGCCCAATGAAGCTGCCAACTGGGATATTCATTTTGGAAGAACCTTCTTTCTTTATCTTAAGTGAATTTCAACAGCTTCAAAGGGAGAGAGGAGAGATCTTGTAAGCTCATCAAAATCTTCCCCCTCCCTATCAAAGACACCAAGAGAAGGCACCACAAGAACAGCTTCTAGCAGGGTCAATTATTATTAATGGCTTCTTCATTAACAGAGCAACTTCATTCCCATTCTGCCTCTCCCATGGAGGACAGTTCTCATCTTTCAAAAGGAATCTGAGCAAGCCATGTGGAGATTTTGCCATTTGTGGCTTGGGAAAGTGGAGATGAAAGACTTCTAAGACCTTTAACTTGGGTTTGTTTTCTGCTCTGGGATGATGATGACATTACTCACCACATGTATCATCTTTCAGCCCCAGGAGACCATCCTGGGGAGACCCAGTGGGCTAGAGAAATCACTTCTTATTTTAGGGCTTTTGGTTTCCCTGTGGTTTCCACCACCACAGCCGAGATCCCACCCCGAGAGTTTGGGAGTTGGATACTTTAGATGATATTTACATTGAAATTTCAAACAAGGGGCACAATGCTGCCTCGGGACTACGTGCAGTCAGAAATTCTCTGTTTCTATAACAAACTGGTTTTAAAGGGGGTTTTTTGGTTTGGTTTTTTGCCTTGGATGTTGCACTGTGCTGAGGAAATACCTTAAATGAAGGTGCCCTTCCAAGGGCACCTTCCTGCCCATGAAGCCCTTTTGCAATAGCTTGCTGACTGGAACTCTCTGCTCATGGGAAACAGAAGTCCAAACATACAGAAAAATCCTCCAGCCAGCTCTCCACTCCCCTTTCCCGACACTGCACACCTGGTGTTTAACATACACAGAGGAGCCTCTCACCTTCTCCCACAACCCAAAGTCTGGACTTGAGCAGTAAAGCCAAGCAGGACACAAACCTGGCACATCCTCTACTTGCTCCTCTCTCTCTCTCTCCTTATTATTTGCTGAGGCTTCTTTTCAGGTTCAAAGCCTTTCCACAGTGCCCCAGTGAATAAACCTCATTAAAGAGGAGGAGAAGAGTCAACTCCTGACGCTGAAACCCCTCGGCTCACACACCGCAGTCACACCAGCTGCCCACGCTCACAGCCACAAGATGAAAAACCATCCCGAAATCCTATTGCTTCAGAATCTTTGAACCCTGACAGATGTTCAGGGATGAAAGGGGAAGCGAAGCTGCCGAGTTCCTTTCCTGCCATGACAGAAGTGTACACACAAGTCGACTACTTCCTATGGCCAGCCCCACCCTCTGAAATTCTGAGAAAAAAGGGAAAAAAAAGCTCAGCTAATGAGAAATGCAGCACCATTCATGCCACAGTAGCTAAGGTTGTATTCGTTATAAATCCCCTTTTCAAGGTTTCTGTCGCTCCGCCATAAAAATCATTCTGGGTTGAAATTTAGCATCCAAGCTTTCTGCCCAAGGACAATATTTTTGACAGAACCTGGAAAC
The DNA here is from genome assembly GCF_029207755.1 of Chamaea fasciata. Taxonomy (NCBI): domain Eukaryota; kingdom Metazoa; phylum Chordata; class Aves; order Passeriformes; family Sylviidae; genus Chamaea; species Chamaea fasciata. The sequence continues at coordinate 7,829,363 of NW_027094088.1, read as the reverse complement.
AATTGGTTTGGCAAAGCACAGCTGAAGTTTTAAAGAGTGCAAAGAAGAATAGTGGTTAGTGGTGTCAGATATTATTATTTTATGCTCTCATAACTTAAAAACAACTAATTTAGGTTCTGTGGTTATTATTACTCTGTAATTTCCTCTGAAATAGTTGGCTCATTCCTAATAACAAGCTCCTGCAAACTGCTAGCACGTCTCTAAATAGAAAAATAATAGTATTCCTGGGCCAAATCTAGGGCTGCCATAAATTAGCTTAGTGTCACTGCTGCCCATTTATATCAGCTGAGGCCTTGGCCCCAGGTGTTAAGCAAAACTCATTTTTGGTGTGTGCATGTGTCTGGTTGGTTCCATTAGCCCTGAGCTGGGCAGTTCCCAGGAATTCAGAAAGCAGATGGTTAGGTAATGTCTTCAGGATCCGACAGAAGGGATGGTGCTCTCATCAAAGGCTTGCTAAACATGGCTTGACTTCATGCTCTGCAATCAGCACCTCCACCTAGAATACGTAAGGATTTCTTGGGAAGCACGGTCACTCCAGGCAGCCACGCCGGCCGCCTCCAAGCCCGAGCTAAAGCCAGCCTCCCTCACTGCAGTGAATCACTCCTGTTTAGCTTCTCTGGTTTGCTCTGGAGAACCCAGTGTCTAACTTCTCCCGAGTATATCTTACACAGGGCTGTGCATTTTGGAGGCCACTGCTTCCTGAGGCACAGGAACTCCGGGTGTCACCGGTCGGAAGGTGGTTCTGCAGGGCCTTGGCAAGTCGGGTACTTGCTTTTGAACTCAGGCAGCACTGGGGCTTTTTTCACTGGGCTACAAGTATGATTTGGATATTTTCCGAGAGGCCCATCACAATAACCACCTGTGCCTTCCTCCTTGAACCCATTTAAATGATGTTTTCTTACTGAAAAATAGCACTCGGATAAATGAGTACTTCTAAAAGATACTTTTCTGCTGTCAAATTTTCTCATTCACACACCTCACCAGGGTATTTGGGAACTTGCAAATCATCCATGCATATACCAGAGAAAAAGAGTGTTTTTTCTTTCTTTTCTTCTTGTTAGTTAGCCTGATAAATTTTATCTAGCCCTGAACCTTTAAGATTCACCTATTCCTTCTGTATTTCCCTCAAGTTTAATACCCCCTTTTAAAATAAGCACTGCTCAGAGGAATGGAGTCAAAGAGCAGCAGCAGTAAAAATTAGACAAGTACCAGGTACAAGATACTTGGGTCCTTATCCAAAGTTCACACTCCTTATGCAATTGAATCCTGGTCTAAAATTCCCTGTCCTTCCAGATCCCCTTTGACAATCCACAGCTGTGTACATAGTGATGGGATGTTGAAGGTGGCATATTCAGCATGAAAAACAACAGCCGGAGCTGGGCTGATTCCTCCTGTCACTATATGAGAATTTTCAGGTGACCCGACACCTTTCAATTCCCCTGTGTCCATAACCTCCTAAATTCAAAATGCCACAAGTTTACAAAGCAACTTTCCGCTTAAAGGTTGCTCGTTTAGACATAAAAGAGTGCAACAAGGAGGCTCCAACCAATTACACGATGAAATAGCGTAATTTTTCTCATCTTCGAAGGACATGGCCCTCTAGCAGATGAGAGATGGCTCATGGGCAGCTGGAACTTCTGTCCACAGAGGGAGGAAAGAAGCAGCAGTGGGTGCTGGCTAGAGGTATTAGAACACCGGTCACCAGTGCAGCAGGGACCAGCCTTGGTCACCAGAGACAAACCACTCACCTGACAAGAGTAGTAAATTGCACGGTGTCAGATGTCAAGAGACCTTCCCAAACACTGTTTGGAAAGTCCAGGAACTGTTTATGTTGGGGTGGGGGAAAAAGTATTCATTCCCCCTTGCAATGGGTTAAGCAGCTCTTACCCCTAAGATAAGCTACTTGTGCTAAAATGTCAACAACTGACCTAATTTATTTTAGATATGGAGCAAAAGTGGCCTCTACTATTCAAGTTTCGGTGGACAGCTTAGGGGAGGATAAAAACCAGAAGAAAAAGGATCCCTTTTCACAAAAAGGCACTATACTATCCTGTCAGTTGACGAGGTTTTTCTGCTTGAGCTACTCCATCTTCCTAAACGATACCAAAGAAGCGCTCTCGGTTTTGAAAGTGACAACCTGAAAGCAGCGTGGAAAGCGAGCCGTTCCTGAGAACTGGTTAAAAATTCAGGGATAAAAATAGCAGCTTTCTGCTTTGACACAGCAGCTATAGCTTGTTCCTGTCAAGGTGGTTTTAAAATAGTATTTCGGGTCACAGCCAGAGAAAGCCCCTCTCAGCTACCATTTCAGAACTCTGCCTGGCTTCTTCCTAATCCCTGTAGCAACAAGAGCAGGCTCCTAAAAATACCCAGGAAAAAATACAGGAGCTCAATCAGTCCATTACTTTCAGAATAATATTTGTAGATTCCTCATTTCCCTCTGCAATACCATCACATTTCATCATGAAAGTCAGGTTAAGGTTTTACTTGGCATCTGCACCTCTTGTGGTGAAGGAAATAGAAATTTTGGGCTTCCAGCAGCTGTGGAGAAGGGCCTTGAATATTACATCATTTATCAGTAGTGTTTCCAGAAAAAAAGGAAACATTCCATGAAAAGATAATTTACTTGTCTTAATAATATAAGCAGGAATTAAAGTGGAGAAATCCCTTCTGGCAGGATTTTTGACAGTTACCTTCATTTTCTTTCTTGCTGACTGTACATGTCTACTTTGAAAATGAATACAGTTTCCACTTCAAAAGGAAAAAAAAAAACCCCAGGAAAAAAGTGCAAGAGGGAGCCTGTGATGTAAAACTCATCGACTACAATATTTTCTGGGAAGCTTACCTGTTCTAAAGTCCTCATAGACAGGCACCTTGGAGAATATTAGGGAAATGTTCAAACACATTTAGTAGGAACACATGTCAGGGTTTGACTTGAAATAAAAAGTGCATTTAGGCAAAGAGAAGCAATGGATCCAAAACTGTACATAATAGATACGCATTAATGACTTTTTCCTAGTCAGTAGAATTGGAAATAGCTCAGGAGAAGAGGAAATGGTGACTTCTCAGTTCCCATGTTATCATTACTGCTGCTTTCAGTGGCAGGACTCAGTTTTCTCTGCCCCCATGAGATCCCTTCTGTGCCAGGCTCTGTGTGAGCACAGAAATCCAGAGACAAACCACCAACAATTTCCAGCACCTACAGTCAAAATGCATTTTTGGATAGGAAGTACCTTCTTGCACCAGGAGAACCAAAGGCCAGGGAGACCAAAGCTCATTCTCGGGCTGAATGAAGAGCAGGCTAAATATTGCAGGGAAAACGCCCACAAGTGAGTGGGATAAAACAGACTCCAGGCTGGATATAACTCGACTCGGCACAAGTCACCTGGTGATTCTGTAGAAGTGACAGTGAAGCAGGTCCCACTTGAGACTAACCTTGGTTACCTTCACTGGATGCTCCTGCCCATCAAGAGTCTTCAACATTTTTGGTAGAGTGAGAACTTAGGGCTGGAGTTCCCAACTGTTTTCCAATTTCCATTAAGTCCAAGGTGCTTAGAAGGCTTAAAATTTATAATTTTGTAATTTCTACCACTGCTTAGAATGAGAGATTTCCATACACATAAACTTGTGCATGAATGCAGTTCAAAAAGAGAAAAAAAAAAACCTGCAAGTCATAGTGAAACCAACATGCCCTACTGCTACTGCAATAAAGGTGGCTGGGGTAGAAAGCCTGTCGTGTAACACAGCCCCACTCAAATAAAACTATGATGTCTACACAGTGTTTTAAATTATTTTTTAAAATCCAAATATTTTTTGCAGACCTGCATACTAATTCAGTCACTCAGGGTAAGCTGGTGCAAACTTATCCCTGAAGCTATAATAAGGTATTAATTTTTGCCAGAATGACACATTCAAAAATCCTTGCTTGGCCCCTGAGGGATGAGATTGCCTTACCCATTGCAAATTCGAAGTAAGATAGATTTATGTTTTGCTGGTCTCTCCAGTGCATGTTTTCAAACCTTTCTGTGCAACCACAAGGAACAGAACCCCAAATATAGAAGCACCTTCAGACAGACCAATTTATCAGGATCCTGTATAGATTTTTCCAGACACAGAGCTTGGCGTCCTACCCAGGGCACTGCCAGGCTCTAAAAGAGGTTTCTGACAGCTCCTCGGAGGTGGTGGAGAAGAGGGGATGTTTCTGACCCCAGCCCAGCAAGGCTGTGCTACCTCAAAGCCACATGGGTCCAAATGGGGAACAAGAGCTGCCCTGGGAGAGAAGAGAGGAGCGGGGAAGTGAAGGCACAGGGACTTCACCAAGCACACAGCTTCCAGGCAAGCTAGGAAGCTGTACTGGACTATTTTAATCCCCTCTCTTAAAGTGGGGGCTGCAAAATATAAGATACTTTAACAGAGACAACTGATGTAACACAGGACTGGAGTCCTCAGGTTCACTTTGAGCACCAGATATCGAGCCCAGAACACACCGGACATGTCACAGCCTGAGGAGCCACAGGCAGGAGGTGGACACTTCCACGGGCGTCTGTCTGGAGTCCAGGTCTCTGCCGCAGCCACAGGGCTAAAGGGATAAAGACCTTTTCCCCAGTCTGGCTGACTCTACCTATTTGAGCAGCCTCAACGAGTTCCCCCAGTGAGACCCCAAAGCCCCAGCAGAGTCAGCAGCACCAGCATTGCTCCCCTCCCCTCGTAGGGTGGCTGGAATGGAAACCCCACCAGCTCCTCGCAGGGCTTAGGATGAGGAAGGGTGATTGGCTCTAAGGAGTTTAACGAATGCACGATCCCCTGCACAGAAGCCCTTTATGCGAAATCAATGAACCTCTGGCTGTTTCAAATCTCAGACAAAATACAGGAGAGTTTTGATTGTGGTTTAGAAAGAAAACTGGAAGGAACGTGTTGGAAGGGGAGCAGATCTCACCCAAGGAGATCCGTGTGAGTGCTGGGATTAACACACTGCTGGCAATTCCTCCCGAATACTGACAGCCTTGTCACATGCACTTTCACTGCATGATTTTAAACCTTAGGAACTCTTGTGTGCTTAAAAAAAAAAATAAAAGGCCAGTGTGAAGTGACCTATCTGACATGGTTTCTGTGTCCAATGCTAGGAGCAGAGGGAACAGCACAAGGAAAAGGATAGGTTTATGGGATGCTCAGCAGCATTTCCAGACAGCAACGTGGATTTATAAGCTACTTTAGGAACTTCTTCCAACTCTTTTTACCCACTCTCATTTTCCCCTATATGAATGATCCTAGCAAATCACAGCCTCCACTCTCCTCCCCTTTCTGAAGGGCTGGGATCCAGCTGGAAGCTGGTCCACTGGGAAATAAAATGAGGAAAGGAGTAAGCTGGCAGCACGATCCCTTGGCAGCTGGTGCTGGAGACAACACTCCCCTCTAATTCAAAGCAACACAGAGTTCAGATTTCAAGGGAATGGCTGCCTCATTTCCTGCCAAGGCACCTTGCAGTGGCACAGCAGTGCCCTACCAGGATGCTCCGGCGGCCAAATCCTCCACCGGACTTTGATGGACCTCAGCTGACAAAGGAATGGCTTTACACTGCTGCGCAAAGCCTCCTCAGATAACTGCTATCTGCAACATAAACCACCATCAGCTAACAAGGACTAGCTGTTCCCAGCACAGCTGAGATTTTACTTGAGGTATTTACACTGCTCTTTGCCATAGATAAGGAATTATGATAAGAATTCAAGAGATTGTGTTAAAAAAAAAAAAAAAAAGAGAGAGAGAGAGAGAGGGAAAAAAAAGCACCCAACCAGGCAGTTTACAACTCAAGAGGTTTCTCAGGAAGGAACTGGGTAAAAAGGTAGTTTGGGTGTCCTAAAAGCAAGGGCTGGGACTCTGAGTCTGGGTTGTCACCCTTCCAATTGCTTGCGAGACTCTGGACAATCCATTTAACTCTGGACCGTTGAATGTCACAGTTCTGTGACTGGAAATTAGAGAACAGTAATTTAAGAAATGCTTTTATGATCACAAAGCCTCATTCTATTGACACAACGCCATTTTACAGATGGAATTTCAAACTGATAGCCTTCCTTCTGATACCCAGAATAGGTTTTGGAATAATTAACTGCAGACAATCCTGCAGGGCTGAGGGCAATTGCTGAGGGCTTTGGGTTCCTACCAGGGAATTACGAGGACACCAGGTTTCCTCAGTCTTGTACCTGCAAGAGCATCCTCATGGTACACAGTGCCCTGGAGGTGGCAATCCCTGCCCCATCAACCTCCGTGCCATAAGACTCCCAGAGAGACAGGATATTTAGGACAACCTTACGATTTTGTAAAACTGAAGACAGAAAAGCAAGTCACACTACCACGGAGGCATTTAGGAGATCCTGAGGGTCTATTCCTTCCAAAAAAACCCAAACAAAAACACACACACGCACAAAAAAAAACCCAAAACCAAAAAAACCCCCCAAAAACCCAAAGGAACCAAACCCAACCCAACCCACCCCAAGCCTAAAGCAGTCCCTTTACTCTAAGCAGTTGGCAAGACTTGATTTGTGCAAAAGGTGCAGAAGGTTTCTTGCCCAGTATATTTAGAAAATACTATTTTAATCTCAAATTAGAATGAAAACTTGAGAAAAATATTAAAACAAGGCAGCATTTCAAGTGGAACAGATTCTCCAAACTCAGCCAGCTGCAGCCAGGCCTGAACAGAATCCTGGGGCAGAGCTCTCTCCATCCCTCCTGGCTGAGGTCCATAACTACTGTGAGGAGCCATCTGCTCCATGGAAAGGTGTGGAGCACATTCTGCTCTCTTTTGCTTCCTCCTCGCACAGCAAGGAAGTAATTTAGCTCCCAAGTGCTCATCTGATCCTGGGAAGGTGCTAATTTTAATATTATTTCTCCTCTCTGCAAGTTTTGCACCTCTGCTTTCACGGCGGAGATAGCATCAGCTCCACCACGTGCAGGGGTAACACGTGCTTCCTGCCCTTCTGTTTTTGTGAGAGGCATCTGGACATTGCCTGGCATAAGGGGATCTTGCTTTGGGTTGCAGCACCTGCGAGCAGCTCTTGCAGCAACTGTGTGACATCTCTCAAACACAGACGATGCTGATTTTGCGGAGTGTTCCCACTCCAAAGTTGCATCCTGATTTTCGGCAGATTTTGACATCCCCCAGGGCTAACCTACGCAGTGTGGCATCAAAAGGCTCACTTGGGACTTGAAGGAGGCTGCAATTTCAAGCCCTGCCTCTCTGATCCAAGTGCTTTGGAGCGAACAGTAGCAAAGCAAATACTCCTGCTTTTCCTGCTAGTGCAAAGAAAACTTCACTTTTCAGGGGTTTGTGCACTGAGCAGAGCAGATCACATTTCTGTGACTCCACCCCACCTTTTTTTTTTTCCTTTTCTTTTTTACAATGGCATTGGCATTTCTTTGGAGAATATTTAATTGCAGAACGGCTCAACAGACCCTCCCCACTCAGAGCCCTGTTTCCAAGTGTCAACCCCAACTTGGAGTTCAACGCTCAGTCAGCGGAGCAGTAAAGCTGGCAGGCTTAAGTACTACAGGAATGCTAACATGGCAGATCTGAGAGAGTTAATTTGGCCAGAATGCACTCTAGTAATGTTTATGTTTTAGATAAAGTGCCTACAATGTTGCAGCTTGCCCTTCTGACCCCATTTCCTCATTCGTGTGCAGCTCAGAGAAAGTGATACTTAATTCCAAATCTTTGCTTTTATTAGCTCCCAGAGAGGGATAGGATTTCATCCCAGCCTTATCTCTGTTATAAACATCCTGTTACCATTCATATCAGGGGGATATCTTTGGGAAAATGATTAAATACTTTTGTCCAGACACAAGCAGCATCCCCCGATTGATTCTGCACAGTGCGGGGTGATTTTGCACGTGTGCGTGTTGTCAAACAGCACAAGCCTCAGTGTACCAGAAGGGGGGAAATTGTACACGTAAGTGTGAAAACCTGTGGGGCTCTTCTATGTAATCCTGATATCTGTGCATTTAAGAGCTCAGTGCTGTATCTAGACCTAGCTTAGCCAGAGAGGTTGAATTCTTCATTCCACCTTTTGCTAAGCGTGCTGCAAACCACCTCTGATTGCATAAGTCACCAGCATGGCTGACATAAGTGCCGATGCTTTTCCAGCTGGTTTCAGGATTGAATCAACTTGGACGCATTCTTGCAGTAGCATTAACAATATCTACTGTGCATTTCTAAGGTAATTTTCAATTAAGCAAACGAAACGATGAAGCACTGTGTACTCAAGGCAGCTGGACTCCTGAAAAGCCCCTTCCTCCCACCCTACAGGTGACCACCACGTATCACTGTGCTAAAGCAGCAGCTCTTCAGGGCAAGGCATGTTCCCACACTTGAAGCCCACAAAAGGGACTGAAAGGATAAGTCTTCCCAGGCTGCCCAGCAGTACACGTAGGTGGTACTTCTAGAATCTCCGGTCTGTGCATTTCAAAGGACTCACAAATCAAAAAAGCCTTCACCACCGAATCACAGAATGGCCTGGGTTGGAAGGGACTTTAAAATTCATCTTATTGCAACCTCCCTGCCACGGGCAGACACCTTCCGCTATCCCAGGTTGCTCAGAACTCCATCAGCCTGGCACTGGACACTTCCAGGAATGGGGCAGCCACAGCTTCTCTGGGCCTCACCACCCTCACAGCAAAGAATTTCTTCCTAACATCCAACCTAACCCCACTTTCTGCCGGTTTTAAGCCATTCCCCTTTGTCCTGTCATCACATGCCCTCATGAATAGTGCTGGGGAGCCTGAGGCTTGCAGGGAGCCTCTCTGGATGTGCCTGCACAGAGTTTGTGAAAGATAAAGGGCCTGATAACATCCTGCACTTAGCACACGGCAAAGCTGGATGCTTTGGTAGTGCAAGGATGGGGCTTCCTGATGTCACAGCTGCATTCCCTGTGTGCAGTTCATGGAGATGGACATGGAGAGGAGGAGGTGTGATGGGACCAGCCCATGTGCAGAGGCTCTCTCTGCTGTGGCTGTACCCACTGCTGACACTCCAGCTCCTTTTGTGACAGCTTGCCGCTTTGGTGTCTAGCTCTGCACCCACCCTCCAGTTTCTTTATACAAGAAGGCTCGGCCAAGACCGTAAAACCCCATATGTCCAACATTAAACCCTTGAATTCACTCATTCAGAAACACATTTTCAGTGTCACAAAGGGCGGGTGGGGAGCCAGTTCTCCACGACTTTTCACCAGAGCCAAGTGCCAAATTATGCTCTTTTTGACCTAGAAAATAGATATCCTGCTCAACTAAACCCCTGGATTTCCAAACATGCTCAGCAGGCAGCACCGCTCCTCGATGATGAGCCATGGTTCAGCTGCACATTCCCCAGCACGCATCTGCAAGCGCTTCCATATGGAAGAGAGTGCCTGGAGCTGGGGCTCAACCCGGCTCCCCACCAAAACGCATCCAAATTCTGAAAACAAACGTAAACCTGGGTCTACGTGACTTTTAAAGGGCAGACTGAGTATTAACATATACACGGAATTCAGGGTAAAAGAGAAAAAAATGCTTCCAATAGCTGACATATAACTTGTTGGAAAATTACAATTATTTTGCATGGAAGTTCAAAAGGAATTTTTTTATATATATACATGGATAAAAGGAGACATTTCTCATTTTGGAATTCTTTTTTAACAAGTTAGCAAAGATACAAAGAAAAGAACACCACCAAAAAATATTTTCTTCCACGTTCTGTAATTAGCTTCTAAATCCTTTTAGCTTTGGAGGTTTGACTAAACCCAGTAATTTGGTAATTTAATGAAAACAAAATCCCAAAGTGAAAAACTTTAAAAACCCCTGAATTTTACATGGAAAGTTAGTTCCTGCTTCTTTCTTTCTTTCTTTCTTTTCTGTCCCAGATTGAAAGATAAGAACGAAAACTGAACATTTTTCAGAATTTCTCTCTCTCCTCTTGCTGGAGGCTGTAATAAATCAAGCAGACCTTCAAATTAATTTTTTGATTTTAACAGCCTTTGTACCTAATTAAATAACGCACCCTCCAGGGTACAAAAAGAGGGATTAGTCCCTCTGTTCTCCATCCCTTTCAGCCTTTCCTTCTTGGAGAAGCAGAATGAGATGCCTTGTGCAACAGGGGATGACTGTGACCAGGGAAAAGTTCTTTTGCACACCTTGAAACACCACGCCACTGCCTCGGTCAGATGGGCAGGAGCACTACAGGGCCGCAGCAGCAGCAGCTCATCCCACAGCTCCCAGCACTGCGCATCCCAGTTTCCTGTATCTCCTAGAAAGGGTCATTCTCAAGCAACCAAAAGCAATGTTCATGGCTTGTACTCAAGTAACCTTTCCTAGGAAGAGCCTCCACATGGGCACAAATAACAATGAAAACAGGGACTTTGGGGATCACCACCAACAGATCCAGTCTTCTCAGGAGGAGGAGAGGCAAAGTGGCTTCAGAAAGGTAGAAACCTTTCTAGAGGGTTTCTCTTGCTTATCTCCCCAACCAGCCACTCCTCCTGTCCCCAGGCGGGGTTAAGCTCCCCCAGCAAACATCACTCATTTCCCTACTCGGCCCTCAGCCAGAAGATTTTGCCTTCCAGTCACGTGAAATCTTCAATTTGAGATTCTTACAAGCTGAGCTTACATGAAACTGTTTCCTGAAACAAACTGTTCCCATTCCCTCTCCACCCCACTATTCCTGCTAGAGCAAAGCCAAGCCCATTTATTGATCAGCCAACAATAAAGAAAGGCCCAGAAAATCTGATGCATCCTTTAAAAGTTGAGGAGACATGGTCTCCTATCAGGTTTGCTCAGTTTAACAACACTTCCCTCAAACATTACATTCCTTAATGTGTGTTTAAACAGGTCTTAATCTCTTGGGTACATTTTCTAATGACCTTTGTTTTAACCCAGAGCATTCACTGGTGCAAATGAGATGCTGTGAGCCATGTGTGAGTCATGAGTTTTGCTGAAGTGAGAACTTGATCACTGATTCCAATAAAAACCAGATCAGATCCTATATCTTCGCTTCCAAAAGCCAGCCTGCCTGTTGTATCTACCGTGGCTGGATATCAGAAACACGACATTCTATAGCAGGATGTTTGGGCAGAAGAAAATTGGACGTGAAATTATTTATTTCACTCGGAACCAGGACACCCCATTAAGTGGAAAGCTTTTCTGAAGGAAGGTGAATGGGCAGTGGAGGAGGAGAAGCGCTGATGGTTGTTGCTAGACACAGCACATCGGGGGGCCTGACTTCTGGGATGAAGAGTCACCGTGAAATCCGGACATTGTGTGCGTCATCCCTGCCTGCAGCACGAGGAGCAGCTATGCCATGACAGCAGGGGAGAAAAGAGCCAGGAGAATGTGAGGTCAGAAAGTAAAGTAATACAAACCTGGTTACATCACAGGCAGATGGTGGAACCTCACCTGGAATAACATGTGAACATCTGCTCGTTCTTTCCTTAAGATGGAGCATATTGGAAGGAATTAAAGACATGGAGGAGTATAAAGAAAGTGAAAACTAGAAGAAAGCAGTCAAAAGACTAGATAATGTTAAAAAAAAAAATTCTTAAAAAATTCCCCATCACCTCGGCTAAAAACAGTACTTTCCCAGGGATGCTTGTTTCTCGCTTTTATATTACTTTTTGAGAAAAGAAAACCTCTGTCTTAGAAAAGGACAGAGAAACTTTTGCTGAACTTTTCACTCAGAACTAAAGCCTGACTTTTTGAGTCCAAGTCATGTCTCCAGAGCAGTTTCTAGGTGCGTTTTCTAGGCAGATATTTCATTTTCATTTATTTAACTGGGATTTAAACATGCATTTAAGCCTGGGCTTTTCCAGGACTTGGCGACTAAATCTCCTCAGTCTCACCAAGAGAGCTGAGCCCGGCATTGGCCATGAGTCTCAAGGAGCCCACAGCCAGCCCACAGGAAGCATCATCCTGGGCTCTGGGAAGACACAACGTACCATTAGGCTGGGCTTAGACAATCCTGGGAGCCAGTGGAATGCAGGTCCTGCAATCCTATCAAACCCTCTGCTACTCTGAGAAGTCAAGTGTGCTCCAGGGCAGAAATGTGGTACCTCTGGGACAGAAGCAGCTATGACGACAAGTGCCTGAGTGTGGCAGAGAGGATTTGGGGACCTCCTGCCATTTGCACAGCCCTGGAGCCAGCTTTGGCCAGCTGCTGCACGGTTTGACCCAGTCAAATGACAAAAGGATTGCTTTTGAAGGAGGACACCCCCACCTTCACAGAGAACCTCAGCCTGGTTTTCCCCACAGCGAACTGCCCTCTTTCCACGGTAATGCTCATTCCAACCGGGAATACACAAAGCTTTCTAAACACAGAGCTTACACCCACTTCTTTCAAAAAACACGTTTTGGTGTTCAAGGAGCTGTCAGCCTGGGCTGGAAATGCTGAGACCTGACATTTCTAGATTAAATGTCAACCAGATGTTCGCGCATTTCCCTCGTGAGCCCTTCAAGAAGCTTCAAGTTGGTATTGTGTTTCATTATTAGGGAAAACCCAAGTTCATACCTTCAACTGGGGCTGAAAGGGATTGAATGCCTCAGGGAAGAGGGAAGGCAGAAGAAATGACAGGTACCTGAGCAGTAGGAAATACTAATCCAAGATGCAATACACAATAACTGGTGTCTATCTTTTCTTTTTCTCGAATGTATTTGCAGCCTGACTGAAACAAATTGGCTTTGATTCCAGAAACTATTTTTATATAATACTAACATTTTCCCTCAACCACTGAAGCAAGGGAAATGTGGAATGGGACATTGCCCTTCCCTTAATCCTTTCAGTCTCAGTGCCAGAGGGGGCACTGCTTCTGACAACGGAGAGCGGAATCCAGGAGAAAGGAGAATGTCTTTAATGAAAAGAGAAGAGACAAGGAAGCATTATTAGAGCTGGAACTCCAATAAAGCCCCTACCTGAGATGCAGGAGGACTCTCATTTCTTTGTGCAACTTAGCCAAAGAGAAGCCTCAGTTCCTGCTATGAAAAATGGGATTTATGGGAAGATTTTTTTGTGTTTGTTGTGTCTTGTACGGTCTGCACAGCCAGGGACTCACCCTTACTACGCTTTTCATGTGTACTGCAACAGGGCCTCAGGCCGAGATGGGAGCTCTAGGTGCCAATGTAGTCAATAAATAAGGACATAAATAAAACAGTTAAAACATGTGGCTGAGAGCTGGCTCTCATCCCAGAAATTCAGAGTGAACTTTCCTGGTTCTGTTGGTTTAGTTTGATTCTAGTTCCTTAGACAAAGTAACAACGTTTTAAACTGCATTTTCAGTATTATTAAAGAAGTCAACAGCAAGACCTGGACAATGACCCTACAAAACGGGCCTCATGAACATCTCCACGAGGCAAGGAAAGAGGCAGCTAAGAGCTGTTCATGGAGCAGGCAGGATCAACACTGCCTCCCAAGCCAGATCCTTCACTTACAGCATCCAAATCCCAGAATCCACATTTTTTGGATCAAGCATATCTAAAGAAAAAAAAGGCATTAACACGTGCACACACCCTGCCAGAGTTCAGGTTTGTGGTAAAGGCCAAATTCTTCTTCTCCACATAGAACAAGCTCCAAAAGATGCTGTTAGAAGTAAGACCCCAAAAAATCCCCACTGGAGCAAACGTTCTGCAAGAAGTAAACACCTCCACAGCTTCCCAGTACACCCTCCACGTGGCTGAGAGCTGATTCCTAACCTATGAAGGCACAGGCAAGGATTCCCACTGCATTTCATTACTGAGAACAAGGAACAATTCCACAAGACTCAGCAAATGGCTTCCAGACTGTGCCACAGCAGGACCATGATGAGAGCCTGATCTGGCACACTCGTGCACTGGCAGGCTGCAAGATAAACCTGGTGAAATCCTGGCAGTGATGAAGTCGGTGCCAAAATTCCCACTGACTTCAGGCAGGCCTGGGATCTCACCCATTATATTTTTAAATGTCAGGGCAGCAATCGAGTACCAGATCTCATTCCAGCCTCCCAAGTCTGTGTGGAGCCACTTGTCAAGGTTCAGTGACCACTCCAGAGCACCAATCCATTCCTCAGCAGGCTCACAAGATGCTGGTGAGCCCGGGGGAGGTAGGCAGGATGGAGGAGTCTCCATAAAAGTGTCACCCCAAATGGAGCAGAGGGAGAAATCTGATAACTTAGAGTAACTCCTGTGCGCTTGGTGGGCAGCAGCAGGGACACTGCTGAAGGCTTTTGGAAACAAAAATACTTCAACACAGCAAAGGCTGGGGGACTCATTGTCCTGTGCAAAGTCTCTTCTGACCACACAATGGCACCTGAAGAGAACAGATAGGAGAGATGCTCAGCACAAAGATATCCTGAAGGGAATAACAAAGGGAAATGAAATCCAGGAAATCAACCCATCCACACTGTTACAGAACAGTCCCGTGGTACTGTCTTTGCAGGAATCCAAAGGTTAGCAAAGTGCTAAAGTCAGTTCATACTCCTCTGGCAAAAATCCACAGGTTTACCCATGCCCTGCTGAAGGCAATGAGGGTGATTTTGGTGCCACAATCAGAGCATGTAGCTTTAATGTATTGGTTTGCCACTCATTTAAAGCTGAAACACCTCCTAGGAAGCAAGACTCTCTAAATCATACACATATTCACTGCTGAAGACAGGTTGGGAAACATCTGCTTAGAACCACTTTTAGGTGACAATTGTTCTCTGGGAGAAGTTGCTAATGGATCTGCTGGAGAGCAGCAGATGGAAAACACAGAGTTCGGGTTTGCTAACAAGATACAGGAGAAAATTAAACCAAGAGTATAATTTTCTCCCAGTCAAGCCAGTTCAGCAGCTGGCCATGTTACCTACAGAATAAATACTTTTGTCTTTATGATCCAAACCTAGGATTTGAGGCGAAAACTTAATGTTTGGTTCAGCTCTGACAGGAAAAGTATTGCCAGACAGTAGATAAAATCCAGCATCTAAACTTCAAACCATACACCTTCATAGTTCACATCCCTGGAGCAAAGAATATTAAACATATCCCCAACAAGTCTTCCTCATTCCAAGGTATGAAAACTTAACACCTACCAACTTCTCAGACAAGACAACAGCAAGCCTTGAATGAGCCACGACCTGGCCTCTCATTGAAGAATCCAGACTCTGCTTCAAGAAAATAAATCCTTTCCAGTTACCAAAAATCACAGCTGGGTGATTTAAACAGCACCAACTGCGGAACCACAGTGAATCTTCACTACTTGGTGCATACTTGAACAGGGATATGCTGTCTGATTTTGTTTACAAATAATTAAAAGCCCCACCTTTAAAATCTGCCTTGGTGAATTCACATTGCTCAAATGGTTTTCTCCTAACCCAACTTCTTTTGTAGTGTTGAGGCCTGAAGTCAAAAAAGTTCTGCATGTTTATAGTCAACAACTCCCAAGACCTTACACAATATACAATCACCTTAGTCCAACACACACACAGGCAAGAACATGCAGAATCAAAGTTCATCTTGGAAGGTGGGAGATGCTGGAATGCTAATAGATACGACCAGAAAAGACATTCCAGTGTGTTAAAATTATTCCTGAACACTGGGATGATCCTGTGCTCCCCAGAACTACAGGTAGTTTACACTGGAGGAAAGGATGGCTGTTGAATTGAATCAGTAACAACCCAGCCCTCTTAGACCCAGGAAAAAAAACGGTGAGAAACACATCAAGTTCTCTCCACCCCTGAGGTGGATTCTTTGTAGAATTCTTTGTGCTTGTTAGAAGCACCCTGTGCGTGTCAATCTTTCTCCTGAGCTCCTTGCATAAAAACAACAAACAACTCACAAAACCCCACCACAAGTCTCAAACTACACATATCCATCCTGCCCTAACACGGGGATAAAGGCACCCAGCTAAGTGGTAACAGCACAGGAAATGCAGGTGTGTGGCTGGATGCAGCTTCCTCTGCAGATTTTGGCTCAGACAAGCCACAACACAAGACTTGTGTGGCCACAAGTCCTCCTGGGTTGCAGAGATGGTGCTCATAGTTGTAAAATAATTGTGCGCACAGCAACAAAAATATGCGTGTTTTGGAGCACCAGTCGAAAGAAAAAGATTTCCTTTGAAAAACTTAATTCCCTTTGGGTTAGCTGAGGGTGAGTTTGTCAGGAGGAAGGAGGGAAAGAGAGGAAACACACTTGAGGAAGCAATAGTTGAGCTACTTTCAAAACTGATTTTGTTTTTAAAGAGCGAAACAACCTCCACATGAGCATCCCTACAAATCCCATTTTTTCAGCCTTTCAAAATGAACTTAGGAAGAGAGTTGTAACTGGCAGCAGGTGCTGAGGAGACCTGCTTTTATTTGTGCCTAATGTGCAGACACCCCAGTCCCCCAGAGCCCAGGGTGATGCTGCAGAGCAAACCCAGGTAACACGTGACCTTAAGCTTTCACCACCTATAGCAGCCAGCCAGGCAGGGAGGCACCACTCTTTGCAGCTCATCAATGGAGAAATTAAACAGGATAAAGAATAACTTATCTGTGGTCAAAAACGGGGCTTGTGGCAGAAACAAGAGCAACACCCGGGCCCGCTATTGCACATCAAATTGTCTTCACCACAGAAGACAAATGCTTTCTAGGTAGGGAAATAACTCAGGTGCCAGACGTGTGTTCACACAAAACCCATCTCTTTGCGTTATTTGTGCACCTAGAGCAAAGCCTATTCCTCAGACGAGCAACATGTATTCCCTATATTTAAGACACATAACTAGGCCTGTATTTCAATACAGGGCTCTCCCAGCTTCCTTCCAGCTGCTGAGGTAAAGCTTTACCTGGAGACATCAACAGAGCCAGGCAAACTCCTTTCCACCCCACTCAGTCGCCACCAAAGCACCCCTTACTCTAAGATTGCGCCTGCCAAGGGCGTGTCTCCCCCTTTTGCCCTTCCCAGCACAGCTGCCACAAGGGCTGGTGGCATCCCCTCTCCAGCACTGTACCTCGAGCCCCAGGGTCTGCTCCACGCTCCGCCGCCAGCACTGGACACGTCTCCGGGAGCAAAGAGGAGAAATGGCCGCGGGAGCTGCTGCGGGTGGGCTGGGAGGGCACGGCCTGCCAGCACTCCCTGCTCTGGGCCCGTTAATCGCCTTAATGTGCATCACCTGGAGCAGTTAACGAGGCACAAGCCTTGGCTGCCGACTTCTCAACTGCTCTGAGATCAGCTGCTGAGTTAGCCCCGAATCTGGGAGCTGGGGGCATTTGCTCTGCTGGGTTGGACCCTGCTCATTTGTCCTAAAGGCACAGCAACACAGCCGGGGGCCAAAGCTTTTCCTTCAGCCTGTTTAGTGTGCAGGTGAGTGCCCTGGCTCTTTTCATGGAGTGTGCAGGTGTTTCTTATGAGATCAGAAAGGAGCCGGGGCACCACCCAGCCGCCTCCCTCCCTGTGCGCTCTCCTGGACATCCACCTGCATTTGGGCTTCGGAGGGGGCCTTGAATGTCTCAGAGGAACTCCCTTTTGCAAGGCTGTTTTCATACAAATAAAAAAGTGAAAGCCCTCTAAAATGACTTCCCAATAAAGTACCAAAACATGAAAATAATAGAATTGGCTAGATGTGCTAATTTTCAAATAAAAAAATGCCAGGATGTTCTGTATTTGACCTGAGTTTATACTTTAACCACTTAACAAGTGTCAATTTTAGATCAGTCTGCTTGAAAAACACTGATAATTTTTTCCTTCACATTTTTAGAAACAAAACTCCTTTTCCTCCCATGTTAGTTACAGATCAACTTAGAAAACATGGCAAAAAAATTATATATATATGTTAAAACATACCTGGTGTGGCTCCACAACAAAATTCAGCACCCCTGCTGAGCTCCAGGAATCTTGTAAGATGTTATTGTGCACCCACTGACCTGTCAAAATACAAAATGCCCTCAGAACCTCGAACACTGACTCTCTGTGCAGTAGATCACTGTACTTCAGTATTTCTGGATATACTTTGTCTGTCCACTCTCTACTTGTTTGGAGCAGAGAGTAAGCAAAATGAGAAGGTTCAGGCAGATGCTAACATGCCCTGAACTAGGTTTAAAGTCTTTGGACAGTAAAATACTCTTTATTTATAGTGTAGTGCTTCTCTCACAGTTCAGGCATAGTTCAGTCCCAGTCATATAAATAATACTCTGACTATTATAATAGAAAAAACCCCAGTGTATAGACCTACTTATTACACCAACCAGATAAGCCCTTTAAGGCCCGGGTAATTTATGGACTACGCTGGAACGTTTATGGGCTAATTAGGCAGAGCTACAATGATAATGAATTTTATGGACACTGAAAAAATCCTGCAGATGAGCAGCCTGGCAAAGCACAGAATGTCACACAGCTTTGAAGACCATTCATCCAGCAGCAGTAAAATACGGCTCTGTGAGGGCCGGGGCTGTGCCGGCAGCCAGAGCAGCGCTGTAAACAACTCCTGCCCCCAGACAGATGGGAGCTGGGAGCTCCTGCAGCCTGTCCTCAGCCACTTGCCTTGCCTGGGACATATGACACGTGAAAATATTACATTTGTTTGGACAACAAATAGCTGCCACCAAAGCACAAAGGCACCGGCCCAGCAAAGCAAGATCGATGCGTTCCTAATTTTCATGTCTTTCAGGAGCAAACTAGATCCTTCCTGAGATTAAAACCCACTACTTCAACCCTGATTTTTTGGGGATTGAAATTGGTCAAGAAAGGTAATTGCCTTGTTCTCTCAGTAGTGATGGTCTTGTCTGGCTCTGGAAAGGAAAGGAGTCCAGAAAAGCTGGTGGATTTTCAGGGACAACCTTCTTCAAACTCAGGAACTATCCATACCAACAATCTGCAAAACAATGGCAGCAGGAGCCTGCGTGGAGGAACACAGAGCTCCTGACAAAACTGAGCCATAAAAAGGAAGCATACAAGAGGTCCAGGTAATTACAGGTGACCAGGAATACAGCGGGTGACCAGACACTGGAGCAGGTTGCTCAGAGAGGTTATGGAGTCTCCACCCATGCAGGTATTGAAAACCTGAGAGTCTGGGAAACTGCTCCAACTGTTCCTGCTCAGAGCAGGGGGTACAGGATGGTGCCCAAGACTGCGGCACTGCTCAGAGGGTGCTGAGCAGGGATGTGCGTGAAGTGCCACCCCACTGGTGTGCCAAACACACCTGAGTCAGAGCAGCTGGGGAGGTGCCTCCAGCCCCTTCACGCCCAGAACCTTCTCAGAAGGGTCAGTGTTCATGGCTTGTTTTCTCCCAGCTGCAGACACAGGTGGGGATGCCCTGCCCTTTGCACAACCATCCCATGGTCAGAGCTCTCAGCTGCGTGGGGGAAGTTCTCCCAGGAGTGTTCGCATATTTTACAATAAACAACCCTGGCATAAAACAAACCAAAACAAAATGAAACCCTAGCAAAATAATCTTGGGAATTGGGATGAGAAGCCAGGAGCCCTACCTGCCAGCTGGATGCCCTGAGTGCTGTTACAGACCTTTTCTTCCCAGGGAATTCTCCTCCTTGGAGCTCTCTGCATACCCAGTCTGAGCTGAACAGAGGCTCTTGACTGTGCCAGCCAAGCCTGTAACCCCAAGGCCACGCAATGGCCTAAGCGGAAACAACTGGACATCTCAAAGACTCATCTAAAAGACTCTGCAATACACACGGCAACTTTCCTGTGGTTGTTTTTTTCTGATTCTGTTTGCCTGCTTTGCCTTACAGCACATCTCAGCACGAAAGCAAACAGCTCAGAGATCCCTAATCCCCTCACTGCTGCTCCTCCATGCCGTTATCTCAGGGCAGAAGGTCTGGCTTTGCACCCGCACATTGCATGTCACACCTCAGTGTATTGATTTAGCAACAGCTTCCTCTGATTTATGGCTGCAACTGACATTAGAAGTGGTTCCTGTACAAAAATAAAATATGTGATAAAATGTGGCATAGTCAGTAGAAATTAATTTCAAGCCACTAAACCTGCCCTGTGAATAGTCCTGTTCTTCTAAGTTAAGCACGCTCTGGGGTTTACAGGTATTTAAGCAGGGCTCAGCTCTGTGCTGCCCATATTTCAGGTGGTGTTTTTAAAGGTGTTTGACGCACTACAGTTGTAAATTGAAGGTAAATATGATTTTCAAAAGCTCCTCAAATAATACTTTTGTTACTCTCAGTAGGAGTTAGTGCCCACATCAATACAGATCTGAGAGTGTTTCCTCCAACTGAATGAGGACACTTCAATCCTGAAATGAACTGTCTTAAAAAGCTCAAAGACTTGGTTCTGGGAAGGGTTTTAGGTGCCTTCTGGAAATCTTCCTCTGCCCAGTGAGGAAAGGTGGCCTTCAGCTTTAGCAGCACCGAGCAGGGAATATCCAAATATATGACCTAGGGACTTGGGAGAAAACACTCACTTTGACCTAAAATCTGGACTCTTTGGGACAGGAACTTTGGGCCTGCTAATTTATTTCAGTGCCTGCTGACACAGCTAATTAGAGATAGGAAAATCAGATGGGAGCCACCACCCCCAGCACAGAGCTCTGCAGCTGAACTCACCCAACTTCATGGCCACCTAAAGATGCTTTTGTTAGGAGCTGATTCCTTTGTCCCATTTCAGGGAGAGCTCTGGGCTCAGAGCCCATTTCTCTGTCACGGGAGCATCAGGGGCACCACTGGTTCCCATGTGGCTCTGAACATCAACCTCTGTAGGTGGATAAATTTAGGTGAGACAGATCCTCTCCCTCCCGAAGGGATGTCATATCCCAGTGAAATCTGCAGGGTTAGCCACACCTGTGCTTTGGCTATCCCTGCAGTTTCTGCTGTTGATTTATATATTCATGAATACACATTAACTCTTATACACATTAGTATACGACCTTTCGTCTTTGTATGCATCTGCTTGGGGTTTGGTTCATTGGGGCACCAAATAACATCACAAGTTCTCATGGGAATACCTGAACAACTGGTAAATTCACAGATATAAGTGAGTGTATTAGAACAGAATTCAAGGAAAACCGGAAATCCAGTGAAACACATTGACAGTCAAAACACATTCTTGGAGATTCTCTATTTCCTTTAGGTTTCTGAAACACTGAACACACAAATGGTTTTGACATTACTACTAGGACCTTTCAGGCTTTCCCCTCTTTTACTTTTTCCCTACTTGAAAATGGAGAGACATTGGAAGCATTCTGATGTGTTTTGATCACCTTTCACATCTCATCCTGTTTTCCAGTCAAAAAAAGTGGGAAAACAGGAAAAAAATTAAATGAAAAATAGGAGGCTGGAATTGCAGCTAAACCACAGCAATGCAACAACTGAATAAGGAAGCAAAAATTTGGTTTTCAGAAACCAAAATATATAAATCTTTCAGTCTAGTACTTCATTTTGATTTAGGAAAAAAAAAGCATTTTCCCATATTTCCTTCTCAGTCTGACTGGAGATGAAAACTTGTGGCCTATTAATCCCTTCCTAAATTAGATATGCCCTCTGAAAAGTATGGAATTGTGGGCTATAAATGGCCTGGCATTAATTGCAGTAATTTCCCCATGGCTAAAATGGATGTTGCAGGGCCATTTATTCCTTCAAATTCTCTTCATCGTTTCTTTAAATAGCAGAAGTGTGAATGTCACCTGACATTTCTGTTCCTTTGGGGAGCAGTTGCACCCCCTGACCCTTGGCTGTGTCTCCCAGAAGCTGCAGTCATTTTCAGTTAAGGGTAATTGGCAGCAGAATACACTTTGTTCTGTAGAGTGTTAAAAACGGGGGACTTTGTTTTGCCAACCTTCCTGAACTTCCTTTCAGTTCAACGAAGGAGTGCAACATTTGTATAAGAAAGAAATATTGTCTTCAATGGGAAATGTATTCCATGTGTGTTATAATTTATATTATGACAGATCTTTCTTAACGTACAATATTGTTATTCACTGGGTGGAAAGAAACTTTATCAACTTCTTTCTTTCTTTTGGAAAAAAAATGAGTTCTTTGAGGTGACTATAATTTTTATTTGCGGAAATATGTGATAAATTTGAATAATAAATTTATATTAAACCTCCCATTTGTATTCAATTTCCTTCATAAATCTGGATAAGATGTCAGCTGAGCTGTTCGTGTATAAAATATTAGAACAAACATTGCCTGTCTAATTGAAAAATCTGTCTTCATCAAGGACCTGGAGCTGAGCTTAAGAATGAAAGATGGAGGCTTTATTTAATGCAGCTCTGCCCCAACTGTCATGAATGCTGTCTTTTTCCTCCCCTTCACCACCTCAACAGGAACAGCAAAGCTCTATTCCCCAACTGGTCTTAAAGGCAGAAATCCAAAGATATGCACAGAAAGGAATGGTCGCTGGTGTCTGTGGAGTGCTTTAAGGGACTTATGTTGGCGAGCGTTAATCCTCCTGCACTTAGAGGATGGGAGTTGCAATCCCTACTGGATTGGCTGGCCCAGGCTCAAAATTTACAGCCAATGTAATCATCTTCCAGGGTCACCCCACGGGGTCACTCCCGTTATCACCAGAGGATGTAACAACAACAGTGGGGAGAGATAAAGGCGAGAGCAAAAAGGGAAATGAAAAAGGAGGCTGGGAGGCTTTCACAGACCAAGGAAAGAAAAAAAGGAGGAAAGAAAGGGGCAAAAAGAGAGCATATGTGTGTTTTGGGAACCGCTGGGATTTCCCTGGCTGATTTAAAGCTCAGAGAGTGACTGTGAAAACCTGCCAACCCCACCAGCATGCCCTGATCCAGCCAGTCTGCAAAGTCAGTCCCGGTTTGACATGGAGACAGGGGACCTTGGAGCAGGCAAGGGTGAGAGCTGGAGGGACTGAGAGAGGACCCAGAGAGAGCAGCATCCCAGGCTGGAGGGTGGAGGGTGCCTGCTCTGCTCACAGGGGCACGGAGCTCAGCCCTGCTGAGCCTCAGAGACGTGCAGCAGGGCTGAGCAGGACCCTCTCAGTTTGTTATTCCTGAAAAAAAATGCCCAAGTGCCCTGTAATTAACAGTTCCAGGGTCTCTTAAGAAGTTCACCCTGAAGCTCTTTCAAAGTTCACTTGTAAGGATGTGCGTAAGACTTTTCTTTGCTGCCCTCAGGAAGCACTGAGGTGAGTGAGTGAGAAACAATGCTGGTTTGCAGAGAGCAGTCACCAAAGGAGATTAACCTCTACTTTTGTCAAGCTGGATCCTTCCCAGGGCCTCACAAACAGCTCAGGGAGGGTGGAGGCCGCAGTGGTATGGACAGGGAGGAGCTGCATCCAGATGTGGACTTGGCTGGCAGCAGAGATTTGTGCAACACTTAGAGCTGGATCAGGTCAGAGATATGGCCCTGGCATCGCCTGCAGATGGGAGCAGCTGCTGGGTTGCTATCCACAGCTCTGGAAACCGTGTTCAGCTTTTATCCCATCACACACTTTTCCTACCACCTTGTTCAAAGCACTTGGCTCCTCCAAACCTTGGATTTCAGTTTTTTGCAAATTCTATTTCGCTGTCTTTCAGCTGTGGCCCTGCTCCCAGCAAAAGCTGAAGGTCTTTGCATGGGCTTTGGAGCTGCTTTGTGTCCAGCCCTAAGCAAAGGCACAACTTGAGTAACAAGGAGGAATTTGGAGATGAAAAAGAACAAAAACTGCCAGGGTGGCCTAAGAAGATGCTACTTGCACAAGAAGCAAAATCTCAATGTAAGCCATGGTCGGGTCTATTCTGATGGACACTACAGGTGGCATAACATCAATATTAATAAATAATCCTGTGGCCACTGAAAACTTTATCTTCCATCTTTTGGAAGGATATCCTGGACCAAAGGATTGAAGACATTTCTAAATGTTCAATCTCTACTTGCGACTCTTCAAACACCTCACCTTTGTAAAGGAGAAGGTGGGTGAAGAGCACCTATTTTAACACATCAAGCTCTCCTTTAACTCAAGGGTCTCCCAATGCATATAACTCCTGGTAAAGAGAAGTGTGAGTACATCAGAAAGACAGGAAGAGGGAACTGATGACTTCAACCAATGTAAAGAAAACCAGACACTAACAAATTTGTCAAAAAACAATCAGTCTGTCAAAAGAAAATAAACTACATTTCTGCTGCACTCAGAAATGAAACCAGTATCAGCCTCATCCTTCAAAGTACTGGAGATTCTGTGTCTCTTCTTGGTAGCTAGAAATTCATCCAAGGCTTAAGACAATCTCATTTGTCTCCTCTTGCAGGTTTTTGGCCCTGATAATTTTTCATGTAGGCAGTACTGCTACAGTGGAATTAGAGCCCAGCAATGCCTTTCACCTTTTGGGGAGAAACTAGGGAGGGATAGGATGACTTGTGATAGAAATATTTTTTGTTCAGCCAAAAAGATAAGGAAAAAAATCCCATTAACCGCAACACAAGTACTCAGTAAGAACCTAAGAAAACTGGAATGAATATTCTCCGACTCCTGAACAAATCTGCAAATTAAAATGTCTCATTTTCTGGGTTTGATGAAACACAGAAACACTCCAAGGAAAGCAGAAACTTTCTGTGATTTGCTTGCTTTGGCAGACATTAAATAGTTTCTGATAATTTTCATGAACGCTGCTTTTACCAGCCTTTGCTCTCACCATCCCTTTATTAAAATCTAGGGAAGCTTCTCATTAAAAGACATATAAAGGAATAAGCTAAAAGCAAATCACCTCTCTGTTTGCATTAAGTGACAGTGGAGATGTAGAGGAGGTGGCTTCCAACCAAAATCAAAGGGAGACCCTGCCATATCACTGGGGACAGCATTCAGGTGGCAGCAGGGAGTTCAGTCACAGAACCTCCTGCAGTGCAGGTCAGGAGTATGAGCTTCTGACCAAGTTTCAAGAGTACCATAACAGACTGGGAGCAGATGCCGGAAATGGCAACCAACCATCCTGCCTCCCTGGTAAGATGATCCAAAACTAAAGGGTTCAGCATAGCACTGCTGCTTTTACACCTCAACAAGTGGTTTGTTCTCAGCTCTCACGGCTACCAACACACACGTTTTGAGTGCCCACTTCCAGAGGTAACAAGAGGAAGGCAAGAGGTTAACGCTGGCTCTGGAGGTTCCTGACTCTTGGAGATCCAGTGGCTGATGGGAGCAGCGTTCAGCCTTTGCAGTTCCCATTCAATACTGTAATTTATGGAATGACCTGTCTATTAACCCTGCCCCACTCTCACTGCACCGGCAGCAATTCAGGTGGAGCTCAATAACCTCTGTCATTGTCCTGGCCTGCCATGAGGTTTCTCAGCTCAATGCCACACTTGAATGACACTCTGTCATTATGCTATATTTAGGTAATGAAAGGTATAATTAGCTTTGTTCTGCTGCAAGCTGATCTGACCCTGTATGCATTATAAAAGGTAATAAAATAGGTGCCCAGATATAAAACCCTGAATAAGCATATTATTCGGTGTAATTTCACCAGCCAAAAACTGATGAAAGGACTGGGGTGAGGGAGCCTCAGCTGCTGCAGTGCCCAACCAGGCTCGCCGTGAGAAGCCACGCAGAAAGCGCAGCCAAGGGATGTCGAGGCATCAACAGAGCCAATATTGAACCAGTCCCCTGCTGGTGCAGCTTTTCTATAATTGATGGCATTTTGCAATGATTGCTTTCCTATTACAGCACTGTATCTTATCTCCCCATTGTGAGGGGAGCAGCTTTATGTTATTGTCAGCAGCCCTCCAGAGCCAGCATTATCCCGGGCCCATGGCCTTTGTGGGGCTGTCGGCTTGTCATTAATTGTCCTGCCTGACCTTTGTCTGGGACTTTGGCCATCTGCTTTATCATACCCCATCAGCCTGTGGGAGGAATGAATGGAACTGATAATATAAAAGTCCTGGCAGGAGAGATACTAGGCTAGAAGCTGTGGATGCCAAATGAGTCAGTCCTTGGGACATCATACATTTTCTTAGCGTGAGTAATTCCAGTGGGGAAAAGGAGTTCTGTGGTATTTGCAAAAAAATGCTGGCAGGTTTAATAGGGGTGCTAGCCACACCTTGCTGATTTAGCAGGTGAGTGTCACCTCAGCTTTGGACTGTGCCTTAGCTTTTCAGGGAATATCCTGAACGCTTTGCTTGTTTCCAAGACAGTGGAAAATCATGCAATGGATCATACTCTCCTACATCCAGGCCACGATCTTGGAGATGAGATACTCCTCCATCTTCCCATGATTCCAACTGCAGCAGGACCAAGGCTCCACAGTGAAATAAACCAGTGGAAAAATCCCTCTTCTTCTATACAAGAGGCTGACCTGGTATCTATCGGTGATTGGGAGCCACTGAGAGGTTTGAGCAAGGACAGGAAGCCAAGAAAATGTGAGCACCTGAGCTACCAGCTCCTGGCAGGGAGGCTGGTACTGCCCATCCATGGAGCTCTGGGACTCTGCAGTGCCTCACACAGGTTTGGAAGGGAATACATCATGCCCATGTCACCCATTGTTCTCTCGGATGTGGCTGCTCCTGAGTGTCCCACAGACCATTCCCCACTCATGGTGGGTGGCTGGCAGTGCCTGGCCCAGCACACACACAACACACACCTTGGAGGAGCTGACTTCAGGGTGCTGGACAACATTTTCATGTAGTGGACACAATCAAAAGGCTGCTGGAGTCACGGGAAAGGCGCATCCCTCCCATGGACTCCAGTGGGCTTTAAAGCGGGGCCTGTGATCAGCAGCCTATGAAGTCTCCTCAGGAAAGCCTCCCACAATGAAGATGTTTCACCTGATGCAGATGCTTGTAAAACATTTCTCAAGCAATTAAAAGCAGGTAGTGCTGAAATTGCGTGGGAATAGACAGAGGGAAATGGTTCTGTTTGCTCTTTGCTAATGACCAGGACTATGGGTGTTTGCTCCCTGCTGGGAAGGAGGAGTTTCTCAGACATATTTCCTAGGTAAGGCAGGAGCTGACGGTGAATATGACCAAATACCAAAGGAAAATATTCCAGTTATTGCCCTCTGGTCTGGCTGGGACCACCAAGTGACTTGTGCACACCTATCCCTCCATCCCACTTTACCACCACTTGCTCTTCTTTCCCTCTGCTGGGTCTCTAACCTCTAATTTGTTTGCCATGCATGATGGAATAAATGTTTTCAGTAGCTTGAATGTAGTTATCATCTAAAAAAAAGGCACTGACTCCCAAAGAAACCTTTAGACTAGCACTAAAAATCTCCTACAGCAACAGTGGTAAGAGAGACACTAAAAAGAGCCCTTAAAAATTCACAGTATTTGCTTATTTTAGTTTTCTTTTTCCTTGTGTGTGGTATCTAATCAACTCTTCCAATTCGATTGTTTCCCAATAGCGCATTGTCTTTATCAGAATAAATCAAGTTTTCCTACCCTCATCTCCAGTCCCCACATTCTAGGATGGAGGAAGAATCCACGTAGCAGCCAGGAGTATGAAGGCAGATGTGGGGACACCAACTCAAATCCACCCTGGCCACCAGAGATTTCACCCAGGAATTACAAGGCAGAAAGCCCTGTGTTTCTTGTGAGGTCAAAACTGATTTCCCAACAATCCCTTTGGATCTCACATCTTCTGAATTAGTGCATCTGGAGCTTGTCTATCAAGCCAAATCCACACACCAGCTACAAGCAGCCATACAGCTGATTTTTCTCCCTTTTTTGCCCTACAAAGAGCCAGACAAAGCCACAGAAAGATCCTCCATGTCTGCAAGCCCCAACCTGCACAGGCCCAGCTGGACACAGCCTGGGAGCAACTCAGAGCAGACACCTCCCCAGATCCGCAGCGGGACACGGCAGCCGCCCACACTTTCACTCAGGAATGCCTCTGCTCTCAGGAGATGATGGATATTTTCTCCTGATGCTCCCCATGGAAAAACAAACAAACACACACACACACACACCTTCTGACAGCCAAGTAACCTGGCTACTACTGGGGGGCGGGAAGCCGCACCCTGCCAGTAGAAAATTACTCCTGTGTTCAGGCAGGCAAGAGAGCACCAAGTACCCTGCTCTGCCACAAACTTCCTCCTCAGCCTTGGGAAAGTCACTTAACTGCCACAATTTGGATATTAATGGGCGTGAGATGCATGAATATTTTTCCATTTGCTCTTGGTAAAGTCCCTGTAATGGTTGGGCTCTATCTCGCAGGAGGATGGTGAGAAAAAACCAATAAAGGTGGTAAGACAGTCACAGCCTGCTGGGATGGGGGCCACACACATTCCTGAAATAGATTTCCTTGGGGTCAAGTTTCTCTTGAGGTGGTATTTCGAAAGCTAAACATGAAGGAGTAATGAATTACTGCTCAGGATAGAGCCAGTCCTCAGCTATTCATAGTTTGGATATGTCTCACAATGTTTCTATCACGGCCAGCTCCTGTGCTTATTAAAAATCCCAGTAATGTCCTGTTCCACTGGCTTTCTCTGGCCTTAGGTGATATTGTTCAGTAAATACAATGAAAATGTGACACTTGAAAATAAATGTGTTCTTTCCAAGGAAATCTGGCTCGGATGCCTGATAAATTCCACCATTCACTCAGCTGCTGGAATTTGAAGAATCCCTCCCCATCCTTCAGCTGGTATTTTCTTAAAAGTAACTATCAGGAATTATCAAACGTGGGGAATTCCCGAAGGCCCTAACATCCCAGCTGGATCAAAGCGTGGCGGCGATAAGATCAGTGACTGAGTACATCCCCATTCTGTGGAAGGAAGGTGGGCGGAAGGATAAATACAGTAGAGGCCGTGCCAGAAGCTAATGCAGAACAAACACTGAGCTACCCCAGATGCATTTTCAGCTGGCTTTGTCTGTGACAGACCATCTTCCCACCTGCGGAGAGAGGAGTGCTTCAGGCGGATTTCAGCTGGCACCGGCTCACTTTCAGCACCTCAGCTCCCTCGCCCAGCCCGGATCCCTCTCCCAAGCAGAGCAGGGCACTTCCCGAGCCAGCCAAGAGGGATGAGACTCTACTTATAGCCTAACACTGGAGAAGACAGCTTGTGTCTGAAGGAGATGCACTGAATGTGGTTTCCCACAGTTCCTGCACAGTTTACATTCCTTTAAACTTCCCACAAAGCTGAAGTGCCTTTAAAGTCTTTTAAAAGATATCAGGTCTCTGATGGTTTCTCGCCAAAAGGTAGCCGAGACTTCATCTTAAATCAGGAGAGCTTTAGTGATTCCACATTTCTGCAGATATTGAAATCTGCCATGGAAAAGTGCTTTTGAAACACGGGACTCCTGCTTCTCAATCAAGGCTGTTTGGGCAAACTTTTCAAACATAAATAGATGTTGTATTTGTTATATATTCATCTATCTATATAATAACTTCATCTATCAGTATAATTGATGAGTAGAGTCATATTTATACATTCATCTCAGTTACAGGCAATACCTGTGGATGGAGGGGTTGGCACTGCCTGTTTAGCTTTCTCTTTTACTTTGAGTTTTCCATAATGTGGACCAGGGAAAATAAAAAATAATGAATTCTGCACCCTCCCTGGGTTTCCCTCTGTCAGACCCCCATCCCACCCACAGGGCACAGTGCTACTGTCTGCACACAGCACAGAACTGCAGAGCCTATTCCTCTCCATTAAGGTATTTAACAGATGCACAAAAGACACATTTTTACCAACCTGAGTTATAAGAAAAACAAAGTAAAGGAGAAATCCTAACAGCATAAGAGCAGCACTAAGTGGAGACATTACAACATGAGAGCAGGTGCTGCTTTGGCAACAGATGCTTATATCACAAGGTGTTTGGAGAGAAGATGCTGCACATTCTCAACAATTCGGTGGCATTTCTCTTTCTACCTTTTAAATATTTTTATATGGCCATTGGCTGGCAGTTGCCAGGTAGGAATTAAATCACGCTCGGTCATTGTTTTCATTTTACTTCCCTAACTTGCTGTAACAGTTGTGAGCTTGGTTGGTGTAGAATGGAAATGTCAGGGGAAGCATTTTTTTATTAGTGGCTTCTGGAGGAAATGTGCCAATAACTGTGCTACCATTATTTGCTTCACCAGTCTAAATTCACATGAAGTGAGAGAGCTGAGGTCAGGACCAGGGATTGCTGACACCACCATCTGCTGGGAATGGAAATCTGTGTTAGGACTTCGCCTATTTTAGTTTTTATAGTTATTTTACTACTCATTTTAATGCCAGAGTTTCCATTTTTCACATCCTGATTGCTTTCAGGTGCATTGGTTCATATAATACTAGCAGAGGATGCATTTAAAAAATGTTTTTCCAAAGACCTGAAAAAGAAATTCTTAGGATTTTCCTGCCCTGTGAGGTCACTCACAGTGTAGGCTCTGTTAGTGCTGCTGTTTTGTTGCTAATGGGATGAATTAATGTTGGTTTTGTTTTTTTTTTTAAATGGGTTCGATGCTTCACAGTCAGCACACACATCATCTCATAAATGTGACATGCAAAGAGAAAAATAACAGCACATAATACTATTGTCACACTGAAAGTTTGGGTGAAAATTTATTAAAAAAATCTCTCTGATGGCAAAAGCATTCTGTTAGGTTTTGACTCTCCAGTTTGTACAGAAAACAAGGCGGCACGCCCTGTGCTCAATGTCATTTTTCCAAAATCTTTTATCTTTCTGCAAAAGGCTTTTTGAGGAGAAACGTGTGAGGAAGCGGCAATAATAGACAAGTAACCAATAAAGATGACAGAAGCAGGATGTGGTGCTAGGAAGTGTTTCAAAGACCCAACCAGCAAAACTGAGTCTCACTGCTTTCAGCAAGATTTGCAAGTGTGTAGTAAAGTTAAGCATATACTCAAACAGGAGTGGGTTGAATAAGGATGGACTTATGCACATATTCAAGCTCTTTGATGAAGTTTCTTATTAGTGGGTTTCGTTTTATACAACTGAAAGTGCCTGGGTGAGTTGCTGGGATGTTAATAGAGAATGTCTTCGCTGACCAAGCTCAGACAGTGGGTGGAAAAAGCTGTGGAATGGTATTAAAGAGCATTCCAGAGCAAAATTAGCTCTGCTTCACATTATATATATTTCAAAACACGGGCAAACTGTTAATAACAAGATGAGACATCAAGGCATGCATCAAGGATAACGAGTTAATCATTAAATTATTCCTGTCTGTTTACATTGTCAGACAAAGTAGCAGTCAAAACATTCAGAACGTTGCCTCAGCGCTAGAAAATCCACAGGGAAAATACCTTTTCGGCACTTAAAATAACAATTTTCGAGCTACTGAGTCATCAAAATTAGTTCTGCACTGTTAAACTTTAAAGGAATTCTGCAGATAAAGGAGTCCATGAAGTGACTCTGAGTCAATTGTGCGATGAAAACGATTTATGCTGGAAAACAAAAAGCCCCCCTCACTATTACTTTTGGTATTTTCTCATCTTCACCAACATCAAGCACTGTTGTTTCTGTGCTTGACTTAAAGGTATTTAACAGACTAACACGGTGAGAGTGATCTGCTTAACAACCACACTGATTTATGCAGAAGATTAGAGCTGCCTCCCCATCCCCAGTACAATACCACTCTGGAGAGGACAATGTTTTTCCTTCCCTCACTGGGATCAGTGAAATCTCACTCCGTGGCACAGGCTCCTCAGAAATGCTTGGAAACGATGGGGAAGGGCTTGACTTTCTTAAGGTTCACCTGCTTATCTCAAAGAATGACACTGCTGACAAGGCACCAACCTTTCAGCTCTCTGTGGGTTAGCAGCTCTGCTTCAGGATTCCCAAAGACGTTTAAGGGCACTGCAGAATAGTTCTGGACAGCTGTGATTCCTCCCAATGTGACTGTTATGGAATTATGGAAAATGGGAAGATGCATATGGAAAGGAAGCTACAGATCTAGAGTAATTTTCTGCGTTTATTCACAGAATGTCTGTACATAACTCCTACGGACTTACTCCCACTTCAGGTGAACATACTGTCCTCAGCCTGAAGATCTAAAATGTTTGGAGAAAATGATGAATTATTTTGATGCCAAACGTCCTCAGTCATTTCTTCAGTGAGACATTCTTTTAATGAGTCCCTTAATACATTCTCACTTGTTTGCTGCTTCACTCTAATGATGTGTACTGGGCACTACTGTCTGTCTCTTGATCTGGTTCCTGGTCACTGCTGGCCGCAAGCCATGGACTGATCTCCAACCCTCTCCTTGTCCCACCATCCTGGAGTGCCAGGAGTCCCACTGCAACACCACGGGCTGCCAACACACCCAAACACAGCCTCCTTTCTTGGGAAACCACTTGGGTCAGCACTGTAAATCCCCGAGACAGAGATCCCCAGCCATTCCAGTTCCTGTAGGTGGGATCATTTGGAACCACGGCTGCTCAGTCACAGCTGAGCTCCCCATCCCCTTGGCAGCCCCATGGGTGGTCAGCACGGAGCCAGCAACACAAGGGTGTCCCGGCGTTCCTGAGCTCCCACGGCTCTTCCCCAGAGGCTTTTCCCCGCCCGGATGCCTGGATCTGTGCCCCGGGGCCGTGTTGCTGCACGCAGGGTGGTGGCTCCCCTGGCCCCGCTGCAGAATGTGGAGGAGATAACCGGGCCCGGCAGCCCCAGGCGGCCGCACAGGTACGGAGCCCTCAGCCTGCAGTTTTTCAAGCAGCTTTGTGATTATCGGCAATTACCTAACTGGGTTGGGTATTTCCACTCCTGCCTCTCTCTTGTTTGGTCACAAGACGGTAAATTAGAGAGATGAAGAGAGTTTCATTATATCCTCATTGCTGCCTTTCAAGGGGGAAGAATTGCAGAAATGCAGCAAGCCCAATTTCCTCGGAGTCAGAGATTAATTTGAAAGCTGTCCAGTGAAAGTATATTTTTGCTGAAGCTATAACACACTTGCAGCTGCTGGGATAGTGGAGGCTGTAAAATATCTATCAGATATAACAAATGAAATTCCAATGTGTTAAAAAATATTCCCAGGAGGATACAGTCCTTGTTGATACTACCTTCTTTAGCAAACTTTTCATGATTATTATTTCCTCATCAAAAACATTTGCTCCATCGATTGGTATGCTCAGTTCTTGGGTATTTCCACACACTAGTGGTGTTTGTTGTTTTAGCTGAGAAAAGTGAGATTTTTGCATTGGGATGAAGAGTGATCTTTAGCTCTCTCAAAGTCATGCGGGTCAATATATTCCCAGTGGGAAACAATTCGACCATTACTTTAGACAACAAACATAATGTGTGAAAGAATGAATGGGAAACAACTAGAATTGTACGAATGTTTAGCAAAGCCTGAAAATATTTTATAAGCACATTTTTGCTTCATAGAAAGAGAAAACAAACACTGAAAGCTACCAGTTTTCAGACCTATTTTCTACTAAAGGTTAGTTTGAGCAGCTCTAAAACTGTCACAGAACAGGACTTTAAACAAGATGGGGAAGATAATTCCTGACCTTTGAATATCACGAACATTTACTCAAGTAAAGAATGATTCATGATGACTGCATGAATCCATGGAGGGGACTTGGTTTGCAGCAACTTCCACTGTGAGCCATTTCAGTGAGCCCCACTGGTGAGCAAATTCCCATGACATTGTGCCACAGCTCACAACATTCCACAGAGCACGGGGCATGCCATGGCCCAGGGGAAGAGCTTTGCGATATGGACCACATTTTGGTTTGAAATATTATTAATCCTCGGTGTCCAGGAGCTGACTGCCATGGAAGCACGTTGCTGAGGTCCAGACAGGAGGGTAAAGAATGGCATTTCATGCCACTAACACACCGCTGCAGCCCTATAACATCACCAGAACAGTGCAAGCAACCAAGTGAGCTTTGCAGTCTGAAGAGAACAAGAGGTCCCAGAAATTTCAGTTTAATTTGATATTAACATCTTATTGAAAGCTCTAATACGGGAGTGGGAAGCTACTTCATGGCTCCAAGAAGCACAGAGGAATGGGAGGCAGAAGACAGATATGGTACCAAGTACACAAACCAGCGATTCCCAGTCCACTTTCTTTTTTGGACCAATATATTCCCATTTTTCTTTCTTCAGTGCAGCATCACTGCCACCCTTTCTGTGAAGCTGCAGCTGACAGGGCACTATTCTAGCAGAAATAATGTGAGTGGTACCACTACCGTACTGCCACTGGGCACAATTCCTGCAGAATATCCTCAGATTCACCTGTGCTGAGCCTAATTGCTGCTCATACACCAATTAAGACTCATATGTTTAAGACAAACATACCTCCAAGTAATCTTGTGCATAACCTTAATTTCACATTTGTTTTGATGGTGTTTTGAGAGCTCAAGCCTCATTTTCGTTCATATCTGCTAGAAGATATGAAGAATGATACTGTGTTTTCTACTGGCACATGTTTGTTACTGGTTTTGTGCAGCTTCATGGCAGTCAAGGAAGGAAAACTCCATGCCAAAGGGATCTGGGATCTGATGGAGTCTCATGGGGAGATGACAGGGCTATTCCTGGTTATCCATCTCAGACAGAAATGATTTGCTCTGTGCAGTGCCTTCAGGGACACCTTGTTTTATCTCCATCTTTTGCACTGTTATGGGTAACCGATCACAACTTCAATGTTTTGCTTCACAAGGGCACGTATCCTCTCGAGAGATGCTGCAAGATAGAGGTGGATTCCTAGGCTGGTACAAACAAGCAGATGTTCCTTTTGAACACACACAGGGAAACCAACTGCTCTCAGAATCCTACAGGACCTCCAAGAGAGACTGTTCATTCCTTTCGCCCCTGAAGCAGTGAGCACTGCTCTCCACTGACTTCTCCACATAGTCACGGGTGATCAAATCCTGGCCTTTTGCAGTGAAAGGACCTGTTGCATTTTTCACTCAATTGAGCCAGTTTCATGTTCCAAGGCGCACAGGAAGTGATGGCACCTTCAGTGGGAATGAAATAGCTGTTTCTGCAGTGCTGTGCTATTGATGAGACGTGACCTGACAAGGCTGATCTCTGATTTCCGGCTCTGCCGAGCGCCTCCCCAGCCCACCCTGGGGACAGGGACGGGGACAGGGACGGGGACAGTGCCCTGCTCTTCTCCCTCCACACCCCGCTCCACACGACCCATGTCCAGTGGCATGGGAATTACACGTTAGCAGTGGAAACACCACTCAAGCTGCCTCCCCGCAGAGGTTATTTATTTGCTTCAAATGTCAGCCGGGCTATTTTTCTCCCCCTCTCTCCCTCCCTCTCTCCTTCCCCTCCTCCTCCAAGATCCTCACCTAGCAAGGATGATGAAATGCCAAGAAGAAATGTCACTCCAGCAAGTACGTTTGCTTGGGGGCATAAGTTGCACTTTGATAATGGTATTTGTTCTGTGGGTGGTCAAATTCCCCTCCGCCTCCCCTTTTTGGTCCTAACCATTATCTCACGCAAAGATAAGGTTCATTAGTAGCTCCTCTGAGCTGTGGACACTGCAGAGCTCATGAAGAAGCGTGTTCATCGGTGATAGTGCTTATTAGTGATTGCTGCTTTCATGCACCTTTTAGATTTATTTTGCTGCTTTCCCTAGGTGGGAAGTCCTTAAAAAACTTTTAAAACCAGGCTCATTTTGAGGCACACATATATGTGCAACCCATGCATACACCTAAGTGTGTATGTGTTGTTTATGGGTACAATTAATCTGACTAGTTTGTGCTCGGGCTCACAGTTCTACTATAAATAGTACATTTCTAAACCTGAAAACGAATTCAAATGCATTTATACAATTTATTCCAGGCTTGGTCTGAGATTCAGGACTATCTCTCTTTTGCAGCCTAAGTGACTGTAATCAGCACTGTCCTGCTCTTCTGGCAGCAGAAATAGATATTCCTGTTCCTGTTGGTTAGGAGGAAGCTTCCTAATTCTATAGTTTATGCAGATAACATTAGGAAAATGTAAATATGTCTGGCATAATTTCTCTTAAAGCTGATTCATACCTTAAAGCTGAACTCCTAAAAACATTTAGTTCCTTTAAATCAGCATAACATGTTTCAAGAGGAAAGAAAAAAAAAAAAAAGATCCTGGAATATGCCCTGCATCTACTCCAAGAGGACTGCACAGCTTTTCATGCACCAGCAGTGTCAAATGCCTGTAACTTTCTAGGTAGAGACAATGTGAATGAGAAGATGAGTGACAGGAGATGATATAAGCACATAAAATAAGGAGCAGTGCTGGGAAAGTAGGCTGGAATTATTTATCCTTTTTTTGTGTGTATAGCATGAACAGTGAGCTCACAACCTGAAAGGAATACTTTTCTATGGAACAGAAATCTACGAAGTGTAATTCTTCACCCTACAATTACATTCCCATCATTAATACAGTGAACAAAAAAAAAAAACAACTAACTCCACATCTATCCATAGGAAAACAATAAACACAATCAATACAAAGAGTAATATTATAGAAATATAATAGCTACAAATGATGAGCAAACAAAAGCTTTTGAATGCAGAGAACCTTTGAATTTTCAGGGCATAGAATCTACGTTTGACTGCTTTGGGAATGGGTTTTCGTGTACCTATTGCACACTTACCTTCCCAAAAATGGTTTCTCTTGGCTCCTGTCAGAGGCAGCTCCTGACCAACTGCATCCCGAGGTGTGCCACACAACCCCGGAACCCCATCGGCACGGCAAAGAAATGAATGCAATCTCAAACGGCTGTCAGGTTTCCTCCCTCAAACTGCAGTAATAAGCTCATCAATGATAACAAGCAAAAGAATAATAATGGAAAAGCATTCCAATTTGAAAAATACCCAAACTTTTACTTTTGTTGTCGTAGGCTTTGCCACTAAGTTAAAGGACTCACTAATAGTGAGGTAAAATTTTGTTCTCAGATTGATTTCATTTATTCTGCAAGACATAGTGGGTGGCAAGGGCAGACTGGGAGGACTGAATTTGGCTTTTGAGAGGCTTAAAATACTAACCAGACCCTGGAAACTGCTGTTATCTCAACATCAATTTCCAACTTGATTAGGGAGAAAAGTTTCATTAGGTGTCTGTGCCGATTCCCAACCTATGAGGTCATGCAGCACTGGCACCTGAAATCCATGCCCTTATCCTCTTAGCCTTTGACACAAGGAATGGGTCTTTGGGACTGGGAGCAGATTCAAGTTTGTATACCCATTTGTTCTTCCAAAAGCAAGATATGTTGTGGTAAACCTTCCATACTTTAGCAAAGCCTCTGAGGATCAGTATTTGACTAGTGCATAAATGCCCTCACATATGCAAACACAGGCTTGTTTATGATAGGCTTATCTAGCCAGGTTTTACACAGTGATGTTGAAAATAAGGGAATCGAGTGAAAAATGACAGCTGGCAAAACTTTCACCTTGCCCTTTGCCTTTTTGCCTGTAAAAAGCTCTTTTTTGCTTTATGGTCATGGAAAAGGGTATGAGTAGAGTGAGCATAGGAAAGTCTGCTTAAGTTGTTACCATCACTAGGAACAAACTTGTCTTGTCCCCCAAAAGAGCAACAGTTGTTTGTCCCTTTTCATCTTGTTTTAACAACCAGTAGTAATATTGCCCTATTTTATGCCGTAATCCATCCTCTAAAAAGGGAATCTAAGATAATCAGCGATAAAAGTGGCTTATTCTTGCTCTCTGAAAAATATCAGCTTCTCCACATGCCCCCATGCAGAAACCTTTTGGAGCAAGCTCATAGAAGAGACGTGGGGCAAGTGCTTCCAAAACAATGAGGCTCTTCCTTCCCTGAAATCCAAGTTAGATGAATTTCTAAATATCCTGGGATGCTCTGGGGAGCATCCTGACATCCTGAACCTTGTCCTCAGGTGTGAAAAAAACAGAGACCTGGCTGAGAAATTCACAGCTGATTCATGCCATCATTATATATATATATATAAAACCCTTCTCCACAGAGGATCACAAAAGGAGATGAGAGAGCACAATCCAACCAGAGCTGTCACCTCAATCCAAGCTGCAGATCCTGACACATACTTCTGTCTTGTTAAAGTGCTCTACTGTAAATGCTACAGATTTGGCAGTGGAAAGGCACTGTGGGGCAAGCTCTCATGGAAAAAAAAAGATAAAATGAGAGGAGATAATGACACTAAACGAGTGCATGCAATTATAAGTCCACAGTGTCTATGTCTTTCAAATGCGAGCAGATATGGTTACCTCCTTTATTCCCCATGGTTAAAGGAAGCATTTGTGTCATAGCGACTCTTGACAAAATGAATGAGTCACTTGAGATTTTTTTCAGGCTACTGAGGGGATTTGTTTGCCACAGTGATCACTCAATTGACCAGGATGTGAGGGACCTGGGCTGCCTTCCTGTGTTCCCAAACCCCTGCTTCTGCCAGGGAGGGCAGTTGTGGCTGTGGCACATCGGTCAGCCTGCTGGGTTTCAGGCTGGGTGAGCAAGGAGTTTCACAGTGTGTGGATACCAAGCACAGCTTTCCCTGGGTAGCTGCGTTCAGGCAAGGAGGACTTTGCCATTATAGCACACACAGTAAAGCATTTCTACCCTAGACACGACCTCGGTCATCGCTATTATTTTTACTACCTAGATTTGCAGTGGTGTGGCAAAAGGGGGTGGGAGAACAGAGTGGTAATCTCAGTTCAGCAGAACACTGGAGTTCCTCCAGTCCCTCCACACATGATTCCCCATAAGCCGCTCAGATTCCCTTCAGGAAATCACATTTGTGCTGTTTTACCACCCAGAAGCTGAAGTAAGCTCTCACAGGTTTAGATGCTGTTAAGTGCTGCCCATAGAAACTTCCAGTCTAAGCTGGAAGGCCACAGATACCCTTTTATCCTTTGAAGCTATTGCATTGGTTGAGATTTTTGAAAGAAAAGGCTGCAGTCACATCGTCAGATGCAAGGACAGAAATTTTTTCTCCAAGTTCCCGATGTCACAGACTTTCACATTGCCCAGTGCGCCTCATTTTAGGCAACACAACTGTGCTGGAATCCACCTGGTGTGCAAGGACTGTGAGCTCCTCAAGAGCACCCCTCCTACTGCATCCCTTTGGAGAACTGCTTGTGGGACAGTCCAGTCCTCCAGTAACAAATATCCAAATACGAACAGATCTATGGAAGCCCCTGAAATGTTGTGCATGTCACAGCCGATGGCTCTGTTAGCTCTGAGCTAGAAATGTCACCTCAGGGTGACAAGCAACCCTTTTCAAGTGAGCAGTTAGAAGTGCAGCTGTGTCCTGGAATGAAAAGAAGAGGAGGAAGGGACAGGAAACTTTAGTCCTCTAACAGTGAAATGTGGTTGCAGTGCAAGGAAGGAGCTCACGGGCTGTGTTTTTGCACAGCATTTTACCGGCTTTGGGGCCAGTTACAAGCTCACCAGTTCATGAACTCCCTCTTGGCCAGGGCCCAGAGCTGACACCAGCTGGGCACTTCTCAGCCTTTATAAAGTAAATTCCACTCCAGGAGGCTGTCACTCTTTGCACAAATGAGGAAAACCCAAGGTGAAGCCATACCACAAAATAATGTGTCAGCACAGAGATAGTCACTGAGGTAACCCTGCAGAGCTGCTGCACCTCCAGCGGCTGGGAGCAGGTGGCACACACTGATGGAACACTCTGGAAGTGCTGGGGCTCCTCCTGCTAAAGGTGTTGATCTTCCATTTAGCTAGCAGTGCTTGCTTTTCAGACCTCGGCTTGAGGAGAACCTCTGGTCCCTACTGTAAAGAAATTTGAGATGAAAGCAGCTAGTCATATAACGGGTATGGTTATGAGTCAGCAGCTTCAACAGTTTCCCAAGGTTTTTGTTTTTACTTTAATACCAAAAGAGCAGCATGAAATCCAGGTCCTACCCTCAGTTGTTCCCAGCAACAGGAATAACTCATATTTCCAAGGAGCTGCTAGGTGAAAATTTCACCTGGACGTGTGAGATCAGCTTTCACCAGCTCCTGTCTTGAAAGGAAGAGTGCTCTTACGGAGAGAGCAGAGGTCAATACTTAGGATATCTGGTCTCAGCCCTATGACAAGAAGGTATGTGACCTTCAGCATGAGTCTCAGCATCCCAGGACTTAGCTCTTCCCTCTGAACTGAGAGCTAAAACATGCCTTTACCATCTCACTCTAATACCCTGTGAAAATGCTGTTGTACCCTATTACTCTATAACTCTTAGGGGGAGGTGAAAATTGTGCTCTTGATTGCTGTTTTATGGAATGGGATATTCATTTACTCCTGAGTGGCCAATGCAAAAGGGAAAGTGAGTTCAGTGCAATAAATGTGGTGAGGGACTGAATTTGAGCAGCGCTCTTTCTGTGCTTTGTGGGCTGCCTGACCTTCAGCTGAAACCACAACATTTTTCATAGTCCAACCAATACTTTAGGAAAAGAAAAAAAAGCAAGCAGCAGAAGGTACCAGTTAGATTTGCCAGATATGAGACAATATAAAACCAATGCAACTTTGAGGACACAGGAGAGCTGGTTGCCATCTCTGCTGGTAGCAGGAATAGTGCCTTGCATTAAGCAGGCAGTGTGACAGCTGTCAGGGTTAGGCAGCCACTGTAACTTGTCCTTGGTGCTGCAGCGCTGCCACACAGCTCCACATAGGCCGCTTCTGTTCATTTAGGGCTCTGCCATGTAGACATACTGAAGAGTCTTTCTTTCAGTACAAGAGAAAGATGATGTGTCTGTGATGGTTAAAGCTCGGGAGAACCCTGTGAGACAGAGAAGTGGGAATGGGCTGAGAAATCTGCAGGGCTTTGCCGAGTCCTGCAGGGGGACCGGGCTGCAGAGCTGAGCTGGACACCTCCAGTCTCCCGAGACTGCACTTCTGTTCCCTCAGACTTTGCTAACTAAACAGCTTTGCTCTGCTATCTGACCAGAGAGGAGGTCCCATTACACACCTCATTACACATCAGAAGAGCCTCAACACTAGAAAGGGCAATCCTATAAAATGGTTTTGTCCAGAAACTGACTTTCATCCAAACCTGGCATTATTTTCATCCAGACATACCTTCCTAGAAAATGGGTCAGCAGCCAGATAGAAAATTTGTCAATGGGAACAGTGATTTATTATCATCAGTAGAGGTGAAGACTACAGGGAAACTCAGAACAAGCAGGTGAATTGGAAGAAAAAGTTCTTCCACTGATGACAAGTGTAGGTAATTCCCCCTACAAAGCACAATGGAAAATTTGCATTTGGCACACATATTTCCTGTCACTGTCTGTGGCCAGGGAGAACTTAGCTTAAAGAGCTGAAAGAAAATTCTCCATACCTGGTACAGTGAGCCAAATAAATAAATAAAGTATTAAGAAGGAGAAGGATGTGACAGAAAACCAGACTGAACATATTCTAGTAATGGGGTCTCTTTAATGTGAGTTAATGGCTGCCTTCAACTGGGTCATCGGTCTGTAGCAAATAACAGCTCTGCACAAAGCCAGAGGGTGTCAGATGTCTCCTTTTTTGTGTGGGAAATGAGAAAATCATTTATGTAGGGAGGTAGCTGGGAACAATAGGAGCCACCGTCCCTGCCAAGGTCTGATCCCAAGACAAATCTTTGGGCAGAGGTGGGATAACCCAGCTGTTACTGAATGGATGTGGGCACGGCTTGGCAAGGTCTACGAGTGGGTGTGTGGCAGGGAAAGGAGCAAACGGTGAGCAGAGCACCAGAGACCCCTGTGGCTCAGAAAGGATTGGCAGGACAGACTCCTGCCAGCAACAGGACTTCCCACTGTTTGCTCCTGTTGTGTTTGGGGCTCAGCAGTCATGAGCATTCTTTGCAAATAAACAGGTTGTGTCAAGGTGCATACCTGGCTTGTGTCATCCATTGCTCCTCCTAAAGGAAAACATCCTACAAAGCCTTAAATATTGATTTACCTCTCAGACCAAAGGGAGGCTGTTCACCGTA
Organism: Chamaea fasciata; assembly: GCF_029207755.1. Classification (NCBI taxonomy): domain Eukaryota; kingdom Metazoa; phylum Chordata; class Aves; order Passeriformes; family Sylviidae; genus Chamaea; species Chamaea fasciata. The sequence continues at coordinate 7,787,710 of NW_027094088.1, read as the reverse complement.
TTTGCCAACATACCCTTATTGCTGAGGAACAGCAGTAATGGGTTCAGAAGAGGGTGTGGAGAAGAAATGAAATGACAAACAACAGAGAAGTTTCGGGGGAGAGTTTGAAAAGTGTAGGTGTGTTTCATCTGCAAATAGGGTGAGTAAGTGGGCATGCAACAGGAGCATTCCTCTAAAGAGTGGAAGGGGAGGGGGAGCATCTCATGCACAATTCGCATCCCTTAACACAAGGCAAAAAAACCCTCAGTGAAACTGAGAGAGATGGAAAAAAAAAAAAAGGAAATTTTAAAAAGAGCAATGCCTCCATATACAGCTACTTGGAAGATGCATTGCTATAGAAAGCCACTGTGACCAAATACCTCGAGACCATCAAAACAGGACTCAAGAACTGTAAGAATAAAAGGATGCAGATGACCAGCTTGTTTCTAAGCAGACAGAAGTCCCAATATTTCCAGATATAAACACAACAGTCGGACAGAAATCATGCATAATTATCTGTAACTTTTTTTTCATACTTTCCTGAAAACACCTAGAACTGATCCACAGGTTAAAGACACTGGGTAGAAGTACTGGACATTATAGATGACGATGAAGAAAGTATTATCCAGAGTAAACTTTTGAACATGCAAACTAGGCTGTGACTTGCATTAGCAGAGCAGAATGTCTTTGAACACAGGGAACTTAAGGTAGGGGGACAGAATTTCAGAGGTATCTGAGCAAATACAGCCAGTCCCCTTACACTTATGTACTCTGTTATTACAACTTGGGGCTGATCCTGAAGAATTCCTGATTTCCCATGGTGTTTTCATTAGTTCCAAATACAAATAGGATGGATCCCTGAGAGTGATACTTCTTAGCATGAGTGAAAGTGGCAGAACCAGATTCAACGCACAGAGAAGAAAATGATTGAGCCGTGTTTAACTGCTCAGGACACCTCTTACAGATTGGGGTGTCTTTGATTTATTCTCCCACACCCACACACCAGGCCGCTGGAATTGGAGAGCTGCTAACTGCACCTGAAAAACAGCAATTCCTGTAAAGAAGGAAGAAGAAACTAAATACACCTTGCTTTCGTATGCAAGGGAAGCATTAACAGGAAAACAACCGAGTCAACACTTGAAAAAACTTGCTGTTGCCATGATCAAAAGAAATACATCTGTGTACATATCTTTATGTGTAGGAATGGAGCCCCACAGCCCCATCGAAAGTCTTGCTGCACCAGCTCTTCCAGCCAGGAGGTCTTTTGGGCGCCTTCTCCTTGTCCAGCACAAGAAAGCAGAGAGATCTTGGCACCAGCACATGCAGCTGTGTAAGAGCTAGGAGCTTTGCAGTGACAGACCCACGACAGCAGGACAGCATCCTTCCTTGTCCTTCTAATCCAACCAGCAGAACCCACCACACGGAGCACTGAAGGGAAGGGCAGGCTGCCTTTGGGTGACACTTCAGCGTGGGGCAAAATGTGCTCACCCTCACTGCAACCCTCTTGTCCAGCTAGTTCAGACAGAGCCAGTCACTCCCCACACCCCCCAAAACACACGTGAGGATGCAGCCCTGGGCCTGGAGGGTGGTGTCTCCCCCAGTGCAATGGGCTGGGAGAGGGTCTGCCCCTGGCCAGAGTGACTCCCCAGCAGGACCTGCTCTAAGGTAGGGCTGGCCCGCAGAGCAAACTGCCAGCAAAGCCTCGTCCAGCAGGGAACTAATTTAGTCTCTCGTACAGTTGATGAATGAAGAATTTCCTCTTGGGACTAAATTACAGGCCTTGTCAGGGTTGCTCTTTCGTGATCTGTTATTTAGATGTAATTTTCCAACAGGGCTGGAACACATAGCCATGAGCTAGAATAGTATTTGCTGTGAACAGCTGCCACACACCGTCCTTCACTTCCCACACCCTTTCCACCCTCCCCGGTACCCCCCTCCTTCCCTCCCTCCTGACACACATGCAAGACCCACTAGGCACGACTCGCGCTGCATCTCTTAGATCCTCATTGAGGTCCTTAATTAAACCGCAAGAATGGCATTTGCCCACCTTCCCTGTGCCCCTGTTGTACAAAGAGTCACGTCTTGTTTGAACATGCTTAAAACAGACAAGAAGGCTTTTTTCAGACTCTGATGATTACAACCCTGTGTCAATCTTTTCCCCCTTTGGCTTGAAGATAGACTTGTGATCCTCCTTTGGCTTTTTGAACTGCTGGAAGCTGTGTAAACACACAGCATGTCAGGAAAGCTCTGCTGACCTAATGGCTGCTAAGTGCAAAGTGATTCCCTTCAAACTCGCAGATCTCACCTGTTTTGAGGTCATTAACGATGAAGTCTGAAAGTGAAGGCAGGAACATTCTAGTTGGCCATTACCTAATGAAGAAATGGCTGGGTAGGACTATTTAAAGGAGTTTTCTAACAGCCTAGTAGTTGTTTTGGGCTTTAATCCCAGGATGCTCTCTCCAGTTAGGAGGCTGACTATTTCAATCTGGGGCAGTAAATCTAAGTGCTGAGGGTCCCTGTTACAACAGACCCTTCTCGAAGTCCCTCTGCTAGACGTGCAGCATAAATCCACAGAGCATGGAAGGAATCCAAGACTCAGGACTGTTTCATCCGCTTGCACATCCTCACGCCTTTCCTCCGTGTGCTCAGTAGCAGCAAGCTGTGCAGCCTGCAGAACTGAAAGTCCTGTAGCGGGGAGCTGGGATCCATTTTGTGAAAGTGACGATGACCGAATAGCCTGAAATAATTCTCCAACGTAATGCTGGTGCGGCGCCTAAACAAATCAAGGAGCTGCTGACAGCAAATTATATAGTTTTAGAATAGCATAAAGGAGCTTGGAGGAGAAAAGGGTGAGGGATGAATTTGAACTCATTAACATGCAGGGGTAGACCGAGTATCTTATTTTACAGCCCTCCTGATGATCCCTGGCACTTTGACACTACCCAAACATACGTCCCATGTGATCACCTTGGCACCTGCAGGCCAGCCGTGCGTGGGCCCGCGTGTCTGGCTCGGTTCACATTCCCGGGCCTGCACGCCGAGCAAAGAGCCCTGAGCACAAAGGAGCTCCTCCTGAGCAGAGACCCCGCGGGAGACCTCGACGCTTGGAGGTGGTTCTCCCCTGGGGGAAATGGGTTTCCATTCGCACCGGGTCCCCGTGCGTCCCCGAGTCCCTGATCCCTCGGGAGCGCGGCGGACAGGCCATAGAAACAGCGCCATCTACTGACAGCGGCGGGCGCGGCCCGAGCGCTCCCGGGAGCGCGACACGCGGGACGCCAGCGCATCCCGCTGCGGCGCATTCCGGGAGCAGAAATGTTCTGCAGTGCCTTTACACCCACTCCCGAGCCTCCACGGCACGCGGTGTTGTGGCAACCTCCCTGCGAGAGAGCACCGAAATCCTACTGCAAACCTACACCTTTCCCTGCACATAAATCTCCCACAAGCAGATTGGTATTTTCTTAGATTTGTCTGAGATTTAAAAATACTTCCGCAGTCCATGTGTTTGACCTTGTAGAACATTTACCAGACCGAGGTGCAGAGTAAGGTCCTGTTTTCCTAAGTAACTGGACAAACCAAAAGGACAGACCCAAAGGCCATCGGTCTGAGCTGACTGCAGTTGGCTTGTGAGCAGGACCCGCTGTGTGCAATTTCTGTGGACACACAGGTGAGTTTGCTCCATGCTTCTTGATGCATTAAATAATGAATGACTTCATCTAAGCTACAGTTTAGACTCCTGTGTCATGCCCGATGACAGTGACTTGGTTTGGAGGACACTTTTTGTTTGGTACAGCCTGATTGAAGAGGGTTTCGTTCTGGTCCAGCTGTCCCAGCTACATCCATTTGTGCCCATCAGCAGCAAACTGACCCAGTGCTCCCACTGCCAGAGCTCTGGATGCACAGTTAAGTGATACAGAAGCTTTTAGCAGTGGAAAACCTGCACAAATAGACTTTTTTTTTCAAAAACATTCTAAGAGTAGAAAATTCATTCAAAAGGCTTCTCCCAGTATCCGTAGCTCCTCATGAGACAGCTCTGCCTTCTCTATAACTCCCAAAATATTCTTCATCAGTGAAGAGCCAGGCAGGAAGTCTACATTTCTACCTCACAAGGTCCCATGGTTTGTGTTTTGTGCATACTCTGCCCGATTTAAAACCAACAGAAGCTCCCAGAGAAGGCACAGAAAACAGCTTTGACGGGTTTGTGTTGAGCCCTGGCACTCACAAAGCCCCAGTCATGCAACTAGACTTCTTGCTTGGGAACAACACCTGCCTTTGCACAGCCTCCTCCCCATGAAATTAGTATTTCCAGAATTTCCCTGTTCCCAGGTCCTCAGAAGCACAGCTGCTCACTGTGAGGGATGTCTGGTTGCACTCCTTGAAATGAAATGCTCCAAGAAGGAATGATGTTGGGTTTTGCAAACGTTAGCTCCTGTTGTGATCTTCGTACACAGATGCCAAAACAGATGGTGTAGGGCTTCTCACCCTGGGCAGGGGAAGGAGCATCTACAGACACTGACAATCCCATTGCTGCCTGCTGAGGAGAAGAGCAGCCATTCCATTTTTCACACTGTTTCTTTACCACCACCTCCCTCTCTCATCTTACTTTCTCACAGCTCCTCTCCAGCATGAAGTCACTGTGAGGAGATGAGGAATGAGCATTTTGGAAGAACCTCAGCCAGTGCTGCTGGATTGCCATTGCTTCTGCATTTCATGTTTGTGGTTTGAAGTTTCCAGTACCAGCTTGTGGTGACCACAGCCAGGAGAGTCCACGTGCCCCCTGAATCTCAAGATCTAAAGAAAATGCAACATAGAATCATGGAATGGGTTGGAAGGGTGTCAAAGTCCCTCTGGATCCAACTCCTCTGCCACAGGCAGGGACACCTTCCCCTATCCCAGGTTGCTCCAAGCCCTGTCCAACATGGCCTTGGACACTTCCAGGGATGGGGCAGCCACAGCTTCTCTGGGCAGTCTGTGCCAGGGCCTCCCCACCCTCACAGGGAAGAATTTCTTCTTAATCTAAACCTGCCTTCTATGGGTTTGAAGCCATTGGCCCTTATAAAAATTCCCTCTCTAGCTCTTTTGCAGCCCCTTTAGGTGCTGGAAGGCTCACCACCCATCGCAATGTCAGGAGCAATGCCAGGAAATGTCCAGCAGGTATAATCCCTAAGCCAATTGATGTATCATTAGAGATCACTTGGTCACTAATGTGGGGAAATAAACCCCTAAGACTGTTTTGAATCCTCCTGGCAGAAAACAGCCTGATCTCTCCACCCCCACAAAAAAAGTGTGCATTTGGCAAAGGTGAGAATGTTCTCTGAATCTCTGTGGCACCGCTCCCTGCTGCCACCTCTGGATGCCTGGGAGAGGAGGAGTCTCGCCAAGTCTCTCTTGGCACAGAGGCACTGAGGGATGCCTAAGCTCAGATAATAACTGTGAGGAATTGCTTGAGCCTTTGCCTCCTCAGCCATGTCCCTGCTTCTCAGGGCTCCACTATGAATTTCACAGAGTGGCTGCTGCTTCCCTACATGACCCGTAGGACGATCTCCTGCTTTTCCTCACACTCACCTTCTTTTTTCCCTCTGGTCTTAGTGGGATTTGAAGGTACTTGAGCAACTTGGAAACCAAAAGTCAGTGAAAAACTTGTTCAAAGCCAGGGCTATTTTTGTGCAATTCCACCGCTTTTTGGGCAGTCTCTGAGCCAACACATGCCTGCTAACAGCCCTGGCAATCCTGCTCCAGAGGCTTGAGAGCAGCTTTGATTCTTTCCATTAATGGCCTCTCCAGAGCTACGCCCTCCAGCTACCACATCTCTTGCAGGCATAAACCCTGACATTCAGCATTTAGCACTGCTTTATTTACAGAGGGGGGTTGTTCTCGCTCTTCCCCCTCTCCCTCAGTTAATAAGTCTCTGGTGATTTTATCTCCGTTTTTATCTGCTGCAAACCCCTGGGTCCTTGCTGTATTTCCCCAGCCAGCAGCGCTGCTATCAGTGCCAAATATTTCAAGCTGTCAGGACATTACTGAACTGAAATTCCTTGAAGCCACTGACTGGTAGCCTAAAGGTGAAGCATTTAACTATATTGCATTGGGGTTAATGACTCTGATGGCCCCTGCATTAGCTTATTACTGGTGGCCAGTTTCTGCTGGTGGCAGTGTGGGGACATCACAGAGTCTATCTTGGAGCAGCTCCATCTTCCAGCTCCTGCCCCTCGCCATGACTTGCCACCTCACTCCGGATTCCTTAGGATTTTCCTGAAAATGTGATCTGTGTTGCATTTTTTCATACTTCTCAGCTTGTCCCTAGTAGGAGAAGGGGTGGGGTCAGATCTGTTTTTAGCGTATTTTTCCTTCGGTTTTTAAAGTTTATTTAAACTGACTCACATTTAATTGTCCTAAGGTAAACAGATGAATCACCCGGGGGGGATACACCTCCAAAGGTCAGGGTTCAAAGCAAGTTTTTTTACTTTCTTTCTTTTCCTTGGGCTTAAATAAGGAAAACTGGGTTGGTTGGAAAATAAAACTATTTTATTTGGGAGTTCAGCAGACAGTGACTCAGATTTTTTAGTTTCCTGAATTTTTTACTTTTATATAAGTAAGACCCTTGATAAACAGGTATTGGGCCCACACCTGTCATGGAAAGAGCAGCAGGAGTTCAGTACAGTGTGGTAACAGAAGCTCTCTTGTTCTGCCACTGGAATTAGCTGCTTGGCTACAGGGAGATTCTTGATAACTCCTAATTTGAGCCCTTCAGACCCAGTGTGTTGCAGGGCCCCTATTTTTTCCCCTTTTGGAAAGACCATAATCAACCAATGAGAAAACATTATTTAAAAAAAAAGAAAACCCAACTCAGGAAAACAGAAGAAGAAAAGAGCCACAAGTTAAATTTTGCTTCTGGAAAATGTAGTCCCTTGATATCCCTTGACAGCTGGCTACTTGAATTTTTCTCTCCTATTAAAACCCATTCCCGGTAAAGGGTTGCTATTTCCGACCCCGCTTGTCTGTGTGGGATGTGTCTCCTGCTCTGTGTTGATAGTGTTGGCTGCGGAGCTGCTGGCTGGTGTGGGGTGAGGTTGTCAGAAAACAGACTGCACATTTGTATTTCCCAACATTTTCACTTTGATCTGGTTTTCAGGCTCGGAGCTATCTCAGGTCATGCTAACAGCACCTGTAGCCCTGCACGAAACACCTTGCTCAGTTGAGTTTTCGTGTTGATCCCTTCCCTCCTGTCAGTAATAGAGAGAAAAAAGACACCAGAGAAGGGCTTTGGAAACACAAGGCTGTAGAAGTCACACCACAGGAAGAGCGATGGAGAAAAGAGATATTTGCAGCTTTCCTTCACCAAGCCAGACAGCTGGAGGACCATCACATGATCTGGTCGGAGATGGCTCAGCAGAAAGGACAAATTGAGGATTTCTGAGTCCCCATCCGGCTCTAGGATGAGTGACGAGACTCTATGGCTGTGCTCGCTACATCATGAGTCCACCATTTCCAGGTAGAACATGAGGGATATCTGCTTCCCTCTTGTTCTCCATCAAAAGAGAGGTCCCCAGATTTTGGGAGCTGAGGTGCATCACTCTGCTGTTGGGCACAGCAGGGTTTTCCCACAAGTTCCTGATTTGCAAGTGCTTCGAACTTCCCTGTCTATAAAATATGGAGGGTAACAATGCTTCTCACTAGATTCCTCTGAGATATTCAACTACCATGGTCATGCTTTGATTGGATACATTTCTCCATGCAAAAATGTAAGGAAATAGTCATTTTTTTTTTTCACTGCATTTCTCTTGTTAAATTTGAGGGTTCTGAAATTGGAAACAAAAGGAAGAAAATCCACATTTTGAAATAATCCAAAATATTAATTTAAATGGGAAGACACTCAGAAATTTGCATAACCAACAATGTATTTCACTATTTTCTTTTGCTTTTTTAGCGACCAGCTCTTTGCTCTGGCTTGCTAGGAATATTTAAATGTGAACTGATAGAGGAGAGACTTTGTGAAAAAGAAGCAGGAGTAACCCAGAGGGCAACTCCTGCTTCATTTTGGTGACATTTGGTGAATGAGAGATTAAAAAATGATTGGAAGAACTCATTCCTGCTTTTCATTAACATTTAGGTTGCAGCATAACCTAATCGGCAATATTCCAGTACTTTGGAATCAGAAGTTTACCCCAGTTTGACCTAAAAATGATATTGTGAACTTGAAGCCTACCCCAATCAAACAATTAGTTTGTCAGGTCTCTGAGCACCCACAAACACTGGATGAGTCCAGGAGACTGGACCTTTGGTGTGGTGCAGTCTGACCATTCCTGTGCTTTTTTGTCTCTCTTTGCTCACCCTGAATGCCTGGAGCACTTTCAACAGCCTGATCTCAGAAAAGATTACTTTTAAAATTAGTTTATAAACGCAGAATTTAGGAATCCAGTTTAGGGGAGCAAGGTTTGAAAATATGGTCGCCAAACCCTGAGGGGTTCATTTACCCCTTGTCCGTGGCTTTTACAAAAGCCAGGTTTGGGCAGCCCCAGGTGCCTACAGACAGTGACAGGGGTGGAAACTCAGCAACAGTCGCTTGGAATGGTCTGCTGAGGCAAACAGTATCTAGTACTGAATCCATAAACCTCTCTCTGGCTGTTACGTGAAGCCCAGCTGCTGCTTCCCTGGGGAAAACCCCCAACCATCTCCGTATTTCATCCTCATGCCTTTTTGGGCTGCTCAAAACAACCCCCAAACCTACCATGTCTCACACCTGAAAGGAATCTCTTGGCTCCAGACCCAGTAAACATCCCCCACAAAATCTGTTCCTGTTTGTTTTGCACTTGTTTGCTGTCTCAAACCACCTTAACCAGAACCAGGGGAGGCCCTGGCTTCCCTTACACAGAAAGCCTTGCTCTTCACATGAACACTTTCTCCTTGTCATGCTGTCATTCCCAGCCTCCGGAGGAAGCACAAGCCTACGGCCAGGTTCTCTCAACATTTTGGAAATCAAAGGGAACACTCAGCAACATGGGGTCTGTTTGTATTTACACGGAAGTTCCCGCAGCCTCCGTGGGCTTTTCCCTCTTGTTCTCACTCTTTTCTTTCCAGAGGTGGCTGTGTACTTGGGAACACTGAGCTGCTCTGTATATTTCTTTAGTTCTGCCTCTATTAGCAGCTTCCGTCCGCCCTTCCAGCCCCGAGCGCAGGGACCTGGCAGCGAGGAGATCAAACAAACACAGCTGCTCCCGTGTCCCTCCCGCTCGCCGCTCCCCGAGCCCATGGCGGCCACGGTGCAGGTGGAAGCGGGACGGCTTTGAGGTCGAGGTGTAAATACCCATAATTAGCCATGAATTACATTTAATGCCCGTGACAGGGTCTGGTGAGAAACAGGTGGGGCAGACAGCTCAAAGATGAACATTGGAAAAAACTCCTTGCTCAACTTGATCTCAAGCCCGTGGAAGTGCATGGAAAGGATCCCCCAGGGTTGTGATGGGCTTTGGACCAGGGTTCTGTTCAAAACTAATTAGAGAAGCTGCATATACAGGGTGGGTTGGCAATTTTAGCAGCCTCCCCCTTGGCAGGGAGAGTTAAAGGAGAAAGCGTGGAGGAAATCAAAAAAGAAAGGAGAAGAAGAGAAAGAACACCAAATCAAAACACAGCTGGAGGGCAGGGGGAAAAGCAGAGCAATGGTAATTTGTATCTTCTTTTCAAAGATACTCATATGCTCTATTCTGACCCACCTTGCAGAGAGCAACAAAACAGCATGGGCTGCCAGAAATAAATGTGATGGTGCTCACATTCTGGGTTCTTATTTTCTCCTTTTTCTGGAGAGTTATTTCAGATATTTCTTTCAATCTGACCTTTGAGCTGCTTGGAAGATTGACTGAGTTCCTCAAATGCAGTCGTTTTTGCAAACCTGATGTGTAGCATTAGCTTTAGGAGAGTGTTCCAGTGATGTGCAAATAGGTCAAGGCCAAAAGTGAACCAATAAGGTAACCCAACAGGAATGCAAACTGAATGGAGCCCTTTATGCAAAGGTGAAGGGTTCTTTTTTTTTTCCAGAATTATGAAATATTGAAAAGCTTGTGTCAGAGCCCCCCTACTCAAATTCTTTTGATAAGCAGAGATGTTTTTAAAGCTACTCAGACTTCAGTGCATTTGTTCTTGCACTTCTAAAAATGTTGGTCTTGGAAACTCACCTGTAAGTACAAATACAGGGTTGGAAAACATAACTTTACTGTAACACAAGAAATCTACAGTGAAGCTTGAATTTATGTTTGTGTGATATGGTTTCAGACTCTCCAATGTTATCATATCTACCTGATTTTGGCGGGGTTTTTTGTGCTGCTCTGTCCCTAATCTCCTGCCTTTCCACACTCCTATGGCATATGTAGGGGCAAATGCCCACCTGATGAAGGCTTACTTTCTGCTTTTGGTACCTACTGAAAATCTAACCAAATCTCCTCAGTGGAAAGTGAACGGGAGCCACGGAGACCCACACTCACAGGTTTGCCTCAGCAATATTCCAGGCTGAGTTTACAATTTTTCTTTCCAACGTGACTCATACCTGTGAATTTATTTCTCATTTTTCATGACCAGAGTGCCATGTTTTTCACTTAACAGTCAGGCAAATCCTTCCTGGAAGTTTGTGTTGATATTTTAAATCCCTTTGATTTCTTTCATTCTGACACTTAACAGTTACAGTGATTCAATCAAGAAATAGAAGCAACACCCAGTGACCCAAACAACTCAAAATATACCACCAGCACCAGAGAGTCAAAGGAAACAAGAAGGGATATGTGGAATGAAACACATTTTCCCCCCTCTCATTTAAAATGATCCAATAATTTCAAGGTGATGCCAAAAAATGGGAAAATGAAAGTCTAGTCAGAAGCAGTTCTGAAACTAGAAGGCTGAATAATTTGATGAAGTATTTATAACCAGTCCTCTTCGCTGTAGTGTTTTGCTTGTCCCTATGGAAAAACACCAAGGGGAAAACAAGTTAAAGCCATATCACACCCTCCTGCAACCATTCCACTCCACAGATACCTGTCTCCAGTCATAAATGAAGACCCTTGTGTGTTCCGGCAAGTCCCACTCACTGAGAACATCTAATTCCTATTAAAAAGCTAATTTCAGACATATGTGGTTAAATGTGTTGCTTAACTGTGGTCAAGGTACATCCATTTAATTCCATTTTAATATTGAGTTTTTTTCTGCTAAGTAGGTCAGTGCCAGAGATGCCGAAGTCTTCCTTGGTTTGCAAAATATTCCCACCCATTTCTGGTGGACCCTGCAGCACCTACATCTGGGCTGTGGCTTGCAGTGAATCAACACCTCAGCACAGCCCAATGAATGCAGAGCTAACCTGAGCAGTGAGACCCTGCCTGTAACCTGGGTGCCATTTGCGTCTCCCATGTGACAAAAATTTCCTGTTTTAGCATTGCCAAAGGCTGACAGTCCCAGCCTCCCTGCACCTGGAACTGCTCTCCTTCGTGGCCAGCGGTTGAATCCCACTGGAGAGGCAGCATTGGGCATGTGCCTCACGGAGAAGTTGCTCTTTAGGGAAACTCGCCTGGCCAGTGGCAGGGATGTGGAAACAAGCAGTTGCTGAAAGGCACCAACACGGCATTAACACCAAACAAAGAGCTGAAGATTTTCATGACCAACACTTCTCATGGCTTTTAGTCATACCCTGAGCCAGGGAACAGAGACACTTGTGATAATTAAAGCAAAAAGGTCTTTTTGAACCTTAAAAGATTTGAGTTTGGCTGAACTGGAATTTTAGACAAAGGTTCACATGGGTTTTTCTTTCTCCCAAGCCAGTTTTTCCGCCTTTCCTTTTCAGACAGGCTTAGATTTTAATCCTCAATACCTGTGAAGTTATTTATGATAGTTTGTTTGTTTGTTTGTTTCCAATTAACTTTTAATTCATTTTTGGGTCTGAGCAGGATATTTATTTTTCAAAACACTGGGTGTAACCATTTATATAAACAAATCTGCCTCACTCATTTTTCTCCTTTTGATGTTGGTTTCCATTATTTTTAGCCCCATGTGGGATGGGAGACTTTCCTACGTGTCCTGGTAACTCTGTATGAGAATAGACACCAGTGACCTCAATTCTCATTTAACAACTGATTAATTGATCAACCTGAAAAGCTTAGCCACAATTAGATTAAAATAATTTATTTTAAACCAGATGAGAACACCTGCAAAGCATGATCACTTTCATCTATCTGTGCACATATTTTTCATTTCATTAGAAACTCCAAATCTTCAATGTTTCAGCCTAAATGGATCTTAGCTTGAAAGGACATGGGTTTTGTGTGGTTTCCACTAATCTTTACCTTTCAATTTTTAATGGAACACTGTCGTTTTCTACAGGAGAATCACAACAACAACAGCAGTAACAAAGAATATCTCATTTTTTTCAAATTGCTGTGTTTTGTACACAACTTTCTAACCCATCAAACATGGGCTAGAAATACAGAGGAAAAACCCACAAGTTGCTTGGTTTTTTGAGTATCTCCATCATCTTACGCTGGGAGTTTGGTCCATTGATCCTCAGAACTGCACTACAAGTCACTGACTGCATTAAGGAACAGATTTGTTAAGATAGAAGAAAAAGGAAAATTAACCAGGCAGGTTGGTTTCTTTAAATACCCATAAATTCAGTATCCTTGGGTACAGATTCTCCCTGGCTTTTATGCAAGCAAACTGCCAGAAAAGTAAGGAATGAGAGCCAGGAAAAAACCTGGTCCTTTTTAGAGTGATTTCAGGTTTTCTCCGTTTCAAACTGCTGGAGATGAGACAAGAGGTGCAGGAGGTGGTGTAATGGTTTGATCTGAACTCGGAGTGGAGAGCAGAGCTGTGGGTGCACAGTAAAAAGGAAGCCTTAAGAACACTTCTGCCTCCTAACAAGGGTGTTTAAGAGCCCACATAACTCCCAGCCAGCCTTTACTCTAGGAAATCTAGGGACAGAAGGAAGTCCCACGAGGTCTGCAGTAAAAGTTGGGGGTGTGATCCTCTACTGGAATTAAGAGCTGGAAGAAAACCCTCTGTAACTTCACAGCAAACTGCTCCATGGGCCACCTCCAACCCTCCGAGGAGGCCCTGCCTCAATGGCACAGTTGAGATCCATTTATTTATTTAGTGGATAAAATTGTACATGAGTTGTACAAAGTGATTGGAGATTTACACACACATGGAAGCCAGCAGAGATTAATTACTGCTTTGTCTGAACTTCATGAATGCCAGGCAGCACAGGAGCACTGAGTTTCCTTATTTCTCTCTATTTACTCACTAGCTGGTGTTTTAATACAAATTAAGAGCCAAAATAAAATTAAATTTAAAAAATGAATGCAAAAATATTGGAAATAGAGACCCAGGCATCTTCAGCTATCTAGAGATCTTTTTTCTACCATAAGCAGCCCCAGGCCACAGCAGAGGTGACTCTAATTCAGACTGAGCATTCTCTTTAGCTGAAGGATGACTTGCCCTGCCTGCAAGTAAATATTTTCTCTCCAAAGGTGAAGGATGGCTGGCAGATTTTCCCAACTCTGCTGTGATACAGAGGACAAAGCCCCAAGTCCAGGAAACATAGCTTCAGTGTAGTCAAATCAGAAGGGATGCTGAGTCCCTAAAAACTCAGTCTTTCTTTGAATGTTAAAGTGGTATGTGCGTATCATTTCCCCAAAGGCACTGACACAGTTCTCCTCTACCCACGGGAAGGAAGAAGGCTCCGTGTCTGTACCACAGTGAAGCAGATGGCTTCACCTTTTACAGAGGCACTCAAACCCAGGCTTAGTCCTCCCACAGAAAGAAAACCAAAACCCGAAACAGCAGGAGAGCTAAAACCAGCACATACAACGTTGTTCTCATCCAGATTTTTCAAGGTCCTTCACATCCAAGACCAGCACAAACAACTTTTCATCACTCACAAGCACAGGCTTCTGTTTGCCCCTCACTCCCTGCTGGCTGGGTTTGCAGGCACAGTGCTGTGCCCCTGGCACCAAGTGCTGGGCTGGAGCATGTTTAGCACTCCATCATGGCCTGGTCATAAACACCAACCCCCCTCCTTCCCTTCTGGAACACAAAAGGGACAAGACACTGATGAAAGTGCAATTCGCGTCTCCTCCACAGCCCCTCTGGAGTGCTGGAGCAGATGCTTTCTGGGAGAGAGAATGAGATTCACAGATTCCAAGTCCTCCAATCCCTAGGCTTTAAAAGGACAATAGTTCTGGCTCACGGTGCTCAGGGGATTCAGTAGTTGTGGTGAAGAAGGGAGGAGTGCAATGTGTCTATTTGCTTTCTGGCTACTTGAATGGCTCTGCCATTTTCCCAAGGGTTGAAAGGACGATGCTATCATAAAGCTGACTGTGAAGGCATACAAATTTCATATGCACTGGGGAATGAAAGATTCGCTTCCAAACATTGGGTGCATTTCCAAACTCTCCACTCCTCCTGAGTGCGGTCAGGAAACATCGTAAGACTCGACTCCACTTTAAATGGTCTGAATCCAGTTGGGCCACAAACGCCATGAGAAGAAAGTTTCTCATGCCACAGTGAAGAATTTTTCCCATGTAGACAAGGCCTTAATTAATCTTTAAAGTGTTCCAGTTTTAATTTTAGGTCACAGTTGGGGCTGGTTCTTACCATGGCTCCTGTCCAGCAAAGCTCTTAAGCACATGTCTAATTCTAAGCATTTAAAGTAGCTTCGTTAACTCCTATGGGATTGCTCACATGCTCAAAACTATGCAGATGTTTAAACTTCTGCTGGATCGGGGCCTGCCTCCGAACTTGACTGTCCTGCAGGAGTCACAACAACAACACGGTGTAAGAGAAATGCTCCCGAACCGACCTTCAAAGTCCTGTCTGAAGCCATACTGGAAGGGCTAGACAGCTGGCAGACTTTGCAGTAGTTTCTTCACCACAGTATAAATTACCTCTGATTTGCTTAATGACTGTTTGGAATCAGGACGTCTCAGCCCTGCTAATACAATGCCCCATGGGCAATAATCCTTTTTTTTTTGAGAAGAGTCATAGGCAAAGCACATTTTCAGCAGAATAAACCACTTCACACAGCTGTAGGTGAGCTATGTGCTGTGTAAGTACCCTGGCCCCCATGAAGATCCCAATGCAAATCGGTGTGTGCTTTTAAGGAGTACGGTTTATTTCTCGGCAAAACCCAACATTTCTTAATGAGGTCGTATCGGCCAAAACATTGATTAACTGTGGCTTTTAACAGCTTATTCAAAGAGGTATGAATTTAATTAGTCCTCGTCAAAGTAAGAAGTATTAGCATTAAGCTGGTTTATAACTCAATTCTCCTGGCTGGAGGACAAAATGAAAGAAATCATTTTTAAAGGGAATGATTAGGAAGGTGATTAAGTGATACGGTCATATTTGCTTGGGATTCAAATACAAATTTTGTTTTAAAACTCAGAAATATGAAAAAGGCAACTGGAGAAATGCTGAAAGCCCTGGTTTGTCATGTTGGCGTTGCTGTAACCCCCATTGTCTGACCTGGGCTACATTAAAGAGGATTATGACCAGTTAATGTGAAGTTCAGTTGGGATCCTCTTTGCTTAGAGGTCTGGCCAGTGATGTGCAAGAGATGCCAGATAGCTGATTTCAAAACTCACTTTTTCTCACCTGCACAAACCTTCCTTCCCCATTTCTGTAGCCTAGCAAAGTTCCCTGTTCCAACATTCCTGCCCTGTGAAATGTGAAACATTTACACCAGTAACAATCGGATCAAATCCAAAATCTAAATGAGGCCCATTTTTCAGTTAGTGTTCTTTCTTGAAATAGATTTGGAGTTTTTAGCCACTGAAGCTTTCTAAAGCAAAAAACAGATTTAAAAGGAAGTCTTGAGAGGCTGGAGAGTTCTAAGAGTCCTTTCCCATTTTGAAGTGCCATTCCTGAGGATCTACTGAAGGGCTGACCATCTTCATGGAAGCTGAGAGACATCACTGACTCTCATTTTAGAGATCAACTTCCGGCCAGTTGCCCTCACTTCCAGCTAAGGCCCCAACACACAACAAGTTGCTGCTCCACTTCCTTCCCTTAGCTTCTCTGAATGCCCCTCCAAAAGTATCTGCTGTTGAACTGTGAAGCCTCCCGATGTTCCTGGCACCTTCCTGAGGCTGCATGGCACTGGCAGAACTTTTCCTGATGAATCACAGCTTGCCCAAGATGTGCACACAATAAAATCCAAGTGTAAGAATCTTGGGGCTTGGAAACTCAATCTGGGATGGTTTTTCTGATGGGAATTTTGTTCTTTTTCATGTTTGTTCTTTTAGCCTAGGATCAACTTGGGGAAAAAATGTTTCAAAAAACAGTGGCAGAAATGCTGCTGAAGAGAGGCTCTAAACAAAAACAGTGCACTCAAACACAGCAGGCATAGGGGAGCAACAAGTGGGAAAGAGAAATCCAGGGGAGTAGAGATAGTCCAAAACACCGCAATTAAAATAGGACAGGATCCGGAGTCTAGGACTGCAGAGAGAAGAGGAAATACCTAAAGTATTTCTGGGAAAACAGCCACTGGAACCAAAGCATTTCCACTTTCAGGGGCCCCCAGGGCTGGTGGAACACACTCACACGGTGCTGAGCGAAACCTGGAGCTTTTCAGGACAACTGATAGGCTGAACCCTGCAAAAAGGAACGTTACAAAGGCGTAACAT
Organism: Chamaea fasciata; assembly: GCF_029207755.1. Lineage (NCBI taxonomy): Eukaryota > Metazoa > Chordata > Aves > Passeriformes > Sylviidae > Chamaea > Chamaea fasciata. Next base: position 7,771,079 of record NW_027094088.1, on the reverse strand, counting down.
TCCGAGAGACAGGTCCTGTTTTTGAATGATTTATGGTTATTACTATATATGCCTAAGCGAGAGAGCCACGTGATCCCAGATGAAGGAAAAGCCTCTGCAGATCTCCTTACCAGGACTAGAAAACCACCACTGCTGTTTATTTAATCCTTCTCATCTCCAATGAAATACAAATACAGTGACTTCCAAAAACACATGTGATCCATCTTGGAGGACCAATAAAGGTAACCAGTCTGATGGTTTATCAGGATTCACCAGAGGGTTCTGATGTGGAATTGGCCCCTTCCAGCCTCAGGTAGAGGACAGGGAAGGTGTGACCAAAAAGCCAGAGAGTTACGTGCTTTCCTCCCAGGAACACCAAGTAATGCAAAATGGTTTTGGTGAGCAAATCCCCGGCTGTGCATGAAGAGCCCACATTGCGAAACGGGACACTGCGGGGCATCAGGGCAAAAGCTGAGGTAATGAAGGGATGTGGTGAAGCTCTGACACAAGAAGCTGCACAGCTGCACCAGTGCTTGAGCTAATTATTCCTAATTAAGGTAGGCTTGGAGCCACAGTGTAGCGCGTTTGGAATGAAGCAAATGGTCCTGCACAGGCCCACAAGGTGCCAGGTACTTCTGGCTGGTTTTGGGTCAAGTCAAAAAAAGGAACCTTCTTTCAGCTGGTGCTGCGCAGCTTGGAGTTTGTTGTACAGAGGGAGCTTGTCTCTACTAAAGTGGTCAACAAGCAAAAAAGAAGGGATGCATGCTAAAGACTCCAACCGGCAGCTGTGAACTACAGAACCACAATTCCACCCCTGTCTGGGACTCTTACTGTCTACTCCAGTCATGCAGAAGCCCTTGTTGGAATTACAGCCCCCTAATTCAACACTCGCCCAGCTTTACTCTGTTATTATTGTATTACTCCTACTTTTATATTATCTGTAGATCAGCTTTTGAGAGCTATGTCCTTATACCCCCGGCAGCTGCTTCAAGCCATGACAAAATCTGCTGTTGCCTTTGCAAAGGCTGCTACCTCTTCCTCCTCCCATTCTTCCAGGAGCAATGGAAATGCATCCCCTGCGTAACACCTACTCCAGTCTCCTTCCAGCACTCTCACGTGTTAGTTTTCTCACTCTTTTGGCTTCCACTGGGAATAGAGTTTGTCTTCTGGGAGCTTCCTGTTTGTCTCAAACCAAGGGAGATACCAGAGTGATAAATGGCTGTCCTGGATACATTTGCACAGTTTATCTCTTTCCACATGTAAATATTCATGAAGCAATTCCTAACCTCGTGGAAGCTACTGATAAATATCCCCTTGCCTCACTGTGAGATCGGAAGATGTGGTCCTCTCCTGGCAGCTCCTCAGCCCAGGAATTTGAAGGCTAATCCATCCCCACAGGGCCATGACCACAAGGCAACACCCACAGCCAGAGGAATATTCTATAAGATCTTCAGCATTGGGTGTTATTGGCAGGAATGGTTAGAAGAGTGATTTATAACATGAAATACTGCATTTACCAGTTGCTTTTATGTATATGTATGTGTATTTACATATATATATATGTACACACATACATATTTACATATATACACACTTGTATATGGCATACAAAGTGATAATAGTTGGTGGAATTCACTTGACACTTTAATATTGCAATAAGGAGTCAACAATAATGTACCAAAACATGTAGCTAGTTAAGCAATTCCCATCATTACTTTTCATAGAATGGGAATTTGTAATGTCTGCTTCAGGTTCTCTCCCACAAGAGAAATATTTTCTGATTGTTGTGGGTTTCATTTGGTTTTTTGACTTCTGAAAAGCGGCCCATTTCAGCTGATTTTTAAAGTTTTATTCTAGGATCCCAGTAGAATGAAGACATGGTTTGGGTTTTGTGACATAAAAGAATCACTGAGGTCAAAAAGTTTTCCTTTTCCATTTTACATAATTCATTTTCCTCTATTAAAAACGAAAATTTTATGTGAATAAATAATGTGGCCAGTATCTTTTAGATATAGTATTAAAACAGTATGATTAAATCCTCGAAGAAAATGCTTCACACCAACCACCAAAGGATGTGCGAAGCACGTCGCAGAAGTAAGAAAAGCTTTGTGGCTTCTTCCCTTGCATAGATGTGGCTCTCCAGTGCAGACTAATCCTGTAATTTTGGAGGAGTAATTTCCATGGCGATTTTCCGTGGGAATCTTTATCTCCTCTGAGGTTCTGCAGACACATTGGCTGGTGCTTTAGGGTGCAAAGATGGAAAAAGAAAAGATTGCTGCAGAAGAACCTCAGCACCATCAATGGTATCGTCCTAATGTCCCCAGGATCCAAGTCCTGGCCTTTCAATCTGAAAGGGGCTTTCCTCTGCACAAGGCTTATTAACCATGTAGGCACCAAGCAGCCATAGCAAATTACTTCAGCAGTCAGCAACTGGGAGTCTGGGCTGTGCACAGTAGCGGCTCAGCTGCCAAAAAGACCTAATTTCCCAACTACGCCATGCACCTGGAATTGCTGACAACAAGGAATTACATTGTTCAGACACTAAGGATAAGCTGGAGGACACTGCTGCTGGGGAGGGCCTAAGGGGAAGCTGCAGAGGAAAGCCCTGCAGTGGCATAAGGAGGGACAGGAGAGGTCCTGAAAGAATAAGAGATGCAGAGAATGACCCCTAACCCCTGAGGGACCGTTTGAATTGGATAAACACATAGTTCTGTTCCGAGGAACGAGAAACGATCTATACCAATTATCACCATGCTGATAATTCCTAAGCAAATGCATGGTCACAGCCAAGAAGGTTTATCCTTGTCCTGCTCTCCGTCTGTGTCTGAAGGTAAGTCTGTGCTCTAATACCTGTACCATTGGTTTAGTTGCCTCCTGTAACTAGATGATTACATCTACATTTCAGTTTTCCCAAAGCAACCGTTTTTCCAAGTGTTTCAGTTTTGGGCTATCTCATTTTAAGGGGCCTGATTTTCACTCCATAATCTTTCAGTACTTCCTAACAGCTAAGACTGTGGTTTTTTGTTTTTTTTTTTTTTTTTGTTTTTTTTTTTTTTGTTTTGTTTTTTTTTTTTTGTTTTTTGTTTTTTTCTCTTGGGAAAATGCTCACTTGAAGTTTCTCCCTTTCCTCTATGCTTCCTTCTGTCCTTCAATCCTGAGAGCCAGGGAGATGCCCAAGTTTTGGCATTTCCATTCCTGGTGATCTCCTGGGCATTGTCACCATGACCCTTCATAAGGGATGTACTTACATGGTCACTTTTCTGGATGAGAGCAGAAATGGACTTGGAGGAGGATCAGGGCTGGACCAGCAGCCAGACATGCACCACTCAGTGGGTTTTTTGTGACACCAAAGACTGAGCAGCAGAAAATTGATAAAACTCAAGCACCAGAATTATGAACTCTAGGACTGACACCTTTTACAATCATTCCCCACTTCCCTGCCTTCATTTGCTTAATTTATTTTAATCAAGGGCTTCATAATCCATGAAAAACTCAAAAATATAATTGCAGTTAAATAATATGCAAGTGAAAACATCATTCAACTGGGTATAAGCAATCAGATTCCTGATCCAGGAGCCTTGTCCAGTCTGGTACAGAGGCAGTTTATTGAAGAAGGGATAATATCACCTATTTGTTTTTGTCTAATTGACATTTGCAAAGCAACCAATAAGTTTCTGGCTAAATGAATGAGAAATCTTTAAGTCGGCTATTTGTCTTTAAAAACTTACCCTTAATAAATCTCAATAATAAGATCATTGTAGTCATTTAACTATGAATTTTCTGGGCAGCAGATTAACATCAAACTGAAGTGCTAGCGTTTCTATCTGGTTTAGCACCTTTCTCATGTTGCTGTAATATCTGCCCTTATTAATTAATGTAGTAGCCACGCACTGCTGCTTCTTTCTAAACACGTTTGTCAGGTCACACAAACGCACTGGCAAAGGCTTTCATATTAATCCCTTCTATTATATTCAGTGAGGATCTATAAAAATGAATTAAAACCCTCTCTTTTCCTACCCTTAGGAAGACTCTTGCTTCCTATCATTTTGCCATCAAGGTTATAATTAAAGACACTGGTTGCTGTGGCCTGTATACATAATTGCAATATATGATCAAGGATTGTAAGCACCAGGATAAATGCATTATCACGCTGTCTAATTATCGTGTTATCTGACTGACAGGAGGCTGTTTTATCTCTTTCTAGGGATGAAGGACGTATCTGACAGACACCAGGACTTTGCTTTGATGTCAGATTTGTATACGAAAGAATCAAAGAGTCAAACCCTTTCCAGAACGGTTCCAATGTGGTTTAATCCCGCCAGACAATCCCCTGCCTCACTGCCAGAGCTTGCTTTGAAGTGGCACTGCACAGCTCATGCTGCTGGAGCTCATTCCCCAGAGCTGGAGCGCCCCACATGCCGAGCAGAAGGCCCGTGCCCCCTGTCTCCCACAGCCACCCCCTCGTTCACCAGATCACAGGGGGAGAGGGGATGTGGTGGGGCTGGAGAACGGGGGCTGAAGGGCCACCCCCAGCTCATGCCTGGGGCGCACAGCCGGCACTTCCTGCTTTGGGCCCTGCTCATCGTCAGCGCTTCCTATGGGGGCACAACCACCCCGTGGTCATTGTTCCACCCCTGCCAGCACCCAAGCAAGGGCATGGCCAGCATCTTTTCCACCCCTAGGACCTCCCTGGCCCTGCTGAGAACTTGCAAACAAGTAGCCATAGCCCTTGGCCGCACAAGAATACAGAAATTCCCATCCCTTCCCCCTTTCCACCCCTGCATGACCCGGCCATGCACCACCAAAGCATTTCTCCATCACATTAGTGATAACAGCCAGAGCTGTGAAATGTCAGAGTAATATGGGAAGGCTGGGAATGGAGGAGGCTGGGAAGGGGCACTGATGGTGGGATAGGCAAGGCTGAAACAGGCTAAAAGGGAGGGAGGAGCACAGAAGCGTCAGCCTTAAAAGCATAAGTAAAAGTGTTCCCTCCTGCACGTTCCCAGTGGGGTGAGACCTGGCATCCCACTGTTCCTGCCTCCTCCCCTGCAGAGCACATTGCTGCTCAGGGCTGCTTATCTCCCCAGTGACTGACTCCTGCTGTACGTCAGCCACTCAAGTGCCTCAAGTCCATGCCATGGCACAAAGGTTAATTTTGTCCCTCTGTGCACGTTCTTTATGACAGAATCTCTAACTGCATGATTCATTTTTCTGTAAGTGGGTTTTTCCTGGGCTAACTGATTGCCCTTTCAGCCTGCTGTGCCCAAACCAACTCAGCATCCTTGCACAGCGGCAACAGTCTCAAAGACTGCTGCATAAACAAATCATTTCAGAAATGGTTTTCATCAGTTGAGGAACTGCATAATTACGATAAGATAATGAACCAGATTTGTACTATATCCAGCTTTTTGGGGGGAGAAAAAAAAAGAAAAAGAAAAAAAATGGCCAGGAGCCTGGAAATAGTTTCTAATAATTTCTGTGGTATAGGAATGAGTAGATAGTTTTAATTGTCAGGGTTTTGGAGGGTTCCATTCGGTTGATTTCTTTCTTCTTAGCACATTCTTCACACACCCTTTTGCCATTTATCAGTCATGGAAGAGAAGGATGAATCTTGTGGAGTTCCAAAATATCTTAAGTCTGGAGCTATTAAATTCACAAATGAAATATTTCTCCAGTATGGGGTTTGTTTATATATTTAAATTTCCAGGTTTTTAAAAGTAAAATGAACTGACTTTCCTTGTGGCATCTCCAAGACCCCACTGCCAGTCACTCAGCCACAATGCTCAAGCCTCCACGTCCCTGCATCAAACCTAGGCAGAGCAATCCTTTCCTAGAAGCAGGAGTAAGGAACTCTTTCAGCAGTGGGGGCACCTTGTCAGATGGAGAAGATAAACCCCCTCACACTCTCCTGGCAACCCTGCAGGATAGATATGACCTTTTTTTCTGAACTTCAGATCAGGTCTGTGCCTCCAAGGTCTTCCAGTGCCTCTACTCTCCTGCTGTTTTAAATAATTTATTATTTTTTAGCAATCTAACTTCTAATCCCTGCCTATGTTTGCAGCGTGAAACCCCGCACGGTTGGTTGGCAAAAGATTTGTATATGATCAATCACCTTACGGTGCCACAGAATTCAAATAATCCTGTTATTTTGAATCACCGCCTTTCCTTGCAGGCTTCGGGCGAGACACATCAGCCTCGAGCGAAGGCTCGGGTGCGGAATTTAACCACCAAGCAGTGGGAAGGCCTATTTGAGCTTATCGCTTCGGAGCGTGGGTATGCGTGTGTCTCCACAGATACTGGGGTGCGCTGGGTCCTGCGAAGTGTGTTCGCCCTGACCTGCGACCGCAAAGGCAGAACCGGGCCAACGGGCAACCTGAAAACCATGATCAGAATAAAAGTCATCAAGTGGAGGAATCTTTGAGTGATGGCTTGGATGCAGATGATGCGAGTGATCGCTCGGATGGTCCCTCCACAAGCAGGCACTGAACACTTTGCATTTTTCTTTTCTTTTTCTTTTTTTTAAACAGAAAAGGGTGAGATGTAGCCCTGGTTCGTGCCTGAGGTGTTTTGGTTTTCTGAAGATCCTTTCCCAGGAAATTTTCTGTAAACAAGAGACATGTTTTCATAACTGCAGATTTGTTTATCTTCTTTCCCTAGGCGGGACTTCTTGATGTCCCTCCTCTGGTCTGACCAATGTGATTGAAGAGGTTGTTCTTTGTTCCACCAATCGAACTGGTCTGTGTAGAATAGTATATAAAGGAGACACATCCCAAAACTAAAGGAGTCATTTTCAGCCATCTGAAGTCAGAGTCTCTGTGTTGTTGTGGTGTACAACAGCGTCACATGTTTTTGTGGTTTTTTTTACATGGAGAGCTATCAGTATCATTTACTTTGTGTTGCCATGCTTAGTGTCCCTCTAAGAATTGTCGTTCTCCAGGGATGTAGGCAAAGGATTCCCATTTTTTACACTACCACAGCTGATTTCTGATTGCCTAATGACAAAGACCCAGAGAAGTTTTGGGTGCCTAATTCAGACCATCGGCAGCAAAGCAGTCAAGCATCTTTATGGACCTGAGCCAGTGTTTCTGATACAGCAGCAGCAGCAAAAAACAGACATGGGAAAGGTGAAGTTGCAGTAAAAATCCCTCATGGATCTGCCTACTGCAAGTGCTCTTAACTCAATACAATATTTTCCCTGCTTTATAGATAAAACCTAAATACCTCTGAAATGTCAATGCCATCAAAGTGCAGCGTCCATTACTTCAAAATTGTACTTATAAAACCTGTTGGCCATGAGAAACTCTAGTAAGGTGGCAAATGCTTTACTGTCCCCTGTAGTTTTAGTAATAAAAGTACATTTTGACAAAATTATTACGCTGTTTGAGTCTTCATGTAGGCCTTTTCTTTCAAAGTCCCATGGAAGTAAAAGGGGCAATAATCAACACACAGACACACACACACACACACACATATATATATATAATTATAACATTATATATAATATATATTATATATTACAAATATTATATATACCTTATATACTATATTATATTACAAATATTATATTTTATATTATATATATTATATTATATATATTGTATTATATATAATATATATTATATATTATATTATATATAATATATATTATATATATTATATTATATATATGTATAATGCATGCATATCCACACATACTCATATGAAGAGGTTAATTACTTGATGAACTCGAATTGTCTTTCTTGTTGTATGATCTGCAAATGTGCTTGCTTTGTGCTGCCAGACACTCATTATCCCCAGTTTATTTACAAGACCTTTGTTTACTATGTGATAGGAATCTTTTGTCCATTCTGACTGCCAGCCTTCTGGAAGTCCTGGCTGCAATGCAGCCATCAGATACATTAATTTTAATTTCAATGAAAGGTAAATACTTCTGACAGGATAACGCTGAAGAAAAAGTCCCTTAAGTAGCTCTGGACTGATGAACTTCCAAAAGATTCCATGAAGGTTTTATGGGAAATCACATCACACAATGAACTGTTGAACACTGGAACAATGCAAGGCCAAACTTTTTCCAAACATGAGAGAAACTGGAACAATTATCAGTCACAGCTCATAGGAGAATTCGTATACTCTTACACACACACTGAGTATTTGACTCCATTAGGAGACCCTTTGGCTTCAGCTCAATTATTTGCAGAATAAAATTCTTACTATGGGTAAGGTCAAAACCTCAAAAACCTCCTTGCTGCTAGAGATGCCCCAAATTTTCATACTGACATTTTTGCTTTTTCTCTCTAGAAACAGCTTTTCCATAGGAATGCTTTCCCTCTGTTGAAAGTCAGGCATAGAGGTGTTTGGATTTTTTCATTACTCAAAAAGCAAGCACAAAATTAAATAAATCAGGTTTTGAGGAGAAAAAAAAAAGAAAGAAAATCCACTGAAAATATCTAACAGAAAATAATTAGTTTTTGGAGGGGAACTCCTCTATTCAGTCTATTCAGCCTTAGTGAGTGTGGAAATAGCCACTTAAATCATTTTAGTCATGGGCTTGAAAATGTTATACCAAGCATCTGGACCCATTGCTGAGCAAGTACTAACAAGACACAGTTACCTAAATAAATCAACAGACAATCTGCTTCATCCTGAGCTCTCCCAGCTTGTTGGAAGATTGTTCAATTGGCATCAAAGACTACAGAAGTCTTTATTTATTTTGACTAAGGTTGAGTTTTTCTCTATTTTTTTTTAATTTTCTGCATGAGCTAAGGCATCTCTGCACTGCTGAAAAAGCACCTTCTCTGCCTTCAGCCTTTATCTGACTCCAGCAGTGTGGAAAAGGAGGGCAGAAAACAAACATTTCAGTAACCAAGCAGAGTGATTGAAGGGTTTCTGTGTCAGTGGTATCCTAACTACTTATTTAAATCCCTCGAATAAGAGGGATTCATGAGTGACACCTAGAGGTAATTCCTTAAGATGGCTGGGGCAACTGCTGGCTGTAGCTCAGGTACTCGCCCTCAGCACTGAGGTCTCACTTGCCAGCACAGGCAGTGCTTGGACACACTGTGGGAGTTCAACTCAATGCAGCAGCACAGACTTGAACAAGTAAGCCAGGCCAAAAAAATTTTAGAGGGGAATAATTTTCTGTAGAACTTCCCACCCAGTGTTTCAAAAGGCAAGTGGTGAAGCTTGAATGAAAACTTTCCATCCGAGTCAAATATGAAACCACTTTTCCCTGAAGAGCACTTAAGTATCTCTTTCCTCATTCAGCTCTGCTGGTATAAGATTCCTGGCCAGATCTCATCTCCCAAACTACCACATGTTTCTTCCCTTTCCCACACAATATATGAGAAAAACCTCATAAATAAAGGGTAGGAAGGAGGATTGGAACACCTGGGCTACAACCCACAAAGGATGGTGAGATAGCATACAAGAGACTACGGTATAATACAAACAGGATTTCAACCTAGTCACAAATTCCATCTTTTCATTTTGTTTTGTGGAAAATGGGGGTCAAAAACATTATGCCACCTCTAATTTAGAATTTCCAGGAACTTCTCTTTTAGGAGACCTCCAGAGAGGGACATTTTACAATGATTTGTAGTCATCGGACAAGAAAGAATGGCTTTAAATGACAGAGGGCAGGTCTAGATCAGATACCAAGAAGAAATTCTTCACTGTGAGCATGGTGAGGCCCTGGCACGGATTGCCCAGAGAAGCTGTGGCTGCCCCATTCCTGGCAGTGTTTAAGGCCAGGTTGGATGGGTCTTGGAGCAACCTGGTCTATGGAAGGTGTCCCTGTCCATGGCAGGGCTGGAACTGAATGGTTTTTAAGGTCCCTTCCAACACAAACCATTCTGTGATTTTCATCCTTGTGGCTTTTGGGACCCAAGTGGTGCAGGCAGAGTTTCAAAGCAATTTCTATGCCTGGCTGCCTGCCCATAGAGAACCTGACCTCCTGCCATGAGAGCAAATGTGTCAAGCTGAGCTCCTCCAGGTGACACTGCGGGGCTGTCACTCAGAGAACTCAGACCAGCCTGTTACAGAATGGAGCAGCAGCCTGTCCTGGCAAGACTTTGTGGCCACCTGTCTGGAGATCCTTTCCCTTGGCTGCCCTACAGTGAATATACATTCATTGTCTTACAGCTTCTGTCCAGGAGCAGGTTGACATGTCCTGATTTCTTCTCATCATTTAGGATGAGAAGAAATACAGATGTAGCAGAATTTCATTCAGAAGTTTTGTCTCACCTCTTGCAGGAGAGGCAGGCTACGAGCACACATCCAGCCAAGGACAACGAGATAATGCAATATGAAAAATGGCACCAGTCACTCTGCTTGAGCCACTTGGGACAACTCTAGCTAGAAAAAGATAAGGAGGAAAGGTTCAAACTAAAAGAAACTACTACAAAGTGAGGGATACTAACGAAGCATGACCGTCTTGCACAATGCTGCAGACATGAGTTGCTCCGCGCAGGAGCAGAAAAGAGCCAAACAGATAATGGAGTCCCTGCCTCCAGACCTATGGATACACTCCGAGCATTACGGAATCGGCTGGGGTGTGCCTGATAGCTGGAATGCTCTGAAGAGCAGGTAGCTCTTCAGCAGTTAATCTTTCTTTTTCATCATCTGCATTCGCCTGGCATGTTTGGACACATGCACCTGGGTTTCTGTGCCATCAGGGAGCTCAGCCGTAGTTCACCTCTATCACATACCTGCAAAATGGTAGGTCTCTTCTTGTTTGCTCAGTTTGGAAGGATTCAAGGTACCTAAAGAAAGCCTTTAATCTGTCATTTAAAATCTTATTGTGGTTTAATTCGTAAGGAATAATGTTATTTTCATAGTGTGCCAAAAGGACTGTTGGCAACAGTGAGGCAATTATTTATGTGGGTTATCAGTTCACAGAGCTGATTAAGTAACCTGAAATATGATGATAATGGCTTCCAGTAATGGCTCCATATCAAAAGGATAATAAATATTATTTGCTGCTCTTTCTTATAAGAAATGGGATATATTTCACTCCTGTTGAAACAAAAGCAAAACTCCTATTGTTCTTTGGAAGAGTCTCCCAATAGCTCTAATTTCACATCATGTCTACTTCAATATGCTCGTTTTGTTGCATAAGGTTATGAATGATAAATTGAAAATTATAGATACATGTGGATAACTGATGTTAAATCCTAATCTGCTTTCAGAGCCCTGGAGTGACCTCTCCATGGGCATGATTCAGTTTTTAATCCAGGGCAAGGTACAGAGAGCCAGCTGTATCCCTTTGCTTAGCATTATCCACATAACATCACACCCTAAGTTGTAGACATGTTTTAGAAAATATTCAAAAATTACTTCCTGCTGTATTTTACCAAAGGAAACTAGATCCAGATTTTCTTATGATGGGGCTTGGTGAACTGGAGTTGATAAATGAACCAGCCTTGCCACTAATAACATTTCCTATGATGATTTGTAGTTTTGTCCATCACGAGTTACTCTGACCTGCCTTAAACCCACCAAGTGCCCAGTTATGAAATCTCTGTTCTCAGTGAGGGACACTCATCAGCAGAGGTTTTCCTTATTCCTTTAATTAAAGCATGAATAACACGGATCCCATTCAGAATTGACACTGATGGGCAGATTTGGATCACTTGTCAATGGCTTAGTTGTTGCAGTATTAGAACATGGTGTGCAATTAGAAAAAAAAATACAAATCTGGTTTAATTTAGAGTTACAGGTATAAAGAAAGATATTTACTTTAGAACTTTCAGGAATGGTTTGCAAAGACACTGTAGATGTGAAACCTGTCTCAAAAGTATCTAACCAATGAAAACAGGAAGTATAGGATCTTCTTTGGGATAGGAATTCTGTAGAGGGAAGACTGTTACAAAAGCAAGAGCTCCTCTATTCCAAGGAGAGTTCTGAGCTGCTTTGAATGAGAGCCTGGAGGCTTTATGAACATTCCAGCTCATAACATAATACCTACAGATCAAAACAGAGTTAGATAAAAAAGGAGGTGACTCTGTAAGTCCTGCATGAGGTATTTGATCTTCAATTATGTTAAAGAATAAGAGCTGAATGAAGTCACAGTATTGCAAAGCAGGTTGTTTATTTATAATAAAAATATAATTTGCAGAGACATAAATGTTGCCAGTACCTGCAGGCAACAGACTTTTTAGTTTTAACCCAAAGATCTATTCTGTACTTTTTAATGAAGAGAATACTGTTCCCATTATTTTTGAAGATGCCCCACCCATTAATAGTTTTTCATACATCTGCCCATCAGATCAGTTTGGATCCTAGTTCTTGCCTCTTTGTGCTTATCTTCAGTTAATGTCTGCTGAATTGGGACTGGTGATGTTTAAAGGAGAACATAGGGCTGGGATGTAAAACCGATCCACAGAACACAAAGCTGAAGGCAGTTACCTCTGAAACCTCTGCACAGAGTAGTAACTCATATCAAAGAGCAAAACCTTGGTAATGATGATCTGTTTGACAATGTTTTAAATAAATGTCACTCTACAGGTCTAGTGCAAAAATATTAAGATTACTTCATCATTTTCTTTCAAATACTTCTTTCCCTAACAGAAGGGAATTTATTTTTATTGAAAGCCTGTGATTTTTATTCAGCTTTCAAGAAGTGTTGAGTGTTTCACATGAAGGTTCTTAGTGCATATTTTGGTACCTAATTCAACATTCGAATCAGTGGGAACCTGATTCAGAATTTGAATCTAAATGCAGTGCTGAACATGGGCTCAAGAGTATAAATGTTGGATATTTAACTACTAAAAATATTGATCATTCTTTTCTTATAGGGATTTCTCATTTCAGCATGTAGAAATTGAAAGTAATCTAAGAAAGGGTTTAATTTATGGACAAATATGCAAGTGTTAGTGAAACAAGAAGGAATCCTAGTTTTTCCTACCAGAAACTTGTAGGAATTCAGGATGCAGTTTGCCTAGATAAGAAGTATGGTAGGCATAAAAAAGCACACCAGTATGTTTCTGAAATGATTTGCACTCCAAAGATTGTACTTCCATTTGTTACAAATATGGACGGGCCAGAAGATCTACAGGTTTGATGCAACCAGACCTTACCAACCAAGCAAGAACAGGAGGGTTAGAGAAACAGCCACATAACTGCTTGGCATGCTGTCAGGAGGAGACAGAGAGTCTAGCAGACACTGTCCACCCTGGCACATCAAACCTGCCCAAACACAGTTCCACACTCTGGGGTTGTACTCTATCCATAAAAATACAGATCAAATCCCCTGCTTCTGGTGGGAAGGCACATTGGTGCTGTGCTGGAAAAAATGAAGTTGATGGCTATTTTTCAGAGAAAACCCCAGTCTAGGCAATCACTCCATATTTTATTCTTTTGTTCAGTGCTTCTATTGCCATTGGTGGCTGCAATTTAATTGAAACAGTTCTCACATGCTTCCTCCAAAGAGGGAATGCAGACACTTTACACTCTGAAGCCTTAACTGAACGAAGGAGTGCAAAGATGTGCTTGGAGGAGTAACTTGAGGCATCCTGAAAAATCAGGCCAACATTCAGCTCCAGTCTCCATCCTCCTACTTCAGTGCCTGGAGCTGTATTGGTTGCTTTATCACATCAAAGACTGTTGTCAGTGTGTCACTGCGGCTGGATTTATGCACTGTGTCACAACCAGTCAATGCGGTATGACTGCAAAGGAGATTTGAAGTATCCCATTATGTGGACCTTATGCTGTGAAGCTACAGAAGAGGTCACTTTGCACTTGAGAAGCTCTGCATAATCCACCAGGAAAATCCAGACCATAGTCCAGCATATGGAGGAAAATATGGTGGATGCTGTCTGTGTTGTCTCTCTGTGTTTTAGAACAGGTTACATTAACCCTTGTGAGTACCACCACCGCTTGTGGTGACATAACTGAATTTTATTCATGCGACCAAATCTGTGAGTAGAGGGAAGCTGCAGGTGACTGACAGAGAAGGCTCCATTTAGAGACCAGGTAACCAGGAGGGGAACAGACCTGGGGCCTCCTTCCAGCTGCGTTACGTCAGTGCAGCTCCACGGACACCCATCCACTCAGCTACTCCCAAATGATACCTGCCCAAACAGTTTCTGACAGGGGATTCTGACCCTTTATCCTCCAGTTACCACTAGTTACGTTTTGCCTAAACAAAAACATCGAGACACATCCTCTGGGCTCCATGATGACTGTCCACCCCAACTTCTCCCATCTCCTTTCTTCACTGGTGTGTACCCACTCTACTCCCAATATCGTTTCCCTCCCTGTACTTCAATGATTCATCTGTAGCCTCGGGGAAGGGCACCTGATTTCATTGCTTAACTGCTGTTAACAAGTTGCTGCACAAATCACCTGGCATTGCAGGATGAGGCTGCCAACAACTTTCTACTAAAGCTACAGGGAGCAGGTTTGCAATGCCAGCATTCTTATGAAAATCTTACTTTGTTTATCATGGGGTTATTTCAAGTGTATTGCAGTGCTAGAAGTAGGCAGATCAAGACAGCTTTATGAAGAGCATCCTCAGAAAGATAGGTGCCATTCAGTTGTTGGTTTCCTTGCTAAGTCTTGTTAGCTGATGTGATTTCGATGTGTATGTGATCTTCTGTGGCAGATTTTACTCCCCTGCCTGTAACACTTGGGAGCTCTTTCTCCCTCCCATGTCAATCCTGGCTTTGCCAGCTCTCATCCCACGTGTTCTCACATCTTTGTAACCCTCAGAGAAGGGGTAGAGAGGTCAGGTGGCCAATTAGTATGAAATACAGTGTCTGCCTTCCTCCCCTCCTTGTTCAGTGGTCTGTGAGTGACTGGACAGGGGAAGAGGGCCCAGCTCTTCTGTAGCCCATTCTACCTCACTCACAGTAAATTTGTTTGAACTTAAATTAGCTTTCCAAATTCTACCTGCCCCAGATCTAGAAGCTACAGAAAATGCAGTGTCATGAAGGAAAGAAGAATCATGTTTGCAAAGTGACTTAGTGAGGAGGAATACCAACATGGCACACCTGGAGCAGCACTGGAATGAAGAATAGCAAAGTACAAACCACCCCTCCAGTTCAGCCCCAAAGTGGAAATGAACAGCTCTGCCAGCTCACATGTAATTTATTGCAAGGAAAATAAGGGATAGACACAGATATCCCCTTTCATGATGAACAGATCTGCACTGGATTGCGGCATCCTATGTTTTATGTGAGCCGGAGACTTGTCCTGATATAAATCACGGGGCACCAAAGCCAGCCAGCTGCAACTGCCCAGAAAGAGCTGCATGCTGAAGGACAACTGCTTCAAAGACAGTCCTTATCAACCTGAGACACATTTACTTTGGGATCCTGCTTAGTTTTAATCACTCTGACAGGTTTGGCTTGTAAAATCATTCTGCCTGTTTATCTGTACATTAGTAAAATCCATGTGGACATCCACCCCCAAGGACCTAAAGCTGCAAATGCACATAAATAACTTCAGCTGCACGACTGCTCTCCTTGGGTAAACAGCAGGGAGGAAGAAGAGGTACTTACAATATTGACACAAGAATGAAATTGTCCATGACTAACCTGAGGATGAAAATGAGGGAAGACTATTTAACTATCAGTTGAAGAAGGCAATGGAGTAAATTTTCAGCAGGAGGAATGGCAGGTGAAAAGTCAGAAAGCTTTATATTAATGCTTGGGCATTTTATGAGAGGAGTTTTGAACATTGCTTGTCACACCACAGGGCTGGAATCAGTGACCCATGAGGACTCTTTTGCCCCAGGGCCTGTACGTGACTGAAGTTACTCAGAAGCGTAAATGTTTATAGGATGAGCCCGGAGCTTGCGTCAGCGCAGCTGGCAAAATTCCATGGGGCCTTCATCCATCCCACTGAACGCCATAAACATGGAAGGATAGCTTCCTAGCAAAAATTCACATACACACACACACACACACACACACACACACACACTACAGGTACGTAAAAATTGATATTTTTTGCATGATAGTTTAAAAACACAAAAAAGTTACTAGCTATTATGTATTTTAATGTACACTGTAAATGAACTGTATTTCTGCTGCAAATTATATATGTGTTTATGCACGCATGCTGATGAGAAAGCCAAGTAACTTTCCCTGTACTCTGACATCAATTAGATGAATATTCTTGTTAGAGGAAACTGAAGGAAATGTGTTGAACACAGATGATTACTTCAGATGTCCACACGGTACTCAGGGACTTTTTCATGTATTAACTCAGTATGATGTGGGCATTGTGCCCCACCACTTCCAACAGGGAATGTGCCCCAGGTCAGGAAGGATATGGACTGTCACAGTATAAGTCACCAAGAAGAGGAGTAGGATTTAGCCCTAAGGCAGGTTAAGGTCTGAAGGTCCCTATGTGACTTCACTCCTACATGGCTTGGGTCCCTTGATAGTGTTACCTATGGCATATGTTGGATTAACAACATTAAAAAGACGACATTGAAAGAAGACCTGAATGGACAAAAGTGAGCAACCAAAAACCAGAATATTCCCAGCCTAAGCCTGAACTGGCAATTTGAACAATAGTATTTATTATGTATATAAAGAACTTCACCCTCAGTTCTGACAATCTTCAGGGCACTTGGACCTGCTAGCACTTTAGAGTCTGAGAAATGGCTTCCTCTCCCTACAGACTATTTCACACAGAACATTTATTTAGTTACATGAGAAAGCACCCTTTGGTGAGATAATAATGGAAAAGATACTCTGGATCTCATTGGAGCCTTGCTGAGTACAGGGTTGGTTTCTGTCAGGACATTAGAACTTCAAAACCATGTAAGAAGCAACGTTTAGACATAATGCAATGCATTTTTAGCTAATTTTGCCATAACATAAAGACTGCACTTACAATAAAAGGAATTGAATAATAGAATGATTTTTTTTTAATGCTAATAGTTGACTTCTAAGAGAACAAGATCAGTATTTCCATAAAATAGAGTAAGACACCCTGGCTCTATAGTTACTCACCATCAGTCATAACAGCTCAAAATGGATATAAAACACTCTCACAAAGCAACTTTCCATTCTCCTTGTCTTTGTGTCAAGATAACGCTGACTCACTGTCAAGGAGATTCAAGACTCAAAGTCTTTTAGGGTTGATGATTAAGGATAGGAGGGGATTTCCCCAACGTTATTTCTAAATGCAAAGATCAATTCACCTGTTTATTTGCATTTGCATCTGATCTTTTTGATCAGTGGCAATGCTAATGACACAGCTATGAGATCCTGCAAGTGAGAGTTCCATTTACCAGACCTCTGTCTTACTTAGGTTAGAGATTTCCTTAAAAATAAATACCAAGTTTGTTACTGTAAAAGAACCAGCTTGGAGAGAGGCCTCTTGGCCTGGGTGTTCCCTGCAGAACAATTCTGACTCCTGCTGTGGGAGAAACTCCTACTTGTCCTGCCCCAAGGGCGGAAGATACTGCCAGGGAATTACAGCAATTTACCTCCAGGTCCCTGTCAAGCTCCAACCATCCCAATGAGTTATTAGTCCCTTAGGACTCAAGAGACCTCAGGGAGACTGAAAAGTTCTGCTCCTTCTGCAGATGACCCAACCCATAACCGCAAGGAACAGGCAGAGGAGCGGCCTTTGCCAAAGCTGGCCTTGGAAACCATGCGGGACCAGTGAGGCCACGGGCTGGGTGGCTCAGGAGGCTTCCCTGCCCTACCTGGACGTGTGTGGTCCTTGCCCAAGCGCTCGCAGAGCCAAGCTGTTTCTCCCCGGCTGCCGAGGCTCCGGGAGCTCCCAGCCATTTGGACTGCCCGCCTGCTGGCAGGCTGCGGGACAAGCTGCCACGCCAGCTGCAGCTGGAGCACAGCAGGGTGTGCCGGGATGCCCTGGCAGAAGGCTGCTGGGAGCCAGGCTGCTCCTGCACACACATGTGGGTGCTTGGAGGAGAGCAGCTCAGGCTGTCCCGCAGTGCAGGCAGGGCAGGGGCTGGGCTGGGCTCCACAGACTCTGGGCAGTCCCCGTGAAGGTCCGGCTGACCTGGGCTTTCTGCATCCTTGTGTTCCACAAGAGCTGCTCTGGTAGCACAGGGGGCTGGCAGAGCACATGGAATTGCTGGGAGCCCCTGGGAAGGCAGGCTGGGCCTCAGCTGCTGCTGCACAGGCACAGAACAGAAGTGGAACAAAATTTTGTGCTCAGAACATCCATCTGAGCTGGAATCTGCCCACTGGAGAACAGGCTGAGCTCTCAGCTCAGATGAAGGCAATTAAAAGAAAAAAAAAAAAAAGAGGAAACACCTGAGCTGTTGTCATTGTGGGGGAGCAAGTGAGCCCAACCGCTGTGTCACATTCATGGCAGTAAGTTGGCTCTGAGCAGAAAACCACCCTTGCCATCCTCAGAACTGGCATCTGCTGTCCTCCAGTCTGTGCCCAGGCAGTGATCTACCCCTTGACAGCCATCCCAGGACACTTCTGCACCATGCTTTTCGTGGTGCTCTGATGACAACAATGCATTACATTTTCTACAAGTAAAGGCTGTTTTACATTTTCCATTTTCTCTACTCTTCATAAAGTACCCATTCAGGTGTTTCATACTATAACCCATTGCTGAAGACAAAAATTATGTTAATTTGGAGTTGACCCTTTACCCCAGCAGATCCCGACCATGCCAATGTCATACACAGTGGCAGCAAGGTCAGAATTAATATTTGGAAAATAAAGGCAACATCACACTAGACCAGCAAACTAAATCCCTCTGCACACATTTACACAAACACACACAAGAAAGGCTATCAGGTAGGTAGCACCTCAGGGAGGATCTGTGTCCCTGTTGCCATTCAGCCTCAGTGTGAGCAGGATGTTTTTCCATTCTCCCAAGAATTTGTAAACTTTCCCAACCAGTTCAAAATGAAGAAGAAGTAGCACATACAACTGAAGGAAAGTCTGAGCAAAACTGTCTGTAACCACTTAAGATTCAAATACACCAGAAGTTCCTAAGTCATCTGATCCTAATTTCTGAAGAATTTAAATAGGACTTGTGCTATGCTATATGCCAGAACCTATAAATACAATGCTTTCTCTTATCAATCTCTTCTCCGGCTTTAGGCAGCTTGATAGCATTAGCTCAATATCTGCATTATTCCTCCTTCCTTCCCCGAACAGGGTGCAAGGAACCTGTGAGAGTTCCCTGCTGATTTATGTCCAAAGCCGGAGGTGAAACTGCTGGATTAGAAGATCGCACTGCATGGGAACTAGAAGCCAGCCCACACAGGCTTTACAGGAAGAAATTATAGAAAAAGGCAAACACAAGAGAAAACTTAGAGCAGGGATAAATTAGCAAATGGCAAAGTTCACCGGGAGGGAAGGCTTGCGTGCTAGGCTGTGTGTTTACAGCGCTCGCTCCGGTGCATGCACAGCTCCATTGATGTGCTCCTGCCGAGAGAGCAGCTGGGACTCCCCGCTCACACTGCCAGCACTAGGCTGAAGACAGGAATTTCAGATATTGTAGCAAGGACAGAGCATTTAGAGCTATAAAAACACTCAAAACAATCTGCTGGGCAAAACGGGTGAGCGCTGGAGCTGAAGATTTGTCGTTAGCCAAAGTCACATAGTTCAGAATTGTAATTCAGAAATGTGCTACAGATTTTAAGCTCAAAATCTAAAAGACCATTGATTTATTGAATTCAAATATTCATCTTCCTACCAGTCTGGACTGCAGAGTGCTTTGTCTCCTGTGGTATACCTACCACATCACATGAATCAGCTGGGCTCAGACGAGCCAGTGAACCACACAAACAGGAAAGAATAAGCTGATCAGACTTCCAAGCTGCCTTAAGATGCAGAATGTCCCTAAATATCTGTTGCTAAGCACAGTTTATGTTCACAGGATTAAAAATTAATTGCTTTTTAGTCATACCAACAACAAAACATATTTTCATTTTAGGAATGTCTATTTCATCCCTATTTCAAGAAGAGAATTTCAGCTAAAAAAAGTCACAGAATTCCAGTTCCACTCAAATTTTGTCTGTCTATTAAATAGAAAGATTTAATTTTTATCTTCTCAGATAGAATTTTCAAAATTCAACGTAAGCAAGTGGATGTATTATCCAACAATTAGACAGATGAAATAAATAAGATGCAATGAAGCATTTTATAATGACATTATAAGAAAATCAGAAGCAAATATTTATAGCTATAGGAAGCTATAGCTATGCTGTCTGTGGGCTAGAACAGATTTGGAGGCTTTGGTTGTTGAACAAAAACACAGTATTTTTTTCAACTAGAGAAAATGTTAAACTAATATTCATTGTCTCAACTGTTCCTTAGTTTCCTTTGTGATTACTTAACCCTTCTGAAAACCTCTTAAAATTTAAGTAATTTTCCATATAAAAGTAATTTCAAAAAATCACGTTACATATCATCTTTTGATTATATTGAAACAAAGCATTATGTTTTTACCTGCAGGAAAGACTGACATCTGGAAAAAATTCACTTTGTCAGACTTATAAATTAAAAAAACCCCCACAACTACTGTCACAAATATTTTGGCACTATCTCAGTAACTGCTGTGGCAAGAGGAAGACCTAACACAAGAATCTAGTTCACAAGACTTCCAGTCCAGGCTCTACTGATCAGATATTATTTAATCCACCTCAGTGAAACATCTCAATCAAATAGGCCAAGATTTACCAGATCCATTAAGCTACTTCCTCTTGAAACATATCCCTTTATCATTTATCTATTTAAGAATATTGGCACTTTCTCTAGAATCCATTCTGCTTAAGGTGTTGGTATGCATGAGAACATCTCAGAGATGCTGTTTCTTTAATGAGTCTTGTTTCTTCATTTACTGAAAATTCTCATCAATTCCTTTCTTTTGCTTACTTACAGGCAAAACTTAAAAATCAACCTTTCTGTTCCACCTCATTTGACATTTCTTTATCATCAAACACTCCCACTGAAATCCTATTTGCCATAATGTGTAATTCAGAAATTACGTGACCTGGAAAACTCAGATGAGCAAACTCTGACACATTTCACTCTGCTTGGGAAAAAAAAAAAAAAAAAAAAAAAAAAAGACAACTGGCTCCTGGAGATGTAACTCAAACCCAGAAGTGTTTGTGTCACCACAAAGCAGGAAAGCAGAGTGGTGAGAAGGGCCGAGCATTCTGGAATATCTCCTAAATCTAATATGGTAGCAAGCAGCCCTGTTGCTGTCAATTCCACATCCCCATCTGGTGTCCTGTAATGGTTTTAATGAAAGCTCTTACACATGGTGCTTAAAATAAGCCATGTGTCTGCTGGGGTGAATTAAAAGATGTAAATGCAGTGTAATATGCCAAAGGATATAACAGTGTCAATATAAGAGCTGGCTGTGTCAGCCATCAACAGGTTCCAGCTGGGGCAGCCTCCCAGAACAAAGACAGCCCTTGGCTCCATTCTAGTCTGTGCTTCTGAGGTCCCAGAGTGGGCGAAAGAGAAGAAAAGAAAGCTGAGGACCTGGAGCAGGTGTGTGATACCCAGCTGAGTGCACAGGGGCACTCCCACAGCAACCTTGCTGTCCACGTGGCCAGTTCTGATTGGAGCCATCCACCTCGCCTGGCTCGTACTGGGATGGAGTGCACAGGCACAGAGAACCCTGGAGCAGGACTGATCCCTTGAACAGCCTTTCCCGTCTCTGTTGTTGCTGGCCACAAGCTGAATTAGCTGTTTTAGACAACCAGGGATAGAGCACAGCAGCTCAGCTCTGAACTCTGCAGCTGAGGAAGGACTGGTTTTCCAAAAGTGCTCCAGTAAAACATTAACGGTTTGAGAAGGCCATGGAAACCCAAGAAACCTCTTCCTAATATCTTTCCAACCTCGACCCATAAATTCGCTACACGGGTGAGAAGGAACTAAATCTAGAGATTACTTATTGCGCAATGAATATTTGTCCTGCAACAGCACTGGCTGCCAGGAAGGGGGGCAAAGACCAACATTCCTAATGACCATGTCTATTCCCCATGACCACTCCCCTCTTAATCAGACCACTAGATACATGCTGACAAGAGCTTTCTTCAAGACTTGTGTTCCACAGGAAAACCCAGGAAAACCTATCCCAATTGGGATATCCTATCCTGTGGACTTCTGTTCCACGGTAAAACCTAGGAAAACCTATCCCAATCTTCAGAGCCTTGTAAAGATGAGATTAACTCTGCACATCATATGAGCTTACAGTAATCACAAATCCATGAGAAATAGCCTAGACAACATTCCACCTTTTTGGATTGGTTGGTTAGCTTGTTTTTGGGAAAAAAAGAAAAAAAACCAGTTTTATTTTCATTTTCTTAGAGTATTTACCACAGAAAATTCCTGATCTGTGACTAGAGCTTGCGGGTGTTAATACAAATTACATAACATTCCCCAAATCTGAATTAATTCACAGACTTACCAGAGGCTCTCTTGCAATGATTTTCTCTTGAAGCTTGATTGAGATGACAGATGATAACTCTTATCTTTTGATTACAGCCTCCATGGTCTGATAAAGACTATAAAACTGCAACCATTAAATTGCTCATCCCTGAATTTCCCCTGAGCAGTCTCCTGAGATCACCTGAAACAGATAAACAGAGATGTGAAGAGCATGCAGTGGAAGTGTTCCAGAACTGATACTGATAATATTACTTGGCTTTACATTTATGCTAATATCAATTAAGCAAGCTTTATTAATACTTGCTGTCATTTCTTGGAGCTGCCTTACAAAGCAATCTATACTAGAAGCTTTCACTTTGCACTTATAAAGAAAACCAAGGACTTTCCACACTCGTGCTCTGTGTGGTGTGGAAGAAGAGGAAGCCTTCAAAGAGAGGGTAAGCAGGCAAACCAGACAAGAGCAGCCATGGGGGAAATGGTGCACAGTCACGTTCACGGGAAGGGCCATATTCCATGCACTCTCCTCATTATATTCAAAAACACTGATCAGAAATTTCAGTCGTGTATTTTCAACCAGCCCTCCCAAACCTTCATGGAATAGCTATAGGAGGGATTTTTTCCTTGTTTGCAACCAAGCTGCACATCAGCAAAGTTCAGGGGCCATTGTTAACTTTCCTCTTTCCTTTTGCTCGTCTGCAGAATTTTGCCAAATCCCAATTTATCATCTCTTCAAGTGTTTCCCTGCCCAACCTGCAGGACCAGCATCCTTACAACATTATTCTTGGAATACAATGTCTTTCTTCCTGCTGCTATCATCAAACCCTGCTATCAAACAGCTTCCCCTTTTCTTCAGACATCCCAATTTCACTTCCCCTAAGTTTTCCAAAGAAATGCTTTAATGTCATTGGGTTATAAGGAATGATACAGCATCAGGATAGAGCAGTAGAGATAATTCATAAGAATCACAGAACAGTTTGGATTGGAGAGGACCTTAAAGACCATTCACACTTCCAACCCCCTGCCATGGTAAGGGACACCTTCCACTAAACCACGTTGTCCCAAGCCCTGTCCAGCCTGGCCTTGAGAGTCAAGTTGAGATCCTACCACTAGTTTGTCCTACTGGAAGTTTTCTTTTGAAGAGTGATTATCATTTATTAGCTACTTAAAGTGGGTACCAATATAACTGATGATTACATTCACAGCAACAGAAAAATAAGACAGCAAAAAGTACGTATCATTTCCATAGGTCCCATAACCTCAGTGTAAATTTTGAGTTTTTGGCCTAGTGTGGTGCTGACATCCTCATCTAATGTAATACACTGGGACTCGAAGAAGATGAGTGATTTTCCAGGGGATGCCATAAATTCCAGAGCAGTACAGGGATCTCAAAACATAAATTACAGTCCTACTTGCTGAATGTGGAGAAATGAAAACGAGTCAAAGGCTGCGCATTCCATCTTTGCTGAATATTCACACTCCTCTGCTTTACCCAAAAGCACAACAAACACACACAAGCCCGCTACAGTTCAGGTGTAGGTACTCCAAGCTTTTACTACACTACCTCGAAGAGGTGCTTCCTAAAAGAAATCTAAACTCAAATGTTCTCATGCATCACTTCTCCAGCATGGCTGTAATATATCACCTATTTTGGGCACAATATGTGCAGCAAGCACCACGACCAGTCGCACTCCCGAATGTTCTGGTTTCACCTGAAATCAGCCTTTCTGAGCTCACCTTAACTGTGTCCTCGTGACTCTGCATAAACTTCAAAGAGCACTTCGAAGACCACACAGCTCTTCCTGCAAACAAGCCAGCAGGACAAGAACAACCCCTAGCAATAATGTCGTAGAGGTGAGACCACACAGAAGATTCCTGCAGTGCCCTTTGGGCTTAAAGATGTAGGGGGTCTGAACTCCCCGCCGCTGAGGCCAATCCGCGGCAGCTCCAAGAATCCCCCGTGCGCAGCATGCGGTGAGCTCCGTGCCCACATGGATGGGTGGAGAGCTCCAGATGAGCGCTGTCGATCAGATACCTCTGCTGGGTCTGCCCCAGCTTGCAGCACACCCTCCTCAAAGCTAAACGGAGCCCAGAGAGAGTTCACACCCCAGTACCTGACAGGTTGCCAGCTACAGCAGTCCTGTAGCCACTGGGAAAGCTTTGGGATCAGGTGCTGCCTCACAGCAAGCTGGGGGGGTTCTACCTAGACAAGAAACAGCATCACCCCTTGGATGAGTGAAAATTACAGGACACACAAACCATCACAACATTGATCTTTAGAAGGCTGAAGCTCCCCACAAGTGAGGAAGATGCTGAAGATGCCTACAAGTGGAGGGGAAATGTCTGGTTTAAAAGCCCTACAGTTGTCAGGTCATCAAGAAGTGTAGTGACTCAATTATGATATTTAGGGAGTTGTGAACAGCTGAACTATGAAGCTTCACTAGCAAGAACTTGTGGAATCATGGAAAACACTGATGGGAAGGGAGAGGATCCAGACAGGGGCCTTGTGACAGCGGTACATGCATGACAACTTTTTGCACATTGTCCTTGGCAGGGCCTGTCTCTGCGGCATCAGGTCAACAAACACAACTCGCTGCGGCAGCAGAGGCTCCAGGCTTGGTGCTTGAAGGCAGCACACTGTGAAGTGCTGAGGAGATTGGGCTGAATAAAGGAATAGGGCAATTCACCCTGTTTCTCTTTGCAAACTGCCACCTGCTGACTTGAAATTGACTTAAAATGAGCAGTCTCTAATTACATTTCTGTGATTGGTAATAGCTAAAAGCAGTTATTTTCTGAAAGTTCATCACAGCCACCATGTCTGGACTGTGGTCAGTGAAATTCAGCCAGGAGCTGGGATGGTTAGTTTTGGCCCATCACACAAGCTATAGGCATAGCTTTTCCCAGTATGGTCTGATTTTAGTCAAGGAAGCTTATGATTTGAGCTAACCTTCATTTCCTCATTGGGCTGGGTTCAAAGAAAATTTTTCTTTGTTTGACACTGGAATTTTACCCAGAGTGAAAGGAGAAAGGTGGAAGGGGAGAGAGAGCGTTAACATTCCTGAAAGGAAAAACTGGATGTGGTGCGACAGCTCAACTGGAGACAGCAGGAAGAAGTACTGGTTGCCTCACTTCAGGAATCAGAGATGCATCCTCAGACACAAAGACGCCTTGCAGAAAATGCAGTTCTGGATTAGCTGTATGCTTTTTTCCCTGTACCTCCCATGACACAACACAATCTTTTCTTGCTGTCTACTTATTTCCCCTTCACTTTTCCCAGAGCACAGAAGATACCAACATTTTTACTATTTGTCCTCATTTGGTATACATTTGTTACACAAACCCCCGAATTTGATGATGTTGAGATTGCATTCTTTTCCAATTATTTCTAAGGCCGACTAGGACTTTGCATAACCCGTGAATGAAACATAAAGGTTGATGACCTAACTGCAGCCTTCCAGTACCTGAAGGGAGTTTACAAGAAAGTTAGAGAGAAAGTTTTCACAAAGGCTTGGGGTGACAGGACAAGGAGAAATGGCTTCAAGCTGAAAGAGGGCAGGTTTAGATAGGGTATTATGAAGAAATTCTTTACTGTGAGGGTGGTGAGGCCCTGAAACAGGTTGCCCAGGCTGCCCCATCCCTGTAAAACCTAGGAAATGTTCAAGGCCAAGCTGGACAGGACTTGGATCAACCTGGGATAGTGGAAGGTGTCCCCGTCTATGGCAAGGGGATTGGAACTGGATGATCTTTAAGGTCCCTTCCAATCCAAACCGTTCTGTGATTCTATGATTCACCTGCTCAAATACTTCCTGATAAGGAGCCCAAAATAAATCACAATTTGCTAAAGCAAATTTCTCAGAAAATGTGTTTTTTTCAAGTTGCAGTATTTATGGAGAATGCTGACATGAACGTTCGTCTCTAGATCAGAGCCAACTATCCTCAGAAGGACATGGAGTCATGCTGATTTCTCCCTGCTACAAAGAACAAGCCTTCAGTTTTCCAAGAGGATAGTGCTTTGAAAAGAAAATAGGAATCCCCCTGAATCTTCTGTGGTGCACATGCATGAGCTGCAGTTTGCATGCGAGTCCTTTGCCACTGAATTTCCTCTTTTCACAGATGCCAAACAGGGCAGCCCCTGAGCCAGATCCCTGCCAAGACTCTGATTAAAAACTCGCTCTCTGCACCTGTCTATTTATTTTACCACTCTGCACCTGCAGACTGGTTTCAAGACCCTCATTATTGCTCACTTGTTTCTGGCCTCATTCTGACAAACTTCACAGACAAAATGCCACATTTCCCTTCTAATGACCATCACAACAGCCCCAGCTCTGAGCAGCCTCTAATAATTTCTCCATTTTTTTTCCTGCTCACTGAATATGTAATTATGAACAGACATACAGCATGCTGAAAGTAGAGTGAATGCAATTTCTAGAAATAGAATTCTGCTTTTAAAAAATTAAATCAAAGCAGGCAAAAAGATATGAAAGAAGAAGAAAAAAAAGGAAGAAATAGAAAACCCCAACAAGAGTATAACTGAAGACAGTGAGTGACCTTTTCAGATTCTCAGAGCTTCTATCTATAAATTTATGAATTCTGCACCTGGAGAGGCCTGCACAGCCCTTGTGTTGTGTCTCAGTCCCTAATTTCTGTTCTGTATAAAAGGCAGAGGGACCCAGCACTGACTCGTCTCACTGCTGCTGGTGCTGCCACTAGCCAGACTGGAGCCCTTGCTCAAGCCAGTCTGGGGACAGACTGCTGGAACTCCAGGGTTTTCTTTGAACCCCTTTGTTTCCAGCCCTCCTTGTAGGTTCTCCCTGACTGCCTTATTTATTTCTCCACAAGGCATACTTGGAGTTTGACTGCTTTTGCTAACTAGAAAAAGAGTAAAATCCCTTTTCTCCTTGGACCTATGGTGTCCTGGACAGAGGACAGCCCATGCAAGCACAACTCTTCCAGGCTGTTCTACTCTCAAGGCAATACATGGGATAGCTCTTGTAGGAGGTGCCATAAATCTGTTTTATGGTACAACTGGCAAGCAACCAGTGACAACAGCAAAAACCACCCTGCATAGACCCAGTGGACCTGAAGTGCTTCTTCACACGGAAATTCTATGTTTTGTGTCCTACAGTATCAGTTTTGCTTGTAAAAATACACTTCTTATAATAGCTCCTGCATCCATACATGTGTTAGGATGTGAAGTTCCAACCTTGCCTTTAAGATACCATCCTGCCGCTTCCCAAGGGACCTTTCCACAGCGTTGCTGCAGCATGGGAATGCAGGGTCGACACACAGGTATTTTAAAGAGATTCCAGTATGAAATTTTAATGGGGAAAACAAATACTGATAGTTTTGTTTTGTCAACACAGGTTTATCTTTAATCCAGAAGACGTTCAGAGAGTATATTGTACCACGTGCACTTCCAACGGCACGGCAAAGACAGAATATTACCAAATTCTCACTGGTTATCCAGCCTAAGGGTAGCAAACCATCTCCAGGAGAAAGCCAGTTGTGCCATACAAGTAGAGGATTTATTTAGACCTGTTGGTCCAGCCAGATGTGAAGGCAAAAGCTCCAGTCCCATTAGTGCAAGTTCCTATGTTATAAACCAGGACCAAAATGGGAGAGGAAAACTCAGATCTTGGATCTGTACCATCAGAAAGAACAAAGTTTACCCTGTGAGTCACAAGTCACAAACCAAGTGTGTATTAATCTTCCCCCTGACACATTTCTTCCATCCATCAGATCTAGCATTGTGCTGCTCTAACAGTGAGGATACATCATGTCATTCATGACACATGATGATTCCCAGATGTTCAGAGAGCTCTGCTACCCTGTGGAACAAATGGGTGTTTACAGTAAAATAAGCACCAAATTTAGCAAAACTGAAGATGAAGTTACAAGTTAATTAGTGCAAGAGGGCCTAAGCCCCATGATATACGGCGCTCATATTTCTTCAGTAGATCCAGAAGAACAAATTGAGAAAAGAGTCCAACAATTGAATAGCAGAAAATCAAAACCAAAAAACCCACCCAGAAAGTCACCCTGAGAGAAGCCAGAATAAATAACACCACTGCCGAGCTCTGATGTAGCTCCTCTGGTGGAGTTCCTGCTGATGAATAAAAGGAGCTCTGAGTCAGGTGCTTATAAATACAGTCATATGTAACACCAAATCAATGAGAAAGAGAGTTGGGAGAGGAAAAAGGGTCTAAAAACACCTCAGAGAGTCAGTGAACCTCTCAGCTGACTAGAAGAGCTCCTGATTAAGGCAAGACTACCACAAGTGTCTTTGAAGGTTACTTGCTCTTAAATTTCTCTTGTGGCATGTTGAGGAGAAGCTGGAGAAAGTGGACACCTGCCTGAGGCTGTGGGAGGAGTTTTGAGCCTGGGCCTGACTGACTTAAACAAACTGAGGCAAAACACAGATTTCCACTGGACTGCCTCGGTGCTGATGTTTCCAACCTAATGTAAGGAGTGAAGAATGGCAAACTCTCAAACCAGACACTGCTAAACTCCAGTAAGATCAAAAATAACTCCCTGTTAAAGGCTGTCCTCCTAAAAACTTTAATGTTCCCAAAAGTCATTACAACTGTCCAGGTCTTCTGCTAAATCTTCCTTCCTCTCCCAGACATTTCAGTCAGTACTGAATGGAGCCACGCAAAAAGAATCCAACTCACCCATCCTCTAGCATTTCATGTGAAACCCAGAAGACAGAAGCAGCCCATGGAGCCCATCACACTGCCAGCAGTGGGGATCCTGTGACCCCAGAACAGCTCTCTGGACACAGAGTTCATGCAATGACAGAGGGCCAGCACTGTGCCCGGATACCTTTCTTATTCTGTGCTAGAGAACAAATTCATTTTCCATAAAGCACCAATTTTTATCTGGCTTGCAGCGCTGAAGACAACCTGCAAAAAACAGGTGGGAGCCTCCTTTCATGCAAGCCAAAAGACAGATAAAAATAGACTTGAATTGCCATTGAAAATATGGTAAAACAATCCTTTTCCATCTGCTAAAGCAAACCCTACGAGTAAGTGAATTACCAGGTCCCCACGAGCAGACGCAGTGAACAAGCCATTGCTGCTCATTAATTAAGATGAACGTCACAGCAATCGATTGCCTCTACCTCTTGAAGGCATCAATCAGAGCCCAAAGCTGAGTGTGCCTCTTGTCCGTCCCTCACAAACCCAACTGGAACTTTGCCCATTCCTTTCTAAACGTTTAGAGCAGCATTCCCTCACAGCATTCCCTCTCCTGCCATCTCCGTTTTCCCCATGCAGCCCGGTATTAAATCCTGGTGCCATCTCCTCACTTTGAAGTCGGCCACAAGCGATGAGTTCAAGATGTAAAACCCAGGGCACTTGCAGAAAGGGTTTTTACAAAGCCAAGATGTCCCTTCAGAGAGATTAGACCCAAAGGCTATAATTAACACGTCCCTGCTGCTGTTATGACAGTGTAGCCCTGATCACCCACACTGACATTCAGCTTGCCAGAGTGATCCCAAAGGAAGGATCCTCAGCACCATCTAATTATCCCAAACTTCAGCCTGTTGCTCAAGAGGGCTGCTTCTGTGGATAGACTGCTTAAAATACCCCATGTACCCAGGCATGGAAACACAGACTTCCCCTCAGTCCAAACACAACCAGTTTAATCAAGTCAGACTGTGACCTGTCCCAAGCAGAAGGGAGATAGAATAGTTTTTGTTTAAACAAGGGGGGAAAAAAAAGCAGCCAAATCCTTGTCTCATTTATGGTAATGTAAATCTAGAATAACTGGATAAATATAACCGAAGTTAAAGCTTTTATAAACAGGTATAAATCAGATCAGCTTAAACAAATGCAAGTTTTTAAGACTCTTTGGCATCTTTTAAACCTCAGTTTCTGGTTAGATGCTCAGTCAGGCTGAGTCCAGCCTTTCAGCTGCCTGTTATTTATGGGACTGTTCACAAAGCTGAGTGGTCACCCCACAAGACATGTTTAACCTCCATTTGCACGACACTTAGCAGATGTGTAAACTGAAAGGCTGGCAGAAATTTGAGTGTGCACAACTGGGGGACAGTACTGTCCCTTATAAAAATAAAGTATCAAATAGAGCCATTAAAAAGCCAAAATTAAAAATCAAGATGTCCACCCCAGGAAATCATGATTTTTCATTTCAGATTGAGATCATTCAGTGTTTTTTTCCCATAGAATCAAAAGTTCAGAGCATTTTTTTTTCTTAGTTTGAACTGTTGAAACATTTTGACTGAAAATAAACATTTTGACGTTTCCAAGTCAGAATGTATACATGTGGTTTGTCAACAAAATTAGGTTAGAAATCGCAAAGGAAGAGGTTTTCATGTGAGGTTTATATTGTACTTCCTGCTTTTTGAAGAAACAGTGCAACCATGTCCAGGTCAAAAAGTTAAGAGGTGCTCAAAAATGCTAACAATGAATTGCCCACTCTCCTTTAATCTCAGATCAGTTTTGAACTCAGTTTGGATTATCCCTGATTTTATTCATGATAATTCTTCTACTTTTCCAGCTGCATAGGCAGATACAGAGACCTGGGCTACCGATGACTTTCATGCACAATCTACGATTAGAAAAGCACAAAAATATTATTATTACCTTTGTATGTGTTTTCCTGAACCAGAAGTTTTGTTTTCCACCTTTTAAGGGTGAATGCTGGATCCTATTTCAGATCTCTCTTCTGCATTTAGCCTGCTTGGACACAGTTGAGAGATTTCAAACATCAAATCAGTTTTGAGCTGTGTGAATTCCTTCCAGATATGACTTTTCTTGGATGTGTAAAGACTCAGCACTCAGAGAGCACCTGAATGACAAGTCTGCTGCCACAGGGACTGGCACAGCAAAGGATCTCAATGAGCAAACTACTAGCCATGAAATTATTTTTACTGTTTCTTTATTTTAACTGCAATGCAGAGAATAAGAGTTCAGGCAAAAGAATATTTTAAATCCTTGCCCTTAATGTGGAACAGAACTGCACGGCCAGAAGAATTAAATTTGTCTTGTTTTTACTTTAAACCCCTATATCTTGATTCTGGCCAGATTCAAGAACTTGAAGTGACCAGAATAATTCTCTTTTCTCAATATCTCTGGATTGCTTTCAAGCAAGGTAGCTGGAAAGAGTGGAATCAAAATCATTTCCATCTACCCCTTTTTCTTACTAATCAAAGCTTATGTGAGTTACAGAAATTGTTGATGCTTGTGCAACAAGTGTTGATTTGAAAAATATAAATGTGTTTTATAACTTTGGAGAACTTAAATCAGAGATCTTTTTTACAGAGAGACATTTGTGTGTATATATATAAACCCAGTAAGAAACCAAGACTATTTTTCTCCTCCATACACCTATCTCTAATTACTATGTATTCTATGGTAATGTATCCCATTTATATAATTAATTGATCCTTTGGAAAGGGAGTCTTATCTCAAAGATACTCAAGCACCCACAAGAAAAGCAAAGAAAAGAAAGCTGATCCCAGATCTAAATTATTAGAGAAAACACCTGAAAAATATAGCAAAAATTACTGAAGATAGAGTATCTTGTTGTGGCACCCTGTGCATCCAAACTGAAAGGTTCTGAGTCTCAGGGAGCAGCTGCTACTGAGCATCACATCATAACATCCAGCAGAATGGCTAAGCAACAATGAAAACATGCAAAATCAGGAAGCAAGTTTGAAAATGTAAGCAGCTGTTTTTCTTGTTAGGCATAAATTTCATGCCATTGGATTCTCAATTCATTTTCTATCAAGAGAACAACTGAAATCCAAATATTTGATGTACCATTCAAGTATTTTGCAATACAAGCAGTCCAGACTTCTCTAATTTTTGCCTTTTACAAAACCCTCATAATATTTTATTCCTGTCAAGGGCTTAAATTTTCTTGATGGAAAGAGATGATGTGGGAGGACAAATGGCTGAGATGCAGTGCTTAATCTATTAGAAAAAACCATCTCTCTTACATCAAGGATTCTTTGCAAAAATAACAATGAATCAAATCAACTCCATGGATACAACATTGAGCTTCCCCTTGCATCAGCATTATGACTTTTAGACAATGGTAGACTTAAAATCCTTTATAGCCAAGCACTAGAGTGATATCTATGGGAATTAGAATAGTTGCACAAAACCAAAAAGAAGGATAAATCATTTTAGAGGAGAGGATAGTCCATCCCATATCTTTGAAGCTTTTGCTACAGAAATAGCCACAGGAGGTGGAAATGAATGCAACACGTGAATATAATGTACACAACACCTTTTAATTTGTCCCAGTGAATCCAAAAGGGTTAATCCAACTCAAAAAGTTTAGGCATTCAGAGAGTACACATGTTGGATAAATAACTGAAAAGTCTTCAAGTAAAGCAGAGAATTGCACTAAACCAAACAGCCTCTGATTTTCACCTTGCCGAAACTCACTTATTTTCACTTCTGGGTTTGGTGCTGGTAATGGGACCTGCTACATAGTGGTTTATTTTCTTGGGGAAACAAAATGAATGAGTGGTATTAGAATCCCCTAAGAGGCTTAGGTGCAGGTCACTAACAATATTAAATGTGTGGATGAGTGGAACAGCCTAATAGATTCCAGAAAAGGAGAAAATTCTGCTGTGGAGACATGCATTGCCTTTCAATTGTCACGAGGAACACCAATCCCAAAAAGCTGAAGCTCCCCATCATCAGGGAACAGGAGTGTTATTTGCAAGGGAGCAACAGCCACCAAGCAGGAGACAAGAGTCTTCAGGAGCTTGGGCTTGTCCAGGTGTGGGACTGTTGATGTATTTCCTGCAGCATCGCACACTCCAGAGCCAGGAATACAACAAAGATCTGAGCTGTGAGTTCCTAGATAAAGTTCAAATTATCCTGCCATGTGAGACCTACGTGGCGTCACACTGTTTCCCTCAGAGTTTGTCACGGTCTCCTCGCATCATCCACACTTCGGAGAGGAAGGAAAGAAAGCGCCTGCCTGGAAGGGGAGAGGTGGGGTGGAGCGAGAAGATCCAGGAGCTGGATAGTTATAATCCAGCTATTCAGTCTCCAGGAGAAGTTTGCAGCAGCAGCCAGGGGCCTGAGTCTAAAAACTGGGTAAGTGTAACCTTTCTAAGATTACTCCAGCATCCCATCTCCTCATCCGAGTTGGAAGTGTCCTGACTTCATTTTCCCACAGATAGGAGAAATAAAGGTTTATGTCACATAAAGCTTGGAGCCTTTTGCTGAGCAGATGGATGGCCAGCTTCCTGCTCTCTTAGGTAAGCAATGGAGGAAATTATACTGTAATTCAGAGAGCTTCAAAATAAAATGGCTTTTGGCAATGTTTAGACTTGTGCTAATATCACAGCAGTTATTTCTGTCAGCTTCAGAGTACTGTGCTGTGGCCAATTAATGGAAAAAAAGATGAGAGTCAGTTAATTGCTCTGGGATTTTCTCTCTGAATGTTCAGGCTAGATTAAGGAAAAGGCCTTGCCCTTGCCTGTATAGTCTCTTATTTCCAATTGGTGTTACAGCAGTGCTGGCCTCACTGCTCCTATTAAAGGTCAGTCAATATTTCCACTATAAACCTCCTTTACTGCAGATTTCACACAAGTGTGTGAGTTTAATTTACTCTGGACTGAATCACAGTTCTTCTTGACCTGGAAATGGAGGTGTTTTGATCTGTTCTTTAAATCTGTATGCTCATTTCAGTATTAACCTGGGACATCTTAAAAAAAGGTCATCTCTAACACACATTCTTATTTTAAGAGATTCCAAGCATAGATGATCCCCTTTGGATAACTGATTCCTTCAAAACACCAGCCAGCGGTTTCCTGATTTAGTCCCAAAGCAATATTGGCAGCTCACTGCATGTTATCTGAGAAACTATGGTTATCAAGCTTTATTATTCAATAGAGGGTGGGTCACTTCTGAAAAACGAAAATCTGAAAGGAAGGTATTACTGTTTGGAACAATTTCAGTTTCCAAACAAAAAGTTGTATTTCAAAATGGGCTGTGCACACAACCAGCAATTGGACACAGCACAATCCCCAGGACAGATTATGAAAATTATTTTTGCCATTGGGCAGGGAACAAAAAAACACTGGAATCAAAATCCTGTATTCTCCAAACTTCTCTAGAAATTAAGTACTCCGTGGGATATCTCTAGGGCAACTGATCGTCCCTTTGTAAAATGAATAATCACCAAGGAATTAGTTGTAAAGTCCCCTCATTATACACCCACACACATCGTCTTTCCCACTGAAGCAATAGTTCCCGCTGTCTATCTTCTGCCTCCCTCTGTTGGGAAGAGGCCTCCTCCACAGGTAGGAGAGGCCAAGTGCCAGCTCTGGTGGGTTATTCCCTGTTCTGCCTTAGCTGGGGCACACAGGACACATGCAGCTCCCACTTCTACACAGGGCTGAAGCTGGTCCCTTGTTCCCTTTTCCTGTCGTGGGCAGAAGAGCCAAGGGAGCCTTTTCTCCCTCTAGAAAGGAGTTGCAGTCAAAGAGGAAGAGGCTTACCAGAAAATTCAGGTTTGGTGTCACATACCTTTCATTGAGGTGTGTAAGAAAGGATGGATGGTGGGGATACCTAAGAATTTGGAAGTAGCTTTGTATTCCATGTTACAGTATAAAAAACTGTCACAACTTTCAACAGCAAAAATCACAGCACCTCCTGATCAGTCATGTCTTTATTCTCAGGGAATTATTTGGTGGAAATTCTCCAATTTGTGAGGTTTCACTGTGAACAAAGCAAAAGCAAAATTCTTTTTCCACGGTTATTTGCATTCTTTGCCCATCCCTACTTTCAGCTTTAAGTCTCTCCACACGCACCTAGGTTTGCTCATCCACACCCGCACACCTGGTTCTCCGTTAGGGCTGCCTTGGCATGGCCCCAAGAGCAGTGGATTTTGAAGCCAACACCCATTTCTCATGCAGAGGACCATCCCACACCTATGGCTATGCTTTCAAGCTATCTAAATGCACACAGGGAGCCCGCAGAACTCAGTTGCAGAGGTGTAAATTTAGAGCGTTACAACATTCTTGATGGAAATCTGATGAAATTCTTACTGCATCAGGAGCAGGGTTTGGTTTAGCTCAGGCCATTTAGAGGAGGTCAAGATAAAGGCAGAACTCCCTGTGAGGATTTTAGAGGGAATGACCACATAGGGAGTTCTGCCATCAGGCTGCGCAGTTTACCAAGTCAGGTGAGAATGGCCTGACAAGTAACTTGCATTTTCTCATTCTTCTTCTCACACTTAAGGATTAGAAACCTGATACTTCAAAACAAAGCCAAATGATCTGATACCTGACAGGCTTCCATGACCTGGCACCAGAGCTGAAGTTCAAGGCATCCTAAACTTGAACATGGAAAAAATTCTTTACTCTAAGGATGGTGAGACTCTGTCACGGGTTGCCCAGAGAAGCTGTGATGCCCCATCCCTGGAGTGTTTAAGGCCAGGCTGGATGGGGCTCTGAGCAACCTGGTCTAGAGGAAGGTGTTCACAACAGAGGGTTGGAACAAGATGATCTTTAAGGTCCCTTCCAACCCAAGCCTTTCTATGATTCTATATTATGAACATGGACACAAGCACATGGATCTGCTTGAATTGCAGGCAGCATTAACATGCTGATACCGCATACCAACAAGACTGGAACATGTTCAAATGATGGGCTGATCTCATTCACATCTGCCAGCATCAATTCACGTAGCCATACCTTCCTATTAATCAGTATTTTGCAGGTCTGACACAAAGACAGCTTTTACAGCCCAGTCAGCCACCATGGAATACCCTGGGGAGGACACAAGTGCGTCTGAAGGAACGGGACTTTGAGCAGTGAAGCTCTGTGTGTCTCCACCTTCATCACTGCTCTGCCAGGACAAGCAGAGAGGCAGCTCATGGAGAGTGGGAAGGATGAGTAAAGGAAACCATGCTGGAAGAGATTCACTAGAGAAAATCTTTCAACCCAAAAGACCCACTCAGGGTATCCCTGAGGAGAATGAGGTCCTTTGGCTGGCACAATAACTCATGATCTCTATTCAGGGGGAAGAAGAATTCATACTTTTAGACTTGATAGTAAAGTGGGCTCAGTCTGAAACAGAGGGACAGCTCAGTATGGATCTGCAACTATTTACTTTTAAGTGAGGCTTGGCTCCCAGTTCCCAGATTTAAGTCAAGACTTTCTACCCTTTCCATGTTGACTGACCCTCTTACCACTTACCTCAACTAAAAGCACATGACTCTTACAGGTCACTTTAAGGTGTGAGAGAATTTCATCCTGCATTTGTCAAGGGCTTCTCCAGCCTGTATTTCTCCATCTCTACATTTACAGTATGGAAAGCCCTCTCCCTCTGAGCCCATGTTGTACACATGATGAGAAAACCTCCTATAACATCCTAACAAAACATGCTTGAACAGAGCCTGCAAAATTTCACTATAAGCTATTTCTGTAGATTAATTCTATTGCATAACTTAAACGATTGACATTCAGCCATAGAAGAACAAAAGATGTGTTGAACAAGAGAGGGGAACTTCTTAAGTCACATGACATTATTACTTGCTGTTTCCAGCTCAAAATTTCAGTGTCAGAGCACCACAGAAACACAGAAGACAGAGGTGGTCCACTATTGTCTCAGATGAGCAGAGTCTTTGTGTCCAGCTGCTGAGTGACTGATGTCACTGCCCCTTTTACTTTCCGGAAGGGCCTGAAATGTGTTCAAGGTCCACTTATTTCCTAACTTTTCAAATTGTAATAGGCTGTGCTTTTATTCACATCACCTTGATTTTCTTTTCTTTTTCCTCCTTTTTTCCAGATGGAAACTATCTGGAAAGAAACCCTTTGGTAATAGAGAAACCAGCAACTTGTGGGACGAGTTCGGGATTGCTTGGGAAGAAGAGACCCAGGGAGCACACATTATTTATCTTGCATTACTCCACTTTTTTCCAAACGTGTTTTTATATAACATGACAGGTTATCACTCCTTGCCTTTGGCTACAGATGGGTAGGACTGCAAACAATCAAATGCAAATCAAGAGGAGTCTACAGCAGACACACCATTGTATTGTCATGGCATCACTCCTACTCACTCCATTAGTCAAAGCACTCCCTCGGTTTGGTTATTTGGATGGAGTAGCTGGGTGGAGACGGAGTGTGTGGGTGGATGGCCCTTCTCCAGCAGAGCAAACACTCTCCTCAGGGGACGTCTCTTACGACAAGGAATTCCTCGTGACATCATGGGCTGCTTGACGCGGGAGTGATGTGCTCGAGCTGGAATGGCTCCCACTGAGTTTTATAACACAGCCAAAATAGGATGAGCAAATCCTACAAGGATAATCAATTCAGGGGTGTGACTGTAATTTTACCAGGATTTTTCCTTCCTTCCTTTCCCAATAGTAAGATGTGTTTCAGAAATGCAGCTTCTAACCCCAAGAAAGCTGGATGCACACACCGAATGTGATTAGCAGAGCCTTCCTTTTGTTGGGTTTATGCACAAAATACCAACTCAAATGTTTTCCCTTTCCAGATCAATTAAAAGAAATCTCTTTCACACAACCTCATAAAATAATCCAATAGTCTTCAAGAAAGGATCAAGTAGTTTTAAAATTATAAGTCAGCCATGCTTTAGATTTAGATTTACCTTTACTATTTAGAAAAGGGCTGATATTTTCTTACCGGGGGAAAAAAAAAAAAAAAAAAAAAAAAAGAAAAAAAAAAGAAAAGAAAAAAAAAAAAAAAAAAAGAACGGCAAATTTGGGCTAGATGAACTCAGGAATTGTTTGTCCTGTCTAATTCACCAAAAACCCAAGAGACATTTACTCAAACGCTTCACATTTCAAAAATGTTCACATAGTGTACAGACCGAGCTGGCATCATTGACCGAGGACATCTCATCAAAACGTAACACATTCTATAAATCACACAGTGGGCAGCACCACAGGGATGAGAAATACCCTTTTTGTGCTGTTTTTGGTTAACAGAGCACAGCAAGCCCTGGTCAGGAAAACACAACAGGACAAGACAGACCAGGGGTATTCGATCTTCTCTAACTCCTGGGTAGAGCTTTAGGACAGTAGATTTCAGCTCCAATTTTCTGTGCTTTACTTGCCTTAGAACAACTGACAAGGGCAATGCCTACACACTTTCATTGTTTCAGTTAAAACAACTGGGAAAGGACAGGTGAGTATGGCTACACACATCTAAGTGGGTAAAGAATATATCCTAGCATGATATTAAAAAAACAATGTGATGAGATCTAGCAAGGTGTGATACATGGGACCTGATATTAAAAAACCAATCAGCTTGCCTCAAAAAATTAAAGTTTTGTCTTCTAGAAAAAATGCAGTTAAGAAAGAACACACAGCTTTAGTGAGATGTCATAACCTGGTAGAAGCAAAATAAAATTCCCAAATAAACCTGAGCTGTTATTCCAAGGGAAACATTGTACAGTAATTATAATCTAGAAAGAAACTAAACTGAAACTGTAATTGAGAAAATTAGGGGAACATGTACTGTGGCCACATGTCTGCCTTCGACCTGCTCACAAGGAGCTTGGTGAGATGGAAAAAGGAAAGATTTGGCTACTGGTAAAAAGAATTCCTCCTCCTGCCCTACGAAACAATCTGTAAGCCCAAACATAAATTCACAGCAAAAGAGTTTCCAGTAATAGGCAAAAGTACAACACACAATTATCTGTGTTACACAACAGCTGAAAATCTCATTTGTAATGAATCCACAGGTTCCCCAGGAGGTGAATCTCTGCCGTGGCTGCTGCAATAGTTCAGGATCTCTTCCCCAAGCACGAGCAGGGCAGGTTTGACCCGGGCTGTCCCCTACATCCCAGGACACCACCCTCCCAGGTTGTATCCTACTTCTCCTTGACACCACACTACACAAACACACCCTCCCAGGCCCCAGCACACCTTTCCCATTATTTGAAATGTTTTTCACTGCGGAGCACATGTGCATTCTTCCAAACATGTGTAAGAGCTCCAGGGGCCCGGGGAGCTGCAGCCCCTGTGGCGTGCAGCTGGAACACAGCCAGCCCGCCTGAAAAGAGAATCGCCCTGAGCAATGCTTATTCTTAGATTAGCTGTACACAACAGGGAGATCTTCCTATCTGAAAAGTGCATACTGGGAGAGGTACACCTCCTGCCAAGGCCTTCCCAAGTGGCTCCCAGGTGCACCAAGGCTAGCAGGGGTATTAGAGAGAAGGTGAAAACAAACTCTGGCATGGGAGAGAGGGAACATGCTAAATTCTCCTCTTAATCCCTGATATTTAAGGGATTGCTTTAAACCCCGCAGCACGACATTTGTGATTCATTACATCATATGTTCTTTATTTGGGTTATTCCTATTATTCCTATCAGCGTTTGCTATTGTCTTTTCTGCACCAGGAGCTCGACAGCCGATGAAAGCAGCACAGGTGACTGGCAGCCTTCCACGATCCTCTCCCCTCACAGTCCCATTCCTCACTCTAATTTAATCAGGTGTTTTTAGCCTGGTACATCATGCTTTACTCTTCGAGGCACGCTGCACCTGAGGCTCACCTACACACTGTGTCACTGGCATCTTAAATCACCATTCTGGCTCCAGGGTAGCTCTAGGAGTATCAGCATGTACTGACTATCCCTCATTAAAATTCAGCAGCGCTGGAGCAGATGAGTTGTGCAACCCCATTGTTCCTGCAGTGTGGTTGCAGGCATTCATATAATCTTATTATGGCTTTTGGGTGGTTCGCATGCATATTTACACTTTAATTTTCTGTGCTGTAGGTTCAAAGAGGAGCGTGTGAAATACTAATATATGGCTCTTGGAACTGGGAAAAGATTAAGAGTCTCCTAAAATAAATACAAAGCTATCTAACTTCACCAGGGTGTAGAATTAACACTGGAGCATGGAAAAAATTCTGTTAACTGTTCTGGGAAAATTAGTATTTTTCTTTTGGAAAAAAGCATTGTTTTGAAAATCTTCCTGTTAAGTAAAGGTTCTAATATTGTAATGCCCTGGAGCCCTTTCCACAGTGCAGATATCACCATGTTTGCCACCAGATAAACCCAAAATGGAATTGCAGTGCCCTCCTTGGGGATCCTCCCTGCATTTCATTAGGGACCTACACTCCTCAAATATCAGCAACTGGCAAAATGAACAAAATTAGAAGGAAATACTCAGGCCTATTTTCCCAAAAGGAATTTTGCCTTAATAGACCCATCAGAAAGAGGTGAAGGGGCAACACTTCTCTGTTTGTTGTGAAATCCTTTTCCAAAAGGATTTACATTGACAACCCAGGGATACCTCAAAATATTTGAAACTTTGCATAATGCTTACAAAACAATACAGATGAGCAAGCCTTGGAAGAATACAAGGAAGTGTGGCTGCTGCTGCTTCCCAGAAAAATGCTTTCATCACACAAATACAGTCGAGGGAGAGATAAAAGAAAAGGAAAGACTCAAGGAACCTTGACCTGACAGGGTAAGAAATCCCTCTGTACATAACTGTGCTGAGTTAACACACTGGCAACATCAGCCCTAGCGGCTGGCAAAGACATCAACAACCCCTGTAAGGAAGAGTGCTTGGATTTGGATCCTCAACGTTATTCGTCACTTTCCCCCTTCAGAAAGTGTGGCCATGGCATCCTCAAGGTTTCATAACATGGACTGATTTGTGCCTTCCTCCAGCTTCCCCTGATGAACCCCAAATGAAACCTGTGCACCTCAGTGTTAGCTCAGGGGCAAGATGCTATGTGCTCTTTGCACTCTTCTTTTCATAGCACACCTACACTATTTCCATGCGCTTTTATTGACACAACTGTATTTACATTTCTATTTGATGTGTTCAATGCGCATCAGGATTTAATGGCACAGACAGGACAAGAGTCCAAAAATTCCAGCCTACAAGACTTTGCTTACCCCAGCCCTTGGCTTCTCTACAAGGACCACCAACAGAGGCAACAGCTGAAGACAACTGCAGTAGTTTTGTTTGGAATATGAACACGAGGAATTCAGCCGACACTGGAAGGATTCTGGAGGGTGGGTTATACACCTGCCAGGAAGAAGCAGCTATTTAGGAGGCTGTCTCTGGGGGTTTTCCCTTCGTTCCTTCACTGATAAAAGAAAAACAGCCCATCACATAAGGTGGTACATACCTCACAGGGCTTCTTTCCTCTCCCCCCTTCCACTTCCTCCCCTTTGGTAAGGTGGGAGAAGTAAAGGGCAGCAGGAGCAGCCATGAAGTTTCTCCTTTTTGTGGTTTAATGCTGCAGTGTGTGATCTCCACTTTCTTTAGTCACAAGCCTGGCAGGTACAGCTTCAGTGAGGCTGCTGCAGTGGCAGCTCAATAGACAGTCTAAAAGGGGTGGCTGGCACCAATGACTTAAACAGAAAACTTTGTGTTTACTGGTCCAGGATCAAGCAAACCGTGCTGGCCGAAACTTTTCCTATACATTTATTAACATACCTCATTACATAAAGTCATTAACCATAGTGAGTGAAATATTACCAATGGGAAATCCATAAAAGTCAGAATCTACAGAATGGAATGTTTTATTTTTGCCTACCCTCTCCCAAGAGACAATCAAAGAGTAAACAATATTTTAGCTTTCCCCGAAT
Source organism: Chamaea fasciata (assembly GCF_029207755.1). Classification (NCBI taxonomy): domain Eukaryota; kingdom Metazoa; phylum Chordata; class Aves; order Passeriformes; family Sylviidae; genus Chamaea; species Chamaea fasciata. Next base: position 7,729,176 of record NW_027094088.1, on the reverse strand, counting down.
TAATTATCTGTAAGCTTTTCCCCATCAGACTTCCCTCTTGGTGCAGAATAACATACCTCCCCACAGGAAAAAAAAATCTTTAAATTCCATAGGAAACAGCACCTTTTATGTGGTCCAAAATAAATAGTCCATAACACAGTAAAATCTTTTTTAAGAATAATGGGCAAGGAAATGGCTAGAAAAATAATTTCTGAAAATCCAACAGCAGAACAAAACAGGAAAATGTCTGGGATTTGCATCTGTATTTTACCAACACCCACTTTCTTGTCCCCTCTTTTCTTACCATATGAATATTGGGCTTTACTTCATCACACTAATTAAACCTTTCAGGTGTTAGAGGGTACTTTCAGAAATAAATATTTGGAGGCTGCTTATAGATAGAGAAGTATGACAAGGATGGTCTAAGTACAGAAATGCTAAATAAAATCACTGCTGAGGGAAACAGAAACTTGTTCATCAGTTCTCATGTTTTCAAAATTTTTGAGCCTTTTCTACATCATTTAAAGCCGTGCAAATCACCAGTGTTCACAGTGCACAAAGAAAATCTCTCCTATCTTTTTATACAAAGTACACATGTAAACATTTGCTTTATAAGGGAATCCTTTTGTACCAGGACTTTGGAATTTAAAGTTGTGACAGATAAGCAGACAATTTGAATATGTTTAATACTGGAATGATTTCAACACAGCTAAAAATATTGGATGCTTTTTGCTTCAGAATTCATAATTTTTCTATATTTTCTTTTCTTTGAAATTTCATGATGTTTTTTTATCACATGATTAAAAAAATGTACTTTGAAAGACAATTTGAAAAAAACCCCAAATCCAGTATCAACGGTGATTTTTTTCTGAACCATTTAGAGTTCACTTAAATTTTTCCTAAGACAGATGCCAATAATTTTCTTTCACATTCCATAAAATCCAGATCAGAGTGGTATCCTAATGCTCCTAGCAGGATGTGCAATGTAGAACAAAGAACATGCAGTACTCCTGACTGGAAGCTGAAGATCATCTTGCTCAAGTAGGAAACACTTTTTTAAACAAATGATAGTAACTTCTCCCGAGTGTTGTAATTCTATCATCACTTGGAATCTGAAATCAAGATTGGATGCCTTTCTAAAAGATGTGCTCATGGCTCAGTCCCAGATTAATGTGTTTGATAGTTCCTGTACTTGGTAGGAAATCATATAAAAATAGCAAGGTCAAATTCTTTGGCTTGTTTTACACCACAGGTCAAAGTGGACAACCGCAATTCCCTGAGGAACCTTGAATTCACCGCCATCATCAACAACAGTAATAATTACTGTGTGCCTGGAATATTTGATTTAAATCCTGATGGCAAGCAGTGGAACAGGGCATGAATTATCATCAGAGCACAAGCTGTTTGAATCCTAACTCACTTCACAGGTGAGATTTTAGGAATTCTCCTGGCTTTGATCCTTTACTGTGGTGCAATGCAATCAACTTCAGTACAAGTATTGCAGATAGGAGTTTCTCCTCAAGCAGCTATCAGGGATCTACCATCTATTTCATGCACAGCAGGGAAGACATCTTTTTTCAGCTAAACCTAGCAGGTTAGGTTCAGCTATTCAGAAGCCTTTGGAAGAATAAAGATCATCATAACATGTCACATGGATAGGGATACTGGAGACAAAAGTGACATTTCCATAGGTGGATGTTTCTAACAATGTACAATTCTGGCCAATTCTCCACTGCAAACCAAAGCAGAGGACAGGGGTCTGTGATACAAGGGGCACAAGCAGTGACCAACTCTGATGCTTAATCATTCAACACTCCTGAAAGCTGGCTTGTGACCCGTGCTGGAAAGAGAGAGCTCCAAACTCAGCACAAACCCCGCTCTAAGTGCTGCTCAAGGTGGATGAATCACCTGAGTGATGTTAGCTCAAAATAACCGCACAGACAGGTTGGCTTTAATCTCTGGAGGAGCTCCTTGCTTAGTACTAAGATGAGTAAGGCTTTGGCTCTGAATTATTGCTATACTCTAGAGAGGATGAAGAATTTTAATGAATGCGTAAAGTAATGGATAGGGGCTGAATCCTCTCTTTTTCCATAGACTGATTTTTGTTTTCTCACATGGAAAAGGTGGGCCAGTCAAAAGATGCTTCAGAGACAGTGTTTAAAAATAAGTTATCACACTGCCCACCTCTGCCATGGAAGGCAGTGTAAATAACTGGGATCATGCTAAAATTGCAGACAAAATCATGTCTATCATCCAGATCTCTTCAAAAGCTGACTGAGGAGACAGCTGAGGGCTTTGCGATATCACCTCTCTCATGCCAACACCTCTTGCACCAAGCAGAAGGCAAGAGTGTTCCCTGTGGATATCAAAGAAGATGCACATGTGCATCTTGCTTTGCACATTTCCTGTCTTGGGTTTACAGAAAGAACAAAAACCCAGCCAAGCCATTGCCCCATAAAATTTGTTGGCCACAGGAGCTGCTGTACATAGCAGGAGATGCTCCGAGTCAGCTGCGGGTGCAGAAAAGCCTCCCCTGCTTTCAGCTTTTGCATAAACAGGGATGGACACATCCTGGTGACAGTCTGTCCCTGCAGGACAACCTGCATCCCATCTCTGGCAGGTTGCTCTAGGCTTTGCAGGAGTCCTTTGAAATTTGAGGAGTTTTTGTTCAGCACCTTTTTTTTTTTTTCCAATTAAAAGCCTTCTTTCTTCTAATAAACATCAGACATGAGAATATCTAAGACTGACAGTCCTTTACCTTGAGAATAAAAACGTGGAGTCTGGAATTTCGGAAGTTTTGATATTTTTCAGAGTGTCTGTCTTTCTAAAACAGTACACTGGACCAGAAAATAATAAATTGAGTGGCAAGGCAAAGAGGAGAGAGGAAGGGAGTAAAAACAGCCAAGAAAGCCCTTCAAACTTCTGCAGTCCTGGCTGCTGAGAATTGTGACAGACAAGGGATTTTCAGAGCAAGCGCACATTTCCAAAGTGGATCCCACAGCTCCATCCCAACTGTGTCCCTTCCAATCCTTGCCAGCCCTTGGCTTCCCTCCCCGGCCCAGCTGGCCAGTTCTTCCCCATCCATGTTCCTCCTTTTAAGAAAGGACTTTAATTTATTTATTGAGTTAAACCTCACACTTTAAAATCTAATTTTTCACATTAAGAACTGTTTGCATAAGCACACAAATGGTTTCTCCCTCACGTCCAAGCCCTAAAACCTGTGGAATTGCCCAGAGTCCTCTGATATTCCTTTTCTACCCGAATAAACTGAGACGTATCTCCTATGTTCGCAACAGCTTTTGAACCTCTTAATCTCAGGACTAAGAGTCTCACAAGGGTAAATCCTCTTGGCTCTGGAAAAACATCTCAGGGCTACACACATTTTTGGCAACACAGAAGTCGCTCTAATAGCCAGCTGCAGTTCTGAACCTGCCATCTGAGGGGAGGATAAAGACTTGGGTGTTGTTTAGTCTGGAGGAGAGGAAACTGAGGAATGCATGTGACAAAATGTCTTCCAATATGTAGGGACTTCTAAGAAGAGAGGAATGATTAATTGTTCTTCATAGCCAGTGGAAAGAGGAGGAATCAGCATAAGCTCCAGCAAAGACAACTTAAGTCAGATATTAGAAAAACATTTCAGCTATGGTGGTGAAATACTGGAACAAGCAACTTAGGAGTGTGGAATCTCCGTCACTGAAATTATGCAGAAAACATTTAGATAAATACCACTTTACAGGCAACCCAGAAATGTGGAATTTCCTTTGCCAGAGTTTTACAGAAAACCTTAAGACAAATGTCTGGTAGGCATGTTTTAGCTACACTTGATCTGTTTCATCCAGCTTAACAACCTCCAAGGTTCCTTCCAGTCACTCCATGATTTACAGGGCAGTGGTAAATTCTCATACGATGGGTCCACCCACACCTCAACTGCACGAGACATTGAACACACACACACTTTGTGGAGGAGCTCCAAGCAGCTAAACATTAAAAGAGGAAATGGAAAACAAAATTGCTCAAGTCTTGGTGCATGTAACAAAGCAGCAGCAGACAGACAGGCATCATCTCTGGAATCTTAGAACTCCCAGTGCAGTCACCCAGTCATTGGGTCATTTCCCATCAGCTGGATGTAAAAGACCATCCCTCATCAAAACCTGTATTGGCCCTGATATCTTCTTCCTCTCATTTTCCTTTTGCTTAATGAAAGGAAGCACAGCTACTTGATGGCTGGAGTGCAATTAGCTGCATCCTGCTCAGCGTGGCTGAAGTTGTATATTTGCATTTTAATATTTTTCCTATTACAGACCTCCCTGTGCTCCCATAAAAAACACAGCCTCTAATCCCCTATTAACTGTATTTAGCAAACCTCAAGTGTTTCCTCCATTTGCAATCTGGCTGGGCTTCAGCCCTGAAGCAAATTTCAGGTGGCTGTGGTCTAAACATTAACTCTGGTCTGGAGCGATTTGTATTACAAACCAAACAGACTTAAATGGAATCCTAAAATGCAGTCAGAGCTCAGTCTGGGAACCTGGCTTTGTGCTCCTGAGCCTGCAAACCTTCTCTTGCACTGCTCCTAGGGCAGTCCAAAAATGGCTCGTTACTCACAAAGAGGAAGTGCAGGTGTTACATTAAAGGACTGCAAAGGGAGTCATTTGGTACCAACAATATAGATTTATTACTCATAAATTTTTAAAATTTCCTTGTGTTTTGTGATTAAAAACACATCATACTTTGATTTCCTAACCACCTCCTGTGTTTTGCTTCCAAATTTTTGACAGCCAGTTAATTATGAAGTTTTCAACTTATTTGCCAAAGTCTACCGCACGCGCATGTGCTGCGTCGCAGCTAAAAGGATTCAGCCACAAATATACCCCCTTTCTACAGCTGCAGCAGCCATGACATGATGCTTTCTTTAATTATTCACATCCTCCAACAATACAGAAGCATCATCTGTTATGCAGGAGGCTTCAGCTTCTATCCTCATAAAAAAAAACCCTAAAAAAACCCAAAGACCAAATTAAGCCTTAGTGCCTTCCTCAGACTGAAGACTTAAAGGAAAAACTACAGGAAGTGGAAAAGGCCTGTGATTTTATCCACACAGCTGGCATTTTGTAGACTGCTTTTAACAGGATGCAAGAAGTGATCAGGTAGACCTTTAAATGACTAGACCCAAGGAAAGGTTTGAATAACAAACTAGAGTTTTGATTATTGGCAAGAAATCAGCTCTTGTGCTGTTTTGCAAGAAGGAAGCTGTTGATGTGATAAAGTTGGGCACATTGGATGAGTGGACGTCTAGGACTCAGGAATGCATCCTAATAATCATGATAGGTGCAGGTTTTATACTGCAGGCCGAAACCAATGGGACTGTCCATGTACTGGAAATCAGGCACGTGCTTCAATAGCTTCCTGAAGCAGAGGCTGATGGCACAAAAGGACAAGCATATGGGGACACAAACTTCTGAACAGCATTCTCCACAACATCGCAGACGGGGATAGCATGAATTTACCAGCAGACCCAAACTGTCATTGAGGTATTTTTTCTCTAATAGGTTTATCTTACACAATAGTCAGTCTGTCTTTTAACAGAAGAGGAAATATTTTCTTCAGAAAATAAGGAAGGCTATAATCATCCTTTTTGAAAGATCCTCCTCTCTTCCTATCTCAGCTATAGCCATATGCTGGCTGCTTTTGGAGAACCACTCATTTTTAAAAAGATATCTACAGCATTTAAGTAACTGCAGCATTTCTGCAACTGAAAACAGCTAACCTTGAAGGACTTTCCATAGCTGCATGAGGAATGCCTTGGAGAGATTGCTCCACAGGCACTGCTTGTGGCCAAAGTCAATAGAAAAGAAGCTTGATTTCTTTCAAGACAGACACAGGACAAATAAAGCCTGTGTTCCCTAGGAGTCCACACAGTAAGCATGTATAGTAAATAAATACATACATACTTACATACATGCATACATATGTACATACATACATAAATAAATCCTATTTGAACTATTTTGTTCCATTAGCTTCCTCCTGTATAACACAGATAGTGGCTGGCCTGCTCTTGTGGGCCTGGGACCAGAGCTTTCATCCAAATCTTTGCTCCCTTGCGCCCTCAGAACAGTCCCATCTATCTGCTACTGGTTATTTGCCATTTCTTGCTCATTATTCCCTCTGTGTCAGATGCTTACACTTGACCTTGCATAGCTGGGAATTCCTACACGCTGTAAAATGGGAGCACATGCCACTACCTTTCCTATCCCAAAACACTATCCAGCAGTAAAGTACTCCTTTGCAACATTTCAGAGTCAGCAAACCAAGTCACAGGAGCTGCCCTGTGTTTTCAAGACTTTCCATGTCTTCAGGCAGGTGAATGTCAGGGTGGAGAACAGCCCCTGCCTCCCAGCTCTGCAAACTCAGTAAGGGACATGCCTGTCACCTCTCCAGCCTGTCTTGGTGAAGAGCCCACACACACAGACCTAACTTACTCCTGGGAAATCAGTGGGAAAGCTCAGGTCAGTGAAGCTGAACACGCCTGAAAATCTTCCCATTCAACACAAAAGAAACAGTCAGTGTTGGTGAAATACCCAAGTGGGGCTTCTTTGCTTGAGAAATATTCTAGAACAGAGGAATTTGTCTGTTCAGCCTCATGAACTACCTCTGGTAAGAACTGCCTGGAGGCTGTGGCCCAGAAGGAGTTTAGATTTTCCATAAAGCAGAGAGGAGAAAAAAAGCTGACTGTTCTATGCCCTTGCTCCTGTGCCCCAGTGGTGAAGGTTTGCTGAGGCAGCCAGGCTGAATGCCCTGGCTCTGTTGGGCAGCTGGGACTCAGGACATTTGGAAAGGCCACATGGAGGAGGTCAAATCTTCTGGAAAATGCCAGTGTCCAGCAGAGCTGGGCAACATGGCACCATGGAAAACAAAGGTACAAGGACATTTCCACAGCTGTGCCCCCAGCAAGGGCCTGGCACAGCACAGCTCTGCACTTCCACAAAGACCTTGGCCTGGTTATGTTTTTGACCTCCTCTACGAGGCTGAAGCCTTTCTGGCCTCTGCTCTAAGCAAAAATTGTTTCAGAAGAAGGAAACGGAATTCAAAGTGGTGCTGTCAGACACTGGATTAAATCTACATGTGTCAATCATACCCCTTTTCACCATTCTGTCCCCATGGCCCCTGTGGTTACTGGAACCAGCACATTCATCACTTCCATACTGAATCCCACCACGGAGCTGTGGATGCAGTGGAAACATTTCTGTGCAGCTTGCCCGGTGAGTCTGCTTCAGCCTCACTCTGCTGTTGTACAACCAAGGTGTACAGTGATATTCAGAGGCACAACACTGCTTTTTTTCCTCCCTCCCTGTGGTTTCTGTGCTACAATTAATCTAATTTCTAGTGACCTGGCAAGAGAATGCTTTCCATGTAATTTGGCAACGACAGGTCGATGCGAAGCATTAGCTTCTACATGCCAAGAACCGGATTTTCTCAGCATGGCTCCAGGTGCTAACAACAGGATGCAACGCGACCACCAACACCAAAGACTCAGCAGTGAGGAGGTGTATTTTTAAACCATGGAAATAACAAGTTAAAGTAGGGCTTTGTTCTAGATTATTCCAGCTGGTTTAGGTCTTGGCATTGCAGCTAATCTCCAGACCCATGCTGATTTTGCTATAATTTAAAATGTTTTATAATTATTTCATAATCCATTATCCAAGTACAATTATTTTTAGCTTTGTCCTGGGTATGGAAGAGGACAAGTTTCAGTCAGAGGCCCCAGCTGCAACAAAAGACCCGGGGTACCAGGCACAGGGCAAGATACAGCCCTTTTCTCCAGCACCATGCAGGGAAATTGCCTCTGTGCCCTCTACTTATAAAACATCATAAACTTATTACCTGAGTACAAACTGAAAAAAAAAAATCTCAGCCCAGACTTCAGTTTAGTTCTTTTGCTTGATGAATTAAAGTATAAATAATATTTGAACACATTCCCTAAACGTCTAATTCTTTATTCCTGGGACATGCACTTGAGAGGGTGTGTTTTATAGTCATGCCTGAATATAATAGACTCCAAAATCGATTTCTTTCTACAGCTGTGCAAAGCTTAGGGATTTCAGGTCACAGCAGACTGTACAAATATCTCCTTCAGGTTCAGTCCTCTGTGCTTTTGAATCCCCAATTTCTCTTCGCATTTCAGTTTCAACCAAATACTGAAACTAAGAACAAGCCCTTGATCACACAGAATAAAACTGGTGAAGCTGAATTTTTGCATTGTTTACCTGCACGACCAGTAAAGGAAAGCTCCAGGTTCACCTAAATATGTCTGAGCACCTTAACAAAGCCGTTTAGTGGTCAGGACCAACATGAGTATTTGGACAAGTTTTACAGTTTGGATTCCACTGTGATAATTATTACAAAACTCTTGTGTTGTTTTCTTTCCTCAGACTTGAAGAGAAGAACTCAACTTTTTCACTTCCCAGCCACCCAAAAGAGCTGAGCTGAGGCAGGCTGTCAGTTTTGGCAATGCCTTATAATGGGCATGTCCACTAAGGCAAAGGAATAATCCAGTCCCAGAGGCTTTCCCAGAATCTCCCTCTGCCATAGTGACAGCGCCAGTTTCAGTGCAGCATCAGCACATCCTATGGTCCAGCATAAATTCCATTGTCACTGAACATTCCAATTTATTGTCAATATTCCTTACCTTTGACCATTTTTGCTAAATAAAACTTTCTTTTAGGGAGGAAAAGGAAAAATGAAAACCAGTTATGGACATAAAAGACTCCTTAAGTTCTTCTCCTCCCCCCTCCATTTTCCTTGCACCCTCACACTCCTTTCCAGCCACATAATACATCCAAAGTGTTATACAGGTGTCTACTTAGATCTACTCAGAATTTCCAACTGACAGGTCTTATATTCCAGCTGGAAAGTCCGTCGGGTCTCAGTCACTTTTTCAAGAAAAACAAAAACCCTACTGGGAAATTAAAATAAAATCCTGTAGGTTATGATCAGCTGGCTGTTCAGTGGAAAGACATAAAAGCCTGAACAGGCATGGAGCACCGGAAAGAGATAACACTAGAGCCATTCAGCTGCTAGCAGGCTTCAGGGGAGCTCTGCAGGCTGTCCCAATCCTCTCCATAGCTACAGCTCCAGTTGCCTCTTATTAAAGGCTTTGACTGGCTGTCCCTGAAATCTGGCCATAGATTTTATTTGCCTGCCATCCGTGAAACTGATGGAAACTCTGCTTTTACAGTGTTCTGCAACAGCACAAAAAGCTCTGCAAAGATATGCATGGAAGCACTTCCAAAGTGGGCACCAAGGCTGGAGGAGGAAGGTACAGCTTCAGCCTCCTCATGGCCCACAGGGCTTTGTGAATGATCCTGACAGTTACAGAACTGCCTCAATCACTGACTGCAGGAGAGGCTGCAAGTGAGGCACAGGGAGAGTTTAGATGAACAAAGGAAAAGGGTTCAGCTTGCCAAGGAAGAGCAGCCACACAGAGCTGGTATTACTGCCCTGAAATACTCCATGTGATCTTCACAATCACAGAATAGTTCGAGTTTGAAGGTACCTGTGGAGATCACCCAGTCCAACCCCCCTGCCCAGGCAGGGGCACCTGGGGCAGGTGACACAGGAATGTGTCCAGGTGGGTTTGGGATGTCTCCAGAGAGGGAGACTCCACAGCCTCTCTGGGCAGCTGTTCCAGTGCTCTGCCACCATCAGTGTAAAGAAGTTCTTCCTCACACTGAGGTGAAGATTCTTGTGTTTCAGTTCATGGCCATCGCTCCTCATCCTGTCACTAGACACGGCTGAAAAGAGTCTGGCACCTTCCTTGGCACCTCTCTGAGACATTTATGTGGATTCATGTGATCCCCTCTCAGTCTTCTCCAGACTAAACAGATCCAGTCTCTCCTCATAAGAGAGATGATCCAGACCCCTTTTTGATGCTACGGTGAATCCTCTCCAGAAGCTCCTTGTCTTTCTTGGATGTGCCCCATCCAGATCCTCAATTTGCACTCTTACTTTGATTCCAAGGGTATTTCCTGATCAATTCTTTTCCACAAAGGCCCTCCACAGAACATACACTTTCCATAATACTACAGCTGGTTTATTTAGGGTTATGGCCCCCTAATTTTAAGCAGCACCACTGTGTTGGTATTCTGCAGTGTGGACAACTGTCTTGGCAAAGGGATCTTTCCTCCTCAAAGGAAGCAGCTATTTCTGAAAAAAATACTTTCAGGTGGAATAAATGAGCCTGGATTGAGAGGGTGTCTGTTATCTGTTGCAAAAGAAGAGTACAGTACTTGTGTGTGAATGAGACCTGCATTTTTACACTCTTCTTGTTAAAAACAAGAAAATGGCTTGTTTGTTGTGTTCTTTTCTGGGAGGGTTTTAATGTATACTTAATTCATTTCAGTCCTTCAATTAAAGACTACAAATTGTTTTAAAGAACTGAACTTGGTAGGTTTTACAGCATGTTGTCATCTGGGCAACAGATCTAGGGCTTTGGATATTTGCCAGATTATGAAGAATTAAAATCTGCCTCAGTGTTGGAGCCACCCCCTCCCAGACACCAAAAATGTGACCAGTGTGGCAAGAGAGGTGGTATGGAAGAAAAATGGATGTAGTGTGTGGATTTAAAAGATTTTGGCACCACTTTTAAGGTCTGCGACAAATTTATAAAATTTGTTTTATTACCCACATTAATGGGGTTGCTGAGTGAACTACTGATTTATTTAGGTTCTCTCCAAAAAATTTCAAAAGTAAGTTCAGCTATGAAATACAATAATACCTTAATAAGTTAATTACTTGTGTCAGAAATGGGGAAGGGAGCAAGGAAGCTGTCATGGGACACATGCTGATGTTTAAAAAATAAGATTACTTGCTACAAAACACTACAAAATGGAAAAGAAACCCTTAATTCATCTGGGAACTGGGCACATGAAACGTTATGGAATGAGCACCGTGACCTAAAAGTTAAGAAACACAAACAATGACAACAATAATTATTCTTTGATTCCAGGTGAACCTTGGTAGAATAGGATGCAAGCACTGCAGCACAGAGACTCTCAGAACTCTCGATTCACAAGACCACCCTGATGCCCAAGCAGAAGTTCCAAAAGGCTGATAAATCAGGACACCCCCCTGGGCCACTGACTGCGTTTCAATAAGCATTATGGACATGGTTTGGGGGTTTGGGTAGGGAAGTTACACAGACATGAGCTGTTCGTGGACCACTTGTCTTCAGATGAGAGTTTGCAGCTTTATTTTCTAGTGTGGACCTGGCAAACATGAGATGAGAGATGCAAAGATTGCATCCTGTTCAGAGGTGTGGAATGAAAGAATAAGAAGGCAGGTCTGTAGATGAATTAAGCACATAAAGTTATTTAAGTGCTGTAAGAAGGAGATAAGACTTCTTCATGGGTTTTCAGGAGTCTTTAGGTTCCTAAATCCTTCAGATTGGCATGAGAGCTGGGACTCAAAATCACTTCTGAGATGTCCACAGAGTCACATGTGCTTTACAAAAGCTCTGGTCTGCAGTGATTGCCCTAAGTCATACCAGGAATTAATCCGGCTCTCCCAAAGCCCAGCATAATACTTAAAACCAGTTTACTTACTGCTAAGCCTGTATCCCTCCTTCCTTCCTTGAATTCAGCATGGAAACATTTCAAAGCCCTGAAGCCCTTTGCAGCTTCCTGCTAGAAACCCCCACACTCCTGATGCTTCCTCGTTCAACACCAGCAAAGGGAATGTCAGGTGTTAGCCCACATCAGGACCAGGACATGGACTCTTTAGCCCCATTAAACTTCTCAGATAAAATTCTAATTATCCTGCTTCAACTCACTGAAGCTTTTCCTTGACCTGTGCTGCTGCCAGGATTTCACAATTCCTGTTTTACACCCCCGAAAAAGGCTATATCTCCAAGATTTATTATTTTTTTTTTAAACAGGCAGTAGAACAGCAGCAGCCACTACAAAGTTGGACATTTCACAGCCCACGGAAGGGGTCTGGCAGTAGCAGCTGGTGTTAACTGCAGAATTGCAGAGGGGCTACTTAACAGGAGCTACTTAGCCTGGCACTTCATGCACAGAGCTATTTCTGCCACAGACGCTGGAAAAATGTATTTGCCAACTAAAATAATCCAGGCAGGTCCCTTATGCCCAAGCGGAGCTAAGGAAAACAGCATCTAACATCTTCCACAGAGAATCACAAAACCAGAAAATTATCCTGACATCTGGGATACTCAGGGTGAAATTCCCGCCCTGTGGAAGTGAACACCAAAATGCCCATTGAGTCAAAAATGGCCAGGATTCCATTTTCAGATTCCACAAATAGTCTTAGACTCCTTTGGCTCAAGATGAAGGACCGGGACGGCCAAGCAAGCAGCACAATCCGTTCCTGAGTAAGAAGAATAGGCCAAATTCAACAATGCTGAAAGCCCTGCAAGCCTCACTTACATCAGGCCTGGACCAAACCCAACGCCTTGTCTTGTTCTGCAGCGTTAAGCAACAGCTGCTCTTGGATTTGTGATCCTTATTCACAGCACTGCTACCGCAAATCCGGGGCAGGAAGCAGGATCTTCCTAGATGGCTCCCACTACAGGGGCAAAGAGTCACTGGGATGCCACTCAAAAGGGCATTTTAGGCTTGGAAGACAAGAAAACTGCCCAGAAAACTTGGACTATGCAAAAATCTTGGTCAAAATATTACTTTTCCATGAATGAGTGCCAGGAGGTTTGGTGTGGAAGCTGTGTTTTCTCCTGGGAATTGAAAATATTACCTCTGCTGTCATCATTCTCCAGTGATCTGCCTAATGAGGTGCCTCTGCCAATGGCATCCCAAAGTGTGCCATTCCCATGGTGCTGAACCGTGGTCTGGGTCACGGGTCCCCAGGGCGCTGACTCACCTCCTGTGCCACTGTCACCCTGCATGGCACTGCCCTGGGTCATGCAAATGCCTGAGTGTCCCTTTCTGAGCAGTCTCCACCGGCACGTGTCCGACAGGGCTCCAGACACCAAGCAACCAAGAATGTGCAACAGTCACCTGCTGTTTTATCTTCCCAACGCCCTAAAGCACAGGAAAACCTGCTCCACACCAAAGCTGCTTCAGGAGACAGAATTCATCCAATCCGGCCAACACATTCACCAACATTACAGGGGAACCTCCAGGAACCCCACAAGGAAAATTCTGCAGCTGGAGAATCCCAGAATCTGCTCAGTTCAACGTGCACCTGGCCTAAAACAACCGAGTCTGTGGGGTTTCCTCAGATTTTGTGGGTATGGCTGGGTCTAGACTCTCACTTGACCTCTCTAATGCAATTAGAAGTGAAGCAGAAATAGTCTTGGCCATACCAGAGATTAAATGTCAGCTGGATACCATAGAACGACATTAGAATGTCAGATACAGCTAAAATTATAGCAGATTAAGAAAAGGTGGGGAAGAAATAGATAAAAAAGTGAATGAAATGACCAGGAAAGTTTCCTGAAGTCTTCTTGGAAAAGAACTATTTTTTAAATTCTTGGGTAGTATTTATTCTGCAGAGCAGTGCATAGAAGCAATGGGCTCAGATAAAAATAATCAGCCACATTTTGATTATATTTAGATAACGTAATACTCCTGAAATAACTCTCACATTAGAAAACTCTCACAACAGAAAACCTTTTGGCTCTGGCAGTGTTATTTTATCCTACATCACACAAAAGATAGTGAAGATTTTTTCTAATATGAGATAAAAGCAAACAAGATAAAAATATTTGGCTTTGGCTTTTTCTGCCTTTTCCTTAGGGATCAGCCAAGATTATTGTGTGGTGGACAAAGGGATGCCAGCACTGAGGCTTACTACATTGATATTTTTCCATAATAATCGGAATGTCAACAAGAAGGATAGTCTTGTGAAATGTAACTTTATTTCCCAGCTTGGCAGCAGCATCCCTGTGTCAGACATGGATTGTCCTCCCCATTCTGCTTCCATCCCAGGGCTCTGATTAATGGTCCTGTTCTCTCTCTATGATCCATTTTAACTGCACGTTTGGGAAGTGGGGCTGGATGTCACTGAGTACACTATGGGAGCCTCATTTTCAGACAAAGCTTCTGACTCTAGCTGGAAAATGAGTCACGATGATCACAAATAACAAGCATCAAAGGAAAACATTAGAGGCATCCCAAATTTGGCTACACAAGTCCAGCTTTGTTTCTAAAAAACAGGAATGTGTGTTCTTTGGAAGCTGCAACAAGGTGCAGTGTGGTCAGGTTGCTATCACGAGGAGCACCCACAGATTTCGGGATCTTTCAAAATGATTTGCTGATGCTAAGGGGGAGAAACACAACAAGCTGCTCAGCAGAGACAGCTTTGCAGAGACCGGCCATGCCTGATTCCCCAGCACCTTTATACTACACACAGTGACCACAACACAAATTTGGTCATTTCTCCACATGGCTGAAGCCAGAGGCTTGGGTAGACTGAACTGAGCCATTGGTGTTACAGCACCACAACATTATGACAAAGTAGCCCAGCAAAGCCCAAATCCAGACCATTGCTAAGGGTGGGAGAGGAAAGTCCAGGAAGGTCTTTTTTTTCTTTAATAACTACCCTTACCTGGGACAGTTCCTGGAACAAATAGTTACAGAGATCCCTTTCTGTCCCTTTGGACTTGTCACCGCAGCTGTGAGACTTCCTTGAAGGGTTTCTGTCAACCAACCACTCCATGAACATCCCCATCAATGACATCCTGCTCCTCCCTTGCTCCACAAAGCCTTACCAAAGATATTCCAATGCTCCCAGGAGGTCTGGAGAGTACTGCACATCAGTACAAGCCTGAGGGCTCTGCCTGGAGCCTCCCAGCTGGCTTCGAGGTTTTGTTGTGCTTCAGATAAACATTCAACCATTCAGGTGCTTATAATAATTAGAACTGAACCTCCAAAACTTGCTGAGGTTCACCCATCTCTACACATGACCATCTATACACAGTGCACAGACACCTGCCAACGTTAGCAGTGAGCACACAGGACCTGACTTGCTGCAAACATTGGTTAACGCTTCCTTTCTTAGCCCCTGAGGAAAACAACTCTTCAGGAAAAAAATCCTCCTTGTAATAATTAATTCACACAGTCTTGCAATACTGTTGCTCATGTTCTAATAAATCCCTTTCATTTTATCTTAACTAACAGAGCAAAACTATAAACTCCAGCTACCTGTACCCTCAAAGAGAAGTGTTCAGAAAGTCAATAGTTAAAGAAAATTAGTATGTGCTCTTATTGCTAATCTTAACAACAACAACAACAAAAAAACCCAAACCAAGCAGAATTTTTAAAAATACATTAAGCTTAATTTCAAAATATATTGTTTGCCAAACACATTTATTTCTGTTTCTACCAACCGGTCTCAAAAGGATAAATCACACATGCCTTTCTGGTTACCCTGGAAAAGAAACCCAACATGAAACACTTCTGAATCTGTGGGTGGTTTCTCACCAGTGAGGGAGAGACATCAGTGCTCACAGACCAGGAATAGCTGCCCTCTTGCAAGCGTGGTGGGTTCTGTTTTTCCAGCCTCGGCCTTTGGGTCTGAGAGTTACCAAGGATTTTCCATCCTGACTTTGATTCAAATCAAGTCCAGATGGTACCACTCAGAGTCAGCATTATCTGGAGACTTTTCAGTGGCTGGTAGAGCTAAAAAGGTTTTGAGGTTAGGAGGGGTCAATCTGATATCCCAAACAAAAGGAGCTCACCCCACCATTGCTGCACCAAACCCATGCCAGACAGCTGAGCCACAGAAGAGCTCTGAAAAACACATCCAATCTTGTCTGAAAGACCATCAGGGCATCTGGACTAGACAGATGCAGATTACCAGATCCGGTAAACTACATTTGCACTGACTGATATCAATATTACAAAACAGCTCCGCTGTGCAAGTCAGGGTCAGTCCCTTTCTTCTTGACTTCCTAAGATTCAAGTGAATATAAGGGAGACCAAAGAAAAATATTAGAATAAGATGTTGAGTTTGTTTCTAAAAATCAGAAATAAATCCCAGTTTCTTAAAGTATGTACGCTTCAATTATATTTCCCTATGTTTTTTCCTTTTCTCAGCTAAAGCAAATTCCGTTTTTATCATTTCCCACTATTTCAGCTCTATTTTTCAGTGACTTTTTACTTTATATCAAACAGCTCTGAGGTTTTGGACAGTCTGACAGTGCTGAAAGATACAAAATTTCTTTTGTGCCTTATGTTTGCCTCTTTTGCTTTTGCAAAATTTGGTAAGCTTTGAAAATTACAGAATGATAAAAGCAAGAATGGGTTGTGATACCACCTTCAATGTGGAAACAGGAATATCAGAGTCACGTAAACAGGCACAGGCATTTACAATAGCAAGGTTTCTTTCCTTCAGCATAACCAAAATCCATCAGGAAAGGGGAAGGAGAGATTATTTCCTTTCCCTTTTGTAAGCATCCTACTTAGCTCAAGCTTTTGCAAACCACAGAGTATCGTACTGATTTATTCACAAATGGTTTCAGAGAGAGATGACCAGGAAAACCAGACAGATTGCTTCCCTGGATGCAGTGTTCTACCAGCCCGGCTAAATAAAGGAATTCTGATCCAGTTATTATAGCAATGGCTGTAGGCAGGGAACCAGAAAACTCTGGTACGCCAGTGGTTGACCCAAGGCGTCTCCAGAAGCACCAGCTTCTGTGGCTCTGAGCCATGAATCCTGAGATGAGAAGCTGCAGATTCTGCAGTCTGAGCACCCAAACTGCCCAGCTCACAGATGTGCTCACTACTAACTCAAATATTTTCACCTTTAAAATCTGCCCTCAGGCACATCCTACCGAAAAAAAGCACTCTTCCAAGACTTCATTCTTCCTGTTCCTATGGGCCACGATTTTCCACATAAGAGCCACCTCCAATCTTTTTAACTGGGCCCGATCCCCTGTCTGGGGTCAATGCCATCAAACCAGCCTGGTGCTCAAGTAGGTGCTGAACTTTCAAGGCAAAGATCATCTTTCTGAAGTCATCCATCCAATCTTCAACATTTACACGAAGAAATTTAAGCACATTCCAAGTACCACGTGAAATCTGAGAGATAGGACACACCACCAGCCACAGTTCCCTTTAGCTGCAGTCATGTGGCTACAAATCAGAGAGTACCAGATCATCCTCCTCAGTTATTTCACTACTAGTAGCACTATTCCACTGTGCACAGAGATTTAATTCCATCACAATCCATATTCTCAGAGAAACAGATCCTTCCAACGTGACATTAACGAAATTCAGGATATTTACTTATCAAAAAACAATAAAAAACTTGCTTTTGGCATGAAGCATTTCTCTCCTGACCATAGCAGAAGATTTAAGAACATACTTGATTTTCAGCACATGCACAGTCCTCATGATACAACTGCTTAAATCAATACATTTGCTTAAATGTGTTTATAAATTAATATAAGGATAAAAATTCATTCTGAGTGGAAATTTGGCAGAGGCAATTGTTGGTTATTAGGATTTTTCCTTTTCTTTCTTCCTCTCATGGAATTTTGTCCCATCTGTTGCTATGAGATGATAACAACTGGTACATAAGACAGACATAGGGAATGGCCAAGGTACGGGAAGGGTGCAGCTGGTCCTCTCTTACCTGAGCGTTTTCTCTTTGGAATGGCATAGGCACCGGAGATTTTGCCTGGGTGGTGAGGGGCTGGGCTCAGCTCCTCTCACTCTCTCGTTGTTGCCATTGGAGAACAGTCGAGTCGCTGCTTACTGCAGGAAAAATTCACTGCCAGTGCCACTGCCGGAGCCCAGCCCTGTCCTGCTTCTTCCTTACCGCGAGTGAGGCTCTGCTCATAGGAGTGGCCAACACACTGGGACCTTATTAACACCCAACCTCCCTGGAAAGGACCCTCACCTTCTGCTGGGCTGCCTCAGGGGAAACCCAGGACCCCGAGTCCCTCGCCTCTCCCGGCCACGTTCGGGAGCGGGGCTGCTGCTGCCCAGCCCCGCCCGTTCTCCGCCACTGCTCTGGGTTTTTCACTGCACTGCAACCCCACACTCGCTGCCTGCTGGGACACCCCAGTGCTCCTGCTACAGCGGCGGCGTTTTCTGCTACGTTTCCTCGGCCACTGTGGGGTCACTGGCGCCGGCCATTGCAGCAGCTCCCCTCACCGCCCAGCCCGCCCGCCACGGCCGCCTGAGGGGGACGCGGCTGCGCTCGCGGCACAGCGCCCCCTGCAGGCGCGGGGGAATCATCGCACCCGCCCCGCCCGGCCGGGAGCCAGCAGCGCCCCCCGGCGGCGGTGACCGGAACTGCACCGCAGGGGAAAGAGGCCGGGGCTGGGCTGGGCTGGGCTGGGCTGGGCTGGGCTGGGCTGGGCTGGGCTGGGCTCTGCTCGCTGCTGCCGTGCCGGGGGGTGGTTGGTCTGTTTGCCTTGGTAGACGTACACAGACACACTAGTAAAGAACTGCTACTACTTTGCACATGTCTTTGCCTGAAAGCCTCTTTAATTCCAAAGTTATAATAATTTGGAGGGAAGGGGGTCATATTTTTCCACTCCAAGGAAATTCCCACCTTCCTTGGGAGACATGACTTTCAAACCCAGACAACAATATAAACCTGGAAACCAATTTTTGAACATATTTTGAAAACCTTGGTTCAGCTATATTTGACTTTTCTAGAACATATAAAGACTTAATTGAGATATTTCAGGCTTTTTCTGCTTTTGTTTGTCCTGTGATTTCAAATCAGCTTCGTTTCCTCAAACCTGAATTTGCTCAGTGATTAATTGAAGATTAAGGGTTTTCCAAGGTGGAAATAAAGTTCTAAAAATAAGCACACAAACAGATCACCCTTACAGCATCTCTGGGCTTTTGGTGAAACCAAAGCAGCTTGTGACAGAGATGCTGTAGGTCCCGACTCATCATACATCCATGTATTTGTGTTTGTCAGGACAAATTCACAGTCCAGACCACCCCTGGAGTTGCTCCAAAGAGGGATCACCAGACTTGAGAGAAGGCCTGGCTCAGCAGCGTGAGGGGCAAGAGGCATGAGACTAAAGGCATGAAAACTGCAGGAGAGCATATCCCAGCTGAGATCCCGCTTATCTGACACCATCTTTCCTTGGGTGATACATTGACTTTCGTTGGCTGCCTCTGCCATTCGTTGAACTCTTGCTAGTCAGTGACTATCAGGGTTTAACTGAACTCATTAAACTTAAGAAGACATTTGAGAGCAATGTAATTGATTCTGAAGGAATCACCATCCGTGGTGGAAATGCTGAAGGCGGAAAGCAGCTGCCCTTGGACACAGCTCGGAGAACAGGCCGAGTCAGCACTTCTCCTACACTCCTAAAGACTTCCTCTACCTTCAGGCACTAATTTGTCTGAAGACTTTTGTAAGGCTTTTGCTAAAGAGAACCAGAAAGCCTATGAAAATGTGCTTGACTGGTAACACTTTCCATCTGTTCCCAGGGAGGCAACGGGCAGGGAATGGTGTGTTTGGAAACACCTCAAACTAAAGCACTGGGGCTGTCAGGTCTGCCCGGGGTTTTTAAAAGTGCAGCTGTCAGTGACTTCACTGAGGGGGCAAAATTTAAGCTCCTGTCCCTCAGAAAATGTGATTTCCTTGGTTTTTATCTTACACTTGGCTTTCAGGGGTTCAAGCAAGAATTTCCACAGAAGATGCCTATGACAAATGCATAAGCAATGCTGTAGGGGCAATATTCCCACTGGTTCCTTAGAGGAGCATCATGGTACAGTGCTGGATGTAAGAACTGCTTTGGGTTGATGGTTTTTTGGGGGTTGTTTCAAGTTTGATTGTTTGATTTATGTGGGGGGTTTTTTGTTTTGTTTTGGTTTTGCTTTTGGGTTTTTTTGTTGTTGTTTATTTGGGGTTTTTTTTGGTTGGTTGGGGGCTTTTTTGTTGGTTTTTTTTTTTTTTCAGTGTTACACTAGCCTCTCCTCTCATTCACAGCACTATCCAGATGGAATAACTTTTAAAATCAGCCAGATCATCATCTTGGGGAGAAAAAAAGGCTAAAGTCCCAAAATAATCAAAAATATGGCATTAAAAACAAAAACAAAAACAAAAACAAAACCAACCCAACCAAGAAAAAAACCCCCACCAAACAAAACAATGTCAATGGCACTATTCATTTTAGTATGATGTCATTCCATTTTTATTTTTATACTGTTAGAGCTGATCGAACTTTTCTAAATTTTGAAATTTCACCTTATTTTTCGATTCTGACAATCAAGGAGTGTTTCCAAGAGATCTTCAGGGAAAACATAAGCACTCAGCAGCAATAACTCATGGAGCTGGGACTTCATTCCAGAAGCAAGCAAATCAAGGACAACAGAGGTGTTCCTGTAGTTCCTGAACTTAACAGATGTATTTTGCTGTGATTGATCTGCGTTTATTGGCTATGTAACTTTATTTTTATTCCCTATTAGACCTTTTCCCAAAGTTTAAAAATATATTTATTATTGTAAATTTTCAGCCACTATTGAATACCCACAGTGGAGAAATGAGCCGACCGTTAGTCCCATTTCAGTGCTCTGTTCCAAATTCACAAGTTTTTATCTTAACTGGCTGACTATTCAAGCCACATTCTTAACCTTTGCTGACAACAAATGAGGGAAATCATATGGCTTTAATGCCTGAGGAGCTGTTCAAAAGAAAGCTAACATACACAGTCTCCCACCCAAAAGATAAGGAACTGCAGAAAGCCAAAGCTACACCACATCTTGCAGTAGCTGTACCTTAAACTAAAGCCATTTATAATGCCAAACTATGCTTGAAACATAAGTCTCAGAAATATATTCTGTTTCTATATCATAATATTTTAGCCAGTCTTTAGCAGCCAGAAACGATGGGAGGAACTAGCTTAAACTAAGCAATTTTTTTACTAGGAGCCAGCCCTCCGGCTGCTACACAAGGCAAAGATACAACACTGTGCTTCACAAAGTTAATTCAGTTTGATGCTCAATACAGAGGAGATTTTCTTTTTTGCTTGGGGAGATCGGCCCAGCATGAGCCACTGGTTCTGTTTTACACTTATAGTAGAAACATTGAAGGTCTTTAATGCAGCAATGAAGAACAAATCACAAAGGAAAGGCAGCTGACCTTGGAAAGGAGAGATTTAGAGAAAAGAAATTTGAAGTGGTCTGTGCTAATAGCCAGGATTGGCAAGAATCTGAGTCCACAAAACATTTGTTTAAAAGTGGTTGTGATTAAATTTTTTTTTCTGGATTTGTAAAATCAGTGAGTGAAAGGAACAACAGACTAGGGAAGACAATCTCCTGCAAACTTCAAACATCCAAGAGTGGACTCAAATTGAGGAGAATCCTCAAAAGTTTATTCCACATCCCCCCAAAAATAGAAGACCCCTGGCATAATGGGGAAAATTCCAAGGCTTTCAGTAAAAACTCCCACAAACCCATGCAAAAGACAGACAGACACTGGGAAGTTTGCTTAAGAACAGCAGGAACATTAGCATATATGTGTCAGTCACCTTGTTATAACCCTTGTTATCCCCCTTCACTTTTTCTAGAGTTTTTCTACTCCCTTTCTCCTCCGGCCCCTTCCATCTCCCCACATTTGCTTTTAGGCCTATGAAGGACGAAGGAGAGGTGGAAAAGCAGAGGGGCAGGGTCAGCAAAGCTGGGCTCAGCCTTGGCAATTCGCTGCTGCATAAACTTGTTGCTGTTCCCTCGCTGCCTCGCTGGTGCTTGGAGCTCGGAAGGCTGCACAGTGCCATTGTCCCCCCCCCCCGCCAATGCTCCTTCCCCACCAGGCCAGTCCTCATTAATGAAGCCCAGCTGGGCTCCACTGACCTTGAAGCAGGTCCCCCAGGGCTGGCAGCAGCTCCTCGTTAGACATCAGCCTCGCTCAGCCCACTAGAGGGTGAAGGCAGCCACCGAGGGCTGGCAGGGCTGCTAGGGCAAGGAAAAGACAGCAGAGGCGGGTGGCATTTCCCTCATGTCACATTGCTTATCCTGCTTCACCCAAACATTTGGACGTGACACAGAAAAGGAGCTACAAGCACCTGCAGCAGATGATTCAGTTTCAATAGAGGAAGCTTATATGGTAGTGAAGGAAACTAATCACGGTGGCTCTAGGAAAACAAATAAGCGCTGAACAGGTGCCAGCAGTGACTTGGCACTTCCAGTCAACCTCGCAGTTCATTTCCAGTGCAAGCTGGGAGGTGAATACAAGAAAGTTTTTTCCTGTTCCACATGTGTCACCCTGCAGAGGTCTTGGAAATGACAAAGCCCAGAGAAGAAAGGAAGCAGCTGAAGCAGCTCTGAGTGAGACGATGAGTGAGGTTATCCTTTGGGATCTTGCAGGGACAGCATATCCAGAGCCACATCTCTGGGCACCATAATCTGTATTACTCCCAGCTCCAGATGCAACACCAGCTGCAGAGGGAGGTGAGCAGGTGAGTGGTTATTTTGGGTACCCCAAAACATCTTCACACTGACCATGGGGAGCCCCGAAACCAAAACCTTCTTCAAAAGTTAGTAACAAGTTAGTTAATAATGCTCCGGAGGTTTGCAGTGGGGAAAACAACACAAACGGTGGGAAGACCAAGGTTTATCAGCAGACCACTATCATGAACAAGACTGAAGAGGGATGCTGGGTTAAAATCACATAACTTTGAAATAAAGAAAATAAAAGCAAAAATATGAGCTGCACTAATGACCATGGATCTAGAATACAAATTGCAACAGGCTACTGCTGTTTATAATGTTGGCCTTGCATTTTTATTTTTTTTTTATAAATCCACTGTGAAGGACAGACATACCACCTACTGCCTCATCCACCAGACTAAGGACTGAAGCTATTTTTGGCATTCGTCATGGTCCAGGTGGCCCATCTGGCCTGATTCACTTGGCCAGTTTTCCTTTCCATCTGGGAATTTTGACCCTCGTGCTTTCCAACTAATTGTATCACATTATCTCCTTTTTGTTCCCCACTTCCCTCGCTGCAAAAGGTTGCAAAAATCTCATGCGCTGTGTTAGAAAGTCTCAATTAACCTCTAACCTTGCTTCAGTGCATGCGGCTTGGGTTACTTCTCACACCCAACCGTGGGCCCATTAACACGTTGTCGTAAAACAAAAACTGTTTTGACGGGCTGTAATTGCTGCTAAGTGATGCCGAACAAAGGCGCTCTTGTCCCGGGGCGGCCGGGGCTGAGCCCCGCTCCCAGCCCCGCTCCCCCAGCCCGGGGCTCAGCCCCCCCGGGTGTCTTTAAGCGCCTGAGCGAAGGCGCTCCCCACCGCTATGAGCTGATGAAGGGGCCGCAAGACACCCCGCAAACCCGGCACTGCCCCCGCAAGACCCGCAGGAAGATTTGGGGGGGTGGGGTTTACCCCCCTTCCCCCTCCTGCCGCAAATATAATTAGTTTATGTTAGCTGGAAAAGGTCGGGGGTGACCGAAGGGCAGGGCCCTTTTTGTTTTTAGGCAAGATAGTGGAATAATTGCTTGACGCTCAGATCTGCAGGTGCTTTATGAAGCTCATTTGGTGCTGGCAGCCCGCAGTGAAAGCTGATTTCCCTGGAAAACGCCGGATTCCATGTGACAGGGTTTATTTGCTGTGGCAGGAGTGATTGTCCATTCATGCCATTCATCATTACGGTACCTGTTACAGTCAACACTTCCTTGAGCCGCCAGTCCTTTTAACACTTGCTGTCCTTCTTCCCAAGGCTGCGTATCGGCAGCTGAGGCAGCACCGAGCCTCCACATGCAATTCCAAAGCACACAAGGATGCCATGGGAGTTTGTGCCTTCCAGCTCCTCTGCTGTCCCACCAGGACACCAAGAAAGCCCTCACAGACAGTGACAGAGGCACAGGGTGCCCTGCAGGGACTGACGTTCTGGCTGAAACAACCCCTCCCCAGGCAGACTGCGTCTCCAGACACCGTGTGAGAAGTTTCCTGGGTGAATCAGGTATTTCAGGCCCAGGCCAGCTCTCAGTCAAGCTGCAGGAAGGGCAGTGTCCATTCTGCCAGGTGTGCTCACTTAGAGAGCTGTAAATACACACAGTTTGTCAAACATGCCATGATAAAACAAAACCCCCCATGCCAAGGGAAAAACATGGACCAAACATTCCAGAGCCCTCCTTCAGGCTGAAGGGAGGATCTTGCCGGAATTTGTTTCTTATGCCCATTCAAATTCAAGTTTCAAAGAAACTATCCAGAAGATAGAAGTGGCACACCTCAGCTCTCCCTGCATTGATCTATAAAGGTATTTTCTATTTTGTTTTCAATTATGTGCAGTTTTGCATATGGAGCCTCCCTGACATACAGCCTGGCAGTGTCCTGTCTCTAATGCAGAAACTTCCTCCTGCTATTCAGCCTTTTGGGATGCAATTTAGTCTCATCACTAATTGTCCTACCTGCTACAAGAACAGAATTATCCCTCCTTCTGCAGAAGCCTGTGCACAGCCAAAGATCTTTGTTTCACAGTAGAAGATCCTCATTACACAGCTACATCAGCTTCCAGAGCACGACCAGAAAACTCCTTGTCCTTTGTGCAAACCAGCAATGGTCAGACCCTGTCTGTAATAAAATAAAAGCCACCCCATCTTTTTTTAATTCCAAAGATCCCCCCATTCCTTCAAGTGTCTAGTGGGCTGTTATCTTTGTTTCTTACTGTAAATAACAGCTAAACAGCTACTAGCATTAGCATTTCAAAGCAGTCTGCACTTGGAAACACACCAAAATAGCAATTCCAGATACTATGGAATAGCTGTTTTGGTTAATTTCCAGGCCTAGACAAGCCTTAAGATTTCACCTCCTGATGTTGCCTGCAAGGGGTTGCTGACCCTAAATCCCAGCACTAACCTCCTGTGCCTGGAGGTACCACCTGGCCTCTAGGAAATCAAACTCTCTCACAGCCAACAATTACAGCTCAGACATTTCCACATCAGTGTTTCTGGCCTACTGCACTCATTACTGGTTTATATTCTTATTTAGCTATTTATCTCCTGGCTGAGGAACAACGTTTCTACAACATTATCTGAGCCCTGATTAATAATGCACAGATATGACCTAACCGGTGTCAACTGGCACTTCTCCATGGATCTGCGCAGAGCAGCTTTAATTTCTATCAGGTGAGGATCTGGCCTGCTTAAGAGCGTGTTAACAGAAGACAAAGCCCAAATGTGTTTTATCTCCAGTGATAAATGTTGCATTACACAGGGCATGGAGGATATACCTTCTCAGAAATGTAATCTTGGCCAAAGTGTGTACTGGGCAGAGTAGCTGGAAAAATGTAGATATTTTCAAGTAGGAGTGGTTAGAAATTGCCAAGAGCTGTCAGTTGAAGCCTGAATTTAGGCGATTTGTTATTGCCTAAGTAACAAGTGCCCAGATCTATCAGGACAGTCTGAAGAGACAAAAATCAGGTCTCGGGCTTACTTTTGCAGCCAAGGAAGGAAGGCCCTGAAGGGAGGCATTCACAGGTGAAAGCTGGGCACCTCAGAGCAATCCAAAGCAAAGATAAGGTAGTGCTGGCTAAAGACAGACCTGGGCATAAAAGTCAAAACCCAACATTTCTCTGCCTGTTTTGGAAAGCTAATATGTATCCAGGGAAACATAAGATCCAAAATATAAGACCTGAAGGAACTGAAATCAAAAGAAACAGAAGGTGTGCAGCCTGTCCATTTTCTAAATCAATTCGTGAAGTTTAGCACCTGAAGTCACACCTACATTCCCTCCTAGGTCTCACTTTGTGGCCACCGCAGGGTGCTTTTCATCAGTATTTCTCTTGTGAGCTCTAAAGCCTGCCAGAGAAATGTGTAAAACCACACTCTTCCTCCTCCCACGGGTCAGGGTTTGTACCTGTAACCCCAGAAGAAATCAGCCCCTGCAGACAGGACAGGTGAGTTCTCTTCCTGGCACTGCTGGGTAACCCTTTTCTGTCTGTTCCTTCTTTTTATATTGAAAAGTTCTCCACAGAGACAGATGATGGACATTTCTTTTCCAGAAGATCCATGTTACTGATACTTCTGCCATTAGACACTGCAATTTGTATAAACAGTGCAGGGAAATTATTCATTAAATGCATTTTTAGCCTTCAGGGATGCCCTTGGAGGAAGTTTTTCCCAGGTACAGCACTTCAGTCGAGGAGAAAAGGTAAGAGCAGTGTTTGACTGTCATATCCCAACTTTTGGGCTGCATAGCTGCAGAATGCTCCTCTGCCCCTTTCACCCGTGATTCACCAGCATATTCCACTAAACTGCTGAAGCAAAGCCTATAATTAGGTTATTATCTTTAAGAGAGGAGTCTAATTGTAGGACAAAAATGCCAAGCACATGAAAGATTACTTGTGTCTTATGAACAGATGACGATACCTTCCAACACATGCTTCTTTCCGTGTGTGGAAGAACTTGGGTGCCAGTTTCAGACAGGACTGGATCACTGACAGCTACTCAAAAAGACATCTGGAAGTGGATGATCTCATGTGGTGAAAAGGGACAATAAATTAACTACATGAACAAAATCATTTTCCCGGCAGCAAGGAAAAAAGAAAAAAAAAAAAAAAAAGAAAAAAGAATTCAACTGTATGCAAGTGGACTTCCAGTCCAGAGGTAGAAACATATGGGAATCAATAGCAGAGGCGGGAGGACAACTGCCATACAAAGGATGCGGGGAATTTAAGCAAATTAATAGCTGTGGGAAGATGAAACAAAGATGACTCAATTGTCAGGCAAATAATTTTGTTTCCCCCCACAGCCATCATTACCGGTTATTTGATACAGATTCCCATTAAGCTGCCTCAAAGTAGCTCAGAGAAGTTTGGACCTATGGGTTGAGCAAGGCCTGTGCTAGCGGTATGTGAGCTCTTACAGAGAACGGTGCAACCTCTGGAGCACAGCTTGGGATTCATCTCCAGGAAGGTATCTCGGAGATGTGCAGCTTGGATTTGGCTCCTAAACCCACCAATGGACAGCCCCCAGCTCTATCAGCTCTAAGCTCAGTGAAACTTCCAGGAGACGTGCCCTTAGGAAAACAGTAAAGAGCACGATAATGGACTCACAAACCAAAAGTGCTATTTTTTTTTAAAGCTGTTTGTCAGGTTTGCCAAAACCATCAGATAAAAGGACAGTTACACTGAAGCACCTTGACTCAGACGCCTGACTGTGAAGGCACTCATTGAGGAATATATAGAATTTTTTTAATCAGAGCTATTGATTCATGCCCTGGATTAAGCAACCAGATGCCGGGTTTAAGGAAATTTCAACTCTTGTGGCAGAAGAGTGAGCCATCCCATTTCCCAGCCCACTCACACATCTGCCTCGGTGACCTCCCGCAGCAGTAAGACTGACAGAACAACTAATACACTGTGTGAAGTAGTACAGTAAAGTCTTGTTAATATTCCCTTTGCTAATCCACACACCTCATAATTCACACGCAGAAAGCCATGGTCTCTTCCCCCTTCTCCGCTAAGATTTAACAGATTGCTTTAAGAAGGTCTCACATTACCCAGAGTTCAGAAATATTACCACACGTGCTCCTGGATATTTCTTCCTGTACATGAAGGATAAACAGAAATCATCACAAACATCCACACAACTATTGACCAAACCTACAGCTCTGCAGTCACACCCACAGCTGTTAGAATGAGTGATTAAAAGGGGATTGTTTTAATTTGTATTTCCTATTTCATCTAAACAAGTTCAGTTAGTAATATTATAGAAAGGCATCATCTCATTGTGAAAGAAAGAATTGACCTATTTTTAATGTTTCCTCCAAAACTCCAAAGGCCTTCGGAAAACTCCTGGTTAAACACTTTCTCCCTGTAAAGTTAGTTCATGCTGTACCTTGAGTTACCACCTCACACAGGAGAGGAATTCTTAACTTAAATGGGTGGGCTTGTTAGCTCTCCGTGGCTGGCCCACAGACAAGGCATGGGAGTAGTGAGTAGACGGGAACTGCACATTCTCCAGTGTTTTCCCATAACTCCTGTTGGGAAGGAGGAAGGACAACAAAGTTTTCCTGGATCCATTAAAACAGTTTGTAGAACAGTCTAGGCCAGCAGAACTATCTTGAAGAATAGGAAACCTATGAATTGATTCTTTCATCAGGACTTCCAAGAGAAGTGTTGTCATTTCTGAGCCCAAGTTCAGCCTTTGTCCTCGTGGCAAAATAAGTGGGTTGCTCATTTACCCAAGTCAAACAAGATCACATCCCTTCTCTCCTCCTGGGAAGAAGCATGGAGAACATCTTGCACAATCTGTCCTCTTACTCATCATGTGTCCTCAGCACAGCTAACCACAGAGCTGGGGACCACATCCAGAGGCCGCAGCAGCCACAGGGAAGGTCCTTCTGAAATCCAGTGGAGTAAAACCTGCCAGACCCTTTATGTGACATCTATCACTATATTAACTAGACACTCATCAACTGGATGTGTGAGTTCCTAGCACTGGTTTTGTTTCCTTAAGGTATGCAAGAAATTTGGAACCTGCTTGGATAGAAGAGAAATTTTTCCTATTTCTGCCAACCCTCTTCCACCACGTTACCAGAGCCCGATGAAATGAAACTTTCCTGCTGTGTCCGGCAATAACATCTGCTCTGTTGGCTGCCCTCACTTAGCTCCACTAAACTTCAGCTTACAACTGCTTGCTTAAAAAACAAGCAAGCAAAACCTCCCAGCCCCCACTTTAATAATGAAAATAAATAACTGGAAATAAGTTGCAAACACTTTCCTGACATCACGTTAGCGCTGTGCATTACAGAAGATCACTTGTGCGAAGGGTGAAATTTGGCTTAGGGGACAAGTGCCTCAGCTCATCAGTGGACTCAAACAAGTTCAGGCTGCTTCATCCTTAATTTCTTCTCATGTGGCTGCAAACAAACTGCTTGGAGTCAACAGCAACTTCACCACGTGTTGCAAACGGAATCCCCAACACAACAAGGATATCACAACACTGCCACTGGCCCCAAAACTCTCTTGCTGTCAGTCACTCCTCAGCAGGAAAGAGCTGCCATGCCCTTCTCTGGGGCTCATCCAGTTGTCCCAGGAATCACTCTGATTTCCTTTTCTAAGCTTATGTATTAGGGATGGCATAAAAGCAAGCTTTGTGTTGTGTTTTATTCCATTGTATAACCTCTTAATGGAGTCACTTGGATGAGGAAAAGGGAATATTTCCCCTCTAGAGCAGCTCTGTTGTTTTGACCCTGGTAGATGAACTATTTATTTAAAAATGAAAGCTAAACAAATAAATGAAAGGCAATGCAAGACCCAAGAACTGCTCTTGCTTGTTTGTTCTTGAGTGTTGGAGGCTTTAATTTTTGGGAGTAGGTGGGGAGAGAAAAAGGGTGAATGAACATATTTTTATGGAAATATCTCCTTTGACAGAAAGCTGTAGTACCTTAAAAGAGCCTCTGGAAGGAAAAATTACAGCCTACCTACTTATGCAGCTAAATTCAGCATTTGTTCAGCTCAGAGCAGTTTTTATCTAGTCAGGAGTTCCTGGCAAACATGAGTGAATGCAGCAGCATTCCAGCCTTTCCTGCTGTCTGTACCGGCCTTGCCACTTTGTACTGCAATTTCTGCAAAATGCTCCGGACTGGGATTCCTGTGATCTTCCGCTTGCAAACTGCTCCAAATCTGTTCTCTTCCTTGAGGATTTTGACTCCTATCAAAGTCAAACATGGGTTTTCTCTTTGAAAAACAGTAAAATTGTTTTGTCTCCCTCCTTATCCTCTTCTGCAGCAGAGCAGAACACTCCGACCTAACTGAGAAGCCATTCAGCAGACCCCGGGGTGGGCAGGGATGAGCTCTGCCCTGGACAGGGATCAGATTTCCAGCTTGCCCCTTAGCCTCCCCTTCAATTCTCAGTCTGGTTCCAGAATGTCCAGGTTCCTCAGGGCTGAAACCACCTCAAAGAGAGCAGGGAACATCATCAGCCGTTAGGTGCTGCAGAGCACTTGGCCAGAGGACTCAGAACTTTTTGCAAGGTGTGAAGCAGGCATGATTCTAAACCTTGAAGCATCTGCCACATATTCATCTGTAATTGCTTCAGGTATAACCCATAAATCAATAATCCTGTTAATCCTTCTTCTGTCATCAGACTAACCTTGCTGCCTAATCCCACTCCCTGGAGTAAAACATGGAGGTATTTTGAATCATTACTACTGCCACAAGCCTGGAGCAAGAGGCAGAGATTACTGCACTGGCAGAACTGGTGCCAGACTCGGGGATGAGTCCCATGAGGTCCAGGAGAGTTTCCATTCAGTCTGATGGAGGTGAGAGGAAAGATATCCCCTAGAGCTTCTTGGCATTTAGGAATATAATAAAATGAGCCATCCCTTATTAGTGGGCACCTCCCTTGGAAGTTATCACAAGAGCAGTCCTCTCCAGCTTGTCTCCTCACAGTCTGGCTCAGACCCTGAGCTGTGGCCTGTCTGTATCCACTCCGCCCAAAAGGAACTCGCACTCTTCGCGGCCCAGCTCCGCATCTAGCCATGGTGAAGGAGCAGCTGTAAGATTCTCTGCTTCATAACAGCTGATTTTATACAAACTTCTTTTGTTCAGAAAAGGATTTTGATAGAAAAGCTCCAATGTGATTAGTTAAGATGCAGAGTTCCTCTAATAGAACCACCAGGAAAGAAAAGCAAAAGTCAGATCATTAAAAGAACCTATTTCTGCCTCCCTGCTTATTAACTGAACAGAACACTGCTATTTATTTTATCAACTCGTTATATAAAAGCTGTTCCTCTTGGGGAGTGCTGTGCACACACACATACACAGATAATCACTAATAAATTGCAAAGCTCCGGATTTCAGAAATTAATTCTGGCTTTATCTTGCCAATCATAATCTGCCAACAAGTTCTCAGGTCCAACCATCACATTTTTGGTCACATTAAAAGCAGGAATTTTAATACTTATATTGCAATTCCATATAATGGAGGTTGATGTTTAAAAAAATATTTAAAGTAAGCTCAAAAGTTTTTACTTTTTGTATTTATAAAGGAAATGATTGCTATTTTTCTGGGAAATTAAGCTTGCACACCTACCTAGAACCTAATTTGTTTCTATTTTCTTAATACCTATAAATTGTATTTGACATGTCTTCCTTTATTAAGCCCCTGAATTTGTCCTTGAGTAAATATGTGCTTGTTTAAAGTAGTTTAACACAGTGGTTCAAAACCACTGGGGCTGCCAGGGCAGAACTTTGAACTCCATGGTCCCAAGAAATGTGGGCCTTGACCTTGCCAAAACCCCCTGTTTTATATTTAAATGTCACAGATTTAATAACAAGCTGCCAGAAAGACTAGGCATTAACTACCTCCTTTACTTTGCTCCGAGTTAACAAAACACTTATGTAGGCAGTGGATGCTGTAAGAATTGAATTAGTTATCTAGGATAATCTGTCCACATGAGCAAATGGTGTCCCAGTAGGTCAATCCAGAAATTAATTGCGGGATTCTTGTCAAATCCACATTGTTTCCTGGCGCAGTTGCAAGCCACTCAATTAGACACCTTTCAAGGCCTTTTGCTGGTCTAAACGTAGCTAATTGCTCCAGTTCTGGCTGGGGATGATTCATCTCCCAGATGTCTCGGAGCCCTCCCCAGCACTGCTCAGCGAAGATCAATACACGCACCCAGCCCGCAGGATACTCCTGTGAACAGGATATTTTTACTCATGCCTCCCTTTTATATGATTAATCCCAAACAAGGAAGGTCTCCTGAATCACGCTCTTGACACGGCAGCTCCTTTAGGTCTTGCTGGCTTCCCACACACGAGGGACTGGGCATGAATGCAGTCCCTTTGTCCGTGCTCTCCAGGTGCAGCACCATTCACACTTGAGCTTGACAGCACAACACAACAGTTTTTATTTGCCGGTCTCCTCTGTCGAGTATTCTTTTCTCTTGTGCCGCTTCCTCATTTGTCCATATATCAGTGGCAGGCCCGGCCAAATTGAAAATGAATGAAGCACAAAGAAGGACTGTAGTTTCCACAGTGACGCTCTATGGGAAAGCAGTGCACTGTTTGGCGTTTTTTTAGAGAGTCCTCAAAGGTCACTGGTAGCACTTGTAGCTGTGAGTCCCAGAGGGAAAGACCAGAGCATCTGGTCCAATGGTTACCAGCTTTCAAGAAGAAATCGTCATGGGCTGTTGCTTAAGAGCCACAGGGGAAAGGATTAAAAATATAATAACCCTGACATTTCTTCCCCAGCTCCCTCTGTAGATGAGTAAATTCAGGAATACAGGAACGAGGGAGGTTGGGACAGCTTAGTAACTCCTTCCCCATGGAGTAGGACGCAGAGTTGCACGTGGGAGCTGTGTTCTCCCAGCCTTGGTGAGTGACTGCAACACGAGACTTTACCTCGATGTGGTGCAGCACCTAGGGCTGCATAAAACCTCAGCGAGGCCTCCTCACTCACCTGCCATTAGCCCAACCAGCCACCGGATGTCTTCAGTGCTCCATGCCAAGAGCCAAGGAACAGCATTACCCAGGAGTGGGAAACAGGTCTCTCAAGGATGGGGATACACAAAATGACACCTGGAAGATCACAGCTCACTCACCAAACCTGGGCTTTAGCAGAAACCAACGTGCAGTGGTTGGACATTGCTTGAGGAGCAGGTTTCTGTTCAACCCAATGCTGGCTGTCCCTGGGACCTTCAGTTACAGGACAGATGGTCTTGAGTTTCTCCACCAGTAAACTGGAATGCTGGATACACCCCCTGCCTGTGGAAGTGTAAGAGAACTGCACAACACCCAGAGAGAATTTGGAATGCCGAGGTCCCTACTCCAGAGCTGCAGGGACCTGTCAGGCACTTGCCCTGCCTGTGCTTCCCACTGTCCCTGTGCCGTTGAGTACGTGGCACCGCACGGACTGAAAGGGGAAAGAAGAGCTGTCTGCTCTTGAGAGCTGCTTCTCACCCAGCTCTGCACACCTGCATCCAGCTTCAGTAATGAAAGAAAAAGGAGGAAAATGAAGTGGATTTCAGCGATGCATATAAATACGTACACACAGAGACAGGTGCTGTAAGAACTATTTATAACACGGGAGTAGGCAGAGGCCAGCACTGAGCTGGACAGCACCACCCTGAACATGCAGAGCAGAAAGACAGCACCCACCTAATATCTCCCTGTAGGCCCTTGGAGTGTGCCTATCAATTAATTAATTTCTCTCAATTTCTTGCTTTTCTCTCCTAGTAACCCCTCCTTTCCTGTTTTTCCTCATCAATCCTTTCTTCTTTCTCCTCTGTTTCACTGGTGGTTGCAATTCTGGATCACACTCAAACCATCACTCCCCAGGATCAGTGCTGGGCGCTAAAAATTCCTCTGTGCATCTCCAGCTCTCTGTGAAAGAGGACAGAAAGTCTCTCCCAGCAGCCCGTTCATCCTTATCTATGCCTGCCTCTGTGGCAGCTCACACTGCCAGTTGTTACTGGAGACGCTTGAGGACAGCTCACTGGAAGGAACTACACCAGGCTGTGGTCCCCAGTTCCTTCCCGCCCAGGACACGTGGCTTAGGCACGCCTGGAAATGCCTTTTTCAGTCCTGCACAAGCCAGGTTTGCCAGGGGCATGCTCAGGTAGGAAAGGCTGAAGAGATGTGGCCCAAATAAAACACTGAAGTAACACAGTTTCAGTGAGGCGTGGGTTTGGGATCTCCTGAGGCCTCAGCACAGCATATAAAGAAATTTATCTTTCTTATCAAAACTCTTCATGTGCTAACAACTGCATATTTGTCTAAGTGCTTTCATATGGTTGGGTCTGTCCGACACAACAGCCGTTCAGAGCCCTGCTGACTCAGAACTTTCTTGGCGATTCCGCTATGCCTTGGATCAACTCTGCCTTTGGGGGAGATGTAACACAGCATTGAAAACAACCTATTTAAGGTTTCTCAGCTGTTCTGACTCCCTTGGTACATCTATTCCATTCACTCAAAAATTACTGCATCAGCAAAACCCCATCACATTTCTAATCTTTCCTATGCCATTGTATCTAAGTCTCCAGGATTATTTTCGTGGTGCAGCATATTAAATAAGCAACCTAGACACTTTTCTACAGTTTTCTAATAAATGTTTGCACTTTTAGTGAGGTGGTAAGCCTGTCTCTGGCTAGCAGATGCACTATTTTCATTTCTAAAGAAGCTGAGGTCCCAGTGGCAGCAGACACAGTGCTCAGGGCAGTGACTTCTGGCAGGAATACCGAGCAACTATGAAAAGATTCCCAACAAAAAGTCTGCTATTTCCAGTGACCATTCCATGGTAACACCTTGAGAAGGCAACCACATAATATTTTAAATCTGCAATCGTATTTTTTAATAATAGAATCATGTTATTTAGAATGTTATTGCTCCCCTGTTATCAAACAGCAAGGGCAAATGACTTCAGTGTGATACTCCTTAACATGGACTGCAACTACTATTAGGAAATTGATGATGCAGAACCTCTTAACTTTATTTTTTGACTGCTTTTCTTTAATTATTTAACTGGTTCTGACTAATGATCATCTTACGCTTGTTTTCTTTACCCTACTGTCAGATTTTCAGGCATTTTCTCCTGATCTATATGGAAAGCTTCAAAAGCTTTTCTGAGCGCACCAGAAAATTAAACAATAATTGACTCTTTTGTTTTTGCTTTTGAAGACTAAAGCTAATGAGAAGTAGGTCAAGCTGAACTCTGTTTCCCCAAGTGTTATTCCTGAAATCTGTTAGCACCTTGTATCTCTATTCCTCTCTTAGCACTATAGTATGTTTACAAGCTCTCTGAGCCTGTCCTCACATGCCAATTTTGCTGAACAGACCAACTCAAACAGGAGATACCATCCCCAAATTTAAGCAAGCAGCTCTTTGGGGTAGCTATTAAAAAAAAAAAAAAAAAAAAGGAAAAAAACCCCCAAACCACAAAAAACTGAACATCACCCAGATCCACTAATTCACATTGTTTTTGGCTTACTTCCAGGCTGTGTCTTAAGCTTTGAACAGGGACTAATGCAGAATACACACACAGAAGTTTATTATTCCACTGCTGCTCGGAGAATTTAATGCCAAAGAGAGCAAGGCAACATGTGTAAGGGGACAATAGCCCCTTATAGCAAAGTTTTGCAATTTAAGATGAAAAGTAGAGTCCTGCTATGCTGACAATTGTAATCCTTGTTCCATCAGGCAGTGTTACAAATCCTTGGACACCAGCACTGGAGCTACACCCACATACAATGCTGTGGGGCCTGGGTAACACAGCTGTGGGGCTCAGCTGCTTCTGCTGGGAAACAGAAGCTCTTGGGGCTCCAGGATCAGCAACCAGCCTGAGTTACTTCCTTGAGCTATCAGGGCTGTGGGAAGACAGTGCTGCTGTCTAATGAATCCCGATGCAAAGCCATTTCAGGGTGCAATCCCTGGAAACAGCTCCTCCCCACATCACTATTAACCCTTCCGAGCAGTCAGAACCTACTCAGGGGCGCTGAGGCTTTGATTTACCTCTGTTCAGATAGAAACCTTCCAGCAAAGATCCAAACATGTTTCCTCTTTCATCTCTCCATTTCTCGCTGACATTCGATTTTCCACCTCCAAAGGCTTATATGGAAAAGCCAGAAATCACAGCAATCCAAGATTCTGATGGCACAGAACCAGGCTAACACCTGAGAGTTATGTGGCACTGTAGGAGACCAGACTACATCAGCAGGCTTAGTGGAATAATCTCTCCTGAGGAACAGAGGAAAGCTTGGAAACCAGTGTTAAGGAACACACTTCACCATGGAACTGGGTATTCTGCTGGCACTCAAGTAACTGAGACATGGAATAAATCCCTGTTCCCACAGCTGGGCTGTGGATGGTCCAAGCTTAGCTTGGAGAAACCACCTGCTCCCCTGAAGAAACAGTTCATGGCTACGTCTTCCTTGTTGGCCATGAGAAAACTGGGGAAGAGCCTGAGCCATGGGATGCTTGGATAATTTTTCACCCCTGAGCCAACAGAAAACTGATTTGCAGCTGAAATCAGGTGTTGGTGTATCAGATCTTGATCAATCAACCAAAAGGCACACAGAGGAAGGTCACACTATCACAGTTCCCTAAACCTGCAATGCAAACAAATGAAACTAGTTCCCTGGCACAGGCTCCACATAGAGAAGTTCAAGCAAAATTTTGATTGCTGCAGGAAGAAATAGAACACGATCACAGATTTTTACATATCTAAGTTGACAATATGCTCAGATAGCAGAACTACAGTGTGAATTATCATATAACCAATACTAACATGGTTATTATTCTTACAGGATAATTTGTGTCAAGCAAGTTGGTGTTTCTTTTCCATTCTGTTGCAATTCCTTTTCTTTTATGAAATGTAATTACATTTCCACAAACGCCATGTCTGCAGAGGGAGCTTGCCAGAAAGCTGTCAGCCTTTTACTCGTCCCGCTGCGCTGCCAGATGCAGAATGCATTGATTTTCTGAAGACCATGAGGTGTCTCATTTTGCCCAATTCTCCACATCTGGGTGAAGCCACACGTGCAGACATCAACACAGCCAGTTTACAAAGGTGGCAGCTCATAAGATACTGACTTTAGCTCCCTTCCACCACAAGCCACCTACGTTATTAGGCTAGAAAACAGTACTGAAAGAATGAGAGCTGCTGTTTCCACAGCAGATTACTCCAGACCTGCTGCAGCCACCTAAAAGGTAGGACTGCATAAATATGAGAAAACAAAGTAGGAGTTTTGCCATTCCTGGATTCCTGTGGAACAAATCTGGAATTTTGCCGTGCCTTTTCAATGACAGTGTTTTCACTATCTTCTACCACCTGCCCCATTAGTAAGCTACCAGAAATGAAAGCCTAAGTCATCTTAGGGTAAACTTTGTTATTCTTTATTAATGTTCTATAAATCAGTCTTGTTATAAATCAGGGAATGTTCATTAATCAGTTCTCAAAAAATATTTTATTTGGCTAAGAGTGTCAAATCGTGAAAGTAACAAAGCAAAAATTAAAACCATGTGCTAGAAGCGGGTTCATGACTGCATGCTTACGTCAACAAAGCCTCATAACTGCACAAATAATTACCATAGATCATGTTAACTTTCATTAAATAAAACCATGCTGAAAACCAGTAGTACAATCCTTATAAAGCACACATGTTTTGTAATACATTTGTGTACTCAGGACAGCATTTTGCGCTCAGTTAACTACAAACTTGGGTTGCATATGTGTAAACGTGGGCAGAAGTTTTCCTGCTGACTCTCTATACACAGACATACTGAAAAATGTAGACTTAAAACCCCATTACTACTACTTTGTTCTGTAGTCAGAGCAATGTTATCCTCATTTTCAGACAGACTATGCTGCTGAGGAACAGAAACAGAGCACCAAAGTTCAGGGATATGCAGACTTCACTCCTTATCCTGTTACTACCCAGTTATTTAATCTTTGATAAGCCATTTGAAACAAAATATTTAAACCTGGCTGAGACCAGATCATCAGTTCCTGTGAACTGATTTGTCCATTAATTAAGGTGCAGCCCTTTGACTGTGTATTACCTGGGCCTGGTTTCCTTAACTTAAAGTTAGGCAACACTATCTACATTTAGGAGAAGGCAGTAATAAAAAGCTGTGCCAGGAGCACAACAGAAATAAATCCTCCTAGAGAAGAAAAGTCAAACAGCAAAATAACATATCAGTTCCCTGTGCAAGATAACTCTGCCAGTGAGAGAGTGTTTAGTTGGTATCCCTGTCTGTTCTAGAGTCCTAGAAAAGTATTTGAAAGAAAGAAACCAAGAAACCATCCCATTTGTCACACACAAAAGTCTAAAGCAGATCTGACCCAAGAGCTGGGCCAACAGAACATCATGGTCACTTCCCTAGACAACAGCAAACCACAGGAACCACATGAGTTTCAAATTCCAGCCTGGGCCCATTTCTAGGCCAGTTTTTCTTGTTTTTCCACGTTTCTGTTTACTGATATTTATATTACAGCAGTTCCTAGAGGTTCTAAGTGATATCACACTGCTACCGAACTAGGCAACGTAAAAAATAAATACAGCAAAATAAAACATACTGAGAGATCTCCAAGCAATTAGAAATTAAAGCAGACAAGACAGAGAGCAAAAGCTATATCATTGCTCATTTTGATTACCCCATGCCCAAGTCTGTGAAAATTAGAGAGAAGGTACTAGGTAAAGACTCAGAAAGCAGGGGAAACCAAAAAGAGTAAGACGCCCTAAAGTGCTGCTTCTAGAACATCTTTGTGTTTTGTCATTCACATCTCTTGGGGCTGCTGGGGGCTGATCCATCACACTGGAAAGCCTAAGGGTGACTCCAAAAGGCAAAACTCCTGCCAAATACAGGGCACAGACACCTGGGCATCGCCTCAGCCTGTCTGTGCACGTTTCTCCTATTTAAGTTTCTATGCACTACTGCTTATCAAAGGGGTGGCTGTTTAATTTACACAGCAAAGCCTACCCTGTGGAGCTCCTGGTCTGGGCGTTTTAAACATTAGCTGCAAACTCTAAAATGGGACATTTACCTGAGCTTTTATATGCATAAAGTTGTGTAGGAAAAGTAAATAGGAAAGAAGATAATTTAAGCCTTTGCATGGATGGAGCTTCATCTCAGAACTTTAGCACCCGATGCTGGTTGTTGGCAGAATCAAAATATAGTCTGCCAGGATTCTAATCTGAGATAAGCACCAACTGAATCTACAGAATAAACTCTGATTGGCTGCACAAAATTCAGGTTATGCAAAAGCCTCTTGCGATGTGCAGCAGGACAACCCGTCCAGTGTTGGGGCAGGACTGAAAGCCCCTGACATGCAGGGAAAACAAATGCCTGCCCTGTCACAGGCTTGGTGCACATAGCACCCATTTGCTGATGAGCTGCATTGATTCTGTGAAGTGTCCCATGAAATAGGCCTTCAAAGCAGTAAAGAAAAAACCCACCCCGAAACAGGGACAACCACTGTGAAAGCTACAGAACCTTCTTTGTGTCCCTGCTCTTCGCCCTGAGCGCACACAGCAGGATGGAGGGAAGCCGTGCTTATTCCCCGGATCC
The DNA here is from genome assembly GCF_029207755.1 of Chamaea fasciata. Taxonomy (NCBI): domain Eukaryota; kingdom Metazoa; phylum Chordata; class Aves; order Passeriformes; family Sylviidae; genus Chamaea; species Chamaea fasciata. The sequence continues at coordinate 7,690,230 of NW_027094088.1, read as the reverse complement.
TGTGCTCACTCCCCTCTTCACCTGACTCTCTATCTGTGTTCTGGCATTCCAGAGCCAAACTCACTCCTTTGAATCACTCGGAACTTTAGACAGACTCTTATGGCAGCAAGATGCTGGATTAGCACAGCTAGAGGTGGCCAATATAGATCTCCATCACAGGAGTGAGGAGAAGCCTTTGCTGAAAGTTTCCAGATAAAATAAGAAGTTGAATGATTAATCAAAAAAAATTGAGTTTTATCTGCACTTCCCTTTCTTGCCTTTTTCACTTTTTTTTTTCTGAATTATCTAAAGATGAGTAGGAAAGGAAAGGGAATAAAACTCCACAATAAAAGGAGGAAAAAGCCAAATAGTACCATTTCAAAGGGATGTTAAAAAGCAGAAGGCAGCCCATGCATGTGCAGCATAAAAAATCCAATATATCTGTCTCTGCTTGCTCATTCACACATCTGCCTTCTGTGTAATTTTCCCCCCACACTTCAAGTACACGACTAGAGACGCTGAACTTCATGTTCCCTTCAGCCCATGGAAAATTAGATTTTTAATTAGAGGAAAATGTCTATTTTCCTTGAACATAGTAATTACATTTTTTCCCCCCCAAGTCACAGAGCTCATTTGGGAAAGTTTTACCTGAATGTTTTTGTTTGCCCAAATTGAGAGGGAGGTTGGTGGTGGAAATAAGTGAGGGCAAGGGGGAGGTTTTTTCTACATTTTTATTTTGGTATAGAAGGCTGGATTTCCTGAAAACGTTGAGATACGGAGTGTGACAAAGTCTGCAAATTACACTGAAAAATAATTCAAATTACACATGTATGTTAATACTTGGTGAACACTTCCCTCCCCAAGGAAGGGGTCGGTCCATGGGATAAGCCAGCTCATTCTTCTCCTCCCTGAGCTGGGCTGTAACTCTCCAGCTGACTCAAACAAGAGCACTTGTGTGCTGAACTGCTGGATGGTTACTAATGCAGACCTTCACTGATTTCACATTTATCCAAATGGCCCTTCCTGAAAGCAGCCTGAGGCACAGGCTGAGCCCCCGTTCTAAAATCAGAGTCACCAAGTATTTTTAGCCCAGAAGAAAGGAGTTCAGTGACAGCAAACCCAGTCCCCCCAGTGCTAGATATGGCTGTATATACAACAAAGAGAGGAAAAAAGGTTCAGTCCAGACCACTTAACCCACAGAATTAGTCTGAATCCAACTTCTGCTCTAGGCTGAAGTACCACAGACACAAGAAGTGCAAAAGGGGCTTGCTTCTGAAAACAAAGTTACTTATGGAATGGACTTGCTTCATAATACCCAGGGCCACTGCAGGTTTGCAAAACAGACAATTTTCACCTGTTAGTTTATATCCAAAGGGAACCTGTGCCAGTGGCAACCATCTGATGATCCCAGGCATCAATCTAGTGTTCAGAATTTTACCCTGTTCACAGAATAACTGAAAGTATGTTTAATAGAGGATCCCATTAGTAGGGGGTTCATTAATGTTTTTCTTACACGACTCCTGGAACTTACTGTGTGTGTTCAACCACAAGTAATGAATGTGTTTTGGGAAGGAGATACTGCAGAAATGGTCAGGATATAATGATCCATAGAATGTGGGTAGAATAGAAAAGGGGGAAATGAAGCAGAATGTAAGCCAAAGACTCACTGAATCCAGCAGGCTTTGGATAAAATTTGTTTTAAGGTTAGACAGGTATCTTGCAAACACTACAATTAAAGGGCAGAGCTGATCCTTGCAGGGAGCAAAAAAACAGAGATGGAAGAACCCATGAAAGATGTTTGAGGGGTGGAGCTGTGATAGGAATAAAAATGGCATGGTCCTGCAAGAGCCTAACGGAATAGTGCAGGAAGCTTGGCTGGATTTGCTCAGCAATCAGGATTTAGCAAACAGGGACCCCAGAGAGGAAGGGAGATACATCCTTTGGTACTGAGCCCTTTGCTGGGCCCCGTGTCACCAGCTCTGATGGTGGAGATGAAGCTGCCCTCACTGACACCCCTGTTTCACTTTAGCAATGGAAAAAATAGGGTTGTGGAAGCTTTTCAGTAAACTGCTCTTGTTTGAAAGGAAGAAAACAGCCTAGACCATATTATGAAGGAAAAGATCCTCCTTATTAAAAAGAATGCTTAGTTCAGGCACAAAAAAGTCCTCAGAAATTGAATTGCATCTGCCCTGCCCTTCCACGCCTGCTGCTAAACCTTACCCATTCCATTTCCACCCGCACCTCAACTTGGCTTCCTCTTTCCCCCTGACCCTCAGATGTGGAAATAATGCAGGAGAAATAAGACACTGCTCTTGTTTTCTGAACTGTACCAGCTTCTTCTGAATTTATTGTCAAGATCTATTTTTTGGCAGGAATAACAAGAAAGGTGGAACTGGAACACAGCTGCAGGTGTGCAGCTATAGCCCACACCACTGCTTTGTGTGGGGATGAATGGAAATACGGGAGGGTTTGAACTGTGCTTGACAGACCAGAGGCTCTTTTATGTCTCCTTGAGGGACGCTGGAGGGGAGCAGCTCAGCTGCTGCTCCATCAGATACATTCTTCCTGCTGATTTCTGGGCTGGGCAGTTTTGTATTACAGCTGATCCACACATCTGGCCTTTTCTCCTTTGGTTTTCTTTGCATTTGGTGTTGGAAAAGCCAACAAGAACAAATGAATCTGAAATCAAAGCCAAGTAAGCTCCAGAAAGAGATTAGAATCAGGGTTTGATACTTTCACTAGCACAAGAGAAAAGAGAAGCTCTTTATGCTCAGCAACAAAACAGGACAACTGTTGCGAAGGATGAAGAAATACTGACACTTTCACTGAAAAAAAAAAGGCATTGATACAGGATTTCTATTTTGGTGATATCTCACTTTAGGCCTTACAGATCCCATTTGGGGGTGGAGCAGAGCTCATATTTGGGAAATTTGTCATTTGGGAGAAGCCAAATCTAAAGCTCAACAAGAAAACAGGGCACAACTCTGCCCACGTTTCTGGAGAGCCAGCAGAGAACCCACAAAACCTGACTCTATTTGATTCAGTCTGTGACTACAAGATTATATATTTCCTTTCCACTGTTGCCTCTCAATGTCACCACGGCACAAAGGTACTGGAAACAACTTTGCTCCCAACAGTTCCCACTTACAAACCAAAAAAAGTGGCTGCAATGCAAGAATTCAGTTTTGGGAAGGGAGGGAAAACCCCCCACAAGCTCTCCCAGACAGGAAGTGAACTTCTCCTGCTGTTTTTTTGGACTGGTGAATAGGACTGAACACTTTAGGAAATGCAGGCTACTTTCTTTATTTGCATCAACAGGCACACAAGTCAGAAAATTCAGCTTTGCGTCTGCCCCAAAAGCCTGAAATTCAGACTGAAAGCAGTAAAGGGCACATCTGTACTGTGGTGCACACATCATGGAGTGGGATCTGCCAGCCAGGAGCATATCCTGGGGAAGATATCCAAGTCTCTCTGTAAATCTTACCCATCATCAGGCTCCAGCTCCAGAAAATCTTGGCCTCAAGTAAAAATTACATTCCAAGCAGGTGTATATAAAGTTTCTTTCTAGAAAAGCCAACTTGAAAGCATAAGTATGCCAGCTCTGCCCTAATCATCTGGCTAGTGACTTCAACACAGCTACAAACGACGTTATCCAAAAGAGAAACAAAATACATAAGCACACAGACTGGACTGTCGTGCTGTGCCTTCGCTACAAGTCCCAACAAACTACCACTTTGCAAGCATTAGAAATATGCTTTTAATTCCTTCTAGTTCCAGTACTCCTTGTTATGGTCTAAGAATAAATTATGTCTCTTAGTTATTTAAAAAACCCTTGTTCCTGAAGCATTCATGTCCTCAGAAGCTACCACACCTTTTCTTGGCTGGGGAACCAAGGCCCAGACTTGTGATTTGTCCAAGGCCATATAAAAAGATATTAATAGTGGGAATTTATGTCATGGCCAACATCTGGTGTAGATTATTGACAAATAAGTTGGCTCTCTAAAAAAAATAAAATAATAGTTTTTAAGTTTGTTTACAAAGTTGCTGCATGTTGTTTCCACTATTTTATTAAGAGCACATGGAGCCATGCTTCCAAACAGCAGCATTAAAAATAGACTAGGATTCACGGTGGGTGAAATTCAAGCTTTGGTTTTGATAAGCATCCAGAAGTCAGGACTAGCCAAACTCCTTTGGTCAGCCAAGAATTTATAGCAAGACATTTATTATGGAAAGCTAGGGTAGGAGAAACCTAAACAGAAGCAAGCCGGAGCCTTCCAGACAAACCCATCTGCCATGTAAAGGTATGTCACTGATATCTTGCCACCAAAAGGCAGCTGGGAGAACGAAAAATGTCTAAGCAGCTTGATATGAAGTATTCAAAGAAGGTCAAATTACTTTATTACCCACAGTAGCAAAGTATAACAGATTTTCAGATGAGGATGTTGAAGGATTTGCCTTTTACATCAACACTAAATTTTCCCTGTGGAGCAGCCCAGTTTTTCAGGAGAAGCTTGAAACTTCTAAGTCTAACAAGGAGTGATCTCTGAGATGTCCAGCTCTGTTCCACTTCCATTCACTGCATAGGTAACCCCCCAAAAAAATCCAGCTGAGAATGTTCATTGCTTTCTCCGGATTGAGTTCCACTTTGTCATCCGGAGACACTGGCCAGGTTACAGAAGGAGTAAAGGCAGAGTATCCAGTATTTAGGAATTCATTTAAAAATGCAGATTAAAAGAATGAGAGCACATGGAAAAACAGTAGAGCTCTGACCACACGAAGTCTGCCAAACCCAGGATTCTACAGGAAGGAGATCATAACTGGAGAGCTTTCCTGAGCATGAGTGGGTGACCTTCACAGAATACCATCAACTGGATGCCTGCATTTGGATTTTCTATTTGATTTGCAAACAGACTGCAAAGGTGAAATGCTCAAATATTAACTTAAAAGGTTGGTAAAACATGGCTTAACCCAAACCTCGCTGTGTGTAGTTTCTGGAGATTTTAACTACCTGTCTGCACATCTGTAAGAAATGTGTGAGTTTACCTTGGAACCACAACCCTCTGTTCATAAACCTGGAACTAAGATGTTCTGAAACAGCTTGCTGTCTTTTTAGGACTCTAACATTTAATCCTGTCAGACTTCTGCAGACCTGGAAATGGTTGAACCTGTTCCTGTCACAGCCAGGAAGGATTACTGCATTCTTTCTTCTGAATTATTTTTGCAGAAACTGCAGTTCACCCAAACTAAAGCTGAGGGTTCTTCCTGTGTGCTGAGTATCTGGCACTTTAAAGAATAAGGCAGATTTACCCACTGCAAAACCAGATTACTGATACCAGACTGCAGCCAGATGCTGTTCTGAAATATTTAATCCACACGGTAAAGATCTCTCAAAATCACTTTCCCTTGCTACTTTGTATCTTCAGATGGATTTCGGACTGAGATTTTCTTTACCTGGCACAGCCGCTTCTGGGGCTTTTCTCCACTCTATATACATTTCTCTTCCAGCATCACCATCCACACCCCAGCAGATCTTGCTGCTTCTACCGTTCTTATATGCTGCAGATCCTGCTTTCTCTGGCTGGGACCAAATCCACACCAGCTCATGCCTTACATGATCAAACTGGTGCAAACCAGCAATGCTCAGAGGATAATTCACCAATGAAGTTGAGGCCACTTGTTGTCAAAACAAGGCCAGGCTTTGTGTTTCCTGTTTTAGAAAGTGTTAACTTTTCAAAACGGAGTGTAATTTAATTTCCCGCTCAGATGTGGTCTGTTCAAAACAGTGAGAAAAAGACAAATGATTTTTCCTTCACCTGCTCTTTTGCCTCACCACAAAGGTACAGGTGTGTCTGTCATTCTCAAAGCCTGGGGACAAAGTCAAAGAAGAGGGGGACTTAAAGCTCTGTTTATGAGGAGTTTAAATTTGTTATAAAGGTTGGTTCTCTCCACCTGGCATCATTTAAATGAACAGGTGAATCTCACTTGTTAAAAAATAACACGCTTGATTCTCCACTCAACTCTAATGGATTTGCACTGTTATAACTCTGAACAGACCCATGGGATGGTTACGCCCTACAAATAAACAGAAGTAGCTTTTCTTTCAGCAAATGCAATCTGTTTCACCCTAATGATCTATGTTTCCACTACTGAAAGAAATCCTAGTCCTACTTGGCTAACCCCAGTATTAGTCAATAATGGCTTTTAGAGTATTCAGCCAACCTTCTGGGAAAAACAATATTATATACGTGTTTTGCCAAGGCAGAATTCATAAGCAAAAATATTGGACCAGCTGACATAAATTAGCACAGCTCCATTGACAGAGGTTGCACAAACTAGAAGCTCTGCAAGAGAAAAGAAATAATAAGCAAACTTCCCTACTAGTTATAGGAGAGAAAATTAATGTTTCAATTACCATATTATCCTAAATCATTGGTAACAATAGTTGGGATGATTTCAGTTCTTTCTATATTTTTCTTTTAAGAACACAAATTCCCACAGCTAATTTGAAAAATAACTCTACATAATATGCACACGAGAAAAAAAAAAAAATCTCCTTTTAAGGTAAACAGGCTCTAATTCAGGTTTTCATTATGAGAACAGGATTCTGAGATGGTGTACATAAAATTCAGCTTTTGATATGGTATTAAAGGCTACAATAGATGATTTTGGAGAAGACCTGGCCAAATCTTTACTCAGCTGCTGCAAATGTCTCTTCCCACATGCCCAATTTTGCATGAAAGAAAAGACTGCTCTGTCCAGATATGTCCAAAAGGTGTCCATGGACAAGACCTTTGTCTGGAGTCATTCCAAACAAGTTTTAATGAATTCACACCACACAGGTGGAGAGGTGAAAAGATCAAAGACAAAAGTGCTTGACTTTCATACATCAATTAAAATAGAAATAATCTTTTTCAAAATTATCTGCAGTTTCAGGAAAGAAAAGAAAAAAGAAAGATAGTTTTCAAAACACAGCCTGCACAAAAGCAGCAATCTTTGCTTATTTCTAACAAAGAGGTTGTGGTCCAGTGTGGCCATTTTAAAATCTCTCCATTACAGAAACACTTATTTGGGTTGATTGTAGGACCAACAGCCCTACAAGTTACCCAAAGAAGTTCAGATCAAATTTTTGTGCTGATAGAAATTTGGCAGATAGAAGGATAAAGTGCTGGGGGGCGAATCCCCACCTGGAATAAATGGAATTCTGGGCTGTGCTGATCTCAGGCAGCTGATGGTCCAGCCCTTGGAGACTCCACCATTGTTCCAAGTCAGCCCAGTCAGTTCATGACCCGCCTTGCTCTGACACCCCATAAACTTGAGCATTTCAAAGGAGCAATGACCCTACCAGCTTGTCTACTGTCTCTGATTACCCCAGGCCAACCCACAGCTGTTCCTCATCAAAAAGCTAAAGGAATAAACCCTCCTAATAGCAACCCGAAAATCTGACGGGCATTTTTCCACTCTAATTTGCATATTTGAGCGCTGATTTGCTTATCTCCCAGCCAGTGCTAATTAAAAGGTTATTAACCTCTCTATGAACTTCATTCACATCATAACCTGGTTCCTTTCCCAGCTGACATTACCTTACTCAATTTAAGAGGTGGAATATTCATCATATGGAATGCTATTACTGGGATACCTTGTCCAAAACCGGCATCCACAATTTCTCTACAGATGAAAAATCATATTGAAGTCAAAGACTTGCTGGTCTTTGTGGTCTACTGAAACGGTTTTGAAAGTACATTTATTTACAACCCTGCTTATCCTGCTCACAGCAAATAAGATGAAATGTTACTCTGTTGATAGAAAAACTTGCACATCAGTAATTTTGTCTCTTTAAAGCCACCTAAAATAGGGTCAATTTGTGATCCTCTTCTGACGTGTGTCAGGGAAATCCCTACTTTCTATATATACAAAGATGGCAAAAAGCAAATGCTTCAGGTAGAGCAAATTTGGCAGAACCTCCTCTCACCTGGCAGGTGGATCAGCCAGCAGAGAATGAGTGCCTTCAGGAGAAGACTCAGATCTCCAGGAGAACTATCACTGCTGCCTGCAACAGTCACCTGTTTCATTTTTGGGAAACAAGGAGAACAAAACAGCCTTTCTGAAGAACAAGTCTGACACGAATTTCATTGAAGTTCACAGGATTGCTCCCTGCTATTTCCTGGGAGCTTTGGATCAATTCCCACATTTGGCAACTGAAGGGATGCTCGTGGACTGGAGACTGGAGTAGCTAAAAATAAATCCAATAACAGAACTGAAGTTCTCTGCTTGTGTGGAGGCTCCTGGCAGAAGTGTTGCAGAGAGAGAACGTGTTAAGAAACCCTCATAAAACATAGGTTTGCACTATTTCTCCCTAGTAACAGCAATATTTGTATAATGTGCTCTTGAGTGTATCGTTAAATTTAGAGCTATTTTTAGGTTTGCTCACCTAAAACTACAGGTAGAGGGCACAACAGACAAACCCAAGCAACCAAACAATTAATTAGTGCAAGTTCCTGTGGTGCCTGAGCCAAAAATGTTACTGCAGAAGTTTGATTTCGTACAATGGCTCAGAAGGCCCAAAGATCACAAGCAATGAGCTGCAGGGCTCTATCTCCCTATCCCCAAGTCTCCAACACACACAAGGGCAAAATTGTAACAGTTGGAGACAACACACAGCTCCAGCTGAGTTTTGCCCATGATGAGGAAATAAATTGGCATCAGACACCACAAAGTACCCGAAGGCTTTGCCAGAGCTACCGACTTGCGTGCAAAGCAGTCAAAGGCTGCTCTGACATGCAGCAAATAAAGCTGAGAAAATGACAACTCTGCTTGTAAAATTCAACCACATGGATTAACTCAGGTATATTTAAATATTGCAGGATAACCTTTCATACAAGTCCACTTTCATTTCAGGTGGTATCTCAAACTCCTGGATCTCTGACTGCATTTCACCAAAGGAGAAAGAAGAGAAAGGAAGATTATGCAGAAAACTTAGCATAACTCACAACAGAGGTGGGAAACAAGTGAGAGAAAGCCCCTGCTTTATTGGCACAGACACATCTTTTTACTCTCTTTCAGCACAGTGGGGGAGACAAATCCAAACTCAGCAGCGAAGAGCTCCTGAGCGCACTGTCATTAAGGACATCCAGGGTTGGAGAGAGAAGTGAAGCTGATGCAGAGTAGCAAACACTTTTCCCACTGGAGCACACAATCAGGCAGAGGAGCAAGGATAAGAATCTGTGGAACACAGAATCTGCTCCTCCTCCCTTTCCAGGCCTCCTCTGAGGAGGAGCACAAGTCCTCTGTGACCACAGGTCATCCAGGTCCCAGGGATGGTCCACAGAGCATTGGGACGACTTCCCACGTGGATGGTGAAGCCAGGACCTAAATCCAGATATATTGCTCCAGAAAAATGGAGCACAGCAATAAAATAAACGTGGCAATACCCTCATGCGTATAAACAATCCAAGCTGTTTGTATGTCAAGGTCAGACATTCATGTCAGCTGGTCAAGGGCTGCATGCACTGATTTTGCTCTGCGGTGAAATCACAGTAAAATAATAAAGTTGTGTAACAGGGGTTTGCTGGATACAACTGAAATGCAAAATTTTCTTTCTTTTTTATTGTAAATGGATGCACAGAAAAAGCTTCAGTAGCAAGCCTGACATGGCCTGAACTTGTGCAAACCTTTGAAGAGAACACTGACAATTAGTATTTCAATTTTTGAGGGGAGGCAGGAGAAAAGGGACAGAGTTAATGATTTCTCCAAATCTTTAGCAAAATGGCTTCTTTGTGGTGGGTTTTAATTTTTTTGTTCCAAAACTTGTGTTTGTTTCTTTTTTAACCTGATTCATCAAGAGCTGCAGATCTGCTGAGCCATGTAGAGTAGTAAGGCAATTCAGCAGTGAATTCTGATCATTGTCCTGTGTGAGAGAATATTTATGCATGTAGCATATTTATGTCTATAGAGGCATGTTAATTTACCATTTTTTTAATGACTTGCTTTTAAAGCGCCAGTCTTAACCTGATGATGCAACTCCAGTTCTTAAAAAAGACTACACGGCATGCACAGAAGGCTGCAGAAATCAGAAGTCCTATTCACTGCCGTCAAGTTGTAAATCTAAAATCCTGTGCTGTCACTATGGAGACTCTGATGTGAGAGACCCTGTAGGAAACAGGGCATAATGTCCAGGATATCTCATTCCTCAATGCCCTGCACAGCCTCTCTGACAGACTACAGAATGCAGCATTTCCTCCACAGCAGTTATAACTCAGCCTGTGAAGAAACAGTGACCTCTTCCATTGGGTGACCAGGGGAAAAAGAAGTCAGCTTGGTTGTGTCAAATGCAAACTCTGGGGTTTACGGACAAAGTGGAAAAAAAAAAAAATAAGAGTCATTCCTCATCAGCCCAAATGATTTTTGCTTTAAACCAGAAATCTTAAATTTTGCATTTGATAAAATTAGGTTTTCCAGAGGAATTCTTCTGTACTTACTCTTCTCTTCACATGTTCAAAATGTTTTGTACAAACTAAAAAGCTGAAAGTTCTCAGCTGGTAAAACCTATGTTAGACAGTTCAGATTTCCAAAAATATAGTGATAAAGCACTAAAAAAGTTTCAACATCTCTTCCATGTACTCAGTACTTTTAGCCGAGATTATTTACCACTTTGTCCCAACCTTACAGAGAGTGCATGAATTCCAGCAAATCTGTGATTCATTGCAGTAACTTGGGTTTGTTCAACAAGCACTTCAACTGCAGGCTCAAAAACATGCTAAGGCTTGAACTCAGAATGAAAAAACTGTATTCTGTTTTTCTAAATGTAGAAATGAAATTCTATAAAGAGGAATAGTGCTGCTTGCCTATGAAATGTGGTCTTTTATGCAGATACAGTCAGGTGGAGAACACTGCCCTGGGCTGAAAGACCAGCCTGAGTTATCACAGCAGCAGGAGGGTGGGAGGGAACGACTGGTGCTGCGTTTGCAAATTTGAACTGAATTTAAACCTTTGGTCAACAACATTACTCTCCTGTCCCGTGCTGATCCCAAGCACTGTACTAGGAGAGCAGTGGGTTTTTTCATTTGTTTGGTTTTTGCAAGAGTCTTACCCAGCAGGGAGTGGAGGAGACCAATCCTGGAGGTGTAGAACAGGCAGCTCCTCTAGAGGCAAGGCTGACAGCACACACTGAACTTCTGTGCACAGGAACTGGTTAAAGTGTCCCCGCCCTCCCAGAGCAAAGCTGCCCTGAAGTCAGGATGTTAAACCCACAGCTATCTGTCCAGAAGGGTTTGGAAGAAGTGAATTTTGGAGTCAGGCTTGGCCTGGGAAAGCAAAGATGGAGAAACTTTGAATACTGTGAGCGAGTCAGGCAGCAATGGCAGTGCTGAGCACAGCTCAGCTTGGGGCTTGTTTTAACTATGACTTGGGGGTTTTGCACTGAAGTTTTACAGACAGAAATTGCTGCCTGTACAGTGGAGAAGTGACAAGCAGGATAATAGAATAGAATGCTGGAATGGTTTGGTTTGGAAGGGACTTTAAGGATCACTTCGATCCAACCCCCCTGCCATGGGCAGGGACACCTCGCACTAGACCATGTTGCTCAGAACCCCATCCAGCCTGACCTCAAACACTTGCAGGGATGGGGCACCCAGTTCCAGTGCCACCACCGTCACAGTAAAGAACTTTCTCCTCGTATCCAACCTTAACCTTCTGTCCTTCAGTTTGAATCTATTCCCCCTTTTCTTGTCACTCCAGGCTCTGGTAAAAAGCACCCTCCCATCTTTCTCGTAGGCTCTGTTGAGGTACTAGAAGACTGTAATCAGGTCACTCCTAAGCTGACTGTTCCAGGTTGAGCAAACCCAATTCCCTCAGCCTTTCTTTGTAGGAGAAGGGCTCCATCCTCTAATCTGAGAAGTGAAATATGTATGTTTTTTAAAAAGGCACATTTAATTTTGCTCGAGGTAAGTTTCACACACAAAGTTACACTAAAGGTGCCAAAACAAGATGTTTATCTCAATGCTCCCACAATTACAGCAGAGAACAACTTCTAACCCACATTTTACCTCCAAGATAGAGAATTAAAAGAAGCCACATGTGTTTAAGCACTGCCTGTAACTCCTATTGATGATAAAGGGGGCCCAGGGGACTGGATCAGCTGTGCACACACCTGAAGGTAAGCGAGTGGAACTCCGTGACACCAGAAAGTCAGCACTGCTTGCACATTCACCAACTCACAGTTTGCACAGCTCAAGCACCAGTTTTCTCCTCCTCCACAAAAAGACAGGATGATTTAATGTCTTTCCAGGTGTACTGAGCATTCCCTGTCCCCCTTCAGATTGCTCCATACACAGCTCCTCAGCACACCACTAAGGCAGCTCTGTGGCTCAGGCATGATGTCCTTGACCCAGGATCTGGGCGAGGATTTGGCCATCAAAGAAGTAATGTGCCAATAGCAAAAGAAGTTAAAAATGCTGTTGGACATAGAACAGATTTAGCTTTTCTCACTTAGCTGTAAATACCAAAGCAGGGTGTGCAATTCAAACGGTGCCTTCTCATTCTTAAAGGGTTTAGGCTAGGAATTTGCTGTGTCCATGGAAACACCAGGAGAAAGGATTTCAAGTGAGATTTCCACTTTCTACCACTTGCTTTATTGCGTCTTTTCACAATGCATGAGTTGCTGTTGGGTTTGCTTGCAAACAAGGACCTGGGCTTAATCCCACCTGTCAGGCAAGCACAGCAGACAGCTTCTCTTCATTATCCTGCCCCAACCCCACTTTAGAGTCTCACACGGAGGCAATAAATATTCCTGGATTAACATCCAAGATACAGGTGGATAGAATAGAAGCATGCACACCTTACCCTGAGAATGGGCTGACATAGTCCATGCTTGGGGTGGCTTTGTTAAAGCAGTCAGCAGGGTAGTTGGAAGATGAATAATTGAAGAAACAGCTTCTTTAATATGAACCATGGGCAGCATGTGGTGCAACTTTCCCTCTGTTTCCCCCTCCCCAACAAGAATTCTTCATATCAAGCTGGTTTGGTGCTAAGTGCACATATCTAGGAGGCATTTCTCTCCAAAATTTGGATCCAAACACACATCAAAAATAACAGTTCATCCGTCACGGTTGGGAAGCATGTATGACAAGAAAATATTTGCTTTGCTCTGGTTTTGTGTTTGGTTTGCTGACCGCTTATATCAAAAAGCTAGAACAGCTTTTTCATCTTGCCGTAGTTTAGAAACATTTATAGGACAGATGGTCTAAATTTGTGGGTTTTATAAACTTAATGAGAATGTAAAAAAAAAAAAAAAAGGCGCATATGGGTGCAATATTTTCTGGGGCTTCTTTGAGCTGGCCAAGAAGTAGCCCACTGCAGAGGGGAGTAACAGTTTCATTGGGAACTCATTCCAAGGTTTACAAATGACTGAGAAGAGGGACTGCCACAGGCTTTCTTCGCCTCAGTACCAGTTTCACTTCCACTGTGTGGTATAGGGAAAACATACATTTATTTATTCTTCCCAGCAAGCAACATTTCTTAAACTTTGCCTTCACATAAGTGCTAAATGGGCTGGCTGTGGTGGCTCAGCAAAATGCACAGGTGGTGCTCCATCCTCTGTCCTGAAGCTTTGCTCTTGGGTCTCCTTGCAGGGCCCAACAAAGACTTTGGCTCTTAGTTCCTCTAGGATGATTGTATTATCTTTGTCCTACAGGCAGCGCTCTCTGTCTCCAGACACCACCATTACAAAAGGACACTGACAATGTAATCTGGGCTTCAGGTCAGACCAGAGCATGGGAGCTGGGGTATCCCTATGGAGGCCCTGGTCCCAGGCTCTGTCACAAACTTTGGGCAGTTCAGCATGACTTTTGTCCTCAGGTGGGCTCCAAACAGAGCCACCATGACCACACAATGAGGGAGCAGAGTTCTCTCTTCAGGGAAGAGCCAAGTATCCCAGTATCCAATCTTTCTCCACTTACTCCAAGAGCTGGTTAGTGTGAGTGTCCCTCAAAGTGAATTGATCAGTGAACAGAGTAAAATCAGCTTGTAAGGTCAGTGAGAGCCCTATTTCCTCACTATTAAACAACGAATAAAAAGCACCATCTTTTCAGGCACCTAGTACCGGTCAAGGTTTCCATCTGAAAACTTAATCTCACCTGAAACACTTCAGGTTGAAATAAAGTTTGCTGAAGATGTTTTTGTGAAACAACATCCTTGGTATAAGACTGAGATTAAGAATCTCCTGTTAGGGAAAGATCCTCCTTCATCCAGCGTCCCAGGCTGAAAAAGCAAATTTAACAGATCAGCTTCCAGTTCTTCCTTATGTGAGCTATTAAAATATTCATGAACAAAGTGTAATCCATCAAAACAAGTTCCACCAACTTAAGACCTCAATTTTTACTGTGGACAGTCTTCTTCCAATGAAACACACTAGGAGGCATGAACCTCAAATTATTTTCAGTGAAGTATTTCAGAATGTTGTCACATAAGCTGTCACTTTTAGTTTGTGCATAAACACAGCATTAAGAAAAAACAGGCAGCAATTCTCTCAAAATTATTGTCTAAGCCCCTTTGCAATCTTAGGCACGCACTGTTTCATTTTACACCCAGCTGCTGCTTCCAAAATCTTCTTCAGGATCCTGATTTTTTATATTATTCTCTTTAAATGTGACAGCTCAGACTATGGTCAGGTGTGAAGGAACTGCGCAATACTTTGAGGAAATCCTGAACAAATCCTTTCTCCCACTCATTTCAGGGGGAATTTAAATGAGCAAGGCTTGCAGACTGTGCAGGCCTTGCTTTAGCTTGATTTCAGGCACTCTTTTACCAAGCGGCTGAATAGAAATCTCACTTATTAACAAGCAGAGCAAAAGCAGCACAGGGCAGTGCTGTGCCCTGGTCTGACCCCCAGGATTCCTCTGCACGTTATCAGTTTGAGACAGGACTGCTGTGTGTACAAAGGGCTTACTCCCAATGATAAGTCATCTCTAGACAGGATCCAACAAAATCCAGCTATTCTGGGATCAGAAGGAGGCTGTGATTATACAAAAATCACCTTTTCATGCAAGGCAGAAGCACGCCTGCCCCCCCCCCCCAGCTCCTTACTCACCCCCACCTTCCAATAACTAAACTTCTCAACAAACGTTCAGCAAATATTTGGACAAACAGCCAAGGACTTCTCAGAACATCAAATGATTATTAAATCTTAAAGTGTGCTCTCCAAAAATAATTTTCTGCTGCTGTTTGTTTGTTTGAAAGGAAGGGTAGTAAAATCCACAGATGTGTACAGCCATAAACCTTTAGATGAGACTCAATTTCCTTGATGTCCAACGATAAAATCCACTAATAAATGTGTACAGATGCAAAGGCCTATTTGTTGTCCTGTCAAGTCAGGCCATGTGGAACAAAAAACCTAAAAGCAACCAGGAGAGGAACTAATGATGTAGGCTTGCCTCTGCCAAGATGCACTTACTGCAGTTCCTGTGACATTTAAGGAACATAATGATGGGACATTCCTTTTTAACTTTATTGTTTTGTCAAAAGAGGAGTTTTACAGCTGAAGATCACGTTCCCAAGATAGTCAATTAGGTTATGCAGATTTACACACACACTGTGATCTCCTTTGTGCAGCATGACCAGTTTCTTTGCTAACAATCACTCACATTTGATGACAAAGATGGGGCTGGTGTCAATATCTCCCATATAGAGCCGGAATTTTTTTTTTTTTTAATGCTTTCCATGAAAAGATCTTTAGATCTCCTGGTGCATCAAGACAGCTTTTCTTTTTTTAATCTCCAGATAATTATTTCTGAATGTGCAAATATAGTTTTCAAGGGGAAAAAAACCCACTCTCTGGAGTAACCAAACACCAGATTTCCGCAGTATGAAAGCCATTTTAAGGCACTGTGGTGTGCTTCGTGGTTAGCCCTGCTTCTACTTAATTAGGGACCTAAGTTATAAGTCCACAGCTGCAGGAGAGCAGTAAATAGCTATTGCTGACTTCCTTATTGCCAATATGTACATCATGATTGTAGGGTGAAGAGCAGGGAGCTTTTCGTAAACACTGCCTTGTGCAGCAACAGTACTTTGATGTCATAAAAATGCTGTTACATATTTTAAAGTCTTAATTGTGGTCCACTGCGGTGCTGTCAGCTTCCTGGTGGAGCACTAACCCTTTCCGTGATTTCTGGGGGATGCAGAACGCTTCTTTGCAGGTTTCCTAATTAACGCAGCCTACCCTCGCTGATTGCAAAGCACCAAGTTGCCCTATAGCACATGATTTCCATGCTGGAGAGGGAAAGGAGAGGGGGGCAGGAAAGGAAAAAATGCCCTCCCCCTCACCTCCCCAGTTTGAAGGGCACTTGCCTGCTCCATATTGTTCTGATTACCAGTATCCGCTTGCTCACTATTAGGAACACTCCCCCACTAAACACCCTGGCCAGAAACCCCTTAATTCAGTGCCTCCAAGACAAGAGTCCCCGCAGCAGTGGTCCCAAGTAACCCTTCATCTTTCACCAATCCTGGCTGCAATATCCAGACAAACCCTCCCACCTCAGCACATTCTACCTTTGTGCATGG
Source organism: Chamaea fasciata (assembly GCF_029207755.1). Taxonomy (NCBI): domain Eukaryota; kingdom Metazoa; phylum Chordata; class Aves; order Passeriformes; family Sylviidae; genus Chamaea; species Chamaea fasciata. The sequence goes on along the minus strand of NW_027094088.1, from coordinate 7,673,700 downwards.
ACTCTCCAGGCTCTCTCTTCTACTTGCGTTCTTCAGGTCACCCAAAACTGAAAGCCTTCAAATTTCTTATCTAATTTTTTAGTGCCCTATCTTGCTTCTACACCCACGGTTGCTGCCTTAGTAAAAATTTTTTTCAACCAGTTCTCAGCCTTTTTGATTCCCTCCATGGCAGGCAACTTCTGATTGCTGCCCCAGAAATGGTGGAAAGGTGTCCGAAAAAGCCTCAAAACAAGCAAAGCTTGCAAGAGCAAAAATTCACCTGGTGTCACCAAAACCACTCCTGTTCCCAAGCCAGTGCCAAGCCCTGCCCCTGGCTGCAGGGCCAGCTCCTCAGGGGGATGGGACAGACACTGCAGGACCCACCAGCCCCCCTGAGCTCACACTTGGCAGGAATCCCTGGGTCTCCACACAGCCACCTGATCCAGAGTGCTCTCTCCTTGTCTCCAGGATCCACTCCTATACTCTGGGCTTTGCAGGTGGTCTACACGGCCACAGAAGTTCCTTCTGGCCTCCAGAGCACCCCTTATTCTGGAGAGATCAGGCCATCAGCAAATAAGAACTCAGCCTCAGAAGAAAACTTTAGGAAGTGGACAGGACACTGAAGAGAAGGACTTAGGTCCAGTCCTAGCTCTGCTGTTACCCTGATAAGCACAAAGACATCTTTTCCTCTTTTCACGCTTTTCTCCACGTGTTCCCACAAAGGTTACAGGAGCCATGGAGACCAGCTCCTCTCAGCACAAGGTATTTGGCAGGTGTGGTGGGCAACACATAGAGGATGGCACTTGCAAGCTCACATTCTACTTCATGTCAGTAAATAAAAGCCACCTTTTCCCAGTTAGGCTGAACAGGCTGTCAGGAAAAGGTCCCAGGTCCTTTCCTTGTTGCCAGCGATGCATTTAGGGATCAAACATCACCTGCAAACAGGCTGCTGACCTCAAGTAGTCTTTCTAGACATCCTTGTAAACAGAAATAAAGAACAATGCTAGAAATCACAGAGGGAGGACTTACATCTACAGAGATGAGATTTGCGCAGTGTCCCTGGTAAACACCAGCACTTTGGAACTTGTCTTGATGAATGGGGTTGTCTGATGGCAACACAATGGGGACCGGTGATGAAATGGTGACAAATGGGTTTCCTCCCGGCTAGACTCAGCTATTATTTGCCATCAGCACAGGCTGTCTCATGGAAACATATTTTGCAACATGAACACTGAGTTCATGCAAAAAAACCCCAAAGAGTCCTGTCTGACAAAGGCAGCTCCCAGAGCAAGAAGCAACTGAAGGCACAGAAGAAGACAACAGCTGTCTCCAAGGGAATTGTAGACCTCAAAGAATGACCCAGCAAAGTGAGAGATGGCTTTAGTTTATACACCTGCATTTACCAAGTCAGCAGAGCATCTGAGATCAGCCTAAGCTCAGTCTTCAGATAAGGGATATCACCAATGAAAGGAAATGCAGGGGGAAAAAAAGCTGGCCAGAAGCAAGGAGAAGAGTTAAGACAAATTTAATAGGCATCACAGTAGGGAGCAACAAAAGGAAAGATATTTGTGAAGCCATTATAAATTGGCAAGGAAAGTAGGGGAAGACAGACACATCAGTCACACAGGAGAAGAAAAGAGCTTTGCCAGAACTGAATTGTCAGGCTGTTTCATAGTGACACCCAACCCATTTGGTCATGCTTCAATTCAAGCCGAGTTTGTTGGGTGTCTGGGCCTGCAAGCAGCTCTTCTGAAAAGCTACAAATGTCACCCCCAGAGCTGCCTCTGGGTGGGAGACTCACATCTGGGAGCAGCCTAAGATCCCTAAAGGAACAGAAAGATCTGTCAGTCCAATTACAAAGACCAAGTGTGAATTTTTTTTCTGAAAGGGCACACCAAGAACAAGCTAAGGGAACATCTGAGCACTTTTTCCTTCACTCTTCGCTGTCCTAAAGGGATTAAATGATACAAGGAATGCAGTGGGATAAATGAGAGATTAGAGACAAGTTTTAAAGTCCTGGTTAGTCACTTGGCGCACAGTGGAATCCAAAGCCACGCAATCATTCCCCTAAAGAGATCCCATAGGATATCACTGATAGTGCAGGAGGCACTCAAATGCTGCACCAGGAAGCGCAGCACCCCTGAATGAAACCAAGGTCTTAGGATCAGGTATACTGTGGGCTGCTTGGGGATAAATGAAAATAAATACGAAACACATGCAAAACCCCCAAGAAACACCACCAAAACAATACATTTAAATAAATAAATAAAAGTTTTATGCTTCATTGACTGGCTTTATGTTTGCATATCCAGCAACAATGGATATATTTGCCTCAAGGCTCTTGCTGGCATCCTATTTCTTGCTGATATATTAGAAGTTCAGGGGAAAATGTTTTATCAGTAAGTGCTAAACTACTGACTCAGAGCATAAAGTCAGAGCTTTCATGCTTAAAGTAAATGGCTGACTTTTCTCTAATTACTAAAATCAAATAATTCCTGCTTCTGCCAGTTTCTCTGTGTCACCTACTGGCCACTTGCTTTGTGTTCTAAGACTTCTTTGTATTCATAAACTGAGGCTTATAATGCTTTTCAACAGCACTTTTCACCAACTCTTGGCTGCTGTTGGTGAAGCTCCGGACTCCAGTCTCAATTTCAGAAAGGTAGCATCAAGCATGAGAGGCCACCACACCAGCTGGAGTCTACAGCAATAAATAACCCTTAAAAAGAAATAAATCAAGTCTCCCTTATACTGTATATATTTTAAAGCCCATACAACAACAAAACAGATTTAGCAGCCAGTAGAAGTGCCATATCTTCATTCACAAAGCTTCACTGAGAGACAGGTCCCTTCCACTTTCATCTTTTTCTGAGAAAAAAAAAATCCTTCCAAAACTCTTTTATGGGAAAGACCAGTGGTCAGTCAGAACCAAACCAAGAGATACAAGAGCCAGGAACACCAAGTGGGGCTCTACTGCACACCGATTTGATGAATCATGTCAGAGATGGAGCTTGAAATAACTGTAAAACCATTACCAGAATCCAGATTATGAAAGGATAAATTAGGCAAGCCGTCCCCATCCACAGAGTAATTGGGGAGCAGTTTTTAGCATAACCAAAGGGCCACTTAGGCAATATTAACTCTTAAGCTCCAAAAGGGTCGCTGCACAGTAGCTCAGGCAGAAGTTCTATTTACACTGGATGTGAGTGGGTACTTATATACCCACCTACAGGCAGGGACTTGTGGATACCCCCAAATTGCTGACTGACTCAGGAGGAACATTTCTGGAAATAATGATTCAGTGCCATGGGGTGGCTGCATGAATCTGTTCCCTCCCATGAAACCCAGCACAGACACCCACAACCTCAGGTCTGTGGTATTTCTCTCTTTGGAAACATGCAAAAGTGTTGGGAGTGTTCAAATATCTTTAAACAGTGTAGAAGATCTTATCTACTGTGTTGCATGCAGCACCCAATGCTGGCAGGCTACCTGGAAATACCATTCCTTTGGATTTAATTATCAGTATCTGTGTTTGTTTCATTTCCCCACCACCCACCAAAAAAAATTAAAATCCAGTAAGGTCTATAGACAGCTTCATTAGCTTAGGTTTTACAGCATTACCTTAGCTTAGCTTCTTAAAACAGTCCACATTAATCTAATTTCTTAATGGGCACTGACTTCTAAAACATATTTATGACCCAAATGAATTCCTTCAAGTTCTTCCAATAGGCTTCCTTTTACCTTAGACAGTACAGAAGCGTTTCCAGGCTGAAATCCCATTTGTGTCCTAAATTCCTGGCATGTCCACGGCACGATGTCTATTTTTCAAAGAATGTGAAATTCTGACAGATGCATGAATAGAAGGCATCAAAACGACTGGAGGAGGAAACAAAAGAAAGAAAGAAGCAAAATACTTAACTCCTTGAAGCAAACATACCTCAAAAGCCATTATTTTAGGAAGAACACAGTAACGTCTGTCCAATTCTAATAAACAAGATTTAGGATAGGAATCTAGTTTAGGAACCAAAAAAAAAAAAAAAAAAAAAAAAAGGTTGTAGTTACACCTGGGATGAATTTGGCTTAGCAGCCCACTTATCTGTACGTAAAAGTTAAATAAATTCCCCTTAAACAGCAGGTTATCAAGCAGAAATCAGCAACACCTGCTATATTTGTACAATAACAATAACAAGCTGGGATGCCATTCATTTATGCTAAGAAGAATGCCAAGTTTGCCAAGATTTGTTTTGGCCGCCGGTAAATCTATGTCTAATAGGCAAGTGATGCATTTCATGGAAAATAAGCTGCACCTGGATTTGAGTCATACCTTGTCCCCTTGAAAACCTGTCATATCCTCCTACTTAAATGTCTCTGATACAATAAACACATGAGCATAAACAAGGCCTGACTCTTTTGCCCTGTCTCTCTCTTCATTCCAGACAGGAAACATAAACCAGCTAACAGCCTGAGATGCATGAAACCGTTTCTACAGCTACTTCGGGCCATTTGTTTAATGTCATCCAGGATCTCTTTTGTGCACTGGACAATTTTCCTACCATGTGTTTGCTTATTGTGTTACCTGCTGCTGCATTTCCATGCAGAGAGAGCCATGTAATAGAAACTGGAGCCAGCCTAGTCTTCACAGAAGGTGCCTGATCCTGCTCCACTGAGGTAAATAAGAGCTTCAAAAGGGACAGATGGTGCAGGTGGACTCATAAAACGTAGCTACATTAATATTCTTGCAGTGAAAACTATGTGAAAAACGTGGGGGAGAATGGTATGTGGACTGGAATGGGCATCATATGGGTGACGCTACACATTTGTTACCAGCCATGACTTGAAAAATAAAGAGATAAGAATATCTTCTCGTCTAGGTTCCAGCATGACCAAAGTGCACATGGGTGACAGTGACAGCTTTGGAGGGGCTGTTGAGCCAGGCAGCACGCAGGGACAATCCAGCCCCACATCCATCCCGGGCAGACAGGGAGCAGGAGGGTGGGGAACGGAGCAGGGTGGTGCCTCAGCTGAGTGAGGAACTCCCGACACCTGCAAACAGCTGCATTCCTCAGCTTGGACAAGTCACATCACTGCTCCCCGGAGCACATGGCAGCAGGGAAAGCAAGGCACCGGCACTCCCACACCAAGACGCTTGTGCAGGAATGTCAGCAATGCTATCCCGAGTTTCTGCACCACAGTTACAGAGGTCATGCACACATGTGATGCATGGAAACCCCTTGCTTTTGAAAAGCCCCATTCCCCCAGCAGTTAGAAAACCCCTCAGGCCTGCTACAAGTACAAGGATTGTTGCTGTATGAAAATTCTCGCTACTATTTTAGGTTTTAAGTGTTTTACTGGCACAATTCAGCCAATTTTCCCCTCTTTGCCTGTCACGTGTCACATTACAAGGCAGGTGCAAAGCTTGCAGAATTTCAAACTTTCACATTTAACATATTTTTCCCTTCATTTATACATTGACTCTTCCATACAGGATCTACGCATGTCGACACACCTGAAAATGGGTAACTAGATCCCTTTTCCACATTTAACGAGTGCTTCCCTCATTATTCTCCTTCCTGTAGGGCCACACAGGTAGATATAAAAGGGAAAATTAAAATGACTCAAAGTCACTTTAGTAATCCCCAGACCACCCATGTCATTAGCGCTGGTCCTCCAGCAAATGCTCCATTTCAAGGGGTTCTATGTCACTTGCAATAATTTCAGAGCAAGACAGACCATAAAACCTCCTCGAGCTGCTCGACAGAGGCAGTGGGACACACACTATGGCACTCCAATAACGCAGCCTAAACACAGCAGCTCCCCAACAAATCACAAACACTGGTTAACAAAGAACTAGAGTTTCCCACCCACCCCAATGGTTTTTCTTAAACTCCCTGGCTCATTCCATAATTCTGTTTTCTTTCTCGGACTTTTCAGTGGGTGGAAAGAACTATCGGACAAAACCAGTTTACTGAGAATTTCTGAGAAGAGGTTGCCTGGGTTGGGGTTGTGCGTGTATGCCTGACTGCTGAAGTAATGTCAGGGCAACCAGGGAGAACATGGTGACCTGGAAAAAAGCCTAACCCTCGGGAAGGGAATGTGGGTAGTGATAACAGGGTTAGACAAGGGACAGAAAGGGAAACGGAGGGTCGATTTGCTGATGTGTGCATGTTCAGGCAAGTAGTATGGGAAATGAAAAGGAGGAACTGAAAGCATCAATACGTAATCAAAATTATAGGTTAGTTGGCATAACATATAATGGAATAACTCATATGACTGGAAAATTAACATTGAACATGTTCAGGAATAGCAAGCAGGGGAAAAGAAAGCCTGTTCAGAAACAGACAGGGGATATTGCTGGAAGAATGGATAAAACAGCATGAAAAATGGTAAGAGCCACAGATGCAGTTTGTTAAATCCTAAACTTTGAAGGTGATGATGAAAAGAGGCTTCTTGCCCCCCCAAAATTCTATTGTACGATTACCCAAAGGGAGATTTAAGGCATCCTGATATCTTCTGTAACATCTGCTGTACCTTTCCCAAGAGCACAGTGTCCAGGGAAGGCAACAAGGGCAAAAAGAAGCAGCTTGGCCTTGATTAGTGAGGAGGAGCCAAAAGAGACATAAAGCAACAGGCGCTTTTGTGATACTGAGTAGTAACAAGGCAATCAGAGGAGAAGGAAGATCACAGACAGCATTAAAGGCACCAAAACTTGCTCAGGCTGCCATGGCTCACACAGACACTGTTGTGTATTTCCATGCAGATATGAACACAGCAATGCTGCAGTCTGGTTTGGAAGCACAAAGCAGTGTCCCAGAGGAGCTGTGATCCGGGTAAAGCTGTGGCATCCAGTTATTACCAACTCTACGTTTTCCTCATGTCCTAATGGGAAAAGAACAAAAAGTTACAAATGCTTTGCTATAATTAAATTTTCATCCACAAATTAATTCCAAGAGGTGAATGATGAGTTCTGTCTAAATAATGTCTCAGAGGCATCTGGAGCAGTGCCTGCACTTAGTAGTAAAGCTTTTTCAATAAAAACTCTCTGCTCCGTGGCACTGAGTCACTCATAGTAGCAGAAGTTCACTTGCAATATCACATATCACCATCAGCGACTCTCATGTGTTCCAGGCTTTGAAGGCACGGCACTGATGGAGAAGCTGCGTTTGAAATGGCGCTCAAATGCTGGGGTTACAAACACTCACAGGTTCAGTGCCATTTCTAAATGATCAGAGGATAAGTCTGATGCTGCTACTCAGATTATCTCCGGGACCTTTCTCCTTTGCAAGAACTCTACCACCAACTGCAATTAGTTGCTCCCAGTAAGTCACTTTTCTAAGAAAAAAAAAAAAGCACATAACAATCGAAAAACCTAGTGTCCCTCTTCTGTAAGGACAGGCTGAGAGAGCTGGGGTTGTTCAGCCCAGAGAAGAAACGGTTCTGGGGAGGCGTTCCAGCACCCAAAGGTGGCTACGTGAGAGCTGGAGAGAGATTTTCACAAGGGCTGGAATGACAGGACAAGGGGGGTTGGATTCAAACTGTTGTAGGGTGGATTTAGACAAGATAACAGGAAGAAATTATTTACTGTGAAGGTGGTGAGGCACTGGAACAGGTTATCCAGATAAAATGTGGATGCCCCATCCCTGGAAGTGCTCAAGCCAGGTTGGATGGGATTTTGAGCAACCTGGCCTAGTGAAAGCTCTCCCTGCCCACAGCAGGGCAGCTGGAAAAAGATGGTCTCAAATGTCTGTTCTAGCCCTAGCCATTGTGTGATCTGAAGTCCAGGCAGGAAATGAATTTACAACCCACAAGTAATATCATACTATTTGTAATATCTGCTAAATTCCTTCAGCAGACCTATAGCACAGGTTGGTAGGATACACCTGTCATCCACTTGCAGCAGTTAAAAAAAGAGATCATGCAAGATGCTTCATGAAGCAAACAGTAAACTGGGATCCTTTAGAGGGTAAATCACTGTAAATGATTTGATTTGAGTTTGGGATTGAGCTGGTGATTTAACATGGCCACAGAGCACAGGCATAGATATTTTAACTCTTTAGTGGAATCTCAGAGCCTTTCTACTTACCTGGTGATATTTCTATACCATATAAAGGAAATATTTAAAACCAAAGGCAAGAGTCCTTCTGCCACATAAAAAAAGATTTAGTCTCTTTGTCAGGGGTAGATGTCACAGTGCAGGAAGTGGCCAGACCACATTTGTGCCTTTGCACACACAGATGGACACCATTTCATTTTCTTGAGCAGCAGTTTACTCAGAATAAATTGCTGTTGATACGTCAGGTGAAAACCCACAACAACAACCATGTTCAGAAAAGATTACAACAGGCTTTGTGGCCAGGATGCCTTAAGGATGGCTTTGACCTAGTGACAGGAATTACAAAGACTGTAATTATCAATGGCATGGCCACAACAGACCATCAAAGTTTTAAAAAATTAGTGGGTTTTCTTGTATGTTGGGGATATGTCTTAAGTAGAGAAAGACTTCTTTTGGAATGAAGCCATCTATACAAGGACTTGCATCTGCACAAGTTATCTGATTGTAATTCCACTCAAATATCCCACAAGGATGAGTCCCTTGCAAACCTTTCCCCTCAAGGAATCTCTTTCTGGTCACCTTTTCCTGCACTTTCTAGTCTTGCCACAGCAGCAGCTCTGCTCCTGGGGAGTGTGAGCTGCTGGTGTGTGAAGCACACCCGAGTGGTCCCTCAGAGCAGTGACACACACAGGCACTGCTGGCTTGGCTCACACCTGAGCAGAGAGCAGGGGGAATCACTGAGCAACTCTAATCACATTGGAGGGATCACTGTGTAATTTCTGTACCCTGAGTAAGTCCTGGGTGGGTCACTCACTCTCATCACTGAGTGCCCTTCTGTTAGCAATTGACTCAAAGAGCAAAGCAGGGAGGGATGTTCCTATTTAGGCTTCATTCCACTTACCTGTTCCAACATGTACTTGACTGGCACTCAAAGCTACAAAGCACCCACAGACAAAAACAACAGCCATGCCAATCTGTTGGTATTCTAAACAGCCAGATACATCTCCCGATAAAGTAAAAATTGCAACTGTGCTGTCAGAGTTTAATCCCCTGAGCTCCTCTTTTCTGTAGCTGGCAGTGGTAGAAGGGATGGAGGAAGCACTCCAGTAGACAGCCCACATTCCCATAAACATTTTCCAAACCCAGGTTTCACTGAAGTGTTGCATGTACCTTGACACAGACCAAGGACTAACAGTAGCATACACAGAATGGAAAAAGCAGACAAGCCTTCATAACCTCTCCTGAACAATTTCATCCTTAAGAGGCACATTTATTCACACAATTCACTGCCACAACTGAAGCACTGCTTAAAAAAAATTTGGCCTTCATTGTTTTTTGATGGACTGCCTTTTCAATTATTTTTCTTGCCTTTAGCATCCATCTTAATACTCTAACAGCTGCCTAAATGGTCAAAAAAATGTGATCTTCTGTAGAGCTGCTTGGAAAGTGCTTGATTTTTCCTGGGCAAAACTTCAATGGAAATACATAATAGTTTTCATCTCAATTTTTCAAAGGAAAAATTCAATTTTTCAGCTGAAACTCAAATACTAAAATATTTCAACCAAAACCCAAAGTATTTCCATTAGGAAATGCTACTGCGTGGTGTCCTGGGAGATGGAATTCCAGATCCCATGCTCTCATTTCCCTTTATGCCCCATGATACAGCTGATTTCCCTTTTTCCAGATGAAAGCTGCTGCATCACTGAAGTTGTATTTCCTAATTCCTGGTGGGGCGCACACTAGAGAAATGAATGGGGATCTGAGACTGAAGAATACCAGCAAATTCCCACACTACCCTCTCAGATTATACAGATGGAAACATTTTGGTTTTCAAGAAAGGTTTCAAGAAATGGTTTCCCTGGAAAGCAAGCCCTTTTTCAAGGTAAGCTTAATTGAAAACCTGTGATTTCTGTCAACAGGCAGTTTCAGGACAGCTATTTTGTTTCAGCTGGTTGAACAGATCCTGCTGTTGAGCAGTATTCCAGATTCCCATAGAGCCTGAGTGGAGTTAGCTATATTAGCCAGACTTCCAAACCTTTCTAGAAGACCTGGGCATTCCATTTCTGTGGGGGTTTTAAATGAACACCCCAATGATGCAGGCTTTGACAACAGTCTGGGCTGGTAAGAGACATCTCACAAGGCACTGAGTCATGCCTTTGGGAAGTAGTGACTAAATGGCTTTTTGAGTTAAGGAAGCACCAGCCTGGCTTTACTTCGTGGTATACAAAGTTGCCGGCAGAACTCAGAGCATCCCAGGGTTGCTTTTGGATGTAAGGGATGAATTTACATCTTTGATGAGACACTTGCTTCTTCACACCACTGCCTGGCAAGCTCCAAGAGGTGTGATCCTCTGAGAAGGATGGGGAACAAGCATTTATGGAGTGACAGGAAAACCAGACAGCATAACCAAGGTCCTTAAGGCCCTGTGAGGGAAATGCCCTCTGCGAGTCGCTAATTTCACTGCGGCAAAACCATTCCTTGGACTCTAAGGGAAGCCCAACTTTGCTCCCTTCCCAGGGACAGAGAGGGGAGAGGGCTGACAGATACCTCACTGAACTCACAGTTGGTATGGATTTGAGCATCTCTCCTTGAAGTCCTGTCTACCATTAAGATCTTTTGTCCTCGGGCTCAGCTGCTTTTCCTTCAAGTTGCCACATCACGGGGTTTCTCTGCTTTGCCTTTCCAACCAAAAGGCCTTCTTATGGTTCTGGGCCTTACGAAGTGATGCAGAACAAAATTTCTTCCCAAATCTGCTAATCAAATCAGTTTGATCAGCCAGTCCTCTGCAAAAAGAGGATTTTAAGTACCACGTCCAAGCACTGGCCTACCTCCAGTGTCATGTCTCCAGCTGGGAAAAATCTGGTGCCTCAGAGGAAAGCAAACAATAAATCCTTCCCAAGTCCTGCAGGCTGAAACCCTGAAACATGAGATTTGGTAACTGCGTTCCATTTAAAAAGGGTTAGGAACACACTGAAACCAGTACGAACCTTCCTGTTCTCCCCAAGAGGGGAATGGACCCCACCACATCCCAAATAGCTTTTCTCTGTAGCCAGATGACAGCATCAGTATCCTCCATCGGACATGCTGAGTTGCTTTTGTTGCATGATATTTGGGCTATTTTGGGTGCTGGGCAAGGGAGATGGGTGGGATCTCATCTGTTGGCTCCTCTAGATGGACACCTGTTCTGCTATTTCAGAGCAGTCCCAGTCACATCTCTCACAGACCTTGGCTCTTAAGCACCTTGGAGATTTTCTGTCTGCAAGAAACTGAATCAAGTCCTCAATCTCACTCTGAGGACCTTAAGTGCTGATAAAACAATTTTTAAATTTTTTTGCTTTTCTTAATTTATTCCAGGGCTGAGTTACATCACTGTTATGAAATTTCACCTTCACCCCAGGCTGAAGCTGACTTCGACCAGCCATTAGATCTAATTCTAAATATCAACAAACCAGGCTGTCTTGCAAGTCTTGGTGCAGCACAGAGAGACAAAAGTACTGCTGGTGTAAATCCTTATATACATCCAGAGGTCACACTTGTCACAGAACTGAACTGAGACCAGAAGTTGGAAGCTTCATAAAGTTTGTACGTTCACTATAGTCAAAACTAATTAACTGACATAGCTGACACTTTCAACTAGAACAAGTAAAGAAATATCTCAGCATTATTTTCACAGATCACACTCTTCCCACCTCCAGCATTTGGTTTCTACTAGCCTTAGATTATTTATTGAAAAGGAATACTTGAATTTCCTACAGATGGATTTAGGGTTGAGCAGGGCTGGCACAAAGGGGGTAAGGACAAGAAAAGGAACCAAGTCTAGACAACACTCCCCACAGCCAGAATATGCACCAGCCAGTGATAACTTCACTGGCTGTTCCAATTACCATACACTTTGGAATGGCTTACTCTGTATCTGCCTGTTGCCCATATTCCTCCTCTGCTTCTGATATTTCTTCCTCTAATACAACAATAAACATTTTGTAACTCACTACCAAAGTAGTTCCTTATGTACCAGTTTAGATACTAGATACTGTGGCAAATACCCAGGAGGAGCTTGTACGTATCCCAACGATATTAATGAACAATTCAGAAATTAAATTCATGTGCTGATACAATTTGTGGTAGAATTCTGTAGTTTATTGGTGGCTTTAGCCTCAGTTATCTTTTGTATCTGCAGTTGTCCAGCTGTACTTCCTTGATCACCTCTCCCAAGGGACTTCTTGAACAACAATCTGGTCCAATATGCCCTTAAAAGCAAGAAAATCTCCTATTAACCACTCCAACTAGGCGTCCGGAGAACCAGTCAGGACAGCCTCGAGTCAGGAATACAAGATTCTGCATGGATTTCCCTTACAGAGAGCAGATTTCCAAAGCTCTGCAGAGCTTGGGGACAAAGCCTCTTGACCCCTGCTCCTACCAGGGAAAAGAATCTTAACCCAAGCTGGACACAATGAAGGTCCTTGATGGCCATTCAAGTAGCAACGCAAACCTTTGATAACAATAACCACGTGTGTGCCAACACAACCATGCACATGCAGAAAGTCTGTGTGCATGCTCAAATACCTTGCTGAATCAGGGCCACAGTAAATGCATTCTTTTCATAGAAACATTTTTCCATGGATCTGGTCCAAAGCCCACTGAGGTCAGCAAGAGTCTTTCACTTCAATAGGATTTGGATCAGACCCCGTGAGCATTTCCAACTAAAACCAGCACTGGAATTTGTGCATGCCCTTGCATTGAAACAATTTGAGTCTAGTTCATTGTAAACCCTAAACTCAAATAGTCCTCACCTCTGGGAAAGCTGGGAACACAAGCTGGATCTTTACTTTGCTTTCAAAGGCCAATTCAAAAGAGATTCCAACTCCAACGAGCATAAGCCTTCAGATCATTCATACCTGAAGGAGAGGCTTAATTTAAAAAGAGCTCAAATATCTCTGAGAAGGAAAGTTCCATCAGATCTTTCATACAGTACTGCAGGTTAAGTATAAAAATAATAATAAAGACTAGCTGAAAAGGCATCTGCTGAGGAATGCATTTTAGGGTCCTCCTACAAAGATAAGGATTCTATTTCCTAATAGCTATATAAATCCATAAAGACTTATCTATGATTTCACTGATAGATCATCACTGGAAAAAAGAGAGAAATCATAAAAGCATTCCACCTGTATTGCTGGCAGATGGCTTATAAATGTCACACAGACTTAGACCTACTACTGGCTCATACAAGGGGTATTAAATAAACTGCTGAACATCTGCTGGTAAATACACAGCAAACAAGAATGCAACTCAGAGCCAAACATCTGGTGAGTGTGGGCCACATCTCTGCTCATAAACTAAGCAATGTTTTCTGCTAATCATTAACAGAGTTATTGATTTTAGAAGTGTATCACACAGCTATAATTTTGTCAGAGAGTAGACCACATAAGTTGTTCTTTTTCTGGTTGTTTCATTTTGTCTTATTCCAAAAGTCCGTAAATTGACGAGCGGGACAAAAATTATAATTGACATCATCTGTGGGAAATATTTCATAAAACAACAGGCCCAGATGTAGGATTAAAGCCATGTGGTAGTAAAATACCACACTGAAAAAAGTCCAGGTTCCATGATTTCTTATGAAAACAGATGTGCTATTACTCCACTCTACTTGTTTTTCAATGCTTTTTACTCCAAATAATTCTCTTTTTTCCCTTCTTCTTCTTTTTTTTTTTTTTTTCCACAATTGCACTAGGGAGAGATCATAAATTGATTGCAGATGGCAACTTGTACTTCAAAATCCTAACTGTCACAATCTTTGAAATAAAAATAAATGAAACATTTTGTGAAATTATATTGAGCCGTGTTAAAAGTAATGAAGATTATACAAACATATGTCTTTTTGTCATTTATACAGCACCTTGAGGCATGACAACCAGATCTATTAGACAATACTTCTCTCTCTGGGAAGCAGTTATTTTCCAAGTGCAGGATGTACTGAAATATAGAAGGTAACCTATAGCCTGAGCACTCCTTTATCCAAGCCTCAAGATGGTTGGAACCTCCTGCAACACAGAGCCAGGAATGCACATCCTCGATTCCTTCTCATACAAAGAGGCAACATGGAAACAAGAGAGGATTGTTCCATGCGTCCTGCTTTGTACATCATTTCATACGAGTACACTCTCGACAAACACATTGTATAAGAGATCTGTGAAAGACAGAGGCTTGTATGGTTTGAATCCTAACTCGTCACTGCTGTGCAGAATGGCAAACAACTGTATTTCTTCCTAAATTACTTGCTAGCATATGGAGCCCATTATGATGCTGCTAATTACAATTCATTAAGTTCTGAACTTATGCTGTTCCACAATGGAGTCAGAGATTCTCCATTTTCCAGTTATCAGGCATTTTGCAAGACATGAAATGAAAGTCTAAGTAGACTCCCACCCCATCACTGTAATATCTTCATGCAAAGGCCATTTTTGATAGAACTGATGGGATTTGATGCTGATTGAAAAGGGATTGATTGAAGTGCCTTGTGTTAGGATTCTCAAAGAAATAAAGGGGAGGAAAGACCCAGATACTCATTTGGGAAAGGAGATATTCATGTCCCAGTATACTTTGGGGGAAGCTGTGAAGGAAATAGGAACATTGCTCAGTTAAAGGGTAGCCTCTCTCTTGACTCCCATAATGGAAGATTTCACTAACAGCAGCAGGTAAAGAGCCAGAATGAAAGATTTTGAGGACCACAAAAACCATTAAAAAACACCCCTAAACGAGAATAGGAGCAAAGTCAACAAAAAGATGGGAGAGCAGTCTGAGAAACAGCACTATTCCTTCTATTAAATCTTTATATCCAAGGGAGCTAACAGGAATGCCTCCATTATTTTGTCTCCCAGGCAAACCCTGCAGAGATAGGCAGTCTTTGCCATCTGGCTCTGAAACCCCACATCCTTGCTGAGAAATCTTTGCTCACAGTGCAGCTCTTGGGGCATCCCTTCTTCAGTAGCAGCAAAACTTGGGCAACCCTTCACACACCAACCCAGGATTCCTTCTGCCAGAAATGCTGGGAACAGCAAGACTTGGTTCAAGATATGGAATGTACACTTGTATCTAACATGATACATGAGAGTTTCCAGAGACTGGAGCAGTGGTTGAGGGAGAAGGGGTGGGATTGAACTCTTGCTCAGTTGGCTGGAATAAAGGCTTTCGAGCAACAAGGGGAAGGCTTGGAGGAAGTTCAAATCAGGGTCATTTGCTTTTTGTAACAGATGAGTCTGGAATCCCATGAAGCCTGGTACTCTGGAGCATGGAAATTCACAGCTCCAATAAAGCCCCCGTAGAGGGACAGCAGTTTAGCACTCAATCGTCCTCCCTAAAGGGACACGGTTCAAATCCTCTGTCAAGAAACTCCATTCCTCACCCTGCCTGGTATTTAGGCCTGTAGGCTCAGGTTGTGTGTGCTGGATGGGAGGATTTCAGGCAAAAGAACAGACCTAGAAGCTCATGGAGAAAGATAGCAAGGGCTCTGCAGACCAGGTAAGCACAAGGCCTGCAGCAAGAGCTCTGTTTGCACAAATATTTACATAGGCATCTCTCCATGCTCTCTGTGACTCTATCCAGCCTCTCCCTCACCTCCCAGCTTACTGGGGAATGACACTGTGGATTGCCAGGAGCATCACTGCACACATCAAATAAGAATTGCCTTGAATGCTCCTGAGCACTTTGTTTTAACCCATCATGACCTGTATGTTCTCCCTTTGGCCACCTGGCCTTCCACTCCTGTCCTAGAAGACTTTGCTTTACCTAACTCACTGTAAAAATGACCTTGACCAGAATATTTACTGATTGTATGAAGTTTTGGGGTCAGCAATGCAGACTGAATACATTATTTCTCCTTTTCCTCTGTATAGCTTGTGGTTCAAAACAGACAACCCATCCTTTCTCAATTTGCAATTATTTCAGACTGAAGTTGGCATCTACTATCAACATTCAGACGGCATCTCCTCATTTGAAACCTCTTTTCTAATTAAACGAAAAGGTCACTAAGGAAACACACATTTAATGCAATCATTGCCCAGATTAAACAAAATAAAGGAGGCACCTTTCTGAATATGTTTTTAAATCCAAGTCCTCCTTAAGGCTGGGACCTGCCATGCTTAACTTTCAGCAGTTTCCAAGTCTGCAGAAACACTGAAATAGCATTTCTTTTATCTAATTATCATAAATCTCCCCTCTCCAATAAGACATAAATAAGTCTCAAAATCTTCACCAGGGGGCATGATATTTTGAAAATCAGAATGTGACAGGGGTTGTTTGTCAGGGTTTTGGGGTTGGTTTTTTTTTTTTTCAGTATGGTTTGGGCATTGCACTTTTAAGTTATTCTTATTTGGTCAGTGATATCACCTTGGTACCACCTGAAAACCTGCATATCCTGGCCAGTTGGCCGAATCCACCACAGCAGCCCAAGAAAATAAATCAGAGTAGATCAGAGGCTATGATACCAGACATGATTCAAGAGGTGAGGAAAAGAATAGAAAGAAAATTATCCATATGAGCACAAAGCAGAGAAGAGGAAAAGCCTAAATTAAGATCTTGATCAGCTGACTCCTGGTCCAGTTTCATATGAGACAACTCCAAGAACTATCTCATATTTTCCCATAATGGCTCAGGAGGCTGCAAATATTGCCCAAAGGAAGGTCTCACAGTGCTGCACACTGAGTCAGACACAAACCAGAGGAATGTCACATTTATTGATTTAGTTGGAATATTCAGAGATTTGAAGGCTGTATTGACCTTTTTTATGGCAGCAGTTTTATCCTTTCAAAACCTGCTGCCGTTCCTGAAAGAGCCAGCAACTTTTCTCATCCTTCCAGTCTTACTCTCATGGACTGGAAAAAGAAAGGATGTGCTTTAGAGAGATTGAAAAGGTCAGATAAACAGAAGAACAGTAAAAATGGAAGAAACTAGAAGTTTGTTCCTAAATCAAGTGTGACCTTCACTTGAAAAAGGCTGCATTTTTCAAGTTTCTGTTCACTTCAGGGGTTTCCCTGTAGCATGTAAAAAGCTTAGAAATTCATTAACTTTTCAAAGAAAACTTTTCTGAGCTCACATTGGATGGGTAAACGTGGTCAATAGGCTGCTCCTGAACCCACAGTTCAAGGCCTTGCCTCAGCTGCTATCTTGAATCCACAGCTTGCTGCAAGGACTGAGAAGAGGGAACCCGCCCAGTACTGCAATCAAGATTCCATTTCATCATCACTAAGCCTGCTGGTATTCCTGCCAGAAGCCAAAACCACCCCGCTGAGCTGCCTGAAAAAGGGGTGGTCGGTGCTAGAAGAGGATTTCAAACATTTGAGATGGATGAAAGGAAGCCCACGACCATTAGCACTGTTGGAGACACAATTGTTATTATTAACACCATCTGCAACATGGACATTTCGGTCTTTGATGAAGGAAGGATGGAGTTGGAGACCACCAGCAGCAGCCTGGAGTGGGTGGAGTGGGGAGGAAACATACCACAGTAGCAGCAGCCACAGAATTTGGGATCAATAGCGAGGAGGATGGATCCGAGCAGGATGTTGTTTGCTGAGCAGCCATACGTGCTCGTGGGCATTGGAAGCTCTGCGCGCACTTTACTAGGAACAAGGGGAAACAACAATTCTTTGAGATCTATTTCTGCTCTGAATTAAGTCCAGCCATTGTAACAAATCATGTGGAGATTTGTGTCTATCAGCAGCTGGTCAGAAGTCTCAACAGCAATCAGCAAGAGAAAGTGACATTAGCAGAATCTGCAGTGAGACAAGGCTCTAGCACCAAAAGCTACATTTGACGCTACTTAAACATCCTGAACATCCTGGTACCAACCGAGGAAGGCAGAAAACCAAAACAAGACACGACGTTGCATGTACAATTCACACCAAGGTTAGGCTGCACACATACGAGCACACAAACACTGGGGCTCCTGTTTCAGGCCTTGGGAGCTCTCTTTTGCCACACGGCAAAATGGCAAACAGAAACATGCATCTGCCCAAACTACAGCAGCCAGTGGTGGCGGGACAGGCAGCACCATCATCAAAACCAGTTGTGCTGCCAAACACTCCCATCTCCTCCCTTTCCAATGCTAGCATTAACTGCAGTACCTCTGGAAAAGGGCTAATTATGGCTGACTCCATCTTTTCCATCCTGACACGGGCCTCAGCAACACCCACAAGATGATGGTACTGAGATATCAACCACAGCTCCCCACAAGTTGCATTTCAAGCCACAGCAAATATCAGCCCTTAAAGCCCGGGGGAAGGCACGTGACCTGACTGAGAGGGCAGCTGAACACTTCGTGTTATGTACTGGTGAATGTTTTGCTGCCAGATTCTGGCCTGGACAGGCCTGATTGCTCTGCAGTAAAAGAGCAGGATCTAGAAAAACTTACTGCAAGATCAAAGTGAACTGGATGCTACAGACGCTAAAAGACTTTATCAGTGTCTTTTCCTCAGAACCAGCTGCTGAGGGAATGAAAAAGACCTGTTAGGAATAGGCTGGAGGATAGCAGTCAACAGTAGAGAATCTATTTATACCTAACATCACTTTATCAGTCTCTGTCATGAGATCTTTCTGCACCTTTATAAGCTGACAGCTTCACTTGTAGATCTTGGTATCAGAGGTGACCCACCTTACCTTGCTATTCATTTTTTAGATCATGGATGACAGGCTGGACTGCACAAGTCTTGGAAAAAGACCTTCATTGGACCATCACAACCTCCCCAAAAGAGCAAAAGACAAACACGACCTCTATATAAATAAGGTCTTGTTTTAGCTGGCCAGTCCTACAGGGTCTTCCATGTCAAAATCCAGGGCTAGAAATGACCATGCAGCAAAGAAAAATCAGGAATTATAATTTTTTACATATGAGGAAAAAAAAAAGCATAATGTCTCAGTTTTGACACAGAACAAAACTTGTCGTTGGCAGGGGACCCATGTCATTTGTCAAAGGAGTAATTTGTGTTCTTGTGTAACAACAGACGCTAATGGGAAGCACACTCATTGCTCCATCCCCGCTGGCCACCAGCAGTGCATTTGCATACAACCTCCAGCATCTGAGTCCTGCCACCAGCCAAAGCACCTGGGCTGAGCCCTCATTGTCCCCTCACCCCACTAAACATCCTTCCTTACACATGGTCCCAGGGTCACCACTTCTCACTTGATTGTCTGGCAAATTGAATCCAGTTAAGTGACAGGGTCCTTGAGGCTGTTTCTAGGCTCATTTCTTTCATTAGCTTTTAAGAAACACAAAAGCCTGTGAAGCCATGCACTGGATGTCCTGCCAAGAGTCCCTTGGTTTTGAGAGCCTCAGGCCCCTCTCAGAGGAAAATTCCCATCAGTCTCACTGCCCACTGAATCTAACGAGACACTTCATGATTTAAATATCACCAGCAAAGTTCAATCAAATCTAGTTCACATTTTCCTGATCCAGAGAGAAGCAGGGAGCCATGCAAAGTGTAGTTTCTTGGCAGTAACTCGAAGAAATAATTTTTCGCCCATTTCACCTGATGAACAGCCTTGAGCAAGGGTGCAGCAACCCAGTTGTCTAAATTCTCAGGAAAGCAGCCAGGGGTTTTCTCAAGTTCACTTCTCCCCATCACCAACTGTTCAGGAGCACTGAGCCTATCAGCAGTAGCTCCATGGGATCTGCTGATCTCCTGCACACTCCTGTGCAAGCAGCAGCTTTTATTTCACCGCTAACAGGAGATCAGGCAACACAAACGCTCACTCAGTGGTAGTATCCCACATCCTCTCTAAAGTTTATCGATTCACTAATTTCCATTTCCTAGCAGAGCAAAGTACAATTTAACATTTCACAGGGTCAAAGCTTGTCAGCCCAACTCCATCTCAAAAGCATTTTAAGTGAGCTTTAGCCAGGTGCTGAGGATTAGATATTGTTCCACATGGAGATTCAAGCATTCCACAGAATGGATAAGGTTGGAAGGGACCACAGAGGGTCACTGAACCTCCCTGTGTGCAGGAACAACAAAATCATTGGCACAACAAATAGGTCAATATTGGAAGACAGTATAAAGAAGAAAAAAGATATTTAACTCTGGTTTTTGAGAGATTCTCCTTATAAACAACTACAGGAGATGAAAGCTTCTTGAGAAAAAAAAAACTGCTAAGAGAAGAATAGTGACGCCTCAACATTCTTTTGCATAGGAGCACACCAGCCATGCCAAAGCAATTCATCTTGGAAATACTGCAAGGGAATTTGCTGTTCTATGAACATCATCTCAACAGTGAGACTTTGTGGCAATGATCTCAAAACCTCTGCAGGTCACTTTTTTTTTTTTTTTTTCTGTGTAACATGTGGCACTAAAGGGTTTGCCTGTGCAAGGTGCTTCTTTTTAGTCCTTCTATTCCGTTTAAAACCAAGTCTAGCAGAGCACAGCAGATCAGAGAAGTATTATTTGCAGAAAGAAGAATTATTTTCTTTCTTTACTTTTCCCAGTTTCAAAATTTGCAGTTATGCACTCCATTCAGCAAACTAATAACAACTTAAAAGTATATTTCTGATTAACCAGTGGAGAACATTCCTGACCACACCTTTGATCAGCATTTTATATCTCCTTTCCTTCAGTACGTGTCTGTTTTCCAATGATAAGTTCTTTATACATTTCTAATTTGCTGGCAAGCATTGAAATCCTTTTTCTTTGGTCTTCCCACCTATGTTAAGGTCTACAAGACAAAACATCATAACTGCTCACATTAAGATCTAGACCACCTATAAAGCCAAGAAAAAGCACAAAAAGCTGAAGAATTGTCCAGTGCTGGCCCACTCTAGCTCTGTATTTGTATCAGGATCCTGTCAGTGCAACATTCTCACTTCGGGAACGCAGCTCATGGGATGCCTTCAGTGTCTGCAAAAAGTATCAGTCTTACTTATTATTTCCAGTTTCTATGGACCATTGAAAGTTTGACAGGCAGCTGGAGAAGCCTCTGGAGATGCTTCCTCTCTAGAGTTCTTTCCTTTTCTAAAATGGTCAGTTTGCTTACTTATTATCCATCTGAAAAGTCACAGTGATTTAATCAGTGCTGGACAAGTTCAAAACCAAAAGAGCTTACACTTGCATGATCCTATAGACAAACTCACATTTCCAAATCTGTCTATAGCTTTGGTTCAAAGTATTAAAAACTGCAGGATATAAATCAACATCATACGTAAAGTTCAGCAAGAGATTCACTGAGTAATTATCACAACAACATTTAGAACATACAAACTTTCTGCTGTGGGAACTAGAAGAGGCATTGTCAGATTTTCACCTGCTGGCCACTCTCTCAACTCAGCCAAAGGAGAGAATGGACTTGGAATAACACCCAGGGTGACATGGGGGACTATAAAAGCATTCTTTTCCCCAGAGGTATTACACGGAAGCAATCCTTTAACGTCTTTAGAGCTGCTTGCCCCAAATCCTAAAGCTGCAAGGTCCATCTGCCCTCCAGCGTTCAAGCACTGCTTTGCTAAAACAGCAGCACCATCCCCAGACTGACAGATGCTGCTTGACTGAGGATGATTCTCCAAAGGACGTATTCAGCTAGAGGATCATATCTTTACATACCGGGGTCCAAAATGTGGAGCTCTCTCTCCCCTCTGAGGTGTCCTGAGTCCTTTCCAAGCATTTCCTTTTTGTGATTGATTGTTTTGCAATGATTTTTTAATTCCATTTGGGACAGGAAGATTTTGTGGTTTTCCTTTTCTGTTTAAAAGCAAAAAACTACTGTTGATTACTTATTTTTGTTACCTGCTTGCCAGAGTCAACTCTCTACAGTTTCTTGTCTTGAGTTAAACAACTGCACACACCTTGGTTAATAGCCAGTATGTCAAATACATTACAACAGTTTTGAACTATCAGTTCCCTACTTTGAATTTCTTTTACCCATTTTAAAAGCATTTGGAAGAGAGCAACACTGAAGCACAGAGGGCATCATTAGAAGTAAACATTGGCCAGGATACAGTACAAATACCATACTGTGGCATCTGCTCTAAATTTAGGGTTCACCACAGTCAAGTCAATAGCGTGGGTTGATATTGGTTTACCTTTTAATGAGATCCACAATATTACTAAAAAAGTGGCAGAACAACATGTGAGACCCTTAGTTTGTGAGTAAGGTATCGCTTCTTGAATGCTAACTATCTGGCCCAGGCTCAAAATTAACTTTTAGGCACAGTCTGGATGCACAGTTCTCCAGATCCCAGTCCTGCCAAGCCACAAGAGAGGCAGGATTAGTCAATTTATTAAGCTGGTGACAGCTCCTCTGCACACTGATCTGCACTAGCAGTGGCTCTGGGTAGCCCTTAGCTTCTCCCCAGAGGAACAACGAGCCAGCATTTAATGTCTACATCCTCCTCTGTCCCAAGGTTTGATAACTGTGGAAACAGCAAAAGTCATAACAGTGCCTTAAAACAATCCTACAATAGGCTAATGATAAGAACTTTAAGCACAGAAGTGATTTAGGAATGCTACTGCTGGGGAACTGGGGAGAAATAAATCACTAGATCTTAATGTTTCTAATGTATTCTTGAAATGCAACCCATCCTCAAGTCCTGCCTCTTTGAATACCTCAGGGTGCATTGCAGATCTCAGCAGTTTTTGAAAGAAGCCTTTTCGCCTTCTTTGCTGCTAAGGGTACAATTTTCGGAGCCCCGTGGAGAACCAGACATGCCAATTCCCAAGATAATCCCAGCAGGAACTGTCTACCCCATTGCTTTTTGCAGATTTGAACCCTTCTCCCCTGGTGCTACAGGGGCACACTGTAAGGGCCAACAGGCCAGTGGTACCTGCATAGCTTTGCTGCCAACAAAGCCAAAAGAACAAGAGATGCCTGTGATCTCTACACTGATGATGCCTTTCCCTTCTGATGGGATGGCCTCCAGACATGCAGGTCTTCTGCTTCCATGCTCTAGGGCTCATCTTCTCAGTGCAAACACTTCATGATTTACGAGGGCAGAGGCAGAAAGCAAACCTTTTCTGTTTGTGTACACAACTAACCATCGGTTTGACTTCTGGCCATGTACAAAGTTTTGCTGTTTTACTGCCCTCGATCAACACAAAATAAAATGCCTACTGAGAAATTGCTATTCATAGCAAAACAGGAGTTGCCACCTAAGACTTTCTGTCGGATTAAACAGCCAGTCCATTATTTTCTTCTTCATAGCTATTCCTTGTGCATTTCAACTGCTCTGTTAGACGGCTCTTCAGGGATTAAGGAGTAATGTTTCATTTTTCACTGATCCTTAACAAAATACAGCAAAAGTATCTACAATATAACAGAAGGGGTGCTGTCATTGTTCCAAGCATATTATATTTTAGACTAGCTGAATAACCTTTTGGGAGCCAGAATGCTGAATCATATATAAAACGTTACATTCTCTTATCCATTAAGCCACATTTATGCAGAAATGCATTCCCTGTTTTGGACCGGGGTTTGCTCATCTGTAAAGAAAGGGACTTTATTCTCAACTGGGGGGTAAGATGAGCTAAGAATCTCATAATATTTTTCTTCCCATTACAGTTGGCCAGGCCATTGAGTACCTCAGTTACACAACCCACAGCATTAGGTAAAGCTATACTGAGTCTCACCCACTCCCTCCCATTGTGTGGCACTAATAGCATGCTAGAAGTCAAAATGGAATTATTTTCCTCCCATGGGGCTTTACAGTCTCATCTGGTTTCAGCAGCAAGGATTTCTTAATAAAATGCTGCTGCAGCAGAAGAGAGAGAACTGGGGCAGAGAATGAAAATTACCCAGTAGTTCGGATCACCGTCTTCCCTCCTTGACCTGGTTGACCAGAGGGTCACACTACCTTCACTTTCACCTGCTCACAGCCAGGCTGCAGTCCCAGCTGGTGTTACTCCTCTATCAGAGCACTGCTGCAAAGGCATCGCTACTTCAGCTGTATTTTGGGTACATGTTCAGACTGGACCAAGACCCAAAATCTATTTTAAAAGTTTCAGGTTCTTTCTCACAGTCTCTTACTAACCAGCACATTTTTGAGAATTATTTCAATAGGAACAGCCATTCAATCATTAGGCCGCTGGTCTTTTGAAAATCTGCTCTGAGTCACTTAGAATCTAATTATCAGTGGTATTTAAATCACCATCATTAAGGGAACCAAAGATGTTTTCTGTAAAGTTTCATTTTTGCCTCCAGATTTGTTTCATCAAGCAAGCAGAGATCTCCACAAAAGCAGATCGTGGAAAAAAAAACAAGTCTCATACTGAGCTGCAGAACATCAGAAAACACTTAAAGATATTAAGGCTCAAATAATTATGCAGCAAAAGCTTTTACATAATTTGTGTCACCACACTTAAATCTAAGAAAAACTTCAAGGGCCTCAAATATTTAAGATGCATTTGCCAGAGTGTTGGAACCCGGATAAAACTCACAGGGAAGAGAAGTGTAAGTGGTCCAGTCACCAAGCCAAGGCAAACTCCACCAGGGGAAAAGTCAAAGTCACATATTCAGGCTTTACTGCATGCTAAAAAATTAACAGAGCAGGACACTCTGCCTGTGCTGCCAGCAGTCTTGCCATGCATTTCAAAACTAATGTCAATTTCTGGCCAGAACAACAAACTTTAGCAAAGTTTGTTAAACTTTTGGGAAACTTTAGCATTAGCCTCACACAGTGGTGTAGGCATTTGCATTTCACAAATGCAGGAGAAATTCCCACTAATGCAGCCTCTACTGCAGTTCACATCCCAGAGGGCTCCTGCAGATGTTGATGCTGTTGTAATGACAGTCAAGATGGGAGCTTTGCCATTGGTTTCGGCAGCGCTGGCTCAAGTCAATTGAACTTCTGCAGGGTTTGAGGCTGTGCATGTCCTGAACTGCCTGGGGAGATGAAAGCAGCCAGGACCAGCACTGCCACCTCTAATTATCCTGAGTAGTACCATTCCATAGGAATCATCCACCCTTTGGCAGCAGGGCCTACAGATCACTTCTGGCTCAACCCAGCCCTTTTTAGTGGCAAATGCTCTCCGTGCTCACCCTCTGCTCAGGAAAGGATTTCGTCCTCCCTTTGGGTTTGGTAGCAAGACATCCACTCTCACAGACCTTACGAGAACCACTAAATCATTTTCCTTGTCTGTGGCAGGCTTGGCACCCTTCTCCCCATCAAATCCCCCTGCAAGTGACCTTTTCCACTCTTTCAACATGAAGGATAAAGGAAACAGAGACAAGAACATGTATAAGAATAGACCCTCAAACCAAAAGTATGTGGGTTTCATTCTGGAGAAATGACTCTGAAATTCCATGGTTCTCGTTGTGTACATCTTGCCACCTCAAAAATGCTCTCAAGGTAAAGAGCAAAATAAAAAAGGCAGATCCAGCAATCTGGCTCCAGCTGGTGTTACACAGGCACATTTTACTCCAAGGTCAGATTCAGCACTGATAGAAGCTGGAACAACGGCCTCTGGCTACTGCAGTTATTTAAAGCTGAGGGGGAAATGCCCACCTTCCTTTGGTAAGAAGAGGGGCCCTGCTTTGTTTCCCAGAATTGAGGAAAACCTGTACCTGCTGAAACCCATGCAGTGTCAGAACTTCAGGGCATGTGCTCAAAATGGAAATCTTCATTCTCTTCCCATATTGCCAGGGTCTGGCACACAGCCTGAATTATTCAGGAGACAGCTCTTTAAGGAACAAGGGAACAGTTTGGTAAAAGACTCCTTTTACTGCAAAAGATACTGGAACTGAACCTAACCAGGCCCCCGAACACTGCTCAGCTGCAGTTTTCTCATGGTAATACCAGAGCTCCTACTCAAAGGCAAAAACTCCTCTCTTTATTGCAGTTCTAATCAGCAGGAACATGATCAGTTCCTTTCCCAGCATGAGCTGTCTCTCCCCACATCTGCTGCTTCTCCCAGCCCCCAGTGAAAGAGGGAAAAAAGGAGAAATAGTTTATTAAAGAAAACAAACCCAAAGCTGTGCAACTGCTGTTTTAGCCCCACCGGAGGAGCTTTTGTCTAGTTTTACAGGGCCTAACATGTGTTCGATCAAGATCAATTTCTGAGAAGATCTAGATGGAAAACAATCAGGTGTTATCAACAGTATCACTGGAGCAACATCAAAGCCTTGCCTTAGTGCATGAGCCTTGATGCACCCCAGCTGCTCCAGACAGAGCCGAAAGAAAAACTCCAGGATCTGACAGAGGTTGTGAGACACCTTGTAAAGATGGAGAAAATTAGCCAAGCAGGTGCCTGATGTGGAATGTTTCTAGAAACTCCTGCCTCAGAACTGAGATGTGTAAGAACAGTAAAAACAAGAAAAAATATTTTTTAAATTAAGGATGCATTCTGTAAAAAATACTTTTCTTAAAACTGAAATAGCCACAAGTAAGGATTCTGGAGATGGTTTGTCCCACAGCTGTTTGTAAGGAAGCACTCCACATAGACCCTGGCACTAATCCCTGCTGGACACAGGATTATGCCCATGGCTGGAGCTGATTTAGAAGAAACACACATCTGCTGTAATGAGGAAACTCGTACAAATTGAAACTGCTCATGAACTAGGACTTCGTGCAGGGGTCACAGGGCCTGCTAATCAGACACAGCCACAATTAACACTTCCCTGACAGCTGTCAAGTTCTAAGGCTCAGTTTGACACCAGGGCTGCCCCAGTCCTTTTCCCACCTTTGAACAGTCCAGGGTGCTCACAATTTATGCCACTGTTCCACCTAGAGACAAAGGGGAATTGGCAGGGACAGTGAAGCACCTGACAGCTCTAAAGCCTCTCTTATGGCTTGGTGGCCAGAAAAACATGCAGCTTTTATTTCACATGCCTCGTCTTGGGCATGTGAAACTTTCATGTGGAAAAGGTTAAAAATGTGGTTTGACATTCTGCTGATAGCCCAGGAGATCCATCCCAAGCATGGAGGGAGACTTCCAATCAATGCTCAAGGTCCACTTAGCGATAAGATATCCTTTGGAGCTAAGCAACACATCTCACTCTGCCATGTGTCTCCCATCTGAGCAGCTTAGGCTACACAGCACATTTAATCAGTTCCAGCTGGGACATTTCCTGTCTCCCCACAAACTGCATTAACCCCTTCTTTCTTTCTTTCTTTCTATTCTTCATAGGATGTTAGGATATAGATAGTTCTCCCAAGCATTCCACAAACATCACCTCTTGTTCCTACCATTTTGAACATTGCAGTATCACTCATGGGTCACCCATGCCAGCACAGGTTTAATCTTGGCACTGTATAGAGTTGGGCAACCATGGGTGTCTGATCCAAGATTAAGTGGACTAGAAGAGAATCTTCCCTGCAAATCACTTACCTACTACACATTTCTTCTAAAGATGCCCTTATTTTTCTGGATTTATATTCAAGGATGTTTTTTGAATTAGATGTCCCCTTTTTTCTCCAGGACACATCCCCAGTAACAGAATTAGCCTTAGTCAGAAACTCTACCCTTCACCCACATCTGCTCCGTGTTTCTAGGGCCCAGTACTCCAACAATGTTTGCTAGACAGGCCACCAGAGAAGTAGGCATATTCTTCCTGTGATAACGAGCCAAAAAACAAAGCAGGGCACAGTCACCTCTCTGCTCCAAGGCACATGTTACAGCTGGCATCCCTGTGAAGCTGGTCCAGCCAAATCACACAGAGAATTCACAGGACAGGTATCCAAATGGAGCAGTGCATCACCTTTCCCAAAGCCGATATATCTTATGAGCCCATCTGGCTTCAGGGCTAATATTAACAAGCTGTGCCACTCACTGACCTCCCTGTGACCACTAATTCCTTCCTATTCTTACTATCCGCCCTTCCCAACATGTATTTGCCAGATCTCCCCCAAGCTGACAGGATATACAGAAGTGGTAATCAACTCCAGGTGAGGTGCCTCCTGCTTCCTAAAGCCTGCCTTGGCTACACTGGTATTTGTCCCAGGGTTTATGCACATACCGAGGCAGCACAAACCCCATGACGCATTCCGACATCTCTGGTGGCTCCGCGGCCATGCCTACATCCCAGAGCCTGCAGAGGACCACATTTTAAAATAAACACAACTTTGCTTACTCTGTATCCTGATCTTTCACCAAGGGCTTGGGCTCTGCCCAGGAGGCAGACACACAGACTCAGCTGGGCAGAGAGATGGGCTTGTGGTTGAGGCCTTGGTCTGGGAGTTGACACAGCTGGGACTGGACCCTGCTCCCCTGCCACCTTCCTCCGTGACCTTGGACAAGTTGCTGGCTCCTCTGGGCCTCAGCTTTCTCCTCTGCAAAATGTGATGCAGATCTCTTGGTGCACTTTTCCTGTAGGGACTGACCAGGAATTTAAGTCAAAATGGGACTTCCAAATTGCATTTTAACCACAGGTCCCAACTTTTAAGCTGGCACTAACACAGATCCTTTGGCCTAGACATTGTAACCTAGATGGATGACATTGCTGCTAGAAGGGAATCTGCCTTGGATGACAGGACTAGTACAAATAAAATTAATGAATTATGTGGCAAAAAACGATATCCAAGAAAATTCAGTAAGTGCTTTGCACTGAAGTGGGAGCACTCATTTATGACTTGTAGAAGAGGTAAGGACTGTGCAGAAGTGCTGGCTGCATGAAGAGAACCAGGCTTTTGAATAAATAAAACAGTAACCATCATCCTGGAACACATAACCAGGAGTAAAAACTGTGAGGCAAATGAAGTGCCCACTTCATTCAGCTTTTGCAAGACCTCAGCTGAATAATTCCACCCTGATTTGGACCATTTAGAGAAATTCCAGAGAAGAGTCATGGGAATGGTCTGAAGTTCAGAAATCATGAGCTGCCAAAAAAGACTGAGAAACTGCAATTGCTTTAAGAGAAGAGAAATGGACTGCTGAAAAAAGGGGGAAAGAATTAATCCATGGTGGTCAGAACAAATAGAAATATGATTAAGTTACACATATTCAGGAAAACATTGTGAGTAAAAGAGTAGTGAAGCACAAGAATGTTTTTCTTGGACAGAACATCCACCATTAGGAGAATTAAGGACAGGTTAAAATGAAAATCGGTAAGGAGTGACATAGTTGGGTTTGATCCTGCTCACAGGCAGAGGGTGCCCTAGAAAAACTGCATCCCTTTCGGCTGCATTTTTTTATCATTCATTCATTTCTGAAGAGATTGGTCACCGATGGAGTCCACACCGTGGGCACATTCATAAAACGGAGTCACCTGAAACTTCTCAGGGTTTGAGTTTTCCTCAAGTCTGGTTCCAGACCCTCAGTTCTGAGGAAGAGTTTCACCACACCATGTTCAGACAGATGCTTGATTGTTAAATTACACCTTCCAGCCAGTTATTTTTAAAGGTTTGAAAAGACAGATTTTGCCTTTCAAGTACCCTTGGTCAGCAAGATGCGTATGTAATACACAATGATTTGAGGTATCCATCATATCCACAGGTGTGCCCAGCACCTTTATTTTTTAAGGTCACATTAAATGTTTTGTCTTAGTGACTTCATGATAACAGACACTGCAGAAATTTGGCTTCATTCACAACTGGCTGATGAATCCATAGAAGGAGACACTGATTAGTGTTTTCGTAACACCTTTAACAGAAGTTTTCCAGAAAACCAAAATTTTGGTTTTTGCAGAAAAATCTAAGTCTTATAACACAGAGGCTGGACAATTTCATTGTGTTACCAACACTGAAAGACTGCAACTCAACAAACAAAAGGCTCCATATAGTTGGATCCAAGGAGGCAAATCTGAACAAAGAGCTTGAAATTTTTTACAAGGATAGTCATTGATCTGAATACTGAATATACAAAAACTCTGGCTAGGTTTTAATACCTAATAAGTTCCCTAGGTGTGAATTTTGAAAGATAAATACATAAATAACTATAGCCCTGTTACTAAATGAGTGAAGGAAGGACATCTCCATAGTTTTAAGCCAGGGAAGTATATTTCAAACACCAAACCCAACAATTGCTCTCATTCAACAAGTGGGGGAAATAGGGACAAATGTCATTAATTGTGCACTGCTAAGCTGCAAGTCCACTGCCATGGAATAAAATCTTTCAAGGTATGTTATGGAAGCAGAGAGGAGATGGTGGCCTCTGCAAACACTTGAGGCAGGGGTATTTATAAAGAGACAAACCACTCCCCCATGGCTGCATTAACATAACTGCAGACAATCACTCTACAGCTTGGAGAAAAGCTGAGTTGTTGCAAATCTGGTTATTGCTCATATGGAATTTCTATTCTTTCTATCAATTATCTGGTTACTACTCTACCCACGCTAACATTTAGACACTCTCACACATCTTAGGAATCTATTGGGGAAATTGCTAGATTGTGCCAGAGCAGCAAGTGATCCTTGAGCAAGTGCTGAGAACACATCTGCCTGCACAAGGTTCTTGGAGCAGCAGAGTAAACCCCGTGAAAAACCAGCAGGAACGAGAGAGTGTGTGGAATGCTCCCTCTTTCACCAAGAGTTTTTGCACACAGATACTGAGAAATGAACTCACAATTAACAGGCACAGGCTCATTGCTGAACAACCACTGCTCTCTCATTGTAACACTCCCAGCTTCCTCCTCTGCTCTAGCCTCATCCATAATTTTTAGACTTCCCAAACAGGAGGAGAAACCCACCCTTCATACCCCCTGCAAGGCCCAGCAGCAGCAGGGAAAGCATTTCCTGCACTGTTGCTGTTAGATCCAGACTGCAGCAGAGTCACCTCACTGCACAAGCTCTGCCTCAGCATCTTAACCAGTTTCCACATCAGTTCAGTGAGAGACCACTGTGTTTCTACTGAAATAGGAGAACCAAGAAGACACTTTGACTAGATTATTAGTGCCATTGTGAAGATTCTACAAGAAATCCAGAACAAAACTGAATCACAAACTGATGCATCTTGACAGTTGCAGCTGCATTAGGTAAGAGCAGTCATATTTGTAAAGCGCCAACAAGATGACTTCTAGAGAAACAGCCCTTTTAAATTCCTGAAGAGGATAAAGTGCATATCTGGGAAGCAAGCAGAAGATCAGAAATACAATGAAAGCAGCACAATTCCCAGCGTAAACTAAGGAAAAAAAAGGAGCAAGCACCCCTTTCTCAGGGCATCATAAATAACCACCCCTCTGCTCTGAAAGAAACAAACATTTTAAAGCTGCAAAGTACAAACCAACCCTCCAACTAAAGAGGGGCCTGGGGTGCAAAGATTTGGATCAGGACTTCTCTCAAAACAGAAGTTCAGGCAAGCTTGAACATTTGGGGATCATTTTTATTTATACGCTTTTTCATTGCCCTGATCTTCAGTTCCCTGGAAGGTGAAGAGAGCAGCAGTTATTTCTGGTTCTAACTATATGACTGAGTTCTCAGAAAAAGAGGAAAACTTTTGGGAAAGGTCAGTGCAAGGCTGCGTCTGTTTGGCTGTAAAATGCCTCTAGCCATTTTTATGGGTTATACACAAATATTTACTGGGTTTTCAATCGAAAACAAATATTTACTATTCTAATCACAGCAGTACTTGGCAAACACACTAGTCTCCGAATACAGAGCATCTTCTTAAGGAAATACATCCTCATCCACTGAAGTTAAGCAGGGCAAAAGAAAAATCCCTCCTTTGAAGACAGGTGGAGAGAGCTGGAGTTGCTCAGTCTGGAGAAGGCTCTGGAGAGACCTTAGAAACCCTCCAGTGCTTAAAAGGGCTACAAGAAACCTGGAGACAGACTTTGGACAAGGGCATGAAGTGACAGGACAGGGGGAACTGCTTCAAATTGAGAAAGGGTAGGTTTAGATTAGATATTAGGAAGAAAGGCATCATCATTAGGTGGTGAGTCCCTGGCACAGGTTGCCTAGAGAAGCTGTGGCTGCCCCATCTCTGGAATTGTTCAAGGCCAGGCTGGACAAGGCTTGGAGCAACCTGCCAATGGGAGATATCCCTGCCCAAGGCAGGAGGGTTGGAACTGGATGATCTTTAAGGCCTCTTCCCGTCCAAACCATTCTGTGACTTCATGAATAAGGGATGATTTTTATAATTTCGTTTCCATCCCTGAATGTCAACCAACTCAAACAGAATAGGATCTGTTTAGTGCATGCTGAAATGCGACTTTGACCGCATGTCATGAACTGATGGAAAGTTTTGCTTTCCCACTCTGTTCTCTATGGCTGAGGGTGCAGAGCACACAGTAGAAGCTTCCAAGGCATCAATATATTAGAAAGGAAACCCCCACATGTTTTAATAAGCCACAGCTACAAAACTTCAGTCGAAATGGCAAGTGCTGCGATCCTTAATTGACCACGGCAGATTTGGAAAGCTGGAGAAAGTGCTACAACAGTCAGGCAGAACTAAAAAAGTTCAGGAGTAGTTTTTGTTCTAGCTAATATTTCAATATGCAGGAAAAACTTGAGAGCTCCTCCATTTACAACATCTAACAAAATTTTGGTTTTGGACAACTAAACTATTGATTTCTACTCTGGAATACTTCATAATAATGTCTTTAAATATTCAATAAACAGTAAGGTTTAATTTAAAATGATCAGTTCTACATAAGTAATGGTGCACAGAATGTAAGGTTATAAAGAACCAACTGCCTATGCATATTCATAGCCAGGCAGTAGAAGAAAAAGTAAACGAGGAGTGTTCAGCAACATATACAGACAGGTCCCTGATCATCTTAGTCCTTATATTTTGGGACACATTGAGACCTTTAGGCTTCAAAAGATTCCATTAAATCCTTTACAAGAATGACGTGGGCACCCCAAATAAGTCTGAGACACCCCTGAGTTAAGGCATGTATCAACCTCATCAATACATTTTCCGTTTGGTGTGCCCACAGCACACTACCCATCACCAGTAATGGAATTCTACATTAGAGGTTTGAGGTCAGACAGTCTTAGATTTCTTCTCTCCTTCATCTCACCATAGAAAGTCCAAAAAACCTGAGCAGAAAGAAGGGCAGGGAGTTGCTCACTTTGAATCATTCGTTACCATAAACCTGATGACTTGGATTCCAGTTTGGGACAAGTGTGTCATGAGACCTGTTGAAAAAAGGTCTGTTTCAAATAGACACACACCCATCTGGATGGTCCTTCTGGTTTTGTCTTCATTTTAGGTTTGGTTTGGCTCCCCTGGCACTTGTTACTTCACTTTTCAAAAAAAGCTGCCAAATGTGGACAGTGGGTGTGTCTTGTTGACATCTTGCGGTCCGCACAATATGTCCATTTTGCTGATTGTCAGGGCAATATGATTAAGACCTTAAAATCAAGGGAGATTTTAGCCTGTGACATGTGTTGAACAGCAGCAGTGTTTGTTGAACAGCAGCAATTAAGCCTCATTTCAACAGTCAAGGATGACCACCTCCATCACTCTTCCTCAACCACCCTACCTCAGTCCCCAGCTGTATCATTTGTCTGGGTCTTCCTTCACCCACCAGGATTAGGCACAGCTCCAGCCAGAGCAATACCAGCAACCAAACTGAGCTAAATCCAAAGTCCTTCCAGCCCAGTACCCTGTGTCCAGCCACAGCCAGGAAACAGCTGTTTAGGAACAGAAACAAGGCAAGAGAATTATGTTCCTTGCGGTACAGTCTCCAAGTAATCAGCAGTTTAGGGGAATATTTCCTGATTTCCAGAAGTAGACTGTTCCCACAAGATGTGTGCATCCAAGGCTTGGTCTTCCCTCCCAGCCAACTGGCAGAGGTTGGATCTTCAATCTGTCAGCCCTGAAACACTGCAGAATAGGCCAAATTCACTGCCAATAAAAAAATCAGTGACATCTTACCAGCGTGAAAGATATTAACATTATATGAGTTCTGTCTGAAAATGAAAGCATCCTAGGGTCCAGCTCTCATGTAGACAGAGGACCTTTAAATCATAATAGCAATAAGGAAAAGATTAGAAGCAATCCTGAATTTTATTTGGCTTCCCCTGAGGAGCCTTAGCTCAAGTTTGAGAGAGGTTTTGTTATGAATTTAAAAGCTAATAGATAACCCCCAAGCATTAATCTCCTTTTAAACACCACACATTGGACACAGTACTAAGAAAACCAAGGTTCAGATGTGAATGTATGAAAGAAATTAAATTAAAGTGTTGCAATGAAGTATCCACATGGCTAAAGTGATTTACAGCAGCCATGAATAAAGCCAAGCACTGATAGGAAGAGTAGCGCACATAGTAAAATGATATGGTATGGTATAATATTTATTAATAGTTTCAAAAATTATTTCAGTATAAATGACTTCAATGACTCAAAATCCCTGCCAAAACAGTGTAACATATATCACGCACCACACAGAGAGAAAGGGACCAAGGTATGGGATACTCTTATTAAAATCACAGAATAATTTAAGTAAGAAGGGACCTCTGGAAGTCATCTACTCCAACCTCCAGTTCAAAGCAGGTGTAATTAGACCAGGCTGCTCAGGGACATGTCTAGTTGAGTCTTGAACATTTCCAAGGCCAGAAATTCCACAAAATTTAAGTCATGATGTTAGAAAAATCATTTCATTTAAGTTGCAACTGTCAAACACCATTATTCCTCCATTACAGCATGCACATTACATTTACTACTTCCCACCATTTCTGTTTCTTATTGCTGTTCTGCTGAGACTCCAGAAATTTATTTGATGAAGAAATCCTTTGCAGAGGCCTCCCTCAGCTTCTGAAGCTGATATGACAGGGAAAAGGACAGGTTCCTACCTCAGCATTTGTCACTTGAGCCAAAACATTTGTAAGAAAAAGCATAAAATGAGACACTGTGTGTATATACATTTCTAGGGAAGGATTCAGAACTTCCTAATGGATTGCAGGTTTTGGGCACTGTCACTCTGGAGGAGCAGGGAAGAGGCAGGCAACAGCTACAAGACAGCCTGAAACTGCGCTCCAGCCCATCCACAGCCTGACTCACACTCCACACCAGAAGCTCCCCAGACCTCTACTGGGATGTTAGTGGACAAACCCTCCTTTGTCTTCAAGTAGATTCAGTGATTCGAGGCAGAAATGATCTCCTGCTCCAATCAGAGGTTTGTGAGTCTCCATCTTAACGGACCACAACATTATTGTGATAAAAGCAAAACCAAAAAACCAAAGTCCATCAAGAAGTCTGGAGTTCAGGAGTGGCCAGGATAAGTCACAAAGTGATACACTTGGAACAATAAACCAGCTCCGAGACCCACGTACACACAGCTCAGTGTCCCTGCTGACCCACAAAGGAACAGAATAACTTCAAAAGTTCTGGGTTGGGTAAATGATTTCTATCCCCCTGTCCAGCCCAAATCATATTTTTTTTTCAAAAGGAGGGATTAATTGCATCAGGCATTGCTCAGAGCAGGCAAACCATCCCTACAACTTCCAGTGTCCTAGATATTTGACTGCATATAATTCCAAACAATCCTTGGACTGTGTTCCTCACACTGCAAGCTCCATTGGTTGGGAGAGATGACTAAATATCAGTGGACAACAGCAATTAATGCAACAAAAAGAAGGATGATCCTAGAACTTTAAAATGCCTCTCCCGTTTTCCTCAAACTCCCACCCCTCTCTCTTATAATGATGGGAAGGGTATCTATGAAGCAGAAGCCAAAAACTAATTTAGCAACGTATTACAGAGTTGCAACAAAAATCAGGTGGACGAAACACATCCTCAGCTCAATATGTTAAAAGCCAGGATGGATTCTGGTGCTTTCCCAAGCACAGAGACAGGGAAGGCAACTCAGTTCATCAGTGCTACAGCCATCACCATCACAAATTTGGTTATGCAAGTTTCTCCAGTTTCTTATTTCAGTCAAGTTTCCTAATATGTGGCCCAAAGTCTTGCTCAGGTCATAGATTTCACAGAATATTGTGAGCTGAAAGGGACTCCCAAGGATCCTTGAGTCCAGCTCTTAAGTGAATGGCTTATACAGGGATCAAACAGAGATTGAACCCACTGTGATCAGAGAGAAGGGATTTTGCAAGGAAAAAAAGAGTTTTTGTGGAATAACAACCCATTTGCCATCACTCTGCACACGGTGATGACAAGCCACAGCTAATGCTCCAGGAATTAAGAATATCTTAACTAACCTATGTAACTAAAGAAAAATGGCGTTTTACATTCTAGAACAAAGGATTTCAAGCCTTTCCTTCTGGTCACTAACAACAGCATATACCAACATCTGTCTTAATTCTTCAAAGTGCAACAGAAATGAAGGTCAGGCATTCAACACTTGCAAACTCATCTGGACCAATAAATGTCTGCAGATTTTGGTGAACCTGCTTAAAAAACATGTCTAAGTGATGTCACCCTTTCCTTGAACCTGCAATATCCCGGGATTTACAACATCCTCCTTGTACTGGAATCAAAGCACCACTGCTTGTTCTGATAAAAGCTTTAACTTCACAGACATTACCCCAACAACATACCATCAGTTTAACAAAAGGCTCAAATATCAGACTGCATCACAAGACTCAGCCTCATGTTTCCTTCCTGCTCAGCTGCAGGGAGCACCCACTGGTGAGCCACAGGCAGAGGGCACACGGAGCCACTCAGAGCAGGCTGGCAGGCTCACTACAGCTCTGCAGGGGTTATTTATGATTATTTATGCATCTGCTTGTATATATGTACATAAAATGAAGCCATTCAGTGCCCATCATCTCTGCCAAGGGTACTGCAGGCTATGATATCATCCTAAACAAATCTTGAGGCTCTAAGAGCCAACACAGGCCCCCTAAGGCTCACTCACCATTCTGAATTACCTCTTAATGCTGCATCACTTCCAGGAGCTGAAGTGGATCTCATTTGGGAGCCATTTGTAGACAGGTAACAGCAAATGGGCTAATCAAGACCCCAGACTTTCAAAGGAGCATATTCTTGAGGAAAAAGCAACCTCTGATCTCTCATCAGCCCAAGTCAGCAGGGTTTGGTTTCTCTCCTTTCTCTCCAGCTGCACCAGGCAGAGCACGCCAGGCCTCGTTCTTCTGAAGACTCACTGCACAACCAGGGCTGTAGCCACACTGCCAAGTCGTTCATTCTTACTCCTTGCTCTCAGTAGTCTGCCCTTTTCCAAGGGAAAAAAGTCCTGACATATCAGGAAACTTTGTGCAGAGCAGCTGAACTCCAGTCCTCACTACTTCCCCACACTCCTTCCTCTTCCTCGGGAGGCACCTTCACAGCAGCAGCTTTTATCCAGGCAGTATTCCTCAGTCTAACATCATCACCCTATAAAAAGGTCTCTACCTCAAGCTCAGAAGTGCTCCAGCTCACTCATAAGAGCAGTATATTCCCAATTCAGCCTTTCCTCAGCTTACAGCTCTCCATAAAAGCAGCATCAGCACACTACTTACACAGCAGCCTTTCCCTACAAGTCCAGCTCCCTACTTGCTACCAAAGCAAGTGCAGGTGTGGCCAACTGAGCTGGCCACCCTTAGAAGGTGCAAACACCTCCCAGGTCCTACCGGTGACTAGAGGGGATTTGCTCCCAGATTGCTCTAATATAGCTGCAATAAGGAGAAGGGGGGGGGAAGAGTATTTGGGTATGTTTTAGGCAGCCTTCTGATTCACAAGAATCAAAGTTATTTTCAGAACATTCTTTATTTGAAATTGGAAAGCTCCTTTATTTAAGAGCAGCGAAGAATCAAGCACAAACATAAACAGCTGAGGAAAAATTAGGTAGTGATGAACAAGGTGTTTTTAATTATGTGGGACTGGGCTGAAGTAGCCTATTTTAGCACTTAATAAAGGAGTCTTCCTCCCCTTGCAATGTGAACTGTTAATGTGGCATTTGCAGACGAGATGGAGAAATCATGTGTTCCCTATTTATTGTACCAAGAGGTTTGATGGGTGGCATTGGAGCAGGTTAATCCACGTGCCCCAGGCCTGGGCTGCCAGTGCTGCTCATCAGCCTTCTCATGGGCAGGGCTGTACCCTGAGGGCCCCAGACAGTGACAGTAAGGAACTGTTGAAGCCATTCTGCCTCTTTGTATGAGGTTCGGTCACACTGAAAAGGTGTGGAAAAGGTTTTGTCACTCACAGGGTCCTTGCCCAGTTGAGTCATTCCTCTCTTCCCAGCTGTCAGAGGCAAACTCCGAGCCTGCACCTCCTAACCCACTCAACAACAGCATGATAAATAAACGAAATGCTTGTGATTTAAAAGGATTGATTTCTACTGCAAGGTAAAACAGGGAGGCAGAATTGTAATATATGTTTAATTATGGCACTCAAAACCAAGCTTAGCCAGAGCTGATAGAAGTTTTTTCATTGACTTCACTTGGCAAAATCAGGGTCATTCTTAGACGAATTCCCTGTTTTCCCTTCAGATCCATTGGCAGCCTTACAGCATTAGAATCCTGTGTGTGGTAATACCTTTCCCAGTACATGATCAATTCATGCTGCCATTAAGGAAATGGAAATTATGAAAGGTGACAGAAGAAGTTGGACTTTTCTGCATGTTCCATAACACAAATCCTCTCTGTAGCACTCTGTCCTCTTTTTGGGTAAGAACAGGCTTTCTCCTATAGATGCTTTTTCTCAAAAAGTAGCTCAAACTGGCTGGTCAGTGCCTAAAGCAGGACAAAATCCGTGAATATCTGCATGACTTTTAAAGCCCAGGTGGCTTTCACATGTCATGGCAACACAAATGCTACCTGTGAATACCATCGTCCTAAATGCAAGAAAGGAAAACATTTAAGATTTTCAATTTGCACAAACAACCTTCCGTCATCCTGGCAACTTCATTCCATCTGGACCATCCTGTCTTCATACTTCAGAAAGTACAGAATGAGGGAGGACAGGAAATATCAAGAGTTCACGAATGAATTTTTGACAGTTCTTTGCATCAGAATGGAAATAATTTTCCTTCCCACTCTTTTTTTCCCCCTCTACCACCACATGCTACAGTATTTTCCATATCATTGCGCTTTGTATTTGACCTCTTGGTGAAAGTCAGGAAATATCATCCACCTAATTGTGAGCACCTGCACAGCTGCAGGTGTGAGGGGAAACACCTCATTGAGCGGGTCAGGGAACTCTCTGCTGATTTACAATATTAACACCTGTCACATCCAGAAAAAGCAGCCTGTGTTCACTGTTAATGCAGCGGCAGAGGGACATGTCAGAAATGCCACTCGTGGTAGTGAAGGTGGTTATGGCTGCCTCATTTTTGAGAAAGGAGGTAATCCTTGGTTTCAGGATTGTCTGGTCTGCATTTTCAGCAAACCTTGTTCTCTCTTTTGAAGTCTTCCCCTTTTCTGCCTCGACCTAGACTGAGGGGAGTACACACACACGTTCACTCAGAGTGCATGGGACACGCTGCCCTGCCTTCGGCAGGACTGACCACGCACACCATGTGCTGCCTGCCTATAGTACGTTTGCAGGGCTTTTTCTGTTTAACTTTTAAACTGGACTCATATGAGACTCTCCCCAGCCAGACACCTCATTAAAGCTGACAGATTTACAATCCCCAGCTTGCAGTTTCTGGACTGTGGGTGGCCTTGGCCTTGGCCAACTTGCGAAATTTTGCATGCCACCATTTTCCAGTTGTAGAGTAAGGAGAAGAAGAATCCTCCTTACCTCCCATACACAGCCTTGCTGCTCAGAGTAAAGCACGGATATTTCAAAGAGGACCTGCCTGTTATGACATGCCCCTCCACTGATTGTAACAATGGAACCCCAACCACAGCTGGGGCTCCTAATAAAAATAAATTAGTGCTGCTGTTGTAAAAACAAATAAATAACACTAATAACTTCAGGAGAATTCTGTCAACACAGATGATGGGCAGGGCTGTCAGAGTATTTATTTACTACATTTCCAGAACTTTGCTGTTGACCTTTTACCTCCTTGAAACAGCCATGCTACAGAAACCTCCCTGAAGAACAGTCTCTGTCTCCCCACACAAACAGCTGAGAACCCTCTGGAGAGCTGCTAGTGAGATATATGCACTGTCTGTCAGTGGTGAAGGAGTCAATTCAACCCCACGATTCAAACAAATGCGCTTTAAGAGCATCTAATGTTTATATTGGCTTTGTGTCTGCAACGCTATTTTGAGAATGGTCTGCCTAAGGCATTTTTCTCATTTCCAGACTGAAAGGTACTTTAATGGGGCCATGCCTGCAATGGTTTAGTTCCTGTGTTGGGCTCCTTGCCGAGGCTTCCACCTGCCTGTTTAATGGCAGAGCTTTTCAACTGCTCTGCACGGGGCGATATCTGGACTTTAAGGAGTCTGCAGTGATGGTGCAGCCTGGTATCGTGTGCTGCACCCTCCTCGTGTCCCCAGGCTGAGAACAATCAGAGCTAGGCAGAGCAGGGAAGGAGTAAGAAAAAGCAATATTTACACAGTAAACTTTCCAAGCATTCAGGAGAGAATGGCTTGCAGATGTATATGTTTAAATGACATTTACACTCCCATTGTTTCCTTTAAATTGGTGCTCATCTTACAGTACGCTTCTTCGGATGAAAAAAACAATAGTGCTGAGGGCTGTGTTCTTGGTGAGAAATAACACCCTTCCCCTTCCCTCTCAGATGTACTAAGTGCTAAGAAAAAAACCACCAGCATTGTAGAATTGTGTGTTTAGTGGGGAGGGCTCCCTTAGCTCTATGAACTTCAGTCAGTTGGGTCCTCTTCAGCCAGAATAGCAGGCAGAAGGCTTCAGGTATCTGCTACAAGGGTTCAGAGCAGAGTTGGCAGAACATTTTAAATCACCCACTCCAAGGCTCCAGGGGGAAGGACAAAAGTAAGAAAATCTCAACACGATGTAATATTCAGGCCCATTTTCCCCTCGGCAAAGGCATACAGCTGAACCAAACCTTCTATTATTTTTTTTATAAACTGAGAGTCCAAGATTTACACACTCTTTGCTTCCTCAGCAATCTCGGTCACACCTACTGCTCTAGGCTAGGCAACGGAAAACAGCATCTTAGAGTTCTGGTAGTCAGCAGACAAAACAAAAGCAAATAACTTCTTCAATTGTTGACTGCTTATTTTTTGAACACCTCTATGGATATGGGACATTGCAGTTAATAGAAGTCACATCACCCTGACAGTGGGCCAAGCACCAGGAATCAGCACTGCAGGCAGCAATAGCTCATTACTGGAAGCCAGTGCTGGAGTTGTTTTATTCCAAATGTGCAGCCAGGAGGGCAGGGGAAACACCACCAAACACTTCCAGTTTCCTCTGTGTTAGTGCTTTTGTTCTGCACAGATAACTCATATGTGAGGGCTGACAATCAGCAAGTGAAAATCAACACTTGAGCAAAGGTCACTAGGAAAACATAATGCTACCTTTTCCATAAATAATTAGGATGTTGTACAGCCACTCAAAGTCCAGTCTATTACTCACCCAAGCCAAGGACTACAGAGATTTTTGCAGGCTTTGCAGCACCCTTGCCATTCGTTAACATCTCCACAGAAAAATTCTATTTAATTTACCCAGTTGTCTCTTCCCAGATGCAATGATACTTTGGCATCCCACTCTGCAACATCTCTATTTTTGATTTTCTGTCTTGGAAATTGGTTTTGTGGTTGAACCACATATTTTTTTCACTTCCTATGATTGACATATGATCTGAGCTTGACTAGAGGAAAGGGACATTCTGCATACCACATCATCAAGAGAAAACCAGCCCCGGACAAGGAATTTGTATGGACTTGGTCTGACTGGTAAAGAAGGTCAGAATGAAAACATATGACATGTAGAGAAACAGCCCTATGAGATTAATGTGAAGGCAGGAGGAGAAATCAGATGTCTATTGCAATGCAGTCCTCCAGCTGGGGTACTCTGCACTCCTTGGGGTTTTGCTGAACTGACAAGCTGCACACCAACCCCATCTGAAATGCCTTGTCACCCCAGGGGTCACCTGGGTGCTGCCCTGCCAAGAGAAGGTGACAAGTCACAGCCCACAGGCCGGCTCAGGCTCTGGCTGAAGAGTGTGAAATAAGAGCTGAGGTGCCTCCTCCCATCACACATGGGATCACACATGGGATCTGTCTGTCCTGAGATGAATGCTGAGTGATTCTGCTGTTAGTTCTAATAACAAAAGTCCTGATGCAGTCTGCTCCTCTTGGTGCCACATTGAAATCATTGCAGAATTACATCAGAGAAATCCAGAATGATTGATTAGGTACAAGATGGTGCGTGATTACAAACCAAAATATGACCAGGACCTGTAAAGTCATTCCCTTCACTGCTGAGGAAGCTGTGACCATGTGGATCTGAATTACACAGTGCCAGTGAAGGACTGTGCCCTCTGAACCCAGGGGACCTAACCAGGACTCTTCAGGATTTCTTTTAGTGCATGTTGTTTTCAGATGCCTTTGCAAAATAGCAAGTACCGGGTACAGAGAAAGCAATAGTATGATAGAAATCAAGTTAAATCATTCCTGTGAAGAATTTTCATAGGTATGTATTCAATAAGCATCAGGAGGGAAAGATCACACTGGATTCACTACAGATCAGTATTTCTGCACACTTGTGAACTGCTGAAAGTACAGTGCACAACCCAACTGTGTAACACAGCAGAAAACCAGTTCCACTTGGTTCACTGTACAAATTCCAAATGTTATTTTTCACCAAAACCTTCTTCTTATTTTCTTTTTAAATGGAACTGTCATTCACTAGAGGACTGAATGGAAATGATCAAACTGCAGTCACTGGAAAGACTTCTGTACACGTTGGATTGGATTTTACTGGAGTAGCTTGAAGCAAATGTTTATATATACTTCCAGTGAGTTTATTTTCTTAGGGTGAATGAAAATAGAAACTTCTTGGAGCAGGGAATGGAGAAAATCAGCTTTCCACAGAAACCACAACTGAGAAGAATTTGATAACAGTTCAGAATAAGGAGTGCTATGATATTTTAGTTTCACTAAAGACTTATCTTCCTTCAGAAATTTATTGCACCTTATATACTTAGAACTGGTTATCCACAGGTTGCCTTCATGTGAGCACTCAGAAATACTGATTGTAGCAGAGGTATTTTGATGTTTTACCAGCATCTTGGGAAACCAAGTCTGAACTATTTTGGGCAGAAGTCAAACACTTTATTTCCAACGCCACAAGAAATAACAGAGCAGCCAATTATTTCCCTCTCCCCCTTATAGCACAGATGAAATTAGCAATATCACCCAATCACATGTCAAAGCCACAAAACCAGTCTCTAAATAGATTCAATACTTAGCCAAGACTGCAAACATATCAGAATAAAGGAAGCTCAAGAGGAGTCATGTCATGTCCAGCACTTTGCCCA
This sequence comes from Chamaea fasciata, assembly GCF_029207755.1. Taxonomy (NCBI): domain Eukaryota; kingdom Metazoa; phylum Chordata; class Aves; order Passeriformes; family Sylviidae; genus Chamaea; species Chamaea fasciata. The sequence goes on along the minus strand of NW_027094088.1, from coordinate 7,630,511 downwards.
GTTCTAATAATTCCATCATGCCTGTATAAAAAACAGGCAGGTATTATGGCTGTTAGCTGATGAGGAGTAAAAGACATGTTCTGTGATACTTCAAGGCTTGATGTAGAGGTTCTAGTGTTCTTTCCTAAACCTTAAACATCTTTTTACCCTTCCCTTTAAGGCACACTACAGCATCATTGCTCAGTTCTTAACAATCTGTCCGTGACACAAGAAACAAGGAAGGAAACTGGACAATCACTCAACCAAAGCCTGTTGTTTTCTTCCACTGAAGAGTTTTAAGCATTTTGGGATTCCTCACTGAGAGGAAGGCAAAGAGAGGGCTCTACCTTGGCAGAAGAGAGAGACATCAGAAGGAGCATGGAACAGTCGGGGTGATTTGGATTGGCCAAAAAACCGATGTCATCAGATGGATGAGAAACCTCCAGTGCAGAGCGAAAATTTGAGAAATAAGAAAATGTCACTGAGGTAAATTTATTTTAAATAAATAAAATTTATTTTACCTAAGACTGTAGAACAACTGGTGCAAATGCCTCAGCTTCTGTTACCTCTGTAACAACTCTGAATCCTGCTCTTATAGACTCTCTTCAGGAAAGGAATGTTAAGTGCCTGTATGTCCAGTCACTCCCAGACTTTTCATTTGGTTCTCACTGAGGGCATGCAAAATGCCCAGGGAAGTGAGTCCCAAACAGATGGGACGCATTAGAGTGACTGGAATTGAAGAAAAACAGATTAGAAAACACCCCAAAGAATTATTTCTCCGATTGAAAAATAAGCAGTAATTACATTCTTATTATTCTGCAGGAAAAAAAAAAATTTGATTGCCATGGAATTCTCACCAGAAAAAAAATTACATCCAAATACTTTTTTTTGGATGTCTATATCCATCTTGGTAAATAAATAATCCCTTCTATGGCTGAAGGTGAATAGCTCTGAGTGTCTTACAGCATCTGCACCACTAAAACCTGCTTTTCTTGCCAGACCTCATCACTCATAAAACAGTGTTGTATCAGAGCAGCCCCTGCAGTGCAATTCAGACACCACTGAGGTCCTGGGGGAGAGAATAAAACAGGAGAGCCTTGGAACTATGGCTCCCATGGGACACCACCACAAAACAGATGCAGAGATTTATTTCTGTTGTAACAAAATCCCATTTTCTGATGGGGAAAGATTTGGTCTGGATTGTCTTTTCTGGTCTCATTTATTGTTTGAGTACAAAGCTACAGGAGGAATCACATTCATTTGTTTTAATACATCAGAAGCAAGAGGCAATGCACCATTGGTCTAGTTTCATTTCATCTGTTTAAGAGAACATTTTGTACTCTCAATGAAGTATCAAGTCTCGATTTGTGCCAAGCTCATAATGAAATTGCAGACCAACAACACTTCTGTTTGGAAATAAGGTCAAAGATAGGAATGACAGGCATGAAAAGACACATCCACAAAGTCAAGACCATGACTTGAAAAGCAAAATAATAAGTTAACAGCCCTGAAACCACAGCTCTCCATGACTTGTGCACAGTGTGTGGAAGGACAGACTGGTTTTGACTAAACTGCCTCACTCTGCCAAGGAGTTATTTCTCATGAAAACTCCTCAGAGCTTTTCAACCCACAAGAAAATCTTCCATTATATTACCTTTTCATGCAGAGTTGGAACTGAGACAAACAGCAGTTTGTCAGGGTTTTCTTCAAGATGGAAATTCTGGGGGAAGTTGCTCAGCTCTTTTTGTCAGCTGCCATGGAAGATAAATGATTGTCTAAGCAGAAGTACACCAGGGCTTTCTCCAGGGTGCTTTGGCTGAGATCAACTTGAGGATTGTCTTCCTACCAGGCACTGTCACAAAACACCTTTGTGACTTCTGCTGGACAGCTCCAGAGGGCCAGCAAGGAGAGAGGCAAAACTGGGAAAGGTGGAAACAGTGGTCTGTCCTCTACAGATCCACTACAGCCAGTTCTGCTGCTGCTAACTACAGCAACACTGAGGAAATTCCTCTCTTTCCATGAGGTCCTCCAATGGCTGTGCAGCTTCCACAGGGTCAGGCTGAATTCTGCAGACAGGCTTTAAAAAGTTCAAGTTGTTCCATGCATGCAATCACAGCCTTTGTAATCTGTTCATTTATTTTATAGTAAATAGTATGTTTTCTCAGTTATTTACCAACAGTTGCAGAAGCTGCTTCTCTGATGACCTCTCCTGAAGAAGCTTCTTCTTCTTCTTCAGTAGAAGTCATCACATATTTCTCACAGATTTTCTTCCTGGATTATCAGTAACACTCTGTGTAAAGGCTTCCTTTGATAAAAAATGGCCATACAAATGGGCAGCACAGAGGTGGTTTTATCAATCCACACTGCATATCCCTAGAGGAAATAACCAGATGCTTTTTCATTGGGATTCAGTGAAGGAGAACCATTCCCAGAAGCTTAACATAGCCGACTGGATACTTGTCAAGGACCCCTGCGCCTGCCACGCACACTGGAAGTTCTGCCATCAGAGTAGGCAATTCCTCTGTGTGAAAAAAGGAGCAGCAAAAGGACACCAAAATCATTTGGACTTTGGGCATGGTTGTGGTTCAGCTCCAGAAACTTCTGGGTTCAAATTTACCTTCTCCAGGGTATTAACCTGCCAGCTGATCACCAGCTGCTCAAGCTGAGAGGAGGATCATATCCATTTATAAAGGGCATATGGAAACATGTCCAGGAAAACACAGGCATGGCCAAACCTGGACCTGCAGAAAGGGACTTCCTTATTCCACCTCCCTCAAATTAAGATATCCCCAATGCCAGCAAGCTGAATACTTTCTTATGCACACTGGGACCTTCCTCAGACCGTTCAGCCTTTTACAAAATGATTCTTCTTTCCCTTGTTGACAAACCCTTTTCTGAGGTTGTTTTTCAGCAGTGGAACAGGAAGTGAGATTTACTTGTTTAACCTCACTGTACACACACAAAACCCCAAGCCATTTGCACAGTGCCCCTTCTCTCCTTAAGATCTCCTTCAAAGTACCCCAGGCAGGACCTCTCACCATCACGGGGTGAATGAGGTTGTAACTGAGATTCCACTTGCAAAGCAGGATGTAAATATGGGAGAAGCAAAGCACAGAACCCATCTGTAATATCCTGGATAGCGCAACAACTCTGGGTACTATGGCTGTTCTCCTTAACCCTTCCCTCTCCAACCACATCACAGCCATCTCTTTCAAAGGGCAGAGTCTGAACACAGCTGCTGGGTCTGTCCTTAGGCCAAAAGGCTACATCTAGCAGAGCAGCTCTACATGTCTCTGACTTGGGCATTCCCAAAAAAATGTCATCTCTTGGCCTTTGTTCCTGTCACCACCCGAGTGCAAAACCCCTTCTGATTCTGTGTAATTCACAAGGAATCCTGGTACCAACTTCTCTTGTGATCATCACTCAGAACCAGGAATCCAGGCCATTCCAGCATCCAGCCTGGAAACTGACTTATTACTAGTGATTGACCCAACTTCAGAAATAACTTTTGGTCTCCACTGTAAGTCCCAGGACTATTTTTCGAAGGATTATTTCCTTTACACACCCACTTGCATGCTGAGAATCTAACATTCCTTCCTATCAAAATCTGGGCTGGGCTCATAACCTTCCAAACAAATCATTTCCAAGCTCCTATTAATCATTCCTTTTTCACCTCTCCCATAGAGATAATCCCCCTCTGGTAATTTGAACCTGGATGACACAGAAATTTTGAATAGATTAATTTCATTTTTGCTCAGCAAGTGTCCAGTCCATGTCTGGTTAGAAGATGGGTGAGTTTTTCCAAAGTGAAAGATGCTACATACTCTTTTACTTATTTCAGTGTGCACATCCACTGATGATGCCATTTTTCCCAAGGTAGAAGGCCCCTGAATATTTATTTTTCAATCTCAGATGTCCTAACTATTTGCATAGAGGATACATTGTAGCAGGATGATCTCTTGTGACACTGTTTTTTCCAGTTTTTCCTGGTGACCTAAATAGCTCCAAGCCAAGAATTTCACATGAAAAATGCAGGATGTACTTCACATAACCCTGTGAAAGCCTGATGCCAGTATCTGGATACATATCCAATTTGGTATTCCCTGAAATCACTAGAACAGGGCGACAGGAGTACCCCACCCCTCTAGGCAGCACATCACATTAAATCCTAGCCTAGGGCAGAGAGCCACTAGGGAGGTTAAACTATTCAGATTGCTTTTTAAACATTTCCTTCCTCCTTCCTCACAAGCTGACATGAGGGCTTTAATAAGGCTGAAGCTCTGGAACAAAGATCAGACATTCTCCCATACAAGAAATACTCTCAGAGTTGTGTTGCATTCTGAGCCTTCACTGTATTCAGTTGCCATGATTCCACCTTCCCATCCTAGGCAGTAGCTCAGACACACTATTCCTCATCTCGGGAAATGCAAAGGATATTGTAGACCATGGATTTGTTGGCTGTCTCTCTTCCCACCTCCTTCTGTGATACTGACACATTTTCAGCATTATTTCTGCCAAGGCTGTCACTGCCCAGCACAGGTTATCCTGTACTAAGCACTGACATATTCACTGAGAGTCTCTGGGAAACATTCACAATCCCTGCAACAACTTACTAAACTCCCATAAGCATCTCTTGAGTGACTCTAACATTAAATTTCTTACAGGTGTTCTTCAGTCCCTTTTTTGGCATTCCTGAAATATATAAAGGTACTGATACCAGAACTTGCTCCTCGGTAGGGCAAATACTTTATGAGCAGATGACAGCACTGGCCAGACGCAGCTGGCTTTGTACTTCCCATAAGAAGCAAAGGGTTTTCCAGTTTAACTATGAACACTATGATGATACCCTTTCCTATCCATCTAAATCAATCCCTACGTTGAGAATATTAGCAACCAGCTCCTCTGATCAGGTACCACAAACTATTAATATTACCCTAATTGTTACACTTTCTAAAATTGCAAACCCATTTCTAGTCCCTGAGAGTTTGTCCTATTGGTCTTTCTCAGAGGGTATGGATTATTATTCAACTTGCATTTAGTACCTGCAGTCCCTCACTGCCTAGGAGATTTTATTCAGTCTCAAGATTACTAATATATGAGGTTTTGCTCAAGAAGAAATTCCTAATGCTTTGGGCCACATCCACTTCCCCCTCTGCCAGCAATTGTCTTTGAATTCTTATATTAGGATCTCCACAAACTGAACTACACCTCTAGGACATTTCTAAAAGGAAAATATTCATGTCATCTATTTTAGCTTCACCACAGTCAGAGGGGCACGGCCCAATGTCCACAGCAGCACTCCCTGCAGAGGCTATTTGCAAGATGTATCCCTTCCATGCCAACACACAAACCCACATCCTGGACTCATGGTGCACTGCTTCCTCGCAGCCTTCCCATTCCTACATCCAGTTCTGGGCTGCAGCTGCTCCTTGCTAGTCCCTGCTGGCCTTCCCTGCCTTACTCCAGCAAGTGGGAGGTGGCAGAAGGAGCAGCTGGCCAGGCAGCCACAAGGCCACTGCTGCTGTCAGCACAGACAGCATGAGCCCGTCAGGCCGCACGGCAGTGACAGTGCCTGCAAAGGAAAAGTTATCTCACCCCCTCCCAAGCCTCCTGTGACTCTTCTGGAGGTGATCCAGAAGCTGCATAGTCCCCCATGAGCCAGTTACTGCCCCAACGTGGTGCTTCAGTGCTAAATCCCCATCCCATGCCAAGACTGCCTGAGTAGATTGTTCCACAAGCATGAGCTTTGCAACCCACACCCCACTGTGACTTCTCAGCTGCGACCACAGCCAGAGGTCACAAGCCATTGTACACAGCCACCTTCCCCAGGGATCTGTCTCATTCCTGGAATCACTGTCAGAGCATCTCCTGGGTTAGGTCACAGCAGTTCAGTATGGCCAGCCTGGACAGGAGGGCACAATTTCAAGCAGACTAGAGAAAAGATGAGGAGATGCTCTAGAGGGTGGTTGGTCCCAGTCATAAGCTTTTGGCAGGGTGTCAGGCTCCAGAGCTGTGTCACAGCTGTGGTCAGGGCTGTGCCCCAGACAGACTGGCCACAACATCAAAGGGTCGGTCACTCACCTACTGTCCCCATTTGCACAGAGATGCCAAGTACACTGACTCATCCAGCTGCCAACACTTGTGCTGGGCTGCTGGCAGCACTGCACTGTGCCACATCAGGGTCACAGCTTGTGGAACCACCTGCCAGCATGGTCCATGTTGCTCTTCTCCTGACAAACCAGCTGTTCCTCTCAGGCAGCCATTTATTGTGGCATTTGGTGCTCCTCTATCAGGTGTCAGATATTACAGACATTGCGCAGATATTACATATTGACCTGAACTGGCATTACTTCCATTCTTAATCTCAACAGCTCACAGAGTTTGTGAGACTTTTACTCTTCAGCACTGGGACCTTGCTGCCTACATTATCTGAATTAGTTGTAAAATGGCTTCTCCCAGAGCTGGAATACAAATCTGCTCAAAAGATCATCCTGTGAATTGCTGTCTGGCATGCTGAAGTGGAACCTTGATCCAAGTCTGAATTGGAACCCACTTTGAAGCTGACCTGCTCTGAGCAAGAGGTTTGACCAGATAATTTCCAGAAGACAGTAACCCAACCCTCACCTCTAATTTCTGCTCCCAAGCAGATACACCCATATGAGCACCAGGCTGGAAAAGACAACATGGTTTTACTCCTGTGGCTGACAGTGCAGCTCCCACATGATACTTCTGCCTCCATTTGGACAAGAAAATGCAAACTCACCTGCCTGTGCTCCGAGCGTTGTGACCAAGCAAATAAACCCTCTCTCTCAGCAGTGGGACAGAACTGCTTCTTTAGGATACACGATATTTTACCGTTAATCTTTTTGTTTAAACAGCCATTTGCATCACAAATAGTCATTCACCTCCGGAAAACAAAACATTTCACTTAAATTGTGCCAAAAGTGCAACTTCTGGCTGGTTTTGCTCAAAATTAAGTGTAAAAATCAGAAACTCATTGAAACATACTTTTATCTTTGAAGCTGTTCTGGCTTGGAAAAAAACCCCAGAATCTCCAAATTATATTTTTATCAAAAATTCCTGCCTTGCCCTCTTCTTAATTGATTGGGGTTTTTCCAGCTGTTTTTTTTTTATTAGTACTATAAGAAAAACAAACATGAGCTGTCTCTCCTTTATATTAACCTGGAACCCACTGTGGAGGACCACATCATCCTTCCAGTACCTGAAGGGAGCCTACAAGAAACACAGAGACTATATAGAAGAACAGAGAGGAACGGATTCAAACTAAAAGAGAGGAGGCTTAGATCAGTTATTAGGAAAAAGTTCTTCCCTGTGAGGGTGGTGAGGTCCTGGCAAAAATTACCCAGACAAGCTGTGGCTGCCCCATCCCTGGAAGTGTTCAAGGCCAGGTTAGATAGGGCTTGGAACAACCCGGGACATTGAAAGGTGTCCCTCCCTGCCCATGGCAGGGGGCTTAGAGTGAGATGGCTTTTAAGTTCTCTTCCAACCCAAACCTTTCTATTATTCTGGGATTCTCTAATTAGAGAATTATCTGCCTGGAAGCTTAGCAGGTTCACTTTAAATGGTAACTTTTTGTTTTTCAGGGCCATTTGAATCTTAGGCAATATGCAGAGTAGGTGTGAATAACCAGCAGCAGATACCCATCGTGCTTTATAGTGACAGAGCTGAGTGAAGAGGTTTCAATTGCTACTGTGCTTGAGAAAACGAAGCTTTCTCCAAAGCCTGTGGTTAGCCTGGAGAGGATTTCACTCGTTCTTTTCCTTAATTACATTGCTACCAGTTGATACAGTTTTCTCAGAACTTAAATATCAAAGGAAAACATGTTCCTGTCAATGCAATAAAAAGCCATATTTAAAAGAACCAAGGCTTGATGTTCTGTGTTCTCACTTCTGCAAAAATCTGAGTGACTTCAACGGTATTTTCAATTGAATAAGGAACATAAACTAAAGCCAACATTATTTGTGTGTGGATTTTTCCCCATAAATTTTTTGTTTGTTTTAAAGCAGTTGTTAAACATGTAAGACATTTGATTGATTAAAACTTACTTCCCAACAGCAAATAGTTTTAACAATCTTATTCCTATAATCTTGTTTGTTTGTTAGCTGAAGAATTAGATGAAACAAAAAAGTCTCGTGACAGGCCAAGGGGAAAGGCACAAATGGAATGGGATATAAAAGTCCACTAACACATTAAAGATGTAGCAAAGAATGTGATAGAACATATCTGTGGTCAGTTGAAGATGCTTTGAATGGAGATAATTTCCCTGAATTATTATGTGATAACATTCTTCATCCCAGTACACAAAGCTCAAAGTTAAGATTCAGATGATTTTTTTTTTTCCCTGCAAAGGCAAAACATTTCCAGGCCTTTTAACAGTCATCAGCGTGGTTTTTCAAAGGAGCACAAACAACCAATTTGACCAAGACTAGAACCAGAAAAAGGATATAGACAATTAACTTCCATGTGACCTAAATTTTGTGTCAAAATTCATGGTCAGATGACAGCTCATCCCACAGGTTTGTAACACTCTGTTACCAGCTCTCCTCTGTGTGTCCAAATGTGTGTTGCCAACTGTGAATAGTCACGACAGTGACTCCCAGGGCGTGTTGCTCACAACTGGCACTGGGACACACACTGAGCTGGGCTAATTCTTCTTGGAAAATGCAACCAGAGAGGCTCTAACAGCCACACCTGGAATAGGAACATCAAAGAAAGGGGCACAGTCGTCAGAGGACTAAAAACCAAAGTCAGTGTAGAAAAAGATGATTATTCATATCATCAGAGCTGCCTCCTTCACTGTCTGTGAAACACAGTATTGTCCACCATCAGCAGTTACTGCCTTTAAGTTCCTACAGGTTTCCTGTGCTCTGTTCCCTTTCCACCATGAAGGCTTAGATTTCATGTCAACTGATGTGCACCAAAAAAGCTGGGAGCAGAGAAAACTTGCAGCTGGTCACCTTCAGCCCCCTGGTTTGTGCAACAAACCTCCACCTTTGTAAGGTAACCTGCTGACTCCTGGCAGCCATGGAGCAGATTCAGAATCAGTCTCCCATTTGTATCATGATGGAGTTGAAAATGAGAGTTGGTATCACAGGCATCAGCAACAAAGTTGTGCACATCAGAAGCACTCAGGAGAATTCCTGCTCTAGAGGAGCAATTCTTGTCTTTCTCTGGCTGTACAATCACTAAGGAAAAGTCATGAGGTCAGACACCCCCTGTGCTAGAACCAGTGGATAAATGTTGCTGTCACAAGGGGAAAATGGGACTCAGGATCTCCCCAAGAAATCTCTACATCTCAGCAAGAATGAGCAGCTGCTAGTTTGGCCTTTGGTCTCAATTCTATTGCCAAGAATATAAAAAGAAATGTTCCAATCTTTTATTTCTTCTTTGCCCCAGCTGCTGACTCAAATAACTTCCACCATCACTATCCCTTTTTGCTGTCTTATAAAGCTCTACACAGATAATAGCCTGATCTATAAAGTGAGAGCAACCCCCCGAGTCACCCAAGTATCTTAAGAACAGGACAGTCAACGCAGTCAGCCCAGATTTAGTGAATTACATTTTCATAGGAAGAACTGAGTATAAAGCAGACAGTGCAGGACAACAGCTGCACTAATGAAATCTTTAGTTACACCAGATGTCAGCTATGAAATACAAGGAAGAGACACTTGCATCTTATTTTTTTTTTCGTCTTTTCTCTGTTATCTGTGCCCTGCTTTTTATTGTTTAAATGAAATTTCTGAATCATCAGGAGATTTTTGTGGTTGTATAATGGCTGGAGCCCATTCCTACCACCCTTGAATTTCACTGCAGGCATCTGGCATGAGCAGCAGAACTCTGGAAGGAGTCTTCTGGGTTTAAGACCACCAAAGAGACACAGGCTGTAAGAGACACAACTACAGCTGGAGACCAGTGAAAAGGAAATATTATTAGTGGACATTTGTGAAGTCCTTTCTCTTTGGTCTGACTGTAAACCAGGATCAAACCTACTTAAGTAATGAAGATTCCAGAGTCCAGCTTCAATAAAACCAGCTTTTCCTTGGTTGCATTTAGGAAAGAGAGGACCACTGAGAAAAGACCCAGGTTAGGAGGGTTCAATGCATTGTTCAAGTGTGAACAGTGTTTCTGCAGTCAGCAGAACAAGCTGCAGTGGATAAAGATAGGTTTCATTGGAGACACTTCCTCTGTGGCTTAGCTTGAAGGAGGTGAGAAGAAGCACAAAAGATATACTAACACAGGAGATATTCTCATTTCAGACTCAACAAAGAAACAGTAACCGTCCAAAGGAATAACAACACATTTCATTGCAGACACATAACCCAGCCACAAGTGCAAATCCAAATTAGGTGCTTAAAAAATGTTTGTGAAACATTTTGAGGAGATGGCCAGAATATTTTTCACAGAGCTTTCCTTCATAAAAGGATACAATTCTGTTAAATTTTCCATGGAAAGAGATTTTGGTGGTAATGTTCCTAACATGGAGGAGGGTTCTCTAATCCCTTTCAGGAAAAAAAGAATTTGATCAAAACCTTTGGGTTTTTCAGTTTGAAATAGATGTCATTGCTTTTTGTGAAACCATATGAAAGAGTCACTAGTTTGCATGGACTTGTCTTCATTCCAAGGCAGAATAAAGAGAAATTTCAGATACCTGGAAGTAGTCATGAGATGGAGGTGTTATTGCTGGGACAAAGAAGAAATGACACTTGAGAGCACAAGCAAACCCTACCCACTATGGCCTGTGAGGGGGACTCCCATGGAATCCCTACTACTTCCCAGCCAACTTTACAGTTCACCAACTGCTTTCAAAAACTCACTGGGATTAATTTGTGTTTTAGTAAAATGCTCAGTCATGCCCACACAGGTGAGAGAAGGAAGAAATGCACTTTTCTTTCCCAACAAAAAATTCATTTTTGAAAAAAACAAAAATATGTTAAAAAAGAAAAATCACCATACAGAGACTGCTGCAGTACTTCCAAAGAATGGCACTGCAGGCTTATTGGTCGAAAATATTATTTTTTTACTAGAATATTTCAGTCTAGCTGTAGCTATTGCCTCCAGGAAGGGATACAGGTGTATTTTTTAAAGACCAGTAATACCCAGTAAATCAAAACAGTGATTTGCACAGGTTTTTCTGACCCTTGAAAGCCTTCATCTATTCTAAAAGGCAGCACTACAAACTCATCTCATATGAGAAAAAGTAAATAAAACAGATAGAGGAGGGTCATGGATGAATTATTCCTCTACAGGAAATTTGAGTGATCCTAAGATTAAGAAAAAATAAAGCCCAACATCTTAGAAAAGGAGAATACTCTCAAACAGATCTGGAAAAAAAGAGTCCTCAAATGAAAAACATGTTGATAATAAGTAGCATGCTGGTGCAAATACTCTGCCTAACTTCTTCTGTGCAATTAAAGACTGTGTTGAAAAGCAAACTTCTGCATTGCAAAAGACAGATAATTTAGACCATGCTTCTGCATCCACATTCCGGAGTCTTTGGCTTCTCCATGAGAATGGGAATGAGGAACAGCAACTGCCGATCAGCACAACTGTGACAGGAGTTGTACTGATGGATGCCTGGCCATGAGAAGCCCAGTGGATCCTCCACCTCTCTAAACCCAGACCTTTGACCCAATGGAAGAATGCAAAGATCCCTCTGGGGACTGGCTGTAAATATCACCAAAACATTCTCAAATGCTTTTTTCAAACACAGTTTTAAAAAACCTTCCATATTCTAAATTTACATGGGACAGCACTGGGTCACACCTCCACTTCTCTAATCCTGAACATTTTGGCTAGCAAAAGTTCTAATCCTGTACCAAAATGTAGTGTCCAGAAAAGTTTTAAGCATATAAGTTTTATATGTTCTTACAGTTTACTTAGGATTACTATAAGCATTGCTTCTTATAAACATTTACATACTTTGGCTCTGCTAATAAAGTGTATCCTCATTCTTTTTTTTTTTTATTGGGGAGCTATAAATTTGTAGAGAGAGCAAAAGCCTACAACAACAATGGGGGTAGCGTGGCCCGAGCCAAAGGAAATTCATATATGAGGAAACAATGGGAAGTTGGCAAAAAACAACATGAAGAAAAAAGGGAAGTTTATTGGAGACACGCAAAGGAAAGACCACCCTATGTGTGTGGTATATATTTGTGCTAAGTCCCACATCTTTTCTGTGATTTTTTTTTTTTACAAGGTTCTAAGCTGTTTTTTATGAGATGAATAAAACACACAAGAGCAAAGTCTCCAGCAGTTAAAGGGCAGTAGTAGATGTCTCTGCTATGCATTTGCCTCTAATAGAATTCCCATTCACTTTCCTTGAGCAAATCAAAACCGTTGTTGGAAAAAATTCTTTGAAGACCAATGACCCAAATTATCCTTTCTCAAAGGAAAGAGGTATTCAAAGCTTGGAAATCTGCCTCCAAACATATAGGCACAAAATGCAGTGCTGAGCAAATGAAGTGCACAGTAGTTCCTGCCCAAATCCTGTATGATCGTGAGCTCAAGCTGAGAGACTTCAAAAGGCCTCCAGCAGAAACGTGCTCAAAATCCCACACTGCCTGGCACCAGCCCATAAGAGTTCGCTCGGTTTACCTTGCAGGTGCAACATTTTCCCTCATTTGATTGATTTGATTTTCCCTCATCTGATTTGATCCCTCAGGTAATTGATTTTATGTCTCGACAGCCAATTTCAAATCACGTTCCCCCAATATTAGTGAGAGGCCTAGCTCTTGTCTTCTTCTCTTCTTGTACTATTTAGCATCTCTAATTTGAACCACCAATTACACTGGCCAGCCCAACTCCTACTTTTCTGCTCTTCTGCTCTCCCCTCTTTGTGAGGGCAGCTTTAAGTTATGCACATGGTTACATTCTTCTAAGGATGTGGTAAATCTAACAGGCTTCAGTTACTTCTTGTAAGGCCTCGAAACCTGTCAGTGGTGAGGGAAGGATGCTGGCCTCCAATGTGTGGGAGAAATGACTAAAATTAAGCACATGACAAAAATTAGCAGAAGAAAAAAGGAAGCTTCAACACATGGAAGGAATTTTGGTGGAACAAATAAGATTTGCTGGACCCTTCTCATATGATTCAACGATTCTGTTGTTACACTGCAAGTTGCAGTAATGGAAAACAGAACAACAGTTAGAAGGTGGGAGGTAAACTGGAAACAAAACAATATGTTACCTTGAAATGCAGGAGAGGTGAGGGTTACATGTTTATGGTACATTAAAATGCATCACTCATTTATCAAGATAAAATCCATCTTAAAACCCTTTCATTCCTGTTTTCTTACATTTAAGGTATTAGCAGAATTCTGCATTTTACAAGGCAATCCAAGATCCACTCAGAAGAAAGGACTGCTGTCCCTTTTTTGTCCATGAGTCCCGGCAGAGTCCCACCAGAAATTCAACTCTGGCAAATATCTACAGCAGGTTCAGGGTGCTGTAAACTCTGCTAACTCATGGTTATGAAGAAAGCATGTCACCACATTTCCTGACAGGAGGGTCTCAGCTATGAACGCAGCTTTAATTTTCTACAGCAGGGTTCATTAGCTTTCATTTTACTACATTTGTACCACTTTACATTTCACACCACTGGGTTAGGAATCCTTCAATATTTGTGGTTCTTGTAGAAAAGATTTGGCTCTGCCAGCCAGACACTAAACTGCAATCAGACCTTTCACCTTAAAGGCAAAGTTTTCTAATTGTGATAGGAGGAAAAAAAAACACCAAACCATTGAGAATTGAAGATACAGGCACTAATTAGGCACTGGAGAAAGTCTGGTGTTCCTCTTATGAGGGATTCTAAGTGCAACCAATTCCAAAAGGATTAAAACAACACAGAACAAGCCACCTTCAATGAAATGGATGAGAAATCAAATTAAAATAATTCAGTAGTAAGACTACGGTTTTCTCTTTTTTAATATTTAGGCCAATATTGCTACTTCGTGAGCCTGGAAAGACAATTTGAGAAAAATTCAGGATAGCCATTCTTATTCTGCTGTGTTTGTTTCCAGAGCTGAGACCTCACTGGGTTCCTGTGTTTGGTCCTCTGGAAGCAGCTCTTCCCCAAGTTCATTGTACTCCACTGAACTGAGTGTGCTGCTGTTCTGCGTCTGTTCCTGGCTTCCCCGTCGCATTCCCGAGGCACAAAATCTGCAGCAGACACCCTTCCTGGCAGGACAAAAAGTGGCAATGAAAGCAGAAGAGCACACAGCTTGAGGAATCTTTCATCTTCATCTTGGAGAAGGACAAGCAAAACAAACAAATCGTGTTTTGAACACAGTCTCTTGCCTGTCATTCTCTATATTTTCTCACTTTTTAGTGTCTGGACAGGCAGCTCAGACATACTCTGAATTTGAACAAGAGTTTGGGGGAGTGTACACAGATTCACACAACTCACAGTCTCTTTAGCAAAGACCATTCCCTGGTCCTTCTCTGCCCTTCTGTGGCCCCATGCTCAGAAGCTGTGCTGTTCCACTCAGAGAGAGAGCTGTGTGGGTTTGTTCCAGCAGTAATTCCATAAGGAAGCAGAGCTGGGCACCACTGTGCCAGCTGGCACTGGTGGTGCTGAACTCACGCTTTAGTTTTATGAACAGTAAAGGTGAGGGAAAAGAAAAAAGCAGAGCTCTTAACCTGAGATCTCTAAGAAGCCCTGTGCAAAGCAGGTAATTGGAGAGGTGTGTGAAGCCCTGCCTGAGGCTGGGTACTCGATGGACAGGTGCAGTGCAGCTCCTCTGTAGGAGCAGAAGGTCAGACTGAAGTCATTCCTTGCTGTTACGTATTTAGTTCACAGTGTTCTGTAAGGGCTCTCTAAGGGCTCTACCTCAGCTAATTACTGAATAAAAAAATGACCAAGCCCCAGCAGAGATGGTATCTCTCATTCTCAGCAAAGGGTCTCTGACCCCTCCAGTGTGCTGTCTGATCCTACCCACTTGCAGTGCCTGGTTCAGAACGAGCTGCAGAGTGGAACAGAGGCTCTTGCATCCATTCACGATTTAAGAACCTATAGAGCCCACTTAGCACACTTCACCCAGTGAAGCCTACAAAGGCTTTTCCACTGACCTCATAAGAAGCTGGATCAGCCCCATAGGAAAGGCTTCAGCACAGCAAACAGAATTTCTTGCCATGATTGTACTTGGTTTGCCAGAGAGATTAATTCCAGACATGGTGGGTTAGTCAAAATTTGGATTTCCCCCGCACCCACGCAAAATGAAGAGTGAGAGGTTTCCTCCTGCTCCCCCTTCCCTGCCCAGCGGCACTGCCACCTGCAAGAGGACAAACCTTGAACTAACACAGACACAGTTATACAAACCAACATTCCAGTTAATAGTCACTTTGGAAATTCCCAAGCTATGAGCTGTCCTGCAATCTAGAAACTGTGGCTTCCAGACATGAGCTAAAATCCCAAACCACGGCACAAGGAGTCATTGCGAACATTTCTGTGTCATTGTTTCAAAACAAAGCTTGTAATATTTTAATGCCACGACCACAAGAGCTTGTCTGCTGCAGCATGTAAAGATTATCCAGTGAGTTAGGAAAACAGTCCAGCTTCTAGCTCGCTCCCACTCATTGACAAGTCCATTGGGAATACTGGGGAAAGCGTGCCACAGTGGGTCAGCTACTGGCTTACCTAGAGCAGTAACAATAAATATGCAGGTGATGATAAAGGCTCCCAGGAAACACCATCTGCCCTTCTCACAGGTGACACCAGGACCAGTGTCTGCCCAGAATGTGGGAGGCACAAGCTCTTGGCCTTTTTCAGTCTCTTGTTTAAGCCTATAGTCCCACTCTGCAGCCAGGATTAACTCTCCCTGTTTCTGTAATCATGTCACGGTGCAATGAACAACATGAAGCTCTCTGGGTCTTCAGGACAGTGAGCAGAAGCACCTGGACAGCCTGGAGAGGGTGTTCTTGTCTCTGCTTTCTGAACTCTGTCTCTGCTTTTCATCTCATCTTAAAACTCCAGAGGTCACAGCTGTTCACACCCAGAATTTTTTAGCCACCAACTCCGACAGGCAAATCTGTTTTGATTCCCTCTGCCATTTCTTCCTGGATGTCACCCTCTTAGGGAGCTTCATCTTCAGTGTTAAAGAAAAGCAGGTTCCACTTCGCCATCTGGAGTAACACCCACCTGAGACGAAGGCTGCTGTGACAAGGACTGTCATTTGGCTTCCCCCTTCATTCTCCTGTAACTCAGTGAACTCACAGGTTTCTTTGCAGGAATTCCTTTTCTGATGTCCTCCCTTAACAACTGGCTTCCTAAATTGTGACCTCTGAGAACCAGGGAAATTATGACATTTTGGATGGCTATTTGAAACCTGAATGTCCTGGTTTAGAGCAAATATTGGAGGAAACCTCTGAATGGGGTGGCTCTAGAAAGCAAATTCAAGTGGCCCCTCCCCCAACTGGTTCAGCAAAAGATTTTCTTGGAGAAAAGTGGAAAAAACTGTTTATTCAACAAGCAAAGTGTTCACAAGCATTAAAAAACCTGAATATTAAACAATAAAACCTCTTGCTGTTCTGAAGAGATGGCAAATTCATAAAGTCCTTGCCATGGGCTGTAGCTCAGGTCACTCATGTGGGCCTGATATTTCTGGGTCTGAGAGATTTTAGCCTGCTAGCAGCTGCTACCTTTTTCCCAAGGGAAAATTTCTCAAGAAATCTTCTCAAAACAATCTTTCTCCAGGTGCTGTTTTGCTGTTTCTCTAGTTTAACCAATGGGATTAGAGAGGTGTCGTTTCTATTTACCAATCACGTTAAGTCTGTATCGGAACACCTTTATAAAAGGTTGTAAGAATTAGACAATAAAGCCTTTTTTTCTATGCTCTTTGCCTTCTGAAATATTTGGAGTCTCTCATCTTTCTTTTGTGTCCTACAACGACAAAAGATAGTCTCTTGTCAGTCCCTCCTGTGCTGGAGTGCAGCATCCTGAGCCCGGGTGGGCCACAGGTGTGAAATCCCAGTGTTTTTCTGAGTTTTCTGTCCAGAGCAGGCTGAACAGCTCCAAGAAAAAGAAAAGTCACAGTTTGGGGAACTTCTCTGCCTCAACTAGCAAAAAACTAACTAAAAGCAAAGGAGAGCCCCCTCCCACTGTCTGTCCATTCTGCAGACACACAGTCCAGGAGCAGAACGAGGAGGAGTGAGTGCAGTTTCTGAAAACAAACTGCACACTTCTTTTTCCCCCCTCGCTCTCAGAACCAGTCTTAAAGGTGCAGAACTTAATGTCCAGCATAAACAGGACAGATGACTGGGGATACAAGCATCATAAAGTCACCCTAGGACACTGAAGATCTAGGATGGATGAGTGAAAGAATCACCTAGATATTTTGTTGCCTAATGATTATTCCTAGCTTGAGTTAGAAAAGCCAGAATCCTGAGAAGCAATACACCAAGGTGGAAAGGGAAGGGCCAAAACAGAAGAAACTAATCCAAGAACAATTATTTTGTCTGTTCTTTCTGAAGTAACAAAATACAACTAAAATTTTCTCACATTTAATTCCACAGGAGAATGCACATGTCTGCAAAAGTAAAAATACCCAAGTATTTCAGCCCACAAAGATTCCAGGAAAGTGACAAGAGTTTGACTGAGAAGGATAACACAACTATTAACTTTCTGAAGTTTCAGGACATAGAAAGAATTTCAAATTCTGCTTGATCAGCTGAAACAATTTAGGGAATAAGTTTCTCTAATTTTATTGCCAGAACTTTAGCAAGGAATTTCATGTCAACATTAGGTAGAGATAGAGCTGTATAATAGAAGACATTATGAGTCCTCCTCCATGGCTTTCCTAGTAAGGTGATACCAGCCTTGGAGAACAAAGCATCTTTCAACTTTATAGAAATCTGGAGGCTAAAGGA
Source organism: Chamaea fasciata (assembly GCF_029207755.1). Lineage (NCBI taxonomy): Eukaryota > Metazoa > Chordata > Aves > Passeriformes > Sylviidae > Chamaea > Chamaea fasciata. Next base: position 7,612,652 of record NW_027094088.1, on the reverse strand, counting down.
ATGCTAAAGATTTAAAATAGATTCAAGAAAAAGCAGGTTGAAACAGGAGCTTTACTTGTTTTCATATTAGAGTAGCTTTTCTCACTTTCCCCTTCCCAAGTTAGTTCATCCAGATCGGTTTGCAAAGCTGAATTAATTTTCTGCAGGGCAACACTTCCAACTTACACCATATATATTTTATATGCTTTCATACTGAAATATGTTTCAAAGACTTATGACATTTTGTCACGCCAATTTGTGATATTTATGTTTACCTGGAGGAAACAATTAAGATTTGCTTCAAAAAGATGGATGCTCCTGTTTCGTTCTGTTTAACAGAAAGATCTGACCAGTAGTCAAGTGAAAGACTGAATATTGCACAGGCCAAATGGGGCTACATAAAATGGTATTTGTAATCATTTGCATGGGGCAGTGGGGAAAGATTTATATAAGTAATGTCCCTATAAAAATGCATCACAGACTGAAGAAAGCAGATTTTGGCAAGTAACATCATCCTTAAGGAAACTTTTGCTGACAATGCACAGTCTTGCTGAGATGGATGTGGTTGACCAGTAAGCTCAGTCCAGTCCCTGACAATTGTCCCTGGTTGGAATCTGCAACTATTTAATTCTTCTTCTACAAAAATGACAAAAATGCTTTAAAGCCGGAGACTAGAATAATAAAACCACGTAGGTTTCTACAGAGAAAGTGTGTTTTGGGGGATCCTTTGATATGCTTTGTTTATTGTTGCAAGCAGTTGTAAACCACAGTCTATTTTGGTTTTTGTCTGATCCGAGTTGCACATCTGGCTGTCAGGGTTAGTGTCAGCTTGGTGGGGGACTCCTCCAGAGATATGTGCAGGAGAAATATGTGTATTCTGCAGCATGGTGTGCAGGTCTGGGATTTCTTTCCTTCACCTTTCAACCTTACACTGAAGAAATGCCCTTGAGTAAAGCACAGTGGCTCAGTAATGACATCCAAGGTTTCCAGCTAAGTCCAAAGCTCCCCAGTACTCACAAGACTTCCAGAAAAGCTAGCATGTCACTTTGGTCTTTGGTAACTACTTTGACCAAAACCTTATTTGTTTGCCCATGGCCAATCAAACAGCACATTTCAGTGGCCAGCCCTACTGTTGTGTCCTCACAGGTCCCACGGAAATGTCGGATGCATAGAGGGACTTGGAGTGTCTGAGGATTCCCAAACAGGCACAGCCCACAAGCAGAAAATAGTGAGCTGCATCACAGAGAGACCAAGAACTATTTCTAGAAAAGTATTCATATCCGTGAAGTCTGGAACTTAAATCTGAGTCCCCAGCTGAGAAACTCATTTTGAGAAACTTGCAATGAAGGCTGCAATCCTGCACATTACCTCAAACCTTCACGTTGCTCTCAATGTCCCGAGCTCTCCCGGTGCTCCATGAAGGCCAGAGTCCCCCCACCCACCCCCTACCTCAGTGGGCCATGAGAGCACTGTGATTCTGGGAAGCCCTTTGCAGACAAAAATGCTGATTTCTAAGGAGAACATTGCTGGTTTTGAAACCTGGGCTGTTATATTCATGTTTAATACATGGATTTGGAAAATGGAATTAGACTAAAAATGTATTTTGAATGTGCTTCATTTAGTTTTAGAGCTCCCTGCAAACCACACCATCTGTTTGGGGTTTATAATACAAAATTTGACCTGAGGATCAGAAAGGCAGAATATTTAATACTTTGTGTATATTCAGATAAGCTGTAAATAAGCCCTTTCTTTTTTTATGAGGAAGGGCTCTTCAAATGCTTGATACACCATGGCATTTAGTTCTGTAAATATTGGTAGCTCCTGCATTTTGAATGGTTAGAACTATCTTCTTATAGTAACCAGTAGAAATGGACGCCTTCTATATCCAGATATGAAAAGCAAAAAAAAAGTGACACATTGTGAAAAAATTCAATAATACATCTTGAAAGAAAACTATGGAAATGGCAGAGGATGGTGCCAGCATCAATGCCAGGATGCAGTGTGCCCCAGACATTCCAAATTCTCTCCCATTGAGAGCAAAGAGAGAAAGAGTGCACAAGGAATCTGATATCCTTAAGATACTCTGGTGAATGTTGCAGGAAGCTGGGCCTTGCTAAGACATCCTTGAGTACAGATTTGCCATCCTTGTGGCAAGGAACACCTCAGTATTGGACAATCAAAAAAATCATTCATTAATTAAAGCCAGGTTAAGGTGAAGTGCAAATAATAGGATGTATTAATTGCATCTGCAGTTGATGGACTTAGATGTTTACAAAAGATAAAGTGAAGAAATGAAAGAAGAATTCTACCTGACTGACAAAATTGACTAAATGAAATCAAATAGGTTTTCTACCCTTTAGGCTACTGCCAGTGACAAGAGAAACCACAGAAACATTAACAAATGAACCCCTTTGGTTCTCTCTGTTATACTGAACCCATGGCTGCCTGATTCCCTTCCTCCATCAGATGAGTCCCCCACTAACATTGCTGCCCTGGAGTATTTCGTTGGGAACTTGCAGTGAGGGACATTTAGGCTGCACAGAAGTTTCTCTCTACAGCTTGGTCTTTTCCCAAGGGGACACCAGAAACAGGAATAAAACGGTGTTCCCCCAACCCTCTAAGAATTAAGCATGATACTCAGCAGCTACTGCTTCCCTTTGGAAGCCTGCTGCTCACAGGAAGAAAAGGCTGGTGGTATTCTGATAACACTTTTTGCACAATCTGTTTCCACTTTGGGATAGAGAAAGCACGTGATGAAGCAGAATATTCCTCCTCATTCCCAGTGAGGCTACAAAGAATGATCCTGCTGCTCTGAAGGACTGCAAGTCACTGTCACAACCTAAGACTTAGATGTGAGACAAAAAAATGTCCAACTTGTTTAGATTTTTCAAGACAGGAGTTGCATCCTGAAGAACTGAAAGAGTTTTCCCATCTGTGACATTCAAGGAGTAGAAATACTTAACAGTGGCATCAGGGTATTTGTCAGTGCAAGATGAGCAGATGAAAGTGTTTGGTAAAGCATCTTCATTTAACATCATTTAAGTGCAATGTGACAGACTTAACTGACTTGCAGTAGTCTTTTGGATCTCTAACCACCTGCCTAAATCCAGACCTGATGAGGAGCAAATGCTAAGCAGAAAACAATTCCATTTTGGCATCAAAACCTGGAGACAGCATTCATCCCAAGGAATATAATTTGTCCAGGGATTACACTGCTTTGCACAAAAACCTTTGCAAAAAACAGCATGAGATGATGAAAAGGAAACGAGGAGAAGTCCAAATAAGAAACATTTCCTGAAACACTGGACATCTTAATTTTCCCTAGAACATCATAGCTACTTCACCAAAATTTTAGCTAAGAGAACAGCTGTGTTAAGACTCAAATTAGAATGGAACCTCATTCAGTCCATCCGTTCTTTTTCCCATTTAGTTTGGCTTTACCATTCTAAGATGTTACTTTTGCAATGTAAGGATGAAGCAAAATCCCAGCAAAAGTGTAACAGAGACATTGCCAAGACTAGCAAAGTTCAATGAATCCTGAAGCTTTTTCTGATCCAATTCCAGCTTATAAATGGCCAAGGCTTTGCAAATTTTATGGGACATCTGCAGGCCTAAGACAATTTATATCCTTGGAATTACATCAGATTTTTAAACCCCATTTTTATGAAAATAAAAAAATGCATAAAATTTAGGCTTAGCAAAACTTATCATAGCCAGTTATATCACCAAAATCAACAAAAGCAGGTGTCTTTCACACTTCCTGATATGTGGTGACCTTTCACTCTTCTTCAATGCCTTTAGGCTTTTTTAATGCTCTCTTTTCTGCTGCTTCCTAACCTCCTCTCTATCTCAGCAGAGGATCAGGGAATAAGATTTGTTCAGGAGAGAGTAAGAAATGACCTGGACATTTATCCAAACCACAAGCCAAGATGCCTGTGGCTTGACAAAGTCTGGTTAATATTTTTTTCCAGGTTTTGACTCATATTGGAAGTGACAAAAACTCTACTGAGAGAAGTCCTTTCTTTTAAGATTCCCCTTCTGACTTTGTGCAGGTGTGAGCTCCAAGATTACCTGGATACTCCATGCACCCAAGCTTTGTGTAACACAGCAAATAAAACAGGACACACCTTGGTTTCTTCTGAAGTAATCCCTAAGGGGTCAAAATCCTCAGCTATAAAGCACAGGATGACACAGTTTGTGTGCATTGCTCAGTACAGGCCCACACTCAAAATTCTCAATTGCCTCAACTGAACAGCAGTTTAGTTTTATGTTAAACTGGTAAATTGGTTTTATCTTAAAATCAGCAGTCAAAATGGAGTTTACAGTTTTGTTTTTCAGGCATGTATCCCCTTTCCCTAATGAACATTCTGCTTTCATGACTTGCTTTAGCTTTCAATTCCAATAATTTTGGTTAAAGAAATTGCAGTGCGTCTGTGCAAGGAAGCCCAGTTCCGTCAAATGTGATATTTATTGGCATGAGGGTGCCACCTATTGTCATGACAATTGATGTGAGAAAACCTTCAGCAGAGGTTTCTGGAAAGCATTGCCCTGTTCTTTCCTACTTTAGATCACTTCCAATCCTTTAGATGATTCTATTTTGGTAAGATTATGTTTCTGTCTATCACACACAGTGTGATCACACAGGGATTGCTCATTCCACTATGAGTTAATGTTGTGGAATATGGTGATTGCAAGATCATACAAGTATCAAAGTGTAATTGTCATGCTTGACCTCAGACACTGGTCTGCTGTACCCATCACTAGGATAACAAGTCAGGTCCCAAAAGCACCTGTATTTAGGATTTTTCAGTACAAACATATATTTGGCAAAAAACATACCTAGCACTTTACATTTTTCATGATTACTGAAGTTTTAAACTTCAATATCCAAATTCTATTAGGCACCCAGTATGGGGAAGCCACGGACAGGCTTAGAAGTGGGAATAGCAAGAGAACAGTTCTACTTAAAGACCTGAAAAAAAGCACCACTACACTACCTCTGGAATTTTAAAGCAGTTCCAAAAAGGATTGTCCCATTTCTTCGACCACCAGCAGTCCTTGTAACCATTCAAAGTGTAGTTCTCAGCTATAAAACTAATGATAGCTTTTTATAATGCTGACACAACAATGACAATAACAACAACATACCAGTTTTCCTTTAGTCTTTTAACTTTGAAGACGAGTTTTCAGTTTTCCAGCAGTTCAAATTATTATATATTTCATATGGAAACTACTCCTAAATATGTAGGAAAACTACAAGTTGTATAAACAAGTGCAATGTATGAAGTGCAAGCCCAGGAGTTCATTTTTGTGGACACCCACCTTTACACAGTAGTCTTCAATTCAAGGTGCGGACTCACCTTTTTACAGTGAACAGAAGTCAGACTACCAGCTGCTGCTTCAAGGAAGGAAAAACCAATTTCTAGGCCTGCTGTTTTGAGGCCCTTTATGTTGACCAAAAAAAAAAAGGCAGAATAAACACTGTACTGGGACTCAATACATCCATATCTGCTTCTTTTGGGGTATTTTTAACACTAGTATTATCTTGAAGTAGATTTGTGGGAAATGCACCAAGACACCACAAAGCTGGTCCTTCCTATAAAATACACTCACTGGATTGCTGTCCTAGGCTATTCCAAGCTTTTGTCATTTTTCAGAGATACCAGGATACTGATGGATCTTCAGATTTATTTGGTTTGGTATGGATTCATGTTAGGTTGAAGTTTTCAGCTTAAGGTTTTCCTGTCCCAAAGAAAACTTAGCTAAACACCTGAAGTGATGCAGAGTTGTCTTTTCCTGGGCATGCAGGTAGAGGAAAACAGACCTTCAAAGCTAGAATCAGCCTAGAAAATACAAACAGCACTGCTGTTAACTGCTAGTTGATCATTCTAGTAGACATCACCCTAAAAGACCACAACTCTCAGTTTAAAATGCCAAGACTGTGATTAGTGTCACCACTTTTTCCTCCCAAATCTGAATCCCAAGGACCTGCAAGACTTTGGTTCTTATGAGTGCTAGCCATGGTTACTGTAAATGGAATATTTTTTTCAGCTTCATGCCCAGTGTTCAAAGAAAAAGAAACTGTTAATTTTCAGAGTAGCAGAAGAAAGAAGAAAACTTGATTATAATTTGGCTGCTATTTGTAAAATTACCTTAGAAATTTTTTAAGCCTTTCTACATTAAAAAGAGGGAGGTGGAAAGAGAGCAAAAAAAGAAATCCCTTGTTCAATGTTTGTGTCCCTTCCAATCCAACTGAAACTGGTATATATTATTGATAAGCCATAACAATTCTTACCTGTGAGCTATAACATTTTCTTCACATATAATGGCAGATGAGACCCAAAATGAGTTTGGGACAGGACCTTCTTCACAATTTGGAGAATACTTCCAAAGCAACAAAGAAATACCCTTTGTTTGTTTCGACTAAGCAGCAGCAAACACGCATTTCCTCAGCTGATAACACCTTCAATGAACTTGCTGACTTGTTACTGATCAACACATTAGATTAAAGGCTTTTTTGTTGTATCTTAAATGAGTGAGTTTAATGAAAACAGCTGTTCTGGTAACACACCAGAACCTTTTAATTTGAGAAGCTAATGAGACTCCTAAGGCAATGCCAAAGAACACAGCTTCACTGGGGAAGCCACGATGCTTCTTTGCAGCCACCTTTCCAAAAATAAAACAGGGATTAAAATCATCAGATTGAGAACCTTGTCTTGGTTCCTGTCAATAAATTCCTCTAAGTCACAGCACATGCCTCCAGAAGCAGGCAGAGGTGACCACAGTGTAGAACAATAGGAATTAGGATATTCCACAAAGATATTCCCAGAGGTCCAGACTCCACAGCTTTTCCAGAAGGGTCACTAGGTTTCCAAAACAGCATTGTGCTTTTAGGTTTTAAAAATCAATAAACGTATAGCAGCAAAACTAATTTTATTGGAATTTATCCTGGCCTAACTGGAATAAAGGTGTATCAGCAAAACAAATGATATAGGAATTTATCCTGGCATAACTGGATCCACCTTGCTGAACACAATGGAGTTCTGTCACTGAAAATGTATGTGCAGAGAACACCCTAAAGCTGGGCTCAGCAGTAAAGCCCTATCTGAAGTCCCAAGAGCACAAGGTGCTTACTCAGATGGACAGAAAAGGCTTTAAAACCTTTGCTTTAGGACACTTCTCCTCTGTAGTATGCCTGAATACTTGACTCCCACCACCCAGAAAACCACACATCCTCTCAACAGAATTAAATATTCTTGGTGCTGCAGCTTATAATTAGCAAAAACACTGAGGGAAGTTTAAAAAAACTAAACCAAAATAAATCCAGCCAGCAGCACTTGGTAAGAGAGCCATGGTTATTTAGCATTCCTTTTGTTGGCACCTAAAAGCATATTATTGTCAGGTAGTGTCCATGTGGGTTTTGCTTTATCAGTACTCCAAGCTCTTTCTTTTCCCCATCCTAAATTCCACTTTCCTCTTCTAGTGAGCACGGAAAAGAACACACCAAGAAAGCAAACATGGACTCTGACTCTTACAACATTTCCATCCCTTGACATTCAACATGCAGTTGTATATGATCGGGTTTCCATTTGCACTTAAAGTTATTCTCTTGGCAAAGGCCAGCTTGGAGCTGGCTAGTGAAAAATCTCTCCCTCGCTCTAGTTTGCCCACCTCCTCGCTTCCAAAAGCCAAAAATCACAACGGGCTGCACAAAGGGCACACTCAGTGGCTCCAAGTAGCCTGCCTCCTCCACTTATTTGCACTGTGAGTTCTCCCTGCAGGCTGAGTATGGCCCTCAGTTCCCCTCCTAGTCTGGTCTTTCTGCTCAACTGGCACAGCAGCATGATTGACACTGGCCATTGTCCACACCAAAATGAACAGACATGAAATGACACCAGAAAGATGCCTCTGAACAACATTTTCAGGGGGGGAAAGAATGGTCTTATTCTTGCCCTAATTCCTGACTGACAATGTAACCACAATGCATCTGAAAATATGACCATAGCTTGTCTCTCATGTAAATATCACTTGAGAGCTGAAAGCCACCTGGCCAAGGACCTTTTGCAACCAAAGAACTAGAAAGAGTGATAAATGCTAAAAATGCATAATCAATGTAATAATCAATGGAAGCGCACAATACCTAGGCATATGGAAACTGGAATAAAATCCTGAGCTCCCTATAGCCAGTTTCTTCATTTCTGTATGCAGTAGTCACACTCTGCTCCCTCCAGGCCTATGTTCAGCAATCTGAAATGGGAGAAGGATTGCTCCAGTGTACCTTTGCTGGACTTGCTCCATGTCCAGGAGCCAGCATCTGGCCTGTGTGGCAGATATGCCCCCAGAGCAGGGCCAGGGGAGCATAAGTGGGAAGGGAGGCAATAGATGCCCCAACATGGATGCCTATGGGGCAGAATAAATATTCCCACTGGAATGTCTGACACTGGCTGATTCTCCTGCTGACTGGCAGCACACAGAACCTGTGTACTGTCATGAAGTCATTCATTCTCACAGGCAAAGCTTTCCCTTCACAAACTGGAAGTAAGTTCTAGCAGAAAGGCACAGAGGAAGAGCTACACGCTGGTGTCAGTCCTAATTTTAGTAAAGCCTTTGTTTGTACCATTCACTGGATACTCTCCAGTGCTACTACAAACAGCAGCAAACCTTTTGCCATGCCCAGGTATTCACTTGGGCTCTAAACTCACATAACATCAAATAAAAGCATCCACACTGGGTTTGACTTCTGCTGCTCCTGAAGTCAGTCATAAAAATTATCCAGAATGGAGGTGGAGAAACCTCACTTGGCAAAATCCCCTCTGTCTCTCATTAAGTGTATTACAGGACATGATAAATTTTCTTCACATAAACGGTGAATAATCAGCTTAGCAGTAATAACAAGAAATGCAAACACTTCCTGAGCCAAAGGCAGACTAATAGTATGCTGGCAAGACCATCTCCCCACCTTAGTTTAAGAATAGTTAAAACAGTATAAAAGTGTAACACCAGTGGATAAAGCCTGTAGCACGCTGTACAGCCAAGAAGTAATATTTTAATTCATGTGGGGAAACATTTTTGTGTGTTGCAGAGACCAAAACTCAGCTCTAAAGCCCCACGGGAGAGCTGATCTGGAAAGGCTGGATAATTCTGTCTTCGTTGCCTCATGAAGCTGGAGTACAAACAGGTGACGTATTGTGTGTTCTGGACTTCGCTTTGGAAAACTGGGCTCTGAACCGCAAACATTTGTACACAGTCTCACCCTCTCACCAGGGCCATCATCTGTTTAAAAAACATAAGTGCAGGAAATTCGGTGTGACAAGAGGATTGTCACACTCATGGTTTTTTGCTGCTTATTCTGACACTGGGTGGGCAATTTCCAAAAAAAGGCAGAAAAGAAAAAAAGAGAATCTTGAGAATCTTTTAGCTCCACAGAGCTCTCAGTTCCTTTGTCACAGAATGACAGACTAAAAACTTGGAAATATGAACCCCAAGGTATTTTAGCTTAAAAATATTTTACAACTGTCTTTACTTCTGAAGCCTTGGTCATAATATTGCAGACATCAATTTAAGAACTACTGGAACACCTAAACTGTAGATTGCTGCCTTGCACATTCCATAAGCTATGATCAAAATACTACATTTATCCAACCCACATACTATTTTTTATGCAATAATTTTTTATGCCTGGAAAGAACCTCCATTTTTTTATCTGTGAAACTTTTTCTATAAACAGATACAGTGAGAGAAAGAATTCATTTTAAAGACAAACACAATTTTCCTGGGGAATTCTCTGTTTGCTTGAGTACTTTATATAATTAGACCAGCCAGTTTAAAGTGTGCAAATTGTTTTCCATATACACAGTTGTCCTAGTGAGTAATATGGATGTAATTCAAGTTAGAGAGCACACTCAGTGTTGACAGAGTCCAGTTTTCATCAAGTTTTGTTTTCTTGTGGACATTTGCCCTCTGTGAATTGCAAGCCATACACAGAAAGAACATTTAAGAACATTTGTTTAAAGTTGAGAAATTATCTGAAGATTTTTACCATCCCCTGTGGCTCAGCAAATGAAAAGACTCTACATTGGTAGTCTGGCACTCCCTGGATTTTGCAGTTTGTATGGAGTGCATTGCAGCCTTCTCCAGAAAGTACCACACAAATGACCTTGCCTGCTTGTTCCTGCCAAGTAGTAGTTGGCAAGTGAGGAACACACTTCAGTAAGCAATGCCTCTTACTGATGACATTTTTCCCTTTAAAACTACATTTTTACCTGAACTGAGTTGACCAAACAAATCATTATGGGAACAAGAACATCAGTTTGGATGTTTCACCATAACATCATAGCAAACAGGGACCTGCACATACACATCCAACCTAAGTCTGGAGATTCTGACTCCATTCTGACCTTGTAAGCAGCTCCCAGCTTTTAATACCCAGCCAGCAAACCATTTCCCTTGCTGAGTTAAATTCTTGGTGTTGTAATAAGCCTATTTTTTAACCACAGAAAGGGAATCACAGCCTGTGTGCAAAGGGATCTCTGAGACACCTTTGGGACCTGTGTTACCTGCGAGGCCCATCCTACAAGAGCCCACACTGGAGTTGTGTTGGCACAGTGTGTGGATTACCTGCTTCCCATGGCTTTAACCCCCTTCTGCCATGGACTGGTAGGAGTCAAGTTTGAGCAGCAGGAGCTGCAAGAGTCTCTCCAGATCAGGGCATAGATGAAGCTTCACTGACCAGTTTCATGTGTTTTAGGACTTCCTTATCACAGAAGTGTTCCTTCAGGACACTTTATTATGCATTACCAACATCTCCAATAGCTGTGATTAAGAACACCTGCCCACATCCTCTGCTCCTTTCCTGGGTGAATGGAAATTCATCCAATCTTGACAAATTTCAGTGGTATTTATCTCCTCTGGCCTGGCTGGATCAAAAATGGCCTTGTGTGTATACCAAAGCCACATTTTTCACCTGATCATGCCAGCTTTAACAGGCTCCACCACTTAATGAAAGTCTCACTGTAATTGATTTGATGTCTCCTCTGCAAATTCTCAGGCATTTGAGAAAGACGGTTATCTGAGCTTCCATTTCTGGACTTCTACCTTGAAATTAAAGTATATTCCCAAATTTGTATGTATTCAGATGGGAGAAAAAGCTCATGCTAATTTTGAATACTGTAACTGCTTTCCCATCTGCTTGTATTTACTAGCATGCCATTCCCTGGAATGAGTGGATTCCAGCAAGCTGGTGTCACTGGCAGCAAGCTGAAGCCTGCTCCAAACTGTTTGCAGGACCAGGGCTTTCTCCTCCTGGAACGCATCACTGTAAGGGAGCACAGTTTTCAAATAAGGCAGCTGCATTCAGACACTGACACTCACTGGAGACTCTTAAATGCTTCTTTTATGTAACTAAAGGTCAAACTGAACCTCCAAATGTGGAATTTCTGACATCCAATTAAGTAGCCCACATTAAAAATTGGGCCAGTGTTTAATTACATCTGGAGAATACATGAGTTCAGCTGAGACAATTCACACTCACCTCGTGTTTCTCACTGTTTTCGATGGTGGAACTGAATAAATATTCTTTTGCTCCACAGATGCACTGGATCAAGGTTGAGCTTGTTACACATAAAAAATAAATCAGCTCATATTTCCTTGACTTCATTTTTCCAGCTTTGTCATTCTGTCTAGGAGCACACTGCACGGTCAAGCCAGGCATGGCTATGCATGTTAATAACCCTTGGAACACTATGGATATTTCTGTGCAAACCCCTTTTTATTTTTTTCCAAATAAATAGTCAAAGTGCACCTGGTGAAAGATACTTTTCTTTCTCTCTTTTTTTTTTTTTTCTTTTTTTACTAAAGCCTGTGTTTCAAAAACCCTAAGTGGAACCACAACTGTGGCGCTGCTTTTCAAATCAAAAGGACAGTACAGACTTCACAGGATATGGCTCCCAGCCAGTTGTTTAATGCTTGTAGGTCAATATACAACCAACTCAGCTTCTGCTGCCTAATTGACAAACCACATATCAGGCACAGGAAGGTTAACAACTGAGCTTTCTTTCACCTAAGATCCTCTGTTGAGTCTCTGGGCCCTCAGCCCCCTTTTATTTTATCATTCACAAATATCTACTGTGAGCTCCCTCCAGGCACAACAGACAACTGCATACCTGGAAAAAAGGAGAGCCCTGGTAAAGCAGTGAGTGTCTGGTCACTCAGGAGCCAGCCTAGCTGTTCATCATGCTCCTCCATTCAGTCTGCCAAAGAGGTTTAGACCCACTGCTCCCTGTGTAAATTATTTGTGCATGAATGAACCAGGAAGAATTTCCTCCAAAATATTTTTGATTAATGGACCCGTGACACCTAATGTCAATGCATCACCAAACAGTCTTGATATAACCCAGTTCCCTACTCCAGCCTGTTTGTCAATTGTCAGTGTTTAAAGGTATCTCCTTGCAAAAACAAATGTTAAGTCTTTTCACAAAAATGTTTCCCAAAACACCAAAGAAGTACCCTTCCTTTGGTTGTGGTTTTTTTTCTCCTTCTCTTATTCCTCGCCTGTTTAAAGGAAAGAGAAGAGCAGTGAACACAGATATCTGCCAAGACCCCAAGCCCACTACTTCTCAGGAAAATCACCTGATTGTATGACCCCCTCTGCTCCTCCACATCATGGCAGTCACATGTAAATCCATGGAAAAGCACCAGGGCTCAGTCAACACTGCAATAACTTAGGATAATGGGATATGCCTCAGTCTAGATACATCAGCAAGAACAGGGCATGAGAAGCTACTAATATTGTTCCACTCAATATTCTTGTCCAGATTCCTGGGGATGCTGCTCCTACCTCATCATCACAGTAACAGCTCATACTTCACCCTGACAAAGCTGCAGTGAAGTCCAGCAACGCAAGCACAGTGGTTACAGCTCTGACCATAAGACACCCTATAGTGACATAAAACATCTCTGTGTACTGACCTCAGTAACACTGAATGGATAACTGTCATCTGGGAGAGAAGGCACTCAGTGAAGGCAGGCCGCTACTTTTGAGTACAACATGCATCCAGTCCACGCAGAGTTAGTCCCTCAGGGTGCTGATTGTTTGAAAGGCTCAACCCTTACGTTTATCCATGAGTGTGATGTGCACCCCAGAAGAAGATGCAGAGTGGATCCATTAGCAGCACAAACAGCTGCTTTCACCTGCTTTTTGTTATGCTGTTCTATCAGCTGTTGCTTTCAATGCTTTCAGGTGTTTCTGATGTTTGCTGTACTTCATGGTGCTGAGCTTAAGTGTTAAGGACTGTGCCCATCCAACAGTCTCAAAGCGATAGACTCACCTTTCCCATGTAAATCCCGCAGAGGACATGGATAATTTTGCAGGGATGCAGAGTCTGGGTCTGTCGTTCCATTAACCTAAGTGAAATAACCTTCCCTGTGTTGTTTCTAAAAAGAAGATCCCTCTTAGACCTCCTTTCTTGCTACTATTGTTGGTACTATTGATGTCTCATCCTTCCACCCACCTCTTTCAGGCAAACCCATGCATCATTACCCTCAAAGGCTCTTGATGATTATTCTGAGGCTATCACCTTTCAGCACAGAACTCTTCCTGACCAGCACAGGTGTGAATGTGTAGCAAAGCAACCGCAGTAAATCAGCCCATGCAAAACAAGGCAAAGGCAGATACAATACTGCAAGACCAGGCCAAAGAAATAAATACTGCTGTTCAAACCCTTGCTGAGAATTCACAACATGCAGAATAGAGCATACAGACAACAGAAACTTGGATTTGTGTCTAAGATTTTCCTTTAGCTCAAGAGACCAACCCTCACCTGCTTGAGGATCTCTCTGTTCCCCCCACAATTCCCAGTTTTTCTCCAATATACAGAATGGTATCTTTAACCAGGTCAGCAGAGTACAAAGGGCACAGATATAGGAGTCCTGACTTTCCTTCACAATGATTTCTGGCAGGAAAATTACTTCAGCTTTGGCAACACACATGTATCTTCAAAGATTTGAGGGCCAGTTGCTGTTTCTGCATGTTTGTTTCTCTCCCTTATGTGACATTGAGAAATGCAATTCCTCCTGTAAAGGGGGGGAAATTCCAGTATCCATCATTTTGAAGGATTACAGTCAGTGCCATTAACTTCTGAATGCAGCTCTCGTCTAAATTACATTTTCTCTTGGGGCACTCTGAAAGTGAAACTGAACATGAGGCTTGAAACTAAACTGGATTGGGAACAGAAAGCCTGGGAACCTTCCCCCTTTCCATAAAGTTGCTGGAGCCATTTTACTTTGCAACAGCACTGTATAATGTATTTCCATTGGCCTGGAAGACAAAGCTCAATTTGTTTGAGTATCTTGATGAAACTGAATTTGTTACAATTCACAAAGTTGAGTAAGAAGTTCTTTTGAATTTGATGTTCAAAAGCCAGCTGTAACCTCCCTTAGTGTAACTTTTCAGGTCTTCATGTCCTTTTGAGAAATTTCCTTTGCATAAGGCTGTGCTGCTTTTCTTCAGGATTAATCAGGTAGAACTGTCACATCTATTTCTGCCCACATGCAGGACTTAGTATTTTTTTCCATCTTTGACTTTTTTCACAGAACTGAGATTAAGAACTTACAGATCCGTTTTCAAAATTAACTGCAGACAAGATTTTCAGAAGTGCCTCTGCATTTCTGCTCCCACTGAAATCAACACTCAAAACCTCAATTTTCCTTTCCTGTAATTACAAGTGAACCCATAAAAATGTAAGCTGATGCACTGTTATCTTCTCTAGCCTGTAGACAGCTTGAAACAATGTCTGAGGGATGTGAACTCCTGTCTCTCATCCTGGAGGAGTGAATCTGAAACCAGAAGCTGACAGTCTGTGTCAACATTGCCAATGCTTCCCCAGCTGAGGATGTCAGCAGAAATGCTCTGCTGAACTTCTGCAGTCTCCCATTTTTTCACTCAGTGCCTTAAAAAACCCCAACCTCAAATCCTAATATGTAGCCACAATCTGTCTGCGCAACTCTTCCAATCTCCAGAACTCCTCCACAAAAGCATCTTCTTCTGCTTTTTTCTTCTTCCAAGGTCATCCTTGCTGCCATCATGCCTCTGGCTGATGCATGAGGAGTGCCAAACGTCCAAAAGGAGAAAGCATGCTTCCAAGACCACAAAAACCTTATTGCCTACCAATATCAAACTCCCAAACCAGAAAGGAAATAAAAGTAACTGAAAGACATTTATTTAAAGCTCTTTTATTTGAAACCAAGTTTAAGATTTATGAAAGTATAAGATACGACTCGGGGGGATATTTGAGGTTGGCGGGACTGGATGCAGAACTGTTGTGCTGGGAAGGCACCACTTCCACAGAGGACAGCAGAGCTCTGACACACTCTGTTAAGCAGCTGAGCAAGGGTTCTTGATGCCCTTCTTCAAAAATGAAATAGCTCCTAGTTGGGCCATGTACTGCCACAGCACTGTCCTCAGATGTACTCTCCCAAGGATTTCAGAAGTTCACAGGTTATAAATACAATTACATCAGGATACTTCCACTACTTGGATAGAAATTTTTGTACTGCTAAACTGCCTCTTTCTCAGATTGCCCACTTGACTTTTATGCTATACTTGCTGCTTCTTACTCAGCTGACACAGTGCCACAATGGTAGCATTGGAAAGGCTTCTGCTGTCACCCTAAAAATAATTTCACAACTCCAGTCTAGGCAGATTTACAAGCAGTTAAGAGTCTGATCATTTCAGTGCATCACATACCTGGTAGGATTTTGGGAACATAATCTATTTGTTTTCATTTTAGCTTTTTCCTCTTTCTTTTTTTTCCCCCCATCATTTACTCTCACCAACACATCTGTTGAAATGTAAATCAGATCAATTTTATGTACTAAGCTATTTATGTTATAGCTTTTTCAACCCCCAGCCATCAGGTAAATATTTGCAGATATTCTGTGGTTTGATTAATTGGCTATGGGCTGCTGCAAGTCTGTGCACAAGGCTTGTCTATTTGCAGCAGAACACCACTAAGGAATGCCTGTTTGTTTCTTCTCTTTCACATGCATAATATTTACCATTACCTGGTCTACCAGCTCAGGAGTGCTATAGGAATTGACTGATTCTGGCAATGAAATTTGGAAGTGACTGCGTAGATCCTGTTCCTCTGGTGTCTGTGGCAATTCATGAACACTATGGCCAGCCTCAGTCCATCTGTGCCATTTGCAAATGAAATAGATTTTTTTTTCAAATTGCTGAAATCTGTTTTCTTTCAAAAGTCATTTCAGAGCACTCAGAGAAATTCAGTCAACTTAATTAATATCATTTAAAGGATGCCCAATGCAAACACAGTTATTCAGGGCCAGTGTTTCCATATTTTGGACCAGTACCCCACTTCTATGCATTGTTCACCTCTACACTGATTTTGTAGGGGAGGACAAGGGGGAGGAGTGGAAAGGATGCTGTAATGAAATTTTAAATAACCAAAAGGTCCTTTGGCAGTTTCCTTATTCCCTGAAAAATTAGTGCATTGCCTGGAAAATTCAAAAAAACCTGATCTGTAACTCCAGTGGAAACCACTTGTCATCTATTGTCCAGCGATGAGAAATGTTACTTTTCCTCTTCCAGACATGCTGCAAGCAGCAATCCAGCTGAATGCTTTGCAGGGACTGGAAGGCCACTGGAGACCAAATGCAATCATCTACCCTTGGCTTCCTGGATGACACGAGCCATGGAATTTCAAAGCCTATAATTCCTGCTGTAGCAACAAGCATGGTCATCAGAAAGACATCCATTCTTGATTTAAAGACTTCCAGTGATGGGGATCCACAATGTTCCTGGGTAATTTTTTCCAACCTGGTTAAATAAGCTCATTGTTCAAAATGCAGACTTACTCCTGGTTTGAACGGATCCTCCTTCTGTTTGTTGGCTCCTGTTACACCTTCCTCTGTCAGAGCAGGGCAAACTCCACAGTCCCAATCTTTTGACTGTGAAAACTGTACACAATAAACAAGGCCTTTCTCAAAATGAAGAGCCTGAATTTTTTTTCATCTTTTGATGCAAAGAAGTATTATTTATTTACTCTAGTTTATCTTGCTTTTTAAATAGGGTATGGAAATAGTCTCTACACAGAGATTGTGTCAAGCTTTACCACAAGGATAGTTGAGATCTGGTTCAGACTTTTCAGCCTTTAATATTATCATCATTATTCTTATTTTAAGACTTAAGAACACCTCAATGTTCTTCAGCTTCATCCACCATGCCATAACTGAGCAGATGAAATACCAGTAAAAAGATCTCATTCATCAATATCAGAGTGACATAAGACTTGTAAACATCTGATTCTACTTTCAGGAGACATCCCTCAATGCAGAAATACCACAATCTACTTAATACTTTGTATTCTGTCCTGTTTGGAAATTAAAATTGCAAAAGTGAGAAGTGGCTGTTAATTTTCCCAGCCTTTTGGACAAGAATGGAGTTGAGCAGTATGATAAATTTTTTGGGAAACCTCCATCTCTTTTGTTTGTGAGTAGCTTGAGATATTTTCAGATTTATTTGAAAGGATTTGTGAACCTGTTTTTCATTTCCCTCCCAGATTAACTTACAAGAAGTTTGCTGTTGACATTTCATTATTTAATTTAGGATGTTGCATTGTGTAAGCTGGTCACAAAAATTAGCCATTACCTTTTCTATCCCATGACTGGTTACTCTGACTAGATCTGCAAAAAACAAATTACGAACTTGACACAGAAATAAGAAATGTTTCAGTCAGCCCTTGAAAAGTCACACAAAAAATGACCTTGTGAATGTTACAGGGTAAGTGCTACAGGAGAGATCAGAGAGCAGAGCAGGTGAGCTTTGGTGTGGGACAGTAAGTTCAGGCTGGAAAGAGATGAGCAGTAGAGCCGCCTCTGTAGCTGCTAAACAAATGAAATCCCACTTCTTCCAGCACCTTCCTGGCTGCTGCACCATGGATAGTTGCTACACTCTGAATATTCTTGCTGGTTCATGCATATTCATGAAAAAATGGACACCAAGACATTCTGAACAGGCCTGGATTGAAAGTCACCCTGATATCACCTGCTCAGGAGGGACAGGATGTGGGCAACCAGCTGGAAGTTTTAGGAGCAGCATTTAGCCTGACCTTAGACTTATTTAATGACACTTGGTAGCTCACACCCCTAGGACAAAGGGAACAGTGCCATAAATGACAGCCACTTCCTCCCTCTTCCTGAGAGTTTATAAATTGAGGGTATCGCCCTGTATTTCTCATGTAGAAGTACCCTTTAAAGATAGCACTCTTTCAACATTTAGAGCTTATTCTGGAACTCTCTTAACTAATGCCTGAATCCAGTTCAAATCCAGTCCCAATGCTGACATTTGTGCATGCTTCTATTCAGTATTTTCTCAGGCAAAACTCCATTGGCTTTCCAAAGCATTTCGCTTGAGCAAGAACATCAGGTTTGACCTTTCAATTGCACAGTGACAATTAATAACAGCTCAAAACAGAGATTTTTCTTTTTTTTTTTTAAAAACACAATAAAAAATCCACTCTATTACAGGATGTTTGCTGCCACTGAAGCTCTCTTCTCCCAAAACCAACAGAAATGAAGTGCTTTTTTCCAGAGAGGCTTCAACATCTCCTGAAGAGCCTCTACAGAGTTCAAGAGCTGTTAAATCAGCACCTTTCTCAGTGCCCATGCTTCCATCAAATTCAGCAGCTGATTCAGTCTCTATTCCCTGTATATTTAAATGCTGTAGTTCCTAAATATATATATATATATATATATATATATATATATAAACCAGCTATACATACAAATATGCCTGTGAGGGAGTGGACGAGAGAGCTCCTATCCTGTCCTCTATCCATTCATAAATGTTTTTTTCCCCTTTTAACCTTAAGACAAGCAAGGGGTATGGTGTGGTTTGGAGTCCAGTATAATTTATCTCCTCTGTAAATCTTGTGAATTGCTATCTAAACAACTGTTCTGTAGAGCAAAATCTTTGACTGATTGGTCCCATGTGTCACAGAGTCAGGTCAGATAGGTGCCTCTTTCCTTACTCCATGAATGTGAGAGAGGCCAGCATAAACTCCATGCCAAATCTATGTTTATTTAATTACAATATTAACTACAAGTGACAACAAAACCTGCCACTGAAAGGAAGAAGGTGACTTTATACTGTGGAGGAGACCAGGTGAGTAACTGCAAATGTATGAGCTAATCCATCATCTCATTCCGTTCATTTATCCAGTCACACTTTTTTATTTTTTAGTTCTGACATTTAAGTCAGAATCCACCTTCCAAAAGCTCTCTCACCTTTCCAGTGGTTGCAGAAGAAATACTGTTTTATGCCCAGATCACACAGCTTAGCCCAGTGATTGCCTGCAGAATTGGACAAGAGGCACTTTACCTTCTCCTTCAGACTTGCAGGCTCTTGAGGCGTGGGTAAAGTCCTGGCCCCTTGGAAGAGCAAAGAAAAAGTCCCACTAATCTCATCAGAACCAAGATTTCCCTCCTCATATGTCCCAGCTAGAAAAGTTTAGAAAAGCAGCAGTTCTGAATAGTTTGGGGTTTGTTTCTATCTACATTCTCTCCCAAGCTTGCTGGTATTTTCTTTAGAGTGTGGCTAAACCTTAGATGAGAACTCCACTCCTGAATCCATAGCCTTGAGATGCTACTAGGGAAAGAAAGCTGAACCTGTGGAGAAAGTATTGCCCAACACCTCACGCACTGCTGGTAAAATAATGCTTCTGCTGTGCTTTTTAATGTTATTTTCCTGGTCTGTTTTATGTCACCACATTTTGGTAGCACCTGAGTGATACCCTGATGAATCAAATTGACCAAAACTGAGAGCACTCACAGTGCCCAAGCAAGACAGGTTTCTCTCTGCCCTGTCTTTGGGATTTACCAACTCTGCTTTGATAGAATTTTTACCCCAAGTGCATTAATCTGTGATTTTAAGATAAAGTGACTTCATGTCTTTTTGTTGCTATTTAGTATGAGGTAGGTTGGGTTTTGGCAGGGTTTAGCCTTGAGAGGAGGACATGGTCATTACGGTATAAGGGTCACAAGTTTTCCAAAGAAACTTGTAGGGTTTCCCACTGATGGTCAGACCCTTTAATGCCTGTGGAAGACCTTGCATGTTCAGATCCTTTTGCCAAATAATAATTTATTTTTCAGCTGTCTCTTCCCAGCTCCACAGTAATGCAGCTGTAATTGCCCTTATTGGCTTCAAAATAACCCCTGTGTGTCCACAGCTCAAAGCAGAGGTGACTGCTTTATTGATCAGCACCACTTAGAGAAGTTACCAAAGAACAGACCAAATGTCACCCTGTGTGCATAGGAACTGGGTCAGTACCTAGTACAGAAGAGTTCTAGAGACCAAATCCTATAGTTACTTCTGTAAAGACATTGCTAATTTTTTAAAAATCAAATCAATTTAATTTAATTCGGTTATTTCTATCTCCTTTCCACACTGCTCAACAGTGAGCTGGCAGTGGAAGAAAAAGGTTTTTAGAGCTAACAAGTGTTACAGTGAGGACAGGCTCGCTGGACTGATGGACTTACAGAAAGCACAGAGTGCCTAAAATAGTGCTAAATCAACATCCAGCCTGAAATTTTCTTCTTGACTCTTTTACCTTCCATTCCAGACTGTGTTCATCTTTATGCTTGCTGCAGTCTATCTTTTAATCTTTTACCAGCTCATTGTAAATCTTGATATCATTCTAATAACAGAACTGAATCATGCTAAGACAAACATCTTGGCAGGACCGAGAGCTCCAAAACAGGAAGTCTTTAAGATAAGTCCATAGCTCAGAAAGTATCACACAGAGGCCCTAGTAACTCCTGAGCTGTAGAATTACCAGTTTTGCCAAAAGCAACAGATTTCCTTCAGATCTCAGAGCAACTGTTTCCACACAAATCACATGTGGAGACATTTTATAGGGGTTATGTTATCCATGCCTCTTCTGTTTTCTACTTGCATAGATTCTTGTATTTTGACACTACTTCTCCTCCCATATAAATGACCTTGTAAATTAAATTTATAGCTTCACAACTGGGGTCAGATCAGTACAGTTTGTTCTAGTTTGGAATACGGAATAGGAAGGAGTGTTCTTAATGGGTTTAGGATAGACATTACTGCTTGGGAATGGAAACAGACTCCACCAATCACTAGAACAACAAACTGGGAATTGGGAATCCCTTGTTCCATCTTGGCTGGCTAGGTGAACAAATCATGAAGTCTTTCTGTGGCTCCTGTTCACCCATCAGTAAAGAGGAAATTGGATCATTCCTGTCCTCTTTAGAGAGAACTGATCTGCATTAAGCACTGACGTATTGACATTGAAATTACTATAAACACATAAATCCAGGCCTCAGTGGTAAATGGCAGTGGTTAAATCAACTCACTGTTCACAAGAATGACTCTGAGCCCAGCTCTCCTGTCATGCCCTGGGCATGCCGATCCTTACCCATGCAGTACTCACCAGATACATCCTTGGGGCGGGCAGGCTGTGCTTTGTTCTCGTGTGCTCAGTGTGCTTTATCCATTTCCTACAGGGAACACAACATACCGCAGCACTGCTCCCTCTCAGAAATGGAAAAACAGCCCTAATAAAAGCTTATGGCAACCGCTGTACGTGTTGTGTGCCAGCGTGTAAAGGCCTCAGGAGAAGGGACAGAACATTTGTTCAACTCTTCCTTAAAAGCTGGTTTGCCAAGCTTCAAGTTTACACCCCTTCAGCACTTAAAGATACCTGATTTCATATATTGCTACTGGGTGATTAATACTATTCATTACTGGAAAGTTATAAAACAATCCAGTAAAATATCTGACTGTACAGACACCATGCAGAGAGAAATGTTAAAATAGAAGGAGTGTGAGCAGTCAAGACCTACTAATAAATTTGTTAGGTGCAGAAATCAACAGACAGAAACTGCACCAGACAGAAACTGCACCAGCAGTTGTGTCACTACAAGTGACAAATCCAGAAACTTATGAATTCATAAAGAGCTGAACATGGTTTTTTTTTTCTCAGTGTCTTTCTCAATCCTGTTCCCACCCAAGACAATTGCAGCATTTTGGCTGCCATTCTTCTGCTATAGAAGGCAAAGGTTAGTAAGCAGGACACAAGATCAGGAGTCAGCACACTTGGGCTTTAGTCTTGGCTAATGCCAGTGACCTCCTTGGCCTTTTCCATCAACTCATGGAACCAAGCAGCACCTCAGTGAGTCTTTAGTTCTGTTCCTGCACTTTGCAAGTCCTATGAGCAGAGCTGTCCCTATATGGCCAACACGTGCCATACATAACAAATCCCCAGTTCTGGCCAAGGACTTCAAATACTAAAATAAATCAAATTATTGTTACTAAATGTCAAAAAATGCACTCTCAGAAAAATCAAATGTTTAGTAGAAGACCTGTGAAGAAATGTCTTTTATTTTTCCATTTTCATTCCTCTCTTTTGTTCAACTTTCAACTTTATATGTTAATCCTACAAATATTCATCCAAAAAGTAAGAGTCATTCATTGCTTGTTTTTCATGACTAATACTGGTGCTGTCCTTACTCAGGTAGTCTATCTATTTTCTAAATTAATTTGGTTTTTTCAAGACCCCATCATGCTCAGAGGTTAATAGACCATGCAGTTTCCACTGATAAAGAACCAAAACCAGAGCAATAGAGGTGCAGTCCAGTACCTCACATCCTCTTACGCTTACGTGTTCTTCCGCTTTCCTCTGCTAGGCTTCTTTGGCTCTTGTTTTCAGTGCCTCAGAATAAAAAATGAAACACTCAAAACCCGTCTGAACAGAATGGCCAAAATAATAAGGAAGAGATATCACATGACTCAATGCAAAACTGAGTTTCGTGGCAGTTACACCTAAAAGTTCAAATCTGCTCCTGGCTCAAATCTGTCCCTAGAATATACCTTGCAACACGACAGGACTGTCTGCACTGCAGGAAGCTGCTGCCTCTCCAAGCCAGGGTCAGTTCGGAGCACATTTGGAGGAAAAATGAAATCTTTGTTGCCACTATGATTGTTTTCATTAAATCTGATAGAAGTCTAGACATATTATAACTAACCAGGGGGAAGCAATAGGCAGAATGCAGGTAAAACAGTCAAGGGCTGTATGGCACACACTGATTATCCATAACCCTTTACATTTCATCACAGGGAATAGGAATAATGTGTGTGCTCATTTCCCAAACTGTATCAAATGGACAGGCTTGACTCCTTCTGCAGCGTGGAATGTGGGGCAGCTGCACCAGCACCCTGATCCTTACAGTCTGCCCTATGGTTGACTCCTGGCAAAACCTGGACTAGAAACAAACAGGGCTGAAGGCATCTGAAAAAATACTGTTCCTCAGCAGTGAGGTCATCTCCTATTTGATCAGCTAATAGGTAAATTGTGTAACAGGAATATCCAAGTTGAAATATTTCAACTGCCAAAGATTATGAATTCTTTGTTTTGCTTTGGAAACAAATGCACAGTAGAGACCAGAATCACAGAGCAAGGAAGACAAAACAAAGGCTTTGTTTGGAAGGGGATGGAACCACTGTGCTTTGGTCAGGGATGATGTTGGCTGATGTGTTTTCCATAATAGTCAATTGAACAATCTCAGCTCTCAATCCCAGCCAAATACTAATCTGCTGAATTTATTACATTTGTGTTTTCCAATTAAAATTGCCATCTGTAACTCATGTGGCAAACAGCACAGAACATGTGACAAGAGAAAAAAAGCACCTCATGACAAGGTGGGCAAATTCCAGTTGGTTTGAGGAGCCCAAAGAACTGAGATACTGCACGATGAACTTCTTGCTGAGCAAAAATTGTAGCAGTTTAATGAGGTTATTTGTTAAAAACCTCTCTGTTCACCTCGGTAATGGGCTGTGCAGCCCAGGTCTGGAAATGTAGTTGGTTTGACCAAAGTGATACTATCAACTCAACAAAGCCAAACTGCAGAGGAAAAATGACATGGCAGCCAGAAATAATACATATGCACACAGAGAGAAGAAAATCCCCGCTCGGGTTTTAGGGGTTTTTGTTTTGCTTTTAAAATTTCTGCTCTCACAATCATAAGCATTCTCAGGACAACAAAAACTGATTCAGGATTGCAGCTACACTGTCTGAGGAGTCCATGGAGCACTGGGTGTTGGGAGTTCTGCAGGCCCACAGTGTCACCCAGCATTTCAGGCCAATCCAGCTGCTGGTGGTGACTTTATGCTCTAATTCTTAGCAAGGCTGAGGGCTTGGACGTTTTTACTCTTTCACTGCTACTCTGAGACAAGTGAACTCTTTAGAAAAGCAGTCTGCTGGAAACAGCAGGTCCATTCATCTCCAGTTGAATAAACTACAAGGTATGAACTCCCCTCAGGTACCCACCCCATGCTCTCAGTGTGCCTGCTGCCAAACCATGTGTTTGATAGGATTTCTGCACAGAAATGCAGGCGGGCCTGGGCTTAGTGGAAATGTCCCATTGCTCATGCACAAAGAGGTGCAAATTACCTGCAAAATGATGCACAGTAAAGCTGGCTTTAAAAAATATTTTCAGAACAAGTCTGTTGCCAGAAATACTTTTTTATTAACCTTTTGTCCAAGTGCTTGCAAATCATAGAGTGAATATTTGAATTCATTTTCTAATCAGGGTACCACACAGCAAGTCTTACTGATCCCTGGAGGGTAGGAGTCTTAGGAGCCACTCAGATGGGGTTTTCTACCCCTCCCATCATACCATTGCTTCTAGTTTGTATTTCCCAGTACAAATAAAACCAGAGCTGGAGCCCAAACATACAAGGTGTTGTACAGAGGCTTCATGCTTACAGTCCCCTGTGTAGGCATAAGGCATCAGTCTCCTTGTACAGTTAAAGGAGCTGGGCACATTCAAATGACATCAATGGGATGGGATGCAGGTGCTCATCTCTCTTTGCTCTCTAGGAAGATGCTAACTTGAACAAAAACATTCTTCTTTTTCAGTCTTTTAGGGTTTTATTGATGACAAGAGCTAGATAAGAAAAAACCCATGTATGAAGCTAACAAAAAGAGACTTCCTATCCTAATTTTGCAAACAAGGCTAAAATAAAATCAGGCCCTTGATCAAAGACACATAAAAAGTTACTAGAAAAACTAGAAGTCAAAAATTTTTGTTGGTGGTGGTGTTGTTTTGGTTTTTTGGCTTTTTAGTTGAGACCTTCTTTCCTCTGGTGAAGTAGGGAGGAAAAGGTCTCCCACTGCTTTCCAATAAACAGCAGTGGAAAGACACCATTGACTTATTTCACACTTGGTGATTCCTGTCCATTTCTCTGTGAAAAGAACACTGTTCCCCTTTTCTTTTTTCCTGATCTAAGCCATACCCATAAATTTAGCCTATTTTTCCAGTTTTCTTGGCATTTATTCCTCAAGACATTGTTTATGTTGTTAATTTCACTGTGGCCTTTTTTTCAACTGAGATTTGAGCAAAATTTGCCACCAGCTTAACTTAATTCAGTCAGGGTCTCAGATATTACTGCTTCCAGGCAAGAAGGAGAAACCATATCAGAGGTTTTAGGGGGAGTGGTTGTTCAGGGTTTTTCCAAGCCTCTAATGTGAATGTTTCACACAAGTTTTTTTCCTCTATTTCTGTGTTTAACAGGTCAATTTTATATGCAAAACATCTTCAAATAATTTTTTCCCTATATAAACAGGAACATTAAGAGATAAAACTAATAAAACATTTTGGTGGTCTTTTTGTGCATTATAGTTTAATTTCAAATTTTATCTAAATGCAGTCCAGGATGATGAACAAGCAAATAGTTGGTAGGTGCTGAGTGAAATTAAATAAATTTTTCATCTTTTCCTATGATAATTCAAATTCAAATAATTTGATGGTTGGGAGTCCTAATGTTCTGTTAAATAATTGCTGTATATACACACAGGGATAATACTATAGCAAAAGAGGTCAGGACCAAGGATAAAATTTAGTCAAAATACAAACTTTCAACGCTGTAAAGGTAGATACGAAACAAGGCTGAAGTGGCTTATTCAGTAGATTTTTGATCCTATTTAAAACCAGAAAGGAGATCTTTGCCACCCACTGTTTTCCAGCAAGCAGCACAGACTCTCAGGTGCACAGCAGAGGTTTCCTTCCCAACTCCTCAGAGGTAGAGAAGCACCTCTTGGGATTTCTTCCCCCCCAACCCCCCCCCAAAAAAAAGAACCATATTGAGAAAATTCCGTTCAGAGGGCTCCTAGTCTACATATGCCTTTCTCACTCTGTCTCTGGTGTCTTTTGATCACATGCACAAAGACAGTTGTCCTTCCTCTCCCATAAACCTAAAGATTTTCCCTTGTCTGTCATGCTGTTTCTAACATCTGCCCTGGAGAAAGCACTCCCCGAACCAAGGAAATCTCAGCAGGAGTCAAAGGAACATTTTCATTGCCACTGCCAGTACTTCACATGATTTTGCTGGCTGTTGTTTGTTTGTAGCTGCTCTGTGGAGCAGAGAGAGTTACCGAGATTGACTTTTGTGTTTTTAAGCTGCCATTAACATAATGGAAATGGTGTGTAACTCCCATTTCCCCAGCCATCGAGGGGCTGACAGCCTTAGTCAGTGTCCCAACGCCCTCTCACTCATCCTCCTTAAAAGCAAACGAGTGGCTCTGCGACTGTTGTTTCTTCCAGAGGCAAGCCCAGCAGGGTCCTCCTTCCCTCTAACTCGCCCTCATCCAGAGGTTTGTGTTTTAGTAACTTGAAACATCCTGTAAAATCCATCAGGATTAGTTTCCAGTATAGAAGCACTTGTACTTGATCCAAGCCAATCAAACGTTTCTCAGATACTAAGCCCCAGGGTTTAAGGGAGCACACCCAACATATTAAGCAAAAATGACCTTCTTAGTGCGGCTACTACATTCTCCTTTTTGACCCCTTTTGACACAATTTTGGCTGAGGCAAGACTGAGAGTTAAAGCCATTGTGAATGAGCCAAAAATAATATAGTTAAGAGTGTCTCTGATGTCACCAGGATGTTATATCCTTAGACAAAAAAAAAAAAAAAGCAGGGTTTAGATGGAACTGGACATTTTTTACATATTAGTAAAAGAGGCTCTTTAGTCGATAACATTTAGCTTTCAAACTCATTTTTCAGTCTTTCCCAATGGAATTAGTAACCAAATTAAGGTGTTTAGGAGCTCCCATTATAATCAAACACAAGCCAGAACTTACAAGTCGTGTATGACCTGGCAGTCCAGAGGTTATGGTGAGTAAGAAGGTAGACCACAGAAAACCAAAGAACAGGAAACTTCCAGTCTAGTGTTGATGGAAAAGCTTTGAATTAGATGGATGCAGTACTGAATAACTCATTTCAAAGCAAACAGCTCTACCAGAAGTTTCTGCCCCTTTTATGGAGCAAAGGCTGAAGATGTACAGTGTAAGAATTCAGCTTGTTACATCAAGCTGCAAAGTCTTATTTTGAGTTATATACAGCAAGAACTGGGTTCACAGAGTTTCACGGAGTGACTTCCCCTTCTGCCATCCACAGGCTCCATTGACTGACTGATTTCCTCAATTTCTAACCCCAGTGCTTATTGTTCCATCAAAGTTGGTTTGATGCTCAGCTCATCCATAGGTATAGCAAATTTAATGGAATTTCTGGAAGTCCACAGATGTACAATCCTTAAACAATTCAGTCCTCTGTCAAAATCACTCTTTCTGTGCAGCCACAGAAACTCCTTTTTCCACCAGTGGCAATTCCAGAAACATCCAGACGCTGACAATTTAAAAAATGGCAAAGCTTTTCAGTGGGATTAAAATCAATCTGATCCAACATTTCCCCATCCTTTGGGAGGGGTCTTAAAGCTGGAATATTGCACATAAGCAAGAGCTTCTCCTGCTATAAAAGAAAGGTTCAGAAATGTCTGTGCCCACAGCCACTTCTCAGACCGTGTGAGGCTGTGCTGCCTTAGTTTCATTGTTAGCTTGGATCCAGGTGAGCAGGTGGTTAATTTTAATCCTGACCACTAAAATGCAGCACAACTTTTCAAAGAGAAAGAAGGCTAGACTGAAAACAGGAGCAGATTTCCTTGAGTGAACTTAGGCTTGATTAGACTTCTGAAAATAAAATGTAACACTAAAAACAAAATTAAACTTTGACCGAGGTTAGCTCTTTAATTTCCACTGGAATAAAGGCAAACAGATGTCTCCACAGTAAAATGAACAAACCAAAAAAAGTATTATAAATTGGACAAAAAGTCTAAATCTCACTAGGATAGTTGTACATTTAGTTCCCATTAATATTAATTGTAAGCATTCATTTATGAGAACATGTGCCATCAGCTGCTACAGCTCAGCTGATGAGTGGCAACTTGGTGACTTGAGGCCAAAGTCTGCTAGAGACAGCCTCTTTGTGTTGCCTGATGTTTAAAAGAATGAGGATTTCAATTAATATTGAGGGAGCTAAAGGTCAGAGTTCAAGAATAAATATTTTAAATAAAGATGACAAAACTCAAGGAACATCCATTTCAAGGAGCAGAGTCCTCCTCACTCTTTCCATTTTGCATGAACCTGCTCTGGTTACCTTTAGGCTTTCACTGAGCAGGCTTCTGAAGACAAAAATGTACAAACCCCAGCTCGGCTCTCACTATGAGGCAGAAATGAGTTACCTGAATTCAAAAGAATCCAGTCCTATCTAAATCCAGACTAATATCACAGAGAGATTTCAGTTACTCCCACAAAGCCCAGACTAACACATACTGACAAAACTGGGGACCAGGGAGAGATAAAAGAGGCTTCCACAATGCCTTGCTTGAGTCCTTATCACAGTTTAACTTTCACATTCTTAAGAAAAAAAGCCCCTCCAAAAAGCTCAGCCCAAAACACTAAATGGCCAGATGCTCTTCTGGTGTGAATTAGTGAAGCTCAAACCCATGTACTCCCTAGGATTTTTAATAACAACTCAGGTACAAGACATTTGAGATCTCATTCCTTCTTCCAGGCAATTATTAGATCCATATACTTACAATAATATATTTTTTGTTTTAAAAATATTTCAATATTTTGGTCCAAGGGGAAAAAAAGGGGGGGGGGGGGGGGGGGGGATGGGGGGCAGGGGAAGAGGCTTTATTTTAAAACCTCCTGCTATTTTCTGGTCTTAACTTTGTGGTTTTCTGACATGACATATATTCCTAGATGTCAGATGTCAAGAAACATCAGATCACATTGGGAGGCAAATTAAGTTCATTTTCTTCCCAGATCTAGATCACCTGACCTGGACCACAATTACTAAAGCCAATATCCTGCTCTATCATAAAGGTCAGTATTTGCTGATTACACTGATTTTTGCCATACTCAGCCTATAAAACTTGCTTTAAAACCTCTGAGAAAACACACAGTTTGTCTGGAAACGTAAAAACTGCATAATTGGCTGTCACTTCTCTAAGCCTAATTTATAGAATAACTTAAATATTCTACATGACTCCCTGCTTAAAATCTTCATCAGAGCCCAGCAATAGTGCAGGAGGTGTTGGGATGGGAGACAGCAGGATCAACACCATGGTATAACTGAGCCACTGGAAGAAACACAGGGTTATTGTTTGGAGGAGGGAAAGTTTAGCGCAGGAAGGGAATGGAGGGCATTCCATTCTCTGGAACAGAGAATGGTGTCAAGGGGGAATCCTGCTGCGAGGAATGTACGGAGCCCAGAAACTGTCTCTGTTTTTATTACTATTTATAATTATAAATAAATGATGGTAAGCTTTCAAACTTTCCTTTCACAGCAAAATCCCAAGGTCATGGGAATCACCAATACCACGAGTAGATGAGTGAGATGAAGACATGAAAAGCTGCCCTGCCCAGGGCCTGTCAGCTATGGGCTCCCATTCCTTCACCCCACGCCGCCCTTCTCCCAGTGCTCAGACTCACTGTGAGGTGGGCACTACCTCATCACTAAGCTGCAGCAGCACTGGCAAATTCAAGAGTAAGCCCAGGTTCACCATGCACCAGGCCTGCTGCTGCCCTGTGAGATCCTGTTGGGTCATTCATTTGAGCTCTGCTCTCAGTGCTGGTGGTGATACAACTGATAGAACTGAGGCTCTTTGCTGTCAGTCAAGGCTGGCATGGGAGCCCAGCTCAGACAGCACATCCTGAATGAGAGCTGTGCCTGCAGGAGCACTTCAGCTGTGGCACTCACAGTCTCAGGGAGGAAAAAGGGAGTAGGCCAGGAGAAAGAGACACATCTGCTCTGAGTGATGGCAAGCAGAGATCACCAGCAGAACACAAGTGTGATTAGGACAGCGATGGACTGTCTCCTCCCCTGCCCAGCACCTTTCAACCTTTTTTTCCTGCACGTCCCAGTCTTTTAAGATCTTCACACCTTTCAGCATTTGCACTCCAAGACTTCCCTAGACAGCCAGACCAACCTAAGAAAAGATTCTCCTGCCATGTTCTGCTTGCTGTTGTCCTGCCTATCTCCTTTCATATCCACCATCCTCCTTCTCTGCTGAAGGGAGGTGCAGCTGCCACTCAAACCACACATCGCCTGTAAGCTCTAAAGGGTCCTCTTTGCCAGTACTCAAATGTGAGAAATCATTCCACTGAAAATTTGGGAACCATTTAAATTTGAGTGAGAGTGAAAGCCCACAAACTACCTTCAAATCATGTAGAAAACTCATATAATTTTGCTATGAATCGGTTTCATTCTTTGCAAAAACAACCAGAGCTTTTTTTACTGCAGTCCCTTAGCAATCATAGCTGTTAGATCACATAGCTCAATACAAGGTCTCACATTACAAGAGTTATTATAGATAACAGTAAATTTATTATTGAAAACAAGGTGTTTTGTGGCTGCTCCTAAACAGCACAAGGAGTCCTGGAATGAAAATTGCTTGTCTAAAAAATAATTTGAATTTGGACAGCTTGCAATGAACACAGCCATATGCCAATCCCAGGGTGCTCTGCCTGCACAAGAATCACTGAAATAACTTCACTGTCACTTGGGAAGCTCACTGAAACACAGTTTCTTTTGAATGTATGGTGCTGGTAGGAAACATTCCATGTAAAGCAACCCGTATGTCCCCCAGTATGGTCCCCTTCAAAGCAGGGCTTTGCCTTCCACAGAAAACTGCAACTTTTCATCAGAAATGCTAAAATAAACCCAGCAAAAAGATTATCAGCTTTTCAAACAACAGAAGTTCCTCAGGAAAATAAAATGCTTTCAACATGAGCACCGGGCACAAATTGCCTGGAGCCCCAGGACTAACTGGGCCTCTGTTTCCTGCTGTAGTCATTCCCTCTCTGGAGCACTAATCCCCAGCTTAGCCTCTAGTTAAGGAACTGCAACACCCACCATGAGTAAGCAGTATAGCTGAGTGAAAATTTCCCTCAGCATTTGTTCCTTTGTGCATGACTAACCAGGATATAACTTAAGGTATTTTTCTTACCCTCTCTTTTTACAATGCAGGCAGTACAGACAGTTACATTCTAGTGGAAACATTCTCCCAGCCACCACCCTCACCAGTAAAGGCACACATGCTCCCTTCCTCTGATCTGTCCTGAATGGAGCAGTTCCCCAGCAGGTGCCTCTGATTATTTTGTCCTTGGAGCTGCATCCAGCTATGAACCCAAAACTGACACAAGTATCATCACAACCAGCAGCTCCTGAGTCAGTATCACCTTCTGTCAGAAGGATCTTTCTACAGAAAAAGTGCAAACGAGGTGCTCAGAGAGAGATTAGGGATCAGCTTCTCAAAATTGTTTAAGCACAGGTAGGCACTTAAAGGAATTCCCAAAGGTCCCTACAGAGGTTAAGGATCCAGATCCCTTTGGTAACACAAACATTTAGAAGACCTAGATCTCTACTGAAACAACAGTGAGGCCACAGAAGCATTCAGAAAGCCACAGTACCTTTTACTGAAAGTAACATAACACTATGTAAGCCCATATAATAAGGGGCTTAATTTAATGTAGTAAAAAAAAAATAACGTAGATGTTATTTCCACAGGAAGAAAGAAGATCTACCTTCTGTAATCTTGGCAGCCAATGGTGCTCAAACCCTTATACACAAAAGCAATGTGATCCTTCTTACATGACCAAGAGCCTAAAAAACACTGGAACTCTGGAGATACAGAAAGTGGCATTTGCTGTAAAACTCTGCTGCATAATCAAAGTTTATGATGTTGGGGGTTTTTTGTTTCTGTGGCTACAAAAGAGCAGATTTAAAATGTGAACTGAACTCAGAAAAGAATTTTAATTTTGTCAGGACTACAAATTTTGCTGTTTAATTCCATGTTCAGTGCCCAGTTGCAGCCAAAGAGAAACAACGCTGTATCCTACTGTTTGTGGGAACATGCACAGAGCAGTGAGCTACATCTGTACTTTTTTGTAGATGAGGCGCTTACTTCAGAAGCACCATTCTCTCCATTTTACAACTAAATTCTCTAATGTTTTCCCCCTCTGTTCCTCAAGGCAGGGTTTGGAAAAGAAAGCCCCTGACTGTGTCATCCACAGTGGAGATGCCATCTCAGCAGCAGGCCAGCTGCAGCCTGGCCAGGTGGCAAACGACACCTAAATGCTGCCTTCAAACATCTCTCCATCCAGGGAGCCTTTTCCTCACACCAGATAAAATTCTGGGCACAGAAAGGGTCTGGCTGAGGGAGGGGAGGAGAAATAATATGGGATTTCCAGTTTCTTTTTCAGTCACTATGAAAATATCCTTTGAAATAACAACTTTGAAGGTGAAAAAACATTTTTACTGCTCCAAGATGTGATTCTTATGGGATATTTTCATTTTTAAAGCAGAACAGAACTCCTGCATGCTTTGGTCATTTGTGAGCCCTGGCAGGTTTCAGAGAGGTTCAAAATTATGGGATATATAGTTTCATCCCTGCCTCTGGAGGCTTGCTGCTGGGAGACCTCTGAGGGTTGAAGGGGCCTCTCCTGTGCCCTCACACAAGGTCCAAGGAGAGGAGTATCAGGGAATTTGGAATTGTGGACGGTACAATTAAATCCTTTTCTCACTTCCCAGACCCACAAAGCCCAGCCATGTCACAACTGAACAGTCTGAATAAAATCTGTGCTTCTCAGAGGATGGGGGACTTGGCTGTACAAGTACCAAAGCCTCAGTAGTGACTCTGTTTTTCTCCCTGTCAGCCAGGAGCTGACCCATCCATTACCACAAAGGACACTTATTCAATGTTGATGGAGAAGGAAGTGTAGCTACCACCTACTGAGTCACCCATGCCACATCCTAACACCTGCCTGTGGCCTTGCTGGGCTTCCAATAAAACATGAATCTGCCCTGAGTACAGATGTAGAAAAAGTCTATAATAAAACCTCAAACCACATGAGACTCTCCTGGATGGGAGATTATACTCTGATCTCCTAAAGTCCATGGACTTCCAAGAGAAAACCGAAATTGGTGTGCTTTGCTTTTGTCCAGTTTCAGGGTTAACAACTGTGCATTGTCACATCCCAAAGCAAGGTACCAAATTAAGTCCCCTTGAAATCAGAAACAAAGTCACGGCTACAATTTCTTTTTTCTTTTAAACTGACTGCACAAAACTATGGCCATATCTGGCAAGGTGTTAGAAGCCTGATGTACCACTTACCTTAACTACCTCTGGAAGTGTATCCCATTTATTATCATTCTCACAAGACTTTTGAACATAAAACACGGTGGGGGGGGGGGGGGGTGTTTAAAGCTAAACTACAGACATCTCTTACAAATTAAATTCTCTCCTGCTGGGCAATGAATCACTCACCATCCACAGTACAGCCCATAGTTGACAAACAAAGCAGTATTTGCCACCCTATTGCTAAACATGGTAGGGCTGCATTTTGGGAAATGATTCTTCACTAAAAAAACATTCTCCAGTGCAGTACAATGCTACAGGAGTCACACAAATATGATGCTACATCCTGTGACCGGCTCTGAAACAAGTGTGAAAACAGTCCCACTTTGGAGGCTGGTGGAAGCATACTCTTTCTTTTCCAGAGAACACGAGCTCAGGGGTGGGCTCACTCACCTTTGGTTTGTCCTCAGGCAGGCCACAACCCCTTTCATCCCACTGAGGATCTCAGCCCCTCAGCAGCTCTCCCACAGGCAGGATGATCCACAGGCAGAGCCCCCACCCTCCAAAGGCACCTTCTCCAAAATGCTGCCACATGGTTTACCCAAAAAAATCAACGTTTACCTACCTAAAGCTTTGTGACCTTCTGGATCTTCCACATGAAGAAATGAAACAGCTCTGTGCTTGAGCTCAGGCCCCAAAACCATAAACGCAAAGTGTGAGAGAAGAAAGAAGTAATCTCAGGAAGAGAAGAAGGAAAGATATTTCTGTGATTAGCATCCTTTTTGAAATCTGAATTGCTTGCCTCTTTCAAACTAATGTTTAGAAAACCTAATTTTGAAAAACCTCAAGTGCTGGAAGTATCTGCAACAGCTGTGCTTCTTCATATACAGTGTATCAAGAGCATCACCCAGATTTATACAGAGTATCGAGAGTATCACCCACACTGGTGTATCATTGCACCTGAAAGAACACAGGCAGTTCCACAATAAAAATCACTTCATGTGGCAAATAAAAATGGCTACTAATGCTTCACTGAAAATCAACTTAAGCCCTCTGGGATGCTCACTGGATTTCCCCATAACTTTCCAATTTTCTCACAGAATATTTATTTTATTGTCACTCAGACAGCTGTATTCTGAAATATAAATGTGACAAGTTACACAAATTATTTGTTCTATTGCACAGAGCTCACCTTCTCGAAGGCCAGGCTGGATGGGATCCTGAACAAGCTGGTCTAGTGGAAGGTGTTCTTGCCCATGGCAGGTGGGGTGGAATGAGATGGTCTTTAAGGTCCTTCCCAACTTAACCTTTTTGTGATTCTGCAGACCTTGCACATGAGGAGCTCCTGTAAGGACCCATCCTTTCACACTCTGATTTCCAGCTCCTCAAACCATTTGGAGTAGATATGTACAGGTACACTGTAAAAGGACAGGAAAATCACCTCATAGCCACCTTGTCCTGCAAAAGGAACACCACCATCCATTTCCACACAGAGATGAAATCAAAATCTGCCTCATACATCAAATCTAAGAATGGCAGAGGAGAGTCTGGCAAGGAGGGAAAGGTGAGATTACTTTGCAGGTTTTGCCTGAGCCACAGCAGGAGCCTCCAGATGGGCTGCACACCGTGACTCCACGAGGCTGCTTATGAAATCCAACTTCAACCTGGTAAATCAAAACATAAAGACTACAGCAGAGATCTCCTAATTTTGTTTGTAGCAGGAATGAGCCACTTAAACAGCTCCTGTTTCTCTAGGTTATGGATTAACTTCAGTGGCTTTGGACACAAAGCCAGAGCAGCCTAGCTTCAGGGAAACTACTTCATGTTTCAGCCTGATGCTTCAGACTGAATTCAAACTGAGGGGATGAGGCTATCACGTCAGCAACACTCTTGCTTAATGCTTTGAGTCACATATTGTATTAGTCACAAGACACA
Source organism: Chamaea fasciata (assembly GCF_029207755.1). Taxonomy (NCBI): domain Eukaryota; kingdom Metazoa; phylum Chordata; class Aves; order Passeriformes; family Sylviidae; genus Chamaea; species Chamaea fasciata. The sequence continues at coordinate 7,577,218 of NW_027094088.1, read as the reverse complement.
GTAATTGTCTTCCCATCCTTTCCCCCCCCCCCCGCTGAGATGAATAACCTTTCTTATGGAGCGGGTTTTCCTAGCTGCTTTTGATTAGAAACAAACAGGTCACCTTCCCAAAAAGCTACTGAACAGATAAAAAAAACCAACCAGGAGCCTCCACACACAAATACACACACACGACTCACAATGATCAAATAATCCTGCAGTGAAAAGTTTTGCTATTTACTTGTGAAAGGAACGTAGGCTGTCTCAGTCCTGGGAGCTGCAACTGCAGTCTGTGGAGCATCAGTGTGCAAATCTCTGGGCACAGCCACACATTCCCTGGATGCAAGTCGCCCCAGCTCCACCAAGGCCCCTCCACTTACTCCCCTGCTGTCCAGTAAATCATGCACAGGTTATCCTTCTTGTCCCATCTGGTTATTAACTTTATTAACTTTAAAAAAAACCTGAGGTCCTTTCCCTGTGCAGTCTCCACACTGGAATAACCTCCATGTTTCGGATTACAAGAATGAAAGGATGGGAGCAGCCAGGCTTTGCTTCTGTCCTCAGGTCACTCTGGTGCAGTTCGGTGCCAGAGGGAACAGGGAAAAGGCTCCACACTCCAAGTGTGTTGTTGCTCTTCCACTTCTGCAATATTACGCCATCCAAAAAAACGGCTAGGGGGAAGTTCAATTTGCACAGAATGCCCCAAGCGTCCATAAGCAGGACACACCAGTACTCCTGGCACATCCCCTGCTTTTAAAATCATTTTTCAACTTTACAGCTCGGTGGTATAACAAAAACAGCTGCACAGGGTTGTCCTATATCCTTCCCTAATCTGTGCCTCCCTGTTTATGCCTTCCCTCCCTGCTGCTTGCTGGTGAGCAGCTCCTCGACCCCTTCTCCTCACAGCACACCATGGGTTTACAGGTGCTGGTGGGACAATCTCACAAATAAACACTAAATGTTTCAAGAAGTTGTCATTTTTCAACATAACTCTATTAAAAATAAGGTATCACATCCACACCGGTTGGAGCTCACCCTGCCATGTTTTGCAGACCTCCTGTACATGAGTATGCCCTTTTTGCTCATTGTCCTTGCATGTGTTTTCTGCACCTCAGCCCAAATTCCCCGTGTCTCTCTCCTGTCCTTTTTTTGGGAGGCTTTTCCTCACTATTTTCACCACAGAGGCTGGAGGCAGGTGGTGGAGGCAGCAATTGGGCGGCCCTCATCACCCTGGGAGGGAAAGCGCCCCAAGATTCCCCCCTGGGCTGGCAGCAGGGCTGGACACAAATTCACCATTATTTCTTGAGAGGTTGAGATTTATTTTTTTTTTTTTTTAAGTTTTTGAGGAAAAACTGGACTTTCCTTACGCCCCAAACTCCTCCAATTCCAAGCCGCGGGCACAAACCCAGCACCGACGAAAGCGGCGGGGACGGAGTCAAACATGGCTGCCCGCCCTGAGGGGAGCCCACCAAAACTCCTGGGGGCAAAGCGCCGGGGAGTCATGGCTGCCCTGCCGCCCTCAAAGCCTCTCCCCAGACACCTTTCCCTCAGTCCCAAAGAGCCCTCCCCACCAGAAACTTCTTCGGATATTAGGAAATAACGATGGGGCCATTCGCCCGCCCTCGGGAAGGAGTAGGGCTGCGAAGGCTGCCTTTGCAATTGCACCGGGCTGCCGTGGGGGGGAAGGCGGGGAGAGGTTTCCCTCAGGGGCTGGAAATAGCCAGAGGCAGCTCCGAGTACATCTAGCCCAGGTTTTCCCTTTCCAGGGAAAATAAATACTTGGGGTATTGCAGCACCATCTGCTGGTTCATGTAGGTGGGACACGCAGGGATCTCCCAACTGCGTAGAAATATAGAAGAAAGCTGAGAGGGGGTTTCTTGCACGTGGGCTTTTCCTGAAGATTTTCCTTCTTTTAAAGTCATTGAGGTGTCTCTAAATAAGCAGTATAAGAAACGCCACCACCCAGAGAAAAAGTGGGCATATTAGACCAAACTTTAGGGATTGTTTTTTTCTGAAGAAGTGTAGTAGTCAAAATCCAGGTTTTTCCCTAATCCTCTGAAGCAGAGGGTGATGAATCTGCAGAGGCTCTGGGGAAGGATTTTCTGAGGTGACCGATTGGTTGTGGGCGCTCTTATTTTTTCTGTATATCTAACTCGGGCTGCCTGCCCTTATTTCTTTCTGCCTGCCCTTATTTCTTTATGTTTATATTTCATGAAGCCCTAAACCTCTGACCCTGTGGTCCTGTGGAGGGGCTCAGCCGGCCCACCCGCAGCCACCATCACTTTGCTAAGCCCTTGCTGCCTTCCAGCGGTTCCTTTTTCCAGCCGGTTTCCTTCCTGGCCTTGATCCGTCCCAACGCTGAAGTCATGTTGGTGAGCTTTATTGAAAGTTGTTCCTTGCTGTTAATTTACAGCCTGGTGAAGGCAAAAGGAAGAGGTTGGGATTTTCCCCCTCTCAGTAGTTGATTTGAGATATAATACAAATATGAAGAAATGCATTACTTTGAAATTATGTTATATAGAGAGGAATGGCTCTCACCCCTTTTGCTTCTTTAAAATTCAGGTACAATACTAATTATACCATGACTAAACAGAAGAAGACTGGTCCACCCTATAGAGTATTTGGAAAGAAAAAAACACTTCCTTTTACAGGGCCCAGCAAATGTCCAAGGTTCAAACAAAGTACGAGGTGCTAACGAACGGAGTCTCGACAAACCTTGTTTTCCTGCACAGGGGCTCAGTACATAATGATTTCATTCAGCAGCTACTGTTCAAGCATGGAAAGTGTTGGTAAAGAAATCCCACAGAGATCAGACAACCATTTTCCTAACTTAAGCTTCCCCCTCCGCTCCTCCCCCGTTTGCCTTTCGGGCCTCTGCCAGTCATAACATAAATATTCATCAGCTGATATTTGCAGTAGCTGTGAAGTTATGAATGAGGCCAAACGCCTTTCCCTCCTGCCCCATCTGCAAAATGGCAGCTTCTGGTCTTAGCTCATGGTCAAATGACACTTTCTGAAATCCCCAAAGTGCACTTGCAGGCTTTTCAAATTCAGCCGGGCTTTTAATGCGCAAAGCAGAAATGCTGTCTACCTAATATTTACCCTGGGATTACTGAAAAAAAAAATTTTATATATATATATATATATATATATATATATATATAACTTTGCTATGCTTTAAACTTTGCGATGCCTTGACGTAATAGACAGAAGTGTTGGCAGCTCAAAATGTTGGTTGGTTTATTTCAGGGGACATGACTGCTGCAGGTTTCCTTTCTGAATTGAATACCAGACACTTGAACCATTTGTTGTGCAGAAAAGAGAAACGGCTTTTATTCTTAATGCTGGTTTCTTAACCACCTGGGTGCTGTCAGAAGGAGCCATATGCACTGGAAAACACTTTTAATAAGACTCCTTTAAGCCTGTCTTAAACCCTGAATCCTGAAAAATGGAATCCCCACTGCCTGTCATATGTGTTTTCTCTCTGCAGATTAGTGAGGGGCTGCTGCTTTAGAAGTGTTCCATTCTCACAAAGCCTGGAATTATGCTCTCAAACCTACCACGGGTCAACAAGACAGAGAGACATCTGATGTAGCTACACCAACAAAGTCAAAAGCACAGATGTCAGAGAAACAAGGTGAGAGTGCAGAGCTTTAATGAGTCTAATTCAGCAAGGTATCAACACTGGATCATAGAGGATTAAAAATCCAAAATGCCCAGAGTCATTGGGAAGTCCTGGTGAAGAGGCTCAGCACGATTTGGGATCAGGAAACTGGAACACCTTGTTGTAGCTTGGGTTGCACAAATCAGTCGTGCAAACTATCCTGTCTTGTCTGATTCTCATAGATTCGGCCATAAATTAAAAAATTACCACCAAAAACCTTCTTCAAGGAAGGTGATAGACTTAGGAAGTTTTAAAGATGTTGCAATCACCCCATTTGATTTTGACCATGAAAAACCAGAACATTTCAATCAACAAGTCTCCAGTATCTTTTGGCCAAAATAGAGCATATCTTCTAAAAAAATTGTATTTAATTTAAAGACTACAAAGGACAATTTATCACATCCCTTGAGAACATTCCTTCACTCATAATCCTTGTTGCCAAAAAGAAAAAAAAAGCCTCCATGCTTTGTTTTTAATACCTTCAACTTTCAGCCACACCACTCTGTTCTTTTTTGTGATGAAAGAGCCTCAAAATCCTCTCACTTGCATGTCCAAACCTAGACCAAGTACTCTTTCCATCTTTTTACTGATCAGCTATGTACACTTCCTGGAATATATGCACAGGCAAAGGCTGCAGAGGTGTTGGGTCCTGCATGGCCAAAAGGTTTCACCACTGGGAAATCAGGCACAGGTTCACTGTCAGGACAAATGTGAACTCCAAAAAGTTGTGATCATCAGGGCAGGAAAAATTATAAGGCAGATGTTGAATACAAACCTTAGTGTGCCTCCTGTGCTCCCACATACAAGTAAGTGTTTGTGGAGTGCACATTACACATAAGATCAACAGGCAGCCCCTTAGCCAGACACGTGTGCAAAGTTTTGTTTGACAGACCTAAATCACATGCCGGAATGGACTTAGGTTCACTTGATTTGGAAATTTTAAATTCACAAATAGAAAACCTTTTACTAGGAATTTCTGCTTTTGACAACGAACATCCCCTAAAGTTACACTCTGCTTTTTTGCACCACACCCAAAATTCCAACATTCTTACTAGGCTGATGGCCCTGTTTTTATCAGCTGTTTACATACTGTTGTGCTGCTTAAAACCATCTCGTTGGGGCAAGGGAAGTGTCCATGTGACAGCACAAGTGAAGAGTAATTAATTGACACACTTCACTGAACACTCAAATATTGGGATGTGCTGTTCTGGCATTTACCATGACGACTTGGCAGAGCAGGATGGAATAACTCTGACCAGCACTACAAACCAAAACAAGGGGGGACAAAACTAATCACAGTGATACCTCCTCACACCCAGTGAGGCAGTGGCTATAGCGTCTATGCTAACTACAAGTAGAAAAGTAAAGAGAAGCTTCAAGGAATTTCTCCATAGATGTTTCCTCATGAGACTGGAAAGGTGAGACTGATAAAGGCTAGCTCAGGATGCTCTCTCCTGCATTCCCATATATTAATATTCATAGTAACAGACATACTGCTTTTCCTGTGTTAATTACCAAAAAGCTTCTCAGAGGCAACAAAAATCCTCTAAGGTAAATTATCCAGTGCACAAATTCAGAACGGAATAATTGTGCTGCAGTCACAGCTCTAGAAATCATGGCAGCAGCCAGTGTTGGCTGAGACACACTTTATGTTGCAGCCAACACCTTTGCTCATCACGTACTACTGAAGATTTCCAACACATCAATAAACAGCAAGACAAATTAATAAAAAAGCTTGAGGGCTGGATGTGCTCTACAGTTCCTTGTTCTTTGGATGCACTCTACATCCTCCACAATAACTTGACAATATGGTCCCATCCATATTAGAGCAATAATGGAAAAAGGATTGAGAATCAAAAGGAATCTTTTTTTTTTTAATCTTTTTATCTTTATGGTAAAAGGGTCTTTCTGCAATAGATCAAAAGTATGGTTTTATGTTTGCAGAGGGGACATGTACACCCAAACTCAACACACTTGAAACCGATAAAAAGCAGAGCACGCAGATGGTGGAACTGTCTGAGTTGATGCTCATTAGCATGCCAGCGAATTATTTTGGTCGGGTGTGGTTTTGTAGTCTGTTATGCAGCAGTTACAAACCTACACTACTTGCCAGGGACTGTCCCTGGACTAACAGGAGAAGGACTGTCAATGATGCCAGAAGGTCTTCCCAGTGTCTCCGGCACCAGTGAATAACCCAGAACATAAGCTGGAGCTCTCAGAGATGTCTCTCCATCTGCTGTACAGCTGTGGCAGCCTTCCAGGTTAGCAGGGAGCTCACAAAAAGCAAAGGTTGGGAGACAGAGTCTGTTTAAAGTATAGCTTATGGATAAATAACATGGAGAGTGAAGTACAGAGATCATAAGGTATTTGGGTTATTTATATATTAAAGTGTGCATGTCATGCACTGGGACTGTTCATATTTCCGTTCCCAAAAGATGGATTGAGTGAAGCTCTGAACAACCTGGTCTAGTGGAAGACGCCCCTGTCCATGGCAGGAGGGTGGGAACTAGATGAGCTTTAAGGTCCCTTTCAACCCAAGCCATTCTATGTTTCAGCACCAATTCTGTAACACGGCAAGTTTGTTTGAGAAATACCAGGAGCATTTAGAAGGTTACTGCACAGGCCTTGCCAAATTAAGAACAATCACCACAGCAGCCTTGCCACAAAACTCGCTGCTTTCCTCCCACTGTGGCCTCAAAACTCATGATAAAAGCAACCATCAAGCACCTCACATGACAGCTGCAAGTCCCACCAACTCAAATACTATGAACTTGATGTGGTACCCACAAAACTTCCAGTGAAACCTATGAAAACCTTGGTGTCTCTTGGGAAGGTAGGGAGAACTGAGCCTGTACGTTCACTTGAAGGTCTTTGCCAGTCTCCTCTTTAAATTCCTTACCATGGCTGTAGATGGTGTATGGGATTCAGGGACTGGGCTCCTGAGCCACAAGAGTCAGTGCTTTCTCTGCTGATATAAAGTGCTGCTGAAGAGCCACAGGCCACCAAAGTCCCACCTAGGCAGGTCCCTTGTCCCATCTGGCAAACCTTCAACTTTAATCCTGGGTAGGGGGCTCTTGAAAAATGAAAATGAGCTCTAACCTTCTCACAAAAAGCCCCCCAGCAACATCCACACCTGTCCACACCTCAGGTCCAACTATTTCCATGGGACAAAGACTCTCCCTGAAAGTCCCACCCATCTTTCTCATCCCATGTTCCCTGTGTGATCCAACCCAAGGGCATTACAGGAGGGGATGGTGTGGGCACAGCAGTAAACACACAGGATGCAGTGACATGCAATGCTACAACCAAGAGATGGATGCTGCCCCCCCCAGTCCTGCAGCCAGGGATTAGGAGCTGTGGAACAAACTCACCAGCAGGCAGTAAGGAAATGAGGTGGATTAGCGCCAACTCTCACTCTTTAATTGCAGGTATATTCTGTTGGTCACAGTCTCAGGAAAGCACAAGTTCCTCTTTCCTAATATACATTTCTCTGTTTGTAACTTTCAAAGAGCTTGCCAGTGGAGTTTCTTATATGAAGGGCACTTTAGTTTTTCTAGATTCTTGGGTAGAGACATAGGCTTGTCAAAAGGAATTTATACCAAATTCAATAATTTCTGCTGCTCTTAACTGCCTAATGGGAAGGTTGCAGACTTGTAACTCTTAAGTCAGTGACAATTTGTATTAAAATTATAACAGAGACCCCCACCTACACTCTTCAGCCTCTCTCTTTGATAGAATATGTGCATAGACCCAGAGGAAGGAAGCTTAGATATGGGAGATGATCCCGCTGTTTGAATTCCCATCTCTGATCAGCGTTCAGGTCCCCCCTTTTAGGAAGATTTTTTTATCTCACACCCATGCTAGGTTTCTGGGTCCAATAAGAGAACATGCTGAATTAATCTGCTGACCATAGAGAAGAGATGTGTACAATACCCATCCTGAATTTGTGTAACGACTGAGTTTATGCCGTGACATCTTATTGTAGGATCTTCACACCTTCCTTTGAAGTCTTGGCAACTGTTCTTAAAAATGAGACTTATCTCACATGAAATAAACCTGGTGGTGAACACCTGTTTTGCAGGAACCTTTTAATGACAATTAAGTGTTTAAAACTACCTTCAGTTCTCCTAAAACTACCTCTGTTCTGTTCACCTGTGGACGTTCCTCATGGTTGTTGAGTATTTGTGGTGTGTGTTGTCCACTCCAGAGTTACCTGCCTTAGGGAAAACAGCAAAGAAAGGTAGTGGAAAGGAAAGTTAAGGGACTTAGCTGGGGAAATCAGTTCGTTTCTGCCCCCATTTTAGAGAGAGACTTTCTCTTCCTCTGCCTGTCAGTTTACCCTTCTGGCTCTGTTGAGCAGAGACTGCTGCCTGCAGAAAAGCATCTCTGCAGTGCACATCACTGCCGTGACCTTGACCGGAACTTACAGCTGCTACTGTCATAAAATAATAACCAATATTAATCACTGTCAGTCTAGTTATAGGAATGTCTTGCCTTTTGGCTGAATAACCCATCTGTATGCACCTCCCAGCCTTCCACACCACAGAGATGCCAGTTGATTACTCGGTGTGGATAATTACCTGAGCGCCCTGCAGGATTGTGACAGAGGAGATGTATTGATTGTCTCAGGGCAGTCCTAGCAGGGTGCTCTCAGACACAATTCATCCTGCCCACCTAAAATGATGACTTAGGAGCTGGAAACCCCTAAGGGGGAATCAGATCTTTGAAGTTCCCCTGGGACAGCCTCTGGGTGCCCCTTCCCAGAGCTCCAGGCCCTGGGGAAACACAGGCCTGCCCCCAAGGGCATTCTCATGTTGGCACATAACCAATATACCTGTGCAAAGGAAGAAGATGAGCTACAACATAAAGGCATTTTGCATCTGGAGGACATGTTCTCAATATAGCAAAACATCTTTGTTATGAATGTAACATATGCGGTACTCTTCCTCTGTTTGGCAGGAGATAAGAAAAACAGAAGCAATGCAAAAATGAAAACAAAATGGAGCATATAAGCATCGTGAAACAATTACAGTGCTGCGTCTCATTAGCATCTAAATCTGGGATTGCCAGTCTTGTTTTAAAAACAGTTTTGTTCAACACCCAGTGACAGAATTTAAAAGCTGACATATCTTGCTGTATTGTGGGCCACAGCCACAGCTGGTGTAAATCAGTATAAACTAATGAAGTCAATGGAGCTTCTCTGATTTACACGAGCTGAGGTTATGGCTCAATAAGGTTAGGCTTGCTTTCTAGGAGTGTTCAAGGAAGCCAACTTCTGTGTGTCCTGTGATGAAGTGGTTATTTATAATGGCCTTCAGTGTGGTTTGGAGCCAAATTTCCACATCAAAAGTAGCTTTATAAGAGATATCCTTACAGTGAGGTTCAGTGCAAAATCATGACTTCAGAAGCCAGCTTTCCTCATGCACTCAAGTATTTGATTTCAGCCCGAAAACCATTTGAGAAGCCAAGAAAAGCAGAGCCATTCCTGCCTACTTCCCCAGCTCTGCTTCATCTTTGAGTCGCCTGCATATCCAGCAGGCCCCAACCTACACTGCCCATTTATCAAGGCGAGTTACTCTAAGTGTCTGTTTATTTATGTTCAGAAATTCCCAGTAAGACAGACAAGTTTCATGCTCAACCTGAAAAACTGGGGATGGGGGTTGAGTTCTTACCAGCTCCACAGCTATTTGTTTGACTTGGCCACTAGTGAAAATAAAACACAATAACGTGTCCCAGAGTCACAGCGAGAGGTGGAGGTCACAAGAAAACAGATCATGTCTTTCACAGCTCCTCAGCTTCAGTGCACTGAATTATGACTCCTATTATTTACTTACTGGATTCTCCACCCTGCATGCACGCTCCAAGCATTCGAAAAGCAGCAGGTCTCTGCTTCAAAGGACTGACAGGCAAGTGAGAGAGGGAGAGAGTGCAAAATCTGTCCTGAAGCTACAGTAACCTCCTCCTCCGCGTTTGATCTGAAAGGTCAAATGTTCTCCCAACCCTCGGCTGACTCCTGCCATCTGCTGAGCCACGCCTGCAGTCCTGCACCTCTGTGCTCTCCTCTGCTGAATTAAACTGCCAGGCTCTCGTGGCAAACATGTTCCCAGCACAGCCAAACCTGCTCAGAGTGGGCTTTTTCAGGAGGATATTGCTTTGTTTCTTTAGGAGAACCCTGCTCCCTGCATGTCCAGCCTCGATGTGATCTATCAGTTGTCCAGAAAACATAACAGGCTCTTTCACTGACCTTGCCACTTTGAAACAGATCAATTTCTTCAGAACTTAGTGCTAAAAATGTGTGTCTTGATCTCAGCCGTTGAGATCCCAAAGCAGGCCTGAAGCCTCTTCAAACCTCCTGAGTGTTTTCTACATATCCTGTGGAGAATGCCACCCTCTTCTACACACTCTTCAGTGGGTTTAACCCTCCAGGAGCTCACTGGGGCTGAGGACACAACTTTGTAGCAATGCTTCCAAAAAGGGAAACCTCTGAACTGCCAGCAGCAGAGAGATCCACATGCAAACTGAACATAAAACATCAGTGTGGAAGAGCCTGCCTCTCATCTGAGCCTCTTGGGAAGTCCCACTTTCTCCTCAAAAGCACAGGATCATCCTTCTCTTTCACACCCTCAGGTTTTGCTTTGGGTCTCTTCTCTCTTCACAAAACATGTGATAAATATTTTCTCATTAAGAGCTGCAATCTCCCTTTCCTGGGCATGTTCCTGGTCCATCTTGGGAGGTGGTTAGAGAACCCCATTCAGCTACTGATCATTCACCAGCCTCCCAAACCAGTTGGGATTTTTCTCAGTACCCAGCACACTAGCTGAGTGCTGTCTTTCTGGGCACAGAAGTATCACTCACTGTTCTCCCCTTATTAGTTTTTTTTTTTTCTATGTAGATAGTTTTTCTTTGTATTTGTGACTTAATATGGAGCCAAAGTAAAGCCAGAAAATGATTTTGCTATGAAACCCATCATGTTTGTTATTTGACATTTGGGTAGGCAATTCACTAAAGCATCATAAATGCAAAACACTTCTGCTCCCCTTTACTTCTGTGCCTGGATCTGAGAACTATGACTAATTGTTCCTAAAAGTTTGTTGGGTTCACTTGTTACTTAAGACAAATAATTTTCTACTTAACATACTTCACAAAGACCAATTTTTTTTTTTTTTTTTTTTTTTTTTTTTTTTTTTTTTTTTTTTTTGGTTATGTTACTTATGTTCTTCTCAGAAACACTCTCACAAACCATAGAAAGATCTACTATCACCTGTGTGTTCTGGCTTTTTCTCAGCTTCTCCAGATGAAGCAAGTGTGCAGATAGATTTATTTTTTTTTCCCTTAGCCTGGACATTGTTCAGCTATTAAAATGGTTGAGGGCACTCAGTCTTTAGGCTTTTTAACCCAAACCAAACAGAATTCCTACCTTTTTTTTAGAAATTTAATAATTTCAAAAAGTAGTTGTATTTGGGTGTCTCAAAATCAAAAGAAATTCTCTTCATTGTGGAATATTTTAAAAAGAGAACTCTACCAGACAAATTAATTTACTTTCTGTTAACAGTCTCACAGCCTTTAAGTATTTGGCTCTAATTTTGGTTTTTTAATACTTGTCTAGTCTTACTAGGGTTGAACTGGAAGGCAGTCAGATGATTCTCAGATAACAGGCAGGAAAAAACAATGTAAACCCCTTATCCCAGAGGAACTAGGAACAGTGAATTACGCACAAGTAACGAAACCGCTTTCCTCACCATCAGAACTTCTATTGAACCACAGTGTTTCAGAACTTTCCTCGAATCTGGTTGGGGCAAGGACAGGAAACTGCATCTTCTGAGCTTTAGAAATAGATCTTAAAGATGTAAACATAAGATATTATGCCCCTGTCTTTTAAGTAACATTTATATTATCTCAAATAAACAGTCTTGCTGCAGTTAGTCTGTAATTGACATCTGACAGAGTCCACATTGCAACAGATATGATAAGTGCAGTAAACAGCAGAAATTATGCTTCTCTGTGCTCTGAGAAACATTCATATTTCCTTGCACAGATAAACTTTATTTTGTTGCTACGCAACTCTCACACAACAGACCATGTTCTGCAGTAAATAAGAGTACAAATTTTACAACTGGAGGGCAAGCATGTGGCCTTTTGGGTTTTCTCCCCATTTCGAGTTCCAGCCCCAGCTTTAGTTCACATTATAATATTCCATCATTTCATTACAAAGCTGCCTCTAAACCTCAGTAAGGGATATTTCAAACTGAGCAAAGCGGGAGAGTCAGAATGCACGAGGCTGATGGGAAACAAATGGTGGAGCTGGTGATGTCAGTGAAACCAAAAAATTGAGGTTTTTTTCTCTTTTTTTAGTCTTCTTTAAAAATGAACATTAAATTTTCACAGCAAGATATTCAAAACCTGTGTGGCCTCTCCCTGCTTCCTGTAAAACTGCCATAACTGCAAGGGCAGTGAGACAGGTGAAGAGCTGCCCTTGGTTTTACCTAAGATGACAACAGTATAGTCTTACCTCTTTTGCTCTGTGCAGTTGCAAAATTTCTCCTGAATTCAGTGGATATTTGGATTGTTTAGAGAACAGAGGCACAGATCCTGCGTGTCTCTACATCCTCATCATGAGCAGAGTGAAGAACACTTAAGATTTATCTGACTTAGAAGTTTGCATGGAAACTCAATAGAGCCACTAGGCTCTTCCCAAGTCAGGGGTTAATGCCTCAATTATTCACGTTTCCCTTTTGAACATGGCTGCAAATTCTACAAACTCTCCCAGGTAGCATCAGCCTTCCCTTGCCACTGTTAGCAAATCAATCCAGGTGAAAAATGTGGCTTGGAGCTCCAGGTGGATGCAGCTGGCACAGTTTGGGCTGCAGGGATTTGCATTAGCCAACGATCTGACATACATCCAATACACACACATAACAGCTGTCTGATTGCAGAGGGGCTTGTGCCACTTAAACAGCTGAATTTCCCCAGTTTTCCCCAATTTTGCTTTGCTCTTTGGTTCTTTACAATGAAGAGTCCTCTGGGCTCCTACAGCCTACGTGCCACAAGCCCAGATGCTTATAAAGTCACTAGGGAAAGGACACTCTGTTCATAAGAAAGCAAGATTTAATCTCTACTATCCACAGTCTGGTTTCTCTAAACAGTGAGCAAGAAGCATCTTTTGCATTTTAAATTTCAGCATTTCTGTTTGCTATCAAAACATTTCTGTTTATAGTTTCACTTTAACAGCTAAATTACTCCCAGGCATGGAAATTAATTGTCAGCATTTGTTGCAAAACACATTGAAGTATCTATGCTGGTCTTCTATAAAGGCCCATCTCTAATCACACCTCCCAGTGTTGCAGCTTTCCTTAAGAGTCCGTGAAATTTGGAAACACCTGTAAAATTTGCTTTGAGTTCTTTCTTCAGCAAGTGATCTCCTACAGAGCAGAGCATTCCCTCCATCAGGATTGGAGGAGGAGGCCCACAGAGGGAATGCAGTTGGATTTTGTCTGGAAGCACAACAGGCAATGCACAAGGCAAGAGTCTTCAGACCTAAATCTTGGAAAACAATCCTTGATGTCTTCGGATCAGTGTCCTGCCAATTTCTTCTACTCTCCGGCATCCTGGAGGGGAAGTTGCAGATCAGTTCAAGCCCCTGATTTCCCAACCCACTTTAAGCCTTTTCTTTTTCTGCCTCATAAAAATCTACATTCTGTCAGATGAAACCCACCCCTTAGCGACCAAAGATTTGCCACTACTTTTCTATGGATTTATTGCTCTCCTTGTGAAAAAAAAAAACAAAACCAAAACAACAACAAGAACAACAACAACAAAAAACCCACAACCAACCCCCAAAATAATTTTTTCACCTAATCTACCCAGTTCCCCATTTATAAGGCAGAGGTAACAAGTCTTTTCCCCATTTCTCAATAGACTAACCTGTTTAGATCGCAAACATTCCCCTCATGCAAGTTGCTATAGCATCTTGCCTGGGGCAAATGAAAGCTCTGAGAAAATGTGATTATGGAGGGGAAATGTTGATGTCCCACCTGACAGTGCCATTGCCAGGCGGAACTCTTCCTTCAGCATCTGGAGAACTTCTTTTGCTCCTTCTTCACCCTGGGAGATTAGGAGACAATGTGAACTATTATGTGTACGTATATGTGTGTAGGTATAGACATATATCCATGTGCCAAGAAAAGTTTTATGCGCAAACATAAATACTGGGAGTTGGTCATGGCAAATTTTAGCAAATAGCAAATCAGAGGCTCTGGATGCACAGAGACACATCACAAACACGCTCCTCTGTGCACACAGACACACATATGTGCCTCTAATAAGGCTACGCAGTGAGTCAAGGGATCTAAAGTCATGCATTTGAGCTTATCCTCACTTACTTGATAAGCCAGTCCCCAGAGGACAGGTCTCCCAATGAAAACAGCTTTGGCACCAAGAGCCAATGCCTTGAGAACGTCCGTGCCTTTTCTTACACCACCATCCAGGAACACTTCCACCTTCCCCTCCACAGCCTCCACGATTTCAGGCAAGACATCAATCTAAAAGAGAGAAACCAGGAACACAGCTTGGCTGCTCCTGAAACTCTATTTATTTTTAAGCCAATTCTTCCACATAGGATGCAAGCTTTGCAGCAGCTTAATGAGCAGTTGCATGCCTAAATCTATACCCAAACAACACAGCTTTGTCTTGAGGACCGGCAGTGACTTTGCAGGGTAGAAGGTACATGCAAAGGTCAAATACATTTGGAGAGTCACGAAAACAGAACGAGGATCAGCAGGGTCTCACAGAATGTCCATCTGACTCCATGACACATATCTGACACAAGCCAGTATCTGATTCTTATGCAGAAAATACGAAACAGCTGCACTAAGGAAGTCTTTTGGTGGTGTTACCTCTCAGACTTCCAGTCTTCACTAGTTTGGGGATGAAATTGAATCAGCTCACTTTTTAAATAATCATCTTTGCTTCCCTGTTTAAATTTCCCATTCATTTATCCTGAGAGCCAGCTCAGGAGCCCAGAGGCAGGCCCTGTACCTATAGACAAGGAGTGAGAGAAACACAGGCCTGGAGGAACTTAAGAGTTGGCTGAAAAATTTTAATTAATGTATTTTGCCTTTTGAAAATGCATCTAATTACTGGAATGACTATAGAGAAAAACTTCTTAATATAAGAAAAAATCAACTTTCCTCTAAGTTTTGAGCAAGGTGGGAAATAATTTCATTAATGCACATGTGTGTTCCTTTCACTGAGCTCATCCCCTTTCTCAGCTTATCCCCGACACCAATGATACAAGTAAGTGGAGAAAGTATTTTTACTGTTCTCAAGTGACAAGTAAGTAACCAGGGAATTAAGTAATTCCTCTTGCCATGCGAGATGTCCCAAAGAAAGGATGAGCCTCCTGAATTCAAGCCTGGAGCATTAATTACAGGGCAACTTTTCCAATACAGCCACCTAAATAGTTCCTATTCATGAAAATCAGGAAAGGAACACCACCAGAAGCCAAGTATTCAAAAGACTGGAAACAGTGTGTGGAAGTAAGACAAAAGACACACAAATTCATGTCTTTCAAATACGGATGTAATTAATTTCCTTTCTAATGGATAAAAATTACTAGAAGATGGGGGGGGGGGGGGGACTTGAAAGTGCAGTTTGTTTTTAGATTTGGATTAAAATTTTCTTGACGTTTGGCACTTGCCGTGATTTCCCCCTCCCTTTGGTTTTGCTCTCTTGCCAGACATATTTTGGATCTATTTCCATATCCAGAGACCACTTTCTACATCCTGACAAACTGTACCAACATTAAAGTGCTCTAATAACTAAAGCATGATGCAAACCATAATTAAAACATAGATTTCCTCAATGTGTAACTAGACACTAGAAATATTGACCAGCCTGGGTTCAGGTCACAATCTGAAACACCACGAAACTGAAGCAAATTATTATGTTTCTAAATCAGAACCATTTAACATGATCTGATACAGACACATTATAAAAGCAGCATTCTGAAGTGTTGTTCTTTGTACCGTAAGTCCAGGGAACACATCAGCTTTAGCAGTTCTCCTCTGCCCTGTGGTGTGGCAAAGGAGTAACCCCTAACGAGGAGCTTGTAAATTTCTCTTCTACTGCAGCTGTAAAAAATAATTTGTATTTCTTGAGCTCTCACCGGTTCCTCACAATGATGTTTTTAACAAGCTTATACATTGTTGCTGTTGGATTACCTCACACACAGGCTTGCCCAAGAGTTTTAAATACCGGCAATGAAATTGGGGAATACCTTCCCAGGAGGTGACAAGAGGACCTGTTCCTCTCTCCCTTCAGGGAACCATCATGGAAAACAGGAGGGTTTTCATCGAGAACATATTGGAAATACTCAGAGAGGCACAACCGGGCTTTGATTCTCCTCTTTCATTCTCTTTTTATTTGTGCAGCTTTCCCACACCAAATGAAGCAAGATGAGTGATGACTGGAATTTTGGGGTTTTTCCTTCATCCTGAGCACATACTTTTTCATTTTCCTTTACTTTTTTTATTTTTTGCCGACTGAGAAATTCTCAAATCCCTTTCACCTTTGGAAAAGTCATGGGGTAGCACGACAAGGAAAAGGAAAAAGGAAAAACTGTAATTTAACCACTCTCTCCCTTTTCCAAAGGTGAAAATACTTGAAAGGAGAAAAATGGAGAGTTTCATTCTGCCTTTAGCTGTTCCTTAACTGTAATTTTTCAGAAGCCTCCAAAGAATATTAAAAGAGGAAAAACAACCCTAATACAACTTTCAGTGTGCTGCAAATGGCAACGAGGGATTTTCATAAAAGAATGAGAAAGACGAAATGAAAGAGGAGAGTGGAAAAAAATTTCTGAAAGATTTTCCCATTTGATCTACCAAGGAAAGGCTGCGTCTGACTTAGAGTATGATGTGACATACATAGAGAAGGGGAGAGAGGTTATTACTCATGGCTTAAGGCAGGGAACACTTATTCCAGGTTTGTCCTCCAGCTTCCACATGTTCAGAGAAAGGAAACAAGAAGCCAAAAGGCAGAGAAAATTAGAGATTACTGGAGCATACTGGCATCAGTACTCACAGTAGCAGGAACCCCATCAAGCTGTCGTGCTCCATGATTTGACACGAGGATCCCATTTACCCCAATCTTTACAGCTTCCTTGGCATCGTCAGCTAGGAAAAAACCCAAACAGAATGTGTCCTTCCACAAGTGGGAGCTTGTAGACACCACAATCAGGGAATCACTAAGAAAACCATTGTCAGCTCATGCAAAGCCACCTTAGGGCTTCAGCCTTCCAGAGCCTCACCTCAACACAAAAAGGTTTCATCTTTAAGAAATAAGACCAGAAAAGTAGTTTGAAGTGGTGGAGCAGAATATTTTATCCCTTTGGATCAGCAGCCACTTTGGTAGCTAGCCTTTATTTTCTGTTTTGTTCCAGAACTCATCAGTAAGAAATTCTTTTGCTGAATGATTTTGTCCACTGCAAAATTATTGGCACGATCATATTAATGGCGGCGTTGGTGACAGCACCAGGCACTTATTTAAGCAGCTGCTTCCACAACCACTTCCACTGGTGGGTTCCTAAGGGTGCAGAAAGAAGTGACAGCCCTTCCCTTGCCCTCCCCCAGGAAGCAGCAGAGCTACACACCCCTGAGGATCCCTTTCAGCACGATGGGCAGCGGGGTCAGCCCCCGCAGCCACTTGATGTCCTCCCAGCTGATGGTGGCATCGATGGCCTCAGCAACATACACAGCCAGCCCGCTGTTTTCTCCAAAGTCTTTCCCCGAGAGAATTGCCAGGTCACTGCTGGAGAAGTTTTTTAATCTAAAGTGACAGAAGACACAGAAAAATAGTCTGAGGGAGATTCGCTGTAGCCACGCTCGGTCCCAAATGCCAGCATTCGGTATACCTGAGTTAAAGCTTTGCTGCACTGCAGGGCAGGAGCAAAACCAGCTGGTCCTGGCACGTCAGATCCCAGTCCTCAGTGAGCCAGAACTGTTGGCTGATAAAGTATCTGATAATCAACATGAGCACTGGATCTTTAATGTCCCTTGTAACCAAAGCCTTTCTATCTTTCTGTGATGGTTTTGTGATGACATTGGGGCAAGTTTCTCTGGCCCAAGGTAACAGTCCTACTTTAGCAAAAGAAATATGGTTGGGTTTTGTTGTTTTTCAAATCCAGGGAATTCAGCTATGAGAGAAATAGGGGATCAGGGAGGTGGAGGGGAGAAGGAGGAAATGAAGTCTTCTTAAGCTCCATGAAATAGGTGGATGTGCATGAAGCCCTGCAAACAGTGCAGAATTTTCATCTGTCCAATAAGGCCAACAGCCAGCTTGTTTACCTTGTGTCCCTTCTGTACAGTTCCTTGTAAAATGTAGGCAGGAAAGGAAGCTCATGTGAAAGCATTAGCTGTTATTTGGGGTTTTCAGCAACAAAATCTCACAGGTTCTAGCACATCCATGTCCCAGTTGCCCTGCTCTTCTGAAACTGTGTCCTGTTCCACACTGGGCTATTTAATACTCACATTTCACATTTTGGGAAGTGCATGAGTGTTTTTGCATGGAACCTGGCTGGTTTCACTGCTGATTTCATGCCTGCAACAAGCAGCATTTCACATGGCTTTTCTGTTCAACTCCAGGCCCAGAAGCAAAAGAGAAAGGAGCGAGCTCTCAGCAAGATCCAGCTTTTCAGCTGTTGGTTTGTGGAGGGTGGGGTGCCCAGAGAAAAACAGAACCACGGATAAGATTATATAAATAACTGTTGTTTTTCTTGGCCTGGAAAATGCAGATCAACACTTGGATGAATGTTGCCTTACATACATCTCGGAGCACAATGGCACCTTGTTGTTGCTTTGAAACTTTGTTGAAAACCCGAAGCCAAGAAAAAGTTATCACATAAATGAGCAGAGCCCCGCACTAGGAGAGTTTCACCGCGGCCTCCGCAACAAAGCGCTGCCCAAGCGGCGCTCGGGAATCTGCAGCGATTAATTGGAACCTTTAAGGATTACTCCAATTTCATGTGATTTCACAGGGTTCACTCGAAACCTTGTTATATTTGGGCAGGTAGGGTCAAAGTGCTTCAGAAACGCTCTCCCACTTTCCTCAAATGTCATTGGGTTCTCGGACATTCAAGAACACCGCAACCCCAGGCCTTAAAATTCTACTGCCCCCCCAAAATAAGCTATTTAAATAATTGTTTAATTTTATCTTGTAGAGTAAAAGGTCAGTGTGTATTGATAATGTGTCAAACACAGATCTCTAGCACGATTGCAACGTGGGACATACAGATACCAGTGTGGTACATTTTCATGTTAGATGTGTTAGGGCTTTTTTTGCTTTCCTCCTAAAACTGTCCTTTAACACAGAAATCAGGGCAGAGTTCAGTTTGCTCTGTCAACTTGTATCTCTTAGCTGCAAGTACAAGCTCATGGGGGAGAGCCAACACCCAAGCTCTGGTGGGGGTTTTGCCGGTGAGATAGAGAATCAGATTCACTGCAGAACCCCATGGCTTAGCTTCCTTTTGAACAGTATGGAAATTAAGAAAAGCCTCCAGATGTGATTCTTGCTAAGTGCATGTGACATACAGTGTGTGTATAGTATAACACAACAGTCTTTGGACACATAGAACAATTCAATTTCATTGAAATGAATTTGCTTTTTTGTTGCTTTCACCCAGAACTCACCTCAAAGTTTATCTGCTTCAAAATACATTAAGCTGTCTTTTTCTTTTTTTCCCTCTGTCTCTCCATTTTTGTGTTCATTTTCATGCTCTAAATAATTCTAACATGTGCCATGGTAGACTGTGGTTGTTACCAAGACCTACATGCAAGAACCTCACAAGATTTTTAGCTTTAAGTGCTGGCTATCCCATCAAGTAAATATTCTTCCAGCCAGTCCTTGGCTGCTAGAACTGTGCCAGCACTTCAGCATATGCTTATCAAAGAAGTCTCTACAATCTATCAATTCATATTCACAAAAGGCCAGGCAAATCAGCACCCTTAAACACCATTGTAAGGTCAAAATTCTGGTTAAACTCTGTTAAAGTTGGATTTCTCATTGGCCCTGCAGTGGGGAGGAACTAGAATTAGTGCTGAAGTCAATCATGATGCCAGAAATTCTGAGACGCAAAATGTCCCAAAACACACTTTAGGGTAAAAATCGCCCTCATGTAGAATTCAGAAAGACTGGTATGCACATGTTTCTATATTTGAGTAAAAGAAGGGTTGATTTGCTCAAAAAGGGGCTCTGCACTCAGTAGCAATATGGCCCTGGATCCAGAGCAGTGTCACAGGACAACAGAGAAGGAACCATAACATCCTTTGGAAGGGAGTTTTGGCCCACAAAGTCCAGGCCCCTTTCAGAACCCAGCCCTTTCTGCGGCTGGATCCCAGCTCAACATCAGAGCAGGTCACTCCAGGCTATGCCCAGCTGAGGTTTGAAGATAGCCAAGAATACATTGCCACGTGCATAAAGAAATGCCCCGTATTTCTTACCTCAGCAGCCTGCAGCCTCACATTGCCCAGCACAGCCTCCCTGACAGTGTGCAAACAGCCAGGAAAGCTTAGTTGTGACCCAGAGCAGATCCCAGCCCGAGGCACAACTCCACAGAACTAGTGCCCAGGACACACTTCTCCCCCAGCAGCCCTGGCACAGTCCCACACGGGCAGCAGAGGTACCTGAGGTGCGGGGGGAGCTGGAACTTGTTGCGCACATCGGCGATGCGCCGGCCGAGGTACGGGGTGTCCACGGTGACGAAGATCCCTCTGTAGCCGGCTCTCTCCGCGCGCCTCACCAGCGACTCCGTCACCGCCCGGTCCTTGTACACGTACAGCTGCAGCCAGCGGAGGCCGGCCGGGGCGGCCTCAGCCACCTCCTCAATGGAGGAGGTGGCCCAGGAGCTCAGCATCATCCCTGTCCCTACGGCCTGGCAGGCTAGAGGAACACAGAGTGAGAGTCTCTAAGCAGGAGTGCTACAATAATGCATTTAAGGCTTCCAGCTTTTCGAATGTTGCCGCATCTTGCCTCCCAAAAATCACCCTCCGCACTGCCAACCCAGGCTGCACCGGCTAACCTCATACAGGTATGTTCTTATGAATCCATCACTTATTCTTTTTGGAGTAATCTGTCACTTATTGTAAAATAAAGGAAAACATGCTGCAAAACTCAAAAATGTTATAGAAAACCTTGTTTTCCTTGGTCTACCACAGTATGCATATTTTTAATGTAAACGGACCTCTGTCTCAAGACGTCATCCCCAGCCCATGGAGGAATTAAAAAGTGGTCTTTATGACAACATTTTATTAAATAAGGATTACAAGCCTCTTGGAGTGGAAACTTATGAGCAGCTTATTCAAATAAATTGGTTACACCCTCCCAGGGCCACCAGCTAGTTTTCCTTCACTGGAAATACAGCAGAAATCACCCAAACCTCTCTAGTTCATAACCATTCTGTTCCTCTCCTTAAATAACTGGACAGAGCTCCCTCTATGTCAGGAGTGCACGGGAGGGTTGAGAACCCAGGAATTGCAAAACCCTCGCATCAGATAAGGGAGAAATGTAAATGTTCAATCTGCCTTTAGGTATCCATTTTTTTTTCCAGTTCTTCCTTTTATTCCCAATTCTACCCCTACAGCCCTGTGGTTGCAAAAGCAAAAATGTAGTTAGAAACTGCACAATAAAACATTTTTGGTGAAGAGAAGATATAAATCATGGTATATTACCATATCCTTTCAACTTAGCTGCATATGTAGTAACAGAGAAAATAATGCTTTTCTCCTATTTAAGACTAGGTTTAAGCGGTTTGGTTCAATGAGAGTTCAGCCATTCCAAACGGGGTTATGGCATTTTCATGCAAGCATGCTCACAAAATTCCCCTTGTCTCTCCTGTAAAGTTCACAGCTCTCTGGTGAAGCACCAGCTCAACACACATAGTTTAGATCTCTCAGGCAAATCCAAAGTTCACAGACAACGTTTTTTCAAAGTCTTAGAAATTCCCAGTTCCAGTTTTGGTCGATTTGTGCTTGATCTTGATCATTTTAAAGGTTATTTGGCAAATTTCTAGACTTCTAAAACCATGAGATACAGAGACCTGAAGTGCTGCCAGGTTTGGTTGGGGTTTTTTCCTACCTTAAATAAGGTTTCTCTAAAAAAATACACTCCCACTTCTCACACATTTAGCTGCAGTTGTAGAAAACAGAAGCAACTCATTTCCTCTAACAACTGGATTTTACACTTCGCTTTTGGGGTGCTGCAAATTATTTATTATTTCAAATCAGTCCTACTACAGCCATATTCCCACAGGATGCTCTTGCTGCAATATGTGACATTTGCCAGAGTTTAAGCATGAGATGTTTTTGTAAACCAGCCTTTCCTCATGCCATTTCATGATTGCTCTGAGTTGTTTGTTTTTTATGGGTTTTTTTCCAGGTCATCTTTTAATCCTGAGCATTGCCTAAAGGACACAGGCACCCTTGTTGGGATTCATGACAGCGCAGAGAGCACAGCAGTAGCCACACACAGGCAGCTGGGGAAGTCCATGGAATCACAGAACAGTAAAGAATCTCTTCCTCATCTCTAATCCAAACCTGCCCTCTGGCAGCTTGAAGCCATTCACTCTCAGGGAACTCAACTGAAGTATTTTACGTAGCAACAAATGGGACAGGACGCACTTGGGAGCTCTAGTGGGGAACAGAGCAGTGACCTTTTTTTCATCCTGAAGCCTCAGAGCATCCTCCCCCAGCTGATGGGGCATCACTTCCTTACGTGGTTTGGGAAGGGTAGGGGATTTGTCCCTGTGGGCAGCTCAGAGGAAGAATACTTCAGGGAGAGCACTGGAGAGGAGCCCAGTTCAAGCTTGCAGATTTTGTTGGGGTTACCTTGTATGGGAATGGGAACTTGCTTTTTTCCTCTAGCTGGGCAAATTCCCATCATTTCCCTTTTAGGGGCATCTCGAAAGCTCAGCAGTCAAACTGCCCCACTGCAGGCATTTTTCCCAGAATCCACCAGTGACTCCACTGTCCCCAAGCTAAGGGCCAGAGGACATTCCTTGGGATCAACACAATGTCCTTTTGGCACAGTGGTATTTCTCAGGAGCAGCAGCCGCGTTCCTGGAGCCGTATCTCCCCAGAAACAGAATTGTTTAAAGAACTTCACATTTCTCTCTTGACAAACCACACTTGGCTGAGAGATCCCTGTCAGCCTCTCCTCCCTCAGCCCTTACAAAACCCTGCGTGCGAGCGGTGCCTGCCATCCTCTTGTTGACACAATGCGTTTTGTCAGCTGTGCAGGAGGGCTGGAGGGGAAGGGACACGTGGCCAAAATGGATCTGGGATCTGTCTGGCATGCCAGGCTGCCTGGGTGCACTTGCAGCACAAAGTCCTCTGGTCACGCCACTCTGGGGGGGAATCCAGGCCAGGTCAGCCCAGGCCATGTTGTCCCATGTAAATATTGTCCTCTCCATGACTCTGGGTTGATATCCACTTTCATATCTCAAAATTAACCTCATCTTCTGATCACCTCATAGGTAACAGGTGGGCACAAAGTCCCGCTGTTTGCACTGTGGCTGAGTGCAAAAATGAAATAAATGGCCAAATCCCTCCTTCCCAGTCACAAGCATGTCTGATGGGCACAAGAAGCCCAAACTTCAGTGCTCAGCAGCATCACAGAGATAAAAAGCACAGTAGCAACCTGTTAAGAGCCAAAGGAACAAAGGTGTTGCTCCCTCTCTAGTGGGAACGACAGAGCTGCCAGAAACTCAGCTAAGACAGGCATAAAAAACAGCTTTCCAGACAATACTCCTGTTCTCCATTTGGCAAAGCAAACAGTGCAGTCACATCACAGGTGATGGTGAAATCCTTCCTTCAGCAGCAGCCTGGAGAATGCTTCGAGTGCGGCTGCAGAGGGCAAACACAAAAACTTCAGCCCATAAGCAACTGTCGGTGACAGTTCTCAAAAGACCTGGCCAAGACAACAGTCGGGTTCTCAGCCTGATTTTCAGCCAGTCATGGAGAGGCCAGGCACTGCAATGCTGCCGTGGGGTGCAAACACAGGAATTTAAACTACCCAGTAAGTGCGATATGGAACACGCAGAAATATAAACACAAATCTCAAGAAAAGAGTGCTACAAATCTGTTTATAATCAATTAATGTTGCAAAAAACTGCTATTTCTTGCTGAGCAGCTGGATGGTGCACAAGATTTTGAGTCAGTGTAGTCGAGGTGGGTCCTGTTGACACGGGGACCACACTGGTTTGCAAGCTCAGCATGAGGTCAGCGTGGCAAATGAATGCCTTGGCATGGAGGAGCAGTGAATCCGCTGATGGACAAGCAAGAAAAAAAAAAGATCCCATAGAATCAGAAGAGTTCCATTGAAAAGTATTTAGAGAACAACCTTTTGCTCTTTAGTGGCTAAGATTATTCATCAAATTTGGCAAATATTTTTAGTCAAAGAGGTTGAAATTGGAGTGGGAAGGATGAGAAAAAAACACCTAAGTCAAAATGTCATGTGTTGATCTTTTCAAAATGGAAATGTTTTCTCCTGAGCTGACACTTTTGTTTCAAAACAGAACTATAGCTAAAAGCATTAGCCGGTAGGAAAATGAAATAAAAAATTATGTTTTGGATCAAATGAAACATTTCACTTAATCCAAAACAATTTTCCTCCCAATTTTTTAGTTTCTACTGAACAGAAAATCCATTCTTTGGAAAATTGCCACATACACTGATGAGCTACAACTAAAATGCCAGGAAATATACTTGAAGGAAGACCTAGAAAAACTGGGACAACTGCCAAAGTGCATGAAATTGTTTCAAGGACAAGAGAGCTTTCTCTGTAAGGAAGAACTCCTGCTACATTCAGATCTGTCAGAGAAAACTGAAGAGCAGCCTTGTAACAGCCAGCATAGACTTTTTAAAAAATTAATTTATTATTTTAAAGTCTAGCTATGAGGAGTACAAGTAAATCCTACAACCTGGATTTGAGGCTGAGCCAAGGTTTGACCATGACTGCAATTTATTCTGCCCAGAGTGGGGTCACTTAACCTTTGGAATAACTTACATGGTGTTGGCTGGCCTGTCACCAGCAACTCTTAAAATGACAATTGGATGTTTTTCCTAGAAAAGATCCTTTACTCATGCAAAAGAGCTGCCCGTGAAGGGGTGTTTCATGTGAGCTGTCCTGTTCTGGGAAGGTGCACGCTCCTCTCCACCAGCTTGGTTGCTATAGGAGAGCATCCCTTAGGAAGCAGCAACCCCCAAAACCCTGACAAGCCTCAGAGCAAGAAGTTATGAGGGCAGGGAGTTCTAAGGGACACCGTGACATGCCCTTGTCCCTAGAAGGGACATTTACCCTACACCACAGGCAAACCTGCCTGGAGATGCTGTCACTCCAGGAAATCCCTCACGCATTGTTCTCAACGCACCAGGATTTCAGGGAACGAGCTGTCATTGCTCTCTTCAGCACCCTGCCCTGCAGGTCAGCCTGGTGTGCACCAGGGTTATGTCTTGAGGTTCAAGGCCGGCCAGGCAGACTCGTGGCACACAGGGAGGCTCCTCTGGGAGCTGCTCTGCCCCAACACAAGGCCAGGGCTCGGGCAGGGAAGGGGCAGGACTCAGGCCACACTGTGCTCCTCAAGGATCATGGCCACGGCAGAGGCACCACCTCATACAGCACTTCCTGCACACCTCAGCCAAAACCAGCCAGGCTTATGGAGCGAGCACGCCAGGCTTTGCAGAAGCCACAGGACTATGGATAAGACTTCCTTGGCTTGTGCAAACCAGTGCAGCTGAAGCAGAAGCTGAATTAAAGCCACCAACAGTTTGCTCACTTAAACTCTGTGCTACCTCTGGAACAGATGAGAAGTTGGATGTGGCAAACCCCCTGATCCCGAGTGCCCCAAGTTTAAGCCAAATGTGTATTTTACAGCTAATTCCTGTCATCTTAGAAGGTCAAACCAAAATCTTGGCACTGAGTGTCCCACTCCACCTCTAACAGCACAAAACCAAAGCCATTTTTTTTTTCTACCCCACATGCCAATGCAATACAGAGGGTGTGATTTAATACTGCCCTCCTCTGAAAGCAATAAAAAATTCACCAGCTCCAATGGATAAGTTTACTGGACCACACATTCCAACTGGTGCCAGTACAGTGAGCTGGCCCAGCTTGAAAACACAGGAACATTAAATGCAATAATCATGTGTTAAAGTTTGAAAATGTGGTACTCAGCCTTATTGTACCACTCAACTTTGCATGCCATTGTGGACTTATGCCTTAAAATACGGCCAGGCTGCAGCATCGGTGGGAATTTTTGCTAAGAAACATCCATGAATTTTGTGTTTCAAATCTCGCTCTCACCATTGCATTAATATGTTTGCATTTAATGTTTCGGGGTTTCCTCCGTGCACAACCTGGCCCAGAAGTGATCCGCAGGAGCTGCCAGAGGACGGGACAGCACCAAGGCATCCGCCGGCCCTTCCCAAACCCATCCGAGGTGCTGGAGCGCCATCGCGTGGAGTGCGCCGGCCCTTACAAATGGGGAAACGGCGTCGGCTTCCCAATAAAGCCCTTGGGAAGGGGAGAAACGCGGCCCCAAGCCGCGTGTAAAATTGGAGAGGTGTGTTTTTCAGGGATAGCGCTGGAGGCTGTGCTGTAGCCCACCCCCGCGCACATCACACGATGAGAACTGAGAGCAGCTCCCGCTGCCGGGCTGAGAATTCGGCTTGCTTCACACCAGTATCTGCTGCATTGGGCATGGAAACGCTGTTAGATGAATAACCCAACCATGCACAGGATTACTTTTTTTAAATATCACTTTTTAGTTTTCTACTCTTTTCCTTTCAGCACTGGAGCACTGAAATGCAGAGCCCACACCTACCTCTTCCTCAGATTTGGTGCCTTCTACAGCTGGAGTTAAAGGAGTAGGCGACAGTCCCCCATCTGAATTCTGGTTAATTTCCTTTTAAGCTGCAGCCTCTGTGTTGGCAACATCTTTGTGCAGCTTCTAGCCCAGAGGGGCCCTTATCTCACTGCCTCCCTGGGATGCTCTCAAAGAGCTCTCTTCAAAGCAAGGATTTTTCCCAGGCAAACAGAGGCTGCAGAATTCCTAGAGTCAATTCTCTGATAGGAAGAGTATCGCTGTGACAATGTTTATAGTTACACAGAATGTATAGGTAGGTAGATAGATATTTTCATTTTTATACGCGACAAATGATTTCCCTCTTGCATCCTTCATTTCCCCCCTTCCCCTCGTTTCATGGAGAGAGAAACCACACTCAGGCGAGTGAAACGGTAAGAAACAAACACGGCAATCAGCCCGGTTACCCCGAGCAGTAGCTGAAATCCACGCAGGAGCCAGCTGGGCAGCCCAGGCAGCAGGCACAGCCCTGCCCTGTCCTTCTCCACCCCGTGGCAGGGCTCACCTCTGGCGGTCGCCGTCTCTCCGTGGGGGTGAGCCATGCGCTGCATGGCGGTGGCGGCCACGCACACGGGCACGGTGACTCTCTGCCCCAGGACAGAGGTGGACAGGTCCATCACCGACACGTCCTTGAGCACCCGGGGGTACAGCTTCCACCTGGCACACACACAGATAAACTGAATTTCAAACGGCTGCAGCGTGGGGGGAGTTCACAGTTCCCAATGGGCAAGAGCAGGTTTTCCTGCGGTCACAGAATCCCACTGTGTCATCCAGAGCTGCAGCAAAACCCCTGCAGGGCACAAAACCTGGAGGAAACAGGCAAGAAGGGACCAAAGGGCACGGAGGGTGAAAGAGGCAAAGACCCCCATAACGTTATTGGCTGGTATTGTTTGAAAGGGAAGACAGGAGCAAACATTGTTGTAGAAAATGAGGCTCAAGGTGAGTCTCAGGCCCCTGAAAGCCTCGAGGCAGTACTGGGTGCCAGACGCTGTGTGCAAATGGCAGAAGTCATCAGCCACCCTCAGTTATCCCTTCGATGGACTAGGGAAGCAAAAGACACGGGATTTTTGGATAACACAAGCCTGGCCTGCATGCTTGGGACTCCCTTTTCCAAACCAGGGCAAACTGAATCACACTTAACCTAAAATTAGTTTACTGCAGCCAGGCTGGACACCACATCTGCACACACAGAAATTCACCTTTTTTTTTTTTCCCCTCCCCACACAAAACAGCATCACGAGATCACGATCCCTACTACGGGGTCAACTAGCCACCATAACATCCAAAGTTTTATGAGGAGGGTTGCATTCCTGGGGATACCTGTGCCATGGGACTTTCCTCCATCATCCAGGTGTTGTCACAGCACTGCCACCACTAGAAGCCACAAGAGGGGGTGCAACACCTGGGGCTGGCCAAAGCCTCCCTGCAAGCACCAACCTCTCACTGAGACCGACCTCCCTCCCTCCGAAAGGGCTCCCATGACCCCTGAACTGTAATTACAGAGAAGAATTAAAAATGTATGGTCTAATATTGCTGAACTTGAGCAACTGCTCAGCACCAGAATGCTCGAGACTGAAAATAACATAATTACCAGCATGGAGAGAGAACCAGAGCCACTGCTACCCTCTGACAGGGAGTAGGGGAGAGCTTGAGCTTGTGTATTAAAATGACAATTCCGGGGGAAAAAGACAAAATCTCTGTTTTATAGAAAGATCAAGAGACATTTCCCCAAAAAGCCTGGGGCAGAGCCAGGGTGAGACCCACCTTTCTGGAGGCTTGGAGCTTGGGGCCGTGCCAGCTCTCCAGGCAGTGCTCCCCAGGGAGGAGAAGGATGGTTATGATGCTTGGAAGGAGATGTGTGGCTGTGGAAGTCAGCTGTGCTGCTCGGTGCCAAGACACACAAGGCAGGAACATCTCCTCACACTTGTTTTCATGCCATTGTAACACTTTGTTATTTTTCAGGGGAGGATGGGCTGAGGGTGGGACAAAGAAAACATGACTTCTTTCTCTCCCTTTTTTCCCTAATTCTCATTCTGAAGGCTTCCACTCTGCTCTGAGGTATCTTTTCCCAGCAAAGAAAGAAAACAAAAATCCCTTTATAACCTTGCTCATTTATGCAGCCAAACCCAAAAGCATAAAGGATGTGAAGCATCTCCCTGTTCCCCAGGTTCCTGGTTTCTCTGACCTGTCAGATTGTTACCTGCCACAGCTGGCCTGTGAGGGTCTGTCCTGAGGTACAACATCCCTGTGGTGCTTTCAGCTGGGAAGAGAAACAGGAGGAGCCAAAATCCTCCCAGCAGTGCATGCAAGAAAAATGACGCAGTCCCAAGCAGAGATCCCTTATCAGGTCACATCCTGTGCACCAACATCCAGTCAGTGCTCCTGATCCAAAACTGACTGGTCCCACAAAAGACACCAAACAGGTTCACTACCTGAGTATCATCATCCTTTAATAAAACCTGATCTTGCTTTGGAAACTCGGGTGTTTCCAGCTCTGAGTTTGACAGATACTTCAGACCAGGCATTGTCTGGACAGGGAAAAGTCCTTAACAGCAGCAAGGAAACCTCACAGGCAGCATTTCCCAGTCACCAGGGCACACATTCATTCGGCTGCCACACAACACCTGCTTCCTCCAAGTCATCCAGTGAAACACTTCCTGCATTTTTTGGATAAAAACTTGGAAATTTTAATTTTTTTTTTTTTTTTTTAGTTCATCCTCTCCTCATCACCCACATCTTTTCCCAGCCAAGTCCACACTCGTGTGCTGCAATCAGCAACTGAGAGTGAATGCATCCTTCTTCCCAGCTGGAAGCGGGAGATGCCGCAGTGGGGAAGGCAGCGAGAACTGCCGATTTAGGCAACTTCAGCTAAAAGCTGTTCTGAAGGAAGGATTAAAAGGAATGAAGGGGGATTAATCTTTTGGGTTTTTTCCTTTTTTCTCCACGCTCAAAAAAATTTCTGATTGTAAATTATCTTGCGGTGGGGCAAGCGGCTTTCTGGCTGCTTTCAGCCAGGATAAACATTGAAATTTTCAAACTGCACCATATTTTCGAGCAGCTCCTCTTGTTCCTCCCAAGTTGTCCCAAATCCCCTCATGCTGCAGGGCAAGAAGCACATTTGGGAAAAGACACACCGCTCAGGCCAAGCCTCTATCATAAACCCAACCCAGTTTGCTGTGCCCTTCTCTTCTCCTAGAGTTCGCTTCCTTTCAGAAGGAGCAGGGGCTGCTGCTGAGCCGGGCTAAGCAAGAGATGCTTTTCCTTGGGGAAAATTATCTTCCCCCAGCACGTCTTGCCATCCGCACTCTTTTCGTGGTGCGTTGGGAATCCGAGGTGAAAGACATCACAACAGCATAACTAAATTATTATTCTAAGCATTCCTTTCCTTTGTTCCCCCTAAGTTCCCCCACTTGAGTGACCCAGTCGCACTCCCAGCCTTGCTTTTTTAACCAATGTTTAGATTACTTCTGTGGCCATTTTAATGCCCTTCACTGCCATAAGGTGACACCACTCTTGCAGAAAGCCTGCACTGAAGCTGGCACTGCTGAAGCAGCAGCTGCTGTTCCTTGCACACGACAGAACAAGGCAACTTCTCCCAAGGCCTCTGGGAATTCCGTGGCAGGGCGGATTAGCAGGAGCCTGCTCCTACACACACCGACCTCCCCCTTCCTTGGCATGCCGAGAGGGGAGACTCCAGATTGATTTCCTGAATGCCATCGAGCTAAAGGCGTCCTGACCTTGTCACAAAAATCTCTTCTCCATTCAGGCCCCTCGCTTCTGTGACAACTCGGGAGGCGATCTCAGCTCCAGACGGGGCTGGGAGAACACTCAGCACTTCAGGATGCAGAGCAAACCCAGGCTGAAGGCAGGCAGACACCACAGGGAATGACATATGCTCTGCCATCCCAAATCATCCTTTCCGGCCTTAATGCCTCACTTCTGCCAGGGCCATTTGAGAACTATGAATAAGAAATAATAAATACTTCTCTGGCCTCAACAGGAACACACTGCTGTCAACATCCGAGTGCTGGTTCTTCCCTCAGTCCCAGAAGAACTGGGAGCTGGGGGAGAGTTGTGGTACCTGGTGTTAAACTCATCTTAAACACTGTCCTTGTGGAAGCAGTTTGTACTCTGGTATCTGATTACACAAAGTACCTCAAGGTCAAAAGGCCAAGACGTTCATTTTATAATCCAATGGGTATGAATTGTGCTGCTCCAAAAATTGCATGGAGTATTCCAAGGATACTGCAGGATCCAACAACACAACCATCCATTAGGGTTAGTTCTTTATAACAATAGTAATATTAGTTCTTAATAACATCTATTTATTTCTTCAGAAATGAAACCATTTGTTTGCCAAAAAAAAAAAAAAAAAACCACCAAAAAACTCACAGATGAATCCAGCACTGGTTTTCCACCATTACACCTCACCTGAATAATCCTGCACCATAAAGCTACAGGCTAACAATTCCTGCTTCTGGTTCAGTTCTGTGCTTTCTCTTCCATTTAAACTTATAAATAATTAAGAAACTGCAAACTTTAAAAATCAGACTGAACCCTGCAACTAAGCTTCTGACAGTGGAAATCAATGGAAAACGAAGCTGAACATACTCCTATCTTTCACAAAATTATCTAACTTGCTGATCTTTGTGCCTCAGGGGTGTAAAGTCCATCTGACTTTATATTTACCTACAAGCTGCAGTCAGGAACAAGCAGAAACATCAGGACTATGTGAGGGTCAGAGTGAGCAGCACTTCCCCATCTGCAACAGCAGGACCATGCTTCTCCCAACAGCATCCAAGGGAAAAAGAAAGGTTTTTCAAAGTCCCTTCTGTCAAATAGGTCTCATAAACCAAAATATTATGAAGCCTTTATGGCAGGTTCTACCTTTTAGAGACGTATTCCCAGGAAGCCATTGCAAACATGGTCTAAGGACTGTTAATGGCAGCATCCCACATGCTGAGAAAATGAGATCTTGTTTTATTTCAGATAAATATAAAGGGATAAAGGGAGGGAGAGCAAAGAGAGAAACACCTCCCAGTCCCTTCATGCCCACACTGCTGAGGGGCAGGGGCCCAGCACACCAAATGAGGGACTTTCAGCCACACCAAATGTCACTGATTTCTTGTAACATCTCAGGCCATTCAAGGCACTGCTAATGAGCATCTCCTTCAGTCCTAGGCTGCCTGCAAACACCACAGTTTTGAAAACCTAAAACTGGAGGGTTTTTTCAAAAATCTGACAGAAGAGTCAGGAAAGATGAGGTAAGCCTGAACCCCACAGGCAACCAGCCCCATGTAAGGAGGTCTCATCAGAGGAATCCATCCCTGTGGCAGGAAACAGCTTCAGAGCAGAGCTGCCCTTATGTCCCTGCCAACACCCAGCTCTGCTGATGCCAGCACAGCAAGGGACGTGTCCAGCTCTTTGTCAGGCTGTCTCTGGCAGCCTTAGATCCCCCCTCATCGTGATTAGCTTCAGCGGTTACAAGTAAAACCTTCAATGCTCCCGCAGTTTATTGCCTGCAAGTACTCCCTTGGAGTGTCCTTTCCTTAACGTCTCATTTTGGTTTTATGAGGGCAAGTAACATCAGAGCATCTGGAAGCATTAAAAAAGGTACAATAAAAATGAAGTGAGCCCTACTCCATCCCCTCCTGCTCCTATTCACTCCTCAGGGCAATCTTTTGGCTTGTGTTTGAGCAGGGAAATTTCTGTGATGGCAGCTTCCGCATGGAGCTAGGTGGTCTGGAATAAGCAGTGGAGGCAAGTTGTCTTCCCTTGACATTATAAAGCTTTTCTATGTGTGTCCTTAAAATTAAGGTTCTGGGCCCTTGGAGATCCTGCTAAATGAATTATCACAGAGTTTTCTACAACCTTCAACTTGCATCAGATTTCCAGCTGAATGGCCCATAGGCTGTGGAAAAGCAACTGGAGCGGTGAGTAGGATTGCAGAAAAGCAAAGCAGGGAGGGAGAAAGACTAAGGATAAACCAGGAAAATCACGGCTTGGTTTGTTAGACTGAGAGGAACTAAAGACAAAGCCTTTGCAAAGACAAGAGCAGGGGGTTAAACTTCTGCACCAACACAGCCCCTGAAGGAAGGAGATGTCAGCAGCTGTTTGAGCAGCTTGACTGGGCTCAGCTGGGCTGAGGGGAGCAGCCTCCAGCTGCCTCCTTCCCTCTGCCCTGCTCAGGGACATTTGGGAGTAGGGAACCAACTGATGTGATGCCAATTGTGACACTTCCACTGAATCCCCACAGCAAGTGCCCACTGACTTTGTGCTGATCTTCTCCTTCTGAGGTTAAGGGTGACCTGAGCCCAGGTTTTGACAACAGTTCAGGGGGTCAGTCTAAGTCAAAACTGGTTTAGGACAGTTGCCAGCATTTACAGTATCTCCTGGTGAAGGGCTGACCTCCTGCTGGAAACTCCTGAGCACAGCTGGGCCACCCAGGACTGAGCCCTGGCTTTCCCAGCTCACCCCAGAGCTGGGAAATGCAACTCCTTCCTGCAGGGCCCTGCAGCTCTCATCTGGCAAGGCCATGGAACTAATACAGTTTAGGAAATCTAAGGAAAATGCAAAACTGACTAAGGACCTAAAAAGTACAACCTCACCCCAAGAACCCCTTGCTGGCACTATAACCCCAAATGTAGAAATTACAGTTTCATTGGCTTATTAAAGATTAGAGCTGAAGGACTCTGGAGAGAATTCTGTTAACAAAAGAACCCAAAAGCAGGCAAAGTTAAAATGGTGCTAATGGATTTTAGGGACTGCTTTTTGACAGAAAATGTTAGGTGGAGGAGTGAAAGGGGAGAGGGAGTTGTCCTGAAAAATCAGTTCTTCGAGGGTTTTTTGCTAAAATAGAAAGAAGTTGCAGAAAAGTTGAGTTTTGTTCACAGAGAAAAATCTAAAATTGCACCAGATCTACCAATAAAGCAGAACTTACACCCCCTGCCTCCCACCCCAGCCTTCAATCATCCTCCTACCTGGAAAACGCTGCGACATTATCTGCCAGTGTTTCCTGGTCATCCGCCCCAGATCGGTAATAATCGTACACGGATTTGGGCAGAAAGGTTTTAGCATACTCCTCAAAATCTGCAATGCACACTGGCTTGCCAGACATGTTTGCAGATCTCACTGGGTTAGTTTATTCCCACTTCCCACTCTTTTAAACTCTGGAGTTTTGCCTGTAAATCATTAATATGAGACCTCATCAGGATTCAATTTATTTACAGTACCGCCCCCCCCCCCCCAAAAAAAAAATAAATAGACCAACTTGTCGTGTAATATTGGACTTCGGCACCATCTTTTAGTTCATATGGTCAAGGCCAACATAGAAAATAACAGAATAGAATATGGTAAAAAGAGAGAAAATGAGTAAGCAAGGAAAGAAGTATATAGTTAAACCTCCAGTATCAGGAATGCACATTCCCCTCTGTCATCCAAAATATCCAGGAGACTGAAAGCAGAAAGAGTTTGCTCACACCCAAAAAGCAAAATCTTGATTTAGAGGATTTCGAAAAGCAGGTCCCAGCCTGCACATTTAGAGTAGCACATAACAGAGGTGAGATTGCAGTTATTTCCATTAGAATCCTGGATTGCAGAGACCCAGCTGCCAGACATCTTTGGGCAAACAGCTCCTGATTTTCAGGTAATTCCACCTCCACAACCCAGAGGGCTCTCGTTATTCTTAAAATGTTAAGGAGTCAGATGCACTCACCGGCTGGAAATAAAATCATCTTATCAAAGAGACCACCCTCATCCAAAGTGTAACAGACTTGGTTAACATTTCTTGATTTCTCCTTGTTTTGAATTTTAAAAAATATGCAGTTTGCAACAGGTTTACAGTAGTTTTTTTGACAGGGAAATTGAAGTCTATCACGTGTATATAATTCAGTTTTTCAGCTGCAGACTGCACATTAATATCAATTTACACACAATTACACCACGAGGCATTTGTCACATACCAGTGTCAGAAACAATTCAAATGCAAACTGCTTTAACCTTGGCATTTCGCTGCGCTTGCAGCAAAAAACTGGGGACACGTCTGCTTGTGTTTATTTAAAGTTTGCATCATCTGTTCTAAAAACAGGTATTTATCCTGGAGCATGAGACAGGAAGTGCTGCGTGATAGCTGAGTATGTGCAGCTGAACTCAACCTTAATGAACTCAGAACGTTTTGATGTTGGGAAGTTGCAAAAATTTCTGGAGGTAACCATAGTGTTGCACTGCTGTTCCCCTCTCCTCATTCTATAATGTCAGTATTGTTCAAAACTCTTCCCACCTTGAGATTTCTTTTTCCGCTTAGATGCTTCTCTGCCACGTTCACAGGATATTGGTGATTTACTTCAATTGCCATTATTTGCTACTCAGGCTGCAAGTTCCTCCTCCCTCCCCTGTTGCGAAGTTCCTCAGGTGCCACCCTTTACGGATCGTCCCACATGTGCCAGTCACACCCAAAGCCCCTCTGGGACCACTGAATTCCTGCTGCAATCCAGACAACACACCTCGGGAAGCTCCACAGAGCTCAGAGGTCCAACTGGAACTGGAGCCTCCAGCAGGATCCACCACTTCCCATGCTGGCCAGCTGCTGAGCTGGACTGAGGTGGAAGGTGCCAGTAGCAGCACAAGGGAAGCAAAACTAAGGAAATCGTGAAAGTTAATGCCAGGTCATCCCCAGCACATCTGACACCAGCATACTCAGCTTTCCTCCAAGTAATTGGCTCCTTATTTTAATGAATCTCTCTGGATGAGATTTCCTCTGGCTGCTTAATGAGGCATCAGCTCTCTGACCTTTAACCCTGGAGCCAAGGAACAGCATTTTGAGTGTACAGCAAAGAGTTTGCCCGAGCAACCGCACAAACCTCACTGCCACAGCTGATGTCAAAAAACCCAACAGAGTCAGGGTAGTGTGAACATCCCTCCCCACATCTCCTGCTTCTCCCTTGTTCTTTGGCAGGAACTACAAACAGAGAGTGGGGTCACAACTGGAGCTCAGCTGAACCAGGCTCTTGCAAAGCAAATTTCTCACTGTGGTTCAAAAAGGTCAATCACAAACTTGGGCTGAAAAACCCCACAGAGGGTTATAGAACAGAGACACAACTTGTGGATTAGAAAGCACTGCTGGCAAAAGACAAAACTACTTCAGGGAAAAACCACAACATGCTTGTCCTGATGTTTGTTACTTGCTAGAAAGGGAGACTTTGCACAGCATTCCAATCTGGACCTGTGTCCTTCTGCGGGATCAGAGAGACAACATCAACAGTCTCCTGTCAGCACATGAAAACCTCAGGGGAAAGATGACCCAGCTGGGACTTTTTCCCTTTAGTTAACTGCAATAAAGATTAACTGAAGTTAACTGCAGCATAGAATTCAAGTATTTTAACATTCAAGCCATTGCCCATTTCTCAAGACTGTTGTGCAAAGCTGTTTTATCAGGTACCTTATGTAAGTAAGACAGTTGTTTTGGCTTCCAAATTCCCCACAAACAATTTCTCCAAATAAAGTCATAAAATACCTGCTTTCTAGAGTGTTTTTGGACAGCATCTTACATCAGTCAAAGCTGAACCAATTCATTCTGTTCCCTCCAAGCCAGCCAGAAGAACCAAAAGAAAATATTTGTGGGGTTTTTCCCCCAGCAGCCATCTGGCAACTCCACTGTGGGAGCCAAAGCTGATGGATGCTGCAGGGATGAGGACAGTTCCTTGGTCATTCAGCAGTGAGCAGGTGGCTGGAACAGGCCCTGGATGTCTATTTTGAGAAGTCAGCTGGGAAGACCGGAGACTGCTGAGATGGCGGAAGAGTGGAGCATTGAGCAGAGGACTGATTCTCCTGGGAGGAGCTGAATGGTTCTGAGTACAATGAAACCAATCCAGGGCAGATTTACAAAGAAGATCTCAGTGTTACTTTTGTCCCCACAACCACAGCAGCAGAGACCTAAAAAGTGCCCTTGTCAAGGGTGATCTTTTCATTTCCTGATGTGTGACTGACACTCGGAATGGCGACTGTCCTTTCTGCATCCCCTGCAAGCACGAGGCACTGGCCAAGCCTGTGCCAGGAAAATCCATGACGTGCAGGTTCAGCTCCCACACTCCCCTGGAATCCAGACTAACTGATGTAAAAGTCTGAAGTACCAGGAGGCTCCAAGTAATTCTAATGAGGCATAAAAAACAACCTTTCTATATAAAATGGAAATCTAAATGAAAATATTAGGATAATTACATCCCCATTTGTTCCCTGTATGTTTAAATATGGAGCTTTCCTTTCTCCTCAGGAAAGATAAAGTGAGAGTAAAAGCAGACGGTCTTAGGTGTTTTTCTAATGGGAGAGGAATGAAGATGTTTGGTTAAAAAAAGTAATCACCACAGTGCTCAATGGAGTAAAACAACATATTCCCCAGTAGAGAATGGAATGACAGCACACACTACTGGGCAGCTGCATTCCCAGAGCTGGGACTTCATACTAGTCCAGATCCAGAGAGAAAATCAAGTTTTTCGACCACTTTAGTTCAGCCACCAGAGAGTGTCTTCAATATTTCCTCTACAAAACTAGAGCTTGGATTTGTCAGATTGCTTGAACCTGATCAAAGCCCGCTCCGATTTTGCCTGTAGTATTCCACGTGCTGTTTTCATGGAGAAAATCTCATGCTCTCACATCACAAAAGAGAACAAGGAGCAGCTGATGAAACAGCAAACAAAATGCTCACAAGGCTTCATTTGATATCATTCCAGATTCCACTTTGCATCCGGAAATGAACCCAGTGGAAAAGAGGAAAACCAAAGTGAGTGGCAAAGGGCCCAGGCCCTGCAGCTGCTCCGTTCACAGGGAGAGGCAGATCTGGTAACTCACCTGAGCAGAATGAATCCAGGAGCAGATCCAGCAGCTGCTCACACCATCCAAAGAGGTCGCAGGGATGGCTCCTGGCAGTCCCTTCTCCCTCTGGCACAGCTGCCCCTACAGCCTATTCCTCCAGCACAGCCTGGAATGTGAACCACAACCTGAGGATGGCTCATTTAGGTCTGTACATTTCCTGCTGGACTCCAAATCCCAGAGGGAGTCAGCAGGGCTTTGGCAGAGTTTGGGATTTCTCAGGGAGGGGGAGGAACTACCTCATGTGGAGCTGAAGCCTTTAAGGATTCAGTTATGTTGCTCTGCCCAGCTCCATTCTGAACCTTTGAGAGCCCTGGGTTCCTCCAGGGAAACCTTCCAAAAGGAAGCAATTCATTGATGTCCAGGTTTCTTTTAAAGAATTTAAGGAATCTTCACAAGTCACAACCTCTGTGATTAACTGGAAGATCAGCATTATAAAAAAAAAAAACAAAAAAACCTTTTGTTAAAGACACAGATGAGCCAACTCTGCACTGAGGAAATGAAAATGACTCCAAGCAGGTCATAAATACAAAATTTTATGTGGCATTTCAGTAAAAATACGCGTAAGTATAAATTTGCGACACTTTCATGTAACAGACAACCCTGTGTAACATTTCCAGGAAGAAAACCCACATAACATGTGCCACGCCCACAGGGGCAGTAGATACAGTGCATTCCAAGACACACATACAAGTTTCACACAGATCCCAAGGACACGAGGTTTGGAATGCCGGATGGATTTCCAGCCTCTTGAAGAAGGAACCTGCCAGATTTTTTCTGTGACTTGCTGCTAAGCATTCCCATTCCAGTGGCATGCAGCCCAACTGATATTTAAATTGCTTCTCAACAATCTTAAATTAATTTTGACACATAGCTCTAGTTCACAAGCCTTAAGGCCCTGTCCTTCATCAAAACATTTTGAACAGTGCCAGCAGCAGCTTCTCCAAGGCCCTTTTGTCTATACTGAGGTTGCAAGAACAAGTTCCATTTCTTCATGATTAATCCTAACAGAACAGAGATAACAGTACACCCAGATTGCACAAAAGGCTGATCCTGACGTTTTGGAAACACACCAAGTTTAAAACTATTGTAATAGTCTAATTAGCACTACTCACATGATTCAATTAAAGTGTGTTTTAGTGGAAAAAAACCCTGATCCTGGAAGGTATATTAGCATGACACTTCTACTGCACAGCTAATAATTTTTCTGTTAAACACAAATTTAGCCTTTACAGTGTTTGCTGCTCACTGTTTCCCAGATAAACATTAGTCAAAACTGAGTATCTCCAGTGTCACACTACAGTAATTTCCCTAAAAATGTAAAATTAAGTTGGAGAGATCAATGGTTGCACAGTATCACCTTTTCTAAGCAAAGCCTTAACCACAATGCAGTGATCTTAGCAATAAGGTACATCAATACATGTCAAACATGGTCAAACCCAGTCAGCATTAATATTCCCTACTTTATTCATGAAAACACAGGAACAACATCCATCCTATGTTCAAGAACCCTCAGAAGCCTGAGCAAGCTCATTTCTGTGTTCAGAAGACAGATCTAAGCTACTGTCACCTGCTGCGTGTTTATTTAATCCCCGCTCATCAGTGATCTTACAGTTCAGTCTATCACGATGGAAAACACTTCATATCTTTGGTTTAAATAATCCAAACCCAACTGTGACATGCACCAACAGAGGAAATGTGAGCAGAGAATTCAGACACACCACACAAAGGGGCTTCTGAGCTCTCCCACAGCATCTCACAAAAGGCCTTTTAGGACAAAGTGCCATTCGTGGGTTTGTTTGCTTGTGAAACCCAAAGACACCGCAGGGAAACCCAACTCTTGTGAGAACACCTTTTTGTCCTCGAAGTGCACAGATCTTCTCTTCACACTATAGTGGCCACAACGTTTTCTTGATTTCTGCAGATAAAAGTGTAGCTTTTAAAGGGCTGCTGTGTGCCTCACCTACTGCTGAGTTCCGCAGCTGCAATTTTACAACTGCTCAGTTACAGGGGACAACACTCGAACACCACACACTGTTCTCAAGGTAGTGCAATGTATAGATATTATCAAGCCTGTGTCTTCACCTGTGTGAAAGCACATTTAGAGGTGTCCACTATATGGAACTCAAACTGCAGACTGGGAGCAGTCCTTAAGAAATTTCAATTTCAGGATATGCAGCGTAATTTTCTTCTTTGAGCAGCTCTACAGACAAATGCAAAGTTTCTACCATATAGTTCGAAAACATAAGTGACAGGACATAGATGAGAAAGTTGAGCTTTCTTGGCAAATACGTTCTTTATGAGCATTAAAAAACAACAACAATAACACAGCTTTCAACACAAATTGGCCCTATTAATCTCACTCTCAAAGAAAACCTGCATTTTGCACTTGCAAATTCTCTTCTAATGGAGAGATGATCTTATCTCTGACTACTCTTTGTTCTTGAAGAACAAGATGAAATTCATGCATGTTAGCAAGGTTTATGCAATATATATATTTTAAAATAGTATCAAGATCAGGACACATCTTACGCTCATGGTCATACATCAACAAAGCAGGAGCATACAGGATCTCACTGAGGATACTCCTTACCAAGAAAGACTTATATATTAACCCAAAGGAGTGACACACTGATATGTTTAATGACCAAGTCTAACCACATCTAATGCCGTCTACCTGACAAGCCATTTTCACTTTACACAGTTCAACACACACGCACACGTTTACTCTGATAGAAGCAGCAAAACCCAAAGCTTCTCACCACTACCCACCTGTGCCCCCCTCTCTTTTCCCAATGTGATGATTCCAAAAGTAGAAAAGTGATCAAAGGTAAAACCTCTAAGTGCCTCTTAACATCACTAAAGCAGCTTGAGTTCTGCCAAAAGCATTCCGAGTTGGAAATGGCAGGACTGCACTGTGCATGACAAACTTGTACTGGCGAGAAAAGTACAACTTACTGATTCCAAACTGAGTATTTCCTGCTATAATCTCCTGAAGGGAACAAATTACCAAAAGAAAAAAAAAAAATAATTGTCATGCTTTGGCAAAATTTCCCCCCAACCAAAATAATTTCCTTTAAAACTTTTAAAAGTTCCAAAACATTTTGAACATTTAGCTGCCACTCTCTTTCTGCCTGAGGTTTTTAATTACTCCAGCTCCTTGGGTCAAACAACTCAAGCTGCATAGCCTCTGGATCACCAAAAACTGACACGTCTGGGGGTGAGCTGCAGGATCAACTTCCAAAACAAACACAAATAGAAACGGAAGAGCAAGGTGCTTCGGCTGAAAGTGATAAAAACAAACCCATGGTACACAACACTTCTGATAGAAGACCAGTAAGGTGCCTCCTTTCACTAGTGAATCGTCTCTGTGCTTCTGTGGCATTTGGGAACAATCAACATTCAGACAGAAAAGTCACAGTCCTGCCAAGCTACCGTGGAGTTAAAAGTCCTGATCTGGCCCAGGTCAGTCCTTAGAGAGACACACACACAATGATCATTTCAGAGCTGGTGAACTGAGGCTGACAACCCCTATTTCTCTGAGAGGACATGGAACAGATAAGACACTGATTTTGATTGTCACGGCTAAGGTCACACAACACACAGCAAATGTGCTTATCAAAGAAAGTAAGCAAGTACTAAGCTTAAAAAAAAGAGGAGCCTGCTGGCAGAGCAGAGCTTTGCGTAAACACCAACGACAAATCAAGTGTAAGCTCCAGCTTCAGACCCTGAAGGGGTCTGACACTTCTTTGGTCCAAGTGTACAAGATACACCACTGGGAAAACTATAGTTCCTTCTCAGCCCCCTGACTTTTCCGCTGCCTCACTGTGCTTTCAGTCTCTGATTCAGCTAAAGGCTGCTCACTTAAGTCTTCCATTTCTTCTTCCCCTGATTCTTTTCCAAGTGCTAAATCCTCCTCAGACTCATCAGCACTTGAATTTGCTGCATCTTCTCCGTCTGAGAGATCTTTCCCATCTGCAGCCTCTTCCGCGTCGTCCGCGGAAAGCTCCGCCGCCTCCTCCGGCTCCTCCAGTGCCGCGTTCTCCGCGTTCTCCTTGGTAATTGCTTCTTCTAAACAAAGCAGAGACTGCAGTTAGACTGAACCTCACAACAAAGCCTTTTAAAGTTGCATCACCAGGGACATACTCTGAAATACTGATGAACATTATAATTAATTAGGATTATTATTCCAACTGGGATTGGAACCAGATGATCCTTAAGTCCCTTCCAACCTGAACCATTCTGTGATTGAAAGCTTTTCCTTATTTTTCAGTTATTTCATTCAGTCTTCAGCAGATTTCTTCTCCACTTCCATTTATTTTCCTTGAATATCAGGCATAGATAGACTTTCATTTTATTCCACTGAGTTACAGACCAAAGACAAACCAATTTTACTTGGCTCCTGGATTATTGGCTCACACCTAAGATCTGAACAGTGTATTGCCCTTCCTCCTACAAATTTACACTTCAAACCACAGCTTCTCACCCTCTTAAAGAGTTCTTACCAGGCGTTTCAGCTCTGTATTTTGACTTGGCTGGGCAGAGGCAGTCTGAAATCAAAACCAGGATCTGTGGAAAGGAAAAAGGTATTTATTAGCAATAATATAAACAGCATTTATTGGCAATTGCAAAGGTCCCTGCGCTCATTCTTTTTAGACAGATTTATACAATAAAATTTACAAAATTATATTATCTTGCTTAGAGATAAGAGCTAAATAAAAACATGGGAAAAAGTGCTTTCTCAGTGTGTACTAACCAGCATTCCCTGCTTTCTACTACCCATTTTCTGCCTCCTACTTTCCTAAATTTATTCAGTACTGACACTGCTTACAGCTGAAGAACAGCTCAGAACACAGTTGAGAATTTTTACTTTACAAAAATCTTTGAGAAAAATCGTGGTCAAGATTTCCTGTGTTTTGGGATGTTATTCCATTCCTATCCCTGGCTCCCTGGTAGAGATGTGTGTTCCACCTTTTGTGCTCATTATTTAACCAGCCAAATGCAGAACACGGACACTCAAAACGCAAGGAAGACATTTGCGCCTCACTGTCAAATGCTAAAAATAGTGCAAAGAAAAAGACAGAGCTGACACCATGTCAAAGAAATATATTTCAATCATTGAAAAGCTTTTTGGAAAGAGCTGGGAATTTAACTTCACATTTTTTCAGCTTTTTCAGTTTGGGTTTTTTTTAATGAAGGAGTAAGAAGGAGAGTTTCTTTTAAAACATGACATTCACTTGCTCCCAGTTACGCTAACTTGTTTTGCTCTCATTTGGTGAAAATCTACCATGTAGAAAAATGCAGCTGTTGAAATTGAATAATCAAAACCATTTGCTTGTATACAACAATTCTGTATGCACATCAACTATAAAAACATGGTTTCGCCTAAATTCAAATTTCAACTGCATTGAAATCACTTTCCAGTACTACTGAGAAATACACTGACAAAATTTTTCTTAATTTCACTAATATTTGGGCTGAAGGGCAGAGATCCACATCCCAGGAATAACTTTTACACTTCCTACAAGGAATAGGGACTCAGCAGCAGGTTCAACCAGTTACCAGCAGAACTGTTGAATTGTCCTTGCAGTTGCAGAATGTGCTCGTGGAACAGACAACTCATCTGAAAGAACTTAACCCCACCCCCAAATCTTCAAAGCCTTAAAAAATTATTTTCATCCTTTAATTTTGAGTAACAGTGTGGCAGAACCCTTACAATTGCTGACTCCCACAACACCAATCCCTCTGTGGCTGATAAAACTCTCCACAGAGCCTGTGCTCTTAGAAAGCTGGAGTCTTGAGCAACTCTGACCACACACATTCCACACTTAGGTAGAAATGACTTAATACAAGGACAACACTCCTTTTACTGGATGGACTAAAATTTAAATTGAAGCATTTAGTAAGAATTTGATAAGATTTCCTAAGAAGGTGACCTGATTTGTATTGAGGGCACTGTCCAAACGCTTCTCAAACAGTGACAGGCCTGAAGCACTGGCCACCTCTCAGGAGCCTGTTGCAGTGTTTAACCACCCTCTGCTTCCTAATATCCAGTCTAAACCTCCCTGGCACAGCTTTAATCCACTCTCACACATTCTGGATGTCACAGGGAAGAGATAATAGTACTTAGTAATATATTTAAGTATATTTAAGTAAATCTAATGTGCAAAGTTGGTATTATTTTTTTTCACAAGATAATGCAAAGCAAGAGTTCTAGTTAACTGAGAAAAAAAGTAATGTTCTTACCAAACCCAGGAGCAGGCCAATCAGTAAGGTAGCTAAGATGAAGATGGCATAGGAAATCCAAACATGAACTCCAAGAGTGCCAGTGA
Source organism: Chamaea fasciata (assembly GCF_029207755.1). NCBI lineage: Eukaryota > Metazoa > Chordata > Aves > Passeriformes > Sylviidae > Chamaea > Chamaea fasciata. The sequence continues at coordinate 7,533,474 of NW_027094088.1, read as the reverse complement.
GGTAGTTATGAATTTGCTGGAAAATAGAACAAGACACTTAATAACTTCATACCTAAAACCACTTAGGACTTCTACTGCCAACACCATTACAAATATTGCTGTCTGATTAAGCCCTTTCATTTAACAGTATTTATACTGGGGTCTCCCCCTTTTGACACCATTAAATCTTGGGGGTTTTTACTAATTTGTTCACATTAAAAGGCTTTTTAAGCAGAGGATGCACAATTCCTTCTCCCTAAGCCACTCAGCATGACAGATGCCATACACAACCTTTACTGCAGACGGATGGATGAGGAGACTCAGAGCTTGCAGGAAAGTATCACAACATACTTCATCCTTATGTGGCATCTGTTCATTAACTAAAATTAAGCCATTCAGCTCTTACTTAAGCTTTTCAGCTCTTTAAAGGAACCACACACCCTAAGCATACACTAAATAAATTATTTCATTTCTAAATTTAAATATAATAACCCAAACACAGTATTAAGATTTCTTTCAAACTTTAATCTGTTCCTCAAGCCTAAAAATTCAACTGGCTGAGTCAAGCAGCACATCGATTTAGACGAGCTGGTAGGAAGTCAATGATGACATTAAACCTCTTTAAAAACAAGCCACAATCAACATTTACAGGAGTTCAAATACGGAGATTCCACAGTCTTTTAAAATGTCAGAACATCTTTTGATATTTATTAAAGCATAAGCAAAGACAGCAGAGCAGGAGGAGTGAGGAAGTAAGTGTACACCTGAAATATTCATCAAAGTGGAATGCAAATTAGAGGTCTCTTCCCAGGACAGTTAATCTTTCAGGAAGGAGACTGCAGAGGAACACCACCATTTCAGAACAACCATGGAAGAGAAACATGAGAAGGCTATAAAAAGTAAATACTATCCCGTGAAAGAATTACAAGATACACAACTCAGAGCTCTGCTTGATTCTATGTTAGTTTGATGCTTAGTAGAAGTGATACAAACTTGTTCCAACTCTCAACTCCATTTCTTTCCTGAAGCCCATATTACAATAGTAACACATTTTGCCACAATCAAATACAGTCTCTCAATCTCACTGGCACTAAAAGGTTTTAAGAGGATGTTTCCTGATCAGAATCCAAAAGGTCTGAAAATTCTCAGTATTTGGATGCCATGGACAAACTCGGATAGTTCCCAAAGGAAAGCATTTTGAGATATTTTGAAGTAAAATATGCCTCAATAATTTAAAGCACACTTCAGTGTAGCTTAGCATTTCTCCTTTACTTCTGATAATTACTCTATTTTCAAAATATATCATGTTCCTGTACAAGTGACGTTGCCAGTTTGAACCCCAGATGCACAAATTATTACTAAAAAACCCCCTTGCCCTCCCTTCTCCTGTGCAATACATGATGCAACTCTCATAAAAAGAAAATCAAAATATTCAGTTACGTGTTGACTTGTAAACATATGATTATTCTAAGCATAAAAAGGGAGTATGGAGACACTTTGCAGTTACTTACCCTGATCCATCCTGAGAAGTGAAACAGCCCTGCCATGCCATGCATCCTGAAAAACAAGGAAATGGAAGGACAGGTTCACAGCAGCCCTGTAACTCCTGTCCCCATTCCCAAATGTCCTACAGCTCTTCTTCCTCTCCACATGAAAAATAAGGACACTCTCTGGATCTTTGATGTGAATTTGTACATAACGGCTTCAGCCAGAATGAACTGCAGGCCACTCACATCTTTGGTTCGTCCTTTGTGTCGTGCAAGCTTCCTACAATATTTCTAAGCAAATCTCTCTCTCTAAAAACAAATTCTTACATATTCTGTAAGCACTACACTGTTTGCTATTCCAAAGGGAGACGAAAGTCTCTCCTGTAAAGAAATAAACAAGAAATCCTTAAAGCTAAAGGCTGCCCAGTAGCCAGAAGTTATGAAGCAATAATCTACATAAACACACTTTTGATTCCAGGACTCAGCAGATATTGGAAATGCCACTTTACATAATGCTCAGTGGCTGTATTTTTTCTCTTAATCTCTTTTCAAAGATGACATAAACAAGCCCTAGCAGGCACAAACAAAAGCAAATGTAGAAAATAAGCTGCCTTTATAGGTGAGAAGCTGGGAATCAGGCTGTCAATATTGACTGCTTCTGCAAAGCCTGCAAGTCTAAGGAATAAAGGCCTTTTGTCTTTAGACTGTCAACACAGGACCCTTAATGAATAATGAGATATAAAACACTGTTCTAGTTAACAAAACCCAAGCGTTACATTATAGAAGATGGAGACTTCCATCCTGCTACAGGCTCCACAGCTTCCCATTTCTTCTCTAAGATGTAGCCTTGAAGATCTTCCAAGGTCCGGGAGCCGCGGTATCGGCGGAACACTCCGTCATTGGCACTGCAAAACAAACCCCCATCAGCACAGACAGCCCCCAAGCTCTGGAGTTAAAAACCCAACCAAAAGCCCCCACACATCAGAGATTTCACTTGCTCAGAGCTGAGTGTCTGGGAACTGTCATTCATGATGGAAAACCTCAGTTTTTAAAAGCATGGGGTTTTGCCATTTATAAAGCTGCTCTTTTTCCTAAACATTCACTGGCATTACAGCAAATACACAAAGCACGTGAGGTTAACAACCAAACCATTTCTAAATACAACTCAGAATTAAAAGTGCACATATATATGTATTTGTTTGTATATCTGCACGATTCATAATACTCTGACTTAATGAAGGGTTCAGTATTTTAAGGATGACATCACCCTATTGGAAAAGAGATACAGCAAATATTTTCTTGATCCATTTTTTAGGATTATGGATAACAGGGAAACTTAGAAAAGTCACTTAAACTACAGAAGAGGCTCAGATAAGGGTTTCATCATCCAGTCAAAGCTACAATAACCTGAGCTGAAATCAAAAGTCACTATTCCTTCATTTCCCCCTACTTTTCAGTTACAGATTACATCAAGTGACAAGTAGGAGTCAACAGCTGCAGTTTCCAGTATGACACACTTACTGGTAAATTGTAGGAAGTGTTGTGACAAAGAAACGACCACTCAAGCCTAGAAAAGGAAGAAAACAACACAAACAGTTCAGTAACACTGAAATTTCTCAGCATTCTGACTTATCTATAAATACTTACATCTCTGTATTTTAGAGCAGGCTACAGCAGCTTTCACCACTGTTTTGTAAATACAGGTTAACAGTTTGTCTTCAGACATGCTACAAACAGTAACACATACTAAATATTGGTTATAAATTAAGGAAAAATGTTTAGCTTGAAGAATGTTTACTGAGAGGTAATTTTCCTCATCAATGGATTTGTCACCTCAGTATTTGCACCCAGCTGAAGATTTGGACCAGGCCAGCATTAGGTGCACTCAAGAGTCCATTAGAAAGGACTGAATTCCTACAGCCAGCAATTGCAATTCATATAAAGTACCAGTGTGAAGAGTATGGTTATTTAACTTTGTCTTTTATATAATTCTGTGAAAATCTTTTGGGAAATGAAGGCCTTATTCAGCCTTCAATAAAGCAAACAGCTCTAGGCAACAGGATTAGCCATGGAAAAGTATTGTAGCAAGAGGGTTTCTGCCTTTAGAGAAAAAGATGAGCCATACTGAAATAAGCCAGGTATTTTTAGAAGTTTCAGTGGTAATGTTTTCCTCAATTTCAATTCCTCCATGGAACAGGCCAAAAAGGGGTTATGGCTTTTTTTTGTTGTTTGGTATTTTGTTTGAAGACATGTAAAGCAAATGATCTTTAAAGTTTCAGAAAGGAAAGCTTCTTTACTTCAACTTTTCAGCTCTCTGCCTTTATTGCTACGAGTGGCAGGGTGATGAAAAACTTTCTGAAACAGCTAAAAGTTGTGCCAGCACAGGGAGATTATAAAGCAAACAAACCCACAAGTCTAACAGCAGAACTGATAAAGCAGACAGCACAGCTGCACAAGGAAAACTGGGTGGAGAGCCACCAAGAACATAATTAGCTTAAGAACGGAGAAAGTCATGGGAACACTGAAAGGCTCTCTGAAGCTCTTACAAACCCCACTCAGGCAAAGGAAATAAAACAGCTCAAACCTCTTACCTGTGGCCAATCCTAGAGTGAACACCTCAGAAGCAATTCTGAAATCTAAAAGTTATGAAATGCACCTAAGCATCCCCAACATTTTAGGTGGAGATTTGCTGGTTATCTAAGGCACTTCCCTAGACTGGTAAAACCAGATGCGAGTCAGCTACAAAATTTAGGAACACAGTAAATTGTTTTGATGCCTGTTTAATACAAACTTGAATTGGCTACAGTTAAGCACCTGTCTCTGCCTGCAAAGCAGAAACTGACATCCACTATGAAACCAACAGTTAATCAAAAAAAAACCCCTTTTATTTGTGTATGCATACCCCTGAAAATGTACAGAAAATAGAGCTGTCATCAAAAACTCCAGCTGCCTTCAGCCAACAACTACTCAAAGAAGACAGAGAAGATGCAAGAAGTCTGGTAATTCACAGGTAAATGATCAGCAGCTTAGAAAAGGCACCACAAATATGCAGAACTTAAGGGTTCAGAAGCATCTCCACTATTTGCTTGTTCCACACTGAATGTTTCAATGCAGGAGATGAGGCAAGAGGAAGCACTTTAAGGCTGAACATAAGGCACTGAAATCTGCTGTGAAGCCATTAAGATTCTGGTGGATTTATTCTTCAGGCATCTCCTGCAATTAAGCACCATGAATGGCCACTTTCTCCTGCCGGTTTGGGAAGTGCGATTTTATGTAACTCTGCACTCATCTCGTGGTTTTCCCCTAATTTAACACATTTTGACTACTTTCAATTCAATGAAGGGGTTACATAACTAAGACTAATTAAAGTACCATTGTGCAAGCAAGAAAGGAGAAAGAGCACTTAAACACAACAACTGAAAGGCTGATGCAAAGCCCACAGTAAAAATACCTCAGTCACTTCGGAGAGCTCCATAGAAACTCGTATCTTCCAAATTACATCGGCACCAAAGGTCAAATACGTAATAAATGTTTGTTTTCCAGTTTGAGCACTCCTTAATTTTAGAAGTGCCTGCAGCTTCCAGTGCTGAACTGGATGTTGTAGGTTTATTATGTGAGCTTTGGTACAAATTCATCATTTGGTCAGACCTTTGACTCCGAAGTAAGCCATGCTTAGGGGTTAGGACTCTCAGTAACATTAGAAAATCAACTATTAAGTTTACCTCTATTTAAACAAGGTAATATTAAAACTCATCTGTTTATTACACTATATAATGATTAGTATGTGCAGGTTTTTGATACCAGATTTTTTGTGTCCTTGTGAACTTTTAACAAGACATGAACCGACACAAGGTCTAGAATAGCTGTCATTTTCTTGGCAGCTTAGATGACCAATCCTGAGACGAGTTTTGATACAGTAAATCTGTTCAGCATGTTTTCAACTAATAAACACATTTTTCACACACTTTATAAAGCAAAAACAAAGAAAAATCAGTAAAGTTTGGCCTTTTTTTTTCCTAACAGCTCATTTTTCAGTCTTTTGATACTGCTGATAAATTTTTTTATCCCCTCAAAGCCCAAACAAGCATGAAGCACTCCCAAGAGATGCAGAGGTTTATACAACATTAATGCTGCCTGTACAAAGACACATTCAAAACTTTGAAGGGAGTCACCAGAGGAATGAATTAGATTGCACTCGTGCTTCTGTGAATAGCTAGGAAAGTGTTTTTATAAACATATTTGCTATGTGCATCACCAACAGGAAACAGCAATAACATCTGTAATATAAAGCACTGCCACAATTAAACCAGTCAATAAACCAGCACCATGCTGGGAACAGTTAGCAATTTTAATTAAGGAAGGCTCGCTCTACCACACCCTGAAATTCTCCTAATGGGAGGCTACAGAGCTGGAATCTTCTGCAGACAGGTTGGAGGAACGAGACAGGCAACAGCTTCCAGTGGAGAAGATTAAAATAGAGAATAAGCCTCTTTTAAGTCAGTATTAAGCCAGATCACCCCCTCAATTCTTTAATCCTTCAAATTGAGTTTATAAACTTCAGTTCAGAAATGCGAACTGTATGGAGAAACAAACTGTGGATAACATTATTTTGACTTTGAAGCCTAAATAAGTAGTAAATGGTACTTGTATTGAATAACTGCTGTTACTGAAACACTCTGTTTCATGCTGTACCTGGTTCCTGAGTGACATCCACTTTGCCAACAGTGATGCCGAGCCGTTCGCTCTCCTTGGCAAAGCTCTCCCAGGTCGCCTCAATCTGCTGACAGGCTGGACACCAAGGAGCGTAACTAAAGGGGGAAGGCAGGGCAAATATTTTAATACTCTTACACTTAAAGACATTCAAATTGATTTACTGTACAGAGAAAACACAAACACATCAATCACAAAGGGAAAAAAACCTACAGTTTTTCTTAATCAATTCTACGGAATAAGACGATCAAAGTTTCTTTACCAATCCCTATGTTCTCTCCCGTGTTATTAAAACCAAACAAATCACAGATTTGAGAAATTCATATCCAAACTCCTCACCACTTGTGATTTACTCTATTTACATAGGAAATGAAATACATTTCCATGGCAGCTACCTGAGTTATTGAAGGCAGGCTGTCCTCTGAAGCAGTATCCTTCATCACAACATTTTGTATTGATTTCCCACACCTCAGAACTTCCCCAAATTGCATTTGCCTTAACCCACTACTCCATACAACACAACGTGCCCTTTTGATTGCAGTTATGAGAGACTTAAAAAGAGCACACATCAAATTCCTACTGCTTATACTTATGGTCCTCTTTTCATCCAGGATTCATTTCAGAAAAATAGGAGTGCATGTTTCAAGAGCTGAATTTTTTTACACCCTCAGTCAGAATAATTGAACCAATTTCGCACCTACTGGTAATATCCATCTGGAAACAGAGCAGCTAATATACGGGTTAATATCAGATAACATTGATGATAAAATCCCTTTTGCCACCTTTCTGTACTTTAGCCTAACTTGGTTGGCCAAGTCTGCCATGCTCTGTCAGACACACCCAAGGGAATCAGCACTGGGAGGTCCAGACTGAGCTGGGGCAATTGCCCATGCACAGACTCAGCCTTTTCCTAATGAGGAGAGCCCTTTATGGGGTTTAATCTGATTTCCCTGGTGGGGGATGGAGGTTTCTGGCAGCAAAAGCAGCGAGTCTAGGGACACTTTCCTTGTCACAGTGCTCCACAAATGCCACTACGCTCCCCACCCACTGCAAACCATACAAACACATTCCCTCCTGGGCAGAGTCCAAGATCCTTAGCACAAAAGCATCATTGGGAACCTACACAAGGTTCTCTGCTCCTTTGGTTTGTCTGCCACCACTGCTACCTGACCTAGGGACTGGCAATCCCTGTTCTCTGGCTGCCAGCAGGAATGCTTACTTCTGTACTGGCTGCAGACAGAGATATCCTCAGCCATCCCCAGATGTCTCATATGAATAAAGCTTAATGTAGAACAGGTCATTTCTCACAGAAGAGGCAGAATTAAATTTATTCTGAGTGCTCTGCGGCAGTTTTCAAACTCCTGCATTTAAAAAAGGGAATCTTGTCACTCTGCAGTTAAAAAGACACAAATTAAAAATACTTGTTGTATTTAACTGTACTAAAAATCCATGATTCTGTGAAAGCCCATATCTTGACTTTTTAAGTCAACATCATTCTGTGTGAAAGCACCTGAAAAAGGGACATAAATCTTATCCTGCCAAGAGACAGGCCCTCAGTATCTCTCCAAAAGATGCTGAAAACAAGTCTCACACGCAGAGTGTTCTCCATTGTGCTGCTGGCCCGGAGAGAGCTTTTAATAACAGTCTGACAGATAGTGCACTTTACAAACAGGATTATTTTATTATAGAAGCTTGACTGATAAATAAGAAACTGCGAGCATCCATCAGATAAGGCAGCTGGTGTTGATCTAAAATGAAAGACAGAAGTTTGACTGTTTTCTAAATCCAGCTTCCCTAGATGTCCCAAATTCACACCAGGAGATTTTCAAAATTAATACATCCTTTATCCTGTTTAACCTGATTTTGGAAAGAAATTTTGACCCCATCAAAATTTATATTTACATCTGCCATGCATCAGCATTTCTCCTGAATGAAGTGGAACATAAAATGCACAGCTAACACTCATATGATTGAAAATATTTCCTTTAGTTCAAAGCAGCATGAAAATCTACCCATGTGACATGACATAACAGTGAACTTCACAAAAAGCTGTAGTTGTTGGTTGTCCAATTTTTAGTATCAATATTGGACATAGGATGGCAATCATTCCAGATAATGCTACAAGATCCAGCCACTCCAGCTGAACATTGGCACAGACACTCAGGATTAAAATATTTGCTTTACGTTCCTGAAATTACACATCCAAATCTTGCCAGCCAGGAAACAGCCTGTCCCCACATGTTCAAGAGAGGATTTGCAATAGCCATGAGATTTCTGCAAGAGCTACCACTGCTGTTTACCTCAACCCCCTCACTTTCCTGAAGCTTTCATGTCTGCATTTGTTGTGCAGCATTTGAGGCATCAAGGAATTCATGACTGCCTCCTGGAAATAACAAAAAAAAATTGGATTACTAAAGCTTTATTGTGTCTCTTTCTCAGTCTTAAAATACTGAAAAAGTAAGTACAAGGGGAGGTAAGTTACTGAAGAGCAAAACACTTCACACTTAGGACATCTTTATCAAAAGTTTCAAAAAACTTTCTGCACCCTGAAGGACTGAGGAAGTACTTGATTACTCAGGGTTTTCTAATGAATCTTTTAGAACTGTGGCTGATTCACGTTTCCTCAGAAGTTCTGGTACAACAACATCCTTAAATTCACAGAAAAAAAAAATCTGCAGGAGGAGGTAAACAGACCCTTGTGGCTGCTGTGGAACCAGTCTTTGTTACTTTTCAAGCCACAAAATGCAAGAGCAGGTCCCTGGGAAAAGCAGATGTAACCAAACTTCTGCCATACTGCAGACAGGCCAGGAAACAATTAGCACTTTGTCAACACCACCAAATTTAGGGCTGTCACTCCCATTTCTCCTCCCTGTGCACAAGGGGGGAGCTCTATTAAATTGTAGGGCACAGGGTACAGTGCAAACAGGTGTGCCAAGAAAACAGGCCTTTCCAAGTCAAAAATCAAACTCTACTGGAATTTAACTCAAGACTTGGGCATTCCATTAGGGAAAGAAAGCTTTCAGTAGCTTGATCCACATTAAAAGGAAATTTGCTAATCTCCATCATAGCTAAAAGTGACACACTGCCAAACTCTTCACTGCAAGCAGGTATTGCACACTCCTCAATACACACCTCGCTCCTGATGCTGCCAGACCTCTTCCCCAGCAGGTTTACAGCTGAAATGCTCTCACACACGGTCAGCTCTCCAGAAATAAGGCTGCAAACATCTATCACTGCAACAACGACTGACCTCAGTGGACTAAAATCGCTATTTCCAAGTATCCAGGTGTTTTCTCCTGCTTCTACTCCATTACAATACCTAAAGCTTTTTGCAGAAGGCATAAAGAAAGCAATTGAAAAGCAAAGTTTGAAGCTCTCAGACACAGACTTTGCTTTTGACTTCTATTTATCTCTGATCTAAAGCATAAAAGAACAAGCTTTGGCTTCCAAACACCAACAACTTCACTGAGGCAATACAAAAAAACCCACTTGAGTGAAATCCAGTTTGAGCAAAGGTGCCATTGTGCCCTATCACCCCCAGTGGATCAGTAAACACAGAAGGACTTCGCTGAGATGTACTGATACACACTTTCCAGCTCCAAGCCACTTATTTCTCTTCCTGTACCTGCCTGCCTACTGAATTCACCATTGCACTCCGTTTCAAGCACATTTAACTGACCCTTTTTATATCTGCCTCTTCGCTGCCATTACCAACAATACCGGTGAACAGATGTAACCTTGAGTACCATCCCACACTTTGTTTTAATGGCAATTTCACCAAGTGGCAAGAATCTAGGAAAAAGTAAAAACAGCTCATGGATAGAGGCATGAGAGGATTTGCTAAACAGAGAACAACAAAACTTGCTTAAACCAAGCTGCTTGATGGAGTTCGTATTAGAAATGCTATTAAAATGAGAGTGAAAATGTTGGGACAGCATCCAATAGAATGGTAAAAGCAGTATAAGAATTAAATTCTTATTTTTATTCTTTTAGTTTTGCCTTACTGCTACAGATCTCACAAGCACACAAAATGAAAAAAAAAAAAAAAAAAAAAAAAAAGGACAGTTTCTAAATACAGCCAGGTCTTAAGGCAGGATAGGCAGCTTTGGAAGGCCAACAAAAGAAAAGCTCCAGATCAACTGCGTGGTTTTAATGACTTTTCAAGTGAGCAGGTGGCAGCCAAAGATACAGAAGTTGGTCGCTGTCATTTACCCCACAGCACAGGCCCTGGAAGCTGACAAGGACCTTCCTGCAGTGTGCCAAACCCCTCCAAAACAGACAAGCCCTTTTCTTTGTAAGAAGGAGATATTATTTTTAAAATAGAAAGCAAATCAATCAATGAAAAAGCATGTGAATTATTCTAGAGCTTCAGCAGATTAAGTTCCATCATTCTACATAATTTTTCGTCCCCTTCAGCACCAGTTTAGTTTTGTTTCTGCTACAGAGGGCATTTCGGCATCACAGTTTTGCAGTTTTTGTTCTGCTGTGCAGCCAATGCCCTGCACAGCACTCAGCTGTGTGTTCAGTTATTAAATAAAATGTTTGGCCACTTCCTCTGGACCCAGCCAGCAGAGCTGCAGAGGCTTCAAAACCAAAACAGAGTTTTGATAACTTGATTTTCACTTCCCCTGCTTTTTAGCTTTTATTGGGTTTTGGGTATTTTTAAGAATAAGACAAAGAAAAGCCTGGACACTAACAAGAAGTAAGAGACTAGACACCCTTAAGTGACAGAAGATTCTCTGTCTTGTTAAATTCTTAACCTGACTTACAGTAATTGTTAAATAGTTTAGCACATCCTTTGGGATTTTATTTACACAAAGTATTTCATGCTAACTGATTAAAACCAATTAAACCATCGAAATACCAAAACATTCAGTTTCATTTTTAGCACCCTCCCTTGAAGCTACAGACAAAAGGTGCTCGTGGGAGGGCTGAACCCTTGCCATCAGCTGGCCAAGGAGACAGCAGGGCAATGTTTAACGATAAATGACAATGAAAAAATAAAAAACTATGGGCCTACACTAGAAGTATAATAAGCCTTGGAAACATGAGTATTAACTGGACTCCTGATTTTCACCTGGCTAGAACTAAAATGGACAATGAAGACATTCTTTTTCAGGTCCACACAGCAATAAGTCCGTGCTGGAGCAAAGGAGAACCAAAACATCTAACACCCTATGTGGGAACAAGCACACAAAGTACTGCAGACGCCAAGAGCATAAATTGTTTCTTTTGTAACCAGAGGCACGAAGACAACAAGTTCATTGATGAGTTGGGCCTTTTTGTTTGCTTGTTTTAATTTACTTCAAAAAGAAGAGGATGTTCAATTAAGATAAATCAAGCCTGGAACAAGTTTTGTTTACAAATGCAAAAATACTTACTTTTAAGTAAGCAGACCAGAAATTAAGTTTTCTGTGTTCCAAACAGACACAATATTAAAGACAAAAAGAAAACTCCTCAAATTAATGAATCATTATCTCACAGCTCCAGACTAGAGATAAGGAAACAGGGAAACTTTTTAACACGGCTCATTCCAGCACCACACTCTCAGCTCTCCAGCCTGGACCTGTGTGCTGTGATAGTAACATCATCCAAAAAAATGCTGCAATGTCTGGCAGATACAGAACCTTCTCCAAAACATTTTTTTTTTTATCAATAAAATGCAGCAGTGCTTCCAGGGCCTGCAAGTTTTCCAGCTGTGAATAACCAAATATTCACAAAAAAAACAGCCAAGTACACACACCTCAGGTAGGAGGGATGAAGGATGAAAAACCCTATTTCTGCCACAGATGTCACACACAAGTAATCTCAAACGTAAGTTTCTTTATTTGTACACCTGGGAACAACAAAAAAGTGGAATTACACAGTGATTTTCCACTTTCCCAAATAGAAAAACTGACATTAAACAGCAGCTGTATCTGTTCCTACCAGGGCAGGAGGATTCAAAAGAGCAGCTGATGAAAATACTATTTTTTTTTTTTTTTCCAGGAAGATGCTATAGTAACATTTGCATTACAAAAAGTACTGATGGGAAAACAAAGGTCTTAGAAATAAACAGGAGGCTCTTCAAACAAATGAGGTTTTAATGACCATTACTGAAGTCCTGCCATGGAAGGAATCCATGGACTGACATGCAAGACTCCTGTCTGGATCACTAATTCTAAATCAGAGAAAAAGCAGCAGAAGCCAAAATCCATCAGAATGGAAACTGCTGCAAGAATCCCATCAGTCTGCTTTTGCTGCTCTCCTCACTGAGGCCACTTGGGCTGAGAATTCTCACACGGAGTTTCTGCCACAAACCCAATCAGGAATATTTAGGCAAGAGGGATGCAGCCCGTGGAAAAACTCCCTGGCTGTAAGGTGCTGCCTGCCCAAAATAAAACTCCCAAAATAAAACTATTTTCTCCTTCTCTTATAGATGTTTTGTACATCTATAAAGACGAGAACCGGGAGCAGGGATGGGGGGAAACCCGGGTCAGATTTCACCCGGAGACCAGATAGGGGCAAAAACCTGTGCCGGCTTCTGCCCGGAAACATGATAAAAATCAACCCCAGAGCTCACACTCTTACGAATCCCACACCGGCAGCACTGAGTTTGCATCCTCATTAAAGACAAAGGTTCCTCCTCAGGAGAAAAGCAGAAAGCACCAGTAATGAACCGCAGGGAACAGCGTGGAGACCCGAGGATGTTTCACACATCAAACACTGCATAAAATCAACTCGAGTCTGATTTAAGCAACGCAGCAGCACGTACCATGCCCAGCTAACACTAAAGCTAACTCTGCCACCATCACAATTGCCAGCAACCTCTCACTCAAAGACCAATTTTTCAACTGGAGTAAAGGCTTCCAAAGGATTTCAATTGTTGGCTATCCCAACCACTTCTGGTTTCAGTCAGTTCCTCTCTTTTTTCCTTCTCCAGAGGCATGCACCGCTAGTTATTTAAGTATTTTCTTTTAGAAATAAAAACTTTGAGTCACCAGAAATAATCTTCCTCCTTAAAACTCACCAACCTGTGTATGAATCAGTAGCTCTCATACAATTGCTTCCACATTGGACTAAGACGTCCCAAGTGAAAAAATTTCAATTTAAAACATAACCTTGGAGTGAGAGAAAATAATTTTTTTTTCCTCCACCTTTTAGATCACAATGAATGAAGAGAGACACAAAATCCATTCTAAATCCTCAACGACAACAGCTGGCATCCCTGGGTGACTATCAGCTGTTTCAAGATGGTTACCACCTATTCACTGATTAACACCAGGGTCCAGTAGGATCCTGAGCCCCAAAGCCCTAAGAGAGGTGAGAGTCCATCTTGCTAAGAAGAGACTGGAGATAAATCAAATTGAAGAGCAACCCAAAACTTCACGAGTTCAGATGTTCAAACTGTTTTAAAACTCAAGCACTCGCAGGGAGTAGCACACATGCCACACTAAAATCCTATTTTATAGCTGCACGACCCACAGCTACCACGTGACTGTACTGCCTACTTAAACTACTTTTTTATTCACTGCTGTCTTAAAAAAAAACCCTCGAACTCCTTTCCCTCCCTTTTAAACACAAGCAGGTGAGTGAGGCTCCACCAAAAATAAGAGTCACATGCATTTCAAGCAATGTGCCATGTCACAAGCAAAGGCACCACTACAGTACAGTCAGTCAGAAGTTAATGAAATCTGATGCATCTCCCTTGAATGAGAACTCTGAGCTCAAGTCAAGGCTGGGATATTATGTAATACTGCTTTGGAAGCCTACTCCTGCTAAATATTCCCTACCGGATTCAGCCCTCTTGGAGCTCACACAGAACCCAGCGCCAGCCCCTGGTGAGGGAGCAGGGCTGGACACTATTCCCACGGTGACCCATTTAACCTCGCACACCAGGAACAGCTGCTTCACAGAATCGCTGAACGGTCTGGGTTGGAAGGGGACCTTGAAGATGACCCAGGGCCAAGCCCGTGCCATGGGCAGGGACACCTTTCTCTGGCAGGGACACCCTTCGCTGTCCCAGGTTGCTCCATCCAAGCCCCATCCAACCTGGCCTCGAACACGTCCAGGGATGGGGCACCCGCAGCTTCTCTGGGCAACCTATGCCAGGCCTCACCATCCCCACAGCAAGTAATTTCTTCCCCAATATGCAATTTAACCCAATTATCTGTCAGTTTGAAGGCACACCCCCCTGGTCTGGCATGATATGCTCTCGTAAAGAGTCTTTCCCCGTCTTCCCTGTAAATTTCCTTCAAGTGAAAGGCCCAGTCAAGTTATCCAAAGCCGCCTCTTTTCCTGAGACTGAACAACCCCAATTCTCTCAACCTTTCCTGAGGGATGCTGCAGTCCTCTGATCCCCTTGGTGGCCTGCTCTGGGCTCGCTCCGACACCTCCACGTCCTTCACTCCATATCCCTCATTCCCCTCTGTCTCAAGTGACCCGTTTAACCTTGGGCACCCTGTGCCCCCACAGGACGGGAACCCGCGGGGCAGCTCCTCCTGTCCGGCCGTCCCTGCAGAGACCCGAGTGTGCCCGGCGGCTGAGGGCGGGCGGAGGGCACGGAGGGCACCGCGGGCACCGCCCGCCGCCTCCCTCACGCCGCCCGGGCAGCCAGCGCCGGCGCGGGGAGGCTGCGCGGCCCCTCCGCAGGGCGGGAAGGCCGGCCCGGGCCCCTTCTCGGCACAGCGGGGCTGGAGTCACCGGCCATGCCCGCCCCTCGCAGCGAACTCCTGGCAGGGAACCCCCCTCGCCCCCCCGGTCACGCTGCCTCCGAGGCGGGCGGGAAAGCGGCCGCTACTCACAACTCCAACATCCACTGGCCCTGCAACACCAGGCTCCAGTTGGAGCCGCACAGCACTCGCACGCTGCTCCGCGGCTCGCCGGGGCTGTAGAAAGAGGAAGAAAAGCAGGCGGCGGGACCCAGCAGCGCTATGAGAGGCAGAGCGCCGAGGAGCCGCCGCCCCTGGCGCCAGCGGCCCGGCGCCATGTTCGGCCCGCCCGCCCTCAGGAAGTCGGGGCACGAGCGGCCGCCGCGGGGGCGGCGCCTGCGCCGGGCAGGGGCGGCTCCTCCCGCCGCGGCCCCGCCCGCGGCCGCTCCCGCCGCCCGCCCGCCCCTCACGGCGGGGGCCCCGGGCACCGGCCCGCAGCGGTCCCGAAGCCCGAGCTCTGCTCCGCCGGGGGCTCAGGGCACCTGCCCCGGCCGCAGCTCGCAGTGCGCTCGGTTTTCTGACCTTCCCTGTAATTGGGCGCGCTCGCGGCGCCGTGTTGTGGGAGCTGGTTTAAAAGCGGTCGTGGCTTCACTGGGGCGCTGTGAGGCACCGGCTCTGCGGGATCGCGTTAAAGTAAGTGTTCCTTGTTCCAAGGGACTGTCACAGAATCCCAGGATAGTTCGGGTTGGAGCGCACCTCAGTCCAAGGCCCCTGCCAAGGCAGGGTCACCCAGGGCAGGTGACACAGGAACACATCCACGTGGGTTTGGAATCTCTTCACACAGGAATACTCCATGACCTCCCTAGGCTGCCTGTTCCAGTCCTACATCAACCTGAACATAAAGAATGTCTTCCTCATGTTGAGGTGAAACTTCTTATGTTTCAGTTCATGGCCAGTGCTCCTCATTCTGTCTGTGGGCACTACCTCTCTGCCCCAGGCAGGCAGCCCGTCCATCCCAAGGCATCCTTTACCCCATCCCAGACATAAAACATTGTGTTTTCCTTCAGTGAGATTCCTGTCAGCCCCATCCTTTTGGCTTGTCCAGGTCCCTCTGAACAGCAGCCCTGCCCTTGAGTGGAATCATTGCACTCTTAATTAATGGAAATTAAGAATATCGACTTCTTTAGTGAACCTGGTAAATTGACCAGGAAAAAAAAAAAATAGAAGAGATCACTGTGCAGGTCTATGCTGCCTTCTTGTCTGTTGTGAAAATCCTTGTTTGGCTGGAGATTTTATCTTGTCATGGAAGTAAGTTGTACTGAACAATTTTCTCACAGTTACTGCAACACAATGCTGATGAGTCCTGTTGTGCTTATGACACTTCTTTTCCCCTCAGCAGAGGAAATAGTAGCATCTACCACCTGTGAATTTTGTTACACTTTACCAGTTTATTTTATGAGGCTTCTTTACATCACTCCCGTATTTCCCCACAGGATTCTGGGCTTGATCAAACCATTCCTTAAAGCCCAAGTATTGCTCTGACCTTTATTGTCGCTGAAACAGACTCAGGGTCAATATTTGGTGACAGAAGCAGAAAATGCCCCTAGCACCACTCTCACTATGCAGAAATGGAGCCATGATAGAATTTTTTTCTCTTTTGTTACTCCTCAGGAGCAATGAGACCTCTCCCAATACCTCGGTGATACTCTCCTCACCAGGTGTTCCAACAGTACCTGCCCTTAGCAGAGAAGAGTTTTGCTGACAGCTTCCCAGCCCTGCAGAGGTCCCTGACTTTCTGAGCCATCTTGCCACTGCAATTAATGCCAGCTGAGGATTAAATACTAAGAAAGAGCCTCTCAGAACACGATTCTTGTAATATTTTCCATGTGGTTACACAAACTCAGAGTCTCTCTATATTACAATTTTTCTAATCCTTTCGTGATTTGTAAAAGAAGAAAAGAAAAAAAACACCAAAAAATACCCCAACTTTCTCTAATTTATCATTGCCCTTCCTAAATGGATAGTGTAAAATTGGATAGTGTAGCAATGTTTAGACCTGGGATATGTAGCAAAGAGTAAAAACATACAGTAGTAGAAATTATTTGAGAAGAGACTCTCTGGGCTGAAGTTCCTTTCTGAAAAGATAATACAGAAAGGGCTCTTTTTTTTTTTTTTTTTTTTTTTTTTTTTTTTTTTTTTTTCTTTTTTTTGTGCTGCTGCTGCTCCTAGTAAGAACTTGGAAAACTTGAGGGAAACACGCTCATCTTTCTATAGATTCTCTAGGGAAAGGAGAAAAAGTGATTGGCCAAAGCAGAGAGAGGGTTGAGATCTGGTGGAGCCAAATTAAGAGAATTTATGTGACAAAGAATTGATGTGCAAAAGGGAAGGCTGAGGAACACTGGTGGTGGTACAGGGTGGTGAATAATTATAGTTGTGTCATTAAAGAACATTGCAAATGAAGGGGCTGAGAAGGAACAACATGTAAAATGATGGCTCCAAATAAATGGGAGTGTTCCTGTGAATTCCAAAGAAGGAGGAAAGAAAAACTTACTTTGTAACTAATTTATCAGTAATTTCTAGTCACATTCGACACAAAGGAGGTTTGTGTTTCAGGCAAATGCTGATCAGGAAGAAGGCAGAGTTGGTTTCATTCCTGGAAGAGAACAGAGTGTTCCTAAACCAGGAGAGATGTGTCATGGAGCTGCTAATCCCTGTGAAGTAGGTCAGGCTTGCCAGGATGGAGATGGTACACCTCGTTTGAACCTGGTTAGGAACATCCGTTAGAAAATGGATAAAAAGAGAAAGAAAGGAGGGCCAGTTAGAGAAAACAAGTGTCTGGGCCAGACCTGCTCTTGCTTCTGTGATGACTTCAATTACTCTGTTTCGTACACAATTTCCTCTCCTTTAGTTTCAGTGGGCTTCTGTTAACCTGTACTGCTCCAGCTTTTACACTGTGTGTGTGGTGCTCTGTTGGCTCTGCACAGACCTGGAGAGCTACAGTTTTCCAGCTTCCATACTCCCACTGCTGTTACAGAAAAACTTCAGGAATCAAGCTGTCACTTTAGGTTTCCACAGCAGTTGACAGAAGTGTAGCCATGAGCCCCATGTAAGTTTTGGACAGAATTTGATTTTTAAAAAAAATCAACAACAACAACAAAAAAGAATTCCAGTCTGTGTTTGCTTTAATCTTGATTATAAAATGTAAAGTTCAACTACAGTATGGAAGAAACAAATGAAGCTACATGAAGGGAAAGATGCCAACCTGTCTTTCTCTCGTTCTGTGGCACTCAGCTCACAAATATTTCTGTGCTGGAATGATAATTTATCTGGGTGAGCAGCCCTTGCTCTGCACAGAGGACACCACCAAAATACATTGTTTCCTAGACTTCCCCATCAGTAATTTCACTGTTTTTCTTGAACTGTGTGAGGAACACAGGGCTTTGTGTTTTGCCACTATTTTCTCTATAGGGAGGTTGAACTAGGTGACTTTTGAAAGGTCCCTTCCCACTCAAACTTCTGTGTCTTTGTGCTCATTGAACTAAAATTTACCTCCTCAGATAGTGTGGTTTTCTAGTGAAAAAAAGAAGGGAGTTAAAAACTTAAGAGATTTTCAGTGTGTGATACAGAGGATGAAGTTGGAAAACTCTTTCTGTAACTTGGTTTCTATTAGGTTTATTTTCTACTTTATTGAATGTTGTCCTATTATTAGGTTGTGTGGGTGTCTCGTGGTAAGGAAAGGTATTCCAGCATTCTTGACATGTTTTCTTTCACTGTGTGCCACGATGGATTCATGACACTGCCTAAAGCAGAATAAATTACTGCAACCCTCATTTTCCTAAAATACACTTCCTAAAATCACCAGCTACGTAATTTTTCCCAGTTCTCCACTGGATTTCCAGAACTACACTCCTAAACTTTTTGGAATTTTTTCTTGGTGAATTTGTTGTGAAACTAGAAAACAAGGGGTTATCATCACACAGACAATAGCAATGCTGACAGACAATACACAGACGGTATTTCCAAATTTAATTTGTACATGTGTCTAACAAAGCAACACAAATAACAGTTGCAATGTACTTTTCTACTTTTCACTGTGTGAATGCTAAAAGAGGTTCATAACTTAAATAGTGTAGTAGAGAGTCAACAAGATGTGGCCAAAAATACATTTTCAATGCATTTTCTAACATGGATTTATTAACAACAGAGCTTGTTATGTTAAAGGAGAATGGCTTAGTTAGATAGATAAATCAGATAAATCTTAGAACAGATAAATCAATAAATACACAGCACTGTAACTGTTGAGGAGTCACCATGGCTCTGCCTTTGATACCCAGTAAAAATGAGTGAAAGCTTGGCTTTTGACAAGGAATGTTCATATCTGTGCTTCAAAACTCAGATTAAAGAATTCATTGGAATATTAAAAGAATATACATAAAGAGCTTTCTTGTTCATATTCATCAAGTTAATGTGAATCTAATACCTACTCACCAAAAGGTAGGTATGCAATGAGGAAAGGAGGAAATCATATTTACAGGGTTCTGTCTCCAGAATACATCCAGTTGAATGTGATATTCAAGAACAGCTCTGACTTTGAGTTTTGCTGTTTTCCAGAAATGTGAAGAACTAGTCCTGCCAAGTTTTGGAGACAAGTTATCAAGGGTATTCAGCATTGAAAAAGATACCTTATTACCAAAAAAAATCACCTCTCTCTTTTATCCTTCTTACACAGAGAAGTTGCTGTGCACCAACAGCTCTTCCCTACCCTCCTGAGTGGCTCTTCTTGATCTTGTAATGTTAAATAACATTGAAAAATCTGCTTTTTCACCTTGCCTGCATGTCCAGAGGTGGAGTTTGTCGTCTAAAGTCTGAAACAGAAGCGCCCCAGAGTACAACAGTGCTCAGAGTGCTTCCTGCAGCCAGAGGTATCCACAAGCTCCAGGGAGCAGGGATAATGCCAGAGCACACCTTGTCCAGGAAGCAGAAGGGCCCCCGTGGGAGTAAGAGGAACAGCCAGCTCGCTGCTTCTGGAAAGGTGACTGCTCAGCAGGGGAGCTGGCACGGAAAGAAGGAGCGTGGAGCCTGCAGGGCAGCTTGTCCCTCGAGCAATGCCTCTGTATTGGCATCTTCCCTCTCTCCCAAGGTTCCAGGGGGAGGGAGAGGAAGGCGTTGCCAAGCCTTATGTAACCTCCGGCCCTGTAAAGTGGTGCATGCTGGCGCTCCCTCCCCACACGGCGCCCCAGCGTGCAGGCACGCCTCCACACCCTTCTCCTTGCACAAGGCAAGAGAGACCTCCCACAGGATCAGCTCCCACCTCTACTGTGCATCTGTTCATTTTCTGCCTGTCAAGCCTTTTCAGAATTTAGAAGATCTTACAAGAGATAGGAGAACAAGCTTTCAAGTTTGAGTGCATCAGATCTGGACAGATCTGATACCAAACGTGAATTTTTATAGCTTTGGCTTATTTTTCTTACCTTTTCCAAAGTGGAAAAGAGAGAACTGCTGTGTAAGGAATTGTTGCTAGCAATATGTTTATCTCAGCAATAAATATACCTTCAAGACAGCAGTACAATTCTCTTTTAAGGCTTGACACCTCCAAAGCCTGATATATGTAGCTGAGTTAGATGGAAAGGTATTATTAGGTTTTTATTAGATTATGATGCAAGCTCAGACTGGCTAGGCAGTAAAATCTAGTGCCAACAGCTGTGGTCAAATTTTGTTCCTGTACCTGTTACTGCTTGTGGTCAGTTTTCCTCTGGTTTTCCGTCAGTTGTGAGAAGGGCATACATGTACCAGGGCAGGATTTACACTATAACCTGTCACTGACAGAATAGTGATAACTGTGCTCCCAAATTAAATCAGGAACAATTCTATTAAAGGAAGAAGAGTTATTCTTCCTTACACAATACAGGAATCCAGAATTCAGGCCTTAATCACACAACTAAGACTTGTGAGATATGCCATGGGTATTATTTAGACAGGGTTTTTACCATCAGTGACTTCTTGTTTCAACAATAACCTTTTCTCACCTCCTGTCTGGCAGCCACATGTTAAAGAAGTGAATCAACCTGTGTTAGTCAGGCAGACCTGGAGATCTGTTGCCCTCAGCAGATGTCCTTGTAGGGATGGTCACAACACATAGAGTGACATGGTAAAAGTTTTCACAAGGCTCCCTTTATTATGGCCACATGCTGTCTTTTATACAGTTTTTACAAACCTCGAGGACAACTTTTAGTTGGTTAATAGCTTTCTTGTTAATTGTTCTATTGGATAGTAGAAGGCATTTTACTTGTCCATCAAATCTATCTGTTCATGGATTTTTTACGTATTTTCTTTATTGATTCTCATGGGACAAATCCCTTGTTATTACAGGTGCATTTGTTTTTCACCCTCAGAATAGATTGTTGTGTGAAAGGAACTTCTCATAATCAAAACAGCTTCATATGGGAACTTATAAATTACTTGTTAGCTGCACTTAGAAGAAATGACAGGCTAGCTCTTTACCCTTTTCCTACGAGCAGGGGCTGCACAAGAATTGTGTATCCAAAAGCTGCCCTGCGTCTGTGAACACAGCAAGTGCTGTTTCCATTCCAGGCAGTGCCACAGTCCCACTTCAGGAATGCCAGAATCATTTTAAGGCTGCTCTGACTGCTGCGGGAGCTCAGCAGTGAAGCAAAAGTGCAGATGGAAACCCAGGCCAAGCTCACAGATGTCCTGTTGCAGAGGAGCTGCTGTGCACTCTGCAACACACAGATTAGATGCTGTGATTTTAAAAGTTGCAATACATCAAAAGGTCCCACAGAAAGAGTAAAAGCTCACCTGACAGGATGGCAAGTTTGAGAAAATGAAAGCTGTTGTGTCCTAAGCCAAATTCTTGCTTGTAGTCAGTTTTTGGATAAGCATCGCAGAGACGTAGTGCAGCAGAGCCATAAATCCAGATGCCACTGCATGTAGTTCTCAAGTAAAGCTTCCAAAAAATCCCCACCTCTGCAAATATCTTTATTTATTAATGTGAATTTGTGCTGAATTAAGCAACTTCTGACGAAAGCAGCAGGATATACATGAAACAATATTTTCCAATGTATTGCTGTATCCACACGACCTTTTCAGAGTGTGTAGCCATTCTCTCCCACACTAAGAAAATGTTGTCACCTGAAAGAAGTGAAAAATAATATTTCTGCCCCCCCCCCCCTCTGAACAATTAATGTATATTCTGCCTTGATATTTATTCCAGTCTTCTGAGGCTCCTATGCAATCAGTCTTCTCTAATAATTTTCAAGTTTTGGAAAGTAACGTTCATTTCCAGGTATTTCAAAACAGGTATAAAATCCTTATCCTGGACCTCCTGTTTAACCAGATCTCCTGTTCCTTTCCCACTTACCAGTGGACCAAGGACAAGTAATGCTCAGACTCTTTTTTTTTTTTTTCCTGGCCACCATTTAAACAAGGAAAGGACTGCACAGGACATTGCCAGGCACTGGAAAAACCTACCTGTACAGAGAAACTTACTGAAATCCCCACTGAATGTGAGAAATGCAATTATGTAACTATATCGTGCCATAGCTTTGCCACTGTAATTCTTCTCCCTCTCCCTTTCCCAGAGACCGTTGAAAATAAGTTATTTGTAAGAATTACATGTAATATGAACTGAGTTTAACTCAACACTTATCTTGAATCAGTGGTGTCCAGTAGACATTCCGGGCCTTTTATTCTTGGGACAATGATCTCAAATTTTTCCTGGAATTTTAGGAACAAGATCACTTTCAGTTAGAGTTGAAAATTGGTGGGGTGATTTTATGATAAGTTAGTTGAATGAAAATTGGAGTCAATCCAAAAAGTTTTCTATACTGCAGTGTAAAGCAGGTGGCATTCAAAATTCTTGGTCCAGGAAAAGTCTTTTTCATAACCAAAAATCCAGGTGAATGATGAGCCGGCTGAACAAAGGTGATTTTATTACCAGGCTGCAGAATTCCTACTAAATAGAATGCAAAGATTGCTTACGTGTCATAGTAATTTATGTGGTCACAGAAATAGCTTTGCTCCAAAAAGAAGTGGTGTACAGATTAATAATCCTGGGCAAGGGTGCATTTATGAGTCCCCTCTGCTGCTGGTGAGCAAATGCCTCTCTACAGGTGCCAAGGAAAATGGGCCACTCAGAAAACTGCTGGCAGGCCAGGCTCCGTCTGGCACAGAACATTCCCAGAGCTCACCGTGCTGCTGCTGGGGCTGACAGTTGCCAGAGGCCCAAACACTGCTGCTGTCAAAAAAGCCTTTTAGGCTGTTTGTCACCTGGGGTGGCACTTGTCTTTCAGGTAGTAGGACAGTGATTGTGGGCCTGCTGTGGCAGCCCCTGTTCCTGCAGAGCCGTTGGATTTGGCCGGAGTCTTGCTTGAGGAGTCACTGCTAGATTAGCCTGGAGATTGTTCAATGAAGAAATTGTATCTTGTTCCTGAGCCACTTGAAAGCAAAAGTCTTTTAAAATGCAAATTGTCTGCAAAGAAAAGAAAAGGCTACTCCAGGAATCTGAAATTCTAGTCTTTTGTTTGCCAAGGCCACGGAAATCTTCACATATGCAATCAGCAGTCCATAATTATATGCAACTTCCAGAGTGTCTATAAATATTTAAGCCTATTGCAACTTTCAGAAATATAATTTAATAATTAAGGCGATCCCCACAAAGGAAAATGATTGATTTTGATCTGGAGGGGGGGGTTCCTGAGCAGAGCACTTGTGATCCAGCCCTAGAACATAAGGGTCTCAGGCATAAAGTCGAGATACTTTCCTTTTCAAAGAAAAGGAAAATTGTAGAGGGTACACATTTATCTGAAGTGTGGGCTGATGATATGGGCTGATCTAAAAGTTTCTTTCAGAGCTACCCTTTTGCCAAAGAATGCATTAGCAGATATCTAGAAATAGCAGGCTTTATATGGAATATGTTGAAGTTGGTAAGAAAAGCCCTGTACTGAAAGTGATGGATATCCCTTAAGCTGATATTTTATCTTCTGTTGTCCCATTTCTGTGACTTTTCCCATGACAAATGAGTAGGAAAAAATGGGAAACATAAGACAATGATGGCATTCTCTCTTTATGTCTCACATTCCACAGGGAGATGTTTTGCTTCTGGTTTGGAGATGCCTTTGTGAAAGAAAACCACCAGGAGTGTAAACCTGAAGCCAAAGGCATCTTGAAACAAGCCACGTTCAGTGGCTGAGCAGACACTGACACTTGTAACACTGACAGAGCCTTGGCCACAAAGGTAGGGGAAGATTACTTCCTGATTTGGCTTCATAGGGAATTGTACTTTTGGCAAACTGTTAGGGTATAACTATAAATTTATAGTTTCTCTTTGATTTAAACACAGATCCATACACAAGAAACATGTCCTGCTGAATCACAGGTTCTGACAGCACTCCTGGTCCTCCTTTCACACCTTTGGGAAGAAGCTGGATCAAATGCCTCATTGAGATAGAAGAAAAGAGTACTCTGTTGCAGTTTAGAGAACTAAAACATCTTTTTAAAATTAATGAACCCTCCGAGCAATTTCTGAAATGCAACCATGTGATTTCTGTTGCAGAAAAAAGAAAAAAAGCCATAAGAATATGCAGGGAGTCAGGCAAGTCCCACCACACCCTAAGAAATGAGCTCTGCTGTCATTCTCTAAAACAGAGGGCTATCACTGGGAAATGTAACGTTTTTGTAAGTCTTCCTGCCATTTGCTGTTGCTTATGATTCAGCATTTCCCAGTAAAATCTGAGCTGTGGACAAGAGACCAGACAATTACAACTTTTTTGGCTGGTAACGGGTACTGGTTACTTCTTCTGCCTAAGAAGTACTGTGGATTTTATGCCCAGAATTTCTTTTGGGGCTCAGCACTATCCCTTAGCATAAGTATCAAAAAAATATCAAATCATGGGGAACTGTAGTGAAAGTATAATTCCTCCCTTAGGGTTACTGCCGCATCAATCTGCTATTTTTACATTGCGTTCCTATTTTCTAAGAGTCTCTAGTAAAAGCACAGATAGCTTTTGAACAGCTGTTTCTCAGCAAAGTAAGAACTAGAACCTTCTTTGAAAAGAGAAAAAAAAAAGTACAATGCAGAGGGGGCTTAAAAAGAAACAGCTGCACCAGAGCAGTTGCACCTGAGAGCACCAGTCAGTTCCAATCAACTGTGCTGGTCATGATCAGCTTCACCTGGGCCCCCTGCCCACACCCTTCCCACAGGTCCTTGGGCCCTATTTAAGCTCAAGCTTGAGGCCTTTGTACTGCTTTGTAGCTGTTTTGGTGTCTGGCTGTTCATTTTGCTTGTCTTGGGTGTTTTGTCTGCTGTTTTATTTCCTAGCCTGGGGGCCCCTGTGCCTGGTTCATCCTCTTGCTGTGGTTGAGGTAGGTGAGGAGTTTTGTTTTTTGTAACTGGTTCAGCTCCTGTGGGATGTTCTTCTGGTTAGGTCCGTGCTGGGGTCCTCCTCAGGTCCTGCCTCAGCCCTCCTCAAGCTTTTGCTGCTATCTGATATAAGAGGGTGGGTAGGTGAGGGCTGGAGTGAAACTCTGGGAGGTTAGAGTGGAAACTTTAAAATTTATTTTTCTGACACTTTAGTAACACTAGGAAGCATTTATGCCTGCTTTAAAGTCTCTCGATGTGGGTGATTTGCAATTTTCTGCACTAACCTGTTTGGTTGGGGTTTTTTAGTTTGATTGGCCTGAGCAAAGGGAGAAAGCTTCTCAGATGGCAACTGCTCTATTCTGTTATATTGGGATGTGTGCTTGTCACAGGCTCCTGTTACTGAAACCAACTGGATTAGAGAGTGGGCTTGGCTTCTGTGCTTCAGAATAGGCTGTTCAGAGGAACAGCTTACTGGATGCCAAACTAATCTTCTGAAAGAACAATTCCTCAGCCTGCAGAGGAGTGGAGATTACTGATGGTTCCTCAAGAGAAGGGAGATATTTAATGCTGTCAGTAGCCAGAGCTTTTTGTGTATCTTGTATGTTTGTTCTGAAAGCATGAATACAGGTATCGTATTCAGCTCAAATACCCCTTTGTAAAGTATCTGATTTCTGTGGATTGTTATCAGCAGTTCCTGGAGGAATCAGATGAGGAATGTATTAGTGTACCTAGGCCAGATGCAGATAAAGCTCTTGGAAGTGTTGTATTTTCAGTGCTCATTGGATTCACCCAGCTGCTTATGGTTGGATTCTAATTAGCATCACTTTGTATTTTTCTGCAGGGTGGCATAGCAAACCTGGCATATTTAATAAGATTGCCATGCTGCTTTCACAGCTTTAGCTGTCAACCTGCTTTTGTTCTGAGGAAATGGAAAGGTTGTTTATTAAAATCCAAGCTGGAAGGATGAAAGGAGTTAGAGAGGATGTTTGGACTTCTGAGCTTTCATGAGGCATGAGAAAACAATGGCAGTGTGTAACTCTACTTTATATGGATAACTGCCTAGTAAAAATATTTCTTTAGATCAAAAATTTCCTTTCTTTCTGACTGAAAACTATCATATTTCCCTCTTCCAGTGCCTCTTGCTGTTTTGTAGCAGTTTGCAATATGTCTTGCTATCTTTGAATTGCTTTGCAGTCTCACATCAGTTGTTGGTTTCTCAAAGCATCCAGGGGAGTGTATCATTATGAGGGATTTAATGAAGATAATGGGGAAATTAAGCAGTTTCTTTTGCAGCATCTGGTTTTAAGAGGCTTGAAAAGGTCTGTGTAGGCCTTTTTATACAAAATGCTGTGCACACACCCCAAGTATATTGTTGTCCTGGATCCCTCACTAAAGGTAGTGAAGCTGATGCAAATAGAGAATGACTGATGTAGCTCAAGGCCTTCAAGCTCCTTTGAGTAGAGCAGAGTTAAATGTGCTTCCTTCACTGGACTGTTCTAACAACTCAGATGTGTTTTCTGTATTTCATCTTGGTGCTTTATTCATTTGGACACAGCAAATACCTACTACTCTTCCATTTCAAGTGGGCTAGTCTTTACATGAGGACAAATGTTATATTGTTGCGTTTGCAGTCTGTTTTTTTTTATATGGAAAGATTTCCTTGACAGAGGCAGGGGGTTGGTTGGAAACACTCTGGCTTTCCTTGAATTCTGTTTTTGTGCCCAGATATACTTGACAAGCTGTATGACCCTAAACATAAGCTGAGGGATTTTCCCAGTATCTTCCCTTTATTCCTACTGATCACTTACTAGCGTACATATCACCAGTGCTTTGTTGAGGTGACTGTCTTTGAAAACACCTGTGCATCAGAATGTTAATATTATTGCTGTTCTAATTAAAAATTATAGCAAATACCCTGTGCCAGCTCATCCTGAATTAATGGAGTTGAAAGAGAAAAAGTTGCTAAGATAAAGTGAGTTTGTGAAATTTCCCTTAGTTCCCTGTTTGGGCTGTCAGACCAGGCCCTTCTTTCTCATCTGGCTAAAGGTCAGTATAGGAATTGGAAGGCTGGATCAGACAAATTTCTGTCAAACTGAGAGTCCTGTCTCAACACAGGTTAATAACAATTTCCTGAAGAAAGGCTACAAGTTATAGCTGTGTGTAATTTTTTTTTTTTTTTTATGTTGGAAACCCTTGTCACTAATAGGGGTTTCTGAAGCATTTAATTTGTCTTTAATTATCAGCAATGGACTTTTGTGAATTTGTTTCTGTATCTTTGAACTTGTTCATAGTTCTTGGATACTTTAGCAGGAGCTTCCAGAACTAAGTTGTGCTTTGTATTACAAAAGTAGTTCCTGCTTTTGCTTAAGGTCTGTGGCCTCTTAGATCTAGCACTGTAAGAACTAGTTAACTTCTTTTTTTTCCTTCCTTTCTTTTAGTATTTTGTAGACCAAGTGCTGCTCCACTGGCTGTGGTGGAAGCTGGGCTGATGATTTATGAAGTGGAAGTAAATTCCTGCTCTCCATGTATTTCCTACCTCTCTGGTTAGCTGGCCCTGTAGTATGTTAATGACAGCTTGGAGCAGGTGTGATTTCCATTTGTGTGATGAACCAGTTGTGTACTTATCCTTTGCAAATGTGTTGACAGATTTGGAATGCATCCAGTTAGACAACCCATGTCCTCCTCAACACTTGCTTGTGTTGGTGGATACTGAGCTCTAGTCAATTAACAGTTTGTCAACAGCTGATTACAGGATGGCAAATTTAAGATAGAACCTCCTGCTAAGTGAATTTTGCCTCCCTTAGGATAACAGTCCCCTGGTAATGATGCTGTTTGCAGGCTGAGCTTGGTTTCCTTTCTGCTCCTGCTACAGAGCCTGAACAGCAATTTTGTTGAAGTCCTGGAAACTCCAAAGGCCTTCTCAATTTTTCTTCAAAAAAAAAAAGACAGGGAAAGCAACACTAGCATTGAAATGTCTTGGTGACAAATCAAGCCTTAAGTCACTGTGGAAAAATACTGTTTCACAGAAAGTGAAGGGGCTATTTTAGTAATTGAGTCATAGGAGAGATAAGGTTGGAAAGGGCCTCAAAAGATCCTGTGGTCCAGCCGGTCATGGCAAAGGGAGGAGAGACAAGACCCTCAAGCCCCTGTCCAGCTGTAGCTTGAAAACCTCCTGTGATGTTGTCTCCACATCCTTGGGGGGAAGGTGAGCTCTCTTGTGAGGTGTAAGGTTATATATGAACATTGCATGTGCCTCCTCTTTAGCAGGACTGCAGGCTTTTGAGAACTTGCTTGTCCTACTCTTCCCAAGGCTTTATTCCCAACTGTGCAGCTGACCCTTTAACCTGAGACATGTTTATAGCAGCAAGTGGAGTGGCTGGCTTTTTCTCCTTTCATTGGGAGTGTTTGCTTCAAAATATCTGTTTAGCCATATCTATATTTCTAGAGACACTTTACATTTTCCTTCAGTTGTTTACTGATGCCAAGGTGGTGCCTGGATGTTTTGTTTTGGTTTTTTATTTCAATATATGCATCATCCTGTGTTTATTTGTAGCATTTTAAGGAGTATCTCTACAGATTCAGTTCTCTGAAAGATACAGGTGCCAGGCAACTCATGCATTTCCTTAGCCTGTAATGAGAGACAGAGGCACAGAGTGCTTCAAGGATAAATAGATAAATAGTAATAAGTTTTCTTGACACTTCCATTTCTGCACTTAATGGAAAGCACTGAGAGCTGTATGGGCTGATGCTATGGTAAATATTCCTGTTGATGTAGAGTGGGGGGAAAAGCACCACCAGATCAGAAAGGCAGCACTCAATGCTCACTTTTTCCAGGAATTCGTAAGTGCCCAGGCTTCCTGGGAGGATAATCAGTCTGAGACATCATCATTATCTGACTTGTGTGTGCAAAGTAAAGGTGGTTTTCTTAACTCTTTGCTCTTAAGATTGTAGGTCACCAGCATAAATGGAGTGCACAGGCTCTGGATGAGATCACTGCTTTTCTGCTCTGCCTCTTCCATGTTGCCAGAGTAGAAGCGGCAGGGGGGAAAACTTTAAGCCTGGGACTGGGGTGGCAAAGGAAGACTCTCCATGGAGATTTCCTCACTGTGTTTTGGAGATACTGTGAGAGTTCAGGCAGCCTTTCAAGGCCAGATTGCCTAGAGAGCCTTTTTACGTTCATCCTTCCATCTCTGCATGGCTGAGGCAAGAATTGGGAATGATCCTCTGTGTGAATGCTTCTTTTTGCTATTTGTGCTGTTTATCACCTTTACCTGGCTTGCTTAGTACAGTTTGCACTCTGCTTTTGTTTGGGAATAGCACAGGGAAGAGAGTCTAGAAGGAATGTTGAAGGGAAATAGGCAAAGAAAGAATTTATAATTGTTCATCAAATATGACCCAAAGTGTTAAGATTTATTTAGAAAGCTTGACATGAAACAGTTAAAAATGTAAGATCAGGATGCCCACATGAAAGTGCATTAAATAGATTGAAGTGTACTGTCCTTCAGGGATAAAAACCCCAAATATGGGGCTAAACCTCTTTTGAGATCTATCAGTTACAGAAAATACAGTATCATTCTAAGCATTCTGAGATGTGACTTGAGTTTTTTTAAATGTTGGGAAATTTTCTGCCTTGACTTTGCTTTAGTAAGAGAAGTGTGTGTGGCGGTGAACCTTATTTCAGGTCACTTGATAAGTGTGCAGCCCAATGATATCTTTACTGGGTACTTGACTGATGTCTCTCCCCTGCTCTCCCTCTTTTCCCCACTTCTTTATGGCAGAAATCACTTCTGCAATTTACTTTAATGGGACTTTTCCAGGACAGAGACAATTGCTATAGGACAGGTGTAAACTTGAATGATCTGTCACGCTGAGTGCTTGATGAACTCTGTTCAGAGACACTTTACCTTGACAGAGCTTCACTGATTGCAGTGGACTGGTTTCTAACATTCCTATTTTTAGTGGCATGAAAGCAATGTCCTCAGTATCGTTACATACATGAGACCTAAATTTTCATGTGGATTGGACACTTTTTTCCTTGCCTTTTTTTTTTAACCACATGTGTCTCGGGGAGTTGGAACTTTAAGGGGCAATTCCTTGTAGGTCTTGAATTGCAGTTAAACTTTCACGTGAACCACAAGGAATGTAAGAATCTTACTAAAACTAAATAGTGTGTTACTAACCTGCTGTTTTCCCCTTGGGAAATATTAGAGCTCAGTACTGGACTCTTGGTGGCTGTTGCTCCAATGCATATTTAGAATTTCTTTTGCTGCCTCTACAGAAGTAATCAATTTGTCACCTTGTGCCCTTGTATGTATTATAAATGACAAAACCGACTAAAAGTGCAACTATTAAAATCGCAAACTAAATTATCTGCCTGCATTTTCAGCAACATTTTTAAGTTTTGAAAACAAGGGGAATAAATCAAATATACCAAAATGTGCTGCGTCTGGATTTTGGAAGTGACAGCTTTTGACAGTCAGTCTGTTCTCTGCCCAAGAGAAAATTCAGCTGTACATAAATATGGGAAATAAAATTACTTCTTAGAGGCTCTGGTGTTAAACAGTCTATGTTGGCTGAAACTTGGCAGCATCAGCCTGTTCACCTCATTTATGGAAACAAGATCTGTCATTGTACTATATGAAAAACGAGCTCTCTTTCTGAAATCATCTCCATTAACTACCAGGGTAAAGATCAGATTTCCTTTGCTAAAATGAATTTGGACTTTGCTAATTACTTTAAAAGGAGCAGTTCTATGGTCTTGACAAAACACTGCTTCTTAATGCATTAGTTTTATTGCAGTGAATTGAAGAAAGCAAATGCTAAAAAAGGACATAGAATTTGTGCAAGGCATGGTGACAGGTTGAGATTTGAGTTATTGTACATTTTTTGGAAGGAGTGAAAATGCCTGTGTCTCTGCCACCAGTTCCTTCCATTATGTGCCTGGAAGCATGGAAAATGCATTCCTGCCTGTTTCTTTTCCTTTGTGGTGACCAGCCAGGGGCATGGAGAAAATAGGAGTAGCCAGACCTTCAAACTGCTCTTCCACCCTCTGGCCTGAGAGTGGGTGAGCAACCAGGAAGCTCCTGTGGGAATAAACTGTGGTTTTAAAATGCCCTGTGAATAATGAGCACTTTGTATCCTGCATCTCCTTGAAACCCGAGAGAATTAGGATCTTTGCCAGGTTTGAAAAGGTAATCAGCCTGAGCATTGGAAATCAGATGTTTTCCTGCGTGAATTTGGATTCTGAATTTTATTTTTAAATCCAGCACTGTTGACTTTGAGTCTGTTACACAAGGACACAAAAGAGAAGAAAACATTAAAAAAAAACCCCTGAAGACTTCAATAAGTTCTGAGCTGTAAAGCTTCTGCAGGCTACTTGTCAGGCACGTTCCAGCTGTAAAATAAGTGTTACTGAAAATATCTTAAGATCACTGTATAATTTAGTCAGCTCTGAATGTCAGCTCATACAATGGAGCACATATGCATATTTTAAAATAAGAGAACTGGTAAAATTAGCCTGTTTCTGCTGAGATACTGCTTGAAGAGATGCTTTCTTTGAGTTGGCATTGCCTCAGGTGTGTGGTAGGGTGGATGGAGCTGTGTGAGGAGAAGGGGCTCTGCTCCCTTCTGGCACTGAACAATTCCCCTCACGTTCACTTCCCTGTCTGTAAATGGGTGGAGGACCACTGACAAAAAGCTTTCTCTAAAAGAGAGCAATTCTGCTTTCCTGAGGGTTTTACTGTTGTACTTGAATATTTTTTTTTTTCATTAGGAAAGAGTATTATTGGTTAGTAATGATGTGACCACCTAGCACTTTTATGGTAGATACGTATTATGTTTTCAGTAGTTGTGATTCTTTGAGGAGCCATAATAACTCAGCTCTCACTGTTCTTGAAATACCTCTATAAGAAATTATTTTAAAAAGCTTCAGTACAGAGTAACTTTATTTCAACATTTGAAGAACCATGTCCTTCTGTTTTGTTTTATTGACATCCAAATGCTAAAAGTATCCTGTGGAAATTCATCATTTCCTAAAAGCAGCTTTCTCCAAAAACTGTGATTGGTTTTTGGGTAAATGTAATAGCGTGTTTACTGAATGACATTGTTAGATCCCACACTTTCTGACAACTGGAAACTCTTTGGAAGAAGCAATGAGTTTTTACTGCTTCTCTCCTGCAAATGGGTGGCACAATTCATCCCAGATTGCTCCAAGTGATCCAATTTTCATTGTTACTAAAGACAAACAGTCACCAGTTCCCTTCATGGTGTGTTCCTGGATGAGCAATCTGGGACTGATAGTCATGATGATATGCTGAGCTCATGTGAGAGAAGAGAAATACCCACTCCAGTGAAATACTGTGTGCAGATGTTGAAATGAAAGGAATGCTGAAAGATGCCAATTCATTCCTTTTAGTCTACTTTTTGCATATTCTATCAGTTCTGCTTGATTTGCTGATGAAAACAAGTTCCTGCATTACGCACTGTGGATAAGTACTTAAAAATGAATAAAAGTTGGAAAGAGGGATGTTGCCTCTGAACATCCAAGGAGAAATGAAAGCCAGCAATGCAAATCTGTCCTGTCTGAGGCCTTGCTGATGAAACAATACTTCTTTTTAATAGATCACATTATCTTCAGAAGGGTAGTGGAACTTAGGAAACTATATTTTAGGAACTTAGGAAACTATAAACTGTGAATATATTAAGTGCATAAAGCAGTTACTTGAATGGGAACATCAAAGTATTTTTGCCAAGCCATAGTGAATAAATGCTTGCTTTTAATTAAGGGATTTGATCCCAATTCCATTCTGCCAAGACTCCCATGTATTTTAGGAAAAGGAGGAAAGGACTCGACTGGTGTAGGAAAAACAACCCCCCTGAGCACATGGGAATGTATTTTATTTAATTCTTTGGGTATACTTTTGAAGATTTGTGTGGGAGAAATAGGAGAATGAATTTTGGATGTTCTACAGATCTCAAGAACCAGAGAGAAAGAGGAGCCAGGAGTGGAGCATGAGGATAATGCAGGCAGCAGGGATCAGGGTCAGATCAGACTCAGAATTGTGGTTTTTAAATAGGAAATAAATTCTGGGTGCTTTTATTACAGCCTTCTGTTTGTGTACCTACAAACACCAGTGTAAATTCGTAGCAATTGCTACATTAGTATGAGTTCCTGAGGATTTTAATATTTTGGATATCATCGATAAACTGTGGGTCGTAGTTGCAGCTCTGCTAAATTTGCCGTAGCCCTGCCAGTGTTTTAGATTGTGAATATTTAGGTGAACTGCAATCTGCAAAGATTGAAGTCTTAAATGCTATTTTTTTAAAGCTTTGAACTTGTAATCAAATAGACCTACAAAAAGAAGATTATGGAATTATTATGAAGTACTGTGAAGCTCAAAAATCAGTTTTTTGGCTTTTTTTTTTGTTCAAGCAGAGATGATAATGATCAACTTCTCAAAGTTTAAAAATTCCTTTATAGAAAATGTACAGGTCCAAACTATAATGATTGAAATTGGTGCTTTGAAGGTCAGTAAATTAGGCCTATCTTCACAAGGGAAGCTGAGCCTTGATAAAAGCATTTCATCCCTAGATGACGTTATTTCAGCTATGAATTGTCATCAAAGTGCCTCAAAGTCATTTCTCTGGTCCTTTACATAATCAAAGGTGTGTAGTGGAACTTTCTCTTGTGTTTTCATTTTAAGCTAATAGTTATCATGTTTCAGGCATTCAGTGCTTTTTCAGAAATTGACATTTCTGCCAAAAAGTCTCCATGAAAGGTTTCAGTTAAAGATCTGGCTTTTCCTTGAAAAGTTTACCTTCTGGTGGATTTTCTCCCAGCTCCTGAATCGCAGCAGCTCTGTTACTTCTGAGTAGTGACACTATTCGGTGGTTTTTGTGATAGTACGGACTTTTTAAACTACTTAGGCCACTGCAGTTGGAGTTGAAGGACTATCCTACCTAAAAATGGGAGAATGTTGATTCCATAAGTATGAATAACAGGAATTCTTGTATCTCACCTGCTCCCAGCTACACACAGAGAAATGCAGTTCAGCATTGAGTCTAAATTCTTAGAGCAGCACAGGTTGAAAGTATTGAAGGCAAGGCAGCTCTGTGTGCATGAAAGGAGGAGGAGAGGCTACTGAAAGATGTCTTGTAGTGGGAGAAGGAAAGCCTGTTCCCACTGCTGTGTATGTAGCAAACCCAAAGGACAATAAGTGGTTCAAGCAGGCCAAGAGAACAACAAAGGGGATTAGAACTGGAAGCAGGCCGGCAGAATGATGGATAGCTATTGGATTAGTCAGTACATGGAAATTTTATTTGGCATTCATGTAGTCTTGAGCCTCAAAGAAGAACCACAATGTTCCCTTGGGAGATTATTTTAAGATCCCAAGGAATGTATGTGCTATTCCTCAGTATCAAGCAATTTCATGTGCTCATCTAGCCTTGGTTTTTTAATTTAGGAGTGAAAGTGCAGAGCAGCCCCTGGATGCAGAGCTACTGCTGTTCTATGCAGGGAGAAAAAGAAAAAAAGTATCTTGTTTCCACATCCACAGTAAGTTATTTCCCCTCAGGATCCATTTTGCAGCACACTGCAGCCTTTAGAGCTCTCACTTATTTTATAGTCATGAGCTCTCTGCCACTAGAAAAGGGAATAGCGATCGCATTTGGCATAATGCCATTTAGAGGAATTTTTTTTAGCTGCTAATTAGAAATTCAATTCAAATTAATTGTAAAACTGCTTTTGAGGTTAGCTTTCAAACTGATTTCTTGAGGCTTACTTTTAAAAAGTGGAGATTTTGCGTGTTTTGTTGTTTTAGGAATAAGTTGCTTGCATAATCAAACCAAAATGAGATTTGAAGTGGAGCTGTATGTAATGCTGGCATTTGGACATGAATATCCAGGCATTTATCATATATGAAATGTCCCTTTCTTGTGCAATACACTTTCAACAACAGCTAAATTAATGATGCCAACAATAGTTTGCTATTAGCATATCAAAACTATAGATTATTGTGGAGATGATGCAAAAAGTAAATGAAAGATTCCCTAAGAAACGTCCAGAACAAGTTTTTTCATCTTCTTGTGGGAGTCAAATGAGATGTAGAAGCGAGCATTAAGTGTTCCTCTGAGCCACTGTGTTGTTAGCCGTGTTTTTATCTTCAAATACACCTGATTCCCCCCCAAAAATAGTAAAACTTTCAGTCCTCACAGTGTGAAGAACTTTAGTTTTGGGAGTTTGCTTTTAAGTTAAAATTTGGCATATGTGCACACTGTTCCCTTTATCCACTGTTTCTTCTGCAGATTCAATAACTGCCTGTCCCTTCCCCAGCAAAGGAGGTTTCCAAAGTGGGTGGTGTTTCTCTGAGTGGCTGTATTTCTAACTTTCTGCTGCTGTGACTGTCAGTGGCTTGAGCAGAGGAATGGTGTTGTTCTGGGCAGGCAGTTTATTCCTCAAGTGCAATGTGTGGTGGAGATATGTGGATGTTATGATTCCAGGACAGCCATGCTAATTTCCAGGTGCTGAATAAACTTCCCACTCTTCATTTCAGCAGATGAAGGCTCTCTATGCAGGACAGATACCCAGTGGAGACAGACTGTTCTAATTTTTGAAGTCATGAAAGGCTTTTGACACTTGCTCTATTAATTTTCCACTAAGGACAGTGAGTCCTTAAAATAACTATTTAGCTAACCTCTGTATGGAAGGGCTCTGCCTGTCACTGCTAAAATTGGAAGCACTCATTGTACTAATGGATTTTGGCTCTTCTCTGCAGCTTCACCTTTATCTCTTAAGCAGAGATGTTATTGTTTGAATGTCGGTTTTCTGAGTAAAAAGATAAAATGTACATTTTAAATTAATCCTTCTTATCCTCTTTGCTGCCCTCTTCCCTTAAAATTTCCTCTTGGAAGCTCAGAACTGCTGAATGACAGTGCAGTTGCTATTGTGAGGTCCTGTCATCTGAACCACCACCACTGAGGCTTTGCCTGACTTTTCCAACACACCTGTCCCTAGGCTGGGGCATATTTTAGTTTGGCTTTCCTGTGTCTTCACTCTCAGGACCTAACTATTAAACCAGCTCACAGAGTCCTCTATTGTGAATTACAGAGAGGGTGCACGGGCTCAAAGTTTTGTGCTGTCAGTGTATTACCAGTTATTTCTCTGTGTCAAGTATTTTATCCTATTTTGACTTTTCCATTCC
The DNA here is from genome assembly GCF_029207755.1 of Chamaea fasciata. Taxonomy (NCBI): domain Eukaryota; kingdom Metazoa; phylum Chordata; class Aves; order Passeriformes; family Sylviidae; genus Chamaea; species Chamaea fasciata. Next base: position 7,497,092 of record NW_027094088.1, on the reverse strand, counting down.
ACAAATTGAAAAGCTCAGTGTGAAGGCTCAGGGCTGTTTTGATGGACAAAGTTAATCACTTGGTGATTCAAGCCTTCATGCCTGATACATCAAGCTTCAAAGATATGTTTACTTCTCAGCCTCAAATCCTAAAATCCCAACTGAAGTATTAGCAGCAGACTTCAAAGTAATTTTCTGACTACCTTACCTTCGAGGGGACAAAAATCAGCTGCAGCTGTATACGAGGAGGGTGAGCTGAATCTTGGAATTGTTATGCAGTTGCATGCAATTAATTTTCATCTGATTTAAGATATCAAAGATTTGAAAAGCAAAAAAGATTGCCCTTAAGATTTTTTTTCATGAAATTGCTTACCTTCCACATGTCTCCATGAGGGGGAGAACAAGTGTTCTAGAACAATCTTAAGTGTATTCTGTGAAAAACCTATCTGAAGCCGCCCTAGCATGACATTATTCATGGACTGCTCTCAAGAAAAGTTAGCTAAAAATACAGAGGATGAATCTGTAGCATTTGAATTAATGGTTAATTAATCTAAACTTTATTTGAACATCATACATTTGGAATTGAAGGAATTCCCAACTGATGAAAAATCTGGAGTTATACCTACAGTTCCTGGTGCATACTCTGAGACTGTCTCGTACTCTTAATGATTTTTTTTCTCCAAGATATCCACTTTGAAGGTGCTCTCTCATTAATATTAGGTCTGACAAACATTTTTTCCCTCCCTTTTAAATGACCTTTTAGTGCAAACAATACTGTGAAAAGTGTTGCTGGTTCTGTCCATGTTGAGGCCCCATTTTTTCATTTCTGTTAATGTCACTCTGGAATTTTTCTTCTATACCTGATAGTATTTAGACAATCAACACATGGCTGATGCCTGGTGGATTTCAAAGTGTTGATATGAACCTTCTGGGCCTATTTCTAGCAGCACTGATTGACTTTTGTAAAGTGCTTATGTATTGTGCCTAGACCATCCCTAGATATTGCATCCAGGACATTCCCAGTTTCTGTGTGGATGGTGGTGTGATGGCCTAGGAACTGAGGAATTTGCATTCCTCTTCTGGTATCCATGGTGATTTTGACAGCACAGCTTTCACCTCTGTGTATTCAGATCTGAGGTGACAGGACATTCAGCAGTTGTTGAAACTGATGAAGACCTTTCCATGAGTCTCAGTGGAGGTGATGCAAAAATCAAATGGATGCCTGTACATGATTTAGTGATAGCTCCTGTGTGATTTCAGGAGCATCAGTGCTATAAAACGGGACTTGCCAATCTGACTTTAACTGGATTGCCATGGATAAAACCATCTTTTCTGAAATGGCTGCAGTATCTGGAAGGGGCAAACACTCGTGGCTGACTTGCACTGGCAAGGACCCAAACAGAGATCCCTGTGCAGAAGCAGCAGGGAGCAGTGTTGGGATAACCCGGGCCCTCTGGAGAACAGGTGCCTCGGCTGTCAGGAAGTGGAGAGTTGGAAAAGCAGGTCCCTTGAGCAAACTTCCCCACTGGCTGCTGTGAGGTGCTTCTCATCAAGCCCTGCACTGTGTGACCAGAACCAATGCACAAATAACAATTGAGCTGCGCTATGAGGATATTGACTGCTTTAGGTGGAATGAGCACTCAGTTTCCAAAGTGAATTAGAGTGCATTTCAGCAGTGGTAGGCAGTCCCTTAGACACTATTTACAAAGCCTGCAGCTTCTGTGATACTCTCCACTGTTGACCCCTCCTTTTAACTATGCTTTCCCAGCTCTTCTGTGATAAAAGAGCATTGAATATCCACTGTTCTTCCTGGAACAGAAATCATTTGGAAAGGTTGCAAGCAAACTGCCTAAATGTGTGAGCAGGAGAAAAATTACTATTGGCATTGAGTAAAGAACTGCTTGACTTTTCTAGTGCAGAATGTATTTTGAGAAACTCTTTCTGTTAGAAAGGCAAACAGAAATGGCCCCATTATAGTGCTGTTCATTCTGAAAAACTCCGCTGTGACCCTGTTGCACCAGGAAGAGCAGCTATTTTAGAGTGCCTTGCCCACACAACTAAAGCTGATGGAAAGATGACTTTCTTTAGAAGTGTTCCTGCCTGCAGTTCAGATGGTTGATGGAGTGGATGTCATGTTTTGACTGCAAGTCACAGTAGGTTTCAGCTGGAAACAAACACAGCTTCCATGGGTTTGTTGTGATAGGAAATAAATTTTCATTTTCCAGCTGGATGTATTAAGGTGCTAAGAGTGCCAATTGAGCTACTGGTTGATTCTTGAAGTTTAAAATCTCAATCAAGAGATACGTGCCCTTGCCCCCTGGGTAACTCTGCATGTCTGAATAGGGTGCTTTTTAGTTTTCTTCCTTTGAGATTATTTCCTGGACATTGAGAAAATGTGTGTATATGTAAGTTCTCATACAGTTATTAAATCTAAATATCAAGGTGTGGTGGGGGCTGATGGCTGGCCGGGGAACCAGGAGCTGCAGGCTCTGGGCATTCCTTGTCAGCCAGATCCTGTCCCACTGCCTGAGGACATCAGGTCCCTCTGGGGACAGGCCATGGTCAACTTTGATATCAGTCTGTGGATCAGGGTTTGGTTCCAGGGAGCTCCACAGCCAGAAGTGGACATGGCTGTGACACAGCTGAGACAGACCCCAGACAGGATGAGGGTGAGAACCTCAGCTTAGAAGGGAGCTGAGGGCAGGGAGGGGGGAACCCCTCCCCAAGATAACTTAGCAGAGCTGTTGAGGCAGCTCCTGGCTTTATTCACAGAGCCTAAACTTTGGAAGTTTAGCAGGGAGGGAGATACTCTAGGTCCTGACATCAAGGACCTGTGTAAACAGGGAGAAAATCAAAAGCAGGAAGATCCATTGTGCTTGCTCCTTGCATATTGTGCAGAGCAGTCATTAATCCAGCAGTACAGGCACTTGGGCTACAGAACTTGGCTTTGCTAGTATTTAGTGTACACAAGCCATTGTTGTAGTGGCACTAATGAGCTGCTTAGTTCATTAGTGCAGCTAAATGCATTAATTAGCTGCCCAGTCGATGGCAGCAGCTCACAGGGCCTGGGCATCACATTGGCTTCCAGGATGATGGTCCTGTTTCCTTCGGGAATTGTCAGAGTCTGAGGCTGGAGGGGAGCTCAGAGTGGCAGTGACTCTGACTGATAGCAGTGGGACGAGCAGGGTGAGAGGATTAGGGTGGGTTGGAATTGGCACACCTGACTGGTGATACAGGTGTTGGATAGGCTGAATGGCTCATTTCAGTGGCACTGTGCTGGAGCCGGGAAGGGAGCTGGAGCCTGGCTGCATTTTATCCACACTTCCCACCATATTAAGACTCTTTTGTGTTTGTAGACCACACAATTGTTTGACAAGCATGTTCTCAGGCAGTACATCTCAAAGTACACAACTTTATAAATAAAAGTGCCATATGGTTTGTCAGGAAGGTCTCTGCTGCCTCACACACGCTGAGTCAGAAGGATATTGCATGCAACCCTTGGCACGTGACAGGAGAAGCATCTGCTTTGTGACATGAAGATGTTTGAAATGTAAGTAAATCGCTTGGGTTTGTATTACTGGAATACCCACTGGCCCTGTTTGTGCATTGGAGCTGCGCTCTGCCAGGCACTGCACAAACAGAACAGAGTCCCAGATCCTAGTGCTCAAAAGCCTCTCCATGCTGGATTGGAAAATGTACCAATAGGAAAGTCTCTGTGTGAGGAAGAGCCTCTTGCGTTATTGCATTGAGATCAGCTCAGAGTGCTATAAAATATTCAAATATTCTCATCTGCTGAAAACCTAACCTAACTCAATTGAAATCAAAGCTATCACAGCAAGGTTGATCTCATTGAAATCAATGCTCTATTCTACTGTCCAACCTCCGCTATATTGCAGTCAGAAAATATGCAAAAAATATTTTGAGAATCAACCTTTCCTTAGTAGGTTTTAAGAAAGCGGCACAGTTGTTTTAGGTGTTATTTATTAAATATAGCTTAATTAAAAACTGGTTTAGCTGAGTTTGGAGCCTGAAACAATTCCCATTAATTCCTTTGAGAATATTTTACTCAACTTTATTAGCAATTAAATCTAGCCCTTAACCCTTTGGAGACTGCCAACAAATCACATATTTGGGGAAAGCAACTATGTATTCATTGGTCAGCTGTCTGGAGGCTGCAAATGTTCCAAGGATTAAATACTTTTTTTTGCCACTGGGCAAAGTTGTCTGCCAAGTTTTCACCAGATGCCTGTTAAGCTGGGATTTATAAGCGGTTCTGATGCAGGGATCAGGGCAATCTGAGTGACTCAGCTGCTTCTCTTAGCTCTCATTTGAGCTGAGATGTAAGCTGTAAGCAAATTAAAGTATTATTTGATAGTATTCCCTGAAAATAGCGAGGCTCAAATCCATTCTCATAGCTGACAAAGAGGCACATCTCAAAGGAGCTGTGTAGTTGGCATTACCTGACTTGTTTTGGGAATCCTCAGAGAAGCCAAGGAGCAAGTAGTTGTGAAGGATTAATTGCAGGATTAATTTGTGGCATCAGCAGTGCCCAGCTCAGGCTGCAGTGTGTTGGGAGAGGTGCTGTTCCTGGCTGTGGAAGGTGTTCTGGGCACTTGAGGTGACACTTGGGATGAACATTCCCTTCTGAGCACAGCAGTCAGGCTGGGGTGGTGTTTGCTTTGCCAACAGCTGCAGGCTCAGAAAACCCTGCAAGGAGCACCAGTCCAGCTGAAATTTAGCAAGAGAAAAAGTCTGAGAAAGATAAGCCTGAATAATTCCTGCTCTTAAGGTTTGCCACTCTGAGGCTGAGCACGTAGCAGCTGTTAACTACAGATACAAACTGAGGGGAGCAGGGAAATTTAAGAGGTGCTCAGGTTCCTTTCCAGCCCATTTCTTCTGACAGGACAGCAAACGGGTGTGTGTGTGGGGGGTATAGGAGGAGGATTCTTGTGTTCTATTCTTCCTTTCTGACATTCAGAATGCCACTGCAACTTAACATCTCATGAATTTCAGGCAAAGACAAGAGCCACTGTGACTCTGTGCTGTTTTTTACTAGTGGTATGAATGAGGGTCCTAGAGAACTTATGGGAAGTGGTCCAGAGCTGAAGCAAAGTCAAAAAAATCTACCCCTAAACTTTCCTGCCAATGATAGCTGCCCAGGAAGGGAAATTTGAGTTGCTAGAGGAAATATTGCTCCTGTGTGGCTCTACAAATGTTTATGGTCTTATTTTAGAAACTGAGTCCCTCCCAGCAGCCAGAGCTCGTGTTGTCTGCAATTATAAACACAAGTTACTGTGCATGATTGAGGCACCAGATTTTGTGTTATCGTGCAAGTGAAATAAAATCAGAGCTTCCAAGACTATGTTTCCTTTCTTCCAGGGTAATTTTTTTATTGGCCTTGACAATCCAAGGAGCTTACTGCTAAAGACTTCTTCCCACAAACATTTGTGTTCCTGTTGCAAACTCATTCTGGTGTGTTTTTTCTTGTTTGCTGCTCTTCCACTAAATTGTCTGAATTTTTAATATTAAAAATATTGCTTCCTTCAGAGCTGTCTCTCCATGTGACCATTGTGGAGATGTTAATTCTTGACAAATAACAAGAGACAACAATAGCTGTATCGGAAAGGAAATCCTTTTGATAAGAGAGAGCTGGAGGTGTAACTGCCAACCAGCAAATTGAGACTGAGCGTGTTTCTAGCTCAGTCTGCTGCTTTATTTCATCTTGGGAAATTTAATTCACTTCATCCTTTCTTTCTGCTCCTTGCAAGTGTGGGGATAATGCCCAATCATGTGGTAACTTGTTAACTCCTATAAGGCTCTCAAGCTGTGTTGTTACGTAGTATTGAAGTGGGACTTACATAATCAGAACAGCATTATTACTCCTATTATTAACCGTTTTTGCACTTTGTCTAAACTGAATGAAAGTCAATTTAGTCTTGCTGCATATGAGCCTTTCACAGTTCATACTCATATATAATGCATAATTCATATATTAAAGAAACGATTTTTATTACCATGCTAAGTGCAAGCAGAGATGGGGAGAACAAGGATACATTCTTTACAATCTATTAATTCTGGGCCATTTTAGAGCTAGCAAAATACTGAGTGGATTACTTAGGCTAATACCCATTCTCCAGGCTGTTCAAGGTCATATATAATGGATGATGGACTTTTCTGTGTATCATATGCATAATGCATAATTTTTGGACAAGTTGTAATCAAGTCTAGGAATTATGCCAATTCGTTATTGGAGAAATTTATGGCATTTAGCACTTACGTAGCATTTTTACATTTTTCAAGGGGAATTATAACTAATTAACCATTGCATGTCTGCAGAGTACAATTGTCACAGGTGTGCAATGTAGTTACAAGAAGCCTTTTTTGGAAGTTAATATCAAAATCAGAATTAAATCTCACATTGTTTGCCTTTTGTAATGTGATCCATTTTAGAGGCCTCTGTTTATCTCCAGAAAGGAGTTCCTAAAATAAGGAGTGCGTTAGTTGAATCCAAGAATATTCTGCCTTATTGGAGGGCTTGACTCCCTGGATATTAATATGATACTAGGTGTGAGCAAGTAAACTTTGAATGGATGCATCCTGTCCTAGGGTCTTCAACTGAGAACATCCTGCTTAGCAAGGACCCACAGCTACCAGGATAGTGGGGGTTTGGGTTTTTTAAATAGATTTACCCTTTTTGATTGACTTGTGGACTCCAGACACATGAAACCGTGAACTGCAGGTGACAGTGGGAAGTTGGAGGCTGCACATTGTAACAGAGGGATGAGAGAGGTAGAGAAAGTTCCTTGGCTAAAAAAGTTGTGAGTCATTATTGCCTGGGCTTGCCAAAATCCTCTGACAGTTCTGTTTGCTAATTACCTATGACTCCTGGAATGCAACTCTTATAAAGCCAGTTTCTCTTCTCTTCCCTGGGAAAATAACAATTACGGATTTACTGAACTAACTTTTAGTGTTGTACTACCAAAGTGAGAAAGAACAGCTTTAGATGAGGATCCTTGATGCTCTGTTTTTCTTGTGCTCAGCACCAGCAGCCCTGCCTCTTTAAAGGAGTGCATAGAATGTTCTGAAAACCCTCTGGAGCTTCTTGCTTAGCTCATTTCTCCAAAATGCCCTGCTGTAGGCTCAGAATTGGCATGGGTGTAAAAGTCTGACTTTTTCCTCTTTGTGTGATTTCACTGTATGATTGCACTTGCCAGTGGGATTATATTCTTTGTCACCCATTTCTACTATGTAAATGCTGATCTATCATTTTTGATAAATCAGTGTTGTATCATTTGTGACTGCTCTGATTCTTCTTTTCATCTGTGAAATTGTTTGAGGAAAGGGCTTTTTGAGGAGTCTCTCTCATTCTGTACTTTGCTTTTAAGTCAACGTATCTCTGCAAAATTGGGGCAGCACAAACCAATTGTATTGGGATCTATTTCAATGCTTTATTGAGACAGAGGCACTGCTTTGCTCTGGGAGGACATTGGGTGAATGGCTTTCCTTCATTAAATGCTATTCATTCTAGCCAACATGGCTGTGGATTCCCATTCAAGTCTGATTCCTGTTTTCTTACAAATGAGATTTTTAGAGTAAATTGTATGGGCAGAATAAAGGAAGTTGTAATGAAAGCTAAAAGGCTCAGGTTCTGATGTGCACTTGAGGTCACTCTAACCCGAGGAGCTGATTTCAAGTTTGAACAATGAGAGAATGACAGGATAATGTTACACTGAAAGCATAATTCATCTGGCTATCTTTCAGTTCCCCACACCATTAGGCCTATCAAGACTCTGAAACACTCTGAAGAGGCATTAAAAAACTGTTGATGAGAGAAGTTCCCATCAAAGTCCATTAGCATAAGTGAGTGGTCAGAGTAGCTGGGCCTGACATATTTCATATTCTTTTGCTACAAGAGTAAGTCTGAATTTCTGAAGAGCTTTCAGGCTCAATCTTATTCAAGATGATCTCAGATGGCACTTAGCATTCCCATCGCTTTTCAGGCACTTGCAGTGAGGAGCAAGCATTCTGAGAACCAGGCCTGCATTGTAGATAAAAGGAAGGTGGGAGGAGGAAAAAGACCTGAAGCATGGCTGCAAGGGAAGACAGTTTCCTGGATGATCAGCTTGGCATACAAAAGGACTTCAAAATGGTCACTAGATTTTCTACAGAGGGAAAAGAAAAGCTCCCTTTCTGCTCGCAGAGCTAATAATAAATCCTTGGACATTGAAACACCTCATGGATGCAGGGAACATCAGAACTTTGTGGCTTAATAAACCTGATATTAGGCATGGTGATGCTTTGCAGTTCAAAGTAGGCTGAGCTGTACAGGTCACTGGGGAAAATCTGTAGCTTTTTAAAGGGAATACAAATTAGAGTAACCACTCATAATATCCTGCGTTCTTGCCTGCAATATACCTCACCTCAACCAGTTCAGGTTTGTTTATAAATGTTGGTGCCCACAAAAAGTTACAAGAACGCTTTGTTCTGGCTCAGCCTGCCCATGGCACAGAGCCTGGATGTTCCACCTGCCAAGGTAGGAGCAGCACCATCAGTGGGTGTGTGGCTGGGCTTCCCAAAAGGGCTCAGAGCACATTGGTCCCAAACTGCTTTTCTGGGAGTGAGGCAGCCTGCAGTCAGAATGACCAGGAGACTTCTGGAATAAAGGCTCGAAAAGCAATGTTTAAAGAATCCATAAAAAGCTTGCAACAGTGGGGAAGAGACCCGAACTAGATTTGGCAGTGCCAGAAGTTTCCTGTGGTATCAAGATCTTCCCACCTGTCCCTGGCCAAGCATCCTCTGTGGTGGGCACCAGGAGTAGCTTCCAGCAAGGTAGGGCACTCTCAGTTCAGGGTGTGGCAGTAGGGCTCCCCTCCTTTGGGGTGTTTGCATGTTGGGACGGGTTCAAGTCCTGCATTGTGCTGTTCTGGCTTATCACCAGTGAGAACACAGCTAGTGGAATGTGGAAATCTGGAGAAGGATTGTAAAACTTAGTGTTTTAAAGCAAATTTAAGTTGAATTATAGCTGCTTGCTCTCATCTTTGAGGTTGGTAGGATGGTAAATCAGATGTTGAGTAGTTTAGTTAGCTCAGTTTCAAAGAGTAGCTCAGCATGCAAAGCAGAGCTAGATTTCTCCATGCAGTCTAGGCAGTTAAATACCTGGCTGTGTTTTCCTTTGGATATTTTGGCATTGAGTGTTCATGAAGACATGGACCTTTCTGAGTGTCAGAGGTCTTGGGAACGTCTTGGTCAAATCACAAGCACAGGGCATGTGCTGATGTAGTCCAGTGCTTACTTAATCCCACTTAGTTACACACAGACAGATCATTCTTTTGAGCTGTTTTACAGTGATTACAGCAGATTTTGTGCTTATTTAAACCCTGCCATGTGAACAAATTCTAGAAGAAAATTCTCTTCAAATAGCATATAAATGGATTAGGAAATCAAATTTTTACTTTTCATAAGTTCGGAAGTATCTAACATAAAAAACATTCAGCATTTTAACTGTGTGTTTATACTGTCGATGCTCTAAGCAAACATTAAATGTTTACTTGTAATTATGTATTAAAATTATTTGCTAAAGGAGGAGAAAGGTTAAATCACTGGTATATCAGAATACATTGCTTATTCATGTCAGCATAAACTTATAAAGTAGGCAATAAAACTGTGCCCTTGATAGCTGACAGTAGAACAGGAATATCTGTAATCAGACTCACGTCTTTGCCAGTTGGCCGTCTCATTCTGATAAATGACATTAAATAGGAATAGTATCTTCTATGGATTAGCCACTGACTGGTGTCTCAAAATTCCATACGAGCATGGATCCTTGAGAGATGTATCCTGCATTTTTGAAGAGATGTCAGAAAGATGACAAAAAAGCAGTATCAGTTACCAAATGTTGTTCTAAACTAGGATGTTCATCAGTATAGACAATTTTTCTTTCTCTGTTAACCTAAATCTATGAACTTATGTTATCACAGAAATGGTCCCTCCTGGTGTGTGCTCTTCCAAATGTAATAAATGAGTAAAAGATGGGCTAGAACTTGCCTTTTCCTCATCCTTGGTCACTGTTTTCCCTTGCATCCAACAAAGGATGGAGAGTCTCCTTTGTGTTGCCCTGTATCAGTTTGTATCACTTGGTTGGATGTTGGTTTACTCCTAAGTGGCAAAGTAATGGTGAAAGATCTAATATATTACAGGAGAAAGACTTGTAGGAAATGCTCGTCCTCTTACCTCTTGCTTTCCTCTCTATGAAATTCTGAAGGTTCTATGTGCAGGCATTTCCCAGACATACTTTTACCATAGATCTTTGCTCTTTCCACCTCATAGTCCTGCAAATTGTGGAAGTTACTGTCCTGAAGTAGTTCCTTTTGCACAAGCTCTGTCTCTACAAACACTGGTTTTTGTACTTTTCAAAATACACGTGTCAGGAGTTTATGTGAAGCCACTTGGGGTGCAGCCTGATGAAACAGTTGGGAAATGTGTAATGGAATCAAGCTCTGGTGATCCATCATTTCTTTCTCATTTCATGCCTCTTCTGTGTAAGACTTGTCTGCTGTAAATGCCTGTTGACTGACAAGTTATCCACAGCAGATTTGCATGAGCTTCTGACTTTATTGCCCTTAAGAAGTTTTCAGGTGGAAGTGATTTATGAAAAACATCAAGGCTGAACCTGGAGTAAAGCAAATGTGTTTTAAGTCCAACTTTAAATTGCTGGAATTACCTAACAAAGACTTTTTGAGAATAAGCTTGACTGAAATGCAGGTGTTATTGCTAGGAGCCTTATCTCTGAAATACCCTAGTAATAATTCCTTTCATATTTAAGGAGTATCCTGTAATTAGTCAGGATCTTTTTCTTTTAATCTGATCTATTGTGCTTGACCAGTTATATTTGTAATACAATACTTGATGAATATTCATGTGTGACTCCTCGTAAAGTTCTCTTAAAATCAATACTAAAAGGCTGAAATTGTTTGAGAGGTGGCAATTACCGACTGCAAGGAAATTATTCTCCACTGAATGCTTGCAACAAGAATCACTGCCAAAATGCTGCTGATGGAAAGAGTATTAAATAGTGAGTGTAAATCACAAAGCTATTACAGTGGTTTATACAAAATAGCTCACTAATGGATCACAAACCGTGGCAGTTACATTTATAACAAGCAGACTCCTGAATTTAGACAAATAATAGGATGTTTTATTGCATGAGGGCTTGAAGATCACTATATTCCTTTATTACTGGGCTATTTAACAGTTACTAGTGAGCCTGTGAATTGTCTTCACTGGGTGAATACTCCCTTGCCTTGGACAGTATATTTGACTGTGTTGTTAAATCAGGCACATCTTTGAGACTGAACTCTTGGGGGTTTGATGCACCAGTGTCAGCTGGATATATTTTTAGGAGTGCACCAGAGCTGTTTGGGCACAGCCAGCAGAATGGTTCAGAGGACATGTGAGGCAGAGCTTCCAAATGCAGCCTCTCCTCTATTTTGTGGGCATCCAAACAGTTTCTCTGTGCTGTGGTGGGTTAAACTGGTACAGAAGAATATAGTTTTTTCTTCCTCACTGATGTGAGGATGGGCAGATGGGGATGTGGAGATACTACAGTTTCCTTTAGAGCTTCTGGCAGCATTCCACATGCACTTTGTTTGGTGCCCTCTCTTTGTTCCATGTGATACTGAGCTGTGTCAGAACGGTTGGCTTTTAAATTACAAATGGAGGGAGAGTTTTAGTGTATTTTGCAGATTTTACCCACTAAGCTGCTTACCAGAAATATGAAACAAATTTTTGACTCAAATGTGTGATCCAGGTAAAGGAAGCAGAGCTAATCAAGAGTGAGCAGTAATGCCATGGGAAATGAAAGTGTTGTATTGCATTTGTGATCTTAGTGTGTCTGGGGAAGTTCTTTTGTATGCCATGGCACAGACAAAGCACCCCTGTTTTGCCCCTGTGTCAAACCTTGTTGCCCTTGAGAACCTTCACGGATTAAATTCTGCAACAGAACAAATCCATGGAGTGCAGCATGGTCTCTATGCATGTAGCACACCCATTTCTGAAAGTCTGCCTTCAGGAAAGGCATAGAAATGTCTGTTTATTGCAAAAAACTAAACACCTAGGATCAGGGAGTTAGAAAGAAAACATGTCCAAAGACATAAGGACAGCAACTCCATTATTTCCACAATACCTTCAATAGATAGTTCCCTTTGATAATGTCATTATTTTCATGCACAGCTGACCTTGCATCATTTAGCATTAGGTGACACATAATAGCTCTTTAAATATTAAATAGTATTTTCATATACTGAAACCTGTTGGTGATATTATATATTATGCATAAGCAACCTTTTCTTTTTCATTTTCCACCTATGAAAATGTGTTGTACGTTCTCCCCCTCTTGAATTTGAGATGACAGGGGGTTTTTTTTGAGTAGCTGTAGATATAAAATACCTAGCAGCGAGATGGCTTTTAACTCATTTTTATAGCACTGCAAGGCAGTATCTTCCTTAATAGCCTTTTCTCAGACATAGAAATGCTGCCATTAGAGGAGGGCTGTGGCTGTCTCTCTTAGAAAGGATGTTGTCTTTCACAGGGGTTAAGACTCTTCATTACAACTTTATATATTCAAGCAAAAATGAAGTCCTGTCTGTTTCTTAAGCTATGAGATGTTTTAAAGAAAAAAGTTATGTAGGAAAGCCTCCTGAAGCTAAACTGTTAGAAGCAGTATGGGCCAAATTCAAATAGTTATTCCATATGGTAGGTGCTAGCCAAGCATGAATCCTCCACTTGTGCCAAAATGTCAAGTAACTCCAAATACATTTCCTGGTTATCTTTACAGGCAGCTTCTCACTCAGACTTTAACTTGATTGATGAGATAATAATGTCTTTATTTGGGAATGCAGGCAAAACTTTGCAAGTACTACAGCTGTGCATTGCTGAGGTGAAAACATAACCTCCTTGGTGACTTGGAGAGGAGCCTGGGGAGGGATAGGTGCAGGTCTCAGGGAAGAGGAGGGGGCTGTGGCAAAGGGTCAGTTGGTGCCTCCTGACAACCAGCGGGGAGGAGACGAAGAACTGATGGGTTTTGTTTCATTTGGGAAGTGGTGGCTGGTGGTTTCCTGAACTTAACTGCCTCATAAGCTGCTCTCAGCTGTGATTTATCTACTGGTCTGTGCTGCAGTCTAGCTGGCTGGTCCTTTAATGGCAGAAATGAGTTTTAAGGGGTTGGCAAAAGCAGCTGTAATTAGGCTTGAGGATTTAAGTGTTGCAGTGAGGAAAATAAGTGTTCCTTCTGTTGGAAAGGGATAATGTTGCAAATAGCTTGATTTAGAAAAGGAAGAACAATTTCAGTGAAATGCCTAGGAGGAATACTTGTATGTTGTGCTGCAAACAACATTTTTAGTTAAATATAAATAGGAATCTGTACATGCATAGGTGACATATGTGTAACACTTATTTTATCCACCTAAAGGGGGAAAAAGCCTACCAATTCCTTTTCTCATACCTCAGAAAATTCCATACCCAATGTTCTTGTTAAATACCCAACAACACAGTATGCTGAGAAAATACTGTCCCAAAATGCTAATTCTTGCAAAAAGATGTGTGCCTGAGAACAGCAGATTTAAAAAAAAAGAAATTGTTCCATTGTTCCATCACCAGCAGGGTCTAGTGTTACTTTTTTTTTTTCTAATGGAGGAATAATGTATTTGTCAGATAATGACACTTCTAGTTTTGGTGGAACTTAGATGGTCTTTAAGGTCCTTTCCAAGCCACTTTATGAATCAGAAACACACAAAAGTAGCTGTGAGTACAGAATACACTGCCTTGCCAGAAACAAGCCGTGGATCACGCAGGAAATCTGCTGCCCAGGCCACTCAATGCTTGCAGACTAGTGATTCCTAACGCTCCTCAAATTCAATGCCTACCCTCCCAGAGAGACAAAATCTGAGCAGGAGATGTGAGCAAGAACCTGCTCAGGCTGGTGCAGCACTGAAGAACAGTGATTTCCCCACCATGTGAGAATGGAAGATTTTAAAGCTCTTCCAGCTGAAGTCTGTGGAGATCCATTATACTCCAAAAGAGTTCAGGAAGGAAGTTAAGAAGGTTGGCACCCCAGTGGTGTATTGGCAGTCAACCATTTCCTACCAGTGAGTGAGTGATAGGATGTTAAAGCACTGGTGGATTATCCTCCTGGGGCTCTGCGCATTTTCTATAGTCTTGCGTCTTTGCAGTTTGGTTTGAACTTGCTAAGTGACTCCGAAGGTTTTCCATGCTCCCACAATAACTGGAGTTATTCCCCTCTGTTAACAATCTGGTATAAAAACACTTCTAGCACAAAGTGAAATGATCTTATGCCAAGTACTGGGGCATGGGCTGAGGTCCACAGGGACTTCGCCAGTGTGGGTAGGTGATGAAAAATTAAGTAGGGGGGGTCTTGGGTGCAGAGACTTCACCCACAGATGAGACAAGGCCACAGAGGTGATACTGAGGACATGGGATCTGAGGATTGAGTTCCTCACCTTCACACTTTGTTGTGAAACTGAAAGGCCTGATTATTTCCACAAAACAATTAGAGGGAAACCGTTTTCTACCAGGGAAGCAAACTGGTCCCAAACCAATGCCTGTGCCTCCAGTGCCAAAACTTGGTGTGTTTTTATATTTTTCTACAAGAAACCTGGCATTTTTAGCAGTATTCCATGGTACAATTAGATATTCATTATAGCTTGCGAGACCCTTACCAGGTAATGGTCGTATCCATTTTCTAGGTGAGAAGGAGGTTTTCACTGATGAACGGTGGTAGAGGAAGGCAAGGAGCTCTGACTCTGAAATGGCTGTTTCACAGGCTGTGGAGCCTACCTTTGTGAGAATACAGTCACATGGCAGCATTTTGCATCTCTTGAAAAAATGGATTCCAGTCATTAATTTGCATGTGAGAAGGCCCATGTTAAGGGTCTCTTGAGCTCCTATGTCCCATTTTTGTCTGTGAAAATAATTTTTCTTGAACTGATCCTGAAAGGAAATCAGTACCTACAGCTCAATGGAAATCAGTGAAGTGCCAAGGAGAATCAGTGCTGTGTGTGATCAGACACTTGGATTTGAAGCAGGATTTGTATTGCTCTGGCTTTGTGGTGGTGAGCTCACATTATTGAATTTGTGGTGACTTTGTTTGAAATGCCAAGCTGAAGCCACATTGTTGTTTCCCTTCTATATTTTAGGTGGTATTTCTGAACTAGTCTGCAAAGCAGCTATGCTTTAATTTAAATCCTTCTTCAATAATAGCTCCCATTATGCCAGCTTTGAGATGGCATCAATGCCTAAAATTTTATTGACAGACGTGGTACCAGTGTATATTAAACACTACTCATTGATTGATATTTGTATAATGCTAGTCACAAGATCCTTTCTCTACACTGCTCTGTTGATTCTTGCTATTGTATCATATCTAAAACATCTATTTTTTTTATCAGTGTTGTGAAGCATGTAGGAGAACAGAGACTACTTGATTAGATTTCTTGGAAATCTGGACTTGGGTCTCAGCTTATCTAAGACTTCTTGTAAGATCATGGTCTCTTAGGGCACTGATAATCCTTGCTCTGAGCACATTTCCTTTGTGCTGCTGAGATGGTAACAAACAGTCCAAACTGCTAAAAATGTGTGTGTGCAAAAGGAGGCTGCACTCCTGCTTTTGAATCTCTAGTGTACTACAAGTTTAGAAATCACTTAACATATTCTTGGCACTGTAGAAGTAAATAACATCTATTATTCCTTGTTTTCTTAAGTAAATAAAAATATACTTTCTTTAATTGGCATCAACATTCAGATTGATTTTATAAGCAGACAATCTGCTGGTAGATGATGTGAGATTTCACTGTGCTAACACAGGTGGGGGAATGTTAATTCAAATGAGCACCTGTGCCAAGTATTCCTTATGACTGCTGCAAATCTCATTGTGTGGAGAAGTCAAGAGGTGCTTTTTTGTTATAGCCTGTGATGTTCACTCAGCTTTGTTTTGCTTGTAGTTCTTTAGCTGCTGCCTGCTCTGAAACATGAGGTTTCCTTACAATAATTGCTTTTCCTTATTTGAAATTATATTGTGATCTTTTATGTGTTTACAAGACTACTGGGAAAAGGAATGTTGAAACTTAAATTCCTCATCAGCTGTTTCATCAAAACCGTTGCATAATCTCAGAAAAAAGATAGTTGCAAGATAACTTATTTGCTTTCAGAGCGCCTTTTTGAGCTTGCACCAAAGCTCATGGAATGACTTCAACCAAAGTATGACTGGGGCCTTTCAGTTTAACCAATTTCTTCTTTTCCTCTCACTTTTCCTGGAACAAGAGGGCTTTTGGGTATTGTGGAGCTGAATATCTGATACAAAATGTAAGTAAGGCAATCAGCACTTCGGTGGTGATCTTGCAGTGCTATGGAATAGAGACAGTGGCTGTTTCTCTCTATATCCTCCTCCTGGCTGTGTTTTGCTGATAAATATCAAGTTGTAGCCCATGGTGGCCTTTATAAAAGGCATTTTTCCTCCCCCATTTAACTTCCTCCCTTTCTCTGACAATGTCTCCTGGTTGGGAGGTTGGTAAATGATGTTTCTGATTGCTCAGCAGGCATCCTGTTAGAGCAGATTGCCTCCCAGAGAGCCAAGAGCTGTAGTTAGTGCTTTTTCTTGCCACACAGTGACAGGACCATCAGCAGAGCCTTTCCTCAACCTGCATTTCGAGCTTTGTAGCTCTCACCTAAAATCCTGGAAAACTGTTAGTTCCTGGTAAAGGGTGGTCTATTTTTTTTTCAAGAGAATGCACTACATGTTGGAAAATGCTTAATGTGAATGTTAATAAAAGCAGAAGAGTTTGGATAGGCCATCATAGCTTTCAGCTTATTATTCAACTGTATGATTTTGGAGAACACTGATGTGTTTAGACACTGGAAGAAGTTGGGCAGGGACAGCTCATAGATTGTAGGAGACCAAGTCCTTTCTTCCATTAGATGTGTTACTAGTGACCAGAGCTTTTATTCAGATTAGCAATATTAAGAATTGAATTAGCCTTAAACCAGCTTCTCTGAAATGTGACTGGGAATTGGCATGGGGTTTTTTTGCCATTAAGAATTTCAATTCACTCCAGGAGATGTGGCTCAGAGACCTACATCACAAGAAAATTGCTCTAAGTTTTAGAAACATAGCTGCAAGCAAGCGTTTTCAGATACATAAATGGTGTTCTATTGCTTTCTGACTAATGTTTTGTCAGTTGTGGACTTTTACACTTTATAACTGCAGGTTCTGTGAAATAGCCAGAATGGCAATGAAAGTCTGATGATTCAGGGGAGGGTAATAGAATATTTCTGAAATGAGCTTAGAGAAAAGTGTTAGTGGGAAAGGCATAAAGTTTCAAATGACCTGCTTCAAGGGAAGGTATGCCATCAAAATCTTGTTGTATTAATTTAGGAGCATCATGAGAAAGAACAGCAATTGGGAAATCTAAAAATTGAAAGTGTCAAATTTCCCATGCAAGAGATTCAACAAAAATTTTCTCCTTTTTAGCATCTGAGAGTTGTAAACATTTCTCTCTAAATGTTTAATGGCCATGAAATACTCCTGCTGGTGTACTGGCTCTTAATTTTTAGGGTACTTCAACCAAGCCCTGGTGATCTCCAGAATCCCGGACATGTGTATGCTGGGCTCTTTGCCTTTAGGAATGAAATGGGAAAGAGCCATCTAGAAGGACCTGAAAGATGAATTCATTTGAGTTTAAGGAAAGAGGATTGGGCCAAATCTGTGAAGACGTTTTCAGACTTGTAATCTCCCATCTTTCTAAAGACAAACCATCCTACCACCAGCTTTAAAATATATATGTATGTATTTTAACTGTACCAAACTTGTAAGCTGGGCCTAAATGAATTAGCTACCATGGGACATGACTGCACCACGGTAATGGGAAATACAGCTGAGAGCTGTTAAACATTGCTCTGTCATAGCAATACATGCAAAAGTTTGGTGGAAATTACAAATGGGAATGTGGAAAAAGTATATGCTGACTCTCATTATGTGCATGCTGGGCATATAGGTTAATATAGAACCATTTTTGTGCCTCTGAAAGATACCATGAGATTTCTGTAATTTTCAGACACTGCAAGAAAAGCACAAACTAGCATTCTTCTCTTTGCATGAAGCACAGAGGTCCCATTCATGCAGCAGCTACCTCATCCAGAGCACATAATTTCTGCTCTATAAAAGGGCTGGGGATTTTCAAGGCAATTTCTGCTTTGCAGCCCATTTGGTATTTTTGTCTTTTAGTTCACATCACAGCTCAGCTTGGATGTAAATTAAAGCAGATGAAAGAATCGGCTTTTGAGAGGGTTCTAATCTGCCTATACAGCTGGGACAAAAGTTAAGAGCTAGAAGAGAACAAAAAGAGGCAAAGGTGCGTACATTACACTGGGATAAAAAAATGCACAGCTTTGAAGTCAGTGGACCTTTGGCAGTTTACCCCACCTGTGATTTAACAAACCTGATAGGCCCTGAAATCTTTCATAATTAACTTCAACATTCTTAAATGTGTTGTATGTTTTATGGACTGGTTTTAACAATCTGTAAAAAAAATGCATTATGCTGTAAATTTAACAGGGAAGCAGGAGCAGGTTATAGTACATAAAAGGTGAATTAACACTTCCTAGGGAACGCGTTAGCTGACTTTTTAACTTGCCATTTTAACTGTTGCAAGAATGGCAATAGTTTTGGGTTCTTCTGCTAATAATTTGGGGTTTTTTTTTCTTTAGCAAAGGTTAAGTAGGCAGGGAATGTCAGGGCTCACTGGGGGACATGGAGAGGGGCCCATGGGCTGTGCCATCATCAGGGTAGGACCTCTCAAACCAAGGCCCATCCCCAGTGAAAGAGCAGGGTAAGAGGTCTCAGCGGGGGAGGAATTCTGTTAGCAGTATCTTCTGTCCATCCAGGGTTCATTCTTCTTCACACAGGGTGTTTTCTGGAGGATTGTGGACTGTTTCTGGTGATTTGGAGTGCCACAGGTGCCAGGTCAAAATCTATCCAAAATAAAACTATGATCCCAGTGAGTGTAGCAGTGACCCAGCCACTTAATTTACACAAAGATGCTATTTGTGTCATGATTTCCATCACTGTGCATTAATCTTTATTCTCCCAGTATTTTAAAGGCATTTGTGATTCTGATGTGAGGGAAAAATTAAAATTATTTCAACGGGAAAGGGACTAATGTACAAGATTCCCCTCCCCTTCCAATTTCTGTGTAGCAGCTGCTGTTGCCAGGCTGTCTTTGTTGCTATGGTGGTGGTTTGTGTGCCAGAGTTTCATATTCACTCTTCAAGAGTCACCTGATTGAGTGGCTGTGCCACTAAAGTTATCAGGCTCACTTGTAAAGATAAAGGCTGTATCTGACTGCTGCTCTGTACATTTGGCATCTTGTAAAGGGAGCAGATTAAACATAAACAGATTCCAATGGCCTTGGGCCATGAGTTTATGGAAGAACTAGCAGATTAATTCTCTCAGTACATGAGTGGTTTCTGCATTTGGAAGGTGTCCTTCCTTAGCACACAAGGCAGCTTCACCACACTTTGTGGCACTCATGTCTCGTTGGTCAGGTGTGAGCTTTGCTGTCTGCGTGATGTGAAAGGAGTTTATCAAAAGGACTGAGCTTTAATCAGAGAGACACATTTTCTATATTTCTTTTCTAGAGAGTTGTTCCATAGAACTTAATGATCCTGCTCCCACTGATAATTAGAATATAATTTGACCCAATTTAGAATGCAGTTAGGATGATATACTTCTGGCGAAGATGAGTTTATCTTTAATCCCAAATCCTGCAAACACTTAGGTTTAACTCTTAGTATGTTCAGTGCATCATGGCAGTGAAGCATTTGCCAGGCTGAGGCCCTTGCTTCTCTTCAGAGTTTAGAATTACATCAAGAAACTCAGGATGGCAAACGAAATTTGGAAAAAGATTTAATATATATTTCTCTGAACCCAAATTTAAAATAGTAACTTTAGGTTTTAATACATTTCTCATATCACTTCACCTACAATCTTGCCATGTCTTCATTTGACCTGACTTTTGTTAAAGCCATCTGTTATTTAAATCAGTTATTCCTCCTTTCCTGATTTGTTTACACACATTTCCAGATGTGTATCTAAAACATTGTGTATTCAGTTATTCCCCTGGAAATGAAATATTGATACCTCAGCACTTTATATTAAAAATAATGTTTTATGGGTATATTGCATTCAAACAACATGTATTATCTATGCAGGACAATCACTTTACTGTCTAGGCTGAGATTTTTGAACCTAGAGAAATGAAAATATCCTGAAATAGCTCTTGCAGCAACATGAAACCAGTAGATATCACATCTGATTTGTATGATTTGGAATACCCATTTGAATAAGCCTATTGCTGAATGTTTTTTTCTATCACTACATCTTTCCTTCACTCTTGGAACTTAAAAGGACTGAGTGCAGAAGAAACAGAAGATAAGCATTTAGATGTTTAACTGAGGCTTTGGAGGGAGGTGTCTGGTTCTTCTTTTGCAAGGCTTGGTCCAATCATTTAATGATGAGATCTTCATACTCTTTCTGGATGTAACAATCCTGCTGAGTGTCGCTGGTTTCCAGGTCACTGATCCCAAGCTTTGTGGAAAGGGAGCTAGATTGAGGCACACTGAATTTGTGTTTGCAATATGGACCGGGTACCAAGAAATGTGCTTCTTGCTGGAGCAGATGCCAGTTAAGCAATAGCAGTAACACATGAGCCAGGTATCTGGGTTGAAACTAAAATTCCCACTGATTTCATGGAGCCCAGGATTTCAGCACAGGCTGAATCATAAGCACTTTGCAGAGCTGTTGTTTAAAAGGCCCAGGCATAATGCCATTTCTTTTTGTGCTGCTTCTTCCTTTTGATGGAAAATTCAGTAGATACCTGCCATGTAAAAGGTGTGTTTCTTTTCAGAAAATACTATCAGATTAAAGTACTCAAGTCTGAAAAAACCACAGAATTGCTTCTGACAAAACTTTGTATCTGTAATGACAGGCCACCGGTAGCAGGCCATTAGGTCTAATCCTAATCCATAAGCCCACTTCTTCCATGTTCAGATCAATGGTTGCTGGGAGCCTGTGGCATCATCGTGAATCCTGAGGTATCATAAATTGTGATTTGTTTTTCCCCAACAAACACTGTAAATGAGGCCAGGCCAAGTGAAAGTGGACTGTGGATTTGTTGAGACAAGTTCCCCAGAAGTGCCACCATCCCTGGAAGGTTTACATCTTCCTGAGATCTGATTTCAGTAGACTACTGGGAATGCAAGAGCTTTAAGGGATCATGAGTAAGTACTGTAGCATTGGTACTCTCTGCTCTTATTTTCTGGGGATTTCAGTAGTATTTTCATTCTTTTGTATGCTATACTGAAATGAGATGAATAGACAGCTGTGAAAATGGCCCTGAAACTCTCTCCCTTTTCCCCATCACAGAACAACCCCATACTTCAGTGCAGCCAAACTCGGAAATTGGTTATTGTTTTTTTAAGTCATGGCAAATGGCTGGGAATTAAAGCATAGCAGGGAGAGAACAGGCTCTCATCCAGACTGATGCGACACTCATGTTTGCACAGAAGGTTAATAAGAACAAAAAACAGATCAAACGGGTTAATTGGCCTTGAAATGCGTGTATGTGCCATCGTAAAGGAGCAGATTCACCTCCCAGTAAAGGCAATCAAAAGTTTTTCAGTGAAGGGGAAGAATCTGGAAGAGTCCCAGAGGAAAAGCTTCAGCAACTCTTTATAGTAAGAGCAAATCAGCAGTCCAATATGCCAGTTTTGTAGCTTTTTAATTAAGAAAAACAGAACCAACATCTCTGCACTCAGATGGAAGAAAAAAATACTTAGTTTGGAGGAATGATATTTCATAATGGTACTAGCTTAAAAATATATTCAGCCTTTTTTTTTTTCTATGTGATATGCTTTTTCTGTGGCAGAAGTTGGGCCTGCTGCCCCTAAATCCCAAGGGTGAGATGGAAATACCTACAGAAGAATTAGAAATCTCATGTGTCATGTCATCTGATGCTTTATCTCTGACTGCACAGGAGCTCTAAGAGAGAGAAGGTCATTGGTGGAGCACATATAACTTTGTTCTTCAAAAACATTTCCTTAAAACCTCTGGATTTAGAATTTTGCTGGGTGAGAGGATGTTTTGCCATCTTTTATGCCTTTTGAGTTGAGTATACCTAGAACTGAATTAAGGTCACATGCCTTTGTTCTGAGGAAGCCTCTTCATCTTCTGAGATCAAAAAGCTGTGGTAAAGCAATTTCTGTGTATTTACAGCATGAAGATTTGGGAATCGTTTGTGCCACTCTTTCAGTTAAAAGCTGTTTCTCTTTTGGCATCGCTGTGCAGGCTCAGCACTGTCCCTCTGCTTTTGCCATAACTGTTCCCTCAAAACTAAAAGACAAGATATTTCAACATGAGGGAGAACTTCTATGTTGAAGGTGGCAGAGCACTGTAACA
Organism: Chamaea fasciata; assembly: GCF_029207755.1. Taxonomy (NCBI): domain Eukaryota; kingdom Metazoa; phylum Chordata; class Aves; order Passeriformes; family Sylviidae; genus Chamaea; species Chamaea fasciata. Next base: position 7,474,591 of record NW_027094088.1, on the reverse strand, counting down.
GCTGCCTAGGGAGGCTGTGGGGTCTCCCTCTCTGGAGACATTCCAAACCCACCTGGAGGTGTTCCTGTGTCACCAAGTGGGACTGGATGATCTCCAGAGGTCCCTTCCAACATCACCCGCTGTGTGATGCGATGCTCACCCCCTTTGCAGCCCGCGGGAGCGCTGCTGGCCGCATCTCTCCGTAGGGCGGGACGCACGGACACTCACCCTCGCTCCCTTGCTGGGCATTTCCGTGCGGTACCGGAGCCCCGCGCGTGCTTCTCGCGGAGGGAGATGGATCTCCCATTCCCAGCGTCTCCCTGCCGTCCTTCTGCCTTCCGGAGGAGCCGCGGCGGCTGCCCGGGACTTCGCTCCGCGGAATGCCGGCGCCGGTGGCCGCGGTGGCCGCGGTGGCCGGGAGGTGGCGCCGCGGCGCCGCTGGCGCTGCCCTGGGCGCGGGGGAACCTCGGGGGCCGAGCCTGGCGGGGCGGGAGGAGGAGCGGCGAGGAGGGGAGGGAGCGGAGCGGGCAGCGCCGCGGCTCCGTGCCCTGCGTGCGTGCGTGTGTGTGAGAGGAGCGGGCGGGCCGGCGGTATATAGAGGATGTGCCGCCGCATGGCTCGCCCCGGCCGCTGCCGCGCCAGCTCCTTGGGCCAGCGCCAGTGAAGCCTCTCGCCCTCGCCGCCCGGGCAGCCGCCTCCCTGCCCGCTCCAGGCGCCTCTGCCGGCCTCTCTCCCGGGTTTCCGGCGCCCCGGCGTCCCTCCTGCAGCGGCCGCTTCCCGCGGCTTCTCCGCGCCGGGGCACAGCGAGCGCGTCCATGCGGTGCAGATGGCCGGGGCACAGCCAGGGGTGCACGCTCTGCAGCTCAAGCCCGTCTGCGTCTCCGAAACCCTCAAGAAAGGCGTCAAATTCGTCAAGTGGGACGATGTGAGTAGCCCCCGGGTAGCTTCCCTTGGCAGGGGCACGGCGGAGTTACGGATCGATCGGGTGGGAAGGCTCCGGGCCCTGCCCTGCTCGGTGCGGAGGGCAGGTGCGGGGCGGGCACAGACGTGTCCCCGCCGTGTGCTGCCCGAGCCGAGCGGCCGTCTTGAACCGGCGGCCGAACGCCGGGCAAACTTTCTCCGAGGGCTCTCCTGTCTAATCGCGCTTGACCGGTGCGAGCTGCGCTGAGCCGGCTCCTTTGCGAGCGTCTTCCTCTCCCGCCTCCCGTGTTTCGGTGTGCGTATTGCCACCTCTGTCCTCGTAACATAGTTGTTTCAGCCTGTTCTCTCGTTCCATCACCCGTCTGCTCCTCCCAGCCTCTCCTTTTCCTTGTGGCTCCTGCTCCTCTCGCCGTCTCTCCCGCTCTGGTGGAGTTGTCAAGCCCTGGATGTGTTCTCCCAGGGCTTGCAGTTTGGGTACCCTTGGTCATCTCAGTTCCTCCACCGTGGACACTCTTCTTTCTTGTCTCGTTAGGGCATGAGACTTGCCTCAACATCACATCTGCTTTCCCCTTTACTGCTTGCTGCTTTCTAACCCTTTAGTTTGTATTGCCTCACGTAGGGATAGGAGCGCAGTTTCCACTTCACCTTTGGTAGAGCAGCTGTTCGGCAGCTGGGATTTCTTTCTTGGCATGCTGGCCATGCCCGGGACAGTTTGGGAGGAAAGGGGAGCTAAACAGAAGAGTTGTCTTTTTCAAAGCCTGCGGAGAAGGAAAGCAGGATGAGTCCTCTGCTAGTTATTGCTCCGGCAGTGCAACACTGGGTGTTTGTGTCTCAGTGGTGCATGGAGGAGCAGGTGCCCCAGAAAGTGTGTCTGTGAGTGATGTCTGGAGGCACAGAGGCATCGTGAGACTCGAGCTGAGGTAGAGAAATGGTCGGGAAAGAAGGCAGACAGTCTAAACGTCAGGAGAATTGTTGAGAATGAGTTGTCTTCAGAGCTCTTGTATTTTTGCTGTGAGCTTGGTTGTGCTGAAGACATCCAGAGTAACAACTGGAGGGACAGCAGCGAGGGAGAAGGAGCACTTCATGTGTTACCGCTGTTCTTGGCTTGTTGTCTTGCTCTTTTGCCATTGCTCTTAACCTGTCCAGCTGCCAAGTGTGTGAGCCTGACCCCTGTAAACCTGTGATAAACACTCTCAAGGGGAGAGAGAACATCAGAAACCAAACAACTTGTGGTGTGAAGTTTTATTTACAGTAATGAGGTAACACATTTTTAAAAGGCTCAGTAAACTGACCTTGTCCACAGTACCAAACAGTGGCTTGATCAGGTTCTTTATGTTGAGGAACTAGGCTTGAATGGCTTGCCTGAGAAAACGTTTTCTTTTGGTTGACATTTTCCTTAGGATAGGGAAAGGCAGCCTTGTCATTGCAGTTATTGTTTTATTTTTGGTAAGCTACCAAGGAATTTCCGCGTGTGAATGCAGAGGTCAAGCTAACGATGATTTGAGTCTCCAGACTGAAAGTCCAAGCCATCAGGCAATAGTTCTAATTATTAGAGTGCTATTTCCCAAATAATAATTGTATAGATAGAATTAAAAAACGAAGAGGTGTTCTCCATGCACAGTGGATGTTCCCCGGATAACCTGTGTGCTATAGGCTAGTTGGTAAAATGATTTAAGATTGTAAACTTAAAGACTGCAGTAATAAAACGTGACTAAATTCGGGAGATAGAGCTGTGTTTTGGATTAAAGGTGTTACACAGCAGTACACAGGTGTTACCTGGAGTGTGTGACTGAGTTGAGTCCTGTTGTATTTAGTGAGTGCTTTCATTGGCAGCTTTGTGAAAGCTGATGCTTATTTAGCCACAGTGTGATGAATTCTAGAATTAACTCATTGTTGACCATGCTTTGTGTGTATATCTGCTCACTTCCCACCCCTCAGCCCTCCTGTCTTGCCTGTGGTGTTCTCAGCAGTGGAAGCCCCACAAAATCCAAGGCTTCATGGGAAGAGAGTCTCCTCTGCCCCTCTGGCTGTATGAAGGCATTCAGACAAATGCATGTGCAGTGGCTTTGAAAAGTATTTGCCATCGAGTAGCCATTAACCACTTTGGAGTCTTAGTTTCCTATGAAATTAATCTGCTGGAGGTTTTGGTTTTTTTTAAGGATGCTGGTGAATATGAATTTCTGTGGTCTCTCATGTAAATAGGCATGCACAAACTGGCTGGTGAAACAATAGACTCTAATAAGAAGTAGTAAACTACAACATGTAACTGTAAAACACAATTGACCATAATGAGCACTTTGGCTCTGCTGTGCTACCAGGGCTCTTCAGAAAAGCCAGGCTCACACACTGATGTTTATTATGCACCGTTTCTTTTCACTGTGTGTGAGTGGGAGTTTAGTTCTTCCACATCGCCTGTGCACTGGGGCAGCCTCTATCCTTTTCTTGTTCCCTTCCCAGCTGTTTTGGGTTGCAGTTTAAAGATGGTCCTACTGACTTTCCTTTGCATTTCATGAAGCACAAGTGGTTACTGTGAATTCTTATGACTTGTACCAAGTTTCAACCCAAAGCAAAATTTTTCTAGCTGGGCTTCAAACCACTGAGAGTTTGTAGATGGGTCTTTTTAGATGGGAATGCTGGAAGCATTTAAACCAGAGCATGGGAGGCGTTTATGGAATTTCACATTGTGTGGAGTAACATTACAGAAAGTGTTTTGCAGCTTTGAGAAGGACACTGTGGCAAGGTGCATGAAACAGTCTGACAAAAGCTGTGGTGATACAGATTTGAAAACCAGTCCACGTATGGACTTCCCATCCCGAGCCTCTTGTAGCTCTGTGCCTGATCAGTAGCTGAGGTGCTGTGGCAGATGTGGCACTGACAATTCACGTGAACCCCCTCTCTGAGGATCAGCACCAAAATATGTGACGTGTCACCCGTGAGCCTCATCAGTGCCTGCTGCCCCTGCGCTGGGGGGATGATCCAGCTGCAAAGAGAAACGCTGTGCCTGAGCTTGGTGAAGTGGACAGGAGGAGGTCACATCAGCCACTCTAGATCACAGCCAGGCAGGTGAAAGGCTTGGAATTGCATTTCCTCTGCAGACTACCTTCAGTTTCTAAATTGAAAAAGCATTAGGATCAATTAAGACATTCTGGCTTTGCAAGACAAGTCACTCTTTCATGCCTTGGATGTAATACTGCTCCCACCATCCAATGCCTAATACACTGTTCACAAATTCCATTTGGGATCAGGGTGTAAAGCGCTAAAGTCAAACAGATTATTGTTATCCTGTAACTTTGCTTTTCCTCACACTGTTTCTGTTGTATTCTATGACAGTATTCCAGGTCAGAAAGCAAATTTTAGTGATCTGTTGCTCTTGGTGTGTAGTTTTGGATTTACAAGGCACTGAGCAAAAATAGTTTCTCTTCGAATCTGTTAAAGATAAATGTGGCTGGTTGCTTAGGTCTTTTTTTTGTGGCTGTATCCATGTGTGTGCCTGGTTCTGATAGTAGTTGGCTGAGCACTTGCTTCCTCCAGTTGTTTCTTGACTTGAGCCTCTATAGCTGCTTCTCCCTGACTGCTGCTCTGGCTTTGAGCAGCTGTGCTCTTGTATTCCTAGGGAGAAGTGAGAGAGGGGGAAGGCTTGGGAAGAACTGGCTCGATCCCCTCTGCTGTGGTGATACCCAGGTTATAGCAGCTTTTCCTGATGAGAGTTTAAAGTAGTTTAATAAATAAATGTAATAAAGTTCACTGGTGCAACTTTTTTGGTCAGGGGTTAAGCTTCATGTAGCAGAATGTGTTGCTAGGCTGACAAGGGTAAGGAAGCTTGAGTATAAAGAGCAACTTCTCCCAGGAATTACCTATCTTGATGGCTGAAATCTGCCCTGGCTGACTTCTTTCCTTGTTTTTGTCTGGCCTGTAGTGGGAACAAGATAGACATAACTGAGTCGTTAAGTAGCTCAACAGCCAGAGCGCAGCCGAGCTGATATTTTCTGAGAGCTGTAATTGGCACACTGTAGCAAGTTAATGTGATGGTGTGTGTTCAAAAATAGGTTTGTTTTCATTTTGTGCTTAAAGGCTTTCTTATCTTCCCTAGTGATAATATGTACTTTGCATAAAGATTTTGACTGATCTCTTTGTGGCTCACACTATTTACTTTCACTTTTAAGTTAACTACATTGCTAAGGTGAATTCTACCTAAATTGAGGGCCAGGATTCCAATTTTCTAGCCATATCTTTTTTCTAAGCATCAGATTACTGCAGCAAACGTCATGATGGGTAGCATTGCTTAGTGGCTACAGAACTTCCTCAGGTGAGCAGAGAAATAGAACCCAGGTCTTCTAGGTTTTTTAAATGCCTTTCTCTTAGAGCACTTTGTCTTAATAAAGCATTTTTGAGCTGAGAGTGAATGCTCTGGAAATTTGCAGGCTTCTTTATCTGTTTAGAATGTTTTAAAGATTAAGAGTATCCCCTTTAACCTTACAAGTAAACATAACATCAGAGCATCTTTATTATGGATAAGCTGAGATGAAACAAATAAGCAACTTTGAATTTTTCAGAAGTTATTTTAAGTAACGTTTTCCCCCCCTGCCTTTTTTTTGTTTGTTTTTAAACTGTGCACAAGCCCGCCACTCCAGTACATTAGTGAGGACATGAAAAATGAGCAACCATTGTTCTGTGTGTATAAAACTAAAACAATAAACTGAAGAGTTTATTTTTTTGTGAACACTTTCGGTCTGGAGTGAAGAGGTCAAGTCAGACATTGTAGAGTTTTTGTTGTTTCTTCTTTGTTGCTAATCTTTATGTAGTAAACAAGTATCAGCTCTGGGCTATTTAAAAGTATTTTATCTGAATGAGTGTGAGTTGCGGTTTTGGTCTTTTGCAACACAAGAGATGGAATTTGCAGTTTTTAAGAGTTAATATTTAGTAAATGGGAAAGCTTGAACTTGGTTAACTCCATTGAAAAGCTCTTTATAACTTAAGTGTGGGGGAAAATTAGATTTGGATCTGCTGCAGATTGGTTAGATGCCTGCCTGGGAAGATCTGATGTTCAAGTCATAGGTGACATCTCTATGATGTTTTTGAGCCCTTTGGAATGTTGGTGGATACATGGGAAAGTGAAAACCAGAAAACAACTCCTAAATAAATGAACATTCTTTGGGAAAGGGAAGTTAACTTTGAATTTGGATTGTGCACTGTGTTTTCTTCACTTCAGTGTTTGAATGCTCAAGACTGTTTTGTTGGGATTTTTTTTTTTAACAAAGCCTGGAGTGAAATAGTTAACACAATTAACTGTTGCAGTCTATTTCTAACAATGCAGTCTTTGATCTATTACAAAGTAAATGCTTCATAAGCACTTTTTAATTTATTTTCACGAGGCCCATTAAATGACAAAATGTTTCCAGTTGTACTGTTGTAGAGCCAAAAAAAGACCAACATTAAAAATCTCCTAATTTTAATCTGTGATTAGATACCTTGGATCTAATTTTCAGTCTGCAGTGTCATGCCATCACATGTTCAGAATGCCTCCCCAGTGATCTCAGATGAGTTTGAGCTCAGCATCTCTGAAAATTAGAAAATGAAATGTGGAACTATAACTCCAGTGTTCTCGTGAAATCAGAATGCAGCATTTATGCTGATGAGCAAACTTAGTTTAGACATAGTTTAAATTATTTTCTCTACATCACACAAAAACTCTCTGGTCATGGTAAAAATCTTCCGGGTTGGCATTTCACTGCCTTTGCTCTAAAGTTCTCCCTTTGTTCTGTCTTCCTTGACTGTTTAGATTGCAACATTTAAGGACTCACGCAAACAAGTGCAGTAAGAGGATCATTAGCTTGAGTGTGAGGCTATCCTGAGAAATGGATTGGGGTAGGACAGACTTCTGAGAAATCCCACTTAAGGCAGATCCTTGAAACTTGCAGTGTTTGATCAGTAGAATGGTTTCTGTCCTGTGGTGCCATCACCAAAGTCTCTCCAGGGTTTAACAACTCTAACAGTGAAGGATATCTTCTTGCATGTTCCTATTGAACAAGTGGAATTTTATTTTACAGTTCTGTAAGATCAATTCCAGTTTTGGTTTCTTTTTGTCCTTCCAGCACTCATTTCACCTTCCCCAGCGCTTTCTTCTTGCAACCTGTTCACTTGTGGCAGACTTGGCAGTAGAAGTCTGTAAAAGATGGCATCTTTACCCTTCCAGATTATTTCAGGGGTTCACTGCGAATGGGATGGGAACTTTCTCCCTTTCACTTGTAGTTCAGCTGTCAGCCTGAAGAAGTTCATAGTTCTGATTGTCTGAGTAATCCTGTTTAGTTCCAGTCTGGGTACACTCAGTGTATTATGGAATTCACAGCTGATGTGTCTGCTGACCCTGTGGAAACGGGACTTCTGCTGTCGCTTTTCCTTTGCTCCTTCTCTGCTTCCTCCAGGCCTGGAACCCACCTGATTTGTGGGGTGACAAGAGAGCTCCTTTTAGGTACTGTCCTCACATCTTATACTTTTGCTCAACCAGATCTTAGGCCCTTTGGCTAAAGTGAAAGAAGTGATCAAGACTATTTTGCCTCTGCCAGAAAGAGTCCATATTTCTTAGTTTTTTGTTTCAGAGTAGTTTGGCAGAAAATTTCCAGAAGATTCAAGCAAGTGAAATAACGACGTATAAAAGTTTTCAGGTTATATTTGGGGATGTTCAATGTCTCTGAAAATCTGAGGCAAACGCAGGAAAGCACAGTCAGCCTCAGTAAGGCAGTGTTGTGAGCCCCATCTGTCAGAAGAGCTGAGGACAGAGGCTGCTCTGCTTTTCTTTTTAAAATCTGTTGATGTGAATTTTGACTGCAGCTGTTTCTAAGAAACATCATTATATGTGATTTAGTAAAACACAAGCTCTTCTGGCTCGTGGTCATGGAGTAAAAAGTTCCATCTCGTGCACAGCCAGATCATGGAGGTGTTCTGATATATATGGTCAGGAAGGAGCTAAACCAAAGTTTTCACCCTTTTCACTGATTATCTTTGCGTGATGATCTTTACTGGTCAGCAGTAATGGAATGGAAGTGGCGCTCTTTGCTCACTGGTGTTACATGTACTCTGAGGGGACTCGCTCTTAAAATCTGACTTTGAAGCAGTTACCTGGCAGTTATTTAATTATTGGTTTGTCCATTGATCTTCTGTGCTTGTGTTCTGCTGTGCCTGGCTGGTAAGGATCCCAAAGTTCCTTGTGGCACTTTCTGGGCATAAAGTTGAAACCTCTTTATTTAAAAGTATAAACCAAAGAATATTGCTAATGCAGGAGCTGAGGTTGAACAGCCAATTAGGAGGCAACTTAATGGAGTAAGAATAGAACAGTTATATTACTCATTTGAGGCTGTGGAATTGGAGGAAAGTAGAGAATTGGCCCTAAGTCAACAAATAAAAAGGTGGAGGACTTTTTAAGGTGAGATTAAAAGCCCTTCAAGAAAATTATTCTCTGAAGCCGAGGCCAGTGTGATACACAGCACACTGGGACTACCAGGGTAGGGCCACTCTTTCTTTCAAGGAATTTGCAGGAGCAGTCTCTTGGAAACCAAGCCATTGCTTGACAGAAGCACCCATGGGTGGCACTCAAAAAGCCTGATAACCCCCAGCCATTTGCACCATTGACTGGGACACTCCCCCTTTCTCTTTTTCTCTGCCCCTTCTGGTCACAGCTGGTTTTTGCCTTGGTCATCTCCTCCTGTGCCTTTTTTTCTGCTTTGGAGTGTCCCAGGAATCTATCCTGCTCCTCGAAGGGCTGCTTGATTTGTTGATATCCAGAGGAATGGATTTAGTCTACTCTCCTTCTACGCATTTAAATGTGTTAATTTCCAAACCCTTCAGCTTTAGAGATGGGCAACACATTATTTCCTGTTTTATTCTCGCTTTTGGATCTGAGCGGCTTAGGGGAGGTATGAATGTCTTCCCCGATTTGTTTGTCCTTGAAGTTGTGTTTTGTTATTTTAATTTTCCTCCTTCTGTTGTGTTCTGTCCATAACCCTCTTCCTCAGAGTTGTGTGTGGTTGGTCAGTCTGTTCAGGAGAGTTATGAGGTCAGCTCTTTGGGTGAGTAAATTGACTTCAGGATACTCATAAATGACTGCAGGTGTGTCTTATGGGTCATAAACCACAGACATTCCCTTGTACTACAGTAATGTTTGTAAATAAATGCATCAGACAATTGTTGGTTGAAGCAAATATCTATTTCAGAGCCTTCAGCTGCTGCTTTTCTTGAATGTGTATTGCAAAAGGGGCTTTTCAGGAGTCTTTTTGATGGTTTCCTGCCTTTGTAGAGTAGAATAAAAAGCAAGAGACCTATCCCAGGTGACAAAGAACTCTGCTTTAGTCTGGAGTGGGGAAGGATTTGCAAAACTGACTCAGTTTATTTCCATTTCTCCACACCCAGAACTGAGTGTGGCATTTGATGTCAGGGATTTACAAGAGTGATAATTAACTTGTAGAACACACAAAGCATTCTGCACATGGCTTTTATTGCTGCTGCTGGCTGTGTGGAAGAGTTCCTAAGACACGTGTTTTCCCAAATACATGTGCAAAGTTATTCTCAGACCCTGTGTGACAGTGTAGGGTTCTCATGTTCATCAGCACGTTAATTGTGCTGTGCCTAATGTCAGAGTAGTAGAGTTAATTAAAAAAACCCCAACCAAACAAAAACCTCAACACAACCAAACAGCTTTCTGGAGCAGAGATTCCCAGACTAGGACTCACCCTGTCATGATAAAGTTTCCTTTAGGCCACCTAATAGATATTGAAGGTTCCTTGCCCCATCCTCTGCTTTCTTGAGTCTGATTTTAGTCAACATTTTACAACCTGCCTTCTACAAAAGTATTACTCTGATAGCTGTGTGTCATCAAACATATTCTGGTTTGAAGCAACTGATTTGAAATGATTAACCAGCAGAATTAGTTAATCCTAGACATAATTGCTGTGTGTCTGTTTCCCATCCCTTCCATCTTCCCCCTGAAGTTGCTTGTGTCTCATCCAAAGGCAGAAGGACACTCAGTCTTTATCTTTCCTCATCTTAAATTTTTATGCACAGGCTGCATATGACACAATGAAGTAAGCTAAAAAAGGAGAGTTATGTCTCCAGAGCAGGAACTTTTTTTCTCTTTTTGAATGGTGGAGGTCTAAGAACCCTTTTTTAGGTGCCTGTGGATGCAGACAGATTTCTTCATTGTCTGATATAGTTTAAAACCAAATTCACATGTTGCTTCAACATATCCAACTCTCAGGTGTACAAGATGTTACAAGCTAGGAAGAAATGGGGGGGAAATAAGAATCTACAAATTCTGCATTTCTGTTCTCTTAGGGAAGGGCAGTGTTCTAATGAAGGGCTACTGGGGCTTTTGACAGAGCTTTGGGCCCACCTGGGACATTCCCATGGCATTGGCACAGCCACACTTGTTCCCGGCCTCTGAAAACTCCTGTGGCACCATTTCAGTGTCAGTGCAGCTCTGGACAGATGCAAAGCCTGGATCTTGCAGTTATAAAAAGGACTCCCACGCTCATTGAAGGGTTTGATCTTGTATTTCCTCTTAGGGTAGAACTTGCCCTTCAATTAGCATTTCTCTTGTGCTGAGATAAAAATATGCTTGATGCCATTTTATTCTTTCACCTTGTCGCCCTGTAGGATCCTGGCTGGTTCTGGGCCTGTCACTGAGTTGCTTTGGCTCTCAGTTTTTCTAGCTGTGAACTGGGAGTAGTTTATTTTCCCTATTTCAGGAATGCGCATTGCTGGGAGTTTAGTGCTGTGTCATAAAGGATTGTGCTGGGGACGTGATGAAGACAAGTGTTCTTGTACCAAGAATGGCACTTAGAGGAGTTAAGTTTTATGTATTTATAATAGTGTCACTTCCATCGGCTTTCTTTGTGCTTATGCTCTGCACTTAAATATGTTGGATTTAAATTGGAACCTATCACAGCCTGGTTTTTTCCTTAAAGGAATATAGACTGACCTCACACATTACTGCTTGGGAAGTAGGTGACTGTTACACCTGTAAAATACCTGTAGCACTTCCACAGAAATAGAAATTCTTTCTGAGGAGGAACTGTGTGTTTAGTCTGGGTTTCTGGGGAGCTGAGACCTAGGCAATTTTTTAAAATCTTTTTCTCTTCTGTGCCCTTCTATAACTTCTAAATTGAATTTGAAAAAATGGGTACAGGTCTTAAGATAACAGTGTCTTTACAGATGTCATGAAAAATAGAAGAGAAAGAGAGGAGAAATCCTATTAGGAGCAAGCTGCACTGATGTCCGTTATTGTTAGGCACCAGGGAACCCTGATGTGAGAGATGTGCTGAACTCTTACCTTTTAAGGGAATGTTATTGACAAAAGTTTTAAGGTAAAGAATGCTATTCCCTGTTTTCTAGGCAAATTCAACCTTTGTAATAGAAAGTTTTGTAGGTATTTAGTGTTGATACCTGAAGGTGAGGTCTGATCAAGGTGGGCAGTGGGCACCTAACTATAATGCTTTACTGTGAGGACTCTTGTTGACCTTCAGGGTGTTTTGCCTGTTTAACTTCATCTACTTCCAGCTTTTCTGAGTTAACTCCATGTGTTGGCAAGTCTGGAGTTATTAGGTGCTGTCTCCACAGTAATGCAAGTACATTATGTCAGAAAAATGGAGATGAGGCAGGTGATACTAAATTCTTGCAGTGACATCTTGCTAGTGATACCTTCAGGGTAATTTCTAGATGTTGCAATTCATTAACACGGATGGCAAAGCAGCTTGTGCATAATGATGTGTTCTGTGTGCTGACATGGATTTTTTTGTTTGTCCTTTCTCTGCCAGGACTCCACGGTTGTGACTCCAATCATCCTCAGAACAGACCCACAGGGATTTTTCTTCTACTGGACAGACCAAAATAAGGTAAGGGCAAAGCTTCCAGTTCCAGAATGGTTCTTGCTTTTCTCTGTGGTATGATGTGTGGTCTGGCACAGCAGACAAGCATTTTATCAGCACATCTTCTTTTGCTCTTCTGGACAGCAAAGACAAACAGGCCTGTGGCTCATCCCTGGTGCCCAAATCTTGGAGAGGTGGATGGGAGATGTGGTAAATTCCAGCTGTGTTAATGCTGGGATGCCCAGTGAGGTGTATAATTGTCCTGGCAAGGGCAGCAAGGATCCATTTGGGATGTTGTTGTGGTTCATAGTTGGCTTGTGGTTTCTCTTGCCTTCTGCACATTGAGGATTTTGTCTGTGCTGCATGGCAGGCCCAGAATTCTCAGAGGTCATAGCTCCCTTTGAATTCTTCCTCCTTAATAGCCACGCGCTGGCTGGCCATGCCTGGTGGGCCACGTCACCAAGTTCTTCCTAATCCTCTCTGGACACTTTGAAAAGCATTCCGGTGTGCTGAGCTCACTCCCGTGGCTGGGAGCAGTTGGGAAAGCTCGCGGCCTGATTCATCACTGCTGTGCTCCAGTTTTACATCCGTGCCACCCCTCAGAAGCACCACTGCCGTGTTCCCAGCTGTTGGAGGCTGAATGCTCAAGGAAACACAGGCAAAGAGGTTAGCCTCCTGCATTTGGGTGCAGTTTGTTTCATCCACGGGTTTATAATAGAGAGTTAGTGTTGCAGTTGGGATTGTAAAACACTGTATCGAAACTGGGAATTGAATGAGTTTCTCCTCATTATACAGATGAATTTTCAAGTACTTATCAAATAAGTGCTTGTTCTGGCTCCCTGTTGAATATGGTGTTGAACTTGGTTGTGCTTGAGCTTTGGCCTTGTACGAGTATCTGCCAAAAAACCTGAGTGTGTGCTTGTAGTACTCTGGCTGCAGAAACTTGGTTTACCAGTTGTGTGGCTGTTTTTCAGGAGTTCTTGTTGATTTTGTTTAGATACCGGGGCAAAAATAGCTCGAGGAGATAGCAACCATGAAATGTGCAGGCACATTGAAGAGGCAATTTGCTATTATATTAGATCATGTTTATCTTCCTATGTTTGCTTTAGAGGGGAGATGGAGCAAGGTTTTGAGTTGAGTATATTTGGAAATCATATAGTGGAGTTTATAATGAAAATCTTGTCTTTGCCTGTGCCTTGTGCGAGGTTGTGGTGGGTAACAGCGAGTTCATCTGTTGACAGTGCAGAGCTGTTTTAAATTACTGCCCAGGGCAGCCAAGTGAGTGCCCTCAGAAGCTGAAGGCTGTGACTGATTTACACTGACCCAGTGGCTGCGCCAGGACACGGTGCAGCCCTTTGGCTTGTTCCTTCCCTTGCATAAACTAATTGTATAAGCTCAAAAATAACGATGAACTTTGTAAGAATAAGTGGAAACCCAGAGTTGATTGGAGAGTTTATTTCACTTTTAATGTTTGGCACTAAGACCTCTTTCAGTTTCCTACTGTTGTCTGTAAAAACAATGTCTTGAAGCAATTCTGTGAAGAGTAGCTATTTATAGAATTGTTGTTCTCATAGTCATGAAAAAATGTATTTATAATGCTCAGAGCATTTTTTTAAAGGTTAGGTATTTATTCAAGAGGTTTAAGTGTCAGTTTGATTTTTAAACTTGCAAATCAAGACTCTGTAAAGAACAAGAGGGATTTTTTTTTCTGGTTAATAATTCATGACAACTAGGTGAAGCTTGTTTCTAAACACCATTCTAGCAGTGCCTATTTAAAGAAAGTAAATTTATATCTACTGGGTGCTGATAGTGCAAGGACTGGAAAGGAAATGCCATTTTCTGCTTTTACAGAGTATTTGGATTCATGTTGATTGTGAAATTGCAAATACATGAAGAAAGGTGGTAATATAGGAGATTCTCTTTAATTTCCTTCTCTTTGTGTGAAGTGATCCTGTGATGATAGTGGAACTATGTGAAGAAATATGAGGACAATGCAACCTCTGTGATCACTTTCTCTTTTTTCCCCATGTTATTTTTTTAAGCAATTGCTTTTGTCACAAGCAAGGCCTGCTATTTTCTGTGTGTGGAAAGATAATCTTTGCTAAACAGAGTGATGAAGTGGGAGAAGCCTGCTGCCAGCTTCCTTGATCAGGCATGTTTTTCTGGGAGCTGACTACAAAAGGTGTGGAGATGAGGCCGGAGCAGCAGCCATCTTTCAAGCCACTTTTCTGTCCTGTTTGCCAGACACTGTGACACAGTAAATCACTGCCTGGATAATGGTGTGCTGCTTAAAACAGGAATCTGCCTCCTTTGCTTGCTGTTGCCTTATTGGTGAAGTTACACAAAAATTGCATGAATCACTGTGAGGGGAAAAACAAAACCAGAAAGCCAGTCCCCTGTGCTAGATTTTTATTTAGCTTAGAGACCTGGTGGTTGTAGCCCTGCAGCTTTCCCTAACATGTTGGCTGGTTGAGCTGTTTCTGGCATTGTTTTCCTGTTCCCTTCCTTTTCTGTTTCTTCTCTGTTGCAGGGCAAGGCAAATAGTGTGTAGTGTCTGCTGTCTAGCAGTGAGTCTGGAGAGTCTTTGAGATTGCTCCTGGTGCAGTCAGAGCCCAAAGCCCTGGTGAGGATTCCTGTGGAGTGCAGCCCTCCCTGGTGTCACTGACCCCATCTTGTAGCTCTCCATGAGCTGCTGATGCTTGTGGGGTTTGCAGCCTGGTCTGTGAGTCTGGATAATGCTGCAGTCCAGCACATGAGGGTCCAAAAGGCTGCTGAGGGTCAAGATTTATATACATGACCAGTGTGCGCTGTTCGCTTGCTTTCCCTTGTGATTTTCTGATAAATAAGTTAGTACTAATTGCCAGTTTAGTCTTATGAGCTGCGTGCTCCTCATAAACAATCCAAGATCCAGTTTCAGCCCCATGGAGATCCTTCCCACTTAGGATATGCCACATGTGAAAGACAATTTCAATTGGGTGGTAATTTTTGGGGTGTGAAGGTCTGCTAAGAAATTTAGTTTAAGCTCCAATCTTGCAGTTGTGTGAGACCCATGTGGTATCCTGCATTTTGACATGTTCGCCGTGCATTTGTATATTACAGCTTACATTGCTGTCGTCGGTAAGGGGAATCCTCCAAAATCAAGGCATCCATAGCATTTCCCTGTTTTCTGATACCAGCAAGAACATTTGATACCTTTTGTTTTGAACAGATGGCAGGACAGCTTTCTGATGTTAATTGTATTTTTCAGTATGAAGTTCTTTTGTTGCTGAAGATTCTGGTATATCTTCTTCATCTGTATGCAGACTGCTGGCTGATTCCATATTATTACTTGACTGATTCTCAACATGGACTTTAAAAGAAAGATTAATGTGACAAGCTTATGTCTGTTACTTACCTTATTGTTTAGGTAATGTTTCTTCAAGGCAGCAAATCCGGGCGATATTCATTGTGGTGTTGTATTTTTATGACCTGACTAAAAACTCAATTTCTTGATTTTTTTAATTTTTTTTTTTTTTACATGGGATGCCATTTCTTCCATTTGTTCTTATTCTGGTCATGAGCATGGAAGAAAGATAAATCAAAATTTAAGCAGGTGAAGAGAGTCTGCTAGAGTAAAAAGGAGTGATAATCAAAATCATTTCTCAGGAGATGAGCAGAGGCTGGAAGCATTTGTTGTGTTTAGCCCAGCTAGCAAAGCAGAGCCAGACAAAGACTGATTTCTGTCTGTGGATAAATGTATTAATGGATGCATAGACAGACTAGGGGAAGAAAAAAGTATTGTCAGGCAGTTTGTGCATTATTACTCCTGCATCCTTTGTCTGGAAGTTGTTATGCAATCAAAAGGATGTTGGGAGAAGGCACTTAGCCATTGACTCAGTGCAATTCTAACACTGCAAGGAAAGGAGTGAAGCCGTTAATTGCTTTTGCGGTGGATCCATTTAGGGGTTTAAAAGTCTGAGGATGGTTAATATGCTGTTTTCTCTCTCACTAGCACATACTGATTTATTTTAAAAGCTGGGCAGCTGCAGCGGCATGGCAGCACGCTGGAAACACAGAGGATGCAGACCCAGTCTCACCCACTGCACCACGAAAAGAGATTTCACAGTGCGTGTTGTGAAACTCAGCATAAGTGCCCAGTTCCTGGGAGTCAGCAGCGTTTTCTACTGCCTGTTGTAAACAGATGATGATCCTGTTTGTCCAAAGGAAGTGTTTGTTGAGAAGCTACTGCGAGTGCTGATACTGCGTGGGTGGGGATGTGAGGCTGGAGCTTCCCCCCTCAGCCCTTTGCAATTTGAGCAGCAGGGCAGCCCCCGCCAAGGGCTTTAGCTCCAGGGAGAACCAGCTTCAGGGTCTACATGGCACCATTCCTACCTCAAGATCTGTCGTGTGTTTGAGGGAGAATGGGGTGGTGAAGCCGCAGAAGTACTCACAGGCAGCTATTCCTGCCAGACTGACAGGCTGAGGGGATCTCAAGGCAGAGAGACTGATCTGTACAGTTTTTTGATGACAGTTTTGTAGCTTTCAAGGGAAGAAGTGAGGTGGTTTCTCATCTAACAGGAACAGGCTGTTTTCATGTGTGAGCATCACTGGCAGAACTGGTAGCAGCATGCTGCAGCTCAGCCACAGGATATGAGCTTGATACAAGAGCCAAGAGCAATAATCCTGTGCCTTGAGCCGGAGCTCTCTAGTGCCATGAGAGTGCATGAAGTGGTTCCTTATGATAAAAGATGAGAGGATTTTTCTGACTTGGAAGGTCCTCTCCATTCTTGTGTCCTGATGTGATCCTGAGTTCCTTTGGGCCTGAAAACCCAGCACAGATGACAGAGGGAATGTGGGAAGTGCAGCCCACGGGCTGTAGGTAGGATTCAGGAGGATTAGGTTTGGCTTCAGCATGTTTGTAGATTCTGTGGCAATCCCATTGCCCTCATCCAAATGGAAGATGATGTGGCATTTTTCCAGCTGCTGGGGATTTTGCCTGTTATGTAAGAGAGTTCTTTTGTGTCTCTTTTGAAGCGGAGCTTTAAAACAATCGAGTCAGTATTTATATTGCCCTGTGGGTCAAAAATGTTTACATTACGTCTATATATGCTTTACACAGTACATTTGATGAGCATACAATAAAGACTGAAGTTAATATATCAATATTCAAAATATGCTTAGTAATTTAATGAGAATGGAATATTTACTAGTACCAGGTTTAAAAATACCTGCTCCAAATCTCAACTGTTTGGCTTAATTTATTCAAGAGCAAGGTTACTCAGTCGTGCATCTCAGCACTGCAAACATCCAGGAAGTGCGTCATTAAACATGTATCCACACTTCTCTCTCTGGCACATAAACAGAAAAAAAGCTAAATAACTTAAATCCTTAAAAAAACTTCAGACAGTAAATGCGATTAATGGAATGAGAAAAACAATGCATGTGTGTCCTTATAAAGGAATATTTTAACATGTGCAGTGAAAATAGCATTTTTCTTGCTCATTCTTGTAGCATCCTTAGCGTTTCAGCAATTGCCATCCCTTTGTGTAAATTCTGTTTCATGATGAGCATTGGATACATGGGCCTCTATCGTGTTTTGCCATATGAGCAGATTTGCTTTTGCTTCAGCTGTAGAACACAGGAGTTGGAGTTACTTGGGTCCATGTCCTGGCATTCTACCAGGCATGAGCAAGACTTGCGGAGGTTTTTTTGTTGTTGTTGTTGCCTTTTTTTTATGAGATGTTTTGTATTCTCACTGCTCTACTACTTCTGAGGTTTCTCCGTGGACTTCTGTAAAAACCAAAAAAAACCAAGCTCTAATTTGCACTTGCACATTCTTCAGTGTCAGATGGGCACAAAGGGAAATAATACCAAAACTGGGAAAGGTTTTTTTTTTTTTTTTAATCCGTGGAGCACTTTTGATATCAGATCATAATCCTCTCCTACTGAAGGGAAAGTAAAATTGAGTAATGAATGGTGTTGCTCTAAACTTGCTCCCTTCCTGCACGTGTGAACTGAGTGCAAAGCTGAAAGCGGATTGTCCCTGATTTTTGAGAGCAGGGGTTGCTTGCTGTATTTCAGTTGGAAATTTAAGGGTGAGGGGTTTCAGGCTCTGGAAGGTGGAGATGATTCTGTGGAGGTCCTGCTAATCTTTTCACTGGAGATCTGGATGAGGACTTCCCTGGGAGAAGAAGTTGAGGTGATGTGAGGTTTTGCTTCTTAATGACACTGGCAATTGGGAATGAACCTGAAACAGAGTGAAATAATAGTGATGGCACAGCAAATAATCTGAGGTTTGCAGTCTTTGTGATTGATGAATTTGAGGTGTGACATCAGGAGGCGCCATGGTGGCATTAGGAACTTGAGACCAGCTCATGTTTGTTTCCCAACAACTTAAAAATCGGCATGTGAGCGGAATAAAAGAAGACAGAGAAAGTGGTAGGGAATTGCCACAGACAGTCAAAATGGGAGGAAATATGTCATGGAGGTCAGCTTCCCATCAGGCTGCTGATTTAAAGGAAATCTCTCTGCTTTCAAAACATGGAAATTGTTCAAGGCCCATTAGGGAAATGGTTCTACATCAAACACAGATCTCTAATAAGCATTTCCCACTGCTGAATATCTCCCTTCTTGTGAGGGAGGCAGGAACAGAAAATGAGGTGCTGGGTTTAATCCACAACACAGGTCCATTGGCTGAAGTGAGGAAGCTGAAGAACCTCAGCAAGTGAGGATGACTCTGGAGTCAGCCAAATTTTATGTCCTGCTGAGTTCTCGGGCACTGAGAGCAATCCTAACATTTTATTTCCTGTGAGAGTAGTATTATCCTTGCTGTCTGTTGAACATGGGTTGTGACTTTCCTATGGAGATGAGATATGGTGGGTTGTTTAACAGGACTGAGACTTTGTAAGCTTTGGCTGCAGATGGATATAAATATCGAATGTTACTAAAAATTGGAAACCTGAATTTTTATGCAAGAGATTTTTCTGATCTGTCTGCTGGAGACTGTTTTGCTGTTACAATTTTCAATTTAAATAGCTCGATAAAGAAAGCTTGTGTCCAAGTTGACCAACATCCCCTAAAGTGCCTTTCTGGGTTGGTGTCTGTTTTCTGGCTGAGCAGGGCTTGCAATAAACAGAGCCACTGGTGTGTCATAAGCCAGCCTGCAGTCTCCTTTTTGCCTCCTTAATTAAAAAAAAAAATCTCGTGTTCATGCCTGCAGCTTGTACACTGATTTGGTTGA
Organism: Chamaea fasciata; assembly: GCF_029207755.1. NCBI lineage: Eukaryota > Metazoa > Chordata > Aves > Passeriformes > Sylviidae > Chamaea > Chamaea fasciata. Next base: position 7,455,616 of record NW_027094088.1, on the reverse strand, counting down.
ATGTGCAGCATCAGCTTTGCTGACTGACCTATTATTAGCATAGTTCAAAAATTGGCTTCTAGCACATCAGCTTTTCCTGATCTCGGGAAGGATAGCTGACCTCCTGGTGTGCCTGTTGTATTGACTTCTCTGTAATGCTTCACATCCTGGCTGTTTCCTCTCCCTATTATGCTTTCAGGTTTGGGTTTTTTTTAATATTTTTTTAGCTGTATAAGAGAGAGTGCTCCAAAAATAATGATCTTTAAATAAGATATATTCTGTCTCCATACATGTGATCTTCCTGTGTGAACATATGCGCTCCACTAGGAATCAGTGCTATGGAATAACGATGTTAGAAATTTGGGACTTTTTAAAAAAAATTTATTTGAGGAGTTTGAAGATTCTCTTGAAATACAAGTGAGTGGCAATAAATGTCAGTTTTGCACTAATACTTGCCTTATTTGTCTTAAGGCTTTTTACCAGTAAAAAAGTGGACTTGACCCTGCTTTCCTCTCCTGCCTGCTCCTACAATTCCGGCATTTTACACACTGCACACTTGCTGCTGGCATCACACAGGGCAGAAATGCCCCTGGCCTGGATGTTCAGTGGTAACAGTGTGCTCCATTGTACTACCCCGCCTTCCTTTTTGGTTTGGGGTTAGTGTGTAAGGACAGAAGGCCCTCTGTAGCTTCATTTCCAAGGGAATCATCTCAGTCCTGTCTTTTTTTTTACAGACAACTTGTATTAACCCAGCATTGGGAAAACACAGTAACAGCTTTGAATGCTACCGATTATAAGAGTTTTAGGTTCACTGTGTGTGTCTGTTATTTTTGAATAATTCTAACTGAACAGATGCTTTTTGCATTGCCAGTCTCCTGCAAATACTCCACTGGAGTAGAAGGTATGTAAAATCCATGGGCAGACTCCTGAGCTGCTCTGTCTCCTTGCCAGGCATCAGTTTTGCTACCAAGTCTCTGAGCAAGCTATGGAGGGTGTCAGATCCCCTAAAGAGGGGAGACTGTGCCTTCTCCTGGCTGTGGTTTGTGTAGGTGTGCTATGTGTGCTGCCAGCAGCAAACCTCCTGTCTTGCCTTTCCACAGTTAGGGCTCTACACCAGGCAGGAAGTGAGAATTCATCTTCATTGCTGCTTCCAGTTAATCTTTCCACATAGGCACGTTTAGCAGTGTAACTTCCTGATGTCCATCCTTTACTTGTGAACAGAAAACCCATAACAGGGGCACGTTCTCATCTCTGAGACCCAGTTTGTGATGTTGTAGCTCTCTGATGCTGAGCTGTTCCTCGTGCACTCAGCGTGGGCAAGGAGCAGGGGCTGCCACGTAGAGATGTAGATTTGTCTTCATTCATATCCCAGGAACATTTCCAGTGTCTGAGTTTTTTATTGTGGAGGCTGGCCCATGCCTTTATCCAAGGTGTGCTCTGCCTCATGGGAGAGGAACAGGGTGTTCTGTTGTCCCAGAGAGCTGCTGGTGGCTGCGGAATGTCTGTAAATCCCGGCTCTCCGGGGCATGTCAGACGCTCAGCTGCCCAATTATCCCAATGCACTGGGGGTATATATAGCACCGCTATTTCAAGGCTGCGCTCACACATCAAAAGTGAAATTCTACCCCAGTGCCACATCCCAAAGAGCTCTTGTGCTGCCTGAGGCTGGAGATTACCAGAACCTCCTCCTGATCCCAAGGCTGGTCACAGTGTGCCTGCAGAGCTTTACTGAGCATTTGGCCTCTGCCTGTGCAGACACTGTTGGGGTGGGACATCCCTGGCTGTTCCAGGTGCCAGAGATGCCCCAAAGCTGGAGAGCTCTGTGGGTTGGGAGCTGTTTCGGGTTCTATTTATTGACAGCCAACTCACTGCTGACTGAGGTGAACAGACTGTGGGAGTTTGAACGTGGTTACTGCACAATATTTCTCACTTAAGGGGCCTGTGGATAATTTGGACAGGTGCTTTACTACCCAGGGAGCTGCTTATCTCTGACTGATAAACAGCAGCAAGTGCTGTAATGAGAATCTTAATGAAAATATTGATTAGCAGGGTAGAGCTGCTTGGTACTGAGTGATGCTTGTTGAAGTCTTCTTAAAACAATAATGAAATTCTAAAGGAAACTCTTTCTTTAATTCTAGCTGCCCCATGTTTGCCCAGGGCAGTTAGACATCAGGCCTTATTTAATGAAGTGTTTTATGAAAGGGAACACTAAAGCTTGGAAGTTAGAGGAGTACAGCCCAAAATTTAGGTGGTTTATCTTGGCACTTTCAACTTTGAGACTGGAACATTTAAAACACACTCTGTATTTAAGGCAACTTTTAGAACAAAACAGTGATGGCTTTATTCTTTACTTTCCCTAAAACAGAGATAAGTAAAATAAAGGTGGGTTTTCTGCTTTGAGTCCAAATTTGCCTGCTAACTAGTAAAATAAGGATAGAACCATGTTGTTCACATGGAAAATCCCTCCAGATTAAGGTAACGTACCATAGTAGAGAACCGGGCAGCATCATTAAAAATCAAAAGTACTCTCCCTGACACAAGGTTATGATGATTGTGAAATCTGAAGATAGGGGAACTTTACCTTTCGGTTCCTTGCTCAGGGCTTTTCCCCTGAAGCTGAGTTTTTTTAAGGCACAGATCCTCAATCGATCTTTACTTAAAAAGCAGCGTTTCCTTAAAAGCAGTGTGATTTGTTATAATGCTTCCATGGTCCATAATTCACTGAGGTGTTTGATGAGTAAGTGGTGCTTGGCAGCAAAGGAAAATGCTTTAGCAACTGTTTTAAGTGCTGTGTGTCTGTCAGTGCCCTGTGAAAATGGTGTTCGGAGGAGCTCAGCAGGCAATGCCCTTTCTGTGGGTGCACAGTCCATCACCACACTGCAGTGTTTGGCTTTGGGTTGGCTGGAAAATCCTTGTTGCAGAGTAAACTGGATTATTGACATAAAATGCTAGCAAAAAATGTCATCATTTAAAATGATCTCAGCTGAATCCGTGGCTTTGCATCATTCCCTGTTGCAGGCACCTGAAGACACAAACCTTCAGGCATTTTTCCAGTGAAAATTTCTGGGAAGAGCCTGTCAGAGATGCTGCAGTAGGACTCTGAGCACAACGATGTCATACATGCTAGATGGAAGAGGTGAAAAGCTCCTCTCCTTAAACTTGCATGCGGTACATTCTAAAATATGGAAAACCAGTTTGAAGAGCGGCACTGCTTTTCTCCTGCCAGAAGGAGATTTTTCAGTGTACTGACTGCAAATTTATCTTGTCACTGACAACTTGTACCAGAATCTTTTGCATAGCTGTGTGTTGCATACCCAGATTTAGATGCCTCTTTCACGTATATTGGACTTGGAATCAATGTTTCTGCTGAAATCAAGGACCCAGCAAGGGGGTGTAGGTAAGGTAAAGCTGGAGGGTAGCTCAGCTATTCTGACCGGCAGATGGAAATATTTGCACTTTCCTCCATAGTGTGCCTGCATTTCACCAAATTGTTTAGACTTTGCAGCTTTTGTGTAAGGGGAAAATCATCTGCCCTTTTGTAGTCACAGCATGTATGTGGAATTATCTGAAGGCTTATCTTAGTTCTGCTGCAAAGCTGATTGCTGAAATACGATATCTTAATTCCTTAAAAATGTTTTTTCTCTTTGCTGAAAACTGACAAAAGACATTTCATAATGCTGAGTGAAGCTTTTTTTTTTTCCCCTCTGCCTCCACTTTTCCCTGGCATTTCATTCAATGTTTGCAGGGGTTCAGGCTCAAATTGAGGGTCCTTCTTTCTCTCCTTGCTCTTCCTGCCTCAAATTCTGCTTCACAGCTCTGTCTTGAGTGAAATCTATGTTTCCTGGGCATGTCCTGTGCCCTCATGCAGGAATTTTGCCAGTGCCAAACGATAGCTTTTGGCTTTTCTTTCATTTCTGGAGTTGCTGTACAGTGCAGACAGACTGTGCCACTCTGCTGCATTTGTGTTATGTTAAAAAAGCTCTTCACAAATTGCCTTCAGAGCAGGTTTAAAATGTGACAGACTTGGGTATGGTTGGACTGGCAATTACAGATGTGACTGTACATGACATGTCACTTTGTGTCACCTTCTTTAGAGTGCCCAGACACATGGATAATATTGTAGCTAAAAGTGTGGGCCTGAAAATAACAGTGTAATGCTCCTACCAGTGAAAAATGCAGGAATTTAGCCCCAGTCATCACTCAAATCCTTTGGATTTATGCTGGTACTTGGTTGTGGCCACTCAGCAACTTCCCTGGATTTCTGCCAGGAAGATGGCTAACAGAACAATCTTTTAATGATCTGTTTAGCTAAATGGCTATAATAATGTGGGATATTAGAGTAACAGATGCTGTTGACCATCCTGCAGTAGATCAAAGTTTGCATATACAGGAACTGTGCACTTCCTCTCAGAGTCATGCATATAATTTGGGAGCTTCTCATTTGTTGCCATGGGATTATATTATCAGAACAATGAGAAACAGAAGTGGTGATTTTAAAGAACCAAGTCCAAAGTGCCAGTCTGCAGCAGTCTCAGCTCAGAGCCTAAGAAATGGTTCTTAGGTGCCACTTTAGTGACGAAAAAGGGTGCTCTGTAGGTGGCTGTCGCACACTGGTGGCATCTGAGGATTTCCAAGGCTTGAAATAGAAATCCAAACTTGCTAAAACTGTCCTGTGTCATGAGACTGGAGACAAATTTGGCTCATATTGCTGTTGCAACTCTATGTGACCTCAGGCTGTGGCCCCTGAAGGACAGATGGCCAACACTTAGAGCTGGCACTTGCATCCCAGGATTCACAGGCTTGACTCATTCTGCTTTACCTGGCTTGTGCACAGTGTGATGGTGGCTGGCAGGTCACTCACCTCCTGATTCCACAGTGGGCTTGGAGGTGGAGAGAAAAGGGAGAGATGGAAGTGAAGCGTCCGGCTGGTGGCACTGACTAGACTTGCTTCTGGGAACCTGAGAACAAAGTACTTGAGTTTTGCTGTTGTATAAATTGTGATTGACATATGTGAGATCCCTCTGGGTCTGGAGAGACTTAAGCCCTTATCTCCCTGTGCCTGATCCAGAAGGGGGATTTGAAGCACATCCATATCTGAGACTGGTGAAATTGAGCTGTTTCAGCCACGTATTAATTTTGTACATTTGAATGTAGTCTGCATGATGATGACACCAACATGAGGATAATGTCTGAATCATAAAGGGCATTATAAGTTAACAGTAAATTTCTTAGAGACTAAAAAATGCCAGTTATTTGGGCATGACTCAAATAGTAAGATCTATGGGAATAAGTCATACATAATCTTCATGGACTGTCTCAGAAATTGTAAAATCTACTCCATTAGTGTAATATCCTAGTGGCATCAGATAACTTGTGTAATTGGCTTGGCTTAATGTTGTGGATATAGACCGTTGGGTGGTCTGAATGTTCATATATTGATGTGCTTAATTTTGGTGCAAATGATTTACAGAATTAGCCTGAGAACGTGGAACAAGCTGTTATGACCTAATAAAATTATATGCCAAAAAAAAGAAAATAGCCTTGTTTAAGTCAAAGACTCAAACTGAAAAGGCAGCTTCTGTCCACCATTGAAGGTCTAGTGGATGTGGGACACGAAGCTTCTATCATTTGAGAAAGGAATTGCTGAATGAAAGCCCCACTGGCTTTCATCTGTATTTAATACCTGCAGAGGTGGAGAGCTGTCCTTTGGCTGGCTGGGCAATGAATGAGCTGTTCATAAATACCCTTCTCATGTGAGGAGTTCAAGTGAATTTACCAGGCTTGTGTTGCTGTGTGAATAGCAAGGCCAAGGGACCAGGCTTTTGTGGCTCTATAACCCGTGGGAAGTGTCGAAACCCAGATATACTCCCTTGACTTCTTAGTTGGGCTTTTAAAAGTATTTTTTAATATTTGATTCTGTCAGCGTGTACAAAATGAAATAGACTAACTTGTGGAATCAGACTCATTACTGTGAGCTAAGGAAGCTGCCTTGCACCGAAGGGAATGCTTTTGGAAATCTTGAATGTCATGTTTGACTTAAGTTATAGTCATGGGGAGTAGGAATAGACATTAGTATCTGCTTGCTGTCATGTAAGGAGAATGAACAGTTCTGGTTTAAATTCAAACTTACTTGGATTTTGTTAAAGACAAATAATGATGATGTTATTTTTATCTGCATCTGTACTTTACCCTGCACTGAATAGTTGAGGAGACAATGCAGTACTGTAACCTGAATTTGCCTGAAGATGCAAGCTGTACTCTGATGTGGATTAATAAATTTATGTCCTGTTGACTTTGGAGATCAGTTGTTACCTCTTGTGTCTAAATGTGCCTGGGCTTTTTTTTCCCAGAGGTTGTCGAAAAGGAGATTCTGGAGTTTTAAATGTGCCGCAAACATAGAGTTCCATGTATGTGCTTCATTTTTTTTGTGGAGTGAGTTTTTTTTTTCTGTCCCATCCTCAACTCCCAAGAAATTAATATACTTTGAAATACATGATCTCCCAGGAGTGGCCTGAGAATGTCTTTGACTGATACTATGATAGGAATGGCAGTGTTTGCTCCATAGACTCAATTCCAGTCAGATAGCTACTGATGAATGAACCACCGCACAAATCAACAACATGAGAAAAAACGCACTATATTGCAAGATCCTGCAGTTGTGTGACCTGGAAATCTTTGTTAACTGTGTGTTCTGCCAAACTGGGTTTTTTCCATCTTACTTACAGAGCCTGTGACGTGGCAATGGTGTATCAGAGATGCTTCAGTAATTCAGAAACGTGTTGGAGTTGTGGAGCGACAGGCAGGGCAGTGTTGGACTGCTGGTCTTACAGCGCTGGTGTGCTCTGTGGAGAGAGGGAATTGGGGATGGAGGAGCTCTGCTGCTTACCAGGCAGCCTCACAACTGTAAGCAGACTTCTGCTTTCCAGTCACTTCAAAATGTTACACTGATGATAAACAGCTTTTGAAATGGAAACCTTAGATCAGGAGGAAAATAACTAATGAATATTGCATTAAAGTGCAAAAAATCCTCCCTTTGCAAACCACGGGGAGATAGCTTAAAACATTTTGTTTGAACTCCAGAATCTTTTTCACTTACACCATTTTCTAAGCATGCAAGCTAAACTGTGTGGGTTTTCAGCTTCAGAGTAAGATGGAGATGTATGGGAGTACAGTTAAACAGCTGGGCATTGGGAAGGTCCTTCACTGAAGGAGGAAAACATGTTTGTTCTTCTCTAGCGTTATTTATTTAATTTTAGCAAGAAGCATAAGCTTGTGTCTAAAAATTCGAAATCATGCAGTATTTAAGTGAGTTCATGTTGTGTATATGCTGTCAAGATAGAAAGTAAGTCAGTTATAGAGCTTGGTCTTTGAAGCTAAATCAGTTTTTAGCTATGAGCTTTTATGTGTTGTCTTAGATTTGTGCCCAGGGATTTTTTTTTCTAGCAAGGTACCTTCTTAAGAGAAGATAATAGGAGTGATAATTCATGGGTATCCACATCACCAGCACACACTGAGGTAGAGATTTGTGTCCTCAGGTCTTTAAGCATTGTCCAGCCTTCCGTGTGAGCGAGAAGAGTTACATTTGGGGGCTTCTGGCTTTTGCTGAATTTGAGATGCTGATTTGGTGTCCTGGCATAGTTGGAATGTTCCTGGTTCATGGTGATTGCTTTTGAGGTTTCCATGGGCTGTCCCTCCACTCAGCCCTTGCACTCTGTGAGGTGTTGCTGGTGAGCTGCTGACCCTTCAGCTCATCCGTGTGAGTTCATTCCTGGAGCTTGAGGGATGCCACCAAGCGCTCCCACCCAGCAAGATTTGCTTGAGGGTCAACCCTGATGCCCAAACAACTCCCTCCAAATTTCCCTGAGCTTTGGAGCTGGCAGAGGGAGAACAGTCTGGGTGATGCTGGCTCCAGAGAAGGTGATGTGAGGGAGCGAGGAGACTGTGTTGGTTCTGCCACATCCACAAGGCGTGTCCGATAGCTGTGACGCTCTGACCTGCTCTTATTTTCACAGGATCACACAAAATAGAGATAGGGTTGGAGGGGTTTTGTCGCAGGTAAAGTTCTAGGTGAATTTTTAAGGATTTTCATACCTCGGGGAGGTGGTGAGTTCTGTAAAGCATTTTGGCTGTGCCACACAGAGCCAGTCTGGGCCGGCTCTGATCCAACACACAGCTGAGCCGCAGTTAAGCAGGCTCTTCTGAGCACCCTTATTCCTGATGGTAAGAAAAAGTAAATCTTTCAGTGCACAGCTGCTTTAAAGTAGAATTCACTGCGCTTCATTGTTTGAGGAGGAGAGAGACACTTGGTGTTTTTGTCCTATTTTTAAATCCCACATCTGCAGGCATTTTCTACAGGGTGCCTACTCTGTGAGCAAGGCTGCTTCTTGTTGATTGATACTGTAGCTGTTGATGAACTCCTGCCTCCATCATTGGGGCAGGGTCTTTTCTGGGATCTGTCCTTTTGGCAGCAGCATTTCATTCCTTGACAATTTAGAAGTCAATTAAAACGATGGAGATAAGGTTGCTCATTTGCTCAATCACCTGTATCTGGCTAATCCTGGAGTGACAGATAAGTGCTGGCCCAAATAATAAGAAGCTTCCTTGAAGGCTGTCAAAGCAGTGGATTAAATCTCTTTCCTTCCTTATAATCCCACAGCAGATGGAGGAAAGGGAAAGTCTGGTAAGGCAATATGGGATGGATTTAAACACTGGTAGCTTATTCAACCCTGACTATAGTTTTTCTAGGCCTTTTGGAGTTTTTTGAAGTTAACTTGATTTGTCATTTGGGAGAAAGGTGAGGTGGGCCAACAGGCAGCCTCCAACAGAATCTTCAGTTTCTCAGCCAGAAGCTAAATGCAGTTGTTTGCTGGTGGCATCTTCTGGGAGACAATGCTTATCCTCCTACCAAAGAATTTCTGCAGAGTGAGTTTTTGTCCTACCATCTCCTCTCTGCGTAGAGCATTGGCTCCTGGGACTGGGAAATGGATTTTTCCTGAGCTCAGAACCAAGTGACTCTCCATTGTCACTGAAGGTACTGCTGTAGCACTGTTACAGGAGCAGACAGTGTCAAACAGTCTGCTGGGAGCACAGTTGCTCCAAGCCCTTGAAGGGTGGCGGTAAATGCACTTTTAGGAAGTGAAAATCAAGAGTGTGCTTGGGCAGCGCTGGTCTGAAACCGCGTGAGATGCTGATATCTTCCCAGGGGGATGTGGTGTTTGACAGGGTCTGTTTCCTGGCCCTGTCACACCTCTGTGGATAATCATTAGCTGTGTTTGAATCTTCTCCCAAGGGCACTGGGCTTCCTGTTCCTGCAGGTGAATAGCAATGAGGCAGAATTGAGCCGAGGAAAGGCTTGCTGCCAGCTGTGCAGGATCCACACCTGTTGCTACAAGTGTAATCATTAGCTTGGCCTTTTAAAGTGACTGGAAATAATTATCAGGGTATTAGGTGCTAAGAAAACTTCCAGGCTTCTTTTGGAGTGGTTGCGTGTAACCCTGGAGAGGCATTGAAAAGTTGTGTACTCAATGACGCTGAACTTACCTCTGTGCAAGTGTGAAAGCCAAACAAGAAAACTTGTGATCCAGAGAGTGACTTCATCTGGCCCTTTCTTTGTTGTGGTTGCCATTAATTTCCTTGCCTTCTCAAGGAAGGTGGAGTTGGGGAGAGGACAAAACACACAAGCTGTTGTTGCATAACCCTTGTTTGCAGTGAGCAAAGTTAGGTGTTTGGATGGGTGGTACTGCAGCCTCTTCACCATCCACATGGAGTTGTATTTGGCAGTAAAAATGTGCTGAAGTGATGCTGCTTTAGCAGGGATGCTTTGTCCAATGAAGTAATGCTGTATTTTGAGAAAAAAACAGCAACGACTCAAAATTTTGAGGTAGAAGTATAGCTATAGTGGAAGATGCAGTGATTTGAGCTCTTCTGATATTGTTACTGGAAAAATAAAAAATGTAGGAGATGTGAATGAATTTTTGTTGGGTTGCTGTTGTTTGGCATCTATGGTTATTTAAACTTTTTTAAAAACAGGGAGAACAGGTTAAAATTTTGTTTTTAGGTTTAAGTTCATGGTTTCTCCTGTTAGTATGAGGGGGGGATGACTTCACTGTGTGATTACAGAAGCACTTGTGCTTGCTGTGTGAGCTGGTATGATTCCCAAAGCTCAGGATGCATCTACTGAAGGAAAATTTTGGAATTAATGAGTGTACTTATTTTTTTAGGAACAATGACCTGTTAGTTTACATTGGTAGGGAGATTAAAACTGGAGGTGCTTTCTGGTAGAAGGGAAAACTATTTGAAGTGTGGAGAATTGGGAGAGGAGTTCTGTGAATGAGCCACATTTTGCTGGATTCCACCTTTTCATGTCAATTTGGGACAGGATCAGTACTGATAACCAGATCTGGATTCTGGGCAATGCCCTGGCATGTAGGTCACAGATCTCACTGTGAGGCTGGAGGCTTGTGTTAACTTTTGTGTATTTGGGACCAGTAATTTCTCTTGAAAGCAAAGTTGTTCCACTGCTTCAATCCGTGCATTCAGTGAAGAAAAGTAAAAGTATAAGGTATAAAAATTACTTTCTCCTTTTTGATTGACTGGAGTAATTAATGAAAATAAAGTTCTAACATTAATGCTGACAGAAATGTAATCTGATGTCTTGTCAAGATCACTGGCATTACTTTGCAAGAGACTGACAGCTCTTGGGGGGAAAAAGCTATAATTGTATTCATATGAAACCTGCAGTATTTGTCTTCAATTCATCAAGCTAAAGTTATTGAAAATGTCCCTAGACCTTTCTACAACCCTTAATGTTGAAAGGTTTTTGTATTTTTAAGGCAAAATGTCAGTACAAAAGAATTTTTTCACTTGGACATGCAAAAGTGAGAAAATTTGTGGGTGCAGCTGAATGAAGTTTAAATTCTTCACGGTGCTCACAGAGTACAGCTGTTGTGGCAGATCTGTATCCTTGTGAAATCTTAAAGCTTTGATAGATGGATCTCTAAAGGGTAAAGCAGCAGAATTCAGATCCTCTGCTTTTTGAGGTGAGTGTTGGTTTGATATTGGCAGGTGCTTCAAAAGGTAGAAAATGCTCCTAAAAGCTCCCCTTTAATTTCAGTGTGAGTCAATGTGTGATTCCATTGTTCTGTGTTGGCTGCTGGTTGAGATTTGGGAAATACTGGATTTGGGCTGGGCTCCTTCCCTGCTTTGTGAAAACACAGACCTCAGGTGAAGCAATGAAAAGTTATTTACTGATACAACAATTGAAGAGTTTAATACAGACTCTTGAGTTTTTAAAATAGAAATCAGTGTTTTATAAGGTCCTCTTTGGAATTTGTGGTTGTTCTCAACACAAATGCTTTGAAATGCTGTCATTTAGTGTAAAATTCTGTGATTTTTAATGCAGTTCTTCAAAGCTCATAACTAACCTTTACTCAGCAGATATTACATGGAGCCTGTCCCTGGTCTGGGTTCTAGATGAAATATTGAAGCAAGGTTCCTCTTGGTGTAGAGAAATAGTTCCTTTGGAAAGGGGGAGTGAGAAGGCTGGATGGGCCAAGAGTCCCCCTCTGACAGCTTGTAGCAGTCAAGGCTGTTCTGCTGCTCTCTTCCAGTCCCAATAATTGACAGAATGGGATCCTGACCTGTGACTGGGCATCCTGCAATCCCAATAATCCATTTCTTTAGCAGTCTCTAGTGTGTGTGTAATATTTGAAGCCTCAAGTCAGAAGTAAAAAGCTCCTTTAGTAGTTGTCAGCTAAATACTTTTTTGTTGGCTGTTATGCTACTTCTCGCTAGAGATTTAGGAGCCAGGGGAAATTTGGAATGGGGTTTGTGTTTTTAATGCCTACCTGAAAGAAATTCTGGAATTAGATGTAGTACTGTGTGTTGTTGGGAGAAACTTTAGAACTGAGCATTTCCATGTGATGGTTTCTTCACTGATATATCCTTTGAAGAGTGCAAATGTTACAATTCATGCAATACTTTTCCATTTGGTTTGATATATATTTCTGATTGCGAAGTGTGCTCTCTTGGTAGAGTAATAGTAAATCGGTTTCTATTGCCTTCTGTTGTGTATCATCCCTACAAGTTTCAGCCATTCGAGCTTGTTTTACTGCGTGTATTTGCTTGTATTGAATGCGTTCCAGCTCTTCATTTCCCAGGACATATAAAATTGGTGAAATTCCATGGGAAAGGATTGTTTTGGGCACGTAAACATAGTGTCAGGAGTTCTTAAAGCTCGAGAAGCACAGGCATTTAAAAGTTGTGGGAGTCAAATGCGTCCATGTGTGCTTGTGCACATTTCTCAAGGCAGTGTGTTGTGGTGACACATCAGAGGATGGTTGGGGGTTTTGAGATCAGGTTTCCCCCAAGAGTTTTATCCATGTAAAGGGAGTCAGGAGAAAACAAATCTGCTGTTATTTCCTGGATTATATGTATTTACCTCCTAAAAGTTACGTAATAAATAAAGGCTTCGCTGGCCAATGTTGATGGAAAGTTCCGAAGGAAACGTCTGTGAATGGTTAGTGCTTTTGTTGAAGCTCTTGTTGCACTTGCTAAAAGGAGAAGTAGACCTGTGAACAAAGAAGATGAGCTCAAGTCAGGCTAAAACATGGAGATTTATTTTCTAATTAATCAGATACTTATTATGAAATGTGAAATTTGCAAGTCTTTTTTGCAAGACAAACAATAGCTGTCACAGAAAACAGCAGATTCAAGTGTATTCACCAGTGCCCCAAACATTCAGTTTTCCAACTTGCATCCTGTCCTTCAGCCAGTAACCGAACCTTAATGTGGTGTGCTAATTAGAAAATGTTTTGTCTTTTCCCTGCTCAGCTGTTGCCCACGTTTTTCCTGTGAGTCTTTTCCACGTGCCTGTCCAGCCAAGCTGTCTCCAGCTGGTGTCCCTCGGGTGGCTGTTGATATTTCCACCAAAATTCTCAGTTCCAAATACCGGGGGATCAGAAGGGAAGGATTCTTGTGCCCCGAAGGCTGGATCTGTGACCAAAAAGCAGAATGATTTAGCTTGTTGTGAGTTGAGGGGCTGCCAAATCACTGCGAGGACGGGGGTGGTATTTGATGGTGTAGGGGTTGTTTGGGTGTGGAGGCGGTGGGCGCAGGAGCTTGTTGGATTGTTTGCCTTGGTTAGTGGGGAAAGGGATTTGCAGGAAGGCAGTTTGTCTCACAAAAAATTGCTTTTGCTGGGAACCCTGTAAGAAATTACCATAAAAGTCAGTGTGCTGTGAAGTCCTCCTCCTTCCCACCATCCTGCTGCCACTTTCTTATTTATAGAGCCTTTCCCAAGAACCTTTTTGTAGCCCCACTCTTGTGTGTGTATAAGTGCTGGAGAAGCAGCGCACGCTGCTTTTTGCTTCCGTACCATCCTCAGTGAGAAAAGGAGCCTTTTTTCATGTGCCTTTGATAAGCTTTGGGAAAGTTTTGTCCTTGCTGGTGTCCTTTAAAACTTTTTTTTTTTTCTGAGGGAGTGAACTTTGAAGTAATTAATTGGACCTTGAAAATCAAGTGATTATCTTCCAGATAGCATGTCTGAGGTGTATGTCTGTGTTCAGAGAGCAATGCCTCAGATGCTTAACATTTTCAAATGCCATTGTAAGTAAACAATCCTTGGAAGTATTTGCTGGAGCTGTCACTGCCAAATTAAGGTAAAAACTGTAGAATCCTAGAGCAGGAGCTCCTGGGGTACCATGAATAGGGAATTTCTTCTGGAGTGTTTTCAGAGGGCTCAATAGGATATATAGGGATTGTCCTTGTGAGTTTAACAGGTAGAATAGCACAGAAAAAGCTGAAAAAAAAAAAAGAAGCAAAATGCATAAATAGAGATGGATGGATCACTGGAAGAGCCAAACACTGCTGGTGTAACTTTCTCAAGTGACAGGAGTGGGGAAATGTGGTGACAGGTGGCAGAGTCCTGCCATTTGTAGAAACTTCTGTCTTTTTGACCAGCTGAAAATGCTGTTTGTCTCTGGAGTGGTTTGGGGACATCTCAGATCTGTGTAAATCATTTCAGCAGGTATTTTTAGAACAGCCACGAGAATTGGTGGCAGAGCTTTTACCTGAAGGTTTCCAGGTAACTCTCCAAGTTAGAAATAATTTTTTAATGCAATTTTTTTTTGCTCTTCTGTTGACACCTTACTCAGGAGTGTTTTTGGTCATCTGATGGTTCAGGTTAAGAACACCAAGGCTTGCAAAGCTCTCTTACTCCTTTGAATTTTGTCATTTGTGTCTGTAATCCTCAACAGTGCCAGAATCAAGTTAATAATATGCATCCTCAAGTACTTCGAACAGCCTTTGGACTCTTATTTACTGGAAGATAAGTGCTCCTTGAGTGTCTCCAAACTTGGACTGGATGTGGAGTACCAGATTTAATGTGGCCTCGTACGGACACTAATGATGTTGTTGAACTCTTGGGCATCAGCAGAGCTCAAATCCTTCCTTGTTCCACTCCTGTTCTCTCTACAGCACAGTAAATGTCAGGAATTATCCCCACATTATTTTAAATGCCAGTGCTAAGGCCAACTGCCTTTAAATGCCAGTTCTACTTAAACTTACAGATATTGTCATTATGTTTAGGCTAGAAGGGACTTTAATGAAACAATGACCTGGGGCTACATGAAAGTTTAAATAAGTGATTTCCTTTGCTAGTAACAGAATCTCATTTACCCTCATGTGTGATTCCAAAGAAATATTAATGCTTGCAATACAAGTTTTCGTACGAGTTTTGTACCTTTGAGGTGTCTATTATATAGATGGGAAAATAATGATTTAGAATGATGAAGTCAAATCCTCAGGGCATTTTAGAATTCTCTTTCAAGATTGCCATTCTAACTTTTAAAAATAAAGCTATTGTTTTTGAGGAAAAAATAAGCTAAAATCCTGAGCAGACTTTTGTGGGAAGCAAGCCACTGGCTATGTTCAGTCATCTGTCTGGTGGCTCTGGTCTATCCAACAGGGTGTTGCTGGAGAATTTCCAGCTTCTGGGGATGTTGTGATCTTGTTCTACACGAAAGACGCACAGATCACCTAGCTTTGTGTGCTGCTTTTCCTCAGCCTGCATTGGGATGGCCACAGAGGGCATGACCTCTTTGACTGGATTGGCTGACTTCACGACATGCGTGTGTTCAGATTTATGAGGAAGTGCTTTTAGGCAGGAAAGACAGGCTATTTGTTTTCTTTGGCAATGTGTGCCCTGTGTGATGTTGATTGGGTCAGGAAAGAATCCCCCATTTCTGAGGAGCAGTGGGGATGGAAGGACACGTTCCTTTGGCCATAAGGACAGTTCTGCAAGCTCTTGTCAGTTGGAGCAGCAGCATCAAAAGCACGTGGAAAAAGTTGGAATTTGTGCAGTGTAATAACTGCCGTGCTGCTGCTTCACTCAGTGGTCTGATGCTTTTGGCAGAATAAAATAACTCTTCTATCATTAATGTTCTGGACTTAAAATGTTATTACTTCAACAGCAAGCATTTTCAGGTTTTTCTATATCCAGTCCAGGTGATAAGGTGGAAGTGGAAGGAAGAATTGGCATGAAATGTGGAGTGTTTTGATGCCTGTGTGCTGGCACGGTAGATGTGTCCTGCATCTTACCTGACAAGTTTCTACCTCCTGACTCTCACAGATAGTCTTTAGGCCAGTCTACATTTGAGTTTCAGTTTGTGTTCTCAGTTTCTAGGAACTATTCATTCCCTCTGGGCATGGACCAATCTTGACCATTAAAGTGTAGCTATTTTCAGAAATTAAATTTTCCTATTAGCTTTTCTTTCTGTTTGCTCCCTGGCCTACCTGGCACTTGCAAGCCAGAATTTAGTTCCTTCTTGTTTTAGCAGAAGCAGCTCCAAAGTCCATGGGTCATTGTTTTCTGGATGCAGTGTGAAATCCTCTGCTTTTGTATGCAGCTATAATATTGATAACACAAAGTCCTCAACTATATCAGATTAATGAATTCACTTCCATGATACTGTAGTTCTAGATGAGTCTGATGCCCGAAGGAAGGACTAGACAGGCTTGCGAATTTGGTGTCCAGTCATTGTGTTCAGAGGGATGAGGTAAAGCGTTCTCAAAGTTTGAGTTTTTGGGAGAGTGGTTGTGTGTGAGTTTTCTTGGGTTTTGCTTGTCCCCATAGGTTCTCAAAGCAGCCACATTGCTCATAATGGGCCCTGGGTATCATCAGCTCACTGCCCCAGAATTGCCTTAGATGACATTTTGGGTAGCGACTGATGACAGCCTGATGGTTGTAGGTTAAAGCCTGATCTAATGTAGTTTTAAGTGAAGGAATTCATTTAAACCCAGTGTCATAGTATTTGTGTCCAGTGCTTCCAGGGATTGGTGAAAAGTGGATGAGTTCCTGGTCCTTCCTGTCATGAAGTGCCTCTTCCTGTGCCTTACCCTCAGTGCTCCTGCAGGGAGCTGCTGCACCTGTGCAGGGATCAGGGTCTGACACTGCCGTAATGTCACCTCAGTGAGGCTTTGCTCTTCTGAAGCTGTTTTCCACACTGGGATCTAGTTCAGGAAAGGGAAAACCCCAGAGATCCTTTACTTGCACATAAAATTCACAGGATTTTGCACCCAGGCTTCAGCCCAGTTGCTTTAATGGCATACCCTTATCGAATTGTTCTTTGGCTGATAACTTCCAAAATGCTTGTTCCGGAGGCAAGGAGGCTGCTAAGTTGCACAAACTGGGGATTACTTCCATGAGTGTCCTTCCTGGTGGTGTGTGTTAGTATTCATTCTGTGTTTGCATCATTCTGAGAAGTGACAGTCTTCTGAGCCACACACAGCTCTGTCCTTGAGCTAAAATATGTTATTTCCAGAATGTCTGCTGTAGTCACAAAGCTTGACATCACCAGAAAAAGGAGTTTGCATCCACAGACCTTAATATTTGGCTTTCACGTCAGTTAGATGACACATCATGTGAATGGTTTTATGCACTGAAATTTGCTCTGCTCCTTGATGCTGACTGCTTAAAAGATCATTTCATGACATTATCTAAATCACTTATCCCTGTTGTCCATGCCCAGCAGATGTGCATTCTCTTGCTGAAATGCCATAAAGGTCTGAGGGGGAATTTTTGAGAAGGCTAGAAGAAGGATTTTTGCTGGTAGTCTGGACAGCTGTCCTATCTACCTTTCTATCCGCTTCCCAATGATTAAACGGACAGGCAACAGTCAGCCAGCTGACTTGGCCGACTAATGAACTTGGTACGTGTAGCAAAAGCTGAACTGTTCATTCAAAAATACCAATTTCATGTAACATCAGCATGAAATTTGCTGTTGCTGTCTCTAAGGTTGAGTGCAGCCTGGATTTCAGGCGGTATTGGCAGTAAGTGATCATCAGAGATTAATTTAAGAAATATTTTTGAAATGTGACTGAATAAGTTACTGCCACAGGCATTTGTTATTTCGTGGCACTTATGATCTCTGCTTAATTAGAAATAGTGAACTGTTCTAGTGTATGAGCAGACAACTCTCATCATGCATGTCTCTGTCCCTGACATCTATGTTCTACTCACTGTTGCCTCTGTAATATAAGGAAAAGTGGTGTGAGAACAGGACTGGGTTTGAGTTTTTCCGGTTTCTACTGTCTGATACGTGCTGATCTCTTAGGTATGTAATAAGTCACATTCCTTACAGCACGAGAAATAAGTAGTGTATTAATCATTAATCTAGAATTGCAGTTGAGACATTAATTGCCGACTGTGAGGACTATTGGATCCCTCTTTTAAGTACATAAATATTGTCCTGTTTTGGCGGGAAAGACATCTTTCCTTTGTATTGTACGCAGCCACTATAGCTGCAAGGACAGTGTAAAATCACATATTTGAATTGTGCTTTATGTTCTTTCACTCCTGTAGCTCACACAGGCAAAGCTTTCTTTTATGCCTGCAGTGGAAAGTATCTGTCAATGACACAATTATTAAAATGCCCTGTTCGATTAAAGACTTTCTGATTTCAGATCAATGTTTGTAAAAATAAGTCTTGGGCATGGAGTTGCCTCAAGAAAAGAAACATGAGCCCAGAGTTGGTTTGCAAGAGGCTGACTTGAGTGATTGTTTATTTCTGTGAAAATTGCTTTTTATATCCCATAGACACAATTAAAGCTGCATTTATTGGAATGAACAGCCTTGCTGCCATACAGGTGGAAGACAGATTATAAAGACATATGTGATACTGTAGTGAAGCCCCTGAGAATGAATGATCTAATCAGGATGAAATCAAATTGTCTGGGTGCTATAATGAGAAGACTCAGGTTTGCTTTTATCCCTCCAGCTAGCTGGGAACACTCAGGGCTGCATTTTGCGAGGGGAGATTGTGCTATCATTTGGAGATCATTATAGCAGCAACAAAGAGAATGCAAGCTATCTCCAATTTATTTTGGCCCACTTAGTCCAGCATTTGATGTATCTGATACATTGTTTACACTGTGAAGTTTAAATATTTTATCTGTTACATTTAAATGAAAATAAACAGCCGAAAAGGAGGGGAAAGGCGTGCTAAGTAAATACTAGGGGGAAAATATTCCTCTGTTCTTACAGCACTTTAATAAGGAAGGCATTCTTGTGATGTTTCTTTTATACTTGTTAGCTCCTCTGAAGAGCAAGTTAACACAGTGCCTAATTCTAGAATTCTGCAGCCCGTGGATTAGGGGAATACAGGATTTTTCCATGCTCTCAAATGGATTTAGCCTGTAGCTGTGACAGTCCTGTAGCTCATGTGTGGGCCCGTAGAAATGCAGGTGCCAGTCAGATCTGGGAGCCTCGCTCTGCCTTTGCTTTGGTGTGAGTGAAGGCAGGGGGGCAGAGATCCTAATTCCATGGCTTAAACATGGAATTCCTGCCTCTCAGCCTCCTCTGGCTGCTCCCAGTGCCTGGCCAATCTCTGGGACCTCCTTGAGGGCTGTTCAGATTCTGTGGC
This sequence comes from Chamaea fasciata, assembly GCF_029207755.1. Taxonomy (NCBI): domain Eukaryota; kingdom Metazoa; phylum Chordata; class Aves; order Passeriformes; family Sylviidae; genus Chamaea; species Chamaea fasciata. The sequence goes on along the minus strand of NW_027094088.1, from coordinate 7,436,717 downwards.
CAGGCAAGGCCATTGGTCCCCCAGGGCCAGCCCTGCTGGCTCTGCAGCTTCTGCTGTGAGCCGGGACAGAGGGGTTTTAGTTGCTAGCTGTTAACTCTGCAGGAACTAACATTTAATGGCTGGCACTGTAGGAGTACAGAGACAGCTCATGGAGAACCTGGATACCCGCACTCCTGGCAGCTATGAGTGTAGGAACTTACAAACAAGTTCCTTTCTTTCAAGGTACTAAGTTACAAAACAGAGCCATCCCACCCCTGGTGTTAATGCAACATATCAGCAAAACCTTAAACATTCAAAAAACATCCAGTACTGTCGTGTTGAGAATTCTCATTTAACTTAAAGTGTTCACGTATTAACCCTTAGTTCTCATCATTTTCCGTATAAATTGCGAACGCACAAAACCAGGCACTTAAAAGGCAAAATGAAGTCTGGATCCTGAGGTTATATGGATGTAGGACTGCAGCTTAACATTTTGAGATAAAATGTTACTATTTTTGGAGTCACTTCACTTTCCCAGAAGCAGAAGTTATTTGGTCAGCTATGAAACCATCAGATTTATAAGACTGTCCAAATCCAACTCCATTTTTTAAATATGCTGTTTGTCCAGCTAGAGAGGCTTCAGACTCTACTGGGAATACTGGCAGTGGCTTCAGCGCCAGGCAGGCACGGGCTGAGGCTTGCCTGGGTATTTCACACGTGGCCTGAAACCCTTCGGGGTTTTATTTGCTTGTTCATGGCCCGTGCAGAAGCCTGTTGGGTTTGTTGCTGCCAGGTTCTGTCTGCTGGGGTCTTTCATACCAGGCTTCTGGAAAACAACATGCCTTTTCCCCAGCAGATTTCATAAATGTGTAAATAAAATCTTTGGTACTGAGCACCACTGCTGTCTCTAGAACTGCCTGCACACTTTCCTGAGGAAAAGGTGTGATAATCTTCAGAAGCCACACACTCCTTAAGCTTGGAAATAAATGGCTGATTGCAGCGATGGGTTTTGCCACCAAAACTTCTAAATACCTGCAGGCCTCACGTGTGTGAAAATACTTGGAGCCAAACCCCCTGTAAGTCATTCCAAATTCTTTCCTCGGTGCATCCAGCTTGCGTGTTTTTTTTAAGACCTCAACATCAGCCATAACAGAGAATGGAGTGCGTATGTTTTCAAAATACTGGATGGATAATTTCTTCAATGACTGTTAATGAGCAAAGCGTACTCCACATCTGAGTTTCAGGCTGTGTTGGATGTGTAGAGTGTCTGTGATGTAGCTGTTCTCCCCATTCACACGAGTAACTCCTGACACAGCTGGGGTTTCAGTTCAAAGGCTTGCATGTTCGGGTCTCATGTTCAACGATCTCCAGCAATATCGCTTGAATTCAAGATTTCTGTTCGCTTCAAGTTACAGAAATCGTTTTCCTGAAGTGCTCAGGGGAAAGGCAGCGAAGGCAAGTCCACCCTGCTTCTCTGAGCTTGAGAGAAGAGCGAAGGGCGTATTCCTGCCACCTGGGCAGAGGAGCACCTGGAATCATGTTGGATCTTAATATTTCCAAATAATGGGATGGGACTGCTGGGAGACGTTCCTCAGGCTTTTATTGCAACATCAGCCTCAGTACAGGGTGAGACAATTGAAAGATGGCAACAGTTCATGTCTTGCCAACAGCAGCCAAAATTTTCTGTGTTACAAGGCCTTTTAAGAGTTTTCTAAGCAACAGGAAATTAAGAGCTTACAGACGTCTGCATAAACCAATCATTAAAAGTACACGCATACCTAATATCTAACAATATATAGGTGCTTGTTTCATATTTTTTTGCTATTCAGAAACTTTTTATACTCTTCTATAAACAAAGCACAAAGACTCATTATTAAACTTTTCTATCATCTTGTTTAATGTGTTTTTCTGCTTGCTAAGGCCTAACTCTACATGGCACAAAAACAGTCTTACTGTTCTATATCCTCATTCTGGCATCTTTTTAACTTTAGGCCTACATCTACACTGATCATTTCTATTCCCCACAGAATGAGTTAGAATTCAACTTTATGGTATCAAGTCTCAAACTATTGGTGAGGGATTGCTCCTGGCATAGACCTTTTGTGGTGCAGTAATGTCCGTTCAGTCTGAGTTACTCAGGAGATTTAAACTGGTTTTTGTTGAGCCCGAACTAATTAGCATCTCTGAGGGACACCACGTACTTGCCTGGGCTGAGCACTGACGGAAGCAAGCAGGTTCCCCTTTTGGAAATTCACGGGAGATCTCTGGAGGCTCTGTAGGCATCCCCTCAGCACTGATCTTTCAGGAGGGAGGAAAGAACACTGGGAAGGTGGAAGACTCTTTTCTGCTCTTTGCTTCTGAAGCTCAGCAGACAAATTTGGTGCAGGTTCACATTACACTCTAGAAGACGTTGAATGAATCACCTCAGAATTTTTTGGCTGATGGCATTACATAAGGATAGGACTTAAAATGGGGTGTCATCTGACTGTTGCACAGCTTTGTGCAAATAGAGAAGTTTTTTGATTTAACATTTCTCCTTATCTGACACTCTTTAAAATAATTATCTACAGTTACTTCAGTTTCCTTTTCCATGCTTGGTGACTGATTCCAGTGATGCTACAACACTAGAGCAGAATTGTTTCCTGGTTGACTCTCTTCCCACCTGCACTTTATGGCTTAAATAATAATTAAAATGCCTGAGCATGTGTATAGTATTCTCTGAGGAGCAACTGGTAGCTTAACACGAGATCTGGGGAGTTTGCATCTTTTGGAGGGATGTAGCATCTGACTTTACATTGCAGGCAGTACTTGAATACAGGAAATCCAGGCTGAGAAATTATATGGAGTGAATAGAAGATGAGTGCTAATACACCTGGTGGTGTTTGACAGGCTCTGTTGTTTTTGTGCCTGGAGAGAGGAAGAAGGTAAAGACGACATCAGAAATGGGCTGCAGTAAGTAAAGGACAGCAGAGTGAGTAAAGGATGTCTGTGATACCAATGCACATTTTGAACTTGTTTATTTATAGCTTGCATGTGTCATGTATTTGGAAATAGAAGAGCTATTTGGTCACAGCCCTGCAGTAGCACATGCTTGGCAAGGTGCAATAACTTAGTACTTTTATTTTTAAATATTTTTTTTAGTATTTAGTACTTCCAGTAGTTTATAACAGTTTATTAATTTGGTTCTTTTAAGGTGAGTGCGTTTCTCTCAAGACTGGCAAGTCACATACTGTTTCTAAATCATCCAAACACAAAGCCATCCCTCTTAATCTTCTGGCCTAAACTTGAGATGTGTTTTAGCTTTGGCAAAGAGAGATGTGTTCTGGACTGAGTTCAAGGTCCCAAGATTTTACCATATCTGGATGTCCCCTTGCCTGTGTTTGTTCCCCTTTGGCTTTCATCTTTCGGCAGCTCACTGGCAGCAAGGCTGAGGGAAAAGGCCACTCTGAGTGACAGACACGGAGTGTTCTCAGTCAGGGCTCTCTGAAGGAGCAAGTGCAACTGTTCGCATCGCAGGTTTGATTGCCAGAATTTGCCTCCTTCCTTTGGAGAGCAAGGAGGGGTGGTTCAGTGGCTGTGCAGCTGATTAGAAGTAACTGGGGCTACCAGAGACAGCTCTCGGTTGCCAAGTGACTTAAAACAGATTGTTTGCTGGTGCTCTGCTGATTTGATTAATGACCCGAATCAGCTGGCTTGGAGCGAATCACTGCCAGAGTCTGTTAAACAATGAAAACAGGAAACTTGTGTGTCTTGAATCTGTGTGCTACCGTGGTGTCAGCAGACATAACAACGCGGAGGCTTTGCTGTGTGTGGGGAAGAGAAGGATATTTAGGAACTGAGTATGCCCCAGCCACACCCAGGCCATGGACCGTGCTGGGATGTGGGAACTGGCAGCGGCCTCTGAGGAACCACCTGCTTCCTTGAGATTGCAGGGAGAGATCCCAGCTCTTGCTTTCTGCCCCAGCATATGTTTCCTGCTCTTGGGTTTGGGCCTGTGAAGAGAGCGTGGCTGGAGGAGAAGGAATTTCAGAGGTGCCCTTGGAGAGTCTGGAGCTGCGGATCAAATGTGCGAGGCAGCTGGGCTCCCCGCTCCTTGTGCTCTGCTGACAGGGAGGGAGAAGGGGAGTAGGACACAACCGAGGATGTGCCTCACTTGGGGCAGGTACTGGGAGCAAGTGGCAAAGAGGAGGGGGAAGTCAAGTTTGATGGGGAATATTCCTTATAATTTCGGTAGTGACTGTATTAGGAAATTTGCAGCAGCTCTCTTGCAGGCAAAGCTCTTGTGAAGCATCGCGATCTACCCGGGCGAGCTAAGGCTGTTTGCCTCCTCTCATGATTGCTTCACAGCACAGCACTTCAGTGTTAGCGAAAAACTTTGATCACTTTGTTGTAAGTGGCCGAGACTGAAGTTGTTGCTGTCCATGGGTGTGGTTTTCACAGAGAGCTTTTGCAAGGGTGGTGGGGCAGAAATGAGTGTGGGAGACGGCCCTGCTGATCCGTGCAGCTCAGCATTGGCCTGGTGACTTGGGCTGTTTTGTCCAGATTTATTTGAAGTTGCTGTGAGGAGGAGGTAGAGGATACTGGGGGTGTGAGCGGGTCCTTCTTCATCTCCTGTGATATCACTTTCATATGTGTTAAATATTATCACCATCTTCTATAAAACTTGTTGTATTAAAGCACGTTACTAAAAGCAACAGTGATGATTAAGTAATTTCCGAGGTTATTAGAAATGCAAACCTGGGAAAGTTTAAAAATATTTTTATGTCAAATAAGCATACAGAATTAATAAATTATTCTCACAGAAACATCTGAAAGTAAGACAAATACAAACAAGTCTGCCTGCCGGTAAGCCAGGACCAACGAATTCATGAAAGAAATGGTCAGCCTGTTAGCTCAAGTACATTGAACACTTTCTTGTCCCAGAGGAGTTTTTTTGGGAAAGCAATTCCCTGACAGAACTGACCAGCATTTGTCTTTCTGGGTACAGCAGTAGCAAGCAAGGTAGTAAAGTTATTTTTCTTGGTACCAGATTGCGATATAACCAGGTGATGAAGTTTTATTTCTGGACTTTTAAGCAAAATGTTCCTCCATTTTAAGCTTTAGTCGTCTTTTTGTTTGAGGTTTTTATTTGAATAAGTGGATAGTTTGGGTCCATATTTGGCTCAGATACACGTGGCTTAAATCAATGAATGTTTTCCGGTATTCATGTTGGATTCAAGAGCAGCCAGGCAGTAAAGCAGATTGTTGTACAGGATCAGGTGGAGAAGATTTCCCCATTCACCATTCCAAACACACATTCTCACAATTCTCCTGGTAGATGTTTTACAGCTGTGTAAATACTCAATTTGTGCTGCTGCTTATCTTGCCTGCTTGCTCCATTTTTAAAACCATAACACTGATCTTAATTCTGTGTATAATGTCTTCCTACCAACTCAAACAACTCCTTCCCCTGGGTTCATGTTTCTAATTGCAGCTTTAGATCAACTCTCTTCAATGTAACATTTCTTGCCTTTTGATCTTGATGCCTACTTCAAACATGTTGTAATTAAATATGCATCTGCCACATCCTAAGCATTCAGTCTGCAGAACTGCTGTAAAGCTGAAATTGCTCTCTGTTCTTAGCTCAGTGAGCCAGGAGGGTCTAAAGAGAAGCTTGCTAGTGACTGATTTTGTTTATACTGTTATTTGAGTGTTTTAATAATTTTGAGCCTGCTAGTGTTAGTTTTGTTGTTTTAAGACCTATGAACTTGTATCAGATTACAAGGGCAGTTATCAAAGCACTTAAATAACTTGTAGATCTGGTCAACAGCTTAGTTTTGGATGTGGCTGTTATGGGAAGATGTAAAGAAAATGCAGAGTTGTGGGGTGTACCTAATTCTGTGCTGCTGTGCCCTATTTCTCTGTGATGCACGAGCATCTGACTGTAAGATCCTCATCCCAGTAATGGTGGGTCTGGTTGTGTGCTGCTGGAAGCTGGATGTCCTGATCCAAGCTGTGCCTGTCTCCTTGTTCAGGAGGGCAAGGAGTAATGGGGAGTAATTTACTATTTATTACCGGATCAGACACCTGAAAATCCGTAAAGCACTTGGCTTTGTGTTCTGGTGGAGGTGGAGATTCACAGATGCACGTGGTGCAGTAAGCTACTATAAAAATGCATTTATATGCCCCGCATACCTGAAGTCTGTTCTGGGAAGAGATGTTTCTTTTACAGCTCTGCTGAGACACCTCTCCACCTTTAGTGCAATGGTGTCTGCAGGATTTCTGTGGCAGAAGGGTTGAGGATTAAAACTGGCTGGGGAAAAAAGTGATACTTTTGGAGTGTTAGAGGTTACCTGAGACCTCATTCTGGATTCTTCGTCTTCTCTCTTTCTCTGCCAGCAGAGGCTTTAAAGTCCAGTGTCTAGTCTTGAGACAGTACATGTCCAAACATCCTTTCAGCACTACCTGCCTTTTCTATTACTCTGAGATGTTTGATAATGATTTAGCCGTTATTGTTTGACTTTCCTGGGCTGGTTCACATGAAAGGCTGGATAAGATCTTAGAGGCCATTTATAGGTGGGAATGTGCTTTGTGATGGTACGTATGGACCATGGTCTCTGCTAGTGAACTTATTTGGCTTTAAAGCAAAACCAAAAGGCACTTCAGGCCTCCCTCTTCCCACCCCCTCAAATACTGCACTGGATGTCACTCATCAAATTCTAAAAAAGGCTTAGTGTTTTTCTAGTCTTTTAGCATAACTCACTGAAATACCACAGCAAAAATACCCTTTCTTCTGAAATTGGATGATTTTTCCAGGAAGCTCACTTTAATTTAGTGATTTCTTCACATTAGGAAGTGGAATACTGTAATGGGAGAAAGTGAAATTTCACTTAATCAGGTTAACAGTGTTAAACTATAGCCTTCCTAAAGGGTTTGTGAATGGAGGAACACATGGGAAAACTAATATAAGTTAATTGTTAAAGCAGCTTGTTGCACTGCATCAAAACTGTGTGTGGATGCTTTTCTTCACCGTTAAAGTGGCCTAATTCAATTGAGATCTCTTCCAGACTTAAGTAAAGAAATCACATTAAAGTCCCTTTCATTCTGAAGGAAGGCATCTACATAGAATTTAACTCATCTTCTTTAAGTTCTGTGTTAAACTAATGCCTGCTGGCTTCCCTGAGCATCTGCACAGTCATGTCCTGAGAGCTGGAGACCCTGTCTGAGAGCTTCCCTCAGCTTCAGTGACAATTTTATTGCAGATAAGTGTGGCAGTCTGGCCCCTCTGTAGAACTGTACAGTGTGACAAAAATGTAAATATGTAATTAATTCCTACCCAGTAGATATGCTTGCTATATCCTAATGTGGTTTAATACGGAGTTAATGAAGCTCTAAAGAAATGTTTTTCAAGTAGGATGTTATAATTCGTTTCATCATTATGCATGTTGACTATTGCAACCTTTGAAATGAAAAGGTATGTGGAGTATTTGAAGCGCACTTTACATTTGTTACAGGTGAGACAGTACCTGTTACTGGTTAGGATGTAGAAATTGGGATTGGTTGCACTAAAATAGCTATAACCGCTTTGTGATTGATTTATGGGTTTGGAAAAAGACAATAAACATTTTGCAGGATATGAGAGGCTCCTTGTAGATATCACTTAATAAATGCACTCATTAATGTCTTCTACTGGTAGAAGACATTGTGTCATAATCACGTAATTATGTGCTCCAAAGTGAGATGATTTTCTAAGTATTGGTACTGTTGTTCCAGAATTTTTTTTGCAGAGGACAAGCACAGGTTTGTTTCAGAAGTCATGTGCAAATGTTCAACTTTTTCTTTTAGTGTTTTTCCTCAAGTCTGGAGCTGGAGCTTAACAAAGACTTGCATTGACCTTGCCGGTATTTTTGAAGCAGATCTCAACCCTCAAGAAAAATCCTTATGTTTTGATATATTCCTTTCAGTAGACTCCAGAAAGAAATAGCTTGTGAATATCTTGGCAGATAAAAATGTTAGAAGCACACAGAATGAAGCCTCCAAGAAATCCTGCTCTGGCTGAGCTGGCATTCTGTTTGGCAAGCAGGAATCTAAGGATTCACATATTCTGTGTGCCCTGATCCCAACCATTTCCGACAGCAGCTGCAGCTGGTGTCTGGCTTTTTGGGTTTGCCTCATTGTGTCACAGTTCCCCTCTTCAAGACTGTGTTGCAAATGATCATCGGAGGAAGGGAAGGGTGCTGAATTCCCGGATTTGGAATATTTACAGGAACTTTGGCTGTGATTCAGCACACTGGGATTTTGGGGCTGTGTGTGGAAGTCAATGTTTGCAGGAAATCAGTCGAACTGGGGCGTGAGCTACTGGTGCTTCAAGAGCTCGGTGTACTTCTGTTAATTTGCTGAGTGTCCAGGGCAAACACCGTTGTAAGAATTGGTGAATTTGGGCCCTAATTTACCATCTAGGCTGATTTGTGAGATGTTCTCAAAAGTGAGAGACCATCCTGGTGATCCATCAGTGGCTGCTGTGTGCTGTGGGGTTTGCCCGGTTTAGGGGCAGTCATAGCCCTTGATCTCTGACCCGAGAGGAGAATTTACAGCCTATTAATATGTGCTAATTGCAACCATCAACAGTCACAGCCACATCCATAGGTGTCATGGTGGCCTTGAAATCCTGAAATGGGTCAAGAGCTGTGTCACATGAAATTGCCTTTGGAAGTGCAGGGCTGTCTGGAAGATTTACCAGGCAAGTGGGGCAGAATCAGCATCTCCACCTGTGCACCTGCTTATGGGCTGGAGAAGTCTTTACCAGGATGGTTACCTTGACCAGAGCAGACAGACTCAGTATAGCCCTGTCTGGCAGCTACTCCTGCTGGCAGTCTTGTCGTCTCTTTGAAGAGAATCCTCTCGATCTTGTCGTGATGGGGATCCTCCTCCCTGCATTGCCCCATCTGTTCATCACACTCACCCACAGATCCTGAGTTTTTGTTTGCTTGTTAAAAAATTGTTCCAGTGTTGTCCGTGGAGAACTCACATGTTATATTGCCTTTCTTGGAGTTGGTCAGTTGTTTCCTGATGTGGATGATCAGGCAACAGAGACTCTTCCAGGCTTGCACGAGCCTCCCCTTTCTCCAGATTCTGTTTCCTGCTTGTGGTATTTGGAATATCTGTTGTTTCCCTGGGTTGTTAACGGTGCCATTGGCCAGACTGGATGCCAGGGTGTAACTCCTTGCCATTAGTGGAAATGTGCATGATACTGGTATTTTGACTTCTAGGGAGGTTGCGTTTCCCAATAAAATAATGATGGGGAAGAATGTTTAGCAAGTGATTCATCCTTTGCTGAGATGATTATGTACCTTCTCTTCTTCAAGCTCTTTATCTCTTGTGAGTGATTGTCATGTATCCCTCTTGATGAAAGAGGAACCTTCCTAAATTGAAAGGTACAGAGCTAAAATTGTGCATGTTTAGAAGTGCACTCTGCCAGTGTAGAGGAGTTTGGTCTTGTGGGTCAGTGCCTGAGGCAGCTGAACACAGTCCTGTGTTCACTTCAGCTGCAGAGCTTTGGCCTTACCTTGGCCAGTTCACTTTATTTGTGGCCTTTTTCCACAGAGGGGAGTAAAAGTCACACTTTCTTTTAGACCCTTATAACACTTTTTTTTTTTTTTCCTTCTGTAATTCTTGCTTTGGTTTGTAAACTCCTCTGGGTCGGGGCTGTTCCATATCCCACCCAGGTCATCACTTGCTACAGTCTGTCTCAGGGCACAGAGATAGGAGAGCACAAGGATCCTTGACTCCGTTTTTATCACCTTACACTGTTGAAGCCCTGACAGACATTGCCATGCCAGCTTAAAGATATTTTGTTTAGTTTTTCTTGGTACAGCTCACTTTGTTTTGCCGAGTTGACAAAGCTAACCTATAAATAGTTACAATAAGTTTGTCTGTAATAAATATTTTTCTTGATGAGTTGTTGTGGCAATGTTTATTAAATGTATTCTTACTTCATTCTAGTGTCTACACAGGGCGGAGAGCAATTAAACTGTGTCATGGGCAAAGCCTTATTATAATAACATAAAACCCTGAAGCTGGTCTTGCCTTTAAAATTGCACAGCCATGCTGAGCGACAAATAACCCAGTACTTCACTCCAGCTGAGGTGTTTACCCAGCCATCTTCCCTTCTCCACGAGAAACTTTTTAAGGTGGATGTGCTTTGCAGTCTGCCACCAGAGTTGACACAAGCAGGAGGTATCCTGTGGTGTGAAGTGCAGAGTTAGCGGGTTCCCCCCAGAGCATGGTGCTGGCAGCACGCTCTGCCCTCTGTGCCCACGCTGCAGTTCAGCTTGGTGACCTTTGCTGGTGCACAGACAGGAGTTTAATCACATCTGGTCTGGTCCCAGCTGGTGACATCTCTAAATAGTTGCTTAGTGCTCGGCTGGAAATAGTTCAGTTCAGAAAGGAAAAGTTGTTTTTTCCCTGGTTCGGTGAGACATTGCACTTGCTGAGACACCAGCCAGATTGTGGTGCTGGCTGCTTCTGGGAACAAGACCCTTGGGTCAGGCCAGCCTGTGCTGTTCCAGTGCATTCCCCAGGCAGCTTTTCCTAGCTGTAGCCCGAAGGTTGCTGTGCAGAGCTGAGATGGAGGCTCTGGATACAAGCCTTGGAGGCAACTCAGAAGCAGCAACCTTTGGGAGCATGCAGGTGTGGTGGTTGTGCTGGGAGCAGGCGTGGATGTGGCTGGTGGCTCGGTGCAATGTGACACGAGACTCTCGTTAGAGGCAAACAATCTCATGCTTCAGTTGGAGCCTTCACACATGTTATTTAACTACCCACGTGGGAGGGGAAAGTGCCACAGTTCGCTCTCCTGTACTCTGTGGAGTGAAGTGGAGCAATTCTGTGGGTGTCCTCAGTGTTGTTCCTCGTCTGTGTGGGTGATGTAGACAAACCCCACCCTGGTTTTGAGGTAATTTAAATTACTTGTTTCTGCTTTGTTTCTTGTGTTCAAAGCGGAGAGAGAAGAGGGTGGGAGCCTGTTAGTTCTACTGGGAGAACAAGCAATTTCTCATAGCGTTTTAGTGCTTTCTGGCTAAAATTTCTGCTGGAGAATTCAATGTGCTCTAAGCAGGTCTAGTGCTGGAAAGAAATTAAAAAGCTATTGCAAGGTAGGAATGTTGGTGTTGGTATTAGGCAACATTATTGTTCCTCACCTCACAAAAGCCTTTGGAGTTAGTTCTGAATTTTCTGCTGTGCTTATCTACTGCATTTAGCTCACCAGAGCAATCCTGTGCTCTGATTTCTAAAATTGGGCTTCACTGACATCCCTTGGAGTTCCTGTGTGTGCTGCACAATTAGCTCAGCCAATATGCAAGGCCATGCTTTGGCTGGGAGTATTTTCTTTTCAAGAAAGACCTGATAAGTTCTAATTTCTTTTATCAAGTCACAAAGCACTATCTGTTTATTCATGTGAAAACTAGCAGAAAAGACTGAGGCTGGAGCCTTGGCTGTGTGACAAAACGTCCCTTAGAGTGAAGGCCATGCCTGGAGCATCTGCCGTTTTATTGGGAAGAGCTGGAGTCCTGATTGCCCCGGGGCTGTTGGTGAGTCTCTGGAAACCCCTGGCTTTCAGAGGGTCTGGGCTAACCCAGTTTGAAGGAAACAAAACCAGAAAATCCCTGCCATGGTGACTGGATAGAAATGCCGTGAGTTGCATTTCAGTGCATCTTCAGTGTCCGCCCCCCAAGACGGTATTTTTTCCTCTGACTGTACCTCTCTCTCTGTGGCAATGCCATCTGCTCTAACCCAGTTTGCCTAATAGAAATAGGCATAATTCTTCATTTTATGTGCTTAGAATTCACACTTTTGAGTGTCTGAATAATTTCTGTGGCTTAGGCAGGGTTTTTGCATGGTAACTACCCAGAATCTGGCAATTACTGTGCCCAGTGTACAGACCCCATGGGATACAGACCATGGTGGTGAGTTCCCCTAGAATGGGAATCCCAAAGTGATGATTTCAATATTGCACCATCTTTAAAAAATATTTATTTGGACTATTTAGCTTCAAACTTGAATGGAACACATGTGAGTGCAATGCATTTATGCAGTAGCTTTGCTTTGAGAGGGTGATTAATGTAAGATTTGTAGAAGGAAAATGATTTCTTCCAGTGGCTTGACTGTAATAACTGAGAAGAATAAATGTCCTAATTTAATATTTATGTAGGTGTCTCAGTAATAGGCATCCTACATCCTAATTATGTAAGAAAGAAAAGTGTCGGTGCTGACATGAGCTCATATATACTTGTAGGAAAAGAAGCACAGATAGATTATCCGTCCCTTATTTTACCATCTTTCACTAAAACATCTTGAATTAAACCTGGTTTATGATGCGTTAAATTACAATTGTTTCATGTTTTGTTAAATAAGAACTGGGCATTGTTCTCAGCATTTCTCACGTAGCTCACAAATTGCATAGCCTTTCTTCACTCCTCCAAGATATTATTAGAGAAAACACTTATTCATCTGGGATTTGTACCTGAACACATCATAATTCTGAAACTCTGATACCTTTGGAGTTTTGCTTTATACTGGATTCAATTTCTTCTAATTTTCTTAATTTTGCAGTGGTTTTGATAGCCAGAAAAGAACTCCATCCTGTGTTTATGGATAAACCAGAAAATAATTAGCTATTTTCTACTGCTTAGTTTTGTACACTAAGTTTGAGAAACATCGGACCGTTTCATTTGTGGGAAAACTTGAGAGAGGAACGTTACCAACTTTAGCGTTGTCCAATCAATTGGAAAGAGTGAGCACCTCTAGAATTAAAGTTCTAGATACAACTGGGCATGAATTCTTAAGCCCTTCTGAGCCAGAAATCTTTTCAATTTCATTCGTTGCGGCCATTCGTTTTTGAAAGAAATTTTCCAAGGCACACATTGCTGTTTTCTAGGGAGTGCAAGCTGTTTAAATGTCCTTTTGTGCCTTTGAAACCTCCTCTAAAGTTTTTATGAAGCATAAAACAGAGGAAATGCAATTAATTAGTGCAGTCTCTTATCATTCAGTAGCAAAGAGGAGCTGTTAAATGCTTTTAGAGCGCTACATTATAATAGGAAATTATTGTTATTCTTTCATACCAAGCTGACAAATCGGAGAATGCAAGGACTGATTTTGAAGGATGGAAAACAAACACACTTTATAAAGGCTTTGTTTGTGGCACAAGTTCACCTGTCAAAGCAGACAGGAGAAAGCAACCGAACTACGTAGAATCTTTTGTGCTCTTAGTCACCATTTTTGGTTGGAAATTGATGCTTCTTTGTGATTTAGATAATTCCTTTAAGTCTCAGGTGCTCTAAAAAACTGTCTTCCTTTTAAGCAGTACTTTGCAAATTAAAGTCTACCCAGTGATGCAGAGCATCTGAAGGCTTTGCTGCTTTTAATGAAAATAGGCAGAAATTTTAATCAGGGGACGATCTCTGCCTGAGTAAGGGTCGATGCTTTGACTGTTGTGTTTTTAGAGGCTGTCATGTCCTGATTCAGAAATACCTTCCAATGTTGGGGTGTAGACAGAAGTTATAATCTGTTTAACGTGCTCCTGGGTAGGGGATGGAGATGTTTCCATGTCTTTTTCTGGGTACAGGCTGAGAATGAGTGAAGGACCATTTGATTTAACAGGCCCAGGTAACAAGCCAAGCCCATGTCACATGGAATAGCTCTAAAGCATCTGTTTTGCTCGTGGCTGAATTACAGTTTTAAAAGAACAAGCTCGTTTCTCTCGGTGTTCTTTCGCAGTAACAGTAGCAGTTGCTTTCTAAGCCATGTCCATCTGTTGATTTTGGAGGAGCTTTCAGGGAGGTAAGAGATGATCAAATGCTGCTCTGCAGCTCAGGTTCTGATGCTGCCCCAGGCTTTGTCAGTGCGGAGGAGTTCCTGAATGTGCTATAAATGTCCTCTTCTTCCATGAATACTTTTAGCACACCTAGACTGCAAGGTTAATGCTTTGGGTTGGGTGAGAATAGAAATGAATGAGAATGAAAAGAAACTGGATAATGTGGGTGCGACAGGGGAGAAGTCAGGCTCTGGTCAAGTCAGTACTAAACCTTTGACGAGCTTTGCTGCTTTTTGTTCACAGTACTTCATGTGTGCCTTGAGATAACAAAACTTGGGGCTGGGACTGGAGTGTTTGCATTTTAAATGATTTGTGACTAAGGGGAGCTTTCCAGTTTAAAACCAGGGTGGAAATACATAATCAAGGTAATATAAAATACAAAGGGCAATATTTTTCCATAGTGAAAGGAAGCCTTGAACAACTGTCCTCGTGTGGGGCTGTGGTTCAGCTGAGCTCTGTGTCACAGTGGCTGGAAAAGAAATAACCTTAGAAATGTTATGCTCCAGATCATTTGCTTTAAACAATTTTACCTTTTGAACCAGCTATTATCCTAGCTTGGACATAAAATGAAATATACGCTTACCTGTTCTGACTAATTCTTGTGAAATTTAGTGTTTCTGAATGTCATGTTTTGTACATTTGAAGAGCTTTAGTGTGAGGTTGCTCCTGCCTTTAAGTGGAGCTGGTAGCAAATGTTTTCTCCAAGTGTTTGAGATGGTAATTCTTTTTAGCAGAGATTGCTTAGTTCATCAAATAGCTTCTATAAAACACTTCTGTTTTCATAAGAAATATGTGCAGTTACACTGGAAAACATGGAGCTGTTCCTTTTCTGGGCTGCCAAAGACAAAATGTTTCCTTTTTCTGCAAGAAAATATTTTTTTTTTTTAAATAAAAGCCTGACAATGTGTTATTTCTCACCAAAATTTCCTGTGAGAAAAATTCCTGCTCATCAACTCCTTGGGGAAGGAATTCTTGTGCTGCAGCTTCTCCTTGTGGGTGCAGCCTGATCAGAACCGTGGGCACGTGGTGGCTGCTGAGCCATGGTGATGTTCTCCTCTGGAAAACAAGGGTTTGTTTTGGCAGGGTGGGAAGGGACACAGCTTTTTGGGGCTAAGTTTGCAGTGACATCTGGCTGTGGAATAAATGGTTATGGTTAAAATCCATACAGCAAAGGATGTAGTTGGTTTAGGAAGTGTCTGGGGTTTTTTTATTTTTTTATTTTTTTTAAAATTCTTGTTTAAATCTTTAGCTCTTTCTGATCAGAAATGTGCTTCTCCTATCTTCTCCCTTTAAAAAAGACAAGGGAAGAGCAAATAATTCACCACCAAATCACTGTTTTCCATCCAGAAAAATCTGTTTTGTTTTTGCTCTGACTTCCTCTTTATTTACATAGGAAAATAAATATGGGAATTTGTTATGGCAAGTGCAAAACAGATTTTTTTTTTTTTTTTCAGATGGTACTGGCAGGTTACGGTTGGGAAGTGGTGTTGAAAATAAAGATTTAAAATGTAGAAATAAATTCTTTTAAAAAGTTCATTGAAAGTTTTATGATCTAGCTTTGATTTTACTTTAAAATGGCTTTTCTGGAGATGTTCTTACCCAGGATAGGCTGGTTTGGGCTGCAGAAAGATAGGGAGGATTGTGATGGAAAGGTTGATGCTGATTTTCCTTAAGTTTATTTGGGTTTTGTGAATTTGTGTTGCTGACAAGATAGTTGCCTACCCTGAGTATTAGAGCTGTATTTCACACTGATGCCTTCTGGGTGTGAGAGCTATTTAAAGCACTTGGAGCCCACCATAGCCATGCTTTAATGTGCTGCCTGTAAATCTGGATAGTAACAAACCGGGAGGGTGCCTGATGGGCTGAGGGCTCTTTCCCAGCCCCTCTGAGCCTTTCCTGCTGCCATGGAGAGAGAAAGGGATGCCCAAGTCTGGGCTGGAGATGGATTCTTCTGATTTTATTTGCTAGCAGGAAGATTATTGTCCTTTTCTTTTTCTATTTTCTTTTCTTTTTTTTTTTTTTTTTCTGTTCCAAGTATGAATTCTTGTGCACTTCTCGTGCTGCTCATCTGTTGTTGGTTTTTGAGACGAATCTTGTGAGTGCACCTGAAAAGCTGATGCAGGGATGCTCTGGCTGCTGGTGCTCAGTGCGTTGGACAGGTCCTGCTGCTTTGGAAAGGCTGAAGTTACCTGGCAAGTCAGGTGAATTGCATTTCTCATCTCTTCAGGCAAAGTCACATTGTTTTTCTGTACATGAAGCTATTTACTGAGCCTACTTTGTGAAACTAATGTTTTGTAGAAAGCAGTTCTTGGCTTATGGTCCCAAAAGGATGGGGAGAAGTGGAGACAGAGAGAAACTGGTGGCTGTGAGGAGAATGAAGAATTCCTGATGGAGCCTAGATGACCTCTCCTCTGAAAATACACAATTTTACAGGCAGCTGTAGATTCCCCTTTGAAATTCACATCCATTGTACTTACTCAGATGCTGTCAATAAAAGTTTGTCAATAATAAGCCACCTCATCCAGTGCAACGTTTAGTTCTTATATTTTCTAACTCTCTCTTCAAAATACCCCCTTGAAAAGCAGTTACTTTATGGTGTTCTCCATAAACATCCCTCTATTCAGAAGCAGAGACTGGGACTGAGGTCATTGTTAAGTAAGTGGCAGTCATGAACTTCTCTTCAGCTGGTGCCTATCAATAAGTCCATTTATTAGTAGACTCTTTGAAACTGCAGAACTTGAGATATTTCTTCTGTCTATTCGCTTTCTTCTTTTTTTTTTTTCCTTTTTTCAGCATACAGCAGAGCTCGTAGGTGTTTAATGGCTTTTTATAGTTTTTTCTTTTTAAATGTACTTAACTTTTTTTTAAAGTAGTGCAAGGGAGTATAAGCAGTGAAATTGCCTGAGTGTTTGGAGCTTTTATTAACATGCTCCATCCCACAGACGAGAACATGTCTTTAAGTTCTTAAGTTCAAGTTTAATCTGGGCATGAGACCAAGGACTTCAAATTTATGTCCAAATCTTGTATCTGATCCTATGTTAAACACATCCAGATGGAAGGTGATATTCTAATGTTAACAATCTGCTTCCCCTCCCTCTGCTGCCTTTCTAAGAAGTTGCTGACAAGTCTTTCTGACAGTCTTTTTTAAGTAAATGAGATCAAGTATATTGAAGGTCTTTTATGGCAACAACCTCTGAGAAAGATTAGACTTTGCAGTAGCGCTGCAGAACGTGGATTTGCTGATATTCTCCCCTAAGTGCTGGGTGGCACAGCTCACCTCCGGGCTCCCAGAACTTAAGGTCTGTTCTGGTCCTCCTACTCTGTACATCCCATGCAAATGGATGCCATTTGTACAATTTACTGTTAGTAATTTATGAGAATTTAATAGGTAAATAATTTCTTGATGAATCTGTACAGCTTTTCATCTGGTTTTTGAAGAGCAGGGGCTTTTCCTATACTGTTGTCATTCTGGGTCATCCTGGGCATGATGCCTTACTCATCTTAAGTGATGTTGATGTAGTTCATTGAAGGATGTGGAAACCAAACATTTCTCCTTTACGACCGGGACATAAAAGATACAGTGCATCTTTGACAACAATAATTGTTTGTTTTTGCCTGATTCTGTGCTGAGCTTGTTGCATTTCAGGTCTTGAATTCCTTGTGTCTCTGCAGTTAATGTGTGTTAGCTTTCCTGCTTAGCACAGTCTGATATTTAGGTGCATGTCAGAAGAGCTGCATTTGAATTATTTGGCACCACTGATAGAACCAATTGGTGCTTTCTGTGTGTAGGGTCAGTCTGCCTCCCATCCCATCTGGATTCATCCCCCTGTGCAGTTACAAAGCCTCATCCATCCTCAGCCTTTTCCTGCCCTGCAGGTCTTTAGCAGTCCTTGTCCGAGAGTCAAACAGTGCTTGCTTGGGTGGAGCTTAGGCTGGATGAGCCTTTGCCCGTATTTTTACCAGCTGTGCTAAAAAGCACCAAACCCCTTTAGGATTCCATGAGAGATTTTTTTCAGAGCTGGTATCTCCTGCCTTCACTGAAGCCATCTGTAATGCTGAACGCTGCATATGTCAGAATTGCCTGGTTTGTGTGTGCTGCTAGAAGCTGTCCTTAACCTCACTGAGTCCAGTGTGCAGTGCTGTGACAGCAGTCCCTGGCCACTGTGGGCCTCCTGCTCTTTTTTCTTCTGCAGAGGAATACATGGTAACATTAATCTGTAAAAGTACCAGAGAACAGATCCTGCAAAGGAGCATTCATTAAAGTGTTTTTCCTGGTGTGTAAAATTTCTGCTGTTGTGTAGGCATAGAATTCTGGAGGAGTTTTACCAGTTGTTTTACAGAAATGTTTAGAGGTGTTTAAAATTATTCATTTTAAAATGGCACTAGCATACCTTGGAGTCTGGCTAGAACTTTACAAGTGGTGATGCCTTAAAGTCTGCAGATGATGTTCACTGTTGCTGGACTGTATCCAGGTGTAATTCTGGCTGTGTCCAGGCTTTCCATCCAGCTGGAGAAACAGACACTGGTGATGGGGTAGGAGCAGAGCTCAGAAGCTCTTTGGGATAAGCACTGACCACCTTCAGGTACTCAGCAGATCCCAAGTCATTGCTGTAACAGAAGTATGCCCTTTTATAATCCAAGTGCAGGTATCTTCACACGCACAAAATTTTAACTTGACAGTGTATTTTGTGTAAATAAATATACATCACCCTACTGGGGTAACCTCCTCAATATGCTGCACAGGACCATAGAGGTGTAGTGTCAGCAGCAGGGACAATGCTTCACATCAGCTTGGAGCTCTCCAGCTTCTACTTTGCAGCCTGAGCACCCTCTGTCCCCAGACTGGCTCCTGAAAACTATGATGTCAGGCCAGCAAAGAGTTAAAGGAAAAAGGGTTCATTCAATTCTGCCCTCCCAGGGTGAAATCGCCTGGCCTGTTCAACTAACATCAACTTCTCACTTTAGAGCTAATTTGTATTGATTGAATTTCAGCCTGGCTCTGCGGTTGCCTTGTAAAGCTCATAAGCATGCTAGAACTCTAGGATGTTATGCTTCCATGATGGAATACAGGCAGTAGGTAATGCCCAGGAATTTTTTGTGATCATTAGGGACAATCTCAGCTTCCAGCCTGCAGAGCAGTCTGTTCAGCTCCTGGGAAGGCTGCGCTTGCACAGGGCCCTGAAAGCTCTTCAAACTAATTCACATTACTGTGATCATCTGTCTAATTGTCTTTCCTTTAACTTTCATTAGCGGGTTCTGCATCGCTCCATTTGTCTCCCTGAACGAAGATGAAGATAAATTCAGTGGAGTTACGACAGTGCAGCAAGCGACAAGAGCTGCGTGTACGTGGTGTGCAGAGATGATGATTTATTGGCCTGTGTGGTGGCAGGAGAGGGTGTGCTGAGGAAGGGCCAGAAAAGAAATGCTTAAAAAGATCATCTCAACCAGCAGTTTTCTCTGTTCCTTTTTTTTTATTCCCGTGTCCATCTGCACTCTGTCTCCTGCTATGGAATGATATGCTGATTTGCCTGCGTGCAAGCATTGAACTAAAATTCCTGTAAGCTTTTATTAGTTGGAAGGAAGTCTGTTTTGTGGCTAAGAGGCTGGGCTGGAAATTAGGAGACTTGGTCTTGTCTTCCAGGCTAGATATAGACTTCCTGGGTAAACAAAGAAGGTTCATTTAATCTTCCTTTACTTCAGGCCTTGATCTCCAATGTAGGGATTAATAGTACTTCCTTTGTCTCTTCCTGAATATCCCCTCTGTTGATACCTCTCTGAGATCCTTTTGATGATGTAATTGAAAATGTTTTGTGGGTTTTTTCCATTTATTCCATAGTCTTAGGAAAAAAAAACCTGCCCTCCGTTTTTTGTGGAGAGGTAGAACATTAAAGCAGAAACAAGACAATCTGCAACTGCTGCTGTTCTCTGAGCTGTGGCAAGTTTTACTGATAAACCCAGAAATCTGGGTAAATAGAGGCAAGAGAATTTCAGCTATGATACCGTGACCAGCTAAAAAGTGATTTGGAGCAGATGCTTTTGATCTGCAACATATTTGAAGAATCCTTCAGGAGGCTTTGAGGATGGAATATGAGTGATGCAAGGCTGGTGTTGGGCCTTAATGGGTTGTTGACAGCTATGATAGGAGGAGGGTTAGAGGCTTCAACTGCTGCTGGTGAGAGTTCCTCTGCAAATACTGGCAGCTCCCAAAGCAACATGCCTGGGAATATGCAGAGCAGACAAATGGAGTATTTTGTGTGGAGAGCAGTGTGGTACCAAGCCTGCGCTTCTGGCTTCTGCAATATACAAAATTGGCATCCTTGTGAAACTTTCTCAGCAAGGTTGTAAGCGTGGCTGGGGTCTGCATGATGATGCAAAGGTCTAAAACAGTTTTCATTGTGTTCAGCTTCTCATTGCTGGCTAATAACGGTATTCTAGCAAGGCTCTGTGTTAATGCTGTAGTTCCAAATCTTTATCCCATTGCACTTGTCCCCATGTGGAACTCTCCTGCCTTCAGGGCGAGGTGTGTGGAGTTAATGTTTGACAACCTTTGGCAGAAGTCGCAGCGTGTGGAGGAACAGCCCTGCCTGCCTCAAACTGCTCCATGTGGAGAGGGAGGGAGGTGCGGACTTCTCCCTCCCTCCCATGGCCTTGCCCGCAGCACAGGAATCTGGAAGTCTCCAGAGGAGCTGGTGAGGAACCATTTAATTCCAACCACTAGCAGGTAGCAGCAGGATCTGCTGTCAGCTACTCAGGCTGGATTAGCAGTGACTGCCTGCAAGCAGAAAGCTCAGTGACTCATCTTCATCTCTCGAGCCTTCTGACTTCCTCACCATGTTCCCTGCAGTTGGGCTTAAATTAACTAATCATAATTATTTCAGGATCTTTCCTCCCTCTGAAAACTTGCTTTTGCCTCTGCAAGCACACCAACAACCCCAAGTCTCTAGAATCTTCTGTTCACTGGAGAGGAAAAAGGAGAATTCAAAGTGTTTACTTTGAATTCCTTCCTTGACACCAATCAAAGCATTATTGTTGTCTTTACACAGTGCATTATCTCAAATCCTTCATAGAGGAATCTGCCCAATGTTTAATTTCCCTTCCAGTTCTGATTCTGAGGTGGAGTAGGATACACTTAGGCTCAAATTAGCAATAAGGGTAGGAAAAAACTAAGCATTAACCAGATTCAACCTCTGCTCCTGTCTGTCTGACCTACAAACTAGCCCAGCCTGAATTCTCCATGAAATATTCCTGCTTCTTTTCCATCTGGGATAGCACTGAATGGTCAGTGTTGGCAGGTGGGTTGAACAGAGGCTGTGAGTGAGCCCAGCTCAGGGCAAGAGTTGTGTGACCACTGAACACCATGTGGATGGCAAGGCCTGAGCTGCTTGGTGCAAGGACAAAGAGCCACTTCCAGAAATACTCGAGTTTCTCCCAGTCTGCAACCACCAGGACATCCATCAGCCGAGGTAATCCATCCTCCCTGACTTTGCACACTTGTCTCCTTCTTTGGACTCTGTCAAAGTGCTGGCATAATACTTCAGAAATACTTTACGCTGTGATCAGCAGGATTGAGGGGAAGCTGTTTGCCCCTGGCACTCCTTGTCCTCTCGTGTCCTTTGTCACCTGTCAGAAGCAATCAGTTTGCTACAGCGATGAAGTCAGGGCTGAAGATGCTGAAGGCTGCACTGGTTGTCCAGAGATAGAGGCAGGATAATTAGCATCCTGCCAGGTCACTCTTACTGTCATCTACTGGCCTGACTGTGGTCTCTCTCCAGAAAGAGGTGTCTTAAAGGTTTAGGAATTGAAATATAACCTTTTTCCCCTGTTCTTTTTTTTTTGTCTTTAAATACCTCCTTTTAATTCCTCCTTCCCGTGCTACCTGAATTTCTGCCAAACCATTTCTTATTAATTCTGTGGAGTATAGACAATCTTGAGAGGTGATATTTCATTGCATATTTAAAAAATGAGATTCTTTTCATGGACTGATGGATCTTGTGACTTACTTTAGACTAGGGCAATCACTGGATTTGCTGAAAGTTGTTTTTTTCTTTTTTTTTCCTCTCTCTATCCAGTGTTTCTTGACACCATGGCTACATTTCTTCTCTTTATAAAAGCAGCATGGTGGTGTTTTGCTCTCCAGTTTGCAGAATTTGGATAATCTATGATTGATGATTAAACAGGAAATAGAGAGGCAGACAGGCTTGGAGAAAGTTGGTGATGCCAAATCAACATTTTACATTTCCAGAATTATGCTTTCCAAAATATCTAAGCTTTGTATCTGTTTGAAGTGAGGCACCAATCTGATGGTGGGTTTGACTGTGTAGGGAGTTTGGTTGATGTAGGATGGTACTCAGTCAACACAACCAATTCTGCATTGCCCGGCAGGCTGTGTGTTTAAAAAAGAAAGGAGGATGACTCTGAATCTCTCATGGTGAGTGTCCTCCAATGCTGAAGATCATTTAACTCCCCTAAAGGATGAAGGTAGGGATCTACAGTCTTGAAGGATGTGCACATGTGGGGCTCCTTGGGGTGACAGTTTTTCCATGCATCACCATGGGGTTCATCTCACACCACTGGGATGCTTGTGACCCCAGGCTGTGCAGGACTGTGGCAGGAGGTAATAGGTGAAGGATTGGGCTGTTTTTTTTTCTCAAAACTGCTCTTTCTCAGGAGCCTGGAGGGAGCTCCTCTCTTGGGGAGTCTTCCCAGGCTCCTGCTGCTCTTGCCTGCCTTGCCGATGGCTGTAGTTGCCTTCCTTTGGAATGGAAAGTGCTAACAGGGCAGCTCATCAAAGCTGGCTTTTTTAGAGCTGCATGGGACAGCACAGAGTATTGTCACAGTGTGCTTGATCACCAGCCTTCCCACGCTCCACTTCAGCAATGCAACTTGGAGTTTTTGAAGGGAAGGAGGCTTGGGAGGCCAGAAACCTCCCTCTGCTTCCCTTGCAGCTTTTCCCTGTTGTCCTGTTGTGTAGCACTCTTCCAGTGTCCCCATGGCTTTGACTGCACTGTGATCTGGTGATTTATGGGCAGAGCCATCCTATACCAATAATTGCCCGGCCATCAGTGCAGTCACATCTCGCTTTTACTGATGTTCTCCTGTCAATACCCTAACACAAACAAGGAGCTCCTCCCCCAGTTGTGCAGGGCTGAGATGAAAGGCTCTGGCTTGGCTGTGG
This sequence comes from Chamaea fasciata, assembly GCF_029207755.1. Taxonomy (NCBI): domain Eukaryota; kingdom Metazoa; phylum Chordata; class Aves; order Passeriformes; family Sylviidae; genus Chamaea; species Chamaea fasciata. Next base: position 7,413,717 of record NW_027094088.1, on the reverse strand, counting down.
CATGTGGCGCGTTCCCGGTGTTGTTAATGGAAGCTGACAGTCTACATCCCGCTCCATCTGCTCCCAATTTATACCTCGAGATTTTTTTTGTCTCTGGAAAGGGTAAAATAAAGACTTGTGGAACAGAATTAGTGGTTCTGAAAGCTGTAGGGGAGGTGTAGCACATCTCTTTCTGTGCTTTCAAAGATAGAGGAAGAAAGACATTTTTAAATCAAGGCGAAGCTCCCTCCCAAGGTGTTCCTGGGATGGACCACAACCTGTCCCTCAGGTTGTGTAGCTGTCATTTGGTCTGTGCTCGGCTTCAGCAACAGAGGGACTTTCAGGTCTCTGGTGTTTCTACAGCCTGAACTTGAGCGTTTCATTCATTTACAGCCATAAGAGATGCACAAAGTCTCCCGGCCAGACCCAGAAGCCCAGATATTCTGGGGAAGATGCCACAGCTCTTGTTTCTTTGCCATTTCTTCCCCTAGAAAGGGTCGAGCCCTGCAGGTACACAGTGATGTAACATCATAATGGTCCTTTATGTCAGTAAGGGCCCCTGCACACAAATGGGGTGAAAGGAGAACCTTGCAGTGGTTTCTCTCAGGAGACCGTAGTGCTTGGAGTCTGACTCCTGTAACTCTGGCGCAGAGTCCAGCCCACTGTGGACTTCTTGTCAAGAAAAAACTCGATGGGACCTCAGCAGCAGGGTGGACTCCTTGGGAAGCAAAGCAGCTGCAGCCAGGAAAGGGTGGAAGCAGCAGAGGCTGCTTCAGGAGCTGCTCCTGGAATTTGAGGGAATTGTGGAGGAGCTGAAAGTTTGCCAGAAGGATCTGATGCTCTGGGCAGGTTCTACAGCTGCAGGTCACCTAGGGCTGGTTCAGCTGGGGATTTCCAACCAGGACAGTCACAAAGTGGGGGAAGCAGCTCTTTGATGGGCTTGAAGGAGTTGTGCCAAACTGCTCCAAATTCTGCTTTTCCGGTGCTGCAGAGGGGAGGGAGGGGCGACATTCATCACTGAGGACAATGGACATAACAAATGAAGCATGCGTTGGGGTGTGAAGTGAAGAGATGGCAGGAGAGAGGTTATTGTGAAAGTTCTCATGAATCTCACCTCTGTTTTACCTCCTTAGCTGTGTGGTTGTGCTTGAAAATCTGATTTGTTGTGCCTTTATAACAAAAGAAACAACCTAAAAATAAAATTCTGCCAAAGCCAAAAAAAGAGGGAGGGAAAAACGAAAATGTTATAGTAACCACTTCTGTGTTTTTCTCTAAAATCTAGGAAACTCAAAATTAACATCTGGTTGTAGATACTTGCACATAAAAGCTGTAGTATTTTGCAACCTTTTGGGATAGTTCAAGGAATTGAGGAAATGAGTATGGCAATCATCAGCTGTTTAGAATGAAGCTGAGAAATGTCACGTTTGCTGCTAATGTGCCTGGAAGTTAATTGATTCTCTGCCATCTGAAACACCTAAGGCCATCTCCCCTCAATGCAGGACTTGGGCTTTTGGAAAAAAAAACTCAGTAAAATTACTAATCTAGAATTGCCGAATGACCAGGGAGGAAAAAATATTCGCAAAGGAGGACAGGTGTTAGTCAAAGTTTCTGATTTGTAGGAAATGTCAAATTTGCTGCTTCTATTAGAGCTGTGTGCCTTCAGCTCTGTTGAGCTGCTTGTATTGCATTTAATGTGTTTAAACTATTTATTGTCCATTATTAAATGGCACAACTTAAAGTTTATCTATTCTGCTGTAGGAAGTGAGCAAAGTTTCTATAAATAAAATGTTAACATTTTTATTGGCAGAACAGGTTTAAACTTGTTTTTCCCTAGAAACCCAAGTCTTAAATGTGCAGCTCTGTTTTTAAAGCCTCGGGACAAAAATCTGCATTAAAACCATAAAGCTTTTTAATGACCCTGATCACAACTGATTGATAGCTTTTGCAAACTCTGTGGCATTTCAGGTGAGACAGATGTGTTTAGTATTCTGCCTTGCAAAAAATCTAGACTGTCTGACTTTGTTTTGCAAGTAGAAATAAAAAGTTTGTTAGTTTTAGCCATGCACTTTTGGTAACATGAAAAATACCTTCGATTTTTTTTTTTTTGCTAAACTGAGGGATGTGCTACAGGACACACTTTCTTATCATTAAAGGGATTTAAAAGAATGATGCTTTTGGAATGTAACTAAGAAAATGCTCATAGTTAATTTTCATATTCCTCTTGTTTATGACCAAGATTTTTACAGCCCATATCCATCAGAAACATAGGAAGTAAGAATAGTGCTGGGCTTCTCCAGATCAGGCAGCCAGATTTTTTAGGAGCCTCCCAGCTGGGCAGCTCTTGGCCAAGCTCTTGGCCAAGTAAGCAGCACTTGTGTCTGTGAGCTGTGAATTACAGAATCTGGGAACCTTGGTCTGATAAAGGCTGAAATCACTTTCCGTTGGCGTCAGGGGAGATCTGAATCAGTCCTACAGTGAGACCAAAACAGGAAGTCATGGATTAAAAAGCCAGATTTGTTGAGTAATGAGTGAAATTTAGCCCCTGGTCATTTCACTCTGTACTGTATAAACAGAAATGGTTAAAAGCCTCCTGGTGCAGTTTTTAGATAAACATTTTTATTAGAGAATGTTAGGAGAAGGTGTGAGGAATGTAGCTCAAGTGACAGTATCAGCCTTTTGTTTTGGATTACAGTAAAAGACTCCTTTTATTTTTTTTCTCTTATTGGGCTGCTATGATTTGTGAGAAAAGGGGGAGACACACCTCATTCACAGGAAGGGAGGTTTTGACATGAATAAATATTCATTAAGAACCACATAATGAAAATGCCTTAATTTTTTTCAAATCATGGTTTTTCTAACCACTGCAGGCGTGCTCTGGGGTTTTCCCCCTCCCACACTCTATTTTGTAGATAATTTTCAACACTTGCTCAGGTAACCTCTGGGACAGGTGCTGTACCTGCCGGATTTCCGGGTGTTTGTGTGTCAGGTGTGCTGAAGCCCAGCCTTTGCTTCCCTCTGGAGAGCCCAGTGCTGATGCCTGGGTTTCCTTTGGCTCCTGTTCTGGCAATCCAAAGTATTACAAGTGTCCTTTGGAACTTGAGGACAGTAAACATCAGATGTTTTAGGAAAAAAATTCTTGACTGTGAGAGTGGTGAGGCCCTGGTGCAAGTTGCCCAGATAGGCTGTGGCTGCCTCATCCCTGGAAGTGTCCAAGGCCAAGCTGGATGGGGCTTGGAGCAACCTGGGACAGGAGATGGTGCCCTCTAAGGCAGGGCATTGGAACCAGATCATCTTTGAGATCCCATGCCACCCTAAACCATTCTATGATTATATATGCAGCATCTAATTTGTAGATAATTTTTCCAAAAACGTGAAAGGCTGAGTCCTTTAGGAATTCTCGCCAGCTCACAATAACAGTGGCAAAATAGTAGTGAAAAAGCTATGAGAGGTGGATATGGCTGGTGTTACGGCTAATTTCTGGTATTTTTGGCACGTGTGTTCGTTAGCATTTGAATGGTTAGAAGACTGTGAAATGAAATCAGATGAATCAGGCTAGACAGGCTGGATTGCTGCAGCTGCTGTGGGAGCCCGCTGAGCTCAGAGCGAGTTTGTGATGTCTGTACTGAAGTGGCACAGTCGGGCTCTGGCTGATGTCCTGCAGGAAGCCTCGGTGGCTCAGGGCCCCACTGATGGCAGAGCAGGTGGAAAGGTGGCTGCAGGTCAGTCTGGCCTGAGAGGTAAAATTCATCTCCAGCTCTGGCTTCAGGCCCTGGGGTGTGCCTCGAGTGTGGTGCCTCAAACCTCTTCTCTAGGCAGTGCCCTGTTAACCTGCGATGGAGGAGACATCCATGGAGAGTTAGGTCTGACACGTCCATAGCACATTTCACTGGAGAACATCTGGCAGAGCCCTTGCCTGCCTCTTCAGCATATGCTGCCTCTTTATCTTCACTTCCTCTCTGTTGTTTACCTCTCTCCCATTCTGATAGCATTCAACGCTCAATTTGCAATGCCAGGAGTGATCAGAAGCGAGGTCAGATGGCAGAGGAGCAGCATTCCCTGAAGTCCTTGGTCAGATGTCACAGGAACCTGCAGGAGACAGAAGCAGATGTTTGCATCTGTGTGGAGCTGGAGAGGGAGGCTCTCCGGCTGCAGAGTTGTTTATAGATCTGCTTCAAAGGATATTCAGTTCCAAGCTCAGAAACAAGTGGTTTGTCTGTTGTTACTGAAGTTAGAAGGGGCAGTAGGACAATCCACAGGCTGCCTTGTTCGCTTTTGCTGGGAAACAAAAAGTGCTTGTATTGTGTAGAAAGGTGTAAAATTACAAGCTGCAGAAAATAACTAGAAATGGCTGTTGTGAAGAGGTAAAGCTAAAGCTGAATCCTTTATTTCTCCAGCCTGCAGGTCACGCCACTGCCCGTCATGCTATCTGTGCAGGCAGGTGATAACATGGTAGCTAATGATGAAGTAACAAATTCCTGTCCAGACTTTTAAATACCATCCTGCAATATTAATATAAGCTACCCTCTGAAATGCAGTCTGTGTCAGTAATCCTGCTGACAGCTGTTTGCCTCAACCCTCGATTCGCTGCTCATCTGCTGACTGCCGATTGCCCTTCCCACCACACTGGCATTTCTCTGTTTCCATGGCACTGCTTTGCATGTGGAAGCGGTGCTGGAGCGTGTGCCTGGTGCATTTTATTGTCTTAATTGTTCTCATCTGGGAAAGAGGTATCAGCTCAACCGGCTCAATGAAGTTTGTCAGAAATGAGGTATGAATCAGTGACTGCAGCTACCCAGAAGCCTGATGCCGGGGGCCGAAGACCTGCTGCAGTATCTCGAAAGAAAGTGGAAAGCAGTTTTGTCTGACTCTGAGCTTTTTCTCTTTCCTGCAGTTTGGGGATTAAGCTATAAGTTTAGGGTAATACCTTCAAGAGCCTCAGTGACTTAGAAGGGTAAATTCTGATTTTAAAAGCAAAATTTTTCTTGCCAGTGATTCAGAATGTTGTCTCTGGTGCTTTGATGAGAACAGCTGCTGTGCTGGTGGACACATGCAGCAGGATAGGAGGGGATTAAAACTTCCTAGAAAAGTGTTTGCCATGGATACTTTGTGGCACATGTAAGTGGACCCCAGATCCTTCATGTAATGAAGGGCAACTGCCTGACTACTAATTAGTCATGTTAATTGTCTTGTGACAACTTTACTTGGCAAACCTCACTGTGGTGTCAGAGAACCACCAAAGATTTGATCTCTGTTTACTGCACCACTGTCATGCAGATGTTTGCACCTCAACTGCATTTTAAGAAAGTAAGGCACAGAGTAAGGAGGCAGAATATGTCCCTTGACTTTGGCATCTGTAGGTAAGATTAGTTTACAGGTGTCTTGGTTTGGAAGACTGCAAAGGAAGGTGGGAACCTTGCGCGGAAGAGAAAATGTGACCCCCTTCCCTCCAAATTATTATAACTCTGAAATGGTGGGGTGTTGAAACCCTGAAGGCTGAGTATTTTAGGCTTTTTGTGCTAAAAGGCACTGACCCTCAAGCAAGCACTACATTTGACCTGAGGCTGTGGAACAGGCTTCTGAAATTGAGCGATAGCACTGGGATTGTGGGTGTGTAGTTTGAATTAGAAGTGTGTAATGTCACAGGGTGCAAAACTTAGGATTTAAGGGTTTAATATATAGTAATGCACATAGAGCAAGATGGAGGATTTTGGGCATTGGTGAAGTTGTTCTTCTGTAACCTCCTTCATGAGTTTCAGTGGTAGTTTTCTGATTGAGTGAAAAGGTCCACATCATGTACCTTGGGTATTTGGTTATTGCGTTAAAAGTAAAAACAGTGTCATCTCGTTATTAGACAAATTACACTTAAAAGATCTTGGAGATGCTTAATAGTTCTTATCTATAGTACAGTCTCACAAGCTTTGAGTTCTAGCTAACAGTGTAGAAAATGGCTCCGTCTCTGAGTCTAAACATCAGAGAAACTCCGTCCCCCATGCTTTAATCCCGGCTCTAACAGAAGGCAAGAAGATAAAAGCCTCACAATGGGGCTTTCGGGCAAAGATATGTGAAAGTAATAGCAGTTCTTTACTGGTGTATATGTCTACCAAGGCAAACAGACCAACCACCTCCCGGCACGGCAGCAGCGAGCAGAGCCCAGCCCAGCCCAGCCCAGCCCAGCCCAGCCCAGCCCAGCCCAGCCCAGCCCAGCCCCGGCCTCTTTCCCCTGCGGTGCAGTTCCGCTCACCGCCGCCGGGGGGCGCTGCTGGCTCCCGGCCGGGCGGGGCGGGTGCGATGATTCCCCCGCGCCTGCAGGGGGCGCTGTGCCGCGAGCGCAGCCGCGTCCCCCTCAGGCGGCCGTGGCGGGCGGGCTGGGCGGTGAGGGGAGCTGCTGCAATGGCCGGCGCCAGCGACCCCACAGTGGCCGAGGAAACGTAGCAGAAAATGCCGCCGCTGTAGCGGGAGCACTGGGGGTGAGGTGGACAGCGTGCTGGGTTGGAGTGTAGCGAAAAAGCCCATGGCAGCTGCTGAACACAGCTGGGGAGATGTGCTCTCTGGGGAAGGGGGAGTGGTTGGGGTCCTGGGATTTTCCCTAAGGCACCTGAGTAGATGGTGAGAGCCCCTTCCAGTCAGATTGGGTGTTAATAAGGTCACAGCAAAGGCTGCTCTGAAGAGCAAAGGCTCACCCACAGCAGAAGAAGCAGTGGCTGGACAAAAGCTCCACAGTGGCGGCGAATCCTCTGGGCAGTGACCGCAGACTGGCTGTGCCTCCTCCCATGCCAAGAGTGAGAGGAGCCGAGCCCAGCCCCTCACCACCTGGCCAGAACCTTGTGGTATCTTTGCCCTTCCGAAGAGAAAACCACCCAGGCAAGAGTAGCCAGCTGCACCCTTCCCATACCTTGGCCGTTTCTTTTGTCTCAAATACTGGTGATTATTGTCTCTTAGCAACAGATGGGACAAAATTCCACGGAAGAAACAAAAGGAAAAGTCCTAACCCCCAACAACAGGGTTCTTGAAATTAGGCAGCGTTTTATACGCCCCAAGCTCAGCTACCGCTGATTCTAAAGGTACTGGCCCTGCAGCAAATGAGTCTTTTATGGGTTCCTGCCGTGCATCCTCTCCATTTTCCCTGAAATGGGGAATGCATTGGGCAGCCTTTTGTTGTGCAAGGATCAAAGTTCTCACCGCAAAGGTTCTGGGGTGTTTGGCACCCAGACTGCAGGGCTCAGATGTGCTGAAGCCCCCATGTGTTAATACCTGTGTCCCTGAGGGTCTCCATGCCATGGTAGGCTGAGCCCATGAATGATGGGATAAATGCTCAGCTTTCCTAAACAGCAGGGAGACTGGGATACCAGTGGAGGGCTAATGTATGTCTCTGCTGCTCAGGGGGGCTGGCTACGAGCCAAAATAAAAATGAATTTTGGGCATGTGCCCATTGTGCTGCCCAGCCAGCTCACCAAGGTCACATAAGGGTTGTGGGGAGTCAATGAGCTTGGGACCAGCCTCTGCATATGGGACTGGAATAACTTGGTTACTCAGACCTGCCCTAAGAGGCTGCCTGGCTGCTCCAAGAAACTGGAGAAAAAAGGACTGCTGAGGGCAAAACTGGGGTTATGACCAGAGGACTCTTGCTTGTCTTCCTGCACATCCCAGCCTCATTTCCCTGTTTTCTTTGAATTCCCTGAATAAATGAAGCAGAGATAGCAGCCTCGGTCACTACACATTCTCTGGGTAAAGGGGGGTCTTTTTTGGGACAGTCTGGTTGGCAAATCCTCCTGTGCAATCTGTATCTCTTGGGTGACACAGACACCCAGATCTGTATTTCACAAGATTTATGGGTGTTGGTCAGGAAGCCTTCAGCACTGACAAAGAGTTTGTAGTTACTCCCACAAAAAAGGAAGTTTTAGAGTAACCTGTAAGTAGTGTTCTCCAGTTGAAAGTACTAATTCTACATTAAAAATATATTAACACAAGAAACAAAAGGCATTTGAAATGCCTTGTTCTCCTTGTGAGATCACCCTATAGATATGGTCCTCTTAATTGGAGTGCTTAATTGAGACAGCCACTTTTACTGGGACATCTCCCAGGGAGCCATTGTAGCCTAATGATTATCAATGCCAATGGTTGTTGCCTAATCAGGTCAGTGCCATAAATCCCTCTTAACAAGAATACATTCAGTGAGTATCAAGTGATTAAACAGTGTTTAAACAGGTGTTAAATAAGTGTGGGAGGCCATGTTTAAACACAGGGAAAACCAAAATAAAGTGGAAAGCAATAGGTGAAAATCTCAAATAAGTGCTATCTTTGTAATTTCTTTTCATTTAGTGCAGGGCTTTCTCTGATCAATCTCAAATCTCACTTGGATTTTTTCATCTTTTATAGTGGGATGAAGAATCCTGTGAATGAAAGCTGGCCAAAGGCTTAGGGAATCAGCACTAACTCTCATCAGGTTTGCCACTCATGTAGGGCTTCCCAAAGATCCCTAACAGCTCTAGGAATTTCTATATGTGGTGGGATGGACTTTTTTTTGGGAGGGTGGAGGTGGGGAATGTTTTTTAGTGAACGTTGTCATAGCATAGCTGTAAAAAAAAGTGATAGAGATGCTGCTGGGACAGCTGAATCCTGTTGCTATTGATTTAACAGTCTCAGGATAATGTGGAAAGCTAATAGTGTATGTGGACTGCCAGAATGCTTGTGGTCCCTGTGCTCTGCTGCTGTCCTGAATACAAATGGCAGTTTTTTCCCACTTTGTCCCCCACCCTGGCCAGAAAAGCATTTCCTTTTCCCATGGCACGACTCAGCTCTGGGAGTAAGGTTTGCTGTGTCAGGATTTGGCTGTGCGGGCTGTGGTGTTCTCCTTTTTTGATCTGATTATGTGCCCAACAGTCCCTACTGATTTATAACAAAATCCAGTTGTGACATATTTGATGAGCATGCAGTGCTGAATTAAATTTGGGAGAGAAGCTTAATCAGCTCTTTCTGTAAAGATCAAGAGGTGGGCATTTTCTAACTGAAAACTGCTATTCAATATCTGATAGAAATCTTGTGGCATCCAAGTGAAGCCTTTGGAGTGTGGGAGCTTGCTGGGAGCCTGGAAGGCTGTGAGTCCATCCCACTGATGCCATGTGAAATCCATACAAGTGCCTTGTGCATCCAGAACAGCTGCTCACAGCTGCCTCTTCCTCATCCTTGTTTTCTAAGAAACGGGTCTCTTTTCTGAGCGTTTTCATGGCCCTGATTGCTCTAACATTTTGTTTGCGGATTTCTAGGTTTTCACAGCTGTTTTCCTAGCAACCACGTGCTTGTGAGAGGAGTCGTTTCGTGTTTGTTCACCTGAAGTGCAGGGAGAGTCTTTGGAACCATTGCTTCTGGTTGAAAGGCAGCTATTTTGTTATTTTTTTTATTTTGACGTGAAGTTAGATCCCAGTGCAAAAGAGCTGTAGGACGAGGAGACACCATCTCTGTTCTATTCATGCACTTCCTATTTATTAATCAGCAACTAGAGCTCTGTCTGGTCCTTTGGTGGAAGTTTATCTTACCCTCGAGTCTTGTTTTCTGCTTGGCTTTCAATAATGTGGAGAATCAGAAAATGTTCATCTTTTACCCCAGAACAAGTTTTATGCATTGAATCACTCCACTGTACTAGAATAACCTTTCTTAAATTCACAAAAGTGTCATTTGAAACCTGATGTAAGGTTTGGCAAACTTTTTAAAATTACACTCTAGCTCCTATTGATGTTTATAAAAATAAACAGCAAAAACAACACCTTTCCCTCCTCTTGCTGTACACTCATTTAATGGATCATTAGGAGTTTGAAATACAAATAGCCCTGTATTTTGTTACACAGCGAGCTCGATGTCCAAAGACTTTTTGGAACTCACAGGAAGCACGGCTGGCATTACAGCAGCTACTTGACTTTTGCAGTGCTTCTCCAGCTTTGCAGTACACAGCCAGCAGATGCAAAGGGAGAGGTTGTGATAAATCTTTAATTAGAACCACGTTTAATATTGCAGAACTAAAAACTTCCATAGAAATGGTGGAGTTGTTACTGGCAGGTATTTACACAACATCAAGGTATGTTCCTGAACTGGGTGAATTTCCATTCTGGCACAAAATTTGAAAGCTCTGTTGTTTAAAGTGTTCTGGTGAATTACTGAGATATGCAGCTTCTTTTGAATTTTTTTTTTTTTCAAATTTTTCATTTTTTTTTAATTTGTAGATGAAATTCCAAACAAGCATAGAATTTAGCCCTTATTCTGGAAAAACAAACAGGCAAACTGATAAATGACAAAGCAAAGTCTGGAATGGAAGAAACTACTATAATTATCATTTTCATCCTGTTAAAGCAAGTCTGAAACACAGTGAAGGTTAGTGGTCTGGTGATGATCCTGCCAGGGATTTATTTAGCAAGGACAGAAAATTAGTGTTAATCTGAATTTTAGTCTAGGGCTGGAAGTATAAACCCAGCCTTCCTCTTTAACTGGAGGTCAGTGGGAGTTAAGGTGTGAGTGCTCCAGGAGAGCGTGCCTGGCTCTGCATCCAGCCCAGCTGCAGAAGGACAGTAGGGAAGGCCATCAAAATCCATCTTTGGGGTCTCAGCCTCCTTGCCAGACTTTCCAGAAGCACTCTTTCCCCTGCACAGTAGACCCCACTAAGGTGGCCATCCTTTGCTTTCTGCTGTTTGTGCCAGAGCCCACCTTGCCTCAGGTCCCCCAGGAGCACAGGAAGGAAACTTGCAGAACTTGGCACTAAGTAAAGGCAACAATTTTTTCAGCTCTCACTTCATTCCCAGTACAGTGATTCCTCCTCGCCTTCTGTTGTGCCTCAGGTTTTGACCAGCAGAAAGTCATTCCCAGTCTGCTCCAGTGCAAGGCAGTCATTCTTTATCCATCAAAATCTTCTTTTCCCTATCTGCTCCTGCAGTGCTGGTGTTTGTCAGGACTAGGCTGGGTTAGCTCTGTCACATCCATTGATGATGAGGTGTGATGGGAGAGTGGGAGAGGTGAGGATGTGAGAAAGACAACACAAACCCTCCTGGACTGTGCTGTTACTTGCACGAGCCACAAATAACCTTGAAATATGCAAAAAGGTCAGTGAGATAATGGACGGATTTTGCTACCTGAGCACCAGAGGCTGTGCTCTATTAAAAAGGAAATAGGGAGGGATGGGAGTGCAACTTGCCTTGGCTCCCTTCCAGAGCTGGAGCACACGTGAAGTGGAGAAGGAAACAGCAGTGCCAGCGACTGGGAGAATAGTGACTGGGAACAGAACAGCTGTGAAGGAGCTAATTGGGAGTGTTAACAGAGTGGATATTGGACATAGCTGAAAGATGAGGCTGAGTCGGCAAACTCAGGAGAGATGCAGAGTAATGGCAGAAATATAAATTAACATCAGATTCTTCCTAATAGATGTTAGAGTAGCTCACTGCCACATGTCCAATTCATTATAAAATTTGGCCACTTCCTTTCTTGCCCAAATGGGAACTAACTGAGCCCTTTTTGAAATTTTGGTCCCAATGATGATTTGAATACTTTGGAAGTGGTGGATAGGATGAAAATGTTGTAATTTATTCCAGGTCTGAATTTTTTCCTTGGCAGCAGCCATCCTTTGGGACATGGCTGACTTGCTTTATTCCCCCCATCCTGTGGTCCCCTGCCTTTCTGTATTAATGCTGTCTTGGTTTGTAACTTATTTTAAGGGCTGCTTTGGGCTGTTATTTGGTTCCTGTCTTAGAGGATTGATGCTGTTCAGTTCATCCAAATATAAAAAACTAATTTTTTCGTTGGCCTTTCCTCTCTGTTTTGTTTTGGGTTTTCTTTCCTCCCTGTGTGAAGAATCCAAGATACCTGATCACATTGGTCCCCCACAGCAATGTTCTGTTTCTAGAGCAGGAGAGAGGTGATTGAAGACAAAACCCAAATAAACCAAACAAAGCAAGAACAATTCCTTTGCCCCCAAACCTTGTAGATTTTCAGAGCTGTATGCCTCAGCATTGTGTAGATAAGAGAGGAAGGGCACTTTTTATTAAAGGAAGGAAATCTGCAGTTTGGGTCACTAAAATAATGCCAAAGAAAGCAGATGAGAGGGTAAACAGAAGAAAGAAGGAATAGGTGCCATTGACTGGAGGAGTAACAAATCCTGGGAATAGGAGGTTCTTGGTGGAAACAAACCCAGAATGTGAGGAAAATGGAGAAAAGATTATTCTCCCTCGAGCCTCATGAACCTTCCAGTCTGTCAGCTGCCTTTCAGAAAATCCAGGAGGATTTTGGCACCCAAATTTAAGGCTGGATTTTCAGCATTACTTCCTTGGCATCCCAGGTTTGCCCCCATGGCAGCTTCCCTGAATGGCTCAGCAGCAGTGGCTGGGCATGAAACAACTTCAGACCAAGCTCTGTTGTCATCTAGACCTACAGCTTCCCCTAGGCTTCTGTTCATGTCAGATGAGGCAAGAGAAGGTAGGCATTCACAAGCTGTAGCTGTTAGTGGATCACACCAGCACCAAAATCAACATTTTCAGAAGACCTCAGTATGTTAATGGGGGACACACCTTATGAAAAGAATCTTAAAATTAGACCTGACCTGGTTGAAAGCAGCTGGCCAGGATCTTGTTGAATTTGTGTATTTGGAGACTGCTCTGAGCAGGTTACAGGTTCATGTGCATCTTCTCACGGTGCAGACACTCAGTGATGTTTACTGAAACCAGTGTTCTTTATAGGCTTAGTGTTCCGAGCTGTGTGTGTTTATGTACCAGGCTTTTGTCTGTAGCTCCTTGGGCATACTTTGACCTTGTTCTGTGCCACTGACAATGGGGAGACCCGTGTTTGCTTTGTTCTCAGTTGGTGCTTCCTGGTCACCAGAAATAAAAAGGTGGTTGTGTTAACAGCTGACAAGGTAAACTCTGTGGTACAGGGCCAGCAAGCTGGGTATTCTCCTCTCCCGAAAGGTGTGCTCCATCAAATGCTGGCTTCGGTTTTCTCAGTTCAATCCCTTCCTGTTCTTTTTTTTCAGGGAGAAGAAATTGTTGACTTGCACTTATGCGTTTAATTGCCTTTGACAGAGGAGCTGTAGCTCTCTTTTCTTGCCGAGATGGCTTTTTGCATGTGCTTTGTAAACCGAAAGCTGAGCAACCCAGCTGGAGGTGCAGTGAATTCCTCAGGAGTGTCTGTGTCACAGGAGGGGAGGCTCCAGGCAGAACACAGCCAAAGGTGTAGAAAGGTGTGTGGGTGGGGAACAAAAGAGAAAACAGGTCTCTGGGTTAGAGGTGAGAATTGAAAGGAGCAGGAAGACTTAGTGCTGGAACTGTTGGCCAGAATCCACTTCCATAGGGTGCAGGTTCATCTTCCCTGTATTTCAATCCAGAGTTTAGAAGATCTGAACACAGTGTTCAATAGAACCCTGTTCTTCCTGCACGGGAAACAATTCAACAATTCCCTTTAATGGGGTAAACAGCATATACAAGTCAGTTGTCTCTTTGATGCATGCTTAATGCTCTGCCTTCCAGAGAGCCTTTCCATACTTATTGGTAGCAGGTATAACTTATTCTTAGCCATGGAAAGCCAGAATTGGGAGGCTGATGTCACCATCTCTGCTGTTCTTTCTGTATTCAGTTTCCTGCTTTTTCAGATCTGTTTCCAACCTGTCTCCAAATAATTCTTCCTAAAATAATTCTTTGTGAAGTGACAGGCACACAGGGACCTGAAAAAGAAAAGTAAGCTGAGGATGACTGAAGGTGCTGATGAAAGGCAATCAGCTGGAGAGAGCACAGCATCAGATGTGATCTGTCTGGCATGTGCCTAATTATCCTGTGCCTTCAGGCATGCAGCCGGGCAAGAGCCGGGAAGTTCACCGAGCAAGTTCATTTCCCTGTGCTGCTTTTCACACATAGCAAAAAAAAAATTGAAAAAAAAAAAAAAAAAGTTTCTTAGGATAAGCTACAGGACCATAAGAGGCGATGTAGAAGGGAAAAAGGCTTGACTGGTGTAGTGAAGCATATAATGAGGTAATTAGAACTGTGAAAAGTTGACAAAGCACTAGACCAAGATGAATTGAATCCCCCAAGTGCTCAGGAGACCGGGCAAGGAACTAAAGCAGCCTTTCTGAATGAACTTCCTCGAGTAACCCTTAGTACTGTTTTTGTCCTTTTGAAGTGTAGAGCTTCCGTGGGGCTGGAGGAGGGTTGGCATCGTGCACACGGTTTACAAGGAAAACAAGAAGCCGTAAAAATAATATAGATGGCTTTGCTAACAATGAGGATAACTAGGGAGGGAGGACATTGCTTCAAGCTGGTGGCGAGATTTATTTGCTGGGAGTGGTAGAGCTGCTGTTGAAGTAGCTATAAAATCAACATTTAAGTAAAAAGTATTTTCATTCCCAGTCTCTATCCAATTGGCAGCAATCAAATGAGCATCCCTGTGACGTGTGTCCTTCTGAGGAGGGTCTGTCCTGCAGCATGTTGGTGTTGGACCCAGCCAAAGACAGCACTGAGCCGAATAACCCCGTCCATCCTTGCAGCTTTTCCTGACGTGCTTTTTGGTCTGATGCAGCCTTCCCTTCCTCCTATCACGTGGCCGTTATTTAGTATAACGATAAAGAAAAGCTCTAAAACAAACTGGTAAAGATTTATCTGTGGGGATGCTGCCACTTGCTGCCCTTAAGTGAGGGTAACACGAGAACACAGAATTCCATTGTTGCAGCCAGAATCCCAGCTTGTGTGCCTATTAAAATGCAGAACTTGTGTGGAGGAAAAGTGTTGTTTCTTTTGTTTTTCCTTCCTGTAAATGAGTGCTGGAAACTAATCAGGTGTTCCTGCTTGGAAAAAGAGGCAGTTTCTTTAGCTGTATTTTAGTTTCTTTTCATTGATAAATGAGCAGGGCTTTCTGTGACACTGGAAGGCTGCGCTGCCCTGGAGTTCTCTGCACATAATCCCATGCGTGCACATGAGTTCTGTCAGTACCTGCTTGAGGTTTTTTTGAATTTTACATGATTAATTTACTTTGAAGATAACCCTGAAAAAGAGTGGAGTAAGGGAAATATGCAGCTATTTCCCACTGACATAAGGCATTTCAAGATGAAAATGCCCTCGTTGGTTGCATATTCTTTTCTCCTGACCTGATCTGACTGATTTTTGGTGTGCTAAATTTTTTCCTAGGACTCCTCTGAGCACAGCAGATAGTTCTGTGAGGCAAGACGAGTGGAGGGGTTTGCATTCTGACGTTAAAAAAGTTGATTCGGGTTCATTAAGACGAATGGAAAGCCTGCCATTGATTTCAGTGGAGTTGAATCAGGCTCATATCCTCAATCTAATGAAAACCATTATCCACATGACTCTCATTAACTCTGTTTGCAAAACAGACAGCAAGATATGACTCTGGATTTCTTCTGAGACATACGATGATGATGATGATGATTATTCTGTAGAACAGACAATCTTGTGTTTAGAGCAGATTCACTGCCTGAATTTGTCCCTATTGGACCTGCTTTGTGCTCAGGCTTTTTTCTGTGGTGAAGAGGGGGGTGGCTGCTGTGGAGCACCCTGTGAAAATACAAATATTGAGCTGCTGCTGGAGCCATGGCCTTGGGGGGGTCAGCACATCTCCCTGGCTGTGCTGGGGTTGTGGTAGAAGGCAAATGATTCACCTGTCAGAATTTATTTTTAAGGTTTTCTTATCAGAAGAGTGACCAATGTGTGTACTTTTGGGAAAGCTACTGCAATACTTCATCGTGATGTTTGGTCGGCAGTAGGAAATCTCATTTCCTTGCACTTTTTTTTTTAACCTTGAAAACTAATTTACAAATTGTGGTTTGCAACAGGAGGGCAAAATGCCAAGGCATAATCGACTGACACAAAAGAAATTAAGTTTGGGCAGGCAGTATAAGAACCTGATCCTGTTGAAGTCAGTGGTGTAATTCCTGCTGTTGTTATTTTTACCTTTGGTTTCCCTGATTCCTTCAGATGGTCATAGATCCTCTGAAGCTTAAACCTCATCACGTTTGGCGTTTTGTTAAAAGTCTCGATTTCTGCAGTCCCATCGTGACGTAACAGATTTTTTCTCTTGTTTTGAGAGAGGAATTTTCTTGCTCTTCTAGGTGAAAATTTTAAAATAGTGTAAAAAAAACCAGATCAAGAACATGTAAAAAAGCTTAAATGCACGATTTAAAGGATCTTGTAAGGCATAAGCTTGTTTAATTTGTCGTTTTGGATCACTGAATGCAACTATAAAATACAAGGTGTTGTGTACGTGATGTCTGTCATGTGTATGCCCATGCCATGAATGTGTATTTTTTGGTGATGTGGAGAATACCCAAACCAGAATTATTTTTTCCAGGTAATGTAAATGATACTCTAGAAAACTTAGGTGTGAGTTGCCAACTTTAAATACCAAGCTACAATTCAAACAACATTTAATATCTTTTGAAGTTGGCAGGATCTGTCAGCACTGTAGATCTGCAGACACGCACACATGCAAAAGCCTCACTGGTTATTTTTTTGTTGTTGATGGATCTCTTAAATATCACAGCAACTCTCAATTTATTTCTGCAAAGGGGGGAGATATATGGGCTGCATGTCCCTTTTTGTTGTTTTGAAGTGGTTGCCAAATGTTCTCTTTAAAGGTGATACATTTTAAGGAATTTTATACTTGTTTGGTTTTTTAATGTTTATTTCCTCTGGGGTGATTGTTTGTTTGACTTTGGGTCTTCTGGTGTGTGTGTGAGGAGGAGTGGGTTTGGAGGAGTGGAGGGGGTTGTTTATTTTTCTTTTTTTACCGCAAAAAGAAATAACTTCCTCTTCTCCCTTGTGGCGAAACAAGCCATCGAAGTCTAGGAGGAGTTGAAGCTGATGGTCCTTGACATGCACCATTAGTTTAAACAAACCAAAAGTATGTTTCTGTATATATTTTTAAACATGTGTGATTTAAAATTATCTCCCAAATAATTTTGACTTGCCTGGTTGTGGGAGGACAAACAGTTTCCTTTTTTCTTACATTCCAAGTACAGACACGTTGTGTTGCTTGCTGTAGGTTACTAAAGGCAAATTTTGTGAGTCAAGACATATAATTTCTGCAAGATAGCAGCTGGAAGGAAACGAGCTTCTTTAGAGAGGCAGAAAGGAGAAGACAGGGTTAATTTTCTTCTTATAGAAAGTGTTCAGCCAGCATTATAAGTTAATGTCTCAATATGTTTATTTCTAAATAAAGTCTGCTTTTGCCTTGCCCTGCCTGTTTTCTAAATGAATGTTCTGAAATCAGCTGCATTTTCTTTGTGCTCCAAACTGCCCCCCAAAGCAGGAACTATGGGAGAAGGGAGGTTTGGTCTTCCAAAGTGCCTCGTTGTTGTCTGTGTCTCCTCTCCCGTGTGCTGGTCAGTCAAAAGCTGTGCTTTGCTGCACCTTATCGTGTAATCACGACATTTGAGTAAACCCCAGGCACTTCATGATGGCCAGAGCAACCATCCCGAGCCTGAAATCACAGCACGTTTGGGACTGCACGAGGAAGGAGATGTTATTTGCAGGAAGGGTCGTTTGTGAAATCCTGCCTTGCACAGATGACTCCAGCCCAGTCTCCACGCAGCTGAAATCGCTGGCAGAGAACTTTACTGTGATCTATGGAGTGATGATGCAAGGGCTGCCAGCAAATTTGTTTGGCTGCTGCAGCTATGTCTCCACCTGTACTTGGATGGCCAAACTTCCAGTCCTGTGAAATATATGAATTATGCACAACCTTCCCTTAAACCCTGCAGGCAGCAGCTGGATCCACCAGCCAGTGCTGTGTGGGGACAGAGGACGTGACGTGAGTGAGCAGGAATAGCTCTAGGAAGAAGAGTTCCCATGCTAGCAAGTCAGGCTGATGCCACAGGCAGCACTGGGAAGTGTGTGTTTGTCTTCTGGGTATCCCTCTGTGTTGTCAAGGTGACTTTTACAAGAGGTCACTTTTGTAAATGCACAACAAACTTGGAATAGACAAGTGGTGGGTTAGCAGGGTTAGGAGGTGGTGAGCCTGAGGAGGGGATGCCAAGACAGAGGAGTCTTTGGAGGAATAAGGGGAAAGGATGGAGGAGAGAAGGTCAAATATGAGCAGTTCTGCCGGTGGTGGTATTGGCAGCTTCTCAGGGATGCTGTTTGTCAGGAGGGCTACTGGAGCTGGATAGGGAGTTTAGTCTTTATTACTCTTAGCATTTTCTCACTATTCAGCCTTTCTGCAACAAGCCTAGAAGTATTTTACCTTTTCTTGGTGTCTTGTTTTTGTGTTTTGTGGTTTTTTGGGTTTTTTTTTGGTTTTTTTTTAAGAGATACTTCTTATCTGCAAACAGCAAAAATTAAAGAAAATGATGGGATCTGTTGGCTCAGCATTCCAACAAGAGCCTGTTCAAATGCTTGTCACCCTGGATTGTGTGAGCGTTTAATTTCTCCCATTGGAGTGAGACTGAGCTCATCAAGTTCTGTTGCCTGTGGAGGCAGGGAAAGGGGCTGGTGGGTGCTCTCAGCTGAGCTCGAAGCAGAGCTGGCAGCCTGTGGGTGTGCAGCCACTCCTTTCCCAGCCTGGAGTAGGTGTCTTGCAGCCTGGTTTAGTGGGAACATCAGCCTGGTTCTGCCATGGCTGCAGGAGCTGCTCAGACGTGGCACTGGGGAGACCCACGAGAACAGAGGAGGAGAGCAATTCCTTCCATGGCTTGTTCAGTGTAGGAGAAGCAGAAGTGGCACAGGGTTTGTTGAGGGATGACTGCACAAGACGGTTCTTGTGCTTGCTGAGGAATGTTTTTTTCTTCCAGTTTTCCTTCCTGTAATCCCTTCACGAATAGTGCATGAGACACTGAACTCTGCTGCCGCTTGATTATGGTCAGGTTATTTGTATTGGTGTGTCAGTCTGTACTGTTTTTGCTCAGGCATTGCAGATCAGGTATTGGGCAATGCCTGATCCCTCTTCTTTCATAGGGATGTGCAAAGAAAAGTGTTGAGAGGGTTTAGAAGTTATCTTTTGCTTTTTGTCAAGAGTTGCACTTCAGAACACGCTGCTGTACTATATTTAGCGCGAAGCCAAATTATATTGCTGAAGCGATTTTTGGCCTGCCATTGTTCATTTACACTAATTTGGCTGGCTTAGAAAGATGTTGGAAGTGCAGCTTTGCCAAAGCTCCTCTGTCCTCCAAGAGTCCTAACAGGATAGGTAATTCAGACAAGCTCGTGCCTCAGAGGAATCCTCCATTAGCTAATCCTCCATTAGCACTGCTAATGCTCATACCATTTATTCCAGGAGGAATTGAGCAACTCCCACACTCTGTGCATTCGCAAATTCCAGCCCGAAGCTTCCTCTTATCACTGGCTAGAAGATGCTCACATAAAGGAGCGTGAAAGCAAGGGAGGGGCATCAAGATGTGGGTACTTGCAGAGAGCCCTGAAAGCAAGTACAGACAGTGTATTTTATGTCCTGTATTTGATATTGAAACTCCTGCAGCCTCCCCCCTGCCTCTCCCTTCTGCTTTTCCAAAGAAAATACCATGGTTGTCCCAGGAGCAGAAGAGAGAAGCTTGGATGTAGCTGGATACTAAACTGATAACTGCCTGATCTGCCCTCAGCTATTCAGAGGGAAAGTTCAGGACCTCTGGCCATTAGATGATTTTGTCACATGACAAATTTAATCAGATTACAGTAAGTTTATCGCCCTCTTGAAATATCACATCAAAAATCTGTCAGCTGAAAGAAACTCATTAATCTGCTCAGCTGAACTGAATCAAGCTGAGTTTAACTTTTAAGCTGTAACTTTTGGAGCCAGCAGGTCCATGCTTGCAGCAGGTTCTGTCACCCTGGTGTGGAAGGTGGGATTTTTATTTAAAACGTGGGTCTAGAGGACTGCAGTTACATTGTGGGGTTTGGCCCTAAGTAGGATCTGTGTTGTGGTGTGGTAGAAATGGGATTTTGCAGTGCGGGTCCAGGCAGCTGCTGGTCACTACAGATCAGGAAAACAAAGGGTGTTGAATTTCTGAAAAAAAGATGAACAAAGAGGGCTTTTGGTAGAGGTTTTTTACTGCTAGCTTACCATATACTTTCTCTTTAAAGAGATGCATTGCAGAGCGCGGTTAGGAATGTAATTTCATGCTGGTATTATTTTCCTCCTGTATCTTCCATCTGCATCACTTACCAAATGCATTTTGAATAATTATATGGCAAAGTCCTATCTGGACTTGACAATTAGGCAGAGATACTGCAGTGGAAACACACGCACAAAAGCATAATTGTAAATAATGGATATTGACTGGATCTGCCAAAAGTTGCAATAAAAAAGCCTTGCCTTAGGTCAATTGTTCCTGGCATATGGATGGAAAAAGGAATCCAGCAGTGTGTGTTATAACATGAGCTGCTGTACATCAGCATTTGCCAGCCAGCCTTTTTTTTGTTTTCTTCTCTCCTTGTTTTTAGACTCCTTATGGATCTCATATCTATTGCAAAAGTAGATACAAGCTTCTGAAAACATTCAGCACTTCTGCACTGCTTGCCTGTATTGGTTTCCTTTTGTTTTGTTTGGTTTTTTGTTTGTTTGTTTTTATTTAATAATGAAGAGTGAGGTAATAGAGATAACTAAGTTGACATTTGCTGGTCATCCTTCTCCTGAAAAATCAGAGCTTTGTTGTGACTGTTGTTGATCAGGACTGGTGTGTCACCCAGAAGGTGACACCTGAATGGGAAGGAGCCCTCCACCATGGATCTGTGGAGTCCTGCAGAGCAGGGACATTTTCCCCTGCATAATTCCTTGTGGTCCCACAGCCAGTCCTTTTCCATGACAACTGCATCCCAAAGACCTGACTGCTCTCAGCTGCTTGCTGGGACTGAATTACACTGGAATCAGAAGTTTTCTAATGAGGAGCTGTCCTGTAATTTCTGCTGGGAATTGGCCTTTGGCTTCTGGTCATACTCTTGATGTAGTCAAAGGAGAACAAAACACGGCGGAGTCTTGCTGGCTGTGCAGCTTGGCCTCTGGATTAAGGCTATCATGAACTACAGGAGGTTTTGCAATTGTTTATGCCAATCTTTGGAGAACAAGTGTGAAATTAAGATTGTGGTCTGATTTATATATATAATTCCCGTGGTGTGCTCCTGTGATGCTGCAGAGCCAATTATAGATAACTATAAATATGCCATTGGGAATATTTTAAACATTTATTTTAGCGCTTTTGAGGAAGCCAGTACTAAGTTTAATAGACTGTGTTGAATTATTGACCGAACAAATTATTACCATGGACTAGAGTATGGTATTGACATTAGAGATTGTACTGTCATCTTTAGGACTCATTATAGGATTTAATTCAGGGCATGCTGAACTTTGAAATTTACACTGGATGAGATATTGACTCCATAATGTGAGAGACATATGTTAACCTGCATACATAGCAGACCATTTTTGTTTATGTGTAACATAAAAGCCATAGAGATGACATAAATTCAAATCAGATTTTTTTTTCCCCCGTCTCTTTATGCTCAGAGAGCCTTACATGCAGGTGTAGGAAGGTCTGTGGTGAGTGCCAGTTACTGCCTGAGAAATGCATCCATTTTCCTATCAGGTATTAAGAGGCAACTTCTTTTTTCCCTTTTTGAATAACCTTAAGCATTCTGGAAACTAATTTTGGGATTAAAAGAGAAGAGAAACAGGGACTTGCTCCATGCACATCTAAAGGGAGAAATGATTATTCTGCACAGGGCACACTTTATTACCAAGTAGGGGTTGGTCCTTGGACTTGTAAAGCAGCAAAAGGTTCAGGATGTGTTTCTTTCCCTGTCCTCTGAAGCTTCCCAAAGGCTTATGGCACTGCAGGGAGTCCCAGCAGGAGCGAACCACGGAGCCAAATGCAGGCAGTCGGCGTGTGCAGCCAACAGCATCCGCACTTCCCTTATCCACACAGCGGGGTTTTGGACGGGACAGCTCGGGAGGAATCCCTGCATCCGGTCCCAAAGGGAAACCCGCTCTGCAGCAGCTGCCAGAGGCACAAACACGCTGAGACAGTCCTGAGGAGCATTTCTGTACTCCAGGGAAACTTCAGGAGGGTTTATGTAGCCAAAGTCAATGTTAACTCGCTAGCTATTTCCAAAGTTTCCTTTATAAATCCATTTTGGAAATGGTTTTTCCTGTTTCTTCATAGCGTCTGGTGTTTAGTTTGCCTTGGATTCTGATGGAGCATGAAACCCCTTCAGAAACCAAATCAGTCAGACAGTAGTGGACACTGAGATCTATTTCCTACATTGCTGATGTTTCCTTCAGATTTATTGCTGGGGGTAGAGACAATGTACAGATTCCTGTCACTGCGTGGCAAGTGCAGAAGGAACAAATGTCTCCAATACTTCTGAAGTGAACAGAGTCGATATGCCCAGCCTGCTTCTTTAATTATGAATTTTGGAGGGGGGAGAGACCATGTGCCATCAATGGAATAGTAGTAGTAGGTTATTTCGGCTTCTGCCTGATAATGGGCCATTCAAACTCTTCTGAGAATCAGAGGTGAGTAATTATTTATGAGATGATCAAATGTAGATTCTATATCCGGGGCAATAAAAGTTGATTTATTTGGTGAAGGTTGGATGTGCTGCTCAAATATTGATAGGATCTTCCTGAAGCACAAATGAGTCTGTTAAACTCATAACAAAAGTTGTACAAAATAGCGGAAGAAATATTAAAATACCATTCGTTTTGGTGCTTTCCCAATGCCTGAATGATCTGTATTCCTCCTTCAGGGCTGTAATGACAGGGGCACGCAGGACTGTAGCTGCTGAGTTCTCCCATCTTGGGCATGTACTTGTTCAAGAAATTAATCTCGTGTTTAATCTGGTTTGAGACTGTGTCTTAATTTGTTTTGCTGCTGCAATAATTGGCTAAGGTTTGTTTATCCGTAAGGATAATTTCAAGTTTAATATAAAACCCCCCATCTCTTTCATCTTTTTAATTGGTCATGTTATTCTGTTCTCCATTAATTGAAGTGGTAAACAATCCTTTTGAAAGGTTGAGGCTACTGAGGGAGACTAAGCCTCTACCAGCCTAAATAAAAATTCATATTGAAGAACAGATATACACTTAGTATTTAAGAGACATTTCTGTACAGAAAAAAGGTAAATTTAGATCTGGACTGTCAGTAAAGCCAGATTTTTCTGACAAATTAAAGCTGTTTCTGCAATTTTTTTTAAGAATGGAAAATCGTATTTGCTTTGGGAAAGGAAGTGAGAATACCATTGTATTATACCCACATTTCCAAAACTGTTGATACACAGATTAGTGTTTGGAATCAGGTTTGGAAGATCCTGGAAGTAATCCAGACTACAAAAGAAGTATAAAACATTACATCGTCTGTCTGAGGGGGGATTTTTTGTTACAGAAGAGGCAAGATTTGTAACAGGAATATATGTAAAGGTGTGGAAGAAGGTGTCACAAGTCCCTGCGTTTATTTGCTTGTTTTTCAGAGAATTGCAAAGTTTCTGCCAGTTTTGTGTTTGCCCATTATTAAGTAGAACATGTTCATTGTGGTCACTCTTGACCCTTCTATGAGATGCTTTGTGGATTTTCACATAAAACATCCTGCAAAAAATAGCAGAGGTGATGAATTGTGACTTATAAATAGAGTTTCCTTATCCTGGGGAAGGATAATGAGAATCTGAGAGTCTGGTTTAACTGAATAAAGTATTTTTTATTGTCTACACAGACCAGGAGATACGTGCCTAAAAACTTGTGTGTCCCTCTACACTTCCCAATCTATGTTTAATCCTGTGATTCTCATACAGGACCTTGGACTCACAAACACTAGTAGAAAAAAAAAACACCAAGTAGAACCCTAAATATCGTAATTGCCATTTTAAGGCTGCAAGGGTTGACCACAAAACACACAGACATGACCTTCTAGCAAGTTCCTGTTTATTTGCTCTCCCCCCCACCATGTGTCTTTTACAGGGTTTAGCTGTCACCCAGGTTCTAATTTTGAGTGTCTTGTGTCATCACCCCTTCTGTCCTGACTTAGAGCCAGCCCAGCTGCGTCTTGTGGGAGGAATTTTTGAGGGTGACAAGCTGCAGTTAAATTCTTATCAGTAAAATCCTGATCTGATGTGTCCATGGACTAAAATTACAGTTGGTGGTGCCGCTGACCCCAGCTTCTACCCAGGTGCTGTTCTCCTAAATAGATTTGTTTTCTCATTGTTGGTTTTCAAACCATCATTTTTCTGGGAGAAGGGGGAAAAAAAAATAGTTGTTTTTCTAATTTTCCGTTGTTTACTTTCCATAACTTGAAAAGTCTCTTTGAAGATGATGACAAAAATAGCTGTTTCTCAATCTACGTAATTATGGAAACATCATTCCTTTTTCTAAGCATGTGAGCATTTTTCTCCCCAAATATCGTGCTTTTTACTCAGTAATAGCACTTTTTGGTGTTATCCTGGAGGCAGCGAAGCCTGCTTTAAAAGCCATCCTAAATCATACCCTTGATTCACAACAATAATTTCATTACACGTGAAATTTTATTTAGAAAGAAACAAGACACTTGTTAAGATATTATTTAAGTTGCAAGCTTAACCACTTAGATATTGTGAAATGCTAGATTAAACATTTAATTTCCCTTATGCATTTTGAGAATAACAGCGTGCATATATATTCTGTTTTTTTTGAAGTTCATTATGTGCGAAAGGAGATGTTTCGGTAGCTTGTCCAAACTTGGCTGTATTTTCACAGATGTGGTAGTGACAACTATACTGACTGTTGAAATCCAAAGGTATTTTTTCCAAGCAGGAAGGCATTAGATCTTCCCACATATAGGTGGTAGTTGATATTTTAGAGCATGCGTGAAACTTTTCCCAAAGCGTTTTTGACTCCCATTCACCTCTTTCATTAGGATGTGCCTTATTTCAGAAATTGCAGCTTCATTTGAGGAAATTGGTGAAATCACCTTGGCTGCTACATTAAGAATAATAACAACCAACCCAGCCCAGCCCAGGCAATCATCCAGCAGGATTATTTCATGCTGAGTGGTTCAAGTCTGGAAAAGAAATGCAGAGCTGCCATCCAGCTCTTGTCAAGGAGAGCACTGGAAAAGCGAGACGGTTTTTATGACTATGTAAGATACAAACGCATTCAAATCAGCGTGTCAGGGTGTTAAATGCCCTTCAGGCTTGCAGGTTGCTTGTGCTGTGAAAAATGCCCTTGAGGTCTTTAAAACTTGCGCATCACAGAGGTTTGGGGGACGTGCAAAGTATTTGCATCCTCTCTTTCTTATGCATTTCCCTGCCAGGATTGAGTCCTTCGATACTTTCTTCAAGTTGTGTTTCAGTCACCTTCAAGAACACAAACTTTGTTTTGCAAAGTCAAGAAGTCTTGGTGTGCTGCTGCTGGGGGAAAGGTACTCGGAATAATTATGCTCCAGAGAACAGAACTGAGAACATTTCTGGGGGAGAAAACAGCAACTGCAGTCACACGAGCTGCTAAATAAGGAAACATCATTAAACAGCAGGGCTAACCTTGGGTTAGCTGCCTTGATTTTAGTTCCACATAGTAGGAGAAAATATAAACAGGAAAGAGCCAAAAAGTGCCCCGATAGGAAGGAAAAATATCTTCTTGTGTCTGTGCTGCCAACAAGGCAGTTAGCAAAAAGATCCCTGCTTTGTAACAGCCCCGGAGTGTTGGATTCAGGCGAGGAATAAAATGCAAAGTTCGGAGTGTGCCGAGTGTAATGCTGAACACAGCCAGCTATTGGCACGCTTCAGGTGTAGGCTGAAGTGAGTCCCTGTTAAAAAAAGTGTATTCTTCACTTTGATGAGAGATAAGAAGAGCTAATCATCCATCTTTACGGGTTTTTTGCTGAATTACAACTTGGTTCTGTTTTGTGTATGTGCCTTTGATGCTCAGAGCAGCTGGCTCCTGCAGGAGAGAGTAGCTGGTAATTGAGGCTTGAGTGTGGTGTAGGGCAAAATATTTTGGGAAACGTGGCTTGGCAAGAATTCAAGGTCTTCCAACAAGTTGCTATTGACTTATCTCTGTTGTGTTTGCAGAATGACCCGTATTTCCTCATTCAGTGTAAATTCCAATTTCAGGCACAGCTGCCAGGAGTAAAAGAATCTGAGGCATGTGCATGCATATACTTCAATAAAAATAATTTCCCAGCTCTATCTAGAGATTCATATAATAATGGTGAAGAATATTATGCATTCAGATTAATAGCAGATGAATGTAAATTAAATCTGTAGAGATTCACCCACTGATTCTGATCTGGGGATATTTTTTTTTTTTTGGCTTTGATTTTTAAGATGCACTTATCCATAAACCCTGAGAGCATGCAAAAAATGGTGATTACAGCTTGTAAAGAATAAATTAGCAAGAAATTCTTACTCCCCTCTAATTTATTTCCTAGTAAATGCCAGACAAATAACTGTTTTAAACTCACTTATATTTACAAGGTAAGCAGCAAATGGAGGTAATAAGGGAAACTAAAGTGTGGCAGCAGCAGGTGAAGTGAAAGGGGCTGTGGGAGGATGGGAGTGAGAGTTCGTGCCTCAGCACTGGGGAAGAACACGGAAAGTTGCTGCCCAGCTCCTGCGCTAGGGACTGTGCATTTTGAAGAAGCAAAACTTGATTTCCCTCAGAACAAACCAACCAATGCTTCCTTACAGATCTGTTGTGCCCTCACGTGCACGTTTCTCATTTCTCTGGTGTGTATGGACACCTTCAGCTGATGCTGTTTGTGTGCTTCATCCTCCCTGACAGCAGCAAACAGGCGAGGATCTGGCTGGGGAAAGCTTTTGCCTGTGTGTGTGAAGCTTCTGCTGCCTTTTTCTGATGTTCGTACAAGGAGCCTGGAAGTCTGAATCTCCTCTGCAATTGTTGGAGTATCAACACTTGCTACATAGGCCACTTACAAATTAGTATTTAATGCATCAGTCTCTGAACTTATCCAGTGGTAACTTTGGAGATAAAGCTGCCTGGTGGTTGGAGTGGTAAGAACACAAAGATTTAGCTGTAAATAAATATAATTCCTTTAGATCGCCGCTGTAGGAAAACATTTTCTGTGCTCTATGTTTATGGGTATTGTGTAGTGCATGTATTAGTATTCAGAAACACATCTCAAATCCCTTTTAAAAAGTGATTTTTGCTTTCAATATCGGAAGAAAAATAGTCCTAATTTTGCCCACGCTTATTAGTATCCATATAACTCGGTTCTTATTTCTTTCTAGATTGAATAGCTCCTCTTCCTCTCAGCTGATTATACAATGCATGTATTTATAGACAATTATCATCCTCCTCTTAGCTGTTTGGTGGAAGCCAAGCTCTCTGAGTCTCCTCTAACAAGAGCCTCCTGTGGGTTCTGTGATTGCTTCTGGAACCTTCTTTGTAGCTCCTTCAGGTTAATTTCACCTCAGAGTACTGGTGACCAGAGTTTGGGATGATGACTTTTCAGTTCCAGCTCACGCCATTAATCAAAATTCGGACACGGAAGATGTTCAAAGCTTCCTGTGCCAAGAAAAAAGGAAATATTAGCAGCTTAGGTATGATCTGGCTAGCAGCCTCATGCTGTCTCTTATTTTCTTGTTGTTTTACCTTCATGGGATTTATCCTCCTTTCATCATCCCATCCGAAGCCTTGCCTATCATACTAATGGGCATGGAGCTGCTGGGGTTATTTCTCTTCCCTTTTCCAAAACTGCTGATGTTGTAGGTTTTTTTCCAGTCTCCAGGTTTTGCAGGTTTTCAGCTGTTAGTTTGTTGTTAGTGCTCAAGCAGCATGTTATAGCTGGAGTCTCCAGTTGGAATTGTGCCTGGACTGTGGATTTTCCAGTGAAGTAGCACATGCCAGGGCTGTAGCTAGAGGACTTGGCAGGGATGCACATTCTGCTTCCATACAGTTTATAGCTGATTCTCTTTATCGGTGCATGGAAGTGGCAGGCATGTAAGTAGGGCATGGATTGCTGTGTTTGTGCCTCAACATTAAAACTCCCTGTGTTATGTGGGGAGCAGAGAAACTCCAAGGTCCTAATCTCCCAACGGTGTTAAATTTAGATCTGTAAAAAGCATTTATTGTTTTAATACGGACAAGCCAAAAGCTCTGTGCTGTTGACATGTGCAGTCCCCAAACCCCTCCACAAAACCCAGCTAGTCAGAAGGAGAACTATTCCAGAGCAGTGGAGTTCAAAAAACACCCTCACCTGCTGAAGAAGCTTCTAAAATCAAACAGCCAGAGCCATTAATTTGTTGATAAATGTTTAGATGACTCCAGCTTATGCTGCATGCATAGAAAAGGGCTTTTCTAAGAGTTCGAAAGCCTTGAATCTCACTCAGTCTTGGAAAAACCTTTTGTTGATGGACAGATTTTCCTGAGGAGGAGCTGCACAGTCAGGTGTGGTAGAGCAGGAATTGTACGTTTGGTTTTCCATGTGAGATGTAAGTTTCTGCTCCTGCTGTTCACTGTTTGGGGCACTCTTTGGAAAATAATACATTTTACTTGCTTCAAAGGAAAAAAATATAATCTCTGTGTAGTCTGTGATCCCCTATCAGTGGGAAATAATGGCATGAGAACATCACCCCCAAGATATGATAGATCCTTTCTTGGGCAGGGGTCCTAATCCTCATAATCATACGTGTTTGAGTTGGGATTTGAAAGGAAAAGTTTCCTAATAGAAATATTGAGGTTTTTGTTGTTTTTTAATATACTGCTTAAACGTCAATTCAGCGTACTCTTCTTGTGACTCTAAAGTTACAAATTACCAGGGTATTCTCAGTTATGTGAATAAAAATCAGTCAAGTACCATTTATGAAGGCTGCCTACAAGGTGCCTTTGTATTTTCTTCTGGAGCAGGTCCTCCCCCAGCTGTTTTCATTTTTGAATATGGCTGCACTTCATGAATTCTCCTTTTGCTCCCGTTCTTCCCTGTTTATTTGAGTGGCATGTGCAGCGGTACAAGAGCAATTTAAGCAGATCCAAACCAGTTCCAGCCAGGTGTCTTGTCCATACAATTCTCACTGCCAGCTGCAACAAATCCAAGTTGTTTGGATGAGAAACTTCTGGCTTTGAGTGTCCTTGTGGTGGAGCCTTTCCTGGAAAGGGAGAGCACTGGCAAAGGCAGCAGTGGCATAAGGAGACGCCATGTTAATGGCTGTGGGATTAAGATTGAGAGGTACTTCTCCAGTTTTGCCATTGTTTTCCTCTGTCCTGCTGGGAGATCACTTCACAAACGTATTGCTCCTTTCATTCACTGATTGTCTTGTGTGTTTAGGCTGTAAGATTAAGGATTGAGGCTTGGTTTTTTGGATTATATAATATTTTTACATACCAAGCTGATCTTATACCCTCTCAACACTGGTGACTTTGGGCTCAAACTGTAGCATCAGTTGGCTGAGACTGACGAATGGCTGAAGTCTTACCTGGTGTGGAAATTTTCTCTTTTTCCAGTGCACTCCTTCTAACACCTAGGATGATGGCTGATCACGGCACACTGAGTCTTCCCTGTGTCCTTTGCCTGTTTCTGATGGTCAGTTTGCTGGGATGAAGGCAGGCAGCAAATCTTCACTGTGTTCTTCTGCTTCCTGTTTCTTTGCACTAAGATTTGGATTGTTAAATCTCTGTGCCCGTTTCCAGACTGCTCAGCCACAGCCTCTGTAAATCCAAGTAAATGAAATTTTCCTTTAATGAAGCAGCAAAGAACTCTATGCATAGCTGCAGAAGAATTGTTTCACTTTCATTATTAAAAGGGCACTTAGCATGAAAATTCCCTCTCATTTTTGTCCTAATAGCTCAATGTTTTATGCTTTATATAAACCGCAGATCATTTTCCTTGTACTAGAGAATATTGCTGTTCTTACAACTCCAGGGATACACTGAGAGACTGTGTGTTATTAAGGTATCCAAAACTTTTCAGTTTGGGGCTTGTTTTTCCATAGGAATACTTCCTTGCAGGAGGGATATCATGCTACTCTGCTTGGAGGTTCTTCCTGAAGTGCCAAGAAACATTTCAAGGTGTTTAGAACTCATTCCGAGAATAGTTGAATAAAATAATAAATGCTGGTTCTTGCCTGCTGAGGTCCCCCAAGTCTTTTTGAATTAAGAATTAGCGACCACCCAGTAAAGTTTAGCACAAGTTCAAATTTCTAGATAATACATTTTGGGTAGTAAGAAATCATTCTGTTCTCATTCTGTTCTCATTCTGTTCAAGTGATTTTTTGAAAATTTTCCGTTCTCTGTAATACCAACCCCCATGGTTCTGCCAGTTGTTCAGACATGCTAGTCCAGACCTAGGGAGCCATGTGGTCAAAGCAGGGTTTAAAACCATCCCTTCTTGCTTTCCAAGCTGCTGCTCTGTGTAAGAGCACGTCTCTGTCCTTTCTCCCATCTCCCCCCTGCCTCGGGGGATGTCCTTTGTCACCACAGGTAACAGAGCAAATGGAAGCAATGCCTCCCCAACTCCATGGGGAGCTGTAGTGCTGCTGATGACAAACAGTCCCCTCTTCTGGACCCTCCTCTCTGGGGCTTTGGAAATTCCCCTGAGTGTGTGGTGAAACGTGCCCGGCCTCGTGCTGGGAATGGGCCTGACGTGGATGAGGCTGCGGTGATTTTCTGCCAGTGCTCATTGGCCGGAAAGGAAAAGCTTGAAAAGAAGTGATTTTGAGTGGAGTAGTGGAGGCAGCAGAGTGTTTGCCCTCATGAACAGCTGTGCCTCTCACCCAAATTTGCATTTCATGTGCCAGGGTGGTGGATTTGTTTGGGGCTTAGGATTTTGTAATAGATGTTTAGAATGCAGAGAATTCAAAAGCCACTTTAACCAAGTTAAAATTTTGTGTCTTTAATTGACCCTTGAGACGTCAGTGGCTACTCTAAGAGTAAGAGCCTTTGTTCCATCATTTGAGTGCCTTGCTGCTGCTTTATCCATCACCTGCAAGGAGCTCGAAGGAGGTCTGGTTGCTTTGGGCAGGTTGGTGAGTTTAGCATTAATAATAATTTTTTTTCTTTGAGAAGAGTGTATGGAAAAGTAACAAATTACTTTGAACTTGGGAAGGACAACTGTGCAGCAAAAGGCTTTGCTGTTGTTGGGGAGAGTTCTCCTGTTGATTTGAGGCGTACGTGCTGCTCTGCTGCTGCCTTATTGACACAGCCCATAATTTTGAGGCCCGATAATTGAATTGTGTGCTGCCAGGAGGAAGCATGGAGACAGCTTCTTCAGGGACTGTCTCTCTAGTGGGGTGCAGCTTATGAATTATATAATGGGACTTTGGGGGAAGCACAGCACTACCTCAGCACAGCTCCAATTACAGCCATTGACAACCTTGCTGTTCCTACTTGTAACTGTCGGTGCAGTTTCTGTTAAATCAGTCTCACCAGTCCTCCACGGTTTTCCTTTGGGACGAGGAGACAAATTGCCGTGTTTCATTCAATTTATTCTTAATGATAATAAGGAAAAAGCGGTGTGTTCTGAACAGGGGAATGACACATCACATTCCCTAGCTCTGCAAGCACCCTTTTGGAACTGGCACTAAATATCCACTCTCACTTGGAGAATTTCATCTGAGCATGGCTGATGGATCACTGTCGACACCCCTGAAACCTGAGTGAGGTGTATCCCATAAACGGCTATAAATTGATGAGGTTCCATACGTGTTTACTCTGAACCTAGAGCCTAGGGCAGTTCCTTAGCACAGCTTGCACTTCCTAACTTGCAAAATCTTCAAAGAAGAGGTGATTAGACATTGGAATGGGCTGCCCGGGGGGTGGTGGAGTCACCATCCCTGCAGGGACGTAAGGAAAGTCTGAATATAGCACTTGGTGCCAAGGTGGTATTTGGTCAAAGGCTGGACTCAGTGATCTCAGAGGTCTTTTCCAACCTCAGTGATTCTGTAATTGTTCCTCATTAGATTCAAGTGTTGCTCTTAATATTTTCTTTCTGACATGTTGTTAAGACAGTAGTCCTAACAGTAGCGGTTTTATTTAAAATAATATTTTTAAAATGCTGGATAAAAATAAGTATAACACAGAACTGCATACATTTTTTTTACTTCCAGAGATATTCAGTGCTTTTGTGTTCAGAGAATGATAAAACAGAGACTTTCAATATTAAAGTACCATTTCAATTTGATTAGCTATTCCCAAGAGAAAGTGTTGTTTGACTCTCTGTTTGAAGTTTGCTTCAGCAAATTGGCTTTACCCCTTTGAAAACTTTGACCAGATGTTGCCATCCAGTAGCACTAAATGGTGCTTTTTTAGAAAACTGGCTTCGTTTTTTCCAAAGTTTATTTTGCTAGCAGTGTGTCAAGCAAACTTGGAAGGCAGTCTTGTGTTTTCCAGTAGACTGACTGGTAATATTTTGAAGAATTAGATAAGTTTTCAGGCACAAAATTTCTTCTTCGGATTTGAAACTGTGAAACTACAGGTTTTCCAGCTAAGTGAAAAATGAATTTACGGAGTTTAATTGGTTAGACCTTCTCCCTAAGTGGCACTGGGTGAGAGCTGTGCCATACATTGGGGAAAAAAAGAACATCCAGCCAGAAGGGACGTGTAAACAGAGGTTGAAGAGTTTTGAGGTCAGAGCAATACATGACTCCTCAGCCACAAGTGCTTGCAAGAAGAGAGGAATTATTTTTGTTAGGGGTGTCTATAAAGCAGTTGGCTCTCTGGACTAACCTGTGCAGCTGCTGCAATGCACACCTGCTCTTGCTGGGTCTCCTTGACACAGTTTTGGGAGGTTCTGGAGTTGATCCTGCTCTCAGCCCACCCTGCTGCTGATGGCTCTCCAGGAGAGCTCTCCAGTGGTATCCAGGAGGATTCCTGCTTTGCAGCCTGGGTTATGTCACAAGCACGTTCCCAAGGCACCATGACTCAGTTGGCATCGTTTTGGGCAGTTTAAAATAGAAGTGAGCCAGATCCTCAGCTGGTATAAATTGGTGTTATTATATTAAATTCAGATGGGCCTAATTACAAGTGCTCAAACAGACACTGAGGGTTGCACAATCCATTGCTTTTGTGAGTGTGTGCTCACCCATAAAAGTGAGATTGCACAATGCAGCCCTCTCTGAATGCGTCTCTGTCTCGGCCGTTAATTGAAAACAAACGCGGTAGGATTAATAATTCACTGCTCCAGAAATTTTGTATTATGAATGATTGGATAGATCTGCCATTTGCATTAAGAGATGTTACTCTATTGCAGGATTAAGTCCCAGCAGCAATGACCGGAGGTCTCTAAACAGGGAAAAGTTGGACTTGCAGAGGATTTGGAATTTTTGCTTTCCCTCCCAGGTGCTATGACTTCTGTGCCCCCTGCAACACAGAGTGCATTTTCCAAGCGTGGATGGAGGAAGTCATTAACAAAGCTTCCATTTATTTAGGTAGAAGAGGGCTTGGGCTGTTTTGCCGCACAGGAAATGGGGCATTTCTTTGGCCGCTGCTCCAGTGTGTTTTCCCGTTACAAAAATCCCCCCACGTTTTGCAGTAGGGAAATAGGAAATTGTATTTCCTCTGACTTGCAAGGAAGTTGATCTCTGCCCTCTTAATTGGCTGTTTGGAAGATGAAAGCAACTGCCTGGGGTGAGGGAATTCCAGGAGGATTTTTTGAACCAAAGTACCAAGAAAAGGCCCATTATGAATTTTTATTTATCCAATCCCCACTGAACGCTGCCTGCAGAGACACTTCCATGGATGCAGGTCCTGTTCTCATCTACTTAGATTAAATGATGTTATCAAATAGAGATATAAAGGATTCTGGGGATAGGATTACAAACCCTGCGTTCTCTGCCAAAGAGGTAACAGGGCCGGAAGGCCATGAGGTGCTTGTTCAGGGATCAGCCTTTCCCACAGCTCTGGCAGCTGGGCTGAGCCAAGTAGTCCCACAAAACTCCACTTTTCCCTTGCTCTTAGACTGCCCTTGCCAGTTCTTGGGTGCTCAGGTGGTTGCATTTTCTGCACGTGGCTGGTGGCATGCAAGCAGCTTGAAAGCAGTAGTCAAAACTCCAAACCAGCCCTATACCTGCTCATCCTCCTCCATCTGGGAGGATGCAGACCTGGGCAGGGTTGTTCAGGTCCTTGGGAGGGCTGGTCATTGCCTTTTCCTTTTTTAGTCTCTGTTTTTAATCTGTGTTATTCTGCTTAAAAGGGTGGTTTTGTGTTTGTGTTACGGGAGGTCTAGTTGCACTTTCATAAGTGACTAAATTACTAATTCTGTTTGTTGTTCCTCTCTTTTTTAAAAAACCAAAATACCAGACAAATAATAATAATAAAAAAAAAGCTTTTGAAATTCACTCTGTGTGGCTCAGCATCTCTGTGTAAGATCCATTTTTCTTCAGCATATTTAATTTCCCTCATGTGTTTGCTGTTAAAGCCTTTATTTTTAGTGCTTGTTAGTCCTTTCAGTTGGGGAAATCTGATTTTTATGACATGATCTGCATGTGCCTGGAGCTTCTGTGGAACATTTCACTGTGGGCTTGAGACCACTTTGAGGTGTGGGTATTATTTGGTGTTATAAATGTAACTCCTGTTTCCCACCTGAGTTCTTGCTCTGAGTGTGATAAACTCACACGTAGCTCTGCCATATTCCATTGTTTTCATTCCTGCCAGGATCTTAATGGCCACATGGATTTACTCAAAGTTAAAAGGACTCAACCCCTCCAGTGCACTTAATTGCAAATTGTTTTTATTTGAAGTTACACCTGCACTGTCAGTAGAGTGCTTGTGCCCATATGCCCTGAGTATTGGTGGAGTTTGGGTTATTTCTACCTTTTTTCACGCTTCTTTCTAATCTTTGTAAGTTTTGATACCCTCGTCTTCTTTCCGACAAGCGAGAGCACTTGAAAGTGTGAGTTTCCTCTAAACAGTCTCGATGAAGAGGGGGAAAAGTGCCCATGGAGTTCAGCAAGTACTAGAACAGAAGGGAATTGGGATTGCGAAAGGGGACAGAGGGAAATATGGTGAATGTACAGTCACGTGAAAATTTGTTGGTAGAGTTTGTCTTAATAGAAAACAAAGATCTGCAAGAGCTGAGCAGGAGTGGGTTCCTTAAAATGAAAACCAAATCAGGATCCAAACTAACTCTTGGCAAAATAACACGTCCATCAGTGTTTTTTTTTCTTTTCTCCTTGGAATTGAAAAGAAAGAGTAGTGTGTTTGTCCAGCACAAAGATTTCAAGTTCCCTGCACAGCATTTGCAGTTACTGCTCTGGAAGGCTGAAATGCTTGGAAGTGGTGCGGCTCTCCCTGCAGTGTGGTCACGCTCCTGCTGTAGTATTTCAGATCGCTGCTGGCAGCTAGGATTCACACTGCTCCCAGCATCCATCCTCCTTCCAAATGCTCAGATCAGGGAAAGGGGATTCTTCATGTTACTTGTGTATAGGGGAGGGCAAGAATTTGCCCAGCAGAAGCTGTCATGATGTGCCAGCTTTGTTGTGTAACTCATAACTCGAGAGTAGCACACAAGCTATGGAATGCCTGTCAAAAAGTGCATGTGTTTTACTGAGCAGCAGTCACTAAAATTGTTGAACCTTGTTATCGTTATAGATATAACACTTCTTGGGTTTCATGGGCACTTTTCAAAGTGTCCTGGCAATAATAAAGCAGGTTTTCTATTGCAGGGGCAGGGTTTTGTGCTTGTGACACTGCCATTTGTCACACTGTGACAAGCATCAAAATGCGAAAATTTTATTAAAAGGATTAAACCAAAAGCACAGCAGCTGCTATTTAGTGGTCCAGGAAATTGGCTTGACTCTTATGGCTTCTATATAATCTGTATATCCTAGTAGACCTGCACAGGATTGCTGTTGGAATTGCCTGGTTGCACCTGAGCTCTCCTAGAAGCTGACTTCGGTTTGGACAGACAGATGTGGGACAGCGATAACACAACAAGGCTTCTTGAATAATGTAATAATTACTTGTGTTGTAATTTTTCCCTCCAGGAGACTGAGCTGCTGGATATCAGCCTTGTCAAAGATGCCAGATGTGGAAAACATGCCAGAGCTCCCAAGGTAGGAATTCTTGCTGTGCTTCCCTGTTACGTTGATGACCTAGATAAAAAAGAAAGGGAATTATATGCAAGAACTGAAAAGAAGAAAACAAGTTCCCTCAGCTAGAAAGAAGTGTTTTGCTTTTTTTCTTTGTTTCTTTTGAGAAGCGTTTGGATTGTTGAGCTGTTGTCTTTGGATTCTGTATGTAAAATCCATCTGGAAGCTCTGCTGGCAGTGCAGGAGCACAAATCGTGGTTTGTCAAGGTATACTTAGACAAGTTCTTAGCTTCCCTGATGGCAGGGACCTGATATTTGTCTGAGTCCATGTTGTATTTTGTGCTGGTGATTTTCCTCTCTCAGTGCCTCCTGAGACCAAGGAGGAGGATTTTAGGGGTTTTTTAAACTGCTGTCAGAGAGGTCGGGATATCAGCTCCCTTTGGGTTTGCCCTGATGTATCGTGCACTCACTTACAGGCTCTACACACAGTAGGCTGTAGATATAAGTTCTCCCTGGTGTTTTTGTTTGGGCAGACACAGCACATCAGAGGAAAAACCCAAGCACTTAGCTCCGGAAGCAAGAGAGTGCCTCAGGGAATCCCAGGAGTGATAGGAAAAAATGAAATCTCCCCAGGGGCTGGAAAGTTTGGCCTTGCTGCTGCTGCTGCTGCTTAGCCCTGATTGAACAGACCAAAAAATGTTTCTCCTACTCTCATCTTGGGGGAGGAATATTCCTGGAGCTGGATGATCTCTCTCCCTTGCAGTCCTGGGCCCAGGCGAGACTCCTCAGCCCCCCGAGGGCAATTAGGAATGGAAAAGGTTGTTTTTCTGTGCCAGAAAGCAGTTGTAGTTATCTCTGAACAGACTATTCATATTTGGTTTTCAAAGCTCTCCATGTAGTGTTGGCAGCATTTTAAAGGCTGAGTTATAATTGAAATGCAATAGAAGTACTTTATGACATCCACATTAATACCAAATGAGTTCACCATGATTAATGGTTCCATGATGAATAGCAATAAAGTATTAACAATGTCTGGAACATTATTTTAAAATGCTACCCGCTTTACAGAGGACATTCGTGTTCTAACAAAATGTTTTTAGCTAAAATTTATGCATAGCTATTGCCTTGGTGACTTTTATTTATTGGGTTACATAAAGGCTGGTTTTGTTAGAGCACGTTACCGATTTGACAGCGGTGGCATTAAAGGAAGGGTAGGAGCAAATCCCGGTCCTCGGGGTGGTGAAATGCACCACCTGTGTGAACGAGCTTGCTTTTTGTCCTTGATTTGTGTGTGGGCAGCAGCTACACAGCACCTGGGTTGGCTGTTGATGGCATCTTGCAAAGGGCGTGGAATGAAAGGCTGCATTTGGGGCCGTTGGTGGCAGCTGTGCTCTGATCCGTGCTGCGGGGCTGGGCAGAGGAGCCATGGCTGCAGGTGAGCAGCCTTACAGAGCCCCGTGTGCGCCGCCTCCAGAGAGGAGCTACAGCTCAGCTTCGGAAGGCTTGGCTCCAAGTCAGGCAGTAGCAGCTGGGATTGCACAGAGGTTTCCAGTAAAACTCGTGGGATTTTGGCTGGAGAGAGAGAGAGAGCACAGGGAATGGAGGATACTCACCAAAGCTTTTCAGGAGCTCTTTTCCACAGCTCTGCTTTCAGGTGGGGGCACCCCCTGCTTTTACTGTAAACCAAGAGACTGAGGTGATTTTTCTCTACATCAACCCACCACCCCTCCTTCTGCCCATGGTTTTGTACGATTTTTATATTAGGGGACCTCTGCCAGTCTATGCAAATTGTTTACTCTATTTTCAGAATTCTAAGAGTAGATTTCACCCATGGGTTGTCACTACAAACTTAATGGGAATCTTTAAACCTCATTTGGTGTATTTCTGATCATCTGCTGCTTTTTGATAGAAACAAGTGTCTTTTTTTTAATAAGCCTTAACTTCCCCGTTAAATAAAAAAGAGTAATTCCTTTTTATTTTTATGGTAAGCTAAGTTTCAGTGTCATTAGCTTCACCCACATTAAGCCACCAGAATGTGTGAGGTGTGCTGCTCCATAAGGCCGCCAGCAAGAAATGATTTTTGAGGGCTGTAGGCCGTCCTGGTTTCCAAAATTCAGTCTGTTCTCATGCCATGAGTATTCATTTCTGAAAAAGGACTGAGAAGCACAAAGGGTTTCACCGTTTCTCTTTTTTTGTTGTTGTTGATATTCAGTTTTCGTAGTATTTTCCTGTAAGTCCAGTCTCATGTATTTTGTGATAATTCTTTCATGTCTTTTGCTTCTTCCTGGATTTCTCATCCAGCTGCTCTGGTTGCTTTCTCCATTCCCTCAATGTTTAGCCTCAAAAGTTCCCTTGAAGGCACAGAGGAGCAGCTCTCACTCCTCTATTAATGCAGCAGAAGCAATGAGCTGAGAACACATTTTTGGGTATGGAAATGAATCTGTGGCTGCCCCTGAGCAGTGCCATTGCCACGAGGGCAGGAACTTGGGTTTCTAATGATGTAGAAGGGAGTTTTTCGTGGGTACCAAAGCACTTGATGCTTGGGAGATGAAAAGCAGTCTACTCAGATGACCCTGAGATCCTGAGAAGCTCCAGCATCGCCTTCTTTTTGCACATTGTCAGGGATGGCTCCTTCTGTCTTCAGCTGCTATTTTCAGAAATGGTGACAGAGTTTTCCATCTCAATGCAATATACATGCAAAGACTGATTCCTTGGTAAAAAGGCAAAATCTCAGGCAGCGCAGAGCACTGCTGCAGAGCTCTACATGAGAAGGAAAATGAAAGTCATGTTCTGAAGGGAACAAGAGAAGACACATTAATTGTGTTTGTTAGGAAAAAATGCCTCCATTCAAAGTAACATTGATGAAGAAGTGAGGGAATTATAAAGTGATTATCAGCACTTTGCTTTTTTAGTTAGTATTAGAATCAGGTAGGAAAGGGGGTGAGAGGAATTTTGGGAACAGGAGAAAATTGTTAGTTGTGATGAAGCAATGTTTTATTTCCCTCTATTCATATATCACCTGGTAACGCTCTCTCAAGCTTTGGTTTTATGCGCAGACTGAGACATCTTTTCCCTTGTACAGTTCAGTGACAAGGTCTGCAAAATAAACTAACACAAAATGTGCTGTTGTACAAGGAGGCACAGGAATAGCTATGAATATTCACATGCCTTTTGGAAAGCATGGAAGTACCTCTCAAAAGAGTGTCCGTGCTCTTTAAAGGGAGCTGGAGCTAAAAATGTCAGGCACCAGTAAGTACTGAGAAATCAGTGGTCAGGTGGTGAAAGTTTGGCAGCTGCAAACATGCTCACAGGACTAGGGAAGTCACACTTTTTACCATCTTGTATTTACTTTCGCCAATAACAGTTTCTATGGAAACGAAAATCTTAAGCAGCTATATGTGTTTTTACTAGCGAGAAGAAATATCAGGATTAGTTGACAGGGAGAAGGAAATAACCCCATGGTAAATGCTCATATTGAAAACTTTTGATGCATTTGATCAGTCTGTTTTCCCTCAGCATCCTGTTTTCCCTCATAAATCATTCAGCAGGAAATGAATTTCTTTAAATAACATATACTGTGAAACCTGTAGGAGATGAAATTATGAATGATAGAATCACTCTCATGCCAAGATGTGTTCAGAGAGTAATCCCCAATTTTAAAAAACCTCATGGTTCCCCGCCCCAAGTTTTCTCACTTTAACAGGCAAGCTGTACAGAGAAAAATAATTCAGATGTTTGAATGTCAGAAATTTGCCAAGACCTCAACTGCTATTTTAATAACAGCACCAGCCTCTCTGTATTTGGTGCCTTTTCTTGAAATGCTTGAGTGAGATGGTTTTGGACCCATCTCAGTTGTAATCCAAAAGCCGCTGTGGAAGGTTTGCTGGCTTCTAAAGAGGAAATCTGGCATCTGTAGAGGAAAAGCAGCATTTTCTGAACTAGGTGGGCTCAGGAACTAAAAGAAAAACCAGCAAGGAAAGTCTAAGTAAATAATTAACTGAAAATCAGGTGCTGCTGGGGGGAAATGAGGATGTGCAGGTCTATTTGAATTGTCAGAGCTGTCTGTGCTGCAGTGTCTGCCCCTGCTGCTGTGCACTCCATGGCACTGGCTGAGTGGCAGTGGGACTGACAGTCTGTGCAGGGACATCTATGTTGTGTTTCGTAACACCCTGGTTAGACTGCCTGTGGGAAATGGCAGATTTATTGGGTTTTTTTCCTTTCTGTGCAGTGAGAGCGTTCCCTGGAAAAGCCAGGCTTGTCCATGGAAGGCACAGGACAGCGGCACACCTGCTGCCCTTTGCAGCACCACCCGCCTCCTGTCGCTCTGCCCATCTCAAACGCTGCTGTTGCTGTTATTTTTGTCCGCTGATATAAATGCACGCTGCTTTCCCTTCAACAACCTTGATGCTAAATTAGAAAATGTAAATTATGCCCAAGCAACGTTCTATTTCTGCCAGAAAGAAATAAAAATGGAATGTGCATGCAGCTCACCTTCCTCCCACTCACCTTGGGGATAACAGCGACAGCCACAAACATCCGCCCCAAATGTGTTTGTTCTTTTACGTAACTGCTTTTTTTTTTCCTCTTCATAATAATGGTTGAGTTCCATAAACACTTTCTCCAGGTTGAGCGTTACTTTATGGAGGAAAGTTAGGATGAATTTCTTTGTATGGTATTTGGCCAGTGCTCACACAGAAATGAAAGCTGTTTAAATGCTGCCAGGAGTGTGGGAGCTGTGGGCCCTGGGAGTGAGGGGGCATTTCCTTGGACCCTCCACTGGCCCAAATCGGTGACTTTATTCACAGCCTCTAATGCTTGGGGAGCTGGGACCTTTTCAGCAGCGTGTCATTCACTGTGTAACTCAGCTCTGTCTGGACAGCTTGTTGAAATCACTGTTTACTAACATCCAGGGTATGGCAGAAAGCACAGGGTTTTTTCCAAGGCTTTCACTATGAATCATTGCCAGAAAGATTGAATTTATTTTTTTTCCCCCCTTGCTTGCTGACCGTTTCAGTTAGCTTTCTGAGCTGGTTGGTTTTATAGTTTTCTATGTCATATTTATAAAGCTTACATCTTCTTTTTGTTTGCCAAAGTTTGTAGTGCAAAGCCTGTAATAAGAAATTCCATATTTTAAGAAGCACAGAGGCATCTTACAACTGTGACTTTAAAACTTGACATTTAAATTTGATAAGGTAGGCACTACTCAGTGAAATATGTGATATTTGAGTTCCTGAAAACACCAGAAATTATTGGTAAAGCTGTGCTTTAGATGCTGCTGCTGCTGCTTTTGAATAAACCTGTGTTACATGCACACTTTATATTTTTTTTCTTTGCCCCTTTTGGTATGACCAGTGTTGGTGCACTGTAATCCAGGACAGGATGTCTTATTCCTGCTTTCACAACTAATGATGTTAATGAGCTGAGGGTGCAGCTGGGACAGCCTGTCCAGCCATGGCTGTCACAAACCTGTCACTCGAGATAAACCTCACCTGAATGTGACAAATGGCATTTTCGCAGTGGCTGGCACAAAATTTAAAAATCGGTGGGATGACGACGTTATTTTGGAGGCACTTTCAACAACGCTAAGATGTTGATACTGCCTATCAATTTCCAGTATTATCTGTTTGTTACCTTGCAGGTCCACGTGTTGCCTTTTGACTTGCACCAAGATCACAAAGTCTTGGGAAAGCACAGCCCTACTGCAATGCTAATACAAAAGCTAATAAATAAAATGTTGCTATCCATAAAAATAAGGAATTCTCCATTTAGTCTGTCATGAACACTCAGTCTGGAAAGAACTTCACAAGTTTTCACTGGAAAATGTAAAGGTACTCAATAATTGAACCGTGCTAGTCTTTCCTTTGGAGCCATAATCTCCATCTAGAAATATTTCATAAATATTAAAATACATATTTGAGCAGTAGCGTGGAGAGATCTCACGGCAGTGCAATACCCTCAAGCTCCAAATGTAGGATCAACAGGCTTAAGTGAAAATGTCACAGCAGATGCATCTTTCTGCAACTGTTTAGAACAAATGATTAAAATTTTCCTGGTTTATTGGAATCCAGCTTGGTGATTTGTCATTACATCCCTTGGCTTGTAAACAGCCGTTTGGAAAAGCTGTCAGGTTTTAATTAGTCGCAGAGGTTTGATATGCCTGTTATCATCTGCATATAAATGGGGATTTTGGGATCTCCTGATGGAGCTGTGAGGCTTTCTGGTCTGTGTGTCCCAAGGCATGGCTGTGCCACTGGCACCTTGTAGGGACACAGGTGTCCTGCAAAGAGACCTCACCCAGTATTACTGGGAAACACTTTATTAGGAGCATGAGAGCAGGACCTTAAATTCAGCTACGGGTAAGGGAGTGAATGGGACCAAACGAAAATAGCCAGGGGCCCACGTGAACTACAAAGCAGCAGAAAACTATGGATTTCCAGAGTAGTTATGTCAGTATATTCACATTAAATCTATGGCAGCGTTTTCCCAAAGCATCAATCAGAGAGGAGACTTGTTTCTTTTGCTTTATCTGCTGTGGATGTGCGAGAAAGTGGGCAAGTGCATCCAAATATCTGTCTGAGGTTTTTAATACAGTAGCTTATTTCTGAAACAAACCAAACAAAGCTCCCTTCCTATTTAATTATAAGTAGGATTATGCTGCCAAGTAAGACTTGGAATTACTTCATTT
The DNA here is from genome assembly GCF_029207755.1 of Chamaea fasciata. NCBI lineage: Eukaryota > Metazoa > Chordata > Aves > Passeriformes > Sylviidae > Chamaea > Chamaea fasciata. Next base: position 7,371,147 of record NW_027094088.1, on the reverse strand, counting down.
TTAAATAAGTCCTGGGCAGCATTTGTGTTGTGATAACAAAAAACCTTACAGCTGTATTGAGTGTTAGTTGCCTGTCTGTGGCTTTCTCAGCTCTGTCACCTCACAAACTAATCCTAGTTAAATAAACAAAATTATCAGCTGTTGCCACTGGGTGGTTCAGACACTCTGCCACTCCTGGGCTGTTAATGAGCATCCACAGGGATGTTCCTGCAAAATGGATGGCACAGGGAAGCAAAGTGGTTCTCTGTAGGCCAGAGCTACAAGAACATTTTCTGAGAGCCAAAAGTTGGCTTGATGTGTTTTTCAACCCTTTGTGATTTATAAGAACAAAGTGCAGTGAATTCCTGGTGAAAACTGCTGTGTGTTAAGACTGACGCACAGCCATACATGATTTAGGAAGGTTTTCCTCGCTGTGGAGGGCGTTGTGGATTGAGTCTTTCCAAAGAGAAGCATTTTCACAGCTACAAACTGGAGCAGAAGTTGCACAGCTGCTCCTCGATGTGGCTGATCTGCGCTAACATTGCACAGAGACAGAATTAGGAGCAGTTTTCTGCATCTGGATCTTCCTTCCTGTGGTTAATGGCATTGGGAGTCTCCAATACCCCTCAGACTTTAGATGGATAAAGTCAGGTCTTTGGTGAGAAGGTTGGCCTGCAGAGAAGTCTTGTTTGTGAATGTGTGTATGTGTGATCTTGGTGAACAGAAACCATTCTAGGGGCTGGGTAAGAAAGCAGGTGAACTAAACATTTCCCAAACTTAGCCACTCTTGAGGATGAGCTTGACTTCATACCCCTCAAGTGTAGACTGAATTATTAACCAGCCTGAAATGTAAAGAATTTTCCAGAAATGTATCAGTGCCCTGGGACTGTGGCGTGTCCCAGAAAGAGCAGGTGCAGAAAGGGACAATTCCACACTGATCTTACGCTAAGGTTCAGGTAGCTCTTGTTTTAGTTGGTACCACAGTCCTGAACTGCCAAACAACACAGAAAAAAACCTGAGTGTGTATCTGTAAAGTGCAGCAGTCTGTTAAAATGCAGGTTTGCCCTTTTAAAGACATATTCCATATGGTTTAGGTCTGTGAGCTTCTGAGTTGCACTGTTTATCTGGAGGAATTTGGATAAAGCACAATTGCCTTGCTTTGGAGAAGAAATCCCCTTGGCTGGAAGATTCTTAGGGAGTTGTGCTGGCTGTGATATTTTGCAGTATCCAGCTTCTTTGTTGTCTTTTGGATTCAGAGTCAACTCAGAAGTGTGACGGAAGCTGTTTTCCCACCCTGTTGTGTGCACACGTCTGGGGCTCATTCCCGTCAAGGGAGACTGGATTCCACACAGCAGACTTTCAATGATGCTGAATTACCATAACACCTGTTAAAGGAACATATCTTTTCCATATTATTTCAGGAGGAATCTTAAAACAAGTGTCAACATAACTTGCAAATACTAATACATCGTGATCTTGTTTGAATTCATAAAAGTTTTGTCCAGTCTTGGTGCTAGGTCAGTGTTCAGCACAGTTTACTGCAACAGGTAAGTAATTGGTTTTTAAAAAAAAAAAATAGTTCAGAGGAAATGAGATCTTTCTGTTGTGTTGAAACACAGAAAAATCATTATCAACTCAGCCATTTTTATAAGAAATTACTTTGATGGAAGGTTCTGGTAGTTCAGGGGAGCTGTGCTGATGGTGGGTGTGACTTGCTATGCATCCCATGCTTATTTTCCCTTTTCTAAAACACTTCCAATATTGATAATGCCATAACTGAAATTACACAAAGATTTTTTTTGTTGTTGTTGTTCTTTTTGCTGCTCGGAGTTAACCTCCTTCCTCTGAGATTAATGAAATACATTAAAAATAATTTATATGAGAAATTGTGTGCTGTAGTTGGGAATGTTCAGTGTAAATGGCTTCAAAATGCTGTTTGCTAATGAAGTGGCAGAAGCAGAACAGCCGTGCTAGGTAAGGTCATGGTATAAAGGGGAAACATTAATCTTGGAAATAATGGTTGTAATTTGCATGCTGCTAAAGCGCTTTAAAAAAGGACAGAACTGAATTCAGATAAACCAAAGCTTCTGTGTGAATGGTTATCCTCATGTTCAAATAGAAGCGGCTGATGTGTGTGGGGATAGGTGGTAGAGCTGTGGGAGCAGATCCCAGCCCTCGCAGGGCAGGGGGACTTTGCTTTGGCTCTTGCAAGACAGCCAGACTCCCTTCAGAGGGTTAAAGATCAAAGCCAGCGCAGGAAGGTTTTCTGCAGCACATTTTCGGTTAAAAAAATAAATAAATCTAAACCTCCAAATGGTTATTTGGCAGTTTGAGAGGGAAGGCTGATTTAGCTATCCCAGTTAGCCCAGTTTTGCTGAGTTGTGCCTTGATGAGGACAAAGATCCCTTTCTGCCCCTGCTCCCAAATCTGGCTCCAGGGATCTGCCCACGCTGCTGCTCCCATGCCCAGAAGCCTCCAGCTGCAGCCCAGCAGTTTCCCCCTTCCTTCTCCGTGTTTACACACCCCTCAGACCACACCGATTTTGTAGGAGAGAATGTCACCTTCTGCAGAAATATTTGTGCGTTTGCTTAGAGCAGTGGTAAAGTGTTTATTTACAGCCAGGGACTGTTGCTACCAGCGTAAACATGCGAGGTGCTGGACAGAGGCAGGAGGAAGGGCGGGACAGGAGCTTGTTCAGGTCTCGTGGTGCGTGTGTTTTACAGGTCAGTGCATGAGCATTTTCAGAACTGCTGCAGGGCTTTGGGCTTGCTTGGCTTTGGCTGAAAGAAGAGGGGAAGTTCTTTTGGAGTTGCTTTCGTATCATCCTTCAGAGTTTCTGTGCAGTGTGGCCCAAGGCTCTGGGGTGCTTTGGGAGCTGAGGCTGCTGGTGCTGTAGAGTTTGAATCTGATGGAAGTGTGTTCAAGGCCAGTTTGGATGGACCTCTGAGCAACCTGTGGTGGAAGGATGTCCCTGCCCATGCCAGGGGGGGTTGGAACAATATGGCCTTTAAGGCTTCTTCCAACCCAAAGCATTCTACAATTCTCTGATGTCCTTGGTTGCAAGTTCTCATAACTGATGTGTTAATCATTGCACCATGTTTGTTCCTGTACTGAAAAGTGGCAGCACTTCTGCATGTTTCAAAGGAATTATTGCTGCTTTAAGTTCTTGTAGGCAACACTGAATACGATCTAGCTCATTTTTCAGACACTTGCAAGTTTGTGGCAGTATTTCAGTTGTGGGAAGTGATTTTTTTTTTCAAGGCTATTCTTTTTTTTTTCATCCTGCTGGAGTCAGGAGAGTTTCAAATGGTGGGAGGAAAAGCGGAATTATTTAACTGTTGCTTACATAATAAAAAAAGAAGAATTTGAAAGCTGTGCTTAGGTCTCCTCATCTTTTGATGATGCTTGGCTTTTGGTTTATATTTAAAGTGTTCTCTGAAAGCATAATCACTTGATATTGCTAATTTAAATGTTTGCATGTGACACTTGCAAATTATGTAATTAAAAGGAACCCTTTACTGATGTTTTTAGGAATCAGATACCGGCTTGATTGAGAACATTTAAATGTCCACGTGTTTGAAAGGGAGATACTGTGTTTTCTGCTTCAACTGAAAACTTCTTTGGGCAAATTGAGTGCCAAGGTAAAACTTATCAGGCTGTAAACAAATGTTACACAATCTCTGTTAGTTTTCTGCCATCTGGCAAAACCCAGTGATTCTCAGACAGTCTTGTGCTCGTCACAGCACTGCTGTGCTTGGCAACATGGGACAAGCTGCCCACAGCTGGCAGTGCTGCCAGGGGAGGAGAAGGTGTGGTGGACAAGTTCTCGTCCTCTGTCTCTGTGTGGACCAAAACAAACCCTTGTGCTCGTAAGGGATGGGGATGTGAGGCTCCCAGTCTAGGCACCTGGTGGGTACCTCCCTGTGGCTTTAGGAAATTTCATACTTGCGAGCTGTCTGAACGTTTGGAATAAGTTCGATTATCGGTTCAATATCTTTAAAGCAAACTGAAGAGCTTGTGCCACTCCACAGCAGGGAGGACTAATGTGAGCAGCCCCAGTGCTCCTATACAGGTTTGCTCAGTCCTATTTAATCAGTATCCACTGTGAACTCCCCCTTCCTGATGGAAGAGGGAATTGCCTGAGCTGGGATTGCACATCCCGTGGAAAGGAAGTGGATTCCTGCCCTGCCTGCAGAGCCTGATTCATCAAGGCACTTGGCATGCACTCCAGAAGCCTCGTAGGAAGAAACCCTGCAATGACCAAGTATTTGTTTGGCACATCCAGGAAAGGTGTGATCCCAGGATAAGAGAACTGGGAGACAAAGTGTTGTTTAAAGAGAATTCTATATTAAGTAGCCCAGAATTAAGATGAGTGATGAGAATGTAGAAGTGCTGTCAGCAGCTTTCCCCTGAGTAGGAATTGTGCCTGTTAGTCATGCAGTTTATCCTGATGATAAATTCAGAACTATTTGCAGGATTATTTAGAGTATGAGAAAAAAAATGCATTTTCCTTTACTCTTTGAGCTATGTCAAATGTGATACAGAACTATTTGATCTACAGTTATTTCAATTGCAGTTGAATATTAGAGACATACTTAGAATTCTAATGTGCTTATAAACCAGAGGGGAAAAAAATGAGGAGAAACGTTTTTGTTTGCATGAAAATAGTGAACCCCTGATGCAGATGGATATTTTTCTTCAGGTGCGCATTGTCTATTGCCCCTGGGAGTACAGAACTGGATTGCATGAATACATAGTTCAGTCTGGCCAGATGAATGTGGTACAAGTTGCTCTTGCAAATAAGAGAACTGGAGATTAAAAAAAATAAGTTAAATACCTGTTTTTCTTTGCTTTTCTACATGGGATTATGTTTGAGAACTGCAAGCTCCACCTTGCAAGTGTTAATACAGGCTCTGTGGTCTCAGAAGCATGGCCACAAAATTAAAAAAGCTGATGGCACACAGCAAAAGCCTTCCTTGGAACCCATGTCCCCGGTTTCGCAGGGAGAGAGCTGAGGAGTGGATTTCATCCTCCCCTGCACCATGGAGACAGCTGTTTACACAACCAAGCGTTTTAGAGTAGTGTTTGTCACAGGCTTTAAACTCAGAGCTTATTTACATCAATTGCTGCAAATCAGAGCACTTGGGCAAAGCCAAAATCTATTTATAGGGCACTTATCAGGACATCATGTGTTTTCCAGTTCCCCTGGTGGTGGAGTGAGCCCACCCCCCCAGTGTAATAGAGAGATACTTTTCTAGCTGGGCCTGTGAGCAGAGGCAGCAGAAACACAAGGCTTCCTGTGCTGCCTCCAGTTCTCTGCTCTCCCGTTAGTGGATGATTGCAGTTTGTGGGGGATGAATTGATTTCGTTTGGGTTTTGGGATGTAGAAGGCTTAGAAACGTCTCCAGGAAATGAAAAGGCAATCAACAGGCAAATCACCAAAGGAAAGGAAAAACAAAAAGCTGTATTTCCGTTATTTATTCTTGAGATATGCAGCAGGGTTCTTTAAAATTCCCATCACCCAGAGGGAGCTGATTGGCTTCCTTTTAATTTTGCTTCAAATAATAAAATCTTAGCTGGAAAAGCCAACTTGAGTGGGCTCTGCTCATCCAGCATCTCTCTTTACCCAGTTGCTCTCAGTACTGGTTAGCGGATATAACAAAGAAAAACCTCACCACATTGCAGAAAACTGGGCTGGCTGGTCATGTCCTGTGTAAGAGAAAATAATGTGCAGGCTCAGGAAAAAAGAGCACTAATGTTTGAAACCATGGCTGGAGAAGAAATGTGATGGCTTATTGTGTTCGAAGAGCTTTCTTGAAACGCAGGGATGAGTGATGTGGGCAGCAGCTGCCTCTGGGCTTAAATTCTTCTGCAAACCCTGGGCTGGGAGGGCACAGTTTAGTCTGGGCACACAGAGCAGAGCTGGGGAGCTTCATTTCAGCTGGGTTGGTTTGGCTTTCAGCATCATTTGATGTGTGTGTTCTGATTTCTTTGTATTTCTGCATTGGGAGTTTCATTAGAAGTTGCATTTTAACAAATGTAAATTTTATTTCTTAAGCGTCAGAATGGAACAAGACAAGAACAATTCTGATGAGCTCTTTTAGCAAACTGTGTCACAAGGGAGACTCGGAGGAAAAATTCTGTATCAATTCATATTTAGTTTAAAATTCCGTATTTTAGAAGCAATAGCTAATAATTTAAATATTTTGCAAATATTTCTCTTGGTTTTCTCATTTTAAATACTTGATATCTGTGGAAATCATCTACATTTTGCTAGACCAGAGACAGATTTCTATTAAAACAAATAGATGCTTTTAAATTAAAAAAGAACCGCAGAAAGGGTATGGTTGGAAGGGACCACAGTGGGTCATCTGAGCCGAGCACAATCTTTTCTGTTTCTAACTTGAAATCCATTTCTATTTGTTGTTTATAGATTTATTACAGATAGGAGTGCTGTTACAAAGCATGAACTATGCTGTCTAAAATAGACTTCTTTAGAAATGTGGGAAATGGTTTTGTCTACTTTTTTAACGTGCCTGTCATCTGTTAGAAGTAACTTTTTCTCCTGAAGAGAAGAGCTGGGTGGTGCTCACATGCCTTGTCTGGTAGGAATGGAGTGTCAGCCGCTGGTTGCAATTACGGTGTCTTGGAGAGGCCACCACAGACCAGCCAGGGGACATTAAACTGAACCGACAGTCAGCTAGGGGAGGTGAAACATGTGAAAATGGAGACCCCAAAGAGAGGGGCAGAGCTCTGAAATCACATTGAGATGTTGTGAGTTGGTGCCAGCCCCACAGCACTGCGAGCACTACCTTGGCCGTGGATTCTCACCCCATGCCAGGACACACTCCAAGCAAAGGCACGTGAGCGAGGGCACAGAGCACCAGGGAACCCTCAGGGCCTGCAAGCAGCAGAGGAGTCTTCTCCAAATGGCATCTGGCAAAGCCTGGACAAGATGTGGGGGCAAAGAGCTCCTTGTGCAATCTTAGCAGCTGTTTGGTTTTTATTGGGAAACAGCTAAGCCAGGAAAAAAGTCCAATAAGCAGCAGTTAGTAATGCTGGTGCAATTTTAGTGCATTGATGTATTTATTTTTCTACTCTTTCTGCATTTGTATTTACTTCACTCCTAGCTGCAATCCAAACAGTTGCTCCTTAGAAAGGATTTGAAGTGCTGTGTGAAGCACCTTCAGTTACGGAGTTCAGCTGATGTTGGGTGATTTCAGAATCACAGAACGATTAAGGTTGGAAAAGAGCTCTGAGGGCATCGAGTCCAACCCATGGCTGAACCTTCACCATGTTGAGCAGAGCACTGCATGCCACGTCCAGCCATTCCTTGATAAGGGATGGTGACTCCCATCACATCCCTTGGCAGCTTAAACCAATGTTTAGCAACCTTTTCCATGAAGAAATTCCTTGATGTCCAGCCTGAATCTGCTACATCCAACCCAGCAAAGCATTTTAACTTAGTGACATCTCATTTTTAGTGCATTTCTCACTTTTCTTTCAGAATAGGTTCTTGGTAGTTGGTCTTGTTTCTTGAAAATTGCATGTGGAATCACCCTGAACCAGGAGCTCAGTTCAGTGATATGCAGCCTGCACCACTGCATGTCTTTGGTCTGGATCCTGCCTTAACCTGTAATCAGTTTAAATATGGTTTATAATCTATTTACAATTTTATTCCTTTATCTAGGACATGTTTCTTTGAAGAAGAAATTGTGTTTGACAGTGCACTTCATGTTTGAGAGCTGAAATCCAATTTGTCTGATCCTAGAAAACTGGCTCCCATGTTTCTGTTAATGAAAACCCTCACATCATCCTGCTGTCCAAATCAGCAGGAATGACCACTAACCATCCATTACCATCGCTCAGCACGTCACAGCCAAAGCACCAGACAGGTGGGAAGATGGATAGAAACAAATCCCTGACCTCTTGCCAGTCTGAGCTTTCCCTTCAGAGCATTCCAGTCTAATTCCACAAATATTTTCATGATTTTTCTCAGTGTATTTAAAGCCCAAACCGTGTTTACTTCTCTAACTGCATGGCTATTTATTGACATTATTTCAGGGGTGAAAGATCTGACTGAAAGTGAAGGATCAGGGGATGTTATCTGCAGTACTATCAGCGTAGCCTTTTTGCTGTGCTTTACAATGAGCTGCAGGCTGGCAGGCCCAGCATGGACAGTGTTTGCAAATGTGTATGTTTTGTTTAAAAGCTGAGGAGCAGAATAGTTATTATTTTGGGATCTGTGCCTAATGCAATTTTCCAGTAGTAACTAAATCAGACATTGCCCTCCATATTTGTTTGCATTTTATGCAGTGAAGTGGGAATAATGTGGATATTGTACAATGGGTGTCAAGCACTAAGCAGGAGCAGTATTTACAAAGGCATTTGTATTTGTGTTACTCAAGTATTTCTTCTCCATTACACTTTGTTAATGACCTTTCAAGTCCTTTCCAAGTTTACATTTCTTCAATTTTATGAATCTTATTTAGAAAAAATAAGCTCTAATTCATTCTTTCCTCCGACAACGTTTAAACTATGGAAGAGAGTACTTGCAATTCTAAGTAAATCTTTCATATTGGAATAGGAAATTGTTCTAAATTGATGATCTGCTGTAGAGCTTAGTCTTGGTGATCAGTGAGGAGTTTATGTAACGTCTCATCTGTTTCTCCTAAATCTGGGAGGAAAATCCTGACAGCCTTGTCACATTTGCTTTCCCTAACCTGGAATATCTAAATCTAATTGTGCATCTCTGAATCATCCCTTATTTTTTTTCTTGGAGAAACAGAGATTGTTCTTAACTGTCAACACCCAGGAAAATGAAGCTGAAAGACCAAAGGTATCTAAAGCTATGCAGGAGGCATAAGAAAGGTTATCTGAATAAACTTTTGTGCTGTGTGCATGTTTGATAATTGAAGGAAGACATATCTGCTGCCACTGAATTGCTGCTCTTGGTTTGCATGACTCCTTGGCTTTATGTTCTGCATTGCTTGACATCAAGTACAGACTTCTTGGAAGGAGGACCTGCAGGAAAGTGGGTTCCTCAAGGCATTGCCTGACACAGAAACACTGGAGTTAGTGCTCTTCTAGTTCCAGTCTCCAGCCCAGAGGATCTGCAGCAGCGGGAGATAAGTGAATGGTGCAGTGGTTCATGTTATGGCACTGAAAAAATGAACTTTCTGTCAAGTTTGCGTCACTTTATCAAGAATGTAAATTGTCCTGGTAGCACAATTTCCTATTTGAGCTTTGCCTGTTACGTCCTGACTGAGAAATGGTATTAACACCGGTGTGCTGGATTTCCTGCTTTAAAAAAAAGAACGCTGAAAAGAGCCGGAGCTGAAATGTAGTTTTTGGGAAATACACTGAGTGAAGTGAAGCCGACTGGAGCTCAGTTCCCAACAGAACAGAAAGCTCTTGAAATCATCAGCCTGAGAAGGTGCTGAATGTGGTGCTGTTATTTTCATTTTCCTCTCCACCTTCAGCTTACTTGGTCCTGTCTTGAACTTCCTTTCCTTGGTAGAGGTTTCTGCACAAGTGTAGAGCAAATTTCTTCTTCGAGCAGCTCGACTGGAGCATTTTTGTGGGAACACCACCCTTCCTTGTCAGCCAAGACCATGTTCCTTTTTGATAGAAGATCACAGTGTCTTTTTAACAAGCCACCTCAGCTGAGCTGTGATATTTAAAACAAGATGATGACTGCATCTGGAAGCAAATTACAAAAGGATATTTCAAAACCTCTTGAGTGAAACAGTGGCTAAATAAACACTGCCCTGGGCATAGAGTTACGGGCAGCGGAGAGAATCCTTCCTGCAAACGCTTCTCTCTCTTCCAGGGTCCGTGGAGCCAGTTCCCCTTTGTATCCCTGGGTGATCTCTGGCAGAGGGTGCTGGTAATTAAACAGGGACTCTCTGTTCGTGGAAGGATGTGCAACCAAATGCTAATTGGGCAGGAATTAGCAGCAGTGGAGGAGGCCATGTGGGAGAGCATGTCATACATAAGGTTACACTGCCTGGCAAGAATATAAATTACCTGGTGCTGAAATCTCACAACCTGAGCAAGTTGTCGAGGAGCCAGGTGGGGTCTGAAGAGCCACATGTAGAGATTTGATTTACAGGGGATGGAACTGGAATATCTTCTGGAAGTGACAGCAGCTTTCTGCTTTGGATGAGCCATTCCAGAACATGGAAGATGCAGCTGCTTGATCCCCCTCTCATATCCAGCTGTTCAATTTCTCTCAGTGCAGTGACTCTGTGTTTTAAAAGCCAACGGCACACAAAACATAAGCACTTTCAGCACAGCTCTGATTGCATCCTTGCATTTTGTTCTGCCACTGTGCATTCTCCTTGCAATGCAGTTCTGAAGCTTTGGAGTTTAATTGCTTTTAATTGTATTTAGAAATCAAGTTCTTAAAGTACTAATAGGTTGAATAAGAGCTGCTTTTTTAAAAAACTTAATTTCAAAGCACTTGTTTTTCCTTACTGAATTTTCATGTTAATGGCTGTTAGTTTAATGAAAAGATCTTTGCTTAAGATTTACAAGCAAGCCAAAGTTTATAATGGAAGTTCAGATAAGCAGCTGAACCACAGACTTTGGATAAAATAACTGCTTACAAATCAGCTTCATTTTGTTTCTGAGCCCCTGTGCCAGCTACAAGAATTGTCATCAAAACTATTTTAACAGAACTCAGAGCATGACTAATACTTGGTGGGAAAGATTTGTGCAAACAAAAATGGCCCAAGGAGTTCTGATCTGCAACAAAATATTTAACGGAATAAAATCCCGAACTTCTCATGCACCAAATAACCTTTTCCCCCGAGGAAAGAGTATTATGGCTTCAGTGTAGAAAGTGCAGCACAGCCTTTTTGAGGAACATCAGTGGCCAAAATTTTCTACAGATTGGAGACATCTACAGGGAATGTATTTTTTCAATTGAATTATCTTACTCATGCAAACTGCTTCTTCCAGATAAACAAAACCAGACAAGCTGTAAGCAGATTAATAAAATATTGGACAATTAAAGCAAACTCTTGGAAATAAAAACAGCTTTGTGTGTTCTCGGTTTAACCTAAAGGCTGCTACCACAAGAATATGTAAACCAGGCCTTGTAAACATCTGAGTTACACAAGGTCTAGTGCCCAGCAGAAATTATTCAAGACTTAACATTACATTAGAACGCAGTTTCCATCTAAACTAAATGAGAACTGGGAGTTGAAGTCGTTCTGTACCTGGACAGAGGCACTCAGCATCACGGAAAATCAGTGCTCACAAGCAGCAGGGATTCCATGAGTAAAGTTCTTTAATCACAGAGGTGTTGGCTGTAGTTTGTGCATTGTAAGGAAGCCAGAAGGAGAGGAATTAATGGTTGCAGAAGTTATCCAGTGTCAGGCTCTGTGATTTCTTTTGAAGTGGAGATGGCAGATAATGACATAGAAACAGAGAGTCTGCCCGAAGCACCTTTATAGCCATGTCCATATGAGCTCAGGGGAGAAAGCTCTCCTGTGGGAATTTGTTATTTAGAGGTGTGTCTACAACTCTGTGGCATTTATGCAGTTGAATTTTCAAAAATCATCCTCAATTCCGGGTAGCAAGGCCATTTCTTGGGTTTATCTGTCTGTATAAAGTATAGGATTGTGATATAAAACAGTGCTGATGCAGTTGGTTTTGTTTCTTCTTTTTGGTTTTAATGGAGACAAGTTAGGCTTTGCTCTTGCTGTTATTTTGGCTGAATGTTTGTGCTTATGCTGTCATTCCCTCTGACAGAATTCATTCAGTCTCAGTCTGCCATGTTTGCAGGACTTAGCTGCAACTAGAACACTGCTTCTCACGGCGCCATTATTCCCCAGCTGCTGGGAATTGCAGGATGCATGACTCCACAAGTGGCTGAGCCTCAGAAATGGGACAGTGAGCGTGCTCAATCCCTCATGTACCACTCCTCCAAGAAGGAGTTAATGCTTCCCTGTGGGCACAACAAAGGAGCTGTGGAGTTATGTTTACCAAGAGCTCTGGGCTGGTAAAAATTCCCCTCTTGGGCCTCTGTAGCTCTCAGCCCAATAACTCACCTGGAAGCACAGCTCGTCAGAAACCCGAGGGGAGATTCAGCTCTTGGGAGCCTGATGTAGAGATTTTGCTACCGCAACTTGGCTAGTAAAAGTTCTGTTACAAGGACAACTGTAGAAGCAGAGCAGTTCTTTTACTGGCAGGAGCGTGTTTTCCTTGGTGAAATGGTTTTATTGGCAAAATAACTTAATCTGAGCATGAAAGTGCCTGCACGGAGATGTCTGGTGGTACCTTCTAGCGAAGCTCAAAGATTGGCAGACCTTGAGTTCTGGGTAGGGAAGAGCCACCTGCGGCTGCTGAGTGACAGGAACTGAGAATTAGTGCTCCCAACATAAAATGGGAGGTTGTGATTGATTGCTGCTGTCAGTTAAACAAGGAGGAAGATTCGGCAATCCACACTAATGGACCTGAGATACTGAAATTAAATTTAAGAGTGAAAAATGCCCTGGCTCATCCACTCAGCTGTAATTGTATACTTGCAATTCCTTCATCTGGACTGGACCTAAAATATGTACTTTGGTGATCAGATTAAATGAAATCTTAATGATCGGCTGGGGTTATACAAAATGCTAATTAAACCCAGGGAAGTCTATTAATATAATTAGCCTTGGGACAAAACAATTTAAGAACTGGAAACATTATTTGTAGAGTCCTGTCATTTCGGAAATATGATGTTTGAGTCTGGAGACAGGAGACAAAAAGTGGAATTCTTTGTGTAGAACTGAGAAGGGCTGAGTGTATTTTTGATACGTTTTATATCTTCTGGATGTCTTTAGTTCAGTCCTGTTTCTGGCACCATGAGGTAGCCCAGTACATTTTAAGCAGCACATAAAGGAACCCCTGTGACTTGGTTTGAAGAAGTGCCCTCTTCACCGGCAAAGGTGCCTGGAAGTTGAGTGAGCATTGGAAAACAAAAAAAAGGACTCAAATACCGTTTAGATTTGTGTTGCTCTTCTCCTGTCAGATTAAATGCTTGAAAATGAGCTTTGTAAAGCATGGGGAGAACTGTTTGTGCTCTTGCTGGGCCCGTTTTTAATGCTGGTTGGATTTCCTTTCCTTTGAGGAGTCATCAAAAATAAATTTGTATTTACTTCATCCTATTTTTTTATTCTACATTTTAGAAGATGTTTTACTTTCAAATTTCTAATGAAACAAAGAGAAGGAAATGTTGGACTCCTTGTTTATTATTACTTTGGAGGCCTGGTGGAGAATGAATTGTTTGTCTTTTTGGCTTCCGGGAGTTTAACTCAGGCTCTTTGGCATTAAAAAGAAAATCAATAATAATGATAAAAAATCATTAAAAGGATGGTAGGACCTAATAATCTTCAGGTGTCCCAGACAGCACTTACAAACAGGCTACAGAGCTGGAGTTTAAACCTGTAAATAGTTCTTCTTTCTTCCATCGCTGATAGATTTAAGGTCACGCATCTTGTGACATGGCAGGCATTTCTTCCTGCCAGATCAATACCACTGTGAAAGTGTTCACGTAGCATCTTTAAATCCCTTTGGCATCTTCTTCTGGTCTTTGATGCAAAGGGCAAATGCATGAGGCATCTTATCTGAGCTCCTGCAGATCATTATAAAATGTTTTATTTTAGCACTAGGAAATGTTGTGTCCTTAAATATATGTGCGAATTGTACTGAGGCAGTTCCGGTCTCCGTTTTTAAGGTGAAATGATTCAAATTGGAAAACTCCATTTTAGGAACTTCAGATAAAGCTTGAAAAGTATCCGAGTTATTTGTCTGGAATTCATGTTTCAAAATGGAGTAGAATGTAAAGATTAGGAATAATGTTATGAATTCAGAACAGAGTATCAGTGAGAGCTGGTGGGTTTTTCCAGAATTTTTCGTATTTAATAGCTCCATTTGACCTCGAGGTTAATTCAAGAATCTGGTCTTCATAAAACAGCTCAAAAATGTCTTTAAAAAAGGCTATACAAGGGGAAAGCCTTCACAGCTATGTCGGTTCCACATAAAAATTCTCAGTTTTTTACACAGCTGAACTATTTCCTGACTGCTGTCCCTCTGCTGGTTTTGGGATGATGTACAGGTTTACATTCTGCACTCTGAAGTGCTAATGAAAGAGTGAGAAAGTGAATTTCGGTTTGTGTTACAGACCGGCTTCAAACCCTGTGATCCGTGTAAGCCCTTTCTTTGTCATTAGCTGATGTAGGACGGAGCCGCAGCAGCAGAGGAGCTCCGAGTTCCTTTGGGAAATAATGTTGGACAGGCAACCCTCTTTCATGGGGCTCTGTAAACACAGGCAGGACTTTAATAGAGATGCCTGCTCTCTGGCTAGCTCACCATTAATCATTTAAAAGTAACTAAAGCTGAACCTCAGAGACACAAGCAGCCGCAGAATCAAAAATTCACCGGGGGTTTTCACAGCAGGGTGAGTAAATGTGCAAAAACTGCCTCTTGTGAAGGAGTTTTATACTCATACTGCTCTCCCCCACCAGGAGATACTTAACACTGCTGAACTGTTATTAAAGTAAGTGTATGAAGAAATTAAGGAAGTTTGAAACCAAACAGAAAAGTAATGAAAATGGATCTTCTGCATCAGATGTGTCTGTTTGTATTGCAACTGCTGGATGAAGATTCGTGACTTAATATAGGTTCTGTTCTTAATATAGTCATTTATTATTAAATTTGCCCTTTGTGGAAACCATTCCTAAGGGAGACGGAAAAAATAGATCAATCCCATGCTCATCTTCTTTGAATGTCAACAAAAGCATGTTTGAGCTGTCAGGGTATCTGTGCCTGATATTAGTGATCCACTATAAATATATAAAATATATATCTATATAAAATATTTTACAATGTATTTTTGGTGTGTATAAATAAGAAATCACTAGCACAAAAAGACTGAAGCACTTGTTCTGCAAGAGCTATGCTGTTTATTGTGATGCTTTGGATTTATTTTATGAAGTGTGAAGCTTGAGAAGGGTTTGTTATCTCTTCTCCTGGTCTCCCAGGAGCTGGAAGCTGTGGCTGTCACCAAGGCAAGAATAATGGTACAGGATGGATGAAGGTGGTACCAAGCAGAAGATTCTTCATGCTTTATCTTCAAAGCAATGATTGGTATTTGCCAAGAGTTACACAAAACTTTAGTAGGTTTGTTGTGCAGAAATTAAGCACACATACTTGAAAATGGAGAAAAGCCACCAATTTACCATGTAGGTATAAGTTTAGGTGCTGGTCAGCACGAAAAAATAGTTGTACTAGGATGAGTTTAAACGTGTCTCTGAAATTAAAATTGTAGGGTTTTTCTTTGTATTATAGTAATGACTAAATGTTGAAATTTGTTGTTTAAGAAGAATGTCAGAGAACAGTCATTCTGAGAAAAATCTGGAGGCTACAAGCCCAGTATTACAAACACGTATGTGTGAGTATATATTTGTGTGTAGTGTCAAGGGACGCATACGCACCGTACGTGGCAAATTAAAAGGAATTTGGTGAAGTACAATACAAATTAATACAAGTGTAATCACTGCTTTATGCGGAAAGCAGGAAGCATTTGTTTTTCCCTCATCTGAGTAATGGCCAAGAGCTGTGACAGAGCAGAGTTTATAAAACAAGAAGAAAAACAATATCCTCTGCAGCCAGAAGAACCCAAACACGCCTTATCTTCGCTGCCGTGTTCTGGGGGAGAACAAGTGGCAGCAGCCATCAAAGTAGGCAGCGCTGGCTGCGGACAGGATGTGGGTGACGAAGCGATAATTAAATCCCTTTCTCTGGCTGCCTGAGCCTGCTTTCAACTCCACGGCACAGACAGAATGTCTTGCCTTTGCAGAAGCTCAGGCTGGTCTCTGCTGTAGAAACCCAGAACTCTATTGGTGTGAAAACTTTCCCAGACAAGTCTCCCGAGTTGTTCTGGTTTCTTTGTCTCCCAGCTGAGGATGCATCTCACTGGTGCTTTTCACAATTCGCACATGGAGGCTTCAAGACAGCAGCAGTCACTTTTTGTCTGCAGGCAAGTTCCCAAGGACCTGAAAGTCCTTTACCCAAATTAGTTCTTCCCTAAGTAGTTGCTTGGGATTTGGTGATACCTGTGTCTTCCCCTGGACTAGATAAAATGTGATACGGTAACGTCTGGTTATACGGAAATGCAGTAAACCTCACAGTTTTTTGTATCTGTCACGCTTTTATTTAATCAAGCGGCGCTGCTCTAATCATCAGTTAATTGCCGGAAGTTTGGATGGTACTTCGTTGACTCAGGACAGCTGGGTGCTAGTTTTGTTATGTTATAAATTTTATCGTGCAGAACCTAGTTTCCTCTGTAAGGGAGCATCAGGCTGTGTGCCGAGCTTTCTCCTGACATCGGTCCCAAGAGACTTTCCCTGGACTGGCTGTCCTAAGTCACTGCCATGTGTTGAGAATTCTCTCAGGCCCAGCTCCAGGAAAGCACTCAGGCATGTATAGAACTTGTGATTGTAGCTTCAATTGGTCATTGACATCAGTGGGAATACTGACGTAATGAAAATTATGCACATGATTAAGTGCTTGGCTGGGCAAAGGCCTGAGCTAATTCTTTTTTGTAAGCAGATTTGGACACAAATTGACACTACATTTCTGTTTTCTTTAATTTATTATAGGAATTTCGGGTGAAGGTAATTTAATCTCCCATCAAAGACTTCAGCAAACACAAGCATTAGAACAAAGCATTTTAAAGTAATTATAATAGAGCTTGTCAAAACCACTTAGCATCACATAACTAAGATCTTACTGGGCCCAAGCTCTCTTAGTTTAAGCACCTTGAAGGGGTCCTTGAAAGTAGATGATTAAATATAAAGTAGCAACAAAAGAATGCATTTGTATTTCTGTTTATTGAATTTAGGGAATAATTCATCTGCATGAAGAAGCAGAACTGTATTCAAGTCATCCATCTACATCACAAGTCTCTGTGTACCTTTGTGATCAAATCACCTTTCCTGGGTTAGGATCAGGTGTGAAACGCCACAGCTTTGGAGCCAGCTGAGAGTGTGCTGTGTATTCTTTGTCCCCGAAACTGCTGTGCTGTGGGGAGTTTTTGGCATCCGAGTGAAACGCTGGTGCATGGATTTAAATGTTGGTGCCCGTTTCTGAGCTGATTCTGTTTTGCTCCGTCCGTATTCCGGCGGTGTCAAGGTGCTGCCCCTGGAGGGAAGGGGGAGAAGCTGGATGCCTGCAGATTTGATTCAGTGCTTTGTAAAATGGCCACGTCCTTGTGCCTGATTGCACTGTGCAGGGTTGTGGTTGTGTCTGAGATGTTTTCATTTATTAAATGGGTGTGAGCTACTGTTTATAAAAAACATCTGCATGACAGGCTCCATTTTCAAGGCATACAGGCAATAATTCTGTTCTAAACAAAAGGCTGGCATGGTTGTCTTGGGGAAATGCTTGTTACTAGAAAATACTAAGTGAACCGGTTGGCTTTCTTTCAAAACTTAAAAGCAGTGGTGCTTTCTATTGGAGCTGAGCAGTAAATGATTTTTCCTCTATCTCACTGATGGGGAGAGAAACAAGAGCTGTATTCTGTCTTCACATCATTTCTGTGAAGCTTATGGTATTATTTCAAATAGGATGTTTTCTGATAACGGTGAAATTGAGGCTTTTTTTTTTTTTTTTCAATAGATGTATATTTAAGTTGCCTTTATTCACGGTATCATTTTTTATTTGACATGCTTCCCAGTAGTAAGTTATCTTCATGCAGTACAGGAGGTTTTCTGGCTATGGGAGGTGGCTCTGGAGCTGGTGTCATGAGCGCCAAGCCTGTGCCTTATTTAGCTCTTTTTTTGTTTTGGTAGTGTCATTTCATCGTACACTGAATCACAGAATTGTTTGGGTTTGAAGGGACATTAAAGACCACCTGGTCCAATGTACCCCCTGCCGTGGGCAGGGACATCGCCTACTCTCCCAGGTTGCTCCAAGCTCCATCCAAGCTGGCCGTGGACGCTTCCAGCAATGGGGCAGCCACAGCTTCTCTGGGCAACTTGTGACAGGGCTTCACCTCTCTCACAGGAAAGAATTTCACCATTGGTTTTGTGAGGACGTTTTAAAATGAAATCTAAAAAAAGTTGTATTTCCCAGTAGTTTTGTAAACAGAAGCGTGGTGTAAACGGGGAAGCTATTGACGATTTCTGCCCTCTAAAATACCTTATTGAGCTTTATACCCCAGGAGATCCATCCAGTCACTTGTAAAGACTGCTCTGCTGCCCCAGAGTTTCTCCAGAGTGCCCTGGAACCCAGCAGTTCTGGTTCTCCATGTCGGCACCACAAGGTGTGAGCACCTTGGTGGTGGGAGCTCTGCTGTTCATCCCGGGAGGAGCTGTGGAAATCCAGCCCAACGCACAGTTGAGGTGGATTAGGTGTTTGAAAATGAGTTTCAAGCTGGGTTAACTCAATAGCAAAATTGTCTATCAGTATTAAACTGAGGAAGAAGTTATTTGGCACTTGTGCTTGAAGCATGGATCGAATCCCTGAATAAGTCTCTCTGGTGGTTAATTGCCTGCAGAAATAAAAGGATGTGACCTTTTCCAGCTCTCGGTTCAGCTTTGCTTTACAGGCAGTAGCTCTTGTGCAGGCTTCTGTTTGGACAGCTCTTGCATTTTCTTCCAATTAATTCCCATCCGGGTTGCTGGAAGTAATAAATCAAGCTTTTGGAAAACCAAACAATGTTAGTCTTTTGAGGAGGAATGAATAAAGTGAGGTGGTTATTGGCATCACTATGTAATTGCTATCTATCTCCTGCTCTGGCACATGGAAAAATGAGCAAAGAACCACATTTTTCCATGTAGCCTTGTAAGACACACTTAGCCTGAGCACATGAACTTTGGCAATCCCGAAAGTTTTGGGAAAAGAAAGCTGTCAGTTCTCTTTCAGACTGGCAGTACCTATTAGTGGGAACATAACCAGCTCCAGAGCCTGGGTCAGCACAACTGGTTTTCATCTCATTTCACGGAGCAAAAGCCATCTGCAAGTTCCCATTAGAGCTTTTGAGTTTTGGAAAATGTTCTGGGATTAGTGCTGTGCACTCACTGTTGCTTTTTTGAAAAATTGAAAATAGCCACATTCAGTCTGTGAAATCTTTCTGCTTCTCTCTGCTTGCAACAATTTTGTCATTATGTCACCTCCTAAAGATTTAGTTGTTATTGTCAGTCAGCAAGACACAGCTTTAGTGTTACTTGGGTGATGTTGAAGATGAGATATTTCTTTTTTTAAAAAACAAAACACTTTTCTAACTAAACTCAGCTCCAGACACAGATTTTATTTGCCACTTCAGTACAGAAACAGTTGCTGTGTTTGCCGGAGGACAAGATACATCTCGGAGATGACACTTGCTGATTGTGAGTGAGAAAGACATTTTTTTTTTTAAATTGGGAAATGTTTTCTTGCTGATGGAAATATTATACACTGCTGCCAGTGGGAGGGGAGACAGTTTGTGTGAGAGAAGGAATATCCAGTTATAACTTGAATCCCCTTGGGGTCAGCTGGAATATTTTACAGTACACAGGTTCCGACCCTATCATGAAAGCCTCAGGTTATACTGACTTTTGCTCATTTTTCTCAGCAGTAATACACAGAGGTCAAAATATCAGTCTGACCTAATTACTGAAGGACAATATTACATTTTCCCTGAGGTACCTCAGGGTCAGCTGTGTAGCTTTTAATGGGGAAATATTTCAAAGAGATGCTAAGTTATAAGCTTACCACTCTATTATTAAAAAAAAAAAAAAAGTTTTCACACTGTGTCTACACTGGGGCTTCCAAGTGCCTAAAATTTCTCATTAATTGGTGTAGTGGCAAAAGCCTGTGGTTCAGGGGAGTGTGCTGCTGGATTGTGTGACTGCAGCTGAAGTTCATGGAGAATTTTAGTTTGTTTCTTTGTGTCATCTCCTTGCTTGGGTTCCATGTAATCAGCTCTTTGCCTGTCCAGAAGTGTGGTTGTGGCGTACTTATTGTAAAACTTTAAAGCCGATGAACTTATGAACTATGTTACCCTGGATTCAGCTTAAATAATCAAAATTGTGCCATTTAATACAAGATTATAGCAATAAATAGTCTTTTGTTCAGCTCTTTTGGAGTAAAATCTCCCAGTAATTTCTAAAACAGAGTTGAAGAGAAAACGGAATGTGCTTTTAAGGCAGGTAAAAAAAACCAAAACAAACCTGTTTAATGTTTTCTCTTCTGTGTGTTCCTGGTGATGAGGTGGAGGTGGACACATCTCAGTTTACAAACTTGTCACTGTCATGGGTCCATCCAGCCTTGCCACAAATATGGACACAGTCTTTTCTGGATGGAGCAACAACGTCGTCAGATTCTGTACAAACAGCCTTAATGAATGTGAGTCACTTTATTCTTGGAATTCGTTTCTGCGCTGCAAATGGACGTAATTATGTGGCTAAACTGAGAGGAGCCATAAACAAAACAGAGCTGTCAACCAAGTCCTGCAGGAAGCAACAGGCTGTGAGCCTCGCCATCGCTGGCTTGTGGGAAAAGGGCTGCCAGGAGAGTCATGGGAAGAAAAGATGGGATGGGGAAAGACCATCTTGGGCTCCGTGGGCAGGGTCAGGAAGGAGGAGCTGAGGGAACAGCAGCTGACATCCATGCAGATGCATCCATCCATGCAGGAGTGGGTTTTCCCTAGCCTTCACTCCACAGGTTCTGCCAGGACACTCTCCAGGTGGTGGGATTCTGCCTTCCACATCAGAGCTTAGCTCAGCATGCGGTCCTGGGTGGGAAACTTTGGAAGTGGCTGAGGCATTTAGAAACCCAAGTGCTGCTTGTCAGTTCCTCTGCTTTACCTGAGCGCAGAGGTTGCTTTTTAATTGCATCCTTGGTGATTCATTGAACACGGGGTTTGGATGGATGTGTCCCTCCTTTCCTGTACAGCTGGTTTTTTGCCAGGTGGCTTCAGTCTTCTAATGACCTTTCAGGGTGGCATCCAAGTGCTCAGTGTGGGTTGCGGGAGCCCTTTAAACCCATCCCTGTACTCATCTGATATGTGCAGGAGGGCAGAGGACAGGAAGGTGAGATACAAAAAAAGCAGGGACAGCTGAAATAGGGACCCTGTTTTCTACTCCAGGATTGCAAGAAAGGAGATTTGTCACTTTTAGGCAGCAGAGCCCTGCCAGCAGAGAAGGCAGTGCAGCTGAGATGCCTGTGTGGTCCATCTCCAACCTCCTCTCCCCAGCTCCTCCAGCAGCTCAGGGGAGGCATGGCCGGAGCGTGGCATCTTTCCATGCATTTATCTTTCCGTGGCCCCTTCCCTCATTTCCTCGGACCAACATCTTGGCAGCGGCCGTCACTCATCCTGCCCCGAGCTGGCACTGGCAGCACGGGGAGGGCAAAGGGGCTCTTGTGCTCCCTCCTTCCCACCAGCTCCTCTGCCAGGCCGGCATTCAGAGCACTACAATGGGATATTGTGCCGCCGGCAGTGCGTGCTACTGTTTAGATGGGGTGGGGAATGGGTCATTATTTTATTTATTTTTTTTTTTTTGTACAGTGGGAGCCAGCAATCTGGAACAAACTGCTTTAGAAAGCGCCCAACATGCCTTTCATTATTGCCAAAATAAGAAACGCATTATCTGGCAGAAAGACTCCATGCTGCTTGTGTTGTGGAGGTCTTTCTTTCTTTCGCCCTTTCGGGATATTTTTATCCAGCAAAAAAGGCTCAGGAAAACCCTTTAAGGAATGTTAGTGTTCAACCTTTTGTTGTGAGGGGAGGACGTGCTACTAATGGTTGGTAATTATCCCTTTTTTTTTTCTCCGAGGAAATTCACAAATCTGACTTCTTTTTCTTTGGGAAGGCAGCAGTCCCTTTGTGTGTGGTTAAATGGCTGGTTTGCTTCAGAACAAGGCTGCAGAAGCATTGTTTGGAACCAGAAAGAAGTGAAAGGTGGCAGCCTAATTACTGAGCTGAGGTGCCTCTCGAGACAAGTAAGGTGCCACAGGGCTTTCTGAGGGAACCAGCCCATTGAGCTCCAGGAGCACTTGGGAACGTTCAGTAAAAACAGGTATTCTAGAGTCTGAGCAACCAGAAGAGGAAAATCAATATTGTGTGTTAGGGACACTGTCATAATTAGCAGTGAATAGATGTCAGATCCTGCTCTTTGGTGTTCCCATGTCGGCCAGGCTTTGGCTGGGATGCCGGAAATGTCCACACTGGGGTTTCCACCTCCCAGATTTCTCTTTAGAAGTGTTCAGAAGTGATGGTGCAAATGACTCTCATCCTCCCCTCCCATCCCTTCATCATCCCCACATGTAATTGCTTCGAGTTTCCTCTGGTGAACTCAAAGAGGAAGCAATAAAACAGTTCCAGCACACCTTGACCTTCAGTGGTCGCACAGTACTGATTTATTGTTGGGGTTTTGTCTTAGTAATTGGCCTGAAGTTTTGCAGTAACTGTTGTAATACAGTGGCCTCGGTGTTGCTCTGTTTCAGACATGTAAATCAACCATCTAGTTTTTTCTTCCTTAATTTTGCGATATTTGTGCATTTACATGGTTTTGACTGATCTTCCAGTGACTACTTGATCTCTGGCCACGGAGATTTGAGAGAAACTCTTCAATGCAAGTAACAATTCAGGTAGTTGTTTGTGCTGTGTCATTTTAGGAATGCTATAGTGCCATTTCACCAATCTTATGTATGTTAATAAAATACAAATTTCGTAAATATCCAGAGCTGTGGCTTGATAATGATTTGGGATCTTTTTTTTTTAATGTTTGGTTTTATTTTTCCTTCTAACATTACAGGCAGGTGCCCAAAACCCATTTAGGCTTTTAGGAGTTACTTTATGTTCTACAGCAGAACTGTGTGTTGAAGCTGTCCTGTTTTCCGTGCTGCCCAACACACAAGGAGCCAGGAAAGGACAGAGCTCAAGGGAGGCTCTTCTCCCTCCTGGTCCTGCACCCCAAGGCAAAACGTCATTATGATTTCATTTGAGACTAGGGGAAGGAAGTACTCTTGGAACATAAAGAAAACAGAAATAGGTAATTTTGACATGTTACATAAGGTAACATGTTGTATGAGCTGCCAGATTTGCATTTGTCTTTTCTGTATTCAGCTCTTTTTATTAAGAGCAACTAAATGTAGCTGAATGCTTAACTCTTGCTGGTGCTTGTTCAGGTGGGCCTTTGGCTTTGCCTGTGCGCTCCTGCCTTTGTTTGTCCATACACGTAACCCAGTGTGGCTCTGTTTCCACACCTCGGTTCCCGCTGCCCCAGTCACCCTTAAACGTCAGCACACATTTCTTTTGTGCCTGGGTAGGGGAACTTGTTGTGACTCCAGGTGTCACTGCTCTTAGCTGAGGGGACAGCTCAGTGTTGAATAAAGCCTGGCTTTGCATCAGCACCTTGGTTGGCTGTTCATTCCCTTGCTCTCCAGCGTGCTCCCATTGTGTCCAACTCCACTCTTTCTGCAGCCAGCAGCCCGTGCTCACAGGATACTTGGCCAGCTCCTGCTGTGCCAGCAGAGGATTTGTGCACTCTAGTGCTGCAGGAGCGTGCTTTTGGAGCTCCCCTGTTTCACACTGGCAGAGCAGGTTTGGCACACGCAAATGGGACGAAACTCAATTTAGAGTTGTGTTTCAGGAGCATCCTAATGGCCTCCTGTTCATGGGTGCAGCAGATCCACTCCTCGCCTCTGGCATGCATCAGTCAGGTTTTCAGCACTAGCAGATCTGCCCCTGGCATCTTCACTGCTGTTCATGTACAGGAAGTCAGGGCGATCTTAGGCTTTTCCCCTCCTGATTTAAGTTATGGCATCCTGTGCTGAACTCTTGTGATAAGTGATCCTAATCTCACTGACAGAGCCTGTATCTTTTTGCTGGCAGTGTTAGACACACTCAACTTGTAGTCACTGGACTTTTCATTTAAAGCTGCCTCAGGATTTATTGTGCTTGACCTGTGTTTCATGGGAAGGTCGAGTCGGGAGGGATTTACGGGGTCTGTAGGTCCTGGATGCCCTGGTTTCACAATCTTTGCCCTAAAATCCTACTCAGAGACTTCTTAAATTCCTTTGATTCCCAAGTTACTCTATGAAGGGATTATAGGTTGAGCTGCCCGCTTCTCCATCGCAACCCTGACTGGCACTGAAGTTTATGGATGTGGTGTTTTGTCCAGCTGGCATCTGAGCCCTTCACACCATAGACAGAAATAGGGGAAGAGGTGGAGGTGCTCCCTGTAGAAGTAAGTGCCAGGGGAAGTGACCCTTGATTTCTGACATCTGTTTTTCCTTGAAATGTTTGTCTTTTGCTCCATAAGCACTGAGTCTTCTGAAGACACATGGTAGTGAAATATTGAGCTGAAAATGCAGGTTGTGCCATTGGATGGGTGAGCCCTCCTGACTGCCAGAGTTTAGCCTGGACCTCTCCTAATCAGATGTTACTCTTGGCCTGGGAGGATTTGTGTCAGTCTGCACAAAGCTGTGTTGATTCCTGTGCAGCCTTACACTGGCCAGTCTTGGAGTACTGGGAAAAGTATTTCTTTTTCTGTGTCTCGCTTTCTTCTCTGCTTGTATGGAGGGGGAGGACGAGGGGCGGATCACAGATTTTTTTCATTTTGTGGGAGGGTTATGATTTGGCGCCTGTTGGAGTAATGAAGATGGCATTGTCTTTTCATGGATTTACGCTGACATGGGATAACGCTCTAGGCTTTTTCTCTGTCAAAGCCCTTGCCTTCAGAAGTTCTTCCCTGAGGAAGCCCAACTTCCCCCAAGTAGTTCTGTGAGCTCACCAGCCTCGCTCCTGTCCCTGTGAATGTGCCATTTTCCCATGGGTTTAAAACTGCTTTTCTCCCCTCCATTTGCCAGCAAGAAATAATAGGATTGTTCCAGTGGGAAAGGAAATGTGTTTTGACACCATTGTGTCAGAGTGCCACTTTGAGGGTGATTTGTTTAACTTGTGCTAAGTTCCTGTTGGCGTTTCTTTGCGGTTATTATCATTTTGTAAACATTACAGAGCGGGCTGCAAAGTGCCAACTGCTTTATGTTTTCTGTTAAATCAAACATACAGTGCAGCCCATTCACATGACCTAATCCCCTGTGCCTGACTTGTTTTGAAACTCTGGGACCAAGATCTCCAAAAAGAGTGAATTTGGAATGCAAAGCCACAAGGCTCTGCTCACCCCAGTGGAAGGGCAGGTCCTGACACCCTCAGCAACTCAGGTTTGCAGAGGAACGATTCCCTCTCCTTCCATGCAGATCTGTGGCTCTGAGTCGTAAAAACAATAATAACGAGCAGTTGGGGAATCCCTGTGTTACCCTACCCACTATGAGCTGCTGCCTTCAGGTGTTATCTCAAAGTGAAAAAAATCCCAAATTTCTGCACTTTTAAAAGTAATGTGCATAAGTTTTTCTTCCCCATGAACACATGCAGTGTCTATAGCAGGTGGCAGCATCCCTGAGCATTCCTTTTCCCAGCCTGAGGCCGAGCAGCAGCAGTGCTGGCCTGGTTCCTGGGTGCATTTGTGACCCCAGGCTGTCCTGCCCTGGGAGGACCCGGAGCAGCACTGCTGGGCAGGGTGCTGGGCACTCCTGGAGTGCCAGGGCTCCACCTGAGACGTCTGGGAAGGTCACTGTGTGTTCCTGTGCCACAGGCTGCTCAGAAGTCACGTGCCACGGCAATTGTGATCCCGTCAGGAGAGCAGGACTGGCAAACGAACTGTACCTAAGTCATCAAAGCATTCACAAGGTGCATTTTCCACTGGAAAGCCAACGTGTCCTAAGGAATGACAGGAAGCAGAGCAGGTTATTTTAGTTCTGGGGTTTTAACAGCTGTCCCTCCCTCTCTTCTTGTGGTGGTCAGCCTTTCCAGCCAGATGGACCATGCAGCCTTTTCCAGAGGCAGGGACACGCGATGCTCTTCTCTTGTCCCCTGTAACTTGTCACGCAACGCTGGCGGCTTTGTTCTTGCACACTGAATCCAGTGCTTCTGGGAAGCTTTGGACTGAGATATATTACAAGCTGGATAAATTCATTCTGCCTCCCCTCTGCTTTTTGTCATATAATGGTGACAGAAAAAATGGCAGTAGGAAAAGGCTGCTATTGTTAAAATAATTAATCTGGCTGATAGCCTCTTCCTAAAGGGCCCTTGGGAAAGAGGACTGCCAAAAGTAGGCTGCAGGCTGGGCAAATTTGCATAGTGTGAAAGGTGGGACATTTAATAATAAATCTGTATTTGTTATCTTGGCCTTTTACAATGAAATGGAAGTACCGCCAGCGCTTTGTCGTCCAGAGTAAATACCCTACAGTATTTACTGGGCAAGGCTGAAATAGGCTTTCGTGGGGAGGTTAAAATAAAAATAAAAAGCAGAGTCTTGTGAAGTGAGTTTTGAAATGCTGAAAATGATGAGTTTCTCTGGTTTGGATTTCTGGAACTCTTGAGGAGATTAGCATAAATTTGGTTATATGAAGGATAAAGCCTGTTGTTAAAAGTGGTGGCAGTGAATCCAGCACAGCATAAATTTAATAATCTGCTTCTGCTGGTTTTCATCTTTTTTCCTAATGTTTCCTTGACAGAATTATCTGCTCTGAACTGAAGTCCAAATCCATGTATTTTACGTCCGCCAGTGTTTTTTGAGGGTAAGTGGCTGTTTAGGAAGGCACCCAGACTTCACATAGAGGCACTTAGCAGTGGCACATCCGTGATGTCCCAGGGATGTGACTAAGTGCTCCTGAACATTCCGTATCATGTCATTTATCACCCATGAATGCAAGCATCTCTGGATAAATGCTAATTAATGATTATGTCATGTAATTAGAAATTATTCTTTACCAGTAGCTGGGCTACTCAATCTAATGGCTTTTGTATCTAACAAGTGACATGCTCTGAGCAACAGAAACTTTGAGTTTTAAGAGGCAGCATTGCCGAGCTGGGTTAACATGGTTCACTTCTGCACAAATGCATCAGCTCCAGTCTCTTGTTTTCCTGCAAATGGAGCAACAGGAAGGTGACTGCTGTCAGCACAGGGGAAGGTGAGCTTTCAGCTCTCAGAAAGATACTGCTGATGTGGGACTCTCTGGGAATTTCTTCCTCTCCTCTTGTCTTCTGAAGGTACTGAAGCATTACATGGAGCACCGGGGAAGGTGTTTGGTTTAAATCTGAAGCTTTCCAGTGTTTGTGGTGTCCTGGAAGCTGCTCTGTTGCAGTCTCTTAACTCCGTATCAAGCACAGGGATCGTGTTGGCTTACAGCAACAAAGGCTGTGGGGACAACAAGCAGAAACCCAAACCATGGCTGGGGATGGCCACCCCCAGCAGGCAAGTCCAGGTCTTTGGGAGGATGCCCCAGTTGTTAGCAGGGATGGGATGATGCCCAGCCCTCCGCCAGGTTGCCCAAGGCCTGGTGCCACACGGGGAGGAGCCGGTCAGGCGTGGCACAGAGCACGGGGCCGTGCTCCAGGCATCAGGGAGGACGTTTTGGATATGATCACTAGACTTGATCAGCCAAGATGCACGTGATAATTGTTGTCTTAAAATCTTGTAAATGCTTTATCTTACTCTTCAGAATATCCACTCTCTTGGTTTCAGCAGTCACCAGCTGTCCCTGACTGCTGTAGAGAGGAATAGCAGTGCTGACTCAGCCCAGATGCTTAAGGACAGTTCATGTACAGGATCCGCAGCGCAGGGCTGTAACACAGCTTTTGGTGCAGTAATGCTAAGCCTCCACAGCCATCAGGATTGCTCTCTGCTTTCCTGCTCGTTTCGTTACTTACTGTGACTTTCCTCGTCCCTTTCCTATCCCCCTTGTCCCTGCAATTGCCCAACACGTTGTAATTATCTTGTCATTCTTTAGAATCAGTGCCTTTCCATGTATATGTCTGTGGTTGGTTCCCTGGCTGGCTTCACTGGCAGATGCTTTGGGGCAAGTCTTCAGCTGGTAAAAACAGAGCTCCCTGCAACCATGATCATTTACACCAGCTGACAATTGGCCACTTGGATATCTTAAAATATCCATCTCTGAGAAGCAATTTGGTACTTAATGAAGAAAATGCTCCTAGTCATCTATTTCTCATTTCCAAACACCATGAATATGGTTGGATGGGTTTTTTGTTGGTTGTTGTTGTTGTTGTTTTTTTCCTTTCCTTTTAGACTGGGCTTTGTTTATAATAGAAGCAGTGTTGTGTAATCTGGGCTATAACACATATTCATGAAAGTGTCTTTGAAATATGCATTTTGTTTCTTCTTTAAATATTTTAAGAAAAAACGTTCCGTAATTTGCTATGAGATGTGTAAATGCTTCAAACCTGCCAAATCTTTCTGTTTGGGAAGTAGCCCTTCCACATTTTGGCAGGATAAGTGTAGTTCTCCCCTGCCCTTTTCCAAAATCCTCTCTGAAGCCAACTTCTTTTTCTGACTCCAAGCATATTCTCCATTTTGAAATGTTGGCAGGTGGGATAATTTTGTATTGTAATATCTCTTCACAGAAATTAATGGACAAAAATACAAGCTGCAGCTCTGTTTTATAAGCCTCTAGTGTCAAGGAGTGGACTATAGCTGGAAGATCATCTTCCTGTTAATGTGTGTGCTGTGGTTTCTCCTTGCTCACACGTGTCCAAATAAACCCCACACCGAATTGCAGTGCTTATTTTTTTAGAGTAAAAAGAACTCTTTTTCCTCTTTTCTTTAAAGGACAAAACGTTTAGGTAGTGCTGCTGTTTCCTTTCTTAAACTTTGTTCGAGGAAGCTGTAAGGAGTGGGAAAAGTTAAATTTTGTTGTTTAAAGTAATACAGACCCCTGAGGCTGACCTTCCTTTAGGACCTTAAAATGCTCAAAGTTTTATACTCCAGAGACTGTGCAGTGGGCTTCCCAGGAATGCCCTGGCTCTGTGTTAATTTGTTTTCTCTTCATATAAATATTAAGAGATCACGTGTTTCTTTTAATATCTGGATGACACGGTCATGTCTTTAAAACTATAAATAGAGAGGCCTATTTCAAGTAGGAAAGCTGTAGAGTGAGATAGTGCAGAGATGGATTTGGGGAGATTTGGTACTGCTCAGGATGCTGTTATTGCATTAGGGTGAAGTCTGGCCTCCTGCAGAATGCATTAGAGCTGCCAGGCTTGCTGCTTTCCTTCCAAGGCATCTAAATTGTGATTCAATTACCCCAGGAGGATAAAAGACTTTCTGAAGTGGGAGAAAGTGCATTTGTTTCATTACAGTTTGATTTGGGGCTTTTCTGTGAAGTTTTTGGTTGTTTAAGGGGGTTGGATGTTTTTGTTCTGTTTGGTTGGGGCGTTTCCCCCCACCTTTTTTTTTTTTTTTCCTTCTCACAGCAGTGAGTTGCATCCCTCCATCAAAAAGAAAAGAAAAAAAGCCCAAACAAATGAAGCACCTCAGTGCTGGATTTTCCATGAGGGGGATTTAAAGGATTTCTCAGCATTAGCTCTGTAGAGGCAACACTGGGAGCTGTGCTGCTGAAAGAAGAGAGGAAGTTGCCACTGCCCCTGAGCATGATCAGTGGCAATGACTGTTGTGTTACTTCTTGTCACTGCTTGTTCCAGCTCCTTCAGACCTACTTGAGAGCTGTAGTTCCTCCTAAGAGAGACCAACCCTGCTATCCCAGCACTGGATGAGCTGGCAGTGCAAACCTTTTCTTAGAGCCTGCTTGTTGTAACTCAGTTACTCTGCAGATTTAGTGTGCATGTGTGGGAATTTGTCTTGAAAGCTTCCAGGGGTGATTTCTTCATTTTATACAAGCGGTTCAACAGTAATTAATACAAATCATTCACCAATGAGCTACAGAGCCTATGATTTACTAGAAATTATTAGAAATTTGAAACAGAAGAACCCTATTCCAAAGAACTGCAGCATGGGTAGCCTTCTTTTCTGTCTCTGGCAGCTGTACCATAGCTGGGATGTAGCCCAGAGGACTCCATGAGCTCCACACAGTTTAAACGTGGAGAAAAATGTAAAATTGCAAAACCAGAATGACTCTTAGGTGTTCAATTTTTTGTATGAGGTAAGGGTAAGGTATAAACCATTGTATGAACAATCCCTACTCTGAAATGAGGAGAGACCCCATAGGAAAGACTGTTTGTCCTCTCCTTTTCCTCCCTTCTTACACTGCCCAGAATTTGCATCTGCCTGGGTTTTCTGCAACAGGTTACTTATTTCCAGCGTTCATGCAAGTGGAAAGCTGCTTCTAGGCTTTCCTTTGTTGAAGGATAGACAGCTTCTGGTGAGATGATCTGACTGCAGCAAAGGAAACTCAACAGTCCATAAGGTCTGGGTCCTGTCCTGAAGTGCAACGCTCATGAGCATCAAGATCCTCACTGTGAGCTTTGTGGTCAGGCAGGTGGGCTGGAAATCAGGTTGTTATGGACTCAGTGCCTGAGCTGGATGTGTCAGTCCCATCTTGGTGTTATTTTTGCTGGGCATCATTAGCATGCTGGGCATCGTTAGCATGCCAGCAGAGAGCTGGGAGGCAGCTGGGGAGCATTAATGGGCAGCACGCAGCCATCCAGCAAAGCAGCAGCAGCTTCTGAATGGAAAATGACAGTGTCTAAGCCATTTGGTGTGATTTGGCCAGCAAATGAGGATGTCTGACAGAGCAGTCAGGACATGATGTCATTTTCCCAGGACAGGGTTTGCAAAGGGCGCTGCAGCTCCAGCATTCAGCATCTCTTCCTCTCCTCTGCTGAATGCTTTTGTTGCAGCAGCCTCTTGGTTCTTTGGCAATGTTATTCTAAGAACAGAGTAAATTCCAGGCATTTAAATGAAAATGCGTTTGGTTCCGTTTTATTTTTTGTCTCCCATGGAGAACATGTGGTTTTCTCTAATTGATGCTGAACAAATCAACATTTAGGCATTACTATACCGATAAATCTACTGCCACGTCTGTTCTTTTCTTTCAGGTGTGCATGCAGAAATTGGCTAACTAGGCTTGTTAGTTCATGAATTCAGTGTGTGCAGGGCCTCACAAAGCAGAGGAATGGGTAGTTTTGCAGTCTGTTGAAAAGACCTTGTGCATTGAAATGAATTGCCCAATACATGTGACCCAGACAATTTTCCTCAGTGTTGTTTTTTTTTTTGTTTTGTTTTGTTTTGGTTTGGTTTTTTTTTTTTTTTTTTTTTTTTTTAATTTTTTTATTTGAGGGGCAGTACAAATGATCACATTCTTAGCCTATAAGTTGCTGAGGACAAGTTCCCAAGAAATGATTGTAAATGGATTCTAAAGATTAGCGGTAGTTGAAATACTAGAACAAAATTTCTTTAATGAGGTTCTTGTTTGTTGGTGGTATCTCCATTTCTTAACCCTTTGATTATCAGATTAACACTTGTCCCCAGGTCAGCACCAATTATGTATAGTAGTAAATAACTACCTAACAGTGTCATCAATGTGTGGAACTCAGTTTTTATATCAACTTCAGATGGGGATACCCCATATCAACGCTGTGCCTGCTCTTAGGGCTCTGATGTCACATCAGTTTAAAGTGGTGTTATCTAACGTAAAACTGAAAGTTGCTCCTGAAGCTAAGATGCCGGGTTTGCATCTTGTGAAGTGTTGCACAGACTGAACTGTCCTGCAGGTGAGATTGTGTAACTGGCCATCTGCACCTTCTCTTGGCACTGCAAATAAATAAATAAATAAGTTGTAAATAGTAAATGAATAAAGAAAGAACAGGCCTATTTAAATCCTGAGTGGCCCTGCTGCAGTGAGTGTGGAAACACTTTCATCGTGCAGTGACTGATTCCAGGGCTCAGCCCTTAATTTCCTAGTGATGGTCCTTTTCCCATCCAAGTGAGGAGTCAGGCAAGGGTGTAGGGTGAGGAATTTGCCCCACAGTTGGCAGCTGTGGTAATGCAGAATGCTGCTGCAAACCTCTCCTAGATGTGTGTTAAGCTGATTCAGCCCAGCTCACTGCAGCAGCAGGACTAGAAATAAAACCTGCTTGCTGCACTATGTAGGATTGTTTTAGCTGTTTCCTCTGGTTATAGTGGGAGTAATTGTTACCTAGTTGTGTTCTCTCTGCTGTTCTGTGATATTCTTGACCACTTGCCTAACATCCATTTCACTTCCAAGCTACAGAATTCTAGACTTGGAGTTATTTACCTACCATCTCTTCCACGTATCATGTCTCAGACTTTCCCTTCTCGTTGTAGTGGGGAGTTTTGAAATTTAGTCTTTAACTATTTAACTGTTTAATCTTAATTTTAATATGCATCATCTTTGTTTCTTGGCCATTTTGTTGACAGTGATTTCAGTTTTCCCTTGCAGAAAAGAAAACCATTCATTTGCCTTGTGAATATCAAAAATTAGATTTTCTGATACCACAAAAGGGGAACGTACTGGAAGAAACACTGCAACTTTCTTTTAAAAGTCTTTCATTTGTATTTTAGTATTGATATTACACGGTGTCAAAAATTATACTGCAACCTCCTTTCTTTTCTTGCCCACACAGAGTATTTAATAAAAGAAAAGAAAATGTCAGTGGAACCGTGAGTGTCTGTATGTGTTTGTCAGAACACCACAGCAGAGTGGCATTGTGTTGCGGACCCAGTCAGGGTGGTAATTATTCTCCCAGCAGTTGAAGGCTCTACCTGTTCCCTGCATTTTTTAAGTGCCTGCTGGAGAACAAGGCACTGCAAATTGATTAAGTATTAATTGTGACAGTGAAATTTTCTGTCACGTGGCATTGAGCTGCACTGATCTGTAACCTGCATTTCAACACCGTGAAGCAACTGCTTGAATACAATGAAAGTGTACAGGGTGGCTTTTTAATGGGAAATCCATCCAGGAGGGTGGAAAAAGACATTTTTGCCTCGCAGGGTGCCTTGGGAACTCGCTCCATGTTAGTTCTGCACGCAGGAGTAACAGTGAGGTCAAATGAATTTTTCCAGACTGAAGGGTTTATCCTGTAGGTTAGTGGAATTCTGGTCAGTGAAGCTCTCATGGCCTTCGCAGGAGGATTTTACTTCGATTACAAATATGGGTCAGTGCGAGGCTCCTGCAGTAAGGAGTGTGTAACCCATCTCCTGTGCACTCTGAGATGCCTTTTGAAGCCGTTGTCCTCCTTACTGAGACACAGTTCAATCACTAACGGATATCAGCAGGGTCTGTACTCTATTTACAAATCTCCACAGTTTTCTACCCCTGGTGCTTAACATACCACAAGTGCAGTCACACCCCAAAGGAGACATTTGCTACCTCTGGTAAAGCACCACAACCTTCTTGGTCTTCTGCAGCCAGAAATGCTCCAGCCTGCAAAGGATGCTCTGTGCTGCCTGTCTGCCAAGGACGCACTTTTCCTTTTATTTAAAGAGCTTAGTTGAGTTCTTGGTTACTGCAATGACGCAGACATCTGGGTTTCCTCTCTGCTGTTCCACAGCTGGGTCGCTTTAGGATGTCCTGGTCCCTATGGATGAGTGACCAACAACTCCTCCGTTGTGGCTGCTCCTGAGAGGGCTGCCGCTGTGAAAATCCCCCTCCATCCATCACTCAGGTGCCAGAGCCAGGCTCTCTGAGGGTATTTTGGATTAATTTTTTGACTTGTGCTTTCCCAAAGTTGGCCAAGTGCATATTTAAACCACAACAATCATCGGTAATCACTTTACTATAGATTTTAATGGATGTTAATACAGTTTTCCCTCCAAGTGGAATAAAAATTACTCTTAATTTGATCTTGCCATCAAAAAAGCTTTTCAGTGTTTTGATTTTATTTGGTATATTTTTAATCGCCTCCCATTTCCAAGCACATAATTTTGTATTAATATACTACTGGGGAACTTGTTTTGTCCTAAAAACATTAGTTGTTTTAATGTTGAAGTGTTTCACTTGGTGCATTTCCCCCACTGAAGATTAAGACATTTCTCCAATTTTGGCTTGTTTCATACTTTGAAAATCCTTACCTCCAGCTGTTTTTCTTGTTTTGTTTTCTCCCCTGAGGCATTTCACGTGATGAAGGGAATCTGCATTTTGTGAATTTTTAAGATGCTTTGTGAAGATTTGGTTTGGAAGCTTCGAGACGGGATAGTTCACAGATGGGCGTATGTGTGCCTGTGTAAATGTTTCATGCATTTCTCTCCTCCTGATCTCACATTTAATAATGGCACAGGCTGAGGACACAATGCAGCTGTAAAAAGGAAGTGCAGAAATTCAGTGCTTACTCCACAGCATCTGATTTAAAGCGCTGACCCTTCAGCCTTGCTATGCCCAGTCTAAGGTACAACCCATTCCGCAGCCCCAGCTCCCTTATTCCCAGAATTCCACCGGTTTAGTTCCATCCTTTTCCCATTTGGTTTGAACTAGCAGTTTAAATTTCACAGCTGAAGTCTTAAAGGCCTGCCCTGTTACCTGGTTTGTTGTCGTCGTTGCTGGAGCCTCCCTGTTACAGAGCTGCCTGCTCTCTCTGTGGGTTATGTGGCACTCACTGCAAAGGTAAATGAAGGTTTCAGGGCAGGTGCTGGGTTTTATTCCTTCCTCATCTCCCTCTGGATGTGCCAGCACTGCTGTGGCCTTGTTGGTGTTTTAGGAGATTTCATCAGAGGCCCTGGCTGGAGGTGACGAGGTCTAGGGGGAATCAGAGAATATCCTCTGCACCCTTCTGTGTCGTGTCTTCCTCTTTCCTCAGCTGCCCGTTTTCCTCTCTGCTCCCTCGTCCCTAAGTGTTGGTCTGTTCTCTGGAGAGGGGATAAAGGCGTGAATTGTGTGGTGCCAGCCGAGCTCCTGAGATTAGGAAAAGTGTTTATCCAGACGGCTCTTGTGGATTCAACAGTGAGGACACGCAGCACTCGCCTCTTTTATCACCTGATTTTGTGTTTTCTGTGACTAAAGCTCTCTCAGCTGGCCGGCGGCTTCACCCCTTTCTTCTGCAGATGGCCTGCAGTCTGCAGCTGCCCAGATGGCCCTGGCATGTGGTGGCTGATGGTTACTTGGTCTCCACTTAAGGCCGGTGACCCTCTGAGTTGTTCTGTTTGTCTATCTTGTGCAGCTCCTCGGCTGCCTAAAGTAATGTGTGGAAGTTAATACTCCTGTTAATAACTACAATTCTGCTGTCCAGGAGGGGATTTTCACAGGTCAGTGGTGGTACTGAATCATCACTAGAGCTTTGTTGTAGTCTCAGCTCGTACAGATGAAATGCAGCTTCTGATTAAAGAAGAGAAATAAAAATAAGCTGTTCTTCCTTTTTCTTATCATCTCCTTTTTTATATCCTAAAACTGGATGTGTTCACCCTTCTTCTGTTTTGCTCTACCAAAACCCTCATCAAATCAACTTCTTAAAAACTAAACCCTAGCTTTGGTAAAACAGGATAGAGCTTTTATTAATTTAGTATCCCCAGGAGCTGAGAACATGAGAATACGAGTAAATAAAACCGTGGTTTGGGAACCAAATGGGATGCTGAAGGTTGTCCCTTACTGCCTTGTCTTAATTGAACCAAACGATTTATCAGGTTTGCTTTCCCATATTGTAGAACGCAGAGTGTACTTTGTATTTTGTTTGACTTTTCAAGCCCGTTTGTTTGTTTTTGTTGCTGTTCTTGAGGTGTTTATAGGGGAAATGGCCTTCAAAGAACTAATTTTTGGAGTTTTTTCTGATTGCAAAGCAGAACGAGGAATTTCTGCTCCCCTTTAAAACAGGTGCAGAGCTTTTGCTGTCTCGTCCATAGTCTGGGCTGAAGTCAGGGATGTGAGCCCTTCTCTGTTCAGCCCCACTTGCTCATCCACAGGATCATCCCTTTCCACTGCTCTCTGGAGAAGAAGCTTCTTGCACGGATCTGCCGGTAATCTGCCACTAAAAGTGGGGGTGAGACGTGGAGAAGACTCTGAGTAACAAGAGCAGTGATTTGTCTACAGCCTGAAAGGACTTCCTGATAAATATGAAATGCTTCCAGTGAATTTCCTGGCTGTTTTGTTGGCCTGTGTGGAACAGCTTAGAAATTGCAGCATAAGCTGCAAATTAAAGAAAGGTTTTGTTGTTGGTTTTTTTTTTAAAGGCTGGTTTAGAGGTGGTAGTGCATGCTATGGTGAGCCTGAATTAGCCTTACTTTCTAGACTGATATTTGGGGATTATGCTTTTGTGGCTCAATCCCCGAGCTACTGAACAAATCAGGTTTGATCCACTTAGGGCAGGCTCTGCTTTAGCACGTGCATGGTCTCCAGAAGCGCAGTGCTGTCTGCTGGAGGGTGTTGGTGCCTGTGTCCTCAGAGCCTCCTGTAACGCTGCAAAACTCGGCATTTTGTAATGCCTGCTGTCAGCTGAGCCACTTGATTCATTTTGGCCTTATGCTCTCAACAAGCTGGGAGCACAAAGCGTGGATTTTAGGAGAGAGCTTGCATCAGGTGCCTGTCTGAATGCCTTCAGCTTGGGCTGCACTCTACCTAGGACAGCTCCAAAGCTTCTCATGAGCTGCAGCACGTATCTTGTAGTTTGTGTTCACTGCTTCTTGCTCTGCTCGTCTCATATGAGTAGAAAAATTACTCCTTTCTCAGCCCCCATTTATTCAGTTTCCTTTTCATTCATCTCTCCTTTTATATCAGTACCCTCAGTCCACATCTTGAAGTGAGGAGATGGGTGATTTAACTTTGGTCCTGTGTGTGTGTCCCAGGTTGGTGTGTCAGCTTTGCAAACAGCACAACAACGTTCAGCTCCTGAACAAGGATTGTTCTTTAACATGTCTTCAACAAACAATCAAACACTGAGCTCTTCCTGGTGAGGTTTCCAGGAGATGGAAGGAGCAGGAGAGGGGCTGCAAGACTCAGGAGGAAGCTGAGTGTGGGTAGGGAAGCTGTTTCAGGTGCTGATTCTTGATCTCTGGCACCTTTGGAGATGCTAAATACCCTCACCTCAGCAGGACACTCAATAAAAGCATTCACTGGAGAATAAAATATCATTAGTTTAAGAGAGGATGGGCTGGTCAGACTCTTTATGCCCCCATTTGTAGTTGGTAAACCCACTGTATTTAGAAGAAAAGGGAAAAGGTGACTTTGAACCAAAACTCTGCCTTTTTTCCTCGCACTGAGCCCTTCCTGAAGGCCGTTAAATCCTCCCCATTCTGCCAGGCAGATGTTGAGCACAACCCCCTCCAGGCAAGCCCTGGGCCCACACAGCCTCCCCCAGCAAGTGTGGCATCCTGGGACCACACAAAAAATTCCTCCCCTGCACAACCTGCGGCTTTATTTTGGCACAAGAATCCCAAAGTGGCAACCCAGGGGGAAGACGAATTCAAATTCCGGCTTCCCACACGGCAATAGGGAGACTTACCACTGAGTCACCAAAGCTGCTTAAGAATATCATTATGATATTTCCTGAAAACAACATTCCTACCTGGTAAGCTGTAAAGTGTTCAGGCTTTATACAATTCAATTCCCTGCTTGAAGTGTCCATTTACAGCTGCTTTTTTTTTTTTTTTTCCTGAATTTAAGATACTTTGTATCTCCAGTAATGTGGTTTTCAGCCAGAAGGGGTACCTGAGGTGGAAGTTCATTTTATGGATCAGCTTATATTCAAGCTTCAAGTGCTTGAGAAGAACAAGTTACAAAGCAGAAAGACTCTGTTCAACCAGAGGACCTTTAGATCTTGTGGTCTTTGCAGGACAAACAACGTTAAAGAGAGTGGTTTGTTTGCATCTGAGATGGAGAAGCCGTAGCATACATTGTGCCTCATCCTGGTATCACTGAATGCATTTCATACTAATTGAAACAAAACATTTAAATGCCTTATTTCATTGTCTCAGGAGTTCTTTCTCAGGGCTTGATTCATGTACAAAATGCGTTTGTTTTGTGTTGTGCTGTGAAAGACAAAGTACAAAACCAGGGCGCCATTCGTCAAGCGTTCGCTGTTTTCAGCAGTTTGTGTTGTGCTATGAGATCTGGGGTGGTAATGACTGATAACAGCAAATCTGTACTCAGAAGTATCACTTGGATGCTTTGGGAATGAGCCTGTAGATAAATTCCCTCTGCTGCTCTGAGCTAGGGCTGTCTATAATGAAATAAAGAAAGTGGTCCAATACATTGCTGAAATACACTCAAAATGAATATCCTAACTACTCCTGCAGGAGTCAAAGACTGTGCTTAAATATTCACAGGGCTCTTGCTTTTGCTCTTAGGAAAAGTTCATCAATATGCTATTTTGAAGGTATGCGTCTCTGAATATTAGAACACAGGAATATTAGAATAAAACAGGAATACAGGTTTCTAATATTAAACTCTAGTGCAGAAAATTGTGGTTTGCAGCTTCAGACGTGTGCATTGTCAGTTCAAATCTGTGGCACCATACAGAGAAAATTAAGAAGGAAAAGGGTGGGGGAAAAGGAAATGTCAAGGAATACTTTGACTAAATCAGTAATGATCAGGATTTCAGGATTTGTGGGTCTGTGGGGTTTTAACTGTAGTTTCTTGCTGGAAAAGCTTTTACATGTTCTCGGAGTCACAGAATCCTTCAGACTTGAAAAGACCTCTGAGATCACCCAGTCCAACTGTTCCCCCAGCACTGCAAAGGCCACCACTAAACCATGTCCCCAAGTGCCACATCAATTAAATACTTCCAAGGAGTGTGGCTCTGCCACTTCCCTGGGCAGTCTGTGGCAGTGCTTGACAAACCTTTCTCCTGTTAATTTCTCACTGAAGTTAATTTTGACTTGCATGACTGACCTTTATCTCTGAGGACAAAGACATCCAGAATTTCCATCCCACTTAGAACTGGATTCAATGAATTAGACCTAGACCTAATTGCACCATGAGTTGCAAAACACAGCCCTGTCTGTGAGATGCTTTCGTATTGTGGCCTCATTATAATAAGGTGTTAATGGCACAGTGCACTGAATTGATCTTGGTGATTATATTTCTACTGCTCCACAGAATCTTGCTGATTTTTTTAGGCAATGCAAGGTGAGCAAATAATGGATTAATCTTAACTGTGTAATAATAATTACATTGCTCTCGTCTGCATGTGATATTTGTACTTGGGAAATTTGTTGGGAAAACTGAAGATTTGCAGTATTTTTGTTCCTATCTTTTACCCCGTGTTTTCGTATCGTCTTCCGCTGCAATTACATAACTCCCCCCAGATCCCGAACAATGATCCCTACCTTTCCCAGGTGCCATGTTTTCACAAAGATGGGAGAAGAATGTGTTATTAAAACTAGAGTTCATATAGCTGAATTGATTTATAAAAAGAAAGTGGATGCACGTATCCTTGGGTGTCTTGATTATGGGAATCGTTCTTGGTTTGACAGAAGCAAGCGCAGCTGCATGTGTGGAAACAGCTGCTCAGAGTGGGTTTGATTTTGTCTTGTTCCCCAGAAGTGTAAAAGAAATTCATTCCTCTTCCATATCTTGGTAGCTGACCCACAAAGGGGAGCTCTGTGGAGCGTCAGGTTTTGAGTATGGAGGTGATTTGTCTAAAGGTTTAAGCCTAAGACTTTCAGAAGAACCTGAGGATTTTGTGTGCTGAAAGCCACTGGAACTGTGGTGGAAGTTGACTTCACGAGTCATTAATTCTTAATTCTTTATCATCTACGTATTTTGGTACCAAACACAAAAGTTAGAGGTTATGTAGGTGGCAAAACAAGTTGGAAAAGTGTAGTGTCAGTTTTATGTTGCTTGTCTAGCCATGTTGCTGACATTCTCCTAGGAAGTAAGATGATGATTATTTTTGCGCTTCATAACTGAATCTCACCAAAATCCCATCGAAAAAGTGTGAAATATTTCTGAGGCTTACAGAACATTTCCCTGCTTTCTATGGGACGCTTTATGCAAGTGATGGAGACAATCAGTACCTGGAGTAGATTCCTGTAATTGGCAACATAGGCTCCTGCTCTGACTGGAGAGATTTTGGGCTGCTCCCTCATGGTTTGGCTGCATCTGTAATTCTGCAAGAGCTGGCTATTGCAGCAGCTCAATCCAGGGAAAACTGTTAATATTGTACATGATGAAAATTTTAGGTTACTCTAAAAATTTGGATTAAAGAACTGAAATCAGTGGAACTGTGAAGAAGCAAAGACAGGTCCTTTGTGGGATGAAGTTAATGATTCCCCTGTGATTTCAGGGGTTGTACTGTCAGTTGTATCAGAGGGATTCTAGCCTGCAGTTTTTAGGTGGCAAACTTGGAATTTTCCTCGTATTTGGCTGCTCAAAGGGTATAATCTTAATCAAGCTGTACATCAGTGAGAATGGGAAAGTGGGAGTGGGGCATGCTAAAGCAGGGAGTAGTGATAGCTGATTTATGGCAGTAGTGCTCCTGTCCTTGAGGAGCTGGATGCTTGTGAAGGTCAAATCTCTAAGTAATTGTCCTCTGGATTATAAAATAATTAATTTTCTTTTTGAAGTGCCTTGTCTGCGTAGCTCTTCTTTGGTTGCTTTGTGTGACAGAGATCTTTTTTTCTTGCCTGTTTCAGGGAGAGAAATCAGTCTGCTCTTCTTTAGGGATTTAGTGTGCTAACTATGATTTTATGTTTTCTGTTGGAAACTATGCTTTCCTGCTCTCCTGTGCAAAATAAACGAGTGAACAAACCAGAAATCGCCTAGAGGCTGAGCCTTTTTATTTTTTAGAAGTGTACCTTTAAACAGATCCTGTCGGCTGGTTGAGAGACTTCTCTGGCATCCCTAAGAAACTGCCGGGATGTGTCTGCTTGTACAGGGCAGGGAAGGCATCAGGCTTGAGGAAAGTTGTGTAGCAGTAGCACCTTTACTGTCATCATCTGTAGGAGCACAGGATCTGGATCAAACTGTCCTAAGCTGTGGCTAAAACGACCAACGTGTTCTTTGAAAGAAAATGAAATGCCTGGAAGGTTTTCAGCTGTCAAACAGGATGCTCTCTTTGCCCAGGAAGTTTCCTTGCTGATGAGTTAGGTTAATCAGATGAAATCAGCACATATTTAGGTTGCTTGTTTTAGATGTATTTTATCCCATCCAAGCTGCAATAGGGCGTGCTCTCGGCAAGGCCATTGCCCTGTATCCCCCACAGATGTCCAGACAAACTCCAGACATTTCCGTGGCACTGTGCAGCAGGTGACATTAGCGTGTCCTTCTCTATGAAACTGATGCCTTGGGAAGGCTGACCTGGAATACAGACTGGACAGAGTTAGTGGATAAAGTAGATATTTATTGAAAGGCCTTTAAGAATACACCTTGGGCAGCACAAGAGCCTGACTAGGGCTGCACCTCTAAATGTGAATTTTAAATGCTCACAAAATGGATGACCAGTCACGAGCTCTCACACTTCCATAAGTTTGGGTCTATTTGCATCTTGGTTTTAATTGTCCAGTTACAGCTTCAGATTATGAAGTCCCATCCTTCTTGTTTTCTCTCTTCAGTCCACCATTGCTTACGCTTTTGGGCCTGAAAACCAGTTAACAGTTGTCCTTGCTCTCCAGCAGGAAAAGGATTTGTTTTGTCTACCCACTCAGGGAAGAGAGCTGGCTAACACTTAATATGAGGCTCAGGACTACACCCCTAGGCAGCACAGAGCCTGAAAAACATGAAAGCTAAAACTTACGGCATCAAAACACATCAGAGCATCAGTGGAGGAGGCGGCTTTTAGGTAAAACAGGCAATCAGCCACCGAGTAACTCACGTCTTAGTGGGCTTTTGGCTGTCTTATATCTGTATCAGGGAAAGAGTTATTTAAATTTTCTCAGTTTGTTGGGCTTTGTCTTGGCTGTGAGAGCTGTTTATACTGTTCCGTATCGTCTGTAAAAATGGTCATAAATGTGCAGAATGTTGCCTGTGGCCCTGTTGAAGCTCTCCAGGTTTTGCAGTTTCCTGCTGGATGTAGTTCCTGGGTATAGAGTGGGCAGGTATCTTTTGGGATGAACAATTTTGCTTAGGCTGTCATTTTGAGGGGAAAGCACTTGATCAGCATTTAAAAATGCTATTTGTAGAGATTAAAAAATAAAATCTATCAACAGAAAGGTGACAGTCCTTCGAGGCGGAATAGGAGTTACGGATCCATCACCACCACAGAGAAATTTTATCTCAGAAACAAAGTGCCACTCCTGAGCCAGGCTGAAAATAATATATTTTGTAGAAGAGGGTCCAGAATGCACATTTGCTTTGCTCATGCCATAAGACACATGGTCCTGATTGTCACTTTGCCTCCTGCCTTTATTTTCTTCTGGGACAGTTTTCTTTTAACTCACTATGGCCGGTTAAAGATTGAACCTCACACCTGGACTCCTGTTTTTCAATTATACCAAACAAAACAGATTTGTAGAAGAGGATGAGAAGGTAGAGAAAGCAAGAAGCCATATAATTGCATGGGTTTCTTCTGCTTTTATCACATGATTTAAATATTAAATTTGCAATTCTGGCTCCCCTTGAATATAAAAATAGTGTCAAACACATGCAGTTCGCATTTTGCCAGAATACAAGGTTACAGCACTGGGGCAAATGCAAGTTCTTCTCTGTTTAATAACCTTAATGAAGTTTTATTAAGAGGAAAGAATGACAAATAGTTTTTAAAATTCAGAAAACAATCTGACGCTCTCTTTTAAGATTAAAAATTGCATGCATTATAAAAAGATTAAAATTGGGAAGGAGATAATTCTTTTAAGGAAAGTGATGAACCTTCCCATGGTGGTTTGGAGACTATCAGTATTTTATATGAAAACTTCAGATAGCTAATTTGGAGTTTGATTTGCTCGTTTCAAATCGTGATGGTGCCACTGAATTTTGTGAAACCGCTTTGCTGTAGATCTTCCAAGAGGTTTTATTGGTTGTGGGTATTTTTTTCATCTCACTCACCACGTACTCCTGCTTTGCACTTGCTCATTCCGCCGTGTTTTGAACTTTACGTGTATCCATTCCTCAGAATGGTCCTTCAACATACAACTTTTATTTAAATAAATAAATTTACAGCTGACAGGCTTTAATGACAGTAGCAGTTTTCATCTGGGGTGTGCACAGTAGGAACATAAGGATTTAACTCGACTCTCATGCACAGTTGTGTTGCTCTTCATGCTGCCTTATCTTTCTGCCTTACTAAAAACTGCCTGGTCCTTCAAACAATCTTTAATTAATCCTTTCTAAAACCCTTGTGTCGCAGCAAAGTGACTCCTTTGAGATGTTTCCACAACCTCTGTAATACACGGTCACAACTACAACCCTTAAAGGATTAAATTAGTCCTGGTTAGGCAGATTTCCCACATTATTTATAGGGAATGCAGATTTTGCTGTCAAATGTGCTGGTTTGGATTGGCTTTGGTGGTAATTTCTTGCACTCACATTTCTAACTTGAAGATCTTGAGTGAGGAAGATGAGGTTGTCTCTTGTAGGACATCTTTTGGAGTTGTGTAAGCAATGAGAAGGTCGGGTGAAGCGTTCTTGCTGATGGTTTCTTTGTCGCCCTCTAGTTTAATTATCTGAATTTTAGACTCTTTCACCTTTTTATTTCTGCTCGCAGAGCTCAGTACGTCTGTGCTGCGGGCTTCTTCCTCCACTCAAAGCAATTTACTTTTATTCTTAAAATTAATGCAAAGGCTGTCAAGGAGCTGGGGAAGATGAAAAATTTATTTTTTGAAATCTAGAGCTACTGATAGCAGAAGATACAAGAAAGCTTTACTTACAGGGTTGTGTATGTGCTTCCTTACTAAAAATGCCATCCCTTTCCAGGCAGTTTTTTGTTACTGAAAGTATTTCACCCATCTAACCAGGAGAGTTTGTCATTTCTTCTCATCAGCCGTGGGCAGGGGTTATGTGCTTGTCGCTGGTGAGAGTTGTCAGCATGGTCAAGTGAGTTATGTGAGAAGTAATTCTGCTTTTCTAATCCCTTTGTGCTGAAGTGTTGGAGCATTCGAAGCTTGTGGAAAGCGAAATGACCCAGTGTTCCTGAGGAAACAGAATTAGCAGGTCTTCTGCGTGAGCTTTGTTTGCCAGATTTATGAGTAGCCCTGGAATCGCTGGAGGTGGGCTGAGTTATCCTGGCTTGAAGGTCTGGCCCTCATAGTTATCAATTTAATATAAACTGGTGAATGCTTTCAGTGTGGAGCTCTCCCAAAGCCCTGGCAGTCCAGAAATGATCCTGAGGATAATGTTATAAATACAGATGTGGAAACAGTGATGGAATATTTGTGGAGAAAAATCTGAGATGTTGCAGTTCCTGACTACACATCTCAGTTCAACTTTTGCACAGTTTATGAAAAATATTTCCAGAAATATTTCCAGAAAATATTTATTACTGGAAGGCTGCTGAAGAACAATTAAAGAGCTAGTTGACTGAAATGGTTCAAAGGTTCAGTTTTGTATGT
The DNA here is from genome assembly GCF_029207755.1 of Chamaea fasciata. NCBI lineage: Eukaryota > Metazoa > Chordata > Aves > Passeriformes > Sylviidae > Chamaea > Chamaea fasciata. The sequence continues at coordinate 7,326,949 of NW_027094088.1, read as the reverse complement.
GATCATTAAATGAATTAACTGCTGGTGGCTGAATAATTTGAGAGCTTTAAATAATCCAGCTTCCGACAGATACAGGTAATTGAGAGGGAATCTGCACTTTTGGTGCAGAACGAAATTAAGCTCATTTCTTTTGAATTTGGGAGATCATTTGAAAGAGAGAATAACTCCTGGGAACCAGGAAGGAGCGTTGATGCATTATTAAAATGAACATATGTGGATTGTTCTATATTTTAGAGCCAAATAACCAAAGAAGTTGAGCTGAATTTGGATCTTTCTAATATTTTATTCTTCTGGGCAGAAGGCTGGTGCTCAGAGCCATTCTCACAACGTGTTATCAATTACAAGGATCTGATGCTGAGGGCCGTGGGAAAAGGAAGAAAGCAGCCCGGTGGCTGTGCTTGGTCCCTGTGCCAGGAGAAGGAGTTTCACATCTCCCTGTGCTCACACAAAGGGTCCCAGTAACTACAGGCTGGTTGTAAAACAAGTTTTCCAGTTGTTTTTCCAACTTCATGCTGGGTTTCAATAGGATTTGGCCCCCTGATGCACACGGTGGTTTAGCCAGGTCTCATCTTATCTTTTTTTACAGCCATTTGTGATTGCTTTGAAAAAGTACAAGTTATCTGTCTGACTCTGCAAAGGAAGATTGAAAGTCTTTTAGCTGAATTCTGGAATATTCTCTTTTTCCTTCACCTCCCGCTTTCATGATTTCCCACATTTGACAATGCTGTGTATACCATCACTCTGAATATTTTACTGATAATGAGGCAATTTCTGCCTCGCTGGAAAGCTGTAATCATCTAGACACATTTCGAAAGGAATACATAGATGGCACAAAGTAAAATGTGCTCTATTAGACATTTATATCCTTTCCAACTGCGTCAATTATTCTAATAAACAATATTATTTTCCCTGCAGACCTTGCATCCCTCATATCTATCGTGGCTATCGTTATATTAAATTTTCACATAATCATAGAATCACTGAGTGCTTTGGGTTGGGAGGGACCTCAAAGCTCATCTTGTTCCAACCTTCTGCCGTGGACAGGCACACCTCGCACTATCCCAGATTTCTCCAAGCACCGTCCCGCCTGGTTTTGAACATTGCCGGGGATGGGGCAGCCACAGCTTCTCTGGGCAACCTGTGCCAGAGCAATTTTTTTCCCCTCATATACTATCTAAAACTACTCTCTGACAGCTCTTGCCATTCCTCTTGTCCTGTCACTCCATGTCCTTGTAGAAATCCCTCTCCAGCTCTCGTGGAGCCCCTTTAGGCACTGAAAGAGGCTTTAGGGTCCCCCTGGAGCCTCCTCTTCTCTATGCTGCACAACCCCAATTCCCTGTCTAGGAAAGGTGCTGCAGCCTTCACATCAACTTTGTGGCCTCCTCTGGTTTCGGACATTTCATTCAACCTGCTTAAAATTCTTCCTGGGTTTCCATCACACGGTGCTGTTTTTCCTCCTGTCCAAGCGGCATCATCGCCCGCTACTCCTCTGTGTGCAGCACCATCAATATTGTTTCCTGCAGGGTTGTGATTTCCCTCACCCCTGGCCCCGTGGCACAGACCTATTGATTTTTTGGCAGAGCTTGGAGCAGAAGCTACCAGGAGTTTTCAGGTGATAAATTAAAGATGCTGCTCGTTCTTAGTTAAGCCTCTGTGCGCTAGGCAGAGGGACAAGAGAAACTGAACCACCTGAAAGCAGCGGGCAGCCTTTCACATTGCCAGTGCTTTCCATAAATTAGTTTATGGAAGCTTGACTTTTTCAGAGGAACAGATCTCGTTTGGAAACTTCTCACCCTGAACAGGGATTTGGCTGTGCTGCTCTCGAGCCACCATTTGCAGACATTTTGGAGACTGCTGTTAATGCTGGCTGAGTCACACAAACACCAGGAAGAAAGAAAACAAATCTTCCAGAGACTGGCTCTTTTATTTTGTCACTCACAGTTCTGGAGAAGGGAAATACCGTCTAGTGCTCTTTTTGTTTCAAACAGAACACTCTTTTTTTGTCTAAATAAAGTAGTTGGATTTTTTTTTTTTTCCTCTCACTGAGTCATAGAAAACATAGTGAAAAAGTGATCTAAAATGATATAAGTACTGTTGGGGGTTTACTATTTTCTTAGTCCCAGCTCTAGATTTTGAAATACTGTTTTGTTAAACTGGATCAAGGTCTTTTAAATTTCCTGAAGTTTTGCAAGCACTGAAAGTTTTTCCTATTTCTTGTTTATTTCTGGAATTTGCTTGATAACAGACCTGTAGTGCAGGTGGTGAAGGGACTAGGAATTGTTTCCATTTGACCATGGTCAGCTCTTATTAAAACAAGCCCTCCTTAGTCCACGGCTGACTGTTCTTAAGAGCTTTATCAACATGGACCTGTCACTTGAAGTCCCTTTTGGTCAACTGGTATGAGGCAAATGGAAGAATTTCACTGATTTTCGTCATGGAACTCTTGATTTCTCTCTCTCTCTTTTTTTTTTTTTTTTTTTTTTTTTTTTTTTTTTTTTTTTTTTTTTCTTCTTCCCCTTATTCCAGTGCAGTCAGAGTTTGGAGCATGAGGCAAAGTTGTCTTGTGAAGTCATTTAATGTTTATTCTACCTGATTACTATTGATATCTTGGGTTTGCCAAGCACTTTTTTTTTGAGAGTAGTACTTTAGCCATCAGGAATAAAGAAAATTACATCCTTAGTAGGCACATAGAGAAAACTAATAAAGTTTGTTCTTTTGATTAGTCACAGAATTGGGTTGGTAGACTATTATTTTCAAAGTGCTTCTTAGTAGAATGCTTTCATTCCCACTTTTGATGTCTTATTTACAAACTAGAAAGACAAACCAGAAATGCAAAGAATGATGTTCATATTAAATTACACTCTTTGAAAAACCAAGAAAAATCACCCCAAAATAATTACTTTGCTTGGTGATTTGTTAATGAGCTTGTAATGTCTTCACTACAAGGAATATTAATGAAATGTCGTGCTAAAGCTCCATAGCTCTTTTTTCCCAAAACCTAACAAGTCATTTCCTTTTCTCTGAGTTTTAACAGTGGCAATAATATCCTGATAAGGAATTTGTCTGGAAACCCTCACAACTGAATTTGAGTTATGGCAGCATTGCTGAGAACTCTGAACTTCTACAGTCTCCATGATAAAAACACAATGTAAATTTAAGCAGAACAGTAGTGCTTTTATGAGTAAAAGCGGTAGGAAAATAAACCTGATTTGCCAGATGACAAAGGATTTACAACTAGCAGAGGAATGTGGGTTTTATTTCCAAGCTCCTTAAAAGCTTGATGAGTGAACCCACCATGGATGGGGCAGGATTTGGCTCCAGGTGGGGTTTTAGGAATTCTCGGTGGGATGGAACTGCTGCTTTGAGGGACTCACAGCCCCTTAATTAAAGTGTCATATCCTGACCTGGTTATTCCCTTTGCACTGCCATCTCTTTGCAGCTGGGTCAGAAAGGGAAAGGGGGAATTGTTGCCCTCTCTCCATCCTGCTGGTGATGGAGAACAGGCAGATCTGTGGGCTGGGGAGCTGCTTATCCCCCTGCCTGGTTAAATCCCTCCACACTGTTTGGAACAGAGGTGGGTCTTTCCCTGTGTTTTTGAGTTAAATGCCAAATTCTTCTTGGTGCTTTGTGGATGTTCAACTCTTCCTGCTGTCTGTTTTCCCAGTTCTTGACGGTGGAATAGAATGAGTCCCGAGTTTATTGCCTGTCAGCAAAACCTCTGTTTTTACTTGGATTTCCATTGTTCCAGCTGGGTAAACAGGACACAAGTATCTTACAAGATTTAAAGCTTGCTTTATATCAACCTTGGAAAAAGAACTATTAAAAAAAAAAAAAAAAAAAAGGTAGATATTTTTATTGTTGAAATAGCCGAGGCAGCCTCAAAACAACTGTCCTAACTGGAGACTGGGGCTCGAGGCGCAGGAACTCTTGTTTTTGCCATCTCCAGTGGAAGGGGCTTTAGGAGCTCTGTTTCCAGAAGCCCCAGGTATTCACACACTGAATTAGATAGATGATGCATCCTGAAAGGTGTGATTCAGAGTGCCTGATTCTGGAAGGCTAAATTCTCCATGTGTCAAAGAATACTCATGACCTAGAGGAACCTGGGCCATGTCCCTAAAATGAAGGGATGAATTATCCCACCCCAACAGCTAAAAAATGCCTTCATTGCTCATTGGTTATTTAGCTGCTTGGAAGGTTCACAGGACTTGACACATGTCATAAAAATACTTCCAAAGAGTTTGGGGTTTTTCAAACAAATTTCTGTTCAACTGTTTTGCTTTCATGGGCTTTTAAAGCTGATTTTCAAAGATCTGTTTGGAAAGAAGATTGGCAACACCAAAATCTCGCCAGAAATTCTCATCAGGAACAAGCCTTCCAATCCTTATAAATACCACTTTTGACAGAAGCAATGTTCCTCAGCGTGTGAACAACAAACCTTTGCTGCTCTTGAAGTGATGCACAGAGAAAGCAGGAAATGAGAGGTGCAGGCAAGAAGAGCCAGGGAGAAAAGAAATGAAAATAAAAGCTATTTTTAGGCATAAACAAGGCCAAAGTTGTGAGCTGGGGCAGAGGTTCAGGGGCTCAGAGTAAAAGTATTTATTACCAAGTTGCACTGGCAGAGAGGCACCGAGAAGGTTTTGCTGAGAGCATTTTGAGTAAAGGAAGGAAGAGGGAAGAGAAAGAAAGCCCTGTCGGGGTGTTTGGCAGCTGGTCAGAGCTTGCCATTGTATTTGCCAACTGACCTGACAGGATTTTGGAAAGGATGTTGGAGGAGAGGCAAAAGGCTTTTGAGAGGGCTGTGAGAGTAACTGTGAGAAGAACTCGGCTGCTGGAGCAAAATTTGGGGCAGGGGCTGCAGGAAGGGAAACAGTGGCTCAAACCAAGAGCGCAAGAATTGGCTTTTATTAATGGGTGGAGGAAGGAGGGCTGAGTTCACCTTGCAGTGTTTGTCGGCAGAAAAATGACCATTCTGAGGTGGCCTAGGCACCATCAGGCAACTCCCCACTGGGACTTTTCCCTTTGCCTTCTGGAATCCTTGCTCTTCCCGCTGCAGAGTCTCTCCATGCTCAGAGTTAGAGCCTTGACCATCTTTGCAATGCAGGGATGTTCAGAGCACCCCGCCTGTGGGAATGGAAGGTACCTGTTTTTCCTACTGATCGTGATGTTTTCATACCATCACACATTTTGTGTCTGAATTAACTTAAATACAAAAAACTATGGACATCCTTCTGTACCAGACACTTCTGGAACGAGCCCTGAAATATGTTTTTATCCCCATAGCTGAAAAGGTTTGTTCTGCAAGGCATTTAGGGCCCTCAATTGAAATGCATTCAATTGCAGTTGACATTATTATTGCATGACTAAGTATCAGCATCTTAAATGTTGTCCAGTGACCTTGAAGTTTCCCCAGCTTGGCATATATGGTGCTATTAAATCCACAGGGAAGCAAGTGCCTTCTTTTCTGTTCCCACAGCCAGCAGGTCTCCAGGCTGCACAGAGCCAGGATTTTAGTGTCCTTTGGGACCTGAAGAGCCAGTGTGCTCCCCCTCCTTGGAGAATTCAGCCAAAAGTCACTGACTAACTTAGTTTGTCCTTGTTCCCCATGAACCTCCTGGAAGTGTGAAGGAGTCACCACTTCTCTCACCAGCTCTGCACCTATTCTAGCACCTTGTTGCATGAAGGAAAAGGCAGGAGAACTGGATGTTGTCCCTTCAGATGTGTGTGACTGGGAGAGAGAGGTGATGAGGTGAATGGATTCTGCTTTTAATGACTGTGGATCAGGTCAGGGACACACATGGCACAAAGAGAGTTTTGGAAAAACTCTCCTGAGTTCAGAGATACCGTCAGCATCCTGCAGCTCTGCAGAGTATTTCCCTGAGGCTGTGCACAGCAGAACTCTTCTCCTGGTTGCCACCAGCTGTCAGGGGTTGTTTGTGAGGAGGAGAGAAGTTCAATTCAGCCCAGCCAGACTTCCCCGCTCTCTCCTTCTGGCATCCATTCCCTTTCCAGCCTTCAGGAGGTGACAGCCAAGCAATGTGAAAAGCAAGGGGATGCATTTCATAGAAATTTTCTGTAGAATGAAGTTGTGTAAGGCTTGCTTTATATTTTTCTTTGGGAAATCCAGATTTCTTTCCTTCTTAAAGCTCTCTGTACCAAGAGTATTTATTTGTTCTTTCAGCAGCCTTACATCCTGCAGCTTCAATATTACCACTTTGTGGCACTTGCTTGGTGGTTTGTACCCTTCTAGCTGCTGGCAACCATCAAGCTTTCAATATATAATAACTGAGCAAGGTGGTTTTCTGAAAGAAAATAAGCAGATGTCAAGGTTACAGTTGCTCTTGGGACGACAAGTCCCTGGTAATAAGCACTTTGTTTCAAAGGCACGCTCAATAGTTCTGCGGGAAATTTTAGCATTCGGGTTTCTGTCGTGAGTCACAAAAGCTTTTGTTTTACCCAAGACAGGCGAGCTCAAAGCCATGTTATTTCCTGGGCATGCCACGAGTGGGCTGGGGATTATTCAGGGGTTTCAAGCTCAGGGCAGTTGTGGGGGCTGAGGACTCCATGAGGTTGTCATTTCCAACTCCCACCATCTCCACAGTCTTTATTTGCTGCAGCATGTTGTCTTTGCACCAAATTCTTCACTGATGTCATCTAGGGAGATTTTTATAGGTGGAATTGTTTTGTGCAGGTTTTTTATATTTTTGCTGGGTTTAGACCCTTCAGAAGCGTCCAGGCTGGGGCTTGGGGCTGATCCGTGGCAGGAAACCTTTCGCCTCCTCTGGATTTCGGAGTCAGGTCAGAGACCCTTGGGCATTACCTCGGGAGAGTCTCCTTGCTGTCTCTGCGTTTCTTCCCACATGTTCACCCATGAGCTGCCCCCTCCCTGTGTCTCCTTCCCACTCCCAGCCTGTAAACCTTGTCATGCTGTGAGCGTCTCAAATCCCACACAGCCAGAGCTGCCAGCCCTGCATCCCTGCACTGCCAACGGCAGCATCCCGGCCTTTCCCTGCCAGAGTGGGATCCTTCCCTTGCAAGCACAGAAATCTCCTCTTAGTTACAGCTCAGTGCAGCCTTCCCCCCTCCAAACACACCAGTGTTTAAATACATACTTCGTTTGGGGTGTTCGTGAGGTTGGTTTTTTATCAGCATCCATTGTTTAGCTTCTCAAGAAACATTTACAAAACATTTTAATGTGCTTTGAAAACAAGCGCTGAACGAATCACAGGTTATTTGGGGATTTTTAAAATTAAATGCAGAAAAAAAAAAAAGATATGACCTTCTCATTAAATAACTTTTGGATAAAGCATTTCAACAAGAAGGTTTTGTGGATTTTTTTTTTCCACATTCAGATATGGAATTATGACAGGACTGGCTTCTAGCAACCTCAGCTGGGTGTTACAGGAAAGCTAATTTTAGGAAAGTTGACAATTAGGTATAAACAGGTAACGTACACAGTGTTTTCTAACAGATTTGGCAGTCAAGTGGAATAGCTTTCTTTTATTCAATAAAATCACTCCACAGGTGAGTTTCATCTTTAACTTCACCACTACTTTCTCACCTCTCCTGTAACAATGAAAATCCTGGGAAAACCTGGATGTAATCAGTGTGGCGGGAAGTTGCTGCATTCCTGTCAGAATATTAAAATTTGTCTCTGCCTCTTTCCCCTTCTTTGTTCCTCAGCATATCCTTCACTGAAACTTTTAATCAAGCCCCTCACTCCCATATCCCTAAAATAAACTTTCCATGAAGATACCACATTTCTCTGTGAACTTTACCTCTCACTCCAGACCACATTCCCAGTTCCTCGGGATGGGTTTGAGCCTGAAGGATGGAAAAGCAAACAGGAGGCACAGTCTGTTCAGAGGAGATCACTCACTGCAGGTCTGCCATGAACCGTGTTGGTTTAGGGAAACATTTCAAGGCAATAACTCTCAAAAACCTGCCAACCATTTCTGGGCAGCAATTTGCTGTAGGTGAACTTTAAAAAACTGGGTTAGAATTGCCTTTTAAAAGGTAATCAAATACCAGAATTGTTGTTCTGTGGGGAGTTAGTCAGATCTGATTCTTTTTCCTTCTTGGCTGGAGGAAAAATATAAGAATAGATATTAAATTTTCATATAGAGAGGTGAACTACTTTTTCTTTGCAGTCTCAGTTTATTAGAGAGATTTTTTCATCACTGGTCTGAGCATGGAGTTTTGGTCTGCTAAAATGAATCAAACTGTTTAAACATAATTTGTTATGAAATTATACCTTGGTAAAAAAAAAATCTTTCTGGAGCCACAGTTTCAGTGATGTTAGAGGTTACCAGGATGCTCTCAGATAATATCATGAAATGATACATTCTGAGTTTCTTCTGCTATTAAGGCAAACAAATACTTCTGGTAAAACCCTGTTTTCCATCCAGATGAATTTATGTGCTTGGGGGTTTTTTCTGAAGTCCTGAAGTGGACAAAATAGATACCTTTTGAGTTAACCAGTCTGAAAATAGAGACTCTGGGTCAAGATGTTGAGGCTTAATAAAGTACAGATTTCTTTGGCTATGGGTGTTGATGATGAGAAAAAGCTGGATCCAGAACTTCCTTTTCCCCATTTTTGTTTCTCCGATTCAAACTTCAGAATAAAATTGATGAGGGAGAGAGCAGGTGAGTCACTGTCCTGGAACAGAGCTTTGTAGCTCGAATTAACATCTGGTGGTTTCTTTGTCCACGGTGCCGTTTGTCTGAGACCCCGTCATGGACGGAGCCATTAACATGCGGGGAGCTGGGAAGAACTAATTACTTTGGCACTGCTGGGATTGGGAAGGGGAGCTCTCCAGGATGCAGAACCAGGAGTAATTGCCCATTTTCCAGCTGGATTCACAAAATGCTGGTGCCGCATTAGCTCTTTCAGGGAGCTGAGAAGGTGCCACCATCTGCTTTGTTTCCTGTGATCCCGCTCACACTGCTTTCCCTTCCATGGTCTGCTGCGTGCTGTATATTCCACACATCCCTCGAAGTATTGGTGTATTTTGCTGATTTGACAGTGTAAGAGCAGGCAGGGTGGGTGCTTGCCATTAATTATAATTTCAATCGCCAAAACTTTTCGTTATACTTGCACAGTTTGTGACGTCGGGTAGTGATGTTTTCACTTCCGAACTGTGCTTTAGATTTCCCCGCTTCTAAGCAACCAATAAATGTGTTAAATCGTTTCTGCCCCATGTGGAAACTAAACTTAATGCTCATCTCCATCAAAACCACGAGGCACCATCACCTCCCGTTGTGCAGTTTGTTTTGGAGTTGGCAAAGCCACGATTTGGGATAAAGTTTCGTTTAAAGTATTAGAGCTTTTCAGCTGTAATTGCAAAGTGAGCCAGTCCTGCTGACCTTCTGGCAGGTGTAGAGTGTAAAGGATGTAAATGTTGTTGCCATTTGTGTTGCCTAATTGCTGTATGTGGTGGAAAACGAACATGATTCAGGTTAGCAAAGCTGTAAATTGTGTGCTTGCACATAGAGAAATCTGTGAACGTTGAAGTTGTGAACGTTTATCCGGGGAATGGAATATTGTAGTCAGCGCCTTGTCTGGGCTTTCCTGGGACTGAAATTTCCCTTGAATTTTCACTGCTTCTAGCAGAGGGGCTTGTGATGCATTACCACTGTCAAGAAGCCAGATATACAAAAGAATTTGATTTTAAAACTTACTGGAGTGTGTCTTCAAGTTTGAAATAACGTTGTTGATTCATTTATGCACTGAGACTAGAGACTTAAACTTACTGGCATTATCAGGTGAAGCAGGAAAGTAATCCTACTTCCCATTCTAGACAGGGACACTGAGAGCATGAAACTGAATTTCCTAAATTTCCAAGGTTCTACAGGCCTTGATTTCTTTGGGCTTTGAGCTTTCTGATCTCTTAATGGGACCACAGGGTTTCAAACAAGAGATTTGTAGTCTTTTAGGTGATAGGTAGACGGACTGCAACTGAAAAGTTCCTTTGGGAAGAATTATACAACTCTGTTTAAACCAGGCTTTCACTCTCGGGGGTTTAAAATGAGCCAAGAAGCTGAGGAGAGATTCTGTGTGTGGAAAGTACGGGGGAGCACAGTCAGTAGGAACACAAATTGCAAGTACTTTGTGCCATTTGGAAAAGTCCCTTGGCAAGCTGGGATCTGCCCACCTCCCATTGCTCTGCAGTGGAAAATAACCCTCCTGCTCCTCTTGGTTGTGATCTTCATCCCAGCGCTGCACACTTACCACCAATTGAATTTTTCTTACACTTGGAGTAATCTGTAACAGCGTTCCTACATCACTTTGGGTTTGTGGAGTTTTTTAACTCCATGTGAGGTAAATTCTTGGATGTAAGCGAGCAAAATGCAGAGATTTTGTTTAGTCTGTTCAGCCACTTGCTTATCGGCACTTCTGTCAATGATACTTAATGGGATTGATTTCCTAAAGGACCTCAGTTGGAAGGGCAGAAGTCAAGTTTCTCTGATTGATCTGTATTTAATGGAGAGGTTTGGGTCAGTCGTCTTCATCTTGCTGCCTGAACCCTGATGTGCAGCGTGACATTTCAGCAGGTGAGATTTGAGGCAAAAAATGCCATCAGTCTCTTCTCAGAAATATCCAAATCAATATCAAATACATAGTTCATGGGAAAAGATCAGCCAGTTATAGGGAAGGGCCTCTCCCCCCGGCCTCACTCATTTGCTTCAGAGGCAGAAGATTTATCCCAAGGCAGCAAAAAAGCACTGCAGAAACGTGTAAAGAGGGCTGGGTCTCCTGCTGTGTGGTCAGAAGAGGTTCGAGAAGCCCTGGAAGGAGACAAGCCAGGTTTGCTGTGTTGTAAGAAATGCTTTGCCCCCAGTCAGGGTGTTATGCACTGAGGGGGTTTGGTGGTTCTTACAGCGGCACGGCTGTCTGCAGTGGAGCTGTCACACCAGCCTTGTGATTCTGTGCCTCTCCCCAATTCCCAGGTCTTATTTCTTCCAGAAGGAGTGACAGGGCCATAATGTAACTTTAAGTAACTTCAAAGAGTATTTTCAAGACTTCTTAATAACATGGTAGAACTTATTTAATGCTCCAGTTATAGAGGAGTTACTATAATAGGAACTCTTCAAATGTGATTGTGCTCTGTGAAGTATCATCCCTCTTAAATCAGTGGTGTTATTATGGAAAAGGCTTGTTCATACACCCAGTGCATTATTGAAAGCCGCTTTTATAATTCAGGTTCCAAGTAAACCTACCCGGATGGATGAAAATTATCACTCATTTCCTGATCATAAACACCAGAAAGCAGTGCAGTTCAGCCTACCCGACTGATCCTGTCGAGCTCCATGCAATTTCTTCAGTACGTAAACAAAACAGGGTTTGGTATCAAGTCTTCAGTAATGTATTAGAAATTGTGAGCTTGGCCAATGCTGTCGTGGTTTACAGTGTGTCAATGTTCTTGATAGATTAAGTAATGCACAAAACCAGTTCAAATTTGGTTTTACTTCCCAGAGTTTAGAAACCAGAGCCACCGTGCTACGGCTGAATGTTGGCAGCTTCTCACTCTCTCATGCCAAGGTGATGTTTGTGAATCTCAGAGCGTTGTCAAAGTTGTTGCTTTTGGTTTAGATCAGAATCCACTTGGATCTGCTCCTCGCTGCCTCGCTCTGCACACAAGCACGCGCAGCTTGTTGCAGTTCCTTTCTCCCACCTTGCCGTGTCCAACATCTCAGGGCAGCCTGTGAGATCCTTTCCCAGGCCTGTTTGTTCAGGAAGGAGAAAAGGCAAAAATAGAATGCCTTGGAGAAAATAAATCCCTGGCAGGAATTGAAAGGCAGTAGCCCTCCCAAGAGCATTTGTCACAGGAGTTTTCTTGTTTTATTGCTGTTTTCCTGCTTTGTTTTGTAGAAGGGTTTGTTACATCTCTTTCCTTCAAGGAGTGGAGGGGTCAGCAGAGCTGCCCTGGTTTCAGGAGACATCACTGCCAAGGCTGGCCGTTGATCCAGCAGCGCTGGAAAGCCTGCAGTGGCTGTGGGGATGGACCTAAAGCTTCTGCAGCCTCCCAGAGGCAGGTACGAAAGAGCTGCTGCCAAACACAGCCCTGAGACACTCTGGCAGAGCTTCCTTAAATGTCTTTTATCAGATGCCATCCCTGTTACATTTCCAGTCATTTGATGAGACAGGCCAGAATGGTTTCATTTCAGAATTTTATTTTGGCCGTCCTTCAGCTGTTTGTGATTTGTGGGCTGTAATTTCTGAGGTTAAACTTTTTAAGTGCCACGTTGCTGTGATCAGCACTAAGTGTTGTGATCTGTTGTTTGGGTTTATCTGGGAAATGATAAGGAAAAAGACATCTTCTATCTTCCAGCTACACTGGGATACGTGTTAGTCTTCACTGGAAGCTCATGAATAAATAGGTAAATGGGTTTTGATGGTGCTGTGAAAACACAGAAGATTATTGGAGCAGTGATCCTAACTCGGAGGGCATTGTCATCTGTCAGTGCTGTGTAGTAGATGGGTGTTATCTATTGGGAATTTTGTCAGCCAAGCTTATGCAGACCATTAAAAAGCCAGGTTTTGTCAACAGCTGCCAGACAGTACTCTGGAGAAAAAAAAAAAAAAAAAAAAATTGGGATTTTATATAGGAGAGAAGCTGTGAAATTTTGTAATTTCCATTATTTACAGAATTTACCAGAACTGACCTCTCATTACTTTTGGGATTCTTTCCCTGTTGCGTGCAGAAATGCATCATGAAACAATCTACGTTTAAGTACAGGGCCTGCTTCTCTGACTGGGAGCTGCACTGAGACGTGTTTGAGACACTTTTCCCCTCGAAAAAAGTGCTTAGAAACTCCTGTTTCTAAATGTTTTCTCTTCATTTGCATTTGTGCAAATTCTGGCAGGTGGGGGAGTTACTTTACAGAAGAGTTAGAAATAAAGGTATGATGATGTTTGTATAAAGATTATTAAAGATGGTTTAGTTTAATAACAGGGCAAGAGTTCTTAATGTGCATTTCTGAAGATTTGTGTTTTGGGGGTTGCAGATTTTGTGGTGGAAACTGCTTGGTAAAAAAGCTGTAAATGATAAAAACTGGGTTGTCAAGTCGACAGAGAATACATAAAAATCACAACATTACCAGAGTTGGAAGAGACAGGATAAACTTTTTATTAGAACAAAGTATCGTTTGATTGTATGGTTGGCTCCATCATTAGGATCTATTTCCCAAGATGTATTTAAATTGTTTACTCCATTGCCAAAGTGTCTTGTCACTTGATAGCTCCCAAGGTCAACATGACCTTTCCTATCAGGCCTAATCCTTTATTCATAGCCAAGCAGTCAGAGATTGAATTATAAATACATTAAGCTCATTGGGTGAACATTAAAGTCAACAAAGGACTAGATTGAGGAGAAAAGCTCCAGTTATCACTGTACAAAAGAACTCTTTGTTTATGATGTGGGGGCTTTGCCGTCCTGGTTTGTGTCATCATGAAGAAGTTTTTGGTCACTTATGTTCCAGGTGTTAGAATAAATGGCTCTTCAGGCTGATTATAAAGGCATTGAATGATTCTGTACGACCTGAAGGAGTGACTTTGTTCCTCTTCAGCTTCTCCAGCCACCAAAGGTGTTGGATTTGGTGTAAGCTCAGCTTCCTTTGCTGCCACAGGTTTCTGTAGCCTCTGATGGATTCCATTCCCTGAAGAATGGTACAAAAGAAAAGAAACCAGGGGGAAAAGGGAGGTCACTGGGAGGTGCCCGAGAACAGAACAGATTGTGTGGGCTGGATGTTGTCGGGTGAGAAGGGATCCGTAGAACAAGTAGGCAACGAAAAAAGAGATAAATGAAGTGGGAAAGCTAAGTCAGAGTGGAACAGGGTGCTTTGGAAAAGTCTGAGATGTTTTAGAGTGGCCCACGGCAAAGCATATAAATTTTTTATTGTTATTATTATTACTTGGGACACGAATACCTGGAAGTGGGAGAACAGCTTCATCACGCGCTGTCCCTTGATGCAGCAGGTCTGTTCCAGGGGTTTATGCTTTTGTCCCCCCTCTGTCCACCTTTGTCACTGTCAGGCTAAGAAAGCAGAGCTGAGCTGCACAGGGACAAGAGAGGAGGGAATAAGAATGTTCCCTTTCCTTACCCAATTTGCTGCCTTCAAACATCGCATTTTGAAAGCTGAGAAAATATCATTTAATAATTTTTGCTTTCCTGCACATTTCCCAAAACACTTGTTATTCTCTTGCAGCTGGAATAAGGTTGATCATGTGGAAAAGGGTAAAATAGAAGTGTTTTATTATAGCTTCTTCTTTTACTACTTACATGGAATAAAAAAACCACAGTGAGAGCAACTGAAAGGCTAACTTAAATTTATGTTTGTTCTTGGCCTGGCACTATTTACAGGAGAAGTTGTGATGTTCCCTTCTGAACATTCTGGTAACTATTACCATGAAGGATCATGGACCTCAATTAATATTTGCAAATTCCTGCTCGTAAGTAAAAATAGCCAGAAGTTATTACTGTCCTCGAAAAACATGGTTATTGACGTCAATAAAATATGTAATAACATTATCCGGGAGAAATATAACGTCCCGCCGGCAGAATGTCAGTGGTGTGAGAAGGAACCGCGAGTGAGCATCCGTGTCTCTGTCTGTGTGTTAAAAGTTAAGCAGCCTCAGTGCGTGTGCACACACTAAATTAATTGTTGTAATGATTGTTATGGCTTGAAACATTTTTGGTCTTGATGGCCAGACTTTCAAGGTCAGATGTCTGTAAATTTACTGACTTCTCTGCAGTTTGATGTAAGACCTGGGCTGCTTTTACACCCATTCTGCTCAAACACAGCCTTTGCAGGGCAGTTGCCCAGCACCTGCTGAGGGACTCCTCCAGCTCTCTGACACTGGAACTGATGGCATCAGATAATCCCTCTGTGCCAAACCCAGACTTTTAACAGTGATACGAGGGAAAACATTCCCCAAGTCCTATGAGGGACTGATAAAATATGCTTTTAAAACAGGAAAGTGGAAAAGAGCTCCAAAGGTGGTATTTAGACGCTACTGTTGTGATAGCTGAAGTTGCGAGATGTTGGTTTGGACCCGTGTCTTGCTTGATGGGTTGGTGCTTTTTCTTTTTTTCCCCCATTTTTATTTTCCATTTTCAGTACGACCAGCACTGCTGTATTTTTACACAACTTGAAACATTTATTTTCGTTTTATATTTGTGAAATTGCGACGGTTTATATACCCTGAGAGCTTAATTCCATCTTGCACATCATAAGGATTTCTTACATTACTTATTGGATCTGTTGGGGTTTCATGGCACTGACTTTTACACATGGCGAGATCTCCTTTTCTTTCTTTTCCTTTTTTTTTTTTCTTTCTTTTTAGGGGAACAACTGTATGTGAATTGATGTTTAGTGCTAACAAGTGCATAATGGCCTTTTCCTTTGTTCTTTTCCTTATTTTATTTCCATCATTGCCTGCGTTTTAATGGCCGTACGTCTCACAAAGTAGATTTAGGCTCCTAATTCCAGCTGTTACACATATATGGAGCTGTCCATTACACTGTCAGCCTGAAAATAGTGCTATACCTATTCAAGGTGCAGGACTATAAAGGGCCCACCACTGCGGTGATAAATTGCACGGTCAGTCATGCAGCTTTTTTCAGGATACCAAGTTGAAAAATAAGGAAAAGGACAATTGAGTCTCTGCTTACATGCAGTCACTGATGTGAAGTTATCCCAGGGACACATTTTGGAGATTTTCTTGGCTGAACCTCAAGGGATTTTTCTCCACACACCTCAAAACACATCACCTGTCTTGAATGGCATCTTCATCCCTTCGTGGCTGGAAGTGTCACAGCCACCTGAGCATCAGAAATTCATAGCATCAGATCTTTTAAATATTTTTCTGCTCTTCTGGACAAAGTCTGTGAAGAAAAGGAAAACCTGTCTGTGCCTATGGAGAAGGTACAGCTGCTGCCAAAATGGAGCAGGAAACAGAGAATTTGGTAATTCAGTTTGGTGTCGGGGGAGCATCTTCAGCCTTGTGGTATTTGGTAGACCAGTAGCAAGAGATGTTTCGAAGAGGAATTCTTGTTTTACTTAGCAGCACCACTTTCTCTCCTATTTAAAACCACATCACGTGCAGCATTTTGTTGCTAGGTGCCTGCTTGGCCGAGAGCTGGTTTCTAAGCATGTTTTTATATTTAACTAACCCCTGCACAGCTTTCAAGGCATTTTGCCCCCATGAGTTCTAATTTTCCCTTCACTGTTTTCTGTATTTTTGGGTAAGGAAAAATCCTTCTTTCTCTTCATAAATTTAATCAAGATAATGTCATCCCAGCTAAATACAGAAGATTTACATCTCCTCCTTGGAACTAGAGAAATTGTGTGCAGAAGTAGTACAGCTGGATTGGGGCTTCTATTCAGAAAATGGTGTGGCAAGAAAATCAAATTAAGCATTATTTAGTTTTAGCTCTCTAATTTTTAGTTTTGCATCACTTAAAGAACTTTTTAAAAAAAAAAAGAAAAAGTAGAAAATTTATTGCTGTTTGCTCATGATTGGTGCAAACAAATTCCACAGAGATTAAAGGGAAAACAGTGGCAACAGAGAGCACAAAAGTCTGGGTTTCCAAGAGCAGAGGCGATGTACCTTTCCATTGATTTAAAATGAGAAGTTTGATTAAAAGTTTCTTTAAGTTGTTTAACCAACCTCCCTAAGAGGGGTCTGACTTCAGGGGGCTGTTAACTGGGGGCTGCCAGCACAGAGCATTTGAGCCAGATGAGGAGATCCTGTGGGAGGGAAATGCCCATGGTTTGTTCCCAGGGATGGAGAGCTCCCTGCCAGGGACAGCCTGGCTCCTTCTGGGGCACTCTGATTTGGGGAGGAACATTGTATTTCCAGTTAATTTGCTTCCTTGCTGATTTTTTTTTTTTAATTGGGGGGAAGGATGTTGCCTGAGTTACACATAAAGACACCCCACTTACTCTGAAACAGCAGCAATTGAGAGCTATAAACCCACCATCCACAACTGCCAGTTTTTCTTACAGAGGTTGAAGAAAAAGCAAAATTGAGGAGAAAACGTTGGCATAACACTCCGAAGCTTTTGAAGTTGTTCTGTCAGCTTGTGTGACGTATTAGCCAAAATTCTGTGGGTGCTTTTGGGCTTCAGGGGCTGCCCTTGGAGTGTATCTGCAGCACTAAATCGATCAGATTGTATTGCCAGGATCTAAAGCATGATCAGAGAACTCTCTTTTTACCTGGTATTATACTAACAACAAGGCCATTTTATTGCTTTCCTGTAAAGGAAAGAATGTTTTAACAAGGGAGAAGAAAATTTAGGGGCCAAGCTTCCCTATTTGGAATTACCATGAAAAGTTGGTTTCATTTTCCCCAGCAGCACCAATAAAATCAGGATGAAAAAATCAATTGCTTTTACTAAAGCAGCAACAGTCTGAGTAAATTGTTTTGCTGAAATTCTATGAAAATAATTTCGAATAAACCCAGATATTTACTCTCAGGACTTTGTTGCAGTGAGATTCTCATTTAGGGATAAAAAGTGTTGCTAGTTCTGCAGTGGAGGATGAATCTGCCTGACTTGCAGTGTGATGTGCTCTGGCGAGTGTCCCTAGTTATAAATACTTCAGGCAGCTAATTCTTGTTCATTTCTGTAATTTACAGCTGATGCTGGAAGAGAAACTGCCCTTTCCTCACTCTGGTTGAGATCAGATCGAACTGTAGTAGCTGCATAATTAAATGTGAGCCCACGTTTAAATGGAATTTACCTTTGCTTCCGTCCCCCCTGCTTTTGGTACAGCATGGAAAGCTGGGGCTGAGTCTCTGGTCTCATTACAGTGCTTTCCCTGATGTTCATGGAGATTTACTGATTTAAACTAGCTCAAAATGTTCTTCTGAGATCAGCTTCTTGCATTTGTCATTGAAAGTTCATACTCTGTCTTCATCTCCTGTGATAATATTTTTTAAACTTTGACTCTTCCTGATGATGAAGTTACGAGATATGCTGGTGATGACTAAAGGATGTAGCTCACTGACATTTGCATGCTGCTCTGGAAGAGAAATCTGCTGAATGGGATATAGCAATTACTGTGGTTCCTTTTATTTTCTCTTCTTTCCCCTCTTCTTTTTTCTTTTTTTTCCCTCCTCTTCTTTTCCTCTTTTCTCTCCTTTTTCTCTTCCTTTTCTCTCCTTTTCCCCTCCATTTTCTCTCTCCTTTTTTTCCCCCCTTTTTTCTTCTTTTTTTCTTTCCTTTTTCTTTTTTCTTTTTACCCTTCACTCTTATTACTCTTATATTTTCAGGTATGGCCATGGCTGTGTTCCATTTCATTTTTTTTTCAATCAGAAATTGTGTGTGTAGGGAATCAAAAGCGAAACCTGGGCCTCACTGACGGCACCAGCAGCATTTTGTTGGCCTAAGCAGGGCTGGGATTTTACTCACAGGCCACTCGTTGCTGTTTTATTTGACCAGCCCCTGTCAGAGGAACATGTTAGGCCTTTATCAGCCAAGCCAAAATCTGAGTGAAATACACTGTAAACATGAATGAGGAGTTAAGGAAGAAGAGAAAGCCGCTTCTTAAAATGCTGCAGCTTTTATAACTTGAATCAATTCTCTTCATGGGCACGCTAATTATAACAGATCCTTCCTTCCCTGTCCCCTGTTGGGAAGGACAGGATTTTTATCACGTTTTAACGAAAGTCAAACCTCGAGCTCTCTGCTCCGTGTTGCCATCTGGAAATTTTTTGAGGCCGGGAATATTTGGAGAGTGGATTTAGCCAGGAGGCTCCCAGGTCCTCCACCACCTCCAGAGCTTGTGGTGCTTGTGCATCTCCACAGCCGTGGTGGGACTGGTCTCAGCTGCAGGCTTTCAGTTACTGGAGACTGGACAAAGGCCACTTTTGCCAAAGACATTAAAAGATTCTTGCCTGTGATTTCTCCTGAAAGCCTGCGACGTGTCTTGGAATGCCAAGGCACCTCAGCCTGTAGCCTTTCCTCATGTCAGTCCTGTTCGTTCTAAGGTTAAAACAGCGTTTTTGGAAAGTGAGATAAAGTTTTTTATGGGTCTGCACATCAATTGGGAAACTGGAGCCAAGTCCCTCAGCAATATAAACATGAAGCTGGACTCAGCCAAGTTCCCTTTTACGAGGAGAATGTTGGCTGATTCCACTGTGTTCCCCAAGGCCGGAGCTGCCGGCATTAACTCATATTCTGATTTTGTGCCTTGGCCCTTGCTCAAGTCCTGCTCATGCATGGAAACACTCGACTGGGAGGGGCGAGGCCTGGGATAACCTGTGCAAAAGTGGATTTTTGGCTTTATTCTGGAGCTCTCAGCGCACACTCGGGCACATCCTGGTTCACTCTGCACCACGGATGTAGGCACCTTCACTGGATTTAAGCTAGTTCTAGGAAAGGCCACTGGAGTTCAGGTATTAATAAGAACAAACGGATATTTAGAGAGAGTTGTGCCTCAGGGAAATGGTGCTGCTTCATCCTTACCTGGTCCTGACCGTAGCCTTCCAAATACCTGGAAGAGGCATGAGGAAAAGTCTTTCATTTTCTGGAAAGGAACAAAGCTGGAGTTTTCTTCCTTTTCCCTCACAGCTTTGTGTGTTCCCTCAGGGCTTTTTTGGTTTCCCTTTGGGAGCTTCATAACAGTTTTTTGGGTCGAGCAGTGCAGCACTCCTATACAGGCAAACCTTGCAAGAAAGACTGTGTGACACCTGAGCATGTGTTAGCTTGGCAAAAGTGCATCTAAACCCTAATTTCTGTTACCTACTGCATCACATAAATAATACAAGACTCTTTCCAACTCCCATCACTCTTCCTTATTTAAGCTGGAGAGAGTTTGGGGGTGAGAGTAACATTGATAGGAAAGATTCATCACCGTTGGTTACTGCAGTACGTTGGTACAGCATTAGAATTTCATTTCTCCTATTTCCCAAGACTCAGCTCTTCCTGGAATTTATACCTGTACTAACTATCGGGAATGTATCAGGAAGAACGGAATTTTACATTTCAGGCTGTTTGGGCATGGCAAAGAGAAAGCTTCGTTTGTTGCCATAAAATAGCACTCAGTTTTGAGTCACTGTAAGAGCTGTTTTCACAGGGGAAGTAAAGCCAAGATGATTTTCAGACTCTTATTTCTATTCTGATCCTGCCTGCTGCAGGTAGCAGATACAAAAACTGGTCATGCCCACTCTGCTTTAAGAGCACCACGTTTGGAACATCCCAATTAAACTGACACTTGTGTGATGTGTGGTTCAGCGTGGGGCTTCACCCTCATGAATATGAACCTTTCTATTGTATGAGATGCTCATGAGGCTTTTGTGTCTGTCTGCAACTAGAGAAAAATAAAGCATGCAACTCGATGTTTCAGGAGAGGGAGGTGTCCTTCCAGTGGTAATGGAAAAATAATGTTTGTTGTGCCCACATGTAGGCAGACCAACACATCTCAAGGCTCATTAATGTCCATGCCTGATTCATATGCACGGTTCTCTATCTTTGTCTTATTTCAGTTCTGTTGCCCACAGGTTGTTTCCACAGTCCTTTTAGTGATAACCCCAAAAAGCAGATCGTTGTTTAGTATGTTGCTGCACATTTTCTTGGGGAGGAGTCAAAGCAGGGCTCAGATCATTTGCCTGCAGTGCTGTTTATAATGTGCGAGCTGATTCAAGCTCTGAAGGATAACCGGGTTTTAGTGAGACTTGATTTGGCTCAGCCCATAAGGAAACAGAAAACCCATCTACAGCAGCACTGGCACAAGGCTGAGCTTTCAGCTCTCTTCAGAAGGAAGATTCTGCTGGATCTGTTCCACAGCTGCTTGCACAGGTTTCAGTCCAGTAAGGCTCAGACATTTCCATAAAAAAAAACAAAACTCCGTCCACAGAAGCGTGGTTCTGTTGGCTGGTGGAGAGCTCAGCTTGCATATTCAGCAGGATTGCTCGGTATTAAATACGTCCCATTCTCTTAAATTAGATGGACATAACACTTGCTACAAGAACTTTCATCAAAATTAATAAATCATGCGTTGCGTTTTTAAGCCAAATGCTGCTGTGTTCACAGCATGCTTCCTTCTTCCTCCCCCTGAGATGTTAAGCCATTAAAAGAGCCCAAGATGTGTTTCCTTGTATTCCTTTAGACTTTTTAATGCTTTTCTGTGTATGCCATCATGTCACTGCAGGCAGATAATCAATTGCAAGATTACAGTTGAAAAGCGTTTGTTGTTTGTGTGGCCAGAAGGGTTTCCGTCAAAAGGGCCCCAGCGCTGTAACATGCCTGGAGAGCTGTCATCTCCTGCTCTGGGTGCACCCCTGACTCCACAGCTGTTTAAAGAGCACATGGAGAGTCAGAGAGGCTTGGATGGCTCTGTAAAGCTGTTGAGATGGAAACCCAAACTAGTCATACACCTGGGTGCCCTCTTAATTATGTCTGTCCGACATACCGTGGTCCTGATCTGAAGAGTTTGAGAGGATTGGGAAAGCAGGGCGCAGGGGGAAATGAGCTGAGGGGATGGACAGTCACTCTGCACCTGTTTGCCTGTAGTCTCCTCAGTGAGGTGGTGATGCTCTCCGGCCCAGAGAGAATGCTGAGCACCTGAAATGAGGCTTCAAACAGCGCAAAATAATTCAAAAGGCAATAGATATGCAACCCACTCTGCTTGGTTTTCTTCCAGGATTGTGCCCCAGCAAAACAAGATGTCATTTGTCTGTTGTTCTCTTGGTCCCTTTTCTGTGCACGGTGCGTCTTCAGCAGAGAAACTGCTGTCACAGTGACACACTAACCCAGTTTAGCCTCAGGTCCTTTTTCTGTGGGGTGAGGCAAAGAACAGACTGTGTGTGCTTGTGACAATACTTTGTGATAGAGGGGACTAGGTCTGAGTCTTTGTGCATGCAATCCTTGCTGAGAGGGGTGTCCTTAAAAATGTTAAATACATGGAACAGGAGTTTGTTAATCACAAGTCAGAATTTTCTGGCATTCCTCTAAGGTGTTGCAGAGGTTCTTTTACTGTCTCCTGAAAGCCTTTTGCACAGTTGCTTGGTCATCGTACACAGCACACTGGGTTATTTTTTGCCCAGCATAAAGATATTACTGTGTTTCTAACAGAGAACACCTGGGTGAAGACTCGTCTAGACACTCCTTAAAACCTTGTCTGTAGGAAATAGGTTTTCAGCTTGAAGTAAATCTCAGTGGAGACCAGACTCCTTGTAGACTGAGTATATATTGGCCACTCAAAACAAACTGTCCTGTACTGTGGAAGAGATTAAACATGTGAAAACCAGAAACTTTCCCATCTTCACCAGGCTTTGATCCTGTATCAATCACGATGTGTTAGTTAGCCGTGTAAAGATTGCTCCTCTAATTGCAGGTATTTATTCCGGTTTCCCTTTGTTCATGATTTACTTTAATAATCAGTGAATTGGGCGTTTCATTCGATCCTTTACTTGGGTCAGTTAAACGCAGGAAACCAAGAGGAAATGTCTTGATATTCAAAAATTGATTCCTCAAAAGTGTGGGAAAGGCAGAGCTAACGCTGGCTGTGATATCCAGGCACATAGGAGAGGCGGGAGGAGATGGACTGTGTACGTTCTACCCCCTGCCCTGCCAGTGTGAAGCCTTTCAAACCGCTCAACAGGAAAGAAACCTGCAGTTTCTTTCTTTGCTGCCTCAAGAAACAGCCCTGCTAAAATTACCTGCACCTTGTTAGTAAGTGCAGACTCCATCCCGCAAAGCTCTGGCTTTGCTGGAAAAGATGTTCGCTGAAAGAGCTGGAAGTGAACCTCAGCGAAGTAGGCCAAGACTAAAATCCCCAGCCTTAGCTGACGAATGAGGTGGGTCTGAAATGATGGCACCAATGGTGTATTCTCAAGAGGGACCCCCACACATGGTAAATTTGAGTTCGGATTTGCCTGAGAAGGAGAAAATTGTGCTCAGGAGAGCTTGGGCACCTTTTCACCAACACGGTACCTTCCTCCTCCCTCGGTTCCCATTACGCCTCCTCACTCTGACAGACAAAACCTTTGTTGACATTCAGGCTCACAAAATCTCCCACTCTCTTAAAATTAGCAGATTGTTACCTCAGTGGGAGAAAGGCAAGTCTGTTAAAGCAGCAGCACAAGATACCTGTGAAGGCCCCGCTTTCATGCTCGGGTGCAGTTTCTTCCTCGGTACGTCCTGCCACTCCGGAGGGAATCAGTGCTCCTTTATCAGAGATTCCTGGCATAAGATCGATCCCCTGAAGGTTTCAGTGTTTTTAGAGAAGCATAAATGAATTGCTGAACTGACAGCTCCTTCCACAGTTTAGTATATGGCTTTCAGGAAGAGAAAAAGTTGGCCATAAAGGAAAGATCTTTCATGTCCAGCCAATTCCCCGATCCAGATCCCTTAGAAAGGTGTCAAAGCAATTGTCTAACAAGACAATGCCTAACAAATGTCTAAAAAGATAATTCTAAGCCACGTTTATTATATGTGTGGACACATATATGCACATATATGTGGGAGTTTTAACTGTTTTTTAATCCACCATGGCATTTGCTTGCCTCTAGAGAAATCATACAAGCTTTGCATTTGGACTATTCCTCCTCCTTCTCCTCATTGTCTTTTTGATTTCCTTGTTCTTTCATCCCACGATTCTTTTTTCCCTAGGTGAGTTTCTGTGGGAGCAGTGGAAGGACATGTGGCACAAGTTGTCAGCAAGCTGCCAGGTTGTTCATCCTGTTTCCTTCAGGTTGTGCCATGGGTTGTTTTCGTGTTTGGCTCAGTCATGCCAGTAAACATTTGCAGATCACAGGGCTGTTTATTCAGAAAAGAAGCCAAAGGTCTCAGACTTAGAACATGAATAAATGCAAGGTCAGTGTTCTTGTGCTGAGCCACTGCTTTCAGATTCCTATGAATTATTCTGGATTTTTTCCTTCTTCGGTTGGCTTCAAATATCTCTTTGAACATATCTATTCATCAGCATCAAATCAAAAGCTTGGCAGCTATTTCTTGATTAAATAATTATTCCCAAACTAATAAACATCACAGCAGGGTTTAATTAATATATGTCAGTCATATGGCCTTTTTTTTTCCTCTCTCTCTCTTTTTTTTTTTTCTTCCTAAAAATACCATGTTCTGAAATTAGTATCTGCAGAATAAAGGTGTGGGCTTTTATCTGCAGTGAGCCATGGGAAAGGCAATTAAAGAGTCTGTTGATTGCATCTACTTCTCTTTCTGTTCAGGCATGGATGTCTCACGTTTGAAAGTTTCCTGCTAGAAAAGCTGCAAAAATCTCACTGGAAACCCTCCTTGTCCCTGTCCCTGGACTGTTGTTATTGTAATAAAAACAACTCTGCTCCAACTTTATCTTCTATGAAAAATCTTCCACTGACAACTTAGTTTCATTAACCACCTCCCAAACCAGAACCCGTGGAAAGATTGAGGCAGCGTTGGGTAGAAAACTTTATGATTCAGAAATATTAAACCCCGAAGTGCTGCCCAGGGTTGTGTGTTTTGTAGCTATGCATTTGAAACGTCTGAGCAGTGCTGAATGTGCTGCCTAAGGATGTCAGGTGTCACAAAGAGATGTTGATATCTTTGACCCTAGATGAGATAGCGGCAATTAAAAAACATAATTGCTTGGTTTTGTATTTAGTTCTTCTTTTCGTGTTGTTGGTAATGAATCTCTCTATATGCGTAAGCTTCAAATTAACTTTAGCTACTGAGTGAAAAGTATTTTAATGTAAAAAACCAGACAGAGCTCCTTAAATTGGTCTAACAAAATAAAACAGCCTTTTAAATTAATGGGTTCAGTGTAGTTTTCCTATTTAACAACCTGGTAGTTTTAGCATGTTCTTCGTGTTCACACTTCCCAGAGACTTATGGGGCAGTATAGAGAAATCAGGCTTTAAAATGAGCAAGCAGTCACAGTCCCTCAAGTGGATCTCACTGCCTGACCTTGATGAAATGAATATTTCTAATGTGCTGAAGGGACGGATAATTATTACCATATTTTGCAAGAAGTGCGGTCTGCTTTGAAGTTGGCAGAATCTTTTCCTGGGGACTTTGTAGGATTAGACTTTCTACATGAGCAAAATTGCTTCCTTTAAGGAATGTATTTCCAGATGGAGCGATACTCGGCTTGCGCATACTGGGGCGCAGAATGACTTCAAAAAGCCACGAGATATAATGAGAAGTGATATTATTCATAACCTCATCAAGAACTGCATCCATGGGGATTATGGAACGACCTCATCTTTTATTCGGACTGTGTCACATATTCTGCCTTCAACAGGAGCCCTGGCAAAACACTGGCTGAGCTGATTAATTTATTTTCAATTTACAGGAAGACTTCCATGCCCATAAATATTTTTAGGTACATGCATAGCTTTGCATTTAAGTAATGCCTTTGAAGGGAATTGGAGAAGTTCATTTTGTCCAGGAAAGAGTATTCATAAAGGTTTTGGAGTTTAATCTTATTGTATGGCTTCTTTGGTTGCCAAGTCCTGCTTGCAGTGCATCCTTTGTTCCACTGGTTTTACAGGTCTAATCTTTGAAGGAGGAGAATATTATTTGGCATTCTGTATATACTTCACTTTATATAAATGATCTGTTTTGATATTTGCTGGTTTTGTAGTAATCGAGTACTTAATTAATAGTAAATGTTCAGAAAACATTAAATTTCTTTCCATGAGGAAAGTAATCCCAGGATTTTAAGAAGACTGAGTTTCCTATCTCCTGCTGAATATGCATTTCCAAGTGTGCTGGGTGGTTGACTGATGTGTTTTTAAATGAATATGATATGCTTTACAACAATTAGACAGAATTTGAACAAAAATTTGTCAAACAAGGAGGGCAGTGAGGAAATCCCTGTGTTTGTGGCAAGAGTTTTCCGCCAGCCTTGGTGGCATGCTGAAATGCCAGGAGAACATCTGGGCTGCACTGATGTGTGCCTTGGTTTGGGGAGAGACCTTGGTGCCTTCCCCCGTGGAGGCGGGATTTCTGAGCGGCTCTGGAGCAGCCCAGCTCCAGGGAAGGCATTCCCTGCCTTGAGCGTCCCTCAGGGGTTTATGAAGTCAGTGGTGAGGATAAATCCTGTTGGGCTGTGCTGAAAGTTCCACTGGGGAGACTGGGAAGGCCTCTGGGTTGTATCTGAGGGGGTTTTTACCTGTAGGGCCACGAGGGAGAGGCTGTGCCTGAATCTGTAGATGGGTCGCAGCTGGCAAGCCGGGGGCCTTTAGGAAGGCTGAAATGAGGAGTGAGCGCAGACACAGGGGAATGGTGCGGTGGCTCTGAGGCCACAGGAGTGGAGCAGTCAGCACCCTGTGCCCCACAGCCCCAGGGAGGGCTGCCGCTCCTGCTTGGGTGCGTATTGCCAGGCAGGACTGCACACAGAGCTGGGAGTAGGAATGAGTTGCTTCTCTGGAGGCAACATCTGAAGAAGCTGAGGTCTTATTTAACCCCGATCCTTCCTCCCAGGAGAGGATAAACTCCACCCTGCTGAATGCAGCATTGTTCTCCTCATGGCCGCCGAGCTTTATTGGAACCCCCACAGGACAGCTAGGCTTAGCTGAGGGCTGGGGACATCCGTAAGCCTATTGTTCCTGGTCTGAATTCCTTGATAAAACGTCTCTCTCGGGTTTGCCATATACAATTCTCAGCACCATTTCGCTGGCTGAGGATGGGCTGAGATCCCCAAGCTCTTGAAGCTCTTTGCAGCTTGATCCTGGGATGATTTTCATGAGCAGATAGAAATGTTTGTACTGGCAGAGAGGCACAGCATCTAAAAGCACATCCCATCTCCCAAGACTGTAACTCTTGACTCGCTGATCGAATGAGTTCACCTGTGTGTGAGTTCGGATATTGTTCTGCGTTTTCTCCGCAGTGGTGTGGGCGATTCTGCGTTCGGTACCAGCCATTGCTGCTCAGTGTTAGGCAGAGTCCTGCCTGGTTCTCAGAAAATGTGTGGCACTGGTTTTCTTTTTTGCTGTAACCACTTTACTACATAATATTGGACAAAATTCTCCAGGGTGCGGTGTGTTAAAGCAGCGTGAAACCCATTGACTCCCTCTCTTCAGAAAGTATAAAAATAGAGACAGCTCTGCAAGCAGAGCACTTTTCCCACAGTAGAAATAGATGAAATACGAGGGACCTACACTGCCGAGTGTTTTGGACAGCCTTTAAAGACCAGCAATCATTCTTGTGCTAATCTGTCCCTCTCTAGGAATATTTCCAGTTACTCTTGAATTGCACAAATTCATTTTAGTTTCTTCCCTCTGCTGTCAGGCTGTTGCTTAATATCAGCAGGCAGGTGGGAGCTCTCAGGGCTGGGAGGCAGCAGAAATGAATATTCCACTGGGAAGGGAGACAGATGTGTGATCACTGCATCAGGTTAAGGAGGGCTGGGGAAGAAGGTGTCATTTATCAAACACCATTAACTTTGCAAGATTTTTCTGCTTCACAGATGAGTCTGGACGTTTTCATTACATACTAGACAATGAATTAGGTCGGGTACATAATGTAAAACATTTGGGAATACTTTAAAACATTATCTGACAAAAGTTTTTCCAAAAAAAAAAACAACCCCGAAACAGATCCAAAGAACATTTGTATGAGCCATTCTTCATTAAAACAAATAACATTTGTCTCTGTTCAGAGCCAGAGGAGAGAGCACTTCACCTCGTCTTCGCTGATGGCGATTGTCTGCTTTTCCCTGCTTACAGTTCTGCTGTAAAATTGTGTCTTTTCTTTCAAAACTGGCAGTGTTGCAATAGGTTTTCCAAATAAGTAGCTGATAAGCTTTCCCTGCTCAAAGCCCACACCGCGAGTAAAATATGAAAGGACTGCTTTTTAAAATGATTTCTAGTTACTGTTTTATTAAGCATGTGAATTTTTGCATTAAGCAGGTTTTTTTTTCTTGTATTTTATTATCACAAAACTCACAGATTGTTATCTGGGAGTAAAAGAATAGATATAAACCTTAAGTTTAGAAAATCCTATGGAGGTATTAGGCAAATCACAGTGATGGCGCAGTTTGCATTCTCTGCAGTCCATTCATTAAGGTATTAATGCGCACCTGTAATTTTTATTCTAAAAAATGATTGTGAAGGCAAGATTGCTACACTCCATTTACACAGGTGCCAGTGGCAGTGCCTGGATATGGTTAAATGTCTCTGCTGGGAACATGAGCATCAAGAACTCACTTTATATTCAGCTATGAAGTATGGCTTTTCTTAATTTTAATGTTTGATGGCACAGACTGAAATAGATGTGTTATGTAATGCTAAAATAGGAGAGAAAGTTGAAGCAAAGTTGAGAATCCAGCCACCCCCACAGCGTAGGTGTCTACGAGTCTGGGGTTGCAGCTGAATCAGATGATCAGAGCCTGAAGTTTTCCAAAATGTCAGAAGTCCCAGTACCAAAATTAAATGCAGACACAGAAAGGGACTAAGCCGAACATATGGGGGAGATGTGACCCTGGAAACTTTATTCCAGCTTTTGCTGAATTTATAGCTTGGAAAGTAGATCTGTTAAAGGTATTTTGGTGGTGAAGGGAGGAGGTGCTTGCAGGAGTCCCAGTGGGCACCTGTGAGCAGATACAGACTTCTATAAAGTCACCGAAATCCCTTTTAGAAAATGTTTATTATTTCTTTTATAAATTAGGAAGAAGCTTCTGCATATGAAGCCTGTACCTGATCTGTCAGGTGATTTTTAGTGCGTGAACCCGCCTCAATTTCCAAGAACAAGAGCAAAGTGTGGCAAATCAAAGTAGCTGATAAAAAGGTGATTCCAAAGCAAGGATTCATTCCTGTGGTTGGGTCTTGCTTGAGGTATGGTTTCGTTTTCTCCAAGTTGCTCTTTTTCTGTCTCTTAATTGATATCCCACTTTCATTCACTTACGGAAATGCGAATGTTACATAGGATGAAGATGTTTCACTGAGAAGATTAATTAAGTATCGAGGCAGCCAATTTGTAGCACTGACTACAAGTACACAGAGCAAGAGATGGTTTTTGTGTTGGATTAAACTGCAGCGCCGTATCCAAAGTACACACGGATGCAAAGCCTGTGTCCGAGTACACAGACATCTCCAGAGCGGAGCTGGACACCGCTGCCGCTCGGAGAAAATGTACAACAGGAAACTCAGTCAGGCGGATCCGTCTTGGAAAAAGAGAAAACGCTGCTTTGGTGTTGCGTTTCATCTGCTTTTGGCTTCAGCCACAATTTTCTTCAGCAAAGTAAAATTCTGTCAAACGTTACTGTGGCTGCCTGACTGATGAAATGGTGTGATTCCCTGCCTTGGAGCCGTTCCCACTCTGCTCTTCTGGAAGCAGTAGCCACCTCCTCCTGTTCCCTGAATGTCTGGGCCTGAGTTTTTCCTTAAGCCAGACTTTCGGGTCTTGATCTCCGGGCTCTGCAGGCACTGAGGTTGCACAGCTGGCAGTCAGTGCTCTGCGTTTAGTTTAGCACCTTGACACAAATTAGGCTCACGTTTTACTGCTGCTCCTGCCGGAGCAGGTCTTGCCTCTGTCCTCAGCTCCTTTAGGATGCGCTAATTGCCCCGTGGTGTTCAAGTGGGTGCAGGGGGTGAATGTTCTCCTACTGAAATCTTCATGCATGGCTGCCAAGCAGTTCCTCCTGAGCTTTATTTCCAGTCCTCAGCGGGGTTT
This sequence comes from Chamaea fasciata, assembly GCF_029207755.1. NCBI lineage: Eukaryota > Metazoa > Chordata > Aves > Passeriformes > Sylviidae > Chamaea > Chamaea fasciata. Next base: position 7,297,334 of record NW_027094088.1, on the reverse strand, counting down.
TACTTGTCCATAAACTTCAGGATTGCTTGATATTAATGCTTTTCATATGACTAAATATTGAAAAATACTTTACGCATCGCTATGCGTCACAATTACACCTCATGAATATAATCTCGTATACCAGAACAAATGGAGATAGAACAAATCGTTTAAAATCATTTAGTATGCAGAAAGTTTATTAGGAGTAAAATCTCATTTTCAGTGTTACAAAACAATTTGGTGTCATTAGTGTATTGTTGTTTATACATACTCGTGAACTTCCATCAAATATTCATATTGGCTTAATTTGGAGCTGACATTCAGAAGATTTAGCTGATTTATAGTGATGAACTCAGGTAAATAATTCTAATCTGGTTGTATTAAAATTCATTCCTGTAATTAGGTATCACTTTCACTGAGAACTTGGCTCAAAGTTGGATTCCAGCCTTCTTTTGCTCTCTCTTCCCTTTCCTAGGAAAAGCGTGGAAGGTGCTGTTGCCATGTCTGTATCCAGCACCGACTGTTTATAGTTACGCTGTAATTTTAATTTCTCCGAGCAGCTCTGGGTGTGCCTTCAAGCCCTGCAGATACGTTTTGCAAGATGAAAGCAAAGCATTTTCATCAGAACGCACCCTGGTAGATGCACAGCACCCTCCAGAGCCTGCTTGCCGGCTTGAAGTGATAACAGTTTGTGTAGAAAGCCGCACTGTTCTGCTTTAAAATACTCACCTTTGTCATTCTATTCCGAGTGAGACTTCAGTTTTGAAGGACACTTGTCAGATTGGATGTTTGCTCCTTGAGCAACCCCTGGCTGGACTCAAACAGCCAAAGCCTTTCTGTAGCCAGATCAATGGGACTCAGGTCTCCACCTTCATTTCCTTGTTTTCAGCGTCCATCCTACTGCTGCAGGCCCAGGGCTGGAGCTGCAGCCTCAGCACAGTCCTGCTTTGAGGGACTTGGAGGTTCAGTGGTTTGTTGATGTGCCTGTTAGTTGTGAAACATCCCTCTGGTTTATCAGCCCCCTCTGGGATCTCTGTTGCTGATCATCCCTGCTCCCATTTCTCTTCTGATCTTAATTAATCTCTGTCAAGCGAAGCCACAAATTACTTGTCAGATCAATGACTGGATTCCCCCCGCACTGCCTTGGGCTTTCGGGAAGAAAGGATATCACTTACCCTGGCTGGATTATCAGGGTGGATTATTGTGGGTTCTGCCACCAAGAATAAGGAAAATCCCATCTGGCAGCTGCAGGTCAGTACACGCTTTGTGTCGAGCTGTAGGAGTGAAATCAGCTGCTAAAGACACACTTGAGTTTGGGAGGTAAACAGGAGTCTGCAAAGCATCTGAGATTCCAGGCTGTGTACTTTTTATAGGCATTTATAATCAGTTGCACATATTAAGGCTTTGTCAGGCTTGGGGAAGTAGGTGCTCAGGATATTCAATTTATTAAGCTGGAGTTCATTGAATTTCCTCCGAATTCCTTTGGTGATGTAATGTCACTCTTGTGCTTATCATGTGCAGCTGGCAGTGTACGGGGGCTGTGTGTGCAGCAGGGAAAAAATGCTATGGCTTGGTTTGCCTGTATGACTCCAAGATCTTGGTCTGAAAGGATCAACAGGATTCTGGAAAACTGTGAAAGCTTTGTTGCTGTTGTTGACTTGAATCACTGCAGCATAGATTTGTTGTCCCTGGGGCAGAGTTTCTGTGCAATATCTCGCTGTATTTATTGCTAAAAAGAAAGACCTTTAAGTTACAGGTTATTAATTCTGTCTTAGGCACTTGCTGCAGGATGGAACTGGAATTTAGCAGAGTCGTGTCTTTGAAGTGTCATAAATGTATTTCTGCTACATTTTATTAACCTTTCTCTGTAATTAAAAAGGTAATGGCAGTGAGATCTGAGAGTGAGGCTGGTTCAGGTAATTCACCTTTCTGACACAGCTTTTTCGTGGCTCTGGTTGGGTTTGAATTTCCTTGCCGATATTTGTAGGCTTCTTCCTACCCTTTCCTGGGTTTTATTTACAAAGGCTCAAGGATGAGCTTGTCAGAGCTGTTTGCTTTGTCCTGCTTCTACTTCTCTGCTGTGCCACATGTGTTTTAGATTTCTCAAAGCTTTTTCCCTGAAAATAAATAAATTCCACTTAATTTCTTCATGCTGCCAGCTTCTCAGGATTTCCTATGGATCTCGAAGTTCCTGATAGCTGCTAAGCCAGTGTGTTTATTTTATAATACATTGCCACTCTTTGCCGGTTATAGGAGCTGCTACAGCCTCTGTGCTTAAAATTGCTTCCACTGACACCAAATATTGGTATTGAGGGTTGTTACTGCCTCAGTTTAAATCAGACAATATCTCTTTAAGATCTGTTTGATTCCTCTTCTTCAGTCTAAAGAAGTTTATGTTCTCAGTCATAAATTCGAGTTGAAATCTTTTTTTTTTTCTTCTCCCAAATAAAAGCATAGTACACATTTTGGAAGGAATTCAGGGGTTTAAAGATCTGCCAGTTTTCAAGGCCGGTTCTTTTTTTGCTATTACAAGTCACACCTCTAAGTGAGTGTGGATCTCCCAAAGCACTAATGCTTTAACTAGGCACTGTTTTCCCTGTCAAGCACCCTTTCAGTAGTTTTGCAAGCAAAGCACTTCCACCACTGAGCCCTTATTTCTTTGCTGTCTGTGAGTTGCATAATATTGCAAAAATGCTGTGAAATGTCGGTACCAATATACTGCTTGAGAGGAAGTTCTTCTGTCTGCAGAAAGCAGTAATGTATTTTATATATATATATATATTACCTTTCATATTTAACCTTTTGTCCTTGCAGTCAGCTGTCACTTCTTGGGGAGCTGACAGTTTGTTTCGTAACCATGGGGGCAACTGCTTCTGAATTGGGATTTATTCCCTGGGAGGGAAGGGAGTCAGAACAGATCATGAACCACTGCAAAAACAAACAAAGCTTATTCTCTCTGTGTGGGAAATCAGTCTCTGTGAAAAATGTCCTTATTGAGGAGGTCTTCCAGAGGGCTGTGCTCGCTGTGTCACCACATCCATAGCTTTGGGAGCCTGGTGAACGGCTGGAGCAGCAACAGCCTGGAGAGAGTTCTGACACCGGGATCAGGCTCACAATGGAAAGTCCACTCCCTGCTAATGCTTCTGCTTTACAAATGAAACCTTTTATTTATAGGAGCAAGTTTGAGAGGGTTTCTTTTGACCACCCTCACGAAAAGCTGCTTTCAGCTCCCTGATGCAGAGCCCAATCCCTGCAGCCCAGCTCCGAGGCTCTCTCTATGCTGGCATTTGGTTTGTCTATTAAAAAAGAATTTCCCTCCTCGGTCTGTGTGCTGAGGCACAACTGTCACACTGCTTCAGCAGCAAAGTTTACAGAAATAACGTTCTAACAGTTTTATTGCTGTTTATATTGGTTTAAAGTACCTGATTCGTGACCAGTGGACAGTTTTATTGCCTTCTGTGAGCTTGTGTCTCAGTCAGAATGCTTTTATTATTTAATGGATACTGTTGATTTTGGGGAAGCGCTTCCCTTTGGATATTGTCCTACTAAAAGAGAACAATCCCTTAAAAAGCCACAAGGGTCTTAACTCTTGACCTTTAGGACCTGATGGCATAGGAGTGCCCAGGGACTTAAGCCACTTGGCAGTGCCATGCCAGAAGAATTCCAGCTCTGATCCGAAAGTGTGGGAAGCTTCAGGGAACTCAAAAGTGACTGTGAGACACCCAGAAGGTTGGTGGCTTTTTGTGCCTTTATCACCTCAGCTTCAGATGTGGAGTCTAAAGGCACAAATAATGGTTTTTTTGGTAGTTCCAGATATTTTCACTGCTCCTGTGTAGGTCTCCACCAGGCTGGAGCATCTCCACAATGAACTGACAGCCAAGCTGTCAGAAAAAGGTGAGCTGTAAAGTGATCCAAGACCAGGGATTAGCCAGGTGTTGTGTGGATCATCTCTGATTATTTTTCCTCTGTATTAATTGTCATTTTTACTTACCTAAAACCTGGACACCCAGCCAGGTCGTGTCTCTTGGTACAGCTCTAGCAGCAGCCATCTCCCTCCGGAAGTGCCTGCCGTGTTCCACTGGCCAGGAGAGGATTTAGATGATGAGTTTGGGAAAAATGCCAAACATTTGCTTTTGGGGAAGTGTGCTGAGATGAAGCCCCACACTGGATTTTTGTGATGGGTTTCCGTGCAATGTCCTAGTTATTATTCCCTTGCTCTTTGGTTTTTCACAACCAAATATAAAGTCAGGTAACTCCATTACTGTGCCTTTTTGCGGACAGAGTAGACCTTTACTTCTCCAATCTCCCCACCAGGCCCAGGTCTTCACAGAAGAGGGAAGTGTCATCTTAAGTTTCATGGAAAGTTTCTTAAAATCCATTCAAGCCTCTGCAGTTTCCAAGCAGGGCTGGATGGAAGAGGTGTCTCTCCTCCTGCTTGTTGTAGTGGTGAAACAGCACTGGGTGCAGTGAAAATAAATATTTGTGCTACCTGGTATGAGCAAGTGTTTGTATTTAATCCAGGTGTCATTTTCTCGCTGGAGCTGCTTAACGTCGAGCTTTGGAGGGAATTGGCTGTAGAAATGTGAGAGCAAAATGGTGTTGGCCCAGTGGGGGATGTCTTTTACATCTGGCCTTCTACCTCTGTTAGTTTGTACTGAAACATGGTAATTATCAAGGGGCTTTTTTACCTGCTGGGAAGCATCATAAGTTGGGGTCGTTCCCTGTGTGTTTGTGCTATTTACAATATACCTTGTTAGACCATGTTTAGAATTCAAATGAATTAATTTAGTGCAGGCAGCTCCTGTAATTGCAAGGGAGCAGCCCCGGTGCTGCTGCTTGTCATACCTGAGGGTCATGACACTGAGAAATTATCTCCCCACACCTTTTCTCTGGTAGATTTAATTAGCTGGGATTTTACAGCCTGGGCTGAGCTCGCTGGGCTCACAATTAGTAAACCCAGCAGAATGAATAAACAGCTTGGAAATCTGGTGAAGCAATAAGTGTGAAGCCCTTCATGTATGGGAACATCATGCTGCTGCTAAATCCAGGGACAAAGCCTGGGCTATAAAAATCCTCAGGAGGCAATTTCCACAGCCTGTTAAAATGCCAACGTGTTTGACTGCGTCCTACAGCACGTGCCAGTTAATGAGCGCGTAATTGCCAAGATCTGAATTAAGTTACAAAGTTGGAATGAAGTGGGTTTGTGAACTTGGAAAAAGGAGAAATTAAATATTTCCGGTCAGAATCAGAAGCGGTGTCAGGATGGTCACAGCGATCTACCATGTACAATTTAAAGTCATTTCTTAAAAATGAGTTATTAAGGGGATACTTGGGGGAGCAGAAATGTTCTTTTGCATCCCAGGAGGAAGTGAAATGATCATCTGGGGCCAGAGCCAGTGTGTAGGGCGTTGCAGGTTTATCTCTAGGAATCCTGAATGGATTGGACACGGATTAGACCTGAATACTTTACAGATGCCTCTGGCTGAGAATCTGCCTGATGTATCCAGTGTGGTTTAATAGGAAAGGACTGAAATTATTAACAAGAAAGGAAAATAACTGCAGGCTAATAGTGAATCTGATTTTGTTTTTAACACTGAAGCCTCTTTTGGTCTAGATCAGTGTCAGGCTGTATCAGGAGCTACTGTGATTCAAGCAAGATGAGATTCTTTGATCACGGATGTCCTTGTCATTTAAAATGTGATTAATGCAACCATGGATTAGGATGTGATTGTGCACTAAGAGTATTGCATGACTTTTAAAAATAAACAAAGCCACTAAAGTCATTCTGAATTAATACCAACTTCCAAAGTGGGTATTGCAAATTCAAGTTCGTTTTTGCTCAGATCAAAAACTTCCGGATATTTCATTGGGGGAAAAAAAAAGAATATTGTCTGTTTTTTTCCTTCTCCAGGAAGTTCCTACCAGCTGTGAGCTGTGGGTTATCCCATGGGGGAGGCACCTTCATCCAGGACAGGGCTGCCAGGACCGGGGTGTTTTGGGGTGGAGCCCCGGAGGGTGGCAGGGCTGTGTTAATGGCAGCAGGTTGTGCAGAAACAGCGACTTTTGCAAGTCCAGAAACTGAGGTTTCTTCTGGGTTTTGTTATTTGTTTGTTTGGGGTGTGTTGTTTTTTTAGATTTGGGGGCTAGGAATTTTTAGGGACATATGGTTTACTGAATGAAAAGTTTTCTATTCTTGTGCTTGTGTTGCGGGCTATCTCATGAGGAATTCCTCTGCTTAATTTTAATGCTGTTTCTCCCACCACAGAGACCTTTGAATTTCTTTTGCGAGGCTACATTTCTGCTGTTTAATGTATATTTGCTGTCACTTATATAGAAAAAGCAGCAGTTCTGTGTGATGTCAAAAGCAATCACAAATAGAATTTTGGAATGGATCCCTAAACGTCTTTATGCAAAATCTGAACAGCAAATCATTGCAGTAAAATTGCTTAAAAAAACCCCCCCAAAACCAGCAGCTGTGTTCTCCTCAAACTATTTATTACCTGACTTTTTCATGTTTCACGTTCAAGTCTGGCCTTCCTGTTCAGTGTTTTCAGTAAATAGGAGCAAAGCTGTAAAGGTACGTGCGTCTTTCTGAGCTGCAAATTGTGTCTCCAAGTTCCCGTCCCGAGGTCATTAAACATTTGAGCACTTCAGTTCTCTTATCCATGAAATTAAGTTCATTTCCTATCATTTTAGCTGTCCAGCAGCTAAAGACTGAGCCCAAGGTAATCATCCAGGCCCTTTCAGTGGCAGCAGTAACAGTGATCATGCATCCCCTGGATTTTAAGTAGCTGTTTTCAGTGAGGGGGAGTGGGGATTGACAGTGTTGTGAGCATGGAACTCCAGGAGCGTTAAACAAAGACCCAGGTGCAGTCGCGTGGATAAATAACAGCAAATGGCATTCTAACAACTTGGAGTACTTTGATGGAGTGCTTTAAAATTCATATTCTCCTTGTAGAACTTCAATAAATAGACTGATTTCCTCTGGTAGTCGCTAGGAGCACTTAGCTGCTGAACCCTTCTTTATCCCACATAATGGCCGTACACAAAACTTGTATTTTTATGCGTTTCTGTTTTGCAGAGCTGAACAAACACTGCATTATTTTATCGAAAACAATTACAAGCCTGTTAACAGCAAATAAAACCCGAGCTGTTACACCCCAACAGTTAGGACAAAGGAAAACTGGAGCGTATGTAGGCTGATTAAATGGTGTATATTTAATTTTCCTTTCAACCAGAGAAAATGAAGGATGTCAGCTGCTGAAATTCACAGAAGACAGAATATAGTGAGAGTCACATGGGCTGAAACAGTGATCCAGGAAAATCGAGTGTGTAGGGGCTCTTAAAAGAAATCTGAAGAAAAGAGAACTGAAATACAGCAGAGGAGGAATCTCTTGGGGGGAAGAAGAAAAAAATAGAGGAAATATCACCCTGAAAGCTTTAAATTGCTAATGTTTACATCCATGGTACCAGATATGATGGCGTTATCTAAGATCTACCACTTTCTCTCAAAAAGTTAATTTTGGAATTGATGTCTTTTTGCAAATTGGGAATTTTTATGGTAAGAAGTAGCGATACAGAAAGATTAATGGAAAGAAAAGGTCCAGAGAGATTGAGAAAGACTTTCAGGTGAGCCACTGGCAGCAACTGTCAAAAGTTAATCTTGAAAAATGTCCTACTTGGAAAAGCTGTCAGGTGTGTGACTTCTTCCCCCATCCCCTTTTCTGCTACTTTGTTCCCAGATGGCAGGGGAGTTAACAGAAAACATTTATTTTTCTCTTTGGAAATACTTTCTTTTTTGGGTCTGAAAATATGGAGAGGCTTCTTGCTACTTTAAAGTCCAAATATTTAGAGAAAAGGCTTGGAAAGGGAAAAGCAAGTGCCATTGTCTCCATCATCTTATAAATATCAAAGCCACTTGTTCATTTTTTTCTATTGCCTGAAGAATAATCAGTTTTTTCAGTATTTTGTGCCTCAGCAATAGAATTCTTCAAAGATTTTAAGGGCTTATTTTCAGCTCCTTTTGAGTCAGAGCTCTTGCAAAAATCTATACCGTTCTCTAAATTTCTTCATTCGCAAGCCCATGTTAAAATGTCACACCTTGGCAAAAGAAATATGTCAGAAACAGATGCATTAAAGCAAGAAAAAAAAAACACCTGATTTTTTTTTAATTTTTTTTAGTATGAAAAAGTGTAGTGTAAAGAGGAATAGTAAATGTAATTGAAGTCCTTGAAAAAGCCAAAACAAACCCAAAGTGAAGTTTCTGGGCACGTTGCTCATGAATCTGCAGTGCACTGATATCGCCAGGGCTGCTCAGGTGCCTCGGGTCAGTGTCTGCCCCAGAGTTTTGCTCTCACCATGGATGGGAGTTAGACCAGAAATTTGGGGATGAACTGCAGCTCATCACCCTCATATCTCAGCTCGTTCCCCTCTTCTGCAGAGCTCCCACTAAAGATCACCAGAGGAATCCAAGCAAACGCGAGGGGGAAGGGGCATCGTTTTGCTTCTTGGTGGCTTTGATTTAGTATTGCCTAATTAATTACTGCAGCGTCCATGGGCAGCCTTTGCCCCAAGGACATCCCATTAAAGCAGCCCACACCTATTTAACTTCTCCTCTATTCTGTGAGCATCTGCTTTTCCATCCTGTCTTGGGAATGTGGGGCTTTTCGTGTTACACTCGGTGGGATTATTCACAAAAGCAGGCGTTAACATTGTGTTCCCCTTGGCGCAGCTTCTGGAAGCTCACCAGCAGAGCTCATCCCAAATGCTCTTTTGCTCCCAAGCCCCGAGCACAGCCCTTCCTGTCTTAGATTCAGCATCTGCTAAGTCTTCCAACACAGTGCTTCCATTAGTGGCATTAATTCAGTGTTTAGAAGCTTTCTAAGCAACCTTCATAGAAACTTACACAGAAAAGTCTGTCCTATTTCCCTTTTCTTTTTTCTATTTTTTTTTCCTTTTTTTTGGGGAGGGGAGGGAGTGTGGCTGGTTTTGTTTTTATTTTTCTAAGGGAAAAGAGAATTTGCCTGACAGCTGATCGAATAAAATATGCTCTGGTCAGATATTTGCTCCACTGCTGCTGACACTTGATCTGAGGGGAAACAGCACGATGAGCTGCTCCGAGCTTTAAAAAAAATAGCAACTTGTTTTTCAGTATTTGTTTTTGTACATCGTTGTCTGGGTAGGATCTTGCAGGAGGCCTCGAGAGGCAGCAGCAAACTCATGTTGACGTGTCCATGGAAGTGTTTTTTCCTTTTCTCCTTTTTTAAGGTGTGAGATTTCAGCTTTCTCCTCCTCACAAAACTGAGATCCATTCGGCCTCTCTTCCTAGTTGTTGTGCTGAGTGCTCTAAGAAGCAAATCAATTTGTTGTGCTCTGTGCTCTCCTTTTCCATCTAGTTAATTCCTTTCAGCGGAGCACAAACTTGCAGTTACACTTCCAGGTTCCTGAAGGAAGGTGCAGAATCTCCGCGTGTGGCACCACAAGGGTCTGATCCGCGCCAAACCTCCTGAATCCAAGGGGGTGTGCGGGGAACGGAGGTCATTCATTCGGGTGTTGGCCCATAACGCTGAATGCCTGGGAGAACCCTCTCTCTGCAGTTCCGTGCCTCGTGGGCTGTGTGAGTGTTCCCCTCACAGTCTCAGACCTACAGCTGAGAGCTGAGCCATGCTTTTCTTTGGCGTCCAAGAAGGATGATGTAGGTGCGTGTATTATCCCAAACATCAGAAAGGCTGAGTGAGATCCAAAGAACAAAAGCCAAAGAAATGAAAACAGCATTTACAAGGGGCACTGTCAGGAAGATGGAGGAGGGTATTATTAGATATTAGATCTGTCAAGAAGAGTGGAGCTTTTCCTTGGAAGGTGTCAAACAAATCCAGACCTTGGAGGGCACTTTTCAGCTTTACAGATCACAGCAGCCTTGACAGAAGATGCGGGTTCAGCAGATGTGTTTCACACATGGAAGAAACAAAACTTCAGATGGCAGGAGAAGAGATCAGGCGCTGAGGCAAGGACTCACCCCATACATGGAAATTTGATTTTATTTGGGGCTGGCAGGGAAAAGCAGTGCCAGATTAGGTTATAACCCCTCTTAAGCTGCTAAATGATTGAACACAACGAGGTGTGTTTGATAAAGGGTCTAGTAAACTGATTTGAGAACAGTACGTTTATTTGTGTCAATTGCCCTAACTTCCTATTAACTTTCTATATTTTTAAAAATTTTATGCATTATAATTTAAATTTCTCCATTCCTTTGTATTAATACTGAAAATCTCAGCAGTGGTAAGTTGGTATTTTTTATACTTCGGGGGTTTTTTTCGTGAGTTGTTTATTTGTTCATGGGGTTTTTTTATAGTTTTGTTTAGTTGTGGTCTTTAATTTTTCTTTTAAATCCATTTGAACCATGAGTAAAGTCTGGTTGTGGACAAACTCCTGTAGTGACTCATCAGAGTTGCAGTTCAAAGTCTCAGAGGTCAGATTTCTGGGTAGATGGTATCCACTGCAGCCTGAAAGTTTCTGTCTCCATAGAGAATTTCCTACCATTCAGGAGATTTACACCTATTCAGCAGCCTGGTTTAAAAAACTGATTAGAAACTTGATAAGCCAGAAATCAATTTCTGCTGGGAATCCTGCCCAGAAGGCTGCTCAAGCACACTTCCATTCACTCTGTGTTATATTGGCACAGGTTGTTTTTCCAGGGAAAGGTGTAAGGCTGTACTTTTATTTCTGCCTAAATTGTGCATTTCCCAATGTTACATTTATCCCTCTTTCAAAACATCCTGTTGTTGCCTTCCTCCAGGAGCTTAGTTATGAGTTGGGATGAAAACCAAAATCAAAGCAGGCATTTAAAAAAATCTACTGAGAGTTAACTCCCTGTTGTTAGTTGGGCTTGCACAGCCACAGAAAGGGGTAAATGCCACAAGCAGCACCACCGTGTACAAAGAGTAAAACAGATGGTGGTGCCAAAATAAATTATGTTACAGAAATATATTAAAAAGATATTTGTTATTGTATATATGTAAAAAAATACATTATTCTGGAAGGATTACAGATTGCCAAAGGCCTGATTTTTTTCAAGTAAGCCCATTGAGCAAATAAAACAAATCCTCACCTCTTTAAGTGTCTACATGTTACAGAAAAGAAGGAAAAAAAAAGGTCCTTAGAAGATTTTGGCCCTGTGCTGCTCAGGCTCTGTAGCCTCAGGTAGGTGTCAGCATGTACCATGTGACCTTGTCTTGCTGCTATTTTGGGGAATCATTAATTTAAGCATTCAGGCGGACTCCAGGCACTATTGATCTCCCTATTTATAGTACCAATCCATTACACCCAGGTTTTTATCTGTAGGGGATTTGTTTGGTTTGTGGGTGAGTTCACCTGGTTTGCAGGGGTTGGGGCTCACTGTCAGTCCGGGCGGCTTTGCCGGAAAGGTCCCATTTCACAGGCTTGGGGGATTTCTTCAAAGCACTGTTGGGATTCAGCTTTCTGTAGTAAGAAAAGCTGAATAAACCAGGGAATTACCGAAAGCCTTTGTGTCCACACCGTGGTCAGCCACACACATCTCCACATCTCCAGTTTCCATTCCAGAATGGAAACTGGCACCTCCATACTCCTCCAAGGGTGCTGAATTGTTTTCAGCAGACCTGAGGCACGTTGCTTCTCACGGCAGAGGAATGCAGGCAGCACCTCTGGGTCGCCTTGGGAGACATCATCCATTGCAATCCAGAGGGAAAAATTCTACAGCAACACCTCAGTGACAGTGCTGGTAGGAGAGGCTGCTTTGGAGGGGGCTGGAATAAAGAAATCAAAATACAGAGAGGTGTAGATGGCATGACAACACCCCTCCAGCTGCTTGGTGGGGCTTCGGTGCGGCCAAGCTGCAGCATTTCCAAATCCCTTGCAGGATGAGGGAGCCTCTGAAGTGGCCAGTGGGAAGCATTGCCACGCTGGCAGAATTATTATCCAGGTGTCTCTTGATGCTTTTAAATTCCAGGAGGTATAAATGCATGAAGGGCATCGTGCCATTTTCTGTTGCAAGATCTCCTCCTGCTGTAAGCCAGGGTGGGGATGGTTCTGGTGGCTTTTCAAAGCAGCATCTCAGTGACACAATCAGGCAAGGAAGGGAAAGTCTTAACTCTGCTCATGTGAATGCAATGAGGTTTTGTGCTTCATCACTTCAGAGCTTATTCAGATGTGTAAGTAGGAAGCATACATTTATTCTTCTTCATAAAAGTCATTCAAAGGGAAAAGAAAGACTTCTGCTGTGTTAACACTCTCAGTGATGCAAGAGCAGTTGATGAGAATATAAGAAAAAATGAAATTCAGTAGATTGTAGAGAAGCAAAAGAGAGAAAAATCTCAGTTTACAGAGGGAGGAAGTAAAGACACCGAAATTCAGGATTTTTCACCGCTCTTATCACAAGAGATGTCCAGGTTTTGTTTGTCTCCTTATTTCCTGTTAAGGGATGGGGGGTAGAAAAGAGCTCTAGAACAGCAAGGTATTAATGCTTCTCTATTAAAAACCCAGAGTCCAATGATGTTGTTCTGGGGAAGTGACATTGAGAATATTCTCATATTTGCAGAATATCCCTTTCCAAATTGCACTATTACAACTATTTGTTTTCCCAAGGATGTACTGGAAGGGATCCAACTGGAGGAAGTGTACCCTCAGTGCCATAATCTTCTGCGCACAAAATATTTTTAATTCCCTTTTCAAAGAACATTGGACTTTGTAACCTTTCAGAAATATTTTGGTCAATAGCTTTGCTCGGTCAAGTGCTCCACTGGGGATCCTTGGGAAGTACAGCAAAGGGGGGAGCACAAAGTGTGGCCTGGAGTTTGTGCGGGACTTTTGCAGGCTCCTCTACTCCTCTCTGGTCTCCTTTCTCCTGCCAAACCTATTTACTCCACATCCCCCAGCTAAAATTTTACTTTTATGATTGAAAATGAACTGCTTGGGTAGTTTATACACATCAAAGTGTGGTTTATTTTCCATTGCCTTCAAGGCTGTTTTATCCTTCAAGTTGGAAAGCTTCTTATCTAGATGAAACAGCCTTAAATAGCTGGATTTAGTTCATTAAATTCTTGGATAACTGGGAAGTCTGTCTGGCACTTAGCAAGTGAAGTTAGGAAGAGGAGTGCTCATCTACCTTCTAAGTGTAAGAAACTGAATTCTCTGCAGGCTGCCATGACTTGTACAAGGAGCTTTAAAAACAATTATTGACGGTCAAACTTCCTCTGCCAATTTTTACCCTTTCTCAACTCCTGTAAGTCCAGGTGAACCTCTTTGAATTGAGGTGATACCTCAAGTTTTAGCTTTCGTATTTTCCAGATTCTGCAGTGCATTGGTGTATAACTCGGAACTTCATATGAAGTGTTAGCAAGTGCTCTTCACAGTAGATGGATGTGAAAAATATCCTTTTCTCCTTGCACTTTCCCAAAGTTTAATTATTTCTGCTGTGGAAAAGAGCCATCCATGGGTATCAGGGATGCAGAAGTGTTCACTGAGACATGTCTGCTTTTTAAGGAGCAACAGCTCCCTGCTGCTTTCCCTATGAACCATGAGGAAAACTGATAAAAATGGAGAAGTTTGAAGGACTGAGTTTGGTGCAGTTGTCTTGATGCTCTGTGTCTGCAGATGTATAGGCAGAAACATGTATTTATGAGTGAATTTTGGCTGCAGAACACATGTGAATAGATCAGGTGCCCAAAGCTGCTCACTCAGAAGTTTGCATCTGGATTTTTTGGGACCATTTCCATCATTTTCTGCTTGCACTGATTTTCCCTCTTCCATGTCTTGGTATTCTCATGTTTGGCTGCTCACAAATAGGTGACACTCAGGATTTTGGTCAGCACTGTTCTCTGAGTTGATGTGTTGTCTTCTTGTAGCTTGATTTAAAACTGTTCCAGCCACCCTTTTTGTATTCCCTTCCCCGATTAGTTCTCAAAACCGTGGAGTACAAAATCATTGCCTTAAAATAATGTCCGTGGCATCCCTTGAAGGATTCCTCTCCACAGCTGCTTGCCAGAGAACATCAGTGTTTGGATGTCCTTTTCTTAGCACTGACTGAACATGTTTCCTGTACTCTCACAGGTGGTGAAATTAATCTCTCATTAAACCACCCAAATCCAGTTTCTGCATTTATTCACTGTTGTTTCTCTCTCCTCAGCCAGAAAAACATATTTGTGGTTCTTACTCATACTCCTTGTAGATTATACTTCTTTTTTTTTTTTTTCTTCAGTAGTCATGTTGTCTTCTAAACCAGGAACCTATTTCTCTTCTGTTAGATACTTATTTTAAAAGTTAAAATATGTTTGGAGAAAATCCTCCTCTCTGGAGTAAATTGAAGCCAAGTTTTTAAAAGGACTCTTAAATTTTTTTTTTTTATTCTACGGTACTTTTCCTCTATTAATTTTGCCCTCCTAGGCAGTGGCATCTGCCATGTGATTTTTGCCATGTAATTTTTAGATAATTTTGTGGATTTTCAGAGTCAAGTCCCTTGACTTTGTGGTAACCGTGGCAGCAATTCCCATCGAGCTATGTTGTCACCAGGAACGAGGACAACTCCATCAAGATCCGCAGGGAGTAAGTTCATCTGTGCTGGCTGATTTGGCACCAATTTGTAGGTGTCAAGTGTCCACGTGCATTTCTGCTTCTGACTTGGATGAACTAAGGTGCAGCGCAGAATTTATGACATGTGACAGTGCAAGGCAACTTGTCATTAGCCATCAGTCATTAATTAGATGTGCCATTAGGAGCCTGTTCTGAGCTCATGGGCGGATTTGCAGGAGCTGACTATTTGCTACAGCCCGAGAAGGAAACAATTTCCACTCTCGTTGCATCATCATTGAAATGGTTTATTTTTCTTCCCTACACTGCAAATGAGTTTCCTAGAATTAAATACTTAAAGGTAATGGGAACAGTGAGTGTTTACAGTAATTAAAATCAGGTAAATTGAAACCTTTAGCATTAAGCATCCCACATGACTGTAATTTGGAAAACAGGGCACCAAAGTGTGTGTCTCAGGCAAGAGAAAACAAAATATTGCTGGCATGGCACACAGGCTCTTTTCTTGCGGGATTTTTTTTGTTTGTTTGTTTGTGTTTGTTAGTTTTTGCGTTTGTTTTTTGTTTTGTTCGGTTGGTTGTGGGTTTTTTTGTTTTTTTTTTTTTCTCTGCTGATGAGTGTGTCTGAAATGTTGCAATAATAAGCAGCTCGTTAGTCAGATGTTTTCAATTCTGGCTTTCCGTGTTTGATCCGTTCTGTTTGTGTGGGGTGGGTAGCTGGTGCGTTCAGCATTTCAGACCGTCTGGACGTGCACATTTCCACCAGCTAAAAACCAAAATAACGCATTAAAATGCAAGTGATTGTCCTGCAGCCCTCATGGAGCACTCCACAGCAGCGTGGTGGGATTCCCACAATACCTCTCATTCAGCTCATTTCAGGCATCTCAAATTTTTACAAATGGCAGATAAATGAGGAGCTGATTGTACTTCAACCTCTGAGGTAACCCTATTAAAATAACTCTACAGAGCAATTCCGAATTGGAAGAACAATGCGTGTGAGATTTATAGATAAGTGAAAATTAAGCTGCTGTTCCAGCTATTCCTGCCCTTAGGTGCTGTGCAAGTTGCTGTAGAAATCATTTCATTTAAAGACTTTTTATAGGTTTTTCAATAGTCTCACACAGACCAAAGAAAATGAATTCATAAAAGTGACACGAAAAGGAGATGAGTTTCTTTTCGCCACTGTCTGTTCATCTCTCCCTTTAAAATTAAATTGAAGAAAAACTCACGGAATTTTGAGGAAGGAAAAGCAGGGAAGGGAAGTGTGTGTGTTTAAAGGTCATCTTTAAAATAATGAGCCATCTGCAGCTGATAAAAATCGGTAAAAAAAATGTTAGTGAGTTAGAAAACACCTAGAGGAAGGCTGTGAATGGTTGTAGCTGCTTGGTGTTTCGCCTTTTTAGAGTTGTCGAATAATTTAAGATTTACCCTGTCAGATGGAAAGTTTTTTCGCGTTAATCACAACCACATCCAAAAGCACTGAAAAACACCACATTTGGTCTGATTCTACTTAGATGGTTTATACTGTCACTTGTTTTTTGTTAGAACACACAGTCTTGCAAACAGTTTAAAACTCAAATACCATGAACCTAGAAAACAACATCTTGAGAAATATGAACGTTAGGATGGAAAACTAAAAAAAAAGAAAAATAAAATCCAGGCTGAATATTTGCTTAATGTTCTGTCATGAAAGCATGAGAGACCCAGCGAAGCTGGATTCGGATCACTTGAACTATGAGAAAGGTCAGAAAAAGAGGAATGAGGTGGCCCTGGTTTTCTCCCTGGGCTTTTCCTCAGCACATGCAATTAATTCTCTTTGTATTTCAGATAAAATCCTGATTTCACTGTGTATGCCGTAGATATCATTTGGGTCTCTCTCTCTTTCCCCCAGAAATCAATCTGATTTTGTACTCTAAGTATTATCTTCACCAAAACTAGCACTGAATAACCATCAGTGAATTTGTAGTGCTGTCCCCAGTAAACTTCTGCAGCACATCTGCTACGGAACTCTTGGTGTCGTTGAAAACTGTCGGGTAAAAGAGACCTGTCAGCCTGGCTGTGCAGCCCAGGAGCTGCTTCCTCCGGCTTGGTGTGGCCTGTGAGCTTCCAAAGGATGCATCCTGGCCTCCTGATGTGGTGGCTGACATAGGACTGGATGGTTTTGTGGGGGGAATGTCCTTAAATGTTATAAAAATACTGATTTATCACGTTTTGTGTTTTTAAATAACCCGTGTCTTGCAACGTGGGTATTGTAGAAGGTCAGCGTGAATTCATCCTGCGTTTTTAGAGCTCGCAGTTAGAATTAGCGTTTGGAAATGCCTATTGACACAGTCCTCCCTTTTCCAAAGTTTATTTGTACGGGCAGAGATTGGCTTCCCTCTTATTCCCTTGCCAAAGAAAAATGTGTGTTAAGCTGGCACATGCTCTTTCTTCCTCAGAAGTTGTACGTGACAGAAAAAGAAGTGTCTTCACTCTTCTTCGTAACCCGGTCCTGGTAAACTTGATGCATCGATGTTCCTACTTCAAGTGTGGAATTGGATAAAGCTATTTTAGGAAAACAGCCCTTGTTCTGGGCTAGGTGTTTCAGAGAGAAGGTTAATCAGCAGTGGCCGTTTGAGGTGTGATTTATGGCATCCTGTCCTCCCTGATAATATCTGTGGGAAGAACAGCTCTCGGATTTTAGTTGCATCTGAGGGATTTGGGATTGCTGCATGTACCAGATCAATAGGAGTCAGTGGATGCCTTGGATCTCCTTCCCTAGGGACTGACTAAAGCATTTCTGCCTCCTTTTACCTCATGCTGTGTTATATGGCAGAAGTATTCCGCTGTGTTAACTGAGCAGATGGTCAAATTGAGACCAGCTTAGATGACTGAGATTATTTTTTCAAGAAACTTCCTCTTGTTTTGTGCACACTGACTTGGTTTGCACAGAAATGATGTCTGGATGACTTGGGTGTTTAAACAAGATTCTGGCTCTGTTTCTGTGCATAGGTAGCTATGGTGATATCATGCCAAATTTGGAATCCATTCTGAAACCTTAGAAAGGAGGAGAAATTTATTTGCAAATATTGTGGTTATATCTTGATCTGATACTCTTTTCTGAGAGGTGTGAAGGCATTATTTGTATTAAAACCATACTGCAATGTTTATTAGGCTAAATAGATTTCTGGTTTAATGACAGCAGTTTTGG
This sequence comes from Chamaea fasciata, assembly GCF_029207755.1. Taxonomy (NCBI): domain Eukaryota; kingdom Metazoa; phylum Chordata; class Aves; order Passeriformes; family Sylviidae; genus Chamaea; species Chamaea fasciata. Next base: position 7,279,607 of record NW_027094088.1, on the reverse strand, counting down.
TAAAGATAACTTGATGCAAATAAATCCATTTAGCTATAAAGCTTGTGTGTTCTGTGTAATGAAAGAGAGTTTGGACAGCACTGTTTTGAAAATCTTTGATGTAGTAATTGGAGTATATTCATTTCACATGACTGTCGTTAAGACAGACAAAATCCTGTCACTGAGTTTTGCAGATGTGATTCCCAAGTATGGACATTCTCCCTAATCAGTGAGAGGGATTGCTGAAAGATGAACTTGAGAGTTTCGACTTTGGTCTCAGCAAAGGAGGGAGAGAAGAAAGATTTCTTGGAAGAACGAGTCTGTCGATGCACTTGATGGGAAGTTCTTAGTGATGTGTGACACAAAGAGTATTTGAACCCGCTGTGAAATCTGTGTGGGGATTGTTAGCCCTGAATTTCAGCCAGTGAAAAAGGACATTCTGTTTCTGAGGGTCAGCCTGGCGCAGACACAGAGATGAGAAGCAACTCTTAGGTATCAACATGGACCTGAGAAGTCTGGCAGACCAGAGCTGTGTGCTTCAGGTGCCACAGGTGGTACAAAATAATTTTGAGAGCCTGAGAAAGCAATTCCTATCATTAGTTGGTGTTCTGTGCTGGGCACCTTGCACTGAGGAGTTCGGTTGGGTCACTGTAGCAGAGCCGGGGCTTGGGAACTCCGCTGAAGTCCTTAGCCAGCCACAGGGGTAAAGTGGTCTGATTTTAGGAATCCCTTGTTATTTCCTATTTTACTGCCCCTAAAGCAGCAACTTACTTGAGTCTTAAAGTGTTAAGAGCTGATGTTTTGAAATCTGTGTCAGATATATGAGATATCCATGCTCTCTCTATATATGCGTGTATATACATTTTTGTTGATAAACACTCTGTGATAAGGAATTCTTGAAGACAAGACATTCTTCCATTTGTAGAAAATCTGTGGGAGTCCTGCCTTCAATGGAGTCACAATATAAAGTCATAAATTAGCAAGGTTCTTTGTTTAATTTAAGCCTCAAACTCGAGTGTTTCCTGGAAAACTCCTTGAATATGTAGCTAGCTAATTATGCTTCTTTCCTCTCCTGTATTCCCTCTTCTGGGATATATAAAGAGCCAGGAAAATATAAATGCACCTTTGAATGCTTGGAAATCTCACTTTGATGAGCAGAAAACGAAGACGAAAGTCTGTGCCATTTTTGTTTCAAATGCCTTCTGAAGTTATCAGAACATAAATACAATGATTTGGGATCATGATAGCTACAGGTAGCAGTAAAGACTACAATAGTTACAGCGTAGAGAATTCTGAAGTACCCCATAGCTCTGTAAAATAGTTTTGAGAGTTTTTGCTGTGTAAATTAATGTTTTCATTGAAAATTCCCAATACATCATTGCACACCTGCTCCAGCAACCCAAGGAGTTCTGATTCTCTTGATAATCACCCTGTTTGGCCGTGACATTATCTCTGTAAGTATCAAACCCCAGGAAAATCTTCAGCGTTGGACGGATTCCATTCCTTTTTAAAGGGATCCGAAGCTGCTCTCTGAGATGGTGCTGCAGCTTTGGGAAGCACCAGTAAGCAAAGGGGGCTGACCTGCTGCTCCCTGGTGTGTTGAAATCAGCATTTGAGTGCCACAGAAACTCCTGACAGCCTTCTATGACTGCGTATGAAAAAAACCCAGAACGTTTCCACACACAGATGGTGTTGCAGGTTTTCAGAAGGAAAAAAAAAAAAAGAAGTTTAAAGAGCTGGTGATACTAATGAAAGATATTATGGCATTTGCTGTGCTGGGCAGAGCACACACTAATTGGGATGTCAGGGTTAAGACCTGCATTTTAATAACAGCCGTCACAGTGAAAAGCAGGGATTGTAATGCGGCTGAGGTGCCTCTCCAAGTTCATGTTGTTCTTATGATTTCCAGTGAAAAGGAAATACAGCAGGAGAAAGTTTGGGCAGTCTGATTGAAATCTATTTTTATCCCTCTGTCTACAGGACCCTGGTTTCTAACAAAAAGTCGTTATTTTGCATTTGTTCATGAAAATGGTAGGACTTCCAGAAGCTTTTATTTAATTTTTTTTAATGTTTCTGGTTAATTTTTTTCTCCATTCTCTCTTTATTTCCCATTGATTTAAGGTATATTTTCTTTGGTAGGTTTCCCAAGACAGCACAACCAAATAGGGAAGGTTTTTTTTCAATGAGCAGATAATCTTCTGACCAAGCTTAGCCTCAACTTGACATGACTAATTTGATTTCTGATAGATTCTGAAGGTCTTTGTGGTGCCAACACCATCCTTACCACCTCCTCCGTATTTGCCTGCTCACAAATTCCATCTCTCTCTGGGAATTTAAGCAGTGTCCCATCCAAACACTGCTTTTCCTGACCTATTTCTGGGGCAGTCTTCAGGCAGCTCCTGAAGAGCTGAAGCTCTACCAGACTCGAATGGAAGGGGAAAACCAAGCTGGTCCCTGGGCTTTTTGATTGGGGAAGGCAAAAAGAAGCATCAAAGACTTAAAATACTGAGTTACAAAGGGAACTTGGATGAGTTACGTGGGTATTGCCAATGGCTGCTGTTTACTGGCCGTCCCACGGGCGTGCTCCCAAACTTCAGTAGCTCAGGTGTTCCAAAAGTGGCTGTAATCAATATTAAATAGGTGTCATTCTTCTGAATGTCTGTCAAAGAGCTCCATATGTTACGAATTAGGCCCCAGTCTTGCAAAGAGCTTATCCTGAAAACCAGTCTGTCCGCTTGTGTGCCAGTGTATGGAGCACAGCTTCAACCAGCAGCAGGCTTTTCAGTGTCATTCCCTGAAATGGATTTATCAAAATCAGAACAAGCCAATTTACATTTAAAAAAAGCTAAATTTGGTCTTGCTGCTTGGTTTGGTTTCCTCCTCTCCCCCCCCCATGTGCTTTCCTGCCATCTCCACAGGAAAACCTGCTGACATTTTCAGAAGGGCTTTGATTCATAGAGCACTAATAGTCTTCAAGATGTTGATAAAGGATATTTTGCTCATCTCCTTTGCACTGTTTGCAGTGAAGGGCGGTACCGAGGGAGCAGAGCTGTGCATGAGGAGTGTGGGAGCTGGTGGTAGTGGGCTTTGGTGTCTGAGAACTTCAGATCCAAGCACTAATTATGACCTAAATCATCAGCTAAGGGTGAGGTTGTCGCTGACAAGTGCATCCGTCACCCCAAAAGGGCAACTACACCCATGGCAGGGGTCAGCAAGGGTGCGAATCATGTTAGCATCAAAATTACTCTCTTATACTGAACTTAAAAATACAAACTTCTAAAAAAACCACCCAAAAAACCATTACAAACCAGTTATTAAAATATGTATTTGAAGTCTGTGGAGCACATAGGTTGCACTGAGAACAGCCCGGGGCCTGTGGAATATTCCCTTTATTAACAGGTGCTGGGTGGTGGCTGGATAATGCACTGCTGTAATGGAATGTGTGCATCAAACTTTGCTAGACAAGCCGTAAACAGGACAGAGGAATTCAACGTTTTAGCCGTTCCGACACAGCAACCCAAAGAAGATGGTCTGTCAGACTGCTTGCCTGTAAAACCTGGTGAAAAAAACCTTTGATTTGGAGAACCAAATTGACACTGACGTTGCCTGATTTGCCGCTCACTTCGCACTTGTAGAAACCGAGCCAGTGCCAGATAATTTCTCTTTTGATGAATTTGCTTGGAAAAACCATCTCCTTTCAAATGTGTTTCTTTTTTTTTTTTTTTTCATTCTGTGGTGCGTGGCTAATGCATATCTTAGTCTAACTGGAGTGTGATTCATCACTGAGACATCCCTTGGCCGAGTGTAAATACGAAAGGAAAAGGTTATCTTCTCTCTTCTTTTGTTGCTACGATTGCAGTTCATCATCCGGAGAGAAACTGCGAGCAGGAGGTCCAGCCAGGGAGAGGGAGAGAGGAATGACAATGATGTGAAAGGGAGTGAAAGCAGATAGACAATCCCACTCTGTCTGAGCCCACGAAGAATGATGCTATTCCCAGACAGGCCCTTGAGCAGAGGCATTTATCTGTCTGATTTGGAGGTTGAAACGGTAGAGGGTAAAAAGGAGATGGATTCTCATCTCCCAGAGACATAAAACAAAGCTTTGAAACATCCAGCCTGTAAATAAAAGAGAAAGGGACCCATCTAGTAATACACCATGACTGACTTAGCAACTGCAGGGCATTTCTCTAGCTCTTCTCCCAGATCTAAATGATACCATTTCTTTGTCTTTCTCCTTTGAATCCTCATCTCTGAAACACAACTACTATTTTTGTATCCCTCTGCTGTTTTTCTCTCCAGTGAAAGGCTGTGATTAACTTGTTTACCCACGAAACCATCTTTGTCTCAGAGCACAATGATATTCACAATTTACCGAGCCCTTAAATAGGATTATTCTGTCTGTTCTCCTGTAACACTTGGCATCATACCCAGTATTTAAAGACACTCAGCATTTATGATAGACAGCCTTGTACTTTCTTTTCAGTTTCTACCTCATGCTCCAAAAATGTTTTCCTAAATCTGGTGAAGTGTTTGGTGAACACACACACAGCTTCATTGCCTCCAAGATATGATATCAGTCTGGAGATACCCTTGAGATTGATGTCTTGTTGGTACAGGATTTCCTGCAAGATCCATGAAAAATGGCCCTTTTTATCATCTTAACCTTGTTGTATTAAATTTAATTGGTATCAGTTGGTGAAAATTTAGGTTCTTATTCAAAGAGTTATTAAATATTAAGAATGCCACAAGCTGAACATATGCAGACAGTGTGGGGAGAAGGTTCACGGGAGACTGAAATTTAAAGTGCGGCACATTTATTGTGTCAGTTTTGAAATAACTTGATCCCTACACAGCATCTGTCATCCCACAGGGATTCTATTCGCTGGCCGTTTCTTCGTTTTGGAAGGAGACTGAACAGTCTTGCCTTCTAGGAAACCTGAGCTTCCACATTGTAGGGGCCCTTTCCAAAGGACTGAATCCAATCCCGCAGGGCAGCTTTTCATCTGTCTTTATAAACTTCACCAGGAGGCCAAGGACCTGTTTTCTTAGTTTCAAACACACTGAGTGCGTTTCTTGGAAATGGTGCAGCCTAATGGAAACGAGGAGAGTCACCAAATAACCAGAGGTTTTTACTCACACACTTGGGTTGCCAGTGAAGCTGAGGTTGAGGCTATTAATAGCTGATAAAAATCATTCAATGTGCCTTTCCTTCACGGAAGTGTCAGGGAGTCACGCCTCTGTGGAGGCTGGAACAAGGTGCTCTCGGAAGGGGTTGAGTCACCATCCCTGGAGGGGTTTAACAGATGTGTGGCTGTGGCATTTGGTGACATGTCTTAGTGGTGGCTTTGGCAGAACAGGAGGAATAGCTGGACTAGATGCTCTTAAAGGTCTTTTCCAACCTAAATGATTCTCTATTATTCTGTACTGGATACAAACTGGGGGACAAAAAGGGGCTAAAAGCTAAATATAAATGGAATATAACTAATAATTTTAAAAATACATGACCTGTTAACGTGAGGAAGAAAGACGAGGGCAGTGCTAAAATTCCGTTATTAATTTCATAGAGTTTAAGAAAGTTAATTCCAGAAGTCTTCTTAATTCCTTAGGAAAAACTTAGTTCTCATTTTCAGTTTTATCTAAAACCCATTAAAATCGCAGGGAATCTCTCTGCTGAGGACAGTAGCCTTTGGACAGATTGTGTTTTTCTGACAAGCAACACAGTATGTGTTTACTTCACTTCTGTGGCAAAATAACTGAAAATAGGAATGTGCAGCCATCAGCTGGACAGCTCAGAGTCTGCACAGCACCAAGACAGAGCTCAAAGGCTTTGCAGGATTTACAGCAGTGATTTCCTTTTCGTTCTGGGTTAATAACTTTCAGCATTTGAATGAGTCATTAACCAGATCAGAACCTCGTGCCAACATGTTTCAGATGTTCAAAATATCCCAGATTTTCAAAATGGAAGACTTTGGAATTTTTGCACCTCTTCTGGTGCCATGTATTTGGGAAAAGTTTGTAATGAGTTCATCGTTCTTTCACCCGCAGGATCCGAAGCTGCGCGAGCTGCTGGATGCTGGGAACGCGGGAGGTCGGCTGGAAAGTCGGATGATAACTGTTGTGTATGGCCCAGACCTGGTCAACATATCCTACTTGAACCTGGTGGCATTCCAAGATGATATAGCAAAGGTAACACACCTGATAGGTGAAGATCTGTCATATCAAATTCAGGTTTTGGGAGTGGTGTTTTGAGATCTGGATAAATGAGCTAAAAGTGGGAATTGCTATGAAATGGAGCACGGTTCTATCCTGGAGCTGTGCCGCTCAGTTCCCAAGAAGAAATGTGCAATCTTTTTTTGTTTTGGTTTGTTTTGTTTTTTTCAAGGAGTTCATTTCAGCAAGATTTATGCCCCCTGGTAAGTGTGCTCATGTTGGAATGTTGCTCGGAAAGCCCAAATAATCACAAGTGAAAATAGTGCTACAAACAAATTTTAACTCAGGAATGGGATGTCACACTGTTGCTCCCCAAACACACATCAATATTTCAGTAGTAGCAGCACATTTTGCCCATTGAGAGCCCTTGATAAGGCTTATAATCAACATCATTGCCTTAAAAAAGTACTTTTTCCATGAAGGTCCATCAGTTTCCTCTGTCCAACCTACAAAATAAAACTACACTGATATTAGTACATTTGGGTTTGTTTTTTTTCCTCCTCCTTCCAATTACTCTGCAGTTCAGCTCTGTTTAATGAACTGGGAACTTCTGCTTTATCTATTTCAAGCAGACATTCCAAAGCTTCTCCTCTTTCCACTTCCACTCATATGGGTACGCTCCGATCCCAGCCTCCAGACATCCATGCACAGAACACTTTCCACAGAGCGTTTTTACATCCTGGAGTTCACTAGGTTTTGCTAAAAAGAGGTTCTCTGCAGCCTGCCGTGATTTAACTACAGCAAGGAGTTATTTTGTCGCCTCACAGGCAACAGGGATTGTTAGACCAGGTGCAGAAAGGTCATGGGATGAAAGCCTTCAGCGAGGAGGGCACATTTTTGCTTGCCAGATTCCTATTTCTGCTAATCTTCTTTAGCCAGCTGGCAAAAACGTGATTTCCAATTTCTCTTTGACATAGAAGAATAGAAACAGAAAGAGTTTGTGGTGGTCCGTGAACAGCTGAGAGCTGTGCTGTTCTCAGGCTTGAAAATGCAGAGTTCTTCTACAGGGTGAGAAATCTTAATGCTGCAGAAATGAAAGCAACTGAAGTAACTCTTCAGGGAAAAAAAAAAAAAAAAGGAGCTATGTTTATGGTGGAAAATGAAAAGGCATGCTAAATCTTTACCAGCAGAAATTGCTGTCCCTTATCAAGGAGCAGGGATAATCACCCAAATCAGAAGCTTATGTCCTTCTTTTTCACTTACCTGTCTAGCCAGCAGTCAGTGAGCCATAATCTATTTGCTAAAACAGCACAGAAATGGGTATTTTAGGGCAATTTTCTGTTTGATAATGGAACCTTAAAGTACAGTGGATAAAATAACGTTTTGTAAAAGCTTGGCTGCTCTAAATCTCGAGTAACTCCTACCATCTGAATAACTAAGAATCTGAGTCTTCCTTTTATTTGTAAATGCAATAGAGCAAATAAATTAATATTTGATCATTTGGGCACTATGGCCTGGGGATGCAGTTTTTAAGACATTGCAGATTAACTGTGTATGCTTTGAGGTCATGTTAAATATCCTGATTGTTTGAATCAAAATAGTTTTGATCACTGTTGAATGCACCTAAAGATTCCTCCCTTTTTAACCTGTTTACCAACTTTATATGAACCAGAACACAGAATTTGCTCTTTATTGTCTTTGAAGCCCCATGCAGTGACTCAGAGAAGTTGTAATAAATAAGTACATCAGGCACAAATCATCTCTTCAGGGTGCTCTGGGGAGGAATGTCAGTACAAGACGTTTTCAGCACCACACTTGCAAATTTTGACCCTTCTGATGTTCCAGGGAAACCAAGTGTCGATAGAAATCTCTCCCACCTTCCCTTTTCAGTGCATGGATATTTTTGGGTTAACCCTTCATTAGTGATGCCTTGTTTTTCAAGTTGTGTGGCAAGTGTTGACCAGACATCACTTGAGGAGAAAGGCAAAGTAAACTGCAGTGGTCTTAAAGAAGCAGTTAAAATTATTCCATTATAGAATTTTCTCCCTTTTGCAGAGGGCTGCCTTTTCTGCCAGAACCTCTGCTTGTCACATCCACTGGCCAAGTTATGGGAAAATGAGGAAAATGCAAGTCTCGGGTTATTCAGCTTGCCCCAGGTGCACTAAATAGAAATGTCAGCGTGCTGGTTTATGTTCATTCCTCCAGGAGAAAATAACTGATGTTTAAAACACATCATGCTGAGCTGAAGGGCAGCTGGTTTGTTCAAAGAATGCAACTTGAAATTCTTTAGGCACTGGTCTAAAGAGCAGGCAGGAAGGTGTGTCCCGGTGGGCGAGAGGAGCAGCACTGAGAGAGCGCTTGCTTATTTTCATTTGAGAATGCCTGTCTGGGGTAGGATTTATTTGGGAGCATCCACAGATTGCTGCAGAAGCAGCAGACGTTTAATTCTCAAACCCTCTTCTGAGTAAATGCTTCTTTTGCCTGTCTCCATTCCCACCATGGAGGAGTCCAGCTCATCAACCTCTGTCTGCTCTAGAATAGTTCATTTTCTTCCCAAATCCAGCAGATTCCAAAGGGAACATCTCGTTTTTCCCATCTCTTTCCTCTCGCTCCCTTTGGTGCCTCTCATGCCTGCTCTCTTCTTTCTGCGCTGCCAATTGTGGCCATGCAAGCCCCTGTCCAGAGCCTAAGGAAATCTCTTTCTCCTCAGTTTGATGAGCTTTGGGTAAAAGGCATCACTAAGAGCTGATGAATTCCTCCGTAAGTAAAATGATGTCATCAAGGATGATTCACAAGTCACGCTATACTGTTCTTTCCAGCATACATCTTTATTTTCCTAGCTTCTTCAGTGTATGTAAGAGCTTGATCAGTAGAATAAAATGCTAAAGCAAGCCACATAAAATTCACGTCCATTTGATATGGGTTTTTTTTTTTAAATGAAATTCTGAAAGTGTAGAATTTCAGCAGCTTGCTTTGTTAACCTCCCACCAAAAAGAAATGTGCGAGGAACATTGCCTTCACACATAGCCAGGCCTGATTTGAAGGAAGTGTTTTCAAGGCTCTGCGCTGCCTTTTCTTATGAAAAAGGTCTCATCTCTCCTGTTGCACTGAATGTCTTATGGTATCCTGATGCATGCAGTGGAAGAGAGATTACTTCACTGAGCAGCACATTTCCAAACAAGCTCTGCTCACGTGCTACCTGTCAAAGCACAGAACAGCTGAATTATTCGTCAGCAAAGTTCACACGAGTGATGGAAGATGAACTGGTGTGACAGGACAGAGCCAGGAGGGGATCAAGTTCAGGAAGCTCTTATCATGATGGATGTGACTTGCTTGGAGTTGAAAATCAGAAGGCCAGGTCCTTCCACTCCCAGAAGGGATCAGAGCTGGGCTTGTTGGCACTGCTTCATTTCTGTTTCAAAAAGCCCAGATTTATATTTTCCGGTGGTATCGCCTCTGTACAGAGGCTGCAGCGCCCGTGGCGATCCAGGGGCTGCTGTAACCTTCCCACAGCTGGCTGTTTTCCCTGCACACAGAACAGCTTTCCATCCCTTGGAGTGCTCTCCCTGGGCGCTGCCTGCCGGCGTCTCTGGTACAGAGTTGGCGTGTGGGCTCTGCTCTCTGCCATGCAGCAAACACGGGGAAATGGAGCCGTTTGATAGCTGCAGCAGCCAGGCACACCTTGGCTCTCTGCTTGGTTGGTGAGAGCCTCTCAAAGGCAGTCCCAAGCACCTCTTTATTCTTTTAAGCTCTGTCCTCAAAGCTGTTGTTCCCCCTCCTGCCAAGGGTTCAGATCAGCGGCTGGGAAGATGCTGCGACCCTCGGCACAGTCTCTGATCTTGGCTTTTTGGCTGCGGCTCTGGGATGGCTGAACCTTGAAAAGGGAGAGACAACGAGCAAGTGTTGCTTGTGACCTGGTTAGCAATGGCTCAGCCCGCAGGCAGCCCTCAGAATGGCTGGCAAGAGCGAGGGGATTGCTTTGGAGGGCCAGGAAAAGCCGGCAAAGGAACAAAATGGAACAAATGGCAAGACTGCTTGTATAAATAATGTGTGTGACAGGCACATAATAAGTGAGTTCCCCTTACATTCCGGTCAAAAAGCATTTGGACGAAGAAAAGGAAGAGCTGGGGGTGTGGGATACTCTTGAAGCGCCTTACTTCTGTTTTATACAAAATATTTCAGCTTTAAGCCTAGCAGAAGCAGGGAGATGAAAACTGTCTATCAAGATCTGTTAAAAGCCAGTGTATTTTCAATTTCCAAATAGTATTTTGTGTTGCTGTTAATCTCTGTGGCTGTTAGTGTCACAGGGGGAAGTTTGAGCAGCTATTATTAGTGCCTAAACAAAGCAGTGTTTACAAGATGAGCCTATTTTGAGCCTGGAAAAATGAGTTGCCAAGAAGAAAAACAGATGCTGCACTTAATACGCTCTCTGTTCCAAGAGTCACAGCAGAGCAGTTGTGTTGCTAACAAACCCGATTCCTCCTCCTCTGCTTCCCCACAGCCCTAGTTTATTCAAACAAGACCTAAGAAGGAAAAAACAATTAAAGAAGGAAAATCGGCAGTGGTCACAAGAAGGTGGAGGGGAGGACTGTGTGAGCAGCACTGATTTGACTCCAGGACAAATCTGTGTCTGAGGAAAGAAGGTTTCTCTTCCAGAAGCACAGGAGAGGTGTTATCTCAGGGTGAGGTGGTAAATGGGATGGGCTTCAGGATCTGAGAGCTGGAGGACATCAAAGGCCACTAAAACACTGGGCACACAGGCAGCCTTATCTGCTCCTCCTTGGGAGCAGCCGTGCGAGACCAGTTTCAGGAACAAGGTCCGATAACATCAGGGGAAAAACCTTAGCATATAAAAAAGATGGAAAAAACCCCCAAGTTCTCAAATCAATCACCTGGTCGAGTGGAAAAATGAGACATTTTAGGTAAAAGAAGCTCTTAAGCTCCAAAGTGACATAAGAACATTTGTTTCATTGGAAGTCACTGAGTCACTGACACTTCCCATGCCTATCCATTTTTGTCCCAATGGAATCCTCCTTTTCTTTTTTTTTGGATGTATTTTTTCTCAAGAAAAAGAAAGACAGAACAGAAGGGATCACCTCCCAAAGAGTGTAGCGGTGGGATTTTTGGACTTGGACTGTTATGAAAGGAAACATAACTTTAAAGCTCTGAAAGCTTTGTCAACTAAAACAACAACAAAAAATCACATTGTTCGCACAGGCGTTGCTTGTTTTCTTCCCTTTCTTTTAATGGGGTGAAATGAAGCCAATGCCAAACCACAGTTGTGATTAAAAAGGTTTGCAATTAAAGGTTGTGAATAAGCACCAGGTTAGAATGGAAAAATGCGCTGAAGCTGTCAATGAAAAGCTGTGGGAGAGACCTGCAAGGGAGGAGAGCAGGACAAACTCTGAGAGTTTAGAGCTCAGTTAATAATCATGGATCAGCCGTGCAGGGAACCTGGGAAAGGTCAGGGATGCAAGGGAAGGACTTGAGCAACGTGGAGCAACCTGGTCTAGGGGAAGGTATCCCTGCCCATGGCAGGGGGTTGAATCTGGATCCCCTTTGACATCCCTTCCAACCCAAACCATTCCATGATTCTGTGGCATTTCTTCCCTACGTGGGGAAGAGGGAAAAGCATTTAGTGAGGGATAGGACCACAGTGTAAGGATGTACAGTCAGGGGGAAGGAGTTCTTTGGAGTTGCATCTTCCTTGCACATCAGAGTCATTGAAATGTGTTCCTGTATATTTCTGCTGGTTGGGTTTTTTTTAAGCTTGTTTCTTATGTTGGCTGGTAAGATCTTGGATAGAGTCAGGACTTTAATTTGTAACAGTCTCAATGGTTTTTTGCAGCGTGAGAAAATCAGGTCTCACAGATGAGGAGAGAAGCTGTAATTGGAAAAATCAAGTTCAGGCTTTAATTAGGCCCTTTTTTTGAGAGCATAATTTTCACAAATATTTTGCATTGTGTCAGTAAACATCTAAACTGAGCCTCATTTATTTATTCACTTTTTGTCTTCCATAGGAATGGTCAGATGAAGTGTTCAGTTTGGCAACAAATTTGCTGGCACAGAACATGTCAAGGGACGCGTTTCTGGAAAAAGCGTAAGTGGCCCTCGTGTGTCACCCTGTGGGTGTTGCTCTTCCCTCTGCGTCATTTTCCTCCATGCTTCTTACTCACCTTGTCATCTATTGTTTCTGCTCTGGTGGCTTGTCACTTCTGTAAACACAGGTCCTTGTTCGGATGGGTCTAAAAAGCCTGTTATCTAGAAGTCATCTAAACAAAAATCCTTTTTAGGGTTTTCCTTGCAAACTAATAAATCATTGCAGAAAAAAATCAGAATTGGATGTTCCCTGCCCCTTGTACAGTTGCAGCTTCAGCTCTAGGCTGAATGTCTCCGTTTAAAAAGAAAGAATATTCTGGACTGTCTTGCTTCTGGGGTGTTTTCCTTTTTGTCTTTTATTAATAACAAAACAGAGAAATGCCAGAAGTCCCTTCTCCTCAGTCCAATCTCTCTGGTTTCCATGTGGTCCAAAGAGAATTCATTCCTCTGGATTGCTTGGCAGAGTGGGCAGATTCTGAGTTGCTTTCCACGAAGTAAAAAAGCTTTATGAGAACGTTTGGAGTGAAATACACACCTAAAAGGGAAGAGAGCTAAACCTGACGTTAGCAGTTCTCAGCTGATGAGACGCGCATGGGCTGAGGCAGTTTTGTGTAAATCAGAGCTTTGAGAACAGCGTGGCAAAGCCTGCCAGAAAGTGCTGGTGTTGAACTGGGGTACTCACTGGCCTTTTGGGGTTCTAAAAGAGGGCGTGCACCTTCCCCAGCCTGTGAGTTAGCTGCTTAAAGTCAGCTTGGTGTCTCCCCCAGACACCTTTTCCTGCTCGCAGGCAGGGGCTCAGTCCAGCTAAATACTGAACTCACATTCCTAAAACTTCCCGCCCTCCGAAGTTTACCTCCCCTTTTCCTGGGCTCTTTGAGGCTGTTAATGGCTACTTTCATTAGCTGCACCCAGAGCCAGAATGTTCCCGAGTGCTTAACTTTAATCCCACAGAATCACAGGTGCCTGTTCTGGGAAGGAGGGATGTGCATCTGTGGGGTGTGTGTTTCCTCCTCATGGTGTTTGTTGTGGTGCAGCTGGAGTCCACAGAAATTCCTGAAGCAGCTCTGAAGGGTGGATGTTGCTGGAGCTACAGCATTGTGTCTGATGATGGTGTGTTGGGACAGCAGGGATGTATTAGGCAAACAAAACCCCAAATGGATGGGAACATTTAACATTTCCTCTTGGCCCTGCATGTTGGCAGCGGGGAATGTGCTCAACCTGAGCTGGTGACTTCTTGCAGCTCCGTAGACTGGAGATGAGTTTCAAGAGCGATTTGGTTCTGCAATTTCCTTGCCCCTGAAATCCCCAGGTGCCCAGTGGGCTCTGCTGGCAGGTCTGCAGTGCGGAGGGTTGGGGCTGTAGCTAATGGGCCTTCTCCTACCCGAATCAGAGGAGAAATGTGTCATCACACAGTACAGCAGAGCTCCTTGTCTGGAGCTGTTCTTTGGCAGTTTTTCAAGCCGTATTAATTAAAGATGAAGTCACTGGACACGCTACGTAGATTCAGTAGCAGGCAAGCATGGCATCCCTGTGTCTTTTTCCGCTAATTAATAAATCACTTGGAAACTGTAAGGTTTCCCAGCTCCTCTGCACAGATGCCAAATCAGTCACTTAAGAAATCTATGACTTTAAAGACTAAATTATTTCCCCATTATAATTAGTGTTCTAAGCAAAGGGTTAGTTGGAGTCCTATCAGAACCCTTTTGTTGAAAGAGAAAACCAAATTGCGTTAGAGCAGAATGAAGGGTTTTTTCTTTATGACATTCAGTTCCTTGGAGCATTGGAAGTGCAATAATGAAGAGCGTGAGAAGCTTTTCCCCATCATCTGTTATTTCTGACTTCCTTGGTTGTAGAGGAAAACACCCAATGTGACCAAAATATAGTCAAAATTTAAAAAAAATAGAAGGCAAAATAAAAGAAGCTTCCTTTTTTAAAAAAACTACTGTGATTTTTTTTGTTTTAATCTCCCTCAGTGCTGGGAGTTTTGCTTGGTGGCACAGTAGCACAAAAGGCTTCAGTTTCCAGAAGATAAATGTGGGGAGTCAAGGATTTGTGGAAATGTTCCTACCCCAGTTATCCTTGTTTTAGCATGCACTTTGTTTTTGAAGTGGTTGCTAATGGCATTTTCTCTTGGGAAGAAAAGGAAAGTTTATTAGAACCATGCGGTTTCTTCTTCTTTTGGCAGACCAGAGTAAAGTGAAAAAGCTGAGTTTTTTAACCAAAAAAAAAAAAAAATTCCACGTAAATATTTGAGTGTTGTCACTTTTTTCACCAGATGATGTTACTGCAAAGCTCATTTACAGTTATCTCAGGACAGACAGTTGAAGGTTTTTGGTCAATAATGATTTCCCAACGTGTTTTCATACTGGGATAAAGAGCTGAGTGGAACTTGCCACATGATCAGAGCACTAGTCCAGAGCTAGAGGGTTGGTGGAGAGGTCCTTGAAAATGGTGTGAAAATAAAGCAGGGTGCTTTTCTCTCCTCAGCTACACGAAACTCAAGCTGCAGGTGACTCCAGAGGGCCGCATTCCTCTGAAGAAGTAAGTGCAGTTCCCCTTCCTTACCTTGTGCTCTCTGCTGACTTTGGGGTGTGAATATGTGTTTGGGATGAGCATGGGACCCCTGTGCCTAGAAGAATCGTTTTACCCTCTGTTTATAGCAGAGTGGCCAGTGATACTTGGGATGCCTCTATTCAAATGCCCTTTGGGCGCAGACATTCTGCCTCTCTGCCCTGGTTCTTTCCACTTGAGAAAATTAATAATAAAAAAAATAAAAGCAGCATAATTTCTTTATCTCAGGGACATGTGAAAATAAACAGATTCAAATTACACGTCACTGGGGTATGAAGAGACCAGTGATAGCTGAAATAAATGCCTGCTGTGATAGGGGCTGCTGTGGGGTAGAGTTAAAACTGAACACTGTTGAGCTCCCCTCTGCTACTGAGCAGCCAGCGAAGGGAAATAAATAGCTAAAGATGTAACAGGCTGCTAAGAGATCTTCAGTCTTTGAGCCACATGGGCCATCAAGGCAGGCCTTTAACCCACACCCCTCTGTTTTGTCCTCACTTTGCAGCATATACCGTTTGTTCTCCTCCGACCGAAAACGGGTAGAGACCGCGTTAGAAGCCTGTAACCTTCCCTCTTCCAGGGTAAGCTCCTGCACTTATTCACGTCAGCATTGCTTGGTTCTGCTGCTGTTTCCTCTCTTCTGAGTTTGTCCGTGGCTGAGCCTGCTGGATGGGTCCTCAGCAGCAGCTCTGGCTTTTCCCACATAGAAGTTGCTGATACACCCACCTGTGTACCTTTGATTTGAAGTTGTTTAGGGTCAGGAGCACCTGGAAGAAGCCTAAAAGGATTCAAAGAAAGGGCAGAGTTTGTGTGACCTGTCCTGGAGGAATCCTGTGAGGGCATTTTAAGAATAGGTGGCTGTAGCACAATTTCCAAGGCATGGTTTCAGAGCAGTGCTAGCCTGAGGTGTGATCTATAGCTGGAGATACGGGGCAGCCTAAACCCACCCTGGCTTATCCAAAAGGTGCATGAAGGAAATGCTGTGGTGTGGGAGCTGTTAACGCTGCAGGGGGATGCAGCCATTGCATCCTGCTAATCCAAGAGCTCCCCTCAGCCCAGAGTATTTCCAGGGTGGTGCCTTGCCCTCAAGAAGGCTTTTTTCAGAAGGAACTGAGCTCAAGCAGGTGATTCCAGTTAACGCTGCAGACACAGAATCACAGATTGGGTAAGGCTGGGAGGGACCACAGTGGGACATCTGGTCCCACCTCCCCTTCTCCAAGATGGGTTTTAATCCCAGGAAAGTTTCTTGCAGAATAATTCCTTCGTTCAGGGGTCCAAGAGGTGGGGCAGAACCATTCTTTAGCAGAGGAGAGCCTGCATCTCTTGATCCCTGGACATACACAAAACTCTGTGCTGTGAGTTTCCTGAATGTTTGCTCCCCCAGTGGTTCAATAGAGCCTATTCCAGCTCCAGAAGAACTTCACCAGCCAAAGCTCAGGCACCCCTTACAGTGAGACCTTCCTTCATAGGTTTGGGAGCTCAGT
This sequence comes from Chamaea fasciata, assembly GCF_029207755.1. Classification (NCBI taxonomy): domain Eukaryota; kingdom Metazoa; phylum Chordata; class Aves; order Passeriformes; family Sylviidae; genus Chamaea; species Chamaea fasciata. The sequence continues at coordinate 7,263,327 of NW_027094088.1, read as the reverse complement.
TCAATAAAATTCCAAGAAATGTCAGCAAAGTAGGTATAAAATACTATAAAAGCCTTATCTAAAGTAATATTGTGAGCTTAGAAATGTGGAGAGAATAGTTTTAAAGATGAGTTTCCATTTAATTGATAGCAAACAAGACAAAGTTTGCAAAAAAAAAAGAATCTCTGAGATGCTGCTGATTTCTGAATCAGCTGATTTATTTCTTCCATTTACTACGTGTCTCTGAAAAGAAAATTTAAATATCATTTGGGTCTTTGGAAGAAACTGCAGCCTTTTTCTGCTATTTATCTAAGTAGAGCCAGTTTTACATACACGCTGCTGGATGCTTGTTGCTGGGATACCATCTTGGAAATCATTCAGAGTATAAAGTAGATCCTTTCTTTGCTTGGGACAAAAGAGAAATGCGCTGCGTGCACCAAAGAAAACTCTGTTTATCATCTTGCAAAAATATTGTAGAAGGGCAAAGCTAGATCTCATGGAGGTAACGGAATAGAAGAAAAGCGGAACTTCAACTACAGCTCTTTTCCTTTGTGTTCCTGTTTATTTGAACAAATGAAATTCTTAGCTCCAGCTTCCAGCTTTTCTGCCCTATTGTGCTGCAGGACAAATGGTGTTCTCATAAAGCCTTGGAAGGGTAAGACTCCAGCAGCGTGCAAGACATGAATATCAGGGAGTCTTGCTCAGCAAAATAGCACCAAATTATTCAGAGAATTCATGAAAGTCTCTCCTGGACATTCGCAGTTTAGGCTCTTTGGTTCTTCATACTCATGCCTCATGGATTTTCTCCCTGAGTTTCCACACCTCTCATCGCTCTGGGAAGATATGGAGCTCCTTAGCCAGGAGCTTCACATGGTGTTTGGCTGCAGCTCTTGGAATTTAGGATTGAATCTTCAAGCCTGGGGCAGTCCCTCATCTGCCTTTTGCAGTGATCTGGGCACAGGTGCCAGGGGACGGTGTCCCTGTGTGGACTTTGCTGCGACAGGACAAATATCCCCATCCATCAGCCCCACTCTCCAGGGAATTCCCTGTGTGTGTGTGTTTGCCAGGAGACCCTGTGGCACAATGTGCAGGCTCTGCATTTAGTGCATAAGGAGGAAGAGTTCTCATTGCCTGGATAGTTGTTTTCATCCTGAGGAATAGCACCGGAGAGGATCCTTGGAATTGCTGAAAATAAATCCTTTATTTTGAATTCAAGGACCTTAACAAGGGATGGATTCACTGCAGTGCTGAGCACTGCAGCCCTGGTTCAGCCGAGCAGCAGAGCATGATCACAGTGGGATGACCCGTGGACCTCAAGTCAAGCTCTTTTCCAAAGCATGACTTTATTAATTTTTCTCTTTCTGGGTCAGAACTGGCCTGTGTAGAGTCTTGAAGGATCCAGCCCTGATTTTTGGAACCCTCATCATCCAGCAGATCTGAAAGCAAATGGATCTTTAAATAAACGTTTGAACAAAGTTTTAAAATGGCCCAGTGAATTTCTGGGTTTGCCATCTGATTCACCTGTGTTGTCGTTTTGGTTTTTTGACATCTTGGCTCCCTTTTGGAAATGGTTTTGTTTGGTTTTCTGTTTGATGGTTTTTTTGGTTTTGGTTTGGGTTTTTTGTTTGTTTTTTTTTTCTTGTAGGATATTTTTGTTTGCTTTGATTAAAGGTGCCTTAAATAGAACTTGAAGAGCTTTATTTTGGCTGGCCTTTTGGCTGTGGAGTGGTTTTTGCCTTCTAGCTAATGTGGAGGTTCACAATGAAGCACCAGTGAGCTTGACTGTTAAAATAAAATAACCAACTCTTGAGTCCAGTCTGTGCAAATAATCTGAATTAGCTCTTATGCTGCCAAATACGTAACAGACTGGATACAGATGTTATAAAAAGCAGGTAGGTTACCAGGCAAATCATAAATCAGCAGTGCTTGAAATTAGTAGAGAGTCTAATCAGGGAATAAAATTGAATGCCAGTATTAAGCCAAGCCAGAAACAAGGGATGCTCTCGTGTGGTACAGAAGGTTTGTGCCTCGTTCATTGGTGTCAGAAAAGAGATGAGCCCATAAGGTGTGTGGGTGGTTCCTCTGAAACGGGGATGGCTCAGACCAGGCTGAGTAAGGGGGCAGTGTATTTTAATCCCTTTGGGCAGACAGGCTTTGGGAAGCCATAGATAGTTGTGTGACGTGGTGCCTGAGGTGGCTTTCGTCTCCCATCTAGACATTTGTGTTTTGTAGCCCACTGATTATGACACTGGTAGGAAATACCTATTAAAAAGTTTTGTGTACTCATGCCTGAAGGCTCGTGTTGCTTATTTTCTTTGGAGTGGGTGTTTGGAGACACGGGGAGGCAAACCGATGTCTATTAATTGAGTTAATTAATCTCTCCAGCTGGTCGTTGGAAGAGATCCACATTTGTTCAGCTGAGCACCTTCAAATCCCTTGTAAAGAAAAAAACCAGTAGCTTGATGGGGGACTGTAGTTCTGTGGTAATTAAAGAAACATTGAAAAGCCCTTGGCTGAGGAGCAGCACCCTACTGGACAGGAGTTCCAAGCAGGGGAGGGCAGGGTGCTAACTCAAACAAGACAATTCCCAAACTTTGAGAATCCCAGACTTAAGGAAAACACAGGTGTCGGCACTGAGAGCTCCACGGCTTGAATTTATCAGTGCCATGGGTGCAGGTTCAGTGCCACTGGCAGCCCTCACTGAAAGGAGCTCTTTTCATCCTCTACCCTCAGCTCTCCCACTTCTGCCTCCACCCTTGCAATGGACTGGGCAGTAGTGCCACTGGCGAGTTGCCTGGCTCAGGGATTGATCCCATCTAAAACACACAGGGAGGTTTTGGCAGGGTAAGTTTTGAACCAGTTCACCCTGCAGCAACTCGCAGTCTGCCAAAAAAAAGGAGGGCACAAGGGCCTGATGGGGTCACCTTAGAATGGAGCCTGGAGATGGTGATCCAGGCAGAGCAGAGGAGCAGCCCAGATTGGTCAATCTGCTCTTGTGGCCAGAAACGGAATAAAACCCTCCTGAGCCTCTGCGGGTGTCAGATGAAAGGAGACAAAGCGACGCCTGCGGTATCGTTTTTTTATTGTAACCTAAAGCAGGAAAAATATAGAAAAGTTTCCTCGTGTCTGACAAAGCCTTGAACGGATGCTTCCGGTTCCCTTGGCGACGGTGCTAAACAGGCAGAATAAATACCAGCACTGATTGCCCCAGCAGCAGCTCGCTTCCCAGACAGCCAGGTTCCCACAGCCTGCCAAGCAAACAGCTCTGTGCCCAAGTTACCATTCTCCTCCTCTAGTTCACTGCATTTTGGAGCATGGACAGGCATCCTGTGGTGCTCCCAGGGAGCACATGTCACAGCTTTGGATGAGGGACCTTAAGCTTCATGCAAAGGACTTACCCAGTACAGTAATTGCCTCCAGTAATTTGATTTTTTCAGAGAAAAATGTGGTGAGGGTGACAGAATTGTCGTCTAGAAGTTGGACTAAATTTAAATCGCTCTAAACTGTATAAAACGTAAGAAAAAAAAAATACTGTCAAGTCTCCTGCAGGAGAGCATTTTTATCAATTTCTCTAAAAGAAATCTGATTGCCAAATGTGTTACGCTGAGTGTTTAGGACAAAGATGGATGGAAAAAGCTGTGCTGCTTGAGTCTTGCCCAGAATTGTGGCATCTTGAACATGTATCTGCAGGAAGGAAAAGGTAAAATCACTGCTGCTGTCAGGGAACAAGTGTATTGGTAATGACACAGTGACCCAGTTTATTCCCTAGCTGTATGACAGCTTTGGAAAGATGAGTGACATCCTCATCCCCTGTGACACTGCTGTTCTGCTCACTCAGAAACACAGGCTCAGCACCTCTGAGGGTGAGCTCAGAGGCGCCATCAGCGCTGATGCCCCTGTTTCTGCTGTAGGTGAGGGGGTTAGATGGGGAGACGGCCCTTCCTCCTCCCTCACAGGTGCTCAGAGAATGAGATAACTGTGCCTCACGGAAGCTAATAGATGCGTTTGTACGGGGTTTTTTAAAGATGTACTCTAAGCTGCTCTGTGATTCGGGGGAACTTATAATCCTGCAGAATCTGGGCTCCTCTAGGGTGCGGGAAGGAAATCAAAAGCAGCCAAGAAGTGAGTGATCTGTTTGCAGAGAACATATAAAAGTGCTGTATCTCTCTTTCACTGTTTTTTTCCCCATTTCACAGAACGATTCAATCCCTCAAGACGACTTCACGCCAGAAGTGTACAGAGTGTTCTTAAACAACCTCTGCCCTCGGCCTGAGATCGACCACATCTTTTCCGAGTTGTAAGGAAAGACTCTCATTGCGTTATTTATTTATTTTTCTCATTCACTGATTTTCTGGGCTGGGGATGGCAAAGTAGGGTATTTAGACTGTAGCAGAATGCAGTGCTTGCCAGTAACAGATTTAAATGTCAAGCAGGGCTGTTATTTAATCTTGGATCAAGGGTTCCTTCTCTCCCAGGCTTTTGCCTCCACTTCTGATGGCTTGAGTTTTAAAGGAATTTGTTCCTAGAGGAGCAGAACTGCCAGGTCTTGTTTTTCTGTATTGATCGGGATAGTTCAGATTTCCAAGAAAATAAAGAAAGAAGATTAATAAGCAATAACAGCACGAAATAGGCGTGACAATATGTATAATCACCCCCAAAAGCTTAATTAGGACTGGCAAAATAATGCAGTAACTTTTAGGATTTGTGAATGATGAATTCCCACCGTGAAATTAAATTAGCAGCCGGCTACAACTGATTTCATACATTCAGCTATGAGCTCTGTAACTCCTGGTACTTCTACTCCTTGCAGCAATCCGTGTACTTCCAATTTCAGCAGAGCCTGATCAGTGGAGTCAGAATATAAAGCAATGTGAGAGGAAAGCAATTTCCAAAATACATCCATGACCTCCAAAGCAATTGGTTGAATGTATTTTAGCAACACGACCGTGCTCGCGTTCCGCTTTTGGGGTTGTTGTCCCTGAAGTCGGGGTTTCAGAGGAGCTCAGCCCTGTCCCAGTTTGCTTCCACTGCACCCAGGAGAGGCTTCCCATTGCTCCCCGGCAGAACTCAGGCCAGGCCTGAGTGCTCTAGACAGCCCTCAGCTCATCACCTGGAGGCTTCCTGGGTTTTTGTCTGGGCACAGCTTGTACCCAAACTCTGCTCTTTTCACTGTCTCTTTGAATAGACATCTTTTTGCTTGCGTTACGGAGCACCCCGAAGCTTTTAAAAAGTTTATTAAAAAAAAGACACACAAATTACCGGAATAATGAAAATCAAGGCTGCTGTTATTCAGCAGTAAACCCAAATAGTTGGGGTAGGATTGCCAGCAGAGTGTTTGTGGCAAGCTCGGGATTGAATTCCACGGCTCTTTTTTCTTTAACTTTTTTTAAATAGCTTAATTCCAAGGATTCAGAGGAATGAAAGGCTTTTAGCATTGCTCCAAGTCTTCCCTTTGATGCCTGTAATGCTAAACATTGTCAAAGATCTTCCTCCTAGATGTCTGATGAAGAACCTTTGGCAAAATAAATTGGTTCAGAGACACAGTGGAGTGATGTTCATGTTTTTTGCTTTATGATAGTTTTGTATGAATCTTGTTTCAATTTCCTTGGGAAGTTCCAGACATGAAACAGGATTTCAAGGAAATGTGTTGAAATGACTTTGCTGTTGCTTTAATTTCTCTCCAGTGGTGCCAAGAGCAAACCCTACCTTACTGTTGATCAGATGATGGACTTTATAAATCTGAAGCAACGGGATCCGCGATTAAATGAGATCCTTTATCCACCACTCAAGCAAGAACAAGTTCAAGTGCTGATTGAGAAGTACGAACCTAACAGCAACCTAGCAAAGAAAGGTCAGTGGATTTCACACTTCTGCTTACTCAGTTCCTGATGCGAATCAGTAAGTCAATTATCCTACATGCTGAAGCAAAATTTGGTTGAAAAATCCAGTTGCTTTCCCAGCTGTCTGCTTTTGGGATCATACAGGCTTGTGAGGCATCATGTGCATTTTTAAATATGTTTGGTTGGTGTCGGGTTAGAAAGGATGGGGCTGGTTCCGTGCTTGCTTTGCAAGTGTGTGTGATTGACAGAAAGAGTTGCTCTGGTATGTGACCCTCAGCAGAAACCTGACTATCACAGCAGCTGTTTAGCAGCATCTAAAATGTAAAGTTGAAAGAGAAAAATCAGGGACAGTGGAACTAAGAGCCCGATAATTTTATCATTTAATAATACTATTAAGTCTAGTCCTCTGCTTTTGGATAAAGTGGTGTACAAGGCTAGATATGAGATCAACTCAGTGTATTTCATGGTATAATCACAGAAAATTCCCTTTTGAACATCTCAAGTGCTGTCAGGACTTAGCTGGGCATTTTGCCAAAATCAGTGAAAGAACTCCTGCACAAATCTCTGCAGATTTTTGCTACCACCACAAATCCTAAAATAACGTTCAGTTTGTGTCTGCATCTTGTTTTATTCCAATCGACATATCCTAATGATTAGCCCAGCTTTTGATGTGTTTACACCTTAGAAATTTTAAAGGCATGGGAATATCCTGAAAACCAGATCTAATATGAAAAAAAGATTGTTTGGTCCAGAGATTGTGGATCAAAAACGTCTAAAAAGACCCAACAGTCTAGAGGTTAACTGAAGGCACTCCCACCTCTCTGTGGAAGCCTTCTCACCTAATGTCTTCCTGAAGGAAATCGATGTCACAATCAGTGTTGTCTCTCAAACACTTCTAATTTTTCTCTTAAGGCTTCTTATTTTTCTAGTCCAATCAAACTGAGTGTTTCCGGAGGTTTTGCTGGAGGGTTAAATCCTGCTTCTTTGCCGTACTTATGCAAACTGCCTTTGACGTCAGTAGGAAGAGTACCTTGAGTAAATGGAAACACGTTGTGACCTCCTTTCTCATCTGTGCAAATATTAGAGCACAGCTCTGTGCTTACCTTATTTCCCACCAGCGGCAGGAAAGTCTGTTACCTAAAAGATCATTCTTGTTACCCAAATATTAGCACTTCATATTAACCAAATATAGGATTTATTAGAAGGAGTTGGGCTGGTGTGCCAGCAGAACGCCAAGGGTCAAAATGGAATCACTGCATTTCTGACTAGCAATAAGGAGAAAACATGAAGCAGAGCCCAGGAAGAAGGGTGCTGCGGTGGTGTTTGCTACCACCCTCCAACGGGATCCGTGGGACACCTCCAGCTTTACCCTGTTTTCCTTGGTGCACACATTTGCTGTAGACATTTGCTGTTCCGTAGGTGCCTCTCCTCTGGCTGTGATTTATGTTCCTCTTAAAGAATCGGTTCTCTCTGAAAATGCTGATTGGAAGAAGGGAAAGGCAGATCATAGAGAGTTAATTTTTTCTTTGGGATTGTCGTGGGGGGTTTTTTTCCCTTTTCAGGCTTGTGCACCAGGGTCCAGCTGGCACAACCTGAGAACCACCTCTGTGCTGAAGACACCACCTCCCTGTCTGGCAGCTGAGCTGCAGGAACTGGCACATGTTCCAGTGCAAATCCCAAGCTCACTGCCTTAAACTGACAGGAATTGGCTAATCAGGAATGACATGGGGACACAATATTTTCTGTACATCTGCTCCGAGTTGGGAATGCAGTTCACTGTATATTAAATGAAGTGTAGGTGTGCATTCATTTCTACACTCATGGAATAATTTTCAAAAAATGCTTCATGTCTATAAAATGTCACCTAAATGTAACCACATATTTAGAGCAGCGATTTAACCTTTTGATATGGTGTTCTGTAAAAGGGATGCTCACCCGGGCTTCCTGCTAGCAGCGTTGTTGAGGTGAAATGTCCAGACAGGTTTGGCCAGAGACATGAACGCAGGTACCCGGGCAACCTCCCAAAGTGTGCTGCTCATGCTTCTTAGCAAATAAAATTTCATGCATTGAAAAGTTCTTTTAAGTAAAAGCAGGGATATTTTTTTTTCCTTGGAAATGTAAATCCAAATTCATGAAGTGGAATCTGTGTACAGCACCTGACTCCTTGCTCCCTGTTTGGGTAGTGCTAGACCTTCACTCGTCCGGTGATTGTTCTTCCTCATTTCCTGTCCGACTTCATTGTCTGTGCACCTCCACTGAACCACAATATTCCCTTCTAATTATTCTCTCATAGCTAATTAAATGAACTTCTAGTGAGTTGTGCTGTCTCTCAACTTTCACAGCGCTATTCAAACGCTTTTGGGATCTCATAATTCCCCTGGTCACCGTTGTAGCCCTTTTGTTGTACCTGTTGCTGCTCACCTACATTGTTTTGAACACAGTAAGCAAGAGCTGTCCGTAATATTTTAAATGTTTGCAGCTCCTCAGGTACTTGGTGAAATCGAATGCTGTTGCCGATGAAGTTCCTTAGGTTACAGAGTTCTGAGTAAAAATCCTGCCTGTGCTCCTGCTCGTCACTGATGTATTTTAGGTGTATTTATTGCAGGGATACGGTGGAGCTTTTGCAAAATCAGCAGATGGGGGGCTTGACATCTGCATAGGTTAAGTGTCTGGAGTAGTGTTTTATTGTGGTTCAGGGAAGCTGTTGTGATTAATGCTTTGTGTCATGCAGTGAAGGAGATTAATTCACTGTAGAACGTGTTCCCTTATCAGGTGGAAGCAGGAGGAAGTCCCTGGTAGTGCTGAGCAGCCTCTCCCTGTCAGCAGAAGTGTGCTGGGGGCTGTGAGACCGGAGGAGAATTTACCGTAAATGTATTTCTCCCATTCTGCAGAAACATGCTGGTTCTTCCCTTGCTTAATGATGCAATTAATTTCTAAAAGTTTCTGAGTTCAAAAGGAGCTTTGAGAGCTCAGATCCCAATGTCTCAGTTTAGACCTTTCATTCTGAAACCAGGTAAGTGCTCTGGAAACCACAGAGGCACAGCCCCAGCTCTGGGGGCATCCCGTGTCCCTTCCACACTCCAAGCGTGCAAGAGCTGCACCCATGTACCAGACTAGAAATGAAAGCAGGGAAGAACACAAACCCAAGGTCTGCTAGGGAAAGGAGGTGTGAAAAAACTGTAAAATATGTGTTTCCACCATCGTCCTTGGAGGGAGCAAGACAAGGGTTTGGTTATTATCAGCCTTTGTTTTTAGAGTGGTTTTTGTGGTGGAAGATTTAAAAATAGAGTGTTAAAGTGCTTTAAGTAATGGCATAAAGATGTTGATTTTATTTTCTCTCTTAAGGATGCATTTATTTAAATATTATCTCTGCTTCTTTAATTTTAAAGGGCCAAACCTTTAGATCTGCACAGGGGAAAAGAGCTTTGCTCTTATATTTCACAGTGTTTCTTTCTTCAGATTTTCTCTGTGTCTATTTGCTGTGTGTCAGCTTTGGTTAGACATGTGTTTAGAAGGATTGTAGAGGAGCTGGTTGCATGACTTTCTCCATGAATTCTGTTTTACAGTGCACATTTACTGGTAGTTTTTGCGCCGAGTTTTTCTTAGGTAATAAAATAAATTAAGCAATTATCATTAAATTAAGATAGGTTTAATTTTATACAGCGTCTATCGTATGTATTTTTCCCATGGAGCCTTAACGCCAGGCATTATTCACTCCAGCATAAATGTGTTTTTCCTCCTTTAAACTTCTATGCAATTTAAACATTTTCACCCCACTGCATTAAATTCACCTTTTAGCAACTGCTTAAGAATAATTACACATTGGATTCTTTTGATGGCAGAAGGGGGTCATTTCCTAGGTAACACATTTTAATGGCAAAAACAAGCACCGTGCAGCCATGGCTCCAATTTTAGACATACTTCATGATATTTAAAGCATAAATTCTGATGTATAAATCATTCAGGCAAATGGTTGGGCCTTCTGGTATGAAACATTTGTAGGAAGTGTTACAAAACAGTTGGAATTCTTTGGCCTCCCAACTGTAACGCTGGGAAGTAAGAATACTTACCCAAAAGCCCATTAACTTTGGGACTGTTAGTGTTTTCCTTTCCAGTTGTATAAGAGAAGAGCTCTCTGCACTGTTTCTGTCTCAAATATTAACAGAACAATGGATCCCAGTCATGATTTATTACTCTTTGAAATGTTTAAGCCACGCCAGAGTGGTCAGCAGCAAGTGCTAAGTTAGGTAGCTTACCAGAAAACCCTTTTTTTAAAAAATTGTTTTAAAATGTATGTATATCTGTGCAAAAATGTTAGTATGGATAATATGTCAGCATAAATAAGTTAATGGAAACTATTTGTCAAAATGAGTTTGCGAAATGTATTTCTGTAATACACTGGAGGTTGTTTTTTCTAGTTAAGCTGTAAAATTAATTTCAGATCTTGCAGCCGTTTGGAACATTGCATCTCAAGTGAAAAACTAAATGCAAAAATATTTTAGAATGGAAAGTCCTCAATTATAAGGATTTTTTGCATCTGCTTTACAGGTAAATTGTGTCATCTTTGAACTCTACCAACTGAAACAGTGATGTGGACTAGTGATAATGGATTTTGCAACATTGAACAGTGCTGTTGGCAGTAGAGATAATGAAAGTGCCAAAAATATATTCAGGGTTCCAGGGAGGGCAAGTGTCGTGATCTTCAGTGTATAATGCAGATGCTTTGAAAGAAGCATGAGCTTTGCAGAAATCCATTTTGGGCCTGGTATCTGGTACCAGGAATAACTCCACCGATATCAGTGAAAGTGTGCTGAATGTAAAATGGCCCAGACGAGCTGTGGAATTCATCTTCAGAGCTGCAGAGCAGAAACTCCTGGTGATAATGCCGGTTCTGCAGTCAGCCCAGCCCTGTGCCGTCAAACATGGAAGTGACCACACAGGTGACTCCTGTTCCCCCTCCTGGAATCCAGAGGGACAGCCTGGTGGGCCCTGGGATCAAACCCCACAGACAGCCTTTAACCCTGTGTCCTAGCACTGAGAATGGCTGAAAAAACTTGGGGTGACAGGAGCACAAAGCAAACACCGTTTTAGAGGTTTTAGAACCTCGTTCCTCCAGCTGGAGCTTTTGCTCGTAGAGATAAGAGACTCTTACGTCAATGCTGCGTTTCAGGGGTTATGGAGACGTATTTTTCTGCAGTTGCCTGCCTGTATTGTGTTTGACCCAGCCTCAGACTATCAGAGCCCATAAATAGAAAACTTAGTCCAACAGTAAAAGTGTTTCTTTTGTGCCGGTTGCTGCCTCTTTTATGGAACGCAGGGAAGCATTCAATTTTAGCAGCAGGATTTATTATTTGAAGATGAATATTAGATAAAGTTTACTTCTGAAAATATAAAGGAGCCTGGACTCAAGTGCTGAAGGAAGCGAATGTAGATAAAGTTTGGACAAACACGGCATGCTTTGACTCTTCGTTATGACTTGTACAAATGTAGTGCTTTTGGCTGGAAAGGGCCCCTGAGGACACAGGGGGTGAAGGCTGCTGGGATCCACTGGGTGACATCTAGGACTGGTGGCACAGGAGCCCCAAATGGGCTCATGGCCATTGGGCCATCCCCTTTTGAGTGTCATTTTTGGGGTATGCCTCACCCTCGGGTTGGCTCGACTCAACAGACAGTCAGTCTGTGCCTTGAGGAGCCAGCCCTGATCCCTGAGTGTTTTGGGATGTGTGCTATCTGTCAGAGCAGGGCTCTCAGAGCGCTGGAGCCTGGGCACTGCTGGAACACAGCATCCATATGAGGAAGTTTCCCTTCTCATGTCAGATGCAATCATCTAACAATATCCTTTAGCTGGAATATGCCTATAAATACAGCGGGGTTAAACGCTGGGGAGGCAGAAAGAAGTGGTAAACTAAAGGACAATGTTGGCACAAGAACACAGAGGGATCAAGTGGCCTTGAGTAAGTTTAGGCTGGAAGTTAGGAAAACTTTCCTAACAATATGGTGCTGGCACAGACTACCAGAGGTAGTAAAGAGGGCAAAAAAAGCAATTGTTATTAGTAGAGAGCTCAAGTTGTTTATGAAAGAGATTGTCCACTGCATTGCCTGCAGCTGCAGAACCGAGTTTAAAGAACAGATAAGGAAGGCCATTTAAAGGGATTAAAATCCCTTCTTTTCAGTTTATTTGCACTGTCTTTGCAGTGCCACCCCTATATTCTTTTTCACTTCTCCTTAATATTAATCTTTTTTCAGCTGCAGGAGTTTCTGGAAGTAAAAATGTCACCTGCAATTTTTCTCCTTTAGATTTTTTTCAGCACCTACAGCACACTGATCCCCTTCCCTTGTCTCTTCCCATGATACGACAGGACGGTCTTTTTGGCAAATGCATTAATAGCTTATGTAGAGAAGTGTCACTTAGCAAAAAAAATACATATTTTTAGATGTCTTTTAGTGCAACTTAGCAATTGGAAGTAAGCCAACATTTAACATGATTCCATCTCCCAGGATCACTCCGAGGCGTTGTACAGAGGATGTTTTTGAGAGGTTTGGCAAGACAGTGACACATTCCAGTGGTGTCCCTCTTTCAAGTCTGTCAGAAATAACTGTAGTATTGCTGGGATGAATGGTGTTTTTATCTGTCTGATTTAAATCCTTTCCACTCAGCTGCCTTAGGAATCTGCCATGTTGCGAAGTGCTCGTTTCACTACTACCTGGGGACTGGTGTGAAGGTGGTTTTGTAGTGGTTTTGTGGATTTCACTGGATCTAACTGTCTTCTCATATCCTGTAAGGGATATCCTGTCAGAAACAATTTCTACTACATCTCTGCTGAGAAGTCAAGAGCAGAGAATGGGCTGGTGGCTGTGAAACCCTGCTTCAGTCTTGACACTCAGGAGAGATCAGTTGCTTGGGGTTTTCCCCCACTCCTTAACAATTACTGGTTATTCAGGTTTGTAGACATCTGACTGCTAAAGTTTTAGAAACTGTTCCAAGACTTGTTTTCCTTATCACAAAACTTCTGCTTACCAGAATCTCTGAACTGTGACCATGCATTGTAACAGCAGAGGGTTTTAAAGCTGCTGCAGGCATTTAAAGGATCAATATCCATCAAAATAAATGTGTTTCCAAGGTATAAATTTTAAGGAAGAGAAAATTTTGAGTGCTTAGAATCTTCCCTGCTTCAATGTGTGTTTTGCTGTTTTCTAGCACTACTGGAGAAAAATGCATCCTTTTCATGTGCTGTGTAACCCTTGTGGGTTAGAGCCCTTCCTTCCTGACAGCATGAAAAGGGCTGAGAAAGCCTGTGACTTCTGATAAAACAATTAAATAAATACCATGCTCAGCATTGCACAGTGGCTCTTAAGATCTTGTTAAACCTCGATGGTTCATGCCTGCAGGCACCAGTGAGATTTGGAAACCTGCTTTTTTCCTCAGGTGACACTGTCTTCCCTTCCCTTTGGAGATGGCAGCGTCCTTGGAATGCTCCCGAAGTTTTTATTCTGATTGAAGTAGATTTGCTGTTTGGCATGGTTTGCGTGGAAGCTTGTAGGAAATATTTCCTCTCTAGAGTGAATTAAGTGTCTTGGGCTGCAGGGCCTCATCTTGATAGTTCAGAAAAGTGGTTTTCCATCTGCAAACACTTTCTTGCCCCCCGCCCCGAAGAGGTAGATAAATAATTGTTTCCACTCTTGGTTTTCTCTGTGCATTTGTACAGATGATAAAGTGGATATGATAGCTTCATTAGAATGACAAGCAGTCCTGATTTAGACACACTGAACTCTGCTTTACTTGATAAGCCTTCCTCTGCAGAAGGCTCTGGATCTCAGTGTCCTTGGGCATGCGATATTTCCACATGGATTACCGGATACCGAGCAAGCTCTTTTATGCAGGCTCCTTAGGCACAACATGTTTGCCTTCCCATGTTTTCCCCCACTGACAGCTTGTCATTGAGTAAGCATTTATCCTGATCTTGTAGCAGAGCTACCATTCTCTGTTTGTGTTCAGATTTCTCTGTGTCTTACTGCGCCGTACCCATTCGAGGCTGGAGCAGGGAGTCTAGCTCTGTTCCTTTCTTACGGAGTGAGTTTTCCATTTCTGCTTCAGGAGCATGCTCCCCAAGCCAGCTTGTTTTGGTTTGTGGCCAGGTAACTGTCTAATTACAGGCGGTATTTGAGCGAGTATAACTGAGGGCAGAATTGGATCCATCATGTTTGCCTCCAAGTTTAGAGAACGGAAATGAGATTTGAGCACAACAGGATATTGTCCTGCTTTGATTTTAAAGGGTTTAAGCAATGAGACAACCAATAAATCCTGTTTATTTGTTGCAAGACTGTTTCCTAGCACAATTAGTTGAAGCACTGCCAAGCTTTTTCAGACATTCACCCCAAGTTTTCTAGTGCTCACTCTGTTCTTATTACCTGTTTCATTCCTTTTTCTTTATCACCTTTTTTGATGCAGCTTCTTATGCAGATGGGTTGCTGTTCTCTGCATCTCATCTGCTTCTTGGGCTGATAGATTTCTAGGCATCTTCGTTCCTATCCACCTCTGCATTTTGGATTTTTCTTTGCTCTAGTGATTAGCTACGTAGCTTGAATTATTATTTGTGTGTTCTCATTTGATTTGCGTCCCATTCACCTGGGTCATTACAGCTTTGCCCTCTTGTTTTGCTAACAGCCACCAGAGAACTGTCTGTTCTTTAAACCCTGTGTTGTTGTTTCTACTTTTTCACATTATTAAGGACTTTAGGAAACCGGACCTACTGCTGATCAGTGTTCATCCTGTGGACTTTTTGTGCAGTTCAGCTTTTAAATTCAAAGACACCCTGATCTTTCAAGCTGACCTCAGTTTATTTCTATCTGAGCTTTTTTGCAGATTAGTTTTTCCGATTAGGAAAAGGTTTGAGTTTAAAACTTCATTAAATGCTTCATTAATATCCAGATGCAGTAATTCAGATCTATTGCTGTTGCTCTACTTATTAATTTGATAAGGCTGTCTGACTAGTGTGAATTTTTGCCTTTACTGATCATTGAGAGAGCAGCTAAAATGGAGGAGCTACTGACAATTTCTGCATGAGGTGTGTAAACGGTGGTTGGTACTTTGATATTTTGATATATCTGCAGACCCTGACCTGAGGCCTGAGAGTCTTTGCCGTCCTCAGTTTTTTTCCTAAAAGCAAGCAGCACTGAAATTCCTGAGGGAAGGACTAGTAACTCAGTCATAGGGTTGGGGTCTTCTCGGTCTAGGCTGAGCTTGTACCGCATTCTCACCTTGTGATGACGTTGCCATTAAGAGGGTGTCCCTTGGACAGTGCAACAGGACAATCCTGTCCTGCCCTGGTTTGCCAAACTAGATACAGACAGGAACTCCAGTTACCCCATAGCAATATAGTAGTAGAACGTGCGTCTAGAAAGCCAGGCAGATTTCAGCTCACTTGGATGCAACTGCTGCAAGTGCCACCAGAGTGGCTTTGGCACACTGTGTCCCACTCAGTGTGAATTTTATGTAAATTCATCTTGTGAGCTTCTCTGCTGGCTCACAAAGCTAGAGAGCAGAGAGTAGCTAATGTGTGCCAGTGTCAAGAGACAGACCCGGACTCTGTGCATCCTACTCCACACTGTGCATGAAATTTTAATACCTAATGAGCTGTAAATTGCAGTGCTGGTTTGTGAGAGAGAATTCCCAGTGGGACATGATTTACAGATCCCTCACTGGATTATCAAGTATCTGCTTTACTTGTTGGATTCTTATCTTCGAGTTGAGAGGACTGCTCAGTTGTGTGGGACTACAGCAAGTGTGATTATTTTTACAGATTGCACTGGAATGAACCTGATTTCACTGTCAGACAAAATACTATTGTAATTCTGTGCTGCTGACTGGGAGATACAAGGTGCCAATTAATTGTCTCGCTTCCTTTTTGTTTGTTTTCTTTTCAGCTTTAATAACGTCTCTTGGCACGATCATGCTTTCCAGTTACATTATAACTGAGTGGATAACAGCACGGGTGTAAACAAATGGAGAGCACTGTGAAATTTGCAAATACACAGAAAGAAATGTTTAAGGAGCGTGAGGCCAACCCTGTTTACTGTGTACAAGCAAATGTACATTTTAATTGTCATACAAAACGTCTACAAATTTTAAGGGACAAGTGGAGGCTGTTGTTAAAGCTGCAGGAACGAAATGCAAAGAAAAGAAAACTTCGCATAAGTTGTCTTTTCTCCTGTCTGCTGTGCCTCTCCTGTTTTCTGTCCCAAGGTTTTTCCCTGGAAGGCTCCTGGGAGCAGGCTGGGCAGACCGTAGGAAAATTAAGTAGCTGCACATCCAGGATACCTGCCAAAATAAGGGGGTGAGGTTTAGCTCAAGCAGCTGTTTGAGAAGTTCTCGGGGTTAGCTGCACTTTTATATCTCCCCCAGACTACTGCGCTGGTGGTGTTTTGGTTTTGGACCTCTGCAGAGGGCACTGAACTGCAGGAGAAGCTTCTTCTGGAAGCTCGACCCTCCTTTGAACCCTGATGTCTTTTAGCAGGTGTTGAGTGAGCAGGGGTTTGTTTGCATCCTCATGCCGAGGAGCTGGCAAGTTCCCAGGGACACAGGAGCATTTCCACATCCACAGCAGCATGCTGGTCGTGCTGGCTGCTGAAGGGGTTGGGAAAGCAGGATCTTGTCGAGTTACCTGTGTCTTACTAGGCAACGGGAGAAGGATTTCTGTGTCGAAAGCAGCCCGTGCTTTTTCCAGCCCAGGAAACTGCACGGGAAGTTTTCCATGGGGCTGTCACCTGTGTCTGCCCTAGCACTGCCACAAGGCCCCACAAGAGAGATGTGCCTGATTCTCTGGATCTGGTCCAACGGGACTAAGAAGAGCCTTGTGATAGCACAGTAAGTCTTCAAAGAGAGGAGGCTCTGAGAAGGATATTCACAAAGCACAGTCTCTCCTATCAACCATTTCAGCCGGCTGGAATTCCTGCCACATGGCAAATGTGTGATCACCATCTCCCAGGGATGGGGATAGTCCAGATCTCATCAGCTACAGAAGAAAACATTTTGTCTGATGAATGTTGACAAGGTCTAAGAACCAAAGAAAAGAGGATTCGCTTAATTACCCCTGGAAATTCTGTGAATTTTCAGTAGATGATTAGCCAGAAGTGTGTCACCTTCCTGACCACTGCTTCCAGGAAAAAGGGTCTGCGATAACAGAAGTGACTTACGTTGTATTAAGAGCTGTCAGATGTTGACTGGAAAGGAGCCTTGAAGCTTGTAGACAAACTAAGAGTTACGTTTTTATGTGGTTTCCTCTGAACCAGGAATATTCATGAATTTGATCCATTGTAACAGATCTTGAGAGGTATGGGATCATGTAGCTGGAGTTTATAAGGAATTATTGTGAAGGGCATAGAACTTGCCACCTCATTCGTGCTTTTTTTCTTTCTTTTCCCCTCCCTTGTAAGTATTTTGGGACAATCAGGTGAAGCCAGGGATGCAGAAAAAGATCAAGCTGCACAAACACTTCCCATGTTTCATATAATGAAGCTGATCACAATCAGGAAATTCAATAGAATCTCTCAACATATTCCCCTTCCAGTAGGAAATTACTTCTCCTTCCTATCAGGTTTTAATGAAAAAATGCCAGATTCAGTCGCCTTCACTTGGTTCCCAATGTGGCGGTCCTTTTTTTGATCTCTGCGCGAATTCCACCACCCTGAAGGTTGTACAGAGCAGCAGTTTGAGATGTTCTGTGGAACCATTTGCTAAGAAACTGCTGCACATTTTTCTGCATGTGTGTACAGATAAAGAGGGAGGCATAGAGAGACGTTTCCAGGCTTTGCTGTGCCTTTCCAAACTCTTGAAAGTTTCAAATTCAGGTACGTTTCTAGAGTTAGATCAAAGCCTATATAATCTTTACACAAGCCTGCAGCTACACATTTCTGATTTTGAGGTATTGGGAATGTCTGTGACTGAGAATACATTAGACACTTTTGTGTTTCTCCTCCACACTTGTTCTTGTCTTTTCCAGGCCCGTTCCAAGGAACAATAAAAAGATTAAAATTGATCTGTTATTTACTTGGATGAGGCCAAACTTTAGCTGACCACTTATACGTGCTTTGGGAAGCAAGTAAGCGTGAGGGGGAAAATGCAGAAGTGCAGGAGGAGTGCGAAGTGAGGGGAAGAGTGCAAAACGTAAGGGGAAATAGGGCAGAGCGTGAAGGGAAAAACGCAAACAGGGAGAAGTGCAAAGAGAGAGAGAAAGTGGAAAATGTGAGGGGGAAAAGTGGAAAGTGTGAGGAAAAAAGTGCAAAGTGAGAGGGGAAAGAAGTGAAGAGAGTGAGGGAAAAAGGGCGAAAGTACAGAGAGAGCGCAAAGTTAGGTGGAAAGTGCAGTGTGAGGGGAAAATACGCAAAGTGTGAGGGGGAAAATGTGAAGTGTGAGGAAAAAAGGGCAAAGTGAGGCAGGAAAAGTGCAGAGTGTGAGGGGAAAAATGGAAGGTGTAAGGGGAAATAGGGCAAAGCGTGAAGGGAAAAATGCAAATGGGAAATGCAGAGTGTCGGGAAAAGCGCAGAGCGTGAGGGGAAAAGGGTTTTAAGAGTGAGGGGAAAATGCAGTGAGGGAAGATGTGCCATGTGTGAGGGGGGAACGTGCAAAACGAGAGGAAAATGTGCAGAGTGCGAGGGAAAGGGGGAAAGGGAGATGTCTGAGGGAGAGTGGAGGATGAGGAGGCTCTTGCCTCCTCCAGCAGGAGGTGTCTCAGTGGCACGGGGTGAGTTGTGTTGGACGTCTCCGTTGGCCAGGTACCTCAGGACAAAGGAGGCGTTTTTGCGTTTGTGCTGGTTTTAAGTGTTTTAATAAAGCACTACTGAGTGACCCCGTTGGAAGGGAACTTGTAATTAATCAGATAAATTAGAGAAGAGGTGTTTGAAGGAGAAGAAAAATAAGTTTCTTGTTCTGGAAAACTCCAAACTATTCGGAGAAAAGGATCTCGCTGGGGGCTGTAGCTGCTAACATGGCTTCTGCTGTGGCTGCACAGATGTGAGCTCCATCCCAAGAAGAGACACGCCAGATCAAATTTAACGTGGCAGTGGTGAGTGAAAAGACAAGCCAATCAACACTACAGCTTGAAGTGTATAAAGCACACTCGATGTTTTTGGAAGTTTGATCAAAATTTTAAGGCTAAGATAATTTTCATACAAAAAGCCAAAGAAAAAGAAAAAGAAAAAATGTGAATCTGTCATGTCTCTGTGTCTTTGCATCATGTGTCTCTTGTCTCTCTAACTTTTTATACCTAAACATGCCGTTAAATCTTTCTATTATACAGCCAAAGATAAAAGGTGACAACTGTGATCAGAACAACTGCTCACATATTATTTTTTCTTGCCGGTGTCTGTGTAAAGGTGTAATATGTTTAAGGAAACAGGGAACAAATCTTACCACTTATCTGAGACTATTTTTTTTAGATGACCGTCCACCAAGGATCATCCTCTCTGCAGTTGGCCTCAGAATATTATTGGCATTGGTCACAAACAATCTACTCTTTAATGTCCAGGACACAAAGCCCCTTTGACACCTGCCATCTCCGTTCCACAGACAAACTCTCACTGGTGCAATGTTGGCTGTCGTTGAGCTTGCAAATTGCTTCACTTTCTGAAATGCTGACTGCTTAATTGTGATAGGGGAAATTGCATTCTAGAGCCGTGAGCTCAGACAAGTGGGTAACTCAGAAGCTGCCTAATTATACACGTGAATAATGCTTGCTGTGATTTATGTTAATAGCGGCAGCAATGCACAGGAGAACCATCTCCGTCTGAAAAACAAGGCCCCTGTTTGCCAGGTGCACTTCGAGGATTGAACGCAAAGATCGCTTGGAGAAGCTTGAGAACTACACGTGCATGAATCTGTAAAACAAAATGCAAGTGGCAGCTATCCCACTCAGATCTTCACTTTGTTTTGTCCTCTGTTACTTCACTTGGTATGGGTACACAGCGCATTCTCTACCATATCCCAGTAAACTTAGTGCAGAGTGTTCTCTTGGCTGGATTTTCGGTCAGGCTAACTCCATGATAGCACCTGGTGCTGTTGGCATTCTGTGGTCTATTCAGGCGGTGGAAAGGTCGTTCCTAAACCTTTAGTTTCACCTAAAACCTCAGTGGTGGGGTGTTTTTCCTGATTTTCACCTTCTTAGATTTTTTCTTGTGGAAAGTACATGGACCTCCATCTCTGGATGATTAGTTCCCCTATTGCAAAGCAGCTGTGGAGCCTGACAGGATTGCACTTAGATGACAGCCTTAAAAGAGCAGATGAACTTGGTGTTTTTCTTTCCAACCTTCTTAAAATTGTTGTCATAAGAATGAATGGCAATTGCATTGCTCTGTATTGTCACTGCATTTCTTCACTTATGAATAAGTTCGTTTAATGCTGCCAGTCTTGAGTTGTTAGGAGAATGAGGGATGTGCACTTGAGACTGTTACATCTTCTCCTCTCTGAGCAAGAGCCCCACATCAGGTTCAAGCACAGATTTTAAGTAAATGCTTTACATGCAGTATTTGCGTCATGTGGTTACAAGCTTAAAAAAAACCCAACCAAACACAGACAGAATTGTCATCTACTTTTTAACATTCTAGAAAAATACGTGTAAGTTTATATGTTTTAGTGTAAAAATTGTTTGATCCTGAAAGGAGAGAGTAGCAGAGTCAGGAGTAGAACTGAGATCTTCAATTTTTCAATGCTATCATCAGGCAAATGAGATTTTTGCTTTAACAGATTGTGCAGAATATTTTGGGTTGGACACAAGAGGTGAGAAATTCTCATTGTTGGGAGTCACCAAACATGTAGTTCAGAGATACAGAAGATCTCTTTTACGTTAGGCAGGTGCTGAAATAACTAAAGATATGTGGTTGAGTGAACAGACGAAATTTAGACAAAATAGCAAAAAATACCAGGCAAAGAAAAACGTCTCAAATTTGTTCAACTAAGCGGTAATCTTCAGTTATAAATTACTGGATTTCTTTTTAGTCTAAATGTACAAATTGACACCCTAAAGTCAACTTTATGTGGAAGACTTGTCAGCAAAAGTCCTCCTGATGTAGTAAGAGTAGCTCCACTGAGATGACTTAAAGGACTCAGCTTTCTAATTTGACAGCAGGATATGAAATGATCATTTATGCTGGCACTCCAATGAGATAGGAATTAGAAGGCAAATACAAAAATTACAAAGCAGAGCTTAGTTCCCACTTGAAGAGTGGTTCGTACACACACTGAACCACACTCAAAAGAGGTTAGTTACCTGTGGCTGTGGCTCTCTGCAGGTTTCTTGGTTTCCTCTGGAAAACGTGCTTTGTTTTCTCTCCCAAAGACCCCTTTCCTTGATGGTCTTAGATCTATTTTTGCTGTAACTCTGATTCCCCCATGCACCTGATTTTCTGTAGATGCTGATTATGAAGTGCTTTATCTTTGTTACAGCTAAAGGGATGTGTGTTATTGTATGGCTGAAAATGAGGTGGTAGTAACCAAAGAATATTTGGATAACTAGGTGAAAGCCAGGCTGATGGTTATTTGATCTTTCACACATGCCTTTGTGTAAGTGTATATTGACTTTATGTTCATGTCACAAAATCTGTGGTTGAAATTAATTGCTGCTTTCCCTGGGTCTGTGTTTCTCTCAGGACAGATATCCGTGGATGGATTTATGCGGTATCTGAGCGGGGAAGAGAACGGCGTCGTTCCACCTGAGAAACTGGATTTAAATGAAGATATGTCTCAACCACTGTCACACTATTTCATCAACTCCTCACACAACACCTACCTCACAGGTACAGCACTGTTGGACAGATCCAATTTCTTACAAATATTCTGAATGTATTTTCAGTGGTAACATAAAATGCACTAAAAACATCAGCGTTATACAGATGATGGAGTTCAGTCTTCAGGGAAGCAAGGGTGGCACTTGATTTTTGTTACAGCGGCAACACAAGTGCACAAAATATACTTTTATTAATATGTGAGCTGCAGTTGCATTGTTCAGATAAGACCCGGTCAGAAACCCAGTGAAGTCCCTGGAAAGATTCCCTCAAGCAGGATCCTATATTAAGGCACATCTTTAGGGAGGAGAAGGAACATTGGACTTTTTATGATGACAAAGATAGCAAGTGTGCAAAGCAGAATACGGGAAACATCTCAGTAGCTCATAAATTTGCCCCTAAACGTTAAATCTGGCAGTTTGTTGTGCTCCACAAAATTTGCTTTGATTCAGAGATTAGAGAGGTTCCAACATGGCAAACAATTTTCTGACAGCCCATAAATGCAAGGAGTGGAGATCTGCTCCCTGACAATACCTAACATCTGAGCTGAAATTTTTAGGGGTTGTCATGTTTTTAAAAAGGTTGAGCACCCAGAAGTTCCTGGTAATTAGATTTACAGTCTGAACAGTATTGTTTGCACAGCAAAGTCAACAATGCTTTGAGACTCAGAAAAAGCTAAGGCAGTTTAGGAATTCGACTTTTGGCATTAGTTTTCTAGTCCAAGGTTCTGTTAACTTGTGAGAAAATAATTGTAAATTTGCTATTTTAGTTTGGTTTACATAGGAACAAATGTTTTGGGCAAGCAGATGTGCACAGGGGGTTCTCTCCTGTTTGATTTGATGTTTGCTTTGTCCTGTCATGTTTGCTAATGACTTAGCATTGTGTTTAATTTTGAAAAACGATGCTGCACTGAGTGCTAAAAATGTGGTTTATGCGTGATGTAGGCTTTTTAATGCTATTAACAGACTGGCCTTCACTGACCAACTCCTTCAGAATGCCAGAACACGAACAACCCCAGGCAGGAGTAATGCCCACTTTAAACAGACCTCATGGGAGTTATTTTCATCTGCTTTATGTTTGTTACAGCTGCTTCTCCAGCACCTTCGCCAGCTTTCAGGGAGTGAATGAACTGTCATTGTTTCCATTAGGCACCATTTTTCAGGGGTTTATATCTCGGCTGTAAAATGTGTTTTGTGCTAGAACTTGTCACATAAGTATTTGTTTTGACAGTGATTTTCTTTCTCTGAATTAAAAGAAACAAAAATCAGTGTGGCCACTTCTAAGTTATGATTCCAATATGCAGAAATTTATGCTCTTCAGTGGAGCGAAGACACGGCCAAAGCAAAAGCAATTTTTAACTGTGATGTTCTGCAGACCTCTTACCTCCAATATGGACTTTGTTCTGTCACTGAGGATCAGTTGGTGCTTAAGCCAAATGCTGCAGCTTTATACAGATATTCTGGAAGAAAACAGTAAAGCTGTAGTACTAAAGGGAGAAGCACAGGCCCGTGGGAGGTTTAAAGACAATGCAATTTAAGGTTGATCTGAAGAGATAAAAGACTGCTCTCCCCTCTACCAGCAGGAATTTATTGCCAGGTCCATACCACAGATTTTTGTCAGGGCTGGTCAGGACAGAGATGTGTTCCAAAGGTTTAGAGCCAAAACCCAAAGAATTGAGGATGGGAATTCATTATTAGCCCAACCTATTGCTATTTTTTTAACTGCACTACAAGTGACCTCACATGTTTAATTATTTACCTTGACACTTGCTGAATTTGCTTTGTCTTTGTATGTGAAAGTCTGCAAATCATCTCAGATTGCATCTACAGGTTTCTTCGCCTGCATTTCCAAGTAACTTCAGAGGCTATATTTGGAAACGTGATCTTCAGTCTTAATTTGACAAAATATTCCTAGCTTAGTGAACTGAGGGGAGTAAATCAGGATAAACTCAGGGGACAGTGCGAGAGAAGTTTGAAACTCTTTCAAATCCCTTTTCAGAGTGCATATTTTCACATTTGCAGGCACAAACCACAAGCCCTTCCCTTTAAGTGGGTTCATTATGTTCAGTGAATGTGTGGCAGCTGGCCACAATGGGATTAATGATTTGATTTTTATCTGTGCATTATACAAAAACTGACAGCCTTGGATTTTGCTCTGAGCCTACATCAGATACAGCCATCACATTCCCATTTGCTTTCTTCCAACAAGGAAGTAAGATTAATAAAATTAATGGTGGCAGGTTACTCCTTTTCCCCAAAAGAGTTTGAAGGATCTGCTCAAGTGCTCATGGCTTTGGAAGGGAAGCCTTGGAAGCACCTTTGCCCTGATTGGGGCCATGAAATAGCAACTAGTCATGTAATAATTATCAGGACAAGAAGAAAACCATTCAGTCTGGCATTACTTTATGATTACTGCACTTAATGCCCTACCAATTATCTCTCCCTTTGTTAGGTTTTTTTTTTTTTAACCCAGAAAAAGCATGCACAAAGAAACAACATTATAACATAAAAAGCACCATGTGCACACTCTGAATTTATTTTTAATTACGCTGATCATTTTCCTAGCCTTTAGTAGAAACCCTTGGCAGTACATCAAGTCCTGATTATTTATTTAGAAGTGTTACTGCTTTCTTTTTTTCTCAGGGAAACATAATTTTTAAGAACAAAGGTAAAAACCCATGAAGAAAGAAGTGATTGCAGTGAACCTAAGCTAACTTAAAGAAATGTCATCTTCAAGAAACTTTTTTTACAGTCTCATCTTCTTTTCTCACTGGTGTCATATTTATTTCTTTATTCCTTTGAACCCTTAAAGTGCTACCCTGCTTTTTCCTGGAGTTTCATCTCACAGCAGGTTTCTGCTGTGGGCGCAGAGGGGACTGACTTTGCAACATTTCTTTCAGCAGCGCCCAAAGTCAGAGACAAATGATATATCACACTCAGCCTAGCATGCTTTGAGGGCCGGGCAACCTGCTGTTGTGTATGGGAAATGCAAAATACTAAAATCACACACCTTTAACACGTGTTTTGGCTAAAAGGAGCAATAATCTCAGCAATAGCTTGCTGAGTTGTCAGCTGAGCACACGTAGCCAGTGTGGGACTATCCTGTCCACCCTCAGCATCTGCTTCTCTGCTTACAGTCTGGTATTTCAGTTCTTTCTAGAAAAATGTCTCATGAGTGGCAGTTCTCTGCTGCTGCCTGTGACCTCTCGTCTACCATCCTCCAGCTTTTCTGTTCCGTGATTCCTCAGTCCTCACTGTTGCTGCTTGTTGTCTGCATTCAGCCCTTCCTTGAAACTTTCTCCACCTTTGAAGCCTCCGGAGCAGTTTCCAAGCTGACAGCACCATGCAGAAGGGATGGAAAACTGGCTGACACCTTCCTGCTGCTGGCCACACGTCCTGCTTTGGTCCAGTGTGAAGTGTTAAAAACAGCAGGCAAGGCTGAGAGCCTGATTCTGACTGACGTACGAGCAGGAGCAGAGTATTGTCACAGTGTGGGATCTGATCCGCCTGTCCTGTGCATGGTGAAATAGCTCAGGAGGAGAATAAATTCAGATAAATGTGCTGTGTCTAAAAAAGATCTCAGCCGCCAGCACCTTGTGTGGCTGCTGGAGTGAGGAGCCAAGCTCCCAGCAGTGTGGGGCTCTGAGTTTGTACACTGCAAACCCCAGTGTATGATCCAGGGCACTGATTGCTTCTCCAGGACTTGTCTGGAGAGAGGGGATTTAACAACTCATGCTTGTGCCCAGCAAAGGGAGGATACAGGCACCTCATGCTGGGAGAAAGTGTTGGCAGAGAGGGAAGAAGCAGCCTCTGGTTCTAGGATAGTGAAGGGTCAGTCGATTCCAAATAGCTGGATCCAAAAATCCCCCAGTCTGGGGAGGAGAGATGCCTTAAATAGATAGCAACCACATTTTAACTCCAGGTATTGCAAATAACTTTCACTTGGGAAAACAATGGTGAATGAACCTAACAGGGATGCACTTCCTGAGAAATGAGCAGCTTAAGGTTACAGAAGCGTGGGGAAACCTGGGTCATGTCCTCAGATTAGATCAATCAGCAGCGGCTCATCTTGCATGGTGTCCTGTCAGGTATTGTTTGGCCATTACATTATTCAGAAAAGTGAATTTTTGTCAAAAATCCATTTCTCCTTAGTCCGTATAGAGTGTTGGGATGCAAATGTTATGTATGGTATTACTGTAGACACTGCTTGCATTGTAGAAGGGAATACATAATGCTTTCAATTTCCAGTATTAAAAAAAATTATCTGTACTCAGGCTATTAAAAATATACTGGAAATGTTCCCTTTAGTCTCTGTGTTATCACATTTTAAAATGCAAAAGGGGTATTTTAAAATAAATGCAAATAGGGACTCACACAATAGAAATATCTAAATAATATATGCAAAAAAACCCCTCACACTTGGGGGAACATTCCTCATATTCTGTATTTCAGAAAAACAAGCTGTTGGGACTATTAAAATGTGTGCTAGCATTTTAGATGCTGCCTGGGAGTCTGTCTGAAGATTGTATGGTTTGGAGGTTGAATAGCCTCGTATCCTTTGCAGGAATCCTTCCAAAACGTCTGAGCCTTATTAATAAGGTAGTGTGGGAAGTGTCATACGGCAAGTGATGCATGTCATGATTTACTTAAGCACTTTTGAAGGTGAAGGATCTTGGAGCCCAAAACGCTTAGCAGTGATAACCACCAGGAGTCTCTCGGAAATAAAGAGTTTGTTAATCATAGAATAGTTTCATAATCCAAACTCAGAATGCTCTGAGGGAAAACAAAGACAACATTAGAACAGTTTTCTAAGTGAATGTGGGATTTTTAGGCAATAGAGTTCAGTGGATCCCTATGAGAGCCAGGATTTCATAAGCAGATGCTTAGGGATGAGTACATGGAAATGTGAGTTGTTATTCCCTGATCCACGATTATGTTTGCATCCTGCAAAGAAAAAGAGCCACTGCTTAACCCAGACATTGGAATTGCACCAAAAAGGCTTCTTTTGTGTAAAGAAAGATAATCTGCCATAATCAAAGGTGAAACAGGAAAAAACTGAATTAAAAAAAAAGAAAATTTAAAAAAATTTAAACTGAATTTAAAAAAGGGGAGAGAGACATTGATTGGGAGAGACTGATTCCATTTGGATTTTCAGAAGTTTCTAGCACTGGTCAATTTCTTCTGTTATCAGCAGATATTTCTCACTGGTTCCAGCAGGAACTAAGAATTCTTATGGATTTCAGCAGGAGTAATGCTAATACCTTGTGGAGTATTTATGATTGTTCCACCTCATGTATCAGACAGAAACTGTAAACAGGGATTTTCAAATAAAAAGGAGTTCTGTTGCAGTTTTTAGTACACGGTAAAAACAGACAGTGCTGTTTTGTGAAGCAAATCCCGAGATGTGTATTTCCCAGCATAAAACCTAAACACAGAATCAGAGAGACAATAAAATGAGGCTTAATCTGCATTATAGTATATGCCAGTCTAGATGAAGTTTTTATATGTCCCCAGTTAGCAAAGAAACTTCGCTGTAAATGAACTCACTGCCTCCCAAAAAAGAAAACTAATTGCACTTCAAGAAATCCAGGAAGACCTTCTCAGCAAGTCTGCTAGAAAGCAGGAAGCTGCATCCATTTTCTTCTCATCCAAAAGAAGCAGAAAGCCATTCTTCCATTACTGTTACCTCTCTGCTGCAAGAAATTTGTATCTGAATGGTTGGAATCAAACCTGTTGCAGCAGATGAAGACAGCCTGGCTGGATATCCTTCCCTGAATCCAACTGGACTTCTTCGTTGGCTTGGGCTGGGAATTTTTTTTGTTGTTGTTTTTTTTTTAATACTTCCCAAGTTTGGAAAAAATGGGTTTTCCTGCTTAATTTTTAGATTTATATTATCCTGTTATTGGAAAAGGACAGTTTAATTGAATTTCTCCCTACATAATATAGTATCACATCAGGAAATTTAACTGACCAACTCATTGCAGTGGTTAGCATATTAAATATTGATTTGGGACCTAATGCCGGTGCCCTTAGTGATTCCAGGGGGGTTTGTTTCATCTTGTACTAAACTGCATTGCATGTTGTGAGAAAATGTGGTCTTGGTCTCCTGAGTCACCTCTGAATTACACATTGCTTGTCAAAGGATAACAGAATCTCGTAGAACTAAGCTGCTATTATTATTATCATTATTATTATTATTATTATTACCACTACTACTACTACTATTTTATTTCATGTATTTGATGCTGCCCATCAGAAGCTTTTGAGCTGGCTTCAGCTGGGTTATTTCTCTATTTGACTGAGGGCAGGATCTAAACCATAACAGTGACTGTGCCAAAGTAATTTCCGTTGCGTTCTTGGGCTTTTCCTATTCTTTGGAGCATTGTTCCTCTCAGCCGAGGGTAAAAGTTGCTGTTAACTCTAATTATTGTTGGATAAGTTGTATCTATTCCTGGGGCCCGGAATGACTTCCCTTGTTTTTGTGTTGTGTCCCAGCTGGACAGCTGGCTGGCAACTCCTCGGTGGAGATGTACCGGCAGGTGCTCCTGTCGGGCTGCCGCTGTGTGGAGCTGGACTGCTGGAAGGGACGGACAGCGGAGGAGGAGCCGGTCATCACCCATGGATTCACCATGACAACTGAGATATCCTTCAAGGTACAGCGCTGGGGCAGCCGGTTTCGCTGGGGAGGGTTCTTTCCGTGCAAAACCATCACAGATACATCACTGCGAGGGTGGGAGGGGCAGAAATGTGAGGGCAAAAAGATGCTGGAAGAGGGAATTGCAGAGCAGCTGCAGAATCGTTGGAAGAGTTGCAGCATTTGAACCTAGCCTGGGGAGAGGTTCCTGGTGGTCATGGCAGTGTGAGGAAAAGGGATTATGTGGTGTGATAGCAGTGCCATCTGGGACTGGGCTCCGTGCCCAGGTCCGTGCTCCTGTGCACGTCCCTGCAGCAAATCTCACAGGGAGAGAGCCAGGCAAGGCCACCGGCGGGGCTGAGGGACCAGGCACAGCCACCACAGCCGGTTCTGCACAGAGACAAATGCAGCTGTGAAGGCATTGGGAGAAACAGCTGGTTGGCTTACAGCTCCGTGGGACGGAGCTGGAGGCCACAGGATTCGGACAGCAGCAACCAGCGCATCAGTTCACTCCTTTCCTCTTCTCTGCCTGGTCACTGGGAGTGGGAGGCAAAAGTCCTGAACTGAGACAGGAAGTAGCAACTAGATCTCAACAATTTGCAAGCCTTTAAATTCCTGTGAGCAGAGAATAATACACCGCTCGTGGCCAGATGGGCAGGCTCCATGCACATGACCCAGACACTTGGCATTATATTTAAAAAAAAAAAAAGTCTGTGTGCAATGTTATCCCTGATGCTTGGAATCACACCCAAAGCACTGGAGGGTGAAAAAGAAAAATCAGTATCTTTGGAGACTGTGAAGGGATATTTGTGCCATTCAAACCCTAAACATGTCATCTTTATTATTGAATTTCATCTTCCATTTCCTTTTCTACAGTATAAGGTAGAGACCATACCCTTAGCAATAACCTTGAATTGTTATCTTCTTGTTCTTCTTAAAGATGTTTTTGATCCGAGGTGTTAAAGGAGCATAATGGAGGTGTTTTCCTGTAGTGTTAGGATTGGTAGTCAGCACAGCTTATAATGATACCTCAGGAAATCATTTTTGAAGTGTGAAGAAATAATTCTTCTTCACCTGAGACACTAACTCACCGTGGAAATACATTTCTAGCCTTAGCTGTGTGTAGGAATATGTGGGAAAATGTTCATTATTGACTTTGGTTATGTTCCAGGGATTACGTGTGGCTTCTGTGCCAGCTACAGCTTTGAGACATTTCTCCCATGCTTGAAACCTGTTGTTGGGTTTTTTTGTCTTCAAGTGCCTTTCTTTAGGTAAAAAAGCAAACAGGCCTGCTACAAACAGAACACCAAGCCTCCCTTGTACCAGAACACTCCTTTTCTTTCCAGTTGGCTTTCTCTAATTCTCCTCTGATTGCATTAATCACAGAAACACGTAAAACAACCTGCCTGCACGTTTGTTATTAACTTTCCAGTTATGTTTATGGGAAGCCAATTATGTTTATAGGCGTGGGGTTTGATTGCTGGAAGTCCTTTAATTAAGGAAGATAGCTCTCGACGGCTTTGGTCATGAGCAGGAATTTAAAACCAAGTTAATCTGATTTTTAAAAGGATCATTAGTGGGAGCAAGGATTATCCCTGGATATTTAGATGTTCAACCCTTGGCATTGTGCTGGCAGGAGAGATATTGGAAGGTATTTTAAACCTACTCAGGAGTGTTTCATCGGTCATTTCAGGGCAGGCATTTTTTAATCCACACAGGAAAATGTGAAAAACATCTCGATTTCTTTTCAACACTCCAAGTGTCCCGCATGGCTGGGGAGGAGCAAAATGGCAGTGAAATATTGTGTCAGGAGTGTGAGAATCAATTCATGTCTTCAATGCTGAATCATTTATCAGCTCACACTTTTGCTGTGACCACGGCACAAGGATTCTGCTCAGTCTGCCGGCTTTCACAGCCTCAGACAGACTTCCTCAAGTGCAGAGGCATCAGCACTCTACACTCCCCATCCTTATGTTCCTGGGCTTTTTGGTTCCTTGGTTTTCCCCTTGCTCCGTGACTCAGAAATCCATAAGGTTTTTTCTCAGCCGTGGATTGTGAGCTGCTGCCAGGGTGGGATCCTATAGGGAGCAGCCATGGGTGCCATGCCATAACCAGGGATCTCTGTGTGTGTAACCATGTTTACACCTTGGGGAGCTGCTTCAGGTGAGTCATTCTGCAGCTGGAGCCAAGTGTGGAGCCTGCCAGCTTGTTTCTCTCTGACCATGGAGCATTTGCCTTCGCCGAACCAGTGTCTGAGCTTCTCATCCTCACATCTCATCAGTGCAATCCTAATTTTACTCTTCCACGTCATTTTCCCCACTCGTACAGGATTCCATCCCCTCTTGCAGCAGGAAGGCAGTTGAAAATAAGTGGGCCAGAAGAACGTACCAGCAGCTCAGCTTTTCTTGTAGGAAGTGGATTTTTTTACTGTTGTGCTTCTCAGTTGAGCCTCTAAAAGTACAGAAAATGAACAAGAGGAATCCCCAGAGAAAGCTTGTTTAAAATAAATACATCTTTTAGGTTTTAGTCGTCCTTATGATTTGGCATGGCAGAGACTTATGAGTTCTTAGAAACTCCAGAGTTTGCCAGCATATGAAAAGTCTTCAGCGTTTTGTATGTTCTTCTGGAAGAGAAATTTCTTCCAAGAGGGCAATGTTTCAGAATTTGTAATGATGAGTGCATTTATTGTGCACCTCACTAAAATCATCGTTATCAAATTACTTTTCTACTGGATTTAGCATTTTCATTTTCCATAGAGCTTACAGGAAACTCTACAGAAGTTTCCTTTTCTGCGTCCTCTGGTAATTACCACAGAACCAACTGTTTTAATTGAGTAAAGATTTCCTTTTTCCTTTATTTTGCCTTAAAGGGATTTCTGTCATCAAAAAAAGAAAAAAGAAAAAAGAGAAGTAACTAAAATGTGAGTCAGAGTAACTAAGGATTTTATGGATACGTGCTTGTGCTGATGATGTTTAGAAGATCTGCCTTTGTCAGAGCATGTTTTTTATAGAGCATGAAAGCCATAGCTGCAGGCATGGAACAGCTCCACCCCAGAACCAAGCTTTAAATTTAAACTATTGATTTTGGCAGACATAGGTCATTCCTTGAGAAATGTGGCGCTTGAGACTCATCAGACATTTTGGAGATTTGATTATAGTTCAGGTTGAAAAATTTGGTTGTGGCCAGAGCACGTCCACAGCTTTCTGGGATGTTTAGTAAGGAAGGTCTGATCTCAGGGAATGATTTCAGAGCTTGTTGGGGCTTTTCTGCCTTCAAAGGCTAAAACTCTGCTTCTTTAGAGAGTTAAATTTGTAACTGTGCTTATTTTGATTCTTTAGGAAGTAATAGAAGCTATTGCTGAATGTGCATTTAAGACATCGCCCTTTCCAATCCTCCTTTCCTTTGAAAACCATGTGGATTCGTAAGTAATTACCACATTTTTCTTGTCTGATGTTTCATTTTTTATAAGGTCTGGGCATGGAATTGTGTGTGCACTTGTGACACAAACAACAGCTCTTGTCCAAAAATGAAATTGGGCCTGTTCTTGAAAACCTTCCTGAATCAGGGCCTTTTGTGTGAGAGAGGGAGTTTGGTTGTGAGAAGAATTTTGCTAACTTTTCACTCTCGGTGTGTCCTGCTGGAATGTAGCAATATTCCAATGAAAACGAAGCACTGTTTCACCTGCTTGTGACCCTATTCTGTTCTATAAACATATTTAGAATTTGGTCTGTCTCGTGTTAGAAGCAGAGGCCAGAACAATGGACTTACAGACTGCAAAATAGGAGTTCTTTTCTGCCAAAAAAAAAAAGGTTTGCGTAAGTTTTTTTTTTTTTTTTTTTTAGTTACAAGAAAAGGACAATTTTTCTGTGTAAGAAAAGAAAAAAGACGAATGAGAGCACTTCTAGTTTTGTCCCAGTGATCTATTTTATTTTTATAGTTCTGAATTTTTTTTCTTTTTTGGCCATTAACTTTGGTTTTGAATGCAGAGACCACGTGATTCAAAGTGAGGTGACATTGACACATAACATGCGCCTTAGCTTAAATTGCCTTTTCCCCTTTTGTGTTTTTTTTGTTGTGAAAACATTTCCACCACTTCTGGGGGCAGTTTGGACTTAAAAACTAATTTTTTGGGTTTTGTTTTGGTTTTGGGGTTTTTTTTCAGTGTGAAATAAAAATATTCTTGGGGGCAGCTATGAATGTTTTAATACAAATCAGAAATGATGTGGGCACTTTTGTTTCTGACAAAGGAAAAGGGTGGGGGCTAAGTGCTTTTCCATTGTTTTAGGAAGAACATTCTTGTCATAAGGGAAGAAACTGGTAGAAGAAGCTATGTAAGAATGTTTTTAAAGAACAGATGTGACAATGCTGATCAAAAATTATGTAGGTAGAACAATTTAAAATCTGAGAGCTGAGCTCCACTGCCTGTATACCTCAGAGGATAAATTTACCTCTTGTGGGCAAATATGTGTTTGCTCTGCACGCATTTCAAGGCCACATGGTTATGATTCAAACAGCTACCTCTTAAATCCTGCTTAGTTATTCCCATCTTCCCCTGAAAGACCACACAGATGCTGTGTTTAATTGCCTTTGCTAATGGCCCCCTCGTTTCTTTTTGGTGTACATTTTGTCACTTTGGACTTGCACTCACCTACTCCTGTAGGTCTGAACTCACAGTGCTTCCAAAGGCAGCCTCTGGCCTTTAGGAAAGATGTCAACTGTCATTTTTGAAAGTATTATATTTTGTACTCATTCTTCTGGATTTATCATAATATACATCCACTCTGTTACTATGAGGCAGAGAAAAAACAACAGCTAAATTATTTCGACCACAGGAGTTACATTTTTCTTCCTTTAAAGTCATTATGACTTAAATCTTTGACTGTTCCAGGGTGACCTGTTCTATTTTAGGAAAGTGAAGAAGTAAAAAGATTTATGAAATAAACTCCTGTCAGACGTAAGTTATATACAAAAGTGGCTTTAAAATTTTAAGATGAAACAGTGTCAGAATTAAAGGTGGTGTGACACTGCAGGAATGTGACAGAAAGGGAACAGAGTTCCTGCTGCATTACTCTGTTATTTACAGTTTGCCCCATGGAAGGCATTGGACCTTTCTCTCCAGAAACCTCCAGCCATGGAATTCGGAATTAACCTGATGTGTCTTCCCTGATACCCTTTTCCATACTTTGCTCAGACACAGGTTTTTAGCAAAGCAAGTTTGCAAAACCACGACCAAATGTTTTCTCTTTCTGAGGCCTTCCTGCTAGTGATTATTTTCTGCTGTAGTAAACGATCAGATTCAGTGTGTGTGTTTTCTGATTTTGCTTTGGCTGAAAATAATTTCTAGTTATTTTACCGACTTCTACAATTACCCCTTAATTCCTTCACTAGTTGCTGGAGAAATCTGCAATTAGTCATGCCACTCACAGAAAAAATCACCTAATTTCATGGAATGCTCCTTTTGTCTTCTCATTTACTTGGAATGTTGTTTTTCTCCTAGATCTTAAGGCTGGAGTTTGTCCTGAATGTTAAAAAAATTGCCAAAGTTTTATTAGAATTGCTGTCAAACAAATCTCGTTTCATCAATTCCTACTTGTAGGGGACCAAATTTATTTTCTGCTTTTCAAGTTGCAAAAGTCATTTGTGAAATCCTGGTCCCCTAGAAATTTTGGCATTGGCTGAAACAGAAATATGGTTTTAGCCTATGTTCATGGCTTTTAAACAGACTGCAATTATCAGAGGTAAATAAGTTTTCACATCACCCCCATAGATATGACAGTGCTAATCACCACTGGACTTAAAATGCAATTTTTTTTCCTTCTGGTTTTTGTTCATGGGAATATTTTTGACGCTTTTTGTCCACCTAGGGGAAAAATCACTTTTTAGCACATTGTGTAAATCAGCTCATTTTCTTTCCTTTGATGTGTTTCCTAGAAGGGCTCCTCTCCAATATCTTCATGGCACATGGAGGATTTTTATTTCCTATACTACAACTGCACTAATAGTGTGGTTTTTCTTGCCTGTTTTTGTGGAACAAAAAGTTAAGAAAAAGAGGCAAGCATGTAACTTTTAGATGACATAAAATATTATGTAGGCCATCGTTTATAGCGAAGTCAAAACATGCCCACTGAAAAAAAAGACCACCAAAACAAGCTGTGGTTCTGTGAAAAAAGCAGAGAAGTGCCCTGAAAATGTTGAGAAGACCTCAAGGAGACCTTGACGTTTGAAATGGGGCTTGCAAGCCGATAAGCAATCTGCAAATCTGAAAGCAGACACTCTATAATTAGAAATGCACTGATGACATAGCAAAAAGGTTAAGTGATCCTTGAGCAGTATCCATATAAGATTGCTTCCAAGATTAAATTTAATTACAGTTATTCATACTGCTGGTTTCTGGCTGGAATTGTTGCTTCAAATATTAACAGGATTTTTATCACTTTTTCATCCCACACTTCGAATTATTTTAGACTCTTCTGGGAAGCATCTGTGCCTTTGTCTTATGCAGAGGAAGTATCTCTGCAGAAGTGATAAAAATGTAATGTTGGGAGCAGTAGTTGTGCCAAGGAGCCTCTGTGGTTGACCTTCATAATAGGCATGATACAAACACGGTAAAACAAAGTGCAGGCAAGACAATAATGGCAACGAAAACATTTCTTAATATTCTTTGTATTTCCGTATCTCCAGGTATCACATCCCCTTGCCCTGGCACATTTTGGGGGCATTTATAATTAGTCTGTGTGCTACTTGTCTATGTCTGCACAGTAAAAATCATAAAGTCAGCTCTTTTCAGACAATCAATTTTCACTACAATGCAAGAATGCTGAGAGAATTTCCAGTAACAGGTGTGGATGAAAACATACCTGCCTTTTTGACTTCGTAACAAAACTGGGGAACGTATTGATTTAGAAAATTCAGTGTTTCTGTTGCTCTGGTTCATAATCTTCAAAGAGTAGAAAATAAAAATAAACTGGTATTCCAGAATTTTAAAACACTTGAATAGGGATATGTAATCTGCTATTCCTAATGATCTCTCTTGCAACGATGCATACATAGGGATGTATATGTTAGGGAGAAAGAGAACACTAAAAAACTACCACAGTTAAATGCTGGTACTCCTAAATGTTTTTTTATTCCCTCTTAGACACTTTTAAAAAGTATCTGTACACATAGTCTAGTTCACAAAGAAAAGTAATTTTGTAACGTCAAGATTCTCCTAGTTCGGCCTTGTTTACTACCTCAAAGGTTTCTTGGGGTGTTAAAACCCATTAGTTTTTCATGTAATTTTCCTACTTTCTGCCTGTGGGATGCAGTGACATTGGAATTTATACGCTGAACCAACATAATGTTGCATTACATTTTTCTCGTTTGCAAAAATGAAAGTTCTCACTGTGCTCTCTTTGAGGTAAACATGTAATTAAACACAGAAGATCAGAAGAATTTGTTCTAGCTGTGGTGGTGGCTGGGAATTTATTACATTTAACTCTTGCTTTTTCATTTTTTTTGAATTCCTGCGGAGAGCTCTTTTTGGAGTTGTGTCCATTTAAAGATGATGATGATGATGTCACATCTAATTACTGCGGATTCAATAAATGTGCTCTTTTGATTCAAGGAGTTGTCCTTTGAACTTTCTGGGTTCTGAGAGTATGGATCTGTTCAAAACACACACCGGTGGAGAAGACTGAAATAAAACTCCCTCTAAGGACCCCTGGATTTATGGCACATGCACATTCTGCTGGAGTGGTGCCTTTATTTCCCTCGGTAGCTGAGGGCTGGAAATATCCGACACAATGTCCCATCCTGGTCCGTTCCTCCATCACCTTCTCCCGTGAGGGTTCTTCGTTCTGCTGCCTTGCTCGTCTGCAGCTTTGTTTTCCATCCTCAGCTAAAAGTGCCTTTTAGCTTCTGTGCAGAATTGGCTGCATGCAAAACACAGCATTCATGAAACGCTGTCGGGATTTAAACTGCATGCAGCTCTTGCTTTGGGGAATAATTGAAAGCCTCCTCTCAGTCTTTTTGTCAGTGACTGAGCTAATGACTGCTTCAGCCCCTATCTGCTTCCAGGGGCAGCCAGGATGCTGATCCCAGGGAAATTGCATTTTCTGATTGAAATGTCATTTGGCCACCCAACCTTTTTCTCAGCTCTGGTTTGGCCACGCTGACCCTGGGAGTTGATAACCACTGACCAGCTGGGCACAGCCAAGGGTTGAACTCCTGGTTTGCAAGAGAGAAATGAGCTTTCTTTTTTTTTTTTTTTTTTTCCTCTATACCCAGCTCTATTTTGTCATGAAAAGTAGCTCCATGGTAACATAATGGCTTACAGCATCCCTGTCTCTTCCATGATATGCAGATCCTAATTAACTGGAGCTGAGGAAGTTATATTAAGCCATGCAAACCTGTCCTTTAATCGAGGCTTCCCAACAGAGTGTCAAAAAAAGGAAACTTTGAAAGATGCCTCAGCTCAGATGCTACGCATTTTAAACAGACGCATGTAACAAAAATACTCAGTTTTCTAAAATTAGAGAGTGACTGTGGTACTGAGCTGCATTTTGAGATGATTGGAATCATGTTTCTGAGCCATAAAACCTCTCTTCAGTCCTGAAACTTCCATCACGGATATGCAGGACTTGTTCCATCTTTTGGTTGCACTTTGGGAAAATTGGTTATAAGTAGAGTTTGCTGAGGTTCAGCAAACATAGAGGATGTTGTGAAAACTGCTGTAGTGCAAGAGAAATGCCAGGCATGTGTATAAAGTAACACGAGGTGGAAAATATTTAAATTTTGAATAAAAGTATTGCCTGAAAGAGGAAAGTTAATGTTATGATTGTTTCACCGTTATTCCATTGACTTGTGCCTTTACTTCCTGTATGTTCTTTCTGATAAACTCCATCGGGGGAATTGAAATAATTGCATGATATATGCAGGTCTCACTGAAAAATTCACAGCTATTGGATGAGGAAATTATATCTAGTTTGGGGCTATTAGGTACTCCGTTACTGCTGCTTCCACTCTGGAGCATTAGTAGGACTCATTTCTCTCTTTCTTTTCTTCCCTTCAGCCCTAAACAACAGGCAAAAATGGCAGAGTACTGCAGATTAATATTTGGAGACGCACTGCTTATGGATCCATTGGAAAAATACCCGGTAATGTGCCTTGGTGTTTATCACATCACAAATGTCTGCATGAATTTTTATTTAAGTGTCTCAGTCCTGTTCTATTTTTCATATAAAACCTTTCAGTCTAAAGGTGGGAGTTAAGCAACGTGAGCTGTTGGTGACTTAAGCATCACTTCTGTTGCAGAGATTGCCCTGATAGAGTGAATTGTGATCTTTTAAATGCAATTGATCCTCATAGCTGCCGTTTTAAAATGTAGGCTCTCATATCTGAGCTAATACTTATTTTGGTTATTACTGCAGACATCTCATAAAGCATTTTTCTTCCTAAGTGCCCTCAGTAGCCCTGTTACATTTAATGTTGACATTGCCTCTTGTGCAAAATCCATTTCATTTTAACAGGGCTTACAGAGGTTACAGACCTCTCCTGTACCGTGTGGTCCCTAAGAAACCGCCACTAAACTAAGCTGGTTTCTTCTGCTGTTCTAACAAATCTCTCCTCTCTCTTCCTGGAAGCTGGAAGCTGGGGTTCCTCTCCCAAGCCCTATGGATTTAATGTACAAAATCCTGGTGAAGAATAAGAAGAAGTCTCATAAGTCAGCAGATGGGAGTGCAAAGAAGAAGCTGTCGGAGCAAGCTTCCAACACTTGCAGTGATACATCCAGTATGTTTGAGCCTTCCTCCCCCGGAGCAGGTAGGACTTGGATCTACTGATAATCTTCTCCCTCAGGCACAAATGCTTATTTACAGCTCCAATCCCATCCCTTGGCAGGGCTCTAGCAAGGTAAAGGTGCACCAGTGTGGGCTGCTCAGCAGGAAACAGCACTCAGGTGTCGTGATCCTGGAGTCTGTTCTGAGAGGGCTCGTGGCCGAGGAATTCTCATGGAATGACCCAGGGCTCACTGATGTGTGCTAACATTTCTCTGCACTGCTTATTAAGGACAGGGAGCTGCCAGCTCCTCCACCCTTGGCTGCCTTTCCTGTGTGCCCAAGCCCAAAATCAAATATAAATGTTCTCTTTTCCCTGTTGCTTCTGGGCTGGGCCTGCCATTCTTTGGTGCCCTTTCAGACAGAACCCATTGCTCAGGAGAGCTGCAGAGGGTCTGCACTGCCTCAGGGTTTAGGATAAAGGGATGAGATCCCTGTTCCTCAGGCCGGGAAGGCTCAAACTGCTGTTGTCCTGCATTAGTTGGGAACGTGTCAATGCCCTCTGTTAAAGGTGCTATAAGATGTTCTTCTATTCCAGAGGTGGAAATAGGCAGAAATAATAAAATCTCTATATCCTGATTCCCAGCCCTGTTCCCTGCACTGGAATTTCCTCTCCTACTGGGACTGAAAATTTGTGTTCTTATAAGCACAGACATTTATGCCCCAGCAGTAGAAAACTTACAGAGTAAATTGAAAGCTCTGCTGAAATGTAAGTTCGTTGCCATTTGCCATTTACAAAGTTTTTCCCATTGTTTGTAGTTTTTTCTAAACTCTGATTAACTGAGCTGAAAATTTTCATGCTGGCAGTTTGCCCCAAGCTGAATTAACAAGAAAGAAATCCTGCTTCATTTGTGGATAACATTGTTTATCCTATTAGCAGCAAAGAAAGGGTTTTCAACTGTTGTTTTTAAGAAACTGTGAAAAGGGCATGCTTTGGAGTACGCTTTGGATTTCAAAGGACCTGGTGTCAGGGATGACTTAATAATATTTTCTTGATTTGCTTTAGACAAATCTCAAGCAGGAGAAAAATAAGTGTGTGTTCCAACTGCCTCCTTTCCAGCATTTGACATCAGCCCTGTGTTCCTAAGTCTCCATTTTTGTTATCAGCACACGGTGAGGACAGTGGCAAAGAACATGGCCTTGGCTTTCTGAGGGCCTGGGCTGCAGAGAGGGCGTCAGCTTTGCCTTTCAGGAGCCTCCCTAGGAGCTTTTCTAGGAAAAGACCTGGGCTGTGAATAAAGATGATGATGATGATGATGATGCGAGGCAGAAGGGTCAATCCCATAATAGGGTGTGTAATTTTACAAATGAACTGTGACTATTACGCCTGTATTACCTCTGTAACAGCCTCTGATTATAAAGATGAGCACTTGCAAATTGGAAAATGCTGGAACTGAGACCGCAGAATTGCTGTGGTCACTTTGTTCATCCATGACTGCCAAAACACATTGCTTGTAGTCCTTGTGTCAGCCTCTGTTTTTTGCTTTAGGACTTGTGTCTCTTTCTGAGAATGCAGTTAGTCAATATTTTTCCTCTCTCTGTCATTCAATACTTGATCCTAGATAGAGCATCCTCAGTGAGTTTCTGTGGGGGTATCCAGGCTGCCTGTGAGCTCCTGACAAACAGCAATGAATTTATCTCAACGATACCTGTGGGAAGTGCAATAATATTAAACCAATTTTCTCTAAGGACAGACGAATCTGACAGAACTTAAGAACGCTTTAGGGATGACTGACGAGGAACACCCAGAATGTCATTTTTCTAGAGTACTTTGAATTTTTAAGTATTCAGAGCTCCAGAGATTACAGCTACAGCTTACAGCTATGAGAATGCAGCATTTCTGTAAATCAGGTGCCAGTTTTTCTGTTTGTGGACAGCTAAAAATAAATTATTCACCATTTTATAAGAACACTGTGCTAGTGAAGTTTCCACATGACAGAGCCCAAGAGTCACCGTGACACCCCTCTTCTCACATCTCCATATTGGCAATGTGTCATCCTGGAGCTCTGCAAGCCTTGTGCTTCTCTGCACCCAGGACCAGTTTCTCTCTGGAGTAATTCAATTAATCAGGAGCCTGATTCTTGACATTTCTCAGCATTAAGTGTTTCAGTACTCCAGGCTTAATATAATCTTTACATTTAGCTACTTGGACATATTCTTCAAACTACTCTGTTGGGTTGTATAGCTCCTGTCAGACTAGCTGCTGATCTGTAGGAGAAAGTTGTGCTGATTTAGCCTTCTGAAGATTCTAAATGAGTTTTTTCACAGCAGTGCAAAAAAAAAAGTGGAAATTCGTAGTGGAGTTGATATCAAGATTCGCTGTGTCTTACA
This sequence comes from Chamaea fasciata, assembly GCF_029207755.1. Classification (NCBI taxonomy): domain Eukaryota; kingdom Metazoa; phylum Chordata; class Aves; order Passeriformes; family Sylviidae; genus Chamaea; species Chamaea fasciata. The sequence goes on along the minus strand of NW_027094088.1, from coordinate 7,222,955 downwards.
CTGCTTGAGGTCAGATTTAAACCCAAGTAAACCCACGTTTTTGATGTGTTATAAGACCATATAAAAGTGTAGTGCTGGTGAAATAGTAGCAATAATTAAAGAAAGAATTCTGAGCTTTGTAGGATGCCTTGCAAGGATGCCCATGAAACTGATGTAGGAAGTGACTTCAACACATTTCAGTGGAAAATCTTTTTCTAAAAGTAGAGCAAAGCTGACAAAGCAGGAGAATAATTTCTGAGATAACCCTTGCCAGATAGATTGCAGTTTTGGTAAACAAGCATCTTACACCTGGCTGGCCTTGCACAATGAACAGAAGTAAGCAAGCAAGATTTCCAAAGAAATTCTGTCACAGTGCAGAAGGAACAGTGGCAGTTCTGCAGGGACGTGCATTTCACCAAAAGCAGGCCTATACTGAAAGGAGCTAAAACTTGCAACTGGAGCAGTATTGAAACATTGTTAAATAAGCAAATTGTTAGTTTCTTACTGATAGCAGGATGGTTCTGTCAGAGCAGTGGGTGCTGCAAGGAAGGAGTCATGGAAGATGAGAGAGAGGGCAGAATTGGCTCCATGTTTTCGTGATGCCTAAATGCAAAACTGGATAAGAGGTTTTAGGCTCATTGTGTGTAACTGCTGCTGGTGCCAGCGGAGACCATGGCCCATTGTTACAAAGCAGAATGGTTTATCAAATTGAATGAAGTTTGTTTTTCCCTTTTTAAAAATCGTCAAGTGCTGATGTACAGTGGAAAAAACCCCAAAGGTGATTCCCCCCCCCAGGGGTGCTGGTGGCTGCCTAAATGTTGCAGAGTTAACACGCTGTGCCAGCAAGTACCACCTTCATCATTCATCCTGGCCATTGTTTTGAAAGGCTCTGAGAAAGCAGATTACAAGATTCCTCTGAATTTCAAGCACTGTCTAACCTTTGGTTTTATTAGGCTCTCAGTATCTGTCAGGATGATGAGAATGGATAATGTTTAGCATGCTGCTTCCTCGACCCAGGGATTTGGCTTGTCATTCCCAGCTCTCCTGATCATCCTGCAGTCAGTATTACTGTGTTGAAGCCCTCTACCCATCAGCTGGGTTTCAGCCTCCTTTGTCCGCTCGTCATTTTTCCCAGAGAGCACTTTTATATGTCCTCCACGCTGCCCCACTCACCTGGGACAGTTCCTTGAAAACATCCTTAAAACATCTGCCCTGTTATTTCACCAGAGTTTCCTGTGCCCTTCTGCCTGTGAGTGATTGGCAGTATCTGCATTTTAACTTGTGGTAGGGAGCAGCATCCTCTAATTTCTTGATATTTTTTTATCTGCCTCTGTCCATGGACAGGTTTTTGTTTGGCTTCCTTGGAGAAGGACTCTATTTTCGCTGTGTTTGTGTGTCACAGAGCACTGAAGAGGTCCTGCGCTGACCTGGGTTTGCAGTCCCATCTAAATGCAGACAGCAATGATGGCATTACAGCTAATTGTCCCTTAGAAACCCTCTAGCATGGCTTTGTGTCCCTGCCATGAATCAGGGAGAGAGGGCTGGGTGTGAGCACAGGGCCCTGCTGCTGGGGGAAAGGCAGTGCAGATGTACCACACCTCCTGAAACGCTCATTTTGATTCCATGCTGGCCGTCCTGTGTGTTACTTGTCCTGGTTTTGCTGGCTGATGCAGAACTTGAAAATGAGATTTGATCTCCTTGGGAGTATTTGTGTTAAATGTTTTTAAATAAACGAACCATGTGTTGTGTTTTTTCCTCGCTGGACACTCCCAGCTAGAACAGGCTATCATGTACCTCTTATCTCAGAAGTGCAAGCCGGCCAAAATCTGCCCACCTCCCCCTTCTTGTGTTCTATGCAGAGGGTTATTTTGCCAGTCTGGTTAAATCAGCTGGGAGCTCCCCATCCAAAGATTGTCAGTGCAAATCCTGTGAGAGTTTGGCTGGCTCTCTGCATTGTGCTGAGGCTCCCTGAGCCATCCCTTGAGCCTGTTGAGCAATCATGTTATTTCCTTCAATGAAATGTTCAGGGGGAAATGTGTTGATGAATAAAAGCCTGACATTTCAACATCTGCATCTGGAAGGAAACGCAGGCTGGGTAGTCATCGCTGGGTTGGGGACGGCACACTCGTGTGCTCGCCGTGCTCGGATGGGGCCCACTGGGCCAGATTCGATGCCTGCTGGAGCAAAGAGTTTGGCCTTGGGATTAGGCCCCAGGCTGACAGGAGGAGCTGAGACTGAATTACCACTCTCTGGAGAATTCGGGAACGCTGCTCAGTAGTTAGATTTTCGTGCTGCCGCTGCTGAAGAAAGCTGGAAGGTTTGTGGAATAAAATCGTCAGGGAGAGCTGTGGCTCTTACAGGTGCGGATAGGTGACTGCAGGATAAGTAAATCTTCCTTTCCGGAATCTCGAGATGCACAGGGTACACTGTATGACAGCCAGGCCCACAGGAGGAGGAGTTTCTAAAGACAAAAATAAGCTTGATATTCCTTAACGGTTTAATTTCTGATGCAACCAATCAAAACATTTTGAAGGCGAGGGGAGGCTTTTGTTAATTAACATTAAAGAAGTTACGTCTTGCCCGTGGAAATTTGATGAGCGCACTGCAATTGGGAGCGAGGCAACAAATGTGTTTTATTTGGTCCCGTTTACTCCGGCTTTTCAGGGGGAGGATGAGCCTCAGGCATCTCCTGCCATTGCTTGGTTTGCACTGCCCTCAGCTGGCGCGGCTCAGCTCGGCTCCGGAGCCCTGGCAGGCGCCCCAAATTGCTCTGCCGAGGGAATTGGTGTGAGCTCCTGCAGCTCGCCTTCTGTGCCTGACCCTCCCAGCTGTGCTGCCCCGGCGCAGGGGCTGTGGCCTGTCCACAACAGCTGGATTCTGCTGGGCAGCCCTCGGTGGCACTGCAGAAGCTCATCAATTTTCGTTGGGATTTCTTCACCCCGTGCAGGCCGGTGCTTCCCAAAGAGGGTGAGGCATTCCCTGCAGTCCTGCACGGACCCTGCAACAGCAGGAGTTTGAACTCACTCCTCCAAAGCCTGGGGCTGCGTCCCAAACTCGGGAATATGTCAGAGCGGTCTGTGAAACTCTCCCCACACACTGAGCAGCACACTGCACTCTTCTCTCAGTGCTGATTGCCAAAGAATAAGCGTCAAGCAGCTGCAAAGGAAGAGTTCTTGTTTGGTTGGGCAATAGGAGCTCAAATCGGTGCCGAAGATGGATGAGTCCCTCGAGAGCGGTGTGTTTGATTGGTGCTGTGACAAAAAGCACACGTACAGCGCCGGCCGCTCCGAGCAGTGCTACTTGCACATCTTTCTTGAATTTGTCACTGATGATTGTGGCTGTTGCCTCAGCCGGTCATTATCTTCTGCTTGAAACCTTCCAGGAGAAGCAGACATGGAGAGCGACGACGACGATGACTACGATGATGACTGTAAGAAGTCGTCGATGGATGAAGTAAGGGCGGAGATGTGTTTTGGGGGATTGGGTCGGCTCCGGTAGCTGCGGGTTGGCGCGTGTTACCCGGAGTGGAGCTGCCATCCAGTGGAGAAAGGGAGGCAGAGCACCGGGAAGCGCAGCGCCGGCTTTTCCAAGCTTTGGTTGTTGGTTGGTTTGGAAGCACATCTTTACTTTGTTTATTTATACTTTTATTTTCTCAAGATTAAGAACAAACAGCACCAGAGCAGATATGTTTTAGGCAGCTGCCTGTGGTGCGTTTAGCGTTTAGCATTGTTGGAAGAAAAAAATGGACATCACAAACTTAGAGCTTTATTCTTTATCCAGTAGTACTGATAAACATGCTCAGCACTGTGCATGGGTAGAGCTAATGCAGTCCCTTCCCTGGGAGCCACGGAAAAAGAATGAATAGAGCATCAGTTTAATGTAAACATTTACATCTTCCAGCCCATTTTGTTCTTTCCTATGTGACATTCCCTACATGAAGCATTGCCTTCTCTAGCCAGGAGCAGTGAAAGACACCACAGTTGATAGAAAACTGGGCTTTAGCGTTTGTGGCTTCTGATGGACAGACCAAACTGCAGCATTTTCCCTTCTCTTCCCCAGGGTACTGCTGGAAGTGAGGCTATGGCCACAGAAGAGATGTCTAACCTGGTAAACTACATTCAGCCTGTGAAGTTTGAGTCATTTGAAGTATCAAAAAGTAAGTAAGAAACATCTTAAAATTACCTGGCAAGTGTTTGGCAGAGTTCTGCAGAAACGCTGCTTGGCTTCCTCTCAGTTAGATATAGGAACAGAGACAGAAAATGTTCCCTTGGTATCCAGCCAAATAAATCCATTTGTGTTTTGAAACCTCTTTTAGTCTAAATATCCAACTCCATCAACAGCAAACATGCTGACATTTCAAAAACAGTTTTGAAAATTATGTGCTTATATTGTCTTTGTTGTCCGTGACTGAAGAGTAACTTAAGCAGTTTGAGAAAGGTGGTAATAAATATTCCTACTTTTATTTTGCCTCTGGTACTTCTACAGAAGATTCAGGGCAAGCAGAGCCTGCCCTTCCCCGCACGCAAATTCACTTTCCTGCCTCTGTGTGTTGTTAAGAAAGGGCCATAATTTCACCCCCTGCTGGCTTTTACAGAAGAGGCCTTGCTAGGAATGCACTCAGTGCCATCCTCGGTAAACACTGCAGCATCTCTGCCTTCCTTGATGCACACCCCCCCACTGCTTGCCTGCCCTTTTTCACTTTGTTTTGACAGGTTTTAATGTGCTTTTGGAGCTTTTTAGTTAAAGGGGTGTACGCAGCATTTTAATTTATTCCGGATTTGTGGTGTCCTTGGCAGAGGACAGGTAATTGTTGCCTAAGTCCATGTCTCTATACAAGATTTGGCATTTACTTGTGAATAATAAACATGTAAGGAGTTCCCAACTGTTCATTTGTATGTGGGTATTTATACAGATACCACACATGAGCAGTCACAGAATCATGCAGGGAGCTGTGCTTGTTCCCTGTAGTAGTGTCCCTTTGGGTGTTGATAATCTCTTCCAGCTCTAATGAGAGTTACAAGAACACAGTGGGAAGGAGATGTGCCTTCTGGAAACGAAGCCATGTGAATCCTAGCACTACGAGTTGATGCAGCTGTTACAAAATTGTCTCATGTAGGGTTTTTTGGGGGCTGGGTTCTGTTCACATGCCTTTGCCTTTCTGAGTTTTGGTTTTTGTAAAGATCTGCTGCTGACCAGATTTTTCTCCTGTGTCCTGATGTCACCTTTGATCAATGATTCAGTTTCACTGACAATTAACAATATGAACTCATACTGTTAAGGAATTAAATTTTTGGTGTTTGTGTCAAAAAAATCATTATGTGGTAAATATGGCCCTAGGTGGTAAACGTTGCTGGCTGGCTGAAGAACGACTTGGGTGTTCTGGTCTTAGTCTTGGCCTGGACTCATTGCTGGGTCTTCATTAAATGAGCTGAATAAAGAAGGGATTAAATGAGGATTGTTTTATGGTTTGCTATCTATCCAGCTATTTCACAAAAATTTTACTTTTGTTCATTGACCTCACTTTCTTAAATATAGAGACCCATACTTTCCTTTTATAGAGTTTTATAGTTTCACTGTTGGAGCACTTTTCTAATTTATTATTTTTTATCCAGGGTTTGTTTGGATTTGTGATCCAGACCTCTGTGGTGATAACAGTACCTCACCGCTTCTGTCATTCTGGTTTTAAAAGTGCATTTTCTGGTCTTGCATCCGAGTTGGTAACAGAAATATTGAATTGCAGTGGATCTGTACCAGTCCCCTGATTGCCCTCACTAGAAAGATTCCCTCTTCTCTGGCAGCAAGTAGCTGTAACTGTATTTTTCGTTTTTTTTTCCCGACAGTTTTCAATGAGTTATTTGTTCACTCTGCAGTAATTTGCTCCTGATAAGATGGCACACTGTAGTGTATCACGAGAGAGAAATGTCTCTCCTGCACGGTCTTTTCTTCAAACAGGCAGGTCCCTTAATCCTCTCCAGATATTACAAGGAAATAATTGTGCTTATTTTAATTACGAGTCTGATTAAGCTCTGCACAGTTGGTAACCAAATCCTTTAACAGCTACCAGCTCTGGTTTCCTACAGATGCTCTACTTTAAGACAAGGCTGAGAAATAAGAGTTTATTACTACAAGAAATTCTAGCATCTACATTCTAAACAGGATAAAACCAGTATACTTGTGCTGCTAGTGCTTTGCCATCAGTAGGGGGGTAACTGGAGTAAGAATAATCTGAGTGTCCTTATGAGAAGCTGAGATGGAGGTGAGCCAGCTGGAGAAAGAAAGGATATTGTGTGTTAGAAAGGAGGAGGGAGTGGTAGGGGAGCAGCCTTAAGGGAATAACAGGAATTTTTTTGCCATTAGGAGATAACAACGATTGATAGTAGCAGTAGCATGATGGTTGCTGATTAGGAATCAGCATAATCACCATAAAGGGTGAGATCATGCTCTCCTAGAGGCAGAGAATTACTTTTGGAAACCCATGTTCATCCTCTGACTCTTCAGCATAGGGTGAGAATAGTTTGTAGTTCCCAGGCTGGCAGCACATTTTCCTCTCACAGTGGCCCAAACAATCCAGTTCCTCATTTCTTTGGATCCACTGCTTCCTTTTTGGCTCCCTACGAGGACAGTGCCCACCTGTTTCTGTCCTGCTGCTCCTCTGTGCTTTGGTTCAGTTTAATCCCTCCCCTGCAGCTTCGCAGTTTGACTTTGGGGAGCTGGCCAGCCCTGCCTCCTGGCTGTGCCTGGATTGCTGCAGCACAGTTACAATCCTTTCTAAACCTGCGCGAGGCCAGGCCTTTTCTCTGCCTTAACGTTTGCTTTCAATGAAGTGGTGAGGCTGGAAGGATCTTGCTGCAATGCAGGCACTGATCCCCTCACTTTTAAACAGATCAGTGCTGAGCGAGTTAATGGATTTGACCTCCGGAGCTGTGACCCTTCTAGGCAACCACAGGGCTGATTGGGATGAGGTGGGAAGCCGTTAGTTTACGGAAATCCTTACCTCTGGACAGACGTAAAGGCACTGAAGCTAGCAGGGTCTTGACTTAGGCTCTGCTGCATCCTGATGCCTGGCTGCATTAAAAGGCTGTTGCCCCCATCAGGCAAAGGTGAGTGACAAGTGATGCACAATTTAATGTTTACTCCTACCAGCTCAGCCGTGGAGGAGGAGCTGTTCTCCACTGGTGGAACAGAAAGTTTGACCAAATTAAAGAGATCATAGAAGTCTGATGTAAATTGGGGATTAGATCTGAATCCCTGCTGGGACACAGGAGTGCACCCCCAGGGATGGTTGGATAGTGGTGTTTCGTGGCTTTGACAGCTGTGACCTTGTCCCTGATGTACCAAGAGCCACTGCAGGCACAGCACCGCTCACTTTAATCTGGTATGGACGTCAGTTATCACAGCTCCAAGTGGCTCCCAGCCCTCACATCAGCCTGCAGAGACAAGCCATAGATCCAGCAGTGCCCACAGCAAGCTGCTGCAGCACCTCTGTGTCACAGATGTGACCTCTGGGCTCACTCTCTCAGGTACACCCACACGGTGTTTGCCCCCACTGTTGCCTGCAGCTGGTCCAGCATCAACCTCAGGCAGCACCAGTGCCCCTAATTTGGGCAGTGCTGCTGTGAGTGCAGATGGAGCTCTGAGTGTGTGCAGGGCAAGGTCACGGCTGTCAGCAAACCTGTGTGCAAATTCCTTGGGATCTGGGTGAAAAGAGCTGGTGAACTGTAGGTGGGATAAGAGGACTGGGACTAAACCGCGTGAGTTTGTGCTCTAACCTGTCCCTGGTTTTATCTCCCCTCTCAACCTGCAGAACGCAACAAAAGCTTTGAAATGTCTTCCTTTGTGGAAACCAAAGGACTTGAGCAGCTTACTAAGTCTCCTGTGGAATTTGTGGAGTATCCTTGACTTTCAGAAAGCGGCTTCCTAAGTCTTTCTATATCTGAGATCTGCTACAGAGCTTCATTGGAATTCAGAGACAGGAGCTGGGGAAATAGGGAACCCAAATGAAATTTGTAGATTTGACTGTCTTTCTAAATGAATTAATTGGTCTGAGTTCTGATGAGCTAATTTAAAAACTGGCATGAGTCCTTGTGCTGTGGGCTAGGACTAAAGGGAATAGGCATAAATGACATATTGAAGACCTAATTCTTTGTATTCTGATTGTTAAATTTATCATCGTGTATGGAGTGGTAAGAGTTATGGTGAGCAAATTGTCAAAATGTGGCTGACTTTTTTGCTGTCACATAAGAGTGCTAGCTTTCCCATCATACCTCTACTGATTTATTGCCACACAATTTCTCAGTTTTTTTGATTTTTATAACTTCTAAAGAAAAGCTAAGGAACATTCTGGTTAGACCTTTTTATGTTTCTCAATATCTCTCCTCGTGGTTGCAGTTAAGAATGAATGAGGCAAAATAGATAAACAGATAAAACAGTGCCTCAAAGGAGATTAATAGAAAGCTCCTTCCGAAGGTTGCCTGCAGCACATTCTCATCTCAGAGATTTGTAGACTTAACCATAAGATGTGTACACTTGTCATTTCTGTCCATGTAGAGGCCAATTCTAATTCTAATCAGAAATCCAGTTTTTAACTGAACACTGCTCCAGAGGAAGATTCACTGTTTACGGCCAACTGGCCTGTGTAAATGTCATCCTAGGAAAATCCCAAAGTAGGAACCATAAAGATAAACGGAATTTTATGAATGCGATCTTCCTAATGCGTCTGCCTGTGCTCTTTCCTTGCTTATTTTGAGTACTCTATGCAGGAACAAGCAGCACCTTTAATTGCCCCATATTTATCATGTCTCCTACAAAACTGCGGGCGTCTGGAAGCGTGATGGTTGCAGAAATCCAATGAGGAGCCTGTTGCCATTCTGTAAAGAATTACCTGCATTTAACCCTGCAGCTGCTCTTCTCACTTGCCAGGAGATTTTTGTCACGTGTTCTGTACCTTAACTACCCACTGTTCAGATACAACAAAATGCAGCTGAGCCGGATTTACCCAAAAGGAACACGAGTAGACTCTTCCAACTACATGCCACAAGTCTTTTGGAATGCCGGCTGCCAGATGGTCGCCCTCAACTTCCAAACCGTGGGTAAGTCGTGCTGTTCTCTGGATTTGGAAAGCTCTACATGCCCACTTCCCTGACAGACTTGCTGATTGATAGGTAGGAATGGTTTTATTTGTCAAAAATTATCTAGGGATTAAAGTATACTATACAGCTGTTAGTTAAAATGTTTAACCCCAGGCATGTACTGTTTCTGTTACAGTCGGTATGAAATTACGGTATGGGTTTTTTTTTTTTAATTTTATTGCTTTTTGAAATTATTATCTGTCCAGAAGATAACTCTTACCAATGTTTTTAACATCCAGATCTGTCTATGCAAATAAACATGGGAATGTACGAGTACAATGGCAAAAGTGGATACAGGTTAAAGCCAGAATTCATGAGAAGGCCAGACAAGCACTTTGATCCGTTTACTGAGGGAATAGTGGATGGAATAGTAGCCAACACTCTGTCTGTCAAGGTACGTGTGTAGCTGGTGGAAGTGCTCTCATGGCAGTGCCAGAGCATGGATATCTTTATATTTCTGTGCTGCAGTGGCCTAGGAAGTGACTATGCTAAACCAAGAACATAAAATTAATTTAATTTCGTGGAGCAACATTTAATTTTTAAATTCTGCCTCGCATTTCGCATTGTAGGATAAATGAATATATTTTTATTGTATATATTCTTTGCCATGGAAGTAATTACAGAATCACAGAACTGGGAAGTGAATGGATTTAGGAGCAGTTTGGCTGTGTTTTGAGAAACAAAGGGCTGGATTTAAAACATGCTGTTGGGAAGTGGGAGGTTGGACTGGAATAGCTAGAACACTACATGCTTAGTATAAATAAATGTTTCTGGTTTTCTGAAAGTTCTCCAGCAGGACTGTGGAACCATAAATGTCAGCTGCAATTCATTGCCAACTTGTTCTTCCTTGTTCCTTTTTAAGGACCTCTAATGAAGTTCAGGGGCTGCCAGGAATCTGCAGATTGAGAATTACCTGAAGAAGTGTTTGAGGGGATAGATTGCATTGGCTGTGGCAGGGGGACAAATTCACTTGGTGTATCTCCAGCTGTAAAACCATAAACTTCCTGGAATCCTGCTACTCCTTTAATGGATTTGTCCATTAAAACTGCCTCTGTATTATAGAGTCCAACTGCAAAATATCCTCCTGTTTTCACTGAGGGAAAACAAGTATTTCCTCTCACGCTGCAGGCAGAAGTGCAGCAGAGCCGAGCTGGGAGGGATGTGGATAAAGGAATAATCTGGTGATATGCACAGTAATAGGAGAGGATGTGTGGGGTGACCTTTTGAGGTGACCTGCAATCACAGAAGCTTTCAGGCCCCTCCTGTGGGTTTAGAGGCACTTTCTTCGGCAATTAGAGCAAATGGAGGTGGAAGTCATTCAGCAGCCATGGGGAGATGCCGAGCTTTTTAACGGGAATGAGCATGCAGGAGTCAGGGGACAGCTGTCAGAAGGCAGCTGCCTCTGCCTGCTCAGGGAGGGCTCTGCTGGTCACTGTCAGTGCTCACACAGGCAGAGCTGGCACTGGATTAAGAATTGCTTTAGGCAAGCCTCAATTTGTTGAGGTACAGTGACAGTGCTGCACACTCCTGTGCCTCTTCAGCTGTCTGAAGCAATTGCAGACCTTTCTTTCACTTTTTCAAGCTGAGAGTTGTGCTGCCTGTTAAAAATAAGAACTGGGAAAGATCAGCTCTTTTACAATTTCATTTTCATATTAAAAGTCCTCTGTGAAGAGCCTTTATTAGAATATAAACTTCTAAGATTGTTTTCTCCCTCACAGCTAAAAGCATATACATAATTTCTCTGCCATTTAAACCTCTGTTTTCTTCAAGCATTCTTTGAGCCAGTTGTTGAGACTAGATAGAACTTAAGAGTTCTCAGGAAATAGGCATGCAGACTGAGGAAAAGATCCAGGTGAGCGTTCCTGCTGAGGGAAGGGCAGCAGCATGATCTGAACCACATTATTGCTCATAAGGGAATTCAGGACTACAGGGTCACAGGAAACCAGGCCTCACAGGTTTTTTTTTTCTGTGTCTGCAGTTAAATACTGGGGTTTTTTCTGTTTATAGTGGGCTCAGTGTTGTTTTGGTTATATTATAAATGCCTACTATGTGATCATTAATGAGAAAGAAGGATGCATCTGCATTACAGCCACTCATTTCCTAATCCACCACAGTGATCTCTAACGATGCTCCTTTGGTCTTTGGCTTTAGATTATTTCAGGTCAGTTCCTTTCTGATAAAAAAGTTGGTACCTATGTGGAAGTGGACATGTTTGGCCTGCCTGTGGATACCAGGAGAAAAGCTCTGAAGACCAAGACCTCTCAAGGCAACGCAGTGAATCCAGTCTGGGAAGAGGAAGCCATAGTGTTTAAGAAGGTTGGTATAACACTTGCTTCCCAAAAAGCAACTGTGCTTTTATTTTTTAAATCCCTGTCCAGTGGGGTCTTTCCATGGCTTACTGAAACTTTGCACTTGTTAGAAAGCAGAAAACGAGATTCTGAATCGTTATTTCATGGTTCAGCTGCTTTTGCTGAACTTTGGCTGCTCCAGCTGTGGCAGCTGCTGCTGAAAGAAGTCAGCCTGAAGTCCCCTTTGGTTGTTTTGGTGGCACAGCTGGGAGCAGCAGCTGTGTGGGTGGGATGGGCAGCAGGCACAGATGAATGTTTTATTGCACCTTGCAATATACCTGCAGCCAGTATTGGAACAGAACCTCTGGGTTTTGCTCACTGAGCACGTTGGTTAAGTATACCCCGAGTCCAGGTGCTTGTTTCTTTTAGTTTCTTTCAGTTTTCTCTCAGCTAGTGTAGCTCCCGAGGATGTTTAGACACTTGGTACTTGCAGCAGTGCTCTTTTCCCTGAATATTTGGCCTTCTGAATGGCTTTCCTTTGGCAGCCTGCCAGAGCTTAAGTTTGGAAACATCACTTGCATTTTTCTTCTGTAATGAACTTCTAATTAGTGTGCTTCATTTCTCTGTTTAGTTAATGATCGTGCCTGACTTCCCCTGTGCTCAGAGAAGCACAGGCTACTATTTTTAGTAGGTTGAAAATAAATCAAAGAAGCTCTTTACGTTGTGTTGGTGATTTTTTGGTTTTTTTTCAATGATTAGATAAATTTCAGCTTGTGGAAGGAGCTGCTTCATTCAGAGCTGAAAGTTACTAATGCAGCCATCTTTCCTTCTAGGTGGTTTTGCCTTCCCTGGCCTGTTTGAGGCTAGCAGTGTATGAAGAAGGAGGGAAATTCATTGGCCATCGGATATTGCCAGTCTCAGCAATTCGACCAGGTAAAACTTCCCCATCCAGACAGACAGTGTGTGGTGAAAAGAGACAGCAAGGCAGAATCTCAGCTGCTCTCATTCAGCAGCCACTCAGCAGCCTCAGGGCAACTGAGGACTAGAATAACCTACCTCAGGTTTGAAAAACAAAAATGCCAAATTTCATCAGAAATTTAGTTTTTTAACCATCCGGGAAAACCAATGGAATTAAAGCATTGGAGGCATAGCTGGCACTTCCGTATCTCCAGTACACCAATTTCATGCTCACTGGTTTATGCTAAAAAATACAATTACACTCTTTTAAGAGGAAAGAGACCGGCAACAGCCAATTTTGATGTCATCTTTGTGAGAATGTTACGTGGCTGGGAATGGAAGCAAAACCTGCTCCTCTCAATGGGATTTCTGCACACATGAAAGACTGACCTATATGCCAGCTGTTAGATCTCTGTAACACCTTTAAATCAATCCAAAATTACTTTCATCCTCATTGCTGAGAATTAAAAGAAAAATATAATTATTTGCCTCTTCTAAATCATATTACTTCTACTATAATTAGTGACCACTTAAATGAAAATTACCTTGTGTGACAACTCCAGCCACATTTTCCAGGCCACAGACTTGCTAGAGATTCTGTTTCAGAAAGATGCAGTGACATTGGCAGTTTGAGCAAGGGAAGTGTTCAAATTCAGTGCCAGATTTTCCAGCGAGGGGAGGAAACTGAATTAGGGCAAGCATATGGGCCATGAACATGCTCCCAGCTTTACTCCCTGGAAAAGGAATGTCTGTATCTACCCTGTGCCTTATCCAGCACAAGACTCACGTGTCCCCATGCCTGACAGCTGGCCAAATTATTCCTGAGGACTAATCTCCACACCTTTTTCACGTGCAAACTTAGTTTATCAATCCGGCAGACACCTTTTTTATGCCAGCTGCATTTTCTGCTGGCTTAATGGATGCAGCTGTCTCCTGGGGGTTCTGCTGAGTGCCAGAGGAAGGTGGGTGGGTGACTGGAGAGGAGAAGGGGGGTGGGAAGGATTTCCCTCTTGTGGTAAGTGCAATCTCACCAGAGCTGTTCCCCACAGGCCCATTCTCTGTCCTTTTGGCTGCAGCAATCTTCAGTTTACAGCATGTGATGGAGAGCAGCCTGTCGGTCTGAGTTCATCTCCATGCTGAAAACTTGCTGGAGGAGGTTGAGAGAGCTGAGAACCTTTTGTAATGTGTAATTCCTCTCTTTTCTGAGATGCAATTGGAAGTTATATCATGCTGCCACATAAATCCACAGACTTGTCACTATTGCCAAAGCAAGGATTTAGCCATTACTTAGGGAGAGAGTTGCTTACATCAGCCAGGTGAGGATTCCTTCAGATAAACGCATCCTGCTCCTGGCTTGGATCCTGACACTTCTCGCACGTGTGGCTCCCAAATTGGCCGTGGCTCTCAGTGCCACAAGGTGATCAGTCAAAGGTTAGACAGCCAGATTTCAAAACAGTCTGGAATTTCTCTTGTTACAGACGTATTCCTAAGGATGGTCATACAATAGGATTTATACACACAGACACACTCTCTGGCCATCATGCCACATCGCGTATTTTTTAAATCCGATGTGTGGATGGACTGTTCCATCTCAGTTTACTTTGGCTGTTCAGATTGCTGAGTACTACCAGGGTCACTTTTGAAAATTAAATAAGATGTACTAAACTAAAAAATCCAGACATAGGTACTAAAACAGAATGCATGAAAAATCTAAATAAATGACCATTTTTAGCATCAGTCACATATGTAAGAATAAACAGAAAATATTCTTTTAAACTGCAGTGCCACATGCCTTTCCAGCAGTCTGTGCACTTATCCCTGAGACCCTTCAGGTAAACCTTTTCCTCCCAGAAGTCCCTGGAGCTACTTGCTCAGTTGGAGCCACTCCGTAAATTACAAATGATAACAGAGATGCACTGGAAATGCCTGTGGAAGGGTTTATGCTGTGAACTGGTTGTTCCTTGTTTTGCAGGCTATCACTACATCTGCCTGAGGAATGAGAGGAACCAGCCTTTGACACTGCCAGCTCTCTTTGTGTACATCGAGGTCAAAGACTACGTACCTGACACTTATGCAGGTGACTCTGTGTTACCCAGCTGCTTTTCCTACTGGGGAATGTGAAGGGTAGTGGAAACACAGAATGCATGGGGTGTGGGTGACTTGCCAGGCTGGGATAACAGTCCTGTGAGCAAAGGTCTGCACCTGGTGAATCCTTGTGTCTCCTCACTCCTAGGAGATGGCCTGATTTTCAGCACCTTGCCTGAGGCTTAGGATTCGGGCCAACTCTTATTTTCAGCAGACTCCAAAGGAGGAAATACCCCAGGCACTTGCCACTGGAACACAAATGAAACTTTGCATGCAGGACACACGAGGATGTAATTGTTCCCTAGGCAAAGTGCCGTGCTCAAGGGAGAGAATTGTGTTTTGGCGTTGCCTCTCAACAGGGGTGGGTTTAAACGCCGTGCAGTAAAAGACCATCTTCAGGAAAGAACACTATTCTGTCTCTTTCTTAAAACCTGAGTGCTGGAGCCATAACAGCAAGGCTTTGAAACTGAAGTATTTGCCTTGTTCCCAGATGTGATTGAGGCCTTATCCAATCCAATCAGATATGTAAACCTGATGGAGCAGAGAGCTAAGCAGCTGGCTGCACTGACTCTGGAAGATGAGGAAGAGGTCAAGAAAGAGGTAAGGGAGGCTTCTGAGGTTTCTGGAAATCATGATTTCAGTATTTAAAAGCACCTGCTTTGCTTAGAAAGACAAATACTGAAACTCCCTGGGAGCTGTATGTGTTGGTTACGTGAACACCTGTAAACACCTCACCCTGAAGGAGGCTGGGGCACAGGGCACCCCAGCAGCATTCAACTGTCAGTGTGGTTTCTCTAAAAGCAGCGTGGTGTGCACTCAGCAGGTTGCTGTTCAGAGGTGAAAGAAG
The DNA here is from genome assembly GCF_029207755.1 of Chamaea fasciata. Lineage (NCBI taxonomy): Eukaryota > Metazoa > Chordata > Aves > Passeriformes > Sylviidae > Chamaea > Chamaea fasciata. The sequence continues at coordinate 7,207,671 of NW_027094088.1, read as the reverse complement.
TGAAAACCAGTGTTATTTGTGTACTGTGCAACTTTGCTCTGGAGCAGCTGAAATCTTTGTGAGTCAATGCCCTTTGTTTTCCACTGTGCCGCTGGTTCCCCTTGCAAAAAAAAATACAACTCTGTGTCAGGAGTTCTTTTCCTGAAAACATAACAAATTGTAGAGAATTTTAGGCTGTCTCTGGAGAGGTCATTCTGCTGAGAAGCATTTGTGTATCTCAGACTGCAATGTCTCTATATGAGCAAACATGTCCTAAAGAGACACAGGGTAATCAAACAGTAACTTTAGTGGGAAGGGGCTTCTGGGGTTCAACTGATCCAAGCCCTTCATAGATGTTAGAAAGAGAAATGAAGAGGGAGAAGGCCATGGAGTAAACAAATAATCAGGCCTGTTGTACCCAGCTGAAAGCTATGGGAGCCACAATTTTAGTTGCTAGGTATCTAGATTTACATGGTTAGCTGCAGACTAAGCTGTGAACCTTTTTTTTTCTGTATAATCGAAGGTGTTATGTACCCAAATGCACAGATGTTGTTCTGAGTATAATTGAGAGTTCAGCTGTGGTTTCTGATGGACTCTGCATGTTCAAACATTCAGTGTCTCTGTTCCAGACACTGTCACTGGGGCTTCTAGCAGTATTTGAGAATGTCAGCTTTGTCTGTCAGAGGTGGCTGTGCCAGGTGTTGTGCACACCAAGCGATCAAAAGGCTCTCGGCACAGTCTCTAAGCAAAGACAGAGAAATGCTTTTTAATCCTAAACTGCCCTCTGCTCTGGTGCCTGCCTTCTGCAATTCTCAGACGTGCAAAACCTCGCTGAACTAGATTTTGTAACCAAGAATACATTCCCAAAGCAGACCAGATGAGTGAAAGTCATTACAATTCAGTAGCCAACAACTTACTCTTTGTGCAGTGTCACAAGTTCTGCTGAATGAGGACACTGTGAAATGCTCAATAGTATCTTAGACATTTATCTAGGACACGCTACACATGAGATTCTATATTAATAGCAAAGCCTTTTTTTAACATAATCCTTTAAATACCTTAGAGGTCATTTTTACTTTTGAAAAACTACAGATTTTCCTGGTATATACAGACTTATTTGTTAGTTGGAAAAATTCTTGTCGTAGACTATCTTCTGCAGCACATGGAAGAAGGAGAGATAACTGTCAAGGAGCTTGGAAACTCACAGGATAAAGGAGGTTGTTTTGAACAAGCACAGAAGTATTTTGTGAAAGAAAACTGTAGCGATTATGGTCTGTTTGCTAAAAACGTGTAATGGTTGAGTTAGCTGCAGCAGCAAGGAACAGGGACAAAACTGCCACTGTAAGTGTCAATCTGAATTCACCACCATTACCTTCTATTGTAAAGGCACTTTTTGGGTAAGGTATTTTGGTCTGTACTTGGAAATCTTGAATTCCCTGACCATGTTTTGTGATGATAACATTTTCCTCATCTGTCAGTCTGTTTTCTTCGCTTCTATTGGCCCACAACAATCACACCGATTAGTAATTGCAAGTACATTCACTGGCAACACAGCTGAACAAGCCCAAGTGTGTCTGCCAGAAATGAGCACCTGGATTCACATTTCCAATGCCCAGTTTCAAGCTTACACACTAGAATTGATTGTGTGCAAAGCTGAGCTGTCTCCCAGCATCGATTCCACTCCCCACACCTCTTTCCTTCCCCTCACACACATTTTTGATCTGAGCAGCTGTCAGAGGAACATTGAGAGGTTTTTGCTTTGCTTTCCTTGCTGAAGATGTTTAAACTCAACCTCTGGAGGAAGTTCCAAAGGCTTTCTTTGAGAACAGCAGTGAAATAAGCTACCCAGTAGTGAATTGTTTTAACCAAATATATCAGCTTTTCTTCAGGCTTCACATTACCTTGTCAGTTAATGGTCAGTGTAATCACGTAAACGAAGAATGCTGAAGAACTGGCTGAGGTTCCAGCATCTTTCCTGGGTTTATTTACAAAGTTCCCATCATAAATATGACAGAAGTTTCTGCCTTTAGTGTTGTTGGTCAGTTCTTGCTTTCCAGCCTGGCCTGAGAACTGCTGGTTTTGGGGAATGGAATGCCTGCAGTGTGGGTTTTGCACCTTTCAATGAACATGGTAAATCTCATAGAGACTGTAAATCTGTAAGAACACACAGATACTGAAGGTTGCCCTCTCTTCCCCTGCCAAGTGTCCTTTACAGACAGGAAGAACAATCCAAAGGAATTTGAAGAGAATTCCTTGGTGAGAACTAATCCCAGCCTGAAGTAGTTCTTTTTCTCTGTAGAAATAAAAATAGACCATATAGATTCCCCTATGGGTATGGATCTCTCTACTTAGCAAATGCACTGTATTGCAGAAGACATGGCAATGTGAAATAGAAACCAGTTTATGTGAATATTAAAACTGCAAATTAGAAGGCTGGATTACATCGTGTTTTAAAACGGCCTGAAAGGGAAAATCCCTCTTTTTAAAGGAAACATCATGTTTATTTTAGCATTCTTTTAGCATTGTGTGATGAATTATGGGAAGAGAAAGTGCTTTTTAATGAGATTAGATTGCTTGATGTAGTGAAAATTATTCCTTATTCACTTCAAGATCCTGCCTCACATTTCTGCTTCAGTTTCTGCAAACAGATGTTTTATGTCCCAAACTGACAGGTTATATTAATAGTTCCTCAACAAGCTGTGATGCAGCATTTCACAGCACATAAAAAGCAGGTCTCAAAGGAAGGTAATACCCGCTTCCCATGCAATGGGGCACAGAACTGCCAGAAGTTAGGATTTCTGCCTTTATTTGTATTAAATGTTGATGATCTGTGTAGCAAACGCTGTTTTTATTATACTAATGAGCTGCAGCCTGAGGAGAACTGCGAGGATAACCACATCTGTGTGTGTCACAGCTACAGCTTTTGCCTGTCACATTGTTCCTCTGTTCCAAATGTTGGCTAAATGAGGTTTTTCCATATTTTATTGCATTGTTCCTGCTTGATATAAATGAAGTTGTTGGCAGTGGTTTTCAATTGCATCATGTTTCTGCCTACAGTATCTCTCTCCTGTAGTTCTGGTAGGGATAGGCTGTTGAGACAGGAATTGTTTTGCAATATACAATGTAATGTCAGGGCCAGGCTGAAGGAAACCAGCAGCAGGAGCAGCACAAAGCAGTTGGATCAAAATCTGTTTTGCCTCTCTTGATGCAGCACAGGCTGATAGTTTGCAAGTGTGGAGTAATCACAGGGCAAAAAAACCCCAACTGTGGCATCCTGCCTCTGCATGTAATGTGATTACCATCAAAGAAGGAGATGGAAGCAGCTGAAGGAACAAATCCAAAACTTCCCAGAGACACCATGGCAACGGGCCCCTCGCAGGGACAGCAGGAAGCAGGGCCTGGCCATTTCAAAATAAAAATTGCTTTGAATGACCTTCTGTTTACTGAATGCCAGGTGCCTCCTTAAAACCTGATGGTCACAGGGACAGTTTCAGATGTTCAGAGTGTAGTACAGTGCACGCTGCAAGCCTGGAGAGAAGGAAAAGATTGTGGAAAATGCTAAAATATTTGGATACCACAGATGTGTTCGTGCAGCAGGATGGAGGTACTGTTTATCCCTTATCCTTGGAGTGTAGTTACAAGAATGTAAGATCTTGGGAGTCAGAAGGATGTTCCTGTTCTGTGAGAATGGTGAATAATGACAGTGCAGTGTGTATCTATGAAATTTAGAAGTAATCTTGTGTACACGTTTTGTTCACAGCAGGGATTTGAGGAGCATTCTCCTGCCAGCACCTGCATTATTTCTAGAAAGATTTTATGGCTCTTCACTGCAATACAGCCTTCACATCTGGTGCAGCTAATATATGTTGTACTGAAAAATGTCCCTGATGAGTTGTATCTGCTTAAAATACTTTTTTCAGAATAATATATGCTCCATTTCTTCTTGAAATTTTCCCTGCACAAATGAGCCACCTGGGTTAACACCGTTCTTAAGGATGTCTTCTTCCCTCGTTTTATTTTAGAATGATTTTTAGATACAACATTTGCAGAATTTTACATTTAAAAACCAGGTTAGACTGGACCTGCAAATAAATGAAGTCTGTTAGTTGGGAAGAATCATGTGGATTATCATGTGATTTCAGATTGACCATGGGGATGCACCGTCTGAAGCTAACAGTGAACCCAGGCCAACACCAGCAGAAAATGGGGTAAATTTCACTGCCTCCCTCACACCGAAACCAGCAACTCAGGTTGTCCACAGCCAGCCAGCACCAGGTAAAAAGAAAAACAAACAACAAAACAAAGGAAAAGAAAAAAAAAAGCCCCATCTTTTCAAAATGAGTCTGGATAATAATTTTTCAAGTGCTTTGTGTTTAAAGAACAAAGGTGGGAAGTTGTGTGTGTTTGTTTTGTCTGTCTAAAATAGGTAGAAACTTTCCCACCACTTTTCTCTGCTTCAAATATACAAATATTTTCTACTTAACAGTTGCATTACTGGTGAAACTGAAGTTCATTACAAGCAAGAAAATGTACTTTGTTTTGTTTGGTTTGGTTTGGTTTTTTTTTTTTGTTGTTTTGTTGCAAGTACAGGAATGTCTTGGAATTGTTTTTACAACTATGCCTAATTTATGCACATAGTTACATCTTAGTCCACACACGAAAGACAGGCACTTCTCTGTTTTGTATTGATGCATCTCCTATAGAAAATGCTTGTTGATCACAGTGTTTATATTTTTATGACTGCAGTCTCTGTAGGCAGGATCTGACTGACTTCCAAGGAGCTGGATTCATCCTGTGTGCAGGAATTTTGCACTGATGTAATAATGTGTAATATAGTTGTACTGTCAGCCTAATGCCACTCAAAGGGCTCATGTGAGTGGTATCAGAGAGTTCAGTCCTACTTATCAATAAAACAATACAGCTCAGGTGGGTTTTTGGAAGGTCACTTTTCTGTGTTGGGCCAGAGGGTTGATGTTTTCATGTTGCTCCTCTCCTGCTCAAAAGATGTATTTTTTCCAGTGATTAATAACTGCCCATGCCAGGGTGTGTCCCGTGTCACCTGCTGTGTTTTAACACTCAACACAGTCATGGCTGTTGTTTTAAAAGAATTGGAATTAAACATCTCCTTTACCTCTAGGTTCTGTGAAAGCACCTGCAAAGACAGAAGATCTTATCCAGAGTGTCCTCACAGGTAATAATTACACAGATTACACTGCATGAACGATAAGCTGTCTTGCCAAGAAAAACATCTTTTTTACGAAATAGGCCACCTGGCTTAGGCATTTCTTCCGGTGATAAGGACTGCAGTAACTCCTAGAAAATGTACATGCCAAGTGTTCTTCCTCAGGTTTGAAGTAAGCAATGTTTGGGCACATGCCATGAGATGGGATGCCAACAGGGCATTTTTTAGAAATTGTTGTAGTCTCACAAGTACCGAGTTACCATCTAATGCAGAAACAGGAGCAGCATTATTGTGAGAACAGAAGCTAAATTTGTTCTGAATGCAGTGAGTAGTAGTGGAACCGTTTTACCCCAGTGCTTTCAAGCCAGTTAGCTTCTTTCAGGTAAAGCTGCTCAGTTTATGCCATATTTCCTTTACTCACAGTAAACAAGCAGGTTCTGTTTCATTCCTGCTCATGCCAATCCCTGGCTCCTCTGACTGAAATCCTACACTGCTGGAAAATTGAAGTGGCTTTTGTTATTATCATTGCAGAAGTGGAAGCACAGACCATTGAGGAGCTAAAACAGCAGAAGTCCTTTGTTAAGCTTCAAAAGAAGCACTACAAGGAAATGAAGGACCTGGTGAAGAGGCACCACAAGAAAACCACCGACCTGATCAAAGAGCACACGGCAAAGTACAACGAGATCCAGAACGACTACCTGCGGCGGAGAGCAGTGCTAGAGAAAACTGCAAAAAGGGACAGCAAGAAGAGGTGGGTGAAGCACAACCTGCCTCATCAGTGTGCTGCTGGAGATCCTCGCTCAGGCCTTCTTTTACAGTAGAGAAATCATATGGAGGTGGCAGAGCATAGGAAAAATCAAAAGCAGCAGATTCCTGGTTAATGGGGGAGATGAGAGCATTGGCTCCGAGCTAGAGCCTTGGAAAAACTCAGGCCACAGTAGAAGGCATCAGATGCAGAATTCGGGGAAAGAAGCACCTGTAGATAATAAACATCTGACTGCTGTTTGAATCATGATTGATCCAGACCACTTGGGGGTCCCTTAATGATTGCCTGGCTTTGCCTCTGCCTGAACACCCCTTCTGTGCTTCCTCTTTCCAGGCCTTGCACCACCCTGTCTCTTTCTCTGTCCTGATACAATTTTTATATTATTTATTTATCAATTATTTATCAGTTTGAAACGCAAAGGCTGCATTGAATCCTTACTAACCTTTCCACAATTATTGCCTTGTTCTTATGGTAAAGAACTGTATGTTAATAAAGACCAACTCATGACTCCTGGCAAAATATATACACTCATAGGGCCAATCAGTGTCAGATACTCTTGCAACTGAACTTTTATTTCTCCCATTGGTGCATTCTTTTGGCATAATTTATTTTTTAAAGTAACTGGATAAGCACAAAAGTCCTCTTAACTTTAACGTGAAATTGATGTAGCTGCAGTTCTTATATATGATGATATTGAATGATTTTTTTAATTTTTTTTTAATTTGCTTTTTGGAAGGAGATGATCAGAGAAAAAAGCTGCAAAGCCTGCTCTGGCTGCCAACCTTGTTGACAGTACCTTTCAATGTAAGTGACTGGGACTCAGGCCATAACTTGTCCCTGGGCAGGAGCTTATTCATTTCTGCTTTCCTGATGACAGGATGTCATTGGGCTTAATAAGAGCTTGACACTCACAATATATCCGTGTTCTGCTGGCCTTCACTGTTGCCAGTTTTCAAGCTTTCAGGTTCTGTACTTGAGTTTAACAAACTCCCTTTAATGACTGGCTGTCAACTTCAAGCACAGGGATATTTTATCTGCAGTGTTTTCCATCACCAAAGTGTGTGACAGACAGTGGCAGGCAAAACAACAGCACATTTCTGTCATTCCTCCTATTCACATCTAAGCAGAAAATCAGGCTGAATAAATAAAATGACTCATTTGTTTTTGAGCAAAATAGGGTTTGAGATTTTCTTCACTGTGTTGTGATCTGACTGCAAACCACTGATGATGTCAGGCAGTAAAACCCTGCAGTCTCCTACGTGGAGCTGCCACAGTGGTGTCAGAGACGTGGAGTTTTATGTGCAGATACAGACAAGTCCGGAGGTTAAATTTTAAAAAAGGCACGAATATGTTTTCAGGGATTTTCAAGCTTGCAAGTACATATTATCTCAAGCAGCAGACTTCTAATAGAGCACTGCATCCCAAGCAGAAAGAGGGTTCTATCATTTTAAATTATTGCTGACATTATTTGCCTGTAACTGCAAAGGATAAGTCACTACTTCACAGGAGTCCCTGTATCAGATGGCCATAAAAATGTGTTGTCTTGGTCAGGAGCAATCTCTGCTTTTTGCCCTTGTCTAAAACTGAGCCAAGATTCAGTAAAGCCATTGTCTACAGGAAGTTTGAAGTATTTATTTATACACATGCACAAGTGTTTTGTTGGTGTTGCTCTGAAGTTTCTCTAATGATCATGTCCTATTTAAAGCAACCAATATTTTAGCCAGTGTTTAGAAATAGGCCTGATTTCTTTTTTCCAAAATACAAGAGAAATGTCAGCTTTAAAATATATGTTGTGTAATGGCATAATATGCTGACTGCAATATTCATTAATGCTGTCTTCTGGCTCTGTAATGTTTAAATTACCCTCACCCATCACACTGACACCACTTAACCTCTTAGCAGAATATTCAAATACAATAAAAATACAAGAAATAAAAGGAGGCTACCTTGGGATTGGTGTCCTCGGACGGATGAAAGCAGGATCACATTATTTCAGGTGAAGTAACTCTAAGTGACAGCAGCTGCACACTTGAACCTGGGAGAGAGAAGAGAGGCAGAGCCAGTTCTCTGCATTGTAATCTCAGCACATTTCTGAGGAGCAAACTCATTTTTCTCCCCGTGTCAGCCCTCCCTGTTCAAGGTTTTGTTGTTTTGTCCATCTCCTGCGCTGTTCTGACGTTTCCCAGGCAACTGATTTAGCACCTGAGCATGGCAGTAAACACAGCAGCAGAGCAGGGACACAGCATAATCTTATTTTTTTTAATGTATTTTCCTTAGGTTTGGTTTAGTGCTGGCCTAAGAGCGATACTGGGTTTGCTGCTTATTTTTCTCATGGGCAGTTCAGTGTCATCATATCTCCTTTCACAGTTACATCTATCCTTCCTTCTGTCTTAACAAGGAGTAAAACAGACCCAAACTATTCCTTAGCGTTGCTGTTTAGCTTCCTTGTTGTGTTTTTCCCTTGCTCCTGAGAGTTGCCTGTCTGAGGTTTGCTCCCCACTGGGGTGTGAACTTTCCTTCTGAAGTCAGCAGCCCATGGAGCACTTTGCTGTGTGTGCTATGCGTGGCATTTCCTGAAGGGGGGAGAAAACACCAAATAAAGGGATGTCCCTGCCATGTGAAGCACTTGGTAAAGGCAGATGTAACTGTTAGGCTTTAAAATCTATTGCTGAGTGCTTGCAGGGATGACTCGGTTTCCAAAATACTCTGCATTCACCCTTTCTGCTGAAGGCTCTGCAGCTTTGAAGTTCAAGTTATGTCTGGAAGTGGATAAACAAGTTCCATGAGCATCTGTTCCTGGGAAATCTTGGCAGTTGTGTTTGTAGCTCATTTTTAGTAAGTCTGGTTGACGCCACCCTGGTGGGTCAGTGAAATGAGGTTTAAAAGCCGTAGCCATTCCGTTAATAAATCGTTAATAATTTCTTTTTAATTAAATTATTGAACTTACTAAAATAACCTATCTTCTTCCTCTGTGTGTGGTGCTGAGGAACTTATTAAGGGCTACTTATAACTATCTGACTTTAAAAGGCAAATTGAAATAAATCAAGGCAGGGTGCAGGCGCCTGGTGACCGAGACCCCTCGGGGTGTGCTGTGTCCTTGCAGGTCTGAGACGAGCAGCCCCGACCACAGCTCTTCCACCATTGAGCAGGAGCTGGCTGCACTGGACTCCGAGATGACCCAGAAGCTCGTGGAGCTGAAGGAGAAGCAGCAGCAGCAGCTGCTAAACCTCAGGCAGGAGCAGTATTACAGTGAGAAGTACCAGAAACGGGAGCACATCAAGCTGGTAGGTTTGTGGTGTTGAGCTCAGGGTAAGCACTGATGGCACCAGGACAAATTCTCATTATCTGGGGCTTCCTCCTACTTGAGATCCCTGCCAGAGCTTCACTTCCCTGTGCTCTGCTGCAGCTTCAAGGGGCTGTTGTGTCACTTTGTCACTAACACTCCCAACAGCTTGGAAGGCTTTGGGTGGAAGGCGCAAAGGCAACAGCATTATTGCTACCTCTGGTTACATAACTCTCGTCTTACTGCAGCTTTTGGATGATGCTCCTCTTTTGTTCTGACACTTTTTCAAACCTGCAACACACAAGGAGGCAGGATTAGCCAGAAAATAAATCAAAACACCATGAAAATAGCTTCAAACGTTCTCCAGGACAGAGGGCTGTGCCAAAGAGTGTTCCTGTGGCAGATGAATGCTTTAAGGGGATGCAGGACATTTTCTGTATATGGTGAAGAAATGTTTTGCATTCATTGGTCCAAGCCGGCTTTGTTTTTACAGCTGGAGTTTGGCTGACAGCTCGAGCAGGATCATAGGCCCTCTGAGCTGAAATAGAGGAGCTTGGGCAGATGGAAGCTGATGCTAATGGATACTCATAGGCAGAAATGAATCTTTTTAAGGGGTGCCATGGGAGTGCAAGCTGTTTCTCAACTCCAGACAACCCCCTCTTGCAGTTTTTTCTATTACCTGATGTTTTGCCTCTCTCCTGTTGGGTGAAGTGATTTGTCTCCTCTGCCCTGCCAGCCAAAAAGAGCAGGTCAGAGGAGTGATTTTTGTGTGGATATTGCTCAGCAAGGCCCCTGCACAGAGTGATTTCCATGGATCACAGCACGGAGTCGTGTTTATCACCAGCCCTGTGTGAGTCACAGCTGCTCCAGGGTGGCTGTATGGACACAGTTACCTGCACCACAGGGGGACAGTCCCCATCCCAGTAACAGCTAGTGGCTGCATCTCAGAGATTTGAACTTCTATAAAAAAGAGCCATTTTAGACCCACACAGTTGGGCTTATGAGGTTGGTAACTCGTTCCTCATCCCAAAATGGGAAATGGCATTTCTCAAAGCAAAGTTACATTTCTACCATTATCCTGTTAGGTGGTGGCACAGTAAATGCATTTCTTAGCTCAGAACTTTTGGGCATTTTCGCTCTGAGCTGTGCAGGAGTTAATATTCCAATTAAAATTTGCCTTTCAGCTGAGAGATTCTTTCTGATGGCTTTCTTTTAGAGGGGAGCCTATTGTTGGTACCTTTCTACTTTGATCTAAGGAATGAAAAGCTGGATCAGACCAGCTATACCTTGTTATACATTCCTGGTTCATCACCCTCGGGGGGGTGATTTTACAAAACCTAGACTTAACCTAGAAGAGTGATCAAACCAAATGGGTCCCATTTCCCACTTTATTCACTGTTCATTGAAGTGGCATAGGAGCCCTGCCCATGACTCCTCTCCTGTCAGCATCCCCACCACAGGACTGGCTTTTGTTACTGGTTTGGGCACAAAGGAGATTGAAACCACAGATGGTTTCATACCAGTGGCTCAGAGCTTTTTCATTCTGTGACCAAAATGTAGGCTGTGCTTCTCTGTGCTTGGCCTTCATAATTGTCATGCCTGATTTTCAACATCCCCCTGACCACCCCAAAATCCAAACCATTCCTTGTAATAATCCTCATTACAAGAGGAATGTTTTCAGCCCTCCCAGAAAAACCTGGATATTCAGTGACACAGGAATTCAGTTGGCAGTTAGTATTGTGTAAATTCAATTTGTGACCCCTTATGATTTTTCACAGGCATTTTCATTCCTAGCAAAGGTAAAATACTCGACACGTATTTTGGTTTTGCATTTAATATTGTGAAACCATATCACCTTGATGTACAGAGAAGTAGCAGTTTCTGTGTGAGTTGGGTATGCACCATTCTGGCTGAACTCCACAGGTTAATAATGTGTTTACACTGATAATAATGTTTACTGGCTTTTGATCGTTGGTAATTAATCTGGGAATGGCATAACTCTTTTGTGTCTGCTGCAGACTTTTGAGGAAATTTAGCTGCCTCTGTGATGTTTAGCTGAAAATACATATTTTTATTTCTGTTGTTTTTTTTTTTTTCTAGCTAATTCAGAAGCTGACAGATGTAGCAGAGGAGTGTCAGAACAACCAGCTAAAGAAACTGAAAGAAACATGTGAAAAGTAAGTGCTGTTCCCTTTATCGTTGATTGCTGCTCCTTGCGGGATTTGTTTAGATAACTTTTTGAACTTCCCTTTGTATTTCATACTTTAGAGAAAAGAAAGAACTGAAGAAAAAAATGGACAAGAAGAGGCAGGAGAAGATCACAGAAGCAAAGTCCAAGGATAAAAATCAAATGGAAGAGTAAGTATATCCCTAGATCCATATCCTTATACAAGATTGTTCACAGCTGGTAAATCAAAGAAAGGTCTCGACCCCAAATCCAAGACAGCCTTTAGTCAGACCTCACCAGAGTCCTTTCCCTGATAATAATTTCATTTCCTGGGGCTAATGCAATCTCCTGTTCTGTGGGCAGGGAGAGCCTGGGCCAGCTGCAGTGGTGTGTGGAGTGGGTTTGTTCCCGGGAGCATCTCACGGAGCAGTTCCCCAAAATGCTGTTCATCCAGGCACTTTTCCTTTGAGTACAAATAGCCTTAATGTTCCTGTTCCTGCAGGGTTGGATTTCTATTTGTGAGTTGTCTTTTCCTCTCAACTCCATTAAAGCTGCTCTCTCAGAAGAAACGGCAGCACCACACTGTGAGGTTTACTCTGCTTTTGGGATAAACTCCCCTCAGACACTGCTAATGATCCTCCAGCAGTGACGGTGACACTTTGGGGGAGAGACGGGGGAAAGCTGAGCTCTGAGGGTGCAGTGTCCCTGTGCAGACACAGCTATGCTAATTTCATTTATGCACCCCCAGACAGCACAAACTGCAGTTGTGCAAGTTGATTATGTTCTCCCCAAGGGCACAGTATCTAGGTTTGTTTGTCCTCCTTCATTTGTTTTGGCAAGCAGCTCAAAAAGAAAATGGAGCATTTTAATCTTGCGCTGCTATTCTTGTTACCAGTCTTTACTTTAGAGCAGTTAAAAATGCAAGAGGAACAAACAAAACAAAACAAAAAAAGAAACGCTGTAGTGTTTGGGTTTTACCACGTAACAAAGGCAGAACCCTGTTTGGTTTTCTGCAGGTAAAAGGGTTTACACAGGCTTTGGAGCCTCTCAAGAGAGAATCTGTATTTGGTAACACTGAAAGGAAACCACAGACACACACACAGTGATGTGTTTCAGGTAGTTTAAGAATCAACACATTAAAAATTTCAATAAGCATCCTATTTAAAAAAAAAATGAGAGTTATTTATTGTGAAAAAGAGGGAGAAACACTTAATATAGTTAGCGCTGTTCAGAGGGCATGGAATTCATATTAGAAAAAAGCAGTTGGCCATTATGGAAATGCTGCAGCAGTAAAAATCAGTTGCAGTAGGAAATGATTTGCTGAGAGGTAAATGAGGCACTAGTGAGAAAGGTTCAGGGACAGACAAGTAGCAGTTCTTTTCTCTTTCCCTTTCATTTTTTTCTCATTTTTCCCAAGGACTTTCCTCTGCCGGGCTTTTCAAAGAGCCCTTGAGAGAGGTGAGCTGGGAACTCTTTGGGAAAGTCAGCTTTCTGTGACACAGCTTGTCCTCACTTTGGGAGTGGAGCAGAGAGGTGTGAGACCTCCTGGTGAATCCCTTTTGAATCACCCTGGCTACCATTATTCATCTAAAACTTTTGCACAAGTTTGGGAAGGAATATTACACAGAGATAATAATCCACTGTTTTAATTGTTCTTAATGTTTTTACACCCAGCCAGGGCTTGCCAAAATCCTCCTGATTTTATTGCCACCTGAGGAACAGTTTACTGGTCTCGGCTGCCACAGCGTGGCACTGTGCCTCTGCTCAGGGCTCTGCAGCTCCCAGGCTGACACTTGGGACTGTGGGAACAGCAGCACTTGGAAAACACGGCTTTATCCTGTGGGAGAAGCCTGTTGGGCAAGAGCAGGGGGACCTTGTGCAGGTCATGGGGAAGCGTGAGCCCTTTGTCCAGTAAAGGTGCAGCCTGGTACAAGGACACGTTCAGGGAGTGCAGAAAAGTCCAGTAGGCAGATCCTTAAACGTGGCCTTGATGAGGCAAAGAGTTGCAGGGAGTTAAAATACATCAGTGTGATCTCACTGACTCCAATAACTGCTGGAATGCTTCCCCCAGGGAGAAGACGGAAATGATCCGGTCCTACATCCAGGAGGTGGTGCAGTACATAAAGAGGGTACGTCAGGCCAGAGGTTTCTGCTGCATCTGGGGGGATAAAATGTCACCTTTCATTATTATATTGTTATATTCAACTGCAGATTCTAGGCTTCAGCGTGAAGATTCTGCACTTGCTGACTTTTAGCAGATGCAGTGCAGACTTTGCTTCACATGCCAATTAAAGGAAAACTGGGATTTCAGACAGCTCCTCATTAATTGTTAGTCAGCATTTGGGGGTGGTGCTGTGGAGGGAAGGTTTTAAGACAATTTCATCTTTGAATATGCTGTGTGTATTCATGGAAAATGCACCCATTTTTGTAATGGGCTTGCAGTCTCACGAATGCAAAGATTGCATAAGGAAAGTCAATGAACATTTAATTGCAGAGTATATTTTAACTTTAATTGCATTTGTACATTTACTGAAATGTAAAAAGCATTCTGTGAGTTCTGTAAACACAAATTAAAGAATTCCATTGCAGTTGTTAGCTTTTCTGAAGCTACAGGTGGTTCACCACGGGCTCAAATTATGCACTGCAGTGCTTTGGGGTGTAAAATCACCATGGAATGTGTGCAGCCACTGAATTCTCCTCTTAATTTCAATGCAAAGATAGTTAGGTTCAAAAGTTGGCCCATTTTTGCTTAGAAGAGCCTTGATTTAGGAAGCAACATAAAGAATTAGCAAATTAAATAGATTTGTGTCTGAGTGCATTATTAAGTGAAGCCCAAAATTTATAATTTAATAACATTAGAAGTCTGCAGTCAGTCCTTTAGGCATTTCTGATCCTGAATCTTACATGTGAAATCTGATATTTCATATCCACACCCGACTGTTGAAGAGTTGTGCTCAGGGGTGCTCAAGGCAGTGGTGTGTAATTTGTGTAATTTCATATTGGAATTGTTCATAGGTTTGAAGATAATGTTTAATTTTGATGGGTGGAATGTTTGTTGGGGAGGAGGTGGGAAAGTGAGGATGTGCAATCCATTTAAAAGTCTCTCTGCTCTTTTCTGACAGCTAGAAGATGCTCAGAGTAAAAGGCAGGAGAAACTTGTAGAAAAACACAAGGAGATTCGTCAGCAAATACTGGATGAAAAGCCTAAGGTAAAGAGTTTTTGAGCATATGTTATACTGCTAAAATTGTCCTTCGGGAGAGAAAGAGCTCTTGCAGCAGGTAGGCTGATGTTATAACATGAGAGAATCCACTGACAGCATCAGAGCCACCCTCACTGACACTCAGGGTGAGAGGAGTCAAGCAGCAGCCTGGTGTGGGCACCACCTCGGGCCCAGATGTCGTGGGATCAGGGTTGTTTTTCAGCACTCAGGTTGTTCAAGAGCTGTCGGTGTAAAAGGTGCTGTGGCCAGCAGAGTGTGCCCTTCCCTCCCCTGTGCCTGTGCTGCACAGAAGCAAAACACAGTTCCCATTGAAAGGAAAAAGAGATATCTCCTTAGCATGCTGCCCCCAGGTCCTGCTGGCCATCCCTCAGGATGGATTTCCGCGGGAAACAGCGAGCTTTTTTTACAGTAATCGTGCTTTGTATCCTACACTGCTTGCTGGATTTCCTCTATTTGATTTTATGCACTGCTTCTACATGTAACATTTTGAAATGCGTGTTTTGATCCTTAAGCCTGGGGGCTCGCTCTTGCTCCAAGTGGGGCTGGTGGCAGTTTTGCCACCAACTTCAGTGGAGAGGGTTCGGAGTCCTGCACTTGTACCTGATTTTCTTGTAGGAAGACCTAGGAATATTCAGACTTCCACAAGGAGGGAGACTTGTTTTCAGCAGGGTTCATATCCAAGTGTAATTCTTCGCAGCCCACTGTGTCATGTCTGCTTTCATTTTCTCTGCTCTTGCTCAAACGTGTGTCCTTGGCTTCAGTTCTCATTCCTTGTCTGTGTCCACAGTCCCAATGTTTCTGTGCCCGTGTTACAGCTTGAATTCTAGCACTGGCTGTGAGTTGATCAGTGTTGTCATGTCATCTCTGTGAAGTAGCCAAAGAATAAATTAGGCTAAGGGCTGAAGAGCCAGAAGTTTGCAATATTTTGGGAAAATAAAAATGTTTGCGTTTCCAGTTTTCTGCTCATCTTTTTAAAATCATGTTTATCCAGCAGCTGGAACTTTTTGGTGTTGTGGGCATCTGGGTGTAAGTATACGTTTTTTTATGTTTGGTGCTGTAGGATCATGAGTTTATCAGGCTTGTGAACTGGAATTCAAAATGCCGAAGAATAATAGTCAGTTAGTGCTTCTAACACCAGCCTTTCCTGGATCCTTGGGCACTCAACTATTCTGTTTGGCTGTGTCCTTCCTTCTTTTCTTTATTTTTTATTTTTAATTTTTTGATGTACTGAAGGATAGCATAAAGCACTGGAAATTTGTCACTGAGGACTTGAGCTGAATTTCTAAAGGTCGTGCTGGGCCAGCCATGTTTGACTCTTTTCTCAGTTCTCTCTCTGCCCGGTGTTAGGTCCTGGCACAGAGCAGCTCCAGAGCCCTGTGTCCCCCTGGCTCTGGCCACAGTGCCAGCTCCTCACCCTGCCCTCCCCATCCCTCCTGGCAGGGGTGTGCTCACAGGGCCTGGCTCCAGGGCTTTTTCCCTTTCCCACACATTGAAACGGGCGCTGTGCTGAATTTGTGATGGTATGTGCCTCCTGCTTGCATGAGAGGGTTTAGGGAAAACATAATTACTCATTTTATTAAGTCTCTTTTTATGTTTTGCTCCGTGTCCATATTTCATACCCATATTTGCCTCCTCAGTGACGGGGCGGATGATATAAAATAGATCAAATGATTTCCCAGCTGAGCAGAGCTGATGTGTTTTCTGCAGGCAGCGAGCCTTTCTGGGGGCTGCTTTTTCAACAGCCCAGGCTCTCCTGCTTCAAACACCAACTGAAATTTATGCTGGCTGTGTTAAAAGGCTTTTCTGGCAGCATCAACTCAGCCCCAAACAAAGAGTTTAATATATTAAGAGGGAAAGAATTTTCAGTGTTCTCACCAATAATTCCACTGGAGACAGATCTGCTGTCATCCATCACTGCCATTTGGTTATTTATTAGTGCCTCACAGTTTGTTGTGTTCTGACTCTGCTCAGAGCTCTTTCCCAGCCAGGGAGGATTTCGTGTCACCGAGTGTTGCCAGCACTGCCACAACCTCTCACATTTTGTTGGCTTTTCTCAAAGTATGACTTTGCAGCTTCCTCTCCTGTGGTGTGTGTAGGGCACCAGGAGAGAATTTGCCTTTGACTGCTGTCGTTTTAGGCAACAGGTTTTAGAAACTGCACAACTGGATGCAGAATAGTTCCCTGTCCTGGAGGCTTTTCTGTTTTGTTTAAAATACCACATGGTTAGCTGAAAGTGCTTAACTCAGGACTGATTTACACCCCTAAGCTCTGCCTCTCCCTCATATATATGACTTCTTTCTAGAGTTTGGATGTGAGACTGTTTTGCAGCTTTCATTTGCAAGGCTATTGTATAAGAAAAAGCTTTTATGCGCCTATGAGAGTTGGAGACTTCCTGAACTGGTACTTTGAGGCAAAAGGTTGGAAACAGCTTCTTGTGGTCCTGCAGGAGTCGGGGCGGACATTGGCTTTAGTGAGCCCAAAAGGTGCTTCTGTGTCTGTGTGGGTGATGACAATATCTTTGTGACAAAGTGATCTGTGACACTCCGAAAACTGAGTGTTACAGTCAGGTCTGTGTGTGTGGAACCAGGCCAGCCCCTCACACAAACATGCTTGGGAAAGGACACTGTCACCTGTTAAGAAGTCAAATGCTGACTTGCCTCTGGGTAAAAACTCCCTAACTTGCCATTTTAGCAAAATCATATGGGAAACAAAGTTGATTCCCTCCTGCTGGTTTTTCCTAACAGCATCATTACCAAGCAAGGCCATACTGTATTTTCTTTTCTCTCACTGCTTGCTTTTCCCTACATTATCTACTGGCAGCTCTATTATCAGCAACAACTTGTATTTTCTTTCTCTCCCATCCTTCTGCTTTGTCTCCTCCTCTTAGTCACTGATAGACATTAGGCTTGTCCTGTCCTTATCTTCTTCCCCCTGGGCATCCCTCCTGCCTGCTGTGGAGGCTGCTGCAGAGAGCCAGCTCTGTGCACTGCATTATGTCAGAGCAGGGTGTGATTTTGGATCCTGCACTCCAGCACGTCTGGCACCTGACATCTGAGCACAGGGAGCGCCCAGGATGGGCACGGCCATGGCGTATCCATTGCTTTGTCCTCGACAGCTTGTGCATTAAATTAAGCACAAATCAAGGGCATTTCCTTCCCCCTGCACCCTTGCCTCCAATTCCATTGTAATTACAAAAATCAATACACGTGAGACATGACAAGGAATTAATTATTTTTCTGAGAATCGACTCAGTTACAGTAAATAGACCCAAGCCTCCTCTACCTGGAATCAATGAGACTTTTGTTACCTGTGCTCGTGGTCAGAGCTCAGTGGAATCCTGAGACTCCTCTGCTCTTGCACTCAGCTCCTGCTCTCAGCAGAGTTGTGGGGGTTCCTTTGGCTCCGGCGAGTTCTTACAGCCCCAGCTGTCAAGGGAGGTGTAACTCCTGTGGCTCCTCAGTTTGCAGCCCATGTTTCTGCCCACAGCTGCTCTACTCTGCGCAACCCCAGCACAGCCAAGGCCTGCCAGGTGGTCTGGGCTCCTGGAGGGATGTGGAAAAGGGCACAGTTCAGGGTGGGGCTTTGTGGGAAAAGGTCCAGCAGATCTACAGAGGCACCAGGAGCTGGGCAGACTTCATTCTAAGCATTGCACCTCTGTGGTCTTTCAAGTAAATGAAGAGAATATACAGCCTTGAGGTAGGAAATTCCTTTTTCTCCTCAAAAAGTGTAATGAAAACAATTTTTAAAAATTATAAATCTGTTCTTGTTAATGGGAAATACAAGCACTTGATGCATACGAACTCGCTTTCCTACATTTATTATCTCCCAGTTTGGCACCTGTTATTAATTGCACCCCGTGGGAGTTGACACTTCCACATCCAATCAAAAATTGATATTAACAGTGTACCTGGAAAAAATTCATGGAGGCACAGAACGGCACATATTCAAGTTGCAGAGCAAAATTAACAAGATGCTGATCTTTTACAGCACTAGAGCCTCTCGTAACCCCAGGGCTGCAGCTTTGGTGCTTCAGGTGGAACTCTGTGATCACCTGGTGCAGGTGATGCCGCTGAGTTAAATGGAGCTGTGCCCTTCCTGAGCAGGAGGGTCAAACAGCAAATGTGTCCTGCAGCACCTGTAGAGGATATTTCAGTCGCCCTCAGAGGCATCTCTCCTCATCTGGAAGGGAGCAGCCCTTAGGAACTTTGATGAGTATTCCAGTGTCTTTTCTTCAGCTCCCTGTTAACTCACAACAACAATGCTCTGTCCACCACAATCCCCTTTTTATCCTTGACACCTCTGCAGGAAGCCAAGCTGTCTTTTGGGCAAGCGGCACTTAATTCAAACACTTCCAGATACATTCCAATTCAACCACAGGCAACTCTTCAAGAATTCTGGGGAGGGCGTTTGGAGGAAAAGGTTATTTCAGTTTACTGGGATTCATGGGACATGCCTGGATTTGGATTGGAGAGGGGAAAGTTGTCCTCCCAAAAAATTAGTATTCAGACTCATTGCAAAAAAAAACCAAAAACCCCATAAAAATTATTTGCTAGGCAGTGTAATATGTGAAAAGTTCTTCTTTTATTTTCTCCCTGTTTAGGTAAAAATTTCTTTTGTTAGTTCATTCAATTTTAACATTTCCAAAGTTAAAAAAGAAATCTGTCTTCAATCTGTGGCTGCTAAGCTAAAATGACTTATGGCATTATCTGCCAAAAAAAGCAGAGGATTAAGAGGATTGAAATAATTTACTGTTTGTTTCTCTGTTCAGCTCTGGGTTTTGCTGCTTGTGTATTCATCAGAGGGGAATAATAAAATGTTTCTCTACCTCATTAAGTAGGCAACAGCAGAGAAATGAATGGAATTTTCATAGCTTCAGTGACCAAGGAATATTTAAAAGGAGTATTTAAAAGAAAAAAAGATAAAATACAGAGTGAGATTTGCAAATCTTCCTGTGACTTGATCTGGCATCTTCCCACTTCTGTACTGGAGCTTGTGTGTAAATTTTGGGATGCAGTATTCATGGCCCATTCCCTGCAGGATCTTGGCTCTTTGCTCAGCACCTCTCAGCCTCCAGCCCCAAGTGACAGCCCAAACTTTGAGCAGCTGAAGCCCTGATGGGATTGAAATCTTGTGTTGGTGCAGTTGCTAAGCTGTCCCCAATTGCAGAGTATTATTTGGGGGAAGTTAGGGTGATCCGGTTTTTTCTGTTTCTCCCACTGCAATAAATACTGCAGAATGCACTTTGAGCCTATAAACTGAGTAGTAAATAATCTCACTTCACTCGTTAAAAATAAATAGGCTGACCTTTATCCTATGCCAGTTTTATACCAATAAAACCTCCTTAAGTCCTCTGAAGGGGCTGACATGTCACAGGCCCGAGATCAAAAGAATTCAGTCCAGTAACAGGATGCTCAAAGGATTATTTTCAATTTGGGGCTTGCTTGTTTACATTTTTTTTTTTTCACAAATCCACATTTTAAATTACTTTATTTTTTTCCAACAGAATAAATATTGCAGTGTGAGAATGGGTATCGGGGCACAAAAGATATATATCTAACAATTTGAGGTGATATTTATTGTGTTAATTGAATGTCTTCAGTGTAACTCTTACACATACACCTTCTTGGAAAGATTAACTTTTAAATCAACAGCATCACATTTCCAGCGTGAATATGCAAAATGCTTTTTAAATTTTTTTTACCGAGTTCTGATATCGCTTTCTTTTAAACAAAACGTCACAAGCTCTTTGTAGGAAGAATGTAAATGTAAAGAAATATTTTGATGAATGGGACACATGGAAAAAATGTGATAAATTTAAACTGGAGTTTATTGATAGAGGGAGATATTTTTTCACACATGGGTCATTCTGCTGGAAGCCAGAGAAAATCTTGGATTTGCTCTGGAGCTGCAACGAAAGGGGAAATAAATTACCTGAAAGGGGAAACTTTTTTCAGTTTTGCAGTAGTGTAAATCAGAAGGAGCATTATCAAGTTACCAGTGTCGCTGGTGATTTAAAGACATTAGTGAGGTCCATAATGGGAGGGCATGTGGCAGCCAGACCTGATTTGTGAGGGTTACTGAGATCTTCCTGGATAACATGCTGATAAATTAGCACTGTGAGGGTGTGGGTGTTGGGGGTTTTTTAAAGAACAGTGATTTTAGAATCCAGCTACTCTCTGTGGACAAAAGAGCTCACAGAAAAATATTTTTTAAAAAAGGCACAAATGTGAGAATTTTTTCTGAAAAAAAAAAAAAAGGAAACTCCAGTGATTTAGGTTTTTTTCTAATTTGCAAAGTGAATCTGTTCTGTATTCTGCCCGTCTCAGGTAAGCACATTTCTCCTCTCCCAGCTGATCAGTTGGTTGATTTGCCTTCCTGATGCAAAAAAGATGAAATCCAAAGCAGAGCTGGGACTGTCCTGCATTCCCAGCTGTTCCCCACTGGTGTCCAGCTTAGTGAGACTCAGTCAGCACTGAGAGGGGGCCCTGCTGCTCAGGAGCTCCACGTGGCTGGAGGGAAGGCAGAGGGAGCTGCTGTTCCCAGAGGATCCCCAGGTTCTGTCCGCCCTCAGCAGAAGGTGCAGCCACACCTGGGACAGTCCCTGGGGACAGGGCAGGGCTGAGAGGCACAGATAGTTTGGGTTGGAATCCAAACACCCAAACCCTAAACCACCTCATCCCAGCCCTGCGGTGGGCAGGGGCACCTCCCACGGGGCCACAGGCTGGAATGCAGCCTGGAATCCAGCACCAGCCGTGGCAGCACGAGCGGCGTGTCCACCCCGCTCCTCACTGCCACTGCTGGCTTCTGCACAGTCCTGGAGGTGCTGGATGGCAGCACAGATGAGCCCAACTGCGAGTGACTAATGAGCAATAAAGGGGTTGTTATCTATTATGCAGATTAAAAAACGCGTGCTCCCAGCTCATGGTGACCCAGTGCTGTCAGGATCCAGGGAACAGACCCTGCTTCCTTGGAGCTGGGGGGTGTGTCCCGGAACAATCCCAACAGACCCACCTGGTAAAAGTAAGGGAATTGCTTCATTTGCAGGGTAACAGACTGCACTGCTCCTCTAATTCTGAATTTGAGTCACAAAGCAGATCTATTAAAGGGAGAAAAGTGAAGTCATGAATTGCTATTACAATGATCAGCCACGTAGGAAACACCAAAAAGTAAAAAGTACCTTTTTTGCCTTTGTAACACAGAGTCATAGATGGTTTGGGTTGGAAGGTTCCTTACAGACCATCTTGTTCCAACCCTCTGCCACAGACAGGGACACCTTCCCCTGGACCAGGTTGCTCAGAGCTCCATCCAGCCTGGCCTGAAGTCTTCCAGGGATAGGGCAGCCACAACTTCTCTGGACAAATCTAATATCCATAAGCAGACCTAACTTCTAATTTTAACATTTGTGAACAGCTGATCCCTCTGAAAACAAGTGAGCTTCCTGCGCAGAGAAGAGAGCAGTGTGTTCCTCCATAGACTGAAGATAAAACTGGGGACAGAGTGTGAAAAATCAATATGTAGTTTCTTTCCGCAAGGTCGAGTTCAGGATGATGACGTTCTGCGTGTTTTCTCTGCAGAAGATGCTCCTCTAGGCACTGTAGGTGGTTAGGGGTGACAAGAAAATGCCACCCTGGAGTGAGCAGTGAAACACTGAAAGGTCCCTTCTGTGTTCTGTGTGCCCTCTCAAACACTTCACCCTGCCCTGTCCCATTCCCTGCCCAGCCACAGAGCTCCTTTGTGGGGTTAGGGCTGAATGGCAGCTGTCACTCCGTCCCTGCACCCCTGTGACCCCCTCCTGCACTCCCTGTGCTTCCACATTTATTGCTTTCCACAGCACTGAATTCCCAGAGCAGGGACAGGTGGGCAGCCAGGTAGAAGTGCCTGAGAGAGGAGAGAGCACAGAACTAACTGCTGTGTTAGCGTTCTGGTCTCCGAGGAGAAAACAACCAGAAGTGATGCTAAAAAATTTAAGAAGCCAGGGACTGCAAACGTTTTGTGTCAGGATGTTTAGCTTAGAGTGTGCAATATTTAAATCTGCCCAGAGAGGTCTGTGCTGTGAAAATATTTGTGATTCTGCAAAGGCAAGTGCTTTGCATGCTAAATCTCAGGGAGCAACAGGACACCACAACCTGTTGACTCCCCTTCCCCTCTTAATGAGTTGGGCCGGCACTCCAGGAAAATCCTTGAGAAAACACAGGCTGAATTATGCACGGGGTGTGCATAGATAGAGTGTTTCTGATGCATGGCAGCACACAGAGGCATTTCACAGTGCACACACAGCACCATCTACACACTCGTGGCTCTCAGACCAAGCTAGAAATGCCGCAGAGGCACAACCAAATACTCCTGAACAACTGTGCTCATCATTACTGCAACAGCAGCAACATATTTCTTAATTATCAGACCCTCAGTGCAACATGACAAATGACACGAGATTCGGTTTGACACAGCTAATGGAAAAGTGTTGAAAGAAATATTAATGTTTAGTATGTGAACTCATTAGAGAGGTTCTTTAAAATGCATGAAATGGGGGAAAAAATGTGTTCTTTAATGAACGGAGAAATAAAATCAGTGGTCCTGCAAAGCTCGTAGTGTAGGAACAGCTTTGTGGATGCAAGTCGTTTGTCAGGAGAATGACAATGTTTTTGTGCAGAATCACCCTGCAAAGCAGAGGCACTGCTGGAAATAATGCTGCGTGTCTGCACAGGGGGGACTGGTGCGAGTTGCTTTCACTGTACAGTCATGACAAAGGTGGGTGATGGCCTTTAGGATGATAAAGCTACTGTTGGAAAGGGTAACAAAAATAGCAAAAGTAGTGTTAGAGTTTCAAAACTATACCTGATTTTAAAAGTGTTTTAAGAATCATGTATAGCCTCTTTTGGGGAAGGATTTTTCTTTCTAGAAGCGACAAAAATGAGAAGAAAACGCTGTTGTTTCAAGAATCAGTCTCTTCCCCAGGAGGTTAAGAGTACTGGGCTTAGTAGGGGAAGAAAGCCCTGCTCATCCAGAGGGGAGGGAAAGTGGCAGGGAAACATTTCAGCCCCATTTCCACGTTGTTTGCCATGCTGCATGGGTGAGCTTTCAAGGGTCTGGCAGCCCTCTGGAGACAGTAGCAGAATAGCCGGGAAAGATGTTCCCTGGAAAGATTACTTTTCATTGAGTTTCTCCTGTGACTCACTTGCAACAAATCAGTGTTTCCTATCAGAGGAGTTCCACGGGGTTGCTGCAGTTGCATAATCCAGGAGCAGTGGGTGATGACAGGCTATAGGCTGGACCCGAGTGACTCAGTAAATTCCCATTATTCAGCCCTTGTTTGGACGGAGGTTTTGCCAAGAGAATGTGGAGTGTGACTAAGCACCTAAAGTGCAGCTCTGTACCTGAAAATGATCTCTTTTGTGGAGACCCAGAGATCTGTAAACTCTGTGTGGAGTAAATGGATGTGCTTGGGAGGGGAGGACTAATCCAGACACGGTTGGAATACAGAGTCTGGCTCTTGGATGATCTAGGCCAAACTTAAACTTTCTAACATCTTTTAACATTGAAACCAAACCTTGTAACGTTGGCTTTGCCAAGTCAAGAGGGTGGTGAAAGTTCACGATTTTTGTTCTTTTTGATTTACTCTCTAAAAGAAATGAAAGAAAAAGCAGTTTTGATGTTCATGTGATAGAAAAATCCTTCTTTCTAAGCTTCCTGAGTAGGGGACAGAAAATCTCAGCCTTGGTTCATTGAACTTTGCAGCTCTCCAGGTTAACCCCTGGTTTACAGCAATAAAGCCGTTCACTGAAGAAGGTTATCAGACTTAATATTACCCTGCTGATAATGCAAGGAGGTCTCTCAGCCTTTTTTATTTCTCATTTTCTCTATATCCCCACTTTGCCCCATTTTACCTGCTCTCCTACTTGTCCTTCTCTGCCTTGCTTCTTTTCACAGGATGTGGTTTCTTTCTCATAGTCTTTCTACAGACCTTATTTACTTACACCTCTTATACTCCTTCCTCTTTGCCATCACTTGCTGCTATTAAATTTCAAGGAGTCTCTACAAGTACTTGTGGGAATGGTGTCTCTTTCAGATGAAATAGCACATTTGAAGGAGCAGCCTGAAGGGGAGAGGTGTTAAAGAGCTGCCATGACGTGGTCTGCATACTTGTGAGCTTGACTGGGACCTGAAAGCTTCCATCAGATAAAAGAGATGATATACACAGGTTACAAAGATGTATGGAAAATACTCCAGGCGTGGAACAGCTCCAGTTCCAGAGACAGGGAGCTGCCTAATGCAGATCAGCCCATTTCAGAGTGCCTGGGTCGCTTTCCCTCTCCACAGGAGGCACCTGAGTCTCTTAGGCAGAGCCCAAGCTGAGCGTCCTGGGCACAGAAGCATTGGGAACAGGCTCCCTCCCCACTGCTGTGCTTTGGTTTTGAGAGGGCCAAACATACCCAGAGTTTAGAGATTAGAGATTGAATTTCATTGAATATAAAACCTTTTAGCTTATATTTTCAGCATGTCTAAATCTAAACATATTCATACCAAAACCCTTCACCGTATAGTTCCCTTTCAGACCTGATCAGCCATTCACACAGTCCTATTCATTGTCAAAGGCGGTCTCCAGTAATATTCTACATTTCCTTTGATTTCTTTCGCATTTCTTAAAGCAAGGTGACTGCTGACGAGCAATTACATGCTAGTTTTAGTGTAACAAACATCCTTGATTTATACATCAAGGAAGCCCAGACCTCACTTGGCAACAGAAACAGCCCTCAATTATGATGAGATGAAATGAGGAAAGCTGATTTCTGTGGTACCATAACATCACCCACTTTCTTTTTCTCTTGCAAAATGTGCTCTGCAAATTCTCATTATAAACCAGACAAAAATGTATGTAGGAATGTGCAGATACCATAAAGCCCATCACAACCACAGTGCAATACAGTGCATCTGATGGCCAGCTACACTGAGAATTACATCTTCAAAGGTGCTGAATGGGCCCACAGGTTTGTCATCCAAGACATTGGTCCCCAGAGAGCAGATAAAATTGTCTTCTGACAACTGAAGACTCATAAATGGAGCGTTACTTAGGAGCCAGGCTGTTGCCTGTAACCTCACTAACCTGGCCAGCGTGAATTTTAATCCATGAGAAAATGGAGTAGGTATAATCCATTTGTTTATATCGACGAATAAATGTGGTTTTCTGTGTGTGATAGTAAATATTGGCCTGTGTGTGCATATGTACACATGCTCGCTAGCTATATTGAGAGCATGCATATGCTATAATTTTAGCTTTAGTTTGGCATGTACATTTTGGATGCATCTGTTAAACTGCAGTTATTCACACAGGCTTGCAGGATGGAAAATTCACTATGATAAAAATCCGTTATTGATTTTCAAACTGGCATGATCACCATGTTAATTGCTGTGTGATTCAAGCCTTTTTTACTTCTTTTTTTTTTTTTTTTTTTTTTTTCCCTGCCCTGTAAAATTGCCTGCTTAATATTCTGGTTCCCTTCTAGAAAGATAATAAATGGCGAAAATTTTTGCCTGCCCATTGGGAGCCTTCCTTGGCTGTGTACACACAGAGTGGCACGAGAAAAGGGACCTCAGGCAATCGATGGAAATCAAAGGTTTGGTCAAGAGAAGGCAACACAGAGCACTGAACACACTTTCCACAGCTCAGGGAGGAGCTGTGCTGGAGCTTATCTGGGGTAGCAGCTGATCAGTGATTCATGGACTCATCTCCTTCCTTTCACCCTGTAGAAAACACAGAGTTATCTGTGTAGCAACCTTCCAGCTCCAGTAACAGGAATTACCATCATCCCTGCTCATCTCTTATGAAACTGCCCTAATGCTCCTTGAATTGTATTAGGGATTTGTTAGGTTAAGCACGTGGGAGATTTTGAGGTGTTCAGATAATAAAGGGTATATAAATGCAAATTAGACAGTAAATATAGGAGGAAGTCATAGAGGGCTTCATTGAGAATTATCTGCTAGATAAATTTTCTTCTCAGCAAAGTGCAGTGGCTCTTCCCTCCTAGGAGAGGCTCTTTGCAGTGCTTAACAGGTACCTGCTTCTCAGAAAGAGCCCAAACAGATTTATCTCCCCAGCCCAAAGATTAACACATCGTCAGTAGTGACAGATTGCAAAGCAGGGAGATGGATTGGCAGGGGAGAAGACAAGTGAAGCATCAAAATGTCATCCTGCATTCATTATGTCGTCGGCTTCCCAATTAATGCACAGAATCTCTCCTCTTAATGGAATCGTTACCTCTAGAGCTGCATAAACCATTCTGCCCAACACTGTTTATTTTTCCCTCCTGTTCATTGTGAAAGCCTCGTTTGATGGCTTGAAAACGAATGCTCCCTTTCTCGCCATCACTTTCCTCTTCCATTTTTTTCTAATTGCAAATGACATTTTTAATTTGCTTTCATGTTTTATTATTCCAGCATTCCTCTTTCCTGGGATTATCTAGGTGCCTGTGCGTCCCCACCTGCCCCACCTGGTGTGGGGGATAGGGAAAGCCCCATCACTGAGAGCTTTTTGTATCAGAGTTCAGATTAACAGTGCTAGTTCCACTGTCCCACACTCTTTTTTGCGTTGATACAGTAATGAAATGCATTTTCTGTTCCTGCACTGAGTTTTCTGCTATATTCTGGTATATCCTGGTAGGCAATTCCTGCTCCTGCAGACAAGATGAACTGACTCCTTATTGCCTTAATTAATTACTCCGTATCCACCACCCCTTGCTCGGCTGTAGAGTTGTGTAAGTGCATTTATGGACTGATCAACACCCTCCAGTGATTCCAACTCCTGGGTTTTCCTTTGGTTTTTATCTTTTGCTGAAGGGCATCATCCCAACATTTTTATCTTCTTTACACATGGAGTACAAAAGCTTTGTAATGATCACCTTGACTGTAATGCTGTTGTGTCAGTCACCCTTCCCTCGCCCGTTTAAATCAGATTCAGTCCTGTTTGTTGTATCATTAAAAAAAAAAAATGTAACTTTTCTAGCTCATAAAAAATGTTGCATTTAGAGCTGGTAACATATTGTGAGCAAATACATTTTGTATTGGTTTGTTGAGTTCATTGTCTGCCTCACTTGCAGATGATGTTACTCACTATGCAGAGGGCACTTAGGAATGGCCTTTCTTGCTGATTGTTTTCCACCGAATGCTGTGTTCTCCAATAACTTCTGTGGTGGCTTTTCAGGTCAAGGCTTCTGTTTCTCCCTCCAAGAGCTGGGCAGTTATTGTCTGGTGCACAGGCCTGTGACAAGATGCAATATTAATAACACAGCAGGGAAAATCAGAAAATCAGAAGCGTATTATTCATGTATTTTATGAAAAGCTGCCTTCAGAGTAGTAACTGATCCCACTCCATCTTTTGCCTTGCTAGATTTACATTTTCCTGAGCAAGTATCTGGATAAGATGATCTCTACTATCCCATACTCTGTGCAACACGCTCTTGTTATAGTGTGTAGTATGTGAACCACAAATTACTCATTTAGGAAGAGTTTTCCGGTCTCCCTCTCAGCAAACACAGGATTCCACAGTATTCTCAGCTGGCTCTATCAGTCTTATTTGCAGCTCTTGATGCTTTTCCTGCCACTGACATCCAAGTCCAGGATTTTCCTGAGTGCCTGTGCGGCCCTGACTGGTTTGTTACCTCGAGGGTGGCTCTTGGGACACCAGCCCTCAGAGCAGCCTTCCCCCAGCTTCCTGTCGGCTTCCCACCCCAGCTCAGGAGGAAAGGGAACGATATCCAGCAGCAGTTACACGTTATGTGTTTCTTACTCATTTCACAGAACAGCTTTTAGAATTGTTTTAAACACTTGGCAGATTCTGTTTCACTTACAAGGGTCTTAAATATGCAAGTAGATACAGAATTTGGGGGGTTTGTCTCCTGAGCCTGTTAATTGGTAAAGAAACAAAATTTCTAACCCATCTTTTAAGTGCTTTTTTTAGCTGCCTCTTAACCGACTTTTAACTCACAACTGAATCGTGTCTCCTCTCTTTCTTTTTTACCTTGTGTTGCACTTCCATCTTTGATGCAGAATACAATGTTGGAATTCGCACCAAAATGTTGTCCTTGACCCCTCCCTGTGACTCCTTAATTCCACTGAAATTGCTTACTTGTTGTTGGGTTTCAGTTTCTGTTATCCACCCATAAAAACTTGGGATTCGATTCCCTGGGAATGACATGGGGGATTATTTCTGTGGCGTTGTGTTCAGTGATGGCATTGATCCCCAGCAGTTCATTGCACGTTGCAATATTAATACTTGGGATCAGCTTGTGGCCTGAATGGAAAGCAGCCCTTTTGGGGGCTCATCACTGAGACAGAATATGGTGGTTTCCCTCTCTCCTTTACCTGCTCTGCAGGCATTTCTTTCCCAGTGCATTTTCCTGAAGGATTTTCTGTCCCTGGCTTCCTCAGGACACTCAGCCAGAGGCAGCAGACGGCCCCAGTGCCTCAGCAAAGCTGCTGGGTCTCGTTCACGGAGCTCAGAGCAGCCTGAGCTTTCCCTGGATCTCAGCCCATCAGATGAAGCAGTTTCTCTTCTGAGCTGCCAGGAGTCAGGCTTTCCCAGTTTCCACTTTTTCCTTGTCCTTCCCCAATTTGTACTTTTTCATTGCCAAGCTCTCTTGGCAGCTCGAGGTGAAGTGCTGTTGAAACACTCTCTGTTGTTACAGGCCCCGTGGAGTGGTTTGGTTTTGCCTCTGTCACAACTTCACGGCAGAAAAGTTACAATCATTTTCAGGGTGTTCTTGACCCCTGCAGCTGGTGCTTCCTGCCATGCAGGGACATGGGGACATCGAGAAATCCACAGGGATTTCTCAAACGACAGTGGCAGGGAGGTGCCCACAGGACGAGCAGTGTGAATGATGAAAAGCTGCTGGAACAAGGAGCCTGGATAAACTGCTCATAAATGGCAACAGCTTCTCCTGTTTTTTTCTATATTTACATAGAATATTTGATGAGGGGGGTGTTAATTTTTTAATTATTATTCATATTTGGAGATGGAAGTTTTCATTATTACAAATTGCTGGTTAAGTCCAATAACTTTCAAGCTGGTATCTGTCTTTTTTAGTATACTGAAGTTTTATATTTGTTGCTTTTGGCTACTGTGCTTTGAAAACATCCAGCACATCAAATCAGTCTTTTAGAATAATTAGGTGTTTGGGCTTATTTAGGCTGAAAATTTGATTTCTAACACCATAACCTAAAGAATATGGTGCATAGTTCACCATGTAGATCATTATGTGGTCAGAAGTGCTTCGTTTTCCTAATGAATCCATTCCAGCATAGAGAGCTGGAGAGCTCCTAAACAGAGAAAGGTAAAATTCTGAACTCAGTCACCATCTCTGAAGTACTTCAGTGAGTTATGCCCTTTTGCAGATGTTACCTATAATGACATCCAGATTCTCCATCTGGTGTTATCCCATATAGCTTTCTGGATGTTGAATATCCACCCTTTTTATTATTTGAAATTCATCTGGTGTCATGAACAGCAGAAAACGGTGGGCTGTAATCATCCCATTCTGCACTTCTGAAAGGTTTTGTTTCATTTTAGTTAGTGGCTGAAATCATGCCATCCTCTTTTTCTCTGTTTTTTTGTGGTGGCATTCTTGGGGCACTGATAGACATCATCAGAGTCTTTGAAGAAGATTGCTGTTACTTAACCTGTTTTTTTTTTTTTTTTGTGCCAGGGATTCCTTCAGCTTCCTTTCTTGAAAAAAAAAAAAAAAACAAACAAAAACCTGCTGCAACATCAGAGACAGACTGAGTTTGGGTATAAAGATAGTATTTCACTGCCTTGTGGGGTTTTTGGGTCTCAGTCTCATGCTTACATGGAAGTGTAGAGTGTTCTGCAGCTCATTTGTTAAAGTTTAATCCTGTTGCTAACTGGCAGTGCAAGAGTATTTTCATCCTGGGAATATTTCACCCTTTTCACTTTTTCCTGTGTTTGTGGGGATTTGTGCAAATGCGATGAGGGCCAGCTGAAGAACTGGTCAAGTGGGATGCTCTAATTGCATTTCCTCAGACTTTGTATTTCCAACACTTTTATCTTTCCACATTGCTGCACTGTTTAATTCACTTGAATTAAATGATGAGTCCTAAAGTGATTTTTTTTTAATTAATTAAAAGGACCATGAAATAATGGAGCTGAAGAATACTCCAAGGGCAGTAGGGGTAGGAATGGAGGTAAGGATCATCTGCTCTGAATTTAGAGATACCTACAAGAAATCTGGGCATGGTTCAAGTCCTCCAAGGGAAGGAAATGCTAGGAAGCACTTCAAATAACCCATTTTATGTGCCTCCTCTGCAAGAAGACCAGCACAGAACTCATAGAGATTCCAGTAGGATCTATGGCGCATGTTTTGATTAAAAATTAGACTGAGTGTGAGGGGTTTAAATGGTGTCAGCAGAGCTGGCCTGAGCCTCTCTAATGAAAGAGACAGGCATTACATTTCTGAAGCAAAGGATGGATCGAGATGAGCTCTTCTGACAGGTGTGAAGCTTTCTTGATGCATGTGAAAACAAGTGTGGGGCATCCTCCAAATTGCTGCGCCTAATATTTGTCTGTGAAATGGATCTCTTCAGGAGAATAATTCTTGTGGCCTAGATTAGCTGTCAAAGAAGATTCTTAAATGGCCCTTTACAACAAAAAATGATTTATCTTGGCTATTTTTTATTGCTAAATGAATATGGTACCACTAGATTGCAGTACTTTCAAGCTTTTCAATAAACCCACAAGTCTTCTACAAAGACGCTTTGGAGTCTAAACCTGCCCCCAGACTGTGAATGAGGCCCAGTGTGTGTCCTCAGGGAATTTCCTGTCTTTTAACGTGGGTGGACAGCAAGCACAGGTCTTTGCTCAAACAAGGTTTTAATCCTGTCTAAGGAACAAAGGAAGGCAAATGTTTAAAAAAATACA
This sequence comes from Chamaea fasciata, assembly GCF_029207755.1. Lineage (NCBI taxonomy): Eukaryota > Metazoa > Chordata > Aves > Passeriformes > Sylviidae > Chamaea > Chamaea fasciata. The sequence goes on along the minus strand of NW_027094088.1, from coordinate 7,176,149 downwards.
TTAGTTCTATTAGAATATATTCTTCAGCTCCCAGGGAAGAGGAAACGTTGAGAATAGAGGGAAGGAAGTGCATCAGGGAATGAGGATAGGGACAGTTTGTAGGTGGTGCTGAGGAAAGGAATGCTTGGAGAGATGCAGAAGGAAGATGAAAATTGGGAAGCAAATTTTGGTGTCCCACTGCCTGGCGATACAAAGCAGTGCCAAGATGCTCTGGTGCAGGCTGTCCCAAGGTAGCTTCAATTACCCCAAACTGAGGAATCTTAAGTTTAAATAAGATTTATGAGTTGCATTGTGTGCCTTCAAATCAGGAGGAATAAACTCTTTCACTATTCATTACAGATAGACATAAATCTTTATATGCATACTTAGTAACAAAAAGTGAGGAAGAATTGTAAAAGTTAAGACTAAATGTTTTACATTTGCATTTCATTGATTCAGGAATGGTTTTGCAAACACTGAAATTTTAGAAGAGAAATTCAGACTGTTATCATGATGTTAAGTTAAAGCCAACCCTCTTTTAGAAAGTGAAAATTGACACGTTAGTAACCACTCATCTACAGAAACAAGAAATGAACTTTACCTTGTATGCCATCTGATGAAATTATTTTATTTTATAAGTATTACTAAGAGAAGAATGATTCAATTTGCACGAAAGGCTCTTGGATGTATTGAGGTGTTTCCTGACAAACGGGTTTGTACTACAGATGTGTTTTATTTGTTCTCATCTGAGCTTTACTGAAGGCATTTCTATTGCATTCCTTTAGCATGGAGCAGCTCTGTGTTTTGATCAGTCTGGTATCCCTACTAAGATTTTAAATCTAAAATTTGAATAGTAACTAAGTAAGGGAGAGCAGGTTTCATTGTCAAGAAGAAAGACAGGTTGTATTTCATCTGTGATTTTGCTTGTGAAAACAAGTTAAAACCAGGTATAAATTCAAGTTTTGCTTTCTAATGCTGTAAGAGCAAAACTGAGTTTCTGTTGCTCATTGTCTGCTTCATGTACAAACTGTTTGAAGAAACTTTTACTCAGAAAAAAAAAAAGAAACTCGGGAAAATATCAATTGCCTTTGCTGCTAATCCATGGAAAATTGGGCGACATTGCTTTACCGGCAAAGCAAAGAGAAAGGCTGGGATATGGAAGTGTAAAATGGGACATGGACTGGAAAATGGATCCCTCAGAGGTTCGGTTTCCAAGCAGAGCAGGGCCGTTCCTGGGAAGAGGTGTCCTGCAGCCTGGGTGGTACATTGGACAGCACTGGGAGTGCCGTGCTGCCTCCCCGCAGCTCCCTCCCCGCTGTGCCCGTGGCTGTGCAAAGACCCAGATCAAGGCCATTCTCCTTGGCTTGTGAAGAGAAACATTCCCTGCTTCCCTGAGCAGAGCTGTGCAGGGTGATCCATCACCCCAGCTCACAGCTGATGGGAAATGACAAGGTGTGAGAGGGGAGGGAAGCGTTTTGTGATTAGAGGTGAAACCTGCCTGGCACTGGTGCGTGTAGGGACACAGTCACAGTGCTGTCAGTTCCCTGGGAACAGCAGAGAGACAAAGCAAGAGGAATCTTAAAGTAGTGCTTGTGACTTGAAAAATCACATGGTAGGCAGGCCACGTCCTTTAGTTCTGTAACCATTACAGAGAGAGGAAAAATCTGCTCCTGTTGATCCTCCCCACTTGCCTTTATCCTTCACCATCCTACGGTTTTTAAGGATTTTTTTGCAGACTCACTAAACCATGCTTTCTCCAGGCATATGCTCCCAGACATTGGGTTTGATCGTGTCCTTGTTCTCAGCCTTTTCCAAATTGGGAACTGTTTGAAATTCCTGCTACTCAGCCATGGGACTTTGGGCACTTTTTTTTCCCCTTTTGGCTTAGTCTTCATCACAGCCCTCAAAGCACATCCAAACTTGTGGTCAAGGGAGCAGTTCTGAGCAGAGCTGGCGTCAGGCGTGACAGCTCCGCAGCAGTTGTCACTGGAGTCAGGAATCCGGGAAGAGCTGTTTATCTGCAGTGTGATTAACAGGGTGATGCCATGGACTGCGTGCCCAAGCAAACGTTTTGGATACCATAAATTTTTTTGCCCCTATGACTTAATTTAGACATTCCATGTGGCACTTGAAAATAAAGAATTCCCTGGTGCGCCATTATGGAAACAGAGTTTCTTTTGGCCTTTGCCCAGTGTTATACCAAGGGATCACTTTTAAGGACATCTATTGTAGCCATTGCCTAGAAAAAGCACTTCAGCCATAATAGGTTGGTTGTGTACCCTTTCAGCAAACCTTTAAATATTTATACTTTCTAGTTTATGGTATGTGCTCCCTTCCTTGAATAAAGAGCTATCCCGAATATTATCCATCTAACTCTTCCAAAAAAACAAACCAGAACACTAACCCAAACAAAACTCTTCAATTGTATTGCTATTCTTAGTTTACCCCAGTTCCATACTACTTAAGCGATTTTTTTTTTTCCCTTTTGTGATTGTTCAGTGCAGGCGAAGCAGTTGCAAACTCCTGTTGGAAGGATCTAAAGAGCAAGCAAGGATGAGTTTTACTAAATTTATCTCTTTCCTTTAGAAGACAGACTTGCCCCCAGAAAGACCTTTTTTCTTCAAAGTATTGTTAACATAATGGTAGCAACTTGTGTTTTCTGTGAAAGATAATTAATTTTTAAGTTGAACCAAAGAGGAAGAAAAAAACCAGTGGATTTGACAGCAGAAGGATCAGGGGATGTAACTTCTAATGAAGCATCTCTGTTTACTTTGTTCTCATTTAAGGAGACTTTCTTCAATTATGTTTGGGGTTTTTTTCTTTTGTTTTTGGTTTTGTTTTTGGGGTTTTTTTGGTGGCATCTTGCTTATAAACTGCAGAGCAAACCATTTCCCAGCACAGCATAGTGTCACAGACACCTTGGCCCCTTTCCCACACAACAGCAAATTAAACAGACACTTTTCCCCCTCCACAGACTTTTAAGTCCAAAAGCAATCAGACCCAGCAGAGGAGGAGGGTTGTTCTCTGCTGAGCAGCCCAGGAGAGCCTCTTTGATTCTCTCAGCCAGGGCTGTCAGGGCTGGGCTGGGTCTGTGTTGCCACTGCTCATCTCTGATGGACTCAAGGCACTGGGAATTGTTAATGCAGTAAAATGTTGCGTATCCTTGTAATAGCACTGGTCCTGAATGAAGGTCGGGTCACCTCTGGTTCTTTGGGCAGGCTCTGTCTCTGCAAAGCTCTGGGTTGAGGGCAAGAAAGGACCTTAAATTTGTAACAGGGTCCTTGCCCAAAGCAGGCTCCAGACGGGCATCTGCAAGTGAAGGCATTCTGTGTGAAAAGGTGGATGTGGAACAGGAGCTGTGGAATCAGGTCCTCCAGATGGACACAGTGAGAGTTTACACTTGTGCCACGAGGGTCAGCTTTTCCCAGGGTCTGAGGCTGATGTACTGCTCAGGACAAAGACACTTGTGTCTGGTATGACACATTACTCATAATATTATACTCAACTTTGTACAAATGCTTCATACAAGTTATTGTTCTGTGGATAGTAAAAGCTCCAATTTACCCATAAAGGTTTGGCTTAAATCTATGTGTGAGCTTCCTTTGACCTAAAAGAAAGATGGCATTTCTCTGATTTTTCTTTTTAAAATTTGGTGCTTGGTGCATTTTTTCCGGAACTTGTGTGCTTTCCTCAATAATGACATAAACACTGTTTTTTTGCTACTTCCTTTGGATTATCTCCTGTTTCAGAACTTAATTTATGGCGAAGGAGCAGAACTTTAGGATGTACTGCTTTCCATGTAGATCTTTTCTATAAAGCATAAAAGAGGAAGTAATAGATATAAACTCATGAGCTTCTTCTTTCTGTTTGATTGTTTTGATTGTAAAATATTTCTGTTTTCTGTCCCACCCACAACTGGAATATCCTTTCTAGTCATCTTCCCAGTCCTGGGAACCTGCTGGAGATAGCGCCACGTGTGACACACAGATAACATAATGATATATCCTGAGTGTAGCCCTGCAAATCTTTATTCAGTAATTAAATTTGGGTTTTTTTTAGTCAATGCCCTACCAATTTTTTTCACTTACTCTGCCACCTATAATCACCTCATTAGCAGCGTCTACGCTATGATACAACTGCTTCTCCCTGTGTTTGGCTCGCCCTTCTCATTTTCCCCAAATAAACAGTATTAATATGTGGTGGGATGGTTTCCAACCAGGATCTGTCACCTCCTCCTCAGTGTAAAATATAATGTCAGACTTGCTTCTCTGCAGGTTTTTTGGGTTCTGTTTTCTCATGGCCTGAAGGATTTGTGCTTTACCAAGCATTCTGTTTTCATTTAGTGGAGTTACTGAGTTGTGTGTGCCCAGATTCACGCACCACTGAACTCTCTGAGGGTCTAGTGGTGAACTTTCACAAGAGGAGCTGCTGAATACTTGAGACTTTTAGCAGTTCCACTTCATTTATCGGTGCCGAGCCCTTGAAAGATCTGTCAAAAGCTGAGGAGATTCAAAATGGGATTGGAGACCAGAAATAAAATGTTTTCAGCATTGAAGTTCTTGTTGACTAAAACTTTGACAGGAACTAAAACTTTACTAACACTTGAATTGCAGGGCTTAGGCCAGTGTTTGAGAGATCAGGACCAGGAAGGCGTGCTTGAAGGTGGGAATTGTTTGATCTCTGTCTGCTCTAGAGCTCTTTCTCCTTTGGACAGTGCCTGGTGCCAGCCAAGGGCAGAGGCAGAGCACAGGTCTCAGTCAGCCGTGGGTCTGAGCCAGCCTGGCAGTTGTGGCTCTCCTAAAGCCCTGAGCAATTTGGGGAATCTGGCCTACAGTGACCAGATGTCACTTCCATTATTCTCACATACCTTCACACTGGAGTTAATTATTGCAGAAATTCTCTCGTCCTGCTGATCCTGTAAATATATCTGTGACTTTGAGAGTGGACAGAGAGTTTCCCCATGACTTTCCACGGATTTGATTAGGAGCCCTACATGAGTTTTGTCTGTATCGTGTCTTTATTCTCCTTCTCTAGAGCAGACACATTACTGTCGTCACTATTTCTTTATGTGGTGCCAGCGTGAGAGTGCCTGGCTCTTCCTTAGCTGTCCATATGTAAACCAATAACTTGTAATTACTTTTGAGAGTGCCTTTAGGAAATGAGGAAGTGACACTCCCACATTCACAGGCCCTGTTTCAGAAGGAAGTCGGAGGCATCACGCGACTGCCCTGCTGGAGCAGATGTATCTGGGATGCAAAATGTCCATGCCACATGTGGGTCAACTATGAAACAAAATGAAAATTTTAATCAAAGTCTCCGTGCATTTCCCAAGTATTAGGCAGCAGATTGTTGGGAGTGTAAGTAGGTCACACGTTGTGTTGAGCGATTGTGCTTTGTCCTTTGCCATCTGGCAGCATGAATCAACGTCAGCTGGATGCAAATAGAACTCTGCAAAGGTGACCTTGGCAACAGGAATGGCCTGCTGAGCCGGGACTGCAGGAGGCTCACCTGCACTCACAGCAGTCCTGGCAGGGAAAACCCAAGGGGAAGAGGGATTTGAGTCTAGGAATCCTTATGGCCACTGCTGCCAGTCTGGGAGTCAGCTGTTTGTCAGTGCAGTCCATGGAGTTTAAGTCATGGATTGCTTTAATCTCTTTGTGGATACTCACATTTCAGTGGACGGCCAAGAATCCACTGGAGTTCAGAGAAAGTGTAAATGAGATGGGAGATGCCAAAAAAACCCCTGGTCATTGTGGTCAATTGTTCCTAGATATTTATTACCCTAGGATATGTTTTTGAGGAAACCTAGCTTTTGAAGCAGTCTACATTTAAAGTCTCTGAAGCTTAACCTAGCAAATAGAAGGTATTTGTAGCTCAGTTGAAATGACATTGTCGAGACAAATTTAGCTGGAAGTTTTAAATGCGTGAGTCTCAAAAAAAAAAAAAAAATCAATAGACAATTCCAAAAAGGAAAATGATGTGTGATAAAACTTCCTTGCGGTGCTTCCAACTCAAGCCAGTAGTGTTTTTTGTGTATTGAAGGCTTTGCTTGGTTAACTCGCATTTTGCTGCCTTACCTTAGGTGTCAATGTTTGAAATCTTTGGCTCAAGCATCTTTCAGAGTGAATTATCTGCATGACAGAATTAGAATCCAGCTCTGATGGTTCCCAGTCCTGTTTTGAAACCACCAATCCCAGAAAGGAGTTTTGTGGTCTACTCAAGTTTTCCTGGTTGACTGCATTAACAATGAAGTCAGAGTTTCCCCTGTATGGAAAACAAGAAAGGAGAAAGGCAGATTTATGTGTTCCCAGGTCCCATGCTATCTGCAAAATGGATTTAACACATGCCAAACCTCCAGCAGAGACATTCCCTTGTACCTTGTGCTGAGCAGAAGCAGCATTTTTCCTCTGACACAAGGAAATGCTGTGGAGCATGGAAGCCATCAGGTTTCCTCAGCTGCCTTCCCAAGCTGTGACTCATGTGGTTAAAAACACCACGACAAAATCAGAATACAATGCTGCTGTCTGCACACAAGCACATTAATTTAAAACGTGTGGGGACTAATTGTCTTCAAAATCCAGAGTCATTTGGTTTCTCCAGTTACAGCCAGACCCTACTGGAATTTATGGCTTTTTGTCATTATTTTTATTATTATTATTATCATTATTACTTCTGAAAGCATTTTATGGGAACATAGAAACTACTCTTCTTGCACAGCAAACACATCAAAGCACATTTATCTGTTTCTCTAGTACTAAGGCAGGGAAAGCGCTGCTTAGAAGTGTGTGAAGCTGTTGTAAGATGGTCAGGATGTCAGCAGGGGGTAGCCAGGTGTTTATACCTGCTAAATAAATGGGAAGTATATTCCATGTATTTTCAGTGGATGAGAGAAAAAAATTGTCTTTTTAGTACTAAAACTGCTCAGAAGTGCATTCGTCTAAATTAGTGTGTCTCAGAGAAAGTTTGCAATAACTCATGGCGTATGTCCACAATATATGGAGCAAGTAGAAGATCCAATTTTGCTTTAAGCTTATTTTATTTTTTTATTTTACATAAGTATTATAAATTGATCTGTGACTTCAGGCTGCCTTGGGTATATCTAGATTTGTGATCAGTGCGGAGTGTAAGTTATTTTTAGATGTGAAATGCTCTTGCATCCACAAAGAGTGTGGTTATTCACCGCCGTAAATGCGCTGGGGAAATAAGTAATTTCAGGGCTTTAAAGTGGTTTGCAACCATCTTCTTTGACTTTATTGGATTTAAATATTTTCCCAGTTCTTGTGAGCTATTCAGTGGGGTGAGTCTGTTTCTAATTGTTCACCGAGTCAGACATGACAATGTGACCTCTAGGTTCCAATTCCTGTGTCTGGTTTAAGTTCAAAGAATTTGAAAGCCTTACACAAACTTCATTAAGGGGACTCAAGACAAAATCGTGGTCCCTGCTGAAATTGTGAATTCTTTCTAAAGTTCTCCGTCTGAGTGGCAGAGGTTTGAATCAGTGCAGCAGCAGGCATTTCCTGGGATATTACTGGATTCTTGCAGAAATTCATGAAGTTGGATCACGGCGGAGACTCTGGTTACAGATTCGTATTCAGAGCAGAGCTCAAAACTCATTAAAGCTGGAAGTGCGAACTTTCATGTGAGCACTGTCTAACAGGAACCAAAGGGAGCAGCAATTCCCTAATAAAGTTACAGACTTTGGGAGCAAATGTCATTGTTTCCACGTTAGGCAGGAAAGGAGCAGACGTTCAGAATGCCAGACAACATCTGTAACACCTGAAGAGCGAAAATGGGGAACATTTCTGATTGTGCTTGTGTAGGTGTGTTCTCAGTCATTTCCCACAATCTATTCATTTTGGAGGATTTAAATAATGCTATTTACAAACCAATTGAGTCTAACTTTTACTTTTAATTAGGAAAGTTAATTGGAAAATGTCCTTAGAAATTAGGTTTCTCCCTTGACATGCTGTAAATAAATAAGTTATGTTGGAAAACAAGATGAAGATAAACAAAGGGCTGTTTCAAGCCAGCAGAAAAAGGGAGCAGCTTAGTTCTCTGAACAACAAAACTACATTTTATCATCTAAATATCAATACATTAATATTTATATTTATCATTATTAATTTGATTGCGTTCTTTTAATAAGAAATGCAGATAGAATCAGTGTTATTGCAAATATTTGCTTGCATCCATATCACTTCCCATTGTTTCTGCATGTTGCCAATGGTTCGTGCTGCTGAGCAGCTCAGAACTGACCCCAGCTGGGGCAGCTCCCCAGAGCGTGGGGGAAGTTGTCATTAAACAGTTTCAGACTTCCAGCCCTTCTCCAGCAGGACTCAGGTTTGCCCCAGGGGGAGGGAACTGCCCCTGTCACCTCATAATTCCCTTTTTGACAGTATCAACACTCCTGGTTTTATCAACTTGCCAAGCAAGCAGGTTGGACTGCTGGAATAAATGTGCCTGAAGGGGGAACAAAAATGTTGCTTTTTGGTCAGAAGTGAGCAGCAATCTGCGGGTTCTGGTTCTCTGCTCCTCAGAGAACTGTGTCCCAGGTAAGCTGGGTCCAGCATTCACCTCAGCTTTCTGCCCTTCCCTCCCCTACAGTGAGATAAGTAACCCCAACTTTTTGTCTTATTTGTGGTCCTGCCTGTTAATGTAAATTCCACTTGGCAGCAGATAACATTCATGCACTTAATTAATTTAAGCTACAGCAGCTAACAAGCAGATGCAGAATTTGCTCAGCCATGCCTGCAAGAATGGCATCATCTTGGTGAGAGAAAGGAAGGATTGCTAAGGATGCTGTCTGCTTTAGCTGCACCAATTTAAGTCATCCATAAATTTGAACTGAAGTCCTCCATCTGTAAAAAAATCTGGGCCTTAAGTCAATTTGAAATACAAGAGCATTTCAGCCTCCTTGTATTTTTCCAGGCATTAGTAGGACTCCATCTCTTCAAGAAATGATAATGTTCATGAATTTGCAGTAGCTCAGTGCAGGAACAGGGGCCCTAAAACCCTTGGCTGGTTCTGCAGGGGCCTCTCACAAACAGACAGTCCCTGCCCAGTTGCTTCTTAAACACAGTTTTCAACCAAAAGAATTATATAAACATTTGAGCAGGAATTAGGCACTTGTACAAAGAAAGACAACTTGAAGTACTTCTCACTTATTAAGCGTAGTGAATACACGTTCAGCACAATTATTTCATTAATTATACACCTATTCTATTTTTTGCAATGTTGTCACTATCACCAAGAACTGTTCAGAAGCAATCTAACTAAGAAATTAATAAGATTCAGACTGGGAAAGCTGTTTGAATAAGTATTTTTGCAGTGTCAAAAAAAATGCTATAACAAAGTTGGACACTAATAATTGCTTTTGAATGTCATCTCCAGACCAGATCTTCCAGAATGATCTTCAACATCTTTCAAAAAATCAAAAAACAAAGGATAACATTACCAAAAGTTAGTGTTATTTTTCATAGCAGTTAATGGTTGGGGTTTAAAACTGTGCACATGTGTAGTGCTCAGGCAACTAACTTACCTGGGGGTGTGAAATATAACTTTAGAAGAGGTGTATCTCTGTCTCACTGAGGCTTTGGTGGGTTTGGTGCCAGTAAAGAAGCATTTGTTGGCACCTTGTTTGCCAAAGCTCTGGAGTGATGCCTGTCCTGAGGTCTGCAGGGATCCTTCCTAGGGGGTTTTTACCTCTCTGTGTCACTTTTGACATGGTGTCCTAGACTCAAGCTGCTGGCAGGAAATGCAGTCCAGGCTGCTGTGATTGATTAAATCACCCTAAGATGAGTCTGAGCAGATTTTTAGGCTTTTGATGTGGGAATGAGGCAAAGATTTTTGGAGGACAAAAAAAGAGAAAGGTTGGTTCATTAATAAGAATTTGCTGCTGTAAGTGCATCTTCTGTCAGTTTATGTGGATTAGGGAGACAGGGATGGCACAATCCTTCTCTGTACCCTCTGGAAGTTTGGTATCATCACAGTGGAACCCAGCAGGTGCTGTTTTCCTGGGAACTCAGCAGTTCAAGCAGTCTCAAAGCTCAGGGATTTGAATGCTCTGGAGCAGCGTGTACTGAAAGCATTGGGTGGGATCATCCTTAATTCAGGACCACTCCAATATTTCCATTTTTCATAGCTGTTCCCAAGCTTGTGTGCTTTCCTGGCTGAACTGTGTTCCAGAAGAGAAAGAATTGACCTGTTTCTGCCCAGCACAATCAGTTGAAAACATTTTTGTATGGACCTGACAAGTGAACTGTGGGTGGATGAGGTTCAGCCCAGCTGGCACCTGCAGATATCTCCTTGGCACACAGCTGGAGTATTATTCTCTGCAAGGCCGGAAAGGGCTGGGATCGAGGCAGAAAGGCAGGCTGGTCCTCACATTTAATGTGCCAAGGGGAGAGTTCCAGTCTGTGGGCTCTTGGTACCTCAGGCTGGGGAGAAAAGCACAGCTGAGCCGTTCTGCACTCCAGAACCTTGAGAAGACAAATCTCAGCCGTTGCCTCCTGGTTTCCCTCCACACCTGACCTTCCTCTGGCTGATTTGTCATTGCTGAGAGTAGCTGTTCTTATAAACCTTGGAATGAGGTGGTAAATCTAGATCTAATGCCCCAGCTGAATCAATAGCCCACTGGTTTGGAGCTAATTTTTCAGGCTTATATGCTGTTTGGAACGGGAAATCTGTGATTTTAATTAGCAATAAATAGGAAATAGTCTGCTGCGAATTGATGTTAAACAGGTACGGCTGTACTACATTAGTTCAAAATAAGCAGGATTTTCCATTCAGCAAATTGATGTTAAGACATCTTGGGTTTATTTGCAGCAGCTCCATTATCTGTCTGAGGCTAAGTTTGGTTCAGAAAGGAATGAAGCTGAAAATCTGTTCTTAGAAACAAACAAATGAGCTTATCATAGAGTGCAGGGCATTAGGACAGAAGTGATTTCCCCTATGTAGTCATTTGAAAAACTAATTGTCATATGTACTCTGTCTTTGCAAGTAAATGGAACTAACAACAATTTGTCAAAAAATATCAACCTTTTTGGTTTATTAATTCACAGTCATTTAATATTTAATGAAGTTTTGGGAGATGACGTTTTCTTGATGTGTTTGTGAAGAAGATCCTTTCATCTGACACTTCATTAGGGTTAAGGATTTGGATTTTGAGCATTCTTAGGAAATAAAGCTCCTTTTCCTATGGAGAAAACTCTGCAATCTGCTATATTTAATACAGAGAAGGCCCTAAAATTGCCTAAGCTATCATGCTTGTCTGCAAGACAAGACTGTGCTATTGCTTTCAACTTCTAATAGTATTAAAATCTGAACCAGTAACTTATATTTCTTGCAGTTTTGCAGATGGGAGTGTTGAGACCTTGGCAGTGAAATGAGTTGGGGAAAGTTGCAAAAGAAATCAGTTTGTGGGATAAGACGACTAAACGATATCGCTTGTATGAGATGCTGAATCAATGAGATGTCCATTCTCAGCCTGAGGCTTATCTCAGTTTCCCTGGCATTTGTACTTAATCTTTCCGGAGAGGTTACTGGAATCCCTTTGAATAGCTACTGGTGTGATTTAGAACAGCATTTTGGGACAGGATGAGAATTTTATTTAATTTGCAGTCTTTGCATTGCCTTCCAGAAAGGCAATTTCTGTGACAAGGAGCTACTGGAGGGGGTCCAGTGGAGGCCACAAAGATGATGAGGGGTTTGTTTTGAGGAGAGACTGGGTCTGTTTAGTCTGGAGAAGACTGAGAGGGGATCACATGAATCCACATAAATATCTCAGAGAGGTGCCAAGGAAGGTGCCAGACTCTTTTCAGCCGTGTCTAGTGACAGGATGAGGAGCAATGGCCACGAACTGAAACACAAGAATCTTCACCTCAGTGTGAGGAAGAACTTCTTTACACTGATGGTGGCAGAGCACTGGAACAGCTGCCCAGAGAGGCTGTGGAGTCTCCCTCTCTGGAGACATCCCAAACCCACCTGGACACATTCCTGTGTCTCCTGCCCCAGGTGCCCCTGCCTGGGCAGGGGGGTTGGACTGGTGATCTCCAGAGCTCCCTTCAAACTTGAACTGTTCTGTGATTGTGTTTCACCATCAGGCTCAGAGGAGCAGGTCCTTTACATCCCCTGAGGATAATCCACTTTCACAATCCGTATTCCCACTCTACACTTTAAAGCAATGAAATGCGGTGGAACATTTGCTGAATTGGGGCAATGGACACATTTCACTGGAAAGCTTTCAGGCTTTCCTCTCTGTGACCTGTTTACTCTGAGGACACAGGGAAGGGGGAGCCATGGCAGGACACTGCTGCAGGCTGTGCTCTTGCAGAAATAACTGGGTTAGCTCATGCTTAGCTCAGCCATCAGACAAGCAGCTCCAGCTTTGGGTACTGGAGATCTTATTTTAAACTGATGCACTGTGCAGACCGGAGGCTGGATTTAAGGTGGAGCTAAGCTGATTTCTCTTTATTTTACAGTTCACCTCAAAGAACAGAGGTCCTCCCTGGTCCTTGCTATGTTTTTGTACATATACATGGAAAAATGTCTCTGTAACACTCAAAGTTTAAAGGCTGAGTGAGAATTCAGCGCTGCTTGCCTCATCCTGTCACTGCTTACCATGAAATATTGAGAGCCTTCTTCTGTATCAAAGGAATACTAGAATGTGTGCCCTAGACATTCCAAGGCTTTCCGAGGGGAGAGGTGTCCTCAGTACTGCAGATTCCTGCAGGAAGTCTGGTACAGCTGAGTGCTGTGCTGGGATGAAGCAGCTCTGGGGAACACTGAGGGTTTTCTGCTCAGCAGCCTTGGCACTCGAGCTTTACAGTAACGGGGCCATTGTAGGACAACAAAAAGGTTTCATTATCACATAAGGGAGCAGTCAGTAGTTCCTGAAGCTCTTGGTGGCCGTGTCACCACGGCCAGGGAGAGAACTCTTGACTTTGCTTATTTTAGTGCTTACTGAATAATAACTGAATTTTTTTTCTGCCTAGAGAAAATACAAAATGCTTCTGTGGTGCCTTTCTTTCTTCAGCCTGCTCCCAGAGGTCATCTAAGTCCCTCTAATGCCTTCATTCCCTTTAGTTGACCAGACTGGAATGCCTGCTTTCAAAACTGCACTAAAATAATGCCTTGGCAACCTGCTGTACTGGATTAGCTGTAGGAATATTGGCTCCCCTTGCATTCTTTCAATTTTTAAAGTAGTTTTTACTCCTTTGATAAGTAGCTGATTCACAAGGGTTGCTGAGCTACCTCTCAGACTGAGGCAGTGTCCCAAAAGCACTCTTGGAATGGGGAGGGAACTTTTATTGGGCTTTGGCTGGTATCAATAGCAAAATTCAGACTGACTTTAGTGGAGTAAGCCTGTGTTCAAAATGAGTAAACCTTTGAGGCTTTCAATTCACATCCTGCAATGAGATACTCACAAAAATCTGGTGGCCTCAGAACCACAAGGCATTAACTCTTCCTGCTGGACCAGAGGAACACAGGCTCTGGGTAAGAGTCCCAGATTGGACTTTTTGTGTCTAATGTTCATTGTATTAATGGAAATACATTTCAGAGAAATAAAATCCATTCTCTTCATCTCTGTTTAGCTTGCAAGTTAGTAAATGTTATGCCACATATGGTAAAGGTGATAAATAAAATGGTTTGTACAGACAGAATTTCAGTGATGCTCTGCTTGGACCTTGTTTTGAGATTTCGGGGTTTTGTTTTGAGCTGAAAGATGAATATTCTGAGTTAATCTTCTGGCATTCATGGAGCTGCTCTGTAATTGCAGTTGATTTTTTTACAAAGGTTCTATCTAAAGTAATCAGCAGGAAACACGAATGGCAATGTTCCTTGCCCAGAATGAGAAACAGGAGTGCATCTGAAGACTGTTCTTGCTGCAGTTGGATTCTGTGTTTGTAACTTAAGTGTGGAATTGCACGGGGGTGGGTTCCACACATGCTGCTGTTAAACCAGTGATTTTCACTGACATGCAGTAGAATTAATCTGAATAATTTTTTTTTTTTTTTTTTTTACTGTTTTGCTGAGTGGGATCAAAGCCAGGACCAAGCTCTTCCTCCTGCATTTTTTCCTCTGCCTACTACACGGTCAATCTTGGCTCAGTTGATGAACAAACCTAGATCCGTGCTGTCTCTGTGATAGGGATGTGAAGGATCTTTTCTGGTTCAGGGAAGATGAGACAAAAACTGCCTTAAATGCTTTGTGCTGTTTCTGTGTTGCCATGAGGTAGATTTTTTTCCTAATTGTCTGTTTGTGCCACCCTGCTGTAGATGACACCATAGGAAGGCACATCCCCTGCCCCTGGCTTTTCTGTTTTCTTGGTTTGGCAATTCATCTTCTGTTTGTAGATATCTACAGAAAAAGAACCTATAGACATCTGGCACATTATATTGAAGATGAGCTCCACAGCACACAACACAGCTGGAAACAAAGTTTGAAAAGGAGTCATGGCTTAGGAATTTAGGCCAGGGCTGCTTCCATAAAGAGCAAGAAAGTTTTGCTTACTCCATTGGAGAGAATGTGCTGTTTTCCAAGGGGCTTGGGCTTTTCCCCAGTTCAGTGGCCACTGAACACTTGCTTCTCCTTCAGCTGGCCAGAGTTTCAGAAGAGTTCCACCCAGAGAAGAAGTATCCTTTAGTTAGCTGAACCTTTGGTGAGAGCAATACAGTGCAGGAAAAGGAGAAGGCACTAGGCAGGAATGTTTAATTTCTAAAAATCTTAGCTCACTTCGATTGCACCATTGCTTAAAACTTTTTTATTTCCCCTCAAACTGCTCTTACAAATCTTCCCTGCTCTCTTTAGCGTGGTAGCTAGCTTTGTGCTGCTGTGGTCTCAGAAAACCCTGCAAGTGTCTGTCAAAGGCAGAGCCAGAGCACCACGTGCGAGTCGCTGGACAGCTGAGAGGTGTGTGAATTATTGAGGGAGCTAAACCATGTGCTGTGAGGCAGCTCTTGTGGATAAGCACTATTTCCTTTTTCTTCTCCCTGAGACACATTTCTTCATTGTGGTTTTAAAGGTTCATTAATGGATAATTGTGAGGAATAGTCGTGTTAACGAGAGTTGATTGGAGGTGTTAGACCAGCACAATTTATTGTGGGGACTGACAAGATTCCGTGCCCCGTTTCTATGTGCCAGCAAGAAGAGAAACCCCAACCAATTATGGCAGTAGTTCTTTACAGTAATGGCCCAGTAACTGAGGACACAGCACAGCTTTTCATGACAGCTTAGAAACCAGAAATAGAAAGTGCAGCTTTTTTTGTGGCAGGTGTGGACACATCCAGGAGCATCCGATAAATCAGATTATATTCAGTTCCAATATTTTAAAAGCTTAAACATTTACTGGGTTGATTTCTGGACTTTCTGGTGTCTCCAGAGAGCTTCTGGGAAACCAGCATTAGGTAGACAGTGACTATGAATAGCAGATAGTGTTTTAGCAGTCCCCCTTGTCATCAGTGTTCTTCCACAGTCTGGTTTCTGTGTGTGTCTTCCCTAAAATGTTGTCTCGGCACTAATAAAAGCAACAGATATATGGCTGCTTTATAATTTGGGAAAGTGTATGTATTTTCTGTGTTTTATTACCTCTGTGTTAGAGATTTCACAAAGAGCTGCTTAATGCAATGTCTGTACAAACAGAAAGGTTCTGCTCACACCAGAATCAAGAAGTTGCTCGGGCATTTTTCCGAACCAGGCAATTTTGCAAGTACAGTCATGCATAGAAAAGAGCTTGAAAAATTCAGTGTTTGTTTTAACCACTGTGTTTCTTTCTGACTTTCTCTTTCTTATGCTGCAAGGCCATGTCTGGAGCTCCCAAACTAGTGAGCACCCCTGTGGTAAATACCTGATACAAGTCTGCTGCACTACCATCACTTGGATCAGGAGCATCCCAGTGGTGCAAGTGCACAGACTATATTGTTAAAAGCTCAGGAAAAAAATAGAGGTTTTGAGTGATGCATACCCTGCCCACAGCTAAGTGGTTGTATCCGGTAACCCTGTAATTTCCTCTGCCTGTGGAATTCATGCTACCCAGATATCTCTGTAACTTTCCGTGGACTGTGTTTTGATCAATAATCATGGGGAAAATTCCTCAGTTTGGTGAAGTAGAGGGGGGTTTGTTACCATTTTTGAATGTTGCTTTTGTTGAAATGTTTACTTATTTTTGATGTTCATCCTGCAGGTAGGTAAAGTCTGGATAATATGTGCCTCACCCAAATATGTGCCTCACCCAAATCCTGGTGTGAGCACAACACACAAAGTACACAGACCTTTTCTGAAACCAAAATGTGCCCTTTAACAGGGAGGCTGCCTAAAAGTGGTGCCCAAAAGTATTAATGTTGCACAAACAAAGAAATACAGCAAGAGGATGCTTAGTAGTGTTTTCCAAGACTGGTTTTGAGGGAATTTTTAATCAAATCTTAACCTGCTTTCAGTAGTTACAAACCTCACTGAAGTAACTAGGCCAACATCCCCAGCAACAAAATGTTTGTGTGCTGAAAACTTACATGTAATTTTGTAAAAATTGCCAATTTTCTGTGAGTTGCTTTATCTGATTTGTCTGTCAGTGGGAGCACAGAACCAATGAAGTACATAGATCAAAGGGGCAGAAAAATGAAGTGCAACAGGAGGAACGATAAGGAGCTGTGCAAAACAAAATAGCTTTCTTATTTCACTTTACATTTCACCTTCTTTGCTGCTATGGTTTTTTTTTCTGCTACAAACTGTCACCTTCTGCTTCCTCAGCTAATATTTTAGGTTCTTTTTGCATGTCAAGATGGTGCAAGCTGCCACAGCCACTGGCACCCATTTCCTAAGCATCTTATGCCCCACATGTATCTCCCAACACCCTTTGTGTCAGTGTTAATGCCGTAGCTTTACAGCCCACTGCTGCCACGGTGAGAAAGACTTCAAGGAGAAAATAAACAGAGTTCATTTCATTCATTTGCTGCAAGGCAACATAAGAAGGTGGCATAGGTTCCCTTACACAGCATTGCAATCAAATCCAGACAGTTGTTAGCTAATGGTGTTTTCTGCCTGCATTGTGACTCAATTAGAAGGCATTTATAAATCTGCATGGAAGTAAAATGAGGACACAGTGCTCAGACATATTGTTCTGCTTCTTCACCCATTACCAAGGAAGTGACTCAATAATTGTATTCTGTTTAAGAAAATGCTTCGAGAGGAAATGTTTTGTAACAAATATTAAAAGTACTACCTGGGTTTCTGAGGTATTTCATCTTTACATTTAAATGAGAAGCTTTATTTTGTGTTATTATCTGTTTGTATTTCTTTTTAAAGGTTTCCATTTTCAGTTTCATTCATAACAAACCTGACACCTAAGACAAAGCGCAGGTTACCTCAGTGAGTTCACATGCAATTATTCCATGACTGGCTGTCACCTGCGTGTCACCTGTGTGTGACAGGGGATGCCACGACAGCTCTGGCTCCTGGACAGTGCAGTTACAGTACTGTCCAGAATACATGATGCCATATAAAGTATATGATGTGGGGAGTGTCACGATTTTGGTGGCACCAACCCTGTCATGACAGAGTTGTGATTTAACTTGTGCAAACAGAACCAAGTTCAGTGATAGACTCATGCAATTGCTACCATATGGAGCAGCAAATCACTTAATGCTGAAATAACACTGATTTTTGAGTGAGACAAGACAGTTACCACAATAATTTAACACAACAGAGAAGGGAGCATGCTGCAGCCACTTGAAAATGGCAGGACAGTGCTGTTTAAGGACTGCACTTAGCAACAACCAAAAAGTCACCTGTTTTTTTCACTTCCTATAATTTCATAGCCATCTTCTAGTAACTGCAAAAACTAAGGAACAAACATGTCTTTTTGGTTGCTGCTGGATTACCTTCAGGATTTCTCTGCTCCAGACCTTAGGCCCCTCTGAGAGAGAGAGGCTGCTCAGAGCGGTGTGCGATGCTGTCCCGGTGAGTCGGCTCCGAGCAGCTCAGAGCACGTCAGGGGCTTGAGGACAATCTGACAGTCCTGGAGCATGCCAAGGCCTTCAGGACAGTCTGACAGTCCTGCTGCTCCTTGAACTGCCAAACACAACTTTCAGCTCCAGAGATAAACACCAGCTTGGGATGAAGGTGAGAGAACAGTGGTAACACCTCCATGAGCAGCGTGTCCCACACATTTCCTGCGCAGGCACTCGTGCAAGACTGACTCCAAGGGAATAGGCTGGAGCAGCACCACTCCTGTGAGCACTTGGGGATGTCCTTGGAGGTTTTCCGTCCAAACTGCCCTGAGTTCATGACATTAGGCATGATCATAGTCTAAGGCCAGGGGTATCTCTTCCAGCACATACTTCAGGTGGCATGGCTGATGCTCATTTTTCCCTTCAGACACACTTCCTTCCCTTTCCCAGAAAAAAGCGACACTTCTTACAACCTGCTTAAGCTGCAACTTCAACTAAAGCTGGATCTCCCTCGTAACACAGTTGGAATTTTGTCCTCTTGTAGCATGGAGTGACAGATTGTGATGAATAGACTGTTTCTCTGACTAATATGTACCTAGTCAAATATTAATGAGCCGGCACACAGAAGCATGAAGTAATCTTTTGTTTTTCATTAAGTGCATAGATTAAAGAGATGTTGCTTTACTGTAATGCACAGAATTATGTCATTTCAGCTTAGAGGAATTGTTAATCACCTCAAATTAAAATGATCCTTGGTTTTGTTTTAAAGAGCATAGAAGAACAAGAAGTAGAGGAAAAACAGAAGTAGAAATGGAATATGAGACTATAGTGAAAGTGAGTGAAAAATTCCCCTTTTTATCCAGTAATGCTGATGTTGTTTTCATTTTACATGTCAAAACCAAGTCAGGATCATCCACAATTAACTGCCTGGTGGTTTTTCTGAAATCTTGGAGCAACTCTAGCCCTGATTATTACCTGCTAGCTGCATAACATGAGCTGCCACTGACCATTACATCCCTTCGATACCGCGAAAGCGATTTGTGCCTTCTTCGGATCATACCCCACCCCATTGTCTCCCTGCCTGTTTTATTTATTGCTGCTTCTGCCCCACCTCAGTGCAGCCATCAGGGGCTGTGTGTAACAGCATGATTGTCCCAGCTTTCTTGCCACAGCCCTTTGGGTCATGGGAATATCCTCTGTTCTCTGCTACCAGTAGCTGCAGTACTCTCAGATCAGAACACCAGGCACTGTGAAATTTCTCTCTGAAGAGGTAAAGAGGATTGATGAAAGTGGGGGTAGGAATTGAGAGCGTTTGAATGTGGAAGTGGGAGGTGGGGAAAGGTGTTGAAGGTAGGAATTCTGGGTACCTCTGAAGATTAGGCTTACCAAGTAGATAAATTAAGAATTTGTCATCTGGGACACCAGAGTACGGGATAAAGAAGGGATTAACCAGGGCATCACAACAGAAGGAAGAATTGGGGTACAAAGAGAAAGAATTGATGAATGGGGGATCAGTAAAACAGGATTAGTGAAGCTAAAGAGGAAGACTTAAAGGTAAGAGAGTGAGTTTGTTCAGGGAGGAGGAAGAGAACAGAAGACAGTTGAGGAAAGGCAGGCAAAGCGTGGAGGAAAGATGAACGTAGATTAAAGTAAGGGAGTTTTCTTCGTTGCTTTATGGAATGGCTAATGATTAAAGATGGTGATGGAATGAAGTATTGTTTCAGGTGTGTCTGCTATCAGGAGACATGACTATGTCTCCTGATAGCAGACTATTCTCATTTAGCAGATTATTCTCATTTAAAGAAGTTTCTGTCCTGCAAACACAGCCATTCAGGAGGGCTTGAGCTTTCACTGCCAAGCGGATAGCAATAAGCCACACAACTTTGTCACTAAATCAGGGGATCCCACTTGCTTTGTGTTTTTATTTACTATTTCACCTTCTACTGCGTTCTTCTGGATTGCTTTGATATGCTTTGCTTGTTTGGGGAGAGAACTGCTATGGTTCTCAGTGAGGGCTGTATTTGTTCTCTTAGCCTGTCTGGGGGTGTTGGTTGGTTTTCTAAGTACTGATCATGTCCCTTTCTATGGGCATGCACTGGCAAGGAAGAAGGAACCAACTCTGGGTGTTTGATTTGTGCCTTGCACAATATGGATTGAGTCCTATGCTTTACGGAAGGGCAAGTGCTAAGTTTGATTTATGAAGTGACTGGAATTGGATTTGTCAGGCTTTTCTTTCTGTGAATCACCTGCCTCTGCTCACACAGACCCCAACATATTCCTCATGTATCTATTCACATCATTAGAGTTTATTTAAAGGTTTTTACTGTTGCATAATAAGTGAACATTTTTCTCAAGTGCTTGTTAAAAATAACACAAATGCCAGTATTGTTTAGTTCTCGTATTGTGGCAGGGTTAAAGATTAAAACTGTGAGATGGGGCCTTGATTTCATGAGTGCTGTTTTCCTCTTGGACACAGGCAAGGGAACTAAGCATGTGTTTCCTGAGCACAGTGGTTGTGACAAAAGAAGGCAGAGCCCATAATGAATATGTTGGCACCTTCACAGTATTCAAAGGAGTGACTTACTGAAGATGGCAAAATTAAACTGGCAATTGCTCGCTAGGGGACTGGGATTTCTTTGTTGTTTGTGTTTAAGTGACAGGAGAATATTGATTTCTGTTCCTGAGGGATGTGCTGTCTTCCTTTCCTCAAAAGCAGGAGGATGGGAATAGAGATGAGCTGCCTTGAAACAGCTCACTGAGCATTTGAAAAAAACAGAAGAACTTTTTAACTCTCTTCTTGTCATAGCTCACTTGCATTTTAAATTATTTGAGGCCAACTTCATATCACCTGCCTAGGTCAAGCAGGACATCTTGGGAAGGATACTGGGAACCCAGGCAAATCCAACTGCTCCTGCACAGTTGAAAGGAAATCAGGCCCCAGAGAAAAACCTCCTTTAGTGAGAAGTAACTCCTCATTACACCCCTGGAGTTACTCTTTGCTTGGCTTCATCCTGCTCTCAGGACTTCAGCCTCACAGACTGTGTAAAGGATTAGGAAGAAGCTCTGCATGGTGGAATTGTCATTCCGTGCACCCTATCTGTGCATGAAAACTGGGAAACAAAATGGATTGGCACTGAGTACTCGGGGAGCTCCAAAATGGGGCAAAGGAATCCATCATACCAAAGCAAACATGAGAATGATGTCATGTGAAGAAACATTTTTTTTCACCCCTTTCTGTTCTGAGCTGTCACTATTACATACACAGGACAAGGTATTTGGGATTCTGTGAAGTACCAGGATAAGAGTGGGCAGGCAGGGCAGAAGAAGGGAGTAAATTTTTCCTGCAGGCCAGAAAGGAATATCTCAGTTCCTGCTCTGGTGGAGTAAACCACTGGCTTTGGGCTGAACAAAACTGATCACCTTGGAGAATATTTCTGTGCAGGAGCGGCACAGAATCCTTCTAAGCCATGCTAATAGCTATGCAGAAACCTAGAGAAATTACCTAAATTACAGCATCATTCAGGAGCTGTTTGTGTCCTCAAGTGACTAAATGTTGGACAGCTACAGGAAGAACTCCCAGATAGTTCACAATTCTGTTTGTCAGCAGCAGATAAAATTTTGAAACAGGAAGAAAAGAACATGGGCTTACAAGTCTGGTCTGAACCTGCAACTTTTTTTTTTATTATTATTTTATGCTTTTGCACTAGGATTTTTCGCTGGATAGGAATGGCTTTTAAGAAGTCCAACAAGTAGGATCTAAAGGCTACTGCTGCACTTCTCTCATCCTTTAAGCTGTGCTTCAAATGGACACTTAAGTGCATGTGAGAGTTTTTCAGTGAGGCTTCAGCTCTATGCAAGTGTTGTCTAGGATCAAGCTGTCCTTTTTCCTAAACCTGGAATTTTGTAAGTCTTTTGGCAGCCGTTGCACACATGCAGAATTCTGCACAGTACAACTTCAGCCTCCAGGTTCAGCTACTGCACGGCCTGTGGGGATAATACTGCACCGTGCTGCCTCTTATCCTGACAGCTTTATTTTCACAGAGGAGGTGTTAATGCCTGAACAAAACATATGGCGTGGAGCTTATAGGGCAAAAATTATTTCACAGCCTGCTGATACTGAAGGTTAGCATTTCTAGAAACAGCTTACAGTCACTCGTCTGTGGTCCTCCTTGAGGTTATTTCTATTAGTAAATGTAGAAGTGTCTGGATCAGGTTTATTCTGCAGGGTGTTAGGTAGGTTGGTGAGATCTCAGTGTAGTATTTCTGCTCTCAAAATGTTCCTTTCTGCTGAAAATTTTGCAGGTTCAGTTTCCAGAGCAGAGGTCAAGTTTCAGAAATCGGTATTCCTGATGGAATTGACTTGCAGCAGTGAAATGTTTCCCTGTTATTTCAGCAATCCACTTCACACCACATAGCTTGGATGCTGCTGAAGGTGGGAGAGAGCAGCCTGTAATGCCAAGCAGCGTGGAAACTGTAGGAGCTCCTGGGAATGATAACTCACTGTCAGTCTTTCTGTTGAGGGATCATTGTAATTCCGAGCAGGGGCTCGTGCTTTCCATGCCATGAAGGAATAAATTCTGCAGTGACTTCTCCCCAGTTCCATGTCAGTGTTAACGCCTCCTCTTGGCCTGGAGTACCCTTCATTCCCATTTGTATTCAGACAGGCACTACTGCAGCTCCCTCTTGAAAATACTAATTGGTTGAAAATGAATTCCAATTTTTAAATTATTGCTTAGCTTTTTTACTTTTGAAGTGATCTTTTTTTTTCCTAAGACTGGAGTTAATTTCTTGTAATATCAGCTGCCATGTAATGGTTGCAACTCATAAGCAGATTTAATTCAGTGACAAAAACCATGTTTGAGGATTTACACAGGCCAGGGTCTTCTCTGCTGGCTACTGCAGGAATTGATTGAATGTGGAAAAGCAGTAAGCCTGCTCCCAGGTACGCATCCTTTATGGGAAGAGGTGTCTGTTTTCCCACCCAATCACCAGTAGAGAGGACATACTGTAAATATGGATGTTGCCTGCTCGGAAGTTGAAATGTTCTGTGCCATCCTACATTTCTTTTTGAAAAATTTCCTGGGCAAATAAGTAAAGCTTCACCACCCAGTCGTCTGTCAGAGTGCCCACTGAGTGTTTTCATGTGCAATTCTGACATTGCCCAGAGAACCTGAGCAGGTCCCTCTCCACAGTGTGCTGGAGATCACAAAAGAAATACAGATCTTTGATAAATATCTCACCAAAGATCCTCTTTGTACCTGTCCTCCCTGAACAAACTGCATCTTTTGTATGAATATTTCAGTGACAGGATTTTTTTTTTCCAGCAAAACCTGTGTTTATGCCAGTGGAGTCATTATATCGATGTGCTTAAAAATATTCAGATGTCTTCCCCTTTTTATGTGTGTCTATGCATCCACATGCACACAGACCTGTCACAAGAGGGTTGACTCAGTATTCACCCTTGTTTCCTCCCTATAGCTCGTTAATATTAGTAGGAGGATGCTCTGCCTTTCCTTATTTAAAAATACAATTAACCATAGAATGCAGGAGACAGGGAACTGCTGGTGGAGCAGACAGAGGCTGACAGGGAGTGAGTGAGCTGCAGTGGCTGGTCTCATTTAAAGAAGTTTCTCTCCCAGGTGTGGTTCCCCCCGTCAGAATATTCCAGCTGCTTTTATTCTAATTTCTGTGGCAGGAAGATGCCATTCCCAAGATTTGTTTGAACCAGCCGAGTTGTTGTCTTTGACTCATCTGTGCTGCAGGCATGGAGGATTTGGGAAAATAACACCTACCAAGGAATGGCTGCACTTTTTTAAACTCCCTTGCTTGGTCAGTGCTGCTGTGCCAGACGTGGCAGTCCCCGCTGTGCCTCTGACAGGTGCCAGCAGGAACCAGCCCGAAGGGAATGGGACAAATGCCAAAGTGTAGCTTCAGTGTATCTGTGAAGCAAAATCTGACCAGACAAGAGAAGCTGAGTTGTCCTTAGATCTACTCTGCAAAGACAGGATGACTTTAAAACCTGGGTTGGAGGTTTCTTGGAGAGCCTCGAGCCATAACAGCAGGAGAAATTAAAATTGGTGTCTTCTCCTGATGTATGGACCAGATATTCCTCTGCAAACAACCTCCCCCTGACTTTTAAAGGGGTAACTTTAATTTAAATTCCCCATCCGTTGCATTTGTAATTATCCTGTGCAGAATCTCCTGAAGCAGCTCTCCTCCAGGTTCTGCATGGTGCTGCCTTTCCTGTGCATTAATCACGGGAGCTCTTTTCCCTTTTGCCTGAGAGCAGCCGTGCTGATCGATGGGAAAATGGATGCGCTGGAAAAGCAACACTGCAAGTTAAACACGGGGATTCTTAAGCCGGTGGCTTCCACAGTGTCAGCGTGTGACAGGAGAGAATTGTAAACTGAGAAAGAGTTCTCCTGTGAATTCAGTGCCCCCATTATCTCTCCTTCTCTATCCGAAGGGTTGAGGAAATCTTTTTTGTTAGCCAAGACAGCTTGGTGCTTCAGCTTAATTTTCATTGCATAATTTTAAATACAGATCCTGCCAACAGTGCTGCAATTAATGGATAGCCTAAAGACTTATTATTTCTAACTAATTGATATGTAAGAAAGTTTAAATAACAAAAGTGATAAGAATTTTTTAGGAAGAACTTCTGTAACTAACTCAGAATAATATTTTTACTGTTATTTAGAGTAGCAGATGACTTTATTATTCGCTCACCATCACTAAATCTAATGTCTGTCTGTATTTCTCTAATACTAAATAGATTTCCACGAGATGGGAAAAAAATAACATTTTATAGTCATCGTTCTAAAAGGTGTTTTTGCAAGTTAATAATCTCATTCATTTCTGATACTTGTCTACCCTCATTTGAAATAAATACTGCCTAAGTTCTGTATGAATTCCTGTTATCCTCAACAGAGCTGTGGATAAACACATTTTTAAAATAGGGCTCTAAAACAAGAAGCACGTGTTTTTAAAGTACTCTTTTGCTTCTTCAAATCACTTGATCACTCATGAAAGGCCTTTATTTTTGTAGTGTTCATTAAACTTATCTTCAGCTAGATTGTGATCAGAATTGGCATCAGAGAATACACTGTAAAGCTGTAAGACCTCTCAAGAACTTTTTAATGCTTTTATAAGATGTCAAGTACCGAAATAATAATAAAACACTGATAGAGCATTAAAAAGATAAGTTCTTGTAATGGAAAAAGGTTTTGTTCTACTGCTAGTGGGTTTTTTTTCTTAAATGAGGTTTTGTGTGGTGCAAAGCCTTTCCAAGAGAGAAGCTACCAATAGTGATACACATAAATGAAATCAGATTAAAAACAAAGCGGAGCTCTAGGGGGATCATGTTAGGCATTTTGATGGCATGCCTCTCAGTGGAAAAAAAAGCAAAGGGCTTAGTGAAGTTCCATGAGATTCATCTCAGTTCAGGCCTGACCCTCTGGTGAACTGAACTTTGATGAACTGTATTAACTCCAGGAGGAGAGAAGCCAGGGACCGGATCCAGCTCACAGTGATGTCAGTGAAAAACTCACGGTTCCTGTAGTAAACTTGAGGTGTGGGGGAGGCCCCAGAAGAGCAGATTCTCAGGAAGTTTAAAGTTGTGGTGTCCCTTATCCTCCTGTCTCTGCCGGCTTCTAAGGAATTAGTGTATCCCTTTTCCTGGCAACAGCAAGGTCTGACCACAGAAGTCAAGGGCAATCTCTTTAAGAGATGTGCTCGAGGGGGCTTTCAGATGCCCGGCTGCTTGGCAAGATGGAAAGTGTTCCGTGGCACAGACTCACACACAGGCCCTGTGACACACATTTTGTCACAGTTCCTCACTGGACATATCCCACCACACCTGAGACGAGGGTGTGAGGCTGCTTGGGCTACAGCATGAGTAGGGTGGCAGGTCCTCACCCAGAAAAAAACATTAGCAGAGAAAAACACCCTCAGCAGTTTCCCTTCCTCGTGGAGCCCAGGCGCTGGACAGAAACCCAGATCGGGTTGTGCACAGAGAGAGCATGATCTGGATGTGAAAAAGGCATCTGCCCTTCTCTGTGGGAAGTTGTTCTCTCTTGTCTCTTGGAGCAGGCTTGGATTCTAAGCAGCAACCTGGTCCCTTTTCTCAGATGCCTTCGTGCTTTGCAGTTTGCTTAAATTGAAAAAGGGAGTGATTTTCAGGTGAAAACCCTGAGCCACTGAAACACAACTTTTGCATCCCTCCTTTGTGAGGCAGAGTACAATTATCCCCGGATCTCTGCTGGCTCAGAAGCAAGCGTTTCGTGGCCTTTTGTGCCAGCAGTTCCTTCACTTGATCTGGTCTGTTTGCATCTGTACTTGTGGGGTTGTGGATCCAATCTGTAGATCCAAACCCTGTTAAGGCTAATCACTGTCCTGAAGACTGGAGTGAACTTGGGGTATGTGCTTTAGCAGCCATGAGTTCAAGCTGCTCTGGGCAGCAGTGGGATGGGCTTTGTTCTGTTGATCTGACTTGAAATTACCTTATATGTCGATTTTTGCATTGTGGGATGCTTGCCGAACATCACTGAAATAAAGTTTTCTTGCATGGGTCATTTAAACTTGATGGGTAATTAGAGAGTTGCTTAAGTTTGCAGCAGTCAGTGTTAATATGAACTTGGGAGAAAATGTTTAAATGAAAAACAACTGAACTGAAATATTAATCCCTTGAACTTAATCATGAGGATGGCCCAGTCAACCTCCTGTTGCATAGTACTGCTTAATCCAGTAACAGCAGTACAGACAGCAAGAGGAGGGGTTTTTCCTTTAAAGCTCATTGTAGTATCAGGAAGTAAAAACCTTCAGGCTGTTTTTAATTTGGCTGAACCACTGGACAGTGTTGCTCTTACATTAAGCTCTGAAGTTTTTAATAGTTGCAGTTAAAATTCTACACTAATTTTGCTTCTCAAGTAAAAAAAAAAGTGTGTTGTGTAGTACAGCATGAAATGATGAGAAGTGTGGATATATGGATGAACTCATGGTGGATGTAGAGGGATGTGAAGATAATCATAGGATATAAACACGGAGCAGCCATAAACTTACCAGACTGAGTCCCCAGTAGCAATGATCCATCTCCGTTTGATGGCCATTAGATAATAATGAACACATACATCAGCACGTAAGTTTGAACCAGGTCCCAGCTTTTTGTCATTGTTAAACCCAGCCTCAAAAACTTCCCTGACACTTGGAAGTACAAAGGCCAAAATACTGAGCCATCCTTTCTGGAAGATGGAAAATGAGAGATAGTGGCTCTGTCTCCACTGTTAAACTTCTGCCAGGTTCTGAATTGATTCTGTTTTGTTAGCCCGTTATGTTAAAAAATAATGGGTCTGTCACTAAATTGGCTCATTATTTGGGGACAGTCAATGCAAAAGTCTCTGCTAATAGTAAAGAGGAAGCCAGATTCATGTTGTTGATGGGTTAGGAAATATTTGGAATAGCCTTTGCTGTTACAAGGGATTATAGAACTGCAACTACTTGAAAAGATTTTCAAAGAAGCTTCGAAGGCTTTGATCTTTATTCAGAGTGTGCTTGCTTTCTAGTCTAAAAACATTCATTTTTAACAAGATATTAGGAGAAGGACTGAGTGCTCAGTAATTTTCCAAGCAGACTTTTCAGTGGGACTCCATCCTGCAGAGTCTCTCTGGCATGGAGAGCTACAGTCAGAGCAAGGTAAACTTCAAAGTGCAGCGGAGGCTTTATCAATGTGATTATTTCTGAGCTAAGTATGGCTTGCTTCTAAACCTCCATGCAGCTCCCTGACAATTATTGGTGACATGGAAATCACAGTGAGTGTGTACCTTAAGAAAGGTGCTGTCTCAGGATGCACAGCCCTCAGTGTGTGTCTGGAGATCTTATTACTCGAAACAGGCTCGAGAGTCAGGGCAGAGCAGGGTATGACAGTGAAAGGAGGTGCCAGACTTAATCACAGGGTGAGCTATTCCTTTTGCTTCGAGGAGCACAGTGATGCCGCTGGAGAGAGACGGAGAAAGAGATTATTTACTTCCTTTTCATTGTCATATTGGAGGAGAGATCTCTGTGCTCAGAGGGAGTCTTCTGTGACACTGATGGGGCCTGTTAGAGATCTCCTGCCAAGAGTCAGACACAGGCAACACTGTAATTACCTATTAGTAAGGTGGATATGAGAGACTGGAAAGTGCTTTGCTAAACTGAATGCAGAGTTCAATTTAGGTGAGGCCCAAAAGCTGTGCTGAGGTTTCTACCACCTTTTTTTTCGGATCTGCACTTCATGAGCTCCCGAGCCCTCACACTGGAGGCCTTAAGCACCTGAAACTTTCTTTTCTTGTCTCTCCTCTTTCAAAAATCGCCAGAATCTCTCACTTTGCGGGGCAACACCACTTTCAGGCGAAACACAGTAAATGTTAAGTGGCCCTGCAGATTCCATGGCCTGTTGGGGACATCCTGCTCTGCTGCCTTGGTGCTGCCTGAGTCCCGTGTTCTCTGGTCCATCCGGGGTTTGGAATATTTCTGGAATATATTGTTGCTGTTGTAACCTCAAGATGTCATTTTAAATGAGTTTCCAAGGGACTGTCATGACCTCTTGAGATGAGAATTACAATACTGCTACTCTTGGAAGGCCTGTGCTGTTGGACAATCAGCTGCCTGTTTACAGGCTGCCTTGGAGGCATCGTGGAAGTGGAAAAACATCATTTATTAGAAGGTAATGGCTGCACTGACTTTTTTTGTTGTTTGTTTGTTTTGCAGTATCCAAAATATGGGCAGCACTTTAAAAAAGGATCAGCTAAGAAGCTCTATTTGAGCTCTGTCACTCGAGTTATTTACCCTGGACCCACCCCAATAAACTAAGGGCAGTATCTGGTGATAGATGAGACTTCAGGGGAGTTTCTCTGGATTTATTGCGTTGAAACTGAGCAGATTCTCCTTTGCTTACAGTGAAGATAGCTTACTCTAGTGATGATGAAGAAGAACAGAATCTCAGAATCCACCCTTAAAATGCCCATAGAAAGGGGATGTTTTTTTCCTATTCATTCTAGCTCGAATTCTTTTATTCATATGCATCATGAGGTGCACAGTTCATGCATTTATGGAGTTGTCTAAGAGCCTCTTGACAGCTTAAGAAAGCATTTTATCCACAAAAGCAAATTGTTACGTGAAATAATCATCAGAAAGAGGAGTAGTTCCGAGTATGCAGCTTACAAGGCACAGAGCAGGGCTTTGCATGAGAATAAACTTTTGAAGAAACAGGAAACAAGTTACCGTGAAGAAAATCCTCTCACAGAATTCAGTGCAAACTCTTTCTTTAAATAATTTCTTTAAAGAAAATGCAAGAGATCTGAAATTGCTAATAATGCAGTTGCCAGTAGGAAAAGATCACCAGTTCAGGCTTTTGCTGTAAGGACCTTCTCTAACCGAGAAGGTTTCGGCAGAGATATCGTACAGGTGTATGCGTGTCTAATATGTGTATAACCTGGGCAGCACTGATGGCAATCTCACCACCCAAACATTTATTTTTAATCACTTATTGGAGCAAATGTTAGTTTATTACACAGAAGGTAGATATGAGTTGCCTCATAAATGTAAAATGCAGGCGCCCAGGTCCCAGGTTTCCTCGCCGTCCCATTGGTTTAATTGAGGTTGCAGTTAATAAAGGCAGAGACACAGATTGATGGAGGCCCCAAGGTTACAGTCTAGTGCCTTGAGACAGCAGATATTAAAGGGACTCATTTACGTGGGGACTTGTTGTACCCTCGGGGAGGCAGAGCAAATCACCTTCGCTTCAATAGGAAGAGACACTGAGCTGAAACATGGCAGATAAGGGAGGCGGTGGGAGGGGAAGCGTCTGTGCAAGGGGAGATAACACGGCATGAGTAACCCACTCCGTGCCTTGGGATGCACTTCAGGTGATGGCTGGTGATGTTTTTCAAGGAGATTGTCTGGACTGTGCAGCCTGTTGGCATGGGAAGGCAGAGGGGCAATAGTGGAGCCAAACTAGAGCTGAGCCAGTGGCCCTGCTCTCAGGAAAACAGCGTGGAGACTTTGTGGGGTGGCGAGATCAGCCTGGTGACCTTGTGTGAAGGGCTAGGGGAGCATCACCTTCAGGCAGGGAGACAGAGGAGGAGTCTGGGAATTGGTGTGCCTGGTGTCTCTCATGGTCTGGAAAGTAACCATTGTTTGAAAATGCAGAGATGTCCTTTGTCTGAGGACAGGAGTCACTAACGGAAGCTTTCCAGTCAGCATGAAGACATTTCCCGCTGTTGTTTACCTGTGCTGTTCCTCGTGCCACCTCAGATACCAAGTGTCCTTAGGCTCTCCCTAATGATTCCACACTCCCACATCTTCTAAAAAGAAAACCTCGTCTACCTGAATAGTTTCATCTCAGGGTTAGGAATGTTGTCCTTAACCTGGATTAAGCCCAAATGTTAACTTTGTCGGCACATGCCTTTATGCACTTCCTCGATGTCACTGGCAGAAAAAAAGGAGCGTTTAGGTGCTCTCTGCACATGCAGAGTTAGCTCCTTTCCCGGGCCTGGGCAAACAGCTTCCCAAGAACCTGCTGTTCCCAGCTGCCGTCTTAGGGCCTTTCTGGCAGAGGGCAGGGAGGTCTCCAGCCGAGTGCTGCAGAGGGGCTGTGGCCTAGAGGCATGAGGACATCTGAGCAGTGCTTACTCCTTTGCCTTCCCAGCAGAAATCTGCTTAGTGGGGGAATAACATGGGCCTTAATAAGGAACTCCTACTGTTTCCAATTAAACAAAAATTGCTGCCTATAAATCACTTGATCCCTGAGCTCTGTTCCTCAATTTCACTCTCCCTGTTACTGAGCCTCCATCTGCTTTTAACAGTTCTTGCTCCTCGTATGTCTTTTAATGCTGTATCCCTCCAGAATGGCTTTCTAATTAAGTAAGCTCTGAAAATGAAAAGCAGAGGAACAGCAGCCTTCTTGCTCTCTGTACCCTTAATCTGGGAGTCCTCTATGTGCTATTTTGGAAGCTAAATTGAGGTCGCTGACATTATGCATATTTGTTGTCTGATGCAGGCTTAAAAGCCCCAAGTCCTCTATTTAAAATTATCTTTAGGCACATGGGTCAAATATTTGCAGGAAGAAAAATAAGTGTTTGTAGCTTTAGCAGATTTAGAGAAGGAGGGGAGGAGAGAGAAAAGGGGCCCCAAGCCCAGCCCAGTGTTGCTGTTGCAATTTGGTTCCACTGACCACTGAAAATATCAGTGTTGCTGGTGTTAACAAAATAAACATTTCCAATGACACGTGATAAGGAAAACGGGAGCTTTGCTGATCAGAAATTCCCTGGAGAGGTTGCAGGCCCCCATTGGTTACAGATGGTGCAGTGGCCAGTTACTGCCTCTTGTCAAAATACATTCTACTGAAATTGCACAGAAGAAATGAATGCTGTTGAGCTTCTCATCAGTAAAACAAAAAGAACAGACACTGTCCATGTGGAATTAAATAATATCCTGCATGTGGGCAGTGCCACGGTGATTATGGATACAAATGAGGATCCCATTTCAACTGATAAGTAAATTCAACAATCAGATACCAAAAGAGTAATTTTTTAATGTATTTTTCTGCACTCTGCCTCAAGGAGAAATAACACAACTTTAAAATGTCTCGCATTTGAAATCTTAACTCAAAAATTGTGGAAAAGACTTGAGAATAAGGAGTTTACTGTTGGAAATGTCAGAGATTGTTAGAGATACTGAACTATTTTGTCCTCAGAGTCTATTTTTACCTAAATTGTTGAGCCAGGATATTCGAACAATTTTCCATTCATAATTCACTGCATCATTCAGGGAAAGAAAGTCATCAGGAAAACAAAATAAGATAAGTTTAAAAGGAGATGTAACAGAAACATCAAACTCAAAAAGCTGCCCTTAGAGAAAAAGTCCCAGCGGAATGGAAGAACTTGAGACTTTAAAAAGTGACTTATTTGGAGTCATATCAAGTCTTCCCAATGGAAGAACTTCATCAAAACAAATACGCTCAAAATGAATGTTTTTGTTTCAACAAAACTGTGTTTTGGTGGGAGTTTTTTCACCAAAATACGTAATTGGTTGTATTTCATACATAACTTTCTCAAAACATTTTTGGCTGAAGCTTAATTCTTGAGATGCCTTTTAAGTAGTGCCCTTACGTTATTTTTGGGCTGCAGATATATTTTTAAAAACCCATGTGAGCTGGAATGAATCCCAGTGCGGGTGGAAGTGGGTTGGTTTTGCATCAGCTAAGATGTTACAGCAGGAGTAGGATGCTGCGGGGTCACAGGCCAAGCCTGCGGTGTCCCAGGCCATGTGGGGACGGAAGATGGGGGGAAGCGGTTTGGAAAGCCCTTGCATTGGTGGCTTCCGAAAGGCCACTCTCAGGGTACAAGGGGAAGGAGCAGCAACGTTCACATCCAAGACTTCAAAGGTGTTGCAGGAAGGGAGACGGGCTGGACGTGTTTCCCCTCGGTTTCCTTTTCCCTTGGGCTGCCGGAGTGCAGGGAGGGGTGAGGTGGAAGCAGGGCTGTGCGGGCCAGCTGTGTCCACCTCCCGTCTCAAAGGCCTCCTGGTCACTTGTGCTGGCAGCACAGCACGTTTCCCGCGTGACCGCTTTGTTTTGGTTCTTGGTAGGATCAGGAGTTCATTAGATCAAGTTCATTAGATCACTTTGCAAGCATGCAAGAGTCTACAGGGGCTCGGTCAGGAGCATCTAAACTCACAACCTCTCCTTCTGTCATCCTTTATTGATCACAGTCACTGCTTTTAGTGCTGTTCATTTGGGAGTTCTAATATTAACAGCTAGGTATAAATACAAATATTAGTAGTTTTAATAATACCATCTGTTTCCTTTTCTGAGTGTGTTTCCCTTGCTTTAAGCTGAACAACCATAATCATTGTCCCCTCCCACGTTCCAAGGAAGGGCTGTTAGGCCTTTCCCTGACTGATGACCTTTTCAGAAAGTGGCTGTAGCTGAGGATGCCAAAGAGCCCTTTGAGTTGGGAGGGAACCTGAGCCCACGAGCTGAGCAGCTGGCTGGCCACCAGGAGCTCTGCTCACCTGTAAAGCCCTGCTCATGTCCTGTCCCTCAGGGCTGTGTTGGTTGGACTCGAGGTGCAGATGGTGCTGTTTGTCCAGGGCAGTTTTTGTGTAAAGCTGAGCTGAGCATCAGCTGGCATTTTTTAACTTGCACTGTTGGGTATAAAAAGTAAGAGGTTGGAAATGGAAGCACACATTTAAGAGCTTCTGGCCACAGCCATCAAGAGTGACTAACACGTTCGTCTCCTGTCCCCAAGGACCCCATTGCTAACACCTAATGTGGCTCTGAATTTTGAAGTTTTAACTCACTGCCTGTCAGTAAAGTACATGGAAGTGAGATCTACCTGAACAAGAAATAGTGTCCAACTGTGGGACACTAAAGCTACATGGAGGTGACATTCGTGTTGTTTTTGTTGTGGGTTAAGGAGAGGACAGAGGATCTGTAAGAGGGCAGGTAGTGAGATAACAGAAGGAAGAAGGTTGTTACATGTTAATGAGGACAATGGTCCAGATAATGATCTGACCGTCTAATCATCGGTCTCATTCCCCCCCCTTGTCTGACTCCAAAATCCTAACAGCAAGTGTAGGTCACCTTGTTTAGTAGCTAGAGAGCAGAGAATTTGGGGTAGGTGGACTTGTGATGGGAAGCAACCCAAGGGGACAGCAAACTGAGTGGGAAGGCCACCCTGGGGTGGAGTCTGGTGAGCTGCTGGTTGAGCAGAGAGGTTTTTACTCCTACACTAACGTGGCATCCTGTCTTGCCATCAGCCAGCCAAATGAGAGAGGTGTGTGGCTACTGCTGCTTCTGGGAGGGCAGCTTTCCATTCATTGCCATGAACTGTAATGTCCCTGTAAAGGAACAGAATAAATAGAAGGACACGGAGCCTTTTAAAAGAAGAACAGCTGGATTTCTTTAGGCCAGCTGGTTTAAAGCAGGCAATCTGTTTCTTTAACCTCGTGTGGCAGCTCAGGGGCCGGGATGGATGGGATCTGAGGGGCTTGTCGGACGCTGAGCAAGGGGAAGAACTGACAGTGCCTTTGGAGCCAAAAAGAAAACTAATTTTTACTGATGGAGTTTTAATCAACCCTCCTTGTCTGCTGTCTGCTCCTTCTCAACTAATGTCAACCTCCTCATGATTAGATATCTATATAGACTGTCTCTGGAGACAGAGAGGTAGCCCCAGATTGATGTAATTTCTATTAAACACTCGACTTAGTGGGGATTAGCCACTGGAGGCGCTTTAGGAGAATATCAGACACAATTGTTATCTAACAACATGCTTATGGTTGCACTGGGGTCAGATAACGTTCAGTTTCTGAGGGATTTCAAATATTTCTTTTGCTTTTAAACCTAATTAAGCCAATCGAGGTTGTGAAGGAAGTTGAGAGCCAGGAGACTTTCCCTGACTTATGATACTACACACCTTCTTCTTTACCTGAGGTGCCCAAAACTCACAAATGTCATGTATGACAATGAGGTGAGGGAAATGCAGCAGCTCATCTCTGCCTTGGACACTCCTGTGTTGTTAAGCAGTGCGGGTATTTAGCCATGAGCTGTAACCCCAGGCATGATTGCATCATGAAGGAAGATCTTTAGCCTAGAATTTAGTTTTTGGTTTCGCAGTGTGAACCTATGTGAGTGCCGTGCTGCTGACACTCCAGCCAGTGCGGATGTGATCTCTCAGGGGCTGAGGAGCTCCCTGGGTGGCAGGAGTGGAGTCCTGGGGCTGTGGTGAGCAGGGCAGAGAAGATCAGCATAATTTCTCAGTTTTCTCCACCAGCAACTCTATGGCACTGTTCGTCTGATGATGCCTGTGCTTGTGGAAGTGTTTGCAAAATGGAGACAAAAGGAGGATTCCTTCAGAATATTTGTATCTAGACATAAAGCCAGAAAACAAAGGGGTTCAGGAAAAGAAGAAGAGTGTTATGATAATGATTAACTGCCACAGTGACAACCATATATTTCTAGTTGACAGAAGTATATATTTTAGAGGCAGGGTGTGTTTTAATGGAACTGTTCGTGCCTCAGACTTGGTTTTTATCCTAGGTGGAAAACCGAGGCCAGGACATCAGGAAAATTGCCAGAAAGAAGGCAGGAAAAGAACTTTAGCAGGGAAGCCAGAAGGAAAAGGAACAGATCTTAGATCTCGAGGAAGGAAAGCTGCAGAATTTGTCTAATTAAGGAATGTAGAACTAGACCGGGTGAGCTAAGGACATTGATTTGCACATCAGGAGAAAGGAGAAGAGGCCTCACAAAAATAAAGTCAGAGATGCAGGATGAAAACCAGGACAGAAGCATGGGGAATGGGATTGGAAGGGCTCAGAGGGAGGGGTAGTGATAGAGTCACATGGTGTGCGTGGACAGGTCAAGGATGGTAAGACTAGGATAGGCCATAATGTTCAAGTGAAAATTTGCATTGCCTATTGAGAGCTGTTGCAGGGGGGTGAAGGAGACCTGAAACTGCACAGGACAGACTCAGGCCTAGAGCTGAAGGATCAGAATTCCTAGCACCTTTATCCTGGAAATCCTGGAAAAATACATAGCTGAAAACACAATTGCCTAAGAAACTATTGCAAAACTGCTGCAGCTACAGTTAGCAGAACCTGACTCCCTCTTTTTAAGAAGGTGGGTAGATGGATGGATGGATGGACGGACAGATGGAGCGGGTCTGGCTTTGGAACTCACCCCTTTTGCTTCCTGCTGTGCTCATATTGGTCATGATGAAAAAATTGGCTTTGTCTTCAGTTGAAACTTTGATACACATTAATCGTTTTTAAATAATGGATCATGCAGATCCTAATATGGGCACTAAAAACAAAGGCTGTACTAATAAATACTGGGAAAGGACCCACTGCTTCCTGAAGACTGATAGCCAGATTTCTTTCTGCATGCCTTTTGCATCCTGTTGATGAAATGACACTTTTTCCCCAGTAATGTCCAAGACACATTCTGCATTAATCTGATAATGTAACTTTCCATGATCTAGCCCCAAGAAATGTAATTTAACTTGTTTTCCCTCCCTCTCTGAACCCTTTGACAACTGACTTTTTCCTAATGGTTTCTCCAACCCAAGAAATCTGGCAAAAGCTGTTTTATTGTTCTCAGAGCAATGTTTGTGGTGTGTTTGACGTGTGATTAACTACCTGAAGCTCAATGAAGGCCTTGCTCTTTCAAAGGCTTATCCGTGATCCATACTACACCTGAATGGGGTCTTGTCAAAGCCAGTGGGAGTATGGACACCAGTACAGTTAAATCCACAAGTATTTGAAGGATTTGGGTACCCAAGGATGGTACCCAAAACCAGCCCTATGACTGCACGTTCCTCCAGCTTTGCAATGACTGCATGGAAATTAATAGGCACTTTGGATGCGTGGTGCTAATACGGGAAAGAAGGGAATACGTTTTTGAATTGTGCGAAAATGCCTTGTTAATTCCCCTCCTGCCTGGTGTGGTACTTTCCCCATCCTGTAGCACTGATCACACCTGAAGACAGCTTGTCTCTTTTATTCTAGTTGCAGGTGGAACTTGATCAGGAATATCAAGACAAATTCAAAAGACTGCCTTTGGAAATTCTGGAGTTCGTACAGGAAGCCATGAAAGGAAAAATCAGTGAGGATGGAGACCACAGTTCTGCCCCTTCTTCCCTGGCATCTGACAGTGGAAAATCAAATCATAAACCTCCACAAAGCGAAGAGGAATTGGAAGAAGATAATCAAGAAAAAGTGTTTGATACTACTTTTTAACTGCCCAAGAAACAATCAGTGTGCCAGGGCGCACCATTCCCAACTGCCCATCTCCGCTCTCCCGGGGTGAGCTGCCGCCGGAGCGCTTCGGGAGGCAGGAGGAATCTGCATTCGAGTGCACATTTCCCCAAAGGAACATTTTATAAAAAGTATTCTGCAAAGGTCTTCATTCTCATTCTTCGTCTGATTATTATTCTAAAGCTTAGTGCAGTTGTAATGGGAAAATTAATGTTAACCTCCCTCTTCTCTTTATTTTTCTTCTTTTTCTTTTCTTTTTTATCCTTTTTTTTTTTTTTTTTTTTTTTTTTTGGCCAATTTACAGTGGGCAATTCTCTGGCCACGTTCACTGTTAAGAATGTTTAAAGAAGACCAGTGTATTGTACAGAGACAAATGTGTGCAGATTTCCTTTCGGAGTGCTAGGGCAAAGTGCTCCAAACTAATAGAGATCCTGGCGAATATTACAACAGTGTACTTAATCAGTTTTTTTTCCTTCTTTATAACTGCACCTTGACAGCTGTACCATCCTTTTACATTTGCACTGAAACATTGGATCCTTTTTAGCTCTGCAAGCACTGGTGGCTTGCTGTCTTGATATTATGTTTATCCCATGGAGAGACATATATTTGCTGCTGAAAATTCTTGGAACTGTGGGGACGAGAGGAAAACGCAGAGAAGAATCCGCGTGGAGATTGTCGGTGTCTGTGTCCGTCTGTGTTTGTTCCACCGTGTGAGTGCATATATGTTTGTATATATATATATATATATAGCTATATGTGCACACACATCTGTCTATATACACACACAGCATGTTGCTATTTGAATTTGATGTGGTCTCTTGGCCAAATGAAATGTTTCAGGGATCCGTGAGTAGGGAGAATCTTTCCGAGAGCTAACATCTGGGTTATACTGCTGTAGAATAATCATGGAATCATAGAATTCTTTTTGTGGTGTTAGTGTTGTAAATCAAAGTAGTTTTAGAGTATAAATTTGATATATATTTTGCAGACTCGAAAGTATTGATTTTAAGTATCATATTTTAAGCTTACTGAATTTGATAGGATGATAAAATGTTTAGGACTACAGTATTTGAAATCTAACAGAATCTTCCATTATTTTTAAGACTGAGGCTCAGTTTTACTAAGGTCTAAAATTTAAAATCAAAGTATAAAAACCTGACCACTGTTATTTAAAAATGTATATTAATCTGTTTAACTGACTCGTTAAAATAAGAACAATCAAAGTTAGTGTACTGTATGATATGCATGAGAGAAGTAACAGCACATTCTGAGAAACTTCTATCAGACGACAGAGAGACGTTGTGAAAGTCAGGATATTTGAAAAGGTAAAGAAATGCTGTTCTCTGGATTCCCATCCTAACAGAAATCAGAATTACCAAACACCTCAGACAGATTGGGATTCGTACCCGGGCCAGTGCGTGATCCTTCCCTCCTTGGCAGAGGCGCCTTGGGCGGAGGCGCCATGGGGCAAAGCCCCACATTGGCCTCAAGACAGGCCTCGAGACACTTGATCCTGCAAATTTGTGTTTTCCTGCCCCGCTGGGCTCAGGAGCTGGGAATGACATTCACATTTGCAAGATCAGGGCCTTACTTAGGATTAAACAGCAATCGGAGAAAGCAATCCGTTAATAGGGAGGCATTTTAACACATCGTGTAACAGTTAAGTTACCTTACTTCCATTCCCTCAGGATTTTAGTACTTAAAATAACTTATTTTATTTAAATTTAAGCAATAAAATACAAATCAAGCTTAAGTTTTCAGTTAAATAATGGTGTGTATATATATATAAGTTCAAATCTTGGAAAAGAAACAGTATTTTGATGTTTCCTTTTTAAACTTAGAAAGAAAGAAAAATTGCACATTGTTTGGCGATCACATTTTGAATTAAACTGCCCTGGTTTATGATGATGAAATCAGTGCACATGAAATTCAAAACTCTGACTTTCATCTTAACGCTGGGAAAGGTGACTCCTCTGCTAATCCTAGTTTTGCACTTTGAAATCAATCTTAATCACTCATTGAAAACGTAGAGTCGAGATATAATGCTGCATTTTATAAAGTTAAAATGACGTATTGTCGAAATTATTACAAGAGTAAACTGATAGCGGTGTTCATACTAAAAACTGAAACTATTGCATTATAGAAACCGTTGTACAGCGCAGGCTTTTTGGGAAAATCCTGGCTCCTCTGGATCTGTGACATTCCCGGGGACTTCAGGGGAGCCAGGACTTCGCCACAGTCTTCAAAGAATACTTGGGCAAATACCAATTAACCTTTTGTTTATATTTAACAAGAAATAAATAGACTGGTTGGGTTAAATATACTATCAGCTGTAGTCATTTTACAGTACGTTTGTATTTGACCATTTCCTGTACTCACATTTTTTTATATCTGTACAGTGCCACTTTCTGCAGGTGTAAGGTAGTGTGGAATCCTGTACATCTTGCATCGTTCAAACTATTTCAGTGAAACTGATATCATTTAATATTGATATTACTTGAACTAGAGTAAGATAATGAAAAAAGGGTCTTTATGATGTGCAAGTCTTGTGCCTTTTATGTATTTGCCTTGTTCCGTGTTGAATGTGTGGAAATGCTGTATCGTGGACTTTCTGCTGTATAGAATAGAGCTGTCTATATTAAATTAGGTCGTGCACTTCAGATATCTTTACACTACTGAAAATAGCTTGGTTTTGGCAGTATAAACAGAATTTTAAAAATTCTAATGAAGGCCAGACATTTTAGACTTAACATGTTCATAATTATGTTAATTAATGCTCATGTATTAGCTAAACATTCACTGACAGATAACTAAAGGGACATCATTGCTTGCCTTTCTTTGAAATCAGTGTTGCTCTTGTACATTGTATTAATAGTGTCTGTGATTGATTAGTCCTTGATGATTTGCTTTCAGAGTAGGATGAAATATTCCAGTTAACATGTACATATTTTTTCGGTTCCTCAATCTATGATTGTTTCAGAGGCATAATTCACATTTTTGTAAAAATTCTATGCAATTTTGTGGCATGATGTTTCTTCCACTTGTAATTTTATGTGCTTACATTACAGATCCAAAGGACAAATAAAAATTTCTTAACACTAGCCCAGTTTTCTCTGTTCATTCACTCAAGAGCCTCAGTTGACTCAGGAGACCTTAACCTGACCCCTCTGCTGATGGGAGCGGCAGTGCCAGGAGAAGGCAGGGAAATTTCCCTGCAGGCTTTTGTGTTCACACCAAGAACAAGAAATTGCACATGCCTGTGCTTCCAGCCCCTGTCCCTCCCAGCAGAATGTGCATTTGCTGCTACTCTGAAACAATGGGAAACCAAAAGCAGTGTGCAGGGAGCCAATGAACTGGTAAGAAAATGGGTTGGTTTACAGGAAGGCTTTTGCAGAAGAGCTGGGACATGATTTCCAGCCATACCTATAAACTGCCTCGACAAATTACAGCACCTCTATTTCTGTTCCACTGCCCCAGCTGTTTCACTAATCATCTGTTCAATTATATATGTGCTGTGAAATGTACCTTTGCAGGGCCTTCCACTGAGAGCATTGAAAAATAAATCTATTCCTTTGGCTTCTGACTTCCCTTCCCCTATTTAATTTACAATGTACAAAATTATCTCTGGGAGAAGAGATAAGCAGGTATATTAATCCAATGTACTGAGGGATATATACCTGTTAAAATAAATAGTCTCCGAGGCAGCTGGAGTCAAATCACTCACTAGAAGGGAAAGGGGGTCTGACACGTGGGATGGACACAGCACAGGATGAGGCCAGGCAAGGAAGGGAGGAACAGAGCTGAAAGCAGAGCTGTGAGTCTGACAGACAAGAATAAGGCTGGGATGGAAATGGGGAAGTGGGGGGAAATCAAAAGAAAAAAAAAATGGATTCATTTCCTTCCCCAAAGAGGAGCAGTGGGGTGTGAAATCAAGAGCAGGTGAGAGGAGGCGAATGAAACCACAGGGCAGAAGGGCAGCCTGGCACCAAGAAATCTGGGGTTAAGGTGGAGATGGTGATGGTGAGCACAGAGGGAAAAGCCAGGAGGCCATGGGAAGGACTGGGAAACAACCCTTGGCTCCTGCAGGGCTCGGTGAGGCAGTATTGTGATTGCTTAGCCAGCTGAGCAGGTGACTTTGGTGCTTGTTCTTGGGCCACAGGAGACTGACTTGGCTGCTGAGTGGAGAGAGGAGCAGGTTGGGATGTGTGGAAAAGCTGTTTGGAGGCCGAGCACAGAGCGGTTGGTGTTGCAGAGGCCAGGCAGTGGGACCTGAGCTGCTTTGAGAAGCCCAGTGGGTTGTTGAGCTTCAGGTGGGTTCTGCAAATGCTCCTGGTGATGGCCAGAAGAAATCCAGTCCCACCACAGCAGCTTCCTGAGCCTTACACTGTTTCCTTCACTGTGGGGCAGCTTCCAGGAGGGGGCTGGAGAGTACCTGGATCCAGCTGAGGTGTTGGGATGAGCACTGGGGAACATTGCTGAGGGGGACAGAAAGAGTTTGGAATGGATGAGCAGGCTGAAGGGCTGGATAACCAGGCCCCCTAAAACCTGGGTGTGCACTTGAACCCAAGGAAGTAAATTTGAGGTAAGCAGCTGTGCATTTGAAAGACATAAATGGGGCTTTAAACCCCCAAGGACTATATCATACCCTTGGATTTTGGGAGAGCTCTGTGTGCAGGAGCTGCACATCAAATCTGCAAGCCTAAGCTCACACAGAGCAGGATCCTCGTGTCCATCATCAGACCTGGTCCCTTCTTGCCCTCACTCTTTTCTTTGAGGGCTCAGTAGGAGAAGGAAGAGCTGCTCACCAAAAGGGCCAATGCAGGAAATCAAAGACACATTCAAAAAGCAGCAGGTGATGGCCACTAGTGGAGCCACCTGCAACAAGGAAATCTGGGATTAAAAATGGTCCTCTAGAGAGAAGGCATCTGCTGGACACACAGCTGGAAAGGCGTGGGGCTTATGCTGCTTTCCCAAGTGTAGTTCCATTGTACTTTTTCTCAGTAGGAGGGTTTAGAGGCTCAGTTTACAGGTTCCTATTATGGGGGTAGCGTGATCAAAAGGAGGATCTGAGGGAAAAAAACACTGAAGAAATGAGAAATCCACGTGTTCAGCCTGCAGACAGTAAAGAAGAAAACATTGGAGGTAATCTATTAACTACTGTGTAATTCATGTGATTTTAAAGGGCGGGGGTTTTTGGAATGGGGGGCTGCAAACCGTGGTGGGAAGACTGTGGTAAGAGGTGCTAATCCTTATGGCTGGATTCCCCTCCAGGTAGAAGGGCTTTAAGCAGCACTGGGGAAGCCAAGCTCTAATTCAGAACAAATTGAAGCCAACCTGATGAATGTGAAGAGAAGAAATGTAAAGCCTGCTGCTGTATCAATGGGGAAGCCTGGCTGATGATCAGGAGAGCTTGGCAACTTCCACTGCTGAGAACTGAAATGTAATTATTGTCACGAGCTGTTGTGGGATGATTGGCCTGTTCAAATAAGTGATTACAGGCTGGGTAAGGGGGATCAAATAATTTTAAAAGAGGGGGAAAAAAGAGGCAGGGGGAGGTGTGAATCAAACTTTGCTCTGTTGTTGGGAAAGATGAAATTTAGCTGGCAAGTGTTGCTGCGCTGATCTGACCCACAGATGGCAGGAGCTGTGAGGAGGGCAGGTGAGTTGTCTTCAGCTGGGAAAGAGGTGACAGCTGGGAAACGCCCTGTCCGGGTTTTGTACCACATTTTACAGGAAAATGCAGAGAAAAAACTGGCCCTGTATAGTCCCTGGGCTATAGACCAATAGCTGCAAGCTGGGCTTCACAGGAAAACCACCAGAGGCTGGTGGAAAGGCAAAACCACCAGCTGCCAGATGGAAGCTGGAGGCAAAAGAGTTAGAGACACACCAAAATCTTTATTTTCTTTCCCCATACACATAGCAGAGATGATGGATTGTAAGCACTGACAGGAAGAGGGGGTGATGCACTGCAGGGGATGGTGCACACCAGGTACTTGCACCATGTGGTCGGTGTGGATGCAGCAGAGGGGACTGTGATGGACAGGCCAGACCAGATGATCTCACAGCATCTCCTGGCCTTGAGATCTGTTGCTCTTAGTATAATGTCCTTTTCTTCAAGGGTTTTTTTTCCCCCAGGAGGGCACTTTCACATGTGATCATCCCAAGGCTGCGATTCCCCTTGGAAAGGCTTTCTAATGTCCTCTTAATTGCCAGGGTCAGTAAAGTAACCCTGAATGGTGATTCAGCCATATGGGATGCCTCCCAGAAAAGGAGTCACCTCTCTCCAAGGGTGTAAATCAGTAGAATTGTGGCATCCCAGGAGCCCTCAGCAATAAATAAACTCAACCCAAGTGCTCTTGCAGCTCGCCACCAGCTGAGTGGAGCAGATGAACTCCCTGGCTGGAAGCAAACCCAGGCTTGTAGAACCTGTGGTAAGATGCATCTCTGACTCACGGAGTGCAGCCTGCCAGCCTCGGGGAAACAGCTGGAGACAGAGCCCCAGCGAGGAGGAGGCGGTGGCTGTGGCCTCCCACGATTTCCATCTCAGAGTGCAATGATCTCAGCAGAGAGCTCAGTTCCTCGAGCTAGGTGAAAAGCCTCTCCTGATGGGAAGGGACTTGTAGGAAACAGCCCGTATTCCTTTCGGTACATAAATATTCCGCTCTGCTTTCACTTTGCGGCCACAGAGTGCTCCCTCTGATCCTTAAGCCCGAGACCGCAGCCCGGCCGTCAGCAGGGCTGTTTGCTGCCCTGATTTATGGGCTGGGAGCCACCACAGAGCCCCTTCATGCCACCGCTGTCTTCTGTGCCCTGCTCAGAAACCTACAGGAAGCTGCCAGGCCCGGCTGGAGAGGAGGGGAGGGAGAGAAGTCATTTCCTGCTCCCAGGGGAGGGTTTTCCTGCACCTGGGGACGTGCTGGACTGGGAGAGGGGTTGGGGACCCCCGGGCAGGGCTGGGGGTAATGCAGAATGACACAGGCGGTCCAGTGTCACCTGTGCTGGTACCACACATGGAGTGATGCCTTGAAATGCCACTGTGCTGTGGCACCCCAGGCCTCTGCTCTGCACTGCTGAGAAACCCTGTGCTGCCTCTGGCACAGGACCCAGCTTAGCTCGGTGCATTAGAGCGTTCACCAGTGCGTGTCTCCTACATCTTGCTGCTATTAGCTGCTTTTATTATACTAGAGGTCTAGAAATAGGAAGAAAACACCCTGGTATGGCCTTGGTGGCAACAAAATAACTGCTCTGCTTTCCCTGAGGAAATCCAGCTTTGGGCGTTCGCTCTCCCTTTCCATAAAAAGTAACTGTTTTCTATTGCCATAATTTAAAACCCATATCTGTTTTCAGATTCCTGTTCCCTCAGACCAGTGACAGACCGGGAGCTGTGATAACTTTCTTGTGTCAAGGTAACTAATGAGAGGGAAATGATCCGGCTCTCCATGGAAATGCTGCTGTTCTCAACTATTTGAGGAAAGCTGCAACTCCTCACCTGTACACTCATACTGGGATTGGCCGTGGACAGGGGATGCCAGTGGTGCCACATGGGGTCTAAGGCACAGGGACAGGCATTTGCTGATATTACACACAGCGGGGAAAACCTTGGGGTTTAATTGGCCCTGCTTCACTATGGGGTAAGGTGAATTTGACACAATTATCATTATCTTGCTTCGTGGAGTTGAGCAAAATATCTCTTTTATCCATGTTCCAATCACTTGCAAGCACTGAGATCGTTGCAGCAAAGCCCTCTCTGTCAAAACACAGCACTACCTTAAGAACAGTTGTATGAAAACCAGCACATGACCTGCATGTGAAATGAGGAGTTTGTTTCTATTCAAACTGATTCCTCCTGCAGGTTGCTGCCTTCCCCTCGGGTTGCACTTTCAT
Organism: Chamaea fasciata; assembly: GCF_029207755.1. Lineage (NCBI taxonomy): Eukaryota > Metazoa > Chordata > Aves > Passeriformes > Sylviidae > Chamaea > Chamaea fasciata. The sequence goes on along the minus strand of NW_027094088.1, from coordinate 7,131,558 downwards.
TTTCCCAGCCTTTCCCATCTGCTGGCACTAGCTGCCGCTCTGCAGCAGCCTCGGCAGACACCAGGCTGGAGGAAACAAGGGGCAGCCTGGCTGTCCCCAGCAGAGGACAATCGCCAGGCAGGACCAGGCAGATCCAGTGGTCCCTGGAATCCCATTCGTGCCCTCTGCCTGAGTGGCTGTTTTCAGCTCAGACCAAAATGCATGAAAACTGTCTGATGTTTGATCTCCTCTCTTTGCAATGCTGATGAACAGTGCACGTCCTATTTCTTCCCTGTTCACTTGGTTTTTCAGCACTCTGGAGCACTGCCAGGAGTAAAGAACCAGCTCTACAAAATAACACTTACAGCTTTTCGTTCCAGAAGGCAAGTTCTGCAATATTTCTTAGAGAAACACAAAAATACAAATGATATTTCTTGAGCAGTCTGTCTAATCCAATGCACATATCAGGGTGCTCTCGATCCCCTCGTTAGCTCCACAGCAATTAGCACCCAGCGTGGTGAGCTCTTTGTGCCACAAACTTCTTTAAGTGCCAGTATTCACTAGCCAGGTATAAATATTGATTTTAGCCTATGTGGAATAAAGAGTGAACAATCCAATACAGTTTTTTTATGAAGAGCCATTTCATACTTTCATAATAGATGTCATAAAATTCCATCAATTACTGGGGTCTCTTCAGGGGACCTAATTATTGTGCTATGCATACCTAGTCTGAAAACTTAATAATATCTCCAGATGCTGCCAAAAGCCCTTTGGAGGTCTTACATTCCACGAGGGAACCCTCTGCTCTGTTAGGGTTTTTTTTCTTTCTTTTAAATGAACTATCAAACGTTCAGTAAGGGAGATGAACTGGAAAGCCTGCATTCACACAAATTCAGGGTGGTATTGTTCCTGTAAGACAGGGAGGGAGGGGGTATTTATTTTATTTTTTAATTATTAGACCATCTTGGGTTTGCCTTAGGTCAACTATTTAATGGTGACTGCCCAGTGTCACACGCTCAGGGTGCTACAGATAGATCCCTCCATTCCTGTAGGAATTGTCAGTGCTGTAGGAATTGTCAGTGCTATAGGAATTGATGGGCAGTTTGGGGGTTGCTTTTTGGGGGGAAGAGGTTATCCTAGCAGAAAGTGAATGTCAACAGAGGCAAAGCTATTTTACTGGCTCCTTGTGTGAAAGCAACAAGGTCCTGGCAGAGTACTGGGAATTTTATACATGGACTCCTTGACAAATGCCAAACAGAGCAGCAGGTTCCACCCCAGCACAAAAGCATTCTGGATGATTGTGACCACACTGTGAGAGGTGTTCCTGGAGTATTTCCCCTCTTTCAGAGCTGCAGGCACCAAGGCCTCTTGCTGTCTATGGCACTGTGTGTGAGAGAGAATCAGGAGTGGTGCAAGCACCCAGCAGCGCTCAGGCCTCTGCAAAAGCCCAAGGCAACGTTTGGCCCATGGGAAGACAAACCAGAGCCCTAGAACAAGCTGCCATCTTCACATTTTCACATCCAGATGGCTGTTACGAAACAAGGAAACATGATGTGCCTGAGTCTGTCTGAGATGACAAAACCACACTGGTGGATCATGCTAATCCCTTCATGTCTGAACCCCAGCTCCTCTTGGGTGCATTACTCATCCCTGTGGCTCTCCAAAGAACTAGATTTTCCTTTAGATGTCTGATTTTGCTGAAAGATCTGAGAAATGCTCAAGGGCATAAATTATTCTTTTCATAGCCTGTGATAATATATGATTCTTAAATTGCCACCAGATCTGCCTCCTTCAGATAGTGGAATGAAAATAATGCTGTGCTTGCCCCGAGCCAGGAGGAGGATCTGGTCCAAACCACGTAGTCTTTCAGCAACCCAGCAGCATCATGGATGCAGATGGTAGATGATGCCTGGAGAAATGCAAGTGTTGGAGGATCAGAATTAAATATCAGCCACTCAAATTAACTTATTACTACAGTCCTCAGAACTGGGACCAGGTTTGTAAGGATGCTAAGTCTGTCACTATGGTGTAAATCAGTGTGGCGTGTACACTGCAGGGTGATGGAGCACTGGTGTGGCGTAGGGCAGGAGTTGGTTTCTTCCTCTGTACCACCACCCACTCAAAACCTAAACTGGGACATTCATAAAGCCTCCTTTAAACAAAAAATTCATATTCATTTGTAACTGTAAGAATTATCCCCACTAATATTACTGGTGCTTACAGCAGACACCGGCTGCATGCTTGCAACCTTCCTTGACCAGCAGCAGATGTGGGACCATTCCTGAACTGTGAAATGGAAACTGTTTTCACATGGCTCAAGGAGATGATACTTCCAAAAAAATCAATAAGCATCATAGCACCTGCAGTAAAATCAGAGTTAGTAACCCTAAATCAGCGAAAGCCACAAAACCACGAGCACAGGGAGCTGTAGAAGACAGGTAATTGATTTAAAGCATGCAGTATTTATATAAAATGGGGGGAAAACCAGTCGGAAGATGTTTCTGTACAACCATTTTGGGTTTTCTGGCTAGCATTCCTTACCAGCAGAAATACAGGCAGCAGCAAACAGTGCCTGATCCTGCTTTTTCTGGCAAAATTGCAATTTGCCACAAGTTACAGCGGGAGCGGGACTCCTCTTACAATAAAACACATCCATTTCCCAAGCAGCTTTCTACGGGAGCCACACTGTGGCTTTGATTGCAGATGGAGCCCGTCCAGGCACGCTGACAGCCAGGCACTCGTGATCACGGTGGCTGCATTTGGGCTAAATCCCTGCTCTCCCTACAGGAGACTTGTAAGGCAAGAAGCACAGGCATCAACACACAGTTTAGTCACAAGTCTGCCAAGACCCTTCCTATTGCCACAAGGATATTTCTGCCACACATGAGCCAACAAAAAAAAAAAAACCAACCCAGAAGCATATTAATTTAATAGTGGAGGAGAGGTTCTACCACGCTCGTTTATTGTAACTGATGAAAAGGCTGTAATGCAAATTGTTGTGCCAAGTTGCCTGTGCTGGCCAACATTTTGGCATTGTTACATTCCTATCTAGGCAGCTTTTAATTATTAATCATTTCAAGTGTTTTGAGAGTTGAATTTCAGTGGATTTTAACTGATGGGTTATCGTGGATTTAAACACTGAGCCCGATTGTCAATGTGAGGGTGTTGGCAGTGATCTCACTCTGTTACTTCTGGCTGTGGGTGGCTGCAGAGGATGACAGCTGAAACTGCAAATGTGAGAAACTCTCAAATGTGTATCCATATGAGACTGGCCCTGTGGGTTCACATTTTTGCATTGCTATCCATTACAGTAATTGATTCTTAGCCAGTGTCCTAGGTTAAAACAAAACTAAAGCTTCTTCTTTTCCCACGTTCACTTGTAGAGGTTTCAGGATGTGTGCGATCATTTCCAAGAGTTTATTGTTGTTGGCCAAGTAGGACTTTCCATGGATAAGAGAAGATACAACTGGAAACCGAGAGCTCCTCGTTCAACACTGATTCCAATTACATGGGATAATTTCAAATGGATCTCAGTGTGAGTGAGCCAATGATCATGTGCCCATACCCTGAGACAGTGACTGATCTGAAAAATGATACATCCACGTAACCCTGGGATCAGAAGTGTTTGCTTCTTATATTTTGAACTCTTTGCCAAAGCTGAACAACTCCAGCTCTGGCAACTATTGATAGAATGTGATCATTTCAAAAGAGAAAGATTTTGCAAGTTTTTATACATGCATTAATATTAAATCCTCTGGAAAATTCCAAAATGTGACTTTGCACCGAGTCCCCTGTGACAGGACATCCCCCATGAGAAAGAATGAGAGGGGAGAATGTAGCTCAGAAAAGCTGACAGTTTAAACATCCCCAGAGAAAAATATAACCAAGGAAATTATTTCTCTGTGTGTGCTGGGCTTGGGGGCGGAGGCTGGGTTTGTTTTAGTAAGCAAATGACCCATGGCTCTTCTGCAAAGGAGAAGGCAGATTTTAGATAGCAAAACTGTGCATCTTGCTTGGAATCAGTGGTCTATCAAAACTGCTGAAAGTTTCCACTTTTAAAAGTTACCACTTTTTGCCTTGGTCCTGTGGTCAGTCCAGCTAAACAACTTGGGCAGTCAACCCTGAGACTTTAATGGATGGATGGATGTCGTGAGGAAGTAAAAAAGCCTGGACTTATCTACAGAGACTTGGAACATTTGGGGCAAGTGTTCCAAATTAAGAAAGAAAACATTCCATGATTTACGTCAAAACTATAAAAATAAGCATTTTGCACAGCTCATGCTCCGACCGAAGTCAGCATCCAAAACATGCAAAAATTACTTCTAATTACTACAGCTCATGGTAAATGAAATTCTCCTTGGTGTTCCATGGCTGAAAGATCTTGACTTTTTTCCTGTAACCATTCCCAGATTCAAGAGGTGCTGTGTAAGTTCAGAACAATGCCATGATATCAGTGAAAGAGAAGACAGGAGAGGGGGAAGGGAGAAAGCAAAAGGCATTATTTGTAGTTCTTACAATATTAATATAGTAATAATAATATATACTCTGAGCATCCCACAAAGCTCCAGCTAATCCTGTGGCCCTAGAGGACTGGTGCTGCCTTAGAAATATGCAGACAAAAAAAGCAAAGAAGGGACAAGGGCTGTTCCTGTGATAATGTCCACACAGCCGTGTGGTTTTCAAATAAATGAAGGTAAAAATGAATGAAATTGTGTTTTGTTTCAAACTCAAATCAGGTTCTGCTGGCACCCAGAGTTGCTACAGTAGGATGCAATGTTACTTCCTGCACCTGATCTCCTGCGCAAGTGTTTCATGGCATCATTGGTTTGTAAAGGGATGAAAGAGGGTGGGTATGTCAGTCTGTGTGGTACTTACAGATCCTCTAAGCTGCCAGAGAGGATTCTCCTGCCAGCAGCACTTCGTTGTTGTTCCTCAGGCTGAAAACTTTCCTTTTGCTGCAAGGGTTCCTCCACAAGAAATGCCAGGTGCAGAGTGAAGCCCTTGAAGGCATTCCCTTGACAGAAGGGTGATGCTGATTGAGAGTATGGCACCAATTTGCAGTGCACTGCCTAAGAGAAAAGGCACTTCAGCTGGGGGAATAATTTGCAGAAATGAGGGTGAAAGCTAAACTTTGCAGCAGAGCTCTTACAAAAAAAAAATGTACCAAAGACACAGTGAATTTCTGGAATACCTGACAGGCATTTCTTCTGGGTAGGGCTCCACAACATGCACTTGCTTCACAAGCCATTTGTTTTGCCTTACAAACTGTCACTGTTGAGCTGATGCCACCAGAAGCTGGAAGGAAATATGACTGGAGCTGCTCCATCAGCACTTCTAATTTCCTTCCCCAAGGTGGGAGGAGTGGCACATAAAGAGAAAACTTGTGTGTGTGTCTCTATGGAGAACGCCAACGAGGCAACACAAATGAGCAGGATTGTTTATGCTGGGTTATCAGATGGTGTTGCTACCAAGTACTATGTGTGATTAGAAGAAAAAAAATTAAAAAGAAACTTTATACTCTATTTTAGGTGCTAGAGTAGCTGGCTGTATCTGCTCTTGGCATGTTGCTGGATTAGGAAGATGCATTCCTAGTAGCCACAGGTGTGCAGAGCAAAGATCTCTCCTGGTGACCAAGCCCTGCAGGTGATGCTGCAGGCTCCTGAAGGAGCAGAGCAGTGGGAACACGTGGCTGGGGTCCCAGCAGGGCTGCACTGCTGCAGCTTGTACCAGGCTGAGTGCACAACTATTTGCTGTAGGAGAGGTGACTCCAGAAGTCTCATGCTCTTCTGAGGGCTGCTCTGTTTTCATGTGGGATGAACCTTGGTCTGTACGGGATCTGACACTTTGTTAAACCAAGAGATGCACCTGCACTCCTAAAATCCCTCCCTGAAATCCTAGCATGGACATGCACAGCAAGCAGCATCTTGGGTTTTGTGTCAATGGCCCCTGGGGTAGGAAATCACTGTGGTATCTCCACAATCCGTACTACTTTGTGTGGATGCAGAGTCACACCTTAACTCTGAGCACAGCTAGTGATTCCTGGGATATGTGTCTGGCTTTTCCCTAAGAAAGGCAGCTTGAGAAACAGCTGTTCATCCCTTCACCTCAGCTGAGGCTGACATCTTCATACTTGTATGAAAAATGAATTAATCTTCTGGGGGAGAGGGCTGCTATGACATCAGACGTGTCAAGCCCATAGACTTAAGAAGAGAAATAGTGGCTTGGGGGTGAACAATAACCAACTGTGGCCAAAGAAAGAGCCAGAGAAAGAACCCAAAGATCTTCACTGGCATCCCATCCTCTTCTGCAGTGAAAGCTGGCATATTGCAGGACAGATGATTTGCCTGCCTGTTTTTTTTTATAGTGCTTTACACTTCCCAGGAGTTGTTTCTATATGACTGTAATAGAGCTGTCAAAATAACAGCTTGTGGTGGAGGATGCAATCGCACCTCTCGGCTCCGCGCTGCCCTTCTCCTGCAGCACCTGATTCCAATGAATGGCTGGAGGACGAGGCCAAATGAAGGTGACACTGGCTGTGAGTTCAGGACATGGCTCAGTGCTCATTTGGCTGACCTTCCCAGCAGAGCCATGGCCTCAGGCCTTTCCAGCCTTTTGCACTGTAAGCCTGGCCCCAGCGATGCTCTCCTTTGCCCCATGACCTGTAGGCAGCGTTTTGCACCTTCCAATTTCACTGCTCTGCATCCTGCCCTTCCTGCCCAACATTTTTGATCTAACCACACTGTGCAGGCAACACATGGAGCGCAGTCACAGGAGCAGCCAGCTGATGATTTGTGGTTTTGAGAAGTATTATTCTGCAGCTTGACAGGGCAATGAGGGTGGAGGTGGGACACGATCCAGTCCCTATCCACTGCAAAATGGCTGTTGAGTATGCTGTGGAATATATTTCAAGGAGGAATAGCCTTAGGACTACCTGGCAATGACTGCCTGGAGGGAGGCAGCATCTTGGTGCTGGGGTAGTGGTGGTTTTCCCACGCCTGGGGAAAAGAGTGTTAGGAAGTGTCCAGACCTGCTCCGTCTGGGAATAATTGTGTAAAGTCAAATGAGAGGCAATATCAGAGCAAAATGAGAGGCAATATCAGAGCAAAACATTAATGAAGGGACTGGAGTAGCCATCCATCAATGTCCATTTGCTTGGAGGCATCAGGCTTTTTCTCCCTTCTTTTATCAGACATCTTCAGTAACCTACAGGTGCCTGCTTGCAAGGTCAGCTTTTCCTATGCATGGGAGCAGTGGCTCTGCAGGCTGAAGCTGAAGTCTGCATAGATCCAACGTAGAACCAGCTCAATCAGATGTTTAAGTATCACTGCAGGAATGATCACTGCCATTTAATTTGCTGATTAGTGTTGTCATATCTATTTGTAGAATACAGTATAATTTATGGTGAGATCCCTGGAGGAACTTTAGCAAATGCTGCAAGTAATTGAATCCGCTGATTTCTAAAGGTCAGGTGAAAACCAAGCATTATTATAACACAGATGAGGTGATGATGACACCAGGTAGCTTTACATTTCAAATGTAAAAACCTGTATTTACTGATCATTGCTGTATGCCATCACTGTGGAAGGTGAGTGAATAAGACAGTCAAGAACCATAATGTCCATTTTCAACCCTGTCAGTAAAGCAATGTAGTTTCTGAAAAGAAGAAAAAGGGATTTATTTTTCCAAATCAACGGGTGGCGGGGGAGAAGAATTTCAGAGAGGCGTGATTAGGGAAGCATCAGGAAATTGTTTGGGTGATTTTACTGAAGAAGTGGCTCACTGATGAACTCTGAGGCTGAGTGCTGCTATTTCTACTCCTGGCTGAGTAAGATCCCCCAAGCTGGCACAGCTACTTTCCGTCTCTCTTCCAGCCAACAAGCGGATTTCCCTTATCAGCAAAACTAATTTTGTCTGGCTGACAAGTTATAAAAATGAAGTCTTTTAATTTGGATGGCACAGTCTGGAGTTCACTTCTGCAGGAATGAGGGAGAAACGGAAGGAAGGTGGTCTGGAAAGTGGCAGGGACAATCAGCTTTTGAGGGCACTAGACTAGAGCAGCTCACTGAAGAAATGGTTTGGCCAAAGACCAAAGCTGATGGAGGGTACTACCAACACAAAGCTCAAGCTGGGGTGCTGGTTTGCACTAAAAAAAATTATCAGCATGCACTGCTGATTATCACTGCATGCTGATAGTAAGTTGAGATTTTTTTCCCAATAATACTAAACTTTATTTTTGTTTAAAGGAGAGAAGTATTTCTTCAGGACTAGATTTTTGTTGTCAAACTTGTCTGGGCCCATTAGAATCTTCCCCAACCTTCTGGAATACCACTAGTTCCCATCTGCTTTCCTCAAAGTAACAAAGTCGGTGGAGAGCTTGGCAGGAACCAAATTGGCAAGACGAGGAGTGGGTTGAAACAGTGACTAAATGTGGGATGTGTCTATCCCCATGAAGCTGCTGCTAACCCCAGCACCCTGTATGGTATCTAACAGGCATTTATAGGCCATGCACCGCTGACTTCTCCTGCAGCAACTCCTGCCTACAGGTGCTGTGCACAGGGCAAAACTGTGCTGAGGTCATAAATTTTGTGGCTGAAATGCCTAATAAAAAGGGTAAATGCATGTTTGCTTGTAAAAGCCCTTCCCCAGAACGGATTAAACAAGTTATCCTGTGCTTTTCACTGCAGAAATGTGTGTATGCCGCAAACTTTCTCCTTTAGCTGCTCTGTAAATCATCAACCTAGAGCACTGCAGGCTACAAGAGCTGCCAGGACAATAAACTGAAGCTTTAAGCCCAGGAAAGGCTTAAATACCCACCTTACTTTACATAGCCTGGTGACAGCAATATGGATGTGCCTAAGGCTGAGTGCTCCCATGCCCCGATGGGTCAGGGTCTAAACACACACAGACACTTCAAACAGAGGCATCTGTCCGCAAAAACTTCCTCTCCTTGGGAGGAGGCTTTTCTCACAGCTCCTGCGTGGGTGTCGGGGCACATAAATCCCCCAGACTTTGTTGTTCTGCCAGCAAGCAGGACAGGAGAGCAGTAAAAACCTGCCAGGTCAGTTAGAAACCAGCTGAGTCACAATGCTGCAACAGGGCCACCTGAAAATAAACAGGCCAATGATAAAAGCCGCGCAAGGGCCGAGTCAGAAGCCTGACTCTCTGGGTGGGTGCGGGTTTGTCTGCTGCAGTGGCTCTGGGACTGTGGATGCTCCCTCCTGCTTTCCTGCACGCCTCCCTTTGTGCAAACCCAGGGCACTGGCAGAGCTGGGTACCCCATCACCTGCTGTGCAGCACACGAGTGGAGCTGAATATTTGGAAAAACAACACGAGAGCAAGGACCCTGTATGATACCTTCAGCATGAACCCTTTTTCTTTGTCCCCAGAATCATTCCCCTTAGGGTGACAGCGGGCACCACTGACTACAAGGGTATGCCAGCCCACGTGTACCAAATGGGGACCTGTTAGGTTATTTTGGTGCTCTCCGGGGAGAAAGCGAGGGCACGCAAACATGGATAAATAACCGCTCCTGGTTCTGGGTCTCTTATATAAGGTGATGATTATAGAAACTGCGGTGTACGAGGGGGTGGAAAGGGATGCAAAGATCAGAGTTTTTAAAGGAAAGTAGGTCTGGGTGTTGAGGGGGGAAATGGAAATTACCAGCCTTCCTTGAGGTTTGATAAAACCAAAGAAAGTGGTGCTGTATTGTACCGATGCCTTGGCCGCAGACAAGACACGAGTGTCCTGTGCTGGGGAAGAGCCGCTCAAAGACTTTATTTAGATCTTCTCTTCAGGATGAGCTGATGTACGGGACTATCAGCTGAGCACAGGGCTGGGAATAAATGATTTAACAGCACAAATGGTTTCCAAAGGGAGCTGGGAGAGTATTGTTCCAAAGTTCCAAACACTTCATGTTCCTCCGCAAGCACAAATGGTAATTGGATTATCACAGACATGTAGAAAGCAATTTTGTAGCCATCCTGACACTGATGTTGGTTGGTTAGTGAAGGTTTTTTCACTATATATTTTCCTTTCTTTTAAGATTATGAAGAATGCAGGGTTAACGCTCAGGATATTTTTTAATCCTAACCAGAAACAAAGCTGCTTACAAACTAGGTTTAAGCATCTTTAAATCCTTATCATAGAGGAGCTGGGTTTGAGCTGCATGAAGACAAGCTGCTATTTTATTCATAATTGTTTAGAGAAAAATAGGGGAGGGTTTCATAAAGCGCTAAACATTACACACAGCTATTTGCCATCTCCTCCTCTTTTAAACACAGATTGTAACTCACCGTTTCCCTATGCTGCAATTTATTTTCTTATACCCAGGTTGTGAAAGCTGTGGGAATGGAAGCGATCCGTTGTTCTAATCTGTAATGAGAGTACCAAATCCCCCTGTGTCTTCAGCCTGATTTTGGTGACAACACGTGCATTTACGGATTCATTGGTGAGTGTCTGGAGGTTACTCTTCAATGCGCGCTCCTTATGATCTGATCAGTCACACGCTAAAGAGTAGACGTCTTGCAGCAATGTAATTCTGAGTTACACTGCCTGAGCTGTGTTTCTCTCCCCACTGGGTTTCTGATTGCTGAACCAGAAGCAGCACCACAACTTCTTTCATGAGGGAGGTTTTTGTGCACAGTCACTGAAAAGTCTCGTTTGGAAAAATCGCTGTGCTAATGTAAGACACTGGTTTGAAGCAGGGTTGTAACACAGTGGGCTGGATATAGGAAGATAATCAGTGTACTGCATGAGAGGGATGTTGCCTGGATGTCATTCAAGCTTCTGTATCTCTCATTCCTAGTACATATCTATGTTTGGCATGTACTCCACAGGTGAATTCATGTGAGGACACAGAGAATCCTCTTGGATGTTTTTGGTACATCCCTTTCTTGGGGCCAAATCTGCTCTCACTACAATTAACAAGAGCTTGTGTTGCACTTCCTGAACGAAAGCCTTGCTCAGCTGAGGAGTCTCCCTGGCCTCAGTGGGGCTCCCTGTGTGCCTAATTTAGGGCTGGAATTCGCCAGCAGGTCAGCACCCACCAGGATGCTGATACGTAAGACCTACTCAGTCTATAGACCTGCTATTTTAGATCACCCCAAAGACTGGCCCTGATGGGCATTGCCAGCAGGAGCCCACAACACGGACCAGATCCAGATCTGCTGGGTTGCCCCAGCTGTGTGGTGTGCCCCAATCTGTGGGCATTTAATGGGTTAAAGGGATATTCATGCTTCTAGTGACAGCATATACTGACTGAGAGATGAACATGTGCTTATGGCACAGTGCTTTCATGAGATACAATTGATAAATGAGAAACAAAAGTCTCTCTGGGGCACAGGTAATGGTGCACTGACGCTGGTTTTACAGGTTATGGGTTGCAAGGACCCCGATTGTCTCCCTTCCGTCCTGCAAGGCTGCAAAGGGAAGAGCTAAGGCAGCAAATTCTGCTCTTGTTTTGGCTTTCTTCATGTGCCTAAGGTGCTGCTATGTGAGAATGCTGGCAGGGGGTAGGAAATACTGTGTCTGCTGGAGCTGAACAAGTTCCTGTGTGTTTAGTAGTTGAGGTGTCCTTGTTTGCTCTTTCTTGCGAGGTGTGTGAAAGGAGACCTTTGTACATCAGGACATGTGGTAGTGCCCAGGTACACCTTGGATATAAAAGAATATTTGTGCAGTGGCAGCTGAGCCATGGAGATGGTAGAAGCAGGTGCCTAGTCTACATTTCATAGGAAAATGGAATATGTTCTATTGAATAAATCAAGGCTTTGTTAGCTAGGCCACCTTATTCCTGCAGGGAGTCTGTAGGAAGGATTTATATTAAGTATTCTCTGATGATAATGATGCTTTTAAAATAGAATTCAGAATATTATGCCACCTAAATCTTGATAGCCCATTCCGTCAGCTCAGAAATACTAATGCAAGGTGTATCTTGTACTCCATATTTCATGGCTGTTCCAATTTCTTTTCTTTTTGAGCTATATACTAATATGGAGTTAGAGGCTTTATCTCCACAGCTACACAGTCCCCCTCACAAGCCTCTCCAGACATGCAATTTAGCAAAAAAAAAAAAAAAAAAGTTTGCTTTGTTCCTCCGCATGATATGATGTAATCAGGAGAATGAATAGAGATGCCAGAAAGATTTATGGCTTGACTTTTTTCCGAGATGGAGAGGACAACTAATACACAACACTGATTTCATGAGAAACTGGGGATCCTCACATGAGAGAAACATTTTTTTTTTTCAATATCCACTTCAGAAATATCACCCTAAATGAAGTGGGGTTTTTGAGAAATTAAGGGATGAATAGGAAAAAATTTCAAGATGGACTGCTTTTTTTTCTTTTCCAAAACATGAAGCTATGCTTCGATAATTGAGAATACAGCAGGATTTGGCATTCGTGGGAAGTCCTACCCAATATTAAATCACCCTTCAGAAAATGTGCCATAACCTCACTGCCCCTGAAGCATCATTTCACTGAAAATGTTGCAAAAACTTTGCTAGATTTCACCGACTTCTTTTTTAAAAATCACCCTTAAGTGCAGCATTTATGGACATTCATAAAACAAACCAGAACACAGCATTTCAATTTCAAATCAAACTCTTAGCTGGCTTAAACTCTCTCTTTCAACAGTGCAGCTGAATACAGTTCTGTCTTTTTAACTATCCTAAATACAAATGCAACCCCTTAGTGACATCTCTTTTTTTTTTTTTTTTTGGCTGGGTTTAAGATATATCTTGAGATCAACTTTTGGGTCCAAAGGGGTGGTGAGCTGCTCCCTCCCACCCTGAGATACTGATCCTGAAGTCTAATTATGCTCTTTGCATCTATCTTGGTTGTTCCCTCTACACCGGTGACAAATTTAGTAAAAAACCTCCAGCTGTGCTGAGACTGTGGAAGGAGTTGAGGCTTGGGGTTAGAGCTTGAATAGCATGGAACCTTTTATTTCCTACCCAGTCTGGCTCTGAATGGCAGCTATGCAAATTATGTGCATACACTTTCTACTGTAGGTTGGTTTTATAGAGGCTTTCACTGCAATAGATAAACTTTGAACAAATAATTTTAAGCTGGTAACTTAAATCAATGCAGTTTTTTCTTTTTTTTTTTTCCTTGCAAAACCAGGTTCTTCAATGTCACTTGTAATTCAGCACGAGTTAAATACTGTTGGTTTCCTAGGGAAGGGGTGCTATTGTTTAAATCAGAAAGGCGAATACAAATGTAATGCAATCTCCTGTCTACCAAATGGGTGGGACGTGCATACGAACAGCTTGTAGTCAAGCTTCAAATGCAACTTAGTTTCCATTCTTCTTTGAATTCCTGGAAAGAAAGATCTTCCCAAAGAATGGGGCTCTTAAAATCCCAGTCTGAAACCAGTAGTGATGAAAGCTACTGTAGGTCTATAACTCTGGACCCCTGCGCTTTTAGAAATTAAATGCCCTGTTCCTTATGATTTTTTAAAATTAATTTTTAATAATAGTAAAAGCATGATTTCCATGTCAGAAGAGGGCTTCTTCCTAACAAAATCTTTCTTTTGATGCAACTTGGAGGACTTGGCTGTCACTGTTGGATGCTGCCCAGAGCCATGGCCAGGCCATAGGATCCTATAGCATCTCTTGGTTTCTGGAGTCAAGTGACCCATTTGTTCTTTCCCTGGTTTGTGTGTGTGTCCTGCACATCCCTTATCCAGCCTCATATCCCGAATTCTGGGGCACCCAGCACCACAGAGTGAGCCAACACACCTTTGCCTCCCAGTCAAGCACAATTGTAATAATTTCTGTGGTTTATACCTACTTTCTAAAAGTATAAATAACCGCTGTCAGCTCCCGGGTCTATGGGGCAGCACAGCAGAGTGCTAATGAGATGTGCTCCTTGCTACCAGCTCAGCTCTGTGTGGGCAAAAAGGTGTTAAACTGAATTTTAAACTGCTGGCAATGAACATCTTATTATATAGCTATGCCTAAGGGCTCGGCAGGTTTGTGCACCACACACAGTGTGTTCAGGCGGAAACTGAGCTTGTGGGTGAGGATTTAGGGGGGGAAAAGACAGTTCTCAGTTTCTACTGACTGCCAGCAGTACAATGGTGACTGAAGCTCTTTTTCTCCACCATCTACACGTAGATGTACTACTGCTATTCTTGCTGGGATGAGCACTAGCTGGAAGATGTCTCTGTTTAGATGGAGAAGTGGAGAGAAAAAGAAAGAAGTGTCAGCCCCCAAAATGGGCTTCATAAAAAATGTGCATACAGCACACACACCAGATGCTTGTACCACAAACTGGTGGCCCTGCCAGCTCTCCTTTGCCATCCCAAGGATATCAGTTTGAAAGGAAGATACGAGGGACACAAATCTTTCCTTTTGTTGTTTTTATCGGGTTTATTTTAATCTGCTTGCCTGAATTAGCCAGAGGTGCTGTTAGTTAGCAGCACAACACCAATTTCTGTGAGGAGGGCCTTGGGGCTTTCTGTCCTTTATCTGAAGAAAGGCACATTAGCATGAGAGATACAGGGAGTTTATTAGACACCGATACTTTGTGGCTCTCTCCCAGCTCTATTAGTAATCCAGTCATCAGCTCCTGTCTCTCCCCTTGTTCTACAATTAAACACACTCCTGCTATTGTGTCTGCTGCATCTTTGATTCACAAAGCTTCTTCCATCAACTTCAGATCACTTTTGCAGAGTAACTCCTGGTAAGAAAATCTTTGAAGCCTATTTAATAAGACTATGGCCAATGCAAGTGTGGGGCAACTGATGTTTAAGGGGAAAGGAGTAAAGAAAGGTTTAACATAAAGAGAACTCATCAAAGGTTCTTAAAAATAAATTGCTAAAGATGTTGCACAAGTGACTTACTGCAGACATCTGTGGTTTTTTTAAATTGTCTTTTAAGTTTTCCAACAACATTTTTAATTACAGCCTTTATTAGCAAGTGCCTCATTATAAAAGACTGACATTTTTTATTATTTTTTACTTCATAATTTTTACAAGCGACTTTCTACAAATGTTTTGCTCTAAAAAGGTCATTCTGGGAGAAAGCAAGAAGGAAGTAACAGTGTTAAATCAGTCATGCAAAAGGTGTGATGTGAGGCATAGCTTGTTTTAATGAATTTTGTTCACTAAGTGAGTCTAATTTCTGGTCACAGCAATTTTGGTGTATTGATTTCCAGCCCCACGCTTGCCTGGTAAACAAGATCTCATCACAGGCCCTGGTTTGTGTCAGTAAGTCCTTTCTGCTCAAGCAAATCAAATATTTTAATCTCCAGGTCCTCACAGCTTTTGTGCTCACTTGCACGCAAGCCTGTAAATGAGGAGGCACCGAGGTGCAGCTGCAGGGCTGGGCAGGGCAGAGCCTGAAGGTGCTCACGTCCCCATTAACACTCCTGAGCTGCCGGCTCCTTGTCCCAGGTGTGCCAGCTGTTCGCAGCTGCACAGCTTCTCCCTTTGCACCTGGGCAGTGTCAGCCCTGATCTGTGCCTGGGCTGTAGCACAGGGGGGCAGGAGGAAGGCTGGCTGCAGGAGCAGGATGCCCTGGGCAGGCCAAGCTGTGTCCTCGTTCCCAGGCTGCCCTATGGATGACTCTCCTACCTCTAGCTTGCTCTCTGCTCACACCTAGGCTGCTGGGCTGATGAAGATCTAGCCTTTGATTTTTCACAACACTCTGAAGACTTTATATAGTTTTCAGATAGAGCAATCAAGCCACTGAGCAACTGGAAATGAAATCTTAAATTTAGATCTGATGGGGAAGCAAAATTCTGAATACAAACTGACTGCTGCTGCTCGGTTGCTTGTGGATTTAGATCGCTGTCTTTAGGTGCCTTTGCAGGCTGCTTACAAAGTAACATCTAAGGCTCTAAGAAAAACCTCCATACAACTTCAAAAAAAAAAGAACAAGCTCATGTTCCCCCAGTTTAGCCCACTACTCTTCACCATTCTTGTGGCCAGCCAGCTGTCCCAAAGACTATACTGTGTACTGAGCCAGTGCTGATGCCTCAGCTGTAAGTAACAGCCAGGAAGGGAGCACAGCATATATTTAAAGTGTGTGAGGACCCAGCAGATATTGTGCCAAGATTGGTATAGAACATTTTTGTGCCTATCTGAGACCTCCTCCTTGGAGGATTTGTTCTTGAGTGTTGTATAACACCTTTCCTTCTGCACTGACCTCTGAGATAATGTGCATCAGGAACGTCATATTGTCAAGAGAGCCAGGCAGCAGCTTGGGAGTTGGTACAAGGGCACATGAATAATGGCATTATTTCCAATCAGAAAATTGCTAAATTTAAGTCTATTACTGAATCCAACAGAACACTGTGCAGCTTGGCACCTTGTGCAGGGTGTG
This sequence comes from Chamaea fasciata, assembly GCF_029207755.1. NCBI lineage: Eukaryota > Metazoa > Chordata > Aves > Passeriformes > Sylviidae > Chamaea > Chamaea fasciata. The sequence continues at coordinate 7,115,252 of NW_027094088.1, read as the reverse complement.
CACCTACATAAGATTATGTTCATAACAGGAATCAATAAGATTCAAAGAAAAAGCTGGAAAAAATCTCCATGAGCATGTGGAAGGGAGTACTAAATATTTAGTGATATTTTTAGCTGATCTCTTGTTTTCAAAGGTTTTCTTTTACTCTAAATACCCTTCCCTAACAAAGTGAAATAGTGAGCTACAACCTGAAAAAACCCCACAGGGATGGGAAAAATTCATACAAGGTTGGAGCTTGTTTTGCCTTCAGCTAAGATGTTTCATGCAAAGCAAACTGAAGTCCTTACACCTGCTAGATCCACTAACCCATAACAGAAAGGGACAGACACAGTCCTTTATTTAAAACTAACCCCTGTGAGGCTGTCGGTGCGAGCACCAGAATGTGGAGCAATCGTGTGCAGCTGAACATAAAAGTCCTTAAAATAATCTTTCCTCACACAACTGCCGCCAAAAGTACTGTCAATAAAGGAAACTGCTCTGCTGAGTGGGGATGGTTCCCTCTTCCAGCATCTGTGAGTAAATGTGGCATCACTGAGTCTGTTGTAAGCAAGCCTGTCAGTACCTGTAAGGTGACTGTCTGTGCCTTAGAACACAGAAGTAATAACCTGCAAAACTAAGACAGTGCAAATTCTAACATTTCCCAGGAGTGTCTGGCTTTGTAGCTTTAGCAGTGCTGGTACAAGGGAGGGCTTTTTTTTCCTTTATGGTAATACATTTGATTCAGCATTCACAATCAAGAAGTTCTAGAAGTAACGATGCCAATTCACTACCAGAAAAAAAAGAAATTAAAATAGGTCTTTCCTATCCAAACAGCAGGAAGACGAGCCAAAACTAATAATGGCAGTGGTGGTTTCTATCTTGTGTTTCTACGGTCAGAAACAGGAAGCTGTCTGACATTGATAAAACTACTCTTGAAAAGTTGTCATCACAGGTCTAAATTATTCATTTGAATGCATCGTTACTAAACGCATACTAAACAGGAGCCAGGCTCTTAAAAGGCAAGCTAAAAAATACAGGGCTTGCATGTTTTCTCTTTGTTGATTTTTTTCTACAGTGGAGAGAGGAAGAGCAATGATGTGCTTGTTTTTATGCTGCATTAACTAATTACAGACATTAAAGGCAAAAAAACACCTATGATTTTATTTAAATCTTCCCCTAGCTGTTGTCATGGCTGACAAATCCAGTTCTTTTTAAACACAGTTTTGCAAACTGCTCTTTCCTTGTACGAGCATGCTTCACAGCACAAAACTACCGTAAAATAATGAGTAATGCAATTCCCTTACCTGTCTAGGCCATGTGTCCTTGCAACTTCAAAGGTCACCGAGTTGAGAGATCCTCTGTGGGTGATTCTTTTATTTACTGTAGATGTAGTTTTCTCTTGCTCTCATCCGCAAGCCCCCTCTCTATCAGGCTTCTCCCGTAGTGTCTGCAAAACACAATGCATCCAGCGTGAGCACATGCTGTGTTGCAAAGGTAGAATCACATGGAATCACCTGGATTTTATTAAAAGAGGAGTCCAAGCAGGCTCACTGTGATAGAACGCTGCACATGTGAATGTTTTTGCTTTCGTACTTTACACACTGTGCTAATATTTGGGGGTGGGAGGTGACAAGTAATGTATTTTTCACTATCCCAACTGTTTTAGCTCTAAAGGGAAATCATGCGAAAAGCAGGCTAGCAGAAGTCACTCATTACATGAAAGGTATGGAATAAATAATACACTTAATTACAGCATCAAGAAAGGGGTTTTTTATACACTAAAATCAAAAGAGGGTTAGACCTCCGTCTAGGGTGATGAAACATGAGCACGGATCTCACTAAATAACTGAGATCACCAATATGTGCCCATTTATATGCTCTTAGGACACCTATGACCTGATTCCTGCAGTATATTCCTTCCCTGAGGTAGCAGGACAAGGTGGCTGAGAGCACCAAGGTCACACAAGGCAGCGAGGGAGATGATCTCTCAGATTACGGGATTAAAACCTGACTGAGCAAAGGGTTTCCCAGTTTTGAGAGAAGGGTTTCCCAGTTTTGAGAGAAGGGTTTCCCAGTTCCCCTCTTGCTTTTCAAGTCCCAGAGGATGAGTTTCTTTCTAAGGGTCAACAACACCCTGAGACCGGTTCAGACAAAACACCAAAGCCAACAGCTCACGTAGCCTGGGGACTCATTGTTCCTTTTCCAGTGTCAGTGTGATCTTTTTTGCATGCATGACTTTGGGTAAGGAAGGGCTGAGATTCACCCCATTACTGAAGTGCCCGACTGCTGGCAGCCTTTGAGAGCTAAAAGCAGGGAGCGTGAACAGAAAGCTTCAATAAATGCAAACAAGTCTGCTCTTCTCTGATGGGAAAAAGAAATCTCTGAAGTATTACTGCACCTGAGGTTCTTGAAACTATTTACTTGGGCAAGCATGTGGTTGCTGAAGTGAAGATGACACATCAAAGCCTAATTTTGTCAGTTCTTGACTTTTTAGTACCTAAGAGTCCAGGATGAATTAATACTGTAGCAGAGGAATATGACTTCTGCACCTCTCTGTTTCATTATGTTAGCATAGCATTAAAAGGAATTATTTTCTGGTTTTGATTTGGGGTGTATTCCCTTGTTCCCATGTGAACGTGAGGAACAATTGCACCCTTTAATGGCTAAGAAAAGAAAGGCAATGCCAGGAAAGCTGATTTCTCACCTATGCCTGATTGCCTGGAGTTCTAAATTAATTATCCCTCTTAAGGGAAAATGGATGCTGAATGGGGAATAAAGCACAGCTGTTGAAGCAGGGTATAAATGAGAAAAGGTTTTAGAGGGGGAAAAGAAAAGAAGGTGCACTTTGAGGTAAACAGATTTGTAAGGCAGCATTGCTCTTGGATTTGGACTATTGAGATGAATTCAGCAGTGATGTAATGGACATATCAGGGCTTGGGTGAGATGCCATGGGACAGCTCGGCTCTGCAACCCATGGATTTCAGAGAGCAATATCCCATATAAACATATTTATATGGTTAGACAGACCATTACTTTGGTAATATTCTTGGACAATGCTTCTGGCACTGTATTGCTCCTGTTTAATCTCAGTCAGCACCAACCACTTAAAAAGTCTGTATAGTTTACCTGGACTGAAGTAAAACAAGCCTTTTTCATTCTGGGAAAATAGTTTTTGTTTTTCTCTCTGTGTATCACTAGTCACAGCATCTGAAACCACTTGAAAAGGGAATCAAATGTTGGCCAAGTAATTAGCAGAGTTGAACAACGCTGGATTCTTCACTTTATGGCTCCCCAGATATGATAAAAGGAGAGGGGGAAGTCTCACAAACAGGGTAAATTTTTTTTTTAAAGCATGCATAATTTGGAAAAAATAATCTTTTAAGGCTTAAAATTGTCTGTGAATGTTATACCATGGAGTTTCATTCTACCACTGAGCTTCAAGTTTCAACTTCTGAAGCACAGTTTTCAAAGCTGGAAAAGTTCACATTGTTTACATACAAGTGCGTCCCTTCCTCTCTGCTTCTCTAATGTTTGTTAATCTATTACCCACCTTAAAGAAAGCTTCCTGCTCCTCCTTGGAATCTGAGCAGAAAATCAATTAACTATAGTATTAATGAGGCCTGATTACAGGTTTTCCCCTGCCTGTGGTTGTCTTCACCTCCCTTTTCTGCCATTATTTAACTAGGCATATGAAAAATCTTATCTATTCCTTTCTTTCATCAAACACTGCTGATTGTAGGTCCTGCTTTTATGACTTCCCTGATAAACATAATTTTAGATTAGAGTGTTTGGAACAGGCCAGCTTAACGAGTAACTACTGGGAGAGAATTTTGTACTAGCATTGCCGGTGCTCACTAATGGTGTTTATTCAGGATTATTTGTTATGAAGGTAAATTCTAGATTCTGGGGGTTCCCACTTCCTTATTGGCACACAAAACATCTTCTGTGATATTCCTTCGTGGGCTGTGTGAAGAAGGATGAGGTTTCTCTCCTTAGTGTCTTATGAATCCAGCACAATGCAGAGTTGTCTCCTGGGGTCAGATATCCAAGTCATTCCTTTACTCCATAATGTTGTGGTACCACTTGGCCTTTCAACGCCCGACTGGGAGCCTTGTGGCATGTGCTTGGGAGGGAGCTGGCCAAGGCTGCAGTCTGTGCTTGGGATAAGAGCTTTGTACCTGGATACAACCCTGCAGCTGTTCCATCTGCTCCAGGCTGCCATTGATCAGCTCCAGCTGAATTACATTCCTGGCTCAGGAGGTGCAAATCTCGCTGCTTGACCTCAGGTCTGGCATCTGGACAGGAAATTGTCTCCCACGTAGAAGATCGTATTGGGATGATTTGGGTTATCTATCCTAATATACAGCTCCCAGCCTGACTAATATGAATTATCCCCACTTTATGCCTCTGGCAGTCTTTCTTCTGCTGAAGGCACAACAGAGTGCCAGCAGATCTATACAGGTTGGTCAATTAAGGCTTTTGGCACATGAACAGTCTCTGGAGAAAGAAAGGGATGTATTTCTGCTCCAGGCAAAGCCTCCTTTCCCAAACTATGTGCATGAACCCAGGTCTTTGACTGGAAAAGTGCTAAAGCCTGGACTAACAGGAGGTGTTAGGAGAGATTTGGGCCCAAAAATTTGGGTTTTTGGAAGAGCTGAATGAAGCATGAGGAGGAGCAGGGATGGAGAAGGAAGAGGGCAGAGGAGTATGTACCAGTACATGAAGATTTTGGGGAGGCCAGCCAAGGCAGCCTGCTCCTACTCCTGAATTGTGAGTTGAAAACCCATGGCATGTCCAACACCTCAGGCTGGAAAAGGGTGGTTACAGCATTGAAGAAAACCCCAGTGTGAGCAGTATTCTTCTGGCTTTTTGGGACAGGGGCACCTCTCAAGGCTGTAATACTGTCACTATTCAAGAACTGAACAAATGGCAAGGAAACAGGGAAAACATCAGAGACCAGGGATGCTGGAGGAGGAGGGGCTGAAGTGTGATGCTGCAAGATTGCAGCACAGGGAATTGGGCTGGAGAGCTCACCCTGGGCAGGAATGACAAGACATCCATGCACTTCCAGAGAACACATAAACACAACTGCCATCATGAATACATGCACTTTTTTTCCTTACTGCATGCTATAAAGACCTTTTGTAACCCTTTAATTTAAACCAGTGAAATTGGAGCAACATAAAATTCATTTCTCTGGGTCCTGTTCTGTAAGCATCAATTAAAATGTCTAATCTACATGAAGTGCTGCTAAGTTTAGTAACCAACTCTTTATTATGCAGCACCCAAAAGCATTCAAATATATTCACATTAAGATGTAAGATCACACAAACAATAATTGTAGAAACATCCAAATGCTAACAGTTGGGGTTTTTTTGCCTCCTAAGGCTATAAACAGCTATTTTGATTGGATTGCCATGTTCCTTTAAAATACACACTTCCAAAGAGAAATTTCTCACTTGGACAGTGGGCACAAAACAATATGCTGTTAGAAAGGAGAGAAAGCTTAGAGGACTAGCCTTTATTTATGACAATGACATTGGAAATCGAGGTCTGATGATTGCTGTGAAAGAGTTTCATTTGGCAGCAGAGGAAGGAGGGCTGCATTGCTGTGAACATGTAAATCATTTATGCTCTCAATTAAAAATTTACTCAACACCTCCAGTTTTTGCCTGAGATATGGCTGGGAAAAAAAAAAAAGAAAACAACCCCAACTTGAAAACTGCTGCCTCTCCTCCAAGGTCATGTATCTTGTCATTTAAAGGATTATTCAATTTTGTTCTATATTTGACACTTTATTGGCCTCTCAATTGGTTTTGGAATAAAATTGTGTATTCTTTTGACTCCCTTTTCAGTTTTCTCTGCAGCCTAATGGTTTTCTTTTCCCTATAGCATATTATTGTGTACCTTTTTCTTCAGTATTACAAATTTTGCCACCTCTTATCTTTTACTGTGTCTTCTCTTTCTCACTTGTCATTATTTCTTCCTCTGTGTCCATTCATTCCTCTGCTTGTGCTAATTTCTTTCCCCCAAAAGTAATCTTTTCTTTCATAGCTCGCTTGTGTTAGTCTCTCTCTTCCTTCACTTTAATTCATGTTCAATTCTCCTGACTCTATTTTCTTGTTTAGGGTCCTCAAAAGTAGCACTGAAACAAATCGTAACAGCAAAGAACGCCATCCAGAAAATGGAAGGAATAATATGGTACATAAACTCATGTCAGCAAGGATTAAAAAAAAAAAAAAATAAAAAAAAAAAGGTGTGAATACGGAAGAGATAATCTAATCACTTACTGAAAGCAGTTTTGATTTTGTATGGAAGCAGAGCTGGCACATATTGTAATACATAATTTCATAAAGTACAGTGCACCTGAGCCAGGATCATGGCATATTGCAAAGGATGTTTTCCGAAGGCATTTTGTACCACTACCTCTTTTTCTTTTGATGGTTTCACCTTTCAATAGGTCATGGCTGGTGAGACTGCTTCTCTCTCCTCTTCTGTACCCTAAGTTTATGACCCTACCCCTCTCTTACAACTCGGAGTCAAGAGAAAAATGACATTACAAGAAACTATTATGCAAAGAGCATCAGGAAGCAATGGGTTTCAACAGTATGGGCCATACCTTGGCACAACCACATACCTCATTCATCATTCAGAAATCATTTACTTTTCATAGTGGTGAATTATCCCTGCTTGAGTTGTGCCTTCATCTATTAGTTAAAACTCATGTTGTAACCTAAAAACTTTAAAATTAAATAAATAACTAAATTACCCTTACAGTACTGGAGTAGCTGAATTGCAAACAAACAAATGAGCAAAAAAAGACTCCAAAGCTTTCCAGATGGCTGGTTCCCACTGATGTACATTTTTTCTCTAGAGCTTCAAAACATGTTTAAATTATGAAATTTGGTGTGATTACAAGAACTTGGCAAGCACTCATTAAGGTTTTAGTCTGAGGAGTGATACTACAGAGCTGGAGAACAGAAGATGAGCAGTTGTGGAGCTGCATGGCTGTTTTTGTGTGTGCACAGCCTTGTCAGTGTGGCTTGTGGAGCTCAGCTCTCTGGTCCCCAGGGTGTGACTTTTTTGTGTGCTGCCCCTCCAGCTGTTTCCTTGGGCCAAATCCATCCTCAGCAGAGCTGGGGAAACTGGTGAAATTGGATCAATAATTGACTTAACTTCATTTGCTCAGAACTGCTTGTTTGGCATGCCCTGTGCTATGTCCCCAGCTTCTGCTGAGCCCAGGTGGCTTGGTACCTGTCTTTGCTCCTCACAGCCAGTGAGTGCCTGGTCTTGCTGCTGCAAATCCCTTTGCCACTGCTCCACAGGGAGAGCCCCTGCCTTTTCTGGGAGAGTAGAATGTGGGGAAAGACTTGTGGGAAACAGCAGAAGCAACAGATGATGGGAAGGAAAGTGAGGGGGAGTGGAGGAAGACAGAAAAAGAAAGACAGAAACAATATATTTACTATCTGTTTTGAATATGTTCTGAGATGGGAAATGATGAATTTTAATGAGTGTATCCTCCAGCCTGGGTTCAAGCTGACAAGCAGGATCAGGTCTTGTGCTCCAGGTGCAGGGGAAACACAACCCACTGGGGCAATGGTGGGGATGAGGACTGGTGAAGACTGTGCCTCTCCCAGCAATTTGTACTTGAAACAAGTGGGAACCTCCCTTTGCACGTCAGGTCCTCCTGGCTGCAATCACAAAGCCCCTTTCCAGCTCCTTCAAGCCCATCCACTGTCAGCTCTTCAGGGCCCTGTCATGCAGCCTAAGGAGAACTCCAGCACCTTGCCATTGTATGCCTGAACAAGGCTGCTAGCAAGGACACCACTGGTCTTTCTGATGCAGCTTGTTGTCCAAGTGATGTTTTAATGAAGTTCTTTATCAGTCTGATACTGGAGACTGCTCCCCTCTCTATGGCAAGAGCAGATTGGCCACTGATACCCCAAATGGTTGTGGGCAGTATTAGCACAGAGAAGGGAGGGAGCTAAAAACCTCAGACCAACCCACCAAAGAAAACTCCAAAGGTGGCTTTGTAGTAAAAAGAGTTACCCTTGGAGTTAGCAAGAATATTTTATTACAGCATTGTTGTGTATGGTGTGTTGCTGCAGTCATCCCCTGCTCAGCACCAGACAATAGTCAATCTGAATAGACACTGAATAGACTCTGAATTATTCAGCTGTAGTTTAATTATTCAAGAAGAGGATGTAGCAGCAATTCATGTCAAAAGAAGGGAGGAGGAGGGTAACTGCAGTTCCCCTGTGCTAACCTGGTGGACCTTGTGTGATCCTCACATCACTGGTCTCCAGGGACTGACTGCTTTGGCAGGGCACTGATGTTGCATTCGTGCTGCCTGAGTAAGTGCATGCCCTGCAGCAAGCAGGTACATAAGCATTCGAGTGACCAACCTGCTCTGTACCTATCAAAGCGTGGTTTGCTGTCTGCTCCTCGGATTTATTGCCAAAAGACAGTTCCTTTGGGGCTCAACCAGCTGCTATCGTATGCATTTGTGGACTCCCGCCATGTGTCACTGTCAGTATATGAATTAAAAACAAATGCTGCAAGTACAGGGAGGAGATAAATAGCATAGCAGGAGGAGATGCACTTAAGCCCACGCAGTGGACTTGGTGTGACTCCTTTCTAATAACTGACTGTCTGTCAAGTCATGTAATAACCTGCAGATGGCTCAGCAGTGGGCGGCATTAATATCCTTGGGCCCCTCTGGCACACAGGTGCCCTGCCCTGTCCTTCCACCCTCTCCTTTCACCAGCAGACAGCCCTGCCCCTTGTTGCTGTCAGGTGAAGTGCACAACAGGAACTTGCTGTCACACAAAACATGGCTGGCTTGTTCCCAGGGGGCTTGTCCTCCTCCCTTGGGTGGGGAGCAAGGACAGGCGAGCCCGCCTGACTTTTTGCAATGGTACCAGAGCAGAAGCATGACAAGTGGCAGAAGAACTGAAACATCACGGCTATTCAGACAATGTGCTGACATGATTGTTTATGTTGTTAATTCACTGTTCTATCCAGAACCACGGTCTCACTACACACACTGCCATGTTCAAGGGCCACCTCTGATGTTGAAGCGGTATGGAAAGCCTCTGGATACTCCACAAGCACTTAAACTTGCATTGTACAAATGCAGACTCAGGTGACATCTAAATGCTTTCTGCACCTTAGTAAGATCGATGACAACACCTAAAAACTCAGAGAAGTTTCAAGAGAAAAACCTGAGCCCGGGAAAATGAAGAACAGGAACATGTCTATAGGAGGGGAAACATACAGAGTAATGCTGTTGGTTGTTACTTTTCCTAGAAGATCTAATGGAAAATGCAGAGAAACAGATACAGAAAATGTATGCAGACATCTGGAAGGGACCTTCCACTGCAAGCACTGTGTCATACAATCCACAATAAAAACACAAACCCCACACCTGAAGAGTCCCTAGGCTTCACTGTTTACATTGGAGAGCTAAGGCAAAAACTTGCTGCTGATGTTAGAGAGCAACTTTGGATGTCCCGCTGAAATTCACTGATGGTGAATTTACCTCCATCATTATAAACAAATCAGAAGTGGTTGGATACTAGGGAAATGGGTTTCAAAAAGCAGCTGATGGGACTGAAAGCAAAGGACTGTCAACTACAGAACTAAAAGTCCCACAGGAAGGTTCATGGGTTGGACTGCTTTGTCTTCTGTGACTTCTTTAAAGTCTTTCTTTAGATAGCAAAACCCTGAAATGAAAAATTCTTGCGTTTTGCATTAATATTTAAAGCAGAGTACTTCTGAGTGAGCACAGATTTGTTACAGTTTATTAATAAGTTTTCCTTTACCATTTTCAAAGAGCATTTTTTACATAACCTGCTTGTCTTTCTATACATCATTTACAACACTGAGTGCTGTTGTTTCAGCCTGGTTGTGCTGATACTCCCACGATTTTCTTGCAGGCAATCCCAACCCCTGTCGGCTCTCCTGAACACTTAGGCAAAAGTCAACTTGATTTGCATCCCTGCAGACCCTCAGCTGAGGAGGGGGAGCAGAAGCAGGTTTGAGAGCTCAGCAGGCAGCCTGAGTCTCATTGGCCATGTAAATACACGGAGGGTGAGACTGGAGGTGAAATGCACTCTCTCATACGCTGGGCCAGTGGGGCTTTGTTCTTCTAGACAGGAATGAGGAATGAGCTCTCAAAAGTGAGAAAGGAGCCCCAGGGCTCCCTCCTTGGGCTGCAGAACCTGGCACATAGCAAAGTCTGGCAGCAACAAATCTTGTTCAGGTCATGGTGGATGGGGGGCAGGGACGCTGAAGAAGGACAGAGCCCCTTGTCTTGCACACATAAATCCTGACCGTCTTCTTGTCTGAAAGGCTGAATAGCACTGTGCTATTTTTGATACTAATGCCATTTCTTTGGAAGGTGGAGATACCTTACTGGTACCTTAAAAATACAAAAAGTATTGTTCAATGCTAAATTTAATTTCTTGTCATTAAATCAGACAAAGAAACTCAAGCCATTTTTTCCCCCTAACATCCAAACGGAACGCCACAATCTTATTAGCAGCATTACCCTGAAAGCTCTGTTTTCCTCCCTGCTGCATTATGCAGCTTCTGGAGGAACTCTTCTCAAGCCCTTTGCTTCTGTAGTGCTGCATTCAGAAGACATGGAGCACAAGCCTAAAGATAAATATATCCCAGCACAATGAAGAGCCTAATTAGCATCCTGAATAGATCCACTATGGCACTCTTGATTAGTAATATTCACTCCTTTTTATAAGAAAGACCTCAAAAATAATAATTGCAATGTCTGTCATTAATATTATATAGTGGGCAGAGGAAAAACATTCCCTTTGTTCCCACTCACTCCTATTATATCAATCTTTGTATGTGTGGCTCCCTGAAAAGCCTAGGAGGAAGCTAACAGTCTTTTTGAAAAATGATCACAGATAATTTTATTTTATAATAAATCAAAGATCTGATACTGGAGGAAATTTTGCTTCTTCAGAGAACCAGTCTTCAGTAGAGTAACCTCAACCTTTTCTAAATCAAAGCATTTGATGGGATATGGAGGCACAAAACAAAGGGATCACAGCTGATACAAATGATGGGGACCATGAATGTCTGGAACAGGATGGTATTTACAGGTGTGGACAGTTAATAATCTTGAGCAAAAAACCTACAAAAAAGGACAGTTTCAAGACTAAAGTCTCTTTCATTTTGCTGTGTCCTGCCTAACCAAAATATTTGTGTAGCTGAACATTTTGCAAGGGAGAGCTGGTAGAGACATCTACAGTTAAAACTGCCAAGACTTCCAGTATTTTGCCAAAATTTTAACTACCAGACTAAAATATTCCATGCTTGCTGTCTGCCTCAAGCTGCAACAAAATGGCCCAGCAACGTTCTCAAAAACAGTAATGAAAAAAAATCAAAAGTATTTTTAATCAAAATTATTCACCCCAGCTCATTTTTGTTTGTTTGTTTTTGTTTTTGTTTTTTTTTTGGAAGTAGACCCGAAATTGAGTGTCTGCCTACTTCAGCCTGCAATTTGCCCCTCGAGTGACCATTTGATTACCCTTTTTGCATTGCAGATGCTCAGACCTGGCTGCAGTGTGAGACCTGGAAAATGACTGCTCTAAGTGGCTGCTTTGCTATCGACTCTGCGGAGCCAGTGTTTTCCCCATCAATACCAACCGCAGCACCATTAGTGGCCGATGATAACACATCCAGCAGAGCCTTGTGGCAGCAGGGGCAGCAGCCAAGCTCTCCCTGGGGAGAGTGTGGATGTAAATCCATGCAGCTGCATGCATTGGAGCTGCTGCATACAGCACTGAGCCCAGGTTAATAAACCACACGTATAATGGCTATTAATTATGCATGTGAAACTTGCCTTAGTGTTCGCTGTCAACATATTCAACTAGAACCATTCGTGTTGAGAAATAAACTTATCAATGGTCTGACCAAGAGGTGGCATAAATCAGTGAGAAGCACACACAGGTTAGATCAACACAGGATCTGTCAGAGATTGTCTGGGAGCTAATGGCATAGAACCACAGCTTCAACTTTCTCACTGAATTTTGTGGGTTCAGACTCCAATACCTGCCACGTTCCTATGCCTATTGTCTGCTTTCCATTGCTGCACATGCTGATGGCCAAGGAAAATTTTGCCTTACATAGCCAAAAAAATAAACCACTGAGAATAAACTCATTTGGGTGGATATTCTGAGACCTAGTGAGGCTGTGATCATAAAACATCCTGCACCCTTGTATAAGAGAAGAAATAACAGTAGAAGATCATGTTACTTTACAAAAATTTCAGTGTCTTTGGAAAAACATTTTTCACTCTGAATATCCTGCAGCTTGAGTGGGTTCCTGTGAAGGCACCTCTAGTTTTTTGCTGACTATAATCAGCTGAGGTGGCAGTCTACTTTTATGAGGCAACCCCATTTAAAATGCTCCATGTTTCAGCTGATTACTGCAGAGGTTAGGGCCGTTCTGCTGCGTCTCCTGGGACATATTGTTTTCACCTGATATGAATTGTTGGCACAGTTCCTCTTTCCCTAAATCTTTTTGCTAAGTCATGAGGGTGAAATCTTTAGCATTTGCACATGTTTATATTTACTGCTCCTAAAGCTATAACTGCCAAATGTTGTCCTGTTGGAAGAAAATGAAACAGGATAGCTGTATGTTGTCCACAGCAAGGCAGCAAGTCAACCTAAGAACCAGCTGAAAAATCGGAGGTTCTTGGATTCACTCCTTACTTATCCCTAACGAGCCAAGTCACACTGGCTGCTCAAGTCAGGAGGGAATCAGTGGAGAAACAAAGATGAAACTGTTGTCATCAGTTGTGCTGTGTTTAGAAGTCCAACTTTGTAAACAGAACTGTACCACAACAAAATCCACAGAAGTGGGAATTAATCTTGATCTGGGGGCCTGACCCAGCCATTTGCAGCTGTGTGGGGAGCCTCAGACCCTTCACATGGCCTCACTTTCTATGACTTAAAACACCTTTTAGTGGAAGAACCCTTGCTGTTAAAACTGACATTGTCAGTACCATTACTTCCTCGAAGACCCAGGGTCCTGACACGGGTTTCTTTGATGACTGCCCCTCTTTCAGGGAACAACCCAGGTCAGGGAGTGACAGCAGAAGGGGAAGGACTGTTTGGGAAAGGAAAAAGAGCAGCTTTTGCTAAAGAAACTATAGTTTCACTAATTCTGAAATGCCACTACTTGCCTGCATTTCATGCTGTTACCCAAGCAGTTCAGGTCCCTACATTTTGCTAAAACTGTTTCAAGAACAATAATGAAGATAATGGGCCTAGGTTTTTGTTGTTTTTTTTTTTTTTTTTTTTTTTTACCCTAGAAGAAAATCTCCTTGCACAGGCAGGCAGCCATGACCTCTAGTCATGTAGAAGCCATTTTTGGGGAAAAGGAGTTCAGAAATCATGGGGAAAGCCTTACAGAGTTATGGACCAGAATAACAATGTCAGTGCTTACAGACTGCCAGCTCTAGAGATCTGAAGAGAAACCACACAGGGATTCCTAAGGAGAATCCAATACTGTTTTCTAGCGAGTAGATGATTATGCCTCACTGGAATTAAAATACTTTTTTTGTTAGTACTTATATAATAACTTACTTCATTTACATACAGCCCAAAGGCAAAAATAAAAACGAAATCAAGAGAAAAGAAAGCAATGAAAAGGACACGGAGCACTTCATTTGTGTACCCACAAATGCATCCATCTCCCATTCATTTAGAAACAAACACTTTGGAACCACAAACAAAAACAAAAAAACCCAACAACCTCCTCTTCACTAACCCCCGGTCCAGCTGACATTCAAGCTGATGCCCTCCATCTTTAATGGCTGTAATTGCTGCTCCCATATCCTGTTAACTAGATCCCTTTAGCCCTGCCAGCGATACTGGCCTTCATCCAGCTCACGTGCTTCTCATCCAGGTTCCTTTGTTATTTCCTTCCTGCACCTCCTTTGGCGTGATACGCCCACCCTCAGCCCTCGCCTCCCCTTCGTGTGTTTCTAAAGCCCTGCCTCTGCCACCGTGCCCACGAGGAATTTCTCACTGAGGATACTTAAGCAAACACAAACATCTGTTTAACACAGCACTTGCCTCGGCTACAGGAACCCCTCAGACTGCAGGTCTACTCTGCTGACAGGCTGTCCCTGGAATCACATGTCATCCTTGCTGTTGCTCTCGGTCCCCTCTTTGCTTACTTCTTTGGTAGGAACATAGTGGCAGCTCTTGGAGGCAGAATGTTTTTAAAATCACATCCTGGTACTGGTCGGGATGGGGGCTCTCATTCCAAGCTTGGATTTGTGCTATAGGATAATGCTATAGGATTTAGGTTATAGGATAATATGGCCTGAGATCTTGGCTACTGCATTACTGGCTGGAGTAGTCCATGGCAATGTTCTCTGCGTGACTAGCAAAACTACTATTTCAGATTTTCCTCCACTGTTTCCTCAACTCACCCTGGGTAACTTCTTATCTGTAACTCGCTGCCTCTCCCGACACCAGCTCTCGGTGCCCGTGTCCCCTCGGAGCGGTCCCACACATCCAAACTCCACAGTTCACTAACAAAGTCCAAGAGGCAGGTGAACAGGGAGGGGGAACCTGCTTTGCCTGGTAAAGCTCAGCAATTTGTTTGGTTTTGTGGGCGTTTCGCGTTTTTGTCTTGGAGCGGGGGAAAGAAAATATTTCTCGTGAAATCATGAGGAGACGGGGGAAGCTGAGGCCGGGCACATGGTGACAGAAACAGAGGAGCACAGGGTGGGCACAAGGGCAGTCCATGGCAGCGGTTTGCAGACGGTCATGTGCTGTGAAAGGGCCCGCCAGGGGATATCGGGAGACGGAATCCCACACTCCAGAGCGCCCGTGCTGCCCGTGCGCTGAGCTCCTCCAAGGCTCACTCCAAATAAACCTCAAGCAGTCCAGCTGTAATTTTGAGACGAAAACTGCGCGACTTCGGGAACCCTCCAGCGGCCTCCTCAACATCACCTTTCTCCCGTCGGCTGCGTGGAAAGCAGCAGGCCTGGCGGGAGCCCGGGAGCACACGGGGGAAGGGGGATTTCCTCCTTGCCCTTTTCCAATACGTGTAGTAAACAGAGGCGCGCCGGCGCGGGCATCCTCCGGGGGCACGTGTGCGGTACCTGCGGGTGCCGGGCAGCGCCGCGGAGCCTCCGCGCCCGGGGCCGTGCGGGCGGAGCTCCGCGCCCGCGGCCCCGCCGCCCACTTGCCATGCGCTGCCCGCAGCCCTGCGCGGCGGCGGGGGGAGCCGGCGGTGGCGGCCCGGCCCGGCCCGGCCCGGCCCGGCCCGCCCAGCACAGGCGGCGGCCGCCCTGGGGTTTCCCCCGTCCCTGCCGCGTCTCCGGGCGCTGCGGGGGTTGAGGCGGGCGCGGCGGCGGGGGAGGAGGGAGGGGAAGGGAAGGGAAGAGAAGGGAGGGGGGAAAGGAGGAGCCGCCGCCGCTGTGGGGCGGGCGGGTCGCACACACACACACGGACACACACACAGACACTGGCACAGCGTGAGGAGGAGGAGGAGGAAGAGGAGGGAGCAGCCTCGGCGCCTGAGGTAAGGGTGGCGGGAGCGGCCACCATTGAGGCGGGGGGGAACGGGGGGCGGCCGCCGCTCTGTCCGCGGCTTCGCGCCCTTGGCGGGGAGCGGCGCTGCCCGGCCCCCCCCGCGCCGGGCCGTAACCTTGGGCTCCCCCGGCCGCAGGGGACGTGTGGGGCTGCCACCTGTGAGGGTCTGTCACCCTGCGGGTCCCGCACATCCGTGTGGGGCTGCCAAACGTCTGTGTGCCCGTCTGTCACAGATGCGTGTCTGTCACGCGTGTGGGTCTGTCGTACATGGGTGTGTGTCACATAGGTGTGTCTGCGTGCCCTGCACGCCTGTGTGTGCCACGCATGTGGGGCCGTGCACACACGCGTATGTCTGCGTGTCACGCTCACGCGTGTCCGTGTGCTCCATGTCGGGCTCCGTGCGTGGATCCGTGTGTGGATCCCTCTGCCTGTGCGCCTGGCAGCTGGAGTCTTCCCCTCATCCTCGCTGCTGTAGTTTCTGAGTGTATCCGGATTTTGTCAGTGCTGGGCGGTGTGACAAATGTTTCTGTGTAGTTAAGTATAACTTTCTTGCAGTGTTTTGGCTTTTTTTTCTTTTCTTTTCTTACTTTCCTTTTTTTTTATTTTTTTTTTTTTTCCCCCGGGAGGAAGGCAGGCTCACCCTTGAAGATTGTTTGTTTTCTTTCGTACATATCCAAAGGTCTCTGGGGATACAAGTGCTCCTGTTGCCTCTGTCTGTGTGGTTGTAATTTACGAGACGCTTTTAAATCAGTGATAATTTTCAAAGCAAGGTGCAAAAGCGATGTTTCAATTTCCATTCCATAGCCATTCCAAGGCTGTACACTGTATTCCATGCACAACTTTGAATTATGTGCAGTCAGACACCTGTTACTTAATCCTGTTTATCCTTTCCAGTTACAGTTATCCAGTCTTGTCTTCTTCTTCTTTTTTTTTTTTTTTAATATCTCAAAATAAATTACAAATATTCTTTTATGCTGGGATCTAGTAGAAACCCAGGGATCTAATGCGCTTGTGAGGTATTTAATGTGTGTTTGTTAGGTAATACTTTGTCAAAAGGGGATTATTTTAGAAAGTTATAGAATAATCATTATCTCAGGGGGAGTTTATACAATATTAAAGTGTCCATGGGGATGCACCGGTAGGAAAGGTGGATGGTAGGGGCTACACGGAGTCAAAGTCTTACACAGTATAAATCTTCAGTAAAGTGTGCCTCATCCTCTATTAATACGTAAATAATATTTGTGTTTCTCAAGCTTGGCTTGCTGTTGCACCATGGAATTTTCAGTTTAGTAATTGGTGTTAACGAGGGTACTTGGGAAGATGTCGCATTTCAGATCCTGTGAGGGGATGGAGCAGATTCTTTCATAACGCGTTTGTGTTCAGGCTTGTGTTCCTGAGTTTACCTGAGCAGTGTTAGCAAGCTGATACTACTCACTTCAGGTTAATTCCTCCAGCTTCTGGAAGTGTTATGGCCTCAGTACTTGCAGGCTTTCACCAGATCAAGGGTACCTAATAGTGCCATGTACCACAAAATAATTACTGTTATACACAGCTGAGCAATTTTGTATTGTACAGAGACAGTTCCTAAATACGAGTTGAGAACAGATTTATTCCTCCCTGCAACTGGTAACTTCGTGAAGTAATTAAAAATAAATTATGGACCTCTAGGATGAGAATTCTCTTCCACAATCGTTAATACCAGTGTGCCTTCACTTGTCAGTTTTGATTCATCTCTTGCTGATATCGCTAAAAACCAGGTATTGATAGCAAAGTCAAACCCCTGGTGAAAATATAACTGCATGGCTGTCAAAATAAAATGTGAGGATCTGATTTGATTGCTGGCTGTGGATATGCACTTGGTAGAGAAACAATGCCTTTTATTTTAAAGACATGCACCCACGCACAGGAGCTTTGCTCTAAAATAGTGTCTTCTGTTTTATGAATTTATGCATAACCTACAGGCTCTGCTTTTTCTTAGAATGCAGGGAAGACAGAACCTTGAAGGGGAAGAGAGACCAAAAGGGGCAGGAAAGAGAAGTCATTTGAATATCCCTTACTGACAAAGGAAATATTTCTTTATTATGTTTCACACAAAATACTGTGTTGTTTTCACCTTTTCTAAAACAATGGCGAGTTGTTTGGGCTTGATATACACTGCTGACTTCTGTTGCAGACTTTGAGCATTTGTTCCAGTAATATCTGGCTGTGATGGTGAACTTGGGGCTGTGCTGGAAGTCTGTCAAGTATTTGTTACAGCTGTGTAGGAACTGATGGCTTCATTTTCACCAGGCTTAGGTATACTGTGTTGAAAACTTGTAGGGTTGTAAGTTTTGTGCTTACCAAAATGACTCGCTTTGTATTTCTGTTTCATTTTTTATCTTGTCATTTTTGTGGGCTTTTCGAATTGTTCAGTGGTTTGCTTTCCTTGGTGGTTTTAACAGCTCAATTGCTATTCCTTCCTCTTTGCAATTTACCAGAGACTGAAGTCTGAAACTACTGTTTTAATATTTTGCTTAAAATTGAATTAATCCCTTTTCTAGAAGAAAGGGAGGAAGGGACAGAGGAGTACTTAGGAGAATTTTAGGAATGAGAACCAAAACTTAATGCAGGCATCTTACCTAAGAGAGACTACCTATGAAAATTGTACCTCATTGATTTCGGGGGAGGCTGGTTTCCTCTGTAGTTTCAATCATCTGTCCCATTAGATTTTGGGAAGTGTAGTAAATTGGTTTAGAAGTGAAATTTTCCAAGTCGTAAAATCTCTGGTTGGTTGTTAGTGGAAATCATTACGAAGGGTTGCATAAGCATTATTTGTAGGATGGCTAATCAGCAGCCTGGGCTTAGTTCCATTCTCTAATAAATAGATGCATTGTGCTACTTCAAAAATTGCAAAATTGATGGCTTGAGTTCATTTAATAATTTTGCAAGACATGTAATGCATCTGGTTTGGGGAAGACTCTTTGATGTCTGCAGAAGTTGCACACAGTGAAGGTGTTTATGATCCAGCCTGTTAACTCTTCAAAAGTTTTTTGATTATACTATTTAGGACATCTTCTTCTTATGAAAGATTCATGCATAGCACCACATCAAAATTACCCGTGTGCACGCATCAAAGGCTCAGATACATTTATTCGACAGGACTTTCTGGGAACAGGTTTTGTGGTCCTCTTGCTTCTGCAGAGAAATAATGTGGCTTTTGGACTTTGTATTCCAAAGAGCTGATCTGTAGAGGGTTAGAATATACGAGATACTGATGGTATCAATACCAAAGGTACTGTGCTTTGGCATTAGCCATCCTGCTTTGCTTGTGTTGTGCCCTGCGAACACTAAATTATGAAATCTATTGTGTTGGTCCTCACTCATCTTCTTATGGTGGTAGTGCTTTCTGGAAGTTTAGTAAATATTGCTAAAGAGGCTCGTGAAACTGGGGTAGAAGACTGGTTCCCAGCCATTCTGGAATAAATTCATTAGGCCTAGTAGTAGGATCCTTGTTCCAGAAAGACATCCTAATGTATCTGAGTGCCTGGAGCAGGGTGCCACAACATGGGAAACAGCATCAGAACAACCCTTCCGCCGCTGTCCTCGGAGCGCTGGTGCCGGGAATCTGCAATTTTCAGGGCAAGATGCTCCCAAGCGACTTCTGCAAGTCACAGAAATAGATGGTGCAGCACAGCTGTGGCTTTAGAGATTCCTTCCAGCAGACTTTTGGGTGATGGGCTGCTGCTGATGTCTTCCCTGCAGGGTTCTTGGAGAAAAATCAATTCTTGCATCTCCTCCTTTTGAAGACCAACCTCAGCTTGTACAAGACAGGGAAGTGCTGTGGCTTCTTCTGTCAGTTTGCCTTACAAGTCATTCTACATATCAGCCTACTACTGAAAGAAGTACGTGTTCAAGTTGTACCTGTGCAACAGCAAAAGAGTCTTGAATTTTGGGGAAGAATGAGATGAAACCTTCATTTTCCTCTCCTCTGAAGAGCCTCCTAGCCTAACTTGAAGTTGTATCGTCCTGTTTCCCTTGTTACTAGTTTTGGATAAATTGTATTTGTGAATGGTTATAATGTTTCATTTCACTTTTAGAGTTCTAAGAAGCGCTGATCAGTCTTCCTGTGGGAGAGAGCCCGTTCCTGGGGAGCAGTGCACGTGTCGCTGAAAGGTTAGGTTAATGTGATGTATCTGCTCATGGAAAGGGACAAGTACAAGGTATCCAGCTTTTAAGGCCACTTGCCTTTTGCAAGGCGCCCGTTTCTGTGGCAGCTGGGGCTGTTACTTGGATCTCTTTGTGGTTTCTTGTTCTTTTCTGTTGCCAGTCAGTGTTGTTGAGCTCAGCCGTGATCCTGTCCCACCTGTGGCTCATAGCTGGACATGGGACAGACCATGGATACAGTGTGAGGTGCCCCTTGTCCTCCCGTTTCATGCCCACCTTGCAGGTGAATCCAGAATCTGATTTCACGTAATTGCTTCACGCTGCCTGATTAAAAAGAAAGAAAAAAAAAATCTATTCTATAACCATAAGTGCTCCTAATTCCTCACAGTTGGTCTCTCGTCTTTCTTTATGCAATAGCCAGTGATCAAAGTGCAGGGTAAGAAGTTGGTTGGCAGCTGTCATACATCCAAAATTAGGGCCTTGCTTTCCATTCTATGTGGGATGTATGATTGAAGCCCTACACCTGGAGAACTAAGAGTCCCTCATTTGATCTTTCCTCAAAATAAGAGCCTGTTTTTTCCCCAGTAACAATAACTGGGAGCTTTAGGCAAATGAGGTGAGGCAGCCTGTTAGGAATGTGCTCTATTGTAAGGTCTGTTTGTGGAGTGGTTGAAATTGGTGTTGCTGAAGTAACGAGGCGCCTTTGCCCTCTTGATTCTGAAGAAACTGGTTCTGTTCAGTTGACTTTGGGGCTCTCAAGTTGTGACTTCCTTTGTGAGCCAGCCTTGCAACCTGGAAGACCTTGAGCAGATGTGTAACATTACAGAAGCTGGATTTAAAAGGGACTGTTCAAATTAAATCCTCTACATTGTTCCTTCTCAGATGTTGTAACAATAGACCATTTACTTGAAAAGTCTTAATCTAGTCTTGGTGTTTGTATTCTGTTGTTTTAATGTGCAACACCATCTAAAATTATGAAGAGAAAAAACTTACAAACATCACTGAGTTATCAAATAGTTACATAAAAGTAATTTATGTCTGCAGTTGGTCTAGCAATATGCCAGCCAAGAGGGCATATATATTCAGCTTCAGAAATGTTTGGGTGCACTTTAGTAAGGAGGAAGTGGGTATGAAAAAGGTATTAAAGAGCAGGCTCTTTATTCTTGAAGTTACAGACAAATTTCCCTTTCTAACAATTTCTACATTCGGCCTGAGCACACACGCTCCTGCAGACTGGAAGTAATCAGCCAGGAGGTCAGTGACTAATAAAGGGGGCAAAAGAGAATAAGGACTTGAAAGGTTAATAAGGAGCATCTCTTGGATTCCAATGATCTAGAGTATCCATGATCCTGTGAACACTGATGATGTGGAAAATAACAAGCAATAAGGGAGTCCTCTGAGATGTAAGCTATGGTCTTGAATGAGACAGGTCGGATGAAAGAATTTCTCATACCAAAGTGGCATTTCTTTTCCTCCTTGATCTTGTAGACCATTCCAAAACTCTATGGGTTTTTCTGCTCCCATTTTTCTACTCCTTGAATATATTAATTTCCTGTGCCTAAAATTGCCATGTCTCTCACATTTGCCCTTTGGTTTTCTTTTTGGGGGATGCCCACTGTTGATGTTGCTGTACTGTACTTGTTGCATGTACAGATGTTCTGTACTCTCCTCTCGGCCGAGGCTGTGTGCTGGCTCCAGGGTGCTTGACTCCATCTCTGCCATCAGACTGCTGCTGCCACTGCTGAAAGGAAACAGAGGGAAGAAAGGAATTGGTAGCTGCAG
Organism: Chamaea fasciata; assembly: GCF_029207755.1. Taxonomy (NCBI): domain Eukaryota; kingdom Metazoa; phylum Chordata; class Aves; order Passeriformes; family Sylviidae; genus Chamaea; species Chamaea fasciata. Next base: position 7,093,767 of record NW_027094088.1, on the reverse strand, counting down.
TGAGAGCCTGTTTGTTTTGAAATACACAAATTAGGATAATTTGTACAGAAATCTTCTCAGTGAAGTATAAGTTGAAATGGAATATGAATGCCTTATTGGGAAGTAGGAAATAGAGCCATGGAGAGGTTTCTTTGGCAAGGCTAACATGATCTGTTGAACCCAACAGAACTGGTATAATTTTTTCTACGAAGGACCATGATCATGGAAAGAAAAGCATTTCTGAAGAAGGCAGGGAGAGAGGCTGATGAATTCTCTGTAGGTTTGTTTGCAGAGATGAGAAGGAAGGACAGATCTGTTAAAGGAGAGGTTGAGTAGCATGGTGGTAACTGCAAGGCAGGCAGAGGCTGTTGCATGATTTTGTTATACTATTTGTTTTTCAGATACAGTTCTTGAGGATTAGTGCAGATTAATTGGGTGCTCTGGTGGATTTGGAGAGCTGTACTGCATGTCTGACATCAGCAAAGAATAGACTGAGTAATTATTGCTTTCTGGTCTTTCAGCCTGTGTTATTTGTGTACTGCTTCCCTAGCAAAATATGCTCAGGAAGAGTTGTCATACGTTAAATGACAAGGAAAGATGGAATGTGGTTGCAGGTATATCAGAGCAGATTGCAAATGAGGTGCTGCAGTCTGGCATAGGAGCTGTGAGTTGCAGGTAACGCGGATACTTTGGCACCCCTGCTTGGCTTGTCGTTTTCGCACTGGAGATCTCCTGTATCCGTGGATGCTGCAGGTGCGGTGGAGCTCTCGGAAATTCCCCTCAGCGTGTCTGCCATCCCTCACATGATGCGCTTATCTGCTTTGATTGGAGAATCCCCGGGCTGGAGGAGAAGGTGGGGGCTTCGGGGGGCGGGGAGCGATGTGTCCTGGGAGAACAACAGAGGGCTCAAATAGGGCAGCCCGGGCGGCAGGAGGCTCAGCTGCGGCTCCGTGTCCCGGGGGTGCTGCCGGTGCCACATTCCCCCAGGCACAGCAGCTGGGGCTCGGGGACCCTGGCGACCTCCTCTGCTCGGTCTGGGGCTGGCGGGAGCAGCCCCCGCTGTGCATCTGCGTTTGCCCAGGGGAAGGTCCTGGAATCTCTCTGCTGCGACCGAACTGATACAGAGGTTCATTTCCTTTTTCCCCAAGCCCTTCAAATCTGGCAGCATGTAGCAGAGTCTGGCTGTTCTTTTTGCTGATGCTCTCGGTTTTGGCTATGAAATACAGAGTAGCTTTTTGATGACCTGTGACTGTACCAGGTGGCCGGGAAGAAAAATAACTTCTGAGAGGACCTTGGCCCAGGTGAGGACAAACTGGGCAAAGTTGTTTTTTTTTAGATGTACAGGTTGCTGCTTTTCTGCATTCACGTGCCAGTGGTATAATTTTGCTTTTCTCAAGCAGACTCCTGTCTACTTGGATGCGTCCTAAAGCATTGTGTACATTTGGCTCTGCATGCTTTTAATTTTTTGTTTTTCTTTACAAACTGAGAAAGTGCTGGAATTGGAGTATGTGCCAAGCCTGGTAAACAGATGTTGATAAAATGGTCTCCTTTGAGACATCCTAATGAGAGCACGAGCTTAACTAGAAGAGCCATATAAAAATAGTTGGTGTGCCATTTCATCTGTGTGTCTTCATACAAGAAAATGCCTTAAATTAGTCTTTGCATCAGGTAACAGAAGTATTTGCAGTGCTTTCGTGGGAGTAGTGCTGTCTCTTCCCTGTGGAATTAATGAAGAATGACACCTTGGAAGTAGCATGTGGTACTTAGCTGGGAGAGTTAATAAGTTGGTGTGGTGCTGGTGGGCTCTGTAACCTGTATGGGTGCTTTTGTGGATGGATGTATGGATTGTGTGCTTGGCAGAGAGAACCCCCAAAGGCACTCCCCTGACCTCAGCTGCTAATGATGATCCCAGAGGTGTCTGGATCCAGCAGGGAGTGAATGTGCACAGAGGCTTGGAGGGTTAGGAAAGGGTAACAGCAGGATCACTCCTCTGCCTTTTGCTTTTATCTCCCTAGAGAGCTGGGTGATCATTACTGTGGAGAAATGCTGGGTGTTGTTCCTATTGCACGTTATTGCACGTTTCTGTTCGCTGGGTATGGTTGAGTTCATTTGGAAGAAGTCTCACTGATGAAGCTTGTACTGCAGAATTGTGGTCCCTGTGTGGGTGGAAGAGTCACAGCTTGCTTAGACCTTTATCTGGTAGTCCAAATCATGTAAAAAAGCTTCATATTCTCTGCTGTATCTTCATTTTCAGTGCTAAAGCTTTGGATTGCAGTGTCAGAAAAAAGATGATCTGGTGGGTTTTGGCTACAGTCACAGTCTACCAGTTGGTTTATTCAGGGTTTTGGACAGTTTTTGGAGTTTTTCATACATATATATATATATATATATATATATATATATATATATATATATAACGACTTAAAAAACTTTGTTCTTCTTATTTGTAATGACTCTTTTGTTTGTTTTGTGTGGCTTCCTGTCTGTGAGTTTCTTACAGCTTTTCTGTGATGAACTAAAAGCCTCATGTAACCTAACTGCATTTCCAGATGTGGGGAAATCAAAAGTATATGTTTGCAGTAATTCTTTGCTATAAAAACACATGTATTTATTTTGTAAATGCTTCTTGTATTTTAAAACACATGAGGTGAAAGCAATACTTTACAGGAGTAGCTGGGAATTGGCATGAAACATGTTACTTCTGAAAAAAAGGGGAGCTTTATTGCTGGGGATTTTTTTTTTTTTAATGAAGTCTGTGGCACTTCAGTTTTCAGAACTGAATCAATCTGCCAAGAAATGCATGTTCTCATTTATATACCTTTGATTTAGTTATGCTCACTTTATAAACAGTGCCTGGTAATCTTCCCTGATTTCATCCTGCTTTAATTTTTTCATTTACCCTTGAAAAGACCCTGTTCACTTTAATCTGAAATAACCACCTCCCCTCCCCACAGTAGAACGACTGAATAATAATATTGTGAAAACAAAGATCTAAGTGCAGCTCTGAGATATCTGACATGTTAAAAACATCAATTGAATTGATCTGAAATTATGTGGAAAAACATACAGGTAGTTTTTCAGGTAATTTTGAATCATCAAAATTGATTCCGTGAGTGGTTTTCCATGATTCAGGTGCTGAGCAATGTGGCAATACTTTGAGGCTTTTGAAAACTGGAAAACAGTTTTTGATCCTCACAGGTGGAAATGGCAGAGGAAATTGCCTTGCTGTGGTTAGAGTTACATTATTTGGTTTTAAGGAAAGGGCTCCATCCCACTGCAGTTTAGTGTCAGAATGTTTGCTGGGTATTTTCATTCTCCTGTTTTTAAGTGCAATTGTTTTCTTTGCGGAAGACAATAATACTGGAAGATGTGAGACTTTTTTTTTTTTTTTTCCCCTAGTCTTTTTGGGGGTTTAGCTTTTGAATTATTTAATTTTCACAGAATCAGGTCAGAAAACACCACTGAAATCATTGAATCCAATCTATGATGCAACATCACCACAGCACTGAGTGCCACATCCAGGCTTTCCTTAAACACCTGCAGGGATGGTGACTCCACCACGTCCCTGGGCAGCCCATTCCAATGTCTGATCAGCCTTGCTGCGCCTAAACCTCCCCTGGTGCAGCCTGAGACCAGGTCCCCTTGTCCTGCCACGGGTTTCCTGGGAGAAGAGGCTGACCCTCACCTGGTTACAACCTCCTGTCAGGGAGTTGTATTCCCTCAGTAAAGGGATACATCAAAAACAATAGCCTGAACCTTTAGCAGGATTTAAATGCTCATTAAGACCTTCGTGAATAATTTGAAATTTTAACAAAAACCTTGGGTCTTGAAGGTGTCTCTTCAGCTGGTTCATCTGAAAGATCTCTGGAAGCATTTCTTCAAAGCATTAGTGGAAGTAATTATCACAGTAAGGTGTCAGTTTAATGTTTGTTTTTTGCTTTTCTTTTTAGGAGCTATAAAACTATGTCATGTAAAAATTTCAATATTGTAGATTTATGGTATTTTTTGAGTTGAGCTGCATCTCTTCCTTAAAAAGTGATTCATAATTTAAATTATAAACACTTCTCTGGTGATATTTCTTGATTTCATAAACCATTACCCTTAAATCCTTCAGTTACTGAAAAGCCAACTTATAGTTTCAATTAAAAAGTGCTTCTGTATACATGAATATTAATTACACACATAAATTTCTTTCTTTCTTGTTGTAAAAACTGATGAAAATATAATGCTTCTCAGTTAATTTTAAATCATTTAAAGGAAGTCTTATTTAAACATGACTGAAAGTGGCTTAATCCTTTTCTTCCTTCCATCTCTTCCTGCTATCATCACATCTTGGGTTTTAGAAATTAAAGAATGTTGTCTAAAGGGCTTTGGCAGGGAATGTTTTGCTTATCTCAGTGGTCTTCAGTCCAGCTGGTAATTAGCACTTCTCTTAGTGACTGAAACATAATTTTAACAAGATTTGGCTCTTCCTTTTCAGCACTATTGACAGAGCGTGGGTGTTGCAAGCAAGTAACCTGAGTCCATTTGAGCCTCGCATCTCAAAATTCAATTCAAAGTCATCCTGCCTCATCTAAGGGGGATGGTTGTTGAAATTTATCTGTTCTCTTACTGTGGTACTGTTGTGACTGGGTTTGTGCATCTGCAGTTTTATCAGGGATGATTCATAGGCCGAAATGGTGTTTGTCCACTTAATGCTTCATTCCTTTCGCCTTTCAAAGGGAAAACAATGGGAAAAAAACCTATTCTGTCTGATAGATAATAGCTTCTCTTTTATTGTTTGGCATTGTGTGGTTTCATTTTTTTCCTTTTTTTTTTTTTTCATCTTGAAATTTGACCTGACAAAAGAAAGGCAACAAGTGTCAGGACTTGGCAGGGGGATTTGCCAGGTATGAGGAAAAAAACTGACCTGAGTTCAGCACACTGCAAGTGCACAACCCCAGCCCTTCAGAGCTGGAGATTGTTTAAATCAGTCTGTAGTTTTTGCAGGTGAAATAGTTAATTTGAGAACTTAATTTCAGAACTTTATTTGTTCCCCATGGTCTGCACATCCAATGGGGCTCCATTTATCCCTTCCAAAACAAAGTGTGTATCTACAAAGTTGGCTCAAGCCTTCTCGTTTGTATGTTTAGATATCAAAAGCTTTCACTTTTTAAGGATGGAGATGTACTGGTGGAATTTTAGATGACCATGTTGAGAGAGATATGATTTCAAGACTAATTTTTAGCTCAGTTTCAGCAGAGCAAGGAGTGCCTATTAGGACACCTTTGATCCTGTAGGAGGAATGGTGATATTCCTGGGTTAGGAGAGGTGGCCCTTTGTGACACAGGAGGACAGGTGCCCAGACAGGATGCTATTTGTTGCTTGGTATTGTTTTGGTAATTCTACCACCTAGTGCCCTTTCCCTCTCCCCCTGTCTTATGGGTATGGGCACAACTTTAAAAAGTAGATTTCTTTGTTCTAAAGCAGGACTTGGATTAAATACAGTACGACACACACCCTCACCCACAGTGTTCCGATTAGGTATTTTTCAATATCTATCTTAAATGTCACAATAATGCCTGACACAAAGGCTCACTGTCTTATAAACCATGGGATCCAGAGCAGATTTCAGCAGTGCACATCAGAACAAGTGCATAGTTCCAGCCCTGAAAGTACGAACTGAAGTACAGCACAGTGTAAATGTCAGTTCAGGAATGTGAGGTAGGTTTGGTATGATCCCTTAAGGATTCTTTGTTCATGGCCTAAATTGCAAGGTTTCTGGGGCAGGGACTATCCTTGCATTATTTATTGTATGGCATTTATTCCAATGCAGCCTATTATTTTTTATTTAACCATTCTTGGTGCCCATTTGCTTATACCTCTGATGAGAGAATACATTGCACTACAGTTTTTTTAAATTAGAATACATATACAAAACTGATATATACAGGTTAAAAACTAATGGCATCCATGTTGTTCAGATCAACGTGCTGAAGTACTGAAAGATATAAAGCAGCTTTTAGACTATTTCATCTCTTTATATTCCAGTTGTTGAGACCTTTTCCAGCTTGGTGAGATGACTTCCCCAAAGCCTGCAGCCCATGTGTGTTAGCAACAGGGATCCTGGTAAATTACTTCTTGACCTTGACTTGGAAATCAAAATGTAGCAAATCAGGGACACGGCCAAGCTCTACCAGGACAAACTCCCAGGGGTGCAGATTAATGTATGGAGCAAGGCATTGCTTACACTGCTTACACTCCTGCCATGCAGTATTAGAGGCCATTATCTTTAATACCTTTGTTATACAACAGATCCAGTTTTGATTTGTAGCCCAGAAAGAGCAAAGTTTCAGTTTTAGAAGCACAGTCTGTTATAGGATATTTATCAAGCAGTCTTTTTGCATATGGACATTGACAGCCGTCCTGCAGCAGAAATGACAATGTGCTTCTTGGTGTTTGTTTCTAAGTTTGAAGATTCCCTGTGTGAATCTTTTAAGTCAGAACATAACTCAGGAACACCTTTTCTTTCTTTCTTTCTTTCTTTCTTTCTTTTTTTTTTCTTTTTCTTTTTATTACTTTGGCAATGGCATGGACATAGTCTGAATCAGCAAAGCTGGTTTAAAGGGACACTCAGTTGAGACCCATATGTATATATATAAAGGAATTTCTTTTGCAAAGAATCAGAGTAGCTGAGGACATCAGGCCTACCACTGAACATTTTAAAACTAATTTATATGGGTGGTGTCATTTCTGTTTCCTCCCTCTTTCTTTGTGTTCTGTGAAAGGCACCAAACAGCAAACCCTGAACAAGCTCAACTGCACAATTGGATGAGAAAAGAAATAGAAGGGCTGGGCAGAAATTGTGATCTTACAAAGCATAGATCTGGAAAGATGTTTCAGCTATGCTAAAAATTATTTACACTTTGCAGTCTTGCAGCTCTCAGTGATCTAATAGTGGTTCTGGAATCTCTCTTTTAGGCGTTGTACGTATTTGTTAAAAATGCTCCTTCACCCAAAGAATTTATTGCACTGGAATAGGAGGAGCCTAGAGCTGAACACAATTTTTGGTGTATAAGCAACAGAATAGAAGTGTGAAACATTTGGCTACATGTGGTTAAGATCAGCCTAAAAATTCAGACTGCATGTTTTAATAATTTTTGATCAAGTGGGACTTCAAAGATTTTGCCTTCCCTTTAAAGTGGAAATTTTTGCATTGGACAATGTAGCACAGACCAGCACTGGCTGCCATCAGATGAGATTTGCTTCAGAGCAGCCGGCAGCATCAGGCCCAGGATGTTTGCACAATGAGGCTTTGTAAACCTCCTCTGCAGAACTGCAATGCTTTGATCTGTTTACTGGACAAATCAAAATTAAACTGATGGCTCCTTTTTTTTTCTCCCCCCCTTTTTTTTTTTTTTTTTTTTTTTTTTTTTTTTTTTTTTTCCTTAGGAGAAATTAGCACTCAGGAAATCTGGCTGGCCATATCAGATTTTGCCCCAAGAAATTGCATTAGTTTAAAAAAAGAGGCATTGTACTCCCAGCTTAATGTTTAAACTCAGTGTCAAAACGTTAGGGCAGAATAATGCACACCGATAATGCAAATGGTTTTCTTGGGTGGATTTCAACTCCTGTGCTAGTATCTGGGAGAATATGTTTACTTTCTTGCACTGAAATACCACGCTATTTCCATCACAGTAATGCCACTTTCAGCTAGCTGGCTGCAGCCAGGTTCAGAGATAAGAAATCAAAATTATTTTGAAATGTATCTCTGTTTATTACACTGTAACTTTTCTTTTATACTTCCTATTATCCAGTGACTAAACATGTTTACTTTAAACGGGCTATGTGTTCCAGGTGGGTAGAAGCAAAACAAAAGTGCATTTGAGCCAGTTGTAATTAAATTTCAGCTCTGTACATTTTGTCAAGACAAGAAAAGCTGCTGGCATTTAAACCTTGCAATGCATTATGGAGTGACTACCAGTCAGATCCTCCTATGGAATTAAAACAAATTGGAAAGCAGAGTGAGAAAGGGGAAGAGAGATTTGTGTGAATTAAATGACTACAGCCTGTGGTTTGCCAGGCTCTCTTGCTTTTGTTGATGATGTCTGGTTATGTAAACTTCTTCCCACCACTTTCTACTTGAACTTGCAGCAAAGTGGTTTTATGTAGTGTAACATCTGCTGGCATAAAAGTGGTTGTAATTAAAAAAAAAGTTTCTGCTGTGCAGCCCAGTAGGAAGGAAAGAGGATGGAAAGGAGCATTCTCTAGAAACACAGATGGCTTTAGATATTAATAATGTTTTATGAAATAATTTCAAAAATATGATTGCAAAAAAAAAACAAAAAGGGAGGGGGAGTGTTGTATAAAGAAGCTGAGTGCATCTATTTAGTATGTTTGGAAGAGTTTGCTGTTAAACTTTCCTGGAGGACCATGCCCAATGTGATCAACCAAGAGTGATGGGACCAGGAGGTTTCCATAAAATGACGGGCCCGTTCTGTGTTATTTTGCACTGTGCAAAATAATCTTGTATTATAGTATGGGATGTAATTATCTCAGTAAATATTCAGGGGGAAAAATAATGCTGCTTAATCCCTTTCTCTTGCTGTTGTGGAGGATTGGGATAATAGAAGCGGAGATCACAACATGCTACATTAGAGCTGCTGGCCTACATTTCAGGGCGAGATTTGCAAGGAGCAGGCTCCCAGTTTCTGGAACACAGAGTACATCCCAAGAAGAATGATTAGGCTGCAGTAGGATTTATGTGATGATGCTGAACTTTCCCTGGAGACATCAGATTTTATCTCTAGTGATATGAAGTGCTGGCAGTTGCTGGCTTGCTGGCCTGAAAGGAGTATCCATCCTCTTCCCATCTTGTCACCTGCTGCATGCTCCTCCAGTGCCTGCATTAGCTGCCTGCTTTCCATGTTGTAGTCTAGGCCTGCTCCTTCCTTTCTGTCCTCTTTGAATTATGGTGAGACACCCTTAAACTTCACTCTTGGCAGGAGTGCAGAGTTTTATGATAATAATTAATTTCATTGGCCCAAGCCGAGTAAAAGCATTTACCTATGATTGACCTGGATTCTTTGTAATGCTGTAAATGAAGTCTTGGGTTGTTAATGCTTTCAGCAGTGAGTAATTCTGGGGATTGAAAACCTCTTAAACCCCAGCATGATGATTTTGGTTCCAAAAAATTACTATAGGTGACTAAAAATTGACTACATCTTTTTTTCCCCTAGAAAAAAAATAAAGGAAAAATGATAACTTTCCTAAACCATAGGTATAATTCCCTGCAGGAACTCCAGGATAGTATATAATTACATCCAAGACACATTGAAATTCTCTGAGTCAAAATGCAAATTGTGTTTCTTGGTGCTATTACATTTGCATACTGATAAGAGTTTGTAGTAACTGTTCTATATTGCACAAATGCTGCTGTTGTTTATTGCTTGCCTTAAATGATGTGGGGTCTATCACATAAATATAACTCATTCTCTGTAGAAAAAGGCCTAAAAGATTCTATTATCTACACATCATTTTGGAGGGTGTACTTTATTATCAATTGATGTGCTTTTCATGAAGTGGAATCTCTGGGCTCCAAGCACTTGACATCTCTGTGAAAACAGTCTGCCTGTTTCAGGAGGACAGTGTCCTGAATCTTGCTCAGCAAACATCAGGGAGTGATTTTACCTTTCAATATTGTTACGTGCACATTGATCCCGAACCCTCTTGACTCAGGATTCCATGGCTGGAGGCAGATTAGGACTTAAGGGTGGGCTGTGTGTGGTAGGAGTAGGAGGCTGTGTGCTCTCTTTGATTAATAAGTTTCTGCCTTAGTGAAGCTGAATGCAACAGCCCTTGATAGAATCCTGTGGTTTATGGAAGTGATTTCCATCATGGCATTCCTATGACCATTAATTGTGTTTAACTGTGTGGTTGCCTGCTCCTTTTGTCTGTTTTGGGAGTCATGCTGACAAGTTTTTATTTACTTGGGATAAACAGCCATCTGTGCCTGTAGTCAGTGCCATGCAGGTCAGAATCAGTGCAGGAAAGGTGCAGAGCTATCTGGTAGCTGAAGATGCTGCTGATCCTGTGGGTGAGTACACAAAATGTTCCAGAAAGATATGCCAGAGGCTCAAATTATGTAATGCCTCGAGCAGGAAGCCACCGAATTATGTGTGGAGCATGTCAGCAGCAACAGACTGATGTCCCTGGCAAGGCTCCACTCCAGGAAGGAGCTGGGCTTTCTCAGAAGCCTCACACGAGAGTGAGCAATGCAGCAGCGAGGCCCTTGCTGGAACAGCCTGGCCCGTGGAAGGTGGGAGGCAGGGTGCTGACACCACGTCACTCTCTGTGGTTTTCCTCCCCCAAGTGCAAGAATGACAGGGAATTTTTCAGGGTTTCCTTTTGCCTTGTGTGTTAGTCTCTTCTGTTGCTTTGGTGTTTTTTTGGGTTTTTTTTTGTTTCTTTACTCCTAGATCTTGAAAAAAAATCAAACCCCCCAAAAAAAACCAAAAACAAAAACCAAAACAAAAAAACAACCAAAGAAAGAAAAGACCTTTTTAGAAACTACACATCCAGATTAGGGATATACAGGCAATTCATGTGTGAAAAATGTTAACAATTGTGTGTCTAAAATTAACTAATGAGCTATGGTTGGAGTTCTTTTTCGGCACAAAATGAGTGAAGGGTTGGTAGGTAATGATCATTTCAGTATATTGACAGACTAAAATTGTCATGTTTAAATTAAGACTCTAATGGTCTTTTCTAAATTGGGTACTTGTACTTTGCTTCTAATTAGAATGAGGCAAAAGGTCCTTATTGGAATTCTAAAGTTATACTCTGGGTAGCTGAAGGAGGTGATTATCTTAACCAAGTGTCCATCAATGGGAAAGTCATAGACTTGCAGAAGTGTGTTCCTGTCACGTCATTCTGTCTGAGCATTTCAGAATGACAGGTGAAAAAGAACCTTTAATGATGGATCCCTGTGGATGAAAACTTGTTTTCTGCTTGAAAATAAAAGAAAAAAAAAATCTGTTGTCAAGCCCAGAGTCTTGATGAAGGTCATCCATCCTTTTGAAGGATTATTATGATGTAGCTGGGTCTTTTGCAAAAATACATGCTGTCCTGGTGAGTTATAAGGGGGTTTAGGTTGTGAAGAGAGAGGAAACCCATGGGGTGTATTTAAGGTGACAGGAAAGGCCAGGTGACAAGTGAAGAAACACATTGTGCTTTACTCAACAGTAGTGAAGGAATGTGTGTTGTAGCCAGAATGAACACTGGGCACATCAGAATTTGATGCATCCACACCTGCTTTGGTGTTCAGGTGCAGCTGAAATCCTGTGATATCTGGTTAGGTGTTCAGGAAGAGAGGAATATCAAATTAAAGATCCTTTAGAAAAAATTAAAAAACGGACATCAAGGTACTGAAGACCAGCTTATTCACGTTTTAAACTTTTTTTTTTCTTTTTTTTTGAATATGAGAAAAGTGAAAACTGTAGGGTTTTTGTACTTTAGCCTTTACATCCAGCTCTGGAATGAAGGGTAAAGCTGAGGCTGCAGCCGCTGTCCATTCCTCCCTCAGTTGTCCTGTTACTGTGAATTACAAACTGCTCAGGGTTTCTCTAAGTGACACTTCACTCTGGCTCTAAGTGTTTCCCTCAAAGAATTTATAGTCTCACTGAAAGGGCCACTGGAGATTTTGGACCCAAACAAGCTTCTGAAGAAATACTTAACTGGTGAAAAGACAGAGAGAGTGAGATTTTTGGTATTTACATAACTAAAAGGAAACTGATTTTCTTCATTAAATTTATGAGATTGTACTCATGTGTTTACATGGAACATGAGAAATTTCAGGGCCCAGTGGCAATTCTGTCCAGAAAGCTGTGGATGATTAAAACCAGTTGGGAAGCAGGTTCTGTTCCTGTTATGTGCATTAGGGATGGTGGGATGCTCCTGATTCCAGTGGAGCTGGGCTGGATCCGACGCTGATGTAACCCTGTTGAAATCTGACCGCAATCTGCAAGAGAACAAAAATGTCTGAGGTGTATCTCTACTAACAGACTAACAGAGTAATCTGTATACTTGAAAATATTCCTGTCATGTCTTTGTTTTCCCAGCACAGACGTGTTTTGAACAGGGAGTTTATTTTAGCATGAAGTTGACCCAGAAGTAAGAGTAAGGATGCTTTTGTGTGAAGCTGAGAAGTCCTAGAGACCCAGTGATATCTTGTCATGTAATTATGAGCCGCTGAGGTCAGTCTGAAAGTGCGAAGCAAAATGAAAGCATTTGAGGCATTAAAAAAATAAGTGAAATCATTGTGTAGTCTCTTACTAGAAGAGCGTGCTGTCAATATTTAATGAGAACAAAGTATCATCCTCTCAGCATCGCTGTTTCTGATTTGGAACAACTTCTGTTTTAATAGATGTTTTTGGCAACTTTGGGAGGATTTAACAGAAGAGGAAACTATTTTCTTTAACTGCCCTCATTGCTGTAATTGTAATTGCTGTGGTTCTCAGTCCCTCTGGTCTCATACTCGGGGTGTTTTATGTACCATGAGTTCTCAAAGCAAATGCTAGACCCACAACATGCTCTGGCTTCCCTTGGCTGAGACACTTGTTTTCTACAATCTGTTTCTAATATTGAGATTTTTTTTTTTCTTCTTTTTTTTTTTTTTTCTTCTCATAAAACTTAAACCTCATAAAACTGAAGAGTATCAGGTCAAATTTAGTTCTATGTATGCACCCTAGTGCATATTGAGATGTTCTCAATTTTAGGCCTCAATTTATTTTTTCTATAAAGCAAGAAAGATAAAGCTTGATGGAAGAGAGAAAAATACACCTTCTGATCTAATGTGCAGGAGCTCTTGATAGAAATTCATTTGAAAAAGCAACAGTCAATTTCATATTATTTTCAATAATACTGAAGACGCTTGGGGTTTTTTTTTTCACAAAAAAAAAATTGTCTCTTATCAAACATGGATTTCTAATCTGAATTTTATTTGATTTCATTTTTGAGCACCCTTTTGTCATTTTCATTGCTATTTGTGTAAGCCTGCTGCTTTACTTGCGGAGGGGCTGTTGTGCTCATGTCCATTTTAAGGTCTCATGCCTATGTCTTACAGATGGAAATGTTTGGGTTTGTGCATTTGAAAAGAAGAGGGGTAATAAGTAACACCACCAAAGCAATCCTGCCCACCTGTACTGCCCAGAGGTACAGAAGTGTGGGATGCCCCTGTGCTGCCCCTTCCCCCGCCAAACAAGGGGAAAGACAGAACTAGATGCTTCCATCCTTCCAAAGTGTTGGCAAAAGCAATGGAGGAAATATATTCTAGCACTAATAACAATGTTACAATTTACTTTTTACCCAAAGCTGGGATGATAAAGAGACCTGATTATATTTCTCAAAATAAAATACTTTCTTTTCCCTGCTCCTGACACACTGCTCCATCCTTGGTCTCCATTGTGTTGCTTCCTAGTTTTAAATGCTTGGAAGAATGGGCACCATGTGTTCGTGTCACCTGCAGCTATGATGCTTCTGCTTAAGTAACAGGAATTTCAAAATAAAATGAACTTGAAACAAAAACTCACTGAGCCCACAGCATTTGTTTGCTACAGTGTAAATATTCTGATCCATAAGAAGAAATTATTTCTGGGGGGAAAACAGTATTTAAGTAGTTTACTGTGATTTTATTAGGTAATTAAATAGGAATATGCACAATTAAAGCTTTTCTTTTTCTTTTTTTTTTTTTTTAAGGGAAAGGAAGACGATTTCTACAATGTGAATTTCTACGGAACAATTTCTGATATTCAAAAGGTATGCATTTTCTGTTCTTTTAATGTTTTAATTCTCTCTTTTACTAGATTATCTACTTCACATTTAAACTATGGTTTACTGCTTCAATGTCCATATCAACAGAATGAAAAATGTGTTCTGAAAAAGCAGCAGCTGGGGTTCATGAGAGAGAGAAGTTACTAGCAACTTAGATCATAACTGCAAATTCAGAGGATGCTGTGCTCTCCTGAAACCAGATATCCTGACATCAAGGAAGGCTGTGTGTGTGAGGTTGATCAGACACAGCCAGATGAGAGTATTCTAAGTTCTCAGAGGCCTTATCTTTTTGAAGTCTAACATTCTGGAAAGTATGGATGAGTAGAAATTGTTCTTTTGTGTGTCCCCCCTCAGGCCCAATAAACTCCAGTGGTGAACAGTCCTAAACAGCTGCAAAGTCAATTTAAGTTCTGGAGCCTCTGTGTGGTTCCAGCAGATTCTTCTCACCTTATATTTGTAGAGAACAATTTTTTTACTTTTTTTTAGTACTCAGGGATAGGTCACTTGCATACCAATTTATGTTCTCTTCCTAGTCTGAATAAAATTTTATCCATCCCACTGGCATAGAGGATTCCTATCCTATTGGCTTCTGCTGTTTGAAAATGACTTTTCCTCCAGAAGCACCAAGCTGGCACAAGATTCCAGTTGCTTTAGCAATCCAGGCCTTGAGCAGGCTCAAAAAGTTGTTGTGGCAAATGTTAGATTCTGGCTAATCCTGACTGAGACCTCAAGCTTAGCTTAGATGAGTTCTTTGATTCCTGTCCTAGTGCATAGGCACAGAGCAGGGCTCAGGCTTCATGCACTACTCTTCTCACTGGAATTTTTGGAAGTGATAATGATGAGATGCTGCATTTGCTTTTTGTTGTTCATCTAAAACCACACCTAAATTCATATGAGAATTCTCTGATGTCATCTGAAATGAAATCACATGAAAAATCTCAGATGAGGATGCCAGTTGCTGATGGATCTGCTCTGAAGGGATCTTTAGCAGGAAAATTTCATTGCAGAAAAAGTCACTGACACCAAAGGATGTTGTGGGGTTTATCCGGAAGTGTAGAATTAGACGTAATGGTACAAAGGTTGTAGACAGGGCTCTACCTATCCTACCTTGGCATTAGTGATTAAAACAGACTTGTTTGTCTTGTTTTTCACTCCTGGATTGTTGGTTTATCTGTGTAGTTTATGCCACAAGCATTTGGGAATCTGTTGCACTGTGACCTGGTGTTCTGTCACAGTTGGTTTGTTTATTTGTAACTGATAAAAATAATTCTTCTGTGGGCACAAGTACAGTTTAAAATAATTAAAAAAGAAAAAATAAGCCTACATTGGCCAGAAATAACCTTCTTGGAAAGTAGAAACTTCTGTAAATATCTTTGTAGAGCAATGGTCTTCAAATACAGATAGGGCTGGCTTCTTATCCAGGTGTAACAGTAGAAATCTTACTAATGAGAGACTTATAATGAATTCCCATCAATGGCAGAACTGTTGGCTCATTTGTTAAGACTGATAAAGGAATAGGACATCAATGAGTTTACCTAGAGTGTCTGTTATATTTGATGCTTTCAAAATAAGAGTAAATATTAGAGGGAAAAGCCCCTTTGGAGTTAGCGAAGGAAGTCAGGGATGTTGCTTTTCATTTTCCACTGGATCCTCTTTTTAACAACTTAAACAAAGCATGAAGAAGGATATGCCACAGGCTCTTCCACACCATCCTGAAAGTCAAAGACCTCAAAAACTTTGTGAAAAAAGGAACAGCAAATTTCAGAACTTCTGGATTTTTGCATCAAGTAAATATGAAGAGAACTTGACTCAATGACAAAACAGAAGTAGCCCCAGGCAGTCACAATTTGTACAGCCAGTTTTAGGGTCTGTGAGCAGCATGCTGCCGTTAATATTGGTTGCATTGAGGATGCCTGGGAGAGGTTTTCTGCGTAGAAGCCTGTTAAAATATCATATTGTTAAAGATTAAATGGGGCCATTCGGTGCTATCCTGTGTTTCATTACAGTGTGATTCCAGGCAGTATTTCTTCAGGAGGTGAGGTCAGGCAGTGAGTCCTCCAAGGTTTATTGTGTTTACATAGTGGTGGGTGGGAGGACAGGGCTGTGCAAATGGGAGATGGTGCCTTTATCATAACACATCATTTACCTGTAATCATGTTCCCCTTAGGAGAGCATTAGTCATGTTATTGAATAATCAGGAGCTGCAGGAACTTTGACCCCTCTCCTAGTCTGAAAGAGATTGAGCTGAAGAGAAAACTACCAAAGAAAATCCTTTAAATAAACCATGGTTTCCAACAGTGTTGAAAGGAAGGAGGGCTGAATCCCAGTTCAAGTTTGTAGTGTGAAACTGGGCATGATGTTCACTGGGAATTCCTGATTGGAGTAATAATTAAAACAATGTACGGTTCCTCACAGTTAGCTCATTGATTTTATTCATCGACATTTCATGGTTGATTTTTATGGAGGTGAATTAAGATCCCTGTGGTATATTTACAGAATTGCAGCCTTTGTGAAGGACTGAGACTGAATATTTGGTATGTGCATTTTTGATTAAATTGCCTGTGCTCCTGAGGGTACTTGTGTGTCACTGTATCTCCGAGTTGGGGAGCTAAGAGCAGCATTCCTTGGCCAAACCTTGATGAAGTTCTTTCTGTGTAGTCTGCCTGCTGCAATCACAGAAATATTTTTGCACTTGTTTTTCTTGTGCCAGTGTGGAACTCTCACATCTACTGAGCATAATTTAGGATGAGTTTTAGTCCCAAATATTTGCTGCCTGGTCATTATAAAGGGCATGGTAACTGGTCCCAAATGGAAGTGGCACTTTATAGGGGAGAGGATAAAGAAAAGTTGCCCTTCTTGTTAGAGATCAAAGCCATTGCTCAGATTGCTGTTGTCAAAGTAAAGAGGTTTTCACTCCTCTTTAGGCTGTATCTCCACTGGATATCTTCTTACTGTCCCTGAAAACACAGCAATTAACATATTTTGGGAGGGTATTTTCTACTTCAGCTGGGTTTTCCATCCATTTCAGCCATTAATCCCCCAACTGTTCACTTAATCAGGTCCACTGAATCTTACAGCCCATCTGATTGTTTATCCATGTCATCTCTGTCTTCTGGAAACTTATTTCTTTTAGGTCTGAAAACTTATCTACTGTTCATAAGCAACATGCATAGCTTCCTAAGGTGGGGTATACACTGAGTTTCCCTTCAGATGGCAAATGTTTTCTTTATAATAAAGTTCTCTTATTCTTAGCACATTTCTAGGTCAGGAATGCTTAAAATATCTTCGGTCATTAAAACTTGGAGTCAACAGTATAAAACAAAAATAGAGAGGCAAAAGAAAAATAAATGAAGCTTACTGCATCCAGATGAAGTATTGTTTTCCAAATGTTCCCTGCTGCTTGTGATCATGTTGTTGTCTTCGTGCTTTTCTTTGGAAGACTGCTCTGTTTAATTACAGCAAAATCCAGCATTGTGCAGACATTTATGTGAGAGAGGTGAGCATGGAAGGGGCAGAAAATGTATACAGCGGCAAAGGTCTCAGCCTGAGAAAGATTGTTGGTTTAGAGAGGAGGCAGAGCTCTGGGAGCTAAAAAGCAAGTGATAACAAAAGCATACTGATAATTTATGGCACTTGTGACTGTCTTGGTTGTCAGGTTCTTTGTAGTTTCATGTACATTTACACTGACACTTGTAATAAGGAAAATAGAGGCTGGGAGTGGGAATGGAGACTAATTTCTTGTCCCTGGATGCTTGTTCACACCAAAAGCCTGTGTGAGGAGTGAATCAGGGACTGGGCTGGCCCAAAAGTAGACCTGATAAATAACATTCGAAAAGGTCATTTCCAGTCTGGAGAACAGTAGGCTCCAGGGGATCTTATTGCCACCTTTCAGTATTTAAGAGGGTCTTAAAGATGAAGACCAACTTTTTAGTAGGGTCTTGTGATAGGACAAGGGATAATGGCTTTGAACTGAAACTGGCTATATTTAGGTGCGACACAAGGAAGACATTTCTCACAATGAGGATGTTGAAACACTGGAACAGGTTTCCCAGTTAGATTGTGGGTGCCCCATCCCTGGAAACATTCAAGGTTAGGCTGGGTTGGTGTCTCTGAGCAACCTGGTCTAGTTGAAGGTGTCCCTACTCATTGCAGGAGTAGATGATATTTAACCAGTGTTAAATCTTTCCAACCAAAACTATTCCATAATTCTGTGATTTTTTTTATTTTTTTTAATCTGAGTCAGTTTTCATTTTTTCTGCCAGAGCAAAAGTTAATGGTGAAAGAATGAGAGACTGGTGGATTCTGGAGAGGATTTCAAAGTTTACCAGACTGCTGCCTCAAATTGGTCTGTGGTAGGTCTGTCTGCAACCATGCCTTAATCATCAGACATTCTAATGCAGAAAAAGGGAGGAAACAAATCTTGGATCCTGTAAATTTTAGTTGTTTATGATAAGAGTTGTCTTAGGCTGAGAAAGGTTGTTTTCTTTGTCTGTGTATTTCTTTAAGTGACTGCCTTGTAAAACTGTCCCCTGAAAGATTTATCTGCCATTCACCAGGAAGGAAAGGCTATTTGATGTTTTTCGAAAAGATTTTGTAAAGAACTACGTCATAGGGTTGTTTTATTCACAATTTCTATTTCATCAATGCCTGAAATTAAACCTTCTTCTTTTAAAATGTGTGGAGACCTGATTTAGTATCCAAAAGTGCAGAGTATGGGAAGAACAGGTCAGAAAGTGAGTGACACAAAAAGGCACCGTGTACTGTTTGGCCTCAGCAAAACCTGAAAGAAGTGAGGTTCTTGCAAACCATTTTGTTCTGTGCAGGTTCAGCTGTCTTAAGACATATTGGAGTTCTTTCTCTCCCCCTTCTTTTCTTTTTTCTGGCTGTTTTCCTAGTGGACTGCATTGGATCCAGGAGCAAACCAGAGCACAAGAGTCAGCTGTAGTCATCCAGCAGGGGTGTGTGTCTGGAAATGGAGAGAGTGCAGTAGAAGGGAGAGGAGGAAGGAAACTCTTCCCTTTTTTCTCAGCCTACACAAAGTTGGCACGACTCAGTGCCAAAGCTGGAGGGCAGGGGCGGCAGAGATGGTGAGTGGCATTCCCACATTCCCAAGGGATACCACTGCAGACACATCAGTGGGATTTTTGCCACTGACTTCAACAGAGGCCAATTATGAGAGAAATGGAGAGCGAAAGAATAAGCAGGATGATCTGGAAAGTATGGGGAGAGCTGCAAGATAAAGGAAGCAAGGTAGCAAAAGTGGGGAATGTCATAATAAAACTGTCAGATACAGGAAATACCTACGTGGTGGGAAAGAAAGCAAGAGGTTGTGCACAGCTGAGTTTGGACAAAATGTTTTACTCATTTCTGACTCTCTTCTCCTGTTGAAACCATGTGCCAAGGCCTACTATTGATACAGCAAGATTACTGGCCTGTTGGATGCTCTCTTTTAAAACTGATGTGTTTTCTTATGTCACAGGAATAGTGCATTCATGCACTTTAACCCTTACTGTTTTCTGGCAAAGTCAAAAAGGAAAACGACTGAATTACTGCCAAAAGTGCATTGTGTTCTGAAAGTATTTTTCTTTCAGTATTTTCAATGACTTTAAACTGTAAAATTATGGAAAATTTCAGAGGGACATTTGCTCTTACTGCTTTTGTAGTCTGATATGGAGAAGCAATATTTGGTTGAAAGTAAAAAAAAAAATGAGATCTGTAAACAGATGCTAATCAAAGGCAAAACTTCTCAGTATCTTCCGGCTTTCCCAGAGCTTGCTTTTCATCTTATCTGTTGTAATTTTGCTCGTGAAAGGAGTATTGCAGTAGAGGATAGGGAGTGTGTCTGTGCTATATGGAGTCTGCCCCACTGCAGCTGCTTACCCAAAGAAATCACTTTTGATCACAGTACCTGTGAAAACTGCAGGCTGAGACAGTGGCACGTGCTCTTCCACATCAGGATGATTTCTTGGAGGCAATGGAAATACCTGTGGCAAATCGAATTGACATTCAAAACTTCATTTATAATCGTGGTTATTATGGTTTCCTCTTTCTCTGTGTACATATTTGGGACCTACTAAGTGTAAATTTTCCAAGCTCAACAGGTTGTACAAGGCAGGAAAGTAGGAAATAACTCCCGAAAGAACTGCTGCCAGATCTCTGAAGCACGTATTGAGCTGTTTGATCTGAAACACAATGTGTAAGAGGTGCTGTGCCAAGTTTTGAAAGGTACAGTATGTGGAGTGATGAGGCTGCTGGCTAGTTATTTTCTGTACCCAAAGGGGAAAGACAGACAAATGGGGAATGTTGTTTATTGCTTAATGACACACATGCCACTTTTCAGGTTTTTTTTATATTTTAGCTGTTTCTTCCTCTCAAAACTAATATGACTTGTTAAACATTAGAATGAAAAGTGGCAAGCAAATCTACTTAGGTTTCATAACTGCACTTTTTGCTCTTTGATCTGTACCAGACTGAGAATTTGGATCCTAAACATGATCATAATGGGATCTTTTGCAGCCTGGGTTAGCAGCTGGGAGGACATCTCTGGAGCTACTGTAGATCCTGCAAGTATTTCTTGTGTTGATGTAGAAACTGCTTTTTCAAGGTCTGCAGCACCCCTTTCTTGGACATTTGTACGTTTTTGTACACTTGGAAGACTTTGACCATTTATGCTTGGTTTGCAGTGGGTGTTTTTATAAATGACCTGATGAACAGATTCCTTCCTTACAAAGGAAGCAGCATTTCACTTACCTCATTATATCAGATGGTCACACATGTGTATCCAGCTCCTGGTTGTGAACATCTGGCCATATAAGTCTGTCTACAAGTCTTTTGGGTTTGTCTGCCTGAGAAGTAGCGGGATTCCTTCCTTCTGTGCAGGTCTTTATGGTTTGTTGTTGTGTCAAGCATGTAGGAAGTAACTACCTAGATATTCTGACAAATCAAAAAAATAAACTTCTATGGTTTAAAAATATTTTTCTTTTGGCCTTTTTTTACATGTCTGAATTGAACAATTTGTTGCCTGGATTCTATAGAATCTTTTTTCTTTATAAGTTGTGTTTAAACACAGATGGTGAACCAGAAAGCTTACCCTTTTAAAATGTTAAGCAGTTTGAGGTCGTTTCCAGGTGCATCTTTTGAGGGAAATAAGAGGCTTTCCTCTGTTCATCACTAATATATCAGCATGGAGGCTCTTCTATTATAATCTGGAATCAGTTTTTTCATTATTAATATTCCTCTTTTCTATGTTAATTTGCACTGAATTTGCTGTGAAAGTGATGGTATATTGATGGGAGGGCAGCTGTCGTGTCCTCTGCCCAGTGTGTTCAGCAGTTTTGTCTTGGCTGTGCTTTCCCTCCTTGTCCCTTCTTTTCCTGGCAGTTCACAGGAGCTGGCAGCAGGTGACACAGGACAGCAGGTGACACAGAGCAGGAGATGATGCCATTGAAGCCACTACCTGTTGTACTTGTGGCTGCAGCAGGAGGTGCTGGAGCCAATATTATAAACGCAAACCTCAAGTTCTTTGACAGTTTACTGCTTATCTTTGCTGTGCTTTTTTTTTTCCCTTTAAGAATTGTGTCCAGAACATGAGATTTGTTTCCTTATCTTGAGTATTTTTGCTAGCACTTGATGTGATTTGATATAAACAATGTGAATTCGAGTCAAGTGGTTAAATGTTAAAACCGCTTCCCACGTGTTGGTTTACTGCCAGTGAAAGAAATACAGCAGAAATGTATTTAGTGATTTAGTGATTTAACCACTAATCAAACATTTATTATTGTTGAAAGAATGGCCTGGCAAGGATAGAGCTGGACTAAAATGTACAGGTTGTATTTCATGGAAGGGAAAAGTTTTATTAATGTTTGAAGAATGGCTTTAATTAGTCTGACTGTTGGTAGGTGTGTTCATTTTCTCAATGTACATCTGATATAGCATTTTTCACCAACTTATAATTGGCAGTTTCCCATAGGAAATAATCATTATTGGTATTATAAAAGCACTTTGTATCTATCACATTTGGGAAATGAAAGTTTTGCAAAGGTCAGAATAAAGTGTGCCCCCAATTATGCTAATAACTCATACCACAAATGATCCACCAGAAGGTTTAATAGCTTGGTAGTCCTCTTTAGATTTTCTGAGAACAGGAAGAATTAATATTACATTTTGACACTTTACAGAAAGGTGAAAAAAGTAATCTTCCTTCTCTCTAGCTTTGGAAGTTTGTACCTGAACTCTCTTAGTTGCTTGAGGATCTTGAAATGTTGGCTGGGTTTCAGTTAGGATTTTTTTGGGGTTTTATTAAGAAATCTTTTTAAAAGCATTTTGTTCCTCTTCACACTGAAGTCAGTATCTTCTTTTTCAGTGATCCCATAGTTGCATGGTATGTAGCATGTTTTGACATTTGGAGTTGTCTGTAAGCTTTATTTGGAATTTGACAATGAAGTCTAATAGACTGATTGTTTTGCTAGACTGCTGAAGTAATTTAAATTAATAACTTGATAGGAAATACTAAAAGTTATTTGAAAACCTTCCTCAAAAGGAAAATTTTACTGCAAACGAAATTTTAATTTTGCTTTTCACCTGCCCCCAACAAAGATAATCTGTAGTTTCCTTTGAGGGGCATTGCACATCTGCACTCAACACCAAAGACTGGAGTAACTAAACCATCCAGAGATTTTCCAAACATCACAACAAATCTTCAGGATATAATTAGTTAGAAATTACTAACTAATACTGGGTTTTCTTACTTGTGTAACGTATCAACCAGAGAGCTTTCCTTAGAAACAAGAGTCTGTGTTGCTTGAAAAGGCTTTTTCTGCTTGTCATTTTGAGGCTAAAACATTACTAAAAGGCTAGGTGGAATTATTTACTCCTGAGAATGATTATCCTGATACATCCACAGTTCCTGTGCATATCCTGAGTTGTTAAAGAACCCATTAGGAGAGCAGTCTGAATGCTAACATTTGCAAATGTCTGCAAATTGAATTATAAATTTCTCTGGTAAACAAAATGTTTGCTGCACTTTGTCAGCTCCATTTCGAGGTCTGGCTCTGCCAGGTACTTGGGGTTTGTAAGACACTTTGGGAAGATACAAAAGGCAATGAAGTAAAGAGCTCAGATTCACTCCTCCCCTGGGGATTTTTTAAGTGTAGAAACATTTTTCGTTCCATTCTTTACTTGAAACTTTTGTCCCTTTTCCAGTGAAGTGTTTTCTGTAAGCTTTACTTAAACAGAGATGCAGATGGTTTATTACTCCTTTTAGAGGAGCTGTAAATGGGAAATATTGACAAGTCTGGCACTGCAATAGGAGGCTGTTAGAAATTTGTCTACCCTGATTTTATGGGCTGCACTAGGAGGGCTGCTGCTTCTGCCTGACTGGAGGTGTTGTTTTGCTGCTTGCAGTGATTAGAGCTATAGCAAGACTGCCTTCATAAAATGTCTCTTACAGAAAAGTTCCTTCAGGACAATTTTTCAAGCAGCATTGCCAGCAAGGCCTTTCTTGCACAAACATTTTTGTAGTGAGTGTGTTCTGGTGCAGTTGACCACACGTGTAAATAAAGAGAAGGACGGGAGCAGGCTGTTGGTGGACTTTAAACTTCAGTCTTGGTTTTGTCCTCCTGGGAATAGTTTTTTTTCCTGCTTCGGCATTTCTTTATTTTTCCATTGTCACTGTGATAAATGCTTAATGCTAAGTGCAAAGACCCTTTGTCTTGGCTGGTTTTTTATACTCAAGTTCTTTCCACAGGCAAATTACTCTTCTTCAGAAGCTTAAACACCTCAGTTCAGTGAGGGGACATTATTAACTCCAGTCAAGCTGTTTTTACCTAGAAGATTATTTCTATGCAAATGTTGTGAGGAAGGGATAAAGGCAAAATTGTCAAACCTACCTGGTGAAACCCATACACATGTGATTCCATGAAGGATTCTGTTTTTCGTAGCCTGCTACAGACTGCAGGGTACCGTCCAAAACAAGTTTTCCAGAGCAAATCCTAAGTTTGGAGTATGGGGCACACAACAGAAGGTGAAATTAGTGTTTGAAAGTAGTTTTATTCAGCATGTGTAGTGAAGTACATGGCAGTATTTATATTTGATTGGGTGTGCACTGCACTCCTTACATGGCTGTGGCTTCGTTAAACATTCAAAACGGTGTGGATTTTATTCCATGGCTGCGTGAACAATTAAATCCTCTGAAATTTTTCTGACTGTCCTAGTTATTTTTTCTCCATCTGAAGCTTTGCTAATGCAGGTCTCATCACTGCTCATTCTGCCAGAGAGTCAGGTATGTCTCCTGATGGTACTTGTGCTTTTAGACCAATGGGGACAAAGTGATCCAGTTTTTCTTTCCTTCCAGGTACAATTATGGGTCTCAATATAATAAAAATAAAATGATTGAATATCTACAGAGGTTCATATGGCATATTTTCCATTTATTTTAAGTTGGGAAGCTAAAATATCTTAATTGACAATCCCATAAGGTTTATTTTTTATGAGCTCTCTTTTCTCTCTGCAGTTTTACATTTTCAGGGTATTGCTAATTCTGTAAATTTAGCTATCAGAGTATTGTAATTTAAGGCCAAATCCTTCTCACAGTTGAAAGAAAAAAATTGAATGGTTTTATTGGAGTAGAATCAGATTTAAGGGGCAGAGCCTGAATAGTTTTTAATTATTCTAATCCCTGGACAGCTTTTCAGCCAGGGCACTTCACAGGCACTAATAACATTTTATATCAGTTGAGTTTCCCCTGATGTAAAATATAAAGATCATGAGTTTGCTGTATAGCCTGCTAACATCAGTGGGACCAGATTTTCTAGTTGCATTAACAGGCTCTAAGGAAGAAGCCGTTTAAATTTGTATTGTGGTGGTTTTGTGGAAGGTTTTTTTTTTGCTTACTGTTTTTCTTTTGACCTTTTTTCCCCCGTGGGTCACTTCAATTTATTAACTTAGTTGGCAACTGTTGATATGATCAGGTCCTTTCACAAAGTCTTGCAGCTCCTGTGGCAGGTTGTGGTTGAAACGCTTTACTTTGGTGCTTGAGTGTCTCATGTTCGTATCTTGTACTGATGTGGGAAAGCAGAGCATCAGAAAAGTGATACTGGTCAAACACAGTGATGATTTGCTTCTTAAGAAGTAGCTAATCCTTTACCAGGCCGGGGTTGCCATTCCCACTCCAGTTGTACTGAGCAATTTCAAGAAGTGGCAAAGTTTTGTTTATCAATCAGGAAACAAATATGAAAAGAGAAACTGTGGTAGAATACAGGACTGTGGCGATGGGTTGGGGGTTTGTGTGACTCTAACACAGCAAATCAATACTTCCATTTCTTGAAAGATGTGAAGAAATGCGCCTCAGGATCTTCCCTTGAATTCAATATGGGTGCAGATAGTCCTGCTGTTCTCTTCTCCGTTTGGCTTGTATGAGAGGAAATATTTGTAGTCTGCTTTTATTTAAGAGAACCCTGAATTGGCCCTGTAACAGAAAATACCAATAATTGAGGAAGCTGTTTTAGGTCCTCTTGTTAGGTGGCAAAGGAAATTTTGTCCATCTCCATGCATGTGCAGAAGGATAAAGAGAGAAGTTCCTCTCCTGTGGCTTCTCTAATGAGTTGTAATACAAAGCTAAGCAAGTTGGAATTTCTACACCCTGTTGAACCAAGCAAATCATGTGGTCACTTCTTTTATACCTTTATTCTGCTTTTAGCAGGGGGTACAAAAGTGAATAATGTATTTATTTGCTACTGTGACAACAGATTAAATTCCAGATCTTTGCTTTAACATGAATGGGAGCATTTCTCTTCTAGTTTGGGATGCCGGGACTTCACCTGCTGTGCCTACTAATAAGGCACAAGTCTAACTAATAAGTTAAAACAAATTAAAAGTTAACTTGAGGTTACTACTGGTCTGATGCTGCTGGAAGTAGTTCTTAGCTTTGTCACGGATAATGTGCTTTCCATCACAAGTGGGTTCTTCTCCCTTGTTTTTACTGACCACGTGCAGTCCACTGCTGCTACATAATGGTTGTTTAGCATTTTGCAGCGAGGTGCTTTCCCATACTGTGTTAATTTGCTTTTTGAGTTATGGGAGATGTTACAGACCACTCCCAGGGGCCAGTGAATTAAAGCATTCCTGCAGAATTGCTGAATAACAGGGTAGAGCAGTGTGTAGGTAAACATCTTTTGCACTCGCTGGGGTAGATGTGTTGGACCACAACAGTCAGTGTTCAGAACTAAATTAAAGGTCAGCAAAACACAGAGTTCCTTCAAAATTCCAAAGCACCATGTGTGTTTGAATCTGTTTTGTTTCTGGAGACATAAAAAGAGATGTTCCACACCCAGAAAAGTGGCAAACAGCATTTGCCATGAAACCCCTGTATCTTATACCCTTTTATTTTGACTTTTGTGCTGATACTCAACATACAAGTGGTTATGATGTAAAATCTAACCATGGCATGTACCATTTTGTACTGAGGAAAGAAATATCACTTTTATTTATTTATTTATTCATTTTACTGCTAATAAAAATAACTCAAACCAGGACATATCAAACCTAAAATGGAGAACTTTGAATCTCTGATATATATATATTTATGTGTGTGTGTGTGTGTGTGCTTGTGACCCATGATCTGTTTTTTCCTCAATTCCACAGCATCTCACATGTGCATCTGAGTTTTGCATGTGGATAAGGGCCCTGGGGGTTTTTGTCACACCCCTACCATTTCCTGTGCCCTTTCTCTCTTTGCTCACAGATGCAAACATCTCTTTCTTCTTTCCTCAGTTTCCCCTTTCTTCTACAGCAGCATCAAAGAATAGGATGTGCTCTTTCCACAGAGGCTCCTTGGATAATGTGAGGCTGGAGGATACTTAGTAATCAAAGAGGAAAAGCTGCAAAACTTTACTTCAAATAATTTTTGGCTAATATGGAAGAAAATAGGTAGTGCAGGCTTATCTAACACGGGGGGCTGTGGCTGGTTGGTTGTTGGCATAAAGGGAGTGTGACCCAGTGACTGATGGTTTCCACAGTATTTCAGTAGTTCCAAGGTATGTTTCTTAGGAGTTTCATTTGGCAGCACTTAAAAGCTCCTCCTTGTAATGCAGGAGAAGACAAAGGCCTCTTGGAGGCTGTCCATAAGGTTTGTTGTACACTTTTCGTTTAGAAAGAAATGTAAATTTGTCTGATACTATAAAAATCAACTTTGTGTCATGTAAGCTGTTCCCTATTTGGTGTGGATGGAAAATTCTCGGTCAGTGGCAGGTAAGGTCAGCATGAACACAGACTGCTCCCTAAATAATTTATCATTGATGTGGTGTTTAGTTCTGGACTAAAAAATAAACAGGCACATTCCTTTTTTTGTTTACACAGAGATTTAGAAATAGTTATATTGCCCTTCATTTTTCTAGGTTTTATTAGAAAAGACGTTGAAGGCAAATAGAACAGTGACAAAGCTAATAATAGTCTTTTATGGAATGTGACTTATTTTGCCAAACTAGAGCATTTTTACATCCTTGTGCTTTTAGGCTGACTCTTCTGTAAAAATGGGAAAAGGGCAGTACAGAGATTTGATTTAGATTTTATTTCAGCCGTGCTGAGTCAGAGTTGCTTGTTGTTTCCTGTGTGCTGCATGCATAATTTTTATTATGTTTTTATATTACTTTTCTTTGGAGTTGAGATAAACGGCTGTTTCTGCTTTTGCTTCAGCCATGAAAGATCTCTAGACATGTTCTGTCCAGTTTGCATACTTGCTTTCTCAGTGCTGGTGCTTGAATGTGTGTATGTATTCACCTGCAGTTGCAGTTCTCATGTCAGGTGTCAAAATAAACTTGGGTGTCCTGTAAATCAACAGGCAACATGCTGGAGTCTCAGGAGCTGGGATTGGGGCCCACTTGTGCATGTTGCTTTACCCTACAGGGTTTGGTTTATTTGGTTTATATCCTCACTTGTGTGATGCTCACATTGTGTGTATGAGAGATTTCACACAAGTATTGGCCCAAGTAATTTTTAAGACAAAGTACTTCCAAGGGCAGGATGGCAGCTCTTATCTTCAGAGTCCCTCCAGCGCTCCTGGCACAACAGGAACATGAGGCTGGCTATGAATAGTTGAATGTCAGCAATTAGAACTGTTATTAAAATTGGAAGCTACTGTGAGGGTGTTTTCTGCTCATTGTCTCTTCTTTAGCTGTTGTTCCTCAAAGTAGTGCTCATATCTGACAACTGAAAGCTAAATCTCTCTTACTTCCCTTTGGTATTATATTTCATCCCACACAGTAGTGGTATCCCACAAATGATAATTGCCGTAGGTAGAAAACAGTCTGCAGCAATAATCAGCACCAAAACACCCATCCCCAGCCTGTGCAGCTCTCTGGAAATCCTTGCAGTGTGGTTCTGGATTGCTTTCCTCTCATCCTCTCATGAAGGAGGGATTCACCTTTTCAAATATAGAACAGTAACCTTCTTCTCCCTCCTCCTACTTCTCTCAATTATCAGGTGTGCACTATATCTAATTTTAAATTAACTTGTCACCCTACATCCCATCTGTAGGGGTTTACAATTTTAAACCAATTGCCTTTGAGGTGACTTTATATACTGTTCCATTAACATATACATATCAATTCTAGGGCACTTACAGACTACAGAATAAAATCCCCTCTTGAGCAACACATCTTCAGGGAAAAGAAGTAGCTTGCATTTGATTTGCTGTCGAGTGAGAGCTGTGATATATCAAAACCTAACACTGAGCAGGGCAGTTGAATGACTCGAATAATTGTTTTCATACAAGACAATTTAGGGTAGTCTTAGTCTAGATACTAAGTAAGAGATGGGTTTTTTCTTATCTTGGTAGTGTTCCATTATCCAGGGTTATTGTAGAACAAAGTAGGAGAGAATGAAACTGTACTTGCCTGAATTTGCGTGTATATGCATGACCACCCAAGGCATTGAGCTGTTCACGAAAGCATTTTTACATTCATTTTGTTAAAAAATTACATAAATAAAACGATGGGAGCTTAGGCTGTACATGGGACCGGTAAAGCCCCCGGTTTTGTGTTGTGTGTCACATTGTTACCAGCGGAATGATTCAGAGTGTGACGCTGCTGGGCTCACACTGTCTCAGCTGCAGCAAGGGCACCATTCCCACTTGGCTCATGGTCCAGAGGCTGCTGTCACCTCGGGCAGGAAGGAGCTTTCTGTGTCTGGAAAGAGCACTATTCAATTTTATACTGCAATCCAAAGTCTATGCTTCATTCTTTATCCTGAGGAAAACAGCGTTAGTGGTGTGATACAGAAAAGTCACTTTCCTTGGGAAAAGACATTTTTCTTCCCTTTTCATGCTGCTACAGCTGTATTCCTGCCAGCAAAGATGAA
This sequence comes from Chamaea fasciata, assembly GCF_029207755.1. NCBI lineage: Eukaryota > Metazoa > Chordata > Aves > Passeriformes > Sylviidae > Chamaea > Chamaea fasciata. Next base: position 7,064,628 of record NW_027094088.1, on the reverse strand, counting down.
GTGATTTGGCTTTCCAGAGGTTGTGACATAACTGATGGTTCTTTTACAGCAAAGGAGAGCCTCCCTTGCACTTGTGCGACAGAAGAACTGAGACATGAGTAACTTGAGCACCAAAAATCGGCAGGTCTCTAGCCCGGTCCCGTTAGCCTGCAGGCGGCTGCCCCTGGCAGGCTCCTTTTCAAAGGAAAGGCAGCTCAGGGCTGAGGGGTCGCTTGGAAACGGCAGCCAGGAATCAGGAGCTGCAACAGAGGTAAAGAGAAAGTGATCGTGAGGGAAGGCAGGGAAGAGATAAAAGAGTTTGGCGGAGTGAAGGCAAGGGACAATGGCAGCTGTGTCAAATACCTCTGTGTTCGGGTAGTAAGACTGGGGATTATTTACCCTAAAGTAGCTACAAGCAGCTGATTTCAGATCAGCCATAATAGTTTTCAGGAATTTATTATTCAGGCCTTATTTTCAAAGACAAACACAGGCAAATGCTGTATCTTGGGATCAAAGGGAGTGCAGTGCAGTGAAATGTCAGGTTATTGTCTCAGAAAGAGAGCCTGAGCCTCCGAGGCAGACGGACCACGCAATGTGCCAGAGGCAAACCTGCAGAATGAACTCAGGGAGGCTCTTTATCTCGGTGGCAGTGGAATATTTTCCACAGCTGTGCTGTAATAGATGGATCTAGTTTTATTTTGTGAAGGGGTAAAAAGGCAACCAGGGGGTGGCAAAAAGAAATGTAAAACTGGTAGAGGAAATAAAGCGGAACCATTTTAGAACTCGATCTTTTTTTCTCTTTTCTGCCTTTTTTTTTTTTTAAATTTTTTAAAATTCCAAAATTTAAATCAAAATATTCCTTCAGTTAATTGCAGTGTGTATCACCCAGCTCTGCCTACAGAAGGGCAGAAAAAGGTGGAGGTCTGATAAAACTTTGGCTCATTGGCTCAGCTCTCCTTGCTGCTTCCTACCTGACTGCTGTGCTGCAGTCACTAAGGCTTTGTCTAGAAATCCTTTCTCATGCTATTTCTTTGCTTATGGCTTAAGGAAAGTAAAATCTCTAACCATACAAATATGCTCCACATTAATCAGTGTTCACAGTAAAGGCAGTCAGTGAGAGAGAAGCCTTGCGTTCTTGGTATTTACTTATATTTCAGTAAATGCATCTATTGGACTGACGTTCACCTTTGTGCTTGTGGAAACAAGCAAAAATGCCAACTCTTCCATGACACACACAGGTGTCTGTAATACTTAAACCAATAAAAACCCCAAGCCAACAAAAGGTTCCAGAGGATATGTTGCTACAATTTTTTTTTTTTTTTTATCCTTAATGTCACTCTATCTCAGAAAAACCTCAACAACGAAACACACGCAATACATGGAAAAAAAAAAGGTTCTAAAAAGGAAGTAACTCCCACCTTGGTTTGATTTCCTGCCCCACTGCCTTGAGTTGGATAAGCAGTACGTTGCCTAGATGAATTACAAATGCTTCATTGTAGGATGGAGAAGGAAAAATACACAAAACATTTCGTTATATTTACCTGTATCATCTCTGTGTATACCTTTCCTGCTAACAGCACCTATCCATATGGGTATATAGAATATATAACTGTAAATAACACATTCAAAAATATTTATAAAATAAAATTATAAAAACTTATATAGCATAAAAATCACACATGGGGATTTGTATATAGTTATGTGCATACACCCTTCTGGAATACAGGAAAACCCAATCTTTAGGCAAGAAGGAACAAGAAAGAAAAACCCACTAAAATGTCCAAACAGAAAATAAGTAGCTGTTCCATTTTAGAACAAAAGTAGTCTGAGGAGAATGTAATGCAATAATACCAAAGTTTATTTTTAATAGTTCAAGATGGAGTTCTCCATGCTCAGGGTCTGAGGGGAGCTCTCCCTTGTGGAGCTGCTGAATCCAGCTTGGGAGCAGGAGGATGTGCCTGTCCTAGACTGAGAGGCACCACTGGCAGCACTTTATGGGTGCCGGAGGACACTGGACAGGTTTGCTGCCCTGGGAAATTGGTTGTTAGGCACATGAAAACCAGGCTTGAGGGACAACATGCTGTCATTGACTTTTTTTCTATAAAACACTTTGGTTTTTCAGGAATTGCCACGTGACTTTGGAAAAGTATCCCGGTCAGAACGTGGATTCCATGTGCAGCCTCACTGGCTGGGGGGAGCTGAGACAGACATGACCTAGCCATGGTTTTCCTCAGCTTCTGGAAAACTGCAAAACCTAGGAAGTCAGTCATGTTTCAGACCAAACTAGTGAAACCTTTTATTTCTCCTCAGTAACATTTAACACACTGTAAGTCACCTTCCAACTGGTAGCTTTCAGCTTTGCCCTTTATATTTATCAGAAGGCGACCACAAAATAAACAGTGGTATTTTTTCTGTCTTTCCCCAGTTTACTTTGTGCATTAGACAGTGCTCTGTAAATTATAGCTCCACTTTTTCTCTTGAATAGTCAGTCAGGCGTGTTCCCATTTCACTTGTGCTGGAGATCCATTTAAAGGTTACCCAGTCCTAGGAGAGAGAAGTATGTTTTAAAAAAAAATAGGAAAATGAAATAATAAAATTAAATGAATTGCTGAGGGAGGAATAGGGAGAGCACAGTAAAAAGTAGCTTCTTGGATTTGTTTTGTTATTTGTGTTCAGATGGGTAATGTTCTTGTTTCTAATGTTTTGTCCGTGTCACATGCAGCTTCATGGAATGTCGTAAATGAAAATAACATTACTTCTACACTATATCTAAATGTAACAAAATTCCTCCGTACTAGAATAGCAGTTTGGATGGAAGTTGAAGACTCCAGTTATTGGGGAGTGAGGTTAATTAAATTGGCTCTTAAAAATATGATGTCCTGCTGTCTTAGTGTGCTGCATTTTTTGTGTCCTATTTCTTTGTGTTCTTCCCCTTCCTGTTCTGTTGGGGCATGGAAGTGGGAAAGCAATTGAACTGCATCAAGTCTGGGGATAGCTTTTTGGTAGCAAATGGGAAACAAAAGACTGGGATAGAGATGTGCTACCTGAGGGCAATGTGAGAAATTTCATTTTGAAAGGTGGGTTTCCCCAGGTGCCACAGGATGGTTTGGGAAGGGTGGGAAATAGCTCAGTGCAAGGAGATGGCAATTCTCTCTGTTCTGCACATGCATTTGTAATGATTTGTGAGTCATTCTGCTGGTTAATGAGTATAGTTGAAACCTAGAGAAAGAGGAGAAAATGGAAAATGGAGGGAGCAGCATATTCCAGCACACAAAGATGTTTTGAGGTGTTAGGAAGTATTAAACCTCTTATTCCTGGTGCTACCACACACCTTTATGTAAGGAACAGTACTGATTTTTCACTGCTCCAGTAAATTATAGTACAGGCTTTAAAGGATAGTTTTTTGGTCATGAGCTGTAACATTTTTTTACTGTAAAAATAAAGATTAATTTTGGTTTATTATGTGTTTTTTTCCATATTAGTAGTTTAAATTTTGAAAAGATGAGAAGGCATGGAAATTTTCCAGTGTTAATGAGATACAGTTTTTCTATTTTAGTTTGGAAACTCAGCAGAGGCGATCCATGGAAAAACTGTGTTTTATAAGTACGAATAGTGACCGGTTTGCATTATTCAGGTGGTGTTTCATACTGCCTAGCTCAATTAAGGACTCAAATAGTTGGATTACCAGTAGATTTTTGGAGGAAAAATTGCTACTTTTAAACATATAAACTTGTATAAAAATGAAAATCCACATCTCTGAGACACACTTAATGTTTATTGGGCAACCACATAAGTTTAACATTATATTTATTTGTTTGCTTTGCTAAGATTTGCTTCAGATTTCTTTGTAGTAAGATGTTTCTCTTGGATACATCAGCTCTTTTCATCCTTTCTGACTAAAAAAAAAAAATCACCTTTTTGATGGCGTGCTAATAAGTGATTATGTTTTTGATCTGTTAAATGTAGTAATGTACACTATAAACACCTCTACTGTCAATTTAAGGTTTAAAAGAGAACAGATGCCAAGGTTTGTGACAGGTATATGCAGCTGTATAGTTTCACTTCTTGTAAACTCTGTACTGGAGAACAAATGCTTTATGAATATTTATTAGGGCATTGTTCAAGCTTGCCCAGCCATATTCCTACACTTTCCTTATTTGTAGGCTACAGGAAAAGAGGACAAAAATATTTTTCTCAATATATTTCTTTAATAGGGGAGTTACTTCAACCCAAATTGATGAATGTTTACTTTTCGGCTCTTCAAGAGAAGCGTTGCTTTTCCCAGATTAGAGTTCACAGTAGTTTACTGTTTTTTAAAATAAATAAATACTAATTAATCTCACTAACATCAAAACCTAAAATATTTCATTCCCCTCTGAGGTTTTAAAAAAGGCCTTTAAATGTATTTTGTTCAATGGATGATTTTACCGGGAGAGGATTTGATTTGTTAAATGTCAAGCAAATGTTATTTGTGGGACTGTTTTCATTAATGGCAGTGTGAATAACAGCTTCCCTGAATTTATCCCTGCGTTTGCTTTTGCTGAATCAGAATTTAATAAGCTCAGTGTGTGGAAAACTGTTGTCAGTCTCACTTTTGGGCTTTGTTAAGGAGCCTGTGCTTATGAAAATAGAGATAAACCTTCTGTTAGTCAGTGAGGAACATTTGGGAAGTGAAGGAGTATGCAGCAATTTTCATCTGTCCTTTTAACTAAATTAAAAAGTAGAATTGCTCTGAAAAAGCTTTAAAGTCATACCTTTTAAAATGATTACTGCAGTCTTCATCCTCCCTTACCTCTACTCCACTGAATCTGTGTATTTTGCTATTTAATGTAAAATGCAATATATGATGGATTATTTTTCTTTACCCCTCCTTTTCTTGCTGTGAAGAGATGATTTGGCATTGGTTTTGTTTTACTTTGATTTTTAGAATTGGAATTCCGCCTTATGTTTTAAAAATAATGCGACATGAAGGTGAAAATTCAGTGATAAATTGATATACTATAGTTTATTTCAATAAGAAATAGAAAAGAAATGTGAACCGTAATTGCATCATTAAGTGGTCATTGCCATTGTAGAGGAGGAAGAGCTGGCACAGTCTTTGCTGAGAAGCTCCCACAACTTCCGACAAAAGGCTTTTCCAGAGGCAGGGAGTGTTTGTTCTGTGCTTCAGGTCGTTCAGCTGTTCCTTCTCAGTGATTAACTCAGCTCAGGCACTGCTGAGGAAGTTGATTGAGAACTGCAGAAAGCACCTTGTTTGACCTTTGTGTTCCTCTGGATGAAAGGGAGGCTTCAGGAGAGAGCTGAAGTTTTGCAGAGCCCAGTAAACAAAGCCATCTTGTTCTGTTCCTTCCCTTCAAGTTGTACCTTGCTTTTAGTGACATCAGCTACATCTCGAATATAGATTAGAATATCTGCTACAAAACTAGAAGATCTGCTAAAATCGGTAGTTCCTGCTAACTCCCCCAAAATGGAGATGAAAAACCAGATACTGAATTTCTGACTCAGTTCTGAACTCAGCCCTTTTTCTTTGTTTGGTTAGGGATTTTTTTTAAAGAAAAGGGACTCATTTGACACATTTTCTAACACACACCTATGAAGATCAGCCTTTGCTAGGTTCTGCTCATGCGCTCTCACGTATGGGATGTATTTTTGTGCCTGCTCATGAGGAGGAAGCTCTGTGCAAAGCCCAGGCAAATCTGCTTTTGGTTAATCAAGCTGCCCTTGGTGTCAGGACAGCAGCTGTGCAGTGGGACCAGCAAAAGGCATTTTTGAAATACTTTCCTCGAGAGCCTCAGCCCAGTGAAAAGGAAGGTTGCTTCAGCTGTTTTGTACATGCTTAATGGCAGGAATGCTTGAGGAAATGCTGTGTAACCAGGCAGCTAGCAGCTTGAGAGCACTGAATTGTTCTCTTATTCATATGTAATATTGTTAGGAGTCCATGGGTGCTCACACCGGGCTGCTGTGATACCCAGGTAGGTCACTTCTTACCCCTAAACTGCTTAACAGCCTTTTTAGGCTCGTGCCACATTGGTTAATGTAATGCAAAAATACAGCCTTCTTGGTTTAAAACAATAATGATAATATTAATATTTTTAAAAAGTATTTGCTCATTAAGGAATATATTCTTTAATGTCTGTACTTTTCTCCCTCCCCTTAAGGCAAAAAAATGTTAGCCCATCTCTTCAGATGCCACAGACTTCAGGAAAACTTCTAGTTTTCACCAGACATGCATCCATTCTTTCCCTTTTTCCTGCTTCTGAGGGAAGATATTTATTCTAACTGTGCTCTCATATAATTACATTTTCCTGGTATTCACTGGGTAACAACAGCTGCCAATGTTCTGACCACTTATAGTCATAAAATGTTCCACATGAGTTAATTTCTGTAGTTAACTTACATGGTGAATTTGAAGTAATTCAAGACCTTATACTGTTTGCTGGTTTTATTATCATTTGACTTTAGAAATTGTCTTTTCATCTCTACTTTTGGTTGAATTGAAGAGTAGTACATTAAGGAAACATAATCATAAGAGGTTAAAAAAAGCCCTAACCCTCCACTCTCTTGAGCCTTCTGTATTTCTCTTCCCATATTTTTGTACTACTTAGAAAAAGAGCTGTGACTGATATTAAGCTTTTTATGATTAGTGACATTCTCAAGTACTCATTGCTGCACTGATTGTATTTTGTATAGTATTTGCCTTCCAGTAAAATACAGTATTTCTAATGATTTTATAATTTATTACATTGGGGAAATGAGGTGAAACTTGGCTAGAACAAGTTAATTAACATGCATAAAGAAAGGCTCACATTTCTTTTTTGGGTGCAAAAGTTTTCACTTTTGTAAGTAAACTTACAATGCAGTGGATATTTCTAGATGTTTTTAAGAATCCTTTCAGATTAAGGAGTATTTTCTAAACAAGATTCCCACAATTTTAAAACCCAAAGGAACCCTAAGAAACATCAGGAGCGGTGAGAGAGAAATGGGAGAGAGAAGTGTTTGCAGAAGACATAAAAACCAGAAGATGGTTGATGCATGAGTTAAGCAGAAATGAAGTATTAAGTTGTCATCCAGAGGAAAGGGCACATAAATGGCAATGTTCATATGCCCAGAAAAGTGTAGATATAGTTTTAGGAGATAATGTTGTCTAGCTCTACAGGTAGGATTTATCTTGCCTGGCTTTGGCTGCCTAAAACAAGTCATCTATTTAAGCTGTTGTTTTGGCTCGTGAAGTCACAGGAGAGAATAAGGCATCTTTGGGGGGATGATTCATCTGCCTTGTTTCAAACAAATACTCCAGGACTTTATGACTTGTCCTCTGGAGGTGTGACATTGTGCATTGATTAGAGAGCCAGGCAGATAACTCAGCTTGGGCACAGAGCTGAGGTAGGGGGGAGACATTTCAGCTGCATTGAAGTCCTGTTCCACCTCTCATTTTCTCTCTGAAGCTAACTGCAGTTAAGGGGATTTGTGGTTCTTCATTTTTACAGTTACAACATGTACTGCTGTCCAGGATTTACACAGAATCATTTTTCCCTTGTGTTGTTGTTTTAGTTCAAGTAGTTGCCTTTACAATTGTCAAGTGCGCTAAAAAAAATTACTTACATTGAGGTGATGCATTGTACAATCTGTTACTGAATTTTGTTCGATGTTATATAAATTAACACCTTGTGGTGTATATAATTAACAAATGGGAATAGTAGGTATTTATTTTAATTCGAGAGTAGCTGGAAAAGTCTCTATTTGATTTGTTTTTCTCCAGACAAGCAGATAAAATTTTAACTGAAAACCATACTAACACAGCTTTGTTCCCCAATGACAGTGCCTGCAAAAATATTCATTTGGTCTTTATCTTCAAACATCAAAATAGCATCTGAGGCTATTCACTCGTCTATGGCCTACATAAATACTGTAACAATGAAGGGGAGAGAGGTCTCCGTCATGTTCCTAATGGATTAAGAGTTTGATCTCAGTTTCTTGATGAGAAAGGTCGTGATTACTCAGATTGAACAGAAAGTCATTCTAAAGGTTACAGAACAAGAACCAAGTCTCAGCAATGACACAATCGTCTCTTTGGCCTTTATATGGTTTGTAATCATGCACTGCTTATTGACCTTTGCAGATTAAGTATTATTTTAAGTCTCAAAAATTAATACCTTATTTTTGTTATATAAAACTGTCATAAATAGAAGACAGCACAAGTGTTATGCCTCTCACACAGTTTGCTGATACTGAAGGAAGCTTTCTTTTCCCTCCATCCTGCTGCTCTGCAGGCAGCTGTCAGCTTATTGTGGTGGGTCTGCTGAAGCCTTTCAGCTTCACATGGGTGGGAGCAGGCCTCTGTTCTGCTCCACTCTTTGAGTGCTGATCTGTGTTCAGGATTCACAACCCATCTTCCATGAGCTCCATCCCATCTTCCTCGGCCTCATCCCTTGTTTTTAGAGTGCCACAATGGCACGGGGACAGACAATTGAAGGCTGTGTGTTTTCAGCTCCTCCCAGCACCTTGCACCATGTGAAGAGCCTGGTCCATCTCCTCTGACACCACCATAGGCACTGCTGGAGCTGCTGATGGGTGTCCCCTGAGCCACCCTTTCTCCAAGGCAGACCAGCCCTGCTCCCGCAGTCTCTGCCCACAGGGAAAGCGCTATCATCCCTGCCAGTCTCATGGCTTGTGCTGGGCTTGCTGCTGTTGGTCCAAGCCTTCCCTGAGAGTTGTCCCAGGTGTGGCCTAACAAGCACTGAGCAGGATTAGGTAAAACCCCTGCCCTGTCCTGCCCTGCCTTGAGCTGTGGCCATGCTGCTGCTGCTGCTCTCTCCTGCCAGAGCACGCTGCTGCCTCGTGCTCTGCTCGCTGTTTGCTGACAGGACCCTCGGTCTTTTCTGGGAACTGCTGAGCCCAACCACCTCGTTGTTTACCCACCTAATTGGCTACTTCTCCAGATGTAACATCCCAGCTGGATAGAAGGAGTGGGCCAACCTGTTCATCAGCTAATAAACTTTGATTTGTTTTCTCATATTAGCATTAAACTTGTGCAAGCCCTGTTGTCTGACAGTGAAACGTCGTTCTTGCTTATTCATCACTCTGCTGTAAATGACTGCAGTAACCCCCAGTTACAGGTGATTTGCTGATATTCCCACAGCCTCCTGACTCCTATGAGAATATGGTACAGGTGTTTATGGTCTTTCCATGCCTATGTCCACAGCCTCCTGTAGACACAGGATTTTTTCTTGCTCCTCTGACCACAACGGATGAAAACTTGTATCTCAGCAAGAGGCTTTGTCTTAGTGTATGTTGATCATGACATTCCTGTGAGCAAAGTGAAATCAGTAAGAATCCTCATCAATTTTGGTAAATCTCACTGGTTTCTTAAAAGCAATTGAAAAACTAACTGATTTTTCAGTCTTACTTGAGATTTGAAGTGGAAAAGCAGTTATTTGCATATTGAGAGGGTGCAGCATTTAACTATAAATGGAAAGGAATGAATTGCTGATGATCACTGCTAGCATTTTCAGTTGTATTTTTGTTTTGAAGGCAGACTATGCTCATAACAAAAAAGCTGAACTCAAAGCACTTTGCTTTCTCTTGAAATATAACGCTGAATAATAATATCAGGGGGTTTTTGTCCAACTTTCTCATTTGGTTTTCTGAAACTTCGGAGACTGTCAGAACTGGGAGAATTTATTAAATAGAGTATTCTGTACCGAGGTTTTTAGTGCACCATTGCATGTCCATATTGGTATCATCTAGAAGGGAATATGTAGATGAGACTGTAAAATGGAATAATTGCAGTAGCTCAGAATAAAGCCATTATTTCATGAAATCAGAATAAGTGTGTGATTTTCGTGTGAAAATCAAGTTCCAAAGGTTGATTAGAGGTAATATGGGTGCAGCCCCACCTCCTTCCCATCTGTCACCAGAAGCCTTTTTTGGAGCCCAAAAGAGAAGTACTTTTTATACAACCATTTGCTTCTTCTTCAGAGAACTGACTTCTCTGTTATTTTATTGCTGTTACCCTCTTTCATGTAGGGGTGAAAATATTTTGAGCCCTCTGTTTGTATCTATTTTTTAGAAAAGGGATTTTTCAGAAGTAGTGAAAGCTCCTAAAATTTTGTCCAGTGCTTAAAACAAGAATATTCCTGTTAGATTTACTGAAGCATTTAGATACAAACACTTTACCTCTGTGGGCAAGTCAAAGAGGTTCCTTTGTGACAGAACCTGAGATAATTTGAATAATTTGCACAACCTTTTGTATGTTTGTGTGCCCTCACAGGTTTTATATACATGGCATAGTCTGGTATTTGATGGGATTGCCTGCTAGGGGCTGTAAGTTACAAGAGTTATGGATGATAGTTATAATAGTGCCTTACAGCTGAGGAAGCTGAGGTCCTTTGTGAGCAGTAATTAATTAAAGCACAAACCAGTCCCATGAGATGGCATTATCCCCTGTTTTACAGATGGTGGAACACAAAGGATGAGTGTACTGTTCAAGGGTGGGTAGCTAGGTGTTGTCAGATCAGAGATTAAACCCCAGACCTCCTTTTTATGGGGCCATGTTCTAATCCACTTTGTGTTTCCAGTGCTTTGAAATTTGCTGATATTTATTCTGTAAGCCAACTTGTTCATCTCATTTGATCTTTGCTGGATGAGATGATCCTCGAGAAAAAACAGGGCATTCCATCGATCTGCTTTTGTCGCAAGTCTCCAAAAGAGATTAGGTTATAAATTCTGTCTCTTTAGTACTGTCCAGACTAACTCAAGATGTAAGCATATCCTTTTCTCTCAGATCACAGTATTTCATGCTGGTGCTTTGCCTGTAAGAAGTGGAACAAGATTATAATGCCATCTTTTCTTCTTAGCATGGCCATTAGGGGTGGGGTGGGTGTTCTGCTGCTCATACAGAGACAACATCGATGAGGAAAGATGGGAAGAGAAAGACCTTTGAGTAGTTCAAGTGTCATTTTAAGCAATGTTGCTACTTAAAACTTCTGCTCATGGTTGTATGAAGAGTTCCTCCTGTTGAAGGTTGAATGATGTCAAAGACTTTATCTCTGTTTTGGCCTGTGGTATCACACAGCAGCTGAGGCTCTTTGGTTTGTGGGATTTTTCCAAGTGAAGAGGGAGCACATGTTCCAGTAGGAATTTCAGCACTGGTGTGTGTTTCCTCTGGAGGTGATGAGGATGTCATGTTGTGTCCGGAAGGCAATCTGGAATTCTGCCCTCATTGAATTTCTTTGCAAGTCTCAGTGAATGAAATTGTCTGCTTTCTGTCAAAGGATCTGAGGGGAAGGAAGAAAGATTTTTTTTTTTTTTGAGTAACAAAGTGCTGTGTAGTAAACTCATTGACAAAATCCTTGTTGGCTTTGTAGTTGTTTTAAAAGTTTTCCTAAGAACCTTATCTCTGAAGTAATCAGCAATAGGTTAAAGTATTAAAGTATACTTCTGTGTAAAACTCTTGTAACTTAACTGAGTTTGCTGACAGTTCTTAGTCTAGTGCATCCATGAAACAAAAAATAGCATCACTCCTGAGAATTCCACTGAGTGAGATATGCCAATAGGGTCATCTGTGTTTTGCTCTTTTTTTGAAATAAGGCATTTGACAGACTTCCTTAAGCATTTGTCTTTGGTTGTTAGAAAACAACCTGAGGACTAGTGAAGCTGGTATTTTCTGGATTAGTGTAATTTGTTGCATTTTATATTACTTTTATGCACATGGGTTTTTGTGGAGTGTCTCAGTAAGGTGGACTGGAAAACAGCTGTGGTGATAGACTTCAGAAAATCTTTCCCATGGATGGATGCAGTGTTTGAGGTGCCAAGCAGACAGGCAAAAGATGAGTCCTCACCCACAAATATATGAAACTACTGTTCAGCACAGCTTGTTTTCCCTTCAGAAGAAAAGGTGGGGTGATAGTATCAGTCTGATGATGACAGCTCCAGAAATGAATCACTGAAGAGAATGGGAATCAGGCAAAATTTAATGTAATCAAATGCATGTTTTCCATAAAATCTCAGTTTTGAGTGCAAAACTTTAAACCAGGCCTATTAATAAGCTGCTTCAAAGTCGGAAAAGATTGAGTGAGGAAGAAACTGCAAAGAGAAAGTGAGTTTAGTTAGCTCAGTTAGTGCTGGCCGCTGGTTTTCAGCAATTTATTAACATCTGAAGGTAGTATGGTCAATATTGTTGTTTTGAGGAGTGAAGAAGGAAAAAGATGACTGGCAGAGAAAGAAAGTGCATCAAAGTGTGTAATAATGAAATGCTAATGCGGTAACACAATAAGAGATCAAGGACTTTCCTGAAAGTTGTGACAGCTTGCTCATAGAAACAGGGATGTAACCTGGATTGCTTGCTTTCCCATGCAAAATGAAGATAGGAGGAGTTTGACAGGGCATTTCCCACGTGATTGGAAGTGTAAGGGGAAGGTTCGTATTCACCCTTGCTTTGGTAGTGTTGGTCCCTGCCCCATCCTTTCTCCTTGTTGTGATACTTCTCCTATCAGGTAAGTCTTCCCCTCTGCTGAGACAGGCTGTAAAGCTGGGAACAGTAGGAGGTTTTATGTCTGGGCCCTGTGGTCTGGAATGACTCTGTTTGCTCAACTGCACACTGCTGTGCTCCAGTGAATCATGTCCCTCTCCTTTGAGATGACAGCTTGCTTTAAAGAGCAGAGATGAGTGGAGGTGAGGGAATGAGAGGCTCTGCTGCTGGGATCCTAATGGTCCTAACTGTGCCTGTTGCTTACCCTTGCTGATTTTGGAAACTGGCTGTTCTACCCTTCCTGCTCTGCATGGGCATCGCTTGACTCCCGAAATGAGTCACATCTCCCCTACCTTGTTAACTTTCATTTTTGTACCATGTTCCCAGAACTACATGTTCTTTATCTTCCCCATCCTCCATAAGCTCCAGCCTGAGGTATTCCTTTCTCTTCATGCACTCTACCTCCTTCATCTCCATACCACACACCTTTCCCTATGTACCCTAGGAGTTTTTGCCCTTCGTCTCAAATTTTCCTGCTCCACAGCCACACACTGCCACAGCCCTGAGCAGAGAGCCTGGTTCCTGCCTCTGGCTGGCACAGTGCCGGCAGCAGGGGAAAACCAACTGGCTTCAGAGGGCTGAGCTGCCAGCTTCCATTTTCACATGAGGCTGAAGCAGCAGCAGCAGCTCTAGACCTCGTCTTCTGTGTAGGGTCTTGCAGGGAGCAAGATGGTTTTTCTGATTCCCTATAACATTTTGTGCATGGAAAAGTCAGGAACAGCCTTCACTAAAAATTATCAGTGTACCACTCTAAGAAGGCTTACCTACCAGATTTTACCAGAGCTTAGTTTGGCAATGATAAAAATTACCTTTTCTGAACCTGTCTTAAATGAGCACTGGAAGTATCAGATTGCAAACTGGTTTAAATCCTTTTTCTTCATCTTTTTTCCTCTCGAATGAGTGGGTTTGGTTTTCATGAAGGGGTAAAATTCTTGAAATGTTTCAAGGCATTGAAACATTGACTATCATATTGGCCAGACACAGGGGATGGGCAACACTTGGCCCTCCAAAGCTGTTGCTGAATACTCAGAGGCACACTAGGAGTCCTTGTAGTGTTATGCATGCAATTCATGCTCTGTTAAAGTTAACTACTTGTACTGACTCCTCACGCAAGACATGTTTATTTACCTGTGAGTAGCTTTTGCTTGATTGGCTGTTGAATAAATTTGTTACTTAAAAAATTAATTATTACTACTTTTTTTCCCCTGATACAATACAAAAATAAAACCCAAGCATTGTTTAGTTTTTTTTTCTTGCGTTCCTACTGAACTGGCTTGGCACCAGAATGATAATTCTTCTATGTCTTGGGCTTTAGAAGCTGAGACATGAGATTTGTCAGAAGTTCTTAACGCTTGGCTCTTCCCTCATAAGTAATTTGTGAGGTTTTGAGAAGCTTCCTGGTCCCTGGTCAAACGAGTTCCATATTTTCAGGACCATTACGTATCTAACAGTTCTCACTACAGATAATCAAATTATTGAATGGTGTTGCAATCATTTTAACAATTGAGTCATGTAGTTGCTAGAATTTCACAATAGGTATTTAGTTCTCAAACCATTAAGAGGCAATGCCTGGAAATTAAACCTGCCTTCCCTTTTCTGTTGTGTAGAATACTTTTTGAAAACAGTATATTGAAAGCTTTCTGCTTTTTAGCTTAAATGTTAACTTGCATATGTCATGAAAGGTGAATAGAATTATCTCTTTCTATTTTGTCTCCTAAGGCAAATGGTATCTTCGTGCTTTTGCACTTCACTGCTAAAATTCATTCTTATTAAAGAAAATGAATATGAGCAGTATATTAGGAATGGTGATAACTTGCATGTGACAGAAGGAGTAACCTGGGCACAGACAAGCCACTGGATTTGCTGCCTAACATTGCCCAGGGTGTGCATAAGTCTTTAGAGGTGCAACTCAAGTCCAATGTACAAGTTGAATTGGATATGAAGACCTGAGACAAAACCCTGTTATTGCAATGATGAGGAGAAACCATGAAGCTTGGAAATCTCTTGTAAAAACAACAAAAAACTCCCAAGCCCTCAGACTCTTCACTTATCTCAGGTTCTGTTTTACCAGTTCAGTTTTCCCTTGGACTCTTCCATGGTTACAGAATGGAGCAGAATTTCTTCTCAAGGTGTTTCTTTTCCAGCTGTTACTGACACCCTGTTCTGCTAAAATGTGTGTGTCAAGTTTGTGAAAGATCAGATGAGTTGTTAGTTAACGTGGGGCTTTCTGATTTTTCCCATTAGTGAAGGCTAGTATATTTGGATCTCTTTGCATGGAAATGTATCCATGTTCTATTTACAACCATCTACTAAAGACTCATCTTATGAAGGGAAAATTGGGTTCTGGGTAGCCAGAAAGATTTAATTAAAAGACATGATATAAAATTAATGCAGCCCGTCTTCAGCTTCCTTGCAATCTGGATAGCTGTAAACAAGGGGCTCTGACTGGCTGTGCCAGTGGATTCAGGGAATTAGTGTGTTCTGTATGTTTTCCAAGTATTGACTGAGTTTTGAATTATGCGTCCAGATAGTCTCATGAGAGCTGTTCCCATGCCTGAGGGCTAGAAGACTGGATTTTTTTTTTTCCTCCAATTTGCAGTCCCCTTTGGGGCCAACACACACTCATATATTCTTAGTATTGTGATTGTTTTTCAGTTGTGCTTACCTCTAAGCACAACAGTAAACTGAGATATCTCTAACCAATTTCAAGGGAAGCATAATCTGGAATGCAGCTTATTTTGGGGGGCCCTTTCTCCATAGTAGCAGAGGGATGGTGGTGTCACAGCTGCAGATTTCTTGCTCTTGGTATGTGAAAGTACTGGGGTGACCTTGGTTTTATTTGGTTTAGTTTGGAACCAGGTCTTTGCTTTCTCCTCAGGGTTTTCATCTCAATGGGACCTGTGTGAGAAACATTTTAACTCAGTTTTTATTATGTACCAAAGGGGTTACTTCAACCTTTTATCAGTAGAAGCACTGCACATTGGACTTACTGAAGGCCTGTATTAAAAAATTTGTTTTCATTCAAGGTTTGTTTTTGATTTTTCTTTTTTATTCTGGTAGTGCTGACTACACCCACATTTACACCTTTCAAATACTATTTGCAAGGCTGGTTGTTTGGGTTTTTTTAATCTCAAAGCTTTTCCTGCTTTGCTAACTTTTAAAAACTGTGTGTCATTCTGTTTGACAACTCTTTAGTCTCTGCGTGTCACCAAGTACTCTTTGAGTAGTAAATGATGGTTCCAAATGTAAGAGCTTCAAATTAATGACTA
Organism: Chamaea fasciata; assembly: GCF_029207755.1. Taxonomy (NCBI): domain Eukaryota; kingdom Metazoa; phylum Chordata; class Aves; order Passeriformes; family Sylviidae; genus Chamaea; species Chamaea fasciata. Next base: position 7,048,851 of record NW_027094088.1, on the reverse strand, counting down.
GTGGGGAGCAGCAGAATGATACCTAAAATGAATAAAAATCTATCTGGTATTGTCAAGGAGTGATTAAAGAAGTAGCTGAAATTATGGCCAAACGTGAAAGGAGGTGGAATAATTTGTTAGTGGTCTGTCCCTTGCTCAAAAATTTAACTTCTCTCAGGCTAATGAATGAGTGGTATCCTGGATACCCTGGTTTCAGTAGCAGTACCTCACTGATAAGGGTTACTCACGATTTCTTTTGGATTCGGTAAAGGTTAAAGCCGCTTGAGTATAAACTGACAGTGGGAAACTGATTTGCACCCCCACGCTCAGCCCCCAAGGCTGAGCTGTCAGCCAGGATCCGTGGTGAATGTCACCATTTCAGGGGAGGTTCCATCTCAGGTGTGCTGTCGCCAGAACCTGCTCCTGGTGAGCACAGGGGTTTTGTGCTGTGCGCACTCATCCCACCTCAAAAGTGGAGATTTTGAGGTGTCTGAGTGGATTTGATTCTACTTATGGGCACACAAGTGTGTATTCATCAGCTGTCCTGTTAGACACGTTAATACAAGTCTGTGTAGAGGGCTGAATATATTTTATCTGGCAATTGAAAGAATCAGTCGTGTTCGGCCTCATTTCTGGTGGTTTTTTATGAGATAGAGATTTTCTTTTGCAACTTAGTCATCTTCTCACCTGACTTTTGTGTTGCAGCTATCATGAATCCTTTCCAATTGAATTGCTGTCTTCCTTTTAAACAAATGAAAGCGTATTTCAATGTTTATGATTTGTTGAGGCAGACAATTGGCAGAGGGAGAGTGAAGTTTTGGGCATAAGTTAGAGGAAGTTGGCAGGCAAAATGCTCCAGTGCAGAACCCAAAGCTGCAGTAGAGGTAAATATTCACAGAAAAATGTAAATGGATTGTTCGCTACTCTTCCATTACATCAGTAAAGATTTAATCAGCTTCAGGTGAGATTTTATCCATTATAGTTTTATAGTAGTGGTTTAAGCAACCAGGCAGGGCTAAAAATGAGATTTTAAACCTTTGATACTACACAATATTTCAGCCTTCCAGGCACAACATTTAATTATAGCAGCCAGAGTTTGCTTTGGTGTTAATGAACAGTTGTGTCTGTAGATCGGCTCGGTTTAAAGAAGAGGAATTCACACAACTGCCCCAAGCTGGAAGAGCATCTTCCATGGGAAAAACTCTTCAGCCTCTGTGGCCTGCTGTGCACTCTGTGCCTGCAAATCCTTTGTGTGAGGGACAGGAGTAAGTGATGTGGTGGTTCTGAGCTGTGACCTGGGGTCGGGTGTGGGAGGAAACCACTCTGCTGCTGTCTGCTGAGTGCCCTTTAGCACCAGAGCCCTTTGGTGACCTTTGGCAAATCACATAAGCTGTCTGTACCTTGTCTTCTGTGCAAGGAGAATTTGCCTTCTTCACAGTAGTGTTTTGAGACCTAATTAAGATTTTCCAAGTGCTTCCAGAACCTCAGATGAAAGGCATGCACAGAAAGCATTATAATTAACAGGAGCTTATCAGCTGAGCTTTACAGAATTAATTCTCATAAATATAAAACTGAATGCTTTGTAAGAAGCTTTTCTCTACATTCCATCCCTAAAAAGCATCATTTGTGGATATGATATTTTAAGATTAGTAAAAAGAAATGTTTATTTTCTTGTACTGGGATATTCTTCTGAGTGCTCTCATGCCTTATTGTGTTAGGGATCTTGAGATTTGGGAATGTGTGCATTGCTCCAGGATATATCCACATAAGGAGAAAAATCGATTAGACTGTGTTTGCAGATAGTTTCCCACTTCTGCTATAAACATGGGATTGTTTTGAAATTTTCTATTTCTCGAAGACAAAAAAACCAAGTTAAAAATTAATCAACTGTACTGCCTCTTCCTGTGGATTTTCTTTTTCTACATTTGGCATATTCAAGTACTGCTGCTGCCAGAGGGAGTGGCGGAGCTGCTGATGACTTTTAAGGCCATTTTGCTTACTCCATCTATATGGTAAACACAGGAGTGACTGGACTTACATCAGAATCGGGATGGCTGCATGACTGGTGTTGGAAGGAAGTTGTGGCTCGTGCTGTACCGAGGGTCTGCTGCCAATACTGGGTAGTAACAGCAAAAAAAAAAAAGAAGAGCAAGGAACAGAAGTGGTGGGTGCAGTCCCACTGCTCCATAGTGCACACTGATGAGTACTGAGTGTGCATCGGTGAGCTCACAGTGATTCTTGTCCTAGTATCAGCACAAGGCCCAGTTCCTGCTCTAGATAAACACAGAATTTTATAGATTGGGCCCAATACACGACGTCCGTGATTAGGATTATTTACTGTCCAGAATTTACACCGTAAAAATTTTGCTTCCAGAACAGATCTGATCTGCAAGTGTTTTCAGGGAACATGCAATATAATCGTGTTCAATGATCCGGGTGGTCTGCTGGGCAGGGCTGGTTTGTGTTTGTCTATAAAATCTGTCACCAGGCGTTCTTCCACAGTAGTCTGTTGTCTGGTAGGAAATGTATGTCAAGCAGAATGAATATTATTATTCCTTTTGGCTTGTCTCTGCTTTTAAGGATAACTGGAAAAGAGTCTGTGTGGTGGGGCACTGAGACCATTTGTCACAATGCTTTTATTGTCCTGCTCAGCTGCAGTGTAACATTCATTTAGTGCTCTTGGAGCGTGGCATTTCCGTTTGCAATGCAGCACCAGGGAATTCTGATTTCATTTCCTAGAAGATTTTGGCAAAATTAGAAGGCAAGTAACTTATCTGTGTCATATTTTGGCTGGATGTTTTCTCTTCTGTTTTCTATTTCTTTTTTTCCCCTTGGATCAGCAAAATGGAAAACAACTGCAGAGGAAGTACTGGATAATTTGGTTTCTAGGTTAGGTGCTGTTCAGGAGCAACAGGCAGTGATGATCCAGTGTCAGGATGATGTGATGATACAGAAGCAGGTATTCAATTCACATTATGCTGTGATTTATCACAGTATTTATCACTTACCTGTTTTGAATTTAGCACTTTGCTTGCAGATTTTAGGCATGGCTTAGCCTGTCTTAAATGCAGAGACAGTGCCTGGTTAAAGCACTATTGGCTTGCTTAAAAACGAGTGGAGCGATGTAGAGAGGGAGAGGGTTAGTGTGGTAAAACAGCTTCCAGTCATTTCCCAGGTGTGCAGCCAGGGCTAGCACCATGCCAGGAGGGTGGGTATGGTGGGTAAGGAATGCCCTCTGTTTCCAAGGGCCAGTCTCAGCCAGAGCAGTGGCTGGCACTGGATCCACAGGTGGAGCTCCTTGGTGAGGGAGGCCGAGGTGTGACAGCCTGGGCAGTGCTCGTGTGCATGGGTGGAAGTGTAAGACCTTTGTGAGGCCAAGAGCAACGAATTTGGCTTCTTTCCTTTCCTCTCTGCTCAGCACAAGTCGTTCTGGCTTAATGATTTTGTTGTGCCCAGCAGTCCAGGGTGAGACAGCTGTATCCTCAGGAGGAGGAATCCTCAGGGAGAGCAGCACCATCGGAGCTGTGCCCTTGCTGTGGGTGTCGTGTCCATCCTGCAGCATCACGAGCTGTGTTGAGGTGCCTCAGCACTGGAGTAAACAAACAAGCAAACCTTTACTTTTCCAAGCACAAATTTATATAATTACTGGTTCAATACATTACTTTGTGCAACTCAAGACTTGTTTGGATAAGAAATACTCTTTCAAAATTAGTTTCTGGTAGGTTTTAATAATTGCAATTCAACTCTCACCTGAATTCCAAGTGTCTTGATTCTGATTTTGCCAGTTAATATTGTGACGCGTTTATTTATTTTACTGGCTAATGCAATTGAACCAGTACAAGCCCAAGGGTGAAAACAGCCATCTTAGCAAAAATTGATTTATCTGCTCTACAATAGGATATGTTCTTTGTATCTCAATGGTGCAAAACTGATAGAGCTAAGGTAAATCAATCTTCTAGTGCAGGTTAGGCATCAGGGTGAAAAAACTCTATAATATTTGAGAAATAAAAGCAGCAAAGGAATATTTAACTTCTTTGAAGAAGTATTTTAACATTTATGACACTTTCCTTGTTATCAGACTCTTTTTGCATCCTTTAGAATATCTGAGGTGTCTCAAAGGTTACAAGATTGTTTCAAGCACTCCTGGACTAGCATTAATATGCTGAAATTGAAACACAGCAGAAAACAAAACTCCCAGTGAAATACAGATTATTACCTTCACAGGGGTTAACATTATTTTTAAGGTCTCCTTTATGCATTCAGTCCCTTAGGACCTGGCAGCACATCCCTTACAAGCAGTTCCACTGTGTGAAGCTGCACTCTTGGTCACTTTTATTTTTGTTATTTATTTGTCTGATTTATTTTTGACTGGAGAACATTTATGGGAGTGACAGACAGTGGAATTTTCTTCCACTCGCGCAGTAGCATGCAGAAACAGCACAAGACATTGGAAAAAAAAGGCAATAAAATCATAAAAATGAGCCAGCAGCTGGATAGATTGAAGCTATAATGATGGGACTGTTGTTGTTTAATTTGAAATGCATCAGATTCTAAGTTAGTGATAGCCTCCTGAATTAACAGCCTTTCTAATTAAGGGAGAAGGGTTAAATCATGGTCTTGCAGGGACAAAAAGTCAAAAAGCTTTGTGTAGATGGGTGGAAGGCTGCTGACTGCATGGAGAAATGGATGATGTGAATGGATGGCACGGAGCTGCTGGTGGGGATGGCAAATTGATGAAAAGCCAAGGTTCATTGATTTAGAGGCTGCCTGGATGATTTATGTTAAATTATGGTGAGTGCAGTTAGGGCACGTGTGAGATTTTCCTTTCAAAACATAAATGAAATAAACCATTTACCAGCTGACTTTTGTTAATCAATTGTGAACCATTTGTTTATTCAGTTGTGTTTTGTAACACTGCAAATAAGATGGGTACACATACACAAATAAAGGCAAAACTAGCATAATACACAGTGATTCATATAAAGCATCATTTTAATTTGAAAGTGCAGTTGGGGGATGTCTTACATGTCAGATAATAGCTTGTATTATCTTTTTAATTGATTATGCATGTAACAGGTTCTGACTTTTTGGCAGAGGATTTATTGGCTTTCTTTGCCACAGACTTATGCCACAGCCTATTACAGTGTAGAAAATTGGGATATTGAAGCATTTAAGAAGCTTGTTTTCTGTAAATTCCTACTCTTCCCTCCTGAAAAACAATTGCGATAAATCTGCACAGACGGTCAGAAATGCTGTCATACGTAACAAAATGCCCTTTTTTCTTTTTAAAAAATTTAACCTATGGAGTTAAATGTACTATAGAGTGGCCTGGGTGGGAAGGGACCCTAAAGATCATCTTGTTCCAACCCCTCTGCCATGGGCAGGGAAACCTTCCATTAGACCAGGGTGATCAGATCTCAATCCAACTGGGCCTTAAACACTTCCAGGGATGGGGCAACCACAGCTTCTCTGGGCAACCTGTGCCAGTGACTCACAGTCCTCTTAAAATCAGCAGAATTGTTCAAATACCTACAGAAAAGTTATGAGGTATTGAAGAGTCTTTGAATGTCAAGAACAGAAACTTTACATCCAAAGCATATAGCTGCAACACAATCTGGTAAAGCATCACCTCTTCAAAAATTCCCTGTTCAAAATTTACTGAAAGCAAACCCCAGAGATTTGTGTGAATGGGAAGAGATATCCCAAGAGTGGGGAGCTCCTTTGTGAGGAACTTCCACTGTAAATGACCGTTTCTGTCTGTGGTGTAGTGAAGGCTATCCCATGGAGTCTAAATCCAGACAGGCTCCACTGTACAGCCAGGGATAGCTCTGGGATTAAATCTGCTGCTGAACCTAACTGGCAGTCTCTGCTGCCTATGTGAGATCTTGTGCTGACCAGGAAGCCCTGGATATCTGGTATGGGATTCTCAGGTCTAGTCCTGTGGGTAATTCCCTTTTCTCCTCTTTCGAAGCTCTTTAAAAGCTCTTTTCAAAGTTCTTTCTTCTCCCCCATATAGGTAGGAGAGTGGTGCTCCCTGCCTCTCGGCATATGGGTCAGTATGTTCGTGATCAGATGCTTTGAGCCAACAAGCTCTGTCTTTAAAGTGTCAAAAAATCCAATTTTTGTGTAATTTCCTGTCACTCCTATTTCCAGACTTCATCAAGTCAATCATTCTGACAACCTGACACCAGCCAGATACACTACTGGGGAAAATTTATACACAGGAATGTTCCTGGTTTTGCGTGGGGAAACAACTTATTAAACTTACATGCCTTTTAATTTTATGATTTTTCTAATAAGAATGTTTCTTTGTAGGGAATTGACAAAAACTGAGCTTGAGTTTATAGCAGACACATTTAGGAAATACGGTGAGCCAGGAAGCTGCTAGACAATTTTCTGGTCCTTTCAACAGTCAGACTGTATTTCACATCACAGTTTACATTACAGATAATATTAAATAGCATATGGTTACATTCTTTGGATTAAATCCTAGTTCTTCCTAAGTTAGTGATAGAATTCACATCGATTTCAAAATCATACTCATTGCCTGATTCATAAGGAGTGTTCTTCAAAAAATAATGGTATCCTTGGGAGAAGTTTCAGCCTGGAAAAAGCAGGTATGCAAGTTGTCACTGGAGTCTCGTGGAGTCCAGGGGAAAGCAGTGAACAAGTATTAACTATTTCCTGCTGGGCAGTTTAGCATGGCCAGTAAAATCTCAGAGCTCAGTTCTAAAAAGCTGGTTGTGATTCTGCAGCTCAGCTGTGCTTTTTAAGCTCTCTCACCATCCATCTGTTGTAAACAGTGACAAATATGAATTCATTGCTTTCTTTTTCTGTATTCTTAATTTTTGGCATACATAAGAGATCAGAGAGACATTTGGTTGGCTCTAAACAAGCCAACTGATGCAACTGGGTTTTGTGACGCTCTCAAACCACAGAATAACGGTACTGTAAATTATTTCATGTGTTTCCCCTGAGCTCGCTCCATCCAGCTTTGTAATTAGGTCCATGAGGGCCAAATGCAGGCCAGATGAAATCATTTGCATTCCACCTGCCTGCACTGGAGCAGATTTTGGACTATATATAATATGTGGGAGTAAGTGATAAGATCACCATGAGTAGTCCCTCTGTTCAGTAATGGCCATGGGGAATTCTAAGAATGTCTGAAGAGAAGCATCTTTCTTTTGGAAGGAATGTATTTGTAGGTTTCAGAGATTTAGGTTTCAAGGAGGTTATAAAGTGCCTATGCAAACTATTGCCTGTATTTTTATAAGTAAAACCGCAAATTGTTGCTGTTGAGCTGTTTCAAGTGGAGAATTTTTTTCATCAGAATGATAGCAAATTTACTTTGAAAATTAAAAAAGTATGCCTTACAATTTTTTCCATGGCAAGCCTCGCTGAGTTGAGCACAATCACAGGATTAAATATGTGCAAGATGAAAAGATCAAGGCCTTTCTGTATTGGGGTGCAACTTTACAGAACCTCCAAGTGGTCTTGCTGGAAGTTCCAAGTGAAATTCTTTGTATAAGCCTTTGCTTTGAGAACATGCTGAACTGACAACATAATTTCAATACAGGATGCTTTGGACTGATCCTTTTTTTTTTTTTTTTTCTTTTTCCAATTAGAAAGAAGTAATTGTCAATCTACTTTTCTTTTTTTTAAATTATGTTGAGTAATCTTTAATATAAAATTTCACAGAAAATCCCTCTAAATAGGAATGATCCATGAAGTTTTATGTGACGTTTTATTGGAAAGAATTACAAAATGAAGCAGGGTTAGCATAAAATTTGAGTGAGACTTAATTTATACACTGAAATTGATTAGAAGATTTAGGTGAGGCATTAAAATCTTTGCCAAAACTGTCCTGTTAAATGAAATCCAAATTTCAACTGTTTACTCATATAGTCCAACCACTTGGATGAAGGTATGCGCTTGTCTCTGCAAGTTTGCCTATTTCCTTTATACATTAGTCCTCTTTGTTTAGTTAGTATTATTATCAATTACATCTGTAAATACATCAAACTGAAAATGTCATCATAGTTTTTTATTGTTTACACTGGAAATGCTTAACTTGATATTTGAAGATTGGAATTTCTTTACCTCAATCCTGTGTTAAATGTCTGTGTATGTTTTTATTCAATTCTAACCAGGATCACTTGACCATAGTGAGATCATGAATATTTGTGTGTGTTCATGAACTTTTCTCTGGATAAAAAGTTTCCAGTGCTGAAACCATTACCATTTAAATGATGTGAAAATATTCAAAGCTCATCTATCATGTATAAGCTGCAACAGGAATGCTTTTTAAAATGGGAAACAGCAGAAAGCTTAGTGAGTTCCATGAGCCCTGTGTTGCTACAGATGATCTTGGACCAACAGAGTTAAAATGAGAATATAAATAGGACAGCACTACGTGCCTCTACATGCACAAGTGTGGATTCTCCAGGCACTGCTGACCCTTCAGCCACTGGGCCAACAACAAACTTCAAGTTGACTTAAATAAATCATCACCTAAGTGGTTTTAAAGGACAAAAATGGACACATACAACTCTCCAAAACCCTTTATTATGCTCCAAGTGAGTTGTAGTAAGAGTCACTCTATTCTTTTTTTCTTTTCTATCGGTGGTACAAAAGGATATGGAGGAGAAAATCTGTTTCGATCAGAGTTCTAGGAAGAAAAAGGAAATAACAAAGAGACACTAAATATAAAATATGCTACTTCTTTTATTGAGATAATATTATTTTGCCTTGACTTTATTATGTTGCCACAACCTTTTTATGCTGCCGAACTGTCCCCAACAAAAAAACTTCATAAATTGTTCTGTTGCCATGCTGGGGCCACCTTTTTCAGGTTTCATGTTTAATCCTAAAGAACACAAGGCGAAAGTTTTGGGAAACATCGCATGGTATTTCTCCTTGCTGTTTTTCTTTGCAGTCCATCACAGAATTGCACTACTCAGAGCATGCAGCCCTCACCAAGTATAAATAAATTTCTCTTTCCTACTTCTGTTCTATTTCCACTGCTTCCAGACTAGCTAGGCTTTAGCACTTAATTTCTTTTCCATGTATTTATTTTCTACCTTTTGAGCACACAACTTGGGTCCATTTGCACAAAATCCCCGTGTGTTTTGCCGCTTTCCCGCTTCCCTTCATGTGGCACTCTGGGAAGGATATCCCTTGAACCCTGCTGTGCTTGGGAGCCGTGGAGAAGTCCTGAGGGCCTCCCTGGTGGCACCTTCTGAGTGTGGAGAAGGGAGTGTACAGTCCAGTTTTAATCCCCTGATTTTGGCTGCTTGTTTCGGTGCAATGATTTCAGCGTTCCTGCTCTGCAGTGGAAGGTTTTTATCCCTCCTGAGTCACCGGGGAAGAAACCAGTGATGCCTCAGAAGGAACCAGTGGGTTCCACCAGGGTGAATGAGGCAGTTACTGCTGTGATCAAAGTATTTTCTTATGTTTTTCCCTCTGTTCCTGCCACAGCCTGTTTTACAGAAAGTTTTTGTTTGTTTTCTGTGGCAACCATAGGCTTCTGTTAGAGCGTTCTGCACATCTTTACAGCTGGGGTATGGGTATATGTTGATTTTTACTTCTTTTTTTCTTTTTTTTTTTTTTTCATGAAATGGCTTTGTGGGTTTGGAAATCTTCCTTTAATATTCTAACTTGAACAGAGGAAATAACATAAAAGATTGAGTGCTGTGGGAAATGGGAGTGATGTGTAACTCTGTCATTTCAACACACAATCAAAATCTTATCAGATACAGAATCTCAAAATTTGGAATACTCTCTTCGCCACAACAGTTTGGACACGGCTTTTACTGCTCCACTTGCAACCCTCTGTTGACAACAATGTTCCTTACAAAAGCAGCTTGAAATCACAGCCTTTGCATCCCTTAAAACATTAATCCCTTGTTCCAATACGTTGTAAAGTGTCAACTGCTTGTTAGCGTGATGCAATTAAAGCACACAGAAGGCAGCAGTGAAGAAAATGACAAAAGTTCTGGCCTGCATGAAATAGAATTAGAAATAGAAATGTGAGGATGCAGGTCCCTGTTGTGTTGCTCTGGGTATAAAGTTTTCGTAGCTTTTTAGGTTTGCTATTCCCTCAGCTGTGCTCATGTTTCTGCTTGTCAATCCAAACCTTAACCCTCATCACTGAACTCATAAGAAAAAATAAGGAAAGAAGCAGGGTTTGGTTGGGGTTTTTTTCCCTGTTAAAATAAAATGAAGACGTTGTAAAATGTGTTTGCCACAGGGAAATTGCAATGGCCAGCTTAAACTGTAGTCCTTGTGTAATTTCTGTGTTCCTTGTGTGATCCATGTGTAAGGTTCGAAGGCCCTAATGCAGGTGTTTACCCTTGGATGGACAAATCCCCCCATTTCCCTACTCTTTTGCTGTGGGATTTTTAGGAATGTCTCTAAGAACATGTCTTCTTCCCGCTGCCACAATTAGGATGAATTGTTCCATGTGATTTGGCCAGAAGCACTTTGTGGTCTAAAACCTACCAAGACAACTCTCCAAGAAAAGAACAACAGTGCTGCTCTTCCCTCTCCCTCTGCTGTATCCCCAGGTGAATGCTGGCCTTCTTATTTATCTTCCAAATAGTCTAGCAGTCCTTGTAATAAGGCATAAATTACTGCTCTGCCCAGAATTCTACAGCAGTGCTTCCAGTGCTTTTTTTGCTACAGCAAGAATAAAATATTTCAACTTTTAGCATACTGTACAGCTGCCTACCCACACTGGGCACCAGAGAGATTCTGTATTGTTGGCTTTGGCAGTTGCTAGATCTAAATACTGCTCCATTATCTTTTTTTTGTGTTCTCTTAAAGCAATTGAATGTTTGAGTTTTTAGGAACAAACAGAAAATGTTTGCTGTCCGCTCCCTCCGGGGTTCCTTTTCCTGGCGGTACTCTCGCGGCGTCATTCACGTGTCAGCTCTGTGTGGAGAGAGCCCCTTTCGTGTTGTGGGCTCTTTGCTTGCCCAGGAGCACGGGTCACTGAGTGCACAGGTGCAGAGGCCGTGGTGGGAGCAGGACAACTCAGGGGCAGCTGTGCATTTGCTCCTCATGGATTTTTAACTTGGCTTCAGCTTTAGGTTACAGGTAGACAAGTAGAATCAAAGCGAAGGTGTGTGCGTGTCTTGTCCCTGGTACAGCAATGGCGAGAGGGGATTTGTTCTGTGCCTGTCAGGGGTGGGTAGCTGGAGTGCAATCCATGCTCAGGTGGAAGTGAGGATGGGTCCTGTGCTGCCTCATCCCCTCTATTACTCAGCTGCCACACTGGAATTTTGGTTTTTTCCTGTGATTGGCATGATTATTGGTGCCATTTGTGGTTTTGATATGATGCTGATTTAAAAAAGATAAACTGTAAAATTGTTTTAAATACTAAAGGGCTTAAACAGCTCTACCATGTTATAATTTACATCTAGCTATATATTGCTATCAAGGAGCAACTAATTAGCATATATCTTAATAGTCTGAAGGGCCCGAGAACCATTCTGTGGTTTCCACTGTGTCTGGAAATTAGTTGAGTCCTGGCATGCATGGTGTAATCAGCAGGTTTCAGTGTGGTGATTTAGAAATTACACAACATGGTTTAAAGCTCAGCTTCACAAAAGGAAGAGAAATGGATTGCCTGATGTGCAGCAGGCCAGCTGTGTGACTGTACTCTCATTTCTGTGACTGCAAACTGAGACTCACCTTGTGCTTCAAGCCTGTTATTGTTGATAAAATTAATCATATACTTTGATGTATTATCCTGTAAGTATGCACAGAATTCCCATTTGGCAATCCATTTGATAGCTTGAGGAGGCCCTGGACTCCAATTAACGCCATGTGATAGAGTTAGGCCTCAGTGCCACCTCTTGTGAATTGTCAGTAAATGTTGCCGATCAGCTGCTTATATATTTCTTTCTTTTAAGAAGCAAGAGTGGTAAAAGCAGGTGATGTCTTTTATCAGGCTGACTGCTGAGACCAGCCATTAAGCTTTTGGACACAGGCTCTTTTCCAGGTCTCTGAAAAATAGCTCTGATAATGTCACTTCATCATGTGTGTGGTCTTGCTCCAAAAAGATTTGCAGCGTTGCGTTGGAGGTTCCAGTTCTTTCCTTGTAAAAAGGTGACTGGAGATGACATGTAAAGCTGTGGGAGGAAAAAAGAATAAAAGTTTATATGAAATGTCCCTTTTGTTGCTTGTTCTCACAGAAATGTTATTGGGACCTTTCTTCAGTGAACAAGGCTAGGAGCTATTCCATTTTTGTGCCTTAACTTCATATAAGCCTGAATTTGCTTCTTCAGAGGATGTTCACAGAAGAATGAGATGTCAAAGGCTGTTCTAGAACAGTTCTTACATCCCTGACAAACGGGGCTGTTCTTATGCTTGACAGGGTCACTGCATGTTGCCTAATACAGGAATCCATTTTATGCCAGACCAGAGTTTGGTTTTTTTTCCTGTTTACAGGAAAGTTTCAAGTAAAATTCATAGTTCCACCTGGAGTTATTAGACTTGTCCAGCTTTGTTTGGAGTCTGGATATGAGGTAGGGCTTGTGTTGGTGAAGTCCATTTATAGACTTCCTTATGGCAATGAGTGATACCAGTTGTCTCTGCAGATCTTTTCATACATCACCAGTGTTCCTTAGCCCTTATCTCAAAGTATTGCTTGTTTTTTCCAGAGATCAACAGGCTTCTGATAAATAATTCAGTTTTTAAAAAAGAACCCAGGAAACAGTATAACATTTTTGTCTGTGTTTCTGTGAAAAAAATTTCAGGTGGTGTTAGAATGTAGTGCAGAATGCAAAGCATGGAGAATGTGAGCAACCCCTCTCTGAGATTGTTAAATCAGGTTGAGATTGTGTTTGCCTAGGGCTTGGCTGATCTTGGCAGATGGTTGGCAGCAAGCTGGCAGGGATTTAACCTCTGCTAGCCATGGGCAGTGCTGTCTTATCTAAGGGCAGGAAAAAGAGTGACAAGATGTTGCAGCTCCTTCTGCTGTCACACTCCTACAAACTCAGCTCTGGTGAGTTGCCTGTCATGACTTTACTTGAAGAAATGGGTTTATGCCTTCATTTTCAGAATTGCTATTTTAATTAGCCCTTTAAAGGTTCATTTTTTTCGTCTTATCTCACAGCTCCATCTACTGCTGGTGCACTTGGTGATGTTTAATCTCCGGTTTTCTCTTAAACTCACACAGCAAGCAGCTGTTTTCACCTTTTGTGCACTCTTGGACTTCAGTGCCTTCTTTGTCCTTCTTGGTTTCCCTGAGACTTCCCTGCTACTTTTCTCTTGCCCATGATTTACTGTAAGTGCTTTGAGCATCCCCAGGACACTTCCCTGAGTGCAATTTTATTAGTTACTCAGCTCTCTTTGGGTTGCTGACTGAAGACTGCTGCATGAGGGGATTGCGTGGCAGATGGGTAACATCTGCTGGAAAAGACCTCTTATCTGTGCACACATCTAATTGTTGTGTTCCTGTTACTCTAGCAAACTTGCCTTGAAAATTTCAATTTTGCCAAACTCAAATGGTTTCATAGGTTTTAGCCTCTGTCTCTCCCGGCTCCGTGTACATCAAACATCAGCTTTCCCTTTGTACTTCCAGGGCTCTTCACCATGATTCCTGTTGCCCTTGCTCTGTTTCTCTTGCTAATTAGTAACATACTCTCACCCCTGACCAGTCCAGGGCCCAACCCTTTGTTGTTCATTTTTTCCATCCTCCACTCAAGACCTTTATACTCTTTCTGTGGCCTCTTGCAGCGAAAGATGTCACCACAACACCTGACAAGCTGCCTCATTATCCTTCTTCAGTGCCTCCAAGTCTCTTTTCTGTAAGCAAGGCACAGTTTTGAGACTCTTGTGCAGGAAATGTTGTCTCACTGCTTCCAAGGAGCCCTCAGTTTAGCTGTGTGTATCTCTGGCAGCACTTCCCACAAGCTCTTTGGGATGTGGAATAACTTTGGCTTTGTTTTGTTACAATGCCAGACAGAATGGCATGAGGCCTGACCGTGGTACTAACATGTCCTTGCTAAACATCTGAGCTGCAATAGGGTGAAGCCTGGCCATGTGGCAGGTGGGATGTTTAGAATCCTTAGGAATGGTTGTGCAGGGGGATCATTACCCCTGTATTTTGTAGCTCTCATGCTGTACTCCTGTGATAGCACTCCCGTGCTACTGGAGCTTGTCTGTTACTCATTCTGGAGTGAAATCTTCCCAAGTTTCTGTTGCTCATCTAAGGAAGACATGAAATACAATTAAAATCAGCTAGCATTTATTCTGGGAAGATATAAATGTGGCAGCACTGTTCAGCTGCTCCTTTGTGATGATTATTAATCATTCAGGATGCTTTATGAATGTTAAAAGCTGTCCTGGCGTGGTGCAGTGGGGAATGGGATGCTTCATCCAGCTCTTCCAACACTCCCAGCTACAGGCGATCCTTCTTTGTGCAAAACATTTCCCATGAAGGATTTAGCAGTAGCGTAACCAAATCCTGTTCTGAAGTGTTTGTCTGGATACTGTACTTTTGTGGACTATGGGAGGGGTGTTTTTGCAATAGCGAGATCTAGCAGATTACACCAGGTCTCATATTGACCATCTCGTTTTGTTGCTTCACAGAAGGAGGAGTTTCCCAGCACATCAGTCTAATTAGACCACTGTTTATCCACCCCGTCCAGAACTCCTTTGTAAGTTGTTCACCATGAACTAGAAATCACAGTTGAGTAGCATTTTGCTAATGGAGTCTCTCCCTCTCTCAGTGCATTGGTATAAACTCTGAGTCCACTGATGTATGGCTTTCAACCAATTGTGTGTGCACAGACACACACATATAGGGATATCACTTCATATATTATCCCGTAATTAGTATGATGAAACTTTTTAAGAGTATCCAAGTGACTTAATTCAGCATGTAGTTTGTAGGTCTTATGTGTTTCAGAGCAGTATTGGCTTACAATGTTTTATAATGTCAGCCTACCACTATTTGCACTTTCTGTGGAAATGTCAGGCTGTGAACCTCATCAGGAGCCAATTTTGTCCTTAAGAACAAAGGGAAAGGCACAATTTTTGTACTGTGGTGTAGTCACTGCTGGAGCATCCTGTCTATTGCAGAGACAGGAACAACTTGCTGGTGTTGGAATGGAGGTCAAGGAGCTGAGAGTGCCACTGAAGTCCTTGTTACCTGATCCAATGGCTTAAGACAGCCAAGACCCAAAGGAAACATATAACTTTATAACTGAGGAAAAAGCTTGGGGAGCAGTGGGGAGCAAGTGAAGCGTGTGGAGCATGGGTTGTTGCTGCTGGGAAACTGGTGTTTGGTAAATTTGGAGATAGTGGCATTATTTCCACAATTGAAGCCTGCTCAGTTTGTGAGGGAACAGTCAGGGGTCTTGATATATAAATGATCAACTTGTGAAGAGGAATTTTGGGGAGGAGCAGTTAGAAGCTGCTTGTGTACAGCAAGGCTGCCTAGGCAGCTCTAGGATTTCAGAAGCTCTCCCAAAGTGGAGCTGAACAAAGCTTTTTGGACTTGCCTAGTCCTGGTTTGGTCCATGCCAACCTCAGTAATTGTCATGGCAAACCCAGGCCAACAATAACATCAGTGAAATTCTCCATCTAGTTCTTGTTCTCGCTAAATGGGAAACGTCTCCATGACTGAATTTTGAACTCTGTTGCCATGGACGAGTGTCACACAACATTGGCAACAGATGAAACTGTTGCAAAGCCTGCAGACTGATAAAAAATATTGGAATCAGTGACCCACACTTAGAAGCACTTGTTTTTCTTCCAGAAAATCCAGTTTTTCAAGCCCAATGGAGAGTAACTATTCCCCTAAACAATTCCTTGTGGTACACCTCTGGATGTCTTGCTCCTTAATGCCTGTCTGTGTGTTGTGGGTCTCTAATCTATTGAATTCTCTTGGAGAAATGAGGGTGAGTGAGGATCAGTGATGAACTGTGTGACAATCACTACTGAGTGTCTGTCTCAGAGCTGTCATCTCCTGGGCCAGTGTCACCAGGGGCTCTGGATTGCCCGAGTGAGGTACTCTCATAGAGGGCAGTTGAGAATGTTTCAGTCTTTTTCTCTGCAATCGGTACTGTGCAGAAAAGTCTACACATAGAAAGCAGTGAGGGAGAAGAGAGTACTGCCTTGTACAGGGATTACCTGGAATTGCCTTTGTCACCCACAAAATGGGTTTAGCTCCAGGCCAAACAACTCCCATTCTCTCATCTCACATTCTCAGTTCCATATTCTCCATGGATATATAACACAGAGTGTTGCTGTATCTTGGCTTTTCCCTTTGTCCTTGCTTGTCATTCAAGTGTCACTGATTATCCCTAAGCTGAATCTGTTTGTTACTAGCAATAGTGATTAGAATACTTGAAAAATATTGCTATTTTCCCGAAAATAGAGCTAGTGCTGGGCAGAACTTACTAATGCAAACTGGAGAAATTGTGGGTGGATTTTGTGTTCCCAAGGGATGGAATAGACAATAGCATGGCAACTGACAAACAGCAACACAAATAATTTTTGGCATTCATATGAGGCCAAGGAGAATACATGCTGCTCAGAAATCAAGTGGATAATGAAGTATTTGGCTATGGCAGAACAATAATATCCAGACTGTCCTGGAGCTCAAAAAGCATTTGCAATGTTGCAGAGCTGCAGTGGCAGCTTGGTGCATATGGATGCTTATATGTGTGTATGTATCCTAAGAGAAAATGAGTCTCCAATTATTTAAGCTTCAAAATGCCAAAAATTACTAGCTTGTGTTTGGACTTAGTTTTAAGGCACTCTTTAAGAAGCATAAATAAGTATTAATTTTAAACCAATCCAAACTTCAGCACTGGAGTTGACTGCTTGACCTGTAACAAGATTCTGTCACCCATGAGGGCTCATCTTCATCAACTACATTTGCTTTTTGTAATTAAACCTTATGATGGCCTTGCTGGCTTTCCATATTTTATGCTTGGAAGCTTGTTTGATCCTCTCTTAGAGTCCAATTCTTCTCACAGCAGTCCTGAAAGTAAAAGGTACACTTGAGGTCCTTGAAATAACAGTATTAGAGAACTTTGTCTTATTTTAATTAGGTACACAAGGTTGCACAGTGGATGAGATCTGTTTAGCACAGGAACTTGCTGGAAATACTGAGAATATTCAATAAGCAATTTCTAAAGAATTTGAGCTTTATTTAAAACATTTCAGCGCTGTTGTTGTGTCCAGTGCTTTTTGTATAAAAAAATGACACAGTGACTTTACAGCAATTAATAAACTCCTTGTTTTGATACTTGCTGGTGCTTCAGTGTGAGCTGCTTTGCAGCATCAGGCTGCTGGTACAGCCTGAGCTTTTTCCTCCCAAGGATAATATGTCACCTTTGTCAGATGTTGCCTCTTTTGGTCCTCAATCTGTTTCATAAATGCTTGGAAGTTCAGCTGTCTTTTGTGGATTTCTTTCTTTCCTTTTCCTCCCTGTTGCTTCTGTTTGTTAGAGATAATTGTTGGATGACCAGAAGGAGACATTTTATTGTGGAGAAGATGAATAACAGAAGCAACCAGGACACGTTGTCTTTTACAGAAACTTGAGGACCCCCTTTGTGAAACTTAACACTGGTTAAAAAAAAAAAAGAAATTACTTGCCCTTTCATTTTGTTCTTCAAGTATTTCATACCTTGATGTTCTCTGCTACAGGCAGCGTTTTGTATTTTGTTTGCTGAGCTGGTGGAGTCTGAATGTTTCATAAAAGCCTCTTTGGGAGAAAGAACCAAGCAATTTTTCCTTCAGCAGGATTATTAGGGCTTCATAACTTCTTGCTCTCAGAGGCAGGAGCCAGAGGAAAGGAAGGTGGGCCAGACTTTCAGCATTAGGGAGAAAAATCCCCCACAAGCAGCAATTTATTGCTTTAGCTCTAAGCTAATTTACTGAGTCATTCTTGTGGTTTAAAGGTTTTCTATTCTCATGTTGCACTGTGATTCCATAGTTCTGAGGCCATCATAAAAATGGAGACCTGGAAGAAAATACGCAGAGACAGGCGTAGGCAGCAATCCTGCTCTCTTTCCTTGGACAGCCGTGCCTGGCTTCCAGGGGTGGAATTTTAGTCAGAGTTAGCAGATTAGATTAGTTATCTGTCAGCTTGGTTTCCTGTTATTTAGAGCTTGTTCTTACGAATTTAATGAGTTGATGATACCATGAAAACTCATCAAGAAAAACATTTAGCACCAAAACACTGCTTACGGCTGAAAGCTCCTGAGAAACGAACTGCAGAAGAATATTCTGAGAACAGTGTAATTATATCCTTGGTCTGATCGGGTATGGTCCCCTGGCTCTCACCTCACGGCAACCATTGCTAGAAGAGTCTTTGACTGTACTTCTTTTAAGAGTTAAAATCCAGCATTTTTTGCTTCCCTTCTTTTTGAGGCAATAATCCAAACTGTGCAGGTGCTGTTACATTGTTAGCAAGCGAGTGTAAAGGCACAGCACATACCAAACTACAAGGAACTCGCAGTGGGAGCAAGAGATGTGGCTGTCAAGCATTTGTTTTTCTCTCTTGTTGTATTAGACAGGCTCTGCTTGTTGGCATCCTGTTGACTCTATCTCTGCAGTAAACAGAGAGCACAAAGACAGGGGAGTGTATTTTGTTCCCCCACAGTGAGAGAAAGGTGGGAGCCTGCTGTGCCACATGCTTGTAAAGCTGGCATCATTCAGGCTTTAGGTTCACATGAGTTTGCCTCTCTTTCCCAGGACTTGAGTAACAAGGACGCCACCACGCAGCTGCCTTGTTAATCCTGCTTGTTGTTTGGCAAAGGGTGAAAATCAGAATGTTTGGCTTTGAACACGTCAGGTACTGCCTGAAGGGCCCAGTCCAGGGCTGTGTTTGTATCCCCTTAGGAACTGATGTGGACCCCTCTGCACTGTGGACCTCTGGAGTTTCACTCAGCAGCTTACTCATTAACAAATGAGCTCCTAAATTCAGTGTAGATGGTATCAATAATTCCCTAGCCAAGTTCAGCCAGTCCTGCCTAGCACACATCTAAATGCTGCTGAGATAAAATAAGCGACCAAAAAACCCCAGACTCAACAGTGTACCTGGGTGATATTTGCCCTCAGCAGTGTTGCTGAAGCTGGTGAGACTGTCAACAACCCCATGCTAAGAAATTTCTGTTCTACCATATGACAGCAGTAGCTAAAATAACCCAGCCATACACAGAGCCCCAGGACTTTATTAGCTTTGAAAGTCGACAAATATGCAATAAAAGAAGGTTTCTGCCAGAAGAGAAATAAACCGTGATCATGGAGTGACTTGTAAGAGTTAAAGTTGGGAAGATCAGACCTGAGGAATTAAAGATTTTTTTTCTTCTGGAAATATCTTAAGTACTTGCAGCTGTAAGTGGAGGCAACTCTTTTCAATACTGTTGGAAATGAATAAGTACAAATCTTCATATACTATTTTAATTCCCCTCCTTGTTTTCTTTTGCCTCTTTATTTCTTGCATCTCGGAAAAATTTATGCATCAATTTGTTAATTAGCTCTAGAAATTCATAACAATGACCAAATTACATTCAATAAAGTGCAACACAACTGTGCAAGTCTCAAATTCCCCTTTTTCCAGATTACTTTCTTAGTTTTGGTCTACGAGAAGCCAAATTATTTCTATATCGGTATAACATATTATGCATTTGTGGACACCCAGGCAGCATGTTTGCCTTGTAGAACCAATTTGTGCATAGGGCTTCTTGCCAAGAAAACAGCTCTCCTGACATTTAGTGAATCTCTGAGTCAGTTTAACTCAGCACAAAATTCGTTTGCAGAGGACCTGTTAGCTGGGTAGAACATCTCTGAGGAACTTTCCTGACCCCGTGCTGGGGACAATAATCACAGAGAGAGGCTTCATTGGTATGGAGAAGGAGAAAGAAAAACCCAACATGACCCATCTGGTTGCACTCCACTTGAAACAGACATTTAAAATAGACAGTTTCTTTCCAAAGCAAATTTTAATCAATACCTTTAGAAAAATCTCTTGGCTTTGCCCTGCTCCCTTCTTGTAAGAGAATAATGCTGTGCAGAGATCTAGAGGATTTTTAGGAGCCTGGTCTCCTAGCTTTAATCATCTCGTAAAATTCCATATAGACACATCATTTGGGGTTCTTTTTTCAAGTCTATATCTTACTCTAGAAGTAGGTAATCTTTGAATCTCTGTAGCTCAACCTCAGTTGGAAAAATAGTTCACTTTATGTATGTTCTGATTGTTAGGAATGAAAGCTCTGTTTCAGAGTGGCTGCAGGAAGTGTAACTCTTCAGCTGTGCTGGTAAGAATGTACAGCCAAAAAAATGAGCTATAAGATCTTTTGCTGGACTACTTTTGAGTTGATCTGGGATGACAGAACCTATTTCAGGCCAACAGTTATTCTAAGGTTTCCATGGAGATTAATGATGTCAGTGGAGCAACATCTGAGTGCAGTTTGCTAGAAAACAAGGCAATAATGTTGGAGTGGAGAAGTCAAGTCTTTGCATTTTTGTAAACTCACAGAACAGTGAATGCCATTTTCTCAATGGATTGCAGTTTGCTTGTGATTTGTGCTGAATGTGAGCTGAAGTCATGCTTCCAGTGTGGTGTAAGGGATGATTTCAGTACGGCCTCATACACCATCTGTTAGAGCTCTTATTGCTCTTCTCCTCACCTGCATATTTTAAGCATTCTCATATTACTTTATTAAACTCTGGCATTTTCTATCTGCTCTCAATTGTCTTGTCTTAAGGGTGATGCCCAGGTCTCCTTGCGAGTCTATTTGCAAGGGATGAGTATTAAAATTAGAATAAAGCACAGCTCTGCTGAGTTTTCTGAAATGTAGGAGCTGCCACAGAGGACAGTAGGGAGAAGACAGCAGAGAATTGGCAAAGCAGGAAAATATAAAAGGTTAACAGAGGAATAGTTTAAAGCTAAAATTTGACCCTTAAGAGTTTGAAAATTGTTACCATAACTTGCAGTTTTATAGAGACTAAAACTCCACTCCACTGCAGAGAGATTGCTGCCCAAGGAGCTGAATGTGTTAATAAAGAAGGTGTTGCATTTTTTGCACAGGGCTTTTCCAATGGTTGGGATTAGGAGTCCTGAAGGTTCCTCAGTGCCACTGAAATTCCATAGCTTTTTTAACAATTCCTAACTAGGAAGCAGGCTCTCCAAGCACTGCTGGCTCCCTGTTATTACTTAGTGTGTCTTTCAGTTCCACAACTGTGGTTTTGCCATCCATTGTTTAAGAGATTCTTACGAAGATGTTTGCCGAAATAGAAGTCAAGAAGCAGTACTTGAATTTGGCAGAGTATGAGGGAATAAAGATTTTTTCGAAGTAAGATAAATGGAGGGAAAAAGTTTTAATATTTTTATGCATAAGTTGAATTCAGCTTTTTTACTAAAGCACTTGATACCTCTATAGAAGCAGTTGCCTGTAGAAAGGAGCTCATGTCTATTGAAGAAAACAGTAATGATGGTAAACAATATCAAGTCTCTGCTTTCCCTGGTTTTGTTAGGAGGTTATTAAGCAGAAAACAGTCTTTTCTTGAGCATCTATTGTGCTTCAGTCAGCAAACTTGGCTCTTGTTTCTTAACTGTAATAGCAACAGAGACAACTTTTGTGTAGAGGGGATCACCAGACTATGGAAACTTGCTTTTATGACTTGCACAAGTTATCAAAATGTACTCACATTTCAGAGAACTTTTTCTTTTTTGAAAGCAAAGAGGCAAAGCACCTCTGAGCTTGGATCCTTTTATGTCTGAGTTCAGCAGAAAAGGACTTATTTTTTCCCCCAGGCCAGGTTCTGAATTCCTGAAATGCAAAGCTTTCGCAGCAGGAGAATGGCCTACTCTGAGATAAACCGACTGACAGCTCCTCCTGAAAATCAGGACAAGTTAATACATTACACATGTTCCCTGCCCCAGTTTTGCAAATTGATTATTTTGAAAAGCTAAGTAAGCCTATCTTTATTTTGCAGGAAATGTTTGGTGCCATTAGGCAGCAATGCTGTTGAAAAGAACAAAGCTGGAACAGCTTTTGATAATGTCCTCAGAGAAATGGCCAATTGCTGTACAAGTGATACAAACAGGACTGTTTGTTCTCACTGGGTGCTGAGCACTTGAAAGTTCACACACTTCATCATGAGCCTGAAAAGGAGGGAAATTCTTTTGAAGCCTGCAATATTGGGCCATTTTGAAAATCTGCCCCTGTGCCTGTAATCCGCCCCTGTGTGACTGTTCTGCAGTAATGCAGCCCTAAGTGCTTGATGATTACCTGGAGGGTGGCAGCTCTTGTGTATTACTTGATTTCCAAAAAGGGGAATATTTGTTATGGGATTATATCCTATGAAGCAATGCAGTCTTTTTGCAGGTCTGGGCGTAGCAGGTTAGCAAGCTTCATGCACAGATAGCAGGAGTTATCTCAGTGTGGGAAGTGAAGCCTGGGTGTAACAACTGCAGGCTGTGATCTTGTTCTTGCTATTTCCTATGAGAGATTAAGGTTTAATGAAATGTTCTGTTACCCATAACAATGTTGAAGCACCTTTGTGTTTGTTAAATGGACAGAGAAAGTTCAGAGTAGAGGGAAGTTACTGAAAAATATTATTGTTCCATATATTTTTAAGCACATTCCTTCAGGAGAATAATCTTTCACATCTACTGAGTCATGCAGATGGTTGCATAATTGATTGATGTGTTATATGCAAGTATCCTCCCATCAGTCTAAATTTCTCTCTTCAAACAATGCCTTTTGACTGGATTCTGTTGCTGTCTAACCATGTTTGGCTATGTTTTGGTACGCTGAGTTTACTTGACCAAATACAAAGTTTACTTATCCAAATATGAAGTAAGGGCCTGACAAACACAGAGATAAGAATCACTAAGCTTGCAGCAGTGCATAACATCTTTTTTAATATTGCTGGGGGGTTTTATACTTTGCTATCAAAAAAGAAGAACAGTCAGATGTCTGCTTCTACTTCCTTATCTTCTGATGACCTGTCAGCCCTTCTCTTTGCCCGTTGTGCCAGTGGTTTTGGCAATGAAAGAGCCTTTTGTAGGTACAAGCCTCCACCTGTGGACTGTTCACTAGTGGGAGGCCCCACCCACTGTTGGGAGCTGCTGATCTTGGACAGGAAAAGAAGCAAAGAGAGGGAACCCTGTGCCTCGGTCATACTTAGCAAATCTTCAATGCTGCTTCTTGTTTTTAACAACTGATTTCTCTTTCCCCCAAAACTGGAAAGGCAGATGCATCAAGTACAAAGTCAAAAGGAACATCAGACCCCTTGCCATGAATCTGTAGCCATGTCACAGCTTGGTGGCAGGAATAATTGGTCTAGGAATGAAGGCTGAAGCTTCTGCTGGTGAATGTCTCACAGTATGAGGCTCATCATTTCAGTTTTCCACTGTGGGGACGTGAATGTTGTGCCCTTCAAGCCCGGCAATTCTGCATGGAAGTGGATGCTTGGAAGTGCACAGTCTGCAAATAGCTGCATGGCTGACTCCTTGTTTACCCTCAGCATGAACGTCTGCATGCAGAGTCCTGCAGGTGCAGCCGGCACACAAGCATTTTTCCCACGCTCTGCAGCCGCTCCATCATTTTAGAACAGGGCCCTGTGAGTTGATATCTGATACTTTGAAGCTTTGGGGTTTTTTTTTTTTTCAATCTGTTCTGTTTGCCACTGTTCATTTGTTGCAAGAGTTTTCACTTTTAGGATCGAGTAGATCAGTTGTTCCAAGATTTTTGTATTGCCTGTGTCACAGACAATAGCAAAGACTAAAAAGTTGCCCGTTCTTTACATCCTCTTAAGAAAGGAGTGGTTTTAATTGTGCTGTTTCATTTGCATTTTGATGTAGCAGCATAAAACATCCTGATATGTCTGTGTGTTCTTCAGTTTATAAAAATGAGTGGTTCGCTTCTGCACAGGAAAAAACCCCAAAGTTAGTAAAAAAGTTACTGCCATAGGGCCTTGAAGGTGCTCCATATTAAGCAGACAGAAAGGTCTCTGGCTCTTACAGGAGAGGGAGATGTTTTGGGGGTGGAAGATGCAGTGAGAGCACCAGGGACTTATACACACAGAGCTTGGGAAGAGGAGAGAAGAGCTGCCTTACCTTGTGATGCTTAATAAAAGTGATTGGAAATTAGTTTCCATCAAGTTGGATTGGTAGTTAATCACAGAAGCGTTCCAGCAGTTAAGCCAGAACATTCTTCTGTGCATCTGTTTCTTATGCTCTGAAGAATTGCTTCTTTCTTCCCTGGGACTGTGGGGGGTGGCTGCAAATGTTGTCAGAAAGATCAGAAGATCAAGGGGAAAAAATCTGTCTAGATTCAACTTTGCTTTTTCTGTTTCAGTCCTAAAGCCATGGCTCTGTGTCTAAAGCTTGCCTGTTCTCTTTTCAGCTCTTTTCATTTAGTTACTGGGTGATTAATAGTGGTAAGCTTGTCTCACCTAAAGTGCTGTACTAGTTTTATCAGTGAACCTCATCCATAAAATCTGGAACCTTAAAAACAGTTAGAAATATATAGCTTTTTTTCTTCTGCAGTGAATGTTTTCTTATTTATTTAAAATCCATGTGTCAGCTCCATTTTTTTTTTTTTTTTGGACTCTGTGGGAAAACTGAAGAAAACAACAGGGCCACGTGAGGGAATTCCATATTTGCTTTTGGCATTTAATTTCCATAAAGAGGAGGATCCTGTTGACGCATAACATTTCTTTTTCTTTTTTTTTTTTTTCCTTTCCAACTTGCAAATGTTATGAAAGCATTAAAAGTCAGTTCCTTGTTGTCAGGGTTCCAAGATGGATGTTTGCATAGTAGATTAGATGTAATATTTGTGGAGCTTTGAAAACAGCTTTTGAGCTGGTGTTTCATTAGCAGGATATGAAGCTGTACCCATCAAAAAGGGTGTCAGCTCTCAAATACATGTTTCCTATACAAAATTGATGAGATCATAGACAGATAATCACCACAGTGATTGCAGAGCCATGGGCAGATCGTTAGTGGTGTTAAAGCAGAGGGATGTGCAGTTACAATTTGTTCTCTATGTTAAATATGGTTCATTGTACCTAAGAACTTACCAGTTTTTACCGTTGCAAACCTTGGAATGAGATGGCTTAAAACTGGAGTTTAGGAAGGTAAAACATCATACACAGGAAAGGCAGTTGTATTTCAAAATAAAACCTTGACCTCCACTGTCTGAAAATCCATAGAGATAACATCTGCCACTTGTAGGAAATCCCGCCACAGCATCCACAGAGCCTCTGTGCTGCTCTGGCACCGAAAACTTGGCCTGCCTTGGTGCTTCTGCAGGTCACAGTCCCAAAGATAGCTGGATAAACCCAGGAATAATGCCTGTGTTCCTACAGGGATATTGAAGTGAGGGTTGCATTCATTGCTTCTCTAGATCCAGCTTTTGCAGTCCACTTAAATGGGACAGTGATTAGACTCTTTGTGAGGAAATTACATATTTAACTGTCAAATTGCAGAGATGGAGCTATTTCCAGGCATCCAACTGCCCATCCTCTTGCAGCTAAAAATGGCTTGTCTTGCCTCAGACAGAGGGATGACAGGATGTGCAGGCCAACGAGCCAGTCGGGCCAGGCTCTCTAGCCCCTTCAAGATTGTACTGCTGGAATTCTTTTAAATACTCTTCAGCACAGAGTTCATGTAAATTAGCTAATTACCAGCCTCTGCTCGGGCTTCCATGAGCGCTGAGTAGTGGAACAGAATGATTTAATTTCCCTAACATATTCTCTTGGCACTTTTGCATGCGGAATATGTTGCTCTAAAGCATCCCTTGATACCAGATCTTTGGCTGTGCTCCAGAAGGAGTTCAAGTTAAAAACCATTCAGCATAATTCCAGGGTTGGCAAACCTAGAGTTGTCACCTTCCCTGCTTCCTATAATTTTGCCGTCTGTAATGCGGGTTTTCCTCTTCTCTCGCAGAAGATGATCTTGCATAAGTGTTTAAACTGTGAATCAGGGATTACAGCTGGCACTGCTTATGCATATGATATTCTCTTGGGAGAGTAATTAAACTGAGGTGAAGTGATCACATGAATCTTAATATTTGCAAATTCATTACACTTAAAAAAGGACTGTGGAGTTCTCGGTTACATTGGCAAATGAGTGTGATTGCCTCCCACTGTAATTTTCAGCTTTGCCTTGTGCTTACTCTGAAATGTTTGCTGCTGTCAGAGGCAGGAGTAGTGTATTTTAATTTCCCATTGAAATTCTTGTGAAAGAGTTTGTACGTAGGGTACAGGACCATTTTGACTGGCTGAGTGTAAATTATTTAAATCCCAAAAAATTTTGGGATGTGGCCAGATTTAAGCTTACAGGAAAAGGAATTTAGTCGAGGTTCTGTTTCTCTTCAGTAGTTGGGTCCAAATCCTGGAAACACTCTCAGTATGTGTTGACTCATTAATTTTACTGCAACTATCAAATAAATCTAAATATAGACATAAGTACTGGCAGGTATCAGCCAGCTAGTTCTATTAATTGGAACATGCTGATGTCATTGAAGATTCCTTTAATGGTAGCTGCATTCTTTAGCTGTGTAGATACCATTAAAAAACAAAACATGTTTTAATCCTCAGACAGGAGGAGTAGTGTCTACATGTTATTTATATAAGCCTTGGCAATCAAGAGGAAGTTGTAGATCTACTAATTATGTGTAGTTGATTGCCTGTCTCTCATCTTACTACAGTGTTTCAATGGCCAGAGAGATCACATTTTCCAACTGAGAAAATTCATTTCATTTTCATGATGCTTGATGGTTAGACAATAGTGTTTTCTCCCTATAAAATGGCAATCAAAGAACAAAATTGGAAATACTGGAAGTTCTGAAGATCAGTGCGTTGTATGTTTCTTTCGCTCAGTAGAGATTCCTTTTGGTGTGTCTTTTCAAAATCATGGATTGAGATTCCATTTTGATTTATTTCAACAGCATCAATCTCATAAATGCCAGAAGACACCCTCTTCCAGGGCACAGAGTAGGTGCTGAGTGAGGCTGACTGTAGGTAGGGTCAGTAGCCCTTTGTAAGTGGTGGTAGCCCACAGTATTGATGTTACACTTGGACCTTGCTACTCACATCCTTTTTCAGATGGGACAGCATGGAAATCTGTCTCAGAAAGCTCATGTTGTTCTCATTCTTCCTTCATTCCTTGCATCTTTTAAATCCAGGATTAAAAGGAGCTGAATTGAAAATTTTAGGTAGTAAATCTCATGCAAGTACTATAATTTGTTTCAGAGACCTAAGCATGGTAATAAGGAGTGTGTAGAAAAGTGCTTTGGTCCCTCATTTGTTTTCTATTTTAAGCAGCTAAAAGCAGCAGTCTGGCACTAAGATGAAATCCAGTTTATTTTGCAGCCCTTAAAGATTTGTGTTCCTATTTACTGGGCATCCTTATTTTTGCAATAATTTCAAATTAGACTAAATTTAAAGAGGAGAAGTGTTTCATGATTGTGTAAACTGGAAACTATGTAGCAAAAATATTTACCTCTTTTCTTTCAAACTTTTAATGGCTTGTTCTTTAAGCAAAGTACTCCCAGCCAAGTTACATAAGTTGGGATGCTTTCAGGATCACTTCTGCCCACTGGCTCAGCATGGGTTGGTATTTTTATCTGTCAATCAGGCATGTGTTGTTATTTGTCAGAGTGTGCACGTCTGAATTCCTGATTTTAGGTCATGCTGGAAATCAGTATTTTTAATTACTGCTTGTAGTTCAGGGGGAAAAAAAAATCATTTGAACCACTGAACTTGCCAGAAATCTTAAAATAATACCTACTGCTGAGTTTTCAAAGAGCCTAAAGGGAAAGAAGCTTCTCTAGGCATCTTCAAGAAATTGATATAGGGTTTAATACAAGTCCAGCACTAAAGCTAAGTCATACCTGGTGTGGTTTTGCTTTGGATTGGGGTTTTTTTTACTGTAGTCCTCTCCATGGCTTCTGAAGGAATGGTAATTACTGGTGTTTGTGTGCTTCCTAATTGTTTATGGAACAAAATGCTGGGAAGGGTTTGGAGGACCCAGTGGTGGGCACAGAACCTCAGGGGAAGCGTGGTCCCTGCAGCACCTGGTCTCTCATTTATAATCTTTTACATCACATCATTTTACCAGTTGAGTAACTTTTAGGCAGATTACAGTCTCCAGAACTGATCTTTGGAAAACTAATCATGGCTTAACCGTGGCTTTTAAATATTCGATAGGTTTCTGCAAAGAGAAAAGGGAAAATCCATGTGCCGTGGTGTCTGGGGTAAGAAATATGGAAATCTTTGAAATAAAGGTTACTTAGAGTTGGAAAATCTTTTCCAGGGCAAAGGACAGTCAAAGCTTGGAATAGGTTGCCTGCAGAGCTGGTTTCCTCTGGAGCAATAAAGGTGAAAATTTGTCATATCTATCAGGCCCTTCCAGGGCCTGGATATTGGAGTACATGACTTTTATGAGACTCCTCCAGTTCAAGGACCAAATGTTGAGTTTGGGTTTTTTTGGTGGTTGTCTTGTATTTAAGATTATTTTTGTGGGTTTTTGGGTTGATTTTGGTTTTTTGGAGGTTTTTAGCTGTAAAGATGCACAGACCTTTTATAAACATCTTTCATGAAACTAATGTCATGATTTATTTTAATAAAAACCCTTGAAGTTATCGTACATTAACATTCAAAACTGCCCGAAATCACACACTTATCTGGATTTACTCTTTCAACCATTTATTAAAGCTAACATCTATGTCCCTCTGCACAAGACTTGTAACCTTTGAATCCTTTAGAAGCAATTAAATTTGGCACAAAAATTTAAATATGTTTAGCTAACAATGAGGTTTCTGAAGGCAATCTCTGTACATTGAAAAATCCATGTTTGAGATATATATATATATATATATATATATATATATATATATATATATATATATATATAAACTTTTTGTACATGTATGTGTGTACACACACATTTTAAATCTCAAAACCGGCCGTTAAGGCGCAGGTTATTTTGAATGAGATTGGCAGCACATCAGAAGATTAAAACTTCTGGTTACTTTGGATCTTTTAGTCAGTAAATATTGAATTTAGAACAGCCTGCTCATTTTGTGGAGAGAAATAATTTAAAATAAAGCTACCCAATAGGCAAGATCTTATCTAGTAGCAAAAACTGTGTTTGTTAATATTTCCAAGCACGTAGAGCACAGCTGAAGAAAATCAGATTAAAATGAAGCCAGTATTTATTCTTAAGTGGAGTTCACCACTAGTCACATCTTCTGCAGCTGACAGTCACTTTGATGTGCCACTATACTTGATGACATCTTCATATTGATTTTCATCCGTCCTTTTCAGTCTGCCCAATCTACGTGAATTGTTTCCCTTATGTTGAGGGATCACTGCAAAAAGGAGGCTTGGTGTCTTTAGTGTGACTGAAGCAACATTTTCCAAGAAATGACCATTCTGGTAAAGCACTCACATTAAGAGTATCTAATAAAAGTGATTTAATAGAGGGAATTACAAAACTAAGCAAAGTTTAAGTCATCTTATAAATTACAGATTCCTCTGCAGCCTTTAGTTTGTGGATATTTGGAATGTACTTCAGGAAAATGGTTTTGGATCCAAGCATATTCAAAGCATGCAATAAGAACAAAAAACCTGCAAATGAGCTGAAAATCTTTCAGATCCTACATGATGAGGTGATGAATTTTACTTTGGCTCGACTATTAGCAATGACTATTAGAAATGTTGCCAGCTCTGATTGAGGAGCACCAAAATGAAGTAGAAACAGGGTGCTTATTTCGGCATAATTCATCATTAGCTTGTGTGGTAATGAAAATCTGTTAGAGGCTTCTGTGGGGATAATTCTCAGAATAGGTTGAGATAAATCCTGAGGTGACAAGAAGCAAGAATGCATGTGTTATACTTGGAATGAGCTTCCAGGCCGCCCCGGAATAATCCGATAGGTGCCGTGGCAGCATGACTCTGTGACTATCAAAAAGTTGAGCTTATATACAAATCAAAACCCATAAATGATTAGTGAGCATTTCTGATGTTCTGAGGAGTGACTGGGAGATGCAGGTAGAATTGTGACCCCAGGGAAAAAATGCCTTCAGCAGAACCAGTCTTTGAGGGACCGAGCTGAGCTTTGACTTCACACCTTATTTGGACTCGATTTGCAAGTGTAGTTAAAGATTGAAACATTTAAATGATTCCCTGGAGTTCAGGGAAGGGTGTGAGGTAGTTGAGTCTCACAGGTGTTTCTGGCCACATCACTGAACATATTATCATTATATTCCCCCTGCTCCTGTGGAGTGTCCCTGGCTTTCAAACCTGGAGCTGGAGTGGCTGTGTCCATCCAGCTGAGCAAACCTCTCCCATCCCACCCAGTCAGGATGTTAAAGTACAAATGCAGTGGTTGTGCCATGTCAGATTCTATGTTCTGGTGAAAACTGACCTTTGATACATAAAATTAATACCACTGCCCATCTGCAGAGTGAGAAATGCAGTTATTCTCTTAGGTCATCTCTGTTTTCTGTCATTCATAGGCTTTTCCTTGTCTGTGAGAGGGGTCTGCTTTTCTGGGGAGCTTTACAACCCTCTGATGAGCAATGCTGTGTACAGCCATGTGTATTACTGTGCTAGAATTTGATTTGCTAATTTGGGATTAGAAAGAGATGTAAAGAGAGATGTAAAGATGTAAAGAGGAATTTTCCCTTCATATCTCTTCATTTTTTATTTTTTTTTAATTTTTGGAAAAAGAATAGTTGAATATATATACAGTATGCTGGAAATTAAGGTGAAAATATCAAACCATGCTCTTTTAATTCAAGATCATTGGTCCCTCCAGATGTATACAAAACCTTTAACTTCAAAAGCTGATTAGCTACATTATCAGCATATATTAAAGAAAAATAAGATTAGCAGTCTGTGAAAAGGTAAAACCATACCATTTACTCTAAGATTTCAGTGGGGAAAATGTCTTAAAAATCATTAATGCTGTCAAATATTTTCTATTCAGTATAGTTTTCGGTTTGTTTGGGGTTTTTTGTTTGTTTTTGTTTGTTTTTCATTTCCCCCTTTCTGCCATTGTCTGTCCATCAGAAATCAAAAATAACATAAGACCTAAGAACAGATTTTTTCACTGTGTACTGCTATGAAGCAGAAGAATTGTTATTCGGGAGTAGGAAATGAAACAAATTGCCGTTAATTTTTTTCTTCTTGCTTTCTGGTCTAATGCTGTGCTCAAGGCACAGAAACCTTCCTTAAGTATTCTCACTTTCAGTTGATTCTACCTGTATTCCTCGCTGTTCCTCTGGTTTTCTGCCTATTTAGGTGGTTAATGTTGCTATTAGCAATATCTGTACCTGTTGCATGCTCTTGACTATTGGTTATGTACAAGAAAACAGCCCCCAAGGTGGTATTTAGCAGGAATTGAATCTCTAGGTTCTGTATGTTTTGAGGTAGCATTTCATTTCATTCATCCTACACAATGCAATTTAGAAAGACTTGCTAATAAACATAAATTCTAATTCATTAAGCAGGTGGGACTGTCCTGGAAGGAAAATCAAAAAGTTAGACCAGATCACCTGGTTCTTCTTCAGGGTTTATGTCCTCTGGGTTTGCAGTTTCTGTCATCTTTTTAAAGTTTGCTTGTCATACTTGGGTTCAGCACCAGAACACTATTTTTAAAGTATTTATATTGAAACCATGCAGAGACCTTTAGAATTGGTGTATAATTAAGAGTTGAGCAAAATGCTCATAGCCAGACAAATTATACTGGCTAATCTTAACCCAAAGATTCCCCAGATTAGTGATTCTAGATCCAACATCTCTCTGTCCTGACTAGATCTCTATTTTTTAAAAAAATCTTTTTCCTTTTTAACCTATAAACTGTCTTCTGTGGGATTCATTCTACAGCCACCTCAAACGTTTGGCAAGCACCTCTTTTTTCCTCCTTCTCCAGCAGAAGATAAATAAGATACAATTCTGCTGGTGCCTCAGATGGTTTGCATCACTCGAGACAGGCAAGGTGCCTCTGAGTACATCACACTGATGAGAAACGGCTGCTCCTGCTGCAGCTTCAAACCCTTCCTGCAGCCAGGGCTCCCTGAAACTGTGCGCACTGACTGCCCGAGGAGTATCCAAAAGGAGCAACTAAATATTGTGTGTTTGCATTCAGTTTTTTGCCTGCAGCCTTAATGGTGTTTCAGAGATAACCAAGTCATGTTTCTGAGTTTCATTTGTGCGTCTCAAGCTGCGCCAGGGGAGGTTCAGGTTGGACATGAGGAGAAATTTCTTCACAGAAGGAATGAGGAATGGGCTGTTCAGGGAGGGATGGAGTCACTGTGCCTGGGGGTGTTTAATTCAAGACTGGGTGTGGCACTCGGTGCCGTGGCCTGGTTGACCCAGGGGTGTTCAGTCGAGAGTTGGACTCAGTAATCCCAGAGATCTTTTCCAGTGGAATTGATTCTGTGATCCTGTGTGGAAGATAAATGCAAAGATTCTCGTTTAACCATGTACTGTCAAGGGCTATGGGAGAACCAGAAGAAGTTATGAAAATTGTGATGAACCTGTGTGTCTCACATTGGCTGATTCTCTGCCAGCAAAACGCCTGGAACTTGCATCCTTTGCGTCCCCCGTCATCCCACTTCTCTCTCCCATTGTTCACGACAGTCACTGGGCTCCTCCCTGAAGGCAACAGAGCAGCTCTGGGTCATCTCTGTATGTTCACTGTCACCATTTATCATTGTTTGCTTATGCCTTTTACAGAATAAGAACAAAATGGTTAGTTTGTCATGGTTTGACATGCCATGCAAGGTGTTCTTGAGATGCGTTACTTGACTCCAGCCAGTGGATTGATAACATTTAACCACTGCCTGCAAATTCTTACAGATGCTTGTGGGGTTGTCTTGGGTCCTTCCTAAGCAGTGGTGTGTAAACTGAGCACAGGTTGGAGTCAGTGGGGAAAAATGCCTGTTTTTCCTGCTTCAGTTTGCTTCAGTTTGCTGAGTTTCACTTTCAACTTAATCCTTCAACAATGGATTTATTGAAGAAAACTTTCAATTTTAAAGGCTGGAGTACAAATTTGGATTTCACCCATGCTTTGACTGTGGTAATCTCACCTTGCAGTGCACCTTCCTGGAGGGGCTCATAGTTGGAACACAGAAATCTATTAGAGAGCTGTCTTTTCAGTGTCTTGCTATGTTACACAGGAGCAGGTACTCATTTTCACAACACATAATCAGTATTGGAGCAACACTGCTCATACCGGAGTGATTTATGGAGGTTTCAGTATCTGCAGGCTGTTCTTCTGAACAAATGCAAATGTTACTGGAGAGTCTTGGAGAATATTGCTGCAGTCTAAAATCATCTCTGATTGCTTTGTGATATTTTAAGGCTTTCAGCCAACCTGTTTTGGGTGGCTGTAAATGCACTGCAAAGCAGTGTTCACACGAGTGGTGCAGCAGAAGGTATGGCTGCCCTACATACCATAACGGGTAGAAATTCCCAGGATCCCTGCAAGCACTATAAATGAGCTGCGAGCAGCCTGGCTGTAGTAACAGGGAGCTGTGTGTGGCTGAGGAGCTGACTAAATCAGCCAGCACAGTGAGGTGGTTCTGACATCCCAGAAAGCAGGTAAAACACAGCCAGCTTGAAGCTGGCTCAACATCTGCATGGCATAAATGTTGAAGGCTTGAATGAAACGTTCCTGAGCTGCTGCTTCCCTGCTACCAGCTCCTGTCTCACCTACACCTGGTCTTTGAGTGGTGCTGGCACTCATGGACTGCCTGGTTCCAACTGGAAACATCACTTAATACATGCCAGAGGATTTTTGTGTGTGAACAGAATGGAGGATTGAGGCATCACACTCCCCCAAAATTTTCTGTACTCTTGATGCAGGAAAAAAACAGAAATCTCTTAATACTGGTGTATGAAAAACAAACCAAACAAAAAAACCCCTTAATTTTATATGTTTTGTTTGTTTGTTTGTTTGTTTTCTTGTTGTAAACATTGACAGAAACTTTAAAGACGTAGCACATGTTTTTTAAAGAATATTTTTGTAAACAACATTGAGTATTCAGGTAAAGCAGGTCTGTGTGGGCATGCCTTGACTCCAGCTGCAGGCATGATTGCAGAGTGGGTGGCTTTGCTCTGCAGTGTAGTATTGCTGATGGAATTGCCTGATGGAGCTCAAGTTCAGCTTGTGGCACATGCAGTCAGAGGGGTTCAGGGAGCATGGCTGAAGCTCATATTTACAGTTGTTCCTTTTTGTTAGCTTTGGATCAGGTAGTTTTGATCTCAGTGTATCCACCTGGTTTCTTTCCTGGTTTGGTACTCCTGGTCTCAAAAACACAGCCACAACTGAGAAAGACAGGTTTGGATGGAGATAATGTTATCTTATGCCTGTCAGGACCAGGTCTGAAAGCAAAAGGAAGTTTGATTTCTTTAATTGTCGTGGGGTGCTGTCTGTTACACAGCTCGAAAAGGGCAGCCTTTGTTTCCTAGATCTGATAGTTCTGCCAGTGTGATAAGTTTGCCTGAGTAACTTATTCCTCCTTATCTTGTGTGTGAATTTGGATTTCCAGTAAAAAGCAAGGTTTCCCTGCTTATCGCATCCAGCACCTGCAGGATCTTGTATTCAACCTGATTTTCAAGTATTGCCATTCTGAACTTTAAGATCAGGTGGTTGTTTAACTACAGCTTCAAAAACAAACTAAGAATAAATTTTTTTTCCATCTTTGTTCTACTTAATAGTTCTGCTGTTTCTTTGTGTTCAATTTCTTAATAAATCATGGGATTTATTAATTAATAAATAAATAGGCTCTTGAAAATGTTTCAGCTTACCAGGTATGGTACCTGTCGGCTGTGGGTTTGCTTTTAACATTATGTTAAGCAAGTTCCTGAATGACTTTGTAGCCAGATCTTAAAGTCAAGTTTTCAGCATGTTGTAAAATTTAAGAAGTGGCAAACTTGTGTTAGGATTGGGAGATTAGACCAAGAGCCCTGGTAAAACGGGCTGCAGAGTATCAAAGGTGAGAGAAATTATTCTCAAAGTCAGCTAGTTTTCAAAATCCTAGTGGTCTTTCCTGTCAGCATGTGTGAGATGCAATTTGCTGCCACCTGAAATTCACTGCTCTTGGTTGTGTCTGTGCTGCCAGTCTGTCCTTTGTGCTGGTCTCGATGTGACTCCTGTGTGACCTGGTCCCTGCACAAAACCAGCAGAAAATAACAAGAGCTTTGCACCCATGTACAGCTGTGACCTGGTTGAGATGGGATCACTCAGGTTAGTAGGAATGTGATCATCACAAAGGAAGGAGAAGCAAGGGGTTAGGACTGCTCTTTTCAGTGAGAGGGAGTTGGATTGGTTCCTTTCCTCGCCCGTGATGGCTCCAAAGGGGCTCAGTTTTGCTGGCACTCTGAGCCAGCAGCTGTGTGCTGCATTTGCATGGGCTTTCTGCAGGGAGGTTACTCTGGTTGCCCTGATAAGGGGTTGTCTCCAGCCCATACTGGTAACAACCTGGGGACACTGGTGTGCACTACCCTGCCTTTTTACAGAGCAAATCTGTGCCCTTAAGGTGCTTAATCAAGAGCACTCAGGGGTGGGCTCACTTATTTCACACTGTCTCACACACAGATCTTTATGCATGTTAGTTTGCATACAGCAATAAGCAGTATTATTCACTAACCTTTAACGAGCCCATGCTATTGAGATTTTGAGAAAACAGTAGAAACACAACCTAAGAAAAGCTGTTACTATGAAATCAGTTATTTCTGTTTTCATGCCAGCCACTTGTGTTTCAGGAGAAGAAGTAACCTCTCTGTTCCCTGTGCTTGTTTTATCTCCCATCCAAAAAAGCCTTGCCAACAACCTGGTATCTCAGTAAGCGCGGCCTGGTTGCTTGCCTTCAGGAGGCTGCTGCCAGCTGCTCAGCTTTAAAAACTTGCAGACCACTCTCAGAGTTCCTGGGGACGGCAAGGGGCTTTCCAGGGAAACAGCACCTAGGCCTAGTCCTTTTTCCCTCCGTGTGCCATTTCACTCAGATGCCCAAAGAAGACAAGCATATATGTAGCAAAGAAGGGATTTAATTCAGCCAGGCCATGACTGTACAAAGCGCCCTCTGACATGGATGAGGACTGTACAGAAACCAAGACTGCAGGAGAGTGCACTGACAAAAGGAAAGATTTATTGATCTAAACCCTATATTAATATTTAAGCAAGCAAGCAAACAAACCCACAGTGTGCAACCTCCCTGGCGTAAACTTTCAATTTGTACACACAGTTATTTCACAGAAGATTCATTTTAGACAGTGACATCTTGCTTGGTCTGTTCTCCACTGTGTAGTGTGGTTGTATGGCATCCAAGGGCTCGAAAACCAATAAAATCACCTTCCCTGGTGATGCTGAAAAGCCATGTTCTTGTTTTTAACAGAGGGGAACATTCTGACTTGCTCAGTAAAAATAGTGTCTTAAGGAGAATGGAAACCAGAAAGGCTCGGTGGTGAATCCATGCCTCTACTGTACAAATGCTTTTGCCCATGGTTTTTTGATGTGGAAAAAACTGCCACTTTCCTCCCTTGGAATAACCTTGCCATAGATATTCCCGAGCCCTGAGTTGTTTTCCTGCAGAGTGTGTCCTGTTGTTTCTTTTTCAACTCCTTTGACCGGCAGTGCGCTTCATGGTCCAATCACAAAGAAGAAGAGCTAATGAGGGTCTTGGAAGGGGATTAAGAGCATTTTAAACAAAATATTGTCTGCAGGATGTTGGGACTGCTTTGGGAACAAACGGCACAGGAAGGTGCGAAGTGGGGCTTTGATACATGATTTGCCAATCCAGTTGTGACCGGCCCAGAGTGATGTTCCTGTCACATCACGTTGTCCAGTAATTCTTTTGGCAAGTTTTATTTCCTACGGGAGCCAGCCACGAGGAGTGGTGTCCAGGGATAGTGTTTCTTCTCAGGCTTTTTCCATGATAAGCAGTTGATTTTCCAGCATGCAAGTCACACGTGCTGACAACAATCAGATGCACCTGTTCCTTGACCACCGTCCCGCTCCACAGATGCAGATTTAGAGCCCCTTAAAAGAAAGGGAGGGAGGGTGTGGACCAGTTGAGCTGGGTAATTTCACTGCCAGAGCTATTCTTAGTATAAACTCTGTGCTCACATCTAAGTTTAGAGTGATTATAATTATGTTAGAACTTACACAAAAATAAACAGCTGCTGGAGACTGAGGACAGCTTGGGACCACAAAGCACTGAATGCACTGACTCACATGTGGCAACGCTTTTCCTAATGTGCCCATTGGGATTCCTTGCCTAAACTCTACTGCCTGCTTCAGCAAAGTGATTTGCTCTTCATCAATTTCAGCAGAATATTTTTGGTTATTTTTGGGGGGTTTTGTTAACTGGGTTGTGAGAGGTGCTGTCATCTTCTTTTCAGCAATTCCTGTCCTTTGGTTATAAACTGCAGAATTTTCCTTGCAAAGGAACACTATATTTACATATATCCGATATTGTACCTATATGCTTCACATTTTGTTGGGCTGGTCTCTCAAATCTCCAGACTTTTGAAGATGCCTGCAATGGATTTATGGATGTATGCAGAAAGTGTGGGCTGCAGAAGGACAGCGTTCACATTATTGTGCTTACAAAGGGTTTGCTAGCCAAGGGCAAAGAACACTCTTCCTTAAGCTTTCAGTCAAAAACCAGTCTAGACATTTTTATCACATTAAACAGTCTGAAGCATTTAATAGGTATGTGACAGGAAAAAAAAAAAGCAGTCTGAAGTAGCTGACCAGTTTTCTTATGGGAAAAGCCTGCTGGGCTCAAGTTTTTATTCTTTGCAATGGTAATTATTATGCTGGAAATGCTTAACAGTGATGAAGACAAAGCTGGCTTTAGACAAGTAAGAATGTTACCTTTCCTTTCTACGGGGTCTGCTGTGCTTTGGGTTTGATGCTGCTCTTTATTTTGATGGGCCCTGCCTTTCCTGGGCCTGTGTGCCACTTGTTGCTGAGCTGTGGGAGGCCAGAGTGGATGGTGGCAGCCGTAGTTAAGCACCACTTGAGAACACTTCTGTTCATCCAGCCAGTGCAAATGGCAAAACATTTCCTCTCTGTCTCTGCAAGGGTCCCTTTATCAATTTTTATGATGTAACTGGTTATATCTGTTGATTCCCACTGCATTTGATGGATTCCAAACAGGCTGCTCCTTTTTTGACCTCCACCCTCATGTCTAGAAGCAGTTCTTTCACCTTTCCAGGCTTCTTCCCCATTCATCTGTTGGTGTGCAGCGTGGGGCAATACTGAAGTTCTCACTTCCAGGAGCCCTGCCATCCCCACTCCTGAGCTGCCACAATAAATGACCCCCCCTCTGCCCTGGCCTGGCATGTTGGCAACGTCATTGCCACTTCTCTCTTTTTCTCCCCCACACACAGATACCAGCACTTTGTTTGGTTGGTCCTTCTTGGTATATTCCACCCAGTTCCTTCCTTTTCAGCCATATTGCAGTAACCCAGCTTCATACTTGGAATAATCTCTAAAAATAGCCTTGCCAGTGCTATCCCAAATAATTTGAATTTAAGCTTTCCCAAACTATCTGCTGTTCTTTCCTAGCATG
Source organism: Chamaea fasciata (assembly GCF_029207755.1). Lineage (NCBI taxonomy): Eukaryota > Metazoa > Chordata > Aves > Passeriformes > Sylviidae > Chamaea > Chamaea fasciata. The sequence goes on along the minus strand of NW_027094088.1, from coordinate 7,010,302 downwards.
GTGAAAATGTGGCCATCTTCCCTCTGGATTTTAGCTGTGTTGGTCTGTGCGGGCACCTCGTCATGCTGCCTCAGCCCACAACAGTTCCAGACACCCCATCCTTGTTTCCTGTATCTTTTCCTGTTGTTAGTTCCTTCCTCTGCTCTTCAATTCTTTTGCTCGCTCTTCCCCACGCATCCATTTCCCTTCTCTCTGCCCTGATGGTTGTCTGGAATCAGGAATGTCCTCATGGTATGCATGCTCTCACTTCTCCGGGGACAGAGGAGGAAGTGCTGCTCATCTCCCTGCCTGTGTGGGTGTGTTCCCTGTCCTCTGCTTGTGCTGTGTCCCTCTCCTCCTCAGCAGAAGTGGGGTCACAGCAGCAGGTGACAAGAAAGAGGAGGAGGAGGAGCTTGGAGAGGTATCAGCTCCCCCTCTCCTTTCCTGCTGCTTGACACTCAAATTACATCCTAAAGTTAGGAATCCAGAGAAATTGCATCCCCTGACTCTGGTGTCGCCAGCTTGTCCAGAAAAAATCTGAATAAATGGGATTTCTCAGCATGCTGTAGATCTTGGTGTTTATTAGGAGCTGTCAAAGAAGTGTTCCAAATGGGCTGTGTGGGCCAGCAGGCCATACCAGCACTCCTGACTGGCAGGCTGGCTCTCCTTTCCGTCTCCATACTGGACAAATATGTTACATACCAACACTTTTATTTTTATCCCTTTAGGAATACTCTGTCAAACCATCCACTTGGAGCAATCAAAACTCGAGATGCCTTTCCTTCAGAGATTTCATATATATATATATATATATATATATATATATATATATATATATGTATTATGAATAGTTGAACAAGCCCAAATGCATCCAGCAGGAAGATTTGGAGAGGTTGCTGGCTTGGAGCACTCTCCCACCCCGCTCTTTAGTAGCTGACATGCCTGCTTTTACCCCATTTCTTCAACAAGCCATACATTAATATTCAGAGCGACATTTGAGGGGTGCTGTTCTGATGTAATGTAAACAGCTGAATGCCTCAATAATGACTGCATTAGCACTCTGAACTGTTTTATCAGATAAAGTTCTGAGTAGTCTCAGGCAGCCTCCCTTAACCCCAAAGAGACAACAGCTGTCACTTCGATAGCGACTGCTGTGACAGGAAACAGAGCACAATGTCAAGAGAGTTGTTTTAATATTTGATTAGTAGAAATGAATATGCAGATTGCAGGGGTTCTCTGAGGCAGGGATTAGTGAAAGAGTCTGTGATGCCATGTTTTATGCATTCCCACTTTCTGCTTGTGGTTAACTATGAACTTACCAGATAAAGGATTGGGCAATTTTTTTTCTTTATCGTTGATCACATTTGCTGCACAATCTTTCCTATTGTTTTCAGAGCTTTTGGGCAGTGGCACAACAACCATTTAAAAAGAAATGTGGCTGAAACAAATTGACAAGAAATGCTTATTCTGCCACCTACCTACCATAATGAAGGCATAATAACTGAAAGTACAGAATCTGTTGCTTTTCCTCTTGCTTCTCTATGAAATTAAAGATATAACTAAATGATAACCTGGTGCATCTCCACTATGGCTGTCCGTATTTATCCTGCTGGAAAGAGGGCTTCTGGATTTCTAAATTATAGGCAGCAGTTTATTTTCAAGCCTTGCCTAGCTGTGATGCACTGTGTTTAGAACCAGGACAATCCCATCTTCAGCAAAATGCCCACTTTGTTAATGAGTTAGCACTGGGTGTTATTGGTGCTGAAAGGGGTACTTAGCATCACTAATTCTGTAATTAAGACAAGTCTTGTTAGCCTATTTAGAGGGAGGAAGAGGAGAATGGGAAATAGCAAAATGTCCATCCAGGACTCCAGAGCTGTCTGGCTCACCCCTAACTGCAGCCTGGATCCTTTGGCTCCTACCTACCCCAAAGGGGATGTGTGTTTTCCTGAGCAATTGATGATGAGCATTGGTTTTGCATCCAACAGGCAGAGTGACTGGGGTGAGAAAAATAGACAAGTTGAACCCCTATAACAGGGTTTAGGCCAGGCAGTTATTAATATTTTTTCCCTATCCATTAAATGTCATTCTGATTCCCAGATCTGCTTTTTGCACAGGAGTGTTGAAGTGCACTCTGTGAGCCCCATATAGTTTCTTTTCCTGATACTGACTGGGAGATATTTTTTTTCTGTGATGTGAACTTGAAATCTTGGCAGAAAAATAAAATGAAACCAGCCAACTAAAATCTCCATGGGGAACTGCAGTCTGGTCCAGTCACACTTCAGCAAGGGCAGCTCACAGCTCTGCTGCTGCACTGACTTGAGCCTGGGCCTGTCACATAAGGGAGCAGGAAAAAAAAAGCTGCCCCTAGAAATCCCTCCTACCCAGGGTCTGGATTTACTGCTGGCCTGGGCAGAAGGACAGTGGAGAATTTCCATTCCAACCTGCTGATAATGCCCTGCCTGCATTCCCCTACCTTTGAGGTGTGACTCAGGGTTATAATAAAGGGAGATGAAAACAAATGGGGGAGGGAGGGAGGGAGGGAGGGAGGGAGGGAGGGAGGGAGGAAGGAAGGAAGGAAGGAAGGAAGGAAGGAAGGAAGGAAGGAAGGAAGGAAGGAAGGAAGGAAGGAAGGAAGGAAGGAAGGAAGGAAGGAAGGAAGGAAGGAAGGAAGGAAGGAAGGAAGGAAGGAAGGAAGGAAGGAAGGAAGTGCAGATGGCAGGTCTGTGTTGCTTTTCATTCCATATTATCTTCTCCAGTTTCAAGAACTGAATGCAAACCCCTCTGTCTAGGGCGGAAGGTGGATGCTGAGGTGGAATCTGAGCAGCATTGCATCTTCTGACCAAAATCGTCTTACCGATGTCATGGGTTAAACTGTATGATGACAATCTTAAAAGTATAAATGCCCCGTGCATTTCCATGGTGGCTGTAGTTCCTAGGCTTTATCCAGGGTACCAAGAAATTTGTAATTAATTTAAACTCCCAACAAATACCTACTTTTAACACACTGCCAACTGTCAAATAATGAACGCAGTTTTTTGGTATTAATGCATTTTAGACTGCTGGAACAATTGCCAAAGATCACCTTAGCTTTGTCTGAAATTTTAAGCCAGCAATGTGGGTCACTCTTGTTTTCTCAGAAATCATCCAGAAAACCAGCAAATTATAATGTCACTTGCCTAATTTTAGATTTTAACTCAACATCTATGTTCCTCACAGCTTATTAGTTTTTAATATATCTGTATATTTTGAAAAAGATCCTAATAAATCATGCCCAAACTTTAATAAAGTTTGGTTTAAACTAAAGTACCTGACCATAGGAGGGATTATTTCCAACACGCAGGGATTTAGAAGTTATTACAAAAATATGATCTTGACCTTTCATTGCATTTTATTAATACAAAGTCCGGGCCTGTGTCAGTGTTTGGAAACAGACAACTGTGTCCTCAGGATGTGGTCGTGGAGCAGCTGATATTTGTAGTTTGTTTTATTTTTGTTTGAGGTACTACGTTGTGTTCTTTCCAAAACTTTTCCTTGCACTAAAAAAGGAAAGACTGCTGATATTAATGCAGTTTGGAAGTTTGTTTTCATGGTATTTGTAGTTTATAATTGGGTCTTAGAATCTTGCAGTTGTTTTTTTGTCCTTGAATCCCCAAACTCTTGCATTTGTAGTTGGAGTGATGCTCACTTAAGGTTGTTTGGTGTTTATCTGTACTGCTGCCTGAACTCTTTTAAGAATTTCAGTTTCAAGCATTTATTCTTGTCTTCCTAGCGCATTAAAGCACAGGAACCCCTTCTGCTTGAGATCTTCTAGAGCACAAAGCTCCAGAATGAAGCTAAAAAGAAGGAACTGAAATTCTAAATGCCAAAATTGCCCATGATTTTAGTTCAAATCATTTGCACAAACACTTTGTACAGGTGTACCTAAAAGGGAGAAAAGCTACTCACTGGCTTAAGATGTGTTATCAGCAGCAGATTAAACAACAGCAGAAATTAAATATATTATTAATTGCCCAAACACCATATTGAAATCTTGCTTTTTAATAAATCTGACAAATCCTATCCCTTTAGGGTTTGTTGCTGTAGTGATACAAGGTGTCAGAGTTTACAAAACTGTTAAGAGAGAGTCTGAGCTTCAGTAAGTCGGGAAATGCTTGGGATGTTTTGCAAGTGCTACGTGTTGGTTGATTGGTTGGTTTGTTTTATTATTCCATGAGGTAGGCTTTGTTTTAACACTGCCTCCCATTGAAAGCCGCAGAGTGAAGTAATTAAACTTAATAAAAGTCACTGCTGGTTGAATCCAGATACATTGTATACATCCATCACAAGCTATAGCAGTTCAGAAAGGATCTTGGCAGCGATTACACAAACCATTGTTTCCATCAGAGTCCAATTTACTCTCTATTACTACCTGGGGATGAGATGGCTTCCAGGAAATGGGACACTTGATTTCATACTAAACAAATCTTTAACACCTCTAAGACTTCTGCTTGACTAAAGATAAAAATATAGCGCTTCCCACATTTTTAGACAACTTAATATTTTGTATGGTTGATGTTATTGGAATGAGACAAAACAGGGAAGGTTCTGGGGAATGGTTCCTCATCACATGCTCACATTATGAAATGAAGTTTGCCTGACAGACCTAAAGCAAAATGTTCCTGTTAGATGCATACTGAATAATGTGTGTAAATGAAAATCTATTGTCATTTACTGTCTTTTGATGAGTCAGATTGCTAAATCCTCTGTACAATGCACAGCATTATGAGCATTTTCCCTCCTGAAATAATCCCTTGGGGAGATCTGTGCCTTTCCCTTTTCCTCTCACCTTTGCTTTACAAAATCGAGACCATGAACACCAAATTTCCTATCACTGGAAGGGAAGAAGAGTAAAAACAACTTTACTTAGTCCATGAAGTTTGTAGTTTTGTATGACTGGTTTATTATTTTTTAACATATAAGTTTTTAGTAATGTCCAGTTACGATAGCTCTGCATCTTAGCTCACTATTCAAGTCATATCATTTTCTAGGAATATGCATAGATTCTCTTATTGCTTTAGGAGTTCTTTTGAAAATGAGTAAAATTTTACCTTTTTTTGGAACACTTTGGTGTTGCAATTGCCACGGTTTTTTTTGTTTTTCCAGGCATTTCAAGTGGCATCTATCTGAAGGCTCATTTTGGTCAGGAAGGGAAACTAATAAAGCTGGTTTACAATGGTGGCACACAAGGGCTGTTCCCAATCCTATCAAAGATGTGTGACGAGTCCAGATGACTTCGGTGATCAATTCAAAAGGGAAACCCTGCTCCAGTGGCTCTGTATTGCTGCTGAGCAGAGAAATAATTTGCCTTCTTGGGCCTAGAAATGTCTGTAATTTAGAAGTTTGTGAGGAATTAGACCTGAGTGAATCATCTGAGAAGCTTTCCATAATGGCTTGATTTAAATGTATTTCTAATAGTCAGAATGTAGTTTCGTTATCCTGTTGGAAAAGTATCAAAGTTTATTTACAAAGCCAGCACGTCTCTTTATACACCATTCACTTCTCATAAAGGCAAATGCTCTCCCCCCCCAAAAAACGATGAGCGGTAAGCACTTATGTCAAAAAATGAGAGTTTTCAAATGAATAGGAAGGCTGGGGAAACCCTAGATATGAACAAACTAAGAAGCCGTTAGGACAAAAAGAAAAATACTGTGGGGAAGCTGGGAGGTGATGTTTGAGTCCTGTGCTTTATCCTAGGAATTCTACTTGTTAGGATCAGAGGTGGTGACTGAGGAACAGACAGGACCAGGAGCAGGTACTCATTTCTGAGCTCTGCACTGGGCAGAGTTGAACTGGGGGAAATCTCAAAAGATCAGCTCAGAACAGGCCCCTTCTTGTTGTGGTCTAACCCCTCAGCTGCCCCTGCATGCCAGTGCATTCCAGCAATTAAAATGAAATGGAAAACGAGACAAAATGGCAATTGAGACTGTTGCTCGATGATGCATACTCAGGCGCCTGTTGTATGTGTGTTGTTCTTCCTGGACCTTGTTTTGGGGAGAACTGGTTTAAGTTGCTTGCATTAGCTGTGGGATAATGTGTTTAAAAATAGCCTGCTGAAAAACTACTCTTTTAAAAATGGAAAAAAAAAAAAAAAAAACAAAAAACAACAAACAAAACAAACCAGCCAAGTTTGACTGTAGAACAGCCTGGAGAGCTGTGAAATCTTGGAATTGTTTTATAGTACAGTGTGGGCACTGCAGAAATTCAGCAGTTGTGACTCTCCCTCTTACTTTTTACATAGGATTCACACTATAATGGCTTTTGTTTTCTTAAAACTTACTCTGAATTTTAAGTTCTAGAGGTGAAACCAAGACTTCATGTTTAAAAACCACCCTGTCTCTGCATTTTGCTTATATTGATGTCAGTACCTTTATGACTAAATGGATTTGACATTGAGGAGTAAATATATGAAGATCTGACTTTTGTTCAAGTTTCTAGAAACATTTATAGTATTTGAATACGAAAGTACTTCAAAGCCTCATTAAAAAAATGAAAGGAGCATTTTTATAAGAATTTCAGTGCTGCACTGCCTGTTTAGTCATGGACAGCTAGATTTTCACTCTAGTCCACAACTTTGCAGGGAGACTTGCTGGACTGGGATGAACTCCATAAAAAAACTCCCCAAAAGTTAGAGAAGTCTGCTGATCTGGATCTGGTTGTCTTTGTAATGAAGAATCTTGTTTACCAAGCAGGGGTGCTGGTGACGGTTATATGTACTTCAGGGTGGGGAGGATGTCTTGGGGTGAGTGGGAATGGGAAATAAATTCTTTTTGTTTTAAGGTTTTTTTTTAATTGCTTCCTTGTATCTGTAAGAAAAACATTTTCCTGGGCAAGATTACTAAACTCAGCATAGTGTTGGGTGGGTGCTGCACTTGAAACCCACACAGACAGTAACTGGGGCAAGTTTAGCTGGTTGCAATTCCAGCAGTTAAGTGGTGAAAGGGCAAACACAGAGTGTGGAACCTCCTCACCTCTCACTCAGCAGGTAGGGATTCATTCCAGAGGCAAAAATAATAATGACTAAAAAAGAAAATTTACAGGTCCTGTTACGATATTCGGGGCTAAGCAAACTGCGGAAATTGTGAGTTTCTGTGTTTGAAACATGGGGGGGTCAGCTCGAAGGAACTCTGCTGTCCTTTCCAGCAGTGTCTCAACATTGACAGGATGTTTATGGGATCCAAGGAGTATCCTATCCGTCATGCTAGCCAGCCCTGTGGGTTAGTTTAGAATATCACCACTTTCCCCAAACATTTGTCTCCTTCGTATTAACAGAATCCTTTCCTCCTCCTGTTCAGCCACACCTTGTCCTTCTTTTGGTCAAAGAATGAAAAAACCCAGGATTTATAGTCCACATGCCCCAGATTTAGCTTAGTACAGCCAAGCTTACAAAAGAGGAAGACTTTTGTGTTAATTAACGCTCTTCTGGATATGGTTAATTTAGTGTCCTCCCTCTTTGGGTACTCCAGGTGAATTTCATGTGATCCAAATCATGCCTTCAAGGCATAAATCAGTGTTGAAGGAAAGGGAGATACTGCAAGAGGCATTTAACTACTGCACTTCACCTGCCTCTCCCTTGGAGTCATTAATTGACTCCTGAGGTGCATTTATATGAGTGTTCTTTCTGCTTTTGTGAATGGTATGTATTCAGAGGAGTTATTATACTTTGAGAACTCTTAAGTTAGTAAGAAGATTTGATTTCAGTTTTTAAAGGAGGTATAAAAGCTCTCAAATTAAAATTTTGCTGCCTTTAAATTTAGTTCTTTAACCTTCTACGTCTCCCAGTTGAACCTTCACACATTTCATTGTTATTAAATTTCTCTAAAGAGGGTAATTCTTGGTTTTCATCATAGTGAGGATATGTGCATGCACATATTTGCAGCCATATGAACGCTACAATGTCGTGTTTGTTCGTGTTTGCTGGTTGGGATTGGGGTTTTTTTCACTCTTTTAAAACGGCTAAAAAATTGATGAAGATTAACAGAGGTCTGAAGAGTGACACGGGGATATTTTATATTTTAGTTTGGTGATCTTAAAAGCTAACAGGGCTAAGAAAAAAAAAATGGATTTTTGAGAGGAGCGTAAGAAATGTGAGAGACTGAAAAGAGCTCCTCTAAAGGCAGAGAGAATTTTCTTCACCTTCTGCACAGCTGCCAAAGTATAAGACTTAAAAATGTTGTTTGTTGCAATCCCTCCAACTCCTTGCTGCGTGTACTCAAGCCGTTCCCTCACACTTCATCTGTCTCAGTTCATCTGTAAACCGAAGTGACCTGCGAGAGCAGAGCTCGAGAAGAGCTTGGTGAGGTGGTAAATAACAACGGGCTGGAGTCCCCGAGACAGAACCTGACTGCCTGATGAATGATGAGCAATCAGGCGTGTTTTCTTGCCGCCAAACGGCAAGCTTATGCAAAAAGGATGAAAGGCTGTCATCCTGGTTCCTGTGGCAGGGGGTGGTGCTGGGTGACTCTGGTCCAGACCCCTGCCTTCAGAAAGGCAGCTGCCAAAGTGCAGAGGGCTCAGGCTGAGTGCACGGTTTGAAAAATGCGCATTGCAGCCCAAACTGAGGAGCTCCTTCTATTTAATGTCTCAGCGATGAAGTAACAAGTTCATCAGACGGTGTGAGTAACCACATAAAGGCGACGGCCCCTGTGAAGGAGGGATTTCCAGGGCTCAGCCAAGCTAACCAAGGGCACGCGTGTAGTGTTAAGGGAATGAGTCTTTCTGAGAGTTAAGGGTGTGCTCAGGCACTCTTTACATGCAGGTTTCAGGTGCTGGAAGGAGCATTAGGATGTGCCTTACACGGGAGTTCAGAGCGGTTGCAGAACTTGTTGGGTTTTAAATCTCAGTTTGTGTGGGGTTCAGCACCAGTGTAAAAGGGGAAAAGCCATTTATATAGGCTTGGGACTGTGGAGGAGTATTCTTCACAGCCTTAAAAGTGCCTCCACGTTTCTGGTGTTTTAGCACAGAATGTGTCAGTTTTTCCCGGTAGGATGGGAGCATTTATTGCCGCATGAATGTTGTATTTGAATGAACTTTCCTTCTTCATACCATTCTGATCATAAAAGACATTCAAATAGATAGGGGAACAGCCACAACGCCATAAAAATAGTGGTTATCACTTCAGGTGTGGATGTTTTGAGTTTCCTTCGCCCCAAGAACAACCACTAAGTTTCCAACTTGTTGTGATTATTCTGTGTGAACTCCATGAGCTGCATAGAGCATGACCCCATCGTGCTCCTGCAGTGGGGTGGCTGTCCTGTTATCCAAGTTCCTTCATGAAATGAGGGAAAAGCAGCTCTAGGCTGATCTAAACTGGACGAGACGTGAGAATTAAATGTATTAAAAAAAAAAAAAAAAAAAAAAAAAAAAAAAAAAAAAAAAGAGAGAGAGAGAGAAAAAGTTGGCATCTTCCTTGCAAGGATCTCAAAACATCTCATAACCCTTATGAATAAGATGATATTCCTTGCTGGCAGAGTGGCAAGGGCCAAATGCACAGGACTGGCAAAAAGAAAAGAGAGCTTTTGATTAGATATTGGATATAGATGATCTATTTTCTTCAAAGCATCTCTTCACTGGGAGAAAAAGGGTACAGACTAACAGTTTAAATATCATTTAGCCTTTTTTTTTTAAGATTAGGGAATGAAGATCTATTATTTTGAATTTTCATCCCATTTCCAATGAAAATTAACATTTAATGGTGACATGTATAAAAAACTTTCAAGCTGTGTTTTTGATTTCTGCATCAATGACCAAAAAAAGGGCAGGAGATAGGTTAACATGAAAATGTACTTTGCATGTTTTAAGTGGTAGGGTTATTTTTTCAGTAGAAAATTACCAAAATAACTGTTCTTAAAGCAAATGCTGGACTGTCTTTTAACAGTTTTTTTATTCTCATTCACTTTGTTGTTAGATGTTTTATGCAAATGAAAACAAGACAGACAAGGGGCATACTACAAAGGTCTTAAACTCTTTTAAGTACTTGCATTTATTCAGGGTGTAAAATTCAGCCGAAGAAGACATCTCTGTCTGCATGGATTGCCCAGGCTGTCATGCTCTCCCTGGAATAAAGAGTTGCAGACTCTTTATTCCTCTTGCTTGGACAAATTTTCCCGAGCCTTGTGCCAGTGCTGCAGCAGCTCCAAAGCCGAGCTGATCACACTTAACCCCTGTGGTGCCTCTGGGGACAGTCAGGAGTGGCTGACCAGGACAGGCTGAGGTCGGTGGCGTGGCCATGGCATTCTTCATATCCCATCTCAGCACAATTCCCTGACATCCAGCACTCAGCCTCATCTTGCCTTGCTGCTGCCAAGGGTGTTCCCACTCTTTCTGCTCCGGTGTCCAAAGGGATAGTCGGGGTGCTATGTGTGCCAGATGGCATTAGGAAGCAGGAGCCACCACTTCAGATTAAATGAACTTCAGTATTTCAGAGTATTTGTTGGGGCATTTTCTGCCCCTTTCAGTGTAACCTGGAAGGCATTGGAAAGATTACTGTCTTTATTGTAATGCCCATACAATACGACTTCTGGGTTTTATTTTAAATTAACAATTTTGTTCACATCTCTGGCAGAAGTGCACAATACAACTACCTAGTTTTATTTCATGGCCTATACCTCTAAACAGTATTTTTCCCTATGAATTTTGACATACATATTATTCATATCTTGAGTTCTGGATAAATTATGACTGAAAATACCCAGGAATTTATTTAACATAAATGAAATTTGAAATGACAGTTATATTTTGCCTCTGTAGCATACAGTTTAGGATGTAAAGAGAAAATACTCTCTGTCTCTGTAGCATGTGATGTTTTCCAGTAAAAGAAGAAGCATTTGCCTGTATTGCAGTTTGTGGTATTCTGTCACCTAGAGCTAGGTTAATCCCAGCCTCGTTGTACTCTAGAAGTTACGGTGCAAGTGTTTTTCAAATAATTAAGTTCATACATACATTTTACAACTATTTTCCATTTTGACGGTATGAAACAAAAATACTCCTTGGAGGAAAGCTCTTGATTTGGAAATGCGCTATGACTTTTTAGTACTTCTGTGCGAAAGGAAAAGCTAAAAGTCACTTTTTATCCTGCTTGGCCTTTGAAATACTCCTTTTGAAGGACAGTAATTGAATTGTGCTTTTCCATTCCATTTCAGGTTTTTCTCCCGTAATCATGGCAAAACCTTATGAATTTAACTGGCAGAAGCCAGTTCCCTCTTTTATGCAAGATGGAGCAGTGTTTGATAGATATGAAGAGGTAAGAAGCCAGTTGCCTTTCATTTGCTATTCCCTTTTAAATATGCAGAAGTTCTAGAATATTTCATGTTTTGCTTTCATTGTACACAAAGAAACTTTAATTTTTTCTTGTAATACCCCCAGAAATGTCTGTGGGGAGGCAATATCAACACACTTTATTGCTTTATATGGAGTTTTTTTTGCTTTTAAAAGAAATAGCTTTAAAATATATTTAATCTCTCTGATTTGACATAAGCCCTGAGGAAGAGAAAGGGAGAATTGGATCAAAATATCTGTAACGTGTATAAAACTTTCATCTTTGCAGATTCATAAAGCACATTATTAAACAAAGTGAATCCTTCAATTTTTTTTTACTATCTATCAAATGGAGGGAGGGAGAATGTTGCTTTTTTTAATATATAAACTCAGAACCTGCCTATTACAAGGGAAAGTAAGGGAGCACAGAACATTCATATTCTGATTCAAATGCATCATTTGAGAACGGGAGTGGTTTTATCTACTTTAGCAAATCAATCTGCACTCTATCTGAAATATGATTACTATGATCCTGCTTTCAGCTATGCTTTAATCCACATTTATTAAAGGAATGCAAACCAGGGCATTTTACACAGGCAGCAGAAATAAAACGCTGAAAAGTTTGCCTTATACTCAGCACTGATATGCTGGTAAGAATAATTTTATCAGGGTCTGTTTTTAATCTTGTTTGAACAGGAAATCTCTATAAGTTGAAGGTAAGCGCCTTCAGGGATATTAGTATTTTCTTATCTTTTGAAATGTAAGTAAAAGGTATTTTTTATCACGAGGTCTGCCAAGATAGGGATAGTTGGCTCACCCTGTATTTCCAGATTTGGGGCCAGATAAATGAAGTAGATACTGGTGGGCATGGAATTCCTTTTGAAAGGTGGTTCAGAAAAGCTTTCTTTTCCTTCAGCAAATACTTCTCCAGAAACAGCCTGTGAGGACCTAAGTGAGGGGGCACAGCCAGTGTCTGTTCTCTTGCACCTTCACCAAGAAATAGAGAATGGGCAGACACAGGAGAGAGTTTTTAGTGCTCAAATTTCAGTGTGGCATCAGAAACACCCGGTGGGCACCTGGGATGTGGTGACAGGGACAAGGTCAGGCATCACTTGTTCTGCTCTCAGCAGGCACCTCTGGGAGACTCCACACATGGGGTGAGGAGCTGGCACTGAGGTCTTGCTCCTTGAAGCTGAATTTGCTGCCCCCAGAACAGGATCCTACTTTCCCCCTGTGGAGTAAAACCTTGTTTGTCCAGCCTATGATCATCTCCTGCTCCAAGTGTTGCTGCAGTTTATTCCAGGTTTTCTGTGGTACAGTTGGGAGCCTGGTTTGTTTCCTCACAGAGGACTCTTCTCACAAATGCGTCTCAGTTTTCAATTAAGGAAGTCAGGGAGTTCTGGATCCTCTTTCTCTTGAAGAAGTGATTGATTCTGCACACTGTTTTCCTGCATTTGTGCTTAATTTATGATGCTCTAATTGAGGCTGGAGGTGTGTGGAGGAAATTTCTTTTTTAATTCAGCTAATCTGATTTTTTTGCCTTGCCTACTCTCTTTGGAATGCCATTCTTTCCTGATTTCTTCTACAAATCAATATCCTTCAAGCTCTGCTTGTCAGATACCCAGGCTGCAAAGCACTCACAGCATGTACACTGCCACAGTGCAACAGAAAAGTGCTTCCCAAATTCTGCACATTAAAAGGAAATGTGGCCATTTGATCCTGAAGGTGGCGGTGGAAAATTATGTTTTTTACCTTAAACCATTTAATTTTCAAATAATTTTTTAAAGTTCTGTTTCATTAATATTTCTTATTAGGTAAGAATCGCTGCTTCTGTTAAATAAAATATCTTCATTTAGTTGCAGTGAGGTAGGAAAATATTAATTACATGCATTCCAGTGTCTCAAGCATCAACAATAAGACAAATCATTAAAAGTGATCTCTTTTTTAAAAGCCTGCCTCTCTTGCTTCTATTTTTTTTGGGGGGACAGCAAATTCTGCAAGAGGGTCTTTGGAAAGAAATAGAGTAATCCTTTATTTTCAAATGATAAATAATTGGTGTTTGTCAAACTGACTAAAATAATGGTCGGTGTTTTCTTTTCTATAGGAATCTTTTGTCTTTGAAAGCAACTGTCTTTTCCAAGTGGATGAATTTGGTTTTTTTCTGAGCTGGAAAAGCGAAGGAAAGGTATATGACAGTAATGTCAGGAATGTATATGATATGTTATATTGCACTTGATTTATATTCTGGTTTTTAAAAATCTAAAATACTGTGTTAGTTTATGTACAAAAGTAGTCTTCATCCTATTCTTTGAGACTTGACAGAAGTGAAGCATTTAAGTGGGAATTAACTGATATTAAAGGGAAATATACTGCTTAGTGTTTGTTAACAGTGTTTGCCAATAAAATTCACTGTTTGTTTTTGCTGAAATTCCCCGTGGAAGCATGTATCAACAGACCTTTGAACTTGTACCCTTTTTATCTTTTCAGGAGGGACAGGTATTAGAATGCTCCCTGATCAACAGTGTTCGTTTTGGAGCTGTACCAAAGGTACTCTATAGTTACTTTATACTCTTCATTTAAACAAAGAATATTTAAACTGAAGGTGTAATGCAGGATGGCATTCATTTCTTGAAATAATACCAGCAACACAGGTTTTATTTTGCAGTCATAGCCTAAAGTTTGAGGTTTTGAAGTGATTTGTTGTGATTGCAGTGGGAAGGCTCAGTCACCAGGTCTTTCTGATGTACTGCAGGACTCAGGATACACTGAAAGTTGAACAGGCATTCAGAGCACATATCAGGATTTTTAATTATCTTGTAACAGTTTATTGTGATACTTGTTCTAGGGATCTGAAAAAAAAAAAAGGTTTCATTTTCCATATTTTGTTCCTATCTGTTTGAATTTATTTTATCTTCTTACTCCATTGGCATAAAATGTAGAAAGATTTGTTTGCATCTTTCTTTGTGCATTTAGGTGGTCAGAGAGGGCAGCCGGTCACCGTCTGCCTTTTTAAAGAGTATCAGCAGAAGTACTAGCTAGGAGTTCTGGAGAACCCCAAAACTTTGGAAATACGCTCAGTAGTATTCAGAAGGAATACGCAGGATTTTCTGCTCTGAATTGTGGCTCTCCTTCCACCAGGCCTTCAGTTTAGAAGAGTTGTTGTATTTCCTGCATTTCCACTTGCACATGTTAAGTGGTCTTGTGTTGACTGTAGGTAACTATCCCTTAGATATTCTCTTGGAAATCTGTAGACTGAGATTCCTGCCCCACAGAGAAGGGGCATGAGATGTGGCGATGCAGGCAACCCCATGCTCCATGTGCTGACAGCCACACCAGTGTGCTTCAGACTTCAGCTCTGTCTTTAAAAAACTATAAAAAACCCACACTCATTAAATCTCCAGCAGCAGAGCCAAAAGCTTGTGTGACATGTCGCTAAGAAACAGCCAAGAAGTCACAGACATCTATGACTCTCAGGAACTATGGACTTAACTAGATTGGAATAATTAACTTAGAGATTAGTACTGTTCCTCTGTTTCCAGTCCTTGGAGTGATTAATTTTTCTTCTTCGTGATGAAAATATGAGTTCTCACAATCGTGTTCCTAACTGATAGAATATATTGTTTCTTCAGGTTTGCACAATGTTTCTAAGTGAAAGCACTCATTTAAGATGACTGGCAAAGGTTTAAAGGTGTATAAGGAGGTGAAAATGCATTTTTAGCATAGTGCCTTGCATAACAGAAGTGTTGCAGATGTAACAAGTTATTTATTCTGTTTCACAGGATCCCAAAATACTGACTGCACTCGAGGCTGTTGGAAAATCAGAAAATGAGTTGGAAGGACGGATAGTGTGTGTTTGCAGTGGCACAGATCTGGTGAACATCAGCTTCACTTTCATGGTAGCAGAAAACACAGAAATAGCCAAGGTATTTCACAATTAAACAACGTGTGGGAGTCAAAAGAAGAACTCATCAGCAGTGCTCAATTGTTTTTCCTAAGTCTGCCTGCGTGGCTGACTGAAATACCCAGTTTAGTGTCTGCTGCCTCACTCTTGCAAAGGACAACAAACATCCGTGTGGAGCATGTCTGTGTGCCGTGGTGGGAGGAGATAGTGATTTATCAGCCTGTGCATGCACAGTGATTATCAAAATCAGACATGAGACCATTATATATAGGACAGAGCACTCCCTGAGCTGTTCAGTGTCTCTCTGTGGGGGTTTTCAGCAGAACAGGTGATGATGGTGCGGTGGGCCTGTGACAGGGATGCTGAAGGGAAGTGCAATTACTGCCATTTTCCTGGTGGGTGGAGTTCAGCCCATCAAAATTCTGTTCTGATAACCTAATTGTATAATGTGGTTCATATTATTTGAAAAAACAAAAGCAGGAAAGAAAATTCTATACAGTTACGGGGATCCCAGTGTGCCCAGCTTCTTTTCTGTTTCCGGTTGACATGGAACAGCCTTAAGGAAACAATGGTACTTTTTTAACACGTCATCTTTCCTGAGAGCTTGAGATTGCAGTTCACAGCAAGTCCTGGGCTCCACCTGCCCTGGTACTGAGCTGTAAACTGCTCTGAGAAACCTGATCAGAGTGCTGAAAGTACACTGCTAGCTGAGATCCAGACGTTCATGGGGTTTTAAAAGACACACTCTTTGCTTTGCTTTGCTTTTCTGTCTGTATGTATTTAGGGTATTTAGGATTATAATCTGTTCTGCCTGTGAGATAAATATTAAATAGTGGTCAGTATCACACACCTGGTAAATCCCCTCCTTTAAAACTCTGTGCTGAATGCAACATCACTAAATCCCTTGCCAGACCTGGTTTATTCTTCATTGCTTTGGATTCATACCTTTGGAAACACTGGCAATGCTGAGTAAACTCCTTTATAGGAGAAATAGTTGTATAACTTACATGGGTACACTGAATTGATTTTACTATGTGTATTTCCAGCAAGCTCTAAGGGAAATAACGTGCCAGGGTTATGTTTTGAAAGCATTTGAAAAAAGAAGCAAAGCAAAGGAGATGTTGGCAGCATTCACTTTCATGCTTAACCCGGCAGCGTCTCAGATTTATTCTGAAAACAGCTGCAGTTAAGTTTCTCAGCCACCATTAGATCTCAATAACCTGTATTAGACTAATTGGTTTGTGAGAATGTTGCCCCATTACAGAGACTGTCACAAGAGATGAGTTAATTATGCTGTCGAAAAGATGTACTGCTCATTAACAGCCGAGCCTTACAGAAATGGTGTGTCATGCTGCAGTGGGCAGGCTCTGAGAGGCCCACGGAAGTCAGAGTCCTTCATTTGGGAGCCTTTCCACCAAAATATATACCCAGACCTGTCAGCAGTGATGATCCACCTCATCTGATATGATATGTTTGAGGCACGAGGGAGAGCATAAAGCAAATCAGGCCAAAAAATCAATATAGAGCTAAGTTGCCTTCACTGGGGAATTTGGCCTGTACTGTGTTGACCTTTGGTATATGGTAAATACATCAACTTGCTACTGCACTTCTGTGCTAAAATAGAATTCTCTAGGAGTTATCTGCACACAGAAGTGCTTAATTCTTCCTGTTTCGCTCAGGACAAAACATCTTCCTTGTGGAACACAGTAAATCCCCTCTAGAAGAAAAAAGCCTTTGTGTGGCATTAAGTAGCTGCGCAGCTGCTAACTGCAGTTTAAAATAGACCTCAAATTAATCCATGCTCAAATAGAAGCCCCTCCTTTGAAATGACAGAGGCAAGAGTTTGGAGGAGAAGGGGCAATGACTGAAGCTTAAGCTGCCCAGATACGTGTGAGGGTTGTAAAATAGGTGTCAGAAACCTGTGGTTTCTGCTGTCCCCCCTGTTGCCTTGTGGAGCAGAGCATTAGTCTGTACCTGATTGGAATGCTTTAAAATGAGGGATTTGAGTGGCAGATTCAAGCACAATAGCTCAGAACCCTTCTGCCCCAAAAGGTTCTGCTTCTGTAGGTGATGATTTACAGTTGGAAAAGAAGCAGTTGTTACTCACTGAAGGCTGGGTTAAAATGGGACAGAGTAACCGTGAGGAAGAAAATTGGTGGAAATTCCTGGCTTTTTCAGCCTATCCGTGCAAGGGGTGGTAGCACTGGGAAGCAGGTTCTGCCAGGTCCCTGGCACAGGGTGGCAGAGTGGGACAGTCCCTGGAGGTGCCCCTGGTGCTCAGCAGGGCTGGCCACGGCATTGCTGAGCTCCAAGTACAGCTACTCCAACAACAAGAGTGTGTTTATTATCTCTCCACTTGTCTCCAAGCTCCAACTCTGGTATTTACATTCTAGCTACTTAAATTTTATTGGTGTTTTCAGCTGAGAAATTGGTTTTCATTTCCACTCTTAAAACAGCCACAAAATAGGGTGTACTCTGTCTCTGATTGCAAGCAGCTGTCGTGGTCCACTCCTAAAGCAGCTCCACTGTGGTAGTAGAGAGTGACTGTAAAAGGTGGAATTTGAAACCTGATGTTTGGAATCCTGATTAAATCAGTTCATATAAATTATCCTGAGCTAAAATTAACACACACAAAAACACACACACACACATATATATTAGAGATGAGAGCATATGCCTGTATTTTTCTTTTTTACTTCCCAGATGGACTTTCTGTGCCCTAGTAATTGGATAATCTATTTTTCTCAGTCTAGGACAGTTGAAAAGGCCAGTGAGTATTTGGGGATGAATTTCCTTGGGGCAGAAGTTATCTAGTGCTGATGTGAGGCCTCAGCCCTTGGCATGCGGGTTGCCCAGCCAACACCGGCATGAGTCCAGTAAAAGCTGTTGTACTTCAGCAACCCAAAATCCGGACTTCTTGTCTTCTTTGCTCATCCACTCTGGCAATGCATTAAGGAGTTTAGCTCAAAAGATTAACTTAAGTCAGCTTCCTTAACGTTACTTAATATTAGTGCATAGCAGAGGTGAATTTGCCCTGGTGGTTGTTCTTTCCCAGCTCCAGCTGTTTTCCTGGAAAGGATCATCTCTCCACCTCAGAGATTTTGCCCTTCTGCTTGAAAGTACTGTTCCTCATGCCCTGTTGGCAGAGGAGTTCAGTGAACATTCCTCATTCAATTCAAGGAAAACCGTTAACGTTAAAATCATGTTTAGAGGCAAAGCTCCCACCAGTGTTTAGGATAATCTGGCTTTGGGAAGTGCTGATGCATTCCTCTGGCTGTGCATCCGGGATGGGAACAGCCATGGGGGAGACAGGGTGGGAAGGAGAGTGGAGCAACCTTCTACACTGGTTTTCCACCTTCAGTTGGATTTGATCAAAAATAGATGTATTCTACTCGTGTGTTACTGAGACACTGATTCACACTTTGGCTTAACCTGTGAGGCACCAGAATGAACAGAACATGCTAGAATGCTCAATTACTCACACACTGACAAACAACATAAAGGTAAATGCAGGCTTTGTCACACAGCTAACAATATTGATGGGATGGAAGTCAACTGCAGTTGAAAACATTTAATTTTGACTTCCTTCTTCACTTCTCACTTGGAATGAGAATTTTTTTTCCAGTTAAACTGGTTCTGGTAAGACGAAGCACTTCAGGTTGATCACTTTTGTTGGTGTTTCTACTAATCAAACTCCTTGATTTACAAAAAAATTCTGTTTCATAGAATTGTAGAATTGTTTGGGTTGACCTTAAAGACCATCCAGTTCCAACTCTCCTGCCATTGGCAGGGACACCTTCCACTAGACCGAGTTGCCCACCCAGCCCAGCCTGATTTACCCTGATTTTTTTTTTTTCCCTCCTGAAACAAGCTATTAAACATTTGCCCAAATCGTATTGTTAAGAGGACAAATAGAAAGTAGCCGAAGATTCCCATGGGAATATTCCACGAATATATTACAGAAAAGTTCTGTTTTCCCTAAGCTTTGGTTTGTTTTGGTTCTTCAAAGCAAAACTTTTCAAGGAACCTGCAAAACACTCTTGAAGAGATCTCTAGACGCCTTGCTGCTGTTCTCTGTGTCCCACTGTGGAAGTATGTGGCTCATGTCTCATGTGATCAACATTTCAACATCATGACTGCCTTAAATATGTGACCACAGCTTACCTGTACCTAGTATGTTATTCCGTGTTCTCTAGAGCAATCTTCATATCCCAGCCTGCAATTAACTATTGGTGCTTTGCATGTGCTTTTCTGCCTCTTCATGTACATTCTTGGCTGTTCCACTGTGGAATTATCATTAAATTGACAACTTTAGCCCTGGTTCTCCATAGCCAGGAGGTTGATTTCACTGTGAAAGCTCCACTGTGTTTCTCTTAGTTTGCATACAAGAGCAGCCAAAGTGATTCTTCCATCTCCTTTCAGAGTAGGCACCTCCAGTGCTGGAAAAGCCACTCCAGGGTAGGAAGCTTTGTTGAAGTGTGGTAGCAGTCTGGACACATTGGGCAGCTCCCAGTACGGAGCACGTGAGCCTCAGCTTTCCTGATGGAATATTTGAAAGTCAGAAGGATCCCTTTTATCTTTGTAAAAATACTCGCAGTATTTTCACAGCGGTATCCTGCCAAAAATCAGTGCTGCGGTTGGTCAGGGTAGGGGAGAGGTTTGACACTGTCACTCCTCAGGTCTCCTTGCTGTGGCTGCCTGGAGTGAGAGGAAGGGTGATTTTCTTGGAGCAGAGAGGAGTTTTGAGAAGTTTACATTGAGACAATGGGGACATCTGCTGGCTGAGGGCAAGTGCCAGGCATTCCTGCCAGTCCACGTCTGTCTTGGGGAGAGGTGGGAAACAATTCTCTCTGGGCTTCCTGAGCCTTCAAGCTATGGAGCCCTTGGCAGTCGCAGACACTGAACACTAAAATCAGAGGGCAATGCCTCCTTGCCTCCCTGGCTTTCCTGGAATAAGTGGAGTGCAACTCTGGAGAGACTGCACTGGAAAGGGAAGGTAGAATCTCAAGAGGTCTGTGTAATGCTGACCCCATCGGTCAATAAGCCATGCATGGCCTTGTCTGGAATTTCATGAGCTGTAGGCTATGGTGATTTTTAACCTTTCATAATTCTTGTCCTTTTTAACCCTGCCTAAATGAAAGGTTGATGGCTAAAATAGAGCTGAAAGGCCAAAGTTATTTGTGCACCCTGCCTATGTTTCATCGGTGATCCTAACACAGGGTCACTAAGTGCCTCAGAAGCATTTCAGTCTCACAGCAAAAGCTAAGAGAGTGCTTCTTTGATTGATTTTTTCATGCTCCTTCTCCTTCTAGAGATGTTTGACAGTGTTTGATCTTGTCAGAGAAAAACAACACAGTGCTTGTTCCAGCCTGCAGTGTAGGTTTTAGCCTCTTGTGTCAGCCTAAGGGGGTCTGAGCTTAAGGTGCACTGGTGTTTGGTTTTCTTTCTTTTCATGACTGTTGATTTTTAAGGATTAGATATCAGGGTCCAGATCTTTCTATGAATCTGCAATAATATTTGTATATAGGGTGCCATTCAGGAGGCACCTCGGCAGATTAAAGGCACTGAACCATGTTTTGAAAATTGGAAAGTCTTCAGCACTAGCATCAGTAAGAATCCAATGTACCCTGATTTCTATGAAAAACATTTTTTTCTAGGACCAAAGGGTTTCCTATGTACCTCATTTCAGAATTCCACCTGTTTTTGGTTTTCCTCCTTTGCACAGGTAGTGATTTGAAAAACGCTGAGCATGAAAGAAGAGAACTGAGGATCTTTATCCCTGTTACTTACATAGATTTACAGGTCTTTCAACTTCATCTGTAAAATAAGGAGTGCTGTCATAGAATACAAGCAAGGCTGCTGCTGTATTTGTCTGTGTGCTAGCTGAGAAAAACCTGAGTCCTTCTTTCATCCCTCCTGCAAGGTCGTCAGACAAGTGTACATTGAAACTGGGAATGGTTTGTTGCCAGGAAAGCAATATATTACCAGTTTGATATTGAATTTTGTGAGTATCTGTGCACTGGATCACAGTATCTTAAAAACAAGTATGAAGACAGTATTAATTGGAGACTATTCTGGCTCAGAGGGACAAAAATCTGTCTGCGTTGAATGTGTTGTTGAATTTGGTTTTTTGTCGTATTGCTAGTTGAGGTGGGGCCGGCTGATAACCGTGGGCAGCATGTGATGAAACACTGCAGAACCCGTTCTAGCCTCAGGCTGAAGGGAGGCAGGCAGATGCTGCTCTGTGCCGTGGCACAGATGGGCAGACGTGGTTTTGGAAGTGCCTCATCCTGCCCAGGGCACATCACGCCAATGTAAAGATGATTCTGAGCTGGACAGAGACTCTTGGGTCCCTCCTTTGCTTTCTGCCAGCAGAAATGTGATGCTTTTGTGGCTCATCAGTGTTTGGCTGTAGGTTTGTGCTCTTTTGCTCCAAGGGAGTGTAACTCCTGATTTGACATCTTTGTCAGGGAAGGGCATTAACACTGAAAAAAGGTTAGGGAGACCTCTAAAGTGGGAACCATCAAGGCAACTCCTGCAAAAAAATCACTTGGGAAGTGCTTAGTGTATTGATTTCTCTCTTCACTTGTGTTTTTTTCTAGCAGTGTTCTTTTTTGGCAGCTCTTCTAGATGAGCAGAAGTAACTCCTATGCTGAGTGGGGGCCAGTCTTACTTTTAAATGTTAGGCTTTTTGTATCTGGTGTAGTCGTAATCCATTGCCTTCAAATCAGAATGTATCAGTAGATGTTTGGTTCCAAATGAAATGTCGATATGGTCAGCACTGCACCAGTGGTGGTTTTTGGGCAGAAAAAAAAAATGGGAGAAAGCCTGCAGCTTATTCACAACATGCATTTGGTGTAATTTAATTGTGCAAGGGTTTTTTGTTTGCAGTGAACGTGCCACTGAGTGGTTGGGCCAGTGTTGGAAGGCTGAGGAGTGTTGAAGGGGTACGGACCAATTGAAATCATAAGAGGACAAATGGTTGTATAGCTGTGACAGTGTTAATGCAGCAGGAATGTTACATTTAATTGATTTAAACAGCAACAAAACAAGCAAAGCTAAACAAACTTAACAAGCCAAACCCCCTCAAACCCAAAAACAAACCAAAAAAACCCCAAACCCAAACAAACCACAAACTCCAAATGTAGGTAGTTGACAATAGTTGAATTTCAACAGTTGTAGGAAATTGCAGTCTACGCAAGATTTGTTCAGGCATTTACCTTGGAATTATCACAAGCACCATTCCTTTATCATCTGGGGTGAGGGAACATTTGTAGGGAAAGATAAGTGTTTCCTAAATCTGTCAGTGGCTTCTAGTTATATCAGTTCTAATAAATAATATTATCTTGCCCCATGAACCTTGCTTGCTTTATCTTCCTAGGCAGTCCCTTCAGCCTATGACTGCAAAGTCATCTTACTCATGCTGCTGGAAAAAGAGAGATGAGAGGGCAGTTTGTTGCATGGGGGGTTGTTATCAAGCCCAAAAGCACACCTAAGAAAACTCCAAATACTACTTTTTTTCATAAGTGATAGTTTTGTTTTTCAAATGATTCTCAGACACACACTAGATGTATTTAAAGGCATATTTTATGTGGTACTTATTTAAAAGATCACTTTAAAAAGAACACTTAAATATTAACATATATCTTAATCAGTGACTGCTTTTCCTAAAGCGAAACAGATTTAATATTTTATGAGTACAGGGGTCTCCTTAAGTGTGTTGTTTATCTGTTGAATTGACATCTTAGACCTTGTTTTAGCCCCCAGGGATTTGCTGCCTGCAGTTTACAATATGCCATTTCCCAAAGAGGTTAGTGTTCCTCCAATATAAATCATGATTTTTTTTCATCTGTCTTGCAGATGTACAGCACTCATTCATGAAAAGAAAAATACACTCATCTGCATCTATTTATAAGTGTCATATTCTGGATCCTGCCCAAGTCAGCTCAAGCTGCACACACAGCATTTGGCCAGAAGCAAAAAGCTCCTTTATTCAAAAGGTTAATGTTTAGCCGTGGACCAAATCCCATCTCGATTCCACCAGTGTAAATTGTCAGTTGAGTAATCCCAGTGTTACAATGGCATAATTGAGATCGAACTTGGCTTGTAGCACTGCCATTTTTCCCTCTTCCCATGGCTTTTTCCTGCCAGGATCCTTGCTGAAATCCATGAGTGTTCATGTCAGGGCCTAAGCCTGAAGCTGCTTCTCTACAGCTCTGCAAAGTCAGGGTGCAGGCTACAGCAGAAAAATAGATCCCTAAAAGAGGAATTACATAAATAAGTGCTGTAATGCTGCTGCTGGCTGGAAGTCATCCCAGTGATTATTTGGAATGTTGTGCATTTTAAGGATGAAAACAAGCGGGACTTGAATATATAACAGGGTGTTAGATGAGGTTGGCATCACTGAGTGATTGTTGTGCCCCTCCATGGTTTACTCTAGCTTATTCATATTTTATTTCATTCCTTTTCTAAACTGGACCAGTGAAATATGTCCTCGCACACTGGATAATGGTGCTCAGTAATAGCTGATATTACCCCTCACCACCAAAAAGGAGGCAAATGTTCATGTAGGATATAAATAGAGGCCTTAATTAATCAGTCAGTGGATCACTTGCCCTGGCTGGCAATAAACTGATTTATTAGCACTGCTGATACTGCCTGGAGCATTTGGAGGAATGGAAAGCACAACCCCTTTGTCTAGTGGAGGATGAAATAGTAATGGGTAAAATGGATGACATGTGGCTGCACTTTTCCATGATGTGGGCTGTGACACGGGTAGTTTTTTCTTCAGCACAGATTGTTAACATTATCCATGGCTTCAAGGAAGAGCCTTCCCCCAAAACAAACTTTCCTCCTTTTTCCCTCTTCAGTTTTCCTAATTTGGTGTTTTGGTGTTTTTGTGCTTTTCAGCAATGGGTAGAAGGGCTTGGATCCATCATACATAACTTTAGAGCCAACAATGTCAGTCCAATGACGTGTCTCAAGAAACAGTAAGTTACTTTCTTTCCTCCGCTTTCTCCTTTATTTTTCTCTCCTTGTATTTTCCTTGTTGGAATTGAAAAAAAAAAATTGTTTTTCATAGTTTGACATTTACAAAACAGTGTCATAAAGAAAATGGTGTTAAGTGAGTTAAGAGTTTGTCTTTTATTGAGACCAAAGATGCCTCAAGGCTATATCTGGCACCTGCCCAGGAGAAATTACAGGAGAATTTATGACCGTTCATTTGATTTATTGTAGTGTATGTTTTAATTATTGGCTGGTTTGTTTTTTCCTTGATGCATATGCAAGCAAAACCCCATGAGACTTTCTCATCTTCACACTTGTGTTAATTGCTGTACTGATTTTTTTAGGCTGCTTTTTGCCTTTAGAGTTAACTGCCCTGCCTCAAGCACTAAAAGGTTACAGAAAAATGTTTTTATTGCAGAACAATTATATGTTTGTACTCATTTACAGACATGGCAATAAGTTAAACATAAGTATCTAGATCCCAATTGTAATAAATAGCATTTTAAAAATATTTCATTCCTAATTTCAGTTGGATGAAGCTGGCCTTTCTAACAAACACAAATGGGAAAATTCCAGTTCGGAGGTAAGCACAGTTGGGGAGCTCTAGGTTTTTTCAGTTCCTAGTTCTATAATTTGCATAAAATGCTGTGGCTTAATGGTGGAATCTAATATTAATTTTATTATTAATACACATATAAGAGTAGAATACAGAACTAGATATTCTTATCTGCCCTCCTTGGTAAGCTAGGCAGGACATCTTATCAGCCTAGTAATTTTTTTTTTTTTTGTGCAGTCCATTTTAATGTACATATGAGTTCTAATAGTTTTCAAAGTCACTTAGAGTTACGAGCATCAGATTTCTCAGCCTAACATTCCTCAAACCCTGGGATGGGTTTTCCAGTTGTAAAATTTGATAAAATACTTTAAAGAAAGAACCATAAAAGCTTGCAGGCAAGGACAAAAAGGTACTTTTAAACTGTAGTTCCTTGTAAAAGAGACGTATATGCGTCTGCCAAAAATGCTTCTGCTTTTATAGGAACCCCCAGGATAATATTTGGTTTTGTCCACATGGTAAATGAATCATTGAGTTACTTGTTGTCAGGAACAGCAAAGCCAGAACAGCATCGTTCTTTCTGTGCAGCTATTAACTATTACAGGTTACTGGTTTTCAGTCCTCTTTGGCCAGGCAATAATACTCCCCCCTCCTGCTCTAGAAATTCATTCTTGCTCATACATTGAGCTGCTTTTCTCCTCATAAAGTACACGCAAACCAGATTTTTGAGGCGTGTTGATTTTTCATAAAGAGAAACTCGCAGAAGGGAGCAAGAGGGAAGGCTCTGTAAGGTAAGCCTCACACAACGTTTATTTTTTTCAAAGAGGAAAAGAGGATTTTGCATCTATAGAATCTGCAAAAAGACAAAGGGCCTGCCATGCTGCTTTCCAGGTTTCTTTAGCTTCAGGACTCAGGTGACACCTTGACAGTGTTAAAGCTGCTTCAGTGTATTAATCTTCCAGTTCTCACATGGCCAAGTCCCTGCTTATTTCTCAAACTCAGCAGCCATGAAGCATCTCCTGTGCAGAAGTCCCATGAGGAATATCATCAGCTGGAGGGTAATGATGAGGGAACAAAACCACAGGGACAAATCAATTTTCAGGACTTTACAGCTTCATGCCTCTGTTTGAACACAGAACCCTATTCCACAGTATGAATTTATAGTGTGCTAGCTTGTCTGAAACTGTTTCTGCCTTTAAATATTTTACATCACGTTTAGTGAGGCATAAATTCTCTCTGTTGTGCTGCAGCATACTGATTTGTGTATGCAGACTGTCTATTGCTTAAAAATCCAGTTCACTGGGTCCAGTGTATTAAATCTTTGAATCTGAATTTGCACTATTTACAGGTTAACATAAATCAGCCCCTAGCAGTTGAATTTATTGTAAAAGTGGGTTGCTTATAAATTCATAAGGGATCTACTATTCCATGAAGCTGAATCTCCTTTGCATCTGCATAATCCAAGGGATGTGCTATCTTGGTGGGGGTAAAATGTGGCAAATTTTTGGGGTTCACAGAGGAAGTGCTGTGTCACCCACCTAAAGGATGAGGAGAGGTGTCAGTGAGAAGAGGAATATGAATGGAGGAGAGAAAAAATCAACCTGTTCTGCAGAGCTGCACTGGAAAAGAGGGAGAATCAGGGCCCTGATGTAGGATGACAAGGCCATGGGATTGGCCTGATCCAGCAGGAGCTGCTGATCATAGAATGGGACACACACACCCAGGGGTCAGCCTGGCCTGGAGGATTTCACTGCTTCCCCCTTTCTTTCAGAACCCTCAGTGCAGAGAAGGGAAGTGGAGAGATCAAAGGGAGACAGGAGGAGGGAGACGCGTAAGGAGAGGGATGTGTGTGTGAGGATGGCAAGGCAGGAAGCACTGTGAGCTGAATGGCTCTGCTATGCAAGGGCCACCAAAGTTTCACATTTGCTACCCAAGCTTCCCCCACCGTACCTCTGTCACTGGTTTAAACCACTGGTGCTCCCCCTCCAACTGACCTTTCCCTTTTACCAGTTTTAAATCCACTGTTATTTATTCAGCCCTGCTTCCTCCTCCTCCTCCTGCTGCCTGTAGCAATTGCTGTAGCTCTGGGGATACAGATGGGAAGGTTTCTCTCTCAGAAGCAGAACCCCCAGCAGGTCTGTTCAGCTGTAGGAATGTGTACCACCAGATCCACCCGTATTTCATTTTTACACAGAAGCGCAGGAAAACACCAACAGGAAAAAAAAAATCTCACCTGTAAGAATCAGAGGTCTTTGCATTTCTTCCCAAGTTTGAAACAAATTTTGCAGCTATCACATTGCCCCATAGGGAATGATGAGCCCTGAGAAAGTGACACCCCTCAGGCCTTTGGGTGTAAATGCCATAAATATCTGTGACTCCTAGGCTGTACAGTTGGGAGTTGCAAAGTCACAAAGATTTTCCTCAAGCTACTTTTGGATTTTAATGTATTCTGGGGCGTAGATCTGTTGCTATCGATGTACTGTGTTTGGGAGAGAAGAAATTCTGGCTGTTAGCAGTGTGAAAACCTTTAGAAGAGTAGCACTTTTGCCTTTTGGGCTTTAATAAATTTTAGCAGTCTGAGTCTAGAATTACATTTACTGCTCTTGCAAAGACATTTGTAAGATATTTTGTATGTTAAGATTTTAACACTACTGTAACAGATGATGAAACAGGTCAGTGTTTGTTAAGAAAACAAAAATCTACTTGGTTTCTTCAAGTTTCTGCTGGCAGAAAATAGATTTTCTATGTGAGTGATTTGCACCTGCTCATCTAGAGCCTGGTTAGAAATTAGCTTTGCTCAGTCTATGCTTCTCCTTTTAAGAAGGGAGAATTTAAATCCTTTTATAATAAATCCTTTAATAAATTTAATCCTTTAATTTAAAAGGATTCAAGCAAGTTTAGGTTCCAACTATGAAAATACATAGTAAAAAAAGACAAACTAAACAAATGAAGCTTAAATCTGTTTTTCAGTAGTTTAATTAAGCTAGTTTGAAAGTAGAGATTTTAAGTGTGTTTTGTATTGATTATTCCAGAGTGTCTGGAAGAAGTCTGTTTCAATACTTCAGTGTTGGTTGGAAATCAAAGTTAGACGATTCCTTGTACAGGGTAGGCAGGTCGAGCCAAGCTGATAATTTCATTTGAGCCATGGTAAAAGATTGATTTCCACAGGTTGTGCTGGCTTGATTTTTGAGGTGATGGTTGGAAAGTGGTGAAGGTCTGAAGTGACAAAGTCATTTAATCCATCAACAAGCATGGTAGATGGATATCCCTTAGTCTCAGAGTTGGGATGTATTTTAAATATTTATGAGGAAGTACACTGACATGTTACCATAAGCCCCAAACCACTGTAGGTGGAACATGAGGAGTAAACACCTGTAGGTGTCAAGATGAATGTAAATCTGCTAGGATGAAGTCTCTTCTGATAGAAGGAAAAGCAATTTTATCTGCAATAGCCTTAGCAAAATGAACGTGTCACGCAGTATTTTTACAGTCTTTTTTGATTCATGCAATCTTCTCTACACTGCTGCTCTCATTACAAATTACTGCTATGTTTGCTGTCAGCTTTTGTGAAATAAAAAGATACATTTGGCATCAAAAGTAAGTTCCCTGCAGCCATGGAATCTTGGCTCACATCTGAATAATTACTTACACCAATATTACATGTTTTACAGGACATTTATTATTGGAGTCCAATTCATTACAAAAACCAGAAATTTACAGGGCTGGAAATAGGTTGTAAATTGTAGAGCTAACATTACTCTGTGGTTTAGAATTAGCAGGAAAAATAGCTGCCTGGGGATTTTTTTAAGAAACAAGTGCCTAAAGTTAAACTCAGTCTGTATTTTAGTGAAAATATCTTGGTACTTATCAGCTTTGGAAAATCAAACAGCTAACTTAAATGCCTAAATAGGGACATAGAAATCTAACTCTTGTAAGGACCCAGTAAGAAGAAAAACATGGCTAAGTTTTGTTAAAATATTTTTTTATCATTTAGATATTTTCACTTCCTGATTTTAATGTTATTAGTATGAAAACATTTACATAGGCAGTTTAGAGTGTTTTGGAGAATAAAACAATCGTGAATTGCTATGGCAACAAATAGAGGCAACAATTTGTTTCACGTCTCTTGCCATGTGAAATTATTTATTATGCATGAGATTAACTAAACGTCTCAGCAAACGTTTGTCTCGCTCGATGATAAAGAGCAACACGTGCTTATCAGCAGCCATAGAGTGTTTCCCAATGTACAGCTTTTGTTAGAGATATATTTTGGAGACAGGCTTCAGTTTTTCTCTCCAGACTGAGACACCAAGATCAAGGGCTTGTGAGTCCCAGCATTTTAGCTCAAACCCTAAACAGAAGGCAGGAGACCTGTCAGGTTTGGATTCCCCTTTCCACACCCAGAGATCACTCAGATTCCTCTCAAATGGAAACAGAAATAGACCACTCTCACATTAATCATACCAAATAACTACGTTTCTGTGGGGTTTATCTCATTCCAAGTGAAACCAGTTTGCCAGTCGTATGCATGGTGAAATCATGCTTTGGGAAGGAGCAGGATGCTCATCAGTTTTGGGGGAAATATTGCAGTGGCAGCTGGGGCCTATCTAAAGAATTTGTGTGTAGCATGACTAGGGCAGGATATTCTCAGTGGCTGTGAGGTGAGGGAGCATCCAGAGGGAGGAGGGAATGGGATTTGGTGTGTGGCTGGGAGTATCTTGATAGCACCAGATGCTTGAAAAGGAAAGAGGAAGGAAGCTGCCTTTGGGAACAGCCCACTCCAGTTTAATGCCTGGAATGGAAGGGAAGTCACCACAATCAGGAATGACCAGAGACACGAGTCTCCTCCCTCGGAGAATCTGCTGCTTTCTAAACAGTCATTTATATCAGCACAGAGCTTAAAAGAGAAGGAAAAAAAAAAAAAAAAGAAGAAAAAAAAAAAGCTTTGGTTCTGTATCCCAGTGTACTGGGGGGAAAAAACCCTCTTTTGTTCTGTTTGCAGTTCATTATTTTGATGTATTTTCTAATGGCTGGCTTGCAGGCAGAGCAGTGCTGCTCTGCAGAGCTTAGAGCGCTTCTTCAACTGCACTATTACTTGGAAGCTGCTTACGTTCATCAATTGAAGCCAGAGGAAAATGTTGGCAGTAAAAGCAAGAGAGAGAACTGATTGTTTAAAAAGTGACTAACATTTCTCTGTTTTTTTTTTTTTTCTCCACTGTTTTTTGTTTTAGCATAACCAGAACCTTTGCATCAGGTAAAACAGAAAAAGTGATCTTTCAGGCACTTAAGGAATTAGGTCTCCCCAGCGGAAAGGTATTTAGTGGTTTTTGTATACTAATAAAGTGATGACTCATTCATGTTTTTTAGCTGTAATCTAAGTCATTTGCATCACAAAAAGCGTGCTTATTGTGTGTTACTTACTAATCACTGGAGGTTGTTTACTAGAGCCAAAAAGTAATTAAATCTGTATGGCACAGAGGTCCTTAAACCTCTTAGAGGAGGCTTCCCTTCTTTTCTGTCACAAACTACCTTTTGTTCACTTATGCAAAGTATATAACCACGAAATATGCATGTAATACATTTTTTTTGTTGAATTTCTTGGACTCCTCCTACTCTTTGCTCCTCTCCTTTGGAGAGCTGCTCTCCAGCTCTGTTCCATTTGCAGTGGGAGCCCCTGCCAGCAGCCCCAGAGAGGTGGTGGCTTGAAATTTTTGGGTTTGGGTTTGGTTTTTTTTAAGCTTCAGGAAAAAAAAAATAGATTGTTTTCCAGCTCTGTGTTTATGCAGGATTATTGTTACTGTGAGGTTGGAATCCAAGCACATCAAGCAGATCTATGATAAAGATGAATTTAGAATTACTTTGAGAGAGTACAAAATAAACCAGGTAAATTTGTACTTGAGAAGGAGCTAAACCAGTTCTCAGTGGCATTTTTCTGATATAAGATACTCTCTTGGGAAAAGAGCACATAAGCTCCCTTGTCTGGATAAATATACCTTTGCATTTTGTTGCAGAATGATGAAATTGAGCCTGCAGCTTTTACTTACGAGAAATTTTATGAGCTCACCCAAAAGATATGTCCCCGAACTGACATAGAGGACCTCTTTAAGAAGATGTAAGTTCAAATTTATTATAATCTTGCTTTAAAGACATTTTGTTGTATTTTTAGTCCCTAACTAACAGTGAAAGAACACTGTAAAATTTATCTTGAATCCTAATAGCATCAGCAGTACTTTAGAACAAGCTCCAGTCTACGTTTTTCCCCTTCCTCCCTTCTCAGACTGTTAATGTAAAAGTTCACTCTGTATTTTAGAGCAACTTTTACATAGTTAAAGGAAGCACCTGGAACAATTTTTTTTTTTGCATTTGCTTTACTAACTATTGTAATTTTTAACTTGCTCGTTTAGGTGACTAACACAGTATGTAAACTAATTAAATTAAGTAAGAAATTTGAAGTTTGAAAAGTCTCTTGGCCCAACTTATTCTCAGCTGGAGGACTTACATGTTGTTTTGTGAAGTAATGTTTGTTCAGTGATAGGAGGATATGTTGTGGGAGATATACTGTGCCCAGCATAGACAGTTAGTATGTTTTCTATGGTTGTTCATTTTGAGATTATAGAGCTGCTTTCAAATAGAAAATAGTAGGCGGATTTAAAAGTATCAACAATGTCAACATGTAAATCATACCTACTGTAGCATCGTGTATAAAAACTTACATTCTCTAATAAATTCCTTTTCAGCAATGGAGACAAAACTGATTATTTAACGGTAGACCAATTAGTGAGCTTTCTAAATGAAGTAAGCTTTTTCATACATTAACTACCATACAAGTCTGTCTGCAGTGGCTTGCTTCTTCCAATCTTCCCATTGCATGCACCATGCCATTATTTGCCACGCTTCTGATCTGCTGATCTTTCCATTTTGGTAACATCCAGGTGCAAAAATCAGCTCCAGCCGTGTGTGGTGTTGTGCTTTCTACATGTTGGCTTTGCAGTTGCATCTGTTGATTACTTGCTGCTGTGTTGTTATGGTGTGTGTTCTGTGTGTTTTATGCTTTTTAAACTGCTGCATTCGATGCAGTTTCCACTAAAATACATCCAGTATTTTATTGCAGGCAATTATTTTACCTGTAGGCCCCAGCTAAATATATCTGCTAGTCCTTCTAGAATAATAGCAAAAGTGAAGTAGGCGTTTATAAACAGGAATTTGATTCTCCTCAGCAGTATTATTTCAATCTGTTACAAATCTAAGAGCTAAGAGGATATTTTAAGAGTTTGTATATGATTTTTAAAATATCACGTGTGCAGAGTAAGAGGAAATACTTTTATTGCTGTGTTTCGAGAATACAATTGTTGGCAGAAGTATTTAGAATTTCTTAAAAGCATCATGAGTGTGTGAAGTAGTTCGATAAACAGTGTGGGGTTGGCTCTTTTCTATTCCTAAAGTACAGTAAGTTATAGAAAACTGACTCATTTGGAATTCCAGCAAGAAGTGCACTGTGTGGATTTGACAAGAACACAGCCATGGAAAACAGACACATCCCGCTTGGTTTTGTACCAGTAGATTATTGTCATACCGAACACGGGAGGCTGCCAACCTCACTATGTGACATTTTTAGGTGAATTACCAAAAAATTTTTCCATTTAATTTTTTTTACTAGTTATAGTTTAATTTTATATACGTTTATATATATATATGTTTATTTATTGGATACTTCAATATGAAGATCCAAGCTGTAAGTTCCCTATATATCAAATTTAGAAGATCATTTTATTTTTCGGTACGGAACGTGTGCCTAACTCTTCACTAAACCTGAATTGCTTGTAGAAAGGGTATCCAAAAAGAAAAGACAGAGAGGAGATTAACAGCTTGATTACTTAATTGGGGTTATATACTTGGGTCTTTCGTTCATATCTATTGGCAGGTTGGAGCACAGGCTTAATCTTACTGCTGTGAGACATCCTTTTATCACAGCTATTTACACAATTCAGTGTCTAAATGTTTGCAGGGCTGGGGTCAGAGCTCAGGCTTGTCATTTCTGCTTCTACATTGGAGAGGGAAAGGATAGTGTTTGTGATTTAAATTATAAGTTATCCCTTTAAAGCACCTCAGCCCCCAGTTCACCTGTAGTGCTAGATGCATTTTACTGCTTGAAGGACACAGCCCTATCCCCACTTTAAACCATGTTAGTTTCTGATTTTTTTAGTTTCACTCTTCATTTTCAGGTAAATTACTATTTTATCATTATTTTAAATTTGATCTCTAATTGTTTTAGTTTAAAGTATAGTTCCTTGAAGCCTAAACTTCTGAAGAAAAGCTGCCAGCATTGGTACGAACCTCCTATCTCCAGTAACTGATTGAAAAAATAAGATTGAGCTGTTGTGCTCTCAACTTTATGTTGCTTTAGCAGCTCTTTTTACAGAAGTAGAAACCTTATTTCACAGGTAGTATTGGGGGAAAATGCATCTTGTTGCCTACATTCATATTGACAAAATACATTTTGCAATTGGAAATCTTGTGGTTGGCCCCTTTAGTTGGCGACCAGAGCTGGGAAAAATCAGAGTTGGTTTTTC
This sequence comes from Chamaea fasciata, assembly GCF_029207755.1. Taxonomy (NCBI): domain Eukaryota; kingdom Metazoa; phylum Chordata; class Aves; order Passeriformes; family Sylviidae; genus Chamaea; species Chamaea fasciata. Next base: position 6,976,998 of record NW_027094088.1, on the reverse strand, counting down.
TTCTAGAGTAGGACATTCATTCTGGTGACTGAAACCAATGCCTTTGGTCTGTGTTGGAGGTCTTTTGGTCTCCGAACAGAGTTTAAAGTTTCGGCCATAATTTGAAAGGCAGAAAATTACCCAGAATGAGCCTCCTGAAGGGATCATTTCTATCCCCTTGGCAGCTGGCCAGCACTGCAATTAGCAGTGGTGTCTAATGCTGGCAAATATAAAAAGGTTATTATCATTACATAGGAGAGGGGAGTTACTTGGCAGAGCAACTCTTCATGAGACTCTTTAACTTAAATTATTTTGAAGTAACCTCCAAGGCATGCTGCAGAAGCTCCAAGTGTTATGGGTTTTTAAGAGAGCATGAGGATATGCTACTGGGTATGAGAGGAGAGTGAGCAGCTTTCCTGGAATTTTTCCAAACTCCTGTCTCTGTTTGACTTTTAAATGCTGCTGGCTGACAGATGATTTAATTGTGCTTCAGTATTAAAGCTTCTGGGAAGTTTTTAAAAACTTAATTGTTGTCATGCACCGAGTATTTTGTCTAGATCTCCTATTTTTAGAGTCAAATTTTGGAAAAAAAAATATAGTAGAAAAGGGACAAAGGAACTGAAATCACTACCATTGAGATTTGCTCCTGCAGTTCATTTACAGCAATAAAATAACAAGGCAAGTAACAGTTAAAATGGAATTTTCAGTAGTCTGACCAGGACTCATCCATTCTTTTGGGAGGGAGGCATGGGGAGATCCTTTTCTATTCCTAATTCCTTGCTCTTCCTCCCTCTCTCTCTTCCACTTGCTTCCTCTTCCTCCCTCCTTCCCACCCCCCAGCTGTTCATGTCCCCAAAAGGGCCTTCTCACCACTCCCGGGCAAATCCAGGAGGCAGAACTGGTTTTAGCACTTTCAGCTGCTGTGTCTCAGTCTGTACCCACGCCAAGGTGCTGGAGGTAACCTGGGGAGGCTGAATGAGCTTTCTCTCTTTGCAGAACCCTCTGGGCATCCTTTCTCCCCGTGTTTTTAGTCAGTTCACCCTCATATGTTTGGGAATGCCTGGTGGAAGGGTGCCCTGTCTGGTCAAACACAGCTTTGTTGCACGTACAAAATTAGTCCTGGGGCATGTCACCTTTTGAGATGAAATTTCACACTTTAAATTTTGATCTGCTTTTGTGTCACAAGTTCCCCGTGCCACCAAGCTCTGTGGTGCAGAACGTCTCCCCAAGGGACACTAGTGAACATTATCACTTTTTTAAAGTAGATCTTTATCCGCTGCCAACTTTATTTTTTAAACAAAGTGAACATAACGATACATTCATAAGGACATTTTGTTCCAATGGAGAATTGATTGTGAGCAATGATCATTGCTGCTGGAAGAACATTTTGCTCTTAGCTCCTTCTGATAACTCTGGGCCTTCTTCTGAAGAGGAGACTTTTTGCGTTATCCCATTTATTTTCTTCTCTTTGCTCATTACTAACTGTAGAAGAAAGCGAGTTGGGGAAGAGCCCTTTTCTTGAGTGAAGAACCTTCCCTACTATTTCTTACAATTTTTTGAGGTGGTGTATTGTCACTAATGCTGTAAAGCCTTGTCCTTTGTCACCGTGGGTCTGTTGCATGCCAGTGCTGTGATGTCGTTGGTGTGTGCTGCCGAGCAAGTCATGTCCTGCATCCATCTGCTCTCGTGTCGTGTTTCATCTGAGTTTTACTGGGGCATCCCAAGAGCCCATCTGGCCTGAACAAACCTGCTGTGTTTAGATGCTGCAGACTGCCAGTGGCATTACTTGAAAGATCCCTCCTTAACTGCATGATTGAATTGGCATTGGTTGTAATTTCTTGGAGTTAATTAAGCACGTGCGCCAATGGATTGGTTGTAAGAAAAGAGATTGGATTGGATATTACTTTTCTCATGAAAGAAAAAACAAGAAAGAAAGAAAGAAAAAAAAGGCCAAAAAAGTTTCCACATAAGGAATTACAGCAAATGCTGATAGTGCTGTGTGAGCCGTGGCAACACCATCCCATCCACTCCAAATTATTGATTGCCAATACGGGGGTGGCCTGTTACATCTCTGATTTCCGCTGAAACTAAAGCTTGGAAACTGTGCACCTTCTGGGGTAAAAGTGTTTTCACAGTCGTATTTATTTCTTTGTCATGTTGCATCTGCTTACATGTCACTATTCCGTCAATTCTGGTTTTAATTTTGTTTTAATGGAGAATCAGGCACACAGTGTGCAGCTCTAATCCAGCATGGAGAAAAAACCAAAGTTACATAGCACCCTATAAAGTGAAAACATAAAAATTCTGAATTTTATTAGTCTATTACAAGTCACTGCTAAATTGTACCTAAACGTGACATATATTGTGAAATCCTAATATCGTAAATTATTGTGAATTGAAGAGATGATGCTGTGAAATTCTTGTGCATATTTCTTCTAAGAACCTATGCTGGTTTTTTAATAGTTAAAAACACGATGTTTCCATGATTCACAAATAATCACCCAGTACTTTCATATTTCTAAATTTCAGATTTCTAATTCTGTATTTATAGTATAACTTTATTTTACTCTTTTGCTTTGGCTGTAGATATTTTGTAAGACTTGCATTTTTGCAGAAGTGATTACAGTGCTACCAGTCAAGTCTGTCACTTTGCAAAATAAAAGGATTAGAGAGAGAATTTACAAAGGGACGTTTAGCTATTTATTTTCAACATCTCATTGCACAGATCCCATGTGCAGTCATTATTTTCATGATAAGCAAGAGTAAGACCAGTTACATGATTGCATTGGAATTTTCTTTCTAAAAAATATTTTTGTGATCAAACTGCCTAGGTTTCTTACGAAAGATGAAGTTCATTTTCTATCTAATGCTGAAGTTGCTGTTTAATAGTCTGTAAATTTTAGGGCTGCCTTTTTTTTTTTTTTTTTTTTTTTTTTTTGTAAATGTCCACTTCTTTCTTTCTCATCTGCAGTAATGAAATGCTCTTGGATGATAGCCATGCACTATATTGTTTTGCTGAATTCCGTTGTTTTCTAACCTTAGCATCAACGAGATCCTCGGCTCAATGAAATTTTATTTCCCTTTTATGACACAAAAAGAGCAATGCAGATAATTGAGACGTATGAGCCAGATGAAGACTTGAAGAGGAAAGGTAAATGGGAATTCAGGCTTCACTGGGTTTAGGCATTCGGGGAATTCGTTCTGAAGCACTCAGACTTTTAAAAGGGAGTTTACAGTCCCTGTGGTCTGGGGACAAGCACTTGTGCAGGGTACTGGACCAGGAAACTGCTCTGCTGAAAAAAGTCAGACTTTGTTTAGAAGGATTGTTACCCTGATGCTGGTTAGAGTGTGGCCACAAATCCTGATAGAAAAGGGGGAGGCTGGATTGAGTAAATAGGGAACAGAGGAGACTCCTTCCAGCAACAAGGCAACGTGCAAGTGGCTGTGGTCAGGGTCTCAGAGAGACAGCAAAGCTCTGCAATGTACAGATACTGTACAAAAATACAAAAGAAATTGCCATATGCATCCACCTTCTCATGATATAATCTCTCTAGTGCTTGAGGGCATCAGCTTGGCTCAGAGCAGGGTGTTTTAAGCGGGTGAATTGAAAAACGTTCTCTCTGGGCAGAGTTGCAAGGCATCCTTGGGCTGCTCATGTCCTGAGCTGCTGTGAGTGTGGGAGGTGTCAGTGGCTGAACTTAGCTCCCAGCTCTTACCCGTTTTGCTGCAGCAGCTGTGTTGGGATCGACTGCAGAAATGGAAAACACTGCTTTCCCCACCTGAGCTCCCTGCCCTTTCCACGGGGTTGCTGTTGCTGTGACAGGCAGAGAGGAGACTGCAGCTTTGCAAAGCCCATCCTAACAAGAATCCTCTTTCACAGACATTTAGGCTCATGGGTCAAGGTAGAAGTATTTGCACATCCAGCAGTGCTCCAGCCTCTGTGGGTGAGGGATGTGCAAAGCAGGCAACAGAAGGCGGCAGCATCTAACCCTGCCCCAGTAAAGCCTGAGGCTTTCCCTCCCTCTCTAAATGAAGTAAATCCTCAAAGTGTTAATTGATTTTTGTCAGTTCTATCCCATTTTATTTATAATTTTTAAAGACACTCATCTTTGATTCTTGGTGCTAGTGTATTTTAAATATTTTCCAACATGAGGGGGGTGTGCTAATGTGGCTGCCACCTGTTAGGACAGGAGGTGTAAAAACATATTTTCTGAAGGTGGAAATAAATCTAAAATTGGAAAAAAAAAATTCAACCACGGCTAATTATTTCGCTTCTTTGATTGATTTTATTTCTATCAGGCAATAAATGTGGAAAACCCTTTCCAGGGATGGGGTTATGGAGAATAACAACGAAACAGTGGAAGTCCCCTCTGAGTGTTCCTCCAGGGATCTCAGCACTGGCTGTTCTCTTCAGCTTCTTTCCCCTTCTTAGATTAAACTTCACTGTTGAGCAAAATAGCTGAGGAGAACCCTTTTTTTCTTGGGGATTTTTTTGGGGGTGTTGTTGGTTTTTTTTTTTTGGTTTTTTTTTGGTAAATCATGTAGTTTAAGAAACAAGGATGAAAAAGGCAGTAGCAATAAGCAGCTGAGTCTTCCTCAGTCACATTTCAGTGACAGGAGTGAGTAAAGCTGAATGGGTTAATGCTGGGCAGTTCAGTAACCAGAGTCTGCCCAGGAACACTGCAAACCCCAATTCTTCCACCTGGTGAGTGCAAGTCAAAAATACAAAGTCTGAGCTGTTGAACACACAGAGCTCTGTTAAGTTGCTGAGGTCTCAGCTGTGCTCTGTCTAGAACATTCATCCAGCTGTGACATTTCTCCACAAGGTGATGCATTAGGAGCATGGATCATCTGAGATATGCTCTGCTGCTGCTTTAAAGTACGTGGTGATAATAAAATAAAACCATTCTTCAAGCCGAAAATTCCCTTTTGCCCCTTTTCTTTCATACTCAGGATCAGCCAAGAGGACTTGAGTAAAACATTCTGAAACAGTTCACCTCTGGCTGACGCCAAGCACAGAAAGTTTAAGCTCCAGTAGAGGATTTTTTCAGAAAGTTAGGAGTAGAATGGAAACTGGGATCACTCCACTTCTTTGTATAAGAGAAAAATAGACTTAAAGAAAATAAAAATAGGCCAGCTGCAACCTTGCCTTAACAATAGCTGAGTGTTCATAAATTACTTCAGAGAAAGCGATGTCAAAATTAGTGCCAGGTAACCATTCCCTGCAGCAGCTCTTTGTGAATAAGCCCTTCTTCCCTATCACAGATAATTTTCATTTTTCAGACTCTTGGCCTCTTTAAAACTGATATTGCCAAACTAGTTATTTCTAATTTGGTGTCATTAAAAATTCCCCCTTGATTTTTATTTTTTTGTACTTTATTGAAGCATAGACCCGCAGACAGATGAGAGAGATGTTATGAGGTCTGTATTCTGAATTCCTGTATGTCCCATGTTCATTGTAGATTTCTGTTTTCATTTACGAAGGTAGGAACGTGTATTTCAAACAGTAAACTGGGAGGTATTTTAGATTTTGCTAATGTTTTGTAAATGAACCACTGCGAAGATTTTCAGGTACACATCCCCATGTTTCTGTCGGTGGGGAACAGTCTCTGCACAAGCTGGTTGACAATGATGTAGCACAGGACTAAATATGAAAGAAGGGAGGAAAGGGCCACAGAAGCCTGGTCCATGCAAGCTCACAATCCCTGACTTAGAAAGTCCCAGAGATCAAAATTATTGGGACTGTTCTGAGGAGATATCACTGCTTATTTGCCTTCTTCACCTCCTTTTCCTGCCTTCGTTCTGGCTGATAGTGAGTGCTGGACCTCAGGTGTTGAACTGGTGGGCACCTGATTTTTACTTTGCTCATCTGGGAATCTGCTGCTGGTCAGCCTGGAGCAGAGGAAGGGGAGAGCTGTTTGCTTGCAGGAACCTGTGTAAATAACAGGTTCTGTGCTAGAATTCCTGCTCTCTGAGATGGTTTCACTCCTGTTAACTCTAAATTTCTGGCAGCAATTTACCATGCCTTCTTCTTCCTTCCAGGTGTCATATCCAGTGATGGGTTTTGCAGATACTTGATGTCAGATGAAAATGCCCCAGTTTTCTTAGACCGTTTGGAATTATATCAAGAAATGGACCATCCTCTGGCTCATTATTTCATCAGTTCCTCTCACAATACCTATTTAACCGGCAGGCAGTTTGGTGGCAAGTCTTCCGTGGAGATGTACAGACAAGTGCTTTTGGCTGGATGCAGGTTGGAAGCAGGAGATAATAAATATATGTGAATCTAATACTTTAAACTAGAAATGCTACACCATATACCTTGATGTTGATATATTGTACAATTGAATGTATAAATATGTTAGTGTGGCAGATGAAAACACATGTGTTTGTTTAAGAATCTTATTTTTCTCACAAAATTCCACGCAGAGGAATGTAGAAATTGATACAAGGAGAGAGTTTGTGAGAAAGTTAACAGAAGTTTGATCTCAAAATGACAGCTGAAGAATTTCAGAGAGCTTTCTGCTTTGTAATTATGAAGTGTATATATGAGAAGTTTTTGATGAGAATCAAGAAATTTATGATTTCCTGCCTAATTTCTTGACTTACTAGAATGAGAATAAGAAGAGTGACACAGTGCTAAAGACATTGTCCCGATGAGAATATATTGACTCACACATGCCATATTTAAGGTGATATATCCAAAGTTATAGAAGAAGTCTGGAGTAACACATGTACAGCTTCGAAAGAGTTGTGCAAAGCCCAAAACTGATTTGCAACTTACTGCTCTGACCATCACTGCTAAAACATATCCCGGGTAGCTCACCTGTAATAAAACACAAAGCTTATTTTTCTTGGATCTTTAGGTGTGTCGAGCTGGACTGTTGGGATGGCAAAGGTGAAGACCAAGAACCGATAATAACCCATGGAAAAGCAATGTGCACAGACATTCTTTTCAAGGTAAATGCCTGGCCTCTACACCTGGCAGCAAACCCCAGGAGAAGCCCTGGACAAGCATCCAAGCAGGGCACTGTCCTCTCCTCAGCACTGGAATGCTGCTCCTGTGTGATGGACTGCCCTGGTCAGGATTTCTGGCCCAGACTTTGGGTCTCATTTCTGCCTTGCATCACCCAGCCCTGTGCTCCGTCTGCCTTTCTGCAGAAGCTGCAGGGAGCAGGCTTGCTGCTTTTGCCCCACTTCTTCACATCCTGGGGCCCTTTGCACCACAGAATAATTATCTTCTTTGTTGTCTGAGAAGTTGCTTAGCTGTGGAAAAAGCCTGAAGATGCAGGAGTTTCTCTGGGAGTAGGAGTTCTCCCTGGCAGTAGATCCATTGATGGTTGTGGGTGAAGGTGCCATCCTGCTGCAGGTGCAGAGAGGCTCCTGTAGGGAGGCTGTGGAACATCAAGAGCACAGGATTTTTTTCTCCTTCTCTCTTCATTTGCACATTTAGGACAGTTTCTCAGGGTGGAGTGGATAATAAAAAAATCCCTTTTATTATGTTTTTAATTTGATCCATTCTAACTTGTATCCTATTGTTGCTTTTTTATAGGATGTAATTCAAGCCATTAAGGAAACGGCATTTGTTACATCAGAGTACCCTGTCATTCTTTCATTTGAAAATCACTGCAGGTATGTAGTGCCCATTTTTAATTTTTAAATGGTGCATTGTCTGAGAGAGAAGATAGAGTTTAAAATACTATGATATAATACTTGAAAATTGGGGGGGGGGGGGTATGCAGGCATACTGAATGTCACTTAATATACTGTTAATATACTAATCAAACTTTATGTAGCTTAATAATGGCAATAATTTTGTCTGTGATAAAGCTGTGAGATGTATCTGGATGTTCCATTAGCTGTGTGACATTCAGTTGCTCTACTTTTTTGGTCTTGTTAAATCTATCTATGTCAAATAATAGACTTTTATTGACAGTATAATTACAGTAAAGTAATACTTCTCAGTCGAAACAAAGTGGGCAGTATATAATTTGGGATGTCTGCATTACTTAGTATTTTTCTTTTGTGCTGAGTGATGGTGATTTCTCTTTTATATTTAAAAATTAACTGACATAATCTTTTCCAGCAAATATCAACAATACAAGATGTCAAAATACTGTGAAGATCTTTTTGGAGATCTCCTGTTGAAGCAGCCTCTAGAAACACATCCAGTATGTTGCATTTTGCCAGTCTCTCTATTTTTTGTATTACTTTTATTTGAAAGAGATGATAAACTGAGATCATATCACCTTTAGTAGTTTTCACTGCCAGTCCTGTGCTTGCAGAAATGACTAGTGGTTTTAGGTGGCTGTGCTTTTTGGTACAAACTTGTCTTGATCTGTTTAATCTCTTCTGTACAGGGCTCTGGCAAGCAGCCTGGGGAAATCCTCCCCCCTTGATGTCTGCCATAATATCAGCACCCACATAAAAATACACCACATACACTGTCTTTGCAGCTCATACCTCACTCTGAAGTTGCCAGTCACTGTTTAAAAACAATTCATTTTAACAGTTAAATATAAATTGCATGCTCTCAGCTGAAGAAACCTCTTCTTTCAGCTGCACATTGCATGTTTCATGCTCCAGGTCAGGTCCTGCAGTCTAGGTGGCCCCACTACTGCGTTAAGAATTAAATTAATCACCAAGAGTTTCCTGCAGTCTCGTTTGGACTGTCAAGTGCAGTGTAATCCACAAGCACTGCACTCTCCTGCATGGCGGGAGATAACAACAGACACTCCTTCACAAACACAGTATTTGAGACTTAACAGCTTGTGACACAGTGCTTGCCACTCCTCCTCCAGACCTTCTTCACTCCATACAGCCAGCTCACTCCGTGCCAGCAGCCACCCAAAGCCTGCAGATGCTCTGTGGTGCCGTGGGGGGAACCACAGCAAGAAGGACTCTGATTTACCTTTCCGTGGCCCTGGCAAGGGGAGCTCCTGGCATTAGCATCCCTAGAGCTTTGCCTTTCCTGGCCTTCCCTGCATGTTGCAGGGGTAGCAGCACACAAGGCTTGGTGAATGTCAGGTGTTTGCCCTGAAAAGTGCATCCCAAAGAACTGAATCTGCAGTGTCTCCCTGTGATGTTTGTAGCACGCTGCCACATCCCTCACAAAAAGCTTCCAGCTGCTCTCTGGGAAGCCTAAAATAGAGCTGGCCAAATGCTGCCATGCCTCTACCTCAGGGGCCGGTATTTAGCCTCAGCTGCCTGTGCTGTGTAGCACTGCTGAGCCTTCTGCATTTCGTGTCCTTTCCTCCTCATGGGTGGCTTCAGTTCCCAGCTGCTCTCAAAGCAAACATTGCAGAGGTGGCAGGAGGAGCTTGGAACGTCCTTTGCAAGTGCTTGGATCCTGATAACCTGGGCTAGTGACTGAGGGAGGCAGGCTTGGGAGAGACCTGGCACTTGGCTGAAGCAGATTTGGTTTTGAGTAAAAGCCAATATTTGTCCAAAGGGGCATCCAAGTATGGCCTTTTCTGGGAATGCAGCCTGGCAGGAATGAGCTCTGCGGCACTGACATCTAGTGGAGTTACGGGCCCAGTGCTGTGGGGAGCAAATGTGTTCTCTTCATCCAAAGTGCTGAAACTCCCTGCCTGAGACAGCCTGACTGGTGTGGAGGGCCCTTACCCTCCCACGAGGGGCTTTCCACCCATTCTCCTGGGGCTGGGTTGATTTGGGGGATTTTGTTTGTTTGTTTGTTTTTGTTTGTTTGTTGGTTTTAATTTTTTGTTTGATTTGTTGCTTTGTTGTTTGTTCCTCTTTTTTGTTGTTGTTGTTGTTTGGTTTGGGGTTTTTTGTTGTTTGGGTGGGGTTTTTTTCTGGGTTGGTATTTGTCACCTCTGCTGCTTTTATTTGGTTTCAATTTGTGGTGCTTTGCTCTTTTGTTTGTTCACCTGGAGTGCTGCTTCCCTCCAGCTCCGATTTGGATTAAGAGATAAGAATATTTGAATAGTTGTTCTAAGAATTGCCACTATCTATGGAAATACCTTGTACTCCCGTATCATTTAGGCTTCACTGAAAAGCCTGGTCTGTTATGGTGCTGAGAATGCCAGGTTGTGGGTTCAGTCTCTGTATGGACCATTCACTTGAGAGTTGGACTTGATGACCCTTGTGGGTCCCCTCCAACTCAGAATATTCTGTGATTATACCAGCAACTGCCTGAAAAATATTCTTAGCAAGCCTGAGGTGGAGCACGTGCTAATTACCCTACCCAAATCTGTTTCCTAGCCTCAATGATGTGATAGGGATCAATCAGAGGATTTCATACTTTTTCTCCATTCCGAATAATATTTTTTCTCCTTCCCCAAACTGTAACAAACATTTTATTAATGCTTCCTTGTGTGTGTACGTAAAACCTCCCCTTTGCCTTTGACAAGTACTGAATTTGTGACCCTGCTGGCAAAACCAGTCCCCGTTACCTAACTGAGGACTGGGTAGTTTTCCATTCCCCTGTGGCAGTCCATTTCCATTCTCCAGGTGTGTGAGGGCTGCCTCACTTGGGTCACTGCAGCTCGAGGGGACCATAAAAGGTGACTTATTTAGAGATGAAATGAACAGGGGCTAAGCTGTGGCTTGGGCTGTGTGAACCTCGGGGAGGGAGGGAGGCCAAGTAGGAATTCCTCTGACAGGGAGGTGCAGGTCACACCCATGCCCCCTGCTAGGCAGGAGGGTCAGGAAAATGTTCGGAGCAGTGCAGCTGAGCTTGCACAGGCTGGAGACCTGAGTGCTGCCTTCATCCAGCAGCTTTACCTGAGCACAGCTGCCCCCTGGAACAGGGAAGAGGCAGAGGAAACCGTGTAACTGCAGTCACACAACCTCCTGGGGCTGTGCCTAAGGTGGCGCTGCTTCTTCACTGCCCTTTGGTATGGCTGCCCTGAAATCCCAATCCCAAACAGGGATACAGACAGGCCTAATAGCTGTTGTTGTTGTTATTAAGCATTTGCTTTGAATTGTTTTACAGCTTGAACAAGGTAAAGCCTTACCATCTCCTAATGACCTCAAAAGAAAGATTCTCATAAAGAATAAGAGGCTGAAACCTGAAGTAGAAAAGAGTAAGTAACTTTTGTCAAATATTAAACAAACAAAAGTCCAGATTGCTACAAACAGACTTTGTTACTAAAGTTTCCAGATTGTTTTTACTTTAGTGTTGGAAGAATATGAATTATATGTAAATAACATCTGGTTTGCCCTTGTGTTTCATATGAGTGCCAGTCTGGGCCTTGATATCAGCATGCTGCACAGGCACAGACAGACCCAGAAATGTAATCCTGGGACTTTTATCAGACTCTGGTTGAGCTAAAATACAAGGCAGATAGAATCTCTTGTAAATTCTGCTGACACTGGTCTGTTTGCATTGCTGTGTTTTTCCAGGATAAGCATGAAATGAAATGGAATTTCAAATTGCTCTTCTTGCTGTTGTTGCCAGTTCTGATATTTATCTTCTTTCAGTAACAATAATGTTGCTATATTAGTTTCCAGTATGGGTGTAATGATAAACCCTGGTCCTTCTCCATTCAAAGATAGGCATCCAGACCTTGCACTGGCTTCAGTCATACATGGCTGTGCTCCTCCTGTCAAACTGAAATGGAAACACAATTGAAAGTCCAAGCACTTTGCCTCCATTTGCATGGATCAAGCACTGAAGAGACAGTTGTCTGGTTATTCTGTGAGGAAGTAACATGCTTGCTCCCAAGACCTTTGAAATCTATGGAAATTTAGGGGGAATTTCTTCACAGAAAGGGTGATTAGACATTGGAATGTGCTGGTAGTGTAGTTACCATCCCTGGAGGTGTTTAAGGAAAGACTGGATGTGGCACTCGCCCACTGTGGTTGACAAAGGTGGTGGTTCAGTCAGAGGCTGGATTCCATCTCGAGGCCTTTTCCAACCTAATTGATTCTGTGCTTCTGTGAAATATTTTTCTTAACTTCAGTGAGTTTTGGACACTGCCCTTACTGGCCACTTCTCAGATCTAACAACGGTCTGTGTTTATTAATGCTTATTTACTTACTCTCTACAATTTTATCACCAACTGAAAAGTCAGGAGGCTCATTAAATAGAAGTACATCTGAGGATCAGGGAATCTTCTGTGATGGTTCTCTTGCATTTCTTTGTGCTACGGACTGTTCATGTCACGACTAATTTAATTTTATTTTTTCATATTAACAGAACAGCTTGATGCTCTGAAAAAGATGATGGAGGCTGGGGAAACTGCTGCTCCTGTAAATATCCTGGAGGATGATAACGAAGAGGAGATAGAAAGCGGTGAGGATTTCCTGGAGAAGGGCTCTCAGGCATTGCCTGTGGTCTGTGACAGCAGCAGCAGGTCTGGGTTTAGTGCAGGACCATTTGTACAGACTTCAGCCTTGCCATCTCATCCCAGACAACTTTTAACTTCCATTTACTGTTCAGAAGTTATGTAAGAGCACCAACGAAGTCAGACTTTCATTCTGTCTGTGAGAGAGGAACTAAGAAGTCGTGATCTTTGCTTTGAAAACACTTATTGTCACTGTGCCTAACACTTGTGCCAGCATCAGAGTGAATTATTGCACTGTACTTCGTTAGGATAAAATGAGGGGTAGGATTTTTCTTGCCAAACCTCAGTTTTCCTCAGTGTAAATATCCAGCTCTTAGCCAGTGATGCGGCCAGCAGAGAAAAATACACATATTTAGGGGTGATCCACCCTGTCTGTTTTAAGTGTCCACCTTCAGAAGATGTAATCACGCCCTGCCTGCAGATGTCTGAACCAAAGGACTGGCCTGTGACCTGTGTCATAGTGAATGCCCCAGCTTTAGCCTACCACCTGGTCCTCTCATATATTTTACTTTTTTTTTTTCTCGTTACTTTTTAGCTTTGAGTACTGTAGGTTCTAATGGAAAATCACCTTAAAAGCAAATGAAAACAATTCCCTGTAGTGGGGGCACACAAGGAGTCTGACAATGCACCCAAGAAACCTGACCACTGGCATCTTCTTAGATCTTTTTTTCAAGAACTCTGTCATCAGTTCTTGTTATTTCCCAAAGCTATTGGCTTTTTTTTTTAAACCTTTGCTAAGCAAAATACAGATTACTTCAAAAATACAGCAAATAAAATTTCCCTTACCCACCATCTCAGGCCTCAGCTGTAATTTACTGCACTTGGAAACAGTTAACTAACTCTTTGAAATCTAATAACCTGGATTTTATTACTGTTTTTAAAAAATGCCAAACCCAAACCTGTGAATTCAACTGTCATTTGTTTTGTGCCTTGCAAAGAAAACAGCAGTGGCTTTCGCACTGATCCTTTTTGTTTTCTGTGCAGCTGACCAGGAAGAAGAAGCTCATCCTGAGTACAAATTTGGAAGTGACCTTACTGTAGATGATTACAGTCAAAAAGAAGCTGTTGCCATCAGTGTCAAAAAGGTGGGATTGCTTCTTTCATATGTATTTTTATGAAAACTTTCTGTGAAGGTTGTTGCAAAAGGCACTGTGCTTTGTGGAAACATTAGAGCACTTGTCAGAAGATTCAAACCTGAGGTTTTCACCAGGTGCCCCTTACCTTTAGGTTCATGAGAAGACAAAGCTTTGTAGCCAAAAATACTCTCCCCTTGTTCAGGGAGAATGTAGTCATTGAGGAAACAGAATCAGCATGTATGGAACAGTACACAAGTGGAGGATTTAATCAGAAATACTAATTAGAGGCAGCAAACAGTCTCCTGCTCCAGCATCTGATATTTTACTTTGCATCTCAGGTGCAGAATCCTAATAAGAGGTGGAACATCATTTTCCTTGCTCAGCAGTATTTTTGCAGGGCTGCACTCTGTGTCTTCACTGCAGGGTTTTCCTGCATCATTTTTCATGGTTGACCCTTAGGGTAGGTTCTCCCTTCCACCTACAGCAGTGAAGGCAAAACAGAACAATAATTCCCAGTGGGGTGGGGTAGCAGGGGCACTCTATCAGGCAGCCAGCTGGCAGACAGGGAAAAAGTTCTCTTTATTCCACTCATACCTGACAATTACAGTTTATCAGTCTGTGCTCAGTAACTTCAATATTAGTTGATGGTAATTAGATACAGAATCTTGGAATTCAGAGCTCAGCTGCTCTGGCACTGAGGGTGCTTGATACAGAGAAAAGCCCATTGTGAGGGCTAAGGTACCTTACCATGTCCCTCTGTCCCTCAAGTATTTTGGCCACTTCTTCCCTCCTGCTTGGTTTCCTTTGGATCTTTCTCCAGACAGAAGTATAGGTGTGGAAAATAGCAGTATGTCTGTAGCAGTACCAGAAACATCAGACCTGTCTTCAAGTCAACGACTTTGCTTCCTCAGGACTTTTATGGATCCTCCCATTGAAATATCATTTCACTTCTTTGCTTTAGGGCAGTTTCATTTACTAAGTCCTTAACTACTACTGAATATTTTGCGGTGTTATGGTTGGGTGGGGTGGGGTTTTTGTTGCTGTTGTTTTGAGGATTTTGTTTTTGTTTCCAGATTAGCTGCTCATCTTCAGCACGTGTAACTTCTCTGCTTCTTTGCTGATCAGCGACTTGATCTTTATTCTGTAGGAATGTACATTCAGTGCCAAGACAATACTTATCTAGGATTCTCAGTACTGGTAGCTTTTAATTGAAGGCAGATACCAGACTGCTCCATTGCAAATAGCATCTTGAGACAGGCCTTCTCCAATGCGGACATTTCAAGCACAGTTTACAGCACTCTTAACCCTCAGTTTTCGGAGCCTGGCAGTTTGCACATCCGGATCAGATGATCGTTATTGTAGTATCTTTATCTGGGTGTGTTATTCTTTCATTCTTCTCTGAAGCTTCCTGTCCCCAGCATCTAGTGATAGCTTTGGTTCAGGCTTAACTGTCTGGCATCCTTCATCCTATTCCTGTGGCTGAGTTTCAGATCTTATGTATCCAAATTTGAAATAGACTACAAATTTTTGAAGGTGTATGGGACAGATGAGCCATGCAGGAAGGTGGAAAAGGGTTTACTTTCTGCTAAATGCATTAATTTTTTGAGGATTTTTTCTCCTTACTGTGAGTGTTTCCTATTGCTTTTTCTTTGGGTAATGTATTTATATTTTTTTTCCCTTAGGCTGTTGAAGATTCTGAGCAAGAAAACAATAAAAAGGTGACACGGGATGTAATGTAGTTTATTTTATTGCTTTATATATAACATACATATTACTTACCATGCATTCTCAGTGGTTTAACAATTTTATGCTCAGTTTCACCGCACCTATTTTTGAAAGTGACTCTACCTCCTTTTGTCCTCTACGGCTTCTTCTGCTATACTTTTATACTGGGGTCAGGGCTGTCAGAAAATTTGGGGACAGACAGGAGTGCATGACCTTTGCCTGCTTAGAAGTATCTGATCTCAGTCTTCAATGTCATGCACTGGCAAACCACTTCTCTGAATGGTGTTGAGATGTACCATCCCTGCTTTATTTTTTTCCTCTGCCCTTACCCTGACTGCACTTTGTTTTCCTCTCTCTTTTTCTTCCTTTTGCTTTCCCTTGGGACTTCTGCATTTATCTTCTCCCGGGAATCCCTTCTGTAAGACTCTTCCCACCTCTTTCCACTCTCCTCCTCCTCTTCTCTCATTCAAGCTGCTCCTGTTCATAACCACACTATTTTTCAGTCTCTGTTGTTTTTAAGTGGGTTCTGCTTCTTTTCTTGAGGGGTGGGGAGGTGTAAATAACATGGAGATCAACTTTTCCCCCTTGTCTTCTCTATCCCCTAAAAGGGCTCTGTGCTGTTGTAACCATTCCTTTTTTCTGTAGACTTTAAGAAACATTCCATCCTTGCCCCTTTCTTAACTCATAGTTTTAAAGTGGTGAACAGCGCAGAGTATATCCCTACTCTAAAAATTAAGGGTCTGCCAGGGAATAAAATAAAATCAATGGCTAGTACATTGTCTTGGGACACTGTCTTTGGACTAAAGTCTCAGTAATACAGTCATAGAGCTGTACCTGCAAGGCAGCATTGCCTGGGCACTGAGGCATCATAATCCCTTTGACTCCCTTTTCACTGTGGTTAATTTAGTTGTAGGTGTGGATGGATCAAGGTAGTCAAATATGATTAACTGTTCTGAGCAGTCAACAGGAGGCACTTTAAAGAACCCTGGGTTTTAGAAGATGGGTGGTCAGTTCTTCCTGAGTTAATGGCCTTTCAAAAGTTAAGACACTGAAAAGAACTGGTTTCATTGGGTGAATTTTGCCTGAATTTGACCTGAGCTCTGCTAACAGCTGTTGACCTAGTAAAAAAAAATAAACCCCTGTTTTCTACTGGCACAGGGATGTGCTGCTTGGCATATTTTGGGATCAGATCTGTGAACTCTCAATATGCACATTTCTGAAAAGCAGTTGGGTTGAGCCCTGATGATCAGCATTAAAATTTGGTGTCAGTTTGATTTCACGGGCTGCTGGAAGTTTAATTCAGTCTAAAATGCACAGGCAACAATGTGTACCTGGACTCATTCTGCTAACTCAGTAATTCAATGCAGTCAGAAAATTGTGTTCCTTGTGACTATAATCATCTCATACCAAGGCATAAATGGTTTCACTTCACACGGTTTTCATTCTTTGGGATGTGTCTGCACCGCCTGGCAGGCAGAGGTGCCATAATGCTGGCAGGTGGGTTCACTTTTCCCTTACTCTCCCATCTCAGGGAGTAAATGAGTTGCAGTGGCGTAGGTTTTGTGAACTGCATTTTCCTCCAAGCCCAGAAAGGGCTTGGTAGTGCTTCCTCTTACTGACCATTTCCTGAGTCAACGATGAGGGAGAACTTCTGGCAAACACGAGCTGCAGTCTGAAAATGAAAAGCAGCACTGCAAGAATGTTTGAATACACTTCATACTACCCAGCAGAAGGTCACTGGTTCAGTGGTAGGAGAACAACCAAACATGCATGTGTGGGGAAAACGTGATGGATTTGCAGAGGTTGCTTAGCTTGACAGAGATTTTTTTTTCTTTTTCCATTTCAGTGAAAAGAATGTATTTCAAACTGGTTTAGGGAAAAGCAAATATTGGTCAGGTAGAACCAATTAACCCTGATGTGGGTTTCTAGCAGATGAGATACTTGTAGAAATCCCCATGTTCTGTTATAAATAAAGTGCATATTTATATAGGTGTTGGATTCAGGTTTTCATCAGTTGAAGTGGATAAGAATATGAACTTGGTACTGTGTCTCTTGTTGGTCTTGTGACATCTAGTTTGTCTAGTGTAGGCTGTGGTTCCTACATTTTGGTTTACTTCTGTTAGTAAAGATTAATAGTGGAACTTATTTGCCTTTTGATGTTGAGGAAATTCTACTGAGTGCCAAGTATACACAGTTTCTGTCAGAAAATGCATATTAAATCACAGGTTTTGGAATTTATTTGACAAAGATGGTTCATTATCTCCCAGCACTGTTCAGGCTGTTGGAATCTTTATCTTTTATCCCGGTGTTATCCTACTAACTTCATGTAATATTTTCCCACTGCTTAGGAGCTTTTCTATCATCAGCCCTCTTGCATGCATCCTGTAACACTGAGAGTCTTATACCAGCAAGAAAATCAATTTTAACTTGTGACACTAAACTTCCACTTTTCTTGTATTAATTTGCACTGTCTTTAACCTTCTGCAGATTTGGCTATAATTTTGTCCCGCCTTTGAAAAACCCACCCAACAACAGTGTTTGCGCACAGAAATGGTGACTGTTCTTTTTAATGTGTTTTCAGGGTTTAGTAACTGTTGAAGATGAACAAGCGTGGATGGCATCTTACAAATATGTAGGTGCCACAACCAATATACATCCATATTTATCTACAATGGTCAACTATGCTCAACCTGTAAAATTTCAAGGTTTCGATGTAGCAGAAGGTAACACCAAAGGTTGAATGAAATACAAGTATTTGCTTAACCTAGGTAGTTTTTTGATATCTACATTTCCTGAATTTAGGAATAAAGGTGTAAGATTTTTATAGTTTAATGACCATCATCAGTATGTTTGTAGACCTGTTTCCTTGAATGTAAAGTTAGCATGTTGTTCCATTAGTCATCCACACGGAGTCACTAAATTACTGGGAGAATATGAAGCCGTTGAGGTTGGTTCTATACCATGGGCCTTTCCAACTGAAAGGCTTTTTTTAGTTCATCTCTCTCTGCAGTAGGGTGATCACGACTGTCACACTGGACAGCAGTGAGCGGATACTGCACACCAGACAATTTATCTTGTTGGTTTGCCTTATCCACCACACAACGCAGGCTCTGAATAACAATACTGTCCTAAACAAAAAAAAATGAAAATTTAGTTGATTTCCCAAGGAGTGAAACAGAAAAGCGAGTCAGAAATACTATGAAATTTCTCATGACTGTAATTTGATTCTGTGAAATTTCTCATGACTGAAATTTGATTCTATGAAATTTTTTATCGCTATAATTTGATTCTGTGAGTAACAGATAATGGGGAAAGAGACCAAAATTTGCTGTGTCCTGCTGTTATAGTGCATGATTTTGTGTTGTGATTTATCATTACAGAAGTGTTTTAAAATGTCTTGTATTTTCTTTCTAGAACGTAATATTCACCATAACATGTCCTCTTTCAACGAATCGGTCGGACTAGGGTATTTGAAGACTCATGCCATTGAGTTTGTGAAGTATCCTTTCACCTCCTCACCCCACTTTTCTTCCAATCCTAAAATAAACCAGTGCACCTTTCTAGTTTTAGCGTTGTCCAAAAAGGAAAAGGAGAGGTACCTCATGGAAGGAGAAATAGTGAGATTAACACAAAAAGCGTGTTTTGTTTTTGAAATAACGAAGATACCAGGACACGACTCTACATCTCTATGATGTTTTTATTTCATTTTCCTTGATGAATTCTATAGTTACAATAAACGACAAATGAGTCGGATATACCCAAAGGGAGGCCGCGTGGATTCCAGTAATTACATGCCTCAAATTTTCTGGAACGCTGGCTGCCAGATGGTCTCACTGAACTATCAGACCCCAGGTAGGCAGCAACGACCAGTGAACCTCAATGCTAAAGAATGGCTTGGGCAGTAACTCTCCAACAGATGCCATGGATTTGCTTCTGGCATTTTTTGAGGAAACAGACATATGGCTAAATAATACAGCGGGGTGGAATTACAGAAGCGTAAGACAAGGAGCAATAAAAAAAGCCATGCACAGAAGGAAAATTCAGTCCCCTTTTATGGAAAAATAATGGAGTACTGCATCTTCTCACAGAAATGGTTTTTATTGATAATAAGTGTTAATTACAGGGAAATCAGTGCTTTCACAAAACACAGCTCTGGCACGGTTGGGTGCGTGTCTGCAAAGCAAAAATGGAGTGCACAGATTAAGATGGTAAAAAGTAATGACTGTGTGACAAATGCATTTCTAGACCAGTTATTGTGAAGTGTTAGGAGCCATGTGCTCAGCAGCAGAGGATGAGGTCTGAGATCCCAGCTGAGAGAATGATGCCAGGGAATGGAAATGCCTCTCCAAAGGGTGATCGGAGAGGAGATGCATTGTTCCTGTTCAGTGAAGGTGTGAGTATGGCAGGGCAGGCTTTTTGTTGTTTTGATGGGGTTTTTTAATTTATCCAGGAATGTCTTCAGTCAGATGTATAACAGGCCTGTTTTCCATTGCCTTTTTCTGGCTGTGGCAGTGCTTTTGTGCTTGCTTCCCCCTCCCTGAATGGTGTCTTTGGAACTGCAGACACTCCTCATGGTCATCCCCTGAGTTCTGTCCTGCAAAGCTGTGGCCCAATTTCACCTGCTGAGGAAGCAGGAGAAGGGATACACTAGAATATGCTGCTTGTAGGGCACTCCACTGGACATGCCAGGGGGGCTGGAGCAGAAATACAAACCTCCCTCTGCTCCCAGCACTGCCTCTGCCCACTGCATGTCACTCCCAACCCCTTTAGACTGCAAATTAAGGGTAGGAATTGTCTAAGTGGAAGTGAGCAACTTTCCTGTATTCATCTTCTGTGATCCAGCTGTGCTGTCAAAATGAAGATGATTGGGGAAATAAAGGTTACAGATGCCCAGTAAATCCAGTAATAACTGCTTTGGGCATATGAAAATCTTGTATTTTGTGTATCAGAGCACCAACAGAATAGATTTTGTTCCCTGTGAGGGCACAGTCAGTTGAGCAAGAGAAATACATGTTTTGTTGCTAAATCGGGAGATTATGTTCTCGTGTAAGTAGAAAGCTGCAGGAAAACATTTCATTTTTTACGAAGTTCTGGAGAGGGTTGGATGAGAAGGAGGTTGTTACGTGTTTGTGATACGTCTTTCTATACGAGTGCTGTAACAATGCACTCACTAAAACTCACATGCTTTCAAATGTTGAAACTAAGCAATGCTGCTGTGATCTTTTTGGGTTTTTTGAGTTTATTTTATTCAACCAAGTCCACAGGAAAGCAGTGGGAAACACACCTCACCTTCTTAAAAGCATCAGGATACAGACAGCTTCATCAGAGGTAGTTGTCTGTGGTGATTGTGACAGAATACATCCTTCAAGGATGTCTCCTCTAGTATATTTTTTATTCTGGGATTAGTTGCACTGTTAAAGCTCCTGTATCCCTCTGTTACTCAGAAATGGAGACATCAGTACTGCAGATACCAAAAGTTAGATGATGGAAATCCCATCATTGATGCGTCCACAGTTGTTACTTCCCTGCCTGCCAAGTGTGTTTCAATTCAGGGAAAGACTGTTCCCTACACAGAGCATGGGCTTCAGTGTGCTTGGTAAAGCTGTTCCTCCTGTGAAAAAATATGAAGTTTTCCTGTTGCTTCCTTTTATTTCTTAGGTGTGGGTTTTATGTGCATTAAATTAAATTTTTATTTAAAGTTATTATTCTGGAAAAACAGTCTTATTTTCTGGTCTAGTTCATGATCTGAATTATTCAACAGAAAAGTTAGTAAATTTTCTGTCTTGGCAGATTTAGCAATGCAGTTGAATCAAGGAAAATTTGAATACAATGGATCGTGTGGGTGAGTGATATGATTTAAACTGTTGTCACTGTGTATGAGAGTCCTTTACTAAGATTTTAATAAAATTTTGTCACTATTAATTATGTGTTACAAAAGGAAAATAGGATGCTTGGTGGAGAGTAGAAATTATCAGAGTTCAGGGAGACTTATCCCCGATAAGGAAGTATTCTAATGAATATCCTTTTAATTATGCCCAGTTTTTAAATGAGATCGAAGAGGCTTTGTGTTCGTATTATGAAGATCATGAATACTGTACACAGTTATTTAAATAATTCCATCTCCACCTTCTGTTCTCAGCCTTTCTTTGAAGATATGCCTCAGAATGGGGATTCACTGCACACATCACAGAATTGCCAAATTTACTTGGACAAGTGGAATCTGAACACATAGGGAACACATTTAGTCTGTGTACTCTTAATTGGAGCACAGATTTCACAAAAAATACTGAAGTGTTTCATCTAAGTTCTTCCTCATGATTTTTGCATGACAAAGGATGTTCAAGTGATGTTGATTTTTCTCAAATGTTGAGCATGGACCTTAATCGGATAGACTGATCATTAGCACCAGGAGAAAAGGAGAAGTTTAATGAATCACAGGAAATGACAGCCCAGAAACACATTAGAATCTGCAAACTCCTCCTTGGAAGGAACTACTCTCTTACTATTGCAGATCTTATTCAGAAAGAAAATCTCAGTAGAAGGAGCTTGGTAGAATTCCTCATTTGAAGAATGGGCACACGGTGCTCGGCCCATGCCTTTATTGCAGTTGTGAGCACTCCAAAAGAGGCCCTTGGCTTTGACAAAGGTGCAGCCTCTGTAATTTCAGTCAAAATAACAAGAATATAAGAAAACCAAAGCTTTCTTATGGCAGAGTTTTTTTCCTTTCTTGTTGGACCTACCAGCTTGGTAAAAGAGCACCTCTTTACTCTTGCCAAATTCTCTGAAGGAGAGGCAAAATTATCAACTAAATTCCTGGATTCTTACATCAGTTTTTTCGTTAATAATGTAGTGGTAATGCATGGTAATGTTTTGATATGCATTGTAAATGTGGTGGTGTTTCAGTGACAGAAAGGAAATGAAAAACTGAACATTTCCATCTGTCTGTACTCCTCTTTTCTCAGACTTGCAGCTTTCATGCTGATGAAACAAGATCATTTCAGCAATTTTTATTTCAGCAGGCTGAAAACAGAGGCTAAGGATAATTAGTTCCCTTCTGCCCCAACCTACTTTAAATTAACAAAATATTAAGAAATCACTTTTCTAATGGAAAGAAACACATTTTTTAATGGAAGAAAAAGGAATAATATTACTTTCAAACAGAAACCGTGTTATTGAAAAATGAGTGAAAACATTGACATTCTTTCCACTGGAATTTTTCTAGCATTTTTTAATCTCTGAATTTTGTCTAGGCCTTTATAATATTGTGTACCAATGATTCACTAGAGAGACTAAGAGTGGATAAAAATTAATCTTCTAGCAGCTTTGTCTGTCAGGGTTGCAGAATTAGCGAGATTTTTCTAGTTCCACATTTTCTTCCATCAGTGGAAGAGAATGTCTGTAACGTGCAGCCTTTCTGCAGTGATCAAGTGCTGTTTGATTTTGCGGGCAGAATCCTTGGGTTCTGGTGCATCAGAGCACATATTGGCTTCATTGATATGTTGATCCAGTGTGAGGTCCTCAGGGAGGTATTGTGGGTGTTATTGTGGTGGTACCTTTCATGCTGCTATAATTAACAATCTGTCAGCACTGACATTATCAGTTGTTTCCCCCAAGGTTTCATACCCACAATGAAAGAATTAGCTTCAAGCTCAGATTCAGTGTGTGACTCTTGAACTCTAAGGAACTGCTTCATTTAGAAAAATAAAATTGAAAAATCCCTCTGTGCTTTTCCAAAGTGTTAAAGTATTAAAACAAATGAGAGCGTCTGTGTTTTATTATATTGTAACTCCCTATATTTTTAAACTGTATTATTCAGTTGTTTTGAAATGTCTTTGATTATATTACATTTATTTTTATCTTAAAACCCCAGATTGATTTCATCTCTCAGTAGCTGGTAATTCAAAATGAAAATTAAAATTTATCTCTGTTCCAGACAACCGCAACACTTTCTTTTACTTCCTCACACTTGCAGCTGGAATGAGTCTGTATTTTACAGAGCTGTAGGAGAGCTCATTGTTTAAAGGCAGAACATCCATTTCATATGTATTTCATACAATCTTAATTTCCAAACAAGAGTCATTTTCTCTTTTTTTTTTTTTTTTCTCCTTGAAATAAGGTATCTGCTAAAGCCAGATTTCATGCGACGACCAGACAGGACGTTTGACCCGTTCTCTGAAACTCCTGTAGATGGTGTTATTGCTGCAACGTGTTCTGTACAGGTAAAACAGCAACAGACAGCTGGCATCACATCCAAAAGCACATTTAAAATCATCAGAAATAAGATATATACGATAAAGGTGCTTGGACTGGGTAGATTTCAGCAAATTGTTGCCTTTTTTTTTTAATATTGCTGGCTAAGATGCCTTTGTTTACTTGATCTGAGTGGAATATGATGGAATTAGAAATTATGTGTTATTACACACTGTCATATTCTAACAGTCTTCATGGCCTTTTTGAAAGACTTGAGCCCACACAAATGGATAAAGGAGTGAAGTTCATTTCCATGTACAGTATGAAATTGCACAACATCACTTGTCACCACAGAGCAGGGAGGATTCTGGGCACACGGGGGCAGGATACTTTCAAAATGAGTAGAGAAAAGTGGTTGATGTGAGGCAGGTCCGTCCTTTGGAGTTATCTATGAGTAACAAAGTCCATAAAACTCCTATTGTAGTTTTAAAACATGGTTAGGTATCAGATTTTGGAAGGAGGCTGAGGATTCTAAAACCTGTTTTGTGAGCAAAAGACTGCACTTTTCGTTTAGCGTTTTCAGTGTGCTGCCTTTAAATTTCACACCATTGCTGGCCAAGCATTCCTCATGCATTCTAGATGTTGAACTAAGTTCCATTTGCACCTCTAGAAGAATGAACATGTTTTATTAATGTTGTTTTTCTTAAATGGTAGTGAAAGCACAGTCCCTCCAAGAAGGCAGTGGGATCAGATAGTTCCTAGGTCATATATTTTGACAATTACTTTTGTTTTGTGACTAAAACTAGTATAAAATTCCATATAGGTTTTGTAATTTAGGAGCTGAGTGGACCAAAAACCAGCAGGGATACTCCTCAGCCACATAACTTTTCAGATCTATTATCCAGAGTGTTTCCTGGAAGGATGTTAGGTCGTGGAAACAAAAGGATTTGGAATGAGGTTAGGTCTGTGAGATCATGTTTCAGTTTGTTTCTTCCCTCCTTGATTGTAGTCATGAAAACATTAGCTGTGCTTTTAAGTAATGGATCATCTTGATGAGATAAAAATCTTCTCTGGAGTGCTGTGGCTAGATTAATCTTGACTTGGAGTGAAATGGCAACAAATCTTTTTATATATATAACAATACAGAGAATGGTTGGGTTTTTTGGTTTTTTTTTCACTTTTGAAGCATCCTGCACCTTTCACACATGATACGGAGTCAGACTGACACATGATTAGTTTCAAACCTTCACCTAAGTGAAAGCAGAGCAATAGTTTCCTTTCGCCTCTTGTGGTCAAGATGTGTTGTAGAAAAAAGTGCTTCTGAACAGAACGTTTGAAGTTGTGGAATAGCAGTGCCAACTCTGGCTGTTCCATTCGGTGTTTTCATACAGTGAATGCATCTGTGAGACACTGGCTGGTTGGGGGATTGACAACTGGTAACACCACAGCACAGTCATTTCAGATGAAGGTTATATTTATATATCTGATCACAAAAGCTTTTCTGAAGGGGTGCACTTTGAAATATACCATTTTCTTATGAGGAACTAACCGCCTCTGTCAGCTATAAACCATTTTTCAGAGTGATGCCAGTAAAACATGACCACTCTTTCTGATGTCTTTAATTTGTATTGCCTTTCCTTACCCTGTTGCTGTGTTGCAGGTGATATCTGGCCAGTTCTTGTCAGACAAGAAGATTGGGACCTACGTGGAGGTGGACATGTACGGGCTGCCCACGGACACGATCCGCAAGGAGTTCCGCACGCGCATGGTGATGAACAACGGCCTGAACCCCGTGTACAACGAGGAGTCCTTTGTCTTTAGGAAGGTAGGATGTGGGATCTCTGCCAAGCACACTCGGTGGTTTGCTTGTGCCCATGAGCTTCCCTGCCCTCCTGAGCCAGCCCTCCCTGCTTCAGCCTGACTGCTCACACGGATGAGTGCTGCTCCCATGGAAAAGGGTTTGTAGGGCCCCTGTTTACTGTGGTAAACAATGTAAAGCTGAAATCAGCTTTCAGGAGGCTGCTTGGTTTTGCTTAGTTTTGGTTTCTTCTTTTTTTTTTTTTTTAAATTTTTCTTTGGTTTTATTTTTCGAATGGGTAACCTCTGTAGCTATCACATGATTTTTTGTTGTTGTTGTTTTTGTTTCCATCTGGCTTTTTCCTCCCCTTTGCTTCCCCCTCCCACTTGGAGGTAGCCACCTTCTCTGTGACCATGCCTGTGTTCAAGGTATGCAGTCTGCTCAGAATGAGCCCCGCTGGCGGACACCATCATTCCCTGGAGATTTCTTCTTCCCTGCCCTGGCAGTGGCTGCTATCTTGCACTGTTCCTTCAGCCCAGAGGGCAGGTGAGATGCTGCATCCAAAGCTAAGGTCAATGTCATTACATGGAAAAGTTGGAAGGGTGCTGTGTTCCTCAGGAGTGTTGCCAGCTCCCTCCTTCAGTAGTCCATGTGCATCATGTACCTTTTTCTTTTTTTTTCAGTACCAAAAGAAAAGCAACCCTTTTTTTCTTGGCATGGGGGATTTGAAGAGAGAGATCACTTGTCCGTGTTCAGTTTTTATCTCTCAGTCTTTATATATATATGTGATACACATATATATATATATATTTATTTATTTTATTTTTCTTCAGTTGCCTGGAGTTTCATCCAGACTACATGTGTTACAGTGCTGTCTTTGATAACATCTGTTTTGCTTACACCTGTTTTGTTGTCATGCAAAATTGTTGCTCCTTTATTCCAAAGTTCAGACTTTTATTCCAAAGTCCAGACTTTTATTCCAAAGTTCAGACTTTGCCAAGTGGTGATAATTCTTCACACTTGTGTATATTACACACTTAATCTGCTTTCCCAACAGCATAGCAAGTTTTTAATAGGAATTTAGTTGATGCAAGGGTTTTTTCTGAACTCATATTCTGGGATGACTGTGACTTCAAGTGCTTTTCCCTGTGTGTGAGGAGGCACAGGAAAGATGCTTATGTACAAGGAATTCTGCTGGCCATATGACCAGCATCTGCTGCTGTCTGATTTCTTACATCAAAAGGGCCATAAATTCCTGTGCAACCTGTGTGTTGGGACATGGGTACAGAGGCTGAGGCCAGGATTTCTCATCACTACTCTTCAGTGAGCAATCCCATGGCCACAGTCTTGTTCTCTTAGGTCAGCCAAGAGATTGGTTTTCTTCACCTCAGGCCCTTATCATAGCTTAGCAATGTAATCAACATACACTGAAGATCAAGCAGGTGAGTGGCAGGAACACAGCAGGAAGGATTCCTCTAGCTGGAGATACTGAAGGCATGGGGTGCGCAGTGCTAAAACCTCATGAGAGGCTGGAAGTGCATACCAGGACACCACAGAACAAATTAATGGAGAGGGAACAATAAACTTAGTCCCCACTTCTGCTCCTTGGCAAATCTATGTCCAAGACCCTCATGTAATGTAAGATGTGCTGATCTATGGCCTGTAGGGTAGAGATCTTACCTGCCCTGTTGGGGTTGCAGTGTTCCCCTCAGGCTGATGCTTAACCCTACACAGTTGTTCTCAGGTACTGTGTTTGACTGTTCTTCTGTCATGTTTTCTCGTTTTTATTTTAATTAAAATGAAGTTTCAGTCATTCTAACCTGGGTTCTGTGTTGTCCCTCTATTGTGTAAGGGGAGGAGGGAGTAAGTGCTGGTGGTGACCTGTGCTGGGAGTACTAAGCTGTGTTTGAGTAGAGCAGCATATCCATGAACTGCTCACATGGGTTCAAAGACCAAAAGCAGCTTTTATTTTGTGCCCCCCAAGACTGAAAAGGGAAGTGGCAGGGGGACAGTCTAAGGGAGAAGGCAGACACAGTTTACTGAGGTCTTCCCTTTTATCCCAGAGGCGTTGGTGAATAGCGCCAGGTAGGGAAGGAGTGGGAAATCTTTGCCAGTGTATGATTGAGGTGGGCCGACAGTGGAGCTGCACCTCTGTTAGTCTGTCTCCTCCTCACTGCTTCATGCACCGAGGCAGCACCTTTGCTCCAGGGAGGGCAGGGGATCTCTTTGTTCCTGTCCTGATCAGCCCAGGTGGGGACTGACAGATGCAGGAGGCTGCAGCATCCCTGCTCCCCCTGCATGCCTTGAACCCCCCGTGTCCTGAGTGCAGCACACCCACCTCTGCTGGCAGCACAGAACTTCAGCAGCTCAGACATCCCCATCAGCCCGTGCTTGCCCACTCCTTGCCCTTTTGGATGCATCCCAAATCCCATCTTTCTGTCATAATTCCTCCTGATCCAGCACTACCTGCCCTTTGATTGCTGCTGTATCTGTCGTTTCCCATACAGTATTTACCTGCCTTCTTATCACTGTCACCAGTCTTCAGTAATGAAAAATAAACATACAAAATATTTAGCTGGTGTAACTGTGAGCTGCAGGATTTACATAATCTGAAATCTACCCATTATTTAGGGTGGGAAAAAAAAAAAGCTTTTCTAGGAAAGATTAATTTTGAAAAGTGGGGTTTGCAGGGAATGACCTGATCTTTCAGTGATGATAGTTTCTGGCGTCCAAAGTTCACACACGGGAGGCGGGGAGGGAGCTGCTCTATCAGTGTCATTGAATGTCTGCATTTTGTGGCTTTCCAGGTTATCCTCCCTGATCTTGCTGTCCTGAGAATAGCAGTGTATGATGACAATAATAAGCTGATTGGTCAGAGGATCCTGCCTCTGGACGGGCTGCAAGCAGGTTACAGACACATTTCCCTTCGGAATGAGGGCAACAAACCACTCTCTCTTCCCACCGTTTTCTGCAACATTGTGCTTAAAACATATGTGCCTGATGGTTTTGGAGGTGAGATAAGCCTTTATCTCGGTGTGCTGTAGCTCTTGAGTGTTGGTGTGCAAGTTCTGAAGTGTCCAGTGTCACTGTGCCAGCCAGAAGCACACATGCAGTGCTGGAGGATGGAAAGAATCAGTATTCCTAGCTTTCTATAAGTGCTTGGAATCTCTGGGTATTGAGTGAAGAAATCTGTTTTTTGACCAAGTGTTAATGATATAAGCATATATCTACTAAATGACAAAATAACGTGGAAAATAAGCTACTACTACTCAGCTTAATTTGATTTTCTCTGTTGACAATTTAGAAAGAGTATTTTTTTATTACATATTGTCTGACAAATATCTGTAAGGTTAGGATGTACTTTATCTATATTGGTTGGCTTATAAGCATTAAAAATGCACGCTGAAACATAGTTTTTTCCAACAAAACCAATTCTATATTCTTGGGAATATTGGCGTGTTTTTAGAAACGGCCAGTGAAATAATTCAGCATCCAAAAACCCCCCTGCATTTCTCTCTCCCAGTTTCACATGTTTTTAGTGTGGTTTAATTGTTTCTTGGGTTCTCAGGAAAGTTATTTTAATGTGAGCCATTTCCACGATCAGGTTGGCAGAGCTGTGGTAATTTATACTGAAGGGTGGCAAATTGCCACGTGTGTGTGGGGACAAAGAGCTGAGAATAATCATTGCACCACTAAAATCAGTGTACTGCCTGAGTTCCCCCTGATGAAATTTGCTTGTACATTGGACAATACACAAACCATTTAAAACTGTAGCACAGGAATTGCACAAAATACCAGTGCTCTGACTCTGCAACAATTACCTTAGGGCTTACTGGTGAAAGATTATTGATCAAACCAATGTTTTTCTCTTCACAAAACCTATTTCTAACCTGCTGCCATGCAAAGAATGGCTGCACTTCTCTTAGTGTGGTTTCCATAATAGAAACTGGAGGAAGGGAAGGTTGATCTAACCTGTCTTCAGGTCTGTGTTTGCTGGTGCATATGCAGGCCTAAAAAAATTAACATGCTGACACTTCATTAACAATATTTCATGGGGAAAAGTGTTACAGAGGCATTTGTGTTGTTCAGTTGTGAAATCCTGGTTTCTGGCAAGGCAGCTGGAGTTTTGCCACAGGCCTTGGAGCACCACCGTGCCATTATGCAGCACGTTTCATCCACAGTATTTAACTGCAGGGATTTCGTTTCAAGAGAAATGTAATGCTTAAACTTGAGATTCTCAAGGGTAATTGAATCATCAATCTAAGAGACATGTTTAAGTGTGTCCTTTAATTCTTACCTGAACTGAAGCTTTTGACAGTAAGTGACTCAGTTATAATATTTTCTCAACTAAGGACGTGCTTTTGATTTGGGATTGATGTTTTATGATACCAGACTTTTTCTAAGAATAGAATTTAAACTTATCACTGAGTTCGATGTGGCTTGAGCTGCTCAGTGTGCTGGACTCACAAGGAGAAAAGATTGATTTATTTATTTTACTTTTTAAACTGCATTCTCCACATGCAGAAGTGAAAGACTTGGTTTTCAAAGAGAATTTCAACACCAGTTTAGAATTTGCAAATCGTATGCTACACTGTCAGCAGTGCTGTAGATGCTTTATTTGATAGAGGTAGGAAAACACTGCTCCCCCTAAGTAAAAATATCGTTACAGTAAAATGCTACTAGAACAGGAGGACTGGTTGATGAAGTTTATTGTCAGCAGTGGCCAAAACAGACTCCATACTAACAAGAACTAAATGAGATCAATTATAGTTCTCCTCTCCCTTCCCAGATAGGCTGGATGTGCCTCGTGTATTTTCCTCGTTGATATAGAACAGCAGCATGATGAACAACTGGGAAATAACTCCTGACACTCAGGTGGAATCATTAGTATTCTGCTGGCATGTGGTTTTTAATTACTTATCATCTGCAATGAACTTCTCATTGTTTTATGAGCTATCATTAGGATCTCCATGGTTGTTTTAGCAAACCTGTAGGAAGGTAAAGCTCAAGTCAGTAGCTGCCTACTTTCTTTTTTCTTTCTTTTTTGTTTTTTGAACCTGTATGAGTAAGATTTTAAAATGTGCACTGAATAATAACTAGAACGAGTGATGCATTGTAGGCTTTAAAAGATGTGTGTTTTTCTTTTTTTATTTTATAGCTTTGTAATTTCTTGTGGTTTGTTTGCATCAGCCCCTCTGTTCCCAATAAAACCACAATAATGGCACAAATCGATGCAAATGAAGCAGCATTCTCCAAAGAGAAGCTTCTATTATACAAATCTGTAGTGAGTAAGCCTGGCTGCTTAGTTTAGTGCTTGGTGCCCTCTGTAATGTAATCTTCCAGCAATTCTCAGAGTTTTATATTTAATTGCAGTTCTCCCACAAAATGCTGCTTCCCACCCCCAGCTCACCTCCCTGGGGAGAAAGGGGAGCACAAGCAGAGGACAAATGACAGCGGAGAGGCAGGGATGAGTCACGTCCCCCTCAGAAGTGCTGAGCCTTTGGTGATGTGCTTGTGTGATGTGGTTCCTTACACAATCCACAGAGGTCCTGCTCTCCCAAACACGTTAGTCATTTTTACCTAGAAGCTCGTGATAATCAGGTTCAATTTTCAAGTGACGCATCGTGCTGGCAGGGTAGCCCTGGGTTTTCATTGAAAAGTGCGTGCCAAGGACAAAAAGACATCCTTAATGAGTTGGGGAGAGCAGAAACAGTCGGTGCTGAGCCACAATCCATTGCCATGGCTAAAAATAAATTCTACATGGCTTTTGTGTATGTGAAATAAATTTCGGAAGACATCAATGGGTCACAGCAGTTGTTGGAGATGACCTATTTGTGCAGATAAACAGATCTCAAGGGTACTTCTAAGTGTTTAATGCAACTTTTGTGGGAATGGGAGCCCTGTCTGTGCTGTGGCTTCTGAGGAACATCTCACAGAACAACTCAGGTTGGGAGGGAGATGATACAGTCCAGCCCCTACTTTGAACAAGAAGTTGCTTGCCAACCCTTTTGATGGGTTGGATATTTTCAAATTTTTCTTTTAATTTTTTAATTTTTTTATTTTTTTTATTTTTACTGTTGGACTTAAGCACAGAAAGAAATTATTTGATATGCAAATTAAAAATTCCTGGGACTTTGTCATTCAGTAAACCTGTGCTTGCACATTTATCACTGCATAAGGAAAACAGATTCAATAGCGTGTCCGGTGCCCAGGGCTGTGATACCACTGGTGGTACTGTGTCATGTGCAAGATTCAGACCTTGGCCATTCCTGGAAAAGCCATTTCACCGCCTGTCATGTCCCAGACATGGAATATCACAAAGGCTACTGAGGATAGATTTATCTGATTGCTTTAATCCACCTGAAACTGCTCTTTAGCTAGGAAATACACTGGCATTTTCTGGAATTCCCTGCAGTTCCATGTCAGCAGTCAGCACCCCTCAACCAAGGGACAAAGTTAGTGCCTTGTGGCTCAGGAGATCCCATCCTGGTCTCAAATTCTCAGTCATTACCTGGGAGGAACTTAGAGCAGTCTGATGGAGTCATTGGGGTTTTCCTAATAAAGGTACCTGGATTAATACCACACCTTGGTGCATTATGAACTGTTCCATCTTCCAGGTGCTGTGGAAATAATCCTGCCAAATTCACTAGGGAAAGCTGGACTCTTGTTGCCAACCACATCTCATAATAACAGGGATAGAATGATGCCTTTGTAAAATACTAATTTCCAGATGTCTCCAAAGCTCACAAAAAGTTGAATTTTTTTTCTTGTAGATATTGTGGATGCTCTATCAGATCCAAAGAAATTTTTGTCTATCACAGAAAAAAGAGCAGACCAAATGAGAGCTATGGGTATTGAAACTGTAAGTAGAATCAACGGCAAACACAACCCACTTATGTCCATGCTGTGTTCTTTATTTAAAGTAAACTGGTTTTCCAATCAAGGCTATCATTTCTCATTTTCAGATATAAGCTTCTTCGTCTGGCTTATGTCATTTACTGAAATGCTCACTGGCTTTTCATGGATCACATTAATACATCCTTTAGGAGGACAAATTTTAATAAATGGGGACGGAGTTGTATTTTAATAAGTAGCTATTTGAAATAGGTTACAAATGCTTTACTATAGTGTTGTTTGAAAACGTGTTGCAATTTTATTATGTTAGGGTAAGGCAGTTCTGCAATTTTCCCAACTTTTTACGCTAGAGGTAAAACAATCAATTTATTATGATGTTTCTTTCAGAGTGATATAGCTGATGTACCAAATGACACTTCGAAGAATGACAGAAAAGGAAAAGCAAATAATCCCAAAGCCAATGTGACGCCTCAGAGCAGCTCTGAGCTTCGACCAAGCACCACTGCAGGCTTTGGGTCTGGCACCGACGCTAAGAAAGGTACACAAAAGTCACTCCTTCTGTTCTGAAGTGATTCAGAAAGCTGCAGAGAAACGCTCATTAGTCAAGTTTAATTTTGGAGTTATATTCATTCTTATCTCTTTGCCTTTGGGAGTTGTCTTTGTCTAATTGCAAATGAATTTTGTGTATTACTAAAATGACTGTATAACGGTAATGCAGCTTTATTTCACAAAGTGACTTCTTCGTGTAGCTGTTTAGCTGTAGTATACAGCTATATTTTTTTTAATATATGTGTGTATAGTATACACACAACCTGCATGGCTCTGGGAATAGTTTACCAGTAAAGATTCCTGGAGGAGTGCCAACAGGAGTGACTATTATCTGGCATAGTCCACAGAAACTCTTCTGCTTTTTTTTCTCCCCTCACAAATCCCTTGGCAAGGTTGCAGATTTAAGTAATTAAAGGTATTTAGAATTCACTGGATTCTGTAGAGATTTCCCAACAATTAGAAATGTGTTCACAGTGTGGTTTTACTCTGAATAGTGATTACGGAAATGGCATGTTTATTGTAAAAAAAAAAAAAAAAAAATTAAATGTGCTCATTTATAAGTGAATAAGTATTTTTTCCTAACTATTCACCGTTCACTCTAGAAAGTCATTTTATACAGTCAAATGGGATTATTTGTTTCTCCCATATCATCCCAGGTAATGAAGATTAAGTGAGAAAACAAATTTGTACAGCTGAATGAAAGACAATAGATCGTTCTGTTAATGGGCCACAAGAATTAGAAGGTGGTTCACTCACCCACCCACCGTGGCCCAAAGGTATTGACAGAAGGGAGAAGGAGCACTGAGGGCTCTTGTTCTCAGATTCAACCCTTGGCTGAGTACACACTTGTGAGGGGATCTCCCGAGAACCCAAATGCCATTTCTCCGGAGTCGCTTTTGGCAGAATCAAAATCAAAGCTTCGGGTTGTCTCTGGCACCTGAAATCTTTCAAAAGCTCTTCCCTAGTGTAAACCCCAGGTCACTTTATGCAGCAAGGTGTTTTCATATTTCATGTCTCATGACCAAGAGGCACGAGTGTTAGTTTTATTGTGCATGAATGAAGCATGAAATTTGCTGGGGTCGACAACTGATTCCTGCTGGCCATGGAGTCAGACCTAAGGAAATGTTCTTTGTGGTGGTTCTGTGTGGTAAATATTTTCAGATAAAATCCTGAGGAAGTCTGTTTAGAAACCCAGAAGCCTGATGCAGGTCTGCTTTTAAAGTGAGGTTTCAGTACTTGACACTTTTCTGACTGCAGTTTTTATCTGTATTCTTGCATGTGAAAATAGGGCTGCTCATTTTTGTGTCCCATGTAATGATCCTTATTTTGTGTTTCTTACCTCTGTCATTTACTGAGATCTGAATAATTCTACCACTGTTAAAATATACAACTCATCTTGCTATTAGAAATTACTTGTGCGGCAAAATGGGGAAGGCTTTCAAATGCACGAGAATGTGGGGTTTGGTTTTTTTTTTTTGGTCTCAGATTTTCAGTAAAAGTTAAATCACTTGTGTTTTCAAAAACTTCAGCCTCTAGCTGTGCCTACATCTCCTGTCTCATTTACTAGACTAATGTTGATACCATATACTTGAGCAGAGTCTTATGCTTCTAAGAAAAGAAAAATTCATATTCCCTGAGGAGATTGCCTACCTCTCCTCCTCCTCCCCTCTTTTTTTTTTCTTTTACAGTGTCTGAGCATTTTCCAGTTAAATTCACCTTAAAAGCCAGAAAGTCCTTTTCAAAGCAAAGGAAATCTTATAGTTTAAGAATATTTTTAAGAATACTTAACTAAATATATTTGCAGTGTATTTATACACAGGCAAACATTTCTGTGTGAAACCTCAGAAAAACCTAAAAATTGCAACTCTCATGGCATTGTATTGACATTTTTATTAACACTTACATACGGGATCTGCTTAGTAGTTTTTAAAAATCCCGTATTATGTCACAAAGCATTTATTGAAGCATAAACATTAAATGAGATCAGGTTCTGTTTGCATTGCAGTTAAAATGATCAAAACATTGTCATTCATCTACATAGTACTGTTAGTCTTGTGTGATTGAAATTTCATTAGAATTTTCACTTCTTTTGGTTTTCTGTTTCTCCTTCATATTTTAGCTCTTCTTTAATCTTGGAGCACACTTCTGCTCCTTTTCCCATGGCCTGGTATTAAGCGAAATGCGAATTTTATTTTTGTTACCATACAGGCCTCAAGTTAATTTTCCCTCCTGTGTTTTAACCTGAGGAGAGGCACACCTAGCCTCAGTTTTGTAGCCGTGTAGAACCCTACCCAAGAAACTTCCCCACTGGAAGAAGTGGGGCCAGAGCAATCTCCGGCTAGAGACCAAAACCCTGAAGTTGTTTTAGTATTCATAAATGGTTTGCTGGGTTGGCAAAAAGGAGCTTTTTTCAATTCTTAGACTGCTGTGTTTTGACACTTCAGTCCAGAACTGTAAGAGATTAAAATACACTCTTTGATTCAATTCTTTTTCCACAAGGCAGTTGATTGAAGAGTGGATGGGAAAAGGAAATTATTGTATCTTAGCTATACCTTGACTTATCATTCTCTCATTAACCTGTGATAATTTTTTTTATGTGGTGAAAAATGTTAATTAATTAATTGTTAAGTTAAATGTGGGTTTAAATATGACATATACTAGTTTGTATGAAGTTTTAGATAACTGTATCAATGCCTTCCCAGGTATAGACCTTATTCCTCAAGTGAAGATAGAAGATTTAAAGCAAATGAAGGTAAGTATTGACACAAGCTTTTCAGGATGTGCTCCTAACATTTTGTTTTGAGTAGCCAGGATTTTACCTGGTTAAAGTCAGGATGGCCACAGAAAAATTGATCCAGCTTCTCTTTTTTCAGGCTTATATAAAGCATTTAAAGAAACAGCAGAAAGAGCTGAATGCCTTAAAGAAGAAACATGCCAAGGTATGATCATTTAGAATTCTCTGAGCCTAATTGAAAAAAGTTGCTCACTAGCACAGGCAGTTCCTAATTTAATTTAGAGGGGAAGACTAAAGAATGGTAGTTGGACTCCCAAGAAAAGCACATATGTTTTAAATGTGCTGAAATACGCTGCAGTGAGCACATTTTCCCTTTGGCAACCCTTTGTGTGTCTGCCTGAGACTGAGTGCACATTTGTTTGACCCAGATAAACATCCAAGGCTCACCTTTTCTCAGGTAATGATTTTGTCTTGCTCCCTCTTGCACGACTTCTTGACAGGTAGCATGGAAAAACAAGGCGGTGATGATGGGAGGTGGTGCTGCACTGAAGGCAGGCGCTGGAGAAACTGCAGAATCACCAGAGGGAACTGGGATGTTTAGCTGAAAAATGAAGAGTCCTGGTCCTCCTCCTTTGTATCTGTGTTAACCACTTTATAGCCAGCTCTTTCTTGGCAGTGATACCACAGTTACATATTTCTACCACAAATATGCTTCGTGGTAGAAAATCACAGCCAATTTTGGCCTGCTCTCTTTCATTAGAAAACCGTTACTCTTGTTGGAGAAAGAGTGATAATAAGTGAAGAAAATATCTCAAGTTCTGAATTTCGGCAAAAATACAAGTCCGTTCTGGGCTTTTGGGGCAGTTGCTCCCTTGCTCTCTTTGCTTACCAATTCCACTGCAGATCTGATGTCATGTGGTTGCCTGGGCATTTCTAATATCAGTTTTGTGGTTATTTTCATGACTGTTGTTTGGGCATGGGACTCTCTGCACAATGAAATATGGAGAAATTACTTTCAGTAATTGGCACTTTCTTGGAGTTCTTAGTATTGAAAGGCATATAAGAAAATTAAATAATTACATTTCAGCCTCCTTACTGACAGTGCAGAGCGGAAATGAGTGATTTCTGCATTTTTGTGTTGTGTGCAAAGCCCATGCTCAAAAAAAAGTGTCTATCACCAACACTTTTTTGATTTCAACAGTTTCTAGACCTTTGTAGGGCTGATCTTTTTAGGGGCTTCTAATTTTTAAACACCATATTGTCATTTAATTGGCCAGCAGCCATCAATTTGCTATAGAAATGGTCCTGTGGCTATGTAGAAAAGAGACATACTCAGGGACGTCTCTCCCTCAAACACACGACCCACAGGATATCTGAGCCAAGACTGTGCTCGCTAATATTAAAAAAAATGATCCATCTGTTCAGGCTTGCACTTGCTTCCTCTAATCTGATCGAAAAAATTACCAGCCATAATCTAAAAACTCAGCCCTGCACTCAGAAGGGCTTTCAGCATCAGCTCAAGCGCAGCTATTTCATGTTTGAGCCAGCCTGTGTCCTGCTGCTCCTAAGTACAGAGCGTGGGCTTGTCCTAACAACAGAGTGCCTGCCCAGGGCATGCCTGGCTAAAGGCTCCGGCAAGGGCAGCTCCTGGAATTCAGAGATTCTGAGCAGGAAAGTGCAGCCACGTTAGCTCAGAGGTGATCTCAGGGCAGCGCTCAGTGTGCTCATCACTGTTCTCAGTGCATTTTATCAGCTGGGATGGAGCAGGGGAGCTCTGCAGCTGGTTGTCCATGATCGGCCTCAGGAAGCCCGAGTTTGAAGCAGACTGAAGCTAAAAGCACCAGAAATAGGCTGGCTCTCATTTAACCATAGACACTACAGAGATCTGGAGGAGTAAGTAAGCAGAAGGAAATGGTTCATGATGCTTAAGGAAAGAAAAATCCATTTTGCTTTTCCGTCTAAAATTGGCTTTGGAAAATGCGTTATGGCAAACAAAGATTAAGTGGTGCCAGGCTTCCCAGCATACAACAGTCTGTTGGTGTTGTTCTTTGATGTTATCCTCCATTTACTTACTTCTGTTCAGCATTTCAGCCATTTTGGCCCCAGCAGCTCTGAAAACATTCTCCAAAAATCCCTCTTTTGGGATTGCTGAAGAGCAGATGATTGCTCTTGGGAGCAAAGAACATGATCCAAACCTCAGTCCAGTAGGAAGCAATCAGCCACTGGTGCTGTAGTATTCCTTGTGTTTGACTTTGGACAAACAGTGGCAATTTCGTGTAATTGTCGCCATTTAAAAAAATTCTCCTTGTTAGGAATAACTTCTCTTGAATTTTAGCTCTGGTAACCTGTGCTTTTGGTAATTTTAGAAGAATGTGCCCAGTCGCTTCTGCATATTGTGCAGAGATGCTTTTCTTTAAACAATGCATCCAGAGAAACACCTGCGCTTGGCTGGTTTTGAGGTGGAGTATTTCCTGCCTACATTCCCTGAAGAAATTTTAATCTCCCAGTATGAATTAATATTCATATCTTATATTCAACTACAAGAACAGCTGATACGTCTGAATGATGACCTTTAGTTTATATCTCTTCTTTATCAAGTTTTATGGTGAGTGCTGTTTGGGTGAATGACCTGGGGTGGCATCACAGGTGGGTAGGAAGAGAAAAGTATCTCAGTCAACCAACTTCGCTTTTTAGCAGCCTGCTTTTATGGGCCCCTACTTAATTTTAATATTTTTCAGAGCTGTCAGATAGTTTCTGTGTTTTTTGGGCTAGACAGAAGAGGAAGGATAGTGAGGGATTACCTTGATATATTCTCTACCAGCCCAGCAGCTCAACAGAGGATTTGTGGTGTACAGTTCTAGCAGTTTCAGACACAACAGGGACGGTCACAAGTGCCCCTTGAGGAATTTAATATGGTTCTAGACAGTAACCAGAATTGCATAATTAATGTAAATCCCCAAATTCATCTCCTGCACATTCATATTGACATTGAAAATATGTACTGTTTGAATTAAAGCCTAGTAAAAAAGAACATTAAAAATCTCCATTTCGCAGTGCAAAAGCAGGGGTACAAAAGACGATGGGACTGTAGGCAAATAAAGTTCTGCAAAGTGGACTTTTGAACTGGGAATGTTAGTTCCTTCCTTGTATTTCCTCGTCCTTGTATTCTGTAATGAGAATCCTCCAGACCTCGAGTTTCAGTTGTGCGCAGTATTTATGTTGCTTTAGAGAGGTACTGGACAGTAATAACAGTTTGTATAATGGGAATTTATTTCCCCTTCCCTTTAATAGACTGAACTGTGGTATCTGCACACACACTCACTGTTCCCAAAGGAACAGATAATAACTCTTTATTCTTTTCCCATGGATACTCTTGCTGTGATTTGAGTCTTTTTATACCAATTAGGTGGTCTCTCAGAACACTAGCAGAACTCTGGCCTCAATTTGTTATGACATGTAATTTGTGAATATATTCATGTGAAAGGTGTGCAAATTCATTGGGCTTCAGGAAATCCTGAGAACCTACCTGAGGAGACTTTTACCTGCAGACTTATTCTGAATCGACCTAGAACATATTAGCAACCGAAACGTTGCATTTGAAAACAAAAGACGCTACAAAAAACCACTCATATTCCCTAGAATTTTGACAGAAGTTTGGGCAGAAGTCTCATGCTTTGCAGAGTTTGTTCTTAGTCTTTTGTGGCAAGAATTGGACATTATTGGATATTGAAATTGCTCCTTCAGAGGGGGAGTGGGTAGTTTGAGAGGTGCTCTCAGTCACTTCACCTGTGGCTGGCTGATGTTTTCAAACTCGAGTCACTCTTTTCACTGTCCCTATTTTTCCCTGCCTGGTTAGTCAGTGTAAACACCCCCTGGTGAGGCTGGCGTGTTTTAATATTGACAGAGTCTATTTGTTTCCCTTTAAATCCTCTGTGGAACAGCAAATTCAGTTCCCCACTCTGACTACAACACTTGGAAGCTGTGTGTGTTCCCTGGGGAAGTGCTTGGCAGATGTTGGAGTGCTGGGGTACAGCCCAGCATTGGATTTTTGAAAGCGTAGCAGGATTTGTATTCATGTTTTGGTAAAAGTGAGTGCAAAAGTATTTAATTAGCATTTCTAGAGGAAGAAACAGTGATAAGGCAAAGGTGTATAGAAAATAATAATAAAGAGCAGTAGAATAGCAAGTGTGGAATAGATGCTAAAAGAGCTATAAAAAATAAAGTCCTGGATGAAGCCATTTTGATTAATGAGGTTCTTTTTGCCACAACTTGATAAAACGCGGGGCAATTGGTATTAATAAAATAACATAAATGAAAGAACCATTTTTCCTATTGTAGTGTAAATTCAATATTTGCTGCTCTCTGTGCTGGTCAACCATTTGCATCATTATGAGCTGCTGCTCTGATAAAGGAAAATATAAAGTTAAGTTGTATTGCATAGCTTGCTGTCACTTGCTGAAGGAGATTTCTGCCACAAGGTGGGATTTCTTAATGGTGAGAGTGCTGCTGTCACTGGGGATCATGGGCCAGATCTTCAGAATTGTGCTTAAATGGACATTTATTCCAACAGATGACTTTTTTCCCTGTCATTGCTTTGTTTTAAAATGTACCATATTTTTAAGGTTCACTGCGGGTTTTGATTTTTCAAACAAAGAAGAAATGTTTTAGTGCTTGTGGTGGAATACCTGGAATGTTTAATACCACACGGTTAGACCAGATTAAATTCCATTGTCAAAATGGTCTGTTTATACACCAATATTTTTTTATGCTCTAAGAAAATTGAACATCAAAAATCCATCAGCCTAATGGTAAGGTCCTACTGTTTTCCAGGAGCACAGCGCCATGCAGAAGTTGCACTGCACACAAATTGACAAAATAGTGGCCCAATATGATAAAGAGAAGGTATCATATGAGAAAATGTTAGAGAAGGCAATCAAGAAGAAGGGGTAAGATATTATTTTAAATTATTTTTCTTTAGACTTAAAATAGATTTGATACCTTATGCTTTTGTAGTCTGGAATAAAGCATCCATAAAAAGGGCATTGCAGCTTGAGCCAGCATCATACATCAGCCTGAGAATGAGCTCAGCAATGGGCCATAAATGTTGGACTCACTCTGCCTTTCTCTAATCTTCTGCTATCAGAATTTTAAAAGTAAAAGCGAAGGATTTGCCTCCAATTTTTATTTCTGTGGTCTGGTCTGTTCTCACTGCACTCCCCAGGGAATGTCACTGTTGTGTTCAGTGAGTGCAGACTAAGGTCTTCAACAGCTCTAGTGACCAGAAACTAGCAATGTTTTGATTTTAGGGGAAATGGTGGCTTTTAAATCCTGAAAGTTTGAAAATAAAAGACTTTTGCTGTGCTGTTGAGTTGAAGTTTCTTTTTGACAAAAAACTTACAGATCCTCAGCTGGGATAAGTGAATCTTACACCTTTGACTGGAATGGAGTTGTTTTGATTTGCATGAGCTGATGGCCTGGGCTGTTATCTGTGTGAATCTCCTGTTTGTCCCAGAAAGGTTCCTGGAAGATGCTGATGACTTTAATAGAATGTCTAGTTCTAATTTGGAATAAAGTAGCAGGACCTGCTGTTTGCCTTGCTGCTCATCTGGCAGCAGTTTCTCCTCCACCTTTCACCGTGTCACTGGAATTTCACTGAGACAGCAGGAATTATTTTAGTTCCGTATCCAGCTATGCTAATAGTTGCTCTTAATTTCATATTGTTGTCATCTGGCAACAACAGCTGGCAGCAACTCACTCATTGGATACTGAACGTGGATGCCTGTTTGGCACTGGATTCTTCTAAGAATACTTTTTCTATAAATTGTTTGCAATGGTGGTGGGTTTTTGAGTGTGCATGTTGTAAACTGGCAAAGGAACAGAAACAGAACTGTCAGAAGTAAACAAGGTAAGGAGAATTCTCCTCACTAAATTATTGAAAGCTCACAGTTCATGCTGTACTTTTTTTTTGTTCAAGACAGAAGAACTGTAAGCACACAAATACTGATAATCTAAGGAGTTTCTTCCAGAAAATTACTCTTCTCCAGGAAGACAGGGCACAACTGACAATTGCAGGACTAATTAATTTAATGTGCCTTTGATTCAATTTCATTGAATGTAACACAGCAGAAGGTTACCGATACAGCTGGATTTTTAATTACAGTCGGGTTATTTACTACCGTGGCAGAGAAGTGAACTCTGGGCATTGCACCATAATTATTGTGGGGGCAGAAAGGTTTCCCTGTGTTCTGATGTTTAAGAATCTCAGTGTTCCTGTTGGCCTGAGAAGGAGGCAGTGCCTCTGCCTGTCCAGACAAGACAGCCAAGGAAGGTGTGTCAGGAAGTTAAAGGTGGAAATGGCTGTCTCTGCCCAATAAATATGGGGAAGTTCTGGATAACCATGCTGGCCAGATCACCCCAAAATGGGACAAGTATCAAAGCAGTTCATAATTTGATTCCCAGTTTGAGGTCACTTCATTGGCTACTTGCAGCATCTTTTCTTAATTTTATAACACTTCTTGCATGGACACCAAAGCCTTTATGATAGTTTCACATAATGAGTTAAAAATAAAATTGGAAATGACCACTCCAAAAGCAGCTTCAGTGCAAAGCCAAATACAGTTCCTTACCACAATTCCATACTTTCCATGGGCTCCAGAGCTCTCAGTCACCT
Organism: Chamaea fasciata; assembly: GCF_029207755.1. NCBI lineage: Eukaryota > Metazoa > Chordata > Aves > Passeriformes > Sylviidae > Chamaea > Chamaea fasciata. The sequence goes on along the minus strand of NW_027094088.1, from coordinate 6,935,111 downwards.
GATGGCTCTTTCAGTTTTACAAGACTAACTGTGTGCATCTAATTAACAGCCAAATCCAAATCAGTATCTGACAGACTTTCTGTGAAAACACTTTTTAATCCCATAGCAAAATATTTTAAGGGCTTCCTTCAGGGTGAGCCCTGAAAGCCCATTCTGCAAGGTATTTATGCTCACCCCAGCTGTGCAGGGTATTAAAGGACACGCTTAAAAGTGAATACATTGGTTGGCACTTAAAAATTTTATTGAACTGAAATGATCTGATGAATCCAGAGGCCTGGGTTCAAAGAGCACAGGACATGTCCCATTTCCTTGGCTATCATTCTGGAGCATTTGCAAGGAATAGAAGTTGTAAGAGAACTTGTAAAACATGTTTTCAAGGCATTCATATTGAAATTGTCAGATTATTTCCTGACCAAAAGGCCTTTGATAGGTGGAAAGACAACTTTCTCTTCTGATCTTGTTGTGAATTTTTTTTTGTGGTCCATTTCCACCACATGGTGTGACAAATGCCAACTGCATATTGTTCAGCAAAGTAGGATTTTTTAATCACATGCTAATTCACTGACAGATGGACAGGATTTTGCTCCCTGTGCTATTTCTGTCATACACTTGAAATGCTTAAAAATCTCAGAGAGGCATATGGGGATAGGTATGGTTGTGTTCCCATTCTGAACTGGAGTGAGGGCATGCAAAGATCCTTCTGATTTTTGGGACTGTCCAGAAATCCAAGTGTATCTGTGTGGGCTACCCTGGATTGGACTGTCCCTGGGTATTTGCCTCTGCCACTGCAGCTGAGGGCAATTCCCATTATGCAATTCCCAGTGTCCAGACTGGCTGGAAGTTGCCTTGGGATATGATGAAAGCTGTTTCCAGAGAAGGGATCAGCTGGTGGTTTGGATGCCTGGGTTTCTGAAGAGTCCAGTGGTTGAACTAATTAAGCTGTTTGGGGATATAAAGTATGTCTGTTTCACACCTAAGAATCAACGTCTTTCATAGTGAACAACAAATTAAATATTCCATTACAGCCACACCCTGATCACAGTGTAATCAAAACCACTTCCCTTTCAGCTGTTGGGTTTTTTCAGGCAGAGGTAACAGTGCTCAGAACCTCTCTCTATGACTTTAGATTGCTTCCGAAGTGTCGAATCAATGTTAGAAATATCTACAAAATTTCCCTTGCTCTGGGTAGAAAATAAATGACTGGTGACCCTTGGAAAACAAGGCACGCTATTTTCAGTGAGAGCTCTCCTGGTACTGTTTGATGATAAAATTTTCTGCTACTTTCCATAAGTTTAGCAGTTCTTTGATATGAAAATAGGATTTAAACTTGTTAAGAGTTTCATAAAATTCCTTTTCTGGAGCAAACATGGATTAATGTTACTGCAGTCAAGGAATGACCATCCTTATTAAGGCCAGCTGCAGCTGATAAATGACCATGTCCCTGTCCAGACATGGAGCTGCATCACTTTACATCAGTGCATAATCCAACACAGAACTATTACAGAGGTGTCCAAACAGACTTCTCTCAAGATATTGTTTTATTCCAGGCCCTTCCTTTGCAGCCCATTCACTTATTCTCACAGAGGGAAACCTACACTTCCTACAGGTGTTCAAATTCAGTACACCCAAATCACCCTGGGAGGTAATGATTCAAATTACATAATTTGCTCTGCCTTGAACTAAATATAAGTAACCAAATTACTTTTAAAACAGAGTCTAAAATCATGGCAAGGATAGGCCTGTAAGTTTTCAGGCAGAAACTGGTTTCTCTTGGCAAGGTATTTTAAGCCTGGAAAAGGAACCAAATATCATAAATGGAGATGCCTGACACATCCTCTGCAACAGAATAATTGCTGGGCCAATCTAGAATTAATCATGTGGTGTTTGAATTGACTGATCATTAATCCAACAATATTTTGTAAGTTGTGAATGGATTGCCAGAAGAAATAATTTCATTCCAATACAGTGCAGCACTTCAACTTCGATTAACATTTTAATTAGTAAGCGCTGACTGAATGGGGAGATGTTTAACTTGTGGCACACATTTGCAATTTTTCTTTTTTTTTTTAGAGGAAGTAATTGTGTTGAATTGAAGAAAGAAACGGAAATTAAAATTCAGACACTAACATCAGATCACAAATCTAAGGTAAGCAAGCAGCCAATTTTAACACATGCAACTTCTGAAAGAGAGATTTTGAGACCCAAGTGGTAGTTAATTTTCTTGGAAGCATATGAATAATTTTCAGCAATAATAACATGTTGAAAAGAATGGGAGTAATTGAGTGTCTAAAAGTGTTTCTTAAAAAAATTTTTTAAGCAACATCAATTTCCTGCTGTTTTGAAATTTTTGAGGAAAGCGCCGTATTCATGCCGCATGAAGTGAAACTGGTCATTTGTGTCAGCTCTAGTTAAACAAAGAGAATACGTGTTATATGAAATTTGGATGCTAAATACATTCCCAAAATACATACATAAAGAAGTCTCTATTTCATTTTCCATCGTTGTTGCCATGGCCTTGGTAATTTGTTTCTTAGGCAATGAGGAGCCCAAGCTGCTCTTGAACCAAATGGCTTCTTACTTCTAGTGGGCTTTTTGGGGGTTTTTTTCCTCCCCATTGCTTCATTGCTTTGTTTTCTCCAAGGTCCTGGGAAATAAAAGTGCCCTGTGACCCAGCCTCAGCTAATTTGGGAAAGCTGTTCTCATGCTTATGGCTCACATGGAGTTGCTCAGAGCTGTTTCCTCGATAGTGCTGTCCCACTGCTGTGTTCACTGGCTCCCTATTCCCTTGGAAGTCTTATCCTGGGCTTGTTGACATGTTTTTGAGAGCTATCCAGACTAGAGGGTGGCAGGGACACCAGAAAGCTCATCCATGTACGAAATCGTCTGGTGGCAGGACAGTACTGGAGACTGACCCCAGTAAAAGCTGAAATCTGTGAAAAGAATCAGACGAGAATTGAAAATACACACACAGTCACATCTTTAAGGCTGGAGTAAGTCAATTTTTATCTTGCCTTCTTTGAACTTTATTCTCTGGTTTTATTATTTCATGCAGAGATGATCTTGATATTCTAAACAAGGTTCGCTTCCTTGTTTCTGTCCTCTCAGTTGTAGATGTAGCAAAACCCCCCAGGACTAAAATCTAAAGTATTCTCTTATCTCCTGATCTTCTTCCCCTATGAAAAGTCCAGAACCCTTTCCTTAAATAAAAGCAAATTTGTTAAGTTAAAAAATAAAAAATTCATTCCTCTCTTAGTGAAAGAAAGTCTCTGAGGAGCACTGGCTCCCAGTCATCCAGACATAAGCTCCAAAACTCATTTGAAATTACATTACACGAAAATTTATTTGCTCTGATCTCTCTCTCTCACCTGTGTCACTCATAGTCTGGAGTTATGTGTCATTTGTACACAAGGAACATCCAAATGTTCATTAATCTTCCAAATCCAATAAATGTGACTCATGTTCTCCTTTTCCACAAATATATGCCGTTTCTGAGCCCTGTTCCTTTCAAAATCCTGCCTTCAAACTGGTTCCCTTTAATTTAATCCATACCTGGAAAGAAAGATTGATTTTTTTGTCCAGTCCCATGTCAGGTTTTAGGATGACATTTTGAGAGGAGACTTAAATGTAAGATTTGAAATGTAAGACTTCAGTATAAGACTTGAAATTCCAAACTTCTGATTATTGGATAATTCCCAAAGAACTCTGCAAGCCATCCCCCTCTGAGGATTCCTCTAATAACTTTCAATATCTTGCTCACTGTGGTTGCATCAAAATTGTCCAGATTATTTACCAACCTCTTTTGTTTCAACTGCTGTGTGTGGGCCCTTGAATTATTCCTGGAGATCATTCAAAGGTTTGCAAGCAACGGGTTTGAAAACGGTGCTCAAGACCATAGGGAAATTAACTCTTATCTTAGATGAAGGGAGGTGCAATTAAATTAGATTAAATTCTGAGATGCTGAATGCATTACACTGATATAGTGGGAGTTTGGTTAATTAACAGTTGTTCAGCATTTCTCAGCATTTGGCCCACTAATTTTGATATCAGATTGGAACGTAATTCATCTTTAATTACAGCTCATGTTCTCCAGTATAGCTCTGTGCCACAACGTGCCTGTACACACCTTTAGCTCCAAAGAGACCTTTTCATCTACAAAACTCCTCCTGTTCATGAGGAAACATCCAGCCCAAGTTTGACATAAAATATTGAAATTGAATCTGAATGTCCCAGCGTGTACTTCATACACAATTAACCTAGCAAATGCAAATTACTCTCCTGCATTAGCAAAGTAGGTCCCCATATCAAGCGGGCAGAGGATGAAAAGACAGAAAAGGAAAGATTACTTCAAAGATCATTCCTGCTTGAACTTAGCGACTAAACAAACTTCTTGCATATATGCTGTGCAAAAGAAGGTTCCGTATCAGGATTTTAATTAGTCTCTTAGGCCCAGTGTGGGAACAGATGAAAGGACAGGCTTGCAAACACAGTCTGCAGAACAGGAAAGAGAGAAGTTAGCTAATGGTTATTTTTCCTATCCTTTAGGACAAGCAGCACTGCCTTAATAGCAGAAAGTAGGACAAGAGCACAGCCCAGTGAAAATTAAATAGTCATTTCAACTATGCTGCTAATAAATTGGAGAAAAGCAAGGATGTTCTCTGAATTTGCTACAGCTGAACTTTGAAGTGTATCACAGATCTGCAGCAAAATTGGATTTCAGATGATTTAATGGCCATGAGTTCTACGTTTCTCGGAATCCGAGTCAAATTGGGTATTTAAAGTCTTGTAAATGGTGTTTGGCACATCCCTTACATCCTTTCCGTCAGGTTATATCGAGCTGTACCTGAAATGAGACTTCTGCCTTGGTGGAGATGTAATAAAAGGAAGTTTCTCTTTCACATCCCTAGAGAAAAGCTTGTTTTACAAGGAGATGGATCTGCTTCTTAGACTGCCTGCTGCTTCTGGAATTAGCAGCGGATCATAGCACATCTGTCTACAAACACAGGCAGGGTGTTTTTCTGATTATTTCTTCCTTCTCAGATTAAATACTTTATCTAAGTATTACCACACTGTCACTTTGCAGGGTTTTTCTTTGGGAGTTGAACTCAGTAATTCTGTGAGATACTATATGATCCTGTGGGATCAGTGTACCTGAGATTCAGAATTCCTGCCTTCAGGTTTATAACATTCACCATTTAAAAAACGATTATCACATTATTAATTTGCAATGAGCCCTTGAGTCTTTGTTCCTCTGTCTTTGTTTTGGCTTTGTAAAGTCTTTGCACCTAAGTCACAAAATACTTGCTTTTGCCATGACTTCCACTGTTTATTTCATTATTTTATTGTCATGATTCTCTTCATGCAAAGTTCATTTTGCATTTTCTCTACAGTGTAAGGAGGCCTTAAATAAAAGCAAACTGCTCTGTTCACTGGAATGCCTGTGGTGGTGGTGAACACTTGGCCTCCTGCTCCCTGGGCCACATAACAGCATCTGTCTTTTTGAAATATTAATAATTTCTAACGCTGTGACTGTGGGAGTTTTCTGAGGGCACAGTCCCTTTGCTGCTGTGCTCCAAATTACACCCAGGATTTCCAACTGATCTACCTGCACTATTTTTAATTCAGATCGTGGATGGAGCTGGCTCCATCTGCAAACCCTGCATTGAAAATAAATAAGGAACGTGTTTTCCTAAAACCTTCAGCCATGACTGTTAGCTCCCCTAAGGCCATCCTAGGTCTCCCCGGGTGTTGATAAGCCAAATGAGGTCATTGCCGAGAGGAGATTCATACAACCTAACTCAAGTGTCTTGGTGCCTGCAGCCCTGGAGATGTAAGAGGGGCATTTCCAGAGAGTGGCTGAGGAATAAATCCAGCTTTGGAACTGCCCACATTTTCACATCAGCAGTACAAGGAGCTTGGGCTAAACTTGACCCGAACTGAAGTGCCTTAGGCAGTGCCGGAGGCGAGCTGGAGTGTCTGCCCCTCAGCCTCTCAAAAACTCCATCGAAAAGTATATTTTCTTCCTTCACTACACCCTAGCATTTATTTGTACTCGTTTTAAAACTGAATCCTCATGTTTTCCAGGCTCTGAAGGCAGTACTTTTGAACACCTTATTAAAAATACTACTCCCACAAACTGCACCACATCCTTCATATCATTTCATGGTTGACAGGCTCTGGGCTTAGTAGTACACTTCCCCACATGCACAAAAAGAAGCATGGCTCATTTTGCTGGAGGCACACTGACTCTTAAGCACCCTGGTGAATTGGGCCTGTGTTAGTCATACCAACTTCTGCCTCAAAAGGCTTTTGTTGTTTTCTGTAGAAAACTCCAGATTGCTCTCTGTCAGCTGCTTGTACTTTCTTTGATATGAGACCACTATTTAGCTATAGTTAAGTACAAATCTGGTTTTAAGGTAGTAGTAGTCATCCTGATCTGTTCCAGAATTACTCACTTCTTGATTTCATTGGATTCCCTCTTTATTGGGCAACATGAACTTTAGGTAAGAAGCCCTTCAGAGGAGCCTCTCCAGGGCAGAACGGAGACTGGGACTGATAAAATCTCCACTTTTTTCACCTTCACCACTGTGTGCAAGACAATCTGTTCTTCATTATGTAAACCCCAGCTTAGATATTTAGCTGGGGTTTGCATAATTCTCTCACTTTCATTCTCTTACCACTCTCTGACCTTCTAAGCAAAATGGTGATAATTTTTGTTACAAAGGATCAAGTTTGCTTTCGTAGAAGATGACCCAGATGTTATTGGTTGTAGTTGAAATGATTACCTGAAGATGGATTTATTGAGAGGCACATTTTGTGTACCATTTATGGAAAAGTAGGATAGCACGTCAAAATATCCAAAGATAATCATTAAAGGTTAATAAAACATATCTTTCTATTAGCTCCTTTTCAAAATCAATGAGCGCGATGTATTAGAATAACAACTGTGGTGATTTAGGCTTCTTAATACTGTCTCTTGGGAACATTCCAAAACTTTAATCTCATTATTCTTGTGAGGCTTGGGAGATAAGCAAGAGAAGAATACTTGTCAGATTCCCTGCTGACTTAATGAATATAAAACAAAGATACGTAGCCCATCTTCAGATTCAGGTTGTACTAAATACAGGATTTCTCCGTAAACGCTCTGTGTTTGTGAAACTGTCTCCACAAAATCAAAGACTATCTTTAAGCTCTCAGAGAAACCCTGCTCACCAGGTTTTTCCATTGTTAAATTCAGTACTTTTAATACATATATTTTTCTTGGCAACCAGAGTGTGAAACAGTTTTATTATTAACTCAGTGTTAGAGAAGGTTTTAAAACAATGGTAGTACAGTAAAGAGCCTATTTGTTCAGCCAGTCTATTCAGGGCATTTTAGATAATAGTGGCCTAACAGCAGGGGTTGGTTTACATCTGGTTTTATACCACCCAGCAGTGTCCTCAGTGGCTTTGCTATCCGTGAAACAGCTTCATTTGTGCAACTCCATTTTTCACAGTTTAGCCACGTTCTTTGGAACCTGTTTTATGGTTGTCTTTACGTCACCTTCAGCAGCAGGAGGAGTTGCTCTGTCTGGGAGCCTCTAACAAAGCAGGTGTTACCTCCCCATAGGTCAAAGAGATTGTGGCTCAGCACACCAAGGAGTGGTCCGAGATGATCAACACGCACAGCGCTGAGGAGCAAGAAATCCGCGACTTGCACTTGAACCAACAGTGTGAACTACTGAAGAAACTGCTCATTAATGCTCACGAACAACAAACCCAGCAGCTGAAATTTTCCCATGACAGGTGAGCAAGGCAGTGCTGCCTGATAATGAGGGCTTGGTTTAGGTCTGCTCCGTATAATCCTTTAGTTTTTTGCATTGACAACTCGAAAGTTGTCAATGCCAAAGGCACTGGGCTGAATGCACGGTAGAAGTAAAAGATGCAACCATATAAGGTTTAGGCAGTGTCCTGGTTTGAAAGACATGTGTCTGCCAGGGAAGGCGGGAACCTCTCTTGTAATGGAAAATGTGACCCCCTTCCCTCAGAGCTATAGTAGTTCCAAAATTACGGGGCTGTCAGGCAAAGATATGGGAAAAGGAGTAACAGTTCTTTACTGGTGTATATGTCTACCAAGGCAAACAGACCAGCCACCCCCCGGCACAGCGACAGCGAGCAGAGCCCAGCCCAGCCCAGCCCAGCCCCGGCCTCTTTCCCCTGCGGTGCAGTTCCGCTCACCGCCGCCGGGGGGCGCTGCTGGCTCCCGGCCGGGCGGGGCGGGTGCGATGATTCCCCCGCGCCTGCAGGGGGCGCTGTGCCGCGAGCGCAGCCGCGTCCCCCTCAGGCGGCCGTGGCGGGCGGGCTGGGCGGTGAGGGGAGCTGCTGCAATGGCCGGCGCCAGCGACCCCACAGTGGCCGAGGAAACGTAGCAGAAAACGCCGCCGCTGTAGCGGGAGCCCTGGGGTGTCCCAGCAGGCAGCGAGTGTGGGGTTGCAGTGTAGTGAAAAACCCAGAGCAGTGACGGAGAACGGGCAGGGCTGGGCAGCAGCAGCCCCGCTCCCGAACGTGGCCGGGAGAGGCTCCCTGGAGAGGCAAGGGACTCGGGGTCCTGGGTTTCCCCTGAGGCAGCCCAGCAGATGGTGAGGGTCCTTTCCAGGGAGGTTGGGTGTTAATACGGTCCCAGTGTGTTGGCCACTCCTATGAGCAGAGCCTCACTCGCGGTAGGAAGCAGAACCCCACAGTGGTGGCTAGTTCCTCCCACAGCAGCTGCGGCCTGCCTCCCCTTCCATCCTGCCAGCGAGAGGAGCCAAGGCCAGCCCCTCACTCCCCAGCCAAAATCTCAGTTATCTCTGCCCCTCCAAAAGAAAGCCCCTCAGCTAGGAAAGTTCACCTGCACCCTTCCCACACCTTGGCCATTTCTTTTGTTTCTCTTAAGTACCCGGTCCTTATTGTCTCTTAGCAACAAATGGGACAAAATTCTCTGAGAGAAAGAAAAGGAGAAAAAAAAAAGGAAAAATCATAACCTCCAACAGGTAGATGTAGGAATGGGTTTCTTAGCTGATTTAGATCATCTGAACCTCCTTAAAGGCAGCAGGGGTGATGAAGCATTGGTAGTTTGCATTGACTTTACCCAGAAATTTCAATTCAGAGGCTAGAAACTGAGAAGTATCAAATATGGAAATATCCTTTGGAGTTGCTCTCGGCTGTGGACTCATGTTTATAGCAATGGTGGATGTAAGAAGGATCCATGTGAAGTGAGGTCAAAAGGGGTTGCAGGATAAGGTACATTAGACTGACGTGTTATCTTCATACAATATCCTGCTATAATCACACAGAAGATGCTACGTGACACTAATGCTTTTGTAATGAACCATCCTGCCTATCTGAAATCAAATAAAATTAAATGCACATTATAGTCGCAGTGCTAAAAATGGTGGTAAGTAGAAGAATAATTTTTTTGTCCTATGTTCTATTATCCAAAGCAGCCTGAAAGCATATGGACATCAGATATGAGTGTACACATAAAAAATATGTATTCATATGTAGATTCATATGTAATTGTCTTCATCACCTTTCACATTAAAAGTATGGGGGAAAGAAAGTGATAAAATGCATTTGAAGAAGGAATTGAAATGATTTTTTAAAATTCCTGAGTGAAAAAGCAGCTTATCTTTGCATCAGAGAGAACACATGCTGGGAGCTGCAAGCTTTTCATCCAACAGAGAATTGTCCCAGCAAAGGGCGTGTCGTGAGCTCATCTTTATGTTAATCTCTGTGTTAACCCATCTATTCAAGCTGTCCTGCAACACATACCCAGTCAAATATGAAGTCCAAAAATTGTTAAATTACTATACAAATTCATCATTCAAAAATTATTAGCCAGAGAAAGGTGCAGTCCTTCATTCTGTACGTCTAAATCATACTTGGCTGCACCAGGAAATCACATCACTTTCTCTTTTTTTGAGTCTTTTTTTTCCATCCTGCTTGAAATTCATCGGAATGCTTGGAAGATAATTTACTAATTTATGGCCTGTAAAAGTAATGTTTTTGTTTTCCATACATATTTCCACATTCTCTTAACTTTGCTAGAAACCGTCATTTCAGGCCACTAGTATATATACAGTAAGGCAAAACTTAAAATTTTTTAAAAGCTGTTTTCTCATCGTTTTAGTCGTTGGGTTTAGAATTTCTATATCTGCACGCTGTTTAAACGTCCCTCTATCATTTCTTTTATATAATTCTTATATTCTTAGCCATGGATTTTGCTTTCTTATTAGAAATCACTTGTGTTCAGTCAATGTATTGCTCTGTGTTTAAAGCTACCAAGAACCAGATCTGAAAATTTTCATCCTGATAAATACCAAGGACTCTCTTTGCTCAGCTTTCCCAGGAGTAACAACCTTCAATATTCTTTCTGCTTTATTCATTGCAATTTAGTATGTTTCTGCTTATTTGGGAATTGTGTGCAGACAGGGGACTTTCCTGTTTAAAACAAATTTAAGACTGTGTCTGAATCTATGAATATTTCAGAAGAATTTGGAGTGTGAAATATTGAAACGTGAATAACAATGCCCCAAAGAGACGTCACACTTCATAATTTGTAAACTTTTTAATGTAATATATTGTATGTAGGAAGACATGTATTTATCTCTAGAGGCCAGGAGACAATTCAGGTACATCCGCAGGAAAAATGGGATCTGTGTGAGTGCAGGATGGGAGTGGAGCAGGCTCTCAGCAGGCTGTGCTCACCACTTCCCTCTCTCTGAGCTGGGTAATGAGTTGGATATCACAACAGAGGGCACAGAGCAGGTAGCAGAGATCAATAATCTAAAATGATGCAGTTGGCTGCTGTAGGAAAGGTGCTTTCCCTCCATGCACAGCACAAAAAGCAATTTCTGTCCGTGCTTTGGGCTCATTTAAAAACAAAGCAGAAGGCAGCAGATACTACTAAAAACCTGAAGCTTATTGAGCTCCAGGGGTGCTGAGCCCCCTGCCTCCCCAGACTGAGTTACCTTGGCTGATCTGGATGTGGTGATGCTGCAGCAGTTCAGAAATTGGGGACTTGAGGCTGTTATTCACAAGCATTATGTACTCCAGATAAAATAACCTGAGAGAGAAAGAGAGAAAAAAAAATTGTATGGTGGGTTTTTTTTTAATAGAAGAAGAGATTTCTATTTATTCAAACAATACAGGTGTCAGAAAATGACATGTTAATGCACTTTGATGTCATCTAAATATATATATAAATTCCAAGGATAGATTTACATGCTTAAAGTTAAGTATCCCTTCAAAAGACATGTTTGTATAAATTTCAGAGGTGCAGTCACTATGACTCAGTAGGGAATCAGCAGCTAAATCTTGCAGTGCCACATTTTTCAGAATTCTTTTTTTCTTTTTTTTTTTTCTTTACCATCCTGGCTTATCCACTTCTTTCAGTTCCATGAATCACCACTGCTTGTGGGAGGGAGAGTGTTTTTGCTGGAGACAACGTGATGTGTTGGCCCTTTCAGCCACCTCCATGGCCAGTGCCTCATTTCTAAATCATCAGTGATGCACAGTTATCCTCTAATCCTCTTAATTTCTTCCATTCTAAAGTTGTATCTGATGCAAACAGGCTAAGTCAGTTTGAACACCTACACTAACTTTTTTTCATATCCTTCAGCACAGTAATCAAAATAAGACAGGATTATTGGAGTAAAATGTGTTCTCAACACATCATTTTTTTAGAACCCAGACTAATTTTTGCTGCGATACCACTGCTTTTAAATCTATATCCAGGAAATGCTTAACCTTATGAACTCCTGGAGGGGAAAAAAAAAAAAGGCACCACAGTTCTTTAATAAAATTTTTCCAAAAGCTCTCTCATTTCACAAGAAAGGCTAGAAGGTTCACTGAGCCAGAAGGAGAAACCAAACACAAGCCTGACCATGGCCTAAACCACTCTTTGCAGGCCCACAGGCCCAAAGTAGAAGTTTTTAAAGAAGTCTGTCAGCTCATACTACAGCTAGCAAATATTATTACTGTTAATATTGCTGTTACCTTCTGAGTGCAGGATTTGTAAATGTTTAGGCAGTTTTAAAAGACAATTTGCATTTTCTAAAAGAATGATAGTAGCTCGTACTAGGACAACTCGTACAGTAGGGAGAAAAGGGAGTATTTTGTACCCAGTTACAATATTCAAAGTGTAAAAATGCTTTAAACTGGTCTTTCAGATTATATTCTCTGGAATAAATGGAGATTTCTGGTTGCCTGCTCAAACTGCATAAATTCTACACAAAGGAAGGGAATTATTATGTTGTTTGTTCTTTCCTCTTCCTTAATACTTCAAGGAAAAAGTAACCACGGCATAGAGGAACCCAACCTCCACAAGAGCTGCAACTTAGGCATTAATGACTGTGTTTGGTTTTGCCCAGGGAAAGCAAGGAGATGCGTGCCAACCAGGCTAAAATATCCATGGAGAACAGCAAAGCCATTAGCCAAGACAAATCTATCAAAAACAAAGCTGAAAGAGAGAGGTGAGTATCCCTTCCTGACCAGGGAAAAATGCTGTCAAAGGCTGACAGGGTAAGTCATGGATTAATTCCATTAAAACCACGCTTTTATGTATGGAAACAAGGTCTAAATCGTGCTGGATATATTTTTAGATGACCGTTTTGGAAAAAAAAAAAAAAAGGTGTTTTTCTCATATTTGTCCTTTTAATAACTCTGATGCCCTGATCATCTTTGACTGACTAGAGTAGGTCCAATCACACTATTAAATTTTAATTATTGTATTTCAAGGGCATTATTTTTTTTTTTGCTTTTTCAGTGAAATGAGGGCCTGACTGAGAAGGGAGTAAAAGCAGAATCTACACGATGAAGTCTTACAAGCCTTTGGGGTTTCCCCTTTGCTTTGGCCTTGCCATCTAGCTCGTTCTTTCCCTTTTTACATCGCCTCCTTGGCACTGGGTTAGTTTGGTCCCAAAGCCTGAACCTGTTCCTGCTGAACCAAGACCCTTGAGTGCTGCACACTCCCAGCTCATCAGCAGGATGAGTTGTCAGAGACCTTAGTAACCATTTGCTTTGTGGTGTCAGACCTCACAAATGACTCCAAGATAAACCTGTTCCCAGATCTGAAAGCAGGTCTGGTTTGTGAGCTGATTCAACTGTTGGAACTATTTTTGTTTTCTGTCATGGCAGAAATCTTAGGAAGATACACTTAAGGTATTTTATGTAACTATTAATTGTATATTTATTTTATTATATTTATTTTTATAAATATAAACATTTATTATATTTATTTATTTTTGCATAAAGAACAGCTTTAAGAAGCTTGCAGTATTGATAAGCATAACTATGCTTATGATCATCAGATTATTTTTTTCCATTACCACTCTTAAGATACACAGCATTTTTTTTTATATACCAAAACTGACAGCAGAGTGCAGCAAGGGATGCACAAATTTATTTTTGAAGTTTTGACTACCACTCTTGAGTAAGGAAAAAGCAAACTTCATTCACAACAGTCAAGTCTTCAATCATACTGCCAATATACTTGAAATCTCTTAAGTGTAAAGTTCTGTAGCCAGAGGAGTGTACAGTTTGCCATTAGTCCCACCTAGTACAGATAATCAGAAAACAAAATACACCTTAAGAGTTTGTGATTCTCTCTATTGTAGCTTTTGGGTTTCTTTTTTTCCAATGAGTTTTCATGGAGAACATTTGCATTTTTTCAGGCGAGTCAGAGAACTGAACAGCAGCAACACGAAAAAGTTCCTGGAAGAGAGAAAAAGGGTAACTGTCACCTTGACAAGTCACTGTTTCTGGATATTCTTTTTCATTCCTCTGTGTTGAGGATCCAGCTCTAGTAGATTTTTGTCTTTGCTTTGTTGCACATACTTGTAGAATAAAAGATCTGACATCTATACAAGGCAAAGCTGTTTTGAATTAACAGAATTACTGTTCATTCCTGTGTGTTTGCCAAGCCTATGTGTTATGTGCAATATGTATAATATGTATCTATTAATTATATCTATTAATTATTAGTATAATAATATTAAGCTTTTGTTAAGATTGGGTGATGTACTAGGCTTCCTGTCATGTCTTATGCCACCTACGTGGGGCAAGATAACATACATGTGTGTATCTCTCAAGCAAGTCTTTATTTCATTTGTTAATAATGTGTTATATTCACTCCCATTATTTTCTCTCAATCACAGCTGGCAATGAAGCAGTCGAAGGAAATGGATCAGTTGAAAAAAGTTCAACTTGAGCACTTAGAAGTCTTGGAGAAGCAGAATGAGCAGGTATCTTGTTTTAAAGGCTTAGGAGAAAAGCAAGCTAGAGAAAACAGTAACCAGAGTCAGGCTGAGTAGAATCCTTCTGAATGTAAGTCCTTACCAAAATGGGGACCTTTTCGTGGTCACTACCTACTTTGGGAGTCAAAATGAAGAGGTGAGGTGACTTAAATGATGATACAGCACCAGATTTGTTTCTGCTGAACCTGTGGGAGCTGAACTGCTCAGCCAGAGTGCCCTTTCAGCCATTCAGCCACGCTGATACTCGTTAGCCAGATATGACAGTCATTAAGGACCCAGCAGATCCATTTTAATTACTCCCCAAAACCAACTCAAGCAAATCGGTTTCCTTCATTTTGGAGTTTACATTTCTAGTACTGATTAAAAAATTAGAGGTGAGACGTGCCCAAAGCATCTCTGAACTCCGAGAGACAGTGAGTTTGGACTGAATTCTAGAGATGTACAGTAGCATGGGGAGTTTTATCTGTACTAGTACACCCTTTCCTAATTAAAATACCTTATTATTTTCTGCTAGTTTATAAGCCCCCCCCCCCTTTTTTTTTTTTAATTGAAAAACTACTTGGCAAGGAAAAGAACATTCTAATCTTATTTCTGGTGGAAGCAACACTATGTTCTGAGCAGCTCCCTTGCTGAAAGGTTGAGCCAGAAGAGCTGGAATAATTGCATGGACTTGCAGTACTGCACTTAAAAATGTAAACTGCAAAGGGAATATACCCAGCAGTTCAGTGAGGTGAGAGAGCAGGGGAGCATTTAATACCCACTACTTTCTATTTAATACCCATTACTCTTAAGGGTTATGTACTCACTTTGTTTGGTAAATGTTCAGAACTTGAACTCTCTGGAGGACACCATAATACAAATTAAAGCCATCTTGCAGAGAGATAGGGACAGGAATAGTACAGGCAAATCAAGTATTTCCACTGTCAGGAGAGAGTCCTGCAGCCCCAAAGCTGCAGCCTGGGCAACTTCCAGGGGGTGACAGCACTCTAAGGTCTCAGATGGCTGCTACCACTGAGCCCCAGCCACCACGGATCTACTGGTTGATCCACCTCCTCCTGGATAACAACCACAAGCGTCACTCTGAGTCCTCACAGGGTTGTTGTAGATGCCATCTCCAATATCCAGCATGAACGGATCTGTCAGTCAGTCTGCTCTTGAGCAGTATCTAGAGGCAGGACCTGGGGAGGCAGGACCTGGGGGAGGAAATTGGGCCATGGTAGATCTGTAGCGTTACTGTGATAGCTGACAAAAAAAAAGATGGGCTTGATCCAGAGCTATGGTGTTACCAGTTCTTTCTTTCCATTGGCTTCAGAGAGTTTTGGATCCATTTTGTAAAATGCATAAGGAGAGGAGAGAATGATTCTGGTTGTGCTTTTGACCATAATGTGATAACCACGTTCTGTAAAAGGGAGCTGGGATAATTGTGAGTCACTGAAGGGTCACCTCTTTGAGCAGTTAGATACATCCTCACCTGAGCTTACAGCTCTGCAGCTGAGGGATGGCAGCAGCCTACCTGAGCTTGCTCATTTGCCATTTAAGTCAGATAAATCATCAGTTATTAAATGGAATAAGCTCCTCCGTGTGCTGGTTATCACTTCTGTGTGGGCATTTGGTGGCCTCTGCCACAGGGGTGGTCCTTAACAGCTTTTTAACTCACTCTAATTTGATCCATCCGAGCAGATATTTCCATACGTGCTGTTCGGACCATTTCCTTGTAGTCCCAAAAGTGCACCAGTGCAACCCCCAGCTGGCTGTGGTGTCACTGTTATATACGCTGATGTATGAAAGTTAGTTGAATCCAGGTGGTATTTGTTTAATGAGGATTTTGAAATGC
The DNA here is from genome assembly GCF_029207755.1 of Chamaea fasciata. Classification (NCBI taxonomy): domain Eukaryota; kingdom Metazoa; phylum Chordata; class Aves; order Passeriformes; family Sylviidae; genus Chamaea; species Chamaea fasciata. The sequence goes on along the minus strand of NW_027094088.1, from coordinate 6,919,005 downwards.
TTTTTTTTCCTGATCAAACAAGGCAAGAAAATTTTCATACAAATATACGATGGAGAAAAGTAGAATTATGGGTGGAAACAACCTGCAGTACAAACTGTTATAAATTTAAATTTGTTTTGTTTTATGTATGTTTTTCTTGCATTAATTTTTCAATCTCACTTCAGTTTTCATTCATTTAATTTGCTTCTTGTTGTATTACTCGATTTTGACATTTTTATTTTTGTACAAACAGCTTTTGAAATCCTGTCATGCAGTGTCTCAAACACAAGGTAGGACGGACGTATAATAAGCAAACTCTTATTTCAGTGTGCTTTCCCTCTAAATTAAATCATTATCATTGGAGCCCTCCTTGTAAATGCAACCATTGGGAAGTGCCATTGACACAGTGAGCACAGTGCTAATCTTGTTTGCACACGGATATTTGAGCCTGACACAATATTAACAGCATTTTGTGCTTTAGCATCTGAAATTCAGATGAATACGAACGGTGATGCACAGAGGAAATATTTAGAGATTAACTTGTACATTAGCTGCTGTTACTGGAAGATTTGCTTAGAGTTCTAAATTGTGTCTGTAAGAGTGTCTGTTGATCTAAGAAAAGTATTTTAGTGTTAACACACATATGATTAACTGCTAATGCTGATAGTCAGACAAAGGGTATCCACATATATTAGTATGGTAATAAAATAAGTAATTCCACACTAAGAATAGCCAAATATAGAATAGATGGCTGGAAATAGCTTCCTAGTGTCTGTGGAAGAGCACTTTAAAATTCACTTCAAATTCCAACGTGTTACAAGCTCTGGCAATTACACATAATGATGTGGCTGTGCTGCTGTGGCTTCCTAAATAATTGTTACTCCAAGAAGTCCCTATTAACCCCTGTCTTTCCAAGGGAAGGAGCTACACTGGGCTGGAACATCCCCCTTGTACAGCACTGCCTGATCTGAATTACTCCCTTGAACTGATAACATCTTTCACTACTGACAGCACCTACTGTAACAACATTTATTTATGGACACATAAAAAAACCCTCTCATTAGGCTAGGGAAGAAAAAAAATCCTCTTTTACTGCATGTGTTTCCTAGCTTGTGTGAGATCTCAGTAGAGAGCACCCTGAAAGCAGAGTCCCTTGGCTGCCCCTGGCTCCATGGATCCTCTGTAGGTTCCAGAGGCTTGTCCTGTTGTGCTGGTGTGTTCACATCCGAATGCACTCTCTGACCCAGCCTCAGAACAGCAAAAACAAGATCCTGCTCCTCTGCTAGATGCTAATGTGGTCGTTGAAGCCAGGTTCTGTAAAAGAATTCCGTACACAATACACTGGGACATGGAATATTTATAGGACACTGTGCCTGTAGTCAAGTCACAAGCCTGAAACGTGAAATGTGTGAGTCACTAAGAAAAAAAACACAGGGTTTTGTTTTATTTGGATGTTTCATTTCACACACAGGCAAAATCAAGCCGTTTCAGAAGAGGTTGTCCATATTGATTTATTTGTTATGTTTCCATATTTTCATGTTAAAATTATTTCTTCATTACTTTCAAGCTTTTAAGTCATTTAAATGGAGAACGTCAATTAATTTTTAATCATATTTATGATGGTTGCTTTGTTGTTGTCATGATTACTTTTTTCCCCCAAGAAGATGATGAGGATGATTAAGCAAGTGCAGGGCTAGATTTTTCAAGAAGGCAGGTATGCCACATCTGCATAAATCCACATTTACCTTGAGAAGGAATAGAGGTGCACCCTCATTACTTTAGACCTACATCTGCCCATTTTCACGTATGCAACTTTGTGTTTGAACATCCAGAACAGGTGACTCCTTAAGCAGCAGCTTGGATAGCAAAGTTCCCTGTGTAAGCAACCTTTTTTTTTTTGCAACTTCTAGGGGAACATAGTTTATATAAATCAAGTCCCCTAACCATTATTCCCTCCATGATGGATATACAGCAATTACACCAAAGGAAAATAGTGGCTTGGATTGTCTCTTCCTAAAACTTCCTAATGCTCCTGAGTTTGATTGGATAGATGGGTTAGATTGCCCTCTGGGTCAATTTGTTCAGGGTCCTTGGGGTATGGATTTAAATAACTTCCCAGACTGAGAACCCCCAGGGAAAATGGAGATGCTGACTCTCAGCTCCTTTAAGCTGCAGAGTTTCGAACCAAAACGCGATAACAGGAGAAGAGAATGTGGCTGTGTGTGCCTCAGAGAGAGAGAGAGGAAGGGAATTTAAAAAGTGCCCTCTGAGAGGGGATTCCCAGGCCAGGCACCATTTACACACAGAGCTTTAACTCTGCCTGCAGAGCCTGAGGCAGGCAGAGTTTATAGTGAGGTCTGGCATGTATTCATTGCTGAATTTTGCATAATGCATTTGGATACAGTTTAAGGTGGATTCAGGGTGTGTAATCCCATGGAGCACATAGCAGTATTCTAATCCTGAGGTGGAAAACACCCCCTCTGTAATCATAAGGATCTCCAGGTCAGACAAAAATTATTTTTAAAAAAGACAGTATTTTTAAAAAATACTACTTAAAAAAAATCTTGCCTACTTCAAGGGCGATGTTACACTGGTGGATTTTTGTCATTCCTTGTCTTTATGAAAGAAACAAGTCCAGACCATAGATGAATTTCTGGCATTAGCACGTTGCAGTACTCTCGCAACAGCAGTAAGAATACATTCCCAGACATTTCCTATCTGAAGAAACACTAAATTTGCACCTGCCTAACTTCTTCCCCAAAACTGGGGCTTCTGCATTTTATCACACACTTCTTTAGAAAGTCAACCCATGACTCCCAGAATTGAACAAAAAATATTTCCTAAGAATTTGTAGATATAAGGATTACATCTGATTTTGAAAACAGAGTGACATGGGGTGGGGGGACGAGGGGTGTAAAAATAATGTTGTTACCTATCTCTTCAGTGTGTTTTGCCTGAGTTTCACTCAGACACTCATGTGAAATGTGCTTCATTGGGAGCAAAAGGTCTAATGCAAGGCTTCATGCAGTTATTTTGGATTGCAGGCAAAGGAGATGCAGCAGATGGTGAAGCTGGAAGCAGAGATGGATCGCAGGCCAGCAACAGTGGTTTAAAGCCTCAACAAGCAAATTGAAGAGCACAGCATCCTTAAAATGAGAGCAAAATTCAAAATAACAATGCTGAGGTTGAAGAGTGGGCTTTTGGTTTGGTTTTGGCAGGGGTTTGTTTTGGGATTTTTGTTCTTAATATATCAAGTGTAGCTTACGGACCACCAAGTCTTAAGGTTTGCATTGTTTCTGTTTTTTTAACACTGGGCACTGAATTTCCTTTGTTGAATTTCCATAAGAATTTCCTTTGTTCAGAAAAACCCCGACCCGAAGATTAAGAGAGTTTTTTAAACCCTGTCCTGTTTTCCTTTCTGTATGTCACCAGGCACCTTGCCTGCGTCAGAATCACACGATCAGAGCCTCGAAACACAGGAGATACCTTTAACATCATCTCAGATGGCAACAAAGCTGTAGTTCGGGTCACGTAATTTCCCATTTGCGTTCTCGTGTGTGATGTGCTGTGCAGAAACCCCACGCTGCCGGACCCCGCCATGCCACGCCTTGTCAGATGCTCGGCACCTGATGTCCCTGAGCCCACTGAACTGGACCTTATGCCAAGTAATAATTAGGATAGTAAGGAGTTGAGTTTGGGTGATTTTAAATTATATTTCAAGTGGGGGTTTTTTCAGGCAGCAGACAGTTGTAAGGTAACTGCGTGTATTCAAAAGTACAACGTGTACAAAGTCATCGGCCAAATTCATCGGCTGCAGCAGTAACTTGACAGGGTATTTCTGCAGCCTAATGATGTCATTCACAAGTGCCATATCAGCTCTATCATGTCTAAGAGGAGCCAATATCCTGTAGAAGTTACTGCAGTGGATAACCTGAGGGAAATACAGTGTATTCGTGCCAAAACTGATCAGTGCTCTAAGGAATCGCATATTAGGCACTTTAAGAAAAGTTTACATCCTACATTGCTTGTATAGAAATTGCATTTTGATCCTGTTGCTGCAGATCCCGGATTCTACAGTTCATTGTAACTTAAAAGATTGTTTAAATGGCTTTTGGCAAAAAGTTTGTAACTGTGAAAATGTAAAAAGTATTTATACACTTGGGAAACACAACATTGTAGAAAATCACATACATGTTGCTACGTGATTAAATTAGTAAACAGAAATGCTAAGAGTATGTTTGCATGTGATACAAAATGCTACTAAGGCTGTAATGCCTACTATATGACCACAGTCATGCTACTAGCTGGTAAATACTGAGTAAATGTATGGCACAGAATATTGTTTGATTAATTACAAAGACTTTTAGCATTACAAGGTCTCTATATATATGTGTGTATATTAATTACGTGGGCATTCTTGATACTTGTAGTAAAAAAGAAGTACATAACTAATTTAATTTTACACAGAAGTATTTATGCAGATTTTCAGAATTTCATATCAGGAATAACCTTTTTATGTCCATTAGATATAAAAACAATTTGCTAATGTGTTAATTTGCATGTTTCCAGAGCTTGCTGTAGTTATATTGCAAAACAATGCATGTAAGCATTTGGCTTGGGATTTGTCCATGCTGCCAATTCAAAGATGACTGCATGGAAAACTGGTAGTTTAGAACAAATCAGATTTCTGATTTCAATGTACTAAGCACCAATTACTTTGTTGTATATGCTTGTACAAACAAATTCTACATATTCCTATAAACAAAATAAATGAAGAGAGATAATTATGTTATTGTCAGTCCTGAGATGAAACTTTCAACTTCTCTAATAAAAACCTTAAAAATTCAAATCCTTTAGTTTTGACTGCAGTGAATTGGGGGGTGGTGGTGTTATAAATTGCAGATTTTTAGCAAGCTGTATTTCCTGTAAAAATGTGCATAGTGTAAATATATTTCTAACACAGCTTATTTAGTCAAAGGAGTCTTTTTTGTTTTTTAATTTTATGTAAGTGATAGAAGCATTGTGCAGCACTAGAGAACTGCCCCAGTGGAGTGTAGCAGCACAACCTGGAAAAGCAGCAACCTGAGTGCAGGGTAGCAGCAGCTGAGACCAAGGTCAGTGAATCCTTAGGTGTTTAAAGCAGGGTTTAAGCAGACTTGTGCTGCGTATTCAGAATTCCCATTCTGATGCCACAGCCTGTGAAGGTAACTCCTGGTCCTTTATGATCCATAACGGTTTAAAACACAAGTTGCTTACTGCAAGCAGCTCTCTAAGCCTGGCTCAAGTGCTGGATGGAGCTGGGAACAGAAGTGTTTTCAGAGCATGCTGGACAGAATGTTTATTAAGATTTTTAATTAAAAATGTCCTCTACAACACACCTGGTGGAGACAGTGCCATGAGCTGGAATTTGACACTGTTGCCTACTGCAGTAGTTTTTAGCCTGTAAGGAGAAGCAAATGACAGACCAGGTATGGAGAGAACTGGCCGGTGAAGCATCTTAGGCTCAGTTAAAGTGTGGCTGGAAAGCCCTGCCCTACCTGTTAAAGAAACCACTGGAAATGGAGGGCTTGGGTTCAGCCCACGGCCCTCCCTGAGGAAGATCAAACCCACCTATTTAGTTCCTTGGTGAGCATCTCATCCCTCAGGGGAAAACACAGGTTTTGGGAGAACAGAAAATACTGTCCAGAGCCTCTGTCTGAGTCTGTGCTCCCTGCTCAGTCAGGGGCGAGACATCCATCAATTCAGACAGAAAAATGGGCTTCTGTGAAACTGCCGAGTAGGAAACCTCAGCTGCCAGGCTCAGCTCCCCACACTGATACGTATTTCATCCACTGACAGTTTAGCATAAAATGCAGGCAGTAATTTGAAATTAAGTGATGAATTTTGTCGGCTAAGTGTTTTGAAATACTGTTTAAGCATTATTTGATTCAAAAATTATTTGAAGTTTGGCCGCTAATGTAATGAGGTGAGAATTTCCATTGAGATGAAATAGGCTAATCAATTTGAACATTGATACTGAGTTAAAGTAGTTTAAAATGTCATTCCCTGCCGGGGTGATAGATTCCACTTCAGTGAAATTTCATCGAGGGAAGTGGCAGATTTTCCCTCTCTGAATCGCTTCAGATAAATTCAGCTCAGCTGTGATGGGGAGGGTCATGACATCCTGGCCTCATAGGCAGCCTGCTATTCTTTCACTTCCAGTAATTTGGGGGTTGGTCATTAACTTGGCTGTTTCCAGGTGGGAGCCTATTTAACCCCTGCACCACCTGAGTGCAGTTAAACTGCAACCCCAGAGACCCAAAATACCCCTCAGGGGCTGATTTCCTTGCAGACTCCAGGGGCTGCCTGTGAAACCAGCTGCAAGTGGCAAACACAAATGGATGTAGAGCCCTGTTCCCACTGGATGTGTCAGTAGTGGTCCCAGTGCTGCAGCCTGGCTGTCACTCCCTTCCAGGGGGCTGGTCAGAGTTGTTATGTCTGGTAGTTGTGGGTAGCAAGGGGAATTCAGCCTTCTGAGGTGCCCAGGCAGTCTCCAGAGCTGGGGGGTGAGGGCAGGTGGCAGGGCTGGTTTCAGGTGACCTAGTCTGGGACCATAAACTGTCCCTGGTCACAGCATTTCAGGGTGGCTGATGCTGCACTGGCTTGCTCGGGTGAGACCTTTCTGCTCTCTGTTTTGGGGTTTGCTCCATGCTAGGAAATCTTAGGCTTTTCCCTTTTTTTTTGCCACGGAGAGCAAGATGAACGCAGCTCTGCAGGCTGGAAGTGGCAATTGTCACTGGAGCTGAAGGCTTTGTTGTTGTGCCGTGCAGCTGGGGGAGCACAGTTCTGTGCCCCCATCTCCAGCACAGCTGCTCTCTCCCAGCTGCTCCCTGGACCCTCCTGCACAGGCTGGATGCAGGGGCAGCTGCTCAGGATCGTGTATTTGGGGGCTTAAAGGCTACCTAGAAACCTCAAAAAGGCTGGAAATTAAATAGCGGACTAGAGAAAGAAATAAAGGATAGTTAAACACTGAGTTCAGGAGTGTAGGACCTGAGGAAGCCAGGCACTAAAATCACCTCAGAAATACAGCCTGTTACAGTCAAAGGTTATGTTTTATAGAAGATTGTATTTTTTTACTTTATATAGTCCCCTGAAATTATCATCCACAGGTTAATCCTGTATCACAACCAACACAGGTCTGACTCTGTTTGGGGGGTGTGCAGGAAGGGCTTTTTATCATGAAACAAGAGAGAGAAAATGGTCAGAATACATTTAATATGCACAGAAAGCAGAAAAGGAATTGCAACATTATAGTCACAAAAATCAATCTGTTCTTTTCATATCAGTTTTTGTTGTTTAAAAAAGCCATTTCCCAGCAAGAAAGCCCCTCTCTGCATGTGTGTGCCCTGGCAGAGAAAGGGCAGCTGCCCACAATCGAAACTCACCTTGCAATATCTTGCTTTGCAAAACCTTGGACCGTTTCCTCTAGATGCCTCTTCCTGAACTAGAAACGTGAATCGGTAGTGAATCCGGTAATGCCATCACTCTGGATCGCTGCTGTCCCTTTGGCTATTTACCAAAAAACCATCCTTAGCGTAGGGCTCCTCATCCCCGCTGCTCCTGGGACTGGTGTCGCTGTAAATTGTAAATATTTGGATGTGCTCCTGGTCCCGAGGCGAGAGTGGCAGCGCGTTAAAGCTCAAAAAAAAAAAAAAAAAAATCCCGGTGAGAGGTGAGAAGAAATATTTCAATTCTGCATCACCCGGAGCAGAGGAGCAGTACGGAAGCCGGCCGCACTTGCCCCTCACGGAGCGGCAGCGCAGAGCCGGGCGCTCCGGGCTGGGATCGCCCGCTGCTCCCGCTGCCGACAGCCCGGGGGGCCAGCGCCGCCCCTGCCCCGGGCTGAGAGCGAGGGAGAGAAGGTGCTGCCTTGGCGGGGAGTTGAGGGGCTCTGGAGCGGGCAGGGCAGGAGGCGGGCAGCCCTCCGCGCTCTCACCCCGCCTCGCAGCCCTCTCTCCGCTCGGCGCCGGGCCTCGCTGTCTCGCACCTTTGACCCGGCCAGGGACAAAACCCTGAGTGCCCCGGCTCAGCTGGCACCTGTCCCACCTCCGAGGCGCACCCCGGGTGCGACCTCCTGCCTGTGCCCCCAAAAACGCCCGGCACGGGCGGTGTTGTTAATGTTCTAAGGCACCCGCTCGGGGCTGTTGGGTTTTATGTTAAGGTGTGCGTTGTGGTTTGTCACATCAGCGCTCAGGTGTGTCTGTGGCCGCCCACAGAAGGATACGTGTTTGCTTCTGACCTTGCCACACAAAAATAGCTGCACGTTTCTTCCTAAATTAACACGCGGAGCAGCTGTTCGCCTTCACCGAAATTAGTGACGCTCCGTGAGCAGCCGGCACTGGAAAGGTAATTCCCCTCCTCCATCCCGCCGGCCTTTCCTGCAGGGACGGGCGGCGCAACCCCGGGGCGAGGGGATCCCGGCCCCGCTCCCGGCGCCGGCCCTGCCGGGGGAGCGCTCGGGGTGAGCCCGGCTCCGCTCCAGCCGCGCTTCGGGCGGCCCGAGCTCCCCGCGGGGATCCCCGGCAGCCCCTCCGCGGGTGCGGCGGGGCCCCGGCGCCGGAGGGGGGGAATCCCTTTTTCCCTCCTCCCCGCCCGGCTGCGCGTACGCCCCGTCCCTCGGCGTGGGCGCTCCATCAGCTCCGCCGGCATCTCCCCTCCTCCTCCTCCTCCTCCCCGCACACCCACACACTTTCCCCGTCCCTCCTCCCCGCCACTCCGCAGCAGAGTGCTTTTGCATCCTGTGCGGCTCCTGAGAAAGGAGGTGTGCGGCTTTTTCCCCCCTCCTTTTTATTTTTAATTTTTTTTTTTTCTTTTCTCCGGAGCGGACCTTTCGGAGGAGCAGCTGCAGCAGCCGCGGCCACGCCGGGACCGAGCAGGAAGGATGGCCGGGGGGCGCCTCCCGGGGCTGCTTTTCATCTTGCGTGAGTACCTGGGTGGCGAGTCGCGACACGGAGCCCTGTCGCGGCGAGGCAGCCCCTGGCGCCGACAGGGACTCGGCGCTATCACGGCACCGGTCCCGCATCACCTCCACCGGCTGCCACATCTCCTCCACCTGCTCTGTCGCGACAGGGACGCCCTGTCGCGATAGAGTAGCTTGCTCCGGCGGGCTCGGGGGTGGCCGGGGGGGGTGTAAGGGTGAGCGGCAGAGGCTGGGGGCGCCGGGCCCGGGGCTGCCGGCGCTCAGCCCCGCTGTGCCCGCAGACGCCGCGGCTCGCCTGGCCGCCGAGCAAGAAGTTGAAAACCTCTCCGGGCTCTCTCCCAACCCCGAGAAGGACATCTTCGTGGTGCGGGAAAACCGGACGACGTGTCTCATGGCCGAATTCGCCGCCAAGTTCATCGTCCCCTACGACGTGTGGGCCAGCAATTATGTGGATGTGAGTGGGGGCCGGGGACGGCCCGGGGGGTCCGGGGCTCCAGCAGGACCGGGGATGGCAGGGGACACACACGCACGCACGTATCTGCCGGTACTTTCGGAAAGTCCTTTATCTCCTCCGAGGATTTTCAGCCGGGGCAGTGGTGGGCCCCGGGGGCACTCGGGGGTCGCCCCGCTGAGCCCCGCTCTCCTCTTGCAGCTGATCACGGAGCAAGCCGATATCCCGCTGTCGCGGGGGGCCGAGATGAAGGGCAAGTGCGGCACGAACGAGTCGGAGCTGGAGCTCTCCTGGCTGGACCAAGCGTACACCCTCAAACTCTCCTTCCTGAAGGTACGGGCTCCCCGCACGCCGGGAGCTGGGGCGGGGGCGAGGCGGCTCCGCGGGTCCTGACCGGCCCTGTCTCGGCAGGAGGGGCACAACACATCCCGGGGACCGGAGGCATCTTGGAGGCTCAGCCGGATCCAGTTCACCTACGACACCTCCGAGCGCACCTACTTCAAGGATGCCGTCAGCCGTAAGCGCCCGGGCTCGTGGTTTGAGGCAGATCCCGGCGGGCGAGCGCGGGGCCGGGCTGGGAGGGGAGCGCCCGGCGGGCTACTCGCTAAATGCAGCTTACGGGAAAAAGGAAACCCCAAACCCCCCCGACAAAGCCGGGATCAGCTGCCAGGTTTAAACTGCATAGTATATGGAGTTTTTTTATTTCTCCGCTGGTTTAGGTTTTTTTTTTTCCCTTGTTTTTAATCACCGCGGTTGCCGTGGGAGAGAGAGCCCAGCTCTCCGTGTTTGCTGCGCTGCTGGGCAGTCCTGTGGGATCCAGGGCCCGAGGGGATGGGACAGGGAAACACCTGGGCTGGAAAAGCTTGTCTCCTTTTCTGTGGGGAGAGTGTTTTTTGACGTTAATCCTGATGGTGGTTGAATAGGTGGGAAAGCAGCAGTTTCCCAAGATAACTGAGATTGACATTAGTATCATACCCCTACACACCTCCGCACCCAGCAGCCTCCTCTTTTCTCACTGGGTTTCCATTCTTTTGGCTTTCATTTTGTTTTTATTTCAGTTTGGCTCAGAAATCTGTTGTCGTGAATTGAAAAATGAAATATTGTCGTTTGCAAATTGTTCTCCCTCAGGATTTTCCAACTCCAGTGAATAGGGCACTTAGAGTTGTTGCCATAAGACATGCTGGTTTTGGGGCTGTTTTTCCCACTGGTGTTTCCACTGGTTGAGTCCCCAAAACGAGGAGCTGTCTGTGCCTCATCAGCCCCTGCCCATGTGAAGCACTGATTGCCTTTTTGTGCTGCTGGAGGGGAACAAAGGGCTGCAGAAGAGCGGGTGGTGGAAGATATCCCTCTTTCCACCCGGCTCAGCCGCACTGGGCCTTCGCTTGCAAAACAAGCTTGGTGTGGTGGGAAAATGTTTTCTCGTAATTTATGCTTGGGTGAAATCATCACGTCGTATTTTCAGGAAAGGCTTTATGGCTTGTCTTGCTTTGCGGTGTGCTCCCCAATGGCGCTGCTCCTTCCCGCCTGGATTCAGAGCCCAAGTGCAGCCTCAGAAATGGTTGTTTCCCAAATGTAGGGAGTACAGTCACAGTCCCGGGCTGAACCCCGAGTATCTATGAGCAGGAACCATTTCTCTGATGCTGTGGACTCCAGGCGTTGTGACAGGAGCGAAGGTGGCGGCAGCAGAGCCAGCTCTGCCCTTTGTGGTGCAGTTCCGTGCGCTGGAGCTGTGAGTTCCCGCTTGCAGGAGGCCATCCCGGTGTGGGAGCTGCCCCGGCTGTGTGGGGTGTCACACAAAAAGCGGGGTCCCGCACGGGGAGGACACTCCAGGAGCAGCAGGGCCGCTGCTGCTGCATTGCACCCCAGCCGTGTCACCCGCGCGCTCGGTTTGTTGCTTCTGTTCATGAAGGGTCCCGAGGGCAGGGCCTGACCTGTCTGTGTCCCCTGGCCAGCCGGGAAGCACACGGCCAGCTCGCACCGGCTCTCGGCCCTGGTGACCCCCGCCGGGCGCTCCTACGAGTGCCAGGCGCAGCAGACCATCTCCCTCGTCTCCAGCGACCACCAGAAGTCCGTGCAGCTCCTGCTGTCGGAAGTGCGGATCCAGCCCTTCGACATCCCCGCGGATTTTGTCTTCGGTGAAGGTAAGGAGCGGGCACGGGCACGTCCTGCATCCCCGATGCTGCCACCGCCTTTGGGGATGTTGCAGTGTATTGAAGGAATTTGGAAACCTTTTCCAGAGCAACCTTCCCCTCACTGCAGCATGTTGCCAGTGCTCCCTGCAGTCCCTTCAACCCATTCCTTGCCTCTGTGGTTCCCCAAGAGGCTTTACAAATTCAGCCCAGCTGCCAAAACATGGGCTATTGTCGTATGTACATTGGCTTCTGTAAGGACTCGCAGAGTCAGATTGCCAGCAAGCCCCAGTGCAGCATCCCTGGGGAGCCCTGTGAGGCTGAGGTGTCTCCTCTGCGGCACAAAAAGGCTTCAGCACAGCCCCAGTGGCTTGTTGGGGCTGCTGCACACTGAGGAGGCTTGGGGCTGCAGTGGCAGGAGGCCCTGGGGGTGCACCTTCCTGGCTTCAGTTTGATTAATGCTCATTGTGAGGGTGAAGGAAGCCTAACAGGGGCTTCCCTGAGCCTCCTCGAGCACCAAATGGCACATGGGCTGCCATTCCCCTTCTGGGATTCTTTAACATCCATGGTGGATAAAAAACCCTGAGTTAAAACATGCTGCTTGTATCAAAGGGTTACGTTGGAGTCTGCAGCAATGCTGCTATGGCATAGGATTCCTGCAGTTTTAGCTTCCTTTATCCCAAGGAACCCACGGTGCTCCTCCTCCCTGGCTCCCCCCTTGGCTTTCCCATCAGGTTGAATGGGGCAGTGCAATCATGCTCACCTGGATTAGGTAAGACCAGTCCCATTTCATAGTGCTGCCTTAGCACTAAAATTGGTTAAACCCTTTATTGTAACCAGGTGCCAATAAAATGTGTAACAGTCAACTCTTTAAATAACAAGTTAGAAAATGGTGGTATTGAAGCCTAGCATTAAAAACGTGGAGCTTTATTATTCGGTATGTGGGAAATATTTTGGAACACAATAGAAGCCCAGCACTGACTGCAGAGCTCAGTGGTGGCACTCACGATGCTCTTCCCCTCACCGATGTAGTAAATTTGTGCTGTTGCATGTGCCGCTGGCTCTGGCAGAGCTCTGCCTGGCTGAATTACTCATGGCAAGACCAGTGTAATACTGAGTAGGTTTTATCCGTGGGCTGGGTTTCTTTGTATCAAAGTAGCACCACATTTTTCGTAGATTTACAGGGAGAAAAAAGTAGAACTGAATAGTTTGCTGTAATTGTTTTTTGTTGGGGTAGCTTTACTCTCTCTTTCCTCCCGTGAATCCAGGATTCCAGCACTCAGGGTTGGGCTGGGCAGACCTTGGAGGCTGAGAACGGTGTGTTTAAAATATGCAAGTCCGTGTCTCTGTGATACCAAACTTGTGAAGTCCAAGAGCTCCCAGTTAAAACAACCAAACTCGGGGCTCATTGCCAAAGGAATCTACCTGCTGTTTTCATGATGGGCTTATTCCTGTCAGGCAGAAAATTTGTTTTCTCTTTTTTTTGCTGTAATTTGGTGGGTTTCTTTTCTCCAGTACACAAAGAGATGACGTTGGTTTAGCAATCTTTAAACACATGGAGGGAATTCCTCCTCCGGAGGACAGAATGGCTTCTCTCTTTGTCAAGCTCAGTGGGGTTTTCTGTTGTTGTTGCTCTCATTGTTTAATTATGCTCCTTATTGTTGAATTCTGCTGGAAGTTAACCAGCAGAGAGCACCTGGAGAGGGTGGTCAGAGATCCTGGGAAGTGATTTATCAATGGAGCTCCATCCAGGGCTCTGCTGCTCTCCCAGCGGCACGTTCCCACCAGCCGAGCTCATCCTCAGCACGCACATGGCAGAACAGGATCCTTTGTGGGGTCTGAGAATCGCTGCCAATCTCAAGTTACAGTAATTAGCCTTCTCCTTTTTGGTTCATTAATTTCCCATTAGGTAAAATTTCTATTAATTATGAACAAGCTACAGAACATTTTAAAATATTTTAGAGTAGAGAAAGGGACTTGCTAGAGCAGAAGAATCACCGACACGCAGGAGGGTCCCAACCCTCCTTTTTTCCAGAAAGAATTGGGGGAAAGGTTTCTTCATTAGTCCTGGCACTGTCCTGGCAGGGATAAGTTAAAAAGCTGGTAGGGGATGATTGGGGTTTTTTGGGTATTTTTTAAAATGCCTAAATTCATGTGCTAGAGTATTTTTTTTAGACACTGCTTCCAACGATCACAAATCCCCATTTATTTATTTATTTATTTAGTGTTTATTACATTTTTATTTTTTAGTACAGAGGCAGCAGAATTTTTTCTCATTCAGAATTTGCTAATTTTGGTTTTTTTAGGGTTTATTTTTTGGGGGGTTTTTGGGTTTTTTTGTTGGGTTTTTTTTTTTTTTTTTTTTTAATAGGGGAAGTGTGTGTACATTTTTCAGCTTGGAAAATGAGTGCTGGATCAAGAGGGTGTGAGAAGATTTGAACTGATGAAAGAACCCCAGAGAAACTCTTTTGATTTTATATCTAAAGATTTGAATATAAAGCAATATGATGAAAAATACTAATACAGAGGGATACATGGCTGAGAATCGGGGACTGGGATCCTGGGGTGGCCCAGAGGGAGCTGAGACATCCCACTTGAGTGCCACATTTTCTTAAGGGTCCTTTGCATCAAGGTATGCAGCCACTTTTTAAAAAGCACCTGGTCTCCCTTTTTTTAAGTGTGTTTTTTTTTTTTTTTTTTTTTAAGCTATTTACTTATAAACACCCATCTCAAAATCTCAAAAGTCTTGTCATGCCAGACAGAGCTGGGCTGTTTTCCCACCCCTTTGGACAATCCCTGTGCTGATGCTCAGGCTCGTGCTGGTGCCTGCAGGAGGGCACTGTGCCTTTTGCCGGGTTTTTTGCCGCGTTTGCTCTGCAGAAGGATTCTGCAAGAGGAAAATGGGCTCTTAGGTGGTTTCACAGCCTGGTACTGGAATTGGACGAGCACTCACCATAGAAACCGTGGCAGTACGTGAGCCTGGGAGGAGGCACAGCACAAAGGAGCAGTGAGGAATATACCTGAACACCTCCTTTGTACCCGTCTGCAGTGGGTGTTCCACGGGGCAGGGACTGGGGTGACACCGCCCTGAAAATGGGGTGACCCCACCGTGTTCAGGATGCAGCAAAACTCCCAGGATTGCCCTGAACTTCCTCTTCTTTGCCAGGGACCTTTTTGCTTCCCTGGACGGAGGGTAAACCCCAGTAACTTGGGAAATGCTGAGATCCCTGTGACCTGGAGCGAAGTACTGGGGAAAATTGGACAGAAAGGGTTGTTTTCCTGCAGGGTCATTAATTTCAAAACCGTAGCTGTTCCCAGTGCAGTGGTTTTTCGTTTGTCAAGCATCAACCTCCCCATGCTTGAGGGGGCTGAATGTCCACATTTGTCTGCCGTGGACATTATGCAAACCCTTCTCCCCTCCTGTTCCCCCTTTGCCTTTTCCTGTGCTGATGGTGCAGGAATGATACCTGCTGCCCGCCTGCCTCCCTGCTGTGTTGTGGACCTCAGTGCCTTTGCTTGGAATTCTTGGGGTGAAAAATGCTGTATAAGTGTTAAAGTACATTGTTATAAATGTGAAAATATTTTTATTTGTTGTAAAATGATGTGGTTTAACATATTATTAATTCATCCTCCTAGCAGTCAGCACCCAGACAGCCTCACTTCTGCTGCAGATGTGTTTGTGCTTAGCACTTCCCAGTGCCTCTATGCTGGGTCCCCCATTCCCTCTACAGTCTCCAAAGGGCCCAGCTCTTTGGTGGGCTGCTCCAGAAGGAGAAAATGGATGTTTCTGGCGAGGAGAAGGTGTGGGTAGCGCAGAGGCAGCTGCTCTGCCTGGGGACGTGCAGCGGGTCCAGCTGGGTTTGGGGATGTGCTGCTGGAGACTGACAGCTTTGCTTGGCTTTTTTCCCCCTTCCTGTTGGCTTTATTATTTTTTTATTATTATTATTTTAATAATCTTAGAAATAGTGTCAGGATAAAGAACTTGCAGGAGCTGACACCTTTTTGAGTCATGACACAGACACTTAAACACAGCCGTGGCTTTCTGCGGACCACAGATCTCTGGCCACGTCCTCTGGCGTGTTTTGTGCCCTGCAGCCGCTTCGCTTTGGCAAAATTTGGTGGAATTCAAATGTTACAAGTGGGTGCTTTACAGCTGGGTCTGTTTTCTGCACTGGTGCTTTGAGCTTTGCCTTCTCCACTGGCTGCAGCCCCCCGCAGCCAGCCCATTCTCCTACAAATGCTGGAGCATTCCCGTTTAGGGGAAGGTGCACGGAAAACCCGGTGTGTTTGAGCACGGGGAAATCCTCTCAGCTGGATTTCCAGCAGCCTGCTTTCCATCTTCTGTGGGGTTTAAGCTAAGCCACTTTCAGAGCAAAAATCAGTGTCCAGCCACAGTGATCTCCTACTGACACCTCAGCACGCCCTGTCTGCAGCCACGTGGGGAGTGCACAGGAGCTCCTGGAGCTTGGATCCTTCCCACGGGAGCGGTGCTGCTTTGTACCTGTGGGGAGAGGGGTCAGAGCAGCCCTGGCCCCAGAGCACCGCCCTGTGCGTGGCTTTTCCTGCACCCAGCTCAGCCTGGGTTTGTTTCCCTGTGAGCTGCTCAGGCCTTAGCATCCTAAACTGGGAACAATTCCACAGAGCACTGGAAACCCAATTTGGGAGCTAAGTCATAATCAGGATTTTTTTTCCCCCATTCTCCTTACTACAAACAAACAAAACCCCTGCATTGCAGCAATTGCTGAATCGCCTGTGCCACAGTCCTGGTGATTAATCACTCCTCTGGTGAAACAGTGAGCAACTGGAACTGAAAAAGGACATTCTTTTGTGTTAGACTACATTTCACTTTGGCTTTTTTTTTTTTTTTTTTTTTTTTTTTTTTTTTTTTTTTTGTTTCACCTCATTTACAGCTTGAAATGTTTCCTGATGGCATCGATGGGAGGAGGCTGCACTCCAGGACGCGGTGAAGTTCCTGGTGGTGCCGGCACCACTGGAGATGGGTCTCTGCTGTCACCTCCTGCCTGGGCCTGGGGGTCTCTGGGTTTTTCCTGCTCTTTGCCACATGCTGTTAGATTTGTGGAGCATTTGCTCTTCATGGTTATTGCAGATCTCTGCCATCAGCTGCCCAGGGAACCCATCTGGACAGTCTTTAGCAAGGGGGGAGTTAGTGGTGCCCTTTGTATTCGCTCATCTAACACACAGCCTTTTTATTTTCTCCTTTTTTTTTTTTTCTTAAAGTTGTCATTGTTTTCAGTGCATTTCTAATACAATGAGCCAGAGAATTGCCCTTCCTGTGTCACGTATCCTTTTCTCTGCCCCCCCAGAACTGGCATTTTTTCTTCTTTTTAGCCTGTCAGTCCCATCTCAGCAGCATGGTCTCTGCCTGTCCATCAGCACGGAGATGCAACAATCCTGTGGGGAAAAAAGTGCATCATGATCCTGTCACTCAGGCCTGCAGTAGACTCTGGAAGTCTAAGGGAGCTGAACCAGGATTACCAGTGTATCATGCTTCCTGACCTTAGTGGCCTTCCCAAGCTCAATGGAAAAATCTTTTCCCATTGTATCACTATTTTCTATTGGTTTATTAGGCTGTAGCAGAGACTCATCAGCCAGAGGGCTCGTGTTGCTCCTGCTCCTCCTTTGCCGTATTTGATGGACAATGCGGGGTGCCCTTTGACACAGACACACAGCGTGTGCTCTCTGGGGCTCCGTCCGTGGGGAGCTCATGGAGAGGGGGCAGCGGTGCTGTTGGACCTCCACCAACATGCAGATAGAGGGGGAGTCTCTGGATGGTGTGCTGGGTGAGTCTGGTGCGGAGTTAAAGACTTACTGATGCTGAGGCCTCTCCAGACTCTCCAACTAAATAAACAAAGCAGCTCTTCCATCACTCAGGAAACTCGGGCTTTGGCTGCCCCATCTCCAACGAGGCCATCCATGTGCGGCAGAGAGGGCTGAGCTTACGGGCATGAAAGTGTTTTTTCCAGTGCGTGGGCTGGTTTGATGGATGTAGCCTCTCCCTGCATGCCCGCGTTGTGACTGATTGCTCTTTGCTCCACAGCGATCGATTTTCTCCCCGGGGCTGTGCTGGCGGCCGCGGCTCGGCTGCGTCTCACCCACGCCCCTCTTTCCCCTCCTTCTTCCCCTGCAGAACACAAGTGCCCGGTGGACCAGAGGGAGCAGCTGGAAGAAACCCTGCCCCTGATCCTGGGGCTGATCCTGGGGCTGGTTATCGTGATCACCCTCGGCATTTACCACATCCACCACAAGCTGACAGCCAGCCAGGTGCAGATCCCTCGGGACAGATCTCAGTACAAACACATGGGATAGGGAGCAGGACCGAGCAACCCGAGCATTTATCAGGTAGAAAAAGCAAAAGCACTTTTTTTCTGTGGGCAAGGAAAGGTTCCGGGGGGGGCAAGGGATGGTATTCACAGCACCTAAGCCTGAATATTTCATGGAGACACTCAAGCTAAGGCTTGGCTTTAACACAGACTCTAAGGAGACTCTGAGGTATCTGTAGGTGGTTTGAATACCTTCTTTAAGCAGCTGGGCTGATCATCCGGATACAGAAATGCTTCACATGTCAGAGTTTCACACTGGGAGCACAATTAACTTTCTTATTTGATTTTTTTTTCCCTTATTCCCATCTTAAGAGATTCTTACCTCCCCCTGCATCACCTTTGGAGCATTCAGCCCTCCACATTCCTGTTCATGCAGGAAGCAGGGTTGGGAGGGAAAGCCATTGCACAGGGTTCATTCAGTCCCTCTAATGAAGGGACTCAAACCACATCCCTAAATTTGCACTCATGTTAAGAAAAGCATGGAGGCAAATTCAGGTGTGCTTTGGGGAAAAGGAAAAAAAAAAAAAAAATCAAGGTCAGTAACTCCAGTGGAGCAGATCACAGCTGTGGAGCTGACCCCACACTTGAGACTGAGTGAAGAAAGTTTGTTTTTGCTTCTTGAGCCACATCTGAACTAAACTTAGAAAAAAAAAGAAAAAAAAAAAAAAAGAAAAAAAAAGTATTGATACACAAATTATCAAGTGCCGTGCTACTGCAAGTCAACTGAGAAATGCTTCTGGCTGGGCATCCTGCACGTATTGTGATTGTGGTTGAGACGTTACATTGCTACCTGCAACTGATAATTTTCACAACAAAACAAAACAAAAAAAAAAAAAAAAGAGAGAAAAAGAAACCAGTAATGTTAAAGTTACTATGCAGATTATTCAGGTATAATCTAATGTAACAGAAAAAATATAAAGGAACTCTTGAAATCGATCCTAAATGTAGACGATTTTTAAAATTAATTAAAACATGTGCATATATAATGCTTGATTTGCCTTCTTAATTTGAAGTGATGTAAAATGCTTTGTACTCACTCCATGATACCAATGGAACTGGAACACAAATACATCACCTGAGTGGATGTCACATGTAGGATTTATTCCAGCAGCGGTTTTGCTGCAAATGGCTTGGTGAAGACACAATGGTGGTTCAGTAGTTTGTGATTTGTTGGTTTTCCCTAATATTCCTCTCTCTCTTGGTTGATTTTCCTGCGTGTTGTGTGGGCAGTGATGTGTTTTATTCAGGTACTGTCCAGTTCCCACTGAATCCTTTGACTCCCCTTGGCTCGGGGGTTACCTCAGCAGGAGTTGGTCCAGGCCTTGTGTCAGTTTAGGGTATGGAAAACACTTCCTTGTTCTTAAACTGATTGATTTCAGAGGCTTGATTGTTTTCTTTCAGCTTAAAAGTCAATCAAAGAAAAATAGTAATTTCAACGTTGGAAAAAGGCAAGAGAAGAAACTTAACTGTTCTTTAATGCTGTAGTCTCCTCCGAAATTTATGGGTTTTTTGATGAAGGTGGATGCAGCATCAGCCTTCCTTTAGTCCTGCCTTATTCCTGGTCTCATTGCTATGCTGTGCTCAGCTTTGTGTTTTCTCATTTGGATGCAAAAAGCGAAATTATGGCACTAAGGATGATTGTGGCTTTGCCCTTTTCCTTTAGAACTCCAGTGAAAGGCTCCTGGGTGAGCATTAGACTGACCAAGTGCCACTGCCTACAATAAGCTGATAATTAAAAAAGAAAACAAAAGGTTCTTTTAGAGGCAATTAGGAAAAGCCAGAGGTAGCAGGAGGGTGAATAAAAGGATTGAAGGTTCATCCTTAATAGAGAGGAGCTGTGTCCTGCCTCACCCTCGTCTGCCCTGGGGCCAGGAAGGCTGTCCCAGCCAGCTCCCATCAGCCTGGCACATCTGCCACTGTGACATCCCAAAGAATAATAAAATACAAAAAGGAAGCCAACAGCTGAGCTGCAGATGCCAGAGGAGCCTCTCCACCGCCATTTGTCTCCTGGATGGGCCATCCTGGCAAAGGGGCTGTGGGAAAGATGGGAGAACTGCACCCCACTGGAGCCATCCCAGTCACCCAGAGGACATTCCCACCCGGCTGGCTTCCTCCCTTGGAAGAGGGGGAAGTTCAGGGGTTCACATGGAGCTGCTGAGGGCAGCAGACCCTGGGGCTTGGCTGAGGCGCTGAGGGTCAGTGCAGGAGAGGCAGTGGCTGGGGACACCATCCCCAGGCTGTGCCTGGTCCAGGTAAAGCTGCTGCTGGGTTCCAGTCCCTCGGCGTGGCTTCTCCTGTTGCACCACGTGAGCAAGGCCTGCCTGCTGCGACAGGGACGTGCTCCCAAACATCTGTGTGGATTTAAGACGGAAAAAAGGCCGATTTATGGTGGCCGCTGGGAACTGTTTTTAATTCATCCTGCACTGACCCTGTCAGGGCACTCACAGGGACTGTCCCTGCCTGATCCCAGAGCACCGAGGTGGTGGCAATGGCCATTGGATGGGGACAAAGCCCCCCAAAAGCTGATGCAGCTCCTGTGCCTGCTTGAAGGACTTCTGCTGCTTTTCATGTCCGATGAGGACTTCCCTTAGGAAGCACTTGGTATCACCTTCAAGGGGGTGAGTGTGTCTGTAAGCTGTTAGGAATAGACTGCCAGGAATGCAATAATGATTTCTTGATTTTCTGAACTGATAGAAAATGTTTTTTGTTGGACTAAAAAGTTTTTTGCTTTTTAGGGAAGAAAGGAAAAAGAAATAATAATTAAATCTTAGTGTCAGTTTGTGTCCCAGAGTGGTGTAGCTTGGTTGAGAAAAAAAAAGATATTTAAGGTTTTGGGTGAACATATTTTAATTCTCTCCATCCTTTTGCTCACATTTACTAAAACTGATCTGAATTCTCCATTGCTTTAAGCTTTTCAAGCCTATTTATGAAAAATTATTTATGCAAGAGATTATGTCCAGCTTCCCTCCTGCCCGTCAAACTGCAGCAGCATCTTGAGGATGGCAGCACTTTGTTGTGAGTTGATTTTGTATTTAGCTTTCATTTACTGATGGCTTTTTATGGGTGAGCTGCAAATTGAAAGCTTTGCTTTATGGATGTTTATGAACGCAGCAGTAGAAGGTGGATAAACACACCTTATCGCCCTACTGAGCTCTGTGAGGACCTGTAATAATTAAGCACTTACTAAAGCAGCTGCTAATGACTTACAGAGTACTTGTGATTAGAACTTTAATTATAAATTACGGATGTATTGCTGAGGAGGGGGCTGACATAGCCAGTAAATGTCCTGGCCTCTGCTACTCTGATTAGGAGTCGTTTTAGAACTGTGAGCTCAGAAAAAGCCATCATTCCTTAGTGACAGAGGTGGGAATAATTTCACTGGAATATCCCACCACACCTGGAGCGTGGCCTCAGCTTCTGTGTGAATGGATGCTCTTCACATGCCTTACCTGTTTGTTTTTAGGTGATGGCTTTACATTTTTTCAATGTATTTCAAAGTATTTACTGACAGATACCAAAAGTATTAGAAATCCTCATTTTTAAGACTTGAAAATAGCAAATAACGCTGTACATCCATCAGCTGACTGGTGCTGCTGGGGAAACTGGGAGGAATTGCTGTCAGTGGGTGTGAGAGATCAACAGCTGTGAGCTAGAAGTCAGGGATGTGTAAGGCAAAAGAAGAAAGGGATTATTTAGGGGGCAGAGAAAGGAAGGTGAAAATGCACTGACACCTAGAAATCACTTGGGGCAGCTCTATAAATCACTATATTTATATATATATGCATGTGTACTGTATACACATGTATCTTGTGTGTGTGTGTATATATATATATATGTGAGAGCACTTTTTTTCTTTATTATCTGCTTGGCCCAGTACTGTGGGACTGAGTCAAATCTATAAAGCAGAGAAAAGGCATGGGGGGAAAAAAAACCACCACATTGAAACTTAAAGCGTTTATTAATGAATTTATTTAACTTGCATGTGCATTTGTCTCACCAGTAGCTGGTGTTCACAAAAAAAAAAAAACCCTTTGAAATCGACAAAACTCTCAGTAAACTTGATGAACGCTGTTTAAAGTATCTAATGATAAGAAAGTCGCAGAAAATTCTTCATTTGTACAGCCTAAAATGTGCTGAATATTGAAGAAAAAACTCCCACCAACCCCTTTTTTTTAAATTCAAAGATGGTTAAAAAAGGTAATTTTGTGGCTAGTATTAAGTTGTGCCGTTGCCTGGACTGGTGCAGCCTGGTTTCCTGAGTTGTCAAGCCTACAAAAGAGAGCCCTGGGAGGCTGTGGGTGCTCCGGGAGCTGGGGCAGCGGGAGCCAAACACATTTTCTTCAGTGTCTTCTTCGAATGTGCAAACAGGGCCAGGGAGAGAGAGCAGTGGGGATAAGACACTGATGTAACAACAGCTATTCCATGTTCCAGATCATCCTTATCTCCTTTCCTCTTTTTTTTTAAATCGCTTCTCTCCCTCCAAATATTCTTTAAGGGCAGAACTAAAGGAGCTTCTTTACTATTGGCAACTCTTTTCTCCCAGAGGAAGATCTTTAAGCAACAGCTCCTGCCAGGTTTAGATGTTTGGTTATCATTTACTACAATAAATAACAATTAATTTATTAACTATGAAATTCCGTAAGAAAGAAACTGTGTTTTCACAAAGTTGGCTTTGTGGTTCTTAAAGATACCATAAAATGAGGTCAGTAAGAAAAAAAAACAAACTTGAAAAACATGGCTTTTGTATTATATGTAATTAAAAACAACTAATCGTTAATAAATAAAATCAGTTTCTCATTGAAATAATTATGAAGCACTTCTAAAAATTTTAAAGGCAAATCTATTTAGGCCTACAGTTAACATGCAAAGTCATCCAACAAATAACACAAAATTGTACCGCAGTAGTCAACTGTTGCATCAACATTCAGAAAGGTCTAGACAGCAGCACGACTTCTCTATGGCAAACGCCTGGCAGCACATCCCAAGCCATCCCACCCCACGGCTCTGCCTGAGCTCCAGGGATCCCTCTGGGCTGGGAGCAGGAGCTCCTGCCCTCCCTCTCCACTGCCAGAGAAATACTGGAGGCTTCTGTGGTGGCAGAACCTGCCTTGTGCTGACATAAAAAGAGAGGGATGGCCCCAGCCCGGGAAATCCCTTGGGCCAAGGCTGGGAGGGGGGAAAGGGAGACCCCGACCAAGGCTGGCCCTCAGCAGAGCTGGGGCTGCCGCTGTCACCGAGTGCCCCAAGCCAGGTGCTCCCGCCAGCATCAGCTGTCCTTGGCTCTTCCAGCTGCCATGAGGGTGGGATGAGCCCTCTCCTCACCCCATGGGAAATCTGCAAAACCTTACAACTTCCTAAAGGTGGTTGTGGTTTCTTTTTTTTTTTTTTCTTTTTCTTTTCTTTTTTTTCTCCTGTTTTCAAAAGGGTTAAAAAAGTAGGAAACTTCATCTTCTCAAATTCTCGCTAAGTTACACTTATTACTTCAACTAACACAACAGTTACATGACAAAGTACTGCAAGTTATCAAAACGTACTGTACAGAAAATTACAAACTCGTTGCAAAATACATTGCGCTGCTCTGACCGAGAAAAAAAGTGCTTTGTTTTGTCAGAAAAGTGTTCTTGTGAAACAGAAGTGCCGTAGCCTGCAGTGAAGTCCAGGTGTTTCGCTCTGGCTGTGCTCTCCTCTGCTAAATTACCTTTCCAGCATTGGCATTTGGTGCCTCGTGCCCGGATGGCCCAGCAGACAGGAGTGCTGGAGCGTGGCCGGGATTGCTCCCTGCCCCTGGCACACCGGGAGCACAGAGAGCCCTGCCTGGCCTTTGGGGTTCTCTGTACACCATGGGATTCCCACAGGGCTGCTTTCCTTCACAAGCTTTTCCTCCTCCCTGCCTGCGGAGCCCACGCAGCTGCTGGCATTCCCACACGCCATGAGCCAGGCTCTGCACTGACCTCTTCCCAAAAAGCTTCAGCGGTGCCTGTGCTGCCTCATGAGGGGCACGATGCAGGAGGGGGGCCCAGCCAGTTTCAGGAAGGGGTGTCTCAGCAGCTCCTGCGCCGTGGCTCTCTGCGAGGGCTCCCGCACCAGCATTGAGTCCAGGAAGCCCCGGAGGACCGAGGAGACCTGAAACACCACACTGGCATTAGGGGAGGACAAAGACAGCCAGTTCCAGCTGGGCTGGCTCTGTGTGTGCTGTTTTCTTGGGAAGGCAAGGGACACTGTGATCTTCCCTATCGCAACAGCTGTGCTGAGCTGAAGGGCCACATGGCTCTTTGCTGTGCCGCTGATGTTTGAAGTATTTGGGTATCACTGGGGTGTAGAACGGCATTAAGGTAGGCTGAGGGCTGATGGAAACACACCCAAACTGGGAGGTGCCCAAAGGCACAGCCAGCCTGAGGCTGTGCCCAGCTCCCTTTGCCATCACTGGCTGCAAAAGCAGTGCCAGGGTTAGGCACAAACGAGGCCGTGACTGATGGCTTTGGCCTCCCTTCCACCCCACAGCAGTCCTGCGTAGGACCCTCTGCTCAAGGTGGCCCCTTAGGGAGGTAAGTTATCTTTTGGGCGTGCAGGTGTGTGCCTACAGTGTTCCTGAGCGTGGGGCTGTGCCAAGCCCTGACCCCCAAGGGCAGGCTGACCTTGTGCACGTCCTTCACGCGGGGCGGGAGGTTGTCCCGGATGCGGCGCATGGCCTGCAGTGGCGGCTCGTTGAAGTAGGGCGGCTCCCCGTCGATCATCTCGATCACCATGATGCCCAGGGACCAGATGTCCACCTGCAACACACACACACACACACAGGGCTCATGAGCACTGCTGGCAGTGCAGGGGGGCCAACAGGCTCAGCACTGGGCATCGTGCAAACCCCGCAGCTGGCTCACGCTGCTGCCTCCTGCCAGCCTGAGCCAGCAGTCTGAGAGCCAGCACCATCCAGCTTTCTTTTTCAACCAGCCAACCGTGATTTTTCTTCTGAGCTGTGAGTGCCTTGACAAAACAGATTAGCAGGGGCTTACAAACCTGGGTGTGTAGCTGGTTTAGGTGTGTGTGCTGCCCTCTGGAAGCTCCATGCCTTGGAGAGGCTGTGTCCTGCTGCCCTGCATTCCAGCTGCACTGATTTGCACCCACTGCACGCCAACCCCAGGCTGGCTCTGCAGCTGCTGGAGAGCAGGCTACACTTCAGCTGCTGTGAAATCACTTACTCCATTGCCCTGAAGCTTAATGAGTACAGAAACTCCATTCAAGACCCCCAAGGCAAATGCAAGCGCTCACTACACCCAGGCTTGTTTACAGCCAGCACAGGTAGCACATTATGTAAGACCTTTGGAAAGCGATTCAGCTCCAGCTCAAAAGAAAAAAAAAAATCAGCCCTGGCCTGCTGCAGAGCTGCTCCAGAATCCCAATCCTCTGATGGCTGTAATTCCTGCCATTTGCCAGCCCAAATACAGCCAGGGCCAGTTCATTCTGCTTTCGCTCTATTGCCAACACTATCCTTTAGCTTAAATCCTTTTTTTTTTTTCCCCCTTTCCCTTCTGGTGGGGAAACTTTATGCAGCCCTAAGTTCAGCCACTTTATAATCCCCCTAAGCTATTAATGGGCTAATAATAGTTGATGCTATTATCTCTGGAATGTCATCTACAACAGCTCAGATCTTGGTGGAGAGCAGTGCCTGCAGGGCGCTTTTACTGCGCCTTGCCAAAGCAGTGTGAGGATGGAGCAGCTCCTGCTCAGCTCAGCTCCCCTTCCCTGTGCATATCTGTGTTTCTAGGTATCTCTATCCTATACAGGCATGTGTATGCGCACCTGTGTGCAAACACACCCTGTCCCTGGCTCTGTTTGCTGCAGGCTCGAGCTCTGCAGCTGCTCCTCTCAGGCAGCAGCTCTGTCCCCACAAGGAGGAGCAGAGGCGGCCGTGTCCCCCTGGGGAGGTGTGAGTCACTGTCACGGCTGACACGGCACAGGGATTGCTCTTCCCAGGCTGCCAGGGCATAATGGACGGGGAATGGCACTGCAGAGCTGCCACGTCCCCCCACCTTGCTGGGCTCCTCTGAAGGGTTCCAGGAAAAACTTGTGTGTTGCCTTTCTCAGAGCATCTGGCAGTGCCTGAAACAGCTCCCACAGAGGGGCTTTTCCTATTCCTTTCTCTCAAGTGACGACAGCAATGACTGCAAGGAATGAACCCACGTGGAGGCCAATCCCACCACAGAGGGTGGCAATACAACCCACCCAGCTGGGCCTGAGTTTGGGACTCTACAGGACCCATGCTTCCACTGGAACTCTCCAAGAGGAAAGGAATGGCAGGCTTTGGCTGGATGAAAGCCGTGGCCCTGTGCAAATACTGATGGGACTGGGCTGTGCAGGAGGGGTGTGTGAGGTGGCTGCTGGTTTGGCGCGTGCAGGCGTGCACACCTGTGACTCCAGCTCCACACCGCAGGCTTGATATTAAAGAGCAGCAAAGGGCCTCTCACAACGTGCAAATGAAGCCAGTTTCCTTTACTACAGCACCCCAAGCCAAAACATGGAAAAGCATTACACGGCTTAGAGTGCTAAATGGAGTTGTTAGTTAATAACTTCATCTTGGGGAAATACTTTCAAACCAGGCACGCTGCAGCACTCTGGGGCAAACGTAATTGCTGCTATTTAGCATAGCTGTGCAAATGCTTCTGAACTGCAGGGTTCTGACAGAGCTCCACGGGGTAAGGATATCCCCTCCAGCAGCGCCTGCTGTGCTCACCTGGATGCTGCAGGGAGTTGGGATATCCCCTCCTGGGATATTCCCTCTGGAGTGCCTGCTGTGCTCACCTCAGTGCCGTAGGGCAGGCGGGATATCACCTCCGGCGCCATCCAGTACGGTGTCCCAACCAGGGACTTCCTCCTGGGGACCTCCTTTGACACTTGGGCACAGAACCCAAAGTCAGACAATTTAATCTGTGAAAAGAAGAAGTGAAAGCCCCTCTTGAGAAACAGGACAAACTCCTCCAAGACACACCTCCAGCTGCAGCCACAGGGACAGGGATGGAGCTGCAGCATTTCCCTGGGACAGTTCAGCAACCCAGCTCTGGAGGAGTGTCTGGAGATGGGAGCACAGCCTGGGGAACAGGCAGCTCATTAAAATGAAGGGAAGATGTAGGAGAGTGGCAGTGGTGCTCATTCCTGGTATCATCTGTCACAGCCCATTGCCTCTCCACCAGCAAAGGATGTGGAGGTGATAAATGGATTATAACACTTAAAATAGAAGGAAAACAAAATATTCCAAACAGAACCCCCGTGTTTGTGGCTATACACATATTCCAAGTGACACACACCCCTCCTGTGCTTCGTACCAGTTTGTACAAACTCTGCCAGAAAACATGGGAAACAACTGACATTCACCCCATTCCTTTTTATCACCGACAGAAAATAAAACCCCTTCCAATGGTTCCTCAAGCCCAGGCCCTCACACTGTGGACCATCACTATGGAAGAAGTTGCCATCTTTATGCAGCAGGAGAGCTAAGCTGGAGAAGGCAGGGAAGGGTACAAGACTCCTTGCCAAAGAGTTAACTGTTCCCTTTGCTTGGGAACTCAGGAATTAGTACTGCCCTTGAGTAGCTGTGGCAGTGACCTGAAATAGAAATAATGGGATACACAAGCACTCCGGAGAGCAGCTCTTGCTGCATCATGTGCCTGGCTCACACTTTTATGACGTTTTTTTTTTTTTTAACAACAAAAATTATGGAAAATTATCACCTCCCCCTCCCTGTCGCTGTACAATGCCAAGGTGAAAACTCCTCCAACCACAACAAGCTGGTCTGAGGGTTGGTGGCATCACCCCCTTCCAGAAACAGCTTGTTCCTTAAGGCTAAAATCTTTTTTCTTTTTAACCCTCTGAGTACTTATTTGGAGGCCTGGAAGCTCCAAATCCAAAGGGATTTTCCTGGACATTTTCCTAACCTCTATCACTGGAGTTCAGTGGTGACCCATGGCCAAGGTCCACAGGCTGTGTATCCCATCAAGCACTCCATGTCTGGGGATACAAAGTGAGCCCAAACAGCCCCAGGACAACTGGAGGGGGAAGTTGCATAAATCCCTGCATGGTGTAGACTTATTGTCAGCACTCACTTGTTTTCTTTTGGTTTCAGCACAGACATTACTTTTTTAAAAAGTTACGGGTATTATTTTTAACAGAATTATGAAATGATTGTTGATATTTTGAAAACAAAGCCAATAATAGCCAAGTTCTCCACGCTAAATGCATTTTTCAGTTTACAGGATGAAGAATGGAAGAAATAATGCATATTTTGGAAGCAGAGCCCGATCTTCTTTTGTAGGAGCACAAGAGGTTTTGCATATCTATTGCTCATTCGAGTACATAAAAGACGACGATTTTCTAAAAAAAGATAATTGCACAACACAGCCATGAAGAAATCTGCAATGCAGATAATAAGGACTGGAGTAATGAGTATAATGAGGCACTGTATGCAGATCCCGAGCGCAGATCAGATGTTATTTCAGCAACATGAACTGAAATCACAACTGAAAAACTCCTACACTTGTGGGATTTTCTTTCCTTGACAGGACTGACAGGAGCAGCCTGTGACTGCTGCAGGAAGAAAATCCCTCTCCCTTGGTGAAGTGGGCATCAAATTAGACAGGCGAGCCTTTGGCTAGGGAGTCACACCAGGCCTGGGAAGCCAGGAGGTTTAGCTTTGGAAGGGTCAGGTCTGGATCTGGTTCCCAAACTCTTGGGCTCAGTCCAACCCTCCAGATCTTGCCTTAGACAGATGTGTCAGGCCAGTGGAGCAACCCTGAATTTTTTTGTGTGCAAACCATGTTTTATTTACTGAGCAAGTCACGCCCAGCGCTCTGTCTCCTCCTCCCCCTGCTCATTAACAACACAAAGACAGAGAAGTAATGTAAACGGAAGTGTGGGACGGGTTTTATCGAGCATCTTGGAAGTGTGAAAGCTACTCTCACCACCTGGGGAGGGTTTCAGCAGTAATGCAGATTATTTCCTCTTTGCATAGATTGATGCTGGGCCTCCCAAGTAGCCTGGGGAAGCTGAGCACACGCACAGAAACTGCCACGTAAATGATAACTAAGTGTGGTAAAAAGGAAGTGTTTTTTGAAAGGCATCACGATAGGAGTGGGGCACCCAAGAGGAGGACTCCCACCACCTGATCACCACCCTTCCTGCCTAGTTTCCTCTGCCACTGCCTTTGAGGCTCCAATCCCTCCCCACGGACTCATCCTGCAGCACAGATGCCAACCACCAGTGAGGCCAGGCCTGTGTTTTTTTTGGATTCAGCGCTCTCACAAGTTATTCACATCCTCTAACGAGTTATTTGTGGGTCACACCCTATTCCTCCCCATGCCTGGATTACTGTTTCTCCCGGGCAGCGGCACTTTGTGCAGGGCCATTGTCCTGGCAGGGCTGGGAGGGCCGGGGCTCACCCTGCCGTCGCTGGTGAGCAGGATGGAGTCGCTCTTGATGTCGCGGTGGATGACGCCCTGGTTGTGCAGGTAGGACAGGGCTCTGAGCACGGACAGACACACCGTGGCGATCTGCTCCTCGTTCATCCTGCAACAGCAAGGGGAAAACACCTGAGTGCTGGCGAAACAGCGAAAGGGGATGTGGAGAGGCACAAGTTCCCAGCCACGCCATACAGGAGATCTGTTAGGCAGCGGCTCTGGGGGGGTGAATCTCTGCTCCCGTTTCTGGTAAAAAAGGGGAGATGAGGTGTGGGGATCAGCCCTGCAGCGAGGGCTGGATTAGCCTCCCTGCAGCACTACAAAAGCCGAGTGTGCCATGTGCTGTACGCGGTTTCCCTCTGGGAAATCAGGGAAATGCCTTATTTACAGTAAGCTCGCTGCCTGCCAAGCAGGCATCACTACTGGGATGGAAACAGGCCTGGAATAAATATGAGAAAAGACACCCTTAATTGTGTAGGCAAAACATCAGGCCCTGAGCTGCAGCTCTTCGAGAGCACTTTTATGCCTTCTATAAAAATATTCTGGGTATTTCAGCAGAAAAATAAACAGGAGTTGTCATTTCTGTGCACAGCTGAAAACCCCCATTGTGGGGTCATTCTCTCAGCTGCAGTGGGATGGGCTGTGCACTGTCCTGGTGCCACTGTCCCCTCGCTGTTGTCCCCAGAATCTCTTCTACATGAGCACAGGAACGCCCGTGGAGATTTCTGCTTTAACTCTGTGTGCCATTTGCAGTATTTTGGCAAAATCTTTAAGGGAAGGTCATGCAATATAAAAAAACCCCTAGAAGATTAAGAAAATACTATTTTGAGTTAAAAAATAGATGACAGCTCTTAAGAAGTGGTGTCCTGGGAACATCTGTTTGCTGTTAAACTTCTGTCAGAAACATCTAAGATAGAGCTTTTAATGGTTTGGCAAATACCTGCAATATTGTGATTTATTTCAGCGCATAAGGTGAGGTAACACTTAAAAATAAAATACCTATGTTATAACCCTTGGTAGGATCTAAGAGCATAATTAAACTAGGAGAGAACACATATTTTCCAATTTAGAATTCCCTGCTTTTGTTCCTGCACCACTAAATACTCTCCCAGTGGTTGGATGTGGAAATTTTAATTTTCTTTTGTTCAAGAGGAAGAAATTAAATGAAGAATCCCTCTTCCCTATTTCATTTTATCCAGCTTATCAGAAGCAGATGAGCAAAGAGCAGATGTAAAGAGGGCTGTAAAACCTAATGTCACCCCTCAGAAGAGGCAGAGCAGTCTCTTGTGCTGGCTAATTTGCTACTTTAAAGGTGTGATATTACCTGAAATATGGGAATGTGCTCCACCATGAGCATAAATATTCTGATATAAAAATACTTCTCCGCCTTATGTTTTAGGCTTGGTTTGGAGATAACCTTTGTGAGGAGAAATTACCCTTAGAACAGACATGGTTATGACAGCAAACCCAACAATACACATCACCAAACAGGGAAAAGAATTTCTTTTTGCCATTCAGGGAAATAATGGATAAAAGTTGTGTTGCTGTTGAACCACCTCCCACAGTGTTAGCAAATACCAGCAGGCCCTCTCAGGTATTTCCGTCCCTCTGGTTTGGCAAATGCTGGTGTTCACAGGAGTTTATCTGCAATTCTGGCTTACTGCTGACAGTAAAGCCAGCATGCTTTAACGATGTGTACATATAAAATACATGGATATACAATCTCCATGCATGTCTATGTCACGCAGTTCTCTGTTTTCCTCCCCTGTACACACCTGGTGTGAGTGACGATGTCGGTCAGAGCGCCGCCCTCCAGGAACTCCATCACCACCCAGAGCTCGTCCCCCACCAGGTAACTGTTGTACATGTCCACCACGTTCTCGTGGTGGTAATCCCTCATGATCACGACCTGCAGAGGCACAAAGGGATGAGCTGGAAATGCTACAAGCTTTTTCTGACGCTTGTTTTGACCTCCTTTTACCCTGGTGCTGAGGAAAGGTTCTGCGATGAATCACATCCGCTCTAATCCTTATGCCAGAGCATAAACAAAATCAATATATTTACATAAAAATATCAGTCATCATAAATGCATCAGGAGGAAGAGAGAATCTCTAGTTGATAGAGTATAAACAGCAGATAATTGTTTTATTTCAGCCTGCAGGAACAGACCTGTTTATTTAATTGTTTTTTATTGCCAACTGTTTTCAGTACAACAGATTTTTTTTTTTTGACCTGATCGATCGCTCAACACATTAAAGTCATTTTTTATCACGTAATAAATGGTACTTTGCACAGATTTTCAACAGAATGCCTCAGAAAGGCCCCAGAAAACTCACTCAAAGAAACTTTTAAAAGGCTTACTGGTTTTTGTGTACTCTGAGTTAGACACACTGGAGAAATACCAAAAAGAAATTCTCAAGAGGTCAAACAACAAAAAACTTTACTGGCAACTAAAGAAAAACCAGAGAACTTTGGTAAAAGGTTTTGTGCAACATTGAATCCATGTGAAACACTTCTCAAAGCCCATTAACTTGGCCCATTCAACTTGGCAAACTCTAAGCTTTTAATTCAGTTTTAAGCTCAATTTTAAGTTACTCGAAAACTCTGAGGAGAGGGAATTAGAAGAATCAGAAAGAGAGAAAGACAGAAAATATACAGAAAGGGCCACATATAGTCACCAACCCCTGGGTTCCAGCACAGCTCAGAAAATCCAAGAAAAAGTAGGGTCAGGATGTGCTTGCCTCGTGTTTGGCTTAAATACGCCTTGGCCTTCCTGGGCCCTTCCCCCGGGTGGGGCTTGCAGTCATGTGGCCCCTCTGGGCTGGCCTGGGGCTCCAGGGGCAGCTGTGGAGCATTGTCCCCAGTGTTCCAGGCCCTGGCACCACACCAGGCTGGGACACCGGCTCGAGAGAACGTGGAGCAGGGCACTGCCCCCACACAAACGCACCCCAAAATGTCTGGAGACACCAGTCTCTCCAGTCTCTCACTGCTGGTGGTACAGGGGATGACTCAAACCCCACACCTAAAAGTGACTGCACAGAACTGGCACCACAGTAGGGGCAGCCCAGCAGACAGTGCCCATGGCCACAGGGTACTGAGGGGTGCCAGAATGGCAGCCAGGAGAGAGAACAGCCAGGCAAGGCTTCATCACAGACAGAGGGATTTTATCACAGCTGACAGGAGATTTTCAGATAACACGAGCGACTGGAGCGTGTCAGGGAAGCAGCTTGGTCCTGCACAGCATGCAGGACGTGCTTCAAGATGTTACTGCTCAAGAGATGCTCAGTTAGAGCCACCACAGCCTCCAGCAGAGGCAAAGGCAAGCCCAAATAACCAGAACAGTCGTGCACCGTGTGGAGAAGAACCTGGTGAAGTTTGTTGTTTATTATTGCAATTTAAAAGTGTGAAGTTTTTAAAGGTTTTAAAGAAATCAATCTGTCATGTGCTGAGGGAAGACACACTTATAGTGCATAGGAAACAAAACACGGAATTAAAAAGCTGGTTCTCACAGGAGGTTTCCTTGGGATCTTGTAGTGTTTTTGGCATTGATCAGGATACTTATAAGTCAAAAAAGGGAGCAGTGAACCCACCCACCAGATGCTTTAAGGAAGTAGAAAGTTAAAAAAGGAAAAAACAACTCTTCAAGTTGCAGAAGGTACTCTCAAGGCCCAAACAAACCGGGCGAAAAAATGGCAAATGGAAACCAGTGTTCTGAAATGTAAAATAAGGTACACGGGGAAAGGCAGCTGTGGGCTCTGAACTGGCTGCAACCACTCGGGAAAGGAGAGGTGGGGAATTAACACAGATAGTTCCATAAAAAAGGGACTGCCAGCTCTTAGCTTAGTAACCATCAAGAAAGCAAAGGGAGTGGTGATGGTTAGGAGAGGAAGGAGGGACGAAACAAAAAGCACGTGCATGTCAGAAATACAGCGCACACGCTCTGGAATAGCCCGGTGAGTTTGGATCCTCCCTCTTGGAAGAATAAACTGTGTCAGGAGACAGACAGAAAAAGGCAGCTGGGCTGTGTCTGAGCACCTGATACACGGCATGGACCAGCTGATACATTTCTCAGCTGTTCCCTGTCACAGCATCATGAGCTTCAAGCCAGGAGGAGAAGCAGCTCACTTGAAGCTGGTATGGCCGTACAATATTTACACAAGCATAGACGTGTGTGGGACTCAACTCACCTCTTCCAGAAAGATCCTAATTTGGCTCTTGATGGTGGCATTTGGCCCATGTCTAATGCTGAACCTGCCGCCCAAAAAACCCCGGGGCACTATCCAAAGCCACGTACCTCGTTGAAGAGCAGCTCCCTTCTCTGCTGTTTCCTGAGGTCCATCTTCTTCACAGCGACCTGCTTGCCCGTGTGCTTCTCGGTGGCGATGCACACGATCCCCGTGGAGCCCTCCCCGATCTTGATGAAGTTGTCCAAGTACTCCCGGGGGTCTCCCGGGCTGACCACGAGCTGCAGGGCAGCTCGGAACTGTTCGTGGGACACCCTGGAGGGCTGCTGGTCCGAGGAGGAGCCCCAGCTGGGGGGAGGATAAGCACTTGATGTGATACTCGGGGAGCTGGGGTAGGAGGCGGTGGAAATATAGGGAGAGCCGGGCTGGAGAGGCGGCTGGTGATAGTGGGGGGCTTTGTGGTACACCAGAGGGTACTGGTAGCTGCTGCTGGAGTAGCTGACTTTGCTCTGACTCTGAGGTAGCTTGACTGGGCCCCGGGGGTAGGTGTCGGAGCCAGAGAGCGGTGGGCTGACGACCAGCTGCGCTCGGTCATAATCCACCTGCAACACAAACGCCCAGAGTGAGCCTGAGGGAACAGCCCCTTCCTCCTGCCCCTCCACTCCGCCTGTGTCCAGCACCCTGGAGGTCCCAGCAGGGCTGGCACAACCTGCTCCCACATCGCACCCGTTCTGCTCAGCACGGGGCCTGGGCAGGGATCTCCAGACCACTGAGGGCTGCAGTGCCCTCAGCACATGAGGCTGGCCAGGTCCAGGACATCTCTCTGGTCCATTCTTCTGTGCAGGTACCTGTGTACATTCAACAGCCTTTGCTGAATCACAGAACGGCCTGGGTTGGAAGGGAGCTATGCTCAAAATAGTGTATTTGCTCTGCATCTGCAGTGCCCTGCAGACTCTCTGGGCCATTTCCTCCAAGAATCCATCCCTGTCACCTCCAGCCAAAACCTGCCCTCTGGCAAAGTCCAATTTGCATCTTACCAGTACCTGGATTTTAATTCTCAGCTCTTAGCCTTTTCTGATGTTTTCCTCCAGCAATTCAGGGATAGCTCAACCTCTTCTTGTGGAGGTGGTGGTACCCTAAAATCCCTGTCATCTCCTGTCTTGCTGTGCTACCAGCTGTTGTTTGAGTGACTGCTTACGTGAATTTGATGAGGAGCCTAATTCAATTCACCGTTTCTTAAATCATTTTCCACAGTGACACGCTACTTTACTGCAGTGTCACAAAACTGCTAATTGTCATCCGAAATCAGAGAAAATCACAAAGGAAATTATCCCAATGGGAAGCCTTGATCATTTGTAGGTTCCTTTCTATTTTTTGTGTTTTCCAAGCTTCTCTAAGCTTCTTACGTTGAAGGCTAACAAATACTTCACATTAACAAACATAATAGTTTGCTTGCTTCTATCCAAACTAAAACCCCTCAAAAAATGTAGAACAAAAAAATCCTCCCACCCCAAACCTGTATTTTTTTCCTCTGGAAAAGAACATCTTCGCATTTACAATATGTGACTCCTGATGATGTGTGGAGCATCTTAGGGCAGGGGGGCGGTTTGACACAGGCTCATCATGTAGCACAATTACAAATAATTATGGCAATGAGTTCATTTAATCAATCAATTTCAGTGGCAGAGCACAGGGATGGACAGAGCAGCAAACTCTACACAGCTCACGGTTGCTACTATTACTGCTGGCTGCCGGCCAGGAGTCCCTGATCCATGTTAGTTAAATGCACATTAATCTGAATTTGGCAGTGTAATCAAGGACCTAACTGAACTGTGAAATTGAATTCTGCGGTGGAACATCATTTGACCATTTTATGCTAAGACTGCAAAAAAAAAAAAAAAAGAAAAAAAGAAAAAAAAAAATCTGCCGCAGCATCAATTTATCACCGCGGGCTCTGCACAGCGAGGAGGAGTTTGGAGCTGGAGTCGCCTCGGTGTGGGCAGAAAAGCCTCCAGTGCAATTTTCTGTCGGCGCTTTCCCAGCTCCCGCACGAGCCGGGCGTGCCCGTCCTTTCATTCCAGGAGAGCTCCAGCAGGGAACAGGGAATGCCTCTCCGGAGGGGCTGCTCAGAAGTTTCCCTGGGAAAAGCTGGAGGCTGTTTCCACGCGAGGCTCAGATGCTGACAGCCAGCCGCCACGGGGAGCAAACACCGGCAGGGCTGTGCCGCCGCCTCCCACGATGCCGGGGCTGCTTAGGCAAAAATCCATATGACTACAGCCATCGCTTCCCGGACTCCATCAGGCGGGGACAGCCCTCGAATAAAAGGGAGCCAGAGACATCGTGAATTTCGTGAAGGACATTGCATCTGCCAAACTAAATAACGCGGAAAAGTGCTCAGATGGTTTGGTGGAGGGAGGGGAACTCAATCTTACCCTGACCCATATATCTGTGTACGTAGGGACAAATAAATTATTGCTTTGGCTGTAAATACACCATTTTCTTTATAACCACTGAGATGGGGAAAACCTGGTCTAGAAATCCAAGCCGGATAAAACCATGCCAATGAATTATTTGAGGCTTCACCCGTGTCTGGTATTTCTGAGTATGCCCTAAGCTTAACAAACAGGCAAAAGAATATTCTGCAGTGAAATTCTGGAATAAAAATTCAGGTGTTTAGTGCGCTTGCTAAGATTTTTCGGAAGCTTTCTGAGGTTAGCATTGCTGTACAATGTAAACTCACTTCCTGAACCCCAAGGAATGTTACAAAAGGTTATGAGCTATAACGAGTCAATCAGCTGAAGCTCTCCTCCGAGCCTGTGTCCTGATGCAGTGCTCCACATCACAGCGCAATTGAACGCACTTTATCCCACTAATAATGCTATTTCTGCAACTGAATGCAGTCACCTACGGAACAGAAATTCTTTAAATACTACAAAGGAAAGAAGAAAGCAGTCCTGCACCCATTCAAGATCAGGTCAAAGGAGCAGCCGAAGCTCTGACACCACATCCATCATGGCCCAGTGGCATCTCCCACATCTGCACACGGCAACGTCGGCACTTGAGTCTTTTTGCCATTAAAGCATGGATGTAACGCTGTGCCTAAACTCATGTCACGCTGGGGACAGTGATGCCTGTTATCTACTGCAAGCAGAGGGAACACCTGCTTGTTCCTGAGGGGTCCCTTCCCCAGGAGGAGGCTGCCTGGGCGTCCCCGTGCTCTGCAGCGGGACTGCGGCACAGACGCAGCCACAGCCCTGCGCCCAGAGCCCGCGTCCCCGAGTCCCGGTGGGCTGGACTCGCCCCCTGTGACATGTAAAGGATTTCCATGAGATCAGGCTTCAGTCTGCCAGGGGAAAGGTGTACAAGGGATGGTCTGTAAATCACGTGGAGACCGCAGAGGTGAAGGTTACCCTCTGGTGCTTTGATGGTGGAAATCGCCACGACTCCCTGTTCCACGCACAGAGGTGGCAGGCAGCACTCGCGCACAGCTGCTGGCACGTGAATGGGAAGAGAGGGAAAAAAGGAGGGGGCTTCTGACAGTGAAGGCTTGGCCCTGCCTTTGCCAGGCTGGAAATGTCCCCGTGGTACAGAGGGACACAGAGGACTATAGTGAGAGACACCTCTGCTATGTTACAGCAGTGGGAGGTAGCAAAGGGGGAGCCCTCTCACAGAGAGCTCCTTCTGGAAAATGACACGGAAAGGAGCTTTGAAATAATAGAGCTTGGTGCCAGAAGTTAAGAAGGCTGCCTGAGATGAAGAGGAGGGTAGAAAAACCCCATGCAGTACAGAGTGGCCAAAAATACGCCAGCTTGGCATGATGAATTCGATGCTGTGAGACAATACTGAGGTGGGACACCAACTCTGTGTGGTGAGGGTAACACAGCAGACTCTGCGGCTGCATGCAGCTGTCCAGGAGTTGGTCTGCAGGACAGGAGAACAGGTGGGTGACACAGGGATGGGTCAGAGGAAGCCAAATCTGAGCCTCTGGCTTCCTCCATGGCTCCACTGCACAGCAGTGGCCAAGCCCAGGGCAGGGCAAGTCTTCTGATACAACAACTCTGAAATCACCGATGATGAAACAGGGCAGACATTTGATTTATCTGACATCTCTTACCTGGAAATAATACTGAAGTAAATCTGCTCTTCACATTTACAAACCAAAATGAACATCCTTGTTAAATGCGCTTTGATGCCACACATTTTTGTGCCTGCGGACTTTTTCTCTTACTTTTTCACCCCTTTTAATTATACTTTAAACCCAATCTCATTTGTAAAGTATCTGATTTGAAATCTGACTCTCATTTAGTAAGCCCATTTGATGAACCATTATCTTACTAATGCCTCCTTCAAAAGAAGATTCTTCAGCAATCATCCAAGACAAGAAACTCCTATTCGCTTCCAGGAGCTGTGGACAGATTTGGGAGTTGAACTGCTGCATTTAAGAGTGAATCATCAAGTTTCAATACACCAAGGTTGTAGGAGTGTTTTTGATGCCCTGAGGAGAGGAACAGCTCACAATAAATCTTGCATTGAGGCATATTTTTTCTTAATAAAAGTTATTACTTCATTTTAATGGGATATTTTTCACGGTGCTGGAGTCCTGTAATAACCAGCTCCGTCTTCTGCCCCACTGAATGGAGTAAAATTGGCAGAAGCAGATGCTACAGGGTCTCAGAATTACTGGATTTGTCCTTCTCCTTTCTAAACTCTGACAAAACAACTGATTTCAGCGAAGGAAACGGCAGCTAAGCCATCCCAGATTTTCCCCCCAGCTTCCAGTATCCACACTGAATGCCCCACTGGTGCTCAGTTAACTACCACACACACTCCTCCCACCACACCCTGAGCTTTGGAAAGGCACCTAAAGAGACCTGGTAACTTTTCTACTCCCCCCACGGTTTATCCTCAAGCTCCAAAGCCCGGCTCTGTGCTATAGTGCTAAGAGGGATGAAAAATGCCCCGCTCACCCTTTACCATGGGGCACTGCACCACGGGATATCATGGATCTGCAGAGACTGGGACTGCAGCAGGACGCAGCCATGTTCTCAGAGCACACAGCCAGCAAGCAAATGCGCTGCTCAGGTATCACTGGAGAGAACAGATCTCATCCCTGACAGTCGCCTACCTCAGCGTATGAAAAGTCACAGCAACCCCAGACTTGGAAAAATGATCATCACAGTGCCCGTTGCTAGGGGAACTCAGTGATGTTCGGTGCAAACTACATTGAAAAAGCCTCTCTTGAAGAATATTAGATGCTTAAGAAGGTCATCATGGTTATGTGACAAAAGGTGTGAGAAAAGCACTCTTCTCTGAATGGAATAAGTGGTCACAGCACACTGTTGCAAGCAGGGTTGGAAAGCCTGTGTAGGTAATACACCTCGTGTGGCAGAGCAGGGACAGATTTGAGTAGAGGAGCTGCCTTTAGATAACACGGCTGAAATGCTTTCCTGCACATCAACCCTTTGTTTTTAAACTACATCTAAAATGTCCTGGGTGAGACAAGCTGCTTTGATTTCATTTCAATGCCTAAAAACAAAGCAGAAAGGAGTAAGCCCCTACTCCCATGAGCAGTGAAGGGCTAATAAACCTCGTAATATAAAGATTGGCATAAATACAGTATAAATACTGAAGCACAGACGTTTCAGCCTTGCACAGTAACAATTCAACCACAGAAGCATCTGATACACAAAGCAGACCAGTGTCTCACCTCCTGCTGAGATCTGCTCAGGCTTATGAACTCCCGAAGCTACAAAAAAACTGCCAAAGAACCTGTGCTTATTGGGAATTTCAAATACAATCCCCAGAAGATGGGCATCTCCAACCCTGCCTTTCAATCAGTATTTTAAACCCACTGCTCCCTGACATCCAGGCAAAGTGGGAGGGTTTCCCCACAGCTCTCAGGGATGTTACCAGCCACGTTTAGCATCGTGCGCTCAAGCATGGCTCCTTCCCCAAATTTTTACTTTCTGCACTCCCCTTGTGGAGAGGCCGATCCCTGGCCTGGCAGCACCGTCCCAGGCAGGTCAGGTTACCTTGGGAACGCCTGCTGCGGTTTCGGACAGGCGGGGGTAGGTGTAGGAGCTGTAGGAATGTCCTTGCTGGTGTGCTTTGAAGGCGCTTGCTCCGTAGG
Source organism: Chamaea fasciata (assembly GCF_029207755.1). Taxonomy (NCBI): domain Eukaryota; kingdom Metazoa; phylum Chordata; class Aves; order Passeriformes; family Sylviidae; genus Chamaea; species Chamaea fasciata. Next base: position 6,879,391 of record NW_027094088.1, on the reverse strand, counting down.
GCATGGCCGGCTCCTGCAGGCCGGAGCCTGACCTGGATCTCTGCCTGATGGTTGGCTGAGGGCTCGCAGGGTCCACGTAGGATGACTTCGGCCTCTTGTCGTAGTCGTCCTTGCTCAGGCCGTGTCCCCAGTCACTGTCACCGTACTCCAGCCTCTCCTTGGGGCACTCGCTCTGCACCGACGCTCGGGATGGGGTGTAAGGAAAGGGATCCCTGTAGTCCAGGGAGGATCCGCTGGGGATCCGCTGATACTCCAGCTTTAGGCCGCCGTATTCCAGCGGTTTGGGCTTGGCCTCCAGGTGTGCATGGTAATCTGGGAGGAACCTGGAGAGGTCTGACTGCAGGGGTGTCACTTCCGAGTAATAGATGTCCCGGGACGTCACCTTCATCATGTGCCCGTTCTGCTTGGCGGCGTAGCCGCCCTTGTAGTACCTGTCCAGCTCCTCCCCGTACAGAGTCTTGTCGCGGTATTTCTCCACGACATAGTCTGTTGTAGTGTCTGACTCACTGGAGTACTGGGAGTACGTGATGTAGCCATTTTCCTCCTGGTGCCTCGGCACGTGGTTTGCATTTCCTGGGTGGTGGGTGGGAGGGCTTTCCTTCCGCAGGGAATTGGATCTTGTCACTGAGATATTGTCAAACTCCTCCAGCAGGCCGTTGATTGAAGTATCCTTTCGAGGCTTGTTTCCTCGAACAATAGTCTGGGAAGAAAAAAAATTGCTTTGATTAAATTCTGATTTTTGTTTAGTATTTCACCAAAAAAAAACACCAAAAAGGAAAAATGCCTGTGATCCTCCCAGAAATACCCGTAGCAATGTCTTAGGTCCTTCAGTCACATGTCTCATTGCTAAAAAACCCACCCCTCAATAAATGATTACAGTAGGACAGGAAGAAATGTTTAAATTCAGTGTAGATCACAAGCTGGGGTCTGACATGCAACCCCAAGACATTCTCAAAAAGCCCAGTTTCAGAGGTGGGTGTTCAGCAGCCAACAATAGAGACATTTAAACCCACTACTTATTTTTCATTTGTTGTTATTCAGTTGTCTACATCAAGCCACACTGGTGGGCTGAATCTGATTTACAGGGCATGGATAAGCTCAACAAAAATCATTCAGTGGTCACTTCTACGTGTTATTTTAACAAACTGCTGGAATGAAAAGCAGCGCATAGTTGAGCAGGCACTGAATTTTCTTGTTTTTTTCCTTTTTTACAAAACAGCATGTTCATGAGTACAGAATCCCACTGAGGATTGCCTCTTAGCTAACTTAGTGTAAAAGACACTTGGGAAAGAGGGAAAAATACTTAACTCCATCTCCTTGTAACACACAGCATCCAGCAAACCACAGTGCACAACCATGGCTCGGGGACACCCACATCAGCGATGCCAAGTGCTGGCCTTGTTTGTGTCCCACTATTGCAAGGTCTTCCATAGATCCCCCTACCCAACCCCACTCCTTTACTTCCAAAATACTGGTGCTCCAGGTAGGATGGGAGGTGAGCAGTGCTTGGTTACAGTTCTCATCAAGAAAGATTTTATTTTTTTAGCCAGTACCACCTGAGTGCCGTAACATGTGGCTGCATCCATTTTTCACCTGGGGACTGCCATTGAGCACCACTTCACGTTTACAAACACCCGACGAGAAGAAGATGTACAGATTGGTGGCCAGGGCCATAAATCAGCCAGGCTCTACTGAAAACACATTTGCTTTGCTGATTTACTTTGGCTAAATATCTCTGGCTGCATCTTACTCAACTCACTGAGCTTTTCAACAGAGTCACTGTGGTCACCCCAAGGAGATTTCCCTCTCTGGGCTGCAGCCTGTGTCGCACACTGACTGTGGTGTATCAGGAACCAAGCAGGCATATCAGATACTGAGTGTGGAATACTGGACACCAGCCACAGCGTTATCAGATCCAGCCTGGTCACTTGCACTCCACTCGTTCCTTTGTTCCAAGCATACTGAGGCTGCTCAACCCCTGCTTGAAAGCACTCAGGCACTCAAACTTTGTCAAAAAAAGCATTTGATCAGCAGTAAGATCACAAAATTAACAGGAATGTACTACTCTGTCTCCCAGCAAAAAGCAGCTGTGAAAAGGCAGAGGAAAAGCAAAGCAGTCCTGACCTCACGCTGCTCCCTGCTCTGATTTATGTCTGTAATTACTTGCCTAGTTTGCTATTTTGAAGCCAGTGGTACTGAAACAATAGGACAGCAAAAATAAGGGACAGCAAATAGATCACTCCTTTCACCTCCAAAGCCATTCAGCAGGATGAGAGGAATTGGTTTCATTCTGCTACAGCCTGTTTGGCAGGATGACTGCGTGATCATTCATATTTAATTATCACATAATAAACCAGCAACATTCGACAATGAAATGCTTATAATTGAAAACAAGATTGAAATACCCAACTGCCACCCCGTTCCCCTGTGCAAATGCCTGCTGAGGAGGAAAATGCCAAATTAACACTCTCCCTGGGACTGGCCTTCACAAAGGAGAGGTTTCCTGCAGCAGCCCTGCTGGGTCTGCACAGAAGAGCCCCGGAACCACAGGGAGCCCCGGAGCAGAGTGGCCTTTTCCATGACAGGGAAGGGTTGTCCCTCTGCTCCTCCAGGCACACGCTGTCTGGAAGCAGGATTTTCAGACACCTTCAGAAGGAAGATTTAGAAGAATGCAGCTGAGTGTTTATATGTCAGGGAGTTGGCTGGTGACAAATCCCTGCAGTCTGGGGATTTTCTGCAGACAGGTGCGTGCGTGGGAGTAACCTTTTTGATTATGAGGCTTTAAAAATAGCACTAATAGTAGAATGATCTTATAGGAAATTCTGGCTTTCAAAAAAAAAAAAAAAAGAAAAAAAAGAAAAAAAGCATTTGCCACCCAAGCCCCAGCCTGATGAAGCTGTCTTGGATAGCTCTGGCACTTCAGTGCTGTCTCATCCTGTCTGATGAATTTAAGGGGATTAAGAACTAAACCCCTCTTCTTTTATCCCAGCATTTTAAGGATGATCACTGGCAAACAGTGAGTTGCAAGCGTGATGGCTGCAATTTCTATTGGCTTCAGATTATTTTCCATGAGAAAATGAAAATGGCCAGCACAAAGGGAGGATAAAACCTACCTATTCCAGAGGCACACTTTCTACTGAAGTCAGTGCTTTGTTACTATAAACAACAATTATTATCAATTATGATACTTATTTATTGCTAACACCACCACCAACAATATATTTCTATTTGCTTCGGCTTGTTTTTAAATTTTGCATTTCAACTATATGGAAGGACAGATTTGGTGAGATGCCCCCAGGCTAAATCAGACAGCCTACACCAACCTGATCTTCTCCAAGGAAACATCCAGCACCACTCTTATCAAAAGAACTGGAGTGCCCATGGTGAAGAAAATGTAGGAAGTGTCTCACCAAGACCCTGGGAAATACTCGATATTGTCAGGTGTTTTGCTATCTGAATAGAACTTAAGGTGTTTAGAAGTACATTGTGTAACTCCCCGGTGGGCAGAACCACTTACTAGGCTGAAAAAACAAATTAATATCCCAAAGAAGGTGTTGGTGTACAGGAGTAATAAAAGTTATTGCTCTGTACGAATGAACAGAGCATCAAAATGTAAAAAAATGAAATCAAGTAAGATGTTATAAAGAATAAAACGTATGTTGTACCATATCAAGTTGTCCTGAAGTGATTTACTAGACAGAAAGTGTTTGCTGGGGGCTCACCAGCACCCACAGCTTTCCTGGGAAGCACAGGATTTGCAGAAAGAAGCCTGAGATTGGGAGCTGCCATAACCATGGACCAAACTCCCAGACCTGAAAGCCTAATGTTAGTGCCAGGCCTACAAGGAGTACCCAAGCTCCAAGGAATGACTTCAATGGAAAAGCTGGACTGACGACGTGGAGTCTTGGTTTGGGATTGTGAACTCTGGGCCGTGTATCAGTGCGCAGAGGGAAAACCTCACGGGACAAACGTACAATGGCAGGAATCACAAATGATGGGAAATTTGAGTCCTAACTTAAAAAGCAAAACAAGAACCTTTCAAGAAAATGTAACAGAAAAGGGCTATCATGGAAAGAGATAGAACGGTAATTAGTGTCATAGGAACTAGATTAATTTTTCTTATTTTAAAGGCTTTATAAACTGAAAAAAATGCGAGGAGGAGGAGGAGGGGATTCTATCTCTCTCTGTATTCTAGATATATTTACAGAGATTATTTACTGAATTTTTTTAACCACTTACTGGTCTTTGCACTTTTAAACTTAAGGAATTGTCAGAGCAGCTGCAGGCAAAGCAGAGGAAAGCAAAGCATTCTCCACCAAGCTTGATGGGCTAAGATTTGTTCTGTCTGCTGAGATCATGGAATGGAAATCTGTACACCTTGTCACGCACGGAAAACCGGGACGGAGCCCTTCCAGGGGCACAGCTCCCTCAGGGCTCCCCAGGGAAGGAGGGGCTCACCCACGATCAATACTCCATGTTTATTAAAGGCCGTTTTCCAGCGCATTGTGCACCTTAGGAGGGATCGATGTTCCCGCAGATGAAGGAGCGCCGGGGAATTTCACGGCACCGTTCCTCCCGGACGTGAAATCAATGGGTGCAGTCTCCGTGCATCAGGGTTGGAGCTGCAGCTCCCAGCTCATTCCCAGGCTCTGGACAGGCTGGGCTCCGGAGCCTGGTGACAGTAGACATCCTTCATGGTGCTCCTGCAGCGGCCTGCCCTGCCGTGATAAGCCATAATGGATTTGTCTGGGAGAGAGGCTGTCTTGCCTTGTTTCCAGGAGGAGATGAGAAACAGCTTCAGCGCCCAAATACTGTATCAACCTTGACAATAATGAAGTGGGTAATTAACTGTTTTGCCCTAATGCGACCTTGCATTTATTGTCTTTGGAACTACTATCCTTTACACACTCGTTAAGAATACATCATCCTTTGTCCTCCCAGAGCTGTGTTTTCAGGAGTCAACGAGGATTTTAAATCTCTGCGATGTGCAGGGTGAAGAAAAAAGGAATTTTAAGGGAAGGTGGCCCTTATAAACAGCCAGTCTAAACTCTGATTTTGCCTCTAGCTAGCTTCCCCTGTCACCTGCATTATACATGAGGTAAAAGCACAGCCTATGCACAGCTGAAAATCAGGGTTTTTTTCTTAAGAAAAGGTGCATAAAGCACAGAATAATCTAATTCTAAGTGATGGATGTGTTGATAATTTATTTTCTTGTGTTGCAAGACATTCAAAGCATTTGAAGCTGTGTTCATGACACCACATTTTACTCCCAGTGTAAACAAATATGAACGGCACTTGGAGAGAAAAACTGATCCTTGTCATCACATCAGAAGGAAAACTCTGGCTTTCCCTGTAAGTAACAGAGTTTTATAGCTGCAGCCAAAGGCATCAAGGGTCTGCATCTGATCTACTCTTACCAGAAGAAAAAGTACTTAGAGGAGGAAGAATTTACTGTGCAGGTGACCACACAATGGAACACACTGCCCAGGCAGGTTGTGAACTCTCCCTCACGGGAGACACTCAAGAACTGTTGGGTCAAAATCCTGTGCCATGTGCTCTGGTATAACCCTGCTGGAGCAGGGACCAGATTATCCACTGTGGTCCCTTCCAAACTGACCCATTCTGTGATTCTGTGACCCCAAAAGTGATGGAGTCTCTCAAAACTCCTGGAAAGAGGCAAAAGCATGAAGCAAAGCCCCGCTTTTTGCAGCAGCCCAGGCCCAACATGAGGTGGATCCTTTCCCTGGTGTGTGAGGCTGAATTTGAAGGCTGAGGTGCCATCCTGAGCGCTGACACCAGGACCAGGCTCAGGGGGAAGATGGGAGGTGAGAGACCTGCCCACGCCTCCAATGGCTGAGTGTACATGGAGAAGTAAACGCGCTGCCAGAGAGGAAAAGGGATGGCAGCTGAAGGCCCAGGGAGCTCAGCCAGGAGCTGGGACTGCTGCTTTCAGGGGCACTTGGGGCTTTTCTCCATGGAAGACTCACCTGAGGACAAATTCAAACCTCTGATCTGCTTTTCCAAATGACAGCGTCAGAGTTATCCTCCCAATCCTTCCACATTCCAGTGAACTCTTAATTACACCCGAATGGGGAAGGGAAGCTTCACGAGAAGGACTGAAAAAAATTTCAGTATCTCTATCCTCTCTTTCTCCTTAGTGGGGAGTTTAGGGCACTTGTGCCACACAGATTAGCCTGGAAAGAAGCCTTTTCGACAGGAACTCATCAGATACATGGAGAGAAATGATGCTGGATGGGATACGAGGTAATTCATCACTCTGCACCCTCCAGAAGTGTCCTGTGGGAGCTGCTCCAGTTTTGATCTACAGCCTGTCTACAAAACAGCTATTACTCAGAGTTAGTCACAAGGAATACACAACAGGCAGGAAAGTATGTCAGAACATCCCTTCCTGAAGCCTGTAATTTAGAGCTTGGTTTACACCTGGAAGCCTCAGAGTTTATATCATTTCTGTTATGAATTCCTTCCCAATGCCATAAATTCTCATCCTCCCCACAAAAACAATATTAGAAAAAAGCAATTGTTTTGGTATCCCACAGTTCCCACCTTGGGGAAGGCATTCTGCAGACTGCAGTGGTGTGGGGTGACTCAGCTGGGCCAGGATTTCAGGTCTCTGCTCCCTGGAACAAACATGCACTTTCCACCAGAGAGTCACCTGCCCAAACCAGGAGCACGAGACAGCGTCACCTGCCCCTTGCCGTGAAGTGTCTAAGCATGTGAGCCACGATCCCATCTCACGAAATGCTCTAATCCCTTTCCAGGAGATCCATAAATCTCAGTTTGGGACAGCTCTTAGATAGGACCTTAGATAGGAGAAATTAAAGAGAACTGCAACTCCCCCAAGTAAAACACAGCCAGAGGAGCCTTTGGGAGGGCAGAAGCCCCCAGACATGAGCCCATGGGTGCTGCAGGATGTGCCACGTCTGGGATGTGAACGTCACCAGAGCCGACTCCAAATCACTGGATCAAAACAAAGGTACAGCTTGAGAGCAGTCTAATACGCTTAACAACACTAGTGCCAGCTGTTAAAAATTCTTCAAAAGCAAAATAATGGAAAACTGGAAAAAAAGGGTTCACCAAAACGGCACCATGTAATTTCTCACCCCGCACAGCAGTTTTAAAAGTTGGTTTCCATACCAACAAGAGCAACGTTTCATTATAATCACATTCACTGGTAATTCTTTTGACATCTTAAAATATAGCAACTTTAACACAACATTTAGTTTTAAAATACCACTGAAATATCTACATTCTAGCAACTTTTCCTTATTTTTTTTTAAATACATAAAAATGCTTGTTATATGTAATTTGAAATGCTATTAGAGAATATTAAAAGTTTAAAACAATTATCCTGGGCCTACTGGAAACATATCGGATCTGTGCAATTTTATATGTCATATACACACACAGATCTCTCAGCGACAAAACAAATAAATGAAATGTGACTTCAAAGTTTTAATTTGAAAGAGAAAATGTCTGTATTACTGATGGGTTAAAACAGGACTTCAGGGAGAGGAGTGGATAAATCTCAAACCAAACAGTTTCTATTTCGTAGGACTTAGGACCCTTCAGAATTTTCTTTTATCCAGAGATGGAAAGGAAAAGCAAAATGTCCCATAAAATGAAACTCCTCAAAAACACTAACCCCAGGATTTTAACTGCCCTCTTGGTAATGCTGCATTTTCGTAAGGCTGGTGGCAATGGTTCCAGCAGAACAGCGCACAGAGTGGACTTGCTAAGCCAAAAAGCTGTACCAAACCACACCAAAGACTGCAATGTTTTGTCCAAATTCTGGAAAAAAATTTGTTCATCGATGTCAAATTTTCGTGTTTTGTCAAATCACCATTTTCTGGTGGGGAAAGAGAAAGATCAGTGACCTGGGAAGCATGATGAACACCAGCAGGACCAGGCACCTTGTTCTCCCCCCTTCAAAGCCATGTCAGCTGCCAGTGCCTCTGTGTTAGTTTCTGGGTTTATTTCTGGGGTTTTTTTCCCCAAAGGAAGTTGCAAAGCAAGCTCAGGAAAATTTACTGAGGTATAGCTGTGGTCCAGGAACTGCTGGTGTGGTTTCTGCAGCACACAGGATCTTGTGGCAACCATGAGGGATGTCCTGCAGAAGAAGCACCCCAGAGCTTTCCAACTGAGCTGACTCCAGAGCCAGCTAAAAAACACAAGGCGAAGCTGGGAACATTTGGGGAAGATGACAGAAATCCCTCCCTCCAGGAAACACGACTCCACTTTTAGTTTTGTAACAAGACAGGAGCAGACATGTCACAGGTCCAGAACCAAAGTTTGCCGCAGGCAGGGCTGTGTGTGACTCACACAGGGCTTTGTCCAATTAAAATAACAGAACCAAGGGCAGTTAATAAACAGCACTGAAGCTCCAGTGTCTCACTGGCACCTCTGAGGTCTGAGTTTGGGAGCCGGTTTGTGCCTGGACTGCTGATGCACTTAGGGAGAGACGTGGGAATGATGCCTTCTGCACTAGAGCTCCTCATCCTCAGCCTCAACAGGAGATGAAGCAAGGGCTGGTGGCAATCCTGATGCCTCTTTCAGTTCTGGCATCACCAGTTTCACAAGAAAATACATCACAAAAACGCACCTTAAACCAGGTATGAACTGACACTGCTGCCCATCTGAACTTGGTGCAACTGCAGGGACGTGAGACAGCAAGAGGAGCCCACAGGGGCCTGGGGCTACCCCGAATGGATGCAGAGTTCTCTGCAGCCACATCACAATCATCATCAACCTTAATGTGCATCAGCCAGTCATCCTTGCAACTAGTAAGGATGCAGTCTAGACTGGTTTTTTTAGGTTTTTATGTGGGGGTAACATGAGGAAAGCAAAACCCTGCTTTTCTCAACAAAGGCATGAGAAATTGCAAGAATTAAACATCTCCCCACCAGCTCCCCAAATACTTCAACTTGGAGAACCTACTGCTACACTCCACAGGAGCTGTGGGTGTCCCACACGGTGCTGACACTGAGACAGACACTGCTGCTGTTTTTAGGTCACAGAGTCAGTGTTCTACACCTACACGTGATTGCTGCTGGGAACTGGTGGGGCACAACGCCCTGTGAGTCTTCCCAGCGCTGACAGGCATTCAGAAGAAGCCTTTCAACAACCAAGCCCCACGCCACGATCACAGATTTCCTTGTAAGGGCTACAAAAGGGCTGGAGTGGGATTTTCATGGGGAGAGGAGCCCTGCTGTAGGGTGGCTGGTGTGAAATCCAGCGGCCCACCCTCCCAGTCCCACTCATTTACCATAATGACCACTGTGGTACAGGGCACTGCACACGGGGAATGCAGTCTGCTCTCGACCAGCAGCCCCAATTAAAAAAGCTGAGGAGAGGGACAGCCTGTAATTCACAAAGTCGTGCTGCAGCATAAACCGCCTTTGCAGCGCGGACGAAATGTCCCTGGGTGAGGTTCCCCTCGTGCCCTGAACATGCCCACTAACAAATGCAAGGTTGATGGAGCATTGACCCAATTAATGATCCCGGTGCTTTTTTTTTTTTTCCCCTCAGTGAAAGATTTTTCTGGCTGCAGTTTGACTGAGCTTTCTGAAATATTTAAGTCAATTCCAGTGCGATAAAATTTTACGCTCAGAAGTAATTGCCTTCATCTGACAGCTCTGGCGGTGCGGCACTTGCTCAGGAGGGCAGGGGCTCTTGGGTCACCCCACTGTGGTCGGGGTCATCTCTTGCGTTTAATTAAAATGAGGATGTTGACGGTCTGTTAATTTAGAAGAAACAATTTGAACTGTCTTACTTTTGGCTGCAATCGGCCACAGTGAAGGAAGCTTTATGTACAGCAGGTGCTTGAAGACAAAATCAACATTTCTGTTTCCAAGTGTATGGGGCCGGCTCGAGGAGCTCCTGGTGCTCTGCAAGCCGTGGCAGAGGGTTGTGAATTATTTTCCCACTCCATAAATCACCAGGCAGAGGCAGAGAGCAGATGATGTTGGCGAGTGCTGAGTGCCTCGGTCCCCAGCACCGCAGATCGATGGGGCTCGTTGCCCACGAGCCCTGCTCAGGTTTGGGACAGTCCCTGCAATCTCAGCCCCGCGAATTTGGGATCAACACCCCGAGGAAGGGCAGGGTGATGTCTACAGAGCAACTGCCCATGTTGGCAAGGGAGGCACTGTCAAGGTACAGCAGCAGAAATCATCCTGCAGCCGGCGATGTACCTTAAAATGCCTCAGTCCCTTGGCCTTAAAACAGCCAGAAAGTTCTGAGGTTCTTCCTAACACACTAAAATTGTGCATTCCTGGCCACACACATGCAAGGGGTACTTTTTAATCTGACTGATGTCTCTGACTACTTTGGACTTCTTCATCCTCTCCTGGAAAGCTCACTCCTTGATTTCAACAAATCCAGGAATTTGTACTGGCAAAATGAAAACACAAAATAATTTCATCTGCATGGTAAACTGCAGCATTTTTTTCTTCCAAGGAAATACATTATTTTCCTTTTCAAGGACACTAGCAGATGGGAAATGCAGCCACAGGAATGTCCTAAGGAAGCAGGACTGACTCCAACTGAGTGGTTTTCACCTGCAAACACAGACATGAAGCAAAAAGTGCTCCTGTGCAGAAATCTAACGCTCAGGTCAAATTTACAAGGCAGGTGAGACAAAAGACATGAGGAGCTTCCTCAGCTGACGTTTTCATTATTCCCAGTTGTAAAAGAGAAGCGCAAATCAAACACCTTGTTGACGGGAACAAAGTGAGGCAGGAGATTTCAGAGGATGCTCTGCAGCAGAGGTGAAGCTCAGCCCAGCACGGCAATCTCTGGCGTACAAGAAACTGCTCAAACATTTCTAGGCTAATCTCGATTTGACTCGATTTGCTGGGCTGCGTCGCCACCAAGTGCGCTCTGTCCTCGGCGGCAGATTGGTCCTGACACGCTGAATAAATGACTCTGCCTGACACAGAGCGGCTCCCTGCCTCCCCCAAGCCCGCCAGACAGCACGGGAAGTCCGGGAGGAGGAGGAGGGCAGTACGCATGCCGCTGATAAGGGAGAAATGGGGCTGCTTCCCCCAGCCGGGGGTGTGGGATGGGAGCCAGACCTCACCTCCTGCTCCAGAGCGTTTTCCCAGGGTGGTTCATTAAAACCGCTGTGTTTAAAGCAGATTTCTACACCTATATATCCCACACTCCTGGAAAGTGCTGCTTCACAGGGAAGCATAAGCCTTTGCAATAAGGAGCTTCGCTTGCACTGTGCTCAGTGAGAATCATTAACTGCAAACTAGGACACAGATACCAATTACTGTTCTGCTCAGACTACAAAACTGTAACATTCACAATCTTATGCTATCCTTTTAACTGTGTGATCCTGATAGCTAACTCCTAATGCCTGTTGGATCTCAGCAGTTACAAAGCAGGAATGCTCACCCTAAATACTTCTCTTTCATTCACTTCTCTCTCTCCAAAGATCTGTATCTGAAATGCCCTTTTTTTCCTGGCCCACACAGTTCCTCCCACAGACAACAGAAAAGGCATTTAAAAGTCTCTGCAGGTAAGTCAGTGTTGTTCCCTGGTAATACATAGTGCTTGTCTGGTGTAATTGGATCCTGCATGAAGGGGAAGACAAGAAAGAAAGCTCAGCAAAGCACTTTCAAATTCCAAGAGAGCCACCAAAGCCCAGATCTAATCATGTCAGAGCAGGAGATAGAAAAAAAAGTACATTTATACCTGGAGCTTTGGCTCCACAGGTAAGTGAGCTGCTTGACAACATTTTTTTCCCTCTGATCCTATGACTCTATTGAACTAAATTCTGCTGGGATTGAATAAATGTGGCTGTTTGGTTATAATTATAGAATCACAAAATGGTTTGGATTGGAAGGGACATTAAAGATTTCTATTATATGGAACATGGTTTAGTGGGACTGGTTTAACCAGACCTGTCTGGTTCCTGTTCTGGTCTACAAGGGCTCAAGCCAAGTTCATCAGCAGACCTAGGGACAAGTCTGTCACTGAGATGCGCAGAACTGCAGTGACTGAATGACTACTGTCACTGCATGGATGAATGAAATGGAAGGAGCAAGCCCTGCCCTAGTGCTGACGTGGACTGCAGACTCCGCAGGACCAATTTTATGTGGAAATCCCCTCCACAGAGCTGTTACTACGTGGGATGAAGCGTCTGCCTTGAGCAAAAGCCATCAGGAGACCCAAGCAGGTCCCTCTTATTTCAGCTGTCAGGGTCCGCCTTTGACACGCACGGATGCGAGCTCCCAGAGATTCCCTGCTGCCACCTGGTGTCTCCCACGGCCGACCACCAACTAAACGAGCAGAGAATTTTCCAACTCAGCTTTTGATCTCAGGGACTTCAGCAGCACCGCTGGAGGCTCGGCCAATCCATGTGGAAACAAGGCGTCTCCCAGCATATGTTCCCGCAGTTTGGCTTTCTCAGCCGAGCCAAGTGGGAGCTCGCTGGATTGATCTTTGTAAAACACACCCAGACTTTCCAAACATTTACTGGGGGGAAAGCATTTACTGCTTACACCTCACTGTTTATCTTCCATGCTTTGCTCTGGGGGACCACAGCCATGGAACAGGTTCCAGGAGGACCCCAAAGCATCACCTCCACCTTCCACCTTGGGTCCTTCCCAGGCCCAAGCTCTGCTCCTGGCCCCAGGGAAAGCATGGTCAGTTCAGGGAAGGCTCTGGAGTAAAAAGCTGGGCTGAACAAATGAGAAGGAGCTACAAACAATAACAGCCACACGGAGCAGTGATGGAGCCCTCCACCTCCAGGCAGCAAGCTGGGAGTGTGGCTCATTTTCCAGGACAGGCAAGCCAGCCAGAGGAGTTACTGGAACAGTGTCCTACAGATTTGTCTTCAGGGACCAACTTCCATGTTAAAAAAAGAACCTGATAATGAGTGTCCTTGGTCAGGATCTAAGTCCTGGCTTGTTTCAGGTTATAAAGCGCTACCTGGAGAGTATTCCCAGTCTGGTACTCCCAGAGGAGACCAGATTCAATTTCTGAAATGCTGGCATGAGAGTTTGGCCCGTTAATGTGTAGACCTCTAGGTTAACATGGGTTTTGAGCTCTAAAGGAGCCTGCTCTGCTTCAGCAGCTGTAGACTGTGAACTCCAAGTTTACTTTCAGTCTTTAGTGTACTGCAAAGTTCTGCTCACTTACATAAGTTCTCAGTAACAGGACTAAAGCTTACCCTTACAAGATTCTTCCAACACTAATATTACATAAAATCTCAGTGCTCAGAACATTCTTTTACTAATCATTTTGGAGAAAACTTTTACCCACAGGAATCTTTAATCTATATTGATCTGTATTATGGTCTACGATTGCTGCAGGCCCAGGTAAAGTAATTCCTCTGTCATTTAAGTGGACCAACTCAAGTCAACACCAATGTTGGATGGGCAAAGCTTGCTAAGATGACAAAGGATTTCTGAAGAACTTCCTTGGATGCCGTCGCTGCAGACAGCAAACTGCAACGCAGGGAAAAATATTTTTGCCACTTACAGTACTTACTCTGCGTTCTAGGAGAGGGCTTTTTACTGGCAACCTCAGTGTTTCTGGCAAGGTCCTGCTTGTAAACCCTGGAGTTGGTGTCTGCAGTCCAGCTGTAGGCAGACTCCAAACGTACCTGGCTGAACCTGGGGGGATTGTCATGAAGGACCAATATCTTGGTCAAAAAAGGTGTGTGAATAGTTCATTTTCTAGCACATTAGTTGAACTGAAAAACCGAGGAATATCCTGTGTTTTGAGTCAGTCTGAAATGATAATGACGCTGGTTTTGATTCTCCAAATGAGGCTCTAGAAAAACAATGCCAAAATCAGGCTGGATGAAATGTTTCCACAGCATGGAAGACAACTGTGTGAAAATGAAAGAGCTGCTGATCAGGAACTCTGCTCTTCAGAAAGCCAGAAACTCAAAACTATAAAGAAGCAGCCAGAAACTGGAAACTATAAAGAAGAACTGAGAATGTATCAGTTAAAACATCACGGGGAGAAGTGTCTCCTTTAGAATGGAATGGAAAAGGATAGAAGGATAGAATGGAAGGGAATGGAATGGACTCAGCTGGAAGGGAGCTACAACAATCACTCAGTCCAACCACCTGACCAATTCAAAGCCTGTTACTGAGGGCATGGTCTAGATCATTTTTAAACACTGACTCTACTGCTGAAATCAACTTCACAGGCAGCAAAAGTGTTCTTCTAAAGGACTTACATAAAACTTATAATTTTCTGAAATCAGACAATCAGAAATAAACCCAAAAGTTTCCTCTGTACAATGCAGAACACAAGAGAACATATTAACCTAGTGATAAAATTCTAAAAAAACTTCTGAGCTGTGTACTTCTTGCACTGATTCGTACAGTGGCTCATTTCTATTTGTAAAGCGATTAAATTCCTGCAAGATTACACAGAATTGTCAACTTGGCTCTTCTCACACCAAGTTAGACATGGACACTAGATGGCATATTTGTATCATATCTGTATGGGGGGAACAGAGGTAACTGAAGGAGCACTGTCACTTACAGACACAGTAAAACAAATGGCACTCAAGGGTGAAGCATGATCCCTTTGGAAGAAAAGCTTTCACTTAAATGTGTGGCGGTATTTTCTTCCAGGAGCACGTAGCAGCAAATGCATTCCTGTTCGGTGATCAAAATAAATTGGAAGTGGGGCTGTCTTACAGGATAATTGCAAATTTAACAATAATCACTTGCAGATGGAGATATACACAGAAGAGCTCTGGTGGAAGGGACTCCTGCCTCCAGAGCAGGGCTAACATCGAAATCCGAATCGAAATCCGAATGGAAATCAGGCTACAGGGCATTTTCCATCAAATTTTGCCCTCTCCTTTCCAAAGGCTGAGATCCCACAGTCCCCCCTGGCTGCTCAACCATGCTTGGTGGCAAAACATTTTCCTTCCACCCGGGATGTGCTGTGCTGCAAGCTGCTGGCTCCTGCCCTTTTTGGTGACAGCCCCTGCACCCTCTCCCAGCTGAGCAAGCACCAGACCAAACGTGCCATTGCAAAACATGGAATTAAGAACCAAGTGTGACTTTTCATGATGTGGTTACAAGGAAGGCCCACGAGATGTCAGCAGCCTTCCAGGTCCTGTCCTGGCAGGAGCTGTCAAGAAGTAAAAATTTGGGAGGGTGAGGAAGAGAGGTCAGGACTACACTGCTTTGTCCATCTGCTCCCACGCCTCTGAAACAGCTCTTTATTTCTAAATCCTCCTTTTCCTGGTGAGGCATTTTTCCCCTGTGCAATTCCACACGGGGAGGAGAGGGATGGGGGTTTTCTAACAAAACGTGGATATTTCTGACTGTTCAAGCGCAGACAAGGGGCCTCATTCATCTCCTCTTGGAGGTCTTCGACCACTCAGCATCACTGTGCACAGTATCCTCCATCTAAGCAAGGATGCAGGCAAATGTAGGGAAAAAATGTCACTTTAAACAAGGCATGGATGCCGTTGTTGAGAAAATTTTAAGAGGCAAACAGGATGGGGAAGAGAAATACTTGCTTTTTCTCTTCTGTCTTCATGCAGAGTAAATTAAGCTTTGATTTTCATGTCAGAGTTATTGAAAGGGCCGCAACCAATAACTCAGTTTCTGAATTTTTTTTTCTCTTTGTAGGAGAGAGGCTAAAATGCATCAGTAGAAACTTTGAAAAGTTTTAAAAATTAAAGCTGACTCACCAGGATTGGGGTCAAGGATTGAGACAAAAGTGAGAAAAGCTAAAATTTTAAGACAAAACATATAGATTAGACCACTGAAATAAGAGGATGAAAGACTGGGAGAGAAGCTGACAACCCTGTCTGTCCCCTACAGAAATTCTCTGCTCTGCAGAACTCCAGGTAAATGAACTGCCACGGGTTAATGGCACAGTCCACGCGCATCTCAAGTTAATGTGCACCTCAGCTCAGACGTGGGGCATCCAGGGGCACTTTGGGGAAGGGATGGAAAGGACAATGTTTCCTCTAGCCTGAAGGCAGCGCAGCCCCCAGGGCACCGAAGAGGCTCCTGCCATTTTCCTGACAATGCAGCATCGATGTCAAGCTGAGGAGCTCACTCTGCTCAACACTGACCCCTCTGCATCACCCCTCTGGGCTAACGCTCAGGGCACGGCAGACACCACGGGGCAGCCAGAGCCCTCATCCCCTTACACCTGTGCTTCAAGGGAAGGAAATGGGGGAGAAAATACAGGAAAAGTGAAATTTCTCCACATGAGCACAGCTGGATTTACTGCAGAAGAAAGGAGAAGGTCATGTGGAGGTCCCAGCAGGTAGGATTCAGTTTTCTTGAAGTCTCTACATATTTAGCCACCCAGACACTGACAGCTGCCTCCCTCCTTTCTCAAGGACAAACTCAGCACTGTGTCACTCTCAAGTTGGGAACCTTGACCTTGCTGAAGGTGTGGATGGATGAAACCACCCAAAGCACCAACAAAAACAGAGCAATGGAGGCTTGATGCATGAAGCAGCACAGACAACTAAAGAATAACCCCAGCATGGTATTTTTGCAGGAACAAATGGCGTTTTTCCCTCCAGTAACTTGACAGAAGTGAGGATGCTCAGCTGTTCCCTGCACTAGGAAACATGGGAAGGGATTTTAACAAGTCTTCAGTGCCTTCCTGCTCCCACTGACAGCAGCAGGCATTCAAGAATGTTAATGGAGCATCTTTACAAAGCCAAAGATGAGCTCTTTTGGCAGAAAATCCCCAGAATAAAGGTTCTGGTGTCTGTTTTCCTGGTATTTTGAATGGAGTGGAGATGCATTTACTTAGTTATTGATTCTGAAGCTTTCCAAAAATCAAAGGGTGGTAACAAACTGGAGCTTCTGGTAGCATAAAGGCAAAAATAAGCCAAGCGTATTGTGTGCTGAGAACAAACAGCAAACCACGAGCTCCAGGTACACATGGAACAACTACAAAGTACGGAAGCAAGAGGACCAAGAGGCCTGGCATCAGGACGTCAGACTTTATGAAGCCTATTTTAAGTACAGCCAGACACATACTGTTCACATTTTTTATGCAGGGATGTTTTCAGTGAAAAATCAGCCTTTTTTCACCCCCTCCTTGTCTCTACCCCTCAAACCTACCAAGATCACTGCTGTTCTATTTTTCATGAAGTTTTCTCCTGTGCTATACTTGTGCTTGCACCTGAAATACACAATCCTCTGCTGGTATCTGGGTCAGCCACACTGAGAAGGGGAATCCCATTATTGTCTCTCGTTGTTTTTGAAATGAATGAATTTGTACAGTCAGCTCAGGTTTGGATTCAAAGGCTGATCTTTCCATGACACCCACGTGCCAAAGCACTGTGAGCCTTTCATCCCAGCCAGCACAGAGGCAGGGGGATGACATCCCCCAGGATATTTGAGAGCCCAGGGTGCTGCCTCATCATCGTCACTGCTGCTGCTGCCTTTGGAGAGAGATGGAGCAGGGAGAGTATTTATCATTTATTGGTTTTACCCGAAGGGATACACTATGCACCATCAGATCTGCTTTGCAGGCTGAGAAACAAGCAAACACCACTGACTGAGAAAGCTGCAAAACCTACAGAACTCAAAAGAAGTCTTTCCCTTCCTCTGCCTCAGCTCTGGGTGAAGCCTAAAGCAAGCAAGCACCAGTTCTGTCTCAAAACCAAGAAATGGTGCCGTCAAAGTCTGTCTCTCTGATCTGTGCTACTCTTCAGTCACGAAGCAGCACCAATTAGGAGGAACACTTCTGCCTCACGCCACAAAGACAGTCAATACTGAAGGAACTAAATGGAAAAGAAATTTAGGAGCACATAAGAGCAGAGTTACAGAGCTGCTGTATGACCTGAAATCGCAGCATGAACACTGGCCAAATGCCTCAGCCTGACTCAATACTGTGACTCAGGGCACAACTGTGAATCTTCTGCTACGTGTCAATGCATTCAGTGAACTATCAGCTGTTGAGTGGAAAAGAGACAAGTAGTGGAAAAGAGACAAGTTCTAAACAATACCAAGATCTGGAACCTTCGGTTCCTAACTTCATGGTAGTGCAAGGGCATTTTAAATCTACAGTTGTCAGCAAAGTTATGAAATCCTCAGTGTCAACTACCCTTTAAACACTAAAAGTACTGCTGCAAGTGCACACATTAAACATTTGTCTAAATTAAATGTTTATGCTGGACTAGTTTAGCAACATTAAATATTCTAAATTTTAAAGTGACTGCAACTCAGCTTCTCTCTGTAAGTTAAGCTGTATCAAAACAAAGCATGTTAATTCTTAACAAATATACAGTAAAGCGGTATCTTGCAACAGAGTTAAAAGCCAGTTCTCAGTTGATAGCCAATGCCTTGTAGCTGCTATTAAAACTTTCTAGCACTGTTATGGAGGCCCATTTCAATTAGCTGAGTCTCAGAGAGGAAAAGAAACAGGGTGATAGAGGCACAATTTCTTGACTCCCTCAGTCTTAACCCCATTTCCGCACCTCCCTGTACCTCTGGGCATGCAATCAACTGCAGTCCGGGTAATCTCCTTCCAAATTCACCTTTTCTACCTGCACAGAAACTCCTTCCTGGGGTGGTCTCTGCAGCTCAGCCCCATGAGGGCAGCAGGCTGCAGGCATCCTGTCCCTGGGACACACATTCTGGGAAGATGTTGTGGGATGCAGGTGGCATCGAGGACCACAATGGCCCGAGGCTACATGGGAAGAATGAGCTTGGATTGGGAGGCACATTTTGGCTCCTGGCCCCAGCCCTTCCTGGCACTGGACAGTTGAGTTGAAGAGTACATCCCTGGCACGTGCACATTTGTAGACCCCGATGCACAGACAGAAAAGCAAGAATTTACAACTTCTTGGAAAGAACCAACAGTGATTTTCTCTACTTCAAAACGCAGCAATTTCCCATTTGGGGCTTGATCCTTCACCGTGTGTTATTTCAGGGGGACATGAACCCAGCTCTGTACATGTCCATTTGCAGGCCAAGACCCAGAGTCATATGATCTTTATACTGCTGAGAAAAGTAATGCAATTTAAAACTTTTTAAGCTGAGGGATTTATAGCTCCAGAACTGTAGGAAAGAGAGGGTATTTCTGAAAGATAATAAACTCCCTTTTTTTTTCCATTTTAAAACATCTTCACGTATTCATGTCAAAACATCCAGAGATATTTTTGGTGTTTAGAAGGGCTGTGGAACAAAGTTGCTCTCCTCCACCAGCAGGAAAAAGATTACCTACCTTTTTCCTCATTATTCTGGGCCACTATTATCAGCAAGACATTTTATTACAGCAAAAAAATAAGAAGACCTTGGTTTTATCCCCATTGTCCTACAGCAGCACCCAGCAGACCTGATCAGCAAGTGATGAGTGCCCTTCCGGAGCAGGCAGCAAATGTAAATTTAGAAAAGAGCACTTAGCAAATATAACTACAGGGTCCACGCTCTCAGGATTATCTGATTTTCCCTTGCTGCAGAAAAATCCACATGAAAATGAAATCCTAAATGTATTCTGCAGCTGCATGGCAGAGAGGGGTATGTGGCTGGCAGGGTCTAGGCTTCCACCATGACACAGGTGTGATTCACTTAGATGTCAGGATGTGCCATCCCAGAGAAACTGCAGAATCAGGGTCAACTGGTCTATCAGAATCCTGAGCCTGGAATCCTGATGGCTCCCTGTCCAATGCTGCTCTACCCTCTGAGCCAAGTTTTCTTCCCAGGTTTCCAGCCTGAGCCTCCCAAGCCAGGACCTGGGGCTGTTTCCCCTCATTCTCCAACCCAGTGAGGAGCTCAGCTTCATCACCACGTCCTACCCCTGCAGGCCACGGCGGGTGGCAATGAGATCCCTCCCTGAGCTCCTTGCCCGGCTGAACAAGCAATTTAATTTCTTTCCTTTGGTGTACTTTTCCCTCTCTCCCTTGCTCCAAACTGCCTTTGCCTAAAGCACTGTTCTTAAATTAATTATCAAAGAGCTTTATGCTGCAAAGGAGCAGCATTTTTGGGCCTCCACTGGGACTTGTGGCTTTTTCTTCTGCAGCCCAGGAGCGCGATGGCTTGGCCAGACCCGTGACTCACGCTCTTCTGAGACACTCCCACAAGTTCTATACACAGAATTCCTTTTCTCCTTGCAGCTCTGCCGTTAAATGTTTGGATTTGCAGCTCCCTCCCAGCCGTGCCTGCCTCCCAGGACAGCTGGTGCGTAACACCCACACGCTGCTGGCATTGCTTCGTTAAGGTGACAGGCAATTAAAGGCAGGGTGAGGGACCCCAAGGGACTCAGCACTGTACCTTCATGGGAGCCAGCTGGATGGGAGTGATGCATGAGGGATCCACCATGGGCTTCGGCCGGTTGGCTGTGTCCGCCAGCAAACTGTGCCACTGCTGGGGCAGCCCCGTGAACTTCTGCTCCCGGTGGTCGAAGCCAGTGTGGACACGGTGCTCGAAGTTGGAGGGCCCGGAAATTTCCAGCCTTTTCTTCTTCTTCCCGAACATGGTGGAAAGATCTGGAGAAGTCGGAGGGAGACGGGAAAGAAAAGAAAAAGAAGACACAAGTTTACACTCTGTTGTAACCCTCAGTCATTCTGTCTGCTTCACAGGGAATTTTAGATGTCATCAGCCAGCTCCCTCCCCGAACTTCACTCCGCACACTGAGATCTATGCGAGGCAAGCACTTATCTGACCTTTCTGGGAGAAGATTTTAAGAAATTAACCCAAAATTACATATGTTCATAATACCTAATGAAACAAGGAAACTGCCAGGAAAGAAAGCCCCAGGGGCTACCTTGTACCCCCCTCTCTGCTCATGCTGTAAGTTGCACCCCATGGAAACTCCAAGCTTAGAGCAATGCCAGCAGCACTGGATGGCTTTGCTCCAAGGACAGCACTTGGGACAAGTGGTGAGCTGTGTGCTGATACAAGGGGAGCAAATGCAGGCACAGCTTTGCATCCTAAATATATACCCCAGATCCTGGAGCAAAGTCAGTCCATCCCAGATGAAAGCCTGGCTCTGCCGTGGTCAGATCTAGGGCTCACACAGCAGCACTCAAAGGGGGATTATTCCTGTCCCATTTCAGCGATGAAAACAGAGAGCTCAGATCTAATTCTAACCTGGTCTTCACCTGTATTTGTGAAGGGTCCTGCTTAAAAAAAGCCTGATAGATCAGATAACGGTGATAAATCAGCTTCTCCAGCTGGGGCAAGAGAAGTTTCCTTGGCAAGGTGGGAGGAGGCATGAGCTGCAAACTGAGGGATAAAGGTATTTGCTCCTTCTACTGGCACAGGAAATAGCCATACAGTATGGCTATTATAAAATACAGTACACTTGCAACCTGCATTAACCCTTGGGGCTGGTGGGTCCCACCTTAAAACAAAGTGCAGCCTAACAGTTCTACTGAAGCAAGTTCAGAACTGACTTTCTGGAGGACTCCAGAAATCTGCTGTGCAAGGCAAGGATAAATTCCTGGTCCAAGGGAAACAGACAGAAGTCCTGTTGCTTTTCAGTGACATACTGTCCTGTCCTGGAAAAGTTCTCTCTCTACTCTGTGCCGTCTCAGAACAGTCCCACCTTGCTCTCTGGGCCATTTCAAGCAGGGCTGGCTAAGCACTTGAGCAGCATCTGTCTGAAATAGCAGCAGGGTGAGGAGGCTGGCAGCTGTGTAAAACCTCTTCTATCACAGAAGAGGTGACAGAAGAGGTTTTACACAGCTGCCAGCCTGTAAAGCACCTGTAAAGGTGCTGCCCTGACTTTCATTCAGGAGGTGGAGAGGAGAAGCTCAGAGAAGAAAATACAGTTGTGTTACTGCTGCAGCTGAGAAAAGATGCGGTGATAAATCTGGCATTTATTCCACCCTCATTGCCTTTTACTAGTTTATCTAAAGATCAAGTCCATTATTTGAAAATTGATTGCTGGCTGCTTTGTAAGTCCCCCCCTGTGCATTTGTAGGTGATTGTCTCCTTTGTACATATTTCTTTTAGACAGAGCAGACTTGTTCCTGCTGGCCTCTCTTCATGGGTCTCATCTTTCACACACCTCTCTCTGGCTTTCCACCCTACTTCCCAAAATCTCCTGCTCTTTTGACAGGCTCTCTCCAGCACTGTTAGCTTGGGTATCTCCCTCACCTTCCTCTCCCAAAACCTCCTACAATCACTTTGATGTGTGGCTTTTTTCTTTTTCCAGCATCATAATTGTTTTATTTTTCTTTGGTGCGTTTGGGCACCTTGTGGCACTCCCAGACACAGCATCATGGCTGGTCTCTGTTCAGAGATTATCCATTTTCCAGGCTCAAACAGAACAGGCAGTTCAGGGAGTAGCTCCCAAGCAGGGCTCATCCACAGGGCTCCACAAATCGCAGCCGGCTGCAGATCAATGGCATTGCATTGATTTCATCCACCCTCGGGGACGGGAATCCATGAGACTATTGCAGTAACATTTGAAACCATCAGCTCTAGACATGTATTTTTTCCTCTGATCAATGCCAGGGTTTCCCGCAGGACTTGCAATCCCAACGCAGCCGCTGGATGCCTGAAGTCCTCCAGAGCTCCAAACAACATCGGAGAGCTAAAAGCACATCAGCTGGCACAGTGCACACTGCTTTTTAAAATGAACAGAACGTTCACTCAGCCAGCCGGCAAGTTACCTCCATTTCACCACAAAGTCAAGCCAAGCTCCCCTCAGCACAGTCCCTCCAAAGAGGGACAGCAGCCACAGCAGTCACAAGGAATCTTCATTTCCCCTCATTTCTCGCAGAGAATGGAAATGATGCTGCCTGTTTCCCTCAGCTGTCTGAGGATGAGGGTTTGAGGCAGCCAAGTCTGTGAAACCTTATGCTCAGGGCTTGTAAGTGTCCTGATTCAGTCCCCACTGATCTGCTTGGTCCTCATACCCCAAAAAAGGAGAGATGATTTGATTTTTCCCATAGCTCCACTGATATGATGCAAAAAACAAAGGACTTCTTTAATCAGGTGGGGAAGCAGCGAACATCTCGAGTACATGAATACATATTCTCCAAGACATCTAAAGCCATTTTAGGAATAACCCAAGTGCTCTGAAGAAATGAGGGAGCTTTCCAGGATGCTGGCTAATGCGTGTGTGGCAGGAAACTTATGAAATTTGTATCAAGAGCACAAAATGTATGAGATTCATTCAGGCACTTACTCATTCACACAAAACAGCAATCCTCTCACAGTCATTAAGAACTCCTAATTTCCTAATGGGATTACTTCAGAAAACATCCCACAGACAACAGGGCAGCCTTTATCAGAGGCACAGGGAGGTGGGAGGCTGCAGGGCAGCTCTGCAGAGCTGCCTCTGTGCCATCCCCACACCAGAGCACTCACCCTTAACTTAATTCTTCCCGACAGCTTCCAGCATAGCCCTGATTGTGCCAGGGCTCTCAGCAAATGCCACCTCTCTGGGCAGCTCCTCCGGCGCTCACCCCCACAGGAGGAGAGGAAATGAGAGGTATTGTACGTGTAATTTGTTGCTATTTTGGTGGGATGAGCACAGGCAGGATGTCTGCCCTCTCTTTGCATGTGCTTTGCCACGGGATAGTCTGGTTGATTCCAATGGCACATGGCACAAGGTGACACTTGATGCAAGGGGGCTGGGGGAGCCCGTGCTAACAACAGCTACTGTTGATGGCAGTGGGCTTGGTTTTGGGGGGAAAACAGGAGTCATCACTGTAGGCCTTTTCTACAGAAAAAACTTTACTCACTCTGATGCTGAAATGACGCAGCACGTTCATTTTGTGCGTGTAAATGGGAGGTGTGGAGAAGGCAGTCCTTTAGGGACAGCCAACAGTGAACTCAGTAAGCAGGACAGCACGACACCTAAAGCAAGTCTGCCCTTACCTGGGAGAGCCAGGAGTTGAGCCTGCTCAGTTCCAGGCTGCCATGCCCAGGGCTCCTCAACCCACAGCCCAACCGTGGCACAAGAGTTGGAGATAACAGAGTTCCTTAACCAAAGCCATGGTGGGAAAAATACGGATGTGACACTTACTAGAGGAAAACCCAGTACTGGGGGAAAAATCTGACTATTGCACCACCTCTTCTCCTGAGTCACCCACAGCAGTGCTGGTCCCGGGGAACGGGGAAGGAACAGGGATAGAGGGAGAAATGTATGAGCTGTGCTCTGTAGATAGTTACCCAAACCCTTCTATAACTGCAGGATTTGTCTTATTCTTTGTCTCTGCCCAGGAAAGGAGCAGCGCCAGCTCTGCTGGTGCCAGCTGAGGAGCCAAAACACAGCTCCACCCAGCTGCTGCAGGCACCAGGTAATGCTGAGAGGGTGCCATCAGGAGCAACCACCGCTTTTGCCCTTAATGCTGTTTACTGTAGTGCCTAACAAATCGAATTACATGCTAATCAGCACACCCTGCCTGCTAGATCCATGCCAGACGTGGCTCCTTTGCATTGCACTCCTTTCTGTGCACAGAAATAATTCACTGAGCATCACAGTGCCACGGGCTCCCAGGCTGGTCCAAATTTCAACCATGTCCTTCACGGACAGATCAGATCCCCAGAGAGGAAATTTCCTGAGATGATGCCCATGCAAGGTGTGTGACGTGGACCAGCAAACAAATCCACTGTCATAAAAATGTCATAAAAAATGTTCACTGTTTGCTGTCACTAAAGGACTGCCTTCTCCAGACCTCACATTTACAAGCACAAATACTGCACTCTCAATTGTGCTGCCTCCCAGTCACACATGAAGGGGTTTTTTCCAGCAAGAAGCATCCTCCAGTCCCACACTGGAGCAAGAGGGTGGCAGTACTATCCTGGATGCCAGGGGAGCCCATTCAGACTCTCCCACAGTGTTTTGTGCTCAGGACAGGATTTCCAGCAACAGCTTGCCCACAAAAAGTTAAAGCCCTGCCAGCTCCCACCCCATTGCTCACACAGAGGTCACAGGCTTGCTCACTCTCAAAAGTTTGCCCCCATCCTGGGGGTTTCCATGAGGTGTCCCTCTCCCGTATGTGAGATCAGGGGACGCTCCGAGACTGATGAACCGAAAAGCTGAAAGCCCAGATTTATGTCACTGCCCTCAAAGAACATTTTTTTTGCATTTACAGCAAGTTAGATCCAAGGCAGTAGGAATAAAACAAACAAAAAAAAAAAGATTACTTCAGTCCTAAGGTTAATGATATTCTGTATCTTTTATCATATCCTAAGAGTATTTCAGTCAACCTACAAAATACGAGTGAACTCTGTTTAACTTTGCCCCATTTTCTGTGCCCAATAAAGAAGTCTGAGCCAATTTTTGCTCCCCCTCCAAACAGCTGCTCTTTTAGAAGACTACAAAAGTTGGAAAGATCTTTCATGTCTTGTAATCTTGAAAACTACCAAAGAGTCCTAAGTGCATCCCTTAAGCAGTGACAACAGCCCTTGCCACCCCATATGTCCCCATATAACCCCGAGCAAAGGCCTGTGAAATTCTGCCACACATAAAAACATACAATAACCTCACAAAGTTAGCACCCAGAATAATGAAGTGAGATGGGAATTTTTACATTAAAATGACTCTGTACTATAGCTATGTAAGCTCCATTTTTTCCATTGTGGTATTTCAGCAGCCAGCTAAAGTGTCCCAGGAAATCCTGTGTGTTCACCATGACCCTGAGCCACCCTGGCAAGCCTGCAAGGGTTTCCTGCACACACCTCACTGCCGGCTGGGCTGAAAATATTCCCTCAGGAGGGTCGCTGCATTCAGTGTCTGCCTCAGCCCAGCAACGTGTTTGCTTTTAAACAACCAGCAATTAGTTCGTTTTCAATTAGGAAGTGCACACTGGGCGAAGCCTGTGAGCCTGTATTTTCTGCAGGGATTCCCTGTGGCTCCTCAGCTGAGCAAGCAGCAGCAGAGCCCTTTCCCCTTCTGGATTGGGCATGTTATTAGCATGTAAAAATTGCCTTCATGCATGCTGAGTATGGTCTGTGAGCCCAGAGTGGGGGGCAGCAGCAAGGGCCGTGAAAAGGTCCTGTGAAAAGGCACATTTTCTCCCAAGTCAGCCACGCAGCCAAAAAACCTGGTAACAGGCAGGAGCGTTAATGAAACGCTTCGTTTTTAACAAACCTGACAGAGACACAGATTGCAAAACAGGGAGATGGGTGCAGGTCGCTTTCTTTTGATAATTTTTACTTACTAATAATAGTTTTCTGTAACACAAGGACCTCAATTATTCCCCTCCAGAGCAACCCAAATGCAGTAATACATCATTAGCTTTGGCGGCTTCTGTTCCCCCGCTCTGATTAATTGTAACCTTTCCCGATATTTGATCGTAAATGAGAGAGTATGAATTGAGAAGCACAAATTAAATTAATGTGTCAAGGCAGCCTGCAGAGCCAGCGCTCCAGACAAATGTGAGCTGGGCTGAAACTCAATCTCCAGGAGAAAGCAAATGTCTGGGATGGACTGATGGCAGCACAAATCGCTGAGAGATCCTCTGGGAGCGAGAGGTAAAAACGATGTTGGCTCTCCTTCAGCTCACACTGGTGCAAGTTCCTGCTCCTGAGGCAAGTGGAAGGATACAACACATAGCCGTGCATCTATACACCTAATAGACATTTAATTGATTTACTATATTTAATAAAACTATTAAAAACGACGAAAAATGCTTGGGCTTTTTTTCTTTAATAAGCAACAGCAACAGCAATAGTTTAGTGTTGCCTTTCTGTTTAAGGATGGTTCTGAGCTTCCTGGTAGGGACCCTCTGCTGCTGGCTGCAATCAGAGCATGAGCTTCTTTTGCAAAAAAAAAAAAGAAGCATGTCCCTGACTGCAGGCTTACATTTTAAAGAAGAATTTATCTCTATTTTTAACTGAAAATACAAAGAGCACTCCCCTATTTTTCAGGAGATAAAACCAGAAGCTATACCTGGAAAAGCAGAGTGAACTGAATGAGAAGACAATGAAGTTCATGGCAAGACTTTTAAAAGCCACACTGGTTTCAGGTCAGGCCTGACACACGACTGTGAGAAAAGAAGAAATCCTGTTTGATTTTGCACAAATAATATTCCTAAATACTTTCATAACTCCCAGAGTATCATTCTGGATGGATGGGATGGAGACAAATGGGAGACACCCAAGAAGCAGGGGACAGCTGCCTGCAGAGCACCTCAAACCACAGGCAGGTGACTCCTGTGGTCCTGTCTTTTATTTATTTATTAAGTCACTGCTGTTACCTAGAGGGAGAACTCATTACTTCCTTAGATGCAAGGGTTTTTGTTTTGCCACGGGGATGGACAACATGCAGGTCAATACTAGGCTGGTTCACCTGTCTAATGAGGGACCCCATTTCCCATGATCCCCGCTCCTCCCTCTGCTCCTAATTATGATTTGAGCATTTCAATTTGGGAACAATAAAATAACACCTTGGAAAATGTTCACACATACGCCACTAATGATGATTTTAAACACTGACCCTCTGGTAGCAACAAAAAGGACCTACAAACCCTGAATAAACAAAGTCAGCTCACATTTGGAGTCTTTTACCATTCTGCTAAGCTCTTCTGCACACAAGTAATGTACTGATAGAAATTAATCACCTGTGACCACATAGGTTTTTCCAGACTATTCTTTCAGTTCAGTGAAAGTACGGAAGTATCATTTTCAGTGCATGCCTGTGTGAGCTTTACAATGAAAAGCCTGGTGATCAATAGGATTCAACTCGTTATCATGGATTTTCAAGGTGTCTGGTATTTTTTTTTTTTTGAGATGGGAAAGACTTCTAAGTCTTTTAATCACTATTAAAATCCATGCCTTAATCATGGAAAGATATGTACTCATGGACTAGACCAACAAAAACGCCTCTTTCCCAAAGCCCCTCATTTACCCTGTGGCATTCTGCTCATTTCAACCTCAGGTCAAATCAGCCAATTTCTCAGTGTTTCTATGTCACTGCACAATATAATAAAAGTACATTTAAACAATTACAAAGAGTCCAGGACTTGTCATTGTCCACGGTTCTTTTCAATCCCACAATACCTTGTTTATGGTTGAAAATGCCTTCATTTGTCACAGCACAGCGGTGTGGCTCTTGATAGCTGGCCCATGAGACATATCTCACAGAAATGCACAACGGAACAAAAGACAGGAAAAAATAATAACAAAACCCAATGAATGCTTCCAGAGAAATAGTAAAAGCCGGTACAGAGTGGCCAAACTAGGATTGATGTACTCCAGGGAGCAATGCTCATTCTTCTTATTGAAAGCTACTCTTGTACGAGGACTCATTTCCACACACTGACTGACATGTGCTTTCCTAATTTAGAAGTCTTGTGATTCCCAGTGGATTTTAATGCTCAGTAATTTTCAGCTGAGTAGCTTAAACGCATATATTGTAGTCAGTCACTCTCTATTATCTCATACACATGCACACATAAATAGCAACGTGGAGACGGAGGTTCGTGCAGGGAATTAGTCTGCAACAGCTCTGGGCAGATTAAAGAGGAAACCCCCCCTCAGCCCCCCGAACCCCTGGAGGTAACTCAAATAATTTCTATCCCTAGCAAGTGAAAAGATTCCAGATTTGCAGAAGGAAATAGTCCTCTGGGTGCTCAGCTTGAGATAATTAATGGTATTAACTTTGTAGGAAATGCTGGACATCCACAGGGAGAGGGGATTAAACAAGGCACCCATTAAATGAGACACCCTGAGTCTCAAGTTACTGCTGGGATTTCAGTTGTAAATTATTTTTTTCTGAGTTGATATTAGCACTATTTTAAGACAGTTCTATATTGTTCTATATAAAAGGATGCAGGTACTCTATTTCTATGTTTTCAATTAGAAAAAAATACCCAGTAAAGGAAATATTATCCAGAATGAAAGGGATGATATATCAGGAGAGAAGACAAAGCGAGCAGAGAGATCAGACAAACCTGCAGGAAACATCAAAACACGGACAGTGAAACTGTAATTCTGAGTATTAGTAAATATGGACATCCCTATAGGTTGGGCTAACTGTAGGATAAGAACTGCAAGGATATGAAGTTCTGTATTTATCCAGAGACTCAGCAAAGTGCTTGAAAAACACTTGGAAAATTGTTCCTATCAACTGGGCACCAAGTTACACCTTCTTTGCACTTCGGGCCACATCCACAGTGGGGTCTGCCGGGCAAAGCCTCAGCAAAAGAGAAGGACTGGCACAGACTTGTAGCACAGCAAAGGGGACACTGAATTGTCTCGGGTTTGCATGCAAAGCTTTAGTTTTAACTTTCTGAAACTGAGTTTTCTCCCCAGCACTTGATGACAGCTGCAAAGCCGGCATTACAAACACAGAATCGCAGAGTCAAAGCTGGAAGAGACCTTCAAAACCGTCTAGTCCAACCAACACCTCCAGAGATGGTGACTCCACCACCTCCCTGAGCAACTTATTCCAAAGCCTGAACACTCTTTCAGTGAAAACATTTTTTCAAGTATCTAATCTGAACATCGCCAGGTACAACTTAAGGCCACTTCTTCGTGTCCTTTCAGCTGAGGTAAGGCAGAAGAGACCAACCCCATCTCACTACAGACTCCTCCTGGGGAGCTGTAGGAGTATTAACATCCTCCCAGCCATGCCAGTTCCCTCAGCCACTCCTCCTAGGACATGTTTTCCAGAGCCTTTCCCAGCAATGTCCTTTCTGAAGTGAGGGGCCCTTCACTGCACACAGCACTGGAGGTGCAGCATTTTCAGTGTGACCTCAGCAGTGACCAAAGCACGGCAGGCTGCAGCAGGGCTTTTCCACAGTTCCCTGGCAAGACTTCTCACAGGACTGCACAGTTTCTCACAAGTGCCTGCAATTACCGTGGATGTATTCCGATCATTTTTAGAAAACAGCTTTTACTTGGAAAAAAAAAAAAAAGGAGGCAAAATGTTTTCTAGGTCTAGAAACCAACTGATCGTGAGCTGGACGCATCCATGAACACACCAAAACTGCATCAAGGAGGGGCTCCAGGGGGGTGCCTGCCCCAGCAGAGATGAATTTACAGCCCCCAGAGGTGTCACAGTGACAAGTATGAGTGGGACAGGAGGGGGACACGCCTGTGACAGCACCACATACCACTGGAACAAGGTAACGACACTGAGGCTCTGGAGTCGACCTCCTGCCACAACTCCTCCCTGCTGTGTTTGCATTCAACACACTTCGTTTTCCTACAACAGCATTCACTGCATTTCTTATTTTACTTCTGAAACACCACAGGCAGTGCTGGCTCTGAGGAATCGCTCTATTACTGTAACATTTGTAAAAGAATAGGCTGCTTTCCAATGAATGATCAACAGCGACAGATGCTTCATTATTCATCCATTATTAATGGCAAGCCTCTCATAAGAACATCTTCAGGATGAAACGCAGGATCTGACCTGTGTTGGCCAAGAAATGGTGCAAAATCTGTTTATTTGGTATGTCAAAATACCTTCAAAATGCAAACAAACAGATCTATAGATAAATGTATCCACAGCAAGTGCCTGCAAGATGAAAATCATGCCTGCTATTATCACTGCAGGTTCCCTACCTTTCTATCTGGTTTTACTCTGCATCGCTGTAACTGAAGGGAAGCTATTTCCACAGTCTACAATAAATCACAAACGTGTAGAGTCTACCTTAATTTTTTATTCCTTACATATTTTGTCTTTTTTTTATTCACTCTGCATTGTGCAGGAAAGCTGGTCTGAAAGTCAATTCTTATCCTATTACCTATTGAGTTGCTGTCAGGCCATACTCTGTTTCCACATTAAAAATGAGAATTGATCCCTTGAAGGGTTTCCACAGCTTACTGTTTATTACCTTCTTCAGAAAGTTTACCATAAGCTCTTTACACACAACATGGAGTGTTTATAAAGAGATATCTGCTCAGTCCTCCTCCCTCTGGATAATCCCCAACAATCAATAATTGCACCTGAGGAATTCCTCAACACTGATTTTTTTTTTTTCAGAGCCAAACCATGCAGACTTTGTGTTTTGCCACCTCCAGACAGGAGTTTGGAAATGACGGGCCTCACCTGCCCTCTGACTGGGAGGTAAGGTAAGGGAGATTCTTTATGCCTTACCTCTGAAGCGGATATGGAAGTCTTCAGAGCAGCCACAGAAAAGCAAACAGAAAGTACACTAAACTGAATGAAAGAACCCACACATGCAAATCCAGAAAGATGAATGCTACTGCGAGGTTTTCATTGTTTTCCAGCTTTTAAATGCAAAAAATTGAAATGTTTTTTGGCTGCAGTAAGGTTTTGAGCAACTGGAAAGGCTATTGCATCTGAGATGGCCACCACTGCCACCTTCCAAGAGATGCTGCTGCTGCTGCAGGAGGTGGCTCCCATCCCTTCCTTCCAAGGAAGGATGCACACACGTGAATTACTGCATCTCGCTGGGCCCATCCATACACTGTTTCAGGGAAGGGCCTCTCCAGGATGAGAAGTTTCATCTAAAATGGTCCAAAAGGGCACTTCCAGCCTCTCAGGAAAAAAAAACCAAAAAAACAAAACAACCAAACGACGAGGAAAAGAGTTTGCCAAGTAAGTGAGCAGCTAAGATGACTCCCAGAAATCTTGCTCTGGAAACACCATGAGAAGCTGCCATGTGACTGTGTGTATGAGCTGATTCAGCTCCCAAACTTTTAGACAATTATGTTAAAAAGCCACTTGTCTCCCGGAAGAAACACTTCTGCTGGAACAACGTGGCATCATCCCTCCCCAGTCTGCACTGACTGATTTTACGGCAGCTCTCAAGGCTGCCTCGTTGGGAAAACACCACCGTGACAAGGAGTCTGTGAGAGAAGGCAAGATCTTCTCCAAGTACTTTCTGATAAATCTTATTTACCGCTGAGGGCGAGACGCTGAGGCTACGCAGAGGTGAAGAATTTGGCCATCATCTCTCAGCAATCAACAGCTCATGGATCCCCAAGGCTCCCATCCTGCTGGGTGAAATGGTGCCAGTGACCCATCATACTCTAACCCCTCTGGTTAAATACATATATCTATATTTCAATTTAGCATATTTAGATCTGAGATTTGCAGGTCCTTCTTAAAGGCTCAGTATCAAAAATACACCGTCAATTAGAAGATGATAATTAACAGAAAAGGACATCTCTGCATGCTGCCTCTGACTGCATTCACTGCTGTTTCCAGAGGCAGGGAGATTCATTAATTCATTCATTCCCCACTTCGTTACGGAATGACTCCAACAAAGCTGCTGATACAACTGGGAAATCAAAAGATGAGCCAGGAAAGTGACTGCAAAAAAATGCATTAAGGGAACATGTGTGGTTACGTCATGTGGTGGGGCCAGAGTCAGCACTTGAGGAAAAAGGGACTGCAGAGACACTGGCTGAGAGGGAAATGAAATGTGCAGAAGGAGTTTGGATCTTAAAGGAAATGTTTTCTCACCAGAAGAAAACCCGATAGCTTCTGTTCTAATGAAATATGCTGCCCTACAAAATCTCTCATTTGGTTCTCACCGTTTCCCTCTTCTACTTAAATCGGGAGCCACATTAAACTCAGAAGATATTTAAGATATAGGTAACCCACCAAAATGTCAATTTTCTCAAGTTTTGGCCATAAGACTCAATAAATACCCTGGAATTTTCTGTTCCAGCCGATCTGAAAATTGTGCGTGCATCTGAGATGACTTACTGTTCGCTTCACGAGGCCAGAGAAAGGTTTCAGAAAGGTGACTTTAGGACAGCCATGAGACTCAAATTGTTTGAGTCACCACAAGTGGATGACCAGAACATCTTTTTACACTCTACCCCTGTAATTCCGTCTCTGCGCTCCTTGCATCTGCACCCTGTGCACCCATCCCCGTGTAACTGTGCTCAGCCATACTGACAACCCTGCCTTTCTAAATTATTTCTACCTTCTTCAGGATAAAGGCAGGAAGATATCCTGAACTGCTTTTAAAATGATTATGCAAAGCACAGTGGGCTGCATAATACCTTTTCCAATAAAACTCCCTTTTAGTACTCTGACAGCAATCAGCTGTGTTATTATAACTATTCTTTCTCCTCGTATCACTCAGGCTGAATGTTTTAAATGGAAATAACATCATCTTGTCCCCCCGTTTTTCCTACTTGTGGCGCGTCCTTGCAAGTAACCAACACTCAGGATGCCAAAAGCTGAAGGCTCAGCTCGCCCACGTAAGAGATGTGATATGAATAAATCAGTGCAAAGTCCATGTGAGCTCCTTCTCTCTCACTAGCAGGGGCTCAGGCTGGAAAAGCTGGAGCTGCACTGGAGCCGCCATGCAGCCTTTAACTATCCATGGTACCATTTTAAAATGGTTCATTCAGGACATGGATTCATTTTTTAGAATACCAAATATGCAGCTGGCTATGTAGAGTGAAATGAAAAACCCCCACGTATATTTACTAAGGTGTAATGACGCTTCTTTTATAGGGTTTGACTTACTGGAAAGGAGTTTCAAAACTCAAAGGAAGTTCCAGAATTCTAAGAGCTCTGTCGTAAGTGTCACTCTTAGCCTGGTTAGGGCAAATCTCACTCCTGAGCAGCACCTGGATCACAAATCACACCCAGAGCACAGCTGGGTAACCGTCACTGCGCATTTCGTACCTCCCCAAAACTCATTGTCAAAGTTCATCTCTCTTTTCCCCAAAGCTGTTGTCATCTCAGTCTTGGGCTTTCTGGAGCATCACTTGGGTCCTGATGCAACTGTTGCTGGCCTCAGTGGGAGAACTCTGACCCAAGAAATAGCCACTTTCTTCTCTGTTTTCTTCTACTGAAAATGGGAAGAATTGGAAAAACAACCCTCCGTGGTGGAAGCACATCCAAGAGCAGGGGAAGGGGGACAAAGTAGACTTTATTTAAGGAAGCCCATTTCCTGCTCCCTTTCTTTGCAACAGAGGTGAGAGATGTTGCTTCTCTCCCTCTCCTTTGCCGCCACTATCTCCCATTTCCCAATGGAAACCAAAGTTCCCCTTCATCAATATTTTCTAAGCCATGATTTTGTAAAGCTGGAAAAAGATTGAGCTTCACATTATCTGGTCTGAATCCAGCAAGGCTCATGCTCATCAGAAAAGGAATCAAAGTTTCCGACTTGGAAAACCTCTGAGCCAATATTTGTAAATAAAGTCTAATTTAATTACCAATATACGTATTTTTCAGCTGTCCAACTCAGAGAGAGCACAATTCCACTGGGATGAAGCAATCACACTGTTTAACATGCAAAATCACTGCTCGCCTACCAGCTTATTAATAGGTAGTTTTCTAATTCAGAGGAAAAAGCAAAGAAGGGCAATAATCTGAACACGAGCATCTGAAATGCTCCACTGAGCTCTGCTCCAGCAAACATAAGAAGTGACTTTTTTCTCTTTTTCCCCCCTCCAATGACAGCTTTCCAGTGCCGCTGGCATCCATCACATGTGCAGAGGCAAATGCTTCCACACTTGGTAATAATCAGAGCAAGGGAATTATGGATTGGGAGGAGGAACTGCAGGGTTTTTCTCTCTTGGCTAAAGGCATGCTTCAATCTGAAAAGCTGGAAGGGAACTCAGTAGTAGCTTCCTTCTCCATTTCCACTTTCCAAGCAGAGCCAGGATTCCCTGCAGATCTTCCACATCACCCGTTTTTCCTGGGCTCTCAGTTTTGCCATGCCTCAGCTCCATGTGCTGAGCTGGGGCTGGCTCCCAAAGGACTGATTCCATCAGCTCCTGCCTGTCCTTTCCACACCACTCCTTCCTTACCTACTTATGCAAAATAACCTCCCAAACTTCGTCTCAAACCCATTTTCACTGCCAACTCTGGCCCAACCTACACTGTCACCTCGGGTTATCAAAACCAAATTTATCCCGCTGCCCCTTTTCGACTCGCAATGTTTGCTGCAAAATAATACAGGACCTAAGAACTGTCCTCAACAGGAAACTCCTCATGGGAGCAGATAAAAAGGATTTTCCTTAACGTAATCATGAGCTGAAATCAATAAATACGTAGCAAGGCAGTACAGAGGCAAGCTGGGGCATTGCAAGGATTAGCTAGGAAATTTATATAAACTATGGTTATGAGGACAGAATAAAGAGCAAGTG
This sequence comes from Chamaea fasciata, assembly GCF_029207755.1. NCBI lineage: Eukaryota > Metazoa > Chordata > Aves > Passeriformes > Sylviidae > Chamaea > Chamaea fasciata. The sequence goes on along the minus strand of NW_027094088.1, from coordinate 6,844,418 downwards.
CAAACATAAAAGACAACCAGAACAGAATGTTAATAAATGATTAACACGGCAGGTTTTAGGACAAGTGTTACACATTCTGTATCTCTATAAAATCAGCTTTTGAAAGTCTAAGACACTAAGGCTTAATCAGGGTACATTGTTTTACAGATGAGATATCACCAGTCAGTTAAATTGTAGGAATGGAAGTGGGGGTTTAATTCAAGCTTCTCTAGGGAGGAGATTTGTTTGAAAGAGGTCAATTAAGCCTTCCACTCCAGTTAATCCCTTCTGTTTATTTTAAAAAATCTGGAATAAGGAAAAAAAAATTACAATAGGCCAGCAAAGCAAATTTTTTCTATAGATGCACCAAAACAAAAACCTGCAGGTCATGTTGCTTTCAGCTGGGAGAAACACAGGCAGAAATTGCAATCAGTCTGCATTTCATACGAATGCATCACGTGGAGATGATTCAGACCGAATTATTCTCCAAATTAGCTTTATGAAACGCTCTCCTCCAAGGAAGGCAGCGGTGCTCGAACTGGTTTAGGCAGAAGTTCATATTTTAACTTACAAGTCTCGTTAGGAATGAGTCTCTGTGGGGAAGAACAGAGAGGACCCTCAAAGAAACGATTTCCATTATTTTGCATTTTCCTTTAGAAGTCAGCGGCTGCCCCCAGCCCCTTTTCTCCCACAGCCCTCAAGCTGTTAATGGCACTATTTACATATATTTCCCTTAAGCTTCTGAGTCACCACTGGTCATTTAGGTCAATATATTTGTTTTTTCTGCTCTTCTGAATATTGATGGGTTTCAATCTTTTTTCCCCCTCTTTCTTTGGTTCTGCGGTAGCTCCTTTCTGAGCTTCCCACAGCAAAATGCCAGGCAAAGCCCCACACTGTGCTGCCCATCTGCTTCCCACTGCCGCCTTCCTCCTCGCCCCGTGATCCATCCGCTCCGCGGTGCGCCTGATCTTTGTGGGAAGGCCTTCTGTGTGTTAAACACTACCCATCCTGCTGAATCAGAAAAAAAGGAAAAGGAGAATTATCCCCTTCCAGAGCCGGCACTGTAGAGCTTTTTTCCCCAGTGCTTTACCAGCACCAAGGTCTTTTTCACTGGGCAGGTGAGGAGCCACCACCTCGCTGTGACAGCCCCCAAACAGAAAAACAATCATTTCCATTTCCTTGCCGAGACATCCATTGCATGGAATGGTGCTTCCAGCACTGAAGAAAAAGCCCTGGAGCATGTGCCTGTTATAAGGATGCAAGGAATAGACAATCCCTATGGGGAAACCAGCACAGGCCAACAGGGTGGGAGAGGAGAGGGGCCTGAAGTGGGAAATGCAGGAGCGCTGAGGGCAGGGCAGGAAGCACAAACACAGGAATCACGTTGGGTTCCTCTAGGAAGACAAGAGCAGCACAGAAGAATCAATGTGAGTGGCTCCTAGTGCAGGGGAGGCTGAGCCAGAGGGGACAGATGCAATACGAAGCTGAGCAAGGGAGGCGAAGCCAGGTGAGGAGGAGCTGAATCAGTCCAGTAGCTGTGACTTGATTCAGTATCAAAGAGGAAAGGTAGCCCAGCAGCTCCTAAAGGGCAGGGAGGAGGATCTGATCAGCCATGAGGTGAACTGAAGGTAGCACAATTACTGTGGCAGCTGCTGCGGGTCTGCACTCCTGGGTCTGCCTCTGTATTTCTCCCAGCACCCTGATCACTCAGAATTGAGTTAATTAGACACAGACCTGTCAGCTCCCCTCACAAATTCATAAAACTCCTTCGGGCTCAGCTCTTTACCCCTCGCTCTTTTCTCATGGAAGCAAGACTTTATGAGATCAGTAACACCCCATCTCCATCCACGGCCCCAGGAACATCTCATTTATGCAGGAGCCGTTTAGGGGGTTCTCTTTCTGGTAAAGAACTTCCACCCCATTACAGTACATGTGCTTTGTCCCATGCTCTGCCTTCCATTAAAAGGAAAAATCTGCTTTCACAGCTGCCTCCATGGAAACAGCAACTCTGTGGTGCTGGCAATGCTTCAGGCTCGATGGGCTTGGTTCAAATGTGGAAATCTGCATTTCTTGATTGCAGAGTGCCAGGATCCCAGAGCCCAGCCAGGTCTCCTCTGGTTTGTTGGACAGCACCAGTGAAGTTCCTGTGGGTCAGATCTCACACCTGGCAATATCAGTGCAAGCCTACTGCTCGGGAATGCTTGGGACAGAGGAGGAGCAGGCAACGCTTTTAACTCACACACGTCATTACCCCTGGCAGTGCTGATGTGGATCCTGGACTACTGAAGTAGCTCATGGAGATGGAGGTAAGTGCTCAGCTTTCCTCCCTGTAATGAGCTTTGAGAGCAAACACCCAGGAAATGTAAATTAAAACAAAATTCCTCCAATTCCCATTTTGAAAAACTTGCTTCCCCTTTGTGCTCTGCCAGACAGGGCCCCCCCATACCCTGGTGCATCCCCCAGCAAGGTCACAGCCAGTGGCAAACCACAGCAACATCCACTGCACTCCTGGGCTCCAAAGGAGGATAAATTACTCCTTTGGCCCCTTGGATCCCCTAATCTGAAGCTTTCAGACTATCAAAGAGGATGCGCAGCAGCTGCACAACAGAGCGCAGGTAGAGAAGAGAGAATTTGCCCTCTGGCTTGGGAAAATTGGTCCCTGTGTAATAAAACACATAGCTCCTCTGTAATCATTTGTTCAGCTCCGTAATTCCCAGGGCATAGATCAGGCTGTAAAGAAGAGCAGCTCTGAAGGAATCTCTGCAGAAGGGAAAAAACCCAAACCTCTGTGACCACCTCCAGCATGAGGGCCCGTGGCCGGGGAGCTGTGCCAGGGGCCAGTCCCAGCGCTCCAGGGGCTCCACGTCACTTTGCTGCCTCTGACTTCAAAGGAGCTGCTCAGTCATTGCTCTATAAATACCAGCAGAATGGGGCTCAGGGGCAGCTTGTGGTGAGTATTAGGGAAATGCAAAATTCAACAATCCCTAATTGCCCTCCAGTCAACAGTACCTGTTTAAATTACTGCTATTACGGCAAAGATACTCAAACTGCTAACATAAACACAACCGAGGGTTGCAGATGCTGTAACTTTCCACCAGCAAACATTTTACTTGCTGCTAAATATCACCCCTCATTGAGAGGGGTATTGCCAGGAACAACACCCCTGGTGGCCAATACCCAGCGACCAGGGGATTTGCAGGAGGGTGCCCTGCAAGCAAGGACGGAGCTGGTAAAGGAGAAAAAACTCATGAAGGAAAGGCTGAGAAGGGAATTCACCCGTTCTGCTAGGAATGATTAAAACCAGTTACAGAAAAGATGTGAAGAGAGACCAAAAGAAACATCCAACCACGTGTCAGATGAAAACTGAAATATGTCTTTTTAATAAAAAGGACGTGGCATATTTGTCAAAAATACTGTTTTGGAGAACATGAAAAACAGATGGGGTGGAAGAAGCAGGCCCAGATCTTTGCAAGGTCTTATTCAAGACAGGAATTTAACAGAGCATCTTTAGCTCCTCACCACCACCTCTAAACACTCCTGTACCAGTGTCCCCCAGCGCCTCCTCCAAACACTGGGGTGTGCACACAGACCTGGGCCAGCACAACTCAGGTTTTTCTTTCCTTCTCTGTCCATCCTGCCCAGGTTTGTTGCTCAGAATCCCAGACCCAGGAATGATGATGAATGCCTCCCTGCTGCCAAAGCCAGCGGAAAGAGGAGGTATCTCCAGCAGAACCACACCCAGTGGACCCCAAGGGGTTGGCCAGCAGGAGGTTGAAGACCCATCCCCATCCCATCCTGTGCTGGGTCTCAGGAGGCCTCTGTATCCTGCAGGATGAGGCCCCATGGATTAGTCCTTGGCATCCTGCCTCGGGGAGTCATACAGATGATTCAGTCCCATCAGCAACAATAAATTCAACGAGCAACGGTATTTCCACACACAGGGCAAAACTCTGAACGCGTGGTAAAAACACCACTTGTGCAGACAGGGAAAAGATCTTGAGTCGACACAATGCTTTACACATCACTGAAGCTCAAGTAACTGCAAAATCTGGCCCAGAATACCTTTTACTTGGTTATGTGCTGGTACTGCAGAAGATTTTTTAAAATACATTTCTAAACCAGACATCTTAGCACCACCGACCCCAGCTCCACTTAAGGAATTATGCTGATGTAACTCTCCTGGGGGGCTTTGTCTGAATTTCATTTAATGGATGCCAAAGAGCCAAAATCATCCCGCTTATTACAAAGACTGCAGGTTCTGCTCCTGGGGAAGTGCTGCATCTGCTGCACATCCCACGCAGTCCTACCCTGGAGGACTCGGTGCCTGTGTGGAAAAGGCAGAGCAGGGAAACACCGAGCGGCACAAGCCCCATTCAGCCGCAGGGTGAAGTGATTTGTCCCCACCAGCTCAGGAGCCAGGGCTTGATTTCAGGCCTTTGAGACCCCTTTCTTCCTCACGTGAGCATTTCCACAGGAAATCACAAGCCCAGAGGTGGAGACAAAGATGATGTCTGATGTTGACGGGGGCTCATGCTCTGATGCTACACACACAGGCATAACTTTATTCCAGCTGTTTGATCTTACAAGGGTTAATGAAGCCATTCCTGTGCTCAGAGCAAAGCAAAGTTTGCAGGACCAAGGCCTGGTTTTCTTCCCTGAGGCAAGGAGCTGCTTATTTTGCCATTGGTTTTCTTGGAAAAGTAATCATTTTTTTTGGAGCTGCCCTTTCCCGCAGGTTCTAACTATTTTGAACCTTTTCAAAATGCCACTGCTAGAGCCACTTTACAAAGCACCAATAAAATTAATATTAAGAACGACTTTACGCATAATTCATGGCCTCTAGAAACCATTTCTTATTCGGCTGGCAAACCAGCCAGTCATGCATTTTACATTGCTTTCTCATTTTCCTAGCTGCGATGCACTGCTTTAGGAGCAGCAGAGCTGTGCCGCACGTGTCAGTCAGACAACACACAGGAGACACCCCAGTGCCAACATCAATCCAGCGGGATCACCTGGGACAGGATGCCCCCTCACACTGGGGACTTACAACAGGTTTACTATCAGGCTGAAGCAGCTCAGGGGATGACCTCTGTAATATCTGTCCAGGTGCAAAATGTTCTACTTAATCTTCCTATTTGTTTCCCTTGGATGCATTAGCCTGAGAATTTATGGCAGCAATGTCTGAAAAGTAGTGAATTTTATGCAAGTATTAGAGAAAACTCCTGGGAAACATTTAGCAGAATAAACTCAAGAAGCGGCACCAGAAACATAACTGAGAAAGCTTGTGCTATATACAGCTGTGGTATGAACATTCACTTAAAGTAATTAAATTAAAGAGCTGAAATATCTCGTAAGAACTGTCTACAATATGCCACAGAGGAAGATATGTAAATCAAATAAAAAAACCCCCAGATGAACATCTAAATCTCATAACTGTTCAATCCTTTCAAAATAAATCCAGGTCAACATTATATTTTATACCAAATTAAATATGTTCAAGTTGATACTTATTAACAGTCAGCTCTGAAGCCCCTGGTTAAAATAAGGTGGACTGTAATTTTAAAATATTTGTACAGACAGGCCATACTACCTGATTTGTGATTTATACCACACTTGTGGACAAGATCTCACACAGGGAGAATTTGAACGAGCCATAAAGAGACTCCTTAAATCTTGAAGTTTGAAGGCTGTTCTTAAAAACAGGGGAAAAGGAAAAAACAGCTTTACTTAGAAGTTCTTATGGCAAAGCACTGTCCACTGTCTCCAGCACCTCACACTTGAACATCAGGCCTTACCAACATTCCCCCGAAGAAACCAATAAGCCCTACCCCTCTTATTCAGCTTTAAAAAGTCTAGCCAATTCTTCTAATGTAGGTTACACCAGAAAGGGAGTATCGTAATTCCTTCTCAAGAGATTTGAAGAATGGAAACACAGAGTGGTTTAATTAACGTTAAATAATCAAATTCAACTTCATATAATTAAATTTAATCACCTATCAGTGTTAATAGGCCAAAAATAACAAACGGCATGAGAAGAATGAGAAATCCAGTGCAAAAGGTCTCAGAGTCAATAACATGCTCATTAAAGTACTGAAGTTTGGCATATGTGCCAGTAGGAAAATGGAGTATTGAAGACTCACACCCTTCTGAGCAAAAGGCTAACAGGAGTACAGCGGAAAAATCAAGACAGTGGAAATTCAAGCCTCGAAAACTTTCCAAGCAGAAAAACGTGTAACTTTGGAAATTTTTGGTTTTTAATTAATTTCATGAAGATTGAAGAGTGAAAGTTGAAAACAAGATTCCTGCAGAAAGGGAGAAAAAACACTTTGGAAAGCCAAGAATACAAAGTGATGCGCACACAACAAAAAGCAAAACTGATGATAAAGATTTTGCTGGAGTCATGCAACATATCCCTGATGACTACCGCAATGAGAGGTTGGTGGAACGTATCAGAGTAACACATGTAGGGAACATCAACTCTTAGCTCTTAGCTCAAAGATCCCAGAAGATACAAGAGGCTAAAATGAACACGAGAAGAAGAATGGAGGCACTTGACAGTTTTGCTTGCTGCCTTTTTGCTGATGTTACATGGCATTTCTTTTAGGGTATTTTAATTTTTCTTGAGTAAAGCAGTGATTTAAATTGCCAGAAAGTATTGTTTACGTTCGGTTCAGCGCCATGCCCTAGAAATTAGAAACAAAATGTGGTAGTCCTGCTTTTTAAAGGTTAATTTGTCTTCTTTTCTGCAGTACTTTTATCATTATACGCTGACATCAGACCACCTCTGTCATGTCAAACACTGGCTTGAAACAGAAGCAGAGCTTATTCCCACTGAAACCGTAAGACGTGGGTATAAACTTCAAACTTAAGACAAAAGAAATAAAAAGCGATTTGAGATCAGCAAATAACCTTTTCCAATTCCACCTTTCGGCTTTAAATGCAACCATTTTCGGACCAGGAATGGATTCAGCACCCTCAGCAGCCCGCAGCACATCGTCCTCCTCCTCTAAACAACTGCGTTCCCCAAAGTGAGCCCGAGCGGCAGCGGCGGGATGCCGCTCTCTGTCCCGGGATGCAGCCGCTCCCGATCCGCCCTTTCCCGGGCACATTCAATCCTCGGCAGCCCCCGGCGGCACAGCCGCTTCCCGGCCTCCCTGCGGGCGCTGCCCGACAGATGCACGGCGGGGGAAACTGAGCCTCCTCCTCCTGCCTGTATCCCCCGCTCCCCGGGAAGGATTTCGCTCATTGAGGCCGCTGCCGAGAGCTCAGTTGACACGGGCCCCGTGCTCGTGAGATCCGAGCGGCGGGTGTGCGTTTGTTTGAACCCGGGTCAGGTGAGACCGCGGGGAATCACCCACGTGTCCTCCGGAAAAAGCCCGGAGGAGCTCACAGGTTCGGATGGTGACAAGATCGAGTTCAGCTGTCTAATTTACTCATCTACCCCCCAAGATGAGACTCCACGGGGGGTTTCTTCTATCGCTGTATTCTCAGTCTTGAAATGACAAATGTTGAACCTCCCTCTGCCATCAGAAGCATACGGTACACCATCCCATGTGCCCCCAAATACAGAAATATACCTATACATGCATGTAACTGCACATACATGCATGGACACTCATGCATGTCTAGATGCAGCTTTAATCAGTTTTCCCCAGCCTAACCCTGTGGCTTGGCTTCATTCAACATTTTCACCTGTGTCAGAAGTGTACAAAGCCATTGCGAAACCCCAAAATCAGATTCCCCATCACTTTGTTTCAAGACACAGATCTTAAAAAAAAAAAAAAAAAAAAAAAAAATAAATAAATAAATAAATAAATAAATAAATAAAAAGGCCAAATTCTCATGACCCTTATGATCTCCCCAGATGCTTAGAGTGCAAAAATGAAAATGCAAACCTTGCTCTGTTCCTCTCTAATATTGCCAAATTTTGTAACACTGCGGAAAAGCCCCTTTTGTGGTGGCAACGTCCCCTCTACCACAGGCAGAGATTTTCAGCCAAACCACCTCTCACACGGCCGAGCCCCACAGAAACAGGAATGGGGGAGCCCCGCGAGCCCCAGCACTGCCAAGGCACCTCTGCAGCAGGAGCTGCTCCTGCTTTGGCTCTGCAAAACCAGCAATTCCCACGGGTGCCGTGTGGCTGGGCGCCCCTCCTGCGGAATTCACGTCTGATCAGCCGAGAGCTGACACACAGAAGTGCTTTCTTTCAGTGTCACCACTTTATCTAGCTCCAAAAAAAGCCTCACAGCCTTACTACCATCAACACCTTCAGCTGATAAATTTGGCTGATCTGGGCCCACGGGTTCAAAAGTTCTCCAAGGGAGGGATGAGGATATAAACAGAGCATGAGTACTTAAGCCTCCTTAGGAAGTCGGGCTAAAAAGAGATTTGACTTTCTAAAGTGCCATGATACAGTCTGGTAAGATGGTTTCAAGCCATGGGTGCAGGGCAAGTAAGGGAATCACTACTTCTGAGCAGCAGTGAATGAACCCTTTGCACTACTTTACCCGCAGACGGCTTGCAGGGGAGTGACAAATAGAAAATCTGTAGATGTGGGGAAAGGTGTCAGGCTGGGCTGGGGGGATCACCACGACTCTAAATCAAGCAGGCTGAAACAGACTGGATCAAAAAGCTGAGGACAGCTCAGCACAGAGGGACCTGGGGCTGCTGCCTGACAGGCAGCTGGGTAGGAGCCCAGGGGGCCAAGAAGGCCAAAGGAATCTTGGCTTCTCTCAAGGACAGCGTGGCCAGCCAGACTGGGAAGTGACTGTCCCCCTTGTCCTCAGCACTGGGAGGTCACATTTTGAATGCTACGTTCAGTTTTGGGTCCCTCATTCAAAAAGGGACATTGAGGTGCTGGAGCAAGTGCAAGAAAGGAAACCCCGGTGAAGGGTCTACAGAATATGTCCTGAGAGGAGGGGTCGAGGTAACTGGGGTTGTTTAGTTTGGGGAAGAGGATGCTCGGGGTGGGGGAGGCTCACTGCTCTCTACAGCTTCCTGAGCAGAGGTTGTAGTGAGGTGGAGATCAGTCTCTCCTGCCACGTCTGAGGAGAAAGGATGAGAAGGAATGGCCTTAAACTGGAGAGATTTAGGGGAGATTCAGATTAGGCATCGAAAAAATATTTGCCCTCTAACAGCGGTCAGGCATTGGAATAAGGCGGAATAAGCCCAAGGATGTGGTAGAGTCTGTGGAAGTGTTCAAGAAGCGTCTGGACACGTCTGGGGGTTTAGGGCTGGATATGGTGGCTCTAGGTGGATGTCTGGACCAGCTGGGTGAGCTCAAAGGTCTCTTCCAACCTTGATGACTCTGTGATTCTCTTAAGCCAGAAAACGGGGGGAAAAGTATTAAAAATTTTTAAAAGGCAATTTTGTAGCCAAGAGGTTCTTATGGATTGAGAGAAGGCTCCAACACTCTCAACATGTTGGGGATGCCAAAATTCCAGATTTCTGCACTAAAGAGGAATGTGCTTTGTTACCCTGCCAGTATTATACATTCTTTCAGCATTGGAGACCTACTGATTCAGCAGCACCAGAGAGATTTCAAAACACAGAACAATACAGCCAAGCTCTGAGAAACCAATGTCCCGATGCACACTGTTTACCCCCGTCCTTGTGCACATGGGCAGCAACACCCTTTCCATGAGGCTTGGGATCAGGTGCACAGGGAGGGCTCGCTCTCTCCAACAGGGCTGGGTGTTCTCAGCCTCAGCAGGGGCCTGGGAGACAGCTCTCCCCTCTCCTCTTCCACACAGCACGGAGGGAAGGAGATGAGATCCATGGAATTAGGTGAAACAGAGGATCCTGCTGGGGACCAAAGCTTAGACCTGGGAGATGGGCCCCAAAGGCGGTGACTGATGAACCTTGGGTGGGTTCTCCTCAAAGCCTTCAATGCTTTCCTGGACAACAGAAACAGGCAATAAACTCCAAGTTTCCACTGGGAAGAGGAAGACCACTGCAATATGTGATGGCATTACCCCGTTCCCACCTGTACTCAACATCCATGCTGGATCCAGGATGCAGCACCACTGGCATCTCATCTTCCTCCTCCTTCTGCTCTTATTTTGTTTATAGAAACAAGTTTGCACTCCCTGGTGCTATTTTTGTACCGTGCTATGACTCCTTCCCACCCGGTTATTCACATAATTACAGCCACCCCAAGATTATGTTAATGGTTTGAGTACCACGTTTGAACACAGGGAAAACAAACTGGAAGCTGGCTACAGAGCATTGTCTGTTCTCCCCAAATTAGAGAACAATTCTCTACAATTACAATGTCCCCATCCCTGTTGTAATTAACACAGTGCAGTCAAAACCAGTTAATACAAATGGTGTTAAAAAGGTCTAATTTGTCTAAACAAGAGAGTCTATTAGTGAACAAATTACATATCGCCCCTAGGAAACAAGACAACACAGGGAAAGCTGATATAAAAGCATTTTCTGAGCACTTCAGATGTTGCCAGCCCCAGTGTCAGCTCCCAAGTGGAGACTGTGGATGGGTCTGTACATCCACAAATAATGTTGCACTCCAGCTCCACCTGGGTTTCTGTCTGCCTCGCACTCATGGAAAAAGAAACTTTCTCTTGTGAAATACTGACAGAAACAATGCAAATTGTGCAAAAAGTTTGTTTTGGAGTTTTCCTCTGGGGAAAAAACCCGAACAAGCCAAGGTAAAACCAAACCAAACCAAAGATGTTAAGCTGGGAAAAAGTCTGGCAGGTGCCAGGAAAAGTGACTGCTCTTACGGAGTGCTGTGTGTCCACAGGCTGCCAAAGATGAGACAGCTAAACAGCATTCACAGAATTTTCCATTTTTGGGGAAACCCGGATTCCAACAAAGTCCCTTTTCTTGCAGGTGCATACTTGAAATGGGGCTAACACTTCCAGTGCCTCCCATGAAGGACAGCATAAAATCATCCCAAGGGAACTGATTTTTTATCAGCCAAGTCAGCGAAGCCATAATTATTGCAGCCCTCCTGGGCTGATAGCTACCAGCCTTTATAGGCCAGCAAGGAGATAAAGACAGCATTTACACACACATATAATCGCTTTATTTCTCTATTAAATATTCATTTCCACAGGATTTACAGAGTCCCTGTGCAGCAGCCACCACCCAGCGCCCGCTGTGCCGCTGGCAGCTCCCACACGGATGCCGTGGGCTTCACCCAGCACTCAACACTCCTCTGCTTCTGCCTTCCTGAGCTTCCAAAAATACTTGTTTTATTATTATTATGATCCTAGTTTTCTTCTTCCACTTGCACAGTGAACTCACTGGGGCCTCTATTTTGGATTTCTTTATCCTGAATATCAAAAAGCTTTAACACTATTCTGGCTGTTTCTCAGCTTGTGGTGCTCCTGGCCCCACATTTTTCGGTTGTTGCCTTTCCAAGACCTCTCAGGATCAATGACAGATGCCTAAAGGCCAAGTGCCACTCACTGTAATCACCACATTTGTGTTTTTATGGAGAATGCAGGATATGGCATCACATCCACACCAGTGGGAAAACTCCTTTAATTTCTAGGATGCCACCAGATATCTCACCAGATGATATCTCAGAAATCACGTTCCCCCCCCCCCCCCCCAATTTCTCTGATCCTTTTTTGTTTTTCATAGAACAAATACACGCTTGCAGCTTTGGCCTAAATTAACTAAGTGGGATTCATACACAAGAACAAATAATGATTTGCAGAACGTTGCTAAGCCAAACAGAGGGACATTATTCTCATTACAACAACAAGCTTCTTCAAAGCACAGGAGCCAAAGCAACCCTCGCCCCAGCATTTTGCAGCAGCTGGCTTTGCAGGGATAAATACAGCCTCGTGGGCAGTTCCATCTGCTGGCCCACCAGAAATGGCAACACTGGGAAAAAAACCCCCATGAAAACTCCCTAAATCTATGTTTTACTCCAGAGATGACACATTCAGCTTCCCAGCTGGCTTCTAAGTCACTCAGCCTCCAAGATTTATGTGAAACAGTGCTTAAAAATACTTTTTACCATTAGCTGGAGGGGGAGAGGGGACAAGACAGCAAAAGAAAGAGCATCTGCTCTGAGACTATTGAAAAGCTCCAAGTTTGTTGCAGAGGGGTGCAAAGAGAGCTAACCAAGTTCTACAACAGAATATCCCGACAGCCTGAGAACAGCATTTCACACCAGAAGTCTCCTTCTCTAATTGCAGGCACTGGACATGCAGCAGCTCAACACAAATGCCTGAGCTCCTCCTTAGGAAGTGGTTCCAGATGAACTCAAGCAACATCTGCAACTTGGATTTGCAGCACTGACTGACAAAGCCCACAGAACACCAACCTCTGACTTTCACAGGACCCACGGGACCGAAGCACCCTGCAGTCCACTACATATGACACCCTCTGATGCACAATGAGCCCTTTTCTCCCCCTTCCCAAAACCTGGAAAATAACCAAAAATGCGATTTTGAAGGAAAGAAGTGATGTTTCTGGGATGCAATGAAATTAAAACAAAACCAACAGCAAACCCACTATATATGTGTCTGGGTTCCCTGGAAAAAATCACTTTTGATTTCAACAGTTTTGGGGCAAGGTGCAGCCTGTGCAAACAAAGCTTTCTGCAAACAGGCTAAAAGCGGTGGCTGAGGGTGGATGTTGCTGAGCTCTGCCCTCTGTGGTTGCAGCTTGGCTGCAAAGCATGAAAATATGCACATTAAACGCCTCAAATGTTAAGATAAGCAAATACTTATTTGCCACAACTCTGAAGTTACTGCCAAAACCTCTGAAGATGGCTGTGCTGAAAGCATGAAATCCCTCTACAGATCCTGGAACAACTCAGGTCGTTGAGTTTTCTATAGCTGCTGCCCTTTTCCTATGAAAGCATAAATTCTCCCTTAATTGAATTTGACAATTGAAAAGTAAAGAGATTTAAAATAACAAATGGTTCCCCAGCTCTCCCTGCAGCAAGGTTAGAGACACTTAAACGAACTTTAGCTTAGCTGCCAAACCAGAAAACCAACAAATAAGAAAGCACAAGGGACACCTGTGTTTATTAAGTTCGTAACTCATCTTTCTCCAGGAACAGCTCTTCACTGTCAAACTTTTTTTCCTCTTTTAATTGCAAAAACAAACAAACAAACAAACAAACAAAAAAATCCCACCAAAAAAACCACAATGAAAACGCACAACTTTTTGGCACTACAAGGACTGTGGAGGTACCTACACCACTGGCCACGGAAGGCATCCACAAAATGCCTCTGTAAAAACATTCAGGAGACCAGAGCACAACGTCCCTGTGTGACAAGGGATGTTCCACTTGGGCCATGTCCATATAAACTGGAAATGCAACACAAGCAAGCCAGGAGGCAACTTCACCCCCACGTGTCGCAGCTGATGGGATGGATCCTGGAACAGCTTTGGGGTCAATCTTGGCATAACAATGTTAAAAGCCGAAAAGGATGCAGTAAAAATTACTGATGGGAGAAGAATGTCTTTTAATGAGAAATGTGGAGCTCGATCTGTTCGGCTTGTCTGAGAGGTAACTTGATTAGAGCGTAAAACCCCTTCACAAAGGAAAACACAGCGCCAGAAAAAGGCTCTGTTATCCCTGCAGTAACAAATAAAAGAAGTCACTGGCTGGAAGCTGAAGACAGGGAAAAGCCAACAAGGAAAGTATTTTTATAGCATGAATCATTAAACTCTCAAACAAGCTATGAAATAGAGCAGAAAACGCTTAAATTCTTGGAGATGCCATGTGAAGCCTGGATCTCTTCCTGCAGAGGGAAGTGCAGTCAGGCACAGCGTGCCCTGTGCTGAGAGGAGCAGGTGGAAACCGAGCAGCACACAGAACACTGGGGTGAGGATGAGGATGACTCAACAGGCCCTTCTGCCTTGACTTTCTAATCCCTGTGGAGCGGCCAAGCCAGCATCTCACATGGACACGGAGCAGAACTTACGGACTGCAACTTGCTCAGCCACAAGGAAGTGGAACAATTCTTCCTTTTGAAAGTCAGTTTCCCAAGGCATTTGGAAATATGGGAACCACCATGGAGTTCTGATTTTATATGAGGCTTTCAAAGCAGCTGAAATTACAGGAGATAATAAAGAAGAGTGCACAGACCCAGGTACTCTCACAAACCTCTTTCACCCTGTTGGCTCGGACAGGCTTTTGTCAAGGCAATGTTAAGGGCAGCTGAATGCAGCAATTTCCCTTCTTTGCTTTCCCACTCGCAAAGTAATTGCTGAGGGATATTAAAACACATGACGGGAAAAGCATTTGTGCTGAATTTTTTCTCCTCCAAAAATCAGACGATGTTTTCCCAGACAGCATCAAAAAGAGCATCTCTTAAGCTACTTATTAATGTTTAAACATGTTTATTTCAAGTGATAGCAGTGCTCTTTGATAAGTAATGATCCAGGTGAAGTAAAAATAGCTAACAAAGGAAAACAAGATTGTTTGGCTGCTCTTCTGTCAAGCCGTTCTCAGAAGTCCAGCAATTAAAGGGGAACGTACCCTTGCCGGAAAAGCTCGGCAAAGCACAAGAAGTGACAGTTCTGAGTTCAGAAACCCTTGCAGCTCTGTCCTCCCCCCGGCCTTGGCACACCTGTTGCTCGATAATTTGGGCAGCAGGTTTGCCACCGACGCCTGGCTGTGAAGGAACAGCGATCCAATGAGCCTTTCTTGGGAACAGCAGGGCCACACTTTGCGCTCAGCTCCAGCACTGCAGCACCAGGATCTATGTTTAGAGACTCCCTTTAAGAGCTCATTTTGCAAAATACTTGCTCATTATCACCAACTAACCAGTGATTAAATAATCATATACTTTCATCTCCGATCCGAGACAGCTTCTTTTGCCTGGTCTCTGAATTAAAGGGAGGTATTTTCCTACGTTGGGCAGCAGCTTTACGGGACCAAGAAACCACATCAGTCACTCTGAGCTCTCACAATGCACCGAAATCTATTTCTATCTTCCCCTCAGCAAGTATCAGCTCTAAAAGGTAGGTGGCTATCAAGTAACAGTAAAACAGTTTACCCAGTGCAGTTCATCCAAATTTTATGACAGATGCAAAGCGCTTTGCGGAGGTGGCTTAAAGCTATGGATGCTTGTACTGAACTTCTGCAATGTTTGCAATGATTCAAAATGATTTAATGACACATCTGCTTCGGGTTTATGTTTTTCTGAGCAGCAGGATGTTGGAGAAGCGAGCGTTCACGTTCCTCTTGCACTCAGAGCCCCACTTCACAATTTCTGTGCCAAGGGCAGACTCTACCCTACAGAGGCACAGGAGGGATGGAAGCTCTCCAAGCCAGCCACTGGCCCAGCACAACGAGTTTTGTGGGAACTCAAACAGCATGGACTGCTGATGACAGCCAGTAAGGAGGCAAATATATTAATACATTACAGTGGGGATTTCCAGAGAGCCCTACAGGAACCAGACCAACCTGAACTGAATTTCAACAGAAGCTGGAAGTGGCCCTAAAGAAAGACCCTGCTGGTTCTGTCAGCAGCCCATTAGCTCCCTTAGAGCTCTGAAACAGGGACCTGACCCCTCTCCCAGCAAAGATCAAGATTTCAGCAGTAGAGGAAATGGTTTAGGAACAGGGCTGTGCGAAGACTTTGCCTGTACCCACTAACTCCAGTACCAAGTGATGCAGGAAGGTTTTGTGGAGCACCTTGTCTTCTCCCTGGCTATAAAGGGAGCCCATGTCCGGATACAGCCCCTCTGACACACTTAAACTCGGTGCCCAAAGTAGGCAGCGTTAGTCCTGTCTAACAACTGCAGACGCTCGTGCTTTGCTGATTTAAGCCCACTAAAGCCCTCAAACAAGGCTTGACATACCATTGCTGCAGCACACAGGATTAGTGCTGGTCCTTCTGCAGAGGGGTGAATGTCATTTGCAGAACTGTGTTAATTCCTGATTTGAATTTAGATGATGTTTTTAAATAAGAAACAAGCTCAGAACATCCGCTGGGAATCTGTGACTTGGATAAACCTTAATAAGTCACTACATACAAATTGCTATTGGAAAAGTGCTCAGTGCTGGCTGTATAAAATTAATAATAATAGTAACAATAATAAAGGAAGATAGGAAGATCACTTCTAGAGAATAATGGCTTCAGACTGAATATTATGGGCACAGCTGATGTATTCACAATAGTACAACAGCATTAATAAGCTCTAGATCAGCACACTCAATCCGCAAAATACATTCCCTTTCTTCAGGAGAAGAGGAACTGGAAAGGAGGAGGCTCTACCTGGAGACAGGCAAGGAAAATCCCTGGGGCAGACTGCATCAGGACAACAAGGGTAATGAGACAGCAAAATCCTGCTGCTGCTTCAGCCAACCCCCCTCAGCGCTGATACTCGGTGTCGTGTGCCCTCAGCAATTCCTGCTGCAGTCCAGGAGCAGTAACAGAGCCCAGGAAACACCAGATTCCCCAGAATTTTGACATTCTGAACTTACCAGCATCTTCAGTCTGCAGGATCATTCTGCAGCCCCAAGTGAGTGGTAACTGGAGCAGTAACTCCAACAATACCCATCGGTGATGGGCTGTAACAGCAGCATCCTGCCACTCCTGACTGCCCCAACAGCACCATCAGCCCGTGGGACGCTTTCACAGGTCCTGGGTTGTTCTGGCTTATTTTTTTTTAAATGTAGGCAGCACTACATATTTCTACTGAAGGAAAAACAGAAACCAGCTGATTTCATACCATCTTACATTGATTTATCTACTCCAAAACAACATGAAACCTTCACGTTCATACTTTTTCTTACTCTGAGACGACGAATCTCCAACAAATCACCCTAAACCAGTGCGGTGTTTAAATAAAAGACAGATCTACATTTATCTAGAAGGTTGTGGTGGGAAAATCTCCAAAGAGTGGAAAGGAAGTTCAGAATCTTAAACTGGATTAGCACCCAGCCCACATCTTTACATGGCTCAAAGCACAAGGAAGGCTTTCCAGAGAGAGAAAGCAGCAGCTGCACCAAAGAATTAAATTTAAAATACATTTACTTTCAAAGTGGGCGAAAAATGTCTCTTAACTCCTAATCTTTCATACTGAGGACTCGAGTAAAATGGATGTTCTTTTCTTTTAAAAAGTCATGCAATTCAATGTGATCCTTCCCAGCAGGCTGCATCTGTTTTAAATGTTTGCTTTCAAAATGTGAAGCCACTCCCTCCTCCCCCCTTAATTTTATCTAGAATCATGAATACTCCATTTGCTTAAACATATTCTGAATAGATGAGCCTCTGAAAACCACAGTGTTAATCTGGGACAGTCTTCTGCATCCTTTGGGATACACCACATTTGGGAAATGCCACGGAGGGACTTGGTAGCTACAGTCCACCCAGGCAACAGCAGTAAAAGGAAGGAGAGGAGCCTGCAGGCAGAATTTGGGCTGTTTTCTGGGTTTCTCGCTCATCCACAGCAGTAAAATCCTCTGAAATGCTGAAAACACAGATGAGTGAAGAGGTTCAGAGCAAAAGGGAACTCAAGCAGACTCCTGGAGCAGATCAAGCCTTGCCAAGGAAGGGCAGGCAGCATTCCCTAAGGAAACTGGGGCCAAGTGTCTGTCTTGAAAAATGCAAATTAATACAGGGAAGCGTTAGGAGCAGGAAAGAAGGAAAATCAGAAAGCATATCTCAGGGCAGCGTTACTTCTGGGGGTGGAAGCTGTAAAATTCTGCAATTTCAAAGACAAGAATTTAGCAAGATTTATAAAAAGAGACAGTCCTTGGCAAATCCCACTGAAGAGGGGTATATGAAAATAGTACAGCAGACAAAGGTTGAGCAGATAGGTATTTTTGGATAAATGGTAGACCAACCAAAACCCCAGTGACGATCAGGAACGCTGAAAAGCAGCTTATAGCTACAACTGGCTACAGATGAAGAGCTACCACACAACTTTTTAGGGAAGAGATTAACACTGCCGTGATCATAGGCAGAAACAGGGACAGAGCTGGCTGTCAAAGACAACTCAGAGCTGGAGAGGTGAGTGAGCTAATGGTACCAGCACAACCCCAGTGAGTTGCAATGTCATTCCCAATTCCAGGCAGCACGGCAGAGACGTGTCAGCTCAGCCGGCTGAGCAGCGGCTGCGACCCGTCTGCCAGCTCCTCCGCTCTTCCTTCCCAGGCAGCAGGGACAGAAAACCCCAGTGACTCCCAGGGACTGGGCAATCATCTTGACGGCCTGTGGCTGCAATGCCTGAACTTTCCGACACTGGAAGTGACAAAAATTGCTTTTAAAATGTCAATTTAAATTCAGGGCAAGGGACAGCAATGTTCGCTTCGCATACCCAACAATCCTTCAGATAACTTGGAGATCAGGAAAGAAGTCTTGAAAGCCTCATGAACAGTTCCCTATAAACATCAACCTTATGTTTGCAGTAATTCAGATGAAAATTAAGAAATGTTATGAGATGGAAGGGGGGAACAAAACCAGCAAACACACGGATGATTCAGACACACTGAAGCACCAACTCTGCTGAGGGTCAGGCTCCAGCTGCGTCTCCCTGGGGTTTGCTGCAGCTTGTTTAGCTGTACCAGCAATTTTTCTATTGACCAGGTGGCTGATCCTTGTACATAACTGTAATGCTTGCACAGACAGTAATAACAGGCAGGTATTCCGAGGAGAATGAAATATGGATGAATGAAATATAGTGCAATCACGGGATGACAGAGCAGGGTACTCCCAAGCAGGGGTGAAGATGTCACAGACAGGGGTGCAGGAGTGGGAAGATCAGAGAGGGAACACAGGATAGTCCTGGACACCCCCAAAAATATCACACCAACAGCCACCGAAATGCAGACATGACAAAATCAGTTTAGGGCTAACAGAATTAGGAGCAAGTGTTTAAGACACTCCACTTACAGCAGTGACAGCTGCAAATGTGCAGATACTGACTTTAAGAAAGAATACATGAAAGCATGCTGGAATGCATAAATATATTTATTATCCCAAGTGGATCCTAGAGCAGAGTGGAAGAAACAACCAACCTCCACCTCCTGCTTCTACCAGCAGGAAAAATAAAAGCCACCCATCGGCATCATGCTCCTCCTGAAAGCAACACAGGACACTGATGACTCACTGACTTTTTTTCTGTAGATGCTCTTAATAGTAAGAGCAATCAGGAATTAGGAAGGCTTTGTTGCAGAAGAGGCATTCTGGAATTTCTAGAAGAGTCAGTAAGGCTAAAGGGGGCTTTGAGTGGACAGGGAGGTGGATTGAGAATGGCAGAACCCAGAGGATGGTAATCAGTGGCACGGGGTCTAGGTTGGAGGCCTGTCAATAACGGTGTCCCCCAGCGTTCTATACTGGGCCCAGTATTCTTTAACTTCTTCATCAATGACTTGGAAAAGGGGTAGATGACTGACACCTGCTCCACCCTGGTTTTCCCCAGGGAGCAGTGGAAGAGTCAGGGAGAAAGGCACAGGTATTAGGATTTTAGGTGTTTGACAACAACTTATTATTAGGAGTTCTTCGGCAAGCAGGACTTTCTATTTTCCTTTTCTTTTTCTATAAAAAGTAGAGTTAGGCTAACAATAACCACTTCAAGTGCCACGCTACACTAGTCAGTGACTTACAAAACATTTAGATTCCTCCGCAACCTCAGAAGGCCTCAAGGGTGGTGGCCAGAGCAGCAGAAGAGCAGCAGGTCTGGAGATTTCCTTATTTTTCTGAGCAGGACACAAACCTCATTCCCTGCGCTTTGCTTTCATTCGTCACAAGGAAAAAAAAAATGCACTGAGTGCAAGAAGAGATACAGAAATAAAAGAGGAAAGGATTTCTTAACCCCCAAACCATGACTGACTACACAGGGAGCCATCAGGGACAGGAGGCAGACTGCCAATGTGCCAAGAATTAAGTTCTCTTTCAGGAGGGTATTTGCAACAGCACTCAAGGACTGAAGCTGGGAGATTAGTTGGCTATTTTATGTAAGAAAGACTGCTTGAATAATCAGTTTTTCTGATGTTGCCATGTCTTTTCATTTGTTAGTGTGGAGCATAATTGCTTCTTATAAAGCTGAATGACTTTAAATTAGATGGAAAGATGGCCATTGCAAAGATTATTTTGAACATTCCCTTTCAAAGTTGTAGGTTTAAAAATAGCAGTTGAAATGCAACAGAAGAATTAATCTGGCAGCAGTCACTTAATTTGTCCCTTTTTTTTTTTGTTCCTTCCATGCTACATGCTTTTAAGTTACCCCAGGATGTTCATCCATGGCAAATGAATAGCAGGAAAAGAAATAGATTTATCTAATCAACCCCTTACCAGAGCTGAAAGCCTCCAGTACAGTCTAAACCAGTGATTAAGTCCAGATTACATTAAAACAAATTCGCCATGTCACTCCTAATACTTTCACTTGGCAATGACCCAAATATTTTTGTTTGTTTTGATCCTCTCTCCAAAGGCAGACCAGTGTCAGACTCACCCTGGCTGGAGGGGCCTCTGTGCTCACAGGCTGCAGCAGGACCAGGCCAGGCTGCTCAGGGCTTTGTCCAGCTGCGGCTTCAGAACCTCCAAAGGGGAGGGACAGGATCTGTTTTTCATCCACCTACAAACTTTCTACATGTAAGTGCTGCTCATAACACTTCTCAAAGTGCAGTTGGATGACTGCAGCAACCAAAATGACTTTTTTCTCACCAGCTGATTCAGCTGAGCATTGTCATCGGGCATTTCTCTTCTCTCCAGTTCACCCCTCTTCCCAAAATTCCTCCCTCTCCCTTGCTGCTTCTTTCCCTGCCAAAGGGGATCCCATCTTCTGGAAAGCACCTACCAGCCTGACTGCAGGAGTTCTGCAGTTGGCATTTACACACCAGGGTACTCAGAAGTGCTTTTTATCTAGAAATGCAAAGCCACTCTCATTTTAGCAGAGGCCCTGCAGAGCCCAAGGAGTGAGCCCAGCCAGCCAGGAACAGGGAGAAATCAGCCACAAAAAGGATGGAGGAAGCAAAGAGAAGAGACTACTGTGTGCCACCTTTGATCAGCAAACAACTCCCAGCCACCTGAAAACGTAAGGAGGGTCTGGGGTCATTTCTTCTTCCCCCAGTGTGCTCTGCTCTGCTTGCAGCCCGCAGATGAAGAGCTCTGCTGATGGCGGTGACGCATCGGGGAGAGATTTTAGTAACTGGGGCGGAGGAGAAGAAGCAGCAAGTGGTGAGAGGGGGAGGAAAAGGAGCCTATATAAAGCTGCAAAATTCAAAAACATCAGAAGAGAGAAATGTAAGAGGGAGAGAGCAAAGTTCGGGAAATTTTGCAACTGCCAGGTACCTTACAGAAGTGAACTGAGACCCAGCCAGACATCGAATCAACATTCAACCCACGGATCAAACTCGAAACCACCCAAGATGTGTTCATCCCACCACCTTTCTCAAATGTATGAGGGAATTTTCAGGCCCCCATGGCACAGTCCAGCAATCTCCTGAGGTCTGAAATTCAAGAAGAGTGTTTGGAGAGCTGGGGTCGATACAGAATTACGAGATAATACACTGGGTGTGCCCTGCAAAGCGCCAAGCTCTACCACGGCTTCTGCTTTCCAAACTGCACCAAAAGAACTAAAATGTCATCACATCTTCCAACACGGCTTTCAGAGACATAAAACTGGGCGAAGACTTAACTCTGGGAGCTGACAGATCCAGGAGCCCTTCCTGTAAGAACACTTCGTGGTTTTGGGGACCCCTGCCTTGCTCGGCCGAGGCACTCCCAGTTAGCACCAGCAGGTACTGAGACATAATAAATGCAGAAACAACTGCTGCTCAATCATGCGTATGAAACAGCACGCATAATTAGAGCTGCCTGTATATGCAAAGGCTCGAAATTGAAAGTCAGCAACTTCTAGTGCTACTTTGTGATTTTGGCAGGTTTCACTTTCCCACTTGGCACCCTTCCAACATCTTTGGTGGAAGCTAAGATAACAGTCTTGATCATCGAGCACTTGTTTTTTGTAAACACTCATGTGCATACATCAGATAAATAATCCAGTACCTGCTGAACATTTAATCTCTCCATGACTGTGCAGAGAATGCACCCAAGTCCTGCGGGGCCCTCAGTCCCTGCCCTCGGACCTGCATCCCACCCACCCCAGAGCCTGCTACATGCTGGCTCATCGTTCCTGCTAGCGGCTTGTTTTCTCAGCCATCCACACACAGTTTGCTTCCAAGGCTGGCTTTTACTGGCACAGATCCCCAAAATGTCTTCCCAAACACATACACTACTGCTAGGAAAGCCATCATGACAGATAAGAGTGCTCATGCCAAGTACAAATCATCTTTAACTCTTAAGTTTGTTTTCTGCAATTCTGAAACGTAACTAATCACAGCTTCCCAATGTCTGCCTTTGAGAGGGAAAGGCATGGGGAAATCTCTGCTGTATTCATTAAGGCACAAATGCACACACCTCTGTTTAAATCAGCTTACTATTTATGCTAAGCTAGACAGGCTCCTCCTTTGATGAGTTACCCTCTCACTTGTCCCACAGCCAAATCTTTTGGCTGTCCCAAAGTCAAATCTACATTAGCTTTCTGTTTTCAGTGTCAGCACTCTGCAGCAAATTCTCCCAGAAGCTGTGCCACCCACCCCAAACTTCAGTTCAACTCAGGTTAGTCCAGGCACAGCTGACTTTGCACCTAATTTCCCAAGAAGCCCCTTCTCTGGAGCAGTACAGCACTAATGGGAATCAATACATCTCTAGGAAAATTACAAGCTACTTTGAACTCTTAATTAACCCAAAAGACTCACAGCCCAAATCCCCTCCTCCCAGGCTCCCTCACTGAGGGATCTGCTCCCCATCATACGCCAAAGACCTGCTGCTCACTTGCACATTCCGAGCTATCCACTTCTACAGGAACCTGACCTGAACCAAAGTCTCCCCTGAATAAGAGATGGAGAGCAATTTTAAAACACATGTGATTACAAATGCCAGTAAAAGCAAAATTCCCATTCCCACCTAAAACACTCATTTCACTTAAAATAACTGGGCAAAAAGGCATGGCCTTTACATGGCCTCACTACAGACGATAGCAAAGATTTACTAGCAAAGAACAGTAGTGAAGTCTTCTCCTTCTAGAATTTTATTGCTCTTACATAACATGCTATCATGCATTTACTAGCACGCTGTGAAGCACTGTCATAAATATTTAAACGGTGATGACAAAGTAAGAGAGGTGTCGGTGCCTCCTGCGTTTCTGGTTTTCGCTGCTCGCTCCCTTGGGCCCACAGCGAGGGAAGAACTGATGTGCAGAAAATAAAAATGCTACATGTGAACTGAACCACATGCATGTACCTGGTGTCCACCAAAGCAAAAGGGACTTCAACTTGTTAATAACAAGGTCTTTCTACACCAGGGTTTCTTCCGTCATGATGGCCAAGCTTGTCACCAGCGAGGCTCCCGTCTCTGCACGCTCGCCTGGCTGCATTAGTTATTACATTTGATAGCTTTATAGCATTATTTGAAGCTTGCTATTTACCCAGTTACACAAGGTCCAGCGGCTTAGAGCCTGCTCTCTGCCTGGGCTGCAAATCTCTGCAACTACCTCCAAAATAGCCCAGATTTTATGACCCATTAGGCTTAATGATAAATCCTTGGATTTATGTTCTGGGCTAGTGAGCGATGAGAGATCAAGGGCTAAGCTTTGATTTATCTGCAGGCCAAGGGAGATGGTTATTTCTATAATTTTCTCATTATTTGCTGTAATGACCGCAATGTTCTGCTATGACATCATGGCAATTTTGACTGTTATCTTCATCAAAATCAATACTCTACTTGGTCCTTTCAAAGTGCTACCACTTGTATTTCCTCTGCCAGCAGCATGGGAACAACGCCGGAGCAGTTTTCCATCCCAGCCTGAGCAGCAAAGCCTGTTACAGATGCTAACTCCAGAACCTCCTGGTGCATGAAAGGCAATGGTTTTCAACTTGCAAATACTGCTGGAGGTGAGGCAACGGTGTGGGAATGGAGACTGTTCTGCTTTGAACCAGTTTTGTACATTTGTGGGGCTTTACATGCAATGCCAGTGGTGACTGGAGTTGAGATAAATTTTGCTTCATAGTGCTTTAAATCCAGAACCATGAAAGAGCAACCAATACTTCAGGGAAATGCTACTCTCAGCAGGTCCAGTATCTGCACTGATTATAAATCTCCTGTTTTAACAGTTTCTCTGAAAACCCCAGGCCTTTGGAACCCGGGGAATACAAGAAAACATCCAATTTTCTCTCCAAATCTACTTTAAAAGAAATAAAGAGAAAATTAAATGCCCAGTGTTAGAGGCAAGAGTCTTCAGAAATGGACTATAAGGACCATAAATGTTCATGCAACTCAGAGTTTCACGCTTGCCTGGCTTTAATATGCTCATCACAAAGGCAGGCACTGCACTTCTTAGAGTTGGTTACTGGTTTTAGCAAGGACAGGGTGAGAGACTGTCAAAAGGTTAAGGAATACCACGACACTACAAAGCTAATCACACCTCCAAGTTATTTTCTTCAAAGATTATTACATCCATTTGACCATGCTGTACAGGAGGACTACGTGAGTAATACTGAGAAGGGGCAGAAAAAGTAAACATTAAAGAGCAAATTTTGAGCAGCTCCAATTTACAGAGTGAAACAGATGCCTCATATAATAAAGGGAACTTGTCGGGGGATTGGAGCATTATCCAGTATCTCTCTTGACTGACAGCTTGACAGTCTTTCACTCATTAAAAAAAAAAGTCTTTAAAAAGCATTAGTTAGCAATTCTCCCCAGTTTTCCTCTTAAGGAATTTTTCCATGGAAAAATAGCTGCAGTTTAATTTCTGGCTAAATCAGGACAGTTGACTATTTTTCTTCCTCACACGGAATTGGAAATTGAAGTGAACTAGTGAGTTGCTGTCAGATCAATACCAGAGCAAAGTAAACAGGAAAGGAATAAAAATGGCAAAAAGTTATGGACCAAAACCACACAAAACCCCTTTAATCCTCAGCTGAAGATCCTTCTTAAGAAGCAGCATCAGGCTGTTGTGCAAAAAAAAAATGCAATAACAACATATTGTAGACCACACCCTACCAGATGCTGAGGAAAAAGTCAAAATGCTTCTTCCAACAGAAGTTTTATTATAAATGTGAGCCACAGAGGTACCAGGTTTTCCCCATCACACACACAATGCCAGAGAACCATTGCACTGATGAAGTCCAAATTCAGACTGGATTGCCCAAGAAGAAAGAATCCCTGGCTTTGAGTTCATGAGAAGAGAAGGCAGCAGGATGACCTAACTGGACCTTCCAGTACCTGAAAGGAGCCTATAAAAAAGATGAAGAGAGACTATTTACAAGGGCATGGAGTGATAGGACAAGGAGAATGATTTCAAGCTGAGTAGGTTTAGATTACCTGTTAGGAAGAAATTCTTCCCTGTGAGAGTAGTGAGGCACTGGCACAGGTTGCCCAGAGAAGTTATGGACACCCTATCCCTGGAGGTGTTAAAGACCAGGCTGGATGAGGCTTGGAGCAACCTGGGATAGTGGAAGGTGTTCCTGGCCACAGCAGGGAGTTGGAACAAGATGATCTTTAAGGTCCTCTCCAATCCAGGTCATCCTGCGATTATATTCTATGGATTAATTACAGCAAACGTTTCTCCTGGAAGGAAGCAGCCCTGCTGATGGGCAACACATTCCATACTCCTCTCCCCAAAAAGAAGAAAAATCCTCCATTTACTGTTAGCCTGTAAAGAGACTCTAAGTCACTTCTCAGCCAGCAATGCTCTGAACCAGTATTTAAATTATTTACCTCATGCCTTGTACTTCTTAAGTACTTGAAAAAGCCCTGTGTAGTCCCCCTGTGAATCCTGACAGTGCTAAGAGTTGGTCCTCAAAGAGACTGAGTGGAGAAAGCACTGATGTGGGATGGATGTTGCATTTTCAGTAGTTTCTGTACTGTATCTCAAATAACAGAAAATGAGAGAGATGCTCGAGTCCTCCATGAAAGCCCTGCCTCAGTAAAGCACTTCCCTTGCTCTCCAGAACCAAGACTCAAGTCTCATCTCCATCCAAGTGAAGGCTTCTTCTGCCTCACCCCTAGGAATAAATCCTCCGTGGCATTCAGGCACATGGTTTTGCACGTGTTTCCCCAGGCAGTCTTTAGGGTATGGATTACACCATCTGCTTTAAACTGAGCCCTGTCATCAATACTTCGTTTTGGCAGGAGAGCTACTGGCAAAAACCACTTTCCTTCATTGCCAACCCCTCCCTGACTTCCAGCAGGACAAGACTCTCTCCATCCAGCCACACGACTGTAAGAACAGACATCCATACACAGGATTTTTCTAATCTGTTTGCGTTCCTACTTCTCATCCTTCATTTACTGTCCTAAAAATGTCAGAACAGAGAGCAGAACTTAAAAGGCAATCACCACCTGCAAGTATTGTAGCAACACTAAACTATTTTGGCAGTCAGGCCTTTCTCAAAACATGCTGACGGGGCCTATATCCCTCGTGCTGGGAAGATGCAACACAGTCCCCAGCTTTTGGCTGCCTCATTTCAAGCTCCTGCATAAAAATTGGAGCACCCTTTTTATTTCCTAGGTTTCCTCAGCAGCCAGTGGCTTAAATTACAGCCATTGCACTGGAGCACTTTCCACTATCACACTAAGTTTATGTTTCCAGCATAAAATCCCTGGTAATGCTGCTGCCTCAAACCCTGTGGCACACCCCATGACAGGGATGGTGCCTCCCAACCGGCCACCCCACTAACAGCCCCCTGCTCCACAAACTTCTTCTGTAACATCCTGGTCTCAGCTGCAGCTCAGCCATGGAATTCTCTGCTCTTTGACTATTTTTTCCCCGTGACACGAAGCTTAAATAGGAAGAAGTTCTGTTCTTTGGAAAGGAGGAGTTCCGTGCGTGCAACAGAGACAAATTCATGTACCATTATTCTTTCCTGCATGCTTCAAAATCTGGGATAGAGGCACAGCTCAGGGCGCATTTACTTTGTTCTCATCTCGCTCTCAGGGAAACCCTCCTACTTCTTCAGCCTAGAAAATCACCCTTTGCTGTAAAACACAAAACCAAATACCTTCCAAATCCAAGGGAGCAATGCTACAAATCTGTTGCCTTTGGGGTCTTTACACGCAAGTGGGAGACAAGTTTAATGCATGCAAACCCAGATTTCTGTGGCCTTGGCAGGATTTGATTGAAAAAGCAAACAGTTTAAACATTCTGACAGTTTACTTGCATTTCGTGAAGTGTCTGGTCACCCTTTTGAACTACACCTCATTTCTATGTCCTTCAGTTGTATCCTAAGAGCCCTTCTGTGAGTGGTGCACAAGAGATGCATCAAAAATCTTTTATTTATTTACAAGGCCCAAACAAACAATATGGCATTAAGAATTGTTTTCACAATCCTGTAAAGTACTAAAAGCCTCCTGGGACGGATCAAGCCTCTGCAGCTCAGAACTGGAGAGTTCTGCACCTTTGGAAAAAATTAAAACTAAACACCTAAGGTGCTTTTCAAGAGCAATTATCATAATCCCTGCTGTTACCCAGAGGGATGCAGTGGCAGGCAGAGGTTAAATAACTTCTTGGAGGTGGCTCAGTGAGCAGCACAGCCAGGATTAGAGCCGCTGTGCCTCCTGACTCCCAGCCCCAGGCTCAGCCCAGCACCTTAAATAGCTGCAGTGCAAGTCATTAGCTCAGTCCTCTGAGCGTGCATCTAGCTTGGGGAATGGGAAAGCTGGAGTTTAACTTAATAATACAAAACTTTCTACGGAGAATCCCCACAAAGAAGCCTTAAATTTTAACAGCTCTAACCTGATCAACCTCTACAAAAAAAAAAAAAAAACGCTGGGCAGATTTTACTGCCACCAGTTTGGGACGAGTGAATTATTCACGCGCAGCAGAGCGTGTCCTAATAAAAGGTTTATAGGGGCTATCGCCAGGATCATTCCTGTGGCATTTATTCAGTCCAGTTTCTGTTTGCTGGCATTTCTTTTGTCCTCCCCTTTGTCACCAGGATTCTCTCCACTCTTCCCTTTGTGGGGTACCTTAACTTCTAAAAAAACCCAACATTGTTTCTGCTAAGAGAGCGGTTTAGTGACACGGCACATTTTTGTTTACATTGTTATTTTGCATTTTTGTGTACTTCTACGGGGACAGCTGACACATGTGGTTTTCCCCCATCAGAGGTGACTGCGTATGTCTACTTCCACTATTCCCTTGCCTACAGCTGCAGTATCTCTTATTTCTTTAACCGCCTCCAGCAGGGAACAATAAATCTAAAACACAGTCAAAAAAAGGACAGTTAGAAAAAGGGAAAAAAAAAATCTCTAGTGCTATTTTTGGCATCTAAGTTCTTTGGCTTAACCTATTTTTGGAAGAGCATCTTTGTTCAGCAAAATCAGAACTCCCAGCCCTGTGACACCAGGGCAGCGTGTCCCGCTGCCGGCAGAGCCGTTTGCTGGCAGCAACCTCTAACGGCAGAGCAAAGCCAGGAGAGCCCAGAAGGAAAATGATGGGAGACAGGACTTCACTTCCACTCTCCATCACTTTGTGCCTCTGAGCAAGTCAGGCCGCCCCTCCCCGGCGCGCTCTGGCCGCGCTCACGCCGGCACACGGCATATGCACAAACAGGATGGGTGCACCCTGTGCCCTGAGCTCCACAGGGGGAAAATGAGGCTTGCTACCAGACCTCACAGCCTCCAGCCCTTCCAGGACCCCAGTTTTCATGGTTCATGAAGTGTAAATATTAACTGGTATCTACAGCTCATGTTTAAATAAAAGCTTTGCTTAGGAGATAAGGAAAGTTGCAAATGGGAAAGGGGCAGCCCTGAAGAGCTAAACTTGATTCATGCATTTCTGCTTTGCTGGTTTGGTTTCAAAAGATGTTCAAGCTCTGTATCTGAAAGTTATTACCTTTGTACTTGCACCAGATGCACCTTCCAAAAGTGGCAGCGTTCTCACATGGCCCAGAAGAGAAAAAAAAAGTTGGAAAAGATGCAAAATAGCTGACTTGGTATGTTGTGGCTGGCTCTGCGTGACGCAATGGGAGCACACGCTTCTCACATCACTGCACTCACAGGCAGCACTCAGAAAGGCATAGTCTTTGAACCCTCTGAAGCACAAGACTTGGTTTAAAGCTGGAATTTTGTGCCAGGGCTTTCAACAGGCACAGCTGAACCACGAGAGAACCAAGTACTACGGCTGGTCTTAGACCAGAAGCCTTGGCCACAGTCCTGCCCTCTAAGTTGCTCCTCTCCAGGAAAAAAAAACAAAACCAGCAAAATTAAACATGTAATTGCAGAGAAAATACTTGCTTTCTTTGTTACAAGGACAGATCTCCAAACGCAACATTGAGTCCTCCTGGGCTCGGTGACACGCAGACTGAGACACCTGCACTAACAGCCAAGTCCCCAGTGAATCTCTGCGGCCTAATGGATTAAAGGCTTAATTAGAGTTACCTGAACATTAAACACCCCTAAAATGTGCTGAAATTTGCTCTAAATGGAGGTGGGGGGAGTTGCCTTTTGAACAGGCTCAGAACTAACTGGGGTTTTGTGCACAGTTGTTAATGGTTTTGAATCACTCCACTTTTCAGCTTTTCCCCCGATAATAAAGCAAATGCAGCTGTGCTGTGCATCAGGCAGTGCTCTGGCACACCTCACCACCAATCACAGCTGAATTTAATGGGGGGAAATTGTCTTAAATACAGCAAGCTTTGTATCTAGAAAGAAGGAAGGTATCCTATGAAGCTCCTCCTGAGCAAGACACAAACCTGTATCAGACACTGGATAAGCTACAAGGGAAGATGCCATTAAAACCAAGGCTCTATGGGTCATGCCATCCATTTTTTAAGCAAAGAGTTGTTTAAAACACATTTCTGGCTTCAAATTGCTACCGAGAGTAGCAAGACCCTATGTTTAAGAGATTAGAATTAATGGTAGAAATAAAGAGTATAACTGGAAGATGGCAGAAAGTGCAAGCCCTACAGGTGTGAGGGTATCGACCACCTGAAGTCTCCATCATCATTTTCCAGTTTCACCTGGCTGCAAACACATACCATTCCAGCCTGACAACAGAGGTTTTGCTCAGCCTTCACCAAAGCCTGGGGAAACCTGGCCAAACCCTGCAGCAGATCCAACAAACTCCTCTGACTTCAGCAAGAAGCAAAGCAGAGACAGTCCCAAAAATGCCTCCAGGATGGCCAAACAGCATCATGAGTCAGCAATGCTAATGCCAGGTGTAGGATATCCCGAGGAGGTATTTAAAAGAGAGGTTCTGTTTGAGAGTTATGATTCTGAGCCTCTTCAGCTGTTGTACCCACACACACCTGTTGGCAGTTTCGGCACATGCCACACGGCAGACCTGTGTTTGTAGCTTTGCAAAGTAAACCGGTAAAACCAGAGCCAGTTTATGTATTTGAACAAGTAGATGCCAAACACTTCAGATTCCTAACTGAAGCAGCTTCAAAGCAAGAAAAGGATTTAGGTGTCAAATGTGAGGGTGATCAGAGAGGAGAAGCAGGGATGCAGGCGCTCTTCTGCTCCGTCTTTCCAGTTCTTTTTTCCATACATCCCTGAAACAGCGGACACCTGTATCCCTGACAGATCTGTACCAGCATCACCTCTTGGGCTTCCACCACAGGAGCTGGAGCTCCCCTTGAACTCAGCTTTAAACCCACCCTGCCTGCCTCAGCTGATGTCAATGAGAACAATTTGTCTCCCCTTTTTTAGTAGCAAATCTGGGGTCAGAAGTGACACCGATGAGGTAAAGCAAAACACAGACTTGTGATTAACTACCGTAAGAAGTTTGTTCTCAGCTGACTGACAGCAGGAGTTGACACTGGGAAGAAAATTACTCGTACTTCCCAAATATTAGTTTTCAAAAGTAAGAGTTGACAAAATCTGTTACATTGGGAAATAATAATCAGGAAGTAAAACGTTCTGCAGGAACTCCACTTGTTACATGCTTCCATCTTAGAATCAGACATTGGGATGCTGAGACCTCACTGAAAGTCAAACACTGACTAACTGTGACTATTCATGATGGATGAAGACGTCCAGGAGAAAAAACCAAACCCAAACAGAAAAGCCACTGAGAAGCAAATAGAGGTGCCAAAGTAATAAGGGAATCAAAGGAGCAATGGGATTTACGAGGTCTGGCTCCACAGGGGGTTGCCAAGGGAATTTGCTGATGACTTGTAACAGGGCTCTCCACAACAGACCTGCCAGGGTCTCTCTGTGGCATCGCTTCCCCGTGTGGAATGACTCCTGAGGTCCCAGTTAAGCACGGTTCAGCAGTCACTCCAGCTGAGGACACGCACACACGCCGTCACTGGTGAGCTCTCGCTTCCCCAGAGTGAGGCTGAAACACTACAGAGGGGAGTAACAGCACCCAGAGCTGCTGCACAACGGGGAGGTGGGACTATGGCAGACTGGTCTCAAATCATCTGATGAGAACTAATCTCAGCTAGAAATCATGGACTCACTGGGATCCAAAGCATTTGGAAAGATGTTTGAAGCAGGAGAAAGGAAAAAGTTTAGCTTCAGCACTCCCAACGTGAGAGTGACTCTTCTTCCTTTGATTAAAACAATGCTTTTACTCAATTTATCTCCCATTAATACATTTGATAGCATAAACACACAATTCCACACTGAACAAAGACCTTTCATCAACCTAAAACGACCGACAGCCAAAAAACTGTGACTAAACCACAGAAACAGACAATAAGGCAAAGCACAACGAGTAACTCCCGAAGCTTTCTTTACCTGGCACAGTAGCTGCTCCGAAACCAGTGCCCTGCCCCACGCAGCCAGGTCCCTCATTCCCACCTGAAAACCAGGAGAACAGCTGCTCACTATGGAGCAATCGACACATTTAGAACCCCCACATGGCAGAAACGTCAATGCATGGGCAGGAAAAAATGAGCAACACAAAGGGCCATTTTGTGAACCCCAAACTGAAACATAGGAGCTTCTCAGCGTTGCTCCTGGGGGAGAAGACAGCCAGGGAGCCCCAGGAGTGGCACTGCTTCCACTCGCCAACTCCAAAAAATCCTCCTCAGCCGGCAGCCGCAGCCATCCCCCAACACCTCCACATGACAAGAGGTCTGTCCCCGGCAGCAGCAGCGATGCTCACAGCCACCAACACCGGCTGTCACAGCGGGCAGGGGAGCACGGCTCCCTGCTGCAGCCCTGAGCAGCGGTATTGGAAGTTTCACGGTACAATAAAGGCAACAAATTTGGAGCGATGATTCCTTAAGTGCTGTCTGGGCAGCGGGGACCACCGAGATCTATCTCAACACAGGTACCAACTCATTTCCCTCATTTTGCAAATGCTAAAGCGTATAAAAAATTCTAAAATGAAAGGCTCCTAGCAGAGGAGAGTCACTGCTGGCCCCTCTCAAGTTGGTGGGAATTCTATCCTTACTGGCAATAACAGCCCATTAGAGCTAACACAGAATATTTTGGGGGGAAAAAAATCCCATTGTTTCTTTCTGTTAACAGAGGGGTGGTACGTAACAAAGAGGAAGAAAGGCAGGCTGCGTGCTGCTGGCGGGTTGGTAAAAAATTCTCAAGGTCTGATCGATACCATGAAAAAAACACCTCTCTTGGCCTGAGGCTGGAGCGTTATTCAAGCACGGCAGTCACCATGCAGCTCATTTTCTTTAGCTACGATGATCCGAGGCTCAGGAACACTGAAAGAAAACCGGAGTCGATTGCAGGCGTTTCTAACCCTTTATATGAAAAAAAAAAAAAAAAAAAAAAAAAAAAAAAAAAGGAGCGGAGGTATAGAGGCGCGTGTAGGAGCATTTCTAGGAGCGGTTGTACGGCTCTCTGGGCACCTGCTTCCTGGGGGAAACCCAAAACACATCATATTCACGGAAAGTTGGGAGCAACTTCTGGGGGGGGGGGGGAGGGAAATGACAAAAGGCAAAACGACTTAAAAAAAAAAAAAAAAAGAAAGAAAGAAAAAAGAAGAGAAAAGCCATTGTTGTAGGAAACCCCGGCAAAGCTACCAAAAGCAAAATCACCTACGGCGACCCTCGGGAGAGGAACCGGGGAGCCCCCGGCTGCCCTGCGCCAGCCTCCCTGGCAGCGCCCGCGGTTCTGCCCGCTCCGCACAGGTGCGGACAGGGATGCCCGGGCCGTGCCTTTGTCTGCGGGCACCGGGCGCCGCCGGGACGCGCACACAGCCGAGCCGGCCGGGCTCCGGGCGGCGCCGCGGCCCCGCAAGGTCGAGCGTCCGCCCGGGCAGGGGCCGCCGCCGCCGCCCGCGCCCCCGGCCCCGCCGCCCCTACCTCGGCCGCCGCCGTCACGCCGCCCCCAGCGCCATGTTCCAGCTACATCCGGGCCGCGGCTCCGCTCGCTCCGCTCCGCTCGGCTCCGCTCGGCTCCGCACGGCGCGGCCGCAGGTGCCACCGCCCGCCCCCGAGCCGAGCCGAGCCGAGCCGAGCCGGGGCGGGCGCAGCGCCGCCCCCGCGCCGGGCCCGCAGCCCCGCCCCGCCCGCGCCGGCCGCCCGGAGCGGCGGGGCCGGGCTGTGCCGGGCTGTGCCGGCGAGCGGCAGCTGCGCACCTGCGCTGACATCTGTCCTGCGGCTTTGTCTGTCCGACCACCCGGCCTTGGCACCGCACCGCACCGCGCGCCCACCCGCGTCCGCACCGGCCAGGGCACCTGCGCACCCACACGGCCGTGCCTGCACCAGCCAAGGCACCCGTGCGTGCACCAACTTGTGCGCCCACCCAAGCATGCATGCACCCATACATCACTCACCTATTCCTGCATCAGCCCGTGCACCTGCGCACCCACACGCCCATTCCTGCACCAGCCAAGGCACCTGCGCACCCACCCGTGCGCTCATACACCCACGTATCAAGCCACCCACACCCAGTTCATGCACCTCTCCACCAATGCATCCAATGCATTGTGTACCAAACCACTCTCCTATCCACGCCCTTTCACCTACACCCCAACTCTGCAGTCATCCACCCATATGCCCCTACATCCACCCACCCACTTCCTTCTCCACTTGGACCTCAGTTACTACATCTTTTTTTTATGTAAATAAAAACAATTGTGCCGACCTGTTTTGTTACCTGTAAGCTCTCCCCAGACAATGGCTAGGTGCTAAGGAACAAATCTGGTTAAGGCAAGTGATGGAATAAAGCAATCAGGGGACGACAACAGACGACCCCCATCTCTCTCATCTAATTTTGGTGTATTACTGCTGGCAATTTGTGGCTGCCTCGGAAAGCTGCTCTAAGCCTACTTTTTTATGAAATGTTCCATAGGAAAGATTAAGATTGCCTTTAATAATGGTATGTATCCATCCTTACACATGCTGAATCAGTAGGGAGATGATGGTGTGTGCTCATGGATGACCATAAACCACCCCTGTCACGAAACAAGGAGCATGGACAGCAAAGTGCTTTCCAGAGGCACCTGCAGCCGAAGCTTCCCGGGAAGAAAAGACCTAAAGCCAACTTGATTGATACAGCCCTGCATGGAAGAGGAGTGATTTTATACTTAACGATGTTGAATTGCACATCATTTCTAGTTTCTTTGATGCCCGTTTGCATTAACATGCGCTCTGTACAGCAGGAGCAGAGAGGATTCGACAGGAACAGCTTGAAGAAAAAGGTGCATTGGAGCTGTGTGGGGTAGATGTGCTGGGCCAGGCAGAGGGAGGTGCAGAGGCTGAGGCTCTCATGGCACTCAGGCACCCGAGGTCTAAATAGGTTTTTGCACATATGAAAAACCCTACATTAATGACAACAACTACAAAAATCCATCAGAAATGCGCTCTTCCATTACCCATAGGGTTTGCTTCTGCTGTTTTTACGTTCCCCTTCGTCACTGCTCTACATAATGCTGTAAGATGAAAGGAGCTCCCTTGGTTCTTGACAGCACATGGTGTCAGTGCTTGCTGGGATGGCAAATCTCCTGCTTCAGCCTCAGGATCTGCCCATGGCACTGCTGGGGCAGTGCCAGCACAATGCAGGCCACTCTGCTTTCTGGGAGGGATATTGGGCGCAGGCAAACACAGCCCGAAATAAAGTTAGCATAAAGTTATTCAAAAGTCCTGGACCATAATTTTGACCTCCTGGATGTGGAATTCAGAGTCAGGCTGGCTGGGCTCACCCTGAGTCGGTGCCATTGTTGAAGTCACTCTGTTGCTCCTGGTTTCCATTTCTTTGCAGCGGGTTTTGCAGCCAGAAGCATCATTTGGAATCAGCAGCTACTGAAGAACATTTTGGCTTCTGGTAAAAACCCCAAACAACCCAACCCTTCCCCAGAAAACCCCAAGCCAAGCTAAAACTTTAGGGGAAAAACACCAACAACTTGATTTTGAACCTCACCACAAAGCTGAAGCCTTTCCCTGGTGCATCAGAGCAGAGATAATGTGGGACAAGGCAGTGAGGGTTTCCCTGCTCTGAGTCAGCATGAGTGATGCGTGTCTCTAATGCAAGGTGTTGCATGTCACATCTTGGCATGGTACATACAGCTTCTGGCAGGGGAACAAAAAGAAATCAAGCCTTTTCTGTTTTGTCTTTAGTCTCAAGCGTGATTTGGAGGAAGCTGTCTCAGGGAATTGGCAAAATGGGCTGATGACTGCCAAACTACAGCACCAGGAGAGAGGTGCTGCATCATTCCAGGAGTAACGAGGCAGGGAGGGAGGGAGGGAGTCATAATCCCTCCATATCCCAGGAGGTGCTGGGAGAACGGGTGGAGGGAGGTTCAGTAAGAGGAACTCACATTGAAGGGAGGCTGATGCATCCATCAGCACAGGAAAATCCCAGCCTGTGTATTCCCAGAGAGCCTTGGACTCTCTGTCTTCATGGTTGAAGCAGACAAGAAACCAGGTCTCTAACTTGATTTGTTTCTCCACTGAAGTCAGCTGAATTACCTAAAGGATGAATTTGACTACCTAATCCATTCAGTCTGAAACAGAGATGTGTATAAGCACAGATCTATCCTAAAGCTTTTCAAAAATGGTTCATTTTGCTTTTGCCGCCTTCTTACACACAATGGTGTGAATCAGAAAAATGGCTCCTCAAGTCATTGCAGCTGCCCTGAGCTAGAGTTGATGTAAAAGAAAGGCAGATAAAAATCCAAAATGTCCTTTTTCCAGAAAAATCGGAGCATAGGATTTTTTAAACAATATACCATTATACATTTAAAATTTGATAATTTTAATTTAAAACCTGAACCAGTGGCACTAAACATTATGGCCTAAATTTCATTGTAATACTAAAAGAAAGAGCAGTTAACCCCTAGAATTTTTAGATTAAGTCAAGCCACTGCATTGGCTGAGGTATTTGCTGAACCAACTGGATCAGGGGAATCTTGAGACTCTAAGCCCATTTCCTACAGACCCATTTCTTCTCAGGATGCACAGAAATATGTTGTTTCCTTCAGCTCACTCCAACTGGAGAAAACCATTGGGGATTGGAAACAAAGAGGGAACAGGAGATTGCACTTTCCCCCATATGAGTCTTTATAAGGATTTGATGATTAGAAACACTATCGTCAAAGAGGTAATATTTCCTGTGTTCAAAATGTCCATTTCAAATGCAGAATCAGTTTTGATAACCGTGTTCTTCCCCTTGCCTCATCTGTCTGTCATATTTAAGATTAGCATGTGATTTAAATTAGAGCACAGTAACTAATGTATATTACTCTTTCTGCAGTGCACCTTAACACAACCATTAAAATAAGTTATGGAGTAGAGGCGTCAGTCATCGGTTTGGCACATAAATGAAAACTGTTAAGTAACTTTAGACTTAATATGCAGATTCTTAAATAAATATGGTAGTAGCATATCCTGATCACAAGTGAAAAAAGAGTACCAGGCTCCGGTGAGGAAGTATCAGTTGTTCCTTAGGAAAATAATTAAAAACTACAAATGAAGAACAAGATTAATTTAAATAATCAATTTTGAGTTTCCTGCTAGCTGATTTAAATCATGATGAAAATTGTTGATTAAAACCCCTTATTTAAATCTGTGCCCCTTAATGAGAGTGCAAGCCTATGAACATAAGCCCATAATAGGAATAAAAGACTCTGTAGAGAAAAAATAACTTTCACAAGAATATATCCAGGGCTGGAAAAACATCATCCATCCTTTGCAAAAAGAAATACATCTTACCCAGCCAAGCAATTCTTCACCCCTAAGCTCTTAACCCTGTGAAAAGATCAGGGCAATAAGTCATAGGATATTCACAGCCACATTATGTAAGTACGACTGAACTGGTGATCCTTTTCGCTAACCATTGGAGAGGAAGATGAAGTATTGCTGGAATAATTAAAAAGACAGGTTTGAATTCCCTAAATAATGCAGATGAACACCCTGTCCAGCTATTGGTCTTGGTGGCAGCAGCCTTTTAAGGTCTTGAGCTGTTGCACAGGGAGGATGGCTGAAGGATGCTGGGCAGAGTGGGCCTTTGCCAACCCAAGCACCATGTGCTCCCGTGCAGCACCTGGCCTCTTTCCAAAATGCTGTTTAAGGCTCACTCCTCTGCTACCAGGACAATGACTCTCATAACTACACTTCAAATCTCCTCTAAACTTCAGATGCCTTTGCTTTCTTTGTCAGTCTAAATCCAAGCACAAAAGCATTCATTATGAATTTATAGCGAATGTAGACAACTGCATTTCACTGAGGGCTGAACGAGTATCATCAGCCTGTACAGGTATTTTACATCTCCACCACCCACTGAAACAGGCTCTTCCCTGTGGTCCTATAATCCACATTGCTTTTTAGTCCTCTTCAAGTAATTTGGGAGTGCACTGGTGCAGCCCCATGGTGTGCCTCTCTATCAGCAAGGGTGACAGTCACCTCTGTTTCAGTGCTGCTTAGCCCTCCCTCCTGCACTCCCTGCTCCTGGGCTCAAATGGTGTCTCCCACAGCGATGTCTGCCCTTTTGGGAAGTGTACCATGGGATGAAAGCCTGAAAGTATGACCTTCACTGTTACTGAGATCAGTCACCCACCAGAAGACAGACAAAGAGAACAGATAAATTTCATAAAGGGGGTTTTAAAGTTATTGTGTATTTTTGAGGCATGATTTCTGGCATACCTGGCATTGCTACTGCAAACATTCTTATTGTTGAACAATCAAAAGATACACAAAAATCTATAGCTAGGGATATTTACACAGACTTATTCTCACACACCTGTGATTCTTCCCCTTCAACTCATATTTCTGAGGGCAGCAATGGGCCCCAACCCTGCAGGGCAAAGCACAAGATGCTCTGCAGTTTGCATCTTCCCAGGACACTGGTTGCAGGATGTGGCTGCTCCAGCTCCAGAGATAATCCTGGGGCCATGCAGGAGCTTCAGTCCTGTGATGTGCCCTGAGCATGGTCCTGTCCTGCCTGAAAGGATGGAAGTGCGTGACTTTATCAGGCTCAAATGGCTGTTCCCACCTGCGCGAGCCTGCAGGTCTCAGCATCAGGACACAGGGGCCCTGCTGTGTCCTATCAGTGGGTGCTGAGTAGATACTGGTTCAGGGACTTCTTGGCCCCTGAGATAAAGCTCTAGGGATCCATGAACAAATGTATTCGCTCCTTTTCCTCCCCCCAGCATTTTGCAAAAGCTGTATTACACTTTTGTGTCACACTGTCCTGCAAATCTGCTTCCAAAAGGCTGCCTTCTTTCTTCAAAGATCATTTCCAGTGCTAAGAAAGATCTCTCAGAGCCCTTGACTTTGCAGCTGGCAAAGTTTACAACATGTTTACAATACCCTGCATAATTTGGCTATGAGATAATGTATAGTATAGTCCTTCAGTGGTGCACAGTGGGAAAAGAACAAGTGGAAAAAAATAAGGTAATGCAAAGCCAAGAAAAACAGATGGTAGCGAGCTCTCCAAGGGGCAAGAATGAATAAATAACTGCAGAATTTTTTTGTCTGAGGAAAAATATATTGTCAAATCAATAACACAGTTTTTAGGAAATGCAAACTAGATCAAATGTGCATTTTTTCAGTATTAAACAATGGCACTTCATCAAGACTGATGGTCTGCACTGCACATGTTTCCCTACATGAAACACAGAGAAGTAAAAATAGCATGGCTCCAAAATGTTCCTCTTTGACCTCAAGGTTACATTTCATACTTTTTGGGAAGTTCTGCTATAGGTAACAAGCCAAAAGTTCAGGTGGAAATCAGTGCCCCAGCACTTACCGTGCCCTTTAGCAGCATTGTATCTTTGATAATCTTAGTCAGGGCTTCAGTTCTTAGAGAGAAGAACCTCTTGACAATTTTGGGAATTTTCCTGTGCCTGCTGTTAGGGCCACAGGAAACAATACTCATTATATACATCTGTGCACGCTTCCAGAATGATTAACTGATACCTTTTTTCTTTTTGACCACATCAGGTCAAGCCAAAGGGGAAAAAAGAGACACTTAAAAATGGCCAAGTATACAAATACTCTAATTCTCCTCCAGCAAGAGACTTTTTTGCTTCTCTTAAGTCACCCAGAGGAAGCTAAGCAACATATGGGATGCATGAA
This sequence comes from Chamaea fasciata, assembly GCF_029207755.1. Lineage (NCBI taxonomy): Eukaryota > Metazoa > Chordata > Aves > Passeriformes > Sylviidae > Chamaea > Chamaea fasciata. Next base: position 6,805,000 of record NW_027094088.1, on the reverse strand, counting down.
AGTTGCTCTCTGCAAATCTGTCAATCCATTTTAGCCACGCCGTGCATCAATCCCGACTCTGCTCTGAGCACGGCGTCCCTGTGCAGGCGCTGCCAACTGGCCCGGGCTCGGCTCTCCACCGGGAGACAAACCAGCTCTTGCCATGGCATCTATGGGCCCAAAGAGCAGATTCTGGGGGGCACCAAATGTCTCGTGCTCTCCCTCTAGCCATGGTGCAAGAATGATACTGCAGCATCTCCAGTGCTCACTGGCTACGGTGATGTGGTGGGTTGGGGATGAGAAGGAATTGCAGACTGGAAGGAGCTCTGACAATGGGAAATAATCTCTTGACGCTGTGGCTGTGGAAGCGGCTTGTGTGCTCAAGCTCCCAGGTTGGGTCCTCTGGGCTATGCTGGGGACTAGCACAGAGCAAACCCTGCAATTGTGGAGATCTCCTGGTGAAGCTCCTCAGGGAGTTACATCTGGGCAGAGGCAGCCACAGCCCCAAAGCAGAGAATGGCCAACCATCAGAGCTGAGGTCCCATCACACACCAGTGCTCTGAAAACACCCATCTTTCCTCAAACACATGAGGTGGGGAGTCTCCATTTTCGTTTCTGTTCCAGATGATCTGAACTCACAGTGCTGGCTGGTTGTAAAAATTAACTGCCTTTCCCCAGCATGTCAATAAATCAAAGTGATGTGGTGTTTCTTGGAAGCCAGAATCCAGCAGGAGCGATAGGAAATGTCACCTCTTCATCTTACTGCTTTTTGGGAGGTGGTGAATGCTCCATTATCATGCCCACAACACCATTGATAATATTCTTATTGAAGCTCTGTTTTCTGTTCTGCTCATACAAATATGAAGAGCAAAGTCCCTGCTACTGCCTCAGTTTTTCTCTCTTTCTGCTGGGAGCAGAACCTGAGCTCCTTAAAACCATGTACTCCTAAGTTCTGGAAGCAATCACTTTTCCTAGGCAAAGGGAACCCTCTCTCCAAAAATCAAAGTTTTTGTTGGGAAGCAATAAGCCCACAGATGAGCCTCCCAGCTGCTAAAAGCCCTTGCTCTCCATCCTGCAGGTGCCAAGCACTCCTCCCTCTAGCAGCAGCTCCAAATGAAAAGCAGACAAAGGGATGTCCAGGGAGCACTCCAGAATGTACAGCAGCACAGTTGGGTCCATGTACCTGTAGGAGCTGCTGCAAAGTTGGTCAGAGGTGGCTGCTTTTGAAACAGGACAGGTTCCAAAGGGACACGAGCTCTCGGAAGAGGCAATCACTGGGAATGCCTCCAGCTCCAGCCCCAAGCTGCAAACTGAAGTACTTGCTTTTATTAGAACATATGGCAAAATCCTGCATCCTACACGTGTTTTAATGCCAAGAGTGACTCTTAGTTTGGCATCCTACATGACAAAGAAGCCAGCAGGGGTTTGTCCAACAGAGAAGAGAGATGAAAGCAGGCAGTTTATCTCACTGCTGTTTCAGCTTGTCTTCATTTCCTGGTCCTCATCACATCCCTGGGTCAGTCCAGCTCTGGTCATGCTTGGCCGTCCTCAGCCCCGTCACCTGAGAGAACGTGTTTCTGTACCTCCCCCCTATATTGCAGGCTTCAAAGGATTGCATTGGAAGTACTTTGTAACCCTAAGCATTTTTCTATTACAAACAATCCTGTGCAGCAAATACTAGGTAGGCTGATATTGCAGAGTAATGTAATTCCAATCACCTGGTAGAATACTTTTCTATTTCTCCTTTACGAGTATCACACCCAGCCTATATTGTCTCTCTCTCACTTAATCCTCCAAAATTACACTGATCAAAGCAACCTGCATTTATAAACTGATGTGCTCCTGCATTCAAGAGATTTGCCAAGTGCTAAATATAAGGTTTCTCACTATAGTCAAAATCAAATTCAGATTCCAGCTGCCTCTCAGCTAATATGCAGCAAAGGTTTAGCAGTACAAAGCCATGTCTGTAGAATCAGACACCAAAGATGATTAAATTAAACTGAAAGGGGAATCAGTGCAAGCCTGAAATTAGTTTGCTGAAGATATCAGAGTTCATTTCCTCCCCCTGACAGACGGAGTCACATCGTGACCTTTAGTGATCAGAGCAAACAGGATCATGGCTCTGCCAAGTCTGCCCCCCTCTCCATCCCCAGCAGTGCCCTGACTGAAAAATCAGCTTCAGCCTCCACTGGCCAGAGCAGGGGGTGTGCAGGATGCTCAAACCGGTGCAGCAGGTTCAGACAATGCCCTCTCCCCCATGGCCTGTGATCCATCTCCTCCCTCTCAGTGGATGCTCTCCAGAAGTCCAGGCATGCATTGAAATTTGAAGAACTCCTGTGTTTATCTTGGTGGTCTCTGTTCAGAGCAAAGGACTCTTCATTCTTTGATTTGATCACAATGGCAAAACCAAGAAGATTCCTGAGGTCAGCAGGGTGAGTTGATGAGACGTTGAGAGCAGGCAGGAGCAGGAAGGCACCCCAGGGGTTGGCAGGCAGTTACTTCCTTGGTTTTGCTTTGCTAATCTGGTTCTTTTGAAACAGCATAAAAATTGCCAATTAAAAAAAAAAAAATTCCTAACTTTGGCTATAGCAAGAGAACTGAAGGGATTTAAAGCATATGGCAGCAATAAAAAGTTGTTCATCTTCTCTCTCCCACCCTTCCCCATTAGCTGTTATTCTTGGGCATTATCTCTCTGAGCACCCTGGATGCTGCAATTACGTTGATGGCTACATGGGAGCGATGGAAAACAACCTGCTGAAAACAAAACCTTCTCTTGACTATTACATACACACACGTTTGTCAAGACACCTTGTTGTCTTCCTGCAGCCCTTTTGCACCATTCTGGGTCTCCTCTGAGCACAGATGGGAGAATAGCACCAGGTTGTTTGCTGTTCTTGCCTCGCTAATGTCAGTGACCTGATTTACAAACCAGACTCAGACCACTGCTCCTATTTGGTGCATGGTACAAACTGGTGCTGGTCCTCAGAGACTTGCACGCAGTCAAATTTCAACAACAGAAAGGATTTTCACCCTTTAAGAGGTGAGGATTAGCATGGCTCCTTGACAACATTTAAATCGAAAGGATAAATTGTAGGAGCAGGCATTCCAGAGCAGTGGGCCCTACTATCCAAATTCAATTAGACATAGCCCAGGAGGGAAAGAAAAAAGGCAGAAAACCCCACAGTTGGGCAGGTCTGTCAACATGGGGCATGTGACACCTGTCCCAGCAGCATGCAAGTATGGGAGTGGGTAACCTGCTGATGGAGCTTCCTCTGCCAGTCAGTACCTGGATGTTCCTCTGCTGTGCTCCAGGGGTTGATGTGCCCTCTTTTGGGAAGAGCAGAGTCTCCCAAGACTGGGCATTGATGGCATGAGAACAAAAACCACCCCTCTCTGTCAGTGTGGCTGAGCAGGTGCAATGGCAGGAGGGGAGAGAACACTGACCCTCAGTTGAGCGAGGAATGGTGAAGGGGGATGATAATTTTATACCTGAAAGCCAAGGTGGCTGATGGGCTGCACTTGCAAGGCTGGGGTAGAGCAGCAGCGGCCCTGTCAGAGGGCAGGGAGGAGATCCAGTATTGCCCAAAGGGAACTTTTAAAGAATGCAGCCAAGAAGGGAACACACAGCAAGACCTGAAGGTCCAGTTGCCCTGCCCGAGGTGGCTTGCCTGGCTCTTGCCTGACTGCTCCACCCAGCTCAGCTGAGCCTGGACATTGCCACCGAACACAGGCCACGCTCTGGGCACCGTCACACGTATCACCATCCTTGCTCTTGACTACAGAGGATGCAAAAAAGGATACCAGGTTTGCTGCCAGAAAATCCTGTCTGAATAAATAATGCAGTTTTAAATTTGAAATGGTGAAGCTCTTGGGGAGCTGATCCTCGCTGTGTTTGAGGCAACTGCCTCCTGCCAGATAAACGCACACACCACTGAGTTCATGTGCTGCTGCAGCAGAACCTAAGGCCAGTTAGAAAAGCCAATATGGTCCATTTCTCCTGCAAGATCTCCCAGGGGAAATATGCCTCAGCCAGGATAAATACTTCACTTGTGCTGTATCTGTATGGAAATTGCATGTCTTAAGGTTTTGTTTTGAATGAGAAAGAAGTCAGACCTTACTGAAAGGACTGGGTAGGGCATTCTCGGAGAAAAGCAGTGTGTGGTCCTACTCCCTGACAGCTGAGCCACAGTAAGTAACAAATGAGGGCCATGCTGCCACAAACTCTGCTTTCCAGGCTTCCCACACAAACAAGGCACTAACTAAGGGTTTTCTTCCATGGCTGGAGGCCAACACGCCTCTGGGCATCATGGGGATGGCCTTACACCAGCTAGTTTCTGTTGACTGACAAGCATCTCCTCCTTTTCTTCTTCTTCTGGATAAAGGCTGACTCAGTTTGTTATGGCAGAAGCCTTGCAAGAACAATATTAAAGGTGCTTATAAAAATTAACAAACAAACACACCACACCCCTGCCGTCATTTGTCATCTGCCCCAGACATGTTTTACACACTTCTCACTTGCAGGAAATCATCCATGATTTGAGGAAATGCTCTTTTTGACGTCGTCCTTTCTGTGAATTTTGTGTTTCCAGGTGAATACATCTAAGACGCAGGCCTGGGAAAAGGAGCTGCAAACAAAGGTGAGGACCAACCCTGGGGTTGGCAGTGCCACTCTGCCCTCTTCTGCCAGGCTCCCCAACAGATGCTAATCCACTGTCTGTGATTACTCTCTCTAGGATCTTTAAATCCAGGCTTTGGGGATTAAGGAGCCCCCCCTTCCCAAATGAGGGAATCCTCCCTTAATCCATTCCTGCTGGCACACCAACACCAGGGAAAAACCCAGCATTTTCTGGGGAGTGTGGTCTTTTTATTTCGAGGCCTGTACAGAACACCACACCCAAATACCTGTGCTTGAGAGTCCTTCAGCATCACAGTTCTGGTTACAGATCACACCTTATAACCAAAACCCCTTTCACCGCCCCCTTTTTGGCATTGTTGTGGTGTTACCTGAGGTCTCCAACCATGGTCCAAGCACTGTAAGCCCTTCTCAGCCTCACTGCCCTGGGTGTTCTGGAGACAGCCCCTCCACAAAGGATGGAGCCTTTAGGCTTGGTTACCACTGCTCAGCACCCAGTGGCTGGAGCAAATAGAAACCAGAACTGAGGAAAAGTGCTAAAACACAGCCAATCTTTAACTCGCTCAAGGAAGATATGGTCTCATTTATCCTTATCCAGCGTTCACCTCTGGGCGGCTTTCACCAGTTTTAACCCACATTTCAAGGCTGCCAAAGCCTGCACAAACCAAGCACGTTTGTTTCATTGTAGTTTCCCCCCCAGTCCTCCCGTGCCCAGCTGCCTTTCCACCCGTGCTTGCAAGAACCCCTTTCTTTCTTTTGCCAGGTGACCTGCGGACGCTGACACCAGCCACACTGAGCCCAACCCACAGCAATGAGCACGTCCCTGTTCCCACTTCGGCTCCTCCAGAGGGCTGTGCTCACTTATCTCAACTTTTCGCTCTATTTTTCAGTTGTCAGGGCTGGCTGAACATCCCCCTCCCATCCTGTACTGTGCCAGTGCCAGCCCTGGTTTATGGGACAGCTGATGGGGGAAAGGATAATTCACAATGTAATGCTGTATCACTCTCAACCTGAAAATTCACTCCTCCGGCTCTCAGAGTCACGTGGCTTCAAGAAAGTCAGATTTTGTATATACGAACCTTTTAAAAATTTTAAGACCTATATAGGCTGTTTACAACCTACATAAGACTAATTTACACGGGGGGGAAAAAAAATACAACTCTTCCTAGATCTAAAAAGAAACAACCTGGCTGCCAACATCAGCTGTTAAAAGCATCCTGAAAAATAACCTGTTTCCATCATTCTGGGGTCTGACTCGGCAGGGCAGGAGCACGACACGGCGCTGTTGCCGTCTCAGGAGCTCCCTCCAGCGTGGCGAGCGGCAGCTCCGGCTCGGCGCCGCTCCGGGACGCTCACACCCAGGGCGGCCTTGGCCGCTGCCCTGCGCGGCCCGCTGGTGCTGCAGGTCCGGAACGCAGAGGAGGGGTCGGCGCACACCCCAACCCCGCGACCGTCTTTGATTTAAGCCCCTCGTTAGCAGCAGCGAGCCCAGCCCCGGGCCAGAGCACCCTCCATCTCGCTGATTTATATACTCTCTTCATCTGCTGCAGCAAGGATGATTTTTCTTTTTAATCCGTTTTCGCTCTAGTGTGCTCCAGCTTAGCGCGAGCTTTGCTGGGGGAAGGGAGGCTGGATTTGATTTGATTTGATTTGTGCCAGGGCCGGGAACAAAGAGGCAGAAAGCGATCGCCTTGCACTGCTCGAAGCCCGAGTGGGGAAGGGTCCGCGGCACCAGCCAGCTTCTCCCCCGCCGCTTTATTTTCCCAAGGCTTTGCCCAGCTCTGTTTACGCGTGGCACTAATAACCTTTGGGAGGCAGCAGCATTGCTTTGAGCTTTGAATTGCTGTTCATAAAAAGGAATCTTCATCCCGACAGGCTCACTGTCATGGCAACGGGAGACTCCCCCCCCCCCCCCCCCCCCCCCCCGCCTCTTATATGGGTGCCGCTGCCGTAGAGGCAATCGTGCCTGGCTTGTCCCGAGGGATTTAGCCCTGCTGAGGGCAGGTACTGCTGGGAGCCGCAGTGGGAGGCGGATGGAAGCAAGAGGGAGAGGCACATTCCCCAAGGAGAATTTCTAGCGCAGGATGTCTCCAGCGTACCGCAGACCCAAAGGAAAGATGGGGACGGGTGAAGTTTAGGTGGCTCTGACACCAGAACATAGCAAACGGGAATGATGGAAGTAGGACCTTGGGATAACCCTAAGTAATGCCTGCTCCCTTTGATGAGCTACTTGGATGGATAATATTCTTCTGTGAATTACATTTTCATGTAGCCCCTGCTGCCCAGGCGTGGTGGTGCTCCATTTGCACACTCTGGCACAGGGTGAACCTTGCGCTGGGAGATCTTACCAGTGAAATAAAATTAACACATTTTCATGCCAGTCATATAGAGAATGCGTGGACAGCAATCCCTGCTCTTGGGAGCTTCCAGCTCAAAACCTGGATCTTTTTCATGAGGAAGACAGACAAGAACCTAGAAGCAAGTTGGGAACAAATGCTACAGCAATGTTCTGCCTGAAAAACACACAAATACCCCTGGCAATGCCATGCATTGAATGGAATCAGTCACAATTTAAACTCTACCCTCATCATCTCTAAATGAGCGCCGTGGAGAACACAAAGCAAGAGGAATCTGCTTCCCCCAAACTGGGAATGACACTCAGTTTTTCCTGGCCACCAGCTGTCGGCTGGAGCAGGAACCCACATTCCCAGCACTGCCTAAGCCTGGCAGTGAGCAGGTAAGGGCCAAGGGGACAAATTCTGAGTGAATTAGAGAAAATCCATTATTTGGCACAGATGCTGCATTGATTTTGGATGGCAGAAGCTCGCCTGACCCATTATAGACCCAAGAGGTCCTTTCTTTTGGAAAACCACTGGGAATGAACATGTACTTTTCTTTAGTGGACTGGCTGCTGTCATCTGCTCTTCGCTGTGGAGATCTTTGCAATGCCACCTCTAGGCCAATAGTGGGAAGGCAAGAGCCACGTGTTCTGCTCTTGGCTTTTTTTTTTTTCTGTCACAACATGTATCATCAAACGAGTGCTGAAATGCTGCCCATTTCACACAGAATTACTGCCTGTAGTAAGATTTCATTAATTGCAAATGAGAGCAGGACTTGGCCCACACAGTGGAAGTAATAGATGGTTCCTGCAATTAAACATTAAGTGTACGTCCATTGATTTACCCGCAGTATTTCAAAATAATTAGGCTGGCACAATAGATCTTAGTCTCTGTGAATTTAATATCCCGGAAATCATTTAAAGTTTTTCTGATTCTACCTGCTTTGTGAAGTGCTGCAGTTCTCCTGCGACTCAGTGCTAGAGCAAAGGCAATTTAGTAAAATCCAATGAGGCATGCATTGCATGCTAAAGTACAATTTCTTTTTCTGTTTTTCAGGTGAACAGTTTTCAGTTTTACACCAGGCGTCTTTCTGTATGTTTCTTTAGATTTTCCTTCCTAAAGAATTTGAAGTTTAATTAATCCTTTGAAAATCTTTAAGATGCTGTGAACAAGAAAGGAAGGTTTCTGGAAGAATGGACAGAAAGTTTTCAAGAACATCTAAAGCACCCCAGAAAATCAACATCAATTTCCTTAGTCCCCATTCCCAGGACACTAACTACAGTGCCACTGTGAATGATTAACCTTTTCTGAATGTATCTGACTTCTGCCTTTATAAAACAAGCCTTTAACAATCCTGTCTCAAGAAGGAAAAAATAAAGAGGCATCTGATAAACCTTCAGGTCTGGAGCTTGGTGAAGAACAAGGGATTTGCAGCAGATACAGCATCCCCTTACTTTACTGGTTTAGCTTTGAATGAACAAGTAAATCTGGAGCTGAAAAAACAAGACACTTACTTCCAGTAACTGAAATGGGGGATAAGGCAGAGAGCTGCCAGTTATAAAAGCAGAAGAACATGGAAACCATCAACCACTTTAATTTGCTGGCTTTGGGTAACATCACCCTTACTTGTTAACACAGCACTGAACACAAAACATGTTTGATAAGCCTGGGGTTTGCTTACGTATCCAACACACTTGATAGTATTTTATATACCTGAAGTCCACTTATTTGCATGTTTAATTACATTCTAGTTTCTATCCAAGAGCTATTGACTCAAGTTGCCAGAAAAAAAGGAAAAACAGAACACACAACCCAAGTGAATGCTAAAGTTAGAGCATTAGATACCGAAAAGCCAACATAAATACCATACTTACTCAGCTCCAGTTTTTTACCTGTATGTGAGGTATCCTTTTATGTGGTGGACAGGCTGTATTTAAGTACAGATGGACATGTTTGAAAGGATAGCAAATGAAAACCAGTTTTCGTTAGATGAATGGCCAACTCAGTCAAAGAATCTTAGTTTAATATCACCAACAACTGAGTAAGACCTCCCTGTCCCCCTAAGGTTCGCTTGCTTACAAATGCTGAAACTGAGCCTCTTGCATCCAAGTCATTTTGCAAAGCTCACTGAGGCTGCTAGAGAGCCGTGTTCAAAAATGAACAAATCCTTACACAGTGGAGTATGCTCAGCCCTTTGCCCAGGCTGCATCCTAGGCAAAGGGCTGGAAAACACAGTGTAGTGATTTCGCCTGCCTTTCAGGCACAGACATTACATAGAAATTTTGGATCGTGCCTCAAGAATCTTTAGGGAACATGAGAAGTGGTAGAAGAGGCAAGAGAGCCTGGTCACTTCTGTAACTCTGCTCACATGTACACACTACTAAGACTGGCTTTAGCAAGTGTCCACTTGTGTAATGACTGTCTGTGAGCGACTGTAGTTGTCTGCTGTCCCTGGTGCTCAGCACCAGCTGAGGCAAACAGCAAAGGCACAAGTTAACGGCTCAGTGCTGAGAAAAACAAGGACTTTGAGTTTCATGTCCAGGAGAGCATCCAAGAGTTAACTGGGGACAGCCTCTGAATGCAGTTTGCCTTTCAGTTTGGTGACTGAGGCTAGGAAGGACTGAGATACACTGGCTTGTGGAGAAGCTCCACCTCTGTGGGCACGGACACAGCCTGGCTGGGGCCACACCACTTGCTAAGGAACAGCCTAGCTGCCAGCAGGGGTAAAAAGGAAGGTGGAGGAAGGACTTGGGTTTTTCTGTCTCTCTCAACATGCTGAGGCCCACCTCTGCCCTGACACGGCTGCTGCAGCTTGTGCTACCAAACCCCCATGAATCCTCCTGAAAGTGCTGCAATTTAGGCATCCCCTTTCAGGCTGCAGGGGCTGCAGCATTTCAGGACCCTCAGCACAAGAGGTTGTTTGCTCCCAGCCCAGCTGTATCAGTCCTCTCTAATATTCCCATAGTGTCAAGTCGGCTGGGTGACCTCAAAACCCCTTTGCTGGGGTGTGGAGTGGCTGATGCTTTCTCTGAAGTTCTTGATGTAGGCCAGGTTTAATATCTTTTGATATCAACACAGGCCTACCCGCTGAGTTCTATATACTTTGAATTAAGCACTGTGTACATAGATTTACCACTCAGGGCAATGAAGGACTTGGTTATTCTGTCCTCATTAACGCTGATGGGATCTGGGCATCCAGATTGTTTGTGTAGCTTTGAAAATGCCAGGCATAAAGCACAATGTACTCACGTACAGCATATGTGTTCTTTTCTTTGCTGGGATTCAGCAGGAGCTGTTTCTGGGTATAAAACATAGTTATTGGTGAAAACAGCCTGCACCCAGAGCAATGATGAGACAGTGGAATTTATTCCATCACGCAGACCTGTTGATTAAAACCATCATTCATATCACCGAGAAATGAACAGCCACAGAGACAAACTACCCTGGAGCTTGCTCTTTCATTCTGTAGTAATCATTTCACACAACATAATTATCCTGAAAAGTTGCTGATGACAAGGCGAAAATACAAAAATATTCACGAGTATCTCCACGAACAGTATATTGATGTGCTTGCTAAATTTCCAGCACATACAGAGGTTGGGAGAGGTCTTTGCTTGTCTACATTAACATTTGCATTTGCTGTTCATATGAAAATACAGGCTTGATGATGTTAATTGCAGCTCTTTCATCTTTCTGCTTCAAGCTGTATTATAACTGACCTAGCTTAAATCTGCAGAGCTAAAGGGATCCAGAACCAGAGGGATACATCTTGTCTCCTATCTTCTGTGATGTTTCACAATATGCCCTCCAATCTGATCTTCAAGGCAGCTAAGACATCACTGCCCAAGTTCTCCTGTGTAAAGGCAGTGCTGGGGTAGCTCTGGTAATCTGGGCAGAAAAAAGATGCAGAGACCTATTTTATTATAATTCTCCTGTGAATGGCACGGTGTCACATGGAAGGCAAAGCTTGTGTCAAGTTCCAGGGCTGTTGAAAATGCCCACGGAGGTTGTACCACAGCTGTAGGCAGCACGAAGCACAGAGGCAGCTTCTGTGGTTACAGTTATCAGCATAATGTTGTGGCACAACATCATGAACTGCCTGAACAGGCAGGGGAAGGTTTGCTTTGAAGGAAAGTCATGCAACAGAGAAGTTGGGCTACTCATTTTGGGCGCAGTGTAGTTAATGAAAGCCACTCTGAGAAACCCCCAGCTCAGTTTCCCTTGGGAACAAGGCACCAAAGTCCAAACCTGATGTGCTGCAACTCAGAGTGATGCTGAACCTTGCACCCAGATGGAAGGAGTCTTCTGTCCCTGTCTCTGTTGCACTTCCCAGACAGCACTGTCAACTCCAGACACACTTCAGGAGGAGGAATGGAGAATATAAAAGGCTGAGGAGAGCTGCTGCATCCTCACAAAAATGTGAAGGACAGGTAGATACGGCTTCAGCAAAGCTTTTTGTGGGAACAGACCCACCAAGCAGTGAGGGACTGTGTGATTAAAGCCTCTCTGTGTGCTCTGCTTTACACTTCACCCTTCTCTCAGATGGAGACCGGTGACACAGGAAGGGAGATAAAGAGGCTTTATTTCTGACAACAGCCCCGGAAAGCCTGGCTTTGCAGCAGGCCAGGAGCTGCACACCGGGCCTTCAGGAGTGGGATTTGTGCTCCTTGCAAGAAGGAGGCAGCGGAGCATATGTTTTTAGACAGAAAGTATAAAAACAAAATGAAAATACATAAGCGTTTGTTATCTGAGGCTATGAGCTGTATCTTGCAGATTCAGGGAGGCAGCTTGGCTGAATCCCTCTGGAGGCACCAAAGCCTGACTGGGAGCCGGGCCAGAAAAATCAGTGCTTGGAAAAACACTGCTGAAAGATTACAATTCATCCATACAGGAGCAATTAGGATTTTCCCAGTGAAATGATTAAGTCCAGGCAAGTATATATGGAAAAGACACATGATGCCTTCCGGAGGAGGAGGATGTTGACCAGCTGGAATGATGCCACTGGAGGGCCACCAGGCTGGTTGTGGGCACTGACAGGCTGCAGCAGGGCTGTAGAGCCCAGACAAGGAGGGAGTCTCCATCCTTGGGGTATTGAGAAAGAGGATTTAAGCAACAACCAAAGCCTTACAAACACCATCTTCACCAGACCCTAATCTATTGCTGTCAGACAGGTCCCTAAAACTGACGCTTTTGGGGCTTGCCCAGAATGCTTTGGAAAGAGAGACCAGAAATGAAGGTAATTCAGGTAAAGCATTGGATCATCACAGGTCAAAAGGACACCTAACACACTTGCAACTGGTTGATGTTATTGAAAAGGTATTTTGTGTGGAAGAATCCTCTGCAACAGCTTATCCAAAGCAGGATACCTGCTCAGTTCCCTGCAGGGTGCTTCCTTTGCTATTCTATGGAGAAAAAACCTCTAACAGAGACCACTAAATATTTCTGATCTATTTCTGCTGGTACACAGAACTAGAGAATGTGTTGACAAGCAAAAGCAATTTAATTGCAGTCAGGTTGCATTTTTAACTCCTCAGCCCCTGACCTTCAAGAGAAGTCTGACTACAGTGAGCACAGAGAGCCCATCCATCACTGTGCTGGGGAAAAAGGATGGGAAGCCAAAAACCAGAGTGTGTCCATTTTGAAAATTAGCAGTTCATATTTTTGCTCAGCATATAATAAGCTTCTGATTAAGGAAGATTTTCAGGGTTTCCCAAATACGGTTTCTTCTCTGGCTTAAGTCAATTTGGTATCTGTACACTCAAGAAAAGCCCAAGCGTTTAAGTCAGAAAATCTGCATTAATATTAATGTTGAGCAGGAAAGGAATTTGGGAGTTGGAGTATTTGGCAGTTCTAAGAAATGTACTCAAAGGTGTGCTTAACCCAAGACATAACCCATTTTTGTCATCACCCAGCAGTTTCAAAGGACAAAAAGAAGTGATGCCACTGGCTTTTTCCAGCAGGGGAAGGATGCAGCAAACATCAGGACCCGACTGATTATCCCCAGGCACCTCCACCCTAATTGTCACTCCGACACAGAGCTCCCTGGTGGCTTCCATCAAGTCATTTCTCCTGTCTGACCTAATTTTCTCAGCTGCAGAAGCAGGATAATACTGACTCATATAGGATTTATGATGGGAAAAGGATTTATTTTATCTAATAAACCACAACTGAGAGATGCCAGGAGTTAAAGGCCCAGTGTGGCAGCAGCAGAGAAACGTGGGATCTCTTGCATGAGGAATTTGATGTTTAATCAGCTGGGGCTGACCCAGGGGGAGGGAGTAGCATTTGCATTTTTAAATGGGGAACAGTCATTCTGATGAATTATACTATGCTTTATCTATGTGTTTAATTTTATTTTTCCATTCATCCAACTAAGAGACCATTGAATAATCTGTGATTTTGTTAAATGAACAAATTGGATGATGAATTTTGTACTTTTTTTCCTTATAAAAATGACCATTTTGTTCCACTCTGTAAACTAGTGATTGCTGACAGGGTTACATAAAACTTTGAGAATGTTAATGGCAGGGACTCAGGTTTCCCAAACAAGACAGATATGCCAGGTCCATAAGATCACCCTAAAAATGTGGAAGAACTCCTGCCTGTAGCATTTCTGCTGCTCTCAAGGTCTGTGCTGAGTCACCAGGTTTTCTAGAGAGAATCATTCATGTTCTCCTGTCAAGTGAAACCTGATAAACCTCCACTGGGGGTCTCTGTTCTTCAGAGTTTCCAGGTTCAATGCCAGCTCAAATGCCCTGAAACTGACTCAACGTTCTTCTAGTGGAAGGAGAGCCTCCATGAAGTGCAGGAGGGCTGTGGGTAAAACTGTGCTGACTTCCCAAGGGTAGGTCCTGACCAGCCACCCAGGTCAAGTGCTTTACAGAAAGCACTGGAAACCCCATTTTCCAGCACTAATTCTTTTTCTCAACTGGTCCCCCTTTGGATTATTACCCACTCACATGCAGGGAACATTTGATAGCCATGAACACAATCCTGAGGAATTACAAAACAAGTGAGGTTGCAAAGGACCTCATTTCTCTAGTCTAACTCGTCCAGTCAAGCACAGTCAGCCAGAGCAGGTTGTCCAGCTCTATATCCAGCTGGATTTGGAATGTCTCTACACATGGGGAGCTTCCAAGACCCACAGCAGTGATATTGTAGTGAGTTCATCACAAAACCCCTGGGAACTGAACCAGTTCTGAGAAGGAGACTGAACTTAGATGTCCACCAAAGGTTCCTTTCAATCCAAATCATTTTACAAGACCATGACAACCAGGACCATAATTCTGGCAAGATGCATTGCTGTATTTTAGAAGAGCTTTCACAGCTGTAAGGAACCACTTGAAACACTGGCTCCTTGGCCCATGGATTGACCTAGAGTTGGAATTCAGAGAAAGAGAAAATGCAGATCTACGAGCCATTAGGGAGCTGCAGAGGAGGCCCCAGAGGATGCCAGGGGTGGATGCCAGAACACTGGAGGCAGACTGAGTCTCTGGCTGGAGTGAGGATCAGCCTATGGCTCTGTCCTGAGGAACACTTCATCCAGAGCTGGCCTTGGAGGCTGGCTGTTCATGGCAGAGTGTAGCTCAGGGCTGAGGCAGGAAGAAAGGCCAGAGGTACAACTGACCCAACAGAAGCTGTTTCTGCAAGCAATTGTGCTTCAGGAATAGCTGACCTTTTCAAGGATTTGAGATCCAGTACAGAAACATTCAAAGAATGTGCATATATACCATTAGAACATTACAAGTCCCCAGTGGCTACAAAACTCACTGCCAAAATCTGAGAGAGGACAAAAGATTTCTATTTCTGGCAAGGTATTAGTCAAGTTAATTAACACAGGACTTTGTTATAACTTAAGGGTCTCAAACTGACTGATAATATTTGAGAAGGTTTCAAAAATTTCTGTGGACCATAACTTATTTTTTTTTAAACCTTAAGAAATTATATGGAAGACATAAAAAGATATTTTAACTGAAAAGGTCAATGCTTGCAAGTCACCAAATGAATAATTTAAAGTTGTCTGTGGGATGTAAGTTTGACCCTGTGGTACTCGTGCCCTATAATGATGTGCTCACACACTGGTTTTCAGGCACCGAGGGCTGTGTACCCTTAAACTTCTCGTGGTGCAGCTGTGTGACATGGCTGTCCACACATCATGCACCTCTCATCATTAGCTGCCTTTTGCATTTTCTCCTCTTTGCTCCTGCTCCACTCAATTAGCAGGCTGTGACTAAACCATGCTCAGCAGTGAGCAAGAAGCCTCAAGTGAAAGGAAATTTGCCTTCAGAAAAAGAAAACTGGGAAGAGTACCAGAGCGTCTAATGAGATATATACATAAATAGGTCAGTATTTTATTGAATCACAAAGGAACATCCTTTGTAAAAGATTTAAAAAAAGGAAAACTGCTAGTTTTCTTCTTTAGATTCATGTCCAGAATAGTACAGTGGTGTCAAACATCACAGAGCATTTGGATGCATCCACTAATAAGCAATGGGGAGTGTTCTAGGAGTCAGGTAGGATTAACCTGCTAGATGATTAGTGAAAGAACTAATTGCCATCAACTATTGCTTCTGGTACAAAACTGAAAATTAAAAAGGCATTAGCTAGTCATTGTTTTTATTTCACTTCAAGGAGCCTGCAAGAGATACGACATTCCTTACCCAATGTACAAATTCTCCAGACTTAATGAATGGCGATCAAACCAGCATCTCAACTTTTCTAATAATAAAAATTTTCAAGAAAGTAAGTCAAAAAAATTAGCAACTTTCATTCTCCCCCACTTGTCCTTTCAATTTTTTTTTTTGTCTTTTTAAGTCTAATTTTACCTCTTTTCATGTTGCTACTGCAAAAGTGAGAAAGGAAAACAAACACAAAAGGAATAGAGCAAAATTTAAACTCCATTCCTGTGCTTGGGAACAAAACAATGCTCTGTGGCATTAAACAACAATTTTCCCTCAGTAAGGAACTGAATTTCCTGGCCATCTTTCATGCAGGTATAATACTTTGGAGTAAGGATTGCAATCGAACAGAAGTGGAAAAAGAGAAGCAGCTGTTTTGTGAGAGCTCCCAGAGGCTGCTGGAGAGCCTGCAGAGAGCTGCTGACCACCAAAGAGCCTCTGAAGGCTCTCACTGCACTTACCTTGGAGCTCTCAAATCTCTACAACTCTCCTGAGCCCACTCCAAACCACAAATGAACTTGTACCTCCCCTTCCTCAGCAGAACAAACCCAAAGTGTAGGGAAGCCGCTGTAAAGCTGACATCAAATTTAACAACATTGAAATTATTTAATTCATAAACTTAGAATGACCATAGTAATGCAGACAGCAAAAGGGAGGCCAAACGACAGCTGCACCAACCTCAAATCTGGATCCTCAGCAAGTGCCTCAAAGCCCTGTGGTGCTTCTATAAAGCCTCCAAGTTTCCTGGAGGTTTGACTTCAACTATGTGGTTTCTAGGAAAAACATTGCTTTTTATTGCTCCTTTAGTAGCACCAGGAACACAGAAGGTAAACAGAGCTTTAGGACCTGCTTGAAAGAGGTTTAAGGTAAGGCTCTCATTATACAGAACTTAAACAGCACAGACAAGACTAAAAAAGAATATACAGCTCCCTGTAACAGGCATTTTGAGCCACGTGGTCAAATCAAGCCAGTGTTGACAGACACCAAACCTCCAACAAAGGTATTGTCCCCTTTTCTGGTGGCCAGCAATTTTGGCAAGCCCCAGATAAAGGCTAATGCAGCTGTTCTAATAGATCACTGTTCATGTGGTTAAAGAAGTGTCAAGCCCAAAAGCAAAGGCAGATAAATGCTCGTTCTTCCACAACAACAATTTCCAGCCCTCCTGGAAGGAGAGCGAGCCCAACAGAGAAGTGCATCAGCAGCACTGTCATCCCAAATCTCTGCTCCCCTTCGTGGGTCCCCCTTTCCCTCTCACAAAACAGCTCTTGAATTCAGCTGGCACAAAGACACAACATTTGGTTTCTTTCTGCCTCTTCTAACACACCAATTTGTGGAGAAAGCTGGAGTCAGGTGGACTCAACCCTGCCATGAGATCTCCAGCACACATCCTCCAGTGAAAATCCCAAATCACTCTGTGAAAACAGCCAGAAACTTCTGTGGGACGCCAGGAGACCCAAGGGAATCACTCGATAACCCAGCTCACGTGGCACACGTATCCACTCAAATTCTTACTCAACAGGTGAAACAGCAAACCACATGCAAAAGTAGATCATTAATCAGTCATTTCTTAAACAGGCTTGAAAAGAACAATCTACTCAATTAAAATGATGCAGTAGGCCAAGGGTTAATGCTGGTTAGGAAAGGATTCGGTGGAAACCCTTGGAAGAGTTTGGTTGGTAACTGTAGAGCAAACCACAAACTGGTGACAGCCAGAAGTGAAGCCAGTTGATGTGTCACTGCTGCCCCATGGGTCACCAACTGGCAAAATAGATTTACGATTGTGAATATGGTAATATAAAACCCACAGCGAGCCTGAGCTCTTGGCTGTTCCCAGATATTACAATGGTGGAGACAGAAATAATAATAATAATAATAACAATAGTAATAATAATAATAATAATAATATTCACTACTTTTGAAGTGTTTTCTTGACCTGAAGTAGCACCTTTCATTTTAATATTTATTTGTTGACTAAGAAGAACCACTGAAGAAAGAAATGATTCCTTGTGGGAAAAAAAAAAAATTACAAATAAAATGATTTTCTCAGTGGTTCTGGGTAGCTGGTGGTTCTCTTAAAACCAGAGGATTTCTGGGGAAGAGCAGAAGGGTCAGCCTAGAAGAAGGGTGGGAGCACTGACATCCCCTGTCCCAAGAGCTGCTGGTGTCGGTGTGGTGGGGGAAGCAGCCGCTGCTGGTTCCAGAGGGGTCTCCCAAAATGAGGCGGGGAGCTTTGCCTGCCCCCGCG
Source organism: Chamaea fasciata (assembly GCF_029207755.1). Lineage (NCBI taxonomy): Eukaryota > Metazoa > Chordata > Aves > Passeriformes > Sylviidae > Chamaea > Chamaea fasciata. The sequence goes on along the minus strand of NW_027094088.1, from coordinate 6,787,126 downwards.
GCTGCAGCCCCGCTGGCGGCCAACAGGTGGCGTCACTGCCGTCATGAGAAATGGCATTTACGAGAAAAAGGTGCGTTTTGTAAAATATTCCTTTCTTTTTAAGTCCAAAGCCCAAGGACTGGAACATTTTTTCTTCCCTAGAAAAATGACCCTAGATCTGAGGAGAAACGTCGACCTTACGTGTACCCCACACAGAAACACACTTCCTCAACTGCATCACCATGGAAGCGCAGTGAGGAAATAAAGCCTCCAGCTGGCCTCACCGGCAGGCAAAAGCCCAAACACCCGGGGCCAGCGAGGGAAGATTGGAGCCAGTGCCTCCACTCCCTTTCTGCTGCCTTTTGAGCTGACCTTTAGTCTCCAGTGCTTAGAGGAGAGTGGAGGCTTTTCATGCTCTGCCAGCACACCTAACAAGCAGGGTGTGCAAACCCATTGTTTACAGAGGCAGGGCCTTGAGTTCTTTCCTTTCTGGCAGCAAAAAGGACCATGGACCTTTTTTGGCCAGGACTGCAAGGATACAGGAGGCTCAGGCTGCCCATTCAAAGCCTGGCAGGTATGGCCTCATCACCCTGCAGACAGGAGCTTGTCCTGCTCACACCTCTGGCTGTTGCTGAGCTGCTGGAAAGGAAATTGGATGCTACATCCCCTTGTCCACTCCGAAGAATGATCTGCATGTTTGTACACGTGCTGGGTGGGGTGCACAACACAGTTTTGGGGTGCAGCTGACAGCAACACCATCCCAAAAGCACCTGGAGCTGGATGGCTGTGACAGCACAACACTCTTGATCCACAAGATGGGATCTGCACGTTCACACGGAGGATGAGCGAGCGGGACCAGTCAAACGTGTGTGGGTCGTGCTGACAGCAGGTCCCACGCTCCCAGTGACTTTCCAGTTGGAACAGGGGATGAACACAACTCCCACCTGTAACACAACCACACCTTCTTAAGGGGGACCCTTAACATGGGCCAATAATAAATGATAAAAAAAATCACAGTATTTCAAGAGCAGGTTCTGGATGCCAAGGGTTTAGTGGTGATCAGCAGCACTTCCACCATGACCAAGAAGGGACAGAAAGGAGTTGCCTCCAGCCTCAGTGACAAAGCTCAAGAAGAGCTGGCAGCATCCCTCCTGACCCTCTTGTGGAGGTCAGCTGATCTTGATGATGCAGAATTCACCTTTGCAGGTTTCACTCCCAAATCTACTGGGCTCTCCCCAAATCTGCAGAGGCCACAGCTGTAGCAGGGAGCCTTGCTTTGTGCCCTGCAGTCAGAGGTAACTACACCCCGTGCCGTAACACTACTCTGCCTGCCTGAGTAACAGCAGAACCCTCCCTTAAATCTCTGTCGTCATTAGAAAAAAGCTCTTTCTCCAGAATGCAGATTTTTTTCTTGTCTCTGACGTGAGTTCCCCTCCTGGACTGGTGCAGTCCCTGGAGCCCAGCAGCACAGTGCTCCCAGGGTGGTTTGTTTTACAGCACAACAAGAGCTGCTTACACAGGGCAGGGCTCCCACTCCTGTGCCCACTTGCGTGCCTGCCCAGACTCACCGAAACCAGCTGTGTTACAGCAGTAGGAGAGGCAAATTTAAGAGCCTCAGAGTGCCAAGCATATATGGGGGATTATTTCAACTTCATGGTTTCCCAGTGCTATGCACACACTCCTTGAAGAAATCCCTTAAAACTGTCTGCTTCCAAATAACCCATATACATCACTGGCCCCAAAGACAACACATGATGAAACGGCCTTACAAAACAAATCCTTACATTTCAGCCCAGCAGAGCATCCAAGTGCACAGCAAAGCCAAGACAAATAGAGCATTGCTTTTGCCTGAAAACCTACGTGGCTTGAAAATCCCCATTGTTGCTCTATCCCAGAAAATGATTCATCCTCCCCACGGGGCTTTGCCTTGCCTCCGCACATTTCGCAAGGCTCCTGGCTTTATAACAGCGTGCTGCACGTGGTGACTCCTGGCAGATTCCTCGGCTCGCTTGAGAGTGAGGAGGCAGCAGCTGATCCTCCTAACGATGATTTTCCTCTTGCAGCATTTCTTCCTGCTGGCCACAGACTTAGTGCTCGCCATGACCCTTTCCTGCTTCTTTTATGCCTTTGTGTGCGTTTCCGTCGCGTTTCTGACCTGCTGCATTGTCATCTTCTCCTTTTGCACCGCGGAGAGGAGTGTTGATGTGAAAGGGAGAGCAATTGTAATTCTTGTGTCCAACAGTTCCATTGGGAGGATGTTTGCAAGGAACCTGGATAAAGCAGGTTTCGGGGTGTCTGCTGCACAGTGGTCAGCTCAAGAGGAGAGGACAGTGACAGAAGAGTGCTCATCGAACAAGGAGGTAGCCCAGCTCCACCTGACTGAAGATGAGTATGAGAAGACAGTGAAAACCTTCATAGAAAGCCACTTGTCCCTGAAAGGTAACTTTTAGGGCAAACTTGTGGATTGTACCTACTGTAGAAATTAAAATGCACGAGATTTTGAGATTGTAGTTCAGAAAACGAGGAAGGCAGGAATGCTTTAGCAAACGGTAATAACACTCTAACTGCATTGCATTTTGTTGTGCGAAACAAAAATTTTGCTTTTTCCAGGGGAAAGAGCATGCTTTGGTGGCTGTGAAAGGCCCCAGCAGATCCCAGCCCCTGAAGGAAGGCAAGGTAGGCCAAGGAATGAGGGGGAGAAGGTCCTATCCAGGCACAGAGGGCTGGACTTGCTCTGAGAAGAAAACACAGAAATGAACAAGGGAGAGCAAAGTCCAGAAAATGACCTAAGGTGAAGGAATGTGTCTGATTTCTAACCTCTTCCAGATTAAAAAGGAACCCAACTGAGTTCCATCTTTACTTCTTGGCTGCTGTGGGATTCATTAGTCAGGTCAGAGCTTTGTGTGGCAGGTTGGGACAGTGTCTCTGAACCACGCTGCCGTCATTTCTGTGGGAATACAGGACCGAAAGGAGCCTGCAGAGCTCGTCTGGGACAGCACGGGGCAAGTGTCCTACTGAGGGGGTGGCTGTAAGCACTGCCAGGGAATCTCCCCAGTCCTTCCTACGTGAAGGGTGCCAGTGGGAAGACTGGCTTATGCCCTGCTGAATAACCCTGGGATCCAGGACTCTGTGTCCCCACAGCCATCATTTTACACCTCTTGGGAGTGACAGAGAATTCAGCCTCAGCCATCAGGGCTGTACCCTCATTGCCCTCAGGGCTATGGGGTTAAAAGGGGAGAGGCCAACCCCTCTCCTCCACTGTGAACATCCCTAAGGGCCCTCTGAGCTGCAAAGCTCTGTTTCCCCCCATGCTGCCACGTTCCTTCTCCAGCTTCTCTGTCCCTCTCCTCCTTGCTCTTCTCTCTGTGGTCTCCCCAGGGCTCCCTTTGGGGTCTCCCCAGGGCAGCCTCTCTGCTTGCTCACACCAAGCTGAGATCTCAGAGAGCATCCACATCTCCCCAGGACAAGTAAGACCCTTAGTACCGCTGCCCTGCACTGAAAGGTGTCTCTGTGCTCCCAGGCCCTGCAGAGGAAGGACATTTTGGAACTCAGAGCACGCACCACAAAGCCTCCCGTACTGCAGACACCCTTCAGAGGGGTGGTAGGGAACCCGAACCAGCACCTGCTGCTGGCTGCAGCTATTCAGGACACAGTTCTCTCACACTGCTCTTCTCAGAAGCACCCAGCAGACCAGCAGTGCCTGGGCAACTCTGCATGGCCCAGGATGCATCCCCCAATTCACTGCCTGCCCGCAGGCTCCAGAAATGGCTCCCTGCACACCAGCAGTGGGCTTCAGACTGAGTGCTCAGCTGCCTGCATGAGAATTTAGATTCATTTACCCTAAGAAAATTACTCTGGTAAAACTTTCTTGTGTGGACAAGGCCTAAAAGCTCCCCAAGCTGAGTTTCGGCACAATCCTACTCTGGAAATGAACAACAGAGGCTTTCTTAACCAGTAGTAATCTGTGGGAGCTGGTAATTTCTGTGGGCCTGTGCTGTTCTAATTAAATGAGACTCTGGCACAGTGATACCTGGTTTATTTTGCTCTTGACTAGTTTGGCCCCTGTTCTAGTTAAAGGCTTTTGCAGATGTCATGTTGTTTTGACAGGGTGATCTCTTGTAGGATCCATGAGGTTTTACATTTAGGATCCCCTGCATAATATTCACATCACAGATGTGGATGTTGAAATGTATTTCCCAAGTGCTGACCCAATTGCATGGCAGATCAAAGCAGTATGTTGGCAAGGGAAAAATAAAAGAAAAAGCAAAAGAAAAAAAACAAAAAGAAAAACAAACAAACAAACAAAAAAACCACACAAAAAAAGGAAAAAAAAAGAAAAAAAAAAGAAAAAAGAAAGAAATAGAAAAAAAAGAAAAAGACAAAACAAAACCTCACTGTTTTCTTGGGTTTCTTTGTTAACAGTTTCAAGTGTGTGCTGATATTCATTTTACAAAATTTAGTGTGATATTTTTAGCATGGGTTAGGTGAACATGAACATTCACCAACAACTGACTGATAATGAAAGAATTTAAACCAAATCAAAAGTCGACATTGGTGGGTCCCCACATGCATTTTGGTCAGCAGGATCTGGACAAGGGCAGGAGAAGAGTTAGTGCTGTAGCGCAGAACCATTACACAATCTTCTCCCTTTAAAAACTTCTCTTATGCACTTTGTGTATGCAAGTTTTAGTTTCTAAAGAAAGGAAACTTTGCTAATTTTTATGGAGTTTGGTCTTTTTTTTTTTTTTTTTTAACTACTTGTCCCCATAGGATATTTTTACCATTGTATTTTTGCTATTGTAAATAAAAAGGAACTTGTTTTATATAATCAAATTTTTTGAACTTCATCCTAAATGCCTTTCAAAGAAACACAGTGAAGGCAAAATACCCCAGCCATGGTTCCTTCTAAAATTAAAATACTTATGGCAGCAAAAATAATGTGGTTTTTATTTTAGTACAGGCCCAGCAACCCAAATTTTCAGGAAGGCTAGCACCTTTATTTTGCAGTGACTGTACAAATTAACAAGATGCTACCAGGCCTAAGGAGAACGTAACAAAGACACAGAGAAATGCAAGTCAGCCCTCTTTCAAATTCTTCCTTTGCTGTGTGATAGCTTAACTTCGTTCATAAAAAAGCCTTTGGTTCTTCTAGCTCTTAGCCTTTGGTGCCTTTAGATCAGATACTCCAACTTTCTCTGTGACCAAGAGGTCAAAGAGCCAGAGGGAAAAAGATGAGAGAAGGAGTTTTATTGCTCACCTCCAGCAGCTGAGCTTGTACTGTCAGACATTGCAAGAGCTCTTGGCATCATGTCCAAGTCCTCTGTGATGGAGCTGCTCGAGAAGCTGCTGCGCTGTGTGGCTCTTTGGGCAGGTTGCCTGGAAATGCTGGCAATTGCTCCACGATTTTCAGGACTGACTGCAGGGAGGGTGGGGTAGGGCAAGGAAGAAAAAATATAGAGATGGGCAAGACCAAACAGACAGCAGCCAGACCTGACTCAAAAAGAGTTCAGACAAGCAGAGTGCTCATCTGGTTAACTGCTGGAGCCTCTGCTGTCACAGCACCTCAGGGTTCACCTGATCTCACGCAACAGTCACAGGGCTAAGCAAAACCAGCACTGACTGTGCCAGAGGATCACACAATTGTATGGGTTGGGTGAGGCCTTAAAGGTCATCTAGGTCCAACCCCAATGCCACAGGGAGGGATGCCTTCCGCTAGACCTGGTTGCTCAAAGCCCCATCCAGACTGGCCGTGAACTCTTCCAGGGATGAGGCATCCTCTGTAATTCCTCAGGTTCCCACGGGAGAGATGATTCTTGATGTGAGCAATGCCTCACCTGCCTCACCCTGGACAGTCTTCTTCTTTTTGTTCAGATCTCTGCTATGCTGAAGTTGCTTACAATAGTTCTCTTGGTTTTCATTGGGTCAGGATTTCATTTCTTGTACCTGAATCTCAAATAAGACCCAAAACCTGCTGGATTCTTTGGTACTTACCACCTTCCCTCTGTCCCTGTCTCTCAAAGAGGAAAGACAATAACCTTTACACAGGCACAGAAATAACTGATGCAAAGCAATAATAATTCCTGAGTAATGTTCGGACCCGGGTCTGAAACACTCTCTCACCACACTTCACCAGGGTTTTTCAGACCAGTAGCAAATGCAGGTTTCCAAGCCTTGCTCTGCAGGCTCCAAAGGGCCTGGAAAGAGCTGCCTATGCAGACAGCCAGGCCAGTGGGAGATACTGGACTGTCATCCTTGGCCATCTGTCCTCATCTCCATGTTGCCGTTGGCAAAGTGGCTCTCATGACCTCTCCCTGAGTTAGCGCAGGCAAGATCACCTTATCATTTGATCAGTTTAAATGGGTGTGTTAAGTCGTGTTAATCCAGCTCATTACTTTCTTCTGTGCACCGTGAGACACTGCTGCAATGTCTTTGAGCAGAGCTGTGAGGGCAGTCACGCCAGCCTGGGCAGGTACAGCTAATCCTGGGCAAGGAGGGCTGTCCACAGCTGCAGTGGCTTGCTCAAGGCTGTGCACTGAGAGGCTGGCGGAGCTACACAGAGCACTGAGCTGTCAAGGCTTCCAGCGGCCCCACGGCTCCTTGGACAGTCTCCACCTCTTCCAAAGGTCAGGCTGCTTTTGCAGTTCTGCTGTGCAGCCAGTAGCAGTGGTAGATGCTCTCCTGGTACTTCCCCTTGCCTTGAACCTCTCCTTCAGCATTCTCAGACTTCAGCTTGCCATAGAGTTTAGTCCAGGAAAGCACTCTTGGGACAGAGATCCAGAAAGGAAGACCCTACAGTGAGCCTGGACAGGGACAGAGACATTGGAACTGCTGCCTTGTGTGGTGGACACACTGTAGAAACTCTTTTGCTTCCTAAGGATGCCAGTGGGGTTGGTCAGGTTATTTTATTGGAAGACAACCCTTACTCACTTTCCATGCTGTGCTTCCCTTAGGATAAAGGCAAGGCCACCCAGTCATTCCTACACTCAGAGCAGAGAGAAAGTTCAGCTTCCTTTTGGAACAGTCTAGCTCAGTGCATGGCAAGAGCAGTTGTTCCCACAGCTGCAGAGATGGATTGAACAGATGCAATAATCATTGACTGCAATAAACTACAAGGGAGTAGGAATGAATAAAGCAAACAAAATCATGTACTCATGCAATTTTAAAGGGTACTACATTATTTAACTTCACTCAGCTACAACAACTGCAGGCCACCTTGGATAAATCGGCACATTTTCCAAGCTGTAAACGACCATACTTGGACTTATGAGTGAAAAGAATAATTTTTGCAGCTATGCTTTTGTGCCTTTAATGGGGGTTATCCAGAAGTTTTTGAAAAACTGGCTTGCAATTATATTGCCCTCCTGTCTCTTGGGGATTTATCAAAACGAGAGAAGCACTTTGATACAGCAGCATCAGGGCTATGAAACAACCCAGAAAGAGAAAATAGATCTCATTCTGAAACTATAGGCTAGGAGGGGTTATTTATTTTAAGATGAAGGGGAGCTCTCCAGTCAAGGCTTCGTCTTAAAAATAGGAATCTATGCATCATCTAGAGTCAATGTGTCTTTTTCCAAATGAAGCCCTGCATGCAGTACCTCTGGACACTTTATGGGAGGCCAGTTTTCACTTCCTTAAAGTGGTTTTGTAATTCTCTTGTTTCAACAGACAACTTCTCCGCCAAGCACCGAGCACCCGGGACAGCCACATAGAACCTTGTGATTAAAGTGTTGCACAATCCAGAAAAGCTGCAGCAACACTTCTCCTCCATCCCCAGATCCCTCACTCATTGCAAGTGGGCAGAGCCCATTTGGGTTCAAAACCTCCATCCCAAAGCTTTGGTTTTTTGCTTGCTGGGGGCTGGAGGATCACTGCTTGCAAACCAAGATCTTTATGCAATAATTAAAAATGCATGTTGGTCTGCCCTAAGAGGGTCAAAAAGAAGGTTATTTATTTGGATGCATTCAGAACACATTGCCATGCTCACCACTAATACCAGCCATGAGGACAATATGGAAAGAGAAGGAGGTGAAAGAGCCATGAGCTGCCAATCTAGCTTTCTTCCAAATCCTCTGTTTATAGACAGAAATAGAAGTGGATCATTTCTCAAAAAGAAACCAAACAAAACCCAGGCAGTTGGATACTTATGTTATACTGGCTCCTAAATTCTGCCAGAAGCCATTTTTGGCATCCTAAAACAGTTTTAGCATCCTCTTCACGCTGCCCCCGCTTAGCTCATGTGAATTTTAGTCCTAAACCATGAGTTTGTCTTAAAACAACCCCTGGACTAGAGTTTGATTTCCAAGCTGCAGCAATCATTAAAACCACACAAGACTGAAGAGTATTTTTAGAGATTGCCAAAAAGATATCTATACTTACGATATGCCATTCTTTAAACAAGGGATCAACACTTTTTCATGCAACTGCAGTGGCAGGATTGGAGATGCAAAGTAAAATAAACCCAAAAGTACCTGGGAAGCTATTTTTTTATCACTTGTGCATGATGCTAAACTAATCTCTGATTCTGGAAGTCATTGGAAATAATCACAGGTGTAACATAACCTTTACACTCATTTAAAAACTTCCCAGAAAAGAGCTTAGCTTTGCACCAGTTTAGAGATGTTGTCTTCCATTAACCAGAGCTGGGCAGTTTCTGACCAGAAATTATTTTTGAAAAATACCAGGATTAAAGCCCAAAGAGTTCTACAGATCTGTGTCTTTTCCAAATAATGCAGTTTGTCAAAGTGTGTGCACGCCAGGATGTTTTTACTCTACGCCTTACCTCAGTCCTTCAGAAAAGTTTTCTGCGGGGCAGCTTTAACAAGGAAAGGGAATCAAGTGAGAGAAAATATTTCTGCAGCTCTGCTTTCCCATATTACAGTGTTTGGAGACAGAAACCTGCTGAACAGTTCTAACACATATGCTTAGAGGCTTAATTTGAATTATGTGGTAAAACTGAAAACGCATAAAAATTGAACACTTCTGTATATGATAATTAAATACTTCCCTCATACAAATAAATTATCTTTGTGATTACACAACGTCTGAGTAGATTATTTATTTTAAATCTACTCTTTTCATATTTCCCACGGAACAAACTGTTTTCCCAACACTTATGCTGCAAACTCCAAGGTGACACAGAAGGATTGTGTGGCATTTTCAGTAGGAAAAGGGGGGCAAGAGCAAACTCCTGTACAGAGTTCTCCTTGCAGCAGGACAGAGGACGTGGCCAGGTCTATGGTCAGCTCATGCCCTGGAGCTTTGCTTTGGCACTACAGTGTTCCTCTGCTTCCCTGGGGAGGTCCTGAGGGGAAAAGTCTGGCAGGTACAGCCTGTGGCACTAAAACTCTTAAAAATCCCAACACAGAGCTGAATTTCACACCTTGGTATGGTGACTTAGTAATACTAACTTCAAAAAAATGGCATAAGTTTAGGCCAGGAAACCATCTGCCAACAGGGGGTTAAAAAATCAACCTGTTTTTCACATCTATTGAATTATAAATGCATATGGTGGGAACATTTTAAACCTGATGTTTCATTACCAGTAGTCAAATGATTTGCTCTGACTATGTCACAAGAAAAAAAAAAGAAAAGAAAAAGAAAAAAAAAAAAAAGTACCTTCCTCCTTTCTTTCTGTTCTTAGGTGCTTTTTCCTGGTTTCTAGAACTACATTTATTCTTAAGTATTCACTGCTCTGGTTTGGTCAAATAGCTTGAAATCTATGAGCTGTCTGATAAGAAATTACCCTGCCAGGCAGCATTCATTTCTAACCCCTGACTGGGCGTGAGTAACTTTTTAAACCAACAGACTGAGGCACAACAAATAGTTTCTTTCAACAATGAATAGTATTCATATTTCCTCCCATAAAAACGTTTCTCACCAGAGAACCATTACCAGTGGTTAATTCAGACATTTACACTTGTATGTGTCCATCTGGCACAATACCTGACTCCTTCTCTCATTCGCTTTTCCCTCTAGATCTCAGTGTTGGCATTTAAATTCCATTCTGCCTTGTCCTCCATGTAGAAACAAACACCACAGAAGTCCATTTAAACGTTAGAGCAGAACCAAAATAGAACAGCCCAGAAAGTTTTTGATTTTTCTGATCCTGTTCTCGATTTGAACTGCTCTTTTCCTGTTCGAGTCCAGGTGCCTGTCCTTCATTACAGCCTTGTCTTCCCGACTCCCATTGTAAGTGGCCATTATTAAATTAACTGAGATGTCACCAATCTAAAGTTAAAACTCCTTTCAGGTTGCTTGCCTTCCTCTCCTTCCCTTCACCTTTGTAATTTCATACTAAATACACTAAAAATGCATTTTCTCTCTTTTGTTGCTACCCAAGATTTGCACAAAATCAGGAGAGCTTTTAGTCCTCATCAGAGATTTGAATTTCCATTCTGTTTTAAATTATGGAGAGCACATTTTCCAATGAATAAACACACTGATGGAAAATTCCCGAGCATTTCCCATAGCCGTACATACAACATCAACTAATTTACCAGGTATCAAACTGCAAAGGCAGAGACCAGGTCCTTCTTATCCATCCATTCAAGAACAGCAGATTCCAGTGATATTTATATAAGATCCAGAAAATAAAAATACAGGCAGAAATATAGAATAAGTTACAACATAAAAAGAGAAAAAAAGAAGTCTATAATAATACAACAGAAGCGAAGCCCCCAGATGTTTGGATGCCGGAAACAGAGGTGACAGGAAGAATGCTCCCATCATCCCTTTGCTCTCTGCATCCCTCTCTTTAGACCTCTCCAGCAGATTTTTATTCATGCCACCAGCTCCAGGGCACAGATCATGTCTGTCTGCGTCAGTCATGTGGATACTGATGCAAAACAGGTCGATGCATTGACTCTGCAACTCAGCCATGGCAGCAGGTAAAAGGAGACTTTGACTCTTAGCTCTGTTTTCTGAGAAGCAGAGAGGCCAAGTGCTGAGAAGGACAATTCTTGGCCAGAAAAAGTCACCTGGAGCTTTTCTTGGGCCCTTACGAGAACACTGGGGTGATATTTTCCTTCGTATCTTATTCTGGCTCTCTCTCACCAAGGCCAGGCAGGGCACTTTCCTCAAGCAGGGGTCACTGTCTCCTCCAACAGCACCCAGCCTTTCTGCTCTCCCATGGATGCACTGTCTGGAGACAATCTGGAGCAGCCACCAGGTTTAAAAGAAATATGGCTCCTAAGTAGACTCTGCATTCTTATGGGTCAGAGCCCCTTGGCACCCTATTTTGAAGTTACACAAGCAAACAGATAAAAAGAATCCCTCTCAAAGATTATTTACTTGAGCACAGACAGAAATGTCCCAGTTCTGATTGATTTTTTCTACATTTTTTCTTTTGTACCTGAATATGCCCCTGTGTGATATTTGGATGTAATGGCTTGGCATTACAAAGTGAGTAAGTGCCTTAAAGAGAAAAGGTCTCATTCAGTGATGGTTTCTAATAAGTGTAATTTGATTTTTCCTTGAGCATATTTCTTGGAAAATACTTCTCTTGCTTTGCTTCTAAGAAAAGCAATTTCCTAACATTTGTCTGATCATAAAATTGATTTGACCTTCTGCAAATAATCTGACTTTCCAGCAGGTTGCTGAACTTTTGGAAGGGCATTAGGTTGTTCATAGAACACAGCTTTCTCTTGTTTATTCTGGATAGTCTCTTCATATAATTTATGGAAACACTTCCAAAGCTTTTGTAAAAATACCTTCAAGGAACTGATAAAAAAAAAATGAAATTCCAAGGGAATATGCAATAACACATTTTAGTGGACATAGGGAGGAATAACTACCTTTGAACCAGCTCTATTTCTAAAGCTGAGTCTTGCACACTATGGCCCCCTCCTTCCCAGCATGGATCGCTGCTATTGAGCTCATTACCCTCAGGTTTTTAATTAGCATGAGCTGCAAGTGGCAAGATTTCATCTGCACCTGTTATGTCTCTGGAGAAACATCAGCACATAATTCAGGAGTGAGCTGGGCGAGTTACCTTAGCTCGTGCCCTGTTGATTTGGCAGGCATGTACGGGAAGATGAGGAAGCCGTCGATCCTGATATGGGATGAAGGGGCACCAGACACACACGGGTTACCTGAGAGAAAAACCTCCTGGGAGGGGAAGAAGGCCCCCAAGGCTCCACGCAGGAACTGCTTATTGAAGACAGGTACAGCTGAACATATTGCACTTCTCTGACAATGGCTAGATGAGGGGAAAATGTCTTTATAACGTTGCAGCCAATACAGGGTTTTTTTCTTAACATTCTTTCCAAAATTTCAAAAGCAAAGCTCTTGTTTGTGGCCACTTCTCACCAGGGCTGGTCACGGACAGTTTAAAATGTGGGTTTAAAGATTTTAGCTAATATTCTGGAAAAATGTTGCTCTCTCAGACTGGACTTTTAAACAAGACTACGTGGGTAGGACAGAGCCAACACATGCAAAATCAGCTCTGCGAAGCTCCCACTGTCCCAGGGACCAGCTGAGTTCCCTCCTCCTGACACAGAAAATAAAACCCCATGGCTCCCATCAGCAAAATGCAATTCAGCAAGTGGCAGCACACCAGGCCTTTATCAGATGGCAGAAGTTCTCCTCCTGGTTTGCTCTTCCCATGGAAGATGCTGCTTTAGCATCCGCTAGGAAGAGCTGTGTTGTCAGGGCTAGTTGTTTGTAGGAAGACTTCCTGATGAGAAATAACCCTCTAATTAAAGCATGGCTTTATTTATTTACATGTCATTCATTTGTAGTCACTTATTCAATTATAAATTACAAACGATAATTAGTTTTAGCTGTGTGTGAAATCTCTTCTGTGAGACTGCCACCATTGGAAGGTGCTCTCTGGGCTTGGAAGAGCTTCCCCAACACAGGCAGGTTCTGGCCCTGGGGAAGAGATGACTCTGGCTGTGGTGCTCCAATGCACTTAGTAAAAGACCAGTAACAATAAAAAAAATTGTAAGAGCAGGCAGCTAAATACACCTTCAGGAAATAGCAGGAAAAACTAGGCATCTCCTCCCTTCCCAAGTGGTAAGCATTAGATGTGGAATGTGTCCCAGAAAGATGAGGTAAACAACCAAGAGATCTCCCTCCCAACTGCGTGATTCTCCCCCTCTATCCTTATTCCCCACAAGCCCTGCTCTGGATCCCAGGCAGCCAGCACTGATGGTCACCCTGCTAAACCTCCTGCTGCTGCCTTCTGTGACTCAGGTCATGTTTGAGAGTGGTAGGAGAGGGACAGGGAGCAGTACCTCCAGGGTGTTCACTCTGGGAATCCAACGCTCATACAGGCTGTGCTAAAAAAAAGTTTCTTTTTTTTTTTTCTTTTGACACACTAATGTTGTCTTTTGCTATTGAGTTAGTGGTTGAAACAGTGTCACTTGTCTATTTGCAGCTCTCTGCATCTCAGTCCTCTTTCACCCACTGACCTGTGTCCTCAATCTCCTGAAGAGAAGCCCACAGCTGCTCGTGCCTCTGCTGAAATCCAAAAACTGACAGGTGAGACAGCACCCTCACAGCTCAGTTACCTGCCAGAGGTAACCAGCACCTCCTGCGCCTCTTTTACCTCTGCTGGGACAGGGAAGGGGGACGCGGTGGTGAGGAGAGGGCTGGGAGGGCTGGGAGAACAGCCCAGGAGCAGCCTCCTGCAGCACTCTGACACCTCAAGAACGCTGCCTTTCTGCATCAATGTGGCCCTGAGGAGTCCAGCCTGGGGCACAGCAGTACATTCAAATTCAAATCAAACACAAGACCAGCCAGCTCAGTCTCCAACACTGAGGCAGAGCATTAACTGCTCTCCAGCATCTCACTGGATTTTAAGATGCACAGTAGTTGCTCTTAAAGGGTAAACCCCAAAATATCCTGTCTCTTGTTCATTGCTGGACCATCTCTCCCCAGTTCCTGTATTCTCACTGCTACAGGCTCCAAAGGCCCTTGAATTCCATTTACTCCAGCACATGGCTGGAAGAGCAATTGAAATAGTGTTCCCCAACATCCCTGCTTGAAAGGAAGCACCCAGAGCACCCTGTGATTCTCTGGTCCAGGCTTTAGAACAGGAGAGAAAACAGAAAAAAAAAAATTAAACCCAGAAAATAATCAGCCAGACAGTTCATGAGATGACCTGCCCGTCATCAGACCTGTCCCCACTGGGTGGTCTTATCTTTTCTTGCTAAAGGGGAGAGGGTCCCTGGCTCTCCATGTAACACTACTGCAAGTGTTTGCTTCTCATCTTTAACCTCTGAGCGTTGGATCAGGGCCATAAAGCAGGCTCTGGATGCTGCATGGAACCCAGAGATGTGTACAGCCTCTTAGCCCCTGCCCTGTGTCACCAGTGGCCGCTGCAGCAGCTGGGCTGAGGCAGCACAGGCAGCCAAACAGCAGCAGGAATGAGCTGAGGGAAATGAGCAAACAGCACTGAAGAGCTAAAACTCTCCTGCTGTCTTTCAGCCAGGAAGGAAACCCACGGAGCCCTGCACAACACCACTGTCACACCACAATGAAAAAAGAGGAGCATAGCTGGGATCAGAAGTGACAAACTCCTGCAGCAGGGGATTACGAGCAGTGACTTCAATTGCGAGACAACAAAAAAACCTTGGATGAAGACAGAAGACACCTTCAGAACCATGACACAGGTCTGCAACTCCCTTGCAAGTCTAATCTGTAAGGAGGAGAACACTAAGGCACTGAAATTTGGGGTTGTTCATTACAGTGCTGTACTGTGCACACTGGGATATGCACAGAGGAAGAAATATCTGAGGTGAAAGGAAATAAAGGAAGAACTCTGCTGGGAAGCGAAATGCTGGGGCTTGGCTTCTGTTATCTAAAGCCACAACTCCAAACTGCCTGACTGATGATAAGAGATGTCACCCTCCCAGGGAGCTGGATCCAGGGAGGAAAAGGAAAGCTTTCAAAACAGCTTCTGTAAGACATTAAACCAGCTTAATAGCAAATCAGAGTGAAAACAAACATTTTAATTCTGTAACATCAAAGCACTGAGAGAGAACATGCTAAAGCAGAAAATTCCTGAATTAAAAGCTTGAGGTTTTAGTCTTTACACATTTGGCAAATAACCAGTTACATGAATAATGCCAAACCCATATATTCTGCAGAACATCCCAGGAAATGTTTCCTTTAGTCGGAACCCTGCTCTGAGCCAGCGCTGTCAACTCCCTCAGTGCAAAATCCCATTCTGTGCACATAACCCTGTACAATTTCAGCTGATAACCATTATTTTCTCCTCCAAAACACGGCAGGGGACACGTGTGGGCTGCTGCATGGCTACTGCTTCTCTCCCAAAGTGACCTTCAAGCAAAGGATGCAGCCTGCTTGTGTACACTGTAGTATTCATGGTCTGAAATTAGAGACGTTATGTGAGCAAAGCTCCTGAAGACCTCAGTGGAAGTTCTGCTGGCCTGAGGACTTGGGAATGGCCTACATTTGTTTATAAAGCTTTCCAGTGCATTGGGATACAGGGAACTACTGTGTGCAAGTGTAAAATTATGACTGTGAGGCAATACCACCATGATATAAATTATAATATAACTGCACTTAAAAGTGTGTTTAACACAAATTAGTTATATCAAACTAACACCAAAGTTCTAGACTGCTGAAGCTGACTAAGGGATCTGGATGCCCCAGATGCTTCTAATTTGAGTGGGAATGAGGGATTTGAATTCCTAAAATAGTGTTGAATGTTTCATCACTAACGTAGAACACAAAAGAAAAAAGAAAGCAACTGGCTTTTTAAGCCTACAAACCTGGCCAAAAGATTCTGGCAACATCTTATTAGACACATCTCTCCAAGAATAAAGCCATTAAAATTAGAGATTCAGAAAATCCTGAAAGTATTCCAAGTCCTGATAAATGTTTTTGGAAAAAAACCCAACAATTCCAACATGCTTTTCAGTAGATCACTTTGATCCATTTAATAAAAAATGTAATTGGGCTACAAAAGTCCGCTAAAAGAAAAATAGCTTTAGCACCAAATCCCATGTCCTGCAACTCAGAACAGAAACAACTGATCACCCAAGACCTGTCCTTTCACCTCAGTCTCAACCGCAATACTTCCATTTTTGAGCCTTTTTAAGAAAGCACAGAATTGGACTTCAAATAGAACAGATTTTCCTGGGCAACACTGTAAAATTATTTCCCAACAGAACCAAAATGCTAGTGGTGATGGAGAACCAGAGGGAAGCTGGTTACATGAACACATCCTTTTACCACTTTAAATTATGTTAATAACTAATCTACAAGCCAATATTATTCCCTTACAGATGTCTGCATGCCTGTCAAAAGATACTAAGAGAGCATCCCATTGGATTAAATACTTTCCAGCATTGTCGCTCCCTTAGTAGCAGTCTCTGTCTATTTTTGGGGACTTTTTTCTCCTCACTTTCCTCTCCTGAGCAGGGGTCAGACCCAGAAACAGCTCCATAGAAGCCAGAGAAGGTACCACCCACCTCCACACTGGATATTGGGAGGTGTTTCAGACAGCCTGAGGTGAGAAATTTCCCTTCATGTGTTTATTGTATTCAGGGAAGGACAAAAAGGGAGGAGAAGGCAGGGAAGCAAAAAAATGATTAGTGTAATGGGATTTGCTATTCTTGTTAATAGTTTAATCAATATAAACATATACAGAACCGTCTGACGTGCTTGCCATGCTCAAGTGTCTCTATAATTAGCTCAACACCCTTGAGCCATGGTTATATCACCTGCATCTCTACTACTCACTTCTGCAACAACAACAAAAAAAGAGGCAGGACTGGGATTTCCTGAGTCTAAAACTCAGCCATGCACCAGTGACCATGCCATGGTGTGTCCTGGCCGTGCTGGATACTCCAGACACAATGTGGATGTGACAGGTCTCAGGACAGGGGAGACTTGCTCAATATGAGCGGGATAATCCTATGGGTGCTGTGCCCCAAGACTGTTACACCAGACTTGCAGGTGGAGCCACACGTGCTTCTCACCTGCACTGGAGACTGCCCAACACTTCCAAGGCTTTGCAGATCACACACACCTGGATCCTGTGCTTGTCACACAGTTTTTCCTTGGAGGAATAACTTAGCAGCAGCCCCTGACTTGGGACTTCATCAATGAGGTACTGAAGAGGTGCAAAAGATAGGAAAGCACAGGCACAGCAGGATGAGGCAGAACTGGTCCCAGGGAGGTCACTGCACTGAGGCTGGTGGTGCCACACAGGCTTTGCTGAGTTTTGCCCTAGAGCATTTGTATTTGCAATTTGTACCATGCCAATTATGGGATGTTACTGGTGTCATATCACAGGACACAGCACGTGTTCTAAGGAGCCACAGGCCTTCCTTAAAATCATTTACCTTGATTTTTGGCAGAGAAAAGTTTGTGTTAACTTTTGCTTTCATCTCTCTAAATAGATAGTGCCAAAAGCATATATAAACATCCTCTTGGTGTATCAGTATAAAGCTCATTTAAAAGGCTTAAAACTGACTTTGAAATAAGCTGAGACGATCTCCAAACTGACAAGTGCAAGGCAGGGGGGGAAATAATCTCTACAAATGGCAGATTTCCCTGTGGAACAGCTTTCCCTGCTGCCAAGCTCGAAGGGGGGGATGCTCCTCCATAAAAATGCCTGTCCCCACAACCTCATGAGAGGGAAACTGAGTCATTTATAGCTGCCCCTCTGTGAGCACAGCACTGAAACAGTGACTGCCACAGGCAGCATCTGTCTGAGGAGCCTGGATTCCACCAGAGCACAGGAACTCAGAAACGTGAAGTCACAAGATTAGTTTGCTATATTATATCTAATTTATTTCAGCATTCCCTAGGGATGAAAAAAAAAAAATAGCAAAAGATAACTGTGGGCAATGCTGTCGTATCAGCTCTAAGACGCATGAGAAACCACAACTGCAAGAAACAGTGTCTTGTGGGTAGGTGAATTATTTTGGCCTTTTAAATATTTTTTTTTTTTAACAAGGAACAACTCATAAGTTTCCATGGTGCCACTTTGGATGCCCTTGCACTGCACTGTGTCACAGGTCAGCTCCTGCCCAAGGCAAAGCCTGAAATACCATTCCCCGCTGGAGTGCCAAGATCATCACTGCACAAACACAATCCAACAGATGCAAATACTGATAACCCACACAGGAAAAGTTCCATGCTTCCAAGGAGAAGTTGAATAACAATCCCCTCTTGCCTAGGGCCAGCAGCACAAACCTCAAACACCCACTGCTGTGGCCGAATCCTTGTTTCAGAAGAGGTCTCCCACTCCTCTCCCTCTTTTCCAATGGATGTGAGAACCTGTTCCCCTCTATAGACAGGGCAGTGAAACTGATTGGGGAATTACAGAGTATGACCCGGGGAAAAGAGAAAGCCAGGGGGTCTGGAGTCCTAATCCAGTGTTCCAGGAGGCATTTATATGCCAGACAGGCTTTGGATAATGCTGCTGACCGATCATCCCACACCATTTGAACGTGAACATTTCTGTCAGAGAACTCTTAACATTTTCAAGAGCTTGGGTTTAGGAAACTGAGATCAAGCCCATTAGATGTTAGTTGTCTCACCAACAGTCAGTTCTCCTAATGAGGAGGATTCAGTGAAACTGCTTTCTTGAAAGCTTGTTTATAAAGCAAGTCCAGAAGCCAAGCAAGAAACCCAGTTACCTTGGTTATTCCCTATTTGTAGTACTACTTCTGCTGCTTGGAGAGCTGTCAGAAACCTGTTCAACATTACTGCTCTCTATAAGCCTCCAAAACCATCATTGAGGGGCTGAGGCAAAGTGGAACAAAATCAGCAACTTGTACTTCACACACAAATTATCAAGTGAGTTTCAAGTTAGATATTGTGATTTACTTGCTGCTGCACACGCCCTCCTGCCCTGTTCTCCTCTGTGCTTGCACGTTTGATACTTGCTACTGAAGTCAGTTACACTTACACATTCAATACTTCCAAAATTGAAAACCTCTGGATAACCTGAGCTGTATTGCTGAGAAGACAAGATTCCCTTTCCATTGAGATGAGATTACTGGCTCTGGTTTAGTTAAATCGACCTGGATTCATGCTGGTAGATTAGTGTAAATCAGCCCTAGTAGAAGCAGAGGGCCAGAATGGATTTCCAGAGATTTAGTCCACTGGCCTGGGTAGGGGAGGACATGCATAGGCCATTCCTCACAGGGTTTAACATATTTTGAAAGAGTCACAGACCTCTCCCAGGAAATCTGCTTCAGTCCTTCACACTCCCTTAGTATCAGATTAGTTACTAAAAATAAAGTGCCCCCATTTTCCCTGGAAGCAATTTAGCCCAAAGATTCTTGTCTTAACTGCCAGGGTCAGGAATATCAAATTATTGCCCTTTTCCTTCACAGCAGCTGACAGTGTTTTGGGGAGAAATACAGTCTTCCCCTCAGCCTCAGGATGAAACCCCCTTTGTCTCCCCTAGCAAATCAAGCCTTTTGGACCTTGGATCAGGCCTCCTGCCTTCCTTTTCATACTCAGCCCAGTCCAGCTCAACTTTGAAGTACCCCAGGCAAAAGCAAATGCTCCTGCTTGCTGGATTATTGCCACAGGGGGAACAGTCCTGCTCATACACCTAATGTGCCTTCGCTGTAACAGCATGGTGTTGTTTATTGATGATCAGCTTGTGAGCCATCAAAATCTTTCATCCTTATTGATAAGTCAACTACATATGTAGCTGTTGGTCCCCAACCTGTGATAACTATAGAATAACCTATATGTCATTGAGAGTTTATTGCAATATATAAATCTGTATCAGCAGAGGGACAATGCACTGTCCCAGCTGCATGGCAAGCTGATTTTGGTGGGGTTTTTACCACCTCTCCACTTGCAAGCATCATACTGAACTCTAACCCTGCCCAGTGTGCTCACAGTCCTTCCAAAGTGTTGCCAGCTGCAAGTTTTAACAGCATGCTCTCTTGCCTCAGCTATTCCACAGGTGTAAAAAAAGGACAGACACAAAACAACCCCCCCAAAACACATCCCAATCGTTTTTCCAACCAGTTTTGCATCCAGATATTTTCAGCCATGTCATCATTATAAGAGCACATGTGAAGCAGCTTTAGAACTCAAACCTTTGAGTCTAGTGTCTCAAAAACAAAAAAAATATTATGCTGCCTGTTACTCATCCCCACAAGTTTTCTAGGTGCTCTCCAACTGAGAGAGTTGTTTGTTATTTTGTTATTTGTTCCAGTGTTTTTCCAGGAACCAAAGGTAAGCTGACAGGTCTATAATTCTAGACCTGCTTGTTAGCACCACTTCTGGACCTACAGCTCAAACCTGCACTACTGGGCTTGGTTCCAACAGACCACTTTAGCACATATTTAATTAAGAGGGAGAGACATCTGTGGCTGTAGAGGGGTTGAGTCACATGCCTGTTGCTACACATGTGCTTGGATGTTTTTCTGGTTCCTAAGAATAGATACATATAAAAAATCCAAACAAACAAAACCCAACCTAAGTAAAACAGAGACTTATTTTCTACAATGCTTATGACTTTAAGAATGGAAATAGCAACAAATACTAAATATTGACTTTTCACTCATCCTAGGAGATCATTCTCCAATGCCCTGCGATCATCCCCACTATGGTGACTTCTTTTACCACCATGCTGCTTCATTCTCTTGTTTTATTAGATCTCTCTCAAATCTCCCATAATACCTATTACATTATGCCTCGAGCACATTGTTCAGCCTTATTAGCCCTTCCTTTCAGGGAGATAATGAATTGATTAGATGTCACTTAGTCTGTCATGAACTGCAATTGACACCTCTTGCAGCAGCTTTCTGTGCATTCCAAGGGTGTTTTTATGCTTCTGAAAGACAGAATACTGACAGCTCTGGAGAGCAAGACTGAGCTCACTCCCAGACCAGCTCAATCCAACAGAGCTATTACATCTCCTGACCTGTAGCAATATCCCAGAAGGAAAGAGCACATTGAAAATGGTCAAAGGACAAGCACACGATGGTGGGACTCACCCAGACTCCCTTGCTGCTCCCTATTGTCCCCTCCAAATTTAGGAAACCTCTTCGAATCCCCGCCTAAGGCAGTTTGCTTAAACACAGCCCTTGATTTGAGGCTGGTGCTTAGCAAATGAGCCACTCACAGCTGTGGAGTGAGCTGGACTCCCCTAACTGGTAATCCCTCAGCTCTGCCAGTCCAATGGATAATTGTCATTGGAACAGAGTCACCTGGATCATCAGGTGCTGAGCCCCAGCCCTTAACTGGCATCAGTTTTGCTCTGCTGGGTTCTCCCTGTTTCTGTTGCTGCTTGTTCCTGGCTTCCAAGGCCAGGATGGATGTGGTCAGTCAGGTTTTCTTCCACATCTCTTCTGTCTAATTTCTTCGTTCTCTCCACATGAATCATTTCCCCAGATCGGCAAAGAGACCTCAAAGCACACTGCTTATTCCAGACTAAATTTATCTTATGCATACAGAATTGGGGAGGAATTCCAGCTACCAGAGCTTTCTTGCAAGCTAATTATTCTTCAAAGAAGTTTTAGGCAGTCCCAGGGAGCATCTAACTATTGATTTTATACTCTGTATAATTTCCCTGCAAAATGTAATCATTCTCCTCCTGTCTCACACTGTCACTTGTCTCTCAGAACAACCTGGGAACAATAAAATAGTGGGAGAGAGGGCACCAAGAAGGGCACCATCAAAAAAATATCTTTGTACAAGCAGAGTCTGTAAAAGCAAACCCAAGAAATGTCTGTGGACCTTGTTTAATATTCATCAGCCAGCGTAGGGTATAAATGAAACCCAAATGTAACTGTTATGAAAATTCAGGCTAGAAGGAAATCAAATGGAGACAGCACTCTCAGTATGCTGCCATTACAGAGTTCCTCATTTCTGGATTTCTGGCATAAATGTACCACAGAGAGAAATGTTATTGAATACACTGGTTGCTTACAAAAGGCTACGTTTTTATAGAAATTCACTTATTGGGGAAAAAAAAAAGAGAGAGAGAGAGAGAGAGAGACAGAGAGACAGAGAGAAGGATTTGGCAATCAGAGACTCCAAGGAACTGGCCTAGTATAAATCTACCCCTAACACACAATTTTATGGAACAACAAAATAAAAATGGAATTGAGACCAGCACATCTTAAAAACCCTGTTGTGCAATATTCAGCTGGGGTTTTTCCTCCGTGTCCTTGCACAAGAAAGCCCTGGACACATGATTAACTTAATGAACATTAAGAATGCCTTTTGGCTTCAGAAAGTTAGCACCTTTAAATATACCTGTAATCAGAATATTCAAGCAGATACTGAGTTCCCTGCCGCTGCTTAATTCCTGTGTGTTTGCTAGGAGCTCCAGCCTACTTAAGGACACCATGGAATTATCCTTTGGTACCGCCCACTGCTGAGGGACAGGCAGGCTCTGGAGGGGCCAGAACCACCCTTATCACAATCTGACAACACAGGCAGGAAGATAAGGGCTTGTGAGGAGGGAACAGGGAGAACAGGGAAGAGCAGTACTGCTTTGCCCACGTCAGTGCTGCCAAAACCCTGCGATGTAAGATTAAGCCACTCCCTGAGTGTTCTAATCAGGACAGAGCTGCACAAGGCCAGCTCCATGAGCTGCCTTTGGGTCTCTGTTGACCTTTGTCAAGGATTTGCTCTTCCCTCCTGTTATGGCCATGACAGGGTAAAGAACTGGTTTGGATTTCTTCCATGCCTGGGATTAAAACCTTGCAGGACCTGGTTGGCTCTGAGGCTGTGCCACCCAAACTTGAGCCTGGTTTAATCAGGCTTGGCCACCCCCTTTCCTCTAGAAGTCAAATCACAGTTGAGGTGGGAAAATGAAATGCTTTAGAAAGTAGCACACACAATTACCATTTGTGGTAGGTTTTTTTTTGTTTTTGTTTTTGTTTTTGTTTTTGTTTTTACTAGTTTGTTTCAGAGATTTCCAAGTCTTTCCTGTTTCCCTTGAGAAAAATTCTTAACAGAAGCTATTTAATGGCAGAAAAAGAAAAGCTATTATCACCTTAAAGAAAAAAAAAAAAGCAAAACAGCTGAGCAAATTTAGGTAAAGCGTGTCTCTTGCTGCTGCTGCCAGGCTGAGAAGTTGGTGCTCAGAGCACAGCCTCTTTTCGTATGCCAACACTTAGCTATGCATCCTGGCATTCATTATTTACCAGCCTCCATGTGACACAGGGCTCTCAGAAACAGGATATTCTTCAGCAACGCAGACAAGAACTCAGCCTCCAAATGTTCCCAGTGCTTCAGGAATGGCTTTGATTCTCAGTGGTCTGAAACACAACTGTGGCCATCCCTGTTCACAGCCACAGCAACACCAGTGGGCTCTGCTCAAAAGGAAGCTGGTTTGAGGTGGAAACACCATCACAGAACTGGGCTGCTCTGTGGCACATTGTCTGAATTTGAGTCAATTCCTGTTCCCTGACTGTCTGGCTCCCTTGGAAATCTGCCAAAATGGAAAAGGAAATGCAACACCACCAGAGGAAGGGAATGGCCAAACCCACATGCGGAGTCTATCATTAAAACCTTAAACCCAAAGTTCCAAATCCAAAGGCTTAGAGTGATGCTTTGAACCCTCTGTGAGGAGCATTAAAAATGACCCAGTTTAGAGCGACTCTAAGCAGCTGGAGCCCTTTCAGGAGGCCTTGAACATTCCCTGTGCTGCTCCAAAGCATCTCCCTTACATTTGGGAGTCCACTCAAAAAGTGAGAATTTGCACGATGGCAAGAAGTACCCTAGCAAAATCCTTTTAGGATTTAAAACACATCTATTTTCACATTCCCAGCATTAACAAGAGCACTGTCTTCTACACCTTTGGGCACCTTCATGCCAAGAAATGAGGGCAAAGCTGCACAGATGCTACAAGCCAAAGGAGAAGACAGGCTGGGGAGAAGCCAAGCTTCACCCTGGAGCATAGTGACATTTCAGAACATTATGCATGGGAAGGTGCCAGTCCAAGTGATGATCTGCACAGTGCCTGGGCTGGAAAAGTGAGCCCCCATATTTCTGTAATGGTGCAGCTGCAATTTCTGTATGTTCTCATAAAAGTAGGAAAATATGAGGAGGACAAAGGGCTCAGAAACTGCCCAAAACAATTACATTTCCATCCTGTTACCCTCAAAGAGCTGGCCCTGACTCTGAACCCAGGACTTGGCTGTCTGTGCTGTCCCAGTGCAGGGCCTAAGAGGTAACCCCATGCAGTTGTTCAGAGATGTCAGGCTGGACAGTGCTTCTGGCAGCTGGAGATGGAACTGTGTCAGAAAAGCCAAGCTTTCTTTTCTGTGGGCTTTCCAGGAGGAAACCAGATCTATTGAATAATTCCTTTTGCATAATGTAAGTGAGGTTTGGGACCAGATACAGGTGGGAGAGTGGTTGTTGCTGTCTCGAGTCACTCTCTGTGGGTCTCAAATTGCATCAGTGAGCTTAGCAGTAAATTTCAGTCTCTGTGTTTCTTCTATTCAAAGCCTCTCTGCTGACTTCGATACGGCTCCTCTTGCACCCCTCCAACTCTAAAATGGAGTTGGCTTTTGACTTCTATTTTTAAAAGTTCTATTTGACTTCTATTTTAAAAAATGCAAATCTGCATGTATTTCTATCCTTTGGTTTTTTGTTTTTGTTTTTGTTTTTGTTGTTTTGGTTGGGGGGGTTGGTTTGGTTTTTGTTTGTTTTTTTTTTTTGTTTTAGTTTTGGTTTGGGGGGCATCAGGGTCTGCAGGTATTATTCTTGTCCTGCACACAGGACAACTCAGGCTTGTAAATATGGGAAAACAGGCTTCTCTGCCATATTTGTCTCTGATTTGATCTGTTTTCTTAGACCACTTTTCCTGCACTTCCTTACCCACCCTTGTGCCCTCACTACCAGCTGATACACTGCTGAGGAAAGGCAAATGACACTCAGTACAAAACTGCAGAGTAATTTCCACAGAGCTATTTCCAAAAGAAATTGGTGTCTTGGCTCCTCCAGCCTGGACCGACTGGCAAATGATGTGCCACCTTCTGGGCTGTCCTTGAACAGCTGAACACAAGGGCAAGAGGAATGTCAAATCCCCAGCCTCTGATTTATACCCTTAGCTAGAGAGGGATGACAGGAAAATTATCCACACCTTCCCCTGTACCAGCATTCTGCAGGATGACAGACCTGAGTGCTTTTCCAGCAGACTCCTGGCTGTGCTGGTCATCAGCTCAAAGCACAAGCTGCCCTTCACGTGAGTGTCACTTTACTCGAGAAATATGCAGCGATCTGGGGTTTTTCAGCAGCTGTACCACGGCGGGCTCTGTCCAGGATGAACAAACACCAACCCTTCTGATGCCTGTAAGCTGATGGCACCACGGAGCAGGGAAGAGAGATGCTGCTTTACGCTAAGAGAAAGAGCAGCACCCTCCTGTGCTCATGTATATTTATTGCACTGCAAACTCAGAGCTCTCTCGCTGCTTATCAGCACAAAGCATTTTTTGGCCGTCAGCCTCCTGGGCTTCTTTCATTGCATCCTCCTCCAGACTGTGTTTTCAGGGCTGGAACTTTCCTGCTATTCCTCTAAATCCTGCCTGGTTTCTCCGTAGTATTTCCTGCTTGTCAGTGTGTCTCACCTGCTTCCTGCCCGTCGGATCCTGCGGTGCAGGTGAGGGCTGGCACATCCGCTCGGCATTATCCGAACCCCTAAACCTGGTGCAGAGGGTGCTGCCCGGGGCTGCCGGCACAGGGGACGGGGAAGGTGTTCAGGACAATCCTCTTTTCCTGCAGGTTTCTCCCGCGCAGGCTGCCACCTCGTGGGCATCGACTGGCACAGGCGTTTTCCTGGAAACTGCAACTCCCAAGAGCAAAGAACTCGTTACTGTCAATATTCTGCACTGATGGTCCAAGGAAACCGCAACACTTCGGGTCCCCGGCTTGGGAAAATTGTAGAAGTGTAGAGATCATAAAGTTGTTCAGCTTCTAACGTGGTTGGTGGGATGGGTTTTTCCATAAAAATGAGAGCTCTAACAGGCGAGTGTTAGTCAGAAACAGGAATATTAGAAACAGCAAGATTTGTACACTTCTTACTCAAAAGCTACATCCCTGCTGCCCGTGTCACTGTAGGAGCTCCCTGTATGAGTCAGATTTCACATTTCTATCTCTTGCATGGTGAGAATCTGCAGTCAAATCAATGTAAATATGTCCTCTGCTTTTTCAGGCACTTAATTTACAGCATCAATCAAAATTACTGAAAGTTAATTCTGGGCAGATTTGGAGTGGGATATTTAAGGCCTGTGTAAATTGCTTTTAAAATCTGCTCATTCTTATGATGCTGGATCAGTTTATCATAATTGAACTGATTTTGTATTTACTCTGACACCACTGGAATTTCCCAACAGTGTGACAGTGTAAGGGGTTTTCATCACCTGAGAAGAGCCCCTGTGTTCAAACACATGCTGTTTCTCAAACAAATTTAACTTTTAACCAGACATAAATCCTAATTTCATGATGTTGTACCTCTTTTTCAGAAATCCTGAAGTTCAAAACAGTTTACCTGATGAATAATTCTGTATCTGCACTATGTGCCTAAGGTGAAGATACGTGCTGGAAGAGACTATTTTGATTTCAACACTTTCCAAATCTGGTCACCAGGAAGAAAAGGAGACTTGATTTCCCCTCATCCTTATCTTCCACCTCCAACTGAAGTTCTCAGTTTGCTGTGCTGAGGTAATTCTTCCATGACAGAAGTGGGCATTAGTCTGTTTGGAGAAGCAGTCCAAGCATTTTTACTCCCCTGGGATCATTTTGCAGTAGCATTCAGAAGTCAGAATCATCCCACATTTGTTTTTCAAGTCAGAAATTAAATACAACAATTAATGTTTTGTTTGTTTCTGGGATGTTTTATTTGGAAGGTATAGGGTGGGGTTTTTTTCACTTTCCACACTGCCCCTGCATAAGGATACTCCAGCTGAACCATCTGTCCCTGAGCCAGGGGTGCTCCAGTTGAAAAGGGGTCAGTCACTTCAGGTTAGAGAAGATGGTGAATATTCCTGCTTCTAGGAGAATTTTCTTTCCATCTCCCTTGCTTTGTTACTACTCCAGTACTGCCAAAAATGACTAAATCCTGGGGACTTACTAAAAGAACTTCTGACAAATGGAAGACTTATCTCTGGAATAGTCTGGACCCTGTATGCAGTGACAAGCATTTGAAAATGCTTCATGGGTAGAGATATTCCTGCCTTGCCTTTTAAATAGAAGCCATCTCCCTTTTTTTGACACACTGAGCAATACACGTGGCATCCTAAATCTGTTTTGTCAACTGAATCCAGGGTTTTTAAAAATAGGCAGCAAGATTTTAATACAGCTCATCACATTATACAGAACCAGACACCCTGCTTAGTCCTCAAAGGCTCGATATTCCCCATGCACAGCCCACACGGAACTGCTCCTGTCTAATTCCATGGAATGCCAGCCTCCCATTGGCTCCTTTCCTTTGATACCACGGCAGAGCCTGCTCTGCCTGAATCCTGAGGGAGGACACACCAGCTCTAAAAACTGCAAGCTTTTCTGTTCAGACTGTCTTTGGCTGTTTAACGGCACCAAAACATCATATTTTGATTTTCTTCCTGGAAAGCTAGTTCTCCAAATCTGGAAATGCTTGCCTGCCGGTGCAAATTCAGTGTCAGCTTTTTGGACAGTTGCAGCAAGCAGTGTAATTTGTGTGTTAGCATTAGAAGTAGGAACTTAATTTTCTGAACCTCCAGATGGGCTGATCAAGATGAATTTTATGGGTTTTTTCTGTTGGATAAGTATAATTTTCACCAGCACCAAAAGGTCCCAGCAGCCTGCTATACTATTTACTGCACAATAGCAAGAGGAATGCTACATGGTCTGGGGGCTGAGCTGACAAGGCACGATGGATGACAAAGAGAAGTCGCATCCGTTGGGAGTTGTGTGACACAGCCAGCTCCCACGGGTCAGAAATCCTGATCCTGCACCCTGAAAACCATGAAAGCTCCAAAAGCATTAGAATGTTAAAAGAGGGGTCTGTATGTAGTGTTTGCTGGGTTATTTGGAGCTTTTAGGAGGCACTCTGTCACATTCTCGGCATTTTTCCAAAGCTTTGACAAAAGCGGTGCTCTGCACCAAAAGGGATTCGTGTGAAACCAAGGATGGCTCTGCAGTTACCTCAAAAGACAGCAGAGCTTCATCTTTGCTTCAGAATACAAAATAATAATGACTTCCACATGATGCTGGAGAGTTGAGCCTGCAAGAAAGACATCAAAGATCCTTACTCCTCCTACCCACTGCTGAGAGCGGGCACCACTGAGCATGGCAGATGGCAAATTTTGAGACAGCTCCATTTTTCACCAAGGCTGCCAGGAAGGGTAGAGGGCTGAGGGAAGAGGAACAAGAGAATGGGTGAAATGAGCAAAGGTGAGTAGATATGAGAATAGGGGGAAATGGAAGAAGATGATTAAGTGCAGAGAGAAGCTACACTGCTCCCTCCCTTCCCTTGTAGCTTGATTTCTGCTGGAGGTATGCATATTATTTAAATGCCCCACAGCAAGCTCTGCTACTCACAGCCACTGATCCTCTGCTCAGGAATGAGGTAGAAAGGAAATCTGTCTTCCCTGAAATCAAACTGGAAGTTCCAGGGTGCAGTAGAGGAACACAGCCCTTCCCAGCTCTCCTTTATCCTGGTCCTTTACAGAAACTTGAGAGTCCTTTAGAAAAGCAGTTTGTGTTTTGAGGGTAGGGACAACATGGCAACACAGTCACATAAAAAAGATACTATGATGCCTTCCCAGAGAACCTTGTTATTTCACACTGTAAAATATACTAGGCGACACAAAATAAAACTTTAAGCTTTGAAGCAAAAACTTCAGAGGTTGCTGTTCCCAGAAACTCTCTCTGGAAGAGTTGAAGATCCCTGGGTATATTCTGGGAGCAGAATTGTCCAGATCCCCCTCAGTATCATTCTCTCTCTTCCATTTCCTCATCTACTTCCTCAGAATCCAAGCCTTTACTTAGACTTGCTACAGGTAAACCACAACTAACTGGAGTTGCATAACAGGTAGAACAGATTAAGCTAGAGATAAAAACTTCATTTCTAAAAATTAAAATAGGTCCTGAAGATGGAAGAATTTCAGAAACTAGACAAAGCAGAGTCATAAATTCAAAATACACATTATCATGCAAATGTGTGAGTGTACACATATGTGTATATATTTGAGTTAGGAACAGAATACTGTAAACAAGAGGAAAATTATTCCAAGAAATAAATAAATTTTACTGCTAGTGTGCTGCACTGGAGACCTAAGTGGACTAATTTCCTGGACTAGTAGTCATGAAGTTGGTTTTAAGTGTGAAGGACACTGTTGCAATCGATAATTTTCAGCCTAAATGATTCCATTGATCTGACAACCTACTGCTCCTGTTCTCAAATGGGAGTGTGTCACATTTGTGTGTCACCTTTTTAACAGCTTGAGAAGTTTTTTATTGCAACAGAGACAGCATAAAATTCAGGGGTTAGCTAGGTCACCTCTTAGTCTTCATGAGAATGGTTTTGTCACTGCCTGTGATCCTTACATTATTAACAGGACACAAAAGCTGAGAGAGGAGAGACTGGCAGACATGGATGAGAGGTGTGTAGGAGGTATGGAGGAGGAGAACTTGGAATCCATCCCTGTCTTTTTATGCCAAAGGGAACCAGACAGGGAAGCTGGCTGGAGTACAGCCTGTTATCAGCTCTCATGATTTTGAGGGTTGCATAATTATTTTGTTAATATAAAGACAAAGTTTTATGACTCATGTAGTCACAGAAGACTGAGTGATCTTTTGAAGACTAAAATGGGGCAGCATCTCCCAATGTGATGGAACATGCTCAAACAAATCCTACTGAGGACAAATATCTGGGTATCTTCTTTGGGGTTTACCATTCCATGTCCTACTTTGTCTCCCAGCAGCAAAGTACAACCTCCTTTCCCAAGCCATTTGAGGCTTTGAGTCCTATTATGCAATGCCTATGGAGAGCTGAGCAGTGCAGAAGAGAGGGAGAGTACTGAACAATTGAAAGCTGAAATAAACCTAGGCAGATGTGCAGCCAACGAGAGTAAAAACACAGGAACGCCTTGGCCCCTGGAAAAGCAAATTAAACAATAATTATTCCCTTTCTCTTTTGGATGTCATTAAAAAGTCTGTGTCAGTCCAAAAGTATCCCCAAGAAAACACAAAACACAGCTAACTGTAGGGACCACACAATTTCTGGAGACCCCTGGGCAGCAGGGCAACACCAGTTCAGAAACCCATCTGCCACAACAAGATACAGGTTGTTCACTAAATATAAACAGGGCTGACTGAAGAGCCACAGGGGTGTAGTTTAAGCAAATATTTGGAACCTTCTCTGTGTGTGTTAAGACCTGCTGCTTCCTCTGCTGCTGTGTGTATGTCAATGAATGACTGCCCCCTTTGTACTTTTCACAAGCCAACTTTAAATCACAATTAATAAAGGCATCTGGTTCTTTCAATCATTTCATTTTACTCAGAGGAGACAGATATGACATAGTATCGCTTTCAATAGCTGCTCGGAGAGTTGCTCAGATAAAAGGAAGGGCAGAGAAAACACTGCCTAATCACATTTCTCCTGTAATCGTGGCTCTCGGGGATCTTTTTTCCAGCAATGTATAACTGTCACTTTAGCCTACAAGCAACAGACATTTTCCTTTACCATGGGGCAATGTAGGCACCCTTGAGATAACAAGTCATAGACCTGAGCCATAAAAAAACCCACAACAATGTAATACTGCAACATAATATATAACATAAGATACAGCAACTATAACATAATAACGCAGCTGTTTTAGAAATCCCCACCTGACCGATCTAGAAACACTCATGGCTGCTTTCATTTGTGCCCTGCGGCCAGTCTGTAGTGGCGGGACGGTGTAAACTCAGCTGAGCAGGGAAGCTGAATTGTCCGTACCGCTGGATCTCGGCATAACCCAGCTCCCTTTCGCCGGCGCAGCTCCACCTGACCACGCCGTGATGCTTCCAGCCTGCGCTTTCTTTTTGAAACTAAAAGCGGGGGAAGACCCCGGTGGCGAGGAATCCCTACACAGTCACGGGCTTCACCAGCACGCCGCCGCTCAGAGGGGCCGGGGACCGGCGGGAGCGCGATCCCGGGCTCCCCGAGCGCCCGCGGGGCGGTGTCTGCGGGCGGCCGCTGCTCCGGGGAGGGGATGCCGGGCGGGCGGGGAGGGGATGCCGGGCGGGCGGGGAGGGGATGCCGGGCGGGCGGGGAGGGGATGCCGGGCAGGCGGGGAGGGGATGCCGGCCTGGGAGGGCGCTGCCCTCTCTCGCTGCCACACAGCGCGGCCGTGGCGGCGCGGGCGGGATGTGGGCATCGGCCCCTCTCCTGCTCCTTCTCCTGCTGCTGCTGCTGCCGCTGGCGCGGCTGTGTCGGCGCGGGGCGGCGCGGCTGGAGCCGGCCGGGCGGGCCGTGCTCATCACGGGCTGTGACAGCGGCTTCGGGCACCTGCTGGCGCTCCGCCTCCACCGCCTCGGCTTCACCGTGTTCGCCGGCTGCCTGTGCCCCGGCGGGGACGGGGCGCGGCGGCTGCAGCGGGAGGCGGGCGGTGCCGGCCGCCTGCGCGTCCTGCGGCTCGATGTGACCCGCGCCTGCGACGTGCGCGCCGCCAAGGAGCTGGTGCTCAGCCACCTGCCCGAGCGAGGTGAGGCCGGCGGGCCGGGCGGGGCGGCCACGGGCGGGGGACTCGGCTGCCGGCGGCGTGAGGCACCGGCGGACACGGTGCCGCCAGGACGGCGGCTCGGTTCGCCCCGGGCTGCTGGCAGGGAGTTGCCAGAGAGGGTCAGCTGGACTGTCACAGCTTGAGGATAGCGAGCACCGTCACTGATGGGCTAAGTGCGGTTACCGCTATTGGTAATGACAGCAGGGTTTTATTAAAAATCCCTTGGTGCGGACACGGACTGGCGCCTGTCCGAAGGTGCCGACAGTGTAAAGCGGGCGCGCCGCTCAGGGCGCCATGGGTGATGTTCAGCTTTCCACCGGGAGAGGAACTCCCCGAGTGGGGCGTCCCTGGAGGCCCTCTGCAGGTACCCAATAGAAGAAAACGGCACAGAAAGCGCAGAACAACTCTGCAAGCATTGGAGGGATGGGAACGTGATGCGTTTCTGGGCATGACTTGTGAAAGGAAATAGGTACAGGAAATAGATACAGAAAATGCAGCGAGCGCAGCTGCCGTGCCATACCAAAGCAGCTGCTTCTTGGAACCACTTGAGGTTTGTCAAGCGAGTCCCTGGAGAGGTTACTGAAAGGGAAACGTGTCAATTATACACCCTACAGGGAACATGCACCCAGGGGAATGGATAGACTTAGCTCCAGAATAATTGCAGACAACCTAAATCCTGGGTTATCCCTTCAGCACATGTGACCCAGTGCAGGGGTTGGGGCCACAGTCACCTCCTTTCCCACTGGGACTGCAAGGTGAGAATTATCCAGTGTAATTCTGGGATACGCTTGGTGCAGAGCAGATTTCCTCAGGCTCAGAAGTGAGGTTCCCTACAAATCACAGACAAACACTTCCTGCTCTTACAGGGAATAAAAGTGGAGAATGATAAGGAAATACAAGGCCTCTGCCTGCCTGGCTCATTAGCACATTGGGAAGGGGATGGAATGAGAAGTGAAGGAAGAAAAAGCCTAGACACTGCTCATTAAGCACATGTATTTATGGTCGATCTTGACCTTTTTAAGAGGCAAAGCCTTCCCCTCTCAGGCCTTTCCTCAACCTACAGACAAACACAAATGTCTCCCAAAAGCCTTTAAAGGCTCCATGGGGATCAGGTCACTTGGAACTCTGGATTTCACATAATTTATCCTGCAATTCCAACAGCTTATGCTGTCCTGCAATGATCAGGCCCATGCTGCTATGTAGACCCTGGAGTCCAGAGTCAGCACTAAACTTGTGGGTTGTCCTTGCTGCTTACAGATTGTGGATTTTCTTTCAGATCAATTCCAGGCCCAGGCAGACACTCAGCACGGCTGGTGTGGAATGCAGCAGGCACACAGTGTGTGCACAGTGGTGTTCCTGGGCTGTCACTCAGGCCCTCATACCTGGGACACTGGGCTGGGCAAGCACACACATTTTGTGAAGCCTTTTTCCATGGCTGGGCAGCTGTGCTGCTGCAGAATTTTGAGGGTATTCTGCAAAGGCAGAAAAGAAAAAGTAATTTTATAGATCCAGGTAGCACATAGGCCACATGAGGAAACTCACATTTATCGAGTATTCTGCCTTTTATTAAATACGAAGGCGCAAAGTTGTTATTTTAATGTCTGATGTTAATGTTAAAACTACAAGTCTTCTATATATTTTCTAAAATAGAGGGGCACAAATATTTATATCTCAATTGTAAAGAAACTGTGATAATACTCATGTAGACTATAAGCAAAAGACTTCAAAAGTTAAGAGTGTTTGTTTTTGGCGCCTCTGAAAATAGCTATGTTTTTTCTTTGGCATTTTACCTTTATAAAAACAGTTTCAATTTCATGATTAAACAGGAGGTTAGCTCTCATATGAACCAATTTCTTTGTTAAAGATAGTAATTGTAATTTTTTTACATTTGGGTCAAAGATTGTTTTTAATTAAAGTCTTTTTCATCAGGAAAGAGAATTCTCAACCATTTGTAATTGCATTAATGTTCTGAAAGAACCTAGAAGGTAAGAAAAGTATGTGACTACACAGAACGTGTTATGTGCTGCACATAGTGTGGGCAGTGGAACATGTGCCTCAATGTGTCACCAGTTAAACAACCCTCAGTGGTGAAACCTTAGGACATTTTCCCTGGTGGACACTGGACAGTCACATCCAGAGCCTACAGCAGAGGACTGACCAAACAGGAAATCAGCTGCAGCTCAGACATTTGTGATGAGGAGAGCAAAGGGTGGTGGGTGGTGAGTCCAGTAGGCTGTTGTGAATAAGCACTGGACACATAAAAAGTCTGCTTCTGGTTTTCGCACAAACAATTCAAAGCGATGTAGGGATCCAGTGGATTGTGCTGAAAGGTTACAGGTCCTTAAAAGCGTGAAAGCATACACCTTTTAAGTAGCTGCTGGCAGTGTTCTGTATGTCACTATTAGCTTGTAAGTACTGTGGGATAGTTTTCTGTGTTTCTGTCTCTCCCCCCCCACAATAGGAGAATTCTGTTCAGCAATTCCCCATAGAAACTGAGAAGAGGAACCTATGCCTGGGAATCACTCGGTATTGCTTAGGGATTGTTCCCTCTTTTTTTGCCATTTTAACTATAATCAGTTTCACACAGGTATGAAAGATTTTAAACTCTAAATTCTGATCACCAAAATATTCCTGTATCATTCCTAGAATAGTCACTTGAATTATGCCAGGTCTAATGGTAAGTGTGCAAAGGCCACAGATCCAAGTGAAACCTCAGAAGCTGGACCAAAATGAAGAGAAAGCAGTTAAATGATGATTGCTTTTTGCATGCCTGTGTTTAAATAGTTCAGAGCAAATCCTGGTAAAGATTAAATATTCTTTATGATTACAGTATCATCCTTTCCATGGACTGTGCATCTCAGACTAGTGGGGCTTTTAAGTCACCTTAATCTGCCTTTTTCCTGGGCCTGGGATAAGTAGACATACAAAAGACTAAAAGAGACTTTCTGCTTTAAGTAGGCTATTCAGTATAAAATGTACACAAAAATGTGTAAAATATCCAAATAAAATCAGAGTATCAGGAATAAAATACAGTTCTTCCTACACCTTCTAGTTCTGCTATAACCATAATTAGCCCAAGCTCCTCATTATCTTCTCTCTCTGTTATACAAGAGTAGAAATCCAAAGCCAATATGAAGTAGACCAGGACTTCAGAGCACAGTGATTTGCAATTCTATTAGGCTCTGCAGCAAACCTCGGAATTTTTCTCATTTTCTTCTGTTTCAAACCAGAATTTCTCTTCCTTTTCTTGCCTGTTGTGAGTGGGTGACATTAGCTAGCTGGAATGGAGGGATATTAGTTTTCGTCCCACTTCCTACTCAAAGGTTATTAAGTACTCTCTTACATTTAATTATGATTTTCAATTCATGGGATTCATCCATGGTACAATATTTTAGTCCAGCCTCCCTATAGAAAGAGATTTTCCTTACAGTGAAGACAGTTTCAGCATAATATTCCAAGCAAAGGATGGTGACTCATGAATGGATGTAAATATAACTCAGGAACCTCATCTGGCCTGCTACCATTGCCACAGACAGATTGGGTTGTTCCCTCTCCTCATTTTTCCAAAGGAACAAGGCAAAGCACACTTCCCTTCCTTTGGCCAGTTTCCTCTAGTATTGGTCTGGAATCAATCAGGGAAGAGCCTGTCATTTTCACATGGGCTCAGGCTTAGAGGAGAAACTCCAAAAATCAGTGATGCCAAGAATACTTGTTGGAATTTAGAGAGTGTGGCAGAATTCAGGTATTATCTGAGTGTTGGCAGCAACACTGAAACAACCTGATTTTCAAAAGGTTTTGCAAATCTGCAGCTGGATTAACTCTAATAGGAGCAGGACTTTAAAGAGTTTCTGGGAAAAAAAAATCAGATATCTTTTAAGCCAAAATAAGCACTTTGAATCTGTGCCTTTTGGTCAACATGTTGTGAAGTAGAAATTGTTGGGGAGCTTATGTGTTCTCCAGAAAGCCTCACTAATCTTAAGTTCAGTTTCCTAACGTGATTCTCAGATCCATGGCTATATCTTTTAATCTTTGTTGTGAGGATCCATCTTCCCAACACAGAGATCAGTGAAAATTTCTGTGACATCCAGTCCTGCTTTCCAGTTTATTTTTTCCATGCCTGCTGTAGCATAGTCTTAACACCTCTCCTCATAAACTGTGATTCAGTTCTGTTTTGACAGTCTGACACACCAAACATCAGCTGCTTTTTCCAAATGTGTCTCTGCATGGACACTGAGGAAATGCAGCGTCACTCTCAGCTGTTCAATTCCTGTGCCTCGTCCTTCAGGATTTCCATCTGTATTTCTTAGCTTACCTGTAATTTACAGTATGTTTTGAATGCACATTTATAGCATTAATTTTTTACCACAAACATTTCAGGACAGGAACACCAAAACAGATTCAAGTACCCTGAATACAGAGCTGGGCAGGTAGTGTCTCAGGAAGTAGGAAACATCCTGAGAAAGTGGCATAAGGAAATAATGTACTGTTTGTTATTTGGGTAGAATTTTGCGAATTGATTCAGCTAAACAAAGTGGCAGAAAACATTCTGGAAAATATCAGAACATTTCCCATTTGGAAGTGCCAAAATGTTCTAAGAAAAAATATGGTTTGCTTGAGGGCAAACAAAGTGTTTTGACCTGACCGGGTGCAAAGTGTCTTTTTGTGTTTGACTTCTCTTTAAAAAGTCTGTTTGCATTTAACTCAGGCCAATTTTTCTCCTCGTGGCTTTTGATTTGGCCACTACACAGAAGGAAGGAGCCATTTTTTTGTGAGTTCTGTTGATACACACAGGCTGGCCTCACCAGCAGCCACCCGGAGGCTTTGAAGCACATCAGGCAAATGGCTGGAGAGAAAATTTAAGCCTTGCAAGCTAAAATCTGAGTTTCACAGTTTGGAGAAAGAGGAAGAAAATCAATTGTCTAAAGATTAGTGGGTGTATTTCTGAAGGCCTGATGAAATCAGGGGTATGTGGAGCAAGTGTTCTTGCTGTGCTGCACAAGGTGCAGTGGCAGAAGAAAAATTACTTTTTTTTTTTAAATTAGAAAAGGTAAAGCTGAAAAGATCACAAAACAGCTTTTGTTGTGATGCCAGGCTTTAGTTTGGGTTGTGGTTAGCTAGGTTATGTAAAAATAATCCTGAGTACAGAAACCTCCAGCTTTGAGCAGAAACAGATGGGGTGTGCAGCCACTCAGCCCATCTGCAGATCAGATCATGTGCAAGTACAAAAATACTGATAATTAGCTTCTGCAGAGAGCTCTCTAAGCCATTGATCTGGAAGCATTTTATGGGGAGGTAAGTCCTGTGGGAATGGGTTCCATTTTAAGATGGAGAAATAAAGCCAGAGAATGATGGAAAGACACAGAACAATACAGCACTTGCAGGGGAAGAAGAAAGTCTAAGATGCCCAATTCCATGCCCAATTTTTAAATCTATTTCCTCTCCTCTGTCTGCTCAGATTTGGGGCCATGGAAAAGAAGTGAGTCCAGAGGAAACTGCAGCATTGCTAGGGCAGCAGTCTGTAACTAAAGGTCTAAGAGAGGTCTAGTGTCAAGGATTGCTGGGTGACAGGCTGCTGAATAGCAATTGATTTCCTTTGGAGGATAGTTATCCAAGTTCTGGGTGGTAAATTCCTGATTTTGAGTGTTTTGCTCTGCAAATGAGATATTCACTAAAAGAAATCAGTTTCTTTCTCTGTTTAGAGACCAATTTCATTAGATAATACAACTAGTGTGTATATATATATGTTGGAAAAGCTTACAGAGGTCTGCTTTACAAACTAATTAAAAAAAATTCTGTTTCATTTTTAACTACTGATGTGAATGAAATCTAATATTGGCAGTTCTTGTCAGGGCTCTGGAAGGACCAAGATATCATGAAGTTATTTCAGTTTTGTTGGAGAGGATCAGAAAGAAAAGGGTTCAGCCCAAAGGTTTCTGCAGTGCCTTCACTAAGGTGATCAAAAGTCCCCTGAGAATAACTCTGCTGCCACAGGTACAGGACGCTACATCTGGGTCAGCATCACCCTTGCCCCAAACTCTTGTGTCCAGAGAAAGAAAGGCACTAAAACCTGCTCTGCCTCCCCAGAAACCCAGGCTTGGAGGTCCTGTAGAAGACATGACAAAACAATTATTTGCCTTGGGCACCTACGAGGATTCTTTACCGGAAATGCATGAGCAAAATTGTCAAGGCTGGCAGAAGTAAGCTGCAAATTCAGCTGTTTCAGTGCCAGTCAGGCTGCCCTGGTACTGCTGAGTTACAGTGTTGGTCACCCTCGCAGTGCTGTCAGTCGGGACTGGAGGACGGGAACAGAAATGTTTTCAGAGGCACAGCATCACTCCCTGCTTTGCTGTACGTCCTCAGTTAGGGGCTGTGCAGGCAGGAACAAATCAGCACAGCTCAATCAGCACTGTCAGCTCCAGCCTGTGAGTGCTCCCCACTCCAACACAGCATTCCACAGCTGAGCTTGTTAGCACTGCACAGGGCTCACTGCTGTGCCTTTGGGCTAAGGGGCTTCAGCTTCCTGTCACTGAGCTCTGGCAGAACAAGCTTTGCTGCCAATACATTTCTGCTTGTAAACACTGGAATTTTTCTGTGTGTCAGGGGGTGGGCTCCTTAGCACCAAAACCTGTCATTACATGGGAAATAAAGTTGTTCAAAAGCACAACATTTAAAAAATACTGTAGCCACTGACCCTGCTTGATTACTTTACCCCATGTTGCAGCCATGTACCTGATTGTGGCTGATTTCAGAAGAAATCAGAGCTCAAATCTTGGAAAAAGATGCAAGACTTAGGCTCTTAAATTAGTCAGGCACTTTGAAAATAGTACCTCTTAGCCTTTAGACTGCTTAATATAATTTTCACAAAGCTGCTCATAACACACAGTGGGATTAAAGTAATTAAAATATCATGGTAGACCACATTGGCAGTAATATGTAGTCTCCCAGATCATGTTATTCATAAATATCTTAAGACAGCTATGGAGTGAGTGATTATTAAATAGCACTGAGACTTATAGGAAAGGTCTCTCTGACCATGGGAGGTGGGATTGAACTGAATGATCTTTAAGGGCTTTTCCAACCCCAAACTATTCTATGATTCCATTTAGTCCAGATTATGGCCACAATGGCATTCCTTCATTAAACAAAACATGCCTGCACTTTTAAGTGGAAAAGACAAAAATGTTGCATAACTCTACAGTTTCTTCCAAGGGTCTGAATCAGTGGTGTTGCTTTGTTATCTAACAGTGGTTGCTTTGCAGTTAAAGATGCTTGCTGAGTCATTTCTCTTCCATAGGTTTCTGGGGGCTTGTCAACAATGCAGGAATATCAACATTTGGCGAGACAGGGTGGCTGCCTATGGAGACATATGAAAAATTTGCAGATGTGAATCTCCTTGGGAGCATCAGGACAACTCTGGCATTTCTTCCCCTTCTAAGGAAATACAAGGGTAATGCTAATCCACTGTTATTTAGAGTTGTAGAATAATTAGCTTACTATAATCAGGGTAATGTAGCATCGATAAAAGAGGCTTTAATTGTCTCTCATTGAACTGAAATGACAGCTTCCTTCTGTGTGGCCCGAAAGAGCAACTTGATCCTGAAAAGAGGGTGAAGTCATAAGGGGAAAAAATATCTTTAAAGGTTCTGTCTTTACAGTACAAGGAAAAAAGTATTTATAAATAAAGATTTCTCTCACTGTTTGGCTCAAAAAAGAGAGGAAAAATGTTTACCATAGATCATTAAGCCCAGGCAAGCCTTTTTAAGCACTGACGATCAGAAAACACAAAGATCCATTAAACTGCCTAATTTCATTATTTAGGCTTTACAGTTTTATTGTTTGGCAATTAGGAGAGGAGGAATGACCCTACAGAGGCGAACTAGAGACATCCAGCTTCCAGTTCCAGCTCTGTGAAGCCTCTGTGACCTTGGGCAAGAAACTTCAAGTATGTAGAGGTGCATGGGTATCCATTGAGATAAATGCAGTTGCATGAACCTCCCTACATGTGGGCTTTATCCTTCTTTCTGAGAAGGAATTGTTCCATACCCTCTGCAGCATGGCAGCATGTCTTGGGTGCTTTGCTGTTTGTTCCTTATCTACCTCCATCTGTGTTTGGGGAAGAAGATCCCCTCTTCCTTGTCTGTTCTGGCTCTAGGCTCTTTAGGGTGATGATTTGTGCTCTCTGTGCAGCATCAAGCACAGGAAGGGGTAGGTTTCACCTGGAAACCCCAGGTGTCACTGCTGCACAAACTGCAGGTAAGGTAAAAGCATCCCTTTTTTTTTTTTTTTTTTTTTTTTTTTGGCTATTCTGTGTCTTTCTGCCTGGCTGCCTTTGGTTGGTGATATTGTGACACAAGAAGAAAGAAACCTCTAAATACTGTGAGCTGGATGTGTTTTTGTAGAAGACTGTGGCATTGTGTGTACCCAGTGAGTGTGTTATGTGGCCATTACACAGGGAGACATCTCTTTTCCCTGTCATGTCCTACTTAATGCAGAAACTCAGTGATGCTGATCCACCAGAGGCATTGCTCTGACCCCGTAAATTGTTACTTTGAAGCAAAAGGGACTTTTGTGTGAGTGATATTAAGCACATGCATAAACCTTTACAAGGTTTGGGTCTGGATGGCTGCACACACACCTCAAAGCTCAAAGGAGAATTTTGTATCTCTCTCAGGGCTGTCAGTGTTTCTTTGATTACCTCCTGCACTGCATTTTCAAGTGCCGTCTATGTGGGAGAGGAGGCCAAGGCACTCTAGGGAAGAATCCCAGGAAGAAGCCTAGATTGCCTGTTGTCCTTCCAGCAGGACAGCTAAAGCTTATGTGTTTGGGGGCATCAAGTGACCTCTCCAAATGAAAAGCTTGAATTACAGATATTAGAGCATTCTCCTGGGTAAGCTGGGTTTCAATTCACTCAGGAACAACGAGAAGTTAAATGAGGTGTCCCACATCTTGGGTGTGTGCCCCAGACCACTCAGCTACTGGACAAAGGAGGCAGAGGTCATCCTACCCATGGCTTACTGCCATGGATGTGCACCCATTACAAAAAACACTTCAGAATTATTAATACAATTATTAATACTTGTAAAGGGAGGTAGTGCTCTCCAGCCTAGGACTTGAACATTCTACCCTGAGAGGAGCAACATTTCTCTATCTTTTCCAGCTGGCCAGGCCAACTGATAGAGCATCTTGACCAGCAAGCTGGTAGTTATTTTCCTCTTACTGTATATAAGGTTTATTTAGGATGCTGTACAGGAAGGCAGGGAACCTAATTCAGAATGACAGATAGCACTGCATTCCCATGATACCTTTGGATATCCCCCAACCCTATTCCATTTGGTGAGATCTGGGCCCCAGATGTTACCTGCATCTGTGGCAGCAACAGGAGTGCAGCTGTGTTCTCTGTTTGTCAGTGACAAGGCCATCTTCTGCCTCACCTCTGGTATTTGTATATCCACACTCAGACATTCCTTACCCCAATGGTAGAACTATGTGACAGAAGTTTACAAGGAAACAATGGAAATGAACCACAGTCCAGTGCCTCAGATGAGGAATCTCTGCTATTTAAGGCATGCCTGCCCTCAGCAGGAGTTAGGAGGGGAAAGCAGCAGAGATCAGGGAAATCACTGTAAGGTACTGTAAACCTGCACACATTCGGCAAGTCACATTTCCTCGGTGAAGCTCACCACTGGACAATCTGGCTTGGAGTTTATACGCACAGTTATAAAACCAGGTCTCAGTGCAGAGACATCATTAGCACAGGAAAAACTGATAATAGTGACCATATATCCACCTCAGGGAAAATCACCTCCCCTCTCCTCTGCAGTCCTTCTCCTCTTACTAGCACAGTCTTTTACTACCATTCTTCAGTCTTTAGGGCACTGCTTTGTTTCCATCTTTTTAAATCTATCTCAGGCTCAGAAGGAGTATGCAGCACACTGGGAATGTATTAACGCTTCATCTAGTCCAACATCTGTCACTAGGTGGAAGATTTTTGTGTGAAGTTTTCTGCTTAACAGAGCTGAGTGCCCTTCTGTGCTGGGACTGCACGCTGACACTGCCCAGTTTTGGCACAGTGTGCAGTAAAATGGTCTCCTGCTAAACACCACATTCTTAGCAGCTCAGGAGACTGAGATGAATTGATTCCATTTTAAAGACTCAGAGTGAAGTTATGTTGTCTTGTACTGTTTTCTTTCTAGGACGTATTGTTTTCATGTCCAGCATCATTGCCTATTTTACTTTGGGAAATGGCATTTATTCTATGACCAAGGCAGCTATTGAAAAATTTTGCGATGCTTTAAGACTGGAAATGAAGAAGTTTGGTGTCCAGGTGAGTGATGTAACAAGAATCTGGAAACCAGGTTAGTGATGTAAGGAGTTTTGTGAAACAAAGTAGCAAAGACAAAAGATCAGAGCTGCATTCATGGGTGCAGCTTCCTTTTGGGAAGAGGTGGTTTTTCTCTGACTAGTCAGTCAGCTGGAAATCACTGGGAATAGCAGGCCTGGGTGATGTTTTTGTTCTGAGAAGCTGGTGGGTAACAGGTCTGTGTGTCAGCACTGAAGCTTCCACCCTTTCTCCACATCCTGTGCAGTAGATAAGCTTCCTGACACAGGCCTGCCTGAGCTCCCAACAGCAGTGAGGAACCCAAATGTTCCCTGTGGGGCAGCAAAGAGCCAGACACTGAGGGCTGTGCAGCCAGAAGGAGGCTTGTCACTTGCCTGAAGGGCTCTTTCTCTCCTCTTACAACACCAACTCCTTGGTTTTTGTGAGAACAGCTTCGCTGCAAGAGGCAGCATTGTGCGGAGTAATTATGTTTTTTATTCTCTTAACCTAAGAGGCTCTAAGAGTGCTCTTAGTGCTCTAAGCAACTCTAATAGTCAAACCTGAAGCTTAGATCACTAAGTAGCTTCACTGGGCTTTTTCCTTGGAGTCACTCTACTGCTGAAACCCTTTTCTCAAACACTCAAAGACTTCCCTGGCAGGTTTGCATTGGTGCACTGTTCATGTATACAGATTTACAGCATTGTTCATTAGCTTTGTGTTGGAAAATATTGCAGCTATGCATCTATTAGCTACCCCTGTCAGATAAATATGAAGGGCTGTGCAAGTGACTTTACACATCCTAATACCACACAGCACGATGAAGATTTCTGCTGATTAGCTGAGGATAATCTCAAATGCATGGAAGGGCTTAGTTTAATAGGTTAGCTACTCTGGTTGTTTTGGGATTTTTCTTGTTCCACCTCTGCAGTAGTCCCAGCACACAACTGAGTGAGCCAGGCTGACAGACGTTTCTGGAGTATCTTTGAGAGGTATTTTTTTGTTTCTCACTGTATGCAAGATGCTGGCTGACATTTGCCTGAGAACCTGCCCTATGGAGAGCCTACAAAATACATGGTCCTTTTTCCTGTGCTCCCTTGCACTGCTCTGTCATCCTCTGTCCTTTCAGGAGAAAGGTGCACAGAGGTGGCAAGGAGCATTTGGAGCTATGGCTCTGTCCCACTGAACTCTGGCCAGGCAAGCTGACAGCCTGCAGGAAACAAAAGGTGTGTCTTTCAGTGGAAAGGCTGCAGAAAATGTGAGAAGGGCAAAAAACCAAACCATCTCTCCTTCTCTCCAAGCCAACTCCAAAAAAAGGAAGCTTTCAGAACCCCTTTATTAACAATTAATGTGGGCAGTTTACTATTTGGCTGATACCAAACACTTTTCTAAATAGCACCAGAAGGGAGAGCTCCTGAGGATGTGTGTGACAAACCTGCTTGAAGCAGCATGAAGCTGTTCCAGCTGTGCACACCATCCCTCTGCTGGAGTTTGTCTGCATCCCTTCCTTCTCCCTGTGCATAGGACCTGCATCCCAATCCTCCTGAGAGCAGCGAATCCATCACCATGCAGGCCAGCAGGCAGGGACTGACACAGGTGGGAGCCTCTGCTGGATGGCTGAGTGTAGACATCAGGGTTTTATATCATCACAGACTTCCCAGAGAATGCCTGTCACATCCCCAAGTCTCTGACAGAGCTCAGCATGGGCTTTCCTCACCTTGTGTTGCAGTCTTTAGAAATCAGGTCAGTTAAATGCCATGGAGCTTTTAATGTTGCATATCTACAAATAGTTTGAACAAGGCTGCTGCTAACTGAGGAGCAGCACGTGTGCTGTGAGTGCTCAGCCTGCTCCAAAACTGCCTGGAATACTCAGAAGGGAGCAGAACAGCAGCAACACACAAAGAAAATGTGTGGAGCAGCAAAGGACTTGTGTGCTTTTCATTTAAATCTATATGCACAAATCTACAGAAATTTGCTAGTGACTTCAGTGAGAGGCAGAGCAGGACCTCTGGCCCCCCTGTTCTTTGCTGACAAGACCTAGTTTACTTCTAATTACACCTGCTTGAGGAAAACAGCACTTCTTTCCCCAGGACCTGATCATTTTCTTTGATATCTCCTTTTGTCCAAAACTGGGTCAAAAAATTATTAATTGCAAGGTTCTCCACTGAGCAAAAAATCCAAAGTACTCCACTTTGGAGACATCAAAGTCATCCTGAAATGCTTTGTCTCAGTATTGTCAAAACATTTATACCATTAAGCATTCTACAGCAATCAAAGGTGCTCTGTTGCATTCTGTGAGGCTGTGCTGACTAGTCAAAACAAGAACATTAACATCAGAGCAAAATGAGGAAGTCAGAATAAAGCACCTCTGCAATCTTAAAATATTTCACGGGAATATATTCGATTTCAGTCAAGTTTCCAGGGTTAAAATTTCAACAAAGCAGCATTTTCTGGCTGGCTGTAGAGAGCTTTTGATCTGTGTTACTGACTATAGTATTTAATTGAATTCACAATGACTGATTGCACCTTGATAAGTTGTTTTTTTTTTTTTTAATCTCGCTTTCAGGTCTGTATTATCCAGCCAGGAAATTATGCACCCTCTACAAAAATTCAGCCACCACTCAGTGCTGAAGAGATC
The DNA here is from genome assembly GCF_029207755.1 of Chamaea fasciata. Classification (NCBI taxonomy): domain Eukaryota; kingdom Metazoa; phylum Chordata; class Aves; order Passeriformes; family Sylviidae; genus Chamaea; species Chamaea fasciata. The sequence continues at coordinate 6,742,542 of NW_027094088.1, read as the reverse complement.
TGGAGTGAACTGAGTGAGGAGGAAAAAGCTGTTTACAACAAGGAGTATGTTCAAGAGCGGGTAAACTTTTTCAACAGCATCCTCAGTGAGGGAAGCACTAATGGCAATGAGGTTGTAGATGCTATGGTGGATGCTCTAACATCTCCTGCACCCAAGGCACGTTACATGGTGGCAAAGCTGAAGGAGAAGGCCCTGGTGTTTGTGTGTGCTCTGTTCCCCACTGTTGTGATGGATTCTGTTCTGTCTTATGCCCTGAGCAAAGTAAAACTTGCGTAGCTTACAGTGGTGCTATTCACTGGTTCAGGTGAGGTGGTTTATAAAATGTGAAAGTCAGAGCTGAGTTTAATGCCCCCATGTGTCAGTACAATGACACCAGTTAACCAATACAAACTTTGGAGAGTCTTCCTAGTCAGAACTGTCACTGATTGCTAGGGAAAAACATACAGAACCCTGTGTAAAATTAAATCATTTGTTTAAGTAACTTTATCTCTCCCCTGTGGGAAAACCCCATCGACTTAAGCCTCTTTGGTTATTGCCTGGAAAATTTAATACATCTTTTTCTAGAGCAATAGCAGGTTATTGTGTTACAGACATGATGCAGACAAAATGGAGTGTGTCCTGCAGGGCCAGCTGTACACCTGAAGTCATTACAGCAGAGATGAAAAACCCTTACTTGTAGAAACCTGAGTAACCATTTATTTAGGGGTGATAGGAAGAGGTTAATGGAAAAGTCATAGAAATGAGCACTGGTCCTTGAAATACTTTGAATGGAGTTAAATGGCTGTAGCAAGTTAGGAAGTCTTGAAGTTCTGAGCAATCTGGTTTAGTGAAAGGTGTCCCTGCCTGCAACAGGGGAGCTGGAATTTGATGATCTTTAGGGTCCTTTCCAACCCAAACCATTCTGTGATTCTATGAATAATAAAGTTGTAATATGAAAACATTGTTTTGGCTAACTACAATTCAGTCCTTTTTCAGGTGTTCTGGATAAATCTGTAACAAAGCCAGTATAACACAGACTTCAGAAGACAAGTTACATGTTCCATTTATAAATGAGTATTCAATCCTGAATAAAATCTATCTTTTATCTAATGTCTGTATTAATCAAGGTGTTGATGTGAAGTGTAGCGAGAGAGCTAAACACCAAGGAGATGTATCAGTATACTTGGAGCTCAGAAAGATCATTCACAGGTTTGGCTGCTATTGTAAGGAATAAGGTCTGAAGAAAAGAATACCTACTAACAGGAAAGGGAAACATCAGTGACATTTATCCATGAGATAAATAGGTACATTTATCTATGAGAGTAATTAATCACAGTAGCTCCATTAACACTCTCCTACTAATTGCCATGGAAAAGATTGCTAGTTTACACATACAGTTTTAAATTTGACTTGGTTATGGTATGGCACAAAGTCCAAGAACTCTGGGACCCAAAGATCCCAGAAGAGCTGGTATCAGCTCTGGTGGCAGTGATAGATACAGGGCAGCAGCACTGAGCATTAGCTTCCCCCATGCCAGGTCTCTCATATCAAATCCAAGACTCTGCTGTAAGTTGACACAGTTAACTTTTTCATCTGAAGCAGAAATTGCGCCCTGTACCTGGGAAGCCTTTCCTAACATATTTAATTAATTACTGAGAAAATTTATGCTCTCTCCTGGTGGGTAATTTGGGCAGTGTGAATTAGGAACACAGGCGAGATGAGCCCACAGAGTGACAATTCCAGGCTCTCTCCTGGCACACTCAGCAGTGGAACAGCCACTGCACCTGTTGGAGATTGTGGAACATGTTATTTCTCTTTCCAAATGCTGAACCCATCCCTGGAGCTGGCATTGGCAAGAGGACAAGCCTGGGCTCCCAACTGTTCCACAGACTGTCAATAGCAGGATAATCAGATGATTATCATCCCTCTCCTCATTTAACCACAACTGAGCAAGGCCAAGCAAGGGAACGGGAATGAGGCTTATTCCAACTGAACCAATCAATTTCTTCTATAGGAATTCCCCCTGCTTGACCTCAGGGATTTCAGCAGGCCTGCATTGCTTTGGAAGCATTGCTTTCATGCTCTTAGCTGTTCTTTCTGCAGATTACCCTTCCTCACAGTAAGCAGCACTGGACTCCACAAGCAGCTTTGAAGCCCAGATGTTTCTCCATCAGGCCCAGGGTACATGTGCTGATCTCTGTCCCCAAACCAATGTCGCTTTCCATTACACTGTGTCACTGCCATTTGCATTTCTAAAAGCTACTGCACTAAGTTGCTGGGAGCCAGCACCAACCACCAGATCTGCCTTTACAGACACAAAGTAACTTCCAACTGGAAAATCTTTATTTGCTGGGTATGGGGTGAAGCATGTGATCAATATTTCAGTAGCCTCATGTAACATAAGATGAAAAAGACTCCAGAATATTTATTTCTTCACCTTGAAAACAGAGAACTTGCAGTGCATAGGATTTTAAGCAGGATACAGTGATAGGGTGAGAACTGATGGGACAAATAAGGCAGTTTGTATTTTCATTGCCATCTCTCCACCAGCCTGGAAGCTAACTGAAAACCAGCTACAAAATTATCGTCTTTATTCCTTCCCCTCAGCTTTTTAACATTATGATCTGCAGATCATAATGTTAAAAGCTGAGGGGAAGGAATAAAGTTAAAAAGTCAAAATGTTAAAAAGAAGTAATAAAGAGAGTCAGAGCTTGTTATTAACAGAACATCCCACTGAAGTCATCTGGAATCCTCCCACTGAGTTCTGTGTGTTCCAAGGCACAGTGTTAGACAAATAAACACGAAAATAAGTAGCAGAAAAAATTTCAGAATCCCTGGGTTTAATAGAAAAGAGACCCTCATAGGAAATGGTGATGGAAGGGGCACAGCCTTCCCTCCTCCACGAGTGCCATAGGGTACAGAAGCTGCAAGATCAGTAACAGGAGGTTTTAGTGAACAAACTTTGCTAACCAAGTCAGTGATGAGCTCTGAGGACTCCCAGAGCTGGCAGCTCTTCAGTGAACTCCTGCCCTGCTCTGTGCCACTGGAAATCTCCCCAGACTCTAGGGATCCCAGCCCTCATCCTGGCCCATATGGTACCTGGGATGCACAGTGCTGGACTGCCCCAGCATCCCTTTTTAGTTTGCCATATCCCTGCTGAGGAGTACCTCCCTCCGAAATCACCTTTACCTCACCTCAACAAGTGCAGGGGCATACAAGAACTCTGTATTTACAACATCCCAAAAAGAACCAGTTTTAGGAAAAAATTAGGTGACAAAGATAAAGAAACAAAAAAAGCCCCCTCAAAACCCCACAACCAAACCAGTACTGACATTTCTGTTATACCTGAAATACCTCTCTCGCAAAAGCCAGCTAACCTGCTGCAGACCCTTTCCTGAGACTATTTTTCTGTGTAGCATTCATCTCAGATGCATTCAACAGAGAATTTCTTGGCAAAATGCTTCATTTTTTATCACTATTTGTCTTTATAAGCCCTGCTGACAATTAGGGATTTTCCTTCCCTTGAAAACAACCACACCGAAAGAGACTCAGCTTTCTCCCCAGGTCTCTTCTCCAAGGACAGAGAGTATCAGGGACCTAGCAGTTATTCCATGGATATTCTCCTTGATGAAAAGGCCTATTCCTAAGAGTGCATATTAATTGTAGAAAGAATCAGTGTTGGTTTTGACATTAGGCAACTGCAGAAAGAGTAAAAAGAAGAGTAAAAAAAGCTAAACCAGTTGAGTAAGTTTTACATTGATCTGAGTGATACCAACAGCTTTACACAGTGGCATCAAATCCAGAAACAGAGCAGATCCCAGGAAATCCAGGAGGAGGAGCTGGGTGGTACCTGCCAGCACAGTTCTGAGGCAGCTGTGCTGCTGCATGAAACAAAGATTGTCTCAAGGAGACTGTTTCCCTCCCTTGAGAGGGCACAGTTGGAGCAATGCCCCCACATCAGCTCCAAGATGACCTTCAGAATTAGCCCAATGTGTAAATTTGTGTCATTCTCCCAAGGTGGCAGGTCTGAATAAGGAGATTTTGGGTGGAATGCACCACACAGCAGATTTTTTTTTTTTTTTTTGCAGTAGCATCAGAATCCAGAGAGATGAATAGCAGTGATAATTACTTCCACAGTAAAAAGGCTTAAGTAAAAACCAGGCAATCCTCAAGCACACCTTGCGACTGAAGTCAGGCTGTCACCAGCCCAGCTCCCCCCGATGTCAGCAGCACTCCAGTGCAATCCAGCCCGAGAGTCCTTGAGGTGCACAGCCTCCCTCCAGAGGTCAGCTGTGGGACAGCTGTAGCATCCTTGCGCTTTGACATCCACAGAGAAAACCCAGCACAATCCAGAGACAGCAGGTGGAACAGAGGATGGCAGCTGGATTGTTCCACCTTTTCCAAGAGGGACCGTGTAGTGCTCTCAGCCTGGCACCTTCAGCCTGGCACCAAACAAAACTTCACAGCCTTTGCATTTCGAATAATTGGAAGCGCCCATTCAGCAGTGAAAGGTTTTAATGTGTAATTAGATGATTTTGGAGCTGCAAAGTGATCATGTCAGTAATGGGGGTTTTACCTATCATGGGGAAGAACCTTGCAGGAACAATTGAGGTCAATGTTTAAGAGTATATAAAACAAGGAGGAAACATATGCTCCTCAGTAATAAATGTTCTTTGGAATAATCTTGATTTGGAAATGATTTAGTGGTGATCACATTATCAGACACAGTGAGCAAAACCTATCTGCTGTGGGCTTCCCAGACTGCACTCATCCAGGGAACCATAAAGCCAGTGGAGAACCTCTTGGATTGTCCCACAGGCTCCTTCCTGGCTGTGAGAGATGTCCCCACGTGGGAAGGGAGGGGAGCTGCTTACAGCAATTAAGGACAGAGCAGCCTCAAGGCTAACTCACTTACTGCACAATTTCATTTCTGCTCCAGTGAAATGCACAATTCAGTACAATTATGGTCCTGGTCAGATTTTTTCTGTACAATTTTAGTCCTGGTCACATCACAGCTGTGGGCAGCACCGCCCTCAGCCGAGGACTCAGGCAGTGACACACCTGGGGCTGTACCAGAGCACGTGGACACTGTGCCCACATTTGTGCTGTGCCTTGTGCCCCAGGTTTGGCTCTGGGAGCTGCAGGGTCTGTTCAAAGCTCGGGGCAGTTTACACCTTTCCTCCCTTAGTGCAGTCAGTCACATTTTTACCAGCACCATACCACTTGCATTCCTGCAGTAGCTTGGCACTCTTCCAAAACTGAGCTGTCAGACAAAAAGAGCCCGGCAGCCTGGGGCTTCAGACCTTGGAATAATTTTCTCTGGTGAGCTTTATTTATCTCTATAGGCAGGGAATACTCTGAATTTCTCTAAGAGGATTTTAATCCTATTTATTTTGGAGATGTTGCAGTACCCTAATACCAGAGCAGCACCTCTGCTCTTGAAACCACATTGCTTTGAACCATCCAATATGATGCTGAGCTGCTGAAAAAGGGATGTTTTGCTTCTTGCATCACTAATCCTCATTATCATTCTCAAAAAGCTCATGGAAAATTGATCACCATGAGAAAACAAATCAAGCATAAAAATCTAAACATATACACATGCAGTTACATGCACATTCACATTTGGGTTAAACTACCAAGTACCCAGACTGGTAATAGTGTTTCCACAGCTTCCAGAGAAAAGGCATGTAGATGTTTCAGACAGGATCTTCAGTTATTTTCATTTTGGACTAATCTTCAAAATACACATGCTAACTTTTCTAATGGGAATTTAATGTGTGCTGCTCAACAAAGTGAAAAAGGAAAATTTACCCTGGGCCTTTGGCCAAGACATGTGTATCCTTATTTGTGGCAACAGCAAAAGCAAAAATCTTACACAGAACAGGCTGGGAAACATCTTCTACTGTGCCATGTCTGCATCAACCATTGAGTGCAACCAAGGAGAAAGAGAAGGGCCTGGATGCTATGTTTTCCAAAGAGGACAGCAATCCACCAAGGCACAAGGGCATCACTACCAATGCAACCAATTCACACCAGAGAGTGCTAACATGAAATAGCTGCTGTAAAATGGCACTTCTTGCAGGGTAAATAATGAAGCTATATGCTAAAAGAATGTTTTCTCTTGTTGTGACTCACCACACAGTCCCATGGCTTTCATCAAACGCCTTTCCATGCTGTTGGACATGCATCCAGCTGTGTCACCACTTTCCTGGCAGAAGAAATTTCACATCAAAAACCAGTATTTTTTTTCTTTTCAATTTCCTAATTCTAGGAGTGATTTGCAAATAATTCAACAGACAGGCACGGCCAGGAACAAGACAGGCAGTGTTGCTGCAGTTACCCTACACATGACTACTGAGCCTGCCAGGAGCACTGAGGGTTGGGTTGTGGCATTTGGAAACTCGGCACTAAAGGAAATGGCCAGCAAGGAGATACAGAGAGCTTGGGCAGTCCCAGGGTTAGTGCTGTTGCCTTTCACAATGACTTAGGCTTCACTTGACAAGCTCTGAGCGTTTTCCCCCATTCACTGGCATTTTTCTCCCGTTGATTCAGGTTTCTCTGTCCAGTCTGGACAGTGAACGATCACATTTGCATCCAAGCTCATGTACATTATTACGCTACACAAACCCCGCGGGGCTGGCCGTGCACTTGGGTGACACGCAGACCTTGCCACTCCATTTTTTGTGGCAACTCCAGTCAAGTCTGGAGCTGAAACAACCATACAGCGTTGCTTCCCACGGGGGAGGAAAAGAAAGCTTGGCGAGTAAGTCAGCTGCAAGAAAAGAGAATCCACGACACCCAAATCCTTCCCGTGTGCCCGCCTCACCCCCGGCGGCTCGGAGGGCGGCGGGGCGCTGGTCTGTACCGAGCTGAGGGGACCCGCCGGCGCTGAGGGGACGCGGTGGCGCTGAGGGCACCGAGGGGACGCGGTGGCGCTGAGGGGACGCGGTGGCGCTGAGGGCACCGAGGGGACGCGGTGGCGTTGAGGGGATCCGGTGGCGCTGAGGGCACCGAGGGGACGCGGTGGCGCTGAGGGCACCGAGGGGACGCGGTGGCGTTGAGGGGATCCGGTGGCGCTGAGGGCACCGAGGGGACGCGGTGGCGTTGAACGGCCCCGCCGGCCGAGGGGAAGCGGCGCCGCTCACCGCCTCGCCCGCCCGACGCCGTTGCCAAGGAGACGGCCATGGCGGCAATGGCGGACGGGGCTCCGGCGGCGGCCTCGGAGCCCTCGGAGTCCGCCAGCTCCTCAGATGAGGCGGACGGGGGTCCGGCTGCGGCTCCCGAGCCCTCGCCGTCCCCCTGCTGCTCAGGTGAGTGCCCGGGGCTGCCGAGGGTCGCAGCCAGGGCGGCGGGGCTCGGGCGCCGCCTCCCCGGCGCTGCGGAGGGGCCGGGGCAGAGCCCGCGGGCTGTGAGGGCTGAGCGCAGCCCCGCCGGACGCGGACGCGCTGGACATCGCCCCCCTCACGGCCCGCACCTCCCGCCGCTAGCAGTTACCTCAGTTTGGGTGTCTGCACGGCCACACCAGCGCGGTCTGCGCAGGAAACACTGTTTGGGTCATCACCAGCTCTCCAGCATCCTCCCCTTCCAGCAGTTTCTCTCCTGTTAAAGGCAGTCTCCTCTACAGGCCGCCCGTACCAGCCCCGCATTTATCCCTTACCTGGCTTCCCCAGGGCCCTGGGCAGGAGTGTTCCTTGTTCCTGGGCGCAGCAGCACCTCATCCCCGACTCCAGAGGCTTTCCCGGAGCTCGGCTGTGCTCCTGGCTGAGGAGACGCCTCCCCTGAGCCCCTGTCCCCGCAGGTGTTGCTCACAAACCCGAGTGCCAGGTGCTGGCTGGCCCCGAGGGCTGCCTGCCGCTGGCAATTTGGGCTCCATCACATCCCAGTTTGCACGGATACCGAGGTGATTGGAGGTTGTAAGGCAAGCTGAAGACAAAAGGATGCGTATCTTTAGATCCAACCCAGCCATAACTTCGGGACTGACTTTACAGCACTCAGGACAGGGCCCCGTTTCCAAAAGATCTGGGCTGAGATCTCCACATGACATTGGAACCGGCTCAGTTCAGACCTAAGTGCCCATCACTGTGCTCAGCTGTGCCTCAGCCCAAGGCAAGGCATTACTGGAGAATTAACACCAAAAAACTCCCCACAGCATTATTGGCTATTCATGACACTGGAATTCAGTTTTGGGATGATTTTGCTGCATCATTCCTATTAAACATTAGTCACAGCCAAAAATCGAGTGCAATTATTCACATAAAGCTGTAAATATAGCATGGCAGTGTTACCATAATGGTTCCTTTTATACTGACATATTGGGCTCGTGCTTATCTCTCTGCCCAGCGTGCAAAGGGATTAAATTTAGAAAGTGCTCAGCTATTTTCTCCCACTAAAGATAAAACACATGAAAATTTTGTTTACTGGTTTGTGAATAGTGATAATTAAAGGCATGTTTTCAACTGGAAATGTTGAAACTGAAAAACATTGCAAACTTTTAAGGAGGAGTCACAAATGCTTCCAGCAGCAGGCAGGCACCAGGTTTTGACAGGGAATGAGATCACTGGCCACCAGAACTTCCCTCTCTATCAATCTACCTCCATCACGGCTTGGAAAGCTTTGTGGGAAAACAGGAATCCAACTAAAATGATTTTCTTAATACCAAGTGTACTGAGAAAAGGATTAATCTGGATTTGAAATGAGTTCATGCTCTCCATCAAATGACACAAGGTGGCAGAATGAAGGTGGTGAGTCTGTTGATGTTTGTCAACAGATAAAATTGTTGCTAGGCAAATGCCACAAGCTTGGGATTTGTGGTTACAGCTTCATGAAGCCCTCCCCAGAGCATGACTGTCTCAAGGCCACACTAACAATCCCTCATTTTCCATTAAACCATCTGTTACAGGTGAAGTGATTAAAAAAAATAAATCTATGAAGTACACAAGGCTGCTAGTATTTACTTAATGAAAATTGACAAGATGCTGCAGTTATATTTTCATTTTAGAAGCCATTTTTCCCTTGCTTGTAACTTTACATGACCCTGGGTAGAGTTTTTCATCCCACCTTTCTTTGATGCTGTTACTTTAGAAACTTCTAATAAAACTTGATCCAGTCACTTTCAACAAATTTTGCAAAGAAATATTAATTGGAACAGTTAAAATGTTATGGTTGTTTTCATGTAAATTGTTGGCTCTTAATGCTTTGAAGCAAAGACTTTAAACAGGGTAAGGACTCAGTGGTGGCTGAATTGTGATAACAACAGACTTCACTATTGCAATAAAAATAATTTCACTTATGCTCATGGAAATAATTTTATTGCTGCCTGTGAAATATTTAAAGAATACTGTGATAAGCATCTCAAAAGCACCAGAAAAGAAAAAAAATCTGACCAGGACTAAAATTGAACTGAATTGTGCATTACACTGTGAGCAGAAATGAAAGTGTGCAGTAAGTGTAAGGTGTGCCATCAGTCTCATGTCCTGCGTGGGGCAGAGGTTATAGGGAACAAATATCTCAAGGAATCTCCAAGATAATCCATGAAATACATCCAAATCCATAGTTATTGAATATTATATCCATTTGTGCCTTCTTCAAAGGTTAGTTGCTACCAGGTTTTTACCAGCTGCAGTTCTGCTCATGTTCCATGGCATTACTAACCTATGTCCAAGAAGAATGTCACTTCTTCAGTGTTTGCTGCTTCAGGGAGAGAAAGAAATGAGGTCCTGAAAAAATGCTGTGCAAAATCCAGGTGCAAATCATGAGTAACAGTGGGAAGAAAGTTTTTTGGAAGTAAACCCAAGTTCCTTACTGCCTCAGGATGGTGGGAAGTGGAACAAAAGCATAAGAGAACATTCAGCTTGTCACTTCCATCAGAGTATCTTTAAAAACATTTCCTCTGTTGAATTCAGTAGTGTAAGTACTGTAAGAGCCTTCCCTGCAGAACCTTCCTGCTGCTGCTTCCCCACAGCCCCTGCAGAGTTTACATCACAACTTTTCCCTGTACTCAGTAGTCAGAAAAAAACTTCCTGTATTGAAGATGTGCTCAGAAATTGTTTCCTAAGGCTTCAGGCTCTAAAAGCCAGGCTCTGTGGAGACTCCAGTGCTCACTTCTAGCAGGGCATTACTCTGAAGTACCCTTATTTCTCAGCTCTAAGCTTTAGGACTACAGGGTTGCTATAGGTGTAACCCCTGTCAGTGGGATAAAAATCTCAGCATTTATTCCCTTTCACTGGACAAAATGCCACAGGAAGCACAACATGGTAGGGATGAGAATGAACAAGCCAGAGGGGACAGATTTAAGTTATTGCCACTTAAAGATTTAATTGTTTGATGTAAGGATATACTTTGTTTATGATCAGAATGAGGGTTATGTAAGACTTAAACAGAAAAGGATTTAAGTGATGCCAGGTTTAAATGGAGACCATCTGAGAGCAGCTGACCTGTTCAGATTCCACGGCAAAGAGAAAGTCTTTGCATTTTAGTACCCACTCAAACACTTCGGCAAGGGAGCAGCTTCTAATAACAACAGCTTCACCCAGCATGGATGGATGCACGGGGCGGAGGGAGCTGAGGGCCTTGTCTGGCAAGGAAAACAAGAGGGACAGTTCTCAGAAATCTGCCAACAGTTGACCCAATCTCTGTTTCAAAAGTAGGCTGGACACAGAACTTCCAAAGAAATGAAAGGCAGTAGCTACAGAAACTACAACTGGCATGTTGTTCCTGTGGTACAAAGATTACCTCTCTATCCATTCCCAACCTGATTCACCTTCAGTCATCTTTTCTTACTTTTCCTTCAGTTTTCTCTCAGGCTTCCTTTCCAGAATGGGAGGTCTTGCCTCACAAAGTCTGTTGGAATTGTGCATCCTTCTGCATCTCTCTCTGCAATCTCACCTTCCACAGACATCCACAAAGCACCCAGCAGTAGCCAGGCAGATGCTGAGTGGTCCCATTTACAGACTACATTGAAATTAATAAAATAATAAATAAATAAATAAATAAATAAAATAAACGCCCAAGTATTCTCTAACAGATGTTTCTTCACCTTTTTGTGTTGCATGTCCTGTAAGAGTTCTGGAGGACAGGCTGACCCAAGACTTGCTGAAGCTGATAGGTAGTTTCCCATCCACTCAGGAAAGCTTCAGAAATGGCCCCTACAATGTGTGACCGTTCCTGACCCTCCAGCCACGAGTGCTGAGACTAGCCAAAGGAGGCTAAAAAACCTAAACGAAAAAAACCAAAAAACATCCAGAACTGAGGCAAGTGCAAAGTCCTGCACTGAATTTTTCTCAAGAAGCATGTGATGCATGACCTGGAAGAACCTTTTCCCAAACCAGTGCCCTGCTATCTGCATATTTTCTTTTTTTTTGCCCCAAGGTTTTTGTTGCAGAGAAATTCGACTTACTCTTTGATATACATAGCCTAGCAGGAAGTTCATGGATCAACTCCCAAAAAAAAAAAAAAAAAAAAAAAGGGAAGGTTCTTAGGCACTGATGAGGTGATGTTAGTACCAACTTTAGTATCAATTTTATGTTTCAGCAAGTGCAGAGGACACGGTGTCTTGCAATTTTTTTTTTCCCATTGAAAATGACAGATGAACAGCCTCCCCTTAGGCTTCCGAGTAATTGTAGATTTTAACAGTTCCTTGAATGGAGAGCAGTTACCCTACAGCTTCTTAACTTAATTTTCTCCTTGAATGAGACCTCTTCAGAACAGTTGGATGGCTAGAAATAAAAATTTTGCAAGGTGCTATTTGGGTTTATATAGTCTCTATATGTGCTGCCTATAATAAAAGATAAATTAGTTCAAAGCCTAGTGGTCTGTCAAGGTAAAATGGATATTTTCAAGCTGTGAATTTGGTCTGATTTCTGATTTTACTGGCATGTTATTATAATCTCATCTGTGAGATTACATGTTTTCTTTTTAGTCCATGCAGAAAGTACTTCCTTGAAAGAAGACAATCTTCCCTATCCTGGGATGCTACCAGTGGATAAAAGGCTTTTACACTTACAGATCTACAAACTTCTTCAGTGTGTTCATGAGAAAGACAAGAGGCAAATAGAAAATCTGATCCAGAAAGGATTCCCAGATCTCATAAATTACACAGAGCCTAAGGAAGGATACAGTGCCTTTCACTTGGCCTCCATGAAAAATGACATTGAGATGTGCTGCTTCCTGCTGGAGCACGGAGCTGATCCAAATGTCCATGACAAAATGGGATGCACTCCAGCCATGAAGGCAGCTGAGCTGGGCCATGAGGTGATTTTGGAATTATTAGCAAAAGCTAATGCAGACATGACTGCTGTGGATAATGAAGGGAAAGGTGAGTGAGAAGGAAGTGCTGTAAAGCCATCCCTTAACTGTGTGACACACTTACTACACATGATGTGTCCCTCCTTTGGGAGGAACTTTGGTTGAGGGTTATCCTTGCAGCCCAACAGAAGCTGTTGGCTGTAACAGCTTTGATGAAAATGAAAATAATTCTCCCTGAAGAGTCTAGGCCTTTATATCATAAGTCTCCCCAGTGCAGAGCTGAGAGGTAACTTACAATTGAGAATCATATTCCTCCCATGACCTGTGACATACTGAACTCTGGTTTTCTCCTCAAGTAAAGACTCTAAAGTAGAAGTCTTTTTTTGCATGGATACACCCTCAGTGAAGGGGTCTCTGTTGCAGACTGGTCAGCTGTGAAGCTCACAGCCTTACAATCCTTCAGGTAGTTTCCTTTTGCACCCTAATCCCCACTGGTTTCCTTTGCAGGTATTTTGTTTTACCTCCTTTCACCTACAAGACGTCACTCCCACTGCCTGCAAATTGCCTTGGAATATGGTGCAGATGTCAACAACTGTACCACTACTGGGAGGTCTGTGCTTCTACAAGCCTGTGAGCAAGCTCATGAGGTTAAAGAAATGTGCCTGATTTTCTTGGAGAAAGGAGCAGATCCGCATGCAACAGACCCGGTATGAGCATTTCTGTAACTAAGAACAGATACAGGAGTATAGAATAAATACCAGATGAGCTGAGTACCTGACCTTAAATCCTCCCCTTAAAATAATAAAGCAGTGAAAATTGCTTAACTCTGTGGCCATACCTTTTCTCCTCTTCTGTACCACCTTTTATTTGGAGGAGAGGGATGTATGTCTTTTAGATTTTTGTAGGTTTAGAGCGCAAATATTCCCCAGAATTTAAACGTAAGTGGGCCAGCTCTAAGGAGCTGCAGTTCAGTGTACTTCAGTGGAGCAGTGCTGATTTGTATTTGCCTTGATGTGTCCTTAGATTTTTGAAAGTTGAAACAATAGTCTCTAAAAGGTAGGTCCATTAGGGAAAATCTGATGAGCAATCAAGGCAGGAACGAGGCATATGAAACTTTCTTCTCTTTTGTATGTCTTAATCATTTATTTGTTCGCTTCCTTAATTTAACGAAGACTCGAAAGACTGAAGATCTGTGCTGTTGATAAATCAAGAAACTCGAGCTTTCCCTTAAAGTTCTCCAAAGCAAACATCCATTATTATTTAGGAAAAGACAACATTAATGCATTAGAGTCTGAACTTTTCCTCACAGAACCATAGTGAAATTCCCTGGTTGCTTTGCCTTCCCCATAGCACTCCTCCAGCCACAGCTCCTTATGCTCCTGCTTTCATCAGCTGAGGTGGTATTTTGTGTTAGATGGTGTAAATATGCATGAGAAGAAAGATACCCACAGAATAAAGGATTCCTTAACTAAGGGATTGATTTTCATGGGCATTATTCAAGGGACTCAAGCCTTCAATATACTTGAGTTGCTGGGATCTGACTACTCTATCTTAGCAGCAACATGACTAGATTCTGAAAGTTTACCTGAAACTATTAGACTTGTCTCCTTTTCCCAGTAATAGCTAAAAGGAAACTTCCAGCTTTATGGCAGCTTGGAGCAGTCAGATGCCTCTGTTGCAGCCTCAGCACACGGAACAAACTGTGAGCTGTTCTCTCGCTCCCCTGCAGGCCACGGGGCGCACAGCCGTGATGGAAGCGACAAGGGAAGGGGCTGTCGAGGTGGCGCTGGCTCTGCTTCAGAGGGGGGCTGATGTGAACCTGTTTGACTTTGAAAGACACAGTGCTGCACATTTCGCAGCCAAGGGAGGCTTTTTTCAGGTATTCACATTTGTGGTGTTAAAGCATTGCTGCAAAGCCAAACCTGGGTGGGGTTTTTTTTGTTGTTACAGGGTTTTGTTTTGGGTTTTTGGAGTGTTTGGTGTTTTTGTTGGGTTTTTTTTTTTGAGTCCATTATCTCAGCTGATGGAAGCATAATGATCAGTAATCAAAAGCAGATTCTTTTTAAGTATCAAAGGGATTCCAGCAGTGATAGATAGGCCAGACAGGGGCTTACAGTGAGCTGGCAAGAAGATTGTCCTTGGTGTCTACAACTACACAAGGTTTCTGTTTCATCAGTTAAATGAGCATAATACTATAGAAAACATTAATGTTATATTGACCAGCAGAACATGGGAGAGAACTTCATTATTAGAATGGGAATGTAAGATATTGCATTTATTTGTAAATCAATCTCACATTGTTGCATGTCAAGAAACAGACAAGATTTTTTTGGTGGGACTCTGTTTGTTTTTCTAGATTCTGACAATTATTTCAGGTTATAATGCAGACTTGAAACTGATTGCTATGAATGGTAACACACCGCTTCATTACGCTGCGGAGGGAGGATTTGCAGATTGCTGCAGGTATATAGGACAAAGAGGTACATTAAAACTAAGTTACTTTGCAACTATTGTCTGTGTTCTGTTTCTGAGCTAAAGGAAAGATTTCATTTGGGTATCTCTGAAGGATTTGACTCTTGGGCACCCTGTGGCAAAATTCTCCCTCAGAAGGGCCTGACAGAGGCTCTTATCTCATGTGGATGAGAAAACATTTCTCAAAGGAGGCAGCAGAAACACCAGGGGGTTGTATAACTTAGTGTTGGACAGTATTAGGTGGTTCTGGGTTTAGTTGGGTTTAGATATATTGTATTGAAACTTTCAATAGAAAATAAATTTTTGATTTGATGATCATTTAAAAAAAATCTCTGTGCAGTCATGAGGAAAACTTCATGCCCATGGGTATTGAAACATGCCCTGAAGCAGCTGTGATCCTTTCCTGACTTGATCAGATGACCATAGCACTTCAAGCTTTGATCTAAGAGGACCATGCAAAATCCCACACTCTATTCTTGTGATCAAACAAGTGATCCATTGCCAAACTGAAATATTGGTGTATAGAAATAAGTGACATTATAATCTTAGTTTGCTTCTTAACCTTGCTCAGGACTTCAAGTAAAAATGTAAAGTTTCCACTGAACTTCTCTCTTTTTATATATATTGATGAGTGGATGAATAAATAGAGCATGGGTTGCTCAATGCTTCTGCCTTTGGGAAAAAAATATGGACATGTGGCTCACCTTCCAGCCTGGGATCAATGATGTGGTTCCACCTACCATTGCTATTTACAGCTTAAACTGTATAAAATTGTAGGCCGGTGGCAATGAGTTGCCTGTGTATTACAAGTTTCTTAAATTACATAATTAGCAATTCCACTGCCCTATTAGCCAAATTGTGCCCATATTTCCAGGCTGTGATCCTACATGGTCAAACCTGGCACATCTGACCCCAAGGGACGTTGCCAAGGCCGGTGGGTTTAAAGCAGCGGCAACAGTATTGCGCAAAGCTGAAAAAGCCTTTAAAAAACCAGACGAGGTCCTTGCCTGGTACCTGAAGGTGTACGACTGGTCCGTGCAGCACGAGGATTCCATCCGCAAGGAGTTTGAGATTGACCAAGAGGGAGATGGGATGGTATCCAGAAGTGATTTCATAGCAGTTATCCAGAAGCGCTGGGGCAATGTGGACCAGGAGCAAATAGAAATTCTTGCCAGAAAGCACGAAGTGTCTGGTGACAGGATCAGCCTTGACGATTTTTTTAAAGGCTCAAAATACTTGCAGAAAACCTTTCTGCTATCATCCTTTGGGCCCAAAGCAAAGAAGAAGAAGAAACCACAGAAGAAAAAAGGCAAAAAAGGCCTCCCTGTGCCAGTCTGTGTAATCCCAAAGAGTGAACGCCCTCTGAGGGAAGATGGCTTCCCGACCTACATGGTTGAGGCTGTCCCAAACATTCCTGCAGAGCAGCGTTTCAAACGGGACCAGCAATCCATCCATCCCGTGCTCGACGACCGCGTCTGGTATGTGGATGAGCCAAGGAAAACCCTCGTGGATATCAACTACCTTGTCAGAGAAGGAGACTTTGTGTCTCTGCAGAAAGCATTCGATGAGGGTGTGCCAGTTGACGTAAAAGATAAATATTACAAAACACCTTTGATGGTTGCATGTGCAAGTGGCAACATAGTTCTCGTGGAGTTTCTTCTGGAAAAGGGGTAAGATAATTTCAATTTAATTGCTGTTTTGGGAAGGCTTTTAAAAGCATAAATATCCAGTAAATATTTGGATGCAAAAGGCTATGGTTTGTTTTTTGCTTACATAGCATTTAATATTCAAGTCAGTTCCCAAAGATCTCAACTCAGAGGGGGTAAGTTTATTATTTTTCACATTTTAGTAGCATGGAAATGAAAACAACCAAGAGATAAGTTCCCCAGGATGGAAATTTTTGGTGTCTGGACTGTTGACATTTGGTCAGCTGCAGAGTTCATACCCAAGTCTCCAGCAGTGCATCCCCACAAGCCAAACTCTCAAGACTGGTGAATGATTTTGGGGAAATCTGACTCAAAGGACTTGTCTGAAATCATCAAGGTGATCCTGGACTTTCCTGTTACACATACCTGGTTTAAACCTTCACTCTCCACTGCAACTGAGGCAGGCTGAAATAGCAGGATTTACATCAGAAGCCCCGGCTATTAATTAGTCCGTTCCTCATTTTAGATGTGCTTCAGCAATTCTGTAGCCTGCAGACACACTCGTGAGAAATCTCAATGACAGCTTAAAAATGAAAGCAATTTCAGAAAGATTCAGTCGTACTTGTGTAATAGCATAATCTCTTATTGTCAGACTGCTGTGGTTCTACAGTGCTTCACATAAATGTTTAAATGAACATTTTTCAAAGATATTTACATTGATTTTGTTCTCTCTACCCATAGATAGAATTAATGTTAATATTAATATCTCAGGGAAAGAGGCTGTAGTCATTGCTCTGGTTCCTGCAAAGACTTACAGCACATGGATCTTTACACACCCTGGTAATTACACTGACATTCCTAGAGCACATGGAAAATTGTGCAATGTGTATATTCAGGTTTTCCAAAGATAAAGATATAGGATCTACCAAATTAATCCACCAGATTAATCTCCACTCCTTTTACCAAGCCTCAGTAGACAGCACTCATATATAACAATGAGACCTAGAAACGCAGTAACGTAGCTTAAAAAAAACTGTACCAGTTTTGAGATCTTTTCAATTGACAGAAATGAAAATGGAAAGTTATCAGTAGCATTTAGGTTTGCATCTTTCAGCATCATGAGTTTACAGTTTGGCACGGGCATTCAAATACCTTTTACAATATCATCTTTTCAGTACAGAACCACAAATCCATATTGAATACAAAACAAAACATTTATCCAAATAAATGTTTAACATTTATTATGTCTAAAATTAAATTGGTGGTATCTACTTTCTATCTTCCTCCAGAAAGAATCAGAAGTAAATGAAATTTGGTCTGATGGGAAATTCTGTGCTTGATGGGCAGAAAATGCTGAGAAGTTTTTAAATCAGTGCTGCATTGTCCCTGTTCCCATTGATTGGTTTCTTTCTGATAGAATGAAGTTAGGAAAAAGGGTTCAGAGGCAGACAGAGTCTGAGGGCAGGCAAAGAAGTTGCGTTGAGAGAGAAAGTGAAAAAACTGAAGGAACTTATTTTAATGGGAATTAAAACAGATGAAAACTGCATATGAATAAACCATAAGGGCTTAGCGACTGAAAGAAAAAAGAGATAAACGTGGCAGGTCAGGGGAGTTTACTGTGCTAAGATCTCATCAAAGGTAGAACTCTGGAAAAGATTAAAAATTTAAACAAGGAAAGAAGAACAGGTGAATCTGTGCTTTTATCTAGACAGTCACCTGACCTGAAGAGCAAACAACTATCCCTGGAAGCAGTGTCCTTCATAGTTTTTCTTCTTTCTCCCTTCCTCCTTGTCTTTTAGGAAGACAGCAGCTTTTTGTCCACCAAGTAAGTGGGACAGTGACCCTAACTCCCTTCAAGACCTCTAGGGCTGATAATGCTTTTCCTCTCAGCTTCATCCAAAGGCAGCATATTGCAAAGATCTCCCCTGAACTAGCCCTTGCTTTCTCCAGAACATCCCAGTTTGAGTTTGGGAGCAGAAACAGATGCTAGTCCAGCAGCACAGTAGCTGAATAGTTTTTCAATGCTCAGGTTGCCAAAGCAGACCTTCTGTAACTCGTTTGTCGAAGGGAGAAGCCAATGAGGAGAAATGAAGCAGGTAGAGGGCAGAAACACTGAAAGGAAAGGTGAACACTTCCCTCTTGTGCAGAAGAGCTCTGCAGTGTTGCCACATGTCCTGTAGCACCTGTTCTTGGCCCACAAGTGTACTTTTTGAATTCCTTAATCTGCTTTCTGTCATTCTCAGTGAAGCTGGAGCACAAACACCAGCAGCCTTTCACAGGACTGAGGTGTTTGAATGCTTGGGTTTTTTCCTGTATCCATGAAAAGCTCCATATGAAGGACACTGATGGCTTAGGGGGGGACACGAGCAGCACCCAGGCACACTTACAATTACTATTCCATGACAAGTTCAGGGACTCAACCAGTTTCAGAGTAGCAGTAGCAATATGAAAATAGCTGTTTACATTGAACATGCCATTGCAGTGGGCAGTTCCAGTTGGTTGCACTTGGAGCTGGGGCTGCTACTGTACGTGCTCGACAGCTTCAGCTGCCACAACTGTTTTCACTCCCGTGCAGGGCTGATGTAAATGCAACAGACAACTTCCTGTGGACTCCTCTGCATCATGCTTGCTATAATGGACACCTGGATATCATGGAGGTGCTGGTGAAGGCTGGAGCAGCTGTGAATGCCCCTGCAATAGGCAGTGCCACCCCGCTGATGAGAGCCATTGAGGCCTGCAGGCTGGACATGGTCTATTTTTTAATCACTGCAGGTGCTGACGTCCAAGCTACAAACAGCAATGGTAAATAGCAATATCTCCAAAATAGGCAGCTTCTTTATTAAAAATGCCTGGAACACTTTGAGAACTGTTCTGCATTTAGGGTTGCTGTCAGGATTGGGATGAAGGTAACAGGTTCAGTTAGTTTTTCCAGTCTGGAATCATTATTGAAAAAAAGTCAGCTTTCTTGGGCTGTACATATCTAGAAAATGAAGTAACATGATTAATTACTCAATTCAGAAGACTGTTACTCCTCACAAGATACACGTACAGAGTTATGAGTGGCTTTAATGAAAAGATTCTATCTAGTTATTATTATTTGAGGGAAAATTAGATTTCAGTTGTTGCCCAGAGTATAGTCTGCCACTCATTTAAGTGATTTATTTTTAAGTACAGGCAGTCCTGGTTAAAAAACTTCCTTGCTGCTCGACATGTAAATATAACTCCTGAGAAAAAAATACTTAACAGAAACCCAACTTTGAGCTGGTACTGAAGTGTTACCTCCTCACAGCAGATCCCTCATTCAGTGTTAATTCCATTGTCTCCAGAGTAATTAAAAGTTAACATGCATCACCTTTCAAGCTCTTGCTCTAACATAGGAGGCAACATTGCTACACAATGAGACTTTCCTTGCCAAAATGCCTAGTAGTAAAACCCTGCTTCTGGAAGAGATGTGTATTCCTCATTTCTCATATCATGTGGAGTTCTGATTCACACAGCAGTTCAGTCTCACAGATACTTTACAGCCAGACTCTCATATGAACCAGGACAGATTTTTTCCTTCATTAAGAACTGAAGCTGTTAATTTACACCATAGGGCTTTCCCTTGCCAGCCACGGAGCAAGAACAGGCAGGAGATGGCTAGCACAGTACAAGGTTAGGAATGCAGACCATCTCCTAGTCCTAAATGCTCTCAGTTCTCAGAGATCAAAATGACAACCTGCAGGACCAGTGTATTAAGCTGCAAATGTCAGAACATTAGGAACAAAGCAAGCAGCACAAGAATTCCTGCAATATTCCTACAAAACTAGTTTCAAGGCTCGTTTCTGCCAGGTCTTATTTCTGCAAGCAGTGCTGGTGACTGCTGGTTCTCAGACCAATGTCAGGCACGCTGCTGGCACATGGGATGGGTCATAAAATACTGGCCATATTAAATTCAGGTGATTGTCCAGTTGCAATAAACCAGTGACAAAGTTAATTTTCATGGTTTACCCAGATATTTATTTTTTTTAAATACAGGAAAGACTGTTCTTGAACTTGCTCAATTATTTGAAGATGCTAAAATAATTGAACTGCTCGAAAATCAACTGCAAATTTTGGCAGAAGAACAAGAAAAACAAGAAGCAAAGCCAGCAAAAGGTGGGAAGCCAAAACCAGCAGAGCCACCAAAAGCTGTGAAAAAAGAGGTATGAGAGATGGTAACAAAGGACTGCTTTGCTAACAGTTAGCAGGGAGCTTCTTTCTTTCCTTTCTTTGCCACCCATTTCTCTCTAACGCTGTAACTTGGGCAGCTTTGTTAAAGTGAGTATTTTCAGGTGCCAGTACTTGTTCTTGTGAGTATTAGGGCTTGTTCATTGGTTGAAATTTGTCTTGCTAATTATACAAACTTCATGTCTTCCCCAGACACACATAAGAATGATGTCCTGTACCACTAACAGGACACAGAAAAAGATTTCCTTTTCTTTTTCCCTCCTCCTGAAATGTATGTTCATCCAGCTCTGTTGTGGTAAACACTGAACAACTGGAAACCACAATTTCTTAAAGAGAGAACATGTTTTTTCACAAGATAAGAACAATAGCCTTCAAGCTGGTAAAAAGGTTTTTTATTCTCCTGGTTGAACTCACTGAGACAATACCAGGTTTGTTAACTTCCTATTTTCCATTTTGTCCCATATCCTTCCTCTTCCACTTTTTACCTGAGTCCTGTTTCTCAAATCCTACACTGATGCTTGCCTGTTTTATTTCTAAATGGTTTTCCTGCACCCTCTGAGAGCCTTGAGCACCTCAGCATTGCCCTGTTCCCAAGGTGACATCAGCTTCCATGACTACATCCGGGTTCACTTATTGTGGATGAGACCTTCCTGATCCACCAGTGGCACTTGTTAGTCACATCCCGGGTGCTATTTAGAGAGAAGATGCAATTGTATCTGCATGCCTGGAAGTGTCCTTCAGCTGCCCTGGACAGTGCAATAAATACGTGCCAGTAGCTAAATGCTGGCATCTCCCTTTCACAAAGGTTTTGAATGTCAGGGACAGCACAGGATTTTCAGAGGCAGGAGGATGACAACCTTAGGTGCTTGTTTATTCCTCACTTGGAAGAGGATGCGATCACCAGTGGTACAAGGTGACTGTCTTGGGACTCGTAAAGACCAGTTAATGTTTTAGTGCCCAAGGAGGAGAGGTGCCTTTTACCTTTGAAAAGGTTGGCCCTTGAAATCTTTGATTTTAAAAGAACACCTTTGAGAAAAACAGATTCTGAAGAGATTAAGAAAAATACTCCCCCAGTAAACACTGTAGCAGAGTATCAGAAGAGGCAGGATGCATGCCTTGCTTCTGAACATGATGTATTGCTATAATTGGTACCTTCTTCCCCTTCAGTCTCTAGATGTATCTCAGCCACCTGAGGAAACACCTGTTCCTGAAAAGACAAAGCATTCCCGTAAAGACAATGCTGCTTATTGGAAATCTTTGGCAAGGAGAGAAAACAAAAATGACATCTCCTTCAGACCCAGAAAAGTACGTACAGCGGCAAAACAGGAGTGCAGTTTCATGGTAGACCTTGCTGAGATCAAACCCCAGAACAATCCAATGAAATTTCCACCATTCAACTAGCTTAGAGATGATGTGACACAGCCTGGAGACGCTGCCACCAAACAACAGTAAACTAAAGAGTTTGTGGATGTATATTATATAAAAACATATATATTTATATAAAACAAATAGTTGTGGAAATCAAGCTCTTATCAGGTTTTAACATGGGATTAAAGTGGAGCCACAGTAAAATAAAAATGCAACTACATTTATGATACATATTTTTCTACTCCTGCTTTTAAAAGATAGGAGTCTATTGGCATAGCATGAGCACCAGCTTCTAACTTGCTCTCTTGATTAGTTATCACATGATGACTTTGTCAGTGACATTCCCTGAACTAGATGGATCACAGCACACTAAATATTCGCTTCCTAGAGTTGGAATAGTGGAAATATAACTTTTCTGTCAGGGTCTTGTTAATACCCGCTTAGAAATAATTCAGAAACAGAACAAGATAATCACAGGGAGGTAAATTTTGTAGTATTTTTTTTCACCTTAAAAGGAAAAAAACCACCACTGCTGACTGAGCAGTTGTGTTTGGAGTTTATCATTTCCCTAACCCTGATTTGTGCTAGTTTCTACAATGGTCTCAGAGGACTAAGGCTACATAGCTGATGACTCTATAGCTAATTATTATTTTCCACTCTGAGGATCGTGAGCCCAAGTCAGTAATTTTAAATAATTACCTGAAGATATTCTTTCCCACATAATCTATAATCGGAGTCCATGGCATGCTATAGATTAGAAGTGACAACAGGAGAATGTTCTGTTTATACACACACAAATTGTTGACCTGTCTTCTGCTGGGAGGCCACACTGCTTCTTTTCTATGTCTCCTAATGGAAAGGAGTGCTAGAACACAGCTCTCTTTGGCTAACAGTATCTTCTTAGTGCTTCTGTTGCCAAAGTCCCCTCCAAATTAACTACAAACACCTTTATTTTGTAGATATGGAGCCCTGATCCCACAGCAATACAGCTTGCAGAAAAGCGAGAATTACTCCATGAACGCGCTACTCTTTATGGTCACATGGAAGATTTTACACCCCTCTTCAACAGAAAATTTAACAACTAAGCACAGCATCTGGAAGAAGCTACCTCAGCACGTGGTTTGAGGAGGCAAAGGTGTAAAAGGCTACTCCTTTGCAAGGAAGGAATTGTGCAGTGCTCAGTAAATATATCTCAGTTACCATAAAGGAAAACCATATCAAGTTTTTCCTCTATAGAATATGCTGCTTACACACAATCTTTTGTTGAAGACTTAGTCTGGAAAAAGATTTATCCTTTATACTGAGCCTTGGAGCTGGCTCAGTATACTTCATGGAATAGCCACTGTTGTGACACACACAAATCCTTTGTAAAAGTGTGGCTTTATAAAGCTTTCTTTACTTCAACACAAAGCTTCTTCCTGGAAGATTCATTACCCTTCTACTCTAAATATATAGATATGAAGATAGCAATGTTCTGAGTTGTCTGTAGAGGCAACAGAGAGTTGAGAATTTACAAGCAGGACTATCACTGCCTAGTGTACTTCTTTCATGTTCTGCCATTCGTTTGCCAAAGCACACGTGAGACCTGAAACTGCTTCCACCCCGATGGTCACATATTGTTTTCCTTCTGATTTCTCAAAAGGATAATAATCTCTATGTAATAATCTGTAATCCATTTGCCATGTCTCCTACAGACCCTTGTTGTCTCTCAGATGAAGGAGGGGTCTCGTTGGGGGGGTGCTGATGGAGACCTGCACTGCAGAGTTCCAAGCCACTGAGATCATTGAGTCCAACCTTTGACCACTGGGTCAACCAGACCATGGCACTGAGTGCCACATCCAGTTTTTCCTTAAACACCTCCAGGGACAGGTTCTTGTTAATAGATCTCTTGGGGGGAATCAGAGTGAAATGACACTGAATGACCAGTGTGTGATTTTTATCTGTCAGCATAAAACTTCTGCTGGCTGCAGATGATTGCAAATAACAAAAATAGTAGTGCTTCAGTTAAGTCATAGAAGGCAGTGTGGGCAAGGAGCCCGTGAACAATTGTAAATGAAACTGCATCTCTGAAAGGAGAAGCAAAGGGTCAATTTGCTGAACAGCAGCCATCAAAATAAAATCAAGCAGCAGTCAGAAATTATACTGTAAGATAAAACTGTTTCGGGCAGAGTTCTGTCATGAAGATTACCTCAGACAGTTCACAGCCTTCACCCGTCCAATGAGGCTTTTCCTGCTTCTTAGTATAAGGTTGAAGCACACCATTCCTTGTGGGATCCTCCACTACCTGTGGTAGGAAGGGATCATCAAAGCTTTCCAGGAACCTCCTGGACTGTCTGTACTTTGCTGTGTTGCTTCTCCAGCAGTTGTCAGGGTAGTTGAAATCCCTCACAAGAGGGGAAAACCAGGAGCTGTGATATCGAGGCTGTTTTGAGCATCCTGCATTGTGGCATCACAATGGTGACGAAATGAGGAGGCGGTGTCTTGTGCAGGACACCCACTACGATCCCTAAGGGATGGGAGGACAACTTGCTTGGCTTGCAGGAGGCAGAGCCACCCACAACTTCCCTCACCATCAGACTACCCTGGGACAGTGTGAGACAGCAGCACTGTGGGCACACAGCCCCTCAGCCAGGGACATTACTTGAGCAGTTGCCCCTGGCCCAGCAGGCCAAGGACAAGGGAACAGCAGGGCATCCCGAGGCTGTGGAGTGCAGCTGGGACGCTGGTAGAAGGCTTGGCAGGTCAGAGATTGCCATGTCAAGAGCCCCAGACCTGGTGAGGCAGAGGCAGACAGGTCAGCATGTCCTCCCCTCCCTGCCCGGTGGGCCTGGGGACATGGGGACAGTGGGCTCAGGTGGGGCTGTCCTCACAGGGCAAGTGGCAGCCGCCAACACCGCCTACCGCAATGGCCTCCAGCACGTGGCTGAGTCTGAGCGGCTCAAGGCGGCCAGGCTGCTTGTGGAGAAGGCCATTAAGGTGAGGGGTTTGATTTCACACTGCCCGAGATGCCACATGCTTGCATTTGTCCACCTGTGGCTCAGGAGAGCTGAGCCACAGGACTGGGCCGGGGCAGGCTGAGCTTGCTGCTGTCCCTGCAGGAGAAGAAGATTTTCGCAGTGCAGGGCCCTTATCCCATCATCCGCCACCTCCTGCGGGCCCGGGGCTGGGTGGAGAGGAAGCTGCCCTGTAAGAGCAGACAGCTGAGGCAGCAGCCTGGTGACCAGAAGAAACAGCAGCTGGAGAAGAGGGCAGGTCGTGGCGGTGATAAGCAGGGGAAGGCAGTGCCAAACCCACGTGGTGGGGCACAGCCTTCCCTGGGCACCGCAGAGCCCCTGCAGCACCCACTGCCACGCGATAAGAACAAGGGAGAAACAGAAGATGAAGACAAGAATGAAGATGAGGAACAGTGCAGTGTGGACTCTAATGACATCCATGACCTTATGGTTAGCTAAAGAGGGTTGGGGCTGAGCTCTGCCAGAGCTCCCCACATCCTTCCCCTGGGACCCTCAGGGGCAGGGCACAGCCTGGGAAAGGGACTGGGGCAGGATGGGGACTCCCTGCCTCACCCCGGCCCACTCCCTCCCGCAGTCCTTCCTGGTGCAGGACCAGGTGCCAAACTTCCTCTGGACCATTCGCCTCGGCAACATTGACCAGGAGCTGCTGCCGAGGATCGAGATGGTGAATCGCTTTCCCCGGCTGAACGCACTTTGCACCAAGGTGGGAGCACGGAGGCCTCAGGGAGGGGGCACAAGGGGCGGGGGCGTTCAGAAGGGAATGACAAGCTTCTCTGAACAGGAGGGGCTGTGCCAAAGCCTGCAAAACTTGCCCTGGTTTGAGCAAGTCGACCTCAACGCCTTTTTCCCCCGGTGCTACCGGCTGGGGCTCACGGGCGAGCAGGAAGCCTTCATTGGTGAGCCTGGGGCTGTTGCCCTCCTGTCCTCCAGTCTCCCCATGTCCTATGCAGGACTGGCTA
Organism: Chamaea fasciata; assembly: GCF_029207755.1. Lineage (NCBI taxonomy): Eukaryota > Metazoa > Chordata > Aves > Passeriformes > Sylviidae > Chamaea > Chamaea fasciata. The sequence continues at coordinate 6,716,649 of NW_027094088.1, read as the reverse complement.
GGGATGACGCTTCCCTCTTGCAGAGGATTTCCGCCTGACGGCAGCTCGCAGCCTGCTCAAACTGGCCCTGAAGACGGTCGAAGAGAGGCCGGTGGGGACAGAGCAGCCCCCAAAATCCGCCGCGGTCCCACGTGAGTGCATGGAGCTGGCTGAGCGGGGCGGAGGATGAAACGGGGAGTTTGGGGTTAGGGGCGTGTCTGAGGGCTGAGCTCGGAGACTGAGCTTCTGCTCCTGTCTGTGGCTCGGGATCCCTTACTCCCCCCGCTGCCCTAGCTCCGAAGGCACCCGTTCCACAGGGAAGCTCGGTGCTTCGGCCCCAAGGCTGGCGCAGGAGTCATGTCTCTCACCCCATGCCGTCCACAGCACGGCTGCGCTCCCCCCCGTATCCCCAGCTGGTGGAGGAGGCCCTGGAGGTCTGTGAGGAGCACCTGGGCGTCCTGGAGCACCGGGACATCGACAGGGACACTCCGTCGCCCTGCCGGACATGCATCGCCTGGGACCGCTTCCTGCGGGAATACTACCGCGTGGCACAGTGAGTGCTGAGCGAGACGGGGACACGGGGGAATGGTGGCGGGGCCGGTGCTGAGCCCTCCATGTCCCCCCGCAGTGAGGGGACCAGGCTGATGCTGAGCAAGGAGCAGCGGGAGCAGTGCCAGGATGTGCTGCGGCGCCTGGAGGAGCAGCTGCCGCAGCTCGGCATAGAGGGCGAGCTCAACGTCTGGATCCTCAAGCCCAGCGCCAAATCCCGCGGCAGGGGTAAGGCTGGGGGAAGCATGGGGCACGCAAATCCCCACGGAGAAGGGATCTCACCATCACTGTTGCCCAGGCATCGTCTGCACGTCGCGGCTGGAGGAGGTGCTGGAGCTGTCACAGCGCTACACGGGCTCCTCGGCGCGGGTGGGCGAGTGGGTGGTGCAGAAGTACATGGAGCGGCCGCTGACCATCTTCGACACCAAATTCGACATCCGGCAGTGGTTTGTGGTGACTGACTGGAAGCCACTGACCGTCTGGTTCTACCGAGACTGCTACCTGCGCTTCTGCTCCCAGCCCTTCTCCCTGTATCACCTGGAGCCGTGAGTGTCGCCCCCTCACCCCCGGCTCGCACTGCACAGCCCCCCGGCACCCCCTGACCCAGCCCCGCTCTCCCTGCCCCAGTGCCAGGCACCTCTGCAACGTCTCCATCCAGGAGCGGTACAAAACACAACAGCCAGACCCCCGCCTGCCGCCTGACAAGATCTGGTCCAACACGCAGTTCCAGGCACACCTGGCACAGCTGGGCCGGGCGGACGCTTGGCAGCAGGTGATAGTGCCCGGCATGAAGGCGGCGATCCTGAACGCCCTGCGCTGTGCCCGGGAGCACGTGGGCTCCCGCAAGGGCAGCTTTGAGCTCTTGGGAGCCGACTTTCTCATCGGGAAGGACTTCCAGCCCTGGCTGCTGGAGATCAATTCCTGCCCCACCATGAGCCCCTCCTCGGTGGTGACGCGCCGGCTCTGCGCCAACGTCCAGCGGGACACGCTGCGCCTCGTGCTCGACCGCAAGGACAACCCCACCTGTTCCATTGGTGCCTTTGAGCTCCTCTACAAGGAGGTAGGCTGGGGGTTGGGGACAGCCACACCCCAGGCACCCCGAACCCCCGCTAGCCCTTGTGTCTCCTACAGGCACCTGTGGACTCATGCCTGTCTGTGGGGCTGCAGCTGGAAGTCACAGGCTGTTCCCTGAAGAATCTCCACCTGGCAAAGCGTCGATTCCAGGACAAGCCCCCCACCACTGTACCCAATGCTTCCCAGCTCCCTGCACCCTCAGGGGACAGAGACACAGAAGTCCCCTGGTCCAGAGCAGCACAGGAAAAGCTGCATCCTCCGGAGCCACAGACCAGCTCCTGCCTGCCCAAGTCTGACCCTCCAGCACTGCCACAGCCCCCAGACTGCTCTCCTGGGAGCCAGGAGCTGCCACGGCTCCTTCGCCTGGTTGGGCAACCCAAGGATGCTCAGCCTCAGGACGCTTACACCCAGGAATCTCAGCCCAAGCCAACTCTGTCCCTGATCAATAGCCATCTCCTGGACAGGTTTTCACCACTCCAGGAAGTGCGCAGGAGGGCCTTGCTGCCCCCAGGCTCCTGTGCCAGGAGGCAGGGATTGCCACGGCTCAGTCAGCCGCGTGGATTGCCACAGCTCAGTCAGCCGCGTGGGCAGCCCCAGGCTGCTCGGCCCCGTGCGAGTCTGCCCCTGATCAATGCCCGTCCCCAGTCATGGGGCCTGTGTCACAACCCCAGAGGGCGCCAGCAGGCCTGGCGACCCTCGGGCTGTGTTCCAGCTCCTGCAGGACTTCCTGCCAGGCCAGTGCGCCTGTATGCGCTGTAACAGAGCACCGGGACCGCGGCCCCTGCCTGGACAGAAGAAGCTCATGCCAGCTCCCAAGAGGATGCAGAAGACCTGAGCCACCCCCACGAGCTGACAGTGCCCTGCCCGTCCTGGATGGGGTAACACAGCAGCACCCGGCTGCCTCCCCTGCAAACAAGACCCCATTGCTGAGCCGTGGTAGCCACCTCAACCCTCACACCTGCTTTAATAGACTTTTGTGAGAAGGAGCCTGGCCTGGACCATCTGTGTGTGGGGCATGTGGACACAGCTGGGGATGATGCTGCAGGCAGGAACTGGGGCTGCCAGGGCAGCTCCTCTGCTAGGATACAAACAGAGGAGGCAGGAAAAGCTGCCTCCACTCCTGCCTGCCTGTGGTGGCCCCTGCCAGACAGAGCTATGGCAGTGGGACACCCCGGCACTGGGAACTGGTCAGGCACAGAGTGCTGGCAGGGCTGGTGTCAGGGTGCCATCCCCCAGGGGGATGGCGGGAGGAATCCCATCCTCTGTGTGTACCAAGAAAAGAAGTGAGTGCTTGAACCTGGCAGCAGGTGGGGATCAATGGGATGGCACAGGGAAGTCAGGGGTCCCCTGTGGGCACCAGGGCTCCTGGGGCTGCTCAGATATACAGGAAAGGAGGTGGGGGGAAGTGCAGGGGGTGCCCTGGGGCAGCACTGGCTCCTGCAGGGTTTTTTTGTGACAAGGAAACCCACCTTGTTACAGAAGGGTTGGAAGAGACCACAGTGGATCATCTGGTCCCACCTCCCTGCTCAAGCACGGTGATCCCAGGGCGCATGGCACAGGACTGTGTCCAGGCAGTTCTCCAGGGAGGAACATGCCTTCGTCTCTCTGGGAGACGTGTTGCAGTGTGTGGACTGAGTTCTTCCTGACAGGTGGAACTGGCACTGCCAGGGCAGCTCCTCTGCTGGCAGAGAGCAGACAGGATCTCATGGCTCCCCAGTGCCCACCTGGCCTGTGCCTGCTGCTGTTCTCTGAGGATGGCTGGGCCAGGCCCCTCCTGCCCCTCTCTGGGCTGGGCAGACGTGACCAGTGCACGATACATCAGCTGCAGAAAAAGGCTGGTGTTTCTGGCAGAGTTCTGATGTGGAGATTAGCTGGGAGAATTCTCTGCCGTTAGGGCCAGTTCCTCAGGCCTCCTCTCTGCAAGAACCTCAAAGTTCTTCCTCACTGGGTAACTCCTGCTACATTAAGGTACAGACTGCTGTGTTCATCAAGGGCCACTGGGAGCAAGAGGAAAAGAGCCTGGACGCAAGGGGAAAATCAAACCTGGCCAGCATCAGGGGCCATCTCCTGCATCAGTTTGGGTCATGTACCCATGTTGCTGAAGAGCCCCTGAAAAAGTTGTTTGGCAGAGCAAGTACTGAGGCGGGACCATCTTCTGTTCCCTTAGGAAATCCTTATGGACATCATCCCTGTGCCTTCTCATCCCAGCCAGAACAGGCTGCACACTCTCCCAGTTTTCACATGTTGTTCCACAAAAAGAAAGGGAGAAGAGCTGACTTAACTGGCATTTTGATATCTACCACTCAATCAGAAAACCCAGTGCTCAGAAAACATTTTTGCATGACTGGTCAATTCATTGAGATGCCAGTGGCCCAGAGGCAGAAGTTGGAGCAAACGGAGGGGCTTGGCTGGAGCCAGGAAGAATCTTTCAAGACTGTCCTCAAGGGTGGCAGTGAGGATGTATTTAGAGACTCCCCCTTGCACATCAGAAGTGGAGTAGGAGAGTCTCTTGCATGAAGCAATGACAGCAGCACAGGAAGATTTTAGGGATCTGAGAGCAGATGTCACGAGGAGAGTCAAAGGGTGAAGCTCCAGAACTTAAATGACTTCAGCAGAAGTCAGGGTGTTGAACGAAGAGCTGGAAGTAAGCTGTGAGAGAGGGAAAGAAACTGTGCTAATGGACAGGTTCTGGAAAAGCTGAGTGACCATTTGGTGGATGGTTTTAGAGGGGGCCAAGGGACAGTCAGAGAGAGAGACCTTGGTAATAGAGAGGAAAGCTCTGCTCTCCCAAGTGACAGATCCTTCTGGGAAGCTGAATCAGTTGTGTGTCAGAAAATGTATTGAGAACAAGGAAATTTGCAGGTAGGAGTTCAAACAGATTACTTCTGTGACTCAGTCTCTTGAGATGAGCAACACAAGCAAAAAATAAATGAAAAGGGGAAACCGGTGCAGAAAAGTTAAGCAGACAGAGAACAGCAACAAAAAAAGGAAAGATGAACTCTGCACATGTACACAACCTAAGGCCAGAGGAGTTGTATGCTGGTGCTGGTTCACAATCAGGCTGTCATCTAACCTTAGTCACACTCTGTGATTTGCCTTTGAAGTACAAACACTTGTGAAGCCTTCAAGAATTGTTTCATATTAACACAAGTAGCTCGGGCTGGCTGCTCTTGCTACCTCAGAGTGCTTCATGTCCTGCTGGATTCATGTACACCTAATTCCCTATTTCATCCATGCCCCCACCCAGGCAGCCCTCACATACCTACCCAAAATGCAGACATGCACAATGAGTCCCTTTGTGCAGTTCCTTGTTCCCAAGACTTCCCTAAGGCTCCCTGGAGTCTCCCCAGCTTGCCTCTGCTATAGCTGTTCGAGGAGGAAGATGTGATCTGTTACCTCGTGCTAGGCAAACAGGACATCAAAACATTGCTCTGATACCCCAACAGCTTCAGTAAAAGGCACAAAACATATATATGATAAAAAATTCTTCTCACTTCTGTCCTCAGATTAATCTTACAGGCGCCCTGCATCCAGTACATGTGTTTTTCCCAATTTATCATATATTTCACTAAGTATATAATTATGACTGAAATACAAGTACCTGCTTTTTCCTCCCCATTTTAAACACATTTACTTTCAGTTGAGTTTTTCTGAAAGGCAACTTGCAACACAAATATTGTTCTAGTCCCAGTAACCTGTGCTCGTACGCTAATGCAAAACAGACAAAAATTCCACAAAGTGGAATTCTTGGGCTGCTGCAAGTACAGTGGAGCTAATAAATACATTCACAGCTTAGGACTTTTAAATGGCTCCTGAATAACCCGTATTTATCAATCGTTTGAGACTGAATCCCAGGAAATTAAATTTAGCATCACTATTGCCACAAATCTCTTGCCATAGCTCCAAGGAACACCTCATTTATAATATCAAATCAGAGAAGACTTCCAGTAAGAGGAATTGTATTGACTTTAACGGGCTGGAGGAAGGAGGATTTCCTCATCCCTAAGTAAGGGCTTCACTTCCTGCCTCCAAAATGAACTTGACTGGGGCAAGGCTAAATCGTGGTGTGTTGCCATGAGCTGTGGAGACCTGCTGAAGAAGGCAGGGAGAAAAAAGTAAAAGTAGCGGAGTATTTGCTGAATGTCATCTTAGAGAAGGATGGGGTGAATAAATCCTCTCCTGCTACCAGCAGTGCCTACCCGACAACTCTTCTCCTGTGGTACAGGGACTGCAGGGAAATCAAACACTCTGGAGCTGCTACAACTGCTACAGCCTGTGACATGCTGCATACAGGAGAAACAGAGCCCAGGGACTCCCAAAGGCAGGAGAGCTGTAGAAACACAGAAAACAGTCTATAAACAGCAATCTGCTAGTTTTGTGCAATGCAGCTCCTACCTAGTGACTAAAGATGCCAGAAGAAGCCTGGCACATCATAGGGAATTGCTGTTGAGCTGTGCAACCATTACACAGGACCAACAGAAACATTCACAAGAGCCAGAAGTAGCTTCAAATTGCCTATTAATTCTGGATGCCTGTCAGCAGTTGTTATCTGATGGGCCAGAGTGAGCTGGCATCTTCTATGGAGGAAAAAGAGAAATCAAATATAACCATTATTTAAAAGAAATAGCTAGAGAATCATTTCATCACGGCTTTCATCCCCTTTGGCCTTTTAGCCCCCCTTCACAATGGCTGGTTCCTCCTGGCAGCACTCCCCTCTCAGCTTGGGGAGCTGCTCGGCCCTGTTCTTCCCACATCATTTTCCCTGTCCCAGCCGAGGGCTCACACTGGTAAAGGTGCAGGGCCTCCTCCCAGCTGGCTTGAGCTGCCTGTGAATTGCCAGCAGCTGGGGGTCTCCCCTCCCAGCCTGAACATTCAATGCTTTCTCCTTGTCACACTGTGACTCTGAAAGCTTTAAAGCTTTCCTGGGTGAACAGATTTTAATTTATCGGTAAACAAGGAATATCCACCCTCTGACAGTCAAACCCCTGTGTGCTGACAGGCGCCATCCGCATTTGAAACACTGATTTGCATCTTTTTGTAAATGAGTTTGCTGAGGCCAGGCTTGTGCAGGGTGCTTTCAGTGTGGGAGGAAGCTTTACCTGAATATAAAAATATTTGGTGCAAATGAGTTTCAGAGATGCATGTTGCTCTGCTTACAGAAACCAATTTAAATATGACCCTTCAGCAGTCACAGCAGGATCTGAAAAATGCTGAAATACAGTCTTTTTAAATAAAATTTTTCGTGGGATATGTAATCAAAACTTTAAAACTGACCATTTTCTGTCAGGCTCAAGATGGGGTTATTAAAAAAAAAAACAAAACCAAAACCAAACCCTAAAAGAAAAAAAAAAAAAGAAAAATAAAAAGAAACTTTATCCTTAATGTCTCTGTTCTAACAGATTTTGAGACTGTATGTTTTGAGATATCAATAGTTTTCACTAGAATGAATAACAGCAAATCTGTTGGCTCTGGCTAGTTCTGTTTCCTTGACTCTATTTGCATGCTTATCCAGTCAGGGAAGACAAACAATTGCTCGTGACATGTCTGACCCATCACCACCAAACACCTCAGCTGCAAGGCTGAATGTTAACTGCTGCCTGTTTACAGGGAATGCAGCAGCAGTCTCAGGAGCTCGGATCACTCCAAACGGTGACAGAGCCCTCGGCAGAAGAGTGGGTTTGCAAAAATCCCCACTAAGGAGCTCTTTTTGCTTTGGTCCTGCTGCTAACTGGTGAGCCTTGGGGTGCCATTACACATGTGCTGGGAGCAGGGTAAAGCAAGATCCTTGCTAGACTCCTAGATTTAAAATCCTGCCTGAATCTTCAGAAGAGTTTTCTGAGATGTCATAAACACCATTCAAGCCCACACACCTCCCAGCTTGTTTATCTCATGCCCTGTGCCTTGGGGCCTGGCCTGGTACCATGTAAAACACACTGGAGAGACTCTCCACAACCCTCTCTTCATCTTCTGCCACTGACATTTTCAGTTCGAAACTCAGCTGCAGCAAGAAACTGTGGTAAAGAGGTCCTGAGTCCAGTTCTGGTATGGACCTCCCTATCCAACATCTGCTTGGGAATCTTGTGTTCAAGAGGCACTAGGAAAAAAAAACCAACTATGCAGGTCAAGCTTTAGTACCGCATCTCATCACCGGCCCCTCCTTTGTGCTTTGAAGGGCTGCCCATTCCCTCCCTGCACCTCCCTTCCTCATCAGGAGCACTGCAAAGGCCTCCTGAAAGTGTGGAAGAAGGAGAAGGAAGGAGAAGGAAGGATGGGAACCTGGCAAGCACCATCATGGCACAGCAACACAAAAAGACCACCCTCCTTTCTTTAGTAGTAAAAAATGCCGTGTAATTCCCGAAAGGTTTTCACTACAGCAGCTGAGACATCAGTATTGTTTCACTGGGTTCTCTACCCAGGGTCCTGAAAACAGTCAGAATTTTGCCTGGAAGCAATAAACCGAGCCAAAAAAATTACAGCACAAGTGAAAGGCACAATTGAAAGTCACATCCGAACAGGCAAGGCACAGTGCCAAAGCAGTCAGCAGCCTGCTGGATATTTCAGGCTATTTAATCCTTCGAGTATCTGCCAAATATCTACCTGCAAGTCCTCAGCAGGCAGCTTTGCTTCAGTGAGGGGTTCGCTCCAAAGGAAGGTAAATGTTGGTGCCTTCCTTTCACTGGAGCTTCTAATAACATCAGGTTAAATAATTATTTAATACTAATAATTGCAATACAACACAAATAATTGGATCCCTAACAATCGTGTTTCGGGGAGGCTGGAACAGCAAGCAGCTCCCCATCCACGCAGCTGAATTACTTTGTGAGGAAATCTCCTGTGTTTGAGGTCTGCTCCCGGGGGCTGGGGCACGATGATGGTGAGGGCACAGGGGGGAAAGGGGTGGTTTGCCCACATGCCAGGAATAAATTTCACTGTCAGGGGAAGGATCCCTCCACAAGGCTTTTGCCTTGGCTGAGCAGGAGGGACACAGCGTTTTGCACGCTCTATTTTCTTTCCAGCCCAGAGCAGGACTTGGGGCACAGATGTCAATCTGAGCTGCTTTTCGCCTTCCTTGCGAATATTTATCTGCTACATTTTCCTTCTGCCAGGCAGCTGACAGGAGAGAGGTCCTGGTGCAGAGCACAGGCCAGAAGGACAGAGCTGTCTTTGCATTCCTCAAGCGCAGCAGCGGTGCAGGGCCGAGCCCTCGGCACTGCCCGGCGGGCGAGGCCCCGGGGGAACACGCACCCACCTCTGCCCGCACCCACAGGCTGCTCACGATAACGCGGAGGAGGAGGATTTTTCGCCCCGTTTCGGCCGCTGCTGCAGGGTTTTCGCCGCGATGTTTTCTTCTGATCTCTGCTGCCCTCTGGTGATGCGCAGCCGAGGCAGAGAGGAGAGCCCTTTTGGGGAACCAAAGCCTCCGTCTTCTGCAGCAAAATCTCACTCTCACCCTCATTAAAACCCCAGCATAGGCACAGCTGGCTTGATTCTTATTTGTCCCCAACACAAATCCTTAGGTCGTTCGGTAAAGGATTTCTTTGTAATAGCATCACGGGGAATTCACTGAGAAGTTAATTCATCCTTATTTCCTCACGTCAGGTAAATACTGGTTTAACCAATTTACAGACTTCAGTATTAATTAAAAAAAAAAAGAAGGAAAGAAAAAAAAAGATAGGATGAGGGTTAAAGATACTTGAATTTCTCTCTACATCAGGAGTCGTTCTGAGAAACTTAGCCCTGCCCCATCCACTGCTACTTACAACCCCACGTTTAGATCAGGCATCTATTTTTCCATCAGCACCTCAGGGAAGGGGCTACCTCTCACAGGGTCTTGCCCAGACCCTGTGCAGAGCTCTGGGGAAAACCCAGGGTAGGAAATTCTCTAATCCCTGCCTGATGTGTTTTCCAAATAAGTTAAGATAAAAGCCGCCTTTCTTACAGAAATAAAAGCTGTGGCAAGCAAGCAAGCAAGCAGCGATGGACTCGGACTGCTGCATATTCCAACAGGCTTCATTTTCTCCCCAACGCTGCTGTTCCCATCACCTGCTGCAAAACAGATTTTTAAACCACGCACAGACTGCTCTGCCTCTGCTGAATGTGCTGAGACCAGTTGAGAGGAGAAAAAAAACCCCCCAAACCACTAGCCAGGCTCCTGGCTGAAGAGGCAGACCTGCTTCAATCCTGCTCCTCGGCTGCCTCCTGGACAATCTCCATGGCTCAGCGCTGCTCCGCAGGACCCAGAGGGAAACGCTTCCCTAAAGCACTCGCCAGAGAACTGAAAACTGCCAGCAGGCTCTTCCTATGCCACTTCACTTGGTCACGGTAGGGAGGCAATGCAGCCCTATGGATTGCACACCGACCCAGAAATCCAGACCCTTGTTTCTCTGCTGCATCTCTAGGAACAATCACTCCATTCCTCGGTGCTTGAATTTCCGCCTCTGCAAAGTGAGGGCATCATTCCCACTGTAAAGCAGCGTGTGAGCTGCTGGTAACAAGATTTATGATTATTGAGGAGTTATTTAGTGCAGCTTTCAGATGCTGCTCCATTGATTTTCCTTCACAGACTCTGTGGCTCCTGCCGCTATTACCGGTTAACTCACACCGGCCCTCTGCTACCTTCTGGCCGTGGTGTTTCTGGAGGAGGATCCTGGCACTCAGAGCTGCACAGAGAGCCATGATCACCAGGGGATTTACAGTCTACATTAGAGCTTGAATATAAGCTTGTTTCTTTCTTTTTGTATTAGTCCCTTGGACCAGATGCTTGCAGCGAGCACAAACCACAACCACCTGTGTCATATTTAACTCATGTGATACTTAAGAGGGTGAAACAGCTTCCTTTGATAAGCCCTGTGAAAAGTAAGCTGTGAATATAGATCGTAAAGCAGGTTATTCCTCATCAGTCCTGTTGCTTCTATGACTTGTGGTCAGTTCAACACTTCTTGTGAGCTCTGCTGCCCTGGGCTGTCCTGCTCTGCAGTCCCAGGGAAGTGACGGGTTATGCAGTGGAGGGTTTCTCTGAGCTGGTGCACATTTTGATCCATAATGAGTCATTTTAAACAACTGTGTTGTAGGGCAAAGGGAAGCGCCTTGTCCAGGTTATGGTGTTTGGATTTAGGTGAGGAGTTAGGTTAATACCAGTTAAATGCACCTTTTGCTTCCAAGACTGTCCCAGGTTGCATTATTCTGGTAGCAACAAGCAATTTCCCCCTTCAGTAAAATCTATACCATTTGGCTCAGTGGGATTAACAACTAATAATTAAAAAAAAAAAATAAAAGAAGCAAGCCAATGTGACAGAAGCAGACTGCCTGAGCATTCTTTTTGTGTGGATGTGTCTGAGCACAGGAGGGACCAAGGGCCTGAGTCACTGAAAGGGAAGGTCTCAGGAAGCCCACATCAACATCAAATCATTCAGCAGCACTTCTGCCTTGATTATGCAGTTGTCATTTGGCCACAGTCACAAAACCAAGTCTCCCTTCAAGGAGCTGAGCTGCCAGTTTGTGGTCCACTGTGAAACAGCACAAACTCAGGGTCGGTGCTCCCTGTGCTTTGCCTCCCTGCTCTCCCATATCGGAATTAAACTGGGTAAGCTGGGAGGCAGTGTTGCAGGATTTTTCATTTCCTAATCCTAGCAGAGACAGCAAACCACCCCCAAACACATCATCCAACCCTACAGTTGCTTTTAAACTCAAATCAAAACCCAAACAGGAGCTCAGTGCTTCACTACTAGACCCAAAAGCCAGGTTTCCATTTAAACACTTTTGTTTTACTTCAGATCCCATTCAAAAGCCATGCTGGACAGACAGTGTCTGCAGACAGGAGACATGAAAATACCTTTGCCATGAGGGGAGTTTGTGGACACTGGAGCCTCTCTACAGCATCACTGGGCCCTTTGCTGTTCAGGGTGCAAATAATCATCACTGAACTGCACTGACAGATTTAGATTTTCATTTACTCGGAGAGAATGGCCAGTTCTTAATAAGCTAATTAAAGGTGCTCTTTAATAAACCAGCACAAGACATTTTATGTCTCCCGGCTAGTGCCCAATGCAACTGAAGTTCAGATAAACACACTGACAAAGAAACATCCATTTTACCTAATGTTTATTGACCAGATTTTAAAAGCAGTAGGCTGCTGCAGGAATCCTCCTGAGAGCTCACTGCTGCTGTGCTGCTGGGGGCTGGCTCCACGTTTTGGCTCGCTCCGCTCTGCCGGCATTCGGAGAGCGCCTTCACAGCCTCCCATCTCTCCAGTGAGAGATCAGAGCTTCTCCAGCTTTCCACCTTCCGCTTCCATCCCTTGCTGTGACAGGGGCTAAGAGCTCAGTGTGAGCCAGCCAGCCTGGAAACACACAGAAAGGCTCGGCTTATCGCCACTGAAACAGCCCTCTGCACTCCTCGTTAGGGTGCTGCACTAATTAATATATCAGAGGGGGCTGTCGGGAGCGCACGCTGATTAACTGTGAGCCCGGTGGAGAGGGGCTGGGGGGAAGTGTGATGCCGGAGCTGGTTTCTTTATTTAACTCCAGATCTTTTTGCCTCCCTTCAGCAGCAGCTTTCTGCCTGCGCTTCTCTAACGCTCTCTGTCACAGCCCCAGGCATCACAACAACTTTGATTTCGTAAAGACAGACACAAATTATATTTGTACTGAATTATTTTTACCCATCGACATCACAGATGTGAAGACAGTACAAGAAGTGAGAGTGTCTTAACAAAACCAACCTGCCACACTCAGCCCCAGCACTTCAAGATGCTGGTGAATAATCTGGAGATTTCAGGTCAACCAAAAAGCTGTTAAATTATATCCACGAGGATCTCTTTCTGAATTTCTAGTGTAGCTGGATAGCAAAAGCACAGTGGCCTCTCTCCTGCTGTCATTTTTGTTGGAAAACAGTCTCTCAGTTTCTGCTACCTGCTGTCATCCTTCTTTTGGCTTTGCTTTATCCCTCATGCGCTCTGCCTCACCACAACAATTGAAATCTGTTTGGCCTGCCTTGTTTCACCTCTTTTCTGCATCTCTACCTCTCCAAGCCTGCACCTCATCCTGGCCTCCCCTTCCTGGACAGGCACTGTGCTTGGTTTTCTCCTCTGCTCTAAGTGGTGTTTCCACTACATCACTTCCAGCTCTGTATGCTTCTCCCTCTTGCATCTGCCTCTTCCTCCTCATGTTTATCTTCATTTTTTTGGCCCTTCTTTTACTAAAACGGGCAGTATTCCCACACTGGAGGAAGTGCTCAGCGCAGTCCTTGGGCACGGTTTTGAATTCCCATTGCTCACAGAGTCTCCTTCAGTTACCCAAAAGGGAGCTCAGCAGATAAATTTTCAGCTGCCAGAGAGCAAAATTCCTCAGGAGGATTCTCTATTTCTGTCGAGAGCTTCTCCATTGCTACCACCACATACCCAGATCATATATCCTAATATTTTTCCATGGGAAAAGACAAGTCAGCCAGAACCTTGTGACTTTCAAAAAGCAATCACTGATTATCTCACAGTTGCAACCAGGAACGCCTCGAGGAAACTTGTACTTCTGAATGCAGCCGGGGCACACGGAAAGATTTCTTGTTGGCAGGATTAAACTCTGCACTTGTGCTGCCAAAATGCAAATGCCACTGTGGGCCAGCTGAGAGCACACCGCTAGTTCCAACCCTTTAAATAATCCAGATGTGTGATTGATTGGGATTGCTCACTTTGGGTATGTTGGGTTCACACCTGCAGTTCAGACCAGCAGGATGTACCTGGAGCTTGTGTCAACACCAACTTCACATGTTTAGCAGGGGCTGCTGGCACACAGAAGGAAGCAGGTTTGACAATTGCCACCACGTGGTATTCCTGAAAAGTCAAACACCACATACTGCATTTCCTTTGGGGACTTTAAGAGCTCTGATCCATACAGCTCCACAAAACCCTGGGAGCTGGCGAAGGGAAAGCACAGAGAGCATCAAAACCACCCATGGCTGCTTGTGGAAGGTGCTACACGCAGTTTGACCTGCAGCTCTTCTTTCCTAGCTCTGGGTTTGCCCATGCTCTGCAGACATGAGGAAGCACAACGTTCCATGGCCAAAAAATCAGCACAGAGTGAGATGATCATGGCTTCCTGCTTCCAAGGAAGCTCAAGACTCCCACCTTTGTAGGGGTGGTGGCTCCCAAGGGTCTGTGACCTGCAGGACCAGACCAGCTCCATACAGGGCTCAAAGCTGGTTAGATTTGGCCCCTCCTGCTCTCACTTGTTGCAATTGCCAAATCTGTCTCCACTTTGTGCCCAGCACTAGAGGACGAGGACACGCAGCTTTGGGAACCCAAGTCACCCCCGTGGCCAGCATGGCGCAGGTGAGAGGCTGCAGTGGGTGGCAGAGTGTGGCAAACCACACACAAGGACTTGGCAAGCTGTGAGAGCACAGTAACTTCAGCTGGAAATTGCAACACTCCCTTCCAGCGGAGGGATATCTGCCATGAGCATTTACCAGAGCCCTGGATCTCTGCTCTTCTGCACTAACACCTGCTCCAGCACGTGCAGTAAAGGGAATGTTACCACAGCGGAAGGTGCATCTTTGCAATCACCCCCATGTGCCTGAGCTTCACCTCCCTTTAGGGAAGGTGTGATCCCAAGGATGACAAGGATAACAGACTAACTGCCTGGGTTAGATCAGGCTCTGTTTGCTGAATTGGATAGCAGGAAAATGTACCAAGAAAATCCCTTCTCGAGATTGGCTGCAAACTGCCATATACATAATCTACATTTACATATACGTATAAAAGCTTAATATATATGTAAACTATATTTACATACAAACATATGTTAAAGCCTTTGGTAGGGTTGAATGATCCCTACAGGCTGAGCTATTTGAATTTCTCAGGGGAAGACTTAGGCTGCACTAGGGATGTTAAGATATTTATATGAAAAAATAATCATGTTTTTCAATAGTCGAAATTCTTAAGGCCTTAATCAGGTTAGAGGGATTTAGAAGTTAGATCAATATCTCATCACACGGAATATAGAACTGGCTTCTTTCTAACTGCCTACAGTAATGATTTGAAAAGGAAAGAAAATCCTACCATTTTAGCAGACTTCTCCAAGTCCACACAAGGCACACTCTGGCAGCTGTGTGCCACCCTTCTGGTTTCCAAGAGCTCTGTGGCATTCCAAGGCATTACTGCAGAAAACAGATGTATTTTTATGGTAATCGTTTTAACACCTTTGACATTGTTTTGTAACTACCTCGGATCCCAATATGCTTCACAGAGCTGCAGAGAGAGGTGAGGGCTGACGAGTCTAAATTTAAGGAGCAGGAAACCTGACTCACTGCTGGCACTGCCACCGGCTCCCTGCAGGAGTGGGTAAATCACCCGGGGTGCCTGTGCAGCACCTCAGCCTTGCCCGGGAGCTCTTGTCCCCTCAGCCATCAGCTTCAGGAGACATTTCCAGGGAGCAGGTGAGGATGAGAAAGCTGGTAGCATTCCTGAATCTCTCCATCACCTGCTGCAGTGTGTCCTCACCCACCTTGCATCGCCACACAAGGATGTGTGATTTTTTCGGTCAGGCTGACAAAAGATCAGTGTGACAATGTTGTGTGGGCAGGCCAAACCTAAACTCTGTGCTTTGCTTTGTTCTAAATAATCCTGAAAACTAACCCTTCAAAACAGGCAAATAGCCTTTTCAAGCACAGTTAAAAACCCGGGGAGATTCTTAGTTTCTGCTCCAAGTATTCTGCATTTCTAATGGTTAACTAGGAAAGGGGAGAGAATACAGAGATACCTGGGTTTTGATAAAAAGTTGTATTTAATTTTCAGAGATGCAGATGTTGTTTAGTAACCTCTGAAAAATGCATTGCTATCGAAAATGGAAACATTTCCATGTCCATTTTTAAAAGACCATGAAAAATCTAGAGATGCCTTTCCTCTGGCCCTGCCCTCAGCTGGGACCATCCCTGACCACCTGGGAAAGTTGTGGAGCATCTCCCAGTGGTCAATGTATGTCCCAGTGGCACTGTTTGTATCTGACAAAATCTCTGCTAATGAGACCCACGTGTCGTGGTGGCCCTTTCCTACGCTAGGAGCAATAATCAGAAAGGCCTTTCTGGAGGGAGGAAACTGGTGGTGAGTGAAGGATAACATCTGCAAGGTGATGTTGCTGCTAGGATTTCTGCACTGTGACTTCTGCCAGAGCCAGCAGAGCTCCTTGGAGACAGACTCCTCCAAAGCCATCTGCGTGTGAGGGTGATACACCTCACACACCTCGGAGGGAACAAACAGAAATCCACCACAGCTCCCCTGCCCCCCTGGCTGACAACTCAGAGCCAATAAAGGCTAAGCCCAGCCAAGGAATTAAATATCATGCTGGAAGACCAAAGCTCTCACTCCCCTGAAACAGAAGGTAAATATCTCTAGTATTTACAGTACCAAAGTTATATTGGAGAACGCTCCCACAGAGACACTGATTCGAAGGAAAGTGTTGCAGGGTTTTGGCTGGCACATGGATTTAGTCCCAGCTGCAAAGCCATGTCCTGAGAACAGGAGGGCCTGGGACAGCCAGGGTCACACAGCCCCCCCACCCCAGCTGCCTGGCTGAGGAGCATCAGAGCATTAGTAAGAGCTGGAGGGGAAAAAATAAAAGAGAAGGATAAAAATACTCAAACTCCATCTTTTCATTAATATAAAAAAACCCCCAAACCAAACACTCAGCCACCATTTTGACCTTAGCAAAATAGGACCAGGTTATAATTTGGGGGTGCACCCCTGCTCCATCAACTCCACTACTCTCCTGCTGCCAAATCCCTGACATACTGGAACAGCCCCAAGGCATGGGGCCTTGCCACCCCAGTACAGGGATTTCCTTGGGAACATCAGCTTTTCTTCAGAAACAGGGTGATGACTGGTTTGGATCCACAATTCCTTGCTGTCAGGAAGCCAGGTCTGTCCCACGGCTTGGCTGAACATTGGACCTGGAAGCAGGAATAATCTGAGGCTGAAACGGTGCTGCTGGTAACAGAGAGGAAAGCAACGATTTTGCCCTCACTAGCTACATCCCCAGTCCTCTGCTACCCTGATTTGCTGTTGCTCCAGGCCCTGTGATGGTTGAAACCCCTGTGGGCTACAATGGAGCTGCAGGCACTGAGCATCAGATCCGTTTTTCCCAGAGTGCTCCTGACTCAGTCTCAGGATGCAGCACCAGGCAGACAGAAGCTGCCTTGCCCAGCACTGCGAGCTGCCTTCCCTAGGAACCTTCTCCTAAACTACGCAATTCCTGAATCTCTTCAAATTATCAAACTTCAGGAGGAAGGCGAGAAAGAAACGCCTTGTGGGATTCATTTTGTTTCTGGGGAAATCAAAGGCAGCAATGCACAACAAGACGCGTTAGCACGGAATTCCACTCCGCACGCAGAGCCCTCCCCACAGCAGAGCTCATCCCCGGTGACTCGGGAGCAGCTGAGGTTGTGCAGCCTGTCCTGAGACACAGACAGCTCCCTTCCACACAGAAAGCATCCTGCCCTCCCCAGTGCCTCGGCAGCCTCTTTCACCCCTTAGAATGTGGCTGAATGTTTTCCGCTGCCTGTTTCACTGCAGTCCTCCAAAATCCTCTGTCTGCAGACCTCGGCAGCTCCATCCTCCTCCAGGGTAGGCCCTGCCTGCTGTTGCCAGCGCTGTATCTGCGCTGTTCCTGGATTTCAGCTTTGGAAGAAGCACAGGACAGTCTGAACCCAGGGGAATTCTCCCACCAAACACTGGGAGCAACAGCCTCAGACTCTGTTTGTATCCCCAGTTCCCAGTGTTGGAACTGGGAACTGAGCAATCCCTTCTCCATCCTCTTTTGCCCTGGAATGCTGGCTGCAGGAGTAGGGCTGCAAGGGTGGTGGTGAAGTAGCATGGCTGGGGGAGGTCCTCAGGGCAGTCACCAGAATGGCTTTTCCACCAGTGTGGGCAAAGAAAGAAAGGGAAAATACCTATTTTCATTCTGATGTACAAACAAAGCCTTCCTAGATTTAGATTTAGAGCTTCTTGACACATTTCACTCCTTGGACCCGCTCCAGAGCTTTCAGCCTGTCTTTGAGAGCTGGAATCCAGCTCAACCTGTCTCCAATATCCCTCATTTTTGATGGCTTCTAATCACGTCCCAGCTCCCAGTTCATCCTACATTGGGTGGAAAGCAATGGATCCCTTGACGTACACACACACACTCCACCCCCAGCTCTGCCTTCCACTTCTGCTACTCAGCACATCTGGTCAGCAAAGGAGCCCTTTGACTTTCCCTGCTTGGTGTGGAAGCATTTGATTTGTGTCTCATTCTGCTGCAGAACTGAGTGTAGGTGCTTTCTCATTGCCAACCACCCCCTCAGCCTTCCCTAGGGGATATTCCTGTCCCCTGAGCCTGCTCTGTGCACTGAGCCCTCAGACACCAGCAGCAGCCTGAGCATTTGTCATTAATAACATGATTTCCTGGGGATTGGAGAGGGAAGGTAACCCAGACCACCAGATGAATAAACACAGCACTGAAATGATGAATCAGAAAAACAGGCACTCATTAAACATCTCAATTCTTGCTGTAACAGCCTCCTTTAAATCAACAAAAAAAACCAACTCTTAGAGACTATACCTGGCCTTCCTCTCCATCCATAGAGAAACAAGGAGCCTACAAGTACTGACCAGGGCTGGATTTAGAAAAACTGAAGAATTGGTCTTAAAAGCTGCCCCTTTTATGGTCTCCAGTTGTATTTTGGCCCAGAGCTGTCTGACCACCAAGACTTGCAACAGTCTCTGAACCTGAGCTCCCTTCCCCAGACTGAATGCGTGCCTCAGGCAGATAGAGGTGCTGAGGAAACAGAAGCTGCAGCAAAACCAGAAATGTTGCAGTGCTTGAAAATCGTTTAACTTCCAATAACTCACCAAAAGCAGCCAGATCACCACTAAAACCATTCATCTCCCTTGCTCTTCCCTAAGTATATCAGTGAATAGCTGCATTTGATGTTTTGTAGTTGCTCCCAGCCTGAAAGCCCACTTTCCAAATTCCAGCCCAGAGAGAACTTCCACTGCTGAGTAACGAACCCTGAAATTGGACAGCAGGACTTGTGACTGTGATAGAAACAATGGCACTGCCTCGACTCAGAGGGAACAGGACCAGAGCTCATCAATACCTTCAAGGTGACAGTACATGAGAAGGCTGGAAATTATTCATAATTTTAACAGAGCTGGAGACGGAACATTCACTTACAGGTAGTGATGAAGGAAAATACCTACACTTGTGGGAAGTTCTTGGGAGGAAAGCTGTGAAGAGCTCAACTCATTGGAGAGAAAGAAACTGCCTGGCTTAAGCACAATCATTTTCCTGGGGCTGTTTCCCCTCACTCAGCTGATATAAAGGATGGCCATGAGTAATGAGGTCAGATCCCTCGTGGCCACACCAGAGCTCAGACTTATAACCCAGCCAAGCTAAAGTAGAAAAGAAGGCCACGAGCTGCCCAAACTGTCTTCACAAATACCATTAACTTTGTTCAGCTTCCGGCTAAAGGTATCAAGACGTGACCAGTAAAAGTTTGTTTTTTCTTCTCCATGTAGAGCAGCAGAAATGCATCTCTAGCCATTTCCAGCAGATGAAGAAACTGAAGGGGCTGAAGACTGAATGGCTGCTGCTAATTTATTACAGTCAAGTGAACAGCATCCCAATCTGCCGTTGCATTTGCACGCTGCTGGAAGAACAGGAAAATAAAGGGGCTGATGAGAGTTATCAGGCATTTCCTTGGTGAGCTCTGCACCACCTCACTGCAGCTGTCAAACATTCTGACCCATGCAAACCTTCCTCAGTACACAAACGTGCGACCCACTCGTGTTGTGAAGCGCCGGCACCTCCCTGCCTCTGGGGAAGCATTGGAAAAGATCACGTTTCCTTTTTGTGACTTAACAGGTTCCTTGTATTTCTTTGCAGCTTCTTCAGTTTGCAGCTGCAACAACAGCCTTCAGCAGCAGCACAGCAGCCTCCGGGCCCAGTTCAAATCTATGATTTCCTTCAGAATTTTCCACGGCAATGCTTCCCGCTGTCAGTTTGTGTCTCCATCCCCATCATGATGCACTGGGAAGGAGAGAACGGCTGGGGCAATATTTCCAGCCGCCCTTGGCTTCCCAAGGAGCTCTGAGACTGCTTATTTCAGTGCTGCTTCAATGTTTCTCTCCTGTTTGAGAGTCTCAATACATGATGCTCTACTTTGGGTAATTAATTTTTAAAGAAGCTGTGTATATTAATGCAAATTCTATTAGCGATGCCTCTTGGCAGCCCGGGTATTAAATACAATGCCAGTAGCGTGACAACACTTGACAGTCTCCACAGTGGTAAACTACATATATTATTATTTTATGCCACTTTTTATGCTTTTAAGACACCTCCTTAAAATAAACTGGGATTGTTAGTATGCTTGTACTAAAGCACAAAAATATTCCTTCTTAATTTAGCCGAGCGTATGTTCCTATTAGAGCTGGAGATGCCAGATAAGAGCTGGCACACACCATGTGTGGTGTGAAGTGGTGGAGCTGTGTTGCCTTCAGAGGGATTGCAGAGGCTGATACCAATGAAGGCTCTGACTTGCTGTTCCTTTGGAACCATAACTTGATATTCCACACTGGATGATTATCATCAAGGGACAATCACAGCATCTGACAGCAAGCCCAACTGCTCTGTAAACTGTTTTGGTGATGGAAATTCATAAATCTCTGCCTGTGTGCTGGCCACTAGAGAGGGACAGAGGAAGATGCTTTGCAAGTGCAAATCCCTGCTTGGAAGAGTTTATAATGCAGAGTAAAGTGGCAGCACTGTCTGTGTTGGATTCAGCCTTTCCACGAGGAAGGAGAAAAATCTGCTGACAGGTTATATTCCACAGCAAATAAATTGTGCTGACTGCTCACAACTGAGCAGGAGTTGGACACAGGAAGGGCACTGCGCAGGATCCAAGCAAAACTGGATCTTGCACAGCACGAGGTATGACAGAAAGAAGAGAAAACTAACCAGGCCACCACGTGCCTGAAAGTTCACTGCTTTACTAGTCCATAAAGCAAAGTAAAGCTAATCAGAAGGTCTCAGCCCCGTGTGGGTGTTAAATGCAATGCCACAAAACAGGACAGATGGATTTCTAGTTCTTTCCCCATTTTTTTTTTCCCCACAGAAGACATGGAAACAGTTAAGCTCTCAGAAGCCGGGATGCAGCAGAAGCAAGACTGCACAAATAACCTGAACTCAACATTGTAACAAAACCTGGAGCTGACCAGTTGCACTCTGATCTCGGTCACAGCTTCAGTTCACCGTGCAGGAGGGGTAACATGGCAGGAGCTGTTCTGCTCCAGCAAACACCGTTTCCCTTCTCCTTCCTTTGGCTCTATAACCTCAGCATCCTTCAAGTACAGGGGACACATCCACGGATAAGGTCAGGCCGCTCTCTGCCCCCGAGGTATTTACTGCTGCTCAGCTGAGTTCACCTGGGTAGCTGCACAGAAGGGAAAGGTGCTGGCTGACAAAACCCAGTCAAAAGGCACCAAGAGCCCTCATGGAAATGATTTGTGACTGGATAGCATTTTGCCTGTGTCAGGAGCCAGCAAGGCAAAATGGGTCAGATGGGTTTTGTGGCCGAGTCGTGCTACAGATGGGGCCTTGTGAAGATGTTGCTGCCTGCAGACATTCTGGGCTCTGCACGTGGTGCTTTTGTTTCCCTCTGCAGTGCCTCAGCTGGGACAAGTCCATCTGCAAACACCAGGATGCACCAGTCAGTGCGCACACGCAGTGCCACCACTGGGGTAGCTGATCTTGCCGCAGGGAGGCTGCTGGGAATGGCCACTTCTGTCCATCCTCACCTGTACACTCTCCAGCCCCTTCCTCACTGAGAAAGTAAAACAAAACACATGCTTTGATGTGTAATTAGGCAGCAACACCAATAGCCTCCTTCACTGATGACTCCCAGAAGATGAGCACCAAGAGGCCTTGTCACTGTCTGGTGGAAAACATTGAAATATCCCAGTATTCCTTAAAGTCTGCCAGCACCTCCTCTTGTGTGGGCCATGAAAGAGGCACTGAACATCTCTTGGAGAAAACCTAACACAGCACCACCAGTGCTCCAGTGATGCTGGGAGAAGCCCGTGGCCTCAGGCAGCTGCCTGTGCTCCCCTTAAAGAAGAGTCTTGTCAGACTCTTATTTCCACCACCTAAAGGCAAAAAGCAGCTTGTAGGTAGTGGTCACTAAGGAAAGGGTGAGGAGGGGACCAGAGAGCCATCCATCACTTAGGGCTTGGGATTGGCTCTCCCAGTTTCTTTAAGCCTCAGATCCCAATTCTATAAATGCAAGTATTTTGTTCAAGGTCAAAAGCCTTGTTCAACCCCAAACAGCTTTCCTCACATCCTTCCTCACCCGTGCCTTCATTCCTCCAGAAAACAGACGGAAAGGAGCAGGGAAAAAAAAAGCATTGGCACAGCTCTGCCTTGGACTACCATATGCTCCTCTGAATTGCCTCTTGTCCTCTGAATAACCAGTTTCTGCTCTCTCCACTCTCTCACAAGCAGATGAAGATATCCATACTTTCCTCAGCCACATCACCTGACGTTTGAAAAGCCAGCCCCTGGCCCTTCCCTCATCCTCCTGGCACAGACCACGTTTCTCTTCCCCACTCACTGAGGTTTGGTTGGTGGTGACGAGAGACTTTGGCAAAACGTCCTATTCCAAAGCACACGGCACATATGAGAGATCAGTGGCAATCATCCCATCCATAACGTCAGAATCTAAAGAGATTTATTCCTATGATATTTGAAGACTTCACAAGAACAAGTTTCCTTTTTTTAATTCGACTCTGGGATTTCCTGTAACAGAAATAACGATCTTCAAATTATCCTTTCCTATTGGAAGGAAAGTTTTGCCACACAAAACATACAGCAATGCCTCAAAGCAGTTCTCACCTCCTAGGAACAAAAGGTCACCACAAGAAAAAGTGCAGGAAGCAGAACTTGCACATTGCAAGGATCAAATATAGGTCAACCCTGGCCTGCTTTGAATTTTTTTTTTCCTCCGCATTGAACAAAGAGGTTAATTCCACTCCAGGCCAGACCGCTGTGGGAGGGAGAGTGGCTCTCCTCCACCTCTCGGCTCCTCCCCAGGCTGCAGTTCAAGCCAGCCCCAAGAACCAGCAGTGTAACAGAAATGTTTGTAAGATTGAGGGAGTCTTGCTGGATTTTTTATAGGATGTAAGGTAGGTTTATTCTCAATAACACTAGTGCCATTCTCATGTATTAACTAGAGCTAACTGGGACACCAGAACTCTGGTTACACCTCACACATTGTACTGCAGGTATCAATTCCCCCTGCAAAGCCAGCTCTAACCTCAGTGCACCGAACTGGCCTTCTGCAGACTTTGCCCCATCCCTGCAATGAAACAAGCTTTTGACACTGCAGCAAGGGACCCCAGGGACTCACTGAAGGCAACTCCTGCACGTCCATACAGAGAGAGATAAGGCTTTAGCAGCTGCAGTCAGGAACACTTGCCAGCAGCCCATCCACAAACCCCATGAAGCAGGGGAAAAGCTTCCACCAGCACTAAAGTCAGCCAGTGTCAATTCTGATTTGCTAAAAAGATGGTGAGCCTTGAAGCCCCAAAAGTGGTGTATGGGGAAAGTAGTTAAGAGGCCTGAGCCAATCTTCTGAAACCATCTTGTACAAAGAGCACAGCAAACCACAACTCCAGTGGTGCAGGAGCAGTTTGTTCTCTAACAAAAGGCAGGGGGGAAAACAAAAACAAAGAGGGGGAGGGAAAGAACATAAAACTTCAACAAACTCAGCTTAAAATCCAAAGAGAATTACAGGAAACTCTCTAGAAATGAAAGCAAAGGAAAAAGCAGCTTTCCTGGATGCCAGTGGTGACTTCATGGCAGGGAGACTTGTGATTTTCCAAGACAGAAAGGATTTTGGCAGGACAGATCTCGGGACAAAGCAGTCCAGCTTTTTGTGAGATCTCACCCTGCCATTGGTTCCAGCCTGCAGGTGTCCAACACCCTCTCTGCAGTTAACCTTGGTGCCACAGTCACTCCAGGGGGATGAGCCTATTCCTACCAGACCACAGGTGGGGAAGTCTCCACATCCCCTGTTCATCACCAGAGATGACAACAGGGGCAGAGGCAAGAGGCAACTTCCTCTTCAGATCAAAACTTGAGTGTGTAAAGGCAGAATTTCCTCTGGTGAAATGATCAAATTTGGAACACGACTCACATAAAACCGAGTTCCATTTGCGTATCCCCAAGTTGTACCCCAAGGTACCACGCCCTGACCTTTCCTGCACTTCAGAAGGTTGTGTTGGCACCTGTCTGCCACAGCCCCCAGCCATCCTGCAAGGCCTTTCCCTGCTCCTCTCGCACTCTCTGTGGCACACACCCAAACACAGGGGCTGCAGCAGAACCCCTCGCTCTCAGTGTGCTAATGGACAGAGGGGGAAAACCCCTCCTCCAGCTGCTTTGAATTTATTGCACCAAGGAAGACAAGGCAACTTTCCTCCTTCTGCCAATGCCCTCTTCTCTGCTCAAACCTCACTGAGCCTTCCCGGGTGTCTGTCAGCAGACAAGGAAATTTTTCTTGAAGTGCAGCTTACAGATTGCTGCACAAAAATAGTTTATTTGCTTACAGTGCCAGGGATGCAGCATTAGGGATGCTCTCAAGTCACTCCAAGCATAGTATGACTACAATACAAGCTACTGGAGCAGAAAGCCTGGAAGGGGGAAGGGAGGCCAAGGAAAAGAAAAATATTTTTTCAGGCTGTCTTGAATGCTATAAGCTTTGCCTTTTTGTTTTTGTGGGGGTTTTTTTTTGTTGTTTTTTTTTTTTTTTTTTTTTCTTTCCTAATGTGACACAGAAAGCTGCTTGGCAGACCAGAGAAACAAACGGTTCCTATATGGCCCACTTCAATGAAGTATCGATTAAGGCAAAATTAAAACTGCATTTGTAAATCCCAAATAATAAATGTTGCTTTGCATTTATAGCACAAACCTCAAGCTCTAAGATCTTTCATGGATGTCTTAGTCACTTGCAAAATGGCTTTTGAGGAAGGTTCTAGATGCTATGTGAAGCCCCAGATCATCACGAATTAGGGCTGCCTACAAGGTAAAATTATGCTCATCAACTGAGTCAGCACTGGAACAAGTTTAGCAATAACAACACTTGATAGACAATAACAAGACAAATTTAAGGTACTGCAAAAAGTTTATTACAATGTAGATGTTCTATGCAATGGCTGTCACTGGAAAAATTACTACAGTATGTAGCTAATAGCTAATTTTCAAAAATGTTTTGCAGCAACTTTGAGCATTCAAATGAAAAGTGGGTGTTGTGAAAGTGAAAGCATTTTAAGCCAAATTTTGCTCTTAGATGTGCTGTTATTGCAGCTCCTAATGAGATTTCATCTTATAGCCAAGACTTAGAACAGTAACATGCAATTATTTGTTTGTTTTATTTTTTTTTTTAACTGAAACAATGTTGCTTCAGAGCTTGGTGAAGGAGTCTAGTTATGTAAAAGGTTCTAGAATTTTTAATTTATTTTTTTACACCTATATCTTTGCAGCAGCCAGGCTTTCATAAAATAAAACTGAGGTTAAATTGAGCAGTACCTCTTCCCCAAAGTGACCCACTGCATCACTTACTCCCCCACTTGCCATTCAGGTCCTTTCTCCAAAGCTTTGGTAGTATTTTAATCCAAGTTTAGCCATATCCTCTGTGGCCACTGACAATCAGTTCCCCAGACTTCTCCTGGCAGTGCTAAATACGTTTGTGCTATAGGAAAAAACAACACCATATGGCAGTTGTTTGATCTCTAAGCAGAAGCTGTTTTTCTGAAAACTGATGAGCTCCACCTGTCTAGAAAGTTTCATTTACCTCCCAGACACTGCAAAAAAACTTCCTTGCACAATGCACATGTCCCCATCAGGATAAAGAAACTTTGGAGATCTCTTCTGGACTGTCTAGATTAGGAGCAATACCTGACAATCTGCAGTGTCACTATTGTCTTCAGAGATGATCAGGGACTGGATTTTCCCCACCAGGGACATTGCCAGTCTTTGATACTCTGACGCTGGCAGCTGATGGGATTTTCCTGTTGATTTCCTGGGGTGCTGAGCCCAGCTGCAGCCCCTAAATTTGCACATAACCTCAGGTACATATATCCAGTTACATAAGGCTGACACACCACGTTATCAGCCTGCCTTGAAGAGCCTCTGACATTATCTTGGATTAATTCCGCAGGCCAGTAATTCTTGTGCAGTGTAGCTGTGACATTTATATCTACTCTCAAATCACTTCAGGACATAAAAAGGGTTCAGCCTTTCATGGGACACAAAGTGTTCACTCTGACCTGAAACTGATGCCAATTAGAGAGCAACCAATACCTAGTTGGGCACATTCCATTGTGCCATGATGTGGCCTGGATGCATCCATAGGTGGAAAAAAAACCCCAACCCAAAAAGCCCTCCAAAGCCCTAGGAAAGAGGCATGAAGAAGGGGAGAATAAGCATGATCTCCCTGTGCAAGATGCTGGCTCTGCTTTCTTTCTTCATGCTGTGAAACTATTTGTTAAAGGAAATAATTTCACTCCACTTCCTTCGTGAAATTACTCTATAAGTGCTGATTCTCCATCTGGTGCACAGCTCCAGATTTCGAAAGATATTTAGGGATCTAGCTCCCAATTTCAAAGAGATGTCTGACATGTTTTAAAAATCAAATTTCTATCTTTACATGCAACAATACACAAGTGTAACCCTTCATTTTTAAGCTGGGGGAAACAAATTGTAAGAGAAGAGTGAATTAAGAAAACCACACTTGACCTTGAAGCAAGATGCAAACTTTGATGCGAAAAGCAAGTTGTGGACCACATCTGCGTCTCACACACAACAAAACAAACCATGTGCTACACCAAAGAGTTGACTGGTTTGTAATAGTCTCTCGAGTGTGAAAATAAAAGTTAAACTTTCTTCACATCACACACACTTCAGTAAAGGGCTCACTTGACACTCACTTGCCACTAACATGTGGCTCGCAGGGCGCTTGGCAGGGAGCCCTGCATGAGGTGCCCGCAGCCACACCATCTCACCAATGCCTGCTCCATGGAGTGGAAATGGAAAAGAGCCTTGGTAAGGAATGTTGTTCCTGTAGGGAGCTGCCTGTCCCAGCTCCAGGGAGCCAGCCATCACGGCGTGGGGGTCGGGCACAGCACGAGACAGGGCAGAAAGGGCCAAGCAGCACTCTGATCCTCAACATGGCTCCTGCACCTCCACTTCAGTCCCCTGACATACCTGCAAGCCACAGACAAGGAAGGTTCCTTCATAGTAAGAGTTCCCATGATATGCTTGAGCTGCTGGCTGCTTGCACATTTTCTCCTTGTTGGTAACTTGAAAACTTTGCATGTTTGCTAATAATTTTCCCAGACTGTGAGTTCTTAAATAGGCTTTTTTTTTTTTTTAATCCATACACTCATACCATACTGAAATACACATTTGCTTTTTTTAACAATCCTTCTGATTTTCTCATTCAAAGGAAGTTATTTTAAAGAGACTCAAAAAAAGAAATTTGAGTCATCCATCCCTAAAATGTTTTCACTATCATGAGTCTATCCACCAAGGACTCCAAGGGACACCAAACCCAAAATGTACAGCTATCCTAAAACCCTTTTGAATTATAAGCAATAATTGCAGACCAATCTGATTTTTTTCAGTCTAGGAAAAAATGCTGTATAACTTATTTGAAATGTGAGCCAGTCTCCCAATAGATGAAGGCTTCAAACAGCTTTCTTGGCTTTTAGATAAAGACTAAGCCAGGATATCATGGCAAAGATAATGTGTTTAACACAAGACATGTAACAAATCAGTTTAAGTCAGTCATATATTCTACTCTTCTGTCAGCACGGGATCTTCCAGAAAATTGTAGTCTTGCTGGAAAACCTTGCTTGGTGTTTCATTTCTTATTGCAGTGGCAACAAACAGCCAGGCAGGTGATATGTGAGGGCTACAAATCCTCCACTGAAGTCAGTGGCATGACACCAACTCAAAGCAAAGCTAAGTCAAGCCCATCTTTCACACTGTTTAAAAATTAAGGCTCAGCACACTGCCAAGTCTCCTTCTTAGACACACTGATGTCTGAGAAGTTTGCTTCAACAAACAATTAAGTGTCCCATTCATCCTGTAAGCTGTTCATTCAGGAACCAAATGACTGCCCTCCTTTGTATTAGCCAAGATTCCTGCTCTCACATCTCAGGATAGCACTCTGCAGCAGCCTGAAGAACCACTTAAAAATGATGTATTCATTATTCATTTCCAGAGTTCATTAAATAATCTTTCATATTTGTTTTCTTTGTATTTTTTTTCCCACAACAGAGTGCAAATAAGCTAACTGCTGGGTCTCAGAGGAGACGATCAAGGATGCTGATTACCTCAACACACAGCCTGTGTTCTGCTGGAGTTTACAGAAGAGCTTTGCTGCTCCTGGAAGCCCCAAAGCACATCCCGGGTAAGCAGCAGTCACTGCCTGCAGTCCACATCATCACCTGGGCACATCACCGGTTTGGGAAGGGCTCTGACAAGAGCGAAGCATAAACCAGAAACCAGCAATTTGCCTTGGAATCAAGCATTGGGGGAAAACAAGCAGCAGGCAAAAGCAATCCTTAGGGAAGGCAGGGAACCAAAAATCCACCCAGGGGAAACCATCCCCAGAGAGCAAAGAGTACAACTTCCACCCCAAGCACCAGGCAGATGGCTTCCTGAGAGCAGTACAGAACTGACCGATGCAGAAATCCTGGTGAAGAAGAACCACTGCTATTGGAAACAGGCAGAGTTTTAGGTTAAAAGGTTATGCCTATCTTGACTGATTTTCAGTCAGAAAGAGATCCCTGCTCTTCTCCTCATGTCCACTTCTGTCACAAGATGGGTGAATTTTGCAAACCAGGAAAGGCCAGGAGAAATACATCCCCCCTTACTGGCATTTGGTGCAGGACCAAGCAGTTTCCAACCAAACTGGAGCCTGCTGGCCACTGTGTGAGCTGCTTTTATCCTGCTGTCCTCAGAAGCCTTTACACAGTCACTGCATCTGCTCCCTGGGGCTCTGGGGGAGGCATGAGCAGCGTCGGTGGCCTGAGGGACTCCTACAGTTGTTTTGCAGAAGCTCAGACTGTTATTTAACTACTGCATCCTCAGATGATAGACTGAGGTTATGGCAAGCACTAGAGACTCACAGTTGCCAGAAGGGCAGTGCTGCAGGAAAAGCAGCCTTGACTTTGCCAGGGTGGAAGAGGAAGGAAAGGGCTGAGGCTGCAGTGAACTGGCCTAAGCACCCTCTCACAGGTCAGTGCCCTGGTGGCCCTCAGTGCCTCACAGGATGAGCTCTTTCCTGAGAAAGCTCTGAAATTGGAGAGAATCAGAAAATCCCTAAGGGCAGGTAGCACCTCCCAGTATGTGGCATCTAAAGAGAGTTCTTCCTCCCCCTCCAGCTGCTCATACCTCCCCCTCAGCACTGGGGAAATAGAATTAATCAAATGGCCACTGCTGAACACAGCACTGGATCAAAGAAGAGTACAAAGGAGCACTGGAACCTGTGCCAAGCCAGGGCAGCAGCAGATGCTGCCACATGGCAGGGATGTGTTGATCCTGGTGCTGTGTGGGTTTCCCACCCATAGCAGCACCAGCTCTGCTGATATTTATCTTGTTTTCCCATGGGGCTCTGGTTAGTAGAGCTTTAAATATTTTTTTCCTTCTCAATGTGGTTGCTCAGAACGAGGCAGGTGAAAGACAGAGGTCCTGGATGTATCTGTTCAGAGCGGTTTTGTTAGCAGGGTACATTGCTCCTCTCATCAGCTGCCTCCCACCTCATTTCCTTCCCCCACACAACATCCCCTGTTCTTTAGGCACTAATGAAGGCAGCAAAATGGTTATAGGATTCTGGGGATCCTTTATCAGGAATTCTGCACCTATTTTAAAGGCCTGTTTTATTCACATATGTAAGGATTTCTCTCCTAAAGATACTCCTCAGGAACTAATCCACTTAAGAGAAGGGATGCAATGCGGGCGAAAAGTAAAGTGCTGTCTTTCTGCTGAATTACCTCAAAGAGATAATATTTACCTGCAAACTTTCTCACCACCCTAGAGGACAGCTGCTTCAACACATGGGCAGAAATGAGTGTAAAAGAAGGGAAAATATTGCTAAATCCACTCCCATCCCCTTAACAGGGCAAATACAACTATTGAAAAGGCAAAAGGGAGACTCTTTACTAAGTGCAGTTGTAGACAGGTGTTTTCACCTGCCACACTCACCATGTACCTGTGCCCAGGTGAGCAGTAGGAGCAGTGCTGAGCTTCACCCTCAAACCACCACTTGGAGCAGCATGAAGTTGCTTTTGGTAAAGCATCTTGTAGACACTTAAGGAATTTACTATGAGAGCAGCCTTTGGCACTGTGCTCCCTGTAGGAGAATCAGATCCTCACAATGTGGGTAACTTCAGGAGACAGCAGTTACATCCACAGACATACACCAGCATTTTGAGATCCTCTGCCAAACTGGGCCCAGGAATAGACACAGCTGTCTTGAAGATTTAAGGCTCCAGGCTGGTTGGAAAGCTCAGCCCCACTGGCCCACCATGCCTGGGGATTTGGTTGCCTCAGGTCCAGACGAAGCTGCAGGTTTATCAGTCTTGTCCTCTGACAGAGACAGATGTCAAACATTGATACTGTCACTCCATTGGTTCTCAAGACTGATTTGGTCTGGCCTAGAGGCTAAGATCTGGTTCAGCAAGAGGAGCCTGGAGTTCAGCTAACCTGTGTGTAAGCAAACACGAGGCCTGAGTACCCTACACAGCACAGGGGCTTTCAACATCTCTTCTGACACAGATGAGGAGCCAACCTACCAAGTTCCCTTTGCCCAGAGACACAATATAAGCCACTTTCACTGTCACCTGTGCAGCTCCTCTTAAGCCAACAGAGAAACCATCCCAGCATGTTCATTCCTCTTTTCAGTAGGACACCAATATTGCATGCATTCTGTGCCATCATAATGTGGGGGTGTTCTGTAAAGGAAAGAGATGTTGAAAGGAGTTGGTAACAGGAGTGGGATCATTCACCTGTGACAACATTCCAGCTGTCCAAGGTCACTGATGAAATTATCTGAAGGTAATTGAAAGACATTCACACCACAGAAATATTCATCACCAGCCTTGACTGGCTCTGGAAGAGGCTGTGCTAAAGGGAACTCTCCTCATTTTATGGCTTGAGAAGGACTGGGATAAAACACGTTGGCAGAGAACAATGACAAAGAATTCAACACCACATCCCTCCCTCAGGAAGGTGGTCATTCCTTTCCTAGGCATCTTTTTGTCAGTCTGTCTATATCCCACCCCACATCAGTACTCTGTGCTTTCAAACGTCATCTGAAGGATTAAAGAGCTTCTCTTGCTCAAAAAGGGAACAAAGCAATGGGCTTGTTCAGACCGTGCTGCTTCCAAGGACTCTGCAACTGGAGTAATCCATGTGGGCTGCTCCACCGGATCCCATGGAACACAGACACCTCTGTTAGGTACATCAAGAGCACTTCAGAGACAAACATGAACGAATAGGAAACTGCCAAGAATAGAGGTCACAGAAATAGGTGCTGTTGTGACGGATTTCCCCCAGAAAGTAAACTTAAGGGTCATTCTGTCCCAATACCAGTTAGTGACTGCCAATAATACTACCAGTCCCCTTCATACTGGGTTGAAACCTGCAATTAAGAATTCATTCAGGGTCAGATCTCTAATTAGTTTCTCTCATGCTATATACCCTGGGAACCACAGAGGACTCCAGAAAAATGATGCTGGAGGAAGAGTCACTTGGGTTGTTTCCTGTTGTGGCAGGAGGTGCAAGGGAAGAGAAGGAGGAAAAATACTTGCTCCACCGTTAGAAGAAGAGATCTTAAAGGTTTTACACTCCATATTGACTGGAGTGGCTTTTTGAAATTTGACTTAATAAAACTAGACTCTCTGAAGCAGCCAGCTGCTGCCTGCCTTCTCCCCCACACCTACACAAAAGCAATACAGAGTGGGCTAAGTTACTGCAGCATCTTCCCTTGCTTTGTTTTATTTTTAACTCTATGTCTTCCTCCAGTTCTCAGAACAGCTCCTGCACAGCCCTGTCATTTCAGACTCGTTTCCCCCGGCGGATTTCAGACTCTTGCGATATTTCAAGTATCCGCAGATGAAATGTCAGGACAGATTACTTTTTTCTTGATCTCACTACCCCTATCATTATTTATTTTCACTAGGCTTCTGAAAAGTACTTGTTTTTCTGAAAAAAAAATGGGGACAGCAGGGCCTTATTGTACACACAGTCCTGTTCCTTCTGACCTGAGTTTTGGTGCTTGTTAGGCCATGCTGCTACAGCACAAGTTACACTAAAGTCAATCCCTTCCCTTAACACAAGTCAACCAATCAGTCTTGGCCACATGCTCCAAGAATGGCAAAGATAACATCATGTTTGGACCTCTTCCATCAAATAAATAATACCTTGGAAGTGAAGATAATGGGGCAAGTTACAATTTTTAGCTCACTTTCACCTGGGATTTTTTATCCCATTATCTACTGTTTATATCAGTTCTCATTAGAGCACCCTTGTGTCTTATGAAGAAGTCAGCATGTCCCCTGAGGCAGGCTTCAAGGTATATTCAAGATATTATTCCTGGTTGGTTTTGACTCATGGAAGAGCAAAATACACCACCTGAAAACAATAAACCTGCCACCAAGCAACCTCTGCTCTCATAACCATCACTGCTGTGTCTCACACTTTTCCCTGGAGCACTGTAGGAAATGTGCCACAGTCCCTATCAAACACCAGGCTTCAAAGCCTGGAGGAAAATGACAAGGAAAGACAACAGCAGTACCCACAAGTACCAGGCTATGCAATGTTTTGCCTTTTAACCATACTGTGTCTCACAGGAGAGAACAGCTGTAATAACTCACCACAAATACATCCTTTGAATCTCTCCAGCCTCCTGCTGAGGCAAGATGAGACCATTACTGTACAAATTCTCCTTTTCGAGGAGGAAATAGCAAGCTCTGCCCAAGCAAGACAGTCCCTGTCACAGTGCTGCCTGATAAGGCAGCTCAGAGAATTCCTCTTCTCACTGATTTTTCTGTCTCAGAAGTTCATTAAACTGGTGGAAGGTGAGGACTTAATCTCAGGTTGCCATAAAAAAAGTAGTGAGTTCAGATGGAAAATGTCATCTCATGAGTTACTGCCTTCCTCTAGAGAACAAAGCAGTGATTTTTACCTATTTTTAATGTATAATCATGCCAAGCTAAGCTAGTTGTCCTGACCAATCTGCCTCCACCTTCGAGGTGTAACACCCAAGTACATCCCCTTTCCCCAAACTCCTCCCCTTCCATCAGTGCATCAAAGCTGTTTTTTCTTTAGATCTGAGGATTCCACAATATCAAGATACATTCTTTTTGCCTGACCTCTAATGAAGTCTATGCAGACAAAACTGAGCATGTTCCTGCTTTGCCTGCTCTCTCCCAGACCCCAGTACTTTTCTGTAGAAAAACAACCAGACGTGAACATCCAGTTTCCTACTCAGAAAGACCAGAGGATACGGCCACATCCCCACCCAAAATCTTCACATTTCACTTTTTATGATACACTTCTGTTCTCCACCTATTTTTCATTTCCTGATATCTTGGGGTATGTCAAGAGCTCTCATCTTTTGCTGCACAAAACAGAAATTGAACTGAGATCCCAGCTCAAACTTTTTAAAAATTAAAGACAAAATAATTGCTGTGGTCACTGAATCATATCCAGGAGCCCTGGGAGAACAAAACTGGAAACTTTGCAGTACACAGGTGGATTCCCCAAACCAGAGCTCTGAATTTCAATTGCACACAATGATCAGGTATTTAATCTTCAGTCAAGATGTGCAAAATGATGAAGACAAAGGCTTTAGGTCTCAAGAGGGAAATCTAATCACTATTTCTCAGATGACAAAAGGTAATCCACATGTAGAGAGATTTACCTGCAAAGCTTGTTGCAGCAGCACTGGAATCTCATTACCTCATTTCTCCCATTGCCTTGCAGTTTCCACAGAGAATGAAGGCAGTTGGGAGCCCAATCCTGACCTGTGTTTCACTGCCCCAGGAAGGGAGTCATCAGAAGGAGTTTGTACTTTGTTTGTCTCAGTAATCATTGACAATTCAGGGGTTCATTTACATTGTTTGACTACTCAGCACCTAAAGAGGCTCAAGTGAAAACTGTCAGATCTAGCACTGAGAAATATTGTAAGATTAGGGGGGAAATGTTATGTAAGGGAATTACGGTTTGTCCTGCCAAACCAGGTTCTTGCAAATTGCTTTGAGAACTGTGAATGAAGCTCATGCCTTTGTTAACGTGGGCTTTTCCTACAAAAACATCTTGCCTAGTTTGGATATTGTCTTCCCTTCCCTCACCTACATTAAGCCATTGATACTTGCACATATCTGTGCAGAGCCAAACCCCAGTGATCCACATAAACAGCCTTTTGGAGCACCTAAGTTCACGGCAAAATTGCTAATGGCTCTTGGAACAGGGCTCCCAGTCTGCACATCGGCTCAGGGCTGCCACAGCAAAGTTCTGTCACTCGACACGTTTGGATTCTGAAGCCCACAGGTCAGCCTTTGTTAAATCTGACATTTTTAAGTGCAAGGGCCATTAGGAGCTTCCTCAGTGTTTCTGTTCATGGTGTTTTATTGTGTGACCTGAGCTATTGCCCACCACAGAACTGCTGTTTTAATTGCTGCTTTCAGCCCTATTCTGATGTGCTGCTGCATCTTTACGCAAGGGGCTGCCTGGGTCCTGGCTGGTGTCTGCACTGTCCTGTTATGTGTGCCCATTACAGGACACCTATCCATACCACACTGGTGGCAGCCCTGCCCCAGATGCCAAGCAGGATCTGGAATGAGGAGATGTGCAGTGCCTTATCTTCCCATCATCCCCCCAATCAGGCAGCTACAAGACTGTCTCAAGCAAAATAAAGGAAAAAAATCAAGATCAAAATTAATAATTTCTTCCTCAGAGAGAGTCTGAATTATGATCTGAAGCATATCAGTTTAAATTTAAATACCTCCCAGGTCTCTTGGATTAATCATAACCATTACCTTGCACAATCTTGGAGTTGTCAGCATACAGGGAAAATTTACTGAAAGCAGAAAAGCAGAGAGTAGAAATGGCTATTTTCTACTGCCTTTTGCCAGTCTTGCCTATTTTAGACCACGAACTCATTGGGGCATGAGTATCTTCATCATTATATCTTATATAGCACAAGAGAAGATGGGATTAGCCTTGCTTTAGGCACTACTGTCATGGTAATTTAAATTTGATATTCAAATTATGATGCACCCACCGCTCCCAAAAGCCCTTCTTGGAAAAGGCTATATACCAGGAAAAGAAGAAAAAATAAGATTTCTACAGAATGTTTTAAAAAAGGAACTTATAAAACTCAGTAGCTGTACTGTAATGCTAACATTCAGATAATGCCCTGCCAACTGCTCCTGCGTTGAACGAGAGGGAGAACTGTTTCACACGCTGGTTTTTGTTACTCTTCGATGTTGTTCCACAAGCACTGCAAAACTACAGTTTAGCTCTACAGAATGGGTTTAAAGAAAAAAAAAATACACCAAGGAGAAAACAAGAGGCTTCTAGCACAAGTTCTTCCCTGCAGTCTGATTTCCAGTGCAGGCAGGTGGAGCTGAGGGCTCCAGCCAGCACGCAGTATTCTGCTGGCTGGGGATGCAGCAGTCTGCACAGTGATTGCTCTGTGTGCAGAGAGGGATGCTGGCAGATTGGTTCTGAAAGATCTTTAATACAACCAAAAGGATAGAATTCATTTACCCAGAAAAGATAGAAAAGACCCTTTGCAATAATATCAATAAAATCTCACTCAATCCCTGCCCCCCAAATCCTCACTGCAAATTTAAGACTGATTTATCATCAGCTGGCTGAGACGAGCAATTAAAATAGAACATTAAGAGAGACTTAGGTGAATTCGGCAGGGTGTGTGGATATGTGGCAATAAATCTGTTCCCTGGCAGTGTGTGGGAGAATTCCTCCCTGCTGTGGATTCATACCCAGTATCAGGCAAGGCCTCACTTGCTTATTGCCAAATAAGCGATGGGACTGGTGCATAGGATGGCAGCATCCCAAGCTCTGTCTGCGGGAAGAAAACAGTGCCAGGGCTGACTCTTCCTACAGGTAAGCTACATTTCCACAAGGAAATGTCATGCCAGCTATTAATTCATGCAGGTTGCTCCCCCCTTCAGCCTGTGCTGTATTAATATCTGTTTATGGGGGAAGGTAAAAACAACAGATTGTACAGAGCCTTGACCCTCCCCCCAGCAAAACCAATCAATGTCATCGAGCAGATCAATTGAAAGAGAAAAGCTCCAGTACCTTTATCACACCCAGAAGTTTCTCCAGCTTTCAATGTGAATAAGGCTGTGTTATGAATGGCCATCTATGTAATAGAGTAGTAACAGCTGGATGTTTTGGATAGCCCCTGCAGCAACACAAGAGGGCACAGAAATGCTGCCCTATCCAAGCAGGGCCACATTCCGGCTTCTATCAGAAGCACATGTGTGGGGAGCAGGGAAAAAATGGAAAATTCCTGGGAGGAGCCTCCAAAGCTTAGGAGGCAACATATGATCCAACTCCCCCGACACCAGCCGGGCAAGCTCCTACTCTGCCAAGCTCTGTACTGTGACTATCTTTGGTCCATTTTCTACCAGCTGTGGCTGGAGGTGTAAGTGCTGGAAGCACAGCTTTCAAGTAGCTGAAAGCTAGAAAGCAAATATGTACTCCAAAGGGATTATTTTTAATTTCCTTGAGTACCATGTATTTGGGGCTGGACTCCCAATGAATTCAAGTAGCTGAGGTTACCAACAGGCCCAGTGCTCCTAAAATCACCCAAATGAAGAACTCCTACCTTGAAAGGACCTTGGCTCCAGCACAAAGCTATTTCTGTCTTAGCATGATCAATTCTGGGCTTTTTGTGCAGGAGAGCTCGGATCAGCCAGAGGGTTCCTTCTGCAGAGAAGCTCCAGTGCTGACACAGAGAGCATCACCCTGTGAGGCATCAGGGCCAAGTGCCAGGTGACTCACAGGAGCAAGGGGACATTCAGAAACCAAATCAAATCACAGAACCACAGGGTTTTCTGGGTTGGAAGGGACCCACAAAGATCAAAGCCCAACTCCTGGCTCCTCACAGGACATGCCCAAGAATGCCACCGTGTGCCTGAGGGTGTTGTCCAAATGCTCCTTGAACTCTGGCAGCCTTGGTGCTCTGACCACTTCTCTGGGGAGTCTGTTCAGTCCCCAGTCACCTTCTGGGTGAAGAGGCTTGAGAGTGAAGAGCTTAACCAGCCTCTGTGGGCCTTCCCTGCAGACCTTTCCTACTCCACGAAAGCTCACTGCCTTCCAAGGGTCCTGCCTGCTGGGAACAGGAGCAGCCCTGCTCCCTGCTCTTCTGCCAGCCAGAGGCCCTGCACCACACTGGGGCAAAGTTGGGGAGGCAGGAGGAGCATCCTGACTATTGAGGAATACAGTTAGGGCAGGTAGCTCGGGGAGGAGCTGCAGACTGGGCTGAGGAGGGCAGGGGCCCGAGGCAAGAGGCCCTAAACTGGTGCTGATCCATCCAGAGCTCAATCTGCAGCTTCACCATGAGCTACCTGCCTTGAACCAACCTGCCTATGCCCCCTCAACACTGGCATAACAGGCACAAAAGGCAAGTTGCAACAAAGATGTTTTCACGTCCAGACTCGTCTTGCATATGGCTCAGGACATCGCTCACCTGCTTCTGGGGCAGGCAGAAGCTTCTCCTGTTCCTTGAACTATTGAAAACAGGAGTCAGATGTAAACTTCAGTACATCTTCATCCTGTTTGCATGTGTGCTGTGTGATTGCAAACACCCCAGGAATAATTTTCCCCCATAAAATA
Organism: Chamaea fasciata; assembly: GCF_029207755.1. Taxonomy (NCBI): domain Eukaryota; kingdom Metazoa; phylum Chordata; class Aves; order Passeriformes; family Sylviidae; genus Chamaea; species Chamaea fasciata. The sequence continues at coordinate 6,679,087 of NW_027094088.1, read as the reverse complement.
CTTGGGTGGCTGCTTGGGAAGTGCTCACAAAGTTTGGGGCAAGGACAAGGCAAAAGCCAACACTGGAGCACATCAAGTGAGGCAGCATTAGCACCGCAGGTGAAGCCCCTGAGCAGGTAACACACAACTCCCAGCCCAACCACTATGTCATGGCAAAGACCGTAAGAATTTGCCTGACTAGGTATTCTTTTACAATCAGACCTCACAGCTTCAACTCAGTCACTCATCCAGGGCTCTGCTCCATCCCCAATCCTTCACCTCTTCCTGCCTCTCCTCAAATGCTCCCCTGCGCAAACCTCAGCCTGATACCGGCAGCAAAGTGCCAGCAGCCGGTCACTCAGAAGCCAAGAGTTAGCCTAGACATTAAACCTTCATTTTGGCCTTCCTTGAGCTGTGGAAAAAAACTGGTCAACAGCCACACTGCAAAGGGTTAACCTCCATCCTCCAGGTGCAGGAAAAGTCAAATAGCAAACCATGAATGCAGACTGGGCTGGGACAGAAGCTACCACAGAGGGGACATCAGCTCCATTTACCTTGTGCCTTTCTTCCACCAAGGCTCACGTTGCCTGCAGAGAACACAAGGAGCCCCCACCTCCTTTGCACAGCCTCAGCCAAACCAACAGCCCAGCTCCCAGCAGAGCAATCCCCAGTGTCCCTTGAGACCATAACAGCAAAAAGAATGCCAGAGGCAAAGGCCTATTTTAATCTCCCGGTTATCTGGATCATCCTGATCATGAGGAACATTACATTGTTTCAGCTGTAGCAGTCACACTAAATTGCAAGATAATAAACAATTAAAATAGATGATTATTTCACTAGTCATCTTTTAAATCCATCCCTTCACCCTGGAAAGGTGATGGGACATCGTGAGTAAGACCAAGTCTCTGGACATCTTTCAAAAGCATTTTTGACAAGTCAGAGACAAAAAATGCCACAGGCCTGCTCTGAGGCCCAGAGCAAGAAAGGAAGCACTGCTGTAGGCACTGACAGGATCTGGAAAGGCAGCTGAGCCTGATAAGGGCTGTAATGGGCTTAACAGAGGTCCCAGGGTAGGTTTCACCCTCACCTGGGGGTGCTCAGTTGCAGTCTGGGCTGGCTCTGAGGGACTCCTCTTAATAAAGGGTCTCTTTTTCTGGCAAGTGTAAGAGCTGCAGTCTGACTGGTGGGTGGGTTGCTCAGACAGTCTTCAAGTAATGAGGATGTTTTGCTGCATAAGAGAGAATCTCTAGGGAACTATTTATAAGTGATCCAACAGGAATCCATATTATCCCTCAGTCCAAAGCTGTCTGCAGACCTATGTTAAAGCCCACAGGCAATTTTTTATTAGGTCTTCAGATTCTCCACTCCTTCCCTCTCATTTTCTTACACTGCAAGAGCACACCTTGACCACGCAACATGAAAGCAGCTCCTCAGCACGGCAACACACCCAGGCCTGACCCACAACAGCCCCTGCCACACCAGGACCAGGCTTCACAGCAGTGCATGTGGTCAAGTGTTATCACACTCCAGTGTTTGGTACTTGCATGAAAAATGGAGATTCAGCAGTAAAGTGACATCTCAGATTCACCTTCCTATTACGCATATACCTCATCTGAGAACAAGGCTCACTAATTACTCAAGAGAAGCCCCTAATCTTGCATATTTTAGAAACAGGCAGGTCAAAGAACTCTCCCTAAACCACCTTAAAACCACCGAGAATTAGGCTGAGAGAAGTAGATTTTTCTTCAGAGGAGCACTGGTTTCTCAGAATATTTTGAACATTTGTGAGTTAAGGAAGAAGAAAAAAAAACACTCCACATTCAGAAGCTGGGGAGTTCTTGACAGATTTGTTTCCCTCACTTGTAATTTTCAGCAAGCTTATCAATTAAAAAAATATAAATTATCTGCAGAACACTAGGAGGGGAAATTGAAATAACTCTCAGGAAGGTACCAGGAGAGTTTTTACTCCCATTTTAAAGATATATGAAGACATTGACACATAAATCCTCAGAGAGAGTATTGCTGTTAGACCAAAGATGCATTAAACTTCTTTTTGCCTCAAACAAGGTTGAGGAATACTGCCAGGAGCAATTTTATACCTCCTGCAATGTATATGGAATCTGAGGAACAAAAAGGGTTAACACCTTAAGCTACATATTTGTCTGGTCTACCTTAAAACTCATTTCTGTTGTAGAGAATAGACCTGGCCTCCTTTGACACCTGAATTATTCCAGATGCACATCCGTGTGACAAAGTTAACATCACAGCCCAGATGAACACTCGCCACTTCCCCTGGAGTGGGTTCCCTGTCTGATGTAGTCCCTTTTTGGGCAGAGATTAAACAGACACCTCAGGCTTTCCCAAGAGCCCTTAGTGACAGGAATGAGTCTCCTAAAAGAGATTCTGCCTTCCCTTTACCTACAGACACAAACCTCCTCTCCAGGCAGTTGCCCCGTTACCTTTCCAGACTCTCCTTGGAGAGTAAAATTGCAGAGGCAGCACCAAATCCCACTGGGAAGATGCACAGTAAACAATATGTGAAGATGGAAATATTTACATCCTTAACAGGGAGGAAGAAGCAACAGGAAGAGAGGCAGAGACAGACTCAACTCCATGTTCAACAGGGAAAGAGCAGCAATGTTAGGAAGACCAAGGACTCTGCCAGGTAGTGCTCACAGAGGGGCTGATGCTTTTGTAGCTCAGCCCAAACCACTAATTTTCAAGGTGGAAGTGACTTTTTCCAGAATGGTACAGCTGTTCAATATCCAGGCTAGGGGCAAACCCCAGGTCCCTGCCCTTCTTCCAGAGCTTGGTCTCTTCCTCCACTCTGCACAGCAAATAACAAGAGAATTTGCCAAGGTGAGAGAACATTTTCTTGCTCAGCGCAGTGAAAACTGGAGCAAAAGGTGTTACCCAAAAGCCAAAACTGAAACCCTGCAACAATAATCTTGTGATGGGCAGTAACACTGATAGGCTCTATAAGGAACAGCAAACCCACCTGCCTGACGTACTCCATATTAATTATCTATATTGTGGAAAAGCTAATGGTGAACAGTACAGTCCTAGGATCTGTAAATCCCGGATCTCAAGCCAAAACACAGACAAAATGTTATGCCTGTCCATAAAAGGCCTCAGCTACTGAGTCTCCTACCTCTGGAACGCCTCTAACACCACACCTGGAACCAGACTCCAACTCTCTCCTTAGAGAACTGCTTGACTTAAACACAGTTTTTCACTAAAAGCAGCAGATAATGGCCCTGACAAAACGAGGCCTTGGGGGCAAAACCATCCTTGGGACTGCACCTACATTAAAAAAAAAAGTAGAATTGTATGCTTGACTGGACTGCACATCTCTTTTTTTTTTTGTTGAACTGAGGGTGAGCTGAAGTCCTGTTGTGTTGCAGGCAGCTCACAGACAGAGACTTAATGAGTGAGGAAGTCTTTCCTTTTTTCTGAATCACTCCTATGGATGCCCAAGGTTATTGCAAGTTATTGCATCAACACTGAATCACTCCCTCTTTGGTATATTTAAGTACAATTCATCCCCTTCGTAAATTTTTTTTCATTCCATTGAACTAAAAAAAAAAAAAAAAAAGTACGAAAGGGAGAGGAAAAAGCCCAATACACTGACTTTCAGCATCCCAAGTCACTTAGACTCAACTTGAATTTTAGCTACACAACCAGACAGCAGCACTAGTTGTTACATCAGGAGTTTGGAAGCAAAGGGGAAGGAGCAGGTGAAGCAAGCCCAGGAGACATCCAAAAAGAAAATATCTTTAAAGCTCCACTGAATTAGTGACACTTACCTGTTTGTTCCATTTTGTGCCTCTGGGTTTCTCTGAAATAGAGAGGAGCAATTATGAAGTGACCCATTTTCCTCCTGTTTAGAGTAAGGAAGAAACAGAGGGAAGGGAAAGAAGGGGAGGAGAGGGAGAGTTGCAGAAGGATAACATCAAAGGGTAGAGAAGGAAAAAAACCCCAAACCCTTACAGCAGGTAGGAGGGTAAATTGTGATGACCCAGTTTAAAGGAAGAGCAGGAACTAGACCTACTAACAGTCAACACCTTCCCACGCACGCTAAGGAGAGGAAACAGCAAGGGAGAAGGAAAAACTTGGTGCTTACAGCTCTTCTTTGAGCTACAAATTCATTCCTCTGGGTTAAAGTTTGGGGAAGGGAAGTTTCATGCCAAAAGAGCATCTGCCTCTCACCAGCCCTTTTACCTGTGTAAGACATGGGTGGAACCACAGCCACTTCCTGGTTAGGACAGAGCAAATCAGGGCCAGGTGCAAAAAATTAAGGTCAAAAGAGCTCAGCCAGTTGGCGTTAGCTGAAGCTGCCTCATAGGTGGAGGTGGGAGACAGGTTGCCAGGGAAATGGTCAATATTTCTCCTTGCAAAAGAGCCAAGAAGTGGCATGACATGCTGAAGTCAGAGGAAGTCACCATGATGGCATGGTCTGACATGGCAGCTCTAGTCTTCACTCTGGTGTGGGCCAGCAGCTCCAGGAGATCCTCACGTGCTGTGGCTTTCACCATTTGCTGTGATACCTCAGTAGGGGACCCTAAGGGCTGTCTATCCTATGGACAGAAACCACTCTCTGGGAGAGAAGGAATGTTCTGGTTTGCTTTATGTTTTTGTCTTTTGCTTCAAGATTAGTGAGGTTTCTATTTCCCTTCTTAAATCCCGTTTACCTCACTCAGTATAATCAGACACAAGTGGAATGAAGTTAGTACTCACGCACCACTTCACAGCATTCAAAAATGATTCAATAAATACTGTAACAAAAGCATGTATTGTGCAGTTGGCAATTATAACCATAAAGGAAGGAGCAGCCATGCCCTGATCTCCAGGTGGATTATTAAAAATCACTATTCAGCTTGTTGAACTCATCACAGCTCCACTGATTTCAAAGCCTGCACAGAGAATTGCACTTCTCAGTTCCAAAAGTCCCAGTTTTAAATAGTCTGTGTTTCCTGTAAACAAGCAATAGCCCCTAAAAGCACAGCCTTGTTAAAAGTGTGGATTAAACCAAGACTTCAATTTGCACTCACTTAAAGATTAGTTGTCAGAGTAAATGGCTAAAATCATATAGGGAAGTGCAAGTAAATGACATTGAGTGCTAGTATATTGGTGTGTGCCACCGTGTTTTTGTGCTCATGGAAAAGTTAGGCAAAAGAAACAGGAGACTGCAGCACCAAACAGCAGTTCGCATCTCTCAGTTAAGCCTGTGTCCTGCTTTGTGGGACCTCTGTCCTTTCCTAATTCAGCTTTCAGGCAGGTTTTTGAAATGGTTCCCAAATTAAGGTCACACACACAGGAGGAGAATTAAAATCCGGTGATGGTTTATTTTACTAAATCAGCATTGTTTTAAATTAAAAATTGAAGTTTAATCCGTTCCTGCTGTCTCTGTCACAGGAACATAGAGAAAGCTGTTTCTCTATCTTCTTTCCTCTATATAATATAGATCAAGTGGCTGTAGTCCTTCTTTCTCTGTGTCCAATACGTTTGTGACTTCTTGGGCAGAGCTTTCTTCTCACGAAAGCTGATCTGGGCCTAAAATTTCCATTGGCAAGGTTTCTGGAGACCTCAGACCGGTCCTGCCTTCATACCAGATGATAATTCTCAGAGATGTGGTTATGTTGACTACTTCTTATTTGCATAAGGGATAATAAATGTTAGAGTCTGGCATTGCAGGAAATGACACATTTATGGTGTAGCTGTGAGAAGGACTCAGCCAAGGCAGGAGGGGATGGGGGCAGCAGTGGAACCCAGACTCACTGAATATTTAAGCCCTGGTTGCTCTTTAAGCAACTAGTCAGGAATCAAATACCAAAACACCTTTGGGAATCTGGCTCTGCACATCTAAAAGAGTGATCAGGAAATCGGTGAGGACTCATTTCCAAGGGTTTACGCTGCAATCATATTTTAAATCCCTCTATTTTTGAACAGAAGCCTCAGAGGACTCTTGGCTTGGCCTAAACTGGAGCACCCGATCATAGACAGGTCCTTAAAAAAAGCCCACAGCTTTTTTTTTCAGGATCTAGAGATCCTGAAAATGCAGAGAAAAATTAGGCCCAGTCATTCCCTCAAATTTAATCAGAAGCAGCCTGGGGCACATAGATGCAAGTACTGTTGATGGTCAAAATTCAGAGTTACATAAAGGGCAGTGAATGACAGAAGGTAATTAGGAGTTCTGCATAAAGGGCTCCATCCTCAAACTGTTCTTATTGCACAGCCTGTATCAGACTGGGTCATGCCTTGGCATCTCAGCCTGGGAAAAGGCAGAAATCAGAGAGGCTGGGAATAGCTCAGTGCCAAAGCAGGTACGTTTTTGCTCTCTTATTTGCTTTATACTTAGTTCAATTTCTTTCCCAGCCACATACTTGAGGCAAGGATGAGCAGCATTTGGATAAACAAGATATTTCCCTCTCTGCTGAAAAAGAAAAAAATAAAAGGAAATATCTGAGAAAGACAGTCTTTGTGTTTCAACTGACTCTAAGAGAGCCCAGGAAATAACATCCAGGATCTGGTGGCGCTGTCAGCATTTTGGTGTTTCCCTCACTTGGCTGCCTCACAGCCCAGCTTTGCGGCACACAGGGGTGCGAGTTGGAGGCTGAAGGTGATGCTGTGAGCAGTCAGGAAGCTTCCACTGCCCACAGATCTCAAAGCATGGACAAAACGGGGGTTATTCTTTTCCCCTCTTAACCTGCTGCAGGCTCTGCCTGTTCTGCCCCTCTTTGACTCTTGGTTGGTAATGTGGGAACACACATCATGCTGCTCTCATGCAGGAGAGCATGTTCCCTGCCTCATTATTCATGGGCTGTGCCCACAGGTACTGCTTGTTAAGCCTGCTGAATATTTCCCTGAATAATTAAGAAGGAGCTGAATCATTCTTAGACCAAATTCCGGTTTTCTCTCTCCTACTTCATTTATAGTTTTCTCATCTCACATATCCCCTGTACACAGTGTGAAACAAATGTTCAAATGCTTCCAGATACAGTCAATAAACTCCTCATGTGCTTTTTCTTTTTCTTCTTCTTCTTCTTTTTTTTTTTCTTTTTTTTCAATTATCCTTAAAAGATGCTGAAGAATCAGTTAAAATTGCTAAGTCGCACTTATTGCGACAGAAATCCCGGTGCTGCGGTGCCAAAGCCTGCCCCCCTCTGCATCTCCCAGGATAGAGGCATCCACATTCCTGAACAACACAGGATCCATCCCTTCCCTTGCTCATTTGCAGAATAGCTGGATGAAAGGTAGTTGTTCCTACTAAGCTTATTGGGCAATGTTTGTGATCTATTTCATGATTCTGCCCTCTGTTGTTTTATTAAACTACATGATTTCTGCTGCAGCAGAGCTGGAAATTGAATCTTAAATTGAACCTAGTTTTCTCACTGGAAAACTACCTCTTATCGTCCTCCCACTCCCTCTCTGCTTTCTCTTCCTTTTACCATTCCTTACATCTCTTTCCCCAAGTTATGCTGCATTTTATTTTGCCTTCACTGCATTTTCCTCCCCGACTTTTGATGCTAAGATCCAAACTCAGCCCTGCTGGTATCCAATGGACTGAAATTCTTCTCCGAGGCGTTATTGGGCTGAATCCAAACCCAGCCAGCATTTTGCAGTGCTGATGGCTTAGCCAAAACAACAGTTTCTAATCTCTCTTTTCCTTCCCTTATCTACCGTTAATATGAATTATTAATAAGCACTAGTACTGCTCTCTCGAAAATCATACTTATTTCTGAAGCACCTATCAGCCAAGCTGTCTGACTGAGAATTCCTTTTTAACTTTCCGTGTGTGCTAAGAAGTTGCACGATGCATGCACACGGACAGCCTGGATTCCAGAGCAGGGCTCACTCTGGGATTCCTCTTGCCATCCGCAGTGCACACCTAACCCGAGTGCTGGGCACGATTAACCCCTGCGGGAACCGGCCTGGAAAGGTTTGTTTTCCCAAACTGCCGTTTATGACGCTAAATGCGTTTCCCAATCAGGCTGCTGTTCCAGATCCCTCACCTGGAGGGGGGGGGGGGGGGGTGTCTGCACAGTGTTAATCTCAGGCTGTGTTTACAGCCGGGGAACATGACAGGTTCTCTCCTTCCCTGCCGTTTCCGTGTGCACAGCTCATTAGATACTCTAATGCAGTAGGAAGCCCCTCTCGACTGAGAATTCCTTCTCGTATATTTAGCAAACTTTTGACGGCTTCCTTTCAAAAGAGACTGAAGGACATATTTTCGTAGGAAGAGGGTGACACTCACAAAGCACGATCTACAGTCACGTTTTTCTGTGGGGAACTACAGAGCAGGGGAGGAGGAATCACCCGCAATTCTCTCTCCTTCTCCCCCGCGCCTCCCTCCCCTCCCCTCCCCGTCCCTCCCCCACGCCCATAGAACCATAACACGAGATGAACGCGCTCCAAAATACAGCTGCATCGCCTTCCCTCTTCCGGTTTTCTTCTCCTTGGCAAAAGGAGGGGCAAGAAGAGAGGATGAGGATGGAATTATGGCTAATGTGGGAACTGATGTTTTTGACTCGGCCATCCGCAGACTGTTCAGAAAAGCCTGCACGCACGGTCTCAGAGTTAAACCCAGCCAGGGGGCTCGCAGGAGAGGCTCAGACAGGGAAGAGGGAGGCATCGCTCCTCATCTCCTGGTCTGGATGGTTCCATAAATGAAAGTGCTAAGGCTTGTGGAGTGAAAGGGAAAGGATGACTGAAGTCACAAAAGAGAGCATCGCACTTCTACTGCAATCCCCAACCTTCATTAAGATCCCCATTAAGAAATAAATTTTACAAACATACACAGTTTTGTATGAAATGAAAGGATTTCCTCCCCATTAGAAATCACACTGGAGACAGCTCCATTTGCTCCAAATTAGGTACGCTCGGAATGACTATTTTAATTAATTCATGATAAATAAGCCAGGCACTTTCCTCGAATAGAGTTACCGTTTCCTTCCTCGGCAGCAGTGGGATGTGCTCACTGTGTTCTGTGTGTGTTCATGTACTTGTCCAGGCTTTGTTTTTGATTTCTCTCTCCCATTTTTGAACCTGTCCCTCAAATGATCAGTTACAACACATGTCCTTAACCATGGATTTCCTCATGTTTGGCAGCTCCGACTTATGAGACGGGAGGGAGAAGAGGGAGAATAAACAGATCAACACACCCAGACCCCTGGCAGGATGTTCTGAGTAATAAAAAGAGGGGAGAGAAGGAAGAATTCACACATAAAAATAGAAGCCCACGTAGATTGGCCATATATGGAGTACCGGGGACTTCAGAGGGATACCCTCTTCGGACCACCCCTTTGGCGGAGGAAATCGCTGCTGCGGGAGGGCCCCTGCCCCCCTGCCCGGGCGGTTCGCCCGCAGCCGCCCTCAGCCCCCTGCCCCGACCCCGGCCCCGGGGAGGCGGCGGCGGGGCGGCGGCGGGAGGCGGCGGAGCCGGCGGAGGGAGCGGTGCGGCGGCGATGACTCAAACCCGCCCGGCCCGCTCTGCCCCCTCCCGCTCCCCCCGCCGGGGAGGGCTATTAAAAGCTGCTGACGTAGGAGCGGACGGCCATCTTTGATGAGGGCACGGCTCCCGATCCATTGAAGAAGGAGACCCGCGGAGGTCAGCAGCCTCCTGTCCTTGCCTCCCATCCAGCTGCGGCACCGACCCATCGACCCCGCCGCGCCGCGCTTCGCCAGCCCAGGTAAAGGTGGGAGACCACCGCGGGCACCGGCTCAGCGGGGGGAGAGGGCGGTATGGACGATAATGAAATGGGAAAAAGGATATATTCTAAGTGGGACCCGTTCGGCTTTTTGTCTCCAGCCTCTGGGCTGCTGCGGGGACAGAGAAACGCAGGGAGAAGGGGGGGGGGATTTCTCCGCCAGACTCATCCCCGGCTGGAGCCAGGGAAGGCAGCCGGGCCGTGCCTCTCGGCAGTGCGGGCGGCAGGAGGCCGACGGAGAAAGGAAGGTCGGAGGAGAAGGGGAGCCAGCGCCATTCCCAGCTCCGAGCGGGGAGAAGGGTCTGCGGGCGTTCTGCGCCGCTGGGCCGGACCGGGCTGTGCCGCCCGGGGCACTGCAGCGCCCGCACCGCGCCGGGCTGCGGCGGAGCATCAGCACCGCGGAGAGCGCCAGGCCCGAGCGGGACGGGGAGGGGACGCGTGTGTGTCTGTGTGTCCGTCCGTGTGTCCGTGTGTGTGTTCAGCACCGCGGACAGCGCCGGGGCCCGCGCCGGGACCGGGGAGTGAGATGCGTCCGTGTGTGCCTGTGTCTCTGTGTGTGTCTGTGTCCGTGTGTCCGTGTGTCTGCGTGTCTGTGTATGTTCAGCCCCGCGGCCGCGGGAGCCGTCGCGGTGCCCCCGCGGCAGCAGCGGAGGCGGCCGTGCTGCAGCGCCCTGCGGCTCCGCGCCTCCCGCCCCGGGGCTGCCCCCCCGGACACGGGACTGGGAAGCGATTCCCGACTGGCAAGCGGCGGTGCTCCCTCATTCCAGGACAGGACCGCGGGCAAGAGCAGTTGAGGTTGTGCAGCTCAGAGTGAGAAGAGGGAGAAATAAAATATATAAAAAAACATAAACAAACAAGCAACAACAAAAAAAGGCAAATAACATCAGTTCCTGCAATTAATCGGCGCTTGGCACTTCGGCCCCTCTCCCTGGAGAGGTGTTTGTGCAAGGAAGACGGGGGGTTACATAACGCCCAGCCCGCTGGGTTCCCCCGGGGCCGGGCACTGCCGGCAAGGACCACCGGCAGCCCCCGGGGCTTCCCCGCAGCCGCGCTCCGTCCCCCGGCAGTGCCGCTGTCCCCGGGAGCTTCGGGCGCTGCGTGCCGCGGGCTCCGGCGGCGCGGTGCCGTGACACGGGGGGCTCAGCCCGTGCCGGCCCCCCCGCCCCGCTCTCCGCGCTGCGGAGCGGTGCGGAGCCGACGCCTTATGTAACGCGGGCTGCCCCGTCACGGCTCCTGGCCCCGGCTCCCCCGACGCCGGCGGTGTTCCCTCCGCCCGTCCTTTCCGCTTCCCGGCACCCCAACCCCCCAAACCCTTCGGTGCGGTTCCAAGTTGGTAACTTCGCTGCCTTTTTTTTTTTTTTTTTTTTTTTTCCTGCGGGGCGAATAAACAAGGGGAGAAAGGGGGATTGGTCTGCGTGTCCAGACACTGCGCTGCGTAGCTGCGTCAAACCGGAGCCGCGGGATCTGCCAGATTTACGTGCTTGGCTTGAATAATTGCTGCTGGTTTCATTCCCAGCTGAAGACCGGGGGTTGGGTGGGGGTGGGGGGGGGGGGGTAAATGGGGGGCTGGTCAGCAGCGCTGCCCGGGGGTGGCAGAGCAGCCCCTTAACCCAGACTCGTCTGCTTCCAGCGCTGGCCGCAGCATCTGCAAGGACATGCCTGTCCCACACCCCCACCTCGTCCTAGCTGTGGGCATGGAGCAACTCCCCCATTGATCAGCACGAGGATGGTGTGGGGCAGCCACCCCTGTGCGTGACAAGGGAAGGGATGGAGCCATCTGGGAGATGAGTGCTCCAGCCACCTGCACATCCCTGCAGAGAAGCCAGTCTAGGAAAAAGCAGCAGTGGTTTTCCATTGCTGCTGCATCGCGCAGAAAGGGTCAGCCAGGAGGTGACCACTAAAGAGTTTGATTCCTAGGATGAGCGCCAAAAAGATAACAGAAGTGACCAAACCAAAGATGCAAGGAGGCCTGATTGACAAAAGCAAAAGCTTGAGGCTGCCTCTAAAGTCAAGAGGAGTTGCAGAAACTCAGCATGTTACAAAACCGAATGCAGCTAGATAGCAATCCCCAAATAAATGCAGCTTAACTTTCTTTCCACAGCTAACTAGAAAATGAGAGTGGCATTCGCAAGAGCTCTCGGGACCAGGCTGTGTGTCCATTGAGCTCATGGGGGCAGTGAAAGAAACAGCAGAATCCAACCAGTATGAACCCTCGAAATACATCTAATGAGATGCAGCTCCACTTCCCAGATTTATTGCACCGGAGGTGGGAGCTGCTTTTCAGGTCAAGGGAAAGCTTTTCATTTTTCTCCCTATGCTTTAGGTATGGCAACAAATAGCAAGATTAAAGTGCTAAGGCAAAGAAAGCGCGGTCTCTACCTAGTGCTTGCACTGCTTTAAGTGAGCGAGGTAACGAAACAAAACACTTTTCCTGTCAGTGTGAACAACTTCAGCGATTTTTATGTCTATGTGTCACAAGGCTACAGCTGCTGCATTTGTAGCAACCCTCAGGGAAAAATAGAAAGTATATGGCACGGTGTAGGGCTCAGTTTGGTAATGATTTCTTCTCTCAGGAACGAAGAGCAGAGACTGTTTTCTCTTTACCTTGGCTTGTTGTCACACAATTACTCTTTTTCTTGCAATTTTTTTTCCTCCAAATCTCTGTCATAACGTTTTGTAACATAAGGAGGGTACTTTCATCTGTACAAATTTATACCCACACACGCACTCATTTCAGACATTTCTAGGGTTCTAAGCTGGGTGAGACCACAACAGAAGCAGGCTGACTTTGCAGCATTCATTGGGCAGAGTGCGTTTTCCTGTCTGTGGTGTTTCATGCCCTGCTACCAATGCAGTCACCTTTGGGCTGGGCCAGTGCCAGGCAATCTGTAACAACAGACTTGTTCAAGCATTTCAGAGCTTTAGAGTCTAAGGCAGACAAGAATAATGCGTTGCTGGAGAGCTGCTGCAGGATGGGCTTCTCAGGCAGATCATGATTACCTCTAGGAAGCTGGACTTTGGAGAGGGCATAGGGCTTGTCTATCTACTCCTGGGAATGCTGGATATAGTTTGTCAAGGCTGAAAGTTGTCAAGGAAGAGTTTATTGTTTTTTAGCTTATTATTTTTGAGCCTCCAACTGTGTCTTTTTCCTCAGTTTCAATAAAGTCAAGCTTTCTTGCCTACTGACCTTGCAGATTCAGCTTGCTGCGTTGTATTGCAACGAGCACTTTCTCCAAAACACTCAAGTTATATTCCTAGTTCTTGTCTGTCACCCCTTTGTTACTCCCTCCACAAATGCTCAGACACACACAAACTCCCACCAGCAAAATCTGCCTCTTATCTGATCATGATTTTCAATATGCTCTTCCACATCCCACTAAATTTTTCTAGGACTTTCCACCAAGCACAAAGACAAGTCAACTACATGGGTTCAAAATTGTTCTTTCCTGCTTTGTGATGGCCCCAAGGCTGACATTTCAAGACTCGAAGGTGGATCTGAATGGCCTAGAGGAAATATTTGAACCGCTTGCCCTGCTATTTTAGAAGGAAATTCAGCTTTGTTCTTGCATCTTTCATCTTGTTCACTTGCTATTTCATCATCGCCTCATGCTCACCTACAGTCCTTTTTTAATTCCTACTAAAGATCACCAGGATGAAAGAAACACATCAGGGGCATTAGGACCCTGATGTGAAGGGTGATGAGCGTTGCCTTCTGATTTTGATTACTCCAGCAGGTCTAATCCAAAGTCAGCTGGAATCAAGGAAAATACTTCCCTGTACATCATTTTGTGGGACTTGTAAAACAATATTTAGCAGTTTAGGTTTTTCAAAGGGAAACAAGTGCTATGTGTGTATTCCCTCTGAAATATACTGGCACCCTGCGATTCTAACGAGAATGTAACATTGCATTATAACCTTTTTCCTTTTTTTATCCTTCTATTCTTTTCTTATTTTTGTTTTAATAATAAGAGACATGGTATTTTATCTTACCCACTGGAGAAAGCTGAATTCTACTACAGGCACAGGGTGGAGAAGAGGGAAACACTAAGTAATCAATCATGGCTGTCCCTGGCCTTTTAGACCTGAATGTTAGTGCTGACCAATATGTGCTCTGTCTGGCTATTTAAGACATTTTTTTTTTTTTCTTTAGAGCTAGCAGTGCTCTATTTCAGTTTTTGAATGGGATTTAATTTATTATTAGGCCCCATTCATAGTTAGTGTGAACTGGCATAACTGAGTGCTGTGCTACTCTACAGGCTGATAATCTTTCAAGCTGGGACTCCTCGTTGGTGTGTTAAACCAGAAATGGGTCTATTTGCTGGAGGAGCAGCTCTTCTAAAAACAGAGCTCATTTAAAATCCTGCCCTTCCAAGCCCCATCCCTATTTTTTACTGGTCTGGTCTCATTGTCTCAGACCCTCACGGCCAGGCTGCCTCAGAAATGGTGACAGGGAGCAGTGATGAAGCAGCAGAGGAGGAATCCTGCATGTTACGCCTCTGTTTCAGGTTGGGTTCTGCTGCACTCTGCTGGTGCATAACACCAGCAGAACTTGAATGGGGTGTAAAACCCAGGGTGCAGCTGAATTTTTCCTAAAGGTACAGTTGTGTGCAGAAAAAGTCAGAAATTCCTAGCGGGAGCCACTCATTTTTCTTTCAAGCTGGGAAGTAGTGTGAAGTTTTCCTGCATTCCAGTAAGTGCACAGCAAAATTATGCTTCTTCCTTTAAGTTTTTTAGGCAATATTCTTAATGGCTGAGATATTGCCTTTGTAGAGTTGAAATATGAAAGAATAGAGGCAAAGCCAAGTCTCACCGTTACAAGTGCCTAAAACTGAATGAGAGGACCTGTTTTTATGTGTTTTCATTATAATTATAGTTTTCCTTGTGCTTTTGGTATGACCAAGTTCTTGTGCCAGCATTTACTGGTAGAATCTGTGAGCAAAACGAGTTATCATAGCCTAGGGCAGTGCTAACAACTAAAATTTGTATCCTAGACATTAGGAAAGGATGTCTCATATAGGTGATTTGTGAAATGAATATGAGATTTGCTATTTCTTCCTCAAAACCTACAAAGTATCAGGGAGTTACAAATACATGGCACTGCAGTCCTTGGTAGGGAACGTTTGTAATTTTGCACTGATCTCTTCCATCTCTCACATTTTCTCAGTAGCATTTCTTTGCTAAAAATCCCAGCAGATTCCCTTGCTAAAAATCCCAGCAAATCTCCAAAGACTTTCACTGTCACTTGTCTGTCAAAGAGACTAGAAGTTTAGATTGAAAACTAAAGCTCTGATCACTTCACAGCTTGGTGCTTGTCATGCTGTATTTATTTGTTACACTTACTCTCCACCCAAAGGAGAGGAGTTCTGTTCCTGAATTGCAACATAGTCGTAGGAGAAGTAGTAACTGTATTTTTCCTTTTTGTATAAAACAGTTATTTGGAAGATGTGCCAGCCTCTCCTTTGGTTCTTTTTTCCACTCCTGGAAATTTTAGCTCCCAGTGGAACTGTGCAGATGCCAGTTCCTTGATCTGCCTTACAGAGGTAAATATATTTCCTCCAGCTACTCTAAAAAATTTCATTAAACAAAAGTATACTTCTTCAGAAGAGCTCATCTGTCAAAATAGTGTTACCATTCACTGATTCTTTTTTTAAACAGGAACAGAAGTCTCCCATGCATATTTAAGCATTTTTTTTTTTAAATAAAAGGTACTAAAATTAGCTTCACTATGCTTTAGATGCAAATTAAAGTTTTCTTTCTCCTCCCTGCACTAGTATTTTTTTTGTTCGGTCTGCTCCCATTCACATCCTTAGGCACCTCACCATTCACCTGGGAGGGATTTAGCCAAGCTCACATTTCCGCAGGCATCGGGGAATTGCTGTTTGGTCCAGCCCAGTGCTTGCTGCTGCCTGGAGCCTCTGCACCCTGTGCACACACAAACCTCTGTGGGCTAAGAGCTGTGCCCTGCAGCACTGACCCTGCCAGACACTGACATCGTTAGGAGAGAAATTTCTGTTCCCTGTTTATTGGGCACAGACATCTCACAGGGATAATTTGCTCCTGCAGAAAGCGGTCGGAAGGCGCTGGCAATTAATTGGACTAGAGATGTTCAGTAACATCTGAACTTCAGATATTGGGGGTTAGGGATTCAAACACCAGGACTGCACATGGAATATCTGGATTCAGGTGCAAGTATCACACATTAAATAAATGTGACCTTTGCCAAGTGCCTCAATTGCCTCCATCCGTAAAAGAAAAAGCTGAGATTGAAACAACTTGCAGTTTGCATCCCTCAGCTCCAGATGCAGGACAAGCACCCCCTACCTTTGAAAATATATTTTTATGAATATTAGGGCATAGCACTTTCCACTGCCTGGGGGTGGTGACTAAATATATAAATGCCATATAAATCCAGATTATTACTATTGCATTCATGATAGTAAGAAAAGAACGCGATCCCAGACCAGAAGGTGGAGGAAACATTCATTCATTTACTTATCTATTACACAAGACCAGGAATTTGCCAGAGCTCTGTGCTCCTCCAGAGCTGCACTAAGCTGCAGGGGAGAGTGGGACTGAGCCCTCTCCCTTCAGCAGCACCAATTGCAAACCCGTAGCACGACAGCTGAACATACAGCCCAGGTATGTTCTGTGAATATTTGAGTATTTCAGCCAAACATTTGCTTTACCAGAGAGCATTCACCTAAGTGACACCCGAGGATGTGAAAAGCCCTCAAGAAACAAACCAAAGTATGCAAACCCAATTAAACTGGAGTTCACTGGACTTCCAACAGCCAGTTCTCCCCAGAGGAGTGTTTGTTTTATTTGCTTGGCTGGATGGAGACACGTGCTGGTTGCAGAGCTTACTGAAGGATTTCCTGCAGCTTTTCTGCCACTAAAAAGGTGTCCTTGGGATACAGAATTTGCAATTCCTGAAAAATGTAGGTCTTTTATTATACCAAAGGCAGAGGCAAGAGGCAGAAAGGCCAAGAGCAGCAACGGGGTTTAAGATGGCACTGGATGAGTGCAGGAGGGAGATTATGTGGTGTGGCTGGTGGTGGTCACAAGAAACCGGACTTGCTAAGGCAGCCAGTCTCTTCAAGTCTGATGTTCCTAAGAGGTTTTCTTATTTAACAGAAGAGAGGAGGGGAAAAAAAAAAGGCCTGGATGGTTCTTTGCTGTCAGTTTCATTCACTTTAGAGATGAGCACGTCAAGAGACAGTGGAAAAACCCCTCGAGGCACCAGGAATGCACTAAGTGTAATTGAAAATACTCTAGACCGCCTTTGTAATGCAACAGTAGGGCCATCTGCAGGCTTTAGATTTTCAACATTAGCAAGGTATTTTTAAATCATTGTGTTGCCTCATTCCCTTTTTTCTTAATTAACTGTTTTAAATAGTACAAAATAGGCTGCTCCTGAAGCAACTTGCAGGCTCTGAGGATCATTTTCTAAGCCTGGTAAACAAGAACAGGTGTGCACTTGTAACAGGCTGACAAATAAGAACGCAAGAGAGCTGCCAACGTCACACAAAAGGTCCCCAATTTCCAGATTAATGCCCAGGGCACTTAAGGTTACAGTATTAAGCAGGCTGATAGAGGGTAGCATGTGACAGAAGAGCTGAGTGACATCTCTCATCCTCTGGAGGCCTCAATAGCTGTGCTGCCTTTTTTATTTCACTTGGAGTTTGGGGTCTTCTCCCAGTCCTACCTCAACTTCTGCAGCCTCAGTCATCATGTTCCCCAAATGCCCTGAGGGAAACGACCCTCTCAAGAGAAGGAGATGCAGAGAAACATTCCTTTCAGCTCCATTTAGGACAGGAGGATTGGTATGGACAGACAAGGCTTTACAGGCCATGTGCCACCCAGATCACAGAGGGACAACAGGGAAAGAGTAGGAAGAGAGGAACACAGTGCAGGTGGAGATGGAGAGCTAACTCTCAGCTACAAGCACCCCGCTGCTGCCCTCTCCTTTGACTGGGTCATTGAGTCAGAGGCCAGAAGATGTTACCCATCAGTGAACTGAACCTCCTACAAAGCAGGACATCCCACAGGTTGCAGGACTACTCTACCTTAACTGTTTCTACAGCAGTACAACATCCCCGTTTTGCTTTCAAAAACTACCTGCACTGAAGATTATGACAATATATGGTTTTTAAATTGAACAGTGAAATCCAATAAATTCTTTATTGTGGATGCAAGCATTTATCTGCAAAGTTATTAAACTGCCAATTAGATTGATGAGCAGCTCTGCTGCTGCCATACTGTGATTTCCCTATGGTTACCCCTATTCCTTTATGGAGTAACACTTGCTTTCCTCTTTAGAGTTCATATTCTCAAGAGCTCCGTTCTTTCCCAGTAAGGATCCCATATTCCTGTCCTTTCCTTGCCTGCAGAAAGCCTTTACTTGCACCTAGAAGTTAACTCACAAAACTTTTAAAAGGCTCCCCAGTCTGGGAGGTGAAGAGATAAGACAGTGATCCAAAGGCCAGGACAGACTCCATGATGCTGGAAATGAGATGTTCAGGCATGGGCTGAGAGACTACAAAGCTGTTTAAAGATTTAAATTTCTTTACCTCCTTTTTGTATTCTGTTTTTGTGGTGACATTTCCAAGAAATGTGTTATACACTCAGCTGTTCTCCAGGCAGAGTTCTTCCATTCACGCCTGCAGTCAGAATCTATTTCTCAAAACAATCAACTTCCTGCAGCAGGGAAGTCAGAGACCTTTCAAAATTTAACCAGGCTCCCCAGTATTGTCAAACACAGTAGGCCAGTTCCTGCGCTTAGAAGAGTTACTTTATCTTAACCAAAAAAAATGATCCACTGTACCAATAAGGATGAAGAAGAGGACAAGAGGATAAAAAAGAGAATGAATAACTAGGGGAATGAAAAAACCCCCAACAAAGCACAAACCCAAACACACAAAAACGACAAAGGCCAGCAAACTCAAGAGAAAGGACAAGATGGGCTTTTTGTTTAATTCTGTTTCTTGCTGTTCTTTCCCTACAAGCACACCATTAACAATTACCTGGACTTAAAAAATAAACGTCAATCCCCAAGTTTTTGATAGAATCATTTAAAAGTTGTCCTGAAGTGTTAGGTTATAAAACACTCTGACTCCTGGTGCCCAGTCTGCATCCCCTTAGCAGCCACAGCCTTCTGTTCCATCTATGCATTTCACAATGCAGAGGGGGTCCAGAGGTGCATCCTTACTCCTAATCTCAGTCTTATGGGCACATGTGAACAGCAGGATGGCAGGATCTGTGAGCACTGTCCCCTGTAGTTGGTGTCTCAGAGACAGATACCAGAGCAAAAGGATAATGACTGCTACCCACTCACTGCGGTGTTGGAGATGTGCACTTGCTCTGCAGCACATAGATTGAAAATAAAAGCAAACCAGTGTTTGTGATATCACAAGGCAGAGCCCAGACATTTTTCCTTTTGCTAGAAAGCCTAAAAAAGGCCCTCTTTTCAAGTGTGTTAGAAATAGAAGCCTGTTTCAGAAGAGACATGAAGTTATCAGTGCAAATTAATAGCGCCAGATGGGGGGTTAAATTGCTGCCTCACAGCTGAAGACATGCGAGTGAATGAAAGTGGTAGACTATAAAAAGGGGATCATCAGAAGTGATGAGATCCTACTGCGAGGTGGGATTTGTGAATGTCGTGCCTGTGCTTGTAAGCAGTTGCTCAGATGAATGGTTTTATGGGCTGGAGCCAGGGGGAGAAGGGAACAAAGTCACGGTCATTTTGGAGATCGTGTCTCATAGTGACGGTTTTACTGCTTTTTTGGGGACAAGCTGTCCAGCAGGACAAGCTACAATTGAGTATCCTGGAGCTTGTCTCCTGAGCTGGCACAGGGGAGACAGGGAGCTCACCGGAGCCATCAGAGAAACGTGGCTGTGTACTGGGTCTGTGTGGCAAGGTTTTGGGGGGGGATACAAGGGGTAAATTCTGTGAGAAGCTGCCAGAAACGTCCCCTGGGTTCAATGGAGCCAGTGCCAGCTGGCCAAGGCTGAGCCTGTGAGCGATAGTTGCAGCACCTCTGGGATAACAGATTTAAGAAGGGGGGGGAAAAACCTGCACAAGAGCAACTGCAGCCAGAGAGAGGAGTGAGAAAATGTAAGAGGAACAGCTCTGCAGACACCGAGGCCAGTGAAGGAGTGGGAGGAGGTGCTTCAGGTTCTGGAACAGAGATTCCCCCACAGCCTGTGGTGCAGACTGTGGTGAGCCAGCTGTGCCCCTGCAGCCCATGGAGGAGAGATCCACCTTCAGCCCATGGAGGAGACCATGCCGAAGCAGGGGCAGGCACTTATAGGCTGTGACCTCATGGGAAGCTTGCACTGGAGCAGGCTCCTGGCAGGAGCCAGGGAGAGAGGATCCCATGCTGGAGCAGGTTTCCTGGCAGGACTTGTGATCCTGTGAGGAACTCACATTGGAGCAGCCTGTTCCTGAAGGACTGCACCCTGTGGAAGGGGCCCGTGCTGGCGTAGTTCAGGAAGAACTGCAGCCCATGGGAAGGACCCAGTTGCAGAATTTAATGGAGGACTGGCTCTCATGGGAGGAGCCCCATGCTAGAGCACAGGAAGTGTGTGAGGGTTCTCCCCCTGGGGAGGAAGGAGCAGCAGAGTCAATGTGTGATGAACTGACTGCAGTCCCCATTCCCTGCTGGCAGGAGAAGGTAGAGAATCGGGAGCAAAGTTTTGAGCTGAGAAAGGAGGGCGGGCTGGGAGGAAGGTGTTGTAAGATTTGGGTTTATTTCTCACTGTCATATGCTGATTTAATTGGTAACAAATTCAATAACTTTCCCCAGGTTGGGTCTGTTTTGCCTGTGAGAGAAATTGCTGCATCATCTCCCTGTCCTTATCTTGACCCACAAGCGTTCTGTTACATTTTCTCTTCCCTGGCCTGTTGAGGTTGTGGCTTTGGTGGGCACCTGGCATCCAGCCATGGCCAACCCATCACAGGCTGTTGAGCTGGGACAGCACTGACTGGGTTGGCTTCCAGAGCAATGGGGAGCTTTGTCAGGAGTACTCCAGATTTGAGGGTGTTGTTACTGAAAGAATGGCAGTTCTTACAGTAAGAGAGCAGCTCTTTAACATAGGTATTTCTCAAAACATTTCAGTGGGAGAGAAAGATCTGTTTGGCCATAATTAAGCCCTTTTTAATTCTCTGGACTCAGTAACAAAGGAGCCTGTTCACAAAGCAAACGTCTGGAGTTGAAATCCTTCAATAATGCATAGCTGCATTACACAGAGGACAAGCTGAGGAGCTGCTCCTCCTTTCCACTGGAAGTGCAGTGTGCAGCTGGAGCACACAGTGCACAACAGAGGCTCAGGAAGCCTTGAACACCATTCTTTACATGCCCCAAGAAAGCAGGGCTGCAGCTGTGCTCTTTTACTCTACACAAAACCCAACAGCACCACCCCTCCCTGACTCTCAGAGCTAACATGACTTCATTCTGACTGAGAAACTCGGCAGAAAGTTACATATATATAAACATCCTGTGGTTTGTACAAGGCAGGAATGTATTGTATTCTGTAAAACCCTGAATCAGTTGAGCATAATAGGTATTTTGCTATGAGTCACCATCTGTCTACAGGAGAACGTGGTCAGGTCCTCTCTCCAGCACTGCAGAGTAGAACTGACTCACCTCTACTGGATCTGTTCTTTAAGTCCCAAACAGAGGCAAGGCTGAGAAAAGTGGCTCATCAGCACCTCAGTAATCACGTGGCTGAGATAGGCTCAAGGTGTGACGCACTTGAAGAAATCAGAGAGCAATTTGCAGCAAACTAATTATATAGTGAAATCCCCATCATTTTCGGTGTTCTGGGGATGCTCACCACGAATTCTGATTTTCCTTGGCTTCCTCTTCATCTGAAACGATTTGATGAGTCGTTTTTCAGGAAAAAACCTCTGGATCTTCAGACTGCTCACTGCACACATTCAAGGCTTGACCTGTACTGCATTCCTTCCATATTGTCCCAAGGGCTTCCTGCTCCCTTACTGAGTGTGCAAGGGCTGCAGATGTGGGAAGGTGTGGGAACAGTGAAAAGCTTGTTTCAAATCCAGAATTTGCTCTCTATGAATATTCCTAATTAAGTATTTCAAAAATGCTATTTTGGCAAGCATTTTTTTCCTGTAACTTTATCCACAAGATTTTTGACAGAAATCTTGACAGAGGCATGTGAAATAACTTTGTTTTGAGGCTATTAAAATGCAGAACTGCAGCTGGATGTATGCTGGTCCCATTTCCCCAGCTGAGCTATCACGTTCACCTCTGCAGAAATAGCAACTGTCACAGCAACAGTCACAAGAGATGCAGCCCTCAGAGAATCACACTGAGCAAAGAAAAATATCTAGGACAGTGATTTAGCTTGTCTGGATTAAAATGTTCCTCATAGATGCTCAACGTTGTTAAAAGTCATCCTAAAGGAAGATGACAGGCTGTTCAGGCCTGCCATGAGTAACACAGAGGAACAAACAGTTATTGCAGGAAGGCTAATACAGTATTATACATAGAAAATTCTAAGCAAGTTCCTCGGAATGCTGGAACAAGAACATTCGACCTGAATTTCAGAAAATCCCTTTCTGTGCTATCATAAATTGGAGTATGGGGAAAAGTCATGAAACTAGCTTTGAACCTGTGAGGTATAAAAAGATTTTGTTCTGGGTGACAGCCTCATTTTCACAAACTCATAGTCACTCGGAGATGGGAAACATAGCAAACAAGATGCAGGGAATCAAAAAAAGTGTCCATCTCAGAACAGGAGTGGATTATTTTGAGTTGAGATAGAGATGTGATTATTTTAAAAAATTTTAACAGAACTGCCAGGACCTGTCTCTCTTCAAAGGAAGATGAATGCATGTGGACTTGTGAGGGTCAGCAGCAATCTGGCATTCTTTGGGCAAATGATACACACTGCAGGACTGCCAAATACAGATGGGCTAAAGGGAAATGTCCAGATGTAACTGCAGATGTCATAGGAAATTAAGCCGCTCACTTGTGCTTGTGATTCAAGAAGTTCCATTTCTAGGTCAGATGACAGCTTAGTTGGCCATTACTGCAAACATCTCTGACTTTTCTTGAAGTTTTCTGCCTAGAACCCATAAAAAAAGCAAAGGACAAGTGCCATTTTTATGGGAAGCACATTGTAAAGCCATGTGAAGAATTAACTTCATAAAGGTTAGCAATGAACTAAGGAAGTCAGTTGTTAAAGGATGAGGTTCCTCAGTACTCAATAAAAAAAGATACATTGACAAAAAGAGCTGCAAGTATTTGTTGTCACTGTGAAAGCCAATATTGCCAGTTTTGTATATGCAAAGATGGAAATATTTGTTCTAGTAAACACAAACATTATTGTTTGTGATCAATTAGGTTTTTGACTAAACTACCAGTAAAGTTTATTCACATACTCTGTTGTAATGTCCTGTTGATTATGTCCTGGTATAATTGTGAAATATGGGTTACTGAGAGATTAATTGTTTGTTTAATAAATCAGACCAGCAAAGAGTATGGAAATACTGTTTAATCAATGGTGTTGAAATGAATTTATTTCAGAATTCAATCATCTCACTCTGGCTAAATGTCTCCATTACTGCTTAAACTAATCAGTATTTCTCACATGAGGACATCTCAATTGTATGGTAAAATCTGAAAGCTGAAAATGCAAAATATTGGGCGGAAATTTAGTATTTTAGATTAGAGATGTTATGCATTTTGTACCTATTCCAATTCCTGAGAGAACAGTCCTTCCCTCCAGAAGTAACATAACCTATTACCTCTGTTTCAGTAGCTGGCTGACTAAGTGTGTGTGCAGAATGTGTGACAAGGCAGTCAGATCCCCAGGCAGTGAAAACAGAACTTTGATTTGCTGGAGGAAAGAAAAGGAATCATTTCTGTCAAAGCTTTGAAAAAGATGACAGTAATTTTTAGAAATAAATACTTACACTTTTTTTTTTCATTTTCTGCAAAGCTTCCATTTACGTAAGAAATGAAGGATTTTAATCTTCTTAGTAAGCGCTTTGATCGTTATTTGATTAGTTTATAAAACGAGTATATTGCACATTTCCAATGAAATGGGAAACTTTTTACTGTTTCTTTGCTTACTTGTGTCAGTCTCTCTGTCTGGCATGAGCCTCGTTCAGCTCCTGCCAAAGAGTCTCTGCTGATGAATGACATTTGTTCTATTGTTTAGTCCCAAACCCCCTAACACACTTACACTGATTATAGACTCCAGAGCCAAGAAACACTGACATACAATCAGAACTGGGGAGGGAAGGGGACAAAGTTTTTTTGTTTGTGGTTTGAAGATGCTAAAAAAGCCTTCACAGCCTCATAGCTTTGGTGACAGAAATGTAATGGAAGTGGGAAATGTCTACATCTCAGTTTGGGATGAGATGAAGCAGATGAGGAGCAGTTTGGGCTTCTCACAGTCCAGCCATTTCTGGAGATGTTGCATCAGTTGTCTGGGATAATATGGAAGCTGTGTTTGGCAGCCTGTGATGCAGGTTCCTGTCTCTTCTGGAAATAGTATTAAACAAAATATATGGCCTGGAAATTTATATTGTTTGGAATAGCAAGTGCAGTGCCATGGGTCAGAAAGAAGGATCTCTTTTAAATCAGCAGATGTCTGGAGAAATAACATTTTAACATTGGTGTCCTACTGAATTCCATATTTTTACCACAGCATACATGTGGTGGATTCCTTGTGGTACCCTCTGGGCACCTTCTCAGTTCTCAGGCTCTACAAAATTGCCCACCAGAACAGCTGGAAAAGCTGAACACAAGTTTCCTTTACATGGCTTTGCCCACACTCCGTGCCTCTTCTGCTTGTGGGCCTTGGAGTGTCTTAAAAGAAAACACGCTGATAGGAGCTGCTGTTCCTGCGTGGCCTTGGATGAGGCCACCAAGGGCCTGAGGTTACCTGTTATCCTGGGAAGATTGCCAAGGCACCTGCTGGGAGGTGACTCTGGGGACACACGGAAGGCGCATATTCTGTGATCGCCTTCTGTCTAACTTTTGATTTGCTCATGTTTAGAGGCCGCCCTTACCCTGGGGGTGGATGACCACTGAGGGGCAGAGGGCAGGTGTCCACTCTCATTCCTGGCTCTCTGTGAGCAGTTGTTGATGCCATGAACCTCTGGTGCTTTGCCCACAGACCATCAGTGTGGGACTCCCTCTGCCTCTCAGTGGTTATGGCCTTCATGTCCAGAGGAGCAGGCGGATCCCAGTGGTGGGAAGGCAAGGGAAGGGGAGAGTGCACCTGACAACTCATCATTTCTCTTCTTAGGTGGAAATAAGCAACACAACGCTGGTTTTGGATTTTTGCATTTGGTGACTTTTTGGGCAGGGACCTGTAAAGGCTCTGTTAATAATTTCAGGAGCCAGACTGTGCTGACAGGCCATCTTCACACCTCACCATTGCTGCCTCTGCTAACCACGAGCAAGAGTTAATCAGCAGTGGAAGGAAAGAGCCTTCTCAGCAGCCCAAACGTGGCATGTGCCTTACCTAGTCAGGCTTCACTGCCACGATGACATTAATTTGCTCCTGACCTAACGCTCCCAGCGCTACAGTTCAACGTGTTTATTAATTCTAGGAACGAGCTTTCAGATGAATTTTATCGTTGCACTGAGACACAAGGAGGTGAAGATTTGTGGGTTCTATTCCATTTTCCATATCTATGCCATAAAATGTTGCATTTGTGCTGCCTGTATTATTTGTGAGCTTGTATTAGTGCTTAGCTTAAGGCCTATTGAAATGTCCTGGAAATAAAATAGCCTCATTAAGCTTTGGGGTAGATTTTTAAATCCTTGTTCATTTTTCAAGTCAAGAAGGTTGAAGCAGCAAGGCTTGCCAAAGAACGAGGATCCCTATGTCATGAAAAGTTTCAGTAATCTGGCTCAGACACATAAAATTGCTGGGAGAAATTTCCCAGTGGACGATCACTCCTGATATTCATTAACTTCTAACAGGATTCATGGGTTAGTCTATTGTTTTCCATCTCAGGGAATGTGACACATTCCTCAGAAGATGGCACAGGTTATTATGGAAACAGGTGCCTGGACTGAGTGGAGTCATTTTGGGATGTAGAACAGAAGTGCCACGTTTCAGTAGCAGAGAAGTTTCTTCTACTTGATATTGACCAGCAGGGGAAAGCTCTGCTTTCAAAGAACGATTCTTAAATACGAATAAATATTGATTTTTCATTACCAATAAAAATCTGCAATCAGACAAGTTAGTCAATATGAGCTACTTTGAAATTAGCCTTGTGAGCTAAACTTTGCTACCCCTGGGTTCATAAGGAAGACTCCATTGCTTCAGAACGAGAGAGATTAATGCCCCTGAGAAAGACTGTGCCGGAGTTTTCTTTCTCGCCTTTGCCTGACAGGAAGAAGGATTTTTATAGTTCATTAAAGAGAGTGACCTGTTCCAGGCTCTCAGGCCAAGCCCTCAGAAAAGACAGATTTTAAATCCTTCCCTCAATGAACTCAGCACTAGTTTAGCTCACCCAGCCCAAGGCACTTCACTGCTTCTCAGCAGTGAAGAAAAAGAGGCATTCAGAGCCCTCCCTCACAAGCTGGTGTTTTTTTTTCTTTAAATACAGAATTAATCTAAAATAAATTTCCTACATTTGTTGGTTTCAGCTACAGCTACAGTTATTTCCATATGCCAAGACAAAGTTTTAAGGATCCATATTTTGGGGTTACTGAAATTTAGATGGGAACTAATTTTGCTTCCCAGACTGCTGGCAGTTGTCTACTGGGCACTGATGATGGTTTGTGTTCATCCAGGGCCTGTCTGAAGTTTCAGACAGTGATTACCCTAAATGTCTAATGAAACCTGAGGAATTAATTAGTCTTTTTTGTGACTCTGCTATCCTGAATTACTTAACCTGGATTCCAGGCAGCCTCATGGGGAGGAACGGGGAATGCAGGGAAAAAGGACAGAAATAGATAATCTGTCAGCTTGTTGTGGTGCCTCCCTTCACCTGGGTTTAAACAAACGCAGGGCAGAGCACAAAGCCTTTCCAAAACTGCACTCCTCCCTCCTCCCGAGGCTGCCAAAGCCGACCCCTCTCCTCACCCAGCAGCCCAGGGAGCTGTGCCAGGGTCTGGTTCAGCGGGGCTCAGTGCTGGATCCTGCGGCAGGCTGCACACGCTGCGGCAGCTGACAGCAAATCTGCGGGGCAGAGGCTTTCAGTGCATCAAACAGAACAGCAGGATGGACACTGCAGCACCCCCTCCCTGCTCCCCTCCTGCCGGAATTTAACACCCAGCAAACCTCCTCCTCAGCATCTTCACTGCAACCTTGGAAGGAGCACTGACAGCAGCGGCTCACTGCGGAGACTGCAGTGCCCTCTGGTTTGCAGGAGCTGGGGATGTTGCAAGGAGGTGACACCCTGGAAAAGGAGGATTTGTGAGTCTGGTTACAGGTTGTGGGAGAGGGGGAAAGGCATCCCACTGCTGCTGGAGCAGAGGAGCCCAGTGAGGACAGGCAGGTGCTGCAGAAAACATAATGGCTCACGGCATCCCTCTGATGAGGGGAGCACTCCATTCTCTCTGGCAGCCACCCACGTCCAAAGTGTAATAAACCCACAAAATGGATTATTTTTCTTTAAAAATAGACCATGCCCCGCCACAGGCTCCTTAAATAAATCTCTTGCCCCTGTTCTCTTCAGCTCAAGGTCACCTGGAAGCACAGCCCTTTCACTACAGCACTGGTATTTCAGCACGAGTGCGGAGAGCAGCGAGCCCCAGGGCTGTGGCCACAGATGTGCTCCCTGACTTTGCCCATTGCCGGCTGCATCTGGGCTAAGCCTGGGGAGCTTTTGGACAACAGTTTGGCTGTCAGTCACGGGGCTCCGAGATTACAAGAGCTGAAGTACAGTTACAAAGCTTTCTTAAGCCATTAACTGATGTAAATGACATAAATATTCCCCTTTTCCCTCAACAATGGGTGTATTTTTTATTTGCTTGAACAAGGGGCTTTTAGTCTACCAGATGGGTCCAGGCTGTATGTCCTCGAGATCTGCTCCTTGGATGAATTTTCAAAGCTTACAAGGGTAACTTCATTTAAATCTGCGGCCTTCAATCTACCCTTGGGTAAAGTGTGAAGACAGCAGCTGCGCTCCAAGATCTCTTACACCGCTTGGATTTTCTGCTGTCTCTGCCACTGGGGCTTCAGGAAGGAAGGCATCATCTCCCTCTCTTTAGTCACTTATTGAAAAATATTGTCAGCATGGTGAAAGCAATTCAGTTTGAAATATCTGAAATGGGCAATATTGCTTACAGAAAACAAATTCTGTTTTAGACGCAGAATTGTTCCCACATTATTCTTTGGTCAAGAATGAAGAACCATGGGTTCTTCAGGAATTTAAATTACATAAAATACACAAGCAAACAATGATTACTTTAGATTTAAATTGGATTACATTCAAATGAAGTTCATGCCCCATCCTGCTGTCTTTACTTACAGGAGTAGTATTTATAAATGTATAGTAAAGCACGTCAATATTCTTGATTGGAACTTATCTTACTAACAAATGACTTCGTTAGCAAGTATTGTTCTTGACTTCAAAATGTTTCCATTTCTAAAAATCCTCATACATTTGCAGGAGGGGTAGAAGTGATGGGAAAGCTTTCCAAAACTAAAACCAGCTGAAAAAATGAAGGGATTTTGGCTGATACTGAAAGACTCTTCTACCCAAACTTGAAAAGATGGCTCTCTACTGCTGGATCTCAGAGAAGAGACACATTTACTGCT
Organism: Chamaea fasciata; assembly: GCF_029207755.1. Lineage (NCBI taxonomy): Eukaryota > Metazoa > Chordata > Aves > Passeriformes > Sylviidae > Chamaea > Chamaea fasciata. Next base: position 6,650,642 of record NW_027094088.1, on the reverse strand, counting down.
CCCTGAACAGCCGCAGCAAAACCCTTGCGTGCACCATCAGCTTGAGACACCTCACATTGAACAGTGCCTGCTTGGCCACTTAGAAGTGTACAAACATTTTGTGGGGTAGAGTATTTTCTAATGCCTGATCTCACGAGCATTCCCCTAACTCCCCACTGGGGACATCTCCAGAAGCCACCTACCACTGCTGAGCACACCTTCTGGGAAGATGTTCCTCTTCTTCAGACATTTCCCCCATGCCACAGGCTGTGCAGGGCCAGGTGTGCTCAGTGTGCAGGGTCAGCTCGGTGCCACCACGGGCTGCGCCCTGTGGTCCTTGTCACACTACAGCTCCGTGAGCTGTGGTGCCTCTTGTTCCCAGCCTGGGTGAGGCATCCCTGCGACGCTTTGGAGGCAGCACTGCTGAAGGTCGCTCGTCCTTGGGACAAGCTGTGCTCTCCTACAGAGGACTGGAAAAGCAGCTGATACCCAGAAACTCTCTGGATTTTTGCTCAGGTGAATGAATGCATATGTGCCTAAATAAATGAGAGTCTTAGGAAGGTGGAGAGGCTGGAAGGCAAATCCTGTTTTTCTGATGCAAACCAAGCGCTGTTTTAATGTTTAGAAGAATCAGATTGGCTGTCACTATTCATCCACTGCAAGGAATAATTTATTCCTTCCTTTTGGCATGGCTTTTTATAAAGCCTCCGGTCTTAAAGACCCAAAGTCACCTCATATGGGTCCCAGAAAAAGGTTTAGGGATTTAAATGAAAATAGAATTGGAGCTTTCATTGCCAGGCAGTGAGGCAAAATCCCTCTGCCCTCAGCTGTGTGCACACACTTTGCTTGAAATCTGGAGCTGTAGGATATTGACAGCAGAACTGTCGGAACAGCCAGGCACAGTTCTGGGAAAATCCTCTATTTGCTGAATTCTGTGACTTTTTTGTGACCAGACTGTGATTGCTGTCAAATGTCAGCTATTAATTTTTTTTTTTTTTTTTGCTGAGTTTACTCTTGATGTTTCTGTTGTTAGTATGTGAATTGCTCTTGTCCCAGCTCACTGCTGTGGTTCATCATCCAGCAGCTGAGTGAGGAGGTTGGTTTTGTTTCAACACCTGCTAGGGCCAAAGAAAACTCTCAGCCATGTTATGTGTGGACCTTCACATTTGATCCTCAGTCTCTGCAGCTCCAGGTGTGCTTTTATGTTTTAGATGGCTATAAGGCAGCCTGGTTTTCTGCTGTTTCAGGGCATTTTGTGTGCTGTTTTCTTCATTTGGAGAGCACTGAATGCGCCCTCTTGCCCCCAGCAGTAATTATACCTTCATAGCTTAGAGATTTGAACATTGAATATTAAGGATTTCAGGAGGAGCCCCCATGTACCTCTGTTGCTTCCCAGGAGCCAGACTGCTGCGGCTAAGAAACAGTTAATTGTTGGTTATTTTAATTACATGATCAAATTTAATCTCTTGTTGTACTCTTCAGCAGAGTTCTATAAATCTCATGTGACCTCACAGGACTTACCTAGCTCCCCAATTTCCCAAACATTTCTCCCGCAGATTTCAACATATCCATCCCCCTTAGTGAGAACAAGAACTGCAGCAGGGAAAAGTGGGAGCTCTTTCAAAATGTTTTAAATTCCATCCTTTCAGGGCCAGCATCTGTGGGTTGATGAGATTCAACCAATAATGATGCAAGTGTAGCACACAGGGAAGGGACAACATTCCCATAATGAACCGGAAAACTTTCTACTCCCATACACAAATTGAAAGGAAAAGGTTAGAAGCCAAACCAGACCGTCTTGCATGCCCTTGCAGGCCTTAATTCCTTCACAAATATGTGCAAACTCAATAAAAAGAACTAGCTAAATAAAAATCCCCACGCAGAGAGAAAGATTTTGATCCTCTGTTGAAACAGTTTGAGCGGAAAGGATTTTGCAGCCTCTCTGTTAATCTGCTGATCACGTGGTTGAAAGCGATGCCCTTGAGCCACTATCAAGCCTGTTGTTGAATTGATTGGTCAATAAAAAAAGAAAGGAGGAAAAAAAAAAAGGAATAGAAGTTGTGCTCTTGTATTAGTACAGCTAAATCCTCGCCTGCAAGTCTGGGTAATCTTCACAGGAGGAGTGCACTGGGGTTTTTCTCATCAGCCTGTGAAGGCTGAAATGGACTTCTGAAGAAAGAGAGGTTTCTAAATCACCCTTCTTCGAATTTGTATTACTGATTCCTGGAAAATGACTAGCAGCCAGGAATTAGTTGTAGGTGTGAATCAGAAAGCAGCAGTGGCCTTTGAAAACAAGTGAGTAAGTTTTGCATGTCTGTGGGCTGCTATTATGCATTCCTGTGGCTAATATGGTTGGTTACTTTGCCTAGAAATGGCAGATGCTTTCAATATTTGACTCGTACCATTCTAAGGGCATTGTAAGCATTCACTGTATCCACCTGACACAGTTGTTCCCAATTTATTGGTTTTGATACAAGTACTCAGCAGTAGAGAATTCTGGATATGACCCAAGGATCTTCCCATTTAATCTTCCAGTTGTGCCCAGTGAAGGAAGCAGCCAGATCTTCTCCCTTCTCTGAACAGCATTTGCATCACTGCAGGGTTTTGGGAATGGGTCTGGACTGGTCAAGGGTCCAGCTTCCCTTCAGGGAGATGAGCTGTGTAACAGCAGCAGGATTTTTGTTATTATGAATCTGTAAACGAGCCTTGAAATAATAAAATTTTAACTTGTAAAAGTTTAGTGTTTTAAAATTGGGTTCCCAGGCCTTTTTGTTACATAAACTGCCTTAAAAAAAGATACTTGGCTGTGTCCTTAAATTGTGCCTGCTGCATTTTATGTACTCACACGTCTATCTGTGTGTCACCTGTGTATAAACAGAGAAGGAGGGGAGTTAAAAACTAAGCAGGGTCCTTTCTTTTTATAACATGACTGTAGCTATTTCTTTTTTTTCTTGAAAGGAAGTAAGCTTTTCAAAGTTCATGAACTCTTCTTCAGCTTTAAATCCTGCTTCCACAGTTTAAGTTCCTAGCAGAGACTATGACACAGAGGAGAGAGGAGCCAGGGGTAGGAAGTGGCAGAAAGTGAGCCCTGAGCCAAGACCATGGCAAAGCACGAGACATCCTTGGGGGATACTCAGAGCACCCTCAGAAAGGTCAACCTTTTTCTTTTTGTTTTGCTTGTTCATTTTTAAAGCTCCTTTGCCCCAGAGAAAACCCACTGGCCGTAGTGGGGAGGTGCAGGAAGATCCATTTCATTTTGCATAGCAGTTCCTCGAGGGGATGGGCTTTGACTCAGGCCTGCAACTTTGCTATTTTACTGATGGCGTTGCATCTTGATGTGACAGTGCCCTCACCACAGATGGCTGCATGCACAAGGAAAAAAAACCCAAGCTGGGAAGTTCCCTTCCTTCCTGCTACCTGCTTCTGATGCTGTATGATATAATGAACGGCAGGCTGGGTAGACAGAACATGAATAATCAGTGATAACCAAGAACCTCAAAGACAATGAGATAATTTCTTAAATATCTCTTTTTGTTGTCCCACATAGCTGAAAAGAATCGTCCTTCAGTTAAAAATCCAATTCTACAAATAACACCATCAGCCCAGTTTCATAATGCTTATATTTTGTCAGCTGCTGGTTTGACTCTGACGACTTAGTTAAAGAAGATTTCTGCTAAAAATATATCAGCCTACTGCTTGAAATGCTTTTACCACCAGGCAGAAATGAAAGGAAAGGATATGTATTATAAATATAATGAATAGCTTTGTTTACCACAAATACATGTCAAGAGGGGAAATGTTGTCTATTTACATTCCAGATGCCCTCACGATCGCAGTGGATTTTACTCGCCTATTAAAATATTTATATTTAGCAAGAGCTGCATTAATTGAATTGTCTTCATTTCTGTTGAAGGTTCTTACTGGTGTTACACAGCTCAGGGGCAGGGGTAGGTGTGAGTCCTGGGCTGCGGAGAAATCTTGCAAATGCAAACCACGCAGAAAGAAGTGAAATGTCAGCTGAGTGTGCTGACAGCCCATAACAAACAAACCATCAGGGGAACACCTTATTCCTGTCTATCACTTCGGAATCAAAGTTTTGACAACATTGATGACTACGGGGTTAACTATGTCACTGCCAATCTTTTCCATTAAAATACAGAGTTATTGTTCTTTCACCACAAAATGCCTTTCCATATTTTTGCCTTCTATCAAAATCAGCAGCCATTCCACACTAAGCTTGTAAATGTGCTACTTAAACTCACAGCTTGGCTCATCCTAGAAGTATCAGGACTAGTGAAGATGGGATAACACACATTTTTAACAGACAAATGAAAAACTTCACATCTGTTTTAACTTTGAAGTTATTCATTGTTACATTCAATTAACTTCTTTTAAAAATCACTTTCAAATTAAATAAAGTTACCACAAAATTTCCTCCTGACTTGCAGACTTCCAAAAACTGCAAAAGAAATTAGCTCTGCTTTGTGACAGGCCAATGCAAATGTGCTCCCTTTTCTTACTGTAATACTCGTGGGTTTCCTTTCTATCATCCATTTAGCCTAAAAATACCTTTTTTTTGCAGTTTGTGGGTTTCCTTTTCATCATCCTTTTAGCCTAAAAAAAAAAAAATTCTTTCTCCAGTTTGCGAGTTTTCTTTCTATCATCCATTTAGCCTAAAATAATCCTCCTTCAATTTGTGGGTTTCCTTTTCATCTTGCATGTAGCCTAAAAATGTCTTTCTTCAGTTGTCAGGCTGCCTTCTTGGATCATTATAAAAAATTTGAGGACGATCTCTACTGGTTTGTATTTGCTGTCATCGATTTGATCTGTGTGTAATACAAGAGTGTGGAACTCTTCTGACGTTTTGCACTGACTTTGCAGAGGCACAGAAGACGTAGGAAAGGTTGAGGCAATGTGGAGCGAGGTCTTTTGAATGACTACTCATTTAATGCTCTCTTGCAGAAGCTCTGCTCCCTTTCTCTGTTGCCACTGGGGCTGCTCCTCTTGGTTTGTGGAAGCACAAAAGGAGACTCTTCACCCATGGATCATTATGGTTTGGAATGCTGAGGGGGTGATGATTAACTTAAACCAGGAGATGTGGAAGAGGTTTGGATGTGTATATGGAGTGGGGGCTGGACGAGGAGCTCTGGCACTTTTGAGATGACTGTGCACAGGGAACAGTTTCTCTCTACTAACCTAGGAACAGCAAATGCAACAGACCTCGTGGAGCCTGGTGGGAATGCCCCAGGAAAATTAGCCATGCAGTTTTCTTATTCCTTGCTGTGTCTTGAATTCTTCAATAAATGTTTTGTAATACTTCCAGTTCATGTTTCTATTCTGTCTCAGAGAAACAGAAGGGAGCAAGGTAGACAACCAGGAATATCTGGCAGAAAAATATTTAGGATGCCAAGGACTTCTGTTTGGTGTTTCCACACTCACATCTGCCCCTCCACACACTGCTGGCCTCTCCCAGCACCATCGTCACTGGCTCGTAGCTCCACCTGCAAATCTGACCCCACTAATGGCAGTGGTGACACTTCCTCCAACTTGAAATGGGGCGTGACTTTCACCAGTAGCTTCTAAAATTGGCCATTAATCAGATTTAGTGGCTTAGGAGCAGTGTAAAGAAACCCAGGTTGGAAACAAATTGAAGAGAAGTTGACTGCTCGTCATTGCTGCAGTGATAGCCAGTGAATATTTTGAAGACCTGAATGTATTTAGGGTTTGAGTTCTACTGGAAATCATGACACAGTCAGAAATCTAATCCTCCAGCTAGGCAGATGACATCAGTTTTTCTCCAGGACTGTGGCCTCAGAATGCAAACAGCTTTGTCACAAGTCAAGACATTTTCTTTAATCCTCCCTACTAATACCTGGATTTCTTGTTCTGAGCCATCAGGATCCAGCTATGTGAATGGCAAGTGAGGTTGTAGGATATTTTGGAGCAGGTATCTCCTGGAAGACAGGGAAGCACTAAGCCCTTTGAGCAAAGCTCATACCCTCATTTAAGATATCCTGTAAAATGCCTGCCACCCTTTTCCAGAGAAGACTAATTCAAATGGAACTGGCATAACCAAGTCCTGGTAGGATGACAGTCTGCCTACCAGGAAAGGACTCACAGATCTCATCTTTCACATCATAGGAAATGCTGGAAAAGGTTACAAGTCCTGTTTCTGTACCTCAGAGAGAGAGAAAGAGCAGGGAAGAAGAGAAACTATTTAAGCCACAGGACAACACCAGCACAGGAACAAGCTGCTGTTTCCTAGCTGGGAATCAATTTGTGCTAGAAGTAAAACGCTTTCCAGGTATTGGAGAAGCGACGGTCTGGACTCAGAAATAGTGGGAACACAATAAGCTTAGTGATTCATAGGACACAGCTTGTTAAATTATAAATGAAGCTACATGAGACAGGGAGCCGCAATAACAGGGAATTTGATTCACAGAAGCCTGTTCTGTCCAGGTCTCTGCTCTGTGCTGCCGGTAGATGTGGTACCCACTCCCCCTAAGAAAGTTTCTTTCTTCACCCTCCACCTCTCTGGTTGGTTTCTCTCCCAGATGAATAGAATAAACATCTTTTTCTTGAATGTTTTTCTGTTTCTATGGGAAAGCAAAAAAAAAAAAAAAAAAAAAAAAGAAAAGGAAAAATGTGTGGGTACATAGGTGTAAAAATGACTGCAAAGAGATAACACATTGGGAGGTTTGTTTTCTTTTAGCAGCAAAAGGGATAGAAAGTCAAGTTTTTATTACTCTGAGGTGACATTGTTACAAAATGGCTGGTCTGTGCTTTTATTTGTTTGGTGGGGGAGCCTGGTGAAGCGGCCCTGGCGTGCGTTGGAGGAGCCTCATGGAGCAGCAGCCATGTTGTCAGACAGCTGACAGGACAACAGTGACCTGTTGGGGTGGGGTGGCAGAGGCGCAGTGTGACAATATGACAGCATGCTCACCACCATTTATCCCAAAGTCCCCGGTGTCCTGGACCCCAGGCAAGGTGCTGGTCCATGCCCTGAAACACCTGCAATTCAAGTGGGACAAAACAAGGGCAAGATAGGAAGGAAGAGAAGGATTTTATCTGTGTTGTGGAGATAGGAGACAGATTCAGTTGTTAAACACGGACAAGCAGTCCCATCAGGGGTATCCAAGACACCTGCACGGTGCTGATGGATAGAGCCAGCAGCAGGAAACCAAACACCTGCAGCATCTCACACAGCTCTAGAGATCTCTCTTCAGGCAAGGCAAGCAAGCCCTGAGAGTAAAAATAAGTTGCTTAAGGGGATGCAGGATGACAGGAACAAATTGGGAATTACCTGCCTCTCCTGAATTCAGATTTGCAAGATCTCAGTGCCTGTCTTGTCCAAAGTCACTCCCTGACAAGCCCTCACCTGTAGGCATTACTCTTTACTGAATATCAAGCAAGAATTCAGAGTGAAATTGGTTATTATCACTATACTCTGTCAGCCTGGGCTGTGGAAGTGGGCCCAAAGGCTTGAAGGAAAACGCTGTGGTACAGCAGCAGGAAAGAGATGAGGTGTCTGTACCCTGGGTTAAGGCTGGCAGACTCCACAGAAACACAGCTCCAACTTTTTGGCTTAATCTGTAACACAAATGTTAAAAAGCTGTTTCGTTGGAAATGAGAATTTTGCTGAAAGTCTTGTGGATAAATTAGATCCATGCAATAGGATGTGCTGGAGAATTGAGGTGAACAACAGACTTTCCTCGAGACTTTAATTCAAATCTGTTTAGAAATTAAATCTAAATAACAGTTCCGACTAATTTTTCATTGTTACATTTTATGCCACAGTGTAAACTGTTTAAATAGGAGTTTTGGTTACAAAATTATCTGATTTCTTCTCCAAGTGCTTTCAGACCATTCAAATACAGCAAGAGCAGAAGCAGGGCATGTTTAGTTTTAGACAATATTAATTGTGGTAAGCTCTGTGTCGAAGAAGATGGAGATGACAGAAGTCAGAAAAGCTGGAGCTTGTGAGAGCCATTGCTGAGAGTCCACAATCTATAAAAACCATGTTTCCATCTCTCTTCAATTTCTCACCAGCTGTTGCTGGTCACACTGACTGTGGGCAGCACACACATGACTCTCCAGGCTTTCTGTTGGGATCTGCCTCCCAACACTCCATCGTGAACACAGCTTCAGGGGGAACCTGCTGGTGTCAGTAACACACACAGCTAATGGTTTCTAAGCATCCTTTTGCAGCAGGTTCACACTTTTCATATCATTTCATTCCCTGCTGGTGTTATCAGGCAGTTCCTGGTCTAGCCTGGGCTTTGAGGTTAATGCCAGTGCAATTCCTATAATCCAGCTGCCAGAAGCCCCTGTAGGGAAGGCTTGTGAAGGTGGTGAAAGACACGGCCAATATGCTGGACAGGTGAGCTGTAGAGAGCTCCCCATTGGGCAGTGGTAGCTTTGAGGAAGTCCAGCAGGATAAAGGAGGATCCTACACAGCCCCAGAGCTGCCTTGTGCCTGACCCCATACAGGCTAAACACCCTTTGAATGGCGCATGGGAAGCCAAATAAGGGGCAACACTAGGTATCAAGGATGACCTCCTTCTGTAGCTGCACTTCATCGCCCCCTTTGACAGTGTTTCTTTGTCTACCAACAGCCAGACAATAGCAGCAACCCAAATTCCACCTTTAAATGGCCCAACATCCATCCTGAGACCCTTGATTCAAAGTCTCTCCTCAGGTTTTCTGTGGCTCTGTGAGCACCACACCACCATGGTAATGCTTTCAATCCTACAAGAAAGAGGCACAAAGTGTGGGATTGACCAACTCTGACTTGTTTAGTAAAATACACCAATGCAGTCATCTTCTGGCCACAAATATCCATGGGAAGAGTAGATGTGTCCTTTAATAACAGGGAGAGTGCTTAAAAAAGAACATTTTATTGCTGTGTTGCCTTCACCCCAGTAAATTGCAGCATTTTCATTTTCCTGTATTTATTGCATTGAAGTGTTTATATCACTGTGAAGCAAATATTTGCTTTCAAAGGTCACTCACTGTATCTCACTTCCTCTGGGGATAGACGTAGGTCTCTCTGAGCCTTCAGTACTACTCCATACGGATTGTATAATGTTCTTCTTGGCACTCCTGAAATAGCAGATGCAGAATTCAAAGTATAATAGGCAATGCCTTTCCATTAGCCAGTCTCTCTTTGTATTTCTCTCTAACATTGTCTGTTGTGCTTCTGTACGAGCACTGGCATAAGGTACGAGACCGTCTGCAGGGAATTTGATGTAAATGATCCAAGTGCTTGGAGTTACTCGCATTGTGTAGGAGACACAGAGCACAGCCTGGAACATGGTGTACACAGTATTTTGTAGCAATGTTTGGGGTTTTTTTCTCCTTTTCAAAGAGCACCGTGGATGTTTGTGTGTGAAGCCAGAGGATTTCCTTTTCTGAAATGGAAAAACCGAGGTCCATGTGAAGTTTTGAGGCTGAATTTGTATAGCAATTACTGCAAGTCTAAACACAAAGTGAGTGAAGTAGGGTCTGTAACTTCTGTAGCAACCTTTTTTTAAAAAAATATAATCAATTTTTTAGATCGAAAGAGCTTAATAGATTACATCCCAAACTTTGGTTTTCTGGTCTGTCATCTCTGCAGGGACTGTAGATAAAATAAAATGTAGTTTAAGTTAAAAGTACAGAGTACACTTTGGAGAGTTTATCGCAGTTATATTAGAGGTTCCTAAGGCAATTGTAGGATTTTGATAGTTGGTTCAAATTAACTTGAATGGGAACAGAATGCGAAATATCAACCACTACCAAAAATATAAATTCTGCAAGGAATTTATTACCCCAAGTCCTCAATACTATCTTAGGCCTGTTTCTCTTCTACTTAAACAAGAGCAGGTTTCAGTGGGCCTGAGCCAGACCTTACGCTTTTGAAAGTCTGTCTAGTATCAGTGAGAGCAAATTCATCATGGTTTAACTGTTCTTGACCATTCCTGAAATCATTCATTTTCAATGCTTCAAAATATCAGGAGCTTTAAATAAAAGCTTTTTATAGGTGTTCCTAAGGAACACCATAGAGGGAGAACCGTTAATTTGTACTCTAACATAATAATTCTCTCTGCAAAATTTTTATTGATAACAGGTTTGATGTTGGAAATTCATGACACTGGAATGGTATTTCAGCCTAAACAGGACTTTTCAAGGAAAATCCTATCTCTAATCTGTCCTATTCCACATCATAAATAGCAAATTCTGAAAAAAATTTAAACTCATTCCCTGCCATCTACAAAATTTATGTAGTTTATCATACTGACGGCAAACCAGTAACCTTTATTGATCCTTGGGCACGGTTTTCTATTAAATAAAGTTAAATCAGCACAGCTGCAGGGCACTTCTGTTTATGACTAAAACTTAATGAAAAATGATTTGTCTGGAAGAATGCTTTTTGCTATTTCTCAATCCATTCTAAGTGCTTTACAAATACCAAACAATCTCAATAAACCTGTCAAGTTCGATCACTTGCTGCACAACATCTCTCCGGTTACAAGCTCTGACACTTTTTTTAGCTTGATGCAAAATAAGACATGTCTGTCACTAAGATGCCATCTGATGACTCTAACAAACCAAGAAGGGTAACTAAAAAAAACCCCAGAAGAGCATGGAGTGACAGGACAAGGGACAATGGCTTCAAACCGACAGGCAATAGGTTTAGATTAAATGTGAGGAAGAAATTACTGACTATGAGGATGGTGAGTCACTGGAACAGGTTGTCCAAAGAAGCTGTGGATGCCCTATCCCTGGAAGTGTTCAAGGTCAGGTTGGATGGAACTCTGAGCAACCTGGTCTAGTGAAAGGTGACCCTGTCTATGGCAGGGGATTGGAATGATTGGATGTTCTTTAAGGAACCTTCAAACCCAAACCATTCCATGCTTTTCTGAAAGTCTCTCCACTTTTTTTTTTTTTTTTTTTTTTTTTTTACCACCCATCACCACCACTGGTTCATGATCAAAAAAATAGTAAGGAAAACATCAAAAGTCAGGCTGGAATCTACCTGATAATGGAATTTTCTGTGTTTTTTGGTTTTGGGGTTTTTTTTTGTTGTTGTTGTTTTTTTTTGTTTGTTTTTTTTTTTTTTTTGTATCTGAAGAGACTGACCAACAGTCAATAAATATATTGCTGTTGTCAGTAGAAGCCCTCATGTCACCTCCCCTCACTTACAGGTCTGTAATTATTCAGCTGACACTGAATATGCTTAGAAAATGAACCAAATTCCCTGTTAGCATCCCACCCTCTCACTGATGCATCACCTCCCACTTTACAGCTAGTGAGATGATACCAACAGACACAGCACAGAACCACTTTCCCGCCCCTCAACATTTATATGTATTTACCAATTAGATCAGTCCCGAAGCCCTGAGCAAATTGTCCTGATTTTTGCTAAAGCTTGGTGCTGCTTATCTGCCAGCACAAGTGTAGTGACAGGTCCAGGCAGAGGAGAATATTTTAACTAGATGCTCGAAAACTAGGTCCACAGACTAAATCTTGGTGTTCTGGTACAGAGGCTATACCAGAAATATTTCAGCTCCGGGTTATGCCTCAATCTGAGAAAAAAACCACAGTTTTTGAAGCAGTGACCAGTGCTAGAGCCAGCCTCTGCCAAGTGGGACGGGAGTTTGGAGCATGGTTCTTTACTGAAAAAACTTTTTTTTATCCCACCTGAGCATGCTCCATTTGCTGGCCAGGAGCAGTGTCTTCCTGGAGCTGTGTGCCGTGCAGGGCACCACCAGCACAGCAGCAGGGTGGGGAGGTTGGGGTGGCCTTGAGAGTATCCCCACACTTTCATGTGCCCTTCCAGAAGAGACCAGTTCCCGGTTTATCTTCCCCTCCTAAATATCGAAGTGCACCAGTTTTTGTAAAGCTCATTTCCTGCTGTTCGTGAGCAACCTTGAAGTGTCCAATATCAGCCTGAGTATTAGCCACGAAATTAAACTCTGCCTTTGCATCAGCCAGGGCTGTAGATGAGTTGCCTAAGCTTGGTCCTTCCCACTGCTGTGACCACACAGCTGGCAGGACCAGGTGGCCTCCTTCTCCAGCAGACTTTTGGGCTCCTACACATGGTGTGACCCATCACAAAATGTCAGCCTCCCGTTGACAAGGATGTGGCGATGTGCTCAGTGATGAAAGTAGAATGTTGTGCCAGTAGCTGCAGGGCTGACTCCTCAAGATGGATTTCTTCCTGCTGTAGCTTCAGAGAGGAAAAGCAACCATGAGTGAGGGCACAGCTAATGTGGAGGCATGAAGGTCACACATTCCCTCTTAGATAAGAAAAACAGCAAATCTGTTGCTGAAGCTGCAGAGGAAATGCAAGGAGCTGTCTGCTTTCCTTACACCTTTCTAAACAAACAGGGTGTGATCCAGGAAACATCGCTGCCACCCAGCTGTACCTGCTCAGCCCATACTCCTGACGTCCTGATGGAGAGCACCATCGAAGAGAGGAATGGTTTAATCTCCAATATATAGTAACTTCCATTAAAACAGAGTTGTTATTGCTAAAATTTTAGAGCCAAGCTCTGCCCTGACTTATCTTGTTTCGTAAAGGCTGCACATATCGCAAAGACAGGACAGAAAACAGCCCCCGGGATCCTGCCTTCTTTAGAGCAGCTTTGCTGAAAGGGGCTGCTTTTGTCCTCTTTCTGTAATTGAGCACGATGGCATCTGCTTTATGGCTGTTTACTTGCAGTCCCCCACAACTTCCCCACCTCCTCTGCACCTGCAATTAGGTTTTTCCTGCAATGAACAAATCTAACATTCAGGGAGCCGTAATTTGCAATGTGCCATGCTTGAATCAAGCAAAGAAATAAACCAGTGTTGTTGTTATAAAGTCCTGACAGATGGTAGGAGGGCCCGCCTTTCTTAATCAAGTCATGCTCAGTAATCAGAGCTAGCTTGAATTTGTAACAAAAAAGAAACCCTACCAAAACAAGGATTAAGGAGCTGCATCCTGACCTCTGGTTAGGACTAGCTCAGGGGTGTCCTTCTATATCAAGAGAGATAACGAAGACCAGAATCTGACCCACTTTGTGGAGAAGTTGAAAATACCACTTAGGTCCTACTATCACTTCCCCCAAAATGAAGGATTCTTCCAGGTAGACTTCTCCTAGTCTAGATGTAAATACTATTTCATAGTCTGAACTATAGCATGGTGGACAAGTCACTAGCCAATGAAATCTGCAAAGTTACATAGACTTTAATTTAATTTCAAATGTGTTAGCTGAGCATTCAGCCCTCCAAGCAACGCAGCTGAAACACAGGACATGAGGGGCATAGGCTTGACCTCCTTCACATTAAGCCTTTTAATCCTAGAGAAGAATGAATGGGTTTCAAGATTGTTTCTGGCAGCAAATGACATCTCCTGAGTGTCCAGCTTCAGTATGAATTGCATTTGAAAGGTTAAGAAAAAAGGAAGGATTTGCTCTCTACTCTGTAGGAATTACTATCCAGAATGAGAGTTTGGGTGAGGACATTGATGTGATAAAAGCACTTTTGTGGGACTGACGTTTAAGCACGGCTCCTAACCACCCTGTTCCTCTTCCTTTTCGCTGTCTTCCAGGCTCAGAAAGCAGCTGAGTGCAAATCCTGATCTGCAGCGTCCCCAAACACCCCCACAGCTAAAATGGCGGAAGACGCGGATATGCGCAATGAGTTGGAAGAAATGCAGCGGCGTGCCGACCAGCTCGCTGATGAAGTGAGACCAGTAGCTAAAACTGGGAACTTGGGGCTGGGCTTGGTGTGAAACACACAGCCAGAAATAGGAGCTGATCTGCCAAAGGATTTCTAGAGCTCTTTTCCATCAGCTTTACACTGAGAGCGGAATTGGAAATGAAATGAGCTGGGGTAAAAGTTAATGTTGTGTTTAGTCTAGATTAGGGCATTTATTGATTGTGAGTTTGGTTTAAGTATTAGATTGTGCATCAATTTGACTGGCCTCAGAGCAAAAGGCAGCAATTTAATATTTTCTGAGGATTCCTTTGATTTGTCAAACCTAATAAATATTAGAAGTCACCAACTGGGATTCTGAAGAATCTTAGCTGAAAACCACAGGCTTTATTTTTAAAGTGGAACACCTGCGGTGCTGAGCAGCACTGCTGCAGTGTGTGAGCAAGGGGAGCACAAGCCTTGGAGAGTGCAGCTGCCTCGGGGTGTGCTGAGAACTGCTGCATTAGCCATCCACAGAGCTGGAGATGGAGAGATCACCACTGCCCTGCTGATGGCCTGATTTGGAAGGGAGGGAAAGAGTGCAGAAAAAACATCCTGTCAGCATGAGCCTGCACGTTAGAGTTGGAAAGCGTAACTTGCCAAATCTGTGTTCTTTCCTGTTTTTTTCCAGTCCCTTGAGAGCACCCGTCGAATGCTGCAGCTTGTTGAAGAGGTAAGGACTTGCATTTTGTTTGCACTTCCATTGTGAGCAAAAGTGATGGACAGCCTGATACTGGAAGTTTTTTAAAACTCACATCGCTAGGGCCTGACCATGGCTTTACGTGCCACTGTCCCAGCTCATCCCTACCCCTCACTAGGCCCATGCAAGACACTGTTCCCTGGTTGCCAAGGCACTGGTTTGGTCATACCTGAGGATCCACTGAGACAGGATTCTAGAGACAAATGAGGGAAAAAGCCTCTGAAGGTGACCTGGAGTCAGGGACAAGTGGTTGAGTTTGCTGCAGAGCTCTGGGAGCCTCATGCCAGCACCACTCTCATGTCCGTGGCATAACACTGCAAGAGGGGAAGGTGAGAAGAGCCCTTGATCCATTTTCCCAGTCTGCTTTAAATACTTCCATCTCGAGAAACACTTGCAGCTATTTATAGAACATTGGTCAGCACAGCATTTAAATGCTATTTCTTTATGTATCTCTGAAATATTTATCAGGATTTCAAGGCTCACAAGATGTCCTAGATTGACCACTTTGGAACTGGGAGTTCTCTGATTTTCCATGGTGCTAAGGAAGGGGACCCCTAATATGTGCCTGGAGGGGGAAGAAAAACAATTCAGGCAGGCCATACATCACCCTCTCCACAATAAAGGGGTTTAAAAGTTGTAAAATTTCAACTCAGTTATTTTTGAGTGTTTAGCCATCAGGTGGTGGAAAACTTTGCTGCTGCCTGACAGGATGTATTATTTTCAGACACCATGAAAGCCCTGGTGCTGGAGCTGGTGACATTTTTAATCAGGGTCATCAGCACTGACAGTCCCAGTACTCCTGACAACCAGAAGAGTCTCCAGCAGAGAAAATGGGAAGAAAATTACATCAGGTCTCATGTTCAGGAACAAGCACAACCCCAGCCGTAGGCTTATGGCCTTGAAATCAATCACCACTGTGAAGATCAATGGAGTCCAGTGGAGACAAAATTAAATTTCCATGTACAGACAGACAGATGGGTCACTGAGCATAGTCAGCATCACTTCTCCTCCACAAACACTTTAGATCAGGGCCCCTTACAGCCGAAACATGCTCTTGTCTCACGAGCAATCTGTCCCTTTTTGCTGCTCAGTTCCCTGGACACGCCATTCCCTAACCACCACTTTACGTCAACTCTGTGCTGGATGCAGCTCCTGCTGAAATCAATTCAACAACATGGAAGAGTCTCATATGAGTACCCTCACAACACAAGGCAGGAGAGCCTGCTGCCCCAGAATGCCTGGGATCTAAATAGACAAGGCAGATGATGAGTGGGAAGAAGGAGAGGCGCAGGAAAGGGAAGTGATTTGCTCGTGGCCAAGCCATCAGTAAATATCAGCCCTGCCTCTCCTGAGCTGTATTTGTGCGGCCGATGCACTGCTTGAGTCTTCCTAACATATTGAGCCAGCATATTGTGAATGCCACTGGAATTTCAGTATTAAATCACAGCAAATGGCAAAGTGGGAGGAGAACTGGGACTGCTGAATTTACCAATGAATTTATGTAGGTCTGTAGCGCTTCTTGGAAGAGCTCAGCATCTCTGGACCTGGCATTTATTCAGATGCCACAATATCTTCCTGTCCAAATAGAGAAGTTGTTAAAACTAGCACTGAGTAGTCAAGGGAGTTCTTCTAAAATGAGCTGGACATTATTTTCACTAATAGTGACTACAGGAGACCTTTAAAATTCTTTTGTGGCCTAAACAGCTGGTTGATTATTCCAATCTCCTTTCCTAGGTACTTTAAAAAAAATGCAGCATTCAGGGAGTGAGAGATTTTATACCGAAAAGACAAATGGTGGGAGTATTTGAAATTGAGCTTGCACCGCTCTGATTTAATAAACCCCAAAAATTCAATTAGACTTCCTCACTTAGCAGAACCTGTCTAGTGGATAGAGATAGGAAATACTCAGGCAGAGAATGCTTTTTACTCTGTTCTCTTGATACAGCAAATCTGTTATTCCTTTCTTAGGAAAAGGATGTCTGTATGTTTAAGCATTATTACTGTGTACATTTGTATGGATTGCTGTCATGATACTGGGGAAATACAGCATAAACAGACTGACTGGACTCCATTCTAAAGACAGAATAGTGCTGTCCATCCAAGGAAGCCCTGTAGCCATGTAAGGCCTAATTGCAGGTCATAGCTTGGGGACATGTCCCCAAAGGATGCTCCCTGCTTGCCCCAGAAGGCTGTTCAGAGTTTGGAGACTAAGCCCTGATGCTGTTCCCAAGGAAAACCAAGGATGTTATTGTTTCTTGGTTTTATAACCCAGCTTTGCAAGAATCTGATTTTCAGTCCTGGCACAACAAGGGAAGCAAGAAGCAGCCACGGCTTTGCCCCAAGGCATCTCCTCCTGGAATGGCAGATTCCAAAACCCAGTTTGCTCTGTGGTGCCCATTGTGCCCAGGCAGTGCAGTTAATCTGCATTGACCAGTGCTGTTTCGAGCCACTCAGTGCTATAAATACCTGGATTTTATGATGATGCTGTGCAATGTTCAGGTCAAAACATAAAGTAAAAATGAAGTGAGGCAGAACAAGCGAGACTAAATACAGTTTGTAGCTGACCTTCTTTTCATGTTCACGCTTTTTACCTCTGAGGCAACATTATGCAATGCAGAATATCACATGCAGGGAGAAAAGCTGGGAGTTTGCTCCCATCTCCCAGTGCCACCACCATGGCCTTTAAGGAAAATCAGTTGTGGTAGTATGGGGAAAAGAAGGATATTTTGTAGCTATGAAGCAGCAAGGAAAAAATAACAAAATCAGTAGTGGTAAAAGCTCAGAAGAAAGCACTTAGGAATGTACAGACAAAAGGGCTGTTTTTTACATTTAAATCCAGACAGGACTATTTTCTCTCATGTGAGGTGACAGTGAAGTACCAAAGGTGAAATGTTGAGCTATAAACGTTTAATAACTGATGCTGCCCTACGCAGGATACTGAACACACAGAATGCCATTTTACCAGCTGTGAGTTTACCCTGACATTTATTATCACTACCAAATGCTCCTTAGTCTGAAAAACAGAAGAAAAAGTGCTCTATTATTTAGGGCTTGGCCCAAACCTTGTCAAAGCTGACTTGAAAAACCCTTTTGATATCATTAGACCATTGGAACTATTGAACTATTGGAAGAGTTCTCCTCAGAATAGTGTTTTTAACCAGTGTAATTCGACAAATCTGGCACGAGGGAATGCGATCCATAATTCTGGTCTCACTTCCTCAAATGCAGGAGTAGACCCCTTTGTGTGTGTTAACCAGGGAGGTGGCAGATTCATGTGGGCTGAGGATCTGGTTTACCAGGCAGAGCAGCAGCGTGTGACTCTTTAATCAGGGACATGTCGGAGCGTTAAAAGGCTGACAGGGAACCTGGAGCAGGAGCTGAGCAAATTCACTACTACGGATGACTAAAAAATGTTTCTTTGGCCACATTTTTGTCTTTAGGGTGTTGACAGTTCTCTTCAGTGTCTGTGGGAACTGCTAGCAATGTCAGCCTGTCCTGGTACATAATTGTCTGTATTAATTTATTCAAAACAAACTCTCTAATTTTTGATTAAAGCAAAATTCTTCATTAAAGTGGAAGTTTATGTGGTCTTCACGTAACTGAGAGTGTATATATATTTTTCAGGATATCTCCTGAAATGCAGGGAAAGTGATTTCCAGAATTTGGATTCTCTATCTGATACATCATACCCTTATAGTGCTAGGAGAATCTTCCCTCAGGCTAAACCAAAATTTGAGTAGCTGCCTTTGGTAGGATAGGACCCAACACACCGTGTTCCTGGAGGGACTGATGAGCCCTTTGAGAAGTCATTCCAATTGTCTTCCCACTTTTATTTCCATCTTGGGAAATTAAGTTCTGTAACGGCAATAACAAGAAATGATACAGCAATACCATTCCCCTCCAAAGTGCTGGGCAAATTTTAGTGAATGTTTTACTGCTGACTTGCTTTGAGTGAAACCCTCATGAAATAACCCAACCAACCAACCAACCAACCAAAAAACTCAAACCAAAAGCAACCAAAAAGTTTTAAAAAGCTCTTAGAGAAGACTAAGGATAATGTCTGTTAAAGCCTCCAAAAGGATTCCCAGTTATGCTGTTAACCTGGCTTCACTGAAGCACTGACGAACTAAAGTATCTCTGAGTTGAATTCAGCCTGGATTTAAAATCATATATTCTGGTTCTTTGATTAATAACTTTGCCAGGGGCCAAATGGAGAACCTGGGCATGTGCTTCATTTAAATGATGCGGAACCCAAACTAGTACTGCTTGTTCGTTTGCTTTTATTCAAGCATTAGAGCCAGGATGAAAGATTGAAGGACATAAACTTTCCTAAAATGTTCAGGGTCTGTTTCACCTAAGGTGATACATTTGTGTCAAGTTGGAAGTGTTGGCCTCCTGCCCTGAACGGGTCATCTCATGTGCAAAATTATTATATATATTATATATTTTACCATCTCCAGAATACCTGCACGATGGATAAACAGAGGAACTCCAGGGCTGCCAGTTTAATGCCTCAACACAAGCAATTAATGCTGTGCCATTTTATTCTAAAAGACAAGAATGTGAGAGGTTGGCTATGCCATAGCAAAATCCAGCAGTCCAAATTCTCCTCTCAAGTACAATGAGAAGACAAGGAGAGTCAGAAGTTGTTCTCAGAAGAGATGGCTGTTACAGATTAAAGAGCTGGAGGAAAATGGCGTATGCTCTATGAACTCTATAGGGTCCTGAAAAGTGAAAGATGCGTTTTTCATCTCTCTGGCCTGACCTACCCTAAGCATTTCACTTTCTTGAGAATCCTTATGTTGCTGCAAACTGAGCAGGATTGCCTGTACAGGGACTGCAGGGTCTGAAGAGATTCCTCCGTTGCACAGGAAGGAAGAAACGCTCTAATCCTCGTCAAGGTGGAACTTTAGCACACAATTTCATACTATGACAGACCCCGTGAGTTCTACCCATTCATGGCTTCCCACACAGGATATCACTGATATTGGTGGATGTGTGCGGGAATCCTTCCTGAGCCCTCAGAAAAACCCAAGCATAGTCACTGGGCCCATGGTGAGGAGAGTCTGTCACCAAGGATTCAGGGGCCGGGGTTGTAAAACCTGTCCTGGACTGGCACTCCACAGGAGAGCTTTCATCACCTCCTTTTACACATTGTCCCAGCAACCAGCTCGAGTGGCACCTGCTCCACTGAGGCCAGGGGTGTTTCTGTGATACTTCTAGTGCAGGACAAGCCAAGGTGTCTGTCTTTGCCCCCTGAACACATTTGTTGGGCACATTTCTTCCTCTATATTCTGTTAATCATCTTTCCAGAGCTGCCTCAGTCTGTTGTCACTGGGGGTCAGTCACCAAGTGTTTCTCTCCTGCTCAGACATCTGGATGATGAACACATTTTTAGAATAGCTCTGTCTTACAGACAGGTTTGGGCTTGAGTTATCTAAAATATCAGTCATAATGGAAATACTGAGCTTTTCTAAAAGTCTGGACCTATTTTGATGCATGAATGTGATTTATTTTTTGATTGACTTTACACATTTAATTCTTTTTGTGGAAAAGCTGAAAATTAATGCTTAATAGAAATTTGGAACAGAAGGAGATTGTCACTTGATGTCTGAATCACATCTCATCCTTTTCAGTCACCACCTCTTTATTAGCTTCAATATGCTTTGGATTAGACCACAGATGCAGACAATTCTATTCATTGCACATCCTTTAATATTTTCAGATTTTTGTTAATGCTGTGGCAGGCTCTTTGTAAAAGATACAGTATTGTCTGATGAATTAAATGGCACTGATGATCAGGTAAATAACAGAAAATTTCACCTCTTTCGCTCTGTGTAAGGATTTGATATGAAATACAAACCATGGGGTCTAATTGCTGAGTTCATCTCTCAGCACATCTTGTATAGAGGTGGTTTGCTTAGATGTTACACACAGCAGGAAAATAAGGTCAGAGTGTTAAAGAGCAGTAAATATTTCTCAGCCCGACTATGTTTGATTTACCAAAAGCCAACAACTATCACAGCACCAACTAAAGGTTTCTGAGTTCAATATTTGGAAGGGTCCCATGTCAGACTACAACATATTCACTGAAACACAAGGTGACTCAAGACTCATGCAGCCTTCTTGTGTTTGCATGACTATGTCTGTTAAAATCTAGTGGGGGGTAAAACCTCCCTGGGTACCAAGAGTATAGAAAGAGCCAATAAAAAACTGTTGCACAAGCAGTGCTTAGCAGACCTGCCCCACATAAAATATAAGATAATTAAAGGTGGTTTCTTTTTTCTAAACTGGCAAACCTAAGATAACCCTTGGACCCTAAATGTTGCAAAAATAAAATCTGGCTGGGATCCAAGTAAATGCAGTGTGAACTTGAAGGGAGAGAGAGCAGCAGTGGGTGCCTGGTAGATGGCTGACCTGAGGGCAGAGGGTGCAGCAGACCATGGGGAGAGGCAGGAGGTCTCTTCTGTCCATCTGGCAACTCACACAGGGACTTTTTAAAAAGAGAGAGCAAACCAGCCTGCACACTTCTGATGTTTTTCCCAATTTCTGCAGTGATATATACATTACAGACAAGAATGGGAGTGCAGGGAGAGGCAGAGAAGAGCACAACAGGAGGTACCTCAGGTCCCTCTTGAGCCAAGCAGGATCCTCTGGAAGTGCAGCAGAGAAGCACCAGCTGCACAAGGCAAAGAACCCTGAGCATGGCAGGGTTGGGCTTGTGGCTGAGCCAGCGTGAGCTGTGGGAGCCTGGAAGTGCCCTGGAGTGTGGACAGGGCAGCTGCTGGCCAGATACACTTCTCTGCTCCCACAGAAACTGAAGAGCAGTGAGCAGGGCAGCTGGCAGGAAAGATAACATGAAGTCCTTGATTTGCCTCCAGGAGTGGGAGGGTGGCTTGAGAAGCAAGAGGGATGGTCAGGACTTTAGTTTTCTGTTCCTGATGTAGCTGTGCAACCGTGGGCATTCCCCTGCCCTCTGCAAAATCGACACCACCACCACCACCTCCATGTGTTTCACAGGAGCATGGATAGCTTTATGCTCATGGCAACAAGTAAATGACTGCTGCACACGTCCAGGTAGCTCTGCTGTCAAGCTGTCAGGCCACAGAGGACTTCCTTCATCTATTATTGACATGCAACAGTCGGGAGATCATTCAGGCCATTAATTATTCACAGATGTTATCATTGCTCCAAGCAGAATGGAGCTGGTTTCCCCTTGTAATTAAAAAGGAGATAATTTGATGTGTGATATAGCTCAGTTCCACAGCACCCAGGAACCAGAGACACCTGATCACACCCCAGAATAACACATAATAAAAATTGTACTTGTCAAAGGTGCCCTACCACTGGCTTAGGCAGGTGGGAGGTGTGAGTGGCTCAGCTTTGCTCCAAGCCTGTATCCAGCAAAGGCAGTGGTAAGATTCCCACTAAGCTGTGGGAGCAGAGGCAGATTCAGTGTGTAGGTGTTTTGAAAATCCTACCTTCAAGCTTAATTCAAAGTCCATTAATGCTAAAGGTGTCTGTTGACTGTATTAAAACTTGGCTCAAACCCATATCTATTAGATCACTGAGCCAAAAAATATGGCTTAATCCTATTAAATATTAGCCTGCTTTAAACTGGATTTCCTAAGTAGGTAAGCTTTCTGACTTCTGTCAGCAGCAAGGGCTGTACACAAACTACTGTGCCACCTTCCCAAACATGTTTGTGACATACGTGTTCTCCCTGGGAATTTCTCCTGTGAAATTAACATCCACCTACAACATCAACACCCCCATCCTCCCTTCTCCTGCTTCATTTAACTTGGAGATGAACCTTCTCTTTTTAGAAATTACTCTTGTGTAAAATGATTATTTTAATCTCAAGGTTCATGGCTTTGTGCTTTCTGCAGAAGTTCAGTATCCCAAAAGAACCCAGGATTGATGGTGCAATGGAGAGTACCTAGTTACTTACACAGTGTCCAGGCACATAAGGCCTTTGGACTGTGCCATCAGCCCCTTGCCATTCCTTTCACTGTTTTTCTTGTGTCTTCCTATGTCCCCTACCAAGGGCTGAGTGTTCCCTCACTGATCTTTCTTTCTCTCTCTCTCTTCTCCCCCTCTCTCTCCTTACCTTGCTACCACTATTGGGATGTAGAGTAAAGATGCTGGTATCAGGACTTTGGTTATGTTGGATGAGCAAGGAGGTAAGTTCAGATTGCTTCAGTAAGGAAGTATCACCCTTCTCAAAGTGCTGTACTGACTGTGTGCAACCCTGGAAACGAGGGAAAGAAAATACTTGTGGTCGTGCATGAGAACCCCAAAACCTCTTTGCCTTTAGCTTTGTTGTCCAACAGAGAAAAATGTACAACAGCTGCCTAAGAGTCTGGACTTCTTTTGATCTGCTTCCCATTTATGTCAAAGAGAGCTGCAGGCTGAACTCATCCAAATCACCATTTGATTTCAGCAAGCTTTGGGTCAAGATCCAGCTACATGATGAGAAGATTTGCCTCTATAAGTATAAAATCCAGCATTATTTATGCAGGTGCTACGTAATTTTCCCACTTAAATCACAAGCGAAAGACATACAAGAAATGCATCCCAAGAGAAGGTAAAATGGGTTTAGTTTGTGTAAGATTCAGTTACTTTTTGTACAGTAGCGACGCAGTGAGAATGAGAGAATTTTAACATTAAAAGTATTACACAATCAGCTCATTACAACTGTCCATATAGGAGGTTTCAGACTTAGACTACCTGTCTGTGGATGACAATGACAAAGACAGAGCCTGATATATTCAATACATTTCAGGAAATTGCATTTTTGCCCTTCATAATATTACAAAGAAAAGGTAGCTTTCTCTCCCTCTCAATAAAACCAATAAGTCTTCGTCAGCCATAGATCCACAGCCCCAACAAAATGGTGTTTCCAATAAATCAACAGAGTAGAAATTTTCTTCTACTATCTATCAGACCAGCCCCCCAAAGGCCCTTGTTATTATTTACTATATGGCATGACACAAAATTATTATTAGGAAATGCTTTCTGCAGAGGTGAAGTTATATTACTCATCAAACCTGGACATTGATAATAAATAAGGGTACAGAATTCCTGGGAAATGGACTGCAGAATCCAACAGGCCCTTTCCAGTTTTGATGTCCCTGCCTCTCTGACACTATTATGAACGAAAAGTAATAACAGGACCTAAATGGAAAGTATTTTCTTCTATTTGTTTTTTTTTTTATATATGTCTCATTGCTTTCCCCCCCACATCCCCCCTTTAGGGAAAAGAATTTAACTCAACCAAATTTTGTCACATCGATTTGTCTTGACAAGAAAAATGTTACAGAGAACATTTTGTTGTCTTCAAAAAATAATGGCAGTAGAAGAACTACCACTGAATACAGAAAAACAGAAATTACTTATGTTGAAACAGATATGGCACCTGTCTAAATAATGTGTTTTGTTTCAGCAGTGGATTATACAGTTGTAATAAATCACAAATATTTTCAAAGAAAGTATGCTAATACCCAGGTATGTCTTGCAATGTAATCCACAGGCAGAGCACCAGAAATTTTGTGGCTCCTGGGAATGTATATTTCTGTTCTTTAACTGCTATATTTCCACAGATTTCTAGGGAGGTTTATTTTGATTTTAATCCTGAATTTCGTTGTTTTTAAAAATTATTATTTTGGAATTCTACTATTGTTAAACTCCTGTATTCAAAAGTTTTCTGACTGATTCGCTCTGTAGCCATGACAGGAAGGACAGTCTGGGTGAGCCAAGGAGCTGAGAGTGGCCACACTCACCTCTCTGGAGTTCAGGGAGCTCAGTATCAAACCCTTATTGACAGTGAAACCTGAAATGCTTGTTGTACAGACAGAGATGCAGTTAGTCAAAACCTGCAGGAAATAATCAGAAGGTTTCGAAGCCTCTTTAAATTGGTTATGGTCATGCCTTAAGTGGTTCAGTAAATTTAGCATATGACTACACAGTGTGGGTTTTTCAAGGAAAACAGCCAAATAATGTTACCAACCCTGAAAATATTGTAACCTTGGACTATGTTAAATGTTTAATTAAGTTTTCTCCATTTTAACCATATGTAGGTGTAATCATTGCTAATTTTTTTTATTTCATTTTAGCTGTAAAGGACTTGCACTACTGGGCAAAATACACTAATGATGACTTTGAACCCTCAGTAATTAGTGCAATGTGTGCAGCTCACGGATGTCTCAGCAGATTATCAGATTAAGGAAATAATTTGCTAACACTGCCATGTGATCTCTTTGCAGCTGACTGCACAAGTCACTTAAGATTATTAGGTGTTAAATATACAGAAAACATGACATTGATCTTTCCAGTGGGCGGCAGGCAGAAGATCTAATCTCTGCACTTGCTTGAAGCTCTATTTCTAGGCTTCCTTACAAAATTGCTTGTTTTGAAGTTAAACAGACCTTACATGGAAATACCTTTCTGAGCCAATTCAACCCAAATACTGCAAAGCAGAACTGATTTTCTGGTATCAGTAAGCAAAAGTCTCTGGGATTGTAAAAGGCAGTAAGTCAAGGTAATTTCACAATGCCAGGTATTTGTGCAACAAAACCAGCCTGGATAGCTGCTGTTGCCCAAAGGTTTAGCACAGCTGGCTGCACAGCAGGTTACAGAGTCTGTCATGACCTGGAGCTTCACAAGAGCTCTCTGTTTCACAGAGAATGGCGCTCCCATAAAAACTAGACACTCCTCCAGTGTCCTCTGAAGAATAGGAACCTGAGTAGCCCCTCTGCAGTATCAGGAGTTATCATTTTTGGGTGGTGTTGTCACCCAAACCAGTTCAACACAGCTCTTCCCCCAGGAAGCCCAGAGGAAGGAGCTAGGAGTTTAGATTTTCCTTGTTGGGTTTTTTTCCATCACTAAGAAAGTCTTTCCCGGACCACATGTGCATCCATAATGCTTACATTTGTTTAATCTGGCCTTGAGTCAAGCTCCCTTAATTGGTGATTTAAACATAAATGTGTATATAACTCTTTAAACTAAAATACCTATATTTTACATGAAAAAAATATGTTGCAAAGGATTACTGAGCAAGGGCAATTCCTCTGCTTCTTTAAAACATGCTAACATAGAAAGAAGTTGATATTTGGATGCATTTTGGTTAAAAGCAGACAGTAGAAATGAAACTAATAGTCCAAAGTGAAGATATGAAGGTAAACCTAAAGTGTTAACATAGAAAAGGCCCCTGATTGGTAACTCAATTCTTCCAAAGGAAACTCCCATCACCTGAACATATTAGCAAGGTTAAAGATTTGGACCTTCAAGGACATTTTTTGTGTGATCATGTCCTCATGCAGTTTACTACAGAAGAATTTTGTTCCAGTATTCCAAATGAGGTGGAGGGAAGAAACTTTTCCAATAACAACAGTAGCAGAACAGTCATTTTTCATCCAAGACAAGACAGAGGAATAGCCCCAACTATGATAAAATACCAAGAAATTGTCAGTGCAATTGGAATTTTCTCCTTGCACCACAAATGCACGACCAGCAATACCAGTGAACATGGGGAGCAGATTAATATACCCAGCAGATCTTACTCCAGATCAAGCTTATAAAGGAGATGAAACTTGGAAATAACTGGGCGATCCCACAAACAAAAGCACTGGCACCAGTGCTAGCTGACCTCCACTGCTTTTGCAGGAGTTGTGAGTTTGGCAGTTTTGTATGTTATGGCTAATTAGCAAAATAAAAGGGGGCTAACAGCTACTCCAGTTTTCACAGGAAAGATGGTATTAATTATGCTGAAATTGTAGCACAGAACAAAAGACAAATGAGCCCACACAAAGCACGTTGTGCCTTTGTCTACTGTTATTTTTAGCACAGCTACATGTGGGCTCACAGCTCTCCCCTCCAGCTTTCTTCCATTGGTACCTGTGCCCAGCAGGGCCTTTCAGAGCACAGCTAGGTCAGAGCTCAGGATTTCTGAAAAGACTGTCCCAGAAACATATTATGCTCCAATATGATTCTCCTTTATGGAAAATGGGATGATGGCGTAGCATTGGAAATAGTTAATCTGCTGAGTCTCAATTTAAACCCTCTTGTAAGCAATTATGATTACAATGTGTTCTTAAGAAGTTCTTTTTCTTTTCTTCCTTTTTTCTCTAATTAAAATTGTCCTTGGGGGAAATTGCTACACTACACAATACTCCAGGCAATGGAGCAAGTTCCAGTCTCCACAGACATTTAACTGACATTCAAGCACAGGCCCCAGATCCTGGACATCAGTGAGGGAATATTTGTTATAAATTATAGATGGAGATGCAAAGGTGAAGCAACACCACACTTGCTCTGTTGTGCTGGTCTTGCTACCGATGCCTTGTAAGATGCTTTTGAAGCTGTTTTTGCTCAAGACACCACAGGAGCAGCTGAGGGGTGTCCTTGCTGCAGCTTCCCTGCCCCAGCCACTTACCCACATCAGTCCCAGGATGGGGAATTGCCAGGATGTTATGGAAGTTCCTGGCAAAGACGCACTGTCAAATGGCCACAATGCCGTGATAAAACTACCAGGACTAGCTTATGTTCCCTCAGATACCTTACAGAAGTAATTCACAAGTATAAAGACACAGGTAAAAAACTATTCTTGTTTGGGCCTTAAGATAAACCATTACTTTGCTGTAAGATCTGGAAGAAGATTTATGTTCACTACCTTGAAATGAAAGTGATGTTCTCAGAAATCAACTTACAAAAAGGGTTGCAGAGTTTTCCAGAGGGGAAAAAATGAAGGAAATCACAATGAAATGTATCTCTGATGTGTATTCTGCTTTCAGACAGCATTCAATTCTCTTAGGTATATATCATATATCCTACATAAACATTTGGATGCAGTTTATTCAAATAATATTGCAACAAACTGTCAAATGTTCAAACTCTGACCTTGAAGGGCTCTAAATGGAAGACAAAACACATTATCTCTTGTAGGCGTGAATTTGTGTGGGTTCATGGCAGTATATGCCAACAAACTGTCTTCCCTAGAACCTTTAATACAGCACAGAACATTGGAATGGGGAAGATCTATGGAAGCAGATATTAAATTAACCTCTTGGTAGCCATCTGATTTCCTACTGGCAGAGATTCATTCTGGGCCACATTTTAATAGCAGTTATACCAAAACAAATCCAACGTAACCCCATTAAATGAATTCCACCATAATATTTATGCCTCAGTAATTGTGGTTAGACTCATGAATCTATTTCCCTGCCTGTGGGACCAGATCTTTGACAGGTATAAATTGGCTCTGCTCCACAAAGCCAGCATAACTATGCTGATTCAAACCAGTTAACAATCCAGCCCATGACATTAACAACTAGCAAGTAGTTTTAGGACCAGCAGACAGCTGTCTAGACTTCTGGGCTACAAATATGACATGGGGTTTTTTACACTGATGAGGGTTCCTTTAATGGAAGATAAATTAGTTGTGGCTCCCTTTCCTATTCAGCAATAGCCCGGCATCAAACACTAATCCTGAAGAAGGAAAAAAAAAGTCAGGATTCTAGAGAGGGTTGTAATTTAAATGGAAGTCTTTGAGTTGTGTCAAATATACTCTTCAATAAGCACTCCTTTATTTTGGGAGGACAGAAAACAGGTAAAGAAAGTTCAAAAGGACTTATTACATACATGGCTTTAGAGAATGTGCATCTGGGCAAGGAGAATTGCTTCCACTGAAAGCCACCAGCTGCACCAGATCTAGGACTCACTCATGCAGCGTTAACCTGGCTTTTGCTACTGGCCAGACACGGTTAGAGAAGCACAAGCAGGAAAATCAGTGGAAGAAAGATCAGAAAGATCAGATCTCATCCCCCCCAAGTATCAAAATGCACGTGTGGGCACAGCCATCTTCTAACTGAAAAGGGGCTCTGCAAACACTTGGAAGCAGGAGCTGGGACCCTGTGACAGAAGTGCAGCAAATCCCATCATGCTGCATGAGCCAGCATCAAAGCCAGCTCACACTCCCACAGCTGCTCCCCAGAGCGAGAGCAAGCCTTGCCCAACCATGCAGGAGCAGGCAGGACCTGGGGCCAGCAAGGAGCAGGAGCACAGGGAGGGGTGTCCCCTTCTACCACAGACTCACATTTCTGATGAGAACGACAATCTGTTCCTACAGACACGAACCAAAGCTTCTGCTGAAGCCTAAATCACGACGTGCATTAAGACAATCCAACCTTGCATTTCTGGTTCTTGGCTCAGCAGTTTATCTGGCAGAACCTGTGCAGTCCCTCTCTCAGGTTTCCTTCTTGGTTTCCCAATCCTTTGTTTACACAGTGCGTGCCCCTTTTAGAGGGCAATGCCAGGTAACTCTGATCCTCTAAATATATCCTTGGATTTGGGATCAATGATTCCCATGATATCAGGAGAGAGGTCCATCCAGCTGAGGAAAATGAGGACTGACTGCAGAAGAGCAGATGGGTCTCACCATACCAACATGGCACCTCTCCTTCTCAAAGCCCAGTGTCGTGCAAGAATTAAACAAAGAGCACAAGTTCAATACTTGAATTATTCCAGCTTGAATAATTTAGCCCATGATTTTCTAGGCCCTTGAGGGGTGAGGTTCCTGTTTCCCATTAAAATTAATTAAATAAAATTAATTTTAATGGGAACTGGGTATCTAAACCCCCCAGAAAGCTTTGAAAAGCTAAACCTCAATTGTTACTAGAAACCCAAGTAAGAAATTAGGCTTCTTCATGTTCTCAAAGAAGTTAAGAGGAGCTTTTTACTGACGTCAATATGCATATGATTTTTCTTCTAAATTTTTTCTCTTTTTTTTTTTTTTTCTGGATAGGACTCAGTTAATGTCAGGGATGACATTAAATTCCTTCTATAACCAGTGCTCTTAGTTCCTTCCTCTACATTCTAATTCAGTGTTTTTAATTCAGTGTTTTTCTATTCCATATGGGGGATGGGGATATATTTGTATTTTACTGGGATTGCTTTACTTCTCATCGTTAGGTACAGTCACAATTTTTAATGGATTGAAATTCCACTCCAAGTAAGTTTCTGATTCTGGGTAGTATCTGCGTCCATCCTTTGGGGAAAAATGGTGTAAAATGTAAATTCCACGTAAAATGCTGCCCCTACTGCAGACTCCACACAAGACCCTTGATCCCATTGGATCCGTATCTGTTTACCTCAGCGGAGAATCCGTTCCAACACTTTTATGTTGTGGGATTCTCTTCCTCTAGGAAATTTTCCCCAGCATCAAAAGTGAAAAAAATTAACACAATAAGTTATTCTGAGCCACCAAGTCACTTACAAAACCAAGTCACTAAGAAAGCCCATTAGCCTTAGGTGGAAATATGCCAAGTTCTGTTTAATGCCAGCAGAGAGACAGGGTCTATATGTGGCTGGTTTCTGGACCTGGTGCTTGTTAACTTGCCCTGGAGCAAAGCAGAAGTGACCCCACTGAAAACATGAGTCTTCACTCAATGCCTGTTTCCATAAGGTTGCTTGGGGCCAGAGACATGGAAGGCCAGAGCTGGTGACATTCTCTCTCCCAGAGAACATCAGGCTCCTGGAGTGGTTTCCATTTTTCTATGTCCACTGAGGTTACTCCTGATTTGCAGCACCCACTCAGGGAAGAAAACCAGCCCTGAGGCCACACTCAGAGCAGAGATCAGTATCCAATGCCAAAGTGGCAGGTCTCAGTTTCCTCAGCCTCTGGAAGAAAGGGTATCTCGACACAAGCCCTTAACAGCTCACTCCATCACCACCACCATTAACTACCTGCTCTCTCACTCACTAACCAAAGCAATTGTGCTGCCCAAACTCACCTAATTCCAAGGCATTTGTAAGCGTAAGTAACTGAAGTGTTTTCCATGGAAGGACATCTTTTCTCTAATATTAACATACATAAATGGAAAATAATAACACTATGTTTCTTTCTCCTGGATGTCACTGTGTCTTAGTAAGTTGATGTATTGTATTATGTTTTCTGGACCTTGAACTTTATAACCCTTCCTTTCTACATCATTACATCTTGTTTATATTAATATATTTCAAATAAATTTCTCCTTTGTTTTACTCTTCCCATACTAATAAAAAAAATTCTTCAGCATCCAATGCAGCATACATCCTCTCAGCAATGCATCAGCTCAGATTAATGCATTGTAATGTCATTATTAACTCAGTTCTACATGGTCATTTTTCATGTTCTGTTGAAGACAAAATCAAACAAACAAAAATACAATTCATTCCACACTGTCATCCCTTTGTCCTGACCAGAACAACTCGATCGTGTTGAAGAAGGCATGAACCATATCAACCAAGACATGAAGGAGGCCGAGAAAAATTTAAAAGATTTAGGGAAATGCTGTGGCCTTTTCATATGTCCTTGTAACAAGTAGGTACTGGGTACCGGCTCTGCTATGTGGTGTCCAGTTTTTTGTCACAGTGAATGTCTGAAGTTTTTGTCTTTTTTTTCTTTGTCCTTTTCCATCTGCTTCATTCTGTGGGGATAAAATACTTGTGTTTAATCAGAACAACTGGAACGCATCGAAGAGGGAATGGACCAAATCAATAAGGACATGAAAGAAGCAGAAAAGAATTTGACGGACCTAGGAAAATTCTGTGGTCTTTGTGTCTGTCCATGTAACAAGTAGGTGCTGCCTGCCTCATCTCTTTGAGCACTTAAGGCTGATCCCAAAGGCCTTGTGAAGCTCATCCTTGCTAGGCACATGGACAGGATGAGCATGTGGCATGCAGAAAGAACGATTCTGGTTCAAATGCATTCATTTCATAGCATAGACAACTGACTGAGAATTACTGTAGATGCATTAAAATCAGGCATACTGCAGTGAAAGCTTCACTGTTGACACCTTTTAATGGTAAAAGTTTCAACATTTTACACAAAGTGTACTGAGTGGTTCCATTTTCCAGCGAACAAAAACACAGGGGCTACCTTATTCCTGGACACTCTAAATTTTGAAACATATTTTCATGGACAAGTTTCAGAAACAAAAGAGCTGAAAAAAAGCAGAAGAGGTCATACGAAACATTGCTCAAAATTATGGATGAAAATCACACATTTTCTCGTTGTTCAACAGAAATAGTCCTTGATGAGATCTTGAAAGAGATGTGACGTTTCGTAATTGGAATCCAACTTGAAATGGTTTTCATCCTGCCACAGGCAAAAAATTTGAGAAAACTTCACTCAACATGCCAAATTTCTCTTGTTTGGGTAGCACGTACACTAAGCAGAAATGTTGAAATGTATGGAATTTGCTTGCATGCCATCACACTTGAACGAAACCGTCCTCCAAGTAATGCCAAGCTTGTTTTAAATGCCAAATGAAAATGTGATGTGCGGTTATGTGGGCGTAGGAAATCGGGGACCAACCCAAAGTACTTGAGGAATGGCAAATCCAGCATGCAGTGAGTAGGCATAAAACCAGGTTGCAGTGATAACATTCCTAAATGGTTGGCCAGAGATTGTGCAGGAAACAAAGAAGAGAGTAGTGTTGCTGTAGTATTAAATTCCCTTTCTATGTGAACTTTTTTCACAGCCAAAGCCTGATCCTACCCTGATTATCTAGACCAAAAGGAAAGAGAGCTGTCATAGAGTTCATGGGGTATTTGGCCAAAAATCAGAAGAGCAGGACTAGGGTTTTGCCTTATCAGTCACATTTATTTTGAAGTTAATTCCCTTGGGACACAATGCAGATACCGCCTCAGTTTTTTTAAAATAATCAATTATGCTTCTTTGAATGCTTTTTTGGGGTAAACGTTTTGCCCAGAATTATTATTGCCTTGATATGCGATAGGAGAGGGAGCAGGAGGAATGGGAAGAGTTGCATACATCCCTTTTGCGAGGGGTATGAGCTCTGACAGGCTGTAGCCCTTGCTGCCCTGAGCCAGAGGAGCTGGTGCACAAGAGCTGCAGGTACAGATGCAGCAGAAACTTTACATCTCCCACACCGTACAAGAAGTCTGGCTGTCAGTTCTGAGCTTTTACACTTCTGTAAAAGCTCAGAACTGACAGCCAGACATGTGACAGCAATGGGATTAGCACCTGGCACGTGGCACTAAAACATTTGCCACTTCACTACGGCTGCAGCGTCATGCTGCAAGAACAGAATGATTCTGCAGGTGATGCAGGGGGCATGAATTTGTAAAGGTGCCTCTTCCCTTCTCTAAGGCATTCTGACTCTATCAGTCTGCAGCCGTATTTCAGAGAGCAGCATTGCTAACCAATGCTCAGAGCATGGATGAAGAATGGTTTTAGAGACTGTTCCCTGAGTCACTAAGCCAGGACTCCACTGGTACAGATAAGATGATGTTCTGAGGAGTGGAATGTGGGAGAGAAATCCATACAGTTCTGGGCATCAGAATCACCATGATCCCCTAATGCTCTTCCAGCTGGTGGGAGATGAATGGCGCATATTTATAAAAAGATTAACCACTTCACATGTAACTACCCTGATATACAGTGAAAGTACAGTTCTCTGAGCCTTAGAAATATGTAAAGTTTGATCCTACATTCTTAGGCGACTCAAAATGCCCACGGCATGGAACTTTGACCAGGTTGCATTCAAAAGGACAACTGCTATCTACCATGGGAGGACCCAAGCATCACCTGTTGACTTTAATTAGAAGTCCACAAGAAAACAAGTGATAAGATTCTGGGTGTACAAAATCATTTACCTCAAACACAGAAACTGTCTCACAAAGTTGCACAGGTCTAAAGAACAGGCAAAACCCTGTAACGTATCTGCAGCAAGAGAATTACTTTCAAGTATTTCTAGAAATGCCAAAGCTGATGTATAGTTTCAGAGAACTAAAATTAAACAAGCCAACCATCGTATTTTTAAGTCTTCACAAACTTTAATAGGAAATAAGCAACAGAACAGATGAGTAGGAAAGATCCTCTTTTAGTCTATATTTTAATTCTATATTGGATCATACAACACATCTTCAGGCTCATTTAAAACTGAGCTGCTTCAGGGGGCATGGAGAGAACATAACACCAGAGATGGGTTTGTCATGTCCTTTCCCAAATCTCCCAGAAGCACGCTCAGTTCCTCCCCCAAAATCCAAGCCACAGGGCTGTTTATAGGACTGATTGGAGCTGATCAAAGAACAGGGAAACCACAGAGATTTGCAGTCCCCAGTGGTTTTGTCAGAAATGGCCCCATTTCTGGAATAAAATCAAGAACTTATACCTGTGGAGCCCAAACCCTTACAATTCCCCTGTTAAAATGTTCAGTCTTGTCTGGTGACCCCGATGACAACAGCCCTAAGTAGGCGGCACATGTCAATCTGCCACTCTAGGGGTGCCTGGATTTTAATTTTCTATCCACGGCAGCTCAGTCAAAAATGGCTCTCTGAAGGTTAATGTAACTGTCACAAAATACAGATATAAAAAGTTCCTAGGCTATTTTTGAAGTCCTGTGGTTTAAAACTCCTGAAGGAAGTGATGATCCATTTTTGCCTGTGTCTTGCTTATTGTGAAGGCTGTTACTGCTGATGCATTGAGGGTATGATGAACGATTGGGGCAACTGTGCTTAGTGAGAATGCTTTACTTCTTATTCATGCCTGTAGCTGGTGCATGAAGAAAAATGTAGAAAAATTTCCCTTTCTGATGCTAGATTGCTTGTATTTTTTATTTTCTCCTGCACTCATTTCACTTCTGCCTATTTTACTTTTTGTCTCTGTGGACAAAGGTTTGTACATCAACTGTCGATGTATGATTACTATTTTCAAGTACCGATATATTATTTGAAAAAACTAATGAACCCTATGATAAAATCATCCCCAAATCATCTTGGGAAAGGTCAGTGGCTTTAAATGCCTATTATGCCACATACTTACTGAAAAAAAATCATCAGAAGCCCAATATCCTGCATGGTAAAATGTTAAATTGTAGCCAAATCTGTTTTTCTCTAAGAGGGTGTGTTGCTGTGATGTGATGTACACACTATACTTGGCAGTTCTGTTTTTATGTCTGTCTGCCAGTACGTCCTCTGTGTTTGATGTCAAAACATATGTGTCACTGAAATGAAACAATGTTTTCTACTTATCTGTATTTCTTCTCTTCTTCTTCCTTTTTTTTTTTTTTTAATTATTTTTCTTTTAATTTTCCTTCTTTCTGGAAACTAAGTCAACATCCAAAAACCTGTGTGCAATGTTGTAGACCTGACAATTGCAATTCACCCTATTGGAAACTAAACCTCTGACCATCACTGTTGTGGCAGTAAAGAAAAAAAAATAAGCAAAAAACCCACCCCCTCCTTTTATTCAGGGTTATGATATATCGGTATACAACCAATGACCCTCTATCTGAAAACTCATTTGCTTGATTCAGCTTTTAGCTTGGAGAGGTAAAGAGTTTTGCCTTTGTCCTTGTGCACTCGGAGCTTTGTTACTCATCATCTTTTTCGCATAGGCTTAAATCAAGCGATGCTTACAAAAAGGCCTGGGGCAATAATCAGGATGGTGTTGTAGCCAGCCAGCCTGCACGTGTCGTAGATGAACGGGAGCAGATGGCCATCAGTGGTGGCTTTATCCGCAGGTGAGCCTTTTTATCCACAGTTTTCTCTCTGTTCTCCTTGTCACTGATATATTTAGATTTCTTCCATATGGTCATGAGTTCTGTGGTGCTCGTTAACTCCTTCAGAGGTGCTGGGTAATGTGATGGAGCCAGGGTGTTCCAAGTGGTGCTTGGAATCAGGCTGACGGTGATCAAGACACGTCCTAAAGGTTTACTGCATCCAGGGACTTCTCCTGGCCCTGAGGGTCACCTGAGCTCTGCTGCAAAGGATGGTGACCTTGCTGGAAATCCTGGAAGTAAGGGTCTTGGCCCTGAGAACCAGAAGGTGTTTGAAAACACAAGCTCAAACCTTTCTTTTTGAGACTGCTCAAATTCGGGCAATAATAAACTAGAAATGAAGTCTATTTATTTATTTCACAGCAGCACTGTGAGGGTGCAGACAGCCACAGGCAGCCAGCACTGTCCTCAGCACTCCAGCTCCCTGTGTGAACACTTTTCCTAGGGGGCCTTATTATGGGTCTCACTAATGACACTTGTCAAACGCCTTAGAAATGAAGTGTCAGATAAACACCAGTTTATTGCGATTATGTCTCAAGGCATGTAGTGCCCATTTATCCATCCTTGCCAGAAGAGGCACCAAAGTATCCAGAAGCCCTCCCTTTCTTTTCAACAACAAAAAAATCCTCAGGCTTCCTGCCAAAGCACTGAGCCAAGCACAGAACTTGAAGAACACTTTCAACTAGAGGTGCACCCTTGCCCTGCTGGTGAGTATTCTCAAACCCTCACTTCATGGGGAATGATGCCCCATTCCTCAGCTGCTGGGAAGCCACAGCCATGGAGGAACAAAGTGGGAATCACTGGGCTCTCAAATCAAAGCCAGTTTGGTGCACACAGCTGTATTAAAGGCAACCCCACTGCAAACTTCTCACGACACACAAGGATCCAGCACAAAGCACCTACTGATTACAGAGCTTATGGGGCACGTATTTAGATGACAGTGCTATCAGCATGGATAACGGCACACCAGTAGGCAAAGCTTTGATCTCTGAAGATTAAGGACACTAGATTAATAAGTAATTATCTTTCCAAAAACTATTATCCACTTATTTTTTTGGCTGCTGTGATAAAGGGAAATCAGTGTGATAAAAACAATGCTGTCATGCAATCTGGAGTGTGGGATGGAGTTGCCATTTAAGTTTGATGGGTCTGCCATTCGCTTTTTTTTTTTTTTTTCTGGATGGCAGCCCCACCAAAATGAAGGCTGGGGCACGATAATAGAATAGCAGTGAAGGAAGTAATGCAGCACCATAATTGTTCTGCAAATAGCCTGGAGCACCCTTTGGGCACCTACAGGAACACAAATTGCAAAACAGGCTCAAAGTAGGAATTTTCTGAGTGGGATCCATGGACTTTGCTTTTCCCAGCATCATTCACCACCTGCCTCTTCAGTCACTAGAGAGTTGAACTGGGCCTTGGCTCAAGCACAAGTTTTTACTTCCAAAAAGCAAGCAGCTGCAAAAGATGGTGCTAAGAATGAGAGATAAATGATCTTTACTAAAGCCAGTAAATCTGAGAGAAGCTGCTTCTGTCTTTCACCAGAATACAGTTAATTAAATAGGATGATAGGTCAGGATTTTCACAGCTGAATCACCTCTTGCCCAGTATCTCTGTGAGCCCCAAGCATACAAGGACTGGACAGTATTCACTAGCTATCTGCAGTTCAAGGAGGGGAGCTGCTATCACTGTAATTCCACCACCTTCCAGCACTTCCCATGAACAGTAGCCACACAGAGATCTGAATGGAGCACCCTTTTGTTCTTTGGGAAAGATGATCACTGAAGAGAGGTGCAAAATGTGGTATGGGCAAGCTCAGACAACAACACTTTTACTAACAGCAGATATGAGCAATATAAACAGAGCACTGATAACCCAGACAATTGAGCCCAACATCCAAAAATAAGCATGTAATATTTTTCAGGTTATCTACTCATTAATCCCTTTTGTTCAAAGCTGAGCACAGCAGCCTGCTCCTCAGGTGACAAGCGACAGAGGATGCCGTGGAGGTTTTGGGTGAATCACAGTTTCTGGGGCAATCTCCTGTCTCTGCTTTAAAGAATTGTTTTTTTGCTGCCAGGGTAACAAATGATGCCCGGGAAAATGAAATGGATGAGAACCTCGAGCAGGTCAGCGGCATCATTGGCAACTTACGTCACATGGCCTTGGACATGGGCAACGAGATCGACACACAGAACCGCCAGATTGACAGGATCATGGAGAAGGTAAGAGCTGCCATTTCCAGGAGCACCTCTAAAGGGGCTCTGTTTTCCCTTCTCCAAGCACAGGCCTGCAAAGAACAAGGGACAGAAATAGCTCCTCTCTTCTCTCTCCAAATCCCTGGGCCAAAGCAGAGCTCGTTGCTGTGAATCTGCACCTTCAGTGCAGGCTGGGCTGAACCCTTGCTGTTGAGTTTGCCACACAACTGCTGGGGGACCCCTTAGCAGACACTAAGGCTCCTTCTGCAATAGCTCTGAGAAAGGACAAGTCCCCTTAGCTATGTTGAACTGTGGGGCTTGGATCTGACTGCCCTGGCACTTCCTGCAAAGTTTTAAATCCTCCTGGGCTTTTCCTTCCTTGGAAACTCCATGAGCAGCTCAGGATTAGATCACCTGCTTGGAGGACCAGTCCCCAAAGAAGGATGGGGATTTATTAAGCAAAGCTTTTCCATATGGTAACAGTGCAGCCAGTTTTGTTGGGTTGCTTATAATAACATTAGGGCAGAGATCTACCTGCTCTCTTGGAGGAGGCTGTAAATATATATATATATATATATATATATATATATACATAATTGGGCTCCACACGGCCCCAGTGGAATACCAAAGGTCAGCATTAGTTCTGCAAAATTACCATCTAAAAAGGCAGAGAGCACCGTTCCAGTGCCAGACCTGCACTGCAGGTTTCTGAAGCAGAGAGCAGCCCCCTCCAAGCCTGGCTGGGAGCTCAGTGCCATCGTCAGATCCCAAGATCTGCAAGCCATCTGCATTGGCACTGGCAGAGCTCCAGGCACAGGCACAGGCAGGCTGAAGTGACATAAGAGGCTAGATCTTCATCTGGTGTAAAATCAACACAACGCTCCACTTCCGCTGAGATTTACACAACCTGAGGATCTAACCCAAGGACTTACGTGTGGTGCTTAGAGTTAATTCTGACCTCAAGAGGTAGAGCTGGTGCTCTTGAGCCTTCTTACACACACACACACACACGCCTCCTCACACAAGCAGGATGCCCATGCCTGGTTTTCATGTCAGTTAATTATATCAGAGCCTAGTAATAAAAAATTAAGGAAAATGCTGCACTTAGGGATTCACTCCAAGAGCTTTCCTTACTGGAGGTGGATTCCAGAGAGAACTGGGTGAAGTATATGTTGTATGAAGGGTGGGAAGATCATCCCTGACAGAGATGCAGCCACCTGGCACTGTAGAGCACATGGCTTTGTGTTGGTCAAAAGTTTTCCTTTAGAAAGCTGCATGTGTTTGTTTGACTGTATTAGACAATGCACAGTATTACTGGGATGCCATTATGCACCATTTCATATTTCTGGGAAAATGAGGAGCATTGGGAGAATGATTTATTGCTGCTATTCATATGCAAAGCAGCAGATCTCTATGGTTTGAGAAGGGACAGGGAGTTTATACAGCCTACACCATGAGTATCTTTAAATAAGAAGCCTATGACATATATTATTTTCTCAAAGGAATGAGGATGTGCCCTATCATGTTCCCTGCTCATGTCACAGAGGCAGGAGACGTGTCCTGTGGGTGGAACTCAGTGGCATCCTACTGGTGCCTGCAGAATCCTATCCCAAAATACAGCAAGCCCAACAAGTCACTGTTCTCCTACCAGCTCAGGCTTGCAAACATCTGGATTTTGAAAGCATCGACCGGGCCCTGTGTGCACATAAAGCCCATGGGCCAAACCTCTAACCATGCATGCTGAGAGCAGTGAGCTGAGGGACTGGCCTTCCACAGCTATGTGGTCTTCTTACAGACTTTGGCATTTTGTATAGCAATGGCAAAATAACATTGGCAGCTAATGGGTTCATAAAATCACCCAGGGCCTTGGCTAAGGAACAGTGACACATTTGTGAAAGATGGATTTGCATCGTACACAGAGGAGTCGTCATGAGAGCAGCACAAAAATAAGAGAGTCTTCAGTCTTAGTGAAAAATAAGCCAGATTTCTCAGAGTAAGGACACACAGTAATGAGGTACTAGAAAAAGGAACACAATGTATTAGTAAAACCCTCTATAAAGACAGAAATTATGGCTAGCTGGATAACAGTGAAACCACAATTGCACACACATCAAGTCTGCAATGAAATGTGCCAACAGACCCTCATCTCCCTCACAGCATTAGCAGGGCTGTTTTCCTGACCAGCTGGAGCACTGTGCTTTGGGTCAGTTATGATCATTAGAAAGACCCTTGGCTGGCACAGTTTGCAAAACTTGGGGTGCATTGCAAAGCTAACCCAAAGTACCCCGGGATGCATCATAAATGCTCCTAAAGGATTTATGGTATACTGCATGCATGCACCCAAACCAGAGCAATCTCATGATGCAGCGATGTAACCTGATCTATCCACAGCAATCAGAACAGCAACAAATAAAAGGCTTTATTTATCCTTTCCTCAGAGCAGAGAGAAAGGGACAAAAACTAAAATGACAATGTGATGAGTAGGTCAAATGGCACCATCACCAGAAGAGCCTGGTCCTAAAATCTATCATAAATAGAAGGATTTTTAGGGAGGAAGGTAGAGGGGGCTCAAAAGTAGAGGGTGCCTGAAAGTGAGCACTCTGTCTTGACTTAAGTGGGAAGGTCAGCACTAAGAATCCTACTGCCTTCAATGCAACATCACCCACCAGATACTAATGTCTAAACATCATTAGGAACATGATGCCTCATCACTGTTCAATGAATATTCGTGCATTTCTTGACAAACATAACTGCTTCCAAACCTATTAACTTTTTAGGTAGCCTTTTGGCATCAGCACACAAAATTGTACTGTGGTAGATAAGGTCAAACTCACGGCTAAAATAAAGGAGTGAGGCTTGTAATGAGTTTTGCTGATTTATGCCCGTTGAGGAGCTGGCACATGCTACTGCACTAAAAATACACATCTACATAGCATTTTCCAAAACAATTACGGAGAAAAGCCCAAGATACTTCAGAAAGATTTATTGCACATCAGTATAAACATTCTTAAAGGATTTTTAAATGCATGTGGGAAAGTTGCTTCACCATTCTGTCTTCGCAAATTGGAGATTTAAAATAAATCTGTACCATTTGGATACACCCCAGAGATGTAGGAACAATCATCAAAGCTAACAAAATGCAGCCATCAAAACCACAGAAAGAGTTTGCTATTGGAGCCCCTGCTTTTAAAGCAGCAACACAATTCTCACCTTTCCCACAGGTTTGATTTTAAACATTGAAAGCATTTTCTATCTAGTCCCTCTGCTAGAATAAGTCGGCATGGCAACGTGGGGTTGAGTGGAGTTTTGCCAGTTTTTGTCAGCTAAAACAGTGTCTTTAGTCTTCAAAACTAACTTCTGCAGAGCTACAGAAAGTCATGGTCAAAGCATCTTCCTACTCAGACAGAACTCCTGAACCTCCCAAGTGGTGCCATTTTATTAATGGCGTTTTTTAATCATGGCAAGTGTTGCCCAAGGGAAAACAGTGCAGTTAATGGCTCAGCCTATGCTGGACTAAATTGCAGTTTGATTGCTTCAAATCACAGTAGAATCCCTGCCTTTTCTTAACTCCTGTTTATGCTGCTGCCTAATGAAAGAGGCTACTCTGTCTTGCACCTACACTGGTGATCTCTGAAGTACTGGCATCTCTCCCACCTGTTCCCTTTCTTTCACATGCAGAGCAAAGATATCCAGGCTTATCTTTTTAAAGAAATTTATCTTTGCCAGAAATCCCTACATCAGATGATCCAGCTTCTCTGCTTCTGGAGTCCCTACACTGACCAAAATTTTAGTTTTGACTAGTACCTGATGATCTAAATTAGACCACAGTCCAGGTCCACTGAATCTTAGAGGGGAAGCTTTTCCCCAGCGAAATGCAGATGCACACTGCCAGTTCTTATGCTGTCATCCATTACCATCAGTACCACCAAGTGCTGTTGACAGCACCAGCTACAGTTCTGGCACAGCGTTTACAGGAGTTCAGTGGAGCTGACCACAAACAGAAAAGCTCTGCCCAAAGGCCACATGAAGTAAAACCAGAAAATCTGTAATCTCCTTTTGGGTACCTAACACCACTATAAAAAGCAGCTCTCTAATATTTTCAAGTTTCATTTTTCTTTGACCTAGCCACAATTATGGAAGTACCCACAGAGGATTGTCTTCTTCCCTGTACTCCTTTTCTCTCTCATACTCTCTTTCTTCCCTGTACTCATCCCTTTCTTTCCTTTGTGTTTTCCCAGGCTGATTCCAACAAAACCAGGATTGATGAAGCCAACCAGCGTGCAACAAAGATGCTGGGCAGCGGTTAAATGCAGAGAAGTGCATTTCCTTTTAATGCTGTCCAGCAGGGCAGCACCTTCATGCTTTTATCATGGTATTTATCTACTAGGTTTGCACACATGCACATATCAGCCCCATTGTAAATGTTGTCCTGTGTAGTTTGTCAGCTTTCCAAAAATGATACTTGTAATTATTTTTTTCTAGATATCTTTCTTTCCAAAGGTTGTACATAGTGCTGATTTGATGGCTATAGCTCACTATGATGTTTTTTGGGGTTCTTCCTTTCCTTTCCTTGTTTCCGTTTTGGATTCCTTTCCTTTTTTTGCCCTCTCCTCATTTTTCTTTTTTTTTTTTTTTTTTTAAATGATGTTTGCTGAATGACAACACTGTTGGAATGCTAAACGTGCTGTTAACCCTTTAAATATACAGTATTGTTCTTGTAAAACTGTGACATTCCACAGAGCTACTGCCATGCTCCTGTCTTTGGGTATCATGATGTTTAAGCACTTAAACCTGCTGTCTTCAGTTCTTCATTGCCATTATCTGTTGTTATGATTTCATGATTAGACAATGTGGAATTATATTACTATAACAAGCATTGCACTAAAAAGTGATGTGATTTATGCATTTATGCATGAGGAATAAATAGACTTTTAGACTCCTACTTAAACGAGAACTTTCCCATGGCAGTAGCACACCAACAATGACAACAAAAGCATGCTCAGTATTCGGACTCTTTTGGGACTATGTTATACCAGCAAGTTTGCAGTTGTGCCACTTTTTTCTTGTTGATATATATATATAGTTATTAATCATGATCATTTTTTTTAATTATGAAAAAAAGAGGGATTTGGCACTCACCATTTAGCCATTGCCAGCAAAATAAAAAGCTTGGCTGAAAATATGTCAAAGACAAAAAGAAACAAGTGTAATATATTGGGTTCGTCTGCTGCTTTTGAAGACTATCTTTTGGAGGAAACAACTACCATATGAAATGGTGCAAAGAAATGTAATTTTTATAAGGCTCTCTCTTACTAGTCGCTATCCCCATGTGGTTTGTTATCGGTACAGTTCTCTGTTGCTTACCTAGAGCTATGCACACCAAATCGCTGAGATGTTTAGTAGCTGACAATTAAAAAATAATTAAAAAACCTAAATGAATGAACTCTAGATAAACTGTGAGATAAATATCATTTACAGCATGTAATATGAAAATTCCTTATGTCTCCTGTCAGTTTGTGAAGTGATTGACATTTTGTAGCTAGTTTAAAGATTATTAAAAATTATAGATCTCAGAATCCATGCTTGCTTTATCCATTTGTTGCCCTACGTGTCAGTGACAACTTCTTATTTGCCACTTACCTGGGAGAAGAAGTGCAAAGTCTAAAGACTCTTTACAAGAGCTTTTGTATTGTATTTCGTGGGAAACTAAAGATTTTGGCTTGCAATACTGTAGAAAAGGAACTACACTAAAAACTGCACTTGGTACATTCCAAGTGAGTGTTATTTTAAATAAGCTGGCTCAGATCGCCAAACAGTGAATCAAAATATTTTTCTCTTGTTCAAGGAAAAGAAAAAAATGAAATAAATATTATGGTACAGAAGGATACAGTTCCTTGTTAGATAAAATCCATTCCTGTAGTGGATTTAGTCATGTGCTAATACACCTCTCTTTAAGGAAGGCTTTGACCTACAGAATTTGGATAGTCTGCTAACAGTCATTTTCTCAAATGACTAACAACAACTCGGGTTTTGCTGCCAATGAAAAGCGTTATCATATTTTCCCAGGGATTTTTCCCCTATATGGACAAATGAGAATTAATTCTGCATGAGTGACAGTTCACTCATGTGTCTCACATGGCCGTAAGTCAAAATACACAACATAAATGCTTGAATAATTAAAACTGCATGATGATGCAGACAAGCTACATTTTCTTTAGCAACTTTTTTATTTTTGGTATCTATTGAAAATTCATTTATGCAAATATTTCCCCCCACTACTTCAAACCAAAGAATAAACCTCAGGCAAACACTTTTAATCTGCTGACCATTTCTAATCTGTCTGTTCAGGCATTCCAGTATTTGTGAGAGCACAGTCATTCTGCAATGTCAAAGCCTGCTGGGGGAGGGCAATAGTCATATTGGAAAATGCGTCACAATGGGAACATGCAAATACAAGGACATTTGCAAAGGGTGAGAAATAGATAAAAATGTAACAAAGATGTTAATGGAGGTAATTATTTTTTTGTATTTGACAAGAATGCACTCTATCTGAAGAAACTCATACTTCCAAAAGCCATTAAAGCTGATTGAAAATATAACTATTGCTGTGAAGGAACATGTTTTGACATCTGTTTTCATGTTAACCAAGGATCAGGCCCCAAACTAATGGGACTTTTTTCCAAGTGGGAAATTTCAGGAACAGAAACTTTGAAATGTTTCATTGCAGCTGTCTTTGTACCCTCCTCCACTGCATGCAGGGTCTTCTATGAGCTGGCTGAAAATTACTTCAGTAAATATGTTTAATACATTGAATTTCTCTGATATTTTTGGAAATTGACTTTTCTAGGATTAATTAT
Organism: Chamaea fasciata; assembly: GCF_029207755.1. Lineage (NCBI taxonomy): Eukaryota > Metazoa > Chordata > Aves > Passeriformes > Sylviidae > Chamaea > Chamaea fasciata. Next base: position 6,606,628 of record NW_027094088.1, on the reverse strand, counting down.
TCTTGAAAGAATGCAAGGAAAGGCTCGAACTCATGTCGTTTATCACTACAACAATCTGCTTTTGTTTGTTGAGCTTTGTGCACCCCAAATCCCTGATGCAGCTGACTCAACAGGGGGGAAACCCCATCCTGGAATGTGACATTTCCCTTTTTGTCCCCTTTCCATCTCTGGTTGGCCCCTGGGTCCCTGATGCACTGTAGCCTCTCACTGAGGCTGAACAGGCACGGTGCAGAGTTACCTGCTTGAGGGCAAGGCTCACTAGAAGGAAAAGGACACAGCAGGGAGCTGGAATTACAACTCCCCGAGATAAAATGGCCACACTGAAAGGCACAAAGTTTGATAAATTATCACTTATTTCTAAACTTTTAATGCCATTTCACTAACTGTTTCTAGGATGGCAAGATCCTCATGTTGGTGTTGGTTTGAGGTGGTCATAGGGAAAAGGTTTTTTAATATTCTCAAGTGGCATACTGAATAAACCACTCAGCTGGATAAGTCAAACAAAAAGGCAATGTCTGTTGAGCTCTAAAAATCCACAATTAAAAACTTCTTTCAGTTCCTGCACTCTCCTCCTTTCCTAGCCCAGGTGAGAAATGGCAATATAAAAATAATCCCAAGGAAGAATATTTGGATGTTATTGATCAGCAGAAAAAAATTTCATAAGTACTTTAATAACTCATGAAAAAAGAAAAAAAATACCTTCATCAAATATCTGACCTGATTTCAGCTGGGAGAAACTAAGAAAGAAAATTGGAAAAGGTAAGTAAAAATCAAAGTGGGTTGCCTCTAAGAAACCTTAAAACTTCTAGGATGTTAATGAATCCCAACCTTAGCCTAAACCCAGAGCTTTTGAACCCAAGAGTGTTACAGCTTTTTGGGGTGACACCAATGCAAGAAATGAAACTATGGATAATACTCAGCATCCTGTGGTTTGACAGAGCACATGTTATGAAAAATGAATGGATTTGATGCAAAGGTAAAGTGAAAAATAACTATTACTCTTGAAGATTTGGTGATATTACTGCATATAAAAGAAAACTATAACTGAAAAAATCAATGTTGATCGATTTTAATTTGTTTTCAGAAAATGTAAATTATATTAGCTTACATGGACAAAATACATTCTTCATTTCTAAAGAAAAATAATATGCCAGAGTTTGCACAGCAAACTGTAAAGTGCCTCCTGAGAGAGATGCCTGTGCCATGTGACACACTTATTATAAATATAATTTTAATCTAGAAATAGAGATGATAATTACTCTCCAAAATACTCTGTGTGCCACACTATCTGCTGTCCTCCACAGGCTTTGGGTCTGGACCTGAATGTGCAGAGATCACCAAAGTCTTTTATTTAAGGGATTTGGATGCAGATAAACCGATCCACACAAATTTTTCCCCCCTCCTTCTTCCTTCTCCTGTGTTTACATGTGCACATACAACTCTTTTATTTTAAAGGCATTGGAAATGGAAGAGTTGAGTACTTGGTAATAAGGAAAATTATGTGTGTTAGAGACAGCTTAAGTGTCTGCACGGCTGCTGTGTGCCCCTGTGGGTGTAGGTGTGTGGGATGTGACTGCTGTCTGTTGAGCCATTTAGTTGCCTTTCTAGAGAGAGGACAGTTTGTTTGGAATTTAGTGGAACTCAGAGTATTTTTAAACCTGCAAACAGCAACAAGAAATGCAGACAGAGGAGAGAAACCCTGTTGAGAAGTTTGGGCGTTGGGCTGGTTGGATGGGGTTGGGGGGACAGGCTCCATAGGATTTACTTTGCCAGTTTGGATCCCTCTGTAACCGTATTAAGAGAGATTATGTTTGTGTTGTAAAATACCAAACAGTTTTGAATGTTAGTTTGTAAATACAAAATACCCTCTCCTCCTTCAAAAAAAGGAAACATCAAAAAAAATTAAAAAAATCAAACCCCACAAGATGGTGGTGAGAATCAAAATAAACCATATATATGATATATATATTATTATGTGGGATCATGCTGATTCCCACACATTTGGGATCTATTCCAAGTTCACTGCTGCCCATGCAAATTCTGCTCATAATGGGTAACCAATCTGGTCAAGCAGTGGGTAGCAGATGGAGGGGGGCTCATTCTCCTGGTGTGCTGAATGGGAAAAGTGGTGGCAGTGGGATCAGGGCTGCCTCCTTGCCTTGCCAACACAGTGCTGCAGGCAGTGGTTCATGGCTCACTCCCAGCCTGGCACTGCCTTTGCTCCACACTTTCCAGACCTCAGCTCCCTCCACACTGCTCCTGCTTCAGTGCACCCTACACCTCTGTTCTTCACCCCTGGCTTCTCTTGGCTCTCCCCACTCCCTCCTGCTCCCCCCCCAGCTGTTTGTTCCCTTCCTGTTCTTCTGCTGCTGAATTCACCTGCCTCCACTGTTGTCCCTCATTCTGCTCGCTTCTCATCCCTCCTTCATGTTTTTTACCCCTGGGCTTTCAGTCAGGCTCTCTCCTCCATGATTTCAGCAGGAGAAGCTCCAGAGAAACAAACAGCCTGTGGCTTTTCACTCCACAGCTGAACCCCACGCCAGTGTCACGCTGGAGGACACCTGCAAGGCAGTCTTGGCTCAGCCCTGACAGTCCCAGAAGCCATAAAATGCTTGCTGCCAGGGGAATTTTTTAGATAGTCTATCCAAAAAATTCTAAAAGGTTTCCATAGGCTGATGCAAACAAAGGTGTTTGGATAGCTGAAAACAGACAAGCAAGCAATGGGAAGATATTTCACAGAAGGGCAAGAAATGAGAGCCCCTTCAGGTGCTAAACTTCATATCTCTGGTCCACAGCACAAGTAGTACATCTCCATGAGACAACTGAAGAATCTTTCCTAACAGAAGCCAAACAATTCACTTTCCCTTCCTCCACAAATTTCATTTATTAAGACTACCAAGACTTCAGTTTTGGTTGATATTTTTGTTTGTTTTCCTTAGGAGTGTTTTTTTTTTGTTTGTTTTGTTTTGTTTTGTTTGTTTGTTGGGCTTTGGTTTTTTGCTTTTTATTCTTTTTTAACTTTATTTTACTGAAGCTTTTAAAACCTGTGTTTTTAAAGGTAAAGGAAGTAGATTTCCCTCACTCCCACCTAGCATAACTAGCCAGTGCTGGGTTTATTTAAGCTAAATTCAGAACACCTCAAGTTGGCATAAACCCCCCCATTATTTCAGAAATTACTTAGTAAGCTTTGCTATAGGCAGTCCTAAATTAATGTGATAAATGTTACCTTAAATACCTTCCTAAATACCTTAAATACCTTCTACTTACAACACAAGTAGGTCTTCTATCCAAATTCTGGTCAAAATTTCATTAAAAAGGAACACACCCATTCATTTCCACTTTCATGAGGGGTTGATGAGGGTTCCAAAGCATGACCACAAATCCCACTGTGCCAAGGGGATCTTTGGGCATCAAAACCAACAGGACACAAACTTGAGCAAAATGTTTTTAAGAAACCTTACCTATTTTAATTTCCCTCTATAGGATTCCCGGACTTTACACATCAACAATAATAAATCCAGCTGATGACAGGAACCGAAAAGCCTGGGTTGCTTTAGAGTCAGTTTATAAAAACTCCATGAAAACACATGCTGATAAGTTAATTTTGAAGAAACAGAAGCTATAATTCTGACATTTAGCCTTAAGCCTTTATCTTAAAAAGTATTTTCAGTGCCTACTGCACATTTCTTTTTCCTGGATTGAATTAGAATATGAGCAGAAATTAATCAGAAACATGAAATTTAATGAACTGCTACTTTTTTCAGGCAATCTCTACAGCCTTACCCTCAGAAGTCAACCCACATTCGTTGATTTTCTTGGCCTTGAGGTTAAAAAGAAAGTCTATTTGCCCTCCAACTCACGTATAATTAAGTTTTAAAGCTCTAAACACCCACCAGGAGCACTGGTAAGTCAGACAGCTGGAGAAGAGGAAAGGGCTGGGGCCAGAGGAGGGTGCAGAGGAGGAGAAATCCAAGCTGAAAATGGACACAGTAAAACCCAGGGTGCAAAGCAGAGTTGTTGCTGTGGCTGCAAGGATGCAGAGGGAACCCAAGGCACAGCCCTGTGACATCGCTCTGCTCTGCAGTGACCTCGTTTAAAGGCACAGGGAGCAAACAGCAAAGACTGGACAGCAGCGACCACTGTAAACACAGAATCACAGAATGGCTTGGGTTGGAAGGGGCCCTTAACATCATCTAATTCCAATCCCCTGCCATGGACAGGGACACCACTCAGTAGGTCATGTACAGTTACTTTAGTGAGCAAAGACTTGAGTAAGATCAGGGTCTCCGTTGATAATGAGTTGAAAATCCATAGATTACAGATGACTGAATTATGACATAGCTCTCTAATTACTTCTGATTATGCTCAACTGTAAAAAATAAGCTAAGAAAAGTCGTCTGGAGGAGGTAGAAAACTACCAAAGTATCTCAGTAACCTATCCAAAATATTTGCTTCTAACTCCCTTTAGAATATTCCCATTCAAAGAGAAACAGGAGAACTAAAAAGCCTTAATTCAACTTCAGTCAGTAGCAGTTTATTGCAGGGAAGGGCCTGACTTGTTAGGCATGAGGTGCCAGGCAGATGTTCTCCCTGCCCATCAAATGCTCCGCATAGCAGCGCCGGTGTCACAGCAGCCCCTCCAGGCTGCTCCTGGGTCAGCACTCCCTGGTACGGACACGTACAGCTCACCGCTGCCCCGTGAGCCTCAGCTCACCAGGGTGGTGCAGCTGGGAAAAAGGACCTGTGTGTGGGCAAGACTGCTCACAAGTCAATATCCCTACGTCAGAGGGGGAAACCGAAGTGGCACAGGAATATCTTCTTTCAGCCATCTTTTAACGACGAAGGTTCATCTTAGTTGAGTCTGGCTGGCAAATGTGTTGACAGGGCAGGAGCCTGAGTGAACGCAGTTCTTTTTCCATGGCTGCCTCGAGACTTTGCAGTGATACAAGTCATCCTACGCCTCACAAAATCCACCTGCTATTTATGGTCAAACACACACACACAGAGTGTTTCTGCAGAGTTTTAAAAGTGAGAATGGCTGCTGAGAATTGAGCTCATTATAGAAGGAGTGACATACATAAAACTATTTCATTGCTGTGTACTGGCTTTGATTTTCATCCCTTATTTAACTGTCCAAAACAAGTAAGGATGTTGTTAGTCATCTGGAGTTCCAGTCTGATAAAACACTAAGGAAAACCTGAGAAATGATGGGTGGGATTTCAGCCATTGTAAAATATTTGAAGTGTACTCTGTCTCTTGCTGGTCCCTGTACAGAACCGCCTGGAAATGCTCAGTTCTGTAGGTCTTGCCTCAGATGAACACCTGAAGCTGTGAATCACCTGAACACAATTGTAAAATTATTTCCACAAGTCCTTTGAAACACAGAAAATCTTTTTAATGTAAACAAAGGGTAAGATGAGAGTGACAATACTAGAGATTTTATGGGGTTTGTGAAATTGTGACAGAGGGTGAAACAGAATATTTGCTCTCCTTTGGCTCCTGAGTCTTCTCTCAGGGACTGCTGGGCAAGTATTCAAAACTGAGCCAGCACAGCAAGCTAGGTAGTTTCAATATTAAATCTGAAATTCCAGTTTTGAAGCAGACATTGGGTTACTCAACCCACTAACTAGGACACATGACTTCAGTCAATGCAATGTACAGGTAACAGCAAAATTAATCTGAAAAGCAAAAAAGGTGCAGGTCCACACCAACATCTTTTCAAACAAAAACTCTGAAGAATTGTCACTATCCTGGGAAAACTTTAAGATTAGGAATCTACTTAATGTGTTGCATAACACTGACACAAACAGCTCTCTGTGAAGCTGTGGTTCCCAAAGCACACAAAGTCAGCGCATCATGCAGGTTAAAAGAATTAAATATGATGGAAATGTGCGCGTGGTTGAGGGATATGCTAGGACAGTGACTTGCTGCCAGTGAGTTCCACAGACTTGGGGAATGGCAATGGTTGAGGCAAGACAAAAAATAAAAGGCAGAAGGGCAGGCGAGAAAGGGACAGCTCTCTAACCCAAGCCCTGTCCATCTCTTCTCTGAGATGTTGCTGGCAGAACTTCAGCCTGAATTAAATACTGAAGTGACAACACAAAAAACTCCAAATCTCTTGGGTTTGGTATAGTTTGAGTTTGGTCCAGCTCTTACAGAATATCCTTGATATCCTTGTAGATATTTATATCCCCCTGCCATGGGTGGTACTTTCTATAAAAAGTCTCTTTCTACTTACTTGAATGACCAGCCACATTAAATCTATTTTTACATTAAAGAAAATAATTTCTTTGAGTTATTTTTTCTTCTTGAAAGAAGTATTTCCCCATGAAGAATTTTCATTGCTCTATTAAAACAAACAAAACCCAAACCCAACAGTTTATTTAGACAAGCCTGAAACAAAGTCTAGTAATTTCAAAACTTAAAAGTACCACCCCTGGTTCTTGTTCTTTTGTCTGAGTTGAATTTCGGTGCTGACAGGGGATTTAATGCTGTGTTGGCGCAGTCATAAGTAATAGGAAGTACTGTGGGATAAAACAAAAGCCTATCCTCAGGGAGAAAAGCGGGAAAACAGAGTGTGGGAATGCAGTGGTGGTGAAGGAATGGGGAATGAGGAATAAAAGCAAACAAGCAACCAAGCAAAAACCCACCAACATCAGCCAAACAAACCCCTTCCAAAACCAGGAGCCCAACAAAGTCCCAAATCCAGTATGTACCAAAAAGACCTGGACACAACTACTATGCAACAAAAAAGCGGTGTTTCTGGATCAAATACTGTTGTGGGGTTTTTCCCTCTCTAAATTTTATCTCAGTTTCTAGGTGAACTATTTTTTTTTTTAATTCAAATTTTGGGCAGGAAAAAATAGTTTCTTTTTTACAGCGTCCCTCCATTTTTTAACTATCTCCATCTCTTTCAAGAAACAGCCAACACCTGCAAAGGCATATACCGCAGAATCTGATTTGCACAGCCGAGAGTAACTCTAGAAAAGAGGTTGTTTTGCAGCTCAGAGTAAAGAAAATATGCTGTCAAGACAAACTACAGCTGTTTAAATCATTCCTCTGTGAAGCGCTGGTTTCCCGCAGGGTGAAGTCCCGAAAGTGTATTTGTGCATCTGCAAATGCCTTCGCTGCTCCTCTGCCCAGCACAGCGTGGAGAAAGCCGAGAAGATGAAGTCATGCTTCCACAGCTTGTGGCTTGGCTTGTTTGTTGTCGCTGCTCTTTGAACAAATACTTCAGAAGAGGAGAAAACATTCCTCCCTGTCTCGAGCGTCCTCAATAAAATCGGTGTATTTTAAATGGCATTAAGTGTTTGAATAGAGCCCAGACTCTCTGGCTGTCAATGTGTTTCTGATGTTGACCCCCACATGCTGCAGCATATCACAACCAGATGGATGTAAGGATAACTAACAGCAGCACTGGAAAAATACTCAGGGATATTCCATCTAGTTTTGCTCCAAGGAACTTTGGTGACTGGACAGGGAACACCTTCTGGAGATCTGTATGGCTCTGGGACAAATCCTATTCAAAAATGCCCTAAACTGACCTGGAGCTGCTCCTGACAAGCAGTTAATGAAGGGCAGGGATTGCTTCTGCACATCCTTATCCATGGCATGGCTTTATGCCAGCCTGTGCTCTCTCAGCTCCAGAGACATAAGATCACAGATTGGTTTTGGTTGGAAGAGGCCTTAAAATCATCTCATTCCAGCTTCTCTACCATGGGCAGGAACACCTTCCAGGGTGCTGAGAGCCCCATTCAGCCTTCAATACTTCCAGGGACAGGGCATCCACAGCCTCACTGGGCAAAATGTTCCAGTGCCTCATTGTCCTCACAGCACCATCATCTCAATCAGAGCAGTCTCAAGACAAAAATCAGACCCAAAACATCCGTACTTGCCAAAAGAGAAAGGTTAGGTTAGAAGTAATTTTTTGTTTGGTTGGTTTTGTTTGGTTTTTTTTTTTTTTTTTTTCTGTCAGGCAGGGCCAGGATGTAGTCTATACCAGGAAAGTATGGACAGGAAGGAAAGAAAAATTCAGTCAGGAATAAGGACTCAGGGGTAAATTAAGAAAGAAAACACACTCAAATCTGGAATTTTCAAGGAAGAGGTGCTAACTCCTGTCTGTAACAGTGAAAGAAGAGTCTTTGAAGCCGCAGCTGGAAATTCAAGAGTTACTGAATTTACAAGTTACAAGCCCTCAGCTTGGAGCAGGTGTTCAGGTGTCCACTGCCACTCAGGAGACCACCCTTTATCCAGATGCCAGGAGGCATCTCCTGACAGCACAGGTATGAAGAAACCTCAAAAAGCAAACAAAAATCTCCTCACCTTTCTCCCTCCTGCCCCTAAACTATACATTTCCACTTTGCAGAAATTACTGCAATCAGGGAAACAAGCAGGAGCTCTGGGTAGGCCTTGGATTTGGCTGTGCAGGGACACAAGGACACAGCAGGCACCACAGCCTGCACTCCCTCAGAGACATGCTCGTCAGGATTTGTTTTAGAAGTCACTGATGCAGACCAGGGGCTCTGCCTGTCTTGGCACATCAGCTCTTGGCTGTGAGTGCCAGCTCTCCCAGGCACCTCATCTCCTTGAGCTGCTGGAGCCTGCCCTGACAGAGGGATGAGGAGCATGTCCAGGGCTCGCAGCCCTGGGGGGCTGCAGACACCAGGGAGAGATGGGGACTGGTGGCTCTGCACTCCCCAGCCTGACCTCCTGCAAGCTCTGGGCTGTGTCCAGAGGAGCCAGAGCTGTCCAGGGCTGAGCTGGGAAGCTGAAGAAACCCTTTTTAATGCAGCTCTTCAGGAAAGTGCTGGATTAGCTTGGATTAGCAGTGGGCATCGTGGCTGCACATAATGAATTATGTAAAATGGGCCTGTTAGTGTAAAGCAGATGTACAGCCACATGACTTCAGCTGCAGGCACAGCCAGGAATAAAACAGTGGATTCAGTTAAGGAAGAATAAAAAAGGGGGGGATTTCATGTATTTCCCAACACGCACTGTGTTCTACTGCTTTTGCAGTGATTTGTATAAACAACACGATACAGTGACTCCAGCATGGGAAGCAAGACTGAGCTCCCCACTTACAATTAGAGGAAACCAATTTTCCTCTGCCTCTCCATTCACAGTTACACAACTCAGGAAACACCACAGGAGCCTGTAGGAACGGCAACCAGCTACTCCTTAAGAGATACTGAAGATACAGTCTAATCATTTTCCATTTAAACAAAAATGCTTTCACCTAATAGGATTAGCCTCTGCATTTTGATAACATGCTTCCCTTCAGAGTTCAGTTTTCTATCAACTTAAATGAACCCAGCTGTCAATTAAATAACTAGTACAGAGACAGTCACAAGCCAGCAAGGATAAATACGGGGAAATTAACCACTGGGAAGAAGGAAAGACAGGACACCTAATGTTTTCAAAACAACTATAAATGAGATTAATTTAGGTTGAAATGTGGTCAACATCCCCTTTAGATAATACACATGGAAATGCTAATTTTGGAGAATATGACCCACAGCCCAGTGATATCAGACTTCTATTTCCACAGGCAAACTTCACACCAGCAAGTGCGAACTGATGTGAAAATACACAATGAATAATTTGTCTGCAGTGAGTTGGGAAAACAGCAAACACAGATGGATACTCTGTACAGACAGGTAAAATCATTTGATTTGAGCATTCAGAGAAGACCCCTTTCCTTCTACTGCCAGTTTTGGTAGATGGACTGGTCACAGGGACCTCCCCAGTTGCTGACCACTACCAAGACTTTTCATTCCTGAGCAACTTCATAAACGATCCCGCCAAAGCACAGCCCCCAGTTCTGGGAAAGCTTTAAACTTTAGATCTGCCCCTGCCTAAGTTTAGGCTAAGACACAGAACTGAACATATGTTAATGGACTGTCAGAGGAAAGAAGACACACACCCACCTCCATCTCCACCTTCTGTGACGCTCCTGCGTTATCCAGGGGCAGGGAAAGTGAGAACTTGCTGTGTGTTTGCCAGACACAAGTGGCAGGGCTTTAGAGGAAGGTACTGAAATGGTTTTAGCCTTTCTGCAGAGAATCCTCCCTGTGAAAGGATATGCACCCTCCACTAGGAAATTCACTTACTGATCACACCAGAATCAAACTTCTATCTGCACACTTTGGGATTATACAATTTACTGCTTCTGCAAATCTTCTGGATAAGATCAGTTTGTGAAGGGAAAACAGCCAAAACACCCTAAGGCTGTTCAGAAGAATACAGAATTTAAACAAATGCTTTCTTTGTTCCACTGCACTTCATGTTAATAGAGATATCCAAGAGAAGCTCTGGAGATTTCATCCCAGCCCAGCTGATGGTTTAGACATGATCACACAAGCTTTGCAGTGAATTTATACCCATTACTTTGCACCATGCTATGTTAGAAGTGTAACATGGCAGTAATAAACTCATGCTTCCAACTAGCATGGAAAAGAATGCCAGCATCAATACAGCAGCTGCTTAACAGCCTCCTGGTTAACAGCAATAATCCAATAATCCTATATTGCTACCACACATCTTGGACAATTTTGACACTAACACTGAAAAAAAAGAAAAAAAATCCAAAGGCAAATGTTCAACAGCCTGAGCAAGAGAAAGACTTCATAGCTGTCGGTATCAATAAATTGTGACAATAAAGATTTTCTACTCCTTCTAAACCATAGGTTTTGGATTTTGTTTTTTGCCTTTCAAATAGACTGCTTTCAGAAAAATGTACTTCATATTTTCAAAGAAACCAAAATCCCCAGCATGAGCATGGAAGAGGAAATAGAGAATATTATGAATGCTGCCTAGTTCAGAATCTAGATATTTGTCTGCAAAAAATAATAGTACTTTGATTGAGAAAAGATTTACAAACAAGCAAATCAAATGGCACGGAAGTTGCCGGGAAATGTGCGTTGCAGCATTTTCCAGTGCAGAATTTGGAGCTGCCTATGAGCTCCGTACATTTGGGTGATTTTCATTGAAATTCAGCACACTATGTTGCAGGCAGGGAAGTCTGCCAAAGATTTTATTTTTAAGATGCAGCAGCTACATGACCTATTTTTGCCTTCAACAGCTAGCAACTTCTCCCTCAAAAGAATAAGGAGGCATAAAACCCAGTGCAGATTTGAGTACCTGTGCTTTGCTTTCTCCCACAGAGATGATGTGGAAAAGCAGCAAGGATTAACAGCGGATAGCTACTGAGATCTGCCTGTTTTTCTTCCTCGTTCCGTTTTAATCTCCTGGTGTCCAGAAGAAAACGTGAAAGACTATGTGCCTGTTGTTTGCTGAGGCCCCAACACAAACAGAGATCTTGTCTGACAGCATCAGGGTAGCAATGGCATTTGGCACCCCTCCAGAACAGCAGGGTCCTCGGCCAGCCCCATACACAATCCAGTTCCTGCTTTGGCTGCGTGTCAGTCAGCTGGTCCTCTCACTGCAGAGATGGCAGAGGTCTCAGGAGCCCGGGATTTATGTAACACTACAGCAGAGGAGAACAGCCTGTTCCTCGGGCTTCCTATGGCTCACACTTCCAGGAAGAACTGGACTCACTGCCCACAGGGAGGAAGAAAGGGGTTTGTCCAATTCCTCTAGCTGGGACAGACATGGCGAGCTTCACATGGAAAGCGTGAAGTGCAAAAAAATAAAATAATTGAAAACCCCAGAGCAGCTACAGAGCAAATGGACACGGCTGTGCTGTGTCTCACTACACATCACTGGGGAAAGATGATGTGCTTCTTATGCCTCATTAGGACAAAACTCATCGTGACTTCCCCACTTGAGTCCCGCAGCACACACAAATCTAACCCATAGCTTTAAAACCAGTATGAGTCATGCCAAACCTTTAACTCCCCTACCACTTCATAATAAGGTAGACCAAACCACTGTTTTTATAGTTACAGTTTTTTGCCTGCTTGGAAACTGTCAGATTCATATTTTCAAGCTTCTCTGCACTGCAATCAGTGCACTTGTTTTTTTGTGTTTTTTTTAAACTGAAAACTGGGACTCCAAGTGTTTGTAACTACAGGAGGAAGCCAAACTCAGAAATTTTTGCAGAAAGTATAGGTGTGCCTATTTCCACTGCTTCAGAACAGAAATCTTAAATTCTGTGTATCTGCCAAGTAAAATCATTATACCTGATTATTTAACACTGCTGTAGATGAGTACTCCAGACTTCCTAGGCGAAAAAGAATGGAAACTTGCACCATAGCTTATAAGGAATACACAATAAAGGATATACAATAAAACTGCCATCAAAAGGGGCAACTGCTTGTGGCTCTTTAGGCACACTCTAATAACCCAGAAGATGCTTAAGATCAGGAAATAGTAATGAATATATGTGTATTTTAGCAACTAAGGTTACAGATTATCTGAAAACTGGGAATTTGGAACAGGTCTCCTGCAGTGCAATGCCTGCATTTACCCTCTGTTGCACATACAATACCCTTACTATAATTCTCTTAGTTGCACAAGCATACAAGTAAAGGAAGACCTTATTTATGATCCAAATCTGTCAAAAAATACCACATTTTTATTCAGATTAACAAATTCAATTCTCCTCTGAAGACATGATTTTTACTCAACTAAAGATTAACATTTCCTGATCACTGCTGCTCTTAACTAGAGCTCTAAGCAAAACAAAAAACAAAACATTTATGTACATTTTTATCCATGCACATAAAATGAAAGCAAAATAAAACAAAAATTAGGAAGGTCACTGCAGTGGATGATTTCCCAGAACACATTTGGCTGATGTTGTGAAGACTGACAGGACAAGACAAAACACAGGTAATGTAAAGCAGTCCAACTGAAAAGGAGGGACTCCTCCTAACCGAGAAGAAAAAATCAAAATTAATTCACTTGCTATTTCTTTGAGGTTGAGTTCTACCTTTGCTATTAGTTTCTATCATTTAAGCAATCAGGAGCTTTTTTCTTAAAATTTTACTAGAGTATATCACCTTTGATTTTTTATTGTGGTTTGATTCCAAAATAGAATTTTCTTAAAGAATAGAGAAGTATCTCACCCAAACTCACAGATTTCCCAATTTCCTGATACAGATCTCAGAGACGCAGTGTTCATCCTTTATCCTAACTCTCGGAGCAGTCTAATGTTCAGCAGCCTTCTGGTGGTTCATACTCAACAATCACAGCCAAAGAGGGTCCTTTACTGCCTCAGATGTTGCGGTGTATAAAACAAAAGCTGCCTGCACGCTATTGCCCTTTTAATCAGATTTTTCCAGGGCCTTTCTGCTGTGTTTGCCAGCACAATGGTGCAGAGGCCTTCCTAGGAACAACAACGTACGTGCACAACAGGCACCTGAACATCACCTGAAGTAGTTCCCTAAAAACATCAAGGGACAAAGATCAGTACAACTGGGCTTGGACTAATAATAGTCAAGCTGCTACTGGGATGAAGTGAATCAGATCTTCAGAAAGCTCTGAGAATGTTTCTATACTTCTGAATGTCTTTCACAAAGTCAGAACAGTGGAAGTAGGGAAAAAAAAGGAGGGCGTGATTTGGGTTCAAGATGGGAACTACCAAAGTCCCAAAATGCAGACAAAACACCTGAGTTATTTTAGAGAAGAAATGGCACAATTTAAAAATATGTCTAAATGCACAAGATAACTGACAAGGAGTAATTTTGAAAATTTTACTTTTAAAGGTTGGATTAATCTGGATAGAAAGCAGAAACAACATTGGTAACCTTTTGTAAAAAATAAAGACTGAAGAAAGTTCAACAGATATTTCTCCAACAAATAATCACTGGGCCAGAAATCCTGGTAATTTATTCTGTGATTGCTCATAAGTTTTTTTGTATTCCTGAGGATGCAAGCCAAGGAATTTTGTGTCTTTGTGCACAGCAGTCTGAACAGAGAATTCCCTCTGTGTTTATAAAAATTCTGTATTAAATATTTAATATTTTAAGATAGAATAATGCAACAAAAGTCAATAGCATAGACTGTAGCAGAGGTTACTTTGGTATTTTTGATCTCCAGCAAACAAACCCATTCTTGTTTTGGCTGGCTAAGCCTGGAACTCTTTTGATCAACTACTTGACCAAGCACATTGAAGAGTCCTGTGAAAGGTAAAAGCAATTCTGTGTCCTGCAATATCTGATATTCCTTCTAGTTCCATACAGTTCTGCCCTCCGCAAGTTTCTTACTTGAAATTTAAACAGAATTATACCAAAATTTTCCATTACCTTCAAATACACTTATAGAATATATTTCTTAGTAATCATTGTAACTGCTATATAGTCATTTTAGGCAGCCACTTAATGTTCTTTCTTATTAAGCAACCTTTACTTTAATGAGCCCACTCGAAGTGTCTAAACACTCCAACTACAGAGCACCAGGTCTTTTCCTCAAAACCCCTGCAGTAATCCTATTTTCTTCATATCCTCGGGTGATGGAGTAGTGCTTCACTGTATTTTAGCCAGGCACACAGTCTGAAGAGGCAGATACCACAATGCAACAGTCTCAAATGGATCCAATCAAGTTCCTGCAGTGAAGCTGGTGTAGTTAATGATTACTTTAATCTTATCTATATTTCCTTTCATGTTAAACACTCATTTGCTCTGTGCTACTAAAACAGCACCAACAAAAAGGACTTCGCTATTTTGTTTTACTTCATCTTCTTCTTTGTGCAAAAACTCCCATGTTTTCGTTACAAGAACATTTCAGTAACAAAAATATATCTTTCCCCAGAATTTTTTCTTTTAGCAAGCAGGTTATTGACTCTAGAGTTGAATTCTGAGAGCTGATTGAACAGTTGACTTCTGTCAATTCTGCCCTCAAGATTCCCATATTGAATTAATAACCCTTGTGGAACAAACTATGCAGGGAAAATATAAAGACACATTTTTTTTTTTTCCCCAATGAGATTCTGCTGACACAATCCACTGATACAGAAAACAACAAAGATACCCAAGCACAAGATTGGCTGTAGTGATAAGACACCCCAGCACCACTGGCAGAGGAGAAGTGAACACAGGGAAAACATGCAAGAAATTGGAGAGTCAGAGTGCTGATTTCTTCCAGAGGACACAAGGTGTTTCTGGCTCTGCTAGCTACAAGCAACTGAGAAAAGCCAGTAGGGACAGCCTGTCAGCCAGCAGAGAGGCTGGAGCACACAGGAAGCTCAGCAAGGACACAACAGCCAACACCTTCCCTTTCCAAAAGGCTCAGGGTGAGCAGGAGCTTGTGCAGAGCTTCCCTGCTCAGAGCTCACACCAAGGAACCAAAATCTCTCAGAACCAAGAGCACTGCCTGGATGTGGATTGACAACAGCACAGTGACACGCATAGCTCTAGGCCGGGCACAGAAGCATTCCAGCAGCTGAGTCACAGCACCAGGGAGCTGTGAGTGGGTGGGAAGCAGTTAGAAAACCACAAGCCTACCACGGGATGACTGTCAGAGATGACTGGTGGGTTTTGCTTTGAACCAGTTTGTGACGAGTGCAGATATTTGAATGCTGCTGTTTCTTTTACACAGATAATGGCAGCAGCCTTTTGTGGATTGTGTTGCTTTGGCTATAAAGTCACAGTCACTTTACCAGGTGGTCAAAATGACTCTACATGAGATGAGTTCTGATGGGACTTACAGTCTGTGAGCAGCTACTGCCTTTGTGATCAACATGCAAATATGAAAGTGTCGGACCACAGTAACAAGCACCTATTGAAGTGAGCCCAGACTTTTTTATTATGGAAACACACATTTTAAAACAGAACAAACGATGGGGTACATGAGGTGGGTTGCTGTCCAGACTGGAGAAGGTACCAAGCAGACCTTATAGTGGTGTTTCAGTACCTACAGGAGAACTACAAGAGAGCTGGAAAGGGGCTTTTGACAAGAATATGGAGCGATAGAAGGAGGAGGAATAGCTTCCCACTGACATAGAATAGGTTTAGATTAGATGTTAGGAAAAAAATCTTCACTGTGAGGGTGGTGAGACACTGGAACAGATTGCCTAGAATAAGTTGTGGATGCCCTGTCCCTGAAAACATTCAAGACCAAATTGGAAGGGGTTCTCGAGCAACCTGATCTAGTGGGCGGCATCCCTGTCTGCCCACAGGAGGGGGCTTGGAACCAGATGAGCTTTAAGGCTCCTTCAACCCAAACCATTCCATGATTCTATTTTCTGATTTGCTTGAGCCAGGAGCAGTCAGATGCTGCATGTTATATGGCACAGCTCCAAGGCTGAATTATTATCCTGTGTATGACAGAAGCATTGAACACCCAAAGAATCACAGAATGGTTTGGGTTGGAAGGGACCTCAAAGACCATTTGATTCCATCTCCTCTGCCATGGGAAGAGCCATCTTTGACTAAACCAGCCTGTTCAGAGCCCCATCCAACCTATCCTTGATACAGAACTTGGAGTGAAAGAAATAGTGCCTGTCGTCCAAAAGCAGTGGACTCACCTGATCTGAAGAAAAAAAGATGAAACTTGTCCCACGCTGTCATTATGGAAAGAGCTATTTGCATCCATACTGGACAGATCAATGAAGGGAATTTCTATCTTTTCTGCTTTTAAAGCCCCCAGAAATCCATGATTTTTGAGTAGATCTTGGAAGAACATCTGGATACACTGTGCATGACTTCATATATTACTTTTACCCTCTTCAGGCAAAAAAACCCAACAGACTAGACATTTCATAAAATGTTTTTCATCCATCAGGACTTGCTTGAGATGAGATTTGTTGAAACATATGGCATAACAGTACCTCCTAAACAGAGGTATTTATTAAAGAAAACAGTGATAAATATAGCTCCAAATAAACAGCTTTCAGTAAGAAAAGCTCTCCAGCTTTACCTCCCTTGTTTATTCAGGCTAGACCTTCCTTGGAGCACTGTGTACCACACAGACAGCCAACAGCTGAATATTAGTGCAAAATATTACAGTGTCATTATGGTTTGCTTAAAACTGACTTTATACTGCTCTGGCTCCTCTTTTCCAAAAACAGTCCTTGGCCAAAACAAACCAGCAAAGCAAAAAAGCTCACTGAGAACAGAATTGTTTATTCCAAAGGAGATAACCAGAAAGATGAAGGACAGACTGACTGCTGGCATGGAAAATGGCTCAAAGACATCTGTTTAACAGCTGACCCACACCCACTGCACAGTGGACTGAAACATCTACCGATTAGCTACTGAAATCTCCAGTTTATAGCTCAGTATTGGTTTGGTGCATTAAAGGGCTGGGGGTTAAACTGTTGGAGCTCAGCAATGAAAGCACAGGGACAGGCCAGAGCACTGGGGGTTCTGACCTCTGTGGTCTCACTATTCCCACCCACCAGCCAGAACTAAATTATTTAGAGAACCCAAGTTCAACAGCTGTGTTCTGTACATTTAATATTACCAATACAAGCAATACTGAAGTGTTTCACTGGTGTATTGGGATTAAGGGAGAAACACTGCTAAGGCCTAAGCTGCTCTGGAAATAGGTATGAGCAGTACCAAGAGAAATGTACATTTGCAACCCAACTTTACCAACAGTCCAGATTTTACAAGCACTTTGTGCAAATTAAACTGAAGGACTGGGACTGAGGTGCTTGCCTTACCACAGCAGTCTGCCTGCAGTCCCATGACAGCATTGCAGCAAGTCAGAGTAATTGATGACTTAGTTCTATCATAGCAACCAAATTCTTCAAATTCTAGTTTTTGAAATTTATTTTACTAAAACCAGATAGGATTTGGAAGGATTGAACACCTGTCACTTTCTCTGTCCGTCACTTATTGCCCATCTGCAGCTGACAAAAGTGTTAAAGGATACAAATAGCAAAGGGAAGAAATGCAGAGCAGCAAATCTTTTCTTTGATTTGCATAGTTTCTCCAGGCATAAATTCAGCAAAAGGCACAGATTTTCTCTCTAATGGTTTCCCTAGTCTAACAATTTGCAAAAGAAGCGAAGTCCAGAAGAATGGAATCTCTCATCCTTGATATCAAGGGCATCTGAAAGCTTTTAACCTTTAATGCAGCGTGGACTTCAGCATTGCCTTCACACACAGATAGAGGAGAACTGTGATAGAAAGCTGCCAAATCCCAAATGCCCAGATCAAACGAGCACTTGCTCTTTAATTAATAAGGACACAGATGTAAAGAAGAAAATTTCAGGCCCTCTACAGGCAAGAAGTGAGTTTAGGACTCCAGAGACAAAAGATCAAATACCACCTGTTCCCACCTAGGGTATGACCTACAGCATCCCAAACTAGGCTTCCTTTTCTAACCCATTGGAAGCCACATCTCCCTACACCTGCTCCGTTGTAGGGATTATCTAAGTGAGCCTCACTGGGCCCCTTTTCTTTTATATGCAGACACTTCCGGCTGAAGAATATTTTTTGTTTCCTTTTTTTAACTAAAACCTGGAAGTAAACAGGTTCAGCTTGTGGTCTCTTACTGCTGGCACTCCCATTATGAATGATTCAAGGCTGCTCCTGCCACAGAGGTCACTGCTCCATCACAGCTGGTTTGTTCAGCCTATGCTGTGCTTTGCATTTGTATTTTTTTTAATCTGTGTTTTGCATGCTTGTAACAATTCACTGTATTGATTCACTCAGAGCAATAGGACTCTTTGGACATCAGGAAGATAAACCACTTTAAATATTTGCTATTACAGAATAACTCCAGTCTGAAGTTTATTTACTATGATGCCCTAGGTAATTTCACTTCTAAATCTCTTTTTTATTCTTAGTTTGTATTATGACTTACCATCTGATGCTGGGAGCTCTAGAAGAGATGGCATTCAGCCTGGGTGGGCAGAACAGGGACACCTAGAGAACTCGAGAACAGGACAAGCACATCTTTCATCTTTCTTTCCCTGCTTTCATGCAATAAATCTCTCTGGCTCTCCAGCTCAGCCCTCTGCTCTATCCCCCCAACACAGACAAAAGTGACCTCCATGATCTCATATACTTCTGACCAAAACAGAGACTATCATGAAAATGTGACTCAGGGGCTCAGAGACAGTCCATATAAACATTCTTGTATCTCATCCTGCCATGTCAGTATTTCAACACGGCTTTTAGTCACTGTTCTTAAAACTCACACAAAAAGGCTCAGCCCTAGACACACTCCTTCATGATCTGAAATCTCAATGCAGCACATTTGCTTTGTCCCTTTCTTTTCTTCTGAGCCAGAGTTCAGTTCCTCCAAATAAAGACAAACCTGAAGAAACTCACATTTAGGCATTACTGAGAAATTGTCCTACGAGTGCCCATTAAAACTGACAATCCAGATGCAGCCTGACCCAGAAGCCCTTAAAATGTGGATTGCTAGAAGCTCAAAGAGCAGTCCAGGAGAGTTCTTGCTGCTCTTCCCTCAGCACTTAAAAGGCCACTGCAGAGAATGAAGATAATTGTATCTCAGCTGCCAGTGTGCTTACTTTGTGTCTCATCATCGCTGGTATCTTTGGAGGGCAGAGAAAATGGTCTTTTTGGGCTGTATCTTATTTTGTTCTTCCTGTATTCAAATGGTGTCAAGAAACAGACCAAATTTTCAACATGGTGGTGGGGAAATGACACCTTTTCATATTCTAAAACCAAAAGGAAACAGACATTTCTAGGATCTCACCCATATCTTGAATATTCCAATTTTTACAAAGTAAATTCTCATGTTTTCTTACGAGTCACTGCAATCCCACTATTTAAAGAAAAGGAGGCAAAAACATCTTTACACACACAATCTCAATAAAAATAAGCACACCACTCTTTGAAAAGGACAGAATTTCATCAACTCCAGCTCCTCCAAGCTAAGCTGAGCACTCAGCACTATGACAACAACCTCCTGGTACACTGTTCAAGGCCAAAGCAGTGAGTGAGTGTGCGGGCTCTGGGAAGGCAGCAGATCCCACACTCACCATCTGCCTGGAGCTCTTTGGGAGACAGGCACTTCCCATACAAAACCTCCAGGTTCTCCATTCCAGGTCGGCAGGCAGAGCACAGCCTGCCTCACTCTGACAATAACCAGAACCAGGCAGACCTTCAAATTCATCACACCAAGAACCTGCTGGGGAGATAATTTTGTCAACTCTATTCATTACCAACGTGTCCCTGAGGATTCTGCCAGAAAAAGGCTGAAGCACAGCGAGTCTGCTTCTGGGTATTTCATTATGGCACAAGTTCTCATCCAAGTGACTTGCCCCTAATGGAGATAAACATCTTGTGCAGCTGGAACTTCTGCCCATGGCCAGAGCCGCGGGCAGGGCCAATCTTTTGTTCCTGTGACAGCTATTGAGAGCATGTCTGGCCAGGAATTTAGATGAATTCTTGATTGAACATTAATGAACACAAGTGACAAGCATGTGGGACAGAGTTTGCCCACCTTTACCCAATAAAGTTCAAGCTTATATGTTCAATAAAATGATTTTTTTTTGTCCAGGTATTCTTTCTACTACACACACAGTTAAGACCATAGTGTCCTTGCCAAACAACTCAATGTTTTCACTACCTGAAAACATCAATCTAATTCTCTATTCAGAGAGCCTTACTACACAATTATGATAAAATTGAATGTTTTCTTTCCACCATGTAGAGAAATAATCTCTTGGCCTGTGGCTCCAAATCCATTCATCTCTGTGTTTCATGGCTGGTTTTTAAACTGTATCTGTTGCAGCTATGGAGTTGATTTCGTGCCTTACAATTACTGCTGGCTTTGCCAGTCACTACACCCAGTCATCACTTAGGCTGGCAAATATCCTCTATCTGGAGCTATAAATATAGATAAGCATTTTATTTTGAGTCCTTTAATATCACCTGCCTGGCGCCTCGCAGCAACTGCTATATGTGACCAAAACCTCATGACAAATAAATCCCTATTTTCCAATATTCCAAGTCATCCTTGTAAGGCTGGTATGGACATTCAAGAGACATTTTATATTAATCTGTTACAAAGATAACTATCTGCAACACTTTTCACTATCCAAAGCTTCAGGCAAAATGTCTGTCAGCAAAATGGAAACTCACCTCTGCTATTTTGCAGAGGTACAGCTGTTCCTTTTCCCCCTAAAATGCCTGTTGATATCATACAACCTTTTTTTTTCTTTCCTTCCTCTGATGTAAAAACTTTATCTTCCTTTCTCCTCAAACACTAGGTTCAGACAGATGTAGTTCTTGATGACTTTATGCCCATAAGTCATAGTTTTAAGCAACTGGAAGTAGCCAATAATATAGAAAAAAAATCTTGTTTTTTACTCTAGTGTCTTTAGGGCCAATAGCAAGGGAGGTTTTAGATCCTCTACCAGTGTGCAAACCCAACCAAAACCACATTCTGAGGACTGTGGATGCTTATGTTTATTTTTGTGTTCAGGAAACTTATTTTGCCACTCTGCCATGAGATTTTTGGCCCAAACTTTGCAACACATAGTTCATGTAAAGTCATACAAGATGTGCTTCCTTCAGTCAGCACTACTTCAAGAAACTTAAAACTTTCATTTTGGGCTCCTGTATGAATTGAGTATAAATTTAACGATTGCTTTGACAAAAAAATGAACACAAAACCAAACTGCTCCTTCAGGCAATTTACTGTAGTTTGCTTAAAATAATCTTAATTATAATATAATCCTAAAACACCTACATCAGTCCAGCCATGCAACTGCATATTCTTCTCAGTCTACAGAGAACCCCGCTGTGTTAAACATACACCGTGCATAAGGCATGCATTGCTGCTCACTGCCCACAGCTCTTCGTTAACTGGTTCCACCCCATGCCAACAGAGACAGCTCCAAATGGAGACAGTCCGGAAACAGCAATCCACAGTTATCTCAGAAATTCTGTGATGCATTCCATCTATTGTTCCTTAACACACTATACTAAACATAAGCAATAATGCCATGCATGAGTTATTCTTGCAGTGAAGCAAATCCTTCTCTGGGTCCAACTAAAAACTGGAGTGACATCTGCTGTTTCGCAGGCAGTTTCAGAGAGAGTTTTCATTTAGCAGCCATTTTGATTAGGCAGATGCAACAGATCTTCTTAACACCTAAAACCAGGACATGTGCACTTACACTCCCCTCAGGACTCTGTTCTTCTGCAAAACACTCATATAAGGAGCTCCTTGAAGGGATTTTACATTCACAAAGACATCAAGTGCATACCGCTTTTATAAATTTTATTTTATGCGATAATATTTCAGTACCCAAAGGAGGATTTTGCACAGCAATTTTTGTTATTAGAACCTAAGATAATTTCTCTGCTGCTTTGATTTGGAGATGAGCTTTTTTTATTTGGAAAGGTTCACACTATAGCAAGGGAAAAAAAAAGAAGACTGAATTATTCAATATAGAGCTCAAGTATTCCCCTTAGCATTCTGTATTATATTCCTTTAATTAGTTAATTTCAAAGGTAAGACACAGCAAGAGCATCTTCAGCTGTTTTAGCTACTACCCAAATAATCATGTTTCAGCTGAAAACAACTTTCAATTAGAATATTCCCAGCTGTAGGACATTAACACATCTGACTGGCCAGACCAAACAATTTATGGAACAAAACAGAATAATTTATGGACAAATTCACATTTACGAGTAAAGTATCATGACAGGACAGTTCAAAACCTGATTCAGCAAACATATCTGGGTCAAACACAAAGCATGAAAGTCAGTGCAATGCTGATCACAACTACATGACACTTCAGTGTTACAGGGACAGGCAGTTTCAGGACACGCTTCCTAGGATCATGATTTTAAATACCCAAAAAGAACTCAAGTAAAAACCAAAAATCTAATTTTCCTTTCCTCACCTCTGTTGACAATCCCAAAGAAGATACACAGCACAGCAGGGTTAAGGTATGTAAAACCAAGTGAAGAATTTGTTCTACCTTTGTTAGTTTCAAGAAAAATATTTCCTTGCTCGCTTAACAATGAAGCAATGGAAAGCAGAAAAAAAAAAAAGGCTGGCATAGACACACAGCCACGCCACACAACTTCCTCCTTAGCAGGCACGGTGCTGGTGCAAAGTAAATGTATTAAAACTTACTTTTCAGACTCATCTCAGGGACTGCAGCATATGTGATGATGGAAGGGCTGTGGGTCAGTCCTCTGTCTCTATCCCATATATGCTTGTAGGATCAGACCACTCCTGAGGAGATTTCTGGGGCTGTGAGTAGGTGGTCTTCCCGACAGGAGTCCCTCATGAAGTGTTGCTGGGCCATTCCCCGTTTTTAGAGATACTGGAAAAGCGATCTCAGCCTTCCCAGAAGGCGCCCACATCGTGGAAGTTGCCCAGCCCTTTAGCACACCATCGGCCCTTGTTTCTCCACAGGTGGTTCTGAGGGGAGCAGGGCAGCCTGTCGCAGCTGCCCTGGATAACAACCATCAGGAACCATCGGCTTTTTCTCACCCTCCTCAAAGAGAAGGCGGGTTTTTGGGTTTTCCTTTGTCCGTGCCTTCTTTGAGGTCAGCTCTCCCCTGGCTGATCGCCAGGGTGCCCGTCCTTCCTGAACCACTCACTGCACACGGAAAAACCCCGCTTTCCCCAGCACCTTGCCCAGGACTAGGCTCTGCTGACAGCTCTAGTGCGGTGCCCCGGCTCCGGGTTTCATTAAACCCAGTGATTTTTCCACACCATTCCTGAGGGCTCCCCACCCGGCTCCAGCAGCTGCCCTAGGCCAGCTCTCCTTAGACACATCTAAAAAAGGGCAAAAATGCCACTCGGCAGCAAGGAATTTAGGGGAAAAGAGTGGGAAACGTGGCAGGAGAGGTTTGTCTGGACCCAGGAGGTTTTTCATCCCGTTTTCTCCCTCTGTTGAGCTGAGGTGTGAGCAAGTGGCTGGGGAGGCGCGTGGCAGGAGGAATATTAGTTACAAAGAGTAATAAATGAGGGTGAAATAGTTTTGCTTCTGGCTCTTAAACTCACAAAGTCTTCCAAGAACTGAAGGCAGCACAGTCACTACAATTCCCTGAAAAAACCATTCAGCCGTTGCCCAAGTGCACCATCCATCAGCAGGGCCTGCGTAGCCCACACGCAAACGGTGACTCAGGGTCCTTTGGACTCATTGCACACATCAGGGAACTCATTTTTCCCCAAAACTCTTTTTTTTCTTTTTTAAATCAGGAATAATATATGAGCCTACCTATATCATAAAGCCTTAAAGCAAAAGAGACGAGATTTCATGGTTTATATAAAAAGGTTAGCAATAAGGAATAGCTGTTGACATTGCAGTGCTGCCACACAAATGCTTAGCAGACACCATGTAATAGTATTAAAATAATAAGCAGCTAGTATTTAATGTGTATTTAATATTTACCGATGTTGTCCGGACAGAAAATAACAAGGACACTAGTAATCAGTTTGCAGAAGGCAGACAGACACAGCTTGGGGCCTGCCAGGCACATGATAAAAGCTGGAATAAAAACTTTTCATGTGCAAGCAGATTTAAAAGCTGAAGTTATAAAGATGTTTGCAGTAAGGTATGAAAATAAAATGTGTTTAATGCTTAGGTCAAGCAGCCCAATCCTGGAACCTGTTCTGCAATTAATTTTATTGGTGCCTGGAATAATGACATGGTGGCTCTACTTACATACACTGTGACTAAATTTCTGCTTCCAGCATAGAGAATAAATTTGTATATGCTTTTGAGCTTATGTTGTACAAGACTAATCTGAACCAGGCAATGCATACTGACAAAAAGCAAAGTTATTTCTTAACTGAGAATATAAGATCACAGTATTACTGGTCAAAAAGTTATTTATTATTACTGTGCAACTTGTCTCTGCTGGCAAACATAGAAATAACTCATATTTACAATAATGGATAAAAGCTACTTATATTCTAGAACTAACCATTGTAATATGGCTTCTCAAAAAGTCTGGCAGATTGTAAGCATGCTGGAGGCAGTCCATTTGCAATAAAGTAAGACTGTTTCTGCATCTTCAGAACAGCAGTAAATGCAGATCCAGTTAAAGTTCTTCCTACGACATTGACTGACTCAAAGATATTCATTTTTTTGAGACTGGAGAATGTAATACTTACATGACTCAGTTCACATGGCACTGCTGAAAATGTGATAAATACCACATTTTGCTAACCAACCCAGCAAAATAAGGGCACAAGTAAAATTCCAGAGTAGAGGTTTTGGGTAAGGTGAATTGTTTTGTACATGCTCTGCTGTGCTTGTTATATTCAAGGCACTGTTTTCCTTACAAACTTGGGACAGCAATCAATACTCTCCTTACCGGGACAGACCTAACACTGTACTGGCTGCTCAGCCTAAAAAAAGCCCAAACACTTGAATTTTAAAAAAAAAATAATTTAAAAAAAAATTAAAAATTTTGAACAACAGACCAGTGTTACGCTACCAATATAATAAGGATTGGTTTCCCAAAGTCACAAACGTGTTTCTAGCCTGTCTTCAAGGATTAGCATCATATGAACATCCACCCTGAACAGCAGAGCACAGACTCTGAGGACACGATACAGTAAGGATTGCTGATATATCTGACGTTGCTGATCTTGAATTCCAACCATCCCTGCACACAGCTTTAAGGTCACATTTCTCTGTGTGTGTGTGTGTGCTGAAGAAGTAAAGCAATAAATCAGATTACTGGTAGCAACAGTGATGTACTGTTTCTGGAACTTCAGAGAACAAGAAAATGCATCCAGGTTAAACATTAAAAAAATGTGGTGTTCTACCCAGAAAATAACTCAAGGAGTCCACATAAATTCTGATCACAGTTTCCTTAATGAAATGACTCCAATATTTTAGCAAGGATTTGAGTTATTTTAAAATCTCTTTCTTTGTTCCTGTGCAGCGTGTAGTTTTTCACTTTACATCTGGATCTTAGAACTCTTCCCCCACAAATCTTTCTTCCCATTTTATAGATAGAAGAATAGACAGAAAAAGATCTGAGATATGGTTCAGAGTGACTCTACAAATTCACAGAAAAGAAACAGAATCAGTGAAGAACAGGTACTATGCATTCTTAACCCATGCCAAAATAATAACATTTAATGGTGCATCTGCTTGAAATAGGTCACAATAAATAAAGATCCCTTAATTAAATCAGCATTTTCAGGCTTTCACTTCAAAGGTTTAAGAATCAAATGGGAATAGAAATATCAAATACTGAACTCAGGAGTAGCTATATTACACTGGCATCTTACTTAAATATACTGACCTGAGTGATTATAATATCAGCATTTCTTTATTTCTCCTTCTAGGTCTGGTGCACGTACATAGCTGAGAAAGCTGGAAATGCTTTCTGTGCATTCCAGAAGTGCTAGATAATGCACTTCTTGTGCATTATCAGTGGAATTACTAAAGTCTAAATTAATCTGAGCAATCTGTGGAAATCAGACAAGACCGAGGTCATGATCGGAAAACACTTGTTTCCTAATACTTATGTAATGCTAATTTTTCCCACTGAACTTTAAATGCCAAGGGGAACAGGAATAAAACCATAGTGGCTTCTCAGAGGCATTACAACTGAGGATATTTCATTCTATCAGCTTTAAAACACTGGGGAAAACCCAACCATTTTTACACCCAAATTTTATTACAAAACATGAACGTTCAAAAAAGTTACTTTATGTTGCTGTTAGATTGAGTGAAAATTCTTTTTATTTGGATTTTAAAAGCTATCCAAAGTTGTACTCCTCCTATGTTACCCCTTAAAGATGAGGCAACACTGAACAGTAAAGGTTCAAGCCTACTGTAGTACAACTGAGAACTGAACCTATACTGTCCATAAACAGCAGAGCAAGCTGCTTATTTAATCTTTTTTGTCACAGTAGGAGACAAAAATTAAGTGTTACTAAAATTATCTATATATGAAAAAATCTTTAGTTCACGTATAAATGAATTTTTAGCTACTTACCAAAATTAAATTTAATTTGTTCAGTTTTTTAATCCATGACTTTCTTTTTGGGAGAGAATAACAACCATTGTCAGCTTTGATTCAAGACCTGTGATTCTACCTTCAGATATCAAGACAAAAGAACACTCACAACTACTTCTACTTGAATATTGTTTTAATTTTCACTTCACAGCTGTAGTCACTAAACTCAACATTTTCACACTGCATAACAAGCTGCTATTATAGGAAGTAAAATAGTATAATTCAGCACTCTGAGCTGGAGAATCATAATTAGATGAAGTATTACCAAGATTTTTCTGTGCCTTAAGATATGCACCATCATTTGTCTTCATTATTCCTGAAGTTTTCATATAGTCCATGGCATATGGGAGGATCAAGATATAAAAGCAGCCTTTTTAGTAACCAGCTTTCAGCAGCCTCCATTCTCAAGCCTTGCACAAGCCCCCAAAGGATGCCTTACAGCACTGAAGCAATCATTTCAGGTCATAAAAAGATAAAGAACTTTTAATAACTCTTCATTTTTTTTCCCAGTGAGAAAATGATTACTTATGTTCTTAAAATTAAAAGGACTTTGTACTAAAGGTCTGGAAAGATCTGGTTTTAATTACATATTTCAAAACTTGAGTTATACATAACCATTCTACTGCTTACATGCAGTAAACAGATATATTAAAAACTTAAAGAGAGCAGGAAAAAAATAAGCAGACTAGACTACAACTGACTGGGATGTTTTCTGGAAACACACCATAAACAATTTGTCCCTTGTGAGTGAAAACAAAGAGGGAGAAGAAAAGTGGCAAAGAAAATGAGTTTAAGTAAGAAACTGTAACACCCTTTTTGATCTTGCATGCAAGCTGAGAATGAGAAAGTTTTGATTATTCAGTCTACAGTCTTATTTAAAGATCAAAACAAGTCTGAGCAGCTTAAAGCCTTACTTCATTAAAGAAGCCATGCACAGTCAAAGAGTTAAACTGAATGGTAAGTGGAACATTCTTTCTTGCAGCTTTGCTTAAATGACAGAAACTTCATTATAGACTGCCCTGTATTCCACAGAAGACAATCAAGGTCCACTTGACAAAAGCTTTTTCCACCCAGTCTTCCATTTCTTTTCAAATCTTCCATTACCTATGTGCTACCTTAAGAGCTCCAGGTTGAGTTTTTGTAACTTGTTAAATAAATTACATATATGAACTAAAATCTTTCAGCCATTTAGAAAAGGAAACTGCATACACATACAGTATACGGTGACAAAAACTTCAGAACAAAATTAAAAACAAGTGGTTCAAGATATCTGCTAAGCCTTTTTTACCTACAAAATTAAAAATACCAGTGATAAAAATCTGCTGCAATATAAAAGTCTCTTTGAATGTGTAAAGCTTTTGCTGAAACTCTACACACAGCATGTTTTCTCAGCAAGTGAATCCATTTCTCTCATTCCTTTGAAGATGCCACAGAGCTAGCCAATATCCAAAACTTTCCTTAATGCAGAGGGAATAGGTTGAATATTTGAAAGTGGTTGAGAGCACAGTAGATTAACATTGAGAAGAGTATTCAGAGGCCAACTGATGAATTTAAAATTTCTGTCTCCTGTCCACATTCCAACCAATTCTTTATATATATATATATATATATATATATATATATATATATATATGTATAATTTTTTATATATAAATATTTTAACACAGTATGCTTTACCCTGCTTTCAATTTAGTGTTGTCTTGCTATACAACACAAATCACAGAAGATCAAAGCTAATTTTGATCTTCAATTATGTATGAAAGATCCAAAATCAGGTTGGCTGTCTCCAGAGCTACTTGCAGGCCACTGCACTTGGCAGCAAAGCAATCCAGAGTCAGGAGGTCAGCAACTTTTGCTGAGGGCTCTTTAGGGCAGCCCTGTATAACAGGAGAGCCAGACTGGCCTTGCAAAAACCTCCAGCTGAGGTCCTCTGTGTTATCATTCACCCCACAGCCACATCTTGAAACTAAATCTGACCACTTGGAGACACAGGGAGAACCTGATGGAACAAACCAAGAGTGTCCATAAACCATGTCTGTAAGAATTTCTTCACCATCGTGACTCAGAGAGTGAGCTACAGACTCCAGGGAACGGCAAAACCCTTCAGCAACCAATTGGTATTGTGTCTGAGAACAATCTAGGTCTTTGAAAGTGCTGGCAGGCAGACTAGAACTCTAAAAAAGAAACCAGAACCGGGAAAGCAAAGTTAGAACGCTGTTTTACAGAAATAATTTTAAACACATATCATACTGCTGCTTTTTTTTCCCCCCAAAACAGATGGTTCAGTTCTAACTAAAAAATGTTTAAGTCATGATTATCCCACAATAGGAAAGAGTCAAAGCGGAGTTTTGCATTATCATCTTTCAATATAAAAACTCAACATATTTTCAACACTTAAAAACATGCAATTACTATAATAGATACCTAAAGAAAGACCAACAAGTACAAATACACTGTTAAGTTAAACAGATATAATTAAAACTGAGTGCTTCAAATAGACCCCTTTATTTTATATTAGTAGTTAGCAAAAATGCCACGTTAATCAAGAATGAGACAAGTATTTTAACTGTTGTAGTGTTTCTACAGAAGTTCTGGTTCCTTATGTATATTAAGCATCTTTAAAATGCCACATTAATCTAGAAAGAGACAAGCATTTTAACTGCTGTAGTGATTCTACATAAATTCTTGTTTCTTAAGTATAGTAAGCATCTTTAAACCCCTTACATCTTACGTACCTTGTATCTTATGTATGAAGCCAGGTGAGTTTCTGTACAGCCCCCTCCTAATAATGCCAAAGGTTCCTTCACTGTTAACTGTAACACGTGTTCTGCAGTTTCACAGACACGCTGAAAATCAGGAAATTCTTGTTAGACATACCACGATTAATAGGATTTGTCCTCATTGAAAAAAAAAAAAAACCCACCGGAATAATGTTTTCAGTATTTTCTGGTACAGATTCCATAAACTTGAATTACATGTGGACATAAAGCTGCTGAGGGATTTCCAAGACCGTGTTCACTTAATGAGAAATTGCCTTTATTTGTCCACGCTACGGAAAGGCAGAAATAAAAAGCTGCATTTTAATCCTTCTTTTTTCAAAACAGAGCTATATATAAAAAGTCAATCAGCATCAATGCCATTTCCAGACCAACTGTTCAATGCAAAATAATACTTGACTATCATTGCACGTGTTGCTGCTGGCTTTTTGCTAGGCAGTTTTGATTTTTATATGCTCATAGACCAAGTAATGAAAACGAAAATATTTATCCAGCACTGGCCTCAAGAACAGGTGGAAGATGTACCCGTCCCTAAACAAATTCCTGTATTAAAACAAAGGCATTAAATGAACATGAGCACTTCAAGGATTTTGAAATTCTTGAAACAAATAATTTATGTACTGGAAAAACTGTGTTTCTAAACTCAGTGTACTTAATATTTCTCAGCATTTTATTTCTCCATTAAAGACATAGCTTTCCAATAAAAGATTTGAAGAAAATTTGCCTACCTTCAACTCATCCCATGCTGTTTCACTTCTGTTACAGAGTATCAGGCTGCAGATAGCTGTGTCCACAGGAATTAGATGTAGAAAATGCTTTGAAGCAAAACTCTCAATGCACAAATCCTTCAAACTGCCATAACAGCCAGGAGACAATGAATGTATGGAAGCTATAGGCTGTGAACCTGTCAATTAAGAATGGAGAAAACACTATGTGGTACCATCAGAACAGTTAGCTGATGCATTTCATAAAGCATAAACATTATTCCTTTTGGCTTTTTAACTTATATACATTGTTCAATACCTGACATTTCAATTCACACAGGAAACCACAGAAACCAACACATTTAGATTGCAAGATCTGGTGGCAGTTTGAGATAAAATTGTTTCATTTTCCTTGAATCAGTTTAAAAATAGTTGCTGGAACTGGATATCCCTCATGCAGCAAGACCTGTGGTATGCCACCATCAGGGCCTGCAGAAGACCAGTATCACCTCAAAAAAGGGTTTTTAGACTAGAAAAGATCAACTCTTGCTCAGCTGCTAAGGTAGGAAAATAAGAGACTCCTTCCTCTGCAATGACACCACCCCAGGTCACCTTCACCTTGCAATGAGAACTCCAGGACAGTGTTCCAGAGCAGAGAACTGGCAGCCTGTTACCTGTCATGCGGCCCAGGGGCTCCATCACAGACAGCCCAGCCCTGTCCACAGCGAGGACACCGTTCTCCTTCAGGTACTGTTTCAAGGAGGGATGCATCACTTTCTGGCACACTACAAGGCCCATCTCATCCTTAACCAGCTGCTTCCCCACATTCAGCAACTGGTTCAGCTCTGAGACTTCCAGAGAAATGCCGTGATGGACTGCGACAGTTCCTTCCTCAGAGTTAAAGCCGTCACCTGACATGGACACACTGAAAAGTGCAATCTTGATCGTGTTTGAACCAGTCCTTTTGACAGCAAGTGGTTCTCCCAGTTGGATTTCTGGCGCTTCTAAGAGCAGTCCAGGAAAAACTGCAGAATCCACAACTCTTCTACCTTTCACAGGTATTATCACACACTTCCCTAAAACAGCATTAGTCTCAACATGACATGGAACAGTAAATATAAAAGCCTTTAAAACCAGTGAGGTGAGATGATCAACTTCGGTTTTATTAAGCATGCAAGCAGGTTTGCTGGTTAAAATGCTACGTACCAAACAAGCAAGAGTCTGAACACTGCTAAAATCCACTGACACCCGGCAACCACAAGCCTCAGATTTCAGGTGGTCCATGC
This sequence comes from Chamaea fasciata, assembly GCF_029207755.1. Lineage (NCBI taxonomy): Eukaryota > Metazoa > Chordata > Aves > Passeriformes > Sylviidae > Chamaea > Chamaea fasciata. Next base: position 6,575,028 of record NW_027094088.1, on the reverse strand, counting down.
ACAAACTCAGAAGATGCTTGCTTATTTTAATGACAGTAAAAGGTGCAACGTTCAGGCTCCTGAAATTTTCAATGAAGCCACAGCAAAGAATGGCAGTGAATAAGCCACAGTCACTGAAACGTGACACGTGGTTCCGTACAGAGGCTGTCAGGACACGCAGCACGGGCTGGCTGACGGAAAGGTGCCCCAGGAGGGTTGAGGATTGGGAAGTGGTACAAACACAGCCCCCCACACCATTGTGGAGCTGTTTGAGTCGACCAGCAGGACCGTAGGAAGATTTTAATATTCCACTCAGCACAGACAGTGACTGACTCACTGCATCTCTAGTTAAAGGCTCACTAATAAATAACGGAGGCTTTTTAGCTTCAAGGCGAGACATTTTGAAGGTAAGATTTTAATTCTAACCAACAAAACATTTCATTTTTACTTGGATCTATAATTCATTGCACTTTTAAATTTTAAGAGTGGTACATTTTAATTCTTTGCAAGTAAGGATTATTATCTTCAGTGTCAAACAGTATATATAACATTCGTGGAACTACTCATCACAGCTCTCTTAAAATCAGGCTTAAATCATGTTGCAAAACTGATAAATAGTGACAACAGGAAGCTATTTCATTCTCCACGATCTCTTTTAGCTTCTGAACTAGATTGAGCAGACTTTTTTGCAACAAAGTTTACAAGCATGGTTCCTAAATGGACACCTATAACTGACAGTCCTGCTACAAGCAGAAAATTCTTTCTAATCCAGGAAGTTTTCTTCATCTTTTCTGGCAACAGTCAGAGATGTAAACCTTCAAGCTTAGTTATACCTACAATAAAAACCAAAAAGATATTAGAATAATCTCATGAAAATATTGTATAACTTGACCTATTTTAATTTTCATCAACAAAAAAAAAAAAAAAGCCACAGAAGGATAAATACTGTATCAAAAAATCATTTAGGTTGGAAAAGACCTTTAAAGTCGAGTCCTGCTGTTAACTCCAGCACTGCCAAGCCACCACTGAACCACGTTCAGAAGTGCCACATCTATGCATCCATTAAACACCTCCAGGAATGGTGACTCAGCCACCTCCCTGGGCAGCCTGTGCCAGGGCTTGACAACCCTTCCTGTGATGACACTTTTCCTAATACCCAACCTAAACCTCCCCTGGTGCAACCTGAGGCCGTTTCCTCTTGTCTTTCCTCTTGCACTTGTTACTCGGGAGAGGAGACTGACCCCCACCTGCCTGCAGCCTCCTTCCAGGTGGTTGTAGGGAGCAAAGGGGTTGCTCTGAGCCTTCATTTCTCCAGGCTGAAGAGCCCCAGCTCCCTCAGCCACACTCCTCACGACTCATTCAGCACCTCCATGTCCTCTTTGAAGGGCGGTGCCCCTCACCAGTGCCAAGCAAGGGGACAATCACTGTCCTGGTCCTGCTGGCCACACCACTGTTGGTCCAGGCCAGGATTCCCTTGGCTGCCTGGGCACACGCTGGCTCACGTTCAGCATTCCCAGGAATCTCTGCAGCCACTCCTCCCTGTAGCTCAGCCCGGGGTTGTGACCCAAGTGCAGGACACAGGACTGGGCCTTGTTGAACCTCAATTGGCCTATACATTCTAGAATGCTTTTTTAACTAAGAAAATCTACTAATATGATTTTACTACAAACACAGACAGTGCATCCATTATACCTGTTCATTAACAACTTCAATTCTGACCACTGGTCTACGTTGTTACCAGCAGGTCTGTAAGTAGCAGGGTACCATAAACTTCACTGAATTGCACTGAAGTATCAAAACTACAGAGATATCCACCTGATTTTACACAAGGACAAAAGAACTCAGCAGTGCTTGCCAGGCAACAGAAACAACAGCTTTTGATGCTCAAACAACTTTAAGAAATCTAACTCTAGCTAAGGTTTCTTACTTCAAGATGGCCACAAAAAAAGTCTTTTCAGTTCTTAAAATGGTAAAAATCTAAATCAATGTTTATTTATGGTTCTATGCAAACTCTACACTATTTACACTTGTACTTCATTTTGTTTCGTTCTCTATTGTAATCACCATCTCGACTAGAACAGAATATGTTACTATGTAAAGTCACAATATTTTCTGGGCAGTTTTAAGCCTGAAAGGACACAGTTATAGATCCACTCACAAGAATTTGATTGCGGTCCTGGAGCTTGTTTTAAAATACCTTAAGACATATAATAGCCTCACTTAATTGATCTCGTCATGTGGGATTCAGCAGTCGTTTTTGAGATTTATGATGGACTTTTTGGGTCCATGTAGGTACAAAAAATTAACTCAGTTGCAAAGAAGAATAAAACTCTGAAAGACGGAAGTTAGAACACCAAGGCTGTATCTGTTTGAAAATTCTCAATTAATTCACCTTCTCCCTCAAAGACACAGATACCACTAATTAGGCGACTTACCCCAAAATCACAGTACTAACGCTATTTTTCTTTATTTTTGCGATCGCTTTGCATCATGAATGCCAGAATCCTAGGTTCTGGAACAAAATCCTCTGTTTTCACTTGGAAAATAGGACTGGACTTCTAGTAATACCAGCCCCAGTGCACTAGCCCCAGGCTAGTTCCCATTACAATCAGAACTTTGTTGTCATTCCAGAAGGTTTTAAGACCCATTGCAAACTGGCATCTACCTAGGTAAAGATAATTTATTATTTTAAACATATTCTAGAAATCCTTTTTTTTTTCTTACTCTACAATAACAACACTGAACAGATGAAGCTGAATGTTAATATCTTTAATTGCAGTGCAGCAGATGACTAAAACACCAAACACAAAGCTTTACTTTGTGAACCTAAAAAAAACCCCCCAAAATAAACAAACCTCAATTCAGACATTTTGAAATGTTAATTGCTGCATTTGCTTCGAGCTTTGGCACGCTAAATCTTAAACACAACAAAGCTTTATCTAATTACAAGCACTACTGCTCAGAGGGGAAATATTCGAAGCCCAAGAGCAGGTTCAAAATACACCTTCTCCCCTACAGTTAATAAAATCCAATGAGTAGCCGAGCTCCTAAAGGAATACAGACCTTTTAAACTGCAGGCAAAGCAAGGCGTGATGCTTCCCACACCACTTTACCTCAGCGCAGCTTTGCCCGACCACCTTATGGTGTTCAGAAGCGGCACCAATACGAAGAGAGTAATAAACTGAGCCTCATATAATAAGAAACTGGGGAAAAAACTACCTTCTAGGGGATTTCGCAGGTATACTCAGATTTTATACGGAAATGCCGCATTGTTTTGAGCGGCTATAAAAAGCTGTAAATCGGAGAGGAAACGCTCCTACATCCGGATAACTCCATGGCCCTGACAAGCGCAAGCCGCCCCTACCAACCGCCCCTCCATCGGCCACGGAGCCCTCACAGCCCGCTCCTCCTCCTTCCCCGCCGCCTTGAAGCGCGGGCGGCGGAGGAGGGAGCAGTTCCTCAGGCACAGACCGCGGGCACGGCGCACCTGACACTTCTCCCCCCTCTGGGAGGGAGGAAGCGAGGAAGGTACAACCGAGGAGCCTTCCCGCGGAGGAGAGGACTCACCCGCCCCCTACGCGTTCAAACGCGCCCCGGCAGGAAGAAGAAGAAGCAGCGAAGGAGGCACGACCCCGGAGGTGCCGCCCCTCCCCGCCCGCCATTAGCCGAGCGCAGCGTCACTCGCGGCCCGGGCCCGCCTCGGCCGCTGGCGGCCATTTTGCGTGCGGGCAGCGCGGGGCGGGCGGCGGCGACGGGCGCGGCCATTTTGGGTAGGGCAGAGGAGCGGCGGGAGGCGGCCGCGGCGTGGGGAGGGGTATGGCCGCCTTGTGCCGCCCGGCTCTCGCGGCCGCGCCTGGGCCTCCAGCCCCTCTTTTCTCCTCCGTTAAACCTCTGAGGGGATGCTCGGAGAGCCGGGGCTCTGCCGGTCGGCTCACACCGAGTCTCCCTCAGCCGCTCTGTTCCGTTCTTCACTCCCGCTCAGCCTGGCCAGGCACTGGCTACGCTTAAAAATCTGTGTATATAGCGCTAATTTTTTTTCCTTACATACCTGCTATTGTAGCCACTCCGCCTTACACCTGCGCCTAGTTGCCTGAGGCTTCCTGTGGGCGGGCACAAGTGCCCCGGCCAACACAAATTCAAATGACTTTGTTCCCTGACCTCCGCTTTTCCCTAGCTCTTCTGCTTTCCCGTATTCACTTTTCCCGTATTCACTTTTCCTGTATTCACTTTTCCTGTATTCACTTTTCTTGTATTCACTCCTGTAAGTACAAGAAATACTCCTGTGAATACAGTCATACTTCTCCTGTGTTCACTCTTTTCTCTACTCCTGCAGTCGCTCTCAAGAATATCTCGTTTTATATTCATGTGTTAATGAATGGGTTTGTTTTCAGTTTCCTTTATAGTTGCAGAGTTTATGACCGTAGCCGAAATACAAGTATTTAACGGCTGATCTCCGTGCGGAAAGGAGTATAACTTTCAAAGATGATATAGTAATTTTTCAGTGTTAATTTTGTTCAGCTGTCCCGTAAGAGTTAAGATAATAGTACCTGTTTCTGGTGGCCCTTTGATGCTCCCCAGAACCTCTCCCTCTAGTTCTAGGCATGCTTTTGTCTCATGCTTTTGAAACTGAAATGTTGAGCCTTAAAGGTGAATGGGCAGTTTATGAATGAACAGGTGTGAATAACAACGAGGACAGAAGGTGCTGACCGGCTGGAAAACTATTTTTCAAAGGTTAAGTGGCGTAATTGGCAACAGTGGGCATAGAAATCCCGAATGGCAAATGGGAAGATTGTAGCGTGTCTTTTCGGAACTAGAGATGCTTCACTGGATGTGTGAGTAGCTGAGCATTGCGCTGCTCATCCCAAGCTTAGGATGCACTCCCAGAAACTGACAAGTGCTAGGCGGGAAAGTTCCGAAAGCTCCTCTTTTATGTTGTGATAGTCAATTTCGAACTACAATAGTAGTTAATATCAACTTATCCTACGAAGTTCCTTAATTATCGTTTGTTTGTTTGTTTCTGCCGTTTTCAGGTGCCCCCTCTCCCCGCGTGTGGTAAAGGCACCCGGTGATGGGCAGTGTGTGAAGTTTGCTGCTCTGTCTCCAAGTGTATGCCAGGAGTTTTCAGTTCCTCGTTCCTCCCGAGTCCTGTATTTCCTCACCACAGGAAGCTGCTTTGCTGAGGTAGGATGCTCTTCATCAGCTGGCAGAGGACACTTGAGCTTGCTCTCTGGGTGACCCTGTTTTCTGGCTTCTCCTGAGTATCCACCACTCCATTTAACTCAAATTTAAAAAAAAAAGATATTATGCCACATTATTTTTTAAGTGTGTCTAACTCTAGCTACAGGCAACCTAGGTGTTTAATTCTAAATCACGTCTTTGTGCACCTGTATCAACATTTTAGGTCTTGGATTACTACACATCCCACATCAGGACTTTATATATATATATATATATATATATATATATATATATATATATATGTATATGTATATGTATATGTATATATGTATATGTGTATATATATATATATATGTATATAATATAGTCTTGTGAGGAGGTTTTTCTGCCCTATTTGCTTATCTTCATATATCCTTATGTATGGTTCACTTTAGAGGTGTGCAACATGAGAAAAAGCATTCCATGAGACAGAATCTTGCCATCAAACAGTAGCAGCTGTAGCAGACCTGTATTTTTGGTGTTTGTTTTTTTTTTAAACATGGGAAATGGCGAAGTATTTTGGGGCTAGTTGTTTTTTTTTTTCCCTTGAACATTTGATATGCGTTTTTCCTCATCTTCTGATGTCCTAGTATTGAGTATTTTTTCACCTGTGTCACTTCAGTGATTTCCCTGATGGTTCACACATAAAATATTTTCCTTTTTGTTTTCTGTGGATTTGCTTACATTTTGTCTGTCTGCTGCATTTCCTTTGTCTTATCTTTGTGGTCAGTGCAAAGAATGGGGTAGTTGGCAAACTCCCAAAGTCAGCTTACTCCCAGGAAGAGCAAACTGAACCAAAGCTAACTTGTCTCGTGTGTCCTTTTTATGTTTTTCTTCTATTATTTTCTAAATTGAATTTGGAGGGGATTTCTGCCTGCTAGCAGTCCTCACATGAATAGTATTAGATGTATTGCAACAGTATCATTTGGAGAGTAAATTGTTATCAGAAAGAAATCAGTGATGCCAGGGTAAGTTCAGCTGAATTTACTGCATCACTGAACTGAACTGGGGTGTCTCAAGTGGTCCAGAGCTCTGTTCCTTGCATTGTGTTTCTCAAAATGGCCATCAGTAAAGTTGACAGGATTTAATCTGATAAAATGAAGAAGTTTCCAGGGCTGTTTGGTGCAAGGGAGAATGATGGCACAAGGCATGGTGGTATTCCAGCTTCTGTGTGCAGGACTGTTAAGAATTTTAAGATTAAAATCATATCTGCTATGGTGTGTAGTTGTAAAGTGGGTGTTTATTTTGTTTTGCACTTTTTTGAAGTTAAATAGTGATAACGACTGCATTTTGAAACATGTAATTGTAGTGCCTGACAGAAACACATGTCCCCAACCTGACTCCTGTCCTGAGATTTTGACTGCTCTATCACAGTACTTAATTGAAGTATGCAATGACAAATGTGTACACATTCCTTAATTTTTTTCTATACCATCGCCTACAAATTTGACCACATTTGCCATTTAAAGAGATTAATCCTTTAGGAAACTTTAGATTACAAAAGGCAGCTCGTTGTGGTTTCTGTTGCATTTCATTTATTGCAGACAGCAGCAACTGATTTTCTTTATTTTGAAGCTTGAGCTGTGTTGTTTGGATACTCTACCTCCTGCCACTTTACTGAGACTCTGCTTCACTTGGTTTTCTGACCAATCCAAGTCTCTTTGTTGTCTGTTGGCTCTCTTCCTACCCTCTGTGAAGACAGAATGTATCTTAGTTTTTGTATTCCTGGTTTTTGTAGCTGTTAATTTGGTACCATAGGGCCCATTGCATCTCTCTTCTCAATCCCAACATTGTGGAGTTAGCTGGAAAGACTTTATTGAGTTTAACTTGATTTTCTCCTTTTCTGATAAGTCAGTTTTTGGCTCCTGTATATGTGGAGGATGATGAGCTTCCCAGCTAGCTTCAGTCTGTGACTGTAATTGCCACTTTGGAAAAAACCCTTAGCAATTAATTGAGGGGTTTTTCTCGAGCCCAAGGGAGTGTTCAGCTTCTGGTGCAAATTAACACTTCCTGAGGTACTTGGAATGGTCTGAGGCAGAGTCAGGGGCTGTGCAGCTCAATGTACTTTACTCAGGATCCCAAATTAAGTGATTTAGGTCCTGTTTGGGATAAGCAAGAGAGGAGGATTTCCAAAGTTCACTTTCCTTTTGTGCAACCACCGCAAGATTCAGGTTATGTTGCTTCATGTGTGTAGTACATAATTTTAACTATACATAATGTGTCTATATGGTTGGATACCATAAGCTATGAGAGAAAGAGTTCTAACTTTGTGTTTCCTGTGTTGGATGCAGAGTGCCTGGACAGTTATGAGGTTCACTAAAAGAAACTGACACAGCTAGCTAAGTAATTTTCCTTTAAATAAGAGTTTTCCTTGGTATTTTTTAAAAGCAGAGTGTAGGGTTTGAAGAACAGAAGTCATGAAGTAATGAGCCACAGATGTGAAATTCCTTCTTGATTGCTGTAGAGACCTGAGTGTTTCTCCAGTGCTGATCACTTTTAATTGGTATTTTTATAGGACCAGCTTACACTGACCTATCATGGCATCCAACAAATTTGTCATTAAGGTAAGTAGAATGTCATAACTTAAAAACGAAAATCTGTAGTACTGCTTAGAATGTGTCTGTTGATACTAAAAGTGCATCCTTCAGGCTTCTGGTCATAGAAGCATACTTCATATGAGCTTTTCTCTCCCTCTGGAAGCAAACTTGGAATTGCTGCTTGACAGTTCATGGCAGAGTGTGTCTGGGGTCAGCTGAGGATTAAAATGCTGTTGCTAAAAGTGGTTAGTTGTGCAGTGAGAATTAGAAACTCTGTGAATTCTCAGTAAAGCACTGTTTGCTACCTGAAGTAAAATTTTGGGTGGATTCTTTCCTTACTGTCATCTTGTAATACTATTCATGTACTTCTCAGGTTTAAGGGTTCCTGGTTTAAGGTGTAGCAATGTTCTTAAACTATTTATCACACTTTACATTTTATTTGTTTCTTTTTGCCTCTTTTTCCATTTTCAGGGATTTGTTTCATGTGCAGTAAAATGCCATTGAAGTTCATTTTGCAAATAGTCCCAGACTTTTGGTTATGTGCTGAAGAGCAAAGCTTTTCAAAATTCTGTTTTCTGTAATGAGCATAGCACTTCATAATTCTACTACTGTAACTATATCAGGCAATCAATAAATAAACCTAACTGTGATTAGCACAACATATTATTCTCTTAAAAGTGTTTTTCCCAGGAGTTTTCATAACACAACAGATTTTTCCTCTCTGGGTATGCTTGGAATTTTTTGGAGGGCAGCTACAAAATCCTTCCTGAGTGATCAGGCAGTGGAAGCTGTCGAAGCTTGGTTTTGTGGGTAACCAACCTGTTCGATGAGAAGACCAAGCACTTAATTTTTGTGTGCTATGTGTTCTTTTCCAAGGAAAACTGCTGTCATTTAGTGGGATATTTGCTTTATATTTTTACTGTTTAACAAGATTATAAACCTTCGGTTAACACGATCATATTATTCAGTGCTGCTGAGTTGATAAAGGGACTTACGGGAGAAATGTCTTTGATTTTGAGCACATTTTAGCTGATACTCTGAGTCAGTGCACCACTGATGTGGGTAACAAGAGGAGCTGAGGCTGAAGGCATTGCTTTTCTCAGCTGAGAACTCTTGAAGTCATCAATATTCATGTAAGTTCCCAAGAAAAAAAGTGGTGTGATTTGGAACGTCTTTACTCGATAAAAAGCCTGAAGACACTTGGTTTCTGACCTGCATCATTACAGCTTCATTATTCAGCAAGGATGTGTTACTGGTATTCACTTTGGGCCTTGCAATCACCAACTTTAGCATCCCTGACTGCATGAGCAAGGGCTGGGTCCTCATTGAGGATGTCTGTAGGTAAACAGTATCACAGATAAAGCTTTTGAAAATGCTACTGAAATACAACTTCTTCTTTCTTACAGTATTTGAGAAATGAGAGTAAGTTTTTGCATGTACCAAATGCTGACAATTAACTTGACCTTGACTTGATTGAAATTCACTTCGTGCCCAGATTAACATTTTACTTGTTATGTCAGGGATTTTGTATGTCAAGTTGCACTTCTTTAAATTCACTGGATTTGTGTTTCATGGGAGTATTTTCTAAGACTTTTCAGCTTTCACATAAGTTTTGCAAGGAAGATCTCCATGCAGAAGATTCTCCATTTAAAACTATTCCTGCTTGTCTCTGCAGGTGGAGTACAGAGAATACTATATTCTTTATCTTAGATTCCTTGTGTTTAAAATTGATGGGAGCATTTTACAGAGTCTGAGAATGTTCAGGACAGATGTGCTGGAGCAAGTCCACAGGAGGGACATGAAGGTGATAGAGGGATGGAGCCCTTCTCCTGTGAGGAAAGGCTGGGAGAATTGGAATTGTTCAGCCTGGAGAAGGCTTCAGGGTGATCTAATTGTGGCCTTCCTGTACCTGAAAGGAGCCTACGAGAAAGGAGGAGAGGAGCTATTTAGTAGAGCATGTAGTGACAGGAAAAGGGGCAATGGGTTAAAACTGAAGGAGAGTAGGTTTAGATTAGATATTAGGAAGAAATTCTTCCTCATGAGACCGGTGATACACTGGAACAGGTAGCCAGTAGAAGTTGTGGATACCCCATCCCTTGAAGTGTTCAAGGCCACTCAGAGCCCCATCCAGGCTGATCTGCTCTAGTGAAAGGTGTCTCTGCCCCTGGGAGGAGGTTACAACTGGAGGAGGGATGGCTTCCAAGATCCCTTTTAACCCAAACCACTCCGTGATTCCGTGTTTCAGGTGCCTCACCTCGTCTTCTACATTCTCTAAACTTTTAGTTTTTGTGAACCTTGTGTATGTGAACCTTTCTGATAAGAGAATGAAAAGTGAAGGTTATCAGTCTGTCAAATCTTAGCCGACTATCCAGTAATTAAGTGGAATCCCTCTCTTATTTAACTTCTTATTAGTGCGTGTTTTATCTGCGGATCTCTGCACCCTGGTGTAATGGCGGGTTACTGCCAGTGGGGGGAGCAATTGGTCTGCTTTTGAGAGGCCGTCCTAAGCTTGGCTTTATGGGCAATTAAAAGGGATTGAAATAAACTAATTGACGCAGTAAAATAGCTTTAAACCTTAATACAGAAACTACACTTAGGTTCTAAACACACTTTCTGCACCTACCAAGCAGCTGGATGATACAGACTTGATTTGCAATAGATAATGTTTTATGCAAGTTAATTTGATCATCAATTTTCTATTTTATTTTATATTGGTACTTCATAAAGCATTGCATGGTAAAATACCCCCGGCATATGAATTTAATTAATCTTTCTCTGTGTGTTGCTAAAATATTTTACTGCTGTTCTGAGAAATAAATCTTAACTTTAATTGGTGAGGCTTAAAGCAAAATCTTGAACTCTATATGGATTTCAAAAATAATATCACTAGGGCCTTGTTTAAAACTTTGGACAAAGTAGAAAGAATTTCTCTTCCAGAATTGTGTAAATTGACTTTATTCATGCCAAGCTGCAGAACTAAATATAGTAATTTTTATGGCTGCAATAGAAAAATTTCATTTACTGTTTTGTGCAATTTGTTCATCTGCCAAAGACGGAAGAGTAACTTGTTACTACATTTCAATAGCTCAGCTGAAAGGGAAGCTTTTTTTACTTTGTTTCCTACTTGGAGCACTGTTCTGTCTCCGTTTTGTAGGCCTTAGATTAAGATAATTGTAGTTTCAGTGTTCCCCCTGGTCATCCAGCTCCCTCTGTAACTGATTTTTCAGCGTTGTTGCTCCTTGTTACCAATTTAAATTATTGCAGGCTGGACATGTATGTAACTTTTTAAATCCTTCCTACTAAGTTTTTGCTTGCTTTAAGTGGCAAGTTCATTTGAAACAGCAAGCAGAGCCTTTTTTTTAATATTGGGAACAAAGACAGAAGTACTGGATATGATTGGACAGGAAAATGACAGTGGGATTGTAATATAATCAGTTTGTGTCCTTTGTTTTTTTACATTGAGGTATCCTAATGAAATCATTAAGATACTGAATTATAACCAAAGGCGTCCTAACATCTGTCTTTTGAATCTTAGGGATGCTCCATGAAAGAAAGCGTGTGTAGCAAGAACATTGATTATAGGCTGGAGCAGCAGGTAGAAGGAAGTGGAAAGCCATGTTCCTGTCAGACAGTGTCCCAGGATGGACTGACAGCTCTGGCTGGGTCATTTTAGGGTCTGCTCACACACCTGGGGATTGTCTTGGGTGTGGAATAACAAGATAAGAATTTATTTTGAAGTTTATTTTGATATTTTTGATGTTTTCTTTTTTTAGCTACCAGTTGAAATGTAATACAGTGACAGGACATTGGCGAAGATTTTCCCACCAGTTGTGCCCATCTGGGTGATTCTTAGGTGACATCTCAGAGGACCTGACAGATTGAAATTCACATTTCTGTGAAATGTGTCCATTGAGTCAGCTGATCAACATTCCTGTAAATATATGGTTAAGCCATAATATTTTTGTGAGAAAGTGACATGTTTTCTTCTTCTCCGGAGTTGTTTGGAGAGAAAAAAAAAACCTGTGGAGATGAGTAGGTTTCCTTACCTGATTTTTTATTTATCTCTAATCCCATATAGTGAGTGATAAAGGATAACAGATGTGTTTACTGCTATATTAACTCCACAGATACAGGAGTGCAGTGCTCTCAAGTGGAGAGCAAGGATAAGGAATGCTGTTTGTACTTAAAGTCAATTTTTATGTATTGTGACTGCTCAGAGTTATGAGACTGATTCTGCAGCTGCTTTTTTGTGTACATAGTTGGGAGTGTGTTAGCATTCTGAGTTTTGGTTTGAGAATTAGGGGTTTTTTAGAGGGTACTTAGCTAAATTAACAAATAAATACAGTATTTCTGATGTTCTTTTCTCCTTCACTGCAAAATAAAGATATTTTGTTTGTGAAATTCCTGTCCTTAGAATACTCACAAATGTTTCAATAGAAACATGCTAAGATTAGGTTTCTGTGATTTAAATAGAATTTTCTAAAATATTCTAAAACTGAGGTACTGGTGTTCTCCGAACAGATTAAGGGTTGTTGAGTTTTACATGTGTGTTCTTATATTTGCTGTTTGGGTCTTCAAAAATTAAGAAATAGTTATGTTGACCATTAAATAGGGGTTTTCTAGGGATGGAGCTTTCCTGAAGTGGTATTGCTCAGAACAGCTGGAAATACAGGTGGTTGAAATTGGTATTATCAAGCAGCATCACACTTCACTCAGCTGTCATATTTGTTTCTGTATAAATGGATAAAAGAGGATACTTGTCTAAAAGGGCTTAGAAGTCTTAAAGAAAATGATGAAAAAGGGGCAGGAGGGAATGTGATTTAAAATAGGAAGTGCAAACAATAATAATGGCTGTAGGGACATCTATTTAGTTCTCTTTCTTAATGCTCCATTTCATTCCCAATTTCATGGGACCAGATATGGAATGGCTAAAGTGATGAGTAAATAAGTTCCAGAAGAAACAAAAGAGGAAGTTGGGAGGTGGAAGGGGGAGGAAAATTAAGTGTACAATATAATTCTAAATCTCCTGGAGTCAATGGAAGTTTCCTCACTGACCTCAGAGGATTAATTTTCAAGCCTAGGGAAATGATGAGTGGATGAAGAGTTGAGAGATTAAAGTGTTAGCAGAAGGAGAAAGGAATAGGAAGCCAGAGGGATAAACAACAATAGTGGAAACACTGCTTTCACGGGGATCACTTCAAATAAGGAGTAAAAGGATCATTCGACTTGCATTATTTCTTTTGGTAATTCAAATCTGATTAGTTTTTAAAGTACCACTTGTGCATGAAAATCAGGTTTTTTTGCTAACTGTGAGCTCTGTACTGCTGTGGCAGTGATATGGGATTCTAAGTACCCAGCATACTAAGTAATGTGTTATTTCTTTAATCCAATTAATTCAAAGATGTGAGTTCCATGATACTTGCCGTGTGCTTTATTCCTGACCAGCACTACCAGATTTTTACACCTCCACTGTTCAGCTTTGTGGAGATCCTGGTGGTGCTGCCTGCTTGACCCCAGAGTCCAGCCCTGAAGGAGGAAAGGATGGGAAACTTAGAAGCAGACTTGATTCTCCCTGAGTCCAGCAAAACATGAGGGCTTAGCAGTGATGCTGCATGGGGTCACCAAGTGTCTTTAGGTCCTGGGAGAGGCTTCAGCTTATGCTGTAGGTGAAATTCTTCAATTCTTTCCAGTGGGTTCAGATGGAGGTTAGTAGGCTGGGAGGTGAAGAGAGCCATGTTTCATGCAGTACCTGCCACAAACAGTTTCATGATGCAGGGATGTAGATTTTGCTCTTGATGTTATGATAGTGAAAATTTATTATAATGGTTTTTTGGTAATTTTTCATGTAGCCTCCTCTTACTTTGGACAATGCGGATGGATTCTAGTATGTGGGAGCAATCTGAATGTTTGATGTAAGAGTGTGTTCTGACAGGACTGTGGAGTAAAGGGGAAAGGAGTGACTGACAACACATTTTTCTTCTTTCCTGATGTTTCGTCCATGTAGTTCACAACTTCCTTAAAAGGCATCTACTTTTTAATAGCAAAATTATTGCTTAGTTTCAATTCTCAAATAAAAGCTTTATTTCTGGCCATTTTGTGTTCCAGTCTGGGGACATTTTGTGCTCCCTGCAGCACTTACTCAACCGTGACTTTGCAGTATTTCTCTTGAGTCAGGAGCCAGACTTTGCCTTTAATGGTCCCACACACAACATTTCATTGTTGTGCTGCAGTCATGGCTGTGCACGGGCACCCATGACGCTCAACTATTGTGAAAACCCTTTAAACTGCTGATAAAATGATGACTCATGGTCACCTGATGAAAACAGATTCATTACCATGACTCCAGAAAGTTTAGCTCCCATGGAAGTGTTTCACTTCCCACACTAGTTCTTCTAAAAGAGATGATGTTGCAGTTATTTTCTAACAGTTGACAGCTGCCCAATTAAGTGCGACAGCGTGGTTGGCAAAAACTGGAATTCCAGACTTCTTTTAATAATAGTTTAAGGAACTAAAATCTGTATGAGCTGTGAAGCAGTCACCAGCATTCTTCACAGTGTTACTTGGAGTGATTTCTAATCAAATTATACATTTTGGATTTAATTTACCACTACTGAATTAAGTTCTTTTTACAGTGGATCTGACCCAAACCTCACTGGAGTCAATGGGTTTTGGATCAGAGCCTGTAGGAGTATATTGGTAGCATGCTGTAGCTTAACTAAGGACATGCTAATTTATTCCATAAATGGTCTTCCTCAGTCCAGTTTATCTCTGGTTTTAATGTATTGTGTTTGTCTGTCATGTCAGTGTGTAAGGAAGTTAGGCTGGGAAAATATGGAAAAGTAATACAGCCAAATAATAAAATATAAATTGATTTTAATTCCAGTACGAAATGAGTAAAATTAAATCCTCTGCATTGCTGACTTGTGATTCCCCAGGGACTGTGACAGGATGGGTGAATTAAGATAGAAATATGAAAAAAACCTGTTACATTAGACTTGGATGTGTATGATTTTATGTTATAAGGCAGAAAAGTTCTCAACAAGAATTTGAATGTAGGGTAGTGTGGGATGGCTAATTCACTCTTAAATGATCGGGTGTTTGGTGAGTTTTGTCCTTATCTAGTTTCCCTCTTGACTGAATATACTTCTGATACACAATGCTTAAGAACATCACCACATTAAATTACTCCTAATGTGTATGATTGAAACTTGCTACAATAATGACTAATATAAACAGATGTTGACGAAGTAATTCATGCTTTAAAATTTAACATGCAAGCTCCCACGTGTTTGTTTGTTTTTGTTTTTTTTTAGTTACATCTTCACTTCTGCTTGGGTTTTTTTCTCATTTATTTTCCAGCTGACTCATTTTAAACTTAAATGGTGAAGATCATGTATTTATTTTGTGCCAAAAACTTGTCTAGGTTGAGAAAGAATGGTCTCATCAGAATTGAAAATTAGCTTTAGGTATTTAAAAAAAGGTAGAAATAAGATAGATTTCTTGGCTGTTTTAATATCAATCATATAAGCTTTGTCAATGAATTATGTATGGAAAGTGGTGGCTTATTTGTGTGGTGGTGTTTGTTTTCTCCCTGAATACCTCTCCACCATTTTCATTACCACAAGCAATGTTGTAATGGAAAGGCAAAGTGTTGCAGATTTAATAAAGAAATTAAGTAATAACATTAAAAACCCGTTTGAAATACAAGCCCCCAAATGGAGTGAAGAGGTCTTGACTGAGAGAAGAAAACTCTCACTGCAGAACACAACTTCTGTACAGTGTGTCTGAACTGGGGCCTTCTGCTGTGGTGTGGTGGTGTTTTTTACAGAATCTGTTTACTTCTGCCTTTGTGTGATGTTGCTTGGCCAAATGAAGGAAAGAATAATCACCTTTCTACAACCCACAGGAGTCAGATCAGCTGTGTGTGTTCATTTACTCACACAGAGATGTGGGGAGTGAAGGTGGCTCTTGCCAAGCCGTGGTGTCTGGCCTGTCACATGTGAAACTCACCTGTTCTTTATTTCCCTGCTTCAAGGAGTGCAGTGCTCTGAATGATTCCTACAAGAAAGGCAACTCTGCCTTCTCTGCCTTCTTACTACAAAACAGTCCTTGTAACTAACTGCAAGTTTTTCACTTGGGAAAGTGGGAAAAAGTAGTTTGTGGTCTAGAACATGTGCTGATGTTTTGAGCCTAAGTCTTCACTTCTGTGATTTGAGTGTTTTGCTGTTGGCTGTGTACGCTTTGCTAGGGAAGTAGGGTCCATTTATGAAGCCTTAAGGGCAAGAGCCATCTTTCTTGTGTTTGTACTTTTTTGTCTTTGACTTTCACTTCAGGTTCTTTGCTGTTTTTGTTATAGGTGTGTTTTACAGACAGATCCTCTTGCAGGAAATCCTGAATCTCCATGCTTTGGCAAAACAGAGATTTTATTCCTTTTTCTGTGTAACTTGCCATGTGCTATGAGATAGCATTTGACTGGAGAATCACTGTAAAAATGTTGCATCAAAGCTGGTCGGAGAATAATCAGTTGTGAGTCTCGAGGGAGAGTGAGAACAGAGATAAGGAAGAATGACACAGTGGTTTCCACCCAAGAAAATGTGTCATAGCCACAGAACATTTTCTCAGCATTTTCATATCGTTGATGACTGAGGTTTGTGAAGTTACTTCAGTAATTCTATCCTCATTTTACTCTAAAAAGTTATGCAATGAGTGAGCTGAACTAAGCTCTGTTCTGTGAGCAAGGTCCTCTTTGCACATCCCTGCTTAGTTTCCAGGAATTAGTGTGATGCCTGGCATATCTGACACCACTCAGCTGGGGAAACAATAGTTTATATAAAGTATAGTTAAATGCAGCCTTTCAAGCTTGAGCCAATATTCTCCTGTTGTAAACTCTGAGGATCGTCTTTGTTCATTGAATATCCCAGTGATTTAATAGCACTCATAGTGGACCAAATATACATGGCTGTGGTTTATCCTGCTTTGTATCATACAGATAAAGGCTGAGAGAAAAGCAATGTGTAGATCTGAGCAGAAAATATTTGCCGAACTGAAGAGTTGGGAAAGAGCTAACTCTTGGGCCATTAAAGAGGATCTGTTCAATGCCAAGATCCTAGGATGTGACAGTTAGGAAGGTCATGCAGAATATAACTTTCCCTCCTTTATTTTGACATTCCTGTTGCATAAAAATAGGAAGGAGAGACGTTTGAGCTGGACCAGAGTGCGCTGCCCTGCCGTAATAAGGTAATCTTCAGCAGTGGAAAACAAACCTACAAAGAGTTATTCATTCCCTTTGTTGTATTGTCTGCAAGTCTCTGGTTCTCATTTGCCTGGGTGTTAAATTGACACAGTCACAATCCATGGTTCAGGGAATTTATAAACAACTTGGATGATAGGATTAAGCCTGACACATCAAAAGTTGAAAATGAAACCCATAATTTAAAAAAAAGCAATCAAACATCAACATATTCTCATCTCAAACAATAACTACAGAGTGTTTGGAGCATAACATAAGATAGCTGAATAAAACAGAACAGTGGTTAAATCATTGGCTGCCATGGGTAGAAGAATAGAGAAACATTGGTTCATAGATTTCTTCAGAAAATTAATAGAATTTGTCACTAGTTTTAAGTGATTATATGTCAATTTATGTGTGCTTCAGTGAATTGAATTGAATATTTAATTTTGCTTTTATTTGGGGGAAACAGGGTGGTGTGTAGAGATGACCTCAAAGGAGAAAAAAATGCTAAGGAAAATGTGTCTTTGTCTCTATCCCTTCACCCTGATAATTGGCAGGAATTTTGATTTGTAAAATATTTGGAGGATACAACTAGGGGTACTTTTTGATTATGAACTGGAAAGAGATTTAATTACAGATGCTCAGCATATTCTACATAGCTCAGAAAACTCTTTGCTAATTTGAAGCCGTTTTCTGTAGGGTTATTAGAGATGGTTCATTTGTTGTTGCTGTTTTGGAGAGGCCTACATTATTAAGCATGTAGGAACTGTTGGGATTTAATCTGGTTTTGTGAATTCCTATTTGAACTATGATACAGATTGTGGAAAGGAAAAATCCAGTGACGAAGAATACAATAAAAATAAAAAATTGTAAGTTCAGAAGTTAAATGATACTCAGATATTGTTAGAACCTGCCTTTTTAAATCTTTTGCGAGCATCAAGAAATCACACAGTATTTCAAGCTGTACACCTAGAAGACCACTTAAAGCTCTCTTGTTGGTAGCCAGTGCTGTCACAAGGTGAGGAAACTGTTTTTCATATACCATTATGGGGCAGCATTCACACTCCAAGCAGAGAAAATAAAGCTGGCAAAATATAATTTCCGGATTTGTAAAGTAGGCCAGGGTATTTGAGCTGTGACAAAGTGTTAAGAGTACCGGTGATGATCACACTCTTAAAACCTAACAGAATATTTGATCTTCACTGTGGACTGCAAATCTAAAACTAGTTTAGAAGGAGAGAATGCTTCAAAGATTTTCTCTACAGAGATACTGGTGACTTTCTCTTGACATAAGTGGTAATTTCAGAAAAGGCAACATAACGGTACTTAAGAAGGTAAGCTTGTTCACCAGAGCATCTAATCTGTAGTACTGCCCAAATCCAAATTATCTCTGCTGCTGCTGGCTGCCATCATATTAGTACTTGGTTTTGAAATACCCCTTCTTTCTCGTTGGATTGCCACAAAGATTTGGAGCTTAGGCCCTGATCAGCAAGTGGCTTGCTCGTTTCTCTCATTTGACCATCTGCAAGGCAGTTCAGTGACCCTCAAGATGTTTAGATTAATTCCCTTGTGTGCTCAGTAATGCTTTGGATCTCTTCAAAATGTCCATATGCTACTTGTTTAAAAGTTAAAATAGTTAGGCATTAGTCCAAATCAGCAATGTTTTGTAGTTCTCTTGTGGGCTGTGTGATGGAGGTTCCTGTGTATTTAGGGTAGGGGTTCCAGTTTTTTCCACAAAGTGAAAACATTATGAAAATTGTCTTCATTGAGGGTTCATTCTCAGCAGCAAAGATCTCCCTTGCTCTTATTGTTATTGCTGTTTACAGCAGCACTGCAAAGAGGCTTAAAAATCAGACAGAACTAGAGAAGGGAGTAAAGTGACAAGTGGCAGGGTCAGGGAACAGGCTGTGGAAGGTCTGTCCTACAGGCTGGGAGCAACTGTGGCATAAGCTGTTACCTGCATGACTGCTGTTGAGTTGCAGGGGAGTCTGGATAACTTTTTTAATTGCGGATAAATGCAGATAATAAGCGTAAAAATGCAAAAAAATTGCCATTAACTTCCTGAGGAACAGATTGCACATGAACAGGTGCTGGGATTGGAATGAGTACTCTGCTACCTGAAGAGAAAGGCAATCTGCCACTGAATGCTTGTGTGTTCTGGAGTTTCCCTCTGTGACTTCCACAGGAAAGTTTTGCAGTTTGGCATCGTACAAAATAAATTCTCAGGCTTTCCTTTGTTGTTTGCAGCTCTCTTCAACAAATCCACTAATATTTCTGGCCTAGAACAAGAGCTGAATGTTTACAAACAACTCCACACTAAAGAAATGTGTAGCATAATGCTTTATTTACCAAAAAATATGGGTTCCAGCAGCCAGGCTCCAGTAGGCAGGCTGCCAGGCCAGTAGAGCTGTGGAAATCCTGTAATGCTGCTTGGGTCTTCCTCCCTGGGACACTTCAGCCAAGGAGTGGAAAGTGGGGATAGTGCACTGCACTCCTGCCTGGTTACAGAGCCATGCTGCTTCCTCCAGGAAGCTCAGAAGGAGCCCTTTCAAGGGTCATTTACAGTTTGTTTTTGCAGTGAATTACCCTCCATACGAATTTCTTTTCTGTTGGCTACTTGAGCGTTTCTCTAATTTGGGAAGTGTACTTTTAAAGACTTAAGGTGACATGTTTATTTTTCTTAAATGCTTATGGAACAGAAACTCAGCCTCATGAGGGATGTGTGTCCCAAATGGAGTTGGAATGATCCCGCAGTGTTAATTCTGTTCATCCATTATGTTCCTGATGTTTTTTTTTCCTCTTCTAACTTTAATCCTGTACTTTTAGAGAACAAGCTGTTTTGAAGGACTTTGCTTTCTGTGCACATATTAAATTATCAATAGGGTGTAAGCATGGGGAAAACTTTATAGATTATTTCTCCTTTCCCCTTCACCTTCCCACATATACAAATGAACAATAGGACCAGAAATCTGCCTCACACCTTTGGACAGATGCATTCTTGATACAACCTTGTGCTTTCAATCCTTTTTTTTTTTTTTTTTCCCTCACTGAAATCTTAAGAATTTCAGCCATGGGTAGTGATGTTCACAGATAGATGCTGGAAGGATGAGGGTCTCTGCTTTCTGTTGCTGGCTGTGGCAGGAAGTGTCAATTAGTGTGAAAAACACTGAGAGTTCTTGCATTGAGTGATTGAAGTAAATATTTTTTTTTTTGTTTATTCTTCATACTTGCCTTTTAAAATTGCATGTTTGCAATGATTGCTAGACACAGGGAGAGGGAGGGTGGGATAGTTTGATACCCTTTATGTTTGGTACTGTTGGCAGTCCTTAGCTGAGTGCAAATGGTAAAGCTACTAATTGGTCTCCATGTAGTACAGGGAGCTTGCATCTCCTTAATGATTTCACAGCACTCCTTCCTCTGTAAGGCTTTGCTTTTTATTAAAAGGAAAAAAAAATGTTGCAGGATATTTTTCCAGTGATTCTTAAGTAAACTTATAACAGTAATTTGTAGCAAAATTCAGCCAAGAATCAGCAGATTGGAGGTTTAAGACAATTATGAACTAGAGTTGTGAGATATTTTATGCTTGTATGAAAATTAGAGTAATTTAATGCATTTTATGTGATAATACAAGTGAAATTATAATTTCAGAATGTCTCGGCTTTTAGCAATTACAATGTTTATTTTTCTTCATTTCTTGATTTTTTTTTTTCCTTTCTAAGCAATGTAAAGGGAAGAAAACCTAATTTTTCTGTGGAACAAGTCCTCTGTTTGCTTTTAGAAAAGCTTTGTTCCAATTTTTTTTTTTATTAATTACTTTTAGAAAAGCAAGTAAAAACTTTGTATGTAAGTACATATATGCTCATTTTCAGAAAGTCAAATCTCAGTGCTTCTAATATTTGCAATCTGGGATTGATTGTAAATATAAGAGGTTATTTCATGCTGCTTCTCTTTATATTCATGGTTATGATACTGAAATGTTAAGACCACACACAGATAACAAGATCTCCAGCCACTTATGCATGTAAACAGTCTGGCTTTTTACAAAGTGGAAAAATATTTCTTGTGCAGTATTTTTAACGTGATCAGCATGTTAAGGCTTAATCTGCAACTGTGTCAACATTTCTTTGGCTGTAACCATTAATTCTGTAGCCTCTTGATAATATGTAAAATGTGAGACTGGTTTGTTTACTACTGGGATTTGTCAGCAATTACTGTCTGCATTTAGCTTAGTGCTTTCAAATATATAATAGATCAAAGAGTTATTTTGCATCATCACTGCGGTTTTAGTAAAACAAAGGACCTTTTTTTTTCACCCAAGCTGGCTTTGAGACCTTCAAGGGCCATTGGAGCAATAATTTTCATAAATATTGTACTTTTATCTGTTTGCTATTGGTAGGCACAGGTACAATACATTAAATAACTATCTGTAGCTACTGTTTGACAGGAATTTAGCTATAGGCACCAGAATGTTCATCTGTTTGAGCCCCAGTTATTGTGAGACCTGGCATGGCTTCAACATAGGTGGGAATTTTTGCTTTGCTTTTTTTTATGTAATTAATACATGTTTTCAGCTTTCTTCTTATCATCAGGAACTGCAAGTGCAAGTGGTCGTGTGCAATATTAGCTAAGTGCCATATCATTTTCGTCACAAAGAACTGAGGATTACGAGTTCTGATAGACAAGTTCTTTGTATGGAAATGTATATATGGAGCTAATTAAGAGTAAGATGGCATAAAAGCATTTTAATGGACAACATGTCTGTTCAAGTAATAAATATTTGGGTTTATATAGTGCCTTTATCTCTGTTCTCAAAGATAATTTATTAACATGTTTATGAATTTAGTTTCAATGTATTTTTGAGGTTTTGCAAGTAACAAAAAGAGCAAACTCCTGAACTTATGAGATAAATGTGCAGAACTTTGGTAAGGTTGGTTTTTTTTTTTGTTTAGGTAGAACTAGGCTGTAAAGTCAGTTAAACTTACCACTGCTCCTCAGAAGATTGCCATTAATTCATTCTGTGATCTCAGGGACACTTGCTTAAAATATTTCACCCAAGCTTTTCCTATGACTTTGTACAATTCCTAAGTGAGTATTTTATTTAAGAGATAAAAATAATGGCACACCAATCCATGAGACTGACTTTAAAAATCTCGACATGCAGATACTGTAATATGGATAAGGGAAATTACTGGGGGAGCTCAGTTTTAGGGGATAGTCAGCTGACAGAATAAGCTTTTATATGAAACTCTTAAAAGGCAAACTTACGTTTTTAAAGTCATTATTATAAAATATTTAACAAATGTGTCAATATTACTGCAGGAGATTAAGAAAGCTTGCAGTTTGTAGATCACTATCTTTTTATTTTTGACGCTTAAATGTTCTCTGCTGCTTCAATTTTGTTGCCTTTTCTAAGCACCACTCAAACCAGATGTTTTGTTAAAATTTGAATTACTTTTTTGCCCAGTAAAACCCTGAGATACTGTTCCCCTAAGCAGCATATGAACAAAGAGAATCGATGTGTTTCATCATTGCTGATCTGCTGTCTGGCCCAGTTTCACTTCCTTTGATGAAAAAATGATAAATGTAAATTACAAAGTGAGGCAGCAAAATGATCTCTATCAGTTAGTTACAACTGAATTCTTGATACCAGTTCTATTTTCCAAAATTTTAAGCATTTAACCTAAATTATGAATTTCGTGCTGAGAATTTGTTTGGTAAAATAGTTGAATTTTTTACTCTTTTTTTTTTTTTTCTTCCCCCTGCAAAGGTGTTATTTTGGATGTATCTACCAGCTATGTATCCAAGTCTTCTGCATGGTAACAAATCCCAGACTTTAAGAAGCAGCAGTTATTTTAAGTGGAGCTTTGTGATGAGCCCTTTGCCCTTGGTTTGGATATCTCCCCACCAAGTTACACACCTTTGGGAAAATCAGTTTTTAGGGTCACTTTTGCTTTAGGAAAACCCTCTACTGAGAGTGTGAATCTCCTGTGATCTTGGTGGCCCCTGCTGCACTAGAGATGTGAAGAGGGGAGATGGAGCCTGTGCAGTTTGAAAGTAAAGAAGAGAAACGGTGGGATGATTTGTTGAAACGAAATAAAAATAACGAGAACAAAACAACAGAAAGCAAATAACCTGCTGAATATCCTTGTTGTTTATGGAGCAGAGCCTGGGGGTAGCTGGGCTTACAGGGATATTCAGTAGTTTGTGTGAGAAGCAGAGACTGATGATAGGAGAGCAGTGGAGCAGGAGTGAGGACAAAATGAATGCTGGATGTCAGTGCTGGAGCAGGGATGTGCAGGCAGTGTCAAGCTGAGAACTGGACTAAAACGTGTAGAGAAGATTAGAAACAAGACAGGGTATGGAACAGCAGGAGTAAAACAGGAATTAATAGTGGCTTGAAAATGAGATGAGGATTAGGAGTAGTAAATAATACTCAAATTGCTGGAAAACCTCGAGTGGCAAGATTAATTGGTTGAAAAACTGTTTTCAGCCACTTGGAACAGGGATGAGATGAGGAATATCCGCATGCCAGAAAGTGTAAATTTTGAGGGATGATGGGCACAATTGTCTGTTTTATGTTTCGTGTTCCCCTTTGCACCCCAGAAGGGGAACCTAAGGCCCCTGAGGTGTCACAGAGTTGGCAAAATGTTTTATCCTTCCCCAGCACTAATCCAAAGAAAGGCTGACGGTTTACTGCGCGTTAATTGTATTGATCCAGTCGGGGGAGATGTCTGTGGGGCTTCCAATCCTGCCCATTTCCCTGTGGGAGTCAATGTGTCGCCAGATGGCAGATTTTCCTTAATCAGTTTTCCACCTGCCCTTTCCAAGGTCATATTCAGAGACTGTTTAACTTTATAAATGTACTTGCAGTCATCAAGGAGCACATGGGGTGTCCTTGGCCTTTTGGGGAGTCCTTCTGCAGGACATTGTGATTGTGTTTTATCATAGCACTGCTTTACTCTGTCCATTTTTATACAGTCATGTAAAATAGTTCATACAGAAAGGGTGTATTTCTCATGACAGCTTTTAAACACTTGTGTATTTGCCTGAATTTTTTGAGGAATATTTGGTTGGTAAAACTGAAGTTTTGTTGTGGGTTGTTGTTCTTCAGTGTTTTTCTGAAAACCTAATGAAGGGAGGTTGAAGGGCATATTGAAAAACTTGAAAGCCAGCAAGATTTGGAGCATCTAGCACTCCTGCCATGTTATAATCATTAATATTAATGAATTAAAATGTTTAGACACCCTGTTCTCAATTGTTCTCTTTGATGTTAATTACATTACAGTAGATCACGAGTTCATTCTTCATATCAGGCAAATAAGGAAATATTTCCTCTTCATTTACCTGTGTCCCTTAGCAACACAGTAGGTCTTATTCATTGTTGAATAACGTGTGTTTTTTGCTGCCTTTGCTATATACAAATGCTTGTCTTTCCATCTTTTTAAAAAGCCCTGAGTGGAACTTTGTTATTAATTCAAGCAAAGAATAATACAAAGATGTGAATATATGGCCATAGGTGACTACAATGAAGCTTCATAGTTTTCTTGGATGTGTTAAAGCCAAGTCTTTTTATTTTTCTTTTTTTCTTTCTTTTTTTTTCTTTCTTTTTTTTTTTCTTTTGTTTTGTCTTGCTCTTATTAATGTGAGTCAGATGAAATGGATGGTGTGATCACTTGTTCCTGTCTCTGTTGTTCCTGACATCCAGGAGCTGTAATCTGTCATGTGCTGTCATCTCTGTTCCTTCATTCCTTTTACCAAAGACAGTTGTGCAGCTAGCGTACTGTCAATTTTTTAAATTAAAAAATGAGCTGTTGCTTTCCAAAGGTTAATTCCCTCTCCATCTGTAAAGTAGGTGTGGTTTTTTTGGTTTGGTTTTTTTCCCCTGTTGAAATTCGTGGGGAAAAAAAGAAAAAGTAGGTTTTTAAAACTTAGTTTATCCAGGGTGCTCTTTCCTATGTGGCTCTTAAAAAAGATGCAGACTTGTAGGGAGTGAAATCCCAGCCATGGCTGTTCTAGCTCTGCAGATACTGATAAAGCTCCTTAGTTGGCACAGTCCTGTCTTTGGTAGGTGATTTTTGCAGCATGTGAGGCTTCGTCCTTTGGTTTTGCTCCTGTGGTTTTCACACTTATAATTGTATGAAAGGGGTGGGTTTTGTAACCAGTGAAATCACATTATATTTGTAGCATCTGCTGTCATGTATTTTAATATAAAATTCCCGACTTCTGGTAGGCATTGCTTAAGTTCCATCAGAAATGTTAGTGCTGTATACAAAGAGGCCTTTCTCCTTGTCAGCCTGCTCGCTTGAACACAATGGATTTCCAGTGGAGTGGGTACAGGTGACTATTGTACCAGGAAGGAAGGAAACTTTCTGCCCTGTAATATGATCCATCAGTTGGAGAAATATTTCACAGATCTGTTTATCTGCTGCCTGCACAGGGTAAATCCTATTGCTGCATTGCCTTTAGAAGAAAGGGGAAGTCTGTTTCCTACAAATGATCTTGAAATTCATGCATGTGGTTTTTTTTGCTGTTGAAGCTGATTGCAAAGTTTTTAAATGTTAAGAGTTGCATGTTTTCTGGGATTTTTGTTAATTTTATTTGACTGTTTGAAAAAATTAATCAGGAATGTAAAACTGCTACTGGACCTACAAGCTTAAATATACTGAAGGATAAGTTTTGTCCACAAGTACCACAAATAACCATCTCTGTGTCTGTAAACTTGTTCTGCATCCACGCAGAGCTGTTACAATAGCAGAGTCTGACCATGTCTTTTAAAAATCTGTTGTTTTCCATTACTTCTATTATTTGCAATATCCTTTGTTTTATCGAGATGGATCATTAATGACATTTTTTAAAAATACTTTTTTCTTAAGCATCTGTATCAAGAAGTACATACAGAAACCTTTATTATCTTAAAAGAGACTGTGAAAACAAGGTAATTCAACATAATGCAGCATTATAAAGGCTGCAGCCTTAAAATCTGCTTTTGTATTATGTCAAATGGATCTTTAGTTCTGCTGTTTCTATGAGTGAAAGTGCTGTTGGCAGGTAAGGTTTACAGCTCTAGATTCGTGGAGAATTTTCTTCTAAAATTCCAATTCTAACATTCTTTCTTGTAATATTGAACTGTAAGGATATTTAAAGCAGTTACTACCTAATTTCCCATGCATAATGAGTGAAAGCACTGTTTGAAAACCCCTGGGAAGCAGACCTAAATACAAATCTTGTACCATCAAAACTTTAGTGGACTCTGGCAGGTTACATTTCTTTCATATTTCTGTGTCTCCTTTGAAAGAAAAACTTTCCCAGATGGTCATTGCAGGGTACTGAATGAAACCAGTAATTTTATGTAAGCATGTAAGTTCATAGCCGTGCCAAAATTCCTTATTTGGGTGCTGGATTCTTTGCAGAGGGTTTGTTTTTTTTCTTTTTTTTTTTTTCATTTTTATCTCTACGCTGTTAAATGAAGGCAGGTTGCGAGGGTAAGATTATCTGCAAGGTCGCAGAGAAACTTAAGGCATGATGGGCACAGGATCCTTACTGAGTTGGAACTAGAAATAAACACACAAAGGGAAGGATAGGGCCATACTGATAGTTATAAATTAAGTGTCAAGGTCTCAAATCAGGGAAGGGATCATCAGAATTTATAAAGTTCTATTTATATAGTCCATTCTCCTCACTTCAGACATCTGTTAGTGGTTATTGTTTGAGTGACCACCATGTACATTATACAAAAAGGAATGCGTTTTTTGTAAGATCTCTGCTAATGTGGCAGATAAAATCCCAGTGTTTGATAGCAGTGCCAAAGGGCAAAGAGGTGCTGAACAATATTCCTCATCTTTACCATAACTTTCCTTCCTGGAAAAACAGGCTTTGACAGCGGGAAAATGAAGACTGAGATAAGGAGAGGTGGAAAGAGGCTTGGGAACTGAGAGTGATATAGACCAGAACTTGAGCAAGCAGGGAAAAAAAGTCCTCTCTTAGGCTGATGCACCAATATTTTATTTTTTGTTGTTGATTACAAATAGGAGTTATATCTCCATGCTATGGCAATAAATCAAAAGGACTAGCAAGCTAAGGAACAGTTGTTTTTGTTGGCATGGAGTGTAATCTGGGCCTAGCTTTTATATCTCTAGCAGCTGATTGTTACTTTGCGTAAAGTAAAATGCACTGGTTTTATAAATGCAAATGCTGCATCAGTCTCAACATTTCATTTTTCAGAGGAGCAGTATTGGAACTGATGATAATGATTTGCTTACCCCTCAGGAGAGATGAAGCAGCTGACAGTGATGGTTGTCTCATTTTTATTGATTCTGGGCATAAAGTTTCAGTACAGCAAGCAGGGAAGTTTGTTGCCTTTAAACTCTGTTTTTTCACCCTTGGAGAGCTAAGCAGGTGGATGCAGGTTATGGAAAATTAGGTGTGCTGCAGACATGTTAAGTAATTCAGTTTTAATTTTCCATTTTAACATCTTGCTGGGTAGACACAAACATTGCAATTAAGCAAGATTGAATTCAGCCAGGTGACATCTTAGATACCCAGTAATAGATGGCAGAGCTGAATTTATTGAGCTGCTTTGGGCTGTCAGTTTTACTGTAGCCCCTGCCTGTTTAGAAGATGCATTAAGGAGGAATTTTGACCTTGGCAGGGGTGGAGAAAGTCTTGAATTTTGAATTCAGGAAAAATTTCATGGAAAAATTAGGCAATCTATGGTAGTTTTTTGTGATGGGGTTACAGATGGAGCAGGGAGGAAAAGAACCTGGTGAACGTACAAATCTATGTATTTTTTCATAGAAAATGATAAAAATAGGAATCCTAAGGGACTGTTTTACAGAAGGTAGGGGTTTTTCAGCAGTTTGGTTTATTACAGGGGGAATCTGGAAAACAAGTGAAGCAGAATTAGCCTCCTGAAGGACAAGGCATTAGCTTAAGCATGATTCTCTGTATTTGCACACAACAGGGCAGGGTGCTGAGGTGTGTTTGTAGAGTTTTGCTATGTACTAATATGTTAAAAAGCTGACCTTTTTGAAATACATGCATTAACTTTGGAGACTAGTTTTCCAGTATCATAATGTTCTTACCTGCAAAAGAAAGAAGAGGTATTAACATTGTTTATTAATTTATTTAGTTTTAGTTAACTTGTACTCTGCACTGGAATAAGCACACAGAAAACCACCTTTTAGAATATGTGTACAAGAAACTTTGGCAGATGTTGGTCTTGTTAAACTGTATTTGCTCCGTGTATGTAAGAGTGCCTTGAGTGGTAGGAATAGAAAGTTGTCAGTTCAATGTTTGACATTTATGTTGGACAAATTAGCACAAACTCCAGTGGGGCAGAATGAATGAGTATCAGGATCAGTGCAATACATTGGGAAAAAGTCGAAACACCCATTGTAAACAGAAGTCATGCATCACAGCCCTCTGGCATCTTTACAGGAGTGAGTGTAAGAACAGGGACATCTGGTTGCCATAACCCATTGAGATCCTTCAGAAGGGATTGACAAGGTGCTTCACCAAAGGCTCTTAAGTGAGCTGAAAAAGAAGATCCATGTGCAGATTCCCTGGCTGAAGGATGAAGGCAGTACTGGAATTGAGCAGGGAACTCTGGGCAGACGCTGTATTTGTAAGGGACCTGAGAAGGGAGCTGGGTTATGAAAGGTTAAAATGCAGTTGTACAAAAAGTCTCCAAGTGTTGAATGACATGATGATTTGAAATGAACTAGAGCATGTGATTCTTAGTGCATGTGTGATTGGATTTGCCACAGGATGTCACGGACGCAAATATTGAAGCAGTTTTCTAAACCAGTTCACAAATTCTGGCCAAAAACAATCGCTGATGACTTCCAAATACAGATGCAGCCTATGAGATATAAAACCCAGGGTCTCATGTTGACAGGAGTCTAATACATCTGCTGAGGAAAGTGTCGTTATTTGCTTGTGTTTTTAACCTCTTCCTGTAGACTTCTTGTTGCTGTCAGAGCATATGGGTCAGTACGGACCCAATATAACGTTTGATATATTTAATGTCTATGTTTTGTTGCATAAAATCAACGCTATTTATCATTTTCAGTGATTTTAATGTTTTCCACATGTATGAGGATTGGTGCTAATTATCACTGGAATTTTTCTAAACGTAATTGTGGGAAGTATTTCCCACATATTTCCAATTAGTAACATAATCCACGGGAAACTTGGGAAAAAAAATTAAACAAAGGCTTTGAAATGTAAAACTTAAACTTTTTTAAAAGGCATTCCCAAATAGCAGTTGGGATCCTAGGTACTGGTAGTCCTCTTTGACTGTAGTAAAATTACATCCTCTTTTTTTAAGGCAACGGCTTTTTTGATCTCAGTGAAACAGAGAAATGTTTTTTTGAGAATAAATCAGTCCTTCTTGCTATTCCACCCCTCTCCATCTGTAAGATTGAACTTCTCTGAAATCTTGGGAGCGTGTTGTTTCTATTACTCTTCATAATAGGTGAAAATGAGCAATGTGTTACCCATAATGTCTGTACATTGTGTTTATCACAAGTGTTTTTCCTTGGGTTTCCATGATGTGATTGACCACATTTGAATATAATACCTATCAGTGCACTTAGTGTGAAAGAGAGTTACAGAAACGACAAAACCAGTAAGAGATTAAGCTCTACTTATGTAAAGTACTGAATTTATTTCTTTAAATATTTGTTTTCATGTTAGAAACAGTCACGCTTTGTTTGGATCTTCATTTCCCCTATTGGAAGAGACTGGATTTTAATAAATTTTTAGAAGAAAAATGTTCAGCACTTCCCAACCTCAGAAACTGAATTGTGGGAAGAGGAATATTTGCAGACAGAAGGATTCACTTTTATGAATTAGGTATCTTTGGTGTGCCGGCTGGGGGCATGTAAATAAATATTGATTAACCTGTGCAATCTAATGCTGTACTCACCTGCCTTCCTTGGAGGTCAGGGATGGATTCCTGGGGCCTCCTGAAGGCCCCAGGTTGGAGCAGAGTCAGGTGCACTTTTTGAGCTGCATCTGATTTAAGTTAAGGTCTTGTCATCCACCACCTGCTTCTCATTGCCCTGCTCTCCTCCCAGAGGTTACCACTTCAGTTGGTTAGGAGAGATATATGAATGGTCACTCCCTATTTCTTTCTGTCAAACTTGGTAGATTGTAAACACTTTAAAACAGATGTTGAATCCAAACTGTTTCAGGTAGGGGACAGTTATACCTGTTCAGCTCTGATTAGTGCTAGCCTGTGGGAGATGTAAGATGGAGGCAGTCCAGGGACAGACAAATGAGAAAAGAGCTTCATTGGCAGGTTGTGTTTTAGTCCCAGGAGCCTTTCTGGTGACAAACACTCCACCAGGTAATTTTCACAATCCGTTCTTGCTTTTCACCAACTCGTCAGTGTTCAACTATGTTCATATTTTACATATTTTTTGTTTTTATTTAAGCAAAAAGTCTATATACTCTGTTCAATGTCAGATGAAGTGAATTTTTTTTCCTTGGACGTTAAAAAAATTACATCCCTTTGCTTGCCAGCTGGTAATTCCTTGAGGTTTTTGCTGATCTGTTTCCATTTTGAAATATGATGTATTTCTCCATCATCTGATTCTGCTTTTTCAGCAGTAACATTTAGAGCATCACTTGTTCATTTGAAAGACTCATTTCTTTCTTCCCTTGTACCTTTGCAGATAAAGCAGTGAATATTTTGTTGGACTTTCTTTTTCTTCTGCCCTATGTTGACTTAATATGCTCCCACTTAATAGAAGGATTTTGTCCAAAGGGTGTCACTTTTGTAATACGCCTTTTTCAGCATGAGTCACTTTTTTCTTATGCTGTTTCTGAAAAAGCTTTCTTGCTGTTCTGTAACTTTCCTGGCTGGGTTTAGACAAATTAGTTAAAACAGAGTTAAAAGTACTTCTTTTACATACTTGGAAAATACAACATTTCAACCATTTCAGTAAATTTAACATATTAAGAAGTTTGGCGTGCTTTACATTTTTTTGGCAAATAAAAATTCTTTTGCTTTATGTATTTGTCTTAAAATCTGATCATGTGCAATCAATGTATCTTTAATCTGTTAAATTATTTTGGCATAAAGATTTAGCATCTGCAAATATTTTCTGTTGCAACATGGGCTGCAGATGTTGGGTTTGGTTTTGTGTTGCCTCCTGCTTCCTCCTGTTCAGTAGCTGTGTGCTGCGGTAGGTAAGGTTTTCAGGAGAGGCAGGGAAGGAAAGGAATTTCAGAGCAGGTGAGACCTCATGCCTTAGAACGAAAAGAAATCTGAAATAAGTGCAAAGTTGGACACGTGGAACAATTTCCTGCGTGGGACCTGCCCTCACTTCCCCGTTCTGTTTTTGTGAGAGGGAAGTCAGCCCATCCCTGCAGCTGTTGGACACATAACTCAGAAATATATTTGTGGGTGCATCATGTGCTGGAGAACTGCTGCTCCTTCATCCCAGCAATGGGCACGTTACCTTGTGAAACAAACGCTGTGGTCTGCCTCTGCTTCACCTTACAGGAAGCCTGTAAATTGTGTTTTCATGCTATCTGACATCTGGTTTTATTTCCTCTCACAGAGTTTACATCAGAAGATACTGAGGGTGGTGTCTCCACCTAATTTTTATTGCACCTTTTTTCTGGCAGAAACAGATAAAATCAGGTGGTACATTGCTGATTTCCTCAGCCCTCCTGGTGGCTGTTTTCATGCTGAACAAATCCATCAGTAGTTTGCCTGTACATACTTGGTGTTCTTTTGTTGATGCTTTAAAGTCTGGCAGATTAATATTAAGATACAGCATTTAAAGCATGTATGGGAAAGCCTGTGAAAATCATTTAACAAGTTGAACGTCTGAAAAAGACCCTCAAACCTTTTTATTACTGTCTGTAACTTCTTCTTCAGAGAAATTATATTGTCATGTTACAGTTGGCAATCTTTAGGAGTTCTGGAAGCTTAAGTAGTCATTGCAGTTGTATTGATACCTATTGCTGATCTGATAATTGATACCTATAGGTAATTATAGATACCTATAGATGATTGATACCTATAGGATCTGATAATTACAAACCAAATAATTCAGCCATGCGGAGTGT
The DNA here is from genome assembly GCF_029207755.1 of Chamaea fasciata. Lineage (NCBI taxonomy): Eukaryota > Metazoa > Chordata > Aves > Passeriformes > Sylviidae > Chamaea > Chamaea fasciata. The sequence goes on along the minus strand of NW_027094088.1, from coordinate 6,542,979 downwards.
TTTGTACAAGGTGTGTATGAGTTCCTTTATCTTTCCATCTGGGGAAGAAACAAAATCCCAGCACTGATTTTGTAGACCCTCCAAGAATGTCTCCAAGTCCAGTTTAGTACAGCAATGACAAGGCAATTCTTCTCGTGAATTACTTTTATAATACCAAATTTTTATCATTATGATTATTAATTGCTCAGGGTAAGAGCTTGGTAAGGTAATCATCTTTATCTGTACCCACTTACTTACCAAGGCTCAGGTAACAATAATATGTTATCCTGTGGCACTTTGTTGGTGTACCTAAGCCCCAGGAGGTGTCTTTAAAAATTTACAATTAAGAATTAATTGTATTTGGGTAGATTGTGAATTTTTTCACCTCCCCAGTTAATATGGCCACTTACCTTCCCCAGCCTGAAGTGGCATAAAAGGTTATTGCAGGTTGCTGCAGACGTGGGCCTTTCATCATCGCTTGCTCACAATGATTTAAAAAATATCATCGTTTTTAGAATAATACTTTACAACAAGAGGGTGAAAGCAGCTTGTTGGAATCTCAGATTATCTTTTTATTATCTTGAGCAAATATTGTGCTGCTATTTCTGTTGTTCTGAATCAGTCCTGACACAGGCAGGGACATGGTGTACATCCTTTCAAAACGATGGTGAGATTGCACTGTTACTTGGAGACTTAGCCCCAAGGAAAAACTTGCCTTTTTTGCAATTGTTTGAGCTCCAACTACATGACTCTCTTCAATATGTGGGCTACAAAACCTCCTACGGAACTGGGATCAGACCAGCACAGATTGACAACCTAAATTAAGCTTAATTCTCTCATGCAATTTAGGCTTCTTTTTCAACGTTCTACCTGATAGAGCAGTTCTCCGAGACTGGTTCAGATGTTAAGATTAAGTAATTACTGCTTAGCCTGGCTGTGGGTGATGAACTGAAGGCTCTGTTTGCACTGCAGCATTCTTAAGTTGCTGAAAACATGCAGCTCCTTTACCTCGGCAGGTTCTTGGTTTGTGAAGGAGTTGTCTCCATTAATTTGTTTTAATCTGTTGATTTGGGTGGATCGCTCACAATTATGTGCTTTAACAACAGTGTGTTAGTCCTTAATTTGAAAGTCTCCGGTATCATACACAGCTCCATCAGATCTGAAACTCCTTAGTGTTTTTTATGCTTTCCTAAGGGTTGAATCATTCACAAGTATTTCTTGTTTGCTTTTTCCCGTCATTTCTCAGGTTTAATATCCTGTCCATCTGCATCTGTTAAGAGTCTAAAATGCTGCCTTGATGTTGCATCCTCGTTTCATGAGTTGTCAGGCCACATTTATCAAAGGATAGTTCTAAAGGCTTGTGCTGTGCTTACACCTCTGCTTGGCATGGGAACCTCTCAATGTGATCTTGATGTGCCTATAGCTTATTGATTGAATTTTCAGATAACTGCTTATTTTCTTCCACTAAAACACCAGAAAATTAAACACTCCTCCTTTCAGGAATTCCTCATACATAAGCTATACTTCTAAAAAAAGCAGGCCAACCACTTGTGAAAGATTTAGAAATAAGTCGTATGCAGGTTATAAAAGAGAGAATTTCCTCCCTGCTTTTGGCAAGTCTGATTGCATTTTAGATTGTCCAATTCCTGCTGAATTTGTGTATGATTTAGTACAGCTATCTTTGATGATAGATCTTCTGTTCAGACCCCATTATAGCATTCCTCATGATCTGCTGCTCCCTTTTTACTGTTGTAGTGACCCCATAGATCTTTGAAAGCAGGGAATTTAAAAGATCTAGGTGATGTTAGCTGATGGCTGTAATCCTCCTTTAATAAGAAGGATTTATTTGTTGAAACTGTTCTACAACTTTAGGATATAAATTTATAACAGAGTACAAGCTTTGTACAATTTCCAGAATCAAGCAGCTCTTATCCAGAATAAAGATGAAAAGTGGAATATACCTTTTCCCCCTTCTGACATTTGCATCATATTTCTTGAGCATCTTGAAGAGTGGACTTGTGTCATGATTTCCTAGAGGGATTCTGCTTTTTGCTTCTTCTGGAGCCTTCTCTCATCTGTTCTACTCTGTTTCTGAATCAGCTGTTGAAAAATTTTTCTAAAATTGTCAATTCCTCTTGTTAGGTGAGCTCCTGATGAATCTCATGACTGTAGAACCATTCACTGGTGACCTGTTGGTGCCTACAACCTTCTGAAACAGAGTTGGAGCTTGCTTTGAGCATTAGCCAGGGAAGCACTATTTCTGTACAGCTTTGCTGCCTGGTGAAGAGAAATTTGATTATTTTTACCCCCTCTCCTCCTTCTGTGGTGGTTTGTTTGTTTGTTTGTTTGTTTTGTTGGTTTGTTTTTTTTTTTTCTCTAGAAGGATGACACCCCCCCCCCCAAAAAAAAAAAAAAAAACACCTCCAAAAACCCCCTCAAAAAAACCCTGGAGATTCTCAAGAAAAAAATGTGGAAAAGTCATACACAGATCAAATTGTAACTTTATCTACTTAAAAGAATGAGAAATGTACAGTATTAGCTGTCAGCAAAATACCTTTATCCCCTGATAGCCAGTCAGCATTGGTGGTGGCATAAATACCTATCCTGACTCCTGTGTTTATACAGGTTGAGACATTTAAGTCCTGGAACAGTGTCCCTATGGTTTGGGAAATTGGGCATTACCTCAAATCATTGTGCTCCTAGACATGCTTGTAAATGACAGTGAAATTAATGTTGTATAATGACAAATATCTCTTGTGCTGTATGCTCGCTTGCTTAAGTGATTTTTGCCTCTTGCTATTACTGTGTAAGAGGAAGAAGTCAAAATATTGTAAATCATTGGTGCTAATAGTATAAACAATAGGAAAACATAAATTTCTTTGGGATCAGAAAGATAAAGGAGGAGAGTAAACTTCTAATAAGCCTGGAAAATGTAATTTTTTTCATAATACAGTTGGCACAGTGTATAGACCAATGATTAATTGGTCATAATTATACTCAATGCTGTAGATAATAGAACTTGCTTGACTCAGTGCAGAACACTTAGTGATTTTCAGAAAGAACTTAGAGAGAATGGAAAATATTTAAGTTTTCCCGTCTATTTTAAGACAAGATATTTCACATAAGCTTATGTGTGGTTTATTTTATTTTTTCCCACAAAATCTCTTGGCTGTGCTTTTACATTCTGGAGACTGATGATACGTCCTATCAATTTTGTCACAATGCCAGAAAGGGCTTCCAATGACATTTTTTGAGTGGTCATTGGGATCAAGTCTATCCTTTTTTTTGTTTGTTTTGTTTTAAACTACAGACATCATCTAAGACTGGAATAAAATTCTCTCTGTAACAACAGAGTAGCACAGTAGCTCAGGGAAGAGGGAGCAGTAGAAATAAACAGTTCCTATATGTTCATCATGGAGAAGTTTCGGGGTTTTGAGTGTGTGAGGGTTGCAGCTCGGCTCCTTCCCACCCATCCCCAAACCCAGCCAAACTCTGAGATGTTCCAGCTCAGCTTCAATTAATTCTGACCCTCCAGTGCACATCCATAATCACAGAAATGGGAAAATATGTCTTGGGAGGCTGGTTCTCCACTCGTGTCTGCTTTAATGATACAGCACATTTGGAGTGCTGTGGCTGAGTACAAACCTGCCGTGCTCATCTCCAGCTTCCCAAGGACCTTCTGTTTATAAGGACTGGTTTTATGCTGTTCAAGTGATGCAGTTTAAAGAAACAAGAGTACCTATTGTAGGAGCCCACTGATTGTAAAAATGAGCATAGCAATAAAAAAGTATTTATTTGGGTTTATTTACTCATTGGGGGATTTGCAGGAATAATTCACCATCTAACATGTGCTTATTTCAGGGTTTCAGGAGGGTATGAGCAGATGACTTTGCTTGACTGACCACTTTGTGTTGGTTTTTGTTCTGTTTACATTATGTGTCTGGTTATATTTTCAATTTGCAGAGTCTACGAAGTGTTTGATGTATTTGTATAAACAATTTGATTTCTGAAAAGATGTTCTGAATTAGATGGCATTGCTGCACAACAATACACTAACAACATTCTGAGATCATTTAAAGCCCTTTGTTTAGTAACACAATGAATGTCATTAGACTGTTACAGTAAGAATGTGAACATTAAAAACAGCTTGTAAAAATGAAGAGTTTTTGAAATCTAGAATTATGGGGGATATCAAATTGGAGCATCTGCTTCTGTCTTTAATTTTTGAGTGAAATGTTTTCCTATTGATTCTTGACAAATGTGTTTCCCATCAAATCAGGCATTCAAGTTTCAGTTTTGACAATCACACCTCAAAAACAATTTTCAGTGCAAATTTTGAGATGGATGTTGAAAACATGAAATTAAAAGTTGCCGTTCCTTTTGTTTGCCTTTCAGTTGTGGTACGTAGGAGTCACGAGTTGCATCTTGCAGCCACATTGACTGGAAACACTTCATTTCCACTAAAATAAAAGCGAGTGTTTTCATGGAATTGCATGTCATCAGAATAAAAATAGAAACTCCTATAAGAGCATCAGATCTGCTAATATAAACTGCATACATTTTTCCTCCACTTGCCTGTGTTCCCTGCAATTATTTGTATTGGCATTTAGTCTGTACTTGTCCTTTGCTGCTGGAGCAGCCAAAGTTGTGTTGAGCTGCTGAGTATAAACACCATGCACAGAGCTGCACCATGTGAAAGCACGAGGCATAAACACAGGTGTAGCTCTACCAGGTGTTGTGCAGCTCAGGAATGCAGGGGAGCCTGCACTGGGAGCTGTAGCTCATATCATGTCCAGGACTTCAGAAATAAAGGAGGTAGTGAGGCTCGGGAGGATCTGTGCTTGTCACTCTCTGACCCCCATTTTCCTCTTTGCCTGTCCCAGTTGTGCTTCCCTATGTCCTGTTCCAAAGCTGTTTTGATGGTGTGGCAAAGCTGTTGGCTTGTGGCTACTGAAATATTTCCAGCTGTGGGAAATCTTCCATGGGGAAACCTTGTCTATTACAAGGACTTACGCACTGTTTATATCTAGTTGGTTTTTCTTTGAAGTGCTGCAAATGTTTGGTGTGTTTGTAAAATTTTAAAGACAATTTTAACTGTTCCATTGTATAGTTTTGAATGTGGTTCATTATTTTCTTTTTTCCCCTGCTGTTTCAAGATTGGCAACTGAAACAAACAGTGCCATTCAGAAGAAAATAATTACAAACGTTCTCTCTCCTGGAAAAGCAGGTCTATACTTTGCATCTGTATCTCTATATAAAAGTTTTGTAGTCAATAGAAAATGATGCCAGTTAACATGGAGCATTTGATAATTTGAATTTTCTTGATGTTTCAACTACTTGTTTGTTGTCATTAGTGCTGAACCATGAATAATTTACTGACTTTCACTTTATAATCTGCAGCGTCTGCTAACTTTGAAGTTCAGTAGTCAATTTAAAGTTTGCTGGAGCTGACTAATGATTCACCAGAGATTTTTGTGAGATATTTTGTCATCCATTTAAAGCTTGGAAAGGTTTGCTGTTGCAGCCATCTGGCAATTCTTGGTTCTCTGGAGGAAAGAGAAGCCTTTTGATACGATAGATCAAAGCATTCTGCTCTTTAAGTGACTGATACCTATAAGTAACTTAGAAGTTTCTCAAAATGATTTCACAATGCCTGTCTCGTTTGCCAAACTTTTGCATCCTAGCTACAAAACAATATTGGCCATGAATTACATTTTAATTATATATGAATCATTATTTAGAAACTTCTGTTTGCAGTTGATTTACAGATCCAAGTGCTTTATAAACCGAGAGGTTTTTCAATTTACCAAATATTTTGTTATGATTAATTAAATGGATGCTAAATCTTGTTGCTCTTAGTGTTAATGGCATAGGTAAGGGTACTCTCAATAACTGTACTTGTGCCATACCATAAGCCTGAGATAAAGATGTACCCCTTAGACTACAGGTGATGTAAAACCAGAGTCTAAACCATATATCCCACTGTTTCTAGAACTAACTCTGTTAGCAGTTGGAATCCTGAGGCTGGGCTTTGCAGATATTTGGCAGTGAAGAGCAAATATGGAGAGAGAGAGTGAGTGAGGACAGGAAGTGAGCGCTGCAACATCCCTTGAAAGAAGCCCAATCTCACCCTGGATGGTCTGTGCACATGTGAGGTTTGTCTGGGATCAGGATGTTGTTTCTATTCCATCAGACATTCCGGATGTGAAATTGCCATGACTGCACATGTCCAGTCCTCTCACAGAGTGGGTTCATTGCATCACAAATGCACCACAAGCAGGCAATGATGAAATTGGCTTTTTTTTCTCACACATTGTTTAGTTAAAGGTGTCTGAGTGAGATTTGAGTTACAGTAGAAAAAAGGGAACCCATTAGCTTATAATGCCCCATGTCTCTGTGCAGGACAACAGGCAGGAGTGAATGAGTGCCCAGTGGAAGTAGCATGTGTTCATGCCATTCACTCTTCCCTGTGTTAGTTCATTATAATGACTAATGGAGCCATGGAAGAAAATAACCCTTGTATGTCACACTGTCCTCGATCAAAAACTCTCAAGGAATGTCAGAAATAGCTGATGTGTCTTGGGATGCAGCCTATATCATCCTAACAACTGTTTAGTAATATGGGAGTCTTCAAAGTACCATTCAAAGTAGAGCACTGGCTAAATGACAGATGTGGTAACTACCAAATATCCACTGACAGGTCCTTCAGACTTGCTGTTCTTTACATGAGGTAGCTTGGAGAGAAGAAAAGACTTCAAAGACCCTGAATTTTTAAGTACTTAATTAATTAAAAGCACCAACTAGATAATCAATGTGGTACCAAATTTTCAGAAAATAGAATGGTCTGAATTTGGTGAAGGAATTGCTATTTTTTCACACACTAAAATTTCCTTGAACTCAGATTTAAAAGTGGCATTTAGCTAGCAGAAGATAATTCCACACACTCAAGCTTGTCATATAAACCTTTCTGTGAGCTATCCAGGATAGGTTTGGTGCTCTTGTTCCTTGTTAAGTCCACAAATCATGATAAATTTGTAATTCTGTTTTGTAAATTTGTTCTTCTTGAACTTCCACAATTTAGTGTTCTGCCTGCTGGAACTCTGAATCAGATGCATGTGCTTACCTGATTGTTTTATCTCCCCGTCTGCTCCACATGTGCTTCCTAGCAGCTACAGTTCAACATGTTTTTACTTCTTTTTTGTTTTTTTTTTTCTTCTTTCCAGTGTGGGAACTTTGCTGTCTTGGTGGATGTTCATATTTTGCCTCAAGGTTCCAGTAAAGACACCAGCTGGTTTTCAGATCATGAGAAAGAGGTACAACAAATATCAATTCTACTTCAAAAGCATATGGCTGCAGGGAGAAAGTTGGATTGCCTTGAACTGTTCAGGATTTTTCAGTGTTCGGAGAATATTGTTAGTTATGCCTAACCATCAGTGCTTGCCGTGGGACCCCTAAGTCAACCATATGTGCTGTTTGGGTCACAAATGACCACTTAACATTTGCTTTTTTAATTTTCAAACTCTGTGTGTGTGCATACGTGCATGCATGTATTCTGTGTGGATTCTTCTGACTTAACTTTTAATTTAAAAAATGTGTTTCTCATGAATGTTTGTAAATTATCCTGAGCGATATAAACCAGATCGTGACAGGTATCATTTTGTTGGTGAAATATCTTCCTATTAATTCTTTTCCTCATTCTGAGGAGTGTAAATGTTGTTGCATTTAGAGGGTGCAAGAAAAGATAAATCTGCATGTAGAATTGTTGCATCTTATGAAGAGAAACTTGCATTATTTTTTAGTGTGTCGTGTGTACAGTCTGATGAATTAGTGGAAAATCAGTGCATCAGTGAGCAGCAAAATTCTGCCTGTAACTTTCATCAGCTTGTAGAGAAATCACACAGGATCTTGTGCCGAGCTCCTGGCGGGAGCTTTCCCCTGTGTGTGGGAACTTGAGAAGTTCCTACTGCAGACGAAGGCAGGACGTGTTTGGGATGCCTGCGAACTTTCCCGCAAGTCTCCGTTACGGTAATTTTCAGCAGATAGCTTCCCTAATAATGCCATCATTAACTTGTCACTGCACAGCGTCCCCAGACATCTCAGAGTCGTACATTTAAATGAAATTAAAAGAAACAATGCATTAATATCCTGGGGGAGCAAAAGCAGAATGTTCAGCAGCGTGTGGTTCATCTGATTCGTGCTTTATTAAGCAGAGAAATAAGAAAATAGGGAAAATATTTTAGGTTTCTTCTTTATGACTAAATGAATGCTCATTATCTTTTCTATTTATAACCAGTTTTACTCTCCTGGTTATCTGAGTTTTAAATGTTTTCAAAATGTATTTTGTAAGACTGCCAAAACAAAAGAGATGAATTTCAGGAAATTAGGTCATGATTGATTTAATAAAGAGACATGACAGGACAACATTCAGTGCATTTCTGTAACTGCACGTTTCGAGAGAAGTACAAAGGTTGCATATTTTCAGCAACTGAGAAGTGTGAGTCCTATAGCTTTGCAATTCACTTCCAGAAAGTCCTACACAGAATTTTTGAGGGGACAAAAAGTCCTAAAGAATGATTATTCCAATTTTTTTTCTTTTTTTTTTTATGAGAGCTTTTACATGTTCATTGCAAGCAGTTTTCTGCATTTTTTGTTGTTTCCAAACTCTGGAAAATACTCGTGGTGGTACAGCCCTCTCTGTGCCTGTCTGTGGGAAATGTGGATGCCTCTGGTAACAAACACAATTCCTGCTGATCCCCTGCTTACCATGGGGGAAAACCATTGCCTTGAGCTCAAGGATCCTGGTGATGCAGTCCCAGTGGCCTTTTGCCTGCTGGCTCCTCACTGGAGCACATGCCATGGAGGACAGGATGGAACTGCACCAGTGCCCAAAGCATGAGATTGGTGTAAGGAAATAAATACAGCTGGGCGTTGGAATGACCACCGTGGCACACCGCTGTGACCAGCTGGATGCAGAGTATTCTTGGGATTGCTGTGAGATGCTGCAGTTTTTTCCTTCCTTCTTCCAATTTCCCTGCCCTTTCTTTCATACCCTCTTCCCCCTGAAATGGCAAAGTTTTATCTTTGTCTCTGAGGTCTGTATGGTTCTTTGTGGGGAGCCTTTTAAATAATATTTCCATAAGCCTAACAAGTAAAATATGTTCCATGTAAATGAAGGAAGTGCATGGTGATGTTTATTGCTGTTGAAGGAACCTAAGACACACCATGATTCTGCTGCTTTCGAGACCTTTTCATTCTAACCTGAACACAGGCCCATGAAGGAATGTGTAATGGGAGCACTTTAATGAGTTAAACAGAAGAATAAGCAAATACAGTAATTTGTAATTGTGCTCCACAAGAGAAAGAAAAATGTATTTCTTACTGTAAGGAAAAAATACTGATTGTGATTGACTAATGTGTGTGCCCTGCTTTCATTTAGAGCAATGCATTAAAAATTTGTTGTTCTGTGTAGTTTCTGCAATAATCAAAAGGAAATTTCAAGGCAAGATAGTTTTGATGCTACTTATATAATTTTATCTATTACCCTAACATATTATAAAGGTAAAATTATATTTTTGTGTGCCACAATGTATCATTGCTGTGAGCACATAGTTATGAACAATGGAAAATGAGAATATTGAGGGAAAAGTGTCAAATATGTGTCTGTGTATTAAGCTTAAGACTTACTCTGGTATTCAAGAGATGAATTTTTGGTTTTTACTCCAAGTATCATTTTTTCTGGGTAATTCTGGCAGGTTTTGTTCTTCCTGAGTTGTATGTGGTTTTATTGTGCTTTGTTTAAGAAAGTATGAAAGATACCAACAGTTATGTTTAGGAGCAGAAAAATCTAAATTAATTAGAGCAATTAAGTTGCTGTGACATAATTTGCTCTTCCCCCCACCCCCAAATTAAATTGAATTGAAGCAAAATATCTGTTGTAGTTTATAAGGATTCTTGCAGAGAAATAGTGTTGACAATTCCTGCGAGAATGTTTACTAAAATTTCGCTTAAATACTTAACGTTATGATATATTTTTAACATGTATTTTTCCTACTTTGTATGCATATGAAACTAATTTCTGATTTTCGAACGTTAGTATTGTAATATAATGTATTTCATCTGCCAAGTAAGAATTTCATAATGTACTTCCTCTCTTATTTTTGGAGAAAAATGGTTTGATTCCCCTGCTTGTTCCCATTCATTTCCTAATTCATGTGCTTCTCCTCTCAATGTTTTTCCTTTTAATGGGAGAGGGGGGTAATTTTGTATTGATTTCTGCTGTGTGCCTGTGGGCATTTCTGTAAATTTAGATCAAACCAGGCCAGTGGTTTCTCTTCCAGGAGGTCTGCAAGCTGCTGGAAGAAGTTGTTGCTTCAAGGGTCAAACACTACTTGGAGGCACCTAAACAACGTGGTCAGGGGAAACCCATGGAACATGGATCATCGGGACCTTTGTTTCTTACCGGTAAAAGAAATTATTTAACTTAGTGTGAAATAAAATGTAGTGGAAAATACTGTTCTTTATTTCTTCTGTGAGAGATTTGCCATCAGGAAGGCCTGAAATAGTTGATGTTTTGGTCTGGAATTACTTCAGCTATGTAAGTAAAAAAATTAAGTGGATTTGAATTTTCTGTGTTGCTTGCAAGTGAATGTAATGCTGGTACTATTAGTCCAAGAGCCTATCATTGGAACTGAAAAAAATAACTTATGCAAGCCTTGCTCCTGCAAAATTGATTGAAGTCTTGCTGGTTACTTGAGTCTCCTTTCCACTCACACATTTAGTTTAGGATTTTTAAATACAGAAGTCGTATCTTTTCTTCTCCTTTTACTTCTGGCAATCTGTTCAGTCTTAAAAGTTGGTGTGATGTGATAGATGACATTTGTCATTTCACCAGTGCTGCTGCAGGCCTGGCAGCAGCACCCGTGACCTTGGGAGTGCAGAACAGAACTAGAATAAGAGCCTTCACTCATTTGGAACTCATTTTTTGTGTGTGTGAGGGTGTTGAGGCCAGTGGGTGCAATTTCAGTACATCCACATTTTAAACTAAAGATCATGATCACTGTAGCTTGGGCCTTACTGTTAGATCAGCTTTGGGGCTAAATGGCTGCCAGGTTTTGTTTAATACCATTTCATTGTTAGCATAATGCTGGGGTTTACAGTTGATAGGCTTATCTGTTGGTCTTATATCATACCAGCAATTTATCTTTAAATAGTTCTTAGGCAAAAAATTACTGGTGTTTGTTACTAGCCTGGAGCAGGTCATAAACTTGTCACAGAAAAGAAGGGCTGCTGTAGTAAAGCTCTGTGCTGGCCATGCTTTGTCACATTTCCTTAAATACATTGGGAGATCTCTACCTGGAGTATGACTTCTGCAATGCATGTGATACTTACATTATGTCATCACTATACTTGTAAATTTTAGAATTCAACAGATATTACATGAACAGTTTCAATTGGCAACAAGTTCTTTGCCTCTTAAAGTGCTTTCCATTATTGAACAGGTATGTTCCTATAGAATGGTTGCAGCTTTACCTGCTGTTGTCAATGATAAAACACAGGTTTTATACTGTATGGTTGGCTTATTATTGCAAAATTTTAGGCATATATGGGAGCCAGGTTCTTCTGTCATGACATGGGCTTTTTCCCGTCCCTCAAGAACACACCACCACCTAAGCAAGAGGAGCTTCAGGCCACTAAAGGGTTTCCAAACCCTTTTCTTCCTTGCAAGCTATAACTACATTTTATCCTTTAAAAATATTATTATTGTTTGTCAAGCACATGAACTTTCAGACCCTTGTACTTTTCTGATTGTGAGTGAACATTACAGATGGTGGGATCAGAATTTCTAAGATTTGTTGAGGTTTTTCTGTGTTTTCCTTTATCAAGTGGTGTTTTTTTATTTATTTTTTAAAGTTTCCTGCCTCAGTAAAAGGTAGGTTTTGAAAAAAATGATGATTATATAAGGTAAAACTGCCAGACACAATAGTTGTTTTTATATATGTGGGTAGATGCAACACTAATTTGAGGGTGTTTGTGAGAATTTAGAGTCTTCTACCTTCTTTCATATCGTGAACTTTTCAGTAAAAATACTGGTGTGCTGTCCCAGGGTTGGGAACTGATCTTCTGCTTGACTCTTCCCCTTGTTTCTTAAAAATTAAAAACTTAGGGATGTGCATTTGAGGAGGTCATCAGTAATATCAGTGACAGCTTTAGATTAGAGGATATTTACTTTGGATGGGGAAGAATGACTGTTCCATCAGTTTTCTGCAGTTAATCTCACCGTCATTAATTAACAATAAAGAACTAAAGGAAGAAAACGAGCTGTGATAATGAACATTCATGTTAAGCTTCATTTCCAAAGCCAACTCCTTCTTTTTCTCTCAGCCTGCTTTGCTCAAGGCTGTAATTTGTAAGAAAGGAGTGCTTTGTTCAAGTCCAAGAATCAAGTTTCTTCAAGTTCCATTCAAGTCTGTTCTTACCTGGGAAGGAAATAACACAATAGGTGGGTGTTCACTGGGGCAACCGGGCCCTGCCTCCAAGGACTGACCCTTTGAGGTGAGCCACAGGGCCAGGAGGCTTTACCAGTTGTCTCTTGTGTTCTGCCCTCCTCTCTAGGATCACAGGTTCTGTTTGTAGGCTGCAGGGAGATGGATTTGTGTTTTTTTCACTCAAATGAAGTGCCACATTCCAGGCCAGTCCTTGGCTGGCAGTGTTTTGTACCACACAAAGGTTTGCACGAGCCTGGTACTGGGAAAAGGCTTCAGCTGCAGCTCTTGTTGCATTTGGAGGTTATGAAGAGTTTCTGAGTTCTTCAAGCTCTGTGTGTTTCTTTTGCTCCATGTTATTCAATCTGTGTGGAGTTTCACTGCTGTAAACCCCCTGCTCTTGTTAGGAGGTGTGTATCTCTAGAGGGATCCTTCACATGGTTATTAACTCCGTACTTACTGTTTCCAACGTCCCATGTCAGCATTCCACCCCCGGTTGTAGTTGTATCTTCTCAAGTCAATTTTACCCAGTCTGCTGTACACACTGCAGGATGTATTCAAAATTTCTTGAAAAGAGAATTATTATACCAGTGTTAATAAGATTTTAGGCTACCTTTAATGTCAAGGCATGTTGTACTAGGTTTCATTTCAGAACTAAAAGCCAAGCTACCTTAAGACTTATTAAGACTTCTACTTCCTTACTACTATAACTATCTTGAAGAGAAAATTTTCACCTATCGCAGCTTCTTTTTGGTGTTAACGTTATACTGTGTTTAATATTAGGATTATTTGACACTACCTTTCATTTTTGTGGCACTTAATGTAAATATCCATGCAAGTTACTTGTTAATTTACATTTCTTTTTCCTTTGAGTTACACCCACACTGTAGTGTGTGGTGGGTCGCATACCAGCTCATTAGGAAATCTGTGGGTGTTACACATAGGAGAAGAAAGAAAGAAGGAAAGAATGGAAAAATGAGAGAAAGTAGCCAAGACAAGCAAGTTCTTCCTATTCTTCCTTCTGTCTGAACAATTTCCACACCCTTCCCAAATGGCCAGTATGAGCAATTTGCCAAAGTAAGCTTTAATTTAGTCTTTGGACATAGGCTTTGGTATAAACTCTGTTTCTTGTGTTTAATTAATGTCCAAATGTGTTTGACTTGGGTTTATTTTTTTTAAAGAGAAATTTAAAATGGGGTGGATTCTCAAAAGTTGATTTTTGTCTGCATCCAATCTGCATGGCCAAAATCATGCAAGAAGGGCATCGGCCAGCTACGGCTTGTGACTGCATTATTTGAAGTTTCATGTTCCACAGAAAGTGTCTGGTTTTGATCAAGAGCAGTGAGAATTAAGATGATACTACAGAGGTCTGAGTAGTCATACAGGAGAGATGGCAAGGGGACAACTGAAAACACTAAGGAAGAAGGTAAGGTTTACATGGGCAAAGAGAAAGCAATAAGGAGAAGTGAAAAAAAATATGGTTGATAGAAATGTCAATGTTAGAAATGGAGGGAAGGAAGAAAGTATATTGTAAACTGACCTTCTTCCCCCTCTTGAGGGAGGAAAATGTTAACCATGTTTTTCCTACAAGTAATTTTCAGATCTACTCTCATTCCTTCCCCAGCATCCTTGCTGTTTTTCTTGGCTTGAGGGTGGGACATTTTTGCTCTGATTTCAGATCTTTTTATTGTACAGTCTCTTCTACAGTGAAAATAATTAGAGAGCATGCTGTCACATGGCACAGTGAGCTCCCAGCTTGATTTTATCTGCTTTCCCTGGGATTCTGTGTATTTTTTTAATATATTTTTAACTTTCTCCTCTCATGGATTGGGGCTTACTGTGATCATGTTTCCTGAGTCCATCTTTTCACCCAGTTGCTTTTTTTGCAAATGAGACTGTACTTTATTACTGGTAGAAGTCTCAGACTTGAAATTCTCAGACATTCACTTCTGACAAGCTTGCTAAAATGAGAAACTGGAAAAGGTAAAGAGCTGTTACGAGTAGTTCAGCCTTACAAAGATCTGGAGTCAAAGTTCACATTTCATTTAGTGTAAAGGAAAATGTGTAAGATGCAATTTCATAAGAAAATACATTTCTCTTGCTTATGAAACGATTTTTTTGGCTCCTGCAAGCACACAGAAAATATACAATAAATCATGGTGGTAAATATTCCAAACTCTTTTGGCCTTGCATTTTAATTTGAACATTATGATGTTTTTAAGGGAAACACCCTTTTCAGACTGCCCCAGTTTGCTTTAGGAGTGTTCACTATTGCTGTAGGACATGAATTGTGTGAAATGCTTGTAGGGTATATCCCACATTATAATCCTGTAACAGCAAAACTGATTTATTCCCACCCTCCCAGCTGTTAACTCATGCTCCTCTGCACTGAAACTGTTTGGTTTGGTTTGGTTTGAACCAGATTTTTTTCACTTGCCTTGCTTAAAAAGCAACTCTACGACACTTCTATGGGCACAACTAGAGGGAGAATAAGCTGCTATAGGGGGTCTGAGGAGGAGTCTTTCCAATGAACTTTGATATTTGGAGTTGCACATTGTAATATCTGTCTCTCAAAAGAATTACATTGCAGCTTCTCTACAATGGACTCATTTATGGTTTGTGGCCAAGTCCTGCAGATCTGTGTGAACTTTAAACTTACATTCATCTGTCTGTGACAGCAGAGCTCCCTGAAATATGCAGTAACTTATGCAATAACTTATGAAAAATGTTTTGATTAGTATCTTGTACTTAATATTTCCTGCTTCTGCTTTAGATTATTTTTCCCCCCATTTTTTTACAGCCAGATAATGGGGAATAAGGGCATCTTTTTTTCACCAAAGCATTTTTCTTCTAAAAGTTGAAGAACTGCAGAAGTAGTAATTTTTTTGTTGTTTTGTCCTTTTCTCAGGGTAATGGGTGTTTGACAAAACAAAAGAAATGTCTGTACTTACACACTCTTTGGGTGTTTTCTTTCTTTGTGATTTTTTTCCTACCTTACCTTAGATTAATAATAGAATTAATAATAATTCTATTTAATAGAATTCTATTACAATAGAATTGGGAAAGATGCCAAGAAGGGCAACAGAGATAATCTAAGATGAGGAAATGCAATACAGGGAACAGTTAAGTGTGCCTGGACTCTTCAGCCTGGAAAGTATATAAATTATGGGGAATACGACCAAGATCTATGAAATCATTTCTCGTCTCATTCTCTTCCAGTTTGAGAACGAGGGCGTTGGAAATGCTGTGGTAGTTAGGAGAACTGTGGAACTCTTTGCCAAAGCATAAGAGAGATGATAAAGGCTTGTGCTGCATCCACAGCAACATGGGAGAGTATTCCAGGGAGGGGGCAGAATCTCCTGTGGTGCACTAAAAGCCTGACTTGAGAGGGCTTGGAGCCTGGCAGAGGATCAGGGAAGTAACTGCCTGCCCTTGGCTCTTGTATTTAGTGTCACCTTGTAGGCATTTTACTGCCAAAGTGTTTGGCTTTAGGGACCTTTGGTCTTCTCATTGTGCTCCTCTGACAGTGAGACCTCAGTCAGGGTCAGTGGGTGTCAGAGACTGTGAGGAGGTTCTGCACTGTCTGGACTGAAGCATCTGCCTTTGGAAGGATCTTCTGGTGTGACACTGATGCTGTCAGAGGCCTCAGCAGTGGCTGTCCCTGTTTTCCATGGGATATTTGCAGCTGCAGCACCGGCTGGGTTAAATGTCTTCTCCCTATTTTACTTCTCCCTACTTTACTTTTACTTTATGTCTTCTTCCCTGGCAGTAGCTCCCCATGAAATTATTTATGGTCTTGGGTAAGAAATGAAATGTTGTACTTATTTTAAAGATGTCCTTGATAAAGTGTTTTAAATAGCTAGTATTGGATTGAAAAAAAAACCCCCACAACAGGACAGTTGTTTAATTTGGTGTATTTTTGTGAAAAGGAAGAATTTGGTGTTCGTTTTGAAAACAGTCTTGACTTCTAGTCTTAAAATAATCTCTGCTTTAATGCCTTGTATTGCTTTCTCTTGCTTTCATCTTATTTCCTTTTTTTTTTTTTTTTTTGGCTGGTCTCTTCTCATATGATTTTTTTTTCATTTTATGAAAAGAAAAAATAGAAAATAGTATGAAAATGACTCCTAGTTGTGTGTGTGTGTGTGTGCAAAAAACATGCATTTTTGCATGCACAAACAGCTACTCTCTTACGTACCTATGTGAGCTATAAAGGTCTTCCTTTATCATCCAAATATTTCTGTGGAGTGCTTTTGCTGTTAGTACTTCATTTTATGCAGTGGCACATATATTTATGCAAATTTAAAGTTTATCTTCGGAGTTTTCTTTCTCTAGTTAGGCAAAAAATCAGCATCCATTAATCATGTGTCTTTACAAAGTGGAATGGTGTGTCTCAGTTTCTCAAAGTTGGCTGGAAGTTAATAGGTAATTTATCTCTATCAGTTAAAAATGAAATTTAGGGTACTAGTTTGATGCAGGTGTTTCAAGTTAGGCAAGATGAACCCCACCTTTAATTTCTGATTTGATACTCACCTGAGAATATCAAAGTGACTCTCATCTAGGCCAGAGAACATACCTTTGGAAAGAGCCCTTGGCATGCTTGTTCCAAGTGGGAATTCAGCATTTTTGAAAGGCACATGAAGCAAATTTGAAAATCTGTCCCTAAGCACTATTTCTTACTTGACTGCCTTACTCTTATTTGCAACATCTTTTCCTCTTGGAGGTGCTCTTCATGTGTGCTCTCCGTAGGTTTTACAGCTTCTCCAGTCCCTTGGAATCAGGAATACAGAGGATGGATTCTTAGTGTCCAGCCCATGGACCTGTTTTAGCACTAGGCACAGCTGGAAGAGGTGGCAGATAGGTTTGGGGGTTTTTTGAGTACTCACTGTTCTGGTTGAAATGTTTTGATTCTAGAAATTTAACTAAGTTTAATAGTTTCTTTTGCCTTTAGTTCGGCTGTACATTAAATGAGATTAAAAAAAAAAAAGATTCTTACTTTGAAATTAACTATTGAGTTCCTTTTAAAAAAATGCTCTTTATTAAATGTTTCTGAAGAGAGCAATATTGTTTTGGTTAAAATGTAATCAAGAAGAATAGGGATTTGAAATAAAACCTAAAAGAAATGTGATTTCCCTAGAAATGTTCAGAGGAATTTACTTAATTGCAACCAGAAGTTTGACCTGGAAGTGTAACGCTTTGACCTTTTAGCTGTCTGGCTTCCTAAATGTGTTGTTTTGCTCTCTTTAAACTGTGAGAAAATCTCTTTTATACATCCTTAACCCTTGCCTTCCCTAAAAGCCTCAGTAAAAGTCTGCAAACAATCTCCAGCAAAAGAAAAATCATCATGCTATTTTAAGGAAAAAAAAAAAAATCATTGCAGCTATGCATTGAGCATTGAAGTCCTTTTTATTTTCATTTTAACTGGAAGTAATTGGGGGTATAATTTCACTGTTAAATATGAATAGGAATTTCTTTTAAACTTTCCATGCTACCATATTACACAATAGCACTCTCCTTTGTTCTTAAGTTTCATTATCATATGACCAAGGTAGAAATTACAGCTTTTAAAATTGCAAACATTTTTGTGGGTTTATTCATATTTGGAAAATTTTTATGAGTCTTTATGGGAGTCTGTCCAGATAGAGATGGAGGGCCAATTCCTGAAAGAAATTCTGCCTCTTTTCTCTATGTTAATAGTTTAGTGAGAGCAATTCTGGGTGTTTGATTCACCACTGAGTACCAGGTATGTTGTGGTTATTACACATGATGTATTTCTGTGGACTACAAAGGCACAGTGGCAGACCACAAACAGAATGAACCCAACAAAGCTTTGCAGGGCCTGTGCCTTAATTTAGTAAAAAAAAAAGAGATAATGAAACAAAAATTTGGTAGTATAGCAAATAATAAAGACTTCTACTTGAAAATGGGAAGAAGAAAGTTCAGTGTAATCTTGACTGTGTTGTGGACTTACAACTTGATGAGAACATCAGGTTCAGACGGATCAGAGATGTTCTAATGCACAGCAAATGACACATATTCACATATTCAGGGAGAAACATTCCACATTCACTGTTACAAATCCACGTTTAAATGCCAAAACTTGCTTTAGAGGGTTTAGAAGATGACAGTTTTGTATTTGTTTACTCAGTATCTTTCTCTTCTTATTCCTTTAATTAAGATATTTAATTTGGTGGGGTTTTTTATGTGTAGATATGTGGGTCATAGAATATGGGCAATGCCGTGGCAAAAGACAGGATTGTGGAGTTTGATCTTTTGCATAAAAGACCTTAAATTTGCTATTCAGTTTTGAGGAAAAGGATGTTCTGTGTACTTTTTTTTTTTATTTTGCACTTGGCATCTGTTAAGCTGATGTCAGAAATGGAGGCTGCCTGAGCTGTGCCATTCAGGTGGTCCCTTATAACACCATATTCCTGAGTGAGCTAAAATGGATGGTTTTCTACAAACCATTTTGCAGTCAGTCTCCAGCTCTTTGCACCAGAACCAGAGCTGAGCTGGTGGCAGTGGGCAGATGATCACGATCATGGTTGTTCTTGGTCTCTTTTGGTGGTGTCCTCTTGGCACCAGAGCTTGGGAGACCCAAAGGACATAGAGACTTATTTGGAAATAGAGCCTTTCAGCAGCTGACTTAATTAGGGTCTGTTTGCCAGCATTTAAAAAGAGAAAATACAGAAGGCTCTGTTGTGGTACTTTCCACCTATTTGCTATGCCCCAGAATTTCCTTCTGTTCTGAGTTGTTGCAAATCTAACAGGAGTCTGTTGTGTGAGAAGACAAATACCTGTGAACCTCTGGCACAACTTGCTTTATTCAGACAACAGCATGAAATTGCAGGTTCGAGTCCACACATGTCTTTTAGAACTCATGTTCTTTTGAAGTGTCCTCTAGATGTTAGGGTAGACAAAGAGTTACGACCATCAACATCTACTTCTTAGCTCCACTGAGATATCCTAACAGGAATCCTCAAAAATAGAAATTAAATAAAAGAATATTTTTTGCTGTGTATCAAGATCACCTTTGAAGAAGCTATGTTTTCATGTTTAAAACGCTTTTTAAAAGTTCTGCTGAATATACCTGCTCCTGGTTGCTCTTTCCCTCTCATTCTCTCCCATCATGTCTCCACTGGCAGTGTTGAGTTTTTTCACTGAGCCCAGAGGTGTTGTAGCCCTGTGATACAATATATTCCTGACATTTTTAATGACCCTTGCCTAGAGACCTTGTTATTGGTGGAAGATGAAAGTCTTGGCAGCTGTGGGAGCTTTAGGGTTAAAACCCTTTCCTCTTGGGGTGAAAGTTTTGCTGGAGTTATTTCCTATTGCCAGGGGGGAAAAAATAGAGCCTGGAGACCTGTGAAAGGTTTGACTGATTTTATTTAAAAATCTTTCAGCATCATAATATTGGCACCAGTAATTTTGCTGTTCTAATGAACAGTAAGGGGAATCAGTCATGTCTGATAAATTCCAAAAGGCTCATTTCCACATTTTGGTTGAGTTTTTGTGCTTGAAGAAACTTCGTTTTGTAGAGATACCTCACACTTAAAATTTAAAATCCTCCATTTCAAGTACTTCATGGCATCAAAAAATTTCCTGCAGCTCATGGATTTGTTCAAGGAAAAACCACAGAGACAGGCTGAAAGGACATACTTTGTGAAAGAGGCATGTGCTGTATTATGCATTCCCTAGTGTGCTGTGAGGCAAACTTGGGTCCATCGCAGTGTCTGTGTCTCATTTGAGCCAGAATCTGCCTTCCTTTTATCACTGTGAGCAGTTCAGTGATGTGAGTGATTGGTCCATTTGGGAAGAGCTGTGTCTGGCCACTCTGTGGGATGTACTTGTCCTGATGTGCAAAAGTGGCACCGGACAGTTTAACCAAACTCCAGTGCACTACGGACACTTCCAAGATACTTTGGCTTCTCCTGGGCTGCTGCCTTGTCAGACAGTGTTTACCACAGGGTTTGTTTTCCAGTTCTCTCTGCCTTTTAGCTGGTAGCAACAGATGCCTTTCTCAGCCTTTCTCTTGGTTGTTGTGCTCATTCCAGTGGTTAAAGAAGTCCAGGCACGTGGCTTTGTCTGGAATACAGTTTAGATGTTCAAAACAGGGAGCATTCCTAAATAGCTTTCAGTTCGTGCCTGTCACATGCAATTAATAATGTGGCTATTGAGTCTGAGATCAACAAAAGGGTGAAATGAAATCTTGTGTCCTGTTAGAAAACAGTTGTCTGTGGTAAAGGTGCACCGACCATCAAGTCTATTCTCTGCATTTATCTCCTTGAATGCCTGGCAGGTGCTGCTGGCTGTTACTGCTCATACATTATGAATGGGTATGGATTTTCCAGGAATGGATCAGCCGTCCTCTCCATCTTTAAGTATTAGTGAGGGGAAGATGGCCTTTTTCCTTCAGAGGTGGTGTGTTCCCAGGACCTCCATCAGAGGCATTAATCATCTTGCTGCCAGATGGTCTCAGATGTGATTTTCTTCATTCTTTCCTCCAGAACAGCACTGACAGCCAGCCTGAGAAATGTCTTATCCTGGATCCAGTTTGGCCAGGATAGTTCTAAATTTGGAGTGAATTCCACACCTCTCCTGCTAGAGGAGAGCCCTACAACTCTACTGTAGGATTTTACAAAATGGCTCAGTCCAGTTTTGCAGTTTGTGGCTCATACTCTGCATGGTTTAGACAGTGGGCTGTGCCGAGCTATCCAGGTTTTGATAGCAGGGAGGATTCTTCTAGGCCTATCCCTTCCTCTCTTGATCACACTCCTTGAAAGGTTAATGTCTTTCTTCCAGTCAGGAACCCTGTTCCCAGATAAGAACTAAATCTTGTCCCCAGGTCCTTGGTGAGAAGGATTTCTCACCTATTTGTGTTGGCAACTGGCATGTGTTCGGAAGATTTAGCAGATAGAAGAGCAGCAGTAATGCTAAAAAACAGTGCAAGAGTAAGGTGAAAAAAAGTCAGCAATCTGGTTTTGTCTGTATTTGGTTAAAGCGACTGTAAGGCACCCTGGAAAAAGAGGCAAATTCCATCCCTGAATTTATTTGCAGGTACAAGACTTGGCAAGGTCAGACCCTGCAGCAATACTCACTCGATACTACACCCAAGTATTTTTTTGTCCATTCTTCAAGTGTATTTTATGTATCAATTAAATAGCCCAAATGCTTTTCCTAGGGTATTTAAGCTTCTTTTTTAAAAGCCTACGGGCTCGATGTTGTGTTTATCAGTACACATTTTCCTGCGTACTTGCTTATAGTAATCATCTTCTTTGAGCTGAAGGCAGACTGTATGGAAAGAATGGATGCCATCCTGACGTGTTTCAGTTATTTGGAAGTCTGTTCTTTGCTGTATAAAATTTGAACTGGTTGAAGATGCTTCTTGTTTAAAAAAAACCGAGTGGATTCCAGAAAAGCCTTTGGAAATCTCAGCAGCTTTTTGTATGTGATGTCGTGCATCTGCTGTCCCTATCTTAGACTTGGCTTTAAACTTAAATGCCAATATTTTATTTGAATATCTTCTAAATTAGAAATGGCAGCCTACTCTGCAGCACATGGTGTGGAGTTGGACATTTTTGGGAAGGAAAACTGCACAATTAACAGTAGGTTTAGAATGAGATGTTCCTTTTTTTTTGTTTGTTTACAAACGATCAGGACTTTTGATTCTGTGGTGAGTAATTTTAAGTGAAGAAATATGAGTGCTAAAAAGCAGTGTAATAATATGTCTGTAGAGCACTTTGAAGATGAAAAGCTCTATGTACTGTAAACATTATTACTGGTATAGCCTATTCTGTGTGAAAAAATTAAACATGAGCTAAGTGTAGATTTTTTTAAATGTACAATTTAGCGTTTCAGAAAGCCTAATGCACCTGTGTGTTTACTTTCACTTTGTAACATTAGAAATTTATCCTCTTATATTTTATAATATGTGTGTTGCAATGATTTACTTTCCAAAAGCAAAGTCAGTCCTAATCCACGTCAACCTTTCAGAAATGTGAAGTGTTTAGGCTGGGAGGGAAAATGGGTATGACATAAAAATACTGTGTGATGAGCAATAGGTGCCTGTCAGATGTGGAAATGTTTTGGGGGCACTTGGCCTTAGGCTTGTGCTGTGGCTTTGGACAAGACCAGAGTGAAGTAGGGAGCCAGGCAGGTGCCAGATCGTGCTGGGGAGTGAACACCTGCCAGGCTGCTCCAGATAACTCAGCAGCTCAGAGGCATTTTCCCAGGCTCCCAGCTGAATGGTCCATAATAGCCGTGGGAGAGGGCTTCCCAGTGCTGCACACTGCACCACAGCCGCCTCTTGGCAGCCTTCTGCAAGCTCAAGGCAGCCTGGCTGTGTCTCCTTTGGAAAACAAGTGTTGCTGGATAGTCTTACAGGAGAGTTGGTGTCTGATACTTCCTCTCCGTGTCGTGGGACTCTGAAATACAACAAGCAGGGCAAATTACTGTTCCCTTAAAAGGCAGCGCTCACTGGTGCCTATTTCAGCTGAAACTGAGCTGTGGCTTTTCTAGAACCACTTTTATGCAGTCTCCTTTTGGGTTTCAGGGTCTATTTATTTTCTTGGGGTTGGTTTGTTTGTTTGGTTTTGTTTTTCTTGTTTGTTTTTGGACCCTGGATCTGATGATTTAGAGTGCCCAGTTTTGGAACAAGAAAAACAAAACTTCACATCACGAAATGCAATTTTAGTTCTGCCTGTGTGCTGGTAATCCACAAAGGGAGTTTTGTCTGTGTTGGATGGTGAAGAGGAAATTGAAGATGGGATCAATTAGGTTTGCTGAGCCCAGGATGTATGAACTTTCTACATTACTGGAAGAGAAATTGTCTGTTGCTTGGGGTTCAAACTTCTGTGTTGTGCTCAAAAAAAGTCAGTGACTGAGCATTTGGTACATATCAGTTGGTCTGTTCTTCCATGAGATCATGAACAGATTTAAACTCATGCTGAGTAACTGTGTAAAAAATTTAAAAAGCTGCGAGTAGCATGGGGTTCTTGGATAAGAAGGCTTTCTTGTGGGTCTTATTTTTAAGTTTCTTTTTTCATTAAGTAGAATAGTTAATTGGATAATATATTTCCCCAGAAGGAAGCTGAAAGAGGATATCACCATTTTTATAGTTCTGCAGTAACTCTGACAACTTTAAAACTGGGGGAATTTTTCAAACACCAGCTGACTACAGAGTAGATCATATGTCATGTACAGGAGGGTTTCAAAACTTTTAATGAGTATGATACTTTCAAAATGCAAGTATCTTAAATGTAGTGCATCCTAATATTTTCTCAGGCTTAGCAACAAGTAACAGCAAATATCTGTTCAGGCAAAGTAGTAAATAATCATGGAAACTAAAATGATTTTTTAGCATTAGTCCCTCTGGGCTGAGCTTATTAGCTCAGGTGCAATTCCCCAGGACGCTTTATAAGACTTTTAGACTTGAGCTGATGCTGCAAAAGTAGTTTGTAAAGGTGTCTTGATCTCTTACATAATGGTTGATTTTGTCAGATCTGAGGTAGGTGTTCTCTTCCACAGAACAGTAGCTGGCTGAATCGAGGGCCTTTAAGGAGAATTTGAAACTTTGTTCAGTCAGTCACATGTGATTAAACACTTCACCTCTGAGAGAATACCAGGACAGCAAGAAAAATAAACAGATATAGAGGTCACTGATCTATAGAAAAATTTCAAGAACTAAGTGTCCTGCTTTTCCTGTGGAAAACAAAGGTTCACACTTCTTCATTTTCGATTCCGTTCCAAAATACCCCAAAACATGTGGAATATCACTGACAAATGGAGGTGGAAAGAAAAACTTGTAATCTTTACCGTCTGAAGATTTGTTTTCTGAGTTGTACTTTTAGGAATGCTACTTTCTCAGCCTTCCAAGGTCACAGTGGAGTATGTTGTTATCACACTAATAACTTATTTATATACAGGGCAAATTCTTTGATTTGACTAAGCCTACTAGCAGTGATAAAGAATTGTAGATGCCAAACTGGAAATAGCTTAAAGTAATTTTCCTTAATTGTTCTTTTAAGTAAACAGTTAATAAAGCTGGTGGATTACATCCAAATTTTTCTCTAGTGCTCATCATTTTTAAGGGATGGTTCAACTTGTCACATCTTGACTCAATCTCTAAAAGGAAGTCAAATTTTGGGTGTCTTCCTGAGGGGAAGGAAAAAAGATGGCTGATAAATTTCAAAGGGATTGATTGTGATTGATAACTGTAGTTCTTAATGAGAGCTGAGACTCAACAGCACTTGATAGTGAGCTCCAGAAGATCTTGTAGAAATAGGAGAGTGGGGGACCCTTCAGGATGACATGCATTTATACTTAGAAATAAGGCATGCCTTGGCACTTGCTCAGTAGGGATTGAGACTGGAACAAGCAGGCTTTCCTTCTTAAATGGGTAGATTACAAAAGCAGCAGTAGCACTTAATATTCTAAGGTTTAGAATAGGTTTCTAAATAATTCTATAGGGGTTTTTTTCTGTCCTAATTGCACCTAGGGCAGCTGACTGTCTTCAAAGCGTCAATAATTTAAGTCTTGCAAGCCCCATCCAAGTTAGGGGAAATACCACCAACCCTCTTTCACGATTGGATTTCAGTGAGGTGCGCAGGGAGACTGGGGAGGATGAGTCACAGATGTCAGGTTTTTGCCCTTTCAATGGGAGTCAGGTTGCTTTATACCTTCCTGAACGAAGTGCTAACTGATTTACCAGGGTCATTTGGGAATTTAAGTAGGACAAAAGTAAAAGCTGATTTCCTTAGTCTAATAATTGCTCTCTCAGTCATAATATAATGTCTTCTGTCCACTTCTACACTGCTGATGCACAAGGATTTCTGTCGTTCCTGGGAATAGAAACTGAAAAAGCCTCTGGAGGTTACAGGTACCTGCTGGGTCAGCCAGGCCAGCTAGGGCTGCTGTACATACCGAGGAGTTCAAATGTGGGCATTTCTCACCTCATTCAATGGAACTGTAGAATTAAACCCTTTCATGTTTGCAGTTTCCTTGTAGTTATCTTTTTTTTTTTCCTACCAGGTCTGTCACCTTCCTCTAGAAGGCAGTTAAGTAAATGAGTACCTGTAGTGTTCTTGTAGAATGTGTATGAAAACATGACACCACACTATTAAGCAAATGACACCTCTGATCAATTAATTAATTCAATTTCTATGGTTGGATTCCAGAACTTGGCAGTTATTAATTTGTGTAGATTTTTGCCCTGTTTCAGGCACTAATTTCTTGAGACTTCAGTATGAGAATTCAGCAGTTTCTTTTGAAAAATATTCCATTAAAGTTATTTCTTCCTTTGTATTGTTGAGCCGCTGCTGCCTTCTCTCAATCCAGTCTTAGCAGATGTGCAACACTTTGAGACCAGAATGCCCAAGATACCCTTACACTTAATATTATCCCTTTGTTTTATGTTGCAGCCAACAGTTTGCACATTACTGCCTACTTTATGAAGAGATGGGTTAATCTCCGTTGTGCTCTAGGGAAACGTTATCGTGGTAAGGAATCAGTTTCTTACAGAGTTACTTAGAAGAGGAAGAAAGGGAACGTAACTAAGACTTTGTCAGATTTTGGTCTACTTAAATCAAGTTTTCTTTCAGAGCTTGGGCTTTTTGGTGGGTTTTTTTTCGGTTTGTTTTTTACAAAGAAGATTTCCTGAAAACAAACAAACAAAAAAAAAGAGAAGTGTTTCTTGAGATAAGATGGATTTTTTTTTTTAAACTTAATTTTAAATTTGTGTATGCCTTGCCCTAGGGTAATCAGCTAAGCCTCACCAAATTTTGTAAGTATGATGAGACTCAGCATTTTCCTGAGTCTCTGCAGGGTGAATCAAGCAGAGGTTGCAGCATGAATCACTTCATTATTGCTCAGTGTCTTGTGACATCAACATGCAGTACAAGTGTATGCAGGAAAGGCTTTCGTTCACCTCACAGCTATAAAATCTTGACGTAGGTGATGTCATTGGACCAGGTCTTTGCTTCATATTTTCTCAAGCCAGGATGCTCTGGAAGGAAGGGAGATCAATCCTCTCCTGCCAACAGCAGCACAAAAGAGCTGCAATGATTGCTGCCTTCTGCGCTCACCTCTTAGCATCAAATAACAAAAGAAGCAAAATCCTTAAAAATATTGAATAGTTGAATGGGTATTTTAAAATTATTTATTGTTTTTATAGGGTTTTGTGATATTCATAAATGTTTAAATCTGTCTTCAAATGCCAGCTGGTTGTTTTCTAACTCCATATTGGCTGAAGAGATCAGTGTTGACTTAAAATATTTCATCAAACCTGTCCTGGTAGAATAGAATTTCAGAGTGTCTGCATTGGCATCTCAACATTGTTTCCTGTCTATTAAATTTGAACTGTTCTAAAGCATCAACGAATACCTAAAGATACCTGCATTTTTCTAGCCAGCAGATGAGATTGTTATAAAATGTAACAATAAAAACATGGTACTAGAAGCAGCTTGCCCTACTCTTCAATTCTACAAAAAAAAAAAAAAAAATCTGTGAGATCAACCTCACAGGTTTTTTTTCTGCAAGCTTTGTCTCTTTCTTGTCCCACAAAAATAGTGTGTTATGGTTTCGTTCTAGAATATAACAAACTTCAAAAATTATTAATTCTCTTTTTATAAAAACAAAACCCTGCAACAAAAAAAAAATCAGAGCTGAAAATATGAAGATATTGATCTGGAAATAATTTCATTTGTAAACAAGAAAATACCCAGCTGTGCTCTTCCCATGGCATTGTCAGGTACTAAATAAAGCTTTGTCTCGTCTATTCTAATCTGTGAAGCCTTCAATTTTTAATCCTTTGTAAATAGAAACTTTGATGTGTTCGTAGCAAACCATGTGATCTTGAGTAAAATGTGTAATTCAGTTGTAGTTAACCAATTTGTTTAATGACTTCAAAAATCTCTGTAGCTGGAGTGTGAAGCACTCTGCCCTGGCCTTATGCTGGGGTTTGATGCCAAGCTCTGACTGAATGTTGTTCTAGGCTACAAACCTAATTTACAGCTTTTGTGATGAAAAGACACATCACCAAAACAGCACAAAAGAAATCCTTGTTAAGTGGTTTGTCTGTTGGTTCAGTCTGGTCTTCCTGTCCAGGGGTGCAGGTGGACTAATTTGCAGCCATGACTGTCCTCTTGGGAACTCAATTTATTCTACTTATTGATTTTTTTGGGATGGTTTATAAAAACAAAACAAAAGGAGGAGTGGCATGTTGAAGAGAGTAGGTGAGAAGCTAGAAGGGTGCATGAAATGAGTTAGTGTGCAGTTTAAAAAATTAGTAATTTTGTCTAGTAAAATAACATATGTTGTTGTTGTTGTTGTGAGTGGTTTTGAAAGTGGTTATGATTTTTGTAATCCTCTTTTCAATTCTTTTTGTTTAGATCTCCGTGTGTTTCCAGAGAAATTTATCGTTTGTGTCAGTAAACTTGACTTTGATCCAAGTGCTTGGGCGTGTGACAGTGGTGGATTGGTAGGTACAAAAGTGTTGCATAAATTTTGGGGATTTTTAATAGAAAAGAGGTGAATGTTTATATATATAGATGTAGTTATTCAAGTATTTGTTACTGTCATCTTGGCACCAGAAAGTCACATGAATAGTTGGGCCAAAGTCATCGAAACTTCATCCTGAAATGAGCCTAAGGCAGGCAAAAATGGGAATTTTGAAAGCTCAGCATTTTCTGAGCCTTATAAGTCTTGGAGAAAAGGACCATGTGTTTCGAAAGCCAGGTATGATTTTAACACCTTGATCTTTTTTTCCTTTATATTTTGTCCTTGTAATATTTTACTTTCCAAAATGATAATGTAGCTGTTTGTAATGTCCACGGGGTTCTTGTATGTTTTCTTAGCACTTGTTCTGCACAGCAACTCAAGCGGATCAGTGCTGGCCCTGCTGGGAAAAAAAAATCCCCAAACATTTATGGAGGAAAAGGCACTGGTGTGTGGTTAAATACCATAAGCAATTCCCCTTAAATATTTCATCCTGAAGGCTTCATCAGGGTCAAAGGCTTCTGAATTTTATCCTGCAGTTAAGTGCTGATTGTCTCAGGAGTGCTCACATGGGCCCAGGTGCCGCTCTGTGGCTCACACTGAGGGTCACAATTACACCCTGAGGTCTGGGTGGATTTTAGGAGTTGATCTTACATGTATTAAAGTGTATTTGACCCTTGAAAAAGCGTGTTTTCTTTTACTCATTCAACTGCTTTTTTTTAATACCAGGCAGGGTGTTCATATTTATAATGCTAAATGCAGATTTTCTTGTTCTGATTCCTAGCTTGGTACGTACCCTTAAGTGTCAAAGAATCAAGCAAATGTTTTTTGCACTCTCAGAAAAAAATGATCTCTCTTCCCTATAAGTACTTTGCTCTTTTGAAAATTATTACTTTTACAGTATTGTCTTGAAAACTCCTTAATGCTTGAAGTAGAAAATTCTATCTCTGCATTTTGACTGAAAAATAATTATGGGGTTTTTTTCTTGCTTAAGTAACTCCTATGAGCTATCCAGTTCCCTCATTTGGTAGTTTTAATCTTTCCATAAAATAAGAGCTGTGAAGTTTTCTTTATTTTTTTCTTGTGATTTTGTGTGGGAAGGAGAAGGCAAATTTAAAAATTCAATGTTAGGGACTTTAGCTTTACTATTTCAAAATTGGATCTTGATCTGTGGAAACTCCTTGTTGTTTAAAAGGCAAGTTTAAACACTTTTATATTTATAAAGAAAACACCTCTTAGTGAGCTGATAACTTAATCAATAATGAAGTCTTGGGAGTTTGCTTTGCTTACAAGAGCAAGTGTGGGTGCACACACTTGTCTGGGATGGTCATTGTAGTGTGTTAGTAGGAGGGAGTAAGAGAAAGTTATCCCTAAGCATCTTCCCTGATTTGAAGAACTTGGCAAGATGGGAGCAGACCCTCAGCAAATGTTTTGGAGCATCTGTTTAATTCTTACCACTCTCATTCAAAGGGTCCACTCCAGACTGTTTTGTTGTTCTGGGTTTCCTACAGCATGTTCCGACCAGGTTTGTCATATACTCCAGCTGAGTACTTTGCCAAACTGGGGGAGTGTTTGATTGCCACTGAGAGTTTTTCAAGTTTTTGGCACTCCAGAAGAAAGGCAAAGAATCTGCACTTTGTGTGTGTCTGCTTTTCTCCATGCAGTTGAGCTGTGAGTAGGCTGGAATTCTAAACTCTGCCCTACAAAAGACCACCCAGAAGACCTTTCTGTTGATACACTCGGCAGATTCTGTCACGGGCTGAAAATGAGGCTGTGTTTTGTTTTCTTCTCTATGTTGTTTGGGTTTGAATAGTGCCACAGTGTTGGATGCAAGTTCTTTGAAACCTTTAATCAGCTCACACCCTTGGATTTGAGGGCCTGTTTGTGTTTTACAAAAGCAGTTAACTATACATTAATGGGGACTTTGCCACTTTTCTGTGTTGCTGTGACTGTGATTGACTTAGTCAAGACTTAGTGATTATGTATCTTTTTAGCTATTTTTATGCTGGTTTATGGTCTGGGTCAAGCTTTCATTCCTGAGCTCTGTCAAGACAAATCAGGCTCAGTGTTCCCCTTTCCCATTACTTGGAACCAGTTTTATGTCAGCCTGGTGCACATTTCCTTCACTGACCACAACTCTCTTCCTTCACCTGTCTTCAGCCCTTTATTCTTTGCCTTTTCACTGCTTTTTAGGCTGTTCCATGTATCTCTGAAATAGGTTGTGCTTAAACCACGAGTTTCAAGGGATGTAGCCAGCTATGAAATGAAATTTTTATGTCCTGCATCTTAGGAAAGATTATAATTAGATTGCTTTTGAGATACTCACAAGCACAAACCTCAGCATCAATTGCTGGGAGAACCAATTTTAATCCTCCTGTGATGCCTCATGTAAGACTAAGGTTAGGGTTGAATAGACAGCCTCTGTCAAATTAGCTTTAAGCATAAACAAAATATTTGAGAGCACCTCTAAGGAGCAGAGATGAAATAAAACAGAAGAAAATTTATCGATAGGTAATTTTCTAGGATGGATTTATAAATGGGTGTGTCTGTGGTTATGTTTAAAACTCAGGCTGCAGGTGGTGATAAGTATTTTGGAAGAAGGGAAATCTCTAGTAAAGAAACAATATAGCAAGTTATTGAAATTACATAAGCAAATTGGAAGTCTTAAGGAAAAGATTGGAAGAATAGGCTGAGTGATTAATGCTAAGTTTAAACATAAAACCATTGTTTTCTGTTTTACCAAACTCTGTTTGTAATCTTGAATAGTTTTATCTTGAAAAAGAAGACAGTTTTGGGAACATGGCAAAAGAGGAAACCCAAGGAAGTATATAAGAGCTCTGGAGAGATTAGGCATCTTTGTCAGTGACTACGTTTTCTCAATTATTATTATATAGAGAGCTAAAATGGAAAATTGAAAATGGGTTATCTGGAGAAACAGTGGAAATGGAAATGGGTGGAAGGCATATGAGCATTTGAAAATGTGCAAACAATGGAGTATTCATTGATAACCACATTGGCTTTATACCAGAATCTATGAGAGGAAGCACTTCTAGGAAAAGAATGAAGGAGGTTAAGCTAAAGATGATATTAAAGTGGAAATTTGAAATTACTATTTGAATAAAATGAGAAAAGGAATCGGGAGTAGGAGATCCTGTCTTGATTAAAAAGGTCTTGGGGTTTCCACTGAGCCTTGTTAAGTTACAGAGAATATTATACAAAAATAAGGATTCTTTTCCAGCAGAATATTGCTCTTTAAAAACCAAACCAAGCAAAAAAAACCCCAAACCCTTACAGGTACACACAGAGAAACAAAGTGCTAAAGAAGTGCCCAGTGCTTTTTAAATCCCCAGCAGGGAAATAAACTATTTGATCCTCTTCATACATGTCTGATTTATAAATTATGTCATTGAAATACTCTTCAGGAGCATTAGAGAATTCTCGTTCCTGAAACTCTTCAGAGCCTTAGTGACAGGGTTTGCTTGGGTTTTGATTATGCTGGGAAGAGGCTTCTGGTTCTTTCATGCAAACATGAAACTTAGCTGTAATTAATGGAACTGTCCCACTGGAGTGTATGCTGCTGGAATAGTGTGTCTATTGGAATGCAGAGTGAAAACTTCAGATAGCTGCAATTTGTAAAGATTAGTACAGGACTTTATGCGTAATTTAGTTATCTTAAATGCTTTAAAGACTTATTGTTAAGTGATATCAGATTGGGTAGGGGAAGAAGGAAATGCTGTGAAACAGAATTGCACAATTCACACTGTAAGTACAAATCCTGGCATCTGTGTGTATATCTATATATGTGTATAAAATGGTACAGTGAAACTGCTGTGCTGGTGGGCTACTACTGAAAAGGTCACTCCACATCCCCTCTACTTCCAGCCACATATTCCTTTCCTCTCTTGTTACAATGGCCCAAGTGATTCTTCAGTCGAGAATGAATTAGTTCATTGACTTGATCTAGCAGAAAATTATTTATTTGTGACGTTTCTCTGTTTTTCATTGGAGGATTAGTTTTCCATCATGTCAGTTCACTGAACTAACTCATCCTGTACCCACACACTTGCCAACTGAGATGCCAAAAAATGTTGCAGGAGCACACAGCCAGGATTTGGATGAATGGAGCCAAAGCAACCTTTAGGTAGCAGCTGAGAGTTACCTGGGTTTGAAAGTAACATCCACAAAACACTCATGTCACATTTTTTGTAATATTTGTCTTGTTGGTTGTTTTGGTTTGTTTTGGTTTTGTTTTTGGGGTTTTTTTTTTGTTGTATTTTTTGTGTCACTATCCTTTTTTGATCTTTATAAAATCTAGTTTTCTGGGATTTTAGATTATGTGCTGAATTCTTTTCGGTCATTATAGGAAACAGGAGAAAAACATTAAGCTACAGTTGGTAAATATGAACAGGGTTCACTACTTCTTTTGAAAAGGTAGAGGGGGAACTGCAGGCTAATGAACTTTATCCAAATACCCCATCAGTGGAACAGGCAAAGGATTGCTTGGGTGAGTTTTCACTTTTGACACTTCAAGCTTTTGTCACTTTTTTTTTACTCACTCCTTCATGTTCTTTGCTCCTCCTGCCTTCGCTTCCCTGGGCATTCTTGTCTTTAGTGTTTGTCAGTGCTGGGGTCATTCAGTGATCCCTCTGAGAACAAGGGGTGTTTTTGTTTTGGTTTTTTGTTGTTGTTTCAGGCAGCTCACCTCTGTGTTGATCCTTGGCAGGACCACGTGTTGAGCAAGGGTGAGACTTCCCTTTCATTGTTGGTGTAACTTTAAATTAGCTTGAATCATTAGGCTGCTGTCTCTGAGAAACTGCATCTCAGAGTAATGATCATAAAAAGAAAGCTACAGCAGCTTTACAATATTCCCTTTTGTCCCAGCTGTCTGCCTCTTTTCCTTGGAGATTACCACTCCTGCAGCAGCCTTTGCCAAAAGGGCTGTGTGCCTGCATCTCATCTTTCTGTGTATCGAAGTCTTGTGGATTCATGCACACCGAGCTTCCCTGGATTTTCGGCTCACGCGCTGAATTGCGTGTGGGAGCAGCTGGGGCATGTGTGTGTGCTCCCTTCTGCCAGCTCTGAGTGGGGCAGGAACCTCCTGCAAAAGGGGAGGGAGGAGGCCTGAGAGCAGTGATGCTGTGAATTGCCTCAGTGAGATTTGTCTGAACTTGTCGGGGTTTCTTCTTATAGCTTACAAACGGATTTATTTTGTGCACGGCAAAAGTCTCACAGCTGTCTGCAGCATTAACTATCCAGAGAAGTGGGCAAATGATGAAATGAAAACTGACACAATTATTTCAATTAGTCAAGACCAGAGAAGGCTTTGGAGAATTTCAAGGAAACCTCCCAGAGCTGGGTAGAGAGGCACTAGGGCAGTAAATGAAAATCATCTGTTGATAAATGCACAGTATTTTTACTGAAAAGAGCAATTGCTGTGCTCATGCAAACTGCTGAGTGAATTAACTGTGTGATCGCTGGAAAAAGGCCAAGATATTGCTGCAAGGAATGGATTGGAAAACTTTTGTCCTGTAGCATTATTTATCTGAAAAGCAGATAGAATATTAGAGTATGTATGGAATGAAATGAAAAGTCGTATTTATTGCCTTAAAGCCAGCAAGTAAGAGGAATAGATCCTCAATAAAAGTGTACCTCATTGTGCAAAATTAGGTGAAGCAGAGCAGGTATACAGATGGTCCTGTAGCTCCAGTATAAATGATTAAGGTTGTAAAATGATTTCCATATGAAGCAGTCCTGAAAAAGTAGAGACAAATTGAGTAATCTTGTACTCATTTTGGTACTTGCTTCTTATATGAGTGCTCCAGTTGATTTAAATCTAACCACTTAGCAGCGTTCACAAGATCCCATTTGTCAAAGCCTTGTGGTTATTTAAGATATTATCATCTGTCATCATCCTTTCACCTCCCTCATTTTCCTCTCCCCTCTCACTGTTGCTGTCACAGTGAATGCTGGTGGTTCATGTGGATTTGAGCTGATTCTCTGCTCTGTCCTCTCTGCAGACTTGGAGAGGACAGGCACCCCTGGCAGAGGGGCAGGGGGAAGGCTGGCAGGGATCATGTTAAAGCTGCAGGGAGTGAAAGATTTTATTTAGCTGTGGTGCATTGGTGAGATTTCGATGGCTCTAGGATTTGGAAAGGTTTAACTTACTTAAGGTTTTGATAAAAATTCTTGATATTCCTGTTGGGCAAAGAATATTTGACAAGATTTTAAAAATTTGTTTTAAAGAGCAATCTGTTCCTCAGTCTCCAGCAGAAATCTCTTAGAACTACTAGGAAGTTCATAACTTGACTGAACAGGAAACTGAAATAAATGATGGTAAAGTTCACAGCAGGATTTTTGAACAATGTGTAAGAATTTGAAATTGTTTGGAGGGACAGATCCCCAGTGTGGGCTCAGAGGTCTTGGGGGTTTTCGGGGTGGTGGTACAGATGTTGGTTTTGGAAACCAAGCTAAGACATTAAATTGTTGAACAGCAATTATTTCCTGAGCTGTGCAGTTCTTGTTTTACATATTTTGCTTTTGTATAACCAGTGAGATCAAGTGTATTAGTTATTCTTTCCAACATCTCCTCCAGGTGTTACTGCATATTGTAATTGCGTAAAAAAAGAACAAAAGAACATAAAATTGATGTCTTTTTTTCCTGTGTAAGTATCAAAGTGTTGGGCATCTGAATCACGCTGTATACATCGTGTACTCTAAGGAGTATTCCCTTATGTCATATAACCCCTGCTATGTCTGGAAGGGCAAATGCAAGTTTGCTTCAGGGTGATGCTGAGGGACATCTGCACTGGCTGACCCCAATGCCCAGTGAGGTTTGGTGGACACATAGAGGATCCTCGTGCCAGGCTGTGAAAAGCTGTAGTCCAGGATTACAGGAGGGCCTGTCTCAGGTGTTCTCTCTTGATTTGTAAAGCTGGAGAAAGGGGTCAAGTGCCACATAAAATTGCTGTTCTATTAAGTTACAAAAATCTCTTTCAAGTATGAAATGTATGTCTTGCTTGCATGTCCTCTTTCATAATTACTGGAGTCAGGAACCTAAAAATTGATGGAAATGGCTGGCTGAAGATGCATGGTTTCCTTTAGAAAGGTAAAAATTCACTGTTAATATGCTGTAGATTTTTCTTCAGTGTCATTGAGAGAAGTTATTTTGGTTGAAAAGCTGTTGTCTGCTCCATTTCTTATCAGTGGACACTTTCTCTGAAGATAGAATCTGTGTCTTGTAGCATCAGTATTTAAAATCAGAATGATTAATAGCTCAATTACTTAACATTAATTTTAGCAGTTCTTGCCTTCAAGCAAATGCACACAGCCTGTGTCACGTGCTGCTCAGTATGTAAATAAATCAGTTGTTTCGGGAGCACTTCTGTGCCTTTAGAAAGTGTGATGGGGTATTTGCTCTCTGTGTTACACACAGGTCTGCATTTATAAAAAGGCTCCCCTGCAGCTCTAAGTTTTAGGAAGAATCACATTTCATTTGTTCTCTGCCATTTACAGCGGGAATTCTTCTATTTTCTCTTCTTTAGTGGGTGTTCAATTGCAAACCCAGAGAGCTCTGAATTTCTTACACTCAGAACAGCCTGGGATTCCTCCTATATGTGAAACGCAGTTAAAATCTGCACCAAATACTTCAAAAGGAAGAAGGCATTTTCCTCATAGAAATCATATGCTTTAAGCTAATCTGGTGATGCCTGGGGGACCTTTGGAATGTTTGTAATTGCCAGGATTTATGTATTGGGTGAGAAACTTGGGTTCACACCTTGTGTTTTGAGAAAGTGGAATGTGTATCACGGGGGCTTGTAATAGATTGGGCCAATGTTTGGGCTGAACAGTACAGACCATAGTGCCTCCTGACGAGCAAAACTGAAGATCCATGGTGTCAAATTCACAGGAATTTTGGTGGTAGATGATGAACTCTGTTCTGATCCAGGAGTTTGATTTTGCTTTCCGTGCTAGGTCGTGGGAAGGTTGAACAGTTCTGCTCCTCCTGGACACATGCAGTTTGCTCTGGTTGTTACATTCTTTTCAAGATTGAAATTGGAGTGTTTTTGAAAACCACCAGCATTCCTTAAAAATTCCTATTTCAAAGGCAACACCAGTAGTCCAATGTAATGTGGAATGATCCTTAATGGTTTTTACTGGAATTTACTGACTTTTAGAGCAGGACAGTCAACTTTAAAATGTAGAGCCATATTCCATAAATCCAATCAAGGAGCTATATTTCAGGTTGAGAATAATATCCATTTCTATACTTGGAAAACTTTTGCAAGTGTTTTGTGATGTGGTTGGAGTTCATAAGTAGAACTGCCAGGACTGATGCATCACTACATTGGAAATGCAAAAAAATTTGCATCTTGAAACTGTGGGAAGCTTTTCCTTCATGTGGGTTGGGAGAGGGCAGGAGATGAGACCCAAAGTCCTGTCTCTGTCACTTTTTTATCAGTTAGATTGTAATATCTGATTCATCCTTCCCTCACAAGCCTCCTCACTTGCTTTAAGGAGCCCTTTTTGTTTATCAGATTGGAAGGAGTCCTGTCTGACCTCTCTGATCTGTCAGTCATCTGGTAGGACACCTCTGAAAGCTAAAGGTTATCTTTGGTGGTTGAGCTCATGATACAGCTTAGAGTGACACTAAGGGAAATCGTGCAATTGCAAGCTTACATAAGGTTCCCCTAAATAAGTGTTTCTGTCTTATTCATTGCACTAATTTTAGTTTCATTGTGTGTGCCTGGGATAATACTTTGGTTTCATAGCCTTGCCTATATTATTATCTTTACAGTCCCCTCCCATTTGCCAGTGTGGTACAAAAATTGATTTCTTGAACCCTATTAAGTATTTTTGATGAACCATATTGATAAATGCATTTTTAAAACAGTGTGGTTTTTTATATGGGGTTGAGAACCAGACATGAAATTTAATTATCTCTTAGTCTTACTTTATTTATTGGTACATAAGTTTGTGGCACTGAATAGTATAAGACAACTAGAAAACATGACACCAGAGAGGCAGGAAAGGGGGGCAGCAGTATTCACTTGGAAAATTTTCTGTTAACCCAGTATTAGACTGGGAGTAAATAAGAAAAGAGTATTTGTATGAGTATATTGTCATGCTGGAAAGGCCAAAGCTTTCACTCTGCTTCAGGGTAATAAGTTGTAAGGGTTCCTCACAAGTGCCCATCCATGGGTAGTTCTTTAACAGATACTTGATGCTGTACTGCTGAGTTCAGCTGTCCTGGAGAGAGATGGAGATGGCATTGAGTGCTGCTTTTGCTGCTTTTACACTTTTGAGGGTTTCTTTTTCACCTTGAGTGAGTACTAAGTGGAGTAGGATAGCAAAAAAAGAAAACGAAAAAAAGAATCTTCAATCTGATAAACCTTACAGGAAGTATAAATATGTGCCTAACAGTGTGCCTGATGTTTCTCTGTAGGTTTTGATAGAGGTTTTTCTTCCCCCATATATCTCTGGATAAGTATTAAGGATCTTAAAATCAGGTTTGGGGAGGCCAGTGTCATGAGCAGGTAGGCTGGTAAAACTTTGTAAACTTCACTTCTGCGGGCCCTTCTCTGCAGTTTTAGTGACAAAAAGGACTGAGCTTAGCCTGGGATTTTAAGAGCACATATTTCTAATAGAACTTGGCAGATCAAGGGCTAGAGAAGCATTTTAATCTTTTGTGCCCACCCAGTCTCTATACAAATGTAAATATGTCTGTCTTTAACAATTTGCCAAGAAATGTGGTTTTAATTTGTTAGCAGCAATCCCACTCCCTGCAGCTCTTTCAGAGTCGAGTCGCAAGTCTGGCGGTGCTTTGACGTTTTTCTCTGTCATGGTGTCATTGTTTATATGATGTCTGCTTCTGCTGTCCTCCCTTTTATGCCTGGAATATTTTTCTTTAATTATTTCACTGCCTAAAAGGAATCTGGGATTACTAGACAGGATGAGAGCAGATTAGCTTTTTTTCTTTCTTTAACAAGTCCTGAAGTTCCCATAGGAAATAAATAGTATTCCCAAAACAGACAGCGTGTTTTATTTTTTTGTTTTTAATTAACTAAAATTATTAAGTCTAATAAAGAAAATAAAGGAAGTATCACCAATGATGGCTGTGTTTCTTAGTAGTATATGGAGTACCCACTGTTGTTATTTATGACTCGCTCTGCCTTCTATTGTGGACTGATTCCAGCCTTAGGGAGTTTACATCACTACTAATAGCAAAAGGCTCTCTGGTTCCCACAGAGTCTTTCAAAGCCTGACTCATATGCCTTATGTTAATTGTTCAGCTCTCAAAATACAGCACTTACAGGGTGTGGTTCTGAGGGGAAAATCTACTGTACTTAGAGGGCATGTTCAGAAGTGTTTCACATATAAATCATTTCGATTTTTACTTTTTTTGATGCCTTAACCCTTTCTGTCACTGCTTGGTGTGATAAGTTATTTAAAGCAAAACAAAAGGGTGATGACAGCGCAGTGAGGGAATGTGTTAGCCCTGCAACTTGGGGCCATTAGCTCCAGCCTGACTCAAGTCACAAGTGCCCTGACTTGGTCATTCTTGCCTCTCTGAAGGGTCTGCTCCTCACAGCCTGGCGGGACCATCCCTGTCCTGCAGGGTCCAGAATCAGATGCAAGTTAGAACTGAGGTTTATTCCTTATCTGCAGTAGGGAGTACATGAGGACTAGGAATCCAGTCCTCCCCTGGATTTTGTACCAAGGGCTCCTTTCCATGCAATGCTTACCACAGTGACCAGAGCTGCCTTAGTGGGCTGCTGATCGTGGCCTGGTTGGTGCTTTGGGGACCGAAGATTTAACAGAATTGATCTTACCCGTTTCCACCCAGCAGGAACTCAGATGGGCTCTGGCTCTCTGGCCAAGTACAAGCACTCTCCAGCTGCTTTGATGCAGGATGATTGTGCAAGACCCTTCAGCCTCCAAGTTGTGTGACTGTTACTGGAAATCAAAATAGTTTCTACAGACTTTGCAGTCTCTGCCTCCTCTTAAAATTAGCAGAACGCTCGAGTATCTTAATAGTATTTCTGTCTTTAATAGTTTACAAAGTATGAAAATACATTTAGTCAAATTAGGGGAATCTACCTCCAGCAAGGATAGAAGCAGCAATTAATCCCTCAGATTAAACTAGTTAAGCTTGATTTCTGAGGTTGGGATCACCTTGCATGTATGCTCCTTGTGTTTTCTGCCTGCTGTAAACACACTCATTGCACCATGAGTGAACAGAACTTCATGCATCGCTCACCGCACACATTTGTGTAACTTGTCTCTGAGAGGAAGGCTCAGAACAGCTGTAGTTTTTTTAAGTGCCAAAATGGCTTTACTTCTTTGCCTGGCTACGCTCCTTCTGCTTGCAAAACAGGAAGCTGTTTTCACTGGCTGTTTCTTCTGGAAAGA
Organism: Chamaea fasciata; assembly: GCF_029207755.1. NCBI lineage: Eukaryota > Metazoa > Chordata > Aves > Passeriformes > Sylviidae > Chamaea > Chamaea fasciata. The sequence goes on along the minus strand of NW_027094088.1, from coordinate 6,503,620 downwards.
GCATGGAGGTCCCCCCCGCCCCCTCCTTTAAAACAGAAATAAAAATGGGCAGGGCTTAATCTCCCCTAAGTGACAGGTTCCCGAGGGATGTTCCAGGCAGGGGTCATGTACAGGCTTTGGCCTTGTGCCTCTGCTGGTTTTCTCTGTGTCCCTCAGTTCTTCCACACCCCCTGGTTCCAGTGCCCTCGTTTCACCAGGGAATGGGCTACAGCAGCACTCCCTGCATTTGGGGAGCCCCTGTCAGAGGCTGCATCGCGGAGGCTGAGGGAGAAAAGTTCTCTCAAAGACGAGAAGATGCACAAAGCCTCTTCTCTTCTTGACTTCACCACTTCTTTTTCCTCTCCTCCATAGCCTCAGAGATAATTCTTTTTTGGAGCATGTGGTAGTTAATGGTGAAATCAGCAAATGGCCCTTGTCTGATTGAGATTGTTTCATTGTGAAAGGAAGTGCTCACAGCTTGAAGAAAAAGAGCATTTTCCTTCCCTCCCGCTCGCCCCAACCTCGTATTATATAAAAGGATGGTGCTGCTGTTAGCTGAGACCAGAAAGAATTCCCCTGTTGTCCTGTAGTAGCCAACCACTACAAGCTGTGAGCGTTGAAATGTTAGAATTAAAAGTTTTAACCCTTGCCTTGTTCAATGAGCAAATAACACTGTGTATGTTTTTTTTGTAAGTATGGAAAATTATGGGAATTCCGTTGAGAATAAGTGTATAGACCACTGCGCCAGTCAGTCTCTTCAGAAAAAAAAACTGACAAGCATGCTCCTGTCTGCAAGAGAGATTCCTGGCATTTGTCACAGTTTGAGCCACAAAGATGTCAAATATTTGCCAACAGTTTCCTCAGATGGTTTGGAAAGCTCCATCCTTTACATTGCAGTCTTGTTTGTTTGCGGTGTGTTTTAGCATACGAAATACGTTGCTGGGGAGTCAAGGGGAGGGAGCTGACTAGACTCCCAAATATTAAAAGATTAAAAATAATTGTTTCTTTTAGACTGCTCAGATCAAAATAATAAAGAACAGCTGTAAATCGTAGTATTAGAAAAGGAGCTTTCTGTTGAATAATCATAGCTTGATGGGTCATGTTTTAAACCTGTATTTTCTTTTGGAGCAGAAAGAAGAACTTTCCAGTGGGACGTCTGAATATTTCACTGAATCTGCTGAGAACAAGAAGATTAAGATTAGTCTGAGTGAACAAATAAAGCGAGACATCCTGAGAAAAATGTATGCCACTATTCTTTTTAAGCTCTTGCATTTATAATGGGTAAAATTTGGTTTGGTAGAATCTAGCTTATATAACAAAATTTTAAATAATATAAACTACTTTACAGAAGATTGTTCTAAATTACTGAAAGATTACTGCTGTAGTGTGGATAAGAACATAAAATGATTTTTGTTGTGTTTTACAGCATGGAGAAAGCTATTACAACCCACATAGATATCATACATAGCACTAGGCAGAGTCAAAACAGGCTGTTTTTCCTTGAATGAAGCTCTGAGCCAAAACAAATATGTGATGCTTCAATCGGGTGAAAAATACTTCACAAATACATTTTTTTTGTTCATTTTGAGAATCTGGATCAATAGTTACAATTAAAGAGTATCCCTGGTGGGGGGGCTAGGGAGGGTCAGCTGACCAGCTGAACTTGTCACTGCTTCATGTGGTACCAGGACTCCATCCCAACTTGTGCAGGCTGCCATCAGCCCCAAATCACCTGTGAAATCAGGGATTTGCTGTGAACCCTGGCAACTTTTCTTTTTGCCACTGTTGTCTCATCTGTGTTGTCTTTAGAAATGAGATTATTTTGGGGATATGCCAGCTCTACCTGTTTTGGATGAGCCCTCTTTGAGAAGAGTTAGATGTGCTGTCCCGGGAGCTGCTCAGCAGCAAAAAGTGGTCTCAGCTTGGGCCATCTCTAGCAACATTTTCAGACTCAAAATGCAGCTTCAGGACTTGGGCATAAAGTTCGTCTTCTGTGCTGTGTGAAATCCAGATCCATAGGTAGCGCACTGCTGAGGAGTGTTTATGTGCTGACACTCCATCAGGTCCCTTGTGATCCCATTTTCCTGTGTAATTCCTTTTAGAATATCATCTACTTGCATTACCTAAGTCCTTGCCAGATGAATGGGCTTGATACTAGATGAGTAGTGGTTAACTTTAAAGCACTGCTTTGAAATGTCCTGGGAAAAATTCCAGAGGAACATTCTAAAATAGAGATTAGGAGCTCTCACACAGAGATGCACTCACTGCCTTTCCCTGCTTGCCCCCTCTATCCTGTAGAAATGCATTATGCATGTGGATGTATGGGAATGGTTTGCAATCATTCAGGCACTTAGGAAATGCTATTTTATCTCGCCAGTTCAGAAAGGAATTCAATATACTTCTGCTCTGTTGACCTTTAACATCTGTAATGAATCGAGTCCTGCCTCTTGGAAAAGAGTGTGAACTCACTCCTTCGTGGCTTAGTCATTAATAAATAAGGCTCTCCCATAGCACAGTGGAAAATCAGATGGATAACGCTTGATATTATCCACACTAGACAAACATTGCTGCTTGTCAAGATGATGTACAGGGATTTTTTCCATGTTCAAAAAGAGGGTGGCCCAAGTGGTGTTTCAGAGTTGGAAAAACAGTCAATGGAGTCAGTAGAGGTTCTTTTTTAATTGAAAAAACAAAATTCCTTTTTTTTGCAGTGCGAAGAGGACAAAACCAAGGAGAAGTAGTGCAAGCAAACCTCAAATCAGCAAGGACTCCGAGAAAGTGTATCTTGGCTCAGCAGACTTGCAGACAGAGAACAGAAAGAATGACCGTCAGGCTTCTCTCGCTGCTCGGTCTGATGTGAAACGGAGGAGTCCAGGCCTGCTGAAGGACTGCACAAACACAGCTGAAAGCAGCTTGGAGCTTCCTGTATTAGAGCAGAGAAATGATGTTAATCAGAGACAGCCAGATGATGTTCACAGCCAGCAAAAACCTCACTCTCTGGAGTGGTTGGAGGCGAGTCTTTTAAGTGAGAACCCTCCTTGCAGCTCTGAGTCAGCACTGCCGGCTCCAAAACAAAGCCAGAGAGTGACCAAAACACAGGCTCAGCTGAAGACCTGGGCTTCAGAGGAAAAGTTGGAGCACTTCACAAATGTGTCCTCTGAAGGGACTCCTTTAACTTCTATCAATACAAAAAGTAATAAGTGTGATGATAATTGTTTGGGTCCATTCCTGGAGAAGACACCCCTTAATTCAAAGTTGTTTTCAAAGCAAGACATGACAGAGACTGTGATTGACAAGAAATCATTGACTTTGAGGAAAAACCCCTCCTGGCCTCCTTTTGTGAGCAGCAGTGGAGTGCAGACAAGTCAAAATGAGCCAAGCATAGCCACGAAAGAGCTGCCCGCAGTGCCAACATCATGTCTAGAACTGCACCCCGTGTCTTCAGAGAAGCTTTCCCAAAAAAGAAAAAAAGAAGTGGAAAATGGTCTCGGGAAATTAAAACTGCGAAGGCTTAAAAAGTCAAAATCTGAAATACTGCCTTCATAGCATGGGTGGACAACCCAAGCTAAGAGTAGGAAGCAATTCAAAATGATGGAAAATAAGAAAAATACAAAATCAAAATTAGAGAACACATTTTAAGAAAATTTAGTTAACTAAGGATCCTAATCATTTGGCACTGTAATAAAGGTAATCCTTTAAAGTCTTTAGGAATTAGTCATTATTATTGCACAAGTCAGCATCATATTTATAGAAAGAAAAATCTCTTATAAAATAATATTTACTAAGCAAAATTTTAGATTTATACATATTCAGTGCTATTAAAAAGTCATATCAGCTGGTGACAGTAAAGTTAAAACCCCTTGTGTGATCTGTTAGCAGCTGCAGTTATCTTACAACAAGCAGTATCTTGCTTGTTTCTGAGCATGGAGTTTATTTTAGTAAAAAAATTAACCCTTTCTATTGGAAAGTTTGTGGTTTACTCACATGATCTTTACAACAATAAAGCAAATTAAGTTTATTTCAAATAACTCTTTAACCAGGATTAATAGCTGATGAATTGAGGCCCACTTTTTCAGGGAAGTTTCAAAATAACTATAGTTTCTTGTTGTGTAGTTTTGATATGAACATTTAATTCTAGCCCATGTTGTCATCGTGCATTCAGTCTTGGGGAAAAATGAAGGTTGTTTTTATATATTTAGATTTATATATTTACACCTGGATGTCCAAACATTGTTCTTGGGTGAGGTTCATATATAAACATGTATTCACATCTTCATGGATATGTGTTTCAAAGTCAGGCCTTGCTTGTGCACACTGGTTTTCATGTGGTAGTGATACCAGAGTTAAATCTTATTTTAAGACAAATTTTAATTTCACGGTGCTTGTTCATCCTGCTTCTTAAATTTAAATGCTGATGTGCTAAGGAAATGTACTTTTTTATTTCATGCTTATCTTTTTTAAATGTGTAAAATAAATTTATAAGCCGTTTTCTTTCATCATTCTCAAGATCAGTGTGAGCACAGACGCTGAGTCGGGAGGGCCAGCCATGTCATCCTTGGCATGCAGCATGGCCAGCCCAGCACAGGAGGGGACTGTCCCACTCTGCTCTCACCTGGGCCAGCCTCTCCTCAAGAGCTGGGAACGGTTTTGGGCACTAGAATTTAGAAAAGATACAAAGGTATTAGAGAACATCCAGAGGAGTGCAGGAGGATGGAGAAGGGCCTTGAGGGGAGGCCATGTGAGGAGTGGCTGAGGGCACTGGGTCTGTTTCAGCCTGGAGAAGACTGAGGGGAGACCTCACTGCAGCTACAACTTCCCTTGGGAGCCAGTGACAGGACCTGAGGGAATGGCCTGAAGTTGTGTCAGGGCAGGTTTAGGTGGGATATCAGGAATAGGTTTTCACCCAGAACGTGGTTGGGCGCTGAACAGGCTCCCCAGGGAAGTGGTCACTGCACCAAGCCCAGCAGAGCTCCAGAAGCATTTCCACAGTGCTCTTAGGCACATGGTGGGATTGTTGGGGTGTCCAGGAGCTCGATTTTGATGATCCTTCTGAGTCCCTTCCAGCTCAGCTGTGCTCTATGATTTTATGTGCAGTAATTTAGAAAAATCTCAGTGACATTTACTTAGGACTGTGGATCTCCTCATTGCGGTTAAGGAGATGAATCACATCCAGGAGCATTAGAGTTGGTGGTGTAACCCAGGTCCTGATGAGAATTAGCAGCTCTGCAGCTGACAGCAAGACACTGTTGATTGTACAGCTTCCTCCTGCTGGAAATGATTTCTGCTCTTGCTGCAAAGGAAGAAGATTCTGCATGTGTCTGGAGGACGTGTTCTCTTTTTTCCTTTCAGCTGTTCGGGTGATGTTTCTCAGTGCTTTGCAGTCAGGTTGCAAATCCTTACCCAGCTCCAGGCTCTGCTAAAAGGTCTTTCCCAGTACCAGCAAAACCAAGGCTGCAAACAACCTAGTTTGGAGGAAGAAGAGCCTGAGGTATGTTCACTGCTGTCTTTTTTTATGCACTGGAGATACTGGGCCAGGAAGGGAGTAAAAAGCACCTGTTTGATGGACTTGAAAGAGGTATAGGGATGTTTAATTAAGCATTTATCAGAAAAATGAGGGTAGCTAGAATAATTTGATAGTTTGTATTAGAGTCTTAGCATAGATAATTCAAGTATCAGAAACCAGAGGGCAACCACATACAGTTTTTATCATCCCATACTGTTATTATATATATAAACCTTATAATACAATTTATTTTTAATCTCAACTGAATGACATGCCTGCCTGCACGCTTTCAAATGAAGGTCATACGTTTAGAGGGGGCTTAGGTAGATTAAACCATTGTCTCTGCAGCCAAGAACACTTGATTTTTCCTTTAGGATATTTTGTTATGCTGCTAAAAATGCTGTTTTCATCTCTTTGATGGGAACATCTCTCTTTCAAAGCAGTGGTTGTGCAACAGTGAGAGATGCAAAGTGATGAGGGTGTGAGAGGCTGGAGAGTCAGGATAGAGACAAGGTGGGCTTTCTCACAAGTCCACAGTGGCATCACTCCTTTTGTCCTTACTGTCTTGATTAGTTCTAGGCTCTTTGGGGCTGTGTATTTTTGAGCTTCGTTTCCATCAAAAGTTGTGCCTTGGATCCTCTCAGAAATGCAGCTATTTAGGAAAGGCTTTAACTTCAGTCATTTCTGGATTTGCTGCTCAAAACTGTGCTTTCTCTTGTCTGTGCAGCAGGACTTCTATACCAGCTTCTCTTTTGCAAACCTGGTGGTACTTTGGGGGTGCTGGAACACCCAGGCTGTGTCTGTGTCTCTCTCCTCTCTCTACTGCAAGCCCGGAGTCATCTTCTCAGACTTTGCTTTTTCCTTTATCACCCATCCACCTGCACCCGGAGGACTGGCAGAGGTGTGGTCTGACATGCTCTTGAACCACAAACCTGATTTCCTAAATCAGGTTTAGGGGGGGAAAAAGGGAACTGGAAACTGAGCTGGAGTAAAATTAGCAGTTTGCAAGTCTTGGCTTTCTATTACCAAATTTCTTCCGAGCAGCATTAACATACCTTTCTGTAAAAGTAATGAATATTTAAGGCTCTGTTCTCTTCTGAGGCTGCCATTGAAGCACAGAAACAATAGTTTTGGTTCATTTTTTTATCCTAAACCGGCCAGCTTTGGTGGTTTATTATTTTTAATGAATCATCTGGTTCATTTGGTCTATGCTATTTGCTGATAATGTAACAGTTGTTTCCTAGCGAAACACTTTCTAATGTGTGCAGATGATCGTTTCCATCATTCTTTACATCAAAGCAGTTAAAAATATTTGTTTAGTGAGGTTTTATGGTTAAACACATATCAAAAACTAGACCAGCCTTTTACATAATCATTTATAAAGAGGAAGCAGTTGGTGTGAAATCTCCCTTGCCCAGTGTTGGGCAAGGTTTAGGAAGGAAGAAAGGAAATAAGGTTTTAAATATCCCAAGATCTTGTGGGTACTAAGCTTTGTGCTGGTTCTGGTGTTACCTGCCGGGTAAGCACACAGACCTCCCTTCCTACAGAAGGTTTTGACCAAGTGAGGTGTTAAGTAGCTTCTGAAGGCGTTTCTTTGGTCGGTGTGAACTTCTTTCCCTCTCACTGCTCAGCACGTGGATTGCATGGGATGAGTTTTAATTGGCATTTTACATCATCATCTCATTGGCTTTTGGCTGGAAAAATGGTTTCTTTCTAAAGAAAAAAAAATGGAGAAAATATTTTTCTGTTTGCAGTTGGAATAAGAAAGTTGTGAAGTATGGACTCTCCCAGATTGTGTGCTGTGAGTAGTTATCTCCTTGGCTTTATCAGTACCCAGGAAAAGGTTCTGTATTCCAACAGGCTGCAGCAAAGAGAGGCAATGACTCTGAGCCTTTTTGCCAGCACTGGGAAGTGTGGGTTGGCCTCAGAAATTAGCTTTAATAAAAGGCACTCCTCACTCCTTTGCTTTGTGCTTTTTTCTCCTTTAACAAACATTAACTCACTTCCAGTAACCCGGGTGAAGATGTGGGCTGAGGGAACGGCCGCGCTCGGAGCCTTTCATCAGAGGGATATCAAAGCGCTCGGCAGCTGAGCCTGGAGGGAGCTGCAAGAGCTTATTCTGACAGCTGGAGCAGCACTGAGGGAAGCACTGCTTCCAAGGTAAAGCTAACTGGTTAAGGAGCAGAAAATACTTTCATCAACTCACACATGTCCTTTTGTCCACCTGTTTCCCCCGGATAATTAAGATGGAACCCGGTAGTGCATGACCTTGTCCTTTCTATGGTGGCAGTAAGGTGACATTTTTAGGTAGGGAATTTTTTGTTTGGTGTTTTCTTATGCTGAGAAATCCTAAAAGTTGTGGAAGCGATGGAGTGTCACAAGACATTTCAGCTGTAACCTGGAATTTGTTCAGGAAATCAGGCACAACTGTCCTACCTTCTTTACTATCCACCTAAATTATTCCAGAGCTGGGAATCTGTTCCTGTGAGAGCTGGCAGTGCACCTTTTGTAAAGGAGAATTTCAGTGATTTTCTCCCATTCTGTCCAAGTTAAATCTTTTAGTACAGCAGTAGGGATTGGTACTCTAGCTCCATAACTGCCTTACTTGCTGGCATAATAATTATCTTTTTTATTTATGCATCAGATCTTTAAAGAAAAGTATCTTGAGCTCTAATTCTAGAGCTGGGCATGCCCCTGTTTAATATTAATATGATCTCATAGTGCTAGAATGAAAGGAATAGAGATTTATTTCTCCACCCTGTAGGGAAACTGGTTGAAACAATTTGCACATCACAGAAGGCGTTCGCTGGCAGATCTGGGCTGGGACTCCAGTCTGACGCTGTCTGATCCTGCATGGCTCTGCTGCTGCCCCGGTGCCAGGGAAGCAGCTGCTGAACCATCCACAGCCTGCACTCCTCTCCTCCTCTCCTCCTCCTCCACCCCAGAATCTGGTGTTAATCCTTGCACAGCTTTTTTACTGGGTTTTCCCCCTATTGGGAGAAATCACTGATCTTTGCAAGCAAACTCAGCGCACACTGGCAAACAGTAACCACACTGGCCATTGCTGTCAATGCTGTAAAAAGAGGAAGCCAAAAATTTCTTAAATATACTCAAATATTCTTGCTTCCGTTAGAAGGGGAGGGGGAGGTTACGCAATCACTTCCATCTTCTGGGGAGGAAAAGGGTGAATTTGGTACTTCCCTTGTCAGAACTTCTCATCTCTGCAGGCACTCGTAAAAACCGTGAAGGCTCTGCCTTGTGACTCTGCAGAGGGCAGGGCAGCACCCTGGACCTGGGATAGCTGGGAGGCAGGGCTGGATTCAGCTGGAGGGCTGGCAGATAAGGAGCAGAAGCTGGCAGTCTTCAAGGAGCAGCAGGGAGCATAACCTTGCACGTTTTAGCTTGGCAGGGAGCTGATTAATGACATTAACTCTTGCTGTGCAGGTGTCAGCTGGTGTGAGAACAGGAGGTGTGTCTGTGCAAGGGAAAATGGTTTCACCAGGAAGTGGCTGGAGATGCAGTCGCACGTTTGGGCCCCAGCCTGGTTCACGCTCCCCTGGCCTGAGGGGCTTCAGGTCCCAGGGCTCCCAGCTGCCCTTGGCTCCTGTCAGCAATGCAGAGGGAGCCGTTCCCAAGGCTGGCATTCCCGTTGACATGAATATATTGGTGTGAAGGCTGATGTAACCTGCACCATCAGCACCTTTCCCAGGTACCTCTACGTAAGATGGGCCCTTTCCATGCGGAGGTGCAGAGCTTTGATGTGGCCGCGTTCAGCTCAGGCTGAACCAAACCCAGATTCTGCAGGTTCAATTAGCTGTAGGTAGAGCAAAGCTCAGAGTGCTAAGGGGAGCTATTTTTATTTCATTTCGTCTTTCATTTCATATTTCATTTCATTTCAATTTCTCGTATGCTTATATGGCAGCTCAGGAAGCACACATTTTTCAGTTCTTAGATGAAGAAGGATCCAAAGAACAAACTTAGACTAGCAGGGGGAAACTTCTCCTGACTAAACAGAATGTATCTTCCCTGAGTAGTAAAAGCGTGAACTGGCAAAGTAGGATTTCCACAAAAATAAATGTGCCTTGGTATTCTAAGGGGGAAGCCCTAAACTTCACGTTTCTATTTATTTTCATGGCAACGGAAACCACTTCATAGAGCAGCCCCCAGCCTGGTGGTGGACCTGGGCTTTGGGGGGCTGTTCTGCAGTGTAAGTTTTGGAGTTACCACTGAGATAGGAGAACTAATTAAAACTACCAGTATGGCAATTGCGTAGAATTTTCTGACTGCCCCCTGTACAAATGGCACGATTCTAATTTTCTAACATGAGATAGTGACAAAGTGAGGAAAACCCATGGGAATGATGGGGAAAAGCAGGGGATATGTGGAGGAGCTCTGCAGTAACAAAACCTCTGCACAGAAAAGGCTGGAAGTAAATAAATGGATGCTGGGCTAAGGACTTCGACACGTTTTGAAGCTTGAGGAACCCAGGTTTTGCTTTCACTGAGTCTTCAGAGACTGAATCCTTGACTTTGAGACCCATGTGAACAGTAGACAGCAGGAAGATGGTTAATTCAACATTAAAAGTATGGGAAAGCAGTCAGGGAATAGCCCAGCTTTGCCCTTTGGAGGCAGGTGAAAGATTCTATTATCTTTAAATAGCTTTTTTGGACATGACGTGTTTGCTTTATTGCAGGTTTAGAAGTCAGGGAACAAAAGGAAATAAATACTCATGGGATTTGTTTGATGAGGAATTATTGAAGTGGTCAGCTGAAGCTAATCTTGTTGACTTCCCCTTCAGGAGGCAGTAAACTAAACAGGCTCCAGTACTTGCCCTGTGCGGCGTGTGAGTGTGAAGAGTAAAAGCAGCACCCAGCCAAAGTAGAGTAGCCACGATGGAAATCTTCTGAAGTGAGTTTAAAATAAAAAATAACACTAATTAGATTTTATCAATTTTTTTTTTTGACAGCTGTAAAAAAAAAGTACAGAAGAAAGTATTTCTCACTCTCGGGTTTTGTTAGAGTTCAGTGTATTCATATCGCAGCAATCTGTATATAAAATATCTGTTTATTTACTACAAACAAATACAGATGGCAAAGGCCTGACCTTGCAGCAGGTTGGTTTAACTATTTTTCAATGAACTTGTTACACAGTTAATTGTTCCTTCAGCTTTGCAGCAGCCCCTTAGCAGAACAATTTTGCAGCTTCATCAGAACATGGTAAAACCGGAGCAGACCCTGAGCCAGCCAGCCCCTGCACAAAGGTGGGAGGGGCAGCATTAGTTCAGCATTCAAAGCCGTCGTGTTGAATACTTTCAGAGTTTATTTTATGCTTTACAAAGCGCTTTTTGCCCATTAGAAATCAGCATCATCTATGGATCCCTTCCCATCCAGGTCAGCACTTTGGATCTTGCCTAGCTACTTAGATTTGGTTCCTGTCTGGGGGCAGCTCATTGGCCCGTGCAGGGTAAACTCGTTGCACAAGTGCAGCCACACCATCCTCTCTCAGAACACCGAGGGACAGTGGCCAAGAGGCAGTGAGAACAAGGGACATGCTGCTTTCCAACCTCCTCAGCCCCACTGGGAGCCAGAGGGGAACGTGTAATCATCTAACAAAAAACTGACTCCACCAAAGGCAGGGGCAGGTCCTGGAAACCTCCAGCAGCACCTGCCCCTGCTTTTGCACAACTGACTGGCCGGGAGCGCCTCCAAGCTCAATAATCTCCACGCTCTTTTATGTTTTCATACAAAAAATTTAATAAATATTACTTTTCAAGATTTATTGCCAGGAACAACACATCAAAGATGCATTTTCATATAACACTAATATCACAATACAAGGTATCTTCATGATCTCAATGGTTAACCACTGAGATGACTATGTTTATAAGCCTTTTGATCTTAAACATCGTAATAGCACTTTGATTTCCTCACTTGTTAAGGCGGGCAGTGTAATCTATGGCAAACCTACACAGTGATCTTACTGGACATTCTACTGTTCAAGTATTCAACAACTAGCTTATTAGAATACTCCCTAAATGCAGTAGATTACAAAAAAAGTCAAATCTACAAGTGGTTCAGTATTACATATTCATGGTGAGAAAAAAAAATAATTAGAATTTACAAAATAAGATTGCTGTGTTTCCAACTTCACACGCTAATTTGATATTTTTAATTACATGCAACCACTCACATTTCATCTACATAAAGTAATAGCTCAGTTTTGTTCCCTTAAACTGCTTCTTAGCAGATTATCTGCCTGTCACTCGGTTTTCAAGTCTAAAGCAGCAAAAAAAATTTTCTAGTCTAATTCTCTAAACTGCCTCAGTCAGTACTTACAAATAGTCTTAAAGTGATACTATGGAAGGTGTTTCAAACGTTTGACATTGTACAAAAACCAGCATCAAGGCATGAAAGCCCATCCTATTAAAAATAAACTATTTTAGAACACCTTAGTTTTGGCATATAGGCAACATGTAACAAGAAAATAAATTCAAAATAGAGAAGCCACGAGCTTACAATGCTATCAAACACCTTCAACTCTAAACACGTACATATAAATAAAAAGGAATGATATTTTAAGGCTCTTGATTATTAAGTTAATAAATCAAATATACACAGTGATTAATAAAAAAAGAATTATTTACATATCTATACAAACTTCTATTTTTGACACATTTTCCTCTTTAAATTCTTCATTTACCAGCAACTGCTGACAAGTTTCCCCCCACCCGCCCCCAACAAAAATACAATAAAAAAATAAATAATAAACTTATTTTTGATAGTTGCTGTGGTTCCGAGCTGCAAAGGCACTTTCAAATACAGAACTAGTTGTACGTCACCATAAAACCAATATACAAAAAACTCAAATTCAATAAATATAAATAAAATGTATTATTCTAAAGAAACTGTATAAATCGGAACATCTGGCAGAAAAGAAAAAAAAAAAATGAACACTAAGGAAGAGTAATAAGGCTATGTAATACCTTATGGAACGTTTCCGTGATGGATCAGCTGCAGCTGAATTTACAGGAGGGCACTTTTGACTAGTTTTGCATAGATGTGAAATGCAGCACTTGGTATTCCAGCCAACCACAGCAACTATCATTGCCAGTGTAAGCCAGCTTGTCCAAACTTAAATTAACACAGGGATTCTAAGCAAATAATAGCCTTAGACTCAAATATTACACAACAGTTTAAGAACTACAAGCTCTTGAGTGCCTTTATAATGATACTCAAAGGCCCTGCATGGCAGCACCCCACCGTCTGCTATACGATGTACTCCATCCGATTTAGGCTTTGTGCACTTTCCAAGTCTCTGTTGTCCTGTTTATTTGTCCAGTTTGGGTGTTTTGTAGGGGTGCTGTTGGGGGGCTTTTCATCTCTGTCTACCAAAGTGTAGGCTGGCTGCTTGGCGAATCGGGCCTTCTGCTGGTGCTTGTCCATGTCGTCCTCCTCCACCTCGGAGTTGTGTGTCCTTATTTTGGCGATTTTAGAGTTTTTGTTCTCGTAGTCTTTAATGGGGACAGTATTTGCTCCGTGTTTCTCAATGGGGTTTTTGATCTGGTTCAGCTGCTCCCGTACGTTGTTGGTGGTGTTGTCGTCAGAGGCCGTGTGGGTGTGGCTGCTCTGCTTTCGGCGCTTTCGGATGCACCAGTAAAACACGGTGACCAGGCAACAGATCCAGGCTACTGTCAGGACCGAGCTCAGCAAGGGCACCAGGAAATCTGGAAGAGACAGGAGAGAGTTAGTCCTGCTGCAAACCACGGGGAACACTTCGGGATGTCTCAGAGAAAACAAACCTCAGCTCTTATGCCTTGTTACTTCCCTTAGTTCTGCACGAGGAGCATGGAAGGGAAGCAGCCCTTTTGCCAGGTTAGGCCACAGGTTTAGCAAACTTTTGGCAAGTTTTTTTAGGGTTTTTAGAAACAAAAAGACCTTGGGTGCAAAGCCTTCCCATTGTTCCTGATGAACGGGGACTTGCTAAAAGTCTCCCAAGTGAGGAAGGGGTGCTGCAGTCAGGGCGAGGTTCAGGAGCTGGGGGCCGAGGAGCAGCTCACCTGTTTTGCTCTTGGCCGGCCGCCGCTGCACCCTGACTTCGGCCACAGCAGCGATGAGGGTGTTGTTCCCGTCGCGCTTACTGACGAGGTCGATGATCTTATCTGTGATGTCTTTGATGGGGTTCTCATCTTCCCCAATGTCTTCTGCAGCCTGCAGGAGGAGGCACACAATTAACACCAAGCACCACATCAGATGCACGGGGGAACCTGCTATTTATAAACCTTCACAGGCAGTGAAGGCTCTTGCTACTTTCAATATATAACAAAACAGAAACAAAGCAAAATGGCCTGCTATGGGCAGGAACTAAGGACTCGGAATTCTCGTCCTCATCCTTAAAAAGACCCAAAAGCCCCCAAATGCAAGAGTGGAACAGAGAAATGTTTTACTCCCCATATTACAGCTACCCCCAGATGGCAGCTTTCAGGTATGCACATGTAACCAGAATTCCTCTCCTGTTCTTAAAGGGAATCAGGATGGAAACTAAACCACAAGAAGTGCTGACAAAGCCAGGAATTAAGATTTTTATGAAATCCACATGTTGCACACATATCCAAACAATGAACTACTAAGACATTTAAAAATATTCCAGGAATACTTACAATAGCAACATGGATTTCATTATTTGCCAAGTGGGAAGGCTCACAGGTAATATAGATGGAATATTCAACAGAAACATTCTTCAGAATATTCAGATTCCTCAATTCACTACAAACATGCTCTGTGGTAAGGCCCTGGAGGATACAAAAAGGATGTTGGCTTTTTTAAATACATATGCACACGAACACACAGATATAAGATTTGTTTGGAATTTTTTTTTTTTGCCCTGAAGTAAGAGTTCTCAAGGGAAAAGGAGGTGGAATTCCCTCCAACCTAGCTTTTGTTCTCTAGTCACAAAAGCATTTAGGCTGCAAGGCTGTATTAATCCTTCTCTGCTTTTTCTTTTCTTTGATAATGGGGCAGTGTCAGCTTTTGCTGCACTTTTCCCTATGGAAAACGTCATTCCGTGATCAAGGAACGAGTCTAAGTGTTCCACAGCCCAGTGAGCTGCCGTTACTTACCGGGGCCATCATTTCTTTGTTGAAGGTGAAGGTGATGTTGGCACAGTTGTCCTGGTAGTAGGAATCTGAGTTGCATTTGGTCCTGACAGGCTGCTGGTTGGAGGGCCAGCATTCCCCCACGGCGGCACACGGGTGGGTGAAGCAGTGGTCGTCCCGCACGGGGACACAGGCGTGGCCAGCGGGGCACTCGCTGGGGCCTTTGCCATGCAGGACACAAGGCCGAGGGCCACACCAAACCTAGGAGAGGATGAACACTGGTGAGAATCCACTGGTTGGAGGACGGAAAATGGTGTAACCCAAACCACAGCACAGCTGTACCTTAGAACAGGTGACTTTTCCATTCAGACACTGACAGGTATTGCAGTCGTCATCCCACTTAGTCCCATCTGGCATTACTCGAACACTGGTAATGCAAGGCCTTCCTGTAACTGAAGAGAGATGGAACAGAATTATAAGCTAAAAATAGGAAACAAATGCCTTTTCTAAGTTCATCTAAACTTCCCACTAAGTTGCTTCCTCCATAAAGATACTTGCTTTAAAAAACAACAGACAGTACGCCCCAAAACCAACCCCATACAACCACAAACCCATCAACGTGCAAGTATACAGATCTTGCTACAAGATCGGCTCTGGCATCTGGAATACCTTCTTGGCATCCTGGACCACTGCGACCCGGGGGGCAAATGCAACGGTACCCGTTAATTTCATCTACACACGTGGCTCCAAAGGCACAGGGCGAGGACTGACATTCGTTGATATCTATGATGGGAAGGAGAGGAAACAAACCAGTTGCTTCATAGTATCCTTTTGTTTTGTCAGGAAAAAAGCAAACACAGGATAGAATTGCCTACTGGAGCTTTATGTTCATTTTCTAGTGTCTGCTGGGACATAGATTCCTGCTTGCAGCACCAGTATAACCTCAGAAAAGTCCTTTGACGTTTCTGCTGTGTGGCACTAACCAAGATCAAAACCTGACCCCTGTGGCTACTTGAGCTTTCCAGGGCAAGGACACATTCCTTCCTACACAGACACTTCCTCTCCACTGATGTGCTCCACTTTTGTCCCCCACTAGATTCTTCAACTGATGTCAGTGTTAAAGCCTTCCCAGCTCTATTGCCGCTGTGAGACTTCTATTCCATGGCTGTTATTAAAAAAAAGTGTCCTACCTGTAATTACTATTAAATTACAGGGAAGTGCATCCATCACCTCAGGGCTTGGAGGTGGATTATTAATTGACAAGGTTTTTGGCTGGCACACTTTCATCTGAAGCAGAAGCCTGGGCCACACAGACACAAGGGAAGACTGTCCCAAAGAGCGTTTTGCCCACTCGGCTGAACCAAGAGGTTTCAGCTCCAGCTGAATGACTTTAAATCCCTTTCATTTTCAGTGTGATTCCTGCCTTCTCCAAATCTGCTACGGATCCAGGTGCGGATAGAGATGACACAAGACATCTATCACTCATCTGATCTACCACTCAGCTCAATTAAGACGATTGTCTTGCAACAAGATTCAAGCGAGACAAGAACCGAGGCAGAGAGCCACCGGAACACTCACTGATCCTGCAGTCGGGCCCGGCGAAGCCCGGAGCACACTCGCAGCGGTACCAGTTCTCCCCATCCACGCAAGTGCCACTGTTGTAACTGTGGGGAAAAGGCATTATCACAGACATTAAAGACTGCTACAGGTAAAAGCAACTCAGAATTCTAAAACAACAAAAAAAGCAAGGGATAAACATAGCAGACTTACCAAGGATGAGGGCTGCAGTCGTTTGTGTCTGCAAAGTAAAGACAAACAGCATTAAACATGCAGACTTTGGCTAACACAGCTCTACTGGCAGTAAAGAATGATCAAACTTCCCCTAATGCCCAAGTTATACTTAGCTCAACTTTTACAAAAATATGCTGAAATTCTCTACTAAATTGATTCCAGGATTGTACCACAAAATTTGTTAACTACGTTGTGGAATACATGTACGCAGGAAGAGATCCTTGTAAAGAATCTAATGGTGGGGGGGAAAAGTGGAAGCAGACAGAGCTGCTCGTAGAAAAAGAATGCAGGAGAAAACAAGACAACATCTGTCTCCACTTAGCTCATTTGCAACTTTCTCATGCCCAGGTCAAGGCTCTATCACATAAAGTCATTAAAAACAAAGATTCAGGTGATGCTAAAGCCTACATCAAACAAGCTTTCCCTTCTGGTTTCAATCTTGACTCCAAGGGCGACAGGATGAGCTCATGTTCTCATCATGCAACACTGGGGAAGAGTTCAAGCAGAGCTGACTTACTCTGGGTACACATGGGTCCTTCCCAGCCCTCCTTGCAGACGCAAGTGAAGGAGTCCCCGCTGACTACACAGGTACCACCGTTGTGACAGGGGTTTGGCAGGCAGCTGCTGTTCCTCGCTGTAACACAAACAACATTTGCCGCTCAGTTGTTAGAAAGCTGTCAAGTCTGAGCCAAGAGGAACAGCTGAGGTCAGAGCTGCAGCGCTGCATCTGCTTCCTGGCGATTATGCAGGGTATTTACCTATGTTACAAGTGGCTCCTTCCCATCCCGCAGGACACATGCACTTGAAAGTGTCCCCTTCGTCATAGCACGTCCCCCCGTTGTTGCACGTCGCCTCATCGCACTGGCTGTCACCTGTGGAAAACCCAAACTGTCCTTAATGCCGGTGCTCTCTTAGGGCCAACGAGTTCAAGCAGCCTATCAGAGCATGTCTGTTACGTTTTGGAAAAGCTGAACTTACGGGAGTGGCAAGTTTTTCCTTTCCACCCATTTTTACATTCACAGAAGAAGTCGTTGACCAAGTCTCGGCACGTTCCTCCATTGTGGCAAGGGTTTTTACTGCAGTCATTAATATCTGGATATGTTAAGGAGAGAAAACAGGCTCAGTGGTGTTTACAGAACTGACAAACACAATGCTTGAAAGGAGCATAACCCATCCCTAATTTTGGCCTGTGTTTCAATTGTGGATTAAATCCTTAAGTCAGTATTTTAAAGCTTTAAGCACTGTCACACAGATGGAGACTGTTTCACCACTTTCCTCCAGTTTGTTTTCATTTTGTTTGTAATCTTGTTTCAGTAAAAAAGCAGTGAAAAGGCCTATTACATAAACTACCCTGTTAGTCAGGGGAAGGGAGCAGAGCATTCACTCCTCTTCTGTTCCTGAGACTGACAAAATGCAAGCATGATATGCAGACAGGCATAAAGTGGCATCTACTAATGCAAAGGGTTTCTTCCCAGAAGTTATCCAAAGGACAGAGCAGGAAACTCAGAGAGAGCCACGTTCTAATCCCAGCCCAACTCTGTAACTTGGGTTTAGTTCCAATACAAAAGATTGGGACTTGACGAGAGGACCTGGTCCTCCGCGGCCTTTGAAGCAGAGTTTATTGACATAGGTCACTGGCATCTTAAAGACAGTACCAGCCATTCCTTCCCAATGTTTTCCCAAGAGATCTCTCTGTGTGCTGAAGGATGGATAACTTACTCGTTTCACAATACGTTCCTTCCCATCCATCGCTACAAATACATTTGTAGGAGTTGATGCCATCGATGCAAGTGCCACCATTTTTACAGGGGTTGCTTTCACAGTCATTGATATCTGCAACAGTTGGGAAGAAAGAGGGTTAAGAAAAGAGGGGAACAAAAAGCCAAACTAGAAGTACAGCTGCTAGGAGTCCTTATCTTATTGCAGACTGTTGGGTGCTACTTCTATTTCTAATAATACCCTTTGGAAAGGGAGGGTTATAAGCAAGATAATAAATGGTAAAAAACTGGGCAAGGTGATGAACCTGTCACTATTAAAAACAAGAAAAAAATTCAGAACTCCTTAAGATCCACGTTAAACCCCACTATTAACTCCCTCAGACCTTGTATACATAAGGTTTTTAAAAACATACAATTCAAGGCCAGAGGGTTCATTGCTACGAACTTTCCCCAAGGCCTAGCAAATTCCACTCTGCCTCGCCCAAGAGGGATATGAAAACTTACAGCAGTTCCAAGGTTCACTGAGTTACAGTGAAGAAACCTTAAAGGCGTCTGGGGAGGGAAGGATGGAATCTTTTTCCAGGAAGAGTGGGGGACAGTAAAGCACACTCTCTTTTTTGCCCTTACTCTCATGACAGTAGGTGCCGGTGAATCCTTTGTTGCATTCACAGGTGAATTTTCCACCCGCTTGGCTCTTGCACTTCCCGTGAGGACCACAAACATTGGAAGAGATGTAGCGAACCCCTTCGGGTGTGCTGTTGGAAGCCACTGCCACGGTGCAGCTGTCAATTACTGCAGAAAAGCAGAGACCAGCATGAGAATTACCCATGCAACCTGATTCCTTAAGACTTCCGGCCGTGCATGTTTAGAAGACACTCGTGCCATTGAATCATTTAGGTTGGAAAAGACCTTTAAGATCATCGAGTGAAACCATAAACACATGACTGCAAATATGTTTGCTGCTTTAAAGTAACATTGGACTCTGCCAACTGTGCATAAAACAATCACAGCATCTTATCTGATGATTGCTGGAACACCTCCATGGCCTGGAATAAATGCATCAGTCTATTTGCTACCTCTCCTTTCTGTCCACATTGACATAATGCTGGCTTTCAATAGGTGATACCTACAAATGTCACTCATCTTTTCACACAGAGAGAGGCCTAAGGCAGACAGCAAAATTCAGTCCCTTTATATCAGAGCTACTCCAGTGACTCCCCTGCTGGAACTGCAGTGAGGGGAGGGGCAGGAACCACTGGCAGACAGTGCCATTCACCCGCCAGGCAACACAAACCTTCACAAGGAGTCGTGCGGCAGTGATCCTTCAGGTGGGAGCAGTTCTTCCCTTCGTAATCCTCAGGGCAGTTACAGAAATAGTCCATGGCAAGATTGAAGCACTGGGCGCCGTTCTGGCATGGATTTGGCTCGCAATAATCTATGTCCAGCTGTAAGTAGTGCACAGAGAGGGAAGGGAAATAGGAAGGGGGGGAAGGGAGTGAGGGAAAGCTGAGTGAAAGAGGTTTATCATGGCTTTCCCTCACCACGACAGGCCGATATTGTGGAATCTGACCTTTTTATCTGCTGCCTCAAAGAATCATTCATAGCACACACAGTTTAGTCCCGCTCGCCACCGCTTCGGCAGACAACCCTCAATATTAAACTGCCAAAGTTAACAGTTAAGAGCTCCACAAAGCCTGACATGCAAACACTGCAGTCTGCTTAACAAAGAGAATCCTCTGCAGCCTGTTGGGGGTTTGTTGGTTTCTTTCCCCCCCCAATATATATTAATCAAGCACTTTCTTGGCAGACTGACAGCGATATCAAGTACAACTTTATACTATGCTTCACTGGATGCAAGGCATTCCGTGCTCAGATCCGGAGCGTCGGAACAAACGGCACTGGCTGAGGGCCTGCCTTTCACCCAGCCTTCTTACCTGACAGAGGTTTCCTGAGAAACCAGCAGGACACAGACATTGGAATCCATTGATTTCATCCTGGCAATGACCCCCATTCATGCAAGGGTTACTTGCACATTCATTGATGTCTTTCTCACAGTGATCTCCTGCATAGCCAGGTGAACAGATACACCGATAACCATTAACCAAGTCCTGGGAAAGAACAAAAAAAAATTTAGAGTTAAGGTTTTTCCTCCCTCAATATATTCTTGTTAAGAAAAAAAAAAATCATCTTAATATGTCCAAACAAGGCAAAAAACATTTAAAGAGGAAAAAACACACACAAACTCAGTCCCAGCTTACATTCTTAATTTCCAGGCAGGCAAGCGCCTACATTTCCAGTGGGTAGTTTGCACAACCACCAGCCCATTCACTGGTGATGCTGGCAGTGAAAATGGGTAATTTATTGAAGGAGTTTTTTTGCCCTCCCTGTTCTACAGATATATCTCAACATGCTGTAGCATGACATAGGCCCTCCCCCCAACTTAAAGAAATGACCATTTGTGCCAGCTAACTGCTATTTTCCAAACTATTCGTGCTTAGACTCAAATGTTTTAGTTACTGTTGCAAGTCTTTGGGAAACCGAAGTAAAACAAGAAGGGCCTACCCGACAGGATCCTCCATTCTGACATTGTCCACGACAGTCGTTAATATCTGCAATAAAATTAGCACGGTTAGAAGGCAAAAATATATTTACACTAGATAGAGAGTTCAGGTCTCTCTAAAACTGCAGCTAGATAAACCTTTTGTCAAGTTTCCTGCATGCCTTCCTTGAGATAAGGTTATTATAATGGGTGGGAAACCTTTCGCGATTCTTCTAGGAGAGGCAGTAAAACTTCACATCATTGTTTTAGTCCCTTTATCAGAATATAGCTAAGGTACAGGCTAATGACTTTGATAAAATTGTATATTTTCATTCCGCACCAACTACTCCCTTTCTAAAAACATCAACTGCTGGGGCTCTGCCCAGTGTTTAAATTGAGTTTAGAACTCAGTGGCACACGCGCATAGACCCAAAGAACCGGCCTTTAATAAACGCAAGGGTATGGACACTCACTGATATCACAGTTGTGGCCAGACCAGCCAGTAATGCAGTCACAGTAGTAGCTGCCGATCAGGTTCCTGCAGGAGTTGGCATTGACACAGGGCTTGCCCTCACATTCATTGGCATCTGGAAAACCAAGGGGAACATTCAGGGGGGAAGGGAGAAGCCCACGCCCCAGCAATAACCAGCAGTTCCTCCAGAGCTAAGAGGAACTTGCAGTGTACAGCAGGGATTAGCGTGACTTGAACGAACAAAAGTCAATCATCACCAGCCTCTGAAGGCTCTTCCAGTTTCTTTGCAATTAGAACACACAGGCTACGCTAATTATTTCACAATTACCCAGCCACTCATTAAGAGCAACTCGCCCTCACACACGCATCTCAGCTGAGCATTCTGAAGGAGGAATGCTGCAGCCTGGTCATTGGGATGAGTGTGCTGTGTAAAGAATGCAGCCAGCTCATTCTCCGTGAGATCATCCCCATTTCGGAGCCCAGCTGTGAACTCCTGGGTCTGGAGGAGTTGACATGGTTGAAGAGATGCAGCAACTTTCTCACAGGGCAAAGGGAGAAACACATGTGGGGGCGGGACTGGGAGGCACAACACACACGCCCTCCGCACTTCAGGGCAGTCTTGGTTTGAAGGATGGCTCCGGTTAACTATTTCCTTCAAGTGCCAGCATGCAGAAGCAAGGTGACGGAAGCCACGCTACTCTTGGACACTGTCCTAGACCGCAGTCCTGAAGACTGAATGTCTTCAATGTGCCAAAATACATCCACAGGCTTCAGAAACATGTCCATGAGTAATGCAGGACCACGATCCCTTTTTGCATTTATCTTTCCCAGCTCTGGAACAACACCGGATGAAGAGAAAGCAGTTCTTACCTAGCTGGCATGTTTTGCCAGTCCACTGAGGTGGGCAAATACACTTAAATCCATCAACTAGATCTTGGCAAGTTCCTCCATGACCACAGGGATTTGGAGAACAATCATCAATATCTGTAATTCAGAATAAGGAGAGGCTTAGCTCCACTACCCGATTGGCAATGGCAGTAACTGACAAGTCTGATAAATGGTTGCTGCTACTCGGGTTTTCCCTGAGGAACAGAAGAACAACAGGACTTCTGCTCGGAATTTCTAGGTTATCTTTGATTTCAGCAAAAGCCTCCTTTAAAGAAAGGAGTAATGTGAAAAGGAGGTTCAAAGAGGAAAAGTTTACCCCTGGGGCCTTTTTGCAAGTGGAAGTCCTATTTGGATCCAGCAAGTCCCTCAAAACCAGCATTTTTAACATCATGCCAGAACGCTACAAAAATTCAGCATTCTGCTTCTTTCAAGGTGATTTTGGCTATTCTTTCCCCTGGTACTTGACAAAAACCTTAGTACAAGCAAAGGGGAAGAGAGTGCACAGACTACCAGGAAGCAATGCTCAGGCTGGGAAAGGTTAAGTAGTCTGCCCCGTAAGTTTATGAGGGATTAGACAGACTGATCAAAACCAGCAAGCTGGCACATTTTTAATAAACACTGAAAAGGACTCACTGTCAGTGCAAGTTGGTCCAGCCCAGCCAGGAGCACACACACATTCAAATCCCGTGGATGTCTCGAGGCAGCTTCCCCCGTTGTGACAAGGGTCGGAGAGGCAGGCGTGCTCCGCTGCACAGGGACAGAAGGACATCATGGCAGAGGCTACAGCAATGCCACCACAAGCCACCCCTGCTCCCTCCACACGCTTCTGCTCTGGGGACACCACCATTACCCTTGCTGCACTGTGCTCCTGCAAGAACCAGGAATTGCCTGGCTTGCAGGAAGTCTCCTTCCACGCTGACCTCACCAGCACACCGACTGGCACCTGCTGGAGCCACAGCCAGACAGGGTGGCTTGGACTGACCTCCCCCGTGAGCAGAAGGCTGATGTTCAGAGACATCAAACATTCATGATAAAGCACGACTAGGAAAGGCTGGATCTTTGTACCCAGCCCTGACTGGGTACACGACAAATTGAGTTTTCCTCCATCTCACAAAGTGCATCCAAAACCAGCCACCAAAAGCTGGCAAGAATTAACTGTCAGATGGCAGCTCAGCAGCTGCATCCAACACTTACCAATTTCACAGTTCTGTCCTGAGTAGCCCTCAGGGCAGGAGCACTGGTATTTGTCAGGGCCAGTGTTGCTGCAGGTACCACCATTCAAGCAGGGCGGGTGGGTTCCACAGTAGTTCAGATCTGCAAGAGGGGAGGAGCACTAAAGCCAGGCTGGAAAGTTGCAGGAACATCACCACGTGCTTCGTCCTGTTATCCCAGAGCCTTTACAGAACGCATCCCCACACAGGAGTGGGACAGGACAAGCGAAGGACAGATGCTAACCATGCCAGAAGAGCAGTGGGGATGAGGCCAAGCAGCTGAGGGTCAGCACGCTCCCAGCACGTTTCAGGAGCTCGCTGAGCCCCGTGTGCAAAGTCTGCCAGCGCTGACATTCAAGGGTGACACGGCCCTCTGGGATTAGCATACCTTTGTCACAGAGCTGACCACCCCAGTTGGTTTCACAGAGGCACTGCCATGGTTCAATGCAAGTGCCATGGACACATCCCGGGTGTGGAATGCACTTATCACAGTACTGGCCTTGCCATCCATACTGACACCTTCAGTTAAAGAGAAAAAAAAGGAAAAAAAAACCACATTGGAACAGGGAAACAAACCCAAACCCATCGTAATTGCTGTGTGTAGATAGGAGTGTGCAACTCCAAAGCCTGAAGAAAGGCTGGGCAAGTGGGGGAGAAGGGCAGGATGAGGGGAGGGGAGAAGCTATTCAAGGATTGTTTGATGGTTTCTTGTAAACAAACATTTTGGTAGTTTTGCCAAGGTCTCTGTAGCTGGCCTCCTGACAAAAGAATAACTGTTCTGAGAAAACCAGCATGAGGCCATTCAGCACAATAATACTCTTTCGGAGCCTCATATAAATGTGGCAGAGAGGGTGGGTGTGCACTACAAATCAATCTCTGGACTTTGACAGGGCGCTTTATAAATTGAGGGGGGGGGAAGAAAAAGTCAGTGGAAACAATAGTTATCCAGAGATCCTGATGAATACAAGGTTCCAGGCATTTCAGCCATGCTGGGTTTGCAGGAAGACAAACAAAACCATAACCACCAACTCGGAGCCCTTGGCACGACAGCAGCAAAACACGAGGAGTTCCCTGCTCTATCTGAAGCCACCCTTATTCTGAATAGAGAGACACACATAGAGCCAGTATGGACTGGGCCACAGTCAGGGATGGAAGAAAGCAGCAGGGCAGGACTTTACACGTGTTCAAAGATCAGCTGTTGATGGGTTTCTGAGTTGGATTTAAGCTAGTAACTTATTTTCTGGGAATAATTAAATCATGTGCAATTCTGAGAAACACTAATGTCTGAAGAATTTACTACTATTTGAATTCTTTATTGTCACCATCAATGAGCTACCTGAATTCTCTACTTAAAAGGAAGATGTTCTTTCAAAGTGAAGCCCCCTTAAGGGAAAGCTTATTTTGGCTTTCATTTAGTTCTCCCTAGCAAGACAGACCAAGGATCCTTCAAATTAAAGTGGATCTATAGATAGAAACAAGCAAAACAAGTTGAAAATGAAAAGCAAGGGCTTTTTGAGGTACTGTATTTCATTATCAGGTCCTGAGAGTAATTGATCAGCAGCAATTATGCACTAAGCTGTCACTAAATTATGAAAACAAACCTCAGCTCTACAGAAGTCAGCTAAGCTTTCTATTTGTAAAACCCCCCACCATTCTTCTGCTGGCAATTTCTTCTCATGGGAAAAAGCCAGAAGGATCTATCCAATGGATAATCACACACAGCCAGTGGTAAGTCCGACTTCCCTTCTAAAAATCTCAGGTGACAAACTGCATCCTAATTAACTTTTTTTTTCTTTAATAGCTATCACAATAGCAGCCTTTTCAAAGTCAATGGGAAATTCTTATTAGTTTGTGTGCTTAAAAAAGCCAGTCAGTGCAAAGAACATGAAAAAAACCCAGATAAGGCAAAACTACCTCCCTCAAGTAGCTCTTGGAAAATGCTTCTGTATAGGGCATATAATGAGAATGCACGAAGATCAAAATTGAGGACCAGACTCTCTTAATTTGGATTGCATTCAAAGCAACTTGCCTGAGAGCTTGCACACAAGCCAATCTAAGGGACCTCACCTACAAAAGCAGATATCCAAACTGAGGATTTCACTCCCATCAAATCGAAGTGGTGGTGGGTTTTGTTTTCTTTAGAACAAGCGTAAAGAAAGCAAAATAGTTTAAAAAACCCCACACCACACAGGCATAAAAAATCATAAGCTTTAGAGCCAAAGGTACTACTTCAAACATCAGCTTCAAAACATAACAAACAAAATTGGATAAGGCTGTGGGCATTTAGGGGGAAAAAAAAAAAAAGTGGGCTATCAATTCCAGAAAAAGATTGACAGTAATAACTCATGTTTAATAATATGCAGGCAGCAGTTTCTCACGAGAAATTTAAAGTTAGCTTTCCTTGTATAATGATTCATGAGTAAAAATGGTTTACTTGGCTGGCCTGCATTAAAGAAAGTGACTGGCAGTGAAAGGGAAAAGGATATTTTAAGAACGTTTGCAAGTTGTCTGTTGTACCAGAACACAGAGCAGTTTCTGCTCGGATGTTATTTTTAAACCCTGTTGCATTTGTAGCATACAGGCTATATGACTCATCAAAACTTAAAAGAAAATAAAATCTTGTTTCTGTGTTCACTTTAAAGATAGTGGTCTAACTTGGCAAGCAGAAGTTATCTGAAAGCACCAGAAGGACAGCATTGTTTCAAGACTATGCAAATCAAGTGTGGGAAAGTTGCACCTTAAGTAAATAAGAGCACTAGTGCATGTCTGGGCAGTGAGTGGGAGGCAACAGACTTAGAAAGAGAAAGAGAAGAAAAAAAAAAAAACTGGAAACAAAGCCTGTTGTTCTGACTAGGAGACAGCAACCCCTACAAGGCATGTTTATTCTGATGACAGCAGCACAAATCACTGGTAGCCCTGACTGATATGCTCCTCTCACCATCTGGCCCCCCGATACTTCCTACTACTTGTTAAGCTTCTTTTTTTAATTAAAAAAAGATTTAGATTTGGTGTTCAGGGGTTTACCAGCTTATATCAGTGCTGCTAAACATTAAAATCACAGGACAAGTGACAACAGTCCGTCCCCAGGCTGGACTTCCACTCTGCCATGGCTCTGTGAGGATGAGGGGTTACTTCCCACCTCACTTTCAGATGGTTCCTTGGTAATTTTTTTTTTTTTTTTTTTAAAGCATGAATACAGAAGCAGAGAAAATCAATGAGCCACTATGGCTATTTAGGCTGAATTCTTACAGAATAGTCTGTCAGACACTCTAGATTCAGTTCCTGTTGGAACTCTAGCCCATCAAGCAGTCCACTTCATGCAAAGGTTTCCAGCAACAGAGAATCCACCGATATGCTTGTTAGGCAGCAGAATTACTTTCTTTTCCTTCAAGCTTCTGAGTATTCAGGAATACTCAAACTTCACTTTTAACCCTTCCTGCACAGGACCAATGTCCACATTTTTGTAACCTCAGAAGCTCTTGGTTGTGAACAGAAATGATAAAAGGTTACGTGCAGCAACTTGGAACTTTTCTGTTGATAAAGAATACCCACATTTAATATCCACTACCCCTCTAAGGGTAAGGGACAAGACTTCCCTGTGCTGTAAATACATGCTGCATATTTTAAGGCATTCCAGATATTTAACTGTTGTGTTATGGATAAAATCTGCTTTCCATTGTCTCCTTGCCAGGACAGAAGGGACTTCAAAGCACGGCAACAAAATTCGGCATTCATCAGAGCCCGCTGACAAGATTTCATCCCAGCCATTAACCTCTCAGCACTCGGAGCCAGGCTCACAATGGGAAAGGAACCCAGAGATTCAACTAATCCCATTCTAAAGAATGCTTGACTTTTGCCTACTGATGGAAGAAACCAGGGGGTGGGAGGGAAGAAGGGGGAAACTGAAAGGGAGAAGAAGAGAGAAAAGCCACACTGTACTTCAAGCTTGGAATTGAAAAAGCCTATTAATCAGGCTGTTGGAAAAAACATAGCCACCAAACATTTGCACTATTTATGCAGAAACAATTAGTTAGTGCTCATTAGGCAGCATTCACGCTATTTATCCCATACCCCCCTCTCCCTCAGTGCCACCATTTCACAAACCAAAAAGCTTCTTAAAATTATCAGTGCATTAAAAGCCTGCTCCCCCCCTTATTCTGGGCAAGTGAGCATGAATAATGTGTCTTGCTCAAAACCACAACTTCCAAAACGCCCTCTCTCTCCCCAGCCCTATTGTGTTTAGCATCACTTGTTTAATTAGTTGGGGAGGGGTGGGGGGGGGGAAAGCAAGGAGGGATAGGAAGCATTTACCTACCTGCACTCTCCTGGAATTGTGCAAGAACCGTGCTTGGGGCTACATCCCTGACGACAAATAGCTGTTAAAACAACAAAAAAAGAAGAGTATCAGCATGCTGCCCGCTTCCGGCACCTTCCCACTCGTGGGAATGTTCTAATCTCTAACAGCACTGTAATCCTGCTGAATCCAAGGTTTTAACAAGTATCTCCTATCAAGTCTACCGGAAGGAAAACCAAGGTAGGTGTCTCCCTGGGATAGGAAATCTATCAGCTTTTCCTTTCTATAGGAAATCTGTTCCTCTAACTTTGCAGGAGAATCGTTCCTAGTGCTGTTCAAAGAGCTGTTTTTATGTGGGAGAAACCATCTTGCCTTGGAGAGCACAGGTCACTTGGATAACAGGTTCCCTTTTTCTGTCTTTTGCAGGTGATCTGGGCCACTCTCCCTGGCTTTACACCTAATTCAAAGCAGCTTTTAACTACTCTGGATTTAGTTTTGGCTGCATCTCTGAACAGACAGGATATCAAGATAAGCAACAATTCAAATTGCAGGTAAACTCAGTCATTAAGACAGGCTGATAGTCTGATCCTGCTTTCTCCTTCCCCAATTACCTAGGTAGCAGCCATTCCCTAATAAACATGTTGAACACGATCTCAGGTGGAACAAACAAGCCTGGGACTTTTCAAACACCAAAGCTTTACACTTGCCAGGTCAGCTTTAAAACAAGTCTCTCCTTCCTGCTTGTCTTGAAGTTCTGCACCAAAGGGGAAATCCTTTTTGAAGTCAGCAGCAGAACTCCCATTGAAGTCAGTGGGCTGGGTTTTCTTCCCAAGGGCAAAGATGCGGATAATCAGAGAAAGAACACATCTGCTAAGTGCCCAGTAAGAGTACTGGAGAGTCCAAGACCTCTCCAAGACATTACCACAAGGCAGAAACTACTCTCCTCCTGCCCCCAGTGCTCTGTGTAATGAGCTGCTCGCTGTCCCATCAGTCCCTAGCCCCCTGCCTGCACCATCTCACCACTGAATGCAGCCTGGATCCGACACCCTCGTGTCCCTCCCAGTCCCACTGGCCCGCAGGGCGAGCGTTTGTCACGAACCTTTGTTGCACTCTGGTCCCATCCAGCCTTCCAAGCAGGTCTTGTTGCCGTTCTGGTCGCAGGTGTGGTGAGTGAAGAAGTCATCTCTGGGCCGACAGAACTTGTTGCAGCCGAAGCCGTAGTAATGCTCCGCGCACGTCACGCGGATCTGGTACTCAAAGTGCGCCACTCCCGCGTTGTGCTTCAGGGTCTGCCACTGCCGGCTGGGATTGATCATGCCGGAGTGCGATGCCTTCTCGATAATGCCATCGGGGTCTGTGGGGCACAGGAGATGTCAGAGGGAAAGCTTCCTTTCGGTCTCGTCAGTAAACTCCCACATCACGGCTCTCCAGCTTCACAGGCAGGACTCTCTGAGGCAGCCAGTTGGTTTTATTAATTTTCTGTTCTAGACAGTCAGATAAGGCTGCCCCGGAGCTACAAGCCATTAACTGAAACACACATGCAGCATTATCAAACTGAGCAAAGCTTGAAATCAAAAGGGACTGTTCAGTTACTGCCAATCACTCATCCCTTTTGCAGTGTAAGGGCATCCACTAAGAATTCATACAGTTCATGACTAAAGAAAATTCAGCTCCAAAGAATGGTACAAAATGGGTTTTCCCCTGCTTCTCCATTAATGGCACAAGTTGTGCTTTCAACTGGAGCATTTACAAAAACAACATACGACAATGGCCTAATAAAGCCACGTCTGCAGACTGAACATAGGCATTGCAAAAGGTTTGCAGCCCTTTCCTTATGTGCAAACAGTAAACTGAAAACTACCAACTCCAGCATTCAGATGACATTGGCAATCTCACCAGGTTTTGGCTGAGAAATACCATGGAAGTGCTGTCTTCAGATGGCAGCTGAGAGTACAAAGTCAGACAACCAGAGCTCAAAGCAGAAGAATCAAACTACTGCATATTTGTGCTATAGATCCCCTTCCTCTCTACAGAGTATTTCAAAGTTTAGGTTTGCACTTGACATTTAGTTCTAGCAAAAGTCTTCTGGCTTTCAGAGCCATACAACTGTCTAAATTATGGCTTGAAATAATAATATTTCACATTTGCTTGGAACATTGTATATATCTGTGGTATTTCACTTTGTAGTCCAGGTCTTGTGACTTAAACGATCTGACACTGCCTTACGACCTGCTGCTACCCAGCACTTGACTGCTGAGTGAAAGTTTATCGTAAAACAGCCAAAATATCCTCACAGACTGAGCTCAAAACCAACAGTGAGTACACGGGAGCATAATCCAGAGACAGGAGAATCTGAGGTAGAAAGGCAGTTTGCCAATGATGTGTTAGCAGCGTGTGAAGTACTGGCACCTCTGAGTGTTAAGAATTAAAAATGTACTGATGTGCTGCTTGTTCTTCCAACAACTACAAAAGAACCTTCTGGGATTTTACATAAGGCAGAGCTGAAGACTAATGAAGTCACTACTAAAGCTCTAAGATGACACATGGGTAGTTTTTAATCTAAGATACTTTTAAATGTATTGCGAAGGAGCTTTGATTTGCAGCTTTCAAAAAAGAACTTCCCAACAGACTTCTCAAGCCTCAGATACCCATTATGGATCCACCACTTAGGTCCCTGCCTGCTTGTCTGCAGTTGGGAATGAAGTCAAAGCTCTTGCTGCACAACCACACAACAGTGTCAATACTCAGACATTGTGGGCATTTGCCCATTTTGGGGGGTATTTGTGACTTGAGACTACAGCTTTCATTATGTGTTTACAGTGCGAAATTAAGGGCAACAACTTATTCACCTTCTGGTATTTCTGGTTCTGTAATATTTTCCATTTAAATCAGTTTTTATTATTCATTGGCACTAAGCCCCCAACTCCACAACTATGTGTCAGACTTTCAAATGCATGCAGGCTTTTATTAATTTAAATCCCATTCACAGGTGATGTGGATGCCTAAGGACCTTTCCATACTGGTACATCCAGAGCAATATCATGTTCTGTGCTGTGCAGGTGTAAGGCTCTTAGATCTCATCAGCAAGATTATTGACTAATTCTAAGAGGTACTTAGGCAGATGCATATCTGCTCGTCTTGAATGGGGCTAGTCTGGCAATTATAGTTCCACTCATGTGTGCTGGAGATGGCTCTGCTGCACTTGGCAAGATTATACTCCATCTACAGCTCAGCTGGAAAGCAAAGGCACTTCCCCAAACACCCAGTGTGCATAAAGACATCCTGCTCCTTGCGAGGAAAACAACTTTATCCTCTCCTGAAAGCGGCAGAAGAAAAGGAGAATGACATTCAACTCAGTTTTGCAAACCAGCCCCCCACCTCCACCCCCACACTCATTCTTGCTTTTCCAGTCTTTTCCTGTTCCCCCTTGGGAACATACCACTGACAACTATTTCAGTCCTTGGCACCAGAAAGGGAGTTGCCTTGAAAAAGTGATCTTTCCTTTTGCCTCTGCTCTTTCATTCTTCTCCTATCTGCCAGCTCATTAGGAAGCTTGTCCTTGCTGTATGTCTATGACCTCTCACTCCAGCCATCAGCTCTTTGGAGACCTCAACCACAGGCTGAATTCAAACAGAAACACTCTTTCAAGTCAACTGGACTTCATTTTTTTTGCAGGTGCTCAGATCAAACCCAGCTGCAATTTCACTCCGGATCATGGATAAAATGCCTTCCATTGGATCCACATTTTAAAGCTACCCCCAGCCACCTGAATTCAAGTGCAGTCTCACAGGTTTAAGCTCCCTTTCCATTAGCCATCACCCACAGTTTTCACAATGAAGCACTGGCATGTTCCTTCTTGTACAAGAACTCCTCCACCCTTGCCTATTCCCACCTGTCAGTGTGCACTTACACAAGGGTGCTGACCCAGACTCCAGGGGAGGCATTGCAACAGCCCTGCCATTCTTAGCCCGCACCAGCCACGGTTTCAGTTTTATAGGAAGCAATCCCAACACAGCAGAATGGTTAAGTAAATAAAAAGCAGCAGTCAGCCAGGCTTGAGACAAAGGCATCTTCTGAACTCCACTGCCTTCATCTGACTCAGAACCCCATGCTTTGATAGAAAGGTTAGAGGAAGCATTAACCCATTTGAAACTGATGAAGTGGAAGAGAGAGGCTTTCTGTACATCTCGGGCTTCCGCTCCACACTTCACTGTCAGAGACTCTGTTGGTTTTATTCACTTCTTGTGGCTACACTTCAAAGCTATAAATCTCTCTTTTTATTCAGTGGGCAACTGTATCAAAGGTTTTAGACACAAGGAAATGAGCTATTTTGACTGCCCACCTTTGCCTCTCAGTGCTCCAATGTCTGGGAATTATAACTACGCAGCATCAGGAAGCAAAAACAACAACAGAAAAAGCCCAGATTTCTCCGAGCAGTTTGGGTGGCCAAGGACAGCAGAGTTATTTTTGAAAGTCTTTGTTTCAGACAACTTCCAGCCACGGCTTGGTTTACATTGTGCTGAAGTCTCTTATGCCTGCCTGGAATTCACATGCAACTGATACCAGTAATTTACAATAGCTCTTTGACATAGTTTGAGATGCAATGTCAGCCCATTAGCTGGATGTATGAAGCAACAGTAGCAAGATGGCAACCAGACAAGAACCAGAGTAGGAAAACCATTTGAGTTGAATCTTGGCTCCAACAAAGCACGATTCTCATCAACTTCAACAGGGCCATAATTTAACTGCAAGCCACTCTTGGAAGTGAGACAAGAGAGAGTATGTGGTAAAGTGAACGTAGGAGGAGTGGAATGTAGAGGGGGGAAGGAAGCATCCACTCGAGGATCTTCTAACAACTGCATTGATCAGAGGATGCTTTCAGAGCTATTGAAAAGTCACACAAGGCCTACTAAACCCACTTTTATTGTTGAGAGCTCTCACAGGGTCTTTACAATTCAGTGGCAGTTAGGGCAAAAGAAAATCCTGGACATCAAAAAACCCCACTCTTTATATTATATGATGACAATTGTTTAGTTCTAATCGTTTTCTTAACTAGTTCTTCAAGCCTTACTCTGCAACTCTGGGAAAGCTGACTAAGTCAAGCCATGCAACACACAAAGGAAAAGTTTTGTGCAGTGCAGCGACTGAAGTGACCTACAGATGGATAAGTGACAGCAAAGCTGAGGCAGGAATGCAGATCAAGAACGTATGCAAGAACATGTCTGCGCTTGGTCAAACGCACTGCTGAGAAATGAGGCAAGTTTGTCTGAAAACAATTGTACTACCAGAACATGAAAGCAAAGAAAGGGTTCATTGTGTAGCTTTGGAAATGAAGTTGTTTCATGAAAAAAGATGAGCTCTAATAATAGTAAAAGTGGCAGAGACCCAGTCTGAAAAAACTCTCAGATCCTACTAGAAACAGGACTTTCATTTCCAATTCAGGCATCTTCCATTTCTAATACAACACTGCTACTGCAGCATCTACTTTCTTCTCCTCCATATAACACGCTCTATCCAAGAAATCTCCCAGCCAGTGCTCCATGACTGTGCTGGGGTAGAGTCTGAAATCCCAGGTACTCCAACCGTGCCAAATGAGGCTGGTTGTGGCTATCCCTGACAGGCCACGTGATTCATCTCAAGTAACAACTGCTTTTCTGGAATGAAGAATTAATAGGACATCCCATGCATATTTAAAAAAAAAACAAAAAACCAACAAACATAAGAAGCAGATCTGCACAGGGAAGTTCCCAAGCTATGCACTCTGAGCAATTCAGACATTAAAAGAACAGTACTGTGCACACTTCTACGAGGCCTTTCTCACATGAGGCGTGAAGCCCATTTCATTCCTGCATGGCTGCCACCTTGGCACTCCAAAGCAGACTGCAAGAAGCTGCTGTAAGATTTCTGTAAGATGAACCACAGTGCTGCTGCTTCCTTGCTGAAGGAAAAGGCCTGTTGTGTCAACAGAGGCTTTTATGGGTTCAGATTCACACTCTCTCCTGCGGCTTTTACCACACACACTGTTAAGGCCCTAGGTTGAAATGGAGCTGATTTTGCCCACCTCCTTCAGTCACAGTAGGCAAAAAGCAGAACAGCTCATGTGCCAAGAGACCCTGTACAGCTTCCTCTAGCCACAGGAAAAGCTTAGCAGAATGTTTCTGAAACCAACCAGAGACATTCCAGGAGAAAGATCCCCACCCTTGACTTTCAGCCAGCTCTACCAGGTGGTGTCTGGTAAATATTTTTTCAGCCCCTCCATATAAACCCCCAGACATCCAACTCCCAAGGAAGAGCTTGTAGTAACTCCTATTTCTCATCAACAGTCATTAGATGGATATTGATATCAAGTCTTGTGCAGATTTTAAGGTTTTTTCTTTTTTGTTTCAAGCAGTACATTCAGTTTTGAGAAGTATTTAGTTTATAGTGAGGTCTTAGGGGAACAAGACTTAGGCTTACTCCTAATTAAAAAAAGAACAAAACAAGGCCAAAAAACCAAACAAAGAAACCTGAAGAAATCCCTTGGCTTTTACCCTCCCAAAGGAGAAAGAAGGCATTAACACATCTATTTTTAGGCATCACACTGGTGGTGCCTAGGTGAGCGAGCTACTCACCCTCTGCAGGCAATGTGAGCGAGACAGGCTGCTGCAGAGCCTGGAGGAACTGCTCCAAATTGTTTGGGGGGAAGAGCTTTTCCCTCTCCTCTTGCTCTAGCTCACAGCAAGCTGGTGAGGCTCCCAGAGGCCTTTCAATGCCTGGGACACAGAGGTGTCAGAACTAAATAAGCCAGAGGAAGGAATACTTACTCGTGGAGTTATCATTGTAATCCCACGCCTCAACCAGCAATGTGTAGGATCGCTGCAAAAGAGAAATAAAGAGTTAGTTACAAAGCCACACGTGACTAAAGAAAAAAAAAACCAAAACACCTGACAACGATTTTAATTAAAAAGAAAAATTCTGATCACTGCCCCAAAGCAGATGATTGAAAACAGAAATAGGTAAAAGATTACGCTTGAGACAAACATGATCTTCTTGAAGCCCCGTAAGCTACCTTATCCAGTCTGACTTAGACGACCTTTCACCTTGGATAGCTCATCTTTGTCATCATTAAAGCATCTTATGTACTTAACCAGGAAGTACAGCCTTTGACACTGCACTCCAGCCGAAATAAAGCATGTGGGACAACTGCACACGGAAGACAGAGAGCACCAGGACAGCACAGCAGCATCAAAACCCCCAAAACCAAACCCTCACTCTCAATAACTGCTTCAAAAGAATTTGAGTTACAGAAAAATAGTCTTGATGTCCCTTCCCCCAGCCATCCTGAAAGCAAGAAGTGTTGCTAAGATTACCGTGCCCTGCCTTGACAGCGCAATCTCCAGGGACTTTGCTTTTCAGCACCCCCTTTGAAAGCTTTGTCTGCATGAGGGCCATCGCAGCTCCCACAAGTATCAGGTAACGGAGGGAAGAACTGATGGATATGGGAAGGGGGTGGGGTGAGAGAGAAGCATTGTAAAACAAAGGCTAAGATCAGGCTCTTTGGAAGAGCGGCAAAAGGGAAGCCGCACTATCCACCCCTGTCACTTTTACAGATGCTCGAAGCTGCCAATGAGCTCTGTAGCACTCCAGCAATAATAATCATAAGCATAAACTGACTGAAGTGACTCCATGGGCTGGAAAGACGCCAGCTATTACATCTAAGCCACCTTTATCTTCAACCCTAACTTGAGAACAAGACCCATTAAAACATCTCCTCCTCCAGCTCTACCCCGAGATATTATTATCCAGGCTGGATCTTTCAAAGTTGCCATTTAGCCAGCCGTATCCAAACTTACACAATGATTAAAAACCAAAACAAAACACCTCCTCTCCAGAAGGGGGAAAAAAAAACCCCAAACCAACCAACCTGAGGAAAAATAAGAAAAAATATGACTTGCAAAGTAAAAAAATATAATAACTACAGATAAGGCAATAAATGTAACGTCTTTCTGGAGAGCAGAACAATAATAGTACAAATAAAAATCCTGTGAAAATTTTGATGCTTTGCCATTGCAACTGTGCATTGCAAGGTTTATTTCTCCTTAATTGTGTCCATGTTCACTCACAGGCTGCTCATTTGTGGTCTGCAGGACTGCTCACCCTCTCTGTAACACACCAAAACACAGTTGTGAGAGTGAGCTGCTACAAGGTGCACGGGGGTGAGGCAGACCTCAGATTTCTGAAGAGGAGAGGAAACAAAAAAGGAGGGGGAAAAAAATAGAGAACAAGAGTTGGAGCAGACTGCTTTCTCACGACTGGACACAGCATGAGCCTCTGAATGAAAACCCAGTTTGTGATGGACACCGGCTTGCTGTATAGCCTAAATATGTTTCATATTCAAGGCAGGCCAGGAGTCCATTCCGTTCACTGATAGCTGTGGGAAAATGCTTCCGAAAGTAAGCAAAGCTGGGCAAGCCAAGACATGCACCCAAACTTCTGTGCAGTGGCTCCACTGGCCTGAGCCATTTTTGGTTAATATGTCATGAAAAGCTGTATGTTACTTGATTCTATTCTAGACCGAGTCTGACAACTTGAAAGAAAGTCTGAAAATCAAATAAACCAAAATGCAACTCGATCATCTAACACCGCTTAACACAGATTTAAGAAGTCCTTGCACAAGTCAGTGGTAAAAAAAAAAAAAAAGAACGAACCAAAACAAACAAACAAAACCAGAATAGAACTCCCCAGCCATATTACAGATGCAGATTGCACTATCTTGGGTGCTTCCTCAGTGGTTTAATTACCAACATTAAGCAGCACAAGCTCAACATGTCACTGCAAGCTTGACAAAAAATATTATGATATAGAGAATGAATTATGGCAACTAGCACTACTTCCAATAAAGTTAAGGATGTTTTCCTTTCGGCCTTGCATAATTGTTTTGGAAGATATTTTGTCTAAACTCATAGCAACAGTTCCCTGCTGGTTCTCAGGACTGTTTACCAACACACCTAGCCCTTAAGGAAAGGAAAGGCTGAATCCTAGCTGTGAGTGCTACTGTTGCTAGATACTTGTGTGACCACTTTCCACTACCACACAGGAGTTTGTTTAAAAGAGAGGAGATGCTTCAGCTGAACTGGATGGAAACAAAATGCAGAGAGAACAGACCTACCCCGGCCATTCCCTTGTTTCCAACTGTCCCCTCTCATCTCGCCTGAATATTTTACATGAAGAGTCCCTGTCCTGAAAAGGGATGATACAAAGAATGGCATTTGATCACTTGGCTCTGTCCCTCTCAGCATGGGGAAAAGACCAAAAAACCTCAAAACTTCACGTTCAAAATGGGACACTTCCAAACAAAAGCCATACAAGACACCCACAGCCTCACACCAGTAGCAAACTCCCTTCAACAATCCAACTATCACATACCTCTAGCTAATCTGCTCAACTCCCCCCCACAAAAAAAAAAAAAAAAAAAAGCAGTTCTGTGCAAAGCTGCACTGTTGAGATTTTTTAGAAGTGCATATCATCCCCACTCTATAGATCAAGGATTCAGATATCTCAGGAATGACTGCTTACAGTGTGGAGGTTTAAGTTTTCCCATGCCCACAGATGACCTCTGCCCATCTTTGAATAAATATATATCCAGACACAAGAATTCCACATCATGCACCTTATTCCATCAAAGCGATGTCCTAGGCAACAAGGCAGCAGTGAACTTTCCAGAGTCACACCCAATTAGCCACTGTAAACCTGAGCTTGACCAGAAGGCAGGGATTCTGGCTGGAGAGGAAAGGCAGCTTGAAAGGAACAGCAAGTCCTTAAAGTTTGCAGATGAGCCCAGAGGATTAAAAGGCAGCATGGCCAAATTTAAGCAAAACTTCTGCGAGTTAAGCTAGGAGAGGATGGAAATGGTCAAATTCACACTCCAGGAAAGAAAGCGAGCATCAGTGTGCAAGAGCTGTTTTCCTCAATGACAGGACACTGTGTCTTGATCCACTGATAGTACAGCTCAAGAGACTTCGAAGACCCGAAACCCATCAGAAATCGTCCCTTTTAAGGATCTCAAAGGGCAATGCAACCTCCTGTCTGGTTACTTGAATGAATCTTGGCAGCTGCAGGTAAACAGGTGTTTAAAGCTCTCTGCTTGATTACCTTCTTCCCTCCCTTCATCCAGACATCCACCCAAAAGAGGTGCTTTTGTACTTCAGCTTCTAAAGGCACTCTGCAAGTCAGTGGGCCAGAGCAAGATTAAAACATCCGGCTCCTTGGCTGAAGCACTGCCTCAGTTTTCAAAGGGCTTGCAACTCGTCAAACTCCTTTCCCTCCTATGCCTGTGGTTAAAGCATGCAAGAGCTTTGCTGAGCATGTGAAACCATGACTAGACAAATGCAGTGGGAAGTTTTGCATTCAGCGCGCTGCGCCTGCTCCTCCTCTGCCAAACAAGGAGAGCAGGTTAAGCCCAGCAACCTTCTTGTCACGCTCTGCACAGCTGTGAGGACCAGCCTGAGAACGGTGCTCACACACCCCGTCTGCACCCAGGGAGGATGCTGAGGACACAGGCACAGCAGGCCACAGCTCATTGCCAAGGGGTCCAGATGTGAGATATGGAAGGGGGAAACAGGCACGTTTCAGCGTGCCCAAGGGCCAGGGAGGAGGGCATCTCTGAGCAAGGTTAAAGCAAGCCACAAACCCACTTCCTCTGAACATCATCACCAGGACTGTCACTAGGGTACCCTGCCACTCCACAGTGACACCATACAGACGCATCATGACATCGTGCCGTGGTCGGTCAACTCTGACAACTGAATATCCTCCAAAGGAGCTAAAGGCAACTGATTCCTCACCCAGAGGACGTGCGAGCGTACTCCGGAAAAGGAGGAAAACCACCTAACCCTCTTAACCTTTTGCGAGATGGAACATCATCAGGAAGCTCCTCTTTGGGACAGCCTACGTAAGGACAAGGCACCACCCTACAAAGCTGTCACTGCCTCAGCTCTGTGTATACAAACACAGCCCAAGCCGTGGCACTCTCACGTCTCAAAGCCCATGGCCAAGAGCTCGGCTGAACCCCGAGCAGGCAGCCCAGCCAAGAGCCTCAGCAGAATTTACCCACACGAAAACACGGCACGCTGCTCCTTTAGGCTTCATTCTGACGAGTTCCTTTGTTGCTCTAAGTGCCAGTAAACTCTGCACTGCCACAGAAAGGAGATGTAAAAACGAACTTAACCATATTAGCAGCTTCCAGGAGAGACTTGCCCCCCATTCTGCCTTGGCACAGGGAAGGCAGTAGTGAAGTCAAGACCTTCGCTGCACTACCACGGCCACTCTCTTGCCAAATGATGAAGGACACAAAAGTACCGCTATCCAAACTATGCATACGCTTAAGCATCCAGTAAACCAGGCTGATCTCTGATCTGGCAAGCCTGCTGGAATAATGAGTATCCTGTGAATACATAATGTGCTGAAGTTGCCATTGTGTGAAGTAAGTCCATGGTTTGTCTGGGAGCCGAGCAATGCTGAGTCTACTGCTGCTTCCTGTTGCTTGTCCTGTATTAGCATTATTTTTGGATAGGCCCCATTATGTTCTGTAATCCTCACTGCAGTCAGTATGGCCACACTATTGTTCTTGGTTAATATTAGCAGTCAATGCCTCTGTCTGGGTGGCCGGACTACAATGTATTCCAATCATAAAACTAGCATGCATTAACGGGACAATGTACTGGGCACAGCGGGGAGACTTGGGGTCTTCCCTCCTCCCCTTCTTTTAAAAAAAAAAAAAAAAAAAAGGTAAAAAAAAAAAGCATAGTAGCATCTTCTTTTTTTTTCCCCCTCTCTTTCTAAACTAATGATTTTAAGTGATCTCAGCTACCAGGGTGCTTCATACAACAGCAGCATTTTAATCAGCACCTTATCTAGTTACGGAGTTATTTTCTCACGGAGCCCCACTTGTCAAAGAGCAGCAGATAGGCCAAAATGTCAATGGGTGCTTTCAACCTTCCCCAACAAGCCGATTACCTGCCCTTATCAGTCCCCCTACCTGTTTAAAGCATCCCACTGATAATTAAATGCACCAGTTACAAAAGGGTGGCAAGGTTAATAGACAGAATACCTAGTAGCCAGCCAAGCAAAACAGTCAGGTTCACATGGAGCAAGCCTGAACAAGAAGCCTTTCTACTTATTTACCTAAGTGCCTAAGAACTGGGTTGAGCTGGTAAAGGACTCTGGATGTTTGACTATTTACAAACCACTTTAACCACTTCTATCCACTTTTCTGCAGTTTCTTCTGAACACTACAAGAATAATGAGTGTAATTTACGCAGCAGAATAGTGACCACAGAACCATGAGCTCCACAGACTAACAAGAAACAAATGCAACAGCTTCTAGTTTTGACATCTTCCCCTGTGTTAAGACACAGGGGTTACCAGTTAAACAATCAGAACTGAGTCAATTAACATATAAAACTTTTGTTCATCAAGAGAAATTCAGAGGCGAGCTTAGTTTCAGTTTTCAAAACCAATCCTGTCATTGGTGTTATCTACAGACCTACTTCTCCTTATCTACAGAGAAATACTTTTAAGAACTGTAGCTTAAGGCTTTTGCTTTTCAGGGTATCACAACTCCATTAGGAGTGAAGTTGGAATAAACAGCTCAGACCCAAGTTCACCAGCTTTAGAAGCAGTTGACTTCTCCTCTAGCCCACCAGGAAGCAATGTTTCCCTGAGCAAACTACAACTTTAAGCATAAAGCATCAATTTTATGCAATTCATTTTCAGCCATGCTGACTTCCAGCTGCATAAACAAGCTGACAGTGCTGGATGTGTGTAGCCTGAGAAAGTTTAGGAATAAGCAACACTGCCAGGCCCAATCCAGCTGCCACTGAAGTTAAACTGGAGCACGCCTCTATCTTCACAAGAACAAAAATTCTAGGAGCAGGCAAGATGAGGATTTATTTTTAGATATTTTATGTTAATATAGTCAAATGGATATACTATGAAGGTGAAGCTCTGAACTGGCTGGAACATAAAAAAAAACAAACAACCTCTTTAAACATGTATGAAGTCCAAAACCTCTGAATGGCTGCATCACTTCTCTCCAGTCCTGGGAAAAAAACCAGCCTTGTGATGCTAATTATGCTTCAGATGTCACTTAATACTCCCAGCTCCGTTTTGAGTAGTAATCCTAGGCAAAACATTACACTTTGAGTGCTAAGATTTATTCTTACATTATTAATTCAACAATAAATGACAGAGTATGGATTTGATTAATATGCATTTTGTTATTAGAAAAATTTCCTCTGATCTGCCCATGCTCCAAGATGACTTATCAGGCATTGTTCAAGAAAAGGTTGAACAATATCTAGCATTTGCTTCTAGAAGTTTTCAAGAAGTTAACTGGAGGGAGAGAAGAAACAAAATCAAAAGCCAAATTTTAGTCTGATGACTGTGACATACTGGGCTAAAAAGAAAAGAATGAAGTGATATTTTTTCTCAGATTCAAAAGGCTGTTACTTTAATATCAGCTGCTGATTAGTATTTTGGATGTCTCTTGTGTCAAGAGAGAGGGAAAACGTTCACAAAGCTTAAAAACACTGAAGCTCTTTTACTATGTCTCTCTAGCCACAGGAAAACAATCCAGCAAAACACATTTTACATCTTCAGGAATCAGGACCACTAAGATTTGTCATGAAAAAGGGGCTGGTCTGACTATTTTATTTTTTTTAGGCTGACTATTTTTAAGGTTGAAATAAGATCTTCAAAACTCTTTTTAATTGTTTTTTATGCTAAACTCACTGAGATGCTGGAGGGTTTTTTTCCACCTCAGTAGTTTCCTGGTGTGTTGGTGCAATTGGCCCCAATATTAAATAATTACAAGGAGCGTGATTTTGGGATAAACAAGCTGTTTGAAATTGGAGCTATGCATACCAAAGGAATTGCCAAGTTGGACCTTCTTACTCAGTCTCGCCAAACCCCCAAAAGATCTTTCCTTACATAAAAGCAAAGTTTGGTGTTAAGTTTTGCTTAGTTAATTGATGCTCAGCTCCCTCAAGGTGCAGCACACATCACACTTTGGGGTTCTTTAGGAAAGGCCAGAGGTTTGATTCATGCGAGGGAAGAGCATGTGTCTGCCTTGGAACAAAACTTGTTCAGACAGACTTTGACAAGTGGAACATGGAAATGCTTTTGTTCCATTCTTTTTTTTATATGGCTTCATAAAGCCAAGCTTGCCTGTCAAGAAAGTCTCAAAATGAATGTAAGAAGCAAGCCTAGGTGCATTTTATTTTTTTTAATCATCCTCACCATTGTTTCAATGTACGGAAGAATTACCAGCTACTGCAGGCGCAGCTTTCTGATCCACTCCAGTTCCTTTATGCTGGTTTGCTGCCCTGTTTCCTAGCAACTTACTCAAACCTCCCATCACTTAAATTAATTTATGGCCCACCGTCTCCACACCCATTACTCACAGGGGTCCGTATCAAAACTGACAAGAGCAAGCCCCATAAGTTATTAATAAGACTCTGACACTTCAAATCTACATTACAACTGCAAGCTCCCTCTAACAATACTTTTAAAGCACCTTCCTCTCCTGCATGATGAATAAAGGCCTCTAATGCAATACAGCTATTTCTCACAAATGGCATAAGGGGGCAGCTTGACATGGGAAGAGGCTTTTTCTTTTTAATTTTTTTTTTTTAAAGTAGTCAAGGCAACAAGACTTCTGAATGTTACTGACTCAAGCTGGAACATCCAAGAAAAGCCTCCCTCAGAGAGCCGAGCACAGTTCAGAGAAGGGCATGAATTTTCAAGTGCAATATGATTAACATTTCGGTCTAGCTCTTATTACCTCTACTATAATTTCCAGCTGAATGTATTCAAAGATACCTCTCATGATCAGCCACATGAGTAAATGCAATGCTAATCTCAAGCTCTTACTGGAGTCAACAGTATTCAGCCACCTAAAGAGTTTTTTAAGTTCTGAAACTTCAGCATCAGATTAGAGCTGACCAAATTAAGTTTACTACTTTATCCGCAGAGCTTTGAAAATGCCTGAAATGATTTGTGTACACAATTTTAGTACAAATAAGAGCTTTGCCACATTAGATATTCTTTTGTTCAAATGCCATTTGGAAGTCACAATGGCTAGCATAAAAGCTGTGTCCTGTGGAAGCTAAAGCTGGGAAGCAGGCTTGATAATTGCACACAGATTATCATCAGAGTCTCAAAAAGTGCATTTCTGCCTGGGAAAATGCAAGAGATTATTCCGAAAGTCCAGGCTTATGAACCAAGTGTCTCAAGTTGTTGAGTTTTCCCCATTTCAAAGGCTGCACTGGAGTTTTGCTGCTGCTGCTCCAGGATTCCAGTGCTGAATGAGATTCAGCAGGACAATAGAAGCACTTCTTTTACTAAGATGCAGGCAAGCTTAAGAGACTTCTCCCAGGGTCCCCTACCCCCCAAACCCACCCTCTACACACAGACTTCCCAACCCTATGAAGAGAGAGGCTGTTAAAAGGAACATGTTTAGTTTTCACACCATTTTTATATGCATACAGATAGATTCAAGGCACTCAGATTACTGGGAGCTAGTTAAAAAAAAAAAAAAATCCTTGATGTACCTGACTTCTCTGACAAAAGTCAAAATCTGCAACACAAGCACTACAGCCACTGGCAGAGCTTCAAATACCTCAGATTTTTACAAAGCCCTTTATCCCTTTGATGGCATATTTGATAACAGTTTTATCTCATTTCATGTTAGGGAAAAAAAAAAAAAGACAGAAAGAAAAGAGAAAGAAATAAAGGACAGACTTGTACTTCCAACAGAGAATACTTTTGTTAACTCTGCTATTGTACTTAGTAATACTATCTCCTTAAAAACGGAGACTTCATTTCTCCCTTGTGCCTCTCCAGCCCTGGATATTCCCGAAGTCCCAGCTGACAGAGGAGGCAGGTAGGAGGCAGCACAGGACGCTTCAAGAACACATGGCTGCCTGCAGCACTTGGCGGCGGGGCTACAAAGTGGGTGTCTACACCACCACTGCACAAGGAATGCTTTTGGGGCGGCCTTTCCTCCCCCCAGAAGAAGCCCAGGCCCTCCCAATCCTTATCTGACTATGAAGGGCCAAGCTTTGGAGAGTCTAGGCATGCTTCCACCTCGCCAGCAGCGATAGTGGCACAGGATAGGAAATGAGATTCACCCCTCCCCTGCGTGCACATTCAGGGCCCTCCTCCCCTCCCAAAAATGACCTTAGGCATCTAGGTTAGGATGACTGGATTTACAAAACTGCTGAGCATCAACATACCCCAAGGCAGTCG
Source organism: Chamaea fasciata (assembly GCF_029207755.1). Classification (NCBI taxonomy): domain Eukaryota; kingdom Metazoa; phylum Chordata; class Aves; order Passeriformes; family Sylviidae; genus Chamaea; species Chamaea fasciata. The sequence continues at coordinate 6,459,847 of NW_027094088.1, read as the reverse complement.
GTAAGAAATTGTCTGCTCAGCGCCTTTGGAGAAGGGGGGGGGGGGGGTACAGTTTTGTTTCCTAGGTGATCTCAAAATACAAGTTTTAGGAGCAGAAATTTGGGAGCTTTCAGCGTTCATACCACAGCATCCCAGAGAGGCACCTCAAAAGCCACACAGGAGCCCCCCAGATCAGTCAGCCCCAGCTTTTGCTCGCCTGCATGCAGCATTGCCAGGCACAAAACCCGTGCCCCTCCTGCCATCCGAGGTCAGTGCGCTCTCCCGTGTCCACAGATCCTGTGGCCCTGGAGCCTGCTCTGTGGGTCTGTCCTGTGTGATGGCCATTTTGGAAAGACGGTCCTCACTTTCTGTGCAGGGAGCTGAGGGCTCCTCTGCAGAGCTGACCATCAAAGCTTCGACCCTCCTGAGCAGCCCAGGAGAAACAAGCAGCAGTGATGTCTGAGTATTGTTTCCACAGCCAAAACAAAGCTGGATCACTGAGGAAGGAAAGGGTCACTCATCCTCCATCTCTCTGCTCTACAGGGCTGACCAGCATTTACTAGAGTGGACAACTAGAGTGGAAAAGTGCCTGGCAAAAAGCCCCACCTCCTTGAGCCACCGAGTTTCGCACTCAACTAGAGGGAAGCCAGAATCTCTGGACCACGGAGGGAGGTAGCCAGGAAAAGGTGTGCTGTGGGGAGGAGGGAGTGAAGTGCACCAAAAGCTAAAGCCAGGCTTTGCTCAGTCTTTAGCTTCTGGAGTCCACAAGCACCTCCAAACACAGCCAGCTTCCCAGGGAAGCTGGCAACTACCTCACCAAGAACAGCAACAGCAGCTCCCATCCACACCGAGCAGCGCAGTGAGATTTCCCCTTGGGAGAAGCAGGAAGCCTTCCCAAACACGCTCCGGGGAAGGAGGCCAGCTATGACACACACTTTTCACACGGGATCCCTCTGCAGCCCCTAACCCACTGCTCTTCTGGCTTAAGCCCAAAACTTCACTGGTTAAGAAAAAAAAAAAAGAAAAAAAGAGAAAAAAATGAACTTCTGACCTTCTAAGTCTCAAGAGACTTATTCATGCTGTAAAGTGCAGAGATACTGGGTTTGCTTCCCTGACCCATTTAGATCCCCCTCACTGCACATCTGACTTTCAAATCCAACAGGCTGTGCATTGTGAGCCCCAGGGAACAAAAACAAAAACACCACTACATTTTACTCATTTCTGTGCTGCGGATTCCCGACGCTCTTGCCAAGATGCCTGCTCCCTTCCCAAATCCTGATCCCTCTTCCCCTGGCACAAGAAGTCAGAGTTCATCTCACTAAGGACATCTCAAGCACCATCCAACACACCCAGGGCAGCTCAGGCAACTCACCGGCCAGGCGAAGCTGAAAGGGATAACGATCCGGTTCTTTTCATTATTCCGGTTGTACTTTAAATTGAAGGTATTTCCTCCGATGACAGGAGTGGATTTGGATCCGAAGCTGCAAGGACCGCCAGCAGTGACCCGCGATTGATACTCCTTCAGACAAACTTTAAAATAGGTGTCACACTCGTCTCTGGTGCATTTTTTATCTCCTGGGTTTCGGGTGCCATCGCAGCAATTTCCATTTTGCAGTTCACCATTCACATTTTGCATGGATAAGATCTCCAACTCGAACTGTCCCGACGCTAAAGTCACCTGTTAATCCCAAGAAAGAACCGAAGGAAAACAAAACAAAACAAAACAAAGAAACAAAAATAAAAACAAAAAAAAAAAAAAAGAAACAAGAGACAGACAGTTACCTAACTTTTTTCGCCAAACACAGTCTACAACAACTCTGAAGACAGGAAAAAAGTAATTTTAAGTGTGCTTTCAAGAAGCACATGCATAATAATAATAATAATAATAATAAAAACACCAAAGCCAACCACTCCAAGCTTTTCCCTATCAAACATCCATGAGAAGGGCTCATAAATCAGCCCAACCAAATAACGCCATTAATGCCAAAAAAACAACCTTAAGCGCCAGCTCCCAAAAAACAGCGTGAGGAAGGCTTCCAAACGGTCAGGAAATAAAACCGAACCAAAGCAAGAGTGCATACGCGAGGGGCAAACCCAGCAAAACGATGCGGCTAATAATGTGCTGCCTGGGAAGGCACCCAACCACCCCTCTGCCTCCTCCGGGGCGCAGCTGAGCCGGGGCACGCTGGAGCTGCCCAGCTGAGACTCAGACCCCGCTCGTTAATCACCCCAGCAGTGCTGCTGTTATTTAAAAAAAAAAAAAAATTAAAAAGAAAAAAGGGGGAAAAAAAGTGATTTCAGTGGGGAAAATAAAAGCGGTTTGCAGTAACCGCATTTCTTGTTCCCGAGAATTAAGCCTTGCTGCAAGGAGCACTCCCGCGTTTGCCATCTCCACAGAGAAGTTAGGGCAGCAGCTCCGCTCCGGCCGGAGGAGCCGCGCAGAAGCGCCCGTCCGGGATCTTCCGAACCCACGTCCCGCAAGCTCTACAGAAGAGCGCCAAAAGGGAGCGGCCGCGTCCCCCGCGCCGTGCCCAGGTACGTACCTCGGCCCGCAGCGCCAGGAGCAGGGTGAGGATGGAGCACGCCGCCGCGGCTGCCCGCCGGGGCGCACGCATGCCGCCGCCGCCGCCGCCGCGCTGCCCGCCCGCCCGCCTGCAGGGCCGCCGCCGCCGCCGCTCGCTCCGGGTCGGGACGGGACGGGGAGGGCCAGGAGGGAGGAGGAGGAGAAGAAGGAGGAGGAGGAGGAGGAGGCGCCGCCGCCGCTGTCGCCGCTGCTGCTGCTGCTGCTGCTGCCGCCGCCGCCGCCGCCCCGCTCTAATATACCGCGGCGCACCCGCGCCGGACAACGCCGCTTTTCAAGCGCTTTCAATAGCGCCCCGCTCTTCAATGCAAAGCAGCCCGGCCTCCTTTTATCCGCCTTATTCTCTCACCTCCCCTCTTTTCTTTCCCTTTTCTTTTCTCTCTCTCTCCTTTTATTTTTTTTTTTTTGTTGTTGTTTTTGTTTTATTATGGCGATTATTATCCCAGTCCTTTTATTTCTTGCGGCGGAGCCCCTCGCCCCCCCGAGACGCACACACGCACACACACTCACTCGCACTCGCACTCGCACACACACACACACGCACATGCAGCACACGCACCGCCCCGCAGCCGCCCGCCCGTCTGGGAGCGCCGCCGCCGCTCCGCTTCATCTAGCCCAGGGCGGCAGGCGCATGCGCCCATCCATATGCATGAGGGGGACAGCAGGAGGAGGGAGTAGAGGAGGGGAATGGCACGGGCAGGGAAAGGCAGGTACCGCCGGGAGGAGGAGGAGGCGGCGGCGGAGATCGAGCGGGCTGCGGGTCGCCGGCTCCTCCGCCTCAGGGAGGCGGCGCGCCGTGGCCGCCCCGAGGGTCTGTGCCTCGGTCCGTGCCTCCGCAGGTGCTCCCAGCGCTACCTGGAGCAGGAGGAGCCGTGCTGAGGCGGCCCCCGCGCTCTCTCAGCGGCGCTCCCGGCTGAGGGCTTTTCCCGCCCCGCCGCTCGTTGAGGGGACGCGCGGGTCCTGCTCGCCCGGGAGGCGCAGCCTGTTCCTCCTCCCCTCCTGGGCGCTGGTGGAAGGAAGAACGAAGCCTTTTGAGGGACACTCTTTGCGGTGTGAAACCTTCCCCCCGCCACTGGCCGGCGGCCGCCGCCCGCCTTTCCCGCCCCTCGGTGCCGGAGGCGGGACGGGCTGGGGGCGCTGCCGGGAGCGGGTCGGCGCGCCCTGAGGGGACGGGGGGCACGGCCGGCCCGGGCCTCTCGGGTAGCCCCGGCCAGCGGCTGTCCTGAGGGAAGCGGGGCTGGCAGTCCCCACCGTGCGACTCGTTGTGGCCGCCTCAACACGAGATCGTGCAGCCGAGGGCCTCCCGCGCTCCAAGTGGCAGGACGGATCCCTCAGCCGATCGGTCCCGGTGTCACGGTGCTGGCAGAGTGCCGATGCCATCACGGACCTTGTCCCCGCGCTGCAGAGACTCATCCCAGTTTTCAAGTGGGTGCTGGGGTTGCTCTGCCGTACATCCTTTCAGAAGCGAGTACCAGACCCACACAGCCAGGTGATTACTTAAGGGATTCCCTGCCACAGATTATTGAGAAGCCCAAAAGTTTGCGCAGTAGCAAAAAGAGTTCAGACTGGTTCCCAGAGGAAGAACCACACATCTAAGGGCATTGAACAAAAAAAAGAAAACCCAAAAAACCCCACCCCTAACTTTGTCTCTGGTTTGGGAAGTCCCTGGGCTGCGGGTCTAGAAGTTGGGTGACTGTGCTGGGAACTTGCTGCATCACTGTCCCTTTCTTCCTGAGGCGCTGGCGACAGGAACTTGGCCTACATGACGTTTGGTCTGACCCAGAACAGCTATTCTTATGCCCCAATCTATTCCACTGTGATCTAACACAGTAGATGTGTGAATGTCTATTTTATACACTAGAGTCAGTGGTACAGAGGAAAACAAGATTTCAGACCTAATTTTATATCCTTTGTTTTCATTTCCTATGGCAAATATGCAAAAGCAAAGTGCGTGCCTGTTCTTGGCTCTGGTGAGGTCTGTCCCGTTCTGCAGTGCCCCAGGCTGGAAAGCCGCTGGTATTTGTGCCCCTCACCTTAGAACTGTGCTCAGACTTCCACCAGACTCCTGCAGATCCTGTTCCCATTTGTGAGTTCACGACTTCGATTACACATTGGTGATTTTGGCACGCCTGTGAGGTGCGCAGTTGCCGAATCCTCCTTCCAGCCTCGCTCAGCCCCCAGGTTCCAGCAGCATTGGTTGTACCTCACTGGATTCATTAACTTGTCAAAGGCTGGTAAACCGTCGTGGTGTTTAATCTGTGACATGGCTGCAGCAGTTTGGTGATACCAGTGCCTCTCCTTTTTTTTTTAGTGGGTGTTGGTTAGCTTCCACGGCCTGGTTAAATGTTACTCATTCCCAAGTGCCACACATCTGCTCCTCTGGGCCTTTAAATACCCTGCTGCTGCTGGTATGCTCCATACCTTTAGGGCAGGTCTGGAGTTGGCCTTTCTGTAAAAGGTTACTCCACCTGTTTGACTCCAGTGCTTAGGAAATCCAGAGTTCTCTTTCCCACAGTGCTTGTGACTCAGCAGTGTAGCTGCCCTCAAACAGAATTACTTGTCCAACAACTTAAAATGCTTTGCAAGCATTAATGAATTAAATCTCCCAGTGTCTTGAGATGGAGAGTATTAGTGATAGGTAAAGCAAGGCAGAGCGTGAATCATGTGCAGAAGCGCATTTGCAAACCCTCTCCCTTGCAGCCCTGAAAGAAATTTTGACCTCATAGAACTCAGCAGTAAAATCTCCCTAAACATATTTAGTCTAGAATTTCCCTCCTGAAGTCCCATCCCTTGCTTTTTTTCTCTGGGCTGTCAAGGCCAGATCTTGAGCCACTGCACAGCAGCACGTTGCCTGCAGCCTGAGCATCTTTTCAAGATGCTCCTTTCTCTATGAATACAGCAACGTGCGAACTGCTGCGTGTGCACAGGGGCCTGACCTGCAGTTGCTTGGAGCAGCCTGGGACTGGTGCACATAAAATCCCCGCTGCAAGGCTCTGCCTGCACGTCTCACGAGGTGTGGAGCCGGCGTGTCTTCCTCTGTGGCTGGTGAAGAACTTTTCAGCGTCTGGCACTGGGCTTTTTTACATTGCGTAAAGTTACTTCCTGCTAATCTTCCTATTCCGACATAATTAGATCACATCCACATTAGAAGCCGTTACAGACATCGAGTGTGCCAAAGTCCAGCATTACAGGCAGTGCTTTGCTTTGGGCCTGAATCAGCTCCCTAATATAGAGCTGTTCATTGAGGCCACTGGGAGATTGCCCAGGACTTCGGTGGGACGAGGATCACAGCCTTTAGAGGGAGTGCCTGGCTTACGAGGGTCAGGTGTCGTGAAGTCAATTCTTTGTGTGAGGAAAGTTGTAATTTCCTTTTAAAGCTCAGTGACTCATTGAGCCATGGCTGCGAACAATCCCACAGGATTTCCTTAGATTTGTGATACCTGAAGGTAAGCTTGGAATGGCGCCCCTGGAAAAGTTCTTCATTCAGGGACCTGATGCATCTCATTTTCAAGTCGGTGACTAAACTTTTGTTTACTACTGTAATGCGGATCAAGAGAGTTGCATAATCATAGGGGATTGATGCTGCATCAGCCTTCAATAAACCAGTTAAAGGACTACCAGAAAAGAATCTGTCAACATGTGGAATCTGTGGTCAATAAAGAATTCATAAAGCTCAGTGACCTCTTTTCACAGCAAACGGAGAGGCTAAAGGAGCCCTTTGTTCCTCCAGATTTTTATAGAAGTAGTTCTGGTCCTCGAAATTAGCCAATAAAATAAATTTGCTGCAGTTTTAGATATAAGCCTGGACAAACTGAGTGGAAGAGTGAAATTTCATCCCCTCGGATAATCCTTTATCTAGGACTTAAGCTTCCCTGTTGCAAGGAGAAGGACATATCACCACGGTCAATCACGGATGAGTGAGCTTTTAGATAAGGCCTTTCCTATAATACACCCACAACACTTCATTTTCCTCTTGCTGTTCTGGAAGTGACCTGCCCACTTGGGCGAGTGTCGGGGAGCAGAGATAGGGACCGCGCCGTGCTGCTTGGCTGACACACATTTCGGAGCAACACATTCCAGCAGATGAACCCATTTGCACAGTTGAGTGATCTAAACTTAGAAAGCTAATTTCTCTAATTACAAAGTGAGACTGAACTCCTGTAAAGCTTTTCATCACCTGAGTGGAATGGGAATTGCGCTTCCATAATCATTTAATGTTTAGAAACTAATTAGGAAGCGTTTTGTGGGGAAGCCACACCCTGTGTTAGACTATTACACAAAGGGAGCAGGGGAGAAAACCAGCACTGATGAGAAAGTTGAGCAAGTGGCAGAGGTTAGGAGAAAGAGCACAGTTTACCCAGCACTGAAGAGTGCATTCCTACTTCCATGAAAACTTCACTTCTTCCCGGTCAGGCAATTTCTTAAAGCTGTGTTTTCAGGCAAGCTTTCTAAATGTGACAAAAGATTTTGGAGAAGATGCTCCAGTAACCAGAGCCCCAAATCCAGTTTGCTGCCACAAGCCTTTACTTTCCCCTTCCCCTGGAGTGTGTTGCTTAAGAGAACTAAAATTTCAAAGCTGCGCTGCGTTTATTTTGCATGTGCATTTTGTCACTTTGAAATTCCCACTTTAGTTTTTCTGTATGTTAGAAATGTTTTGTTCCCCAGAATGAAAGTGAGGCACTAAATCTGTTTCAGACGATATTCCGAGAACAGTTTAAAAAATAAAAAAAATAATCTGGGGCAATCAGAAATTACTGCTGTGAGAACTAGTAAAGTCCCTGAAAGAGTTAAAGCTGTAGTACCAAAAAATATGTCTATTGTAGAGCCTTTATGTTTTATCCAGCTGTAATTAAGTGAATCCATAACATTATTGCTTTCTGTCACAGCTTAAAATTGAGACCTTACTCCGTTCCAGAGAACAGTGCTGTTTCTCCTTCAGTTTCCTTTATTTATATGCACATAAAACCTGCTCTCTGTTAACCCTTCAAAGATCAGATGCCTCCACATTAACCTGTGAATCCAACTGCTTTGTCCCTCACTTATCCTCCCCAGGGGTGGGATTCCTGTGCAGCATTGATCTGATCTCAAATCCCTGCTTTCTAAACGAAGGGAAGAGCTGAGACTCCGGTTTTAGATCTGGGTAGGGGTACAGCTTATCAAGGTGGAGTAGCTTCCAGTAGGTGCAAAGACTGTGACACTGAGCAGTGCTGGCACATCTGTCACAGACGACACTTTCATTTGATAAGCAGCAACCTTGGCTATTCTTGTCTTAAGAGGCTGCACTAAAACCTGGGCTGAGCCCCATCTCCAGTGAACAATGGGTACTTTTAAGAGAGCTCCGAGTTTCTAGTGGTGTTTTCCTCACAGCTTTCTGCAAAGGTGCTTCTTTGAGCCAGTTTTGTTGAGGCAGTGCTCAGACCAAGTTTCATTTTCTTGTTAGGACAGTATGAAAATGCCTTCTCATGCGGATTGTTTTCATTGTTAATTGCATATGAAAGTCTGTGTTCAATACATTCTCAATCACAAATTATCCTCAGGGTGCAAGACTGAAGTACACAGGGGTGTCATTTAGCTAAGGAAATGTCTAAAAAAAGAAGAGAGCTGTGATTAGCAGATTTAAATTGGAGTGTACAGTAAATGACTTCTTGCCTTTGCCTGCCATCATTCCCTGGCTGATCTAATATTCTGGGCCTTGACTTTACTTATTCCTGTATGGGGGGTATAAAGGGAGTTTCTTCACTTGGCCTGAAGAAACTTTTAAAAGCATTAAGATTTCTAAAATCTAAATTCAGCCCAAAAAGGAGATGTGCCTAAATCAAGAAACATAAAACTTTAAGAAGTTAGGGGTGTGTTTAAGCAACTTGTTGGAGTGGCCAGTGAGTTGGGCCACAAAGTTCAGTGCAAGCAATGCTGCTGATCCACAGAGGAAACCCTTTCTTCAGGGAATTAGGGATGTGCACAGTGGCCTGTTTTTGCCTGGTCCCTTGGCACTGCTGGCTCCCTGGTGGAAGGAACCTTTTTGCATCAGCTAAGTGTTTTTAGGTAGAGCACAGGCCACAGTGGGCAGCTGGTGTCCTTGGTTATACTGATAAAGACAAGGCCCTAAAGGAGAGGAAAAAAAGTCTTAATGTTCATCCTTTACACAGGAGTGAAAAAAGCCTCTTGCCCATTCTGCATGTCACAACAGTGCTACTACCTACAGATGTGAATTGAGGACTTTTCTGTCACTGATCATGCACCGAGAGAGCTGACAGGACTGGGTGTTACAGCCAGCAGCATTTGGGAGAATCTGAGTCTGCACTGATTTGGGAGTTTTGATGTTGAAAACTGCATTTTGGACAAGATTCGTATCAACTCCCACAGTTCATCACTTGAGACTCTTCAGTCCCACTCTGGAGTTAGCTGTGGTCAAAATGCCTGCGGCTTCCAGCAGGATAGTGGAGAACAGAGCAAATGAGAAGGACTGGAATAAGAATAGTCTAGGGGCTTCAGGGAGAAGTGGCAAATAAAGGGACTTATTCTTCAAAGTCTGAGCAAGGTACAGCTCCCCGTCACCCTGCCTCTCTGGTTAAAGGTTTGTCTTTGCTCTTTCCACAGTACCTGGAAGGTTTTCCATTCCTGCCTCCCTGACAGCTATTTTGTCTCACAACATTTTCAAACACATGGGAGACGATTTTCTCTTCTACTGCTCCTGATCACTGCCCTGAGCCTTGGACCACTCCAGGTGTGGTGAAGAACATCCCTGTTTGTGGCACTGTGGCAGCAGGACAGGTTGGTGAAGACCTGAAAGAAAAAGAGCCTGGCTGTAGAATTGGACCCTTGAAACCAATTAATTTCTTTGAAGGTAATGGCATTACCCAGTGTGCCCCAGCTTTCTTTCTGAAAGGGGCCACAGACTCTTACAGATCCACAATCTGTGTTGCCCTGAGTTGTTGGGTTTTTTCCTTTATATAATGATGATTTTTATTTACTGTGGCAGAGAGGAACGAATGAGGATCTGCCACAACTTGAATGGAAGCAATTCCACACCTGTCCCTTTAAATGCACATTTGTGGTTGGCTGCCTTTTATTGTCCTCCCCCCTCTGGGGCTGCAGGGTAGTGTGTGTGTGTGTGTGTGTGTGTGGAAGGACTTCCCAGCCTAGTGGGTGACCCCTCATCTTGCTGCTCCGAGTTGTGGCTTCCATCCCCTCCTTCCTCTCCAATATTTATTGGGAGCACGTGCTAAGGAATCTGTGAGCCTGAAATGCTAATGAGTGCGTGGCATGGAGTGGGGCAGCAGATGCAAAGGGACAGGCACGTTTCCTAATGAGGGAGTCTCGAGACCCATCTGTTGAGTCTCGTGGGCCCTCAATGAAGTTTGCTGCCCGAGGTTGCCAGTGGAGGTTTTTTTTTTTCCTCTGATGCTTTTAGTTCTCAACAAGTGCAATCCTGTATAGAGCAGCATGTCATGGGGTTAGGTTTTGTTGTTACTAGCAGATAATGTGACTTTGAAAAGAACGCCCCTGCCCCAGCTGAAAGGAGGATAACCCTCCTCTACCCCCTTCCTTCCCATCCTTCTTGCTCGGATCAATAACAGGTCCCTAGGCACAAAGCCTGCATTCTTTTATTCTCAAATTAGAGCAGCTGCAGCAGCAACACCACAGCTCATTGGAAACCTATTAGCTTTTGAAAGACTTAATCCAGTTTGAAAATAACTAGTGTTTCTCAATCCTTCACGCACTCCCTCCCGTAAGAGGCAATATTCTTAGGCTGCATTGACAGCGGACTGGGCTTATTATTATAATAACCTGCATCTCCCTCCGTGTCCCAAAGGGGCAACAAAGAAGGCAAAATGTCAGATTCCCAGCTTCACGGGACCTAAGAACATTGGATTTACTCTACCTTATCACACCCTCTCACTGAACTCTGCCGCCTACCATCCTGCCTTCAATGGTGACTGATGTCTTGTGATTCACTCTCCAATTTCATAGTTTTTAAGGCCAGAGGGGCTATTATGATAATCTATTTGACCTCCTGCACAACACATTAGAATTTCATCCTAGGTGGGATAAAAGCTGGGAGCAGCTGGATTCTTTGATGTGGCTCTGCTGGGCAGCAGTGGAAATTTGGGGTTTTCTGGGGGTACTCTTTGCTACAAGGGGAGTTTGATTTTTTTTCCTTTTTTTTAAAAGCACCTGAAGCACAGAGCTTTGTGAATGGGAGCATATGCAGCAAGTGCCTTGCTTTGGAGGTAGGGGAGCTGATTTTACTTGGAAAGGATTTTCTCCCCTGTCTTGGTTTCTTGTTTTGCTTTTGTATCTCCCCTTTACTTTGGATCTCCCTTCAGAAGCACTTCAAGATAATTTTTCCCGTTTTAAAGGTGGGGGTCTGAGCTTCAGAGATGTTTAGCACTTAGATGCCTCGTGAAGACCATTGCAGTGAGGAAATAAAGTTTTCTTGAACAGGATCCTCAATTTCATGCCCCAAGTAACACTGGAAATCTGTAGAAGATGAAGGAGCTTGTTTTCTCATTTTTCTTGAGTCACAGCCTAGTGTATTCGCAGGGACATCTTTCTCTTCTCAGACTTTTCCTGTACCGTGCCAGCCCTAAACCTTTCCTGTAAGTGCTGCCAACTGTTATCATTAGTGTTGGTACAGATATTTTGCCAGAGGTGGCTGGGGTGGGACCACCAACTGATTCCCGAACGCCACTGAACAGCAACAGCTTTTGATTTCTACTGACATGGACCAGATTCAGTGTGGTGACCTAGAGCTAAGGGGCTCAGTATCTCATTACTAATCCCTTGAGCTAGCCAATTCCTTCCACCAAGTCAATGTTTTCTAAAGTGTTAAAAGACTTTTCCTGCCTGCCTGCCCATTAAATCCTGCTCTTCTGTCCGTGTCCTTGGATCAGCCTAATCACTGAAGTGGATCAGTTTCAAGTTTTAATGATGCAAGCTGTGGTCCTGACAATGCAGAAGATGGCAGGCAGCACAGCTGAGGCAGGCTCTGCTCTGGGGGCTCTGCTTTGGGGTAACCCTGATGTGCTGCTTTTGTAGTGCTTTGCCAGCTGGGATACAGGGTGTTTCCTGCCTTTAGCTTATTTATCTGAGATTTACAATTAATATTTGTTTCTAGATGCTTTTTATAAAAAAGAAAAGAAACCATGTGTTTTCCTGAACTGTCCATTGTTATTGCTTTTTGGATACAAGTAATAATTTTCTTCTGTGGTATTTGAATCTTCTCACTTTCCTAGGTGGGGAATTTGGCTTTGCAGAAAGAACACCATCACTGTGTTTAATGTATCCTTATTATTAAAGTCTTGTATCTTAGAGATACAGAGAAATGTGTTTCAAGAGAGTGTGTGCAGAAAACCCCATTAGAATCAGCAATAGCCTCATCCACATACACCTAGCAGGAAGCAGCTTCCATTTGCTTAATTTTAGATTGAACAGGGAGCAGTTTACAAGTCCCATATATGTGTCTCCTCTTCCAGCAAAATCTTCTTCATAATTTTTATATACTTTTTATTTAGACTTCATAATTCATATATTACAGCGGACATGCACCTTGTGCCATGTATATGCTTTTTTTCTCCACATATATATATATATATATATATATATATATATATATGTATGTATGTATGTATATATTTGAATGAAAAAGGGAAGTTATTCTCAGATATTTCAGTTACTTTTCCCTGGTAACAGTTTTCTTAATATTTACTCTGGTAAAATGGGCATGGCTGTGTTTTTATGAGGAATCCTTTTCTTCTTGCAAAGTAAGAACCCTTCCCCCCAGTGCTTATGTGCACATTGGCACTCGAACACAAATTTCCTTCACTAATTTTTTCTTGAAACAAAAATTATTCATAGAGAGCAATTCTGCCTTTGACTGCATATAATAGACCAGGCTGCAGATGAAAAGAGCACGAGTCTCCAAGGTTCTGCACTTGCTCTTCTGCAAGGAGCTCAGTATCCACTGAGTGATACTAAGCACATTTTACTTACTTACTTTTGGATCAGGATGGTCTAATTCTAGGCTATCTTATTAAGAATCTTCTCAAAATAGTTAATTAATCTCCAGAATCTCAGGGGGTTGCTCCTTTCTAGTACTGGTGATGTCAGTTAATGCTCTGTTACCATTTGAAGCCAAGTTCTTAATGTGGAGCTTGACATGAAGGCCAGTGTCTAGTAAAGACTCAGAAGCAGAATCTGACAGTGCCCTTCCTCTTGCTAGTACTTTGTTTATGTGAATTGTTTCCCAAGTTAACTCCTGTGGCCTAACCCCAAAGAAGAGAAGATCTAATCTCTAATTGTCCTCTGGGACCATCCCTGCAAGGTCCTTGAAGAATATATCCTGTTTCCTAGTCAAAGAGTCAATCCAAGGATGTGTCCTGTCTTCTCATTTGAAGATTGTTTACCTGTTATTTATGAACTGTGTTTTGTCTATGGACTATTCCTAGTGCAGTCACATTGTGATGCTGGTTAGAGAAGGAGGAAGGATTAAAATGGCACAGACTTTACATTCAACATCACACATTCCATGCAGAAGGATTTACAGTCGCTTTGCAATTGCACCAAAGGCCAGTCAGCTCTTGGAGGCTGCAGGAATTCTGCCAGTGCTGGAAGACAGAGTGAGCCTGTAATAAATATTGAGAGAATTCCTAATTACCTGTTCTGATTATGTTTTAGAGCAGCATGGTATATGTTAGTGGGTATCAGATGTGACACAAAATATTGAACATTTCAGGATGATGCTAAAATGAAAGCAGTTCAAGGATCAAATTATGTATGAATGTCAATTTTCAAACCCAGCTGTAGCAAACAGAATGCTCACATTTATGCCATCTGGGATTACAGTTTTGACATTTTATTAGAGTATGAAGGTGTCACTTTTTGTTCAAAGAGATTTTTCCTGAAAGGAAGGCAACCGGTGCTGAAGAGCTGAAAACACTGTGTTGTGTTCATTTGGATTAAAAATAGGTGTTTGGGGCCAGCAGAGCTTCAAAATAAGCTTCAAAATTCTCAAACCAAACAGTTTTCCTTTTGGTAGCCGAAAAGGAAACCACACATCCAGGAGGAATGTAGATCAAAGCAAACTCTGCAAATGATGCAGAAACACATAAAATAACAAACAAGGCTGGTGGGAAGAGGGGAGCTTTTGTAAGTAGATAGGTCTGTTCATATTACACTGAAACCAAAGGCAAGATTGCTAAAGAAGATACTGGAGAGGGGTATATAAGGGTATAGATTTTTCTCCTCAGAGGAATTTTCCAGCCTGTTTTTGCATCTCCATTGTATTTGCAAAGTAACAAATAAGTGGCATACTGAGCAGCAGATCTCACCGATACCAACTTTTGCCTTTCACCACCCTATCTTATCTCTTACTTTCCTTCTCTCTCTAGTTTTCCCTGAGCCTTCCTCTGCCGAAGTCTGTGGCAAAACATGTTTGTTCCACTGCTCACCCATAATGCTCTTACAGCATATCATTGGGTCATCCTCCATAACTAAACTTACAATATTTAGGTAGTTTAGCTCTCATACTTGCAGAACAGAACAATTCTGAATGTATCTACGATTAGCTCTTTATATTGGAATGCATTTGTTTAGGATTTTATATATGAGAGTACAAATCTCCCTCTGAGCTGTTTTTAATAGAAAAAATAATATTGCTAAATAGTTTTTAAATCCTTGATCCACTTATGTGTAAGTGTCTATGTTGCTGCAATAATCAATTTTAAAAGCAGAATTGATAGGGATTTGGTAATTGTTGCAATGAAGTCATTCTTCAGCTGAATGACTTGTCCAGTCCTTTCTTGGATGAACCTTCATGAAGTGATGGGCATGTAATTCCTGAACTCCTCGGGGTTTTGTTTCACAGAATTCTCCATACAAGAGGAAGGTCGTTGCAAAAGGGAGAATAGTTTTTTGTCCAACAGCCAGGAGGAGCTGGGACTTTGGGGATAGCTGCGTTCCCTCCTGTGTATCCTGCAGACGTCTCCATCTCACTTTTGTGTTGCCAGCTCTTCCATTTGCCTCTCCAGCTGAAGTGTGGCACCTACCTCACCTTTGGTAGAAAACAGCTCTTTCCTTGTGCAGAAGGTCATTTATTTCATCTAGGCCAGCAAGTGGAAAGGCAACATTTCTTCATGACCTGCATTCCTCTACACAGAGAACGTGTCTCTTACTTCTCATCCCCCCTCTCTTTCTTCTGCAGCCACACACATTTTGAAAGCACCCTGGTCCATATCGCTGGAGTAGAATGGGTTCCCACGGCTCTTTAGGTTCAAGGACAAGACACAAGCTGGATTGACACTGCCTGGTAGTTGGAAAGATTTAATTTACTTCTTATTTTCCCTTTTTTTTTTTTTTTTTTTTCCTTTAGGTAGACAGCCTCTTTTCTCTCTGCTTTGCAGAGCAGCCGTTCATCAGGAAGGGCAGGCCCCACTGCACCCATCCTGTGCAGGTCACTGGAGACACATTTCACCCTCCCATTTTCCCCTGGGCGGTGCACAAATGATGCCTGCTCCTTGTGGAGAGGGCAGGGGACTGGAGGAATGCTGCTCTTCCGAAGACTCTCACTGGGGTAGCTCAGGGAAGGGTGGAAATCATTGTTTTCCCACTGTACCAATTGAGGCTTGTTTGCACCAGACAGAGATTTCCTCTAGCAATGTTTTATTTCTCCAGGGCTCCAGAATTGTTTGCCCGTTCTTTGAACTGTTTTTTAAAGTGGCCACTTTTAGCCTGAATGGAGAGCAGTGAAAGTTTGAGCTCTGTATCCGGGGGAGCTCCTCTCTGCAGGAGCACTGGACCAGTCAAAAGGCTCCAAGCCTAGGACTGCCAGACAAAGGGACAGCCTGCAGCGAAAGGGATGTTTGTACTGTGGCCAGAGTAGGCTTCCTTAAAAATAATAGCAAAGGTAAACACTATCAATTCACGAGTTAGATGCTTGTTAAAAACCACCAGCCCGTTTGCTAACCCATTAAGAAGGGAAATAAGACCTGACAGTTCACAGTGCTGTGATTCTAAGCATGATGTTTCCCTGAGAAAGAGTGCCTGTGGTGCTGTAAATGCTCTGCAGTCACCGATGGCGAGGGATTGGGAAGGTTTGTTGCTGTCCAGAAGTTTGTATATGGGTCGGTTTGAGGTTGTTTAAACCTATCCACATCAAGTGACAAAATGTAAAGCTATCAGACCTGATCTGGCAAAATGGAGCTGGCGTTCCAAAAAGGGTATGTCCATTCAGTGACTTCTGTTATTCTACTCAAATGTGGTCTTTGTATTTGTGACTGTATTTTTTGTGACAGGTAACAAAAAATGTGGGATGCTTTGTTGAAAGAGGATTATCCCAAGCCCAAATTAGCTTTGCCAAATTTATTCCCAAGGAGATGCCTTCCCAATACAGAATAAATTCCCATGTGTGACCTGCTTCATTCTTGGTAGATATATGGACAGCAGATCTGAAATTTGGTCAGAACTCTGCATCCAGTGGCTAACAGGGTGATCCTGGCCACCAGAGGAAGAAATGCTTTGGGCTTTCACAATTTTGGGAGGATGTTCATTGGGGCAGAAAGTTGAAGAGACCTTGATGAAGGGGATGGGGTAGACCAGCTCTAAAGCCAATTGGACAGTTTCTGAGTAATTTTATACAGAGTATTTCGAAGTTTCTTGGAAATCTGTCATCGAGTCCAAAAAGTTTTTTATGTCCCAGTGTTTAGCTGGCCTCAGATATATGGGAAGTCACCTTGGAATTTTTTTAAAGACAGCAAACAGACAGCTTCCAGTAAGATTGTGATGGTTGTGTTTTGAACTGATAACTGGGATCAGAAATCTACTTCATTAATCAGGAGATAATCCTTAGTCGGTAAAACTGAATTTAAGTAGTTGAGGCAGAAAAGTGGCATAGAGAGATAAAGTAAATCAAAGTGAGTAAGAAAACCTGCTTATGAATAAGCACTTAGCCTGGACCTTACACAGAAACAATCCAGGCAGGAAATGAAATATATACTCCGACATGAAACTGAAGGCATCAATTGTCTGAGGTTCTTTTGCTGAAATACCTTGCTGTGTGCAAGGCTTTCAAGGCTGGTCTTTCATTCTGGTGATTCTAACAGTGTTGATAAACACAGCTTGAAAACTGATCCAAAAGGACCTGTGGGGTCTTTATTTTGGACACTTTTCATCAGGACCCAGCCTTCTAAAACACATGATTAAATATTTGATAACTTTGACCACAATTAAAACCGATTAGTCTTTAATTCAAGGTTTTTATAAAGTAAGTAAACAGCTTTCCCCAAACTTCCAGAGACTCAGAAGTCCATAAAGATCCCTAAGAATTAGGAACAGCTGCTTTTACATAAGTGTTAATATAGCTATTGCTTTTATTACAGTGTGGTTCCTTCACAGTGTCTCTTATGCTTACATATGTTAGCACAAGAGTCTTTTTCTCACTCAAAGCAGTCATTGGAGTTTTGGCAACAAAAAGCTATAATCATAAAAAATTTTGTATAAGCAGCATTTTCGCAATTCAAGTCCTGCATTTGAGAGATTTCTGACAGCTCTTAGCTTGAAAGGGACAGTTTTTAAACAAGGAAAATGCTGTTAATGTCACCATACTGTAGAGAAGTCAGTGACATAAGGAGGAAAGCAATAGGGAAACACAAACACTGCCCTACCAGATAAGATACTCAGTGTGATAACATTTGTGGGTATTGGTGAGTATAAGGAGAAAAAGAATTATAAGCAGCAATTAATTATTTTCCTAAATTAAAAAAGGATCCCAAGCCTTTTGTTAGTCATTTGGATGAGAATCACAGGACTTGATAACCCTGTAGTTGTACCTTGTCATAAATAACACTAATTCATTTTGAAGTGCAGCATTTGTGGTTTCCTGGTTGTTTTTCTGGCAGAGAGTTCCGCGGATTATTTATTCATAATAAGACTTTTCTTAAATCACTTAAAAATATAATCTTTCTACTCCATTGACAGAACTTTGTCTTGTGTTAGGAGAGAGGCTGAAGAGGACACAGCTCACTTTCTGTACATTTGATCTGTTGTGTAACTCTCACATCGTTTTCTTTAATAATCATAATCCTGGTGTTCTCAGCCCTTTTTTTCCCAGACATTTCTTAAGGCTTTCCAGGCACTTCACTTGCCAGTCTCTGGACCTCCCTTGTTTCTGCTCTTCTCCCCTTCCTGTGGATTCAGGATTCCAGACAAGGAACTTATGTATGGACACTACAGTCCTAGGAGAGTAATAAAATGTATACTAAATGCCCACATATTATAAACAACTGTCTAGACAAGACTTTACAACATTTATCTCATCCATGGCTCTTATTTTTTAGGTTTTAGACTATCAAAGTACAAATACAAGAAAGTGATGGCTTGGCTGAGCCAGGTAGGTGTCTTATGCTGCTACTACTTGATAATTCTGTCTGAGTGAACAATAAAGGTGTTGAAATGACAGAAGAGCTGCAGCACTGAGCATGACTTTTCAGCCTAAGCATGTTCCTTCATATTGCTGCTGGAGGTAAATTCACAATGAGTCATAGCATGGTGGTACTGAAAATCTGTTGGTTCAGGGCCTGTGGTCTTCTACAGGATGATCACATTACAATTTAAAAGTTTCCTGTACATTTGGGTATCTTTAATTCTGGAGTACGTGTTTCAGGAAGGCTTTCACTCTCCATATTTCAGCGTGTCTTGCTGCTGACACTGAGCCCTGAGCAGCGTGAATGGCTCATGTCAAGGGACCTTGGTTTGTGGTGAAAGGACAGGAACAAGTCCAGTACATGCAGAACAACTGGCTTTTGTTTATTGAGTCAAAGCTGCAAAACCATAAAGGGAGCAAAAGCTGAAATCAAGGGACATGGAAATAATGGAGTGGGAATGGAAAAGGAGAATCAACATTTCAGGGTTCTTCTGTATGAAGCAGAGATCTGGGTTCCAGAGATGGGGGAACGACACAAATCATTCTTCCAAAGCATTTTGATACGAGGACCCCTGTTTTAAGTTTGGATTTGAGGCTCTTGGAGGGGAAAAGATTATTCATCACCAAGTATTCCCCAACACCTTCCCTCCCTCTCAGCTTTCAGCCTGGTTCATCAAAGACAATATGTGGCTTTACATGATGTTAAATTTTCTCTCAGACTGCCGGCTGAAGCCAGGGTCCTCTGTTGTAAGACAGAAAAGCTTCATTGCAGGAAAAGTTTTCTTAGATTTTATTCTTAAAAAAAGAGTATGCATTCAACATTCCTGGTGGAGACTTCCCACTTATTGGAAGCTACTGCTTTCTTGAAAAACCTTTGGTCTTTTAGAGCATTTTAAAACATACTCTTAGGAAATGCTGTATTGCTGTGGGGCATCTGGCTTGTAATCAGTCAGTCCTTTCAGTCTAACTCTTCCCTTATGACACCGACCCAGAGCATGCCTGGTGCGGTCCTGGGGAGCCATGTGCCTTATATGTCCTTTGCAACTTGCAGGAGGTCAAGTAGGGGGAAGCCAAAGGATTTGTGCAAATGGTGGAGCCAAGCAGAAGGTCAGGGATGGCATTTTGTGGCCATGGGAAAGAGACAGCTCTTCCTCCTGGGTCGGGATGAGTCTCCGTCAGTGCCGAGTCCCAAAGACTCACGGGGCTTCCATGGCTGGCACCCAGTGTTCTTAATTTTGTGGTGAATAAAAGCCCTGAAAGCACATAATTTAATCCACCCAAAGATAATTGTTGAAATAAATCATTCTCTCGTTTAAAGAATAAATCTTCAGCAAGTTTCAAGAGAGCCTACAGTGCTGCTGATTTTAATCATTACTCTGCATAGGGAAGTGTCTATACTGCTTAGTGTTTCCAAAGCAGCAGTGCTGCTATTAAAAAGTCAGGCTTGGGTTTAGAAGCTGTCACAACTCACACAAAGCTTTTTTGGGGATTCCTGGATTCACAGCTGAAGGAGAAGAGGCCTGGTGAGCAGAGACCCCACTTCCCTCTGTGGGTTTATCTCACCAGTGAGCTGCACTGCCACTGGGTGCCTCAGTTACCATGTCCGAAGGCGGGGTTCTGTGGCCAGCACTCTGTAGTGCCTTGGCATTCTGGAGGGGAGAAGTGCTCCAGGAAAGATGGGTATTTGGGATTTTCTGGTGTTGCTGGGATGTTGCTGGAATACCGGTTGCATATGACAGGAAATGTGCTGTGGCGTGTCAGGCTGTACCACAGAGAGCAATTCCAGTCAATGGTGGGTGATTTTTATCCGACTGCCCTGTGGTCACCCCGTGGGTTCCCCAGGGCTCTGCTGGGCAGTTGCTCCTCTATAGCATGTCCTGCTTTGGTTGAAATTTTTCAGGGTTTTGGCTGGTCCACAGGGGATTTTTTTTTGAGGGTGTGAAAAGGCTCGGTTTGGGTGAGACGCATTCTAGCAAAGTAGGAATTACACTGGTCAGCTGAGGTCTGCAGAGTCTTGCTTCACTAAACCCCCCTGCCCTTCCTCTGGGAGCTGTGCTGGGGCAGAGGTGGTTCCCTGCAGAGGCAGGATGTGGGCTGGAATGACCAGCTAAGGTGTTCCAACCACGGATGAGGTAGGATTTGGATACACTACAGCTTCTTTCGAGGCTTGAGGGTTCAATTAACTCTTGGCAGTTTAGTGGCTCCTGTGACTGCACTCTCGATTCCCTGGCTGCCTAGTTAAAAGGTGTCCTGCTAATTTATGATACTTGGGTTAAATAACAGAGAATTTGGGCCATTTGTGCATTAATCCATTGTGGATTGCAGGCAGGTTCCTGCTACTTAACCATTTTTTTCCTGTCCAGTAGCTGAACTCCAGAGAAAGTTTGCGATCCTGATATTCTCCCATATTTTTGTTGTTTTTTTTTTTTTTTTTTCCTTTTCTTGGAGTTCACTTGAAGAATTTGTCTCTAGGAGGAAAATCTAGGAGGAATGGACACTGCTCTGGTCTTTTCTCTTACAAATAATCTCATTTTGCTCTGTCTTCCAAACTGGGAAGTACTTACTGCTCTTTTGAAGCTGATTGTAGAGCTAAAAAAGAAATGCGTACAGTGTTTGGCACAGCAGCATTTGAATGGTTTTAAGTGGTTGGAAATTAATTTGCTGTGCCATTTAAGCTGCTTTGAAGAAGAAGAGATCTAGCTCCATTTTATTTTGGTTGTATTTTGTGTGAAATGTGTGGAGTTATTGGAACCAGACATATTAGTTTTGTGCTAGGCTGATGTACACCAGTTAAAAATGTGCCCCCTGGCACATGGAATTGAAAGCTGAGGGTCCTCTCAGGCACAGATTCCACCAAGCCCCCTCAATTCGAGGTGCTCCAGCTGCTGGGTTTGTTACGGTGTGTAATAGATGTGGAAACACGGGGTCCCAGTACCATTTCTGTCAAGTCATCAAGCCTTAGAACTTGTTTTTTTCAGGAGCAAAGTATTTGTTAGATGTTATTAGACAGGACCTTACTGTGGGGTAGATCAGGCTTTGTTCAATTGTTAGATATCATAGAATGGTTTGGGCTGGGGGAGAATAGTCAAAACCCCTTGCAAGGAGCAGGGACATCTTCAACCAGATCAGGTTGCTCATAGCCCTCTGCAGCTTCACCTTGGATGTTCCCAGGGATGGGGCAAGCACAGCTTCTCTGAAGAAGATGTGCCAGTATTTCACCACCCTCATTGTAAAAAAATGTCTTCTTTTTATCCAGTCTGAATCTCTTTTACTTTATATGTGAGCATGGGATATGTTGAACTCCAAAAGTGGCGAGGTTGTAGACAGCATGTCATAAATTGTTTTACTGTGTCTGCATTACCAAAATATACATAAATCATACAAGTGTTGTGGGTCACAAGCACCAGGTTTCATAGGCAAAAACATTCTTACAAATTTTCATTTACAGAAAATCTTGGTAGCCTTTGTCTTTGTTCAAAGTAAAAAAAAAAAAAAAGTAATCAACTGAGAGCATTTATAAATCAACCTCCAAAGAATAAATTGTAAAAGAAACAGTGTGACATTTCCAGCTATCTTTAGAGGGAGGTCTGTTCAGCAATACATTTCAGGTGACAAAACACAAATATGATGCACGGTGCCAAATGGAAGGAAAGAATAGACCCTCTGCTGCTGGGAACAGAAGACGACTGTAGTAATGTGATTATGGTAATGGTCAACAAGTCATAGTCTTGTGCTTTTGTTCACTGTAATTAACTTCTTGGAATGGCACAGTCGCTTTCTCTGTGCTCATCAGATGGCCCTGCCTTTGTGTCCGCAGTCTGTTATTTCTCCTGCAGGGACTGCAAGCCTCCAAGTGCATTACTAAATGAATTCATTGCTGGAACAAAGATTCAGTAGTAGAATAGAGATTGATATCTTTTGTTGTCAGACATTCAATACCATATAGCAATCCAATTACTTAAGCTGTTTCTATCAGTCTTATTACGGCTCACTATTGAGGCATGCTTTAAAGCTGGATAATTCTGTCTTGCAAGAATGTAGTGGAACAGATTAGAGCTTTAATGAGAAGGCTTTCTGTGGGCTAGGGCACTTCCATTGTATGTGTTGGGATTGAGGAATCATACCTAGGCAAAGGCCTGGAGTCACTGTTGCAAAGAGTGATCAAAGGGAAGCTTGAAATCTGTACAATTGCTTTAAGAAATTTTACGTGTTATAAAAAAATAAGGCAAAAACTGGCGAAGTTTCTGTCTGCTATTCTCTATCTGTTGAGAATCTGTGCTGCACTGGGAAAGGGAAATTACTTATTGGAATTCAGATTGTGGAAGGGATATGTCATTTTGTGTTTGAACTTTTCCTCCGCTGTGCTATAGGTCAAATTCTGTGATTTGCTGTAGCATTTTAGGAATGTTGGCAGCATGGATTGAGCAAAAGGCCTATTTGCATACAACTTCCCAGGGTGGGTGTTTGGAGAGGGGGCGTTTCTAGTGCACAAACACATAGAAGGCCTTCATAACTGCAGGTAGAGGAGAAAGGATTAGACCAGCCAGTCAGCCTTGCCAGGTTTGCATCCTCACTCCTGCTCTCAGCAGCATAAAGCAGCTATGGATTGAACCCCAAGACAGCAGAAAGCTGGAGCTGGAGTGTCCGTAAGGTCTCAAAACTGGACAGTAGAAATGGAGAAAAGTTATTTTACCTTGAGAAAAAGCAGCAAATAAATCTATCTACTTAGCAAATATTATTTTTTGGAGATTGTATATGTAAATCACACCTAAGTCTATTGTGTGAAGCACAAGCAGTAGAAACTTGGGAGATGCCAGACTGAATTTGTATGTCCATCAAGTCAATTTGGCTGCTTCTTTAATACAGGATTTCTGATGGACTTTTAAAATGTGATAAAACTCTTTAGCTCTCTTTCAGGCCTCAGCAGAAACATCTGTGCTTTAAGTCAACACAGTGTGACCAGAAGAACCGCGGAATTGCTGAGGCTGAAGTAAACTGGAGACACAGATTAGAGTGCTTCTGTGTGGAATGCACACAGCTTGGGGTCATTCATGAACACAAGTATTTCTAAACTTGTCTGAAATTCTGCCTGTCTAGGTCACTCTCCCTAAATAACAGAGGTATGGTTTATTTTTTGGTGTGATAAATGCACCAAAGCACACACTCACTTGGTGTGAATGGCAAAGCTACGGAATTTCCACAGGACAACAGTGATGTCCAGAAATCTGAGGATATAGACTATTTTTCCTGGATGCAAAAAATCATATTATTTATAATTTCATTATAATAAGGCTGATTTTCCATTTCTTAGGGTGGTTTTACACTATCAACAGATAAATGTTTCCTCCTCGGGGATGAAGCTACAAAGTGCTGCCAATGCACACATGTTGTCTGCCTGTAACATTTCCAAAGTATTATTTAGAAGAACAGCAATTATAAAGACATTTTCCAAAGGAAATTATATTTGAGTTAGGATAAGGGTGTGGGAGTGTGAACATGAGTCTGAGGAACACCTGAAAATTTATCTGTGCATTTAGATTTGTTCTCAGAAGGTGTTTGCGTTCCTGTCTGTAGAACACAAACACTGATTTTCTTCAGCAGTAAAGGTATGACCCAGTTCAGGACTGAAGCTAAACTTTATTTTGTAGCCTCAGTTGCCTCTTGGGGATGGAAGTTAATGTTTTATGAGGCAAAGGAGAGCACCTCTTCATTTCAGGAACAGATACTGCTAAGATATTTGTTTTGGGTCGGAATTAAGGTGATTTTGTGCTGAATTATCAGTTTCTCTCTCACTCAGGGGTGCAAGGAGGAATTAAAGATTTAGGGTGGCCTGACCTTTATTCTGCTCATTGTTGACTTGTAACAAGTGATGTCTGCAGTAACTGCTTTCTTGTAATTTATTTACTCTATTTAGGAACGAGGCATTTGGACTTGGGATCTACCAAGGGGAGCTTTTAATGTGCATTTTTATTTATTTTGTCTAAATGCATGGAAACCTCCAGGACAGATACTCAGCTGGTGTAAATCAGCTTAGTTCCATTGACGTCAGTGGAGCAGCGCCAGCAGCAGATCTGACCCACTTCTTTAATCTGATCCCTTGTCCATCCCATTTATTTTAGATTACATCAGAGTGAGCAGGGCCTTACCTCATCCACCATGAACTTGAGATAGATACAACCTTGCAAGTTTTGGCAGAGGACTCTCATTTCTGAGAAACGTGTAAAAAGGAAGAGAAACATCCAGTCCTCTGCCATGCAGAAATTGCTTAGAGCCAGCGACTTGACAGATCCAGCTTTTCTTCATATGAGACTGTGTGACATGAAATTCCAACTTGTTCATAAGAAATTGTGTTAACTTACCACAAAACACTGACCTAACACAGCGACTTTTGTGTGTGCGTGTTTGTCTAAATAATCTATTAACTAATCAGAAATGTTCATTCGGTGTTCAGGATGTTCTGTGCCCCTTCAGTGTTCTATGGGTCTTTAGAAACCTCAGCATCCCAGCTGCCAAGGCTGTGCAGGTACCCACCTTAGAAATTTCCAAGGGAAATCAGATTTAAATTTGCAGTCACACCTGAGTTCTGGCACCTCTAACTTGTCCCTTCAGTTTTTCCTGTTTCTTAACTGTTGTTTTGCCCTTGTGTCTGTTCCCTGCCATTGTCGTCTCAGATCAGGTTGGATGGTTTGACTGAGGATTATACTCTCATCACACACGACTCTCCCAATGGATCTGATCTGCTCCACTGCTTGAGTGAGCACATTTGAAGGTTGGGTTTTTGGGGGTTTTTTTTGGAGTGGAACAGCGGTGCCCATACACAGCTGAAAAAACTTATTCCCCCCTCAATCTGAACTGATTGTTGAACTGACTCTCCACTCTTCTGCTTATTCTCAAACAATAATATTCAAATATTCTAGTAGCTTCCAGGGAATGTACAATATCACGTGTTTGGACTCTCTGAGTTTTGTGTACTCAGAGAAGTTGCCTGTCCTGAAAAGTTTCCATCAAAGTCTTTATTTGTTCCTGTCCCATAACCTTGCAGTGAAATTATGCTCTTAAGAAGAATTGGAAACATGACTTTTA
Organism: Chamaea fasciata; assembly: GCF_029207755.1. Classification (NCBI taxonomy): domain Eukaryota; kingdom Metazoa; phylum Chordata; class Aves; order Passeriformes; family Sylviidae; genus Chamaea; species Chamaea fasciata. The sequence goes on along the minus strand of NW_027094088.1, from coordinate 6,434,786 downwards.
CTGCAGTAGTTATTTTCTCTTGGTACTACAACATACCTTTGTACTTTTTCTACCTCAAGGCTTAATTTCCATTTCCTTAGGAAAAATGAGAGTTTTGACTTTTTGTCAGCTGCTCTCTATGTACATTTCTGATTTTGGGTTGCAATATTAGTAGAACAAATACTTCTTTTTCTGGTGTTGAACTGTCTCTCGCATTTCTGTCCAACTTGAATGAAACCATCAATTTTCTCAGCCACCAGCAGCTTCTCTGCAGCATTATCTCATGTCCTACGACCTCTCCAGGCTTGTCATGCAGTGGCCATTGACTTTGTACTGGACTTTCTCCAGTACCTCCCTTCAAGAGCTTGCAAATGCCAAAATGATGTGAGCCATTGCAGTTCTGGTATCCCAAATACCAGATGTTGTCTTGGCTTCTCTTTTTCCCAAACTATGTCTTGTTTTTGCAGACTCTGATGTTTTTGTTGCAGGTCTCTCTTTATCAGTATATTGTCTCTTATATCTGTCAGAACTGTCCCTGCACCCTAAGTTTCCCTTGGGATAAAGTGGCTTCCTTTTCTTGGCAAGTCCTAGTTGGGTTATTCCTAAATCTTCTAATAGTATTTCTTTCTCTCTTCCTCCACCCCTACACTACACTATCAGCTTGACCCTCATACCAGCTTGTGTTTTCAGCTATCAATTAATAACAGAATATTTCCATCTTTTTTTCTGTGTCCTGGTTCAGTATTGTACTCCTGCACATTCAAGTCTGCCTCCCCTGCCTCGGCTAACCAAACTATATATATCATCTTTGGCTTCAGAACCAGAAATTCCCTGGAAGGAGAACATGATCCTGTTTGCTGGGAAGGAAGGTTGCTGCTTTAGCTTCCCTTATCACTGCTCTGTCTCTCTGAAGGGCTTTGACTTTGGTGGGATTTTCAACTTCTTCTTTCTTCCACACAGAATATTGTCTTTGTTATTGTTGTGGCTGCCCCATCCCAGGATGTGTTCAAGGCCAGGTTGGATGGGGCATTGAGCAACCTGGATTAACGGAAAGTGTTCCTACTCATGGCAAGGGGGTTGAAACTGGGTCATCTTTAAGGTCCCTCCAACCAAATTGTTCTATGATTCTGTCACGCTATTACCCTTCTCATTGAAGAAGAGACATAAATCCCTGCTCATCTCCCTTACATCTCTCCCGACAAGCATTTCTCTTCCTGAATTCATTGGTGCAGTTTTCACTCTGCCCAGAGAAGCCAAACTGAAGGGCGGGTTTGCTCTTAGAGGTGATTTCATTGCAAGTGCAGAAGAGGAAATCCATTTTACCAAAAAACCCTAAATGTACTGGGAAACCTTAGGGAGTGCACAGAAGACAAGACAAAAAAATCATAGTTGTGAAGGTCAGTTCTGAGATGTTCTATTCTTACAGAAGGCTGTGCTTGTGTTTGTGGAATATATGCTTAGGAACTTTGCTGGATGAGGGCCTTATTAAATTTGATTAAACTAATTAAACAAAACAAGCACAAAATAAACAGGTTTTACAATATGCTTGAGAGAAAAGCAAGCAAACAGCTTTTTTCCTACTGTTAAGAAAAAAAAACTGAGAAAAATTTAATATCTCAGCTTCTGGGAGCAAGTAGCAAAGCAGACCCAAAATACAGAAGATTTTTGTTCTGCGTTTTTTCTACTGCACTGACATTTTACTTTTTAAATGTTTTTCAAAAGACATAGTACTTATTTTATTCATTTTTATGATTGCTTTCATAAATGGAAATAAGTAAATCACAGTGAAGTAAGTCTAAATTTGGGATAGTATCAAGTTCAAGAGGTACAGCAGAAATTTAGTGAAGATGCAAGTAGATCTGGGTCCTGTCAAAAGTTACTCCTTCATTACCAAGGAAACTTCACTGAATTAATGGATTTCAGAGGAGAAGGAAACTTAAGACTATCTAATATGGCCATATGTATTTTGCATGCCATAGAATTCCACTCACTTATCTCTGCAAAACTATTTCCTGCTAGATAGCGGGCCAGATCTCACCTCTGCTAACTTTAACCTCTTCAGTCTCAAAGCACTCTCTGGAGATGTTCCTTGACTGGGATGTTGCAGCTTTACTCTAGAAAAGACCAATTATGGTTCCAAAGTCCATGAAACACAGAATGAGAGCTGTCTCTATGTGCTCCTTTTGTCATCCCAACCTCTGAGGGATTGTTCAAGACAGGAATGAAATGAAGCAAAGGAAAATCAATGTTTAACTTGGAAATATTTTTCAGTTAACAAGTCACAAGGAAGTGAGTACCTCTAGCAACTAGTAGGAATTTATTTTATACTTAATTTTTTTTTGAGTGGGGAGTATATTTAGAAAAAGTGAACACAGACAAAAAAAAATCTTCCTTTTGAGCTTTGTCACCATTGGATTTCCTAAATTAATGTATTTGGACATGTTTATTTTGTTGAAGGCTGACTATCTAGACTCTGGCCACATATTGAAATCCATCCTTTTTATGGACAACATGTAATTGTGTGCATAAATCCCTGTTCTGTTTAGGGATGCTTTCCTGAACTGGAAATACAGCTTGTGTGTTTCAATTGATTTAAGGGACCTTTTTTCTGGCATCTTCTTAGTTTTCTCCTTTTTTTCCCTTCAAAAACACTTCTGCTGTGTTTAAAAGTATATTCCTTTACAGTCTCACAAGCTCTCAGTTTATGAGACCTGGAATTCCTTACTCAAGAAAATCTGCTGGAAATCCATAAAAGCTCTGTGTACAATAAATAGGAGACCTACTTCACCCTCAAGTTCTGGACTTCAGGTCTTTGTCATCTTGAAGAATGACTTAATCCCTCCGAGGGAGGAGTCTCCCAGGTATTTCCGTATGGATCAGTCCCGTAAAGCGTTGATCTGTGTCTCGGAGCCACATCGATCTGTCCTGTCTGCTGTGGCTGAAAGGACTTTATGCATTGAATTTTCTCAGAAGTGCTATAAAATAACATGTCCTGGCAAGTGAAGCCAGCCTGTTAATGTATAGATTTTCTGCCTTGAGTGATTTTCTAAAATCAATAACTCATTAAAAGGAAAAAAAGCTCAATTCTCACAATTCATAACCGTGCAAATAAACAGGCTGACTTCAGCAGCAGTGCCCAGCTGAGTTAGAATAGTGGGTGGGTTTGGAGGATGTGTTGTTTGTTCAGTTGCCCTGACTGCAGTTTCATTTTTGCTGCATCCTTCTTGAAAAAAAATCTTTTAACAACAGTTTTCATTCATTAATTCTTAAGAATAATGCTCTGTTGGCAGAATGGTTAGCTAGTTGCTAAAAATAAGGTCTGCTGGTGAATCCTTCAAAAATAGGACTACATCCCCAGGAAGTAAGTCTCTTTCAGCGCAGAATAAAAGTGTAAATCTTTTTCAAAATCACAATCTCTAGAAATGCTTTATGCACATTATAATACCTCAAGAAAGTGTCAGATAACTTGGCAGGGGAGGAAGCTTTCCATCCCAAGTGTGTGCAGCATTGCAGTCATTAATTTATTGACTGAATTGATCTGACTTTTAAAAGACTCCCTGGCTTGGCATCAGCATTCTGTTTATCTCACAAGCAATGAATCTCCTCTTCCTCCCCGTGTGTAAATACTTAATAGCTGTTAACTTAAAAGGTCAGACCTCGCTGGATCCATAAGTATTGTACTTCAAGGTACATTTGGATTCGAGTTTTCTTTCTCTTCTGCTCACATCTCAGGTTGCTGCATTACCTGCTCTACTTGACATTCTCAGGGGCTTGGAAACCATGTCAAATGTTTTTCAGAGTTAGTATTTTTTTTCAGGGTGATTTTTCTTGCACCCAGATGTGTTAATTTAAAATATTCAGGGTTTGGGTTTTTTCCCCCAAAGTACAGCGACAGGATTTAGAATGCTCCACAGGATGCTGAAGTCAGCTGCTTTCACAAAGCTTTTCCATATGATGCATGTCAGCAGCAAGGCTTCAAGGAGTGTCTTCTCTTTTTGCTTTCCACTTAGCATGACTTTAACAGGTGTCTCGGAATGCCTCTGAACAGGGCAGGATTAGTGCCTGTGATCTGGGAATAAAAAGAAAAGGTGGTGGGGTGTGGGGGCAAGGAAGGGAACTGTGGAAGATGAACTGGTTCCAAAGGACACCCTGAAGCAGAAAATCACGTTAGGTAGATTCAACTTTAGTGTGAGAAAGAGCAAATCTTGCATGTCAGCAGGGATCCTATGGTTTAATAAATTACTGGAAGGTTAGGACAGTGAGACATGGCTTCTCTAGAAGAGTCTCTGGCAGGTCTGAGGGAATCCTGAGCCCAGTAAAAAATTTCTCCATCTCAGATGAAAAATGTATGACCAAGAATTCTTGAATGCCTGTGCGCTGGATTCCTGGCCCTCTGAGGCCACTGGAAGAGCAAGCAGAGCAGAAATTGTCCAGCCAAGGAATCAAAATCCCAAGCTATCGTGTTCGTTTTGTGAGAAAATTATAAGGGGCTGTTTCAAGAGCAACCAAAACTCAGTTTTCTATGGAACCATATCCTGAGTCTCCCATGCACCTTGTAGGGACCTTCATGAGACCCCCAGATCTCGGGACCACTCACAAGCAGAAGGGCAAAAGGCAGCTCCTGCTGCATCTGCTGTGGAGCTCTGCATGGGCTGATTGGAAGGCTGGAAATAAGCTGTTTGTACTGACTGGACAAGGAACCATTGATCCCACTCCTTCAAGGAGATTTTCCTCAGCTGGGGGCCCTAATTTAGGTCTCTTTCCTCTGCGCAATGACAAGAGCTGTAGGAACATAATTATCTCCAAATCTTTTGCTTCTCCCCTGACAACTTGCATTGAAATGTGGCAGTGGGTTTGAATGTTATTAGGGGCGGACATGAACAGACAGAAGGCATGACTGCATAAGCCTCATTTCCTTAGGAAATCAAGTGGAAATGTTTGTACAGTTTATATAGAGCACAATATGGTTTGTGTCTGTCATATTACCTTGAAGGTTGTTGTTGTAATCATATTGTTGTGCTTCATCTAATCTAGAGTTTGTAAAAGTACTGCTTTGGACCTTTGTGATTTGTTTGTCTGCATCTCATAGGAAGCCAGGACTGGAAGGGGCGTCCTGGGTCAGTGTGTCCAAGCTCCTGCCGAGGTATATGGACTGTAAAAGTTAAAAGAGAAAAATACTCTATAATAAACTTCTGATTGGTACAGTGGGAAAGTTAATGAGACAAATGAAACCTTCCGTGTGGCCTTTGCAAAGCTGAAAGTCACAGCATGGGGCAGTCCCCTTGCAAATCTTGGGTCATTAGCTTATCTTCTGCAGTAACTGCCACGGATGAATGTCAGAGGATGAAGGAATTTTCCCCTTTACAGCACTGAAGTGTTCACATGTTCCTCAGAAAATCCTGGGGAAAAGATCGCCAGATTTTTTTTCTTGTGTAACAGGAGTATTAAAATGTTAAGCATGTTTACATGGGAGAAATTATTTGATCCAGAGAAGAGACATCCCTTAGCTTTTAAGTATGCCTGTCAGGCATGTTCAGCATTCTGTAGCATTTTCCTAAAGGAAACAAGAGCCCAGCAGACCCTCGAGGAAATAAGACAATAGGTAAGAGAAGGATGGCACTTTCTCATATACAGATCACAAGGCAGCAATAGGTTCAGATCATTTCTGAAGCTGTATCATAATGCTGAAAAGAGAACCTGATTATGTATGAGTAAAAACCACAAGTGCCCCTGTTTCAGAATTTCTGGTGCTTGACTTTGGCTGTGCACTGATTGTCAGTATTAAATGTGCTTCTCTACTATGTATAAGTAGTTGCTGACTCTTAAGGACACTTTCAGAGTGTTTATATTGCAGATTATCTCAATAGTTTCAAATCCCGGTGATAAAATTAGCTCCACATTGAATTATATATGTGCAGCTGTTCAGAGAAAGGTACAGCCCGAGAGAAGGAGGACAATAGTTTATTTGACAGCTCCCAGAAACTGAACAGAAAGTGAAACAGTGCTTTGAAAATTTCGGTTTTTCACAATTTAAACTTGTTCAAAACCAGAAAGATACTTTTCAAATTGTTTCAGATCATTTGCCTTTTTGATAGTAGAATCTGTACATAATAAAAGCATTGACGTTTTTAATATTTTGTATGGAATATCTCTAGGGTGAACTGGGAAGTCCACTGACTGCCTTCAGTGCTGCCTTTGGCTTGATTTTGTAATTTTTCATCTTTGTCCTTACACCAGAGTCTGATCCAGAAAACTAGGGAGTACTTCAGGCTTTTCCATCGAAATACTTGAGGCTGTGATTATTTTTAAGCATCCAAAGAGTCTCATTGGCTTTGGTTTCACTGTTTGAATCTTAGACCTTGAAGTGTACACTTAAAACACTTCATTGGGCTGTGCTGTGCTCCACACCTGAGCTCTGAGGACAGGTAGGACTGACAGTGGTAAACTGAGCTCCATCAGCCTTGTGCCTGTTCACAGACACCCGGAACAGAAATGTGCAGTGAACTACAATCTCTGACCAATTCATGAAATGATAATAAGAAAAAGGAAGTTTCCAGCTTTATTTCAGAAAAGTCCATTTACCATAAAAAATTACATGCTTTAGAAGAAAATTAGGCAGTTTAAAAGAGTCACTCTAGAGTCTGCATCATTAAACTTTGGAACTTTAAAGGTATTTAACTGTTAAACTCCTGACTCGACGGAGACCTCTTTCTGGAATGTTGTAGCCGCTTTTGTTTTAAGGTGTTCTGAATGAGCTAGACTTTTAAATGCTGTTTTAATGCTTGCAGCAGGTTAATTTTTAACAAAGAGGTTTTCTTCACGAAAAGCATATTTTCTCCCCAACAGAATTTGATAATGTTTTCCATCCAAATTTTGAAGACTGCTAAGTTTGACATTGCTGCTAGGTTTGCTCAGTCAGGCTCAGCCTTTAGAAAAAAGGCTGTTAAAAATCTATCACCCAAAGGAGGAATCCTGACTGCTTTCCATTACAGCGTTGCCCCTCATGGCTCTGTTGCAATGGCTTTAAGCAGGTGTGACTCATTTGTATGACTTTGGCTCTCACGCTGCTTTGGGGAACCAGCTGGCTTTGGGCTTAGTGCTCAGCTCTGAGCCTCACCAGGACCCGTTTCTAAGCCCACCTCATCCTTTGCTCATCTCATCTTAAATTGCATCCATTACACCATGGCCATCATGCAGTGACTGATGATCCCTGCCTGTCACTGCTCCTGTTTGTGCAGCCACCAGCACTCAATCCCTTTCCCCTGGAGCCTGTGCTGTGCCAGGGCTTTGTCATCCTTGCTGGGCAGATGTGTTGACAAGCGACTGCCTGACCAGTGAGTGTGTCTCCCAGTTTTTATTTGGGTAAGTACATTGTCTCCCGTACTTCTGTTGCGTCAAGCTCAACATCTTGGCTATAAATAAGGCCCAGCCCTGCCTCCTTCAGTCACCTCAGTGTAGAATTGAGTTGGTAGAACAAGTAAAAAGACTGAAGCCAAATCCTGTTTTCAGTCACCATTACATAAATTACACTGATTCCACTGAAGTCAACAGAGAAAACCCAGAATGAATTGTTTATATTGACTTTTGGGATAAGTGCAAAAGCAATTAAAAATTCTTTTTATCATTAGTTATTATGATGCTATATGAAAGCACTTGCATTAGGGATCATCAGCTTTTGAAGAAACCAAGTGCCCCAAAGTACATCCATGCTCCCATAACATGTCAAAGCTACAGCTGAAATTTCCTCTTCCCTAAAGGTGCATTTACATTCTGGATTTTATTGCTTTTTGAGGGAAATACTTGCATGAAGAAGGAAAAATTAGTTCTCTCTACCCATCACAGACAGAGGGGGAGAAATTCCTATTGAAGTTTTGCCACCTATGTTTAAGATACTTCAAAATTATTTCAATTAGCAAGAGAGCATCACCTTCAGGTTTTATCCTGATGTTAATAATTGACAGCACTATCCCCCCCACAGTGTTTAATACAGGCAATACATTGAGGGGAAAAAGTATATTCACTTGAAATTCATTACTGTATTTACAATGCTGCTTTCCCATGCTTATTTTAGGGTCATTTGGGAAAAAAGCTTTAACTCCAAAAAAAACCCAAAAAATGAATGCATTGCTATTCTGGGAGTTAGACTGTCACTTAATAAATATATTTCTGATAATAAAAATTGGTGTCATTTTCCTTGCAGGGACTTATTCGGAAGAAAGTTAATAAAAACTGCATGGAAAAAACAGCAGCACAGCTATTTTTTTTTTCCAAAATTCCTACAGGAAAGTTAGCTGAATACAAAAAGTATCAAGAAACAGAGAAACATTCCATGGTCCTTAAAACCCAAAGGTAAGATTCTCTTCCTAAATATACTATTAAGCAAGGTAACTCTGATGAACCTTTTAAATCCCTTTTAAGGACAAAGACTTAACTGGCCCTGCTGATGGGAAAGTCATAATGTGGCTTTTTTTCCTGATGGCTTTCTATTCTTTGTATGCGTGACATATGTCAATGAAGTTGAAAAGTGTCCTTTTCCCAGCAGGATGCTGGCTGTTCCCCAAAATGCCTGGGCAGTTTATGGAGGCCCTAATATCTCCTGATGGGGCTGGAAGGATTTGTAGGGAAAGCTTCCTGCCGGGCAGAGGCCTGCTGCCTTTGAATAGAAAGCAGCCAGCAGCTCTACAGGCCTCAGCAAGAGATGCCACTGCACCATCAGGAAACTTTGATTTATTATCTGAGAAATTCACCATCCATCTGCATGAAGAGGTCACAGAAGCAGATTTCCTAATGCGAATCTGAGACCCCCATTATTTCCCACTTATTGCTACAAGCATGAAAAATTGTTCCAACAGAGAAAGCTGGACTTTCAGGACTTGTTGCCATGGTTGAATTTATAGGAATATTTAGGAGCAATGTTTAGTGGGGGTTTTTTTTGAACCTATAAACTCCAACAATTTTCACAGGTTTTTGCTAATTAATGCCACCACTGTGGAAATGGAAGTAGTTCTGCAAACAAGCTGCGACAAATGGGAATTTTATTGCCAGTGGAAAAGCCCAGGGAATAATTAGCGGGTCCATAGAGATTTTTTGATTACAGACATCTGCACTGGTAATGTCCAGACGCAAAGATCACCCAGGGAAATGTTTCGGGAGTTTCACCTTAGGGCACATTTATGTTGTCAGCTCCACCCTTCAAAATGCAGTTGGACATATGTGGGAAAGTATTTTGTGAAATGTTAGAGCAAGGAAACCTGATGTTGACTAATCTGGACTAGGGAAACTGGCTTTGCTTTCCAAAGCACTGTCCAGCCGCCAAGACTTGCAGATGTAATATTTTGATATCTCATTAAAGCTGATTTCACAGAGATATTTCTCAGTGCTGCATCTGAGTTGCTGTGAGTTGCCTGAAATGCTTTTGCAGTTATCACTGCCTTGTTGACTAGGATGAAGAGGAAACAACGAGACTGATTATTAAAAAGCCACGTGACTCCTTGAAAATGAAGCATTGAAAAAAGAATTCATGTCAAGACAGGATTTATTAGTTCAGGTTGAAGAGTAACTTGATTTGGGATTTTCCTCTTGTCAAAGAGATTCACAGTATAAATTATGAAACCACTTATGGAAGTGGTAGAGGTTTTGCCTTTTTTGAAAAGGCATGCTTTTAAATTGGCACATAAAATAATTATTTCAGGCCTCAGAAGCAGATATTTTTTAAAACCACAATTATTTTCATTCAAATAGCATTAGAGGACAGTTGCCCCAGTTCTAGACTTGTTCATGCTGTATTAAATGCCAATAAGTGCCAAACAAAAGTCATCCTTTCCCTGAAAGATTTATAGCATACAGGTTTGCTTGCGTTTACCAATTGTGCTTGGATATAGGATATAAAATAAATTAAATTTAAAATGCCTGTGTTTTTAAAATATTGGGGACACAATGTAGGTCTGTCTTGCTTTGAATCTCTCTTTGATGGGATCTTCAATCCCACAAGCCTTGAAGCAGAAAATGCCCTTAAATTTGTATTTAAACCCATCCTTCTCCAGGACAACCATTAAGCAAATGATTCCTTTTAAGATACATTTCAGTCCCAGTGGCATCATTTATCCTACTCACTGGTCAGGCAGTCACTTACAACAAAGTTAAGTACTGAGCAGACCTAATTCTGAATCCAGGCTGTCCTTCAAGATGTCATGAGAGGCAAGAATGACTAATTTTGTCTTTTATGTCACTATGTACATGACACATAGCTGCACCCACTAATGCACCCACATATGAGATGTTTCCAGAGATCTCTCTTGGTTTAGCTTTTCTGGTCTCTCTGTGATGAGGGGCAGGTGTAGAAAGAATGAAAGGTTAGGAAAGAAGGAGAATTCAGAGTTATTCAGAGGAAACTTTTGTTCCCAGATAACTGGAACTTGTATGATAAGTACATGTATATTCATGGGCACTGAGTACTAGAATCCATGCTTGTTGCTGTCTGACCCAGGATATTTGCAGAGATGTGAAGCAACTTCAGAATGAGGTTTGTAATAACCTTATGAGTTCTTATGAAGTCTTTCCAGAAGTCCCCAGAGATGCCTGTGATCACATGTGTCTTACTGTCACTGCCTTGGACAGATGGGAAAGTCCCCAGAGAAATTGCTTCAGAGTGGTGTTTACTGATCAGGATCAGTGGGGCTGCAATGACACTGGTTTTGTGAAACACTTGCACTGGTTTTGGGGTGCAGGTGAAAGGACACCCTGTCTTACAGTGTCCTGCAGACGGGGTTTTCATTAACTCTGGGTAGTCTTTCAAAGTACAGGTTGTTTACATGTACAATCCAGATGACTTTGAGCTCCCACTTGGTGCATTTTTCAGCTGCACTTCAGGAAATGGTTTGCGGTGGTTAAAGGTATGAGTGTGTGGTGCGTATATCTGCCGCTCAGAAATACGATATGAATTCCTGTAAATAAGGTATTTAAGCATAAATGTGTTTGACTGTTTTCTAATGAGCCTTGTTCACAGGCCCTGCAGGGTTAATTAGGTTTCTAGATCTTATCTTTACTCTATTACACTAAAGGCAAAAACCTCTGCAGGAACTGAATCCACTCAGAAAGAGCAAATAAACTAGCTCTAAATGATCACAAACTGACCAAGCTTTTCTGCTTCAGCTCCCTGTGTGCCTTCAGGCAACCGGGTTTTAAAAGCACTGAGATTACAGGACCATAAAAATACACATTTACATTTACGTGTGGTCACATGCAAAATTTAAGATTTAGAGAAAGCCACAAAGGGAATGTTTAACACAAGTAGCCAGGCACAAGCTGAATTAATGACACAGCAGCCCCAGCAGAAACACAAGAAAAACATGTAAACCTTCATCCATTATTAGTTGCTGTAGCCCACACTCCAGAGCACAAGGACGCATGGTCATTAGAGGCTGTTCTTTTCCACGAGATCTTTTAGCTGCCTCATGAATGGGAGCTGGGCAAGTCCTGAAATGTAGAGAATTCACAAGTAGGAGTCCTTGTTTTGAATTTTATTTCTTTGTTGGATGATGAAATCACTGATAGTATGAAAAGAGTAGCCAGAACCTTTTCCAGACCCCTGCCCAGGTGGGAACACTCTGCAGGAGGACTCTCCAGCCTCTCCATGTTGGATACCCTGGGGAGAAAGCTGCGCATGGTGCTCCCAGGGTGTGCATCAGCTCCTTTACCACGGGCAGGGTTTGCATTCCTGCAGCCCCTGGCAGGCAGGCAGAGCTTTTATACCAAGCCTTGCAAGTCTGTTACAGGCAATTCAAGAGCCTGCAGCAAATACAAGAGTGTGCGGTGACAGGACAAGGAGCAATGGCTTCAAACTGACAGAGAGTAGGTTTGGGTTAGATATTCAAAGGAAATTCCTCACTGTGAGCATGCTGAGGCCCTGGTACAGGTTGCCCAGAGAAGCTGTGGGATGCCTCATCCCCTGAAGTGTCAAAGGCCAGGCTGGATGGAGCTCTGAGCAACCTGGCCTAGTGGGAGGTGTCCCTTCCCATGGCAGTGAGGTTGGGAACAGATGATCTTTAAAGTCCATTCCAAGCCACTCAGTGACTCTATCCTTTGCTTAAAAGTCCTGTGTTGTAATGTAATGCAGACACATCCTGATGGAAAGCTCCAGGAGTAGATTCTGTTTGGTTTTCCACGTGTTGGTGTCACACCTACGAGACTGACTTTTAGGCTTTCTCGATGCAACTGCAACACAAGTAAATATTAGATATGAAGAGAAAAAATATTTTCATTTTTCCTGCCTTGACACTGTTATCTTTGCAGGAAATATGTACTGTTTTTTTTCCCAAGAGTGTCTTGTCAGGGAATAAAAAACTAGACTGGTTCATTTTAAGCAAATCTAGGTTCTGGTTGTGTAATTATGGATCTGCTCACATAAACATGTACAAAAAAAACCAAACAAAAAACCAAAAAAGCAAAAACAAAAAAAAAAAAAGTGGAGGTGCTCCCAGGAGAAAAGTAATGAAGTCTGTCTTGCAAAAGCTATGTTGTATTATAATATAGCAAATGATAGCATGAGAACCTCTCATGTAGGACATTCTTCAGGAATAAAATTCAATCAAGAGATGAATTTCAGAAACCAGTTGTCCTGTTGCTAATTTCCTCCACCCCCCTGCAGAAGTTTATTTAGTTCCTTTGCAAATTGCAAACTAGTCAGCACCTTAGGCAGGGTCTGCTCCTCAGCTGGCCTGGCTCAGCACAGTAATGGGATCAATAGTGGAGCTATTCAATAGCAGCCCTGAATTTAGAATGCTAATTGTTTAACCTTGCCAAGTGGAACAATTACATTTTTGATACCACGGTGGTAGGGAGCTCAAATAATCAAAGGTGAAAAGGACATTCTCTTATGCACGCACTTTTTTTTTTTTGCACATAATTAGGCTAATTAAAACCTGTGGGCCTTATGATGTACTGAAAATTAAACATTTGCAAAACTCCTTACAGGTTGAGGGAATAAAGGCATGGATTGTGAGACTGAGAAAAGAAGAAAAATCAGAAGGTCATGTTGTTTTATCTCTCACTGGGGTTTTCTCCTAGGATTTGTTATGATTTACTATCATTACATATTATGTAAACAGTCACTGTTTCCATGAAGTGGGAGGTCCCGTTAGTCTTCTGTAGCTATTCAGCACTGTTTGTGAATTTAACTGGATATGTACTCCTTACTGTATGGGAATGATCAGGAATCTGTTCCCTATAGCCTCAGGTTATGGCTATGACCCCATTAAATGTGTAGGTGGGGTCTTCCCTGGTAAGTCAGTAAAGCCAAGGAAAGTCTGAGATGATTTCCGTACTTCCTGCTATTGTTTCCTCCTTAGTGGATGCTCTTGTCTCATCCAGATTAGCAACTGCCTGGCCCCAGGGCCCACAGATATACTCTGGAAGGATACTTTCTATTTGAGCTTTAGGGAATGACTGCATGGCAGGTGGTTAAAAGAAAAAAAAGGTAAATAGAGATGAAACCTCCTTTTTTTTCCTGCTTCCTTCTAAATCCTTTATTAAACTACATCTTTACTGCGTTCTCTACCACCAGCACCTATATTACTTGGTCATACAGGCTGTCCACACTTTCTTCAACAAAGACAACTCAGTTTTAGCAAATACATTGCTTAAGGTCTTGTGTTTCTTTGGTTGAAAAGCCCTGCCTTTTGGCGTTGTTTTCTCCCCAGCCTATAGTCAAAGTTTCACTGACACCAGTGGTAGCCTTCCTGGGATGTCTGAGAGTAATTTATTAATTCTCCTTTCCAGGAGTGATTCTTTCAGTGCTGCCACACCAGTGGGGATTGCAGCAGGGTCTCCTTCCACACCAGTGGCTACACTGGAGCAGATTCTCTGGCACTGGTTCCTGTCTCTGGGAGTTGTCCTGGCTAGATGGCTGTGAGGAGGTGGGAAGAAATGCACAGCAGTCCTGTGCTCACTCACTTGGCTGCCAAACATGCACATTTCACTGCTTTCTTGAGAGCACTTTCCTGCTGTGGAAATGTGATATGCCTGACTAGGTAGGCCAACAGCTGTGTGATTGTCCATCTGCTGCTTCTCCAGATTAAATATTAGCCCTCATGTCTCCTCCAAAGCAATGAATTTTCTCCAAGTGCAGTTCTCAAAGAAGAGCTTTTCTTCCTTCTCTTCTTCTGCACCAGATATTCTGTGAGATAAGCGATACAGATGGGCAGCAGGGGAAATAAGGCAAACAGCTGCCAAAAAGTAGGGCCCATTATTTGTGTTGATTTTTAAATGTAATTGCTCTTCAGTGGTAAATGAAACAAAGCACACAGCCAGAGCGAGATAACTACACAGTGTTAGTGAGGGAATCCTGTCACATCTGCAGGTTGAAGGCATCTTGGCTGCTGGCTGGCAAGGTCTCTCCAGGAGACAAACACTTCACAGAGAACTTCTTCCATGAGAAACATTTCGGCTCCTTATGGCCTTTGTTGCTACTTCTGCCCTACCCTTACCATGTACATTTGTTTATCAGTGTTGCTAGAATTCTTAGTTTCTCTAGATGAGGGTGTTTGAGCTGACTGTTTGTTGTTTTTCTCCAGCTGACATAGAAATATTTGAGATAGATTTCAGAAGTAGACAGAGTCATTCTTAATTTGTTTCTTTAGAGCTTCATTTTCTGCATGCAAGTTATTCGTAACTCCCACTGAAGCCAATAAATTCCTAGTCCTTCACGGCAGGAAAGACACTAAAGTCAATGGGAATTATTTGTATCCTGCAGTGGGGGGGGGGGGGGGGGGGGGGGGAATAAGCCTCCTGGGAAACTGTGGATCTCCTATTTGCCATAAGCCATCCATTACTTCCCTGTCAGTAGCAAGTGATTCCAGGATTTGTAGGAATCTCTATTGTTATTTAAGCGTATCTATGCTTTCATTCTCACTTCTCACATAAAAGTAACTGGTGCGAGTTACGAAATTGCATTAATACACGGATTTCTGCTGACTCTTCACTTATGGCTTATCTTTCATTGCCTCTATTATAGCACTTGTTGCCCTGGGATTCAGAGTTATGTCCAGGCTTGCTGCAGATCTCCTCTCCTCAGAATTTCACCCATTGCTCGTGAGAATTTCAACTTCTGGATAAATAAATGTTTTGGGTCAGGTCTTAAAAACACAGAAGTCCTTATTCGAATGTTATTTTTGGAACATGCCCATGTCTTAGTGGAACTCTCATACCACAATAACTGATGGAAGAAATAGAGAAATGTAACTTCATGTCTTGGATTTGAGGGTCAGAGGGGAGGGAAGAAGATGGGAGAAAGAGTAGACAGATTCGGTGACTGAGCTCTCCCTACAGAAGAATAAAAGGGCTTAGTAGTGACAGTAAGTAGAACAAGCACAGTGTCAAATGCATCTTCCAAAGAGAGCTAAAAATCATATCAGGCTAAAACAGACTTGTGTGGCAGCTCAGGGGGAGCTGCAGTAACAAGCTGAATTCACCCCATACTGTCCCTTTTGGCCTTTTGTTCTAGGAACAGATGTCCATTCTCCCCCAGCTGTCTTCTAGTTTCAGAATTAAAACCTTGGGCTCTGAACTTTTAATTCATGATTGCCTTCATAAGCTGCTCCTCTGTCCCTGCACTGTGAGAGTAATTTCATTGTTTTTCTTCTAATTATCAGTCTCTTCCTGTATTGCCTGTGTAAAAGAAAAAAAAAAAAAAAAAAAAGACTGGGCTTTGCTGACTTGTTGGGCCTATACTGGACAATCCTTCCTACCCAGATATTTAACCCTTTTCAATTTCCAACAACGCATAAGCAGAAGAAATTTCTGGAGCGGAGTATTTCCTGTCTTTGGGAAGAAAAATTAGGTGGTACTTTACAGACAGAAACAGTTTGAAACCATCTTTAAATAGTAGAATTGTAAATTGATCCAGAAAAAAAAAATGAAACCAGAGAAAACCTTTGGGATAAAATGCTTAGTGTTTCATGCCATCAGGAGAGATAAAGTTTTGTTAAGTATATTCATTTTAACAGGTGGTTTTGACAGAGCCAAAGATATTTTCCACACTCATGTTAGCGAATTATGTCTCTGTTATTCTTAATTCTCTTCCAGACCTCCTAAACTAAGGGGATTCAGACTAACTGATCAGATACCCAGCACAGGCTTGTGGGATTTGGGAAATGAATGGGGAAAATCAGATGTGATTGGTGGGCAAGCAGAGGCTGTCTCTACGGATCTGTGGCCACTGTGGGCTCGGGTTTGGCACTTTCAGCCCATGAGTAGGTGCCTCGGTGAAGCCTCAGTGAAGAGAGCAACTCAAGTTTAAAATCACAGATGGGACAGGCCCTTCATAGTGGAGGCCTGTCTGGCTTATCAACAGAGCACCACAGAATTCCAAGGAAAGCAGGCAGAAAGCTTTAAATAAGAGAAGTCCTTGGAACATCCTAGTCGCAACAGCAGACAATTAGGCAGGCATTGCCAGATGATTTTCCTGACAACTGAATAAAAAAATGATTATTAAACAGTTAGATTTAGGTCACATAATAAACTTACAATTTGTTAAGAGAGCCTACAACTGTCAAGCACCCTGCAATGACTTTAACAATAGGATTTATACACTTTTGCATCTTTTAAAAATACCAGGTGAGGGTCAGACATATTATGATCATGTCCTAATGTGATATAAACCACCATAAAGTGATTAAAGAGATTCTTGGTGTTCTTTGCCTCTCTCATCTTCCAAACGACAATGCCCCATGTGATCAGATGCTCTATTTCATAGAGCAATGTGATTCTTGAGCCTATATTTTGTGCAATTATTTCATTATTTTTCTTCAGACAACCTTCCAAATGCTTGCAAGAGAGGATTGCAGCAGCAGGAAACATGGCAGTGACCTGGAGATTCCACACTTGCTGCTTCCACTGTGTTGTCTTCTGTGAAACACTAACTTGTTCATGGGGATGCTGTAGAATATTGATCAGAGCACAGAATCATTAACACAAAGTAGTTTTCCACATCCTGCCTCATAGCTGTTCTTGCAGTTGATGTTCAACTTTGGCAGTGTCGTGTTGGGGATGTGGAAGTCTCTTTTAATCAAATATTACAAAACAAGGGCCAAATCTCCAGCTCCTGCAAACGCCCTGGCACTTGCCAATTTCCTGGGCTGCATTGATTTTTCTTCTTCTGTGAAGAACCTTGTCCCTGAAGCTTCTAAATTGAGATAAATGCTGTCTTACTGCAGAGCTTTCCAGTGATCAGCTGGAATCCTGAGGTCCCCTGGCTCCATCTGGGTAATAAAGTGCAGATGCTGGATGCCTCTCTCCACCTGATGAGCTGTCAATGTGCTGGATAGATGAGCTGTTGGGAAACGAAAGAGGTTTCAAGTTGAAACATTTCTTAGTTTTTTTCTTTCATAAAGAAATAAGAAGTAAAAAATAATTTTGTGGAACGCCTTGATTTCACCAAATCAGCATTTTTTCCAGCGAGTGTTTGTTCTAAGAGAAGCCAGAGGCCCTGAGAGTTCAGTTGAATTTTAGAACTCTGCTACTGTACTCCTTTGGAGTGAGGAGGGTTTGGGGACCCGACAGCTAGAGATTGGTTCCTTGCGTTGCACAGGCAGCATGGCTCTGCCGTGAGTCATGAGGCAGCAGGGAAACGGGGGAGAGTTCAGTGGGTAGGGTAAAGGCCTGCAGGATGGAAAACTCAGGGCGAGCAGGGACTCACTTCAGGATCCCCCAAACACTTGGCACTGCAGGGGTTGAATGCATATGGCTACGAGGTGGGTGTTAGGTGGAAATCAGCGAGGGTGGTGGCTGGTGTGAGTGCAGAACGCCAAGGTAACACACAATGGGTACAGTTTTTGGAGCTCCCATTAAGGGACTGATAGTGGAAAATGTGACACAGACTAATCACTGTGCTAGAGGTAATAATTTCAAACACTTTGCTCCACTTTGATTTCTATCTGCTGCTGTCTTGTTCAGTTAGGAGCATTCCTGTGAAGATCCCTACGCAGATGGAACTGGATCCTGCCTCTCTAGCACACAAGGGGAGCTATGCTGTTTATTTCATTAAGACACTGGGCCTTTAGGGAGAGAGAGTGTAATTACTACTCAAACAGAATGGGTCCAGCCCACAGATTCTTTCTTCAGCTTTGAAAATCTCTCCAGTGAAGGCAAAGATGTTTTTAAACAGAACAAAGCATCCACGAAGAACTTAAAAAGCTTCATCTCTAAACCACTCCTTCAAGCACGAAGGTGGCCCGGGCAGATACATTTAATATTGAGCAGCCAGGACATGGACAGTCTCACAGCCCTGCTTTTGGGCCACTTGACAGCAGAGGAGAGTTCCCGTGTGAATGCTGAGTGCTCCAGCTCACTCTGCCGAGCCAATCCATTTCTTCAAAGACTAGACAGTGCTGAACTTAGTAACATGAAAAATGTGACTTTTAAAATTTCTATTTTAAGTCCACAGCTGGATTTTTAGTCAATTGGGATGTTTCTTTTCTTGTGGTTTCTGGTTAAAATATTACCTTAAGTCAACCAACTAATGTTTTAGTCTGCCCTTAAAATATGCAAAGTCAAGATTAGACTTTTTTAAAATTTTCAAGACCAAATATTTCTATGTGATTTTTAAAATAATTTTTACAAATGGGTCATGATCTGGGTCTGAGGTTTCTCTTCTAAATATTTGCTGTTTCCTGATAGGATGGAATCCTCAGCCGAAGTCTCCATTTTAGTGTCAGTGAGATATTGAAAGCCCTCTGAATAACTGCAAATTGCACATCAAGTTGTACGCTCATCTAAAATGGTCTTGACTTAAAAAAATATATTAGCATTATGAGAGAGCTCAAAAAAGCTTTTGGGGTCAGAATTAGCCTCTGGAAGTATATTTTGATTTTCCATACAGGGCACAGAGTGTTGGTCTGGTTTTCCCAGGGTTTCAGTCAGACTCTTTGCCAGCAGACAGTTTGAGTTAGACTGCACTGCAAATCAGCACATTACCTTATAAAGCACTGAGTAAAATTTTGTATCTTCTGCTGCAAAATATTATGTCCTAACCATTTTCTAACAGCATTTGCTTTTCCCTTAGTGAAAATTAAGGGTGAAAAAGGAAGACGATGCTGGTTTTATATTCAAGTGAGGTGGTCAAATTCCTTAGGCAGACTGAGCTCCTCGTGCACTCCACCTGAACTAAGTTTAGGACTAGGCTTAAAAATCCACCACCTGACAGGTCTGAAACACTCACTGCCCTGCCACTGCCTTCCTTTTTCACTGCTAACTGGGATTTTATCTGACATACCTGGGGTGTCCTCCCCAGGTCTAGGACTCCCTGGTTTGACTGACATCAGTTCTTTCTTTCATCAGTCAGAGCCTTTGGTGCTACAGATGACTGTACTTTGACAGTTTGTTTGCACATGATGCCTGGGGCAGTTCTGTGACTGATAGCTTAGTGGGAGATGGAAGGATTGCACGGCTTGAACTTGAACTGTTTGGGGTCTGCTCTACAGAGATCTGACACACATTTTATTGCAGGGTTACAGAAAGGGAACTATGTTCTGTGGCACTCTGAAATGAGAGTTTGGTGTATTGAGAATGATGCTTTGCTTTATTTGCTCTTTCTCTGCCCATGCCTATAAATCACACAGCACCATGTTTTACCAGAGGCATAAAAACTAATAGGTATAATAGATATTTCTATATCCAGTTACTCTCATGTTAGTTCTATGTCCCACAGTCAAAAAGGCAAGATAAAAAGAGATAAAGGGAAACAAAAAAAAAGAATGTGCTGAAGAGTGGTGTGGAAGAGGAAGAGAGGTAGAGAAGCCAAACTGCTCCATGTTAATTTAGGCACTGGAGTATTTGATTCCTGGTAATGTTCATTGTCTCAGACATGCACCATCTTTGGGAAGAGAAATGTCTTTGAAGATAAATCCAGCTCAGAGGTTTGTGTGTGCTTGTGTGTAAGAGGAGCATTCTAAATGACCTTTAAGGCAAGGTCAATAGCTACCTGTACTTTGTCATTTCCTCAGCTGTGCTGAGGAAGTTTTAGAGTATGAAGAGAGTATTATCCCAGATAATTGATGGGGATAGAAAAGGTGAGTATAGATCTTATATTCTGTCTCATCCCTGTAGGCAGGGTGCACCACAGTAGAAAGCATCAGGAGTAGCTGAGTACATAGCATTTCCTGTTATGTTTCAGACAAATAATACTGAAATCAACTGTATTTTCCACACCCTGAAACACTAAGCTGATTTACAACAAGGCTGCTGCTGTTAGCTGCAGTTCAGAGAAAGAAAGAGTCACAGGACCTGTTTCTCTCAGGACTATTCTGCAATGCCGCTTAGGGTCTCTCCTTCTGGCCGTGGGAACCATGACCACTGACTGACTCCATGACATCTCTGTGGCATCAGCCACCCAGTTTGGTGATCCCTCCTGGAATAGAACAGGGATATACCTGCCCTTGTCTGAACAGTGAGGCTGAGGGAAACAGGCCAGTGCCTGCATGTTACACGGTAACAAGTGAAGCAGCATCGAGCATGAACTTTTCTACCAGTGCTTCTCTGAAGTTTCATACTTTTTCTGTCTCATTTCTATATGTATAAGACAAGTCACAAGTGTGGAAAGAGTCACAGGGGCAGGCACTGATCTCTGCTCTGTGGTGACCAGTGGCAGGATCTGTGGGGTTGGCCTGAAGGTGTGTCAGGGGAGGTTGAGGCTGAAGATCAGGGAAAGATTCTTCACCCAGAGAGTGGTTGGGCACTGGAACAGTCTCCCCAGGGAAGTGGTCACAGCACCAGCCTGGGAGAGTTCAAGAAGCATCTAAAAAATGCTCTCAGGCACATGGTGTGGCTCTTGGGCTGTCCTGCACAAGGCTGAGAGTTGGACTCAATGATCCTTGTGGGTCCGTTCCAACACAGCATTTTCTGTGATTCTGTAATAACCGTCCTCAAAGTGTCATCATGTGTAACATTTTGTTCTCGTAAAAGCAAGGAATGGCTAGAGAGGTAATTTCATATTGAAAAATGGTGAAATTCTTCTGGAAAAAATTGCATTAATAGGCCTTATTGGGCCTGCCTGCCTTTCCTGAGGGTTCCCCTAATATTCCTGTACATGGCTCAAGGCTGCAGCTCAGCCCAGCTGGGGCTGCCTCTTGTTGCCCCCATGATGCTGTGGGATGCTGCTCTTCAGTTCTGTCCCAGCTGTGCCCTCGCTGGCTGTGCCAGGCTTTACCTGCAGCCTGCTGGCCTGGGCTGGCCTCAGCTCTCTGTGTCCTTGGCTGGTGGTCTGGGCCCAGGGCTGACTCTGGGCTGTCACCCTGGATCTGCCCTGCTCAGCTCTCTGGCCCATCCCTGGCTGTGTCATCATGCTCAGTCCCTTAGGGAGCAGCTGGCCCCTGCTGCACTCTGACATTACACTTTCCCTCCCTTCTCAGGGCTGGGCTGGATTGTTCACTCGCAATTCAAGGCCAGTGTTCCAAAATATTTAAGCTGTTAAGTGCCTCCTCTCTGGGTAAGAGGCATTTCTTTTGCTGAAGGTGGTGAGGTGTCTTCATAGTCTATCTATGCAATCCATGACAAGTATCTAACCTCCTCCTTTGTGAGTCAGCTTCCAGGAAAACTGCATCAGGAGTTCCAGGTGTTGTGTGGATACAGTCCAAGGGAAGGTGTACTTGTTACCTCTTCAGTGTGTTCATCAGAAAACCTCTCAGAAAATGCTTTTGCTGTTCCAGCTCTGTTAATTTTCCCCAATTATTAAACCATCAGTGTTTGTAATGCTGCAAGCTGCCAAACAGTGAACAAGCTCTTGGCCTGGCCTCATGTCGTTTTTTACTTTACACTGGCAAGTATTTAATTGTTTGGGATTTAGTCCAACGTACACTGCCCTTCCCATTATTGATTGCTGGAGCAGCCAGCATGTTTTGTAACTGCCTGTTTTAAAGACCGACAACTGCATTTGAAGTGTATAGTCTGTATTTTGTCAGCTGTGGCAGGGAAACATCTTTGGAACTGGATCACATAATGCACAGACCTGATAGATGGACTCAATTAAATCAACAATAATACGGTAGTTGGCACGCTCAGTGTAGCTACTCTGATCCTGCTCTATCATTTTTCCAAATCCTTTTTATTCTCAGAGCCTCTGATCAAAACTTTAGGCCCTTTATAACCCTAATTCAAACATCACTTCAGAGGTTAACACATTTGAACTCCCAAAGCAATGCTTTTAACTTCTATCTTGTGGTCAATAAGAGGCTAAGTCTATCTATAAACAGTGTCAGATGGTGTCTCACACGTTGCACTTAAGAAACCTTACTCCTGATAGTTCCTTGACCTTGGTGGCCTTGCAGATTGGGCAGTTTAAATGACACTGAGCAGGGTACCCACGGAGAGATCACACTCCTGATACTGTAAAGCTGACAGCAAACTGACAGCTCTCGGGGTGTGAGGAAGGAGGCAGGGGAGCATCTGAGAGAAGTGAGCAGTGAGGTCTGTTCCAAGGCAGCAGGTTGAGATGATTATATATTTATGGCCATATCCACTTTTTTTTTTCCTTTTTTTTTTCTGTTGACCATATATCAGCTACATGCTTGTGTTCTAGAGAATCACAAAAGAAGATTTTCTTCTGGTGTTTACTCTCTCCCTTTCGTGCCTGATAATGTGGTAAATGACCATAGTGTTAGGAATTATTTGGACCAGAAATAGTGTTACTGTAGAGCAACACCCACATTGGCAAACAAATCCTGGATCTTCAGCTGGCTCAGGTGTGGAAATATTTTGTGACATGAGTGTTAAGTTAGTTTGTGTTAGCTGGGCATCTGGTTCAAAGAAGCATGAAGAGGAATTCAGCATTCAGTTCCTACTGCAAATCCTCCAAAGGACAAGTGACTACCAGTATGATAAAGGTGAAATTGTATGAGGGGAAGCAAGTTTGTTTTTTCAAGGGACTTGTTTACTAAACAAAGCTGTTCTCAAGGTAGTGAGAAACCTATCAGTATCCAAGACTGAAGGGAGAAGCCTTTTCATTGTGGTTGCTTTGATGAGGATGACAGCGGAAAATCTGGGGCAACATAGAAGTCAAGCTCTCTTCATTCTTCATAGAGTTCTGCCTTAAAGAGTAATGGAAGTAATCCCTGCACATCCAGCCTCTATCCCTAGATCTCATGCCAGATTTGTGCTGGGTGATTTCTCTCAGTTGCAAATATCATCATATGCCATACAGCTGATGTGCTCCTGCTGTAGCTGCAGCCCCATTAGCAGAGATGGTCATTATATCCTTTTGTCAGGAGCTGAACCAGAACACCAGTGGGCTGGCTGATATAAATGAGGCTGTAGAGGCAGCTCCTGAGAGCCATCTGTGTCCAGCAGGATCATTTCTCCTCGTGCATCTGATGGATCCAGCTATGCTGTCACCAGTCTGTAATACACATGCAGCCTACAATCCATTTCTAAGCTCCTGAGCACATGAAATATTTATTCCACATGCCTCTGTTCCACAGCAGCATACATTTTTCAGTTCCATATTGTGGGAACAACTTGAACATGCCCTACCTAAAACTTCACATATGCTGAGCTGGTGGGAAGGATGAGATTAGGGGGGAGATACAATTCTACAGTATGTTGACATATTTCAAAGGCTCCCATTTCTGACTGTTCACAACTGCAAATTGTTTGATCATGGAGTTGTTAGAGCTCAACTTTGCAGAGAATGATACAGTGAATATGATTGATTAATTATTTTTAATCATCTTCACTTGCATGATTGGTGTGAGGTCTATGAGCTTTCCAGATTTGGTTCATGGAAATTAATCAAAGAATCCAGGGGCAATACATGACAGAAACAGGGGTTTGTTCCCAAGCTGCAAAATTGTTTCAGACTTCATGTAACATCTATTCGTGGATGAAGGGAATGAATGTGGAAAATCAGACACCCATGTTTCAGAAATGAATGTACTGAGATTAGCTGGCCAAAGACAGTCAAATTTTGAATCATAGGCTTATGATGGCAACTATTGGACAAGTTTAAAGTGACAAGCAGGAGCAGATGTAGCAATTATGATAATTTTCAAGTATAAAATGGGAAGAAGATCAGTCAAGATGATGAATTTTTCAAGTATTTTTCAGTTGTACTTACTCCATCACATTTATTATACATTGAGATACAATAATTCCCATGACTTGGGCTATTCCTCCTTTGAATATAGTTGCCCAGAAATTCTTTTTATAGTTGATAGTGTCAGAGGCAGGTAAACTATTTATACAGCTGATTCCTGTTTAGTAGGTATAATGTTACTGTTATTTATTTTGTAGAAAAACAGCAAAGTTTTTGTTTAACTCCAAGTTTATTTTCTTAGGGAGCAGCTGAAAAGCTTAAATAATAGTAAATCTTTGGTTTGGTTTTTTCCAGTTATTTTACCTTCAGAAAATCTCATTTCTGAATAACTTTATAGATGTTTGTTTTTGAGGAATTTTCAAAGCTGTAACATTCGGCTTTGCTGATGCACAAAGTTTTGTCAAAATCTTGTTTGAA
This sequence comes from Chamaea fasciata, assembly GCF_029207755.1. Taxonomy (NCBI): domain Eukaryota; kingdom Metazoa; phylum Chordata; class Aves; order Passeriformes; family Sylviidae; genus Chamaea; species Chamaea fasciata. The sequence goes on along the minus strand of NW_027094088.1, from coordinate 6,410,311 downwards.
GTCTCTTCATTTTGTTCCTCAAAAGGAGAACTAGCAATATTTTCATCACCTGATTACTTTTTTCCATGTTACTCATGACCAAATGACAGGTTCATTGATCAGTTCTTTTGTCTATAAACACAGTTTAAACATCACTTTTAAATGGAAAAGATAGACCAAACAATCTGATAAGGATTCCTGATTGTGTACACTGCATGTCTCCTTGTAATTGCATAGCTCTGGGCTCACTGGTTGTGGTACCTTTATTAATAATAACATAAATACAACTCTCCATTCTGTGTTTCTGTAATTTCTCTGCTGGACTGACTTCAGCATGCAATTTTGTTGGCCTTTGACTATAACCTGTACCTAGATCATCTTGTCTCCATCTCCAAATTCAACCCCTTTTGCTGGAAGGTTGCACAGAGCCTGGAGGAGCATTACATTCCTTGTCATCTGGGTGTGTTCTGCAGTGCTCAAATAAAAGGTATATCACAGCACAGCGATCTCTCAGAAGATGAGAGGGCTGTTGTGCAAGCTACTTGCTGATCAAATAAAAACCATCTGCCTCTAAACACAGACAATCAAAGCAAAGAATGGGAGAAAATTGTTATCAACTCTCATTTATTCTTAAAATGGCAGAGTAAGAGAGCTCACAGCTCCACCTGCCCACGTATACAAAGCAGTCTTATGTCTGTCAGTGTTTGAAATTAAACCCTGGTCAGGCTAATCACTTAATTACAGGACCACCTTTTCCCTGTTGAATATATTTTTCTCACTGCTTCCATTTTGAGATTACCTTGTTCAGGGCTGAAATCAGTACGTCAGCTGCTAGAGAGATGCAGAACTTTGTACTTTTTTTGGAGCTGAACTTATGAGATTTGAGCTCATCTCTAATGAGCACTATGACCTAGGGGGAGAAAAGATTGTGATCTTACCTTGCCCTTTTGGAAGGTAGAGCCTGGCCAGGGGTAACTGACTTCAGTTTTCTGTTCACTGGGGATGGGCCAAGTCAAGTATCAGCAGCTGCACGAGTGGCAGAGATAGCCTGAGTTCCCCAGGAGGGGAGGAAGGCTTCAACCATGCAGGACAAGTGTAAAATGTTTTTCTCACCAGGGAACTCAAAATAAACACTATGACAGTCTGAGTCCCACATTACCTCGCTGCCTGAGAAAATGTAAAGTAAGTACCATCTCTAAGCTGGCCTGGAATTCCCCACTTGATGCTTTAAGCATCTCCTTGATGAGTGGAGGAGAGATTTGGCTGTCTCTATCTTTAAAAGGTGATAGAAATACTCCAGAAAAGCATGTGCCAATTACATGCATTAATGTCTCCAGCAAAACCCAATTCTCAGCTGAGGATATTGTGCAGACAACATCTCCTGTCAAAGCACGGAGCATAAACCAGGATTGCGGGGTCTGACATGGACGAGCGATAACTGAGGGGAGAGAGATCCCTGCAGTGTCTTGTGAACTTCCCAGGGCTGTCACCGAGAGGCAAAGGCTGTTTAGGGGATGAAGCTGGTGACTTTGAATCCCTGACCTCAACAGATTTTGCCTTTGTTACATAAGAGTGAGAGTGCTGCCTCTAAAATAAGAAAGGGGAAGTTTTTATGTTTACTTCTACCAGCTACATGCAGGAGTTACACAGGGACATTTGACTTGCAGCTGTTTTGAGGAGTGAGGGCTGCATCTTACATACCGGGCCTTTGGAGAGTACCCAAAAATTGCATTTGGTTGTGAAAATTGGTGTTTACACGCTTGGTAAAACACAGGGAGAGTATAATTATGTTGTGTATAGACATCTAAAGTGACTAGCATTTCTTATCTTATCTGGCCTTCTACGTAATAGTAAGAATGAACACAAATACCTAGGGAAGATGTGGCTATCCTACCTCTTTTTCTCCAGTCTATCAGACAGTTGCACATTAACCAAAAGGAAAAGTCCTGGGATCTGCCCCATCATTCACATAATTCCTTACAGACATTGAATGTACCTCTGTTCTCTTCTGATCTGATGTGTTCTGTGCATCAGATATCTTCTGCCAGAAGGGGTTCATGTCCACCAAGGGTCTCTAACCCTTCAAAATACTGGCAAAAAAACAAAAAATTGCTGTTGGGGCAAGAAAATTATTGTAAACTGTGAACAACAGAAGCAGCTCTGTGTGCAGCTTTGGAGATAAAATTCCTCCCTCTTTTCATATTTCTTGGTGAGTGTCAGAAGAGAGCAGCTTGTTCCAAGATGCTTTGCTGTTGTCCCGTGCAATATTCCAGAGGGGTGAGTGTTTAGGCCAGGACATTGGCATGGCTTGTTGGGACAGGCTCTCCACTTCTGGTATTCACCTCTGCCTTTCCCCATGGGGATTTCTGGAGAGGAGGGATGGCTGCAAGAGGCATCCAGCCAACCTGTTCTACCTGTTCCATCCCTGGGTATAGCTCCAGTTATGGAGAGTGCTCCACACAGAGCAGAGATTGGATCAGTCTCACAGGAAGATTCAGTGGGCAGTGAAACACAAACACATCTGCCCTCAGCTCGTGTACCTTGACAAAGCCAAGCTGCTTCCAGTGAAGCTCTGTGGGTTTGTAGCAGCTGAAGAACTGGCCCAATAGGACACGAAGAACTTCCGACTGCAGATGAAGCAATTCACTTCTATTATTAGCAGCTGGAGGCTTTTTGAATCAAGAAGAATGGCAAAATGGACTCCCGTTTTGTTGGGCTCCGAAGTAAAAAATGGGGTGTTGTCATCAGCAATGTTGAAAAATTCCTCCTGATTTTGAGAAAATATCCTGTTCTTGAATTGTATTATTTGCCAGCATATTAAGCAGTTGTTACAGATGTTGGGGGTATGTGGAATGTTAGTATACGTTATGAGGATGAGAGATTAATTTAGGGAAATTACGAGATGTTTCTGAAAATTATATTAAAAGTTTGGAGTGCCCTGAACAACAATGTGACACGAACTGGGACTGAGAGCCTGAGAATCTGAATTCAATTTGTGACTCTGTCAGTGACACTCCGTGTGACCTCAGGGAACTTATATAAGCTCTGTGTGCCCTATTTGCCTTTTGTTAAAGGAGAAGAAAAGAAAAACTTTCTGTTTCTTATGTTTGCCTGCTTAGAGTTGGGGCCACTGGTTCTTTCTGTAGAGCACTGAGAAGAATGACACCCAAGTCTCTTTGTGAGGGGCCCTGGGCTTTACCACAGAAGTAAATTTAAAAGGAACAAATTCAGTAATATCTGGAATGCTGAATCCCAAAGCAAAATTAGAGCAAGGCAGCTCTGGGCTTGTACACACAATGCTGGTTTTTTAATCATTGCCTCAATCATTCATTATTTTTAAAACTAAATACACTGATGTTTGCAAAATAAATAGCTACATATTTTATTGTCACCAGCAAAGTGCTAAAAGGAGTAGAAAGGAAATCCTGTGGAGACCTTCTCCAGAGGGAGAGCCCTTTGAGAGAGAGCTGCACAATTAGGTCCAGCATTTATTTACCCAGTCCTGATTAGTTTAAAGCACAAATCCTCCAAGTTCTTGGGTTGTAGGACCCAGTGCTGCCTCTCTCTGAAAGCACAAGGGTGCTCTTCTTCATCTTCTGCACTTCCATGAAGTGCTGGAAGTTCTCTCTCATGATTTCCTTGGTCTGTGCCCCACAGGCCCAAAATCCCTGCTGGGCTTGGGAGTCACAGCTCTGTGTCACTTGAAACTGCATTGCTCATGATCCAGCAAGTTGTACTTGTTCCTCTGGGGCCAGGGTGTTTAAGAGGCACATCTTCCTTGCCTTCAGAGATGCAAAGTAGCTGAATGGGGCGACCTAAGACAGTATATCATGAGATTCCCTTGGATTCACAATCAGCCGTCTGCCCTGGATACAGATGGTGAGGGATGGGGGTAAATCCCTGAGGGTAAAGACCCATATGCCCGTGTGTGTTTGCCAGTTGCACAGAGGGTCACCCGCTGCAGCACCTCTTTAAAAACTTATCATTAGGCCCGTCTCCTTTGTGAACTTTCTCATTATCATTTCATTGTGCTGCGCAGTTCTGGCCAGGCTCAATGAATATTGGCTTCATGCTTGCTTTTCTAATTGAATTACAGGGGAGCAGGCTGAGCCACTGAAGTTTCCAGCCCGCAGTCCTGCTTCCCTGGCAGCTAACTGAATAGAGGCTGAAAGAAAAGCTGTTTGCTTGGGCATTATGGATAACAGAGACCTGTCACAAAGCTGCTACAATGATTTATTAAAAGACTGAAGAAAATGAGAGAGAAAGAGTCTTGCTCACTTTCAGCACCAGCTGCTTGCTTTGCTTGTCTTCTTTCCTTTTTCTCTCTTCCTTTTTTTTGTCTTTCTTTTTCTCTTTAGCACTCGCTTGCTTTCTCTTTCATCCTCCCTTTCTTTCTTCCCCTCCCTCCTCTTCTCTCTTTCTCTCCCTCTCTCTGTCTCTCCTCTTCCTGATCTTGTCTTATCAAAAATAGACAGAAAAATCAAAGAAAAACGCATAATTTGAGCAAATGCTTCAAGAAAAAAAACTTCATTCTCTAATCCTTAAATAACAGTCCCTGCATAAGACAGTTGTGTTTGTCATTATGGTCAAATCATAAAAAAAGATCATCACTGTAGCTGCTCCAGCAAACAACATCCCATCCAGTGTTAGCCAGTCTTATTTAGGAAATCCTTCTGAAAAAAACACGAGACTCTCTAGTTTACCTTTTGTACCATTGAATTTAACTGTCAAACTCTTACTGATGTAATAGGAGTGGAGTAAAGCCAAGTCTCAGTGGCTTTGCAAACACCTTGTATTATGTAGTTCACCAGCAATTTAATTTTACAATTTACAGTGTACATTGTACAATTGTACATTTCAATTCAATTTACAGTGGTGCAGCCCAATGGGGAGGATCCCAGGATTGCTCATGGAACTGCTTTTACCAAAAACATCCCAGAGCTCAGCTCATGGTGCTTGATCAACATAGGGATCCCTTGTGTTGGGCTATTTTTCCCTCTTTCTTTAGCTTGTGTTTACTTTTTTTTTTTTAAAAAAAAAAACAAAACAACAAACTTTTAAAAAGTTTGATTCTGATCAAATAGTAAGATCAAGAAGCATGATTCTACTGAGTTACTTATGTAGAGTGTTTAGCTCAAGGCTGTTGGACTGGAGTGACAGTTGTTTTGGTTTTTCCTTAAAATCGATGCTAGTTTATGTTCTTATAGTTTATTTAAGGTGGCATTTCTGAAGTTGGGGTAGACAGAGAAGGGAATTTCACACTCAGTTCTGGTTAGGGCTAGCCCAGGTCAAAAACATCCAGGCTGTTGCCTACTAAGAAGTTGGGCTTTCCCATGAGAATTTGGGAAGAAGGTCTTTCTTCTTTCAACATCTAGTTCCTTGGATCCATTTTCACTCCCTCAAACCCAGAAGGTTTTAGCCCAGAGAAAGCTGTTTGCTCTCAAATCTCCAGCTGGACAGTTGACAGTTTGATATACTGCTGATTTAAAAAAAACTCCCACAGGATAGTTGTATTTATCTCTATTCAATGGACTTATTCAGACCTGACCTTTTTTCCCATTCCCAGGTTATCACCTAAATATATACTTTGCTTGATTAAGTCATTATTGTTATCTTCCCTGGTTCCCTGTCTATCTTCCTGTTCTTTATTATTTTCTTTCTCCAATTTTATAGACTTCCACTTTATTTTTCAGATTTTAAAAAATCTTCTTTTGTTCAACTCTAGTTAGCCCCAGCACAGAAGTTTGCAATAAATTACTACAGAATAATCTGACTTTTCAGTGTCTGTCACTCTCCTCAGATTTAACCCTTCTCAGTGATTAATCAGGATTTAATCTTTGTTTGGAATAAGTTAATTGGTGACTGCTCTTTGGTAGCCACTAAGCTGTTTGCAAACAGAAGGGAGGTTTTTTGGTGACCTCATTGAAGATAGGGCGACAGGTGGATTTATTCTCAGGTTTACATCACTTGAAAGGGTAAACACGAAGCTGCAGCCAACGCTTTGCATTGTAAAGAGCACTTCCATGGGGCACATGTGTGCTTGGTAGGTACACCCCATGCTGAAATGGAATGGCTATTGACTGAATCTAAAGGGCCTTGAAACTTAATTAATGACCTTCTGGGATTTGAATTATTAATACTTTATATCTCGTATAAAGCAGCAGTGTGAGGAGATGTGTTACTCGACACAGGCATGTGCACAAACACAGCAACAGCCACATGCTTGGGCTGTGTGGGGGTGCCTCTCCTAAATAAAACTTCTGGAGACTGTAAATCTCTGACAGGGATTTACAGTCATGAAACAGAAAACTTCCTTATGCTAATAAAAGGATTAGTTTTCTATCCTCAGTCAGTGCTGGAATTGGTACCTGTGCTGGTACTGGAATGGGTGCTGTTCCCACAGGGAATTGACTGCTGGATACAGACTGGAAAAAAACTCCCGGTAACTTCACTGGGACCAGGATAACCTCCGCCTGTTTTGTAACTCCTATGAAGAAAATCTATTACTCATGTATGTATTTAGCAGCAAAATTAGCATCTGGGATTTAAAAACTGTGGCGTGAGAACCACAAGTAATCGATGCACTGAAAAGTGGTATTACAATTTCTCTCAGCAGAGGAAGAATTTGAGGAATCAATCATAATCTTACACAATGTTTATCTTAGCTATGTCAGAGATTGAAGAATTGAATATAGTTTTTTTCCATGGCTAACTAGCTGGCCTGAGTAACAACTGAGCCTTTGAAGGAACACAAGGGATTCTGACCATTTTCTTAGATTTGGGGTCACTGTGGAAAGGAAGCTTTAGACGCCACCTACGCACAATTTCCGCCTGGAATCAGAGAGAGAATCTTTCTGGATTACAGGCATTTCAAACCCATGAACCGGTTTAACTCTACAATTCATTCCACAAAGCTCAAGACAGGAACTGCTTTGTGTGGCATTCTCCCATCAGGACTGGTGGCCATAAATCAAGATGAATGTCCTTCTGAATGACTTGCTACAGTTCAGCCTCAAGATCTGGGCTGGAGGCAGCAACCACGGAGTGAAGTGCTTTGGCCTAAGGTATTTGGAAGGTCAGGGCTGGAGACCATGATGCTTCCTCAAAAGGCTGTGGATCTTCACATTGTACATTATTCTGTGTGCAAGGAAGTGTGCAAGAAGCAGAAGATTTTAAATTGCTAGTAATTTATTTTCAGCAACAGAGATCGCTGTGACTGCCCAGAGTTTAGTATGTTTTCTGAAGGAGACAGAAGGAAAGAAAATCCTTCCACTTTGAAAAGCACAATGCTTTGGCCAGCTCTTTATCTTGGCAGAGATCCTGTGTTGGAGTGAGTTCCCTGAAAGGCGACCAAATTGCCCACCACAGACAACTACGATGAATAACACTCCCTGTCTTTGCAAAAAGACTGCTTACAGCTCCCCATCCAATCCCAGCGCCCTGCAACACGTGGTGCATTGGAGTTTATTTGGTTTTTACAAGCTATTATTGCCATTCAGCAAAACTAATCCTAGAGAGCAAGGGGTTTTTTGTCAAGAGAAAGCTTCAGCTGCCTGAGTACAAGTCTGCTTTGCTCATTCTGGCAGCAGTCGTGAACAACACCTTGGATAAATCATTCCTGTGAACAGAGCAGGGAACCAAGCTGGCAGGTGCTGGTCTGAGCTCTGGTACCAGCCTGCTGATTGATCTTAGATGTAAAACCTCATTTATTAGTTTCTCCCTTCCCTTCCCTCCTTTAGTCCTGTTTGCCCATGCTACCAATCCTGAAGCAGAGTTTTTTCTATGTATTTTTACTGTACTTAAGAGAAGAATCCTACTTCATGTCACAGATGTAGAATGGCTTCAGAGAAAATGCTCAGGACATGCTGGCCAAAGCAGTGGCCTCCAGAGCATGGCCAGTCCTTTATGCCAGTGCCTGCTGTGTCAGTGCTTGTGGCCCCACAGCCTGGATCTCTTTGCCCAGCTGCTGGGAGAGCCACCAGAGATGGGGCTCCCTCTGCCCCTTGCTACACCAGTGAGCTCTGTGCTACTGCAGCATGGAAACAGCTCTTCCTGGGTGTCACCTCTGGTGGCAACACTAAACTGGTGCAACACTTCCAGGGCTGTTTGCTGCTTCTTTCTAAAATCCAGTGGCAGGTAAATCTTTGTGTTGCTTCCTGAAGACAGGATGCCCAACTTTGTCAGACCTCTGGCAGGCAGGACTGCCTGGAGGTTTATTAGTCTGACATCATCCACCAGGAAACAGCTTAAGAGACTCTGCTTAACTGCAGCAACCTCTCAGTTTCTAAAAATTAAAACTGTATACAGTGGCTTCTGAATACAAGTGTAAGAATATTTATCAATCTATTTGGTTAAATAAGTCTTTCTTAATTTAACAAGCTTTTCTCAGCAGGGTAGTGATAAAAGCACATGGTTTCACACTCCTGACAGGCATGTTTAAAAAGAAGGAAGAGAGGGAAGAGAAAAAAATGCAACAGAGCTCCCTAAATGGTAATTCAACTTAATTTTTTAACAAGACTGTTTTGGCTTCAGAGTGATTCCATGACCTACAGCAATGATCAAAGTGGTGCCGCAGTGGTGAGTCTCCTACAGCCAGAGCACTACTGAGTGTGCTGCAGCAGGCTCTGCCATGCTCAATCTTTTCATCTCTCAACCAGGTACTTCATTCTTCTGTATCAGAGCTCTTGGGCTGACGGGATGCTCAGGTCCCTCAGCACAGCAGCCCACAGCTTAATCAGGACCGTGAGAGGCCCAGAGGAGGGGTGCCAGAGCAGAATGATAAGGTTTGTAGGTGTTGGAAGGATTGCCTGGATGTACCTTTCTGGGCCATCGGTTAAATATTTGTAGCTGTCCTGGGTGCCTCCATATCGTTTAGATATTTTTCAGTCTAATGAATTTGGGTTAATACTGACAGAAAGAATAAAGAATATCTTGTAACCAGCAGAGCTATTCCATTTCAGTCTGAAGAGAAGAGCTGGCTCTGAACACTTTGTGCCTGCTGCATGGAAGCAACGAGCTGCAGGACACCCTGTGCCATCACCACCTTGCTCTGCATTATCAGCAATGTCCATGGCAGTGTTTACGTACTGTGCTGGTAAGCTCTGCACCCGTTCCTCAGGGGAACGTTTCAAGACACAAAAACTGGAGAATTTTAGAGAACCTGGTACTTTTCTCAGTGTACACGAAAACTGTTCGATTCTGGCAGAGAATTGCTCCGTGCTTAGACCATTTATTAAAGTCTAGACGCAACATAAAAGCACGTAAATTGGTTCCAGTCGTTGCTAGTAAAAACTTCAGCTTGAGCTGGGAATTGATTGGTGAATCTCACAGCGTAATTAAAATTGACTGTTAAAGTTTGTCCCGCTTAATTGGTAACACTTTCTTTGGAAGTCAGTGAGTTAAGATTCTTGCAGGATCATTTAAAGGAGTTCCTGTGTATATGATCAGAACTCAAATGCAGTTTTATGGAGAGGTTTACAGTTATGTTCCACCCTGGTGGTCTTTCATCCTGTATCTTTCCTATTTAAGATTTATGCTGTCATTCACCACAGCCTAATTGTGTTTTGATAAAAATGAAACGATTGCTGACGCATTTCAGGCTGAAAGCCGATGACATTTTGAAGCTTTCAGTAAGATGATCTGAAATACTGTGCTGCTCAAAGCCCCTGTCTCCCTGCAAGCCTTCGTTTTTAATTCCAGCGTTTGTTAGTCGGTTTTGTAGGGATTCTAATAGGCACCTATAACTCCTCTCTGAGTGTCCTGCCAGCAGTGTGTTATTCACTGTGCCTAATAGCTCATGCAGACTTTTTCATTCTCTCTTTAGAAGGAGGGAATGTGTGCAGTGTAGTCTTTGTGTTTAGATTTTAAAAAAATTTATATAAATATAAAGTTACACAGGTTGGTAGATTTTGTGATAAAGCACATCTTATCCCTTGAGTACCAGACAGCTGGGGTTTTGGTGGCTTTTAGCTCCTTAAGGATATCCTTCCACAGTTTTGGTACAGACCCAGTTCTGGAAGTTGGTGTTATAGGATGGTACTACCGGACATACTTAGCTCTCTTTAACATAAGCTGTCTTGTCCTGACTAGCCATGGACTTAATCACAGCATTAACTGCTCTCCTGGATCAGGCACTAGAGATACACTTAATTCTCTCCACAGTCATGGTATTTTTAGCACATAGCAGCCAGTGCTTATCATTAACAAAATGTAAATGTGTCAGGGGATCGTGGATGGGCACTACACAAGCATTGTCACCCGCTAGACTCAAGAAGAGGAGCTTTCATAACTGTGATTAATGTCCTATAGAAAAGACAGGAAGACACTCAGGTTTCTTGGCTGGAAGTGAGGCGCTTACACGGTTGGAAATTGTTTTGGAAGACACAGTTAGGTACTTGCCAACATTTGGTATCACATGAAGAATCCACAGAGCACAGAAAGAGTTCATTTAACCTTGTTAACTTGCCATCAGAGCCGTGAAAACTGAGGCCAGTTGGACCCTTACACACCTTGGTACCCTGCTAACAATGCCCATGGACAGAAATACGTATCTTAAACACTTCCTGTGTCACCATGATGGGCTCAGCAGTGTTGGGAACAGGAGATCAAGGTCAGTGCTCCATGAAGCTCTTCCAAAGGAAGTATGGTGTCACCTGGACTGGTGCCAGGGCATCCCGAGGTCAAGCCCTGAAAGTTAAAGAGGTGCTCAAGAATAACATGTGGGTCTGATCCCAAGCCACTGAAATCACTAGGGATAATTTTTTAGTACCAGTGGATCACAGACAAGCAGCGTGTGTCTGTCAGCCCTGGTGTGTCAGTGGCCTTTGTTTCAGCTGCTTCTAACAAAAGTATTTTAGAAGGATGTAAGGGGTACTTTGGTAGTAAATGAATGCTTAAATGCTCTTGCAGGTCATTCTGGCACCATGACTATGGCCCTCTGATAACAGGATTTCAGAGCTGCACAAATTATATCTGGAATTCAGAAGAGGTTTGCTAAGGTTAAGCTGCCTAAATAGTCCTTGCTGGAGCAGCTACATGCTGCAAATGCTTGTATTCCATAACATTTATGTTTTGTAACATACTGTGTTCCCTTCAAAGCCACAGAGCCAAATCCCAGCCTCATCTTCAAGCCATTTAACTGAAAACCAGTGAGGACTCAAAAACATAGATAGCTATTATATTTTGTGGTGCATGTGCTGCTTATACAGACACACTTGTCTTTCATTATTTCATCAACTTAAAAAAAAAATAGATTTCTTTTGTAAGTTTCAACTCCATCTTTATACTTCTCTGTTAAAGTGATGGCAAGAAAGATAATCCAGGTATTACCATGAATTGAATATAGAACTGTTATTTTGACAGTCCTGTGAAATATATCAAGAGGGATTTCTGAGTGACATTTGTGTCTTCTCTTGCTCTTGCCTGTACCGAGACATTCCTAGTGGCTGCCTCATGGCTGTCCTTTTTTGTATGCACAATTATATATATTTATATATAGATTGAGTGGGGTTGGAAAGGTACTTTTAAAGATTTTTCTAGTCCCATCATGAAGATCATGGAGTCCAACCCATGTACACGCACTCACACACATCCCCAAAGATCTTCTTGCATGCTCATATATCCACAGCACTGAGCTGTTAAGTTGTATTCAGAATGAAAAGTTATTTCAGCTCTGCAGAGGGTGTAACATAAAGGGTGTCCTCACAATATGCGGGCCCTGCTATCCTTGACAATGACCCCTTGGTCACACAGTGTGTGAGCAAAATCTCTGGCTTCAAAATCTGTCCCTAGTATATGAAGAGATGAGTTCTCCTTGATTTGGCCATTTTCTCTGCTTTTGATAGAGGATCAGTGGGAGAAAGTAGTGATGAGCATGCCCAAAGAGATTTCTTTAAGCATATTTGAGTTTCTTTTCATGCATGCAACACGTTCCAATTCCTTTTAAGCAGCAAGGTCATTTAAGAGTGCCATGCCAGAGGTTTTCCCTTTTCCCCTCATTCAGTTCCTTAAATCTTATTGTCAGCCATATTCCTTTTGAGTAGCAGAGCAGCTGCTTGGGGTCTGCTTGTGTGGTTATAATCCCATTAAAAAGCCTTCCATTATGTTGCTAATATATTTATAAAGGAACTAGTCACCTGGGATTAGTGGTTGATTCTTCTCCCTGGACATACTGTACTGAAACAGAATTATTCCCGATCCCCCTGCTTGTTAGATACAACCAGTTGCATTTGTCATGGTGCCAAATTGGCTGAAATAGATTAGCAATTAATGCAGAACATGCTTTCCTGTGTTTGTAAAGTCCTTGTAATCATCCTTGACAATCATCTTCTCATCAGCTCTTTCCTGATAGCAATGAGATGGCAGATATGCTGGGGCTTTGGGAACTTATGGTCTTTCATGGGAAATATGAAAAGCATTGAAAGAACATCCTGTCAGAGCAGGTGAGGAGTCCGACAAAAAGGAGCCCGTAAGAGCCATTTCAGAAGGCATTATTCTGTAGGTTTTCCTCAGCCATTCCCAAGCGTGCGAAATTAAGAAAGACAAAGTAACCCTTGGGGGGATTTGCTAAGTCACTGGTACATCTGTGCTATGACTTATAGATGTGACTGCAATCATCTGAGGTTGCTTAGACTGGTCAGACTGGGATATTGATCACAACAAAGCAGAGGCCACACAGATTCAGCCAAGGCTGCAAAACCCACTTGAGATGGCAGAGTAGGTGCTCAGGCACTGATCCTGCAGGAGGATTTGTGCTGTTCCTGCCTTTTTGTGTCTGTCAGTACTTTATCAGAAAACTTCCAAGAGGGTTTAAAGGCAGGGTCTTTCTCACTTTGAGCACCATTTAAGGTCTCACCTGCAGCCTGTCTCTCCATGAGAGGAATCTCTGATAAGCTGCAAAGAACTTTTTTCTGAGTCCTTGTGAATCCCAACTGTCATCCCAAACCTTTTCTCTCTTTATCCAGTATGACCAGCTTCAGACCGAGAGTCTTCTTCTAGTTCCAGCCACCTGTGAAATCTTTCTTTATCCACACATCGATTCTCCATCTCAGTTGAAATCATATCTCTCTTTCCTTGCCTCCATTTCACTGGTTCATTCTGCTCCTGCTCTTGGCTTCTCTCTGTATTTATAGCATTTGTGTTGTAAAGGGTTTCCAAATCCGGGCCTGGAGGATTTTATTTGAAGGATGGAGGATGAGCACAATGGCATGGGCTCCTGGCCTTACCAATACTGGGTTGTTTCTGCCTACTCTTCTCAAGGAAAGAGGGATCAGGGAATGGATAGCTCTGCTCTGGGAAGCAGAGCAGCCCAGCCTAAGGAAGGATCAGCCTGAGATGGGGTACCTCAGGTGGCCAAGGGCTGTGCCCACAAAAGTAATTCTAAGAGTATCTGAGCTGTGTAGAGGCTAATACAGCTCTGTCATGTGGAAGTCCATCTCTCTTGAATCCCTGTTTTTTATTCCTGCTAACCATGATTTTCTCCATACACATTCCAATATTGTACTCATAACTGGACTGTGTCCTTCTGAAACGCAGTGTCTGAGCCAGCTAGTCTACAGGAGAAGAACATCACTTAAATACCTCTTTTGTATTTTAAGTTCTGTTGTGGTATGGAAATTTGTGAAAGAAAAGTACAATTTGGAGGATTAAGCTAAAAGCACTGTCTATAGCTGGAGCAATGAATAATGGGGATACAATGGGTGCAGGAGGAGAAGAACGCTCTGTGCAAAAAGTAGCTGTTCCAAAGTGCAGTCTAGCTGCCTTAACCAAAATGTCTAATGCATGGCTTGCCAGTGCCTTCAGCTCTCTTTTCATTTCCTCTTAGGGGAAACGGTTCCTTGGAACTGTTGTGGTCTCCTTGCATTGCTATGCTGGCAGTGAATCCCATGGAGCTGGATTCTGGAGCCTCCTGCCAAAGGTGTCAGGAAAGAGCTGCTCATGGCAATGAAGTCCCTGAGTACAGCACAACATCTCCATTCAGCTATCTCCAACTGTCAGGAAGTCCCCAGGAACTCCTGAGTCAGGGACACAATTCTGAGTAGATTTGAGGCAGTTCTTAATTGTACTGGGAGGTCAAACCATTCCTGCTGGCCACCAGGACTCGAGGCTGAAAACTGTTTTTTACCCAAGCCAGACACTCTTCAGTCATGGGTTGAATGCAGCCTGGTGGAAGCAAGGGTTCCAGCCCAAAGGTCTGTTCAAATGTTTCCATTTCATGTGGCTTGGTATTGTAGCATTCTTCCGTGGTTCTAACAAGTTGTACAAAATAGTGAAGCCAAAGCAGCATTCTTCCTTTAAAGTTTCAAAATTAAGAAAAATGGTTGTGGGGTTGGAAACTTGGGAGAGATGTGCTGTGGTTATCTGCTGGTCCAAGAATAAAATTCCTATGGCTTTGTACAGAAGCATGGAGTAGTTACCTATTAAAAAATAAAATAAAAAATAAATATTTCAAGTCGGGGTACCTTTTTAGTGGCAGCTGGACAATGTTTAGAGGGTTTGAGAGGCCACACATTTCCTTCTCGTGTGCCTCGGCGATTCCCGTAAGTGCAAGAAGTGCAAGTCAGATTCTCTGCCAGGGGAACTGGAGTGACAAGAGGAGCAGCATGCATAGCCTGGGGCTGGGCTTTGGAAGGAAGCACATCTTGGACATGGGAAGAGCTGGAATGCAGCTGTCCTGGCTGAAGTGTCAGCCACACAGGGCCTTTTGGGCCAGGACAAATTGGATGGTTACCTCTACAGCCAGAATATATTGCAGCATCCTCGAGGGCACCCAAACTGCCTTGAAAACCTGGAGCTGGGCTGGTTGTAACCTCAGTGATGGGTCTGGCAGGACATACCCTGGAAATGGTCATGTTTTGAGCAGGAGGGATTCAGTGGCTTCTAGTTGCTTTACCCAGAAGGAAGAGGCCAGACTCTTATCTTTTTGGAATAAAGGAGGTTACACATTAGTTCCCCATAAAGAGGGTGATCCATTTATATAGGGGGAATCTAGGCTCTCTATGGGATTGATAAATGACTCCGAGAATGAGTAAAAATAGCTGGAAAAAGCTTTTAAGTTTTGTTTAAATTTAACCATCAAAAATCAAAACATTAGAGGGTGTTTAGAGAAGTGCCTGAAACTTGGAGACCCTGAGAAGAACCAGAGAGGGAATCAAAGAGCCTGGAAAAAAAAAAGAAAAAAAGAAAAAAAGAAAAAAAAAAAAGGCGAGGGAAAGAGAGAGAGAGATTAAGATTAAACAAACCCGTCTGTATAAAGCTTATCAGCTGAGGTCCTGTTCCATTGACATCAACTGGATGAATATTAGGGCCTCGAGATGTTACTGGGAGGGAGCTCAAAAAATCTGTGTGTTTTGGGTTGGCTGGAGAATTCTCAGCCAGACTGGGTGATGTGGCAGAGCCTGCTCTGGATGAAGAGGTAAAGTGGTGCTGCCTGTGGAGGAAGGGAGAAATTATAAAGGCCCCAACCATCTACGTGTGGTAAAACTGAATAATGGAGTGGCCAAGGGGAACGGAGTTCCTGGCAAAGTCTGGAGTATTTATGAGAATCCAAGTAGGAGTTTGGAGCATTAATATTTATTGCAGTGCTGTCAGTTGTCAGTGCTGAGAGATCTTCACTTCTGCCATGACAACTTGTTTTTGTTCCAGTGGCCGTAACTCAACCTGCTGTGAGGTTCCCCTGCCTCCCTGGTTCCCAAGTCACACATGGTGGCTGGTTAACTTGTTCAGCACTGGCTGCTCAGCTTCAGTCTTGCAGCTGATTTGGGTGAAGAACAGATTTTGGCTGCTACAGAGCCTCTTGCTGAGACAGAGTTTCTCCTTCCTCATAGCTCCCTCTAAGTGATTCCCAGAGGTGCCAAAGAAAATAATGATAATGTTAAGAAACAAGGACAGTTTGACTGTTAGGAGATTTATTGCACTCATTTTCTTTCTTGTGTAAAATTATTAAAAAAGAACACAAGTTTGTTTTGTTTAGCTTTTTTTCTTTTTTTCTAATTTTAGTGTGATTCCTTTTGTTATCAGTGCTAATGCTGACCACTGGAACCTCTGGGCAGGCAGTGCTTCTTTCATGCAAGGTCCTGAGCTAGATTTCCTTGACTCCAAGATCAAACCCTCAGGCTGAGCAGTAAGGAATTCCTGCAAAGATTTGCATGTGCTTCATCTTACATGCTGGGCCCAGCTGTTGAGCCTGGTGATGGCAAGGAGCCCTCTTTCTCCTCTGCATGGGATTTGCAGGCTGCCAGACACTGCACAAGGGAAGAGCAGATGTGGCCGGCCTGTTTCTCCTCTTCCCTCGCGGAGCGGGGAGGGACTGGTGCTGCAGCTCCACCCTCCATAGCATGCCAGCACTGCTGAGCCAGTGAAGGGAGCGGGAAGTTCTCTGCTAAGAAATCTGCACTGACCCAATACACATCATTTCACAAAGGACTTGTCCCTTTCCACCTTTTCCTGCTTGCCTTGCTTGTGTCTTGGTGCAGTGCCCTGCGCGTGGGCTTTGTCGTGGAGTGCCTGTTCCATCCTCTGTTGGACTGGAAAATGCTCCTCGTGGTGTGTGATATTCCAGATGTGTGTCCATCTTCACAGGGCCAGCAGCTGGGTCTGTGCAGGGCTGTTACACACCGCAGGTCTCTGCTGTGCGCTCTTCTACAAGCACAATTTATCCCAGAGAACCAAAGAGGCAACAACGCCAAGAAGACATCAGATAATCTGAAATGGATCTACCTTTATGAGAAGACCAGTGTAGGATATGCAGAGGAAAGAACTCCAAAAGTAATTCCTCATTTCTCATCTAATGGCTTTAATTAACCTGAACAGTTATGCTCTGGAGCCGTGTGTACTTCAGGGACCAGCTCGATGGCACTCTTCCTGCTGCTAGGAGAGTGGGAGCATGACAGTTCAGTTATTGCTGTGCATTGTTAATATGGTTGATCTTGGTCCTGCTCCAAGAGAACCACTAAGCAATCATGGAAAATGAAGGGTAACACATTTTTAGAAGTATTCTGGATAATTTTGGCTATAAAACAGGCTGCATAATCTTGGCAAAAAGTGGATGAATTCATTATCTGCAAATAGTGGAAAATATTATAAATGGCAGTAAATGAAATAAATGGGTGTTTCCACTGTAATATGCTATTCTCTGAGCCACCCAGAAAGAATACAGCTTGGTTTACTGGGTGGGTAGTCCTAGATGAAGTGAAAGATCATGTTCGTATGCTCAAATACTTGTTTGGGAGTGAAATATTTTATGCCTTTGTTGCAGAGGGAAATCTATACATTTTACATTTAAGAGGCCATATTTTATGGCCACATATGGATGCTGGAGTGGAGTTAAAGTTCTGTATGTGCTGTATATCTGTTTGCATTCCTCAGCTAACCACATTTTCATTTGCACTACTACACCTTAAGGGTTTGGAGAGCTCAGTGACTCGCTCTAATGGAAAGTCACCGACCCTCCTTATACGAAGAAATTGATCTTCTGAATGTTTTGAATTTGTTTATGGGCCAACACTCTTGCTGTGAACACATGGAATTAAAGTCCTGGCAACTTGTAGTAGAAAAACAATTGGTGTCCATTAACATACAGGATCTGGCTCTATGTTCTTCATTCCCACTTGTTTGGTCTCAGGATATATCCTCTTTTTTTAGACTCCCTTCATTATAAAACCCATGTGTATCTTTGAGCTTGTGAGTAGTCCCAGCATCATTTGTAGGCCTGAGGTTACTCCTGTCTGAGGGTGCTTTGCTGGATAAGAAGCTCATCCTGCCTCATTTAGGCCAAATGGCCTTTCCCTTTGGCAGCAGTGGCAGCAGCCGTGGAGGGAGGCTGCGGCCATGGGATGAAAGCCCTGGGCTTTGTTCAGGAAAAGCAATCCCACATTGTGTCATTCTTCTCAGCAAGGTCAAGGTCTACCTGCTCACCTCCAAATGCCACTGGGTAGCCCCAATGGCTTTAGCGGGAGCCAGCACCAAGGGTGTATGCGTTGGCTGTGCCATATTTTGGTTATTAACACCCAGAGCCTTTATCAAACAGCCCTTGGTTTTCTCCTTTGGCCTTGCAGTCAGGTACAACGACAAGGTGACCACTTCTGTTGATTAAAGGGTTGTTTTGTTATACTATTTGAAGGTTGTTATTTTTATTTCTTAATCAGGTGGTTACTGTTCCAGTTGATAGTTCTGCTTCCTCCTGTGTTGCTTAAAGAAGAGTTGTCCCATGGTGCCTGTATAATACCTGTTAAGAAAGGCGTTTCCTCATGTACTTGGATAAGATCATGGACATGGCCACAGCAGATGAGCCACCCCTTTTCCCAGGAGCAAATTCTATTACAATTTACTGGTTTGCAAAGAAAAAATTGCACACAGAAACAAACAACTGTCTGCACCCATGGTCACATCTGGCTCTTTATAGACATACATATACTTTTATATGTGCATATGTATATGTACATATATATATTATAAGTTTGTGCACATGTATATTTGAGAGTGTATATCTAGGTGATTTTAATTAAGTAAGCTTAAGAAGCTCTCACTGGCTTCAGAGTTATTACTAGCTCTACTGGTATTTTCACTTCAAGGATGGTTTAAATGTATGGACACTGCTTGTATAAATTTATGTACTGTGCTATGCATGGATAGATCTCTGTTCTCATGCCATGTCTGCTTTTGCAACCTCAGTTCTGCATTTATAAACAGCTGCACTCATAATCCTGCAAGTACAAATAATTGCGAGTAAAGAGGTGAGCATTTATAGATGGCCTTTTCAAAGGAGTCTCAGGGAGTTAAGTGCCCAAATCTCATTGAATTTGGTTACCTAATTCCTGTGGCTTCTTTGAAAATTCCAGCCTTAATTAACTAATTCAATCAACTATCTGTGAACCAAGTGGAGACATAACATGCTAAATCCAGTCAGTTTGGGTTGCACAGGAGCTACCTGAACACTCTTCAACTAAACTTTAAAGGTTTCATTGTTGGCAAACATTATCCAGTAATTTCAGTGAAACAAACTGCAATGCGTAACTTCAGCGTTGCTATCCACCCTCTTTTTTAGTGTGGCTCTCCAGGTCTTTGCTTTGTGTTTAGACTTGCTAACCAGGGTGGATGGTAACTTCACAGGCTTTCTTCAGGCATCATCTCCACCTTTAGATGCTCCTGGGAATTCTTATTGAGACTACAGGAATGATAGCTCCTGTGAAAGTTCCCACGCTGGACAAACACTGAGCCATATCAGTGGCACTTTGTGGTCTGTGACTTGGTGGCACCTTCATCCATAGGGAGACTTTTGTGTTTAAGTAGATTGGTGTTCAGGGAAAAAGCAAACAGCAAACAAAGAAAAAACATGGAATGACAAGCTTTTGAATCTGCACATTACCCTTGACCAGTACTTACTTCTATTCCATAATAGCTTTGCCTTCTTTTTTTTTTTAATCCATGTTTCAGAAAACTTTGATGTGGTTTTTTTTTTTAAATTTTCTTCTTTGAAAGCCTATTTTGCTAAGTATGGAAAGCCACAGTTTTAACAGTTCCCCTGTTTGTTCAGAAATAGTATCATTCATATTTGGCATCAGAAGGAAGACTACACTGAAGCCCAAATTTACTCCTATTAAATTAAACCTAATTGAAAAAAGGCAAAGATTCATTAACTAGTTAAACGAACGGTATTAAATTTACTCTTTTATTTAAGAGAAAAAAGAAGACTTCTTTAACTGAAGAAACTTAAGGGGAAGAGTAGCTATTAAAACATGTGATGGAAGAAGTACATGTTGTTGAAAACTTAGGAAGAAACCACAGACATGTATAACAATAAAAGAAATGTACCTTCTTGGTTATTTCTCTTCTCTGTTATTGTGTCAGATGTTTCTGATTTGAATAAGAGCTTCCCTTCATGTCCCTGAGCTTCTCCTTCCATTTGACTTTACATTGAAGTCATAAACCTGTTGTCATGGGAACAACTGTGACATCACAGATGGAGCGTTAACTTCACCACAGGGCAAAATAAATGAATGTGATGGCCTGCTAGGAGAGAGAACCTTTGTTTGAACCAAAAGCCAAGCTTATCCGAATCCTGGCCTGGAGCCCAGTACCCCCAGAGCCTTCAGTGGGATCCCAGCCCTGTGTTGTAGGCACAGAACAAACCCTGCCTTGTAGCAGAGACCCTCCCTTGGAGCTGATGGTCTCTGTGGACAGGACACAACACAGAAGAAAGGAGGCATTATCAGCTGGGCTTCAAGATTGGAAAACTAGGGAAGAGAGAGAATAAGCAACTTTACCTCAGGTCACAGAGAGGATTTGAGGCAGAGCCCAGAACTGTGCTCCGATAACTCAGCAGGAGCTGCTGGAGATGCTGAAATGCAGGAGTCAGAGCCTGTTTCTACATATCAGTTCTTGGAAGTCTTTCCCAAGCTCTCTTCAAAACTGACAAAATATGCAAAAGGCAATAGAGCTTGGGACAAGTTGAAACATTGCTACAAGCCTTTCAAACAGTTCAAAATATCTTTGCCCTCTAGGAAAGTTTGTTTTAGGAATCTTCATCACCACATGTGGGGTGAACATGGCAGCATTCCCATGTTTTTCCATGGGCCCAGGATTCCATCTGTGGCTTTTAAGGAGCAACAACCAACACCTTGAGTTGCATTCAAATGTAAAGAAGGAGCAGATCTGTTACAGAGCATAAATATAGCAGCTGTTATGGCCAAGCTGGCCAACTGAATGCTCTCAGCAATTCCTGTGTTTTGCTGGCACTTTGTTAATGACCTCAAGAAGTTCATCTCAATCTTTGATTGCCACTGCTATAAAGGGGTGGCGTTGACCCCTCACAGGTTTCACGTGTCACAGGTGGCCTGTACTGAGGATAGGCACAAGCAGTGGAATACTCTGAAGTAGCATAAACTCTGCTTGTTCCATATTTTCAGTCAGAAATCACTGTTTGGATATTGGCCCACCAGCTTGTCCAGCTTCTGGGTTGTAGCTGACTGAGGTATTTGGTCAGATGCTCCACTGGGATCAGCATAAGGGCAGTGACCCCACTGAATAAGGTATTTTTACCCACCATCCTGCCCCCACAGACACACAAAGCCTGCAGCTTTGCAGGAGTTAGGTGGAAGGGTGCCACGCCACACCCGTGGAACTGAACTTCTGTTGACTTTAATGAGAGCTGTGTTGGCTAAATCCCACGCAACTCTCAAACTGGAGGGGTTAAATCCATTTTGCTCTTGCCTGTTAGTCTGTGGTTGAGAAAAACAAAACTGCCATGTGTTTTAAATTGTTTTAACTGATAAGTCTGGCCAGCAATTGAGAGTAAATCACAGTATCAGTGCACACCCACAACCTAGCTTGATATACGTCTACATTTTAAAGTGCCTTCAGTGAGTCATGAGAACAGTTTTAATTAAAAGGATTGGAAGTGTCAGAAATTTCTTAAATCTTTTACAGAAAAAAGATGCCTCCGCTACACTTCTGTGGGTAATAAACAACTGTGATTTGTGTAATGAAATTTGAAGGAGAGCTTACCTTCTGCAGTGTAATTTTCTGCTTTAAATGCTTAAGTTTTATTAAGATACTGAAAATATAAACCTGGTATTCTTATCCCAGTAATTGTTTTATCATCTTAAGTTATCAATCTTTGTGACTGCAAGAGCCCTTATATTAGAAGAGGCTTGTGCAACAACATGACAGAAAACTAAAGGCACGTCGAAAAATGCAATCAGAGTATCACAGTACATCAGGCCAAACCACATGTTCATTAATCTAGCAAAAGTCCTTAGGAAGGTGTGTACAGCACTGAATTGGTGAAAGCTGGAAAGTCATGTTAATTCTTGATCAAACAAAATGGTGGCTGGAATAAAATCCTATTGTTTAAGCTCTAAATTCTCAGTGGAGTCACCTTGTCAAAATACGGTAGTCAGATTTGTCATGAAGTGTCAAATGGTGAAAAGTATCAATCAAAAAGCCCAATGAATAGAATAAAAGCATGGTGTTATTAGACAATCAGTAGAAAAGGGAAAGAAATTTATTAAAAACTAGTACACATGTGCAAAACTGAGTTTGAGTTGAGTGGTATACACAATTTGTTTGTATTTGGGTTCTGCAACATTTAGTGCCTGGAGTTTGCCAGGGAAAATACTTATCAGAAGGAAATAAAACTGAAAATTTTATTTTGTAAATTAAAAATTTCAAACTAAAAAATCTGAACCAAAATCCAGCCAGCACATCTATTTGATTTTAATATTCCACATGTGGTGTTTTCAACTTAAATACAGATTGCTTATCTATGTGGACAAAACGGATCTCTAGAATTAGAATGGATCAGGACAACATTATACGAGAAATACTGAACTTCCAGGCTTAATAGGAAATATCTGACTGTAAAGACAAGGGTGAGTCCTCTGTGGGAATTAAACCGCTCCATGTTGCTGCAATTGAGACTTTATCAGTTCCTCAGGAGTATCTGATGCTGACCTCTCCTAGAGACAATATATGATGCCAAGCAGATTGGGTCAAATCCTTACAGGGCAGCTGTACCGTTCTTAAATAATTCCCTCTGGAAACAAACACCGTCCCAGGTAATTCTGGTCATTGCCAGCTACTGGTGAAGTAAGGTGAGGTACTGCAATAAAGTGTTTGTCAGAGAAACTTAGAAATTTCCACATCCTAATGAGAAAGATGCATTAAAAATTGGAAACAAACACCATGTGAAAGTTTAAAGGGAGAGACACTATTATGAATTTATTTGCTCGTCTCTAATTAAGACTTACTTTTTCCTGCAGCAATGATTCTTTCTTTAACAGGCATAATCATTGTACTGTGTAATGCATTTTCTAGGGTGTGGTGATATTCCTTGTCAGCCAGAAGAGCAGTGCTAGCATGAGCAGCCACCTAACACTGTTGGAACTAGTAAAGAGTTGTGTGCTCTCCACTCCTTATACGACCTGCAAAACTGTGTGAAAGATCAGCATAAAGAAATACTGAAACAGTTCAAAGGGGAAATCTGTTTTGGTTGTGCTGGCTTTTGGGAAATGTAGCTTTTTTTTTTTTTTTTCCTGGAAAGCTGGACTGATTATACACCCACATCTCTGTAGCCAGCCCTTCAGACCAAACATTTTCTCTATGTGCCTGTCCCCAAAGTATGTTAATTTTATTACTAAAGTTAAAAAGATATGTCTCAACTTAAGGGATTTTGCAATCAGTTCCTATAGAAGCATCTGTGGACTGGACATAAATGAGAACATTGCCAGTTGGACGGAGGAAAGGAGAGTGGGGAAATATTTCTGCTGTGTTGAGAGCAGTTCTCCTCTGCTCAATTTCTTTTCCTAGTCTTTTCAGATGAACTAGAGGACTCTCCGTATTTCATCATTAGTGTGTACTGAGGAGAAGGATTCTCTGGAAATTGAACATTTTTGCTAAAAAATCTTCAGTGGCTCGGAGCATCTAACGGCAATGTTCATGAAAGACAAATCATGGTGAAAGACAAAACTGACCTGTCAAAAGCAGGAAACTCATCTCTTGTATGCAAGTGATTGTCCTGACAGGTATGATGTCCATGATGTCCAACCCAAAGGTTATGATTTTTGTCAGAAAAGCAGTGTACTTCTATTGTGCTGTCTAAGGACCTTATCATGTAGGACTGTGCAGTAACAGCAGCTGAGACCAGGCAGTTATTAGGTACAGCTTCAGATCTTGGATTTGCACATAGCCACAAGAAAGCCATTTTTATTTTTGTTTGCCATTTTCTGAAATGGAAGCAAGCATTGCATTACCAGCTTCTTGCTGGTGCCACAGATTTATCTTGGTTCATCCTGGGGTTATAAGGCCCCACCTAGGAGATCTGGCCTATAGCCAGTGCTAGAGGGGAGCTGTAGAGCAAACCTCATGATCCTTCTTGAGGTGCTTTTTTTCCTTTGCAAGCAGAGGGTCAAGAAAAAAAACCCTTGAAAACCCCCCAAAAATGTGTTGAAGGCTGATTTGGGCCGTCAAAAGTTACCTGATGGCTCAAAGGCAGCAATTTTCAAAATATGGATCCTGAGAGGAAGTCCTGTGGTTTTAGTCCCATGCAGAAAAGTGATCTGGTAAATGACACTTGGAGGGAAGAATGAACAGAACATTTTAAAAAGCCATACTGGATGTCTTGACTCTCAGGAAGAAACTTTAGGTCCTGTGAATAAGCTTGGCTGACTTTAACTGTTTTGCTAAATAAGAGAACTAAACAGAGGGGCTAAAATTCTTCGGCTTTCAGATTGGCATACAATTTTAAAGAGTAATTTGGCTCTGTCTTCTTTTACAGGCAAAAGAGTGGCTGCTGTCACATTCAAATGCTGTTTTTAAGAAACATGGAATAACTCAATTTATCTCCTTTTCATTGCTTTTTAAACAAAACCAGTTTCATATGGTTTTTGAGCTGAATGAGCTGGAGTGAGTCAGTAAAGACTGATTGTGTTTTGACTACTACAATCTGTATGGACACACTGCAGCGTGGGGAGCTTGGTTAGTTTGGGTTTAAAGACTCTTGGAATTTTTCAAGGTAAGAAAGGATGTAATTTGGAAGTATTACTGCTTTTGACTGGCACCCAGTTTGGACATTTCTAATACAAAATCAAAGTATCTGCATATAGTTTTGTTCACCAATATGTATTTAAAATGCACACTGCCTTTCCTATGAAATAGTTTTCATGTGTAGAAAGTCCCTAACAGGTTGTGAGTCAAAAAAACCCAAACACCCTGGAAGATTTGTTTCCTCATTTGATACTGTATAGAAGTAAGGAATTAGTTAAACACATAATGAAAAACTTAGCAATCGACCCCACAACAGTCAAGCTTTATACCCCAAATAGCAACAAAAACCAGTGAATTCCACAATAAGGACTGATCAGTTATCATTTGTGTTTTATTCTTTTGACAAATGCACGATTCAGGGATGGATGGCTGTTGCGCCAGGAGCAATTACCTGTGCAGGCATGGGAAACCCTTCTTCTTGGAAGTCAGATTATCATTTCAGTCTTCCCATGAAGAGAAGCCTTTGCTGCATATTCTCAGAGCTGGGATGGGGAGGATCAGGTGACAGTTCCCTCTGTTGACACAGATCCTTGGACATGTCATTTAAGGGCTGTCTGGAAGCTGCTTTACATGAATGTAAATCAGGAATTGCCTCCAATGAAACACAGGAAGCAAGTGCTGTATAAACAGCCAGTCTTTTTCTCCTACATCGATTTTCTGTCTGTAAAGTGGGGGGTATTCATGTTTCTTTTCTTCAATGGGTTCTTGATTGCTTGTGCAGAAGGGAAATGCTATGGTGATAATCTTCAAAACAAAGCCTACAGCCATTTCCACTTTTTTTTGTTATCATGATAATGGACTTATTTCATTACTTTGTATAATGAGAAGTTTCCCCTGGCTGTTTTAGCCATAATTAATCACAACATTTCTGGCTTATAAGCCACTTCCTTCAGATGTTTCGCTGTTCATTATTGCCCTTTAGCCAATTCCATACAATGTTTTAAATTCTGGGTAAGTCAATGATTTTTTTGTTTAGCTAAAGGTATGCTTAGACCAACGCCCTGAACTCCACGGAGACACCATCCCAAATTAATTCTCCAGGTTGCAGCTGCATGATCTTGCTAAAGAAGTGAGTAATATTTTGACATTTAATATTAAATGAGTTATCTTTGAAAAATGCTTCCCTGCCCCTGGTGTACCTCAGGCAAATGGAAACATGCTTAACGTGCATAATGAAACCTTGGTAATGGAAAAAATGGGGAGCTGAGATGATCTATCAGCATCTAGAATCTCCAGGACATAAAAACTGATGGTGAAATGATGGCGAGGTTAAAACATAAAGGAATCAAATTGATTGCACTTAAGTGGAGCCCCCTTAACAATACTGCTGTAATTATTCTTAATCCCCTGCAAGTCTATTAAAAAAATTTGGCAAGTGTTTGATTTTTCAGCTTCGGAAATTAGTTAGTGATAATTTTCAGTGGTACTGAGCATGTTAGATTTTCCAGCAACAGACTTAGGAGAGAATTTTGCACTCCTCAATTCCTTTTCCTCCAAAGAGGACTCCCTATTCCTGGAATAATCTTTTCCTACTTTTGCCACCAAATTGTACCTTTAATTCCAAAATTTACGTTTAATTAAATTTTAATGAAAAAAATATAAAATTAAATCAATCTGCTAATGTTGCTTAGGAGTTTTCTGGAGCTGCAAGCCCTGAGGTTATGGTAGGAAGAGTTTGAACCTCATTGCTAATCTGCCAAGTCTATGCTTGGCTTAAAAGGCAGAGGTGAGGGGAAGAGCAGAGATCTGAAGTAAGCGTATAAATAATTTTTCTGAAACACAAAACATCATCACTCCTTGAGGACATTTTGCATAACTCACTAATTGTGAGCAATTCAGCTTTCCCAAGCCCTTGCCAACGAAGCCTTTATGCCACCCTGTGCCCTCCTTTTCGCATCTATATCTGGCTCTATCTGCACCCATCAGTGCCCTGCTTCCGGTGAAGAGCGTTATTGCATGTGCATGTGCCTGACTCAGAAACCTGTGATCTCGCTGTCATTAGCAACTCTCCCGACAGAACAACTGACTCATCTTTTCAAAAATGTCTCTATCAGAATATCTGAAATTGTCACAGGCATCTTAAAGATGTTTAGGAGGTGCCAAATCAGCTTTAGCAGACCGGGTGGATCTAATGCCCATTGTTTTCCTGAGTGGTTGTGATTGTTGACTGCTAAACCACTTGGGGCCATTAGGGAGTTCATCTCTTCCTCTTCAGCTACTCTGTGCTAGATAATTTTCCCTCAGGTAAATTGATTGCCAATCAATTTGAGGTAATTCAGACAGTTGTAGTGACTACTCCCCAGATGCTTTTTCAAAGCTGCAAATATTTACTGTTTGCCCTGATTGTCCAAGAGGCAAGCAGCGAGTGTAAGATGGAAACAGCACCACACAGGAAGTCTTCCAAGTAAAGGATGTTTTCAGCAGGGAGGAAGAGTAGATGGTGTAAAACACCACAGATCATGAAAAGGATAGTCACCATCAAATAGGAATCTGCTTAGTCTGTTCCATGTTTGAACTCTTCTGATTAATGTCACAGAAAGAAAGCAAAAACATTCTCAAATTCTTCCTATTAACAGAAAACTGCCTTGCTGAGACACACTTTTATCCAGAATATTGGAAGTAAAGCACTATTTAGCGTGTCAAATGTATAATGTCTTCAATATTAGTCTAAACAGGGAAAAAAAGCTGACTGAGTGCAAAATTAACATAGTGGGGGAATCATGGATTATAGTAGTCTGGAAATAAAAGAATTATATAGAATAGCGAGTAAACTGCTTGAGTTACAGGCCTGGGACTGTTCATTTTAATAACAACAACAAAATTTGAAAAGTTCTGGAAGGATCAGACCATTGGAGGTCCTCGTGGAGGACAACCTAGAGCGCTTCACTGCTCATGTTATGGCCCAGTGGAACGAACATAACATTGTCAGGGGCAGCTGGAGCCTCTCAAAGAGCAGAGGGGACACCATGGCATGGGGGAAAGGACTTGCACTGCCCCTGCATGCCCTGTCCCTCAGGTTGGACAGCCAGGCTTCCAGTGCTGCCAGTGCCTCCAACTTTGAGAGCCACTCTGGAGTTTCAGGTGAATCTGGCAGAGTGGAAATATTCTGGCAGACTCACTGAGAGCACTGAAAACAAACTGGGTCACTCAGGCTCTTAATTTAAAGTGTAATTAATTTGTGAATGGGAATGTGTGCCCACGTCCAGACTCCACAGCTGCTGAATCCTGCTCAAGTCCCACTTCTTTGGCAATCCCTGTGAGAAAGGAATGAGCTAACAGAAACAAACTGGATGCTAGATAAGACCAACAGTGAGGAATGCATATTCTGTGTTACACAGTGCCCAATACACTGCTGGCACATTGCAAAAGAACTAACACATCTCCAGGTTACTCCATTCAAAATAAAAACAAAATAGGAGAGGACATTATTTGCTTCAGTACTGGTCAATATGAAAATAATTTCAGTTTCTAATTCTGATTTTATTTCTGAGCTCAAGGATTAAGTGGGCTTTAGGAATTTAATTTTATGCTAACTCAAGCTTGTGTTGCTTATCTTAGGACAGGTTTGTTGTGGAATCTCTTTTTACTTTGTGATGGAAGATGGAGTTAGTAGGACAGCAGCAGTGTGCAGAGAAAGAAGGAGGCTTTCCCCTCCAGAATTCACTGCTTAAGGGGAAAGCAGTTTTTAGCAGGGCTGAGGACAGGACACTGCATCATTCAGAAGCAAACAGACCATTAGACTCCCTAAGCCACCTTTGAAGCAATGCAGTACTGCTGGGTAATGCAGCTTGACACAAAAATCAGGGCTGATTCAATAGATGGAAATCAAACATCAGACCTGAGCTGATGGATGCAGCCTATAACTCTGCCACAGATTATTTTCAGCCATTTTTTTAATTTTGATTTGCTTTGAAAAGTCTGATAGAAATGGTGAGGATACCCACAGTGCATCTTGTGTTTGGCCTGTAGGTTCATGCTTCGTGACAATTTCAGTGGTAATAATTGGATGCCAAACCTTGGATCTAGAAAATTGCGTAATCCTTTTTTGGTGAGAACAGCCTAAACTGATCTCTGGGCCTGCTTCATAATTATCCTGCCAGTTAAAATTGCAGTAAACTTCCCCCTGCTGCAGCAGCAGTGTCCAGGGGTCATTTTCAAGGAACCCCCTCATTTTCATAGTTAAAAGACAACTGTATCAGGACAATGTGCTTTCTTCCCACCCCAGCAGGAAAATTCTGCCCCACCATCCCAATAGCACCTCAAACGCCAGTGTGCTAATTGTGCTCGGTGCTGGCTTTTAATGGTTTTGCTTCCACACCATGTCTTGCACTGCCAGACTCTCCAGGCCCTGTGCTGAGTGAAGCCTAAATCCCCTCATGGATGTGAGCAGTCTCCATTCTCCAGGGTGATGTAAGGCCCAGGGTCAGGTGATGCAGATTGGGTGTTTGCGCTCCACGGAAAATCATCTGTGGCGTGGCCGAGACATGTCGTGGTGTGCTCTATATCATTAACTCAAGAAAATTCACTGAGGCCTGACAGCATTTCAGACTCATCTTTTCAATGGTGGATTCCTTCCTCTTGTCTTCACTAAGCCTCTGCTGCAATGCTATTATTGGGTGAGTGAGTAATGGCAGCAGTTGATTCAACATAATACCAAATCAGGAGCACAAGGTTTTCGTTTACCAGTTGCTTCATGTGTTCCTGGTACAGCTAAGCATGGTTATCCCTTGCTTTTCATCATGTGAAGAGTGACATGTGCCTGGAAGGAGAAGGACTCAAATGCTGAGGTATAAAAGCTGGTGCAGGAGCATCTTCATTAAGATCAATTCGATTAAAATAAATTTCGCCTAAAATTGTTGCAGAGAGCAAACATGCAGGAAACATGATCAAAAAATGTTTCTTGAACATTTTATTTTTCTTTCCCTAATGAAAACCCTCATGAGTTTTGCAATCCTGGAGATTCATCAAAATACAACAATTGAGGCTTTGGCATTTTGAGGGGAATTTATTTTCTGATTTTTAGCAAGCACATCAATTTGAGAAGTGGCAGAGGGTTTTGTTAAGTATTTTGATATTAATACATGGGTATATTAATGTGTGGGCTTATTTGCTTAAGTCCAACAGGGAGAAAATTCTCCACCCCTCATTGTATCTTG
Organism: Chamaea fasciata; assembly: GCF_029207755.1. Taxonomy (NCBI): domain Eukaryota; kingdom Metazoa; phylum Chordata; class Aves; order Passeriformes; family Sylviidae; genus Chamaea; species Chamaea fasciata. The sequence goes on along the minus strand of NW_027094088.1, from coordinate 6,380,636 downwards.
ATTTAAGAAGTGGGCATATGGTCAATGATTTAGGTGGCACTTGTGACACAAAACAAACATTGACTCTTATAGATAGAAACAAGTACTGATTTACTTATTTCAGCTCCACATAAGAAAGAGCAGACTTCCAGTGTGTGCTGTCGGAACTCGTCTGTCGTGTGCAATTCCCTCATTGCTCCAGCAATCCTAAGGCTGCTGCTTTTGGATCTTCACCTTCTGGTGACACAAATCTCTTTTTTAGAGGTGAAGGAATGGATGCCTCTCTGCTTCGTATTTTGCTAACTGAACCAAACTATTAGAAAATAATTTGATTGAACAGGAACTGAAGCAGACATTTTCCATGTCTTTCAAGAATATGCAAACCTCCCAAATTACATCCATATTTTGGCATGAAGTGGAATATATATTTTGGATTAAAGTATGATTTTACCCTCCACATTCTTTTTGTTCTAAGAATATTTTGAGACAAAAGGTAGTGTTTTGAAATGAAAATACATTGACATTTCATTACTTTGTTTTTTTCATAAGTATGGCTAAATGAAATATTTTGGCATTTCTGGACTAGATCTTCTAATTTTGAAAATATTTTCCTCTGGTGAATCCAATGAATATTCTGAAAAAAACCTTTTTGGATAGTTATATTCCTTTTAATAATCTCTATTCAAAATCATGCAGTCAAAATTTTAAACATTTGAAAATTATTCTGAGTCACTGAGGCATTACAATGGAATAGTAGCTTAATACTCAATTGTTTGAAAAGAAAATAATATGTAAAGTCATTTAAAAATATGTAATAGGAAAAAATGGAAATTAGAAGCATCTGAGAAAAAAAAAAAAGAGATTTTCAGTGAAAACTTATCCAGCTTTCAGGAGGAAAATTGTACCAAGTGTAATCACTCGAGGTAGCTTTACTTTCAGGTGTGGAGAGCAGTGAGGGGCAGAGGCCCAAGCTGGACGTGGCTTGCCCCCTGCTTTAGGTTACATTATGCCAGGAGCTGTTTGTGGTGCTCACTAGTTGCTGTCAGCTCAGGAAATATCCAGGCAAGGTGTGCCTCTGATGGTGGCCTGTCACCTCCCAGTCACTGAGGGCCCCGAGCCCCTGCCAGAAGGGCAGAGTCGGATCAATAGAACCGAATCTTCAGGTCCATTGCAATACCATTCTTAAGTAACAATAGTATTTCATGGCTTAGAGGCTCTGGGTAGATCCTGACTGAAATCCATAGTTTCCCCTTGGCCTCCACATTGATCCTGACACATCAGATGGATGGAACCTGGCCCATCTTCTTCTGAAGGACTTATTTCGAAGTCCTGGCCAAGGACTGACATCATTTCAGGAAGCTGTTGGTTATGCTCCTTTGTATTTTAGCTGTGTTTTGGGGCTTGTGTAGATGTGAGCATTGGTTGTCACGTATCTTTGGTGCATTTTCTCCCATATTTGTTTTGCAGGGTAAAGTTCTCTTGTTAATTCCCATTCTGCAAAAGGTGGGAGAAGATGTGGTGGGACACGGTGCAGGAGTTGGGGTTTGCACCCAAACTTTGACAGTTCCCAGGCTTTTGTAGCTCAGGCTCCAGGAGTCGCTCCTTGGACAAAACAAGCAGATTTGTTAATAGTCACAGAATCGTGGAATGGTTTGGGATGGAGGGGACCCTAAAGATCATCTCATTCCAGTGCCCCTGCCGGGTACAGACAAGGTTACTCAGAGCTCCATCCCATCTGGCCTTGAAAACATCCAGGGATGTGGCATCCACAGCTGCTCTGGGAAATCTGTTTAATTCTGTCCCTCCTTGTCCTATCACTATCTGCATTTGTAAAAAGTTGCTCTTCCTCTTTTTCTTAGGTCCTCCTTGAGTATGGGAAGGTGCTCTAGGGTGTCCCCAGAGCCTTCCCTTCTGCAGGCTGAACCACCTCATCTCTCTCTGCCTGTCTCTGCAGGAGTTATTACCAGTGTGGAGGGAACCTGGGCTGAGACAGGGCTCGAGGAACTGGCACAATAGCACTACGTCTTGCCTGAGCAAACTAATAAATGCCATTGTGGGAAAAATATTATGAAGGCAATTGCTGTACCTGCTCATTAGGTGTGTGTGTGGGAAGCCGGGGCAGGCAGAGGGCTGGGTGTGACAGGAGGCTGCCAGGGCAGACACTCAAGGCCAATGGCAGCAGAGAGGGGAAAAGCAGGTGCAGCCCTAAAGGCTGAGAGATGTGACTCTGGCACTCTTGAGAGGCAGGCAGCCTTGAAAGGAGCAAGAGGGAAGAGTTAAGATCAAGCAACATTGGCAGGAAATTCACCCTGAGGGCCAAACACGCAGCAGTGGAGGTGGGGGTGGCACAGACATGTTTATCTCTACCTTCCCCTCCCATCCCATACAGTCACTGCATGTTAAAGGTATAAACAAATCTATTCAGACTGAAATAGGTTTTTTTTTTTTCCATCCTGAAATGGGGATGGCTTTTGTTAATTTTTTAAAATGGTAACAAGGAAGAAAAAGTCACGTACAGGGACATTTGGCCCACTCTGATTTTTTTTTTTAAACTCCTTTTGCTTGTGGAAAGCTCTTGCAAACTAATAAAAGCCATGACCTCCTCAAGGGACTTTCATTAACACCCTTTTACCTTTACTGCACTGCTTTATAATATCTCTCCCCAGAATTTTCCGAATGATTTAGGGTCCTGACCCAAAGCCAGTGGGAAGAGTCATATCAGCTTCTGTGAATTAGGTCCTTAGAGTCCTTTGCACAGCTGCCAACTCACTAAAGAGGGTGTAATATGCAGTCTAATAAGCTACTTAAAAAACATAATGTGAGCATAATTCTCCACTTCATTACATTGGTTTTACACGTCACTAAAGCCAATACAGTTCCACTGGTGGAAAACCAGGGTCCTGGAATGGAGGCTCACCCCCTGTATGAGCTTTTAAAAACTGGTTTCAAAGATCAGAGGCAGTTAGTCTGTATCATATACTCGTGCTGGGCCTGATCCAAAGCTCACTGTGCTGCACTGGAGTTGTTCCATCAGGCCCTAGGGATATGTATGTCTATGTGCACAGATGTGTGGATGTCTCTGTGTCAATCTATCTGTGCAATTTATCTATTTTTACCATGCTCCTTGTTGCAGTGACTAAGAGCCTGGGTGACTGAGGTTAAGCAATATGTAAAGTCCCCAAAGCCTTGATCTAATATATACTTGCTGATCCTGTAATATAAAAATAAATGTGGGTTAGCCTATGATCCGTGGGACATATACATCCAAGCATGCAGAACACACACAGAAAGAGCAGGGCAGTTTTCCATCCAGTTGGACAGGTTGTCCCATTGGCAGGACATAGGAAACTACTGCCAAACAGGCATCACCCATTTTTTAATTCTTGGGCTCTGTTTTTATACGCTGCTGATGGATATTGGGTGAATTGCTCATTGTAAATCAATAATACTTCATCTTCAGATTAATGGGGAACTAAAACTGTTCCAAATAAATGTTTAAATGCTTAGCATTTTTTAAAAACCAAGCCTTTTATGAGGAATCCTTTTTATTTTCTTTTAGGCCAGAATGGTATAAAAACATTTAGGGATAACCTTGTGAATTGATGAAAAGGGAGAAAGCAAATGGACAAGTATGTGTTCAAGCTCTTTGCTCTATAATTTCAGCTGTACAGAACCATGTTGTGCAAAGAGAATCATAACAGTATGTAAGATGCACTATCTGGGTGAAAATTAATGCTCTTCAGAAGAGCAACCTTACTATTAAAGAACAGGGGTGTACTGTAGCTGTGGTTTTATCCCTGTGCTACAGATTGTGGGCTGGAAAAGATCTGTGGAAGCTGCAAGGAGGCAAAAAGTTTTCCTAATTTGCCTCTTAGTAGTTTCTGAGCCTGAAGTTTTGCTCACATAACAAATAAAAGGCAACTTCTGGGGTTTTTTTCCCCTAGTTTTGTACTGAGGAATTCTCTCTATGAAGTAATGAAAGATGAGCGTGAGAGATGGACTTAAAGTGAATGGGGCAGAAACAATTGATTTTTATAAAGAACAAATGTTTTCTCCTCCTGAGGATCTATGTGAAGTGAAATTGTGTGTCAAAAGTTGCAAAGCAATACAGTGGTCAGCAAACTGCAAACCTTTGCTGTTCATCAAACAAAGAAAAGTAATGAAAGGTTCTTAGAATTTCCTCTTTGCTGTGTGAGGAATGAAAATAGCCCAAAATAATGTGGTGGGTGAACTGTATACACCAGGCAATAAACTAAACTTCCTGTCTCTAACAAAAGGCTTCTCTTTATAAAGTGCCAGCACTTTTAACTGCAAAACATTGGTATCCAATTCTCCTTTAGCTCTTTAAGAATGTCTTTTGAGAAGTTTGCAATTTGGCATTTAAATTTTTGGGTATTTTTTTTTTAGAAACATAAGCTGCTGATAGATGAAGAGCATAAGCTGTACTGCTTGGAGTCCTGGATTCCAAATCTTTTGGAGAGCAAACCACTGTCAACCTTTGATCTATCTTGCAGACCCCCTGCACAACTGCATAGAAATGAATTTATGGATTTTGCTCTTTCATGTGTTTTTGTGGGCTGATTATGGACCTACTCAAGCACTCACATTCCATAGTTTGAGCTATATGAGCTTGGAAGCTCTTTTCCCCCCTCCTGATGGCACAAACAATTCATGTCTTTCTGTCAATCATGCAGACAATCATGTTTAGCTGCAAATCAGTTCTACTGTCTGTTGTCAAAAAACCCTCCACGTGATCTCTTTTATCAACTGCCTGTCAGTGTTGCTTTACTTTAATGATAGATTGACCTTTTTTCCTGAAGAAAATTAGAATTTAGTCTCATTTAGTAGGCTTCAGCTTGGTATTTTCTTGCACAGCTATTTTTTTTTTTTTTTTTTAAATTGAGTCTATATGAGGCTATGGTTTCCATGGCTGGAATAGATGGGACATGTCTTGTAGTTTCACTGACCTGTGGGGGAGAGAAGCTGAAAGCCTGTATGTGTTGTGTCTGGAATTGCTGAGGATCAGTTATTTTGTGGTTTTGTGTGTTGTTTGTTTGTTTGTTTGTTTTTCCTTGTGTGGTTTACACTGAAGCTGTGGGTTCTGTGCTGGCTGATGGGCTGAGCTGCAAAGAGGCAGACTGGGGTAGATCTGGGGCTGTGGGCAGGCTGGAATCAGCTTGGTCTGGAACTGCAAGGAGTTGGTTTTCTGTGCCTTCTCCAAAGCTTGGGATGCTGGTAGGAAAGGTGCTGGGTTTGGACCGACCCTCTGAGGAGTGTCCCTGACTCCTTGGTGGGATCTGTATGCTCTTCAGAGCAGTCTCGTGGATATCAGGAGCAGATCTGCAAAGACTGCACACACAAGGCTGGGGAGATCACAGTGTTGCTGCCTGGCTGTGCTAGTGCAGCGTGCAAGGTGACTCCAGGTAAACAGCTTTGATAGAAATGCTCCACAATTTACAAGGCGTTGGCTTGCTTTAAAGGGAATATTGGGATCTTGTTGCTAAAAGATGCAACAGGTGCCTCCTGAGTGCTTAATTCCCAGCCCCTCTAGCGTGGAAACTGCATTAAGAGAAGCATGCTGCTCTGCTGTGTTTATCTACCTTGCCCATCTTTGCTTCTTTTCCAGCATTCTCCCTTTCTGTAACTGTTGTGAGGAGGGGAAATTCCTCCCCCATCTGTGTCTGTGACGGACTTAGAGATGTCAGAACAAGGGACTATCATCCTTTTGAGGGAGTCAGGGAAGTGTCAGCATTCTCCTTCCCACATTAGAAACTAAGCATGAGGGAAGAAACACAGTGGGAGCTGCCAACCCTTCCAGAGGTAAGTGCATGCCAACATGGTATTTCTGCAAGACACAGCAGATCCCACTGAGTTTGGAGCTGGTGGAAAAGGGAGCATTGTCCTGAACCACTAATTCCTCTCTGGTATCCTTGGGCCTGCAAACAGTGATTTGTGTTTGGGCCCTTGTATCCCAGGCTGCTGATCCTGCCCTGAGGGAGACAAGGCTTGTTGCAAACTGACCCAGTCGATTCTCTAGGTGTGGCAAGGCCTAAATGAGCATCCTGAAAGCTTCTCACCAGCTTGTGAGTTTGGTTATTTCATCTGTGTGCTGTCTCCAGCCCCCAAGTATCTGTGCTGTGGATGGAGTCACTGGCACTGCTTAGGAGTCCCTATTTTGACCTCCCAAACACCTGAGTTAGTTGACATGGGGGAGAGTTCCTCTTTACTCACACACATCAGGCCATGTTCAGTTGCAATCTCCTAACAGCAAAAAAAAAAAAAAAAGAAAAAAAGGCCTATCCAGCAGCATTCCTGCTCAGCTGAAATCTTCAGAGATTCATGTGTTTGGCTCAGCATGGCTTGACATTAATCTGCTGTTGGAATATCTATGGGAAAGAACAGCCAAGCGACTGAAGAGTAGAAGAAATCCTAGCTTGTCTGGCACAGACTGGCCTGCCACCATAAAAGATGAAAACACGACAGAAAGGAGGTAGGAGGAGTCCCCTCAGCTGTTTCAATTTTCAATTTGCAGTCTGGGCTGGCTTCCTTTGGTTATCAGGGAAGCTATGAGAAGTAAAACAGTGTTACTACTCTGTGAAACAAACTCTTTAAAACAAGTTAGGTCGACCAGTGAACTTAGGGACAGTTGTGAGAGGAGTTAAAGTGTGTAATAATGATAAAGACATAGCATTAATATAGTTTTAAAGTGTTTCATATTTAAATGTGGCTCCAAGTTGGTTGTGTGTGACAGGACAAATATAACTGAGGTGGGGCTGAGCACAAGAGCTGGATTCCAGCCCACTTCAGAAAGCCAAAATAAACACTCAAACAACTACAACATTTCACATGGACTTTTGTGCTAATTATCTACATTTTCTGATGCTGGTTTGTAAAAGGGTGGAGGGAGGATGCTGACATATCCAGAAGGTTGCTGGAAATACTGTGAGCTTTATCCTGATCAACAGTGTAAATCATGTCTGACTCTTTAGAAGTTCAAGATGAGGGTTGCCTGGCCTTTCTCCCCAGGCTATATTAGGCTAGACTTGAATTTTTATAAAGTGAAATGCCAGAATTCACTGGGTGGATGCTGAAGTGAGGATCGGGCTGTTAGGCGTCCCTCACTGCGAGTTGCTCTGTGTGGTTCAGAGCAAATCCCTGTGCCTCTGTTTCCCATTTGCTCTTAGGCCTGAGACTGCCATCTCAGTCTTATTTATTTGTTTATCTCTTTTATCCCTCCCTCTCTGTTACTTAACTTACTTTTCCCCAACTCTCCTCTTGCATCATGAGCTGTGCCTGTATGTCTGTGCTTGGCTTTCTTGTTTGCCTGGGCTGTAAAATCCTTGGAGCAGATTGCTTCGCCCACAGCCATTGTTTTATTCTTTGCAATAAACATTATTGCTAATATTTGAGGCAACAATAATCTCATATTACCTTAAATAGCTTTTATTTTTTTAACCCCAACTACAGTGTAATCCCATACTTTCCCGTAGCTGATGACAACACTAAAGGTTTAGGATTTGCATCTTTAAAGCTTTTATAATGCCTCATGCACAGGGCTGGTTTTGGAGTCTCAAGGTACTACTGTCATACTACTAATAAAGTGCTTATAAAACAAAATTATTTAAAGCTACTTTCTGTTCGTGGTGTGTTGTCTCCTGAAGAAACCCCAACAACCCTCTCTGTTTCTTCTGGGTTTTGTGGGAGTAAAAGCTCACTGATGTGTGTTAAGCTCTGTAGAAACACTTTAGTTACTGTACATCTGAATGCCTGTCACATTAGGAGTTAAAGATCTCTATTTCAAGGAAAGAGGGATTTTTATGTTTCTAATATAAATGAATATGCTTCAGCCCTTTTACCAAATTCAAACTGCATGGAAGGGTATTTTATAATAGACTAAGAAGGCAACATAAAATTAAGTAAAGCTGGGTCTGGTGCCTAAAAATATTTGGCAGAATTCCCTGGAAAGCCACATTTGAACATTTTTAATATATATTACAAGGCAGACAAGAATAATTATCTTCTCTTGAAGTTCCCCAAGTGAGAGAATTGTATTGTAATGCCCTTTGAAAGAAAATAATGTAAGCTGCCAAATGATTATGTTGTGGAATTCCTCCCCACTCCCCGTCTCTTTCACCCATCTGATTGTATGCAAAGAGAGGAAGAACATGGTACAGAGGGAGCAGCTGTTCTTACATTCCTTTTAAAAATACAAAACTTAGCACCTTTAAGTAGATGTATCTTGTAAAAAATAATTGAGGCAAATATTTTTAAATTACTAAAGCATAGCATTGCTAGAGATGAGACAACTTCCTTACAGTTCTATGCTGTGAATTCTTTAGGAAATTTATAGATTTTTTTTCCTTTTTTTTTTTTTAGCTAACATTAAAATGAGGAGCAAAGTCTTAGCAGTGGAAGATGAGACAAAACAGGATTAAGTGAACCTGCAGCAACCACTGGGATTTTAAGACATAAATGCCCAGGTACCTCAAAAATTAAATTGTCCCCATTAAGGTAGATAAATGGAAAGACGTATCTTTAGACAAGACAGAATATCCTTAAAATATGTAGATCCTTCTAGAGCCAGTATAAAGACACTTACTGGCAGGTATTACAGCTTGTTTTCTTTCCAGTCACCCTGTGCCTGGCAAGAGTTACAAAAAAAAAGACAGTTGTACCAGCTCCCTGTGGAGTTTGTCTTGTCCATCATATACACTGATGATGAGGAGAATAAAGCTAGCCAGAATTAAAAACAAAACAAAACAAAACAGAACAAAACAACCAAAACCAAACAAAACCTAAAATGTGACTCTTGGAAACTGATTAGAGTCAGATTTCACAGTTATTTTCAGTCTGTTTGGGGTCTATGGTGAATAAAGAAAATATGAGTCCTGATACTGAATTCCTAGAGGGAAAGAGAGGCACGGGCTCACAAAATGAACGTGGGGCTAGAGGGGCTGAGGGAGAGGCCAAATTCTCTGCTGTTGGAGGCTGGAGCTGCTGTTACTTGGATAAGAAATGTTCCTTCTGATTTAGGCCAGCCAAGAAAGGTCCTGCAGGGTCTTGAGAGAGCTGCAGATATGTGATCCTGCAAGTGAAGAAAGAAAACTGGGGATATATGGAGGGGCAGTGAGAGATGACTTGGCAGCAGGATTTAAAGTTAGAAATGGTGGGAGGCAAAGCTGTGATGGGAGCACTGAGGCTGAGCAATCCTACCCTGGGAAATCTGTCTGACTGCAGGGCTGCAAGCTGCTTTCTTAATTATTTATTTTTTTTTTCAGACCGGAGGATGTGAAATTATACTGCCTCATTTCAAGAGGGAGGAGGGAAAGCTGAAGAATAATAGTGTCTATTTGATCTAGTGGCGTCTTTCGTATGAAATAAATGTGCATGTGGTTTGTGTCCATCTATTTCAATGAAGACCATTCAATTAATTGAGCGTTCTGGAAAGGTAATTTAGGTCTCCTGGGAAAGGTTGGATGAGTGTCCTTGTGCCTGGCCTGTTGCACAGAGATTTGGTACTTAGGAAACCTCTGCAAAACTGACCTTTAGAAATGTTCTAATTTAATCTGGATGGGACCAGCAGAACTGATTTTATGGGTAACAAATCGATCCTTGGAATGCTTCTCTGCCACAGTCAAACGTGGTGCCGTGAGTGTTTAAGTCCATCTCCCTCTGGCACCGGTGACAGTATTCCTGGACCAGCATGGAGCTCAGCCTGAGCACCATACATTTCCACCATGCCAAATCCTTTCCTCCACCTATAAAGCTGTGCTCCTAACTTTTATTTGCCTCAGGAACCTGGATTCTTCATTCAGCCGAGAGAGCAGCAGCTCAGCTGCCTTGGCGGTGCCGCTGCATCAGCTATTGCACATTTTTCAAGTCCGTTTTTTTAATGTAGCAGATCAGAGCTTGCAAAACAGGATGTCTTGGAACTCAAACTAGATGAAAACAAACTACAATGACAGTGAAAAAAAACATATCATTTTACTACCAATTGAAAATTAGGACCAGATGAAGCCTCTGAAGCCCTGGGCATTTAATTTACTGGAGTCGGTCACTCCTGTGTGAAACCAGCATTGGGCTGTGTTCTCTGCACATAAGTGATATCTTTGTTTGTTTGTATTTGGCATAACTGGTTGAAGAAAATAATGAGATGGATTGTTTTGGTTTTCTTTTTTGCATAAACATTACATACAACTGATTTACTTTGCTAGCCGCTCTGATAGGGTGTCTGTAGTTTACATGGCTCAGAAATTCTGCAGAACAAAGCTATCGGATGGGGTGCTGCTCTGGATCTGGAGGAACTTTCTGAATAAACAGGTTAATGCAGCTTGGCAAAGGCTGGGGTTTTGTTGTTGTTGTCATCCCTCCATTTGCATGCATATGAGTTTTTATCAGTCATAGCCAGAAGGAGAAGTTGCTTTGCAATCTCACCTACTTGTTCTGTTTCTGTGAGGTAAACACACCTTTTCCTGGGGACTCCTCGCCAAAGACTTTCCCTGTGTGGGACACACTGACCTTCTCTGTTTGCGGTCATGTATATGTAAATATCTCTGAGTTTATTTGGTTGTCAGACTAGAAGATGGGAGGGACTTCACACAGCCAAATATCAGTGTTTGAACGTTCATTTTTGTTTGAACTGGTTGTCCAGGTATCAAACTGAACTATTTCTTTTTGTACTGTTTGTTTGCAGATTTGTTTCAGCCTGGAAAATTTGGCTCGTGTTCTGGATACCAGTAATTAAAGACAGTCAGTCAGGGTCACAAATCAGGTGACAAGATAAACTCCCTTCATGTTTGCATTTATTTGTAGTATTTTGTATGGAACGTGTTTTGAAGCAGGCTTTTGGTGGTGGTCTTTTAGGGAAGTTAGGGTCACAAGCCATTTTAAATACATACCCTCAACAGCCTTCAGGAAGATTTTATACACTTAAACAAACAAACAAACAAACAAACAAACAAACAAACAAACAAACAAACAACTCTCATGGATCTAATGAGTAACAAGAAATGGAGGCACAGGTATCCATACAGGAAGTGTGATTTTTATACCACTGGTAATATGAACTTAAAAAACCCCTTCTTTCTCCAAATGAATATTTTAAAATCCTTGCTACATATATTTCAGTAAACATATTGATTCAAGAGTGCTGAAAATCTTTATTGCATAAAGTAATATGCATAAAGTGTGCATATTACTTAATTACTTAATATTACAATTACTTTATTACTTAATTGCATAAAGTAATAAAGGAACTGTGCTTTGTTTAGTGCAACTAACAGCCAAAGTCTCCATTTGCTTGTATTTATTGAAAGAATATCTTGAAATAGGAAGTCAGGAGCATACAACTGAAATGAAACAATTAAAGCTTTTTGTTATTAAACACTGTCAGAATGGGTACTTCCCACCCTGAGAGAGGAAATCTTTTTGTTCCAGAGAGATATTTCTTCCTAAGATGCTTGGTGAGATGTAACAGGAAATGCTCAGTCTTGTCCTGGTGTACTGCCAGGTTTTTGCCATCTTGGTTGCAAGAAAGAGCTGTGGTGGGATTCCTCAGCCTTTGGAACTGGATTCTGGTCAGGCTTTTAGTACTGAAGAGCTTGAATTTATATAAGGAAAAAAAAAAGTTAGTAGAGCAAAATAAGGAATATTTATGATTTTAGGAGGACCCATGAGAGAGATCCTTTCCACCACGGAAGAAGCACAGAAAATGAACGTTTTCTCAGTCTCAGTGCAGTTACTGAGAGCCCTGTGAGCCCTGCCTGTGGACATGTTCTGCACTTGACCATAAGGTGTTGGTGCCTGCACTGGGCTGAACAGAACCTGACCAGGTTACTGTGTGTGTGCAGCAAGCTGGGAACGAGTTCAGAGGCTCTGTGGAGCTCTCCAGGTGTGCAGGCAGGTAGGTGTTCATGTGCTGAGCCCCATGGCACCCAGGAAGGCTGGAGCTGTCCTCCAGAGCAAAAGGAGAAGGATGAGGGTGATGTGCCTCTGTGGTGTCCAGGCTGGAGAGGTGCAGTGAGAACTCTTCAATCCTCCTGCTGTAATTCATTCCCAACTCTTCCTGCTCATGCAGAATGTGAGCAAATGGCACTCACAGGACAAGATTAAGCCCACTGAGAGTGTTTGTGTGTGCATAACACTTTTAAATGGAAAAGCTTGAGGACTGTTTTATTTTTGACTTTGTTCTGGGTAAGTTTAATGTGGTCCTCTGTAAGGAAAACAAGAGGCTGGGAACCCAGATCTCCAGGAGACTCTGGTCTATTAGATAATTTGAAAATCTTTAATGATCACACACATAGATCTGAGAGAGCTGAGACACGCAGCTGTAGTTTCTGAGCACTGGCTGTATTTGCCATCTGTCTCTAAGCAAGCAGATTTTGGCTGGAAGCTCTGCTTCATACAACTGACTGTTACTCATTTTGCTCCTTGTCACCTCTAGAGTGGGCTTTCCACAAAGATTAATGGGACATGAGAGAAAACTCTTTCCCCATCCTGAGAAAGCAATATAATGCCATGCCAGTTGTGTTAACTCACATCAAGTTGGTGTTGTTCTAATATTTGGTGTTTCTCTCCTGGGTTGGGACTTCCATTCAGCCTGAAAATGCAGAGGTAACTCTTCAGCTGAGTTAGAGTTGTGTCTGTTTTCACCCCAAATCTTGACAAACTTCTCACTGGAAAACAGGCATAAAGAGGGCCTTGATGTTCTGGTGGCTAGCATGGCACTCCTATAATCCCATTAAACTGCCAGGAAAAAGAATTGATCCATCATTGTGAACGTCTCCTCAGTCTGTTACTTGCCAGAGCGTTAAAGGAATGTCTGTTGATTTGGGCAATGGAAGAAACGTTTAGTTTTTATTACAGCCTGGGGAAAGCTTGGACTGAAAGCCTCAGGAGTGCTATGGTGCCCTACTACATATATGTACTGTACCTGAAGATTTTTGAAATAGAGATTTTTCTGTCTGTGTTTACAGAATTCAGTGAAATCATGGATTACTGGACAGCAATATACCCTCCCTTCTTCTTGGCTGAAGTATAAGCATGGAATTTGATGCTGAGATTTCTATTTTTTTGTTTTCTTGAATTGTACTCTGCCTTCTTCATTACTGTGGCATCAGTAGAAAGTCAGGATTTCTCTTTATCTTGCTCTTTGTGGGACTAACAGTTATTCAAAAGGCTGGTATTGCCAAACTGCTGCGGGAAAATTTTGAGGTCAATATTAATTAATTAGCTGTTATTTTTTTTTTTCCTCCCCAGAATTTGGGTCAATTACACAGGGGAAAGATGTGTGTGGGGATCTTGTGCTTATTGACACATTTTGAACCAGCTGGAGTGATAGTTAATCTCTATTTCTCCTATGAGTGTAGGTGATAATCTTTCCTCCTGTAAGAGGTTAATTTTCTTAGGCTGCGTTGCCAGTAAGTTGGAACAAAAACTTGAAATGTTAGTAAAGCTGAAATTCAAGCAGCCTGACATTTGATCTAGATAAATGAAAAATTTGTGTTTCAGTGTTCATCTTCTGACTTCAAACTCTTCATGACTTCAGTGGTTCTTAAATTTTTGAAGAAAAAAAATAAAACCAACTAATTGAAATTTGTGTTTCTGGAGGAAACATCCATTTCGAACCTGTTTTGCAAAGGGAGAACTAGGTTCTGTTTTATGAACAGATCTCTGCTGTTGCCCAAAGACCACCTCTTGGTGAAAACTATTTTCAAAGTTTTTCAAACAAGACTTAAGTGCTGTGACTTGGATTTTACATTTCCAGTTTACACATACTGCCATTCTTCCCTGACCACAGGAATTGTTCTGTAGTTTGCTTTTCACTTTTATCTCTTTGCTTACAGTGATCATTTCTTATTAGAATGCTCACATCCACGCGGCCATTAATTCTCAGTAATTTCCAAGCCGTGTTGACTTTGTTGGTGGTTAATCTGGTGCAGCATCAGTGGATCAAAGCAGTCTGTGCTGAGCCCCTGTAGTTGTGTGCGCTGCTGGGGAGATGTGCTCTGGATTGAATATATCCCGATGCCTGTGGTCCAAAACCTTGGGGAGAAGGTGCCACACTAAACCACGCTGAGGCAAGCCTGGATGTGATCCACAGTCACAGAATCAACTAGGTTGGAAAAGACCTTGGAGATCATCAAGTCCAACCTGTGACCTAACACCAGCTTATCGTCCATGGGGACAGTTGGTGGATTTGCTTCAAAATGCCATTGTTGGTCTGAACACAAATACTGGGATGGATGCAATGTTTGGTTCTCACAAATGCAGTCTGTGGTGTGTAGACCAAGGCCTAGCTGTGGATATCATGTTCTGTACTCTCTAGAAGCCAGACTCTGCTAATCTTGGCTTTACTGGTCTGTGTGTTCTAAAAGGATATCCTTTCCTGCTTGTCAGAGACAGGGAGCTCTGTCAAATAGCCGGGCTGTCAGTGGCACCACAGACGTTACCTAAAGATTGGTTGGATGTCTCTGAATCGGGATTCTGGGCCATGTTTCCAGTTAGCTGGGAGACAATCAAGCCAGCTCTTTTCCTGCGGGTTTTAAAACCCTGTAATAGTGATTCCTAAATGCCACAGCTGCTGGGATTTCCTTGTACAGACACACCAGGTGTCTCCCCTGTGAACCTGCACAGCCAGCACTCCAGTCTGTGTGTACCAGCAATGAGTGGTTCCACAGCAGAGCCTGTGGTGTTCTCTCCACCCGGTGTGTGGCTGGGGACATCTGATTCCTGGGCTCTCTCCTGTCACTCAGGGACAAATGTCTTGCTTGTTTGGAGAGGATTTAGGAAACACAAGTTGGCAAGTATTTCAGTGACTCTTCTCCCTCCCACTCTGCCTGTCCTTGTGGTTGACTCTTTAACGTATGTTTAGGGATTAAATGGATCCTCTAGCTACAAAAGCTGTTATGGGCATAAAAAGCTTCCAGACTTGTTACATAAACTTTTTATCTGAATGGTAACAGCATTCAAACTCAAGTGTGGTGACTGTCCACAGCTCAGTGTAATATGAAGACAGATGTGGTCACAGTCCTTGCCTCAAGGCATTTATAGTTTAAAACCAGTGAAGGAGAAGGGTTGGGGTGACTTGCACAAAAGTAGTGCAAGGCGTCATCTGCCCAGTTGCACTAAAACACTTCATTCTCAGTTTCTGAGCTGCATTGTCTTCATGTTGGCCTATGCTAAAATCATCAGAACCAGCCTTTTCAAGTGCTTATTTAGGCTGCCTCCTTTTCTCCTGTGTCTTCAGCAGCCGGTGTTGATCAGGAAATTCTCGCTGACCATTCTTCCCTGCGATTTTTCAGTGTGGTCCTCATTGAGGACTCTGTTGCCAGCTCTGTCTCCTTGAGCCTAAGGAGCAGGATGTGAGCAGTCATTTATACACTGGCCCTTTCTCTGCTGGATGGATTCAAGAGCTGCAAGTTGATTTGGACCCCTCTGCACCTGTGAAGACGTGGGCTCCTCTGGGTGACCACCATCCACAGTAGCACTGACCCATAGAAACTCTGCCACAGCTCCAAGAGTGGAGACTTTGTGTGCAGAGAGGAGGGGAACAGGGTGGAGTGAGAAATGTGGATTCATTTACTCACTCTGCAACAGCCTTCCTGGGTGGCCTTGAACATATCACTTACATCTTTCCTGCCCCTCCTTTGCTTCCTTGTGCTTCAGTCTCCCACCTGTAAAATCAGGATGGTAAAACTTCCTGCTGCCCTTCCTCTGGCTTAGCCGTTCAGGGGGTCAGCTCTCCACAGCTGACGTTCTGTGTGCAGTGCTGCAGCATTGAAATCAATGAGGTTGTTCTTGGTCATGAGCTAAAGGGTTAAAGAGATGCATGTAATGTAAATGTTCAGAAGCCAGAATTTACTGTAGGTTTCTAAGGTGGGATTTTCCAACTTCCTGAAGCCAAGTCCATGTATTGGGGAAACAACAGACTGATCACTTAGACAGCCTAGGAAATTCAAATTTTAAATCCATAATCAGGCCCCTGAATCAGTGGCTTGACTTCAGAAGTGCTCACCACCCAGCAGTCTTCTGTGAATGTGGCTGTTGTGAATTTGGGGGGCTTAATATTTTGGCAGATGTCACAGATTTAGATGGAATGGGAGCCTTGCTGTAGATGCATGAGGTTGCAGGGTGGCACTGGCTCTGTGTGCATGTGTGTTTTCTTTTTCCCTTAAACCGCTGCTTCAGTTCAAAACCCTAACTCATTCCCAAGGGTAGAGTACATGCTCTGAGTGCCTTGGTTCATCAGTAGATTCCAGACTGCCAAAGTGCATTTGGTGGTCTTGGGTGTTTTCCAATGAAAGAGTCACAGAGACCTGACAGTGTGCACATGTATTTTCACACACAGATATTTTGGCATTTTAGCTGACTGTCTGTGCTCACTCGGTAGAAATGTGGCTCAAGTTGTTGCAGGAGTGAGGGGGTGGTCCCAACAGGTCAGAGTTCAGTCTAGTGGTAGGGCAGGGTGGGGAAGCTTGGATTGCAGCTGCCTACACAAAATTTGACCTCAGATTAACCAGACAGCTTCAGTTTCCACTGCCGCTGTCCCAAAGCCTTCATGAGCAAAAATAACCAAAGTACGAGAAAAGAAAATAGATTTTTGGAGTCCATACAAAATGAAGAAAAACTTATTAATTGTTCTTCATAATTTATAAATTGTCTCTCTTTTTGACTAGTCCCTGCTGAAAGCAAATCTTAGATATTCTGGGGCCAGCACCACAAGGGTGCATGCGTTTGTTGGTGCTGAACAGGTTAGGCAGGATCCTGTGCTGATGTTAATAAACAGGGCCCTGTTGAAATTGTGCCAGTTTGTACCAGTTAAGGATATAATTCCTGAATGTAATAATTTACCGCATTATTCCCTTTAAAGTTTAAACTCCTCTTCTTTATCTTCTAACTCTGAAAGCAGAGCTGTTTTTTATTAGCTAATGGGTTTATAGGAATGGGTTTTTTTTATTAAATATTAAAAATCCAACATTTACCTTGACTGAAAGGCTTGTCTTCATTTAGTCCTGGTTGAAGCTGACAGCAAAGAATGCAAGCTGCTCTTGCCAAGTCCTGATATGGTCCAGCAGCAGGGTTTTGTGAGTGGTGATGAGTCTCCCTTCTCAGAACTGATCTTACTGAGCTTCCATAATCAAGGACAGACTTTCAGAAAGGCTCAAACTGGCTTGTTTTTCAGAAACTGCTGAGTATCGAGAGCTCATCTTCCTTTAGAAAACTTATGTTCAATTTTATGCCAGAAGCTTCTGAGTGCCAGGCACGCTTAAAAGCCAGCCTCTGAGTGTCATTTAAAACATGTTCCCACATGACAAATTCTATACATTTTCAGGCAATCTTAGTTCTTTTGAAACAACAGTATTGTTAAGTGAAGGGTGGCAGTGGTGTGAATAGCTTTAAAGAAAATCAGAATTGTCCTAAAACTTCATTCATGTTTTGCAGTGAACTTATCTGAACTCTTGGAATATTTTGAAGAAGATCTGAGAAGAAAGCAGTTCTGTTTTATGCCTTCAAATACCTGTGTGCTCTATTCAGTTTAAACTGGTACAATAAGGTTTTGCTGGAAAACTTTAATTTCTTCCCTTATCAGAAAGAAGATGCATTATGTAACTTGTTAGACCAATCCAAGTGCCACTATATTTAAGGCCAGAAGGCTTGAATTTTTTTGCATAAGAATTTGTGAAACTTTCAAAGCTCCTTTCAAAAAATTGGACATTGATCCCATAGACTGCATGTTTTAGCCCTGCTGACTTTGCCCATAAGAAATTCAAATAATATTTTGAAAAGATATGAAATTGTCCTTGTTCCACAGTGTATCAGACCTGACCTCTCATCATGGCCTGCTATATTTAAGAGCACGCCAGGAGGTGCTCAAACTTCTGCACCTTCTGAAAAATATGACACAAATTTACATTATGGGGTTTTTTGTGTGCATAAGAATTTTGTTATTTGACAAAAAACTTAGCGAAACAAATACTTTCTTAGGCTTTCATAAATTACTCTTATGAGGATGCTTCAGTCCAGTGCCATGGACTGAAGCATCCTCAACTTTATGCAAACAGGCCTTTTCATTACAAAAGGTACTTGTAGACAGTAGATGCAATGAATTATAAGAAATGTCTGATAAAAGTTCTGTCAGTAGACAGAACATAAAATATCATTGAGGTCTGATCTATATCTTTAGATACAATCTAAATTCTACTTTCTCTAAATTGGTGAAAATACTAGTGTTGATTTCAGTACACAAAGTTATTAAAAAAATTAGATTTTTTCTCTTATTTTCAAATCAATCCAGCCTGGTTAATATTCACTATGGTAAGAGCGAGGGAGAGAAATGTTCTATTAGAAATCTTAAAGGTAAAACTCTGAATTTGGTTTCTAGGAACATCTTTTCTCATTGCTATGGCTGCAGGCTTTTCAAAAATTCAAAGTTACCTTCAGAAGTCATCAAGGAGAATAAGAGAGGAATAAGTGCATTGGTGAAAGGTATTGGAGGTAAGAGCTTCCTATTCCCACAAAGGAATGATTAAATTAGGTTTGAGGTACCATTCCCTTTTCCTGGGGAGGTCTGGGTAAGATTTCAGTGATTTATGTGGACAAATATGGTTGGACAGGATATGGTTTCATCCTTCGCTCCTCTCCTTTCGCAATGCCCAGGAACAATCAAGGCAAGAATGTTCTTAAAAATATGGATTTGTAGCCCTCGTGCTGCTTGGTCCCACAGGCACCCAAAATAGGATGAGTCACCGGTGCTGCGTTGTCAGGGAGATGGATTTTGGACTTGAGTTTGAATGGATTTCCCTGAGTTACTAAATTGCTGAGAAAAGGTCTAAAAACAGGTTTTCAAAGCTGGCTTGCACCCAGTCATGACTCACTTGAAGACCATACTAAAGCTCCTTTATAATCATTTCAATAAACTACTTTTCAATACTTTTTCAGTATTTTTGAATTGGTTTTTGTTGCTTATATTTGCACTGAATGGTATAACAACAAGTTGGGGTTAATCCTCCTATGTCTTAGTATTTGTAGGTGGAAGAATTGATTTCTGCTTCCTCATCTCTTAGTCTGTCTCCACCTGTGATTACGTGCAACCATCATTTTGGGGGATGAAAGGGCACAGGTGATGTCCATTTACTTTCCTGCAGATGGCAGATGATTTATAAAAGCTCTGCTGCCTGGTCTATTCCCACTTTCTAGACAGCCATGACAGTGTGCAAAGGTGCCTTCCAGGCTGCAGATGTCGAGCACTGAGGGGAAATAAACAGTGAGTGTTGGCTGACATGTAGAAAAGTATAAGCTTTTAGAATACTGAAGCTGTTTCTTGACATAGAAAATCACCATATTTTTGAAAAATTATGAAATACAATTTTTATTTTTTTTTTTTTGTACTGACTGAGACAAGGCTGGAAAAGATCTGGGCCAAAAATCCATGATCTGAATAAATTACTCATCCCTACATCTCAGTGTGATGGCATAACCTTACACAGTGTCTTAAAGCAACAAATTTTGCTGCTTTTGTAGGTGTAGAAGAAAGGATTACAGGTGACCTCGCCCCTGATAAGACACAGCTGTAACTAATTACAAAGAAGAGGAACAGCCTTGCCCTTAATGGGTTGCAGCTGTGACTAATAAAGGTAAGTGTGATGAAAGGGGCAGGTTGGTTAGTCAGGGGGAGCATTTTGAAGAAGGAGACCTGGAGGAAGAGGACCTTGAGGAAGAAGGAATGATCCAGGAAAATACAAAGAAGAATAAGACAAGGGAGCTGCTGCTGTAAAAGGTCTGCTGTGAGGTCAGTCTGGGTCTGGTGGGGTTACCTTGTTTTTGGAACCTGCAGTCACAGTCTAGCTGGGTAAAAGCTGTATTCAGGGTCTGCAAACCTATACCTGCAGTCCGAGTTGAGCAGGAGATAACCAGCAGTCAGAGGCTGTAAGGGAAACCTCCAGTAGGAGCTTGCTGCGGCCAGAGTCAGTGAAGGGTTGGTGTTGGGATAGCTGAATTGTATCAAGGAATAAACCAGGGCCCTTTTCATACTGTGATGGGCAAGAAGTCTGTGTTTTGGCTCATTTCTACCCTCTAATGAGAGGGCTGCTGCAGAAGCTTTCTCCTTTGCTCTTTAGCTAAGTAACATCTTCCTTCCCATGACTTGTTCCATTATCTTCAGTGTGACAAGTTTAGAATGAATTTACTTCCTTCAACATGAGTGAAATGATTAAATCTGCTCTAATTGATTGTTTCAGTATGTTGGAAGAAAAATCTTTCTTCTCCCCCACCCTCCCCCTCCTTTTCCACTTGTTTTTCTGGCAGTTTCTGTAATGGGCCAGGCTCAGCAAAGTATCCCAAAACACACCTGGAGCCAGGTGTTTGGAGTTACCTTGGATGTAACCTTCCTATCTCAGCACTTTCCCACATCCCTCACTGTAAGTGTGCCCTGAGACTCCCTACTGCATCCTGGTGTGTGGCACTTTATTTTCTTCCCTTTGTGGGACAGAAGTGGGGTCTGAACATGCAATTCCCTGGGTGAGGGCCCAGGGCCATAAACCACCTCAGTTAATTCAGTTGTATGGGGTTGTGGAAGTTGCCACATGTGAAATATCCATAGGGTAAGGCACTGGTTGTCTGGGCAGACCCATGCCTGACCTTTTGCCCTGGGAAGTGGAAGCACAAGGCAAGTGTCTGACAGGCTCCTACAAGATTTAAATGGCTTTAAAATCTTAATTTACTGCCTGTATGTATGTGTATAGGAAGCAAAGCGTTTGAGACAGTTATGTGACAACCTATGAAATTCCTCCTGTTCAATTATTTGACTTCAGACAGATTGACCCACTTTTTGTCTTCCAGTGCAAAAAATGCACCTGAACTTTTGAAACTGAAGTTTTAGTGGAAATGTGATTTCAGACAGACATTACTCCTCTGGAAAGGCAGAATCAGTCTTAATAATAAGCTTTCACTATTGTTTTTCTGTCTTCGTTTAATGTGCTTGAATGTTGAATTATGCTAAATTATGTACATGTTAAGTGATAAATTACGTAATGCTCCAATGTGGTGAGAATTAATAGTAGAACTGACTTAATTTTCTCTTTTGGTTTTTTTTTTGCCATAGACTCCATTAAAATCTGTTATGTAGAGGGCTTTGTCAAATGGCTCATAAGAAAGGAGGATGGGAAGAGGGGGAAAATCCCCCAAACTGAGCAGAGCCTTGGACAGATGGTGAGGGCTGAGCCTTCATGAATTTGTTATTGCCCTAATTGAAATCATATTGTGCATTGTTCTCAGGCGATGCCAGGGATGCTCCCTGGGATGGGGCTGCTGGGGGCGGGGAGAAGAGCCTCACTGCAGAAATGCAGGGCTGTGAAAATCCTCCAGAAGGCTAGGAGGGATTCCAGCACCTCCTGGGCTATTGCTGCTGACCCGGGGTCAGGCATGGGCAGACACCTCACAGCTGCATCCCTTTGCCTTCTTTTTCCCAGTGGAAATTACTGCAGGGAATAGATTGCCCCAGCCAGTGTAGCTGGAGCCTGGGAAAACACGTGCTGCTTTGGAGTAGTTAGTTTGAAAGATGGTAAATTAGAGGCAGGTCTTGTAGTCACAAAACCCACTAAATGAAATAAATCAGGGCTAAGTTTGTGCAGTGCTTCAGTTTATTGCTGGTTGATGAATTATGAAAAGATGTTAATGGCGGGTGGGATAAAGAACAGCTTTGATTCCTAGGGCAATCTGTGGAGGTGATGCTCTAGGATGTTCTTCTGGTTGCACATCTGGGAATGATATGGAAGTGTGGTTTAATCCTACATGTTGGCAGAATTCCCAGAAGCAGGAAAGGAGCAAGTGCATGCATCTATGCCTGTCTGTTGCTTGGATGTTGGAGGAACAGTTTTACACAAAAAATATGGGATATTTTTAATCTTAGTTAATTCTGTTTATCTTCAATACCTGTGGATTTTGGCCTTAACCCAGAGTGCCCTCTCAAGAATGTCAGTATTGAATAGATTATTTCATCATGATTCTGGTGTACATTTGAAGCCAGAGATGTGATTCAGGTCATTGTCACAGGCATGTACAATCCAGAGAGTTCAGTGGCTTAAGTTTACTTCCTTTTCCTCCAGCATGTCAGGAAAAGTTATTCTGTAAGTCCACAAAGCTTAGACTTTGCACCTTAATTTTTTTTTAGCTGACTTTCTTTTGATCATTAATCATCAGGAATGGGGCTATCTTATATTCCTGCAAAAAAAAAAAAAAGTGAGCTTAGGTTTAAAAACCATTAGAGGTTCTGGTGTCTCTGATTTCAAAACTCACTGCATTGCTCAGTCCTCTGGAGTGTAAGTCCAAAGAAAGAGCAGAAAAAACAATTTGCCCTTTTATCTCAGGGATGAAGAATGTTCTCACTGACACTTTCTATTTTTCATACAGAACTGATGGGAGAATCTTCCTGTCCTCTTGTGTTTTCAGAAATGGTAGAAACCAAGAGCTCACATAACTTGGGTATAAATGACACAGTGCTCACATATCAGATTTACTTTAATCCTAAAAAGACGCCTTGTATTATAGCACCTGTATTGGTAGGTGGATGATTTTATATCAATAATTTAGTAGTTGTTGAGGCTTTGATGGATTGCGTTGTAACAAGCATAAGAGTACTAATAGTTCAAGTTCACACTAGAAAAGTTTCAAAATTAAGAGCTATCAGAGTATTTTTCCTTTATAAAGAATTTCTTACACCTGGTAAAATAGCTGACAACTTCTGGGTTCTGATTCCAAACTTTGTTCCCTTCCTGATTTTTTTTTCCTCTTCATTTTTTATTCTTGTCACCCTTTACCCTTTTCTCCTTAGTCCCAACATGGAGGCAGAAAGGAAGAATAAAAGGGCCTTTCAGAGTTTGAAAGTTTAACTTCCCACTTCCATGGGGGGGGGGGAAGCTTTCCAAAGTTGGATGCAAAGTTTTTCCATGCTCTTGGTGGCGTGAACAGCTGTATGTATGTGCATATTCATAAAGCTCTGATGGCAGGGTGGAAATTCTCTCCACGGTAGAACAATATGGTTATTTCAGTTTGCTTTCCGTCAAAAGTCCCCAAGCTTGGCCCTGCCAAAATCCAGGATGAACTCAAAAAATCAGGAATGCCAATGATGAAACAGGCATCTGATTTCCAAGTTTTATTAAAAAGGGGATGGATAGATTTATTACCTATTGTCCTTCAAATTCAGTCATCTTCTATGCATGGGAATTTGCAGGTTGGGAATAAAATTGTATGTTGTATTGAAGCGAGCTGAGATTATCTGTTAGTGGAAGTACTTCTTTTAGATATGTTTTGAACATCAGATAATATATCTACCTTATCAGAGCAGGTTAACTTTTGGTCTCTGTCTTTTGCAGGACAGAGCTCTTGGTGGCTTTTTGACTCTGGTTTATTGTAGTCTTCACAGATGCATAATCTATCCAGCCAATCTGTAATGTCATGGTGCATTACTCTTGAGGCAGAACTATGACATTTTTTCTTATGCATGTGCCAGAAGATGCCACAAAGCTCTTTTTTTTAGGCTGTGCTTCTGTTAAAAAATGGCAAGAAAACACTCCAGTGTGGGAAGCTCACAACTTTGAAGAGGGATCCAGGTTAACTCACTTATTCCCCTACTACAACATTACAGTTTGCTTTATGCCCTTCAGTCTTCGTGTCTAAGAGCTATTGGTGACTTTTGAGGTTGTATCTAATTCCATGCAGTCCCTGTGAAGTCTTTGAGTGTTCCACATCATCCCACAAATGAAGCTCTTTTAAAATGCCTTTCCTGCAGGCAGGTTCCTGCTCCTCTCAGGAGTCTGCCAGCTTTTCTTTGTGCTTTTTGCTTGCTGTCTAACAGTTTTAGCTGGACCCATCCTGCTCTCTGGAATCTTCAGGCTGACTTTATGCAGTTATTCTCAGGAGAGACACAATATTTCCTTTGCCCTATAGGACCCCATAACCCATGAAGGAGCAAGATGAGCAGGTTTTGTCTCTCCTGTTTCTTATTTAGCAGCAAATGTGATGCATAGCACCAATTCAACAAACTGGAGACAAATTAAACATTTTTTCCCATCTGGCGCACCATCTGAAAACCTTTCAGGCAACAGACGAGGCTTTGCATTTGGATGGTGATTGGGCAAGGGGGCGGTGAATTGGCCTGATGCACATGAAAGCGTGAATAGGTGCAAGGATGCGAGGATAAGGGGCTGGAGGAGTCACAGACCTCAAGTGCTACTTTGTCCAGGAAGCATTGCAAGAGGGCTCCTGTGCTGTGAAAGCTGCTGGGTTTGCCTGCTGTGGGAGCTGAGGTGATAGCTAGGGAAAGGTGGCTGGTGATAGAAAACATGGCCCACCCAGCAAGAGGTTTAAAGTGGGAGGTTAAAGGAGTGTCTGTGAAACCGGCTTTAGGCTCGAACTAGAAGTGAGGGAACCGACTGCTATCCTGAATTTCCTGACAGCTCATCGAAAGCCAGAGATATGAGGGGGAGATATCTGGGCAGATTGCTCACTGGGCTGACACAGGCACTTATTTTGAAGTTATTATGAAAAATATGAAGCTAAACTTACTGTGCTGGTTGCCCAAGTCAGCGGCATGGGAGGAGCCCTGGGATTTACTGTGCAGTAAATGCAGAGGTGCTCCTGGAGTGGCACATTCCACAGCAGATGGCTGGTGTCACAGAACACGATCTGTGCTGCTCCGGGGTGTTGCTGAATGTGGCCTGCTCCTCTTTTGACACTCGGCTGAAGCCTTGGGTGCTCTGCTCTCCCTGTCATGTGGAAAAGTGTGCTCCGGGTTCTGAAGGCGAGACAGTTCACATGGCCCTTGGAGTCAGAGACTGGAAAATGTCAATTCAGGAGTTCCCATGTGGGAGCCATTTATTTGCAGGTGCTGTCACCTGGTTTATTATTAGCTCTTGGGTTGTCAGTGTTTTTCTCTAGCTACACATACACACATATATAGGAAGAATAATGAACTCCAGCTCTATGTTACCAGTGATGCTTTGTCTGGGAAACTACTGTCCTTGAGAACTATGGATTGCAGTGACTCAAATCTTGGCAGGAACCGCTTAATGCACAAGAGAATGCCTTAGCATTGGCTATCAGGATTTTTTTAATTTAAATTCCAGTTTTTCTGCAAGTTTCTTTTTAGGACTACAGTAAGTCAATAGATATCTTTTCCTCCGTTTCCTCTGCTCTCCCCACCTGGAGTGGGCCTTGTCCTGTTCTGCTTATCTTTTTGAATGCTAATCCATATTGAGCATCCAAGGCAATTTCTCCTCACAAGAAATGAAACTGGTGTGGGGATGCAGGTGTGTTGTCAGTGTTGCTTGCTCATTCTCTGAAAAATACCTCAGTCATCTCTCAGGGCCTTTGTAGGGTGTCCCTGTGTCTGTTCCCTGCTGAGCAAGAACTCCGTGCAAATATTGTTAACAGAGAGAAACCTTCCTCGCAAGACCTTTCCCATTGGAAATGTCTTAAAAATAATGTCAGTGCCGATTTCCTAAAGACTAAACATGACTCACTGCTGGAGCTTGCGAGACTGTTTCTAACAGCTCCATCCAGTGGCTTTGGCTGTAGCATGGATGTGGGGTTTGCCTCACAGGGGTTCAGGACCTTTGGGGCTGGAAGATGCTGCTTTGAGACAGATGATTTAACAGTTATCACCTTGCAGAAGGAAGCGTAATTGATTTAAAATGAGAGATGTGGTGTTTACATTTTGCAATTACCTGTGAGGAACTTTTATTCTCCTTGCAATCAAGCGGCTTCCACCTCTTGGTGTGCAAGGGCAGACCGTCCCTCTTCAGTGGCTGGAGCATAAATTATGCTTGTTAGGAAGATTAATAGAGTCACTGTGTACAAGGGATTTCTATTTTTAAAGAGCAACATATCCCAGGTGAACTCACTCATGCAGGAAAGACCTGCTCTACAGTTCAGGAGGGAATGTTGGAATTGTTCAAGTTTTTGATGTCTCAATTTTGTTGAAAAAATGCCAATTTCTTAATAACAAGTCTTTGATTTTGAAAACTATCTTTAATTTCAAAATTTGTTTTCCTTCACTTTTGAAAAAAATAATTTAATCAGGTTTTTATTTTAAATCTTGTCTCTTGTGGGAATGATCCAAGTGGATATTCAGGCTGCAAAATCTGAGATTTTAATTTTTCTGTCTTGGTCAGGATGGGAAAAAGCTTTCAAAATCTCAAAAATTCTCATGGGTCAGGGGAAAAAAAGGTTTCCCACAGAGCTCCAGTCAATGGGAGTGTTACCATAAACTTCCCTGTGCCTTGGATCAGGCCCTGAGAGCGTATCGGAGATTTTGTCAGCCTCATTGATTGCACAAACCAGCCTTGTTATGAGGAAACATTCCTGGGCCAGACAGAATTCTGACATTTGTCTGTAGCCTTCACATTGAGGAGAGATTATTGTCTCCAGAGGGCCATTCTTAATGATTTAAATCTGAGGTAGATGGTTTTTTCTGGCAGTGTGTGTGTAATCTAATCCATATATTGTTGAAAATAATTGGCGTGAGCATAGAGTTGCTCTGTGGCTGTGGTCAGTCAGTATTGACTGCATTGGAACTTGCTGAGTAGGTGGTAGAAATTATAAGAGGACCTGGAAAACCGAAGCAAAAAAAAAAAAAAATAGTCAAGAAGATACTCAAAGTAGGAAAATGTGGAAGCAGAAATGCTTTCCATTGGGATCCCTTTGGAAGCAAACAGTCTGAGCTTTAAGAAATTTCCTCCTGATAATTACAATTTGGATAACATCACCCAGGCCATATGATCAAGTGGATGTAAAATGTGTGTTTGTTTCCTTCCCAAAGAGCTGGATGGTGACTTAAGGCTCATCCTCTGAGCAAGAGATGGTGTGTAAACTGCACCACCCAAGGAGCAGCCCCGGGAGGCAGCGTGACTCACAGCCACACTGCTGAGGCACAAATCCCTCCCTGCTTTCCCTCCACTCTTCAGGCTGTAAAACAGAAAGATTCTGCTCTTTGGTTAGGGGTTTTTTTGGGTTTTGTTTTGGGTTTTTTTTTTGTCTCCCTTAAAGTGACTTCAGGGGCACAGCTATCCTGACTAGTAGTTAATATTGGAGGAAGAATGCTTGGAGCAGGGAAACCTTCCACTAGACCAAGTTCCTCCAAGCTCCATCCAGCTGGGCTTTAAGCACTTCCAGGGATGGGGCAGCCACAGCTGCTCTGAAGACACTTTCCAGTGTCTCACCACTCTGAGTAAAACATTTCTTCCTGATATCCAGTCTAAACCCACCCTTTGTCAATTTAAAGCCATCATCCCTTGTCCTTGTAAATAGCCCCTCTCCATCTTTCTTGTAGGCTCCTTTCAGGTACTGGGAAGTTGCAAATACTTCACCCCAAAGCCTTCTCTTTTCTAGGCTGAACAATTCCAATTCTCTCAGCCTTTCCTCGTCTTCTGGAAGCAGGGGTGTGTGGACAAATGAAGTTTGTATCATACCCCAGCGTCCGTGTAACTTATGGAAGCGAGTTATTTCTCGGGCCCAGCTAAGTAAAGCATTTCAACACCCTCTTTAATGCTTTTAAATGTTGATTGGATTTAAATATGTGCTTAAAAATAGGTGCTCTAATGCTTCACCAGAGAAACATGTTGCTATGAGATTATGTTCCCTTGCAAATGTGCCTGCTCCAAGTTACAGTTCTGCACATTGCTTCCACCTCCTCTGCATTCCTGCCCTGTCCTGTGGTGAAAGGGCTTTTTCCTGACTTCAGTTTTGGACACCTCACTACTTGCCAATTAGAAAAACATTTTAGACATTGCTTGTTAGGACTTGGCACTGTCTGTTAGCGTCGTTTCTGTATACTAACGATATGTTTGGATTAAAAACGTAGAAAGGCTGGAGTGCATGGAATTTGTGGTAGTATTCTTGGTAGTACCCTACAGAAAAAGACATCAACAGAGGTGTTTCCCCCTGAGGTGCAAGGTCCTGTTTGAGACCCATCTAACATGTTGAACTGATTAGAAAGGTATTTTAATAGGAAAAAAGCCAAATTTAAGCCAACAGGTTGAATTTTATTTCAGCTCCAAGAGTTAATTTTGCAAAAGAAACCAGGCCTCCCATTTCCCATCCCTGGGCACTCATGCTTCCTCCTTTTCTTTCCATGATTGCATTAATTGTCAACTGAAAGAGACATTAAATCCATAGGTTAATTTCTTCAACATGAGTAGTTTTAGGGATATTGCTCCTAAACATTCATCATACTGTTAATTTAGCATACATCTGTGCAAAACACAGTTTTAGGAGGTTCTATTGAAACTGCAGCTAGAAATATTTCACTCAAATTATTAGATCAATGCTGAAGAAAACCTCTTATGTTTGTTAAACTTAATAATTTTTTAATGATTCTGATTTTTAATGCACATCAGCAACCTGGAAAAAACCTTATCCTGCAGTTTGTCTGGTGGGTTTGTTTTGGTTTTTCAAAAAAATCTTTTTTAACCTTCCACCTATTGAATTGGTTGTTGAGCATGTGAATGATGCAAGATTTGGGTAAAGAAGTGACAGGATCTGAGAGAGGACAGTTTGGAGTACACTATTAGGTACAGAACTCATACCCGTGCAAACTCTTTGCTGTGCTTCTGGTCGTGGTTTCATGAGCTATGCCAAGGATTTAAACATCCTGGGAGACTTTGAAACTATTGTTTTACTTATTTTACTGGAGGGCAAGCTTGTAGCTGTACTCTTGACCTCACTAAAGAGTGGTGTGTGGAGCTGCTGCTGCTTGGGCAGAGCATGAAGGAAATCCCGAGTTAGAGACTCGTGTTTTTTCCACTGTGGTCCCTTTGCTTCAGAGTAAAGTGGTTGTTCCTTTCCACACTCTGGCCCTGTAGTGTTCAGTCCTGAGGCTGAGTGCTGTGTGTATTTCAGTAATTACATCTACCTACATATTGCTGGGGCATTGCATCCAAGTGGTGCTTACCAATCCTTAATCGGAAAAGAAAATATTTCCTACTCATCTTACAGAGCAGATTCCACGATGTAACAGATAAAATAAAGGCTTGGTTTAGCACAATAAAAAGCTCTGTTTGCAGTGGGAAGTCGTGGGAACTCTGGAGCTTATGATGCTCTTGCAGGAGAAAGTCACATTTGTTTACTTGAAATAATTCCTGTTTCCTTGCCTAACATAGGTGAAGACTTAGCTAATGCATTCCATCTGCCAGAGTCACCAGGGGAACTCCAGAGACAAGCTTCAAGCTGCTCCTAAAGGTTTCTAGTATCACACCTATTGAATTGATAAACAGCAAAGTTATGTGCAAGACAGAATTAGTGATTTTATTGATTTATTTTAAGGTGAGTTTAGAAAAGAGAAGCTGTCCTCCTTGCCAGTTGAACATTTCTCATTTTTGGGTATCACACTGGCAGTAAATGTCAATATTTGAATTTCCATTAACATAACTTCTGGAGCTGAAGTACAAGATCTTACACTTTTATATTTAGTGGAAACTTTAATTGCTTCCCTCTGCCCTTCTCATAACAACTCAATAGTTTGAATTTGTCCCTCTTTATGCGTAGAACCTTTCAGAAATATGTGCCTTGATGGATGTTGCGAACTGAACAGCGAGTGTCTCATACTTGCACATCTTGTAGATGAGATTTTCTCCTTTCCACACCTTGTAGAATTTTGCTTTTGGGGTAAAACACTCCCATCAGTGTTGGGTGCACCCAGCCAATATCAGAGTTGCAGAGCTCAGGCTGTAACAAAAGTGACAATGCTGCTGTGAGGAAGAGGAATGGAAAGAATTAAGCTTGTGCTGGCTGCATTGTGGGCATCTCTTAGCATGAGGTAGCAGTGGAGAACAATGTTTATTCATTAAGATATAATTGCTTGGAGCTAGATGCATTTCTGCCTTCAATGCTGGTTGGCTTTGAATGCTTTGTGTTTGGATTTTTCTTTCTCCTCACTGTATTTTGCTGTGCACTGATGGGGATAAATGTCATCAAAGGTCTGAAGCTTTTGATGTTTCTCATATAAGATGAAAATGTTGAACAGATGAAAATTATTTGCTAATAAGTAAATAAATATCAAAAGCAGCAGTACAAATAAAACCCCCTTGTATAATAATGTCTGAAAATTCAAGTGACTTATTTAAACACTGGTCAGGCCCTTCTTTGATGTATGTGAATATTTTTGGGCAGAGGCATCCTCATATTGTTAGAGCGTGACTATTTTCATTTTCTTTTAGACCTCACTTGAACATTCTGGGGAAGTGTAGAACCAGTGAATCTTTCTAGATATACTGGAGCTGAGGGACAGAGGCAGGATGGAGCCTTTCAAATGTCAGTGGTTCCCATCCACTTATCTGTTCAGCTTGGGAGAATCTCCCTGTCTCTCAAATCTGGCAGAAAGTCTCTGCATGCTCTGCACAGACTCCCACAAACTTCTTGTATTCAATATTAAGCTTATGGGGTCCTCATGCATGTCTGAAGCTTCTGCAGGCTGCTGTAATCAACACTGGGCAGCTGAAAACCATCTAAAATCAGGATTTCAGATTGAAAGGTGAACTTGTCTTGACTATGTCACTGGAAGACCTATTTTGCTGCTAATCGTTGCAGCCAACTCAGAGCAAGCCAGAAGAGTTGCTTGGCCACTTTTTATCATGACAGCCTGAATCTTTGCAGTACTCCAGCTGAAATCTGGGAAAGGATGTTGGGCTGGACATATTATATCTTGACTGGTTTTTGGCTGATTGCTGTTTAGGGGTCAAGGTGCTTTGCCCTTTGGGTTTATTTGCTTGCAGCTTGGAATGGCTGAAGTATTAAAACCCTTAAGTGCATTTCTTGTCAAGGACCTCTTAAATCAAACACAGCTTAAACGAGTTACTGAAAAGAAACAGTTTCCACTTCTCCCTTAATCTGTCTCCCATGCTCAGTAATTGATGTCTTGTTTCATGAGTCACATTAGCTTGCCTCAGGTTAAATCTCTTAGAGCCTAATCCTGCACATCCTTCCGTAGTCGATGTCTGTGCTGGGAGATGGGGAAGGTTTTGCATGAGTGAAGACTGCCAGATGGGTTTCTGCAGGAACCTGTGTTGTTTTTACCTAGAGGGGAAAGAAACTTCAGAGAGAAAAAAGGACATCTTTGCCTCTTGGGTGATTGAGAGGTGCTCTGGGTTGGTCTGGGGATTGCCATGGAGTGAGGGGTTCTGTTGTATGAACGTGCAAGATATGGAAGTATTTGGGGTCTGGTGTTACAGCACCTAGGAAGCAGATAAAAACACGTGTGAGGCAGGTATCCCAAGCTAAGATTTCAACAGGGCTGGAGTTAAAAACAGGCATGGCAGCCAGGGCTTGAGAGACCCTGCAAGTGAGTGTGGACTTCCCTATTTAGGAAGATGGAGTTGGGAATGTGTGAGTTGTGTTACTTTGGTTTCTGTCGTGTCTGCAGAGAGGCTCTTCTGAGCTGGGAAAGATGTTCTTAGAATTATTCAAAATATTTAACAGCCATTCTCTTCCCTGTTTTCTTCTGGTCTAGTATTTTGTTATGGAAAAGGGAGAAAAAATCATCTAGTAAAAAGACATTAGAGTTTTGTTTGATGTGAAGGAAAATGTGACTGTAGTGCCTATTTTCATTACAAACCAAACTTTCAACAGCAAAAATTTGTCATATCATGGCTGTTTTCACTAATGTTTCTGCTAAAGAAACAAAATATTTTGGAAGAGGAAAGAGCATCAACATGTTCCTGACTGATGTCAATCACTCTAATTAATAAAGAAGAAAAAAGTTGTCTTGTCTTTGCTGGGTTTGCTGCCTCAGTGCTAAACATAGTAGAGAATCTGTGTCTTGCCCCTTTTGTTTGTTTTATTTTTTTTTCCTGTTGTCCCTGGTTTGTTTTCTTTCATAATCAGACCAATTAACATGTTGACAGAAGAGAACCACTTGTGGATTTTTTTTTTTCTTCCTCTGAGTCTGGAGCAAAGTTGAGCAGATAAATAGACTTGTTTGTAGTGCAGAGCGGGGATGCTGTGGAGGGGGATTTCACCAGACACGTGTCATTAGTCACTCCCACAAGCCTTACAGGTGTGACATTAATCAGGTTGTATGCCATGTTCCCAGAGTCTCACAGGGGTCTGACACCATCTGCGTGGCTCCTGTGTTCAGGGTCACTGACTGGCTATGCAGAACAAGATCACTTCCTGAGGCATCCCTGCCTTTGAACAGGCCTCTTCCACCCCGTGATGGATTCCTCCGACAGCCAGCACCTGAAGGGCATTGCTTTTCCAGCCCTGACGCTGATGGATGTGCCCACAGCTCAGTGACCACCCCCTCCTGTGTTTGGAGTGCTGAGTTAGCGTGGCAGCATCCAAGGAAATCAAGCAGAATGCCAATGGTTGTACCTAGAGACTTCTCACTTGTCCTACTTTCTTAGAGAATTCTGAAAGACAGTTATAAAGGGGCAAGCAAATACTGGTTTGAGACCTGGTCCTTAAGTCTGTCATATTTTAGCAAGCCTTGGAAAAGAAATACCTTTAAAAAGGTTTTGCAGAAAGAGATTTCTTAATGTTACAACACCTGTGGCATCAGAGCTGGAAACAGCCAAGTATTTCCTGCTGTCCTTTTTCACCTGCCATGTGGAATATCAGTTTTAGGGTAGATAAGTGATTCTTAGCATTCTCTGTCTTCCTTTAATATCTGACTGTGTAGTCATCTCTTGAATTTGTCTGCTTAGTTGGTGGGGATTTTAGATCAAGCGCCTGCATATCAGACATGTCATGTACTCCCTCACATACAGGGTGAGCGTCCATTTACTGGACCATGATTCCTATCAGTTCTACCACAGTGAGATCCTTTAGGGAGTCATGTGCATCCAGCCCCAGACTGCACAGTGGAGAAAAATCCATCTTCGAGGTAGTTATCTGTATTTTAATTCAATAAAATAACTTGCTGGACTTCTTCCCTCGGGAAAACATCCACTGATACACAGATTTAGTTCCAGTCAAACCTTGCAGTGTCAGTATCTAAAGAGACAGACCTAGTTTCCTTTAGGCTTAGGAGTCTAACAACTTGGGAACTGTTTCTCTCCCTCCCTTCCCCCCGAGAGATCATGCCTGCTAGACGGGCTTTCCCAAATTCTCACAGCTCTAATCTGGATACCATTTAGTGTGACAGCCTTCTTCCCGGGTTCCCACAGCTGGTTAGTGTTTTGAATTCCAGCCTCGTGAACTCATATCAGGCTACATGGGCTAATGCTCCGAGCACAACCTAGAGCAGATATCTCTGATGACAGAGTAATGGAGAAACTGCTGTGCTTTCTGCCTCTTTATTAATGCACAGTCATTTGTGGTGCTCTTCAATTTCTGTGGAGAGGAGCTGCCTGCAATGCCTCACGGAGGCATTTAAATGGTAATGGAGGCGAAAGTAAAATCATTCAAGTGTGTTGCTTGTGAGACCAGTAAACCAACCTGCTGCAATGGGAAAAGTTTATCAAACCCCAAGGGTCACAAATACGGCTAAAAATATCACTTAAATAATTACTGTCATATCCAGCTGAATTCTTACGAAGGAAAACCCCAGGAAAAATATGTCCTATTTTCTCTCATAGCATTCAGACTTCACCTTGGCTAAACAGTGTTTCAAATAACAGGAGGCAAGAGCTGTCAAAGAGTGCAATGGGCACAGCGTGCTCTGTTCAAGGCTGGCATGGAAAATGACATTGGATTCAGTGCCTTGGACTTGTTCAGGGCTAGTTTCAGAAGCAGCCTCTAGGTCAGGGGTTTGCTGCTCATTTTTGGGCACCACCAGCATAGAATTGGATTGGTGAGGATGTTTGGACCCTCTTTGGGAATGTTAGTTCTGAGGTACAACTGAATAGGGATGCGAGAGAGGAAATTACATGGTGCTGGCTAATTCCTCACATCATCCAGAATGGCTTGACAATCTGTCAAACCCTTGCCCTGTACCAGAGCAAGATGATATATCTGCTGTCCATGCTTTGAGTCTTCAGTTGTTTTTTCTTTAAATTACAAAGCAACAGCAAAGTAATCCCCTCCTTCAAAATGAAAAGCAACTGTGCATGAAAATGGAAATGATTGGTGGCACGTGTTGAGGGCACAGGAAGCAGTGGGTGGAAGTCAAGCATTTTGCCTGTAATTTCCCTGTTCAGAATGCTATTAGGGAGCTGTTTTGCTTAAAATTTGGGGAGGGGGGGCAGTGAAGCTACGCTCAGGGCACATGAGAAACGGGACTTCACTCTGGAGCGTTTTCAAAACACTTGAATGTTTGTTTTTCCTTTGATGTTGACACAACTGCATCTTATGACTTGCTCATCCTAATTCAGTGAGTAGCAGTCAGGAATTTGAGTGCTGTGTGGATGGGAAGTAGCTTTCTTCCATGGAGAGGATATCAAGAAGATAGTTTAGTTTACTGGGAATCTGTAAGTGGATCTTTATATTTCCCATACAAGCCCACTCTGGGAGAAGGTCAGAGACCTAAAATGTTGTTCAGTTTGTGGCTGCCTCCTGGACTGGATCTTTGCTGGGGGGAAAGTCAGCAAAGATGATGTGGCTCAATAAAATATACTGTGATAGTCAGAACTTTGGAGTCTGACCAAAATGACAAGAAAGTAGACCTTTGTGCCTCAAAACAAAATCTGCTTCTTTTGCTGTGCTTTTGTAGTTTAGTAGAGGCTTTTCCATATCACACCCTCTTGTAAAATCAAGTAGTTCATCTTGAATGCTTTTGCAGGTGAGAAATATAACTTATATTTGGTTGAAGGCAGGACTAGAAGGGATTCATCCATAAAAAAAAAAAATTCTCAGTAAGTGATCTGCTCTACAATCCCTTTTGTACATTTATCAGGCTGTTTAAATTTGGACTTTTTCCATCTGTTGAGGGGCAGCTTCAGAACCTTGCTTCTTGGATACTTCAACAATCTCATTTCCCCTCTAAGTGTGGTGGCACTCAAACTTTTCCAGGTGACAGGATCATCCTGTGAAAACAGGGGTGTTTAACCTGGATATCCTCTAAAATGTGATACATCTCCTCAGCGTTTGCGTCAGAGAGGAAGAAGGTGGCTGGTCCCACTGCTGAATTCCAACCAGGAATTATTCAGGCCTTTAGGAAACATGGGAGAGCAAATGTTTACTGACCGTGTAATTAGCACGATGACTTGCTCTGTCTATTGGCCCTTAGCACCATATTTCCTGTCTGAGCAGTGGAAAGCAAAAATATTAGTTGCTGTTTTACTAGAGGAACAAGTGTCTTCCAAATGAACAAATGATCTATTACCAGTCCTGCAGACTCTTCCCATGGGAATAGGCATTTTGCTTCTTTTTCTACCTACTCGTTTCTTTCATACAGCAGGTTCCCAGACACATCAAATGCCTCGCATGTTGAGCTGTTAGTTAAGATTTATGGTCTCTGTGTTATCAGAGTGAATTAAACTGTGGCTGGCAGTCAAGCTTCTTCTCGTGGGCTCCCGTAAAAATGTATACATAAACTAATAAATTAGGGTTTGATATTTAATGTCTTTCTAAAACACAAGACATTCCAAAGACCACTCTTCAGAAGTTTCTTGCATTGCTGGGAAGCCAATAATCAGTCAATACTAATCCTTTGCTTGCTGAAAGAATAATACATAGGCACAGCTTTGGTGGGTCTTCTGGAGCCAGATGAAAGCTGGTGGAGTTTGGAGTGAAATTCAGTAGCTGTACGTTACTTTGGTGTTAATACAGCTCAGCTGGAGTCTTGAGAGGAAAACACAGACTTAGCAGTTTGAAGAAGAAACACTTTGTACATAAGTTTTTTAGTCTAGGTCTTCATTAAACAGTGGCAGAGTTGGGAGGATGTGAGTGCTTTATTATTAAACTAGGTCATATGAGCCTTCGTCTAGTGCTTTTAATTTCTGGTTGTAAGTATGTCATGGAAATTTCTTTGTGGTAACATAAAACATAGAGATTAAAGGCAAAATTTGCTGTTTGAAAAGTGAAATGATTTTTTTTGGAAAGGTCAAATGAGCTCTTTGAATGTTTCTGGGAAGTCTTTAAACTGATTAGCTAATTTATGTTTAATTTTATGGGACAGCTTGGGGTTGAATGGGATGTCACAGCTATATGTGAGAATCAAGAATTATATGTGGAGGTGTAAGCATATTGTTGGTTTGGGGGGAAATAGAGAGTGGAATCCATGAGACTTTGCAGTTCCTCAAGCTCTGCAGCTTTTTACTAGCTGTATGATGAACCAAAAGGAATTCTTTAAAAAAAGGGATGATAAACCTGCATGTATTTTTCTTCATCTATCCTTCATCACTCTCTGCTCTAAATATTGAATTCTTTAACCTTCAGTTAAATATGGTCTTACAAAAGCATAATCCCCCCCAAAAACCCCAAACCCACATCATACAAAATTCCAATATTTACAAATTTTTTCAAGGGATTGATGAGAAAAGGGGAGGCTCTTTCAAGCCAGAACTGTTCTACCGACCAACAAGACCAGATTGTAGCTGACATCTTGGCTCTGCTTTTACCCATTTCAGACAAAGGAAGGAACATTTCTTATTAAAGCCATTCAGGCAGCACCTGTGGTACCACATCACATCTGCTTCTGCTCTGAGACACCTCTGTTCTCTGAAGTGGGACCACGAGATCGATTAGACCTGATAGTTAACCTCAGATCGGAGCTGGTCCAGACCAACAGGGCTTAAGTGCTGATACTCTGGCTACTCATCTGCACTGCCCAGGTGTTTGCTGCCTTTCTCTCAGGGGAGATTTCACGCTTGCTTGGTTTCTAAGAATTACACTTTTCAAGGAGTTCATGGTTGTTATGTACTTCTGCACATTTGTGTAACTCTAAGTTACAATCAGAGTCCTACAGTAGCTCCACAGCATGTTCCACGGAGCTTTAGTGCTGTACACTGGGTTAGTTCAGTCGTTTTTAATTCTGGAGACCAGATACACTGCTTTAAGTAATAGGTCAAACCTGAGTGTTTCATTTGAGTCTTTAAAAGCCATGAACCTGTATCCCAAATGTCACTCCCTGACTGCACTTCACCCCGTGGATGATTCCAGCCAAAGAGAGGGCTGGAGGTTGTAGGTATTTTGGTGGGACCATTTGCCGTCTGCTTTACACCTGCTCACCCTGCTCTTGGTTGCTTGTGCAATAATTTGAGGTCTTGATGTGAGAAAGCATTAAAGCACCTTTGAAGCTGGGATAATCCAGGTAGCTGTGTTGAAAGCCAGACTGTCACCAGTGATGTGACAGCTGATGTGGTGCTGTGTTGGTTTTTTGTTTTTCCTTTTTTTAAGAGATTGCCTGCATTCTAATCTTTCTGCTTCTCTGACCCTTAGAGCAACAATAATTTTTACTTATTTTTATGGGGTTTTTTTTCCCCCTCACAGTTAATATGGTATTTTAGGATGCCCTGCTTAAAATGCATAGTCTGAGAACTTATTTCCTCATATTGGAGACACAATAGGATTCTAGTCTAGTGATGCCTGCACATGAATTTAAATCTTAATGAGTGAGTGACCCTGCATAAAAATGATAAAATTGTGTTATATAAGTACAGTGGAGTTTTTTAGGTTTGGTTAAATTGTATTCTAAACTAATATTTTATATTGTTGAAGTCTCATAGCACTGCAGAAATAATTCTGCAGTAGAAGAACAACCAAAAGAAAGAGAAATAAACTAATACAGGATTTATATTTGAATAGGCTGTGTTTATTAGAATACTTGTTTATCTGTATTCTGCAATGGTAAAAATTCTGATTTCTACTTTGTTATTGCCTGTAATATTTTGCAACTTGGTGGCATAAAGTAAATGCAGCAAAATTTGAGAGCAAATTTTTCAACAAAAAAATTTTGTTGCTCTTTCAAGGAACAAAAGTATGTCTTAGTCCAGCAAAGCAAAAGAGAACAAGCAGAAAAGCAGTATTTTTGTTACTGAAATCTCCCCAGAGTAACAGTTTAAAAATACAATCGATAAAAATGATATTAATGATATTACAATATTCTTCTGAGATGTGGCTGCAGGATTTTAAGGGGGAACAAGAATAAAAGGGCAAAAATTTCTGCAAGACTGTCCAAAAGATGCATTAGCCTTCTCCCTTCTGAATTTCTCTCTGTGGTTGGGGAATTTATTGGTGGGAAGCCTTGTGCAGTAGAGAAGTAGTTCTTCCTTGCATCTGGGAGGGTTAGAAGCTTTATTTTCAAAAGCAGCTCAGTGTGTGAGATCTGAGGATTAGCCCAAGTTTTGTGGAAGTCTGTGGCATAATCCAGACCCAAGACTTGAAACCACAGCCAGAGGCCAAATTTTTGTTTTATTCTTGGGCCTTCACTGGGAGCTGTCCCTGCCTTCCTTGAGCACTTTTGCTGTGTGTCACAGAGCTCAACGAGGTCATAAGCAACCTTAGAGGAGTCTTATGGGGACAAGAGCTGGGCAGTCCTGGTGACACCTGCCACCTCTCCTGGAGAGGTAACGCATGGAGGATGATGTTCTGTCCCAATGTGGTGGGATTTAATTGGTGCAAGAGGGTGACTGTAAGAGTGGAAAGGGAGAAAGTAACTGAATGGAGGGAAGGTATCTGTAAAAAGGTATTTCATGGACAGAGCATCCAAGCAAAATGAGGACAAGGGCAGCCAGCAGAAGGAAAGGACTTTGAGCCTCTCTGATGTGAGTGTGGTGGGAGAACCTCTGGCAGCAGAAGAGTTGCTACTCTCTTCTAATTTATCCTTTATTTTGCGATGATTGGCTGCTGGTACAGGAGAATGTCAGCATTAGTGGGATATTTCTCTACCTCAGAAATAATTACCTTGCTCAGTTTGGGCAAGGAAGTGTGCTAAATGGGATCCCTTAGCAATTTTGCAGTTCACAGAAGCCCATGCCAGGTTTACCTTGCTATCAGATGAGATAAACTGCAGAACAGAAAGCAAGGAGAAACCACTTTGTTTTGTCAGGCAGCTTCCCCGACACATTCTCTGGAGTGGGATTCTTCCCTCGCAGCGAACACACACGTCACGTGCCAGGCTCTTTCCAGAGGGTGGGAACCTTTCCTATTTGGTTCCCAAACAAGCCAGACACCCCGTGAGCACTTGACACATGTAGTTAGTTGGTGGTCTGCCCGCTGCCTTGCACATGGGGCTCTTCCCAGGGGGGTGTGCTCGCATGTGGTTTCCATCTCGCAGCTCTCAAAGCCTTCTCACAGTGCCACACGAGCCCCTTTGAACAGCCTGGGAGGAGGGCAGCATCTTTCAGGTGCTGGGCATCGGTAGCCCTCCCCTTGCCTGGCTGCACCCCTGCTAGTGATGTTCACAAAAGGGGGTGTAAGGCATTTTGATTCTCCTTCTGAATGCTGCTCTTAGCTGTGGCTGATGAGCAGTTTTGATCTGTCACATCTGGTCTGCAGTCTCCTGAGTGTACTCTTGCACTGCCTGGCTCTTCTGGCATCCCTTTAGCATCTACATTGCTGAGCCTCATCTTTTTACTTTTTTTTTTTCTTCTCTCTGAGGTGATGTGGTTCACTGGGCAAGGGTTTTGCCCTATAGACAGCTTAGGAACATCACTTACTTTTTCTCTTCCACCTTCCCTTCTGTCTGTGGGTAGGATAAGCCCATGCTTAGCCCAATTTGAACGAAATATTCACTAAATATTAATTCATTAGGAGGTATCTTCTCATCCTCTCGTTATATGGCAAGATATCAGATAAATGGTCTTAAATCAGATTTCATCCTGAGGATGGCAGACTCCAACAGAGAGGCACAGCTTTTTAGAACTGCTGCTTTCAGTTCTTGGCTCTGCTGCCATTATCTGTCTCGTCCTGTTGGAGAATCTCTGCTCTCACTGCTTCTCTTTAAGAGATGAATAATAGTTTTTCTTCTCTCCCATCTGTGGTTGCTCAAGTCTGCCTTGACTTGCTGCTTGTTTACTTGTGTAATGGCAATCACTGCCTGTCCCTCATTGCATGTAATCTAGGTAATTGCTCTGATATAAAAATTATCTTTATGGGGGATGCTTCTTCATGTGAGAAACTGCAGCCCTGAGAAAAGGTTAGGCTTTCAGAATCAGACCTTAGAAAGCCTTGATGTGTAGCCTGAGCAATACAAATCTTTGTGGTCTTAGTCAAGATGTCTTGGAGCTTCTGCCATACTCTGAAATTACTAGGGTTTTTTCTCTCCTTCCCCCTGGCCCTAATCTTGCAGCTACATCACATTGCTTCTCTCTGGTTTTATGAATGGAATGTCATGATCTGCATCTGCATAAAGGTCCTTTCATTAGATGCTCCCTCTGCTCTTAAGACATTTATGGAGGTTAATTTGGGGAAAAAATTCTTTGCAATATGTGACATTTTCCTTCCATTATACTTCAGCTGTCCCACATTTATGTGAAAAGTTTGCACAAAACATCTTATTTATAAGATTCATCATCCACACAGACAAAACTATTACAATGTATTCTTTCTAGAGGGGAAGAGCTCCGGCCAGCCAGCCCAAATTACATCATGGGACTAAACAGTTTGTGTCAAAATCCGGAATTGCCATAACTAATTTGCAACACTTCTTATGTGCTTTCCCAATCAACCTTACCAAAAACACAGATGCACAGCTCAAATCATTGCTGACCTTGCCACTGTCTTTTGCTTTCACCTCAGGGTTTTTGGTAACACAAATATTTTCT
Organism: Chamaea fasciata; assembly: GCF_029207755.1. Taxonomy (NCBI): domain Eukaryota; kingdom Metazoa; phylum Chordata; class Aves; order Passeriformes; family Sylviidae; genus Chamaea; species Chamaea fasciata. The sequence goes on along the minus strand of NW_027094088.1, from coordinate 6,340,023 downwards.
GCCCAAACCTAGAAAGTCTTGTGGGAAATGAAACCAACTTTTTATTTTAGTTCTTTCAGCAGCAGTTTGCTCATCCTCTTTTTTTTTTTTTTTCTGTTCCCGACATGTTAACAGATGTAAATATGAATCATATTTCATTCTCAGACTCCTTATAAAAATACACTCAGAACCGAAGTTTGAGTAATAAAAAAATCTGGATGCATCTCCAAACCACAGTGAAACACCCTCTCCCCAAACGAGTCAAGGCTTGGCTTGCACACCTCTGTCTGAAAAGGAGAGGAGAAACCTTTTCATTAGCATTGCTGTTCATTTTGCTTTTACAGACAAGCAGCAGTGACAAACCGGTGCATGTGTGTAGCTTTATGCTTCTGTGTGTGTTTAGGTGTGTGGTTTCCTGCCCTCCTTATCTCCCCTGTCTGTTCTGGATGACTGAGCAGCACTGTAGACATTTTTGTGGTTTTGATGGCTAAAATGAGCTGTTATTCATTGTTTTCAGTCAGCCTCCTTCCCCTTTCTCTTCAATGCACTTCGAGTGAGATTCAGAATTAGGCTTTCTGAGATTCTACACGAGGAAAATCAGGGTTTATCAGTGGTCTGGGATTACATTTAGGATACAGAGTCTGCTCTGAGTCAGCATATCGCCCATGGTGCAGGGCCTGGTGCTGGGAGCTGGCTGTGAGGCTTGTACGAATTATTGGAAGGAATCTTACTGGCTTTGGGCTCACTTGTAACGACCTCTAAGACAAAACCCTTCTTTTAAGCTCTAAAGAAACTATTTGCTTTGATTAATGATTTTGGGATGGATGGGCTACATACCATCCCAATAAATTGAAAAAGGATGGGATGTGACCCTCAGTCCAGGCTCCTGTTGCTTGCTCACAGTGGGTTTTTTTTATAACTGAGCAGGACTCCTGGTACACTTTTAATATTCAGCAGTATCATTCACCCAAGTGACTTCTGGCCATCTTTTGGGAGTAGAGTTCCCAAGGTCTGGTCCCAGTGGGTAATATGAATGAGATACCCTTCTGGGGAGGAAGAAGAGGATTCAGCTTACGTGGATGTGCATTGCACTGTGCATTCATTTGGCCTCAGGGCTGGAGAACAGACCCAGCCCACTGTATTTGGTGGCATAAGCGCAGCTATTGATGGTTTCAATTGAATCTTTGTACTCTGAATATTCCTGTTCTGGGCTCTACGTCCCCTTTTCCGTGTCAGCAATACACAGAGCATGGACACCCACGTTTATGGGTTTAGATTTGATACTTGGAGCTGGCAAGCTTCAGTCTCACCTGCTGAAAATATCAGCTGCTTTGAACAGAAAACTCTTAGAGTGGGCTTAATTAAGCATGGACTGTTTGACTTAACTGGGTTTTGATTGTAATGGGCTATTTTTTCTGGCAACAAGCCAGTGTAACAGAGGTTGTTCTTTAAGCGTAAGCGTTCACTTTCATCCTCCCTCACCAATACACAAGCATCTTGCTATTGTGTGTGACCCTGTGGCATTGAAAGGTTCTGGCTTTCTCTGTGGGCTTTGCCCAGGCAAAATGTGTGCCTTGTGTTTCCAGAGCTTCAGGAATCCAAGTCAATAGTGGGAACAAACCACAGCCATAAGAGGCTGGGCTGTGTTGAAGCACTTCTGAGGTGAGGAATGAACTCTGTAGTACTTTCTTACATAACCTAAGCCTTCAGTCTTTGTTTAGAACTGAACCTTTAAGTGCAGTGGGATTCAGTGAAAACTCTTCCAGAAAGAATACGGTATTGCTATCACTTGGCTGTAAATGCTCTTGAGGGATTTCTAGTACATATATCTTAACCATGAAAATTCCCACCCTGCTTCACAATGCAACTCCCTCCCCCAAAATAAATTAAAAAAAAACCCTCTGCAACTCCCTCCCCTGAATTTGCGCAGTCAGGAACAATGAAAAATGTTTTATGCTTTGTTATACTCTTTGTATGGGCCAAGGCAAATGCATAGATCCTGTCTCTATCCATGAGATAAAGTTGTTTTCTTAAAAAAAGAGAGACAAGGCAATCAACAATGATTCACTTCTGTGGGAAATGTGCTTTGCTTATTTAGGGATTTAATGTGACTTTGGGATATGTGTGTCTGCAGAAAGAAATAAGGTGATAGAGAGGTTTCAGTCCTAAAAACTTGGTTTTCTGGATGTGGGACCCAGATGTGAGGTGTAGCAGTGTGCCATGACTGCTGGCAAAACAAACTGGAGTAGAACAAATGTGTCCTGCTGGTTTTCTTTTCATATCAAATCAGTATTCTGGGAATGCCTAGGATATCCCAGGCTTTATGTAATAAACTGAGTCATTTGAGGATTTTGCTGCTGTAACTGTAGAATATTCCTATAGAAAGCTCTCTTGGAATTGTTTGTTTTGTGCTTACCGTGAGCAAACAAGCCAGAGGAGTATGTGGTCAGCATGATGAGGAGGATTTGAAGCAAAGAGAAAAGCCAAAATGAGTGTAGACATGATCAAAGGTTTATGCTAAACATGCTCACTAAAAGCACTTTCCCAGTGTTTATGGGAAATGCATTTAGGACCCTGTGTTAACAGGAATAGTGTTCAGCCCAGAGCCGGGTTAAATCTGTCCTTATGCTAAATAAGAATCTGGAAGTGAGGCCACCATTACTCCTTTGCTTTTCTCAATAGATTTTTGAATGTATGTCACTGCAAAAATGTAGTTTTCTAGATGTGGATTTTATTTTTTTTTTCACTTGCCTTTTTATTAGTGCATGGGGATTGAGCAAGAAGGGAAAGCATCTGGAGGTTCCCTTCTGAAAGTAGTGCCTAGCTCAGCTGCCTGGGCCCGAAAGCTGTCTCGAATAGTTTTTATAGGGAAACAGCAATTATTTATTTCACTGTGAACTGGAAGAAATAGCACCTCAGCAATGTGATTCTTAGTCATCATGTTTTGTAAGATCATTTTTTTTATAGAGCTTTTGTAACAACTCTGTCTATATCCAAAACTCAAATCTAGTGTTACTCTCATTTTTGCCTGCGAGTGGGTCGTTGTGGTGATGAGCTGACTTTTCTCATCCAAGGAAAAGATTTCTTTTAATTCTTTTTTCCCCTCTCACTTGCTGACTTCAAAACAATTTTCTTCGTATCTCTATTGGGCAGACAGGGTGTCAAAATTAGAGCTGAACATTTTCCTTTCAGCACCACCCAACATCTGAGCACTGAACTCTTTGATATGAACAAAGTTACAGTATTTCCAGAGCAGAGAGTCATGGACTTATTTTGCAATGAGGAAGAACTTCCTTAGGGACTGGTTTTCTCCAGGGCAATGAACCTCTGGAAAGCATCTTCATTAATGATACAGTCAGGAGGATTTTATGTATAACCCTCTTCATCACCTCCCAAGATCTTCAACAGAACAATTTATGTACTAGAGGCAAAAAGGATTAGGAAAAGATTGCAGTCTTGGGAAAAAAGAGTGCAGCAGCCAGGCCAATACTTTTTCCCCTTTCCACCACTCAAGATGCTGAACAGTTTTAAAGCAGTTTTGTGCAACTTTGAGTCTGGTGTTTGGAGGAATTGGTGCTCTGTGCTGCTGGCCTGGGCCTCTGCAGGAGGGAGTAGAGGAAAGATATGGTGACGTGTTTTGCTTTGTCTTTCTACTGCTTCTCCAGCAGAGTTTGTGGAGTAAAAAGTATCCCACAAATTCTATTTTCCATTTATTGAATACGTTCCCTCCCTGGTCAGAATATACTACCTTGGGAGCAGCAAGAATTTTTTCTCTCCTCAGAAAGCTTTATAAAATCTTTGTTTGTTGCATTGGGGGTCTTTTGCTATTACAGGAAACAACACTGGGTGATGCAACAGAGTTCAGCATTCACTGTGCTCATGAAATACTGATGGTATACCTTGGGACAGGATTTAGTAGGGAGCTTATTCAAATTTGTGTGGAAAATCTTGCTCAGCATCTGTTTGAAGCTCCTGTAACCCTACAACCCCATGTGGAAGAGGGATCTCATCGGGGCACCTTCCACTCTGGAGATGAAACCTGCTTGGATTATGATTTGCTTTTGCAAAGACCGCAGGAGAGCATCTCCCTGCAGCTCCTGTGCTTCACCTCTGTGATGTCATTCCATGGGATGTCCCTGTCTGCAGGTGGTGATACCTCCCTGTGTCTGAGATGTGACATCGCTGACCACTTCCCCTTGTGCTGAGGCTTCCCAGCTCCATGGACCCCTCTGACTGCACAGAGCCTGCCTCTGTGTGCTTTTCACTGTTCCTACACAGCACTCAACAAGTTGGGAGAACTCAAATGTTCTCTGCAGAATCCCAGGAAACTGTTGGGAAAACCTCTGCCCTGGCTAGGGGTCTTTCTGACCTAGAAGGCCTTTCCATCCCTAATTACTGCAATTCTATTTAATTTAAAGCACGCAAACATGCTTTAAATTAAATAGCTCAAGGGAAGTTGTGCAAAACTCCTTGCCATTCTCTGGGGTTGCTAATTAAGACATCCATCCTCTTCATCATGAAGCTGCAGGCCAGATATTAATGGGGGAAAAATACCGGAGGGAGGAAAAATACATCCTCACTAGAGTTATGTATAGTTTTCCACTGACTTTCTTTTGCACTTAGAAATGCAAATTTAGGCCAATCAAAACTTTGGACTCATTTTGAATTCCCTACATTGTTCCACATAAACAGAAAATAAAGTATTAAGAGAATATTCTCTTTTTAATGCCAGTAATACCTTAGGCAGCTTTTTCTCTGACAATATTCAATAGCTAACATTGCACTGTACACCAGTGTCCCTTTTTTGCGACAGTGATCTTCTAGTAAATTCTGTGTAAGCAAACTTTTTTTACTCATCATAAGATTATGCCCCAGCTGCTGTTTTAAGCAAAATATTGTAACATAAACACACAAATCTGTCTCTTCTACAATTGTGAAAAATCACTGTTACTGTATGTGCAAAATAATTGCACAAAATCCTTCTGCCCTGAGGCGTGTAATAAACACACCAACCCCTTTGTCCCAGAGGGGAATGCACAAACAGTCATAAACGGAGTCTTCCTTTGAACCTGAGTAAGCAGTCTGAAAATAAAGTCAATAATTCAGATAAAGCCAAATATTCATAGGGAAGAAAAAATAGCTGAGCACTAGGAATCTATCTCGATGGCAGGCAAACATTTTTCTGGGAATAGGAACTCTTCAAATAAAAAACCCCTTTATTTTCCACCCTCCTCACATCAAAAAACATTCTCTGAGCCTATATGTCTGGGTACAGACATTATCTAATTTCCATCATTACATGGAACAAATGAGACAAATAATGTGTTTCTTGTCAGGCAGAGGGAGCAGAATCGAATGGAAGAAATGTGAGGAAAGAAGAATTTGGGAAATTTTGTTGAACAGAGATGAATTCCATGAAACCTGTGGAGGGCACCAGCAAAGTCCTGCTGTGCCAGGTGGAAATGTTCATTGTAATGCAGGGAGTCTTCAACCGGTGTAAGAGAGGGAAAACTCCTGCAGGTTGCTGCACCTGAGCATCTGATTTGTTGATTTCTTTTATCAAGCTATGATAATGTATTAATAATTTGCTCCCTAGGGTATTATCAAAGCTGTTTAATTCTGCACCTGATCCGTGAGAATTCCCCAGGGCTCTGGCTCATTTTAACAGTGCTTGCCAGGTCAGGCTTTGAAGGCTTTGTCAAAATACAGAAAAAAGGACACCTGCAATGTCTGCTTCTGTTCATTTCTCTTCTGTGGTGTGATGGCCAAGGAGAGACAGTGCTGACCCACAAGAGGTTGTTGCAGGTGTCAAGGTTGCTGTAAAGAACTATCTGATCCACCTGGAATGTAGCTGACCTGTGGTCTGCTCCAGCAATATTGGGATTCAAAGGTCCTGAGACCATCTCACCCCACAGACATGACGTGGCAGCTGAGGGCAGCTTGCTACTAAATTTATCCTGGGCCACTGGTGCCATGTAAAGGATGAGCAAATCCTGTGGATCTTGAGGTTTTCTGCTGCATGACTTGAGTTGTTTATCAGAACGGTAAAGATGGGTTTGAGATCAGAGACTTTATTTTTTCTGTAATTTCAGCCCATCTTTGGCTTAATTTTCTTTTCCTTTACCCTAAAAGCGATTCAACTCCAAAACAGAAGTGTACTTTTCCTGTGTATTGAGTTAGGGTTAGAAAGGACTCTACAAAGGTAGGCTGAGAGTGGGCCTAAGCATGTGTGGCTACTTACCTATTCAAATTTTGTTTTCCACTGGATTTATATGTCTTTCTGTGTCCTTCTCCTATAGTTATTCTTTCCTGCCTCTCTTCCCACTCAATTCTATTTTTAATTAATTTATTTGTGTCTTAGACCATGCAATGTGGTACAAAATCAGTGAAATAACAGAGGATTTCCCCTTGCTATTTTAAAGTGATCCTTAATTGTGCTTCACTTACTTTGTTTTTTTTAAATTTTATTTTTTAAATTTTTTTTTAAATTTTTTTGTTTTGAGGAGCAGTTCTTCATTATAACTTTTTATTTTGTGAGTGTGTGTGAAAAGGATGACAGTCTCCTTGGTTATTTTCCACAGAAGGCTCATGTGAGAAACTCACATGGAAAATCTAATCAAACAATAGTTCCAAGTTCATCCATATTTATACTTCGGGTTTTTTAAAAAGAGATCTTTAATATATTAGAAAGTGAAAGTTTGCAGGATTTGTGCTGGGAATTTAGATGTGTTACAGCTCCATTCCTAGAAAAAAGCCCTGGTTAGCTTGAGCTCATAACATCTGGGTTTTTACAGTGGTCTTTTTTTGCCTCCTCAAGCTCCTCTCTTAGAGAAAGTTTCCACTCTTCAACAGTATCAGCTCTTTTCAATTAATTTTGCTCCTTATTTTTTTGATGGTTTGATGGTCCTTAGAGGAATATCTAATATGTTTACATTTCTAATATTGCCTTGTGTCTTCTTCAAGGCCACTTCATTTTTCTGAACAAGTGATGGCTTGTAACTGATTATTCTATAGGAAAATTCTCCATGGAATATGAATTTTTTCTAAGATACTATGGAAGTGCAGAAGTTGTACCTCATTCTTAACTGGCTTTTGAGATTATTAATTCAGGCTTTTGAGACTATTAATTCAGAATTTTGGAAGGAATGGAGGCTGACCCTCTGGAGATCTAGAGGTGACCTCTTCTTGTTGCTGTAAGATTTTTGTGCCATCTGTCTTGGTGTCTTGGGACAGTTGTTCTTCAGGATGTCAAAGGCATCTGGCCACCTTTTGTTTTTCTCCTTTCCCATGAACTCAGCAATATTTGCGTCGCATGCTACTTAAACTCTTCAGGCACGATTGCCATTTTGGATTTGGACGTGAATGCATTTGTGTTCTTTATCAGCCAACCAGATTGGGTTTATTTTTTCAGCCTCTCCTTTGTGGCCGGGGCCAGGAGATGTCTGGAAGGAGGGCAAGGGAATATTTGTGTTCTGCAGGGCAGAAAACAGGAACCCAACTGCTAGGTGCCAGTTCAGCTTCTGCAGATGTGACCAGAAAGGGATATTCACTCCTTTTTTTTTTTTTTTTTTCCTCTTGGAACACTGACATTTGGGGATAGGAGGAAATATAAGACAAAAGTGTAATATAAATGCTGATCACCATATTAGGTACTACCTTATCATCAGTGATGTTGAGGGTGATGTTTACCTTCCATTGAAAGCTCTGCTTAACTTGTTTTCCCAGGGGCTGGAAAATAATTGGAGATTTGACTACTTAGCTACGCTACAAGTACATTAATCTGAATTTGAAGTCTTGAAGTCCTTGCAGCTGAAATACAGAATGTCTGGCTGATCTTCAGTTTCTTGCTATGAAATTTGGACTCATTTGTGTGTTAAACACAGTTTTAGATCACAGCAGTTGCCTGCCATATGTTGATTCCTAGTGCTGGTATCAGTAATCCCAGTGATTTGCTCTCTGATGTTGATATTGGCTGTCAACATTTAATGCTTTGGTTTTTACCTGCTGCTCTAAGAAAAAAACATCTGGTCTATCTCAAATGGATTTGATAAAACAATGGGTAAAATATTGTACCTATGCAGTGATCAGTTATTGATAATTTTTCTGTCAAGATTACTTTTGGTAATTGTCACCTCCTTTTTAAAAAGTTTGTTTCTCAGCCTTTCTTCAACTGTTAGGAGAGACAACTTCTGACTTGATAATACTACAACATTCAACTGAAAAAAAAGCCTTGGTCCTCACTGATACTTCTGCATTGCCTTGGATGACATTCCATTTATCTTCTTCCCCACCCTCCAAAAATATTTGAAGATCCAAAGGCTCCCTTTGGCATGAGCCTCACTGAGAGAATCCATACAAATGCTTTCGTGCCTCGTGATCCGGCCACAAAGACTGTAGACTTTCCAGTCTCCTTTGCTTCCAGCTATATTCTGGCAATATATTCTGGTAATTACTAACACAATATTGTGTTTGCCAGCATTTGTAGCGCTGGTTGGGCTGTCAGAACCTCCTGACTGCCAAACAACAGACCTACCAATGATATCAGGTGAGCAGGAACAGTGCAGGGCCTTCTGTTTTAGCAGGTTCTTTAGGAACCTGAAAGATGCCAGAGTTTGCTGTCGTCAGAAGTGTCTCTTTAACTCCAGGAGAATTTAATTAGGATACACCTGAAGGAAGAAGAGACCCCTAAAGGAATTTGGTTTCAGGGCCCTCTGTGCTTATTATGCAATTTCGTCTCAATTTTTGATCATGAGGATGTCGTTAGCTAGATCAGGTTGCTCAGAGCTCCACTCACCCATTATTTCCAGAGGTGGGACATCCACAGCTTCCCTGGGCAAACTTTTCCAGAGTTTCACCATCCTCACAGTAAAGATTTTCTTCTTAATATGTAATCTAAACCCCACTGTCGTGTCAGTCTGAAGCTATTCCACCCCGTCCTATCACTCCATGCCCTTGTAAAAAGTCCTTTTCATATCTCTTAATGCCCTTTTAGGTACTGGAAAGTGCTCTAATATCTCCCCAAAGCCTTTCCTTCTCCAAGTTGAACATCTCCAGCTCTCTCAGCCTGTCCTCATAGGAGAGGTCCTCAGCCTTTTGAAGGTCTCAGATGAAAATAAAGTGTTCTCCAAGTAGGAGTACTTGGAGCAGGTATTTTTGCAACCACATTCTGTGTTTAGGAGGCATAAAACAAGCATGAAAACATTTTAAAAGTCTATGGTTTTCGTATCTCTGAAGCGATTCTAGTAGATGTTGGTGTGTCAGAACCTGCTAGAGGCTCTCACCTCAGCTGTTATCAGGCTGATAGTAACCTAGGTTAGAACCATGTCCTAATACTCAAACCAGAGATTCTTGGTGCGTGAGACAACCACAAACTGACTTGCAAGTCTGCCAGCAAAGCAAATCCATTTTTTCTCTTCCCTTTCTCCACTCATCTGCTCATATCCTCATTACTCAAACTGATAGGAGCTTTAGCTGTGGATCCTCTCACACCAGTCAGCAGTCACCTTTCATGGCTGGAGAGCTCCTTGGGGACAAGCTCACTCAGGCAGGTTTGTACCAGCTCTCTTAGGGGCTTGTTGATCCTGGTCAGCTTTCAGCTGGTTGGATGCAAGCAGACCAAATCCTCAGCTGATATGGAGGAGCTAATCCCCAGTTTACTTCCTCTACTTGGATTTCTCCATGTTTTTGACTATGGTGTTCTCCTAAAGCATCCTAAACTTCTGGGTGGTAGATATTTCAGCTGCCAAATAGATAACACTTCTCAAAACTGAATTCTTGCCAGGTTAACAGGTTTCTGGCAGATTTTCTAAAGGTCTTGTTAGCTCTTGCTGATGAGTTGAGTAAAAAATTGTGATTAACAGAAAAAAGGAGCACCCATGCTTAGTATGGGCAGTGACCTTGAGACGCTTTTTACTTCATGTGACGTTAAACCTCTGAAACGTTTGGAGGCATTTCTGACCTTGGCCCTGCTGAAAGCCCAAGAGAAGAAAACCCACCAAAAAGAGAATTGTGACTGCCTGGACCTTACACCAGTTGCCAAGCTTTGCCCCACAGTCCCTGAGCTGTATCTCCTTGAAGAGCTTTTTATCTGTTCTGGTCCACCAGCAAGCCACCATAAATATGATTGGGTTGTTATTTCACATTCTTGGTGATAATTTCTAGTACAACATGTCCCAGAATACTTTCTGTAGCTTGGAAGCTCTGCTTTTAGGGTCTGATCCAATACTCACTGAAGTCAATATGTCTCCCTATTGATTTCAGTTGACTTTGGATTAGATCCCTCTTTTGGGGCTATAAATACATCACTGGAGGGGAAAATCCCATCCCAGACGCCTTGATAGACTTTTTTCCCCAATCTTCTTCTTTCTCACTCCCTTGTGTTTTGATCAAATGAAATCTGTCAAGCTCCATTGCATTTCCTAATCTTCACTGTTCTGACAGACTTTGGGCCAGCAGAAAGACAAGCTTAAAATTATGGAAATGAAGTGCAATTTTTTATTATGCTGTCTAAGATGTTTTCAATAAAGCAGAGAGAGAGAGATCACTTTGCCAGATTGGTGTCATGGCGTTCCAAAGGTTTTGGCTAGTTAGCAGACTTCCAGTAAAAATGCATGTTGCTCTTCAGACCTCTTGTGGGTGATCCACACCTCTCTTGGAGCCTCCTCTTATTGTCTTGCGGCTTTGAATGGAAGAGAGCCTAAATTATTTTGGACCTGTACTAGGAGTTCTCAATATTATTAATAGCATGCTGAGTGAACTTACTATGTAAAATGCTCCGATTGCCCCTCCTGCCTTTCGTATACCAGGCACTAAAAATCCAGATAATATTGGAGAAGACATGACTTTGATGAGCCAGAATGTAGGTGAGTATCTGGAAGAGCAAGGCATTTCTGTGAGGAATAAAGAGAACGTGCTGTTCCTGAACTGTGGCAATCAGGCTGAAGCCCCTTTCAAACTGACATCCAACATACATTGGCATTGGAATAATGCTGCACACAACTATCCCACAGTGTTCTTACCCCTTTTTCTTGGACAAAGGGACTTCTGTATGTGTTGTTTTTGTTTTTTTTTTTTTTTTATTTCAACCTCCCCAACATTTTTTTTAGGGTTCTACCCATTTCATTTTCATATTTTTGTGATATAGAAATTAACCACCAGAAGCTTTGCAACCAGCAAATTATTTCTATCACTTTTTGGTGCTACTGTTGAAATAATAGACCAGAATACCTGCCAGACTGGGTTTATTTTAAGCATTCATAACACAGGTGCTAATTGTGTCTGTACTTAGTTCTTCTGATAACCATTATCTGCATGTCTAAAACCTCTGGGTTTTTATGCATGTGACCCATTATCGTGTGATTTTTGATACATGGTTTAAAAAGGGGAAGGTGAAAGCAGAGGAATGCAACAGTCGGAATTAAAAAGGAGCGCAAAACAAAAACCCGGACATTCCTCTGTCTAACTGCTGTTGGATGGATTTAAAACAGAATTTTCCACCATTATCCAGGGAAAAGAATCTGAAATGCAATAATACTTCTGGCACCACCTTTCACAAATAAGGCAACTGCATTCACTTAGTAGGCATTTAAAGTTCTGCAATAGGATACTTGTAGCACACTTCAGAGACATCCTCACTGGAGTCTGGGAAGCAGCCAGGATCACTGGAAAACATTTACAAAGAAAGCAGTATTAGTATGACTTGTTAAAAAGCCCTAAACAGCCAAAACAAAACTCTTAGCCCATTGCTGCTCCTCACATCTGTGCCCAGAGGTTCAGCCAGGTCCTGCGTGGCCTGGAGAGGTTCCAGTGTGTCCACTTGGTGTTGAGGAACCTTAGCTCCTTTGTGTTGAAGGCTGGATCTGATTTTGGGCAGTGTTAGTAGCCGTCAGGGTGGATGGTAGTGAGGTGGAAGGAAAGTTGGTTCTGTATATTTTGATGCATCCCTGGGTTCCAGGAGTCATCCCTGTGCAGGTGTGGGTGAGACATACAGCATCAGTTTAACTGATAGGGCCTGAAAACATTGAAACTTAAGGAACTGTCAAAAATCACTTTCTGAACGATTTTCAAACTTCAGAATCCCAGAATGGTTTGAAGGGTGCCCTGAAGGACCATCTCATTTGAACCCTACTGCCATGGATGGTGATACCTCCTACTACACCAGCTTGCTCAGAGCTCCATCCAACCTGGCTTTGAACACTTCCAGGGATGGGGCATCCACAGCTTCTCTGGGAAATATGTGCCAGCAGCACCCTCACAGGGAAGAATTTCTTCCTAATATCTGATCTACATCTACTCTGTGTCAGTTTGAACACACTCCCCTTGTCCCACCACAACAGATCCTAAGGAAGGGTTCCTCTCCAGCTTCCTGGTAGGATCCTGAGAGGTACTGGAAGGTGTTGTGAGGTTTGCACCAAACCTTCTCCAGGCTGAAGCGCCCCAGCTTCCTCAGCCTGTTTTCTGATAACTATTCTCGAGAAAAGTGAGGGTTAATTGCAGTTTCAGAACTAGAGATGATCTCTTATCAAAACCTTGAGAGCAGAGGGAATACAAAGCCACATTGACAAAAAATGGGCTTGGTGACATCACAAACTCTTGTGACATCAGCAGATCTTCCAGGGTGAATTGCCATCTTTGTCTGTGTGGCAGCAGCACTGCTGTGAGTACAGTGCTTTGTGTGAGGGAATGTTTTGCTGGTAGCCCCAAGTGGAGAATGAGGGTTTAATCTGGGCTCAGTCAGTGCTCACTTCGCTGGATTTGGAGTTTCTCATTTAGTCTGTGGAAGATACAGGTAGCATTTTGTTGAGTTCAAGTGGGATACTGAGGGATCTTTAAAGAACTCTACAGTGAAGTTCTGTGGTTCAAACGTCCTTCTCAGCTATACTGAAATTCAATTACAGTGCTACGTGGAATTACTGAGTTATTTACTACCTCCTAATGATTAATTTTTTATAAGTATGTAAAGTAGATGTTAAGAGACCACATTAATTGTTCATGAGGGAGGCAAAAGAGAATCCTTTAAGGTAGAGTATTCCAAGAGAAGCAAAACAACTTCTTTTCATCATCAAACACCCTGTAATTTGCCCGGCATTCAGAGAACAGCAAGTGCATAGCAGAAGAGAAATATTTTAGCACTTTGGGAAATCTGGAATGCATTCAAAACATGGGAGAAAATGATGGCAGTGCAAACAACATGCAAATAGTGTTCTGGATAACTTCTTGCTACTTCATGGACACCGTTAAGGGTCTCCCTCTGTTTTTTGGGGTTTTTTTGGGTTTTTTTCCCTGTAATGCTCATGTTACATATTTTTTCAAACCAGTTCAGTGTATTATGATTCCAGGAAATTCTGAGTCAAGAACGAGCTGACAAATATTCAGCCCCTCATGTAGAAAACTTTAACCCCTCCTAAAAGAATTTGCCATTAAGCAGGAACTAGTATGAAACTATGTAGTTACCAGAGACAAACATCAAACATTTAAAGATTAAGGTCCTTATTTAGAGATTAATCAGAAGCCACATCAAAATAATATTACCACAACTACTACTAATTGATGTATGGATCACATTGCACATGTCTCAAGGTGCTTTGAAATACAGCTATAAAAGTGGCACAAAGCCACAAAGGTATAATAAAATGTAATTAGGACAAACAATAAATCCAAAAGGAGTTAGGACAGTCACATGGAAAATAGCTGTAGTTTTAGGAATTACCTTCAAACAGTGGCGGGATAGTGGGAGCTGAATTTGCTCCAGCTCTCTTCATCTTCACTTCTGATGCTGACTGGCAATATTACAGACTTTGAGTTCTCCTGCCAGAAAGTCAAAAAGGACCAGAATCAAAGCATGTCAGATTCATTCCTGTTCATTTCACAGTTAGAGGCTTGGTTATCAACAACACTTTCCCTGAAAATGAGTAACTAATTTCCACTGTTCAAGGTCACAGAAAGTATATCCTATATTTTTGGATTAGTGTGCATTATTGGCTTTTTATGTTTGAAGCCTCGATTTTCTAAGCATGGGATCAATTTCTCCTTTTTTTTTCTTAAGTTTGTTTCCTGTTGTGACAAGGGTTTAGAAAATGCAAGAATGAGAATGGATATTTTTTTTCCCTCTTAATTATCTATAAAATGTTGGGTATTTTTCTTGTTTCATCCATAGTTCATTTTTATTTATTAAAGCCTCCCAGCTATCTTTTACTGTTGAAAGTAAAATACTTAAGTTTGTCACTTGTTTGTTTTTGGTTTTTTTTCTTCTGAAGAACACCACAAAAGTGTGGTAAGGTTTGCAGCAACATCTTCATGAAAGAGTTCATCTTAATACCTTTCTAGGGTGCCTTGTGATACTCTTTTGTACTTACATATCACATCTTTCTTAGGAGAGCTCTTCCATTTGATATCCTGAGATTAATTTTAATCACTGTAAATATTTTGGGGCTTCCTGTCATCACTGAGGTCATATTATTGTAGTTAGAGTTTTGTCCTGGGTTACCTGTGTCTCTGGGTTGTGTTTTATGCAGCTCTGCTTGATCTTTCCACAGTCCTGATGTTGTTTTCCAGCTGTGTTGATAAGGTTGATCCTCTTCCTCTGCCCAGTCTAGCTCAGGAAAATTCCTGTGTTGGGCCACCTTGGGAGGAAAAGTGTTAAGGCGCAAGATGGATGTAGGGAAGAACCAAGACCTTGAGATTTTGGATGCATTTCTGGGTTTTGCTTTGTTGTTCTAGTATTTTGTGCCTGCCTTTAAATTTTATTTTAATGCATCTGATAATTCTAATCTTGGGGATGTTGAATCTGAATGTTTCCAGTGGAATAGAAGAAGAATTAGAGTTCAAGTTCATCTGTGCTGTCACAGTAGTGAGCTGACAAAGCCAAATTTTAAATACTGAGAGACTTTATTGTGAGCTTTCCTGGACCCAAGTCCCAAGGTGGTATTTGCAGACAGGCTTCCAGCAAGAGAAGAATAATGTGTACTAGTGGTGAAATGGAGAAAATTCATGAAAGCAAAAATAATATTTATTCTGCAATAGCTCTTGCTTAATCTGTGCATCACTATCTCTGAACTGGCAGCGTACCTCAGGAATGGAATGAAATTGTTGGGTAACTAAAGACCATGGTAAACTTCTTTCTAGTATGAATGCAAAGGTTGGATTTTTTTTTGGTTTTGTGTTTTTTGGTTGTTTTGGGTTTTTTTGTGTTATTTTGTTTTGTTCTTAGTTTTTTTTTATTATTATTTCTTTGATCTATGTAATCATAGTTACATGCAGTAAAATTTTAAATAACTGGGACAGTAGTGTATGGGAGTATTTCATCAGACGCACAACTGTTCCCATAAATAATAAATTTTCTTTAGTCTATAAAAATCATAGTGTATGCGCTCAAAGTTCAAATAAAACTGGGACAGAGTAGTGTGATGGAGTAGCTCATCAGGGCCATAACCATCACCATAAATAAAAAAAAGGGGGAGCGTGAATGATGGAATTTGAGATATTCTTTTCAGACGATGTCACTTCATCCATTTTGGGAAGGGCCATAGCCATGGTAAAAGTCAAAACAGAATGGAAGAGTCTTTTTAAAATACTGATGTAGCAATGAATTAACTTCTTTGAAATGGAAAAAAAGAATCAAAATAATTTTTAAAAAAATCCATTAATTCCAAGTACTTTATAAAGGCAAACCGATTCTTGGATTTGCTCTGCTGCGGCTAATGCCATGTAAATTTTTAACCATGTTTGAGAAAGTGCAGATATTGCAAAATCCAGGGGAGCTTATCATCTCATACATTACATTCTTCCAAACTGGTGAAAAAAAATGCTGGAGTTAATAAAGGTTTATGATTCAAGTCAGAGACATGACAGCAAATGTATGATTGCAGAATGCCCCTGCTCTTGTGCTGGACTGATTCTCTATTAACAGACTCAGCATCTCTGTCATAAGTATCTGCTCAAGCAACACTGCCCAGGACAGGTCTGAAACACTTGGAAATCCATGGAAAAATTCCTATCTGCTCTGTTAAGTCTTAGCCCAGTGGGCTGAGGCTTCAGCTGTATTTTATGGGCTTGCTCTTGCTACCCCTGTGGAAGGGCTGTAATTAGATGTTCAAATGAACTCATCAAATAATTGCCAATGATGTTCACAGAATCACAAAATCAACTAGGTTGGAAAAGACCTCCTTCTGAGAGTGTTGATGTGGTCCCTGATGTCCCCACGGGAGCTGATGTTCTTTTGGTGGTGAGGGAGTAGGTCAAGCCTTGAAATCATCCAGGTGTAAGTCTGTATGTTCTGTGTGTGCCAGAAAATAAGCTTGAAATGGGGGGTTGTATTGTATTAGAAATTGTCTCCTCATTCCAGGATGACTGTGCTTTATTTTATTCAATAATCAACTTTTCTGTAGAGGGCAAATAAACCCTTCACCATCATTGAAGATGCAAATCCCTCTGGCAAAGGTAGAATGTTTTTAAAAATCAGAACAACCTCAAAACAACGAAAGAAACAATCCTGCCCTGTAGGAGGTCAGCTTCTGGGATGGAGCTGTGTCATCTAAAGGCTGGGGAAGAGATTCAGACTAATCTACCATAACACCATAGCTGTGAAAATACAGTGATCCTCCATGGTAAAAAACATTCCTTGGGATCAGGGAAGCAGATAAAAATAGCTGCTGGTAGGAGTCAAGTGTCACGCTGCCTTTTCCTGGGATATTGTGGGGGTCACTAAGCTGGGAAAAGATAGAGGGGCTGTAACATTGCATTAGCTGAGCTGACCTGTGTTAGTGTGCGCAAGTTCTCTTCTGCTCTGTGGTCAAGATCTTCAGTTTCTGAACTAATATTTAAAATTTGGAGTCTCTTGCCTTACAGTCTTTTTGATCCATGCAGGGTTTTGTGTGTCGTGATTTTTATTTTTTTTTAAATTTCTGTACATTTGAGTCCTGTAAAACATCAAGTGAAAAATCTGGTGATTGATTAGTAATAAACTTGTTTGACTTTAAGCTTTTGCTGAGGGTTCGAGCTCGTTCATGTAGCAGAATGGCAATTTTTTAAAACATAAATATAGAGTTGACCATAAAGATACATATCAGAGTTTCTGGAAGAAAGAGAGACTCCAAAAAAATCACTTTTTTACTGAAAATATGGTCATTTTGAGAGACAAGAATCTATCCAGGCAAACACTTAGCGACTTTTTGTTTAGTTCTGTAGCATTGTCAAATATAAAAAAAAAAAAAATTAAGAAATTAATTTTGACACATGTAGAAATTTTTTGTCAGCTTGTGAAAAATATGTTTTCTACTGCTTTATGTATTTACTTCACTTTCTGGATTTCCTTGTAGAAGATTAAATGCTACCATAGTACCTCTGCATTATCCTATAATTTTCCTGGTCAATTCCATTCTTTTTTTTTCTCTCATTTAACACTAGGGACTCTAACTGAAATATTCTGATGTCAAACAACTGATAGAATACATTGGAATCATTGTCTCGAGACTGGTGTTTTCTAGAACTGTACAGAAAGAAGCTTTGGTCTTAATATTTTTGGGATAACTTCCATTTTTTTCCTACCCCAAAATCTTATATCCTCATCATTCTCCAATCACTGTATTTGCTATTAGCTGTAAAGAGAAAACATGCCTGAATTTCTCTTTGTATCACGATGTGTCTAGAACTAGAATCAGATGTTGCGC
Organism: Chamaea fasciata; assembly: GCF_029207755.1. Taxonomy (NCBI): domain Eukaryota; kingdom Metazoa; phylum Chordata; class Aves; order Passeriformes; family Sylviidae; genus Chamaea; species Chamaea fasciata. The sequence continues at coordinate 6,322,378 of NW_027094088.1, read as the reverse complement.
TTTCACTCCAAACTTGTACATAGTACCCTTGCAACATAATACTGCATCCCTTTTATGTCAAGATGTCAAGTCTCTCTCTATTTTTACTTTCACCTATATGAAAATGTCATCAGGGCTAAAACTGAGCTGTTTTTCACACCCTGTGCCCTATAAAACATAGAAACATTACACTCATTAAATTTTACGGAAGGAATTATTCTTTTTTATTTCATGGCAAGTAATGTCTTGAGGTGTGTTTTTGGTGGTTAAAGGGCAACAGCAGTTTGAGGACTAACACCCCATTCTTGCCTTACTAAATCAGGGATATTCCACTTGTTTTGAGTTACAACTTTGTTTTACACTTTGAGAGTGCCTTAGAGAATGCTTGACTCGAGGAACGTAGAGGATATATGTACATGAATGTATGCATTGAAAGATGACAAGAGTATGATGAAACATGTGGGACATAATGAAATTAGAATTTTTGCTGCATAAATAATGACAAGTTCAGATAAGCAAGATTTAAGCAAGTGGGAAAAATACTCAACATACTTTGTGAAGAAAGCAAAGGAATATCACTGCAGTGCTGTGAGACTTCATTGGAATGCAGTTATGTCAGCTTTTTGTGATGTGGAGTAGCAGGAAACTTTGAATAGTTATTGCTTGCATGTTTCTGAACACACCATATTTTTTATAGTTATAATATAAAAATACCTGGTGATGTAAATACAGTATCCATTTTAGGATAAAACATATTGAAAATTATTCCTCATTCTGGATGTTTCACTTATTCTGCTGCCAGGTTTGAAAAATGTAATAAATACTATGGCCTAATCTCTGTAGGCATTTTGAGAATAGCAAGCAACAGAAGCCAGCTCTGTGCAGCGTGTTCTTTTCCATTAGACAGTAAGGAAGAGAAAAGTTATCCTGGACCCCAAATTATCCTTTGTGCTCCCTACAGATTTTCCTCAGGCTCTGAGGAAAGCAGCAGCTCTGTCACTGTGATAGTCCAGGCTACTGTGCTCTGACTCCTGAACATGTCCTTGACTTTGGGTTTTATTACTGGTACTATGGAGTCTAGATTTATACCAACTCCAAGTACAAGAGTGTTGAGAATCTCTCTTTGCAGTTATGACTTGAAATAAAACCACTGTTTTTCAAAGAAAGTTGCAAAACAATGCGTAGATGAATCTAAAAGATCCAAAACCTGAAAGGGGAAGAATAATTCAGGACACTTCTGCAGTTGTCAGATGTGCATAGGCTTGATTAATGCTGTTCCAGGGCTTCATTTCAACAATTCCAATTAGACTCTGCCTTTTGCTAGAAAATGTAAGTAGTGCTGTAGCATTAAAGAGTTGGAACACCACACTGAGGAGTTAACTGCCACCCAGATGTAGGGATTTAAGAATTAGGCATCTAGCCTAAATTAAATGTTTCAGCTTCCTTTGCAGTCGCTTCAGAGGAGTGACGACCTTTGCAGCCTTTTGGTGCCATCAGTTTTTCTCTCCTCAATATAGAAGAGCCCAATTCTCTCTTTTAGACTGGGTGGTTAAGCTGTGGATGTGGGCAGCAAAAGGAAAAATCTTTGGCAGATGGATCAAATGCTGCAAGCACCAGATCAGCAGGTCTGGCCGTGTGCTGTGGGGTTGATCCCTGTGCAGGAGGTGGCTGGAACATGCAGAGCAGGAGTTCCCTGCTCCTTGCCTGCTGTCCCGACACGCCTGAGCAGTGGAATTGCAGGTGGGAGCTCTTTGGGCAATGGTTGTGCCCGAGGCAGGACCTGGAATCTCTGCTCCACCATGGAGAAGTTGTTGGATTTATATTCTCTGCAATGATGTAGTGAGAAAACAACATCTTAAAGAAGCAAGTGCTTCAGAATCAACTGCTGCATTTGGCTGTGAATCTGCTAATTTAAGAAAAGTATTTTTGTAGGGCTTTAAGAAGTTGCCATTAATACCTGATTCTTTAAAATTAACTCAGTGATGAGGGCATTTTTAAGAGTTATTAAAATCCATTGTACATAGAATCTGTTTGTTATTTTGGAACACTTTAGATTGCATATTACTGACCTGAGAGACTCTATTGGGCGCCACTGTAATGTTTTATATTACCTCATCAACCTTGTTTTATATAGTTAAAATGCTATTTTGCTCACAGCTAAACGCCAGGAGCTTGCCGACGTGGCAACTGGAAAATATTCCCCCTCTGTAACCAGCACAAGGAATTGTTGGCTTCCCCAGGCATCACTGACAAGGATCTTACTGCTGGGGGAGTAAAAGGACAAGGAGCCAGTGGGATTGGCTTGGGCAGGCTTAGGGTGGCTGTGCATTGATGTTCTCCATGCTGAGGGTCTGTCCCAAAGAGGTCACTCCCCTGCAGACGTGCAGTGTGTAAATGTGAGCGAAACACACGAGCAGGGTGCAGTTATTGCTGCCAAGCCAGGATGAGACACTAAACTCAATGAGGGGATGGAGTAGATTAGCCAAAAAACTTTATGCAGTCATGCATAATCTCTGCTTTCATGATATGTGGAGATACATTGTAAGACGATGCACATTTTGAATATACATGTACTGCTTTGAAGAGCACCTCACAGTGTTTTCTGAGACTGACTTAGAACACTTTCTTTAAAATCAAATAACGGCGTTGCAGTTTCTAGAGATCACTGTGTGAAAGCAGAAGTACGAGTTGGACATGTCAGCAGAGCAAAATAACATGCCTGTGTTTTCCGTTCTCCAGTATGGGTTTAGCTTGTGAGGATGATAAAAGTGCCACAGTTACTGCAGAAGGTAAAGGCCCCTGTTTATGTCAGCAGGAGAAAGAACACCATCAGCTTAGAAATAATTCCCTCCTTGGTCTGCCAGACAAAGCTTGTGTAACCTTTCATGTTTCTGTGCTCTCTCAGAGCCCAATGAGAGATTTAGTGAGAGTCCATCTACTGACTCTAGTGATCTTTGGATCACTGCAGCTTCAAATAATGCAAATTTATGCAGCGTGAGCAAGATTCATGTTAAAAATTATGCTCTGTTCTAACATTCAGTTGCTGGATTTTGTGTCGTTTAGTGACTTATTAATGCAAATTCCAGACTGTCTGATAACACTATTTTTTGGACCTGAAACTCTGAGAGGAAATAGGGATAAAGGGTGTACCGAGGCTTAGTTTCTTGCAGCAAAGGTATTCTAAAGCAAATAAGAACACTTCTGCTTTGTAACTAACTGAATGATTCTATTGTAAATTCAGCTTTTGGATATTTATTTTAAAAGCTTCTGCTGCTTAAATGATTTTCAGTCTGTGCTGATGCATTGTTGCTTTATCTCCATAGTTTATACAGCTGTCAGATACCTGTGGAGGGTCCCTTATAAATCAATTCCCCAGCAGTAATGTGCAATTGGCCTGAAGGGAGGCTCAGGTCACTTAATCTGAGAGGTGCAAAGAGGCATCTTATGTATTGTTTGGTTTTATTTATTTTTGTAAGACTTAAGGCTACTTGAAGCTTTTGTGGAGTAAAAAGGGAGGTTTTAGCCTGAAGGAAACACTATGAACTGTCACTAAATCATTTTGCATTTTCTCAAAACATACCTTTCTTTATTTTGAAGTTCTCCCCTTTTACTCTGGTCACATGTCTGTCTCTGCCAGCTGCTGCAGTTGGGTCTGGGTAAAGGATCTCGACCCTGACTAGAATTGTCTCAGGAAAGCACCATATTTAAGGAACTACATGCAGAAAATGCTGCAGCAACACGATTTTATAAGTGCCTGGGAAAAAGAGATTTGATCTCTTTATTTCCTAAATAACTTACTTTGTAATGTGTGTCTGTCTCTGCATGCACTTATATATGAGTAAAAGGAATTGAAAGGAGAAGGGGTAGAAAGAACAGCTGGAAAATTAAGGGGCTGACTTTCCGGCATTTGTTTTCCTTTTTATGATAGCATATTTTATTTTGTTTGGCACAGCATTTGCTTGAGAACTGCTGGTCAGAGGCAACAGTTGACTTTAGTGGTGCTCTGTGTGTGTGACCATTTTGCAGATGGGAAAATGGAGGCACAGGAAGATAAGACCTGCACAGGGTTCTGTGGTGAATCAGTGGCTCCACCAAAATTACAGTTTTCCTTCTTACTCTTAGTACTTCTTAGATCCACTTCATCCCCTCCTCTCAAACTCAACTGCCCAGCAAGTTTTGAAATTGAGGAATGATGGCCCAGGTCTAAAAAATGCAACCAGACTTTTATATCGTTTCTGGTTGGACTTGTCAATTGTGTTGTCATTCCACGCTTGTGCAAACTATGTGCGTGTGGAAAACAATACGGATGTGCTGCAAAGCTCAGTGAGGTAGGGGGAATCTTCCCATGGAGTTCTCTGGGATTTGGACCAGACCTCAGAGACGTATATAAAAATTATTTCAAAGGGAGAACTATGATGTAAACACCAATCATTTCACATCCATGTGTCACAGGAACCTTAATGCGCAATGAACTTGAATATCTATTGTTCAAACCTCTCAAGGTTTTTGCTTTGTTTCTCTGGGTATTGTTTATACTTTGGAGACTGTATGTGTGGCTGAAGCAACACCAGTGAAGTGTCTGTCTTTTAGGAACTGAATCCCATCAGAAGGCCACAACTTGTGTTAATTTGGCCTCATAAATGTCACCCTGATACATAAAAAGGACTGTAAAAATAGGAAAACATATGTACTAAACATTAACATTACTCAACATACTAATACTAGAATCCATTCCCACACACTGTGTAGAAGATTTTATTGTTATCACAGTTTTCTTTTAGGAGTACTAGATCCAGTGGTGATGAAAATAAGTTCCAAGTTCTATGTTAGAAATAAATTCACATCCAGTGGCAAAATAAGTTACTGCTTTGTGACAGGAGGGTGTTCAGCCCTTGGTGTTAAAGTCCAATTGCCCTTTTGCCATACTCTATCAAATAGGACAAATTCTCGCTTGTGATGTTGGCATATGAGAGGAAACTGGGCTGACCAGTGGCAGGTATTGGTAAGAAGAGAAGTAAATGAAGTTTTCCATCCCTCAGCATGTTGCAAACACACACTACTCACTGTCCGCTTTAGTGACCTTTGTTCTTTGAGAAATTCGGTAGGCTTAGATTATGACATACATTTAAATACCTGAGCATGTTTTAATAGGCATTAAATAACATGTGGTATTAGTTCTGAAATTTTTATTGTATGAATTGATCTCGAAAAATATCTGAACTGAGCTCTCTAAGTATGTGAAGTCAATTAAGCTGCACACACACACTTGTACTTGAGAGCAACATGTGTTCTGGTAAATTAAAAACACAATTTGAGGCAAGAAGGCGGATCTGGAGTTTGAAGCAACTTTTTTTTTTCTGATTAGTGTTGCAGAACATCTATTTTTTCTTCTTTCTTGAGGTGCTCTTGTACTTACTGCTCTACTGAATTATTTTTTTAGCAAATTTTCAGGCACAAAGGAAGGTCAGTGTAGGAGGGTACCTGCCTCATAGATTTGAATAGGGTGAAGTCAGCTGGATTTGGTGGAGATGGACTTCTTGCTGTTTTTGTGCAAATCCTGTGCTTCCCCACAGATGTACAGTGAAGATATTTTCAAATAACAGCTTCAAAGAAAAAACATGCGAGTAAATTCATAAAAGCCTATTTTGCTCCCTGTTAGAAACCATTTCCAAACTTTCCCAGTCAAGGTCTGTGTTTTTCAGCTGATTTAGTTTCTAGGTATTCCAAATACTCCAAAAATATTACAGCAAACGAATTCTTTCTGACCTCTGGGGAAGGAGTAGGCATGATTAATTCCACAATGGCTTTGGTAGTGAGTCAGCAAGTTTCTTACTCATTTGGTTTTCATACATACTTTTTTCTTAGTGAATGGGAATTTCCTCTTGTCTCCCTTCTCACACCTAGTGAACAACCCCACAGCTGGGCAGGATTCTCTAAATACCTTGACCAGTCCTAAAACCCCCATATTTTGTTCATCTTTTCCTAGCTGAATTGCCTGGTCCTAAGGAATGTATCAAAATGTCCAAACTCCAAGAAAGTGCTCACATGTTGAATCCATGGCTCTCTTCATTTTTACTTCACTATCCCTTGAAGTTACAGGTCAGCCAAGGAAAAGGGTCAATACTTCTTTGTATGTATTTAGTTTTCCCTTGAAATAATAGTTTTGCTGTGGGTAGTTATTTCCATTCTCACTTTCTAGGCTCCAGTTCTTGATACCTCCCTGTACGTTATTTTCTTGAAGGGAATTAATAATCTTTCATAATGCTCTTTTGAGGTCGTTGCTGCTTTGGAACAATTAATATGAATAGTGAGCAGTCTTTGACCTTCATCAAGGGTTCTTCATGGGTGCTCTGAAAGAAGCACTGACTGCAGGAAATGTGGTGATACTTGCAGTTACCTTCACAAATTAGATTTTCTGACACTTGATAAATCATGGCTGACATGTCTAACAATGTTAAAATTGAAAATACTGTGTTTTCACAAAAGACATGCAAAGAAATGTAGGCACTGGATATGCTCACTAGAATTCCTTTGTAAATGTGGGCTGATGTTCTTAATTTCCCACTGACTGTAAAGCAAAATGGCAAATGAGACTAAACACTGGGTTAGAAATTTGCTGCTTTTTAGATTTATTTTCAATGTAGTGATGTAAAGTCTTATTTTGCCCAAGGAGATGTTTGAATACACATTTGATAGAAAAAGTTATTTATGTGATTGACAGCTTTATTAAGCCATGTAACAGCTTTTTTATGTGAACTAATATTTACCCATCTTTCTCTATCTATTTGAGCACTGGGTTCTTATAGTTACTGCTTTTACCCAATTTAATTGGTGTGAGGTTTTGTTAGTAAAGGGCTTTTCTCCCTGCGCACTTGGACTCATTCCACAGTGCAAATGATGATGGTGATCATTATCACTGCTTGACAATAAGTTACAGAAAACCTAATTCTAGGACAAATTCTACCCCATTGGAAACCTCTTTAGGTTCAGTCTTTTCCATGGAGCAGGGTTTCTATATATCCTACAGATGATCTATAGATTTGTTTGGGGCTTGTACTTTTCATAAGAATTTGGGATTCCTTCTGGATTCACTGTTAAAGGTTTCTCCACATATTTTGAGGTGAGAAAGGAAAAGTCCCCTCTGTTTTGAGCTGGGTTGTTGCATTCTAAATAAAGTTTAAATATTGAGATTAACAATGACTTGCTTCTGTGCCCGTCACACTCCTGGGCTTCTGTTTGGAAAATGAAAGATGTTTTCTACTCATTCTGTTACAGTCACAACTAGAAGTATGAGAAGGGGGTTTCTACAAGAATAGAGGAGTGGCGTAGTTTATTAACACCTTTCTAGTTGGAATGAGGAAAAGGGGGACAAATAGTGAAATGCAGAATTTCAGGGGTGGGAGATTTCTCTAGTGGTAGACACAATAAATAAGTTTGTTTAAGAGAAAAAAGAAGCCAAGAGGATACGCATGCCTGATGCCAGAGAACAGCCTGACACACTGAAGAAACTGTTTCAGAACAATCCATCCATGCGAAAATATGACCCTTATAATATTACCAAGGTCATTACAGTGATCTGCTGAGAAAAGGGTTCACTGGGCAAATGAGAGATGCCTGGGGTGGGATGCTGTCCCAGGACCTGCTTCATGCAAGATTTTCAGAATTAAAAATACAGGGATGAATTTATAATTTATAGCTTTTTCTCTTTGTTCTCTCTTGCAAAATCCCACTCAATGTCTGTAGGAAAAAATAAATCCAGAGGGAAGAAGGAATTGTTACATATGTACCAAATAAAAGCGACGTTGGGGGAAATATCCCCCCAGTAGTTTTTAAGTTAATTTCATGTTAATTAAAACTCTTGTAAATTTGCCTTGAAGAAGTTTGGCTGAAGCAAAATCTAGAATTAGGATAAGTCATGGAATCATTTCAGGCGATGAAAGGAAAATCTTGATTTCTACAGCAAAGATCTTTCAATGGAAAACCTCATGATGGGAAGCCTGTTAGATTAGAAAATTTACATAAATGCATTTTTGCATGCTATATAGAGGATGCAGCTTAGCAGAAGAAAAAAACCCCAAACCCTTGCGGAGTGTACTGTAGTGAAGGATGATCTGTAGGGATTTTTTGCCTTATGCTTTCTAAGATTTGGTGCAAATTTGCTTTGTGACTCATTGCTGTGACCTGCAGCCACTACAGACCTATCAGAACATTAGAGAAGAATCCATTTATCACATAGAAGAAACCCAGAATTCCATGGCAAAAGCAAGGAGCCCAAATCAAAAGAAAACGAATGAAAAACCTCAGCATGTGCAAAAAGCAAGATTTCACTCAAGGGAACTGTGTGAAAAGTGCATTATTATTATCTATTGTGAAAATTGCCACAGGGATGGCTGCACTGAATAATTAAAGCCTTGCAGTTTTAATCTACTTTAATTATTAAATATCTTTAGCTGCCTGTAATTCAATGTAAACCCAGAAATGTAAGTGCTTGGGGGTATTTATATACTGGGTCAAGAGAGAAAACATTATCATCAGTTGCCAGTGTACAAGTTGGATTTTTGGTGGTGCCTGTATGGTTTTTCCAAGCTCTGCAATGTAGAAGTTTAGATTGGCGTGAGGTTATTATTCAGATTCCTATGCTGAGCATCCCACCTTGCTCCTCAGAGGAGGTATGTTGGCATTGTAATGAGGATATTAAAGCTGGGCTGAGGCTGGCAGAGTCTGACCCAGCAGGCACAGGGTGGGAATTTGGGAAGTTCTTACCTTTCCCAGTGAACCATTGTGGCAGCAGGTCTGCATAGGTCAAGTAGCACTGGAGTCTCCAAGGATTCCTGTTTAAATCAACACCTTATCCATGTGTTAGCATGAGCAGTGTGGGAAAGAGGGCTGGAATCTGGCTTGTAATAACTAGGGCTGCTGGGAATGGTATCCACACGCTCAGTGGGAGAAGTCATGTGGGGCAGTAAAGCTTTTTCCAGGATTTGGCCCATAATTAGATTAATGAATATTTTAGCGTGTGCTTTGCAAGAGTTTGAGTATAAAGCACATGTCCATGTAGTCAAATTCCAGGGATATTTGAGTATTTTCTTCTCTTTTGAGTAGTGCTGCTATAAATACAAAATGCCTGCTCATTTCATCAAAGGGGTTTTTGGGTTTAAATTAGAACTGAACAAAAAATGAGACCTATACTCTTCCGCTTTTTTTTTTTTTTCCAAGGAAGCTCCCTCTCAAAAAAAGAAAAAAAAACTTTTTGTAGTGGTGAAAATAAAAGTTTCAATTATTTTTCTTTGAGGGGTTGGTGCAGTTACTGCCCATCAGCCCTCTGTTATCACCAAGACCCACTGCTAAATTCTTTTTAGACACTTCCACTTTTATAGAAGTTTCCTTGCTCTACTTTATCAGGAAAAGGTCTTGGCTTCGTACCAAGAAGGCCATTTGGATTTAAATTTTGACAGGTTAAAAAAAAAGAATTCTCATTTTGAAATACATAAACCCATAAATAAAAGATTGAGTTGTATTTTGAATTGTGCTTTTCCTCCAGCCAAGGTAGAGGAGCTGGAGCAGTGGACTGAGCTGTGGAGATTCTGCAGCTTCAGGGGTGGAAATCACAAAGTGCCCTGGAAAAACTCTGCAGTGGCATTAAAATTAAAAGTGTTGGAAAGTACTTGTGTACCACTGGACCAAGGGCTGATGTGAATTGCTGGTACCATGAGAAAGTGCCAAGTTATCTAGCCATTAAGAAACATTTTTGTGAGACATTGGTATCAGCCAAATGATAAGGTATCACAAAACAAAAGCCATCTCCACCCTTTGCATCAGCAGCTCTGGCTCTGTGGCCTGAGAGAAGGCAGCAAGTGAAGGTTGGTGAGCTGAAAGGGAAAGGTGAGTTGCAGGCAGGATGAAATTTGATAAAGGAGGTGAGAGAGAAAATCGTGTGACGGTTTTGTTCTGGCCTTTGGATGCCAAGGTTCACAGAGCTGAAATGTGTGAAGGCTCCCACTAGGAAACGAGTGTTTACACCTCCCTAGGCTCAGAAAACTGGACGGATAAGATGCCTTCCTTTTGACGTGAAAAAGACTGAAAAGGGAGTTGCTATTTTAGACAATGAGCAGCTGTTCTCTTCAGCCCAAAAAGGGTGGGGAAGAAAACACAAAATCGTAGGATGATGTGTTACAGTTTCCCTCCAGGTTTTCTTCATGAATCATATAGCATATTCTTCTGATTTTTTTTAAGCAAGGAGGATGCAGGAATATCACATTAACCCGAACAGCTTAACTGACATATACATTTGTTCATTTGGAGAATTTCTTTTTCATCATTCTGTGTGCAAACAGATTGGCATTGTTTTACTGCTAAGTGTTTTCTTTGCTAATCCGGGTAGGATTGATGCGTGAAATGCAGAGCTTTCTAGCCAAGTGCTCTTAAAGGAAAGAACCGTAGTCCATGAATAATAAATTTTAGGCAAGACTAAAGATGCAAGATGCTGTTCAAACCCGGGCCAAATGGCTCCTCTACTCTGAACAACAGCTGTAAACATAGTGTGGCTTCACTCACAGATTTAGGAGATTTAAATTACACGATTTATGCCTGGGAATTTTGGAGCCATGGTGTGTATATCTACCTTTCCCTCCTCCTCAGCAAAATCCTACCTTTTATCTTTGGAATTTTAAAATTATTACTTCCTAATAATGCATAGAATTCAAAGAACTGAATCTTGACCTTGCAGGGCAGTTGTCTCGAAAATAAATATGAAGACTATGTTAACTGTGAATGCATAGCCCTGTGCTCATTTTTCTCAGTGTCTTACCAGGAACACTGTTGGAAGTCTTCTCTTTTAGCTCGTACCTGGAACAGCCAGAGCTCTGTGTCTCCATGGGCTACAGGCTCGGTGTCCAAGGTAGCGATAATTGCCCAGGTTTTTCTACTAGTTAAATATGAAACATTTGGGTAGTCTTTCCAATGAGGTCCCCAGCAGAGCTACTGGGTGCTGCACTCTTAGTTTGGTCCTCATTTTGGATCCAGACAGAAATTCCATCGTGTTGGCTTTTGCTTATCTAAAGAGTTTATGTGCATATTCTGTGCTCTATTCCTCTTTCTTTTTGTGTTGGGAATTTTTGAATAATCAAATTTAATATCCAATTAAAGGGCATTTTGTGGCCCTTTTAAAGTTTCTCCTAGGGTGCCCACTAGAAAAGGTATCGTTGGCTTTTCAAAATTATTGAAATGAGAAATTCTAAATTCTTTCTATTATAGTTTATTAGGGTCTCTGTGGTTTTGGTTAATTGTCACAGTCTCGTTTACTGTAGGTGGAGGAATTTTAATGTCTAAAGCAAGATGGTTTATTAAATCAAAAATATTTTATGGGAAGTTGCTATGAGCTGAAGGAAGTAATGTAAAATGCACTCTTGGGGGCCCAGCTTTCTTAGTCTCATGTAAGAAACAAAGAAAGAACATCCATAAACTAAGAGCAGAAAACTCTGGGTCACAAACCAGGACTTCCCCCTCTTTTTTGGGTTGCTTGTGTACCAAAACTCCTAATTTTTCATCATTGCCTACAATACTGAGCCTGTAGCAGATCATCCCAGTGTGGTGCCTGTATATTAAGGAATTGCCGTGTCTAATCCAAAGGCAGAATTCAACCCCAGTCAGCCAGAGTAAAACCAAAACTTCCTGGAGATTGGTGGTGGTGAATTCACAGTGCTGATGGAGAAGGGTCAGTTGTGTCCTCAGACCCCTGCCGGTAGGACCTTGGCCATGAACACCTTGGCTGCAGTTTGCCATTCCAGGTTTCCAACTCAGCTGCTGCTGATAGGAAGTAGTTTGTTTTATCTGGATATTGGAGGGCAGAGGGGAAGGAAGGAAGAAAATAATTTACTTTTTATTTTTCTGCTTGAATTCAGGCTGTCAGGTGGCTTTAACTGAGAGTGGGGAAATCGCACTGTAGGTGCACGTGGTCCCACTTGACCCATTTTTCCTAATGCACTTAAAAGGGGGTTGTGTTTGTTTTTAATTCATCCCTTCAGAATAAAGGAAAACTGGGAGTTTTGTGACAGCCTGATAATTGAAGTGCACTCTCCTACAGCAGTGGCTTTTCAAGGAGAGTGCAGGTGGGCCCTACATCTCCAGGCAAAGCAATCTGTCCTTTCTTTTATTTCTAAAGGATAATTATTCCTGACTGCTTACGTTTTCCTACATCTTTCTCTCATGTGGTTTTTGCTTTGTAACTCTGTAGGTATTTATAGAGGCTTCACTGCTCTTCTCTGTGAACACCTCTGAGTGAGCCTTGAGTTTTATCCTGGAGACTTCCTATGGGGTCATGAAAAATTACAGTAGAGATATGATGTATGGGAAATCTATGCCCAACCTTAAGACTGTGAGGGAAATCTGTGTCCAACCTTGGAAGCAAGTGCTGTTCTCTGATCCCAGGCTAGAGCCTGCTGCAGTGAAGTGTCTTTCTGTTCCATAGTGTGTGTCATTTCTTCTTGATATTTTTCTACTCAGTAGCTGATGTCATCTGCCTTTTTCCTCCCCAATTATGTTTCTAGCATAGAAAATAATTGCAGGGTGCAAGAGATAAAAAGCTTCTGAGAATTCCCATGGATTCTCTTCTGCTTCAGACAAGTCAAGATCCCTCTGGCATCACTGGAATTTTCTTGCCCTGCTGGTATTGAGAAGTCCTGAGGACTGTGCACAAAGAAATAGAAAGGCTGCATTTTAGTACTGGGAATTTTAACAGTACATTCTGACTCGAGTCAGAGACACTATCTCATCTGGGGCCCAATCCTGCTGTCAGTACAATTCAGAGGGATAAGATCGAGCCTTGAGCTGGTGGTGCAGTGACAGCAGCCCTCACACAAAACCTTTTGAAGGGACTCTTTGTGTTCAACAGGCCCTGGCGAATTGGGTCCCACTTTTAAGTACAGAGGGAAGGCAGAGCTGGTGAAGCTGCCAGGGTTTGTGATAAACTCAAGGGCAGAACACAGCAAGCTTTGCAGAAGTCCATGAAATGCAATAAAAAGGGGGGGGGAAAAAAGGATATAAATATGTTGAAGATGATGTTTCAGATAGGAATGGGGCACGTTGTGTCCCTGACAAGGCACCTGGAGGGCTTGATCCTAAAGCTCCAGTGATTTGAATTGAATCCCTGTGATCTGCCTGTGGGAGCAGCCAAGGTGGCATTTTTCACCTTCCTGTGGGTAAGACACTGCGGTAGGGGAAACAGGACCACACAACTTTCCAGCAGGATGAGCTGAGCAGGAAAATGGGGCAAATCTGAGGGGGTTTACTCACATTATGCAGGTTTGAAGCTGGAACCAATCACTGATTTCACTTGCAGGTGAAAACGAAAGGCTTTGGCTTTTCTTTCTTTCATTTCTTTGCGTTTGTATGTAGGTGGCTTCAAAAGTCTCTTCCCTATAGTGTAAATGAGATCTCCAGACTGCTGTAATGAAAACATTGATATCTTTTCATACACCTTGCAACAAAAAATGTTTTATCTACAAGTTGGCTGCTTTGTGCTAGAAGGCCACACATAAAATATTAATCCCCATATTTATTGTCATCTTGACTTTGCATTTTGCTTCCCTGTCCTCTTGCAAACATCATTGATAAATTTCTGTAGCAAGCACAGGGAGCATAAGCCCACATATCTCTTAAAAACACCAAACAAAAACACTAAAGCAATTCAAATATGCAAATGATTCTCTAATTACTTTGTTTGCTGACAGATAGAATTGAGTGGAAATATCCATTAAATCAGTTTGGGAATGTTGGCCCTATACAATCTGCAGACACATCAGATTAAGGACTTTGGCTGAAATCAGTCACCCTGCAGACACAGCAGGCAGGGCTCCATCCATCTTCTCGAAATGGTAATCCTGTGTGCTAAGTTTTTATGTAAATTTTGCTTGAATTGTTAATCAAATAAGATACTCACCAGCTGCTGCTCTTCATGGTATAATCAGCAGCCTTTAAAGGGAATTCCATAAAAGAGAGGCCAAAACTGTAATTATCTCATAGAAGCAGAATTTTTCTCTCATGAGAACATATTTTTTTTTCCATTGAAAATGATTCCATTTGCAAACATAATGATTGTAATTCACATGAAGAAATGAATTTGCAGTTACGTACTCAGCTGTACCTGTCACTGCCTTTTAATTCTGTTCCCAGGTCTCTAATGAGTCTGGTGATATATTTTAAGTGGAAAAAAGGGTTCTCAGAAGAGATGGAAAATTTAAAATTAGCTCCAAGAGTTGGACATCAAACACCTAGTTGGATGTCCACAGAACCTTCCTCTGCTTTTTAGAAATAAGCAATTTACAATTGTAATGAAAATCCTAGGTGAAATTACAGAACAGAGGAGTGGCAGGGATTTTTTTAGAAGGAACAAGGTTATTCTCTGTTATTTTGAGCTCTGTCTGTGAGCGCACACTTCATCTATTCACATATTCTGCTTACATGTCAAAGCCAGGCTGATTCTCTTATTCACACCATAATCACATATACAGTAGTTGAATACTTCTGACTCGATTGTGTGCAGAGGGATAGTTGGGAAGTGAAAACTTAGATTAAGGTGGATTTTGCTATCAGTTCCTTCTATGAGTGTCAGATCACACCAATAATTAATGAGGATAAAATTAATATATTCTTGCATAGCTCAGGTTTCTATGCAGCTACTATGTAAACCATAAACCTGATGAGAGAGACCAAGATGCCAGTTGAGGTGAAATCAACTGTATCTTGTCTGCAGAGGTTTCCTTCAAATTCAGTCTTCCTAGACAAGTCCTTAAGCTCAGTATTACTCTTCAGATCCTTCTCTGGATTAGTTTAATCTGCATTACATATTGCAAAATAACCCCCATTACAAATGGCAGAACCAGCTCTTGCTGTGCAGTTGGGTTCTGCCCTGGAGTCCAGCTCCTCTCTCCCTGTAACACTGCACATCTGCCACCCTGGGGAAAGAAAGGGGAAATTTGCCACATCTTTCATTTTCAAGTTCATCCTTTGCTGGTATTTTGAAGTGTTTTTTTGGTGTTTTCCCCCCTCTGAGGTCTGTTGCTCTACACCTTGTGTTTGGTTTCTACCATTTGACCTCTGTACCGTTCCCAAGAAAAAGGGACACCCTGGTGGGACATGTCTTGCACCACGTTTGTTCTTTCCATATTTTATCTTTTCTATTTGTGGTGAAAATAATAAAAACACAAAATGGCTTGAGTTGGAGGGGACGTTAAGGATCATCCAGTTCCAACTCCCCTGCCATGGGCCAGGGACACCTTGCACTAGAGCAGGTTGCTCAGAGCCCCGTCCAACCTGGCCTGGAACATTTCCAGGGATGGGTCAGATTGTTACTGAGGCGTGATGGCTGTTTCAGCTTCCTGCGGAGAGACATAAATAAGGGGATTTTTGTTGTTGTTTTATAGCCTTATTTCATAATTGGAATTAATGACTTTTCCTGGAAGATAATCAGGCATTGAGCAATGATTATCTTAGTCCTTGGTTTGGGTTCTTGCACGTTCTGATAATGAGTGAGTATCATTTCTTTTTACTTGCTGAAAAATTCCTCTTTAGGTTTTTAAAATCTAAAATCAGAAAAAGAAACAAAGCAGACATACCCCACACTCACAAACCCCCAAGTCCCTCCATATGGTAAGTTTTGTTCTACTGGACTGTTTGCTTTGCAAATTTGTTTTCAAAATATGAATTATAGCTCAGGCTAAAAATAAAAGAAGAACAAGTATTTTTAATTTAAGTTACAGAAAAACATTCTTTTCACCATAATTCTTGGCTTCAATAATGTGGACAAAAGTGGTGATTCTCAAAATAAACATTTTGAAGAATTAAATTTTAAAAAGGAAATATTTGTCCCTGGTTGCCCATAGGTTTTTCTGGAGCACAGATGTATTTTGATGTAGTGTGTGATGAATGTAAAAACCAGAGAGAATTGTGTGCTATTTATTTTGGGAGAAAAAAAAATCCAACATCTAGCAACGCAGAAATAATGGTAGATTATAAAAAACATCTTGAAAAATAACAAGTCACATGTACTCAACAATTTTTTAAAAGAAAATATTCCTTGTTTTCGAAGTTCTGTGAAGTTCTTCATAGTTGTGACACAGTCCGCAAGCCACTTACACCAAATTTCGTGTCTTTGCCCTTAGAGACTAATCAGAGAGAGATGGGTTTTACAAAAAACCTGCAAAGATGTCATTGGAGGATGATAGAAAATACAGTTTGTTACTGAAAGGATGTGGCTTATTCTCTGAATATATGACCAGGAGAAATCTTTGTAGATAAATGTGAATGAAACTTGCTGGCAAAGAGTGTTTGCAGACAAATTTTTCAGCACTGTTTTGCAGAAAAATTAATCTTTCTTAGAATTGTTTGCAGCAGTGGTAGTTTAATTCATTTTCCTGTGAATTCTTTAGATATGCATTTCTGTGAACCAGTCCTATCCATAAGCGTTTTGTCCTAAATTGCTGAAGGAATGTCTCAAAAATGCTTTAAAAATGCTAAGTGCAATTAAAGTAGGAGGAATTTTTTCTCTTCATTCTTGGAACCCCTTATTGGTAATGTCAAAAGAGGTTTATTTCTCCAGAATCTAATGATTAACAATAAAGCTATAGAAACAGCAAGTCCTACCTAAGGGGTCAACAATTAGTGAACTGCACATAGGTTCAGACAGATGGAAGCATTTACAGCTCGACCATGGGGCAGGAGAAACTGAACTCAATGGCTGCACTTCCAAAAAAGACTGCAAGATATAAAATACTCCACCTATAAAATATGTAATAAAATATTTACAGAATTCCACAAGATCGTTCAAATCTCAGTATTAAAAAAAAAAATCAAAAAAGGATGTGTGGGAGGGGAAATAAAACCTGCCTCTTGCAAAACTTGCTGCTGATATCATGGAAGAGAGCTCCATTTTCCTTTTCATTTCCAGGACGGAATGTGCTCTGAGTCACAGGGTGCTACAGGGCAAACGTCCCCATGGAACAAAGAGTGTTCCTGGCAAAAGTGAGAACACTTGCCAAGGAAAAAAAAAAAGGCTGCACAAAGACTCACCTGGTTCCATTGTGTAGAAGAATGTTGAAGCAATCTTTATGCATTAACTTGCTATCAAAAAAATATGAAGTCTAAAAAAGAAGAATGTCTTAAAGCCTGTGGAAATGTAACCAGCGAGCTAACACTGAGTAATCTTCCTCCCTCTGCCAAACTAAGCATTTCCTATCTGATAGATTAAATTCTAGAGATAAATGCTAAACATCAAGTGCAGCAGCCTAAAAATATCAGGCACTGATTTGAACAAAACACTCAATTGTTTGTTCGTACCTTCAAAGGGGTGTTTTCCAAAGTACTATAGGAGCACCAGTCCCTTCCCTAACAATGAAAACCGTAATGATAAATTATCTTCTCTCTTGCACGCACAAAACGAGCTTTAATTCTGTTCAGAGGATACACATTGCATGCTGTGAGGTTGTTGCTGAAGGTGTATTTTCCAGTGTAGCATTGATGAACCATGCTTTGATGTGAGTTGGGATGCTCAGGAGGAAAAGCCTGCAGGATCAGGATGCCTAGTGAAAGAATCATTTGGTGGCTATCTTGTAGTTTTCTGGGAAGTTCAACATCACTCTTCACCAAGAACATTAGTAAGAGTAACAGAGGTGTATGTGGAGGAGTGGCTAACAGGAATTGCTCCCTTGCAGGTTGTGGCATGATCCTACTTGGTGGGTGATGACAACTGGAATATGATCCCAGGGAAATGCTTCTGCCCACCTCCCTCCAAGACTTGTGATGAGATTTAATCTTAGTTCCCTTCTTCTTTTGGAGCAGAGAAGGTTGTGTGGAGAGTTCATAGTGGCCTTCCAGTATCTGAAGGATAAGGAAGCTGGAGAAGGATTTTTCATTAAAGAGCTGGGGTGACAGGACAAGAGGGAAGCCCTGGGATATAGGAGTAAACCTGAGAGTAGGTTTAGAGTAGATGTCAGGGAAAAAAGCTTGACTCTGAGGGGAATGAAGCACTCTGGACCAGGGTATCCAGCCTGTCTCTGGCTGCCCCATCCCTGGAAGTGCTCAAGGCCAGGCTGGGTCAGGCAGAGAGCAACCATTGCTTAGTCTAGTGGAAGGTGTCCCTGCCCACAGCAGAGAGGTTGTAACCACGTAATCCTTAAGGTCCCTTCCAGCCAAACCATTCTATGATCCTAAATTTAACAACAATTTGAAATGGAATCTTGATGACCAAATGAATCTATAAGCAGAATTGTCTCCTTCATTCTGGGACTTCACCTTTATTTTCAAATGCATTAGTGCAAAATACAAGATGCTGAAATCCAGAGTCCCAGGGTGTTTGGATACCTACTTCTGCTCTAAAAAAAGAGGAGTGAACCTAACTCTTGAGAATCTTGTTCCGAGTGTGCTCTGTCAAGGAATCCATCGAAAAGCTACAGATTAACTTCAGCTCACTAATGCCTTTCTATCAGAAGAAGCAGCAGAGAGTCAACAATAATTGAAATAATAATTCCAGGAGGTGTTTAGTTCTGTGTGAGGCTGACTTCTGTTTCTAAGGCACTGTACAGGCTGAGGCAGGGAATTCCCACCGTTTCTCTAGACAGATGGATAACAGCTCCAACCAAATCCAATGGTCTCGCTTTCAGCGTGTCACGGCCACCACCCCGTGCCCCAAGTGACTGAGCTGAGCTGCACAGGGCTACAGCCCAGTCAACTTTAAGGTCCAACCCCACAGTCAATGGGAGTGTTGTCTGTTTAAGGACTGCAGAATCTGGCCTGTCTCCAAGTTTTTACAGGTCAAATAACATAAGGGAATATTTTAGTCTGAACCACTTCCTGAATTCCCGATGAAGAATGTAGAGTCAAAATATAATGAATGGTGACTGCATTCTACTCTAAACAATAGCTGCTATTTACCAAACAGTGTGTAGTGTGTAAATTAAATATGAGATTTCCCTCTGGTCTTTTGACTTCTTAGAAACTTTTCCTTCTTAACACTTGGGATTTGGACTGACTACAGAATTTCCTAGAGATGTATATGGATGCAGTAGTGAAGGATTTCAGAGATGTTAGCCTTCCTTGCAAGGCAGATTTCTGCATCATTTGAATACCACACATACAGAGCATACCCTGACACAACCCATTCTCTTTTGCTCAAAATTAGTCTTGTAAATTAAAACAAACACTCCATCAGGCTTTATTTCATTTTTGTGCACATGCTCACAATCATTGCTTCCCCAGTAGCTTTTTTCTTTCCTCAGTGAGAAAACAAATGGCATGGAGGGACAGTCCTTTGATTTGCAAGTCCATTATATCTCCATGGCATTGAACTCGTGTTTACCAGCTTTCGTTACAACATTGTAGACTGTGATATCCATTTTATGGTGGTAATGACAGAGCGCCCTGAGTACCCAACAGAAAGATTTCTGTGACCTCCTTCACTCCAAGATGGCGTCAAGACTGGAGATGCTTTAGTGGACTCTGAGATTTTGGTTAAACTATGTCTGATTGGTTTTCTGCAGGACTTTTCAACAGTCATAGTCTTACTGTTGTATGAAAATGGGCAATATATTTTTTCAATTTAACAGAACTGTTTGTGTCACTTGACACTGGTATAAATTTAAGAATTAATGGAAATGGCTACACAAACCTTTTACAGACTGAACAGGCAGAGCTTCAGGCCAGCTTTGCACAAGTTATGAAAAAAATTACTTATTTACCGAAGGTGTGTTTCAAAATATTGCACAAAAGCACGTAAGTGTCAGGCTAACAGTTGCTTCATTTCATGAAATGAATAACGATTGCATTAATGGGGGACTCATGCACTTGAAGGTGAGCATGTGTTAAAGTACCTTGCCAAATCAGAAACAGTCATTAATTTTAGCTGCCAAACTATTTTTGTGGTTTTGGACTGCAAATTGGAATACTCAAAGAGATCAGATATCAGCATCCCATGGGACCAAATTACTACATAGGAATATCATTGTCTTCTTGGACTTAACATAGGGGAAAAAAATGAGCAGTAGATCCAACATCTTAGATCACTGTAAGGGGCTTTGGAATAAAAAACATGCAGGAGACATGCTTTGCTTGTAATGGTGTAAAGCTGACACCATCCGTAACATTTCTACAACAAATCTAATTCAGCTCGTATGAACTAGTATGAGATTTTAATATGGAGTTTATTCCTGGAAATGTTCAAGGCCAGGTTGGATGGGGCATTGAGCAACATGGTCTAGTGGGAGGTGTCCCTGCCTGTGGCAGTTGGGATGGAATGAGATGAGCTTTAGGCTCCCTTCTGACCCGAAACATTCCATTAGTCGAAGGTGAGTCAGTTAATATTAATTTTCCTCTTGATGTGTTTTCTTAGTAGTGATTAACTAATTTTACAAAGCCTTCAGGATTTACCATCAAGTTAGGAGGTGCAATTTTTTGCTGAAGAAGTCTGGAGCCTTCTGTTCAGTTTTTGCAATTGCCTCCTGGCAGTCCTGGGGATTGTAGTCCTTCTAGTCATTATTCACTTGACCAATTGCTATGGCTGAATTTACTTATAGTAACAAATGCTCTGCACCCTCTGGAAATGTCCTGTTCCATATCCTGTATGGATATGGATCCTTAAGTGCTCTTTCAGAGGCACCAGGTGAGTGATGCAGCTGAACTACCTGTGGCTGGCACAGGTTCATGTGTCCCTGAAAAGCCATTCTTTGGACTTTAACACTAATATTTGTATCCAGAGCCTGCAATTTCATGTACAAATCTAGTTTATAAGTGTATGATGCTACTTCCATACTGCAGCACAGAGTTTCTTCAGTGTAGTTTGGCTTTGAACTCTAATTTGATTTGTGTAAGGGTGGTTTCCAGTTGCAGTGTATAGCTTTAAAAGACCACTGCGTTATTGCTGAGCTGCTCAGGAAATATTTAAATACCAGCAGTAGAAGGTAAAGCAGCAAATTAAAGGACAATTTTAATTGGAAAGTCATAACCCATGGCTGCTTCTTCAGTTTGCAGCAATTTTCAGGTGAGAAGTGCCAAAACCTGTGAAAGTTTGGAGAAAAACACTTGAAGCAAAAAAAGAGAAACGTAACAATAGCAAACACTTTAAAAAAAAGTTAATGATTTCTTTGGGAGACAATCAGTCTCTTTCTGTCACACACAGCAAAAGAAAGAATAAAAATATCAGTTTGAAACCCTAATTTTCTGACACATGAAAGTTTAGCTTTTCTAAGCAGCTTAGCAACAATTGGAAATGCTGCTGACCCCCAGACACTCCAAAGGCATTTTGGGCTGGATGGCAAGTGGACTAACTAAAGAGCAACTATATGTGCATCCCAAGTTTATGGAGCTGCCAGTTGCATTGGCAGGGAGAGACAAATCCCTCTCCCACCTCTTTTTTTGCTCTTTCATCCCTTTTTTCCTCAGTGAGGGAGAGGTAGGGCCAGCACATCTTCTCAACCTTCTGTTTCAGGTATTTTCAACTAAGTCAGGCTTTTATTTACACCATGATAGGAGAGGAGTAGTTTACCCATAAAATGATAGCAAGGAAGGTCCTGTGCTTCTTTCTGACAGCTATGCCTAAAATACATTCATAACAAGAACGATGATAAATTCTGATGAAAATCTAGCATTTTGATGGCAAATCCAATGCTTCCTGAAAGATTGTATCTCCTGTACAGAGCATAATGGAGTTTATGTACTTTGAACAGGATTCTCAAGGTTGTTTCTCAATACTTTTGGTGAAATTGGTTTGTAGGTAGATTTCACATTGAATATTTTAGGGGTTGGATGGCAGCTTTCCCCTCAAGCCGTGTGTGTGAGTGCTCAGCAAACACAACACCAAGACAGGGGTGCAGGATGCTCTTTGTAAGGGCACACATGGACTACACTGCTGCTTCCCTGGTGATCCACATCAGCCATGGGGATGTGAAAAGGGTCCTCTTGTTTCCCTGTAGGTCTGGGAATAGGCACGCAGAGATTTGGCAGGGAACTTTGAGGGACCGCATTGATGCACATCCATGGGGCAGCCACAGATCCGTGATGATTTGTCTGACATAACAGACATGGTAGAGGATTTGTCTGACATAGCTGAGTTATAAGGAACATATGAATGTAAACAGGAACATTATTCTTCTCTCATACGATTATTTTAATATATAGCCAGCTGAATATGTAATAAAATACCCAGCTTTGAAAGTTGTTTGTTTTCCTTTCCTCCTCATATTAGGCTTCATCTGCTTGTGCAGCTATTTCTTTGGGAAGGATTCTCCCCCACATTAAATTTTATAGGTCATTTGATGCAGACTTGCTACATCAGAGACATCTAACAACATGAAAAAACTTGGTGTTTTTAAACTGTTTTCTTACTTAGAGATATTCTTTTTTGCTTTGTTCTCATGCAGCAGATTACAAACAGAGGTTTAATTACTTTGTATTCCAAACAGTGGCAAATCTATAGTAGCATAGTCTCCATGCCAATTTTCTGTCTGCTGAGCTCATCTAACTTTTCTAAAGTGCCCATCAAACAGTTTATCCAAAGAACAGAATATTCAATATATGCTACATTGCTTAAGATCTTTGATGCCTAATCAGCACAAGTAGCTCTAAACCATTTCTATGATATTGCTTTCTAAGCTCCTAGTTTGTTGCAGCAATGGTTTCAATTAATCTGCAGTTATCCATTAACATGCCATGTGTCTCTGATTAAATGTAGGCTTGGGTTTTTTTCCTAAAGACTGCATTTCACTGTCCCATCAGTACACTTGGTGTGGTGTGGGTTATGGAGTTGGGAGCAGGAGTTGAAACAGCCTAGATTGCCAGGATCTGCTCTTGAATTCAGTGCAGTTAGATCAGGATTTTGCTTGAGTTTTCCCCATCTTCTCATGGACGCGCAGAATCAGTGCTGGTGCCAGCTGTTGGCATAGTTGGGAGTGGGAGGGGACTGTAACCTGTGTCCTGTTGTCCCTCTGGTCTCTGCTCCATGGCATGGGTGCAAGCTAAAGCACTCAGATGCTGGTAGTGCTCCACTGGCTTTCCACAGTCCCACCACTGCAGCAATAAAGGAAGACCAGACATCCCTCAGCCACTGGGGAGGAAAAAAACCTCACACCAGGTCAGCCCACTGCACCACATGAGTAATGGGAGTCTATATTTCTACATGCCTTCAGGTGTTGGGACTTTAGAGTGTTTTGTAGAAAACGTATCTTTAATTAATTCTGATTTCCTGTCTGAGCCCTCTTCAAATACTTGTAAATGACTCTTGGAATGAAAAAGCAAAATTTCTCACACCTCTACTAAACCTACAGAGGTGACATATTAGGAGGCCTCATGTGGCTTTTTGGTATAACATTTCAAGTGTGTTGCTCTGACTTTAGGTTTCCTGGGGATTTCCATTAATGGTTTTCAGGCACTTTTTTGGGGGATGCATTGCAGAGATTCATGCTCTGCCACAGAAGCACAGAGATATTTAATTATTAGAGTAATAATAGCACTGTATTTCCTCCTTCCACAGAATGCCATTCAATAAAGGAAATGGCTCTCTTGGTCTGCTGGCATCAACACTGGTTCTTTCCTCTCTCTTTTGCTCCAGAACACCACTGTTTTTACAAAAAGCTGTCATTTTGCTGAAGCCTGACCTAAGACTTCTTACTGAACATTGATATCTCTTTGGACAGAAGGGTTTCCAGAGAGATGGACATTGTTATTTGAATATTTATGATAATTGTCAGTTCCATTACACGCTAATAGATTTAGGAAAAAAGAATTATCTTGATTCAAATAACAGCTGGAAGTTGTCCTGTAACATTTATGCTCCAGGCTGCTGTGATCATTACTTTGTACTGCTCTGCCTCTAGATACTTATAGGAATGCATTAATCAATCTTGTCTCACAGTTAGCTGGATCAGCCCCAAAATATTACTGCCACCAAACTCCTCTTCCTGCCTTCCTGTAATCCGTACAACTCAGCCCTCCTTATTCCGCCTTGTCAAGATCTTTGAGCTTCATACTTGTCATGCTGCTCTGTAGAATTGGAAATAATCTCAGTTTATATTCCAGCCTCTACAAGTTAGAAATGTGTTATGATGTGGGCAGTTTTTTCTAGCAAGTGCACAAGGTGCAGTAATGTACCTGTATGGGTGTCTGCTTTAGAACAAATGAGGAGACAGAGACTGAAATGCCACTGGACATTCACAAGAGGGATGTTCAATCAGTCATTAAATCACATCCTGCTCCTCAGACCAGGAATAATTCTCGTCTCTCACAAGTGGAAATTGAAGAAGATTAAATGAGCTTCCCAAAGCCATTCTGGGCACAGGTATTACGCTGAATGTTCTGCTTTAAGGGTACAAAGTTCTACCGGAGGACTAGAATTTTGGAAATTTGCCCTAAATTATTCCACCATCCCCTTTGTCGTAGTCAGTGCCAGGCTTTAGATTCATGGAGTTTCTCTCGTACTAATGGTGGCCAACACAAAGCTCAGGTCCTTTGATTGAATAGTCTACCTAAAATAAAATTCAGACTTAGTTCTATAATAAATGGCATCCACTCTTAGAACAGTAGCTGGACTGAGAAACAGAGAACTGTGATTTGAGGTTCTGTCTGCTTTCTGGGATCTTGCTTCAGAAAAGAGGCAACAAATGGAGCTCAATAAATGGAGTTGAAACATAAATTTCTGAACATGGTCTTCAGGGTAGCCATATGTGTTTTATGTGAAACACATGAGAAATGTTGTCATAGAAAGTCCAAATGGACACTCCATACACATAATATCTACCTGGAAAGGCATGTCTGGGAATATCACCTTGATGTACTCTGCTGCACAGCAGCTGATTTTTGTTTGAAAAAGACTTTTTATACTGACTGGGGGTCTTTAGTTGACTGGAAGTGGTAAAACTGGTTCTTGGCTAGCTGTTTTGACATGTGGCAAAAATGAAGAATAATGCTTTATAATCTCCCTGGAATTTGAAATCTGGTTAACTGGAAGCCCTTAGTATTTTCGGGTCCTTGGACGGCAGCCACTGCAGTTACATAAATGCAAAATATTATTGGAATAGGTAGTAGGTGTCTTTCCTTCCTTAGGAATTGCCCCACTTAAAACCTCAGTTCCTGTCCAGTCCCAAAAGTTCTTTTTAATCTTGTTTTTTTAAAGCTATGACTCAGTTCCCTTGCCTTCTCCTCTTCTAGGTTGAATCCAAGGTTGTCCAATTCTTTTCCCTACATGGTCTGGAGCAGTGGATATGATGTATTCTTGTTTACACTATGCTAAAGCAGAATATTTCTGAGATGTTTACAGGTACTTCCTGCCCCAGAGGAAGAATATAGGATTTCCATCCTCCTCAGCAGCAGTGCCTTGGCCTTACTGGAGCCAAGGAACTCAAGCTGTGTGATCTCTCCCTTCCTGTTTCTTTTACTTGACGCAACGTGGTCGAGTCGTTTGATGTCTAAAGCGAAGGATACAGAAACTCCAGTTTGCTAAATTCACCACTTATTTCCTTTATTATGTTCCCTACTAGGAAGCTGTGAGGATTAACCCTTTTTCTTTGCAAGTTAAATGAAGTCCAAGATACACTTTTGAAATGCTTAGCAGCTTTTCTCTTTCATATCAGGAAAGCTGGACTCTTAAGTGAAGCCTGTCTTCACTTTATGCAAGTTTGGGGGGCAGCTAAACATTTCCAAACACTTTTGTGTATCTTCCTTCAGGGGATTTTTTTCCTTTAACTCTTACAGGAGACTTCTAAGTGGAACTGGCAGCTTAAATACTTAAATACTCTGTTTGGAATTTCACGTCATGTTTATTTTCTGCTTAACTTCTTTGCAGAAGAAGGTTTCTGTGTTCGTTATTTGTAGGAAGTTTTTTGAGCCCCTCTCAGACTCAATATTATTCTGTCTACTGTTGCTGTGTAGTGCTCTGGGTCCCTGTTTCTCACTCTAGAGGTCTCCATCCTGGTAAATATGGTATTTGACAGATCCTGCCCCACCCATCAAATCCTGCATCTCAGCCAAAGAGCCCAAGGATGCAAATGGCAGGATGTGGCTTTCTAAATACTGAGACTCTGTGTCAAATTATTCCATGCTAATGACAACTATTTTCATTATCGCTGCTGTAATCATTTGCCATCTGTGGCCATCGTCATCCTTGTGGCAGCCCAGCACCATTCCTGCCTTAAAAGGAAGGTTCAGACTTCAGGTTTGAGCAAAAGGGTGGACATACGGGATTGAAGAATCAGTGTAGGAGTTGGTTTATGCATTTTTAATCCCATCCTGCAAGCAGTGAAGGGATCAGTCCATGAAGTCCAAACCCATTGTCTTCCTGGTGTTTGACATTCTTGTGCAGGTAACAAAGAGACCGAGATAAAGCTCCAGATTTATCTCCATGTTCCTCCCCTTGGAGCTGCAGTGCTGCTGTCCTCAGGATTAATATATCTCAGGGGAGTATCCTATTAAACGTGGGCAGTACCAAATGGATCACTACTTCAGCAAAATCAGCTCGTGTTTTTGTATCTGTATCTACATCAGCTTTAGGAATGGGATGCCCAGACTAGCACTGCCACAAAAAATACCGCACAGTCGTGAATTATGGTTGTGTGGTATAGAAACAGTGTATATAACTCAACTCTGTGGAAGAAGGGTTGGTTTGTTGCATGCCTGCAAAGTGGCTCTTGCATGACACATCAACTTCTTTTATTGAAAAGATAATACTGACTTGTTTCTTTTTTGGAGTGACTGCCTCAGCCACGCCTTACCTTGTGGTAAATTTGGGTCAAACCTTTGATAGTGTTTCCATTATAGTTAAGGAGTCCAAATAGGGCCTGAAACATTGTTCTGCATGTTTTCTGATTGTTTTTTCTTATCTCAAGTGTAAAATAGATTGCCTTGACATTTCCAGAAAGTCTTTCTAAAGCCAGACAGAAAAATAATAGAGAGTATTTGATTTTGTTTTTTGGACCGAGATCTAAATGTGTGAGCTTGAATACTTATATGGGTGTGATTTTGGTTCAGATTCTTTTGGCACTAATACTGAAATATTTGGATGGCTCTACTTAGAACACTCTAAAGGATGCATCCCTCTCTTCAAGTCTGGGTGCTTAATGCCTTTTTTGTTTTCCTAGAGCTGACCTTCTAGCCAAACTATTCATGTTCCCTCTGGATACTGAATAAGATGTTTTGAGCACATTTGAAGGCTACTAGGAAGAAGTTGATGGTGATTACATCTGATGTAAAGAAAATAGCAAGGTCTTTAGCTTGCTACCTGTAGCCCTCTATTGGTTTGCCATACTGTATTGCTCTGGACTCCATATTGTAAATTGTTCAACCCACTTCCTGATTTTATTTCCACCAACTTCCTTAATGTTGTTTGCATAGGGGTGTTTGGATGATGGATAACCTGGAACTAATTTGGAAGCTATTTTTTTGACTGAGCCTTAAATCAGGCCTGTTGGTGCAGCCCAAATTCCCTGTGTGATGGTAGCAAAACAACCTCTGTAGGCACAGGTTTAGGTCCTAAGATTTTGCTGGTGTTGGAGAAAGATCCCTCCAGCAAACCCGTTTCAATGCTTCAGTTGGTAGACTTCAGCTGAATTTTGCAACAGCAAAATTAAGTGAATCCTGATGTTCTGTTGGACTTCTCTGGCACATTTTCCATTTTTTGGAAACCTAGAGGAAGAAACACCATTGGCAGAGGGCAACCCTTGGCGTGAGTTACGCAGAGTAAAAGGTGAAGGATTCAAAGGAAATCCCAGCAGTTAGGGCTTTCCAATGTGAAAGGAAAAGGAAGATCCATTTCAGGGTCTATGGCAAACTACAGAATCCTTTTTGGGTGTTCTAAAGTTGTGCAGGTGGGATGGCTCTCAGGGCAGCATGGTGTCTTGTACAAATATACAGAGAGCTTTAAATGCTTCTAAATCTGCTGGCTCTGTGCTGAGGGCCTGTGCGCAAGAACTTTTGGTGTTTGTGATGAAGAAAGAGTGTTATCAGAGCTTAGGTGAAGAGCCATACCCACGATGAGACAGTATTAACTGCTAGCGAAAAATGTTGGATTTTATGACTTTCTTCCTCATCACCATTGGAATGTGGTTTGGCTCGGTGACACTCAACACCACACCACCAGAGATGGTCTTTGGGCAGAGGATGATTCTGATAAAGGAGAGGCAGATGGAGGCAGTGGAAACAGCCTCTGTGCAGGGGGACCTTGGGACATAATGACAGGACAGGTTTCTGTAATAGGCAAATTAAATATGTTCCGAATCAACCAAATACCTGCAATAGTGTTCGCTTGATCAACAAAAAGAATAATCTCCCTTATCTGGTAGATGTTTTCTCTATGTTTTCACATCCTTTGTGGCTAGAAAGCACTTTAGGATGGCTTCTGTGGCAAGACTTCATTACTGCAGCAATGGCCAAAAACTCAGCTTTCCATCACTTAATTACGAAATACATCACAAAAATCTTTAGTTCTTCAAATAAAACTGGAGACCTTTTTTTATACTGTTGTTCCCATTAGTTCCCTACAAAGGGGGTGAGGTCTTGGCAATGTAATTCTCCATCTGTTTCTTACATGTGAGTGCAGTGGTTTCAAAATCCATAATGTGCAGGACCTGCTTTACATTCTGCTCACAAATGCCTGAGTAATGCTATAAAAACGATGTGGAAAAAATAAGCTTCTTTTCATGCTGATGCACTGTAAGTCAAACATTTGGATGGATTCTGAGGTCAGAAAGGACCTTTATGGTTATGGTGCCAGACCTACAGGCCATAACATTTCACCTAGTGATTTCCATATGGAGCCAAAGAACTAGGAAATACTTATTTAAAGGAAAATCCACTCTAGTCTTGAAATGTACCAATGCAGTTCCTCTAAAAGGGATCTCTTGAGTGTGGTTTTATAAAAAAGTACAAACTGGGAGCTTTTCATGTGAATTTAGCAATATCAAATTTAATAAATCATCGTTAGATGTTTTTTGTGCTGCATAATAAGATGGTGACAAAAAACAGGATGGAAAAAAAAAAGGCGCTTTAAAATCAGAAAGCTCCAAGCTTCAGAATACTGACATAAATCCATACCACAACCAACCTGAAATAAGAATGAAGGGTGACAGGGAGCGATCTGCACCTCCTTTGTAAAGGCAGAAATGGCTCTGAGGTAATGAGAGAGCTGACAAATGTTTAAAAATTGAAATATTTTCAACCCTTTTTTAAGGAACATAACTAGGATTCAGATGTGTGTATATTTTCAGAAATATTATCTCCTGTCCAGTGGCAGTACTCTCAAGTGCGGTCAGTGATTATCAAGCATGATTTATCAAGACATTCAGATTCTATGGCTCGTAGATGTGCAGATGAATTCCCAATCTCTTAAAATTCACCAGCAGCTTTGTCCTGAAGTGAGGCTCTTATCGCAAACAGTTAGCTGTATTCTAAGACTAAGTCTTAAATTTTATACTCCTTTGAGGTATTTCTGTGGTTCCCTGGATTGATGGTTGATATTGAACACTGATAGGCACAAATGCAGTTGCAGTGTGTCATAGATGTTCAGATTTTTTTTCACGTTTGAGTCCTTCTTGAATAATAGGTCTATCATTTACAATTTTTGTAATGACTAAAGAGTGAATTGGAAATTAGTGTTAATAGAAGCTCAGAGCAAGAGGTATGTTCTAGTCCAAAGTGCTAATGATGACAGATCCATGTTTCCTACAAAATTCAGCTGAAGAGATGACAAAATACAGATTGCTTCCTAATAACACCCCTTAAAAACACACACCTTTTCTCCCTTGGAGGATGTGCACATTTCCGAAGAAACTTGGGCAATGCTTAGGCTTTGTACAATCTGTCCTGATCCGTAAAAGATGCAATGAGGCTTTTGGATGGAGGAGCACTCCAACTTCTGTTTCAATTTCGGTGTGGTAAGTGGTGTTGTCTCCACTAATGTGACTCTAAAGTTACTCTTTAAGCACTTTATCTGGAATTTTTATGGCCAAACCCAGCTTCTGCAGAGTCAAATAGCAGGACAATTTGGTGGTCCTGGAAGAACCTCTGTGAGCCCATAGGGGATAACTTCCTGCTAATCTTTGACAGAGCAATCTAATTGCAGGTTATGACTTTGGATTCTGGTCCACTTTCATCCCATCCTTACCCATCTTAAACAAAAGCAGGGACTGGCCTTTCCTTAGGATATTTCTGACTAATAGAATTTCTAAGAGAGATACCAGAAGACTGCAACATGCCAGTGATTATATTGGAGTGCAATAACTGGGAGAGGCTTCTTAGACTGTTCCGAACAGCTTCACAAAACTGGTCACTGCACAGGGTGCGACTGAATGAGTCTTGCAGAAACTTTCCATCTTTGCTTCTGCTCAACAAATTGTACCTCTTCTACCCCGGAGGGCATGGCCCTTTCTTTGGGGACAACTATGAATCTCATCAGGCTCATTGCTGTAATAATTTCTGGGGGACCCCTCAGGCTAAATATAAGTTGCCTAAATATATGTTGTGTAATTTCACGTTGTGTTAAGAAAGAAAGAATGGATTAAGGCTTTTTTTTTCCTCCCCTCCCCTTTTAAAATGTTTAAACTTGAAATGTTGCAATGCCTTTTTTCGATTTCCTAGGAAGTTCTTGGGTGTGTTTTTTCCCTTTTTGCTTAGAGAGCTCCCTTCTGTCCTAGGAGTCTAGATGTCTTTTTATTAATAAAGAGGCTTCCCCCTCTTAGGCTTCCTGGGAATTGCAAGGCATTTTCTCATGAATTTTTGTGTCATGACATTTGACAGCATTAAATATATATATATATATATAAAAATATATATATAAAAGCAGCCATGTGTGTTCCTTGGCTTCACCCACCGTGGCTGGTTGCCATATTTGTTTGTTGGCCTGAAGAGCTGCTTGAAGGACATGACAAGATCCTAGAAATCCCCTTTCTGTCACACTTCCTCTGGGAAAAAGTTCTTTCAAAGCTAAACCCTTCGGAATAATTAAAAATAGATGAATTCTTTCAGAGATCCACCCTTTTAAATGGAACTCACTGTCTTTTCTTGGGGAGGAAAAGTGACAGTCCCCTAATATCTCCATCTTCATTGCAAATGTGTGATACAGGTCTTCTTTATAGCTGGACTAACCCTGTTACTTTTTTATACTCTTCTTCCTCTAATTGCCAGGAAATCTTTTACAGCTCTTTGAGAGTCAAGCACTAGGGTTTTCCCAAACAGAGCTGTGCCAAGATATTTAGACCCTAATTCCCCCCATGTTACGCAACTGTTAATTGGGAAAGATCAGCAGCAGACAGCCCGCTATGGGACATTCAATCCCAACTTCTTGTAGCAGCACGTATAATCTTTGGGAGATGGTTCATGGACTCCCTGCTTGCAATACTTGGCAGTTCCCAAGCAGTTGCTGGGCTGGGAAGAAGTATCGCTGATTGTCAACCTCAAGGGTTTAAGCAAATATGCCTGAAACGTCTATTTGTGGAAAGAAAAACTCTCAGCATTCTTACAGCACCAAGTCCTGGGAACGAGCGTGGATTTTAGAGATCTATACCAGCATGACCCTGTTGATCACAGGATGTTTCTGCAGTTTGTGTTAGGCAGAAACATTAAATCTGTGACCTTTGTATACTACAGTTGCCAAAAGATCCTTGTCCCGGTGACTGTGTGATTGAAAGAATCAAGAGGATAATCTGAAAGAAACATCTGAGAGGGGATCTCATCACTGCCTGTCAGTGTCTGAAGGGAGGTGTCAGAGGATGGATCCAGGCTCTGCTCCGTGGTGCCAAGCAATAGGACAAGAGGCAATGGGCAGAAACTGAGGCACAGGAAGTTCCACCTGAACATGAGGAAGAACTTCCTCACTGTGTAGTGACCACACATGGAACAGATCACCCAGAGAGGGTGTGGAGTCTCCCACACTGGAGATATTCCTGAACCATCTGGACACAGTCCAGCTTAAGCTGGAGGTGGGACCTGTGGTTCCTTCCAAACTGACCCAGTGTGTGCTAGAAAAGTCCTCATATGGCAAGCTGCAGGAATAGCAGGGTATGCTGGTACTGCAGATGTAGAGGAAAAGGAAATAGTATGAGTCCAACAAAGCCCATTTTCCCAGTGAATCAGTTTGATAGGTCACTGTTTTATCTTGAGTAATGCAAAACTGAGCTTGGTTATTCTGCAGCCAAGTGAGCCTGCACTGTCCTCCAAGATCAGATCCGGGCTCTAAATGTCCATCTATGACTCAGAGTGATCTTCAGCTTTGTAGATGGCCTAGAGCAGTTGATTACTGGAATAACTGAGAACATGTAAAATGATAAATCTTCCAGAAAATGTGCATGTGTTTTTGGATAAATTCTCTCCCAGTTTGCTTCAGCTCTTCAGGTTTACACGTCCATCAGCATCCATTCCTACATCCCCTTCTGTGACTGCTCTTTGATGCTTTTGGAGTTTTTGCAATATTGTCGCAGTATCTGGTAGCAATAGTGTTGTGAAACCTCCTCCCACCAACTCCTGCACAGCCCTAATGCCCCTGTTCTCACTGGAGGGATCATCCATGGGGGAGTGGAATCAGGCTCCTTACTGTGAATGCAATTGTAAATATGTTTGTTTTACTTTTCCTTTATTTCGCAGTGATGTAAAATACAAATTGGAATCAGGTCTGTGGTAACCACCTGAGAGTTAGAAAAAAAGTTATTTTTCTAAATTGTGGTTGTATTTGTCCGTGTTGCTGCAAAAGGAAGTCTTCGAGAGCCAGTTAACTTCTATTTAATTATATGCCTCTAAGGTTCAAATAGCTAAGTGGAGTCAAATTAGAAAAAAAGAAAAAGAAGGAAAATTAATAATAATAATAAAAATCTTTCCATGTCTTGCTAACTGAAAAGAAAAAGAAACCCCAAGGAGTGGTGGCCTGAGGGTTCCAGCTTCAAAACCAGTTTCTGATGTGACACAACCTTTCCTAAGCACATTTAGCTCTGCTGCTGCTAACAGCATCAAAACTGCTAAAATGGATTTAAGGGCACAAACTGTTGTTGCTACAGAAATAGCAGTAAGCAAGTAATTAAAATGTACAACTTTCTTAGGGGAATGGAAAGCATTGCAGGATACAGATGTAAGTCATTCTTCCTAAGTGCAATAGTCCGTGTTTAAAACAGATTTTGGACTTGAAATTCATCAATCTTCTGTAATAAAAGGAGAGTGGGCTTTGGTATTGAGAGCCTAATCTATTCCTTAGGCATCACTGACAGAAACCAAATGAAAACCAGGCAAAACCTGCACACTGAAAGTGAGTCCATCTGGGGCTGGGAGGTAAAAAGAATAGTCTACATCATGAGGAAAAGCTGAAGGCCAGCCAGGACATCAACAGGTAGATCATGTTTCCACAGCAAATTTTTTTGAGTCATCAAAACACTTTCCTCTCCCAGGGAGAAGATTGGATAGCAATATCACCACTTGCTGTTCTTTGGAATTATGACCATAAGCTCTGGGGACTGACACATATCTGATACACAGAAGGGAAGTATGTGCATATCAGCATCAGCCTACTTCCACCTCATTATTCCCTCAGAATGGGTGTTTCCATCCCAGTGATTATTTGAGATCCTTTGACTGAAATGTGGGCACACAGGTCTTTCCTCCCAAGCTTTACATTTCCAGGATGCTCTTTATAACCATGTTCTTGAATTTGTAATTGGTAACTGCAGGATAAAATTGCACAGAAATAATTTTTTTTTAATGTTACCTTGATCATTTTTCACTCTGTTACCCTTGATTGCCTTCTATTATTCTTGTCGAAATGGCAGAAGAAGAGGGAGCAGCTATTAACATTGATATGTGAAGTAAGGGTCAGGTTGAAGAGGATGAGGAGATGGGAGGGAGGCAATAGTGTTGGAAGGCAGCAAAAACCCCATTATTCTGGTACAGTGCATAATCAATTTGTGGCTCTTGTCTCCCTCATACTTATGAGGCCTAAAATTTGGTGGGATTCCATTTCTAAGGCTAATGAGATTGTTCTCAATTTGAAGATCAGGAATGAAACAAAATCATGTTTAAAAAGTCTGGGTAGAAGCCAAATAATTTGTGGGGCAGCACAGGGTGGAATGTGGTTCCCTCTCAGCATTTTTTCACTGTTTGTCTCCTCTGGAATATCTTGCACCTTCGTCTGAAGGCCTTGTGTTGGTCATGGTGTGATCATGCCAGACACATCGCTGGTCCAATCTGTGTTCCTGTAATAGTCTATTTATTTAGGGCTTGGTTTCAGTTGCAGTGATTTGGAGCAGAGCTGTTATTTTGGTTTCAGAATTAAAGATTCTGAATAAATTAATTTGATCTGTCTGCTTGACTTAATCTGTTGGACTGCCCATAACTAGGCAGTCTGGAAAGCAGAGGAATGGCAATACCCACACTGCTCCCTACCCTGCTGGAGAGGAGGGAGGCCCTTTTCCATTGGTAATTTCACACCAAGGAGGCCAATTTATCAAGGAAAGGAGAGGATTCTGGTTCTCTCTCACACACAGAGCTCATTTTACTACATGCACAGCCTACACCCTTCCAGGAAACAATTGTGGAACCTGGAACTGTCCTAAGCAAACCGGGAGACCTGGTCATATTGAACTCTAATACTGAATTTTTCCACTGTAACTCAATTCCACTCTGACTTGCCAAAAGTTTCAATCACTGGTTTCTTGTTTTCATGCTTTTATTCTGCAGTGCTCTTGACTCTAGTAAAGAGTAATTTAAAAATATATGAATATGAAAGAGCAGCGGATTATAAATCAGGGTAATATTTGTTCAAAAATTGCATAATATGTC
The DNA here is from genome assembly GCF_029207755.1 of Chamaea fasciata. Taxonomy (NCBI): domain Eukaryota; kingdom Metazoa; phylum Chordata; class Aves; order Passeriformes; family Sylviidae; genus Chamaea; species Chamaea fasciata. The sequence goes on along the minus strand of NW_027094088.1, from coordinate 6,287,617 downwards.
GAGGGATTTGAAACCATTTTGCAGCTATTAGTGAACTCTGCCTGACAATGAATTGATAGGGTGGGAAATCATTATTTTAAACATCTACTGCAGTGGTTAGCTGCTGGGTGAAAATAAATGTCCCTTTATTTCTTGGTAAAGGCAGACGAATAAACTAAATCTATTATACGTGCAGGGTATTTTAAAATCTTTCTGCCTGGTAGCCAGTGAGAGGTCAAAATCAGGTTTCCTATCTGCTAGTGCTTGGTCAAAGAAGTGTACAGGGTGTTAATTTAGCTCAAAGATGTCTGGGTAAATCTATAGGAAGGAAGTTTGCAGACAGGAAGGAGGGGTGTGGATGGGAAAGGCTTGCCCTGTGCTGGGCTGCATTGAATGCAGTCTCAAATCACAGCAGATGGATAAGAAAGAATTTAGAAATTAATGTGCAATCTTAAGAATTAAATTCTCTATCAAGCGACCTTAGAGTCTGGCAGCTGTTGTGGAGCTGATAAGGAGGGGACCGGCTGAAACGTTCCCATGGAAGGCTCTGGTCCCTGGCTGGCATTACACGAGCTGCAGAGCATGAATCAGACTCTAATTCTGTCAGCCAGTGATAGGGCCTGCGAGGCACTGGCCTGTGCCTCAGCTGAACAATATGCTCCCTTGAGTTATGGGAACCGTAGAGTCCCTTTCTCTTTTTTCTTTTTTTTTTTTTTTTTTTTCCCTTTTTCCCCCCCCACTTCAGCCTGTTTTTCCCACACTGCCTCCTGTTCTTTTCATTCCAGAGCATGCAGTGCATAAATACATGTGTGCATTAGCTCATGTGTATAGTATATCAAAGTGCGTTTGGAAATGACTTAGCACAACACTGTTATCGTAGCCAGTGGAAGCAGCCCAATGCCACAGGACATATTGACTGTGTTTTTGACAGCCGGGCTCCAAGGATAACAAAATCATGTGTCTTGGTTTATGGGTGGGCAAATCTTAAAAAGCTCAGTGTGCACAGGCAGTGAGTTTGAAGTGAATCTCCTCCCTCCTCCCCCTTCTCCTTATTTTTTCCAATCGACCCAGGTTCGGTGTCATTGGGCCAGCCAGGCTTTTATCGCGTGTGACAAAGTAAACATCAGTGTGGTGACAGCGAGTAAAAATTCTGTGGGAGAAATAATTTGGTTTACTTTAATTTCACCGAAACTAAACTGTATGAAACTGAAAGTGTTCAATTTATTCTGCCTGAAGCCAAATGCCAGAGACACATTAAAACATCTGTTTGCGTTTATAACCTGATTGGCTTTGCCAGTGATAAAATAGATTTTAATATGATAATTTGAGTGCCCAGAGAAGTGATATTAAAGAGTTTGCTATTTTTGCCCTGGGTCACCAATCATTTGAGTCCTAATCCAAAGCTCCCTGAAGTCAAAGGGTATTTTCTTGCTGTCAGGCTTTGAGTGAGGTATGTTTCTTCCTGAGGGCCATATAAATGTGCTCGAACACATCATTATTAGTACAGCAGTTCTGCTGGGTAAGGATTCATGCTGAACAGAATTTCTGGTGAGGTTTCAACATTTCTGACAGAAGAATCAAAATACACAAAGAAGAAGCCATGGTACGTTATCTTACTTTACATAAAAACACTGATTTGGGGAAAATGTAATTGAAACATCCTTTTAGTTTGCTTCGAAGTTGGATGAAGCTCAGCAATTGACTCATAATCAATTATCTAATCCTCTTTCGCTAAGAAACCAGGCTGAAAATCCCATCAAAAAAGCCTTTCTCCAAATATGCTTGCTTCAATCTGTTATTCTCTTCTGGATCAAAGAAGATGAATGAATTGTACCACATCTTTGGGCCTAGTTCTGAAGATGTTTTGGATTAGCAGTGAATCATCATCATAATAATGGAAAGAAAGACTTAATGTAGAGTTCTTCAGACAGGTTTTGGTTAGCAGTGTCTTACATAGGTGCTGTTCTGTAAGGGTAAACTCATGCCCAAATGCTGCACCAAAGAAACCCCCACTTCTCCTCACCAGAACCATCTGCAAGTTGAGTTTTCCAAATGCTGATAGGGATGGTTGAGTGTGAGAATGTGTGAGGCTGGAAACTCAGTGAAGGCATTGCAGAGCAGAGGTGTTTTGTTGGTTTTCCTTGGCAGCCGTGTGTCTGCTTAGAATGTGGGATTAATGAATGCCTCCAGCTCAGAGCAATGGGCTGTGTCTTTCAAAGGTGACATTATCCAAAGGTTCCTGAGTTTGAATGGCATAGGGGAAGATTTGGGACTGCTCTCATCTGAATTCTGAGCACAAGGCAGAGATCGAATTTCTGATGCTTTAGGATGGGACTGTAACTTCAGCTTGAGCTAAAATGTCAGCATCGGAAATGCATCAGACTTTCTGGTCAAGAAGTGACTGGAGAATCTCTAGGCAGGTTATTACTCTCTAGTAATACGCTGTTAATTTTGCTTTTCATCTTCTATTGTTTAGGACCAGGTTAAGTTTTTACAGTAGATCTGTTAGCTAATGGTGTTGATGAAACTTTTTGATTAATGTATAGTGTTAAACTTCTTCTACTCTTTAGATCATTCATCAACAGAATTAATATGAATGGGAATTTCATGCGAGAGTATTTGCCAAACAGTTCAGAGGATTTATTTTCAATGAATTATTTGCAACCTATACATTTTGACTCTGATGTATGATTTTAATAGGCTAAAATCTTCTATTTTATTAATGGTTTCTAAATAATTATTCTCTGCTATAAAACGAAATAGAAGAATGAGTAATAGTTACTCTGAAAAGAAAAATGAGTATTGATCTGAGTAAGTAGTTTAGGATGACTCATTATTTGTGATGCACATAAACACAAAAAAAAGAATGCCTTTAAAACAAGATAATGTAAACCCAAAGGAAATCAAGGCAAGTCAGGTAACTGAATCAGTTCTCTAATGAGGATATATAATGATTAATAACATGCCATTAAATAATCTGGTCAATGCAGTGTCCTTGGTAATCAAGACGTTTGCATGCTCGTGAGTTACCTCTCCTAACCAAAGTCCATGGCCACTTTTAACACAAGAGCTGGAATCACATGTCACTGCAGCCCAGCTTCCAGGCCCTTCACGTGGACAAGCTTTTCTCCTGGCTGGAACCTGCCAGCGAGGCCTTCAGTCCTACTTTAGCAGAACTGGTGCCAAGCTCTTTTTTTGGTGTGAGTGTGAGCAGATCTTTACAGGACCCGAGCTGGGGAAACCCCATACAAGCTCTGCAGCAAAATCCATGAAAATCAGATTTTGATCAGGCTAAGATTTTAAAAGGAAACAATCTGGACATGAATAGTTTTCATTTTTTCCCCCTCCCCCTTTTTAACATGAGGCATCCCTTCTTTTTTCCCTGCATAGTTTGAGGGAAATATCTCAGTAAGCAATTACAGGATTTTCTGCAGCGAACAGGGATCTCGCAGTGTGATGTTTTTCATCTGGCATGTCTTTGTTGCTCTCATTGTGGGCCGTTGTGCTGAATAGAAGGCAGACATTACTCAGAATGAGAGCGGAGACTGTCTGTTTCTGAGTGCTGAGGCTTTATTTGAAATACATGCTTTGCCAGTGAAGCCTTCATGTGCCTCTCTTTTATACTGCAGCCCCAGCCCCTCTGATGTGTGTTACAGGGCTGAAACAGTGCACAGATCCTTTGCCTTCCAACAGGCACTAACATTACACTTTTGACTAAGTGCACCATGAACAAGTGAAAGAGGGAATCACTGAAACTGAATCAACTTACCTGCTTGCTCCTACAGCGCACGAAATTGAGGTTTCTGCCAAACATTTGGCAGAGCAAGAGGTACAATTTCTTTTTTTGAACTGAAGCAGTTCTTGTTCCGTTAGAAAATATAGAAATGAAAATATGTAACAATGTGTGACTAAATAAACCTTGAAACACTTTCACAGCACTTACACACGTGTCAGTCTGCATGGACTCTGGCCTTAGCTGCACAGTTGGGTTAGCATGGGCCATGCTCACATTGGGGATTCTGAGTGGTAAAAAGTGGACTGTGCAACAGAAATATCCAAAACCAGAGAATCCAAAATATCTTGCTCACTCGTCACCTCTGGTCACCTGGATGCATTTACACCTGGTGTTCTTCTCTCCATGTTTGGCCGTGATAACGTGCCATTCACGGAGATGACTGGCTTCATAAAATAGAACCAGGATGTGCTACAGGGAGAAATTGGACTTCAGTGCCATTGTTTGCTGGGACAGACTGGCAATATAAAACAGCCTCAGAGAGGAGAGAACTTGCCATGATGACCAAAGTTAGAAAATATAGGGATGGAAGAGTTATCAGTCCCACTTCCCTTCCTATGTCTTTTTTCCATTAAAATTCTTATTTAATGCAATTTTAAAGTAGACTCCCAGTACAAAGTATAGATACCCCTGGAACTTGTTTAAATCAAATTTGTGCATGCTGAGCTTTGCTCTTATTTCTTACGAAAGAGTTCCTCTGCATCCAATATTTATTTGCAGCAAGAATACGTGCAGCTCATCAGAGGTTGTGCATAGCATAGCAAAAGAAAAAATCCATAAGAATTGGCAGTTGTCAGAGTCAGCATCAAGCCAAATGCACGAAGCTGAAGCTCTGTCAGTGACCCAAGAGTGGGTGCAGCACACAGAGAGTGTCCCCAGCTGCCACACACTTCTGCTTCAGAGTTGATTTGTGGCACTGATGTGAGCAGCAGCAATTCCTGTGACAATGATGACAGTCACACTGGAGTCTGTGTTTTTTAAATTCATATGTAGTGCTTTGACTCTTAGGAGCAATGAAGTGAATCACACTCTTGAAATACTTATATTTTTCCTTATGTGCCTCATTGAAACCCCGGGTTCATTTTATTCAGGTCAGTGAATGGTGTCATGTTTTTAATAGATCAGTTTAGGATAAACCTGAAGAGTTCCATCAATTTTAGAAGGCAGTTGTCATTCAGACATCTCTGAGCTGTCCATTTCTTTTTCAGAATACCTGAATTTTATCAGCCGTTTGGCCTGGGCTATTTCTCAGATAAGTCACTTCATCAGTGTGACTCGTTTCACTTGTGTGGAGGTGTTGAACAGAAACTTTTTTCCTTCGATGCTCTGAGACCTTACAAATGCTATCCAGAAGAAAAGTGTTACGTTAGGGCAGCTTGAAAACCCGAAGCTGAATTCACTGTAGAGAGGACACATCTAATTCTTGGAGAGGCCAGTGAAGCAGGCAATGTCTAATAAAAATCCCAAGTACAGGACTTGGATTTAACTCAGGCTGCAGTGATTCATGGTTTAAGGTTCCTGGCTCAGTCCCTGGTGCTAGGCATGGTGAGAGACATCCTGCTGCTTAATAATCCTACAACTGAACTGGATTTTGCTAGGCAAAATAAAAGGTTTGCAGATGATTTCATGTGCCCACCTTACTACTAAGTAAACAGATAAAGTATAGGTTAAAGGTTATTTAAAATGATATTTGAGAACGTCAGAGTGTTATAGATGAAATGCAATGCTAATAGGGAGGCTTAGCCTGTATTTGTTAACTCTGAGGTGGAAGGAGCTGTTTTTTACACTGAACTGGAGAATTCGAAGGACTAGCAGGAAGTGATGGCTACAGGATACAAAGGGGTGGGGGAAGCCATCAAGTTTTATTGCTGTTGAGTAAAAATGATCACATTACTCCCAAGTGGCAGAGCTGCATACGTAGAATAGGTTTTTATCTAGCAAACAACCTTGAAAAATCCGTATCTGACTACATGATACATGGTTTGTCCATGTCTTGCATCTGTGGTACCTCAGTGCCGTCTCTTTTCTCTTACCTTTTCCCCTTTTCCTTTATTATGCAGACATTATTACTGGATGAGTGTGGTTATCACCACAATAATTCAATTTATTTTAAGGTTTCTTTGCTAGAGATATTTATGTGCTGATTATTCTCATATTGCATATTCTTTTTGTTAGAGATGGGGCTGTATCCAGCTTATGAAGTTAATATTTCTGAACTTTACATTTTTAAATTCTGTGATGTCATTTTTAGAGTTACTTGTGTATGTCTCCATCTTAAGAGCTTAAAAAGCCCACCAAATGACTTTTCCTGTGAGGCCAACTGCACTTGGACACCATGCACCAGGTTTACAAAGGATTCCATTTCCCCAGGCAGGCTGTGTAATCAGGGCTGTGCTAAGCACTGTGCACTTTAGGATCACAGAATCAAACAAATTTAGCATTAACACAGCATGGGAAACCCAGCAGAGCAATCCACCTCAGGGCTTTAGTACTTTTTCCTCATGCTCAGCTGCTCTTTTGCCAGAAAGCCAGCTTTCTTCAGCCTTCCCTATGACCCAGGTCCCTTCCCTGCGGAGAGAGCTTTGGAAAACCCAGTCTGTTATTCTCCAGCACCGTGTTCCTTCTTTACTGATGGAACACATGAACTTGATTTTGGCTGTTGGAAAACTTTACTTAGTTTCATTTTGGTTTGGCTGAAACCTTCTCCTCCTCCAATTAATGAACATGAAACTTTTCCTGAGATGTTTCCCTCCCATCTCAGGAGGGGAGAGGTGTCTTGGGTCTGTTGTTAGTCACTGGTGTAGGAGAGGAGAAAGCTACGCACTGCAATTCTCTTTCCATTACAGACTCGAAGGGTGTGATTTGTTCCCTCTTTCTCTTTTGGAAACTGAAGTGTTCATCTCTGCTTTTCATTGGGGAAAGTGTCTTATGGTGAATATTTTAGAGCTGTTTCAGTGTTTCATGTTCAAACTTGGATAGATTAGAGGTTTTTGGGTTTCTTACCCATGCCTGACATCACTTTGGCAGTGAGAACTGCTTGGGCCAGCCTGTGAGAGTCTGTAGAGAATTCCTGCTGGAATGTTGTGCTACTCTGCTCTCTACTTTGTGATTCTTCCCGGCAAGATGTGCATTAGGAAAAATGTATTCCAGTTCCTTTGTAACTAGCAGTTTTATTATGTCTTGTAAAAAAAAGAAAAATAAAGAAGGAAAAAGTAAAAGTAGAAAAAGTCTTCTCTACTTTTATTGCGAATGCTGTAGTTCTTATAACTCAATATCCTTAACCTAGCAAGTGCTCTTCTAACCAAAGAATCTCAGTTTTAGGAAAAAACTTTGTATCTAAAGAGGTAAAATACAGAAGGAGAATAAGAAAATGTTAAATATGTGTTCACTGAGAGATTTTTGAGGCTTGAGTTTTTGAGGCTTGCAAGGTCAGGAGCACTTTTAAGCACAGCTTAAAAGAACTCATTTCAGTAAGGTCCATGAAGCATAGATTTAGTACTCCTTACATCTCTGACAGCATTTTAACCATATATCCCCAATCAGCAACCATTTTCAGAAGTTTATAGGTAAAATAGTTTTGAAGTCAAGCCAGGAACTTACAGACTTTGACTGTTTTGGGCAAGAGAAGGGAGAAATTTTAGTGGCTAGTGCTCAATAGACAAAGCATTTTGCCAATAATCACCTTTTATTGGTTTGAATACAGATCTAAACTTCAGTCCCACATGGGTTGTGGTCTCTAACACGGGCAGTTTTCAGCTCAGAATCAACTTGAGATATTTAAACTTGAGTGCAAACTTTGTCAGAACATTGCAAAGATGAACATGTTTTGCAAATTGAGGGTTGCAACTATTAATTTTACAGCCATACCATTTGGGGTATGTACTTAAAAAATCTAAAAGCTTAAAAGCGATGCATCAAAGAGTGTTGTTGTGGAGGCTTCAGAGAACAGGAACCTTGTGCAAGAATACTAATAAAGTAATTCCATGTCCTTTTAATCCTTTTTCATGATTCAATATAACTTTGGGACTACTTGGGTAGAATAAATTGTATCCATTTGGTGAGTTGAAAGAATTTATTCTCTTGGGGGGAAAAATAGATTTTCTGGCAGAGATTTCGAGATGTTAATTGTTGATAGTGGTGTGCCAAGTCAGGTTCTAGCATAGTGATGATCGCTGCCTGTCTCAAGGGAATTTTTTCTCAGGCTAAACTTCCAAGGCAGTTAGCTACTTGGACTTGAGCAGGAATTTTAATTCTCTCTGAACTCTACTGGAAATCAATAGGACCTCTGCCTGACTTTGGATGCCTGTAAGAGCCTGAGCTGGTACTTTGGTGTGTTTCAGACACCTTTGGAAATCCATCCATTCGCTGTTCCAAACTGACCAGAAGTTTTAGGGCACTGCCCCAAAATGGACACCGTGTTTTAGCCGGGAGGCTGCTCCATTTCTGCGGTGGGAGAAGGGACGCTTAGATAAATAGCCTGTCAATTTGTTAAGCATGAGGGATCCATAAAAAAATGAAAGTTATTATTGCAGCAGGAATTTTCCCACAGCAAAAACAAAACAGAACAGACTTTCATCCACAAAAATATTGCAAGTGAACCACTCTGCTTCTTACCTCTGCTGGCCTGTTTTATATAAGCCAGCATTCTCCTTTATGAGGACTGAGACGCGGAGCACAGGCATGTTGATCCTTGCATCCACAGAAGAATTCTATGAGCTAAACACATGTTCTGCCATTGGCACATTGCTGCTGTCCTGCCAAAACCCTCCTCCGTGCTTGGCTTCCGCAGCACTGAGCATGGGTGGAGGAAGGAAGGAACAGCTGGGAGGCGATTATGGTTTCCTGATGCCCTGCCCCACCCATGGCACAGGTTAGCTCAGTGCTGAGTCTCAGGCAGCTGGTAGAAATCCCCAGGAGACTCTCCATTCATCCCCTGCTTTATCTCCACCCAGTACCTGGCACATATCCTCTGCAGCAGGCAGCTGCTGCTGCTGCTGAAGGAATTGCTTTTCCCGGTTCCATCCGCCCTCCTTCAGCTCTTTCTCTCTTTGGGATGTTGCTGGGAAGAAGAACAGATTCAGTTCTGTTCTTTGGATTTCGGGACAAGTTTGATTTTAATAGGACTTGTGTGCATGGAGTTTTATCTGGAAGTCCAGGGGGCCCCAGCTGATTTATTCTAGTTGCTTGAAGGGTATGTTTCTGGAACCAATTCCAGTTAAAAAGTTAAAGTCCAAGAAGAACAGAAAACTATTCACTGAGGAGGGAGAGAAAATGTGCTGGGAGAAGCAGAATGAAATTTCCAGAGAACATTGTCTACCTCTGTCCTGTTGGAAAATTCACCTTTCCTAACACAGTGGTTATCTTGAGCATTGAATGATGGATAAAGCTTGTGCCATTTAAAATATTACTTGTATTATCTGCCAATAATACACCCTGCCACAAATTTGTCAGCTATTTATAAGGCCAAATTCAGAATCAGTCAACTTAGCAGTCTGTAATGTCCTTTTGGCTGGTAAATAAAGTATTTCAGTACCAACAAGGTGGTGAGACCAGTTTCACAGACTAATGCTGAACCATTTTACAGCCTAGCAGAAAGCAGAGTGAATTCTGGATAAAAGGGTGACCAGTGCAGAATCCAGGACTATAAGCTGCAGTTATCTGATGTCCTGGTGAAGGCCGAGCCACTAACAGAGCTATTGGCTGACACCCCTGGAAAGTAGTAGTAATAATAAACATCTGGAGGGTTTGACATCCTCATGGTTGCCAGTAAATAATCCTTGGCTCCGAAGCAATTCCTTTGGAGAAGCAGTTTGAGATATGGAGACTCTAAAAAGCAATTATGTGATGGAATAATGGACAATATCCTGATAAATCGGGAATGCTTGTGTGTTGGCATAAATAATGAACAGGGTCATAGGAAAAAGGGGGGAAAAGTGAACAGATTGTAGCATTCAGTGATAGGAGTCAACCATGGAGGGAGGGAGAAGAACCACCAAGCGGCAGCTCATCCCTCTGGAGCACCTTTGCTTCTCACAGGGACCAACAGTAAACTCAACAGAGTGGGCTTGTGCAGCCAGGATGGAAATGTTTGTGTCCATTGAGGATTTGATGCAGATTTGATTGAGTTGAGTATAAATCTCCCAGTAAGTGCGGAGAGACTGGGATCTGGCCTGCAGAGTTGACTGTTTACATCCCAACCTGCAAACAGGAGTCCACATGCCCAAAGCAGCTCTTCACACTTTGGTGTTTACTCCCAGCCATTCTCAGACAGAGGCTTCTTCTGATGAACACCCCAGTTATCTGCTTGCTGCATCTTTCATCCCATTTTCTGTGGCTGTCTTGTCCGTTGGATATCATGAACACACTGGTAGTGCTGCTGTCACTTACTGAGGACACCTTGGTCTGGTTTTCTCCTTTCTTTTCCCCCTGCAACCCCATTTGAGGCAATCAGGGCGTATGTGCATTATTCTCTGGCATTATAGCCTCGTACCCAAGGTATTCATAATGTAATTGAGGCTGGTGGGAGCCCTGCTGTACAAACCCATGGGGCTGCTTCCCTTCAGGTAAACCCTGTTGACAGGCAAAAGGTTCCTGCTTGTAGAGGCAAGTTCCCTGCCCCAGTGCACATAGTGCAGCGGATACATCATCAGATTAGTCAAATGTCTGTGGAAAGGAGTCTGTCTCCAAGGTTCCAGTCGCTCCTTGCCTGCCTTTGATATTCCTGTGCTTGCACAAGGAGTTTGACCATGCTGGCATTACGCAGGCCTCGCTCATAGAGAGCTCATTGTCTGTGTCCTTCTCCCAGCAAAGCACTAAGGTGTGGGGCATAAGCACAGGCGTGGGATGTGCTTCCCATTCAAGTAATAAATCAAAAGATATTTTCTGCCTTTTAGCTGCAGTACCGATAACCTGATAAAGGAAAAAAAAGAAAAACCTGCTCTATCTAGTGTTTGAGGATACAGGTGAAGCAATTTAGAGCTGGAGGGCCACTGCTCAAACAGTGCAGATCAGCACAGCCATAGGGGTTTCCTGTAAGGAGTCTTAGATGAATGGATGCCCAAGTATTCATTAAATGTCACGTAGGAATTTAAAAAAAACCAACCATAAATGGTTTGATATCACCAATGGTGTTTTATGCACTCACAAAAATGTGCCACAGAGAGGTTACAAAGTGTTCTCATTATTGCAAACAGCACTTGCATTCACACTGTCCACTGCCTGGGCTTGTTTAAGATATTTTTATTTATTTTGGTATATTTCTATTTATTTTGATATGGAATTTTTCTTATTTTAATTTTTTTTTCAATTTTTTCTTTTACTTTTTTATTGTAATATTTAATACGAAATGGTATTGAAAAAACTTAATGCTCATACTGCATTTAGTATTCTATGTCCATATCATGCTCTAAATAACATAATATTTAGAATTTAATGTTTTGAAGACAACTCTTTTGAGGAAACCTTCATACTGAAAAAAAGTTTTATTTGTTCCAAGTCGGAGCACAAAACATGTTTTGGAACACTGGAATTTCCCACGGGGCAGAGATCCTGTTTTCCAAGCAACCCTGGGCTATGAAAACTCCTTCTGATTTGCCCAAAGAGCACTTGGCTCTTGATCCCTTCTGAGGTTTATTCAAGGGCAAAAGATGGGGTGATTATTGTGAAGAAATCTCATTTTGGTTCATTCCCAGAAGACCAAAGTAAAAACCAGCAAAGGGCTTGATGCTGTCTCACCCACCAGCTGTCATTTTGAACCCAGATGCTCCACATCCCTTGCCAGCTTCTTGCTGGGGGAATGGGAAGAGAAAGGCAGGGCTCAAAAATGAAATAATTTAAAAAAGAAGAGAAGGAAAGTTGAATATTGTTTGCCTAAACTATGATTTGATGCAAAATGGAACATAAGCAGGAGCCCTTGGTAGCTACATGAGTCACGTATTCCCAACCTTATGACAAACTGCGTCCGGCTTTGCATATTAATGGAAGTGTTTAATGATAAATCCCTTCTGGCTTTTGGCTATGGGGATCTTTCCATTTCAAGTTTTGAGGAATTTCTATGTGTAGATAGATATGTGGCTCCCATCACTTCGTTAACTAAGCATGGATGAACAGAGTTGTCCTTGCAACATTTTGGTGGCAAAATATTACCTCCACTTTGTGGATGCAGACCTAGAGACACTGAGATTTTTAAAGGCCTCATCCACAGCCTGTAGGCATTAGTGGGAATCTTTTCCTTGATTTCAGTGGTCATGGATCATGTCCTCAGTAACTTGCCTGAGGGAACTGCTGTGATGACTCAGTCACACTGCTCACTGAGTGCTTGATATTTTTAAAACTTTTTTTATTGTCCAGCAACAAAATATATCAGAGTACTTACTACAGTTTATATTAAAACGGTGTTTTAAACTCAAAGCTTTGCTCTTAGTGCATTTCCTCTCAATAGGAATAGAGCAGAACAATTGCTCAGACCATTATCTTTCAAACTTTGCCAGCTAATACAGTACGTAAAAATATTGAAATATTTCAAAAATTGCTAGTCCTGGTTGGCCTCAAAGCCATGGATGTGTGAGGATAGGTCATGGTTAAGATAAAAATCAGTGTGCTCTTTCTCTTTTTCTGCATATCATAAGTCTGGATACTTTTTCAAAACCATTATTAGGTTTACTATAAGTACTTGATCAAGGAATTTCTATTAAAATTATGCAAGAAGACAAATATTTGTTCTCCCCAGCACTGGAAATTCAAATTACTGGCTCTACAAAATACTGTGCTACCAGTACAGCTTGCATTCAAGTATTTAACAGAAGTCTAAAATGTGGTGCCTTGATGAAAGCTGGAGCAATCCTGCAGTTTTCCTTGTCTTTGAGCTTGGCTGTGTTTAGATGGTTGTCAGCTCTCATGTGAGTGTGAAATGATGCACAGCCAGCTCCCCACGAGTAATAACTGAATGCAAAGGCTCCAGACTGAGCGGATTTCACCTGATACAGAGCAGTTTTAATTAGAACTAATGGGGTAAAACTGAGGAACAGGCGTATTTAGGCTGGATGTCAGGAAAACTTTCCTGGTGGTGAAAGCTGTTATGGTATGTTCTCCCAAGGGAAGCACTAGTAGCAGTCTGTGTAAGTTAAATCACAAAAAAATAGATTGTAAAGATGGAACTATTTTTAGGCTGATGAGGACTGGTTGATTTGACTGCAAAGCTCATTACTAAACTTTTTCCTCCTCACAGTCCCACGATTCATTTTATATTCCTGAGCTTACCATGGAATTATAGCTTGGTTTGGGACAATAAACCAAAATTGATAGGCCTGGAAAAAAACATTATTTATCTATTCCATCATTCCATGTTCATAATGTTTATTTAGGTATCTTTTAAAAAATCCCATATAAACTTTTTCACGATTGTTTCAATTGTTCATGTATATTAATTCATAAAAATAGAGCAAACTCCTCTGTGACATTGAGACTTTGTACCACGTGTGCTTAGTGTCACCAAAGAGAAAGACTGTGTTTCTTCAGCTCCACAGGATCTGTGGTAGAACCCCTTTCAAATGCTGACCTCAGCACCCTAGCCATGGATTTCCAGTGAGGTAACTGGTCTGGACGAGGCTAGAATGAAGCAGCAGTGACTAAGCAGTGTTATTACTGCTCACCAGGTTCCTTCCTTCATGCCCCAGATGCCTGAGGAGTGGTATAACTGTGGCTCTGACTGTGACAAATGGTGACAGTCTCTACAGGGTGCAAAATAAAATGGTGCTGCTTTGTGAAGCTGCATTGTGAACTCTTGGCTGAGACCGTGACGGAAACGCTTCCAGAGAAAAAAGCCACAGAGAAAAGAAATGCTAAAGATGTCTTCATTAACTATTCAGATGAGTGAGTTTCCTTTTGAAAATGGAGAATCCCTGCCTTATTTCTCTTGCCATGGAACTTAGGGACCAGTTGTTCCAGCTGGAGTTACGAGACAGTTTTAGTGGGGGCATATATTTATACAATATGTAGTTCAGTGACACTTGGAGTGAAGCATTTGAGGGTTATGGAGAACAAATTATATGTAGGAGCAGCACTTGATTTATCTGTGTGACATCTCAGAGTCACATCATAGGCCTTTCTTCAAAATCATGCACTGGAAATTGTTTTTGTCATTCTACATTTCTAACAGGAAACACTTGAGAGAAAGTAAACGCTGTTCTTTTGGAATGTCATATAATGAACCTTTTCTATCTACCCCAACTTTTTTGCCATTAATCTTATGCTTTCCATTAATATTTTCAGCCTTATTTTTTTCCCTTAGATAGCACATCCCCTTTTTGTCCTCCCCAGCAAATAGCAGAAGTTCAGTAACTTCTATACCAGGACTATAAAACAGACACAGTATCTTAATTTGACGAGTCATGAAGCTGCTCATGTTGTAAGTCAAGCACTGAGATTTTTAGGCATGGCATTAGGATGTTCTGTTCTTCTCTATTCTACCACAACCACCTCACAGGGCTTTTCTGTCTCATGGAATTAAAAAAAAAAAAAAGAAAAAAGGGAGGGAACTTCTGAAATCTGGGATCCTGTTTACATTTGCCCAGATTTGCTGAGGCATATGGGAACATACATTGGCTGTGCAAGAACTAAATGTCCTTGTGACTCTGTCCCTGGGGGACCGTGGTGAGACTCCTGGTAACACTGCAAATCAGGACCTATGGAACAGAATGCTGGATTTTGTCTTAGCACTATTAAAAGAAATAACATTTTAATGATATGCGGTATTGGCGTAATCCTTCCAAAATGGACAATGATTTATATATTTCATGTGAGGACAGGATTCCTTAGGGGCTGACTCATTGTTTTAGTCTGGAATAATTCCAGTGGGAACCTTTTTCAGAACTGGTTTGTACATACCTTACATGGTCTTAGTTCGGGATTTTTTTTTTGTCTTTCATTTTGTCTGATATGTGTGCTTGGCCTATTTAAACTGTCTCTTTCCCTTCTGAGTCAAATCCAGTTTGTATTTACCAAGACCTTATATGGAAAGGGGAGTGTATATATATATATATATATATATAAGAGAAATACATGTATACATAAACGTATTTATGTATGTGCACATACAGGGGAGAAAAAAGAGCTGGATCTATTGCAAAGGCAGTGTTTATTTTTTAGTAAAGGGGTGAATTTTGCTTTAAGCACATCTTTTCACGTCTTAGTTTGACCCAAAGACAACAGTTGCCAGCATAACTGCTTCCATTTATAGAAATAATTCCATACTGTAGATTGTGGGACTACACGGATGCTGTGGCCTCTGAACATTGAATTAACAGCCAGTGGAAGCAGGACAGACTTGGATCCTCTGATCTGGGAACGGACTGTCTTTACTCACACTCTTGGTCTTGGTGGCACGTTTTGTCCCCTTTCCAAATTGATGTTTCCACTGTTACGGATCAGTGCAGCCAAGAGAGTTCTGTAGCACGCACAATAAGGAGCTGGGAAGCAGAGTTGCCCTAGGGAGTCCTCTAAAGTGTTCCAGTAAAGGGCCTACTGCATCAAGGATTTGAGGTCATCTCCATTAGTTACTCTTCCTGAAAACAGGTCAAATATTTGCTTTTCTTCAGTCATTGGGGTCCTTCCTTTGTCTCCATAACTTTCCATCAATGATAGGAGAGTGTCCCTGCCATGCCACCAGTGGTCTCTGCACTCTTGCCTCCATCTTTTCTGGTAGCATGAGGTCATAATATCTTAAGAGATCCCTGACTTTTCTTTGACTGCTTAGAACTTCTTTTGCCCTTGAGCCGTATTTGTGAGTGAAAAGGTTGGCTAGACCTTGCTGGTGAAACCGGAGGCATAGGAAACATTGTGCACCTCAGCGTTACCTGGGTGTGCTGTTGTAAAGCTCATCCAACCCCTTTTGACAGCAGAACCACATCCTTTTCTTCCTTCTGCTATTGAAGTGATTCTAGAAGTTCTTGTAGTTCTTAACATGCCAGTTTTGGACTCTTTGACTTTGCTAAAAGCATTCTTTTGTGCCTGAGCACAGTTTCTGTGCTCATCCTTTGTAGCCTGTCCTGGCCTGTATCATCTGTATATGGCTTTTTGCACTGAAACTCTGTCAGGATTTCCCAGTTTAGCCAAGCTGCTCTGCTGATGTGCAGAGCACAGGGGTGGAGCTTTTTTGTGCTGAGAAGAACATGGCCCCGGAGACAACCTCAATCTTTCAGAGCCCACAGGATGCCACCTGCCAGTTCCCTACAGCAGACATTATCTGCTTTCCTGAAATTCAGGGTCTGTGCTCTGCTACTTGCCCTCCTCATATTCCTCAGGATCTTGAATCCTGCTGGATATTAGTGAAAGTCAAAGGTAATTCTTTTGCATGTGGGCCAAAATGGTTAAAGTTCAATTAAAACATTTTGAATATCGGTTGCAGCTTTTAGATTTTTTGTACAAAGTTCTTCCTATGCATCCCATTACTCTGGTAGTGCTGCGTTAATGGTAGAACTTGATCTTAAAGGTCTCTTCCAACCTTGAGGATTCTAAGTTCATGGAAAACAGTGACTGAGGAAGGGAAATTTGAAGAATCCATTCCAAAAGACACATTGAAAATGATGGTGTCAGTCAATCAGCCCTAACCATAAAAAGATTTCCAGTCTTGAGGACCAAAATCTCAAGACAGCAGGTTACGAGATTTCACGATACATGATTTAAGTTTAGAAGGTTTCATCATCATCAGGTCTGTATGAGAACCCCAGCCCTGATTTGGTCATGAAACCAAACCCCAAACCACCAGCTAAACTTAATTTAGATCTGGATCTGAGCACCCACTTCCTTTTCTTCATTTCCAATCCAAACAGGTTTCAGTTTTGGTTGGTTTGAATTCTTGGTGAAATCTCTTGTTGGTTATTGTTGACTTTTTCTCCCATCACTGTCTGTGATCTCAGAAAACCCCCAAACAAACAAACAAATGAAAATATCAGACCTGAAAACCATCCCCCCTCCTCTTCACAGGCCATGTGTTTCAATTAACCAAAACCACTGTCAGCAAATGAAAGTATGACAAGACAGTGGTGGTTTCCTGGCCCTTGTTTTTATTGTTATTAATTATACTTGGTTTTGGTCCTAAAATGAGATGTAAATATTTCATAAATCAGGTGAATTTGTTGTTTTTATAATTACACTCTATTGGATAAATGATAGAGTATATTTAAATGGGCATAGATTCTACCCAAATATTTTAAGTGGTTGCGTTAGCAGTCTGTTGCAGATGTGTTTATTAAACCTGGCACACAGATAAGGATTAAAAACTTGTTCTTCCCTCCAAGTACTATGCCTTAAAACGCAAATCTTGGGACAACTAACTAATCTGACTTAAGGCTCAGTTTTGGGTATAAATCCTAATGAGTTCGTTTAAATGAGTAGAAGAATTGGAGAGTGAATGTAGGAATAGATTTATTGATCTTGTTCAGGTTTGTATACGCTCATGGAAATCTCAGATGCTTTTACAGTATATTGATGAAAGGAATTGAAAGCCAAGTCCAACTGCGATTCTGTCTCTGATCTTACTGCTGCCAAGCACCTTTGTTTTCAGACATTTCTGTCTGTCTTAAATGAGCACCCGTCATGAACTTAGGAAAAAGCATGTGTGCTTTTTCTTTCTGTGTTTTACGTGATCATGCAAATATATAGAATAATTGGCAACTAAAAATTTCTGTTTTCTTTTATTGTGGAAACAGTAAAATGGATGCTCTGGAGGTAGTCAGCCCCTTAGACTGACATGTCTGGAATACAGACAAGGTGTTCTATTTGAACACATTTGTTTAAGAACCAGTAGTACAGTGGTGAGGAACAAAAATCTATCCTGAACTGCAGATATAGGTAGGTAAGGTACGTAATGTAACACACCCGAGGGAAATATGTGGAAACCCAGGGCATCAATCAGTTTAAAGGATTAAATAGATTTAGACCCTGTCTCTTCCCTAAACAGGTGAAAGAAGCTGGCAAGATATGGCTGAAATTTTTTCTTATTTACTGTGGGGAAGGAATGACTGTGGGCTAGGACAACAATAAAGTATTAGCCTGTGGTGTGAAGATATAATAATGATTGGAGGCGGAGAGGGGAATCTGGAATTCCTGGTGGTTCCTAGTGGGGTGCAGCTTAACCACCTCCCTTTACTTCCTAACACACCATTTAACCCTCACACAACAGTCTTAGCATGAAACGTTAACATTTGATTACTCAGGGCAGAGGAGGCAGCTGTTCTTTTGGGCTCAGTTCTGATTTGTATTTTGAGTGAGCCATCCTTTAGCTTGGTGGAATTTGGTGAGCAAAACCAGAGCCCGTGCAGGGCTGCCAGGACCTGCTGCTCAGATGGAGGCACCGAAAACAGGGAGCCCACGACAGATTTGCTTTACATGACAAATTCACCAGCATGAGAAAGCATCTTTTAAAAATTATGATTTTTAGCGAGTCAGACAATGTTTACATACACAGTGCTAGTCTGTATGCAGACAGAGGCTGGCATTATGCCAAATGCCTACAAATTCAGAGCCCCATCCTCAGCTGGTATGTATCACTGTAGCTCCACTGACTTCAATGAACTGGCGCCAGTTTACATTAACTGAGGAGCTGTTGTATTATGTGGAACAATTTCTTTTTTCCTCTCTTTTTTTTTTTTATTTTCTTTTTTTTTTTTTTTTTTAATGAAAAAGATGGAAATGTCATTCTTGTTAGCTCACAGGACCCCTTATTTGGGAGACCTTCCTCTTCTCCTTTGATATTCTTTCTTTTCTCTTTAGATTATTTCCATTTCTGCCAAATTTAAGATATAGTCAAACTAGTTTTCTGACGGTAGTATGTTGGGGGTGCCTTATGCTTCTTGACCTACCCCTGAGGGACTCATACAGAATATTTTAAGTTGAAATCTCAGAACTGTAGGGTAATAAATCCTCACCCTGTGATTAAAATATGCATTATATCATTGAAGTGGTATCCCGTTCACAGTGCTGTGATACTTAAGCATACCCCACAAAAGAGCAATCAGATGAATATTTTTGGTCATTTCCCAGGAGCTCTCGTGGAGGCAGTGGCTGAAGGGAGACTGCTGACCAAAAGCAGCCAAAAAAGATCCTTCTCCTAAATTTAAACTCTCTCAAGGCAATATATAATAAAATGAAAGCTGGCTCAGGCTATGATGCTGTTGGCTGAAATGGGTAATGAAGTCAGTAATCAGCTTTGTCACACAGTGCTTTGGCCCGGGAAATGTACATTTATATGTGTAGCTTCCACACCTGTTCTTTCAAGTAAGAATAAGTCCAACGTGTGTAAATATTTCCTCTACATAAACATATGTTCACATGTCCATTCAACATCCAGCAGGTCTCACAAAAGTGAGAATCTTTCCTTTCCTGAACTGATTGAAGTGTTCTAATCTAGTAACTGGTGTGTCATTGCTTAAGGGATATTTCATACTGGTTTTGAATTTCTTTCGAAAAGTTTCTTTGAACTCTAAAGATTCGTTTTCATAAGTTTTTCTTCTTTAATCATTACATTGTTATCTCTTGTCCTTTAGAAGATGGGTGCTTTGGATACCTTCTCTGTTCTATGTAAAAATTCTGCTTTATCTTTGTTTTTGCCATAACAGTTTTGGACATTTTCCAATTTTAATTGAACTTGTAGTAACCAATGAGTGTTTGAGGAAGGACTTAATGTCTAATACTGAATGAGTGTCTGAATTTTTCCTCCTAATCTTTTGTTGCTCTCTTACCTACCCTGGATTTTCTCATGCAGTCATCTTGAGTCACATACCCACAGTCTGGCCAGATGTTCAGAAGAGCTCTGCTTCTATTCTGCCATTTTAATAAGTAGCCTGATTTTGTAAAGTCCCTGCTGTGTGTCTACAATCAGAATTTCTGGACAGTTTAAACTCTTGAAAATTAATGTTACATGCCTAAATTGGAGAGTTTTTTTGAAAATCAGGCTGAAGAGTTTCTGAATTACTCAAAATCTATGTCATATAATTTCCCTACTATAACTTGTCAACCTGAGGTATCAGCAGCCTTCTCACAAGTGTTGTGTTTTCCTTAAAACTTAAGTGCATGGAAAGAAATTCCTAGATATAGGGAGGCGTGGAAAAAAAGCAACAGTTGACAACACAACAATTCATTCATTTCCTAACACCACAGGTCATGTACTGTATTTTAAGTCAAACAATAAAGGCCATTGTTCGCACGGGAAAACAAGCACAGTTTATGTAAAGTTTAAAAGACTGGAAAGGTTAAAGGCTGGTTTGTTTTTGGCAAGCCGTGGTTTGCTCCTCTCAGGTGAAATGGGGAGTTTTCATGCTCTGGCAGTTTGCTGGAGCACCTGCAGAGGAGAGGGGAGGTAGCTGATGTTCTTTGCCATGGCCAGTCTGGCCTCACTGTTTCCTTGTGCTGTACCAAGCTCCACAGTTTCCAGTTCTGTTGTAAACTTTGCAGGGAAGGGACTGCCTCCTTCCTGTGTGCTTAAATGGTGTCTTACTCCATGCAAGCCAGATTTCATCCCAAAGCCTTCTCTTCCTTTGTGGCATTTTAATAGGTACATGGAGGTTTTTAGTGTTATAAAGGAGGTGCAAGGATCAAAATTCTTGACGTTTCAGGGAAATTGGTTGCTTAACTGCCCTTCAGAGTCTCTCTTCTTTGTTCTTTTCCACTGACAGGCAGCTTGGGGTGGGAATTTTTACTGAGTCACTCTCTAAAGCATGTTTCCTTAAGGGACTTTGGATGAGGACCTTTAGTTCTCCAGTTATTTGGATTTATCAGCATCTGAGAGGAATTGTAAGGATCACTCCACAACAGAAATTGCTTGTGTCATGACTGCTAAAGTGATATTAAAAGCTGCAGCAGTTGTCATCTATCAACTCCTATCTTCTCTATCAGCTGTACTTGTCAAGTTCAACTGTTTTTCTTTGTAAAGTATCCTGCAAATGATATTTTATAGCCAGAGTAAAAAAAAAAAAAAAAACAGACACACACAAAAAAACCCCTTTCTTGTTAAAAACCATCTTTGATCTAGATTGAAATTACAGAAAATAGTTTGTACTCCTGATTGGAAGTGAGGTATACAAGTATGGTTTAGTCAGAGGTATGGATGAAGAGCTCCAATGTAATATTGATGTTTATGCGAGCAAGTAAAATTTAATCTTTTAGATTGTATATGTGTTTTAAAAAGTATGAGGAAGGCTGGAAAAGTGGAAGCCTGTAAGATACTGATTTTGAAATTTAGTGCTGATGGTGTTTATACAATTGTGTAAATGCTACAATTCTGTCATTAAGTTTGCAAAAACAAGTGCTCAAATTTTGGCAGCATGAAGCAGATTTTTCTAAGACATTTAGGAGTCTAATTGTGCAGAGACAAGGGTTTCAGTAGTTGTTTGTTCAGCCTGGCTATTATTGGCTCTGCCTTTTTGCTCCACTGGGATCTGGGAGTTCTCAGCATTTCTGAAAGTCAGCCTGCACTGCTGTAGGTACTCCAACAGGTATACAAAACTTGGGCTGCTTTGCAGACTTGGCTTAGCACCTGGATATATCCAGTGGGTCATGTTCTTGTACACAACACACTGTAAGAATATGAAAATGCACAGTTTAATAAATGTGGTTTTGACTTACACCCTTCCTCCTGTCATGCAGGGCAAAGTACAATGACTTCCCTCTCTTCCAGCTGTATTTCCCATATACCGCCGCCCTGTCCCACAACAGGTAAAAATAGAGCCAGGGCTTTGGAGGCTGGCTTTGCTGTGAGAGTATGATGTGAAATTTCAGTATAATCCCACTGCAGCCTTCTGTTTACACGGCCATACTGTCCTGGGACACAGAGTCGCACAGATTGCAAGCATTCTTGCTGCGAGGAATCCGGCTCTGACAGGAACAGCCGATTCCCAAAGCTCAGCTCTGTCTAGAAAACTGGCTCTATTATCCAAGATCATGGCAGAGAGCAAACACTCCTCCAGTTTACCATAGCTTTACCATCAAAAGAAGCTTTCTTTTAGGAGTTTGAGTTCCCCAAGAGAGTGTGTTTTCCCAGGAATGTTTGGTTCAGAGCTGACGGGCAGGGTCTCACTATCAGTGCGGCATGGTTTAGGCTGGGTTTATTCCAAAGGCTCCCAGTGCGGCGTGGCAGAGACATCTCACCAGACCACACCAGCTCTCTGCACAGGAAAGTAGCTGGCTGAGTACTTTTATGGATTCATCCTGGCTAATAATTCCTTCTGAGAGGGGGTTTTGTCATGTGCACTTTCAGTGTTGGTTTGGCGCTGGACAGCCTCTCCCTGCTGTGAGTCAAACTCCACGTCTAAAGATACCCTCAGAGACATTTGCTTTGGGAGACACGATGCTACACAAGTGACCAGAAAGCTGCTGATTTTAAATGCTATCTTTTATTGTCAAAACAAAAACCTTCTGTGATTTCTCTGGTGGAGCACGGTGTGTTTCTTGTGCGAGAGGGGACTGCTGTATATCAGCACGCTCCACGTTTGGAGTGTGGCCTCTCAGCCATATTCCTGTTGAGGAGAGATTACTCTGTTAGAATCATAGTTCAATGAAAATATGGTTCTTCTTAGCAGATGCTCAACCCCTACATGGCAATTACTGCCTAATGTTTATTTTGCAGTGGTTACTGAGAGCTGTTGAGTCACTGACATCTTTGTTGAGAGTCTTGGTTTGGGTTTGTTGTTTTTTTGTTTTTTTTACATAGTGCCATTTGATGAAGCCAAAATCTGATTCTCAACATCTATTGTTTTTCATGGGCTTTTAGAGAACGCCCCTAAAAAAAAAAAGGCAGCATTAACTGGTTAGGGGCCAGTTAGCAAGGCCAGACAGAAACACCAGCGGGGTGTGTGAATTCTGACTGTTGTCTTCATACATGCAGGGGTCAGGAGACTGACACAGCATTTGCAGATAGCAAGCCTTAAATATTTGTAAAAAGCATAAGTGTATTTTTAGCACAATCCTTGGTAACCCTCTGTTTATTTTCAGAAATGGCTAAGTGAATTAAGAACCTATATTCCATTGTTTTAATGAGACGTTATGCCAAAATCCTTTGAAAAGGTGGTTTAGGATCCTGATTTGTTTATCCATTTCTGGACAAGTTAGGCAGTGTGCCTAAGGGATGAATAGGGCTGAGTCAAGCAATCTGGATGCAATTTTGAACTGTCACAGGGACTTTGTACTGCCTTGAATAAGTCATGCAGAGATTGCTGGAGGAAAGGATGCGAATTTATGACAGGTGCCCACATTTTCTGTATCAGAATTTTAAAAGTCCCCATTTACCGGTCATATAAGCTTTAAGGTACCTCTCTTTCTGCTGCTGATTTTCCCAAGGGAATTATCTGGGTATCTGGCTGTGGCCAGCACTGCTTGACTCTCAATGTTAGCAGCAATTTAAGAACTCGTGACTCAGCTCCCCTTGCAGGCTCGGGGGCCTGGCTTCCCTGCGTGGAGAGGGGCTCCCCTCAAAGGCAGGAGAGAGCTGGCTCTCCCAACTCAGAGCTAGGTTAGAACATTTCCAAATGAAAATAAACAGCAAGTAACCAATGTAGTGGGTATGAGGTGGTTACTCATACGGTTCTTTCCGTTTCCTACCCTGGAGTCCATAATGTGCATTCTTGTGTCAAGAGCTACTGTTGATGCTGCACCACAATGCCACAGATTTAAAAAAGGAAGGAAAAAGAATCAATTAGATGCAATTATAATTAAAGCCTACTGACTGCAAGTTTGTTCTGGCTGATTGGACAAGCTGAATGAGAAATTTCTTGATCATGAAATTTTGTATCATACCACCACATGTACAATCCTTTGTTTACA
This sequence comes from Chamaea fasciata, assembly GCF_029207755.1. Lineage (NCBI taxonomy): Eukaryota > Metazoa > Chordata > Aves > Passeriformes > Sylviidae > Chamaea > Chamaea fasciata. The sequence goes on along the minus strand of NW_027094088.1, from coordinate 6,264,033 downwards.
CAGAAACCTCCATATTATGCTCTGTTTGTTTTAAAAATCAAGTTCTATTTTTGCAATATAATGACATGCCAGTAAAACCAAAAGGAGCATTGGCATATCCATTCACTCACAGCCTCCTTTTGTTACCATCTTTCCCCCTGGCAAATAAAATAGAAATTCATGCCTTCTAATAGGTTCATTTGTAAACTCAGCGGATGTGGGCAAATGAGGGGCAAGTGAGGCAGCTGCATGATCAGGATTCCTGACTTGTGAAAGCAGATTTTTGGCAGTGGCGACCAAGTCTTTGGTTTGTTTTGCTTTGGCTGGTCTCTAATAAGGCCCTGATTTCCTCCTTGTTCTGGCTGCTGCTGAATTGCTGATGAGTCTGTAAGGGCATCTCGGGGTCATCTGGCTGAGGCTTTGTGGGAACCTGAACATCCCAAAACAGACTGATTTCATTGGGGTTTACCTGGTTCCCTTGAACAGGATAACCTGTCAGATGCTATTTTCTAGTAACTTTTAGACACTTCTGGGGACTTGCAAGCAAAAACTGCTGCTAGATTTTCCCACTGTGGTTTCATCTGTTCTGTATTCCGGTCAAGATGTGGTGTCTTTCTCAAATGGCCACTTGGCTGAGCTGGGAGCTGTGGGGTTGATGTTTGAGTCAGTGAAACTGTATCAGAGCTCTGCCACAGTGATATGGTTTAGGCTCCTTTGGTGCCAAGGATGAGTGGGCTAGCAGATATTATTTTTAGGAATTGCTGGAGACTTGATGCTAAGAAGTGTAAGCTCAGCACTCCAGAAAACCTCCAGCAGGATCCTGTCAAGGACTGGTAAGCCTGGATCAGCCTGTGCTTTTAGAAGCATTACTTTGAGAAAGCTAATTCTCAACAGACCTGTGTTTGTGTGGTGCTGGTTGCTTTAAAGAAAAAAAAAAAGGAAAAAAAAAAAAAGAGAGAAAATGGCAGAATTACTCTGTTAGACTGGAGTGATTGTGTTCTTGCCCTGCTCCAGGTAGTGTGGGCATTTGCCTTGTGAAACAACCCCACATTTCAGAGGCTGGCACAATATGGTTGCTGTATTCAGCAGCCCAGGCTTCTTGGAGTTGCAAAAGGACCATCCATTGAAGAGTGACAAGAGATCATGAGAAAGTTTGTGGGTGTTAACAGGAATTTGCAAATTTCCCATTCATTTTCTATGAGATACTCACACTGGCTGGCATTTCCTGACCCAAAAAAAAAAAAAAAAAAAAAAAAAGAAAAAAAAGGAGGGGGGTGCCTGGGAAGGAAAGAAAGCACTTGTCATATCACTAATCATGTATTCAGAGCCACAGGAGGTGCAGAAAGACACTGAGTAGGTCCATGTGGATAATAGGACAGATGCTCATATGTCTGCACTCAAGCCAGGCTGGGGTCTCGTGGCATGCAGATGGATTGGATTGCTGTGGGCTTTTCTGGAGATGAGGTGGGCTGTGGCACTGGCTCCTTCTGCACATTGCTGCTCTTGGATGTCAAGATTGCATTCACAGTTCCCAAGTTCAAACCTCAGCATACTACACACCCACAGATTCCCACAGCTTGGTCCTGCGAACTGTGCCCTCTAACAGAAACCTCCCAGTCTTCGTGTGCTTTTTTTTTTTTTTTTCCCCCCCCACCACTGCAATGAAGAGGTTTGTTTTGAACAGAAGATTGAACATAGCTAATGTTCCCACCTGTGATCTGGTCTCTCATGTGCTAAACTTGGAGTAAACAAGTATTACGTGATCCCACTCCCTTGATCCTCATTTGCACTGGGACATTCATGGCAGTGGCACCTCTAAATTTCCTGGAAAACATTTCAGCCTTTTTGCCTGTCTGCCTCAGTTGTTCATGTGAAAACAGGCACAGATTTTTCTCATTGCTCCTGGAGGGTTATTTTCACATGAATAATCAATTAGTACAAACAGCAACAACAACTTCACACCTACTCTCTCTTCTTTACTCACCTCTGCTGGTTTAATATTCCTGAATATAACAGAGCGAGTATTTAGTGGTCAGTCACAAACCCCAAATATTTAATAACTTACAATTTTGGGAACATCAATTAAGGTTCACCAAGGTCCTTTTTAGTGAAATACAGGCTCATTGCTCTGGAGAACTGGGGACCTTTAAAGGGTATAGGGAAAGGATGGTGTTGGAAGGGAAGTAAAGTTAAAGAGCAGTGGCCAGAGCTGCTGCTGCTCTCTGTCCCTTTTATGTGACTTGGCTCAGGTGTTTATCACAGTGGATCTTGTTCTTTGCAAAGCACAACCTTCCTCTTAACTGAAGGACATGTGTAGTCCATGTGGGGCTGAGGAAAATTCTTATGGTATAACCACGTGTGTGTGTGCTGGGATTTGTGAGATCTTACAGCAGCACTTAGACTTGTTCAAAATCAAAATCAGGAAAGAATACTTAGATAGTTTATCCACAGCAAATAACTCAGCAAGTCTGTCAGCAGTGCCCTTCTGGTCTGTGCAGATATTGCACACAGTAATTCATCTCTACAGAAAGAGCCCATCAATAAAGGCCACCCATTCTTTCCCAGTGAAGACCACCAATCCTTCGGTTGTCACGACTTCTCTGAGCCCATTGTTCCTTACTTCCTTTCTCATATAATAATTTTGACTTCCGTGACCTTTCTGTCTGCTCCTCCAGCATGGATTTTAGAGCACCTACCACAGAAACAAAACTGAATCCCAATGATTATTGGTCTTCATTCCTTTCACCCTAGATGGAGTTGTATTTTCCTTTCACTCCATTTCCGTTTAGACTGTCTTTTCCAATTCCTTTAAATTGTCTGTCTCGGCTGCCCAGTTTGCAAAGGCCTCTTGTGCTCTTTACTGTGTTTTTCTCACACCCCTCTGAAAGCCACAGGGTCAAAACAATGCTCCTAATCTCATTTGAAATCCCTTGTGTACTTTGTTTAGTTACGTTTTTGTGCCAGTTTTTTTGACAGTTTTTTTTTTTTTTTTTTTTTTGTAAGTGGGGGATGCAGTTTCTTCTCAGGGGTTTAAATTCTGGTTTCATAGAAATCTAAAGCTTCAGTCAGACTAGGATTATGTTGAGCATCCTGAAAGAAGAAAGATTGTTATTGCTTCTTGTTCCCACATTTCTAGAGTTTTAGTAAACTGTATAGAATTTTGAGAAATAGGAAAAACATTCTAGGTAAAAGTACAGGTATGAGCAAAATTTCTTTTAGCCTGTTTCAGAAGCATGGGCTTGAATTTTTTTCAGATGTATCGAACCACAGTGGATCTTCTTCCTTAGCTTTAAATAGCACGTTTGTTTTTTCTGCCATTCTGCCATCCTTTTTTAAACTGAGTGTGTTCCAAACTCCTCTGAAGTTAGTGGAAACACTCTCACTGAACTCAGTGAACTCATCTCAGAGTTTCCCTACTCCACCTGAAGTCAGAGGGAAATTAGAAAGGCTGCCTGTGGCGTAGGAGACTGATGGTTTTAGGAGAGAAAGAAAGTCTGCTTTTATTCTCTGTTCTTTTCCTCATTTGAGGAAATGCTGCTTTATAAGGATGTAAGAGGACTCTGCTTGTGCTTCAGTGCCTATATCAGCTCTCAATCTAAGGTTTTTCACTAATGGCAGATAGTAAATCCATATTTTTCTGATTCTTGTAAAATAGCTAAAGGTGATAAAAGTCCAAATACATTAAATTATACTTATTCTTACTCCTTTGGGCTTCAGTCTCCTTTTGCTGCTTTTTAAAGCATTTTCTGGTGTAATAAATCCATCTGGAATAGGTAGATTATAGTCACATTTACACCTCCCTCTGAACCATGGAGGAAAAAATTAAGAGGTGATGCTTTGAGTGCAGGCAGAGATGAGAAATGGTGATGGGGAACCAGCTGTCTCTTTCTTTCTATATACCATGAAATTCTTATTTTGGACACTTGAAAAAAATTGTGTAGTGGAAAAATAAGCATCATCATTGTAAGCTCTCTCTAAGCAAGGACAAAAACAGGTGAAAAATTAAAAATTAAAAGGGAAAAAAAAAAAAAGGCAGCAGTTCTTTGACAGGATCATTCTTTTGTAACAGGAAACTCATTCCTAACTAGACTGTGCATGAGACACCAGGCACTCCAAGTTGAATTTGTTGCACTAACTGTGCCTTGGGGGGGTTGCTGACCAGTTAGGAGGATCAGCAGAAGAAACAATAAAGCATTTTTATTAGCCTTGAAGTCAGACCAGTGGGAATTCTCCAGAGAAGGGCCTACCCTAGTTCTCTTTCATAAACTAACTTCCTCCAAACTATTTGATAACAAGGGAAATGAAAACAATCAGAAGGAGGGGAAGGCAGAAAACCCTACTGTTTGTTAATTACATGGATGTTTTGGAACTGTCAAAATGTGGTGGCTCCGCAGTATCTCTGTCAACCACTGGGTATAAGTGGTTGTGGATATCCTGTCTCCATGTCAGGAAACTTGCAGTCCTCTTTGGATCTAAACTGTATTTTGCCAATGGCTTTTGGTGGCATGGTTTGGGTCGAAAGGGACCTTAAACACCACGTAGTTCCAACTTCACCTTCCACCAGACCAGGTTGCTGAAAGCTTCATCCAGTCTGGACTGGAACACCTCCAGGGATGGGGCAGTGTTCCACTTCTATCCACAGCTTCTCTGGGCTGTTCCAGTGTCTCACCACCCTCACAGCAGAGAATTTCTACCTAGTACCTAATTTAACTCTGCCCTCTGCCCATTTAAAGCCATTCCCCCTCGCCCTGCCACCTCATCATGATGATCACCGCAGCCAAAGGTCTCAGACAAAACAAAGGCGCTGTGCAAATGTGCACTGAGAGACAGATTTCAACAGAAGAAATTCTCTGAGTTATTACTTGCATCTGATGTTCTCACTGGTAGTGCTGTATCTGCTGCTGTCAGGTCAAAGAGTTTTTCTCTCACTGTCCGGGAATGCTGCAGCAGCAGCAGTAGTCATCTCAGGTGAGGGATGATGGCCCTTTGCTTAGTTTGCTGTTCTCTGGCTCAAGCTCTGAGCATTTTAATCTGGCAGAAATAAAGATCAGGGATCTCTGAGAGTGGTATTGGCTGCTAGATAACAGCACTTCTAGAAACTTCTTTGAGTTGGGCTTTTCCTGTTGTGTCTTACTCTGATCTGCTGTAAAAGATAAATGCCTAAACCCTTGATTTCAATGGGAAATAGATACATAAGTACCTTTAAAGATTTGATTTCATGCTGGATCTAATATGCACTGAAGTAACAGCATGCTCTGAATTGATTCTGCTGAGCACACTCAGATCTTTTTAAACCAGTGCTGCAGCTGAAGCTTTAGGTACTGCAGAAATGTGATTCTAAACCAGGGTTCTTAAGGTCACCTGGATTTTAAGATTGTCTTTCAGTGAAAGTGAAACTGCTTTTTTTTTTTGGTTGTTTAACCAAATGCAAGAACTTCTCAAGTACTTAAAAGTAGCATCAATGGTTCAACAAAACTTTTACTGCAACTGCTGACTTGAATTTTGAGATGTTTTCCTGTAAATCAAAGCCAAGAGACTTAGCTTATGGGTTCCTCTGTATGATTTCTTGACATTTGGTTTTGAAGGTGACCATTAGGATTTCAAACCAATAAAGTTAATCTAACTGTACACTATTCTCTCTTCAGTGTCTTTGCATGCTTAAAATAACCCCAAATTATTTCTGACTCAATATACTAGTCAAAAAACTGGAAATACCACAGTTGATGAAATGAGGACAGGTTGAGCCAACTTTATTTTTTTTCCCCTCTCTTTATAATTGCCAGTTATTGACTTCCTTTTTCTCAAGGTCACCAGAAAGCTATGGAAAACTTTATCCCAGAATATTGGGTTTACTGTCATTTCTTGAAGAAAAAGCGTAAAATACGTGAAGAACTTGCAGTCTCTGCCCTCAAGTCTCTTTACAAGAAACTATTTTTGTGATTAGATGCTGGACCAAACTGCTCTGCAATTTTTCCACTGCTATTAACTGTAAATAACTTCCAGCCTTGCATTAACCCTTTCAACTCCTGACAAGCAAAACTGTTCTATATCTGCTGAGTTTAATGAGAGAAACAGATGAGCTGGGAATTTGAAGCTGGGTCTGAGGCAGAGCCTTTTTTTTTTTTGTTGGGACTGTGTTTATGAACTCTTCTGTAACTTTCTCATTCCTGACTCCCCTTAGAGAGTGCAAATATTTTTATCGGGTAGAACATTTTTGGGAAATACATCCATGGTCATGGTTGGATTTTGATCTTGTGCCTGCTGAAGCAAATTGACAACGTTCTTGCTGGCCTTTGGGAAATGGTTGTGTGCTCTGCAGACATTGACCTGAAAAGACTTTAGGATCTCTCTGATAAGCCCAAGCTGGAGAGCTGTAGCTCTGAATTCGGTTCCTAATTCTGTGTAGTTGTCCAATGGCAGCAGAACCTCCGATATTACTGGAGCCTGTAAAGGCAGGAAAAAACCCCAAAAGCTGATAGGAATAAAAATGTGAATACATGCTGAGTTAAGGAGGAAGGCAGCTCTTTTTGAATAAGTCTTGAGAGACAAATTCTCTAGCCCTGTTCATTCCCTTCTGGAATGTCCATATAATGCCACAATCATGCCTCAGTCCTGACTCCTAAATCCTCTGCCATGGCTTAGTTACAGAGTGGAATCTGGCTGAGAATTTTAGATGCGTTTGTGGACACAAAAGACAAGGGAAACACAGGGAAAATCTCCACTCTTCAAAGTGTGTGATCATTTGGACTCTAAACATTCCAAGATTGAAGATGCTGCAATACTATGGAATCCTGTGTCAGGCTGCAGCTGAGCTGAGCTGATCTGTTTTAAACGCTCCAGTCACACATACAAAGCTGAAGAGTGACCCTATCGTGGATTTTAGGCTTCCCTTTGCAGGGCAGGTTTCCACCTCTTCTTCTTTATTCACTACAGCCTTATGATGTCTCCTATGAAACGTTGAGATTTTTTTTCACATGAAAAACTCTTATCAGAAAAATACAGTGTGAAGGGGATTAATTGAAGATCAATCTCATGCCACATATTATGGATGAGGAAAGTTTTATACCTACTCTCACTTTGCCACAAAAGAGGGGAAAAGACCATTTAAAAATTCTTGCACTAAAAACATTCCCAGGCACTCTTGGTTTTTTTGGGGTTTTTTTGTTTTTTTTGTTTTTTAATGGGAATTATGCCACAGAAGCTCTGGCTTATAAAATTCATTAAGTTTTAAAAATATATTTCAGTGTCTTGGTCAGACAAAATTAAAAATTGGCAGGTGGTCATGTGGGAAAACTCTGGCAGAGTTGAAAAGTGGTTCCAGTCTCCCCATGGTCCTTGGAGGAGGATTCTGGCTTTTCTCTTTCCTTCTCTGTGTTGGACAAAGTTCTCCAATGCAGCATCTGCCAGCAGAATATTACCACTGGCTTGAATGAAAATAAGGTTGTTTATCAAACTGATGGGTGGATGTGTTATCACAAATCATCTGAACTGCACCCAACTACCCTGGCCGGAGCGGTGGTCTTTAGGATTTTCCTTAGGACTTTTTATTCTCATGCAGGTCATGAGCATCTGTAATGGAATTTCTGGATTTTGCAACCAAGTAACAGCCTTGGCTTTGTGGTTTTTCTTTTCAAAACTAAGCCTGTCAGATTTCTGTCTCAACCATGAGGAGAGAACCAAGGCCTCTTAAGATTGTCTTCTATGTCTCTGCCAGTTACTCTCCTTCCACAGTGTTCCAACTCTCAAAAATAATCATGGCATCCAAAATAACTTTTCTTCATTGGAATTATGATCGAAAAGTAACATTACTAAATCTGTATTTATATAATGTATAATATAATATAGTTAATATATATTATATAAGGTATTTATTACTAAATCTTTATTTTTACTGCTTGATTTTTTTCAGGGGTCCACTCCATGGGCTTCAAATCACTACCTGGGAAACTGCTGTGGTTGGAACTGCAGTGGGCTGATGGATAAATCTTCTATCCCATCCTCTGTGCGTTACCTGAGATTCTGAAATATATTCATGTATCAGAAGAGGTAAGTGTAAAGCTTTTTGTGTTTTCATCCCACGGCTTGGTTGTGCTGCTTATAAGGATGAGCCTGTAAAGTGTTGGGACCCAGTTGGACCAGGGGTTCTAAAATGGAAATTGTTGTTTGTGCTGAGCCCCATGCTGCAGAACAGATCCCATTACAGGTTTGGGGCTGGGTCACGGGGGAAACAGCAGATGGTTGAAATGTACATAAAGAGGAGGGGAGATCAAAGGAGAAGAACTGGGCAAGGTTTAGGTTGGGCAGAGCAGGGGAGGCTTGGCCTGGCTATCTAGTGCACTCCCAATATGATTATATTGCCTTTCTGTTTTCTGTGGTGGCATAGAAAGGAATAAACAGTGAAAAAAAAAATTCCAAGTATGGTGGTGGTGGTAAGTAGGCCAGGTAGAAAACTACGAAGTTATGTTATTGGTGCAGAAACGTTGGTTCTGTATGGAGTCCAGAACTGTGGTAATTTCCCCTCTCATAAGCAAGGCAACTGTGTATCCAAAATGAAGTGTCTAGGAGAGAATATTTTTTGTTCCAGATTAAGGCACAAGACTAACATTTGGTGCTGGAAACATACACTTCTCTGCCAGGGTTTCTTCCTGATGAGTTTGCAAATCTTCCCTGAATTGTTGGTTCACCCTTTCCATTTGAAATTTGAAAGGCAAAAGGTTTCACTTTACTGTTTTGTCCCTGCGTGCATGTCAGGGGGGAAAAGGGGGGAAGAAGGAACCAAGGGATGGAGATGGGCTCTTGTGTTTTGCTTTAAAGTCCTGTGTTAAACATAATCCCTTTCATCTGTAGAAACAGTGTCAGCATCCACAGGGGGCTGCTGTGTCTGAACAAGACTGCACAATTTGTTTTTGATTAAGCATAATTATTTATTGCGAGCATGCAAGTATGGGTAATACCATCTGAGTCCTGGCAAGGAAGGTGTGTGTTATGATTTGGGTTTGCTGTTTCTCTCTGTCTTGGTTTAAATTTATCTCCATCCGCCTATTTTTTTGACAAACAAAAAAGAATGCATTTTTGGGGTGCAACTTAAAAAGCATTATTTATCCTGACCCAAAGAACAGTAAAAAAGAGCAACCTTGAAAGATTTCTATAATAGAAATGAAACAATCAACACAGAAATATGAGGAAGAAATTACACCCATTAAATACATCTAGACTGATGAATGATATGATGGCTGCCTATTCAAGTTGGAAATTTTACACATGATTGAAGCTTTATTTAGTCTAATGAAATGTGCTTCCTGAATGCTGCATCTGAGTGACGGCGTGACCTAGAGCACAAAAGAAAGTATTATGTGATTAGACTGAGATCATTCTCATTTAAAGTCATTGCGATATAATTTTACGTTTTTAATTAGCAGCATATACTTCTGTGTCCATTGCCTCTTTTATTGCGAATACCTTTTCAGGTCTTGTCCTTCCACAGGCTTGTTTGAAGCTCAGCACGGATTAACAGCAAAGGGGTTTGGAGTTCATTGATCTTTTTTTTTTTTTTTTTTTTTTTTAAAATCCCCCCCAAAGTGGTGAATGGTGGGAAGGGAGGAAGCTGATCTTTCAGAATAGGCTCATCTTGTGCTGAATTTTTCTTGAGTTCCATAGGAAACGCTTTGCATTTTGGCTTGAAATCCAGCTTAAATACCTTGTTTGGCCCATGAAAATACTGACAGTCACATCTTTTAAATCAGCGAAATTTGGGTTATTGGTAAATTAACTGATTCTAGTGACATTCCCCTCAACATCTTGGCTCTGGCAGCTGGGATTTCATGAGGGCTGTGTCAATATACTGATTTACATCACTGGGAGTTTGGACCTACATCCTCTACACCACACATTTCTTACCCCACTTCACCTTTATGAGCTGCGCCTTTACTTTGAAGCTGATTTTTTTTGTACCAGGCTGCAAGGCAACTCCTCACACAGAAATCCAGTGTTTGGATTAAAAGCTATTAAATCACATTTGACTCAAGCAAAATTTAACATGGTTCATAATACAATTTTATGAGCTATTGAGATTTCTGGCACTATAAAATGAGTTTGTTAATGGGTTTCATCAGTTGTTACTTAAAGTGACGTTAAAAAGTAATGAAGGGGGAAAGTAAATGCAAGGGGTGAACTTGCTTCTCAAGTCTGCAGTTCTTTCCTTTCCCAGAGCATTAGCAGGGGTAAGCAAGCATTAAACAGGTTCAGTGTGCTGCCTTTGTGTGAAAGAGCTCGCTGCAGACCCCATATTTTCAGATGAATATGAACTTGCTGACCACAATCCTGACTTTTAGCTTGTTAGTGAGGTTGACTGATGAACACCCAGGACCAGACAGATAAGCCAGACACTTAATCTATCTACTGTATGTGTTCAGTCAGAGTAAAGCTTTATCAATCATTTCAAACTGCATTTCAAGGGCATATAGTATAGCTTCCTATTACCATAAATTATGGAATTTGGAGCCTGTAGCAATTTAACCTTCTCATTCACGGGGCATTTGAAGGTGTCCATGTACCTGTAAGTACCTTAATTTGTGCCTGTATGGAAGATTCATAATTCCTTAGCACATTTTCTGTTTTTATTGCAGCCTGTAGTTGAAATTTGGGAGCGCAAAAGAAAAAAGTCAGGAACAGCCTTTCAATAGCAGTTTCTTAAAAAATTTCAATTTGAAATTTAAGATAATTTTCTTAGATGACTTTTTAACTTACTGCATGTGTATCTTCTTTATCTAGCTTGTATTTCCTGCCACAATCAAAAAGATAAAGTTAAAAAAGGGTATTGTAAATGCATGTGCCAATTGCAGAATAACATCTAATACTGAGAGAGACAAAAAAAATTATCTTTTCTTAAAGGAGACTTCCCCATTTTTTTATCTGTCTTATTACTGTTTAAACCCTGTTTTTACACATACAGTTGCACAGGCTAATCATATATTTCATGAAAGTAAGGCAGCATGTTTACAGGTAAGGAGGGTCAATTTGCCTGATCATTTTTGTGCTGTTTACAGAATTCAGGCTTCAGATGTGCTCAGACCTTTTTTGTTCTGCTTCAGTTATTGTCTGGCTTAAACTTAAAGACATGAGGTCCACTAGCCATTCCAAAATACCATGTTAGCATTTCAGCTCTCATGTTAACACTCTGGACTGTGACAAACTCAGGTACTTAGAGCCAAGAGAGATTTGACTCCTTTTGGAGCCTTGCTAAGATGGTCACACCTACAGGCACAGACAACTGTCCAACCTTTGGTTCCCAGGTACAAATTAAATATCATGGCCTAATTTTTAGAAGCCTTCATATTTATATCATCAGAATTTCATTGTTTTCATTGTTTTTAGCTACTTTTTATTCCTTGGTGGCTGTAGTAAGTGTACATTGGTGTGATAGGTGAGAACCTGGTGCAGCCTATTTGAAGTCATGCAACAATTGCGTAAGTTGCAGCTTATCAGACCCAAGGTTTTTTTCATTATTTTCCCCTCAAATTACATTTTGTAGTCTATTAAGCATCATTTTCTGATAATTGGTGAATTCTGAATGCAGTCTCTGTAGTCTGTGGCTGGTCTAGATTTGGGCCAGGCTTTGTGCATTATAAACCTGTCAACAAATCCTGTTTTCAGCTGTGGTGCAGCACTTGAAGGGCAGTTGAGGAGGAGACATGATAAAGTCTTTGGGACAAATTACACATCACAAATTAATTATATGTAATGCTTGGCATAACAGACGTGAATTTTGGGCATGACCATAATGCTTGTTTTTACTGCCAACAATTATCATCTGCTTTAAGTCATGGCTTGGATGAGGAGTGGATCCTGTGATGTTACGGTAAATGCACAGAATATGAATAAGCAGACACCTATGGGTTTAAGCTCTGCAGGAGGAGATTAAGCACTTGACTGTGGATATACTTCAGGTGCATCCAGAGAAGTTTGGTTTCCCATGCTAACTGCAGCGAACGAGGGGAATTATTTCCATGGGTTTCCGTGAACTTTTGGATTGAGGCCCAGAGCCTGATCTCATACTTTGCCTAGAGGAGATTTCTGAGAACATGCAGACTTGGGCATCCAAGGGACTAGCAATGCCAGAGTGGTTGTAAAGGGCCACAGCCAGGCCCTTTATTTACAAGTTAAAAGACTTCCCCAAGATGTTCTGGGGAGCTTTAGGCAGCTCACGGGTTGTTTCACCTACTTAACATCACACTGAGGAAGAGTTGAGTCCCCATCCTTTGACAGACAACAGATCAGCTGGTTACAGATGTTGATCGGCTGTATAAAAGCAGAGGGTGAGACTACACTAGGACTGAAGTTTTGGGTTTGTGGACTGTGGGAAAATTAGCTATACAGACTTTTGGGTCTCCTCTGCTGAAATGCAACTCTTGATCACTGTAATTTTGGATGATGCTTAAATGGTTTCTCGGACTATGCAAACCACAGGCTGTCCCAAGCTTTTCCAAAGAATGAAGAGTGGCTGAGTGGCTGTGCTTCTTCACAGCGTGTTTCTGAGATTTGTCAGCTCTGTCACACTCCTCAGACCTGTGGAAATGAAGGCAAAGGGGTTTCCAGATATATTCTGTTCATAATTATGGAGAAACTCACAGCCACACCACATAAAAACCTTCTAATGGTTCTTGCACTGGCACATGAATGGTAGTGAGGAGGATGTAGTTTAAAAATACAACACAGACTTTTTCTCTTATAAAACATTTCAGGAAATCCTGCATTTTAGTGGGAATTTCTCACCTTTGAAGAATGCTGCATTTGAAGAATTTATAATGCTCTATTATCTCTGGGCCTAATTTGCAACATACTTACGTAAAGTGAAATTCAGTCTGCAAAGATACTTCTTCCTGAGCATTCTTATTGCATAGCTATGTAAATGTTCTTATGCAAGTAGAGACAATAATTTTGGCTTAAGGCTGTATACATTACAAGCAGGGAATTCCTCATACATTTAAATACATATTTAGAAGCAAATCTGGGTCTGGTTTCTAAATCCAGAGTGGATTGACACCAGTTTACATCATCAGTATCTGGCCTTTCGAAATTCAGGGAACCCATTAAAAATGAAACTTGTGGTTGGGGGGAGATGGGAGTTGTGTCATATAGCAAGTGAGCACAGGAATGGCTGGCAGGAGAATGGTATGCTGCAGATGAACTGGATGGGGGACAGATTTGCACTGTTGTAAAACACATGGGAAAAGTCCCTCCTGTTTATTTATTTTTATTTTTTTTTTCACCCCCTTACTAATTTACCGCAACCACAAGCCATGTGTTCCAGTTCCTGTCTGGCAAAAGAGGCTGGGTAGGCTGTGTTGTGACTTAGTCGAACCAGGGATCTGAAAGCAGCAGCAAAACCCCAAGAAATTCTGCATTGCTCCTAAAAGAGCCGAGGAGAATTGTTTGTAAACCACTCAGCACTAGGAACAAGGCCACTCTGGTCATATTTTCCCCCCCCCCGTTTGATGTTCAAAGCTGTAATGAAGGACATCAGCTAAAGATCAAGTGGACAAAACACCTTCAATGAAAGCTTATGCCATAAAATTGTTGGAATCATAATGCACCCAAAAGTTTGTGCTCAGTGTTAGCAGGGCAGTGACTTGTGCGAAATATCCCAACACCTGTGTACCTTGGGAAGAGTTGTTGTGCTTCGTGTAGATAATATTGAAAACTGAAAAACTCATGCTTAAGCTCCTCCTTTCCTTGCTTGCTCTCAAGGTGAGAGAAGCACGTTGCTGTTCCTTGTGTGACACAGATAATTTCCTCTGATATATAAAGGATCTGTGACAGGCTTGAAGCTCCCTCTGGCTCTTTCTCTTTACAGCCACTCCTGTTAAGATCAAGCCTCTCACCTGCCCTCAAATATGACCTTGCAGTATCCTAGATAGGGATGGACATATGTTTATTGTCTGGATTATAAAGTAAAATCTATAAACTGTTGGTTTAGCAGGCTTAAAATCCAATATATAGCTTTTAATGTGGCTCACCCGTGATAAAGATGTGATGAGTAAAGTTCTCATCTGAGCACTCTCCCTGTGGCTTTAGAAGACTGAGCATGGGAAGTGCAAGAACACAGACAGGTAAGAGGAAATATATCTGGAGATTAGTATAATCTTACCGACTGCTGCTGGTGAGACACCAATGAAATTACTTCTCACTGATAAGATTGATAGGGGTTGCTGATGCATGGTTTTAAACTTCTGTTGTAGGTTTAAATATCTACTTTTTAACCAGTGTTTATGTTAAACTTCAGCATTTTCTTCTTTTTATTTTTTTAATTAACTCTAGCCTTTTTTGTCCTTTTTTTTTTTTTTTTTCCTGTGCCTATTTATGTTTTGCTACCAGTTGTGAATTTAAAAGAAATGTTTGCCTTTTGGATTTCTCTATTGCTAGCTTAATCCTTCCTAGAGATTCAAAAGAGATCAAGGTAAGGTTTTGTCATTAAAGATGGAGAGGGCACATTTCTTTCCTAGTGTGCGTCAGCCACAGTCATCTTATGTGGTTAGGTGAGTGTGAAAGGCTGGAGGGATTTAGTAACTCTGGTATAAAGCAGGAACTCTTATTTCATAATTTTCCCCTTGAATTTGAAAGAGCTAAAACATTTAGAATAGTGGGTAACTGATACGTGTTGCAAAGACAGACCACTCAGCAAAGAGCCTTAATATTTACTCTTGGCATTAATGCACTGTTTGTCAAAGAAAACTCTGAATCCCTGCTGAAATATATTTAAATTTGAATTGTGTATATAGTATATAATTGCATCCATAACGACTGTATCGCATACATGTGCACATAGATTTTGTAGTGGGTTTTTTTGCTCACATCCAGAGCTGAGACTAAAACCACTTTCAAACTGAATGACTATGATAACAAAAGTGAGAGAATTTTTACTTTTTAACATCAATATGGAGTTTTGTTCAGTCATTTCCTTGAGGGGGAAATGCTGATTTTGGAGAGGGTTACTGTACTGTGCACGGTACTCCTGGTTTAGGCAACTGGTTAGGCTGGTGTAAATAGAGATCTGGACAGGTATTCTACCTCTTCCTTTTTTGTGTGAACAAATTAGTTTTTAGAGGTGTTACTGCTCCTCTTTCTCACACAGACTCAAATCTTTACAGACCATATGCTGCTGAGTCAGAAAACATGTTTGGGTGCTGTTTGTTAAGCAAGTTTTCAAAGTTTTTTTTTGTTTACTTCTGTCTATGCACTGGAAGAATTAAATTCTCATAAGCATGAGAAATTGCCTTGGTTGGAACACTCTGTATGTGGAGATGCTGCAGTTCAGGCCCCTCCAGGTGTGTCAGTTTGTGTTTGAGCCCGTGTAGGTGACACAGCTGATCACCAGGCATGCCAGAGCTGGGGTCTGTCTGCTCCGTGTGTTGTTCAGCCCACAGCTAACAGCCCATGGCTACTGGGGCTCATGGGAAAGGCTCCTCTGGTACAAAAATAGGAGGAACAGCCTTCTGACAAGAGCTGGCACCTTCATGACAGCTACATCCTTTCACACCATGGTATAATGCAGTTCAGCGTGCTTTGAAGGCCCAATTTGGTGGTGGTCCTGCCTTATCTCTCAGTAGATACTGATCCTTATCACAGAGTCATAACAAACTGTTTGGTGGAGTTGGAGGGGGTGAGAGAAGCCTTTGGCTTCGTTTAGAACAAATCTGACGTGAGCATTGAGCTATTCTGTACTTTGGGTGGCTGGCCTTTTTTGGGTCAAATTTTAAGCAGTTGCTAAAAACCGGTGCAGTGTTAGACCTGCTCGTTTCAATGAGACGTTCAAACTGTCAGGCTTAGAATTCTTCTACTCGAGAGCATTCTGTTTAATTCTTTTGTGACTGCATCTGAATGCTAGGAAATGGTGTTCTAGTGTAATTTCTCAGGCAAATGCAAGGTTGTCTTAGTAACTTGTGACCCCCTTGACTCCAGAGTTCGAGGAGAGAAAAGGCGAAGTTATTCAGCGATTGGAGGAAAGTGGGGCAAAGTGTTATCTCAGAGCTGTGATATTTGGCTTCCAGTGGCCACAGAAACTTGACACACATCAAATGTCAAACTAGCTGATAGCAGACAGGAAGGATTAGTGTTGACACAGCAGAGCTGACCCCTGCCAGCAGCGGGGCTGTGTTTAAATACAGCCACGTCGCTCTGAAATCACCCTGGGCGTGCGAGCGGTGCGGACTGGAGGTGAAGGTATAGGAAACACGGGACGTTGGGACATTCTCCCGCCTAATTGGGCTGACAGCTCAGTCTGGATGGAGGGCAGTGTTTATTTACTCATTGTTGTGTGATGAGCAAATAGAAAGATATGCCTGCTTTAGCCTGTGCTGATATTGGTGCTAACACTGTCTGGCTCCAGCTGCCGTAAGCCAGGACAATACAACACAAAAACTTCCTATTCACCATCACTTCTAAGTCTGTCCTGGCACAGATATGCAATGACCTCAGACCACAGTTGGGTCTAATAAGGAATTTATCTTCATGGAAACGTGACCCCTTGCTACCAGAAGGCTACAAAAATACGAGTAACAATGGGTAAATGAAGATAAAGGTTTATCCTGGCCAACTGTTGCATTTTCAAAACAGTTCAACCCTGCCATGAAAAAACTACTGTTCGACATAGGTCGCTGTCTGAAACTCTTTAAAAAGTTATCCAGGTCACTGTGGAAAGAACATGCGCTTATTATTGTTTTTATAAATGAAAATTGCTGGATTGATTCTTTTTTCTTTTGAATAATGTGGACATTCAATATCAGTTTTCAATTCCCAGAATCAGCTTTGGATACAGGAAAAGAGATTTCAGGAAATTCAGTTTTTCACCAAGGAATTAGGCTTTTTCCTCTCTTAACCTCCACCCTCCCCACAAAGAGTTCACACTCTGTATGTGCTTTTAATCTTGATCTCAATATACTTTACTGTGGCCAGTTTTTACTTACAGTTTAATAACTTCAGCTTTATTTTGCCCCAGGCCATATTATAATGAATAAAAAGCTTTTTCTATGATTTAGCTGAATTTATGCAGCTGCCCTTGAAACAGCTGCATAACTTTTCCTACTGACTAGGAAGGGTAGCAGTTTACTCAGCACAGTCTGATCAGCTGAATTTTACTTCCAAACTCAGTTTTGCCATAAAAGTCATGTGAAAAAGAACGCAGATCCAGGACCATGCCTCCAGATACCTAGTGAAATGTTGATCTTTCTTAAATTAAAATTATCCTCACCCCCAAAAGCAATTTAGACTGAATAAGGACTGTATTTTTATATGGTTCTGTATGGCACCTTGTGCAATGAAATCTTTAATCTGGTGAGGGTCTCTGATACACCGAATAGAACTGCTTCCCAGGCTCCAGTCTTATGAAGGAAACTGTGAGTGGATATGGGAAGAAGATTGCATCAGCCATTGGTTATCTTACATTTGGCCACTTCTGGGTTGGTTCTGCCTGTGAGCACACCCTACAAGCAGGTCTGATCCATCGGTGGCTGCATCAGAATCTGCAGAGAGATGTCAAAATCTGCAGAGCCTGTGCAGTGGTTCTGACAGGAATGACGTGGCCAGCTCAGAACAGGCTTCGAGCCTTTCACCTTGTTCATTTCGTGTCTTTAAAACCTGGCGTCTGAAAAGGAATTCTGATCCCGGAGCCCGCGGAGATTCCAGCTGAGCAGACAGCGAGGAGGTTGGATAATACACACTGTGTGGGAACCTGCCTACAAATTGAAGGATGGCAGAGAGGATGGAAGAGGCAAGGGGTCAGCAGTGTGCAGCTTAGGGAGCACGTGGTTTGAATGCAACTGTGAAACCTAAGACACCTCATCAATTTGTGAGGCTTCTTTAATAAGGGCCCGGCTTCACCTCTATGCAGGGAATCCTCTCCAGAATTCCAGACACATGAAAGGCATTTAGTCATAATGCCTAGTAGTCTCCTGAGTACCTGTTAATAATTATGGCTGGCCTTTTAGGCCTTAGAAGCTTTCTGTTACCTGGTGTTAAACCTTTTAGAGTAAACTGGAAACCAGTATAGGATGCTGAATGTGAAAAGGTGTATTTGTTAATACTTCTGTGCACTGACAAATCTGAACCAAGTGTATGGCTCTTACTTGCTCAGGATTAGAAAATATCGAAATGAAGAATAACTATTTACATGTACTTAAAACAGCAGGTTTAAAAGAAATCTTGTAAAGGAAAAAAAAAAAGCAGCAATAAACTCTAGTCTGAGATCATACTATTAAACAGAAATATTATTAAGTGAACAGCTTTTTAGAAGAATGAGAATGATCAGTTTGCCCAGCTGTTCTAGTAGCGAGGAAAACGTTAATTATAAAATAAGAGAATTCTGCACACATACTATTTATTCATCTCAGTAAAAAAAAAAAAAAAGTAAAGAAAGCAAGGTAGATTAAATCCTGGTGTAGACTGTATGTTCTAAACTTAAAAAGATTATAAGACTTGTATTAAAGATAAAGCACCCCCTCAAAGAGTGAGAGCACATTGAGTCATGCAATGAACCTTTTATTCATTACAGCTCTGAAAAATTTGGGGTCAGTTCTCCATTCCTTTATAGAGGAGACTTAAATGTAGTGTTTCTCTAATATATGTTCAGTTAAAAGCCCTCCTCCCAGCTTTTCACTGCCAGAATGAGGTAAAGAATCTGGAGATTTTAGAACTAATAAGCCAAGCAGTAAAATGGTGCACATTTGTGTGGAGCCTGATGAGGGATGGAAATGCACCCAGGGAAGGTTTGGCTGCTGACGGGTGGACACACCAGGACTTCATTCAATGAATCAACCTGGTCAAATTCCATCCGTGAAAATTCAAAGAAGGGGAAAAAAGGCAAGAAAAACCTGACTCCGGTTGTTACAAACTGTGCAGGATGAAAGTGGACAAGCCAACCACCTGCAAACCAGCCACTAAACCTTAGGGAACTGGGAAAGAAGAACTGAAGAAATCTTAGAGAATGATGTTGGAGTACCTGGACATCCTTGACTTCGATTGATGTGGGGGAAAAAAATAAAATCGAAAAATCCACTTTCTCTGGGCAGGAAAAGCCATGTAATGACAGGATAATGTCATACTGCACTGAACAGAAAAGCTCAGTAAGACAACTGCTATCAAATATTCCACCTCTTACTTCTTTGGGAGCCTCTGAGGTCAGAGAGCTGAGACAGACGTTCCACACTCCATCCTGTACTGCAGTTCAGGTCTTTCCACAGCACTGGGATGTGCTGTGAGATCAGATGGGTCAGAAAATTAGTCCTTCAGATACAAAGATCTCAGCCCCTTCAGAACTCCCATCTGCTTCATTAGTGAAAAGACTTTGATAATTATGAACCTCATTTAAACATTCTGAATGCAGTCTTTAAACAGTGTGGGTAAGAAATATTTAAAGTAATAAGGTAGGGAATAAATGAAAATTCTTGCATTCTTAATGTGATTGAAAGTATAGTCTTTCCTTACAGATTTAATTCTTCCTATGAATGTCCACACTGTGTTTGCAATATTTTTTAAAAAAAACCTGGATAGAATCACACTGGAGTGAGTGTTTGTGAAGTTAATAGAAAATTCTGGGCCTTCAACTCTGATAAATGTAACTCTAGAGTCCTATGAAAAATTTCATTTTCAAGGAAGCCTTGCCTTTTTATGGGAACTTTGTCCAGCTGAAAAATTTTACTGGCTCTACTCCTCATTCCCAGTTATGGACCAGATTTGGAAATACCTGTGAAAAACAGTATCTTGGTTTCAAGGAAATGCATGGATAAAAGCATTGTAATACAGATCTGTTCGTACAGAAATGCTTTGTATTTATGTGGTCCATTACTTACACGTTCTGAAGAGCATTACAAGCAGAGAAAACTCCAAAAGGGTGAAAGTTAGCCAAGAAAACCAGCTGTACATGACTTTGAGTCCTATCCCAAACGCTTGGAATACATCTGCCTGGCTCACCAATACATCTGTATTGCTCTACTTGCAATGTGACTGGTTTGGTCCTAGAACTACTGAGACAGAGCAGTGGAGGTATATAAAACCAGGGCAGTCACGGAAAAAGGAAATTTCAATGTCTTTGTGCACAAAATTGTTTGTGCTCAGAATCAGTGAGATGAGATACAGATGTACGTCGGAGAAACAAGGCAATTCACTTGGATTTTTACAGAGCATTCTCTTAAAAATTCTTTTCAAGGCTTTAAAAAGATGGGAGGGTGAGAAGGAAATAATATTATATATATATACATATTTATACATACATATTCCTGAGAATGACTGCAATCCTCGAGGCCATGCAAATAGTTTGCACCTTTAAGGTATCCTAGGGCTGATGAGAAGTTAGGCTGGGTAGGAAAAACACAGGGCAGGAAGCTGAGAGGTTTGAGTTCAATTCCAACTTCAGGACAGAATTCCCATGTGGTCACGGGCCTCTGATTTGGATCCATGTTTACCTATACAATGGGAACACAGACTCAAACTGTTGCTGAAATAAAAATGGTGCTGAGCCACCCTGGAGTGCAGACCTATCTCTTCTGTCTAGAAAAGCTGTGTGTATTTTGCTTTTTTCCACAGAAGGAGTAACGCAGGACTTGTTCTGAATTAGAAATGACACCTTCTCCTTCTTTCTGCAGTTTTGCTAGGTGGATTGCAATCCCGATTTCTGAATCTGGCTTAGTACAATAAATATTAGATTTAAACTTTACATTAAGCTACGTTGAGTACATTACTTCTGCATTAAATCTCTGTGAGTATTGTGTAAAGAGACTGTAGGTTCTGCACCATTATAGTGCCCTTTCCGGGTATTCTAGTCTGGGTCCATCCCATCCACCTTCAGGCACCTCACTGCTGTGCCAAATTTAGGAACCTAATTACATGGCTAGGCTGGTGAAATGACCTCTTGTGAGTACATTTATCCTGTGTTCTTTGGACCATTGACACCACCAGCTTTCTAATTGAAAGGCTCTAGTTAGTAACTGATCCAGGAGTACTCTTCCAGAATATCAGTGACGTAGTTTAAGTTATTTCCCCGATGACAATAATAATCTGAAAAAGAGAGGTAGAATAAATGTTTATATATGTGCAGCTATAGTGGGGAGTCTGCAGAATAACTAATTTCACATCCTACTTTCACATACATTTTTCTTCTGTACAAGAGTCTGTTGTAATTGATTCAGTCTTTAATAGAGTTTGTTGGATTAAATCTAGCACAAAAGTTGCCAATTCTGAGTTTGCTAAATCTTGAAATATGGATCCATTTGGGGCCTCTTCTTCTAACAGCAGTTGTTCAGCTTTACTGGAGTTGCCGGTTGAAGTCACCATCAGATTTCCGTTCTGTGGAAAAAGCACTTGTTATAAATCTCAAATAGTCAGTAATTGATCACAGCCTGGAATTGTAAAACTCTATCTCAGTGCCTGAAATAGCACATGCCTGTGGTGTGGTATGTGGTTTCAGTCCCTGTCGAGAAAACGGGAGACCTTGGAGAATATGAAAGTCTTAAGGAGCTTTCCACTAATAGAAGGGTCAAGGGACAGCACTGTCAAAGCATCCCCTCGTTAAAGCTGTGTGGGGAAACAAACTGCTTTTGACCTCCAGTGTCTCAGCTGTCAGTCACAGGAGATGAACACTCCTTTTGTTCAGATGCCTGAGAAAATCCCTTGGTTCTCCTCCCTTTTATGCCCTCTGCACTGGGTCCCATGCCAGTGTCCTTACTGGGACCTTACTGGCAGGAGTGATCAGCCATGATCCAGCCGTGCCAACCTGACTGAATTTCCCCAGAGCATCAAGTTGAAGTGATGAGAATTAGCACAACTTCCCTTCTCCCTTCTTCCCTTCTCCCCACTGTAGCCTCCATCCTCACGAGAGAACCAAGGAACTGCAGACTTCTCATGAGAGCCTGCAGTATGGCAGCTTGTAGTATGAGAATTGTGGTGAAAACTGAGACTGGTTGGACATTTGAGAAACTAAATATTGACAGAAGAACTTAAATTTAGTTTTGTGGCTTTAAAAAACCCAACCAAACAATCGAGCAAAAAAACCCAAACAACAGTGTGATCTCTGCTTTTGTTTTTAACAAATTTTCAATGAGATCACCTTGTGACTTTTAATTTATTCTAAACGTAACTTATTTTTGATGTTGAGATCTCCATCAGTTCAGTGAATAGGACAGTTTGGGATCACTGATACTTGAAGCTTTCACAATTTTATATGGATAAAACCTTTTTGAATATTTACGGCTGTTTTTTAATAAAGGAAAAGTAAGACTGCTCTATCCTGTTGAACCAACAAATCTTCAGAAGTTGCCTGATAGAGGGACTTAGCAAATTTCCACGTGCTGAGAGTGAGTGCAAAGGGATTCTCTGCTCTCCAACCACTGCAGATTTGTTAACATCTTGCTTTCTATAGGTTTATTATCAAAGACCTCTTTACTTAGTATTATTTTGTAATAACAATTTGAAAGGATTAATCAATCCTAATATTAAAACTTTACTGCCTTTGTAATGGATCTGCCTTTGTACCCAGCTAGATTCTAAAAGGTGTTACAGAAGTAAAGCAGTAGCAGGATGTCACAAGTCCTTTTAAATCAAATACCCCACTCCTTGCTTGAGGCAAGTCTCTGTTCTTTGGGGAGAGGCCTTCAGATGGAGCATTCCAGATATGCATGGCAGAGTTTATGTAGCTTGTTTAAGGCTTTAAAATAAAAAATTGGTTTTTTAAATCCCAGTGGTCCTTAATACTTTTGAGAATGAAAAATTAACTGGGGTGGAAAAAAGGGATATTCTGACATATGGATTAGCAATCAGCTATAAACTGAAGTTTCAGTTAAACAACTCAATTCCCTTTTTCCTTGTACTTTCTTTGCAGTTCTGTGGCATATTTTAAGGGGAACAGGCATTTAAACACTGGCTGGAGTGGGCTACACTGCAAGTCTGTAAAAGGTTAGAAGGTACATATTCATCTTCACTGGTACAGGTGCTTAGCACAGCTCAAACAGGGTGTGTGACTACAGGAATTATCTCTTAAAAATGTGCTTATTTAGTGTGGCTACATTTAGAGCTATCCTGTCTTTAGGGGCTCATGGTAAACTCTCCTCCTCCTCACTGATGAGGGTGACCCTTCATCAGCACAGCAAATGGTCAGACTTTCAAACCTCCCAGCAAACTCGAATTAATTCAAGTTTCAAGGAGTTGCCTTTGCTCTCCTCTGGTTTTGTTTTTTTTCCAGCTGCTGAGGAATAAAGAATACACTCAGCTGAAGGGCTGACAAACAAAAAAAGGCCTTGCAGCTGGTGGTGGCCCTGGTATCCAGCCCGGTGGAGCAGTCTGCTATGCAGATGAAGAGGAGGGTGGTCTAATCATAAGCGAGTTAAAGGCAAGCAGAGTGACATCTATGACTAGTTCCAGCCTTAAGCTTGTTAGAGGGGAGGAGGTATTGTTATTGTTGATGCCAATTAGGACAAACCTCTTTCTTGGCAGTAAGCAGGGGAGGGTGCTTACAGAGAAATCCAGCTGCTGGAATGCCACCAAGTATCTGGTGGAGAACCTGCATTCCAGATGTGTAGCTCTCTGCACCTCCATGTGCTGAGCACTCCATATGCTGGTACTGGCTTAGGAAAGGATACAGAAAGTTATGGTTTTCTTACTGATAATTACACATCTCAGCATTTTAAAGCTACAGGCAAAAACCAAAGTAGTCCTGAATTCCTCTGGATTCAGTTTATTAACAAAATTCCTCTCACATGGAAAGGAGGGTCAGGCTTTCTCTAGGCAGTGGTAAATCAGGAATAAATCAAGGGAGTTACACCATCCAGGAGCAGTGGAGTATGTTTAGTCAGGCCTTGTCTTGAGGACCAACATGATTCTGATGTCACAATGTTCTACTTGCAAGGCTTGATGTCCTTTAAACAGAAAGTTGCCTGTTTTTCTTGTTCAGTTTTCCTTAATTCAGTTAAAGGGAAGGCAAATGAAAGGAAGAACAAGGGAAAACCTCAACATGGCAACTGAGGACAAATAAAAGCAGATTATGGAGACTAAAATCACAGCTTTTTACTTCAGAGGGCACAGGTCTCCTTTGCTGTGTCTGGGTCTCTAAACACAAGAGACACAGAGAGCAATCCCTGTGCCCAAAGCGAAGTGGCACAGACTGGTGCATGCTCTCTTGTTAGAGAAGAGTTGTGTTTTCCTGTTTCATGGCATTTTGGACTGGGATTCTTCTGGCCCCTGTGGATTCCTGGAGGATCCTACAGAATGAGTATTTGAGTGTTTTCCCTGGTGTCAAGTCCCTGAAGCACAGTGGCGCTGCATTCCAGCTCTCACATACGTTGCTGTTACGGCATGAAACTGGTGATGGGTGCACAGGGCTCTGGCACAAGGGCACGTGGCAGTGCCTGAGGGTGTAAAGCCTGCTGCGGTGGCATTGCAGAGCTCCTGAGGTGCTCAAACCATCTCATGTATGTGCTGCTTTGGGTGCAGTCCCCAAAGTGTGATATTGCTAACCTGGGCCTGGACATGGTACTGGAGGGAGCTACTTGGAGAAGCCTGGATACAATCAGGGAGTAAAATGACAATTATGTGTCATGGATGCTCATGGTTCCAGTGTTTGAGCTGACCTGTAGAACCTCTTTTGTTTATCTGAGTAAAGACATACCTAGAGATGGTACAGAAGGGGGATTCTGCTCTAGAGCTGCCTCCTTGACCTGGAATCTGTGCAGCATGGCAGCATTCGTTTCCCAGGGAGCCCTTTTCCTCACACAGGGACATAGTTCCTCAGATGAGGACCTTTTTTACCTTCCCAGTGTCTGAATGGAGCCCAGGTAATCCAGTGTTTGCCATGTTTTTTGCACATTTTGTTATGCAGCACAAGAGCAGGATATAAAGCCTTATTCATGTGGGAGCTGGTTTTAGTCTCATCTCTGCGCTGAGTTTTTCTCTCTCTCATTTCTCTGTGGCTGTGCTGCCATTTTTGTGAGACACTGGGTGATCTCATTAAAGGAAATCCTGTAATGGTCGTTATTATTCTTCAATGCCAAACAGGCTTTGTCCTTTAACTTTTCCTTTGACATGTTGAAACTGGTCACTACGTGACTACCTAGGAAAAGGATGGTGTTTTTCAGGGAACAGGGACTGATTTAGCACGAGCTGCTTAGGAAACTATGGCTGTCGTAAGCTTTAGTGAAATTTGAAGGAAAATTGCCATGATTCATCCGCAGTTGTTAATATGACAAAGCCCAGATCCATACAAAGGAACACCTGGTCTGCTAGTGAACGTATCTCTGGAGAGCAGCATTTGCCCACATGTTTGTTACTCTAGCAACAAGCCTGAATGTGGATCGCTATTTTTTGAAACACCACAAGAAAGAACAGATTCCACTATGGGAAATTTTCTGTCATAAAGAAAATTATATTTGCTCTACAAACACTGAGTTCTCCCACTTTGTAAGGACTGACTGCCACTCTCTGAATCACTGAAAAACACAGAGGCCCATTTCTTGACTCTTGAGAATCTAAAGATGTGCCAAAACATACATGGATTTCATATTTTCCAGTAGCTACAAATCAGACCCTTTCTCTCATGAAGATCCCAGTTTAGAACAGTCTCCTAGGTCACTTTACAGGCTCAGAGTGAACCAACTTTAGAAATTAAAATAATTTCCTTATAGGGTGAATTTTACCCCTGTGCCCAAAGCTTTTTCATCACCTTTCCTTTCCGGGTAGGTTTCAGATGCTGACTTGCACTCTCTCCTCTGCTCTCTTGCAAAATATCCCGGGTAGATGAACAAGTGTGAGTGTTAACATGGTGATTCATCACTAGCTTTGATTTTGGTTGCTCTGGCTCCCACTCCTCCAACATTAAAAAGCTTCTAGATGCGTGTATGTATCTCTATATGTTAACAAATATGAATAAAGTGAGGCTGAGTGGAGCTTGGGTGCCCTGTGAAACACCTCTATTTCAAGATGTTTCATAATCTATTCTAATGTTCTTCTGTTTCTGCTGCCCGAGTTCCTACTTTGTAGACAGACCAGCTTTGTTAATTTTCCCTGTTTCTCTTCTGATTCCTGGTTTTACATTTCTTCCCCTGGTAATGCTCTGCCAGTACAATAAGGATTTATTTTTTTTTAAAGGCTGGACAACAAGGAGGATAAAAATGGAGAGAGAGAGATACTTTGAATCCCAGAGGTTACTAATTTCTGTCTGAACTGAATAAATGGCTGCATATAAATGTGTTTCTTCTTCTTTCAAAGAAGAGTTTGCTTTTTTTTCTGCTGACCCTGGGTGAGTCTGGAGTTACCTGAAACTGTTTGTAGCTGTTCAGAAATGGCAAGCTTTCCCACCTGAATTCCTCCCCTGTCAGCTGGAGGGGGCTTTCAGGTGGGTGTTTGTTTCATTGTGCCTCAAAGGGATCCGTTCCTGTGCTGAAAGACAAGCCCAGGACAATGTTTTACAGAGCAGAAGATATTGTGAGGGACCAATTATCACATAAGTGGTTCTCACGGCTTGGGCTGGTACTGTGTGCCAGGTTGCACATTAACTTCTTTCACTGCTTTTTACCCAGTTTACTCAACATTCTCAAGTGGTGGCTTTGTCAATTGTTTCTCCTGCTGATATTTTGACAGGTGATAGCCCCCTGATGCCAGCTTAGCCCAGCTAGTAAGAAATAGGCCAACGTGAAACCCTAGACCAAGTGACTGCTCTCATGGTATGGAGGAGCTGTAGGGTTGGTTCTGGTGTGGAATTGTTATTAATTTCCATCTGAAAAATAGATCTCCCAACCCTGCACTTGCAATACACTCTCTATGAACTCCATTAAAAAAAAAAAAAAAAACCCAAAACAAAACGTGGAGACTTTATTATATTTTTTTTTTCTCTGCCACACCATGCTTAAGTATCCTCTAATGAGTGTCAGGATACACTTGGGGAGTATGTCTGAGTCATATGAGCACAAATGTATTTAAAAATTTATAGTGTTTCATTGATTCCAAAGGAATGTATAATGACCAGGCAATTTTCAGCGTAGTTTTCCTATATAAATCTTACTGAAATTGCTGACACTGTGTTATTAACACTTGGGGCTGGTGTTGCTGCAAAGTGAAGAGATTTATGTGGAGGATAAAGCAGAGATCTTTAGAGAGTGGGGTTTGCTAATTCATCTGGCTGTTGATTAGTTTAAGAGCTTTCTGTAGTTTGTATATTGCACTGACTTCTTGGTTCTTTCTTCTTATGGTTAGAGATGCTGTACAAGAAAAAGATAATTAATTTTTTCCTAGTAGTTAGGGCTGAATTTAAACTATATTCTTTTAAGTCTTTTCCTTAGTTTAATCCTGTTAGGTACTGAATGCTTTCAATGGCTTCAAAATAATGTAAGAGCTGAACTCAGGCAGGCCTTATTGTTGTCAGACCTTTCTTTCCATCCTTCAGGGGCTTTTTTTGTTTTTGCAAGGAGTGAGACAGAAGAGCTGAGAAAATGACGCTTAGGATTGAAATGATTCTTAATACATATCATATGTATACACACGTAAATGTATTTGTTTCCCTGCAACATTATTCATTTTAATAGTTTCTAGACAGCAAAGATTTTAGAAAAAGTTTATCTTTTGTTATTTATACTGTTGTGTTCATGTTTTTTCAAACTTAGCTGTGAAGATTAATGTACATGAAAGTAATTTTATTTTTTCTTATCTTTGCATAATTTCTCTATCAAAGCTGATGGACCATTTAATGGCACACAAAAAGCTCTGCTTTCAGAAAAATTTAAGGAACTACCAATGAGAATGAGGAAGTTTTTGTTTAACTTCCATTTTTTTGATTGCAGAGGGCAAATTCTCTCTGAAACAGACCTGAGAATGTCTGGGGAGAAGGGACAGGCTTGTGATGTGGTAGTGGAGATTTTCTCATCCTTTTCCTTTGCATAGGTTTTCACGAGTGTGTTTGTGTGTTTTGAGGTCTTCCTTATAAGGAACATTTTGCAAAGTGTTCCTGGTTACTTCACAGCATCTGCTAAATCATTCAAGCCATCTGAGTGTACTTTTGCCTGAAGTTAAGCATGAGCTTGGAATCAAGATCCTCCTAAAGTCAGGGCCTGTATCCAGAAGCATTAAGCTCCATGGACTTAATGTTTGTCGGGTAAGGAGACTCCCAGAGGTTACAGAACTTTGGGGTCCCAGAGCCTGAGGTCCTCACTGAGTTCAGAGGGAGCTGACTCTGCTTTGTGCTGGTCAGGATCAGGCTTCGAATGTCTCAAGAGACATCTGCAGAAGAGGCTGCTGAAGGAACTATGATTTAACTTTTATTTCTTATCATGCCAAGGTCTAGAAGAATATTGTGTGCTATGACTGATGGGTCTGAGAGGTCCTACTCCAGGGGGCTCATAATTCCAACCAAAGGGAAAACATACTGGAAAAACCTCCAGCGAGGACTTTAAAAAAATCTCTTTTCTCACATATTTAGCCTGAACTAGCAATAACAACTTCGATGCAGGGCATTTCCTGAGGATTAATGACTGTCTGGGGTCATCATCTCCTCCCAGTTAGTTATTAATCCCCAGGAAATACTCTGTGCCTTGATCATTATTGCTTAATTAGCATTGAGAATGTGGGGGGTTTAGGTTTCTTTTCATGCATCCTGTGAATTGCTGGGGTGGGGGGTTTCTTTCATTAACTTGCCCTTTTCAGCCTGGATGGGAGCATGGGCTTTGCTTACAGTTTGCAGGTTTGAGAATTTAGTCACAGGGTTAAACCTTCTCAAGCAATTTGAGTTCCATGTGAAAGCACCACTAACAGCCCACATCTGCAGTGCATCAAGAGGCGTTCCCCCCCCTCGGCCCTGCTGGAAAACATCGGGTGCCATGGGGGCAGTAGCCAGAGTCTGGGAGCTGGGGATGCTGGAAAAGGCCAGGCAAAGTTGGGGGGCGGAGGAGGGAGAAGAAAAGGAAAGGAGGGAAGCTCCGAGGGGTGGAGAAGTTAGGCACTGCCAGTCTCGACAAACTATTCTATCAGCCACCGAAAGAAGTTCTCGTGTCATGTGAAATTTTGGGAAAATTCTGGAGCCCAAGAAGTGTTCAAGGAAACTCGGCCTCATTCAAATGGCCCTGACTGCAGCAAGCCAAATCTATTTAGTTGTAAGAGCAGGGAGAATAAATTCAGACTTTATCCTGCCTTTCCCATCCCTGGAGGAAAGGAAGATGATGGTCAAAGTCCTTTTTCGAACACTGTGTGATGGGACTGGGCTCAGGAGTGCTGTTCCCACCAACCATCCCATTCCTCCATCATTATCCCCTATCAGACTGGCTGCTACAGACAGCACTGGGAGATCACCACTGCCTCTGGTGTATTTAGAGTTGTTTATGGGATGTGTGACTCCAACCACACAACTCCAGGAGTGACGGACAGAGCTTGACCCCAGGGATGCGGGCACTGCAAGTCTGGGTGCCCCCAGGCACGATGTGGTTCCATCTATTGATCTGTTTGTTATGGATGCAGTCCTAAGTATATTTTGAAAAGAAAATTAATTTTAAAAAGGAAATATCAAGTTTTCTGCTCCAAACAAAGCCCTAATAGGATTTTTTCAAGACGTTTTTAAAACACATTTTTGTAGATCTCCAGTGGGGAGACAGTTGGAGATGAGTAGTGACATTTTCCTAACCAGCTGCTCTTCAGATCTCATTACTCTCTTCTGCTGTGGGAACCTCTCTCCAAGCCTCCTTGAAGGTCTTTTGGGTCCTGCATGTTTAAATGAATATTTTAGCAATTTGGCCTTTATGTTTGGGACCAGAGGTGCAAATCAGTTTCATGCCTTGCAGGAAAAACCGTTATCCTAAACAAATATCTGGCCTCACAAATATTTCTGTGGCTGTGGTGAAAATACGCAAACTTTGGTCCCTAGGTGCTACTCTTTTTACTTTCCTATCTAAATATTTGTATTTTGGGGGACAATGTACTTCTCTTAGTGTTGGAAAACCATTTGTGTGAGGAGAGAGCATGTTGTAAAAGGAATACCTGCTTAGTTGTTAGTTTGAAGAGATTTGGAATAAAAATGTATTTTCTTTTTTTTGAAGTCAGCTATCCGAGTAATTATGACCTTTAAATTTTTGCCTGGAAAACCCCAGACAGATACATAGAATATCATGTAAAATCACTGCAAATAATTATTTCCAGTTATTTTCAAAATAACCTTAGAAAGACATAGGACCCCCCGGAACTGAAATAACTCCACCTAACCACATAGTATTTATAATTAATTCAGTAGATATAAAGAGATATGACTGGTTTCGACCTTAACCCTGATCAGCATTAAATCTAATCCTCATTTCAACTCTGTTCTTAAATATGGAAAAAGGCTTTTGACAGAGTCAGTGGCCACCATATATTTAAATTCTCCATAGTGTGTCCTGCAACGTTCTCATCCAAATCTTGTTCTTGTAACTGACCCCTGACAGTCAATGTATGGTCAATGTCAAACCATAAAAGGCATAAAAAGGGGAGAGGGAATAGAAACAGAGTCATTATGCAGATGATATATAAATTTCCATTAATGAGACATTCCTTTGAACTTTGAAGTTCATAGCAGAGTTTGATATTGAATAGGTCTCAGGGGTTTTAAGGCTTCATCAGACATATTTTTTGCATGGCCTCATTCTTACCAAAGAACAAAAAGAAGAGACCTTGGTAAAGTGAGGAGGCTATAGCCCTAGATAAGATCAAAATAAAATGTATGGGAAGAAATTTCTGTGTGTGCTTGAGAGATAAAACATCATAAATATTGGGGGGTAGTAATCTGATGTAATAAGGCCAGCCTGAGTGGAAGTCTGAAATTATGGTTGCCAAAACCATTTCTGCAAGAAAGGAAAGTTAAGATGTCAGAGGAACTGCAGCATAAGGTGAGCAGTCAGGAGCCTGTGGTGACACCTGATACTGACTGTGTGCACACCTGAGCCCAGGGATCTCACTGGCATTCCTGGGAAAGCCAAAGCTGTTGGAAATTTGTGGGCTCATACCCAATGGGAGCCCAGGTCTCACAGGTCCAGGGATTTTCATGGCTCTGTCTGTTGGCCTTTGGTACTCTTAGTATCCTCTCTTTGCCTTCTCTCATCTCATAGTCTGCAAGACTGAGTTCTTCAGAAGTAATTATGCGCCTTTCACAAAAACCAGTTGACATTTCCCTGAAGCTCTGAGGACAGAGAATGCCCTCTATGATGTGTTAGAAAAGATGCAGTCCAGCAGTGCCCTGGCTTGAGCCTTCTGGTACAGGAAGGTGAACAAGAGTCAATAAAAGTAACTGTTGGGGAAGGTAAGTCTTTGAGGATTTAGTAGCAGTGTTGTGGGTAGGAGCTGTCCCTCTGCTTCTGACTTCCCCACAGCCCCAAAGTTTCCAGCACACCTGCTGGCAGCTGGGCCTCAATGTGCTCAGATGAATTAGTACAGAATTAATCAGAGCAGGAAATTGGAAGACAGCTTCATTTCTCATTTTTTCAGAACAGGGTCTGCATTGTGATTAAAGCCTAATGTGAAAACACTCTGGGAACAAATTTCCATACTTTTATCGGTGTTGGGCAGCTATTCTGTCTCCCAATTGCAATGAGATGAGATCTGACTGGGGTTTTGCAAGTCTGTAAATCAAATTGGGGAACTATCCTAGAGTTGGCTGAAGAGGGTACAGACAGTAATTAATTCCCTTTGGCCGACATGATTCCAAATTTTAAAAATATGTAATGGTCAGGAATGATGTGCTAAAGTTCCACTTGTTGCAGTCCGGTTTGAAGAAGAATCTGAACTCCCATTTTTGCAGCCTTAGATTGCAATGGTATTAAGCTACAAGATGGAAAGGACTGTGTGAAATTGTGTAGTCACCAAGGTCAGGGGAAGGCTTGCGTTGCCTGGAGTGAGGGCACTGTTTTATTCTCCATCAAACATAACAGTTTATATTATTCTTAATCCGCTCACCTGTGGAGAAAAGTTTCATTCCTCTTCTTGAGATAAGGATGTGTTACTTTTCTCTTGCTGCCTCTCCACTCACCTCGAAGGGGTCTGCTCAGAAATCTCAACAGGAAGTGTTTACCTGTTTGATCTACTTAGTGAAAGGCAGCAGTGCAGAGAAGATGACCTGAATCAGGCCTTCTGGGTTTTATGCTCTGATGGTGGCAAAATGGGTCTGCATCAAACTTGTGAGATCTATTTCCTGTAACTCTGGTTCTCTGCCTTCTGTTTCCTCATCCTTCTTGTAATAGAGGCATGAAATGTCTCAGTGTGTGTGTGTTCTGTCTGAACGGACCCATTTAAGGGAAGCACTGAATTACTAGGTCCATGTTAAACATATTGGTTGAGAAAAAAGTGGATAGGAATGGCGAAGCTCTTGTTTGTCTTTGAAAATCTGCCCCTGCCTATTCAGTAGTGCTCAAAAAGTCAGATTTGGGATTATTCTCTCTTTTTCTTTCTTTCCCATTTTCTTCTTGTTTTGGAAAGGCAAAACAGTTATCTTTCTGATCTCTACACGGTCTGAAAACCAGATGTTATCGTCACTTGGTCGTAGCTCTGCTGGTACAGCATGTTTTGCTTATTAAAGCAAAGACATGGATGAAATTAGATCTGTGTGATACATGTCATCAAGCTTTATGTATTTGCAAATAACAAACAGTTTGCAAAGTGTGGCTTGAGCTTGCGGGTTGCAGCTTAGTGTCACTTTAATAGAGGTTTCAGAACACTACTGGCAATATAGGGTCTGTGTCTAAGCTGGAAAGCACCTTTGAAAAATTAAGAAAGGCACATTTCACCCACGGCTTTCTTTGTTAGGAAAGATGGACTCTGTCTCGTGGCAGCCGTAGTTTAAGTAAACATAAACTCTGGCCCAAATTTCATAACCATCATTTCCTCAAAGCTAGCAGCACTAAACCAAACTATAGTTTTATTTGGCTAACCCCAAAGTAGGATGTGGTTGCCAGCCTCTGGAGCCACATGATCGGGTTTCAAGCAGACACCACCAGAACTGTGCTGTTGTCTTAGTCAGGAAAGTCCTGGATGTGCGAGTCCCAACGCCATCGTTATGTTTAACAAATAATTGTAGCCATAACAACAGGTACGCTCCAATTAAAGCCTGCCTGCTCCTTATCTTGCACTGGGACAGTCCGAGAGTGCCGCAACCCTGCTGGCTGGGATCAGGAGGAAAAAGGTGTTAGAAAGGGAATTTTGCCAAGGGAAAAGGACAAGTCATAAGGGGGGACCTCATTCCTCTGTACAACTACCTGGAATGAGGTTGTGATGAGATATTGGTCTCTTCTCCAGCAACAAGTGACAGAACAAGACGAAAGAGCTTCAACTTTTTGCCATGGGATGTTTAGGTTGGATATTAGGAAATATTTCTCAACTCAAAGGGGGGTCAAGTGCTGGAACAGGTTGTCCAGGAAAGTGGTGGTGTCACCATCCTTGGAAGTCTTCAAAACCAAGTTGAAGTGGCACTTGGAAATACAGTTTAGTGGTGAACATGGGACTTCCCTGCTCATGATTGGACCAAATGATCTTAGAGGTCTTTTCCAACTTAAGTGATCCTATGATTCTATGATTCTCAACAGACTTCCCGCTCTGCCATAAGCACAGGTCTCTGCGCAGTGCTGCCAGACATGGAGTACAAGCCCAGGACAGCTGCTGTCTGGAGGACTTTCCCAGAGCTCAAGCAGAAAGTTCCCTTTCCCAATTAGGAAGGTTGAAACGTAAAAATTGTTGGCATGTGGCTGCAAGGTGCCGAGTTCCTCCCTTTTCCCTGCACATGATTCCCACAGGTGATGGGCAAGAGCTTCAGGACAGTGCCAAGCCAAAGGCCAGATCCCTCTGGTACAAGCGGCTGTTGCTTCATGTTTGAGGTGGAAATAAGCTGATTTTGTCTCGCTGAGAACAAGGCTCCTCAGGCTCTTCTGTTCTCACTTTCTCCCCACCCGCCTGGCTTTTCCTTTTCTATTGCAAACACCTCAGGGAGCTGAAGGGATGAACAGATGATGGAGTCAGTGCCCCTTGTTAATGACCAGCACTATATTCACAACCTCGTTTGGTTTTGTTCCTATTCGCTGCTTCAATGGTGCCGATGAGAAGGAATTAATTTTATTGAGGACAACTCAGTGAATTAAATGAAAAACTGCTCACTTGGCTGGAAAGGCTTTGACAGACGGCACAGCAGCCGGTCCGGTTTGAAAAACTTTACATCTCCTGGACGTGGGGAGAGAAGGAGGCAAGAGAAAGGAGGGGAGGGAAGGTCATTGCAGATAAGCTGCAAGGCGACTATTTCAAGGCCTCTGAAAAACAACAGAGCAAGCTGCAGTCTCTTATTTTGATTCATGGGTCTCCCCTCCCTTTTGTTCCTTGATGCACTAAATCTGTTCCTTAGCCCCCCCTCATTTCAATAAACACCCAATAAGAAACTAATCGTCGTATGGTGAATTAGAGAAGAAGAAAAGATGCTCAGAAGAAATGTTATGGTCATGGAAAACTCTTCTGCATTGTAACCATCTGGTGCACCACAATTACTATGAATGGGATAATTGAGTCCCAAATAACTTCTTTTGGGTACAAATAATAGCCGTCACCCTGATTTGTATTCTTCACAACAGCATCGCCCCATCATTTCACATCACATCTGCACATTTCTTTGATTGGGCACTGTGCTACCAATAAGTTACTACACTTAATTAAGCCCACATAATTCTCTTCAAATGAGCAGAAAAGTTTGTGTATAGGCCAAAAAAGAAAAGGGGCTGCAAATGAGACTTTAGTGACTCCACTTTGTATGAGGTATTGAGATTGATGGTGATCCCATGCCACCAAGGTTTTCCTTCAACATTGGAAAACTGTGAAAGCATTAGGCAGCTCAACAGCTGTGTATAATCTGAGGAAGGCCTGATTTCAGACAAACATTCTCCCGGAGGTGATTGAAACCCCATTGTAGCATAATCTTGCTTTTCAGAAAGTGTTACAATACATTTGATTTGATTTCTCGGGTGTCTGGCTTTCACAGCATCATTAAAAACTCTGTAAGAAACTGAGAAATGGAGTCCTCTGCAAAGCAGCATTGTCTGCTCCTCAAGCGTGGGAGAAAGAATAGATGGGCAACAGGCAAACGTAAGCCTTGGAGTAAATTATTTATTACAGCACATAAAAACTTCGAGATCAGGTTGCTCGATGGGGAAAGATGAGGATGCAAAATCTTGAAAGAGATTTTTTTTTTTTTTTCTTTTTGCTGCGGTTCCCTATTTACTAGCTGAAGTAGGGAAGGGCACATTCCTACAGTTTGCATCACTGACGTGTTATCATTTCACATGGCTTATTAGTTCTTCCTGAACTCTTCACACCTTGCAATGACAGGCTACACAGCCTGTCCTGGCGAATGAGGCACCAGGAATGTGCTGGCAAGTCCAGTTGCTCAGGATCAAGCCCAAGAAGCCTTACTGGAATGTTGGGGTCTATGGGAAGAACAATGGTAAACAAAGAACAGGGTTACAGAGAGAGAAACAATTTAAAAGGAAGTGAGACTAAACCCCTGTCTTGCTCAAAGAGATTTTTTTTTTTTTTTAAATCAATGTTTTCTCATTCCACCCAAGCAAATCTAGAGTGGTTTGAATACGTTTTTCAGAACAAGTGGCAAAATATCCCATGAATGCTGCAGAGGTCACTTCACACACTCGCTCTGCCCCTCATTTGTTTATCTAAATGCTGACAAATTGCAGCATTTTAACAACATATCTCTGGTACTGAACTTCATGTGCATGGCTTGCCCTCTATCATTGAGCTGATAATGAGGCTAAGCATAAAGCCTTCATTCACTGCTACAAAGGCTTCTGACAGTGATGAATACCAAGTAGAAGAATTAGGTGGTTTATAGGAGAATATGCTATTGTGTTAAACCTCTGTGCCTTTTATCAACCCTTCTGCTCATTTTCAGTTCTTTCACGTAAGCCGTCTCCACAAGCACTCCTGTGAGCTTTCTTCTCCTTATTTTTACTTTTAACGAGGCTGTCTTCCAACAAGTGCCAGCTAAGATGTTTTGTCAGCATTTATTCCCAGTTATCCCTCTCTGAAATGCCCTAGACCCCTTTCATTTCATCAGAATGATGATAAACATTTAAAAAGCGGTGCCTGAGACGTTTCCCTGCGAGGTGATTCCTGCCCCAGCCCCGTGCGTGGCACGGAGCAGCAGCTGTCTGTCACCAGGACATCTTCCTTACAACAAAAGCAGCCTTGTCTTGGCATTTCTTTGCAAAAGCATCAACTAATATCCCTTTTAGATAAGTGTGTTTGTAGAAGAGGTGACTTCTGGGATTTTTTTTTTAAATTGCTGGCTGCAGTGAATCCGATTAACATTTTATTGTTCAGGTCTGAGCTCGCGGCTGGTTCTGGGAGCTGAGGGAAGCATGAGGAAAGGGTGCTGGCAGATCCTGACAGAATATATAATTTGACTAACTAAGGACCTCTCCCAGTGCTTTTATCCTTTGGGCCATGAAGTTTGTGTTCCTGTCTGCCCCAGTATCACCCACCTGTGAACACAACTGTGAAGCATTTTACTCTAAATAGGATCTGGACGTGTCTCAGTTTGTGCTGGTCCTGCAATGATTTGCTTCATCTGTGCCAGAAAGACACAAGTGTAGAGAGATGAACACTGCCCTGGGGCAATTATTTCCTACCTTCTTTACTTCTTTTTGTTGTCTTCTGCCCAAATTGTTCAGGTGTATGGTCCTAACTACTTCTTGCTGGCTATGACACTTTTCTTTAATTTTCCCTTCTCTGCTTTTCCTCTGGCCCCTCCCTGCTATCAGTGTTGCCTCCTTGGCTCCCTTCCTGCTTTTGGCCAGAAGCGTGCAAGGTTAATGTTGTCCCTGGGCTGGAAGAAAGGCTCGTGGAGTGGAGGCACTGACAGTGACATCTCCTTCCAATTTTCAGAGGCAGCTGGAAGCATCCCAGACATTTGCAAAGCTCCTTCAAACATGGCTGGAGGAAATAGCAGTGCTCAGTGACCCGTGTGCTTGCTGCCTGTCACTTCTGCTGGCTCTTGGAAACCTCTGGTTATTAACTGCTTAAGAATTTCCTTCCCTTTCTACACCAAGAATATTCCTATCACTTTAAAACACATCTTCCCTTTTAAAAATACATTTGAATCTTTAGACGTAAACCAAGAGAGACAGTCTGGCTTTGCCCTGTGAGCTCCTCCATGGGACTTGTTTTGAGGGAGCAGAAACAGCTTTTTGTTCCACCCGTGTCCCACCCCAATTTTTCACAGGCAGCTCCATAGCTTCAGCCCACTGCATCAGGAAAAACACGGGAAACAGGAGTCTGCTGGAGGAAGAATGGACAAGTCCCCAGTTTGCAACTATCAGGCCAGCTGAAGCGAACACACTCCCCCTTCCCAAATGTTCATAGGAACTTTCCCTGGGGCAGTCTGGTTTTGTGTTTACCCAGCTCCTCACCTGGCACAAAGAGCTTTCACGAGGGAAATTTCAGAGGCAGAGTTTGTCTTACTGTGAGGGTAAAAAAAAAATAAAAAAAATCAGAGATGCAAGACAACGAATTGTGAACACTGTTTTTAATTACTGGTAATTCAATATTTACTTCTCACTCAGAACAGCTTATCAGGATGATCAATTCCTAGAAACATTAATTAAATCCTGTTGGTGTAATATAGCATTCCAGACGTTTCTTTCCGCTCATTGTGTAGCCTCATCTTTATTTCCTTGGAATTACGGGCAATTTACTGTCAATACTGCCAGTATGAATTCTCTGAGTTTTCATTTTACATCAAATGTTGCAATGATAGACCCGGAACAACACCATGGTTGGAATGGAGTCACCAGGCATGCCAGAAAACCCGGACTGGCTTCTGGCTGAAGTCGGTTGGAGGGAAAACCCGGACCGGATTTTCCCGGAACCTGGAATGGAGTCGGTTGGAGGGAAAACCCGGACCGGATTTTTCCGGAGTCCGGATCGGAGTCGGTTGGAGGGAAAACCCGGACCGGATTTTCCCGGAGTCCGGATCGGAGTCGGTTGGAGGGAAAACCCGGACCGGATTTTCCGGGAGTCCGGATCGGAGTCGGTTGGAGGGAAAACCCGGACCGGATTTTCCCGGAAACTGGAATGGAGTCGGTTGGAGGGAAAACCCGGACCGGATTTTTCCGGAGTCCGGATCGGAGTCGGTTGGAGGGAAAACCCAGACCGGATTTTCTGGAACCCTGGAATGGAGTCGGTTGGATGGAAAACCCGGACCGGATTTTCCCGGAGTCCGGAATGGAGTCGGTTGGAGGGAAAACCCGGACCGGAGTTTCCCGGAAACTGGAATGGAGTCGGTTGGAGGGAAAACCCGGACTGGATTTTTCCGGAGTCCGGAATGGAGTCAGTTGGAGGGAAAACCCGGACTGGAATTTCCCGGAGTCCGGATCGGAGTCAGTTGGAGGGAAAACCCGGACCGGAGTTTCCCGGAGTCCGGATCGGAGTCGGTTGGAGGGAAAACCCGGACCGGATTTTCCCGGAACCTGGAATGGAGTCGGTTGGAAGGAAAACCCGGACCGGATTTTTCCGGAGTCCGGATCGGAGTCGGTTGGAGGGAAAACCCGGACCGGATTTTCCCGGAAACTGGAATGGAGTCGGTTGGAGGGAAAACCCGGACCGGAGTTTCCCGGAGTCCGGATCGGAGTCGGTTGGAGGGAAAA
Source organism: Chamaea fasciata (assembly GCF_029207755.1). Taxonomy (NCBI): domain Eukaryota; kingdom Metazoa; phylum Chordata; class Aves; order Passeriformes; family Sylviidae; genus Chamaea; species Chamaea fasciata. The sequence continues at coordinate 6,225,385 of NW_027094088.1, read as the reverse complement.
CCCGGACCGGATTTTCCCGGAACCTGGAATGGAGTCGGTTGGAGGGAAAACCCGGACCGGATTTTTCCGGAGTCCGGATCGGAGTCGGTTGGAGGGAAAACCCGGACCGGACTTTCCCGGAACCTGGAATGGAGTCGGTTGGAAGGAAAACCCGGACTGGATTTTTCCGGAGTCCGGATCGGAGTCGGTTGGAGGGAAAACCCGGACTGGATTTTCCCGGAAACTGGAATGGAGTCGGTTGGAGGGAAAACCCGGACCGGATTTTCTGGAGTCCGGATCGGAGTCGGTTGTAGGGAAAACCCGGACTGGATTTTCCCGGAGTCCGGATCGGAGTCGGTTGGAGGGAAAACCCGGACCGGATTTTCTGGAACCCTGGAATGGAGTCGGTTGGAGGAAAAACCCGGACTGGATTTTCCGGGAGTCCGGATCGGAGTCGGTTGGAGGGAAAACCCGGACCGGATTTTTCCGGAGTCCGGATCGGAGTCGGTTGGAGGGAAAACCCGGACCGGACTTTCCGGGAACCTGGAATGGAGTCGGTTGGAAGGAAAACCCGGACCGGATTTTTCCGGAGTCCGGATCGGAGTCGGTTGGAGGGAAAACCCGGACCGGATTTTCCCGGAGTCCGGATCGGAGTCGGTTGGAGGGAAAACCCGGACCGGATTTTTCCGGAGTCCGGATCGGAGTCGGTTGGAGGGAAAACCCGGACCGGATTTTCCCGGAGTCCGGATCGGAGTCGGTTGGAGGGAAAACCCGGACCGGATTTTCCGGGAGTCCGGATCGGAGTCGGTTGGAGGGAAAACCCGGACCGGATTTTTCCGGAGTCCGGATCGGAGTCGGTTGGAGGGAAAACCCGGACCGGATTTTCCCGGAGTTCGGATCGGAGTCGGTTGGAGGGAAAACCCGGACCGGATTTTCCGGGAGTCCGGATCGGAGTCGGTTGGAGGGAAAACCTGGACCGGATTTTTCCGGAGTCCGGATCGGAGTCGGTTGGAGGGAAAACCCGGACCGGATTTTTCCGGAGTCCGGATCGGAGTCGGTTGGAGGGAAAACCCGGACCGGAGTTTCCCGGAAACTGGAATGGAGTCGGTTGGAGGGAAAACCCGGACTGGATTTTTCCGGAGTCCGGAATGGAGTCGGTTGGAGGGAAAACCCGGACCGGATTTTCCTGGAAACTGGAATGGAGTCGGTTGGAGGGAAAACCCGGACCGGATTTTCCGGGAGTCCGGATCGGAGTCGGTTGGAGGGAAAACCCGGACCGGATTTTTCCAGGAGTCCGGATCGGAGTCGGTTGGAGGGAAAACCCGGACCGGATTTTTCCGGAACCTGGAATGGAGTCGGTTGGAGGGAAAACCCGGACTGGATTATCCCGGAGTCCGGATCGGAGTCGGTTGGAGGGAAAACCCGGACCGGTTTTTTCCGGAGTCCGGATCGGAGTCGGTTGGAGGGAAAACCCGGACCGGATTTTCCCGGAGTCCGGATCGGAGTTGGTTGGAGGGAAAACCCGGACCGGATTTTTCCGGAGTCCGGATCGGAGTCGGTTGGAGGGAAAACCCGGACCGGATTTTCCCGGAACCTGGAATGCAGTCGGTTGGAGGGAAAACCCGGACCGGATTTTCCGGAGTCCGGATCGGAGTCGGTTGGAGGGAAAACCCGGACCGGATTTTCCGGAGTCCGGATCGGAGTCGGTTGGAGGGAAAACCCGGACCGGATTTTCCCGGAGTCCGGATCGGAGTCGGTTGGAGGGAAAACCCGGACCGGATTTTCCGGAGTCTGGATCGGAGTCGGTTGGAGGGAAAACCCGGACCGGATTTTCCCGGAGTCCGGATCGGAGTCGGTTGGAGGGAAAACCCGGACTGGATTTTCCCGGAAACTGGAATGGAGTCGGTTGGAGGGAAAACCCGGACCGGATTTTCCGGAGTCCGGATCGGAGTCGGTTGGAGGGAAAACCCGGACCGGATTTTCCCGGAAACTGGAATGGAGTCGGTTGGAGGGAAAACCCGGACCGGAGTTTCCCGGAGTCCGGATCGGAGTCGGTTGGAGGGAAAACCCGGACCGGATTTTCCCTAAACCTGGAATGGAGTCGGTTGGAAGGAAAACCCGGACCGGATTTTTCCGGAGTCCGGATCGGAGTCGGTTGGAGGGAAAACCCGGACCGGATTTTTCCAGAGTCCGGAATGGAGTTGGTTGGAGGGAAAACCCGGACCGGATTTTTCCGGAGTCCGGATCGGAGTCGGTTGGAGGGAAAACCCGGACCGGATTTTCCCGGAAACTGGAATGGAGTCGGTTGGAAGGAAAACCCAGACCGGATTTTCCGGAGTCCGGATCGGAGTCGGTTGGAGGGAAAACCCGGACTGGATTTTCCCGGAAACTGGAATGGAGTCGGTTGGAGGGAAAACCCGGACCGGATTTTCTGGAGTCCGGATCGGAGTCGGTTGTAGGGAAAACCCGGACTGGATTTTCCCGGAGTCCGGATCGGAGTCGGTTGGAGGGAAAACCCGGACCGGATTTTCTGGAACCCTGGAATGGAGTCGGTTGGAGGAAAAACCCGGACTGGATTTTCCGGGAGTCCGGATCGGAGTCGGTTGGAGGGAAAACCCGGACCGGATTTTCCCGGAGTCCGGATCGGAGTCGGTTGGAGGGAAAACCCGGACCGGATTTTCCCGGAGTCCGGATCGGAGTCGGTTGGAGGGAAAACCCGGACCGGATTTTCCGGGAGTCCGGATCGGAGTCGGTTGGAGGGAAAACCCGGACCGGATTTTCCCGGAGTCCGGAATGGAGTCGGTTGGAGGGAAAACCCGGACCGGATTTTCCGGGAGTCCGGATCGGAGTCGGTTGGAGGGAAAACCTGGACCGGATTTTCCCGGAAACTGGAATGGAGTCGGTTGGAGGGAAAACCCGGACCGGATTTTTCCGGAGTCCGGATCGGAGTCGGTTGGAGGGAAAACCCAGACCGGATTTTCTGGAACCCTGGAATGGAGTCGGTTGGATGGAAAACCCGGACCGGATTTTCCCGGAGTCCGGAATGGAGTCGGTTGGAGGGAAAACCCGGACCGGAGTTTCCCGGAAACTGGAATGGAGTCGGTTGGAGGGAAAACCCGGACTGGATTTTTCCGGAGTCCGGTATGGAGTCAGTTGGAGGGAAAACCTGGACTGGAATTTCCCGGAGTCCGGATTGGAGTCAGTTGGAGGGAAAACCCGGACCGGAGTTTCCCGGAGTCCGGATCGGAGTCGGTTGGAGGGAAAACCCGGACCGGATTTTCCCGGAACCTGGAATGGAGTCGGTTGGAGGGAAAACTTGGACTGGATTTTCCCGGAGTCCGGATAGGAGTCGGTTGGAGGGAAAACCCGGACCGGATTTTCTGGAACCCTGGATCGGAGTCGGTTGGAGGGAAAACCCGGACCAGATTTTCTGGAACCCTGGATCGGAGTCGGTTGGAGGGAAAACCCGGACTGGAATTTCCCGGAACCTGGAATGGAGTCGGTTGGAGGGAAAACCCGGACTGGATTTTTCCGGAGTCCGGATCGGAGTCAGTTGGAGGGAAAACCCGGACCGGATTTTTCCGGAGTCCGGATCGGAGTCGGTTGGAGGGAAAACCCGGACTGGATTTTCCGGAACCTGGAATGGAGTCGGTTGGAGGGAAAACCAGGACTGGATTTTCCCGGAGTCCGGAATGGAGTCGGTTGGAGGGAAAACCCGGACCGGATTTTCCCGGAAACTGGAATGGAGTCGGTTGGAGGGAAAACCCGGACCGGATTTTCCGGAGTCCGGATCGGAGTCGGTTGGAGGGAAAACCCGGACCGGATTTTTCCGGAGTCCGGATCGGAGTCGGTTGGAGGGAAAACCCGGACCGGATTTTCCCGGAAACTGGAATGGAGTCGGTTGGAGGGAAAACCCGGACCGGATTTTCCGGAGTCCGGATCGGAGTCGGTTGGAGGGAAAACCCGGACCGGATTTTTCCGGAGTCCGGATCGGAGTCGCTTGTAGGAAAAACCCGGACCGGATTTTTCCGGAGTCCGGATCGGAGTCGGTTGGAGGGAAAACCTGGACCAGATTTTCCCGGAAACTGGAATGGAGTCGGTTGGAGGGAAAACCCGGACCGGATTTTTCCGGAGTCCGGATCGGAGTCGGTTGGAGGGAAAACCCGGACCGGATTTTCCGGGAGTCCGGATCGGAGTCGGTTGGAGGGAAAACCCGGACCGGATTTTCCCGGAAACTGGAATGGAGTCGGTTGGAGGGAAAACCCGGACCGGATTTTTCCGGAGTCCGGATCGGAGTCGGTTGGAGGGAAAACCCGGACCGGATTTTCTGGAACCCTGGAATGGAGTCGGTTGGATGGAAAACCCGGACCGGATTTTCCCGGAGTCCGGAATGGAGTCGGTTGGAGGGAAAACCCGGACCGGAGTTTCCCGGAAACTGGAATGGAGTCGGTTGGAGGGAAAACCCGGACTGGATTTTTCCGGAGTCCGGAATGGAGTCAGTTGGAGGGAAAACCCGGACCGGAGTTTCCCGGAGTCCGGATCGGAGTCGGTTGGAGGGAAAACCCGGACCGGATTTTCCCGGAACCTGGAATGGAGTCGGTTGGAAGGAAAACCCGGACCGGATTTTTCCGGAGTCCGGATCGGAGTCGGTTGGAGGGAAAACCTGGACCGGATTTTCCCGGAAACTGGAATGGAGTCGGTTGGAGGGAAAACCCGGACCGGATTTTTCCGGAGTCCGGATCGGAGTCGGTTGGAGGGAAAACCCGGACCGGAGTTTCCCGGAACCTGGAATGGAGTCGGTTGGAGGGAAAACCCGGACCGGATTTTCTGGAGTCCGGATCGGAGTCGGTTGTAGGGAAAACCCGGACTGGATTTTCCCGGAGTCCGGATCGGAGTCGGTTGGAGGGAAAACCCGGACCGGATTTTCTGGAACCCTGGAATGGAGTCGGTTGGAGGAAAAACCCGGACTGGATTTTCCGGGAGTCCGGATCGGAGTCGGTTGGAGGGAAAACCCGGACCGGAGTTTCCCGGAGTCCGGATCGGAGTCGGTTGGAGGGAAAACCCGGACCGGATTTTTCCGGAGTCCGGATCGGAGTCGGTTGGAGGGAAAACCCGGACCGGACTTTCCGGGAACCTGGAATGGAGTCGGTTGGAAGGAAAACCCGGACCGGATTTTCCCGGAGTCCGGATCGGAGTCGGTTGGAGGGAAAACCCGGACCGGATTTTTCCGGAGTCCGGATCGGAGTCGGTTGGAGGGAAAACCCGTACCGGATTTTTCCGGAGTCCGGATCGGAGTCGGTTGGAGGGAAAACCCGGACTGGATTTTCCGGGAGTTCGGATCGGAGTCGGTTGGAGGGAAAACCCGGACCGGATTTTCCGGGAGTCCGGATCGGAGTCGGTTGGAGGGAAAACCCGGACCGGATTTTCCCGGAAACTGGAATGGAGTCGGTTGGAGGGAAAACCCGGACCGGATTTTCCCGGAGTCCGGAATGGAGTCGGTTGGAGGGAAAACCCGGACCGGAGTTTCCCGGAAACTGGAATGGAGTCGGTTGGAGGGAAAACCCGGACTGGATTTTTCCGGAGTCCGGAATGGAGTCAGTTGGAGGGAAAACCCGGACTGGAATTTCCCGGAGTCCGGATCGGAGTCAGTTGGAGGGAAAACCCGGACCGGAGTTTCCCGGAGTCCGGATCGGAGTCGGTTGGAGGGAAAACCCGGACCGGATTTTCCCGGAACCTGGAATGGAGTCGGTTGGAAGGAAAACCCGGACCGGATTTTCCCGGAGTTCGGATCGGAGTCGGTTGGAGGGAAAACCCGGACCGGATTTTCCGGGAGTCCGGATCGGAGTCGGTTGGAGGGAAAACCTGGACCGGATTTTCCCGGAAACTGGAATGGAGTCGGTTGGAGGGAAAACCCGGACCGGATTTTTCCGGAGTCCGGATCGGAGTCGGTTGGAGGGAAAACCCAGACCGGATTTTCTGGAACCCTGGAATGGAGTCGGTTGGATGGAAAACCCGGACCGGATTTTCCCGGAGTCCGGAATGGAGTCGGTTGGAGGGAAAACCCGGACCGGATTTTCCTGGAAACTGGAATGGAGTCGGTTGGAGGGAAAACCCGGACCGGATTTTCCGGGAGTCCGGATCGGAGTCGGTTGGAGGGAAAACCCGGACCGGATTTTTCCGGGAGTCCGGATCGGAGTCGGTTGGAGGGAAAACCCGGACCGGATTTTTCCGGAACCTGGAATGGAGTCGGTTGGAGGGAAAACCCGGACTGGATTATCCCGGAGTCCGGATCGGAGTCGGTTGGAGGGAAAACCCGGACCGGATTTTTCCGGAGTCCGGATCGGAGTCGGTTGGAGGGAAAACCCGGACCGGATTTTCCCGGAGTCCGGATCGGAGTTGGTTGGAGGGAAAACCCGGACCGGATTTTTCCGGAGTCCGGATCGGAGTCGGTTGGAGGGAAAACCCGGACCGGATTTTCCCGGAACCTGGAATGGAGTCGGTTGGAGGGAAAACCCGGACCGGATTTTCCGGAGTCCGGATCGGAGTCGGTTGTAGGGAAAACCCGGACCGGATTTTCCCGGAGTCCGGATCGGAGTCGGTTGGAGGGAAAACCCGGACCGGATTTTCCGGAGTCGGGATCGGAGTCGGTTGGAGGGAAAACCCGGACCGGATTTTCCCGGAGTCCGGATCGGAGTCGGTTGGAGGGAAAACCCGGACCGGATTTTCCCGGAGTCCGGATCGGAGTCGGTTGGAGGGAAAACCCGGACTGGATTTTCCCGGAAACTGGCATGGAGTCGGTTGGAGGGAAAACCCGGACCGGATTTTCCGGAGTCCGGATCGGAGTCGGTTGGAGGGAAAACCCGGACCGGATTTTCCCGGAAACTGGAATGGAGTCGGTTGGAGGGAAAACCCGGACCGGAGTTTCCCGGAGTCCGGATCGGAGTCGGTTGGAGGGAAAACCCGGACCGGATTTTCCCGGAACCTGGAATGGAGTCGGTTGGAAGGAAAACCCGGACCGGATTTTTCCGGAGTCCGGATCGGAGTCGGTTGGAGGGAAAACCCGGACCGGATTTTTCCAGAGTCCGGAATGGAGTCGGTTGGAGGGAAAACCCGGACCGGATTTTTCCGGAGTCCGGATCGGAGTCGGTTGGAGGGAAAACCCGGACCGGATTTTCCCGGAAACTGGAATGGAGTCGGTTGGAAGGAAAACCCAGACCGGATTTTCCGGAGTCCGGATCGGAGTCGGTTGGAGGGAAAACCCGGACTGGATTTTCCCGGAAACTGGAATGGAGTCGGTTGGAGGGAAAACCCGGACCGGATTTTCTGGAGTCCGGATCGGAGTCGGTTGTAGGGAAAACCCGGACTGGATTTTCCCGGAGTCCGGATCGGAGTCGGTTGGAGGGAAAACCCGGACCGGATTTTCTGGAACCCTGGAATGGAGTCGGTTGGAGGAAAAACCCGGACTGGATTTTCCGGGAGTCCGGATCGGAGTCGGTTGGAGGGAAAACCCGGACCGGAGTTTCCCGGAGTCCGGATCGGAGTCGGTTGGAGGGAAAACCCGGACCGGATTTTTCCGGAGTCCGGATCGGAGTCGGTTGGAGGGAAAACCTGGACCGGACTTTCCGGGAACCTGGAATGGAGTCGGTTGGAAGGAAACCCGGACCGGATTTTCCGGGAGTCCGGATCGGAGTCGGTTGGAGGGAAAACCCGGACTGGAGTTTCCCGGAGTCCGGAATGGAGTCGGTTGGAGGGAAAACCCGGACCGGATTTTCCGGGAGTCTGGATCGGAGTCGGTTGGAGGGAAAACCCGGACCGGATTTTCCCGGAGTCCGGATCGGAGTCGGTTGGAGGGAAAACCCGGACTGGATTTTTCCGGAGTCCGGATCGGAGTCGGTTGGAGGGAAAACCCGGACCGGATTTTCCGGGAGTCCGGATCGGAGTCGGTTGGAGGGAAAACCCGGACCGGATTTTCCGGGAGTTCGGATCGGAGTCGGTTGGAGGGAAAACCCGGACCGGATTTTTCAGAAGTCCGGAATGGAGTCGGTTGGAGGGAAAACCCGGACCGGATTTTCCGGGAGTCCGGATCGGAGTCGGTTGGAGGGAAAACCCGGACCGGATTTTCCGGGAGTCCGGATCGGAGTCGGTTGGAGGGAAAACCCGGACCGGATTTTCCCGGAAACTGGGATGGAGTCGGTTGGAGGGAAAACCCGGACCGGATTTTTCCGGAGTCCGGATCGGAGTCGGTTGGAGGGAAAACCCAGACCGGATTTTCTGGAACCCTGGAATGGAGTCGGTTGGATGGAAAACCCGGACCGGATTTTCCCGGAGTCCGGAATGGAGTCGGTTGGAGGGAAAACCCGGACCGGAGTTTCCCGGAAACTGGAATGGAGTCGGTTGGAGGGAAAACCCGGACTGGATTTTTCCGGAGTCCGGAATGGAGTCAGTTGGAGGGAAAACCCGGACCGGAGTTTCCCGGAGTCCGGATCGGAGTCGGTTGGAGGGAAAACCCGGACCGGATTTTCCCGGAACCTGGAATGGAGTCGGTTGGAAGGAAAACCCGGACCGGATTTTTCCGGAGTCCGGATCGGAGTCGGTTGGAGGGAAAACCTGGACCGGATTTTCCCGGAAACTGGAATGGAGTCGGTTGGAGGGAAAACCCGGACCGGATTTTTCCGGAGTCCGGATCGGAGTCGGTTGGAGGGAAAACCCGGACCGGAGTTTCCCGGAACCTGGAATGGAGTCGGTTGGAGGGAAAACCCGGACCGGATTTTCTGGAGTCCGGATCGGAGTCGGTTGTAGGGAAAACCCGGACTGGATTTTCCCGGAGTCCGGATCGGAGTCGGTTGGAGGGAAAACCCGGACCGGATTTTCTGGAACCCTGGAATGGAGTCGGTTGGAGGAAAAACCCGGACTGGATTTTCCGGGAGTCCGGATCGGAGTCGGTTGGAGGGAAAACCCGGACCGGAGTTTCCCGGAGTCCGGATCGGAGTCGGTTGGAGGGAAAACCCGGACCGGATTTTTCCGGAGTCCGGATCGGAGTCGGTTGGAGGGAAAACCCGGACCGGACTTTCCGGGAACCTGGAATGGAGTCGGTTGGAAGGAAAACCCGGACCGGATTTTCCCGGAGTCCGGATCGGAGTCGGTTGGAGGGAAAACCCGGACCGGATTTTCCGGGAGTTCGGATCGGAGTCGGTTGGAGGGAAAACCCGGACCGGATTTTTTGGGAGTCCGGATCGGAGTCGGTTGGAGGGAAAACCCGGACCGGATTTTCCCGGAAACTGGAATGGAGTCGGTTGGAGGGAAAACCCGGACCGGATTTTTCCGGAGTCCGGATCGGAGTCGGTTGGAGGGAAAACCCAGACCGGATTTTCTGGAACCCTGGAATGGAGTCGGTTGGATGGAAAACCCGGACCGGATTTTCCCGGAGTCCGGAATGGAGTCGGTTGGAGGGAAAACCCGGACCGGAGTTTCCCGGAAACTGGAATGGAGTCGGTTGGAGGGAAAACCCGGACTGGATTTTTCCGGAGTCCGGAATGGAGTCAGTTGGAGGGAAAACCCGGACTGGAATTTCCCGGAGTCCGGATCGGAGTCAGTTGGAGGGAAAACCCGGACCGGAGTTTCCCGGAGTCCGGATCGGAGTCGGTTGGAGGGAAAACCCGGACCGGATTTTCCCGGAACCTGGAATGGAGTCGGTTGGAAGGAAAACCCGGACCGGATTTTCCGGAGTCCGGATCGGAGTCGGTTGGAGGGAAAACCCGGACTGGATTTTCCCGGAAACTGGAATGGAGTCGGTTGGAGGGAAAACCCGGACCGGATTTTCTGGAGTCCGGATCGGAGTCGGTTGTAGGGAAAACCCGGACTGGATTTTCCCGGAGTCCGGATCGGAGTCGGTTGGAGGGAAAACCCGGACCGGATTTTCTGGAACCCTGGAATGGAGTCGGTTGGAGGAAAAACCCGGACTGGATTTTCCGGGAGTCCGGATCGGAGTCGGTTGGAGGGAAAACCCGGACCGGAGTTTCCCGGAGTCCGGATCGGAGTCGGTTGGAGGGAAAACCCGGACCGGATTTTTCCGGAGTCCGGATCGGAGTCGGTTGGAGGGAAAACCCGGACCGGACTTTCCGGGAACCTGGAATGGAGTCGGTTGGAAGGAAAACCCGGACCGGATTTTTCCGGAGTCCGGATCGGAGTCGGTTGGAGGGAAAACCCGGACCGGATTTTCCCGGAGTCCGGATCGGAGTCGGTTGGAGGGAAAACCCGGACCGGATTTTTCCGGAGTCCGGATCGGAGTCGGTTGGAGGGAAAACCCGGACCGGATTTTCCCGGAGTCCGGATCGGAGTCGGTTGGAGGGAAAACCCGGACCGGATTTTCCGGGAGTCCGGATCGGAGTCGGTTGGAGGGAAAACCTGGACCGGATTTTCCCGGAAACTGGAATGGAGTCGGTTGGAGGGAAAACCCGGACCGGATTTTTCCGGAGTCCGGATCGGAGTCGGTTGGAGGGAAAACCCAGACCGGATTTTCTGGAACCCTGGAATGGAGTCGGTTGGATGGAAAACCCGGACCGGATTTTCCCGGAGTCCGGAATGGAGTCGGTTGGAGGGAAAACCCGGACCGGAGTTTCCCGGAAACTGGAATGGAGTCGGTTGGAGGGAAAACCCGGACTGGATTTTTCCGGAGTCCGGAATGGAGTCGGTTGGAGGGAAAACCCGGACCGGATTTTCCTGGAAACTGGAATGGAGTCGGTTGGAGGGAAAACCCGGACCGGATTTTCCGGGAGTCCGGATCGGAGTCGGTTGGAGGGAAAACCCGGACCGGATTTTTCCGGGAGTCCGGATCGGAGTCGGTTGGAGGGAAAACCCGGACCGGATTTTTTCCGGGAGTCTGGATCGGAGTCGGTTGGAGGGAAAACCCGGACTGGATTATCCCGGAGTCCGGATCGGAGTCGGTTGGAGGGAAAACCCGGACCGGATTTTTCCGGAGTCCGGATCGGAGTCGGTTGGAGGGAAAACCCGGACCGGATTTTCCCGGAGTCCGGATCGGAGTTGGTTGGAGGGAAAACCCGGACCGGATTTTTCCGGAGTCCGGATCGGAGTCGGTTGGAGGGAAAACCCGGACCGGATTTTTCCGGAGTCCGGATCGGAGTCGGTTGGAGGGAAAACCCGGACCGGATTTTCCCGGAACCTGGAATGGAGTCGGTTGGAGGGAAAACCCGGACCGGATTTTCCGGAGTCCGGATCGGAGTCGGTTGGAGGGAAAACCCGGACCGGATTTTCCCGGAGTCCGGATCGGAGTCGGTTGGAGGGAAAACCCGGACCGGATTTTCCCGGAGTCCGGATCGGAGTCGGTTGGAGGGAAAACCCGGACTGGATTTTCCCGGAAACTGGAATGGAGTCGGTTGGAGGGAAAACCCGGACCGGATTTTCCGGAGTCCGGATCGGAGTCGGTTGGAGGGAAAACCCGGACCGGATTTTCCCGGAAACTGGAATGGAGTCGGTTGGAGGGAAAACCCGGACCGGAGTTTCCCGGAGTCCGGATCGGAGTCGGTTGGAGGGAAAACCCGGACCGGATTTTCCCGGAACCTGGAATGGAGTCGGTTGGAGGGAAAACCCGGACCGGATTTTTCAGAAGTCCGGAATGGAGTCGGTTGGAGGGAAAACCCGGACCGGATTTTCCGGGAGTCCGGATCGGAGTCGGTTGGAGGGAAAACCCGGACCGGATTTTCCGGGAGTCCGGATCGGAGTCGGTTGGAGGGAAAACCCGGACCGGATTTTCCCGGAAACTGGGATGGAGTCGGTTGGAGGGAAAACCCGGACCGGATTTTTCCGGAGTCCGGATCGGAGTCGGTTGGAGGGAAAACCCAGACCGGATTTTCTGGAACCCTGGAATGGAGTCGGTTGGATGGAAAACCCGGACCGGATTTTCCCGGAGTCCGGAATGGAGTCGGTTGGAGGGAAAACCCGGACCGGAGTTTCCCGGAAACTGGAATGGAGTCGGTTGGAGGGAAAACCCGGACTGGATTTTTCCGGAGTCCGGAATGGAGTCAGTTGGAGGGAAAACCCGGACCGGAGTTTCCCGGAGTCCGGATCGGAGTCGGTTGGAGGGAAAACCCGGACCGGATTTTCCCGGAACCTGGAATGGAGTCGGTTGGAAGGAAAACCCGGACCGGATTTTTCCGGAGTCCGGATCGGAGTCGGTTGGAGGGAAAACCCGGACCGGAGTTTCCCGGAACCTGGAATGGAGTCGGTTGGAGGGAAAACCCGGACCGGATTTTCTGGAGTCCGGATCGGAGTCGGTTGTAGGGAAAACCCGGACTGGATTTTCCCGGAGTCCGGATCGGAGTCGGTTGGAGGGAAAACCCGGACCGGACTTTCCGGGAACCTGGAATGGAGTCGGTTGGAAGGAAAACCCGGACCGGATTTTCCCGGAGTCCGGATCGGAGTCGGTTGGAGGGAAAACCCGGACCGGATTTTTCCGGAGTCCGGATCGGAGTCGGTTGGAGGGAAAACCCGTACCGGATTTTTCCGGAGTCCGGATCGGAGTCGGTTGGAGGGAAAACCCGGACCGGATTTTCCGGGAGTTCGGATCGGAGTCGGTTGGAGGGAAAACCCGGACCGGATTTTCCGGGAGTCCGGATCGGAGTCGGTTGGAGGGAAAACCCGGACCGGATTTTCCCGGAAACTGGAATGGAGTCGGTTGGAGGGAAAACCCGGTCCGGATTTTTCCGGAGTCCGGATCGGAGTCGGTTGGAGGGAAAACCCAGACCGGATTTTCTGGAACCCTGGAATGGAGTCGGTTGGATGGAAAACCCGGACCGGATTTTCCCGGAGTCCGGAATGGAGTCGGTTGGAGGGAAAACCCGGACCGGAGTTTCCCGGAAACTGGAATGGAGTCGGTTGGAGGGAAAACCCGGACTGGATTTTTCCGGAGTCCGGAATGGAGTCAGTTGGAGGGAAAACCCGGACTGGAATTTCCCGGAGTCCGGATCGGAGTCAGTTGGAGGGAAAACCCGGACCGGAGTTTCCCGGAGTCCGGATCGGAGTCGGTTGGAGGGAAAACCCGGACCGGATTTTCCCGGAACCTGGAATGGAGTCGGTTGGAAGGAAAACCCGGACCGGATTTTTCCGGAGTCCGGATCGGAGTCGGTTGGAGGGAAAACCCGGACCGGACTTTCCCGGAACCTGGAATGGAGTCGGTTGGAAGGAAAACCCGGACCGGATTTTCCGGAGTCCGGATCGGAGTCGGTTGGAGGGAAAACCCGGACTGGATTTTCCCGGAAACTGGAATGGAGTCGGTTGGAGGGAAAACCCGGACCGGATTTTCTGGAGTCCGGATCGGAGTCGGTTGTAGGGAAAACCCGGACTGGATTTTCCCGGAGTCCGGATCGGAGTCGGTTGGAGGGAAAACCCGGACCGGATTTTCTGGAACCCTGGAATGGAGTCGGTTGGAGGAAAAACCCGGACTGGATTTTCCGGGAGTCCGGATCGGAGTCGGTTGGAGGGAAAACCCGGACCGGAGTTTCCCGGAGTCCGGATCGGAGTCGGTTGGAGGGAAAACCCGGACCGGATTTTTCCGGAGTCCGGATCGGAGTCGGTTGGAGGGAAAACCCGGACCGGACTTTCCGGGAACCTGGAATGGAGTCGGTTGGAAGGAAAACCCGGACCGGATTTTTCCGGAGTCCGGATCGGAGTCGGTTGGAGGGAAAACCCGGACCGGATTTTCCCGGAGTCCGGATCGGAGTCGGTTGGAGGGAAAACCCGGACCGGATTTTTCCGGAGTCCGGATCGGAGTCGGTTGGAGGGAAAACCCGGACCGGATTTTCCCGGAGTCCGGATCGGAGTCGGTTGGAGGGAAAACCCGGACCGGATTTTCCGGGAGTCCGGATCGGAGTCGGTTGGAGGGAAAACCTGGACCGGATTTTCCCGGAAACTGGAATGGAGTCGGTTGGAGGGAAAACCCGGACCGGATTTTTCCGGAGTCCGGATCGGAGTCGGTTGGAGGGAAAACCCAGACCGGATTTTCTGGAACCCTGGAATGGAGTCGGTTGGATGGAAAACCCGGACCGGATTTTCCCGGAGTCCGGAATGGAGTCGGTTGGAGGGAAAACCCGGACCGGAGTTTCCCGGAAACTGGAATGGAGTCGGTTGGAGGGAAAACCCGGACTGGATTTTTCCGGAGTCCGGAATGGAGTCGGTTGGAGGGAAAACCCGGACCGGATTTTCCTGGAAACTGGAATGGAGTCGGTTGGAGGGAAAACCCGGACCGGATTTTCCGGGAGTCCGGATCGGAGTCGGTTGGAGGGAAAACCCGGACCGGATTTTTCCGGGAGTCCGGATCGGAGTCGGTTGGAGGGAAAACCCGGACCGGATTTTTTCCGGGAGTCTGGATCGGAGTCGGTTGGAGGGAAAACCCGGACTGGATTATCCCGGAGTCCGGATCGGAGTCGGTTGGAGGGAAAACCCGGACCGGATTTTCCCGGAGTCCGGATCGGAGTTGGTTGGAGGGAAAACCCGGACCGGATTTTTCCGGAGTCCGGATCGGAGTCGGTTGGAGGGAAAACCCGGACCGGATTTTTCCGGAGTCCGGATCGGAGTCGGTTGGAGGGAAAACCCGGACCGGATTTTCCCGGAACCTGGAATGGAGTCGGTTGGAGGGAAAACCCGGACCGGATTTTCCGGAGTCCGGATCGGAGTCGGTTGGAGGGAAAACCCGGACCGGATTTTCCCGGAGTCCGGATCGGAGTCGGTTGGAGGGAAAACCCGGACCGGATTTTCCCGGAGTCCGGATCGGAGTCGGTTGGAGGGAAAACCCGGACTGGATTTTCCCGGAAACTGGAATGGAGTCGGTTGGAGGGAAAACCCGGACCGGATTTTCCGGAGTCCGGATCGGAGTCGGTTGGAGGGAAAACCCGGACCGGATTTTCCCGGAAACTGGAATGGAGTCGGTTGGAGGGAAAACCCGGACCGGATTTTTCCGGAGTCCGGATCGGAGTCGGTTGGAGGGAAAACCCGGACCGGATTTTTCCAGAGTCCGGAATGGAGTCGGTTGGAGGGAAAACCCGGACCGGATTTTTCCGGAGTCCGGATCGGAGTCGGTTGGAGGGAAAACCCGGACCGGATTTTCCCGGAAACTGGAATGGAGTCGGTTGGAAGGAAAACCCAGACCGGATTTTCCGGAGTCCGGATCGGAGTCGGTTGGAGGGAAAACCCGGACTGGATTTTCCCGGAAACTGGAATGGAGTCGGTTGGAGGGAAAACCCGGACCGGATTTTCTGGAGTCCGGATCGGAGTCGGTTGTAGGGAAAACCCGGACTGGATTTTCCCGGAGTCCGGATCGGAGTCGGTTGGAGGGAAAACCCGGACCGGATTTTCTGGAACCCTGGAATGGAGTCGGTTGGAGGAAAAACCCGGACTGGATTTTCCGGGAGTCCGGATCGGAGTCGGTTGGAGGGAAAACCCGGACCGGAGTTTCCCGGAGTCCGGATCGGAGTCGGTTGGAGGGAAAACCCGGACCGGACTTTCCGGGAACCTGGAATGGAGTCGGTTGGAAGGAAACCCGGACCGGATTTTTCCGGAGTCCGGATCGGAGTCGGTTGGAGGGAAAACCCGGACCAGATTTTCCCGGAGTCCGGATCGGAGTCGGTTGGAGGGAAAACCCGGACCGGATTTTCCGGGAGTCCGGATCGGAGTCGGTTGGAGGGAAAACCCGGACCGGATTTTTCCGGAGTCCGGATCGGAGTCGGTTGGAGGGAAAACCCGGACCGGATTTTCCCGGAGTCCGGATCGGAGTCGGTTGGAGGGAAAACCCGGACCGGATTTTCCCGGAGTCCGGATCGGAGTCGGTTGGAGGGAAAACCCGGACAGGATTTTCCGGGAGTCCGGATCGGAGTCGGTTGGAGGGAAAACCCGGACCGGATTTTCCCGGAGTCCGGAATGGAGTCGGTTGGAGGGAAAACCCGGACCGGATTTTCCGGGAGTCCGGATCGGAGTCGGTTGGAGGGAAAACCCGGACCGGATTTTCCGGGAGTCCGGATCGGAGTCGGTTGGAGGGAAAACCCGGACCGGATTTTTCCGGAGTCCGGATCGGAGTCGGTTGGAGGGAAAACCCGGACCGGACTTTCCAGGAACCTGGAATGGAGTCGGTTGGAAGGAAACCCGGGCCGGATTTTTCCGGAGTCCGGATCGGAGTCGGTTGGAGGGAAAACCCGGACCGGATTTTCCCGGAGTCCGGATCGGAGTCGGTTGGAGGGAAAACCCGGACCGGATTTTCCGGGAGTCCGGATCGGAGTCGGTTGGAGGGAAAACCCGGACCGGATTTTCCCGGAGTCCGGATCGGAGTCGGTTGGAGGGAAAACCCGGACCGGATTTTCCGGGAGTCCGGATCGGAGTCGGTTGGAGGGAAAACCCGGACCGGATTTTCCCGGAGTCCGGAATGGAGTCGGTTGGAGGGAAAACCCGGACCGGATTTTTCCGGAGTCCGGATCGGAGTCGGTTGGAGGGAAAACCCGGACCGGATTTTCCCGGAAACTGGAATGGAGTCGGTTGGAGGGAAAACCCGGACCGGATTTTTCCGGAGTCCGGATCGGAGTCGGTTGGAGGGAAAACCCAGACCGGATTTTCTGGAACCCTGGAATGGAGTCGGTTGGATGGAAAACCCGGACCGGATTTTCCCGGAGTCCGGAATGGAGTCGGTTGGAGGGAAAACCCGGACCGGAGTTTCCCGGAAACTGGAATGGAGTCGGTTGGAGGGAAAACCCGGACTGGATTTTTCCGGAGTCCGGAATGGAGTCAGTTGGAGGGAAAACCTGGACTGGAATTTCCCGGAGTCCGGATTGGAGTCAGTTGGAGGGAAAACCCGGACCGGAGTTTCCCGGAGTCCGGATCGGAGTCGGTTGGAGGGAAAACCCGGACCGGATTTTCCCGGAACCTGGAATGGAGTCGGTTGGAGGGAAAACTTGGACTGGATTTTCCCGGAGTCCGGATAGGAGTCGGTTGGAGGGAAAACCCGGACCGGATTTTCTGGAACCCTGGATCGGAGTCGGTTGGAGGGAAAACCCGGACCAGATTTTCTGGAACCCTGGATCGGAGTCGGTTGGAGGGAAAACCCGGACTGGAATTTCCCGGAACCTGGAATGGAGTCGGTTGGAGGGAAAACCCGGACTGGATTTTTCCGGAGTCCGGATCGGAGTCAGTTGGAGGGAAAACCCGGACCGGATTTTTCCGGAGTCCGGATCGGAGTCGGTTGGAGGGAAAACCCGGACTGGATTTTCCGGAACCTGGAATGGAGTCGGTTGGAGGGAAAACCAGGACTGGATTTTCCCGGAGTCCGGAATGGAGTCGGTTGGAGGGAAAACCCGGACCGGATTTTTCCGGAACCTGGAATGGAGTCGGTTGGAGGGAAAACCAGGACTGGATTTTCCCGGAGTCCGGAATGGAGTCAGTTGGAGGGAAAACCCGGACCGGTTTTATTCAGAGTTTGGAATGGAGTCTGGGATAACAACATCAGTCTTAGTTTGGAAAGCATATTCCCAGGTTTGATGGCTGGGATAATGCTCTCTTTCAGGTGGGAACGTACTGCTAAGTCTATGCAGCTGGACTATTTTTCCTGTAGTAGCACGATAGGAAGTGAGGACAGTGAGAGGAATAGCATTTTATTAAATGTGCATGACACTGGATACAAAAACAGGAGCATGGGATGAATTTACTAATCAAATGTTAGGGTTAGGATCTGGGTTTGGGTTAGAGGGTTAGGGACAGGGTTTGGGTTAGGTTCAGGGTTTGGGCTAGGTTCAGGGTTTGGGTTAGGGTTAGGTTTAAGGCTAGATTTCGTGTTAGACTTGGTCCGCATTGTAGTATGACACTGGAAAGGAAATATCTCTTTGAATGATCTATTTTTATTGCGAAGGAATATTAAGGGAGAGAATGTTGAAACACAGAGGAGTCCAGGAGGTGGGAGGGAGGGAAGCTGGAGAATAATTGATGCAAGTAGGGGTGCAGAGCCTCCTTCCAGGGCGGTGGGTGTAGTGGAGGGTCCATCCTGCATGCTGAGTTCTTTAATACAATTCCTTTTCCTGGAGAGGCAAAGCAATGGTTAGAGCTGCGGGAAGCTCAGCCATTCTCCTACTGCTCCCACTGGAGGAATTTTGTAGGTTTTACTGTGCAGATCCTTCATTCCTTACCCCAAATGTCACTATGGAGCCTGGCATCACAGGCCACAACCAGGGGAGGAATAGTGGTGTAAGGACCTTCTCCTTCAGGTGATCCTGTCACCCTGCTGAGCCCCTCAGTGCTGTCCCCACAAGCCTCCTTTAAACTAAACCAGTGCATCGATCTGGGTTCATCCTTTTCCAGGTTTATTTTTGAGCCTGGATCCACTCAGTGCTGTGGTTTACAGGCTGCTCCCACAAACTTCTGGCACATTCCAGCCAGGAGGCTGCAGGCAGAGTTCAGCCCTGGGAACCAGCATGTGGGGTGGGCACAGGCTCTGTGAGCTGGTGTGGCTGCTAGTCCCCCACGTCCTCAGCTAGAACCATAATTGCTTTTTTCACAGGCTTTGGTGGGAAGTTCCAATTCTTATTGTTCATCCTTGATCTGCCTTTCATTATGACGGCTGTTGGGTCCCCTCGTTGCTGTAATGAGAACCAAGAAAAACATAACAATTCAAAGGGAAATGTGAAAATGCTCTTCAAAATCAGATGTGTGAAACACTGTAGCTAAAAGATATATGTGAAGTGCTGGTTAGAGGATGCTAGAGCAAAGGCAGCTTAGAAGTTGGGGGTTTTTTCCCTCTTTCCATTATTCTCCAGATGGATGAATTCTCATTTTTTGTTTCATGCAGAGTCTCTGAGCACTTCAAGCAGCATTTTTCTGTGCTGTGAAGTTGAAGAGAGCTATTTTCACTTTAAAACTTTATTTCTTGGAGTCTGTTTCTTGGACTCGTGAGACATGGGATTTGGAAATGGAAACAGCTTTCACCCTGTATTTCCCTCTGTCTTCAGGCAGAAAAGTCACAGGTTTGCAAGTGGGAAAATTGACACAAACTCCACGGGGCAAATATTGATTCCCTTTCCTCTTCACAAGACTTTTCCAAACGCTGTTGTTCTGGTTGGTTGTTCTATTTCTCAGAAAGCACTGGTGTATTCCACATGGCACATCACATTTGCCATACAAGCCTCAGTACCCCCCAGAATGCTCACAGGCAACTCTCCTTTGCTCCTTTGCTTTTGACACCACTGAGTCAGTTTTCTCTGCAGCATCTTTGCACAAGTTGTGACTCCTACCCCCTGAAAATGGATGTGGTGGGGGCCTGTTGTGTTGTGTTATGTGAGAGGAAACTGTGCACACCACATTTTCAATGGGGAGGGATGCCTTCTGAAGAGGGCAGGGGGGAGTTTCTGTGAATCACAGCAGGGCAACCCTGTGTGGAAAACCAGCCATTCTTGCTGGCTTCTTATAAGCTGCCCACAGAGAACAGACAATGCCAGACACATGATGTATGGATTTTATTCCTTAAAAAAGAAAGGTAATAAACCCCCCTGAAATTGTAAACTAGGTTACATTTTTTTTCGGACACTGTTCCTGCAACAAATTCTCTTTGGTCTTATTTATGAGAAACCAGTGACTTCTGTAAATGTAGATGGCTGAGTCCCAAGTTCTCAAGGTTTGCTGGGAGAAGGAGCTTTCAGCAAAGCTCCAGTGGCAATGGGTTGTCCCTCACACTGATTAATCACAGAGGAAATCTGCCATGCCTCTGTCAGAGCAGGTCCCTTTCTCAGCCACTGCCCGCAGTGCCTGAAGGCAGCAGAGCCTGTGGCAGGGTGGTGCTGGAATAACAAAAACGGGGGTGCCACAGCTCTGGCTGGGCTTCCTGCCAGCAGGAATCTCACTTCACTGCTCCTTGTGTCCATGTGATCTTCAGCCTCACCCTCCCAACGGGCAGAGCTAGCCCTTGAGTGCCATGAGCACAGTGGGATTGAGCAACATTTTGGCTCAGTCTGAGGCCTGACTCTGGCTCAGCCACTTGTACCAGCAGAGTCGGGCCTCATCCACGAGTGCCCTTTGCTCATTCTCTGCTGCTTCTGCTCCTTTGCAGGGAAACCCAAAAGTTTGTAATGCAGGGAAAGTCTCCCTCCACTCCTCCCCCTTGCTCTCAGCAACAGAGATGTGTTGTAACAGAGACGATTTCAAAGGGATTTAATCAATCAGGGTGCCAAAGTACTTCATGCGAGAGAATTCTGTGTAATGGGAAAGCCTTTTAATGAGGAGGATATGTGCAGCTTCAGGTTTCACTGCTGGATGTGCAGGAGAGCAAACCTTGGCGCTGAGCAGCGTGTGACTTCACATCCCTGTGCAGCTCTTAACGATGTTTAAACTTCAGCAGGTAGTTGGACTTGCAAAATGTTTAAAAATAAGAAGAAAAGTAGATCGTGTGTAACAGGCTGTCAGTCAGCAGAAGGACTTAGCCATGGCTTTTTAGTCTGTTTTGGTAAGGGAAGGTCAGGAAGGAGACTTGAACCACAAGCTGATTCAAAAATGTTTTATTTTTTGTAAACAACTCCATCTGGAACTAGTAAACTTTCAAAGCCTGAGCCAGCCCCTCACCACCTCCACACACCCCAGCCTGCCTGAAATGAATCCAGCAGCAACCATTGATTTCCATTGCCTTACAGAGCTGGGATATGACCACATCACCTCTGGGCCAGAAGAGAATACAATCACTCACTCTGAGTCATTACATAAGCTAAAGTATGTGATTTATTAAACCACAAAAAGTAGGTTGTGCTAACATCAAGAGTCTGACTTGAAACCACAGGAGGAGCGACATGCGGAGTTAAGGCTGGAACTCCCTCCTTAACCCATCTTGTGGTGCCTGGGCATTGTGTGTGACCTGTGAAATCACCCCTGCTTTGGAGACTCCCTGAAAGGCAGCGCACAGAGGCAAGGATGGCATTTGAGCCCTAAGGCTGATTTTTCTTGCTTTTGTGGGCTTGAGTTGTGTTTAGCAAAGTGACGATTTAATTTTCTTTTCTGGTTTGGTTGGATCCTGTTCTAGTCTTCCTAGACTTGGCCCATTACCTTGGAATTCAAAAGAGCAAATATATAAAATGATAAATAATAGGAAACATTTGGAAATCTAAAATGTTTCAGTGAAATACACAGGCAACTCTCCCAAAGAGTCTGTGTTTTATTTCTCATTTTCAGTCTCAGTGGAGCTATATGAGACACCACCTATTAATGATTTCTTAGGGATTCCTTACTCTGTAGATCACTGCACCAAGAGCACATGAAGTTTCCAAAGTGGAAGCAGCGAACAGCATCTTTGGTCTTCTCTGCCTGCATGCAGAGTGTGCTCAGGTTGTTGCCCTGTTCCTCATACTCTGTCCCTAGGAATGGGCTACTGGTTCTTGTTGGAGACAGGATCAGTTCTGGGGCTGGGTGGGACCCTGCCCCACTGTGCCTGTCCCTGTGCTGTTCAGAGGCTTCTCTGGAGAGGCTGTGTGCTCAGCAGTGCATTTGTTTACGATAGAGGGGGCTGCAGCAGTGGGTCTGCATTCACAAATGTTGGTACCATACAAGGATTTTACTGAGGGCTGAAATTGTTGGCTTCTGGTCCATGTTAATGAGCGTGAGACATTAGTTACAGACACTCAGTGTTTTACAGTCCTGCCATCCCACTTAGACCAGCAGACCTGCACAAGGAAAACATCAAGGATTTCTGTGTGTTAGAGCACAAAATCCTCCTGGGGGTTAGGTGATGACCTAAGGGATGGTGATCCCTGGTGTATGATGTTGGCATGGAAGTGATTCAGACAACACAGAACTTCGTGTCAAACCTGACCTGGTCAGGGCTGCATTCCCACTCCCTCATGCGACCCCGATGCAAGACAATTTTGTAGTAGCTGCTGGGTTTTGTTTCTCCTGCTGAACATGAGGTTCTGAATAAGCAACAGATAGGATACTTAAGGCTGGAGTAGAATTTGGGCAGATGTAAGAGCTGTTTTACCCTCCCCTGTTATTCATGTTTGGTTGTGCTATATGGGAATATTCTAGGTGAAAAGGCAGCATCCCCATGCAGGCAGCACTGACTGTGCTTCAAGGAAAGGAATTACCCAGGTCTCTGCCTGCATTAGACATGTTTTCAAGGTTAATCATCATGCAGTTCGTCCTGGCACAACTGTACAGCGTGTCCTGGAGACATTCTGAAATGGTCCCCATTGATGTACAGGGTTTGAAACCACCATTTCCATTAGGCCAGTTTTCAGTAACTCTGAGCTCATCATGCTCTGGGAGTAGAAGTGGTGAATGCAGCTCTGGTGCCAAAGAGAGATTCATGTTAGAAAATTTCTCCCTTTGTGAGCAAAATGCCTGTGAGCTTGTCTTTGTGAGTGACAGCGACACAGCAGACAACTCAGAGTTCATCCAGTCCTTCCTTCACCTGATTCCTTGGTCCCAACATCCTATCACCTTCATAAATAAGAAAGGAGAAACATCTTATATTTTGCTGGGATGCATGCATTTATGTGTGTGTGTGTGTGTGCTTTGCTTGGGACTTTTTTCTTGTTTTACAAACCAGAACACCCAAACAGCATTTTTAAGTTACAATGATTTCTACAGTACCGTAACACCGAAGACCCAGCTGCTGCAGCATCTTTTATTTCCATGGAAACAGAGCAGCACCAAAATTTAAAATATAGGTGGAAATTTTACTCTCAGCTTGTCCATAAATAAACCCTTTGTAATCCTTTCCCCTTTAATACAGCTACACCACATTCCAAACTCCACTCCCTCTGGCATCTTCGAGGAACAGCATGTTGCTCAGGGTTGCCATTTAGTTTGAATCAATGGGAGCACCAGAAGAGCCAAACTGATGATCCAAAGGGAATATGGCACAGTCAAGCAAGGGACCAGCAGTGTGCACAGGGTGATCAGGCAATGGGCAAGGCATCAGGAACTCTAAAATTTCAGTGTGTGGGTGTGAAAATTTAGCCAAGTAGGTCTCCTTTCAGGTGGTCTGCTTTTTGGGAAAAAGCCCTTGGGAGGTGTTTGCAGGGCACCATCAGAATCACTCTGACCCAGGGCTCTGGTCCCAAGAGTGGCAGATGAACGAAAGCACAAAGCAGAAAGAAAGTACATAGTGAACCATCAAACCTCCTGACAGCTCAAGCTCCTCCACCCCTCCTGGGCACTGCAGGCACAGCACCCTGACTCTCCAACTGTGACATTTGGGATAAGGCTGAGGGTGGGGCAGAGCAGGCTCCTTCTGCAGCCTCCTTCCACCAAATGCAAGAAACCAAATGTGTAGGTGTGTGTGGTCGGGCATGCTGGTGCATGGCAAGATCAGTGTCCCATTCCAGAAGTCTTGGACAAATACCCTGTGCACTGACATTGTGTATGTTGGAATAAACCTCTCCATGGCCATGCTGTCTCTGCATGGCTTCTGGGAGCTGAGGCAGGAGCTTTCTTTTAGGACTAGACTGAGTTCCAAAAAGTGTCTGCTGAAGAGAGAGGGCAGGCCAAAGGGTTTGGGGGACACATTTTCCTGGTTTTCAGCAGGCAGAAGTGGAGGGTGATCTTGTCACACCCATCTGGACCTTTCCCTCCCTCATGCCCAGCACCTTTTATCAGGAGGTCCTAAGTGTCACCTGAGCCCTTAGGATAAACAAGGTTGTATTGTACTTTGATTATTCTCATGAAAGAGCACAACAGCTCCTTTGAAGTCATTACAACCTCCTGTCTGAGGGCTCCTGGGCAGAGCACAGGGCCTGACTCCTGCTCTCCCTGGCACAGTTTCGCTGCTGCTGGGAGAACTGTCTGCGTTTCCATCAGCACAACAGCAGTGCTGGAATAAAGCTCTCAGTTTGTTTACTGTGCTGAGCCCCTGTCTGAAATCTGTTCTATTAATTGTGCGGAGTCCTCAGTTAGTAAAATGAGTTGTAAAATTATTCTTGGAAAAGAAGTCACTGCACATGGGAAGCAGTTGCTTTCACAGACAGAAGTGCTTAATAGTTGTTAATATTCTTCCCCCATGTACTCCAGAGCAGAAGTTTGTGTTTACGATTTACAGCAAAAAGCTTTTGCAGGATTTATTAGTCTTCAAAAGACATCATTTGCTGCTACTTATTGTGTATTTATTTGCCTACTTACAGCAAAGAAAGGAGAAAATTCCCCACCTCTCCCCTTCTCTACCCTGGGCTGAGGCCTCGTGTGCCAAATCTCATCCGGCACAGAGGTTTTCTATAAATGGGTAAAATAATAAAGCCCTGAAAAGAAGTTTGATATTTTTAATGGAAATGGTGACTTGACCTTAGCTGTAGAGAGCCACAAAAGGTGCTGCTGTAATAAGGGAATGACTTCACCAGGAAATCAGGAAATCCTCATTCAAACCTCCAAATATATAAATATCACCGTTTATTCCATTGTGAATCAAATGATGCCATGTCCTGTAATTAAGGATGCTGGCAGCCAAGTTGTATCATACACTTATTTCCATCACAGTACATTAATGGCTCAGCAACTTTGCCTTCTTGGTCACCTGCTCTGGCAAATGTCCTTGGAGCTTTGTTTCACAGCTTATTTGGTGGTGACAGAGTCTTTATTTATTCCCTACCTGAGGGACAGGGATTGCACTAATTGCCTCAGGCCAAGTACTCCAGAAGGTTTTATGTGCCACAGGGCAGCCACAGAACAATAAAAGAAAGTGGTGTAGCAGCTGAATGAGTTCCTGATGTGCTGATGGCAGGTGAACCCTCGCCTCCCCTAAAACAGGCCTAGATGGGAAAAAGTCCTCAAAAATGGGATTTACTGGCACCTGCTTTAAAGAACTTTTAAAAAAAACAGTTGTAAGAGTATTAGTCAGTGGAACATACCAAACTGCTCCAGCAAGATCCCAGTAACATCAATGACTAAATCCAAAGACGTCCCAGCAAAGAAAATTCTGTCTTAAAAGTGCTGCCCTTGGGTCTGATGAGGGCTTATCCCAACCCAGCTGAGAAATCTTCCCACAGATTTACTGGACAAGTAAGCAGTCACTGCATGGCTATGTGAATTCAGCAAACTGCACAAATACCTGGGATCCCTGTGTCATGATGTTTTCCACTCAAAGATAAATTTGTAGGGCCAAATCTTGACCTCATTGAGACTGTTTCTACTACTCAGAGCAACATCAGAAGTCTTACTCCTCTCTCCTTGGTTTTCTGATTTCTAGCCTTGTGTTTCCTTCCCAAGGGCCTGAACACAAACCACTGCCCTGGTGACTCATCAGCAAACATGCTAAAGGAGATGCCTTGATGCAGGAGACAACAAACTTCTTTTAAAAGTTGGTTAATAGAAGAGATTTTTCCAGTCTCTGGAGGCTCCTTACAAGTCCTGGCTCAGTTTGCTCACTTTTTTTTTTTTTTTTTTTTATTTCCCCTCCAGTATCAAGGGAAAAGCTAATGTCTGTTCATCATTTGGATTAGCATTACACCCTGAGATCATGAGGAGTGGTAGACAAATAAACCTCTGAGGCAGTAGAGGGAGAAAACTGCATGTGCTCCTACTATCTATCCCTGTTGAGGTTGTGAGGAGCAATGGGATTTGACACTTTTCCTGTGTAGAAAACCAGCAACCTGTGAGCTCCGAGAACAGCCTTTCCAATGACCCTGGAGTGAGTAGGTCTTGTGTGGGTGACACTATCAGACTGGAGCTCTGGTTTAAGGAACTCCCAAATCCATATCTTACTTTCAAGGCTCAGTAAGAATAACCTCAGTTACAAGGCTCCAGTTCTACGTGCCATAAGTGCACACCTCAGGACAGGTTTTGTGTGGGTTTCTCTTTGGCTCCATCAGCTGAATCCTTCCTGTCCTCGCTCTGTGGCTGAATCCCTTCTTGCCAGTGTTAGTTACACCTCTAGTCCCTATTACTCCGCAGTGCCTGATGAAGTCCTCTATCCTTGTGTCATCCTGGCCTGCCTTCGGGTGGGGGAATTCCAAAGGTAACACCTTTGTGGAGGGCTTTGCAGTGCCCTGGGGGAAAAGGATCGGTTAGGATTTGTCCTTTGCTGTACCTGTCCAGCACCTGGCCAGTGAATGTGAGAGGATATGGTACATGTGGACATTTTGGAACTGTTCAAAGTCTCCCAAGGGCCTTGAGTGGGACCATTTTCCCGTGGAACTGTGTGTGCCTTGGTGACAGGATGCTTGGGAGCGGATGCAGTTGATTCCTACAGTTGTCCTTTAATCATCTGGCCAGAGCCAGCTCCCCAAAGCTGGGGATGAGTTGTGTCACTCGTGGGTGGGTCCTGCCCCCACACAGGTCTGAGATGTGGATTCTGCCTGCACAACACGCAGGGCAGCCTTTTCCCGTTTCATGTTTCTTCACTCCTTCCCGAATCGTTTTCAAAGCCTTTCCTTAGATATTCGCCGAATTTGTAATTTTACAGCGATCTTTTTGTGTGAAGAAAAAGTTTGAAGGATTTTTGTATTTTCAGGAGAGTGACGGGGTTTTTGCAAGTGGCTTGTTGACTTTATTTCTTTCCAGGGCTGATATTTCTGTTGGTAACTCTGTAGCTAGAAAATGAACATGACATAGTTGCCCATATTGTTTTGGGGCTGAACTGAACTGATAGCCTGCAGTGATGCATTGGATATTAGATAAAGCCTCTGAAACATTTTTAGTAACACTCAGACAGTATTTAATTTACTAAAGAATTTATTCTGCTCCACTCTTCTCATTCAATTTTACATACGGCTGAAAATTAAATTAATTTATTGCTGAACTGAGGTGCTGATCTGGCAGAGAAAACTGAATTGCTTTCACAGCAGGGTGAAACTGGTGTGGAATGAGGAGAGCAGGATATGTCAGATGTTGATTTTGTCTGCCGTAGAATAAAATGGATTATTCAAATGACTCCTAAGAAGAACAAAGATTATTTAATTTTGAGATGTAAAACAGGATGAGCATTGCAAAAAGTCACCTGCAAAACATGTGAAGTGGTTTGGGGGAGGGTCTGCATCAGCTTCGATGGGCACTGTGGACTCCTCTCTCTCCAGCAAAAGGTTATGGAGATTTATTTTTCTTTTAAAAACAAGTAATTATGGAATATTTAGAGTTAGAGGAAAAAAAAAAAAAAAAAAAAAAAAAAAAAAGAGATGAGCACTAGGACTTGTCTTCTGACATAAATAACAGGATTACACTGGTTCATCCCAGCCAGCAATCTGGTGCTTCCTTGGCCAGGCAAATAATGCATAAATATCAGTATTGTGTTGGAATTTCTACATCACTGCCTTTTGCGATGACTGCTTCTTGTCCGTGTTCTCAGTAGTCACTATTTCAAATTAACTGTGCATAAATACTTCTTGAAAGCAAATGTCAAAATCACATGCAGCAGTGGTTTTTGTGGACAGCATTGTAAATTCACATACATTTGCAGGAAGCTGGAAACGCTCAGATACTCCTCCAGTCCCAGCACAGGGATTTATTTTTTCATAGTGAAAGCAAAATGCAAATTCAGATTTTATCACTGAGAATTTTCTGTGCTGTTTTTGCTGCAGTCTTTCTACCCCTCGTGTGCCTGATTCTGGTTATTTCCCAAATCCAATATTATACTGTAAGTACCTCTTAAAGCAAAGGATGGGGATCCATAAAATTATCCTTTATTCTTCTTACACTGAGTGGATGCTGATGATCAAAATAGTTTAATCTACCTTTGCCATTCGGTGTATTTCTCAAACTTGAGCCTATCTTAAAATCATAAAAAAAAAAAAAATCTCTGCAAATGGATCATCTCTTATACCAAAAAAAAAGAAGGAAAAAAAGGAAGGAGAAAAATAGTGGTTTATAGACCTTCCTATCTAAAATTGTTAAAGAGATTTTTAACAAGCTCTAGTAAATCTGGTTGAATGGGAAATCTTCTATGAACATTGAACCAAATAAAACCTGCTCGCCAAATTCCTAACTGATGCAAATCAGAACTCTCTGGAGTAGTGTTGCTTTACAACAGCTAATTTCTATCCCTGTGCATTCACTTTAATTTCTTCTGTGACTCGTGTAATTTAATAGCTGTGAATATTTAAGTAAATGAATTTTGTCCAAAAGGAATTTTGCCAAAAAGTTAAAAATCACACAGCTATTTTCAAGTATCGTTTAATGAGAAATCGGTGCAGTTGTCCTAAAATCATTTTGATTTTCAACTTTTTTCTTATTTCTTCAGTCTCCAATCAGAGGGCGCGCAAATGACGTGACTTAGTGAAAAATCTCACCAGATGCTCACAAAAAAAGTCACATTTGAAAGACAGTTATGGCCATAACATTGTCAACTGCTTTCCTACGGCTGGAGGGATAGTAGGTGTGGAAGTTTCTATTGCTGGATAATCCATAAGGGTATAGGCATCATTTATGGATGGATGACAGAGAGGGTGAAGGACTTTGATGATACACTGTGATAGGTAGGTCCCAGGCTGGCTTTCTCTTCAGGCTGAGTTCCAGTCTTGAGGGCAGAGGTGTTTTAGCAGGGTGAACCCTGGTCCCTGCAAGGGATGGGCTCACATGTGGCACCTTCACTGCTCCCTTGGCTCGGCGGGGATTGTTGGGAACTCGGGCAGTAATTCAGGCTCTGCTCCTTGGCTGCACACTGAGCTCATGGAAAGGTGTCTGTCCTTTAAATTCAGCCCGGGGCGTGGCAGGA
Organism: Chamaea fasciata; assembly: GCF_029207755.1. Lineage (NCBI taxonomy): Eukaryota > Metazoa > Chordata > Aves > Passeriformes > Sylviidae > Chamaea > Chamaea fasciata. The sequence goes on along the minus strand of NW_027094088.1, from coordinate 6,196,749 downwards.
ACTCCCTTTCTGCACCAGTCCAAATGCCAGCTCCTCTGGCAGATACAGCGGAGTGTCACACTCAGGGAATTTTCAAAAGGAAGAACCAAAGGGATTATCCCTCAAATCAACTACGGAAACAGTGGCTGTGGAAGTGAACAAACGTCCGTCTGCTCCAAAATGAAAGGTGGACTGGATGCGAATCCGGGTGGCGAAAGCACCAGCCCCAGGGCAGTGCTGGAGCTGGCTGTGTCTCAGTGCCAGGCTGCCCCGAGCCCCAGGCACACGCTCGTGTGCACAGTGACATCTAGTGACAGACGGGATGTCGCTGAGGAGCCGCGGGACGCTGCCCGGCACAGCCTGCTGAGCAGCTGCAGGGACAGCTACAGCACAGATATTCGGGATTTTGTCACTTCTCTGACAACCGTGTGGGTTGTTCGGTTTTGATTTTTTTTTTTCCCCTAAAGGTACAGAAATTCCTGCCTTGCCAGGTTAGTGTTTAACCCCCCCCGCCCCCAGCATCTGGCTACAACATAGACACAAAGTTCACAGTCTTACCTTGGTGTGCTGCAAAATGTAGTTTTTATTCCCAGTACGGCTTGTGGCAGCACTTCTTGGGCTTTTTTCTATTTCCCCCCCCCCCAAAATTCTAGTGTTACTTTACCTCTGGCAGGTGGATAAATGGACACGGAGAATGAGTTTTTTGTTGGAGCTATTACGCAGCTCAAAGGATTTGTTTCCAAAAGCCGGTTGAAGAGAAAACTCTTTTAACAGTTCTTTTAAAAATGCTTAATTTTTTTAAGTATGAAAGCTTGAAAAAACCCCAAAACCCTCAACCCCATGCTTTTCATATATATTTCTGCTTCAGACTTATAAATGGCATTTATTTAGGCCTGAGTAGGTACTTTTTTGCTTGGTTACTTATTTTCACCAGGCAAACACTTCATTTTCCATAAAGGCTTCCTAACTGAGCCAGGTCTGGAGTGCAGTGGTGGATGTCACTGACCCTGGGAACATGTGGAGGAAAGGAAAGGAAATGTAAAAAAAATAACCCAAAGCATTAGAAAATTCAGTGGAATCAGTCAAGTGGGTGTTTCTTTTTTCTGTGGAGCCACCGTGGGTTTTTGTGGCAGCCTGACTGAGCCCAGAGTTCTTCCCTTTCCAACCAGAGGTGGCTTTTAAACCTCATTTCTCAAATGCCAGCTCTGAGATACAAAGCTTCCAAGCTTTGCTCAAATCAGACGTCTCCTGTTGTCTCGGATGTGAAAATCTGGCTAATTTTACCTTAGAGTGAAGATTCATTGGCTCATGAAAACAGTGGAAAGCAGAAGCCCCCAGAATAAAATTGCTTGAGAACATGCTTTATTTTAGGTCTAAATGTAGTTCCTTTGGGTGGAATGGGATCATTTAGCTGTTTAAAGCAAAGAACATGGTCGAAACGCAAGTGAAGCACCTGGTTTTCCTGCATCAGAGCCATAAGTCCCTAAAACAGCATGGTTAGGGCACCTATTGACCAGTGTCATTCATTTTGCCAGCGCTGAAGGAATTCATGGACACAGAGCAGGCTTTTAAAACTCAGTTTAGATATTCACACACGTTTTATTAATTTCTCCTGAAGGCACAAATTAAAAGGGATGTGTTTTTTTCTCTGTAAGCGCTTGAAGTGCTGCTTAAATTCTTGGCTCTACATGATTGATTTTATTAAAATCAAGTAAAATGCAGCTTAGCAAAATTGTTTCTTAATTATTAAAGCAATTAGAGGGATCTAAGAAAGATCTTATTCCCACTAGGCTAAGCTTGCATATAAAGCCTCCCTTTCAGTTTCCTATTTCAGTTGTTCCACATTCCTATAAGACGCCTCCTAATCACCACCTAAGCCCAGGCAAACACAAAAAGGGTGAAGTGCTATCAGGAAAAAATATTGAAACACCACCAGCCTATAGTTAGGCCAGTGATACGTTCCTGCAGTCCCTTTGGACTAATAGAAGTACAGAAAAGGCTTTTCTTCCACCCACGCAGGGGATCTAGAGAGGGAATAGATCCACTTGAAAGCTGCCCAGTAACACCAACAAAGATATTTTTAACCTGATTGCTTTTCTGGCTGTACCAGGTTGGTGCAGGAGATGGGCAGGAGAGCCAAAGTCCACCTGGGAGATATAATCCTTCTTTCCAGTGGCTGCTTGTTCTCTTCTTGGCTAAAAGCATCCCACTGCAAGGATTTACCCAAGTTCGGCTCTTCTTTTGGCAGTCCCAACTCTATCTCAGGTGTTAACCTTGTAGGCTTTACAGGGAAATCCTGCTGCCCGCCTCCACCTCTGCCAGGAAATATTTTCTGATCTGCTTCGTGCTTTTTTTGAGGAGTATTTCCTGGCACCCAGTAACAAAAGCGTGTGCTTTGGTCATCCATGGATTTAGCAGCTCTCCTTAATAAGTGCATCCCACACACCTGCTCTGCCACAGAAGCCCTTGGCTAGACACACTGGGGCTGTGGAATAGCTGCAGTTGTGATAAAGCCCCCAAAGGGTCCTATAAAACTTATGGGGTCAAGAGAGTGTCGCCCTACACAGGTCCCACCATTCCCGGTGTTGTCATTTGTTTCTGTTTAAACCTTACGCTGAGACTGGTAGCAGTTGCTGCAGTTCAATCACTAAACTGTACCTGTGATTAATAATTGCTGCAATATAAGATGTATAAAGTTTTACCACTATGTCCTAGAGGGCTTGTAACAAGAATGACCAGTTTAAAGCCGAAGCCAGGAATGTGGTAATGAGTGTGTATAATAGAAATGTTAATTAAAACACTCTTAGGAGAGAGAAGGGAGGGGAGCGTTCCCATGTTATCATGTGATATCCCTGTGCCCATTCACAGAAAACCGGAGAGCCAGGGAAGCAGGAAAAAAGACGTGGTTGTACTTCAGCTACAGCCAAGAGCTCTGAGCAGGTTCAAAATCCATCTTTAATGATCCCAGCCTGATGAGCTCCCAGTGTGTCGCTACAGATAGGTCTGAGACACATCCCACTGAGAACACCCTGGGAAAGGCAGCCCCGAGTCACTGGGAGGGAGCAATTAGCCCGACTCACAGGCTGAGATGCCAGAGCAGCTAAAGAGGATTGGGATTGCTAAGGATTAAATAATGCATGTGGTTCTTCTCTGGCTCAGTCCTGTTAGTGCAGATCTGTGCTTTCTAAATCATTTTTCTACACCTGAGACTTTTCTAGCGAAAGCAGTGACTTGGAGCGACCTGGCAGACACGGGCCTCCGCGTCACTTTCAGCCTTGACGACCACATTGTGCCTGTGGGACACAGCACCCTAAAGCATCTCTCTCAAGTGTGTTAGGTGCACCTCCCTGAGCTGCACTGGTCAGCCTAGGGCTTTGTGTGTAAGGATCACTGTGAAGGCTGTGGAAGTCTGGCGTTCATCAGGAGAGCCCTGTGGATTATAGGGGAAGTGCCCTAAGCCCAGGGAGTCTGGAGGCGCTTGTAAATGCTGCCATCATTTTCTTACTGCAGCATGACCCTGGCAGGAGGCTCTGAGGAAAGGAAAAATATTGCTCCACTCACTAAAGAAGGCCAGAATCCATCACCAAAATTCTTAATAACCTATAGAGGTGCAAGGTACCTTTCAAGATAGAAAAGCACAAAGAGAGTCTTCTGTTTGACTGAAGAGATCACCTCTGAACTTCAGTTGCCAGAATTCAAAGAATCCCAGGCCTTTGCAAACATACTTGCTCCTCAGATTGGAGACTTGCCCTCACCAGAGAGTGGAGGTGCTTGGAAAATCACTGAAGTTGATGTTTAATTTTAAATCTGTTTTGAATTTTTCTCCTTTTTGTTCTTTTTTTTTTTTTTTTTTTCTTTTACTATTTTTTTTTTTCTGGTGGAAAAGCAATTCCTATAACCATATTTAATAGAAATGGTTTTTTTTTTTTATGTATGTGAGCTCTAGGATACTTCAGCTCAGCATCGGTGCAGTTTATTTAAATCTAATTTAAATCCCAGCCCAAACCTACTTGAGGCAAAATAGACTTAGGCTTGCAATCCAGCAGCCATCTATGTCACAGATGTGTTTTCTCCTTCACACAACAGACACTGATTTCACAAAATTCTGAAACAGAACTTAATTTAACATATGTGCTAATAACCACTTGCAGTTGATTTCAATATACACTCAGAGTTAACCGTGTAGTTAAATGCTTGGCTGAATCATGACCTGTATAAATTATCCATTTAATTATTCTCCAGCTAAAAGAACTTTCAGGTTTTCTGTGGTTGCTTGCAGTTGTGTCTGAAATAACTGTTGGGAATCCAAGCCTTGCAGAGAATTGTCTGAGTCAGTTCATAGCTACTTATCTCCTGCCTCTCCCTGTAACATCTGGATCAGTTTCTGGTAATATCATCCTAAACGAGGGTGAGAAACCCAAAGAATAAATTAAGGGGAAGTTATAGACGTTTCCTGGGCTGTAGTTCACTGCCAGATGGTGACTCATGTTGGTGAGAGACAACAACAACAGTGATTGTGGATTCATCCCAAGCCAGAAATTAAAATCTCTGCAACTAGGTTTGCATTCACAGACGAGCTTTTGCTAAATGATTTGGTGGGCTACTCAGAAGGAAGAGCAGAAAGTATTTCAGAATTCCTCTTTGAGAAGGGAAGCATTTCAGGGGATTTGATATACATTTCTCCTCCACCCCCAAAATAACACAATGGCATGTAAGACTTACAGCTCAGGTTGTTATTCTCTTTCCCCTTGTGGGATTTTGTAAGCCAGTAGCTCAGAGAAACCTGACACATTTCCCAGGATAAATATTGTTCATCTTAGGGAATAAAACTTCCACTGTTTCTGCTGATGTTTGCTGATTATATGATAGAGGATGTGCACTTGAGCAAAGTGTCATAACGCAAATCCCACAGACATAAAGATACTTGAAACAGGTTTATGTCAAATTGAGTTTTAATTAATTTCTGTTCCCTGCCTTGAAAACACTTCATTTCCCAGTGTAGCAGCTCAGTTTAGCTGAAGCACAGGTGAGATGGTTACACTGTTCAGTACTTGATTTTATAGTATTGCTGTAAAATACATATTTTATTTTCCTTGTTCTTCAAAAATATATTTTATATTTAGAGTTTTGCTACAAAATGGTGAGCTCTTGCCACCTTTGCATCTCATTTTAGCAGTGGCTGACAGGACCACTGGATTTCCTTTCCAGTCAGGTTGCTGGTGCTGTTTAGGAGCCAGAGGCTGCACGAGGGAAAGGTGCGGTGGGGCTGGGTTGTTGCTCTGCTTTCACAAGTTCCTTCTTGAAAACGAGGAAATTGCATTACATTAAAACTTCATCCTGATTTTTGGCGGAGACCAACACTCCAGATAATCACAGGAATACAGGGAACAGGCAAGCTGGGGCCTGTAACACAGGGGGGTTTCCTCTTAATTTCCCAGTCTGCTGGTCTTGCAGTAATTGCATGCTGATTTATCTAAAGGGAGGAGAATGTATGTGTGCCTTCTTTCTAGAACTGCTAAACCTTGCCCAGAGATCTTAATTAGGCCTTTATTCCGCCTTGAAGATTTGGGAATTAACTTTATGGTGTCCTTCCCTTAAAACCTGTTTTGTGAATTTAGTGATTTCTTTCAACTTATCACAAATTTTGCAGTATTTTGCCATTATCTGCTCACCGTGGTCGTGTGTTTATAGTGATGAATTGTGGGCCAGGTCATGGTCCAGCTTAAGTCTGTGCTAGGTTTGACTTAAAGAGGAACATTTTAGCTCAGTTTTAGAAGGAAAAAGCTTTTTGGAAAAAATCAGTTCACATCATTCCGCTAACTAAGGGTTCTATTTCATTATCATTGTCTCTACATTTCTCAGAGGCACAACTTGTGGGTTATTATATTTATTCCATCTGAGAAGAGACAACAAAGCAATCTGAGCTCTGGAGCATGTTAGTGAGAAAGTAGTAAAAAATAAATAAATAAATAAATAAAAATCCTTCAGGGTTTTTTGCTGTCATGTCAGTACAGTTGCACTCGTTCAGAGATTTGTGCTGTTCTGCTTCTTCAGGAAACTGATGAAGATATCAAAGGAAGGAAATAATTGAGGGAAAGAGAACACACCAATGGAAGTGGAATGTTGCAAAGATAAAGATAACTGACTTTGCTTTTACTTTTTTTTTTTTAACAACAGAATTTAGTGATCTATATAAAAGTAGAGGTATATCATTTTGCTTTGCTTCTTTGAAAAGTTTGAACCAAGCACTTTTCAATTTTTCTTTATAAACTGTTTTTCAATTCCCTCTCAGCCTATTAACCAGAATGCATGATAAAGAGAACAACTAGGCAAAAGTTTGCACTGATGAAATTATATCACCAAATGTACATAATGACCTTGTAAAAGCTGTTCCCTGGCTTCCCTGACATCTTCTTTGCACATTTCAACATGTTATCAGGGGATTGGCAAGGGTGCATATCACAAAGGTGCACAGAACAAAAAAGGCTTTGTTAATTAAAGAGAGGCAACCTCTAACATGACTGGGTTAAGGCTGAGGATTTTTGTGGTCTGGATTCCAGGTGATAAACCTTTGCACTTGGCATAATTTTGGTGATACCGAGCAACACATATTTGATGTTACAAATTCTCACCTCTTCTCAACCTCTACGTGCCATCAAATTTGATAAGGATCATATTTCAAGCTTTAACAGCGGTAAAGATTAAACTTAGTGCTTCGACTGAAGTGTTCTAAAGCTTTGCATAGTGATTGTGATTTGACTAATGTGAATGTATGTGATCAAGCCTGAATTTCTTCCTTGCACAGGTTTTGTTGGCATTGTCATGTGGTGTTTGTTGTTATATTTAATTTCCATACATGAATGGATTTGGACCATTGCTATGGCCTTAATATTAGTTCAGCTATGGGAAGGGATGGCTCAGTGTCAAATTGGTGAACAGTTGCTAAATTCAGTTCCTGAATTCTGATGCTAGCTAGGGCAAGAAATGCTGGATAGCTTTGGACAGCATTTATTCTGATTTATTCTCTCCTTAAATGAAAAGCCTCCTTTAATAATATTGGTCTGATTGCAAGATTAGGTGTAAACCCTGAAACAGGAAAGTTTTCTCATCACTATATAAAATATAGTGAGTAATAGTGATCAGTTATAGCGCTGCAAGAATCCAGACACTCCTGCATAGGTAAATTATGGTGTATATTGTTTTAATGGCACTCAGAGTGAGGTTTTAATTTTAAAAGAACAAAACTCTAAACTGTATCTACTTGAGCAGTGGCCTTGCTATAATGTTCTCAGCTGATTGTTCTGATCCACATTGTTCTGATATGTGGCACCTGACTGATACTGAAGTGCTGAAGGAGATTTAGAAATCCTGTTAAGAACGTCCTTGCTTGCACACACACACACTGCCCCCAGGACTGCAAGTATTAGAGGTGCCCTAACAGAATTTAACTTGGGTTCTAGAACTTTATTGATAATTTCTTCACGTTAAAATAGTAATGCGTAGTAAGCTGAAATATACTAAGAATAAAATTTTGTCGATTGGCAGGAGATGAGTGTGGAATCAGGCTGCATCAGGGGCTTCTAACACAGAGATGGCAACTGAACTCGCCTTTGCTGATGTCTCTGTCATAGCAGAAGGCAGGAGAAAGAGGCTTTTAGGACCTCTAAAAAATCTGAAAGGCGAGTAGGAAAATTACAAGGAGAGGAGAAGGAGAGGAACAAATTTCAAGTTAAAAAAAGAATTTTTGGCCGTGGCACAAGTAGCCACCAGGACACAGAGGATGAGGAGCTCAGTTAACGATTCCTGATCTTCCTTTCCAGGGTATTTCCGCTGGCACTTCTGGGTGTTGCATAGGCCAAATTCCACTGTGACAAATTTATATCCTTGGACCCACTACAGCTTTAGTGAATAACGTACCTGTCTTGAGCAATGTGCTGTTGTGGCTGTAACAGCAGCCACGGGGTTGTTTTTCCACTCATCTGGCTGAACTTCAGCTCATGTGGAAGGAAGATATGAAGTCTTCTCTGTTCTCTACGTATTTGATTTGCATGTGACAAATGGCAGATCGAGTGCAGGTGGCAGCTCACAAATGAAGAGATACTTCTATCCTTAGTATTTCTTTGAGGGTTTTTCATGTTTTAATTCATTTAGTCTCCAGCATTCTCTCTCTCTACCTGTCCTTAATGTGTGGAAGTTATTGATCTTTGCCTCTCTGGCCTTACGGACAAAACTCTCGTGTTTTCAGTGATGTGGAGTTTCAAATTCTCCTCCGGGCCAGAGTAAAGAACATGTGAAATGTGACCAATCTCTGCATGTATTTAAACATGCAGGTTGTTCACATACACCCAGAACAGCTTCTGGCTGGTTCTGCTGTGGTTTTTGCCAGCCCACAGGACTGTCTGGCAGCAGGAGCTGCTGCATCAGAAACCAGAAAAGACTTCTCAAAGCAGTGACGTCAGAGGCAGGGTCATGGCCAGGACACCAGGTAATTGTGCAGGTTCAGCCTGCTGCCTCGAGAGCTCCAACAAATTAGGAACAGTCTGCAAATAGGAGTGAAGGTAAAACCAGCACTGCCTGCCCTTCACTGTGAGGTGACTGCACCTTGCAGGCAGAAAACCAAACCCAGGCACTGTCTCACTTATGTCATTTGGTGTAGTCAGAGAGTGTATCATTAAACTGAGGGCATTTGCTTGTTAGCAAAGCAGGAGAAATAAGCAACAGTTATTTGAGAACTTCATAAAATGTGTGTTTCACACGAAGACAGGAAAGGCCCAGTAAAGCTTTTTCTTTTCTGATAGAGCTTCCAGCAACTCTCACAAGTGAAGATGTTTTATGTCCCATTCCTAATAAAAGTCTGGCAGTCCAACCTCCTTCCTAGATGCAGCCTGAACCTGTAAACCTATCAGCCTTGCAGCTCCAAGGGGAAATAGTGTTATAGATCTTGTGACCTTTGTGACAGTTATCTAATAAGCCAGATTACCAAATATCTCAGGAAGGAAGGCTGATATGACTGACATGCACCAAGTTCCTTCAGCGTCTCTCCCCTTCTATGCAGGAAGAATTTGTTGTTAGCAGAAGATGCTGTAGGGAATGGTGTTCTCATAAAATGTGAGGCTAAATGTTGAGTAATGTACCTATAAACAGCAAGTAATAGGTTAATATCTGTTCTTGGATAATTACAATAGGCAGGACAGCAGTGTTTGACTAAGTTGTTGAGAGAAACACTCAGCTCTGGCTTTTCAAAAGCATCTGAATACATTTTAATTTGACAAAATATTTCCATTTGAAGTTAGAGTTCTTTTAAGGCACCTTTTGGAAAGGTTAATGTAGGAATGAGTTGTCCAAATAATACATTCCACATGAGTTCCCAGACTGATTTTTCTAATGTTCCTCGTATGTAGTTTTTAAGAGAAACAAAGCATACAAGGGATGCTGCTGCATCTATAATTGGCTGAAAAAGAAGAAGAAGCAGGTTGGTGTAAAAGGGTGTAAAGTCATAGAGGAGGCCTGTAGTGAGGTTCTGCAGGGTCTGTGCTAGAGTTGATGAAGCCTGGCAATGTTATAAAGTTACCATGTTGATAAGGAAGAGGAAGGGCTGTGTAGAAGCAGAGAAGGTTCTTCCAGCAGCCTGTGACTGGGCAGTAAACCAGCAGATGAAATTGAGTGTAGATAAATGTACAGTGCTACACACAGGGAGATACAGTCCCAGTTTTGTTTTGCACATGAAATGTGCTGCTCTGGAACAAGCCCTTGGGGCTCCCATAGCTGCTTCCATCAGCACATCAGTGCTTGGCTGCACTCAGAAAAGCAAACCAAAATAAAGGAACGGAGCACAAACCAGAGAACATCGGTTCAGCTCCACTGAAATCCAGCTTTGGTGTCCAGGACACTCTGCTCAACAAGAGCACAGCAGAGTAAACAGGATTGGCGAAAGGCGGCAAGCATGATGAATGTTTTGGAGCAGTTTCCATGTAAGGAAGGACTGAGTAAACTCGTGCTCCGCAGCTTGGAAATCAGGCATGCTGGAGGGAGCAGCAGTCTGGGGAACTCCTTGCCAAAGGATGCTATAAATGCAAAAAGTTTACTTGAATTCAAGAGCAGATTGCAAGGCAGATCCTTTGGAGATTTGCTCATTGAAAAATAACAACAAGCTCAGAAAATCACCTCAGCTGAAAACAGTGGAAAACAGGAATACCTTTTGAGGTTTTTTACAAAGCACAGGAAGGTTTTCTCATTACAATTAAACTGTGAAAAATTGCTCTAAGGCAAGCACAACATTCTCTCCTGAAGAAGTCTTTGCTTTTCTTTTAGTTTTGCTTGCAGCATTTTAAAATGTATCAATAAATAAAACTGCCTGTGTTGTGAGACACACTTTTCGTTTTGAAAATGGGCAGAGCTCATTTGTTTTCTCCATCAGAAGCCAAGCATTGCCCAGGAGTTGAAAGGCATGAGAAAAGCATTAGCAGCAAGGCAGAGAGCCTGTAAACCTGCAGGGCCTTCTGGAAGCACAGTTTGGTAGCAGGGTACCTTTGTGTTTGGGAGGTGGAAATGAATTCTAGAAACTCTCCAAGCTGCCCATGGGTGCTCAGGCTGCTGACCAGGACCTGTTTGAACCAGGAACAGTTTCTCACTGCATCTCAGCCCTTCTTGAGCAGAGCAATCCTTTTCCTCTGCACAGCCCCTCTTGCACTGGGGCTACATCAGGGGCTCTCACTCACAGTAAGGGATTTCTTCCTTATGTCTCATCTAGTGGATTTTAACACAGCCAGGCTTGCTTACAAGAGGTTGAAAAACCTTGCCAAGCCTGTCTAATGCCTAGGTTTTTACAATCACAGCAATCTTGGGGCACTTTGCTTAGGATTAGTCCCAATGGGAAGCAGATCTTTGGAAGCATTGATTAAATCACGAGCAAAGATGATGTCTTTTACAGTCAATTAATGTTATTTTTTTCCTTTAGAAATTGTTTTCAAACCATGGAAGTGCAGTGTCTATCTCTACCCCAGCTGGTAACATTACATGATAAGAAATATGTGTGCGAATAACTGACAGACGTACTCCATTTTTTTGGAGTCTGTGTGTCCCCCTGAGGCTGAATTTGAGGCAAAAAGATGAATTACAATGTCTGATCTAGTTATCAGCTGCACCACAGCTCCCTTGCATGGCCTGGGTGCCTAGGTTTCCTCTCTGCAGCAGCAGAATTAAACTTCCCGTATTCAACCTGCTGCCCTGTCAGTGCAGCCCGTGATCTGTTTGGGGGAATGACTGCCTCAGTGTGTCCTCGTGCAGATGGCTTCACTCCTGACTGGGAACCCGGGGCATAACACTGGATATAACATTATGTAAATACTCAAGTCACGAAAACGTCTTTATTGCATCCATGATTCTACCCTGGAGGCTTTTTCTTTGGCTGAGATTTGATGAAAGCATTATCATCTGTCTTACACGGACCTCCAGAGCTTTACAGTAGCTGGATCTAGTGGGGAAATAAATTTTAGGAAAATAATAAACCCTGACACTGCAGCGCCGGTAGAGGCAAAAGCGTCGATAGTGTGTCCGTGGTTGAGAGCAAAGTTAAAATTGCCTGGTGGCCTTGCAGAGCTCTGTGAAATATCAGCGAGTTACCTGTGAGTCATGCCTGGCACTCAGAGCCCCGGGTCCTGCCCCCAAAGGGTTGCCCCGTTCCCTGTCAAGGGAAATACCTGGCTTCTGAGGTTACAGCAGCGCAGTAATTTAGAAGGAAAGCTGAGCTCTCAAAAGCTGAAGCTAATTTTCAGGCCTGGCTGTCATTCACCGAGGGCGCGTTCCCACACAAAGCCCGGCCAACAAAGGGATCCTTGCACCGCGCACAGCGCATTCCCCTGCCTCCCCCCTCTCACCGGGGAAAAGATGCCTCTTTGTGCTGGAGATAAGTGAAGAAGAAGGATTTGCAGGACAACGGCAAGCTATACCAGGCACATCTCAACTGTAATTAAATCCTTTATTCACGTTGGCTCCCAGTGTGGGCTGTATTAGCAGCCCAATGGCACGTACCGTGGAACGGTATAAAAAAAATATTGAAACAAATCTACGGAATCCAGGGAGCTTGGGTTGATTTCTTTCCCATACAGTAAATGAACCAACATTGTGGCTGAGGTTAAAGGAAGGTCGGTTAACTCGCCAGGATTGCAGCTGGAGAAGGTTTTTTGAGCTGTGCCTGGAAACATCTCCCTGACCTAAAACCTCGTAGTTTCAGTGCGCAAATGATGTTCTCGCCCGCACACTGAGCACCTTGGGGTAGAAGGGATTCCCTGCCAAGGAGTCTGCCTCGTGTCCCAGGGAAGAGGCTGAAGGTTTCGTGCATGTCTTGCCTCTGTTCTAACTTGCTGCCAAGCTACCATCACGTGAATTCTCTAAATCAGGGTTTCAACATCTCTTTAGAACATCTCCTTTAGTCTGCAGTGCGTTAGAGGCCACGTGGGCGTCCAGGTGAACCCCGTGGCTTTGATTGTGAAAACAAACTTTAAAATGTTGAGAGTTCTTTCCTGGTCTTTGAATCTCTGGCTCAAGTAATAATTAAAGATCAGTTTTCCTGTGGAGTTGGAGGTTTACCCTGGGAGGGGCTGAGGCTTTGGGTCAACAGTACCTTTTTCTACCTTTTCTAAATTGCATTTAATTACACAACTCACTAAGTAGCCCACAACAGTGAAATCCCCAGGAGTTCCAAATAGCTGCCATGTGTCTTTTTCTCACACTTGCAGAGATTTAGGACGTCTGCCAAAGTCATACAGCAATAAAGGAGCTGAAATATATTAAATTAAATAATATGCCATCAAAGCTTAGAGTGCCCTCTCCTCCAGTCCTACTGCTTTATTTGCTCTTCTCCCTCTCCTGACTCACTCTACCTCCACGCTCTAGTGTTTGTTGTTGTCTGTTCTTTATTTTCTCTCACATGTTTCTTTTTTTCCCCTTCTTTTGGGGGAAGAAATGGGCAAACTGAGGGAGCCCAGCCTGCTACCTTCACAAAGTTCTTTGCTGTGTCTTTTCATACATAACTATGTATTCCTTGGTTTTCTTTCACTGCGCCTTCCCCATTCCTTCCTTGCCTCCTCTCCATAACACCTTCATCTTCCATACTTCACTCCTGAATATTTTATGTTGCCCTCCCCACTTTTGCTGGCTACATCCAGTGTAGGCAAGAGCGCGGCTGATGGGTTTGCACACACATTTCCCCGAGTCACCCATTAGAAACCCGTGTGAGTGTTTCTGTGTGTGCTCATCTGTAACTGATTGGCCCCGATTTCTGGGCCACGGTGCTGCGGGTACTCCCATCCACGCTTTGTTCTGTGCAATTAACATGATTACATGGGCAGTTGTGCTAATTGTGCAGCGTACAGATGACTCATTAGTCCTGCAATTATGTGTTTTCCTGAAGAGTTGCTGTGGAGGGGGGGGCCTGATAATAGTTTGGTAGTCTGAAATCTGACCTTTGCTTGTTTATCATTTCACCAGGAGTAACTGGAAGGCCAAGTGCTTCTTTTTAGCACTAAAAACGAAGCAATTTTTGCTCAGCCTGAGACTCTGGCCAGGGAGAATGGTTCCAGCTGTCCTGCACAGCGGCTCCATGTGAGCACACAGATAAGAGTGCTGGATCTGGCCCCAGTTTGGAATGATGTCTGTGCCTTGCTCGGAGCACTTGAGTTGTCCCACTGAAGTCAGTGGAGTTATTTCTGTTATTGAGGAGCAGGAGTGACTTAAGTACCTTCTTAAATGTGACACCTAAGGGGGCTGACAGATTTTCTTCCTCAAGCAGTGGCCTTTCTTACACTACAGCTGTTGCTGGATGTGAAATCTCACTTTTTCTAACATATCCTGGGAGGAGCAGATTAGGAGGCGTCGAGTTTACCTTCCCAGCTGTTACTTTACACCAGTTGTTTGTGAGAAACATGGCACAAAAAAAAAAAAAAATAGCAAAAAAGGATTGCTGAGCCTGTCATCCAGTGCCTAAGTGCATCTCCCAGCTCCTGTATGAGACCAGGAAGGGGGAATTAGTCAGGTTATACTGCCTGTGAAAGGGAGAATAGATCTGCTCAAAGATGCTGCTTGATCAAAAGGATGCAGTGATAAGATAGGAGACATGTAAGTCTGGAGAGGTGACGCAGACACCTGTGGCCAGATGGGAACAGAGTTAAAATCCCACTTAATGCAAGTGTTTGGGGCTCAACTGATAAGCAGGGAAAATGGAAAACAACTGTGCACTGTGATGTCCCAGCAAAACTGAGCTGTAATGTTATTAAGGCCATTGAGCCAGTCTTGTCCTGAGTGTGATTTAAGAGTTGGGTCAGCACTGGCGAGAAGGTGGAAAATCAAGTTTGCATAAATTGTACCAGACTGAAGAAAAACAACATCGCAACAACAATAACAAAAGCCCTGTGTAATTTTTCAATCCTTTCCTCTGCCCTGATCTGGAAAGATGAGGACATGACGAAGACTCATTTCAAGCCAGTTTTCAGCTTATTTGAGAGCTCAGCAGTAAGGGAAGGTTGGTGCTTCCTCAGAGCCAGACTTGGTGGCGTTGTCAGAACGCTGTGCGCAAAGTTTACAGGTTTGACAATCCCTGGGCAGGGATATTTGGAAGATTTTGGAAGGTTTGCCTACTTATTTGAGAGTACACAGTGATTTGAGGCTGGCTTCAGCTGTAGATTTCAAGCTCTCTTTTCTGATAAAGGGTCAATATATGAGTGGCATAGCACTATGATTTAAAAAATTACCTTCATTTTTTGGTTTTCTTCCTGTTTTTGAAAGTTAAAGGGTGCACTTAAGGAAACCAAAGAGCTGCCTACACTGTGTTCTTTAATGTTGCTATGTCTTTTCACACATATATGTATTTATATATACGTTAAATAATGTTTAAGGTTTTTATTCAGATTAACCTAAGATATTCCATGCCACAGCATGAAAATTAAGATAGTTTAACATTATCAGAATCCCCTGCAATTCAAACTGTGGACCAAAATTTCATTAACGTGAAATGTTTTGAAATAGAGTAAATTTCATCTCCTGCTGGAAATGCTTCTAAGGTTTTCTAACCCACTTTTATTAACTTATATCCATTAAAAAATGATCATGCTACACTTTCCCATGTTATAAAACTTGCAGCAACTGGCAGCAATGAGGTATTAACCCAGAATATGACTAAATGAGGGGAATGGAAGAAAAACAGAAACTTGAAAATAATTTCCACAAAGAAAACTTTTGGCAAACCAATTCTAGATTTATTTTTGAGTGACAAGTTATTTGTTTTATTGTTACTTGTTTGGATATTAGCAGCAGATAGGAACTAGGATCAGAGCCTTCAGCAAGGTCCTCTTGTG
The DNA here is from genome assembly GCF_029207755.1 of Chamaea fasciata. Lineage (NCBI taxonomy): Eukaryota > Metazoa > Chordata > Aves > Passeriformes > Sylviidae > Chamaea > Chamaea fasciata. The sequence continues at coordinate 6,181,420 of NW_027094088.1, read as the reverse complement.
ATTGCTGCTCCTCACCAGCCATGGAATGCTTCCAGCATGATCCCACTTAAAAGGTTGGGGGATAAAAATTCTGCAATCCAGAGAAATTAGGGTGTCAGCAATCACTGGCAATTATGTTAAGTGTGATATTGCACTGTTTTTCCCATTGGGCTCTCTTCCAATTGCCAGAGGAACATCAGAAATAGCTTTGGAAGATGTTTAGAAGTGAAAAGAATAAGCTGTGAACATATTTAAGAGAATATTTTTGACTATTTATCCAACAGCCATTACTAGAAATGACTATTAGTATTTTTTAAGCTGCAGAAAGGCTTCTCCATCTTCGGTGGGTTGTACTCACACAGGGAAAGTACAATGAAACTTTATATCTTCATCTGTGCAAAGATGATTGGTGACCCCTTGACCTCAGTTTTCCATTTCTGGTCTGCTAGTGTTTGTGTCCAATTTGGGGTTTGTATTTGGACGAGGAAAAATGATTTTTTAGCAAATTCTCCCTATCCTTTGGGAAGATGATTCTCCCTTAATTTCTCCATGTCCATCCAACTGGAATGATTTTCTGATGCTTCTAGGTTTTCTTTATTAGAATTTCTGAGCAACAAGTTAATCTGTTTTTATGAACCCCATGCAATTCCCTGCATACAAACGTGAGCAATCAGGAGCTGATCCCAAAGGTCCTCTCTCGCTTCTCTCATTACTTCTTGGCTTTAAAAGTCTTTCCTGTCTTCGGAGCCTTTTCTCCATCAGTTTGGCACTGCGTCTCAGTGAGTTTTGACCAGAAACATTGGCAGGGGGAGGTTTGGAGAAGCTCCAAAACCAGTCATTAGCTCTGTATGATACCTGAGCTCCTCCCAGGGCCACGCCTGCCTTGCTGGCACCTCTTACATAAAAGGTGTATACCCACATCTGTCAGCTGTGAACTGGTGAGCGGACCCCTCTGCTCCTCAAAATGCTTTGCCATTCCCAATTCCCGACCTTTTAGCCCCAGCCAACACCCCCTCCTTGCGCCAGTGAACTCTCCAGCCGAAAGCAGCGCAAGGCGCTTCGCAAAACGAAAAGTTCTTGCCTCGCATCTGGCATGAGCCTGCGTGCGGATGACGAGGCACGGAGACATGCTCACGGCAGACATATCTGCCCTCCCATCTTTATCCCCGTGGATATGTGCTAGTCATTTGGTTGCTGCAGCCCTGACTTTTCGGCTGCCCCCGGTATCAACTGACAAAAGGCACACATTAGAGTGATCCCAGATTGTGTCTGTCACCCGAGGTCACGCAAGATAAGCCGCCAGCTGTCCGCTCCGCCCAGGCACGCTACATTGGACATTAATTAAACGGGATTCAGGGATTGGGGATGCCAAGGTGCCCGGGCAAAACGCGCCGCCGCAAATCGCTCCGCCGGAGCAAAACGCATGACGGCAGCTCCCAAATATTTTCAGAATCCGAGACGTGGGGTTTAATAAATTAGAGGATAACCAGATAATTGATCTCTGACATGTTGGAGAAGGGATCCAAGTGCCTCAAGGCATAGGTATTTAACCAAGGGAATACTCGCTTTTTTTTGTGGGTGAAAAACCTGATTTGTAGCAGCCAAAACCTGAGTGTTTTCTGAATCCTAAAAAGTTGCTTTCTAATCTAGAACCATGCAAAAGAATTCTAATTTTCATTTCAGCTAACTAAAAACAAAAGCAAGCTTCTATCCTCTTTATTTCTTTTCTAGTTCTTGTAAAGAAATCAATTTATTTTTCTGCTTTTAGATGTACAGCGAGCATGGTTAGGGGAAAAAATATTTTTGCCAGGAAATGTCATCTTTGCTGTGGAAATGCTTAAGTTTCTCCATGAAAATGGAATTTCCCTTCAGAAGTAATTTAGCAAATAAAAGTGATGGGTTTGTCCAGTGGCTGGAATTATAGCACCTTCCATGTGAAAAGGTTTTTGGCATTAAGCCTCCACCACAGAAAGCTGAACAGAGCCCCAAGTAAAACTCACACTTGCCCCTGACATGAAACCAACTTCCCAGTTCAAGGAAGGTTTAAGTGCCTCTTCATATCAATGTCATGACTTCTTTGGGGATTTATAGTTTTTATAGAAAGTGCAAAAAAAAAAAAAGGCAATTTTTTAAAAAGGAATAGTCTCTATCCTCATTGCTGACAAACACAGAGATGAGAATGTGCTGGGATTGTTTGTACAAGGACATCAGTACGAGGAGGATGTACCCTTCAATACCCTTCTTCTACCAATTATTAATTCCTTTACAGCTGGCCCTAAAAGCTGCAGGTAGTAACATACAAATGGTCCTTTTCCCCTGAAAACCTGGCACACTTCAAGGCAAACAAGTATTAGGGAGGAAAATTTTTTAAAAAAGGTTTGCTGTTATCAGTGTGTTGGAGGGAGGGAGTGCAGAGCACAAAAACTTCACTGGTTTGTCCTGAAGGCAGAACTGACCACAGGACTTGGTGCCACCTTACCCTAAGGTCACACTCCTCGTGATTGACACCGGATTTTCTCATTTCTCCTTCACCTTCCTTAAGGATTGGCCTGAACATCTACAACACATTTTGGATTTGGTATTTTTCTGCACTTATAAACACATCACCTACCCCTGCTTTGCTGTCAGTCCCAGCTCTCTTGGCCTTTCTGTGTCTTTCAGAGGGAAACTCTGAGCTGAGGGCAGGAGCATTTTGGATGTTTCCACACTAAAAAGCTGTCCTGGAACCAAGCACTCTTATGATAGCGAGGTAATCTGCACATTCTGATGGATTTACTCCTTGCCTCTTTCCCTGGCCTGTCCAGATGTCCCTCCTTGCTGCCCTAAATGAAGGTCATTATTCCCACACTGACATCAGCCATTGATTGAAAAGAAGTTTTTCAAGCTGGAGGGAGGAGGAAATAGTCAAGAACAATAAAACCATAGTTCATTGTGTTAAAGCACTGAAACATCTCTCTAAGAATCAGGTGTGAGCTGGATGAACTAAATAATAGGCTCCAGTTGACACTTTGTGAACATCTGCTTAATCAAATTAACAGGAGGCTGGCAGGCAGATTTGCACATCCGTCTCCCACAGACACCTCAGAAAATCTAGGATGGAGGCACGTGTCCAGAGTCACATCCACAAACTCTTCAATCCAAACTCACCTTTCTCCCTTCTCATTTTTTCAAAGCAGTAAGATTTCCTTCTGGAGCTGATTAACTGTTAGAGAAGAAAGAAATCTGGATTTCTTGCATCTAAAATGCCATCTACACTTTTCAAATTACAAGAGTTTACTTACACAAAAAATTAGTGTTTCCTGAGTCTTGGGCATTCTTTTCATTCAGGAAATTCGGTGGGAACTTCATTTTTCACATAGAAATAGGTATGTATGAACACACAGTGACTGACTTTTTTTCCACCCCAAACCACGAAGACGTTATCACTTTTAACCACTTCGGACCAAATTTTATGTGCTGCTCCTGCTGCTGCTGTGGAGTGAGACCCCGTTTACATGAAATGAGCTCTGCCATAATTCTATCAAAACACTAACCCGGGAATGCAGGCCTCAGTACGGCTATCTGGGTGAGAATTTCCTTGTTGGAAGTCGTTACTCTGGACTTTCAGAAGGGAATGGTGCTCTTGTTATGCCAGAAAGACAGAGGAGTCTTTTGGAGCCTGGCGGCCACAGTGAGCAGCAAGAGCTGGGTGGTCCAGCCAAGGAGTCCAGGAACTCTCTGGAGCTTAGCAGCTCCACAGGGCAGTGGGAGTGAGTGGGCCCTGGCTCTGCCAATCCTTTTTGATGTTATGCTTGTAAAGCAGCCACGATGTATTCCAGTTCACCATTTCAGTCCTTAAAATTTTATGAATGTAAAGCTTGAAGGAGGGAAGCTTTAAACTGGCTGAGGTCTCAGCTACTTTACCATTATAACCATAAAATCAACCATGGCTTAGTCCAGGCTGTGTAGCCCTTGCTGTGTAGCCCTCCCAAAGTCCAGAGCACTGACTTGACCCTTTTTAATGACTTCAGCTGTTCTGTGTTTTCTGCCTTCTTTGTCCACATTAGTGCTCCATAATTTCGTGTGAGAATCTGCTTCTGTGTGAGACCAAACTTAACTCTGACCCACACTCACAAACTCTGCAATTTTACTGCTGGAATCGGGTTTCCGTGCTTGCTTAAAATAAGTATGAATATGCTGATATTTTGGGAATATTGCAAAGAAAGGAATTTTAATAAGGGTTTTGGCAAGCTGGAGTTATGCTTCATGGGTGCAGTAAAGATGGCAAAGAGTTTCTGTAGGTTTCTGCATGTCTCATTTCTGGCCCAGATGATTATTTCGTCACTGTTGCTAGTTCTTGTTTTAAAAAGGATTTGGTCATCCTTTCCCATCTAATATTTAAATGTAAGTCAGGAAAAAGGGAAAGCAGCACCTCCCCTGTTCTGCTTCTTCACCATTAGAGATGAATCAGTACCTCACAAGCTCTGCAAGTCCCTGGTGATGTGTGTCAACCCAGACTCTTTTAGGTTTCCTCATCTGTAAATGCATGATACTGCTGCTACTCACTGATAAAAAACCCAGAGAGAGTGCTAAATCTTTGCCTAGTGCTTTGACTCCTCAGCTCTTCATGTGTTGTCCAGAGGTAGCCACCTTTCAGAGGAAAAAAAATGCCCTACTTGATGGTGATGAGTTTTTAAGAGTCAAGTAATCATTCCCAGATTGCCACAGGAGCAGCAACCTGTGATAGGGACTGAGCTTCGTAGTTTTTATTTCTACCTAGCACTGTGTATAGCACCGAGCTGCCCAGGAAGCAGAGTGTCTGCTTAGTGAAAATTAAACTGTTATCAGCAGAAGTTGTCTGGCTGTTCACGGGTCAGGAGTATGGGAGAGAAGAGGTCAGAGATAGTTCATATTTCTTTTGTGCTGGAACTGAGCAGGCACATTAATTGTCCTCTGCCTGAGGCTTCTGGCCAGGGGCTGTGGGATTTGTGGCTGGTGCCACATTGTCACTGGGGCACTAATTGGGTGATCATCTGAGCACTGCAGCCCTACCGAGTGATGTGGAGCTGCTGAGCAGCCCTGCCAGCGCTGATCCTCATGTCTGAGCTGCTGTTAGCTGCAAGTACTTATGTCAGGTGGCGGCCAAAACCTCTCTCTTCTTTTGAAATCCAGGCTCTGCTTTGTCCTTTGTTTGCGCCTGCCTCCCAGCACTGTGCTGTGTTTCACTCCAACAGAATCAAGCCGTACGTGGCAAAGAGTAAAAATAGAGGTGGAGTGTACATTTGCTATACAACTGGAGTAAGGCGTGAATCTTAACTTTCTTCTGAACCTCATACCGTTGGTACAGCAGAGAATAATGCACCTACTGTGCCAAAATGCAGAGATTGGGAAACATGGCTTGCTCTCTTATACAAACACCCCTTTATAGGCAGCAATGTCCAAGCACTCCAGCTCCGGCTGATGAAATCGGATCATCCAGCATTAACTAAGCACCTCAATACTTGTGTTTTACAGCCTCACTGGTCGTTGTCCCTTCAGGTGCATCTACTCCCACAGCCATCCACGTGCACACCACACCTATCACCCAGGACACTCCAGTCAGTCTGGTAAAACCTCGCACATATTTACACCTCACAACACGCTGTAGCAATTCTCCCAAGCCCTGCTCCTTTATCCAGCGATGCAAATAGACATTCCCAGAGATGGCCCTGCCAAACCAGCCAGGGCTGCACTCAGGCCTCTCCACAGCTGCTTTGCTCACTGCTTGTAATTCTTGTGTGGACTTACCCAGTGCACAAATTATCTCAAGTGGCAACTTCTGCTGTATAAATCTCGAAGCAGGAATTTGGTGCAAGTTAATTGCAAAGGTGGAAGGCTACGATGTAATTTTTGTCTCTGAGGACAACTCTTACACACAACTGTACCTGTACTTATCTGAGTGTACGCTTTCTCTCCTTGAGTATCAGCATTCTTTTTTTTTTTTTTTCCTCAGAATCTTGGCCCATGCAAAAGGGAATTTCCTTCTCTGTTTGCTAAGTCTCAGGGTATACCAGTGTGCCAAGAGGACTTTGTTCAAGAAAGGGGACTTTATTCCAAGGAGATCTGTCTGGTTTTATTTTCTACAAGCAGCCACTGCCCTGCCAGTACAGTGGTAATATCCACCAGCCTTTCTCACCAATACATCTTAGGGAAACAAAACTTAATTTACAATTGTATTTTAAAGAAAAAATCTGAAGCAAGCCCCTGACACTTGCAAACTTCATCCCTGGCACCCATTTCTGATGGTCAGAGGTCTCTTGCATGGGCAGCTGCAGTGACAGGAAAGATTCCTACCAGCTCCTCATACAAAGTGGGGAAAATTCTAGGCAAGATTTTGCTCTGTGGAGCATGCAAGCAGTTTCCACACACATCCCTGGGCACCTGGTTTCTGAATGGCATCTGATCTTGCGCCACCACTCAGATATTTGGCTTGACCCTTTTCAAATGGAGATAATTCAAAACCCACCTGGACACATGCCTGTGTTATGTGCTTTAGGTGACCCTGAGCTGGCAGGGGAGTTGGACTTCAGGGTCTCCAGAGGTTCCTTCCAACCCTAACAATTCTGTGAAATCCATGGGAAAATTCCTGGAGGTTTCAACAAGACTAGGTTAAACCCTTGAACAAACTTTCAGAAATGCTTGCTGCTTCTAGTGAAGGCAATCTCTTGATTTCAGCAACTGGTTTTGGATTAAGATACTTCTGGAGATAAAAGTGTCAGAACTGAGAACTCTGTACTGTGCTGACTTGGCTGCTTTAAGCTGCCAAGTTATTAATTTTAAGCAACAGGATCAGTGTAGGAAGATCTTAAAGGAATGTGGCCACCAGGTCTGAATGACCCAAGGGGACAGATCAACCACTGTTTTGAAGTTCTAGGTCTGCACCCTCGAGGTCCAACCATCACCAGTATCAGTCTGACTGTGCCCTTCTGTTGCCACAGTTGTGCTGATAATTGTCAAATGAAATCAGGTTTCTTTACCTCCAAAGTCCAACGTGGCTAAACAATAAGCAGCTTTCAGGCAGGAAGTGAAACCTCCCCTCTGCTATGCAGGGAAGACTCTTTGGGAAAATGTTTTAATCTTCTGTGATAGACCCTTGTAGTATCTTTCAGTTGGCAGGTCAGGGGAACTGCTGAGGCAGAGGTTGCATCTAAATAGTCATCAAAGAGGCAGAGGTTGCATTTAAATAGTCATCAAAGGTCTTATTTTCTATTAATTTTCCACTTGAATCCTTTTGGAAAAAAACCCTGAATATTAACAGAGTTTTCCAGGCTCATGTAGAAAGGTGGTGACAGAGACTTTGATGGAAGCTGTACATTTTTGCTCCCTGACTGCTCTGAGAGATTCATTTGACCACAGCCGGTAGCCCTGGAGTGATGCCTTTGCTTGTGATTTCAAAGCATGGAACTCATGGCTGTCTTACTGGAAATATTTTATTTTACTGTTGCAAGGCAGTATTTGGATAAATCCCTCTAAAAAATGTGCTATTTTGTGCTGTGGTGCTTTAAATATATCATATTGTCCTGAGTTCCCACTGGTTCCAGCGTTGTGATATGTGTGTAGACCAGCAGGAGCAGAGCAAGAGCAGTGACAAGAAGGTTAAAACAATCTTTGAAATCAGACAAAAAATCTAAAATACCTTACTTTTAAATTTAAGTAAGTGTTTAAAAGTGAGTACTGTGAGTACTAGGAGGAGAAAAAAAAAAAGAACAAAATTTAAAAGATTTAGGAAGATTAGTTATTGAAAAAAAAAAAAAGCCAACCACAACTAAATCATTAAAATAGAAGGCTAAATGTTTGAAAGAAGTGTGCTAAGACCTTGTAGTTAAATGGTTCATTTCCTGTTCCATTAAATCCTTCCTCCCTCAAGAGTAAGTGGCATTTGCAAAGTTCTGCCCTACAGGGATGTTCAGGTAATAAAGGAGAAAAGATCCAGAGGCAGGCAGAGAAAAGGTTTACAGGAGAATCCTCCAAAGCTGCTTTGCTCATTTACACATTTAAAAAGGTGGTTGGTTACTTTGCATTCACGACTCTGCACACGCACATAGAAAATACTGTATCAGAAAATATTTAGAACTGTTAAGAGTTTAAAAATTTGTTAGGCTAAATTTTATAGCCAAAAAAATATTTTGTTTGGCCCCAGAAGTTAAAAGAGCATCGTGGGGGTGCATTCTGTCTTCAGGATCTGAAGGGATGGCAACACACAGCTCTTTGCTGGCTCTGAGACTGAGGTTAAATATCTACTTTAAAAACATTTGTTGCTCTTACACTGCCCTTCTTCCGTGGCATCTGATTCCAAAGCATTTCGCTGAGTAGATTATTGCTGTTACTCCAGGGCAAATCCAGGGATGAGGGGCCATGTAGCTAAGGCAGATCCAAGAATACAAAAGGCTCCAATACACATGAGCATAAGAGAGCAAGTTCTACTTTACATCCCTTAGCCATCATGAAGACATCTCATTATAAACAAAAGCCAGGACATCACCAAAAGCAACACTGCTCACCCATGAGCCATTCATTATCCCATGTTAATGGTGTGGGTGGATCAATACTTTTTCCCTGCGGCGTTGTCTGGATCATTAATGAGATTTAGGGAGCTGAAGCTGAACTAAAACCAGTGAGGTATTATTGTCCAAAAGCAGCTAAAACCTGGCTGTAAGTTCTTGCATTAGGCATTAGAAGTCAACTTCTGGGCTTTAGCAGCCTTCTTGGAGCCCACGGATCAGCACCAGCAGCTTTCACACTTTGGTTGCCCTGTGTTCTGGTCGCCTGAAACTCTCAGTTGTGCCAGTGTTCCCAAGAGCCCTCCAGGACGTGTTGATAGCTGTGGATGGGAACGGAGATGTCCTTTTGCAGGGGCCTGGCCCCACAGCCCTCAGTGGGCTTTGGCTCAGGGACATTTGCACAAACATCGTGCACCAGTCACCCAGCTCCAAGGAGGGACTGTTAAACAGATCACATCGAGTTTCTCAAGGTTCCTGGATTCTCCAGTGTGTCAGAAAACAAACCTTGAGGCCTCTTATGTGAGCAATCACTGCGTCTGTGGAATGCGAAACATTTCCAATTTGAGAAGGAGAGCTTGTACTGCATATACTGTACAAACGCACACAAACACCATGTGGAAATAATATGTGCGTTTATGATGGAGATCTGTGCTCCCTTTATTATTTTAGGATTTCGTCTGGATTTGAAACAATTGTTAAGAGCATTAGCTTCAGTCTTTCATTACTGACATACTCATAATATTGACTTCACCTACTAAGGCAGCTGTACTCCTCCTTAGCAGATATCCCATTATTTTTAAACATACCAGTTGTTCATGCACAAATATGCAATATTTAGGAAGTTTAGTGGCCAAGCTGACATTCAGTGGTGCTCTTTAATATCTTCCAGTTCTTTTAACCTTTGACTGTTGAATTCGAATTTTTATTCACAGAAATTCATGCACTGGAATTCAGGAGGGGGAAATTGTCTGGTTTGTAAACTTCTTAGTCCTCTTCTTAGTTTCTGAGGCAATACTTCCAGTTTTGCAGTTTAGGTTCATATTTAGTGTAGTTCCAAATGTGCAGTTTTAATATCCTGGATGTCTCCCGTGCCTGATGGGAGTGGGGTTGTACAAGATGCTGCAGCTGAACAGGAGGTGAATTGACCATGCCCTCAAATCATGAAAAGGGGCCCTTACTGCATGTTTTCCCTATTTAAACACAAGGAGTTACTGATATATTTACCTAAACCTTACTAATATATGTAAGCAAAATTTATTTTCCAGGAAAATTGCACTACAGTTCTTTCGACTGGATTTTGATACGTCTTTGTGAAATGCTATCCCTAAAATGCAGTATTTCATGTCAGGTTGACTGTAACATTTCATTTGTTATGAGCTGAACTTTTTTCCTGCCTTTTTTCTTTCTTTTTTTTTTTTTTTTTTTTTTTTTTTTTTTTTTTTTTTTGGTCTCAAAATAGTTACTCTGAGTTTGTATTTCAGATTAGCTCGTCATAGTTTGTCAGTGAATGAAAAGAATCCGTTTCTTGCCCAGCAACAATAATTGCCTACTCCATAAAATACTGCAAGAATGGAATGTCAGGGCTTCTGTGATGAAAAACTTTTGGATTTTTTCCAACTATTGGAATTTTTTTCACACATGCAGTTGGGAACAGTGTGGGCTTTTAGACACAAAATCATCCTTAGTCTGTGCAGAGTGTAACACCCTCTTTCTGTTTCCTTCCCAAACTCACCTGGATGACGGGATATGGGAAAAGCAGAGATTTGATCCTGGATTTCCTACAGGAATGTGTGCAAAATAGGAGTGGCAGTGGAACCACAAGCTGTTTAAAAAGTACCATGAAGGATCCATGGGGGTCATAAATCTGATGTACACCTTCCATAATCCTGGAACACTGTATTCACCTAAAATCTCTACCTTTAGTGCTTGGAGAGCCTTGAGGATACTCAGTGCTCTTAATCGAGCACAGCTTCCCATCCACACACTGATCATTCATTACAGAAACTCCATACAAGGACTGGGGAGAAGGATGAAGCCCATTTTTAAGATGGGTTTATTTTTATCTTTTTTTTTTTTTTTTTGGGAAGAGATTATCATCCCATTTTTATATCTCCCACCAATGAAAGCTCAGAACGACTGAAATAGTACAGTCTGTTGGAGTGGATTCTTCCCCAGGAGACTGATTTTATTTTATTATTACTGAAGAGAGCAGGAATTTATTAAGCCTCAAAAAAGTGGAGGAATTGGAACTTTCCTGCCAAGGTAGACATATTCCCAAGCTTCTCCAGCCCCTCCTGAGAAGCTCTTTTACTGATTTTCCCGTGTAGGGGAGAGACACAATTTTGTCCATATTATCAGCTGACAAATAAAACAACCAAATTCAGACAGGGGGAGGAGAGGGTAAAACTTGCTTAAAAATATATTTAAAGATGTGAGCTTTCCTGTAGAGAAGTTTGTTTGGTGAGAAATAGATCTCTTGCTACAGGCTCCAATTTAAACTGGCTGACCTAGAAGGAAGAAAGTGCCTGGGAAAGAATGAAAAGCAAATAAATAAAAAGCAAGAAGCAAATAAAAAATAGGTTTTCTCATTCCCACTTTTCAAAACTCTGTGGGTAAGATGGGACTTTTGTGTCCTACCTCTCAGGGAGCCAGCAGCTTTATGTTTGTGCATACCATGGACACAACAGGAATCTATCACACGACCGAGTGTGTGCTCCTTGTTCCTTGCTGATGCATGGCAGTGACAGAAAAGTTAATTAAATCTGGCAGTTGGTGTTTGCCACTGGTTCAGAGAATGGAATTCTCCAAGGTTTGGTGGCCCTTGAGCAGATGGCACCTGTCCAGCCGTGTTTCCAGCCTCACCCACAGCTCACTCCTCCATCTCCACTTCTTGTGCTCCAGATTCCCATTATCCCCCTCCTCCTCTTTCTTTTCCTCCCTTTCCCACTTTCCCTATTCCTGATCACTCCAGCTCTTGCACTTGTCTCCCACAGTCCCTGCTGAAACAACATTCAGCTGCAGTGCTGCTGATGATGGTTATGAGGAAGGCAGAGCAAGATAAGCCGAGGCTGAGTGAAATATCCCCTCTTTGTGACACACAGGGTTGAGAGTTTGTTTGGCTTATAAAATGGGACAGTCTTGACCTTAAGGCAAACCAGAAGTTTCTTCCAGATTTGAAATACCTCAGAATTAAGGAATTTCCTCTTTCCTCTCTATCGGGATCTTCTGTTCTGTCAAAAGCCCTTAAGAGACTGTTCAGTCATGTTAAGATCTCATGAATTTTTAAGTTTTATGTCTGTCAGAGCAGATGGGCACTGGCATCACTTGGCACTGCAGTCAAGAGTTTGGCAGGCATTACCACACCTGCACTGTCTTTAAATTGCCTTTCTTGGGTGTGGTGACAGAGGAATTGAGATCTGGGGAGAGGTTCACTGGGAGCTGCAGGGTTTTTCAGCCAAGTGCCACTAACCCACTACCAGGGAGCCACCGCGCCATGGCCACCTCTGAACAAGCTGGATCAGGGATGTCTGTCTGATCCGCAGTCATGCCTTTGAGCTGCGGGGCTCTGCAGAGTTCACAGAGTCTACAGCTGAATAGAAAGGCTGATTAGCATCCTACCCGTTGGGCCACCTCATTTCCATCTGTGCAGTGAGGGGAGAGCTACTGAGGCAGTAACAAACATGCAGATGTGGCAGTCACAGCACAAAGAGGGGAACAGGAGTTCTGTGTTTCTTCAGTGACTCCCTTTTCAACCAAGAGGAGGCTGCTTATGCACTGGAAGCTTGTAGAAGTTGGGAACTCAGTTCTCTTATCTGAAGTTTCATTAAGTCTCATGGTTTTGTTTGTCTGGATGAGCAGAAGTGAGAGATCACGAGCAGGGGATATCTGTAACCACGACTGGCTTTGCTGTGGCTTCAGGGGGTGCCATAAGGCCAGTGGTGACACTAATCTCCAAGGCAGAGGGAACTGCCTTCCCTCTCTGCATTCCTGTTACACCAGGCCTGTGAGGTGTCACCTCTTTGAAGGACTGACCTGTGCACTCGAGCACAGAGAAAATTTTCCCTCCAGTCCTGTTTCTTAGGAAGTTTTGGTTCTCTGCCCAGCGGTTATAACCGTGCCATATAAAAACAGAAACAAAAGGGAGTTGATATCAATTGTTGCTTGAGGTTTCAGTGACCCTCCACCTCCCTACAACTGAGCAGTGGCTGATACATAGAAGTTTGGAAGTTAGGCAACCTTCTAGCAGAATAAATATATAAGACTATGTTCAGGAAGGTGGTGCAGCAGCATACATGCATCCTACCTTGAAGCTGAGATGGGAAATGAAATTGCAAAATCTACTCAGCTCCAGAATTTCTTTTTTCATCCTCTCTGCAGCCTCAAGCCAGAAAAAAAAACCTTTTCCCTTCCAAAAGTGATGTAAAATAAAAGACTGGAGATAATAAACCTCAGTCTCTTATTAGCACAAATACTTGAAAATGACCAGGAGTGTGACTAGAAGTCAAAGTAACTTGAAGGAAGAAGTCTTGACAATTATGTGAAAGGAGAATCAAATGATCAGGGAACACTGATTTTTCAAGGACAGTTTGGTGTCCTGACAGAAGCAGAAGCTTCATTCCAGTAGTGGCTCCTTTATGCAGGGTGATACAATAGAAGAGAATGAGGATGCACATGGAAGATCCTGTGATCCAGCAGATCAGCAGATGGCAAAATAGTGTTGAGTTTTTGTAATTGAACTTGTTAATTGTCTAAAAAGCCTTTAATTTTTCAGCTACTACAAAATAATCCAAGCAGTATTTTTGTTTGCTGGGAAGAAGGTAAGAGGTTGCTGTAAATCTTAGCTCATTTTTGGAAGATATCACTGAAGTAGTGATGGGACCAAACTGGATTTTCATATCTTCCCTACTCCCAAAATGAAGGGTGGTTTTGTTTCGGTGTGTCTGCTCAGATTTGAACCTATTTAGAACCCACAGTGGGATGATGATGATGATGATGATGATGATAATAATAATAATAATAATAATAATAATAATAATAATAATAATAATTTTTTTTAAAAATTCACCCACGGGCCTCTTTTTGCTTGCTTTTTGGATGCTGTCCAAAATGGCGGAGCCCTACAGGGCCAGACTGCCTCCAAATGAACTTACAAACTTTCAGCTGTTGGGGCTGAATATTGACTCAGTTGTTCATGGGATGCTTATGCTGACAGACCCAAAATTCTGTCTCAGACCTGAACCTCTGAATGTCAACCTAATCTTGCTCCAGATAAAAACTGGCATATTATGCTTTTTGGCCCATTTTTAACCTTTTAAAATCCTGTTTCATTTGCAATGTAATGGTGTCACAGGCTTTCACTTAGCAAAGACATATAGAAATGCATCTCAGCTGCATTAATTTGAAAACTTTTTCAAACAGACCCTTATATTCAGGTTTTGGTATTTGTGTTATCTGATCTGTGTTCTTGATGAACCCCTTGTGAAAAATGGGGCATGAAAATGATAGGTAGGAGGTGGTACCTGCGCTTGTCCTTGGCTCGAGGTAATAAGGGAGCCCACAAGACCTTCGCTGTGATTTCACTGTAAACACCAGAAATTAATTCTGGTTTGGGTGCGGGTGTGTGTCTTTCTCTGCCTTTCCCCCATCACCCCCCTTCCTTCCAGCTCCGCAAAAGGAAGTATCGGGATGAGCGTTGCTGCAGAGGCTGTTCAGACTTGCCCAAAACATCTGTGCCGGCGCAGGCACTCCTGCCCACACAACCTCTGGGACACCGGCACCCCTCGAGCTGTGACCTAACCCCATCCTTCTCCTGCTCTTTGCTGGGCTGCCCTTCCAGGATCTCCAACCCCATGGGCAGGATGGAGACTGGGAAGCCACAGCCCAGGATCTAATCCCAGCTCATGGCTGTGGGGATGCAGCAAACTCACTGTCAGCATAAGCATCCTTTGCCCACGACATGGATTTTTAATGTCTCTACACGACCTAGCACAAAAGAAGCAAAATCCACATAATTGAAGTATGAATGTAGTGGCTCTATATGGAGAAAACTGCTTTCTCATGGTGGCTGGCTAGGGAGTTTATAGCCCATGACCAGAACCACCTTTTCTTATAGAGCTGATGCCTCCCAGATAATTAATATCATTTTCAAAAGTTGCCTTTATTTGTTGTACATGTTCCTAAAACTCCTGACGGAGACCCTATAATTTCAGGAATTAGCCCAGACGTGCAGTAAGATTTAATGCTTCTGTTACTGATTTATGGACCAAAACTTCTGTCACTGGCAGTCTTTGGGAGAAGAGATTTGGATGTGTACACAATTACTCAGTGTTGCTATGCTCTCTCATTATTAGTTTGTGGGTGGTATTTTGTTATACGTAACATTTCTTTTTCTAGATCTGGGAGTGCAGGACATTGGACTGGTTTTGCTGGTAAAATCAGACATAGCTGTGGTATTAGGAATTATTGTGGACACAGTTAAGTCTTGTTGTAGCCGTACTTGCTGCAATACACAGCTGCGACTGCTGCACACCACAGAGGGTGAACAAAAACGGCCTTTTCTTAAAATGAGTGTGGAGAGACTCCCATAGGAAATGTTTTTGTTTTGTTTTTTGAGATCTGTGTGTGGCATAGGAAAGGAATGGGTGGAAGAATGATAACAAGAGAGAGCATGTCTGTGAGAGAGATAAGATTGAAAAGGGCTGGTAAGCAAAATGCTCAAAGTTGAGCCCATGTTTGCAAAATCGTGCAGCCTTTAGAAAAGCTGATGCTCATTTGGTTGTGGAACTGGTACTGAGGTCCTGGAAAATCCAGCCTTCCAAATTAGCAAGATAAGAATTTGTGTTCAAAAATCCTTTGATAAGGATTCTTCTTTCTCTGTGTTAAAAGCCATGAAAACAAAGACAGTCTTGCTTAGCAGATTTTGGGGGATTTCATTTCCTTTTATTAAGAAACAAATTCTGACTGTTTTTTTCCCAGTGATTTATACATGAGCCCCCATCTTGTGTGTTCCCTCCAAAACATTTCAACGGCTCTGGCAGCAAAAGGAATTCAGATGCTCTGCCTGCAGAGAGCTTCTTTTCCTTTAAATCCCAGAAAAAAAAAAAAAAGTGTGGCAGTGACCAGTTGAATGGCTTTTGAACTACGATATATACATATGTGTGATTTTTATGCATATATGTGTTCATTAAATATATATTTGCATGTGCTTTAAGACTGACTGGGCATCCGCCCCTGGGCTCTGCTTTCTATGATTAACCTGATTAGCATTGCAATTATAAATACCTGGTAAACGTCTGCCTTTGATCTAACCCACCTGTCACTCAACAGTCTTTTAAACTCCAGGTTTCCTCTCTCTTTCTTGACATTTGTCATTGTCTTCCCTCTGAATACCCTCCTTGCAGCTCTCAAAAGCTGGCCCAAAAGCACCAGGAGGGGAGATTGGAGTATCAAGTACCACGCTCCAGGCTCAGAGGCAGCTGCCATGTTCTAAAAGGTCTCTTTATTCTTTGCAGCCACGGCTTTGCCCAAATAACAAATATTCACTTCCCAGCCCCTTTATCTTCCATGGAAAAAAAAAAAATCGCCCTAGAATAACAATAAGTTCTTCCCCCTTTCCAGCCTAGCCAGTGTACATTAATACACCTTGTAATTGCTTGTCTCTATCGGTTTTAGTCCTTTGCCCTTTTCTGCTCCTTCTTTTTGTACTTCAGCTTCATCATTGATCCTATTCACTCTATTCCCAGCGCTGAAATCCAAGTCCCAGATGCCAGCAAGGAATACTCAGCCATTCATGACAAATTGAATGGCTCAATTTAAAGGGGAAGATAGCACCTCATCTACTGTTACTATTCACAGTAATCTCCATTGCCCGTTCACAGGAGAGAGCGGCGAGTCCTGAGTTCAGGGACAGACTATGCCCATCATCTCTGCCTTGAAAGGACTCGAAGGAGAGTTGTACATGACAGGGAGTCGCCTTTCTGCCTTTGAAGGTTTTTATGCATTCACATCAAGACAATGGTCAACACTACTAAGAGCCCAGGAATGCTGTGCCGTTCACCCGCGCCCTGGCGCGGTCCCAACCCGCTTGCAGGAACACGCCAAAAAATAAGTCAAGGAGGCTGAAATAAGGCCAGATCCTCAGCTGGGAGGAACGGGCTGTCAGCATAAATACTTCTCCTATGGGGTCAATGAGGATTCAGGGGGAAAAAAACCAAACTTCAGTACTTTAGCAAATGCTGCACCAAGGATGGCCTCGTCAGATGTAAATGCTCGTCCCACTGGCCTCCAGGTAGCTCCTGGTGGACTCTCCCTTTGGAATCTGGGCTACAGAAAGCAGCCACACAGGGAATAAGAGCTGCCAGTGCTGCCTCATTTATACCTGTGGTGCCAAAGTGTCCTCAGCTGGTCAAAATTATTTGTCAACATTTGCTATGATCTGAAAATGGACCTCTCAGCTGAACATGGGTGTTCACAGGAAAGAGCCTGTGTTCCTTGAAAACTTTTTTTTTTTTTTTTAAATTTTTCATGAGGTAACTGAAAATGCCAAAATTTTCTCTGGAAACTGAAAAAAATCTTTTTATTGGTAAATTTTGTCCACAATGATATAACTGTGGCTTTTCTCCACTGAAAATTTCTTCTAGCAGAATTTAACTGTATACTTTTCAGTCGACATGATTCAATCTTTTTTCTTGTTAAAAAAGTTTAGGACTTTTTTCCCCATGTATCATTTGTCCAGCTTCATAACCCAAATAATTATAATACAGAATTTGGTTTTGGTTTTTTTTTTTCCCTGTTAACTTCATTAGCCATAGCACAGAGGACCATAACTCCCCATTTGCACACACTGTCAGCAACATGACTATGCTACATTGCCAGAAAGTGGGCACAGAGTGGAGATAAAATTATATTGGTTACAAATAGCAGTGCAGCACATTGATTTCCTGAGCTGCAAACAGTTGCAAGAACCACTCCAGTTTGATGTGCTTTGTGGTGGAATTATTCCCACTGGAGAAGGTTATGTCTTGGTGGGGTGAATTCCAGCCTTTCTCCAGAACCAGCTGTCTACAACAGTCCAGCCCACAGATGTTTTGTTCTGCTGAGGAATATTAGGGAGAATGGAAATCAGTTCCAGATCATATCCTTGTTTTCCAGGTGAAAATTTTTCCTTTTTTTTGGCTACCTGATATTTTCCCTTACATTTCCCAAAAGAAGAACAAATTATTAGAAGCCCCATCTGGCTGCCAGTTGTCTGCTCACAGCTCCCTCTCAGTTCTGGTTGTTGCAAGATGCAACGAAGCAACTGAGTCACAGTGCAGAAATAAAAGCTAATGCAGACCAGGGCTCTCCAGTAGGATATTCCCATGAAAGTTCAGCTCCCAGGGCTGCAGAGCTCCAGCCAGCTGAGTCTGGACTAACCTCGGAGGCTTGGAGAGCCTCAGCTTTCTGGTCTTGCCTTTCTGAATGAGAACATTTGCTTTAAAATGAGACTTTGAAGTATAGTGAAAGATTTCATGTTGCTAAGTCCATGCAGAATCATCAGGGAACCATGGAGAAGATTGACAACCAACCAGTGAAAGGAGGAAAGGCTGTTTTCCCTAGAGATTTCTTGTAGGTCTTGGCTTCTGCTGAGCTAAACACAACATGGAAATAGTCTCTGTCAAACGACTTTCCTATCTCCAGCCAAAATCAGGAAAGGATATTTTGTGAGAAAAATATATAAACATATATTAACTAAGCTTTTGTAAATGTTCAGGATATTGGCTTTTGGATTTCAACCAGTTTCTGCTTCCTCCATACCAGTCTTATCCTCTACATCTCAGCACGGTTGTTGTGTTTTGTGTAAGGATATCATGTGAAATATCAGCTAGAGATGTATGGGTCCATATAGATCTCGTTGTTGCAAGCCTTAATTAGGTCTGGATGAGAAATCACAGAATTACAGCACTCTGGTCAAAAACGTTGCTGTCTTGTTATTTTTTCTTGTTTTCAGGCTTTTGGGGTTGATACACACTGCTCACATTTGATGGCATTATTCTACCAGGGTGAGGGCTGGAAATGTATTTATTTGTTTGTTGCAGCCATAGCTAAGATTTTAAAGTAACCTCCTATCTCTCTTCAGTCAGAATAAAACCCTGAGATAAAATTGCCTCTGGTGTATTAGCAGCTAGCCTGAGGCTCAACATTTTAGTTTTTGCTTAATACAAAACCTCCACTTTTTCTTGAAATCCTCATTTTTTCCAACTCTTAGTTCAAAACTGAGATTGAAATAATTAAGTTCCCTTGGACTGGGTGACCTGTTCTTCCCATCTGAAAAGCAGAGACTGTGAGCCAAAACATTTAAATGGAATTAGAGAAGATGTTCCTCACTTTAAGCCTCGTTTCATTGTTGCAGCTCTGTGAGAAAGGGGAGGAGAGCACCTGCCTTTTGAAGGACATGACCAATTTTCTTTTGATCTGTTTTTAACACAAAACTTGGTCTAAAGGCCATCCTCAGGCATCACAGATGTGGCCGGCAAAATGCTGCTTCAAAGGGTGGAGAAGATAGAGTTAGAGCATTGCTTCGTCTCTCTGTGCAGGAGTGGTTTGCTAAAACTCACTTCATGACATCTTTAAATTAAATATACATACAAAGAAAGGATTATTTAGCAAGGTAATTGAGGCTTTTTCTTGTGGGTAATTCCTGCATGTGCTTTCTGTTTAGCTCTTTTTGCACTTTGAACAGAGTTTCCTTGATTCTTGAATATAGGGCCTGGAAAGACTCTTTTAATTAAAGAAGGCCTTCCCAAAACACCTGGCACAGCCCTTGCACTGAACCTATTGACACGTGGTGGGAATGATGCTTGTCTTTAGGATAACCAGTTTGATGGAGAGAGTCTGACTGATGGAGGGTCCAAAGCTTCCCTGCGTATCTGCTCTAATTTGGTCATAGATAGGGCATTAATATGCATCTCTGTAGGTAAATCTAGCATTAAGATGAGCTACCTTTGTCCCTAAATAAAGCTGCTCATATTACAGTGCTGCTAAGCCACCAAGGCTTTCCCCTTCCCTGAGAAGATCATGGGTACCTGAAAGATTCCTCTAATGCAAGTACTGAAAGACAATCCAAACATAAAAGCATTAGGAAGAATTCCCATCCTTTATAACAAAACCCTTCTTCCAGCCCCATAGTTGAAGGGATAGCACTGTCCCACTTCCACAGCCAGCTTTGTCTCCAATCACCAGGATTACTTTTGTTAGAAGTATTTTCGTCTCGCCTTCTGAAGTGGCCTGAATGTGGACTGAAACAGCAGCTTGGAATATTTCAACTTCAGAAAATTCTGCCATTTCTCACCTGCCAAATCTCCCCTGTGACTGCTGCGATGCTGTTTGGCACCGTGGGCGGCTCTAGTGACTCCTAATGGGTGGCGTTCATTAGGCCCTGGGAGCTGCAGAGAGCTGCCTTTACACACTGGCCCTTTGTAGGGCAAAAGCCAGCGGCTCAGCTGGTGCCTGCGGAATTAGGAACAATTAGAAAAGCTTTAATTGAAGTTAACAGAGCCACCTAAACTTACCACATTTGAGGAGGCAGCACAGGCTGGGCAGCACCCGCAGCTAACAGGACTCAGTGGCTGATTATGACTCACGGGCAGAGTGGGAAAATAGCAAATTTTTTGAACAATATCCCTTTTTGTGCTGCAAGCAGGTCAAATGTTGTCCCATTTTTACGACCCAGCAGGGAGATAGAGTTTAGGAGCACACAAAAGCCCTAGCAAAGGAGTTAGGTTTGAGGTCACATTTTCATAGCCACGTTATTGGACTGTACCTCTGAAAGACAAAAGAGAAGGTGATGTCCCAGCATGTAGTTGTTGCTTAATGATTGTGCTGTCGGTCTGGGGAGGGCGGAGTGGCAGGTTGCTTAACAGTCTTACATTTTCCCATGGTATAACACTGGTGATATAGTTGGCTATAATTAAAGGGTTATATAAATAAGCCATTGGGAAACAAATTAATTTATTTCCTTGGTGGGGCTAGTTATGTAATTTGGGGCTTGCACGTTGATCTACTTTCTCTTTGAAGCACTCAGCCCCCTCCCCCCACCAAACGTGGTCCTCCTCTCCCAGTTGTTTTAAAATAATTTCAAAACATGTCAAGGAATGCAGATGTGAAATGTGCTGCAGCTTGAACTTCCTTGAAGCAGCAATGCCCTTAATGAGAAAAAGCTGGAGAGCAGAGTGAGGCCTGGCTTGTAAAACAGTTTTATGGCATGTTTATTACAAAAGGGCCTGGAATGGACAGAGCAGGGGTGCACAGAGGTGTTGGTGCCACTGGGCCACACTCGACAGCAGCCCCCACCCACTGCCCCCACTTTAGCAGGGAGTGGGAGAATCCATCACCTGGATCTCATTCGGGGCAGCTTCATTGGCTTTGGGGATACTCAACCTTTTCGTATTTACTGAGGATCTGGCCCAGTCCTGGGGATGGCAAAAGGAAAGATGGGCTGCTTCCTACCCCGAGCAGAGAAATTGATCTTCTCCTAGGAAATAATAAAATGTCATTAAAAGTTCCATTTTAAAAACTAGAGTGTAACCCTACATTTTCCTATTATGCCTGTATTTCGTTTATGAGCTTCTAAGTAGCATCGTTAAGCTACTCTCCATTCTCTTGCCATATTTAATCATGTAAATTTTTTTCCATTCTCTTCCCTAGAAATGCGGGCCTCAAGCAGTAGAAAATTTTAAACAAATTCCAAAACATAAATTTTGCATATGAAGCTGTAGTACAGAAAATAAACAATTTCCACAAAGGCTATATGTGCTAATACTAGTTTTCTGTAATAGGCATCACTTTGGCTTCACAAGAAAAAAAGGCAAAAAGAAAAAGAAAAAAAAAAAAGAGGGAAAAGTAGCATTTAAAATCTTGACATAAAGACCTTTGCTACACTTCAGACAGCTCCTCCAGGCTCCAACTGGGAGATTCAAACAAGCTTCACCATCCGAAGGGAAGTTTAAATCTGTGAGATATTTGGTGCTGAAGAAAAGGCATAAAGCATTAAATTAGTTATGAAACATACCTCTCCTCCTCTGATATAAATGCCCAGCTATAAAAATTCTTAGCCCTAATCTCTTGGACTTGCCACAGTGGAAGACCCTGCTTGACAGAGGGGGAAAGGCAGTGCTGCTTTGCTTTGGTTTAGATTTTAAGATTTCTAGTCTCAGGATAATTCTAAGTCCTAGCTGGCTACAATAATTTCCTTTTAAACTTTTGCTTAATGTAGTGCAGTAACTTCACAGCATGTGCCTCGGGAATGAACATCAACCAAAAGTGCTGATGGTGTTTATCTTACACTACAGGGAAGCCACTGATCAAAGCAATGCGTATTTTAATCAGAACCCTTCCCAAAGTAGCAGCCTCCACTGCCAGCGCAGTGCCAGTGTGTCTGTGCTAACTCTGCAGAAAGAATAAAGGAGAACAATTAGTAACAGTCTGGAGGCAAATTTGAAGCCATCCAGCAGAGCTTCACATCACCAAAGTGGCTATCAAGTGGAAGACTTGGATAAAGCTGGGCTGGAGCCCAGGCTGTGTTTGCCTCTGGTGGATTCTGAAGGGAGCGAGACCCATCACTTGCTCGTAGAGTATCTGTCATTTTAGTAATTTGGAGGTTAATGGCTTTGATTTTCAAATTCTAATCACAGACTGCAAAGAAGAGGAAGTTATTGTGAATTCATGAACAGGACCCTGCGGTGGGTTGGGCTTTTCTCTGGGGGTTTGGTTGCTGTTGTGGGAGCTCTTGACTGTCTACAGCCAGCACTGGATTCTGTGTTCACAGGGTAAGAGGCACAAAGGTTCAACTCCTGATTCTCCCCTGACTTTGTTGAAGAGCCAGGCACGCACCTTCGATGCCTCAGCTTGCTCGTGTCCAGAAATTGCCTTGACAAACTTCTCTAGTAATGAAGCCTTTGGCTCATTCAGCCCAGTCCTCTCCTCAAGCTGAGCCTAAGGAGCCCTGCTGTTTCCTTGATGAGGTTTCCAAAGCTGTAATGGGAATATGCAGAAAACAGGGAACGTTAAGGCTGACGTGAGTGGATTAACAAGTTTTTAGGCATTTATGGGGTTGAGATTGGGACTTGTAAGTTTAGAAATGGTGGTTTCCTGTAGAAATCACTCACAAATTTGGACAAATCGCTTAAACTTGCTGTCCTTACTGCTCAAAATTACCTAAACATCCGCATTAATCCATTTATCTTAAAGAAATTTAACTTTAATCATACTTAACTTCAATCACACACTCGTGTCCCAATTATGTTAATAGCGCTCAAGTATATACTTGAGTGTCTCGCTGACTGATGTTCTTCTGAATTGCAGCTGCAGTTCTGTGTCTGCCATTTCCAGGGATGTAGATTTCTCCCCCTGAAGGAGGAGAGCAAGCTAATGCGGCTGACTAGGAACAACAGGACTACTCACGTTTGTTTAATCTTGGTCAGAACTTTCAAGAAACTGGCCGTGTCTTGACAGCCAAGGACACCACTTTTCCTCTTTTTAATTTTTTTTTTTTAAGATTTTGTACAGAAAATTATTTTTCAAGAAGTCACAAAGTTATTTATTTTAAAAAAAATTACTGGGAAACAGATTCTGGATCTTCAGGTGAACAAATGAAATGCCCTTTAAGTTACTGCTTCAAAGAAAAAAAAAAGTCTTGAAATATTAATCTTTGGCTCTTTATTTGCATTCTTGAGACTTAAAATGACTTTAAAGTTTTAGTTGAAAAATCTGGAAAATAAAACTGCCCTTGGTCTTATGGGTCAGGTTTCATCAGAGCCTCAATCTGGCTGCTGACTCTTGAACCCCTGAAGATGCTGCTGCGCTTGTACTCGGCGTGACTCTTCCCTTAGAAGAAGAGTAGCATTGTAAGTCTTGTAAGGGATGTGTTTTTCTACTGGCTGTGGAGAATCTGCTCACAAAGGGAGGGCCAAAACTATTTTGAGCAAGGTTCTATTAGTTTACATAGCTGATTTAAACTCGAGGCCCTGTTTTTTCGTGGAAATAGTATCCACTATCCATCACAACAGCCCATCTAAGCCGAGGGCTAAATCACCCCTTTGGCAGCCATTTTGTAAAAGCTCAGCCTTACAATAAGGTGAGAAAATAAACTGAAGAGCCTTTGAGGAAATTTTTGAGGATTGTATGCAAACTCAATATCTTTATTATGTCTTGCTGCAGCTGACTGGGTTTCTGGTTTTATGTGTCTGTTGAAACAGCATCATGAGTTAAGCTGCTCACGACTCCTGGGTATCACAGATGAGGACCCTGCTGGGGCACTGAGCAGCACAAAATCTGAACTTTTGATCTTAATGGCCTTTGAAATGAGGTGGTTTTTAAATCCACAGCAAGTCCTGCACACCTTTTAGCTATGGGCAGATGTGGCAGTGACGCAGGTGAGCCGTTGTCTTCCTAAGAGGTAATTCTCATGTGCATTTTCTTGTGCAGGCAGCAAGAGAAGATGCATCCTCAGGAAATCACAAACCTTGCAGGATGTGTTGTTTTCCATCAGCAGTAAGCAGCACTGCCTGTGTGCAGTGCAGGGAGAACAGAACTGAAACAAGAAGAAAAGTTGCAGAAGCAAAGCGGCCTCTAAAGCTCCTTTTAAACATGCAGCACAGGAGGGAACAAGGGGACAGAGATTATGATGAAACCTTTTGCTCCCGGTAGTGTTTGGCATTCCTTAATAAGTCCTGATGGCTTTGATTTCCTCTCCTCTGTTGCAGCATCAAAGAGTAAGTAGGCTGAATGTTATCCAATTTGGTCCATATTTGAATACCATCCTTTTTAACATTCTTTTCTCCCTTCCTTCCTGCCTCCCTTACTTGGATAATGCTTTGCTTTCAGATGTTGCACCAACACAGTGCTGTCCACATCTGGATATGCCACAGGGGAGATGAGCTCAGCGCCCAGTGAACTTTGTTGCTGCAGAGAACCTGGCAGAACCCATCCCACCTTGTAGCTTACACCTTCCTGTGGCAGGGCCAGGTAAAGGACAAGGACCCAGATCTTCAGACAGGTCTGGTGGTTCTCAACACTGCAATGTTTTGAAATCAATTTCCCAGCTGTGGTGAGTCCTGCAAATCCGAAATGACCTTTGTTCTTTATTTCCTTGAATATACTACAGGTCTTCTCTCTCTGTTTCCTCGAACCTTTCAAAAGTTCCAGCCTGTCCACACTTGTTTTTTACTATAGAGTGCCCAGAAAATATAGATGCCCTAAGTAAGTAGGGAAATTTTCTCATTTCTTATCAGGCATGTTCTCCAGTGATATGTTTTGGTATATTTTCAATTTTGCGTTGTGTTTCCAGGAGAATCCCACACCAACTAAAACATCAATATATTTAAAACACAACTAATGAGCTTTCTTTGTCCTCTGCCTCATGCTGGAAAATCCCACCTGATCCCTACTTAACAAATTTATTTATTAAAAGCGTAACTAATAGCCTCCCTTTGTCCTTTTCTCCCAGCGGCAGAATCCCACCTGATCCCAAATTATCACATTGATTTATTTAAAATTAGAACATATGCATTGCATAGTTTCTTTATCATGCCTGCCTCAGACATATGTTCCAATGAAGGGCCGACTTTTACCCCTCACAGATTAAATACTTTTAGAGAAAAGCAATTGTTTAAAATGCCACTTTGTCCCCCCGTGGTGTTCAGCTATCTGTGTGTTCTTACTGTTGAGGTCAATATGAAATCACTTGGTAGCATCTCAGAGGTTGGGCCTTACAGATCCATTCCAAGAAACCATCATCCGACTGGTGGGAGTGGATCTTTGCAGGTCACTGTTCAAAAGTCTCACGCATCCTGTGTTTTTGGTAGACAATGGATTTTGCTCTGAAGCACTGCCAGGCACCAGTGGTGTTCCTGCCTGACACAGAATATACAGCCAGAACAGGGGAGCAGAGCAGGACTTGCATGCCAGGCTGATTTGCCTCTCATTTGCAGCTTGTTTTAGCTCAGTTTGGAAGTGTGTGCACAAATAGCAAGAGCTCAGAAACACCACCCATCACCAAGATCTGTCCTTGGGCTTGCAGTGATGTAAATGCATCCTGGCATGTAAACATCGACGTATCCTTGGCCCTGTTGCCTGCAGTGCTCCACAAAAACAAGCAGTGGGTCACTCACTGCAGACAAAGCCCTCAGAGAGAGGAACTGAGGAATAACGGGCTGGTTTGGATGAAGCAAGAGAGAATGACGCGGTCTCTGGCAAGAAAAACATGTGCTTACAGGTTATGTGATTTTCTCGCAGCAAAAGGAACATCAGGGAAACATCTCAGTCCTTGTGCCAGCCAGACAACCTCCTTAGAGCACAGGATGAGGCAGCAGGGCCCATCCCAAGCTGGTAGAGCACTCCAACACACATCCCCTTTTCCCTCCGAGCCATCCCTGAAGCCTCGCTATTCCTCTGGTCAATAAAAAAGACAATCAGACTGAATTCCAAAGGAAAGGAAGCACCCAGAGGTTGCTTGTCCCTTCTCCCAGAGGCCCTGCTCCCAAGACTGGCACAGTAACCCTACAAGGGTACCCTGGTAACCCAGCAAGTTCTTGAAGTTCTCTCCGAGCAGTGCAGTGCATGCCCAGCACACCAGAGCAGTGCACAGCTTGAGAATGACACCCAGCACATCTGCAAAGAGAAGTTTGAATCAGTGTCTGCAACAAAGGTCCCGAGGTGTCAGCCTGCCCTACAGGAATGCTCTTGAACTTTGAGATGTCAGCCCATGTTAAAGCACTTTGGTGTTTCCCAAGGAGGGACGGTGCTCTCTCTAGGGCAGCAGTAATCTGCTTTTGTCTTCCAGCCCCTCATTCGGGTTCCCAGAACAAAGCTATATCATGTCTCGCTTCATGACTTAATTGAGTGGTAAGCCCTTTATTTCTCTTGGCCAAAATCTTCTCTGGCTACCATCCTAATAGTGAGAGGTCCTAGTTGATGCTATCCATTTTCTATACGTCTCCCTTTCAGCCTCCTAGAGCCTCACAGGTTTATTTCTTTAACATGTAGTCCTGTAGGCAGTTGTGTCTGTGAACAAGAGTACAGCTACACGCATCAGAAAAATGCCCCAGTTTAAAAACAAATTATTGAAAGGGAAAAAAGGGAGTTAAATGGCTTATTTAAAATCTGCCACATTTCTTAGCACAGTTTGGAGCAGACATGGCACTTCATTCTAATTCCAAGCATGAGAAGAGTGGCATCCAGCTGCTCATCCTTTAAAATGTATTTTTCCTACTCCCTCCCTACAATGTGCACACGTCATAGATCAGATAGGAGAGAAATGGGAAGTTCCTCTCCTCATACGGGAATTCAGACACCTGAATTCCCATCACATTTGTCTTCCAATGCAGGGCTTTGCCTCCCCGCAAGGCTCCTGGCCAGCCCTCCTAGAGGGCAGCTTTTTTCTCATGAAGTTATCCCACAGTGAGCCAACTGGGAGACCTGGGAGCCCCGGATCCACGGCT
This sequence comes from Chamaea fasciata, assembly GCF_029207755.1. Classification (NCBI taxonomy): domain Eukaryota; kingdom Metazoa; phylum Chordata; class Aves; order Passeriformes; family Sylviidae; genus Chamaea; species Chamaea fasciata. Next base: position 6,154,446 of record NW_027094088.1, on the reverse strand, counting down.
TCCTTGCCTCAGGGCTTCAAACCCACAGCTCGTGGGCTGGGTTAGGATGGGTTCTTTCCCAGCTCCAACTTGAGTGGTGCCATTGTGCTGAAAGAAATGATTACAGCTGAAAGGGGAACGTAATCATGGGTGATGAGGGATGCTGTCTGGGAAAGGAGGTGCAGGAGACACCTTGTTTTTGTTTCTTCCCTCAGACTTGTTTCCATATTTTGTCTAAAGATGATTGCATTTGAAACTCATAATTATTTTCTGGAGAAGGGATCTTTCCTCTCCAGGCAGTTAGAGTCATTCTCAGGTTCCCTTCTGTAAGACACCTCTTTCTTCCTCTAGAGCCCAAAGACTTCAGGAAGATCACAGGCGCCACCAACAAACACCCACACTTGTGTGTGTCCAAGACACTTCTTGGGTGTTTGAATTCCCATTCCAGCCCCTGGGTGTGGGATACTTGTCTGCCATTTTTACCTAACAAAGGATAGGTTACTGTTGATTAAAAAAAAAAAAAATCCAAAAGTATGAAAAAGACCTTTCCTATTAAAATTTTTGTTTCATTGGTCATGCCTTCTTACCTTCCATGGTTGTATTTATCTCACAGAAGTGAATTACACAGAAGATGCTAAAGGAAATGCACGACTGCCAAGCCAGTTACTCCACATATTATCTTATTAATCTTAATTGACATTTCCTTGTTTGTCTTTTCTAATTTTCCATGCTGCAGATTGGCACAGTCCTTTTTTCTCAGTTCCAGGTGATGAGTCCAGAGAAAGGCACTGTCTGTTATCCAACAAACCACATCTTAGTGGAAGATTGCTCAGAAGGTATTTGATACTATAATATCAGAGAGAAAGTATCCAAATGAAACCATAAGTAATAACCAGTAGCTTTAAAGTCCTGAAACCTTGAATTTCTTCTCACCTTTTCTTCTGGCAGCTCAGCTCCATGAGTGTGATGCTTTTATCAGGAATCAGTTCTTTAAGACTAACCTCTGTTTTCAGCCACTGTCAGTCTTTGATGCACAGCAGGAAATTGTATCCCTCCCCTCTTGGCAGTCCATCTGTGTGATAATGCAAATCTCATGGACAAAATCTCTACCCAGATTTTCACAAGAAATACAAAATTTTTTCTTGTGGAGTTCAACCTCCCTAGAAATCAAAGAAAACCCATTTTTCAGCCCATTTATTTAACCCCAACAGTCCTGCCACAGTGATATAGGAAATTCACAACTGCATTCCCATCCCTCAAAGCTTATTCTCTGTGAGACTTCAATTCCAGAAACTGAAATTTCCCAAAAGCCTGGAGACATTTGGAAGGAGTTCACCTGTGCTGAACAAATCCTTTGTGTTACCACACCAGCAGTGATGAAAGCACGTAGGCAAAGCAGTGCTTAGTAAATTACTGTTGTACAGATTACCTGGTTTGGTTCCACCATGTTTGAGCAGGCAGCACGTTCTTCTTGTCTCGGGAAGACCCAGAAAGAAAGGCTGCTAATACTTTCTTTGAGCTCCATGAAAATTTTTGGAGCATGAAGTATGCTCTCCTGTGCAGTCATTTAACACTGTTCCAAACTGCTGCACCTGAGTGCCACGGGTGAAAATAAATTTCACACACCTACTTTGTGCATCTTCCAAGCCCACAAAAATGCCAGCTTCTTTTAATAAACTGATGATACTTGGAAGCAGGTGTTTCAGAGCTGAGAAAGATACCTTTGGGAAACAAACCACGAGATTTACTTGGTAACAGTTTGCTTCGATGGAACCTTTGTGATCTCTGTTCAAGGTTTGCCTTCCAAGTCACTTTTCTCTTTCACATGCATTTCTTCTACTGCACAGGTGCCTGTGTGAGCTCTGTCGCTGGGTATTGGAGTGCTTAACCCTATTTTTAGGATATCTCCTCATTTTTCCAAGTGAGGAAACAGACCACAGTAGTCTGAATATTTTGCCCGTGGTTGGTCAAGAGATGTGGGGAGCCCAGACTAGAACTGAGCTCTTAGTTTCCAGTACAACAGCTTTTTGTAATGTTAAGGAAATGGAAAAGAGGAATCTCTGCTGTTACCACATAATTAAGAGATATTAGGAAATTTGAAAGCAGTTAGAAATGCAAGCAGGAATGTTTATTTTCCATTCCTTTGGGACTGCAGGCACACAAAATGCCTGTGTTCCATTGCTCCTTCAGAATCACGGTCATTTCATAGGTGTAACTACTTACCTTCCCACAGGTTTGATGTCAGTAAGATGGTTTAAGATCTTCAGATACTAATTGTTTTCAAAGCATAATGAATAAGTTCACCTAGTGCAAAGCATGTCGGGTTTCATCAAACTAACAGGAAAAACTGGCTTATTGTCATTAATGCACCAAATATGGGCACATCCCAGGTTGTTTCCAAAGCTACAAAGTTTTGGGTTGTCATCTTGTATTTCTGTGGGGGAAAAAAAAAAAATGTGCAGAGCAATAATTCCCAAGCCAACACCTTCCTGGTGGCGTCATGGCATCCTCTCTAAAGAACCAATAAATCTTTCTGGCCCTCTTGCAGATGGCTCAGCTTTGTCAGAGGGAGTTCCAGACCTATTTGTTGGTGGTTCTTGACACTGAGCCCTCTACCTCAGGAAACAAAGAAACTTTCCTTCCCAGCAAACATTATAACTGGACCCAAGAAAGCTATGCAGGGTCTTCCATGGGAGAGTAGAGATCCCTTTTAGCAGGGTTTCTTAGGGTGTCCCCAGTTATTCTACAGCAAGTAAATCACCAGAGAATCACAGGGATGTGGCTGGTGGCAGATATGCTCTTACACTGCTCAACAGCAAGGAAAAAATGTGTCATGGTCTGCCAAAGGACTGCTCTAGATCATCAGCGAGCAGGGAGGGAACCCGTGCTCTATCAGCAGGAAAAAGCATTTCTTCAGAATCAGAGGGTAGAAACCAGTCGCATTATGTTCTCTTCTCATGTTTTGAGCAGAGCGTTGACAAAGGAGTGGATTAGCCCCAGAGCAGTTAAAACCAAAAACCCAAGAGGTCCTTCTCCACAGGCATTTTCCTGGCATTCTCTGACACGCAGATTGACTGATAATATCACCATAACAGCTGTTATCTCAAATGTCTGCCTCCAGGCAAATTAAAAGCAAGGAAAAGCCAAAACACTTGAAGAGATGAATATAGGAGGCATTTGCCAGTAATTTGCTGGCCCTGGATTGCCTGCTGTCAGGGGTAAAACGAAGCGTGTTTGCTTTATAAGAAAATTACAGAGCTGTCATCCCTGCAGCTCATACACACGGAGCAATGGAGAGCAGCACCACTGCCAGGACTGAAGGCAGAAGGATTGTTTTTTCAGCCAGAATCCAAAACAGCCTTTCTCAAGGATAGATATTCCTGAGCCTTGCTGCCAGGGAGCAGCAGGAGCAGGGGTGTCCCCAGATGAGGCCAAGGGAAAGGGGCCCCCATGCAAGCAGTGCACGAGCGCAGCTGCCGTAAGCATGGCAAGTGCGTGAAGTGGCTACGAGGCCTAATTTTGGATAGGCTCCGGCCATCATCTCTGCACTCTGAAGCAATGATTATTTTTCTGATGCTCTGGGGGAAGAGTGGTTCTTCTGGAAGAGACCAACGAGGTTCTGAGGTGACGTGTCAGCTTGGGTCCGTGAGTTTTCCACTCTGCTTAGATGAACTGAAGTCTGCACCTCTTGACGCAGCCACAGATGCTTGAAATGCCCAGTCTGTGAAATGTGTAAAAGATCATTTCAGGAAAGGTCTCTGGGCCAAGATGAAGTCAAAGCCTCTGAGTGTTCTTGTCAGAGCTCTTATTGAGGGAATTAAAATGCCAATATTTGAGCTATTAGAGATGGGGTAAGAGAGTAAGGACTGTTGTTTTCAGTGGCTGAAGAACATACTGACCTCTACAAGAGAAGACCCACAAGTTTATGGGAGGTTACAATTCTGGACCATACCATATCTCAGTAAAACTCTGTCTTTATTAAAAAAAAAAAAAACAACCCCTCACTTCTGGATTTTTATCCCTTTAAATTGTGTTCACATGTAACAAGCCTGGCTTTTGCATACTTTTGACAATGCTGGAAGTAGAATTACCACAGAAATCTGCAGTATTTTAGTGGGAAGGGGGTACTACTAACCATAAAGCTCATATTGAAAATCCATTTTCCTCCTGATTTGATGCTAAGACAGGCCAAGAAAGCCCCATGGGCCTTAGGAAGAGAAGTACCAGGGGAAGGGGAAGAGAAGGTCATCTTGGATTTGTTGGAGAGGGAAAATGAAAGCTTTACAGGTGTTCGGGGAATAGGAACTGCATCATTTCACTGATGTCAGATAACTGTCTGTAACTGGGATGTTTATTTTAATAGTCAAACCTTTAACATTACAGAGTGCTAACCATGGCATAAAAGATGTCCAGGAAAGGCTATGAATTTTCAAGATTTAAGATTAAATTCAAGAAGCAGCAGTCTAGATAAAACAATGGTGAGGAAGTGAGCAAATCCTGGTTTGGCTCCTGCTTCTTACCCTTTGGGTTTGAAAGTGTCACTTTTATTCTTTGTATATGTTTCTCAAGCCTTTAGCATCTGTTTTGTATTTGCAGCAGATCTTCCCTCTCAGGGTGCACCTCCATGAGCATTTCCATTCTGGTTCATAGTTCAAATGAGAAGCAAGGTTTGGAAGTGAACCTGCCACCCCTCCTGCTCCCAGTGCCTGGGTTCACAGCCTTGTCCCACCACCCCAGACTTTGGGCATCTCCACGGGGACAGAAACAGGCAAGGTAGAGCTGGAGAACTTGAGTAACTTCCACAGAAATTCAAGCACAGCCTGGTGACGTGCCACTCTTCTAAATGTCTATTGGTGTCACTGAGGCTTTTCCAAGAACTGAAGGGGACACGTGTGGTTTGAAATGGCAACCAAGGGACCTGCCCTGGGAGCCACCTGTACAGTGTCCCCTCATCTCAGCCCTTCCTGTAACTGCTCCCTTGGGACTTGCCAGGAAGGAACACTGGTGAATGGCTCTTTCAGGAATGATATTTCCTAAAGAAAAAGCCCTTTCTCTACTCCAAAAGTTAAAATTCTTTTTTGTAATTCCTGGAAAGTGATTCAGTCTAAAAAGTCCTGACCATGTTTACAAGGATATGAAAACAATCATGGTGGAAATTTTTTAAAAAACAAATGTGGCAAAGCTTTAAGTTCAGGAGTGTGGAACTCTGGACATTACCAGCATTTTGTAAAAGTGCCCTGCCATGCTTTCTTGCAGAAGTGTTTCTGAAACTTTGGGCAAACCTAGGCCATTTGACTCTTCTGGTTGGAAATGACACAAAACTCTGTGGTTCTTGCTTTTCATCTGCCAAAATCAAGGGAACAATTGTACTGGGCTCCCTTTAAGTGTCAGGAATTGCACTTTACTAAGTAAGGTTCAAATGAGATTTAAGTAGAACTGGAAAAAATTCTGGTCACTCTTTTTTTATGACTTCTGACACGTATACAGATTCAGTCTGCGTGTCTGTGCTTTATTCTCTGATAAATATTTGAGCTGCTGGGTCTGCAACATGAATGAATTGAGAATGTTAAAAACGTACATTGCCGAATACAATGGGAAGCACATACTGTAGTTTTGCTCAATCTCTGTCCTTGCTATTTTCATTGGGAGCCTTGCACAACATTGGAAATGCTATCTAGCTGTATGTCTCAAAATTACAATCAGGATGCTCTTCCATGTTCAAGTAATTTGGAAACAAAATAACTGGCATAATTCATTATAGTATAAATAAAATGGTGACAGAGAGAGTAAAGAAAAGCTTTGCTGTTATTATCTTCTGTATTTTTTTAGTGCTCAGCACCTGTTTGCAGCTGTGAGGACTTGCACAGGTTGTAATTTGTAATATTTTTGTAATATTGATCAAACTCTCTGCTGGCCTAAGAGAACATGGCTGCATTGCAGTCCGTGCATCTGGGCCAGTTCCCACCACTTTTTCTCTGAAATGAAGCAAGCAGTGCAAGGAAGTCAAAGTTGCCTTGAAAAATCAGAAATAATAATATTCACGAATCAACAACAGCCAACCCCCATTTTGTCTGCCCTCAAACCCTTGTCCTTACCGTCTCTGTGAGACTATAAATTGATCTTTGTAACATGTCCAGAAGATTAAAAATAATCCAGGCTCTCACAGAACACAGAAACACGTAGCTCGTTCCAGAATTGAGGGGTCCTCAGGGAGGTGCTGCTTTAAAGTTAAACCAAGATAACTTTAGCATGAGTGTCGCAGCAATCTGAACTGTCCAGGAGGTGATTCCTTGGGAATCACTTCCCTGAAGTCTCATAGATATTGCCAAAGAGAGTTTTTTAAGAGAACAAAGTAGATTTTTCTTTGCATTGAAGCATTCCCAGGAACTTGCTGGGTGGAATGAGTAGAGGCCACATCAGCTGCAGAAGCAGACATTTCATTTAATATTGAGTTTGCATGGCACAGTGTAATACTTCCTTGGTCTCCAGGGACCTGTAAATATCACTAGTAGTTCATGTGCCAGAACATCGATGCCAACTGCACTTTCAGGTCTGATGTTTAATTTCTGTCTCTTCAGCCAAGGCAGATCAATGTTCAGCAAGTGATTTACCGGCGTGTCAGCTACTGTCAGCCAAACCACGGCGCTCTGGGACTCAAACAGCACTAAAGAGTCAACCTGTGGGGTGCCACAGGACCTGCAGCTGCCTCAGGTGAGCATCATTGACTCAGCTTTTCTCACCAGCAAAGAAGCAGTCACTGAGCACAGAGAAGCTGCCTTCTGGCACCTGAAACTTTTGTGCTGCCCTTAGGGGTACCACCACGCTGTTCAGTGCATGAAAGTTTGTGCAAAGCCCCCTGAGGTTGGTTGTCTTCTGGGGAAAGAAGGGTGACAGTGTTGCAAAGGTATTCAGAGCTTCTCCACACTTCTGTCACAACAGCTTTTGGGGTCTGAATAGCTTTTTGCTGCCTTTGAACCCAGTTTCTGTCCTTAAAAGAGCAGCAGATAGCAACCGTTAATATTTCAATGAAGTATGCAAGAATTTGAAGCTCTGCTTCTGGGTTAAAGGAAAATGTTTGATTTTATTAGAAAACTGTACCTCTCCTCTGAAAACTGTTTCCAAAACCATCCATGCACAAATCCAGCTAGCAAAATCATCCCTTTGCACAGCAAGCCCTCAGACACTCTTTTCCTTCTTCCAGATGACTTTCGTAGCCCACCTGGGAAATAAATTACTGGGCAGTGCTAGAGTTAGTAAACCTACATACACTCATAAAAGTTCAAACCAAAGTGTGATCATAAAGTACTTATGGGTCAGTAATCACACCCTTAATTTTCAGAAATAGAGTAGATGGTGTTATCTGGAGAAAAAAAAAATATCCTTCTTTTTTCTTTCTAAATATCCTGTTATAAGCTAGTAATAAGTATAAAAAATTAGGACCTGGCTGAATATTTGCTAAAGTCAATTGAAAGTCTTTACTTTATTCCAGGGCACTTTGGTGGGAGCTTCAAATCTTTCGATTCAGAACAGCACCTATGTCATAAGCACTTCATAAAGTCCCAATTAAATTGCCCCTTTCTGTGGGACACAGCTACAGCCTTGAAGGTAATCACTTGCTCAAATGCTTTGCAGAACAAGGATGCACTTTGAGCCAAGCGTGGGCCTAAAATCTATGTCAAACAGCCTTAATATTTAGCAGGCCACGCTGTCTGTCACACAGATCTTTTGCCATTTAAGCTGTGGTATTGATTTGAGCTTTGGAAAAAAGGGTCTTCTAACATGTTCTTCCAAAAATGACATCCAAGAACGCTGGCTGGAGGCAGCGCGGGGGATTATTTCAAAAGCAGGCTTTTGTAGAAAGTGATATAGTTCGTGTTTCTCCTGGTCTGCTCTCAGGTCGTGCTGCTGCTGCTGTACGTCTGAGTCCCAGGGCTAGAAATGAAAAGGTTCAGAGAATCGTGACACTGAGGAAAGGCACAAAGCTGCACTCTGCACCTGACAGCTTCCCTTTGCACCACAGCTCTTCCTCTGAGCGTGTTCCAGTGTCTCTGCACTCCCAGTCCACCTGCAGCAGCCAAGGCCAGCCAGAGCAGGCTCTTGTAGCCTGGCTTTCCTGCTGGGAGCTTCTCACAGCACGAGCAGCCTCCTTTCCAGCAGATCACAGGTGTTCTCCACATGGCGTGAGCAGGTGAGAGAACACAACTTTGCCAAACCATGATGAAGTTTGGTAGCTGAAACACAAAATCCACATTTGGCCTGAGATCTGAATCTGGCTCTCTGCTCCATGCTCTGCTCCGAGCCAAACCAAACTGCAGCACGTCATGAAAACCAAACACGGCCGTGCTCTGGTCATGTAAGATCTGCATCCAGCTCCAAACTCTGAGGAGGAACCTCCTCCCTGTGTGTGTCACAGTGGTGCCAATGCCTGACATGTTAGGTAGGAGTGGTAGCACCCTGAGAAAAATTCAAACAGCTGAAAGCTTTCCCCTAAAATTTCATTGGGAAGGCACTAAAATGCTGTGAAGGATTGCTGTGGAGGTGCAATGAAATTGCTGCTTCATGTAGCTTAAAAAACACCCCAAACCACAAAAGAAACACACCAGCAAGATTTATGAGTGGTTCAAGTTCTGGGGCAAAGCACCCCCCTGCCTTTTTGGCTCCTAAAGTCTCTTAGTTTAAGAGCTGCCAGGCAGACAGTCATTCATCCAGCCCACCTGTGCTTTTTTTTACTGGGGGGGAGAATGCGAAGGATGTGTTCTATATTCTTCAGGAAATGTTCCTGACCATGGAGGCTGCTCTGCTGCTCCCTCATGAGCACTGTCAGGACATCTGTGGTGTGCCAGGCCATCCTGCTGCCCAGGCAATCCTGCTCTCACATTCTCTCTTGTGCTTTTGGTTTTGTTGTTTTGGTTTTTTTTTAATAGTGAAGGATTTGAATTTTTCTTCTCGTGCATTTGGCACTTCTGGTAGAGCCTTTAACATGGAAAAAGGCTCATCTTTCAAATGCCTGTGGCACTCTCTGTGAAAGGTGATTTTTAAAAATCCATTTTATTTTGCTTCCTGGCAGTGATATCAAAAGAACAATCAGTGCCTCAGTTGGAGCCAACAATTTATTTCCATTATCATAAACAGAAAACAATGGCATGCTGCCTTATTAGTTATTCACTTTCCAAGTCAACAGACTCGGAGGGTTGGGATGAGATCTAACCAGAGATATGCTTTGATGTTTTCAGTTTGGAGAATTGGTCTCCTGGCCAAAATGCTGAGTGATGCCAGTTTGGGGGGGAAGAAGGGAGGGGAGAAAGGGCAGAGGGAAGGGAGAGAATCCCTGAGAGCACCGGGGGTAGCTCCTGGAAGGGCTGGATGTATGTGGCATATTTGTGGCTGTCTCTAAAGAGGCATTGGAGTGTGATTGTGGTCCTTGGTAGTCCCACACCAGAGGTGGCACAAAGAGCAGCAGATGGGCTGATGGCAGTGCAGTTCCTTTGATTTATACCCCTCGAGGATCTAGTGCAGTGCACGCTCCAGGTCTGCTACTGTGCTGCAGAGCAGCCACTTCTGTGGGGTTTGCAGTGTGTGCTGTGGGAGCTGAGGGAGCCAACCCAAACCAGATGTGCGCAGCAGCCCTGGTACTCATCCTTCCTTCCCAGAAGCAAGCCCTAAGCCTTCCAGCAATGTCACATAAACTGTGCTCTGTAGGGAATGTTGCTGGGAGAAACGAGAGGCAGTGTTTGTCACTGTACTTTGTTGTTTTAGCACTGGGCTCACATATGCAGGACATTTTTGTTGTACATGCCTAATGGTACAGAGTATTTGTGGAAAATTTTCTCTTGTAGGTGTGGATAAATATGAAAGGCAAATATCTGCTGGTTTTCTACATAGAAAACTGTGATCAACTTCCTTCTCGGTGTCATGATGCCAACAAAACCCCAAAAAAGTCATGAGCTCTTCATTACCTTGAATCCATTTCGCCAGTATTTCTGGAACAATCGAAGTATCTGTATTATTTAATGAAGTAGAAAGCCTAAATGCGGGGAAAAGCAATTGATCATATTTGCTTATTAATCCTATCTCTCGTGGACAAGCCACCCTGGATATTTTGGATTCTTTTCTGACCTAAATACAAACACATGAAACCCGCTTCTGCTTTTCTCACAGAATTGATGCAGAAAACTGTCTAAGTGGTTTGTAACAGTAACCAGATTAATAGGGATAGCAGGAACTGAAGAGGATTGTTTGCTCTAGTGGAGAACTGCCTGTGCTTTGTGGGAGCGACATATCTGCTCCCTACCTGTACATCTTTATTTGAAGGGAATTTCTGTCAGGATCCTTTAAAAAACTTAAGAAGATTGCAGATTTCTCCAAAGCCAAAGCAAACTTGCCTTTCTCAGGAGAAGCAAGATGACTTCAAACCTGTTTTAGTTAAGGTTTTTCATGGTGATCATAAACAATTATGTTTCGGGTGACCAAATACAGCACAGAAAAATGAAAGTACTTGCTAGGAAGCAATGTCTCCTCTGAGCAAAGATGTTCAGTAACGGTTTTGTGGTTGTTGTTGCTAGCCAGACCCGTTGTTATCATGGAGGAGAGAATCTGAAACAGGTGATAGTGCACAAAATATCAGTTAGGAGTTCACTGGGCCATAAGAATCTGTGATAATGATAATTTTCAGAGAGAAATGTCAGCTTACTGGAGCCAGGCTGCAGAGAGTTTCCTGAACTGTCACTTTGCAGAAATACCCACGTGGAATGACCAGCAGTGGCAGCCTGTCACTTGCAGGGGTCAATTTTCAGTGCAGAATAGCACTCTCACATCCTGCTTGAGCAGTTTCCTCTCCTTTGAACCCTCTTTCTGATTGCCAGATTCTCAGTAACAGTCTGGCTCTCATTCTTCTTCTTGCTTCCCATAAATGGAAGCAAATTTCCAGCAAATCTTCCTTGGGGGCATAAGGAAATTAGAGAAAGAATAGACCTGGAGTCCTCTCATGTAGCTTAAAGTCCTCTAGTCAGATACCACAGGCAAATTCTCTTTCCTGTGCTCAGTTTCAACAGATGAGCCTTTTCCCTAGCCTAGAAATTCCTGCCCCGTGCTTTTTTCCAGGGCATATCCCCTCAGTGGAGGCATGTGATACCTAGCCTTGATCCTCCTAACCACAACAAGCCAAAGCATCCCACAGAAAGGGCTGTGCTGCTTGCCCTTCTGCTTTTTTTGTGACTGCCTCCTGGACAGTAATGGATGATGTTGGAATCCTTTCAGCAGACGTTTGAGTTTATCCTCCCTCCTCCAAACTGATCAGCATTCTCTCTCCCTCTCCCATGCTCCTAATTTCACCCCATCAGCTCAATCTTTCTGCTGGCCCCTGTTCATTTCTCAAGCCAAGGCTCTGTGTGTTTGTAGCCACAAGGCCCCCGAGCGTGTGTTCCAGCCTGAAGGGGTTTGATGGCTGAGGCCAGGCTGGATTGTGCCTCCTCTCTTGTTAAATGAGGCTGGGCGTGAGGCAGTAAACACTTCTGCTGAGGGAGCTGCAGCTGGAGCCACCCCACGGCGTAAGAGGAGAACATACCTAAACCAACTCCAAGAAAAATTAGGGCTGGTGTTTCCTAGGGCACAGCAGCCACCTCTGATTTAAATATCGTTATTAATGCGTGTGGTGCAAAGGCCTTTATTGATCTCTCACTGCCTTGCCTCTGAAACCTTGCAAGGAGGTGAAGGCAGGGAAGGGAGGAATGTTGTTCCCTCCATCCCGTGCAGGGCCAGCAGCAAAGCCTTTGGGTGAGGTGCTCAGAGCCACACAGAGGATCTGCAGAGGAAAGAGGAGCAGGCAACAGGTACTCTGAATCAGTAGTTTCTGCACATCCTTTTGCTGCACAGGCAAATCCCATGAAAGCCCACTGAAACCAGGGCGGACACATGGATAGATGGCAGGGAACAATGCCTGTTCTTTCTTCAGTCATGCAAGATTTCTCCAAAATCTATCCTACCTAGCTGCTAAGAGACAAACCTCCTCAAATCTGCAGTCAGAGTTGTTTGGTCGGGGTGAAAAGCCCAGCAGTCAAAAGAGATCCCTTGGAGTATCTTTAAGATTGTGGATCTTATAAAACAGTCCCCCCTCATTAAAAAAAAAAAAAAAGGGGGGAGGGAAGAAAAGAAGCACACAAACTTACCATTGTTGAGTGTTTCTTTAATAGAATCAGAAACAAATTTGTGACCTTGTGGCCCAGAGGTGGGAACACCATCTATAAACTTGCCCAGACATAGAAATGCATTCTGCCTGTCAGTAGGAGTTTGCCATTGAACATGTATATAAAAAAAGGCTGGTGTTACATTAGGCCAACATTTTTTAAATGCCACAGCTCACTTTATATGCCGTGAACCTTGTTAATGCTGCTAACAAGAAAATTAAAAACTCAAAGCTATAAAAATAGGAATGCCACTCCTAAGTAAATAAATATACATGAGAACCAAATATTCAGATACAAGCTCTGAAATGGCTCATATCCAGGGAGGGAGAAAGAAAAAAAAAAAAAAAATTAACCTGAGTTGTTTTTGATGCTATAAAGCTCACTATAGTCAGCAAAATTGTCTCCCATTGAGCCCTTGCCTTAATTTCACAGGGTTCTTGAGAATTCCCCACTATAGCATGGAGGAAATCAGGGAGGGTGGGCAGCAAGGAACATGCCAAGGACAATTCTGTCCAGGACACTGGATGGGTCAGGGAGGGTGGGATATTTCTATCTGACTCCAGAACAGACTGTTAATGTGGCAGCAGTGGGGAAAATGTTTCCATCAGAACAGGCCACCTACATATCCTGGCCTCTGCTGCTGGCTCTGGATCTGAGTTAATAGACTTAGTTTGGGCCTGTAAAACACAAACTGGGGTGCATCATGAATCTTTTTGACAACCTGGACTCTTATCCTGGCCCAGGAACTAGAAATTCCACGGATTAGTTTTGTCATTTACCTCCTAGCTACATATATTTGGAGTTGCTTATCAATGCAGCCTTTTAACCCTATAATGTAAGAATTGAGACCTACCCCTAAGGTTGGGCCCATCATATTTATGTGGACTCACTTCTGCTTAGCATTGGCAATTAATTTTATGTCTTCCTGTCCTTGCTTGTGAAAAGCAACCTTTTTCTTTTCCTTTCTTTACCTCTTGGAAATTATGAATAGTATATCTTAATAGATAGGATATTTACACACACAATAGACTTCTCTTTAGAGATTTTGGCAAGACAAAAGAATATATAACTTATCCACTTCTGTATATGAATCTAGAGAAGGTTATAAAGTGAAGAAAAGTGGGAAAGATAAAAAAGGTGCTCCTTTCACCTTTCTGTCAACGCAGGCTTTGGCTTTTCCTTAAGGTTTCCCTGACCCAAACCCATCTGCTGGCAATGCTAACTAGAAACAAGTCCCCATAAATCTGATGGGTCCAAAATTAAGAGTAGTCTCAAATCTTACATTATTGTGTTCAAAAGTTGCATTGATGAACCACTCAGTGGCCAAAAGAGGACATTTTTAAACCTTTGTGCATCTATTCATTTCCACAATGACAGAAAAAATATTCCTGCTTCTTGTGAGGTGGGAGAAAACCCCAAATCCTCCAAGGCTATAGTGAAGCTAAAACATTTCAGAAGAGGGTTGGCTGTCTCCATACAGAAATTATGTGGACAATTATCAACCAATTATTAATTAAATTGATAAATGATTGAAACAAAATCTAAATAGGAGTAAGGGATGGTATATTAGGACTAAGTGGTTGAGGAGTGAGAAATGTAGGACGTCCAACTGAGAAATCTACTTGTAAGGCTAATGAAAAAAAAAGCTGTTTTCTTTAGCTCTTCAGAATTTAAATCAAATTGGACACAACTATTTAATGCAATTGAAGCAGTGACTCCCTTATCTACAAGACTCAATGTAGCCTGCTCACAGGAGAAAAATTAGTGGTATTTTAGGAGGAATATTTCATCGAGGCTACTGGTTACAACTTGGTGAAAAGTTTTCCCTTCCCCCCTTCAGTCCCAATACTGGCTGTGATTTATTAAGATGTATTTCAGGATAACATGCTGAGATGATGATTTTTGTTGGAAGGTCACACTCAAAATTGCACTGAAATTGGATGCAACATGGGAACCATCATAATCAGGAGTTCACCACTGAGGCCTAGGAATAATTTTGTGGAGGGTCATGTTGCATCTTGTCTGGGGCTTTCACAAATTAAAAATCCATCTATATATGAATTTTAAATCAAAGCACAGTAATCCTATGCTTTGATTTCAAGCACTTACGTTTTTCTCTTTGCCTCAGACATGGACTGTGTTCAGAGTTCTTATTTGGGTGTACACCAGAGTAAGTCATGGGAAAGATGTTTTCTTCAGCAGTCAAAAAACCTCTCTATTAATGCTGCTAAATTTCTAACACAAGCAACTGGGTAAGACTGGGATAGCAATCTGTTGAATTGGTTTTTATTGTTTTATTTATAAGCCAGCCAAGGGAGATGTGAAACCTGAATTTTCCAATAGGATATACTGCCACAGACAGGTTTTTTCACCTAGATTCCCTCTGTTCTTTGCCTCAGGACTTTTCCAGCTGGGTTAGGCAGTGTTTCTGCATGTGTGGGGTTTTCTCTCTGCAGATTGTTGCCTGTTCAGATTTCAGCACTGAGGCTTAAGTGCTGATGAAAATATAATGAGTACTGACTGCTGTTAAAAATCATAGGAAAAGAGAAAACCTAGAGATGGAGGAAAATCCCACTAACAGAAAATTTTGTTCTAGTTGATTTTTATCTGAGCAACTCTGATATCATTCTGTAATTGCTCAGCTAAATAATATCCCAGTTCCAGAAACAGGGTGGCTTGCAAGCAAATTCAGTCAGTGTGATTTTCCTGTGCATTACAGGAGGGCCTGGAGCCTGTGAAATTTCTTTGGTTATAGAACCACAGTACATAATTTCATTTAGAAATTCTCTCCAGTAGCACATTGCATGTTCTCCAGGTGCTGCAGTAACAATTCCATTAACTGCTAATTTGTAGTGCCCATGAAGCCAGAAGTAGCAGGGGAAAGGGCAGAGTCTGTAACTCTCTCTAGAGGACTTTTTTTTGGCATTTATGCATGTAACTGTTTGGATCCTACTCAGTTCTTACAGCTCTGTGGTGCCTGCATCCCTTTTTCTTCAATGCAATTAAAATGAGGATGGCAAAGAGTTTTTAGAGATATTAATCAAAATTCACATCTACAAACACCTTCAGTGTGGCTTATCCCCAGTAATGAATAAATTATTACAATGGAATCTCCAGAAATTTGGTCTCCTGCCTTGATTTCTGCCTCTATTTCATTACTCATGGCAAAGTCTCTCTTCTTCTGATTATAATTTAAGAACCTCACCCTGAAGAGAGGGGTGCTTCCCAATGCCTTCTTCACTCTCAAACAATGCTGAGAATTGTCAAGAACTTCTTTTCCGCATGAGAATTAGTCTTGGGGTCAAATTCAATTTCTGTAGGCAAAGGAACAGTGAGGAAAGACAGTTTTCTTCAAAGTCCTCCATTGACAGCAGGATTCCGTGCAGAGTTTAGCACTTAGGAAAGAAGTAATTTCTATACAGACTGAATCTAGAGTCATTAATGAGTAGAAAAATAATAGGAAAAGCTCTTAAGGTTTGAGTTCATCTACTGACATGGCACCTTTTCTTTTTCCTGATCTCCCAGGATTCATTATTCTTAGAGCATTTTAAGTGGTCAGTGCAAAACACCAGTTCAAGCTGAGCTGCTCTTCTGATGCTGTGGATGTTTGGTTGTCTGAATTCAGTGATACATACTATTGCATGCAGCAAAATATGTATTTGTATGTGGGTGTGCAGAGCTGGTGTGTCCAGCAGGAGGGTTGACTGGGTAGAAGGAGAAGAAAACAAAATCTTTTGGTGCCTCTGGCAAGTTTCCATAAGTGGCTCACCCTGACTGGATGGGGTTTGTTGTCTGTGGAGCAGTGGCTGCTGGAGAAATGCCGTGGCAGCCAGTTCAGCCCGTGTGTCTCACAGCAGTGCCTGAAAAACTCACTATCCTCATTTATTTCTGTCAGTGATTAGGGATGTCCATTCTCCCAAGGTTGAATTTGCTCTTCATTCTCATCTTCTTTTTCCTTTCCTGGTTGAAAGATTCAGCATTGCCTGTGATACCCTTGTTCCCTGCATCTTTTGCTAGCAAAGATATGGAATGGCAGAGCCCTGATCCCAGCCTGAGGTCTTTCCTGGCACACCCAAATGGAAGAGGCAGATTTTCAGTTGTCATTCAGCTACCCTTTAATCTGTTTTCAAAAGGAAAAGGAGGAAAAATGAGGATTTCTAGTAAAAGGAGAACAACAATATTCTTCATAACAATGTTCTCAGAACTTTCTTTGTCTTACCTTCCCTTGAGATGTCTGGAAACATCTCTGTGTCTCAGGGCTGCCTGAGCAGTCCAGGGAGGTGTCTGCTCACAGTACGTGCAGGAAACAGCAGAACCTGCCCATCCCTCCTTGCACAACTGCCAGCTTCTGCCCTCAGCAGGAATGTTTGCCCTGGATGTGTGCAGCATTCCCAACAGCTGACAGCGCGACTCCACACCTGCTGTTAGGATGGAAGGGAGGGCTGGCAGAAGGAATCATTTAAAAAAAATAATTCAAATCAATAATTCAGGCAACTCTGACTATCTCTGTCACAAAATCTGCTGCTTCAGCAGAGGTCATTGGGAATGATAGGAACCAGCCTTGGGAGAGCAAAGCTCAGGACTAACTTCCCAAGGGAAAAGCTGTTGGTGCTTTGTACCGTTCGTAAAGCAATACCCTGTGCTCAGTCCATCCTCCTGCTGCCTGGTGCTAATAGTGATAGAAATATTGGGATTGACATACCATGGCCATGGTCCTGTCCTACTGGGAATTGGAAATGTCTGCTGCCTTGTGGGAGCCTACAGGTGCTGGGTGTTGGTCAGTGCAGCTGAGCTCATGTCACCTCTGAGGACAAGGGGCCAATTTTTCATTCATTATCTCTGAAAACCTACAGGGAAAAGACCAGAACCCACAAAAGGTGCAAAACTGAAAAAAACTTTGCTTCTGTTTCAGGCAGTTCTTCTGCTGTATCTCAAGCTTGCTCCCAGCACTTTCCCTGCGAGTGTAGATGGGAATGATGTTCTTGAGGGAAAAGTCAAAACAAAAACAAAGTCAACAACAAAAAGCCAAACAAAGCCCACATTTTCTCTTGCCAAATCTTATCTCTCTAATATAGAAGGATAATCATGAACGCATCCACTGAGTGGTTAAATATATTCCTTCTGTTTCTCAAGAATTTATTTTCCAAAATAAATTAAAGGCGCTTCTATCTTTTCTTAGCTGGGAGACAATGAGAAGTTCTTGGTTTTGGGAGAGAACTCTGAAACTCTTGATTTTGAACTCCCTTAATTTCCAAATCCATCTCCTGAGGTTCCAATAAACAAGTGGCAGTAAAAAATTCAGATCAAATAGATACAATATATTAATTTAAAAACAAATCCTTGTACTTCAGATGCTGGACTCTGATTAAAACTGATACGATAACAGTGGTGAAGAAACCCTGGGTTCATTTCAGCCAACACGTGGAAGGATTTGGAAAGCATTAACTCATAGCTGGAGCCCCCAGGGCATACTGAGCCTTTCTGCCTCCAGTGGTGCCATTTTTTAGCAGAAGGAACAGCTTAATTTGACTCTTATCTTCAGAGGCTTAGGCAGGAATTTGAAATGAGAGGACTGTGCAGGTTTCCTCACCAACCCTTACTTGCTGTGTTTTACGAGTCCATGTGATGACCCGGGTGTCTCCATGTGGGCTGTTTACAGCATGATCACAAAGATAAATGAAATATGGTTAAAGCTGTTAAATTCCAGTGTCCCCTCATTGCACGACAAGTCATGAACTCTACCAAACTGAAAAAAAAATTGCGAAAGGAAAGTGATCTAAAGTGCATCTCTTCTACCAAAAACATGTCATAATTTCAATGAAAATACTTTATGCTATGCATTTTTGTATCTGTTTCTGAAAACTGAACTGAAACTGTAAATTGTTCTATAAATGCTAACTGAAAAAAAAAAATCTCAGTTCAGAAACCAAAAGAGATGCATTAAGTCATCAAAAATTTTATTTCATGGAATTCAGAAATAAAGATTTAAAAAAGGAAACCCACTAAAACCCGCCTCAAAACCAAAGTAAACCCAAGCAAACAGCAGCAAAGCAAGATGCTCCTCTAAACTTATTTTTTCATTTTTAGTCCAGCCTGGGAGAGGAAATTCTGCAAATCCACTCTGAACTCAGGAAAGGGAGGTACTACCAAGCTTTCTGAGCTGAGGGAAAATACACAAGGTAAAATACAGTGACATCCAGACCGTGCTGTGCTCAGTCACACAACTTCCTTGGAAGGTGCTGCTCTCATTCAGGTCACAGTGGGACTGGATGCAGAACACTTTCACCAAAAGGCAGAATTTACAAAAAGTGAATTCAGACAAGCACTTAAAAATTTTCTAATATCAAATGCTCTCTCTGTGTCAAAGCATTAATGGCTGGAGCGTTTCCTCCTCATTTTCACTGAGAAAATATTTGCTTCTTCTGATGACTCACTAAGATTACTGCTTCCAGAACTGAGCAAAGGTGAAAGGATTTGTTCTGCCTTTTCTAATTCATCTGCTGAGCATGTTTGTTTCTAGAAAACTTGCTCATTGAGTGGTGTTTGCTCTACTTTATTACAGTATTCTGCTTGCTGAACTCTTTTTGCAGCTCAGTCCCTGGTATGAGATTAAAAGTTTTAAGTGACACCTAATGCCCTGTTAAGTTGCTAAGTCCTGCAATAGCATCTGGAAATTATATCTGTCTCTCTAGGTGGATTCTTGGAAGTGAATTCACTATAACTGTAATTCCCCCTTTACTTTCCTTCCCAGCTTTATCTCCTTTGAGACCTGACAGGCAAAAGTAAAGACAAGTTATGAGACAATTGATGTAAAACCTGTGTCCATGTAAATCTAAGTTACTGCACATAAAAGGAAGGAAAATCAAAATTAGAACAGTACTGGCAGCTATGTGATAGGAAACCTGGAAGGTTTTTGTTCCATCTTGCGTTGGAAGCATAAAACAAGAAAATTGCAGGTAATGGGAATTTCTATCCAGGCAATGAAAACCAGAGATGTACAGGGGAGAGAAGAGCGAGACTAAAAAATTAGTGAATAATCCTATTTCTCTGAAAGGAATTAGTTTGATTAATATTACACAGGCAAAAATTATTAGAGTTTGTAAAGGACGAATCTGTGGACAAATACTTCAAAAGGAGCTGATGTTAGAAAAAGTCGTGCCTGAATCTCTGCATCAAAATAACACTTCCATGTATATTCCTCAGAGTCACTCATTAAAGTTTGCCAGAGTGTTTTGTGTGGGTCGGGAATAACGATTTCTGGGAGTTTTGTCACTTTAAAATATATACAGCTGAAAATGCCTGAAGAAATATTGGTTGTAGATGGCTGGTTATGAAAAGGTTTAATAATTCACATTCTTTATGTAATATGTTATTGACTATTCATTTAACCCACACCAAGGTGGAGCAGCTGATGTGGCTGAAAGCCATTTGGATCCCACCTCTGGAATGGAGGGAAGGATTTACATCTAATCCCCTGCATCTAAAACAGAAAACATTTGACTTCAGGAGCCAGGGGCAGCAGCTCTTTGGTTGTGGTGGAGGAAGCTGGGGCATTACAGTGCTCGAGGATTTTTATTATGGTGCTGCAGGGAGCAGTGCCAGGCTGGGTTTGACTTCTCACTTTATCTAAATTGTTCTCCAGCATTACGACCTGCACTGTCTTAGTGCAGGAGCAGTAAAATCCCAAACATGCAGACCTCAGTACAGCACAGCCAAGCTCCATGTAAAGACTCTTAGTAAATCAGCCTGGCTGCAGCCAAACCACATGTAAAAGCAAGCTGTGAAACAGCCTCAACATGGCCAAACCACATGTAAAAGCACGCTGAAAGCCACCCTCCACACAGCCAAATCCCCCACAAAGCCGCGGAGCAGAACGCTCGGGCTTTGCGTGTTTGTTGGAATAACTCAACGCTGTGGAGAATCCCACCACACCAAGTCAGCTCCTCTCCCACCTCGGGTTTGAGCAGGCAGACAGATCCACTCCCAAGTCTTAAGTCAGCAGGAAGGAAAAGGGGCTCCAGAGTTAAACATGGCATGGTGGATTTAGGATCAACCTGATCCGTGTTTGAAACGTTGAACGTGCGAAAGGATCAAGCTCAGAAAGAGCAAAAGACTAATTTTTTCTTGTCTGATTCAGACAGAACTGGTTTGCTGAGTGATTCCCACTAATACATCTTACTAATGTCCCTGACCACTTAGAGGAAATCAGTCAAGGGCAAAAAAAGCCCCCAACCTGGCTCCTGTGATTAATCTTTCCATCCAGAAATGGGCAAGATGCAATTAGTAATCCCATTTTCACTTGTCCAGACTTCAAAAAGCCATTTTATTAGATGAGAGAGATAATTATGAGAATTGAGCCTCTAGTTCACCCATGTTTTGTTAACTTGCCGTGCACTGAGCTTTTAAATGGCTTTTTGTTACACATTTCATGTATTAACATCCCTGCAGTTCATTATTCATTAAATATTTGGAGGGGAGGGGGTCACAGACTTTTTCTCCCAGTGAGATTCAAACACTTCGCAGAGGAGTTCATTATCATGTGCATTATATAGAGGCATGAAATGACCTGTCTGGCGTTGTTCAGGAGGTCAGCAACAGGCCTGGACGTGGAACCTGCATCTTCTGAGCCCACATTCCACTCACTGAACGTTAGCTGCTGCAGAGAGAAGTCCCAAAAAGGGCTGCTGCTTCTTGCTCTCTTAACAGAAATCTGGCACACAAACCCTGTCTGGGGCAGCGGGTTTCTTACCCCAGTACAAAATCCAGTTCCCTGGGAGCCAACACAGGATTGTGCCAGGAAAGGCTGCTCACAGGAGCTGGTAGAAACACATTTATGGGTGTGCTCAACCAACAAGGGTTCTTTTGGCTTTTCCCTTTTGCACTGTTATGTTTGAACATGTTGCTGTTTAATATGCCAGGAGGGAGTTTGAGAACTGACTTCTGTAGGATAATTCGGGATTCCTGGCCTTTGGCACACGGTGTGGTTCTTGAAATCAGGGTCACAACTTCCCCCTGTGTAAAGCAAAAAGGCTTGAGTGGCTGAGGTGGAGAAGCTGAGCATATGTATAAGTTGAGGCTTTGCCTAGGGGAGAAAAACTTGGATTCAGTGTAAGAGGCTATTAATCTACTAAAACCACTTCTAGATTTAAAAATTAATTTATTAAATCAATACACTTTTCATTTTCCTCTTCCAGTCCCCTTGCTGGGCAACCTGTCAGGATATCAATGCCATAACTTATTTACACGCTTTGCTAAATCCTCTAAATGCAAGGTTTGACATCTCATTTTTCTCTTACTCATTCCAAGCTCCCCTTTGTAATCGTGCCTGATTGAGCATTACCAGGATATACAGAAATGTGGAGCCAGGCTGGTACTGAGCAGTACAAGGTAAGGTGCCTGGCTGCTTGCCCTGTTCTAGTCCCAAATATGAGCTATGGCTAACTGAAAAGAGGGATCAAGAGCAAGTCTTGAAGCATGATTTGTTGTCACACCTTTTCTACTCCTATGGAGAAAGGAGGACATGAATATGATGAATTCATCTCTCTCCATCTCTGACACAAGTTGGTACACTTGGTAGAGGCCTGAGAATATTATTATTATTATTATCACTATTATTATTAATGTTATCATTATCATTATTATGGAAGAGTTTCTATTTAAAAGCAGAACATTAATTCTCTGCAATATCTTAAAAGGCCCGTTATTGATTCCATGAAGTATTAGCCACTGTATTTATCATTAACATGTGACACACTCATGCAAAATATTTTCTCAGGGCAGTAAAAATACTCAGAGGAATATATGAAATAAAACAGTCCTAGGTGTAAAAAGTGATCAGGAAAATGCCAGTGACATTATAATTATTTAGTACAGCAACAATTCGGACTAGAGGGAAGAAATAGAGAGCAGGATAACAAGTGAGGGAGCGGAACTATTGTTGTATGAAATGGAAATCCTGGGTAAAATCCTGAAGGGAGCTTGCCATTATTTGAATTGCATTTTTTATTGTTTTAAGAACAGGAGGAAAAAAAGTAGAGAGGAAAAATGCACAAAAATGTTTAAACGTGAAAGATTTGCTTTTGCTGTCTGGTATTATACTCTGTTCATTGCTGCACCAAGTTATATCTGTACGTGTGCTTTTACATCTCATTATCTGATGGTCTTTAAGAAAATATGAGAACTTCAGAACAAAAAGCCAAACAAAGCCCACATTTGCTCTTGCCAAATCTTATCTCTTTAATATAGAAGGATAATCATAAACACGTCCACTGAGTGGTTAAATATATTTCTTCTGTTTCTCAAATTATACTTCATAATTAGCTTTTAACTATCTCCACCGGCACCAAATCAACATATATAAGTATTTTCTTCTGCTTTACGAAGCTAAAGGCTCTGCAGATCATAAGGTCGATTCCTATCTCCCCCAAACACTTGTCACTTCAGTACTCCATCACATTGCTGTGGATAGAATTAGTTTTTGCCACTTGCGATTCAGTGGGAAAATCTTCCCTGGACCTCAGCAAACGCTCCAAGCCTGGGTGTGATTTGGCAAGGTCAGACTGAAAACATCTCTCCACACTTACTTAAAGCAAGGCACGGCTCAAACCCTGCTTTGTCCAGCTGTCAGAGGCCTGAAGTGGGAAGTAGCTCAGGCACAAAGACAGAGAGATTGATCAACTAGAAATACATCCATCGGAACTCGGGGGCTGAGGTGTCTCAGGATCCTTCTCTCCAGGCTTTTCAGCAACCATCCCTGCCAGAAATACAACAAACACCCATGCTTTTATTAGCCCCTTTGGTATCTAATAAGGCTCAGTTTGACAGCTCCAGCTTCTGGATTCCTGCTGCAGCAGCCTGCTCCTGCTTGTATGCTCTTAAGATAGGAGTCCATGGGGGTGGGACCTGTTAAATACAGAAATACTGGGAAAAATGGGCTCAGAAATGTCTCCTCTTCAGTGGGAGGTGGGAAAGAACATTTAATTGAGCTAATTAACTGCTCTCATGAATCCAGGGGAGAAAAAACCCATGAGGATAACTTAGGACTTTAGAGAGAGAAAATTTAGGAGTTCAGAGTCACTGTTTGAAGGCGCTGTTCTGTCATGCCTTGCTCACCTCGAACAAATGCAGAAATTAAGCTGTACCCCCCACACAAATCCTGAAATCTGGTAAAAGGACCAGAGCCTGATCACCAGTTCTTGGGCAAGAATTGTAAAGCCAGCACAGACGAAATTTTGTTTCCTGATTCTGTGAACTGAAAAGACGAATTGGGGATGAAATAAATAGGAAATTCCATGAAAACCCATGTGCAGAGAATTTTCTGACTGCCTGCAAGAGGCTGTCAAAATCGGAGCAAAATTCTACTTCCATCTATTCTTTCTTAGACCCCACAGTGTCAGAGCATAACTCAGGACTGTGCTTGGAAAGTGGAGAGATGCACTGAACTTTGAGCCGGGAACAAGAGAAAACCACCAAAAGTATAAAAACTGTGGTTAGGAGTGTTCTCCCCCATTTAAAGACATCCTAAAATCATCAGTGATCTTGAGACAGAGAAATTTCTTTTACCTTAAACTGTCCAATTGCTCAGCCAGTCTTCAATCCTTAGGGTGTGCCCTTTGCCTTCCTCCTGCTTTCTTGGACAATCCAATCTATTTGCCTTTGGGGCAGATAACCTCCAAATGTTGGCACTCAGGGAAAATTCAATGGATTTGCTTCCAGAATGGAAAATGCCCAAATAACAAGGAAGTGCTTTTGAATGCACTGACTCTGATTATCCCAACTTCTTTTTTAATATCTCTTCCATTGTTTCATAGAGAATTAACACATTTCCAGAAGCATTTAATGACCCCATTCTTATTCTTGAATGGTTTTTACCTCCAAGTTTGTAACTTGGATATTGGGTACCCCTGAAAAACAATTCAAAACAATTGAACCCAAGACTGCCAGCTGCTTGGAGACTGCTTTATTCCGTGTGTCTCACCACCAGATATTCTGGAAAGATCACTACCAGATCCACGAGAGATAAGGGAGAGTTTGAAAGCTCTACTTCATAGTGGTATTCTTTATGGTACTTCCTTCAGTGGCAGGCTTGCAGCGATGCTTTTTTTTTAAAAAAAAAAAAAAGGTAATTAAGACATTACATCAATCAAAAAAGCTAATCAGAACAAAATGCTGATTTCTGTCTCCTGTTCTGTTTCTCTCTCTCTCTTTGGAGAGTAGTTGCTGATATGTGTGCTGGACTTCTAATCCTTTAATGGGGGCCCAGGCTTTTGAAGACTCCCTCTCAGAGGTGCTATTACCAAATATATGCTTCTAATTTAACTTCTCATGCCGTATTACAGTAGCCTGAAGCAATTTTAGGTGTTGGGTTTGTGAGAAAAGCCCAATGTTGATGTTTATCAGATGACCTTTTAAAGGGTAATGTGGGGGTTATCCACTGGCATGATTAAGACCATATGTAGGTGACTTTTCCCAGGCATTTCTTCCCTCTTTTCAAAATCCCATCTATTTTTACCCAAATTCAGCCAGGTACCTTTCATCTCTGGTATGTTCATGGGCATGACAAAATGAGACTGAAGCAAAGCATTTATTCCTTTAGAGTAATATCTGTTAGAAAAGCCAGGCAAATTTTCATGCATTAATCTCTAGTGTCAACACAATGTTATTGTAGATAAACTCCAACTTTCTTTTAATTTTGACCCTTTCAGATATTTACAGCAATGTTCCTTTGCCTCCTCTGCTAAATTGTCCCTTTTTACAAAGACTTCTTGAAAGACTGTGGAGAAGAGACTTTTCCCTGTGAGATTCAGCTTTTAGTGACCTTGCAGGGACGTCCTGCTATGAAGCTGCTGAGAGACAGGGATTTGAAGAATCCATTATCTGTGTCACAAACAAGGACAGAGAACAAATCTCCCTTGATGTTTTGCCTGTGAGTGTCATTTTTGCCATTTTGGAAGCTCAGTATTTTCCTCATGGCTCATTGTCTTGGTAGACACCAGTTGCCAATGTTTCCTGCAAGTCTTTGAAAACATATTATTAACATGTATTGTGGTTTTTTTTCATTTTTGTGGTTGTTTTTCGGGGTTCTGTGGGGCTTTTTTTGGTTTGTTGTTGTGTTTTTGTCAGGCTGAAGATCTTTCTGTTACTGGGTGTCAGCACCATCAGCTGGGCTTGCTTAAAGAGATGCCTGGGTAAGACTGACTGCAAAGCACAGGTGGAGCTATAAAGGTGAACATGATGATTAGATGTGAGCTGGGAAGTGGGTGATGAGGCAGGAATTCCCAGGAACTATAAACCCTTTTAGGGGAGGAAATAGGGCAAGCACCTTGTGAAGACTTTAGCTTTCAAAACTACACTTAAAAGGACTTTTTCGATGGATCGGGACTTTGGGTCATGTAAGTAGTTTTTATGACTCAGTATTTTGAGTTAAGTTTACAGCGTGGATTGTCTAAAATAAATGCATCTTGGAGCAGTTCAGTATTGAGAAGCTGGTGATGCTTTAAGTTTTTCTGCCCCAGATTTGTAGTTTATTATTGGGAAGTATGTATTATTCCTCTGCCACCAACCATCCTTAGTGCTGAGGCATGCTTAGGAGATACAGGCGAGAAAAAAAACTCCAAGCCACAAAATTATGTATGTGTTGCCTTCAGAAAGAAATTAGGAGAGAGGTATATGTGATATTGTAAAAGGTAACTAATAACAGAGAAAAAAAACATTCATTTCTGCTGATGTATTAAAGGGTCTTTTAATTAAAGGCCTCCAAGCCTGGGGCTGTTCATGGCTTGACTGTTCCAGAGGACTGGGAAACTTTCAGGTTTTGAAAGGGTTTGTGAAAGTGCAATGACCACGGAGGCCAGCAGTCAGGTTTTGCCTTTTCCATGGTAGTTACAGTAGCTCCTTATCTGGGAAAGCATTGCACAGGTTGGGGCTTTGCTGGAGAATATTTACGGATCTCCCCTTAGGCCAAATGTCTGAATTGTGTTCAAATAGCATGGGAATAGCTTGTCCATAAGTTCTGGTAATAACAGCCATGAATATTATCTCGCCAGTTGTACTTCCCTCCCTGCTTATGTTTCCCAGTATCTTGCAAAAGCTATCACCATAACATTTAGGATGGGATTTAACATGGGAAATTGGGCTCCTTAATGTGAAAGAAAGCTTTGAAAAACGCAGCCTTAGCAAACAGCAGCTAAGAATAATGATAACAATAATAGAGATAAGCCAATCCATATCTCCCCACCCAAAATATTTATCTAATGAATTAGTTAATTGTATTTTGTTTTCTGATGGGTGGGTTGGTAGCCTTTCCCTTTGCGATAGACCCGGAGGAGCTCTTGTGCAGCCTGATGCCAAGAATATGTGTTATTTCATATTCTGTTATTTGTTTTGGGTTTAAGGTGGTGAGAGGAAATTCTCCAGCAATCAGCCCTAAGTGGTTTTGCAGTGAGCTAGTCTTTCAGTGCTTGAACATCACTTAGTAGAGGAGGGGAGAAAGAAAAAAAAAAATCCCTTTATCTGCTTCTTGTAATTCAGAAATTTGCCATCTATCTAGAGAAAAGCATTAAAAAAAAAAAAAAAAAAAACCAAAAAAAAAAAAAAAAAAAACCAAGCAAGCCCAAACGTTTGAGTGTACCCAAATTAATTCTGGTGTCATTTCATCTGCCTAATTGGGCCTAAAAATAGCCTGTGGGAAGGAGGGCCAGCAGCCTTGAGTGTCTGAAACAATTTGTATCAATTATTTCCCAACGTACCAGTCGCGAGTGAAAGCCCTTGCCTGAGTGCCTCCATTAGCCAGGTGTCAGAGCTCTGTGTTTTCATTCCAGGCTTTTCCCTGGGAACAGGCTGTGCATGCACCAAAAAGCACCAAGGAGGAACTGGAGCCTTGGCAGGACCGGGAGGGTGCCCAGAGCAGCTCTGCAAGCAAAGTGAGTGCCTTCACTGCTCTGTCATCACCAGTCCCTGAGAGCAATCACCACCCACCAACAGTTCCTTGAGATAAGGCCGAGCCAGCTGGGAGAAGAAAGCCTTTGATATTCCCTGCCTTGCTGAGTAAGTATGCCATAACAATAATACTTTGAACTTTTACAGCACCTTTTCATACCAGGGGCTGAGTGCTCCACAAACATTCATTCCCCAAGCCTTGTACCACCCATTAGAGGAAACCTTTTTTTTTTTTTTTTTTTTTTTTTTTGCATTGTACCACTTTCTCAGGGCCAGACTTTCCAAAGAGCTCAACACCCATTTTTGCCAGCACTGGAGAAATTATTTCCTTTGTGTTGCGACTTCGGCCAATATCAGTAATGTTTACCCAACTCCTGCCCCCAAATGCTTACAGTTAGACTTCTTCAGGTCTGCAAAAATTGCGCTAAAAATCTTGTGAACTGCTTTGTCTCCTGCTTATAACCCTCAGAGCACCCTGAGGAGAACTTCTTTGAGAAAGCAAAATTCCATCAACCCTCCACCCAGTTTTAGTCAGACCCTTCTGTTGTCTGTAGCCAGATTTCTTTTTTAGCTGATGTAAAACCTTATGAGAAAAGTAGATACATTTGTTTTGTTCATCAGAAGTATTTTCTGTAATGCTCTTCTGTTTGGAAACAGAGCAAGAGCATACTTGTCTCAGACACAGACATGCCATAGATAAATAAAAAGAGAGATGCTACATCCCAGATAGGCATTGTATTGTGCTTTGCTACAGCAGGCAACAGGATTAAACTTTGATTTTCATCTCCTGTCTGCATTCTCAGTGAGAAAATACAGTCAAGGCCAATTTTGTAGTTGATCTATCTCTGTGGAAAGTTGATTTTAAAGTGGTGCCAAATGCTAGTGAAGAATCACAGTTCAGGTTTTCACAGTGACAATAACAGAGTCTTGCGGGGAGGGTGAGCTAAGAGTGCACTCTGCAGCCCAGAGGAAAATATAGGTGCCTTCCAGTCGCTGGTCCATTTGGGGAGTGCACACATTTAATTTTCTGAAAGGACATCACCTGTACAAACACTCACAGCGTTCATCTCTACCCCTGCCCCTTGTCTGGCCAGAGCGTCCAAAGGGTAAAGCCTTGACATGGGATACAGCATCTGAGTCCTGCTCCAAAGTCGAACAATCCTCTGATTCCTTCAGTTCTCATTTCCCCCGATGCGACTGAAAATCGATAAATCCCCTTTAATCTGTTTAATTATGGGGCAAAGGAACTATGTTGGCTGGAAACACAGCTATCAGCTTATTCCTCTTCCTAAAGTATGCCAAAGTCTTTGGTCATTCAGATCCCATGAATCTGAGGCAGATAATTCATACACTTGTTGCAGTGACCCCGATCGCTGAAAATAGAAATGTAAACTTTAGACATAGGGTTGCTTATCCAAGCCAAGTTTCTAATCTTTTGAGATTTGCCCATCACAAATCATAAATGCAAAGTGAGAAAAAGGGGGGGGGGGCGGAAATTCGGAGTGATAGAGCCTAGCTAAAAGCTATCAAATATATCATCTCTTCAAGTAAGGCTGGAATAACATGGAAATGGGATATAGCCTGATGATTGGTTGAACTTCCTTTAACATGTACCCCTGGGAAAAGAGAGAGACACTAAAGCCTAAATGTGGAAAAAAAGAAAGAGACAGGCAAAAGAAGCACGACTGTCTGAACAATCTTTGAACTGCAGGAAAGATGTGCCCCCCACATCACTTTCTTAACTTTCCCTGCGATTCAGCAGCTGTGTTTCTCACGGCTCATGTCTGAGGTGGCTGGGCACGTAAGAATAACACTGACGGGGGTGCAGGGAAGGTGCTAATCTTTTGCCGTGTGTGTAGGTATGTAATCACTTAGCAGATAATCTCAGCCTCTGTGAAGACAGCCATTCATTTTAAAACAAAGACCGAAACCCGCTGCTGGTAGGAAGCTCTGATCAGTTTATAATTTAGCTTCAGCTCTCAGAAAGTCCTCATCATTAAGGTGAAAGATACTGGATTTGTGTAAATCAGAATAGCCCCAACTTCCTTGCAACCCAGAGCATCAGTGTCCTCTGACTGAGCTTCTCTGTCACTGCCACCACAGGGTGACTGTCTTCCCTCTGGACAGGCACTGCATCAATAAGGCAGCGGAAGGTGAAATGATGGAAATCAATCTGCCTCTCATTAGTGGGATGAATAGAAGTGTTCTGAGGAGAGGGATCGATGAGGAGATGGGGAGATGTGGTAAGAACAGGTTAAAAGAGGGATTGAAGAAGGATGCTAATACTTTTTTTTTTTTTTTCTGATAGTTTGGAATAAGCTTTGGAGGACTTTTGGATAATGGTGTCTCAAGTGAACAGTGTCACGAACACTCCCAGTATAAACACTGCTCGATAAAACGAGCTCAGGGGAGATGTTTTGTGTGCAGGTGCCTTTATGTTTTTAGAGATTTCAGGGAGTTTTAAAATAACAACCACACATTTTCCTATAATGAGCACGGGTGTTTGTAGTTGCACTGGAACTGAGCCACTGAACGCACACAAATATTCTGTAGGCATAAGATATGTGTGTGTTTATGTTTGCCTGTGCTTAGGCACGCACAAGCCTACACAAATAGCAGGAGAGCCACTTATACATATTTATTTCCCTTTTTCCTACTAGGTAGCATATTCATTGCTGTATTTGTAGCCCAAATTACTCCCAAGGAGGAAGAAAGCGATTTGCCTATGAGCAGAAATAGAGACGAGGAAATGTTTCACTCTGGATGCAGTGAGAAGCGTGGTATTGAAGCAGTTCTGAAACAGGCAGTGTGGACACAAGAAGAGGTCTTTTCCCAGGCCTGAGCACCTTGCATTTCTCACAACACAAATATGGCATTGCTGCTCCTGGGACCGGGTCCAGCTCATTGCAATGCAGCACTCCAGAGGGAGGCAAGGCAATTTGCCACGACACCTTTTCCATCTTGCTGCCTCGCTCGCTGCTGCAGTTACAGATGGCCAACATTTGTGTCTTAAACATTTATCCTGCAAAATAGAGACTTTTGTATAAAAAGTATTTGGTGCACCAAAAATATTTCCCTTAAATTTAAATTTTCATCTTGTTTCGGTCTTCGGAAAACATTTTGAAATTTCAGATGTTGTTTTTCCCCCTTTTTGTCACCTTCCTTCTGTCTCACACTCTGTTTTCTGAATGCAGTAGATATTTGCCAAGGTTGAAGGATTCGGTAGGAAGGTCATTTTCTCCTTTTTGTTCCCACTTATTTTATTATTTTTCCAATTACTTAAGGCTTTACCTATATTAATAGTGCAGTGCATTATAAGTTTGGCTAGTACAGGATCTCAGCCCCCTATCACACTTCTCAATGAAATAAGTACAAGATAAAAGATTATATTAGAATCATCTTTTTTTTTTCTCCTTTACTTGAAGCTTGTAAAATTACCAAATAGATGTAAAAATAGAGAAGCATTTCTTAAAATTTTGACATTGAGGTTTTTCATGCAGTAAGTGTCAGATGGAAACTATTACTGGGAAAGAAACAGAAGTGAGAAATTTTACAAATATTTTGGGTGAAGGAATACAATTTGTCTCAATTTAAACTCTGAAATATAAACAAAATTAAATGAGCATTTAGAAAACTCCACTTCTTGTCTCTGTGCCTTGTACAAGCAAGTTGAGGGCAGGGTCTAGATGGGCTTTGGCTGAAAAGCAGCACTTCTAGTTCACAAGGCACCAAGAAACCTCATCTCTTCACACTTGGGTTACATCCCAAAATCAGACCAAAACAAGGAGCTTTCAAACTCCTGGTGAGCTGGAATTTCTGAGAATATTTTCTTCTGAATACAGCAGAACATGTTGCTCCTAAAACAAAGCCTGTCTGCTCAGAGCTCCAGATTCCTGGGCCTGCAGCAGTCCTCATGGAATCAAGATGTACATGTTTTGCTGCTGAGTGTATTTGAGATGTCCCAGTTTATTTTTGACAGGACTTGTTGCCAGGCTCAGTGTCAGCATCTAGAAATCGAGATGAGATTCTTCAGCGCAGTGAATCTGTATTTTACATCTTAACTTGGCTTTCTCAAAAAACTCCCTGGAGTGGGGGGACTTTGCACCTCTCTGCTTCAGGTAGCCAAGATTTTGTTTAAAGATTGTGTTAGAGGTTTGGACTGATTTCAAGGCTCACCCTGAATCCTGCATGTGTCTCTTGTTTTTTGCTTGTGGGTTCAATGTTTTGTTGTGACCCAAACTAGTTCAGGTCCTCCAGAGGTACTACATGAAAAGGGATGGGTTCTGCCTGTCCTTCCAAGGGTTTTGTAATATTAAGGAAAATCTTGTTACAGGAAAGGGAATATACAGGGGATGACAAATAATTACTCTCACAGAGTATAAACGATGTGTTTATTCCCATGCGAAGAAGTGGATCAGCTGTTTCACTAGGAAAGGTCAGGTTTTTATGTCTGTCTTCCTATGACACCCATGGATATGAAGCTTTTAGAAAGCAGTTCTGGAAAGCTGCTGTTGCATTTCTGAGCATCTGAATGATGGTTAGAACACCACATGTACAAAGTAGTTCATGGCCACTGTTGCCAGGATTTTATAATTTGTGGTTGTTATCAGAAGTTGATGGGTTTTGGCCATCCATGTGATGATGGGAAAGGCTGCCAGGGGTCTGGCTCTGCCCATGGCTACACACAGTTCGCCAAGAGCAGCAGGGCTGGGGTGAGGAGCACAGGGTGGTCACCCTGGTTATCCCTCTGGGAGCGGGAACGGCGGCAGCAGCTTGGCCGCAGAGCAACGCGGGAGGAAACGCAGAACAATCGGCAGGGAAATCCAACCCAAAATAACGAGCTGGCCTTCACAAAAAAGGAAAGGTCACTGTTTGAAAGCCACTATTTGAGAGCTGGGAGGGGTTAAAAAAGAGTGAGGGGAGGCGACTCAATGCCTTTGCGGTTCCAAAGAATTCCTTTTTTATAAGGAAAACAATGTGGGAGAACAATGTGGATGCTTGCAGCGCTTTCGAGGCAGTAGATTTTTTTTTTCCCCTTATAGAAAATAAATTGGAACTGCTTCCATAAACAAGAGGCATTGGCTGCAGAAGAAAGCGGGAGCTTTTGTGGAGATTTAAAAATAACCAAAAGTAAGGGAGCGCACTGGCAAAGCGTTCCGTGTTCTCAGCATTGCGCAGAAAACACGACACAGCCTCAGCGTCTGAGGAAGGGAAAGGCTACAAAAGCAGATTGGGAGACAGAATGTGGCAAACTTCAGCTCTGCCAGGTTTTGTTTTGGAAGCCAGCATTTGACGATAGGTTACCTCATGATGGGAATTGGATTGTAGAGACTTTGCCAGCTCTTTACCCAAACATCTAAAATCTTTCAAAACATTTTTTTCTCCAGCAGACCAGTTTATTCCAACAAATTATACTACCGTGTACTGTGTCCCAACTCAGTCTGGTGCTTAGAGCTGCCCAGAACTGAATATTCATGAGTTCCAGGCAAACATCCGCTTTTGCTGTGCTCATGCAGTGCCTGGTAAATAAATTTACCACACAAATAAAGCACAATCAACCCCCTCAATGCGTTAACCTCAGCAGCTTTGACTTTTTAAAGGCATTTACTTAACTTTTTTTTTTTTTTCAGCTGATAAAGATAAAGCAATGTTGGTGGTGTTACCTGATTCCTGACCTCTCTAATTACACTAGGGCCAGCATATCCTCTGCTGCTGGAGAGGGTTTTTGTACTGGAAAAGCTTATTTTATTTTTCTGAATGAATATAAGCTGCCCAGTATGCCCAAGTACACAGAGGTAAAACACTTGCTTTAGTAAAGAGAATTTGGTACTTTAAAGTAGGGGGGTTTTCATTTTATTTTATTGTGGGTGAGTCTGCAATGAGTTAATAGTCAGAAAAATGTCAATATTACAGCCGAAAGATCTTTATCAGATAGATGTTGAGGAAAAAGATACGCTGGCTTTTCTGTACTAGCTTTGTGTCGATAAATGCAAGTTTAATTACTCTCCACTGGTTTCACTTGGCCTAAGTGGCTGTATGTTTCTTTATTTCCTTCTCCCATAAGAAATACAAAGTTACTGATTAAAGGTTGAATATTTCAATATTGGTGTCCCACTTTCCTGTCCCTTGTAGCTGTGCATCAGTCTGCACGTTTTAGCTTTTCTTTGACTTCTGTCATCGAACATCTCTGAAGTTCAGAGTGACTAGAAATTATTTTTGAGATAAAAGTTTTGTCATATGACATTTTTCTGACAAATTGCTGGCTTGCATGAGTGAAAAGCTCCCAGCAACTGGCCATCTAAACCTACTCCACCAAGCTTTAAGCAGAGGAGGGACAATTGTAACCTGGTTTATTTAGGATAAACCTCATGGAACGAGGCAAGTAAAGGGATTCAAAGCCTCCCTTGAAGGGGTGAGTTGTTAGATTGCACAATCAGCTTGAATCCTGGCCCTGGGTAGAAAAGCCCTTAAATTCAAGATCAGACCCTTTGATCCCCTCAAGAGGACTCTCCAGAGTCCCTCCTTGGGCTCCATGGGATGGACACACATCTGCAGCTGGGAAACAGCAGAGGAGCTGCACTGTACAGCTGTTAGCAGAAAATTTGGAAAGAACTGCTCTGGTAAAATTTGGGATTAGAGTTCAGGCATCAGTGGTGACATTAACACTGCCAGAATGTCTCACTCACTCTCTGCCAGGCTGCTGATGGCAGGGTGTGTGCAAACCTTTCTCTCAGCAGGGATGGAGATGGACCAACCCCAGCACATGGAAATGGATCTCTCCAGCTGAACAGTCAGGTAAAGTGACCAGAGTGTGCTACACATAAACGAGGTGACCTTCACATCTCCAGAGCTAATGATTCTTGCACCTTCAGAGCTATGATATCACTCAGCTTTTTTTTCCTCAGGCTTTTAATCACCTCTCAAAAAGACAAATACTCCCCTTGGAGGCTGCCATGTCCTGTGCACTAGAAAGCCTGGCAGGTGACTCAGTTGGTGGGAGGAGGGCAGCTGCAAGCAGGCAACCACCAGGAAAACAGGGGAGTTTCAGTGGTTTCTGAAACCTGAGGAATGGGGAGATGCCCTCAGCTAAGCAAGAGTTAAGCACAGTTATACAGAGCCCTGGCTGTTATGATTTAAGTTAGCTTTAGTGAATATCTGTAAAAGTAGGATACAGAGCATTGTGCAGGAGAAAAATAACTCTTTATGTAAGACATGACCTGGGGCATCATGCCAGGCTATCACTTCCAGATTTGGAAGGATTCGGTGTTTTGCACGGCACGATGGAAAGTTTTGAAAAATAAGATTTCCTCTTCAGTGCAGGTCAGATGGGTGACACCTGGCAGCTAGTGCACTGCTGTGTGCTAACCTGTGTGCCTCTCCTTCCCTCCCTGCTCCACAGGCACAACACAGGAGCAGCAAGGAGAGCTGGGTTTGTCCCGGGGGATGCAGGAGCTGTGTGTGGGTATCTGAGCTCCAAGCTGCAGCAGGACCCAAGGTCTGCACACTTCCACAGGTACCTTAAATGACTGAGACCTCAGGACCTGGCAGTGTCAGCTTGGAGGGCAACAGTGATTTCCAGCCTTTACTTTTGTCTACATTTCCAGCGTTCAATCAGTCTAATTGCTGCTGGGCCTTTGCCCATCATGTTGTGAAATGCTTCAGGGGCTAAAGGGGGAAAAAAGGGAAAAGAAAAAGACCAAACTGTGGTCTAAACCTTAAGAGGAAGAAGATATCTGTCAGGACAAGCTCTTACCAGAAATGGGATAAAGAATACTTGTTTACTAAACCTTTCATGTCCGTAGCTAGTTCAAAGACATCTTACAGTCCTCCTCATTAGAAGAGCAAAGGAACAACAGAAAAGCCCTCAGCCTAACCTATTAAAAGCAGTAGCTTTGTGTGCCGTGGTGTGGCAGGCATGCATAGGTCGGATTTTTTTCTTTTGCATCTACCACTGGTAGAGGAAAGTTCTTTCCAAGGTGCTAGTTCTAACCCTGTATGGAAATGTGAGCAAAGAGGAACTTTCTCAATTGCATTTGGGTTTATTCACAGCGCTTGTAAATAGTGTTAACATAAAGACAACACGTGCAGGGATTGTGCTGTGAGTTACCACAAGTGATGAAGGATTTTAGGACAGTGAGAAGACAGTTTCCGCTCCAACATACTGGTTTTTTTTCTGGAAGAATTATGTGAGAGCAGAAAAGTTAAAATAGCATTGCAGTTCCCTGCACAGAAAATACCCAGGGAGGTGAAACACAGCAAAGTGGTGCTATTCACCTGCACCACAACTGAGAGCATCAGTCAGGTGAAGAGGACTGAGCAGCTCCTCCATTTAGCAAACACAATAGTAACGTGAACCAATATCACCCTTTTCCAGACCACTGGCATGTCCTTGGGGACAATAACCTGTATTTTTTACAGCCAGGTCTTCTCAGCCACAGCTGATGGGACACCTCCTGCACTGGGGTGGCCACTGCTCATTGATCCCAAGGAAAACAAAATTCTGTACAGGCGCTCTGCAATTTTCTCACCTCAGATCCCAATGAAGCAGAGCTTTGGCTTTCAGGCATCTCCCCTGCAACCTGTCCCTTGTGTCCTTTCTACAGGGGATTCATTATTAATGAATTCTTTCAATATTTTTTTTAATTTCTAAAGAATATCAGTTGAGTTTTACAGCTTTTTCAGACCTCTCCAAACTTCATATCACACCTAAATTCTCATTTTCACTGCCTGAAGGCCTTTTCTGACCTGAATGATTCTATGAATCTGGCCTGCACTTCAGCTTAAGGGAAACGCTACACATTGATTGAATTTTGGGGAAAAAGATTTGAACATTCAGCTGTAAATTTATCTTGTGTTACGTCTTCCAGGTTCATTTATATTGTAATTTGCAAATGGCAAAACAATGTTGCTATTTATTAAAAAAAACAACAGTGCTTTCAAAATTTTGATGGAAAAATGATGTTGCAGGGGTGATGGTTATGAAAAATAACTCCCACAACCTCTGCAGGGC
Organism: Chamaea fasciata; assembly: GCF_029207755.1. Taxonomy (NCBI): domain Eukaryota; kingdom Metazoa; phylum Chordata; class Aves; order Passeriformes; family Sylviidae; genus Chamaea; species Chamaea fasciata. The sequence goes on along the minus strand of NW_027094088.1, from coordinate 6,118,338 downwards.
CTGGGCAGAGCGAGGTGGAACTGAGCTGTGGAGCTCCCCTGATCCTTCCACGGACATCAGCATCTGCAGCGCCTGGGATCCACGGCACAACTCTTTCCTCCAGAGGCCAAAAGGTGAGAGTGCAGTTTCAAGCAGGATAATCACCTTTCCAAGGCAATAACGAGCATTTCCTGAGAGCAGCTGGTTAAGATGGCTCAAAAGCAATGACAAGAATGTGGTGAAAAGTTTGGTCCATCAATCCAGCTTCTGGACGCAGTAGGGAAGAGACAGCTTTTGATAAAACAGCAAACACTGTAATTTTTTATTCTTTGTGATTGTCTGTGCTCCCACTCTGATCACCCCTTGAATTATTATTTTTCAAAGAGTTATGTAGGAGAGAAATTATGTTTATTCAGGGAGAGCCATAATTTTCATCTGTTTAAAACGCACCATGTGTGTTTTAAGCCCGGCAAACGCACCGAGAGCTCCAGAGTTTGTCATGCTGTTTTCTGCAGCACTGATGTTTTTTCTGTTTTACAATAACCATGCCCTGGGGCACCAGGTAGGCTCAATTCCAGGAGTGGAAGAAGCAGACCTGGAAGATGCTTTGGGTACAGCCCAGCCAAGTTTTATGCAGCCTGCAAAGGCTGGCTTTGCATTACAAACCGGTCTGCTGTTGCCATCTGCTGGAAAAATCCCTAATGGATATTTCCAAACGTGGGGAGGAGTATCTGCTTCTGATACATAAATACTGGGGGACTTTTGGTTTTTTTAAGGCAGGCTTTTTCCCTGTAGGTCTGTGTGATCTGTCAAAGAACAATGTGTGCCCCAGGCTGTTAATACACTCTGCACGGTAAAACACTTTCAGCCAAGGCTAATGTAAGAGCAAAACAATTCTTCCAACAGAAGCCTGCTACTAGAGAAGCAAAAAATTATCCTTCCAGGGGAAATCATCCTTCCTCTCTCTTACAACTCTCCTGTTAATGGTTTGGGTTGGAAGGGACCTTAAAAGTGACTTACTTAGAACCCCCTGTCCTGGGCAGGGACACCTTCTCTTCAACCAGGTGGGTTTTCTGTCACCTGAGCTGAGCAATCCCCATTCCACACATGTTCACACAGAGACCACACAAACTTTTACGCAAGGAAAAGTCTTAAAGATCCTGTTCATCCCAACACATCAAATGTAGAATTCATTTCTTTCTACGCTGTTTGCCCTTCTTTCTCTCTTTCTCTCTTTCTCTCTTTCTCTCTTTCTCTCTTTCTCTCTTTCTCTCTTTCTCTCTTTCTCTCTTTCTCTCTTTCTCTCTTCTCTCTCTTCTCTCTTTCTCTCTTTCTCTCTTTCTCTCTTAACTGTCACGCTCTTAGAAATATTTCTGCAGCCTGCTCCTACGGGATTTTCAGAGGCATTGGCTATCCTCTTCCCTCAGAAATCTTTTCCTCGCAGCAGGAGTCTTCAAAATCCTTTCCTCCTCTTAAAGATCCTGTGGCTCATCATTCTGTGAAACGTAAGAGCACATAATATCGTGGGCACAGGCGAAATCTCCTCTCGCTTGCAAGCAGCCTTAAGCCATTCAGGCTGCTGTTTGCCACAGGCGTCTTCAGCTCCGTGTCATCAGGCCCCAATCTAATCTGCGAGGTGTAATTGCCATGGCATTAAATCCTTTGCCGGTGGCTGATCGCCGCCGGCTCGTGGGATTACACGGCCCGGAGCCGGTGCTCACAAAGACGGGAAGGGTTTAGGAAACCCTGCTGCTGCTGCTGACAGGGCTTTAAAGCGTCCTGCTCAAAGGAGGAGTCAGTGGGGTGTGAATCCTCCCCAGCGGAGTTGAGAATAACAGCACCCATGATTGTGCGGTCTCTAAGCTACACTTAGGCTGCCTAAAAATTGCCCTGCAACGTGCCTTGGAATTCCAGAACAAGGGATGTTTAGGGCACAAACCCTGGCCGGGGGTGACAGGGACTGTTTCAGGCAGCACGGGGAGTTGGTGCCACTTCACCGGGTGGAGAAGGTGTGAAAGTGAGTCAGCCCAGACCCAAGACAGCGCTGGCTGTGTTCATTGGCCTCAGCGCGGGGACAGAGACAACTTGCACCTTTACAAACCTGTTTATTATTTAAGGAACCTCTATTAACCTTCACTAGCAGAATTAAGCAGCTTCAGTTTCAAAATTACCATGCACAGACCCCAAGCATCTGCTGTAGCTTAGAGGACTTCTAGCATTGGGAGAGGGAAGAATCTGCATCGTGAGCCGTCCCCACTCTCACTTGATGTGGAAATTGTAATGATATTATTAAGGCACGTCCTCAATGTGTCTCTCATTGTCTTGCCATTCGTGAAGCCCGAGGTTGGCTTGTCCTAGTTAGACTCCTGATGTGGAGGAGCTGAACTGCCAACTCACATGGAAGTTTATACTCACTGTGGAGTGACTTATCCTGTGAAATTTCTGTCACAGTTTTCCGGGGCTCTGCTCCACAAGGAATGGCATGGCCTCATTGTCGGCAGTTTTTATTTATGCAATAGTGTAAAAATGCTATTTTAATACTATTTATTATCTAAAAAAGAAAATGCTTTTAAACTTTAAGTGATAGCTAAAATCATAAATGAAATCTAGAAAGAGCAAATACACATAATACTTCTCCCTCTTTGTAGAATTAGTTTTCATTCAAAAATATGCTGATGGGAATGGGCTTTTATGTGTTTAGTGACCTTTACAGATTCATTCTCCAGGGTTTTTTTAGTTCACAGAAGCATGGAACAGTTCAGGGTGGAAGGGACTCCAATGATCGCTTCGTTCCAACCCTCCTGCCATGGGCAGGGACATCTTTCACTAGACCAGGTTGCTCAGAGCCTCATCCCAGAGCATCAGCTGGCCTCGAACACTTCCAGGGATGGGGCAGCCACAGCTTCTCTGAGCAACCTGTGCCAGCCAGGTGCCAGAGGAGGAAGAAAACCCTTCCCATCTGGAGCAGAGGCTGCTGCAGCCTTGTGTTAGCTTGTGTCACAGAGTGTGTGAGACAGGAAGGGTCTTTCCATCAAGAGATAACAGCACTAAAAGGTTTTTCTTCAGGAAAACCAGAACAATGGAAAACCAAAGTAGCCTTTGGTTCTTCCAGCAGGTTTGGGAACAAATTGAAGGAGGAGCAGAGCTGGCCTGGTGCCGCAGCTCTGCATGCAGTGGGGATGGAGAAGCTGCAATAACGTGTCTTCTTGGCTGAATCTTTAAAAATAAGGCACTTTTCTGTTGTTCCTTTTCAGGCATTACATAAAAATTCCCCCTAGAAGTCCAAAGGCAGCTGTTTTCTTAGCAGAAGGAAGTCAGGAAGAGGCAAAGCCGGCAAAAACATCAGATAAGTCTGGATAAAAAACTTGGCTAACCTATTTTTCCCCTCTCCTAAACAGCCAATTTTGAAGCACTCTGCAGAGATCTGCCCGGGAGGAAAAGCAGAACCAACCACTGAAAACTGATATGTGCGCTCTGGTGAGGGCTGTTGCTCTCCCTACCTCGGTGTGGGAACTCCTGAGCTTCCATTCCCTGTGGTGAGAGTATTTTTCCTCTCATGCAGCCAACCCAGAGACCTCCTAGGTAACAAGCGGGTGAGTCTTAATGAGATCTCCCAGGTAAGAAGTGATATGACAAAAGGAAATTGCCTCAAGTTGCACCAGGGAAGGCTTAGATTGGATTCTAGGAAAAATTTCTTCACTGAAAGGGTGGTCAAGCATTGGAAGAGGCTGCCCAGGGAAGTGCTGAGTCCCCATCCCTGGAGATACTTAAAGGACGTGTAGATGTGATGTTCAGTGACTTGGTTTGGAGGCGGCTTGGCAGTGCTGGGGCAACAGTTGGGCTCCATGACCTCAGAAGGCTTTTCCAACCTAAAGGATCCTATGGTTCTAAAAAGCCTTGGCCCCTCCAGCTCTAACACAGCACCTGGATGTTGACAAAATGAGGCTGATCATAAACATTGGAGGTCCCTGTCCCACAGGGACACTGTCACCTGCAGGGAGGGTCTCGTCCCCAGACAGCAGGCAGTGACACCATCCCTGCCCGGGGCTCTGTGTGCACCCTTGGGGTGGACACCTGCCTTCGCGTTTCCCTCTGGGGAGCCGGGAAGAGAATCAGGTCCATCCATCCGTCAGCTCCAGGGCTTGAAGGCTTTGGGGCTTTGCAGTTGTAGTGCCTTGTCACAAGGTGGCAGGGACGTGACACTGCCTGGCACGCTGCTGGCCTCAGATCCTTGCTGCTTTCTTCCTTATCCAGTACGGCTTTATCAGCAATCTTCTGTCTTTTCTTTAAAACTGTCCTTGGGAGAGTTCAAAGAGAGGGTAATTAGTTATTCCAAAGCCTAAATATTTCGCTTATTTGCACGCAAGAAAAAAAAAAAAAAAAGACAGAAAACTGCTTTGCACCCTTCTGCCTGGAAGTCATTGTGACATGGGGAAGTGAGGAAGGGGCTTGCCTCTGCTGAGCCTCAGCCCTGGCTGCTGCTGCTTCCATGTTAAACCCAAAAGTTGTCATGATCAAAAAGCAGGCAGCCCTTCTGTCCTGAGCCACAGGGACAGTTTCTTCCTAAACAGCTGAAGATGGGAAATCATCTTGTAGCTTCAAGAGAAAAAAAGTACATACACTCCTGTAGAGGTGTGTATATATACACACATTTCCTTCAATGAAGAAGAAAATCTTTAAAATAGTAGGTTATTTCTGGCTTCCTAGACAAGATCCTTAACTCTGGACTTCTGAAAGCAAATGTCTGTGCATCTATAGGAACATTCCCCTTCTATAGGACCATTCCCCTTCTTTTTATATGTCTCCCACAGTAATCTTTTACACTTCCACATGCCAAGAATTCTGTGATTTTGCTGCTCTGCTCTCTCAAGGGTGTTGCAGGCTGTGTAGCAGGGAGTGAAACCTTTGTCACTGCTCATCAAACATTTTCATACAGGATTCTACCTGCGGTGATAAAATTAGATTTGTGTTAATAAGCTGTTAATAACCATCAGGTAATTATTTAGTTTATCTCTGGAGTCCCAGCTGATCGTTGTCTCTTTATATTTGCTTGCCTGGCAGTCTTCAGGGACAGGGGATTTTCAGGTTTTTAATCTGCAGTACATGCAGTGAGAGATTACTCAGCTGTCACTCTGCAGAAAACATCCCTCTCGTGCAGCAGGAGGTATCCCTAACAAATTGCTGACATCCAAATTCAGCTCTGCACAAACGGATGTGCAGGATGCCTGCTGCTCCCCAAGTTGGAACCAGACCTCAGTGGAGAAAGAGGCATTGGCACAGCAGAAGGAAACGAGCAGAAAATGGCCCAAGTAGGGCAGGTAACATTAGAAAATAATTGTTTCTGAGCTGCTGTTCACTAGCAAATACTTCTCCTTTTCAGCACAGTGCAGTGGCCCAAGAAGAGATTTTTTGTGGGTCAGCTGGATGTGCTCCTGCTTCATGCTGAGGCTCTGAAACTGACCTGAGGTTTACATTCCAATTTATTGGAACAGGGAGTAATCAGAAGTTTTCTCAGCTATCTAAAGCACAGACCCAAGTAAGCCTGAGCTCCTACATGCTTGCTATGAACACTGAGGTGAGTGTGTATCATTGCAACCTTGCAATTTATCTAAATACTCTAAGGAAAGCAGTTCTGAAGTTCAAGGCAGGGTCTGAGTTGAGAGGGAGGAAAATCCTTTTTTAACATGTGGCATTTCATCTGTGGAACTCATCACTGCAGGACAGCATTAAGAATGAAAGTGCAATAAGATGTAGAGTGAAATGGAGAGCCTGACAGGTGACAAGAGATCCAATGCACAAGTGCACGAATTTTGCTTTTTGCTTTGGTTTAAACTCAAAGTTGTAAGGCATTTGGGAATGAGATGGGAAAGGTCTTTTTATCTTCTAAAATGAAAGCTAGGTGAACCTCAAGATGAATTGGTTTCAGAACAGCAGGTCAGGATGTTTCATTTTGAGAATGTAGGGACTCTGCCTTTCAGTTGTTGTGTGCTGTTTTCTAAGCAGGGAATTTGACATGAGCCTGTGCAATGCTTCAACTGAAGTAAATCAATGTTTTCCAGTGAATGCAATTTCAGACTAAAAAGTTCCTTTTGTCTTCAGTGCAGCTTTATCAGATTGAAGCGGAAAATACAAAATAGCAGGGGCTATCTAATTGCCCCAAACATTTCCAGTTGGGAGTTGGGTTAAACTGAGTTCTTTCTGCCTTAGGAAAATACCTTTCATCATCCTCTGAGGCTGGCTACATTCGGGAACAAGGAATTGGATGTGAAAGATCCATCCCTGATTGCCACTCTTCACGTCCCCACGTCTGCACTGTAACTCTCCTTGTGGGCGTCTCCTGGGTCCCTCCAGTTTGTCTCGTGTTTTGGCAAATTTTGGTCACATCAAAGGTCTGAGAAGCCCCCAGGTTCAATTCAGGTTTAACATCAGAATGAACTTCCATGAGAAAAGTCCATCCCAGCTCTACATCTCCTGCCAGGGAGATCTCCAGCCTCCAGATCTCATACAGGGCTCATGGAGGTGATTTAAGTTCCTGGCAAAAGTACATTTGGGCAGAATGGTCCACCACACCTCCTGGAACAACATCAAAGACTCTCACAGGGAAAAGCAAAGATCTGCTAAAATCTCTATCTTCTGTGATGTTTGCTTTCTTGTTTAGAGCATGACAAATTTCTTAAATTGACTGCAGATTTCTCACCAGCCTGGACACACTGAGGTAATCCTGGAGGAAAATATGTCCTTTTAGCAAATTCCAACAATTTGCTGCCAGGCTTGAAGTCTGAGACCTGAACTTTATGTCAGAGCCTGTGTGATGTATTAGTCAGGACAATTGATTTATTCCTTTGAAACACTGTGCTAAGCTATCACCAGCCACATTTTTCTCTGGTTCCCAGGAACCCTGCTTCTCTGGCTGTTCATGGCCATAGCAACTGGAAAACAGACTCTGTAGGAGAAAGAGCATCAAAGAATCCCCTCTGACAGTAAAAGGGAGAGGAGAAAAAAAAAAAATTATACAGAAAAGCAAGGAGCTATTCAGGGCCAGGCCCGAATCCATTTCTGAGGGAGAAATTTTCCACTAGAAGACAGAATAATCTAGGGCAAGAATAACAACAAAGTCCATAACATTATTTGCTTTGGTGCTTTCTGCCATAAGCCTTTTTTTTTTTTTTTTTTTTTTTTTTTTTTTTTTTTTTTTCTTTTCTTTTTTCTTTTTTTTTCTTTTTTCCCCCACACTTGCCTCCCACTCCCAATTTCACAAGTCAGATTCTTGCAGGTACCAGCATAGCTGAGAATCCTGCTGGGAAGTTCAGTGCCCTGGACAGCCAGACGGCTGTGCTGGGTGTGTTTATTTCCACAGAACAGCTTGTCAGTTTAACAAAGACAGCAAAATCAGAGAGAAAAACATGTCACATGCAGCCTCCATGTGTGTATAGCACATCGAGGAGGATCTCATTGCTCTTTTCCTTCAGCAGTGTAGGTTTAGCCCACAGCTCTATTTTCACACTCCTAAAGCTATGTTAATATCATTGAGAGGTCAGCCACAAACCTCCACTACTGAATTCACCTTTAAACACAGGCTGTCAGCTCTTCTGCAGTCCACAAGGGTGGCAAAAGCACCTCTAACAGCAGCCCACTGTTTATGCATAATGCAAAAATGGGCATTAAAAAAAAAAAAAAAAAAGGTTCAGAAAATAAAAGCGCACTTTTTGTCAGAGATCGTGTCGCCGCGTTCCAGCCTACAGCCATTTGCAAGCTGAGGAGTCAAGCTCCAACAATACAGTTTGTAATGAGAAAACTGACAGGCCTTCAATTTCAGCCACTCTTGTTCACCATATACTGAATGCACTAATGCATCTGGTCCACTTAGAGAAGGCATTGCCATTTTCTTCCACGTATTAAAAGAGGAAAGATGGGAGTTTGCGAGGCCTGGCTCAGCAGACCCCAGGCTTTAGGCGGCTGTAATTCAGCATTGCAGCAGATCACAGCGGCACAATGTTCAAACCATCCAAATGGAGCTGGAATTTAGGACCCAGAGGCCTGGGGACAGGCATGGAGAGAGGGATAGATGGATGGAGGGCTGTTGGGCAGCCTGATCAGGGCAGATTTGCTGCCACCACAGAGGTGTCAGCACGAGCCTGGTTTAGAGTCCCAGCTGCTGTAACGTGGCCAATATCCTCTGTCCCTCGGTGGGTCTGTATGTATCCAGGACAGGCTGAATTGCTCTCTGTTGAAATCCCCACATCCTTTAGGATTCCTCTGCATTGACACTTTGCTGTCCTTCGACCACCCCCCCTCGATGCTTTCAGATTTGCCCTGCAGCATCTCCGCTGAGTGTCCCTGGGGAGAGGCACATGCTCCGTAGGGCAAACAAGCTTTGGCTGTGGGGAGCGCAGGAATTCTGTGAATACAGGGAGAGCCACACAGGCAGCTCTCTGCCGGCATAGCAGGAGACAGGACAGCTCTGTCAGAGCTACCAGGCTGTGTTTTACACCCAAACCCTTTAAAGAGCTGCCATGCCCCAGGGGATCACAGGCAGCTCAGGATCCGCATGAGGAGTGTGGTGGGAATGGGAACGCTGACCCGAGCGATGCTCTGCTGTCCCTGCGAGCCAGGCAGGACCTCAGGTTTCTCAGAGGGAGTCCCAAAGTTAAATTCGTGCTTTGGCATGCTTAAGTGGGAGTGATTAACTGCATAAATACCGGAGGGCAGGTCTCACATTTGTGTTTGGTTATGAGGACTAAACAAAGCCTCAGGAGCAGCAGCAGCAGCTGCTGCCTGGCTTCCTTAGGCTTCCATCATTTGAGGATGAGCCCAGCCAGGGCCAGACTGCTGAACAGGCATGGCAGGAATTCTGCTTGAGCATTGATTGTGTTATTGAAGCTGGGCACGTTTTCTCCTTTCCTGCTTGGTTTTTCACAGCCCTTATAGGAAAAATGTTGCTTCTTTTCCACAGGTGGGGAAACTGAGGCACAGAGGTTTTGCAGCCAGTTGACGTGAGTGGCTTCCATCCCAACATCAGCCCCACAAGCTGAAGGAGCCCTCCAGCAGCATGGCAAGCCCAGAAGTGCATGGAGCCAGTGACACAAAGATGTGCTTATCATCTCTTGTATGTAATAAGCGTTTTGTCCATGATTTTCTGCTTTTGCTGAATTAGTCTCCTTGTTCTTTTAATTTTAGTTAGAAATCCTGTTGGGAAAAGCTCTGCAGCAGCTCCAGTCACAGCTGGCTGGGCACCTGGCTTGGTGAGCTGACTGAGTTCAATACCTGCCTGCAAGCAGAGGCTGCCAAGGTTTTGCCGTGCAAGGTTTTGCCTTTTGTTTTTGGAAGTTCAGATCTTATCCGGACAGTACTTTGGCCAGTAAATGAAAGGCAAAATTGGGGGTTTTCTGCTTTGGGTGTTCTGTGGGATTTCTAGCTTTTAGATGAGAAAATCTAATCTCATGTTTATTGCAGAAAACCCCACAAGATCGAACTTAATACTCTGTTCATTCACGTGAGGCAGTTGGCAGAGGTTTCTCCTCTGCTTTTATCCTGGGTGACCCTGGCAGTGCTGCAGGTGAGGGGCTGGCTGTGCCCAGCTCTGTGGGACAGCCTGGCGGTGTTTCCTCAGCAGCTGAAGCGTGCAGGATTCGTGTTGACTGACGCCCGCACGGCTCTGTCGCTGTTTGAGGCTGCGGGTTTTGTCGTGTGTCTCCTCCCAGACACCTCGGTGCTGTCACAGCTCAGTGCCTGCCATATGTCACAGTCCCTTGCCTGAAGGTGTGTTCAGAGACCCGAGTGTCTGTCCTGATCAGTGCACACAGGAGGATTTGGGGTGCTTTCATTCTGAGGAGCATCCTGGCACCCTCAGCTGGTGTCAATGAAAATGCAAATATTTATTGAATCTCCTTACACAGTAAACAAACGTTCACCCAAGGACTCCAAAATTGCACCAAACCTGTTGTGTCATTCTTCCTAAGCAGCAATTCCTACTGCTAACAGGGGACTGGACCAAACCCAGCAAAAGAGTATTTCCCCTTCCAAAGGCTGCCAAGTGCTGCAGAGGCACAGGGCAGTCGTAAAACAGCTCTGGACCTGCATATCTTCCTCCTCCCCTGCAGCCAGAACATTTAGAAACCATTTCATTCAAAAGAAGTATATATTTGACATAAGGAAAATTATTTCAGCTTCAGGTTAGCAAAATATTTATTTCATAAGTTGAAGTATACACGAAAACCAGAGAATTTCCTTTCTTTTGGCCTTAACTTTGAAGTTACCTGTTCAGTGCAGTGCTTTACAAAAGGACCTCAGGCTTGCTCACCTTCTGTTTAAAAGAAGGAAAAGTGAAGAGGTCAAGCAACGTGACCCAAAACCTGCCAGTGGTTATCCACACTCCTGTGGGTTCAGCAGGTCTGAGGCTGCTTCCCCTCTGTTCAGGTGCCTTTTGTAGGAGGAAAGCCTGTCTTGTAGCTAAAGGACACAAGGCTGTGCCTTGTCTTTCAACACACGATTTTTATCCTACACCCAGAGCTGTTCACAGCAGCATTTGAGACTTCACTTTGGGCCCAAGTGTGGTTTGAGGTCTGCAACAAATGAGAAGCTCAGGTCTGTGGCTGCACAGCAGTTTTCACGGGAAAACATTTCCAGGTATTTTTGCTCCCCTTCTGAAAACTTCCTTAGGAAGAAGCTACTGCTAATTTTAGTAGGTGAATGGTGTTACATGGAGCATGGCCAAGAGGATTTTAGTTTTCCAAATGGTGCATCTTTCATTTTGCAAACTGAATTTCTGAGTAACCAAAAAGTAATATAACGGTTCTTCAGGAAATGGTGATATATGAATCTGTTTGCAAAAACAGCTCAATGCAGTCACTGCTTTTTAAATGCTCATTAAAAAAAAAAAAAAATCAAATATGTCATTCCCAAGCAGATCTAAGTAAAGGAGAACCATCTCCAGGTGAAGGCTAAAGTTCACCAGCCTTCTGAGTACACCAGGGCCTGTGCATCTCTTTATCTCCATAATTATGTATGCTTTTGATATGGAAGATGAACCGAGCAGTTTGACTGAGTTCAGCTTGGAGATTTGGGATTTGTTTGAACTGCTCACCCCGAGTTCAGCCCTGGACTGCAAAGCTTTGTGGCTCTGGAACAGACGCAGGGTGAGTGCTTAACAGGGAAGCTCTGTGTGTATACCCCTGTGGTCAGCAGTTTCTCTGCCTCTAATCTATGCAGATACATCAAAAGCAAAATATTTTTAACAAGGGCTCTCTGGAGGATAATGAGAGAAAAAGCCGTGGAGCTGTTTTTCCAGCCAGTGGATCTCGGTGTGGTTGGGAAAAATTTCCAGTTTCCCTTGCACTGTGCGGGAAGTCGGGAGCATTGTCCTTCTCCTTTCTACCTTGGCAGAGGGGAAAGATGACACGTTTCTGTTTTGCTGTGGGAAATGCACCTCCCTCCAGGAGACTCAGAGCCAGGGATTTAATTTTTCAAGAGCTTATTAAAAGTGCCTGTGATTTACAGACACGGTTTCAATCCCGTGGTGGGCGAATACAATCTGAGCACACTGTCCTGTGACTTCTCGTCCTCCTGCCGTACCCAATCCCAGATACTTCACAGTCAGATCAAACCTGACCAGGCTTATCTGCTGGCACACGGAAAGGTGTTTTTAAAGGAGTGATTTCAATGTAGGGAGGTCAGAAGGAGCCGTCCCACGTGGCTCAGATGCCCTCCCATACATCTGGATATTTAGATATTTGGATACTGTTGCCAGCATTGGTGGCAAAGTGAGTGAACAAGCATTTAGAAAGCAAGGACCAAGGTATTAATGTCAGAAGTCATTGCACAAATGACTTAATCTGTCACTGAAATAAGGGTTTGGAAATGTGGTCCATATCAAGGAAAATGTACATTTGATAGGGTTTGGAGGGTATTTTTCCTTCAGGAAGCAGCATGTGGTAAGCGAGTTACTGACATGTCACTAATTCAAAAGAGGAGAGTTTTGTATCCCTGCTGTGAAGCTGAATACGACAACATAATACAGTTAGGAAGGGGAAAAGGGAGTCTCAGTCATGGGCATTCTGCACTCTATATTCGGTAACAACAAGCAGCACCAAAAAAAGACTCATACATCAGGCAACCTTGAATTTCTCCTGCAGTCCACAAAGTGGAAAGAAAGTGAGCGAGTGAATAATTTTAGCTGCAAATTGACTTCTTAGCTTTTGCCAGCCAAGCTCCTGGAAATGGATTTATTCTAGAAGAGATTAAAAATACCTTTATGCTTATTGGTTTTCAATATAACGAAAAAATATGCACTTGTAAACCATTGGAAGAGTGGAATTTCAAACCCCCCCCCCCTTTTTTTTTTTTATTTATTTTCAGGGAAAACAACAACAACAACAACAACAACAACAAAAACCCTATCTCAACCAACTTTTCCAGATAGGCATAAGTGCAGAGAAACACTAAATGGGGGGAGATGACCCAAGCAGTTAAACACTGGTTTTTGAAGCATTCAAAAAGCCTTTGAAAGAAATACTATCTTTTCTGAGCTTTTCAACCCAGTTTACTTGATTAAAAAAAAAAAGAGTTGTGAATGCTTGATACAGAACACAGGCTCACAAGTAAGACAGGGATGAACTGCCCCTAAAGGCTCTGGCTCTGCTGTCACCCAAGCAGGATGGGGCAGACACTTCACTCCTTGCTCCAACCACCAGGAAGGTGAACTTCGGCCCATCACTCGTGTCATTACCGATAAAAGAGATGGGTTGTTGGAGGAGGTGGAACAGGAATTCACAGGAATTTCCCTAGGTGCAGGGAATAGCTCAGTAACCTTGGCGTGAATGTACAACCCATCATTTGGTTTTCAAAATACTGTGTGCAATAAAAACCACAGGGATGCAACATGAGCCTCTTAACTGAGGCTGATGTTGGGTTTTATTCTGCCCCATCCCTGGGAGAAAACAAAAATGAGCAATAGTGGTGTGGGTGAAACTCTGCTTTCCTGTGCAGGTCTTTCTTCTACCAGGTGGGGACTGCACTGAGAAGTGGATTTCAGGAAAAAAAAAAAAAAGACTTTCTGGTTTTCTTCAGCAATTAAAATTCATGCAGGTTTTTCCAAAATGTATCATTCTTAGATAGCAATATCTCAACTTTTTGAGAGTGAGTTACCCTTCTTTATGCATATATACATATATATATTTCAAGAAGTCAGATAGATAGATAGATAGAGAGATAGATAGATAGATTACAAAGTAGCGAAACCAGCAACCCTGAAAAAGCATCAGAATTTACCAAATGGCAGCCAGCCCTACATCTCTATGATTGCTACTGACATATGGGTTAGGACCCTCAGTTTCTCCCAGGGAACATGTTGTCTCGTGGTATTTCTTGCCTACCCAGCCAGAGTAATGGAAACAGTGTGAGGATAAGCTGTTCAGATAAGTGTTTGCCAGCCATCTACTTTTATGGTTACTTGGGGCAATCTGGTACATATTCTTTGTGAATTATATTTCTCCCCATAAAGAGAGTTTGGTTCAGGCAAATCACTTTTAATTCCACTGTCAGCCCTATTCACCCATGCCTGATGTCAGCTGTCTTTGAAATTGAGAGAGTCTAACTTCTTATCAGCTTTAGTATTAAGACCTTTTTTTCTTATATAGATTTATCAGAGCTGAGTAGTGACTAATAGAATTCAAAACCCAAATGGTGGCAGCATATAGGGCTCCAAGCCACAACTATTTGTAGGCAATAGTCCCAAACTGGTAACGTCTGGAACCACGAACACCCATGTTCAGATACCCTGATCCCACAACCACGTGTGTGAGCACCAGCCAGCAGCAAATCCACCTCCCAGGAAGGAGGTGCAACCAACTGAGCATGGGGATCACAGGCTCAGGTGTCCCCAGTTACTGGGAACATCGACCTGGAGCATGGCCTTGGACATCTGCTGCTCCCTCTGACTGACAGTGCCCATCTGAGAGAAAAGTGAAATCCAATGTTCCACTCATGCTGAAACTGAGTCCCAAGTAATCCCTGGGCACATACTGCTCCACCTGGTGCTCCTTGCTATGTTACTGCCAAGGAATACGTAGAATTTGTCTTTTCTTCTCTCAGTTCACAACTGTAATTTAAGGGCAATGGAATCACTTAAGCTTTTGGATGGATTTCTGCATTGCTTTGTTAGAGGAAATAACAAACCCAAAGCATTGTTTCACTTTAAGATTTTCAAAATGAAGTTTTCCATTGCCATCGAAATGAAATATACTTTTATTTCAAAATTTACCTCTGCTGTCATTTAGCTCCCATCCATCAACACCAAAATGTTCAGCTTGAACTCCACTTTAAAAACAATAATAATAATAATAATAATAATTTCTGAAGTGTTTAAACACATTGCTTAGAAGAACTGGGGATCTCGGACTGTGGATTAGGAGGGGAGTTACTACTTGGGACTATTTCCTGCTGCAAAACTTCTCATTTGGAAGACCCTCTGAGGAGTGCCAATGCCATCAGCCAGCTGGCAGTCCTGGGCAATGTGATGCTGGTTCAGCCTTTCTTTGAGTTCCAGATGTTGCCAACTTTAGCAGGACATAATGGTGCAGAACGTATCAAATTGGGATTTAAATGTGCTGAACACTGAAAATGAACCAAGCAACTGCTGTTTCCACCCCCAGAAGGCTGTAAACTTCACCCCCCCACCAAAATAATAGTTACCTGGTTGTGGCTGCACAGAAGTGTTATCAAGTGTCCTGGTTTTGGCTGCGAAACAGTTAATTTTCTTCCTATTAGCCGTGCTGTGTTTTGGGTTTAGTATGAGAATAATGTTGATAACACACTGATGAGGCATCACTTTTTTTCTCTTGGGTTTTATTCCTCTCTTTTTGTTACGTCCCCTTTTATTACTACTATTTCTACTTCTATAATTATAATTATTGCTACTATAATAATATTTTATTTTGATAATTACAGTTTTTATCTCAGCCCACAGGTTCTGCCTTTTTCTGTCTCTCCACCCCATCCCACTGGGAGTGGGGAGTTAGGGGAGCAAGCGACCACACAGGACGTGGTTGCCAGCTGGGGTAAAACCAGGGCATCCAGAAATACTTGGCAACTTCAAGCATGACTGGCACAGTTTTGTAAAACTCCTGGCATGTTTGTGTGGAATTCAGCACATAGTAAGGGACACTTTTATGGGATATCTGGCATAGCCAGCACCTGAATGCAGGCATGTGCAGGAACAGTGCTGAGCTGACCTCACATGCAGCCTTTTCAGGTCTGGCACCTGGGCTTGGGGCATCCCTCAACACTGCCAGGGAATTTGCAGGTGACCCCAAGCTGAGGGGTGCACTTGACCAGTTGCAGTCCAGAGGGACTTGGACAAGCTCCAGAAGCAGCCCACAGGAATATCATGAGGTTTAACAAGACCAAGTGCTGGTGCTGCACCTGAGTCAGGACAACCCGGGTGTCAGTCTGGGCTAGGGGGGGTGGGCAGATGGAGAGCAGCACTGGGGGAGAAGGACTTGGTGAAGGAGAGGCTGGATATGCCCTGGCCACGTGCACGGGAACACAGAAAGCCAAATGTGTCCTGGGCTGCACCAAAGCCCTGTGGGCAGCAGGTGAGGGGGGATTCTGCCCCTCTGCCCCACTCTGGTGCGACCCCACCTGCAGTGCTGTGTCCAGATCTGGGGTCCAGCACAGGAAGGACGTGGAGCTGTAGGAGTGAGGCCACAGGAAGCCCCCAAGATGATCAGAGGGATGGAGCAGATCTCCTCGAGGAAAGGCTGAGAGATTTGGGATTTTTCAGCCTGGAGAAGAGAAGGCTCAGGGATGACCTAATTGTGACCTTTGAGTACCTGAAGGGAGCCCTCAAGAAAGGCAGACGGACTATTTACAAGGGCCTGGAGTGACAAGACAAGGGGGAATGGGTTCAAACTGAAAAAGAGTAGGTCAGGATTAGGTGTCAGGAAGAAATTCTTGCCTGTGAGGGTGCTGAGGAACCGGCACAATTTGCCCAGAGAAGCTGTGGCTGCCCCATCCTTGGAAGTGCTCAGTGCCGGGCTGGATGGGGCTGATGGGCACCTTGGGTTAGGGGAACGTGTCCCTGCCTATGGCAAGGTGGTTGGAACGAGATGATCTTTAACATCTCTTTCAACCCAAGCCATTCTATGTTCCTATAATATCATGACTGTATCTGTAAAATTATGGACTCAAGTCCCAGGCTGCAGCTCCCAGGCTGAAGGGCTTGGTTTGTGGCCTGCTCCAACTGTATCCTCCTTTGATTCCTGAAAATCCCTTCACACTCCAAGGGTGAATGCCATTCTGTAAACTTGCACCTTGCACAATACTTCCTACTTCCTTTCAAGAGTATCGACAAAACCTGTTACTCTTGGATATAATCTAGCACAGCACTGAGGTGACTGCAGCAAACAGGGCTGGTCTTTAACGTTTTCCCTGTTTCACAATCCTTATTTAATCCTGTCAATACAAAGCCTGTAATTAGCAATGGTGTTGTGCTTTTCTGTGCTTAGAAACTGTTAATTACGCAACTGTTGGAGAAAAATAACTGAAAGTGTAGGAGGGAAGCAAAAGGATCACGACTCGTGTTTTGGTGTATTTGAGCCCTTCTCAGCAAACAGGTAAAGACTAACATCTGAAAAGAGTTTGTTTCCCAGTGGATCTACTCAATAGTTGGATTTCTTTGTACTCTTACAAAAGCTACAATAACAACCGCCCTCCTTTTTCAGCATGTTAATCACACACACACAAAAAAAATGTTTATCTTGCTAAGCATTATAATGCTTAAGGGAAAATAAGAATAAGGTGTCCTGCTGTTGGGTACTGCACAGCTCCTGCCCGGATGTGTAAGGCAGACAGGGAGTGTGGGAAATGGATATCACAGAGTTCCTGCTGTGGATGTACTGGGAAAACCTCTGCTGCAGGATGGTAGTGTTGTGATTAGGGCATGCTGGAGCGGGGCAGGGGAAAAAGATCAAACTGGAATCATTGTTTTCACTTTTTCCACACAAGAAGTATTTTGGAGTGGACTGATACCGCTCAGAAATTCACATCAAAGTCTTTCAGCTGTTTTAAAGAATGACACTTGGAAAATTTGAAAAAAAGCTCATTTAGGCATTTTTAAGATAGAACTTTTAGCCATATTTTTGGCTTGTTGAAACAGTATTTTCTTTAGAGATGGACCTAAATTGAATTTCTTTTAAAAAGTTTCCGTGAAGCCACTTAATTTTGGTTCAAGCCAAACATTTAGTTCAAACAACCTATTTTACTTTTGTTTTGCTAAACCCCCTCTATTCCTTTGCCCCCTACCCCTACTCCTCGTTTGAAGCTGACTTTAAACTTTCTTAATTCAGGTTATTTGCTTCATTCAGGAAACTTCTGGACAATTTAGGTAGTTTTGCTTTACACAGGACACCTAATTTGGTGTCCATGTGAATATCTGTTGAATTGTGAATTTCTCATCTCCTCATCTGTGGTTCCAGCCATGCCATGAAGACCCTCTTGAGCCTAGAAGGTGCACATGTATTGGTGATTCCTGCCCTGCTCTTGCTGGTGGGAGCTTCCCAGCTTCCCATTTCAACCCCTTGTGCATGAGTGTGTGAGGGAAATGTACCTTGGTTCAGACAGAGGAGATCTTTCATTTTACCTCTAGTTTAGTATAATCTTTAGCTGCAGACTAACAGAAAAATGTCTCAGAGGTGGGCGATTCAGAATGAGAATAAAACTGCTGGCTTCAAATTACAGGAGAGTTGTGTCAGAGAAAGCTTTTTACCCACAGCACAACAATGGATGACAGAGAATTCTCAAAGACACCAACAGAATCCAGTGTATTTTCTCTACTGGCTCTCAGTGCATGTTTGGAGTCTCACTCTAATGAAGCATAGCTGATCTGATCAAATAAATGAAAAACTGATCAACTGAGAGCAATAAGGGGTTTGGAAACTGGGTTAATAATATTTGTGTTTTGAAATGCAACTTCTCTTTATGGAAATGCTCCACAGCTTTAAGATGAAAACGTGAGGTATTCTCAGTGAAAGAACACCGAGAGTGTTGTCCCTTGGCACTGTGGCATCAGAAGTATCTTTGTGCTGGTCATTATCCGCGAGACAAAGTGTCACAAGCTGGTGTGGCCACACCTGCCATTCCCAGTTTGGATGTCCTTGTTTGCAGCGTGGTAACAAATGTTCTCTCCCAGACTTCTTTCTTACTGTTTTATTCTCTTACATCATCCTTGGAAAGAAGCCGTGGCAAATAATCTTTGCTGCTTTCCCTACACATGGAACTGATTTGGGGGAGCACAGTGTTTTCTTAGGACTTGATATCCTGCACTGCCTGCTGTTTCTGGAAGCGGGAGAGGCCTCCCTGCGTGTGACAGCTTTGTTCTGGGGTGGGCTTGCTGGCGTCCCGGCGCTGCTGCGCTCAGGGTGCCGCGGGCTGATCTTCCCTTGAAATGTCTCTGGTTTATCCTCTCCCTTTTCAATTCACTGCATACACAGCACACAGACATCTGCACTCTTGATTCTATAAAATTCATTACAGCACTGCCTAGAGGCTTCTGCCAGGTTTTGGATCCCATCAATCTATGAGGACTTATAAGTGCTATGAGGAGCAGCTGAGGGAGCTGGAGGTGTTTAGCCTGGAGAAAAGAAGGCTCAGGGGAGACCTTATAACTCTCTACAACTCCCTGACAGGAGGCTGTAGTGAGTTGGGGGTGGTCTCTTCTGCCAAATAAGAAGCAATAGGACAAGGAGAAATAGTCTCAAGTTGTGCCAGGAGAGGTTTAGGTTGGATATTAGGAAAAATTTCTTCACTGAAAGGGTTATCAAGCACTAAAAGTGGTGCCATCACCTTCCCTGGAGTTATTTAAATGATGTGTAGATGCAGCACTTCGAGATAAGGTTCAGTAGTGGACTTGGCCATGCTGAATTAGTGTTTGGTGTCAGTGATCTTAAAGGTCTTTTCCAGCCTAAATGATTTTATGATGCTATGCTCCGCTGTAAGCCAAAACTTGTACCAGGCAGCTCCTAGTCAGCCTGAGCTCAAGAAGAAAATCTCACTTTTGAAGGTCAGACCCTAAAGTTACTGGCATGTCTGCCAGCCTGAGATACAAGATTATCCCTCTTTTTTTTTTCATCACTTTTTTCTTGAATTCTCACCGTTAACAACACTAACCAAGTAAGGCTACAACAGCAAGTAAACATCCCATCACAAATGACTCAGCTGCACAGGGAATGGTGTGGGCAGTGGCGAGAGGGATTTGCAGTTTTGGAGGTGACAGGAGACAATTTTACTTACCCTGATCATTTAAAGATGCCCTGCTTTGCTTTGCCTTGCGGCTGAGGCTCCGAATGCTGCCTTCCCCAGTCCTTGCTGGGAGCAGGAGGGCAAAGCAGCCTTGAACAGCAGCTCAAGTTTTGCTGCCATTCAGACAGAGCCTGCCAGCCAACCCGCCCGCTCTGGAGTGGTTTGGGCAGTCAGCCAGGCAGAGCTGCTGGTTCAGCTTTATTCTGTGTAATAAATGTGCTCTGGCACTGCACCAACTGTCTTATCTGCTTGTAAGGACAGAATTCCCTGGGGAGCCAGCCTCCAGGCCCAGCTAGGATTATGCTCAGCAGCCAAAGGGAGCCAGTTGTGATGCTCAACACACCAGCTTTGCCTTTGTAAGTCCCACTCACTTTGAAAGAGAGAGTGTGACCAAGTTCAGGAGAGAAAATTAGCCAAGAGAAGTCATCTTTTATCTGTCTTAATTAGACATTAATAAAACCCATCACTGACTCTCCCCTGCAGTTATCAGTCAGTCAATGGTATATAGTATTACAGTCAATTATCTGCCCCTCAGGGTCGCTGAAGGACTGTCCCAGTAACACCAAAGGCAGTGAGAACCAGTTCCATGAGATCAGCTGGATTCCAGTGGTGTTGCGCATGCAAAATACCGTCTGATTACACAGGCAGAAGCATTGCCTACCAGCAAATTCCCCTGAGATCAATGGAAAGGCTTTCCTGCGTCATCCACGCACCAGGAACCAAATTACCCCACCTCTGTCTATAAACACAAGCCTTGAACTTGGCCCATCCCACACATGTTTGGGAAGATTGGTCTCCTGCCTTGGGGAAACAGGATTGGGACTGAGACTTTAAGAGGTTAAATGAAGGGTGAATATATACCCACAAAAGCCAGAGAACAGCTTCTGTCATGTCAGTTCTGGCACTGGACAACAAATGCAAGCTTTAAGCTCAGGGTGAAGGGGGTAGATGGTGGGAAAAACATGAAAGTGAAGCATCCACAGACCTGGATTCGGCTGCAGCTCCAGATCCAAAGGCGTGTGGCCATTCCTATGGTGGTTTTTTGCATGGTGCAGACCCTCAGCCTCCTCTGAACCAACTCAGGGAGGCAAAACAGCATGTGCAGAAGGAGCTGGGGGGGCTTGATAGTGCTTTTCTCTTTGGGCAGATGTGCACTCACCATTAAAAGCACATCGGATGTTTCGCGTTAGGCAACTCAGACATTACACAGACGAGTAAATAAATACAGAAAACCCCCAAGGTTTGGGTGCTGTTTGAAAATGGTAAGTTTTGTACACCGAAGTTTCATGCAAATGAATTTTTGCACATCCATATATAATCCATATACCATATGTTAATCCATATACCACCTGGATTTAAACCATTATGTGAGCTTGGGAGACAAAGGTACTATTCCAGAGGTATCAGCGTGTGTCTGTGTCACATACAGAGCATTTGCAAAACGGTAATTGGAACAGCTTTTCTGGCTTTGGTTTTGAGAAACACTGAGAGCCTGAGGAAGTTCAATCTCTTTAGTTTCCCACTCTGGCTACATTATGAGGGGCAGGACCAGCCTGGTCTGCAGGAGAGAGCAGAAGCAGAGAGGGGCTGAAACTCATATTTTTGCAGAGATTTTTCAAACACATCCTTACTTCCCAGCCATAGGAGCAAGCACATCACTGAGCCCTGCCCTGGCTGCCTGGCATTGCTTCCTGCAGCCTCTCTTGGTGCCACATCTTGGATAACCCAGGTGTGATTCCAGGGGTCAACATTCCTGGGAGATGACAGCACTTTAGGTACCATCCTAAAGTAACAGACCTCCTTTCATCTGCACAAAAGGGAGATTTCATCCAGCAACACAATGTAATTCCCTTCAAAACTGTAGCTAAAACCTCTTCTATCACTCTAAGCTGTTTGTTTAATTCTCCGTTTTACTTAATGTTCTATTAAAATTCTCTCTTCTTAAATGCGTATTGAAGCAAACCAGAAGTGCATAAAACCAATGCAATTAGCAATAAAAATAATTCCAACCCCAAATCACTTCATTAATATGGAAAGAAGTGCAAATTGCACTGAAGCAACTTTGCCTACAGGTACAGAGCTGGTGCAGCACCATTAATGGTAATGGTACCACCAGGGACAGGGGCTCTTCTTGCTCCAAAAGGGTTCACTTCATGGGAAGTACGTTCACATTCTGCAGCAATTTTGTGCTCTTGTTTATTGTTCTTTTCTACTATTTTTTTCCACAGTGCCTCAAATTTTTTGCTATTATTTTTTAACAACATCTAAGACAGTGAAGTACCTGTAACATCCTGCCTTGACATTCGCACATCCTTCCCACCACTGCTTTGTACCAGCAGTGCCTCCAGGAGATAATTCCTCTCCCTTTTCCTCCCCCTGAAGAAGCAATTCCTTCTTGTCAACACTTCAAGCAGCGCTTTTCAGCTGCGGCAGCATCCAGTAGCTAAGCAACAAACAGCATCCCCAAACACGAAATCGAGGTGCAAGGGAGAAAAATCCCCGCTGCGCACATTATAGCGCAATCCGGGGAAAATTGCTGCATCATGGACACTTTGGCTTGGTGCTGAAAAGGAATCAGTTCCCACATCTGGAAAACAGCCCAATCTCTGAAGTGCCAGGGTGCTTGCCACCTCCTTCTGCAGTAGCCTTTGGCAGAGTTTTTGCCCTGGCTTGGTCCTCACAGACTGTCTGAGGAATCATCCAGGCATGCAGGGCTGGGAGCATCATTCCTTGATTCCCATCATTTGCAGGTAGCAGAGAAGAAAATTAGGACATGAGTGGAAATGCCTTGTGCCCAGTGGGTTACCCCATTTTGGCAAAGCTTGGGAGAGGAGAGCAAGGCTGTGAGAGCACTGCAGCCAGAGCTGAGATAGTGCCACAGCCCTGTAGATACCTGTGGACTGTACCAAAATATCCCATCCTTTCCCCTTTTCTTTCCTTTCCCTTTCCCTTTCCCTTTCCCTTTCCCTTTCCCTTTCCCTTTCCCTTTCCCTATCCCATCCCTATCCCATCCCATCCCATCCCATCCCATCCCATCCCATCCCCCCTTTTTTTGGAAAACACTACCAGTAGCTAAAAGCCAGTGTAATTACGGGTATCATACTTGCAGCCACGGGTCTTTCTGGGTGGCTCTTGAAGAATTTTCTAGTTTATTTTGGTTTTTGACCCCTGCACTTTAAAAATACTCTTCACAATGTCGGGCTAAAGCCAAGAACCAACACCAACCTACTCAGCCGTGTCTTAAAAGATCCCCTTTCACTTGTTTCTTTTTGCCTCTCCCATTTTCTTTTCCTCTCCCACATACACTGCTGTGACTGAATAATCCGAAGCACAATTTCCTTTTAATAGGCAAATGACTTTTAGTTGGTCCCTGAGTTATGGCCTAACACGTGTTTCATTATGCAAGCCATAAAACCTTTGCATATATTGTACATTTTGTTTCAACAGACTTATTAATGAGAAAACAAAGTTCATCACATTAAAAGAGTAAATGCAGCTAATAGGCACCTAATTCCTTGCATAACTGACTGGATTGATAGCTCAGCGAGGCTACTCTAACAAGAAAATAATAAATGCAGAATGAGCTGTTTCTGATCCCCAAATCAGGCTTGTGCAACCTATTTTAGAGAAGATATTCAGAATATTTTTACCCTGAGCTGAAGCAAGGCTGTGTAAGAAGAGAATTGGAGCTGAGCAGTCTCCTGTGCTGTTACATTTAGAAATTCGCTGGGAGTATATTATTGACTACAGTCAATGAACAGGATGACCAATACATCAGCAACATTTAAAGAGGATGCCCTGGGTCAACAAATAGACTTCCTAGTCCACCAGGGATTGCTTGTTCAGCTCTAAACCTGAGCCTGAGAGCAAAAACCTTTGGTAAGAACTGTGCTTGGGATGGAATTTGGTCAATGGAGCACATTAATTACCAATGCCCATCCAAAAAGACTGAAAACCCAGATGGAAAGCAGGGGAGCAAGGGTCCACCTGGATGTTTGTCCTACTCCTGCATGAAGGTCTTCATGAATTTAGAGGCAGCAAATTCCCATTCCTTCAAATCATCTCCACAGTCTCTTAGCTGGGACATTCACCCCTACACAACTGTTGCCTTCTTAAACCAACAGAGGAGTTGTGTCCCTTTGGGCACAATGAGGAAATAAAAAAAATGCGTGGAAAGCTTTTATTCACAGATATATGCTGCTCTTACTCTCCAAAACACTGACGATGATGATGATGATGATGATGATGATGATGATGATGATGATGACGATGATCCATGGCCTCATTCATGAGCCCCCAAGCTCATAGCAAAGGTAGGCTGGCCTTTAGGGATGGAGACAAGCTATACAGCTGTGTTGAATACTGAAATTAATAATAACCACAGAGAAATCACTGGCAACCTTACTGTAATGATCCCACCCCACATGCAAGACCCCTGAGTTGCCCTTCCTTTCTCAGGTTAAGGTATTTTGTGCTTAAAAAGTAATTCAAAGCATTTTGTTTCCTTAAGTTATGGGTAGAAGAGATTTCTGCTTATTTTTGGGCTCAGACTTGGCCTCAGGCAGTTCATCAGTGGAGCTGTGCTGACTTCTGCCAGTTTGTCATCTGGCTCCTGCATAGAAAACTCTGAAGAAGCAACTATTTTCACTTTTTTCATCTTTACTTAAGGCTTTCTCATGTCACTGGGAAGCTGCCATTCTTGAATTGCCCCTGTCCTCAGCATAGAAAAAGCTCATCCTTCCCTTATCAAGGTGCCAAGTAGTTTCTTACAGCAGTCCTGTGGAAATCACAGATCCTCTGCATTGTCAGATTGTTTGGCCGACTGTGTGGTGATGGGCTAAGCAGTGTGGATGGCAGAGCCTGATGTTCTCCATGCCTTATGCCAAACCCCATTCCCTGCACCCCAGACCTGGCTGTTGCACTCTCACAGTGTTTTCCTGACACTTTGCAACTCCACAGTCACAAGAACTACTTAGAGTTAAAACAGAGAGGGTTTATCTGGAAAAATCACAGTGCAAAGATTAAATACATAAAAACGGTTATTAAAAACACGTAACAATGGTTGTTAATGCACTCGTACCATACTGAAGGAATATTTACTTATTTACATTTTTGCTGTGTTCCTGTAGCTCAGGTGAAGCTGCTCTTCCTGTTCAAGCACGTACTGTGCCCTTTGATTTCCGTGGCATTGTGATTTCATTGCTTTGTCACTTGGAAACTTTTCCTGAATTGTTCTCTGCAGCTTAGCAACCTGAAACCACCTGTATAACACGAGCCTGTCTCAGGCATATAATTCTTTCCTCAATCCCCTCGCTCATTTTTAATTCATAATTTATTGGCCTTTTATGTGTAAGTGCTGACTGCTCCTTTGGACTGCTCTGGAATTGGCTTTGCCTTTGGATTTTGCTGGACAAGGCCTTCCTCAGGGGGTTAGTATGGAAGTCTGTTCGATGTATAGCTTCCCATAGGCTCATGACTCATGAAGTCAGATGAAGCAGCTGGGGTGGGACCTGCAGCACATTCAGCAGTTACAGGGCTGCCTTCTGGGCTGGCATGTTCAGCTTAGCAAAGTAGAATTGTCCTCAAGTTGTCTCAGTGTCTACCAGGGACCATGGCGTGATTCTAAGTGGATGTAGGAGAAGGGAACACAGGTGACCTGGCCCCTGATAAGTGACAGCTGTGTTAATTACCCAATACATCCTCACCCCTGCTGAGTCACAGCTGTATCCAATACAGATAAGTGTGATAAAAGGGAGTGGGTTGGCTGATGAGGGGGAATCATGAAGGAGGAAGAACTTTGAGGAAGAGGGGCTCCTGAAAAAGGAGGAGGATGATGATCCTGAGGAGAGAGAATCCCTGCTGTGAGGTCAGTCTGGGTGTGCAGTCAGAGCCTGTTCTTGGAACCTGCAGTCACAGTCTAGCTGGGTAAAAGCTGCACTCAGAGTCTGCAAACTAATCCCTGCAGTCAGAGTTGAGCAGGAAATAACCAGCAGTCAGAGGCTGCAAGGGAAACCTCCAGCAGGAGCTTGCTGCAGCCAGTCAGTGAAGGGTTTGGGTCAGGATGGCTGAGCTGTAAAGGGGAATAAACCAGGACCCTTTTTGTGCTGTGATAAACAAGGAGTCTGTGTCTTAGCTCAATTCTACCCTCCAACAAGAGGGCTGCTGCAACAACTGGGCACCCAATTCCCAGGCAGCTAAATTAGAGAAGATGGATCCCATTGAATGCACCATGGTTCTCTGTGGTAGAAGCAAGATAATTAATTGTGGAGCCTTCAGTGCTGAAACACCTGTTTTCACACCCTTGTTGTGCCCTCAGCTGCATCACCAAAAGCAAAATAGTGAGAGGTTAAGGCCAACAGAGTCCAACCTGCAGGTCTAAAATTACAGAATTTAAGTATTTATTCTCCTAAGAAGATCCTGAACCTTCACAGGCACTGCACAGGCAGAGGGGCAGGTCTGGCATGACCAGTCACTGTGCTTTAGTGCCAAGGTGGAAAAGAGGAACATCTCTCAACGAGGGCAAAAAATTGAAATGCTACATATCATAAAGTTCAGCTCCTTGTGCTTGAAAAATTGCTCTGCTGCTTCTAGGCTTCCCCCCCTCCAAAAAAAAAAAAAAATCAGTCTGTTTTGACAGCAGTTGCTTTGATAATGGGATTTTCTGGGAGAGGTATGGGAGTGTTGGACTGTGAGGATCCAGCCTCATTTAGCTGCTCAGCCTGGTGGGTTCTCTGCAGCTCCCTGTAAACTGTACAGCCATTTCCCTGGCTTTTCTCAAACACCAGTAGAATCAGAACTTGCCTCCAGTAGTTCTGACACAGCTGCATGTAATGTTCCCCACAGAACTGTGTATCTTTCAGGAGCTGCTGTGACAGATGGGGCAATTCTGCCAACAACAGGGCTTTCTTCTCTCTGTTTTTTTGTCTTGCTGACCGTTTTGCTTTCTTCTGAGGAGTGTGTGCCTGAGGGCAGAGGGGAAGTTGATGCTGATCTGGTTTGGAGAGTCACTGCTACTCCTTTCACCATGGTAACAGGGAGAAATTTGTATGCTCTGGGGATGGGAAGGTCTGTAGTATTTTATTAGGGGCTACTAAGAGTCGAGACTTTTCTTGTGAAAACTCTTTGGTCAAGGGGAGCAGAGGAGGCAATTGCCTTTTCGGTAGATCCCTGCAATTCCTTGCTTGGCGAAGGTAGGGTCACATTTCCCTCAGCAGGTGCAGGATTCTGTCAGTGCAATAAAAACTCAGAGAAAGCATCCTGTGGGATGGAGGACAGCCCCTCCCTCCTTAATTGGCCGTGTCTGGCATAGGATCACAATGGTCAGACCTTAATTACTGTCTGGTGAAGACTTCTCATTTCCAGTGTATTCATTCCCATCTTACACTCTTCCAATCCCCACTTCTCATGTTCCTTCATCATTTTGAAATCTCCACACTGCTGGAGAAAAGTTTGCCATCTGGAAAGGCTGTCAGGGCTGTGTGTCCATGGCAGCATCTGGAGTAGGAGGTGGCCCAGGACCCCCTGTCCCAGCCACCTTCACCTCAGAGGAGAGGGCGAGGTTGCTCCCAGCATCCCTGGACTGGGATGACTGGGAGCCCTTGGCCTGGAGAGCTGAAAGTGGGGCCAGGGTGGAGGCAGCAGGTGAGTGCACAGCTGAGCACTGTTCTTTTGGCTTGTCTTTCAGTACTAAAACATGGAGTAGCCTCAGGAAGGAGAGTTAAACACAAGTGCTCTCTGCTGATCATCCCACTGGACTGCTGCAGAACAAGGCACCAGTGCCAGAACTTCCCCACAGTTTTCCTTCAGCTGCTGGTGGCGTAACCAGGGAGCATCAGAGAGGCTGAGGTGCTGCTGCTGCTGGGTTTGTGCCAGACCGGTAACCCCAGGTGAGTTTAAAGTGCCATAAATCAAAGCTTCTTCAAAGCATCCCCCCCCCTCCTACCCTTCTCGTGCAGTTTTGCTTCCCAGAGGTGCATCCTGTGTGCTTCCCCTGCGCTGGGAAATGAGAGTATCCAGCTGCAAAGATTCATTAGCACAAACACCTTCTACCATTAAAAATGCGTCATGGAGTGGGGCAGGGCTCTGTGCCCTGGGGAGAGCGCTTCCAGGCAGTCAGGCATGTGGTTTTACGAAAATTTGAGCTGCAATTTGAAGCAGTTTAGGTTTTTACCACTCAACTGTAATGTCCCCTTCACAGCGTTTTGTCCTTTGGAGCTGGATGGAAATCGACTCTCCCCCCTGGTCTGCAGCCATTCTTTTGTGTTGGCAGCGGCTCTAATTATGCACCAATTAACCTTAATTAAACCAATTCCTGTGTAACTGCACATGCAGACAATGCACTGAACAAATGGCCTGACAAATATTGTCACTTTAAAGGCATAAACCCACATCAAATCCCTAATTGGAAAGTCAGATTGAAAATTGCTGCAGATTTGTAGCCCTTTGTTCTTAAAACGATTGAACAGGAGTAGTGGCCAAATGCCCTGAAATGTTCCCAAAACCTTGGTTGAATTAATTTTCTTAGCTGCTGAGGCCAAAATACGTTATTTGTCTAGGAAAAGGGAATGATGGAGCATCGTTTACTGTAACATTGGTCAGGCTGCTCTAGAGGGTATCAGAATGGTGAGCCCGGGTAGAGACACCAAGTTCCCCTTCTGGAGGATGGGTGACTTTGTGCAAATTTCCGGCTGATTTGGCGATTCCTGCCGCCGTCTGCCTTCTTTGTCCAGAAAATGCTCCCTAGAGCTGGGGTTGTCCCTCGTGTCAAGCCACGGAGCTGCAGTTTTGCGGGAGCGGGCTGCAGCTCGCACCCTGTAAGCAGCAACGCAGCCAACAGATGGTGCTCGCACACACGGCTGCTCCAGGTTTCTTCCCAAAACGCCACCCAAGCTTTCTGCAGTTTGGGATGCAATTTTTTATTATTATTTTTAGGGAGCTGCTGCAAACAGTACAGTTTTCACTTTAATTTCTATGAGCAGAGTAAGCCTCTGGGGCTGCTGGTGTGTGGGCTGAGTTCCTGCCAAAGGAGTTTCATATCTCCGGTTTGGCCCTTTTGCAAAGTTTGATATAGAGGAAGTAAGTTGGACTGCAAGGAATTCCAGGCTCTGCATCACTAATTTGTCCTCCAGTGGGAAAAAAAAAAAAAAAAAAGACCTTGAGACAGAGCAACAAGAGAAAAAGAAAATTAATAACTAGCACAGAATTCAGAATTTTTATCTTCCCTGCTGTTTGTAAAATGTGTTTAGTTGGGGGGGGTGAGGGGAGAAAGCATCTCAAATCCTTTAATATGTATTGACTTTCTGGGGGTTCAGCTTTGTGCTGCCGAAATCAAACGGGCTCTAGGCACGGAGCTTTGTGGGGAAAATGCTCTGCCTTGTGAACACAGCAACTAAAAGCCCAGCTAATTAAGCATGTAAATCATGCCCATATAAATTAGTTACTAACACTTTCCCTTGGCCGCTGGCGGCGGTGGGGAGGGGGATTTGCAGGATCCCGGTGCCTGCTGTGAGGATCCGTGTGGGAGAGGACATGGATAGGAAGGTGGGATGACTTTGGGATGGTGGCTGGGAGCTGAAGGTGGGATGGAGATGCTGCAGCAGCTCAAGCCAGGGATGGGGACAGAGATTACCCAGACACCACACAGCTCCATTTACGAAGGGATGCAACCCCACCCATCACTTCCTGAAGGAGATGGAAACACTTCTCTGGTATATAACAGTTTGGGATTGGGTCCAGAGTGAATCCAGTAGAAGGATGTAGCTCTGGATTAAAACACTCCCAGGAGAAGGGAGAGGAGCTGCCCCACCTGCTCCTTGCAGTCTGGGCTCACCCTGCTCACCCCTGAGATGTCCAGCAGATCTGGGGGGACTCAAGAGTGTTTGACGAGGCTTTGTGGGAATGTTGGACATTTCACAGCAGGCAAGGAAGCAGGCTGACTGCACACTGGAGAAAACAACCAGGGGCTGGCCTGTCTGGGAGCAGAACTCAGGACAAGTGGCCTGGTGTGACGAAGAGAGAAAGAGCAATGAAAAACCTTTTGCGACTGAGGTGACAACAAAAAAAATGTGTTTTGGCAGCTGGACAGGTCTGTGAAATCCCAGCAAAATATAGATGGGCTAAAAATTGCTGCTGTCCTCAGGGACAGCACTAATCCAAGATGTGTATGCAGAACTAAGATTTTTTTTTTTTCCCCCAGGAGCACATTTTTTTTCTCTTCCAAGTCACCCCTCAGCCTGCACTGGGTGCCGTCCCTGCACATCCCTGGCCTGTGCAGGAGGGCCCAGGGGAGGTCCTGTGAGCTGCCCTGGCTCTCCATCTCCCTCACATTCCCAGAAACCCTGCACAGGCACAGCAAGACCTTGAAAAGCACCCGAGGGCATCCAACTTGCTTTTCTTTAAGGAGAACAGAAAGAGCACCTGGATGGATCCCAGGCGGTCACAGGGCTGGGAGCAGAAGGAAGAGCAGGCTCTGGGCTCCAGGACAGAGGAAGGTACTTCTGGAGAGCAAAGGTTGGGTGGGAAGCCACAAACAGCAGGCTACAAAATGCCAAATGCTGAGCTATTTGAGGGGTTTTTTAAATTTTTTAATTAAATATAAAATTAAAATTGTCCTCACCCCTTGCAAGATCTAGGACCATGAGGTTAAAGAGCATGTTTTATCACTCCCATCTTGTTTGAAAGCAAGAGCCTGCAGGTATCTTCTGAGAGCAGGGTTCACTTTTCTGAATGTGTGAAGCTGACCTTTGTTGCACCAGGCCCAGGAATCGCCTGCTCACCAGGATTTGGGTCCAGGCTGTCTTCTGCAGCCAATGCCGTGCCCTCTTCTGCCTGGAAAGCACCTTCTGTGGCTCTGGCAGCAACTCATCCTCCTCCTTGGAGCTGGGCCAATGGGCAGCCACAAACAGGAGTGAAGGAGGAGGAGGCTTGTGTTGAAATGGTTGGACCATCCCCCTGGCTGGCTTCTGTGCTGCCTGGACACTTCATTTGTTGTTTCATGCCTTGCTGGCAGGGCAGAAGAGCTGACAGTCCCTGCTAGGATGTGGTGTGAGCCCTGGGGACAAGCTGCATTACAGCTATGAGTCTAAAATGAATATTTTCCCCTTGTCTGTCATCAGTGAAGGAGTTTTCTATGAGAAGCTCTTGGGTACTAATAGACCGTCTGGTAGCAGTGGAAGGAGTAGCAGAGCAATTTCCAGTAGCTCTGGGCAAATCCAGTTTTATTAAAATTAAATAACCACAGGAGCTCGTTCACAAATTTTTGCCAACTGAAGCTCAGAAGACACAAGGAGGAGGCTCCCCAGAAGCTTCCTACAACCACAGATCCCAAGAGAAGAGGATCCAGCTCTGCAGTGATGAGATCCATGCATGGATCCATGGGATTCAAATGGAGTCATGTTCATTGCAAATCAAGTTGTCAGGCAGGTCCCCCAGCAGACTCTCCAAACTGTCATTAGTGCCGGCAGCTCTACCCTTCCCACCTCCTGCTGAACTCATTACAGGAGTGCCAAACATGCCAGCACCGATGTGTAACCCTCACCCTGCACCTCCTGGTGCCCTCAAACAAGTTCCTGCTGCCTTCAGCAGAATTCTGTGGATGAGCAGAGAGAAGGAGCGTGGGGAAGGTACTGACAGACTCTTTGATGTTGAGTCCCAGGACAGGGATGTGCAGCCCACAACCACCAGCTTGAAGGAAACGCCTGAGGAGCAAATGTGTCCCCCAGAGGTCCCTGCTGTTCACAGGTGGGTGGGAGTGGTGCTCCTCTGGCTATGCCGAGACCTGAAATTCTGCTCTTCTGGAACAGATATTTTGGGTCACCTTGAGGAAGGTGTTTAATCTCCCCGTGTTTCCATCCCCCAAGTGAAAGACAGAAATAGCAGCACTGCCTTCCTTCCAGCAGAGTAAGTGCATTAAAGATTGTGAGGTGATGGGAGTCCTGGAAGGGCCTCGATGGAAGAGATTCATTTGAATGCATTTGTTGTGCATTACTCACTCAGCCCTGAGTTTTAATCTTCTTCTCCTCTCCATCATTGTAACCTGAATTTCCTTGAGCCGTCTCACCAGACCTCAGTCCCAGTTTAATCCCTGCCTCGTTTGAGTGATTTCTGCAATTTGTCCTTTAGCAGATGATGAGCTTTATGCCAGCCCTCAGCCCTCCTCTCAGTCTATCCCAAACCGGCAAATGCTCCCTCCACAGGGAGCACCAGTGGTTTATCTGGGAGCTTGTGCAACTTCTTGGGATAATCCCTCTTCTGTTTTTCCAGTCTAGTGACTTGTGGTTCACTGCCTTTTCCAGACTCGTGCTGGGGGGGTTGCAGGGAAGCTTTCCACCAAAGCCCCAGCAGCCTGCCACTCCTCTTGGCTCCCTCAGGATATTTAGGTCCAGGCAGAAGTGCATGGCTCCCCTTGCTCATGCAGGTGGGATCCCTGTGTTCCACAGTGGGGCAGCTGGCAAGCTGGGCAAGCCGCAGCAGAGAGTTAGGGAATGGGTTGGGAGGGGCCATAAAAATCATCCTGTTTCAACCCCCATGGACAAGGACACCTTCCCCTACACCAGGTCGCTCAGAGCCCCATCCAGCCTGGCCTCGAACAATTCCAGGGGTGGAACATCTGTAATTTCAGTGCTATGTTGGGATTCTTCTTGGTTTGTTAACTTTCAGGGGTTTTTTAACTGTTTGTTTGTTTTTTTTTTTTTCCCAGCAGGATTATTTGTTACTGTATTATCAAACAAATCTTGGCTCACATAGGCAGAAATGTGCAGGAGGCATATAATTCCCAATTTATTAGCTTGGTTCACTTGATGTTATTGAGAATTGATTGTAATGCTTAGTGGCATTAGCAGTGCCTTCCTATCATAATGGCGACATTTACTGCCAGGAACACTATTTGTGCAGCAGTTGTGTTACACCACAAATAATTATATTACTTACATTCAATTTGTATCATTACACATAACACAACTGCACCATCTCATACTTCATTAATGCCCGAGGCAGAACAGCCTCACATAAATACACTCCTTGGCACTTTTCATTGGAAATTATATTCTACTTATTATTAAAGTGTAGATCAAAAATGACATTTCCTGACTATTAAAAATAGAGAAAGAAAAGTCACTGCTGTATTAATAAGGAACACCAAATAAAATTCATTACTCTGAAAATGTTCGCTCTACAAATTTAAGGAGATGCTGTCAGGTTTCATAAACCCCAAATATGATAAATCTTATTTTCTTGCATTTCTCTGCAAATTTCCAGCAATTCTGTGTCTCCTTGCCTTGACAAAAAGCACTAGCAGAGATTGCCTGGAGATGCTGAGCATGTTCCACCCCTGGAATTGTTCAAGACCAGGCTGGATGAAGCTCTGAGCCACCTGGTCTAGTGGAAGGTGTTCCTGCCCATGGCAGGGAGTTGGAACTGGATTAACTGTAAGGTCCCTCCCAACCCAAACTTTTCCATGATTCTATGAGGATATCCCAGGTAGCCTTCCAAGGGAAAGCAGATGGTAACAAATAATATAATGGGACATTTCACCACAGGAACTTTAAGTTTCTTTTCACTTTGGAAGTCTCCTGGGTGGGATCAACTCCAGTGACAGAGCACAATCCTTGTCATTTCATCAGAGCTACAAAGACACTCTAGAGGGACATGCACACATCTCCTAAAAAAAAAAAAATCAGTAACAAAAATATGCACCTTGACCCCCACAGCCAGCCCTTGTTTGAGAAGGTCTCTATCCTCATGAAAATAAATCTACCAGGTGTCAAATTAAAGGATGATTTTGGGGGGTTTTTTTAAGCATTTAAGGGCACATTACATGACCTGTGCCATGCTGTGGGAAGGGATATCAAAGAGGTTTTATGTAAAATAAGATAGCAGGAGCTGAGGTCAATTGTCACCCCAGCTCATGGTGACAAACTCTTGTTTGTGCCAGCCACTAAACAGGGATATCAAAGTCCAACCCCTGCTAAGGATTAAAGGTCGAGTCCACTTAGCCCTGTGAGACAGCTGTATCTGGAAGTTTTGGGACGATTCAGACAGCAATGAGGTGGATTTAAATAAATTAGAGACCTTTTAGGCATTTCCAACAAGCAGGAGCATTTTCAGCCTTTCAGTACAGGATGAGGTGAGGAGGGCAGAATGCAGATTGGAAATATTTGCACCTATGATATAAAAGCACGCACAAATCACCTTTTTGTGAGACTGATACAAAGAGACATGACTTGGCCCATCTCTAACTTAGGACATAGCTAAAAAAGAATAGAGATTTTTAACATATTTTTGAAGAACTCTCTAAAACTAATGGCGGTTGAAAGGCAGATGAAGTAGCTATTTTATCTGGCAAGCTTCCATGCAAAATTTCCTGCTGATGCTGCCTCAGACAGATGGAGATTTGAGAGGAGGGGGAAGAATGAAGTGCCATAGGGCTTTATTGGTTGAGCCTTGAAAGGTTTCTGCAAGCTTCCATCACAAGGTTTATGAACCTTGTGCTTGTTAACTTCAGTTTTGCTCAGTGTTTTAACCCTGCTTTATCTCCTGTGGTCCAGATGACACATTTACACATCTTTAGAAAATTTAGTGGGATGCTCTTCAAACGACGTGTGACTCTGCACCAGGGAGGGCAGAAACTTGATGGTTTCACCTCAATATATGGAAGTTTTTCAATATCGCTACAGAAAGTGCTTTCCTCTGAAATGTCTACTTTGGTTACATCATGCAAATTTAGTGCTGGCTGGTGCTTCTGTAAGATGAAGAGTAAGAATAACTCATGAATATTTCATCATTTGTCTCTGCACTGGTCAGAAATGGTAATGTGAGCTCCAAACTGTAGAGTTTTAGCAAAAAGAGTTGGACACTCAGAGGATAAAAATAGAAAAAAAAATGCTTTTGAAGGATTTTTCCTTGCTAATGCTGGTATGCAGACAAGTTGCCTAAAGGGTATGAAACTGGAATAATCTATTGAGGGCACGTATTTGGGTTGTGCTGCTGAAGCAATTCTTGATTTGCAGCGCATTTAAAACTATTTTATTTCCCTTTTTTCCCCCAGAGAAAAACTGAAAGCCCCATGTCAGCCAAGATCTCTGGGAAAGTGTCAAACAGAAGACAGCCATGGCCCTCATCTACCTCAGGCGTGATGTGCACCAGCATCTCCCCATCTCCCTCAGGACCTCAGCACTGCCCTGGAAAAGCTGTGAAGGGGAAAGTGTCAACAAAGGTGCATCAACCTGGATTCTTCTTCATTTATCTTTTGCCTTTGGCTTTTGTAATGTCCATAGCTAGCTACTTTGCCTTCTTTCATGCAATTGGCCATCCCATGAGAGACCCTAAAAAATTCAAACCCAGTATTCACTGAATCATGGAATGGTTTAGGTTGGAAGGGACCTTAAAGATCATCTTGTTCCAATCCCTTCTCATGGACAGGAGCATCTTCCACTATCCCAGGTTGCTCAGAGCCCAAATCAGCCTGGTTCTGAACACTTCCTGAGATGATGGGGCAGTCAAATCTTCTCTGGGCAATCTGTGCCAGTCTTGTTTTCTGTAACCAGTGTGCACTTATAATTTGCTTCCACCTTTCCCAAATACTAAGGGATCTGGGTTTGGGCCACGTTATTTTGGGACTGGGAAATGCCAAAATTTCTCTGCCTAGCACTAGCACTTGTAAAATGAATTTTTTCCCAGTTCAGAGGAATTCAGGTGTTCTTTACTTTTTCTGTGTTTATGTGGGTTTTTTGTTCTTGTTGTTGGTTTGGTTTGGTTTGGTGGGGATTTCTTGGGGTTTTTTGGGGTTTTTTTTGGTTTTTGTTTTAGGGAGATGGGTGGAAATTGTATCCTGCTGTCCACTCAGCTCTAAAGCTCATGGAAATATTTTACAGCTCCAAGAAAATGAATGGTAACAATTTTTAAAACTACTATTTCTCCAAATTTCCACCTGGTTCCTTGGTTCCTTTCTTTGGTGCATTCCTCCAGCAAGAGGAGGGGGCCAGACCATGAGTAAACAAAGCCCCTTTCCCAGTAGCTCAGATGCCAAGTCTCCCTCTCTTTGGCACCCAGAGCAGGCTGTCTGCTCTGGACTGAAAGTTGTCTCATCAGACTGGCGTTTCAGCCTTGCCACCTGACATGTTATGACAAGCTTTTAACTTTGGAGCAGCGGTGCATGGAAACACGTCACTGCTTTGGGAGCAGCACGGCGCAGGCTGCCAGATCCAGCTCCTGCCACAGGGGTATCCGCCCCTCTGAGCCCCACACCCATCCCAGCCACGGCTCCCGGGGAGGGAATGACCTGGGATGCTCCAAATGGCCTAAGCAGACCTGAGGGAAAGGTGTGACCTCCAACGAGCAAGAGACTGGGAGCTAAGAAGTGAAGCTGGGTGACATTTCTCAAGAAATAGGTGGTTGTGGTTTGCAGGACCAAGGCTGTCCAAGAACCCAAAATGAGGACGTTGGAGCTGGAAACTTCCTATTGGCATCAGCTGCTTAACAAGGGGCAGCATGGGCTCTGCTGGTTTATCTGTGCCTATTGCTGCAGGTGCTGGAGGGGAAATACAAGATAATTCTGGAAAAATTCCCAGAGATGAGTCTACACTTCAGAGGGCTCAGCTGGCAGGAGCTGAGGAGGAGCAGGAGGTGGTGCAGGTTTCATGGTCTCAGTGGCTTGCTCTGTGTTTATCCCCTCAGTGCTCTCTATCCATTTAGGCACACCTGAGTGACACCAGAAAAGGCTTCTCACAACAAGTTCTCCCTGCTTTCCCAGCTGCCCCGTGAATTGCTGTGGGTTTTTTGTGGCTGTGTTGTGCTCTGAGGAGATGGTCACCACTGACGGAGCTGGTTCCTGATGCTGCCAAGCACCCA
The DNA here is from genome assembly GCF_029207755.1 of Chamaea fasciata. Lineage (NCBI taxonomy): Eukaryota > Metazoa > Chordata > Aves > Passeriformes > Sylviidae > Chamaea > Chamaea fasciata. Next base: position 6,082,221 of record NW_027094088.1, on the reverse strand, counting down.
TCCATGCTGAGCCCATTCCATTCCCTGCCATTGCTTCATCACAAAGAGGGATTGATCAGGTGAAAGCAGCCCTTTAACCAGCTCTGTGACTCCAGGGTGCACCTGGGACATGACCCACCATGGTCCCTTCCAACCTTACCCATTCTGTGGCTCTCTGCACTAATGAGCACTCAGTACTTCTGAAAACCTGCATTAATTAGCCTGCTTGACATTTCAACTAACCTTTGCCTCGACCTGAGAGTACAACTCCAGTAATTACAGCAGGCCAGCACTGAGGGAAAGCAGTGTGACCCAGCCAGTGTCCTACAGCTGAGACCTCTTCACCCCTCCACCCCTGAGAACAGTCTCACCCGTGTCTGACCACAACCTGAGAGTGAGTTGTCACAGGCCAAATCCAGGCCAGGGAGTGCACTTGGCACAACACCAGCACGGGGTGACCCCCAGGCAGGGCTCAGCCCCTGGGCATGTCCAGCACAAACATTATTCCTGACCATCAGGATGGGCTGTGGGGAGCTGTGTGCTGCAAACTCCTCTATCTGTGTGCAGGTGAGAAGGGTGGGTTGGTCATGGCCAAGTTTCAATGCCCAGCCACAGGGAAAATCTCACTGCCTTGTCACACTCTGAATTTTCAGGAAGGAAAAACCCTTAACCTTGCCTGCAGGTAAGGTTTGGCTTTGGAGCTGCTCCTGGGGCAACTCAGAGAATTTCTAGATGGAGTCAGCTCCAGAGCAACCAGGGTTGATGCCAGCTTGCCTGTTGCTGGAGCATTTCATGGGCAGAGTGGGCAGACAAGATGCTGAAAAAGTAACAACTGGCTCAGCTGCCACCATCAGCACTGAGAGCTTTGGCTCTCCTGCTGTCCCTGCCCCACTCCTTGCTGCTCCTTCCCTCATGCCCTTACGAGGGAGGGATGCTGACCTTGCCGAATGACCCACGTGTCCTTGCATCAGGACAATGGCTGGTGTTACCCAGGAGAAGAATTCATGCTGACAAAAAGGGGGAAAATGAATTCCTGCTCTGTCAGCGCTCCCAAATCCATCCTGCATTGCTGCATCACTGCTGGCTTCTTCACAGCCACCGAGTTATCTTCAGGTTTAATTGCACTGTGGGCTTTTCTGTGATTCATTTGTTTTCACTGAATATTCCTTGCGTCTGGTTCAATTTTCCACCAACCTCAGGCCTTGGAGTCCTCTAATGAGGTCAAGAAGCTACTGCAAAATTCAGAGCAAATGGGAAAAAAAAAAAACCACTGGTGATATGTCGCACAATTTTAAAGAGCAAGAGCCATCCCTCCCTGGCAGGCTGCCCTTTTCTCCCTGTAATCTGTCCCACACAGAGGATGGGAGATAACTCAGTTGCAGATCCCTCCCCTGGACTGATAAAAGGGGGTTTAATTTAGCAGCGTGGTCTTGGCACTGCAGCACAATATTAGAATGATGACTCCCCTCGTGTTCAATGCACTTCCAAACCTTATTTATAAACTTTAAAAAAAAAGGACCTGAAGATTCATTATCCTTCGGATGACAAAGAAGAAAAACAGCACGTAGGTCTTGAAGTTTCCCATTATTTAATACCCACAAATAGTTTGTCTGCTGCACTATCTTCCATTAAAAAAAAAAAAAAAAAAGTGTGATTTTCCTGAGGTTAGCCTCCTGTTTTCAGAGGAAAAGAAAAAAGAAAAAGGAAATTATCACCTCTGTAGATGGGAAAGCAGAGGCAGAAAGAGGGCAAGAGAACTGTTCTGCGGAGCTGGAAAAAGATCACATGGCTGATTATCACAGCAGTAATTTGATCACAAGTCCTGTAACTTTGAGGGCGGACTAGCTAATGATGCAATTAGCAAAGAAAATATCCATATTGCTGCTTGAAATGTGCTGGGCAAATCTGCCACTTATTTTGTTATACAGCTGTGTACCTACAGCAGGAGTCAAGTTTAGAAAATCCTTTTTGTCTGCCCATATTCTTTGCATTAAAACAAAACCAAACAACAAAAGAAAACACCTGCACTGACTCTTTCCATAGCCCAGCATTCAGGGCAGTGAAGGATGGACTTTGTTATCATTAGCACAGAAAAAAAAAAAATACATTTTTTTATTCTTATTCCCTGAAAGAAAACAACTGGCTCTTTCTATAACGTTGTCCTGCCTTTCTTTTTGTCAGATTCTCCTTAAATGCTCCTGCATCCTTTGCCTGGTGTTTACCACGCTTGCTGGAAGCATTGAGCTCTCAGCAGTAATTACATCCACGAGTTTTGTGTCATTTAGTTATAAATAGGAAAGGCAGGAGACAGTGCCTACCAGAAGGAGCAAGCCTTGGGAAGAGCCTTTGGAAATGGGGAAAAGTAGGGAGGGTCTGGATACACGAAAAACCCCCAAAGACCTGAAAGCAGAAGCCCCCAGCACAGGGTGCATGGGTGGTTGGTGCCCTGGCAATTGGGTGAGAAGGGCTCACCAGCAATTCCCAGGAATGGTCTTCTGTGTGGGACATATCCATCAACTTCTCCAACCTTACCAATTTTAAGAACCCATTAATGTTAGAAATTATTCAAACTGAAGAAAAGACAAACAAAAGTCAACCTTTTGTGTGATTTTGACAGCTTCGATTTCAGAAATGGAAAGGGAGGGATTTTGTCAGTGTACGAATCTTCCGCAAAACTTCTTGAGGTCAGAGGGTTGCTCCTCTTTCTCCTGCAGGACAAGTGACTGGAGAGAGGTAAGGAGAGATTTTTATTTGTGATGTTTTGCATTTAACCACAATGGGAGGTGGTACAAAGTGAGACCTAAAGGGTGGTGACTCTTGGCTGTGACTGAAGCTTTCTGATGGCTTCTAAACCCCCCATCATTGGGGTTTTGAACTGGGCCAGGGAAACAAATGCCTGTGTGCTAATCCTGTTAGAGAGTGAGGCTTAGCCTGGGCATGTCAGCAGGAACCTGTTCCCCCAGGCCTTGGCAGCACTGGCTTCTTAGCCGAAGCTTCCTGCTGTGTATGAAGTACCCCATCACAGAACCACAGAATATCCTGAGTTGGAAGGGACTCACAGGGATCATCAAATGGCCCACACAGATCAAACACACAACCCTGACATTTACCAGCACCATGTTCCAACCAGCTGAGCCAGTCTCAGGGTCACCCCTGAGCCCACCAGCAGAGCAAGCTCTTCCCACGGTGCTGCCCAGAGCAACTCATGCCAATGATGGCACAGGCAGCACCAGCTCGCTGAGGTCACCGTGTAATCGCTGCCAGCCCAGGTGTCAGAGCAAGGAGGAGAGAGCTCACCATGTCCTCACCACAGCCCTGCCTCAGGACTGAATGCCCAAAGGGAACCGTGCCATGCATGCCATCCTCTGCACGGGCCAGAGAGGACATGAAAACCCACTGAGGAAACTGCCATCTCCTTCCTGAAGCCTCCCGTGGAAGCTGGGTCATTGGCAGCCACTTTGGGAAGACTGGATTTGCTGCCCATCTGTAACTTACAGGAGTTTAAATACCCCAGGTTTGGGTTGACACTGAGCACAAGGCAGCAAGGAGAAGGAGAAGCCTATGCTGCAGGGCAGGCGGATCCAGGAAAAGCCAATTTGGGGAGCAGGTTTGTCTAGCAGCCTTTCATTTCCACTGCTAGACCTGCATGTCGACAGATTTCAAATATCTTCCTAAGTCCCAGTAGCCTGCTTGAAAGTGCTATGTCTTTATCAGACCATTTATGGCCCTTCTGAAATGTGAGTCTCACTGGCTGCGTCCAAACCTTGTGCTTGGAGAATGTTCCTCATTAAAGCAGATTGGGCCTTTGGGGAAGGAAGGGCTGCAAAGCATTTCCTAAAGCACTTTCTACTCGAATTTCATTGTAAGAAAATACACCTGAAAGATGATGCAGGGATTGGGATTGAGAAAAACGTGAATTTGGTGGGTCAATTTTACTCTGAGAGTATGAAAAACACGGGAAGCTCAAGTGATGAGCCCAGAGGGTTTGACACAGAGGTTTCACCTTCTCAGTAACACAAGGGCCTTAAAACCGCTGTTAATTTGCTGACATCTTTTTATTTTATAAATGCCTCAGAGCTGTTTTCTTCAATCATTTTGGAATGTGAGCTCAAACAAAGCCATCCAGGCTGAACCAGAGGGATAAACTCCCCATTTCCCCAGTGTAATAAAAACCAGTTCAAATAGAAATGAAATCATCTCTCGTCAAGACAGGTCCTACAAGTGTTGTGCCACAGACTTGCTGCTGCCTCCTGTGGGAGGACGAATTGTAAGAGAATAGAGACAGTACTAAAGGCAATCTGAAGACAATCTGCTCCAATGAACTGCAGCTGTGCTAATTGCCAAAGAGTGGGAACAGCCTTGCCCTTAATGAGATCACAGGCTGGGTCCAAGGAGAACGGGTGTTATAAAAGAGTGAGTGGGCTGGTCTAGGGTTAGTTGGGGGTCTGCTGGCTGTGCTGTGAGGAGGAAGGGTCAAGTGGTGGTGCAAGGGACAGAAAAGGTAAGCTGCTACTTGAGGGACAAACAGGGTTGGTCATGCAAGGGACAGGAAGGAGTCAGCTGGTCCTGCAGAGGAAAAGACTTAGGAAAAGGTGCAGAGAAGGAGCCTGTGTTGTGTGGAGCTGCCCATGGGACGGTGCAGAGAAAAGGTCAGTGCACTAAGAGGTACTGACTGGCTGATTATTGGAGCCTTCATGGGTGTCAGTCGTACCTCCACTGTCAGCCTCCCACACAAAACCATAGGGCAGGAAATAAGGACGTGAAAAACAAGTTTGTGCAGCGGTAAAGCAGAGCTGGTTTGATGGCTGACGCAGGATGACGTGAGCACTGAGCTCCGAGGAGGAAAGTGTGGATGGATCTGAGTCACCTTCCTCCTGGCACCATCAGCCTTAGTTTAAACATAAAAGGTTTTGCTGTTGTTGTTCTTGCTGCTAAACTTCTTTCTCTGCAAAGATCTGAGTATATTTTGTTTGTAAATGGTATCAGCTGGGTTTGTGCTGCTGCTGGGGAAGCACCTCCAGGTGTCTTGCCCAGGTGATGCTGCTGATTGTGTGTGGGGAGAGGGCCTGGGTTCATGAAATAATTGTGCAGTGCCCGCTCTACCTTGGAGCACCATCTCCTGTGAAAAAGGAGTGTTGATAAACCAGCTCTGTGATCTCATTGGGCCAGCAGGGAAATGAATGGATGGGGACTCAAATATTCCTGTGTTTGCATCAATTTACCTGAAAAATGGGAGAGGCTCATACAGGTGAGCTGCCGTGAGTGTTGGTGAAGTCTAGTTCAGGCCGAGTGCAGAACAGTGGGTTAGCTGGAAGCCTTCTTGAATGATCATTAGGGTTTAAAAATACCCCAAACCCCTCAGTTTGGTTGTTTAAAAGTAGAGAATTTGCTGGGCAACCTAAAATAACATGTTTATTGTGGTTTTGGCTGAATTGAGTGACTAAAGTGCAGAGCAGGTGGTGTAACAAGGTGGAGGATCTCATGCTTATCTGCACCTGCTGTGCATTTGGCCCACTGCAGTGATGATGAAAAGGATGAAATGTACTTTTTCCAGCTTTTCCAACCCCTGCGGCTCTGGAATGCTTTAGTAGATGTACAGCGAACAGCTGCAAAGCAAAGCATGTTTTTACCCGCCAGCAACAGCAGCAAAGTTGTGAAGCTGATGTTTTATGAAGGCCAAATTACCCCAAGCTGGGACAATCTGCAGGAGATGCAGAAAGAAAAGACCACAAAGCTTGGGGGTGAAAAAAACCATTAATAACTTCTGGAGCCAGTCTGAGTCCTTCTCTAGTTTGTTTCTTGGCTTTCCTGGGATTGCCTGTGCCTCTGGTGACAGTGCAATGGGATGGATGGATGTGGTGGGAAGGTTGCATTTCTGAAGGCTCAGTTTTATTCAGTTGATGAAAAATAGAAGATGAATCTTAACCAGGGGCTAGGAAAAGTTAATGGGAATAATGTGGTCTGTGTGCTACTCTGCCTGCTGACTGGAATTCCCACCCAGGGCTCTCTGCTGGGTGGTCACTTTTTAGCAGGCACTGTGCTGAGCAGATTGGTTACAGCCCTTTCTCTTCATGGCAGAGCTTGACAAAGGATTGCCATCACAAAATGAGTTTTTCATCTCTGCTGAACATATCTGCTGATGAGAGAAAAGCAATGATCTGAGGTATCAACCATCCCCCTCTGCTGCTGGCAGTGTGCCTCGTGCTTCTCCCATGTGTCACCTTCTCCCATGATTTTCCTCTCAGGAGGATGAAAAACGTGTCTAATGTTTTTGTAGGGAGATTATAGATTTTATTTCGGCTTGAAATAGATGTTTCTGGAGCACATCCTCTTTGACGTCTCAGTTCTCATGAGGCAGAAAAGTATCACTGGCACGTCTTCATTGCCTTGGGATCCCCAACGGGGATTTCAGAGCTTAAGTAATTACAAAGCCTAGTGCTTCCCCAGCATGACACTTGTGGACAGCCTTGGTATGGCACAAAGCTGTCAGTGCCACCTCCAACTCTCAGGAATGAGCAGGGCCTATAAGTGACTTTTCTTCGCTGGGTCAGGGAGATGAGCTAGGATCTTCTTGAAAAGCTGGAAATGAGATTTCCAACCTGTTGATATCCCAACTTGGCCAGCTGCTTTCCAGAAATCAGTTGCTGGGCTATCTCATCTGTGTGTTTTAGCTCATAACTGGAGTGAATCTTTCCCAATGTTTCCTTGTGCTGTCTTCTCAGACTCTTTTCCTTCATCCCACTGTTTGTAGCTGAATTTCTAGCTCAGGGATAAGCAGATTTAGTACCTAATGAGGCAGGTTTGCTTTTGTCTGGTCAAACATCCAAGTAGAACATCTTCCTTCCTTCACCTTAAACTCACAGTCAGGACTCACCAGACCTAAAAAACTCATTTTGTGTCAGCTCCCAGATGCTTAGCTGAATTCAATAGTTTGGCAGCATCATGCTCTGGGGATGCAGATCCATCCCACTCCCTGAGCCCTGTGCCTCTCAGTCTGGCTGTTTGCTCTGGCAAACATTAAGCTAATAAAGGGGAAAAAAAATATCCTTGCTTCTTAACAAGCCAAGTATGTGGCACCTAGATGGAAATTTAATGAGAGGCTGTGAGGAGCAAAGCTGACAAAGCAGTGACCTCTCCTCGGAGGTGAGCCAGCCCCAGTCCGTCCCGAGGCACTGGGATTAATGAACACGTTGGTTCCAGCCCAAAGCAAATGGGCATTAGTTCTATCACAGGGCTGGTTTATTGGGATGCCAAGTTCATAGCACTGAACTCTGGGCTCGAGAAGCCTTGAGCTGAGCCAGCACAAAGAATCATTGAATTATCTGCAATTTCTACCACAAGCACGTTCCGGGGTCAGGGCTGGAGCAATCTATCTGAGTGTGGGGTTGGCCACCCGATATGATTTAGCAAATAACTTATTGAAGATGAGTGTGAGCTTTCTATATTTGATTTGGTTTAAAATGAAAAGTAATCTGCATAAATTAAACTGGCTGCATGCAAAGCAGTGTGGGCAGCAGGTCAAGGAAGGGGATCCTGCTCTGCTCTGGTGAGATCCCATCTGCAGGGCTGCATCCAGCTCTGGGGTCCTCAGCATAAGGAGGATATGGACATGTTGGAGTGAGTCCAGAGCAGGGTCATGAAGGTGGTCAGAGGGATGGAGCACCTCTGCCAGGAAGGCAGGATGAGAGAGCTGGAGCTGTTCACCATGGGGAAGAGAAGGATCCAGGGAGAACTTTGAACACCTTCCAGTGCCAAAAGGGGGTACAGAAGAGCTCGAGAGGGACTTTTTATAGGGACATGCAGTGATAAGACAAGGAGGAATGACTTTAAACTGACAAAGGAAAGTTTAAATTAGGTATTAGGAAGAAATTCTTCACTGTGAGGGTGGTGAGGCTCTGGAACATGTTGCTCAGAAAAGTCTGACCTTGGTCCCTGGTGTTCTTGCCTTCTTCTAGCTATTCAATGGTAGCTGGGATTAACTTCTTAAAATAATGAAAAAAAACTTGAATCTATGAACTTGATGCGTGTTGAATATTGACCCTTCAAGTTTACTAATTTTTTAAAAAATATATTAATGTGTAGAGCCTGTTTGTCTGGCATTGACTTCCACTTGTGGGACATCCATACCAGAGAAGAGGTGACCCCTTGTCAAAGACCTGTCTTTTTAGGGTCAGATATTCTTAGGAGTTTAACATTAGACTTTATTTACTACAGACTATTCAGACCTTGCTGGGAGATGGCAAGAGATCAGACGAGAGTATCAGAATGATCCCTTTTGGCCTATTTGTCTTTCTGTACAAACAGTGATTATCTTCTCTGCAAGCCCCTCTTGGCTTTAGGCGGGGTTTAAAAAAAAATAAATCTCCCAAAGATCAAAGTTAATGAAATTAATAATGTATTTAAGAAATAAAATTGCTTGACATAGGGTCAAGTGAGACAGTGTGGCACGTCCTGGTGGATTGGGAGGGAGGGAGGCAGTGGGGGTGCTCTGACACTCCTGCCCAGGCAATGCCTGGCCACAAATCTGCTCCAGTATTTCTGCAAGGCACCGAAGTGTGTCCTGTACACAGCTCATGTTCTCAATGCCTAATTAAGCACAAGGTCCAAGGTTGTGTGGAGATGATCTACAGGTCTGTGTCTGAGTTGTACCACGTGCCCATTTCTGCTTTAGTTCCATAAATTAAGTCACTTTAGTTTTATACATGTTAGAGGGAGTCATTTAGGTGCAGCAGGTCTCTCTGGCAGGAGCCAGGGGATGGTTTTAGGTCTTGCAAAGATTAATCTGTTCTCTTTAAGTGCTAATCTTTTCATCTAAGCTGACGTGAGAATCCTAAACACCTTTCTATTACACCCCATTACCCAGATAGATAAATCTGGTCAGGAAAAATCACCTTCCAGCAGTGGGAAGTGATTCATTTTTGGTGTGAGCAGAGTCCATGCAGGTTTGACATGAGGCTTTAGCAAGGTAGCAGGAATTAAAGGGCACCTCTTGAGCTGATGAGACATTTGGTTATCAGGGTGTTTAATGTCACAGTGTAAATAATCTCTCACCACTCCATTAAATGAGAGGCTTTCAGGGCATGCAGCTATTGTTAATGACCACCTCCTAATCCTGAATTTCACAGTGTGCTAGTTCAAGGTCTCCCAGTGCTTTTTTACACAACTATTTTCCAGTTAGGACTGCCCAGGGAAGGGGATGCTGGGCTGAAATGCACAATGAGAGGCCAGCAGGGGTAATGAATCCCTAAGGCTATTGCTCAGGGGTGCTTATTTACCCAACTTGAAAATAAACCTGCTGCTGGGAGGACGGGAAAAACATTTTTCCAGGTTTAACCAGAAAGGAAGAGGAATGCACACTGCTAAAAGATGGAAAGGATTCCATAATTGACACAAAACTGAGTCTAGAAGTCCCTGATTTTTTGGAAATACATTGAACTGCTCCTCTAACAACTTTATTTTAGATGCTATCAGCACCCACAATGAGGGTTTCTTTTTTTTCTGTGGAGGGATTAAATAATTATGTAAAAAATTAAACCCAGCAAATATTTGCAGTGCTGTAATTCCTCGGGCAGTGCCATGACAGAAAGCAGTGCAACTCTGCAAGGAAGGTGATAAATCATATTTATTTAAACTTGCAATTAAAGAAAAATAAAACCCAAGCTCTCTTCATTTGATGCTTGGAAGGGCTTCACAGAGAGTCAAAACTGTCACCACACCTTGAGGGTGTTCTCTGCCATGCAGTGCCCATTGTGGGGCCCTGCTTGATGAAAGCTGAGAACTTTATCCCCCCGTTGCACTAAGCTGCAGCACTGCTCTTCACCTTTCAACAAGTCCAGCTCTTGCTGATGTGCGATATTAGGGCTGTGAAGGTGACCTCCCCTGACAGCAGTGCCAGGTGGATGCTCCTGAGCACTGGGCTCTGCAGGTTTGCACAAGAAACTGCTTACTCCTGAGCCTGGCTCCTGGCTGAGAGGTTTTATTTGGGTGTTTGTCGGTTAATTTCTGTGCTTCCCGTGTTTTAATTACTCAGGCGATAAAGTAAATATTTTATGATGTTCTAATGTGAAAGATAAAATCGCTCTTTTAATGCAGAGGTAGCAGCAATTTGCCAACCCAGCTGCTGAGGTCCATCCTGGGGCTTGTGTCAATGTCCTGTGAGGGGTTTTGTTTGCTGCTGGCACAGAGACCTTGTCCTTTGCTGGGGCATTTCAAGGAAAAGGAGGAAGAAGGGCTCAGAGTCCATCTTGGATGAAGGTGCCCTTTCACGGACGCCGAAAGAAAGGGAAGCTGCTGGTTTCATCTGCAAAGGTCCAGATTACTAAGGATGGGAAGGGATGATGATGATGAAGATGCAAAGCCTGTATGCTTCCTGTGCTGTGAACCACAAGGAGTGTCCTGTCTGATGCACAAAATGCTCGTCAAATGCAGAAATGAAGCTTATTCAGGCAGTTGTCTTGCCAGGGCATCAGTCTGTCAGGGAAAGCTGTACCAAAGCTGGCCTCTACCAACCAGTTATGCATTTTGGGAAGTTTATAAGCAATATTTCCATTAAAACATCTGTTCAGCCCAGCATGCCTGGAGTCTGCAATTCCTGATAAACAGCTGTTCTCTGCTTCCACCCCTCTGGCCAGGTCTTGCTTATCCCTCCCCAGACACTCAGAGGGGACACAAAACCTTCATTTGTCTCTATGAAACTGTGCTGAGGGTGGTAAGAGGTTGCACTCCTGGCTTTTTCCAGCACACGATGCAGAAACATCCTTTTGTGCTCTCCATAAACAGCAACAGTTTGGAGTTGGAGGAGTATTTGTTGGAGTTGGAGGCTGCAGGAGTATTTGGCAGCAACATGGCCATGTTTTCTCCAGTCTTGTTTATTTCCCTGAGGGATCTGCTTTTGGCTGTGCTAGAGACTGGTGTTAGGGCTCCATGAATGTTCAAACAGCTTCAGCTCCTAAAGCCTTTGGAAAGGACCTGGTTTTGGTAAGGCCCTGCCTTGCTACAGCTATGAGCTCTCCATCCTTCCAGAGCAGTCTCTTAAACAAAATCCTGCTGGTCAGGGACAGACCTAGTGCCTTGTTTGTTCACTAGTGATGAAACAACTCTGCATCAATTCCCAAATCCCTCTGTAAATAGCTCCTTGCTGAGGTCCTGTCCTTCAGGCTTTGGTTGTGAAGGGTGTGAGAAAAGCAAGCAACTCTGAAGCAGATGAGCTGCCCTCTCCCCTGTTGAAATGTTGGATAAAGCAAAGATGTATCTTGAAGGTCCCTTCCAACCCAAACCATTCCATGATTCTTTGACCTGGGGGCAAGCCTGCACCCTGGCTGGAAAGAGCAGAAGACACCTGAAGCTATTTTGTGTCTGTGAAATCACACAATATGGTGTTTTACAACAGACACAGGGATTTGATCAGGCAAAAAGTGCAGGATAGCCGGTCCAAGGGAAGGCAGCTGAGATAGGGATGTGGACAGTCATATTTATACCACTGGATCAGCAAGGATCTAAAATATACCATCCAGAGCAGTGTCTTACTGATACCTGCTGTTCAGGGGAGCTGAGCCTCCAGTGTAGCCCCAACAGGGCTTAAAGGGCAGCCTGGGTTTTATTCTAAGCATGTGTAGCTCTGCACTGAGCAGGAGGCTGTCAGGACCCATTTCTTGGTGTGTGTGTTTGTTTGGATCAGACCAGAGGTGCCACCATTGCGTGCCAGGCAGAAGAGATTAGGTTTCCAACCTGTGCTTATGGTACATGTGTCAAAACTGAAAAAAAAAATAATTATATATATATATATATATATAGCAGGGACAAAGCACTGCTGACCAATTTCTCAGCCTTAGTGATGCTCATCTGGAGTGAACAGAAAGTCTAGAATCAATAAAAAGCCTTATTTAGAAAGCTGATGCCAGATTAGGAAGAACAAATGCTCTGCAAAAGGCAGAAAGGGGTGGACAGAGCAGTTGCAAAAGGCCGAAAATTACACTCCACCTTTAGAGACACAAATGGGGTGCTACATCAGCATTTTAGTAAACCACCCTATTTTCAGCACTGTGTTTGGATTAAAACCTCCCTCAATAGCATGTCCTGGGTAAATAAAGCGGGGTCAGGGGCATGTTTTCCTGCTCAGTGAGTGAGATAAATATAGAAAGATGTTTTACCTTTTGAGGAGAGCTTTTTCCAAAGGAGATGTGGGAGCTCGGAGCTTGCTCGCAGGTAGTGTCTGTTGTGCACATTTCTCCCTCTGCCTTTTTTCCTTTCCTTTTTATTTTTCCTCCCCAAAGGATTTTTGAGCTTTTCTATGCTGTGTACTCAGATGTGAGGCCTCCTTTCCTCAGGGACAGAGGCAGGGCTGTGCTGCAGCCTCCAGCTCTGCTGACAGGTTGGATAACTCATGGCAGCTCCCAGAAGGCAAAGGTCGTGTGAGGCTTGTGGGCTTCTAAAACCAGCAGCCAAATGCTCCGTCCCTCACCTCGCAGAACACCCTCAGCTTTCCACCTTGGTTGAAGAAAAGAAAACAAAGACAAAAATGTTCTGCTGCATTGTTGCGCTGTGCATTTTATAGTCAGGAGAAATATATAGGCTGGGAGAGGAGCCATCACCTTGCTAAAATCTGGTTTGTGCAAGTGAAAAGCAAAGCCCTGCATGTGTCAGTCTGGGTAAACTTCATCTGCTGCCTCGGAGTTCCAGGCTGCCATTCCCTGGTTATTAGTGGTGTACATCAAATAGAAATTGAGGATTGAAATTGTGAATTGATAGTATGGTTTGGGTCAGAAGTGAAGCTAAAGATGATCCAGTTCCAGCCCCTCTGCCATGGGAAGAGACACCTTCCCCTATCCCAGGTTGCTCCAAGCCCCTTCCAGCCTGTGCTTGAACACTTCCAGGGATGGGGCAGCCAGAGCTCCTCTGGGCAACCTGGGCAAGGGCCTCAGCATGCTCACAGTGAGGAATTTCTTCCTAACATCTTACTGACCCTGCCTTCTGTCAGTTTAAAGCCATTCCCTCTTGTCCTGTCACTCCAAGCCCTTGTCAAAAGTCCTCCTTGTAGCCACCTTTAGGTACTGGAAGGTCACAATCAGGTCATCCCTGAGCCTTCTCTTCTCCAGGCTGAACAATCTCAACTCTCTCAGCCTTTCCCCACAGCAGAGGTGCTTCATCTATCTAATCAATTTGGAGGCCTTGTCTGGCCTCACTCCTACAGCTCCACGTCCTTCCTGTGCTGGGACCCCAGATCTGGACACAGCTCTGCAGGTGGGGTCACACCAGAGGGGCAGAATCCCCCCCTCACCTGCTGCCCACAGGGCTTTGGTGCAGCCCAGGGCAGAGGTGCTTGCTGGGCTCCCAGTGCCTTTTTCCAGGTCATGTTTGGGCTTCTCATCCACCAACATCCCCAAGCCCTTCTCCTCAGGGCAGCTTCTCAATCCATCCTCTGCCCAGCCCATATTTATGCTTGGAACAAAGGCAGCAGACCCGAATCAGCTGACAGGGTTCTCACTCTCATCTGTTTAACTGCAGGGGAGGAGCTTTAAGGGTTTAGTTGTGCACTGGGACATTACAGTGCTGAAGCAGTGGTCAGCAGTCCCCGTGGATGGGGAGCAGCACTCCTCAGAGCTGCCTCAGGGAGAGCACCAGCAATGTCACCTCTTGGAAACTGCTTTTTTCCTTCATCTTCCCTAAAGCCCACGTGCATAAGCTCTGCAGCTGATGGAGCTAACCATGGCAATGTAGCAAAATGGGGAAACTCGGCTAAAGCAGAGGACTTTCCTTTCGTCCTTTTCCTTTCCTTCCCTCTCACTGGGGCCCCATCTTGTCATATGCTCCATTCTGGCCTAGTCTGGCATGTTTTGAATAGAGGGATGTTTCATTCAAACCCTTATTGACTGCAGTGTAAATTCTCTCCGACTGCTGCAGATGTTTTTGAGATAAACTAAACGGAAGTGGATTTTGTTTAAATTAATTCCCCCCAAGTGACTTAAGCAGTCACTCAAATCAGGATCAGTTTAATATTTCTATTTAAATAGCCATGAAAACTTTTGAGAAATGAGAATTTAGGAAATGAAGAGCAAGTTGTCTTGAATACCTCAAAGTCTAAGTTTTCAAATTAAATTCATCCAGTTCTTGATAAGCAGCTACTGAATGTAGTAAAGCCACTGGGATCCCGGACTCCACGGAATTGGTTTCTATTTCCCAGTTATCCTCAGCTTCTCTTTGCTTTGTACAACTCCAGATAAGAGCTTTAAGAGTTGTGGCTGTCCAAAGTACGTTTTGGGTGCTGTCACTATTTGAAAGTTTTCTTTTATTCATATAAATTTAGATTTAAAAAAATCTAAATGATGTCTTTTAACCATGTTTTTTCTGGAGCCCTGATTCATTAGCTGTGTTAGAATGAAGTGTATAGATGTTCTTCCTGTGAAGGTTCTGGCTGGCTTTTCCCCCATAACAGAGTACACACATTTTGTAGCTGCAACTACAGCCTGTCACATGGTGGTGACTTTTGACTGGGGACATGGAGAACAGCAGGAACATGAGCAAACAACACTGTTCTGCTATTGAGAGCCTTTCAAACCAAGTTTCCTATCCAGCTCTCAGGGTGGGTTGTGTGGGCACTTGAACAGATCTGGTGGGACTTATAGGTGAGGCCAGACACTTCCAATTTAGGTTGCAAAGGTTAGGCTGAGGTTGATGGCTTGTCTCTTGGGAGACCTGTTAAAATTCTTTGAAAAGCATCTTCAGCTAATTAATTGTAATTACAAAGGAACCAGACCCCTGTCTGCTTTTTAAACCAGCAGGAGTTCCCAGGAGTGGCTTTGTGGCCATGAGCCTCTTCCTTGCTAGCAATAAACCACGTGGCATTGAAACATCAGCTATGCATCCTCCATGACTTGGAGAGGAGTTTGAACTTGTCTTAGCTCAAGGACTTTAGTGTGAGGTTTTCTCTGCCTTCAGGATCCTCCCTCTGTCCTGGGACAGGAATATAACCTTCAGTGAGTCACAGCAGGGAAGGTGAGTTGGGCTGATGGACAGAGCAGAGCCTGAGGCTGAGACTGGGACAGGATCAGGGGCAGCAGGCACAAGTTTTGTTGTTAATGCCTTCCTGTCTGGGAGTTTAATGATGAAAGAAATGAAATATTCAGGAAAACTAGTATGAGCTGTGGTGGAGCACTGAAGTGAGCTTGTGCTCTCCCACAGTGTCAGAGTTAAGGAAATTAACTCCTGTGCTCCTGAGCAAGGCATTTCCATCCAGCTGACCACTGGAGCACCTTCCTGCAACAAGCACCTTGCCTCCCTGATGCTGCCTGGGACAGCACCATCCCACTTTCCTGGTCACACCATAATGGGAATTGGGAACTCGCTGTGGGAGGCATCACGTGTTTGCTCATGAGCTGCTTTAGTAACAGCACTTTCATTTTCAGATAATGTGTCCTAAATATTCAGTACACACATTCCTGCCATGAAAGACAATAGCAACAAAATAAAAAAAAAAAAAATCTGAACAGCTGTTCCTTTGTTGTTCAGCAAAAAAAAAAAAACCAAACTACAAAGCAGCACTCCAAGGTCATGTTATTCCTTTACAGGGAGAGAAGTGAAGAGGCTTGAAGCATATTAGTGAGCTTGAGAATTTACTGTGGTGAGTTTTGGGATATGAACTTTGCTGCCTTGAGATGAGAGTCTTGCTGAAGGACACATACCTGCTGCTTGAGCTTCTCCACAGGACCTACAACCCGGCATACCCAAACTGCAGAATGTCCTCTATAGTTATAGAGGATCCCAGAGGAGATCCCAGGAAAGGAGGGAACATCCCATGTCCCCTCTCTGGATACAAGAGTAAGGCTTGTCTTAATATCACTCCTTTAAAAATCATTCACCACCTGTTTTCAATACAAAGCCATTGTGCCTCTTTACCTGATCTGTGCTAAGAGGAAAATTCAGCCTCTGGATTACGGGAGCAGTGGTGTGTGCTCATTGAGATATGCCATTCCTCAGACAGATGAGAAGTCCAGAAATGCTTCCCAGGTGTTTTAAAAACCTATCAGCCTTCCAGTTCCAATTCTGAGAGCTGCTGAAGGGAGAAACTGCTCCAAGCAGTAGATTACCAAGGTGACATGTGCAGCTGTGGATTGAGTCAGCTCATCAGATGTTTCCTTGCAGCAGAGGGGAGAAGATGAAATCTGCTGTTTAACAGGTGACATGCAATCCTTTGTTTTCAGCCTGCCTTCGGCCCTGTGGGGATATGCCCAAGAGGTGCAGTGCCCTGGCATATCTCGGTTTGCTTGACCTGCACCTGCTTCCTGGAGGGAAGGATCCAAGTCTGCTGCTGCAGCAAACAAATGCTGCACTCCCCAGCTGATAATCTTCCTCCCATAGCTGATAATGTGTCCTGTTGCTTTGGTTTGGTTTTGGGTTTTTTTCATAAAATTAGGGTATCAGGCTGCTTCTCAATCATTTTTATGCTGCGTGTTTGCTGCCAACGCTTCTGCCTCATCAGAAAGCCAGCCTTCCTAATGCTCATTAGTGACAGGGAGAAAACCTCTCTGCTATTGCAGGCTTCTGTAGTCCCCACAGCCAGAAAAAAAAATATACCAATTATTTGGTTTGGAGGAATCTGAAATTCCCTTTGGGTAGATGAGAAGTTCAGTGGTTTGTTGAGATCAGAGTAAAGGTTGCTTTTGGGGGGTACAGGCAGCTTTGAAGTTGCAACAAGCTCTGTCTGCAAACCTCAGTGTTTAAAAGAGACATCCTATTGAGTCCTTTAGTCCTGCTGGGGTTTGAATGCTGACTATCCAAGGAGCATTAAGGGTGAGAGATGTGTTGTGGGTCAATGCAGAAGAACTGTGAGACTGACTCTTGCCCATGTGTTTGATAATTTGTCTTCTTTAGGCCTTCTGGGCAGAAGAAGAGGGCAGAGAAGAGGGGTATGTATGGATTTGTAAGAATTTCTGGGTAAAGATTGCCCTTATATGAACCCAGGAGGTGGGGTCCTCCTGTTTGAGCATCATTCTCTCTGTTGCCCAAATGGTGACACTTTGCACAGCGGAGATGTGGTTTGTGTGGAGATGGGGTCTCATTTCTGAACCCACTTGGGCAGAGAGGCTCTTGCTGGAGTGGGCCTAATTGCTAAAAAGATCCCCAGGGTTTACATTTGGAACAGTGCCTCGGGAACTGATGGGGATCGGCAGAGCTTCACAGGAAAATCTGCCCAGCACCCGTTTGCATTTGTCTGCCTTCAGCAAAAGCTATCAAGTTAATGCTAATTTAAATTCTCACTTAGGCATCTGTAGGTATAATTGCATAAAGCACTGTGCATTAAATTACATCCACACATGGATTTGGATTCAGAGTCTTCAGAAAGACTACATATGTCAGCCTATTTCCAAAATGCATCGGCCACTGAAGACCCAATGATATCATGCACCCCTTTTTTTGCTTGGAAACATAATGATCTAATGAGGGTTAATGATCATAATGAGGGTTAATGATACCCTGGTACCAGTTCAATTCCCCCAGCTCTCCCATGTCACTGGGAAGCAGCACCCTTAATATTTTAAGAAACATTTTACTGATGACTCCCAAGTCCATGGATGGCACAAGTTGGTCAGGGTGGGTAAATAAAAACCACAAATTCAACAGAAGCTTAAATCTCAGCTGTAATTAATCACTACAGCTGTGTAATGCCTGGAACCAGGCAGGAATCTGAAAGCAAAGCCAGCCTGAAACCCGCATGGAAAGCAGAGCCAGAGGGTAAGTCTCACCTGCACATTCCTTGTTCTCAGGGTGCCACAGTTATTGGCTTGGGGTTTTTTAGGTTTGTTTTGCAAAGTACGATCTTTGAAGTGTGCCTTTAAGAGAAATAATTCCTGTCACTTGGAGCTCCCAGAGAGGACCTGGTGTGAGTGTGTCCCTTGTTGGCACCAGCAGCATTCCAGTCCCCCCAATAAGGGGCAAGGAGCCCTGTCTTGTGACACACTTGAGTCTCAGGGGGTCTTATGTTTGCTGGGCCAATTTGTAAGGGGTAAAAGGTCGCTGTTGTCATTGGGAACTTCACAACTTTGTCCTTGAAAAATTGTTTAATACCTAGTTTGGGGTGCCACATAACTTCAGTGGCCTTCTGCTCAGCCTGTGCATGCTGCTCTCAGCGCTGAGCTGTCTTAACGCTGCATTAATGTTTTCTCCTCTTTGTGCATGGGTAGAATTGAAATCCCTCTTGGGGAGGAAGCTTATTCCAAGTAAATTCCTAAACAATCAGCTGAAAAAAACCCCTGAAATGTTCTTTCACTTGATTTACTGCTCCCTGCCAAATGGGTATGCGTGCCAGGTCTTGAGCCTGGTAGTGGAGCTGAGCCTTGAAGGAATTGTCTATACAAAGCCTCTCCTTCAGTGTTGGGATCCAGTGTGGATTTCAACCAAGTCTGGTGAAAGAAGTGATCATAAATACACCATGTTTCTGTGTGGCTCATGACAAATAAAGAGCAGGTTTGGCCCAAGGCAGGTGTTGTGGTCAGCTCCTGTCTGCTTGGCATGAATTTTTGGGCTCTCTTGGAGATCCTCTTGTGTGGGGCAGGAGTTCATGTTGCCAGCATCTCCTGCTGGGCTTCACTCCCAGCTCCTCCATTAATGAATGTGGAGGGTTATTTGGCTTCACTGGCCAAAAATGCTCTGCTAAGATACCTTCTCCTTCAATTCTTTCAGGTCCCATCAGGTTTCATAGCCTCATATATTTTTAAATCCTTTGACGTTGGAAACTCTGTTCCCCTGAAAGGCCTTCTCCTAAATCCCAGCTCCTCAGAAGGCCTAAGGGGACAAGGGTGAAGCTGTTCTGGTTTTGTGGGTGGTAGTGAACAGTGTGTTCAGAGTTGCTCTGCTGGTTCTGCCTATCACTTTGACAGGGGAGGAGTGAACTGGGATGTGATAAATCACTGAACTGTCACTTCTAAGTGCTGCTTGGGATGTAAACATTGTGTATAAACCCTCCTAAATGGTGTTAAATTTGTCTGCTGTATTTCTTCCCTCCCACCCCACCGCTGCTGCTCTAAGTATGATCTCTTAGTAGCTCCGTCTTGTTTTGTTTGATATTTATGCCCACTTTCCTCAAATCTCTGGGGGTTCTTTTTAAAATTTTCATATTGAATTTTTCTTGGTTTAAAAAAAAGCACACACATAAAGAAGCAGGTGTCCACAGCTCAAACCTGTGTGGTACAGGAAGAGCAGCAGGAAGGCTGGTTCGTGGTGCTGGAGAAAGTCTCTGCAAGGCTTAAAGGAGCATCCCCTTTCCACAGATGGCTTTTCTTTTGTTTTTTAATGGGTTACGGTGCCGGGAGGATCTGGAAAAAGCACAAATCCTTCATCCCAGGTTGGATGTCTTGTTCTTAAAAACGTGTTCTTTTAACTCTTGGAGAGTATAGTTTTAGATTCACATTCTCCAGTCTGGGTGGTTCAGTTGGGTTTTTTTAATTTACCTCCCTTTCTTCTCCCTTTTCCCTGCCCTCACTTCCCCAATAGCTGCAGGCAGCGCGATCCAGACGCTCATCACTGCGCTTCTTCACAGAGCTCAAACTGGCTGCTTCTTTCACCCTCCTCTGGTAGCAGTGGTGCAGAGTGAGGCACGTGGCAGGGCAGGGGTTTTTCTGCTCCTCTGGTTTGATGTTTAACACATGAGGCAGAACCCCAAGCACTCGATCAGCGTGTCAGGCTTGGCCACAGCGGAGCGCGCTGACAGCGGCACAGGGGCTGCACGACAACCACAATCAGGCTGATGGAAGGAAGGGTTTAAGACCTCCAGCAACTGAGCTGGGCCTAGCTTAATCCCTGATCTGTGTAAAGCCCTCGTCTGTGCTTTCCAGAGGCTGGGACAGCTGGAGAGGTTGCTCTGCACGAGCACAGGATGGCAGCTGCGTGCCAAAACTTGCTGAGCTGCCTCCCCAGTAAGTGATGGGGTGGTGAAGGATTTAAAAGAAAAACCATTACAGTGTCTTTGTCAGTCTTCCTGAAATAAATCAGGGCATGCTCACTTAAGCTGGCTGTTGATTTGTGGCCTTTTTTTTTTTAATAAAAGCCAAATGTTTCACTTTATAAATAAATATGCTATCAAGAGGGCCTCAAAGGAAAGATGATTAGTTATTATCCAACTGTTGCTAAATTCATTGGTAGATGGTCCATGTACTTCATTTTAAAATGTCACTGATACCTGATACAGACCATTCCTAAGCTGTGTGATAATTATTTATCAGCCATCTTCATCTGCATGACCAGTGACAGCCCCAAAAGCAGGAAGGAGAGAAAGGGGTTAAAGCTGTAGGCAGGAAAGGGAAGGCAGAAACCAAGCAGCAAACAATTGGCACCTGGGCTCCATTGAAAACTAAAAGTGGAAAAAGATGGCTTAATTGAAAAATCTGCCTATTGTGTGTGACTGCAGGCTCCAAGGGGAAACAAACAAACCCATTAAAAGGAAGGGGAAAAAAAAAGGCAAAGAATTAAAAAATCCTGTGCTGTTGTGCAGACTTGGAGGGTTTAACTCTTCCCAGTCCGGGGCAGAAATATTTTTATAACCAAACCATCTCCCTTGTTAATGCATTTAGTTGGATTGAGTAGTTTCTTAAGTCCTCCTAGCATCTTCCATCACTAGCTGGGGCTATTGGAGACTCCCAGGGTAATGTTGGATGTATTGAAAACCCTGGTTGTGGTGGGATGAGTGGGGGCAGGATCCCTGATTCCTATTCGTCTTCACAGGCACCATAAAAATACAGATCTCAGGTTTTCCTCTCACTTCAGTGTTGCTTGGGAGGTCTCTGTAAGTTTCCTAGACATGCTTTCAAATATATTTCTACTTTAATTTTAGTAATAACTTTCTCTGAAGTTCACTGGCTGCAGTAGGTTTCCACTGCACAGTAAGACAATCAGGACTTTTTGGCTTCTCAAACCCAGCTTTCTTTTTGGTTTTTTTTCAGCTCAGCAGTGGGTTGCTGAGAACCCCTGAAAACAATCTGGGGACTCTCATATATTACTCCTGGACCTGATCCATAATGAGGAGGGCTCACAGCACCAAGCTTGGGGCTCTCTGGTGTGTGGCACACATCCCTTTATTGGATTATCAGCAAGGAATAAACAACCCCTTATTTACACAGGGTTCACCAGAATTGCTGCTTTGATAAATAGTGGGTAAGCTGGCCCAGTCCCAGCTTCTTTGGACAAGCAGCTTTTGAGATTTTTGTTCCTATAAGTGCTGTGTGGATGCAAGGTGTAATTTCATGAATTATCATATCCATTTGTATTTTGCAGAGCACACAGGTGCTTCAGCCCAGCTGTCTGCCGCAAGAAATGCCACAGCCCTGATGGCACTGACAAGCATCACCTTGAGCACTGCAGGCTCTGGACTTCAGCAGGCAAAACACTGTCTGGATTTTGTGACATATGAGCCCCAAATTCTCCAGGAGGTCAGTTCTTCCCAAAACACTACAGATCTCCCTTGTGCTCTTTGTTCTGCCTCTTAATTTTTTGTTTATCTGATTGCTGAATTGCTGCTTGGGCACTTTTGGGAAGTTATGTTTGACTGTGAGTGCTTTGCAGGCTTTTTAAATCAGAGAACTATAGAAGGGAGTGGGTGGCAGGGACCTTAAGGATGGTCTGGTTCCATTCCTTCTGTCATGGGCAGGGACACCTTCCACTAGACCAGGTTGCTCAGAGTCCCATCCAACCTGGCCTTGAACATTTCCAGGGGGTCTCCCCATGTCTAACCTTGATGTTGAAAGTCTGTTGTGGCTATTGTCAAAGGCTGAGGGTGGAATTAATTTTAGGCTATTAATAGTTGAAGCCAGAAGACTTTCCCTTTTAAATTTGGCCAAAGGAACACAAGGATTTGGTTTCTCTGCTGTAAGGTATCTCCAGCAGTGACTTCATTAGGCAGTAAATTCTGTTGTCAGTTATCTTCTATAATTCTTTTGAGGGCACAATATTCTTAAAAATATTTTAATAAGCATTTTTCTGAAGTAGTTGTACTGATTCTGAGGTTTTAGTGCCTGAAACAGCAGTGCTGGAGGGTTCCTGTTATCCTGAACTTCTCTAGCTGCACCTGGAGCTGCTGCAGCATGTTGGTGACATTCAGGTTCTTGTCTTAATTCTGTCCTATAAAGCTTCCAAGCCTCAGTGCTGTAGTTTCAGGGGATCAGGAATCTCTGTGCAAATGCACCAAAGGGCTGTTGACCTTGAGGCACTAAAAACTGCCTCAGACCTACACCTGAGCCCCCAAAATATCTTTACAATTCTGGCCAGGGGTGGTGGAGCTGCTGTTAAATCCCTTTTTTAGCATGTGATCTCTACTGGTTTGAGCACCCCCCAGAAACTCAGAACCTCTGGATCTCAGGTTTGATTTATGTTTTGGGGTTTTTTGAAACATTTTACACAGTATCATTATACCTTGGAGCTATCTATGTATGGGGCACCAAAGCTGCAGCACCTTGTGCATATTCTCCCTCTCTTTCTGGTGTAAAAAACCCTTAATTGTGCTATACAGAACGGAAAAGCTCAAACAGCAGAGTCCTCTCCTACCCCAAATGTTCTGCAGCTTGGGGTGGTGGATGGAAGTCCCCTGGGAGGTTTCTGCTGGGGTCTCTCCTGCTCTTGCTGATGTCCTGATGGCTGGGCTGGGTTGCTGGAGCTTTCTGACCACTAAGCAAGCTTCTAAAGATGTCCTACCTGTTTACCTGGAGATGTCCATACTGTTGAGATGCAGGTGTGGGAGCAGGGAATGAGCACAAAGGAGGTCTGGAGAGAGAATAAATACTTTTCCACAGAGAGGAGCTGTGCTAACTAGATGACTGCCCATTCAGAGAGCTGGTTGATGGCACTGCTCTAAGGGGACTCTTTCTCATCTACCTTTAACAGAAGCACAGGCACCAGAAGTTTGACTTGGTGCATTACAGAGATGAGTCCCCTGCAGGTGATCAGAGTGCCCTTTGCAGACCAGCCCCAGGCCCTGTTCTCACATTACCATCCTTCATATTGCTTACAAAAATAATAGTGCCAGAGTGTCAGGAGTTCAACTGTCTGGCTAAAAGCAGCCTGCAGAGCCGTGGTGTATTTGTGCCTTTTTACTTTGAGACTTTCAGCAGCATTGAATCATCAAGGCACAGCTGGCAGAGCAAGGGTGTCATGGAGCTGGTGTCTCCAGAATTGAGGATTAAATGCCTGTTTGCGTGACACACAGAGTGGATTCAAAAATCAGGTCTGTAACTATACATCCCCATTGTGAAGCTGGTCCATGTTTGAAAAGTGTGGAAGAATTCTGAGCAGGGGAATACAGGAGGGGCAGGCCCACAGCTGGGAAGGGGAAGAGGGTTTAGTTGTTGGCTGTAGCATCCACCCTTCCCTATGCTTCACTCTGGGTGTACCTTCAGTCCTTTATCAGCCAAGGTTTTACCTTCATCTCCCAGAAAGGCACCCTGTCGGGAGGATGATGGTATTAGGAAAGGCTTTTAGCTAATTATATTTGAGCTTAAAGACTCCAGGAGAAAAAACTTCATAAATTCACATCTGCTTCGGTGTCAGACACAGCTCACCCCTGGTGCCACATCACGGAGCAGCTCCAGCAGGGAACAGCCACCTCCTCAAGGAATAGAGCAGGAATGAGCTCAGTGTGGAGGCAGCAATGGCACTGCCAGCACAGCAGCTGATTAATATTTCAGAGGACACAAGTGAGCGGTGACTTTGTGGCAGATTATACCAGGCAGCGTCCCATGTGCTCCTGTGACGTTTGTGCATCTGTTTCCTTCGCTAAACCTGCTCCTCTCAAAAACAAAATAGATGGGGAAATGTATCAATTTGCTATCACACTTATTTGCAATGGAAGTTAGGAGGCAAGGTTGGGCACAATGTGTGGCCTGAGCATGTGTTATTAACATCATCTATTTGGTCACAGCTCTAGAAAGCGACATGGAGAGAAGCAAGGTTGAGCTTAAAGCTCACCACAGGGATGCTCCAGCCCCAAGGAAACACACACTCAGGAAACTGAATTCAAACCTAAGCTTAAGTTGCATTTTAAAGAGAAGCCCAAAGTTGTTAAGATGTAGAAATGCAAAACTAAGCACACAAGTCACCTTAATTATTCCCTCAATTAATGTTACAAGTGGAAATGTTAATTTGGGATTTTTCTCTTTCATTAGTTAGTCTCCAACCAAATTGACTTAGTCATGGTTACTTGTCTAATTAGTGACGAAGGAAGAATTAGGGCTGTTGGCTTCAATCAGGAAATTAAAATAAAAGTGGTTTCCATCCTTAAGTATCTGAGAACAAGCTCTCTCTCTCCGGATCATGGGGCCTGCTCACTCTTACTCATTCCTCTCCCCAGCATTATATTACCCCTGATGCTCTCTTTCTCTTTTATGATACTTTCTGGCATGCTAGTACTTATTAAAGGAAAAAATGAAAAATTCATACACAGAGGATTCTGAGACATAAAATTGTTATGGATAACAGTGCAATAGTTGTCTCTTCTTTTTTCTGCTTTTGGCACTTTTATAGCATGCCGAGGATTAGGGAGCTGTTTTGTCTTTAGAGCACACAACAGACAGGCAGAAGAATTATGCTGCCTGCATTGCTTCCCAGAGCTTTTCAATTTGCTCTGCTGTCCCCTCGGTGTGAAATGAAGGTCTGTTTGCTCTGCAAGGCCACCGTCTGGGGTGTGTCATGGCAAAGTGACCAGCCCTAACCCTCCCCAGGCACTCTGCCAGAGGGCCAGGCCATGCTGAGGGCAAAAGATATTCATTTACTGGGGCTTAGGAAGCAGACAAGTCTGCAGTTTCTCATCTGCTGGAGTGAGGCAATCAAGCTTCAAAAGCCTTTTGCTTCCCATATTCCCATATTTATATAATTCAAGCTGCTCTGTAAGTAGAAGAGCCCCTTGATAGTCAGAGAGCTGATCCAGTTGGCTTTTGGACCAGTCAGAGTCAAACAAAGGGTGGCTATTCAAAATTTTCTTGGCACAAGAAAGCAGGAGTCTCTTTCTACTTTGCAGTTCATCCCTATCCCTGGAAGTGTTCAAGGCCAGGTTGGATTGGGATCTGAGCAGCCTGGCCTGGTGGAAGGTGTCTCTGCCCATGGCAGCAGGACTGGAACCAGATGATCTTTCAGGTTCCTTCCAAATCAAACCAGTTCATGGTTCTGTGCTCCATGCACCAAAGCCTGTGGGCAGGAATGGAGCTCTCTTCCCTCAGCCCCAAGAGCTTCACCGCCTGAACTGTTTCACCTTTCTGTTTGCCCGATGAGATTTCCGAATGCTGATGTCTTCACCTGCTCAGGGCTGTGCTTTCCCATTGTAGTTGATAGGGTTTGAGGAATAACTTAGATCTCAGTGCAGGAAAATGGGCAGCCTTTGCCTTTGACCTTTCATTGTTCTCCTGGAGGAGCTACAGCTGTGGGAATGAACAAGTTGGACTATAGTACTTCGACAGCTGCTGTTGACAGGGGTAATAAATGTGATTTTTAACTGCTTCCTGGGAAAAGCCAAAATGTGTTTCATACAGGATGTGATGCACAAACTGGTTTCCTTGAAAAACCCATGGCCATAATATGGAAGTTAAACTTAACAGTGTGATTGTGAGACAGAAGAGTTTTCTTTGTGGTTTAAGTGCAAAGCTTCAATACAGAATTAAGTGGGGCACTACTAGAGTAGCTCCCTGCAAACTGGTTACTGAAATAAAGATACCCAAAAGCAGAAATTACATAATTTTTTTAAGCACTCGGTAAGTTCTGAGCAGGAATTTAGTGTTTCAATTCTGAAATAAGGAGTAGTTCATCCTTCTTAAGGTATAAGCTGCTGGAACTATAGGTTTCATGAGACTCTCAGTTTTCCTTTTTCTTCAGTTTTTTTTTTATTATTTTTAAGACTTGCAAGTTTCAGGATTTGTAGGAAAAAAGCTGCAAATGCAACCCAAATGCATGCTTGGAAGTCTGGAGCATGTCAGAACAAATAAAAGGCAACTCAATCGGTTATTTCCATTTAAGTCGAAGCACTTTTGGAGGCTTGTTTTGGCACAATCAATTAGCTCCTCTGTGCTTTTTCACCTTCCACTGAAGCAGTGGGAGCTTTACAAGTACTGTTTTATAATCCTCAAACAACCTGCTAATGCTTTCGTTTCCCATCAATTTGTTGCCAGGCACAAAGGGGTTTAATAACAAAATGATTGATGACTCTATTTAAACAGCACATTAGCCTAATGACGTATGAAAGTGTAGCAGAGTTGTTAGCTGGTGTACAAATGTGCTCCTCAAAGAGTGGCTGTGGGTGCCTGGTCCCGGGTCTGAATGGGTTTGCTGATCTCCCTGGCAGATTTCTCCTTCCTATCAATCTGCTGCTGATGGACACTCATCAGGCACAGGGCAAGCGCTGGCTCCATGCCCACGGCCATTCCCAGCATTTTGGGAGAGACCTGGATGGTGGGTGGCAATGGGATGTCCACACTAAAGGGGATAAACTGCCCTTTGAAGCCTTCCTGAGCACTGCCATCACCCAAATTATATTGTGTTTTTTTTTTTTTTTTCCAAGAAGAGGTGAATCTTTATCTTATCCAGTGGTTTTCTTCAAAACACCAGTAATTAAGAGCCAAAAGCACAGAGGGAGTGTTTAGGAATCTGGCCAGCACACACTCTCCAGCAGGTGCTGTGCATGCTGAGTGTGACCCCAGTGTTTTCAGACCACCCAGAACAGGAATAAACTAGTCTGCTGCAGCTGCCTTCTGTTTAAGCCCTGCAGAGCATCCGCTTTACATCTAGGAATCAAGTCCTGGATTATTTTTACTACCAGAGGCTCAAGCTGGAAAACTCATGAAGGATGAGAACAATACCAGGATCTAACATGGGCACTACAGCAATCACAATGTTTCGTGTTCTGATGTCCTCTGCTCAGGAGCATGACAGTGTTGTGGCTGTGTTTTGCTTGGCAGCAAGCAAGGAGATGGTTTGATGATCCTTGTGGGTCCCTTCCAGCACAGGATATTCCTTGATCCTATGGTAACTTCCACAGCAGCAAGTTGTTCAACCACGGACTTGGTCAACAGGACCCTTTGCTGTGGATATATGAGGAGTTGTCTCAGGGAGATCAGGATTTGTGTTGCATGCTCAGGCTCATATCCAAAGCAACTGGGACGGCAAAGCTGCCGCTGAGCCCTGTGTCTGCTGGCTTTAATGGAAGATATTTCATTAAAGACTCCCAGCTCCAGTGCGAGTTAATCTTCCCCCAAACCAGAACTCACCTGACCTTCATCTGAAACCTCTGGTACTTTTCCATGATCAAACACTTAGAGGAAATCAGTCTTCTTAGCCAGTGCATTTATAAAGATTATGCAGTCTACATCACTATTTCAGAAAAGGTTTTCACTGGACATTTATTTTTCTTCATTCTTTCTAATGAGTATTTGGCCAAAGAAAGCTCCAGCTCCCTTTCAAATGCTCCTTGTCCTTGGTTGACCAGCTAGGAAATACTTCACCAGTCTTCACCCTAAATGCCTCGCTGCTGGATGAAAGGGGCCCTCCTGGTACTGATCCCCATGTATCCTGACAGGTCCATCCAGCCCAGATACCTGATGACAAATGAAGTATGACTGATATTCCCTTTTACCCAGCAGCCGCCAACCCTGCTGGAGCTGTTCTGCCACACTGAAGACTAGGGGGAGGATGGTCTGCAAGTCTTTTATACCTAAAACACAGCTATTTATAACCTGGATAGCATGCAGGAATGATGGGAAGTGATTCATTAAAGATGTTTTGATTACGTGAATAATCCTACGGAAAATATTCTTTCCTGGAGCTGTACATGTTGTCTACTGCCACACTGGCAGCTGTACACAGTAGGGCTTTGCCCTTTTCACACCTGGCTAATTTAGGAGAAGAACCTTATCGGTGATCTGGTGGGAGACCTCTAAGCCAAATTTGGCGTGAGGGAGTCGCTCTTTGTGTCATGGATTTTTGTAGCTGAATTCACACCAAACCTGTAGACCTTGCTGTCCAGGAAGGAAGTCACTCCCCAGCTGGCTGGAGTTGTCATCCAAGGGCAGAGGCAGCTTATAAAGGCAAAGCTCCAGCACTTCCCTTAGGTCTGCTTTCTGCCCTGCTCCCACCATCTTTTATCAGCTTTCACCTCAGTTTCCCACCTGCAGTCTGGACCTGGGGACTGAGTCCTGTGCAGCAGATGTTAGCTGATGGTGCTCATTGCTGTTATTTATTGCATCTTTGAAATAAAATAATAAGACCCTGCTATGAGAAGAGATCGAAAATAGGCTCCTTCAACATGCACCAGGATGACTGTGGAGAAATCTTAAAAAAGCAAAAGAGAGGCACAGAATTGTAAGAGGAGCTTCTCCTTTGCCCACAACCTATAAATAGCCTGACAGTGGGAGCTGAGGAGGGCGTTTTATTAAATAGAATTGTTTATAAAATCATCAAAACCATAAGTTTGGGCATACTGATCCTCTCTGGTATTTTCTGCCCTTGTCCTGCATCTAAGTCATCTTTGAGCTTTAAAAATTTGAAGATACTTCTGACAGAAACACGAAAAGATGTGTAACTAATTTTCTATGTGTTCCAGGTGGGACACACTACATTATGCATATATAGTGGGGAAAATAGCTTGAAATGCTATTCTCCTGCCCTGTCATGGCAGGAGAACATTTGTGAGGAATTATGTCCATCCTAGTTTCAGCTAGGGTAGAATTCCTTTCTTCTCAGGTAGGTCCAAGATATATAAATCAATGGCATTTCTACATATGAGAAAACATTTCTATTGAATGTGAGTTTGGGGGTTTTTTCCCACACTTCTGTGGGACCATGCTCTTTACCATGCCAGCTGCCAGAGGGTGAGCAGCCCAGTTCCATGCTTAGAAAAGCTGTTCTGGTGGCAACATTCTTCCACCTGCCTTCATTGGGGAAAAAAAAAAAAATCCATTTTTTGATACTAGGAGAAATGAAAATCAATGTTAGCTTTTACTCTCTGGGGCTCAGCTATAGCCAAATGTGGGCCAAAATCTCTGCAGCTGTAAAGCAGTGCAGCTGCTCTGGCTGGAGGGTGCTCCAGCCAGCTGAGCCAGTTGGGGTTCATTGCTTATTTGATCAAATTAAAGGATATTTGCATCTCACACCAAATCTGACCGAGAGGTTTGCAAAGAAGGAACGTTAAGGATGATAAAAGTAATGCATACAGCCACTTATTTATTAAATAATAAATTAGGCTTGCCTTGCCAGCCCAGTACCCCCAGGCTGAAGCTGACCCCAAGACCTGTCCTGCTCCCCGTGAGATAAAATAGACCTGATATTTGTGTGGTGTGAGCAGCAATCCCCCTAAAAACTGAGAGGGGGCCCCATTGTTTGCACCAGCAAAGAGCCTGCCCCATTTTCTCCAGGGGTTTCCAGTCCTGTAAAACCATGGGAGCACGCTGATTATGGGGACCAGGCAGTGCAAGAGATGGGAGACTGTCCTGACTGAGGAGGGATGTCCCCTGTGGGTATCAGTCCAGCCAGTGACTGTGGGGATTGTTGTTCCCACTGTTTCTCATGCACCTGCAGTAAACCAGCTCAATTTCTTCCACTAAACCCCGATAAGCAAACTGGACTTTTCATCATATCCTTGAAACACCAAATAAAAATTGCAATATATCTGTCTGCAGGTGATGAGTACAATTATATCCCCCCTGCTGGTTCTGTGTTTCATCTTTTTTTTTTTTTTTTTTTTTTTTTCCTAAAGGGAAAAGCATCTTTCACTGCAGAAAAGCCTGTCCTTCATTTAGGGGGAAGCCAGCCGCTGTCAGGAGAGGAAAACTGAAGATTGACAGAGGAAAGACACAGCAAAAGCGCTCCCAGAACATTGTACAAAAAAAGATAATCTTAAGATGTTGACCTCTTACAGAGGCATGTATAATCAAAGAAAAAAAACAGCAATAAAATGTCCTGGTTATTCCCTAAATGGAAGAACTGTGTATGCTGTAAGGTATCCTATCTGAGAGCCTGCAGTTATATTTTTAAACCAGAACAAGGAGTCTGGTTTAGAGGTTGGTCCCCTTATTTCTGAATCTCCTGCTCTTTTCTCCCACCTCCCTGGCCATATTCTGGTCTGGTTTTATCAAATTACTCTGGGTTGATAATTTGCAAGGGAATGGTGCAGTTGTATTAAAATTCTGATCATGAGAAACCACATATGGTATCATTTTAAACCAAACAACTTAAAGTAATAATAATAGTAATAATTTGTTCCATCTCCTTTCTTTGAGTTTTTATAGTCTTTGAATTTTTCCTCCTTTAATATTCCATCTATAATTCTGTTCTCTTCCAGACCCTGCTGTTCAGCTGTTACTGAAACATTGTCTTCAAAAACACTGAGCGGGGAAATGTTGATTTGTTTTGATCTCAGGGGAAATAATGTAACTCAGCGACGAGCCCACCAGCAGCAACTTTTAATACACAGCAAGACAGCTCACAGAGAAATCACCTTGCTCTTGGGCTGCATACACATATTTAATTGCATTTAATTCTTGAGTGCTGGTGTAACTCAGCTCAGCCCCATAAATAATTGGGAGTTCTGGTTCACTGGCTGAACCGGAGGAGACTGGAGGAAAAAAAATCCCCATAAACCATTCAGTTTCATTTTCAGGTTCGTTAATCCTCTTTGTTACGTGACCTTTTAAAACTAATTTTGTGGGTTTTATTATGGAATGGACAAAAAGGTGGTCTCCCCTCTTCCTCCGAAGCAGGGGCTGGTGGCAGCCTCATCCACCGCGTGCTGGGGGTGCTACAGCAGCACCATCACACTCAAAGCATTTGGCATCCAGTGGCTTCCCAAAGGAGAGAAGAGGGGAACAGAGAGTGGAGGACAAGTGAGAAGGTTCAGGGACCACAGAGCAGCTTGCTACAAAATGAGACTTACAGGTACGAGGATTCTGTAGCAAATAATATTAACAGGAGAACTCTGTGGTGCAAGAATAAGATAACCAAAACAAGAATAAAAATACAAAGGAGAAAGACATTGAGGATGTGCTACAGCGTTTTCAGAGAGGGGCAACAAAGCTGGTGAAGGGTCCTGGGCACAAATCTTGTGAGGAGAAGCTGAAGGAGGTGAGAATGTTCAGCCCCTGGATAAAAGGATGCCCAGGGGAGAACTTACCACTCTTACAACTGCCTGAAAATGAATCAGTCTGCCTCTTTTCCCAGGTAACAAGTGAGAGGACAATAGGAAATAGCCTCAGGCCATACCAGGGAAGGATAAGATTGGATAATAGGAAACATTTCTCCACCAAAAGGGTTGCTAAGCATGGAACACGCTACCCAGAGGAGAGGTGGAGTCATCATCCCTGGAGGGATTTAAAGGACATGTTGATGAGGAGCTTGGGAACATGGTTTAGTGGTGGGCTTGGCCATATTAGGTTAGTGGTTGGACTTTATGGTTGTAAAGGTCTTTTCCAACCTAAATAGGTCTACAAAAAAAAAAAGGCAAAAAAAAACAAAACAAAAAAAAAAACCTGTGATTTTAATTAACGGGTTTTTTCAAGTCGTGAAAAAAATTTTAAAAATCCATCCTCGATCACCGTCATCTTTTTTCTTTTTTTTTTTTTTTAATTAGGAGTTTTTGCTATCCTGATCGTTGCATTTGTCCATTTCCATCAAATCAAGTCAAACTAATGACAGCCAGATGGTCACAGCTCTCAAGATGCTTCACTCAGGGCTAATCCATCCCTCTTGCACAGAATCAAGGAGCAGAGGGAACCTGTTGTCTTCCTGCAGGCACCGAAAGGATGGGATTAAAAAATACACGTTTACTCAGCAGGAGGAAAAGCCAGTGAATATCACTGCCACCAGCTCTCCCCATGGAGCTGAGGTCAGACTACCCACCCCATTAAAACACTGTCATCAAAAAACATGCCAAGGGATGGATGGGGAAGAGGGAGTGGATATCTCCAGTGGATAAACAAGGCACGTATGATCTCAAGTCATTTTGCAGGAGGTTAAGATTCATCCATGCCCCCTCCCACACGCTGTGCAGGTGCTGTGTGCACCCTCTTGCACACCCTCTGCCACCTGCTTGGTTCAGAACCCGCGTGCACAAAATGACCAAGGGCGAGATTTCTGTGCAAACCTTTTTGCTCTGCAATAACAGACTTGATTTGTTTCCAGCAGCTCCTGATAACACAGGAGTATTAATAATGACAGCACTGTATTTAAGAAGAGGTGGGTCAAGCTTGTTGTGATCACTTGAATGATACTTGAAAATTATTACAGGGTGCGCCCATTGTAAGTTGGGATAATTAAGGCTGCTGCTATTAACACTCTGCCCTTCCCTATTGCTGGTTTAATTTCCTCAAACAGTTTTACATCCTACTCCTCATCCTGCCTTGAGGTTTTGCAGTAAAATCCAATAATCATTTTTCTTTCTAGTTTTTCTATTAAGCACCAGCTTATTCCATCATCAGAGCTCAGAAACAAGTTAGGCCTCCATGGGCTGGACCAGCCAGAAACTGGGGGAACTTGTGCAGCTCTTTCATCACATCCCACAAGCAGCTGCTTGCAGAGACCTTCCCAATTATTAAGAGTATTTCTGAGGACTTTGAGGCAGACTTGAACACTCACAGATTTTGGGAGGCATAACTCATCAAGGACTGGAGCAGATATTTTGATTCTCTGTTTCCCAAGGTGAGGGGGAAAACCACAAGTGTGCTGCAGCTCACCCATATCTGGAAAACCTCAGGTTCCCATCTTCCACTTCTTGATGGACAACCCTGCTAGAAAGAAAAAAACTCATTACCACAGATTGTGGTTCCTTAATCATAGGAACAAGAAAAACCAAAAGTGTCTCATCTTTTTATTTCTATTTTTTACTGATGGAAGCAGAAGTTCGTTCATCTGGTATTCCGACAATGGTGTCTCTGTAGTTTGGCTGGTTGAGACAAAGTTACAAATTAAGGGAAGCTTTCCTCCATGCTTTTTAGTCTCTGGGGACATGGACACTCTCTCTGAGACAAACTTTGACCTCTGTCTCCAAAAGACAATGCTGAAAAGCAGATTTTTTTGGTTTTGGACCCTTTGATTTCCACCAAACACCTTAGTCTGGCATGTTTGATAAATGCAGATGTTCCTGAAATTACTACAGGGACTTCAGCTCTTTCTCAAGCTCTCAAGCTTTGGCTAAAGGCAGCAGGGATCAATCTTCATGCTGTCTGAAAGCAAGTTTTGCTAGCAAGGCTGTGATGGGATTTTCTCTGTGGTCAGGCTAAGCTGACCATCTCCATTAGCAGCCAGCATTGGGACAGCTCCTGTGAGGCTTTTTTCCATGTCTGAAACTGTTTTACAAGTCACAGTGGCCAACACTTTCACATCCAGGCACCAAAGGAAGTGGCACTGCACTCTGCAAATAGAGAGGCAGCACCTCTGGCTGCCACAGGTATCACCAATGCTCCTGATGTAGATGAGAAAAGGTTAAAAAGCACCTGGAGTGTTCCACCTGGAGCCTAAGGATGACAAATTTCAGCTGTAAAGGCTGCAGGAGAAGCACAAGCTCTTACAATGGAGTCCAGGAGCTTGATACAGAAACTGTGTCTGTTGGAAAAGGCCTTGTGAGGAGTGACTGTGCTGCTGAAAGTAAGTGATTTTTTGGGGGGATGGGGAAAGCTGAGTGTGTGTGGTGAGACAGCCTGGACAGTCCTTGACAGGAGATTTCAGCACTCACATAGGAGTCAACATCCCTCTACTATTGTAACACTTTCCTCCCTTGTGATGGACACTGGTACCCACTTGTCTAGGGATTTTAATTTTGGAAAGGTTAATGACCGTTTGGTTAAGCCTGAAAGGGTTTCTGCCCCAAATCTTGGCAGGAGGACAGGACTGGGAAAGATGAGGAAAACCATCTGTGTCAATACACTAGACTGGAAATCAGCATCCTCTAGCTGCGCTTTCACAGCCTGTGTAACCTGACCTTACGGGTCAAGGGGCAGACAAAATTCAACACCATCTGCTATTAGTTAGTTAATACTTAACCAAAAAATTGGGGTCAGCAGCCTCAATGAGCTACAGCTGGAGCTGGAGATAACAGATTTGGCTTTGAGAGGCATCCAATACCTGAATCAAACCAGGGGATGTTATAACCTCACTGGAGTTGTGCTGGGATGATCCCCCTGGCTCTGCTTCATGCAAATGTCCTGGGGCCTTGGGATGTTGATACATCTTCCTCCAGCTGGTCCCAGTTTGGGAGCCCAGTTTCCAGCCTATATAGCTGCAAAACACCTGGGTGCTTAGCCATGTGCTGTAAGGATCTCATCCTGCCTGCCAAAAGCTTCCAGCAGCTGCACAGGCTAATTTTACAAGTCAGGTGTTTGCCTTTGACAGGCAACTCTTCATATCTTTATGACTAGACATTATTATATTGTTCTTTCATTTGATAACTGCTCCAGTAATGGCTTCCATTTGCAGTAAATCTCGTGTGCTGTCTTTTTTTCCCCACTATTAAACATAAGATGATAACCTTTGTGGGAGGCTGTGCACAGAAATTCAGCGAAGCTTTAAGAGGTTGGGGAGGAGGGGAGATGTGGAGGGGAAACGTGGTCAGCGTTAGCAAAGTGTCTGGTAGGAAGATGCTTTTTGGAGGAACTAATTATGCCCTGGAGCACTCGGAAGAACCTACGCAGCCTGCAAGTTCAACCGGAAAATGAATATTTAAACGGCTCTTCAAGTTAGTAAGTCTTTGGAAAGCACTGCTCAATACCTGGAAAATAGACCCGCGACACAAGAACGGATGACTCTGAATGTGACTCAATGCAAATACTCGGCTTTTTTCACCACCACCACCACAGTTCAATGGCTCTGGAAACACCAGCTAAAAACCTTTGATCAGTTCTCCCCAACACGCAGCTGGTTGAGTTTTACCTTCCCTGCTAGTGCAGCCCTTGGTTTGCCATAGGCAATGCTGGATCTTGTCCAGAAACCTGGGCTGGGATGAGGCAAGACCCCAAAGCTCTGAAGGAATGTCCCAAAGGCCTTCTCTGCAGCTGCTCTTGGGCTGTGTCTCGCCTTCCTCATGAGCTATTTTATACAGGTTCTCTATATACAGTCACCGTGGAGGGTTGAGAGCACAAGGAGAGATCAAACCCTCAGCAGCACCGTGAGCTTGGCACATTAACTCCTCTGTTGGAAGATGGTTTTGGTGCCCCTGTGCTGCAGCTCTGGCCAGGTCTGGCTTATCTGGTGGCTCATTTGCTCTGGAGTTGAGCTGAAACCTGTCAGCAGACTGCAAAGCTTGGGACTAAAGGCAGCCCTGAGAAATGCAGCGAGGTGTGTTTAACCCAGACAGGTAACCAGACAGGGTAGTGGTGACTGCAAGTCCATGTTCATACTGGTATTAAACCAGGGCCTGGGGCTCTTTGGGGGAAGCTTGGTAGTCATGGTCCAAACCACTCGGCACAGCCGAAAAACTGGGCTGGAAATGCAGGGAGAGCCAAAAAAATAATCAAAACAAATGTTATTGAGTGGAGCCCCCAGTTCGGGTCCCCCGACTAACTCTCAATTGGAAGCGTATGTGCAGAAAAATCTTAGAACCACAGAAAGGATTGAGTTGGAAGGGACCTTAAAGGTTATTTGGTTCTAGAACTTCACCTTTTAACTCCTGTGTGTGCTGGAATTAAAGCCAGAATATGTTTTCCTACTACTGGGTTTTGATTTCAGGCTGCAGAATAACCTCCTCTAACCTGGAGGAAAAGTCCTCTCCTCACAACTTACCTATCTAAATTACCTCCATTGCAAAATGGCCCTTTACCTTCAGTCTGCAAAAAGGATGGAAAATTGCAGTGTTTTCCTTTCAGACAGTGATTATTTTGTTGGCTTCCCAAGTCCCAATTAAATGATCATTTACACACTGTAATTTAAAGTGTATGCTTTGCAGGTAAAATCCATATAGCTATAAAGTGTGTGTGTGTATGTGTGTGTACAGTCATTATTGTTGCTGTTTGGTTTCTTCTCTATTTTAATAGCTAAAATATTAAAATGGGAAAAGCAAAGTGCTGATTATCCACAGATATGCCTAATTTCACATTCTGAAGGTATCTGCTAGAATAATGTGTATATAATATAGGCAATGAGTGTTCATGGGAGACTAAAGCTGGAACACAGCAGCAATTCCAGAAATAATTGTTTCTTCAGAGGGAAAATAATAATAAAAAAAACCCAAACCCAAACTTGCCCTAGAGCTTCAAGCAAAGCCTTTTGCTTATGCTTTTAAAAATAAATGCTAGCAATGCATTTTAATTTCCCACGTGGCTACATACACTGGCATTATGAGAAATCCCTTATTTATGAAGCTCCTGGACAATCCTGGGTGCGGGTCCTGAGAATGCTCCATCCCTCTTGATTATTTTTTCAGCAGCTCAAAAATAAAATGCTTTGGTGTTTGGGGTTGGGATTTTTGGTTGGTTTTGTGTGTTTGGGGTTTTGGGTTTTTTTTTAACCTGGGCACCCTATGAGCAGCAGGATAGGAACGGCTCCTGCAAGGAAGGATGTATGGCACTAATCTCTTCTTGTGAGATTATTTGGGAAAAAACAAATAAATGTGAGGGGGAAGAGTGTTTCTTCCCTCAGGCTGCCTGTTGTTGGCCCTGGGATGAAACGTGGCTGCTGCAGCCTGAAGAGTTTCTCCTCTAATCCGTTGGGTTTGGGGGTTGTTTGGTTTTTCGTTTGGGGGGTTTTGGTGGGCTTTTTTGGTTGTTTGTTTGTTTGGGGCTTTTTTGCTTGGAGCTTGTGAATAACTGTGCACGAACCACCACAAAGATTTCAACTACCAATTATTTTTCCTTATAACTTTTAATCTAACTAAGCTGCTGTCTAAAGGCAAGGGTGAGCTCTTTTCTTCAGAGATATCGGTGCATGTACAGAAAAACAAATTTTTTTTTCTTAGAGGGCAAATGCTCAAAGTAGTTGATTGTGATAAGCCATGAGTATGCTGGAACTTTAATGAGATTCCTGACTTTAAAAAAAGTAATTTTTAATTTACGCTGTTTTTTAAAAGGATGTTGTTAGGTTTTCTCCCCGCTTATTTCATCTCATACACGCGGAGTGAACATGCTTCAGTTCAGGCACTGACAGAATTTTTAATCAAAAAAAAAATTAAAAAGCGGATTTTGACTTTTATTAAAGGTGTAGCTAGCCTGTTTCCCAACGTAGTTGCGAGGTGAAATCATAGGTCTGGGCTGTATGAATACGCTACAACTTCGGGCACTAATGTGATTTCTAATTGGGAAAAGAAGAAAAAAAATAAACAAAGTTGTCAGTTTCCCAACTCATTTGGCAGGTGAAATCCCAGCTCTCCGCTGCGGCCGGGATGCTGTGCCGTGGTGCGAGGGGTGCCCGCAGTGACTCCCGCACGGCGCGGCCGCTTTTTAGGGACGAAATCCCTCCCGGCGGGGCCGCGCGCGGCGGGGGCGGGGCCGGCACGGGAGGGGCGTGGCCGGGGGGCGGGGCCGCGCGCGCGCTTCGGCGGGGCGGGGCCGCGCGCGCGCGGCGGTGCGAGGAGGGGCCGCGCGCGCCGCCCCGGGAGCGCCCTCAGGTCAGTGCGGGGCGGGGGGCGCGAGGGGCCGCCCGCCGGGGGACACCCGCGAGGGGACACCCGCCGGGGGATAGCCGCCACCCTCCGGGATGTGGCGGCGGATCCCGCTCCCCTCCCGGGCTGCGGCGGTACCGGCGGGGAACGGGCTCCCCGCGTCCCGCGGAGGCGCCGCCGTGAGGGGCGGGGCCGGGCGGGGCGGGGCCGGGCGGCCGCACCTGAGCGCCGGCAGCGGCGCGGAGCTGGCGGAGCGCGGGCGGGCGGTGAGGGGAGCGGAGCTGCCCGGCTCGTCTGCACAAAGAGCCCCCCGGGCACGGCCTTTGCCTGGTCGGAGTGGCGGTGCGTGTCCGCAGGCGGGTGTCGGTGTCCCCTCGGTCGCCCTTTGTGCGGCAGCGCGGTGGGTTGGCGGCGGTGACCCCATGGAGCGGGCTCGGGAGGAGCCCCGGTACCCGGCTGTGCCCCCCCAGGCTGAAGCCTCCACCGGGAGGCAGCCCAAAAGTTGGGGTTTGGGGCTTTTCTCCTGCTTAACGTAAAGCTTCTTTTGTAAAAGAAGTACTTTAGGCATTAATTCGGTAAACTTCCCGGAGACACAATTAATAGTTGCGCCAGGTTTGGCATAAATACCTCCCTTCCTTCCCCACGCTGTTGGCCGAACTTCCTGATGTACCTGTCTCTGAAGGTCCGGCAGTTTCACCCGCCTTTACCATTCACCATTTTCCTGTTTGTTTGGAAAAAGACACCTGTGAACTTGGAGATTTATAAATTCAGTTCCTTGTGGTGCTTCCTGAGTGCTGAAGCATTTTAAAGCAGGAGGGAGTAGTGGGTTGTTCTGAGTCCGAGGAAAAGTTTGAGGTTAAGATACCTAAGTGTTCCTAAACTGTGTTTACTAACATGCCTCATTCAACAGGCTGTCTCATCTGAGAAGTGCTGCTGCAGGATTTTTGCCTTGTACTTAGTCCTCGCCGTACTTTGTTTTCAGCATGTGATGCGTGTGTTAAATTTTAATCTTCGCCCTGGGTTTTTTGATTGTTTTTTTTAATAGAGAGGTGGTACTGGCGTATAGGTGTAAAATACTTTATTTGGCGTTGCTTATACTTTTATGCCAGAGTTAGGCTCCAAATAGCTTTTATTTTAGTGGGAGAGAACTGGTCTCACCACTTCCTAGAGAATGTATGTGCAGGATGTCACAGTGCACAGTGTCTGGGGCTTACTCAGTAGTTTAGTTTTGCAGATCAAATCTCTTAGGGCCTTAATTTGAAGTAAGTTCTGCAGGATTCCCAGAGTTGAATGTTGACTGCAGTACTTTTTGGTTTTTTGTTTGGTTTTTTTTTGATTTTTTTTCCCCTTTTAAATCCCCCACAGTAAGTACTCTGCAGCTAACCACACAATAACTTCCCTTGTGTTTCCCTGCCAGTGATCCTCAGCTCTGCCCCAGAGGAAACACCTTCCAGAAGCAACATGGGATTCTTTTAGCTTGCCCTTTAAGGCTGGGGGAAAAAAAATGCAAGTTGCAACAGTAATTTTTATGTTTTGGTCACTTGCTTGTTAGACCTTGTGAGCAAATTGGGTTTTTTTTCTAAATTTATCCAAGTTACAATGAAAGCAGTAGTGCTAGGGTAGGCTCACGTAAAACAGAGGTCCGATGATGATAGGCCATGTGTTCATGTTGTCAGAAGAAATTTAGATCCCCTGTTGTAGAAACCTGTGCAGATAAGCTTTGCAGCAGAATATTGTTTATGCCCAGCGTTAGATTTCTCTGATAATTCAAAATTGTTCTGCCCTGATACTGTCTCTGGTAACTCCTCAGAGTTGACTGGCTGTTGTTCTGCTTTTCAGATGTTCAGGTACCTGAGCTGATGTGGAAGCTCTGTTTTGTGAGGCATTTAAATGAGTGATAAAGCAGCAGTTTCTGTCTCAAAGGGCTGATAGATGAGGCAAAAGAGGGAAGCAAGAGATGGGAATCTTGGAAGGAAAAGATTACAAGCTTTTTGTGGTGGAAATTGTCAAAGGTTGTGTTTTCTGCCATCACGCTGAATTCCAATCCCCTACCTTGGTTACAAAAGCACTTTTTATGTGTGTGTCAGAAAAATGAGGGGGGGAGGCTTAAGTAAGACATCATTCGAATTTGAAAACTTCCCATTTGGGGGGGCCTGGCTCATCTGTTTTCTGAACCTGCTGTCCTCTCTGTGTTTGATATCTCTGCAAGCTGGTGTGAAAATCAAGTGAGTCCAATGTCTGGAAAGTGTTTGCATTGTAAAACCCTGGGGAGCTGGTTGGTATCTGTGAGTATCTGCTGTCTGTCCTGGCTGTGTGGGGTGAAGACTGGCAACAAACAGATTTGGAAGGTATCTTGAGACATCACCTTGTCCAGCCCTGTTGCCTGTACCCTAAGATAACCTGTTATCCTGAATAAATATTTCACTGGAGGATTATGTACCGCTTCAATACCAGGCTGAATGACTTGTTGATAACATCCTTCTGTGACAGGATATTTATGTACCAGGTTACACTTCGTAACCACCCTAGCTACACCTTCTCCTCTTCACATCCAAAGCAATTTTAAGGAGTAATTTTATTTAAAAACTGCATTCTCTGGAGTTAGAGCTGTCCTGTCTCTCTGCTTGGTTGCAGGGGTTTTCTGAGGGTTTGGAAAGAGAGCACCTCCTCAGGCAGGTGGCATGTTTGCCTGTCTGAGAGGTGTGAGGATTCCTTAGAGCTCTTTGCCTTGACACTTCTACGAGACCAAAGTGATACTACCCCATGTATGCCAAGAAAAATGCTATATAAAAGTTCATAATATGTAAAACTGATGGGTATTTATCTTGTACAGTTCCTTACTTATGCTGTTCTTTTTGATTACTTGCCCCTTCCTTAGTTCCTTTATCTACTGCAGTTTATCTACACAGTCTGATGTGTCACAGAGTTACTGTGAAGAAGAACATTTAAGATGTCCTAACATCGACAGACAAATACATATTAAGGCACAAAAATATATTCTGAAACTGGAATTTGAGCAGTATGTATGTGTTTTTCTTGAAAATTCATGATGGTGCAGTAGCTACCACTTTACCGCTTGTAAAGACAAGGAGAGACTGATGGAAATACTGAAGCATAACTGACTGCTAGGGAAGGCAAGTATGACTGAACTATTTGCAGCAAAGGAAAATAAATCTGATTTTCTAAAGCAGTGGATATGAGAAAAAATTGGGAACATCTTTATCTCCATGTGGGTTCAAACAGAGGCTGTGCCTGCTGGGAGAGTCTGGAATTGGTTAAGGGCAAGTAACAAAATCCACAGCTTCTAACATGTGGCATAGGGAGAATCATTCCAGGACAGTGCAGTTTAATGGATGTCATGCCTGGTTCCATTCCTTGAACTATTTGGATTAGGTTCAGGTTAGCAGTAATCTAAATTTCTCATATCTAAAATTTTGTGTTAGTAGATAGTTGTAAAATCACTGCAAGAGTTGTTAATCATTGGTTTTAATTTTCACTTTTGGGAAGCAAGAGCCACTGTGGCTGAGAATGTGTGTCTCTATCAAAGGCTTGGTTTACCAGTGCACTGACCTGTTCCTCTTTCACTGGCATGGTCTTCCTCTTGTGCGATTTAAAACGCAGTGGGAGCAAGAAGCTGTACCAGACTTTTCCCATTTAACACACTGAATGCTTCTGGCTGTGATGCTCTGCTGTGAACACACAGGTGGCTGATCTGCTGTGAGGTTTTAAGCTGCATGTTCCTTGCCTAGATGTAAAACACAAATTGGCATGATGTGGTTTCCATGACAGACCTGTACGTTACAACGCCTACCCAAGCTTTCCAGAAGTCCCCTCTGTTTTCCTTACCCTTGTTGAAGGTGTATGCATGACAGTCCCAGGGGACTGAAGTGTGCAGGCCACAGAGCAGGTGTGGTTGTGCACTGTAGCAATATCCTCTCCCCCTCACTTGTCCCACTGGGACCCTCAGCACAACGCTGTGACGTGGTGAACAAAGGTTACCTGCACATGAAAAATGTAGCCCTTGAGCTATACACCAACATAATCAGCTGTGGTGCAAGTTCCCCTGTGGATACTCATGGAGCAGTAACTTCTGGTGCCGTTGGTTCTCACAAGTGAGAACCTTCTCTCTGAGGAAGGGCTTGTTTGCATTTTTCAGACTTTCTGTGTGTAGGGGAGCAGAGGCATTTGGGAACCGCTGTTGTGCAGGAGCAGGAACAGGAGCAGGCAGCTCACAGCCCGCCCTTCAGAGAGCCCATATTAATTTAACTATTCAGTTTGAAAATAATGGTTTGTGAGCCAAGTTAAAATTAGTAAGAGGTTTGTCCACAGAGGCGAGATCTGTCTGGAAGATTGGAAGTTCTGTCTGTAGTCATCTGATCTGACGTCTCCCTTGAAGCAGGCAGCATGTGAGTGCTGATTGTAGTGGTGGTTTTTCTGAAGTGCACTAAGATCAGTAGCTTCTTTCTCACAGGGCACCGAAGGATCATTAAATGCTAATGACTTTTGATTACTGTTGACCTTGGTCAATTTAGAATTAGTGACCTAGAGACGAAAACCACTGTATCTCATTACCAATTTCCTGAGCTATCTGATCTTTCCTTTGTGAGTCAGTTTTGGTAAGAGGAAAAGTAGAATTAAAGTTGACCTTTGCCTTAGAAAAAGGGTTGAGTGCTTTCAGGTTTGCAATATCATGTTTATAAATAAATAAATGGCAGCCACTAAGAAAGAACTCATTTTTTGACCCCAGAGACTGTCAAGAGCAAAGCTCTACGCGAAATGAAATGGACAAGCTCGAGTAGCCACGATGGGGAACAAATGCATAATTTGTCTCTTTTAAATTAGTAGCAAAACAGTTTATCTCCTGTAACCTTGAATTGAATTATCATCTTGTGGTTGCAGGTTTTCTCTTCAGAGAGTTCATTTATAAGTCTTGATTTTACTTTGAACTATCAAGAAACCAGTTAATGCCCACAGAATGCATTGCAGATTTTAGTCTGGGGTATTTTCTTCCTGCATCTCCCGAACTATGATATTGGGGAATATGTC
This sequence comes from Chamaea fasciata, assembly GCF_029207755.1. Lineage (NCBI taxonomy): Eukaryota > Metazoa > Chordata > Aves > Passeriformes > Sylviidae > Chamaea > Chamaea fasciata. The sequence continues at coordinate 6,039,662 of NW_027094088.1, read as the reverse complement.
TTAGTGGGTTTGTAAAATCCTATATTTTGTGCTGTAATGAAACTTTTGACATTGTTTTGTCAGAAGAGAAGGGCATTGTTATGCCCAGAAGAGAATGTCTATGGGGTAATCCACTGTAACAGGATCAAGTATATTGTTCACTGCAGGTTGTTTAAATGTAGGCCTTCCTTGCCACAGTTGTGGTTTATATGGACTGTCATTCCTGCAGTAGGCATGGTCTTCAAATCAGAATGAAAATACAAGAAAATTTGGAACTTTTTTTCTTTTTTTACTCTGATACATTAGCTGTATTTATTTTGGTCCATCGGGGAACAAAACTTTTGACTTTAAAAGAAAAAAACCCAGCATAGCAAAGTGTTTGGGGCATAAATATTAGGTTATTCAGCCTCTCACTGAAGTTAAATTGCAGGCTTTAAGCAGGTAAGCAAGAAAAGTCACAGGAAAAAATGAGAATAGAAGATGTTGCAGTTGAGGTAGGAAGAGGTTCATGGAAAGTGACTTGAAATCCACAGAAAGTGCACATTTATTTGCAAATAAACATAGGGGTAGATATTAATCTTAAATGTTTTGTTGTGATTGCTTTGTCTCAAAGTGGATATTGCTTAAAAGATAAACAAACAAAAAGAAGTATTTTACAGTTACAAACATAACACATTAGAAAGATTTAATAGGAGGGCTGCTTTGGTAGAGAGACTAAAAACAAATGCCATGTGTGCTAGCAAATACTGCAGGAGTAAAAAATAGTTGTGAATACTCATTCTTTAGGTTTCTATTTTATATAATCAGTTTGTGTTTACCTTTTGACTAGCCTGCTCAGGACTTTCTACTTTTGTTTTCTTTAAAGCATTAAGGACATTTAAGAAAAAAAAAAAAGAAGTAAAAGCTATTTTAGTGGATAATGTTATGCAAAGTGTTTAAATCCTCATAAACACTAAGCAGGTAAGAATATTTGGTAACAAGTATGTTGCTAGTTGGCATGAGTGCTATAGAAAAATACAATTTAACTCTTTTGGACTTTGTTTTGAGGCTCCTAGTCTTGGTTCAAGATGTAATTCTACCCTGATACTATTCTACTCTTTCACAGCTCTGGCATGTAAATGCTATGTTTTTAGCATCTATTTTGGCTTCTTTGAGAGTCTTTACAATTTTGCCCATCTTTCTTCCTGGTTTTGGTGGTTTGTTTTTTTTTGGGTTTTTTTTTTTGTTTTTTTTTTTTTTGGTTTGTTTTTTTTTTTTTTTTTGGTTTGTTTGTTTTTTTTTTTTTGGTTTGTTTGTTTTTTTGGTTTTTTTTTTTCCGTACAAGACCTTACTAAGACTTCATTGCCAGCTTTTCCATGCAGCAGCCAGAAGTAGATGTCATCTTGGTTTTTTTCCAGTGCTTCCAATAAGAAACTTGGGAGAGAGGAAATTGGAAGTTTTTGTCCACTGCAATGCACTTTTTTGCTTGAGGAAATGAAGAGTAGAGCTATCAGTCCCCTGTCCAAATTTGGTTTTACAAACAGAATTGTTGGAATGGTGATTGGGAAGGACTCTTCCAAGTAGCTGAATAATTTATAGATAGGTAAACAGAACAAGGCACTGCAGCTGTGTGGGTTAGGTTTATTGAGGTTTTCTGTTTGTTTAGTTAGTTTTTGAACATGTATATTCCATTTTTAAATGAGTGCTTAAAGTTAACTTCAATTCAATGAAAGCTAGCAGTGGACAGACAGGTAGAGTTGTTAAACAGTAACATTGTGTATTTATTTTGGTGAATCAAGATGTGTCATATGAAATTTGTTTTCTTGTAGGGGGAAATTCAGAATTTAAACAATGTTAATAATGCATAGGCATAGTAACTGCCGAAGAAGACATTTGGCAACTTTACAGAAAAAGAAATTTATGCATTTCCTCATTGCTTACTAAGAATTCTTTCCATTATTCATGATGGGGTTGTAACAAACAATTGGGAATTTTGATGGGAGCTTGTTTTTCATAGACTTGTCTAGCTCATGTTACTACATGAGGAACAGGCCTGTAAATGAGAGATGTACAAAAACTCAGCTTATTAGAAGGAGAAAAAAGATAGAAACTCTTTGGTATCATTGCTATTGCAGCAGCCAAGACTGATGAAGTATGGGGAAGAATACTCCCATCAGCCCTGGAAATTAAATTGATTTCTCCATTGAAAGTTATCTTTAGAAAGGCATAATTATAGCAGTAACATGCTATTAAAAGTTGTACCAGGAGCTGGGCTTTACTGTGACTCCTGTGCTGCACAATGTGTATCATGTTCTTAAGGGTTAAATAAGCGGGGATGGCAGGTGTGTTACACACACTTGGGTTTGAACAGCAAAATTGCTGCTTCAGTTCACAATGTTTCGTCAGGAACCGATTTCCAAGGGCTCATAACCTGCTCCTAATATTTTGGAATGGGCATGTAACTTGGTGTGTAGTATCTCAGACTGGGAATGTTGTCTTTTGCTTAATTCTTCTCTTCTGACATTTTGAGTACCCATTAGGCCAGTGTTAAGATTTAAGCATAGAATTTCCTACACCCTTTAACTTGAGATATTTCTGGTCTGAACTGCTTTGCTTGTAAAGTAAAAATTAATGTGCCTTTGAAGCACTGTGTTTCCCTTTTTCTCAGTTGTATATATCAGGTTTAGTTCTGTTAATATATAATTAATGAAGAAAAATGAGACTTGCTGAAGAAGATTGGGAGCACATTGTAATAAGATTTCAGAAATGGATAGATCTCTGGGTCAGAGAAGGTCAATTTACTTGATCCTCTTGTTGGAGACAGACTGATCTAAACTGGGGATTTTGACTGGTCTTTCAACAGGCAGCAGTTCATGGGGGTTTACTGACTGCCAGTGTATTGATTTCTAAATTCATTAACAGTCTTTGTAGAGTAAAAGAACAAAACACCGTTGTATGAAAATAAATGGAAGCTGCAGCCAAAACAGAAAGAATGGGGAATGAGAATAGCACTGACTCTTTGGGGGTTGTTTTTCCCATTTTACGTCCATCTAATGAGTGGTTTCTGAGACTTAGTTCCTGAGGTGATGGAGTGCAGTGGAAGGTGGTGTGAACCTGTAAGAGGTTTGTGGTTTTACACAGGAATTCTATGAAAATCTAAATCTGTTTGGACTCTGTTCTGGAATCAGTGCTCTTTTCCAGTTAGAGCAGGTCGGGTTTTGGTGGGTGGCTTAAGAGCAGGCAAAGATGGCAGTTTGGCTTTTTACTTACTGGGCTGGATTTTTATCCTGTCAGGCAGATACTTCTCATCTGCTGGGGTGTCTCTGACTTTTGAGTTCAGGCAGAACATGCTTGAGCTGCAGCTTCTCTCTCCTTTCCTTTCCCAGAAAGCACAACATGCTGTGCATGTGTGATGTGTTCCAGAACTCAAAGGTTGGTGGATTCCTGTGGATTCACATTTACGATTTGCCTTTCCCATATGGGGTTAACTGGTCAGTCTGTCCCTCATTCTCTTTGTCTTCTGAAGCCTCCCAGTGACCATATCTGGTGGGTGTGTGTTAAAATCTTTGGATTTGTCCTGATCATTGGTTTGAAGAAATGTGCAGAGACCTTGATTTTTATGTACTTGGGGAGTCTATAAAATGGATTTGTGGAACGACAGTCAAATCTCCCAGCCCCTGCTATCTTTTGCCTTCTGCCAACTGCAGTGCTGAGAACCAGATTTTCTAGAGTCTGTGGTTTTCTGTATCTTTAAGAGGTTTTTTTTTAAGATTTCTTCCTTTTGAAATGTTTGTCCTGTGCAGTGGCAAAAGGGTTATTTTTGTAACTGGAAGGGCTGGAAATTTACATAAGGAGAGGAAAAAAAAAAAACTTACACAAACTCAACAAACTCTAATTCTGTGCTAGGAATACCTGCTGTGTTCCCGTTATAAACATAGCTGTGAGCAGTTATAAGATCCCATCTGTGGGCTGAGTTTTTTCTCCTTTACCCCTTCTTTTCCCTCTCTACAGTTGAATATGGTTTAGGTTTTTAGTTTCCCTTTCTAATCAATCTGTTGCAGCTAAAGAAAAAGCAGGGAGGAGAAAGAAAAGGTTGCTAGAAATAATTTCTTTGGAAGTTACATAATCTCCCCCTCGATGTATTTAGGAACGTGTCTCTGCCTTTCAGCTGCGCCAGGCATAACCCACCATCTTCCTTTAAAGCAGCAGATTTTGCACTAAGGTGTTGGATTGTGAAATGCAGCAGCTGAGGCAGGGACACATCTCCCTGTGTTTCCCCCTTCCATGAGCAGTGCCTTCAGATGGAGAGGACAGATGTGTCTGGGAATGGCACCGTCCCCAACCACTGCAGCAAAGCCTCCAGAAGGCCGGGGCGTGCTGTGAGTGCTTCCTGTGGAGCATCCCCCAAGGAGACCTGGTAATCTTTGAAATACCTGCACGCTCTTCAAGTTAAAGATGTTCTGAGTGTGTGTTACACAGCCACAGCTGTGATTCAGGCACTTGGGATGGAGGTTGAATAAATAGCCGAAGTAATATTTCTGTTTGAGTCAGTGACAGATTTCTGTCAGGGGCTTCAACAACATTTCTTCGCCAACCTTGTATCACTTTAATTTCCCCGCTGTACTCTTGTCCAGCAAAACTAATTAAGGCAAAATGTGGCTAAATTAGCTTTGAAAGCAGAGTGTGTTTTTCTTTAAAACTGAAAGTAATTATGAAATCATATTTTAACTATCAGTTTCTCAGTATTTTAAGGTATGATATGTTGACACGTACCAATTTTTTTCTTATTTCCCTGCTTTTTTTTTTTAAGTGGCTATGCCTACTTGGTCGTTTTTCTATACACTTGACCTGCTGTTAAAGAAATCTGGTATAATTTAAGTTCTGAATAAACTAATGACTAAAAATTAGACTTCTTTCCTATTTAAATGGTTTGGTTGGCATAACTAATATCCTGTTTATTTCAGAAAGTGTTTGTGGACGAAATCGTGCTGTGTTTGCATCTCGAGGAGTGATTTTTGCCTGAGACTCTAAATCATTCAGACCTTTTCATTTAATGCTTTGAAATATTGATTAAATATATTCACTCTGGTTTGCTTTAATGTGATTGCACATCTAGAAGTTTTCTTCTGATGTGGTGCAGCCATGTCTGGTGTAAGCTGGCTTAATTAGCGCTGCTTGGTGATTTGGGACCCCTGTCAAAGGCTGTTGTGTTATCTGGAAACAGAAGGAGTTAAAGCTGAAGCTGTGACCTCATCCCTGTTCATGTTACACTGGAGTAGGAGCTGCGCTGAAAGGGATTGTTTGGCTGCATCCCTGTCTGTGCCGCTGCTTGATTGCTTTAATTCGGTTCCGATATCTGTCACACACTCGCTGAACAACTCTTACAGTAGGGATTTGCGGGAGTGCTAGAGGCAAAGGAAGCTGTGCTAACATCGAGTGCCCGTGGAAACGGCTCCCACGGCGATAGACTCCGATAGATCCTTCTACCTGATTTCAACTTGTTACTGCTCCGCCTGTGGAAACTGAAGCGGCACCGAGGAGAGCTCACACGCAGAGCAGCACGCAGGCACCCGCGGCCAGCCGTGCGCTTACGCAGCCGCGTGTGCCATTTATTCCCCGGTTCCCACGCCGGCTGCGTGGGAGCTGCGGGAGCGCCGCTGTGGCTTTAACGTGGGAGCGGCGCGGGCTACAATAGGTGTCACTGTGTGCGAGCCCAATCGCGCTCGGTGCCTGCAGCCATTGGCTCCGCGCTGCCGGCTCCGGCAGTCCCAGTCCCGCTGCCAGCCCTGCCCGCACAACTTGGGCTCGCCGGCAGCCTGGCACCGCCGCCGTGCGCTCCTCCTGCCCTCTCCTCTGCCCGGGCTGTAGCGCGGCCAGGCGGCTCCTGATCGGGAAAGCTGGAAAGAAGGAAAGCTGGCAGGGATGATGGGGATGTGTTTAACGATTCAAGTACTGGATCAAACTTAAAGTCAGTTTCTTACTCGGTGCGCTGGAAAGGTCACCTTGTCTTGCTGGAAGAGAAGCAAACTCTCAGTTCTGCTGCTTTCGGTGTGACAGCTTCCATGTACATTCCTAAATGTTTCTAGCTAGTTAGGCTGTCGGGCTTTACACACGGGTATACTCATGGTAGATGAGAAAGGAAAGAACATGAAATGTCTCACCTTCTTCTTGATGCTTCCAGAGACGGTCAAGAACAGATCTAAGAAGAGCTCTAAGAAAGGAAATAGCAGCAGCAGTAGCAACAGCAAATTACCTCCTGTTTGCTATGAAATCATTACCTTGAAGACCAAAAAGAAGAAGAAGATGGCTGCTGATATTTTTCCCCGAAAGAAACCAGCTAACACTAACACAACTGCTGTCCAGCAGTACCATCAGCAAAATCTCAATAACAACAACACTATTCCTGCACCTAACTGGCAAGGACTTTATCCAACCATCAGAGAGAGGTAAGTTCAGGGCAGTTTTTTGGTGTTTGAATGGAGAGGTGAAAAGTAGCAAAGTGTCCTGAGTGCATTTATTTGCTGAAGAAAGCAAGGTTATGATTTATTTGTTTAGGTTTTTTTTTCTCCCTGTGTCTGCGAAATAAGAATTTTGGTAGTGGAAAAATATTTTAATATCTCTTTTCCAGTCAGTGTGTCTGTTTAAGTTAATAAAAATGTTGCTCAAAGCTGCAGCATATGCATAAAGGTTTCCTTTTAGACCTCAGTGGGGATTTTCAGTGATACATGCGCTGAACTTTGATTTCTACTTCTTGGAAAGTTCTCAGAAGTTTGGGGGTTTGTTTTATTGCACACTCAGATACCACACGCACTTTTTCCTCCTTAGTATTTTCCCTGGTGTATCTGTGCAATGATGTGTAAAGTAGCTTGACGCAAAGTGTGACCTGCTTCTCTCTGCTAACAAGCAACTTGAAGTTGTTAAAAAACCAAATTTCTTGGGTCTGGGGGCAAGCAGAGAGAGTTCCTGGGTGCCACAAATTAACATGCAACCTCTGTTTGTAGAAATGCAGTGATGTTCAACAATGACTTGATGGCAGATGTTCATTTTGTGGTCGGGCCACCAGGTGGGACCCAGCGGCTGCCAGGACACAAAGTAAGCAACAGCTGCACGATCTGTTGGGGTGGGGAGAGCCGGGGAGAGCTCCCACAGTTTCAGCAGGACAGAGCATGGGAGGGGAGGCTTCGGTTAAACAGCACATTTGTTGGGCTAAGGCATTAAAGTTAGGAATACTGCTTTGTGCTGTTGATTAATACTGCTCTTGAGATTTCTTAGAAATTTTTAACTTCTGTGGTGGAGGTGAGTGTTTTCCAGTAGCTAATGCATCTACGCCCAGGAGAGTAAAATACAAGGAAAATGTGTAATTTGTTCTTAACTTGGACTTCATTTCTTACTGAAGTGTGTCTGTAGAGCCTGTCAGTGCAGCCCAGTATGCTCAGAGTGGCTCTCCCACATTGTTTGTGTTGGCAGTGTTTTCAGTTCAAAGCATGAAATAAGATTTCCCTTTCTCAACAGTATGTCCTGGCTGTTGGGAGCTCTGTATTCCATGCGATGTTTTACGGAGAGCTCGCTGAGGACAAAGATGAGATCCGTATACCAGATGTTGAGCCTGCTGCCTTTCTTGCAATGCTGAAGTAAGCATCATTCATCTGCTGGATGTGTGTTCCTGTCTGATGTACACATACACTGCCAATGTCGTAGCTGAAGTATTAGACTTGCATATAAACAGAAAGAAAGCAGTCACTTGAAATATTCCTCCTTTTTGTGTTTTAAACTTTCGCCTCGTTTTGCTCTCCCCCCCTACTCCCAGGCACACACGTATTAGACTAATGTAGGCAGTTGTAAATAATGACTTTGACAGGGGATCTTTGGGCACATTGTGTACTGTAATGCCTATCGATCTGATTTGTCACTACACGTTATACAAAGGAATGGAGTTACTAAAAAGATTTGTCAGCTGTAACAAAAAACCCCAAACCAACTGTTCTACTTTGTAAGCATAGAGAAAAGTTAAAAATGCATGCACAAAGCAACCCCCCCTCCCAGACCCAGTAAATTGCTGGGTTTGTAGATTGACATTGTTCCAGCTCTTTTATAAACCTGCAGTACGTAGGTCTTGTCTTAGAAAAATGACCTGAAGTTATTCAGTATAGCCTCTGAAAAATAAATTTCTCCTCATGTATCATATTGATGTGTTTGGAAAGTGATAAAAAGGCTGTTTACATGACTAGAGGGTTTTATCTAACAAGGACAACGAGTCAGTTTACATGATCATTATTTCTCTTCTTGCAAACTGCATAAGAAATGCTCTCTTTTCCTAAATGGGCATAATGAAGCAGCTTCCTTGCTGAATTGTCCTTGAATGTATCTATAAACTCTGACTGTCAAAGAGAAATGCCCTATCACAGAAATGCTATGGCTCTGAGGTGTTTTTTTTTTTTCCTTTAGCTTAAATAAACGCTGTTGCTTTCCTGTAGAGAAAATACATCAGTATCTGGTAGCAATCCCTTTAATATGCTGCAGGTTTTCTTGCATGTAATGATATAATCACTAGCTAGCAATTTATTGTATTTCATAGGTTGTTTTGATTACCTTGTGATTACAGAACAGTTTCTCTTTCATTTTTAGTGTTTCACTGGCACCCTAGATGAACATTCATAGTTGCATATAGAGTTTTTATAGGTTATCATCCACATCAGAAATGTTCTGTGCAAATATTGGTAGCTGCCAGGAGAGCTCCACAGATGTTCTGTAGACTTGGAATATAAAGTTAAGATATGACATGTAAGGAGGTGTATTATGGATCTTTGCTTTGGGCCTTCTTGAGTTTGTGGCAGAGCTCAGACTTATGCTTTACTTTCATGCTGAATTTTACAAATCACAGATACAAGATACTTGGATTCTTCCAGCTTTCCCTTTCTTTTGCAACAGCAAATCTATTTCACTGTAGCTAAACATGATGTGCTGTATAAAAACTGAATTTATCATTAAGAAATGTGTGCAGAAAGCAAGCCTAGAAAAGAGAATATCAATGCTGACATCTAGGTCTTGGCATATTATTTAGCCCATGGCAATTTAGGAAACTATCTAGGAGAGCATGGCCAGAACCATGGGATTCTTCACCTGCTCAGCTTTTATTGAAAAAACCCAAAAGACCAGGAAAAGTTTGTGGTCAGTGTGGCTGTTGAGATAACCTTGCCAGTGCTGCCTTCCCTGCCGCAGTGTGGCTGAGGCTGCAGCATGCCCCGGGGTCTGCAGACACCGGGATGGTGCAGGGAAGGCACAGGGATGGTGCTCAGCAGTGCAGCCTCCCCTGAACACAGCATCCACTGCATGTGGAGCTTAGGGGGAGCCACCATCCCCTTCACTCTGGGAAACGGTCCCTGTGAGTGTTTCTTGCTGCTGCTGTGAGCCATGGATGGCACAAGGCTCTGTTGCCACAGAGGGAAAGGCTTTGCCCAAGCAGCCTCTCCTTCATACACTTCTTTCTGTATCTTAAACTTTGTCAGCAAATACATTTAGCTTGGGTTTTTTGGTTTTGACATCTTGCTGGGTTTTGTTTGTTTTGGTTTTTTTTTGCCCTGGGCCAGTGAATTCTGATGGCATAAACATTTTTTGTGTTTTATTACACAGTGGGCGTTCTGAGAACAAACAAATTATTTCCAGGTGTAAATAGGAAATACCATGTCTACCATGGTAGACATTAATTATTCTTCCAGTAAAACTGCTTTGACTGTTCTCTACAGTTCTAAAAACAGGGTTAAACTCATAGTCTAGCTGCCAAACTGAATTGGTGCATTAATGTATTATATCTTATCTCAGTCTTGACTGTTCAAGTTAGAACCGTGATCTCATCTCATCCCAGGCTGAATGTGTTACTAAACCATCAAACCCCGTGGTCTGGCAGAATCCTGTGTTTGAGAACAGGGTGAAACTGGAATATCAGTAATTGCAGACCAGAGCTGAGGTGCATTGGCAGAGTGAGAGGTGTGGAGTATTGCTGACAGCCGATCTGTGCTGTCTCTGCTGTACATCAGTGATATTGGTTCTTTATTTTCAGAAATATTAAAATAGCAACTTTTGTTCTATTTCTATTTAAAACAGATGTCATCGTTCTCTGCTGTACTAGCAGGCGAAGAGAAGTAATAGAAGGGAGGAAAAAGTTGGAGAGCAATGAGGAGAATCATAAAAAACAAATTCATTGAAAATGGAATTTTTTGAGCGATAAAGGAGCTAAGCCTGTAACCATTGATATACAGATAGGTTCTTTGGTTTCACAAATAAGCTGAAACCAAGTAGTGAAGACTAAAAACAGGCTTGGCTCTATGTAAGTTTTCTTTTTCTCTGTAACCTCTTAGATTTTATGTTGCTGGAGCAGTATCTCCTCTGTGCGTGTTTTCCAAGTGTGGTATGGAGGATACTATCTTACAGCTGCAAAAATGCAAATAGTTATTTACAACTATAATCAGATCAGTGTAGGTACTAATTCCTCTTTATAGGCACATCTGTTCTGCAGAAAACTCGTTGTGTAGGGAAACCTCTTAGCTAGAAAAATTTAATTAGTACAGGGTTGCATGCAACTTTAGCTTTTCTGGAGGAAGACACTTTTATCAGCCATAACCATCAAGACTTGCTTGTCCCTGTGAAGAGTGAAATTGCATTTGGCATGGTTTTAGCACATTGCATTCACCAGCTGCAAATGGGGCCCTGAAGCATGAGATATTGAAAAGAACAAACTGTACAATGCTTCATTTCTCTGAGCAATGAATCCCAGCAGTTTAGTCACATAAATAGAATTTTACCTTCATCTCTTCCACCACACTACCATAGCAGTAAAGCTTTTTTCATCCTTATGCAGTGCAACTGAGTGAAAATGCTGTGCTAGTTGAGTTAGGATGTTTTGAACATTAAAAACCTGAAAATCTTCCATTTCCTATATGCTTCATCACCCTCTGAAAAAAACCAACCAAAAACATGAGCCCAAACAAAAAAGCCACCTCCGAAAAAACCCCAACCCAGTAGTTACAGAAATGGATAGCACCTGATATATTTGAATAGCATTTCTCTTCTTAGATTACCGAGTTACTCCCTACGAACTTGTTACCATTCCTGTGTTTGTGCATACACCTCAGTACCCTATGGTTCACCATCAAGGGACGTGCAGTCCAGGGACTCTTGATTACATGTATTCCAGACTCCTGGGGTAGCTGAGTGAGGCAGCCCTGCAGGGGCTCCTGCCTGGGAGCCAAGGCCGGTGTGGAAGGAGCACAGGGCTGCAGGGGTCACAGTTTGTAAACAATTATCTCATGGCGTGCACCCCAAATGAAAAGTTTGATTCACCTTGGATTTAAGCCCGTTCTCTTCCGTGGTCTTAACATTAAGTGCTGAATTTTTTTTTTGTACTTTCTTTCTGGGCTTGATCAATACTCCCCAAAGCGCCGCTTGGTTTTAATATGGGGCCATTTAAATATTCCTTGTTTCTGCTTTTGTATGAGTTTGTTGTTGACAAACTGGCGTTGCATTAAGCAGCAGCGTTACACCCGTGTGCTTTATTTCAGGTACATCTATTGTGATGAAATCGATTTGGCTGCAGACACCGTCCTGGCCACTCTTTATGCTGCCAAGAAGTACATTGTCCCTCACCTGGCCCGTGCCTGCGTCAACTTCCTCGAGACAAGCCTGAGTGCAAAGAATGCCTGCGTGCTGCTCTCCCAGAGCTGCTTATTCGAGGAACCCGACCTGACCCAGCGCTGCTGGGAAGTGATTGATGCCCAAGCTGAGCTCGCTTTGAAGTCCGAGGGCTTCTGTGACATTGACTTTCAGACACTCGAAAGCATTCTCCGAAGGGAGACTCTGAATGCCAAAGAAATCGTTGTTTTCGAGGCAGCTCTGAACTGGGCTGAGGTGGAGTGCCAGCGACAAGAGCTGACGGCCACCATAGAGAACAAGCGCAAGGTTCTGGGCAAGGCCCTCTACCTGATCCGCATCCCCACCATGGCCCTCGACGACTTCGCCAACGGCGCCGCTCAGTCCGGGATCCTGACCCTCAACGAGACCAACGACATCTTCCTCTGGTACACGGCTGCCAAGAAGCCGGAGCTGCAGTTTGTCAGCAAGCCCCGGAAAGGCCTCGTCCCTCAGCGCTGCCACCGTTTCCAGTCCTGCGCCTACCGCAGCAACCAGTGGCGCTACCGGGGCCGCTGCGACAGCATCCAGTTTGCTGTGGATAAGAGAGTGTTTATTGCTGGCTTCGGGCTCTATGGCTCCAGCTGTGGGTCGGCAGAGTACAGTGCCAAGATTGAACTGAAGCGACAAGGGGTTATCCTGGGCCAGAACTTGAGTAAATACTTCTCGGATGGTTCTAGTAACACTTTTCCCGTGTGGTTTGAGTATCCGGTGCAGATTGAGCCCGACACCTTTTACACAGCGAGCGTGATTCTGGATGGTAACGAACTCAGCTATTTTGGACAAGAAGGAATGACAGAAGTTCAGTGTGGGAAGGTGACTGTTCAGTTCCAGTGCTCCTCGGACAGTACAAATGGCACGGGGGTACAGGGAGGACAAATTCCCGAACTCATATTTTATGCTTGAATGGGAGTGTGTGGATACAAAGCATTTTGCTATGAAGAACCTGTCTGGTTCAGGCCTACTGACACTTAGCTTTTTATCTGCAGATACGTGATCAGTACAGGGAATATGTAACTAAATGCTGTGGGCAAGTTCCTGGCTTGCTGTACTTGTAGCATCGTTGGTGATTAAGTGTAATATTTAAACTGGAAGCTCATAGAAACAAGAGTGTTTTATAGGCTTTGTAAGAGAGGTGGCTGTTTGCTGGTGATGCTGACTCTTCTTTTGATGCACCTGTGAATCACCAGAGGACATCCCCCTCTTGTATCTCACTAAACACTGTCTTCATTGATCCATTTTCTCTTTCTCCATTTTCTGCTTTCTGCTTGTATTGGGGAGGTAGGCATAGAAAATGAAGAGCCTTGTTTTATAGCTCTCTCTGCTGTCTGCTCTGCAGAGTTTAGAGATTCCAGTAAATCAAGCTGCTTTTGACCATGGGGCCTGAAAGAAGTCCTTCAGTTATAAGCAGAAAAAGTGCAAGTTTAAACCTTCATCCTGTGAGATTCTCCTGCAGCCAGCTGTTTGGGATGGCTCCAGGGGAAGATGGGGAGAAGGAAGCATCTTTGAGGAAGCTCCATGGCATACTGACCATGTCCCCAGTGCATGGACATGTTCACAGGGAGGAAGGGATGTGGGCTTGACAAGTTCCTCTTGGAGTTCATTTTCTAATGGGAATTTATCTCAATCATCTGACACAGGATAATTTTTTGTTTGTTTTGGGTGGATTTTTTTTCCTTCCTAAAGGTGGTAGAAGCAGATTTTAGAGGAACAAAATCTTGACTTGGATTTTTTTTTTTCTGTAATACGAATTTTTTTTTTTTTTCTTTTATTACCAGTTGAAATTTAGACAGAGACAGAAGATTCCCAACTGTGGTCAAATTACACTTAGTGTATACCATCAGACAGCAGTGAGGGGGAGGAAGTCTCCTCTAATGGGTTATTGTTGGAGCTCTTGCAACTGCTTATGGCTGCACATCAGTCAGAGGATTATGTGGTACAGAAACTTTTCCTTGCCTGAGTTTTTTCACCCAAACTTCCTGTTACATGTCCGTTTCATTTTTGCAAAAGTGTGAGGGATACTCCTTGTATCAGGGAAGGAAACCAGTATAGATTAGAGTACAGGTACTATTGAAACATGAGCAAATCCTTCATCACTGCACTGGGACAGTTGTTCCTCAAAGGCTACACTGCCTATTGTAAAACATCTCATTCTTGCTTCACCTCCAAAGTGGGTTTTGTTTGTTGTGTACCTTTCAACAAATTGAGAGGACCAAATGATTCTTTAGACCGGCTGAAGACGAATGTTACACTATATCAACACATTAATGTAGCATAACACTAAATTCACTTGTCAGTTCTGTAATAAAAATGTTTTTCTGATATGATTTCTTACCAGTTTTATACTATTACTCTTAAGTGTTGCTTGATGGTTGGAATCCTGGCCCCCGGCCATCGGAAAGTGCCAAAATTCATCTTTGCACTGCCCAAAATACCATCTGAAGTAAAGAAAACTGGAGTGTAGTCATCAAACACTTCATGGCCAAAGCCCAGATCTTCTCTCTAGGTAATAAAAGGAGAGCCAGGTAAAAAAGTACCCCACAGGATTTATGCCTTTTATCCATCTTAGCATTTAATGTTTTGTATACATGCATACATGTGTGTGTAAGCAGCGCTCTTTCTGAAATGTAAATACCCTCAAAATACATTAAAAAATGTTTTGTTTTTTGTAACAGATGTACATAATCCAGACTGTTTGTGAAATCTAAACAGAATGCTCCATGGAAAACTCCCAGGGAGAGATTTAAAAAAACCTCCAGTTATTTATATTTAGATCTGCAGCTGAAAATAGACAAGAGTATAGATGGTATGGAGTGGAGAAAGAGTTGCTGAAGAGATCGTAAAAAGGAATGATGAGGTAATGGTCATCTACTTTGAGACAACATCTGAGCAGCAGTCCCATTTATTTAGAAACATTTCAAAGCAGAGAAAGATGGTAATCAGCTGATTAAGTTTTCATACAGCAAGTGGCTGATGCAGATGTAATTACTCTGAGTGATGAGCAGATTGACAGGTTGTTTGTAGTGAGCAGCGAGCTGCATTCTAATTTGTTTGGTAAAAAAACACATGTGCCACAGCTGGTGGGACAAGTCAGAGAGTACTGCATTGGTTTAACTAGTCTCGGGTTCTCACTTTTAATTTATTATTTGTTTTGACTTATCTGCAAACAAAGGTGATGTATCTGCTGGGTTCACTGGCTGGAAGAGAAGTTCAGAGATCAGAATACTCGGTAGCTGTAATGTGTAGAAAATGAGCTATTATTTAATTATTGTTCTTATTTGATTCTTTTACGAAGTCTTTTTGACGAAGTAGGATGAAAGCAACCTCTAGCTTAATTCCTCTGAGTCCATTCCAGGTTTTAGGAGCTGGTGCAGGGAAAGGTTTCTAGTGTGGATGATCACACAAAGGCACCCTAAACACCTTTTGATGCTCACAGCACAACTTGCTTCTGAGCACTTTGTGATGCTAACAAGTACTGGGATGTAAGAAGGTGACCAGTGCCACTCACCTTGGGACATCAGGGCACTTCAGTAGGTGTCTGAATGTGGATTTGGTTGGTTTAGCAGAAGCACCCAAGCTTGAATACATTGATTGACATTTTGCAAGCATCAGCCATATCAGCCTGGAATGTAAACATTGTGTCCATAGAGATCACCTCGCAGATTCTGTCTAAACTGTTCCTGGCTGTCTTTGCTACTTGTATCTTTGATTCACTGGTGAGAGGAATCTGTGATAAGAGAGTATAATGTAATATACTTTCTGCATATCTAAAATAGTATTTAAGTAAGCATTTTAATTTCCACACACTTATTGCACTGAACTGGGTTTTGGTTTTTTGTTGTGATAAACTCGGCTCACTTCAGGTCCCAGCACCCATTTGTGCTGAAGCAGTGTTCAACCTTAGCAGGCTTACAGCATTATTTATAAAGGACAGATATATATAAATATATGAAGTACCTCATGTTGAATGTTATTGTACTGTATCTTTAATGTCACAGTGCAGATCTTGTTGGACTCATGAATGTGTATAATCACGTTAAACATAATAATAAAAATGATTCTTAAATGGTTGTTTCCTGCAGTATCTTTGAAGCATGAGCTGTGAAAGCCCTTACTTAGTTATCTCTTCTAACAGTTCCTATTGTTGTACAGTTGTGCAGGGATATTTGTTGAGCTTATGCATTCAGAGATCTTTTGATCCCCAAAGAAGCAAAAGTCTGAGGAAAAAACAAGGAAGAACAATGAAAATGTTAATCAGTTACATTGTAAAAAGGTTGACAATTAAGCTAATGAGCTAGAGTGAATGAATTCATTTATGTGCTTTATGAAAGACCTTGTCTACTAGCATTAATATTTTCATGTTCTATTAATATTATTAAGCGTGTGGAGATGAAGGGGGAGGGTCTCTTGTTTATTCTAAAAGACAGTTGGCACAGGAAGGGCCATGCTTTTCAGTCTCTGATGTATCAGAAAGGACATGGTTAGTGCCAAGAGGCTGTTCTCTGCTGAAAAGTTAATTATATAATATTATTCAGAATTCTGAGTATTAACAGTATTCTTCCAGGAGATTTGAGACTTCATTTTAAATGACTTCACTGACTTTTAAGGTCAGTGAAGCTGAAGCATCACTTCCATCATGTCTATCTCCAAGACCTATTACTATCTAATGATAAAAAAATACAGGCTGATGGAGAGATATGGGAATTTGAGGAAGTCTACCCCAGAAAAAATCCATACCTTCAGAGTTCATCCAGAATTCTGACTGAAGCATGTTTACAGGCATCAAGTTTGCCACTTTGAGTAGGTAAGTCTTTCTAGAATTCTTACTTCAGTACTTGGCACCACACTGCTCCATTCTTGATCCAAGTTCTCTGGCATGCCCAGCACTTCTCATTTGGAACTGACTCCAAGCAGGAACTGTCCTATACCTGTTACTGTATTAATGACACCAAGTGTGTGGTAGATATCAGTGTGATTTGGTGCAGCAAGGACCACACTGGCAGCAGCAGCCTAGCTTGGTGAGGCAGAGGAGATTGGTGCTGCTGGCAGCCTCAGATGCTTTGGTAAACAGGCCAGAGCTCAGTGAACAAGATGGATAAAGGATGGCCTGTCTCATCCAAAGGGACATTCACCTTTGCTTCTGCCTGAAATTCGGCAGGAGTGATGGGACACTTGCTTTGGAAATTGATTTTAGGGAGAGCAGTGTCAGTCTGTTGCACCGTGTTTGGTGAGGCAGAGAATCACATGTGTATTTGTGCCAGCAAAAAATGAAGCTTGAAGTGGAAGGAAAAAGTGCTAGGATTTTTCTGGTTTGGGAGGAATTAGACCCCAAGAGGTGCACTCAGTTGTTTGTCTTGCAGGTAATATCCTGCTTGGTGAAGAAGGCTCCCTGCTCCCACATACTTGGAAACTCCTCAGGAGCACGTGGCTGCTTCTCATGAGGGCAAGATCTTGTCTAAAACAGGCTCTGAATACTCGGATCTCAAATGTAAGAACCTAGGATTTCCTGGCCTAGCAACAGTAGCTATTCTACAGCCCGGGAGAAGCTTAAGGAAGCTCAGAGAGCCTTTGGGACCTCCCAAGCCCAGCACTTGGAGGCAGCTGAGATCCTGGCCCAGGGTGAGACGCAATGGGGAGTTGAACCCACCAGCAGTACTTGGCCATGGTAAAAAGCAACAAATTTGAAAGCCAGCCTGTCCTTCCATGCTTGCAGGGAATCAGTGGCAGCAGGAGTACCTGCTGATTTCCTGAAGGCAATGAAAGGAGCTGCTTTCTCAGATGGCAGCGTGACCATGTTCAAAATAAAATTAAGAAGAGGCTTTTTGGCATGCTGCTCCCTTTCTAGAAGTCTGAATTTATTTTCTCCCCAAGACTTCCTCATAAAATGAGGCCCTGGCCCAATTGAAATCAGTAGGAGTTGCCCTAGTGACCTCAATAAACCCAGCATTTTCATTTGTAGTGTTCATTTTGTATGATTATTCCCAAAACACAACATAAAACTGCCAAAGAAAGGGAAATTAATTTTTAAATCCCACTGTAATCTGATTATATAAAATAAAGGTAGAAATGTTTCTATTAAATTTTACAGAACTCCTGCTCATCAGATTTTGTGTGCCTGCCTCCAAGCTTTTCTCCTAGAATGCTTTATCTTCAGCCATGAATCTATAGACAGAACAGTAAATTTGTACAAGGCTTTATGTATATTTTTACAATCTGTGTATAGAATTCATAGCATATAAGATGCATAGCACAGATAAACTACTTTTAAGATTAGAAAGTGTGTGCAAATTGCCCATAGTCCCTTCACCACGATGAAAAAACAAACCCAGCTTTTTTGCTTGAAGGCATTGGTATTTTGAAAGAGCTTCTTGAAGTCTGTGCGCTTGTTGATAGCATCAGAAATGCATTTATATTAAGCCTTTAATTGTAGCATTTTAAAATCAGCTTTCTAATTGTTTTCTATAGAAAAAGATAACATAGTTGGCCTTCAGGGATCCTTCACCCTGGTCCAATGGGGTTTACACTTGAACAGATAGTAGCAAGTGCAATTTTCTAGATCTCATTTTAAAGCTTCACAGGGATGTTAAGTGCTGCTTGGGGAGCGCCAACGTTTCAAAAACAGCCATGGCTGGTTTTAGCCTGCCAACAACCAGGGGCTTGCATGGAGAGGAATCTGAGTGGAGCTGCTGTGGTTGTGTAGAGAGGAAGGGTTTCCACTTCCCTGAGGGCAAAACACCTTGTGTTGCCTCCTGCAGCCGCCACGTGCTGAGCATGATGTCAAACATTTGAGCAGCTGAGAGGGATTGGAAGCATGAAGTGCCCTGGGGACCCCCTGTGTGAAGGCAGGTGGAGGCTCCCAGACACGGAGCTGTGGTGAGCAAGGTGATTTTGTGAGCCAAAGAACTGGGATCCTGTATCACAACACCGTCTGTGATGGACAGTTATGTCTGGGCTGCTGAATGGCATGTGATTGTGATTTTTCACAGCTGAGAATCTCATTTTGTTTTCTTGTTGTTCTAGGAGATTCTCCAGCTCTTTTCTCCCCTGAGCTGCCCATTCCTGCTCTGTGGCAGAGGCTTCCATGTGCTCAAAGCCCAGAGATTCCCTTTTTGCTGAGACTGGGGGTGCCGGAAACACCGGGTGGGAAAAGACTGGCTGAGGGAGGGTGGGACGCCCCAGTGTTTTGGTGCACTGCTTGCAAGCTGCCCTGGATCTGCTGAATGCTGGCCTAGCATGGCAGGAGAGGCAGAATAATTCTTTTGTGGGTACAAATGTATTTTGGTTTTCTCCAGCCAATTGCTGGTTGTGCTTAGAAGGGAAAATGAGCATTAATTCAGTTTTTTTGGTAGGGTATAAGAATTGTGATTCTGCAAAGGCTAATTTATGCCTCTGCCTTTCCAGAGGCAATAATCCCAGTGGGCTCAGGGGAGATGTTGGGAGGCGAGGCTCACATCTACCTTAAAAACATACATGGAACCATCTCTTTCTTTAACGTCCTGTTTGTAGGAAGTTGTGATGCCATGAAATATGTTCATAGAGAGCTGGAGCCTGGCATGTCTGGCTTGTTTTTGTAGTGGGACATTTTATGAATAAAAGAATAATGGAAATGTATTTAGCTTAGAAATACTAAATCCCTCAGAACTTCCAGAACATGGGAGTAGCACAACATAAAGGCACTTCCAGATGTCGGGTTGTGGTCCCTTGGTTGCAGCCTTAGGTTAAAGTGTGACATGTTCTTGCTTTTGTTCTTACCCATCAAGGCATGCCAGGAGTGGTACTCGCATCAGACACCACTAGAGCTGAGGGAGAAATGTGCTGAGCGAGAGAAATGAAGGGCAGAGATCTGGAATACAGCGGGAAAGTATCTAATCAGAAATAACAGCTCTCATCAGGCACAGACAATAGACAGTAAACTGGCTTCAGGAGAGCTATTCAGGCATCATGGGAGCCAAATCAACAGACAGAAGGTAAGAATAGAGTCATGACAACTATTTAAATGATTTTCAAAAGTTGATTATGCTCAAGACTTCCCTAGACCCTACAAAGGGAGAATTTGTTTTGCTGCCTTAGTATACAGTCCATGCTTGTTTTTGCCTTTGTCCTCCATGTTTCATTCGGTACAATGTTTCTTTACAATATCTGCTACATAAGATGTTTTTCCTCCTCAGTTCCTGGGGATGAGCAGGTTGGTTGACCCTGCTTTGAAAAATAGTTTCCAACTACAGTCTGTAATTGTCCTATTGAGCACTTCTCCTTCACCCCTCCACACAGGATCTTTGTTGGCTCATAATAAGATGGCAAAGGGCAGGAGTGCTGAGACACAGCTGGGAGAGGAAGCTTTCCCTGCACCCTGCTGTGTTTCCAGGATGGCAGTAGCAGGGTTCTGTGTTCCCTTATCAAACACTTGTCCTGACTTGGTGTGAGCCAGGCACGGGCTCACCACGCTGCCTTTGTGGTGAATTAGCTGGGACACACAGGATGGCCTCTGATTTCTGTGTCACCCTTCTGCCAGCTGCAGGGGAATGGATGATCCCAGATCTGGCATAATGCCTGCCAAGGGTTTGGACAAATGTGAACTGACAGAGGGAGTTCATACCAGGTCAGCATTTCACGGCATTTCTCAGCGGGTATTAGGAGCTTTAAAAACCACTGAAGTGCAACATGAGATATTTAGAAGTTGGGGTTCCTACCAGCTCATGGCAGTCATTTTTCATCCCATTTTACAGGCAGAACTCCCCAGCAGAGCAGTCACAGTGATCATGGGTATCACTGGCTCTGGAGCCCTGGGAAAAGGCAGAGGCTCACAACTGAAAACTGGAGCTCTAAAAGCAGGTTGTGGACTGGTCAGGAATATCAGCTGGAAGCTACTGTGTTCTGGTTTTCCAGTAGCGTAGTCTGTGCTGGCAGGTTTTGTTGTCACTGGTTGAAGGTGTGTTTTTGTGTAATGAAATACATCTCCTGACATTAGCAGGACTGGAGCAAACACCTACCATTTCCCATCTAGGAAATCTGGCATTCTGCACTCCATGTCTGCCTTTGAAAGAAAAATGAGGGTTTCTTTCCAGCACTGCCAAAATTGTGATATTAATTGAAATAAAGCTTGGAATGAAATGTGAATGTGACTTGATCTAGGAGCAGCCTTACAGAATGAGATTTAAAAATATGCAGCACAGGAAGGAACTCATGCATTGACTCACAGGAGGACTGATGAATTAGTAAGGATGGTCTATCCATAATTTTGATGAGCTGGGACAGACAGGAGAGGAAGCAGCACACAGGAAAAGCAATACCAGTAACTCAGGCTGAGATCAGGAGCCTTCAAAGGAAAAAAATTCAGCCAAGTTAAGGGAAAAGAAATCTCTTACCCTTGGTTTCTGCCATTTCTCATGCATCTCAAGTGATTGTGTAGATGATATGAATTTGCTGAGCTCCTGTTAGGACACCATAGTTAGAGAAATTACTTACAGCAGAAGGCCAGAATGAGGTCTTTCAAAGGTCATCATCAGAACTGGTTTCTCATCAATACACTACTTGATTGGAGAAAAAGACTCAAAATTGCAGGCCTTTGATTGCTGGGAGGGAAGCTTTTAACTGCTTCCTGCTGTTCTGTCATTTTAAGCTAACCCCAAATGGCCCCATTAAATTGATGTCCTGTTTCCCATTTACTGCCCACAAATCACTCTTCTCCTGTTAATATAGGAAACGTTTGCACCTGATAGGAATTGGAGTGGCTAAACAGTAAATCTTAAAGCCAGTAAAGAACTCAAAAGTATTTACCCAGTGACCAAAGTATTGATTTCCCCCACCACTTCATAATATTTAGTTGTGAACTTTATTTAAAAATACAGAACCTCATGTCTGCCTTAAGAGAATCTTTGCACACATAGCATTCCCAAGCTGTGGATTGTGAGTCAGTGTGATTTCTATGTGACAGTTAATTCCTTGCAGATAATAAGAGGCTGAAACAAAGGCTGGCAGTGATGCAGCTGGGGGGTGTCACCACTGACGCCATGTGGCACCGCACGTTGCTGCTGTGGGCTGGGTCAGCAATGAGAGCAGCACAGCAGCTAAGTTTTCTCAGGACAGCAACGCTCTGTGTGCCTGGGAGCTCTTTGGGCTCAAGAGGAGCTGAGCCCCAGAAAGGGTTTCCTTGACTTTGATGGATATCTGACCTTACACAGCCTCAAAGATTTGTGAATTCATCCACTCTCCCATCCAGAACTGGGCTGTGCCTCAGGTCTTTCCACTGACAGCATTTTACTGAAGTCCACTTTTACTGTCAGGTTAAACTAAAATGCTGACAGTGCACTGGGGTGATACGTGGTCCCTTTGTAGAAGGGTGTAAAAGGGTGGTCCCTTCTGCACCTGCTCTGCTGCAGAGGTCTCCTGGCAGCAGAGGGAAGCGTAGGTAGCTGGATAATGAATCCTAAAGCAGACTTGGTATCGCAGGAATACCCCAATAATGGTCTCAAAGCACTTTGACATAACTGGAGAGGACAGAATGAGTGAGCACCTTGTTATGTGTGGTGTTCCTTGTGAGCAAACAAGAAAAAAATTACCCTTCTTCTGTTGTTCCCTTCGCTCTTCTATATCCCTATTTCCCCCACTGCAAAAAGGGGAGGATGAAATCCCACACCTCAGCAGTGCTTTGGTACCTGCTGATCAAACCTGCTACATAGGCAGCAGGAATCAGGACAGGTGCAGCAAAGTCCCTCTCTCCTCAAGAGCCAAGGATTGCTGGTGCCCTCTGTCACCAAAAGATTCCTAATATCCTTAAATGTCACTAAATGGGGGAAAGGGGCTTCACATGTAAATCCTTTCTAGAATCGTTATAATCTTCAACTGCTTTAGTTCCACCAGATAATGAGCTGACAGCCAAAAGGTAAATATAAACGCAAAATATTCCCAAAGCAAACATGTTATTGGCTTTTAAAACAAGTCCATTTAAATAATGTGAAAATGTATTAAAGAAACAGAATCTATTCTGCTTTATGTTTAAAGATGAATTAATGCAAATATCACAGGTTTATCCTGCATTACTCCCTCAGGAGGAGTCACTGGGGAAGCAATTTGTTTCTTATTAGCTAAGGCATGGAACTTTGAAGTTACTGAGTTGTCTGTCTCTGCAAGTAGCCCATTTAATCTTGAGGAAAAGTGTCAAATCTAAGTTGGAGTCAGTTGTGTGCATTGTTTAAAGCTCTGGCAGGAAGAGGTTTGCAGCATGCCACCAACCAGCAGGATGAAGGGCAGTGGAAGTGGAACAAAGAATGTCTGGAAGAAATTTTTTATTGGCTATTACCAATGGATATGGAACCCTGTACAGTGAGTGTCAGGAGGGCCTCTATTTGCCTTTTTTTTTTTCCTTTACAACTGACTTCTAGTCTAAGGGCTTTCATAATTTGCTTTTTGGTGGTATCAGGGAGGGTGATTTCTGTGAGGGCTAGTTGCTGGGAAAGCCACCAGAAGCAGGTTTGTTTCCCCAGATAATGCTCAATTTTAGGGATGTTCACACACTCCTGTTCCTTTGACTGTGCTCATGAAATTGTCTCTGGAGCCATGCTGTGACTGGATTAGGTAAATTAGC
Source organism: Chamaea fasciata (assembly GCF_029207755.1). Classification (NCBI taxonomy): domain Eukaryota; kingdom Metazoa; phylum Chordata; class Aves; order Passeriformes; family Sylviidae; genus Chamaea; species Chamaea fasciata. The sequence continues at coordinate 6,016,438 of NW_027094088.1, read as the reverse complement.
TAGAATTAATTTCTTTTAAATTCAGCCTGGAATATTGTGCTCTGTTTGTCGATACAACTGTGTGGGCAATGGGTTGTGACTGGTTAGGTGATGGAAGCACACACCTCTGACAGGCTGCTTCCCTGCACAGAAAAATTTAAAAGGTACTGTCTGAAACTCCAGGGCCATTGAGTTCATGGCAGACTCCACCTTCATCCCACAATTGTTTTTCAGGAGTCAATTTTTTTGTTCTTTAATTACAAATCAGACCCTCAGCTATCCATCAGCACAGCTCCAGTGAGCTGGTACACACGAGCTCCCCTGAGTCAGCTTTTAGCCTGAAGGTTCCAGCCTTGGGATATCAGCTGCAAAGAAGATCTCTGCGATGTTAACAGCCTGTAAAGCAATTTAGGGAGGTCAGTATGCATCTGAAGACAACTCAAAACAATAGCCAGAGGGGGAATATAAACTGTTTATAACAACTGGATTGGCACTGAAATCTACTGATGCAAAATTCATAGCCAACATGAATTAATTTGCTCCTGATCATTCCTTACAAAAACTCTGGCTTCTCCCCACTTCCCCTAATGACTTCTATTTGACAGCTGTGGGTTTGCAAAGCAAACTGCAGTAGCAGAGTAGACATTAATGTTCCGAAACAGCACTAAAATCCATGAATGGAATTGCCTTTGAAACTTACAGTGGTTGCCAGATTATAGTGAATCAAGCTTGTCGTGTTTTTATGGACTGTACTTAATCCTTGAGTATCTTTCATCTCCCTCTCACCTGTGTGTGAGGAAAGTATTAGCCCTGTTTTACAGATGAAGAAATGAGGCACAGGACACCTGAGAGAGGCCTGGAAATTGCTCTGCTCTGTAGCACAGTCTTACAAGAAGGCACCATCTTACCTTTTCATGTTAGTTGGATCAGCTGCAAGATCTCCAATTAGTTTTCCTGACATGCCACAGAATGCTTTGGGTTGAAGTGGACCTCAAAGATCATCCAGTTCCAATCCCCCAAAGGTGGGCAGGGATGCCTTCCCCTAACCCAGATTGCTCAGAGCTCCATCCAGCCTGGCCTTGAACCCTTCCAGGGATCAGGCATCCACAGCTTCTCTGGGCAACCTGTGCTAGTGTCTCACCACTGTAACTGGGAAGAATTTCCTCCTAATATCTAATCTAAACCTACTTTCTGTCAATGTGAAGCCATTCCCCCTTGTCCTGTCACTCCATGCTCTAGTGAACTGTCTTTCTCCATCTTTCTTGTAGGCTCTCTTCAGATACTGAAAGGTCACAGGTCACCCCTGAGCCTTCTCTTCTCCAAGCTGAACAACCCCTACTCTCTCAGCCTTTCCTGAAGGAGAACTGCTCCATCCCTCTGATCATCTTGGGGGCTTCTTCTGGCCTCACTCCTACAGCTCCATGTCCTTCCTGTGCTGGGACCCCAGATCTGGACAGCACTTCAGGTGGGGTCACACCAGAGAGGGGCAGAATCCCCCCCTCACCTGCTGCCCACAGAATTCAGCTCGAGATCCCACTGGGGCCCAGGCAGTGAGTGGGGCGTGCAATGTTTCTCCTGGTTTGTACCAGCACCTCTGCAGGAGACGGGAGCAGGGCTGTCCCTGTTCCTCCTCCGAGGCAGAGGTCTGCAAGTTGTAGCTGTAACTAAGTAAATGCTTTGTAAAGTCATTTTATGTAACGGCCTGGAATTTATATCTTTTCTTATGAAACAGGAGCCAGTGGCTGTTTTATTAACCAGCATGCAGTGCAAATGCTACACTGAGCTGAATTCTTTCCTCAGATAGTCTGTGCGTGCTGGTGAAGTCAAGGAGAACTGGGCTGGTGTCCAAGGACAGAAGCTGGTTGCTTGTCTACTTAGGATACATCGAAAGCATTAGTAATGAGATGTGAGAAGAATAAATAAGCCTGTTTACCACATGGAACTGAGCTGCCTTACAGAGGGTGAGCTGCAAAATGACTAGTTAAGGGCTGCAGCCAATAGCCCCACCCAAAACTGGAGACTCTCCTGTCATCTTCTCCCTGCATCAACCCAGGAAATGCCCTGGGAAAAAGCTCTAGGAAATGCCTTGAAAGGACAACTATGTAAGAAGGTCTAGTCCAATGTACTCTGCTGGGCAGGTCCCTTTGGTCTGAGGAGCCAAAGGTATAAATGGTACTTTTCCAGGGAATTTCAGAGATTCCATGCTCATGTGCAGGACAGGAGCAAAAGGAAGACTTTTCAGGCTAATTGTGATCAGTCAATGAAGAGGAGGATCACCTGCAAACAGGATTAGGATAGGATACATAACATTACACAGCATCCTGTACCCCAGGAATCAGATGTGAAGTAAGTTACGGGTCTAGTTCAGGTCTGAGAATGGTCAGCAAAGCCTTGGACTATGGAATTTAATACAAATTAATACAAATTAAATTTAATACAAGAAAGGGAAGGCTAATTCAGGTTTAGAAATTTGTGCAGCATGAATTTTGTCGCTGCAGTTTTACCCTTTAATAGTTAGAGAGCTGTTATATAAATAGTATAAGGCGCTGTGCAGACGGGGTGGGAAAAGAGAGTTTATTTCTGTAGTCTAAAAGAGCTCCCTTAAAAAGTGGGATTATGGGAAGAGAAAGGAAGGGAAGAGGATGATCCGAGGCCACAGATGGGTGGAAGGTCTTGTCAGCCAAAGCAGCATCTTCCCTAAGTAAGGATTTCACAGCAGAATTAAAAATGCATCAGGTCTAAGATCTTAATAAGGGGTTTCTAAAGAAGATATGTGGGAAATGGAGCACAACAAAGCAGGCAGATCCTGCTGGCCCAGGTGGCTGCAAGCCAGGAGCAGAGGGAGTGTGGGTCTGTACTTGTGCTGGAGAATTACAAATAAAGGAACAATTGGGAAAGGCAAGGTGTAATTCATGAAGCAGCCAGAATTTGCTTAATGTTTCTCAGGATTTAAAGCTAATCACAAGCTAAATCTACCCTTCTGATTCCTCCTCCCACCCCACACCTCCAGGATCTTCTAATTTATAGCCTTCCGGATTCTTGCACTTTTCCTGAGCATGATGTAAAGGAATGGATCAGTCTCATATCTCAGTGGCTGCGGAAGCCTGACAGTGTCTTCACACTGCTTCTCCCTCCAATAAATCAAAGCATTCAGAACTGAGGGCTGCATTTCCAATAGAAGTCCTATGGTAGGGAAGGACGGCTGTTTCTGCATTTTTACAGCTGTGAATCCCCTGGATGACATTCTTGCTGACTGGAGTGCCTTGCAGCAGTTATATAATTGCAAGTCAAAATTTCCCTGGTTTGCCAAATTGCTGAACCAGAAGGGTTTGCTTACTAAAGGACTGGAGGGAAGGAACTAGAAAGGAGACAGAGGCGAAAGGCTGCATAAACTGTTGGGCTGTGATCAGCATTTTGATCATTTTAGGAATTTGTCAAAGGGGAGGAGGGAAAGTTGTGTGGTGAGAGATGGGTGAATAATTAACCACATATAATTTAGTCAATGAATTTTGCTGATCAAGGATTATCTACAAATGGATTCCTGTGTGTGTCAAATGTTATTCAACAGCTCTTTTCAGTGAATAATTTTTGAGTTGTAGCTGTATCCTGAGTAGTTCATTGAGGTATTTGATAATTAAATACTGAGAAATAAGTGAGAGTACTAGCACACCAAAAGCTAATCACTTAAATGGTGCTTGTATAGTCTCATTGAATTCTTAAGGTGTAAAGGAAAGTTTGTTTGATTTGAACTTCCATCACTGCCTGGTCTTTGAAGAGGTCACTGTAAATCTTGTAAGCTGTGAAATCTGAGGTATTTGGAGTGAATTACCCAGTTTCGAGGATCTCCATACCTCTCTGTCTGTACATGATTATACTTAGGAAACACTCATCTGCAAATCTCATACAGACAACTAAGCTTATTTCTTTGACTTATTACTAGTTACTGCCCTTCTTCCTTCTCATCTCTTCATTAAATTTCTGTGCTCCTTCCACATGGCATTAGAGATTACTGAAATAGGGCAGTTTCCTGTAAATTATTTGCAATAGAGCCTAAGCATCATTCTAAAATTCAAATACCTCCGTAATAATCTGTAGTATTAATTTCTGAGGCTCTGGCGAAGATGCTGATATTTAACCCCCACTCCTTGAATAACCTTGGGCAGATCAATTACTTGGAGAAGTTTTGTTATCCCCATTTTACAGCTAAAGCCCATTTGGATGATAAAAATCTCTTGCAGTCATGAAGCAAAGATCTGAGAGCTGCATCCCCAAAACTGCTGTAGTAGCGAGGGGGATGCTCCAAGGGTCTACAGAATCCAGCGTCACAAGATACAGAATACAGCAAACTGTAGATGCTGTTGATGAAGTAAAACTGCAAGTCAAAAAAAGCCAAAAAACCAACTAAGAGTACACATTGTTTAGGTGAAAGATTTTAGTGGATAAGATGTGGATTTTTAAGCACCAACTCTTGTGGTAACAAAACAGTTGCATTTTAATTTAAATGGGTGTCCACAGGAAAACTCAGGACAGCCCAATGGAACTCAAGCCAGGGAAAAAAATCACCCTGAATTCCTAACTAGGGAAACATACAGCACATCATTTGTGAAGGCAGTAGATTCAAATAAAATAGAATTTATATTCTAATTCTATATTGCCACGTAGCTTTATCCTGCAGTCACACTCCAAGCAGCACAACTGTCCTTTCAGGGAGACGTGTGCTGTGCTCAGCTTCTGTGCATGTGTTTGCAGCTCACAAGCAGATTGCTAATGTGGGGGTTTTTTGTTTGTTTCAGTGCTTTCTCTTAGGAGGCGATGCTCCTGACAGTTTGATTACTTGGAGTCTGAGGTGAAAATGCCCAACCAAAGAGATCAGTTGAGAGAGAAAAAACAGCAGCACATTAAAATAAGGAAATCAGGATTTTTGTGAAGGATACAATCGCGTGTTCGTGTGTTGCTGAAACCCAAAGGTACTCCTAATAACCCTTTAAACCTCATCTTTTTCTAATAATCTTCATAATCCTCACCTAGGATTTCCAGGGTGTAATTTGTGACTGCAGTCTGTATGACAGGGAGAAAAGCAAAGCTGCTTGACAGAACATCAAAGGTTTGTGCCACTGAAGTTTTATGCAGCCATTGCTAAATCCTTCATGCTTGAAACAATGATGAAAAATGATTGTCAGCTATGAAACCAAAATTACATCAATCTGCTTCAGGGTTGTGGGGCGTTTTTTTCTTCATTTGAAAACATGACCCAGCCCAGCACAGTTCACTTACCAACCTCAAGTGTTCTGTCATTGAAAAAGGAATAGAACTGAGTCAGGAGGGGTGAATTTATTTCATGCTTCACAAAGGTATGTGGGGGGTGGGAAGGAGAAAATGCTGAAAATAAAATCAAGCAGATCAGTGCCCAAATAGCTCATTCTGATTGTCTTTATATAACACATGTAACAGACAGTGTAGTTACCCTCTGAATTTCCAAGGGGAATATTCAGTGCAGAGTAGCTGAAATGGAAACTAAATATGTCTGGAGGCTCTAGTTTCCCAGCAATATCGCTGCAGGTAGTTTTTCTGGCTGTAAATCAAGTGATCCTTAAAACTGAATGCTGAGAAGCAGAAGTTTGGGAGTGATTTGGCTTGTCATCTCTATCAAAATCTGGTCTTAATGAGGATCTTGTAAGCTACTTCTACACCTGCTTTTCCCTGTGCAGAGGCCTCCATGATGCACCAAAACCAGGGCACCAAGTTGGGAGCAGAAGGAAATGAGAGGTTTAAAGCATCAGCTCTATTAGGAATGCACACATGGGAGAGGCTGCTGCACACAGAGCCCAGAGTGCCTGTCCTCCATCTGTGCCACTGCCTGCCCATGGCACCGTGGGCTGCACTTTGGGACTGCTGGAGGAGTCCTGTGGCAGGGGGAGAAGGCAGCTGGCAGCACTGAAGCACATTGTGCTGCTGTTGCTGTGCAGCAAGGCTGAATCACTCAGCACCCTGCTGCTCTGTGAGGCTACTCACAGAAGAAAAAATACATCCCTTTCACCAGCCGTGGCAAGGGGACTTTGTCTGGACAACATCCATTCTGCATTGCAGGTAATTATTTTAGGGTTATTTTTGGAGGGAAACAGGAGAGACACAGCCTGGCTGCTCCTGTTCTCAGTCATGAGGGAGAAATCCCTTCAGTGTGGTCCCTCTGCGAGGGTTCTGTCCCTTCCCAGGCTGTGTGACTGATCAGCCAGAAGCTGATGGGAGTCAGAGTCTCCCTTCCAAAGCTCTGTTTTCTTCTCACTGGTGAGTATTTGCTGATCTTCTCAGCCACTTGCCTTGCAAAGTTGTGTTCTAATATCCTGATTATAATTTGAAGCTGATTAGCAAACGTGCACAGAGTCAGCATTGAACATATGGGAACTTTTCTGAGATTGTTTGTTAGTTCTGAGGAGATGCTCCTCAGTGAATAGTCACAAAGACTGAGATATAAATCGATACTTTTCTCTGCCCCTGCTCTTGCTTCATATTCTCTGTACCACCTCTGACAGAGGAGTTGGAGGTCAGACAAAGAAAGAAATGAAATACAGTCTAGCAAAAAATAAAAAAGATTATAAAGATAAATGGTAGCATTCAAATGTGATGCACTTGCAAGTGTGCTGCATGGCATGAAGTGCTGCATGTTGATGAGCTGTGTCACCTCACTTGTCTGCAGTTCTTCTCATTCTCCTTCCATTGCTTTGCTGTGGAGCCAATCACAAAGATGACACTAAGCCATTTCATCCTGAAAATCCAAATGCTTGATTTAGCCAAGGCTTTTTTCCTCTTTTTGGCTACAGAGGGAAGTGCTGTGCCAGAGCCTTGCAGTTCTTTGAGAAAGAGAATCAAGAGAATATTTCAAGCAGTTAGATAGGTGGATATTTATCTTCTCTGTATTAATGCACCTGTTCTTCACCCCCCAAAATATTCTCTTCGTTGTCAGATAAGCACTTTGCTCAGGAGGTTCCCTCAGTGGGATCTGGGCCTAGGAAGCCCTTTGTCTCTCCTGTTCCTTCAGGAACTCTGCATTTTGGATGTTAGGCAGGAAAACTCCACTTGCTCCTGCAGCTAATCCTCCTTCAAGGCAGTCCCCAGGCGGTGGGGGAGTGTGCATGGCACGGGGAGAGGGAAAGGGAGAGAAGAATAGAAGCCAGCAGCTGGTACTGCTGCATTTGTGCATCTGCATTATAAGGTTTTATGTGATTAAATTGTTCCACAAGGTAGCTCTAATGAAGTTATAAAAAGTCGCTTCAGCTTTCCAGCTGGTGCATAGCAGAATGTGAGATGAAACTGATGGTCAAATGTACACTCTAATCAGTCACGAAACATTTTATTTAATTAACTTTGCTTTACTTGAGAGATACTTTAAAGTTTTGATCAAAACACTCTCTAATTTTGGAACTTCTTTTGGCCTGATTTCTCAAATCTAATTACTCATGAGCTTCACATTTGACCTTTCAAGCCAGAACATGGCTGGTCCTCATGGCTTAAACCTCTAATTAGGCAGATGAACTAATAAAATCATCTCTTCTGTAGTGATGCTCCTTTTACCTCAGTGGCTTTCCTTGGAAAACAACAACATCAACTAAGAGGGGTCTAGTTAAAAGCTTGTTTTTAAATCTCAGAGGATTTTTTCTTTAGTAATCCTTTATTGATGATGTGACTCAGATTTATTTTTTTTCATCGTCCTTAAGAAAAGTTTATTTTTAGAGATGTCCTACTTCTATGTCACCAAGGTTTGTGCTTTGGACAGCATAGCCTGTCTGAATTCTACTCTTAGTGAGAAATAAGTGTTCCCTATCAGCACCGTCTCGTGCATGTTGCATGTGTGCCCAAAATGAGGTGCCATCTTTCAGTGAATAACAGGAGCGTGTCATTAAAAACTCCCATTGATTTATTCTTCACTAGGTTTTTTTCTTCCTTGATAATTTGTTTTATTTATGGAAAGAACTACATTTTAAAAATGCTCACGTTTACACGGAAAATCAAAGCTATTTTTAGGGTGTTTTTTCCATTTATTTTCAGCACTATCATGCAAAGCACTACTCAACTTTCTGCCCTAATAAAGACACAAAAGCAGAATAACATGATAGAGTATGTGCATGATGCAAAATCTGCTAACCATTCAAAGTCATCAGGATGCTCAGATACTTTCCCATGTTTAAAAGTGTATTTTCTCTGTTACTTTCACAGGAATAAACTTCCAGCTAGTGACTGTGAAGAACACCTCAAACAAACAAAAAAAACCAAGGTAATACGTCTTCATCAGGTCTTTTCAGAATGCATTGTTAAGTCCTTACATTAAACAAGTTTTCTTTCCTTTCCATTATACTTTATATCATTAGTTATTGTAATTAAATGTTGTTTCTTCTATAAAATCAAGTTCTCCATCAAAACTCGCTGAGTCTTTGGTCACAATTTCATTTCAGCTTTGAGTTCCATTTACAGTTTCTCCCTCCAGGTTTTTCTAAACACCAAAATTACCTTCCTTTTAAAAAAGAAAGACTAGTCTTCTAAAACAGCTCTTTTCATTTAGGAGAAACAAACGGAAAGATCCATGTTGGACACTTTCTGTCCTGTCTTTTCAAATAAAATCTCATTCAGGAAAAGCCTTAGTTGGGAAATTGTCATAGAAAAAAAAATAAAAGCTTTGAAAAGCTGTGGGAGTTTTTGTTAGAAACTGATTGCTGTACTTAAAAAACCAAACAAAAACAAATTATCAAAGACAGAGTTTTCTCGTTGGAGACCTCATCACCTAAGCTGCAAAACTGAGGAAGGTAGAAGAAGTTTTGCCCCATCGCTGTTGCATCAAAGTCAAGGTTAATGTTCTGCAGAGGAATTACAATAATAAGGAAAACTATCTCAAAGCAAGGAAATTATGCAGCAAAGGACACAGAAAGACCTAAAGCTCCATTTCCCATAGACCTATGGATTTTGTAATTAAGATTTAGCATCTTCTCTTTCAGCAGGGGCCATTCCAGCTGGGTCAGGAGATGGATCAAGAAATTTCACAGCAGGGCAATTTATAGAAAAATGTGCCAGCCCAGAGTTCCTGGTCCTTATAGTGAAGATCTTGCTTTCTGCTGTTCCCATTGTGTTGGTTGAATACAAAGGTGCTTTAGTTTGCAGTGCATTACATTTATTACATTGTTTTTGGAAGCCAGCTAAACTGCTGACCTATTTGATACTTTGTGGCATAAAATCCTCAGGCTGAAAAGGGCATTTCCTTCAATCATCTCCATATCATTCACCCTTCATTTTACTGAGTTCCTTCTAGTCAACATAGTAGAAGATGACTAGACAGGCTGAAGTGACCCTCTGGAAATTTTCATATTTGTTTCTTTTTCCAAGCCACATTAAGAAGTCCCATATTAAGCCACTAAGAACTAAGTTTTATTCTCACTTATCGGTTTCTCACTTTAAATTTTTCTGTCTCCTCACACTCCAGTAACTGATTAAAATTTTATTGAGAGTCAAGGAGGGAAGAAAACAAAACTAATTTAATCATAGCAGGAGGAAGCAAGTTCATTTTCTCAGCCCAGAGAATTGTCTTCAAGCTCGCCCCTGGTGGAAGGTCCGTGGATTTTAGCACTGCAGGTGAGTGTTTCTGCGTCAGAATGCTTTCCTCTCTGTGACAAAGCTACTTAAGTGTTTGACAGTTTTGTCTAAACTGCCAGGTTTTCCCAGAAAAAGTGTTCCAGGTTTTCATGAGCCTGGAGACATTTTTGTCATTTCAGCCTCGTTTAGCTTATTACACCCTGCCAGCCATGTCCAGATAAAGTGCGATGGAGGCTGCTGCCTCTGTTACAAATCCTCATCTTCTCTATCAACAAACCTTCAGTAACATGACCATTAGAAAAGCCCTAACATTTGATCTGCCATTGATGATAGGCACGTTCCAATTTGTGGTTGCTAGTCTGCAAAAATGATCTACAAATGGCAGGTTGCAGGATGTAATTTTGTATCCTGCAGGATGGTGTTGAAGTCCTCCTGCTTCACTTCAATGTGAAGGTCATTCCTCCAACTCTGAAATTGCACTTGCTCAAAGTGGCATGGGGAACTATACCACAAGCTTAATTTAGAATAAAAACACAGGATAATAGTGTTCCATGTCAGTTTGTTTTCTGTGATTTAACAAAAATGTTAATTTCTCACTGAGCTGGAGACAAGACAGGTCCTTAAGAGAACAGTGTATTTGGGACTATGTTTCTTTGTTGTTCAAATTGGTGGATCAGACCTCAAATGATTCTTTGGTTTTACTAGGAAATATTCTCTCATTTCTTCCACTGCTTTTCTTTAAGCAGCAAAGTGCTTACCAATCACCTTTTACAGCTTTGCTTTTCACCAAGTTTTCCTGAGACTGTAAATGTTCAATATTACAAACCCATGCTTCCTAGTATTGATGAATCTGGCTCTTGGAAAGCCTGAGCTGTAATGATTAACTATCTGATTAAACCAAGAAAAAGAGCTGCCTTGTGGGTTTGTAAGACCTGCCCTTCAGAAGATTTAATTTCACGATCTCCCTAATCAGTGTTTTGTAAGTGTACATCCTATGCACATCTCTTAAATTGAGGCAGATTGCATATTGGATTATAGTGTTATTACAAATTAGCAGTACAATATCAGTTTCTCTGGTGCAGGGAACTCTGAACAGGAATCGTTTGCATTTCTATGTGAGTGTCCTGGAGACAAATAGAATGAAATGAATAGCCTTTTAATTTAATTGGCTTCCAAGGCAAGCCTGAGAATAGAAAGCACAATGCATTGCACAGTTACTGTAGAAACGGTGGAGGTCAAAAGCTCAGCGTGCAGGCCCTACATCAGTCACCACTGCTCCTGTGCAGTAATTTTTTTTAATTCTCACTGCATCTCCATCAGACCCCGGGAAGCCAGTTAATTCAACGTTAGTATTCCAAGTGGAAGTGCTGGGTCGTTTGTCACTGGTCGGATCATGCTATGGAATTTGTTTAAAAAAAGCTGCCAAAATGAAAAACTACATTGTATCAGTGCTCTTATATATCAGCCACAAGAATTAGATCAGGACAAAAAGGAAGAAAAAGGAGAGGAAAAAAATCTTCTTTTCTCATAGAAGAATAAAAAAGTCAGAACAAGGAAAGAAAAAGTGGTACAAAATGGATAATAGTCTGGCAAGAAACCCTTTTTCAAAATAATCTCTCTATAACAGGCAGTTAAGATTTATGTGTTATTTAGTGGAGCCAGCAGTGCTGAATGCAGTGAAAGCAAAAAAGGGAGATAATATCGTGCTAATATTCAAAACTCCTGCACTCTTTTGACTGTAGAAATAAAGAGCTATATAGCTCTTGTTAAACTTGAGCTGGCCTAGGAGCTCATCAATGAACACAGAAACCCATCCACACAGTGCTAAATGTAGAAAAGGGATTTCTTTACTATTTTTGGACTGGCTAGTGCAAGATCTGTGCTGCAACTTCAGCTTGAATTCATTCATCTGTCTGCAGAAAAGTTCAGAACTCCGCCTCTGTGTCTGATCCCATATGCTTGTGCCGGCACAAAAACCTGACACAAAGCACTTCCATATGTAGCAGACTCAGCTGCACCAAGGGGATCACATTAACCTCCCCTTTCATTTTTGAATTGTTGATTTTTAAAAGCACAAAGGTTCCTTTTGTTGAGGTCGTGCATGAACAGTTGTTGGCATTTTTATTATTTCCTATTACAACACTAAATTATTCCATGTAGCTGTATTTTTATCTGCTGAAGGAAAAAGGAGAAGGTAGTGCTTTCCAACTAAAAATATCCTGGTAGTCAGTGTTCTTTCCACAGGGGACGAGGGTTTTTATACAGTTTTTATAAGTTTAGCAAATTAGCATATTTGACCAATTAGAATCATCAATTAGAGACATAAGAGGCATTTTCTCCCCCTCTCTATATCCTCCCCCCCTCAGATGGAAACTGAACTTGCTGAGGAAAATGTGTCCCTAAGAGCTGTTTTTGGCCTTGGTTCCCAGAAAGAACCAAGGTAGGATAGGGGCTTTGGAATGTGTTTTGTCTTTCTGTCTGTCAGGGCAGGGAAAAGTACTGGGAAAACTAGCTATGAATGCAATAATATGCTACAGAGCTCCAAATATATGTGTAAAAAATACAGAGAATATATAAAAGGAAAAAAGGCAAAAATCATCTGGCACCACAGTCATGGGTAGGTTGTCCTGAGCAAACATGGGATTGCAGGTTTTGTGAGGGTTTGACAGCTAATGCTCCCAAACAAATTGGATGCATCCTGCACACACAGCCTACACAGGATCACACAATGCTTGAGTTGGAAGAGACCTTAAAGATCTGATTCTAATCCCCTGCCATGGGCAGAGATGTCTTCTGTAGGAGAAGGGAATAGAGGTGACCTGGCCCCTGATAAGTAACAGCTGTGTTAATGATCCAAGACAGCCTCACCTCTGATGAGTCACAGCTGGATCCAATACAGATAAGTGTGATAAAAGGGAGTAGGTGAGCTGGTGAGGGGAGAACCATGAAAGAGGCGTCTCGAGGAAGAGCACAGGAGAGGCTCATGAAGAAGTATTCTGAGGAGAGAGGATCGCTGCTGTGAGGTCAGTCTGGGTGTGCAGTCAGAGCCTGTTGTTGGAACATGCAGTCACAGTCTAGCTGGGTAAAAGCTGCATTCAGGGTCTGCAAACCAATCCCTGCAGTCAGAGGCTGCAAAAGAAACCTCCAGCAGGAGCTGCAGGCAGAGTCAGTGAATGGTTTGGGTCAGAATGGCTGAGCTGTAAAGAGGAATAAACCAGGACCCTTTTTGTGCTGTGGTAAACAGGAAGTCTGTGTCTCAGCTTATTTCTACTCTCTAATAACAGTCCTCCACTGGACCAGGCTGCTCAGAGCTCCATCGGACCTGATTCAGGGATGGGACAGCCACAGTTTCTCTGGGCAACCTGTGCCAGTGCCTCACCACCCTCAGAGTAAAGTTAAACAGCTAATCCTCTGCTTTAACTCTACTGAAACAGCTAATTGGGGAGAAAATGAAAGGAAAACATGTAAAAGAGGTTTTTAGGTGAAAGCTTTAATGCCTTCACAGAAAAGAAATGTCATGTAGGGTGAATTTGACACAAGCACTGTGCCTGTGTGGTAACATTGCTTAGCATCCTTCACCTTTCAAATGGTTTTTACATCTGCTATGTTCCACCAAAAAAAAAAAAAAGAAAAAAAGTGTATAGCACTTTAAGCATATTATCACTCCTGGTAAAATTGCGTATTCCCTCTCTTTGATAACTGATATTCCTCAGGTAATGTTGGGACTAGAAGCAAAGCTTTTTCTTTTCTCAATATTGAGCTCTAACTATTGAGAAATTCTTATCTTCTGTTAGGGAGCCAAGCTTCACACAGGACTGTTTTCCTTACCCTAGCCCTGTGTTTCTAGGAACGCTGCCTTGCAGAGGAAATCCTGATGTAGTGACCTTTGAGTATTTACTAAGTGGCATAAGGTAACTGAGGGCTGTAGCCTAGCAGTAGAGAAAAGCTCTCTGTAGAAGCAGATTTGATAATTATGGAGAAAAGAGGCCTCATTTCCCTGCAATGTAAAATGATCCACACCTGGCCTACCCTCACTCCATAATATGCTAAACACCACATGCGTTTTCAAAAAGGTTTTAAAACACTGGTGTCAAAAAAATAAAACTCAGAGAGGAGCTCATATAATGCATCAGTGGGGGAAAAACAATCTGTAGGTATAAATGGAGAAAAAGGCTGTGTCAGCCTTCACGGAAATAACACATTTTCTTCCTAATCTCCTGGTACATAGAACAGGCTGGGAAATAAAAGGAGGCTGGAAAACAGGAGAGCCTGCTGGCTGTAATCTGCACAATACCTGAGCGCTAGGAGTTTGTTTCAAAATGTAAAATGCAGCAGCATGTGCGTGTTAGGGGGGAAAGTGGTCAGCAAGGAGAGGAGATGTGGCACCAAGCTGGGCTGGCACTACAAAAGGATTAAGAGCAAAGTGGGGCATTTCTAGCAGGAGCTGCTGCAGATTAATGGGTTATTGGCCCAGGTGCAAATCTCCCTTCACCACCACCTGTGTGATTAAAGGAGCCTTCCCCACCCCTTCCTTCACTCGTAGTGGCTTTTTGTCTCGTGATTTCAGACTCCTAAATCTAGTCAAAATACCTCTGTGGGAGGAAAATAAAAAGAATGAGCAGAGAAATACCTGCTCTTTAAAAATCAGCTTTAAGCTGAAAGACTTCACAACTACTTGACTATGGTAAGTCTCAAGGTAACGGGTGGCATGGCAAGAATTACAGTGGGATCTCTTTCAGGCACTGTGATGTGTACATCCAAAACCTGTCCCTGTCCCTGTTTATTTTCCTTCTTCATCTCCTTAGCATTCTCTGTGGTAAGTGCCTTGTTCTTTTGGTTTTTCAGAGCATTTTAGAATGCCTACAGAGCTTCATGGGCCATTTCCCCGGTAGAAGTGCTTTCTCCAGGGATGTTCTTGTCACTGCAGCAAGTTTAATACAGACTGCCTGGCACTCAGGGAATTGAGGCAGCAGGAGATAGGAGAAAGCGGGGCTGGAAAGGTGACTGATGTGGAGAATACCGGCAAAAAGGGCAAAGCATTGGTGTCTTTGTCAAGAGTAGCTGTTGATAGGAGTTTGGATCAATGAATGTACTCCATAGCCACTATGAATGTTTTATGAGTCCTTCCATCTACTAGGTAGGTTTGTAGGCTACTGTTTCACTTTTTCAGGGATCTAGGCTGTCCTGCCAGGTATGTCCCTTTCCCAGGGTAGTTTTCTTGCATGGAGCTGCAAAACAATAATTATTACCAGCTCACCTGGTAAGAGTTTTTGGGATCATGCTTTGTCTCACAGCAGGGGCATTAAAGGAGGGACGGTCATAAGAGGAGCATCTCAGCCTCCCAGCACTGTAACACTGAGGTCGCCTCTCACAATTTCAATGTAATGATTTGCTAAAAAGGACAAATTCCACATTCCTGGTTTTGGTACCGTTCCTGGGAACAGCTGCTGCTCTCCACTGAATGAATGAATGCCTGTGTTCAAATTTGCAGAGTATCCCATGCCCTGCATGGAATGTGTGCATTTTCCAGACTTTATCCTGGAGGGGAAGTGAAAAATGTAACAGGTCTAGTCCGGAATATAATCAAAGATTTATAGGTAGCCATGTATTTTTTATGCATATAAAGTAATAAGAGCTGTAGAGTAAAAGCAGAAATGTGACATTAAATGGTTGCTCTTGCCAGTTTTCCATGAGATATGATCAAAGCACAATTTCAGCAGCAGGGCTGCAAGACTGCACCCTCTAATAGGAAGACAATGATTTGATCAGGCTCCAGTTAAGGCCGGGACTGTCCTCTGCTTGAGGGCCTGTTCAGCTTCTTTTGCATAACATTAAAAGCAGCTCAGCTGGTCAGACCAAACGGTTGATCAAGAGATGTTTAGTAATGCCTCCTTTCATTTCATACCCATAACCCAGCAGAGGTACAAAGCCAGGGTTTAAAATAAATAAAAAAATAAAGGTGGTTGTGATCAAATTGGAAAGGAAGTGTTAACACAGGATGGCTCTGTAACCCTCTGCTATACAGAGAAGAAATCTTCTGCTTCTTCTCTTCCATATATCTTCCAGTGCATAATTCTCTTTTTAGTTTTCTTTTTCCTCAGCATCCCACTTTCTCTTTTTGTAGTTAGCTGCCAGAGAGATGTATTTTCTCCTACTGACTGTATCAGAATTTCCTGAGGTTGTGGGAACTGGTGCTTCTGGGGAATTATTGAATTCAAGTTATTTGGTGATACTTCTTCCTGCTTCTGCAAGCCCTGCAGGACAGCCAAGCATATATCATTTCATTTTCTGGAACATTTAGGTCACCGATTTGTCTGCTAGCCTGGCAGTGGTTTATTTTCACATTGTATATGAATGAGTGTAAAGTTTTGTGAGCATAATAAAATCAGCGTGAAAAGAGACTAAGGTTCATCACAGGATTTCTTGCAAGTTAATTGTTGGAAGCACTGGCGTGCAATCTGGCTTGCTTATCAAATCGATTTAAATGGTCAGAGTGAGAGAAAGGATTGTATATAACTTGGTCAGATTTGTCTCAAGAAATATTTGTTTTAGAAATGTTACCAAAAAAAAAAAAAGTAAATGCAAGCAGCTGGTGTCTTGCTGTTTTGTGATCTGCCTTAAATGCCATGTGGAGAATCCTGTTGATGGCAAAGCTCTGGCTTGTGCTGCTTTGCTGAATGCTGCTTGATGCATCTCTTGTGGTACCTTCTGTGCCCTAAAGGAAGTTTTGGTTCATCAGTTACAATTTGGGGAACAAATATTGATTATTTGATGCCCCGAACATGCCAAGTGTTTTCTAATTTTTCACTGAATTCTACAGTTCTATTCTTTGCCTCGGTGTATTTGGTAATATGTGTTTCGGAGTAGCTGAAGTATCAAAATTGTTAATTTTCTGCCACTCAGCCCGTGTGTTGCTATGCCCTCCAGCTTCTCCTCTTTTTGAAGCCCTGGCATCCTGCTTTTCTCCAGTGTTTCCTGTGAGACAACTGAGCTTGCCTGCGTGGTCCTGGCATGTTTCTATTTGGCCTGAGAAGCTGATCTTCACAATTATTGTCACCAATTCAAGCCCATCCAAGTATTTGGCCTTGAGAATATTTGAAATACTGCTGCCACTGTTTCAGAGACCCAGATGTACTAGCTTGAAACATTTATGCGATTAAAAGGGCTGTGAGAAATTTTGGATGAGGCTCGTGTTGACTTTGAAGCCAAGATTTCACCCTTTTGTTATAAGACTAGCTTTCGAACTTTTGATCAAACCACGGCCTAACAGATTTATCTCCCCCACCCCCCAAAATCTAATTTGCAAATATAATCGTCAACCTGAGATTTAGGCTGCAATTGCCACTGATTGGAATAGTGTGAGGGAAATCAGGCTGAATGAGGCTGTATAATTCTTTATTTGATATCAGTAATGAAATGCCAGCATTAGTTAAAATACCCACCGAATGCCACAGGTTTATACCTTAAGTGCATTATTCACTCCTTGTTCTTTGGTATTTCCCTGAGGGTGGAAAGGACTGTAGTTAGAGGAGAAGAAACAATGGTCTGATCAATCACAGACCTCTTGAATTGCAAATAAGAATCAGCAACCAGCTCGAAATTCTCTGTGCTGGTCTGTTGAGCTTTCTGCAACCTCCTCATGTCATTCTCCTATGACTCTTTACATAATGCACACGCTGAAATCTTTCTCACTGTTTTAGTTTTTTGGGAGCTTTTTGTATTTCCAGTAAGGTACTTTTAGGCTTGTAGAGCCTCTTGAAACAAAGCCACTCTACGTTCCTGTCAGCGCACAGCTCCATGTGGGAGCCAGGGTGACAGACCACTGACAGCAGCACCCTAACAGGGCACCTCTATTGTACCTGAGTACAAGCAGTTATTATCTTTCATGTTATGTGAAGAAATCAGTAATGGTCTGAGAAACGGTGCTGAGCTGCTGTGGTAGTCAAGTGCCTCGAGACTGTACAACTGTCTTGTAAAAATGTGAATGTTTCCTCTCTTCTGCAAACACCAGTGCAGCCCCACTGGGATCTCAATACTTTAGAGACATCGAGGCCCCTGTGACACAGCTGCCAGAAGGGACTGCCTCTGCTGCTGGTGCTGCAGAGAGATGCTGCTGGGAACATCTGCAGCTCCCCGTGGTCTCCTCTTCCATTACAGGGAATTCTGGGGTGTTCCAGGCACAGAACAACAAATAACCCCTTGATCCCCCAGGGTTTTCTCTTTTGTCATCTGAGAAAATGTCTCACAAGTTTCTGCCATGCATTTAGAACAGGAGCTTGCAGGGAGTTGTATAAGTGTTCCCCCCTTTGCCTTGCTCTCAGGATCAGATTGAGACTGAATGCCTGCTTTGAAAATATGCTCCAGAGAAACCAAAGCCATTGAAGTCCTGCCTGGATTCCTAGTGGAGATATAAAGGACTGGGAGAATTGCAGAGGGACAGGATAACACAAGGTTTTTCTTCAGTCTGTAAGCTGAAAAACTTGATGGAACATTGTGTGAACTCCTGAGCAAGGCAAGGTTTGTTCAGTGGTGCTTTTTTAGTTAGAGTTGTGCTGATGATGGTTTTGATTCTGTTGACATCTGGCTGTTGAAAAGGACTAAAATGTTTTATTACCCTGGTCTCAGACAAGGGTATGTCTAAATAGAAAATCATTTGAAAAATAACTCTTCCCTGGCCTTTATATTTTGCTTAAAATTTTTGCCAAAATTGGATTTTATTCTTGACTCAGCAATAGATAAGGAATATAAAGAGAAAGCAGAAAGTTATGTGTAAAGCAAGTGGAGCTGCCTTGCCTTAAGACTTTTTTTCATTCAGGTGTCTGTTATAATAATTCAGCATACACTGTGCTTCCCCATCAGATTTTCCTAGAGATTTCTACTGTGTGCAAACATAAAGGAACTTGGAAGCCGCTAAGCTTTCTAAAAAGTTAATGTAAACATGTTGAATATGTAGGACTAGTGAGCATTTTCTAGGCCAAACACATATCAGATTGGTTAACTGATTCGTTAGCTAATAATGGATTGCTATTGGTTTTGGGCAAGCCTGTGCCACGTGGGTTTGGTTTGCGGGGGTGGTTTAGCACGGTACTTCTACCCACTGCACAGAGGTGTCTCCATGTGTACCAGGAGCTGTTGGGCAATAAGCACTTGTGAGGAACAGGTTCCCTTGCTTATTAATTGGCAATTACTGTAGAAAAATATCCATGATCTAGTGGCACCTGTCTCTCCATAATGCCATCCCAGACTTCAAAGCCTGAGTGGATGAATTCTGCCTCTGACGTCTGGGGAGGGTGCAGGAGTACGAGAAGGGGCAGAATGTACCCGCTGGTGATAGGAACAACCCTTCTCTCCTGCTTGGCCTGGGTGAATCATCTGAGACTTAATTTTAATTGCATTAATCTTTTGCCCAGTAGCACAGCAGATTGTGCCCAGAGAAAACTTCCACAGAGAGTCAGGTTCCCAAGGAGCGTGGGCTTTAGGTGGAAACAGCAATGAGACTGGTGCCAGAGGCTTGTTTCAGGTTGGGCTAACTTGCTTTTTCCCCTAGTTTATTCATTGCTGAGTCCACAAACAGGGATTTCTGGGATGGATTTGGGTAGTCTCAGGTTTGTCCCTCTCATGCATTTAGCTCAAATGCTGAACTGTGCAGTTCTTTGTTAGCAGGGAGAAAGCATCTGGTCATCCAGTGATCTTTTCACACTTAGCTCCTTGCCAAGGAACATAATGGGTCATCACAAGAAATCTGCACTGGCATGTACTCACTCCCTGAGTTTACTTCAATGTTGGGCTGAAGAAAACAAATTGTAATATGCTATTAGAGAAATTTTTTAAGTTGGCAGTTAGCAGTATTGTTCAATTAGACTATCTCATGTCTTAACACATCATTTAGGTTATATAGATGTCCAGATTTGTACTTTGAGTTGTATTTTAATGTTCCTTAACACTCCTGTGTAAATACAGCTCTTAACTGATCACAATAAGATCCTACTGAAAGAGGACTGAAATTTCCTCATTAATATCCAATTTTGATACAGTACAGTGTGGTATTAATGTCACTTTTGGTCATGTACAGTTGTCAGGGCCCTGACATAGCTGGACATAACAGCGTGACTTTCATAACCTTGTTATAAAAAGCAATTAGGGGCAACATCCAGCTCTGCAGTTACACATCACGTGGAGATGTAAGGAGCTTCCAACAGTGAATTTAATTAGCAGGAAACACAGAGTACTCTGTGACCTGCAGTGCAGAGAACACAGTTCCTGTCCAGCAATGTTGGTCCCTTGCTCTGAAAGGGCACCTAAACTGCTCTGGTGCCAGACCCATGCATAACTTACAGGATTCCAGGAGCTGGAAACTTCCAACCAGGAAGTCTGAATCAGGAAATGAAATGCTGGTGAATCTAATCTTGTAGCAAGCAACAGCATGGGCAGCTTTAAAATGCTGAGGAATAATCCAGGAGGATCTATGTGCTAATGCCAGCAGTAACTGGACATGTCTCAAGAATGTGTATAACAGGTTTTGGTGATCAAAGCTGCACTGCACAGAGTAATAAAATGAGTGGCTGCTTCATATGTGTGAGCTCACAGGGGTAAGGAGAGATGTGACGTACAACTTTGTATGAAAAGGAGTCTTCAGGACTTGCGTTGGCCACGATGCGGGAACTCCTTATTTGACATTGAGCGGTTGTGCCCCACAATATCTCCCTGCAGAGCTTGATGGTGTTTGCCCTGCTCTGCAAGGAGCTGGGCAGCCACCCAGAGCACCCAGCCACCCTCCAGAGGAGGCCATGAAGATAATCAGAGGGCTGGAGCACCTCTCCTACAAAGACAGGCTGAGAGAGTTTGGGTTCAGCCTGGAGAAAAGAAAGCTCTGGCGAGACCCCACTGTGGTCTTCCAGCACCTAAAAGGAGTTTCTTAAAAGGAGGGAGAGGGACTTCTTACAAAGGCAGACAGTGTCAGGACAAGGAACAATGGCTTTAAGCAGACAAGAGGGCAGGTTCAGATTATCTATTAGAAAGAAATTATTCACTCAGAGGGAGATGTACCACTGGCACAGGTTGCCCAGGGAAGCTGTCGATGCCCCGTCCCTGGAAGTGTTCAAGGCCAGGCTGGACAGGGCTTGGAGCAACCTGGTCTGGTGGAAGGTGTCCCTGCCCATGGCAGGGAGTTAGAATGAGATGATCTTTAAGGTCCCTTCCAACCCAAACCAGTCCATGATTCCTGTGGAAAAGCAATACCTACCACGAGAAGGGCTGCTCTGCTTTTTCTGCTTTTCCCCCTGCTCTGTGCTATTTGTACTGAATACTTGCTGAGTTTCACAGTGCTGATGCAGTCAGGCTTTCTGCCTCAAAATCTGATTATATCCATTCTCCCACCTGTCTGTGCCTGGTGCCAGACTTCAAGAGCCATTTTTGCTAAGATATCCTGTTGAGCCACTTGCATGGGGTTACTTACAGGAGGCTAACTTGAATTTGACCTAGAGTAAGAGCAGAGATTTTTAAGATTGTTCTTGAGTGCAATCTAAAACCTTCAAGCAAGAGGTGCAGAAGACAAAAGTGATATGTTCCCAGAAACAAAGAGAACAGGATTTAAAATAGTTTATCAATAAATTATTATTTAATTAACAGGTAAGAAGTGGGTTCCCAAATTTTCATCTAAGCTGACTTTCATCAGCTACCGAGAATAACTACCTCTCTGAAACGTAACTATTCTCAATCTCATCAGTATTTTCACATTTTTAAGGCTTGGTTCAGCAGCCTAAGACCAAAGAAGCTGTGTTTGAGGCTGTCTTAGAGCACTTCAAATCTATCTGTCCACTTCCATTCTTTTTGTGCCACCTCAGGAATGCAGAGCAATTAAAACCTTCTCAGCAGTGTTTAGCTCTGCACTGGAGCCAGCAAGTGAAAAGTCTGAGACAGCCTTGGTGGTCTGAACTTGAAGCTTGGGAACGATAGATAAATAGGATACCAAGCAGGGCTATGCAAGATTTCATTGTCCTGGTGTAGTGGTGTTGAGTCAGTAACTTCATTTTTTTTGGCTTCACATCTACCTGTGAAGGGCCAGCCAGATGCCTTTATCTGCTGAGTCTGCCTGGGGTGACTTTTGCCGTTTTAGAGCTCAGGGAGGACATGAGGGGGCCTGACAGAGGAGAAATGGGCAGCCAGGCTTTCGTGGTTTGGTTTTAGCAGAGCTTGGCTGGACTCCCCCTGTCTCCCAGTGGCAGGAGGTGTTTGCAAATACATATGTGTGTGAGTGCTGGGATAAGGTGTGTCCTGCAGCATATGGCATGTGCCGATGCACGGTGGCAGGTGTGAACTGTGTAACTATATTTGTGTGCTCTGAGCCTGGTTTGGGAAGAAGAAAGAGGCTGCTGAGAACTCTGGCTAGGTACTCACTTTTCTTGTAATATATTAGTTTAATTTAAATTCACTTTACAGTCAGTGCACATGAGAATTATTTTGAAGGTTTAATTTGCTAGCTGCTGAAAGCAATAAGGTGGCTATCAACAGAGAAGAAATAGCTTTGGCTGTTTGTTAATGCTCTTGGGCTGTACTGTAAGTATTCCAGGCAGCTGTAATGTAGAGAGGCAAATAAAGCATTGTTGCTTTTAGAATTGGTTCTTTTATTGTATCAATAGTTTTCTGTTTCTAGGTATTTACCTGTGAGGTACTTTCTGGGGCAGATAACTGGGGGAACACATGTAGGTTCTCAGAACCATTCAGAGGGAAAAGCTGTTTAACCACCTAGAAAACATAATGCTTGGTCTCTTGTTGGTGGCAAATACTTCATTAACTTTATTATGTTTGGATTGGTGCTAATTTTTCTGGCCGGTTTGGTCAGCAGAAGCTGTACTGAATTGCCTGTATTTGTACTGGGAATTTTATTTCTTCTGATGGCGGGATTTGATTTTATCTGCA
Source organism: Chamaea fasciata (assembly GCF_029207755.1). Taxonomy (NCBI): domain Eukaryota; kingdom Metazoa; phylum Chordata; class Aves; order Passeriformes; family Sylviidae; genus Chamaea; species Chamaea fasciata. The sequence continues at coordinate 5,993,965 of NW_027094088.1, read as the reverse complement.
ACCATCTGGAGTAAGTTTATTTGTGTTACGTGGCTTGCATGTATTTATACTTCAGACTGAGATCTCTTAAATTGAATTCTCTGAATTTTTACATATCATATAAATGACATTTGCTTGCAACACAGTGGAGTGATTACAGTGAATACTAAAATGGCAACATTCTGCAGTAAAAAAAAATTACAGTGTAAAATGAGCATTCATTTACAACAGAGTGTAAATTTATACTCTTTAATGAAATGCATTCACTGTGCAATAAAATACTTCTTGTGCCTATTGAAATACAATTACAAAGCACTGAAACTTATAATATTTGAGACATTCTGTTTCACAGTAAAAATTGTGTCATGTTTGTTAAAATTATATTGGATAGAGTGAAATAAACATGGTCTGTGCATATGTTTATTTCTCTATATTGGTAAAATTAAATAAATGTCATCATGACATCAATCTGCTGTAGACCAGAAGTCCTATACCTGGGCTCATTCTGCAGCAGTTGTGTTCCACCACTGTTCCCTTGTAGTTGAGAAGGTGCCATCCTCCAGAGAAGTATGAGGGAACAGTGGCTTGACAGGGACCATGATTGGCCGTGGAAATTTCTCGAGGTTTCATGTGACAGACGGGGCCAGGAGACATCGATTCATCTCTCAGAGGGAGAAGAGAGACTGACCAAAAGGTGGCTTCCAGAGCCAAGTGGACCCCACGTGAGCAGCCAAGTTCTCTCCAAGCTGTGACAGAGATCTCTGCACAGACATTCTGCCAGTATCTGGATAGAACATATTTGTGGTACTTGGCAGTCAAACCCTATTGCCCACAGGCTGGACTTGTTTCAGGGAAGGAATTCTTCCATCTCTTGCAGAAATGGCTGCAGCAAGGAATGGTTGTGGTGACATTACAGCCAGGAGCTCTGTTATTCACAGGGGTGCTGGAGATGATGGAAATTTAAAAAGAAAATGTAATTGTCTCAAGTCCATTCACTGCCAGGAGAGAAGCCTGATGACAAATGCTTTTGTTCTCTCGCAGCTCTGGTTTCTGCAGGCACAAACTGAGAAAATGTGTATATTTTTGGATAGATGCAAAAATGTTTTTAATAGTGTGTGCCTGGTAATTGCTCTGATTTATTAGGCCATAACTGTGCTGGGGAAATGCAGGGTTTCTGGATAGGCCTTTTTGGGGTTGCTCTGGACAGCCATCAGCCGTGCTGTTGAGAGCAGCTTTTCCTTTGTTTGCATGCATTCTCCCTTTGACAGCTCTCAGCAGTCCTGTAAGGGAAAAACCTCCTGGAGAGCGCCCCAGCCACGTGGCTCTGCTGGCACCACAGATCCCACATCCATCCCCTCCTGGGCTCTGTCTGAGGCCTCCTGGCATGACCTACCCCATTCTGGGGCTTCCTGGGGGAGGCACAAATTACTGCAACCCTCAGGCCACTCCAAATGACTACAAAACCTGCTCATTGCCCCTCTGGGAGCACTGGAGGGGAATTTATCATCACCTGGCCGTGGTAGGCACACATTCATTCATGTTGTTGGGACGAGGATCTGCCCTCTGGCATCTCTGGTGTCAAGTTAACATGTTTATGGCTGTACCAGTGTGACAATCCTTACCTTCCCTCAGATCCCAAAGAACAAGCAGGCTCTCATTCTAAGAGAAAAGATTAAAATGCCCCAAATTATGGTGCTGGACATCAAATAGCACAAGATGCCTTTTATCAGTGCAGATTCTGGCCTGCCTTCTCTTCGTAGCTGGTGTTAAATTGCTGGCTGAAGATAACCACTTATCATGGTTTACATGCCCATTTCCATTCCAGAAATGTAAGAAGACTTGACTCTCTTGGGCTAATAATGCTCTGTCCATTTTTGTCTTCAGCTCAGCTGAGGAAGCTGTTACATAAAATAAATGCTGTAAAGATGAAGTTGGCCATTCTCTCACTTCTTTGCAAAGGTCATCAGCTCATTACTGAAGAAAATGTTAAGCCTTGATATTCTGAGATAAAAAAATCTGATTTCCACTTGCCCTTTTTATTTCAAAAGAGGAAAACCTGCTATTCATTCCAACCAAAATATTGGTTCAAATTGAATGGGCAAGAGGTTCAAGAAGCACCTGGGTTAACTTGAGGATTTGCTGCTATGGATTTTCTCCAATCTATGGCACAGCTTGCCAAGGCTCCCCCATGTAGTTTTTAGGCCCAGATGCACAAAGATATTTTCTCTCTACTTTCAGCTGATTTTCCATTCCACCTCAGTCCCCACCTTTTTTCCTGAGCAGCTGTGGCACATCTTTTCATTGTATATTCTCAATTCTGGTCTTAAGGCTCAGCGACATCCTTGGCTATGTCCTTGTGTATGTCTTGTAGCAAGGGAGAAGTGGTGGACTCTGGGGTGGCAACTGGGATAGAAATGGGAAAGGAAGAGTCTGGGAGAAAGTGAGGAGCAAAGGAGTTGTGCCCAAGGAAAAACAGGGCAAGGGAAGGGTAAGGATGTGTTGAGAAGAGGACATAAGGTGCCAAAGGAGGGTGGGAGACCCTCAGAGGGCATGGGGTATCCAGGGAATTGAGAGCTGGCAGGAGGAGAGGAAAAATAAAAAAATAAAAAAAAATTTAAAAAAACCCCCTGAAACTAAAACAATTAATTTGAAGAAAGACAATGTCATGAGGAAAGGAGGAAAATAAAATGATGGAGAGGTTTTGCATGGAGGTGGCATTTCCAACCTGACAGCAGTTGGTAGAAACAAGGTTGCAGGAGGGCAGGGGCATGAGGAGACCTGTTCACAGAACACCACAAGAAGAGCAGCACCATTGCAGAGCCCCACTCTGCTCCCCCTCGGGCTCTGCCATCCCCTCCCTGCTCCCACCCCTCCTCCCAGCTAAATTTATTCTGCTCCTAGTACTGTTTCTGTGCTGAACAAACCAGCTCTGTACAAATTAGGAGGACAAGATGTTCAGAAGTGGTAAATTAACACTTTTTTTTTTGTTGTTTTCCTAGCACATAAAAGCGAATTTAGATTGGTAGTGGGGAGGGCAACCAAACTCAGGGGGTGGGGAAAACTGCACAAAAAAGCATTTCATTGCTCAAAGAGCTTGAGTGCAACATATCAAAGCAGCTTCTAAATGAATCTTTGCATTACCGAGATGGATTGCAGCAGCACTGATGCTGATTATAAATGGTGAGTTTCTTCCCATAGAGCCTTGAGCAAACACACACTTTGTCTTGGGCCGGGTGCCCTTTGTGTTAAGTTTCCTCTTTCTGTAAATACAGAGGAAAATTTCTTAGCAATATTTGACCACTGTGGGCTTGGTTTCTGTGGGTCAGAGGGAATTCAGCATCCTCTGCACCCCTGTTGGTTTGGCCCCCAGTTAAAGCGGGCCTTGTGGTGTGGGGTGCAAGAGCTGCCGAGGAGGGTCAGCCTGGGGAAGCTGGCAGCAGTTCAGGGCTTGGGGGCTGCTCCTGAAACCAGGGACCCACCCAATGCAGCAAGGAGCTGGTGCTCCTCTTCATGAGCAGTTCTGTGCACATGGAGAACAGGAGAAAAATCTGTTCTCTAAGCTCTCCCCAGAGAAAGGCCAAGGAGGACTCATCTGGCTGTCTTCCACAAGGCACTCGCAGGGCTCAGATTTGGAAAGTTGTGCACGAGCCCAAATATACAGACTGGAAAATCCTCTCAAGGTTGAAGTACTTGGTTTCCTAATTCCTCAAGCCGGAGGGACTCCTGCACCTAACTGCTTCTGTAAATTCTGACTTTAAGACCGGATTACTGCAGCTGTGGAGGGGTCTGCTACCCCCCTTCCCTGCTCTGTGGCTCAGTAAGAATTACATTTTTTTAGTGCAAAGATTAGCGATTCAAACAGAGGGAAAAGAAGCCTGAATATGCTACTGCCAATTGCTTGGTTTAATGAGAAAAATTCTTTCACCATATTTTTTCAAGGAGAAGTGGCTTTTCCAGAGGAAATGGTTGAGTTCTTTTAAGGGGAAGGTAAGGAAGAGAAAGGCAAACCTATTTACCATGTCAAATCCAGTGAGGTTCATTGAAGAAGGGCAAAAAAAAATTGAAAGTTTCAAAACAAGACTTAAAATTCAGTTTTGTTTAAACTGGAAGCGCTGCCTTTTTCCCCCATTCCAAACACGTGCAAGAGCTGACCTTGCCCTGCCGGGGTGTTGTGCCCTTGACTTTCTTGATGCTCTCCAGTGACAACTTCACTTTTATCAAAAAAGGAGCTGAGAAGAAAGGGGACTTGCTAGAAATCTGCAATTAGGATTTGCAGTCCCCCTCCTTCAGGTTTTTTCTTTACAAGTGCTAGGGTTTCTCCAAGGGAAGTGGTGTGCATTGATACTCTCCCTACAATTAACAAAATCTGTCCTGTCAATGCAATAAGTGCAGAGATGTGAGAGGTTGTCATAAATCTAGCCCAATATCCTTGTGCAAAATAATTACACTTCAAGAGAATTTTAATCTCATGTTAACAAGACCCCCTACAATCTTTGTGCTCTCAGTCATATTAGAAACTGATTTATAATTAATGACAACTGCAATGCCATCAGCTTTCCATGAGAGAGATCTTAGGCACCTCCTCAGAAAGGGGTTGGATAAAAAAAAGGAAAAATATGAGAGAAGTTTAATGGCTGCTTTGCCATGTTAATAGTAAGTGGCTCTCACTCAGAAGTACCTGGGAGTGCAGAATATATGAGCAAGAAAATAGTCTTTGTACACTGAGCATTTAAGTTACAGTAGAAAAAACCTTTTTTGAGTGAAACCAAGAAGGTATTCCATGTGGCATAATATGCAATAACTGTATTTTGCCTCTAGAGAGGAATTGAAGCCATTACTTTGACCAGGTTTTGACAGTTTGCAGAGTTCTTACTCTAGACAGGGTGTTTGTGGGATGGATGTTCTTAAGAAGCCTGTTAGATATAGGTTTGTTTAACACAGATTTTTTTTTTTTTGATGCTGTTTCTATTGACTTCTGCTCCTTTGATTTTTTCCCTCCAAGATTTACTCAATAAATAGGTCCCTAATGTATCTACATTCTTCAAAAGCATTAAAAAATCTGGGTCTGATTAATTAAAATCTCATTATCCATCATAATTGCAGTAGGTATGCAAAAATATAAGATTTATTATTCAAGGAATTAATGCATTTCTAGAACTCTTTGGGGTTTATATGAGAGTTGGAAATGAGCACTGTATAATAATTTGTTTCAGGAGAGCTAATTAAGTCAGTTCATTTATTCAGTTATCTAAGCCTGGTCTAATCCCGTACACCGCTAAAACCTTTTGATGCTCCCAACTTCATTACTGATTTGAATTAATATGAGGACACAAACAGAAAATGTTCCTTCCACTTAGTAATGCATGGAAAGTGCCAGGCCTGAGGTCCACAGGGTAAATCTGTAACCTGTCCTTGTCTTCCAACCAAAGGCATGGACTCTTTTTCACAGCGAGCACCTTGGGTCCTGCTGGAGTCTCTCTGGGTAACACCAGCTGCAGCTGCCTCTGTTGCAGCCTGGCTTTGGACCCCGAGGGCTCTGGGGGGGGGGAAGAAGGGGGTTCCCGAGCAAGCTGTGGTCACAACTGCTGTTACAGCTGGCATTTACTCTGCACAAAGGGTCTGTGCTGTGGGAAAAGAGGAGAGTGGTCCTTGTGGTCATCTTTATCCCTTTCTGCTGCTCTGCCTCATCCCAAACGCTGGAGAGTACACACAGACAAAAGAGAGCCCACTTGTCAGCAAACAAAGGGTATTTATTTAAGATGAGGATTAATTCTGAGTTCTGGCAGCTCTCTGTTTGAGGATGCTTACTGTGAGGGTGGGGAAAAGGCCGTGAGACCTGTTGTCTGCTGTCTCCCGGAGAAAAGCTTATTGGTTGTTTTTAAAGCAAAATATTTTTAAGAAAACACTGAAGCTAAATATTATTAGTCTCATGTACACGAGTTTATCCCTTCTATTATAGCCCCACTGTATTTTCATGGAAAACAGGAAACCAGTCTTGGTATGCACTGCCTGGAGTTGATACTGTTGGGATATCAGAGTTGAATTTTCATGAGGAAACCTCTGGAGACTTCAGTCCTCATGCAAACTGGCCACACTGGGCATCCATTTAATTTCTTTTCATAAAACCACGCTATAAAGCTAATTCTTGGGTCTGAAGCTTCTGGAGTATGCTGTAAAAGAGCTCTACAGGAAACTTCTGGTTGGCCGAGAGGGACTGAAGAAGTGCTTCTGTCCTTGCACTGCTGTAGTGAGGGAATTATTTATCACCCAGATGATCACTGGGTGTTCTGACTTATAATTTACTGTTTTGCATGGGAATTTGCAGACCTGCTGCCTGGAGAACTGAAAGCATAGCTCCATCAGAGAGATGAAGTGATGATGGCCTCTTAAAATTCTCGGCATTTTTTTTTCTTGGCTGTGCAGATACTTAATAAATTTTACATCCAGCTCATTTTTTACAGCCCCAGATGCCATAGCTTTCAATTAAGTAGGGTTTGGATTTTCTCTTCCATTTTGTAAGGAATCTCCATTATTAGATGTTGACACCAATTGATTATCCCTCTTTATTGCATCTTCTAAGAACACAGAGCCAATTAAACCCCTCTGCCTTCCTAAGGGTGAGCCAGCCCTGTAGACTCCTAATAGTCCCACCACAGCATGTTGTTCCTTTGTTACTAAGGCAGCAATTAACAAGTTTTTAATGGAACAAAAGCTCCCAGAGACAGGCACGGCATGATAATAGGAAGGTGTCTCCTTTTTGTCTTCTCAACATGGCAAGATCTTGTATAACCCTTTCTCCCTTGGGCTGAACAGCACTGTCAAGGTTCTCAGTGTGGGATTTTTATTCCTTCACTCCCTGCTGCAGTGCATCTAAAAATAATGATATTTACACATGTTCAGTTATTAAAGGGTTCTAAAACCTAAATCTGAACTGCAGTCCTTTTTAAAGCAAGAGGTGTTTTAATGTCAGTAAAAGGGAAAGATTATCTTTTCTTATCGAGATGATCTCTGTGGTGCCATTGAGTTCTGCACTGTCAGGTCTTGTTGATGGAATAATTGTTTTTTAAAGCAGTTCTTTCAGGTTTTAATGTCATGTTTATGCAAATTAAAACACAGCAGCCGAGAAAGAGACTTGTCATCTTTCCAAAATAATCCATAAGACTATTTTTTTAGACAAAAGTCTCAATTGGGAAATAATTGCTTCTGTGCATGAGATTAATAATAACTAAGTAATTTGCTATTGTTTTTCATTAGGAGAATTGGTTTTCAGCTGAGCTATTTAAAAATCCAAAAAGATGCCTCCTGAACTTTGGGTGATTTTCAAGGTAGATGAGATGTTACTGGATACGATATGGAATGCAAAACACATCTTTTTCCACGGTGAACTTCAGCCTGTCTGGGTTTTATTTTGTGCTCTGGTGCATGCTAGGCAATTTTAGATTGGAATGAAGCAACACTGTTGCATCTGCATTTCTGCAGGGCCTTAGTGTCCCAGTCTACTCCTAAATGTCCCTTCTCCATGAGGAACGGATGGGCTGGGAGAAAGGCTGGGGCAGGGGTTGTTCTCCAAAGTGAAGGAGGAGCCCCAGGCTGGATCACTAAACTGCTCTGTTTAATCCCTGACAGATAATACTGTTGTTCTTTGTCTGTCTCCTTTGAAAAGGAGAACTTTGGAAGATTCCATCTGCTTCCCACTCCAGCTGAGCAGTGCTGCACTGGTCTCTGGAGGCAGGAGTAAGAAGGAGGGGAATTTGTCCCTTTGGAGAAAAAGGACATGTTGATGGCCATTTACTTCTCCAGTGGAAAGTAATGTTTCTGCCTAGGAAAGTGTTAGGTTTTCACTTTTAAGGATCAGGCGTCACAGGAGGTGTACGTGGGTGTTTGTGGTGCAGCCCAGAATCTGCATCCTTTGGAAAAGCCTGTCACTGTGAGAGACCTGCACTAAAACTGGAAACCATGTTGAGTGTGACTAATTTAGCCTCTGCTGTGAACTTGGATCACCTTGGGAAGTTGTAAAGAGAATCTGTCCTGAGCTTTGAGAAAAGATTTCATATTATAGGTTTGCATGCGTGTGTGCTGAATTCATGGGCCTCTGCTTATACCTGGATCTGGAAAGGTGCTGCTTTGGTTGTCTGATCTATTTCTTACGGAAATCATTTAGGGAGTTGGTGCATATCCTCAGTACAGGTGTACTCAAGCTTTCTTTCCCTTCATATATAAACAAATATATGCATACATATGTATATATATAAATACATCTAGAAATTAGTAATTGACTCTAAAGAATTTGGCAAAAATAGCCTGGAAACTTTGGCAAAATGTAGATTCACTATGGAAGTTTATGACTTGAACTCATTTTTTACAGTTCATTAAAAATGTAATGGGTGAGCTGGAATCTGTCAATGCAATTAATCTAGGCTGGGGGAAGGCAGGAGCTCATTTCTTTTGGACAGTAGCATTCTCTGTGATGGACCCTCGTCTCTGTAAGCAAGGGCTTTATCAGTGTGTAGCAAAAAAAGCTGTATGTAGGTCTTGCAGTTCAGTGCTGTCACTTCAGAGTGATGCTTGAAATGCTTTAGCAATCATGTAGCTGCAGCAAACAAAATGTTAGTACAGTGAGAGACTAGAAGAAAACACAAGGTATAATCACACCCTTGTAAAATAACTGATGATACGTCTTCATTGGGAGCCCAAGCTCTATAATCTCCAAAACACAGAGTACTACAGAACGAGAGAGGATCTGGAGATGTGAATTTTAAATGGATTTTTTCTGCTTGTTTTTAGCCTTAGTGATGGAAAAGTCACTTCTAAGCTGGAGCTGTGCCAGGGTGTGTGTAGAAATATGAGTAACGGAGAAGGTGCACTTCTTGCTGCCCTTGCTCATGAGGTATTAAGAGGGAGTCAATTATTCTGGAGGACAACAAATTGAAATTGAGAGGAACTGTCTGCACCATTAACCAATGTGACTCTCCAGGACTGCATATGCAAGTGCAGAGAAACTCTGAAGAGGAATAACCTCTTCCCTAGGTGAGCAGATTTATCTGGCAGCTTTGGTCCCTGGTTCTGCAGGACTGCAGACAGGGACTCAGTGACAAGGAACAAGAGAAAGCTCCCGTACAAACTGATTAGTCTGAGGTTCTGTACACCCACATTTTTTACCCCAAAGGGTTCTGTGTCCCTGCGGGAGCTGTCTCATTGTTCCTGCATTGGTTTGCAGTGTGCAGGAGGAGTATAGCTTCAGACCACCGTGGTGACAGTGCAATGAGAGCCTGTGATCCCTCTAGCTTGTGTGGGATGTGAGGAGGTCAAGAAAGCTGATCTGCAAGGATATACATGTGTGGAAGTGTGTTCTGCAGCATCCCAGCATGGGTTTTCCCTGTGTCTCCTTTGTAAGGGGAATTGAACTGGGTCTCATTCTCACAACTCAACAGACCCACTCCTTCCCACTGAGCACATGCAGGTGGGAGCCCATGGTGAATTTCCATCAGATGCTTCCCTTGCAGGGACAGTATTTGAGGTCATTTCAATAACTTGATACACCCATGCTTTTCCTAATAGGCTGTTAAACAGTTTCAAACTGTCCAAATCTCCCTGTGTACAATGGGATATACAAAATCATGGTAATGCCATTGCTGAGAGGAACAAACTGCTGTCAGACTCCCCTCCATATCCTCAAAGAGTGAGTGTACAATTGCAAATCCATTGAGCTGCACTCCATTATCTCTTATTAATGGGAAATTGTCCATAAATTGCTGAGGCGTGACTGTGGGTTTTTTCCCCCAACACAGCTGCAGTCTCTTTATCCTGTGATACTCCAGCCTCTCAAAAATAAAACGAGAAAGTGGTGTGTGGGGGTGGGGAGAGGTGGGAGGAGGGGGGCTTGAAACCCCTCGTGCAGCATCTTCCAGCAAGTCCCTGGCAAGAGGAGCTTCTTCCCTGATGGCTGCCCAGCAAAGGGGTGGCAGAGGGAGATGAGTAACTAACAAGGGCATACAAGAGTAGGAGCAGGAAAAAGCAAAGGATTTACTATGTCATAGTGAAGAATGTGAGGTTTTATAGAGACAAAGAGTTCTGTTTACAGCATTATTGTGGAGCACAAATACATAACACCAGCTTGCCCTCCTCCTTTAAACAGATCTTCTCTGAACAGGAGTGATAGGCGTGGAGGAGCTCAGAGTGGCCCAGCAGTCACCAAGGGCTGTGGAAACTTTCCTTTAACCTTTTATATCAGATCTTGTAAAACCTGAGAATGAAAAACTATTTGGATGGTTGGATTTTCAATAGGACTAAGTGCTTTTTGGAACAGAACAAAAATCTGTCACAAGCATCCCAGACAGAGACGCTGAAAACATCTGAACCTGGCCCAGGCTGTTGTAATTGATGGCTCAAGTAGTGTTTAAAGGGGGAAGATTTTGGAAGGTTCAGTAAAAGGGAGGCTGGGCTCTTAAACCAGGATGATGGCATCAGGCTGTGTTGAAGCTTGGTCTTGCAGTGGCCAGCTTTGCAATCCTAGGCCCTCTTCATTTCAGAGCCCCATGAGTTATCTCCCTGGACTTTGGGCATCTCTACAAGCAGCACAAATACTCCTGAATAGCAGGAAGCGTGGAGCAGAGCAGAGGTCTAGGTGCACTTGGTCAGTGACCCGCACACATGATCCCATTCCTCCTGTCGTGTTAGGATGAGGAAATGAGCTACTTTGTGTGACGAGTAACAAAAGGCCATGCAGTTTTCCCTGTGTTAATTATACTACAGACTGTTTAATTCTGTAAACGAGCTGCTTGGCAGGCTTTCAGAACAATTACACAACTCGCTCTCCTGCTCTCCCTGCCATAGCTCAAGAGCAGCTCAGCTGTGAAGCTGATGAGCCTCAGCACCATCTACCTCATGGTGGACATCTGGTGAGAGCCTCCGTCCTGCCAGCCTGCAAAGCTGGGGCACCCCACGGTGACTCCAAGCTTCTGTACCGGGTTGGAAGGACTGAAACCTGCAGAGAGGAGGGAAGCTGTGCAGTGAAAGCCACAGTCAAGTTAAGAAAGGAATAACATGTGATTAATGGGATCCATGAGCTAGAAATTTTTAAGGCAAGATGCTTGAGGCATGGTCGTCAAAGCCTTTGGAGAAAGTCTCTGTCACTCTTGGTGCAGATGTCTGAGTCTTTGAGGGGCTTGAGCTCTGCCTTAGTCATCAGCACATGGCACTGTTTGGGCAGTCAACTGCTCCCGGCTCAGCCTCTTCATGTGTCAAAGGGAAATAATGATCCCAGCCTCCCGCTTTGGGAGAGCGCTTTGGCATCAGCTGAGGTAAGACCAGCAGGTCAACATGAAGAGGGGACAAAGGACAGCACCCCTCTGGGTGTGACATGTGAGGGATCTCAGGACTTGACCAGGCTTGATAGGGAATGGCCTCTCCTAAATAAAATTCTGCGCTGTTGAATGGTCTGGCCAGCACAGCAAATCAGCATTTGTGTAATTGCACAGTGAACTGTGAGCAGCACAATTGCCCCCCACCCCGGGTTCCCATGACGACTTTGCACTACAATAAACGTTACAGAACACAACCCACCTGTGAGCTCAAGGTTGCTCACCCGCTAATTGCTGTGCTCTGAACTTCTTGCCCGAGGTCTGCAATGTAAAACATCCCAGGAAAAAATGCCTTTAGTTGCCTTTTTAAGTGGCAAATGTGACTGTGTGCACTGAGCACCAGCTCTGCTTTCTGCCAGCAATGCAATTTTCAAGCAAGCAAAATAGAATCATCCATAGCACAGTTGAAAATATTAGTCTTTTAAGGGGATGCTCAATAACAATGAAAGGATTCTAGAATTTGTTGAAGAAAATTATGGCCTTGAAGAGAGTAGTGGCTTTTAGTCCTTTGATACATAGGGATTTATAATGCAATGTAATAGAGGCATTTTTCCCTGAAGGATATATGAATTCCATTACATCCCATTACTTGCCATAAATTTAATATTAGAAGTTTTTTATTTAGGGTGATATGTGGAGATGGATATGTATGAACTGGATTCTTGACTGGTTAATATTAAATTTATGTTTTATTAGTGTTATTTATTTTTATATTGTTTTATATCAATATTCCATGAGTTGAAAGTTTGATCTTTAAGTGCTATTTATTGATTTGGGGTTTTTTTTAATTATTCCCCCCTCATTTTGTGTTTTTTGGGGGGCGAGGGTAAGTTCACATTACATATGGACTTTCCCTGTACTTCAAGCGTGGCTAGAAACTGATTGTGGAGCCCTATGAAATAATTTGAAATAATTTAGTGCCTGTGATTCCAGAAACTGGGGCTTGGGCTGAGCCCAACCTCTCGAAGATGACTGTCACTTCCCGCTTATGTTTTGTGACATATTATAGAGCACTGCTTCTCTTTGCAGCAATTTTGTCATTATACAAGATAGAAAGAAAAATGGGAAATCCATTACAAGCCAGACTTTGTTATGACACAAGAGAAGAATCCCCTGGGAAGTTAGATTTAATTCTCTTTGAAAATAAAATAAAAATGCCACCATGCTTGACAACATTAGATTTATTATATATTTATCTCAGAAGCTCTAGGTATGCTCCTGTCAAAGCTTCTTTAGATGCTGAGATATGTGAGACAAAGCAAATCATTCCTCGAGTCATTGAAAGGGAAGTTTATTACAGAATTGGAATTAAAAGATTTGAATAAGAACAGAAATCGACAGTTCCATCATGAGTTGGAGGCTGATTGCTCTCTGCCTATGTGAGCAACTTGAACCAGCTCAGCTGTGAAGTTCATACATGCAGGAAGAGGTGCATGCTGTGAACTTGTGTTTGACAGTGGTTTAAGCCAAGTTGTTTTATTCCAGCATGGGGTGAACTCAAAGAGCAGCTCAGTTGGCAGATAGGGCTTGTCTAACACATGATGACTTGTGGTTTCCCCTGCCCCAGACAGAAAAATGCCATTTTGTGTGATTAAATCCCAGGGATGTTGTGCATGTTCAGAGATTTTTCTACAGCCATTCCCAGGGCTACAAGGAGCTGGGCATGCTCACATCTGATTAATTCATGTCATAGTATTAGACTCCAGGGCTGAGAAATGGAAATTAATGGAAAGATTGTTCTTTCCAAAACTGTGCATTATCCTAGAGAGTGCATCTCAGAAGTACTGGCTGATTCATCTTCCATGGTCTGCTCCAAGAGGTTAGGGGCGTGCACACAAGGGAGCTGGGGCTGTTGTCATCATGACCGAATTTCCTGCAGGAAAACTTGCAGAAGAAATGGGGAATGAATTCCAAATAGCATTGAGTTAGGAACAGGAAAGAAGACAGTCAGTAGGAGCATGCAGCATCTGGAATAAGTGCATCTGTGCTGATAACTGGGTTTACCCTAGGTCCCAGGTGTGGTGGGGATGGATGTGAAGAAAGTAGCTCTCTGTGTAAAACTGACACAAAAAGTGGGGTTGTAACAAACAAGCAAATGAATGCTGGGTGCCAGGAGTGCCTTTGCAGTCAGCAGTATTAGAGCAGCTCATGTCTTCAGATCTGTGGGAAGTCTTTGTGAGATTGACTTGCTCCAGGGTAGTAGCTGGTTGTGAGCCTCAGAAAGGAGGGGGAAGCAAGGAGGTTTTCCCTGCCTTTATGGCATTTCCACTGTTCAGGGACAATAATGCCAGAAAATGACGCTGCCTTATTTTATTATTCCTAGATGTGTCAATAAAGGGCCTTTGGGGGGGGAAGAGTGCATAAAAATACAGAAGCAGAAAGCTCCAGGAGGCAACTCTGAACTAGGTGGAGAAGAAATCTGTGTATTTGTTGTGGGAACAGGTGTATTGTCCAGAAGAGAAAAGGAATGGGGGAAAAGGAGAAGAAGAGTAAGGAGGTTGATGAGACACTTGAAGATCAGGAAAGCTGAGGAGAGATGAAAGAGGCTACCTGTAAAAATCAAAAGATAAATGAGACTTAAGGCTTGTTAAATAAAACTTTGATCCCCAAAGTTTTTCTTCTGTATGTTAAAAAGCTTATGGAAGATTCTGCTTCTAACCGTGAATTTAGCTTGAAGTTCCCAACTCCAGCACTTTGAGAGAGCATTAGGATTCATTTAAAACCCTTTATTCCTTTTGATGTAATAAAACCTATATAGTGCTTTCCTAAATGAACATCCATTAAGGGGACAAAGCTATGAAAGAGTCATTTCCCACAAAATATGAAATCCAATAAGGTTTATTACCTCACATTTAGTGAATGGCAGAAGCCTGTGAAGTATATGAACAAGTTTCCAATCATCCATCCATTTGTCTCTTAGAAGATGTACAGCATTCAGTGTACCCAGCTCTTCCCCTCCCCCATAGGTCAAACACAGCATCAGATTTGTTTATGCACCATTTAACTTTCTTATCTCTTATGCGACACTTTAACTTTGTCTTTTATCTTCTCGAAGCTGCTGAAAGGATAAATTCCAAATGCAGCTCGACCCTGCAGTGCACTTGACAGCCAAGCCTCCCTGCCTGTCTCTGGTTCCATGAGCACTCCAGGAGGGGCAGCAAGGTGTTTTTCCTCCACTGTTTTCCTTTAGCTAGCACCAGAGGCTGTATTTCTGGAAAGCAACCCCACTTTTTAGCTGCTTTTATGGTATGGAAAGGGGGAAGTAGTATAGGACTGACTCTTTCCATTACTTTGGAAAATGAGATTAGGTGAAATTAAAAGCTGCTTTCTTCAGGCTGAAATTTGTCCATATCCTTTCAGGTCTCTCAAGTTGTAGCAGAGGGAAACTCTAAAACATGAAACAGAATATATATATATATATATATTTTTTTTTTTTAAGTCAGGGATCTCTAGAGCTGGTGCGTCATCTAATATTTAAGTGGCGGGGGTTAAAGTTGACAGGCATTTTTTGCTCCTATGAAAACTTCTGGTTAAAAGAGGGAGGAAAGACCACAACCAGCCTTTACTTCTGAAGCTATTTGGTGTTGACTGATTCTGATTTAAGTACAGAATTTGGAAGAAATCTGTTTCATGAAAGGTTGTACTGGAGGAAAATATTTGCAATTTTTCATCCAGAAATTACATTTTCTATGAAGAAGAATGAATATAGTTTTGTAATATTTTCTAGCATATTCCACTCACAAGCTGCAACTCTGCCCTGCTGCCCAGATGTGGACAGATGGACACTTTCTGAGAGCTGCAGGGCATAGAAAACTGAGGGGAGGGATTTATCTCACTAATCCTGGAGAATATCAAAGTGCAAGAGGATATGTAACACTGTACCTTTCCTTTTTAGAACTGTCTTGATTACTGGGTTGTTTGGGGCTTTTTTAAATATCTTTTATTGCTGCCTTTCTTCTTTGATCTCTCCATGAAAAAAAAAAAAAATCATGTATGCAGCAATTCAGCACTCAGTCTGAACAGGGGAGAATGGTGAGCTGTCTATTCTCACCTTGACAAGCCCCTGCAGAGAAACTCCTACTACTGTTAATGGGAGCTGCTGGCATGCATGAAAGAGAGAATTTATTCCCAGGTTGTTAAGGTTTTTTATTTTATTTTTTTTAATTTTTTTTATTTGAATTGCTGTTGTCAGACAATGCAATAAGAGGATTTGCATGGTAATATGATGGCTGATGGATTTCTTGCAATAAAATCCAACAAGCTGGTTTATGAGGTATTTTATATATTTCTTATTTGTATTATAGGAGTAGCAAGGAGCCCGGGGATATGTCTCTGCTGCGTGAAACTCTTTGCATATATGTTACAAATAGTCATGCTCTGTGTGTTTTCTGTCTGTTTGGGTTGGTTTTCTCTCTTTTCTCGCTTACTGTGAAGTAAGCACATATAAAGGCAACACATTTGTATGGATGTTATTCATCACTGTTTGTCCTGTGATAATTTGACAAATAAACCCATATTGAAGATACGTGTGAGCACGTTTCCCTCCTGACAGCAAAGACTCACAAAAATGGATGTCATGTCATAAATTGATGTGAAAAAGGAATCCGATTTGAATAATAAAATACTTTTTTTTTTTCCCCCTAAAGCACACTAGTTTTCACACTAATGCGAGTAAGCCACATGTGCAAGCCTTCAGCCCTCATTCTTCTTGCCAGTACCAGGGAAGGTGTGATAATTTTGTCATCTGTGCTGCTTGGTTTTCCTGGGCGTCAGCTTTGCTTCCAAATTAGACTCCACGCTATTAATGGCTCAAAAAATAATGTGCTAAGTCAGTCAGCTCGCAATTTTAAGAGAAAGAAAAACAAGAAAAAACCCCAACAGATTTAAAGGTAGTCCTGACTCTCAGCTGTGCTATGTCTGCACAGCTCCAGCAGTCCTTTTAAAATTTGTTTTTCCCTAGAACATGATGCGCTTCCTCTGAAGACAATAGGTCTGTTCTTATTTACATCAGCTCAAGATCTGGCTCTGCCTTACTCACCTTTTGCCATAAAGCAACATCTACTTCATTTTGCTTAGAAATGTCAGCCCTGCTGAATTAAATGAATGTGTTTGGTTATGGGAAGAAGGGGAAGTCTCAGTAAGGAGAGGGAAATGTGGCTTTTGAAGCATGGTCTGCTTTCTCCTGCTTCTTGTAACTTCTTGTGTATAATTACCTGGAAGGAAAGAATAACAACTGGTGTGGGGGGAAAAAAAAGCTACAGAAGATTGTTTGATTATCCCAGTAGGAAACAAATCCAATTTATGGATGAATTATGCACAGAGAACTACATTTAGGAAAGTAAATTTTAGGGAATTATGAAATTGAGTGGGCCAGGTCCACTGGGAGGAAGCAGTGAAAATGAAAGGGGTTGGTAGGAGGCTGGAGGATGCTAACTGGAGCAGTAATTAAAGCAGAACAGGTCCTATTTCTTTTTGGAAAAATGAAAATTATAAAGAGGAGAAAAAAAAAAGAAAAGAACCCCTGAAGAAGAAAATCCTCAGAGAGGACAGTGACATTTCACAGGGGAGTACACAAGAGTTGAAAGAGAGAGCAAGTGCTGGGAGCTGAGGAAGGTTGGCAGGGAAATAGGGGAAGCAACGAAATAGAAAACATGAGAAGTCAAAGTGCAGAGTGAAACAAGGGTGAGGAAAACAGGGAATTTCATCCTCACACTCTGAGTGGCTATTGGAGCTGCCAGGATCTGCCTCAAAACACCCCATCCCATTCAGACCGGCTCTGCCCATGCAGAAAAAATTCCAAAAACCTGAATCTGTTGTTTCTTTTTACGGGTTGAAGGTGATGGGAAGGGGCTGGGGGTTATGATCCATCTGCTGCTGCTCACGGACTGTGCAGGGAAGGGAGTGGGTGGGACTGTGAGGGGGTAATCAGGGACCAAGCCAACACAAAGTGACCTCCAGTGCGCAGGGAGGACTTCAGAAAAATGAAACGTTGAGGCTGCAGTGTCCTTCCTGAGGCTCCTTCTGAGGGCTTAAATTGGAAAGGCTTGGAAAATATTGTGGTTAAATCAAGTGAACCTTTCCTGAGGGATTCCCCAGCAGAAGAGTGCACTGTTTCTTTTTGGGATGGAGACTCATGCTGGACTGGGAAGTAGGGCAGGATAACAGTAGCCTTTAGTCCACTTTTTTTTTAACCTTTTTTTTTTTAAATGAAAAACCTTCATTAATGAGACAAAAACATCATAAAAGCAAGTTGATATTGATGTTGAATAACACAAATCAGGATGTACTAAAAAAAAAAACATGGAAGGAACAGAGAATATAAACAAATTAAGAAACTTTACCTGGAAAATGGGAAGGGATGAATTTTTTAGGGGAGATTCAGTGAGAAAAAGACACCTAGAGTGAGCGTGTCCTTGACTTTCATAGCCTAAGCCTGAATGTGCAATGCAGAAAAATTCCAGGTGTTAAAAGATGGGAATCCCCAGGGCTGGACAAATCCTGTGTGAATTCAACATGGGCTCAAGCAGGACATGTTAAATGGATCCTGAGCAGCACTGGTGGGGTAGAGAGGTGCTCGTCCAGGAGAGGTGCTTGTCCAGGAGTGCCTCCCTTGCCTGGAATGTAGCAGGAGAGCTTTGAGCTTTGGGGGAAAGCAGGGAAGGGTGGAATCAGGAATGCTCTGCTCCCCGAAGGCAGATCAGACCAGCAGCCACTCTTTCCTGTGGTGTTGCTTTTGGCGTGACTTGAGGACAAGGATGGGATGTTCCGACTCACGAGCTCTGGCAGGTGAAGCTGGGAGGATTAGAGCTCTCCATCTCAAGCTGTCAGCTCCACTTTTCTGTCACGTTGACTTCTCTGTGTGCATGCACAGGACCGAGCTGTGAGGGCTCACCCGTGCCTCTACACCCACCTGAGGATTCAGCTGCAGATGTTGTAGCTGCTACTGGCAATGAGGGGCAACCTCCTCCTCCCCCTTGCTGGTGAAGCTTTCAGGGAGAACACAGCACTAGTGCTGCCCTTGCCCTTTCTCCTGAGCCCAGGGGAGCACCTTGCCCCTGCACTGAGTGCTCAGATGGCTGCTCTTTGTTGTGAAACACCTACCTGCAACCTCCCTGTGTCCAGGGAAAGCCTCAGGGATTTTTGTTTTGCCTGCTTCTATTGACCTCTGACTAAGTGGTATGAAAGGCCAGGTTGGACAGGGCTCTGAGCAACCTGATCTAGCAGGAGTCCATGCCCATGGCAGGGAGGGTGAACTTGTTATCTTTGAGACCTCTCCCAGCACAACCAGCCTTTGATTCTAAACTGTAGGGAAACAGGATTGGAAGCTGCAGCCAGCCTTCAGAGGCACCACCTGACTCCCGATCCAAGGTGCCCTTTGATTTGGTGGAAAATGTTGCTGTGCCCATATGTACGTACAATGTGTCTGTACCTGTACATGGAGATAAATGACCCTCGTTAGGTCAAGACTTTAGAAGCCCTCAATGTTTGGTATGAATGGTACCACTTACTGATAAAATCTTTCAAAGTAAGAATTGGAAATAAAAATGTAGATCAGAGATTGGGTTCTGAGGGTGCTTCAGCTCTGTGAGCTGTTCTGAACAAGATGTATCTGAGTAAAAAGTATTTCTTTGGGAAAGAAGAAAAGAGCTTGGTGTGTATACATTGTTTTAAAAAATACATAGAAGGACATACAAAAGTGGGTTTAAAGCTTTCCTATAAATCAACTAAAGCCCTAATAAAACAACTGTGCAAGTAATTGTTCTTCTGCACATCCAACAGTGTTGAGCTTCTTTTGATGTTTACCTCAATTTCTTCTTCACCTTTTATTTGAGTCTGCAATTAACACTTGTAATAAAAAATGAGATGATGTGCTGCTGAGAAATTCTGGTGTTAATTAAAATTATTAACAATTGGAGAAAAATAAGCATGGAAAAGAAGTTAATAAATAAAGAGGTTTGTGCATTATTTTATAATTAAGGTAAAGCACATAAACTGTGTTTCAAAAAAGCTCCCTTGAAAATGTATTATGAAACTTGGCCAAAAGAAGTTACAGTAAAAATTCCCTCTTTTAGAAGGATTGTCATGCCCCACACTCTCTTCAACAGCATTTAGTTTTGCCAAGGCCATTGTATGGGGCTGAATTTCATCTCTGAATGAATTACCCTAATCTACAGAAGAACAATAGGGAAAATGAGCTCTGGCAACAATAGAGAAGGAATGGGAGCGTGATTCATCTTTGCAGAGTGAGAAATTGGGATTGGGTGGAAGTCTTATCCAGAGAGGAATAATGACAAAGGGCCCAGGGTTTCTTGTGAGAGCAGCTCACTCACCCATCTGTGTCCCTGTGCTCGCTGAGAGCTCCACAGTGACAGTGGGTCCATGTGGGGCATCCTCTGGAGCCTTGGGAGCACCTGGGGCCATCGCTGTGCTCACAGCTTCAGGCACGGAGATCCTTCCACCAAATGGGTGTTTGGCACCCAAATATGCCCTTGGATGCCAGCCCAAATCTGTTTTGAAACTTAGTGCTGGCCTCCCAGCATCATGGAGGTACTTCCAGAAATCTCACCCGCACTGGGTAAAATTAATTTGGAGGTGCCTTCCAGGAAAGTGCTTGGAAAAGATATTGTGAATGATGCTGGAGAAGGGAGCAGCAGCAGGGATACAAGTGCACATGGAAAGTGACCACTTCTGCCAGGTCCCTCTGCATCCCACAGAGCACTCTCGGCCATACGGGCAAGTAGCTGCTGCCTGCGTGGTGGTATTTACAGGTGGTTCATCCTTTATACACAGGCTAAAATGCAAAGAAACACCCAGATCCAGTCCAGTATCTTGGAATATTACAAGGAACTGCTCTGGAGCAGTATTTCTATATTGAATTTCTTATCAAAGTTATTACATTTGGAATATTAGAGAGTATGACTAATTACTTCCCCTCCAGAGAAGCTATTACTCGAGAAGGACCATTAGTTTCCTGCTCAGTGCAGATGCTCAATCATGGAATGGGAGAAGGATATTTTGTGGTTTCAAATTTCCTCCATGGCTTTCAGGATGTTACCTGCAATTAGACTTTGCGTGGGAAATTCCATTTAACAAACCCCATAAAGAAAATGTCCTCAAGCTGAACAACGCTAGAACTTGGAAGAGGCAGTCAAGAGCTCCTGGAGATGTTCCAGGTCACTGGTTTTAACTGAGCTCTGCAGATTGGAACCAGTCCCACTGGTGATGGAAACCACGGTGCTTTCCCAAGGAGGGCTCTCCTGGCTGTGCTGAAGCCTCTCACGGGCTGGAGCTGTTACCCAGCCTTGTAACTCAAGACTCTCAGTAACCAAGAGAAACAAGCCTGAAAGAAGTTGTAGGAGAAGGGAATAGAGGTGACCTGGCCCCTGATGAGCAACAGCTGTGTTAATTACCCAATACATCCTCACCATTGATTAGTCACAGCTGCATCCGATAAAGATAAGTGATAAAGGGAGTGTGTTGGCTGGTGAGGGAGAATCATGAAGGAGAAGGAGCCTTGAGGAAGAGGGAAGGAGAGGGTCATGAAGAAGGAGGATCCTGAGGAGAGACGACCACTGCTGTGAGGTCAGTCTGGGTGTGCAATCAGAGCCTGTTGTCGGAACCTGCAGTCACAGTCTAGCTGGGTAAAAGCTGCATTCAGAGTCTGCAAACCCATACCTGCAGTCAGAGTTGAGCAGGAAATAACCAGCAGTCAGAGGCTGCAAGGGAAACCTCCAGCAGGAGCTTGCTGTGGCCAGAGTCAGTGAATGGTTGGGGTCAGGATGGCTGAGCTGTAAAGGGGAATAAACCAGGACCCTTTTCATACTGTAGTAAACAAGAATTCTGTGTCTTAGCTAATTTCTACCCTCTAACAAGAGAGCTGCTACAACAGCAAGCCATCTAACCCAAAATTGAATGGAAAAATCTATCAGAGAAATGAATCCCACAGATCTGTGACTTTATGGGGCTTTTCTTCTTCCTTTTTCTCAGCTGCTGGGTTGGTTTCTAGTTTATGCGTCTACTTTATTTTTCTTTTATGTTGGCCCTTTAACCACCTTCTTTTAGCTGTTCTTTATGGCAGATTTTAAGCTTGTTTTCTGTCTAAGTAACCAATTTCATTCTTGTGGTGTCATAGCATCTTTCACTGAGGAATTAGATGTGGCTGTTGAGAATTAAAACTCTAAATATCCTTCCCTTGAGACCTATAACTTGGAATGGAGTGAATCGTTACTCAGTTGAAAAATTTCTCTTCAGGGAGAGTTCAGGTAAGGACAAGAAAAATCCTCTGAACTTGAGCATTTCTCACATCAGCAAGTAAATTAATCACCTAATCTTGCCAGATCTTGCTGATGAAGGAAGACATTACTGAAGAACTGAGAAACTCATAATCCATAATATCTTAATCCTCACAGTTTGTAAGAGAAGTAGAAAGTTACTGGTTTTTTCCTTTTAACTTCCCAGAGCCTGAGTGATGTGGTTTGGGCCTCTTAGATATCTGGCATTTAAATTTAGGATCGCTTAAGCTTAAGGTGAAGGTCATTCCCGCTGCTCTATTCTTCTTTGTGAGATAAGACATTTGAAGCTAAAGTATTACCTAGTAAGCATGGCTGTGGAAAAAGGGAAAAAAAAGGGGGGAAAAAAAAGTTGTTTCCATGACATTTTAGAGCTGAGTAATTACAGAGGAGGAGAGAAGAAACTAGGGGAATGCAGACTTTATTGCTGGATTTTTCTCCTTAATCTCAAGAGCCAACAGCCCCTTCTGGACCTCCTGGTTCTGATGCACGATGTGTTGATTAGAAGAAGGTTCCAGCCTCATTGTTTTGGGACAGGAAGCAGGATAGGATGACTCCCCAGCCTGCCCCAGTGCAAATCTAACCCCAGGCCGGCTCTGCTGGGTCACTCTGGGTGTGAAATGCAGTACTTTGCATCTGTTAACTGCTAGCAAGTCCTTGCTAGCAAGTGGTTTGTGTACACACAGATTTAACCCCACACAAATATAGAGCGATGTGGGAGGGAGCTGTCAGCTGCAAAGGAAGGGAGGATTCAGGGGCTTGGTGGCACTGGTGGCAGTCAAGCTAAAGAGCAGATCTGCATTTTCCCCTGCCCTGACATACAACCCTTTCTGAACCCTGCCTCCAGAGGATGATTTTTGCTTCATCACTGGCAGAAATAAGAAGGCTTCAAAAAATGAGAAAATGAAAAGGGAAAATGCCTGTCAAGCTTGTGCATTACTAGGGATGAACTAGAAGATGCTCCATAGGAAAACCACCTCAGGTAATAGAATTTGGGTGGCTTCAGCTAAGGGTATGGGGGACTGTGGAAGCTCAGACTCAGTAAAACATAATAATAATAGTAATTAGGGATTTTCACAGATTAGGCTGTCCTGTATTTGTAAAACTGGAGGTTTTTCTACCTAGTACAACAGTCAAACAAGGAAGGAAGACCCTGATCCTGCAGGTCAGCCAGTGTCACCCCAGGGAGCAGAGAGGGAGGGTCAGCAGCTGAGATGTACCCTGTGGGATTTGGTGTCCCCTAATTTATGGCAGGTCACTGTGCTGGAAGAGGTGTCCCCCCGGGCTGTGGCACACAGCCCCCAGGGAATCTGATGGCAGAAGCGATGGTTGAATGAGCCCTGGGTTAAGAGTTGCATGTGTACAGACTGCAGTGCATTCAGACCCTGAGAAACAGCCACTGCACCCTTGACAGATTTTATATCTACTCAAATTCAAGGACCAGGTCAGGTCACCCTTGATCAGTTTTGATTGAAGTATCATCCAAGTAAAAATTGCTTTTCATGGGTCAGGAGATCCTCTTCAGAATCCAACTCCCTGCTTGAAATGTGAGTGTCTGATTTATTTATAAGTGTCCTGGAAACTCAAGAGGTTATGACAGAGCTAAGGGGAGAGCCCCTCAGCTGACCTCTGCCCTTGCAAAGCCATCACAGACAAAATTGACATTGGCTCACGGGAGCTGTACATTAGTGAAATTTAACGTCAGTTCAGGTTTCATCACGTCATGCCATAAAAAATCATTAAGTTACTTGGATCAAAAAAAAAAAAAAAATAAAAACAAATGGTAGCAGAAAACCATTCAGACACAAGCCATCTGGGAGGGAGAGAACATACCACAGGTATTGGTTGCTTTAAATCTCACAAACAGCTTCACTTTTCTATTTCTGCAGTTGTTGTCTCTGCACTTTGCTCTTTTTGGAATAGCAATTACAGCATGTCTAGTAAGAATTCATGACAGCTTAGGACCTTACTTTAAAGGTAGTAGGGTTGTTTTGGGTTTTTTTGTTGTTGTTGAGGAGGCAAGAAAAAGACATTAATGCAACTTCAGATCTCTGCCAACTCCCAGAAGAGATCCAAGCTATTAACATAGACACGTGCACAAGACACGATACACTGGTCTGAAGCTGTTGTTGTCAGAAGGGCTTGCAGTGATGCCTGTAGCTGTCTAACACTCTCCATCCCTCAGCATTTCTCTTGTAACAAGTCTACTGTTCCAGCAGAAATTTCAATTCCAAGTGGTTCCTGCAGGTTGTTGGGTCACTTCGGAGGAGTAAGGAGGTGGAAAAGGGCTCAGCAGGGTTAGTCTGGTGGCTCCCAAAAAGCAAAGATCCCCACAAGTGAGGGTGTATTAAAGTCAGAGCCCTGACTTTATTCCTGGTGGGCAGTGCTGGTGTTTCTGCAGGGTGAGGCATCCAGAGACAGCCCTGAGTCATCCCCCAGCCAGGCTTGGCTGAGGCACACACCTCTGAGACAGCTGGCAGACAAACCCTGGGCACCTCTGCTCTGCTCTGAGCTTGCTTTTGAGTGCAGGCACTGTGCACCAACTGTGGTTTGGGTACCTGCCCCTCCAGGCACTGGGTGTCTGGGCATGAACAGCCTGCTTACCCCCCTTGGCCGTGTGGCAGGAAATCTCCCAGCTTAGCCTTGTCCCCAGGCCGATGCACTGCCCAAGGAGAGTCAGTGCTGTGGCAGAAGGCACCAGATGCAATGAAACCCCTGACATGAATGCTTTGTTTCCTACCTGGACGCCAGAAGTTGAGTATTCTGTTGAAAAATTAAATGCCTGGGAGTCAGAAGGGCAGTCAGAGCTGGGGAGCAGGGGAGGGAGGGGTAAGGTTTGCATCTTGCCCCAGGAATATTGCATTATTTGCTCATCTCAGGTCTGTGGTTGTTTTGCGTTGCTCCCTTGACTGAACTTCTGAGTAGGAAAGTGCAAAATCTTACAATGAAGCTAAAGGGGGGTTTAATTGCTTTTCGTTTCCCCTTCTTTATGTAATTTCAAGGCTGGACTGTTTTAACATGCCCTGGAAGCTCCAAGCCCTTACTCTCAGCTTTATTTTTACAGTTTGAAGTCACACCTGTGAAAAATCAGATGCTTTTTATGTATTGAGATGTACAACTGTAAGTCCCAGGAAGAGATTGGTGTTCCCTAAACACAAGTTTTTGGGATTCTGAACAGACTGTAACCCTGCAGATGGGGCCAGGCTAGTTTTAGTTATCGGTACAGGCATTTCTTCCATCGGAGGAGCTGAAAGTTGTACAATGAGCTGGCTGAGTGTACCCTCTGACTTCAAGGTTGAGATGTAATTTCACATAGCCTGTGAAATGTGGTCCCTGCAGAGCAGAGCACAGAGCAACCCTGCAGGAGGGCTTGTGGTACAGAACAAGCAAAGATTGTGTTCATATCCTCTGGAAAAAATCCAGGTGAATCTGCAGGAACAGAACAGGCAGAATAAATCCCTTTTCTGGCTCCATCTCAGCAGAATTACGTCAGTGTTTCATAAACTGACAGAATTCCTATTTGACCAGGGCACTGAGTCCCAGATCTCACTGCTTGCCATATCATCCTGCTAATTGAGCAATCCCTACTCCAGACCAACACTGCAGAGCCTGGAAAGTCTTGGGAGCCTCTGAAAATAGCCTCAACAATTAGGAAAGTAGCAATGCTCAATTAAATTGCCTGTGTGTTTAAAAACTGTAGGGAACCAAGCCAAGATAATCCCCTTCCCCAGAAAAGCAGCTTTGGGTGGGATTCCTCATTTCTAAGAGCCAACTTCATTTTCACATCACCCACAACAGATTGTTTTAGGAAATGAGTCTTTCCCTACCATTTATCCATCTTGTTCATCACTCCATTTTCTCACTGTCCCAGCATTTCTGACTTTGCCTCCTCTGTCTTCCATGAGGGAGTTTTTCCACCCTGTTTTCTGGCAATGGTGCTGATTTCTGAAAATACCTATCTCCATAACCTCAGATAGCAAATTTCCTGGGATAATGTCTCCCCATCCTTTTGAGGAGCTGCTTATGCAATCACTGACAGCAGAGTTGCTATTTCAGTGAGTTCCCCACAACCTGCGCTCACATTCCACCAGCCCCCCTTAACTGCAGCCTCACCCACAGCTCAGCAGGGACTATCTGCAATGCCTAAAAACAAAGCTCTGCCAATCCAAATTTTCCAGCTGCCCTATGAGGGATGTAGGACTCGCAGAAACCTTCCTTTGAGAGGTGGGTGTCTTCTTTGCTGATAATAGATTTTTCAGAGCAGAAACTTAGTGAGACAATTTTGACCTGAAACTGTCAGTGAAAGATCCAGTGTAACTTCTATTGGATATGTTATCAGGAACAGCAGTAATTTATTAAGGCAAGAGCCTGCATTCCACATGAAGGGAAGAGAAAATTACCTGTATCTCTGTGTGATAAAAATCCATTCTTCTCTTCCAAGAAAGCAGGTGCAGTGACTTCACGGGGGATCACTTTCTGCCTTCCCAAACCTCTGCAGCTCTCCAGCTGGTGAGCCATGAGTAGGCTTACAGGAAAAGGGGGAGAGGGGGGATATTGTCATTTCTTGTAATTACCATCTGCAGTTGGGCCATTTTACAATTATCCTGGATGTTATCCCATAGAGTGTAGCAGGGCTGTTAATTTTTTTGGTTTTTTGGGTGTTTTTTCCCCATTCTTTTAAAGATGCTGGTGACTTGGGTGTGGAGAAAGGGGTACCTGGACAGGCTCATATTTTCTGAGCCCACTGGTGCATTTCAGCATAGAAATGGCTGCAAGGATTGCCCATTTTCCACACGTTTTCATTTGGACAGGCTGTGGATTTCTCAGTGTTTTTTCCTCTGTCTGACATTGGGGTATCACCTGTGTCATCTTTGCCATCTTTTGTCATCATCTTTGTGTCCCTCCATTACATGGTGTCTCTTACTCGATCTCCATGTGTCCAGTGAATATTTTAGGCAGTAGAGAGCAGGGAAGCTTTGTGAAATTCCCAGCTACCTCCCAAGAAGAAAGTTTTCCTCTTTCCTGTGTGCTTCTGGAGTGGGTCTTGCCCCTGCCTGGAGGAGTGCTGGATGTGCACTGGCCCCTTCTCAACAGGCTGAGCTTTCACGTCACAGGTGGCTAAACAAGCACATTTCTCTTATCTGTATCTCAGCCAGGCTGCTTGTCACCACAGCCCAGGATCCTCACGAACCCCAGGCAGCTGCAAATCCCTCTTTTGATTGTCAGGAAGACACAGCAAAACTCTCCTGTGAGATGGTTTGAGAGTCAGCCCTGTCCTTCCCTGTAACAGTAAACAAACAGCTGGAGAATCAAGGAACTGCTGCTGCAGGGATGGAGGGAATCCCAGCCCTATCTGCCTGCACCCAGAGCTGTGCTGCTTTCCCACATGGAGCAGCCAGCAGTGACAGGATCCATGTAAAGCCAGCAGTGAAGGAGGGCTAGAGGTGGCTCACACACAGCTTCACTGTGTCAGAAGAGTCTTGCAGCTCCTGTCCTTCAAAGGCAGAAATTCATCCAATCTCGTCATTCCATTTAAAGGGAGAGAATTGTGCAAACAAGAGGCAGGGTGCCCCCTTTATTTCCCCCTCTATCACTGAAGTAGCAATTACTCTTCTCTTCAAACTGCCAAGAGCCTGCACTGAGAGGGACCCAGACATAAACAGTGCTGCGCAGAGGGGGAAACAACCTGAAAGGGAAACATCCACAGGTCATGTTTGCCTTCTAATGGGAGCAGCTCTAGTGCCTGTTGACTGTGCCAGATGTGATGCATGTGAGCACAGTGCCATTTTTGAGTAATATTTGTTCCTGAATGAACATTTGTGTATCAGTCGGCTCCTTTGGAAAGTTTATTCTAGTGGATACACCAGTAATGTGTTTCAAGCACATTTCCTCCTCTTAACTAGAGGACAAATATTTTAAGGGAACATGACCAGTTTCTCATTCTTTCTTTCATGGGAATTGCTATTTCCCACACATGCAGACTACTTTGTAGTCATGTAGAAACTCATTTTCTTGCTATTTTGAGAACTTGATGAGGTGCAGGAAGGGGAATTCTTTGCCCCAGCTGAAAAGATACTCATCAGATTACATGAGTGGCACAAAGCATCGTATGAGAGAACTGAGGGACTCAAAGGGAAGGGCAATACAGACAGTAAAGTGCCTGTGTGTCACGAGGACAAAACTTAGGGATGTAAGACAGTAAACTTAGTATATAGGACAGTAAAACTTAGGGCTGTAAAGCCAGTCGTACATGCAGAAGACCAGGGCTCCTGCACACAGAGAATACAGCAGCAACTCGGTGCTATCATCTGTTTAACACCGTTTTATTTGACAAAAAAGCTGGGATTTTGTGTGCAAGATGCTGCATGTGCTCTTTGCTGTTGAATGTGGCAGATGACAGACCCCTCTGGGGCTGCTGGAGTTTGTTGATTTGCCTCCTAAACGCCGTGGAAACAAAATCCAGCAGTTCACCATCAGGATTCACAGGACATTCAAAGTTGTGGTCTATAAACTATACAACTAAGTGTTCAAGGTCTGCTGGATTTGATTTATGGCTTATAAACGTGATTCTGCTGACCTAAATACTATTTATTTGTAGCCTGCCTTCTATGAGAATGGTTAGAAATAGGAAGCCAAGTTTGATCCCGCTTTTTTGAGTCAGCTAAAAGGGACACACACTGTTCTCCAGTTAAGAGAAGCCCTTTTCCTCCTACCTCCCTAATGCTTGGAAAAAAGGCAGGGAAAGTCAGTGTCCCGGGAGAATCACCCATTGCTCAGCCCCTTCCTGCCTCAGGGATAGGAGAGAGTCGGGCAGCTGCAAACTGGCCCCTCTGTGAGACCCTGACTGTGACTGACCGTGAATGAACGCCCCCAAAACCTGTGCCCCACTTTTAACCACGGCCTGCACTAAATAAATATATAAATAGCTCTCTCCTGCACAACTGTAGTCAAATCCTGAGACTGATTTGGGCAAACCAGTGGGATTTGAGGCTTCTGTTAAAAGAAGGGTGCTTATCTGTTCTCAGTGCCTTTCGAGTGCTGGTGGCTGAAAGGTCTGAGGAGGATTTTGTATTTATTGCTTTATTGCTGAATCAGGCTGTTGGAAATTAACTTCCCACCTGCAGAGCCGTGGCTTTCACAGGCTCCTAAGCAAGCTGGATTCCTCTGCACAGTGAAGGTGCAGCTCTTCCCTAGGCCATGACTTTTATTGAGCTCAAATTCATTCCAGGGAGGTCTGAATCAATTACCATTACTTCAGAAGAAATAAGCACAGGCTTATTTCAAAAGGGTTTTTGCTTTTAAAAAAACCAACATAGCAAAGAAGTGGTTTGCTGGTTAATCTGTCTGTGTGAGCTGGGGTTATGCCTAGGAGCCTAATTACAATTTTCCCCGGTCTCTGTTGAAGTTTGTAAGGAGGATCCTGTTTAGCACCATCCAAATGGCAGTGCCCTTCAGCTGGATAAGAACTGTGAAATGTAAAAGCTGCACAGGAGCCACCAACACACTGAGCTGCACAAAGTGGGCAGTGTCAGCCCAGGCAGGTAAAATGCAGCATGTCTGCACAGGTGATACCGAGGGGAAAGTGATCTGTGAAGAAGGTCTGTATGTAAAAGTTGCTGATGCATAGCTAATGCTCTGTTTGGGGAAATGTGGGGCTGGCAGGCTCTGCTCTGCTCTCCTCGGGTGATCTGCCTGCAGGCAGTGAAGCAGAAATGTGTTTGGCCAGGAACAGAAGGCTGTGTATGCAGGCAAAACCACCGGGTGTCCAAAAAAATGCTTCATGTAATAGGGTCTGCTGACTGAACACAAAGTCAGATATTGTTAAAAGCAAAATTACTAAAGTGGGGAACAGAATACACCGTTATTTAATTTTTTTTTTCTTCTGGGTGCAGCACAATGAGTGAAAATATAGCTGATGAGTGCCCTTTCTGTCATTATTGGTGGTGTTCTTCCTTTTATGTGTGGATGAGATCTCTATATTTCACCCTAACAACTCTCCAGGGCATTGATCTGCTGCTCTTAAGCCAGTCCTTCCTACAATTAAGTCTGCACAGTGAATCTGTGGCTGCAAGTACCAAACACTGAGGAGCTTTTAGCTGACCCAGCCTATCAAACTGTAGTATTCACCTATTTGAGAAGAGAGAATCAGGAAATGGCAAAGAAAAAGGTGTCTGTAAGCAGAAGAAAAATAGCAAAAAAAGGAAGAATTGTGTGATGGCCATAATGGGGTACCTACACCTTACCCAGGTCATTGTTTGCCAACAATTCCCCCATCACCTGTACTCACCAGGCTCCTCTGTTAATAGGCTCTGACTTCCATGAGCCACAGCCACCTAATTACATCCAGGAATGGGACTTACATCCCACTCTTCTCATCAGTGTTTCTTACTCAGTAGCTGCCATTGCTGCTGCCTTCTGTGGTTTTCCCTGTACATTCAATAAAGAGCTCCAACACCTTCACCAGGGCTAGGAAAATTAGCAGGCACTGGAAATTAGGTATTTCAGCAGCTGCCTCTCTTGTGGATCCACTCCTGAATGTATCCATGGACAATCTTTCATATTAAATGTATAGGAATCTCTGGCCAAACAGTCTTCAGCCTAATGCAAGGGAAACTGCAGGACTGACTTCAGGAGGAAAAGAAAAAAGGAAAGGGAAGGCAAGACAAGGTCCCCTTGAGCAAGCAGTATCGATGATATTTATACTGACCAATATCTAATGTGACTTGTCAGCAGTGGAAATCTGTCCTCAGTCAGGGCTCTGGTGGTTTGTGGGCAAATCTTTCCTGGCTCTGCTTTCTTTCCTGGGTCAACACTACTGGAAGGAGAAGCACATGCCATTTGCAAGCGTGTGGGAAAACATAATACACAGATAAAAATACAACAGCCTTTTGGTTAGGAGCTCAAGTTGCTCTGTCACCTAAAATTACACTAATATGAAATTTATGTCAAAAAAATGTCACACTGTCAAAATAAAAACCTAAAGGGTTTATTGTTTCTGTTGAAATTTCACTCTGAGGAAATGGAAGAAAAAGATTTTTTTTTCTTATTACCATCACAATATGTTATTTTAGCTAAGAACAAAGAGTTTGGATATTTTTAACATTTGTTTGATGGAAAATTTCAGTTGGGCCGTGCTGTGGCAACGTCCCAGTGGTGTTTGTGAAAATGTTGGAGGTGGTCCTACCCTGGGGCACGTCTACAAAGAGAACAACTGTGTCACTGAAGCAGCCTTTCCTTCACACCTGTATTTAGTATTTATCACAGTGGAGGTCATGGCAGGGCTGGCCCATTTTGTGTGATTATTTTGTTACTATCTGGGTTAAACTGAAATAGGACACAGCTCATTCTGAGGAAACTTCCCTATGGAGATACCTACGGCAGTAATGAGATGAGAACTAAGGCTAATTGTGGTATTTTGCTTCCAGAGCATGTGTAGGCAGGTCTCATTCTTAAGAAGTATTCCTACACGTCAAAAAAAAAAAAAAAAAAAGGCAAACAACATTTAGGGGTTGATCCTTCTTCCATAGAAACCAGGATCTGTTTTGTAATGGGTTTAAATTTAGAAAGACTTACGAGTTAGACAAAAATTCTTTGCTGGTTTTAGAGAGGAGACAGAGGACCTTAGAGGATCTTTAAGTCTCTGATTTTTATGTACAGATATTGCCTACGTCTGTATCGCTTCTGTTGCGGGTTGCAGCTGTTTCTGTAATATCTGTCTATAAGCTTACAAGAACATGCTCCATTTGCAGTGGTAATGAACTAATTAAGAAACTAAAATCATCCAGCTTTCTTTTAAAAGAAATCAATTTAATTTAAATTTTTAAAGTATACTACTACTCTCCAGATATTGAAATTGCACTCTTTTGTGTTCTTAATATGTTTCAACAAGATCAAGTAGCAGCAACAAAATATTCCATTTCCATGGAAATCAGTGTAGTTTTCCTTGCCTCTAATCAGACCACTTTGCTGAAAGCTAAACTGTTTATTTTTAACCTCTCAGAAGATGAAAGCTTGGCATGCCTTTTATGTCAGGAGTGTAGCTGTTCTTCTCTGCCTCATTAGGTCTTTTGGCTTCAGCCTCACCTGTGGCTGAGAGCTGGGCAGTGGGACAGATGTGCAGAAGATGCTGATGCCTCTGTGCTCCTTCCTTTCCTCTGCTGGCAGTTTCCAGCCCAGTGCAGCGGGAAACAGCATAAAAAGAGGGGGACCTGCATAGGACTTAGGGCATAGGACTGGCTCCTGTGTGGCTGCAGGCTGGCTCAGTGAGAAGCATCAGGATCTGGAGGGGGAAAGTGCAGGGGATGCTCAAAGAGCTGGGATATCTTGTGCACACGCACGAAATAAAATTGGTTGTCTTATCATTAGTCCCAAAAGCAGAGGATGGGCTCAGGATATGGGCAGTGCACCACGTAACCCATAGGACACTTTCCAATCCAGAGGCTGCAGCAGCTCCCACGTCCTGCACAGCTCAGTGTAAAAGGCAGTTTTGTAACAAATGCCACTACACATGCAGCAGAAGCAGAGAAACAGGTGGGTTTGGCCTGGAGCCCAACCTGCTGTCCGGCAGTCTGGGTCTGAGTCAAGCGGTGGTACTTATACACCGTGCTTGGTGATGAAGGTTCAGAGGCTCTGTAACCTCCTGTGCAGGTGCCACCCACTTCTGGCCTCACAACCAGCTCTGATCAGAGAGATTCCTGTGTGTCCTCCCTGGCTCTGGGAGAAAAATGGCATCAACAGGAAAGCACATTTCAAGAATGCACACTCCAACATCGTGAAAGTTCTCACTGTACCATACTTGTAGGCAGGCCACTTTTTTTTCCACAAAACAAGCTGCTGACTTAGAGCTTTGTACTAAACCAGAAGCTATTACAGCAAATTGTCTTAGGTGGGTTTGTTTATTTTCTGGAGAAGCCCAGTTGCTGTAACCAAGCTGATAGTTATTTGCACTGATTGAAGAGCACAGCAGATCCCATCAATGCATGTGTGTTGGGAGGGGTGCAGCTCGGTATTTGGATGTAAAGATGCTTTTTCAGTTCAGAGATACTTACATTTAGGGTTGCCATCTCCTCCGTGCAGACTCAGCACTGCACCAAGGCACTTTTGTGGTGACTGATGTAGGAAGGAGCTAATGCAGAAAACAGAATTCAGGTGGGGAAAGGAGCCCACAGGTGAGAGGAACAGCCAGAGGGAAGTGACTAGCAGGTGATGGCATAAATAGGGTGCACGGCAAGGGAGCAGGAGGGCAGGAAAGTTAACAGGAATTTCCAATGTCCCTCCCTTTTCCTGTCTATTCTCCCCACCAAGGTCTCCTCCTTGTTACAGGTGTGTTATCTCAGTGCCTGTGAGCAGGGCAGCAGTGCCTGGCTGCCATGTGTTGGGAGGTAGTTCTGCTGTTTCAGGTTTCCTGGCAGCATTCTGAAGATGGTGGCATTTGCCACGTTCTCCAGGCTGAGCCTGTGATCTTCCCAGTCAACAAAACATCCCCCATGGATCTCACAAAGATCGCGTGTATTGATCTGGTAAGACCGATTTATTGGTTTGGGTGATTTTCTTCTTCTTTCTTGACCTCAATAGAGTTTAACTTATTGATGTATCTGCTTGGCCTGGATTTTGTTGAAGGTTGTGTACCTGAGCACAGTTTAAAATCAGCTGCAGTGCTTTTGCTTTCCTTGTCTCACGTTCTCACTGGCCTGACAGTGCCAAAGCCATGGCAGGGATCAGGGACAACACGGGCCTGAACCCCCAAGGGCAGGAGCAGATAATCAGCTCATCAACACAAAGGCCTGTGCAGATCCCCCTAATTACTCTCTGGCTTGCACAGCAAAGATGCAGAGAGGTTATTTACCTCTGCTGATGACATACAGGAGGGAACAATCTCCTGCTTCCTCTTTAATAGCTCGATGCTCTGCACAAACAGCAACCAGCAGTAAAATTGTCTCCTTGCCGGTAAGGTCAGTAGCTACAGCTCCCAACCCACAGGGGGAGAGCGTGCAGGAAAATACCATTTTTGTGAGGTCACTCTTCACCCTGGAAGTGGCATTGAACTGCCTGCAAGGGGTGTCTGCCAGGTAGGGAGGGAGAGAGGCTCTCTCATGATGCCAAAAATGTACTCCAGCCTTTTCATCGGGTATTTAAGTAACGCCAGAGCTGAACTGGGGAGACAGCAAGGGGATAATCAGAATGACCTGATATGAAATAATCTCCTGTGCTTTACTTGAGGGGTTTGTTTGGGGTTTTTTTGTTAGCATTCAGATAAGGCTTTAATTAAGGTTTTCATTTGTTACCTATTGATCTTTGATATTTACACATGGTCCTTTTTTTTTTGATTGATTTGATCTTGCCAGATAGGAATTAAATACACAATTAGTCTTAAGTTAGCTGAAACTGAATAGTTCGGTTAATGAATGATTTGCTGACAATACTCATTGCTCAGGTTGCTGATAGACTCCAGGAACCACCACAAGACAAACTGATATATTATAACAGGTGTCTGAAACTGGCAGATGGTGAGGGAGAAGAAGCAGATAAGCAGGCTCAGGGAATTCCAGAAAAAGTTAACCTTTTTCCTTTCTGGGCCACACAGGCCTCGCCTGAGGCATCATTGCTAGAAAAATGAGGCCACTGTAAGATTTGTTGGCTCAGTGCAGCATTTGTTTAGTGCCAGCCATAAAAGATAGGTGTGTGAGCATGTGCAGCCTGCAGAGTTTAATTGCCTCTGAGCCAGGGCTCTGGTGCCCACGCGGGGAAGCACTTCCCCAGGTGTGTTTAGTGGTGTCTTTCCCGATACACAGCACAGGGAGGATGCAGCAGGAGCAGGACTGCAGCACTCAGAGCTGTGTGTGCGAGGAAAGGGCCAGCCGAGCACAGCCCTGCTTCTCGTGTTACCCCTACGCAAAACATCTCCTGGGAACATCATTTCTGGTGACTCCATCCTGTGGAGCAACAGCAAAACAAGCACCTACGTGCTTGCCAGAAGGTGCAAGTCAGCCAGGACCAGGAGGAAAAAGGGGTGAGGGGATATGTGTGTGTGACAAGGAGACAAAAGTTTCAGTTGTTTCAGTCCCAGGTGATTTCTCTTTATAAAGAAAAAAAAAAAAATCACAACTTCTATTCTCTTTTTCCTGTCTGTTTTCCCTAGAGAGAGTTATCTTTTCTCTAGCAGTTTTCCTCCTTTACAGGCCCACTTTTTTTT
The DNA here is from genome assembly GCF_029207755.1 of Chamaea fasciata. Lineage (NCBI taxonomy): Eukaryota > Metazoa > Chordata > Aves > Passeriformes > Sylviidae > Chamaea > Chamaea fasciata. The sequence continues at coordinate 5,959,145 of NW_027094088.1, read as the reverse complement.
TTTTCTTTTTGGCCCTGCAAGAAGAGGAAGAAAAGAAAGTATGCCAGAGGAAATGAAGGAGAAATGGATAAGCACAACGTGAAAAAGCATTTAATTTCTTTATCACTACCTAAAAAGCAGTAAATGGTTTTGAAGTAACTTTTATGATACAGAAGTCATTCAAAGTATTTTTTTTTAATGTCTGCCAGGTCAAGCAATTGTTTATGTGTCTCTCATGCAAGTGAATGAGTGACAGTGACATGGTAAAAACTGGCTGACTCCATAATTTAAAAAAATTTTAGTCACATCACTTTTTGCTTTTGTACAGCTTCTTGCTTTCTCGCTGTGATGCTGAAGACCAGCTTTATTGCTGCCATGTGCACTTTGGGTGCAGAAGTGTGCCGCTAGATTAGAGGGGATTAGATTGGCTGGGGTTCTGAGCAACCTGGTCTGGTGGAAGGTGTCCCTGCCCCTGGCAGGGAGGTTGGAACAAGAAGAGCTTTAAGCTCCCTTCCAACCGAACAAATTCTGTCATTCTATGATTAAAGCATTTGGCCCTGAACACTGAGCCAGGGAGCAGCAGGGGCTGCCTAACCCCACGAGGACACAGCACCTGTTGATGGAGGCAGCCAAACCATCACCCAGCATCCTTGCCCTGCAAGGAGAAAAAAAAAAAAACAAAACAGAAACAGGCTGGGATTTATTGTAGTTTGAGGTTGTTTTTCTTTTTTTTTTTTTTCTCTCCAGAAGACTGGTGAGGATGGAGGAAGGGAGCAGGTGGGGATGCCAGGGGTGAGCTTCATCTGCCACAGGATGGAGAAGTTGGGACCATGCCCAAGGGGAAAGTGAAGCTCAGCCAGGAGGGCTTCTGAGGATACCTTTCCGCAAATGGGAAGGCACATCATTCCGATGAGAGAAAGGACCTGGTTTAAGGGCTAAAATGAAAAGCTGTGTGTTGCTGAAAATGCAGAGTCTCAATTTTCCTGTGACATGCAGGATTCATTTCTGGGCCTTGCAGTTCATGAGATAATGGACTGTGGAACTGTTCCTCATCGCTGTGACTAACAGCCCCTTTTTGGCACACATCCTGGAACTCAAAGCAGTGTAATTTTTATTTCTGGATATCACAACTAATTATTCTATTACAACTAGCTGTAATGTTACAACTAACATTATTCATCTAGGCCCTGGTTATCCTTTCCCTTTTATAAATCCTACTTCTGCACAGATTAAATTTTGAGGCTATTAACGCTTTGATTACGGTCTAGTCATATTAAATTATCCCTTGGTAGTAAGGTTGTCCTGTCAACCACTATGATACCCACAATTAATTGAAGAGATAACTGGTGGTTTGATGCAAAAGCTGAGCTGGAGCAGGGTAGGAACCCCCAGGGAGTCTGGTGCAGGCTCAGGTGGGCCCTCCCTCCTTCCTTGCAATGAGGCTAGAGACAAAATGGAGTTAGGCTATAAATGGGAGCAGGATTTAGGCTTGTAACAAAGGGGGGTGGCTGCATGCTGAAGCATAATTAGTTTATTACGTCCTCCTGGGTGACACGAGAGAGAAATATGAAAAATAGGGAATTGAGTTACTACTTTCTGCTTAAAATTAGGTCCCCATCCTTAGGTGTTCAAAGGGCCTTGAGGGGAAACATCACAGCTCCAGGGAACAAAAATCATGGTGTTTGAGACTTCAGCCCCGGTGTACAATACCACCCATGCCTGGGGCCTTTCAGGTTGCTGTTTACCAGGGTATTTCAGGATCCCTGAGGGGGTGTATGCCACAGAGACTCCTATTACCAGCAGAAGGACTTTGGGGTAATTTCCAAACAGACATCATCCCTGCATTGAACAGCCCCAGGGGAGCAGTTCCATGGATAATTGTCTTTTAGGCAGCTATTGCCTATGGCTGGGAGCCGCCGTGGAAGCACTGCTCACCCCAGGCCTGCCTTGTTTATCGCCCAACGCTGGAATAGACAACGAGCTACGATTTTCCTTTCCATAATTATTGATAGAGTGGCTGGTAAATGCTTCCTTGCCTTCTCAGCAGACTCAAAGGTTAGCTTGTTAACGAGAAGGTTTTCAGATACTCACCACCCGTGTTCCCTTCGGGGGCGAGCGGGGTGTCTTTTAATGGCTGTTTGATGCTGTTCACATGGGCAGGCAGCATGATAACAAGGCAAATGATTGTCTGCTTTGCTGATCAGAGCCTGTAATAACCGCTCACTTGGTGCTGCACATTCAATTTTGACAAACCAAAAGGCACTTACCATTTGGGCTGATGCTATTTTTTACCCCTGACACGCACCAGTTGGGCATGGGGTTGTTGCGTCTAATTGCAAATGATCTTTGATGATTTTTTTTTTTCCTCATATCTCCAGAGGCATAACTTTAGGAGTGCCAGCAGCAGGCAATACAATTTCAAAACATTTGGGAATGCCAATTAAGGCTTATTTATGTGATGATTGAGTTGCCTGAGAGCTCGGTGCCCACCAGAATGCACTGTGGCCTTAGACAAAGGGAGTTTTCTTGCCTGACTACATCTGATGAAGAGGGATACTTGCATGATGATGGGTTCTTTTCTCTGTAGTTGAACAACTCAGTTCAATTGTTTGCACCTGCAAAAAGAAGTCCATCACTGCATGGAAGCTGGTGCATCGTCACGTGGGGTTTGTCTATACTAGTTTTTGTTACTGCACGTAGAATACAAAAAGAAATTACAAGTTGCTCTAGAAGAAGAAACTTTTTTTTTTCACTGATCTCCAATAGTAAACTTGGGTTTATAGTAAATGTAGTAAATACAGGTTTATGGGTAAATAGTAAACTCAAATCTCTTCTGAATTATCGGTTAGTCCCACTAAACCAACTGGGCAAAATTGTTTTCTGATGTGGGTGTGATTTTCATTTGGCTCATTACGTTTTTACTATTTGAGCACAGGTGGAATTTTATTTGATGTCTACTTAAGGCTGTGTTTCCAACACTAAATATCCCTGTATTTTGGAGATAGGCTCTGCTGTTCTGACCAGGCATCTCCCAGCCCTCGAGCAAGGCAGGAATGCATTGCAGACCTTTCCAAATTACTCAGTTCTTGCGGGTGGCTGGAGGATGGTTTCTGCAGCAGACACGGTGGGATTTTCCTGCATGGTGGGCCTGGAGCTCACAAGCTCATCAGCTTCTTCTCTCCTACTCTTGTTAGGTGTCACTCTTTCCAGAAATATTCCTGAATCCAGGTTAACTGGGAGCAGTTTCCCTCTCATGCACAGCAAGCCTTTGCTCTCAGAGCCCAGAAGAGCCGTTGGCCGCATTGCGCAAATCCAAGCGCGACTTTGGTCGCAAGGGACTCAGGCTGATGTATGTGAAGCTCACACATTCTATAAATAAGCAGAGTGCATATGTTAGGGCACAGAAATAGGAGAACAATGTCAGAAGACATTTACTGCTTGCTTGAGGAGCAGTCAGTTGAGATGAAAGCTTTGTGGCCAGACTTTCCCAAAGAGCTCGCTCGCATGACCAAGGTCGACTCTCATTTAGCCACTAAAATTAGCAGTGGAGCTTCTAGGCCAGCTGACTCTTTTGGGTGCTGAACAACTTTGACAGCCTGGCCAGAGACTTCCCAGAAAATGCTGCTGAGTGCTTAAAAAATTAAAAAAAAAAAAAAATCTATTGGTTATGGAGTTTCTCCAAACGGAGCAAACCTCCTCTGGAAACCCATCTCTCCCACCACCTGCTAAGGTTTTGAAAATCTACTTCTGCTTTGCACACAGGTAGGAGACACTTGGAGATGTGTGCAGGCAGAGAGATACAGATCTGCAATGCACACCCACGGCTCTAGAGCTACTTGAGCTGTGCTCAAGCTGCTGAGCACCCAAGTGACGTAGATTGTGTGAAAGTAGTCAGTGCTGTAAAACAGTCCCCAACCGTAAAACGAGCACCGTCCTCTGCTTCTCCCCGGGAATGACAGGGGTGGCATTTAAAACCAAACAAAAAACCCCACAACAAACCCAAGCCAGCAGAAAAAACAGAATAGCAAGCTTTTTCCTTTCCTCCAAAAGCTCCTGGTTTTGGTGTTGTCCTTTGTCTTCTGGTTTTAGCTTTAAAAGCTTGAAGTTTCCCCCCACTGTGAATTGGGTGAGATGTATTTTTAGAAAACAATAAGGATCTCATGAGGCTAGAGCTGCGTCTAATAGAGAAAAGACTAACTGGGAAAGGGCAAGAACCAAATGGTAATGTTTCACTTATTATGAGGAAAATTACCCATGAATAGGAAGAGGAAACAGCTGGAATTAATATTATCTCACTTACATTTTGATTCTTTGAATTCAAACAGAACAAGAAATATTTGCTAAGAAATGAGAAATTGAAATACTATTTTTGAGTTTTTTCATACAAAACTCTTTAATCCATTATGGGAAATATCCATAAAATGCTTTTCCATATGTCCTGCAGAAAGCTGGTCCTTTAGAAAATACCTAAATTATCTTTCTGTATCTGTGCCAGATACTTTAGGCTTAATGTAGAAATCACAAAATTTGTTAATACAAAGGGCAGCAAATGAAGCAGGACTTTGGGTGGAAAGGCCTCTGGAAGGCTATTGACTAAATCTGCAGCTTCATTAATCACCTATGGACAGGAGTTTTCTTTTTTCTTTTTCTTTTCCCATGAGCCAGAAGATATCTTTTTAATTAAGACAAATGAAGAAAGGGTGGTTCCACAACTCATTTTATGACAGTAATGGAAAGTCAGAACTTTATTTCAAGTGTATACTCACCATCTGTGGGGAGCTGGAGCAGAACTGAGTGATAAGGTCATGACCTTTGATCATCTCTCAGAATGAAACCTCACTGAACAACCTCTCTGGGTTAAATTCAGCCCTTGGATATGAAAGTATTTCTTATTAAAGACATGCACCTGAGAGCTAAACACAGCTACAGGAGTCCAAACAAATCTGATCAGGGTATGAAAGTGAATTTTCCCTGGTTATATGTAAGGAGTGGTATTGGATCAGTGAAGTCCCACAGAGCTCTGATAAAAATGATCTTTATGGAAACTATTAAATTTGGTTTGGCCATCTTGGGTCATTTTATTGTTATTATATCTCTGTCAGCGATCACCCAGAACAAAGTTTTCAGACTTTCCAGGAAATTAACTGAAGATCAGTTATTGTGCTGTCCTCCAAATTTATGGCTCTGCAGCTGACTACAGACCCAGACATACAGCCATAAATAATCTCTTGTGTCTTCCAGCCCATCAAATTGAAATCTGCTTCCTTGGGAAGAGGCAAAATGAAATTGGTGCATTACAAACAAATTTATTAAAAGGCGTGTTCAATCTTTTGTGAAGCATGAAGAATCATCAATGCTTAGTAGGGAATGAGATTTTTTCCTTTTTACTTTTTGTTTTATGAGTATGAATGTATCTGAAAAACTCAATAAGAGGAGCAGCATGGAATAAGTTTACCTTCTGAAAGTCAAAAGCAAAGGCCAGACCTGCAGCTGATTAATGGCTGCATAATCTATCAGTTCAGAATCAAGGAGCTGTGGGTAGAGGCTAAGTTATTTGTAAGGTAATTTAGCTTGACCTTAATGAAGGCTAAGTTCCCAAGACCATGGCAAAGTCTATCAATCTCTCTGGCTCTGGAAGCACTTGGGGAGTTTTCTTACTGTATCATCGTAAGTGTATTTGTTGTTTGTGAAATATTACAGCAGAAAAGATTTTTTTTTTATTCTTTTTAAAAAGTAAGACTACAGCAGTGGTGATAGTGCCTCTGGGATAACAAATTCTTATTATTAGAAGAGGGAAAACTGCAGCAGCAGGATATGGTGGTGGATCTCCCAGATGTAGAAAATCCTTTCACCCTCTTTAGGCTGCAGTAGGATTAATTGAGTTTCTCCCTTGGCACAAACTTTTTGTTTAGCAGATCCCCATGTGTCAGGTCTTTCTTGCAGCAGATAAGTGCAGGTGCTGTGGTGGGGTGAGAGAAAACTCCTGCTGACTACAGATAGCAGGTACCTAAGGAAGGTGACTCATCTGAAGGGTTTTGCTTGCACACACTTAGACCAAGGCGAGGATGTTTTGCTGAGTTGTGACTACCAAAGAGTAGCACATTTTCAACCTTCACCAACACAGCTTGGTACCTTCAGCAGTCCTTCAGCTGCCAAAAGTCTAGAATTTGATCAGTTGTCCCTGACCCTCCTGTTGGCTCCTGCCAAGGAGCTCCTCTCTTGGGTGCCTGTTCTGTGCAGATGTGTGCTGGAGAGGGAATGAAAGCGAAGTGCCTCCCCTGGCACCTCAGTGCTGGAGAGATCCAGGTACCTGGACTCCTCCGAGGTTTTCCATCTTTGCAACAAGTCTTATTGCTTGGATAAGCATTGGTTCCAACTCTCGGTTTCCTGACTGCAAAGTAGGTTTGGGCCTGTTTTCCTCACACAAATAAACGTGGTGATGACTAGGCATGAATGAGGCATCTTAAATTTTACATCGTTGGGTTATTTTTGAAGCATTGAAAATAACATCAGAGCAGCCCATGGCTGTGTGCACACCTGGTTCATCCCACAAATTATTTGCTCAAGAAGGGCTGATGATCTGATACAGAGTCTGTTTAAGACACTGCAAAAGGTTCAGTGGCTTCTGGTTGAAATTTGTAAATAGTCTTTGCTACTGTCCTCCAGCAAAAATATTGTCATTTTTTAAAAAGGAGAATTATCTGTGTTCTTTCACAGTAGCTCTGCCTGTTTACCCTGTTGCTTTACTTACACTGTTTTCTTACCAATAATTACTTTGTTCATATTTCCATTAAATTTCTCCAGGAATGGTCTTTTGGGGCTAGTTTTCAGTTTGCTGTTATATTCCTTTCTCACCCAGCAAATCCAGCTGCTGTATTTTTTTTTTCCCAGTGTATTATTCAGCCCCGTGCTCTTTCCCAGGTTTTCTTCCTCTTTCTCCCCCTACCTCCTCCTTCCTTACAGAGGAGTGTTCTGTGCTGTGCCTTTTTTTCATTCTCCCTTTCTGCTTTCCTCATTTCCTCATGATATCTCCCTGGAAAGAAAATAAGCAGAGAAGGAGCCACGGAAGGAGGCAGTACAGCCATACTTGCAAAAACAGGAAGGCAAAGATATGGAGTGATGGATGGTAGTTCAACATAGTGTCTGAGGTCTCCTCACCTGTTTGTTGCTCTATGATGAGCAGAACTGCCACACTCTCTCTATTTTAAAGATGGATGAAAGGGTTCAAACAGCAGAAACAGCCACTTGGATCTTTTGTGCTTCCAAAGCAAGGCTTCAAAATGTAGATCAAAGCTGTCTCTGGATGGTGCAGGCTAAATGTGGCAGCAGTGGTGAGCTCCTGGGCTTGTCCACAAGGGTACCAGAGGAATTTGGGGGCTCCTGTCCCAGAAACAGCTGGCAGACAAACAAGACTCAAAGTCAGGATTTGCATTCACTCATTTACTTCAACGAGTTGTAATTCTGTTACAGGGTTTTATGTTTTCTAATGATGTTGTTTTGAATTTTCTTTTGATAGCAGTGTCATTACTTATTCTGGAAGTATATTTCAGTTGTTTAGACACCTCAGTATTCCAGGGAGAACTCTCTTTTCAGAAAGGAAATTAATTCAGTGTTTAACTCATAGGGATATCTTCTGCAACCTGTTTTTAATGGGCAAAGCAAAGATAAATTCAATATAGTGCAAATCAAAAGAATAATGTCCAGTGTCTTCCTTCCTTCTTTTCTTGGGGCAGAGCTGCCAGGCAGCATTACAGAGAACTCTCTGGTGGGAAAAGGAGATGCAGAGAGTGCTGCCATCAGTCTTTGCCTGCACTTAGCTAAACCCGTTGACATTCACGGACTGTAATGGCAGGAAAGCTTTCCAAAGCCGTTTGACTGGAGAAATTTGAGTTATCATCATTGTCGTATCTCAGTCTGACAGGGAAAATGATTTGTCGGTCAAAACGTCTCGTAAACACAGACGTTGGATTCAATTTAATCAGAGGCAGCTCCTCGCGCGGAAAGCGGGCGGCTCGTCCCCAAAGAAGAGGGGAATGGAACAGCAGGGAATTCACTGACTCCTGGCAGCTCTGGGTCAGCAGGGAATGCATCAGAAGGAAAGCTGACTGCCTGGGGGAGAGGGAGGTTCTCCCTTGGGAGCAGCTCCCCATTCCCCATCCAGGCACAGGCCAGGCTGAGCTGGGACTGAGGTTTGTGTGCTGGGGTCAGCCAGAGACCTGCTGGGAAGAGGGAAAAGCCAGGTAGCCCTTTGATGCCTAGTGAAGGCTGCCCTGGAACAGAGATTAGACAGCAAAGAGAATAAAGTAGGTATTTATTAAAAGGCCTTAAAATATACACCTCGGGCAGTACAAGAGCCTGACCAGGACTACACCCAAGATGGACCCCAAATGCTCACAAAATGGACAACTGGTCATGAGGTCTCACACTTTTATAAGTTTTGGTCCATTTGCATATTGGGTTTAACTGTCCAATTGCATCTTCAGATTATGAAGTCCCATCCTTCTTGTTTTCTCTCTTCAGCCCACCCTTGTTTACGCTTTTGGGCCTGAAAACTTGTAACAGTTGTCCTTGGTCTCCAGCAGGAGAAGGATTTGTTTTATCTACCCATTCTGTGAAGAGACCTGACTAACACCTAATATGAGACTCAGCACTACACCCCTAGGCAGCACAGAGTCTGAAAAACATGAAAGCCAAAATTAAGGCATCACCTTTATGCCTGGATGACCCTGGTGAGGGATGGGGCTGGTCCAGTGCCAGCCGAGTGCACCCAGGATCTCCTTCCGCAGGTGCTTGTGGGTCTGAGCAGATCTCCTTGTGCTAATGGCCTCATTAAGATCAAGCCTGTGTACCTCACAAATCTACACAAAGAGAAATTAAAACCCAGATTAGATTAGGGGCTGAAGGCTGGGAGCGTACAGCTGTCTGCCAAATTGCACACTGAATTCCATTTCTGCATAGACTTTTACTGATAGCAATTTGAAGGCAGTCATTAGAGCCATCAGCCTTTGAATGAGAAATTTCAAGGGACACTTCAGCATAAATCTGCTCCTCTGCTATAAGAAATTATTCCTGATATGCTTTGGGCTATGGAAACCAATTACATTAATTTTGCACAATAACCTGTTTCTCCCAAGTAGGAGTAGCACTCCTGGCCATAAACAGATATCTTTTTACTTCCAATTAACTGTGTGGGTGTATAAACATAAGGAAACTGCCTTTTCAACTTGAATTTAATAATCAGAAAACAATGGTGGAAAGGAATCATCATTTACAGTTAGAATATGAGACTCTGGCCATCCCTATTGCCTTCCTCTGCAAGCCAGCTGGATTTGTGTAAACAGACAAACCCTTTCCCATTAAATCGTAAATACTGCAGGTTTTATGCCTTACTGACTCCTAGGCTCCAAGATTTAGGAAAGGGTAGGTTATTAATTTCCAGAACTGAACTTGACATAAGTCACAGTGCTCCAGTTGTCATTTAAACTACAGGTGTGTTTTTCTTCTATTCCAGATACTCCAGAGCTGCCCTGTAATCCCTGACTCCAACTGAATTCACACCCTGGTGATATATCAATGTCAAAGGGATGCAACTGGTAATTCTGCCTGGCTGTTAAACTGCCTCATGTCACCCTGTTTCCAATGGCTGCTGTCAAGGTATGTGTTTTAACTGCTTCCAAGTGCTTTAATCTTATTATTAGTAGAAAAATAAGCCATTATTAATGCTTAAAGCCATTGTTATCTTCTCTCTCCCTGCCAGCCTGTTCTATGTTAATATTAGTATTTCTAAACCGAAGCTCTGTACGTGTGACTCAGGCCTCCCATGTCATTAGTCTGAAAACCCTGAGAGCATTTTCGTACACAAAAAATTGCACATGGAAGGATGAGGGTCTTTTTATTTACCTTCAGATTTCCATCCTTGAGGATTTTCTTGCTGGGTGTTCTCAGGTTGCAGCTGCAATTAGAAGACTTAATTGGTTTTGTATGAACCCTGGGATTCCTTCATTCCCCAGGAGCTGCTGGTTTCATTAAAACCACCACCCAATATCATGAGACATGCAATTAAATTCTCAAGCTGCCAACATAGTTGCTAAAATGGTTTATAAAGCCTCAAGGGATAAATAGGTTGGGAGAGGAGGTTCTGGGAGAGGCGTGAGCTGCTCCAGCTCCATCGGAGGTGTGGATGTTTGGTGAGAGGTACAGCACTGCTCAAACCAGACCTAGCCAAGCCTCTAGCCAAGCCTTTAGCCAAGCTGGGGCCAGGACAGCTGCAGCCACAGCACTTGCACATCTCCTGTGTGAAGGCAAGGGCCTGTATTTGCTGCTGGACTTGTGTTAATCCATGTCTGTAAAGGCCTGGCTAGGAGATGGAAGAACGGACCACGAAAGCTTCAGTTGCATCTTCTGGGCCTCTTGCAAAGCTTTTTCTCCCAAGCAGCAGTGGCAATGGGAAAAGCAAAAATAAACACTCATAATAAATCTCCACTCCCCACATTCCTCAGCTGAGTGGAAAAGGAGTACATCATGCCAACTTCTCTTCCAGTTGCTTGGCTTAGTGCAGTGATGGTAGCACAACATGGGGGAAGTCACGCCTGCCAGGCTGAGATGTGGATTCATATCCAACCAGCAGGAAAGAGCTGAGGATTTTTTTGGGAGGGGAGAGAGATTTTCCTTTGTTCACTGCTTTTGCATCTTGCACTGAGAAGAAGATCAAAGTTTAAAATGAGCAGCCCAGCAGAACAGTGCTGGATCTGTGTTCCACGTGTCCAGGTGTATCTTCCCTTAATGTGCTCCTGAAGGCTTGAAGCACAATCAGAAGTTCCTTTGAAATTGTGAAAGTCATAAGTGAGGAGTATTGGTAGGTCAGAAGGAAGAGACATCAAGAACTAAACTTGCTATTTTGGTCTGTTTTTTCCCCCACAACCTTAAAAAAAAAAAAAAAAAAAAAAAAAAAAAAAAAAAAAGTGCATTGTAGAACCAAAAACTCATCTAGCCACTACATCATTCCTTTCCCTTCACAATTAGGGAAAAAAAAAAATCCTTCCAGGTATTGACGAAAAGAATATGTGCAGGGTTCTGTGGCCCCCTCCCTTTAGCCCTGGCTGTCTGCTGTCCTTTCCTTCAGCTGCAGTCTGCTGAGCTCCTGTCTTCCCATGGGAGGTGGACCTTGTGGCCTTGCACACAGAAATTTCAGGAAAGTAGGTGTACGTCATTCAGGTAGTTGCTATTTTATTCACCCTTTGAGGCACTGGAGAGAGAGGGCATCTTTTTTAAAATAAGACAAATATTTGGAATAATTTGTGATTTCAATTGTAAACAAGCTTGGTGTGATTATGTAGCAGCAGATGCTGGGAAACATGAAGTATTTAATCTGGCAGGTCCTATCTCTCTCTAGGTCTAGCAGGCCAAGAGACCGAGCTTTCCTGGGAAGACCCACCACAGGAACAGCATCCAGCTTTTTTCCTTTTTCCTTTTTCCTTTCTTTCCTTTTTATTTTTTTCCCCAGCAGCCATGCTACCTTTCTAACTTAAAAGCCAAACCTGTTCCTTTTCTCCTCTTTGTGCAAGTCCGCAGAGAGAGAGACAGAGAGCGTGCAGGAAGATGGGCAGAGGCTGGGAGCACTTTCATCCTGCTGGAGCCGTGTGTGTGCGAACATCCCGAGCATCCCGGAGGGAACCCTCTCTGGGAGGCGCCGATAAGGGGATGAAACAATGGCTTCGACACCAGAGCATGCACACAATTGCTTGGTGAGGATGTTGCAGAGTCAAGGGCTTTGCGCCTTCCCTGCGAGGAGCAGAGCCGCTCACTCCTGAATGCTTAACCCCTTCTCTTCCTTTTTGCCGTGTGATTTCATGCCCAGCTGTTAGGAGCGTCCAAATTTGCGAATGTTGAGGAAATAGCGCTTGTATTTCTTGTTACTTGCAAGGGTTTACGTTTCCTTTCTTCCAGGGCCACTGTGAGTCCTGTAAACCACCACAGTGCAGCCCAGGCCCTGAGCCTGTGTGAAGATTTAGGGGTAACACAAGTTGTGCCCTGGCAGAGGTGGGCAACCTGAGATGTCCTTGCTTGAGATTCCCCAAGTGGAGCTAAGGAACCAAATTTCATATATGGTTGATGCTTCATTTCCTCATTAATGCCACAAAGATTTATGTGAAGGGACTTCCGGAGTGCTAATGGAATTACCCACCTAAATCTTCCCCAGCGCTCATGGCAGGGAACGCTCCGGTTCTTTGCCCTCAAGTTAGTGCTGGGTGAGTAATTGAATTATTTGGTAGCTAACAAAACTAAAAGCCCCTGATTTTTGTTGGTAGTGTTGAGGGGTTCTCAGTACCTGTTTTTTTGAATACCTTTATTTAGGCTTGAGTTATAATTTGAAATACAAAATGAAAACATTTTGATAATTTTTCCCATTCCAGTGCCAGTGAGGGTCAGTGGTTTCAGTCAGTAAACTCTGCCCTTTTTTTTTTTTTTTTTTTTTAATTAACAAAATGCCATCCTGGTGCATTCCACTTACCTCTGTTTAGTGTGCCTGCTCCTGTCAGGATTTTAATGTCGCTTCAGATCTGGTGCTGATTTTGCTGAGAAGTTCTTTCCCATTGCCTCACGGCTGCCAGTTAATTTCCTAAAATCCCCTTGGGTTTAGTGTCTGTGCCAGGGTGCAGAACTGCACTGGCTGAGCTTGGGGAGGATGAAAATAGCCATACAATCACTTCTGCAGAGCAGGACTGACTTCTGGTCTGGTGAAAATGACTGAAGGAGTAGGAATAATTCTGGAAATCACTCGGAAATCAAGATGGGAGGAAACAGCCTCTGGTGTGAAACCACTTCTATGAACCTTGTTCAAGTGTGTGCGCAGACACCTGGGAATGATTTATTCCTTGTCACGGGCCTGACCCTGTGGAGCTGTGAGTGTTGTCAGGAAAGGTGACCAGGTCAGCTGCTCCATGCACTGGGAGGACAGCTTGTGCCTATAAAGAGAAATACAAGTTCAGGACACTGGAAGTATAAGAGTCTGAAGATTAATGATAGAAAACCATCATGTGTCCGAGGAGAGGAAAGTAAGCAGGAAAAAGGAGCCAAAATTAGGCTGCACCTCCCTGGGCAGAACACTGAGGTTATAAATATTCTGGCAGCATTTAGAGCAGGGCTGGCTGTGCTAGTTGCTCTTTGCTGTCTGTGTGTGTTCGTGCTACTGCTGTGCTGTGCTGACAAAGCCACCCCCAGTGTCTCTGAGGTGTGGCTGAGTGTGGGTTTGGCAGCAGGGCTGACTCCTGGCTCTGCTGCAGAGCACGGGGGCTCTGCATTGTGAGCATTTCATCGCTCAGCTGCTGCCAGGGATGCTGCGTTTAGAGAGCATCTTCTCAGAGGAGCCAAACCTTTCCACGCTGTCACTGACTCTCCCTGATCTTTGTCATCAAGCTGACACAAGGGCTTGAAAAGCGTCATCACCTTCCTCTTCACCCCCAAAGCTGACAGGCAGGGGAAAGTGAGGCATGGAGAGGAAAATGTGGGGTGCTGATGTCCCAGCTGGGTGCGAGAGCTGGGAGCAAAGCAGCAAAATGCTTGTCACTGTCAGCAGATTTCAGCCTTCAAAACCCCCCCAGTGATTGTTTTAGAGGAGCAAAACTGTCATTGCTGCGAGGAGCCGGCGTCTGCAGTGAGCTCCACCTCTCCCTGCCTTTCTCCTGGCCCTTTCCTGGGGGGGACCAAGGTGTGAGGGGGAGTCAGCAGCACCTGCAGTGTGTGCTGAACGAGATCAAGCACTGGTCAGTGTTTGCTGGGCTGCAGTGGATGGGATCACCGGGAACTGCTGCATTGCTGAGTGCAGTCAGTCCGCTTACCAGCACAGCACTGCTCCTGAAGGATCCCAGCCAGCTGCTCCTGTCTGCCGTGGTGCACGGGAATGAAAAGTGCAACCCAACCTCTGGTTCCAATGAAAATTCTCTCTAATCTGGAATAGCTCTGCCCTGGGAGATGCCTTTAATATGATGGTAGGGCTGCTATGTCAGGATGAATGCTTTTTTTATTTGTTAAAAAAGAACTTTATTCCTACCATTAAAAAAAAAAAAAGTTTAGTGCAGAGAGTCAACTGAGGTAATGTTTTTAGAAGCTGAAAATATCAGGAAATCAAATAAAAGGCAACAGTGATTTTTTTTTTTAGATTTCTATTTCTCCTCTTTTAAAGCTCCTGAGAGTTCATTTCCTGATGTCATTGTCATAACTCCATATCTGAGTAATTCATTTGTGTTTGTGTCAATCCCACATATGCTTCTGTAAGTGTTGCGTGCAGTTCAGACTAAATGAACAGCTAAACTAAAACTGGTACTGAGCAAATCAAGCTGCAAACTGTGTGTATAGGCAGGAATAGAACCCTTTGCAAGAGCTCCACTGTGCCATCAGGTGTTCTCTGCTGGGTGCAGTGTTTTTCTTGGATCATTTATACAAAAAGGCCACTTTGATTTTTGTTTCAATATCAGACACATTATGAGACCAGTGCTGATATCCCAACTGTTTCAGCGTCCTGGATTTTAAGGCAATTTTCTGGGCCCCTCTGTCTGCTCATTCCTGGTTGTGCTGACGTGAATAAAATCACTACTGAGCAGGTAACCTTAATGTCATTCAGAACTCAGACTCTTCATGTTAAACTCTAGCTTTTGGCTTGGTAACTCAATAGCCTCTGAACTAACAGCACTGTTGAGCCAATCAGGACTTGAAACCAGGCTGTTCCTGTTAAGGAGCCAGTGGTTTTTGGACATGCCTCTTTGCAAGATGATAGCAGAGTTACTTTATGGGTGAGTTATGGTTATTTTTAGGGTTAGGATTCATGCAGGGAGAACAAGGAAGGGGCTGAAGCATGGTGGAGTGGGGCTGTGAAGAGATTCCCAAGGGAGGTGTGGGCTGCCAGGAGACCTGGGTTGTCAGAAACTTTGTGGTTCAGTGTGTTGAGGAAGAAAACCCAAAAGGATGCATTGCTTGTCTCTCACTCCTTCACAATCACAGTTGCTTTTGGGGCCAGATGCATCCCTTTCCTGGAGTATAATTTCCAGCTCCAAGGAAACCATTAGCCATTTTCCTTAGAACATACTTTGTAATGTATCATCTATTCATTACTATCCTATTTTGAAGGAAATGGGCGATTCATTATTTTGAAATCACAAACTTTAATGATTGCTCTCTCCATGAGAATTCTTTAGGCTTTATTTCATCAACTACCTGATGGACATTGTGGTCTTTGCAAAGATAGAGCAGCTGCAGTTGCGTAACAGGAAAAACAGGCTCCATGGACATGAGGAAAAAATACCCTGGATAGCAGTTTAGCCTGCAAAATCAAAAATCAGATACTCATAGTTTAGGTAAATTGAAGCTGAAAGAAAACCAAATCACTTTGCAGCCTCAGGATAAATGAAAAGCCAATCTGAATATCAAATTGACCTTGCTGCAGGGGAGAATAATTTGGCATGATGTATATGCTGTCTCTGAATGTGTTGCTTACAGAAAAACTAAGTGGTTTTCCTGGAAAAAGAAGAAAAGGAGGTGAACATAAAGTCATGAGGAAACAAGGGTCTTACTCCCAAGTCAACCCTGAGATGATTTTGGAACCAATACACTTCTAAGGGGAAGCAGCACGGCTTTAAGGGAAAGATGCAAGATTTTTCTTGGTAGGAGTGTTCCTTTATGCATAAATTCTACAGCTATTGATGCCAGTTTTAGCACAGCAGCTCAGGGACAGCATTAATGACCACAGGACAAGTAGGAATGAGTGCATGAGAAGTGGAGAAACAGCATGCTGAGGGAGTGGGTATTTAGAAGCATATCCTGGCCTCAGTGAAGGTACTGGAAACTTTGTTATGAATGTCCAAAATATTAGTGATTTTTTTTAATTTATTTTTTTTCTAAATAGTGATCCTGTTATAGAGCTCCTGTAGCCAAGCAGCCCTCCTGAAATGCTTGGAGTGGCTTGGTGTGTCACTAAACCCACCACCCTGAGAGCAAGCACAGGAGTGCTTTCATTCCTGAAGCCTCACTGCCAGGTCTCATTAGGGAACTAAGTGTTCTTGTTTCTCCTAATTACCCCGCAGACATCCCTGGTGCTGTTCAGCTTCAGTTTATGGCCCCTTCAAGTAAAGTGCAGCTCCATAAAAAGCCAGCCTAAGGATGTGCAGGGTAAGAAGGCACAGACCTGCTGGGTTGGTGCAGAGCATAAATACCAGGGCTAAGTGAGAAGGTGGGTTGGCAGGAACAAGAGTGGGAAGATTGTGCCAGTTAGTTACTGCTGGGTCTCGGGGGAGTTTTGCCACCAAATTCCATTAAAATGAGAGCTTCAGCCTTTAAAAGCATCATTCAGGGGCTTGTTTTGTTAAATAAGCTAGCAAAGATTGTATATTAGTCTCTGACAGGGCTACATTTGGGTGAAAACCACGCTGAATTATTTATTTTGTCATTAATGTCACAGAAACCACAGTCAGGAGAATTATATAGGCTGCAAAAGCGAGCGGCTCTAAGTCAGGTTCAAAGAAATGGAATTGTTATTCTTCAACACCAGTTGCAGGCTGCAGCTGCCTAATGCATCCAGGAGAGGATGAGAAGTGAATGGTAAATCAATGGAAAGGTTCACACCTGACTGACAGCCTTTAAATAATGTAAAGGGTCCCTGGGCACACGGCAGAGTTATACAATACATTAGTATTTAACACCAGTGGAAAGACACGCAAGAAAGTGTTTGGCAAGTTTTGTTCTTGCTGCTGCAAAGTTTAAGGAGCCGGAGGGTACATGGAAAATGGGGTGAAAAACTCAAAGTGCTTGGACAATGAGAAAACAAATTTTAATTTGGCCAGATTGAATTTGGTTGGTATTGGCCTTTGGTAAGGCCAGAAAGGGCCTTGTGGTGTGCAGGGCAGAGGACTCCAGGGAACGGTGCTGCCTGGAATAGTTGGGGCGAGGAGGTGAACCCAAGGCCGCTTTGGGGCTGCATGCTCAGCCCCTTCTTGTGCCACACAAGTGACATCTCTAAGCCACACTGTAAAAGTTGCCACAACTCTCTCTGATGGTGTCCGCGTGCCATACTAGCTTCCACAACTCTGATGCTCTGCCCACCTCTTGCCAGCTTGTGGAAAGACCATTCAGGGCATCCTGGAGGTTTTCAGCTGTGTTGTGTCTTCCACAACACAGCTTCTGTTTCCCTGAACAAACATCAGGAGGAGCAGGATGGACAGAATTGGTAGTTGTATTTAGCAGATACTGAGGTCACAGTCTGGTTTTGGGAGTCTGTGCATTATAGCAAATCCTCTCTGGACGTGTGTACATGCCAGCTTGTACACATGTGTGCTCTCTCTCTCTCTGAATTATGAAAGGTCTGAACTTTGCATTTCTGAACCCAGAAAGGGGCCATAAAAGGCTGTTTGGTGTGCTCAGTAAAGGGAAAGAGGATAAATGTCTGTGATCTGACAGATGGACATACCTTCATGTTATGATTAGTTTATGGCCATAAACTAAGCCACAGTAAATTTCACTCAGCATGAGGGAGAACTTCCATATCTTGAGGGTGGCAGAGCACTGGAACAGCTGCCCAGGAAGGTCATGGAGTCCTGACTGGTGACATCCCAAACCCACCTGGATATGTTCTTGTGTCACCTGCTCCAGGTGATCCTGGCTTGGCAGGAGGTTGGACTGGATGATCTCCAGAGGTCCCTCCCAAACCTGATGATTCTGTGATTCCATGTTTTTCCGCTACACGTTAGGATGGGAGAAAGTAAGGCTTTGATTTGTGATTCAGCAGCAGACCTTTGGTGGGACATTACAGTGATTTACATGAGCTATGCAGCTTTCTGCTTTGTCATCTATGAAATTGGGAGAAGTAGCCTGAAAATTATGTAGTGATGAGAAATGCCTTAGCAGCTCTGTGGTGCTGAGGAACGACGGTAATGAGGTAACAAGACTGTGAAACTTTGGTTTATTAAATTCTTTCCGATGTTAATGGTTAAAGTTTATGGGAACAGTATCAGAAACACAGCTGGGTTTTTGAGAAGCTGAGGCATCATTTATTCTGCAGTGAGAAATGACAGCCACTAGGAAGACAAATATTAACTTTTTGTGTAACTATAGTGAGGATGAGCCTGTCAGTTAATGAAGGTTGAGAGGTTGTTTTAGCAAGCAGTAGTTTGATAGTCCACAGCAGACTGGGAGGTTTATATGGAAGATTTCCTGGGATAAACTATGTATTGTAATGGTAGGATGCAGCCTTTAAACAGGCAGAGCCATCAGAAGGAACTTCTGAAAGCCAGAAATTAATTGCAAACATTTTCTCAGCAATAGAAAAATTTTAAAGTAATCGTACTTTTAATTAACAATGGCAAAAAATCTGCTTTGTCGTGTTTCTGAATACTAATTTAAAAAAAAAAACCAAACCCTTAATCTGGTAACACCATTTGCTTCAGTGTCCTTAGACACCCCTCTGACCTTCGGATGGAGCTATGAAAAGTGTCTCCTCTCTTCCTAGGGTTTCTCCTCTTTTATCTACCACCCACCAGTCTCCTCACTTGATCTCCTTTGCCTGCCTGGCTGCTCTGAAGTTCTCCCTTGGTTTTGGTGCCCCCAGGCCATGGGGCAGGAGTTAAGCACAGCACAGCAGTGGACAGCTGAGCCCCTCTTTGACAAAGAAAAGCAGCAGGGTCTTCTCTCTGCCACCTGGCTAGAAATCTTCAGTAGCTCCCTTTAGCCATTAATTCAATAGAGCAACTTAAAAGGTGTCTCCACTGGCAGCTGCCTTTCGCTGTTTTCACTTGGCTGGGCATTGTTTTTCTGTATTTTCCTACTAATTCCTGTGTCGCTGCATGTATGTGTGCCATCTATCATGTGTGACACATCACTTTTTCCTGCTCTTTTTCCTCCCTAAATCATGGGCAGAGGTACTGAGCAGCATAGGCCCAACACGCAGCTCTCAGGAACAGTCTCTTAGATGAGGATTTCACCTGTCACCATTTAGTTTTTTTGGCTGTGAAATGTAGCACACTGACTTTATTTTGCCCTGTGAACCCACAGGCGACGCATTTGGATGGCATACAGTTACTCAGGTGAGAAAAGGTGTGGTGAAGAAAAACCCTCCCAGATAATAACCAGAAAAATGACTCTGCACAATGTTGTCATACATGTGTGGGTGTGGTAAATTCCAAAGAGGCAGTGAGAGACCCAGCTGTGGTGGTGTGAGGTGAAGAGAATGATTACAGCCCAGGGTAAGGCAGTCAAGGTAATGTCACTGAAGTCACTCCAGTGGGTTTGTATTTCATAGAATAGTGGAATGGCCAGAGTTAGAATGGACCTCAAAGATCATCCACTTCCAATCCCCCAAAGGTGGGCAGGGGCACCTTCCCCTATCCCAGGTTGCTCAGAGCCCCATCCAACCTGGCCTTGAACACTTCCAGGGATCCAGGGGCATCCAACTTCTCTGGGCAACCAATGCCAGTGCCTAACCACTCTCATAGGAAAGAACTCATTCCTAAAATCCAATATAAACCTACTCTCTGTCAGTTGGAAGCCATTCCCCCTTGTCCTGTCACTCCATGCTCTAGTGAACAGTCCTTCTCCATCTTTCTTGTGGGCTCCCTTCAGGTACTGGAAGGTCACAATTAGGTCACTCCTGAGCCTTCTTTTCTCCAGGCTGAGAAATCCCAAATCTCTCAGCCTGTCTTCAAGGAGAACTGCTCCATCCCTCTGATCAACTTGGAGGTGTTCTCTGGCCTCACTCCAACAGCTCCATGACCTTCCTTTGCTGGGACCCCAGATCTGGACACAGAACTTCAGGAGGGGTCACACCAGAGTGGGGCAGAATCCCCTCTCTTGACCTGCACTCCAGTGTGAGTAAAAGTACAACTTGCATTTTAACCTATAAGAGTAGCTCCTGGAAAAAAATAATAAATCGGAATATGCTGCAGTCACAGATCTCCATTAACCATGGAAAGGGGGATTGGCTGCATTCCACTGGGTAAAGCTACTTCAGGTTTTCACCTTGCTCTAGCATTGTTAATCCTCTGAGGAGTTACTCGGTGTTTATACAGCACTTTCCTTTCCTGGCTGATAGAACAGCTTGTTTACCACTGCAACCCCAGTGGTGACTCTGCTGCTCAGGCATAGGAAATGTACACCTGAATTTCGGAAATTACTGGTGCTTTAGAGCAAAAGGGATCTGATGTAGTGATAAGATGCTAAGTGAAGAAAGTAAGGTACAAGCTCATTAACCAAGATTCCTGTGCAATCGTCTTCAGTAATGCTCTTGTTTCATCTCTAAGTTTTATTTTCCAATGTCTATCCATGCATTTAGGGAAAAAAAAAAAAGCCCCTTGAGAAACAGAAGAATACAGTTGCAGGTGCTGAAAGATATTTTTAGCCTTTAGTGTTTGACAAAGACATTGCTAACACTGCCAAAAACAACCAAAGGTGAGAGTGGATCCATTTTTCCTTTGGGGGAGGCTGCTCCAGACCTGAAGGCCCCTGGAGGTTTGTCTGGGCTCATGCTGCTGTGCCACTCGTTTTCCTTATGGGAAGAGTAACATTTTGTGACTAAGATAGAGCTCCGTAAGAGCAGCAACAGCCAAATTACTCTCCTTTCTGACTAGTCCTTCAAAGGAAAATCTCTCAGATCTGACTCCCAGGGGGCTGCAATCAATGTGGGTGTGAAGCAACGTGGCTTGGCTATTTGGGTAAAATGGCCTAGTTTTTGATTAGGTAGGGAATCGGAGGATAAAGGGATTTATTTTTCTCAGAATTGGGCATAGAATAGCAACATAAAAACCTGGATCAAATGGCTGAAGCCAGTATCTTCCCCTCGAGGCTTTCTTTTGGTTCCTTTGTAGCGCATCAACTTAAAAGAGACTTAGACTCCAGTTGCCGAAGGTTGTGGGAGAACAAAAAATACAAAAGGTGTTTGGAGTTCAGGGATGCAGCCTCTTAGGAAATCGTGGTAACAACCTGTCCTCCTTGGAGTCTTGGCTGATAACTCTTACGTGCCTCTTGGTCTTTATCAAAATTATCTGCTGGCACACCTGCAATTTAATGATGCCATGTGACATTTGGTACAATACAGTCTCTTTAAGGTGTTCCCACTCTCCTGATACTTAGGAAGGCAGCATGGACAGGTGGGAAATAAAAAGCTTTTTTTTTTTGCTGCATTTTGCCCTGGATGGATGTGTTAATCCTCTGCAGCCTGCTGAGCAGCTCAGGCTGCCAGCTACCTTTGGGCGTTGCTGACCGAGGAGCTGATGCAGACACTTCCACCCACCTGCAGATATCCTCTCCTCCCTGTGTATTTCCCAAACTATATTTGGAGTCAAAAGGAGAGAACAAACACACAAGTGCCTATTTTAACAACTCTCACTTTAAGGAGCTGCTCCTGCTGAGTGGGTTTAGGGCTATGTGCTGCTTCTTGCTCCAAACAGAGCCCTGGGTGGGTGACAGCGTGGGTGGGCAGAGCCCCTGGTGACACAGGGGACAATGAACCTGCTCCCGGGTAAAGTGGGGGACCAGCAAAAGCTCGACCCTGCAGCCACAGAGCTGCCCCCAAGCACCAGCTCTGACTCCAGCTTCTGTTCCAGATTTGCAGTAACTTGTTTTAGCCTCTCATGTTGCCTGCCTGGATCTTAATTCGCTTTGCAATACATCTGCTGCCAGGTTGCCTGAAATATATTGAAGGAAACAACACAAATGGTCTCCCAGATGTGACAACAAAAGAATAGAAAATAAAACAATTCCCTTAAAGGAGAGAAAAGGGGGTGGAGGAAGGGGGAGAAGCAAGGAAAGAAGAAAGACTTGGATATTTTGTCAGATGTATTTGGTTAGGATTTTTTTTCAAAGAGCTTTTTGTTTTAATAGTCTTTGGTTAAAAGGAAAATTTTGTAAAATTAATATTTGCACAGAAAAAAAATACAGCTTCTACTTTGCATGCTAATTTTGACTGCCTATCTTTACTCCCTTTAATTTTTTTTTATTAAATTATACCTGGATCCCTGTAATCCTAAATTCAACATGAAGAAGGAACCTGAATGCTACTGTAGATCTGCCTGCTGCTTTCCAAAACATCTTATACGATTTCCAAAATATCTTATGCAATATATGATCTGGAGAGAAGGCACATTTCTTTCCATGAAAGAAAAAGGAAGAAAGGGTAAGTTTCTCTGCCTCCCTGCTCCCAGAGAAAAGCTGGAACATTCAAAAATCTAACGGCATCAGTAAGGGAAGATACATAATTAGCAAATTTTTAAACACCTTATTTTATCTAAGTAACATCCTGGGCTTTGGTGACTTGTTTCACAAGGTGTTGAGTTTTGCTGCTTTGGCATGGAATGGTTTCTAGTGTGGAATTGCACTTTGCTGTGGGGAATGCTGCTACAACAGGAATGGGATTTCAGGGTGATGTAGGCCCTCTCCTCCGGGAAAATTTTCCCCACAGCTCATGTCATTATTGTAGGGAATTGTCGGGGTGCCCACTCTGGTCGTGTCCCTGCTGTCCCAGGCACCATTCCAGGATATTCCCGTCACAGGTTGGACATGACTCCACGTTTGCCAAGGAGTTTGTTGTGATGTTTTTGGTTTTTTTTTCTAGTGAGGCACTGTGCAAGGCGCACCAAGCAGCCATTGCCCACCTCCCAGGGTGAGAATTCCCTCCCTGGGGACGTAACAGCCCCGCCTGGGAGGAGCAGTTGGATGTAAATCAGTTGTGACATCGTGCTAGAATCAAAACCTCGAGTCCAGAAGTGTGAAGCAGTTTCTGTCCCTGCTTTCCTTAGGAGAGAAATTCTCCCTCGTTGAACTGCCCCACACCTTTGCAGACCTGTTGTGGCCAGCAGGCTGCTGCTTTCTCATTAGCATGATGCATTTTTAATGAGCTGCGCTCCAACGAGCACAAGGAAGCTCTGAAGCCTTAACCAGAGGCCATGAAATTTTGTGTTATATCTATTATATTTTCAATTACTGGGTAGAGAGAAATGCATTAAAACTCTGAGCAACAGTGACAGAGTGATCCTGGGTGAGCAGGCTGAATCAATAGGTAAGGAGTTCCTTTAAGATTAAAAAAGGTGTTCAAATAGTCGAGCTTTGTGCTGCTTTGAAGCTCACAGACATGACATTTTTGGTGGTTTTATTACATTTTTTGTGTGTTCGAGTCAAGTAGATAGTGTCAAATTCTGATAAAACAAATTCCAACATCCTGAAGTCAAATGATGATATAATGCAACATGTACAAACTGTGAGCTGGAGGTTTTTTTCTTCTCATTCACTCAGGGTATTTTAATACAGCTGGGAATTTAACCATGTATGTCACTGCAATTTAGAAACAAGCTGATGTAGGTGGGCAGGTATTAACTCAAAATTATTGGAAAAGATGAAGACCACTTGTAATTCCCAAAGATCTGGAATATGCTGGACAGCCTGTATCTGCATCTGAAAGCATTTTGCTGGAGTGCTCTTTATCTTTTCTGCACTTTGATGAAAAAAATCAAATTATTTTGATACTCTGTTTTAGGTGAGGAATTGCCTTTTCAGGTAGTGCAATTTCAGCATAGCTGCAAAGTGTAATATTCTATCATTGTCTTGTTTAAGGAAATCTATTCTTGCCTAAATTAGTTCTGTGACACATCATCTGGAAGTATTTCAAAACAAAAAGCTCCTCTTGAAATGTTTGGCTTCTGCGCTGTGGCTTTCTGAGATCTCACCACGACAGGATCTGAACCTCTTCCAGCAGCACGTTAAACACCATGACAAACATCTGCCATGTTTTGTTTGCTTTTGCATCCTCCCCTCTGGGGAAAAGGCAAGCGCAGTGGCATGGCCAATTTTGGTCAGGTTTCTCTGTATGAGATTGATTTGAGGTTTTTAAGCAAAATGCATTCTTCTGGATTCCAGTGAGAAAAGGCAAGGTAGAGGAAACGTGAGGAGCTCTTGGAGTGGCAGGCAGAAATATTTGTGAAGTGTGGGTGGGTGGTGCTCACCTTCCTCAGGCTAAGCCTGGGGTAATTGCTGATCATGCTGGGATTTTTTGGTGTGGGAGAGAAGTAGAGCTGGACTTTCCTGAGAGCAAAGGGCAGGCGTGCTCATTGCTAGATCACAGGGAGTGGAGTGGCAGCTGGCTGGATTCCAGCCTCGAGTCTGGGACTGTCCCTTGGACCACAGGAGCACCCCTGGCCATGGCAAGGGATGAGCAGAAGAGTCACTTCTGGAAACGGGGATGTCAGAGCTTTGGCCTTGGATTCACACTTATTTACAGGCTGTCCATAGTGAGATTTTTTCTGGCTGAGAGGTGGCAAACATGATGCTATTCTGAGGCTGCTGTTCCTTGTGTGAGAAGGAACTCAGCTTTAAAAAAGCCTGGAAATCCAACTCTGACATGCAACCCTTCTGCTGGTTGAGGAGCTGGACTTCATCTGCATTGCTAACTGTGGTGATCTCATTACAGGATCTGTGTATCTGTTACCAGTGCTGCTGTTCCATAACAGACTCATTTTGAGCTGGGATTTAACAGCATCAAACAGACCAGACGGAGGCACAAATAGTTAAATTGTCCTGAAAATAAAAGCAATTTCCCAAAGGACAGAGGAGTTTTGATAACTGATATTAAACCACAGTTGGGTATTTGCCTTTGCTCTCCATGAGAGGTGGCCAGGTGTCCAATGACTCGGAATGGGAAGCCCTGGAAGTCCTGGAAGCCTGGCTATTCTCACCTCCACCAGCATCACTGCTGCCTGGCACAGGAGTCAGTGCTCCAGCCCCCAGAGGTCTCAATCAGCCACTGGCTTTGCTGTCCTGTAAAATGGCACAGTGCACAAACTTATCTGGACTTGTTCCTAAATCCGAAGCTGCTTTACAAAATAAATTGGACAGAACTTACAAACAACCTTTGTCCTTTTCAAAACCTCACGCACAGCTGCCAGTACTCACTAGTCCTGGAATAAATACTCCAGACCAGGATTTTGTGATCAGTTCTACAAAAAAGGCAGTGTGCTGTGTAAAACAGCTCTTTAGTTCCTAAAACTGGGAGATCCCAGCTTCTTAAATTCTCTGTACGATGTCCAAAGCAAATATTGTGTCTGGATCATAAGTTTTATTAACATCTTGAATTTGCTTTATTTTTATTTCTCAGAAAGCATGCAAGGACTGGGAAGCTGGGGATGGTGGGATAGGAGACTGTATCAGCAACATTTTGAGGAAGAATGCAAATGTTTTGGATGGAGAAAGGAGGAGGAGAATCCCAAGGGCAGGCAACCTTCAAAGACAGGCAGGAGAGAGAGGAGTGAATAAAAGGCTGTGCAGGCAAAAGCAAAATTTGAAATCAAACTTAGCATAAGATTAGCAAAAATATCTGCATTTACATCACCTGGAATGAACAGGTCATGGTTGGCAGCCCTCTCCATGGGGAGCAGGAAAGGTGCCCTCTTGTTTGCTGTCTTCCAGCTCAGGGCTCAGCTACATGTTTCTAGGGATGCTTTATGTTTTCCAGCTGAAGGGCACATGCTGAGCTTTAACTTACTCCTGTAGAGTGACTCCTGCTGCTTCTCCTAAATGCTTTAGTGTCTATTGCAGAGCTTCCCAGGCTGCACTATAAACAATAAATGGTTAAAAGCCAGTGAGGAAGGAAATGGCTGGTTAACTAATCCTAGTGAAAATTGGTCCTTGATGAAGTGCAGACTGCCTGTGATGAGCACCAAGTTTTCTTTCAAACCATGTGCTTTTTATTTCTGCTGGTTTTGGCTACTGCAGAGTCTGATTCTGCAGGTCAGGGGCTGTTTGTCACCAACTGCTGCATGGACAGACAGCCTTCAAAAGGTGGTGGTTTATGTTGTTTCTTTCTTTCCTTTTTTTAATCCTTACTAGTAGAAAAAAGAAGATAAACTTGCAAAATGAAAACGGTGAGAGGAGAATAACATGTCTGTTGATCATGATTATGCTACGAGAAGCACACTGGCATAATGAAGGGAGAATTGCTAACTATGCTGTTGTCTGTTTTCACATGTTTATGACAATTAGGTATGGAAGTGGGCAGACTGTGGCTGATTTTAGGCAAAGCCCCTGAGCAGGCACGAAGGAGTTTAAATGCTGACAGGAAACAGTTCATCCTCTGCAGCCCACCTCTGCATTTCCAGCAGGATTAAATTCACCCATCAGCAGCAAATGCACAGAGTGGAGCTGCACGAGCAGTGCCCAGTCATTGTAATTTTTCATGGAAGTGAAGGAGGGAAGGCACTAAACTCCCAAGAGCTTCAAACCCAGTAGGTATGATACCAGAAAGCTTTTGTATCAACTTAGCAGCCCTTCCGCATGTGCACAGTGTGTGAAGTCTTTCACCCAAATTTAGCCTGTCTTTGCTTTGGTTCAATGGTCCCAGGAAGATCTGTAGTTCTTTATCACAAAACCTCTAGTCCGTGGTCTGTTAGCAGGATAACTTTGAGGAACAGCACTGGGCAGCCATTCTTCCATGGGATAAAAGAGTTCCAGCTCTTTGATGTGATACTGAAAGGCAGATCCTTGTGCTGCCACTGAACCAACTTGAAGGCTGGGGAACCTCGACCCTGCAGCTTCCTGCACAACCAGAGCCTGATTTCTCACACGTGTCAGTCCTGGACAGCCTCCCTGCACTCAACTTGAAATGCATGTTTTCTCCTTAAAAAAACCATCAAGGCTGCCTGTTTTCGGTGATTCAAGCATGTACAACCCATGATCAGTCTTATGGATTTGCTCCAGGTTTTGTTGTGCTAATTGCCATCCCAGGTGGCTAGGAGTTAATTAGTAAGCTGCATGTTTCAGGGTGCACCACAGCCATGTATAAACAAATCATTACTGAAAAAAGAATGCACAGATAGGATGTATTTGATGATGTGGCAAATAAATACTTTGGTTTGACCAGGACAACTGAAATCCAAGTATTATTAGTGACCATATGCAGTTCTTTACATTAATTCCCTTCATCTGGATTTGGTTTTTGGAGATTTGGGAATAAGGAGTTATCTAAGCATTAGGTCTTAGGAAAAAAATCAGTGGGGGCGGTGAGGCACTGGAACAGGTTGCCCAGAGAAGTTGTGAATGGCCCATCTGTGGAAGTGTTCAAGGCCAGGTTGGATGGAGCTCTGAGCAACCTGGTTTAGTGGAAGGTGTCCTTGTCCATAGCAGAGGGCTGGAATGAGAAAATCTTTCGGGTTCCTTCTAACCCAGGCCATTCTATGATTCCATGCTTTTCATTTCCTTTGTTTTCAGACCAGCCTGTGCTTTGTGAGTTTTGATGATCTTCCCTCAGATGGTAAAAGGAAACCTGTTTGTGTTTGGACACCTGGGGAAGATGATACAAAGCCAGCAAGATCTCTTGTTAGTAAGGCATTACCAATACCTTCTTGTCTTGAGCAGCACTCCAGTGTCTCAAGTGTTTTCTCCCTATGTGTCACCCTCAAAGTTTGCCTTAGCACACAGATGGCCCCAGCACAAGGAAGGATGGAGGAAGGCAGCCAGAGCTGTGATGGCAGCCAGCCCTGGTGGTGGGGGACAGATTGAGGGGGCTGTGTCACCACTAAGCTGGAAGCGAAGCTCTTCTGTCCCACCACCAAACCTCCAAGTCCCTTCATTTCTG
Organism: Chamaea fasciata; assembly: GCF_029207755.1. Taxonomy (NCBI): domain Eukaryota; kingdom Metazoa; phylum Chordata; class Aves; order Passeriformes; family Sylviidae; genus Chamaea; species Chamaea fasciata. The sequence continues at coordinate 5,931,571 of NW_027094088.1, read as the reverse complement.
GCATGCCTGTCCCCTACCATGGGTATGTCCAGGCCTGAATCCGCTGGTTTCCATTCCTCTGCTCTTTCCCCAGTAAGTCACTTTGCAAGTTTTCATCCTTCCCTTGCAGGGCAGTGCTGGTACCAGGGAAAAAGAGTGAGATGGGGGAGGCAGAGAGGATCAGCAGGATGTGGCTCTTGGAGACATTTTGGCATCTCACCACCCATGGACACCCATCTCAGTGGGGTCAGGAGATCCCTGTGGATGAGCAGGTGCGTTCCACAGCAATTGCATCCATCCATCCCTGGGACCATAACCTCACATTTCATTCCCAAAGAACTACAGAGGATTTTCTGGTGTTAAATTCTCTCTTGCTATGTGTTTCCTGAGTCATTGCCCCACTCGGCATCAACCTGAAACACAGTCTGGGACTATTAACACAGTTCCTAATTTCAGGTGTGCTTATGAGGCTTCAGCCTGAATTTGTTCTCTCACTGGAGTCATCATTTACTTTATCATAATTTTTTTTTTAAATTCATACCCCTCCTCTTAACACACGCAGACCGCACAGAGATTTTCATGCATTTAAATGAAAAAGCCAAACAGTTCCCTTTCCTCCTTCACATTATGCAGCATTGCCCTTCTCTGTACTTTGTCCTATTTCAGAGCTTTCATGCAAATAAACACAACTTAAAAAAAAATCCATCAAAAAGCGTGCATCCTATCAGCCTTTTTTCTCCTTCTCATGCTGTATCTGCAGGAAGAAATCCCTTCCCCTTCTTGCCTTCCTATTTCGGGTGTTTCCACTTCTTTCCTAACTGTGTTCCAGTATCTTTATGGTTCCCCAGTTGCCCAGGAAACAAACCCTGACTCCCTTTTCCCCAGCATGTAGTATTCACTATTCCACAAACCTAATGTTTCCTGAAGTGTTTTGTGGTGGGGTTTTTCCCCTAAACTACTCCAGAAGTGGGAATTCTCCTTTTCTGTCCCTGTACTGGGGCACCCCTTTTCCTTTACCCAACCTGAGTGTCTCTGGATGAAGCAGTCATTGCATTTTCTACCCCCATCACTGCAGTATCTGACTGAGTTTAGCATGATTTCTTTAGATCGTGTGAGTGTACTGAAGAGTCATCCTTCTGGCAAGGCATTCTGCATGGATTCCCATGGGATTGCCATGTTGGCCACAGAACAGAGATCCCCTGGCAGACACTGGAGATGGAGAAGGTGGATCCAGTTCTGGGGTTCACAGTGGGCAGGGAGTGTCAGCAGGAAGGATCATTTGTCCTTGCCCTTGGCACAAGTGCATGGCACTTGTTATTGGCTCTCCTGGGCAACAACCATAAACCCAACTCAAACACTCCCCCAGAATGAGAAAACCACCAGAAAATGAAAAAAAAATCCCAGAGCAACCAGCCCTAAAAATTATCCCAGGACATATGATGGGGTAGGGATTTAAAGAGGAGAATGCAGGTTGTTCCTGTGGAAGGAGGATCTTGTTCTTGCTGCAGCTGGAGCTGTTTGTGAGGGAATGTGGATGTTGATGTGGCTGTGGTGGGGAGTTTGCACAAATCACAGATGGAGTGAGTGAGTGACACTGGAGAAAGTATGGAAGAACAGCTCAAGGCTTTTGCCTGTAGTCCTTTCATCTCTGGTATTCCCTACAGAGACTTCCTGATGGCCAAGAGACTGCCTTTTCCAAACTGGAATATCCTCTGGAGTAAGCTCTCTAGTTTGTGGTGAAAATAACTCTTACTTATTTAAGAGGCCCATGGAAAAGCATCTGCCTGGGCAGCAGGAAACCAGCAAATCACAGATACAAAAATGGATGTGCCAACTTCTGTGCAGAACATCCATTGGTGAAGTTGAGCCGCCCCATCTTCTCATTTCCCTTGTAAAACTTTGTATTATCTTGATTTTTAGTGACTTGTGGAAGGTGAAATGGTCTAAATCTAAATGATTCATGAGATGGGGACTGTTTGTCAGCTTCAATAAATGCGTTAGCCTCTTTGTCAGTGAGGAGGCAAGAGCTGTTTGGAATTCATGGTATGTTTTTAAAGTTTCTTTCAAAGAATACTTTTTTTTTTTTTTTCTCTCCTCTCATGTTTCTCAGAAGAAACCAGCCTGCCAAACTGCTCCAGGAAGCTCTTCTGAGATAGAGACATCCATCTCTGTGTACGGTCTGTACTTGTGAAGCAGAGCACAAAGCCCTTTTTCTATTTAATCCATATTAATTATCTCTCTGCAGCTCCTCTCTACTTTCCACTCATCCCAGGCACCAAAAACTTGTGTGGCTGCATCTTGAACAAACCAGAGCCTTTCACTCTCCACCTGGTAAGTCAACACTCCAAAAATAGAAATAAATAGAAAGGTTTTACTGCTGAAGGATTGAAGCTTTCCACTCTTGAAAACTGAATGCCGTGGGACTGTGGACTAAGGCAGATATTTTTAGTGCCATCAATATCTCCTGGAGTTGATATCTCCCAAGACAGATGGTTGTTTCCCACAGAACGTTGTCAAATGTTTGCTCAGCCAAGATCAATTTTGTTCCAAGTCCTTTCCCACCTTCTGCTGAAATATATTTCACTTGCCAGACAAAAAATTAAAGAAACAGCATGAAACCTTGCCACCGTAGAGGGTTCTCATTCCCGTGGCTCTCCTGTGTCCTTTAGTGTGACTGACATCTCTCTTGGTGCTGGGAAGAATAAAGATGCCCTCGTGGTGTGAGCACAGCAGGGCTCAGGTCTCGTGTCAGATTTCCTGTGACACCTGCACATCACTCCTCAGCCTGTCAAAGGTCTTGCCACACTTTTCTCTTAGACTTCCTAAACCCTCAGCTCTTAACCTGCACACCCCTAACTGATCTTGCATGAAAATGAGGTGCAAGGGGGAAGGAGGAGCAGAAGTGGCACTGAGGAGGAGACACAAAGAGGCTGAGTCGTGTCCATCGCTCAAAGACTGCAGCATTTCTTTTAATCACAAGCCCATGTGAGTCTGGAGGCCCTTTGTGGTGTCTGGCACAAATGCTCTTTGGGCATTTTCAGCTGAAATTAGTGGGGAGCAAAGGACTTTTCAAAGGGGGGCGTGGGATGCGTTTGTTTTGTTTTCCTTGCTGGTTGCTATTTTTAGCTGAGCCTGACTTGTCACAGCATAAGAGACAGAGCTGCTTCTTTCCAAAGTACAAATTCCCTTATAATGCCTGATTGTTACAAGTGAGAAATTACAGCAGCCGGTGCCAGCAGCAGTTGCTGAAATGTTATGGTGATTCCTTCCTGCTACACTTATCTTGTTGTGGCTCCGTATTTGAAAATTGTTAATACATGGTTGTTTTCTAGCAAGGACTTTGGCAATCCAGGCTTAGTGGGGTGTTTCTCATTTTTATCGCTTCATACACAAAAATAATTCTCATTTAGTTTTGTGCTTCTAAATCCTTTTGAAAATGCTACGAAATCAAATTCATTCTTCTGCACACTGAAAGGTACATTGGATCATCCGGAATATTCCTTCCATGCTCATCCATAATCTTTACTATTAGAGATTCAGAGGCAGGTGAGGCTCTCATTGGAAGGGAAATCAATGCTAGGATGCCCAAAAATATTTTTCATCCTTAATTTAGTTGTCAGAGTGATCTACTCACACCCCCCTGACATCTTAAACAACCCCTATATCCTCAGACTGCTTTTGCAGAACGGGATTATGGTTGAAAGAAATGCGCTTGCCTTGGTATTGTGCCGCTTGTTTGGGATTTTCCTGGGATTTATTAATATTTCACTCCTGCATTTTGCTCAGGATTACAGATTCTTGATCGTTAACTCATGTGAGAGGCATTTTCAGCCTCCTTCTGCCAAATTAGGATCTTCACCGTTATCAAAGTAGCATGGATGCATAACTATGTGTTATATATATATAATGCCCAACTTATCACTAAATTGTTTACCTGCAGAAATCACTTTCTGTCACCTGGCAAAGTCAAGTGGAAGCCTCAGTATAAGGCCTTTTCTTATATGGACTCTAATTGCCTATATGGATTTTATTTTTTCAATGGCAACCTGTCAATGGAAGCAAGGTTTGCAGTGTCATAGGAGCTCCTGGGAGAGAGTAACTGTGAGGGTAATTGATGATTTGGCCTGCAAGTGGGTTTGGGACAGCCCAATCCCTACCCTCTTGTACAAAGCCTTCTTGTGCAAAGAGAAAAAAGGGAAATGCGACAATTCCATACATAAAAATCTGAGAAAGGAAAATCCAAAATATACAAACACTCCGTGTGTGTGTAAGATGGTGGGCTTTATCAAGCCTTATTTTATCTGTGTCATAGATTCATAGAATGGTTTGGTTTGGAAAGGACCATCCAGTTCCAACCCCCCTGCCCTAAGCAGGGACACCTTTCACCACCCCAGATTGCTCCAAGCCCCATCCAGCCTGGCCATGAACACTCCCAGGGACAGGGCAGCCACATCTTCTCTGGGCAACCTGTGCCAGGCCTCAGCACCCTCACAGGAAGAATTCCTTCCTAATATTTAATCTGATCCTGCCCTCTGACAGTTGAAGCCATTCCCCTTTGTCCTGTCACTACGTGCCCTACGTGGCAGTTGGCTTCCCTCCTGCCCTTTTGGGGAGCTTTCTGATCTCCTTTAAGCTGTAAGGAGAAAAACAAAACCTCTTCCTTTCTCCTTGAGAATATTCATGTGCAAAGGCCAAGCTCCTGCTCTCACACCTTTGCTCTGGAGTTTGTCTCTCAGATACATTAATTCGTGGAACGCTGTCATTGTTAAGATCCAAATTAAGCTGCCTGTCCTGTGAAGGATCCCCCCTGCCTGAAGCAAAACGGCACAGTTAATGCATATTTTATAAACAATGCCATTAAGGATGCATGAAAGACGTGTTGTAAATATTAAAGCGGGACTATCACTTTTTTTTCCTTTACTCCATTAAGCATAGGAGAAAAATCTACAGGTCAAATTCCTTCTGATGCAAATTAAGCCAGATTCTTTGATTTCAAGTGTTTTGCCTGTTTCTTTTACTATGGTATTACAGTTTCTGCTTGAGCTCTGAAACAGCCCTGCTAGGATGTTCGAAAATGTGGCATGTTCATTTCTGGAACTATGCAATAGTACAGCTATAAACACACTTGAATGTGAACAGAGCAATTACAGAGGACATGTATGAATATTTCAGGACATGTTGTGGTTTCCTAAACCTGCTCCCTGGCCAAGGCACAGGGCTTCATTTTGGGACTCCTGTGAGTGATGTTGGCCCAGGATGGGTGCAGGCATCTCCCAGGCACGGTGCCTGCTAGGCTGTTATCCCACCTAGTGGCTGCTCTCCCATCCCACAAGGTGATTCTTTTTCAGGATATTGGTGAAGCAAGCCAAGGCTTGGTGTATTACTTCAGTTAGCAGTGAATGTGCTTCCACATTGCTTTGTCAGGTGCTCAAACTTGTGCCCTTGCCTTAACCACGTTACACCAGGGACAGGTTTCAATGTTCACATCATCTGAATCTGTGCATCAAATATAGATGCCTGTCTAGTGCAGCCAGCTTTCCAATGTGAGTGCTCTGCATCACTCTTCTTACTTACACAATCACTGAATCGTTTGGGTTGGAAATCTGAGATCATCAAGTCCAACCATTACCCAGCACTGACAGGCTCACCACCAACTTATGTCCTCAGGTAGATTTTAAATACCTCCAGGGCTGGTGACTCCACCCCTTCCCTGGGCATCCTGTTCCAATGCTTAACAGCCACTTCAGTGATGAAATTTTTCCTAACATCCAATCTAAAGATCCCCTGGTGCAACTTGAAGCCTTTTCCTCTTGTCCTGTTACTTGGGAGAAGACACCAACAACGACTCTGTGACTGCCTCTTAATTTGGGCGCATGAGATAATGTGAAGAAGGCCTTCCCTGTCCCTGCCTGTGGGACCATCTCAAGTTCCCCTGATTTCCTAATGGCAGTCAGAAGAGTGACTTTTATCTTCTCTGCTGTCGATACACGGGTGTGCACAATTCCCCTACTCACTGTCCATCTACATCCCTGTCAGCCCAACACTGGCCTGACTGAAGGCAAAAAAAAAAATAAATTGATTGCCTTCCAAAGAAGCAGAGTTCAAGCCAAACTTTTGAGTTGGAATCGCATAAAAAAAAAAATCCTTTGAAACATATTTTGATGGCAACAAGAAAAAAAGATGATTTGCCAAAGCACTGCAAGAAACTTCCCCCAACTGGATAGGGATATTTCCAGTGAGGAGGAGTCCACTGTGAAATCCTCTGTTGCTTGCTTCCAACCCTGCTCTTCGCGCCCTCTATTTCTATGCCACATTTCACTCTAACTTTCCCAACGTTGCTTTATTGTGAAAATAAGATGGATCTGTCCCCACTTAATTCTTTAAGTCACTGCAGTTGTTAAATGCATGCCTCACACTGACTGAAGGGTCCAGCTTTTTGAGGTGACTTCTGTGCCCAGAAGAACCTCTTCATTCCTTTCATGATCTTTTTTCCCTGGTTTTGATGTCAGTCTTGCTTTGTGGGAATGAAGCACTCAAGAGTAAAGGCAGCTGAAGTTGCCAACACGTGCCTTAATAGTGTCTGCTGCTCTTTGCAGAGCAGAGATTTAATAATGAAGGTCACCCCAGAAATTTTATGGTTAATCTTTATCCTTTTCTACAAAATAAGCAATTCTTTTTCAGAATGTAGAACTACAACAATTTTTTTTCCTGTGTATTGAAAAAAAAAATCACATTGTTACAAAACAAGTGTCCTGGCCATTATTTTCACTAAGTAAGTCGCAGTATTTGATTTCTTTTTTATTGAAAAAAAAAATGAGAAAATTAATTGCTTCAGCCTACTGGCAATTATTTAGGTGAAAACATTCCCACCTGTGCTGTATCTGCCAATGTACTGGAAGAAAATTTTCCCTAGAAAAGTGAAAAAAGGCCCAGAAAGCTTGACACATACTTTCTTTTTCTCTGTTGTACTTTTTTATAGATATATAACTCGGCGATGAAATGCATTTACCATCAGTACTGTACTCAATTTAACAGTCAGCTTTTTCTTGCAGAAAACCTGTAGCTCCTTTCTCCCTGAGCCTCTTGCTGCCTGCAGCTGGGAAAGCTTTTCCCATGGCTCCCAATTAGCTGCCTACCCAAGCTGTCTTTTCCAACCGGATTAGATATCCAAGATTCCCTTCTTATGTCTCCCTGCTGCCTGCTGCACTTTCATTTGCATTTCCAGCCATATCCTTCACAAGTGGTCTGCCACGTAGTTCTGCAGGAGGTTTGCAGGATCTGGGAGCCCGTTGCAGGGAGCAGGGGTGTTGTTGGTTTTGCACAGCCTGGTTTTTGGTAGCAGGGGGGCCACAGAGGTGGCCCCAGTCAGGAGCTGCTGGAAGCTTCCACCGTGTCCAGCAGAGCCAGTCCCTGATGGCTCTGAGGATGGACATGCTGCTGACCAAAACTGAGCCAAATGGAGATGATGGTAACACCTCTGTGATATCAGATGTAAGAAGAAAATAAGAACAAAGGGCACAGAGTTTTTTCTAGCCAGAGAAGAGGAGGGAGTGAGAACATGTGAGGGAAATAACATGGAGGCACCAAAGTCAGTGCAGAAGGAGGGGCAGGAGGTGCTCCAGGTGCTGAAGCTGAAATTCCTCTGCAGGCTGTGGTCAGACCTTGGTGAAACAGCAGTGTCCCTGCAGCCCATGGGGATCCACAGGGATGCAGAGATCCACTCTCAGCCCATGGGGATCCATGGGAATGCAGAGATCCATCCACAGCCCCTGGGGGAGGTGCCCATGCTGGAGCAGGTGATCCCTGGAGGAGGCTGTGATCCAGTAGGAGACCTGGTGGAGAGAGAGGGCCCTGCTCCCAGGCTGGAGCAGCCTGTCCTTGGAGGGCTGCACCCCGAGGGAAGAGAGCCACATCACAGCAGTTTTGGGAGGGCTGTGTGCCTGTGGGAGGGACCCCATGGCCTCACAGGAGAAGGACTCCTCTCCTGGAGCAGAGGAAGAAAATCTCAGTGATGAACTGACCCAAACCCCCATGCTCTGTCTCCCTGCGGTGTTGGTGGGAAGGAGAGAGGGGCTGAGAGGAAAAAGATGTTTCAAGGCCTTATTTTACTTCTCATAATCCTCCTCTGATTCTGTTAGTGACAAATCCACTTTGCAACTTAAGTTGGGCCTACCTTGCCCTTGAAGTGTTTTCTCCTGGTCCTTATCTCAACTCATGAACCCTTCTTTAATGTTCTTTCCCTCTCCACTGCCCAGCTGTGGCAGGGGAGGGCAAACAGAACAGCTTTTGTGGGCTCCTGGCATTGGGTCAGCGTCAAACCATGACAAAGGGCCAAAGCTTCTGCAACCTCTCACTGCTCCAGCTTCTTGTCTCCAATTTTCCCAGGGCAGAGGGATGCTGGTGCAGTCTGTGGATTTCCCATGGCACAGTGGTACCTGGTTGCAGTGCTGGGGCCAGAGCAGAGCTGTGTGTGCTGTTGTCTTCCCCACTGGGCTGCAGGTCAGTGTGAGGACAGACTGGGAAAAAAAATTAAAGAAAAAAAATTCTCAAATTTCTACCACCATGTAGAAACACTCAGTGTTTTGTTATTTAAATCTTGTGGGCAGGCACTCACTATTGAAAACTTATTTCTAGACAGAAACTGGTAATGAGCTCCCACTTAGCTGATGATCAGTTTCTAAAAATAATTGCTCTGGAATTAATGATGCAGGGTGGTTTTTTTGTTTAATCATGCTATCTTTATACCAAGGTACACCAGAATTATCAGATCAACTCTAACAGGATCATTTGCTGTAGTCTGAGACCATAATTCTCAGGCTAAACTGAAAGCGTTATCTTAAACCTGCAGCAAAGGGCAGCTTCATGCTTGTTGCACTTGATGCTCCCTGTGTAACAGCATTTTTGACCCTGTATTTTGAAACGTGTGAGCTTTTAAATGTAACTGAAATGCAAAGAAAAAGACCTAAGGAGGAAAATGAGCTTTGCACTGGGTGATTCTGCTGCATGTTTGAAATATTTCCATGGAATTTGGATTGTAAATAAGATGAAGGGGTGGGAAGCAACTGTGTGTCTCCAGCTCCTGCAGAACCCAGAACCAAGTCCGAGCTCTCAGCAGTTGGTGAGCTGAGCACTGCTAAATTGAGCAAACCTCCAAACCTCTTTGTCTAATGGGCTGATCACAGCAGAGAGAATTAGGAGCTTTAAAAATAAAATCCCCTTTGGTCCAGTTCCTCTGGATCTGGTGGCTGTCCCTTGGATCCCTCTGTGCCTGTGAGCTCTGGGAATGCCATCAGTGTGAAGCGAGTGCCTGCTCTGGAAGGCAGAGGAGGATTTTTCATTGCACTCAGGAGTGTCCCCTGCTGTAAAGACTTCATTGGTCTACTTTCTGTTTAATGTGACTGGTGTATAAAAAGGTTTTTTTGGTGCTTTTAGTGTCTTTTCTTAAGGAAAAAGAATTTTTAGGCTCGTGCACTTTCAAACTTCAGGCCACTGCAGCGTCCAGATATCAACTTATCAGTGTTCATTAACAGCCAAGGAAAACCATTAGGTTCTGAGGCACTCTGCTTTTGTCTTTTGCAGAGATCACTTAGCTGCAGATAACTAGGGAGATACCTGAGAAAAGGAGCAATTACAGGTAATCAATAATCCTCAAATGGCAGCAATTAAAATTCTGAAAAAAAATATTAAAAAGAAAGCAGGCAAGGTAATAGCAAATCATCCATCAGCCATTTGGAGAGGTTTTGCAGATCTCAACTTGAAGAAAGGAGGAGTTTTTAATTAAATCATCATCTGAGAACGCCATTGATCCTTCATGTGCGACAATTTAGAGTGCAAGAAACAGCTTTGAATGGCCATAATCGTAAAAGATGTGTTTGTTTTCCCCAAAAATGAGCCCCTTGCCTGGCTATGTAAAAGAGATGATTCTGCTGAAGCAATACGGGAGAGCTCTCTGCTTTTAAATGATCTAATTTCCATCTCCTTTAGCCGAGAAAATTTAGCTCAGTAACATATGCATTTGTTTCCAAATAGAGATGTCTGTAGACAACGTTTTCTGTATAACTTTGTCTCCTGCCCCAAGAAGATAAAACCAGTGGATGATTCAGCAGGGCTTGTGTTTCCATGATATGATGAACTTGAGCAGCTTGACTCAAGAATTGCTTTTCCTCAGCTCTAACTAGGGCACAAATTCCATTTTTAGTGATTCTTTTGGAAGCTCAGCCCTGGAGCCCCCTCTGTGTCTTGAAGGGGCAGCACAGGTGGGTGTCCTTGAAGAGGTCACCTGCTGTTTTCAGGAGCAATGGCTGGTTTGGGGCAGTACCTCTCAAGGCTGCACAAGTGCTGCTCCCACTCACTGATGAGGAGGAGGAGGAAGAAATGGAGGGGTTCCTAGATCACTCAGTAGCTGGCCTGGGCTGGGAGGAACTGGAGGTGAGGATGGATTGAGCGTTTCCTAATCTTAAATGGCCTCAAATGGGGGTATCTGTGAGTTTTTCCCTGGGTGGGAGACATGTGGCATCTCTGCAGAGCCTGGAAACTCACCCATGTTGCAGGGAGAAAGCCTGAAGGGGTAAGGGGTTTTTGGGGTTTCTTTTTGCTTTTTTACTGTGTGAGGTTGTTTTGAGGGTGGGGGGGTTTAGCACTTTTTCCCTTTGTGGCGGTAGAATTGATGTTTTATTGAACTGGAGAACATTAACTGCTGTGTCTGGGGCTTGGCAGAATAGGAGTGGTTTGCCAGGAGATGTGATTGCAACCTTCTGTGTGTGAAAAGCAGAAAGACTGGGCTCTGCCAGGGCTTTGTGTGACTAAAACCATCGTGGTGGTGATGTTCAGGTTGGTGCTGGAGTTGTGCTGCAGGAGGGGGAGGCTCTGGTGGAGGACTGCGCTCTCTGCTTCCCACCCCCAAGTCCCCTTGGAGGCAGGCAGTGGGTTAAAGATCTTTTCTCTTCTTGATTAAATATCTACAGCTGTATTGAAGCTGGTGAGACTGCTCACAGGAGAGAGATTAAGTATTCATGCAAGCATTTGCAAGGTGAGCCGTTCGACCTTGCTCTGCCTGATTTCCCTGCCCGGCTGTACAGTAGAGCGCTGAACATGACCCACCTGTGTCAGAAAGGAAGGATATTTGCACTGTCTGTCTCTAGCCAACTCAGGGTATCAAATATGGGTGCCTTTTGGGACACAGAGGCGCTTTTTTTTTTCGTGTAACCTGCACTTGTATTAGGTGCCTGGGGCAGCCTGTAGGAGACATTCTGAATTGCCATGTCTGTCCTCTTCGGCTGACCCAAACTCACAGCTCCTAAGCTTTGCCCAGGGAGCAAGTCCTGCTGCCAAGGGGCAGGCAGGGGTTACAAACCAAGTACCTGCTATTCCTTTCCTTGTCCAGCTGCTACATAACTCCAGAAACCTTCCCTGCAGTACCCTTTGTGCTTGGGCCTTGAGCTGTGGGGCTGCCTCGAGGTACAGCCTTCACACCTAAATCAGCACACCTGAAACGTTTGTCTGAACAGCCCAAAAGCTTTACATTCAATATATGGGCTGGGTTGGATCCAAACACTGCCTTGCTGTTCATCCTCTGCTCATTTAAACCTGTGGATAGTTTTTCTAAAAAAGTCGGATGTGTTAATTATCACTTGGGAGAGGTGAGATAGCTACTTACAAGTAAGTTTAATACACCAAAGGTTTTTTGTAACGTTAGGGCAACAAATGAAACCTCATAGCCACTTGCAATAGTGGCTATTTAATAAGAGTTGATAAGGAGGCATCATCTTGCCTTAGAATGCTTGCCCTGTAATGGATACCACATCTGGGCCAATGCTGGGTCTCTTGCAAGACATTTGGGCAAGGGAAAGCTCTGCAATGATGCCAGGCTGGGAGATGTTGGAGAGCAGCATTCTCAAAGTACAGATCATTCACCTAAAAGAAAATCACCCTCATCTTCCCCCAAGTACCCAGCACTGCTCACATACGATTTGCAAAACATTTGTGCTTCTCTGCTTCCTGCTTTGTCACAGCACACAGCTCTTGCCTCTATTCAAACACTAAATTTTAATTAGATGAGTTTTTCACTTCTTTGATTTGCACCTGCCTGAAGTACCATCAAATTGTGCTGTTGACTGCCTTTTCCAAGGCTGATAAAAGGTGAACAGCAGGATCAGCTGATGTTGGCTCCCATGTAATGCTTGTAGGCAAGACAGTGTCTTCTCTGCAGACCATGGCCTGCACCTGTACTTAGAGAAAAAACAGAAGGACAACAGAAGATGCTCTTTTTTAAAAATTTTGCTTTTCTGTAAGGTTTCCATCAGAGCCTCTGCAGTTGCCAACCACTGAACATTCCCATGTGCTCTCTAATTTCTGTGATCCCTGTAAATTTGTGAGGAGGAAAAACTGAGCCACTTACAAACTGATAGACAGAGCAGCCTCTCTGTACAGCTGATGTCCTCATTTTCTAGGTGAGACTAGCATTTAGAGAACAACTGTCTTTGTCCTTCCTTTGACAAAAAAAAGGGGATGCCAATGTCCACATCCTAAAGCAACAAGAGCAGCTGGTCCTGGTTGGCTTTGAGATTTCAAAACATGTAAACACATGTTTAACCTTAAAGAAACACAATAAAATCCCTGAGATTTGGGGGTTTAAATAAGCTACTTGTGTGGTTATGAATCACTAACAACAGTGAAACAGGAAGGGTTTGTAAGGCCAGGCTGTAACTCCTCCATGGAATTGGCCTTGCTGGAGAAGCCAAGTTTGAACTAGAAACTTGGAGACAGTGGTTGCATGCAAGGATGGATCCCAAAGAGAGGTAAACAAAGCTAAGGAAGCTCTGCTCTGTGTGTCTGATCCGGGAGATCTCAGGTTCTAATTCTTTTTTGAGCCCTTTAAGTGCCAATCCCTTGAGCCCTGCAGAGCATCTCTGCACTCCTTCCCTTGCAGCAGGATGAAAGCCAGCTGCTGTGGAGCTGCTGCTTCAATTGGTCCCTCCCTCCCTTGGGGGGAAAAAAAAGAGGATCATTGACTTCTTTATCATCCAGGGGCTGTAACTTGAAGCCCCTGCAGCAGCAGAGCAACTCTGGGTGTATATAAATGCCTCCCCACTCGCCCACATTGGCATTTGCTGCTCCAACGTGCTGGCCCAGCTGTCTTTTGGTCTCTCCAGAGAAGCTCAGAAAGACCCAAAAGTATCAAAAGGATGATGATACTTTCCAGTAAGTGCGGTTTCTTTTTTTTATCATCTCTGGACGAAGCCCAAGATACATTCTCAAATACACCATCAGCAATACTCTTGGGCTTCTCCTCCTCCTTTCTGCTTTGGTGCAGAGGTTAAAGCAAGGGCCAGTTTTGCTTGTAACAGGTTTAAAAAGGAGTGGAACTCAAAGGAAGCCTCACCAGCACGCCTTGCTTTCCCACCCAGCAGGCAGGAGCCGCGTGGCAAATTGTTTGTTAAATTGAATCTCGCGTTCTGTGCTCCAGCAGGAGCAAAACAAGAGGTGCCACAATTACAGCTTCATTCCCTGATTACCTGCCTCAGCATGGCAGCAATAAGCATTCACAATTTGTCGCTGCATGGCCAATTCATCTTCAAACTGAAGAGGCATCTTAATTGTATCCACTAATAGTCAGCTTCAATCAAAAATCACTGTGAGTCACTCCAGCTAGACTGGCTGGGGCTCCCAGCTCCTGCTTTTTGCTGGTTAAGGGACTCAAATGAGATCATTGTGGTTTTATTTATGTGTACAATCAACAAAGGGGGGAGGAGGGGGACAGTAGCGGCCGCATAAACTCTGGGGCATCTTTATCACTTGGCATTAAGCTGGGGAGACAGGACAGCTGGGATTTATGGGTTGGTGCATGTGGCTCCTTTTTATGGCTTTCGCATGATTTAGGCAGAGCTGGGCTTGTGGATGGAAAAACTGAGGTGAGGGACGGTCTTGAGTTTTAATTTTGCAGTTCCTGTTGATGACAATAGTCATAAATTTCAAGGTGTTTTGTGGTGAGGCTGCAGCTTTCAATTATTGGTGCAGAGATGCAAATGTCAGCAAGCAGAGCGAGAGCAAATCCTTTTCCAAAGCAAATGTTTGGGTGTGAGAGTCTGCAAAAATTGCTTGATAAATTCTGAATCTCTTCCCATTTTGTGGCAGACTGAGATTAAACCTTCCGGCTCTTGGGCTCAGCAGCTGAGCACAGAACTGAACAATCTCCCCTTCTCACAAGTCCTGAGGACTTTCCTCTCTCATGAGTAGTTTTGGCTCTCAGGGTATAGCCACCCTCTCAGGGCACTGGAGTTGAAATGCACGTGCAGGGCTTGAGCTGGGGATGCACAAGGGTGGCATGAAGCAGGATAGAGCCAGCAGAACCTATAAGGAAGAGGTGAGATTTCCCTAACCTAGGGAGGGACCTGTGCCTGCTTTTCCACCCCATTAAATCACACTACGGATCAATAGCAGACAAATGATTCTGGTTGCCAGTGGGTAGTTTGTGAGATTTTTCTTCATTACTGCTTCAGCTGAAGTGCTGCTGTGGAGGGGGAAGGATACAACTAATTTAATTTCTCTCCTGGACAATACTTACCCAGATATGTAAACCCTGCTTACCAGGGCTTTTTGGTTAGCTCCTCCTATCAGAAGACTTCAGCTCCCCTTGCAAACTCCCAAGTACAGCTCAAAGGCTTCAGACTTACTGTAGCAGTGAAGAGCTTTACACGGTAACTTGAAGAGAGGGTGTTCTGGAAGAGATGGGTCAGTGAGTTCAAACTGCTGTGTGGCACTGGGAGGCATAGGAGGAAATGGCAAGTGCTGGGGGACAAAGGAAGCCTCAGCTGGAGGTCAACAAATCTCAGCTCCTAAGTCCTGCAGAAACCTCCTGTCCTTTCATGTCACAAATAAGGCTTGAGCACAGAACTCTGGAACCTTCTCCCTTGCTGTTCTGTTGACTTCCAGGATCAGGAAAGGAAAATGTTTCTGTAGCACCCTGAAGGCTCAGGAAAAGCTGCTTCACCCTACTGGGGGTGTGCAAACACTGATGTGCACTGCCCACACTCTCCCCAGCTGGGGGTTCCTGCTGGTGCTCCTGCACGGCTGGGAAATCAAAAGCACTTCCACCAAATAAATAAATCTGCTCTGAGATTTCCTCTTTGCCTGCCAGCCTCTCTGAGGACAGGTGATGTTTAATAGCTGTGTTCTCTGCTGTTAACTTCACTGCTTCTTTTGTGTGGGGTTTTTTTGTGTGTGTGTGAATTCCATTTTCACTGTAACAAACTCCTTTCCTTTCTCCTTGTTGCCCCTTGCATCTCCACTTCCTTAGAACTGAGCACCTGTGTCCTCCCTCCCTGCTTTTTCTTCTTTTCCCTGTACTTCTGAATCAGTTGACACAGCACCCAGCCCCCTGTCCTGGCCATGGACCTCAGCCTGTTTCCTGTTAGATGCCCCATCCCTGGAAACACTCAAGGCCAGGCTGCACAGGGCTCTGTCCAACCTGGTCTGGTGGAAGGTGTCCCTGCTTATTGGAAGGGGGTTGGACTGGAGGGCCTTTAAAGGTCTTTCCAATCCAAACCATTCTATAAATCTGTGGCTGCTGGGTCCCACACACTCTGCCCAGGAGGGTTTTACTTGCAATATCCACAGGTTTTCAGACTTGGGGTTAAGGTTCGGCTGCTGGTGCTTTTTCAAAGCCAGCTAGATGAAGGCGTGATGCTGCGCAAAAGGCGAAAGAATTCCATCGCCTTGTTGGCGTGTTTCTGATGCCAGACACACCAGTAAACAGAAGAAATGCTGGATAAAGACCAGAGGAGTTTGCAATTAACACATTAAATAGATCTACTGACTGTGGGATCAAAAGCAGAGTAGGAAGAGAAAACCCCGTGCAATGTGACCGTGGCTTTGTGTCGGTGGTTTGATTTATGCCAATGGTAAAAGGCCCATGGGAAGCTGATGCTGCCTTGGAAACTTCTTTTCCTTTCATGTCAACTACTTCCCGCAGTCTGGCACCGAACAGATAATTTCCCTCTCCTTCTTGTCTCTTTATAACAGCATAATCTTCATGATCTGATTCCTGCCTTTACTGTGTACTTGCTCAATGCTAAACAAACTTCTGTACGTGTGCCAGGCAGTATTTTGTTGACAAAAAATCACTTTGTCGCTAGAATTATGTGTATGCGCCTGATGAAATGCCTTCAACTGACAGAATCCTTTTAGTCACATAAATTTACTCAACTAAATTATATTAGAAGGATTAAACCAAGAATTTCATCAAACTCCTTCCTCTGAGGAAGGAATTTCATTGATCCTCTCTGAAACTGGAGAGACCTGTGCAGTCAAATGTATTTATTCGAGGAACAAGTCTGCCATGGCCTTAAAATTGCTGCAGCAGAACACAGAGATGCAGGGATGTATTAGATGAGCAAACTGATGTGGTGGGATCAGGACTGAAGTTTCTCTGTGAGATGTGGCACTATGGGGAACTTGGTTTTTGGATGCCAGGTCTCCGTGATCATCACCACAAGGAGTGAGGCTTTGGTCCTCATATGACTCTCATAGTAGAAAACCTGAGATTGGCAAAAAGTTAATTTTTTCAAATGTGGGAAGGAGAGTGCCAACATGCAAAAACCGGAATAAACAAATACTGCAAGTGTATTGGTGTTCCCACCTTTTTTTGGAGATTTTCTGCTTCATGATCAGCACTCCTCAATGTTTTCCCATGTCAGTCTTAGCTGCTGCTCTGTGAGTAGCAATGCTAAACTAGGGAAATGATCTGCTTTTCTCTCCTGCAGCACCTTTAACTTTGTGTGCTCAGTGGTGGAAGGAATTGGGTATGCAGGAAGGAAAGAAAGAACCCTGTCATTCTTTGTACCCAGGGAGGTCACAGAGACTGAAAACGCTGCTTGCTTTCCTGTATGGTGATGCCTAATGATATGCTGTCATCTCTTCTGCCATAGAAAGCCTTGATTTCCCCTCTTGGGTCCTTCTACAGCTGGATGATGGGTGAAAAGGGATCTCCAGGGGTTTATCTCTGCTGGGAGCCTGCGTACAGCTATAATAATAATAATGACCCAAATTATTATTCCTGGCTGTGTTCCGATGCGGCTCTCAAAGCCTTTTGAACAGTGGGATAAGAACTGATCAGCCTGTCTCATACCAGTGTAAGGCAGTTTATTTGGAGTGTTACTTTGATTTTTTTTCCCCGGAGTGCTGGGTTTGGGGAAATCAAGCCATAAGGGTTATTTATATCTTTTACTTCTTGTGTGGATGCAGAGCCAGGATAAAGCCACCTGCAAATTCATCTGGGCATTTACACCCCTTGTGGAAATTTTTGCCTTGTGAATCACTGCTGTTATCTCTAATGAAATGTTCTTTTTTGTAACTGTTTTTGTTTGGCAGTGGGATTCCATGCAGATTCTCAGTGTGGCTCTTCCCAGGGGCTCTGCTTCCATGCGTGTGTTCCTTCCATGTCCTTCTGTCTGGGAAACATGCAGGGACTTTGCCCCACCTCTATTCTCCATGGTGACCAGGCAGGGGATGCACTTACATGGCCAAGGGCTGGCAAGAAATTAACACTGCATTAGTTATCTGCTCCTTCTCTGACCTGCAAGTCAGTATTTTTGTACTTAAGCCTTAAAAATGCCACAAGGTATGCCTGTGAAGTCAAAAACCCACTGATTTTAAGTCTGCTATTGAATAAGCACGAGTGTGTATATGGTGTTGGAGCTGGTGCCGCTTTCTGTTCATGCAGGGTTTCTTCGCTTTGCCAACTGATTCATCTCTAAAATAAACAACCAGTGTTGAAATTAAAGCACATTAATATGGCTGATTTGTAAATAAAAAGGAGAGTTAGCCAGACAGAGCAGAAACATAAATAGAGACCAAATGTTATAATATAATGAGAGACGATGCTCCCGTTTAGAAAAAGACTTTCCTTCCCCTGCGTGCTGGTGGTAATGGAGCAGGAGGCACATGGGCTGCTGGTATACCAGAAATGCCATTGCCTAGTACTGCAAACGTGGAGATAAATCTGTTATTTGAACGTTCATCAATTATAAAAAGCATTTTGAAGGCCCACAGCAATTATCCACTCGAGGGGTTTTCCTGGAAACTCTTCCCGGGGAAGTTTATTTTGGTGAATTGCATTGCAAATATCCTGTCAAGCCTGGGGAAAGAGAGGGAGAAAGAAACCCAAACTTCCACTGCTTCCCCCTGCAAATTACTCGAGTGTGTGGAGGTGGTTTGGGGATTTAATAACTTGCAGTAAAGAGATGTTATGGTCACAGCCAGGTAATTTGGGGGATGTGGCTGAGCATGGCTGCTCTGAGGTAAGGCCAGCTCGTGGATGGATATTAAGACGGAGATTATTCCATGCGATGCACTCGAGCTGCACGGGGAAGAATTAATTGACACCTAGATGTATTGGGGGTAGGGACGGTGACAACATATGATAAATGAAACACACAGCAGTGAGAGCAGATGTATGCTGGAAGGACAGCATGATAAATGTGCATCTTGATGCTTACAGTGCCTGAGAAAACGCTCCCGATCTGATACCGCTTCAGTAGCTGCAGTCATGTTTGAGTACGGCAGGGACTTGATTGATTTAATTAGCTCTCATTAATGGCATTGAAGATAGTTCAACAACAAGCAACGGAGAGTCGTGCTGAAGTGTTGCATGTTAATTGCTCGATGATTTGTGTTGTGGGACGGCTCTTTTGCATAAGTACAAATTAGACGGTGAGTTGTTTGGAAACACTGATGCCTATCTTTGCTGGGGGCAGGGTCTGTGCTGCATCGAGCACCTTCCCCATCCCAGCACGGGCTCTCTGTGTCCCAGGGAGGTTTATAGCCTCCAACAGTGCTCTGACCACAGCCTGCAGGGCTCCTTCCCCGGTCACCTCCCTCCCTGCTCACATGAATAGAATGAACCTTAAAAATCAATATTCTCATTAAAGCTTATAAATTATTCTTTTGATCTACATTGACTCTGAGGAGGGAGCAAGCTGGCCCAGAGAAAATTAAAATAGCCCCTAAGGCTGTATCTACTCAAATTTATTTATTTTTTTAACCATTCTCGTAATAGCATTTTCAAATTCAATTTGGTGCTCTTAAATCAACTGAAAAATGACAACATTTGGTCAAATAAGCACATTTCCTTCCAATATTTATTATTTCATGTAAGAATTAGCTAAGCTTGATATTTCTTAACTTACATGGGAGTTACCTGTTTCTGCCCTGGACTTCACTGCTCTTTGTAGCTCACCATGTCTGACCTGGCATTTTCCATACCCAAAATCCACCTGGGGCTGAGCTCTTTGGAGATGACTTGGCTTTTTGGAGAGCTCTTTGGAGATGGAAGACAGATGCATCTCCAAAGAGCAAGAAAAGGAGGAGAGAGAGTACCCTCTGTCTTTGTAGTAAACTGATTGTGAGAGTTATTAACTTTACTCCTGCATGAGTGAGGAAGGGAAGCAGGCTGAGGGTGAACACAGAAGATGAAAACATGGAATGACCTGGCACCAGAGTGGCTGGACATGGGGAGAGCAGGAGCTGTGTGATATTTCCTAATCCTGCTGCATCTGGGGAGGTGAGGGGGGGAAAGCTGGGGCAGAGGATGGAGGTGGTGGCATGTCCTTACTGGAGTGTGATAAAATTACAGACTATTGCTTTTGAGTAGGTTAAACCCATCTGGGCCAGTCATAACTCTCGTGTTGCATTGGTTTTGTAGACTTTGCTTTGGTAACCTTAGGACTGTTTAAGGGGCTATTGTTTGTGGGGGGTGTTATTTGCTGATAAAAGAAACCACAACAGGACATCCACTCCAGCAGGGCAATTCCCAAGCAAGGTGTACATACCCAGAGGGCTGCCCCTTGGAGCAAGAAATCATGGAGGTGGTGTGTTTGTTCTTTAAAAGAAGAATAGAGCTTTACTCTGGTCTTCAGAATGGTTTAAAAGAATAGGAATTAAGAAAGCTGTCTTGTCTTTGTCATTTCGATGTGAAAACCAACATAACGGGTCTGTGCATGTCACTACACCTCCATTCTTTCTTCAGGAGCCATAATGCTTGATAGCATCACAGGGAGATCTAATTTGACAAGTGAAAGCTTGCCTTTGACTCCAGTTCTGCCAGCCACAGACTACAAAACCTCTGTCTGAGGTTTTGAGTCCCTTGATCTGTCTTGCTGTGAGCCAGAGAAGAGCAGAAAGACGTGCCTGCCTCTGCCAGCACTCCCTGACTGTAGAGGCCCTGTGAGATGGTCCTTTCTCAAAGGGCCGGAAAGAACCCAAAAACGCTTTTCATGGATAAGGATTCAATCCCAGATGTGAGCACACAGGCAGAAATACATATCCTGGCTGGACGCTTCTGGATGAAGCCCAGGGGTGCTGTATGCTGGATTTCAGTGCTGAGAGGGGACATTCCTTTTGGAAGCAGTTAAAGATATTGTCCTCCACAACTGTGGTTTCGAGCAGTCCAGCCTTGGGGTGTTTGGGAGCTGTTTGCAGGCTGAGTTCAGTGTTCCTTGCCCACACTGGATGTGCTGGGTGCTCTCTTTGCCTGCACTGGGTGTGCCCTGTGAGGGACAGTAATAAATCACAGGCAGCTTCTCACCTCCAGCTACAGAGCAGCATCATGTGCATGGACATGGGAATGGTTTATGTAGAAGAATTAACTGTACAGCTGTCCTGGCTCATGAGGGCCACTTTAGAAATTAAAGGCAGTGTTTAGGAGCTGGCTCAGCTGTCCCCTGGCAAAGCTGTTCCCAGTGAACAGTGTGTGCTGCTGGATGACTGTAGGCAAAATGCAAGCTGTGCTTCCCAAAGTAACTGCTTTTCCCCACATTTGTTCTTTTTTTTTCCACCTTTCTTCCTGGTGCTGTGCTCAGAAGTGGTGGGAGAAGCAAGGCATGTGCACTGATGTGTGCTCTCCATGTTCTTGGCCAGCCGGGGCTTTCTGAACTGGAGGCTGCATCATGTTCAAGTCTCACTTGTTTTGTGTCTTCACTTCCTACATTCATCACGGGAAGCCTTTTTTACACTGTGAGAAAGTGGCTTGTGTGCTCACCTTGAAAAAGTTGTTAGGGCTAAACGAGGAATTTTGGGCCACAGTGACAGAGCTGATGCAGGCTGCTGAGGGGTATTTGGGGTTATACCTCCCCAAACCCAAAGGGACAGTGCCTCCACCTTTGCACAGGGTTTGGGAGGAGCACTGGCCGCTGCCCCCACGGGGCTCAGAGAATGTAGCAATTTCACGGGCAAGACGAGACAAAACCCAGCATTTGTCTTGGTGGCAGAGAGGAATCAGGTTCTGCATTTATGGATGCAGTGTGGAGCAGTATCATCTGTAAGTTATACCTTGTGATTAGACAGGTCACAGAACTCATTTAACCTGTAGCTCTGGCAATGTGATTGCATTAAGAGAGGGCTGAGAAAAGAGTTTCTCTCCTTGAAGAAATTCATAGATGTTGACCTTCTCTTTTGCCCTGGAGGAAGGCAAAGAAAGATGAAGAGGTTTTTGCAAAGGCAAAACTCACAGTGTTTTCAATTTATTGTAGCTCTTTTACTCCATCAGGTTGTTTTGATGTGAAGATTAAAGTGACTCCAATAAAATACATTCCACAATTATTTCCCAGAGGTTATTTCTGTTGAGTGCAGTTTTCCAGAGGGGAAGTCCATGTGACTGGGAAAGTTCCCAGTAGATCTAGAGACCAGCAGGTTGTCTGTGCTGGGAAGGACAGAGGAGCCTTGCAGTTTGTCAGTACCCGTGGCTGCCATTGCAGCCATGCTCTGCAGCATTCCTACATAGCCATGAGCTGGGATCAGCTGAGGTTTGGGACAGGGAAGACTACTGATCAGCAGGAACAAGAAATCTCTCCCCTTTGAAACAGTAAAAGACTAAATGCTTGGTATTGTTAGGAGATTTTTGTATGTTTTTCCTCAAGCGACCTTTTTTGTGCAAAACAGCAGGATTCCTGCACAAAATCCACACTGAAACACGGAACTTTCTGAGTAACACAGCTGAATTTCCTGAGGTGTAACCCTTTCTCAAACAATCATTTGCTAAGGTACAGTCCCTTGGTTTATAGATTTGATGAGTAGATAACATCGTGCAGAAGGCTGCTGCATAGCCTGTGCCCTTTCTATGAATGCTGTGCTTTTCCTGAAATTGTCTCCAGCCCTGTACAAATTCTATGGAGAACTTGTTTTAATAATAACTTGTCTAAAGAAATAAATTTCATTATCTAAGAACAAAAGGGACCCTGGCTTTTAAAATATACAACCTGCCCATGTGACACAGACGCCCTCTTTGAGCAGGAAGGGTATGAATCCTGTCCCTCCTGACTTGAAGGTGTGTGAGAAAGGCCCTGGCCTTTAATCCTGTTCAAATACTCGTATTAAAACCTTTGAAGTTCCCGACTCGGCAAAATTCTTTGTTGCTGTTGTGGAGGGAAGTGTTGCCCATCACTTTGTCAGCTGTATCTTGGGAGCTGCTGGCAGTTTTCATTAAACTAGGATTCAGAATAAGCAAGTTGCAATGGTCCAACCATAAATATCAAATCGAGCTTGTTTGAAAACTGACATTGTATTTTTGGGTGGGAGAGCTGAAATAAATTTATTTCTGAAGGAGTATTTGTAAATTGATAGAAACTTAGTGTACAAACTAGCCTGGGTGAATGGTGCTTTTTGACTGAATAAGTAAAATCCTGTAGTAAAATCTAGAGATGAAACCTTAAATCCTGTTTGAGTAAAAATCCTTTATTTCCATTACTATGCAGGAAAACCTCGGGGGATCAAAGGCGTATATGTCTGTCTTGGCCTGCTTTCTACTGTGAGTAGGAAGGTTATATCTGCAGCATGATCTGTCCTCCAAAAGATGTCAAACCTTTCCCTCTTCCCCTTGGAGAAAGAAGGCCTTGTGAGTGAAGGTGACTTCTCCCAGGCTGTCACTCAGTGCTAAGGCTCCACAGTCTGCTTTTCTCCTCTTCTTTTGTGGGATGATGAAAATACAAAATCTAACCTTTCAGTAAAATAGCTCCTAATTTGATATGTGTGGATCTGTTACAGTGAGAACTTTGCCCTGTAGGTTTGACTGGATATTTTTCTTTTTCCCTAACACTCTTATTTGGACTTGGGTATTTGGTCTTAGGTATACCTCAAGTTTCTAAATTTAGGTGAGAGTGATGATGTGCTTTTACCATTTCCCATGAGAATGGGTTCCTAACAGCTTTACGGGGTTAATAATAGCCAAGCACGGAGGCATGTGCTCAGAGCAGCACAGAGGGAGGCCAATTGAAGCGGGGAGAAAAGCAAAGACCTGCAATTGTACAAAATAGGGTCTCCCTTTACATTGGACCCAATCTTCTTCTTTGGGCAAAGCTTTTCACTTGCTGCAGACACAAATCTCAGCTCATTCATACTGCTGTGCTCCCAATTTTATTGCCGTGGTAGCACTGATGGAATTGCTCAGCAGTAGGGCATGTGGCTTCCCACCAGCCTCTCTGCCCCAGCCATCCAATACACTTTTCCCTTCCTCCTGCCGAGCCTTGAGCCACTTTCAAAGGGTCTAAAAGGCATTTGTGTGGTGCTGAGCTTTAGCAGCACCAGGGCTGTTGTATTCACCTGGTCTTTCCCTTGAGAGCCATTCATGATTGTGGAGCAAGGGCAAATAATTTTCAATAATCATTTCATTAATTGTCATTCCTAGTTTTAGCCTTTACCTCAGATTTTAGGAACAACCACAGCTTCTCAGCAAGTCTGCTGTCTGTAGCACGTTGTGTGATGCCCTCGTGTCCACACGGCTTCAAGCAACTGAACCTGCCTTGGTTCATCAGTTTTGCTCCAGAGAATGTCTCAGGCTTTAACTGTCACTCATTAATAAGTTCAGGGAATAAAATATTGCATCAAACTTTAACATCTCCTCCTTTTTACTAAGCTTTATTGCAGTGCCCACTGTACTCAGATCAGAGCTGCTTGCCCTGGTTCAGTCTGGCCAGAGAAGTGCTCCATCAAAGAGAAAAGTGGTTGGTGTCAGGGATGTGGGCAGATAAAGGCATCACACTGTCATCAGATTTTTGACTGAGGAAAGGCTCTTGCTAGGAGAGCTCTCTGAGAGCACTTAGGGTCTCATAGCCCACTGTCAAGAAGCCAGTTTCTGGATTAAACAGGTGACAAAATGCTCACTGAAAATCACCCCAGGGCTGGGCTGTGGTGGGGGTGCTGGTAGGCTTTTCTCGATGCAGAGGTGTTTCAGCAAGTGAAAAGGGAAATTGTGTCTGCTCTTGCCATCGCAATGACCTCTTTCCAAGCATGGCAAAGCTCAGAGATTTTTGCAATTAATGTATGGTTATCTTATTATTACTCTGGTTATGTAAATGTCAGTGCATCTACCCTCTCTGGGCTTTTCAATTTAGAGAAGAGATTATTTTTGGTAAAAAACCTCATTAGGGAGGAAGTTTTTATTTGAGTATTTGAGGTGCATGTAGAGGAGGGTTGGGGTTTCTCCCTAAGCAAATGTATGCTTAGATCTGTTTCAGGAGAGGCAAATGGGAATGTTTCACTTTGGTCAGCACTCGGAGGAGCGTCTGGCCTTTCTAAAGGTAACCTGGCTTTCTAAAGGTAACCAGGTCACAGGTTCATGTTTACAGGTCACATGGCAAAATGAGTGGTGGAAAGGAGAGGATTTCATCCACTCTGGCAGAGAAAGCAAAGCAAAGCAATGCCAGGGCATGCAGAGGGAGCCTGAGTACTTTGCACGCCCACAAAAGCTTGGTTGTTGGGATCATGGGAACACGCAGCTTTGGCTCTGCCCAAAAGAGGCAGCAGCAAGAAACGTGAATCCTGCATGCTTCAGTGGCCAACATAACTGAAATCTCTGATAAAATGTAAATTAATGGGGGGTCCTTCCTGTGCCATCCTGAGGAAGCTGTGAAGGGTGGACCTGTCACAAGTTCAGGGTGAGACCCCTGTATCCTTGACCCTATAAATTGTAACCTCTGATATTATGACACCAGAAAATGGTTTCTGAAAATGGAAGGAGATTTTAATAATTGATGTATGTGTGTGTGTGTGTATATATATGTGTGTGTGTGAGTGCATTTTCAAGAAAATGTTTATAATTGTTGTCACAGAACACAGAAAATTTTTCCAACAAATGACATAAAATATCTGCCTGGGTTTGCTCATAATTAAGGAGCCCAATTCTGTTAATTAGCCAGATAAGTGATAGGCCCTGATTCAACAGTGCTCTGGTAAATCCCATTGTGTGAGATGTTCCCAGGACGCCACTAAGATGTCCCCTTGGCTACAGAGGGATAGACAGAAATGCTTTTCTGGAGAGAGGCCATCAGGAGTCAGGTGTAGGGACTGGCAGAAGCAAAGCTCTAATAGAGCACTAAAGTTGCCTTGGGTAATGTTCTTACTGAAAGGAATTCTAATATGAATAACGATAAGAATGGGGAACAGGATGCTTGCAGCTGAAGGAAAGGGACTCTGCATGTTTCTCAGCAGAGACACAGGCCCAGGGTGATGGTGTGGATTTTCTGTAATTTATTTTATTTTTAACTCGCTAAATGTCTTCATCTTGTATGATAAAACCATCTTGCTTAGCCAATTGCCAGTGGGTTCTGTGAGAAACGGAAGAATTAAGCTTATTTCAGGTTATTTACTTGAACAACAGAAATTTGTATTCTCTTATTTGATCAGTTGTCTTGTTATGAGGCTGAGAGAAGCCGTGAGCAGTGTTCAAGAAACAGGCTCTAAGGGGAGATGTCTCCATTTATTGGTCCCATTTGAAAAATTACATCCCTTCATCTCATCCCAAAAAGAGCTGTGATCTCCTCCTCCCACTCATCACTTGCAATATAGCAGCTTTGTGCAGCTTGTAATCACAGTGCCAGAGCAATAATACTTCTTCCAGACCTGCAAGGGGTCTGCAGCTCCCCAGAAACACAAGGGAACTGCAGGCAGAGTTTTTCCACTTTCTCACCAATGTGCAAAGGTATGGCTCTGGGATCTCAGCCCATCTGCAGAAATAAAGGGCCTTCTGAGGGTGTTTTTTTTTTTAACCCTGGAGGCTGGAAGAAATGGCATCCACAGCTAGTTACCCTGTGGGGGCAGTGGAAAAAGCCGAGGAACAGAGACGGGAGTATGTGTCACTACATTAATGTATCTGCCCTGCTGTGGGACAGCCACATCAGCGTCACTGCTGTCACCTGGCACCACCACGGGCATTGAGTGAGAATGAGTCTGTCACACTTCATTTACCAGGCTTTGATGATGGATTTGGTGAAATCGTTGTCTGGGATGATGGACTTTTCTCGTGTAGAAATGTCACGGGAGCACTTGATGGGTCTGATGCCATCAGCGTGGTGGTGCAAAAGCAGCTATAATGTATGGGGGGAAGCAGAGCTGAGCAGGAATCCCAGCTGTGGAAAGTCTGCAAGCTGCTACAGCAGCTTGGCCCACTGGATGGGTGTTCCCTGTGGGAATAAACTCCAATTACCAAAGGTCTGGTTCAATATATGCAAAGGGGAGCCCTGAGCCCTAGCAGTGCATCTTGTGGAGGCTTCATATTAATATCCCAAGTCATGGATCGATCTCTCTTCTTCCAGGAAGGAAACACAGGCTTTAAAATAGATATCCAGAGGAGATGTAAATAATGTAAGCTGTTGGTGTTCGGGAGAGAAGCTGACAGATAGGTCCTGCAAAATCACAAGGTGTGTAAAGAGGGAAGGAGAAGCTGTAGGCCATCTTTTTTATTCTTTCTGTGAAGATTTTCCATGGGTGGATTGCTGTGAGAAGTCCCATGCTTACTAAAATGATAGGGCTTCCTAATCTGAAGTCAAAATTGAGCTAGTCTGCAGTCCCTGGAAACAGAGAGTGATTCACTGGGGCTGGGCTGAATGGCTGGATTTCGATGCATTTGGATTCCTGGCTTCCCTGGAAATCGATGTCAAATGTACCCTTTGGCATCTGAAATGCTTTTAAAATCTGGCCCTAAATGTATTTATGCTGCAGGAAGTGTCAGAGTTGCAATCAAAATGTGGAATTTATGATAAAATCTGACCTGTGGCAAAGCCTTAATGCTGCTCACACAGAAATTAACAGTGGATGCAACACTCTCTCACTGCAGAGAGAACTGGGAAAAAATACATATTGAGGGAATTTCTTTTTTCTTCCTGAATTAATTAGCAAAGTATCCCAATCCCCATAGAAAGTCTTTCTGCACCGTGTTGCCAGTAGAATTATCTGGGCTCAAATAATCAGTGATCTCTCTTTGAAGAAGCAGCACTTGGTTGGTGTCCTCTCATGGTGGGGCACAGTCTGTGCACTCACCTTCCCGGTTTCTCACCATCTGACCATCACCCACAGCACCACGAGACCCAAGGCCAGCTTTGCATCGTGGCCCATGCTGGCACAGGCAGAGAGGGGCTGGCTCAGCAATGCCCTGGGTGTTGTCCTGTTCAGCCTTCCAGCAGCTCCCTGCTTTGGGTGTCCCCTCTCACCCTCCTTGCCCTCCCACTGGAGCCATGCTGGTCCCTGTGAGAACTGTTCATGTCTCCAGCCTCTCCCCATCAAGGAGTAGGATGCACTTTTTCACCTGATTTTTGGAGCAGAGCCAGCTAAAGCAGGGCTATTATAACTAATTAGATAAATATATATGTATTTCGTAATCAGGCAGTTAATTATGGCTTAGGGAGCAGATGGCAGTCCCTGGCACTTACTCATCTATTCATAGCTGGCTTAAAGTGAAGTGTATATATATTGCAGCTAATTATGACTCAATATAAAATATGTAAGTAGTGGTGAACTTAGCCCTTGTCTCACTGCATGTTGTTTGTCTGAAGAGCTCGAGTTGTTTCGGGAGGCCTTTAGGAAGGGCCCCTGTGGTAACACTTCTCCTCTCTCCATGGTTTGGATGACTGTGCCTCTGACTTGTTACTGGAGCTCTTTGCTCAGGCTCTCTTTTCTTCTCTTTTCCTTTTTTTTTATTTTTTTTTTATTTTTTTTTTTTTTGAAAGGTTACGAAACGTTTAACTGGGTGTTCTTAAAATCCAGATGGGTGATACTGAAATAATGAGAGTCCTACCTCTGCTGGAAAAATATGGAGATAGGGACGCATCAAAACATCAAAGAAACGTTTGGTTTCATACCAGTGTCATCTGTAAAATTATTTTGCTAGCACCTGTGAAATGTTATATCATCTTTTCACACACGCCCCCAAGCTGGAGTTTCTGTTGGAAAAAAAAAAAAAATATTTGCAGAAATATAGATTAGGAAAAGCTTTGAAACAAATATGGAAAATGAGGAGGCTGAGTTTTGGCTTCCAACAAGAGTGCACCCTCCATATGCTTCTTTGGGTCTTTTCCTCAGCAGGAGAGGGACACCCTGAGCCTGGAGCATTTGTGCTCTCTTCACTCATCAGACTAGAAGACTTTCAGGTCTAATTTAATTTGAGAGTGTGCTGATTTCACAAAGGGAGACAGGAATTAAATGTCAGAGGAACATCAGCCTATGTGCCTGATGAGCTATTGGTGTTTGGTTTTTTTCCTTAGCAATTCCAAGGCATTTCATTTCTGCATGAATTACACTTTCAGAAGGGCAGAAGGAAACCCAGCATTGCATACTGAGGAATATTGTGGCTTCTAACTTAGGTCACAGAACTTGAAAAGACTAAATCCATAGGTGCTTACCTTACCAAAACTTTGGCCACAGCATTAAGCTGCTTTTAAAGGAAGAATCAGAATCACAGAATCAGCTAGGTTGGAAGAGACCTTGGAGATCATAAAGTTCAACCTAAGAAGCTAAATAGGAGGCCAGTGTTGTCTTCAGCTGGTGTGATATGACCTAAAATGAAGTGTGATAATTTTTTTGTGGTTTTTAACTGAAAAACATCCCTTCACGAGAATAAGTCCACTTATAGATGTTGCTGGTGAAGTCCCTTAAGCCTTGTAGATCCTGGCACTGAAGGGCTAAAAGGATCCATCACAGAAATGGTCCATGAAGTCCGTACTGTTGTTCTGCTGAAATTGTTCAATCTATATATTCCCAGGTCAATGTATTTCTGCCTCCTGTTGCTCACTATAGTTATCAAATGCTTTATTTATCTGAAAAGCATCAGATACTTCATGACAGCTTACATAAAATTCTGTGAAAGGCAGGCGATGGCTCTTTCTTTTCTCTTTTTATATTGTGACTGAATAAGCAGAATTTTTAGGAACATGTAGTCCTTGTACATACAGTCGATTAGGTCCATGTGGATGTATTCATGTTCTGATGACAGCCTGTCATGTAGATCAGAGCAAAAATGGTATTTTGTCCCATATGTGGTAAATGCTGAAATCTAAAGTGAAACGTGATTTAGAACAGCAAGTTGTGTTTGGTTTGGGGCATTATTCCCCAAAAGAAGTAGCATTACATTTTAAATAAAGAAAAAAACAAAGCATTTTCAAATCCAGGCTTTGAAATTAAGCATTTCATTTTGGTGCTCTTGATAGAAAAATAAAAATAATCAAAAACAATAAAAAATTATCATGGTGTTTTCCCCATAGCTGGATATTTTCCGGTGAACCCATTAGATCTGATGGCAAAATTACGTTACAGAAAATGTTCTTTGTTTCCAGTAAGATAGTAAAAATAGGAGGACCCTGGTATCTTGCAAGAGCTCCTTGCACTTTAGGAGCATCTCATGCTGAGCAAAATAAGAAAGTGACTCCTGCAGAAGTCCATTATGGGTTGGGAACCCATCAAATTATAAACTGTCAAATTATAAAAATATGTAAGTACAGGAAGTCAGCATTGTCTTAACTGGGCAAAGGCTGCAAAACTTAAGGCATCTTCCTTTGGCATTGCGATTGCCAGAATTTTAGGAAGACAGATCTTTACAGACTCCATGCTCCAGAGACCCTGTGTATGAGTATCCTCTGTTAATTCAAGCTTCTCCCCACTCCTGCTGCTTCTGGAGCTCTGCCAGGAGGGTGCTGCTGTCTTTCATTTTGCACAGCTTTGTCCTTTGTAACCTTCTCGGAAGCACAGAGAAAATCAATTGAATTATACTTGTTTTGGGGGGATTGGAGAATAATGGAAGCAGCTCTTATGGATGTGGCGCACAGGCTGCATCCATTCATCCCCGAGGCACGATGAATGGAGGTGTGAATTGATTCTGACTGCACTACCTCGAGAGCCAGGACTTCAGCAGGAACCTCACAAAATAAGACAAATGGTTCTGCATTGTATAGAATTATGTCCTTTGTTCTTTAAACAGCTCTTATGCTGAACAGCACCCAGGCAACTTACATGATTAGGGAACTCCTTGGGAATCGTGGTGCTTTCTGATGATCCTGGAGTGCTTCAGGGAAACTGTAGTCTGGTGCACACAGCTAAATTTGCCTTCTGGGGAGGTTTAGCAATGATTCCAACAAGGTCAGCCTTCTTAATTTGTTAACTGTGTTGCATAATGTTTCTGTCTTTGTGAGTTACCTTTGTTTCTAATTGGTTTTCTTCTTATTAAATCATAATTTAATTTTCATTTGACTGTACCAGAACACTTTTGCCATCACATACAAAAGCAAAACTGACATAAGCATCACAGTTCTGCTGAGGGCTAGGAGGCAATTCATCTGTACAGTGATGCTCTGAATTCTCCTGCAATGATCAGCTCCTTCCTAACTTTGTGATTGACTGTTGTGTGTATATTGGAAATATTAGGCTAATTTGGCTGAAGTTTTTGGCTGCTTTCCATCAATCGTCTTATAATCTATAACCTTTCTCTTTTTTCTGGGAGTTTTATAAACATCACATGGGAACATAAACATATATTGAATTGACTTTTATATTGAATGAACACCCCATTTACAAGCATTAATTTGTTCTAATTTTATTGAAGACATTAAAAAAACATCTGGGTTAAAATATCCAGGATTCCTCAAACTATATCATAGCAGAAAGTGGGGAGAAGAATGTTAATGACTCCTAGCACAGCACAAGGCTTATTGGGAAGTAAATGTCATTTTCTATTAAATTGTTTCCTGAAAGAATGACAAAAAAAAACTTATTTTAAAAGTAAAGGTTTATTCATCCATCAATTTATTCATGCACAGATTGTTGAGGTGCAACTTTTAGGTCCTTGAAATCACACTTAGATCATACCTGTAAGTGCTGAAGTCTTTTATAACCACAGGTGATCAGAGCTTAGTGAAAGAGCTCACCTACAATGTCTGTATTCTTTATATGTTAAAAAAATATTTTGAGCCAATGGAAAGAAAGAGGAGCTAAGGCTCCAAAGTCCTGTGAGCACTTCCAGCTCCTAGAAACACATGCCCATCTTAGAAAAACACCGCCTTTCCCCCCTCCAGCTAAAACTTAATCCTACTAATCTAGCACCGGACCTCATCGTTTGTTCATTCAGAACTGGAAGTTAATTGCTATCACAGTACAAATACTAATAAAATTATGCTACTGTAATAATCATGTTATAAACTCCAGGAGAAGGAAGCACTTGGGAAGGAAGAGCAGTGTATGACCTCACACTAATCAAAATTGCTGTTGAATTTGGTGTGTCTGTGGCATTGTTAATAATAAATGCAAGCGATGGATCCTGCTCTGGCAGGTAATTACACTTGACCACACTGAATTGATTTGCTTTGTGTTCACTTGAGGTGAACAGACATACAAGTAAGTTTATGGCACCTGTCACTCATCCTTGAATAAATGACCTTTTCAGAGATACAGAATTAATTTTCTGAAATGCTTCTGATATGGAAGGAAACTAGCCTATTCACATTAGCTTGGGAAATGCAGGATTTCTTCCCTCGATTGGAAGGCTCAGGGAATGCATAAATAATATTTAATATACACTATATACTGAATCTTGGAAAATTTGAATGAATCTTGGAGAAAGCCTGTCCTCATAATTGTGATTTGTGAGATACTTTTATTTGTTCTTATCTTTGATATTGAATTGCTCAGTACTTGAACGCTTCCCTCAAGGCTCCTTGATTTGTATCAGCTCACAAAAATTTAAAAACGCAGACTTGTCGCTATGATGTGTCTAAACATCCCTTTTATCACCCTCAGCCTCTGGCTGGGAAGGCAACGCTCCCTTTAGTGGCAATCTCCTCTGTTCATTTTCCGCCCAAGTGCAGGCAGAGTTTGCTCTTGGTTTAAAGATGGCCCTTGCAAGAGTCAATCATTTGCCAGTCATTTCAGGTAGCTTAAATGTATTCAGCCAGATAATTTCTATGCTCCTTGTTTAGTGAATGCTTTTAAAAGATACCCTGTAAGGTTCCAGGGCGTTAGCTGCTCTAGAGGATGTCTGTCTATCCTCGCTCTGCACACGGTAGGTGATTTGTGCTGTAACATTCCACTAATAACAAAATCAATATTTAAAGTGCCATCGTGTTACGGTCTTCAAATTCACTCTGTTTAGACCTAAATTTTTTAATCTTCTCTGGAGCTAAGAGCGAAAGAAGAAACCTTAGCAATTCTGTTAAATGGGTTTATATCTTGAAGGATGTGACTTACAGGACAACATATCTTGCCTCTTAGGTTTAATGCTGAAGAAATGTATACACAGTCTTTGGGATTGAAGTGACAAAGGCAGCAAGGACAGACTGTCACGAAGCCTTGTCCCATAGTCTCAGTGTGTAAGCAGACAGCGAAGGAGACAGTCCCTTTGGACTCTGAAACTGTAGGAGAAGGGAATACAGGTGACCTGGCCCCTGATAAGCAACAGCTGTGTTAATTACCCAATACATCCTCACCCCTGCTGAGTCATAGCTGCATCCAATAAAGATAAGTGATAAAGGGCGGGGATAAGCTGGTGAGGGGGAATCATGAAGGAGGAGGAACCTTGAGTAAGAGGGAAGGAGGGGATCATCATGAAGAAGAAGGATCCTGAGGAAAGAATCACTGCTGTGAGGTCAGTCTGGGTCTTGCAGTTAGAGCCTGTTGTTGGAACCTGCAGTTCATTTCCAATTGTATCCTATAGTATCCCTCAGATTATGTTGGAAACCAATGGGTGATCCTGTTCTGAGTATAGATAGTCTAGCTGGGTAAAAGCTGCATTCAGAGTCTGCAAACTCATACCTGCAGTCAGAGTTGAGCAGAATATTACCAGCAGTCAGAAGCTGCAAGGGAGACCTCCAGTAGGAGCTTGCTGCAGCCAGAGTCAGTGAATGTCTGGGATCAGGATGGCTGAACTGTAAAGAAAAATAAGCCAGGACCCTTTCCATACTGTGATGAACAAGAAGTCTGTGTCTCAGCTCATTTCTACCCTCTAACAAGAGGGCTCCTGCAACATTTAACAATGCAGTTTTCTGGTGCTGTGTGGTTTGCTTTCTGCACAGAAAACATCAATAGACAGTGAGGAAGGAGACTGGAAAATATTTGAGTACCTTTAGTAGGCAACAGTTCATTCAGCTTGTTTCATCACGGCAGTCTAAATAAAGAGTGTAAGTGTTTTTAACTCTTTGGTTTTGGTGCTAGAGCTCTCTGGATAGGGGATCATAGTGCCATTGCAAGGAGGGTAGCATTGATTTATTGGCTTCCTGT
Organism: Chamaea fasciata; assembly: GCF_029207755.1. NCBI lineage: Eukaryota > Metazoa > Chordata > Aves > Passeriformes > Sylviidae > Chamaea > Chamaea fasciata. Next base: position 5,898,073 of record NW_027094088.1, on the reverse strand, counting down.
TTTCTTTCTTCCTTCTCCTCACACCACTGTTATGGTCCATGTGGAGTGAGGAAACTCTATGTGCTGATGGAGTAATACTGTGACACAGCAAGGACTGCCATGATATTTCCTCCATTACAAAAAATATTTGAGGAAAAGAATAGTTGATGCTGGAACGTGTTGTGTTTCTCTAGGGAAAGGTAGACCAGGATGTGGGATACAAAGCTTGGAAAACTGTGAGCAACAGGCACATCTTCTCCTTTGCAACATAGCTGTTTTGGGAGAGTGTCACTATTCTGCCAAAATCCATCCTGTCCTGACCTGGCTGTGTGAATTGAGCTATGTGGTAAAGCTCCTCTCTAACTTCAGAGAAGGTGTTAAAAGCTTTGCTAGCAAAGGGCAGTGCTGCCAGGTGCCCATCCATCACTTGCTTGTTCCTGTTCCCCAACCAGAACAAGTTTTTTCCAGACACTGGCAGAAGTGTCAGCAATTTAAATAGGTTTTGCTGGTGAACCGTGCTCCTGTCAAAGCCTTGCTGCTCAGATCCTCTCCCTTCGGCCACAGTGTGTCCCTTGGGAAGCCTGGGGTGCACTCGGAGGTTACTGTGGTGTATCTCTCCTGACATGGAGTGGGCAAAGGGATGTGACACTAGCCTGAACGTGGTTTGAATTACGAGCCGGTTTCCTCCTCTGCCACTGTGTGTGTGCAATGGGAAAATGGCAGTCTTTTCTTCCCCTTTTTTCAAATGCTTTTGGAATTTTTGAGAGTGGTTTTGAAAATCCTGATGGTGTAATTCATGAAAATATAACTTGTGTCTGCAGTTGCAAACACAATGCATTATTTAGAACAATGATTGTTTATTATTGATTATTCCATTTGTCTCCAAGCTTATGTCTTCCTCCAGTTAGTTCTTGATGCTCTAAGCTATATAATTAATAATCCATTGTCATATATTGCAGCAACTATCTATTTTAAGGTTATCTGAAATTTTCTCAGGAAACAATTCAAATAATGTTGCAAAGAAATCACCCCTCAGCCTCAAAATTTTTTTTTAAATTTATGTTGATTTTAAAATAACCTTGGTTATGTGATTTAACCCTTCTGTGGTGGGAGGCCTGAAAAATGTTTCAGGCTAAAACCTGAGCGAGGCCTGGATTGCCCCAAAATGCTTCACCCTCACAATCCAAACAGTGGAGAAAAGATAAGGCCCTGGGACAATTGTTTTTATCAGCATTAAGCTTCCAAATTGTGTGAACTAGATAATAATTGACAGCAAACTAATTTAGTAGCAATTTCTAGGAAGCCAGTAGTCCCTGCCTCAACGGCCATTTAACCTAGCACACTAGGGAGCCTGAAAATATAGACAGTAAAATTTTCCTTTCATAATGGATGAATTAATTTAGCCAGCCTAGTTAATTCAAATGCAAATTATGTGTTGAAAGTGTCCATTATTTATTGCTTCATCTAAGACTGTTTCTCTGTTTCTGTCTTTAGTTTCTGAAGTGCAGCAGAGAAGTGCTGAGCCACTAAGTGCTCTCTCAGACACCAGCCAATTTTAGCACGCTTTCAAATGACGTTTGATTTTTATTCTCTGGCTTAAACCTAATTTTGGGATTGTTTATTTGCTTTGACTCGTTCATGTTTTCCAGCTGTGGCGCATTTCTGCTGCCAACCGTTTCATTTTCAAGCAAGCGGTTGGATACCAGCAGGAGAAATACCTCATCCCAGCTGGAGAACCACTGCCAATTGCATCCTCTATTATCCTTCAGGTTATTTTGGAAACCGATGCGTGGTCCTGTTCTGAATATTTGCGCATGTGTCCATGTACACGTGTCCACACATGTGTACTGGCGAATTCAGGAATATTCCTGAATATTTTCCTCTGGAGACCAGTATTTGGTGCTCCTCTCCCTTCTCCCCCCAATTAATTTCACAACACGGGAAGCTTTTGTGGCTGTGTTTTGAGGAAGGGAAACCATCACTTGAGATTTCCTATCTTCATGGAAGGATGATATCCTTTCCTGGTGGTCCAGCAGTCCTGCAGTGCCAGTGCCACAGCAACCTCAGGACCTATCCATCCCAGACCATCCAGGGTAATAAACATCTTATATGAGAAAAACATAACAAAATGAAGGGAGGGACAGAGCAAAACAGGATAATGGGATATCTGGATGTTGTCTTATTGTGATATTTCTAGGACTTTATTAGCATTCAGTATCTCTCTTTGAGACTATTACACCTTAATTACAGTATCACCTGGTTGGAAAATACCTCTAAGATCATTATGATAATGAGAAACCCAGCACTGCCAAGCTTACCACAAAACCAACATGTCAGTGCCACATCTACATGTCTCTTAAATACCTCCAGGATGGTGACAGCCTCTTCCCTGGGTCACCTGTTCCAGTACTTGACAATCCCTTCAGTGAAGAAGATTTTTCTAAAAGCCAATCTAAATGTCTCTTGGAACAACTTGAGTCCATTTCTTATTATTTGGGAGAAAATAATAACTGAGTGGAGGGCAGCTCTTGTTTTACCAGTGTGCCACTGGAGCAGAGGTTCCCATTTTTGTTGTAGGAAGGTGACATTGTTGGAACCATCAATCAGTTGCTCAGGGGGAATCCATTGCAGACATCTAACAAAAAATGCTAAAATTGGTGAGGAGGGCTCCCACCAAAGATAGATGGCACCAAGTAGAAAATCGGCTAAAATCTTGTAGAGAGTAAATGTTGATTAAAGGGTTTTGTATTTAAAAGCAAGGAAAGTCCCTTTCCTTTCCCTTCCACGTAGAAGAGGGAAAATGATGTTATTTTCACTTGGTCAGACACCCTTGCAAGGACTACCAAATTGTTCCTTTTCCAATGACAAACACATTTTGCTGGACATGGCTCTCCATCTACCATTTCTCTTCAGCATTCTCCAAAATCTCTGCTTAAAATAGATGAGGGAAGCACCGTGATCATTTCCCTCACAAAGGTGATGAATGAGTCTTCATTTAAGATCCTGAATAAAACTCCCAATTTGACTTGTTTTCCTGTCTGGATTTGCCAGATGCCTAAAGACCAGCCTGGATCTACATTATGCTCTGTGAGCTCTACAAAGAGATCTGAAAAAGAGCACCTAAAAGACCATTTATTTTCCCCCACTTATGTTCTTCTGGGTGGGGACAGCCTTTCCTTTCAAACAGCATCTTTCTGCCCTCTGTACATCATCCAGATTAGATGATGAAGGTCAAGCTGTGGATGCTGCTGCATTGCTCCATGTCCTCTCTAGTCCTTGACTTGGATCTATTCCACTAGCAAGCGTTAGAAAAACTTTCTATCTTGAACATGTATCTGAGAGAGCAGGATTTGAAAGGAAGGGGGACTAAGAACTTTGCTTTGTGCTTTTCAGGTGTTCTGAAATTTCCAAATTTCTTGGATGTTGTAAGCTCTTGGAATTTAATTGGTAAAACACCCTTGATGGTAACAGAATTCTTTTTATACTACCTAATGTTCATTTTCTATTAATTTCTTAAATTGGATGATGATTGTGTTCATACAATGCACATAAAGAAAAGTGATGCCAAATGTTCATGGTATTTTTTTCTCTATTCCAAACTTTCTTGTTTATAAGAATACTAAGAAAATATTTTTGGTTTTTTAGAAAGGTTTTAGTCTGGGTTTAAGTTCTCTTATTTAGGCTTTGTGCTGTAATAGCAGCCTTGCATAAGCACTACATACAAATTTGATAACTAAATTGATTTAGCACACTGTTTGCAGCCATGCATCATCCGTTGCTTGCAGTCTTACCTCACCTGATGGGGCACAAGGCAAAGAGAAGCATTCAGAAAGGAAAGTGCTTTGGATCAGCTATCCCAAGTCTTGTCTGTGCATGGGGATACTTAGCAAGAGGTATCCCTGAATCCTTCCTTGTACACAGATCTCTTGGTTCAGGATAAGCCAAAGAAGTAAATGCTCAGTTTCAATTTGAGCCAAGTTCAGAGGAACCCTGCCTACAAAATAGATATCCTAATTTAGGTAATATAGCTGCGGCAAATTAAATGTATACGCTACCTCAAACTGAATTAATTTTCAAGTGTAGACAAGCTTTAAGCACTTGGAGGCTGACTTTTAATTAGTGAAGCTCTGACAGCACCACCACAGAGCTGGTTTATCTTAATGACAGAAGATAAACTTCATTAAGTTTTCCAAGCAACATAAGAAAATGCAAATAAGGCAGAACCTCTTAAAGGGCTTGTGACTCCTTCTGTCGTTTTTATTACTGTTGTGATTTTCAGTCATAATCTCATCAGCTTCCCCTCGTTATTGTCTGTGTCAGCTGTGTTCCCAGCTTGGCACTGTACCCAGATATTTGGTATGGCAGTGCATCTCTGTGAGAATGCCTGGTTTGGGGAATGATGTACAGTCCTGAGCAGTCCTGTATGGCTTTGCTCCATGTCCATGGGAGATGGTGCAGGCAGGGTCTGGCTTTCCCTCTTTCCGAGACACAGACCCCGCTGTGCAACCATTCCCCAAGGAGCAGAGTAGCTGAAGCTGGCGTGGCCCCATCCTTCAGAAAGCATGTATTTCCCAAAAATACGTGGTTTCTTGGAGGATTTGTGTTACATTAACATACCACTCTCCCTCTTCTAGGAATACGAGCAAAATTAGGTTTTTTTCTTGCAAATGGCAACGGGCTCTCAGAGGCCTCTGCTTTCTGTGTTTATCAGCAGCCAGGGGCTGGTTTATTCCACAGCCCAAAAACTGGAGTAGCTGCAGTGACCCAGCGAAGGATGAGGTTGTAAAGCACTCACAGCTGCAGCAAAAGCAGGGCATCACCCCAGCCTGGAGATTAAATGCTGCAGGCAACTTTCTGCAGCTCAGAGACAGCTTTTCTTTTCAATTCCATATCTGGATCTGGGTGGTGACTTAATTCTCTTTTGCTCACAGAAAACAGGGTTTGGGTTAAAAAAAAAAAAAAAAAAAAAAGGCCCCATCAAGAAATACAGTGACAAATATATTTTGATTTAGTGGGAAGCAGCAGATTCTTACTGACATTTCCCCACCTTCCCTGTACTCTCAGGACTGCTGTAAAAGCTGACATCAAACTTCTCGACTTGGCCCAGGTCCAAGTAAAACTGGAGCCAAAAGAAAAATCTATTTTGGGGAGTGAGAAGGAAGAAGATGGAGAGAAAAGAAAGTCAGTTTGTTATTAGAAAAAGGGGGAGGAGAGTAGAAGGGGATAATGTGTTTGTTTAACAATGATTTTATTACAAATGTGATGTACAGCGAGAATGTGTTAAATTCTTAGTCAACAGGGATCTATACAAAACAATTTGTCACAAAAGGAAACTGATGCAGTTCTGTCTGCAGCTTCACACATCTGCTCTGCAATCCACTGCTCGGCCTATAATTCTCTAGGAGGGATGCAATAAAAATGATATAAAATTTTATTGTGTTAGTGGCACTAGTTATTACAGTGAGGAGCCAGAAAACTTTCCTGGGGCTGAGCTTTTCCCATCTTTCAGTGCAGGGTAAATGATGAGGCTGTTGCTGGTACCAGCAATATTAGTGTGAGACAGGTAAAAATCCTGCTGCAGCATTGATCATGCTGGGCAGATGTGGGAAAAAAACCAGAGGAGCAAAGTTTATTAGAATTAGTAGAATAATAGGGAAAGGTGCATTGGGAAGCATGGAAATGAAATGTTGAACTAGAGTTTAAAATAAACTTTTACAAGGGGGGGAAAAAAAGGAAATCCCAAAATTTGTAGAAAGAATCTGTGGCATGTATCTGCCCCTGCTCTATTGTTTGATGCTATCAGCTATAATTTGCCATATTTTTATTCTGCACTTCAATGGGAAATGAATCAGAGTGGAATGACATAAAATAAATAATGGTAGCTTTCATTCTGGTTCAGAACATATAGGAAAGAATTGAAATGAAACCCAGCTGACCTCCCTTAAAATGAAAACTTTGTCTCTTTCGGACTAAATCCCAGAGATTTCCCTTTATGAGCAGGCCCAGCGCTGTATTCTGCGGTACTCTTGGACTGGATAAGACATCCGTGGAGGGATGAGTTTCCTGGGATGCTGAGCCTCAGCAGCTGTTTCTGTTCCAATTTTTCCTTGTCATTGCCCAAGTTTCAAGGGCCCTGATCCGAGAGGGTGTTTATAGAGCCATTTCTTCAGGGCGTGGCGGCGCTGCACTTTCAGGGTGCCCCAGGTCAGACAACTAAATCTCCTCACCCTCATTTGCAGCCCTGGCATTCCCACCTCAGTCTGAGGCGATGGCAGCCAAGCCCCCATGGCTACCTCTCCTCAGCATGGCTACCCTGATCCCAGCCTGGGAGGAGGGTTTTGCCAGTTGTCTGAGATATTTTTCCTCCTGGCGTTGCCCCTGGGCTGCGGGAGCTGGCAGTGGGAATGAAGCAGGGACAGCAAAGGGAGGGATGGTGGAGCCGCTATGCCCCACAAGGCCTCCAGGAAATGGCCAGCACCTCCTCTCATGGTGCCTTGCCCTCTCCAGAGCCTTAAACACCCATTTGGGTCATGTTGTCACGGGCTAAAGCAGCAGGTTTTTTGATTTTTGTGTGCTGTGGCTTTTCCTAGAGTTCGATAACTAAGAATCCCAGGTGATGGCACCAGCTTGACTGAGGTGTTTGGTGCGGCAGTTTGGAGTGACCGGTGTTACTCCCTCTCCCTGCTTTCCCTGGGCGTTCATAGTGCTGAGGTGGTCCATGAAAACTCACACAGCCTGAGCAGAGCCCTTAACCGTGTCTTTGAACACGTTATTTTTATTGGCAGGGTCTCTCATCTGCCAAAAAGGAAGTTCAAAGCACTGACGGAACAGTCCCTCTCACCTCAGTGAGGGCACAGCAGGGAGAGCAACACGTTCATCCTTCTGGTCACGTATCTTTCATGAAATGAAAATAAATACTAGGCTATGAAGCTTTTGCAGAATACAATGTTATTTAGAAACTGGAAAACCCTTGCCAGGTAAAACAATAGGCAGACTTTTTCTTTTTTTTTTTCCCTCCTCTAACAACAAAACATTACCCTTCATCCCTTAAGTCTTGTTAAAGCCATGTAAATATGTATTTGGGACAGAAAAATTAGCTTACTCTATGTTTAAAGCAGTTTAATTTGTTGAATTATGACAAATATATTCAGATACTAGAAATCCTAAAAATTTAGAATTTGTTTTACTGTGGAAGATCATAAAAAAAATAATAATATTGACAATAAATTCACATAAAACAGAACAAAAGTTAAATCCAGAACCAAAGTTCAAAGAAACTCTTCAAATGGGAGTGTCCAAATACGACCTTTCTGGACTTCAAGCTGAAATGATTTAAACTCTTTCACATAAAAATTAATTTTTTTTTGCAGAGCCACACTTAAACACTTTTTCCTGGCTTATGTTACTGAATCCTTGCAGTGACCTGTGAGAAATTCCTCTGCAGGCTGAGGGGTTTTGTCAGAGAATTGCATGTTATCACTAAAACGATGCTAATATTTTGACTCTGTCTCACAAACCAAATATTGCAATACCAGTTTACTTATCCTGAGGCAAAATATTTTGATCTCACTTCCTAAATGAAATCCAAACATTTTTGAAAGAGTAGAGCTTTTCATTCCAAGAATTTCTTTTCCAGCATAAGTGTATTTCAGTGGAGCGGTCCTGAGCCATTACAGCTACAATTTCAAAAAGCACAATCCCTTAGAATCTCTCTTGGTAGATACGACCATATTTTCTGTGTGTTTTTTCTAAATAAACAAACCATAATTTAGAGCTGTAAGGAAGAAAAACTTTTCAACACTGGTCTTACACTGGCTGGTTAGAAAATGTTTGAGGAAATGTTTTGCCAGGTAAATGTATTATTGATTATTTTAGAATAAAATGAACCAAGCCTATAACTAGGCAAAAAAAAATGGGTCAATATTTAAGAACAGTTTTATGACTTCTACACTACTGCATAGGAAAAGCCAATGGCAATGAGATTGTGGTGACAAATACGCTTAAACATGTGGTGTTTCTGATGATGTTCGTGACCCACTTCCTTATCTCCTCAGCATACTGAACAATAAAAGCAACACAAACTGCTGGCATGGTCCCTGGAAAGCAGCTGTCTTGACCCGAAGAAACTCAGAACTTACCTGAGAATGACAAAGTAAGTGGCCAAATTCCTGACTGCTTAAGGTATTGAGACATAAACAAACAGAAAAGGGCCATTGGAATCATGGCTTTGTAAACTTTGCCCTTCAGCTCAACATTTGTGTGTCAGAAATATGGTGACCTGAAACTGGGACTTGGCCTATGCTGACAAATTTTGCCATTTGCTAATTGCTGAGGACGATCCAGCTGGAGCATTTGGATGCCCTCAGCACACCAAGGTGCAGAGTCTATTCAGAAGTCTGGAACAGACTTCTGGATCGCTACAGATTCAGAGAAATGCAACAGGCATAAATTTCTGGGAGCATAAACTTCTGCAATCCTACCTAAGTGAGAATAACTGAGTCCAGATTATTATGAGGTGATGATTGTATGCTTTTACTTGGTGCTAAAAATTACGCTGGAAAATGGGGTTAATAATTCTGAATGTCTTTTTTTCCCCTTCGGCTCCCTTTCATTCATTCCTGGCTGTGCCAACTTTTTCTTTGATTAAAGGACTGCAGACAGCATCAGAACAAAATGTACTTTTTGCATATTTGCTTTAACTATGATGCTTAAATCATTCTTGTGTCAGTTTTCTGGTATTTTTCATGGTTCAGAGACCTCCCCAGAAATACTAGAAAGGGGCAGAAACACAGTTAGCAGAAAGCAATGCAATGAACAAGCTTGTTTGGGAAACCATGAAGTGCTATCATCCATAAGAATAATTCTGAATAAACTGTCTGATAGCCTCAAGCCCAGTCTGTTCTTTGTGGACTTGTGGGTAATTGCCACACTGAAGAACATGCATATATTAAATTACAGGTATGATTTTAATTTATTTTTTTTTTTACTTAGCTAAATGCATTAAATGCCATGCTTGCTTCACTTAATGTCAGCATAAGGCTCCAGGCATCCTTGTAATGTAATAACCAATGGAGTCATACGCACAGCCACTGTTCTGTGGCAGGTGACAGAACAGATTTGCATTAATGTGAGGCTATTATTAATAACACTAATATATTCACTTGTAGAGATAATGCATATTGCAAAAAGGTTATTATTTTTGAATGGTTTAGTCTGGCTGTTTTCTATACTTCACTGAATAATGCCACTATTGGAACCAGCCAGCCATGGGTGTGTCACCTGTAAAAACAAACACCTTGCATGACTGTATTAAGTTCAAACCTTGCTTTTCTCTGCTTGGGTTCTGAGCCATGGCTGCTACCACAAGACAGATTAATAACCACAGGATTAGCAGAAAATACATCATGTGTGTGTGCTGCAGAGGATGTGGCTGATCTTTAGGAGACGACAAAATAAACGCATTTATGCCTCAAGAGAAGCAGAACAGCCTCACAGACCAGCAAAAGTTTCCATCCTATTTCACAGACCCATTCTGTAATCAGCATCTTAAATTGTATTATCTATAACATAAGGTCATAATGCAGGAGCCTGGCGGCTTATGTGAACTGCAAATCACTGCCCTGGTAAAAGAGCTTTGCAAAGAGACACCATAAAAGTCACCCAAACTGGGACAAGCAAGGGAGAAAGCTATGCTTTTAAATACAGAGCAGCTCATATCACAAGCCAGCTGGCTGAGAATAAATACTTTACTATTGTAAATCGGTGGTAATTTCTGGGTGTTATTTCTCTTTGTGTTATGCAGTCACTAGGAGTCAGAAAGCATTAATTCTCAGAATATTTATACATTAATATTTAACACAAAATACACTACAGACAAGAAGCGTTTTCAAAAGCAGCAGACTGACCTAAGCTACCTCCCAGCCACAAACTTCTTAAGGAGCTTTTGAAAAACTCAGCCAAAGGGTTTGGTTTTGTTTTGCTCCAAGTGCAGGCAGGATCAGGGACCTGCTGTGGTGTGCAGAAGGTGTCTCCTGGAAAAGTTATTGAAGTGAATCTCAGAGGTGGCCATGGTGGCTGCCTGGTTTTGGAAACAGGGTGTCCTGCCCTGCCAAGGGCTGCGGTTTCTGGTCACCTCGCGTGACCTAGAGGCAGCCCCAGACCTTCCCTCCCTGTGGCTGATCCATCTGTCTCTGCAGTTGGTTCCCAGTCAGTACAGTCACGCACCTCTGTGGTTATCAGTGTCCACCAGGATGGACATGTAAGCAAACAGAGAGCCTGGGGGTCATTTTGTGTAGCACACTGGAAAAGAAGGCACAAGTAGCTTCTGGGGGTGTATGGTTTAGAGACAGGACATTTTGTTCCTCCAAACGATTTGCCAAATATTTCTTAGAAATCCATTATCTAAACTTTGATAGTAAGATCTATCAAAGTTCCCTGGGTTTTATAACAGCCTAATAACCATAATAAATGACTGTATTAGCATGGGGTGATCCATAGATTTTTCTTGAAGTCGTAGATAAAAATGAACAGCAGAGGAAAGGAAACCCTTCATATTAACACTGTGGGAGTTCCTGTGTTAATTGGCACATAATCAGGTACAGCTGCTAATAATCAGCTCTTAAAACTGACACACAGAGTACTGCCAATGCAGCCTGAAGAGCTAGCAAGTACGTTAATATTCTCTGAAATTCAGGTTGCTGGATGAAAGTCATGTTTTCTTCTAAGCTTACAGATCGCTGGTCCTGGGCTCTGCTTATGTCAAGACAAGACACTGTGGGATTCCCTCATGTCATAAACCATCTCTTCCCCTACTTGCAGGTCACTGAAAAGTATCTGTCAAAATATACTTTTTTTTTTTCCCCCTGTGTCCTGTATCTTGACAACACCAGTCTTCAGAACACTCAGTTTTCTTGATGCGACATTCTGCAGGTTGTTTGTGGGATCTTCTTTTATTTCTTTTATTGTTGTCCTCTGGAGTAATTGCACACCTTATCTTGCCAGAGCTACCCCAGGGTCACAGAACAGCAGGCAAGTTCAAACAAGAATGTAAACTCGAGAAACCAAATTGATTGTGTAGCAACAAAGGATTGAGCTGTTGATTACAACCTTGGAAGCACTTACAGGCACAGCGAAAAATCCCCAAACATTTAGGAAACCTACAGTGACTCCAACAACAACCTCTTGTTCTAGCTGTCACTTAGGGTTTTTCCTCTGAGCTATCAAAGTCAAGGGGCCAATTGAGCCAAATTCGCCCTCCATGGGGCTGGATTTCTGAGTAGGTTGATGATAGGTCATCCTGGTGTTTCCATGATCTTTAATATGCAAGGACTTTCTTGTTGCTATTGAATGCAAACAAAGCTTGAAGGATCTCTGTTTCTTTGCTCACTTAGGGCCTCCTGCTCCCCTGCAGCCTTGGCATGGGTGTTGCGTGTTCACATAAGCTGGTGGGGTATCTTTAACATGCAGAATGACAGCTCTGCTTTGTGAGGAAGGTTGCTGCAGGGCTGAGCTTTTCCTGTGCTCTTTAGAAGGTGAGCTGAACTGCATTTAGTAGCCCTTATGTGACGCTTCATTAATCCCATGAGTCTACTTGCAATATTTATGTCCTTTGGCTGGCTTCATGACAATTTTACGGTGACCACACAAGTGACCATGTTGCTACACACTAGTCATTTCAGGATTTGTTCTGCCAGACAGAGATATCCCAAGGTTTGTATCGCATTCCTTTAAGAATGGCTTTTGGGACACATGAAACACCTTTTCTTGCAATCAGTCACAGTGGTGACGGATTTCATGTGTGCCTTTATAAAGCTAATCAGCAGCTGCATTTGTTTCTTCTCTCCAAAACACCCTTCTCTGCCTTGGCCTAGGTGTTGCTTGCATGAATATTCATAAATTTGCTATTAATTAAGTGTGAGAGATGTGCTCTCTTCTATTATCTGAGGTTCTTCCTTCTCTTCATGTCTGCAGCATGCTGACTTTATGATCTTCCCCCCAAAGTAGTGAAAGGATAAATGAGTAAATACAGACACTCCTGTAAAAGCTGGTGCCACATGTTGCCTGGCGACTAATAGCTGTCAGAGCCAAATTAGCCAGCCTGCTGTGGAGACAGTTGATTAACAAATAGGGACCTCAGGAACAGGAAAAAGCACAAAGGGGAGGAGATTAACTGAGTTCACATGAGGGAGCAAGAGTTAAACACTTAGAGAGGTGCAGGCTGACGTCCCTGCAGTAATCATTGTTTTTATTTATTGCTGCCTCTTTTTGCTATTTATTGCCATGCTGATGAAAGAGTTTTTTGTGGGGGTTTTTTTTGTTGTTTTTTTGTTTTTGTTTTGTTTTTTGGTTTTTGGGGGTTTTTTTTGGTAAATGCCCTTGTTTTCTTCCTGGCCTGACCCTATGGTTTAGTTTGTCAGATAGAGGTGCAGAAGATTTGGATGGGGGTTTTGTAATTTTGTTCCAAATGTGTTATTTTCTTGAGTGGACCTTGCTGTGTTTCATGCTCTTGAAAAGCACAAGCAGAATAAAGTGAATGCAGAGTGAAATCAAAAGTGATGCAAAGAAGGTCTTGCAGAACATCACCTGATGCTACTTATCGGTTATGGTGGTTGTTATTTTGTGGTTTGGTTTTTGTTGGGTTGTTTTTTGGGTTTTTTTACCAGCTCATCAGAGCAAATAGATACTGCACAAATCCCTACAGCTTGAAAAATTTGCCTGGGAGCCTCTTCTGCTTTTTCCAGAAGTGGTGTGTACATTTGATTCCATTTTTCAATATACTGAGCGTGAAACTTTCTATTTGAAATATGCAGTAGTTTCTTATCTGTCTACATAGTGATTCTACAGAATTTATTTCTTTTTTCAATTTTCAAATAAGAAAAGAGGAAAGAGGCTTTTGATTGGAAGGAAAAATAAATATGAGGAAATATGAGGAATAAATATGAGGAAAATAATAGAAAGCTGGAGAAAATGGGAATAGAGTGTAAGAGATTTATTGAAAACTTTGAAGAGAGGAGCATGTGTGGGGAACTGTCCTAAATTTGTGATTACATTTTAAATTCTGTCTCAACAGTTCCTTGTATTTTGTGGATTGGTTTTGCCTAGATTGTATTTTAGGCTTGTAGATTTTATGTTTATTTATTGGTTTTGAGGAATGCTATGCTAAAGAAATGCGAAGTACCAAAAATAGGGCACAAATTCACTGTGGGGTACTGCTGGTGATCTCATTTACAGAAAAGTCCCCCACTGGGTTATTTTGGATATACCCTGTGTGTATCTCTCTCTTTATTTAGTGTGTAGTCAGCATTAAAAATAACATTTCACCATATGTGAAGAACAAGAAGTGATCAATACAAAGTCAGGCTACCTGCCAAGAAGTGCCTTATTTTTTTTTTTTTTAATTTGGTTTTATTTGTTTGTTTGGTTTTTTCCCAAATAGTAAAACCATAAAACCATGAAAGATTTATACCATTAAGGACTTTATTCTGTGTTGTTTGAAAAAAAAAAATAATCCTCCAATATTACTTTTGTGTTATTCTATAATTCACAAGGGTGTAAATCCTGACGGCTTTGGAGGTTTTGGATACTTCTGAAGATGTACATCAAGAGCTGTCATGCCTTTTCTGAAGGTAAGAACAGTTATCATGCTTTCTTTTGGGGTAGAGGGAGAACCAGTGAGCTTTACCTTCCTTGGTTTGTGTGTATCCAAGTTTCCCTATACGAAAGAGTTCTGTAATCAATCAAAAGATAAGGTTCGATGTCCCCTTGAAGCAAATAGGCCTTTTTACCTCCTTGAACTGCAAGAGTGGTTTTGGAAGTATCTTAATATTGCTGTGATGAAATATCCTGCAATTGAAATAGAACCATTTGAGCTCAGAATGAAAGGGCTTTTTTCCATTAATTTAATATATTTTTACTTGCTAAAAGTTTGTGCTGTGGTTAAGATGTAGACAATGCTCTGAAGGGATGAGGAGCCTGGTGCATTTTAAGGTCTTCATGATTCATCTCTCTCAGGGGAGTGCTCAGAAATAGAAAGCTTACTGAAGACAGTTAATTCTAGTCCTGCCAGAGGGACAGCAATATTGAATATTAAAGCAGCTGACATGAAATAAACCCAAAACTTCATTGGGAACAACTGAAATAGATGGGTCTGCTCATTGTGTTTGTCCTATCAGATATTAGAACAAGGCCCCTGTCGAAATGTGGATGTCTGTTTGTCAGCCCCCACACTCCCTGGTTTTTCTGGTGTCCTCAGTTTCTGGAACCTCAGTAAGTTGCGCTTTATTTTTCTGGTGGAAAAATTTGTAAATTATAATAATTTGTATAAATTGTACATAATACTTCACTCTGTATCTTTTGCAAATGTAAAAGCAAAGCTATAGTGTCTATTCATGGACAGCTTGGCTGTTTCATCCTGTCCCTTATGCCTGCAAGGGAAAATTTGAATTATAACACTAGAGATGTTCTCTGGCTGATACTGTGGGACAGTTACATTTTTCCTTTAATTTTAAGCCTCCTTTTCCTATTCTTGATATGGCTTTCCATCTAAAAGGGGTCTTGAAACACACTTTTCTGTAAATCTTTCCATTTGCTCTGTCCTCAGCCTGCTACTCAAATGGTATTTCTGATAAAGTTTTGACTCATCATAAGAGAGAGATATAAATTGAATGTTTCTTATACCTGTCTATGAAAACCTCAGCATAAATCCACCTGGGAGGTAAGAGGCAGGGGATATGTTGTGTCTCTGTTGCTGCGAGTTCTGGCTGTGGTAGCAAGCAGACAAGGTTAGTTGTTGCTTACCATCCTAGAGGTCGTCCTTCATGTCCTTCTGCTAAGTCAAGCCAGGGTCATGTGAGCGCATGAAGAGTTTGAGGAGAGCCTCAGGTGTCCCAGGGAAAGCTGAAGCTGGACTGTGGGCTCACCTCAGGTGAGAAGCAGAATGAAACGTCAAACGCTGGGTGACTTTGTTCTAGGATCGTGAGGGACAAGAAGTGAAGAGAGAAGAATGCTGCATGTCACATACTGAGAGGAAAACTCTTTGCATCAGCGGCTTCAGGCTGGGAATGATGAGATGATGGTGATTAGGGTGCAGCTTGTGGGGAAGATCAAATATGAAGCAAGCTGAAATTAGACTGCTGGTCAGCTACCTGTGCCCCATGAAATAAGTATATATGGCTGTATAAGAGCTTCTGAAAGATGTGCTGAACTAAGAGACGTTCTTGATGGTATGAAAATGGCAATGCAATTTTCTTCCCTTTGCTTCTGCCTTATTCTTGTTGTCTCAGTTCCACCTTATTGAACACTTCACTTTTGTTGATCACGTGGAAAGCCCCATTTTCCTAGCACCTACCAGCTTGTAAGCCTCTCTCACTTTCCACCTGCTTCCTTAAAGATTAGTTTCATTCGATGATCCACCAAAGTAGCCCACCTAACACCTCGCTGCAGAGATTGCAGGAGCAGTTTCACAGGGCCGACAAAATCCCATCAAAGCCGGAAATTGTTTTCTTTATGTGAGTGGCAAGGCAATTACTGAGCTGAGTGACATGAGTGGAGGAGTGCATTTACACCAGAAGCTATTGCTACAGCAGAAACTACTGGCAGGAAAGCAGTGACTGACAACCCTTGGCTTATTATTATGGGCCTTGTGTAAATGGAGTAGAAGCAATGACTGCTACTGCATTTCTAATCAACAAAGTGTTATGCCAGTAATTAAGTTTCAACTGACTCGCATCTCCTTTCTAGGCATTAATTGGAGGAAGATATGCAGATTGCTGGTTAATAACAGAACATTTATAGTTCTATAATAATTTTCTTCATGTTTATCCATTTGTTTGATTGCTTGTGTGGCAAATATTTGATCCTGTACGTGTCTATTTAGCCATCAGACTGTTTATAAACATCATTGTTTATTGTGTTAGTGACATCTTAAAGCTCTGCAACTTACAGAGCCTAATAGCAGCAAATGTAGAACTTTATTTTGCAAAATAGAGTGAGGTCTTTCAAAGAAAACTCCAGATTGTCCAAACCACACATGGATGTCAGAGATGGGAACAGCGTGAGCTGCATGCTGAACCTATTTTAAACTCCCACTCATGATTTCCAAATGCAGTACTCTGTCAGAGAGCAGGCATAGAGAATTTTGGGTGCTACAGAACTCATGTAAATAAAAGCTCCAGAAATCTGTTTTCTGGAAATCAGAAGTGTTAATAATTATATTACAGTTTGTGGCGGTGCAACTAAAACTGGAACCTAATGTATGGGTGCAATTAGATTGTGACTAATTGTAGAACATGTTTATGATGTTTACTGCCCAAAGAAGCCAAAAAATTGGCAAAAGCATTTCCATTGTTTTGTAAAGGGTGACAAAGGGCTCTGTGGGGGCAGGAAATACCCATGTATCACATAGTGGCAGGTGCACGCTTTATCCATTGACCCAAAAGCCAAATCCAAAAGCATGTTCCCGTACCTTTTCAATAGGTGTTGTTTACAGGAGAGCAGGTCTGCTCTAGCCCAGGTTTCAGTTTGTTTGCACCATTCATTTGCAGCTGTCTGGAATCTGCCATCACTGCATATGAACAAATTAACTGTATTATTGAATTTGGAACCAAAGATCCATCCCCTCTGCCTGGGCTTTGCCAGTATATCAGCTCTCCATGTAGTCCTGTCCTCAAGAGTTCTCTAAAGCGTGCCCTATTCCCTTTGTTCTAGCAGACCAAAGATAAAGTATTAGGCCAGAGAGACAGCCAGCCAGTCTTCTTACACAACAAACAGCGTTGTTTGGCTTAGCTAAGCTACTTTCTTACACCTCCTGGGGAAAGAGAAAACTGCTCGGGAGCAATCATAACACAGGAGTGTGAACAAAGAATTCAAAAATCCAGATGTAGGTTTTATTTATACTGAAGGGAAATACTGTTTCTTGTTACAGCAGAGCTCAGGTTTATACATGAAGCCTCTAGACAGTTCTTAATTCATGAGGTGACCATCATACACAGGAGTTAGCTGGTTTGAAGTTTTGTGCCTTTGGGACTGCATAGGATGGCTGAGTGCTGCCCTCCAGCCTCCTCATCCATCAGGAAAAAATGAACTTGTTAAATTCTGATTTTCCCCTTGTTGCATCTTTATACAAATGACTCTCCATAAACTTGCAGCTTGTTTTTAATCAGTTCCTGGAAATACTGCTTTGAAAAAACCATCAAGGAGCTCTGGAGATCAAGTAAAAATCCTTATAGGTGTCTGCTTTTTCCTACTCCCCATTCCTTTGACATTTTAGCAAACAGATTAATTTTATATTTGAACGGCTGCTGGAATTTGCAACATTGGGTAAACTCTGAGTATACCACATTAAGCAATGGCTTAGGACTGGTGTCAGAGAAGGGTCTCTTCCTTGAAGACCAGCTGCTAGGCAGTAGTTCACACCTGAATTTACAACCCATGTAAGTGCTTGTCATACCTCTTCTTCCTTTTGGAGGTACTCAGTGTGGATGGGATGGAAAAGTCTCAGGCAGCTGCTTCTGCTCTCATGTGCAACTTTCAGTCCAGGATTGCATGTGATCACACAGACACTTGTGTTTTGTGCATATGTTGCTCCAGGTAAGCACCTGATGGGCATGGTAAAAGAAAGCAGATGTATGGGAAAAAATCTGAACCATAAACAGTGGCTTAGGCTCCCACAGAGAAATGTCTAGGCAAGAAACACTGCCAATGCCCTTCAAATGCTTGAAAAGGACTTTAGAGATTATTTTACTTTTTCAGTCTTGTTTAATCTTTTCTTGAATTAAGAAAAATGATGAGAACCTCCAAACTACCTTTATAAAGGCCTCCCGTTATAGCTCACTCCTCTAAATTTGGTTTGAAATTGCTTCTTGCTCTCCAGGAAAATTTGATTTCTCAGTATTCTTACTGGACACAAAGACATGAGTTTGTAACTATCTCTCTGAAATCACATCCATGCCACAATCAAAACAGTTTCAGTAAAATACAAAAGCTAAAATAATGGAAGATCTATGAACTTTTATAGTGGCTGAATAGTGGAGGAATGAGGAAGAAGAAGAATGTGTTTCTGAATGAACTGACAGGAGGAATGTGCTCTTGGACTTTGGACAGGAATCTTTGCTACAATTCAAATCTCTTCCTTCTGTGATCCACCAGTCTGGACTCCTGTCCTATGAATGCTTTGGAAGTACTACCATTTGTTTTTTCTTTAGGGCCATCAAGTCCAGTTCTGTAGCTTTTTTTCTAGGACTCTGATTGTTTTCCTGACTCTCCTCTGCATTCTGTCCAGCTGAGCTACAGACATCTACACATAAACAAACCCACAACTGGGATATTTGAAGCTGCTAAGACTCCTTAAGAGACTGGCTGCAAAAAAATCTTCAAATGAGAATTCTGTCTCTGAAGAGGTTTAAATCACTGCAGGGGTAAAACTGATGCATTTGTCTAACAGCTTTCAGTCAGAAGGAGCTGCGTTTTTCCAGGGTGGTCCTACTCAAAAAGATTTCCAAACTAGCATATCTGCAATTAAGCACAGACTTTCATGTAGGTCTTAATGAGACTGAATGGTCTTTATAAGGCTTGTTTAAAAATTATCAACATTCCTGCAAGACCATGTGGTCTGGATGTGTTTTGGTCTCTAAAGTAATATTCTCAAGGGTAGAAAAGTACTATTATACCCTGGGAGCTGAAGCATCAGCTGCTCATTTAACTTTAAAGATACCAGTCAGTTTCCAGAATTGTCAGGGAAGGGGACCACTACCTTGAGACAGTTTAGCCTTTACCCTATTGCATATATGGAGCCTTGAAGAATTACAGTCCTCGCTGAGGTTTGCCTGTTGTTATCTTAAAGAAAAATCAAGGAAAACGAGGGCCTCAGACTCTAATTGCCTCAATCATACAGAAAATCTCTAGCCCAAGCCACTGGACTTTCTTCCTTCCACTTTAATCAAAGTGAATTGTGATATAAGCACCACTACATGGTGGTGCTGCATTAGAAAACTATAGAAAATGAAAGGACCATCTACTGCTGAAAGGAGTGGCTTTTCTGCTGGGTATTGCAAGGCCTGCTAACCTCAGTGGAGACCAATGTTATAGGGGAGAAGAAACTGTTAGCATGCTCTCTGGCTAGAACTGGGAATTTTCTTTATCCTGAAAGCTGCTATACTGAAAGCACAGGGGATTTAAGGTTTTTATTCACTGGACACAGAATAGCAGCAAAATTAATGTCAAATAAATAAATAAACAAACCAGCTTTGACTGGTAACAGCTGGCCATAACTTTTTGAGCCAACAGACCTGAGCATCTTCTCTGTTTCTTCTTCATCCTTGCCATTAGCAGATAACATACAATTTATCTGTCATGGAGCCAGCCCAGCTTACCATATGCTTTAAAAAGTCATTTTCCCCACTCATCTCCCTGGTGCAAGCACAAGCTGCTTGCACCATGCTCTGGTAGAGGTAGGAAACACCCTCAGGAAATGTATGTGGAAAAACAGAACAGACTGTTGGTCAAAATGCCTGTGTTGACTTCAAAATGTTGGCCTGGATATTTCTAGTATCTTCAGAATATGCCAAAACACCTGCACATCCCTCCAGATGCAACATGCTCTGTAAATATTAACTGTGTGATCTTTAAAAATAACTAAAAAGACTTATCCTTCCCTTTCTCACATCTTCAAGCTTTCTACTCTCTTCCTGTTTATCTGGACTGCTTTCTTCTGTCCCCTGCCACAGTTGTTTGGTATCATTTAACTTCCTTGCAGTTCAGAAGGAAAAATATGGATAATTCAAATATTAACACTTCTGCTGAGACCAGATAATATTTTAGCTGAAACAGCAGCATGAAAAATTATCTTTGTGGTGCAAATCTATTTTAATACTAGTTTTTTAAAGAAAATAAGCTTTCTTTTTCTACTTTGTGGAAAACCTCAGAACAAGGGGAGGAAAAAAAAAACCCCTCAGACCTTTGCCCTACTTTGCCTTTTGGTGTGCTGAGCTGCAAACACAAATAGATACGTGAATATGTACCAGTCATTCTTTTTCCAAAAGAATATCTTGTTTCAGCAGATAATTGCGGTCTTCTGTTGTGTATCATTAGGCATGTGCATATTTTCCTGTCACACTCCTTAGGTATCCCAGGTATGGTTTTGATGGATGACGTGTTTTGGTCTAGACTTCCCCTTTGATTGAAATCGTAATTCTGATTTTTACCAGCTGCTAAGCATCACAGAAGTAAAATTTTCTGACTTTGAATCATCCAAGTAATTCGGAGGGTTTAGTGGTTTATAAGACTAATGCAGGATCTTTGCACAGGTATGAATAGATTTACAGGAAGTGATTTTGTAGACAAGAGTGCATTAAAAAGGTACTACTCGTAGACTGGATATAAGGGGGTTTTACACTTTGCTGTATCTGAATGTTTCATATGTATTTGATGTTTCATCTCTTCAGATCTCTGGACAAAAAGCTGAAATCTCTTGCCATTTCCCTGGAGAGTAACTTGCTTTTCATGTACACCGAGGAGTTTCCTTAGGCTGTGGCTTGGCAGAAATCTGCTTTTCAACTTCAAGACAGCTATAAATGCCAGGGACTGGGGAGAAGCAAAATATTTCTGAAAAGCAAAGGAGAAAAATTGATTTACCCATTACACTTCTGTCCTCTGGTCATTGCCTGCATCTCTCTGACTGGAAACCATAAAACTGACTCATTTTCCTGATCCAAAGGGAAAATGCAGTATCAAAGAGCATTATTTTGTGTTTTGCTATTGTTACTTTAGTCTAAATATACAGGTTGGGATGGAAGGTGCTCAGAAGATTCCCTGCCAACAGCTAAGAGTAAAGAGTCTTAGTTGTTGACAAGACTGCATTTTGTTGATTCAGAACAGATCCATTTCTATTGTTTCAAACAAGTTTAATCCCTTCTGCAAAGGCTCTTCCCCAGCCCACTCAGTGTCTTCAAGACCTCTAAGGATGAGGCATCCTTCGGTCCCGTGACTTAATCAAGGAAATTTGCTCTAACAACTTGTTTTTGTAACGGTTTTCATTCCTGTTGTTGCAAAATGTGCTGGAGCAGTTTCCTTTTTAGTCTGTTTTTCCCTTCAACCCCTAAATTACTCTATCATTTACACTGGAGTTTTACAAACTTGGTAACTGTTAGAGTAATTACTGTTTTGCCTTGAGAGAGGACACAGATTTCACTCAGCAGAAGTTTAGTGATACCACCACAAAATGACATATCAACTTCTAGCTGGCAGTTAGTGCTTTTTATAATACATATTTCCTTTCTCTTATATACGATCTGTAAATGCTGCCATAACCTTCAGGTTTTGGATAGTTTGGGTGTGAGTATTGGTGAGGGTGTGAGGAGGAATGGGTAGTAAGTTCATAGGGAATGGTTTCCATTGCTGTCAGAAGGCATTGCTTTCATTAACTCTGCTTTCATTTGAAGCTTTCGTCCCAGAGGGGTGTGTGACCTTCTGTGTGCTGTTAACAGCTGCATTGCAGTGCTGGGTGCCAGCTCTGCCCTCTTTGGGATGGGCTGGTTGTGCCCTCAGTTTCGGTGGAGTGACTTGTCTCCCTTTCCTGGGGGTTCCACAACATTGTAATACAAAAATGCCTTCAAGGCATCCTAAACGTTGTCAACACTAAGAGAGAAAAGAGGAATGGAGAAATTTGACTCCTCTAAATTGAACTAAGCAGTAAGATATGTAGATGCCTTCACAGTGTTTCTGTGTTGCTGTTGTCATTCTCTATGTCTAAAGTACCTTCCTGTACTTTAAAGAATAAAGCAGCACCTGGAATATTTTTTCCAGCCAATAGACTTGTAAATCTCCTTGCAATTACTCCACTGTCTTTTCTCTCCTATTTGATTTACATATGACTTCCTGACAATATTTTTAGCTTGTTCTCGAGCTCACATTTGTCTCTGTGTGAATTATCTGATTAAAGTCTGTCATTCAGAATAAATATTTGGTTTAGGCTTACCTTTTCCCATCCTGCCAGTTTTTACAAACAAATGCAGCTTGTGTTTTGTCAGCTAAAGAACACAACTCCAAAAGAAAAAAAAAAAAACCACACAAAAAAAAACCAGAATGGAAATTAAATTATACCTCCATTTAAAAAAAGGGTTTTTTAAAGTTCTAGTTATCCTTCTGTGTGCATATTTGTAGTGTGTTTGAGCAGTAGGATGTGGAAGGACAGAGATGGTGCTGAAGGCAATCTTGCCTTGATGTATTGCAGTTGTGTTAATTATCACAGAGTGGGAACAGCCTTGCCCTCACACCTGTGGGTGTGATAAAAGAGTGAGTGAACTGGGAGAGTCAGTTGGGCTCTGCTCTGAGGAGGAAGGGACAGGAGGTCGTGTGAGGGACAGAAAGGGTAAGACAATGACAGTAAGACATTGTGTGAGGGACGGACAGGGTTAGGTGGCCGTGCTGGGGACAGGAAGGAGCTGAAACTGCAGGAGGAAGAGAGAAAGAGGCAGAACTATGTGGAGCTGCCCATGGGACACTACACAGAAAAGGTACGAGAGACATTTAGATAAGAAGGTGGTGATGCTTGAAGCTTTCTTTGGTGTCAGTTGAACCTCCTCTGTCAGTAGGAAAACCCAGGATCTACAAATCAGCCAGCAACCACTGCTGACACCAGCAAGGCTGGTTTGTGGTCAGTGTGCTTGTCCTTGGCTGAGAGATTAATTACCATAGAATGGTTTGGGTTGGAAGGGACCTTAAAGATCATCTAATTCCAACCCCTCTAGCTTGGGCAGTGATACCTTCCACTAGACCAGGTTGCTCTGAGCTCCATCCAGCCTGGCCTGGAACACTTTGAGAGGTGGGACAGCCACATCTCTGGGCACCCAGTGCCTCATCAGCCTCATAGGGAAGAATTTTTTTCCTAATATCCTACCTAAACCTACCCTCTGCCAGTTTAAAGTCATCACCCCTTGCCGTGTCACTGCAGGTCCTTTTAAATAGTCCCTCCTCATTGTCTCATAGGCCCCTCCTGGTACTGGGAGGCCACAACTGGGTCACCCCTCTGCCTTCTCTTCTCCAGGCTGAGCAACCCCAATAGCAGAGGTGCTCCATCCCTCTAACTTGGTGGCCTCCTTTGGACTCACTAAAGCAGATCCATGTCCCTTTTGTGCTGGATCTTGCTGACAAGTTGACTTGTTTCCCTCTGGAGTGAATCCCATGCTTCTCGCTATTTCTAAGTCTTCCTCATTCCCACTAGCCTTAGTGGTGTCCCCATGCTCAGGAAGAGATTCAGCTGGCTTTGTGGGGTGCACATCAACTCTAAATCTAATGCCTTGAATTACCTTCTGCAGAATGAGACAGAAAGGAGGACAGATTTTGCCCTCTATGACTACACTAGGCATAGTTTATAAACCGGTTTTTCTGTGGTGTGAACTATAAGTAATAAAAAACCACTGAATGGAGCTGAAACATATGAAAGACCTTATCTTATCACATTCAGTAAATGGTAGTGAAGTGCAAAGGTGTTATGTAGCGCCGTGTTTGTCACTAAAGGATATCCCAAGGACAAGCAAGCTCTCCTTTGTTTTTCATTCCTTCTCTGATCCCTCATTCCCACCAGGAGTTGAAGAGTCTGAATTAACTCTTCATAAACCTGTTTCTTTGCCTGCAGAAAAGTGGCTAGGCAGTCAGCAGTCAGGTGGGGAAGGAATCACCTCTGTTCTCCTTTGGAACAGAAATCCTTGATGATGTACCATCAACTTCCAAGTCTCTTTGGGGTGTGGTTTTTTTCCCTGCAGGGCTTGAAACATTTTCATGTTGGTGGGATTTTTTTTTTCCTCTCAAGTCCTTGAGCTTGTAACTCACCTATCTGAACAATCTTTCCTTTGCCTGCAATTTTACTTTTCTTACCTTGGACAGGTCTACTCGATTTGTTTTTCCCAACCCATTCTCACAACTTAGCAATTTTCTCAGGAGCTGGAGTCAAGGTTACACAGCTGTGCTGTATCAGCTGGCCTTGGATTACACACAGCTGAACCTTTGCGATTACTGTTAGCAAAAAGAAGACAAGAAGTTAAGTCAGCTTGCTCCTAGTAAAAACCCTGAATGGTTTGGGATGAAGAATCAGAGTGGTTGTTTCTTTTCTTGTCATGTAGCATCAAAATTCTAGTCTGAGTAAGTCTAGGTAATTTGAAGAAGCATCTCTTAAGGAATTAGTCCTGAAAAACAAAAATAGGTCTGAGGTAATTGCTGTCTGATCCTTGATCTAGCACCTGTTGGTGATGCTTGAAAAGGATTCTTGCCTTGCTCAGAGCTGAGGGGGGTGAATAGAGTGGGACACAGAAGTGATGATCACACAGTCATGAGGATCCCAGTGTCATGGTTGTTTTCTCTAGGAACAGCATCTCTTTAAAGAACTGAAATGGGATATGCTATTCTTTTTAACTCAAGCTGTTTGGTGAGTCTAGGCTAAGATACAGAGGGACCTGCAGCAATGTTTAGGCACAGACACATCCCCAGATTAATTTACAGAATGTAGCTAATTACAGTGACAGCTTTCTTGCTTGCTTTTTTTTCCTGTAGCTTCTGTTTGCGGTAGTCTATGGCTAATAAAACTGTCAATTTTCTTTTACTTCAATAAAAGGTCACCCCCTGACAACAGCCCTGTGCCTCCTAACAGCTACTGCCTTTATTAATATTTAAAACGTACACAGTGATATTTCCAAAAGGTCAGACTTTTAAAAGACATAAAATGTCATCCCTAATTCTTCTCCCTCCCAGCCTATTTCTCTGCCTCCTCTTCCCCATCCACCATTTATATGTTCCATTTTAGGTACAGCACTTAGCATGGCTTGTGTTAAATCAGATAAACATCAAGTGTTTTCCTCCTGCAGTACTACAGTGAGGCAAAGGATAAATTTGTTACTGACTCACAGTCCAACAACTTGTGTACGTGGATTCCAATTCTGGCTGTAGCACAGATTCCCTTGAGTTAAATGAGTCATTTGTTCTGTCAGATCCTGATTTAAGAATGCATTTAAGCCAGAACCTACCTTCAGGCAGGTAGGGTCAAGAGGGTATCAAGGCTTCAGCTGTGAGTAAGAGCTTAAACTTTTTTCTCCCTGAGGCTTCTCTTCTTCCCATCTAAAAGGCAGTCTACAAAACACAGGAAGTAATACTTCCTAACCTCAGCTCTCTCTAGATGGCAATCTCTCTATCCAGTTTTTCCAAGTATATTTATCTAAACAGCAGACTGCTCTGCCTGAAAGAGAATTGAGAAGGGAAAGCACGAACTTTGTCTACTGGCCGTGTCAGAAAATGGTCAGTTTTTCCATTAGAAATATGACTCTTAGGGCCGCTGTAGGTCATTTGTTGCATCCTCTGCCCAGAGACAGGATGTAAAAAGTCTCTCATTCGTGGCAGAAGCTTGATCATGCTGTTACTTTTTAAATTTCTCCAAGGGCAAAGATGGCCTGTTTTGTGGTGAATCATGGATTCTTCACTCATATTGGCTGATAGATAAGCAATACCCAGGCTCTCAGGAGTCCTGGTGAATGAGTCACCAGATTCCTTCTGAAATCCTTTCACAGAAGTCTGGACTGCAAATGGATGATCCTAATTAGACAGTGATCCCTATTTTTTTGTGAAGGTTCTGCTGACACAATCTTTCATCTTCTAGACTGTGACTGGTTAGAACATCCACCTGAAAGGACTCAACAAAATTCGTCTTCAGAACAAGATGAAACATTGAGGAGCAAGCTCTTGTGTGGTGTTAAGTTAGTTCCTCAGCTCTTTTCCACATGTTATGATTGCATATGGAGATGCTTCAAGAGTTGATCCCTGACCAGTTGCACCACATTTCTCTCTCTGTTCCTCATCCTATCACGTCCACTTCTTTTGTAATGATGTTTTCTTGTACAGCTGATTATTTTGTCATAATTAACAGTGGCCTGGGTCACACAATCCAAAAATAGAAGTGAAGGGCTGCTAATACAGTTGTCAGTCTCTGACAATAAATTATCCAGTGAAGATCTGTCAGTGCAGGTACTGGGGAAAAATGTCCAATGAACAGAGTTCAAGCACAAGGAGTGGCTGCTGCTGATCCTTAATGCCTGTGACTGAGTGACAGCAGATTGTTATTCAAGTCCTTCCTTCTTTCCAAGAACATGGTTAATTTTTCATGACAGTATGAGAGAAGTACTTTCTGTGCTGAAAAGGACCAATGGCTAGTATCCATCAGCCTAATTTTCTACAAGATAATTTTAAATCCAGCTGAGAGCCAGAAATAAGCTTTTGTAGGCCTGCAATTTGGTGTTGGTTGGTTGGCTTGTTTGTTTTGAGGGATTAAGGTGATAAAAATAAGTGCATTGGTTATGATAGTGTATGTTAGTTAAAAACAATATTTCCTGCTGTGGTTTGTACCTAACTTTGAAGCCTGTAAAAAATGCACAGGCAGCATGGCTGGGTTAAAAATATTGCATTCTAACTAGTTTGATAGCCTCAAAGTTAGTTGTTCCCCTGCCCCAAATGGTGGAATACTGATTTCCATAAGGAGGGGAAAGGCTGTTGTGGTAAAGGACAGGCCACCCACCTCGTGTGTAATATCAGATCAGTGCACTTGGCGATCATGAATTAAGAGTCCTGGATCAATAACCCCTTTAGGTGAAAGAGATTCAAACTTACATTTCTTAGTTCCCAAGAGTATGTCCCACTCGAGGTCATAACCAGGTGGTCAGAGACAGATGTGGAGATGGAAGGGCTAGGAGTAAACACAGCATTGCTCTCCCAAAATCTGAGTGCAGTGCAGTAAATGCTGCTTAAAAGAGAGAAAGAGCTGGCAGGAGCCTTTAAGTGCAAAGGGGATCTGTGGGCCCTTGTCCAACCCATGTCTTCTTCAGGCTACACCTGAGTATAGCAGGCTTGGGGTGTAGGGAGAAAAATGTCATTGAATTGTAAAAACTCACTTCTTTTTCAGTTTATTAGTTGGCTTAGGCAGCTACCAGCAAGCCCTTCCTCCTCTACTGTGCTGACTTATTAATCCATTTTTAGGTGTTAAAGTCTTACTGTGCTTTTTACAGGGTTATTAGACACCTAGCTTGAATTATGAGTTTTCCTGGGTGTCCATCATGAGTCTGAGCCAAAGAACTCATGCAGTAGTTCTGGAAGTTCAGCTGTGGATAGATGTGGTGCAGGTTTACTTTGGAGGCAATACAGAAAATTATTGATCATGATCTAGGGTATTAGGAAGTGATGCTTAGCAATTGGAGGCTCTGGAGTTTTGAAAATTATTTCATGTCATCTTCAACAATGGATTAACAGCATAAAGTGTGTGAAGAAATGTTTTGTCTATGTGGGTTTTGGCCTAACAGTACTTGGGACCAAGCGTTAGGGAGCTGTTCTTGGTATTCCTTAGGGATGTTATAAATACCAGTGTGGGAATTTCAGGCCCTAAAATCTTCAAAAAAAGGAAGTGATGAATAGTGAGTAATGAGCACAGCTGGAACAGGACTGTTTGAAATCAGGAGTACAGTGATGTTTGATTGTGATTTTGGGGAATGTAATCTACTATTTGTGAGCTTAGCAATTTTAGCTCCCTCGGGTTTTACAGCTCTCCTGATTTATCTTTAACTACTTTGCTGGTAGTACGGTTGAAAATATATCTGTAGTGATATGTTCCTAATGAAAGCATAAATAGCTGAGTGAATGTGGCTGGCATGTCCCAGGCAGCAGGAGTTTCTGAACCCTGTGAAAGGCAGCAGTGACTAGAACACAGCAAATTAATGATTAGGGATATTTTTGATCAGAACTTCTTACAGGGCCTAATCTGGAGACAGCAGTGCTTTTGGCAAAAGTAATTGTTATTGAACTGGTCTCTATTTCAGGAAAGGAAGCAAGGAAAGAAGAGTACATGAATAGTCTGGATAGCCTGTGCTTTATTTTTTGTTTTCAAAATAATGCTTGAGTTTATTCTAGCTGAACTAGCTTTTTCAAAGACTTTCTTTAACAAAGTAAGGAGTTTAGAATTGTAATGAAGTGCTCCATTTAGAACTAATATTTATTTAAATCTAATTTGGCAAATTTTATTTTTGCTTATCACCGGAACAGTTTTGACTTTGTATTAGGAAAATCGGATTTTGTCTGTCCTTCTGTGCTCAGTAAGCTGAAGTACGTTTTGACAAATCAATTAATTCCTCATTACAAAACTCTACCCACCTGCTCATCAAAGCCCAGACATTGTCAGGTAGGCTTATTGATCAGTACTGCAAAACTATTCAGTATTAACAATTAACTGTGATTAATTCCGTAATCGCTGCACCGTGGAGGTGACAAACACATTCATGACACTTCCAAGCCTGATCCAGTTACAACTCAGCTTTCCTTTGTCCCAGCTAAATACCTTTTATACTTATGTAGAAAGCCTTTGAGTTTAGCCTAATTGTCTTTCTATTTACCCCACCAACTGTACTAAAGGCTCGCCAAGCCTTAGTCAGTGACAGCTGCAGTGTAAGTTATCTCTGAGCACATGCACAGACTCGATCTCCTGTCTCCCTTCTTAATCTTCAGGGGGTCTTTAATTCATAATGTATGGGACAGCAGACTAATGAACGCTATCAGAAAAACAGGCAACTGCTTCCTTTTCAATTCGTGGAAGAGTAATATCTGTGTAGGCATCATTTTCTTACTTGGGGTTTTTTTTTCCCCCCATACTGCTGCTTCTAAATAAACACGCAGCTCACAACAGAAATGCACCATCTTTAAATTGAATCTACCGAGTAATAACCCACCTTAAGAGAGGTGATTTTTATTTGCAGAAATGAAGTTAAATGAAAGCTAAGGCCACCTGTCTGAATAGAGTACCTGAGCCCATTTTACCTGTGGACAGATTTGGTCCTGCCTTTACTACAGACCTCAAAGCTGTATTTACTAGTTTGCCTGCAAAGCGAATTCATCTTGCAGCTACACTCATTGCTATCTAATCAAAATTAATGAAAGCAAATACAATTACCTCAGGGCTCCAACAACGGAAGGGCATACTCTTCGCCCTTTTCCACTTTTTAATTTTGCACCTACTAATATTTATTAAAGATAAACAGAACTCTTGTCAGCAGAAGCAGTTTTCTTATGTGATTAGGAAAAAGGAGGGATCTAAGATAAGCAGACCTGAATCAATAAAACTGAAAGGTTACTGAAAGCATACGTGCTCCTGGTTTTGAAAACTAAGTCAAAATTTATTTTAGCCAGTCCATCTCACTTGGTGTCTCCTTTCTTTGGAGATTATTACTAAAAGGAGTCACTTCACTGTCCTATGTTCTTTTATTCTACTCAGCCATGTTCCTTATAGGAAACTGTGAACAGCTGAGGGCAGAATATGGGGGAGAATGATCAAACCGCGTGTGGTGATCAAGGGCTGGGGAAACAGTTCTTTGGCAAGGAAAAAGCAAAGCCAGAGAACGCTTTTGCAGGGCTCATCCTCTCCCTGGCTTACACAGAATTGGAACTCCAAAAGTCTGTATTATTATTGGGAAGTCGTAATAACCTGACTGAAGCCAATTTGAAGCTTTCTCTGGAGAAAAATTCCCTCCCTGCTCTAGTGAAACCTTCTGTGCTGTAAAGGCTGTCAGAGGAAGGAGCTTGGCCCTGTTGGATAAGTGATGCATCACAAACTCTGGTAATACGGAAAAGTTTACAAAGGGAAAACCAGAGTGAGAAGACTTTGAGGGCTGCTCATCTAAACAGCAAATACTTGTGCTTTGATTCCCTTTGCATCGCTTGCCTGAAAACAAGTCTAACTGAAAAATATCTAAAATAATGATCAGATGTATAAGGTTTGGGTGGTGGTTTGGTTTTTTTCCTTTTGGGGCTTTTTATTTTCTCCTGTATTTCCAGATTTTCAAGGTGCAGCAAACTTGTGGATGATGATGAATTGCGGTTTTATTTGTGTAGCTAAACTGGCAACTCTCTAGGACTAATTCCGTTCCTCTGAAATTGAGAACTTGAGCTGGGTAAAGTTGCAGTGTGATCCTACAGAGCTCTTTGACCAAAGATATTTGACCAAATTGATGAGATATTACTGGGGCATTTCCCCCATTTATGATGCTTTTATTTGGTTATTAACTAATGTCTCATTTTGAGTGATTCAATCTAACTTTTATTGGCAAGTATTATAATGCAGTTGATAGATTGGGAAGCACTTCATGGTAAAGATAATTACATTCTGTTAGAGTAGTTCTGATTCTCTTAGATATTTTGCATTTCTTGGTACAGGTATATTTTGACTCCTATCGGCATCTTCTATTTTATTGCTGTTCTGCCTCGCTTTTTTTTCATTTCATGTATTTGTTCTGCTCAACAATTTAGTTTTATGTCTGTAGTGTTGCCACTGGTTCCCAGATTTACTATTTTATCCCTTGATGTATCAGCATACTTACTTTCCTGGAAGGATTTCAGCTTCACTCCTTAGTGTATCAGGGAAAAATCACTGTGAAAGAATGACATTTTAGTGAAACTTGTCCAGTCTATCCATACCAAGTAGAATAACAAGAATTCAACCATCTATTCTGCTCCCTTTAGCTTCAAAACCAGTTCACCTTCTTTTTCTTAAATATGCTCAGCTTGCATACACAAGCTGTTGAATGATGGGATCTAGAGCACAGATTAGTCTCCCACTGTCATTAATCGCAGATTCCTGTTCCAGGTCAATTAAAAATTCCTTCTAATAGCTGCTAGATAAACACAGAGCTAGAATGAGGACAATAAATGGGATCCCTAATTGTATCTGACACTGGTCATTGCAGACCAGAGTCTATAGAAGAGGATTTTTGAACAAGTCTCTCTCCAGAGGCTGAGCTGCTCTCAGCCTGTCCACTGATCCCTTGCTGATCTCCGTATTATTCCTGCAGCTCAGTCCGTGTTTCAGCAGTTGTGAGGGGAACAATCTCTGTTGGCTCCATAAACAATCCAAACCAAGGAAGAAGCACAGAACCAAATGTAACCTTGGAAAGAGATATAAATAATGAACAACTACATTGTGGGTAAACAAGTATGGATCTTCTTCCTTTTAACGTTTGTGTTAATAATCTCTAATGGCAGCAGAGCCCATATGAATAGATTATAAACTCCAGATGAAATATAATGACTTGACATTAAGAATTAATTTTTCTTTCTGAAAAGATAGTAAGCTTCAAGATGCTTGATGAAATTCAGATAATATAAGTTATATAAGTTTGGGTCCTGTCACAACCTTAAAGTGTTGCTACCTCTATTCACATTCTTCCTTTCCTGCATTCCTCACCTGACTTTCCTCAAAAAAAAAGTTTTTGTGGAAATATACTTGTAGGTTTTAATTTAGTCACCCAGCTGAAAGCTGGAAGAAAAAAAAATTTGTTCTATCTCAAAATTCACAGTGCTTTGTGTTTTTAAGAGAACTAGAAACTTAACAGGAGAGTTTCTATCTATTTGAGGGTGACTAAAGCCAATTTATCTAAAAAACAGCCACTGAAATTTTAAATTATAAGAATTTAAATGATATATTTCAAAATATTGCAAGTCATAATACAAAAAAAATGGGGGTTTGTTACTTTTTTTAAACTTTCCTACTCATGTCAAGTAGAAATAGCAAGGTGCTTTAGATTCCCCAAAACTTTCTCCCCCTGTATTAAGAAATCCCAAACCATTATTCCCATTTTTTAAAAGATCACTTTTTTTTTTTTCCACATTCTTACTGTTATCCATTGCCACAGCTGGTTCACTGTGCTATTTGTAGGTTACAAGTAACTGAGGTTTGTGGGTTTGGGAACTTTGGCAAGTGAGATTGAGCTTGTTGGGTGTTCTTTCTCCTTTTCTTTGTTTTCAGTTGAGCATTTTTAATGGTTTATCCAAATGCAGTGCTCAGAAAAGTAATGGATCATCAGTTGATGCTGGAAAATTGAAATGAGTTGTTCCAGTATCTTTGTGTACCTCTGGTAGGGCACTCACAGGCTGACCTATGAAAACTTTTTCTTCTACCCTGACCTTTTCCAAACAGATGATGTTGGCACACTCATAAATAGCAAACTGTGCAGATGGGCTTGGTTTTTCTTGAATAGACTGAGAGCAACAAGTCTAGTGAGTGGTACCTTGAATTTTGATTTGAAACTGAATCCCCAGGAGTGGGAAAGTTATTTGACTGCTTCAAGCCCACTGAAATGCCAGCTTCCTCAAGAAGACTAATTTGATGGAGGAAAAAAAAAATCAAGAGCCTGCTATTATAGCTTGAAGATTGAACTGAGACAGGCCCTTTCATCTGTAGCTGGCTAGGTTTCTTTCACGTTTGAATTTCACTGCTTGAAAATGCTGGATTAGCCCA
The DNA here is from genome assembly GCF_029207755.1 of Chamaea fasciata. NCBI lineage: Eukaryota > Metazoa > Chordata > Aves > Passeriformes > Sylviidae > Chamaea > Chamaea fasciata. The sequence continues at coordinate 5,865,792 of NW_027094088.1, read as the reverse complement.
TCTGTTCACATTTAATTTTCCCTTTCTGCTGGGACTTGAGTTGGTCTTCTTGTGTATCACTCAGGCACGTTTCCAAAGTGCCTACATGTAAAGTATTCATTGCTTTCTCCTGAAACAGTAAAAATGATGCCTGCTCTCCTTAGCTAACAACAGCCTCCCAGGATCCTCTGTAGAACAGGGAACATCTGTCCCTGGAATGTGTGCAGGCTTCATCTGTGCAATGCCTTTAGTGGTGTTAAATGATTTTCTTTTTCTTTCCCAAAGAATTTGCTGTCAACTCTTTGCTGGGCAGTGTTGCTACCCCAAATTTTCTTAGTTGCACTGAAAATATTCTCACTTTGTGTAATATTTCCTTTAAACGAAGAGCAATAAGGATAATCAACTGGAGCTTGTGTGCACCTTACATCAGGAGAAATTTTAAGCAGCTTACAGAGGATTGGATGAACCATAAAAATCCCCAAACCAACCGACCAACAACAATATAAAACCCAAACCAACCAACCAAACGAAAACAAACAAACCAACCAAAACCCCCCAAGCATTTTACAAGGATGATTTACATTATTTTAAATTCATACTTACAAGATTCAATATCTCGCTGAGTGTTTATTTGAAATTCTCTTAATCTGTTCACCCATAAGAAATTTCCCTTAATGTTTATTTTAGGACTGAGATATTTAACAGTTCAATGATCTGAGGTTGTCTCACCATGTCATGTGATTGTAGCTGTTAATTTTCCAGCAAAGTATGGTCTATATGAGGAACATGAGAACATAGTGTGAGAGTCATTTTACTTCATTTTTGCAACCCCAGAGTCAGGAGCTAGTTTAAACTGATTTACACAGAGGTAAAGACTCCTGGAGAATGATGCCCTCCACTCTGTTATAGGATAAAATCCCTTCTGGAAGTGCTCACCTCTGTAAATGTAGGAAAAAGGGTCCTTAGAAGATCAGGTTGTGCTGGACCATGAGCATAATCAAACACAATAAAACTGAATCCTTTTCTCCCTTAACACCCATAATAAGCTTTCAAGTCAAGTGTTAAAACTAAGTTTCTTCATCTAGCTGCTGTCACAGTCATTATAGAAAATGGAAGTTTTGGCCAGGATGTTTTTTTTATTGCAAGTTAAATACACCCTGATTCTCTGCACAGCAATTAGAGCAGGCACCTAGAGGTTGGCTTCAGCCTTTTTCTCAAGTTAAAGTCAACTTCTACCACCTTGCCAAGAAAAAAGTCAAGAGCTTGTCATGCATGTAAACAAAAATGAACATTTTAAATACCTGGAGTCTAAAAGTCTTACTTATATAGCACTCCTTATTTTTACAATGAATAGTTCGATATTTTGCAAAACAATACAAGAAACCAATAGAAACCCAGAAGAAATATTTCACCAAAAGAGGGGCTCTGTTAGCTTCAGCTACATGAGTTGTAACAGAGTTTAAAATGAGTATGTAAGGACTAGCTCTGCTCCTGGAACCTGTTTCAAACTGTGGGTTAAGAAGTCACTGCTGCTGGGACATAACCCTGTCAGGCATTGAACTTTTCCAGCTGCCACTTCAAAGTTTCTTCTGTGGTCATGATATTCTTCATGGTGATGGCCAAGACATTTCAGCAACAACCTGTTTTGCAGTACTTGGAAAGAGCACAGGTTTGGTGGCAGAAAGACACAGCACGAACTAAAGCACAGGCTAACACTTGATAGCATTAAAAAGGAGAAATCAAACTACCTGAATAGCTCAATTACCCATGAGATTGCTGCTGACTAAATGTTGCTCTCCACTGTTTTGATGCTTCTGCTTGACAAGAGCTGTAAGTCCCCAAAGTCACATGTGTCACAAGCAGGTGTCATGCAACAGATGACACATGCTCTGTACGGCTTAGTGCTCTCAAAGAGGTATGAGAACGTATGGATGTGAAGAATACCTGAGTGTTCAAATGTTATAGGTGTGCAAATTGGCTGATGAACCCATCAGCTCACTGCTTCCAGAGAGAGCAATCAGAATTTGTGCACACGTACACCCTGAAAACCAACAGGCAAGTACATAATTTCTTTAGCCTCATATGCTGATAACTCCTAATTTCTTTTATATTTCATATTCCATCTTCCCTGTGTTCTGCACTCCCTACAAAATTCAGCCTAATGCTTCTTCTAGCCAGAAAATGGGTATTTGGCAGAGATTGCAGAAAAGCAGTCTGGCAATTGCATAATTATTTAAATTATCAAATAGCTCCAATTCCTGTCATTATTATGGGCTCTTTCTTTCAGTGGGAGGGAACATGAACCTATCCCTTTCCTTGCAAACTCTGCCTCTCCTGGAGAGTAGCATTTATTCCACAAAGCTTATGTTTGGCTACACAGCACAGTGGAAATTCACATACCTAGAAACAAGTTATTCTTTCCACTACCTGCCTCTCTGTGCTGGTTAACGATGGTGCTGCTGGATTTATGGAAGTGGAATTTAATGGCTGTGAAGACTGTTGCTGTGTGAGGTGCAACAACAGATCCTCAGGTCCAGTGCCTCTTCCCACTTCCTGAGTGACTTGGGCTGATTCTTACGGTGACCCAGTCAAGTAGCACCAGCAGCTGTCTGGGCTGTTTTTCCTCAAAGCTGCTTCTGGCTGAACCCCTAAACCTTTCAGATCCTCAGCTGAATTCTCAGGTCCTAGCTTGGCTTAAAGGGATGCCTCAGTTGTGGAATAAGAGCTGCTCCTTCCCCGTATTTGCAGCCTATGGATTCCTCTCCTTCAGCAGGGTGTGCCTCTGGTCCTCCACCAGCTGCAGTGTGTCCAGCACAGCCTACTTGCAGGCAAGGACTCCTAACATTTTAGTTGGAATTCTGCCCCACTGCTGTCTGCCTTGCTGGACTGGCTCAGTGTCTCGTGTGGCAACTGCTGAACTGCTTTGCATCGCCACCTGGTATAGGGAGAGAGAGAAAAGCAGTGTCCGTTGCCTTGGGCAGGGAGCTGTGAGCTGCAGCACCTAAGCTCAGCAGCAGCAGAGAGCTTGGAGGAGGGAGGGGGCAGGAATGAGAACCTCAGGCTTAAGATAAGATGTCTCCACTCAAATGACACTGCTGAGGTGTCCAGGCCACATTTTGTCACAGTCTTGCCTTGTCTTCCTTGGCTGCTTCCAGCCTGCTTTCAGAACTTGGTTTGACCTGATCCCTTTGGTCTTAGAGTATTTAGCCACATGCTTCTCTAGGGATCCATAGGTTCTCTGTGGATAACTCTGTACCCTCTGTCACCTGCATGCCTTATGTCCACTCTCCCCAGGAGCAAATAGGCAGCTTCAGTAAGCCAGAACTGACACACATTTGACCAGCAGTTCTTCCACATTTCAGGACAAGCGTGGATCGAGAACTGTGTGTATGTCTACTCTGGCACAGAGTTGTCCTGCTATCACATTTGCTTCCATGACAGTGTGACAAGGCATGAATGTTGTTCACTAGGGTAACAAACAAAGCCTGGGTACTCTGTTCACTTAAATAACTGTACCTTTAACTGATCCATGAAAATTTTCACCAGCTCGTATCTTATTGCATCCTGGATATCAATATAATACCAATTCCTGTGACTGGGATTTATCTACCTCAACACTACTCTGTTCCTGGTAATTAGAATGACCCCTTGTCAGAGCAAATGCTCTTTTCCGACTGCTTTTTTTCTGTGCTCGGGCAGATTCTGGAAGCCTGGGGACTGTCATCCAGGTTTCCAGAGCTGTGCTGTCAGGAGGCTCTGTGGTGTGCAGCCTCCTGTACAGCCTGACTGCATCCTGGCACTGAACCAAGACCTTCCAGAGCTGACAGTCATAGTAGAAGATGATGTATTATACCTACTAATTTCTGGATTACTGCACAGCAGTTTACCTATTTAAATTTTCCTATAGGATTGGGAGCTGACGTGGATTTCAAACAGCTGCTCCCAACCATTGACACTTTCAGAAGATAATAAACCTAGCTGCAAATTGACCATTGAATAGCAGGAGGGGGGAAAAAAATTAAAAATAAAAATCATCTGTCATTCTTGCACAGAAGGAAGCCCAGCATCCTCTGCCTTTAGTGTGAAGTAACAGAAGTTTGGTTTCCTCCCTTTTTCTAGTGAGTTTGAATTTCTAAACTTCTCATGGGAGTCATAAATTGTAAATTGAATTTGAACTTCTTAACGCCAGATCTCCAAATTACGTGAAGCAGAGAAGAAATCTTTAGGCATAGAAAATTTCTCTTTCCCGGCACAAAGCGCTATTGAATAAGTTACGAATAGGATGTAGAAAAATTCTGCTTTTAAAACCAGACAAATACTTACTATCTGGGCTTTAGCTGCATCTTGCTTCCCAATTCCATTGCCATGGACAAAATAGGTCATTAGGTTTCTTTCTGCATTTTTTTCATCTTTCTGCTTTTTTACTCTTTTTATTTACATGACATTATACAAAGATGTTTGTGCCTTTTCTTCTCTGTAAAACACTGAGGAGAGATGGAATTTTTTTGTACCTTTTTATATATTTTGAATAGGCCTTATCCTGCTCATATAAATTGCAAAACTGTTTTGTTGTAGCTTCTGACAACCTCATTAGTTTGTTACCAGAGGCAATTCATTACAAACCTCACAAGAAAAACAGTCCAAATATCCCTGTGTTGGTGCACCACTGAGAGCCAAAGTAAATGGGAAGAAACTAATCTCCTTGGTTTTTGGGTTTGGTTGGTTTCTTGTTTTTTGTTGTTTTTTTTTTTTTTTTTTTCAGGAATTAATGAGATCATGCAAAAGGTTATATAAGAATTTGAAGAACACATGCATCTTCTGTTCATCCTAGTCCTATGTGTTAATTTTAGCTGAATCAGTCCATCCGGTCCTTGAAGACTGCAGGATCTTGTGGCCTGTGAGAACAATATTTCACTGCACTTGCAAATTTTCTTTGTGAATTCTTTTCTTTCTGAGGAAAAAAAATGAAGCAAAGGCCTGAGCTATGTCTTTTAACAGTGCTGCTGTTTTAAAAGCCCGTTCTTGAAGAGAAGCCTTGTTGGCAGGATGAATGGGAGTTTAGAAAACAAGCATGTGCTAATCAAACAGGAGTGTGAGGTGGAAAACTGCCTATTTTTACCAGAAATTGTAAGCAAAACATCGAGTTAGGATTTAGCAGAATCTTTGCTGAAGGATAAAGTCCTTACTGCTGTGCTAACGTGTTTGCATCCCAGTTCGTGGTCTGACACATTTTCTGACAATCTAGCCTAATACTTGCAGTGTGTTTGCAGGGACATGAGGGAGAAGGTTACAAAAACAAATTTTATCCTTCTAAAGGTTACGTGCCCAAGGCAGTCTCTCCATCACTGCAGAAAGATGCTCCAAATTCCCTCAGCACAGGTTCTGTACAGAAAAATGCAGGACAAGCATCTCCTTCCCTCTCTTCTCTCTCCCTTCCACCTGCCCTGGGACAATGGATGAAGCTTAAAGAGATTAACCTTCTTAGTCTAAAGCAGAGCATGGTAAACAGTTCCCAGAACATTAAAGTGACAGAATTTGGAAAAAAACCCATGAAATCTTCATAAATAATCATGAAAAAGGGGAACTGATAAGAAAGGCTTCATGCTTGTGACTCTGAAGGCTGCCTTCAGCCCTAATGGGAAAGATAATTTGCAGAAGCTAATTTTCTGGGTCTATTTCCAAAAAAACCCATAAGGGCACCGATTCATTTTGCTGGTGATCTGTCAAAGCACAGAGTGGAGTGAAATCATTACTTTATTTCATGTAGGCCATCAAATAGTTTTCTCCACATTAATTCTCAGCCACCAGTGATGCTGGTTATATCTGAATTACTGACCTGGAAAAGCTCTGAAAGTTGCTGCCAATTCCCCAGAGCCATCCAGATTCCCAGTGAGAGACAATCGTATGGGAGACCAATTAAAATAGCATCTGTGAATTAAATAAATCTATAAAAAGCATCTATTTTTTTCTCTGCAATGTGCATGGAAATTAGCAGAGTATTTTTAAATAAATGCCTGATGAACAAATAAGCCTCTCTGGGGAGGAGGGGAGTAGATAAATTTCCTCCTGTATAAGCTTGGAATAATGAAAGACTAAATTATTAATTGTTGATGGTTCCACTTGGTATAATTTGAGATATTTGTGGTTAAGATTAATTTCAACTTTTTTACCTAGTCAAAAATTAAAAATCAAAATAATCTGAATGTCTTAAGAACTAAACTGACTTTTTAAAATGCCCCTGTTAAATGCTTTTGGTATAATTTTTGCATTTTCCAGTTCAGTTTGGAGACTCCAAATTCTGTATCTTTTGAGGAACAAAAATTCCTGTTTCCCCCCACAGCACTAGAGATCTTGTCATTACTTCCAGTTAAAAGAATGATGAATGATGTCATTACTGTTTGATAGTAATTTAGGATGGACTAACCTGCAGTACTAAATCAAAATTGTCCAGACACCTTTGGATATATTGATTATTTCTTTTTCTTGTGGTGATGCCTTTTGATTGTTCCTGAGACTATGAGAAGTTTCCTATTTTTCATGTAGACTCATAAATCCATGGGTTTGATAATTTAGCGTAATTTTGCTGCTGCTGTATTTTATCGTCACTAGCCTTGGGTTTCACAGATTTGATGAACAGCTATCCAGAGGTAAGTTTTAAGTAGTTTCTGCCCAAAACTGATTGGCACAGGAAACGAGGGAGCTTTGACAGGAAGACTAAGCCTGTTTGTACTCCAATTTGTTTTCAAACTAAGCATTTCAAACTATTTGTTTTTATATATTTAAGTGATGCAATTAGACTTTATATCTTGTAGCTCATATCAGTAATAACGCAAGAGCAACAAATGCTCAAATCAAAGAATAAGCTTTGAGTGTTCTGATGCAGAACTCCAGGCATGGAAATGGACAGTTTGTAGTCATTAGCAAGGCAGTTGGTGAACACAGGTGTTTCTGAAGCTCCTGCCTCTCTGTAGTTATTTGTCTTGCAACAGGCATTTGCCAATAAATCCATTTTGATGGTGATCCTCACGGCCTCTAATTTTTTTTCCCCTGCTCTCTTGCCATTTTCCAAAGATGCTTGGCCACTGCTTGCCAAGAGAGAACAACGCCCTGCAATATGGTCATGTGTGTTGTTCACCTGGAGCTGAGGCCCAGGTAGGTCTGTAGCAGATTGTCCTGCTGCTTTTGGGGACCTCCAGAGCCTGCAGGTTTGCTAGAAGTTTGTCAGTGAACAGATTTGCCACCCACAAAAGTACAGGCTGCTTCATGCATGTCAGGTTACTTCATGTCAGATTTTTTGCTAGACAAGATGAAGGATAAATTAATAGGTTTACCTTGAAAACATAGCTTTGCAAATGTGGAGAACGTTATTTTTTAAAACAACGTGCATGTTTGTTCAGTGTTAGATTGCAGCTGCTCTAGACATTCTTGTGCTTTAAGCAGATAACTGCACTCTACAAACTTGAAAAGTTCTAAGACATGGCAAAGGCAACCTGTCCATTTTCAAGCCATTATTTAATTAACTCTTCTTCCCCCTTATTAGATACTGGCTCTTGGAGTATTGTTCATCAGAAAATACCATTCAATCTTATAGATAAGAACCATACTTAGACCATAATGTGGCCATTAATCTCCTAATGCTTATCCTTTTGGCAAAATGTAACTTTATCTCTGTTCTTTGCTGTCACATCCCAGTCTCTTTGCTTCCATCAAGCTCTTTATGGCACTCTCCAACAAGTTCTTAACTTTAACAGGCACTGAGTCTTTTTTCATGCATCAGAGCCCAAAAACTTGGCACCTGTTTAGGTAGGGAACTGCAGTCTTGGAAAGCTTTGCTCAAGTGGAGCACACTGAGCTGCTTTACAGCCTGGCACTGTTGTGGTGCTCTCCAAAGGTGTGTGTTGCACTCCTAAGGCTGGCAGTGCAGACAGGGAACTGCTGTGTTGCTCTCATGGACCTGCCTGTGCAGGCTTGTCACTTTGTGTGTGACAAATCACATCTCTCTCATTCCATCTACCTTGAACGGAATGATCCATGAAAAGCACAGAAATTTTTATGCCTTCCTGGCAGAAGGTTACAGTACTCCTGATGCAGTTGGGGTTCAACACAGAAGCAAAATTTGCTTTCTTGCCCTAATCCACTACAACACGGTGTCTGCAGTGAGTTCTGGATCAGGCTCTGTACTGTTGTCCTTGTGTTTTTGTACATAGAGAATACTAGTATCACCTTCTTGGTTATTCTTATTTTTTTCCACAAGTTGCAGAGAACTGGAAATGTTCAGTGCTTGCTACCAATCAGCAACATGTTTAACCAGTCTCTCTTCGAACAGATTGTATCTCTGGAGTTTATTTGCTTTTTGCAGACATATTCTCAATAATTGCAAGATCTTAGCTACCATTTGAGAAAGAGGAAAAAAAAGAAACACATTTTGATTACAGCTATTGATCTTATACTTTAATCTTTGCTGCACAGATACAGATATGCCTTGCATACACCTTGACAGACACTGAGGATTTATGGAGCTTGAAAGAATTGACCCTAAATTTAAGCTCTTAGTATTTTTTCCCTCCTCATTTAGGGTTTACTTTATAATCTAATGGATAGACTAAAACTACCTCCCCTCAAACTAGTTCTTAAGAGCACATGTACAGAAATGGACCTATCACCCTATTTACTTGGGGTGAAATCATATTAACAATAATACTTCATAAGCAAGAGCATATTCTGTGCATAGGTCATGTGCTAGTGCCCTGAATGAAAGGTAATTTTTTTTGTCCCAAGTCTCAGAGCAAATTAAAGCTTGTCCATGCTGACTGGTTTTTGACTGATAGGAAGCTTATGATCTGTGACTCCCCCACCAATAATTAGGTATTTTTACAGTATTTCTGAAAGAGATTTTCATAAAGGATTATATATTCTGTAGGGGTTTACAGATTATCCTGCAGTACTGCTTGTTACTCCTGACACTTGCTCCACCACATTATCTGCTTCTGCAGAGGGAAGGAGAAAACACCTTGTTTTGTGGAGAGCAGTGAGCAAGCTATGGGTGGCCAGGAAGAGGGGAAATTTCCTGAATAGACAGTCTTTGTGAATAATCAACCCTCCATCTGTCCTTCACCCTTTCTGCCAGTGGACCTGCTGCTGTTCTCAAAGATCCGTTTGTCTGGTTCTGACTGTTTGCAATAGATGTGATGTTTCACAGCTGGCCACGGAGAGCAGTGGGTTTCTGACCGGAATACTCTCTTGGCTGCTTCTTCATGGTTGCTTGGACTTAGACAAAGCAGTCTTAAAGGACACCTGATTCCCAACTGCTCCAAATCTTGACACATACTTGAACGTTTCCTAGAGGCATCTGAAGGTTTCCATGTTAAAGGGAAGTTGTCGTACATGCTCATACCTGCGTCTGTACAGCAACATTGGAAATTTTCCTTGTTCTCCTGTGCCAACCCGGCCCTGCAACAACCTTTGGATGTCATGAATGAGGTGTAAGTGGCAAGAGTAAGATAAACCCTTGGTTACCATGATAGCAAATACATTAGGAGAGCCTGAATAGAATCACCAGTTCTGTGACATCTTCCCATTCTGGCTTCCCCTTTTGAGTGCGCTTTGCACACCATCCATTGCTGTTCACTCACAGCATTATTTTCAGCTTACCCAGGTTAAGGGAAACTCTGTCCCCTCCCTCCATTCTGTGAGGCTGTAAGGACACTACGTTGCTTATGCTTTTGCACTAGATCAGTCTTGAGTGGTTTTTTTTTACAATAGGTACAGGGCTGTACAGATTTCATCTCTAAAAACCCCACTGAAACTCCTATATTCTGCAAAGGAAGGGAATAATCTGAACTAACCCCTGCCAGAAAAAATGCAAAACAGCCCAAAATGAGTGGAGGCTACGGCTAATACTTCTTTGCTGTTCCAATCATCTGACCAGCATTTCCAAATTTGCATTCTTAATCTGTGATTACCTTGGACGTGGATTTGGAGTAGACACTAATCAAGCACAAACCCATTGTATGTGACTTGCTGGGCTGGAGCTCTGTTGCTTTCCCTAATAGTCAGCACTGTGCTTCCAGTAGGCAGCACCAATTATTGTCTGATAGACAGTATAATACACTTAGCTATTGATTTTCATAAGGCAGGAAGGATACCACTTGCATTTGGATGTATTAAGAGTGCACAGACTTACAGAAATTCAGTGCCAAACAGAAGCCAGACTAAGCACAAAATGTGGCTTGGCCCCTTACTTTAAGGGACTGTTCTGAGGTGGTTTCATGGCAGCTGCTATTTATCATTGTGTTGATCAGAATTAGGTCTCTTATACTGGAGCCATTTATTTGTAAAACCATCAGCAAGACTTCGAGACACTTCTTTATTTCTTTCCTTACTTGGACCATGAAACTTTCCTTTAGAAGGACTGCTGCATGGACTAGAGTCCTCAGATGCATGTTCTGGAGTTTTAGTAAGTATTTTTGTATGTTAGTAGTTCTCTCAGGTAGTGGCCATCCTGTGTAGGAGAAAATCAAGGGTGCTCCTGATAGGAATGAGAATTGTCCCTTTGAGAAAGGGGAAGGACACTCCCTGGTATGGAGGTTCCCAAAGAGGCATGAGAACTTCTGCCCTGTGGTGTCACAGCAGGATTCAGGATTACTCCAATTCCCATTCAACTGATGAGAAATGCATGAACACAGGTACTCATTAATAAGGTGACTCCTCCAAACTGGCATTAGCATTCCAGCGCAACTCTCCTCGTGCTTGGTGTTTATTAGCTTTATCTCCTCTTGCTTGAATAGTTCTCTTGGAAATGCATTCACTCTTTTACAGCTTTCTTGGGGGAAGTGACATTATTACAGAACCTTTTGCATGTTTTAGGAATTTAAATAAATGGGACTGGTATGAATGAACTTTCCAGTTTAGCAGAAGACATCTTAGTGTGGATTTTCAGTTCTCATTAGTTGATCCAGCAAGGGAGTTTGTTTCCACATCACCTGTGTTGCACACTGTAGCCCAGCCATAGCTGGAAAAGTCCTTTTTATGTACAGAAGTAGTTAAGATGTGCATATGTTGTTAGACATCCATGGGGCTTGATTAATTAATTTCCATACTATCTGCCATCTCTCATTCCAGAAATAAATTTCACAATATCAGCTGAAGGATCCCAAAATAACAGAAGAAATGCTGGAAAATAGAGATAAGGAGAATCTTTCACTCACAAAACTTGTGCTGTGACAAGTAGACTGTTGTGAGAAATGTGTGTGCCAATTAAGTATTGGTAGAATGTTATACTGCCCAAAGAAAAATGGTTTTAATTAGCATTATTCTCCAGTATTTTTTGAAAAGGGCATATTTGAATATTCCAAAAGATCCATACAGTTAAGTGCCTAGAGCCCTGACATGTTTAGAACTGATACTACACTCACATACTATTTAATCTCTTTCATTTTAAGTTATCATTGAGGGATGTCATGCTTGTAAAGCCAGCAAAGTACATGTCAGCTGTGGCCTGCGGGGTGGAGAGAAAAAAATTTATCTATTTCATAGAAGTATGTGTGTGTATATATGTGTGTGTGCATATATATATACATTTCATATATACGTGTATGTGTTCATATAAAAATATGTGTATTTTTTATTATTGTCACTGATAGGGACACGAAAGAACCACACTCAGGTTCAGAGGTGAGCAGAGAAAGAGGAAGTTTATTATCATTTGCGATTTAAATAGGATTTGGAGTTTGGTCAAGGATTGGTAGATGAGAGGAACACCTTTCTGACCCTAGTGGTCAGTTTGCCAGTCTATCACAGACTGGAATGAAAACAATCTACTTGTTCATGTTACATTCGTGAGAGACTTCACTAGAAATATGTAAACAGTCATTAGAAGGCTAAAGAATCAGGGCGACATATTATTATGTGGAAAAAATACATAAAATATTTAGCAGGAAGAAAAGGAAGCTGACAGCCACCCTCACAGATGTGGTGAGAATAAAAGGTATTAATATTGTTTGCCAGAGGCTGGGGTTACAACAGTGGGTGCAGATATCTTAGTAGAACTTGGAAAATTCCAGATTTAATGCTATTGTTCCTGTCTAAATTGTTGGAAGATATAGGTTTGTATGCTAATTACATTTTTATCTTTGTCATTCTGTAATAGTTTGGAAAATTCCAATCAGTGATAGCTTTTCTCAATTTTTCAACATCTGTTTTTTTAATTAAATCCCTGCATGATTTATAGTTCATTCCTCATCAGCTTGTCCTCCAAACTGTTGTCAAAACCACTTAATTTGTTGTTCTGTCTAAATAACTAAAAGGGAAGGCAAAAAGACATAAAGCTTTCTTAATATTGTTTGATATGAACAGATTTTAACACAAAACATTGCTACCAAATCAACAAACACAGGCAGAATTGTCTCTTTGCTTCTGATGGCTCTACATCTCAAACCCTGTGGTTTTTCTTCTAAGCACTGTACCATGTAGGCTTAATTTCCTCGTGCAACCCGAAACATTACCCTAAAAAATATTAAAGTATTTCTTGCAAGATCATGTTTGAGTCATCCTGTTGGTCATCAGATGCCCCGACACCCAGTCTGGTTCTTTCCATTTCTTCTTCTCCAAACCTTTGTGACTGGTTTGAGTAGCAAAGGTATCTTTTCCAGGACACAGCAGAGGTAGATGTCCGTGCTCCAAAATCACAAAAGTTTTTGTAACAAAAGTGTGCAACTAGCTAGAGTTGAATATATATATGAGTTTGAATATATATATGAGTATACAGAGAAATGTCTTGCTTTGAAACACGGAGGCATTTCATCTCTTTGCCTTCTTTAATAGAAATGCCGTGTCTCAGCAAGATAATTTTTGTGTTTGTTTGTTTAGCTTCTGCCTGTTGCCAGGGATTTTTTTCAATACCCATTATGTTTGTGTTGAGATTGTATAATATTTCTTTTCGCATTAGGCTGTTCAATTATGGCAGGCACACAACGGCAGTACAGGAAAACAATAAAGAGATTTTTACAATGTGGGTAAAATATATGAAAAGAAACACTATTTTTCTTTTTAGCAGCCTTTTATTAAGCCAGAAGTTTCCTCCAGGGGACAGACAAAAGAGATCCTCACAGTCTATTGCAATGCGTATTAGCTGGTTTGGTTCATCTTTCATTTTGAACTGGCTGTGGATACAAATTGAAACCTTTCCAAACAGCCTGGAATCTTTCAAGCCTCCCAAGACCTGAGCATCCATCTGCAGCTAATTTTGCAGATGATTCATCTCTTGTCTTCAAAGATGATATGGGTGCAAATTATAATCGCACTAAGCCATCCCAAACTTTTGAGATTTCAGCTGAATACAAATATGCATCTGTTTTCTTTACAACAGACTGAACCAAAACTTTAACACTTTTAATCCCCTGAGCTCTTAGTATACTGGTGCTCTATAGTTGCGAAGAGCAGCCCAGTCATTTCCGTGTTTTCCATGACTCTTGGTGTCCGTACTGAGTGCCAAGTTCATCACAATCACAAATTGTCCACGGGTAGAGCATTTGAATTGCATGTTCTAATGCAAAAGAGCATTTCAACAGATGCCCAGATTACAGCCAGAACTGCATCACAGCCTGGCTGAATAATACTGAGCCTACTCTGTGTGCTAGATGGTAAATCTTTGTCTTGCGTTGGGGAGCAGCTGGCTGTTCCACTGGAGCCAGAGAAAGTTCCTTTCCTACGAGGAGAAGAAAAAAAGGTGTTTGCAGCTTGGTCTGCAGTACACTGCCCTTCCTGACCCCGCCTAACCCCACCTTTCTACCACCTTTCCAGTTTCCCCTTTAGTATTTAGTGTCCCTGCTGCCCCTGTCTCACCTGTGCTCTCAGACATTGGCTAGGCAGAAATATCAGAACTATGCTTATGCAGTTTTAATGCCAACTTTAGGGTCTGGGTCTGAACTTCTGAGCAGAGTGAATCTCCACTGATTTTCTTCATTGTCAACAGTACCTGATCAGACCTTTTAAAATGTTACTTTGGTTTCCATCTTAACTTATGCCACCTTCCTGGGTCAACACTATCACACACCACAGAAGGTCTGAACTCTTACCTCTTCCTTTCATTGTCGCTTCTTGCAGGTGCTTTTCTCTGCTTTGGAGCTGCTCTTCCCCACAAGCTGTGTTATCTGCTTCCTTGATGTCTGCTTTTGCATTCTATGTACTAAAGTCACAAAAAGCAGTGAGGGATCCAAGCTGGGCTGGGATGTGCAGTGTGAAACAGCTGGTGCTGAGGTTGCTCTGTCTCAAAGGATGTGTTGCACTGGAGTTAAATATTGTTTTTTCTGATGATGGCATGACTCTGAACTGTCCACTGCTGTTACCTGGAATGTATTGGACATTTTCTCAGGCATCATCTTCCAGTCCAGTACATCCCAAAGGGATGCGCTTCGTGCACTTTGAGAAAATGCTCTGTTGGGGAGGTGAATTAAAAGATGTAAGGACAATTGGGAGGTTATTTTCAAAACAGTACCCAGATCCCAACCGACAGCGTTAGAGGACTGACTCAGAAATCCCCAGAAATGAAGGTGTGTGCAGGCTGGCATGTATCTTTTAAAAACCCACAGAAATAAGAAAGTACATATCTGCTCTGCTAATTCCTGTCCTGTGATGACCTCACAGGGTGGGATTGTCTGGTCTGTGCAGGACACTTGGTCCTTTTAAATATGACAGTCTCTTTCTGCCCCAAGGCTAGAAAGTACATGAATTTCTAGGTTGTTGGAGTGGTTTTTGTTTTGTTGGGGTATTTTTCCACCCTCCTTCTGAGCTTTTCAGCTGCTGAAGATTTCCTTCACTTCAGTGCTGCAGACAGCAAGATCCCCTTTAGGAGTCATCAGAGAGTTTCTGGTCCCATTAATCAGGGATAGAGGCTCCATATCAAACTGCCCTGCTGGTTTTGTTACCGTATCAATAGCAAGATCTCGGGCCATTTAAGCAGTCAGGTTGTTGCTTTGTCGTGTTGCAGCTGTTTAACTGTTGCCTCCCATCTTGAGTCAGCCATTTTTACACCAGGTTGTTCATTTAGAGTAAATCATCAGAAAGTGGTTGGGACAGAACAGATCTGCATGGAAACTACAGGATCTGGGTTTGAAATTAACCTTTTATGTACAATCAGCCCCAAAACTGGCGTGCTGGTAATATCTCAGCTTTAGCACCTCGTTGTCAGCTTCAAATGATCCAAAGATCTTCGAGTTTCAATTGTATTTGTGTGAACTTTTGTTTTCATATATGCAGAAATATGTATGCTCTATACCTTAAGCATAAGTTAGAGTGTGGCAAAATTATTGTTTCTTTTTTTAAAATATCACACAGAAACTACAGGAAAATACTGATTTCACATATCTTTGTAGTTCTTTATAGTTTACAGCCAGAATGCACTAGCATGTAACAGCGAAATCAGAATGCAGAACAGAGACATTTTGTATTAACTTGTAGATTAAATTGGTTGCATAGCAAATGTATTGCTAAGCTCTACATCTGTTTGTGTTTCTGCAGTACAGTATAAGTTCTTAATTCACTCTGCCTCTGAGGAATGCCTTGTTCTACAGGAAAAATGGAGCACTGGCTAGTTAGTCTTGAATCTGCTGTTGAGATTATTGACTTAAGGGAGGAGACAAAGGAAAGAAGAGGGATCAAGGTGCTTTGGAAAGGAACAGAAAGGAGAAATAGGGGGCAGAAGTTACTGGTCTATTGATCACTGCAGTTTGTCCTGTATTCTCAGTTATCTCAATTTCTACAGGTCTTGCCGGGTGAGGGGCTCTGTTCTGAGTGCATCTGTGTGTGCCCGGGGGTCTCATGGCCAGCAAGTGGAGTTGGAACACAGAACAGGGGCTCATGTGCCTGCAATGCCAGCAAAAGGAGTAACTGTGTGCGCATCTGTGTGTGATTGCTAGTGAGCGTAAAACTGGCTTGCCAGTGAGTAGTTCAGGAGGCCTGTGAGCTGAGTATCGAGCTGGGTATCAAGGCAACTGAGTCTGGAACAGATACCAGTGAGACCAGGGAGTCTGCAGATTGGCTCTGGTAGGGTCCCAGAAGCCCACAACTAGGGAAATCATAAGATCCATAAGCTGGGAGTGGGGGGTCAGCTTAGGGGGATCTGTTTGCATGTTAGTGTCTCTAACATGTCTCTAAGCAAACAGAGGTGAAAGGATCCAGGGCAAAATACTGGAAAGGCTTGAGTGCCTGAGGCCAGTCACTGGAGGAATATCTAATGTGCATGGAAGAATGTTTGTGGGCCAGCAGCTGCAGTGGGGCTGCTGGGCCTGAGGTGCTGCGGCTGGGGAGAACAAGGATTGGGGGCAGGCTGGTGGATAGACTGTCTGAGGCCAGTTACTTAGTGTGTAGATACATGTGTTAATATGTGTGTGTGTATTTTCCATCAAAAGACTTTTATCCTGTTCAACCAGAGAGGAAATCAAGAGGAAGCTGTTGCTGTTTGTGTGAGTGCTTGGTGTTTCTGTCTGCAGTGAGCTGTATAGCTGGCCATGTGTCTACACATCTATTGGCCATATGCCTGTGTTTTATGGGCAACTATTAGGGATAGACACTCAGCCTCACTACTAATGGAGCCTGGGAACATGGAGTGCATCAGCCTTGCCTCTATCTGGCTACTGCATTTGACAACTCCTAACATGTTTGTCACAAACTCTATGAATGCTAAAAAGCAATAAGGTGTTCAATATACATTTTTCTATTGTGACTGCTGAGAAATAACAGTAGGTCTTCACAAAAAAAAAATAAAAAAAAAATTGCATAAATTGCTTCAGACCTCCTGCAGCAATAATTTGCTGAACTGTTTGGTGATCACTGAAAGGCTAAGCCAGAGAACAATATTCTGTTTTGTACAGACGAGAACAGACTGGATTTTTTTTCATGTGTCATAACATCCATTCTGTAACAGGCTGGAAAAATCTGCTGGAAAAAGAATTCTGATGAGGAAGAAAAGTTAGTGGGCTGAAAAAATGTTACTGAACAAACACACACTCCATTTCGAAGCAAGTTCTTGTGCAGATGATATACTGCCCTCAATTGGTACACTTAACTTCTGCTGACAGAAGTCCTGCTGCAGCTTGCTTATAAAACACAGTGACAGAAGGCTCAGAACAGTCTTCCATGTTAACCCTAGTGAGTATGTGATGAAACCCCACCAAATCAGCATGATGTCATTTGTTCTGCATTGTCTATTCATTTGTACCTTGGTTCACACAGAGCTTATTTGAGGGAAACGCTTCCAAACCTCTTACAAAAATCTAGGCAGCAGCTCTTGAAATATGGCTGTGAAAGTACTTCACAGGGCTCCATTCCATTCACTGGCTTAGTTTGTGATCTTGTTGCTTGGTTCCCTTTTGAATAAAAAGAAAAAATAATAACGTTTCCAAACCACCACAAGGTTTAGTCACTCAAAAAAATACAGCATTGCTGTTAAAAGATAAACACCTCACAGGGCTCACTTCAGGACTCATTACCTTGACATCTTCTAGACAAGCAGCTGAAACCTATGAGATGAGCTGCTGTTTATGCCAGATCTGAAGCCCCTCCTCCCTGCTGTCAGTCTGATCAAGCATAAGTAATGTTGCATCACGTGTCTTCTGCAGGGGGTGAGGGGTCAGTAAATTGGCTCTTCTTGCACTGGAATACATTTGGTTATGATCTGTTTCGAGCCTTACTCATTTTTGGGAATGGGCCAAGAGTAGCTCTAGGTTAGGGAATAATTTTCTGACAGACTGGCTGTCAGAATAATCTGTAATTTTGTTTTTCTTGGCCTGGCTCTGGTGTCTCAGCAGCTACTGTCAAGACCAGCCTTAGGTAGACAAATCACTGCTGTTGTGCCATTGAAACCATTTCAAGTAACACCACTATTACACCCACAGCCTCCAAATGATGATACTGACTGTCAGCAGGGAGGAGGGTGGCTGAGGAGGCAATTTGCATTTAGGAGCATTTGGTTGCTGCTTTATAGGAGAGTCCATTCATTCCTATACAGACCCAGGCTCCTCTGAATTCTAAATTCAATATGTTCACATGGAAATGTTCGGTTAGGAAGATTTCAATGGTCAGATAACAGCAGCTGCGTTTCTCTTCCACATTTCCAGTGTGTTCTCTCATTTGACATTTCTCATAATTTTTTTTTTTCACTCATTCAAATCAGATCTAGAACTAAGGGCAATCCCCACCTTTCACAACCTCAAATCCCAGTGTAACCTCCTTACTCCCACTGTCTCAAAGTGAGAAAATTTACTCTATGGATATAGCAGAGCGTTACTCCAGATATCCCAATCATTCCCAACATGAGAGCTTCTGGCAGATGAACCCAAGAGCTCATCATGTTGGAAACTAACTGGTTGCCTGCAATCACGCAGGAAAGAGATTTCAGCGGGAAGAGATCATGATTTAATTTGGTGGGAACAACTGAACTTCCAGAGGGGCAAGAACTGCAGTTCCCCTGGCCCATCAGCCTTGGAGGGAGATAACAAGGTTCCCCTCTTGGTAGTTTTTTTAATGCATACAGCAAGATGTACAGCAATGGAGAAAACAACTTTGAATTACTGCCTTAAGAAAGACAGATTATGCATCCACATTACACCCCTAATAATTTTACATTGTATGAAATTGGCAGGTTTATATCACTATTGTGTTTTCTTCTCTTACTGAGAAAACATCGATGTTGTGATCAGCCAGTGGTGGTTAGTTCACTGTGGAAAACTGATTCTTAACATTTCAGCAAATTGTTGTTAAAGTCTACAACTTTTTACTTTTTTCTTTCTCTTGGCTTGATATTAGCCTTTCAGGTAAAATCTTGTTCTGATCTGAGGACAGCAATCAGTAATGATGTATAAGCTGGTGTGCACGTAATCTTTCCATTTTGCAGCATAGGTCTGCTGTCTTTTCAGTTTGTTTTCTCATCTGACATTTCTTAGAAATGTCTCTTTCTCTCATCTAAATCCCGTCTGGAGCTATTATATGATAGACAGATTACAGTGTTCGTGGGTTCCCATTCTGAACCAAGCTACAGATGAAAAATAGATCTTGCCTGATCTCGAGATTTGGTGGAAATGTAACTATTTCCAACTGTCTCAAGCCACAACTTTTCCTCATTTTAAATGTCTTCCCTATCCAGTTTATACTTTCCCACACTATTTGTCTCAAAAACACAAGGAAGAAAGTGACAATAACCATGAAAATTGTATGGCATTCAGGTGGGCTGGCGCAGGTACCTGCACTGCAGGGCTGTGAATGACAACTCCCAGCTGGCCCCCTCAGCAATTTACTGCTGTGATGCTCTGCACTCATATCGTGTTACATTCCCAAATCTCTAGCTGGACCTTGCAGCTTTCATTCTCTTCTTCTGTTGTCCAGAAGCGCGTGTTGTTTTTATTTTTGCAGTAGTAGTATTTAATAATCCCCAGCAGGGTATAGAGCTGTGTTGCTTGGCACAGCACACAGAAACAATGTCTGCCCCTGAAACCCAACAGTCCAGGATTATGAGCAGCATATACCAGAGAAGAAAAGTAGTTGATCTAAATAAAAAATTTTAAGTGTCTCTTCAGTCATTATCACGGTAGAAATCAAAGGCCAATGTTTTACCTTATCACGTGACTTCTACTGATCTTTGTTAACCAATAATAGTGGCAGAAATCAGGTTATGGAACCCAGGAACAGTTTCTTAATAGTGTGACGCTGACTGTAAGGTGACCGGATCAGTCTTGGCAGCTCTTGGATGCAGCTCTCTCCCCCACGACCTGCCATGGGGAAACCTGTTGCCCACATCTCCCATTCTTTGGCTGGGCTGGAACTGCATCAGATGCAGTAATTACCACAATTAATGAAGCAGGTGGTGATCAAGACTCATAGTAAAGTTGCTTTGTGCCATGCCAGCATTAACACAGATTTAAAACCCCTTATCTGTGGGTAGAAGTCTGTAAGTGTCTGAGAAGACTACTGTTAAGAGAAATTATAAATATTATTCTTCTCAAATTGAGGAAAATGAACATACTTAAATCTAGTACTTGCTAAATAATAGCTGGTCTAATAGGATAGTTTCACCATAACACAAACACCCTGAGCAGTGTCAGCCCAGAAAAGCAGGGAAATGCATGAGCTGGGAGAAGTGCTCAGTTCCTCATTCCCAGCATGGGCTCTCCAAAAAGGCATCGGGGGGGTGTTCATGGTCAGTGCAGGAAAGTTTGCCCAGATATCACTTGAGATCCAACTGCATTGTGCCAAAGAATATTTGCTTGAGGTGTCCCTTCAGACTGTGGGGTTTTTTATTATTAATATTACTGCAACATCTGCAGGCCTGGCTGTGCTGGGAATTGTAGCAACAAGGGTGATGGCTCTTACCCTTCTAGTCTGCTGTCAGAGACAAGGTAGAGCACACAGCCAGGAGAAAACAAAAGCCTGGGGATGAGGTGGGATGGAGAAGTAAAAATTAGGCATTTGACTATGCAGTACTTGGCTGTTTATTTGCTAAGCTTTAATAGTTTTAATACATCAACATATATGTAATGTTTTGAAGGCGTAGGAAAGAAAGGAAATTCTCTCAACTGCTGTATCTCTGAACTTCTGGAAATGTTTCAGAACTGTAAAGATTTTGTAGTGATTGATCAGTTTTGCCTGATTTTTTCCACCTGTGCTCTCTGATAGGCATTTGTTGAATGATTTTTATGATGACGCTTGTATAATTCAGCTCAGCCATATTTTGAGGCTGTTATTAATCTGATCTGAAAAAAAAAAAAAAAAGAAAAGAAAAAAAGAGCAATATTGCTCACTTCCAAAATTAATTTAAAGCTTTCTGAATGCCCGGATCACAAATGTTCCATATCTAATTACCCAATGCCCTCTTTCAGCGTGTCATTGTATTACTTTTTTCCTCTTTTTAATATTATGGAAATGTAAAATAACTTGACCTTGAATAGATACCTTGTGGGGATTCCTTTAATATATGCAGTGAATTAGATGAATGCCCGTTGATAGCTAAAAGAATTTTAGCTCTTCTATTTCATAACAGGGCTTTGCTCTTCAGAAGCAGCAAAGTTTCTGGTGCTCATCCATTACATTTTTATTAATTTGTTATATGTCAAATGAATAAGTGATCTCTCTTACTTCTGCTGATTAAAAAGTTCTATTAGGAACATAGATGATAAATATATATGATGTGATATGAACTGAGCTATAAATCCAAGATGTAGACATAATGTAATAAACCCACCTTTTCTTCAACACCATACTCCATTTTTCTAATGTGTAGACACCTATTGTCAGCTTAATTATTGTAAGGTAAGATCAACCTTAATTAATCAAAGGAGAGTAAGACTGTCGTAATAGCTAATTTTTGAAAAGACAGGGAATAGATGTATCAACATCTATTAATAGATGTAGATGGGGTTAATCCTTCGTTGACACAAAGAGGGATAACTTGCTGTCTTCATCTCAGAAATAAATATTGTGTTGGCTGCCAGATGCACTGAGCAGAAAGCTGATTTAATGACTGGTGTCCTAGGGAGGAAGAGGAGAGGGATGCACCCTAAGATTTCAGAAAAAATGAGCAGATGTCGAGCTTATTGCCAATTTTTTGAGTTGTCTAATTCCTCTGTAAAATAACTCTAAAATCATAAGCCAAGCCCAGCCACCATGTTAATCAGTTCAAGTAGTCAAGCAGCATCAGGGCATTTGAAGAAATCCAAAGCTTGCTTTTAAACAGCTCAAGTTTTGTTTGAAGTGTGGTGTTTGGGTTATGGGGGTTTTTTTTCTTTAATGGATTCAGACCAAATTGATCCAGGGTCTGTTTCCTGTGAGTGAGCACTTTTAGGAAGTCATTAATTAAGCTACAAGCTGAGTTCCATTCCTCCCTATACAGGCACATTGGCTGCTGCTGTGGTTTTTGTGAGATCCACGGGGATCTGAGGTCTTGCACCCCACGCATTTGAAGCTCCTGCTTATTCCCATATGGATTCTCCACTTGAGGAGAAGCAGGATCCGGAAACTATGGCAAGCCTTGGAACAGAAGAGCAGTGGTGGGTCCTTTACCTGCTTGATTTGAGAGCCTGGACAAAGGAAAAGCCAATTCTGCAAAGGGCCCCAGCACTGACTCTGCTCACACCTCATTAGCTCCCGTCTGGGACATCAGGTAGGACTGGCAGTGTCACCTTTGTGTCCCCCCCTCACTCAAGTGTAGTGTGCTATATAAAGACTTTGGAAATGATATTCCACACCTAGAAACAAATCAGTTTAAAATCCAGGACTGGTGGAAAAGATCTAACTTTCCCTTTTTCAGAGTGTGTGTATGTATATTTGGGGGAAAGGGATAAGGAGAAGAGGTGAGTAAATTTAGACCCGAATGTGGTGGGGATTTTTGGGTTTCAGGTATTCATATGTTGGTGGTGCAGCCCCCATTTAGTGTCACCACAAATCTGGCTGATTCTCTTTTCCTCAGTGTGGAGCTTGATTTATTTTATTTATTATTTTCTCACACAGCTTTAGTGTAGTGTTTTTGTGGCAATTATGCAAATTATATGTCACACCACCACATATTTTCCACATCATTTGATTTGACCTTTAAAACTAATAAGAGAATTATCATTTTTATGGGTAATTTGTGTTTCATGGTACGAGACAGCAGGACAGGGACTGATGGGAAGAACATCAGAATGTAGGAGTCATGTTTCAGGGTAGTACTGGAGGGCCATAAGTAGGTATCCAGTATACAACTCCGGCTGCTGTGAGCTCCTAAAGAGTAAATTAGAAGATACATTGTGGAACAAACTTCCCAGAGGGGAGTTTTCTTTCCAATAACCTTCGGTGACCTCTGGGCTAGCCATTGTTCGTTTGGCTCACAATTGTTTCTAATACATGCATTGATATCTTGTATAATCTACATATGGATGTGAATGTATATTTCAGGTAATGTAATACAGGATATTATTCTTTCCGTACAAATGTTGATAGGTTATATCTCATGATACACGTGCATGTCTAATCCCACTTAATCACACCAAACCTCTTGCTTTATTTTCCTCAGTTAATCAATTCTTCTGGTTAAACATACACTGTATAATTTTTCAGTTATTTTTGATGCTGCTATAGTCAACTTTTCTATGCATCCACCTGCTAAATTACTTTGAAAGGCAAAATGCTAAAAGCAAACATAATTATCTATATATTGTCTTCCCCAAGACATACAGAACAAGCCTGGTTGCTAATAGGTTCATTAACAGCACTGTAATACTCTTCTTTCAGCCTCCTTCTCCCTCAGAAAGACCTCTGGAAAGTTCAAAGTGTCAAGAAAATTGTTGCAGAACTGTGATAAGACATGACATTCAAGCAGTGAAGACTTCCATAACTCTGGCTAAATGCCTTATTAATCTATCGTGTCAGGTAAGATTTTCTGTGTGTTTAGGATGATGCCTGGCAGGAGCGTAGGATCTTCTGTGTGGGCAGTGGTTTGGGGAAAGGGAGGCACAGTATTCTTCTTCGGGCAGAAAATTAGTATTTCAAATGCACCCAGCTGTAATGGGAAGTACCTGCATACAAAGCCTAGGGATGTGATGGCAGGGTTCCCAAATGGAATAATGTACACCAGTATTTTGACGACACTTACCACTTCCCAGCTTCCCTCATGACTAGCTTTTATATGATATTTTCTCCTCCTATTGTTGGATTAGTCATCAACAATTTTGTTGCATTCTGTTCCTTTTTTGCTCTTTCCCTGTTCTTCAGTTTCTCTCTAGATTTCTTTCTAACAGATGTTTGCTTGTACCGCCACATTTTGGGTGGGTGGTTCTGTGTCCCACCACAGCAGAGCCATGTGGGACTTCAAGTACTTCAACATGAGGTTCTGCTCTAAGCTTATCATGAAATCAGTGAAAATCAACCTTACAGTGTTAGTTATGGATCAGAAATCAAACTAAAGTAAAAAATCACATGGCATTTTTGGCATAACCTGATTAATTCTGCAGTTACATAAGACCTGTGAGTGTCCTGTAAATACTCTTCTCACCTTGAAAAGAAGATTGCACCTGTTCCTCCTCATCTTGCAATGCATTTGGTTCTTTTCCCACCTTCTGCTTCTTTCCTCATCTGAGCATGCTTCTTCCTTTTCCTTGACACAGCATATCTTCAGGCTTTTCTTCACATAAGAAATGTAACAAAAAATATGAAAACCATCTGACTTGAACATGGAGGTACCCGAAAACTTCATGCCAAATTCTAGTTTTTTCAAGACAAATTACAAAAAATGCTAAAATCTTAGTAACTATAGCAGCACAAACACCACCACTACAATATGCCGCAACAGATTGTTCATATGTCACTATTTTTCTAAAGTTCCTTGGCAAACGTTTCCATCAGTAAACAAGTCAAGGGAAAGAATTGTAAAATGGCCAGCAAAACCCCTCATATCTTCTCTAGGTAGTGAAATAAAATTCTGCTACTTATCACTATTATTCTGTTCCTCAGCCCCTCTTCTTTCACCTGTGCTGACAGACTACAGTTGTCTTCATTCCTGCCTTCCCAATGAGGCTTTTGCCTGTCATGCCACCATCCTCTTTACACTGCAAGTTTATCAAGGCAATGTCATGTCTAAATGTTGGGTCACATTCTCACCTGGGGAAAAAATGTACACAGATCCATTAACTTTGTCAGAAAAAATGACAAATTACATGAGCTGCTGAGCTAGCACTGCATGTTGTGTGCAGCATGGCAAGCATCACTGGAACTGAAAAAAACATTAATAGTGCCAGTTCACTAACACTTAGAATGATGATTCGTATTTTTTCTATTATCTATTTTTTTTTCTTGCTGCTTAATGTGCCGGTATCATCAGAATTTTTTGTGAAATGATGTGCCTGGGGCATAGGCCAATTTATGCTGCATCTTAATGATGGGCAAATGCTAAAGGTTTGGGAGTTCTTAATTGATTATTACTGGAATAATCTCATGAGGCTGAAAAATATGTATTTCTACCATTCTAGTACATATGGCATCTGTAAAACTGGAATTGGAATAATGGTGAGTTGACGGAAAAAGTAATCTGATTTACCAACATTTGAAAATGTCCTCCTGGGTTAGAAATGGAGGGAGTTTTGCCTGACTTTTACAGCTACCTGTAATTTGAATGTTCCTTAAAGTTATATAAAATCACGGCAAATTGCACTGTAACATTGTCTCTTCGTGTATTGAAATAACCTGGAAAACTTATATTCACTGAAACCAGTAGAAGCTTTGTCATGAGCTTTGAAAAGAATGAATTTAACTTCCAAGTCTTAATGGTTTCACTTAGCACATGAAAAGATGTTCTGGCTGTGCTTTGACTTTGGCATTGGCTGGAGTCCCAAGTGGCAGGGATGGGTAAAAAAAGTAGTATAAGAAAAAGAAATATTTCATCAAACACCCAATCTGATTTTAAAAACCCCAAGGATAAATGTCTAAATCTATCTTTCACTAATGAAAGGAAAAGGAGATATAACTGGCCACAGGTGTAAAATATTGTGAATATATCAATAACATGTATCTTTAATAGTGGAAAAAATATAATTTTTTAAAATATCAAGAGTTTGAGGGTCATACAGAACAAAGGAAGGAGGGATTTTTTTTTTCTGTGCATCTGAGAAAATGAGAAAAGTCCAAGATACTTAGCTATGTTTAATCAAAATGTAAAAGCAAGACTTTGGACAGGGACTGGAGCACAACAGCCTCTTTCTGGCCTCCTCAGTCCTGAATTCTCCTTTCATGCACCTTCTTGGCATGGGGCAGTGAGTGCCTGTGGAGCTGACTGCCAGGTGAGGAAAGCTTTTAAGTTTAGGAGGGTTGCATCCCTTTCCCTCCCCATCCCAAAGTGGGAATGATTTAGCGTTCCATTTCTCAGGAGGTGGTGTGATGGATACACTGCAGTGTTAAAGAAATGGGCAGTTGTTGAGAAACAGATCTTCCTGTAAAGCTCAGCTTTAGTTTGTAAAGGGAGCGGGGAACTGGACATTCTCATAAGCCATGATGTCTATCAAGTTGCGTGCTAAAACAACATGTATTTATTTCCCTTCTCTAAAAGAAATGCTCTTTACTCCAGAGTTCACTTCAGCAGGATTAAAAGAATGAGGAGGTTCTGTTGTTCCCACTTGGCTGGCCACAGTGTTTTATCATAGCAGTAGCATAAGCAAAAGAAATCATTAAGTCCAAGTCCTCCGATCCCTTTTTAGCAATTTAACACATTCATCATTTGCTTTTGTGCCACCCATCCTTGACTTAGCAAGCATGATGGACTGCACAGCCAGGCCTTTTTATCAGAGCTTTTGGAAAGCTGCATCCATACATCACCTTCCGTGTTTTATTTCTCCAAGTGCCCTTTCCCAGTGCTCTTTCCTCTCCATGCAGCATCTCAGAAGCTGTGGTAGGTGAGCTGAACTGTGGGTTGCTTAACTGCTGTCATGACCTGAGACTCCTGCCCTCACTACCCTGAGTTAATTATGGCAACAGGACTTTAATCCTAACTTTTCTTCAAGAAGCCTACACACTCGCACATAATTCACATAAGGAAATAGTGTTGAATAGCCTGGATTGCCCTCTTTTCAACATTTATTCCTGAATAACAAAGCAGTGAGTTCCCAACAGGCTTAAAAAGGCAAGAGTACAATACCAGCTCATGTGTGACCTTCCTGTTGATTTATTCTTATGAGCCAACAGGTGCCTCATGCAGAGTTCAAACTAATAAATGTTGAAAGACAAAACTAACAACCTTACAGTGAAACGTTGTCAGGGACACTTCTAATCCTCTCTGTTTTTATAGCAGTGAAAAGATGAGAGGGGGAAAGAATAGAAAAAAGGGGGGGACAGGAG
This sequence comes from Chamaea fasciata, assembly GCF_029207755.1. Lineage (NCBI taxonomy): Eukaryota > Metazoa > Chordata > Aves > Passeriformes > Sylviidae > Chamaea > Chamaea fasciata. The sequence goes on along the minus strand of NW_027094088.1, from coordinate 5,838,966 downwards.
ACAAAGAAGAAAAGCCTGAAAGAGTTAGTGCCCCAGAGAGCTGCATAATGATTAACAATTCTTTTTTCAAATGGTAAGTGATTCCTTCTCAGTCCTGGATGACAATAGAATCATAACTTCGTCAAAATTACTTTGAATAGCCTCATTAATGGCACACAGTCTTGGTTTGTCCCCACCTCAATGTCTGATAATATTTTCATACCTGCTATTGAATGTGTGTTTAGTTTTGTACTTCTCATTTGTACAGTGCATTCATACATATCAGATCATCTTCTTTTGTTCTTGGATGTTCAACAATTCAGTAAGATGTTAGCAATAAAAGGGGGGCAAAAAGGGAGGAGGATAAGATGAAAGTTTCTTTTCAGTTAAGGCTAACTAAATAATGGAAAGGTAAAGTGTATTATATCACCTGTAGAAAGCAGCCCAGTTCATCCAGTTCTAGCTGCAGAGAATGTTTAGAAAGCACAGGTCTTAAATATGATTTATTGAAGTACAGTACTGTTTTCATTTCATAGACTAGAGGCATTTTCTTCTAAAATAGCTGATTAACAGAAGAAGCTCCCTTAAGAACAGCTGCACAGAGTATTCCTGTCAAGCCTCTACCTTGTATAAATATTTTTAATTAATAGATGCCTTCATCAAATACAAGAAAAAATTAAGCACTAATGCTCACCAGAGGCCCTGCTATTAGAGTGATTATTTTAGATTTAGTTTCATTTGCAGATGTCATGAATTTATTTTAATAGATCGCTAATTTAGTTTTATCTATTTCTTGTTCAGTTTTTGTAGATATTAGCAGGCTGTGCTTCCTTCAAAGCACACCAGCTTTCCCCTCCCTCTTCCTCCAGGCTCTGTGCTCTCCACAGTGCATCTGTGTTTAAATTAGCTGGACCACTGCAGGCTGAGATAGCGATTAATCTGCACATCTGCCACAAGAGAGAAGTTAACAGCCTAGCTGAGGGACTCAAAGCAAAAACCAGCATTACCACTGCAAAGTCATCTGTTCTGTTTGGCAAAGCAGTAGTTGTGTCACACAGGAGCAGGCTGCCCTTGAAGTATCTTCTGTTGGAGTGAGTGGCAGTGGCATTGTTGTGCAGTACATAAACCTCCTTTTGTCAGCTCACAGTAACCACAGAATTGACTTGTAAGACATTTGTGCTTGGGGAGAGGGAGATGAGCAATGTCCTGCCTGTAACAAAGAAAACATCAGTGCCCGGCAGAGAGCAGAGATACCAGAGCTGGTTTCTTGGAAAACTACAGCAGCGTGTGCAAAGTTCTCTGCTGTCACAGCTCAGCTGCTTCTGCTTCATAGGTGTTTAAATTGGGGGTGTCTGTGCAAATGGACAGGATGAGGTGGCTCCCATGTGCAACAGCCGCCCTGTTCCCAGGAGCTCAAACAAACCCTTTGCTTGGTGTCAGTCTCAGCAGTGTTAGGCTTGTGTGCTCTTGCACACAAGAGCACTTCATTGCTATGAACAGGCTAAGAAAGTTGTGTGAAGACCTCAGAGCAGCCTTTGAGTATCTGAAGGGGATCTCCAAATAAGCCAGAGAGGGATTCCACAGGAACTGTAGTGATGGGATGAGGAGAAATGGGTCCAGACTGAAAAGGGAGCTATAGATTAGCTTTGCAGGAGGAATTCTTTACTGTAAGGGTGTTGAGACACTGGGACAGTTTTTCAGTCTCAAAGGTTAGGTTGGAGGGAGCTCTGAGCCAGCTGGTCTAGTGGAAAGTGTCTCTGCTCTCATGGCAAGGGATTGGAACTAGATGACCTTTAAGGTCCCTTCCAACTTAAACCACTCTGTGATTCTATGTTTCTACAAATATGGTGTTCAGGATAGTAAGAGATGGAGATAAATCTTCTTTACCCCTTTTAGACTAAGACAAGAAGTGAAGGAATAGGAAGTTTCTCTGCCTTGGTTTTGATCTGACAACTCAGATACAGAGGGATGGCATGGCCTTTGGGGTTTTTCCACTCACACAGGAACTTCAAGAAAGAGCTATGAGATGAATCTAGACCATCTTTATCCTAATTCTTTGTTGTTTTCTTACATACAAGTGGTATTTCCTAAAGGGCAGTGCCAATGTCTGGTCAGCTGTGCTCCATGGTAGTCAATATATACTTTATCACTGACTTTAGAACCAGCAGAGCACACAGTCAACTATAACAAGACAAGAAACTGCTGATTTATATTGATTGAGTGAATAAGCTTCTCCAGCAGTGTGTCTCAGTTTCTAGCTGTGGATATCTCTGGATTTAATTTTAATCAGATCTCTTCTAAAAGGGATTAAAGGATTAATGTGGTGGGTACCATGGAGCTTCTTGTTTCTTCTGGAAACATTTTTGTTTTACTTCTGTGAGGATAATTTTGAGTCTTACCACTCTTAGACTGAATGTGCACCAGCACCTGTTAGATTTGTTTTTCTTTGTCAGTTTGCTGTCTCAGTCAGGAAACTGAGAATGTCCATTCATAAACTTTTCCAGTAAGTGGCTGCATGGAGACAGGTATTCATAATTGTTTTTAAAGACATGCTATTACTAAGCACATTATATTAAAAGAAGACAAATATTAATGAAAAAGAATAAGGAAACTATTGTCTCCAACCTCAAGATGATGCTGGAATTTTTTCCTGTCATGTGTGCATTTTTTTTTTCCCTCCATACATTTTTCTCACTTTTTTTTTTTAGTGTATGAAAGGTCTTGGGTTTTTTTTAATAACAGTATCATCTCATGAAGTATGACTTGCTTAAGGATCTTTTTATGAACATACTCCATTTAGAAAAACAGGATGTTTTTTCCAGCTGTGTTGTTACTTCTCCAGGTGGTTCCTCTAGAATAAGTATTTTCCTCTCCTGAAGAGTATGAAAGCAGAGACCCAGAATGGTTCCCCTGTTTAAAGCAGGCTAAGTGTTTTATGAGATGAACCTAACTTGGTGTAGATAAGTGTGATCTTCCTGCACCTCTAAATTACTTCTTTCCTATGACAGCTGTAATTATCTCTTTCACACAGCCTCTCTTATACACAGTTTCTCTAACAGCCTATGCAGTCTTCATCCATTTAGGTATTGCTGAAGACCTACTGGATTGTGGGCACCATGAGAATCTTCCAAGACCATTTTTTATCTAAGAACAAGATTCCTGTGTTTTGCCAGTTAATCTCAAATATCCAGGCATAAGCACATGTGGAGAAAAATCTATTCGTAGCAATCTGATCTTAACACTCCTAAAATGAGCATAGGGATAAGTGTGCAGACATGAAGTCAAAGCATAGTCACCCCTTTTGTGTCTTTTAAGTCAGCTCCAGTGACATTAGGATGTCGATGCAGCTAAATCACGATGATCAAGGAATGCAGTCTGTGCATCCCCTACATCAGAAACTGTGAACAATTTCCTAATAGGAAACCTTATTCCTGGGCAGGGCTGTGAGTGACTGCAGAAACTCAAGAGCTCTGGGTGTGAAGAGCACTGTCTTAAAGACTCTGCCATAGGGTGAGATGTTCAGTCCATATCTAGAAATGCAGTGCTAGTCTGCTCACTTGCAGGCCAGCAGGTCTCACTAGCTTTGACTCAGAAACATAAAAGTTACAATATTTTGAAGCAGTAGGGAATTTGCTAAAAGGGATGGGGACTCCAGGGAAGAATCTCAAATTCTAGTTAAAGTGATGTGAAAGCGAACTGAAGTAAACAAGAAAAGGTTTGACAGCTCCATTATGAATGCATTATCTGTAAATATGAAATACAGCCTGCTTAGTAGAAGCTGTGGATAATGTCCATGAAGGCTGGAATGAAAAGGTATTAATATTGATAGGGGTCTTGGTAACATTCCACAGTGCCCTATCCAATACACATACAGCGAAGACCTGCACGATGTTCCTTTACTGCCAATGCCACGAGCTATTTTTGGCTGCTAAGGATTTGAAGTTTCATCTAGATGCCAAGGCAACCTTGAAGTATGTTAAGGAGACCTGGCTGTGGTTGTTCCTCTGTGGGTGATAACTCAGCTGCTGAGGAGACACTGTCAATCTCTCTGTCAGCCACACACAGAGATGAGTGTCCATGAAGCAGTTGTGCAGCTTCAGCAGAACCCAGCAATCTGGCCAATTCCCAGCATCCTGGCTACGGAAAACTCTTCTGTTTAAATAAATAACATCCTACGAAAAAGAGCACATTGTATGCAAGATAATCTGTCTGCTGTATGCCAGATAATGAGACCATGGATTCTAAGGGTTGCTGAGAGTCTGATAAGAACTTGGTTCTCTGCAGAGATGATGTTGGTGTTTGTTTGGTGAGTCCCCACTGTGTAAACCATAAAATTTGCCTTAGACTGCGAGCTGTGTCAAGTACTAGGCCAGGAACAATTTACCTGTGGTTGTTCACTTCACAGATATACTGCTTTTTAATACATTCTGCTGTCATATAAATATGGTCTACATATTTTTCCAGAAAAAACAAACAAACAAACAAACAAATAAATCCTGGTCATTGTTTTCATTTTAATGCCACACAAAAATACTTGCCCTTTGATTACTGCAGTTTATAAACCTGCTGTGCAGTATATACTTTCAAAAAATACACCAGAGTAAAGACAAGATTGTGTTCATTTGCCGAAGAAATGTGAGCTTCTTATTCACTCTCCTGTGTCCAGGCGTTGTTGTGGGATGAAGTGTCCAGGTGAATGGAACCAAAAAGACCCCAGGAGTATGGTGACTGTAATCAGTGTCACATCCCTGATTTTCTGCCTGTTCTTGTTCACCAGCATGTGCTTGTATTCATCATCCTCACCGGTTTTGGCACCTTTGGGAAGTTGGACTCAGGTGAGACTCCACACAAAGGCATTCTACAAAGTCATCGTCTGTCTCTTCCTCTGATCCTGATCTCATGCTCATCTTTGACCTCTGCCATGTCAAAAAAGAACCCTTCCCAAGACTGAGGGGAAAGGAAGATGAGGATTTGATACCATGTGAGCTCTCCTCAGGGTAAGTAACTGTCGAATTTGTTTTTTTCTGTCAAGACAGAAAATAAACCTTTTTGCTTTACTGTCATTGCTGTCTTTCCCCTGGAAGTCCAGTTTTGTAAGCCTAGCAACTGCATACTGAGAAATGGTGTGTTAAGGGAAGTAAGGAACAGCAGAAAATGTATTTGATAAGATGAACTTTTCCTTTCTCTTTTGACATTAGCAGTGGTGTTTTGCCAAGCGTATTTGTTTAGAATGATTACCTGGGCAACTTTGAGCTATAAATTCCTTTCAACACCTGTTCAGAGGAGTTAATAATTTATTTGATGTGTTGGTTGTACGACAGCATTTCTGTTCTCTTAATGGCTGAGCCATAAACATTTTTATCAGGATTCTAGATTTTATCCTAGAATGGTGAATTTGAGACTATTTTTCTATGCAGATTGGGAATTTCATTCTGAAAGCAGTGATTTAGTGTAAATCTTTAAGTCCATTATAGACCAGAAGTGTTCAAAGTTATTCTTGATGAACTACAGAACTTTTTTTTTCATTTTCTTCTGCTCCTGAACTGATCAGGTTTTCTATGAACGTGTTAATTGCTAAAAAATTCTAATTTTGTCCACTTAAGAAAAAAAGGAATTGTTAAAAAGGCTTTTTATGAATCCCCCGCTTCTAGTTCTTTAAGAATCTGGAGATGTTTTTCAGGCATTTGATTTGTCTGCTTAGTCAAGTCTTCTGTTTCTACACTATGATTAGATAATTTAGTCTTAAAATGGGAAAATCACCAGAAAGATCTAACCCATAATGACTTGCAATATTACTTTTCAACATGAATAATTATTCACTGACTATTTGCCAAGTATTTAGGATTCACAAACATCTTCAGGGCAAAAAAAACATTTGTCATGCAGATACGCATATGCAGTTGTTAATAAGAAGCCACAAATAAAACTGAAAGAGCTGACAGTGCTTATGACAAAATTATTCACTAGTTTGTGTGCTATTCAGCCAGACCTGCCTAGGCTTTATAAATAACTGCTGCCTTAGAGATTCTGAAGGCCAGGCAGAACTGCTGGGTCATTTTTCTGATTTCCTAGGTACTATTGATCAGGGATTCTTCCCCAGTTGTGCTGGATGATGATTATATCCATGCGCATTTATTGGTTTAATTCTGCTGAATACAGATAGACTGAAAAGGTTTAAATAAAATTAAGAAAAATAATCTGGCATAGTAATTGATGAGGCCTGAATACAAATAGACGGAAAAGGTTTAAATGAAATTTAGAAAAAAATCCTGGCATAGTAACTGATGAGGCCTAATAAGAAAAAGGAAATGTTTAGTACAGCAGTCACATATTTAAACAGTGCAGCACTCAAGTCACAGTTAACATTTTCTCCATGCACAAGGTAGAATGGTTTACAGACTTCCTTATTCCTTCTTCTTGCAAAATGGTGTGGAATCCTGACGGGAAAGAGATTCCAGAGAACAGTGACAGTTGTTTCTCTGCAGCAGAAGTGGTTGTTCATGGAAAGAAATGCAAGACAGCCATCTGTCGGCTTGTGCAGAAACCTGTTTGGTTCCCAGCCCCAGGGCAGGCTGCCTGCAGCCCCGGCAGGAGCGAGCACAGGGCTCCCTGCCAGGCCAGGTGGGGTTTGTGCACAGGTTAAACTCAGGCTGGGCACCAGCCCACTCAGAGGGAAATGTGTGCCTGTGAAAAGGGCTCCCGGCAGTGCTGCCGACACCTGGGACACAGGCAGGGCTCAGCCACCAGCACCTTCCTGCTTGGACACAGCATTTCTGCATCTTTTCCCGAGGAGCAGCTCTGTGCTGCAGGACTGTGGGGCCAGGTGCTGTCAGAGGTGATGGATTCAGCACCGATGCACTGCCCGGGGAGGGCAAATCCACAGCTGATCAGTCTCTTCGTGTGTGCCAGTGGAGTACAGGAGACTGGCTCGTCCCTGGGCGTGTGTGACACCTTCAGGGCCACACTGTAAAGAACGTACAAGTGATGATAATCATTTCTCTTTAAATACTTGGGGTTAGGGTAAAGTTTGAATCGGGTATCTTGGATCTTGATGTTTTGTAGGCTGTTGGCTTTCATTAAAAAGCTTTTCCATCATACAGATCAGGAAAAGAAGGAGGCAATAATTGAGTCTTTGATTGTCCCAGATCTCCTGACACAGATTTATGATTTGATAAACGAGACTGATCATGTGTCATTGCCATTTGTGCTGAGGGAATGACCAGCACATCTTCTTTCCCATCGGAGATACTCTCCCGGGCTTCTACTTTGAACTGGGACTATTTTGAACTAGTCCAGGATCTGGGACCGTTAAGGTAGGTTCAATTCCCAAGAAAAAAGAGGTAACTTCACTCTGCTGTCTGTCTCCAGATTTTTTATTAGAGAAAAACAAAACAGTGGATACACTGGCTCTCCCTCTTACCACAGTGTAATGATTGAGCAGGTTCTCTCTCTCTCAAGGAACAGTAACACCAAGGAGAGCTCTTGACATGGGGCTGTGTGTTTGGGCAGGGATTTTGTGAGCCTCTCACATATTGTTGCTGTCACTGGCCAATACAGCTGCATGCTGGTACTCAGGATGAAGCTCCAAAGCACAGCAATTTCAGTGGAAATGTTATCAGTGTTCTCATCTGGCACAAACTGAAATTTTCTCCCTGGCTTGGACGGTTTTTTTTGGTTTTTTTTTTTTAAATTATGAATTCTCCAGTCCCTAGCAGAGGTTTAAAATTATTCTTTGATGTGACAACACGCCCTTAATGCACAGAAATGTTAGAAATGTTCTCAATATGTACAGGAGGTAAATCTTGTGGTCTGAGTCCAGACTCAGTGGACAATTCACTTGGAAAAGCATTGCAGTCTATGTGTATGCAACTATTGCAATAGGAATATTCCTCATCCCACTTGCTAATAGAGTCCTCTGACCTGAGCACAAGGCCCCTGAAAGAATGGAAGAAAAAGCTTCTACACTTTCAGGGGAGACGCCTGACGGATTGTCTGCTGGATTGGAGAAGCTGGCCTTTCTGCTAGGTAAGGTTTTACTCTTGCTTCATCAGAAAATTGTGACCAAAAAAAAAAAAAAAAAAAAAAAAAAAAAGGCCTAGACTGCTTCTGGTTTGGTTATATTTAATAGGAAGTTCATGGCTTTGCCTCAATTTTCATCTATAAAATCTGGATTTTTCCCTTTAACTTAACAGACCTGCTTTTGAAATTGCTGACTGCAGCTCGCTGGGGGTATTCCCTTCCAGAAGCTTCTGGGGAAGGACTGACCCTGAATGCCAGAGGAAGGCAAAACTTTTATCCTGCATAAATCACTTCATTCTCAGTGCAGTCTGGAGTGGGATGTGGGAGCTGATATATTGGTTTGTGTTGATGGCAAGGGAAAGGTAAGACAGCTTTGACAGACATGGTCATGGGGGCTTTATGTTCACCGAAAGCTGAAGAAAAACTCTTAGAAATTTTGGAACAAAACCAATCCAGTTTCATTAATGGAATGGAAAGGTTTTCTAGGAATTCTGAATATGTTTGATTCTGTTAAGAGCCTTCTCCAGGCTTTGCTTTTGACTCCAAGACCAAGAGAAGAAGGTGGTTTTACCTTTGTTGCTCAAGACAGATGAGCTTGTTAGAGCAAGCTAACAAGTGTGGGTTATGTCACTACAAATACAGAAGGGGAAGGTGACACTTCAGGTGCTTGCCTCTGGCCAGGTATGTGAGGCCAGTGCTGTATTCCTATCCAGGCACAGCCTTTCTGCTCATCTTACAATAAATTAAACTGACTACTAGTCACTAGGGCTGAAGCAGCTTTTTTTTTTTTTGCCTTTCTTTTACCTCAGGGTAACTAATACACCTTTGTTTCCCTGTGGTAAAGCAGAGTGAAAGCAAGACACTTCAGTGTAGAAGATCAGTGCTCTGCATCTGCCTCAAGTTGACATAGCTCTCAGTGAAACTGAACTGTACTGACATTGCTGCTTTTTTGTTGGTTTTGTTTTTAAAAAGAAACAAACAAGCAACAAAAAGAAGCCCCCTACAAGCTTGCGTGTGCTAATTACCCCGGCTAAACACAGCAATGAATGCATTGTTTTAGCTGCAGAATTCCTAATTTATGCTGGTATGGAGGTCCCAAGGCTGATAGTAGAATTTCTGTCTTGGAAGTAATCAATCTCCTCCCATAGGCAAACAGTGTTTCTTCATTTCCTGGGAGTTACTCACATTTCAGTTTGATTCACTCATCTGCCATTCTGCTCTTCTCCTTCCCAGATGTACCTGCTCAGATTTAGTCACTTTTCAAGTGCATGCCCAGCTGTCAGCTTCATTTCACTGTCACCTGCTCTGCTCTGAAGCAGATGGGATTAACTTAGGACCAGCATTTGGTAGCTCTGCACAATTCATCCTTCCACCTCACAGTGGCAGCCTGAGATTTGCTGGTTTCCTGCACTTAAATAGACAAACTCCATTTCCCATCATTCTGATTTGTTTCTCTTCTCTGAATTAATAGGTGAGGATTTTAATCCTATTCCTCTGCCACTCAGCTTCTTCATTTCACTGCACAAAGGAAAAACAGCTGTAGGTCAATGTAAAAAAATTATTTCTTCATTCCCACAGAATTTCCTGATTATACTCCTAAAGAAGTGATACTGGGTTATTTTAGATACTTTCTAGCACACAGTCTCACTCTTGAAAGTTGCTTCCCATAAGGCTCCTTAAAAGGAGGAGCACAGGGTAAAGCTCTAGAAATCCTCAGAGTTTGCCTCAGGGACAAACACAAGGGAAAAATCTTGTCAGAATAAAGTTCCTTCTCCCTTGCCCCCCAGCCTTTTTGGTGGCCCAGGTGGGTCCATGCCAATAATCACAAGGTAGGTTCTACCATGCTGGGAGGGATTTAAGTACAAATGTTTCTCCTGACATAGCAACGGAATCTTCTCTAGTGTGTTGTGAACCCAGCAGCCATGGAAATTGGGACAGTAATTTTTTTCATGCTCATGTGTTTTTGTTTTCTGCCTTATGAAAGAAGAAATATTTATAAAGCAGAAATATTTATATTATTTCTAAATAATATTTATTTTTTTATAATATTTCTTCTGTTGTGTTTGTCTACTGTGATCTGAAAATGTTGGGCTTTTTTAATTTTTTTTTAATTGGTGCATTGCAAGAAGCTGCATTTCTAGCTAAGAAATCAACTGGGATAACACTGCTGTTCCTAGTGGGAGAGGGAAGCAGGTGAAAAACAGCAGGCAGCTTGGGACAGGCACGTGTGTGCCTTCTGCATCCCTGCAGAGCTCCAGCTGGAGGGAAAAGTACCAGGGCCAGGTGTCTGTTGTGGATCTACTCTATGTCTATCCACCTTTTTTAGGAAATTGGAGGGCTTTTGCGGTGATGACAGGTCCTAAGCACAACCTGTACATATTCAAGCAGCAGGATCTGTGGGGAATTGAGAGCACAAGTTCCTCCTGGCTGCCCCTGGCTGCCTGCTTCCATCCTGGCACTGAAGTGTCCCCTGGGAAGGGCCTTGCTGCTGCCCTGATCTGGGCTTGCTTTGGGAAACCAGACCATCCCCATCCCACCATGGATAGCTTACTGAATTAATCGAAGAGTGCAGGATCTTTGCCAAATTGATTCCTCTTTGCAGCTGATAATGGCTGTCAGCAGAATAGCAAGGAAATTGGAGTGGTCAGGTAGTTTTAGGAATGTTAGGAAGGACAGCACCCTGCTTTCCCAGAGTGGCTCAACACCTGCCTGCCCAAGGGAAGGTTGGGAATGAGTTCCTCACTGTGCCTGTGCATGGCTTTTGCTTTGGTTTTATTCAACTGTCTGGATGTCAACGTGGGACTTTCCTCACGTGCCAGCCTTCTCCCTCCTCCCAGGACCAGGTCATGGAGGTGGGATTGAGGAGAGAGTGGAGCCAGCTGGGGCTGATCCATCCCAGCAGAGCTGTACCGGCCATTCTCTGCACGGGGATCTTGTTCTTGGCATTCCTGCCACCTTCTTTACAGGAAGGGTGTGTGTTGGGGTGAAACTCCTACAAACAATTCCTGGGTAATTTTTTAAAAAATCCAACTGTTCTCCAACGTCCCTCCCTCCACTCATCCTTCCTCAGGCTGAAGGTTGTAGGTCAGACTGGTGCTGGAGGCAGTGTTCACTGGTTTCACTGGGAAAGGTGACAGCCCAGTCCTGTCACTCAGGGCACTTGCTCTTTGAGTAGCGTGGCTGCAGCAATGCTCAGCACTGCAATGGAGCACGGCCAAAGGGAGGAAAGGAGAGTGCAGTGTTGCAGCATGTGCTGGAGCAGCCCAGTCCCCAGAGCAGCAGTCGGGCTGGAAGTTTCCAAAAGTGGGGCTTTGTTCCAGCTGTGCAGGCTGGCAGCAGGACTATCCCACAGCAGAACGCGTCAGCAATTAGCAATGGCATCTGGCCAAGAATTCATTTGAATGCACTCCAGCAGTCCCATCTTAGCTGCTTTACTTCTTCCCACTGCAGCAAGGGCTGCAACGGCCTCTCTTGCAGGGAAATGTCCACACTGGCCTGCAGTTTTACCCTGTCACTGCTGGGACAGCTAGAGGAATTGGAAAAGAAAGGCCTCATCAAATCACGCTCTAGTAAATTAAGAGCTAGCCTGGCATCTCTTCCAAGTAGTTCAGCAATTTGTAAGTTCCCATGCAAAAACAAGCTTGGCATGAAAGGTAGCTTAACACAACCTGTTCTTGGGTTTTAAAAGAAGTGCATCTGTGGAAACAAGATCTGTTCCAGAAGAAGCCCTAAAGGAAGAATGTAAACAACCTGAATCTTAGCAGCACACCCAGATCACATTCTGAGCAAAAAATGGACTAAGAAAACTCCCAGTCAATGGGTGCTGCACACGAGGTCTGTGAAAACTGTCGAAAAGAAGTGATGTGAATAAAGAATGGGCTTTTCCCGCATGAAGAAAACGGAGTCTCCGCTCCCTTATTCCAACATCTGATGAGCCGAGGCGCCGGCCGAGCCTGCGGCAGAAAAGGAGGCCGAGCCGAGCCGGGACCGGGAGACTGAACACACGAAGCCGAGAACGAACGAAGAGCCCGCAGCGAAAGGAAATTCAAGCAGCGAATCCACAAAGCAGCGAAATGCTCCGGCTTTGGGACGGCCCCAAAGACACAAAGACAAAGAAGCGGCGGCGGAGCGGGAGCCGAGCGGGGAGAGCCCGGGGCCGCGGGCGGCACGGAACAAAGCACAGAAACAAAGACAGAAACAGAGATACAAACAGGCACAGAAACAAACGGAGCTCCCGAGGGTCGGGGCACGGACCGGAAAATGCGCTGCGGCCACTGAGCGGGGGGAGACCCCCAAAGTGCCGCCCACAGAACATAAAGATCCGCGCCGCGCAGTAGGAATTTCCTCTCCGCGCCGCGTAGTATGCAAATTAGGCAATGCGTAGTATGCAAATCACGCGGCGCGTAGTATGCAAATTAGGCAATGCGTAGTATGCAAATCACGTGGCGCGTAGTATGCAAATTAGGCAATGCGTAGTATGCAAATCACGCGGCGCGTAGTATGCAAATTACTAAATGCGTGCTATGCAAATTAAACGCCCCGCCGCATGGAAATTACGCGCCGCGTGGTATGCAGATGTGGAGGGGCCGGTCCCGCCGCGCGGGTGGCCGCGGCAGCTCCGCGGGGATGAGTTTTATCCTGCAGAAAGCCCCGAGCCCCCGGCACCGCTCGGTTCGCAGCTCAGTGCGGGACGTGCCAGCTCTGCAGGCGGCGGGACCACAGCTGACGCTTCCAATGCCGTTCCCTCCGGGCTCTGCGCGGGCTTTCCAACAGCCCCGGCGGCTCTCCGGGGCCGGAGGGGAAAGCCACAAGCGTTTTGTGCCTTTTTAACATTTTCTGGATTGGTTTTCGGTGTTTCTCCTCATTTTGCTACAGGCGGCCTTTAGCGGTTTTTTTTTTTGTGTCGCTTTTTCCTCTCCGCTTTCCTCCCGCGGGTGTTCGGGGCAGGCGGGGATGCAGCAGCCCCGGCCGGGCCGGCTCCGCTCGGCTCCCACCGCCCCCGCTGCCCGGGCAGTGCTGAGTGAAGGATCTCATCCCTGCGGCTGTGAGCACAACACGGCGGCGTTTGTTGTTCCCTTTCCCCCGCAGGGGCCGGAGTTTTCTTTCTCTTTCCCTGTCCATCTCCTTTCTCCCTGCGGGCAGCACAGCCCCGCTGCTCCGGCGCGGAGTGGTTTCTAACTACCTCTTTTTAATAAAGCTTTACGTACTGTGCTTGTATGCCTTGACAACGTGTTGATATAGGTTTTTTAAGTTAATTTTGTTTTCTGACTGAACTCTAATTCTATTACAGTTTTACGGTTGCCGGAGAGATAAAGGCTGTGAATGCAGTCCCTTATTGCCTGTCAAAGATTTCAACATTGTCCGATTTCTCTAACAAGAATGTTAACAGATGAAATTACACAAAATACAATCGTGAGGAGCTACACAGCCGTCTGCCAAATTACGGGCTGTTAAGTCAGGAGAAACAGTTGTACTTAAATCCCTCCCAGCATGGTAGAACCTACCTTGTGATTATTGGCATGGACCCACCTGGGCCACAAAAAAGGTTGGGGGGCAAGGGAGAAGCAACTTTATTCTGACAAGATTGTTCCCTTGAGGCAAACTCTGAGGATTTCTAGAACTTTACCCTGTGCTCCTCCTTTTAAGGAGCCTTATGGGAAGCAACTTTCAAGAGTGAGACTGTGTGCTAGAAAGTATCTAAAATAACCCAGTATCACTTCTTTAGGAGTATAATCCGGAAATTCTGGTTGCAGTGGGAATGGAGAAAATAATTATTTTTTTTACATTGCTCTACAGCTGTTTTTCCTTTGTGCAGTGAAATGAAGAAGCTGAGTGGCAGAGGAATAGGGTTAAAATCCTCACCTATTAATTCAGAGAAGAGAAACAAATTAGAATGATGGGAAATGGAATTTGTCTATTTAAGTGCAGGAAACCAGCAAATCTCAGGCTGCCACTGTGAGGTGGAAGGATGAATTGTGCAGAGCTACCAAATGCTGGTCCTAAGTTAATCCCATCTGCTTCAGAGCAGAGCAGGTGACAGTGAAATGAAGCTGACAGCTGGGCAAGCTCTTGAAAAGTGACTAAACCTGAGCAGGTACATCTGGGAAGGAGAAGAGCAGAATGGCAGATGAGTGAATCAAACTGAAATGTGAGTAACTCCCAGGAAATGAAGCAACACTGCTTGCCTATGGGAGGAGATTGATTACTTCCAAGACAGAAATTCTACTATCAGCCTTGGGACCTCCATACCAGCATAAATTAGGAATTCTGCAGCTAAAACAATGCATTCATTGCTGTGTTTAGCCGGGGTAATTAGCACACACAAGCTTGTAGGGGGCTTCTTTTTGTTGCTTGTTTGTTTCTTTTTAAAAACAAAACCAACAAAAAAGCAGCAATGTCAGTACAGTTCAGTTTCACTGAGAGCTATGTCAACTTTAGGCAGATGCAGAGCACTGATCTTCTACACTGAAGTGTCTTGCTTTCACTCTGCTTTACCACAGGGAAACAAAGGTGTATTAGTTACCCTGAGGTAAAAGAAAGGCAAAAAAAAAAAAAGCTGCTTCAGCCCTAGTGACTAGTAGTCAGTTTAATTTATTGTAAGATGAGCAGAAAGGCTGTGCCTGGATAGGAACACAGCACTGGCCTCACATACCTGGCCAGAGGCAAGCACCTGAAGTGTCACCTTCCCCTTCTGTATTTGTAGTGACATAACCCACACTTGTTAGCTTGCTCTAACAAGCTCATCTGTCTTGAGCAACAAAGGTAAAACCACCTTCTTCTCTTGGTCTTGGAGTCAAAAGCAAAGCCTGGAGAAGGCTCTTAACAGAATCAAACATATTCAGAATTCCTAGAAAACCATTCCATTCCATTAATGAAACTGGATTGGTTTTGTTCCAAAATTTCTAAGAGTTTTTCTTCAGCTTTCGGTGAACATAAAGCCCCCATGACCATGTCTGTCAAAGCTGTCTTACCTTTCCCTTGCCATCAACACAAACCAATATATCAGCTCCCACATCCCACTCCAGACTGCACTGAGAATGAAGTGATTTATGCAGGATAAAAGTTTTGCCTTCCTCTGGCATTCAGGGTCAGTCCTTCCCCAGAAGCTTCTGGAAGGGAATACCCCCAGAGGGCTGCAGTCAGCAATTTCAAAAGCAGGTCTGTTAAGTTAAAGGGAAAAATCCAGATTTTATAGATGAAAATGGAGGCAAAGCCATGAACTTCCTATTAAATATAACCAAACCAGAAGCAGTCTAGGCCTTTTTTTTTTTTTTTTTTGGTTCACAATTTTCTGATGAAGCAAGAGTAAAACCTTACCTAGCAGAAAGGCCAGCTTCTCCAATCCAGCAGACAATCCGTCAGGCGTCTCCCCTGAAAGTGTAAAAGCTTTTTCTTCCATTCTTTCAGGGGCCTTGTGCTCAGGTCAGAGGACTCTATTAGCAAGTGGGATGAGGAATATTCCTATTGCAATAGTTGCATACACATAGACTGCAATGCTTTTCCAAGTGAATTGTCCACTGAGTCTGGACTCAGACCACAAGATTTACCTCCTGTACATATTGAGAACATTTCTAACATTTCTGTGCATTAAGGGCATGTTGTCACATCAAAGAATAATTTTAAACCTCTGCTAGGGACTGGAGAATTCATAATTTAAAAAAAAAAAAAAACAAAAAAGGTCCAAGCCAGGGAGAAAATTTCAGTTTGTGCCAGATGAGAACACTGATAACATTTCCATTGAAATTGCTGTGCTTTGGAGCTTCATCCTGAGTACCAGCATGCAGCTGTATTGGCCAATGACAGCAACAATATGTGAGAGGCTCACAAAATCCCTGCCCAAACACACAGCCCCATGTCAAGAGCTCTCCTTGGTGTTACTGTTCCTTGAGAGAGAGAGAACCTGCTCAATCATTACACTGTGGTAAGAGGGAGAGCCAGTGTATCCACTGTTTTGTTTTTCTCTAATAAAAAATCTGGAGACAGACAGCAGAGTGAAGTTACCTCTTTTTTCTTGGGAATTGAACCTACCTTAACGGTCCCAGATCCTGGACTAGTTCAAAATAGTCCCAGTTCAAAGTAGAAGCCCGGGAGAGTATCTCCGATGGGAAAGAAGATGTGCTGGTCATTCCCTCAGCACAAATGGCAATGACACATGATCAGTCTCGTTTATCAAATCATAAATCTGTGTCAGGAGATCTGGGACAATCAAAGACTCAATTATTGCCTCCTTCTTTTCCTGATCTGTATGATGGAAAAGCTTTTTAATGAAAGCCAACAGCCTACAAAACATCAAGATCCAAGATACCCGATTCAAACTTTACCCTAACCCCAAGTATTTAAAGAGAAATGATTATCATCACTTGTACGTTCTTTACAGTGTGGCCCTGAAGGTGTCACACAAGCCCAGGGACGAGCCAGTCTCCTGTACTCCACTGGCACACACGAAGAGACTGATCAGCTGTGGATTTGCCCTCCCCGGGCAGTGCATCGGTGCTGAATCCATCACCTCTGACAGCACCTGGCCCCACAGTCCTGCAGCACAGAGCTGCTCCTCGGGAAAAGATGCAGAAATGCTGTGTCCAAGCAGGAAGGTGCTGGTGGCTGAGCCCTGCCTGTGTCCCAGGTGTCGGCAGCACTGCCGGGAGCCCTTTTCACAGGCACACATTTCCCTCTGAGTGGGCTGGTGCCCAGCCTGAGTTTAACCTGTGCACAAACCCCACCTGGCCTGGCAGGGAGCCCTGTGCTCGCTCCTGCCGGGGCTGCAGGCAGCCTGCCCTGGGGCTGGGAACCAAACAGGTTTCTGCACAAGCCGACAGATGGCTGTCTTGCATTTCTTTCCATGAACAACCACTTCTGCTGCAGAGAAACAACTGTCGCTGTTCTCTGGAATCTCTTTCCCGTCAGGATTCCACACCATTTTGCAAGAAGAAGGAATAAGAAAGTCTGTAAACCATTCTACCTTGTGCATGGAGAAAATGTTAACTGTGACTTGAGTGCTGCACTGTTTAAATATGTGACTGCTGTACTAAACATTCCCTTTTTCTTATTAGGCCTCATCAGTTACCTTGCCAGGATTTTTTTCTAAATTTCATTTAAACCTTTTCCGTCTATTTGTATTCAGGTCTCATCAATTACTATGCCAGATTATTTTTCTTAATTTTATTTAAACCTTTTCAATCTATCTGTATTCAGCAGAATTAAACCAATAAATGCGCATGGATATAATCATCATCCAGCACAACTGGGGAAGAATCCCTGATCAATAGTACCTAGGAAATCAGAAAAATGACCCAGCAGTTCTGCCTGGCCTTCAGAATCTCTAAGGCAGCAGTTATTTATAAAGCCTAGGCAGGTTTGGCTGAATAGCACACAAACTAGTGAATAATTTTGTCATAAGCACTGTCAGCTCTTTCAGTTTTATTTGTGGCTTCTTATTAACAACTGCATATGCGTATCTGCATGACAAATGTTTTTTTGCCCTGAAGATGTTTGTGAATCCTAAATACTTGGCAAATAGTCAGTGAAGAATTATTCATGTTGAAAAGTAATATTGCAAGTCATTATGGGTTAGATCTTTCTGGTGATTTTCCCATTTTAAGACTAAATTATCTAATCATAGTGTAGAAACAGAAGACTTGATTGAGCAGACAAATCAAATGCCTGATAAAAATTACCAGATTCTTAAAGACCTAGTAGCAGGGGATTCATTTAAAGCAGTCTCTTAAACCTTTCCCCAGCCTGCTGGGGGTGATGCTCACCTGTCCTGCACAGACTTGCAGCAGTACCACAGCCAGGCCCCAGGGGAAAAGGGATGAGCTGAATCTCTGCACCATCACCCAGGTGCAGACCCTGCAGCAGCACTGCTTTGGCCACGGTGAATGGAGGGCCTGTGTAGAGGCTGGGCTGGGGGATCCAGCCAGGACCCCAGGGTTGTGGCCTGGTCCAAGGGGCTGAGGTGGTACCAGGAGTATCCCGTGGGTGAGCATAAGCAAGGAACCAGCTCAGGCAGTGGAAAGCCCAGCAGAGCCTTTACTGCTCAGGATTTTGTTTTTGCCTATCTCAGTCCTGACTCATGAGTCACCTCTGTTCCATTTTTAGCAGATCAAAAGAAGAGAAGGAAACCTTATGCAAAGAAACTGTAATGATGCAGTAACTCCATGGCATCAGCTGTTGCTTGCCAGCACAGTGCATAGCAGGTGAGGAGAGGAGCTGCTCTAGGTAAGAGACTGTTTCCCATGTCTGTTAGCTGCAGTGAGAGTGCTGGAGCTGAAGGACATGCCCTGCTCTCAGAGCAAGTTGTAGCTGATCACTTGATGGCTTGAAATCCTAGCAGCATTGAAAAAGCTGGACAGGACCTCTATCCTGTGTGGAAAAGGTTGCTTTGAACTCCACTGCAAGCTGCTACATGGAGCTGCAGTAGCTGCAATAGCTGCCTCCCCAGCTAAGAGATGAAGGGCTGGATAGTGGACTGACACCTGTCTAAAAGTACTCTAAGGCTCAACTTGCCCAAATGTTCTCCAATTATATTAAATATGCTTTGTTTGAATAGGGGTTTGTTTCAAAGAGAGCTGTAGAGACTGGGAAATAGTAACATTTGTTTCCAATTCTTTACTGAGGTCTGACAAGCTTACCGTGCATAATATTAGAGATTACATGGAATATAAAAACAAACAAATATCACAGGAAAGAAACTTTAGTTTTCTGATATCTTGCCAGGAGAGTTGGAAGACTCCAATCCTAAACTTGAGGGGGTTTAATGAAAATCTTTTGTGACTGAAACTGTGTTGAATAGGACCTGCTGCTCTGGGAAACCTCCAATTGATTTTATTTTCTGGTCTATGTACCAGCTTTGAACTGAACTCTTGGAGTTAGTTGTAGCTCCTGAAACATGGCAGTGTTTCTGGAACACCAGGCTGTGTTCCTAAAGCTTCTGTAACAAATGCAGGGTGTTTCAGACGTATGCACTGAACCTTTAATACAAATAACTTCAAGTAAGAAATAACATTTTGTCTTGTTGTCAAAATGATAAATAAAAATATAAGCTTCAAAAAACACCTCTCTCAGAACTCATGGATTTCAAAAAATTTTCAGGATAATTTTATAAAGTTGCCCTACCTGCATTTGGCAACAATTTCCAGAGTGAATTTCTCAATTCTCATTCCCCTTTTCAGTCTCTTATCTGACACTTGGTGCCTCTTCAGACCTCCATTGATTTCAGTGAGGCATGAAATTGAGAAAGAATTGAAGTTCAGTCTGCTTAAAACAGAATTCCAACTATTTGTGCCAAGCTGTGGTGAGAGCAAAACTCTCAACAGTCAAAAGAAATTCTCCACAAGTGAAAACAGGAAAAAACTGACAGAAATCTGAAAAAATCCGACAAAGCTTTTGAAAGTTTGAATGTTTACACTTAAGTAGGTAAAGTGAACAATATTTTGGTTTCTTCCATCTGTTTGATAGTGTAGGGTAAAAATAACTAATGTCAATCATGGTAAAGTATCATGAGACAACTGAATGAAAAATATGAAGTTTTTATAAGGCAACCCAGCTACCACCTCTTGACCTTAACTGGCAACACACAGGTTTTGGAGTTTTGTTTGGGATTTTTTCTCTCTCAGCCTGTACTTCTCTAAGAGGTAGGATGAACAAAACTGAAATGGTGAATAACAAAACTAGGCAGTGACAAGACGAAAGAAGTCTCCAGAGCGCCCATGCATGGAGTCACATTTAACACAAAAAACTAATTCTGTGGCATGTCTTGAAACGATTTGTTCACTGGCAATGGGGAAGGCAAATAATTTATTGTATCATGTCACTAAGTTTAGTAACGCTAATAAAAAGGTTTTGAAGCATAACTACTACTTGCATGAGCAGGGCTATTGACCTCACTGGGTCTAATTCAATGAAGTGCTTCATTGAATGAGTAAGAATTGCAAAACAGAGCCACTTGTTAGATTAAAAAATTGGGTATTTTGCAATGCTACTATTTTTTCTTTCCCAACTGAGTACATTACAAGTTCTCATCTGGGCCTGCATAAATCTCATGCTTCTGGAATCACTGAAAAATTACATTACAAGAGCAATAAGCAATAATTTTTATCGTTTGTGTGAAATCACTTCATAATTTCCTGCTCAGAGACTGACATTTACATCATCATTAAACGCAGGTTAAAACTGTTTTGTTCAGTTTTATTAGTAATAATAATGATAATAATAATGAGATTTGGCTGCCTGGTTAAGTATCAGTTGTTTTAATGTTCCAGATGTTTTTAGTGGAGAATGACTGGTCTGAATCGACGTGGTCATGACACAGGGGAGGAACAGATGGCACAGAGCTGCCCCTGCTCCATTCATCATGTCCAGTGGAAACAGGGAAAATACCACACTGGTTCTCAGCAAATTACAGAGCTCAGCAAACAAATCAGCCTGACTGGCAGAGGTCTTGGAAAAGTAAACTGAAATGTGCCTTGCACGGCTCTGGAGGTTGCATGGTTCTGGATCACATCACTGCTGAAAAGAGGTCAGTAGAGAAACGTCCCAGGAAAGAGATTCTGCCTCTGCCTTTCGCTTGTAAAATGTTTTTTTTAGACTTTGGCTTGGCTGTGTAGTCCTGTTGGCATCACTGGGTCTAGCTATCTAAGCTTTTTTATTTAAGGAGTAAGAATTGCAGATTCAACTTTCTGAGAAATTTCCAGATAAGAGTGTAGTAATGGCATCAGCCTTGGAATAGCAAGAAGATAGAGCAGAAGGCACACTGGGCTCTCTCGTGCTTGCTGCTGGACTTTTGCAGCAGCCTCTTGGTTGCTATATGGTTATTCTTTTTGTCTCAGTGAGATTTTTTTGAATTAATGTTGGCTTTGTCTGATTATGACATTCTAGTCCGATTTATTTTATTTTTGTATCAGAGGATAAGGACAGAACTGTATCAATTGTGCAATTTATGAAGCCTTAATCCTTTCAAGGAGAAAGAAGTCGCAGGTGCTACAAATGTCCCCAGGTTAGGTACAGATCCCTAACTGGATTTGTGTATCATATGTCAATGAGATATTTGTATCAGACAGAAAATCCTTGCAATTTCTTGATGCTATAAGTACTCAAAGCTTATTGACATCCAGATGCAGTCAGAAAACTGGTTCTGGTAATATTGCCTAAGAAACCAGGCTTGACAGCACCTTTAAATGCTTAAGGCTTTCAAGCATTGTCTTGTCATCTTACTGTGCCCCGTGAAGAACAAGGAGGTGCAGAGGTGTCAAATGGGAACTGTGCCAGCCCCAGGGCTCTGCAGAGGCTGTGTGGACCTGCCAGGCACGGAGCAGCCCTGCCTGTTGTACCATGCCCTGCCCTGTTGCAACACTGGTTGCATGTGTCCACCTGTGCCGTGGCTCTGAGTTGCTCTAGATTATTCCCTGATCAATATCAAACCCTTTTGTGGATCCTTCAAGTTGTGCAAGGGCAGTTGAGGGGATCTTTCAGTGTTGGTGTGCACTTTTATTCCCAGGTGCAGTGGCAAAACCCTTACCCCCACGTATGTGTTGCTGGGTAGGGTGTAAAGAAGCAAACACAGGCATGGGGTTCTTCCATGTAAGGATTTAGGAAATTTAGTCTACAGCTGGTGCTGGGGAAATGTGGATGACTCAAAAGGCACCCTGGGGGCGACTGACCAGCTGATGGCTGGTACTTGCTCTTGCTTTGTTGTTATGGTGTCTCCCTATCTGTTCATGAAGTCATCTCCATATCCAAGGCAGGAATTGCCTCCAACATCCAGGTGTCCACACACATCAAATATAAATTTAAGTCATCTATGGTGCGCAGATTTTATGAGATGGATTTCTGTTGTAAGGGAAATGATTGTGAGAACGAAAAAGGTGTTTTTACTGTGTACTCCATTACTAGCATGCTCTGCTGCCAATTTAAACACTATTAGACTCTTGGATTTTAACAGAGGAATAGACTTGGGTTCCCAGGTTTTTTCAGCTCTTATTTGACATCGGTGTTTGTCCACTCAAAACAAGCATAAAGCTACCTGGTGTCTTTGTTTAGACCCCTATTGTTTCATGTAGTATGTAAATGCGAATCTGTCATGAACTGAAATTGTCAAGGACTTGCAATTAGATTGCAAGACCATTTCACAACTCTGCTGTAAGTAACTGTACCCTGGGATGAGCAGGAATCCTACGAAATCCTTCTGGCTTAGGACATGACAGTTTTCTGGGATGAGCTCTCATGCTTTCTTGCAACATTTTTTTTTGTTGTTTTGTTTTATTGGTTGGTAATCCAGTACTGCTATTATAAATGGGGACACTGTGAGTCCAGTATTGTTATTTTAAATGGGGACATTGGGAGCACTACAATGACACTACATGTCTGACTGGGCCAAAGGTCTAATGGAAGGTTAGAGTGTTTTGTCCTCATTTCTTGGGTGTATCAGCAGAGTTCAGCCTTTTAACCTGTCCTATGTAACAACGGAATTTTTTACCAGAAAAGTGATTATCTTCAAACACTGAGAGACTACTGAGACAGAGCCCTACCCCTCTCTGTTCTGTCTGCTCTGTTGTTAAACCTTGGCTAATTAACTGTGTATATTTTACTTCAGTTTTGCACCATACTCCTCAGCAATTTGTCTCAGAACATTTAAAAAGGACTTAAACACTTTTATCCTGATTTCGATGTGAGTTAGCAAAACCCCAATGGTGTTAACAGGATGATGACAAACAAGGAATAAAACCTAGAATCTGGGGATCCATAACCTAGAACATGGGAATTCGTTGATGGTTTTCCTCCAGATTTATAGTAATTGTAGTCATGTCTTGCAAACTTTACTACAATTTTTGTAGAACATGGTGTGTGGTCTGCTGGTGATCTTAGAAATTCACCATCTTTGTGCCAAAGTATGAAGCGTGACCAGTACCCAAACCACTAAAGAGAAGTGCACCTACAATCTTAGTAGGATTGGTGTTCCCTGCAGTTAAATACACACAGTTCTTGTACAGTCAGCACAGCAAATGTTTTCCTCCCACTTCCCAGAATGATAAAAATAGGGTATTGCTAGTGGTGGTTTTGGTGTTGCAAAGCAGACAATTCCTCCAGTCCTCCCTCCAGTGTCCAGGCAGCACAGATCCTCGTACCTCTGAGTAACAGATTTAGGTGCAGATAATAGGTAACATGATTGATATGTATACAGAAGCCTGAGTAATAGGTGAGATGGCTTTGAGTAAGACAGAGTTCTGAAGGGCACAATTATTTTTGGGTTGGTTTTTTTTTCTGGTTTGATTTGTTTT
Organism: Chamaea fasciata; assembly: GCF_029207755.1. Classification (NCBI taxonomy): domain Eukaryota; kingdom Metazoa; phylum Chordata; class Aves; order Passeriformes; family Sylviidae; genus Chamaea; species Chamaea fasciata. The sequence continues at coordinate 5,815,693 of NW_027094088.1, read as the reverse complement.
TTTGTTGTTGTTGGGATTTTGCCTTTTTTTTTTGTTGCCTTTTTTTGTTGTTTGGTTTGGGGTTTTGTGGGGTTTTTATTTGTTTGTTTAGGTTTTGGGGGGAGTTTCTTGGGGGCTTGTCATTGGAGGGGGGGGGGGTTTGTTGTTTTTTGGGGTTTTTTTACTACAGGAAAAATACCACGTTCTGTTTACAGATAATTTTTGTGTATTTGGCTGGACTCATCCCTTCTATAAATCTTTTGCTCTGAACAGGATCAAGGCAGGAATTTTAGCCAGCTTCTAGTGGAATTGTTTTTGTTAGCACTGGCTTTTAGGTCATAGTTAACAGGTATCTCAATGGGCAGCTCTTCTCTGAGTTCTTTTCTTTAATTGCTCATTTAAACTCATATTTAAATGTGGTATTTTTAAAAATTCTATTTGCTTGTTATCTTAAATATTGTAGATATTGAAAATTAAAATTACCATAACGCATTTGCTGTTTTATTCATGTAAGAGCACTGGTATTTCATGGGTCTTGAAATAGATAAGTATAGACCTAGAGCCTGGAACTAGCAACAGAATTTGCATTATCTGAACTGTTGTCTTAACTGGAGATTCCTCTTCCCTCGTGAACTTAACTGGGGGGGGAGAAAAAGACACAGATGATATGTTAATTTTATTGCTTTATGCCTTGAAAGGTGCTGAGCCTGTCGGGAAGAGCACCTGGCAGAGGTGCTAGCTGGGACACGCCGCTGCTGAGGGGAACAGCTCTGCTCTGGTAAGTGCCCTTGTCTTTATCACAACAGGGGGAAGATGGTCAGTAACCAACGGAGCAGGTGGCACGTTTTACAGGTGTTTGATTTGCTGTGACAATCAAGGACACAATTCCCAAAGGAAGAAAGCTCCTTGATGAGAGGGGGCTACCAGGTGAGAACAGAATTCTTGCATCACCTTGTTCCATTTATCAGCAGCCCTTAGGGGGTAGGTGGGCAGGGGCTATTATCAACCATTCTTCCTGCAGGCTTATCTTCATCTCAATCTCCTTTTCTCATTGCAAATATGAACTCTTAGCCACTTAAGACCAACAATTTTTTTTTGCCACTATAACTGACATTATGTTGTTCTCAGTTCATTTGTTACTGAGCTATACTTACAGCTGCCTTAATAAAACCTAAACTAGACTGATTCAAACAGAAATGGGGTATTCTTGCCTAGGAAAAGCACCAAAAAGATAAAAACTTAAAAATTCTGATTTCTGATGGTGAGTCTTGTGAAACTGTGAAACAAAACATTTTGGTGTTTTACTGCTTCTGTGTCATTTCAGTCAGTTAAGGGGTTATTTTCTTCACTCAAAATACTAGTGTCTTATTAATTCAAGCTTAGATCACTCTTAAGCAGGACCCAAAAGTTTTCTACTACACTGAAGATAGCTCACTTTGTAAATTACTTCAAAGAAGAAAATACATTTTAGCAATTTAATATGTGTCTAAGATGAGTTCTCAAAACAAACACAGTATGTCCCCCTGTGTATTTTCACAGTGGTTTATTTATCATTTCATCTGCTATATTCCACATACTCAAGTTTTAGGCTGCGCTTTCTGTATATAACTTACACTTCATTGCCGGGATGGCATAGCAGTTTTTTTCTAATTAAAAAACTTCAATTTTTTTTACTCTCCCAGCCTTTCATCCTAACTGTTTTTCAAAAGTGAAATTATAATACAGCTTTCCTTTAATCTGTCTCCACACTAATTTCAATTATTTGGGGAGGAAGGGAATCTATTTAATGCTACCAAGAGATGCTTCTGCTTTTACATTTTGTCATTAAAATCTGAAGCACGAGAATTTGATTCAGCAATGACCATATATGCATTTTCACAATTAAAAACGTTTTTTCTTAGAAGAAAGGATGTATATTAGCTGTCCTTAGTAGTTTCACATGTGATTAAGGCCTGGCCTGTTTTAAACCTAAATTAATCAGCTTTAGAAAACTCCATTTCTCATTCATTGTAGCAGCATGCCATTTATCCTACTACTGGCCAAACCGAGTTTAAAGGGACAGTTCACTCTAGTGAATATTTGTGCACATGTCCGTAGGACCCAGCTCTAGATAATTTGCCATTTTATTGAACACTAAAATGTTTTCCATTTCTTTGCAGGTATAATGTTGTCTGTCATGCTACTCACATAAGAAGAGATTAAAAGAAATTTTTAAAGGTGTTTCTGCTTTACTCAGGGCAATACTACTTGTTTTCAGCTAATATACTCTTAGCAAAATGAGCCATGTAATTATACAGATTACTCTGTTAAAATTTACAAAACATTTTGGCAGTTTATATGGAGTGACATCACTCCACATTGAGGGTAATTCGCAGAAAAGAGGCAAGGTTTCTCCCTGGGAGGTATTTAAGAGGTAATATATCTTTAAGTGTCTCCGCCTCTGAGTCCACCCACTTCTTGATAGCTGCAGCAGTCTTGTTGACTCACAGAAGCCGTGTTCATGCAAGAGACAGCAATGAGCAGTATTTTCCAGAGATTTTAAGAGCACACCTCCTGCTATGTATTTCGCATTCTAGCTTGCTGGGGCTGAAGCTGTATGAAAGAAAGTTTTACGTTTTGAAGATATTGCAAAAGATAGTTCCTCCTCTCATCCTGGAAAATCCTGACAGACCAGTTGGATACCTTTCAGGCCTTAACCAAGAACTTTATCTTCTCATCCCACTGTCTTTTTTACAGTAGAAAGACCTGAGACACCCTTAAGAACTGAGAATCTGACTATTTTAAACAGATGGCTAATCCCAGTGCTGTCTGCAATGGACATCTACATCACCAGCATCATCATCATCAGAAACAGAATAACCTCTTAAAAAGTGGACTATCTAAGAAAAATGGAATCACTAAAGGAATGAAGGTAAGGTTTAATTGTTTACCCTAATTGCCTCAATATTGAAAACAGATAGATAGTTGCAGCATTACTTATTAAGCTATTTTTATGGTCGTCTTAGTGTCCATTGAACAGCTTATATGGATTAGGCTTGTGTGTTAAGTTTTGTAGTCATGGGACCTAACGCTGCTTTTGTCTCTCCTAAACTGCAGAGAGAGTTGGGAATGCTCATGCTAATGCTGTTGATCCCACGGACTGACTTTGCCTCTAGTTCATATGAAACACAACAAACACATGTAGTAACTTCCTTCCAAAGCTTAACTGGTGGTGGAGTTGACTTTGCAATGTATTAATCACTAGTGGAAAGCTGTTTTGTCAGCTTCAAGTGTGTCCGGAGTAATTTTTGAAGTGTGATTTGTTGCTGTACAAGTGTAACAACAAAAATACGTAGGCAGGGAAAGCTGCCTTTTCTTGATGTTTACATTTCTGCAGGGTTGGCTTAGCTGATCCCAGGGCTTTCCTGATGCCTGCTCTCCCGCCTTGTGCTGCTTAAAATCCAAGTCAGTTTACTTCCTATTTTCTCAGGCTGTTCTCTTTGAAGCAGCGCTTCTCACATTGGTGACTATTTTGTAGAACTGTTGGCATGTAACATCCTGAAGAATCAATAACAAATCTAAAAGTATACTTTGACCAAAAAAGCCCAAATCTTACAGGTTGTCTCTCCGTGATACCTGTTCTGACTGGGAGGTCACTGTCTGTCTCACAGTGTCCTGATTCTGGATCTTGATGTGATCATTAGGAGAAAGTCTTGTAGTGACTAAAAGAGGGCTGGCTTTACAGCACGGTGTGGTGGTGGCAGGGGGGATGGAAAAGGTGCTTGTGGAGCCTGTGCCCTCACCTGACCACCCCTGCTGAAAGCCGTAGACAAGGGCTGGTGTGAGGGCTCCGCTGTTGTTTTACAGATAAACTGCTATCTTTTATCTTTCTCTAAATGGGGCGCTCACACGCCTTAGCGCTCTAATGAGGGCACGCCCAGTGTCATGCTTAATGGTTGTCTGGCTTTAGGTGTCTCCCCTGGTATGAGAGTTTCCCAATCCCTGGCTTGTGTTGGATGAGGAAAGCAAAAAATCTTGTGCAATGATTGAAAAAAGGCCTTTCTTGGATTCGCTTCCAGAAACCTAATTCAGTGTCCTGTTATATATCACATACACCTCCTCGTCATTTTGTACGTTAGCTATTTGCCACAATGGTGTCCTAAATATTTGCTTTCCACTTGTGACAGATTTCAAGGACTAAGCTTTGCCATTCAGTTACTGTTAACCTGCTGCAAATGCATGATTTTGAAATCTCAGGAGGGCATTAATTAGGATTTCTTCCTTAATCAAAAAGGGTAGTAAACAGCTAGAGAAGCAATTATTAATATTACTGAGGATGAGAAAAAAAAATTGGCCTGAAAGGGGTGGCAAAGAAATAAAGGAAATATTAGTGGATGCATCTTGAAGTCTTACAAGCACAAGGAGAGGGTGTTTTACCCTGCTGTGTGACACCTGACAGTAGCACTGAGCCATTTGTAAATACCATCCATGGCTGAGGGAAGTGGTGAGGAAGTGAAGACTTAGAAAGTTCAGGAGGCTTATCAAAGGCAGATTTGGTAAGTCCGGGTCGAGCACTGTGCTCCGAATTACATTCCATTTCCCCTTTCTTCCTGCTCCGAACACAGATTGGGAAAGAAGGAAACAATAACAGACAAGAGTCCTGAATGAACCAGGAATCTCATTCCTGGTAGGAATCTCCCCATTCCTGTCTGGTCTGTTTCCCCGCCCCAGCTGCCTCACCCTGTTCAGTGCTTATGCTTGATGCTATTTTACAGGAGCAGATCCTGTGCCTTCCTCCCCGCGCTGTTTACGAGCCTCTCTGCTGGAGGTGTGCGGCTCCACACGGTCCTCCGTGCTCTTGTGCCACTCCTAGCCGGGGTGCGCTTCCCACTTCCCGGCCTGGAGTCTGAGAAGCAGGGAATATGGCAGCTTGGGGCACAAGGAAGCCTCTACAAGACTCCCAGGTGTCTCTAAATTCCGGTCATTCTTCCTCTTTTGCTCTTTAGCCACCTTGCCCCTAACACTCTGACACACACAATTGCGTACTTCACTGCCCATGCAGTAAATTAATTGACCATTAAACACCTTATGTAGCAGAAATATAGTGCTGATATATTCAGGGGATGTGACTGGTGATGGTGGTTTTAGACTTGGGATAGTTCCAAAACTTTTGGGCTTAGTTACAGCTGTGCTACTTTGAAAGGAGGGGAAGGAGGGAGAGATGCTGTGGTTTGAGAGAGGCAGCTAGGGCAGAGACTTCAGCGGGAGAGTGGCACAGTGAAGGCTTCTAAGCCTATAGCAATAGTTTTGCACAACTGATTGACTGGAACATCAGGCTTTGCAGAAATCAGCTCCATAAACCCATTTGTTCCAAGGGAGCCCCCAGGAAGCACTGTCTTCAGGAAGTGATGGCTTTGGAAACATTGCTTTTGTAAACACTTGCTCAAGAACAGTGTGTTTTGCATCTTAATGATGTAAGAACATTTTGTGTGTCTGTGCGTGCTTGACAGAAATAGAGAAGCAATTCTGATACCACAAAACCCCCCGGGTTTCTAAAGAAAGGATTTTGTTTAATGGGTTGGGAAAGGTAATTAGGGATGATCAAATGAGGGGGAGCAAGGAGACTCTCTTTGCTTCTAGCAATCTGTGGCATACCAAGGACAGAAAGGAGGTAGCTGTGTGATAAAGAAGAGAAGTTGTTGATTTTGGGAGAGTACTGGAGTACTTTGGGGTGGGACTGCTTGTTCTGATAGCTTCTGTGATTATTTTAAGTCTGATTCACTCAGTTCTAGCTGATAGCACAGACTCTCCATGTATTAATGGGCATCAGGCTTAACCATGTCCCCACAGCCATGCCGCATCCTGGTATTCTTTGGAAGCTGGGCCACAGTAAAACCTTAACTTTGGGAGGTAGGTGGTGGACCATATCTTCCACTTTGTTAGGGCTTTTAACAGAGGCAGATGCCTCTGTGTTCTCACAGAATCCATAGTCTGGACTTGCCTTTACCCAAAACACAATTCAGTAGCTAACCTATTTATTTATGTAACTGTATCGGCCAGGAGAAGGTATTTCCTAGTGATGGGTTTTTTGCTGTTATATTGCTGTTGATTGGATACCAATAATTGGGGACATTGGATTTTTAAAACAAATCGTCTTTGTCTAGTGGAAACATTTTTTGCCTATAAAACACATGCCACAGTTCCATTTCTTCGATGGATTCTTTCCTTGGATGCCTTAGCCTCCAAGACATTATAAAGCTATTTGCAAACTCATTATTTTTGTGTTCTGCACGAAGAATGACAGGGCTTGGAAGAAACGTGTAGTCAACAAGACAATAGGCTTTTCCAGGGATTTCAAGCTCCTGTGTGAAAGTGAAAAAGAGCCTGGGATTAGATTCAGCACAGTAACTTGTGCTTCACTTACCTAATGGCTCAAAAACGTGATAGTCTCTAACATTTGGGGCCTCTACAATTCAGAAGCTGTTCATGTTTAACCTCTGCCCTGTGACATCTGAACCTCCTCCTAGCTGTTCTACTTAGCTATTTAGTTCGGTATTCCAGCGTCCATGCTCTTGGCACCCTAGATTTTTCCCTCTCTTTTCTGCTCTACAATGTCATTTATTGCCTAATGAGGATCTTAAAGAAAACATTGATTGTTCAGAAAGAGAATCATGAAAGGAATATGCCATGCAACTGTTCTCATGGCAGTAACTTGTATGTTGTAAAGGCCTCTTGTAATTTCCTTGCTCTCTCGTCACAAATACAGACAGCACTTCAAGTGTTTTTGCAAACCTGGTATAAATGGGGCATTTTAGATGCATGCCGAATATATGTGTTAAAGAGTCTGGTAGGAAAAATGTAAACTAATTCCCACAATCAGAGTTAAGCAGTAAGGGTTGTTACTAGCAAGGGAAGACCAAGGAGAGAGGGTTAAGGCTGATCAGGCCTTTCCAGCTGTTTGCAGCATCAGTTGTGCAGCCGTAATGGTCTACCAACATAATAGGGTTTTTTCTGAAATATCTTCATATTTTGATATTGGTTTGGGTATAAAAAAAATTTTGAAAGGGAAGTCCATTGTGTCCAGCCTGTTTCACTTGCGGCAGCTCAGGATTTTGGACATTTTCCATTGTGTGTGTGTTCATGGAACGTGCAATTGCAATTTGCCTTCTGGATTTCGTAGCTGTAGTGAAAACAGGAAAAAAATTGAGATTTGGTTTTCAGTCAGCTTCTCTGCCAGTTAGTGTACCTGTTGCTTCAGCTGCACCACAGATACGACCTCTTCATCCTCAGCTCCTGCCTTCTTTTCTCCTTGGTTTCAAGCCTGAGAAATGTGTTGCTTTGCACCTGCCCTCTCAGATAATAATCACAGGTCTCGGATCCACGCCCTTGTTTCTGTCATCTGCCCTGCTATGTGATGAGCTCAATGCATTGGAAGCAGGAAACACTGTGGACATCTTTCTGCAGCCGAGGTGTCACCACTGTGTGGGCACATGTAACAGTCTCTGACTCCTGTAGCAATGCTTTGAGCGTGTTGCATGAGACTTTAAATGCAAGGCTGAGATTTTTCACATAGCTCAATATATAAGGTTGGTCTAAAGTCATTACCCTCAACACCTGGAAATCTCTAAATTCAGGTAATTAAATTTTGGAAGGTGAAGCCCTGACAGAAGTAGCAGATAGTAATTTACCTTGGCTTGAAAGATTCGGCATGTCAGGTCTTTAAGGTCAGCCTCCTCTTAGCACAGTAACAGCTCATCCTCCTACTCATGAAAGCAAGTAAATGTATTGGGAGACTGACTTAGCTACACGCACATAACCCATGGCTGAGCTCCAGTGCAAAAATACGTAGTATACAAGAGACAGAAATAGGAATGGCCTTTGAAAGAGGAATTTTGAAACATTCTGGTGGCATTAGGAAAGCCAAAGATCTCCTAGAGGGAACATTTGCTAGGAATATCAAGGGAAGCAAGAACACCTTTTACTGCTACGTTAGTAGTAGATGAATAAACAAGGAAAACGTGCCCCATCAACAAATGGATGACTTAGTGACCACAGATGCAGGTAAGGTATTCTGTGTGCTTTCTTTGCCTCACTTTTCACCATCAGAGTCATCCAAGCCTCTGTGTTGTCTAACTACCAGCAGTGAAAGAAGGTTGAGTCACAGATCTCTTGAGCAATGGCAACCCAGACAGGAGCACGAGATCAGGAGGGAAGCACTCGTGTGCTGGGTGACATCACAGTGATAGCACACACTATCAGCTTTGGAAGCTCACAGGTGTCAAAGATCCCTGGTCACTTAAGACAAATGTCCCACCTGTCTTCAAAAGGCAGATCATTTCTAGCAGAAGTTGCTTCTGGGAGCATAGAGAAGAAAGTGATTTGGGACAGCAAGCATAGATGTACCAGAGATAAATAATAATTGACTGACTGTCTTCTATGCTGAGGTGACTATATTTGTGGATGAGAGGTAAGTGATAGATGTCACCTACTTCGACATTGGCCACACCACCCTCACGTGCTACTGGGGACAGTATGGTCTCGATGGGCAGACTACTACATGGGTAATAACTGGCTGGACCATCAGGCTCAAAGGGTGGTGGTTGACGCTCATACTTTGCCTGCAGGCTGGAGGGGTTTCAGGTGTGTGGGAATCAAGATATGGGTAGCAGCAGTGGGACATATGGAGCCTTTCAGGGCTCAGCTGGGCCAAACCATGCTGGGAATTTGGTGTTGACCTGCCTTTAAATATGCAGGTGAAACAGAGACAGTCCACTCGAAGTGAGTCTGTGACCTTTCAGTGCAAGGAGGCAGCATTTCTGTGGTGAGTCAGCAGTGGTGATCCAAAAATGGATGGAATTGATGCGGAACCTCAGTCGGGCTTCTATGAATATTTATCTGGCAAGCAGTTTATTCGTGCTCAATAGAGGTAATTAGTAGTAGAAAGCCATGACGTGGCTAGGGCCATTGCCTGCCTGTTTACATCCCTTCAGCGTGAGAATTAATTACCTTTGCAAGCTTTAACTGGCGGTCTGGCTTTCAGAAACGAGAACGGTGAAATGCATCTTCTACCTGCCATGTCTGTGAGGGATGTGGCTGGATGTGTTCTACTGCAGATGCTAATTCATGAATAATAATGAGCAGAATGATAAGATAATGGCTGCTTAGGGCCTGTTTGGTGTGAGCTGGCATATACAGGACCCAGGCACGGCCACAAAACACTGAAAGAAATTAAAAGAGGGAATTTATTTCCATTTTCTTGTCAAACTGGGGATTCCCAAAGCAGACACCTGGGACACCAGGGAACTCAGTTCTTGCTTGGTCCTTGCTAGAGGATCTCTGAACCTGCTGTTTTCACCTGTATTTCAGGGGCTGTCACAGGTATAGTTTGCCTCCTTGCAGGGGAGGAACCTCAAGCATGTTCAAGTGAGTGCCTTTAAGTCTATCTCAGGCCTGTTTTACTGAAACACAGACATTGAGCTTACACAACACACAAAGCTAGGCAGCAATTGGTATATGTGCTTTTGTGCACCTCAGCTGCAGATCTCTTCAGCATGTTCATCATTCTCCTCAGCAATCTTCCGTTATGTTCCCGCAGTTTCTATAAAATCTGACTTTTCACCAGAAAAATGTTTAGCGTCATGCTGCCTCTCTCACAGCTTGCTCTTCGCATGTGTGCAGTGGTGTTTCAAATCCTGGTTTATAGGGTACAAGACAACCATAAAGTTCCTAATTCATCATGATATGCAGGTCTGTTTCTTCTGCCAATAGACATATGAACTCTCTCCCGGTTTTTTGGTTTTTTACTTTCTTTTTTAAGAAAAGTAACTTTTGTTGTAGCTAGGACTGTGGCATTAGCCATCAAACCAGGAAATTAAATTTCCCTACAGTGACCAGTGGCTCAGCCAGAGATTTCCTGGCAGCTAATTTTTCCGCAGAAAATACTTTGAGAAAGCAACCCATCCAGGAATTTTGCGAGGCTGTTGTCTGACAGAGTTGTCATTGTGGGATGGATATGGAATTGGGAAGGAAAACGCCACTTAAGGAGAAGAGCAGGGAGCAGGACCAGCAGTGTTTTGTCCAGATTGAAGAGGAACTGTCTGTGTTTTGCACTTAAAGATACATGAATTCAGTCAGATGTCCAGAATGTTCTGTGAGATACCTTTAGTCTAAAACTGTGGGGTGAAGAGCTGAATTTTCAGGGTAGATGCCATCTATGGACAGCCATGTCTTCAGAACAAAGTAACATGTAACCTGTTTTGCCCGTGTGTCTTTGTCCCACCTGAAGTATTTTGAATTTCTAGAACGTCCAGTGTAGATGTAACACAGCAATGCCTTATCTGTTCTACTGATCATCTCAGGGTTTTGTTTTGTTTTGTTTTTTAACTCATTCAGCTGTATCCTTGCCTTCATTCATTTGATCAAGCACAGACGTGCTCTGTCATTTCCCTTATCTTCAAAAAACTTTGGTCTTCTCCATCAGCCTACTGAGACGTGAGGATTTATTCAGCTAAAAGAAGAAATATTAAAAGAAAAATTTGAGATGCAGAGCTAAGACTTGTAGCCATTTCAGCTGACATAATGCTGCATTCTGCTTCCTCCAGGGATTTCCATTTGAGTTTCTGCTTCCCTGTCGCTGCTGCTGATTCATACAGCCTCAAGAGCTGCCATGCATCTCTCCCTGTGACTCACATGTAGCTATCTGAGACTTCAGCCTGGCTAATCTCACGGCCCAAAGCTGCCAGCCTACACCTGGAATCACAGCAGCCAGTTTGTATGTTCTTGAGCTTCCCGGGGCTGTTCTGCAGGAGAATGCTTCAATCTAGCTTGGAATTTCCATTTCCTACCCATCTGTTGTGCTTCCACAAAACTTTGATTGTCTTCTGAAAGGAACATTCCCCTGTTGTCACCAGGTTGCACTTCCTGCAGGTAAAGGTGAGCTGCAGTCAGGATCTTATGCACACTGTTGTGAGGGGGATCTGTGAATATCAGCCACACTGCTGTCCTGGAGGACAGGACACAGATGTTTCCACCCAGTCCTAGCAGCCTTGTGTCAGTGACTGTAGTGTTTTACAGGGAACCTTGGAGGTCAGGAAATGTAACCTGTGGAATAAATGTGAGACCACCTATGGCTGTCATATTGTACGTCACTGTCAGGCGTTCCCTGAAAGAATCCCAGCCCCATGATCCGATCAAATGTGTTTCCTGCCGCCAACCTCAAAACTTCAGGTGCTGCGCTGATCCCAGCACCCAGCTACAAAACAATTCAAAGGGAACAAGATCTTCTGAAGGCATTTCATGGTCCAAGAAGGCACTTGAGAAACTCAGGTTTTCTCTGCTTTTTGAGATCCTATTCATGCAAGTTTGAGCTTTTGAACTTCCAACAATCCCTTGACATCAGTCATGCTCAGAGGGAATGTTTTACTTCGTCTCTGGCACAGAATACCTGTCTGCAAGTCTCTTGAAGCCATCTCTTCTTTCTAAAAGGGTCTTTATAAATTGCTCCCCTGTGCAATATTTTCCTTGCATCACTGTTATATAAACAGCTTGTTTGTTTGCATATGTGGGTGGTAGAAGTGTCTGGGAGGTTCTGGCAGATATAAGGGTGCGTTAATCTTGAAGGGAGAATCTTCTTGGCTTTTGGTCGTTGTATTTTGAACAGAAACAAAACAAAACTCTGTTCAAACTGTTTTGATGCAATCTACACCCCTTTTCCTCTGTTCTAATCACAATCACCTTCCCCTGCAGGGTTTATCCTTTGTTTCTTTCCACTTGCTTTAGGTTACAAAAAAACTCTTGGGGAAAATAAGCCTTTAAGTACTGGATTGGCACATCTGTGGGTAAATAAGCAGTAAGGGGTGTTACAAAGCAGGTTCTCATTTCTCTCTGTGTACAGCCCAGTTTTATCCCACATAAGAAATAACTTTATCAAATGATCTGAGAAGAATCCCATGTGGGCAGAACTTGTGTATTGTTACTTTTGGCTCTCAATACATATTTTAACAGTGTCTTTTCAGGTTGAACTCAGAACCTTTGCTTCTTAAATCTATTACTTACCCATAACCAAGCAAGGAGTACAGATTCCCAAAGAAAAATGTGTATTGGCCAAAATCTACACTTAAAGAAAAAAGTTAGTATTTTTGTTTTTCATTCTGAGATAAGTATGCTGTTGATACATGCCAAGTCTAGTTGCTTTTTCTTAAAATCTGTTCTCAAGGGTTAGAAAATGTATCAATTCCATAATTTGTCTATTTTCAAATGTGTATTAATGGAACTGATATGTCGACGTGCATAGTGTGAAATGTTGAATATGCTATAAGCACTAGCAAGTTAGCAAAATAATTGAGGTTGTGTCCTGAGACAGGAGACTTGTGCTCTGGGAATGGAGGAGCAGCTTTAATAAAATCTGGTTTCACCTTGGGTTGAACCTTTTGTCCAAGAAGAGGTGTAATTTATTACCTCCCTGAAGAGGAATTAATTGACCTCCTTGCATCTCTTACCAATGAAAGGTAAAGAAATAAATTTGTGCACACAGTGACTGTCTTGGGCCAGATATTCAGAGTCAAGAAGGGCTTGAGGGAAGCTGGGTTTTGTCCATATGTCTGTTGCAAGAGACAGTGGAGAGCTGAGCAGACTGGCCCCTTGGTCCTCTAGCAAGGATTTGTTGTTACAGCAGCAGTTTTCAGGATAAAGTAATGTCTTCAAGATCATTCCACCTCCCTGCATGTACAGTGTCTTCCGAAGCACAAAAGGTCACCTGTCTCTTTCCAACAAGGACACTTCGTTAGCTTCCTACCTTTTACTAAATTTCTGTTGAGATGAGAGAAATCTCTGCCTTTGTCTGTCTTCCTCCACAAATGCAGCCCTGTCATCACCTCTTTGATTTGGTAAAGAGTTCTGCGCCAGAGATATATCTCTGGAGATTATGCAAGAATGAAAGTCAACAGACACTCTACTACTAATAAACAAGTCAGCATTACCGAGCGTGACAGATCAAAAATGGAGCTCTGTTAGCTTCCATCTCATCCTCAACCCAAAGGATCCGTTCATTTACACTTTTAAAAATCTTATATCAACTTCCTTATGCTTACACTGCAGCATAATTAAATCAAGCAAGTCAGAAGGTAAAAATTAGCTTTACCTATCAATAGGTAGAAAATATTTTAAAATTTGCAGAGATAAGGTAACATTGGCAGGTTTTTATATCTGTGATTCAGTATAACCAAAGACCTTTAGAATTTAGAATTGCATGTGGGCTGAGAATCACATGGGTTTATTTAAGTAAATTGAAGCATGATTTCAGTCTGGTTTTTTGGGATCATTATCAGAGACTTGGGCTTTTTTTTGACTGTTTCAAGGTGTACCTGCTGTGAAACAGCTTGTGATTTTGTTACAAAGATGTTAACATCTGCAGGAAACAAAATTTCAATCAATGGCCAGTTGTGCAGATTCTTAAAACCTCAGGTAGGCATGTTTGTTTTTATTCCCCACTGAACATTTTATAGATGTCCAAAATACGTGACTGGGGAGAGAGGAGGGTTATATGAGGGGGAAAACCCCACCTACATAGTTTGAGTTTTCAGCATGGTAGCATTATAAAATCTTGGCTGGTTTCCTAAATAGACTAAACTTATTTAGTGATGCTATCTGTCTGTCAACTTAACAGCTTGTGAACTCATGAGCCATTTTTGTATCATCCACTCTTTGCTTTAAGTAGGCTTTTGGACATGAAATAATAGAAGCTGCAATGTGAACTCTTTCCTCCAGTGACCTGGGCAATGTGCAGCAGGAAGGAGATTTGACCTATGTTCCAAATAAGAAAGAAGCTTCTGTCGGAGTGTTCCTTTATTTTACACCAAAGCCAACATGAGACACACATTTAAAAAAAACAGAATTTATTATTCCCAGAGCTCACACTGCTCTGTTTACTTCTCCTCCGGCTCATTTCTGCACGGTGTGTATCTTACCATTGCATTTCTCTGGAATTTGTTTAGTCCATAAACTTTCTGAGATAAAGACATTTTATTTTGTTCTCTGCTTGTAAAATACTTGGTACACATGGGATCAGTGTCTGTTTGGGTACCTTTATTCACAGGGATTTTTATCCAAGCCTGCTGCTTCTTCAAATATCAGTGATTTCTCATCAGTATTGTGTAAAGCAGTTGCACTGTCTCATGTTCTAGTTGATGCTGCTAAGTCAGGATGAGGTGTGTTTTGGTGTCATTTCTCATGGGACATTCCTGTTCTACCAGTCTACCCACAGATGAAACTTGAGTTCATGTTAAATGTTACTGATTTTCCATAATTCACTTTTAACGCAGTCAGGCATCAGTTCTTCATCTTTAGAGCAGTCTCATCCAAAGGGGAGCAGTTCCAAAGTCATTGTTGTGGTCTGGCTGGTGTTTCTCCTGTTCACAAGGGCTCTGTGATTTCAGTTCACCTCCTGTTGATCAGGTATCTCACCTGCTCAGCAGCAGCATTCTCGTTGGAGCTGTATTTCAGGACATCAGCTTAAAGACAGAAATGCAAACCTCTCACTCTGTGACAGGTAATTTGTGTGAGCTCAGGCTGGAGGTTGATGGGCAGGCATTTTAGAGGGCTTTGAGTACTTCTGCCTTGAAATTAACATGAACATGATGAGAATGTTTTATTTTTCAGGACTGCACACAGAATTACTTGAGTAGTGTGGAAAGACTTTAGGCAGCTTTTAATCAGATATCCAAGAAGGGTTGTGCCTCTAAAATATAGCCTAAGAAGACTGACAGAGGGTTTGAAGGTGCTTTAGTTTTCCTTTGTTATTGAGTGATTTTTTGCTGGAGAAGCTCATCAAAACATCTCTGCACTCTGACACTTCTCAATAAGCAACCACCGTGGTTGACAGACAGTAATTTGTTTGCAGACTCCACTGTTTGCTGATTATTCCTATATTTCTTTTTTACAGCCCTGTACATCTTCCTGGTTTATGGCCACATTTAATCACTACTGCACAGTGTGTGGCATTCTTGACTGTGCTACATCCCCACTTATATGTGTGGCCAAAAAAAAAGAGACCTTTTCCACAGGATTCGTGCAGGGTTTGCAATGTAGTATTTCAGCAGAGGTAACAGAGATGGGCATCGATGATCTGTAACAAATCATATTTGCCAACAGCACCTTCTTGGAATAGGAAACAGCTTTATCTATGAGATTATGGTGATAAAAAGTTTTACCAAGTCTGATGATAAATCTTCTCACACAATTTCTTGAAACTTGTGGTAGAGGCAAATGAACCATTGTTACTTTCTATGCTATTGGACAAAGGAATATTTTTCATAACTTGAAGCAGATGCTGGAGTCTTGTTTCTTTATTAGCCTCATTTAGCCATGGTTAAAACAAGCTGACACACCTGTGCTTTATCTGTTCACATCTTCTGACAGATCATTGCAAAACTGAACAGGAGTTTGTGATTTTGGAGGGGTTTTTTCAGTCCATATTGTACAACAGGTAAGGTTTAGCAGAACTCATAAACAACAGTGTTTTGACAGTTGAGTAGGTGAGAACATTAGCAGTGCATTGAAACACTCTGAGTTTTGAAAAGAATTCAATTCAGTGGGGGAGATGGGAGGAATAAAAAAATGCATGCACATGCAAGGCTTTGAAAGGGAAAGGTGTCTCAAAAGCTGCCAGAAATAGGTCTTCATGTATGGATACTGGTCACTTTTGCATTAGTAAATTTAATTCTCAAACTACCTGATATCTGATTTACCTAATGCTGGTTGGTTGCATATTAAGGGCGATCATCAGCTGGATATAAACCCGCTTACGTCATAAGCAAACTATAAACAAACACTTTGGTTTAGGTCCCACTTTCACACCCGAGGACGACTTAGTTGGAAATGAGACACTCATGTCCGCTGCAATTTGTAGGTATTCAGGTGCCAATATTTGTAATGTCTGCAGCAATTTGTAATTATTCAGGTGTCAGTATCGGGGACAAGGAATCACAGCTGAGCTGTTGTAACTTCTCCTGGCTCTCAAGGCCAGGTCAGCGCAATCCGTGCTAGCGATGGGACAAAGCGCTCTCTCCCAGTGACAGTGGGCCAGGCCGGCTGGAAATGAGGCAGGCAGATAAAGCAGTGGTCGGACCGGAGAGTCTGGCTGGCTGGGTTATCCCGAGCTGCTGTCAGCAGTGTTGGGCTGGAGGGGAGGTGGAGCTGCCCGAGGGAGCGGAATGCGCTGTGAGAACTGGGTCTGGGGCGGGCCGGCTGCGCTCCCGGGGCCCGCGTAGCCCCGGGCGGCCGAGCGGGGAAAGGCAAGAGCAGGTGAAAGGTGGATGGGTTGAGTCTGTGGCAGGTGATCTCAGCCAGGATGACAGGGACGAATGGTTCCAGGAGGGGAAGATGGAGATCTGAGAGCAACTGCAGTCTTGAAGGGAGTTGATTTTCTTCTTTTTTCTTCTTTTTTTTTTTTTTTTCATAAGTAGCAAAGAAATAAGCCTGGAACGTGGGTAGCCGCAGAATCACAAATAATTTTACAGCTAGCATGTGTATTGACCAGCGTGTAGTACTCAAAATACTTCAGTGTTGGCTGAACGTTTAGTTAAAACAGAAGCAGCAGTGGCTGCTACTGCCAGCTCTATGCTCCCATTCCATACTCCCTTTCTATACTCCCATTAGGAAAATTCTATCACAACCTCTTCTGTAACTGCTTGCAATACTTTTCTTCAGTTTGTCTGAGTCCCTAAGAGTGCTTTAATCCATTTTGTCATGCATTCTTCAAAGGTATGTTGAACTCTTTAAAAATTTTCTTCCTGGCTCCAAAATTGCAGCGTTTCTGGGGAAATGTGGCGTCCTCTGCAGCATGTCTGGTAAGATACCAAAAGCAGACTTGAGGGCTGTGTAGGACTGAGATGGGTCTTAGGAACTGAGGATAGAATTGTAGGGGTTTGTGTAGGAATGCAAGACTTCCACATTATTCTCCTGAGATGTGTAACACAGGAAAAAGGTTGTTAGCACTTAACTCAAGTTCGCTGCAGAGACAAAGGGACATATATAGAATTTCAAAATAATTCCACTCGGCTTTGCAAACTAAGTGGTCAGGTTTTTGGAAGGGCTCCCACAGAAAATAAAAATATTTCAAAATTCTGTGGTCTGTGATCTTTTCTCCTGACAGTGCAGGAATGCCTGTGTCAAATATTTTCCATTCCTGGCAGGGATTTATTTCCCCAGAGGTTATGTTCTGTTTTAATGTAAATAATCTATATGGTGTGATGCACCTGAGTGAAGATACTTGAAAGATCTTACATTCCATTCCATTCAAGACCTATGAGATAATCTGTACCTCAAGCATGATTATCTTTCCTTCCTGTGTATCTTTACTGCACTGTCTGTTGCATTTTCAGTTTTCTTCATGTGGGAGCCAACCTTACTCCTTGGCTGACGGAATCCCAATTTGGATACTACTCCATTGGTCAGGGCTTTTTAAATGAAATTCTGATCTGTTTTGTTCATTAACAAATAACAGAGGATACTGGATTTTACCCCATGCTTTGGCTTCTAGTGATTCTGTGAAATAAAGCAGAAATGCATTGGTCAAGGCAGACCTTTAAGTAAACTACTCATACAGAATCTATGCTTTAGAATATTTGATAGGAAGTGAAATCATCTCTCTGCGTGCTTTTCTCTGGCTCTTCCCAATTTAGCGTGACTTTATGCTGGTACCTTTCAAGGTCTCTCGGGGAAGCCATTGCCTTTCACTGGACATTTCTGTATCATTTTCACACCACAGCTCCAGTGGACATGGCTGTACTGAGCACTGGCTTCATCTAAAAGGGGAAACCTCTCATTCCCTTCTCTCTCGACTTAAAGCTAGAGCTCATGGAGCACTTCAGGGATTAGGCTGTGGAACTGTTTTTCTGGAACCAAAATTGGTCGTTTTTCAGAGTTTCTCTAGGGTCTTGTGCTGGTGCCCACAGCTGTGCTTCCCAAGCAACGAGTCCTGTTTTCTTTGGAGCTCACAGTGGGGTAAAATCCTTAGCTGCGTTCCCCGCTGAGACACCCTGGATTTGCCTCATCAGACCCTGCTGGGGGGCAGCTCTGCCTGAGTTTTGTTCAAGGGTTCCCACTGACTTCCTCCTAAGCACAATGCAATGAAAAAAATCAGGGCATAGGAAGCGCAAACAGTATTTTATTGTGCTTACTATCTTACAGCATCTTTAAGAGATTAGCATTGATCCGTGAAAAGAAAAAAGAGGGGTGGAAAAAGAGACAATAATACTGTCTAGTATGTGTTTGGTCCTTAGAGGGGCATATTCTTGAATTATGATGGCTGTTCTGCCTGTCCTGCTTGCCATTCTTGGTTTTGTGTCAACTGATGGTTTTTGGGGTTTTTTGCACAGGCTGATGTTATTCCATTAGTCCGTAAGGGAGCTGCCAGGATGGGCACATAACATTTCTTAATTATGATTAATTTAATACTGAGTATGAGGGGAGCGCCCAGCTTTCCCTGTGGACTGGGAAAGAACGTAAAATAGGGAGTTACGAGAGCATACTAATGTTGTTTCAGAATTCACTGTAAAGCATTAGGTCTGAAATCTCTAAACACTTGCCTACAGGAGCGTCTCCTTCAACAGATTTTGCTAGGAGTTTCTGTTATGGGACCTCAGGTAGTTTGTTGGGCTATTTTTTCCCTTTTGTAGCTGAACTTTATTCATTCTTTATTAACTGATTTCTACCATGGAAGATGGTACTGGGGTAATTTTGCATATGTGGACATTTTTCACAAGTAAATTATATTTTTCTCTGCTGGATGGTAGGCTGTAAGTATGTAATTCATCGTCTCAGTGGAGTTCCTGGACAAACTAAAGTTGTCAGAACAAATTTGAGACCTCTCTCCACTGCAGCTGAGAGAAAACTGGGACCTTTTGTCATTGCTCATTATTTGCCTCTTTGCAGAAATACATTTGTAGCAGTCGTTATAGAAGTCATTACAGAGAAGTCACTCTGTCTTCTCATATAGAAGAACTGAAACATGAGGTCTTCTGAAAAAGGTTTCTTTTTCTTCTGTGTGAAGTTTTGCTGTTATTTGCTTATCGTGTATAAGTTTAATCAGTAACTTCTTTCAGAAATAGGAGACTACTTTACTAGTATTTTAAAATCTTTGTATTTTAATGGGCTTTAAAACTACGTTCCTTTACGTGAGCCTTCCTTTTGGATTATGTTGACAAGAAATCAGATTGGTGTCTAGGCATCTTCTGTTGCTCTTGAAACATATCAGGCAGCTCAGGAGAGTGTGTTCTTGATCAGAGCTTCTAGATCCTTCTAGATGATCCTGCCAGGCTTTGCTTTGCCAGCTATTGTTGCCCTATCTCTGTACTTGCCAAATTTAGGAGCACATGCACAGATGTGTGTACCCAAAGTGTTATCCTAAGGAAAAGTCATTAAACATTAAAAGAAACATCATATCTTTCAGAGGATTGATCTACTAGAATGGTGATAAGTAAAGATGTTAATGAGGTAAAAATAAAAGGGGGGTTTTGTTTGCCCATAAAAGAGGGAGAAAATGTCTGTGGGGACTTTTTGTTGCACAGATTTGTGAAATGTGCTGAACAGCAGATTTAAGTTCCCCAAGGATCAACAGTTGCCTCGACCCAGAGTAATATTAATTGTATTTTATTTTAATTTTAAGCAGAAAGTCTGCATTTCCTTCTTCCAGCATCTGTGATTCAGAGGTTCTTTCTGTCTGCTTACATTTCATCCTCTGAAAATATGTACCAGCTGTTTTTTCAGCTCTCAGTCATTTCTGTTCCCCATTTCATGTCATTGTGTACTTTATGAATGTCAGGTAAGTAGGAAAATAGGACATGAGGCTTAAAAGTAGTTTAAGATGTTTCCATTTCTGCAAATCAGTTTTATCCAGGGCTGGTTTTCTGCTGGAATATCTTGAAGGCTGTTCTGGAGCCTCTTAGCTCATAAGATGTGCCACTGGATTTTGGCGTTTTGTTAAGACTGACAGCACTGCTTTCTGCTGTCTTCTGCTAGACAAGATTAGCTTTGACTTAACATAAAATAGATAATGTCCCTACCAGAGGTTTATGTCCATCTTAACACCTCTACTGCTCTAGATTCACATTTAACTGATTTTATCAGTGCAAACTTCTTTCTAATAGCTGATTTAGCTCACTTTGGCTGTAATTTAAGTCTATTGATGCTTAACAGAGCACAGATTGCTGTCTTTCTTTTGCAGTTATCTTTTACATGTTTGAAGACTCTTGGGCTGCCAGTCATTAGGGTTTTCTCTTCTCATTAAACTAGACAATTCAAATTTGTTCATTCTTTCCTCATCACTTCCTTGACCAGACTTTATGCTTCTTTTCTCAGTTCTCTCCATCTGCTTCATCTCTTCTTTCTCAAAAAGCAGAATCTGAAGCTGGATGGACAATGCAGCTGAGACCTGCATTAGTCCTGCTTAGTAGCTGTAGAATGGTTGGTCCTTTTGCCCTTAACATGATTTTTTTAAGAGGTGGCTGTTTTTTCTCTAACTCCTTTTACTTTTAATATTGCTTCCTATAGCAATACCTGCTGCTTCTGGATACAATCGTGTTCTCCTGAAATCTGTGCTTCTGCTGTTCCATTTTCTGCTTTTCCCAAGTCCCTTAATTTCTATCATTTTATGACCAGTATAAATGAAAACATTGAGTTAATACACCATAATGTCTCCTGAAATTACTTCCAGAGTGCAGCAATGTTTTGAGTATTGTCTTCCAATTTGCCCCTTGGCAATATGGGAAGAAATAATAATGGAGGTGAGGGAAAGACCTGTGAAATACCTGTAAGCATTTTTTTCCACGAGCAGTGATTTCATGTTGTTACATATCCAGCATCTTCCACCGCCATGGAACATCCCAGCTTGCCTACCACATCCTTTCTTTCCAGAGGGGTAAGAGGCAGAATGTGCTGAACCTTTTTCAAACCTAAACAGCTGCTGGTTAATGGTTTATTATAATTGTGCTTGTGTAATTCCCTCTGAGAATGGCTAAAGAGCCAAGTTATTGCTGTCTGTCCTTCAGTTCAGGGGTTTGGATCCCTTTGCTACCTATCAAGGTCACTTTTTCCTGAAGCTTTTAGAAGAGTTGTGTCATGAAGGCCTCATCAGATTTTGGTAGAAATTGCTCTGTGAGCTCAAAAGCTTTAGTAGCCAGGTCCTTGCTGACAGAGGGGTAACGTGAGGGAGTAGGCCATTGCTTTCTTTAAGAAAAAAAAAAAAGGTTAACATTGTTCAAATGCAAAGGCTAATTCAACTCGCTTTTTGCTATGCATTTGAAAATGTTTGTTGCTGAAACAACAAAACATTTCAGTCTCCTCTTTACCTCGGTATTCTTGCACCTGATTTTTTGTCTCTGGAATTTCTCATGCGCGTCTTTTTCGTAACCCTTGTCTTTTCAGCCAAGAACCACAGGCTCCACGTGTTTACTGCTAGGTAGACATTGATCCACTGGTGAAGATCAACACCTGGTGTAGTGAGGACTTCCCTTTTTGTCTGTAAAATCTGAGGAGAACATTTATTTAAGAGTGTTTCTGCAAACCTGGATACTTACGGAAGGTTCAGATGAGAGAAAGCCATCAGTTGTCATATTCAGTGTTATGACTTAGAAAATTACTGGAACAACTTATAAATAGCATTTCAAAGTATAATGCACTTTTTAAAAAAGCATCAGTTTATTTCTAGATTATTTTTTAATGATCTTCGAGCAATTGAAATAAAATAATTTTTTGAGCTCTGATTGAATTAGTCAATTTAATAATAATATCATAACAGTTAAATAGCCATTAAGAAGTCGTATAGGCCAAGGTCATCTTTTTATTCCAGTAGTACAAGGCAGAAATTGAAATTGGTGAGAAGAGGAAAGAGCCGAGCCTCTTGCAGAACTGTTGTACCTGGAGGGATCCAGTTGTGAGTTTCTCACAGGTGTAGGTGTGGGCACTGCTTAAACGTAACAGACTGAAACTGCCTTTTCCTGATAGTTTTCAAATGAAAAAAATAGCTAGAGCAGGATGTTACTGCCTCTGTAGATTTTTAGGCGAAAAATAAAAAGGTACTTGGTTGTCACAGGTTAAACCATGTAGCTTTTCTGCATTAGGGCACAAGTTGGTGAAGCTGGGTTACTCTAGACTGGGGTTCTCTGAGGACACTGATGATAGGTGGGTTGGCAGCCCTCGTCACGTTGTTAAATTAAATGGTGCAGTGATTTGATCACATGGCCTACTCTGGTGTAGGGCAACTGACTTTAATTCGCCATGGTCACTGCTACCAAGCTGCCTAACAATTGGCTAAGTGACTTTTTGTCTTCTTGCTTGAAACATCATCTGTTGTGTTTGAAGGTGTCAAGCTGTTCGTTTTCTTGACATGTTCATAAGGATGGGTATTGCCTTCACCTTCCTCAATCTTCTGTCCTGCAAACCTAATTGCTGTGCCTTAACTGAATTTATTCTGATTCTTTTTTCACCCTAGGGCTCTCTTTTGATGCTGAATTCCTATCCTAACTCAAAGGTGGTCCTTGTCTACCCAGATGGTCATCTTCCTGCTGAGTTTTTAATCCCCCTATCTGTCAAGCTAGCAGCACAAATTTGATTGCCTCTTTCTCAGCTGTTCTGAGAAACGAGAAATTCTGTTCTCCCCATTGTGGTTTTTTGTCATGGAATTTCTTCTCTCTCCTCTCCATCTGTGGTATGTCAAGGTATTTGTATTTAAATATCATTTTAAAGTAGTTAATTGCCTTGGAGGAGGTAGCTTAAATCCAGCTAAAGTGATTGCATTAACAAAATTGGCATTGACTTTCTCTTTCGTCACATTTTTGAAATACGATAAGCTACTCCTTGCGATCATAGGAATGTCTTGGAAGGCACGCAGTTTTAGCTTGTGCTCCACTCTCAGAATCAGTAAAATAATGTGCAAATTATCCTAACGATATGCAGCTTTCTGGTAGGAAGTGTGAATACATTTGTCCTCCTTTAACAAGAGATGTATTGTAACTTCCAGAAGTCTTTATCCAGACTGCTGCTGTAATCTTAGGCATGAAGAATGGCCTGAGACTGCTTCTGAGTGTTTGACACCTTAAGATTTAGGCTTGCACTGTATTTGGCATGATCCAGCATCCATGGCCACGTCCATTTTGACAGGGAATGTTTGTCTCATTATTAAACTCGTTATTAAAGCTATGCAAAGTCCTGGCCCTGTTTGAAGCTGTTCTGAGATATAATGGGGAAAGGTCTGGCATCCAATGAGGATTCACTATGCTGGTTAGTGCAGAAGATGAAGCATTTTCTTGACAAGGGAATTTTGCATGAAGAGGAATCTGATAGCTAATTAAAACATTTTCTGGTGCAAAGTCACTGTGTAGGAAATGTGTAGGAGTTGGTGGATTGCATCATGTTTATATTAACTCAGAATCCACACTGGGCAAAATCACTAGCAATCGAATTAGCACATCTTGAGAATCTTTACACTGTTAGAGTCTTCATCCCAATAAAAGTGTATGTGACATCCATAGGATTAATTTCTAAATGCTAGATCACTTCTGGAAGTAGCTTCCCATATTAGCAGATCATCACCAGTGATGTGCAGAAACTGGCAGCCTTTGAAGTGATACCACTTCATCATCATCTTGTTTGTTTATTTTTAAAGCCAAAGCCATAGGATTTGGATGATCAGGAGATATTCTGATGTGGCCAAGCAGTGTGAATCCTGTAACTTATCCCGAGCTTTGGAAATCGTAGCAAACACTTGCTGCAACTTGACGCCACCACACAACCGTGCAGGGATTGCTGTAACCCAGGTGTTTCACCCGCTTCTCTCTGATCCCACATGCCTGCCTTTCTGCTCTGTAATTGCCGTAAGGTTAGGAAATACCTTTTAGTGTTTGTAAGTATCTCTCTGGGTAGTGAACTTAATTGTTTTGTCTCTAATAGCTTAAAATTATTAAGTTCCATCTTTGCCCTCATGCCATCCTATTTGTGTTGAGTCACTTTGAAGTTTCTGGGTGTAATAGCAGAATAGCAGCTGTATAAGACAATCAAGTTACTTTTTCTTTCTAGTGTTTCTTACTATTGCTGGAAATGTACAGATGTCAAGCCATTGGGAAAAGAGTTTGCTATGCAATTTTTTTTTTTTTAATCCCCCATGTACTGTTTGATGTGCCTTGGTCGTTCAGGATTGGGTAGTCGCTATTATGGTTTACATTGTAATTTCTGAACCTTGATGTTCAGAATAGTGTTTTCTGTGATTTTTTTTCCCCTTCATCAGATTGCATTTTCATGGTTTCCTCCTGAGTTTTGTCCTGACTCTGTGTGCATTAGTCTAAACTTCTGTGCTATAAAAAGTTACATATGACTTTTCTTTTGACAAACACAGTGGTGTGACCGTTCTGCAGTGTGCAGTTCTACCTGCTGCACTAAATTCATGCAAGATGAAAACAGGTGCTGATGTTTTCTGTGGGTTTTGCAAAAATTGCACACAGTAGGCAGTTTCTTAATAGTTGCAATTAAACACTCATTCATGCTGGAGTGCAAGTGGCTTGTAGCATGTGCAGGGATAGAATTTCTGATATATCAGATAAGACACTTACTAAATTAATATAAGTATTTTAATAAGCCCTTGCAAAACTAAGATAAAATGTGTACTTTCTGAGTTCATATTTCTTCTTGTGTGGAACCCTTGCCACTGCTGAACGTTCTTCTTGAATGTTATTTATGAGAGACGCTTCTGTATCCTCCCAACCTCCTGTATTGCAATCAAAAGTATCATTTTAGCATCAGAGTAAAGTGTTAGTCTGAAAATTATACAGTGTGAGTATTGTTTTCCTCATTACATAACAGCGTTTCACAGTATATTTCTAATGTGTCTGTCATTCACGTCTGTATTTTCATGGTATTAATATCATAGTCAGGATTGCAGGACTTATTTGATGCTGAAAGGATTGCTGCAAGATGAGTATGTTGGAGCTTAACTTGTGTGCAACTGAAGAGATTATGCAAGTCTGGAAGGTGAAGATCCTGTCTTCATGCCTTTGTGGTGTTTGCCTGCAGTGTGCTTGTCTTGAAGAGAGGCTGCAAGTTTTTAGTCAGCAATTAGATGACAGTTCATTAACAAATGGAAAGCCATTTCCTGGTGCTTGTGAAAAGTGTGGTAAAGACCCAACCTTCAAACAAACGTCAAGCAGCCGAACGAGCAGCATTTAGTACTGTTTACAGGGAGTGAACTTTCTAGAGTTTCTGAATTATTAAATCCTAAATCTCTGCAAATTCAAGAGTACATGATTTCTTAAGTTATTTTAAGGGTGTCCTATATTTCCTGAACTCTCTGGACTGTCTTGGAGATTTTTCTCTTAGCCCTTATTGATTGTATTACTACCAGGTGTGTGTTTTTTCTTAAAACTTCAGTAGGAATCAATAATCAGTCTAAACAGGGATTCTGGAGGCCCACTAATAAAAACCAAATCTTTTTTGGCTTGGTTGCTACTAGTAGCTTGTTTTGTAGCCACTTGCTTGTGGCTTTGTCACGTTGTGAGAGGCGGTGACCTTCATTTTAGCACCTTCTAGACTTACACGTTTCACAACTATTTTTAATGTAAGTCTTGTCTTTAGTTTGTCACAGTAACCTATGAATTCCCTGTGTAGCCATTTTTGGCTTATGGTTTAGAAACTTGAGCCTATAAGATCTGAAATGTGTTGTTACAGAAAAGAAATCACTGGTTTCAAGTGAAGCATTTCATTGCCAGTCAGCGGGCAGATGTATGAAGTAATCTAAATTCGTGTCAATAGTGTATTCATTTCAGGGAACTTCTGCTTTCATAATTTCAATTTCCTTTTCTTTCTCCTGGGAATTGCATACCCGGATTCTTCCAGTGTCTCATGGGTTCCTAAGTGATTTTGGGAAAACACAGTAATTGTGACAGTAGCCTGGTGGGTTTGAACAGAACCTGACAGTTTTATTCTTTGGGACTCAGCCCTCTGGTGACACCAGACACTTCAAGTTGTGACTATCCAGTGGCAAGTGCTGAGTGGGGTTCAGCTGGACCATACCCTTCTTTTGGCTGAAGTGGAATCCTGTAGTACCCCATCTTCAGCTTCTGCTCCACAACACTGCAGGCTTCTGATTTTGTCACTCATTTATGTCATTATTTATATAGATATTTATATTCTTCCCTGTGTGGCTGTTTCACAGACCCCAGGACATCTAAAATCATCTACATTTAGGGTCCTGTACCAGATGCTCTTCAAATGCTGGGGGGGAAACACCTATTTAGAACCAAACTGTCTGCAAACAATCAGATGTTGCATTACCTATTATGTCTGTTCTCCCATCAGTTTTTTTGCTGTAGGAGCGCACTGTCGTAATTTGCTTAAGATTTCACTGTCATCTTGTAGGTCTGTCAGATGTTGAGCAAACATGGCTGTCACTTGGTTCACAGTTTTCAACACCTCTCTCTTCATATACATATCTTTATGGGAAACATTGTGGAGATCAGTCAGCTTGCATTGTTTTTTAATAGGTTATTCACAACAACTTGATAAAATCTGATCCAGAGACATACATAAAGTTTCGTCCACCTCTGGATCAGATTTTATTCCTGGCAGGGAACTTTTGTTTAAGGACTTCATTGTTCGCCCAATAGTTTTTCTTCAAGGACAGACCTGTCTGCACCTAGTGCTGCTATATGGGAAATGGCCATAATAACAGGAGAATATTTAATTAAAGTTTGTTGTCTCTGTAGAACAGACTTGCATGAAAACAAGGATTCTTGGGGCTCAGTTTCTTTGGTACAGCTCCACTCATCCAGTGGTTTATCTCCTCGCTGGGGAGTTACTCAGGGCCAGCACGCAGGTTTGGTACTGTGGCACTCTGTGCTGTTCAATTCTTCACTCTCCTCTTGATGCAAATCTGGCTCATGCCAATTAGCACAATTCCAAGGGCTGCAGGACCTAAATGCAATGAAAAATCATCTCCTAATTTTAACATCAGTGTGAAAAATATTTAAGTGTTATTCATGCTATTGCATAGCTATAATTTTTTTTTCTTTGCTAGTGCAAATATATTTTGTAACTATTGCTTGTAAAGGTGTTGCCAGAAGTGTGTTTAATAAATTTCAAAATGAGCTTACACTATTATTAGAGCAAGCTATTTCAGTTAAAATTTTGAGTCACTTACATTCAATATTTTATGCTGATGTCCATTCTAATAACATTCTGAGATTTGTTCTCAGAGATTATTTCTCCATTTAAAAAACTGAAGGCATTTTGGAAGGGGCTCTTCATTAGAGGAGACTTTTGAAATACTGTGGTTAGTTATAGAAAATGGGAATATAAGAGGTATTGAATCTAAGAGGTATTGTACTTAAAGCTGTCTTTGCTTCATTGCCATCGCTCCTGATGACTTCCTTGGCATCAAAATCTTGCTGCAAGCAATTCTCTTGCTGCAGTGTCTTACTGGAAACCAGCTAAGCAGAGGATCAATGCGCAAAAGTTGCATACCCTGATTGTGGCTTTTGGTTTCCAAGAACTTGATGAAATCCTAGAGTTGTAAAAGTCCTTGGTAAAACATCCATTCTCTTGGAATTTCACCTATAGCCTTTCTGTGTTGCATGTCTTTATGTTGCAGCAGTAGATTCCCTGCATTTGTAGATTCTCTGTAAACTTACTGTGTGGCAGGCCACTGAGAAGCTATTTTGATTTGAGATGCCAGCAGGATTTTTAAAACAAGCCAGTAAATTGTGGATTAACAAAGCACAAGGGGTATTTACTCAAGATTTTTAAAGGAAGCAAAGGATAAAGTTGCTGAGTAACTCTGGGCAGCTGCTTAACTTGCCCCTTTTTGCCAGAGAAATTAGGGGTTACAAATAAACAATTTTTGGAAAGGTAATGATGGAAATGCAGGGAACGGAGTTCCTGAGGGATCACTCTTTGGATGTGTGCTCTCATGTTTCATCGGTGTGGAAATAGGGGTGAGGGCAAATAGGTCACAATTTGTGTTGACAATACAGAATTCTTCAGGTTGCTGAAAAATTAGGTCTGAACAAGAAAGACTGCAGAAGTTTCTTGTTGGTTGTGTGTGTAATGTTGACAAAAGATCAGGAAAAAAAAAATGCAATTTGCTAAATTAAAACCAAAGAATTAGTTGGAAGGGAAAATTATCCCAAGAATGCACAAACAGCAGTGTGCTCTAAATTTGGTATTTTTGCAGCTGAGGAAGGATATATGTAATCATAAGAGGTGAAACTGAACTGTGGCAAGAAGGCAAATAGAATGTTAACAGTCTTTAAAAAGCAACTGAAAAGGTGACAAAGCATCATTTGCAGATGTATAAATCCCTACTGTGCCCTCAAGAGGGGTATGCAGTTTTAATTTGCATTCTCTGCATGTCAAAAAGGTTTTATTGACCTTTGACGAGTGAAGAAAAAGTTGAGCATGAAAATATAGAATTTTTAAAGTTAATTTTTGGAGTTCAAATCCGTAAGGACAAGAAGGCTGGACTAGAATGACATAGACTAAGATTCTTCTAGGTTGGGAAGAGACAAATGGAGAGGCAGAATTTATTTAAGTATAGAAAATTATGAGTTGCATAATTGGCCGAGTAGGAAAGCACAGCAGACAAGAACAGTCAAAGTAAACTGTCATGACACTGTCAGGTAGTTTCATTATAAAAAAGGAAACCCATTTTTACAGATGAAATGAATTATCAAAACTCACAATTTATTTCCCCAACATTTTTAGGTTCAAAAATGATGAACACATAGTTATCCCCTGATGACTGTTAAAGGTGATAAGACAACCTTAGAGTCATAAAATCTCAAGGCCACCAATTGCTAAAGCTGGAAGAATATAAATATATTTTAGAAACTTTGCCCAACCAATTGCTACAGTGGAAGGTATGGAGTAGAAAATGTACTGTCTACTGCAGGTGTTATTACAGGTAATAAGACACAATTCAGCAGAGCACCCTCTGTGTAATGGTGTAACTTATGATCTCTGAATCACTTCAGGCATTTGTAGGAAATCTGTTGTATTTGATTTCAGTGCCAGCAGCAGTTGAATTACATCTCCCTTCACTGTATAGCTGCTGTTCCAAATGCACAGTCTCCAAATCCACCTCCTCCTTCTGAGATAAAACTTTGTGATAACACAGAAAAAGTCAGCAGTAATGTAGTGCAGAATGACAGCCTCTTCTTCGCTGACCAATCCAGCCAATTTAGACTGCTTGAAAGTGAACATGCTCATGATGTTCAGTCAGTCACTCACATACCCCAGACTTGGATCAGAAATGCTGCTCAAAAACATCCCTGCTACGACTCTCCCACTCTCCAGAAGCAGCAAATCCACTTGTTTTGGTTATTCTTTCTTGAGACTCTCTCTTTACGTTTTTGTGGGACTCTCAGGATGGATTAAAGCTCTTTGTTTTCCTCACTTTATTTTTTAGACCAGGTGGCACTGTGTTTTTTGAATTTGTTCTCCCAACCTTGTGCCAGCTGTTGGAAGGCTCTTGGGTTTTGTCCTTCATCACCTGGAGAATGTGGATCACATCTGGCTCCACATTCCTCATACTTCACCACCATCTGTGCTCATTTAAGGACAGTGACAATGGTTACCTGGTTAAATACACATGCCATCCTGACTGCATCAAATGGCACCTGCTGAAGTGAGAGCTCCACAACAGCAGAGATTTATTGTGGAAGAAGGATGTTACAGTGCAGAAGCCTGATAGGAGCTTTCCTGTTCCTTCACCAACCGGGTTTACAGCAATAAAGTTTCTTAATAAAATCCCTTAACACAAACATCATAACTCTCTCCTCTGGGCTCAGGTGCATTATCACATCATCACAGCTTGATGCCAGTTGATTCGAGAGCAGCATCAAGCTAAATGCCACTTGAATTTCCATAGATGGCCATAAATGTGTTCTTAGCCCGTGGCAAATGTAAGGTAATAGGACTGAGCTTAATTCTTTCCAAAATATTTGCTTTATCTCATCACTGTGTGCACACAGCTGTTGTGATTTGTGTGAAATTTGACTTGACCATGTATTTAACTCATCCTCATAAAATGTCACGAATAGGCTGCCCTAAAAAAGCAATTAGCTTGAGGTAGGAGTGCATGTGTACCATTTCTTCAAAGGTGTCCCCTCACATGATGAGAGCCAGCCCTGCATTCCTTCTCCTTTGCAGGGCAGTGTTTCCAAAGTCTAAATGTGTTTCTGTTCACCCTAACCAGCATTTTTTTTTTTCGGGTTTCCTTAACAGCCTTTTTATTTTCTCTTGTGCCCAACAACGTTTTTCTTTTTTCTTTTCTTTTTTTTTTTTTTAATTTCTTTTTCTCCCAAAAGACTATTGGGGAATCCAGGATAGGACCAGCAAGTTACAACAGAAATCTAGATCCTCTGAAGATGAAGACATTTTAATGCAATATGAAGATCAATAATACTCTGTCCTTACAAATGACAGTTGAGAATTGGCAGTTGTTCTTAATATGAATATTCTATTTCAGCTTGCTGCATTACATAACTAGGTTATCTACATTTTTAGTTCATCCTTCCCACAGGCAGAAATGGTATTTCTTCATAGGCTGGCAGTTTTGCCTTATAATATGTCAAAATATACGTGTTGGGTATTTGTTTGTTTGGTTTTGGTTTTTTTTAACAGGGCACTATTTTTTTTCTGGATTGCGGTTTGTTGATTTGAATTAGAAGGTTGGCTGTTACTAGACAGTAACTGTAAAGGCATTATGTTTTGCAGAAATAAGGGAGTTACCACTCTTCCAAAGGATAATCTGATGAGCCTATTGAATGTGGCAACTGGGAAACTTTGCTTCTTTAATTTGAAAGTGGAAATCTTAATATATTTTCATGACAAAATATTTTCTCCACACGCTGTTGTAAATTTCTAGAATTTGCTCACAACGGGATAACTAATTCCAACAAGCAAAGCAGTCTGTTTGTGTTCTTCCTTTTTTTTACTTTTGCTTTTCTCTACTTTGTTTTTAAGTACCCTTAGAATTAGGGGAGACATCACTGAAAATAGGATTCAAAGCATTTGTGAAATCAGAACAGAAATAGACAGCAGGGATCATAACTGTTTTGGGTACTTCCTCAGGTCTGGAGAACATCACAGTCAAGCTGCCCTGTTTTAGGTAGGATTCATTTTATATAGGTTAGTTGCTGCAATGGGTTACACAAGACTTCCAGAAGCAGTCAGGCACAGTGTAGGTGAGCTTTTAATGCTGCCCTTCCCTTTTTATAGCTCTGTCTTGCGAGACAGAGTATTGTGGTTTCCATTTAATCACCTTTGAAATAATTGTCCAATTGCACAATAATACATTGCCAATCTTTCCTGAGTTTCACATGTTTCAAAATAGACAAGGGAGTGGTGTTGAAGTGGCACAGCTGCAACTGAGGACATGAGAGGAGAGAAGGTGGAATATATTTGTAGTGGTCAGTAGCAACTGCGGTGTTAAAGGTCCTCTTCTTCAGCTGATTCAGTGTGAGGTCTAAATATCTCCTAATCAGAGAAGAAGATTTTCCCCAATGTCAAAGGGCCTATGCTTTGATGAGATTAAATGTATTAATCACAAGTTTCCGTTCTCTTTTTTCAGAAGAATGGAGTATCAAATGGAACTCTCTACAAAAAAACATTTATTGAGCACTTTGAACAGGCACCAATGTATGTTGCAGTTTTTACTTTCGTGGGGTTTGCAGTGGGAACAATATTTGGCTACCTGCGAGATTTCATGAGAGCCTGGGGACTAGAAAAACGTAACATTGCTGCGGAGAGAGAACAACAAAAAGTATGTATGAAAAAGTCATTATGTATCTACAGCTGAGTTTTCCTCTGCTTGCAAATGATTTACAACAACTTGTG
Organism: Chamaea fasciata; assembly: GCF_029207755.1. Taxonomy (NCBI): domain Eukaryota; kingdom Metazoa; phylum Chordata; class Aves; order Passeriformes; family Sylviidae; genus Chamaea; species Chamaea fasciata. The sequence continues at coordinate 5,783,857 of NW_027094088.1, read as the reverse complement.
GAAGTAACAAGGCAGACAACTTTCATTTTACAGAGCGTTGCACAGGAGTAAGAGGAGTGACACACCCTGCAGTGGAGTTGTATGCACCTGTATGATTATATACCTACATTTATGTAAAATCATCATTTTTACCCAGGGACATGTTCACCTCGTTCTAAGAGTGCTGTAATACTCTCAGCAAAACAGAATCTCCGTATCTTAGGTCAATTCGCAGAAAAAAAAAAAATCATAAATGCCTTATTGTTAAATACATCTTCTTTCCAAATCTCTTCAACCCCGATTTCCCTTTGTCCCATCTGGCTGTCTTATGCTGTCTTTCACAGTGAGGCAGTTCTAATTTTGTTATAATTGAATTCTTGTAACTCCCAAAATTTTTTCATCCCACATAGTTCCTAGTGCAACTTGCACCTTAGCAAGATCAACCGCCTTCCAACTTTGTTTAAAATTTTTGGTTGCTCCTCCTTCTCTGTGCAGTTTGAGTCATCATTTATGGTAACACCTGGCGTAATGTAGGAAAAACGTGAACAGTTTTACTGTTTCTCTTGCAAACAAAATTCCTGAAATTGTTTCCTGGTTTAGATTTTCAAAGATGCATGGATAACGTAATGAATATCACTTTCAATTCACTTCATGATTTGGCCGTTTGTTGATTCCAGTTGTGCCAGTTAAATTTTTTGTCCTTCACTATGGATTCCGTATTTATTTAATTCTCCCACCTATGTTAACTGCACGCCATGTTATTTTATCAGTTTATTGTATGCAGTGCCCAACATGGATATATTGCTGTTTCATATAAAGCTTTGTTTAAATTTAATTTCCAAGTAAAATCCATAGGTAGACATTAATTCTCAACCAAAAAAATTGTCTTAACTGGATGTCTGCATCTCCATGTTAGGCCAGTAATGCCCGAATCTCATATATTGGACCAGCTTTTGTCTAATGTATCCAGCATTTCATGAAGTGTAGTGAGTTGTTTGTCCTCATTTTCTGCAATCTACTCCACACATAGGAAAATGCTCTGTTTGAAGCAACTGGTTTCTTCAAGTGAAAGAATCTTGTTTTTTTTTTTTCCATTTCCAACTTTCAGGATAAATAGAGACAGTTAGACCAACTTGTTGACCATTTAAAGAAAACAAACAAACAAACAAAAAAACCCCAACAAAGCCTGAGCAACCAAAAAAGAAATCCAGTCTTAAAGAACACCCAATCTTAAAACAGAAACAAAGAAAATACTCTACCCTCTAAGTTTTAAAAGAATTCCAGTAAGAGATTTGCTGTTTGGAGTTGTAAGTGACATAGGAGCATGTGGCTGCTGTGGCTCTCTGTTTACTGATAAATCAGTTTTCCCTTGTTAATAGGAATGACTTGGGTACAGAAGCAGATATTTTCCCAGCAACATAACCCTGTGCATGTTTTCAAACCAGGATTTTGTGCCACTTTATCAAGATTTTGAGAACTTTTACACCAGAAACCTCTATTTGAGAATACGGGATAACTGGAATCGTCCAATTTGCAGTGTCCCTGGGCCACAGTTTGACCTCATGGAGCGTGTCACAGATGATTACAACTGGACATTTAGGTGAGTCACCTTCCACTCTGCTGCTCTCAGCTTCGTGAGCAGATGCCTGACACCTCTGCAAATCACAGAAAGTTGTGTTGAGATCCTTGTCTGATATCCATCAGGGCATTTCTTTTTGCAATCCGTGCCGTGCTGACAATCTGACCCTTCTCTTCTGAGTATTTGTTTGGAAATGCAGAATAGATTTCCAACTCGATTCCAAATGGGTTTGGCTGTGTCAGCACAAGACTGCTCACACACCGTTTATAACAAAATTTGGTTTATCCCTTGGTTAGGTTTTCAATCATAATTTCCTGCATTGCATGAATGTGGCCGTCATAGTGAGTCTTTGGCACTGGGTTTTACGCAGATTGCATCTTGAAGGTTTTGGTGTATTTCAGCTGAATTATGCAGCTGTGGGAATTTGCAGTATAGACAATGTGTAGGTTGGCTATACTTGAGCTTATTGAGGATGTATCATAGCGTTTCCCATGTTTTCATCAAGTTTAAGTTTTGTGTGTGTGAGAGAGCACTGATGACTTAATGGAAGCAGCTGACAATTTGTATGAAAATGAATATCTGTACGTTGTTCCTTAAATAAAGTCGTAGGTTGGTTAGTTTATTTAAATCCATAAAAGCAGCCATTCACCCCATACCAGCATATTGCCATCTAGAGCATGCCTTCTAGAAAGCACTCTGACCATGAAGCAATACTTAGTTAGGAAAACAGAAAGGCTAGAAAAACTTCTGGGCTGTTGGAGTACAAGGATTGTAAATTCCCAAATAGGAATTTGACGCTGGGACAAAATTTGGTGGGAAAATTTCGGGATTTTTTTCTTTTCATTTGGGATTGGAGGGAAAATTGCACTGCTGTTCAAAATTTGCTTTAATTGTAGGTTTACAGGAAGGACTATCAAGAATGTAATCAATATGGGTTCTTATAACTACCTCGGCTTTGCAGAAACAGATGTTAATGCCTTGAAAACTGTGACCATAGAGTTACAAAAATACGGGACAGGAATCTGCAGTACCAGGCAAGAAATGGGTGAGTAACCAGCGAGACAGCCACCAAAGGTTCTGTAACTATACTCTTTTTCTCACAGATATCTTGAAAGAATTGGATACTTAAAGAACTTTAATCACGTCAGCAATTACTTGTTTCACAAGTAAAAGGAATGCTGTGTTTTATTTGTTCTCACATGAGGGTTTGTTGGGTTTTTTTTTTCAAAAGGAAAACTAATACTGATTTTTGGAAAAGCAAAACCAAATGTGTCGTATACTGGCCTGGGATTTTTAATGATGGAAGTAACAGGCTTGTTCTCAAGGAGAATTTAAAAGCACATTGAGATTCCAACAATTCTTCTGGGGCAAATTCAGCTGCATCACAGATATATATCAGTTACCACACACAGAGGTTTCAGATTAGTAAAATGATCTTTTACATAATGTTTTTAATCCTGTGTTCTAAGAGTGTGTTGGAATGTATTATGAGATACTACTGGCACAAAACAGAAATTTCTAGTTTGCCTTTAGCAAACAAATTCAGGAAGGCTCCATCTGACATTTTTGGTTTATATGTCCTTTATGCTTTGTCTGCTTTGTTAGTTTGTAGGCTGCATGCAGTGTTACCTTCAACTTTCTGTTTTTACACAAAGCCCTGTATTCCCTATGGTACAATCATCTTACATTTCAGAAATAAACAGTTTCAAGCCATAGAAATGCAAGGGGAGGTTTCTCTTCAGGCTTTATCTTTCTTGGGAGCTATTAAAAAAAATAAAAATGCAGACTTCTTTTTTCTAATCCAGCAACCTAAAAAAAATTACATTTTTATCTTCAATGTAAACTCTGTTCTTCCGCAAATCTTACAGAAAAAAATTTGTATTTAATTCATTTTTTATTTGAAGTGTCCATTTCAGACATACAAAGTAATGTAGACCTTGTCACCTGCTTCTTATCTTGTCATTGTGGTTTGATTTGCCAATAATAATTATGTCAGTGACACCACTCAGAGACGGTTTACACACTGACCCTACTTTCCTTTTGTAGATGACCCATCTGGTGACTGCAATATATTACTTAACCTGAACTGCATGCTTGAAAGTGGTCACCATTGCTAGTCCTTTAAGGTATTGCAGGAAGCTTTCTCTCTTTTTCTCCCAAATTCTATTTTGTCTTAAGAACATTTCACGTTCAAGACATCTAAGATTATGGCTGGTGTTCCTTATTCTGTAGCTTTTGCTGAACTTTTTTTACTGGAAGATTTATTAAAAAGAAAAAGAAAAAAAAACCAGCACCAACCCAACTTATTAAAAGATTGCTTCTGTGTTTAAATATTAAAAATCTTACTAGGTAACTTCATCTAGTCTATTTGAGAGCCAATGGGTAGAGATTTCTAGGATTTTCTCTTCATCTGAACTCCTGTGCTCTACTCAAAGTTGTCTTGACTGACTGAGCAAGGTTTTAGATTCATTCTAATTGCCTTCCCAACAAACAGTCCCATGAAGTGTATCAAGACTATTCACAATGGAAGAATGTGAAGTGGATTTTGAAAGTGGATTTTGGAGAGCAGTTTGGACATCAACCTCTTAAGAAAGGAAAGCAGAGTGTTTAGGCCTGACTTATCTGGTGTAAATGAGCAGTCACAGCAATTTATCCTGGGCAGATAACAGAGGGCCTGTGTTTGTGTGCTCCATGGAAAGAGGTGGCTCCACAGGGCAGGGCTGAGCAGTGGCTCCTTCCTTGGTGCTGGCTCTTTGGAGCTTGTCTGTCACCAAGATCTGTATGAACAACCTAAGGAAAACAGTCTCCTATTCATGTTCAGCCTGTCTTTCCTTGTTCCTTTATGTTCTTGTACTCCATTCTTATCACAGTCAAACAGAAAAATTCTGAGTTAAATCAAAGAGAGAGACAGGGAAGGGTCTGAATGAAACCTCTTAACTTTTTAAATTGTCGTTTCTCATCTTCATCTTAGATGAACAGGATGAGTTTGTTTCTGGGCAGATCACATTTCAGAACTTCTGTTGTTATTGTGTATGGAGCTAAAGTGTTTTGAAGTAAAAGTGCAGTGAGTTGCAAGAGCCAAGGCTGTAAATTCCCTGTAGGGTTCTAATGCAAGAGAGCACTTGAACATGTTTATATTTTTAACCTATTTGATTTTGAAAGTGCTGCTCTGCTTGTGTGCATTTCAGTGTCCGGCATGTTTGATTTTCACCAAGATCTCTCTCTCTAAGCAGTGGTAGCTCTCTTTTTGAGAAGGATCATTCCACTATTTTCAGAGGATTTCAGAGAGAGGGTTAAACAAAGAAGACACAAGTAAAAGTAATGTGAGTGATGTTTGAAAGAATGCATGATGGTAAAACCATCCTTGATGGTCTTCTGCCTACACTCCTCCTCTTAGAACTGGGGAGAGGGTATACAATACTGTCCTATCAGAATGCTGTTGCAGGTAGTTTCCTCTTAGAACAGGGTTAAAACTGATGAAAATAGTGGCTGACCTTCCTAGACTCATTCCCCATAAAAAGATTTAAGGCTTTTCCCTCCATTTTTCATTCCATGCTCTTTTTAATTATAATAATAATAAATTACTTTCTTACTACAACAGTGTCGTTTAAGACACTTTTCTGAGGGTTTTGTGGGACTTTTAATGTGAAATAAAAATACTTTCCTTTTTAAGACAAATCTAGCTATTATCCCTTAGGAGCAAGATCTTAAAGTTTTAAGTGGTACATCCATGGAATAATGAACTTGTTGTTCCATGATCAGAAAGCAAATCAAACACTAGAAATTACTGGAAAGTAAACAGAAAGCCAACCATGGATCCTCGGTATGCTACTGCATAAAGCTGCTGTTTGTTGTTGTCTTGAGCACTCTGTGCAGGTCTGATCAAAAATGTTTAGCACAACTGGAGAGTGTAAGAGAAGGGCCAGAGGGATCATCAAAGGCCTAAGACAGCTTCTGGGTGAAGAGCTACTGAGCTTGCTGTCTTCAGCTGTCACAAATGCCTGTCATCTGTCTCAAAAAGGAGCCTGAGGGGAGAAATTACAGAAACTGTCAACATAATGGGCGTGTAGAAGAGTGGTCAGTGTTCACTGTCCATTGCTTTTCCCAGTACCAAATGTTCAGGGCATTGTATGAAGCTGGTGGAAGGTTTTCACCTCAATGCTGGAGGCTGCCAGACCCGAGGAGCTCACTGCTGCAGGTGCCAGACCTTCACACTCCCCTGTGTTCTAAGGGACACTGGCCATGTGTGCAGAGCAGAGCTCACTGATGGTTACTAGAAATACCCAAACTGTTCCTGATTCAGGGTGTCCTTATTAACTCTGAGAGATGCCAAGAGAGGATACAGGGAGATCTGCACCTACCATATCTGACAAAATTGACCATGGGTGTTATTTACATTAAAACAGCTTTTGTCAGCACTAGTCTCTCCCGTAGGTGCGGGGAAAGGTCTTTTTTTTCTTTATTTCTTTGCCTTGTGCATTATTCGTCAAGAAACCAAAAACCAACTGGGTCATAAAAAGAAGTAGGAAGTTTTGATTTTTTTGGAATAAAGGTTGAGTCTGAGAAAATAATTCTTGAATGTTGAAGGATTTAAGTAGCCGTCCAGTACCTCAAGGTGGCTACAAGAGAGTTTGAGAGGGATTTTTTACAAGGGTGTGGAGTGACAGGATAAGAGGGAATGGCTTCAAACTGACAGAGGGCAGGGTCAGATTAGATTTCAGGAAGAAATTCTTCCTGTGAGGGTGGTGAGGCCCTGGAACAGGCTGTCCAGAGAAGCTGTGGATGCCCATTCCTGGAAGTGTTCAAGGACAGGCTGGGTGGGGCTTGGAGCAACCTGATCCAGTGAAAGGTGTCCATGTCCCTCCCTGTGCAAGGTGGGGACAATGGAATGAGATGGTCTTTAAAGTTCCTTCCAGCACAAACTACTCTGTGATTAATTCTACGATTCCATGAGTAGCTGGAAACCAGCTGTTCAGCTAACTGGAGTGTTGGGAATATTAGGACATTCCATGTAAACTGCCCTCCAAAAATATCTCGACTGTTTTATGTATTTTATTTTTTCTCTCAAAAGTGTTATTTTTTAGCTTAATAAAGCTGCCAGCAAATAGGAACCTAAATAAATATGAAATAGCAAGTGTTCCATCCATATAGTGAAAAATACGAAAGAATGACAACTTGAACGTAAAGTCCTTTTTTCCCTTGCGAATCAATGTATTTGAATGGCTGGAGTGGGAGTTGGCTACTGTTAAAGGCAGATTCAAAAGCCTTTTGTCTGAGCTTGTCCTGCTGTTCAGTATTTATAGTCAGCCTTTTCTAAGCAATGTGACTGAGAATTACTGAGAAACATGCAAATTAATTTCCTGCTCGCTGCTTGCAGAGGATAACAAAATCAGCAAAGCTACACCTTTTTTTTTTAAAGATAAGGTAGATGATCGTGCTCTGAGTGCTCTTAGGGCCAGGCTGGTGACAGGACTGTCACAGGGACAGCCAGCACTCCCAATGCTCTGTTTATCTAACTCCCCAGTATTCCTCATGGAGACGACATGCGTGAGTAACCCGAGCAAACGTGTCATTAGTGCTGGTTAAGCAGCCAGGCAGGATTCCTGCCTTTTGAAATCCTTCGCCTGTGATTATGCCTTGGACCAAAAGGCAAGCTGGAGCCTGCACAGAGCACTTGCAGGGTGATTCACTCTGGAGGGCATGTTAGGAGCTTACCCTTTAACACCTAACTTGCACTCGGATTTAGGGCTTTTCCTTGAGGATTTTTTTACACTTGACTGTGATCTCACTTCAGAAAAGCAGATCTAAAAATCTGTGCCAACATTTAATATACAAAAGTCGCTCAGTCCCATTCACCTCCTTCCACTGGGTTTTGAGGCTTCGTGGGAATTTCTGGCAGCATTTCAAGAAGATAAAAATAGGTATTTGGCCATTCTTTCTTTTATACTACTTCAAAGCTTTAATTAGGGCCAGGGCTCATTTTAAGCATAATACTGTACAAACATGAATAAATTTTCAATTTTCAGTTTGAAGAAAGAGATAAAAAACTGTATGTCTCATCATTTACAGTTTCCAAGTGGGATCTTAAGGAGAAATAGACACAAAAAATGAGAATTTGTGTGCATGTATATATATATATGTATATATACACGTATTTCATAATCTTATCTATTTTCTGATAGGGTATGTATAAATTAGGAAACAATGCCTACCTTCTCATAAGTAACTAATCCAACTTATGATCAATTTCATATAATCATTGGGTCACGTTTGCTCTTTGTATTTCACCATTGCAAAAGTATGCTTTGCAATGCAAGATTAATAGTCTGGATAGTTCATCTTCTAGCAGGTGGAATTGAAGGTATCCGTAGGAATTAAGGGTTGTGTGACTTGTTTAATACCTAAAATATCTCTTAAATATGATGTTATCTGCATGCAGATATTTAGATACTCAAAATGCTGCCATATAGGCTTTGAAGAGGCTGGACTTAAACTGGAAATTTTAACACTGTGTTTTTCTAAAGGCAAAAAAACAAAGGAAACAAAACCAGAAGATCTAAATTCAACTGGAAGTTTTGTTAAAACTCATCTATTTTTTTCCTGAGAATCGCTAAATCACACAGGCACATTATTAGATCTGTGACACCCACAGCATCTTTGTGCTATGAAAGTCTTGTCAATTGGTAGCAGTGTTGAGAAAACTTGAGCGTTTCCTTTCTATCAAGTGATTCATCAAAAGCCCCTTATTTTGGGACTCTTTTCTGCACACACAGTGTTAAATGAGGCAACTGCATAAGGTTACTGCGTGCTTCTCTCCCCCTCTCTTTCCAACATGTCTCATTCTATGAGTTGAAGCTTTCCTCTGCTAGTGGCTCTGTGGGACAGTGACACCATCTGCATCATCTAGTCTGGTAACACAGTGTAAAGAAAAAAAAAATAATTTCCACAGCTTCTGTTTCTTAATCTTGCTAATAATAACTCATCAGATCTTGCTTTTCTAAAAGTGTGTATGTCTTTCAGTAATACAGGTTTTTTTCATCTCTGACAAGCATCTTACCAGAGTGAGTTTGTGACCTTAAGTTTCAAGTGTGACAAGGAAGTTCAGATGTTTTGTTCTGCTCCCCACCCTCCCAGGGATGCTGCTGACAAACCCTCATTTTCATAGTGTAATGGTTCTCAGTCACCTTGGTGAGTCATGTCAGGGATGCATAGGGTTCCCAGCTGTTCTTTTCTTCTTTCAAGGGCTTGTTGCTCATATCAGTGTACTCTTCCAGCTTTGGTTTAACTTGAGGCGGGCAGGTGTTTCCCTGTCTTCTTCCGGGCCTTGGAATTCCAAACAGAAAATTCTATTACAGGATACTGTTGCCAGTGTTGGCAGCTCAACCAGTCTGTGTCATTAGTGTGTGAGAACCTGACAGACTGTATTGGGCAGACCAACCAGTGGCATAAACCACCTTGTCCAAGCTGAAAATTTCAAACTAAATAATGACTCTATGGATTATTGGGAGTCCATTTTTCCAGCTTTTTCTGTCTAGTAGTCTGGCAGTGACTTTCAACCCAATAGCATGGGTAAGTCTATGAAAAACCCTGTCAAAGCACATTTCGTGTTCCCTGTCACCAGAGTGCAGTGGCAAGTTAATGGAGTGAACTGGGTCATCAGATTTTGGAAAGGAGGGGATTTGCTTTGAGAAGTGTGGGAGTCTGTGGAGGTGGTTCCCATTGTGAAAGTCCACTTTTGATATCATCTTTTATCTTAATACCTGCATAGTTGTGGACCACAGTGACTCCTGCTGTATTGTGTTACATGCAGCTGTTCAGCAGGGAAGTATAAGGATTTCAAAAGGATTTAATTTTGTGTCTTAAAGATGCAGAGGTGCAGGTACCTTTTTTTTTTTTTTTGTCTTAAATCTACTGGTGATTTGGTGTACATTGTCCAGTTGTATCCTCATTTGTTGGGTCAAGCCAAGCTGTAATCAGTCAGTGGGGAAATTCTAATGTCTGTTTCTGGGGCAAGTGTAGAAAGTATCTGTGTATACAGTGTATTAAAAAGATAGATCTAGTCTATCATTTTTCATTCATCAGATCGTGATACTGGTCTTGAATCCAGCACAATACAAAACATTTTAAGGGCCGGGATAACCTCACTTGACAGCTCTAAGGTTGTATTTAATGAAGACCTGTGTAATTACTGCCTTTGTTATGTAGCTTGAGATGCTGAGATGTTTCAGCTTGTGCCGGTTCCTTTGGATCAAATTTGCATCTGTCTGGTAGTGCTGTTTATGCTTGTCGTGGTGGTGGCTGTGACCAGCTGGGAATGCTAGTGGACAAGCCTCATCCCGTGTCTGACCCCTTGTTTCTTCCAGTGGAGAGAGGTGATAGAATTGGTGCCATTTATACAATGTCCAAGGACAGCCTGTGTAGAGATATCTCCTGATATGATTAAATAATTGCATAATTATATGCTTTTTCAACTCTGTTCAGTGTATGCAGCTGTCAGGAACCTCCCACTGACAGTATTGTATTGCTTCTGCAACACCTTACCTATCATCAGCAGCATTGCCACAATAATTAACATGATTCAAAACCAGGCCTCATTTTGCAAATCCTTGTCATTCAGGATTTTGTTCTGCTAACCAGTTTCAGTTTGTATTCCAGTTTGTAGGCAGTAGTGATGTACAATCTCATCTGCATTCACTCTTAGGATTAGTAAATAATAAGTAGGAATCAGTCACTCTTAGGATGAGTCGTTCTTCTCCATGACAAAAATCAATAAAAATGGGTGCAAAATGTGCTGTTCCTTTGTGGGTCATCTAATAGGAGCTTTAACAGAACAGCCTGTATTGAGTCAGGCTTTTCCTGTTTGTAAAAACAGAAAGCATGTGATGCAACCCCAAAAAGCAATTTAACCCCACCCCAGTGGTGTCAGACTTACCCCTGGAAGAGTCAGGGACAATTGTGTCATGCCTTAAAATGCCTGCCTTGCAAAGCACACACTGCTTGTGTTCTCATGCTTTCACAAACCTCCACATTCAAACTGTGACCATAGCGTGCTTGGCTTCAAGCTTCCATTTCAGACTTCATCTTCTTTTTGTGTGCTGATGGCCCTCGAGTGACAAAATAACATCTGCAGGGAACACTTAAGGCAGCTGATCCTGCTGGAACTCTTAGTTGTACATGAGTGCTGTAACCAGGTTGAAGACTAGCTGGGCCCAATTTGCAAAAAATACAGAACTAACCACAGAAATACATGCTGAGCCCTGCTGGGCTTACACCTTACGACAGATTCTCAGCCACATTTCCAGTGAGCAGCTCAGCTCTGAAACAATGTTTTGTGTTTCATGAAACCTGGGTACTAAACAGTGACTGTGTGCAGAGCCAGCTCACACCCTCATGTGTCTTGGGATGTGCAAATTCAAAAAACAGCCGTCCTCAGAGAGCTTCACACAGACTTAGCTCACACACAGTGGAGTTTCTGCAGAGCCACATTTTCTGTGTCACATTACGTAATTCTCAGAGCACAGAGACAACCAAGCTCCAGGTACATGCAGTGTGATACAAGGAGTGCAGAGACACTCTTGAAGCTCTGCTGGAGTAGGCTCAGGTCTAGCACAACACAGGAAAGCTCTGGCCAAATCTCAGCAATACTGCTGTTCTTTACTGTCCTTGTAATCCAGGTTTTTCAAGAAGCCATGTGATCCTTGCTCCTTATCTCCCTGACTGTTGGAGGGTTACCTGCCTGCGTGATAGATACTTGTCACATTATATTTCCAAATGGATGTCATTCTTACTTTAGGTATTTAATGAGAAAAAATAACAAAAACCTACTTCACTGTAACCAGCTGACATACTGCTGTTGCTGAAACTGTTCTCCTGACATTTACATTTGATTTTTTTTTAATGAGCTCTGCTTCATGATGAAGGTAAGATCATCTTCCTGACTCATCCTTCTTGTTGAGACACTCTAGCCAAGTTTCTGTGTTCCTCCATGCATCTGCCCTTTGTCCATCACAGTGAACACAGCTTTCTTGTTCCATCCATTGTAATTCACTTTGTGTTATTGTGCCATCAGCTTGTGCAGTGCAAGTGAGGCAACATATTCACTTGCCTAATTTTTTTCTTCTGTTCTCTGATTACAGCCTTATTCATAGGCGAAATGCTCTGTCAGAATCCACAGGCCACTCTCTTTTCTTCCCCACAGATCATCCTGTAAGAGTTCCTTCTGCCTTGGTCCCTGCAATGCACAGCCAGGCAACCAAAGACTAGAGAGCTGGCAAGTTGAGATGATTCCTTTCTGTTCAAAGCTATCTGTTATCTCAGTCTCTTAACACCACTCTTTTGCTTGTTTGCCTTTCGTATTTTGTCATCCTCCACTGTGAGTTGGGCAGGAAGGATACTGCTTTTGTTGGATAGTTGGAGCACCTGACTTGGTTGGAGACTTCAAGCACTAATATTAGATAATTAACATGCAATAAAGAAGGGTCTCTAGTGTTGTGTTATCATTCATGTTTGCTGTTGAGAGGAAAGAAAGAGCAGAGTTATCATCAGTTATGGGGAGTGGAATAGCTTTTACTTTCCAAAGCAGCAAAATATGGAGAATGCTTTTTTTTTTTTTTCTGTCTATCCATATAAGATCCTAATTAAGAACTTTGTACACTTATATAGGCAGGCAATAAAAAAAGAAAAAATTTTGTTGCCACCCATTTTCGTTTTCACATCTGCAGAGCACTCAAGAATGCCTTAAATGTTCGCCCCACATTTCCTGCAAAAGGGAAGTATTTTTGTCATCACTGGAGGGAGAGAAAAAGACAAAAAATTAGTCTTCAGAATAAACTATGTCAAAAGTTAATGTGGGGAAAGGAAGCTTTTTCCCATAGCAACTGCTTTGCTGCCCTAACAGCAGCAGTAATTGTTAGCATCAGTCACAGCTGGTTTGCACCTCTTGCATTAGCCCACATGCACAGGATACCAATGGAAAACCCTCATTAGAGCTTACTGTCACATAGCTTAATGATGCACTTCTGGGCTGTCCTTTTGTGTGTTTCGTGTCATCATAACTGTCACAGTTTAATGAGATTTAATATTCCCTGTGCTCATTTTTGCAGGCACCCTAGACAAACATGTAGAACTAGAGAAACTTGTGGCCACGTTCCTTGGTGTGGAAGATGCTATGGTGTTTGGCATGGGCTTTGCAACTAACTCCATGAATATTCCAGCTCTTGTTGGAAAGGTGAGTACTTCCTTTCCTTCAGGAACATGCAGAACAATCTTTTATTAGTTGTTTTCAGTACTGTTGCAGTATTTTGGGCTTTCGGTGAGTGGAAAGGCTTGATCGAGGAACAAAGCTCGGTATCAGGAATGTGTGAGTCATGAAGCTGATGACTTTGTGACTTTAAATATGCCCCTTAATCATCTGAGTGTTGCTATCACACATGCCTAACATCTGCCTAAGGATCAGTGATACGGCTCTCTCTCGCTCCTCTTAATGAAATAGTTTCTCCCTAAAAAGTAACCAAGTGTTGAATCCCGTGTCCAGGTGTTATGGGATAAAGTGTTTAGGCTACTTGCCGTCATTTTTGCCAAGCTGCCTGTGATAAAAGATGATGATTAGGATAGTTTTTGCAACACTTTGAGAAAAGGAAAAGCAAAGTGCTTAGCATTCCTGGTGAACAGGAGCTCCAGCCAGCCCTGTGAACAAAGCTGGCAGCAAATGCAAGCCTAAAGCTGTGAGCACGTTACAAAAGTTGGGTTCTTACTTGCTGCTGAAGGGATCTCCTCTCCAGAGGTGGGATATTTAGAAAAAAAGTGGCAGGAATAAAGATACTACTGTGTGTATTTTTAATATATATGTGTATATACATATTTGAAATTTTGGTGTATATTATTGTACATTATTATTATGTATTATATATATCACAAATATTATTCAACTACCCTGTGTTTGAGAGGTTTAATCCTATGTTATCCTCTACTATTAAGCCTAGCAGCTACATTTTCTTGTCAAGCTGCATCTACCCTTACTGTTAGTTCTGCAAACCAGTCTCTAGAGAGATTGTGTGGGTATCTCTCAACCTAGGCCTGATCTGTGATTCCAGAATATGTTTTTACTTAATTATGTGTTGCTCATCAGGTAATTAAACACAACAAAACATGTTTAATAGAAAGCAGAGCTAAACAAGGGTTCAAGCTTGAATTTCAACTGTGAGTCCTGCCCCTTGTCAATGTAATAGACAAATTTACTTCTCCTGCATTTCTGTTTTCATGTCTAAAAACAAAATGAGTTTTCAGCTGAGTTAATTAATAACAAGTATGCTACAGGTCAACTCTATATGTATTTACCAGAAAAAGACTCTGGTTCCTAAACTTCACTCACATCTTAATGGAGGTGGCACTTAGAAGGCATCAGTGTCTCCTGATGTCATTTCTGCAGTCCCAAGTGCTGATGTCAGTCCAGCCTCAGCATTACTCCTCCTTACACTATTGTCATACAGCCTTTATATGTGGGGTGGTGGCTGCATTTTCCTTACAACCCAAAATGGGCTGTAACTTCCAGTTACAGGAAATATTGGACCCCCATGCACCACCTGGGAATGCCTGAGAATCTTATCTCAGTATTTCAGCCTGCCTTTGCAGTGCACCCCTGCACGTTCAGGAAAGTGCCAGAAAAATTAAATTCATGTTTAACCCTTACAGCTTGATTAGTGAAATGCTGTTTTAGACAAGTTTGTATGCTGGCACACACAGGCACATGAGCCAGCAGCCTCCCAGTTCCTGCAGATGCTCACTGTACTCCTTCTCCACAGGGCTGCCTCATCTTAAGTGATGAATTGAACCACACTTCTCTCGTTCTCGGTGCGAGGCTTTCAGGTGCCACTATTAGAATCTTCAAGCATAATAGTGAGTATTGAAGCTGGAAAAATTTAGAGACAGACCTATACACATCTCAAAGGCAAGAATGATTTCTTTCAGTGCTTACTTTGCTGTCAGTTCTCAGATGATGCTTTTGTCTGGGCAGGAGGATCAACTGTTTAATATTATGAGCGGTTTCTGATGGGAAAAATTAATAGTGCAATACTATAATTGCTGTTGTGTCTTTTTGACTTGCTGAATGACTGTCTGCTGCCACAAAAGTTTTGTTGTTATTGTCATTGTAGCCCGAACAGTAGAAACACACTTAAAAAAAAACATGCCTCTGTTTCCAGCAAGTTCAGTGAAACCAGAGTTACCTTAACATATGGCATTCTTTGAAGTGGTTACTCTGAATTCCCAGGGATCCAGTAGCAGAGATGCAGATGGTTATATCAACAGCATCATCCCAAATATTCTTTAAAATAGAATTTTAGTACAGAAGTCACACATTAACTTTGCAATTGTACAGTTATCTTCTAAAATGCTCATGGTCTTTAACTTTGACTTAGTTAATGCTGCTGTCGTTACTGTCAGAGATATTGGGACTGCCTTTGATGACAGGAGCTTGTTCTTTTCCCTTGTACCCCATTGCAGTTCCCTTTTCCATCCTCACTGCTGCCACCAGGCAGTGATTGCAGGAAAGGTTTAGAAGTTAGTGAAGTGGTGAGAAATCAGAAGAGTGGTCTGATTAACTTTCTTAATGGCTAATACAATCCCTTCTCTTTACTAGGTGTTGTGTTCAGCCCCAAGGGGAGCAAAAATGAATTATGCATATGCTGTAAAAGGCCTAAGGATGAGTTGGAATGAAAAGCACACTACAGTTATAATATAAGATGTTGTTATAATTAATATCAATTCATAATTTGGGCCAGAAGCAATTTCTGAAGATCATTCAAGGATTAAAAACCATCTGAACCACAAATATTTTTGCAGAATTAATTATTCATAGATTAACCTGTAGTATACTCCAGCTTGGTCCACTTCCACAAATCTGGATATGCTAAGCATGGTTGCCACACCAGTCTTTTATCAGCTTTTCCTTGGTTGTTCGAATCCTTATCCCATTCAATCAGGTTACATCACATCTTGCAGGTTGACCTCTTACTACCCAAATCGAGACGTTCTCAGCCTCTCCACCCACCTATGCTGCATGCAGTCCAGCTGGCTTGTGTCACTTCCCACATCATTTCAGAAAACATTCCAGTGTGAGGAGTGTATTCAGCTCTGAAGATGTGACCTGGAGCTGTCATGCTGGCTTTAAGGAATTCAGTCTCTAACCATCTCTCAGTATCTCATTCCCCTCCCCAGAACCTGATGCCTAACCAGCTTCTGTTGAACTGACAGTAAATTAAAGCTGATGCTCTTCTGAATACTGGGTGAACCTAAAAATAATAGTGAGCTAACCAAACAGCACTAATCTAGCCCTGGAAAATGCAGACACATCCTTCAAGGATCTTGGCAAACCTCAGTGGAAGCCCATCTAACTTGCTTTGGAAAAACTCATTGGTTTCTAGATTACAGATCTTATTTTTCAAAGTCAGTCTTGTATGCCATTGCTGAGACATCACCTTAACTTAGTTCCAGAATGAAACTGTGAAAACTTTTACAAATACTGTTTGGAATTGAGTGACAGCTTTTGTTGTCACAATTTTGTAGTCTTGATCTTAAGCTGCATTTAGAGAGCACTTCATGTGAAGAAGCTTCACGTGCTCATGCTTTCTTTCAGCTTGGTTAGGAAGTTGTGTCTTTTAATATTTCCTTAATCATACCCATGAGTTGCACATCACTAACAGCTAAAATCATGTGTGCGGAGATGTATGTATGTGCCTTTTGCTTTGGGGGAAATAGGATGTGTTTTGGGGGAGGTAGGAGTGGAAAGCAGAACCCAGCAGGACTAGGTTTTGTAGTCCTCTCACCCAAAATGGAGCAGACAGCCTTGTGCCCTCAGTCTGTCAGGGAGTAGCATAACACAAGTCAGTACAGGAAAAAAAATTAAGTACCAAAAATGTATTAATTAAGTAACCAAAAATTCCAGCTTGGGAATTTTCAGTTAGACAGATGTTTGTTTTGTTAGACAAGAGCAGTGTTGCTTATGCTCCCGGATTCATTCTAGCTAATGTGTGAGTATGTGGCATACACAGGCATGCCCAAATTGTCAGAGTGTGCTCGTGCTGTCATTGTCATGCTCAGGAATAGAGGAATGGAGCTGTGCTCTGTGTCACACTGTGTGGTGTGAATGCAAAGTTCCTTCTGCTGTGGTGGCCTTGTGCATGAATAGAAAACTTTGCACTTTAAGCTATTGCTTTAAGATCTTTAATAAGCATTGATTTCCCCATCAGGTTCTAACAAGCGCATGAATCTCTCTCCTTTCCTTTCCCTGCTCTGTTATGGAAAAACTCTTTATCAAAAGAAAAATGATACAAAACTTTGCCCTATGATAAAAATATTTCAAAGAGAAGAGAGTAAAATCTACCATTTTAAACTTGCTGTGTAGTACCTTCGTCTTTCAAAGGCTGTACTGTAGGTAATTCTGTAAAACTGTTACTTTATTTCAAAGCATGAAATCTGTAATAGAGGATTGATTTGTCATTTTTCAAAAGTAAATATTATTTTGTTACTAATAGAGAATTATTTCCTTTGTAAGACAAGAAAGAGTCTCTATGTATTACCTTAATTATGTATAATGTGGTTTTTATTCTTACAAAGGGTAATGAAGTTCTATTTCAATAAGTGGGTAGCTCTCTTAGACCTTACACTATCCATAAAATATCTGAGTAGTTTTTCTAGAACAGACAAAATCCTCAGACCTCTGTGTTTTCCTGGGTGAAATAAAAGGCATTTGGATGTCTTTCCTTTTTGACAAAAACATTGCATGGGTGTATAAGAAGGTTTTCAAGACTTAAAATAAATAATGGAAAAAAAATGTGCTGTGGACCTGTAAGTCTGCTTTTATTTGGACATAGGAATGTGCCCTCCATCCTGCCTGCCATTGAACAATCCCTTCCTTGTAAACAGACAGGAATTTACAGACCTGGGCTGAGAGAAATGCACAGGCACACACACCTAGAGGTCATCTGTATGAGAGAAATGTAAGAGAATATTCCATCTTAGCCCAACAAATAAAAACTACTGAACAAAGCCTTCCCTTCCTGTGGGTTTTCATTAACACTGTCTCTAGTCCTCACCCTGCTAAGGGCATGGCAGTATTGGCACATGGGTTTTGGCCTTTAAGGGAGTTTTTCTGTGTCAGGCATTTGTGGTGTTTTGTGAGCACAAGCAGCAAAGTTCAGCTCCCTGGTGCCCCTGCTCTGAATCGCAGGTCTAGGGGATTTTATTTTTTTTTTTTTCCATTTTATTTTAGGGTCTAAGCAGTCCTAAATGTATGCAGTAGTGTTTCAATGGACTGAAACCATTCTGACCTGCCCATAAAGCACCTGCCTTTTGTCTCCCCTGCTGTTGGTGTGGACACCACTCAGGTTACCATTTCCCAGGCAGTGATTTGTTTAGGAAGACAGGGAAGAGCTGCATTGCTGCACTGGAATGCAGCCAACAGCCAGTGTGCACTGGGAGAAGGTGGGAGGCTAAAACATCTCCCCTTGGGCTCCAGGGAGCCTCTCCCACCTTCCCCAAGTGACAGGCTTGGGAGTCCTTCATCTAAATGGGGAGTAAACTCAGATTTTTTTACTTCCTGGCTCAGGGAGAGATTGACCTATCTATCACCCGTAAGTTTTGGGGGTTTTTTGTTGGCTTGTTTTTCTTTTGTTTTGTTTTGTTTTTAAATTTCTAAGGCAATCTTTTAAGAAAACCATACATTTAAAAGCCCTCTTTCAGGATCTCTGACCTTCATCTGGTTAAGTATTAGCCAAAATCCTTGACCCTTCCCAATAAAACCTGAAAAGCAAAACCAAATATTTAACCATTAAGCAGCCTGTGATTTTATCAAAGCTTCTCTCACGGCACCCTTTCTCTCACCCCTTTTATAAGGGGTCTTATACTGGTGTCAGGTGTTCCTTCAGTGAACAGATGAGGGTGTTATGGACTAACTACATCCAAATGAGTTCTGTTCTTAGCAGCCTGTAAAAGAATGCACCGTACAAGGCTTAGGATTTGTTTACTCTTTCTAATTCTACTACGTTTTTTCCATGTAGCATCAAGCAACTCAACTGCAGTCCCGTTTTCAGGTTTAGGTTTGCAATTGCATGAGCAGTCTGTGGGAATGTTGTGACAAGGTACAGAACTCAGGCCATGGGGGAATAAATATTTCCAGTTCTCTTCATTTCAAGGGCATTTCATTGAGCAGTCAGAACAAGTGATCCTGTAAGGAAGACGGCGTCGCAAGGCATAACCAAGCACATTGGTCAGGGGAAAATCCAGCCTGTAATCTGGTGTTTGAATCCACATCTAAAATGGGAATCAGGGCAATACATTCCTAGCTCCTCCTTATGCACCTTTTCAATGCTGTGAAAGTAGTAAGGAATTTTTTAATTTATCACAGATCAAGTGGTTGATGGCAAGTGTGTGATGCAGGTGTGAGCTGTCCAGGTGTCCATACAAAATACAGTTCCCAGCTTGGACAACAGTTGTGAATTTATGTTAATCCAACTCTGGCATTTCTCAGTCTACTCAGTCAAATTACTGCTGTGGAGTTCAGATACAAGAGCCATGAGGACACCTTAATGAGAATGCACAGCTACCTGGAGGAGTTGTAGTTAATACTGAAGGAACTTCTAGATGGCAGAAGGCCTTCACCTTTCAGTGCAAATATATTCTCTAGCTAAAAAGAAGGAAAGAAAAGGGAAGAAAAGAAAAAGAAAAAAAGAGAAAAGCCAGAAACTAAGTGCAACTAATTAAGCAAGCAAATGAAATGGGGGGGGGGGGGGGGGGAATAGAAGAAATAAACAAACAGGTAAAAATTAGAAAGAGATCCCTTTGGTTGCAAAACCCAAAGAGTTTGTGGTGGTTTGGTACAGGCTGGTTCCTTAATTTTTTTTCCAAGTGTGTAGGTACCCTTGAATTTCAGGAGGGAGGGCAGCGTTACAGCCATTACAGAGCAGCATGATAGGCACATTACCCACTAAGATTTTGTGCTCCTTGAAGCCTCTGGCCCCTATCAGAGACAAGATTGTTGCCCGGATCGGTGAACTGTAGCCTAATCCAGCTGCGTGTAATTCCCTGTGACACATGCAGACGCCACCAGGGCAAGGAGACTGGTCTGTCCTGCTCCCTGCACGCTGTGTCTGTGCCTGCCCTCTCTGCTTTGAGAAAGCCACATCTGACTTCCCAAATGCGGACAGGGAGCTTTCTGAGCCAGTGCCCTTTACTTTCAGAGAGATTGGTATTTATTGAGGGGCAGGGAGGGGAGTCTCAGGCTGTTACTGTGGCTGCAGTGATCGCCACTCCCACGGTCCAAAGAAAGATACCACAGGGTCTGTGCCAGCTTGCATGAGAGTGCAAAAGGGGAGAACCTGAAAATCAGAGTTACAAGCCCAAAGCAAAAGGGAGAACGTGACGAGAGCAGTAGCAGCCTGTTTATTTTAATTAAACAGGATTCAGCTGACACACAGGAGGTTTGCAGCCCACGCAGAGGGATGGTGATGACATCCCCAGCATTACAGTGTAAGGATGAGGGGTGGAGACGCCGTGTCTGTGCTCCCTCCAGGAGCCTGCTGTCCCACCTGCACTGGAGGCAGCATGACACGCTGCCTGCCCAGGTCCAGACTCGCTCCAGCCCACTGGCAGTTTGTGCTCTTGCTATTAGTCTTGAAGTAGCTGTGAGAGATCCCAAACAAGGATTATTATGCAAGTCCACCAACCCACTGATAGATCCACTGTCCCCTCTTAGGACACATGATTCTCCATATCTGGGCAGTATGCTATAGGAGAAGGTGGAAAGTGAAACATGGATAGATCTGGGTGTGCTTTGACTGATGAATCAAGTCGAATTCTTACCACCACCCTCTGGGCTGGTGAGTGGTTGTTGGCCATTGGTGCTGAAAACCGTGGGCTGGCGATGGTCAAACAAGGAAGGACTGTTATTTTCTCTATAACTGGTTGTTCAAGATGGACTCGTGCAGCTCATCATCTTAATGTCCTAATGTCTCTCAATCTAACTATATTTAATGGGTAAATAATTTGATATCTGAAAGTCACCTGGGTTTGCACAGTTGTTTTTTCTTGCCATTCAGTATATCCCACTTCCTGAAAAGTTTAGGCACAAGCACATGGAGCACTTTGTTTTCACCCTGAAAAACAGAAGCAGCCTTTTGTGGGGAATGCTAAAGGTCACAGATTTTTTTTCTTTCTGCCTGTTTCCCTTTCCAAACGAGGCACGGAGTCAAAAGTCAGTAAAATTCATTTGCACCTGAAAAAATTATGTGTTGACTATTACAGACTTCGGAAAGGGTCACACACACGTGTTTTTCAGAATGAGACATCAAAAAGAAAGTGAGATAGCACTTGCACATGATCCTGCAAAGTGACATGTTCTTAGCCCGTACTCCAGCAGGACAGTATTATGTGTGAATAGGGAAAAAAAGAGAAACTCATCCCTTGGAGAGGTTCTTCTCTGCAGTCTGTGGTCTCTTGTTCCAGAGCAGTTGGGACAGAGGACCTATTCACGGCCATGTATTTTCTAAAACAGAATTATATGCATTTCATCTCCTCTTTCCTTTTTTTTCTTTTCATGTGAATGTGCTAAAACAACTGAATCTTCAAGCCATGCTTCTAGCTCAGAGGCAGAATGAGTTTTCTGAAGTCAAGAGCCAATCTGGACTGACACATAGAACACTGAATTGAAAAGCCCTGTATGATTCAAAAGACGGTTTCAAATGTCCCAAGAGGATTTAGATGACAGTGACATCAGTAGAGAATAATTTGGTGGAGAAAAGGAGGTATCCAGATTTTACTGTGAGCCCTCTGTCATCCTGAGGGGAGCCTTTTAAGAGGAGTTCTAAATATTATCTACTAGAAACAAAAGAGAACGTGAGCAGCTGCAAATGCTCTGCTTGGTTGTAACTTTCCCTTATAAAGCACCAAAGAACTTTTACTGCCTAGATTGCCATCTGGTGGAAAGTGTGCTGTCTGCATTGCATCATTCCTAGCAGCATTTCCATCTCGGCGCTCACTGTGCTGTGCAGCCCATTGCACCACTGAGACAAGGGGCAGCTGATACTGTCCATGCCTGTTTCGTGCTTTGTAGAGTACAGCAGGGAGTTGCTTGGTCAGGTGCCGAGTGGGCGTTTCGTTGCTGGCACCTTTACCTTCCACCAAGATCACTGAATGTTGCTAGGAAGAGGTGAGGCATCAGGATGTGGAAGGGTTCAGGTCATAACCTGGCCATGTCTCAGGGCACAGGTTACTCACAGTGGACAACTAATGTGCAAATGGACCCATTCCCCTCAGGTAGAAACCAAGCTATGGGTCAATACTAATATTTCTAAGGTGTATTTTTTTTTTTCTGGGGACAATTCATTTTAGAGGTTCACTTTGTGCTATTGTAGAAAGTTGTATCAACTGTGTTAAGATGTGTTGCTGAAGCAAATGAGGTTATATTGTGGAAAAATGCCATTGATTTTCTCAGCTTGAGCTTTATCAGTTTGAGCTGATATTTAGTGTTTCTTGGGTATTATGAGACTCTGTAGTATGTTCTTGGAAAACATTTTGGAATGCCGATACGGGTTCCTGAAAAGTACCAGAATAAGTCATTTTGAAGAGTATCCATTCATTGGGGACCCCATAATGCTGGTGCATTGAGATTCACATTTGGCCTGACCCTGATTTCTGTGGTATTTTTTTCTTGCTTCTTCCATCTTTTTCAAAATTTCAATGGCTTTCCTTCAAGAATTTTTTTTAGATGACCCACACTCAGCCCTTAAGGAAGCAGCTAAGGATCATAACCTTGTTCCAAGCCTCCTTATAATGAAGTCGCACCGGTGCCAAGCATTTAAGCACTAAATTAGTGTATCCATACAATGTGCATGTATCCGCCTGTCTCTTCCTCTCTCCTCAGCAGCCTTCCACTTGCTTTCCTTCTTGAGAAGGACAAGACTTCTCTTGCTGCCGTCCTGATGTGCTTCACGCAGCCTTGTCAAAACCTTTGCTGAAGAAATGCTTGTTGTTCATGACCTTCTGATTGGAAAGCAACCAAAACTCACTGTTGAAGCAGTGATAAATTATGAGCATCAGCAGCTCCTACCCAGAACTGCTGGCAGTTAGCCTCAGTGCTGAAGCAAAGTGATTCCCTTTTGCTTTTAAATATAAATGTATGCCGAGTATTTCGAGAAGTTTCCCAGATCAGGTGCATAACTGGAAGCTTTTTATAACTCTTCTTGTCACCAAATTCACACCTATGAAAGAAATTGTTGGGTCTTGCCTACTTAATAAAGGAAGTTTGTCTTTAGGACACTTTTTTTTTTTAAATGTTGTCTTTTGCTGCATAGGAAAAAATAGCACCCAAGAGAAAATTGAAAGTTCTTGTGAAAAATCTTTGTTAATGTTTTTCCTTCCTCCTTTTTCTTGTTTTTAAATAAAGATATGCAGAGCCTCGAGAAGTTGCTGAGAGATGCAATAATATATGGACAGCCTCGCACCCACAGAGCATGGAGAAAAATTATCATCCTCGTGGAGGGCATTTACAGGTATGTTTGTGTTGTAGAAAGATGAGTATTCTATCATTTCTGAGGACAGAATGATGAATTGAGTGGGGCAAACTCTGACTCTGGGTATCTGAGGGAAATCTTAATGAGAGTGGAAGTTCCAATAACATGCTGTGATCTCATGAATAGGTTGGTTTCCATTATGACAGCCTGAACCTTTTATCCTGCAGCTCCAGTTAGATCCTGTACATTGTTCTGAATGTTGATTTTAGCAAATCACAGTTGAGTGGGAGATGTACTGAGAGCAAGACAGGGCTACTAGCCCTAGTCCCTGGAAGAATTCAAATGACAGAAGTGCCTTTGAGAATCCATCTGGTAATAGCAGCATCAAAAATACAGTGTAATTATAGAGCACCTCAATCAGACAGCTACGGTTCACTCACGTGGTGCAGCTTGCACCCAGCTAGAAAGGCAAACAGTCACTGGAGCAGCAAAGCAATGGCACCAGCGATGCTCACCATCCTGGGCTTCATCCTGAAAACTGCTCCAGTGTGGATAAGTCATTGGGAAGGCAGCCAGGGAGCTCATGGAGAAGGGAAAGGCAGGAAGGGCTGAAGCAGCAGAGGTTTGGACAGTAAGAGAGTTTGCAGGGTTCTAGGCAAGGTTACTGCCATGATGACAGGAGAAGGGAGAGCATGACAAGGGTGGTCTGGGGAGTAGCAACACCTGCCCCAGAGAGAAGGAAATCAGAACCACTCATTCACAGGACATGACAGGGTTTATAAAAGTGGCATTGGAACTTTATATGTAGGGATTGTATCATGTGTTGCTGAAATACAGCCAGTCTGCATGGGCAGCCTCTTATGCCATTTTACTGCAAAATGCTGGCACAGCTTAGCCAATTAGCTTTTTTTTGAAGAAATCTTTTATGATTTCATGTCATCACAACTTCATAGTTGTCAGTGCTTTCTTTTTGCCTAACATTTTCCATCTGCAAAGGGACCAAGTCAGTCCTTATCTAAACACCTGTCACTCAGAGGTGAAACTGGTCAGCAGCAGATCAGCTGATCCAAAGCAGGCTGAACATGTCCTTTCAACCAGAATAAACAGAGCAAAACTACAAATAAACACTGCTTGGCACTACTAAAAGAAAGCTCAGATTTAAGGACTTTGATCAAGCAGAAATTAAGTGGACCACCAACATTTTATTGACAAATGTTCCCATTGGTCACATGGCTGGCAGAAAAGGTTCCAGCTGCTGAGCTTTGTTCACTTTTAAATCCTTTATCCTGGATATTGACCACGAGGGAACAAGAAGGTAGACTGGTAACACAGGGGCGTGGATCAGTCCAAGCAGTGGGACAAACCCATTGACGGCTATTTAAATATACTAACTTATAACTGTATTTCCAGATTTACATTTGGTGTAGAGTTTTCTTTTCCTGTAGTTTTGCAGTTCATTCTCAAACCAGATTTAATTTTCCCAAGTTCAAAAAACCTTCTGTTGGAATACAAAATAAAAGCATGTTAAACCTCAGAGTACCTACTAAAAGGAACCATAAAGTTCCTTCAGCTCCATAAAGGCTAAATAATGTTGAGACCACTCATGCCCTAAGTGTTTATGCTTCTGAAAGGCATAAAGTAAAAGAAAAACAAAGCTCAGCTCTCTAATAGTCTCTTGTTGGAAGCCATCCCTAGCAGTAGCTAGGTTGGTTGGTTAGTTAGTTGTTTCCACAGTCTAAGCAGATCAGAAACTGTAGAGCCAGTTGGTAGCTAAGAACATTTCATATATATATTAAAAAAAAAAAAAAACCAAACCTGGAAAAGGACAGAGTAGAAATACTCTTACTCTTTTTCTTGTGTATGTTCTTTCCTTTCTTGGCCCAGGGTTCTTGAAAGACTAAAATTTTCCAGCCCCGTATTGGCTAATGATAGTTTTCTTGAAGGTTTGCCAAATTAACATTCATCAAGAAGGTTTAAGAGGAGTTAGAGTGTATTTAATGTATTCTTCTTTCAATAGTAATACTTTTTTTTTTTTTTCCTTAAGTTATGCTTCAGGGACAGCAAATACAGAATTTAAATAACTTGGTCAGAGCCATTCTCCAAGTTATAATATCTTGATTTGCAAGTTTGGCTTGGCAAATTTTTACAGAAATGGTTTTTCCAGAGATCTAAAAGAAAACACTGAGCTTTCCTTCTTTAAAATATATTGTTATATGGGACACCATAGTCTTAGTATGGTGAAGTTTATGGTATGGAAAGAAATTTGCCTTCTGTTTCCATTAGGAGTATCTTAAAGTGTTTACACTGTGCATAAGCCTAGACTTAGCAACTGGCAAAATTTGAAAAGGGTCATTGTTAGCCAACATGAGCATTTCTGGAAATCAGACTTGTGTTTGAAACCAAAAACCACAGCTTTTGCTTGGTTACAACTGAAGGCATAAATGGCCCCTCGACTTGGGAAGCACTCAAGCTACATGTCAAATAAATAGCACTAAGTATATGTTTGTTTGCTTTTTAATGTCTCTATTATCTTCAAAAGGGAAAAAAAAAAAAAAAAAGTCATCAAAAGTAAATGTAACTCCTAGTGAAAGCTGGTTCTTAACTTGGACCAGCCTAGGAGCAAATGTATTCCATTTGTGTTCCAAACTGAGGGAGACCATCTAGCCATCAATCTTGACTCCAAAAAGCATGAACAAGTTTTGGCAGCGACCAGGGCACAAGTTAAACGGACTTGCTAAATCGTATTTTTATTATTTGAACTCCAGCTAATGTTTTCCTTGGCTTTTACCATTTCCAGTTCAGGATTAATCAGTTACTGTGTTCTTACATGGTTTGTGGTGGGCTTCTGCTCTCTTCCATGCTTATTTACTTAAGAGTCAGATAGGGCAAGGCCCAGGGCAGAAGTTATGGGGAGTTATCAGAAATTGATCGAAACAGATTGGTTTTCATTTGTTTTTTCCTTACTTTTAATTTAATTTGTGTATTTTCCCTTCCAGCTAAGAAAATAGCTCTGATCAGTTAGATTTTGTCCAATGCCTTTTCACGTGCATTAGAAGTTCCTTGGGATTCAATGCCAATAGTGTAGGAAATTTAGCAGGGTTACTTTTTATTTCCAGGGATTAAGTGACTGGACTTCCAGAAAGGAATGAGGTAACATTTAATGTCTTTGGCCAAAGACCAGCATTAAAGGTTAACATTTCTATCATTTTAGTGTTGAAATGGAGTTGTAGTTGAGGGCAGAGTTGAAAGATTACCTTGAAATTATTGCTCTAAACTATGAAACAGAGATTGTTGTACGAATGTACAAGGTTTATGTAAGAAAACAGTACCTAAAGTAACTATTAAAGTGGAATGTATATGTCTTGTGAGTAGCAGGCCAGGAAAGGACGGATTTTTCCCAATTACAAACTAGCCTGAAAGGGGAACAGATAAACTCTTCGAATGTTGAAAAGATAGTGGTACTCCAGGGCATGTTTAGAGATAAAGTAGAGAAGAGGTGGTATATTTGTAAATTAGTTTTCCTGAGAGAAAAATAAAAAAGGAAACTGTGGTACCATAGTAGAATGTAGAAACCTCTTTTCCCAAGAAGTTTCAAGATAAACTGGACAAAAACCATCAGTATCGTGTCAAGGGCAAGCCTGTGTTCCAAGTGAAGTGACCATGACAAGCACACACCTCCCATCTCTCAAAGCACCTGGGTCCACAGTTCGTCAGCTGCATCAGGAAGAACATCAGTGGTTTGACCCATCAAACTTGATTGAATCAAGTTTCAGACTGGAGTGTTTTAAAAATTTGGGATTACCTCCTCACATCTGGAAGGGCATTCAAACTGAGCGTGTACTAACACAAGTTTTTGTGCCTGTCCACCACACAAGGGAGATGAGGATCAGCTGCAATCTGGAAGCTTTCCATCCCTGCCACCAAGCTAGGAGTTGGTGCTACAGGACAGGATGTCATACCACATGATGAGAACGCCTGGCCTGGGCAGAGCTAGCTTTAGCTCATCTGCCTCTGGGGGGGTTTTTGTATGCCCTGTGTGCTTGAGCAGATCTGGAAACAGATCAATACATTTGTACACAAAGCTAAATGGCCCAGCCAGAGTGAGACAGAACCAGTACAGTTCACTTCTGGCTCTTTGGTTTAAGCCCACTTGACATCAGCATTTACTGAACGATTCAGTAAACTTTTCATTTGGACTACCCAAGGGATTGTGTGAAGTGATCATTATCTTGAAGCAATTCTAGACAGAGTGGCGTGCATATCACTAACCATCTCTCAGGGTCCAAAGAGAGACCAAGACCAGAGCAAGCAGCAAAACAGTTCTCATCTCAGCCATCACGAGGGCTGAACCCTGTTGCAATGGCAGCACAGAACATGTACACAACCAGCAGCACTTTATCTGTTCCATGGACACCTTAGGACACTTCAAGGCCACTTTAGGAACTCTGTCAACTATTGCATTTATGGCAGCCAGCATCTTCCAAGAGCAGTAGATCAAAACTGAAACTGAATACAAGTGCCTTGTTTTGCTAAGCAGCTTAGAGTTCCAAGAGAAATCTCCTATGCATATGAGAAAGAAAAGTTTTCATTAAATCTTCTAAAGGGTTAAATCTTGCATCAGCCATGTACCAGCTCCATGTATTCTGAGATTCAGCACAACTTTCCTTCCCTTACACAAATACACAGCATTTTTAATTTACCATTTTTTTACTCTTTTTGAAGTTCAATGCTGTCTCTCCTGCCTGAATCTCCATGAGCCACTGAGCCTAATGAAGACTGTATAAATGTGGAAAAACTATAATTGTCCTTCTCTGCCTGGCTTGTGTGCCCAAGCATTGCTGGAAGGTGGAGGGTGATATTGCAGTTTGCAGAGGTGCTCCTTGGCTCTCCCTGCAGACCAGCCAGACACAGCTGGAAGCTGCCAGGCCCAGCACATAGGATGGTGCATGTCCAAGCACACCCAGTGGCTCATTTTAGCTGACTAATGCTTTGACTCTGGGCTGTGTGAGGACTGTGGGCTCTGCCCTTGTATTCACTAGGAAAATAGCTGTGGTAGTTGAAATTGCTTCTCCCCCAGTGCCAAGTGCCATTTGGGAAAAGTGAGAAAGTCCAGTCCCCAGTGCAGTACAAGCCCACCCTTCTTTGCTGCAAGGGACCATGGTGCCAACACACAGTCCCACAGCTGCTTCTTTTATGGTTGGGCAAGACAGACGGACAAGATTTGCCAGCAGTCACCAACAGCCAAAAATATGCCTCCAGGCACACACAGCCAGGCTCTCTGAACCTCCCAGTGTGAACAGCACAGGCAACCCTTGTCCATGGCTGCTCCCCCATGCTGTTACACTAATGGAGACTTGCCTTTTGCCTTTGGGCAGATCTCCTTCAAAACTAGAGACCAGTTTCCAAGCTTACTCAGGAGACCAAAGGATGGACAAGGACTAAAATTGTCAGAAATTTCCCAAGTGCTAAAAAGCACATGGTGCTCCTTTTGTGGTGCCAAATTTCCAGCTGCACAGTACAAGTAAAGTGGCAACAAAGCAGCCTGTGAAAGCCATTGGTGCAGTATCCAAAAACTTCCAAGATGCTATTGATTGCACTTCTCTTTTGAACTTGCTATTTGGAACCAAACTCCATGTTTCTGGTGATCTGAAACTTGTTGCATTTGCAAGTGGATTCACCTTAGCCTTAGCCACAGAGCCCTGGTTTTCCTGGCACATGGCACACTGACTTTGTGTTTGATAGGATATTTTTAGCTTTTAAAGACCTGCTTACTACAGCTAGTGGAAGAGAACACGATTAACTTGTTATGAAATGAGCACTGAGTGGATCTGAGCATATCCAAGCATAGCTGTAGTCATCTCACAAAGGTTTTCAAGACACAAGTCTTCACAGCAACATTCTGCGCGTGTCGTCTTTATGGGATCAGAGAGCATTTCTTATTTATCTCCCTGTGCTTTCATTTTGCTGGACACCTCCTCCATGCCTTCTCATTTACTGACATGACTGCCAGCAGTGCAAAAAATTTATAATCTCATTTCTATAAATCTCAGTACACCATTAATCACAGAATCATGGAATGGTTTGGGTTGGAAGGGACCTGAAGGCTCATCTTGTTCCAGCCCCCCCTGCCATGGACAGGAACATCTTCCACTAAACCAGGTTTAGTGCACCTAGTTCAGAGCACCATCCAGCCTGGCTTAGAACATTGCCAGGTATGGGGCATCCACAGCTTCTCTGGACAACCTGTGCCAGTTCCAGATACTTGGTTTTTCTGCATGGCTGTAAGAAAGTAAAAAGAAAAGGAATGGAAACTTTTCCTTTTGATTACTAGGTAGCAGGCTACATTTCCTAAAAAGTACATATCGAAGCAAAAATTGGCAAGACTGGATTTCAGCTGCCTGTTTTAATCCCTGATTCTGTGAAGACTGGGAATGCTTAGAGTTTATGGCACCAGCTCTGGGTTTCACATGGCCCATCTCCAGTGTATGTTGGACCCAACTCCTCTGCACCAGATGAATTTGCTCTGGAGCTGTTATGCCCAAATATTGCCACAGTAGCTGACAATGAAGTAAGCAAGGACCAGACTGAATTATAGAAGTTTTTTATAATATTTGTTCTGTAGAGATGAACTGTAATGTGCTGCTTAGGGTAAGTATCACCACCTTGCTTTACACCTTTCCTTTTCTCCTCTGACACACTGACAATTTACAAACATTCAAAGACTTTTTGACTGGTTTTGAACATTTTAAATCTAAAACCGTTTAACTGTTTTGTACTCACCTGCAAGCGGGAACGGGTTGCGAGTTTTCTTTGGCTTGTAAGTAAAAAAATTGAGATTCCAGAAGAACTTTGGTGGAATGAGGCGATTAATGACTATATTTTCTGCCAGTATGGGAAGGAGCCCAGGGTTTGTTGTTCACCCCTGATTCTCTCCATGAGCAGCATGGAAGGGTCCATCGTGCGCCTGCCAGAGATCGTCTCCTTGAAGAACAAATACAAAGCCTACCTCTACTTGGATGAAGCTCACAGCATTGGAGCAGTGGGAGCAACGGGCCGAGGAGTCGTGGAGTACTTTGGGATGAGTCCCGATGACGTTGACGTGCTAATGGGAACGTTCACAAAGAGCTTCGGCGCAGCTGGAGGATACATAGCTGGCAAAAAGGTAGAAGGAAGTCATGAACAATTTCACATCAAGGGTGTGGGGACTGCTTTTGGATGGTGTGTGATATATTTCAGTATCTTTTTGAACAGACTGCTTAACACGAGCACTGTTCTAAAGTTAGCATCATTTTTGCCCGACTCCCAAATGCACATCAGACAGTCAGACTTTCTTATTTTTGTCTCATGTTCGTATTATGTAATTTGCTTGAGTTGGGTTATTCTGTGCCACCCTGATGATTGTTGTTTGTCTTGGAAATGTTTGGACGGGTTGTGGTTGGCTAATACACTTCCCTACATTAATTTGCATGCAGATTGCTCATTACTTTGTTTCACATTTGTAAACAGTGTGTGGAGCAATATTGAGAGATTAAAACCACAGTTTCATCCACTGATAATACAATTCCTAGAGTTGTGGATTGACATAGTTGCATTTTTTAGGAGAATGGAGAAAGAGGTTACTGGGGGCCTTTTGCAATAGTAAACTCCGTGTCCTCAGTTGCTCCATGTACATTAACAAAACAATCTCTGGCCAACAACAGATGTCAACAAAAAGTAGAGCTGAGCTTGCTTTAACTGGGGGTGTAGAAGAGAAAGCATAATCAGCACCATTGTGAAATGTCATTGGTTTTGTTGCTTGACAGGGAGATCAAATGGTTGCTGATTATTTTCTCTTTTCATACCCAGCTGAATGTACTTTTTAAGCAGTCTGCTGAATGAGTGGGAAGCCTGTTTAGACAGCCCATATGGTTGTTGTCAGGATAACATTAATAAGGGCAGCCCTACAGTAGAATAAAAGGGCTATAAGAAAGTATAAACTGTGCATTTCTTACTGTCTTTTTGGGGTTTGCCCCTGGAGGTCTTAAAACCAAGTAAGTCATAATATATCAAGAATCAATTTTCTTTGTTTCCTTGGCTTCCTGAATTCGTGTCTGTATGTTTGTTTCTTACCAAAGACAATGTGGGTAATGTAGCTAGAAAGTATAGAAAGATTAGACCTGTGAAAAGTAGTCCTATGTAATTTATACTCTAATCCTTGGAAGCCTTTTTAAGTGAAAACAGGTCACTCTTTTCATGCCTGTGTGTATCACTAAGCTTAGCCTCAGGCTTCTCAGCCTTGGAAGGCTGCTCACCCATTCACCCACTTACGTTCCTGTCTGCAGCCAAAAACTCACAGTGGCGCTGTTTATTCTGCATCAGCTGGAGCCCAGAAGCCTTCTTAGCTTTTTACCAAACCCTCAGGAATACAATTGCAAAATGGCCATGCACACAACCTGTGTAAGGTTAGGTAAATCTTTGTCCTCGCCACTGGAGTTACTGTGTGGACTCATACAGTGTTTTGGTAGTGTTTTGTGTTACTCTCACTGGATTGTATTTTCTGATGGTATTTTTTTATCGAAGTCGATCTTTAAGCCTGTCTCACTAGCATGCACTCAGCTTTTAGTGTGGTAACTGTTACTCTGGTATTTTGCCCTGGGACATATTCGTTGTTTTAACAATTATGATCTTAGTAAGATTTGAATTTCTGCTGCATGCCTGGATTCAGGAGAGTTACTGGTGTTTTAGACATGCCTACAGTGTATCAATGGTTTTTCTAAGAGGGCAGATTGTATTCTTAGTTAATTTGTTCTTAGGAAATGTTAAAGCAATTACACCAACTCTGACATGACTGTCCCTGCCATACTGATTGAAAGTTTTGATTGGAAATTTATGTGCTTATAGACAAAGATGCCAGTAAGGTTGCTTTTCCTGGGCTAGATCATATGGCAGAGGACCTTTACTGATGTCATATAGCCTTTGTTTCATTACCAGAGCGTTGTTTTAAGTGCAGCTGTTCACCGGTCTTGAAATTATTTTGGCTCCTTTATAATAAGCCTTAGCACAGAAGTAAACATTATTCTATTCCAGACTTTTATTTCAGCTGTAATTGCCCCGCTTATATGGTAAAGCATTTGCACCTGCCTGATATTTCTTCAGGCCATGTATTAGCAGTGGCAGCCAAGAATGCAATCCAGTAGCTGGTGAAACGTCCTCTTCCTTTTGCACATTCCCACTCCTGCAGTAGTTAAGAGGGAGATCTGCTGTTTGGCCAGCTCAAAGCTCATTCATGCTTTGTTTTGCTTGTGTAAGGGCCTTGTGGACTTTTTACGAACTCATTCTCACAGTGCTGTGTACGCCACATCCATGTGTCCCCCCGTAGCAGAGCAAATCATCAGGGCAATGAAATGTCTCATGGGACTGGACGGGACAACACAAGGTAAGCCAGCCTGCCTGCCTGCCTTCCTTCCTTCCTTCCTTCCTTCCTTCCTTCCTTCCTTCCTTCCTTCCTTCCTTCCTTCCTTCCTTCCATCCTCCCTCCCTCCCTCCCTCCCTCCCTCCCTCCCTCCCTCCCTCCCTCCCTCCCTCCCTCCCTCCCTCCTTTCAGCTGCTACCAGAGCATCTCTCTGGGTACAGGAACAAGCAAAACGTCATGCAGCAGCAAAGAAGTGTTGCGATGACAGTGCGAAAGAAATCCTCCTTATTGTAAAATTGATACCAAAATCACCATACTTCTAAGTGCTGTCAACCCTGGGGGTTTTTTCCATGCTCATCCACATGCAGCAGGGAGGGAAAGATTTTGGGGTTCTACCTGTGTAGTTGCCAGGCCGTCCTGCTTTGCAGCAACAAATAGAAATGCATGGATTTCCCTATTGTCTGACTTTGTAGTAGGGTTCATGAGGACATGCCTTCATTTATGGGCTAGCCACTGTCAGTTTAGCTTCTTTTTAAGTGTGGACCTTCAAAATGGCAAGCAACTCAAGCATGGTGCAGCATTGCAGAACAGGTATTGTATGTTAAATAATAGCATGAAAAAAAATGATTATTATAATTCCTGCCTCGCTCAGACATCAATTATGGTGTCCTGACCCTAGTTTTGTACTACATTTTGTCCCAAAAGAGTTGAGTACTTGGTGTCCTTATGAAAAATTAGGTGTATTTCTGTTGATCTTCGGAAGTTGCAAAGGCAGCTACTGTCCGGTCCTCTGTGTGACATGCTTTATCCTCTGTGTGACATGCTTTATCCTCTTTGTAATACAGTTTTCTATACAACAAGCCACAAAACAACTGTGACATACCTATCTGTTACTGTTTCAAAGCAATGCTGGTATGCGTGTGGTGTTCTAGGACTTAAATCTCAATATGGAGAAAAAGTGATTGAATTTGTGTAGGTTTTTTTTTTCAGGAATGCCTGAGAGTCATGATATTCTTTAATGTGCAGCTGTAATGAGGATACAGATTCTGGTCTGAATTGCAATCTCTTTTATACTGTTCCAGCAGTGCAATTCTCTCTTACTTTGTCTGAGACTAACAGAATTAATTCTGTATTTGTCCTCCCTGATAGATATGATTGGGATAAGGTGGGAATGGAAGAGATGAAGGGTAGGTGAGAGGAGGTAAGATACTGCCCCGCACTATCCTGTTGCAGTGCCCTAGAGGGCTGTTTCAAACCATAATACAAGGCTATTAAGGCAGAGATCGCAGTGCTTTGGTGAGGCCAGAATTTACAGACCCAGAGTGCAGAAGGAGGGATAGATAATCCAGTCCCAGCGCCAAATTCTGCTGAGTGCAAGGACAAAAAGGCAGCGAAACTCTGGTGCGATGCACAGACGGCCAGGAAGCTTTTGTCATTTTGGCGGAGAAGCCAGAGCATAAAGACCTGCTTCCAGCTTGAAATTTGGAAGGTGCCGGTTGCATGTGCTGATGCCTACGTATGTTGGGTGTAAGGGACCATCCCTGACATCCCTGTCGTGTCCCGGGGCCGGGCGGCGCTCCTGCCCCGGCGCTTGCCGTGAGAGGGCGGTCTGACACCGAGCCTGCCCGCGGCTCGCCGGCTCCGGCGCTCGCAGATGCCGCGTGTGAAACACGAAACACGCAGAGAGCATTTTCCAGCCCTTCAAAGCCTGTTAAAAAACGCTCTTCGGCTAGCGTGATCCTGCGTGCAGTTCAGCTGCAGGATAAGAGGAGAACTGGGTTCAAGATGGAGTCTTTTAAGATGTGCGTGTCTGTCTTAGGGCTAAGAGTTTGAAGCATTTTCTCTTCGACAGGCAGGGTTGTTTAATGACACAGTGTTTGGATTTCTGCACTAAATAAGAGCTTATTAAGTCTTCTGAAAATCTGTTATGAAATAAATTACTGCTCTTGTCAGTTTTTTTTAAAAAAAACTGTCTTATAATATGAAATTCAAATGAGTAGGAAAACAAATGAATAAATCATATATCACAACTTAGACCATTGCACAAAGGCTGGCAAGCTGGCTGTGATGTGTAAAAATGTTTCTTGTCCTTGTGAGCCAGACTCATTATTTTAGTCTTTTGAGTTTTCTTTCATGTGGGCCTCCCTTCATTAGGCTGTCTTGTGGACTACAAAAAAACCCCACAACCCAAAATGCAGGAAAAAAATGCTGTGCTGGACCACACTAGAATGTGTCGCTTTGGCATCAGAGAGAGGAAGGTGGTGGCTTAGAAAGGAGCAAGGAACAGAAAGGAGGAAGCACTGTCTCTCCTTAGATATTTTTGATTCTAAGGACAACTCTTGGCAGAGTTGTTGGGTCCACTGTCATAGAAGGTGGTGAATCCTGCGTATGAATGTGTTCTTGTGAGAGCATGAGCTGTGGAGCAGAGAAGCTTCAAGTAAACTGAAGTTGTTGCAGGGTAGTATCGACCATGTGTTCTCTGGAGGCCTCTCAGATCCATAGGAGGTTATTTTGCCATTAATTTCAAATGGTATTCTCTTCCCTCTTACAAAGGATTTGGGGAATCCTTCATAAGGAGATATCCCCCAATGGCTTGTCCTCCAGAGGTCATTTTTCTGGGAGAGTGAGCCTTGCAAAAATCACTGGGAATGTTTTAGACAATAATGGAATTAGAGTTTGCTGAAAGGTTCCGTGTGTATTGGAGGGTGCTTGTTGAAAACAGGGTGAAATAAGGGGACAACAAATGTGTTAACCCAGCATGTTCTTACATCTGAACTTTGTGACTCCTTGGTAGATTAACAGACGACTAAGAGAAGGAAGACTGATTTGGTCATTTAAGTTGCCGCTCAGAAAAACCCATATTTTTTAGTCTGCTTTATTTTCCCAGATATAAGACTGTTACAGTCCCTTGAATTTCTTGCTAGTTATTCTCCACTAATTTGTTAAGCAGCTCATTTAGAAAAGACTAGCACAGATGCAGTTATATGTAGGTCATGCCAGATACTGCTTGTGTGTCCTGATGTGTGTCCAGTTGATTATCTTCCATATTTTCTTCCTTTATTTTCAATTAGTAAGAATGTGGTTGTTTGGAAAAGGAATCAGGATATGCATTTCCCAGATAGGATCAGCATAGGGGAAGCATGGCTGCAGGATATGAACAGATGTTTATGGGCCCAGGGGGTACTGCTTCATCCTGAGGAATGAACAGGTTAGCACCTTCAGAGTAATTCTGTGAAATCTAAACTGTTCAGCTGGAAATTACCCACAGCCCGTGTTTGTTCCACGCTGAAAATCGTGAACATGTGGGTATGTCCCACATCAATATTTGTGATAGTTGTGAGACATTAATGTCACGATAATGTGGCTGGGAGGATACTGCAGAGCCCACAGCCAGCTATTACAGTTTCATTTATTTTGCCGTGTTTTCTGTGGTGACTCGAGAAAATGAGGGGCCAGAAATGCCAAATTAGGAGAAGGTAGTAGCTCCCTCAAAATTGATATACAGCATTGTTCCTGCCCGGGAAAGAGGAACAGGTTGAGGTCAATATTACCAGTATTTCTTGAGCAACTGTATGCAAAGGATCAGAAACTGACTACAAAAGATGAAAATGTAAAATCAAATTTTTAGTGGAGTAAAAGTCCTGTTTTTCTCTGTGCCATGTTTTACAGAACTCTGAAAATTGACGTCTTGTAGAACAAAACACATATGTTCTTAGTACCATGGCATCGTAGATACTTTCATAGTTCCTAGAATAGAGTTGTTCAAAAGTGTATGAACTTCTGGCAGCTGTATTTCCTCTAGTAATGTCATAAGGCAGCAAGTTCCACAGTTCAGCTCATGTAGTCTATTAAAAAGAAAAAAAAAAAAATCATTTTATCCCTCTTAAGCCTTTGTGGCCTTTTCATCTCAAATGTGTCTCTGCTCATTTATTAGGAAATATGGGAAGCAGAAGTTCCCATGGCATTTACTCTTTATAATTCATAATATAGATATTCTTTATGTGTTTTCCTCGTGGCTTTCTCATTACACCACTGGAGATACCTCAGGAAACTCGGCAGCTGCTTTAGTGGTTTTATCCCATGATGAGGCTGGAGTTGACTCAGAGTGTGTGGACCCCGCACAAATTTACAAGTACACTTACTTGCATGCAACACAGCCCCTCCAGCTGTGACCTCAGACCTTTTCTTCCTCCCTCCTTTCTGCATGAGGATACCAAAAGCATATTTTTACACTTAAATTTGATAGGTATAAAATAGAACCACTAGGCAGACAGAGTTAAGACTGCTGGGAAGTCCAAAGCAATTTTTTTGATGACTAATAATAGATTGTACTGGTGTAAAAAGCAAATTGCAGCATTTGAAAGGAAGCGTGTTTTTTTCTGTTTAATGCATGGCAAACAATAATTCACCAACAGCAGTGGGCATTTTTCATGTTTTTATGGGATGCTGTAACATTTAAAAGCTTGTCCTCTGGAATCTACTGGTAAAAGATATTTTGTTAAAAGATGATTCCTGAAGTTGTTTAGATTGTGTTTCTTTAAAATGAACATGTACTTTGCCATTTGTGCTGATTGGTTTATCTTTTTGCAACTACTAGTTTTCATTTGTGTTTTTAGCACACTCTCGAATTCTTGCACTTGAGTTCATTCAGATTGTGAGAAATGGCAGAATGCTGCTTTCTCTTTCGGTTTGGCATTAAAGAAATTTTTTTTAAAAGGTTCCCTTTTAAGTTATTTCCATCAGCCTCAGATTTTTTTGTATAACTGGAGGACCAGCTCCTTAAAATCATTTTCCATCATTTTCCTCTGCTATCTGTCCTCAGCAGCCTTTTCAAAACATTTGTTTTGCATTGTCAGGATCCTCTGTAAATTTAGAAGCCTTAGTTCCACATCACTATGACCTGACATAAACCAACACTGGTGCAAGGAAGTGCAGTCTTGCCCTCAGTTTCTCCTCCCCCTGCCTCTTCCCTTTCTTGTGCCCCTTCTCCCTACACCGGTGTGTGTGCAGCCCTGCAATGAACTGAATCAGAGCGCTGATGGAGGTGAAAAGTAACCAACCCTCCCACAAATGGTTAGCCTATACCCAAACTGGTTCCAATCTGCCATATGGCTCCATGAGCCCCACTGTCAGGACTTGAGCAGCTGGAGCCGAGAGGAACAATCCGTTTTGCAGCAAAATAAATCTGTGCCAGACTGGACTGGTCATGAAACTATCACTGCGAGCTTTAAATCTGCAAGTGACTTAGCAATGGACCCCTTGGATCTGCTCTAAACAGCTTGCAGAATCAGTCATGCTAAAGCCTGTCTTTTTCAAATGCTCATTTTGCTGCTTCATTCTGAGGGGATTGCTTCTCTTAGGTCCTTAGCAAGCAGAATGCTTGATCCCTGGCTTAATTTTAGGTTAATATTCTCAGTATGTGGTTACATTTCAAGCCCTTAAGCACATTTATTCCCTGTTTGCACAGCACTAGGGCTCCCAGTCAGGGCAACAGCAAAGACGTTAGTGATGATAATATGCTGCCACAAATATTATTTGTCTAAGCTGAAAGTCACAGATGTTCTC
The DNA here is from genome assembly GCF_029207755.1 of Chamaea fasciata. Classification (NCBI taxonomy): domain Eukaryota; kingdom Metazoa; phylum Chordata; class Aves; order Passeriformes; family Sylviidae; genus Chamaea; species Chamaea fasciata. Next base: position 5,745,840 of record NW_027094088.1, on the reverse strand, counting down.
CCAGCAGTGGATGATGAAACAGAGCTAAATTCTGACATCTCTGCTCAAAATGAGTGAGATATGCTGTTCTAGTGGAGACACCTGCCATGTGATCCACCTGCCACAGGACATCAAATGCATCCATGGAGGGTCAGCTGAGCTGAGGAAGCAGGGGCTTTGGACTGATAGTGTTTGCAGTGATTTGCAAGATCTCTGAGGATTCATCGAATACGACCTCATTTGCAGTCACTTTTTTCATATTCAAAGTTAAACCGCTCCTGTAGTCCTCTTGCAGACCCTGCCCATGGGATAGATGTTCCCTGTATCCTGAGATAAGCATCAGCTGCAGGCAGAGGAGGGATGTCAGACTCGGCTGTGACCTGTAGCCTGTCCCCCAGCGGTGAAATGCTTTCCCCAGGGACAGCAGCAGGCAGCTCCATGGCACAGCCCCCTTTCCCGGCTGTTTTTCCTGCCAGGAGGGAGTGAGGATCCCTCCTCTGCCGCAGATGCTGCTGGCGCTGCGGTGCCCGAGGAATGCAGCGCAGCTCTCAGCCCGCCGAGCACAAAGCAGGGAAAGCGCCGTTCCAGCGGCGTTGGGACCCCTGGCACCTCAGGAACACCTAATGGGATGCAGATGGAGTGCTCTGGCTGGCTTCCAGCGGCGGGACGGACGCGCTCTGTGATTAATCACCTGTGCTGGGAGGGAGCAGGGCTCAGCCAAGGCTGGCTGCTCTGTCCCTGCCTTGTGTATCTGAATATAGATAAGAGGCTGGGTAGGCACATCTGACTGACTCGAGAAATAAAGTCAGAATGACCGAATCTTTGTCGTTTTTCTCCCTTCTGCTTCAACTGAAGTTGCCATTTTTCTTCCCTTTATCTTCTCTGAAAAGTGTTTTGCAGCAGTTCACAGTTAAAAGAAGTCCTTAAGGGGTTGTTCAGCAGCTGAATTAAGTAGAAATTGCTAGATTTCTAGTTAACGTTAGATTGTAGAAGTAAACGTCTTCACTTCTCCCCAGTTCACAGCAAAGTTATTTTTTATGAAGATTGTTTTATCTGAGAACATATTTCCTTTAGACACCCCGGTTTTATAGCATTCTATTTGTGATTTAATGCACGTGGAGGTACATGTGTGTTACTCTTATAATGGAACCAGAGGAAAGAAATAAAAATCTGTCCATCTGCAATAGTTTAGTGGGAAAGAGCTATTGTTTTCCAGGTTTTTTTCAGCCTATGGAAGATTGCTTTTTCCTATCTAGTCGTTAGCAGAGGAAGGCAGGGAGTTGAATGCTCCATCCAAGGAACACTGACACTGGTATGTAAAAGCTCAATTGTGTAACTAATTATCCAGAAAGACCCTGTGAAACAACAGCTGGAGAGGATTAAAGCAGGTGGATTTGTGTCTGGAAGAGTCCACCGCATGCCAAAAACCAGTACGGTGTGGGATTATCCTTCCTGGCATGGGCTCAGAAAAAAGAGCTTTCTCCTTCACCTCCTACACCTGAGGTCTTGATATGAAAGGCTGCAGGTTGCTTATTCCTCTTTTCAATAGACTGAGTCACGACTTCCAAGGGCAGGAGCCTACAGGAAGAGTTCAAAGGTGGAGTGTTTGTGCAGGAATTGAAGGCAGGCAGCTTCTCTGCTTTTTGAGCATTTTGCGGCAGGCAAAAGCAGACATCTCCGGAAGAGGAAAACAAAGTTTCGTTTTAGAGAGCTGATAGTTTTGTCACCTCTTTTGCTGCCAGGATAAGGTCCACAGCTCATAAACAGCAAAGTTCTAGTGAAGTGTACAGAGCTGTGCCAGGTGAAGCCAGCCTAAGATCAGGCCCTTGGACATGTAGTCAGGTTGCCTTCCTGATATCAGGTGGCCTTAAAGTGTGTCACAAAGCCTCTGTCAAGTCTGTTGCTCCAAGTGGCTCTCTTAAAAAGCTTGTTCCTTAAAAGAAATTATTAGCAGGCTACTACATTTTATTATTTCTCTCTCTCTCTCTCTCTCTCTCTCTCTTGCCTTCTTTTTATGTTTTTTTTTTCCTTTAACTAAACCATATTAATTTTGAGCTATAAAGCTTTCTAAAAGCTTGCATAAATTAATGAGCTAAAGCCAGCAGTATGCAATGATGCGTGTCACATAAAAATACAAGCAGCATTTTTCCCAGAATTGCCAACACCTTAGAGCTTTGCAGTAAACCAAATATTTTTAAAGTGGTGCAACCAAATGAAAACTCTAAATTTGCCAGCAGAAGGTAGATTGCTGATGCAGTAAATCTGCTTTTCTTGCGCCATCCAGGCAATTAATCCTTTATTTCAGAAAAATCCCCATAAACCAGCTGTGTGTGTTCCCAGCAACGTGAAGATAACTTGTGAAATTTGGGAATTGTTTATCATTCACTTTTCTCTCTTTCTTTCCCTTCTTAATTCAATAAGAAGATATAGAACACTTAATAAAGTTGTTCTCAGCTTTAGCTGAATACTCTGGAGCATTTAATGTGCTTAGTTTTAAATAGAGAAGAGTTGGTTTTCCCTGTCCAGGCTGTTTTTTCCAAACATATGCTCTGTTGTGGTTCACATATTTCATGGAATATAACTCTCTGGATATGCTGCATGCTGTGCTTTAAGCTTTTTGCATAGACTGTAAATCCTCAAGGATTCTGCAAAGTAAGAATTTTGTAACACATATATTTACTGTCAAGGGACCTGATCCTCTAATTAGTCCCATACAGGTAAATTCTTACACTTACATAGATGCAGCGATATTCATTTAGCTCGAGGGTCTGCTCGGCAGATTTTCACTCCATAAATATTAAAGGATGCAAGACCCCAGCCTCGGGAATCAAAGAAAATGCTTTCTAAACATGGTGCTTTTAGTTAAACATCCCACAGTGAATTTGGACTAGGTCCTGATTCCAAACTGAATTCATCACCCTTAACCTGCAGCGTGGGGGGAAAATCAGGCCAATGAGACAAAAAATAAACGTTTTGCTCAGATCTGCCTCTTTATCTGACATTGGAAGGTCCCATAAAAGAATGAAAAAGAGTGTTGAAATACAGCTACAAATTTTAATGGTTTTATTGCTCTTATAGGGGCAGTATATAAGAAGTCTGTGTATATGATGTGTGTCTGTGGTCTTTGACCACAAAACTTAACATGAGAAAGGAAAGTGTTGACATTTGGTAAAGAAATAGGTTCCTCCCAGCCACCCACCCACAAATGCAGTGTGTGTAGCAATCGTCTCCTAATGCGCTTCTTTTCCCTCCAGATATATGTGAGTACTCTGATCTTTTATTTGGCTCTTTAATGCATCCCTGCAAATGAAATTAGTATTCTGGGACATCGCTAAAACATTCAAGTGGCTCTTTTGCATCAGCACTGGCTGGCTTGAAATGAGCTCCGTAGGGAGTCTTGAAAGGGGGGATCTCACACCACAAACTGGTTGAGGGTGTAGAATCAGGAAAGGAAGATTAGAAAAGGAAGAGGTGTTTGACTTTTGGGGGAGGTTGCCTGAACCTCCTCTTTCAGCTTTGAAGTTCCATTAGCTGGAGTCTAAATTTCCAGCACCAAAAATAAGTAGAGACAAAAACCATTCAACTCCAGGCCCTGCGCATATGGTTTGATAAATAGTGAACAGCACAGCCTGGAATCCTGCGTGGCTCACACTGTGTTTCCAGCTCTGTGGTAAACACATGAATAGAAAGGAGAAGGCAGCAAGTCTTAAACTGCACTCGCCAAGAACATCTGCATTTATGAAAAACTTTCCCTAATTGAAAATCTAGTAGTTTCAAATGCTTTCCAACTGAGAGTTTGGAAACTAGCTCAGGGGCTGCTAAGATAGCAAGAAACAGCAGTGGCTTGGAGCCCCCAGTTCAGGTTACTCCCCCACCCTCCTCCTCAGAACTTGGACATTGAGGAGGTGCTAATAACATCTTTACAATTTCTAACGAGGGAAAACGTCTCTCTTTAGACTTCAACCACATTATTCTGTAGTTTTTTAACTCCCTGTCCTTACCATCATCTCGCCTTCTCTCCTCCTCCTCCTTCTCAATACTTCCTCCTGTTTCTTTGAGATCTACTACACCAAAAATATTTTTGGAAATACCACAGACTATTGTTTTTGTTAGTGACTGGAAAGCTTTGTAGTAGGATGCTTGTGTGTTTCATTTGTTTTCCTTGCTCTGGCACAGCTGTTTTTGCTTTAGGAGCATTAGAGGGATGGTTAAACTATTTGTGGCCTTTTCTAACCCAGCAGATCTCTTCCACTGTGTGCTTTAAACTGAATGACTGAGACTGTAAGTAACAGGTTGTCTGAGTGGGCAATTTTGTGCATAAAGTTACAAATGCACTGTTTTTATGAGATCTTTTAATTTGTTCAAGCAAAACGCCGATCACTGTGAAGCAAGTCCCAGTTTCCCTATAAATTTCCCAGCCAGAGCACTGACAGAACCTTGACTCAGGAGCACACAGAACAAATGAAGCAGTAGATCTTGTTCAAACCTGCACATGTTCAGAAATATTAATGGAAAAGAGGTTCATGTAGGTGTGGTGATCCCCACTTCAGCCAAGAGGGAAAAGGAAGAAAAGCCAGAGCGGATGGTGGGGGCAGAATGTGGTCTGAGAACAAATCTGCCAAAGGTGGCGTGGAGCTGCTGCAAATGCCTGACCGGCCACTGTGGTTACACAGAGCAAGATGGGGAATTAGGAAACAGGCATCCAGTCAGAGAATGGTGACAGCACAAAGTGGTAAATGAAGAATGGAACGAATGAAACGTAAAGTAAAATGAAAACGTAAACGGAGAGTGAAAACATAACACATCTGTGCAAAGGCAAAGGGAAAAGCAAAGGGAAAAGAGGAAATGAGTTGCACTGAAGGTTTCAGTGTTCATGTCTGGTGACATAATGTAAGTGATATTGAAAGTATGGGCTGATGAGCAGCAGGAAAATGAAAGTTAAGAGTGTAACTGTGTCCTGCTGAATCCCGGCCTTACCACACATTCTCACCACCTCTGCTGGGCAGACACAAGCTGCTGAACAGCGATTAGGTTGAGAGACTCGATCTGCTTAACCGTGGCTTGGCAGTTTTGTTTCTGGCGAGGTCAGGCACAAGACAGACCTGGCTGGATTTGGCTGTGTGAACTTGGGCTGGCACTGGGCAGGCGTGTGGGTGTGGAGGAGGTGGCACCATCCCTGTCAGCACCTCACAGCAGTGGAAAAGCAGCACATAGGTCAGCTCACTGATCTGATATAATGCAGGTGGAGTGGTGAAAGGATGTGTTACATCTCCTGCTACAGTAATGTAGAGCGTGTTTCTTGCCTTTTTATGCAGTGGGTTGGGAAGCAATTGCACTTGTCAGAAACCGCCTCCTTTGTGGCACTGCAAAAGAAATGGCTGAAATGTCTTTTCAAAGACATTTTTCTCTGTTTTGTTTTGTTCTGTTTTGTTTTGTTTTTTGGGGGGATTTTTTTGGTTTTTTTTGTCTTTTTCCTTCATTAAAAGTAATTGTTTTCAACTCTCCTGTCAGTTTTGCTGGGGGTCCCATCTGTGGATCTATGACTAAATGAGGCCAGGAACAATGCAGAGATAATAGTCAGTTACGTTGAGAAAGAGCATACTCGATTTACATGTCCTGTCTGCACTACTTCTCTGTAGGTGTGTGTCACCTGGGAGGTTTTATTTAGCACAACAAAGTCCAGGGAATTGTCCACATGTCTATCCACAGACAGGGACTGTTTCTGCCCACGGGAAGGCACCTCACAAGTACAGGAGTATCAGCCATCTATCCTACAATGCCATAATAATCAGTGTAGTTGCATTGAGCTCATTCCATGTTTTTTTCTCAATCAAATGGCAACATTTAGGTTTCAGCCAAACTGTTACCCCCCCCCAGCCCTGATTCTTGACTGTTTCTAGACTCCAGTTGTGAGTCTTTGCACTGACTGTTCTCCCGACTGGCTCGTTTCAGGGCTCCAAAGAGTGCGACAGCTGGAGAAAAACACAAGGTACTTCAGACGAAAACTGCACGAAATGGGCTTCATCATTTATGGCAATGATGATTCTCCTGTCGTTCCCTTGCTCCTTTATATGCCTGGTAAGATAGGGTAAGTACTGAAAAAAACTTGCTGCCAAAACAAGCACTGTTCAAGTTTGCGGGTTGTTTGGTGCACACTGCAGAAGATGATGTCCTCTGTGGTAGGTGCTTCTCAGGAGAAACATACATTGTTATTTGAATTCATCATTTAGTTCTGTTTTCTTTTAGATTTTTCCCCTAGGTGTAATTTGGAGATGTTCCAGATGTCAGAATTTTGAAATTTTTCTCCTTTCCTTTTTTAACACGGTCGGGAATAACACTTTTGATAACATTTTGAATTTGAATGTCTTGGTTTTGAATTTGTAATTATTAAAGGAGACACATTGCCTCTGATGTATGAACTGGTTTAGATGGATGATTTTTTTTTTTCCCCCATCTGATCTTTGAATGCTTTTCACATGTTTTACCATTCAGTTCCTCTCAAGCAGCACTTGTGCACTGCCTTGGAAGCACAGATCAGGAGTCAGTAGTAGCATAATGTAAGTGTTGAGCTGTAGGGAATATTTGCAGGTAGCCTAATTAGGGTGGCTGTGGGCCCTAGATCTCGTACATGCCACACAAGCCTTCCTAAGTGACAGGGCAATTGTGAGACCAAATAAACCATCACACAGATTGGTTTGTTCTTATTGATGTTCAGGAACCAAGCATTCATACCTTCCACGAGCCCAACTTCTTCCATCCTTTGGGGCTGTGAATGCCCACATGGTTTGATTTGCACTCAGAGATTTTAATTGACATAAATCAATCATGTCTACCCTGCAGAGCCCTCTCTGCCATCACATTTGTAGCATTTGACACCCACTTGGCTTCATGAGCCTTTAAGCTGCAAAGAATCTCAGTCCTGCTGGTAAAGTTCTGGTTTTTATGGAAATCAGTGGGAATATCCAATCAATTGAAAACAGGATTTTACCTATTGTTGCATTAAATGTGAGTGTTTTCTGTCTGTGTTCAGTTTATTGGGGATAATGTATTTCTGCTTTTTCTCCTTCTACTTTTTCTCTCCTTAGGGCTTTTGCAAGACGCATGTTAGAGAAAAACATCGGGGTGGTCGTGGTTGGGTTTCCAGCTACTCCTATCACAGAATCCAGGGCTCGGTTTTGCGTGTCAGCTGCACATACACGGGAGATGTTAGACACGGTAAGAGCAGCAGATGTCCTGCCCAAATTAACTTCAGGTGCAAAGGAGGCCAGGAGAAGCTGTGCCTCCGTTGCTTTGAATCTCAATAATTCATTTTTACATTTGTTTTTCTGGCCTCGTCACTTGATCTTTAAAGGCATTTGAGGCTTACACGTTTTATTTTCTAAAATAAATTATGGGGCATTTAACTTCTTATGTTCTTCTATTTCTAATAGTGACCAAACCTGTCATCACTAATAAAAACCTACATGAAGAGCACAGCAAGACAAAAGTTAAATGCTACATTAAAACTATCAGAGTAGGAAACCTGAAACTATATGGAAATAGCTGAAAATCAAGTTTTTCTTACCCATATTTCCATTCCATATTTCCATGTGTTTCTTGAATTGCAGAAGTATATGGGACAGCCTTGGGGGTACAGGTGGAAATTGCAAACAGTATTTGGAACTGTTTGAACCTAATCAAGTTTAATTGGTGCTGTCTGGCCAGTCTCAGTTCTGTATCTTTCTCTGATATCAGAAATACCATTAAGAGTATGTTGAGACTTCCATCATAAACCTCCATTCCAACACAGAAATGTGTTTAAAATAAACTCTTTGAAATTTTCCATTTCCTTTTTTTGCCGAAGGTGTTTTTGGCCTGGCTTGAGATACGTTCTTTCATTCTCAGACTAAGCCAACTTAGAGGCATGAAACAAAGAGGCTTAACAATAAATTTCAGGCTTTGCTTTTCCTCTCTTCGCATGAGTGTTGATGGTCAAAAGGAAAAATCCTTGAACATGGAAAGGCATTTGAGTTAAATGTACCACTGGTTCATGCAAACAAGCTCTTGGGCCTGCAGAGAGCTCTTGACTCTCCTTCTGCACCCTGAGATGTACATGGATGGGGAGGCTGGAGCCCTGCCCTGCTGACCAGCTTCCATACCAGTGTAGATAGCTTTAAAACAACATGGAAAACCTGCCTTGCATGTGTGCAGTGTAAAATTCCTGCAGCTTTTGAAGGTGCAGTAGCTATTAACAAGGTACAGTACCATCAAGGTGGTATTTCATAGGCACAGCTACATTCTTGTGTTGGTCCTTACCAGCTTTTGCTGTTGAATTGTGAGGATTTTGGCTGATGTAACTGGCAACAGGCAACAAGGTTGATCATCTCTTGAGGTTGCTGCTTTGATTTTCTTCCTTTCCCCTCACCCCCAAATGTCAAGCCCACTTGACATTTTTGGGCCATTTTTGGGCCATCACTGTGCATTCACTCCCTGCTCCCTGCACCTCGCTGCTTCCAGGGAAAGTCTGACACTCCCCAGTCATCTCTGAAGGTGCTTTTGCCACAGTGCTCGTGGCACTCATGCAGCTTGGGGGAATGGAAATGCCCCTAATTACTTTCAGGAAGAAAGCTTTTAGGAGAAAATACTTTGTGACTGTGCCTAAACCCAGGGTAACAACAGGTAACAGGCACAATTAAAATGTTTCCCTTTGGCAAAATTTGGTTTGTATCTCAGCCTGGAACTAAAGAGGAAAGATCCATGAAAGGGCAAGCTCCCAAGAATAACTTCCTTAATGACCTGGAAGCTATCTTTCTGCATAAACCATTACTAAATTACTTCTTTTTTGTTCTAAATTACTTCTATTTGTTCATGAGCTTGGTCTAGTGGCTTTACAGAAACAGGCTCAAAATCAAAATTGCCGTTTCCTTCTTTCATGCCAAAAATTTGGCTGCTCTTGAACAGGGGTCAGGTGCTGCCAAACACTGAGCTGCTTCCCTATGGTACAGAGTTCCTTGGCTACTTTTTGAATCCACTGAGAGCTGGGGAAACAGCCCAGCAAATTGCATTGCAGCACTAATGAACAAAAATTATTTGTCCCTGTGATATATAAAATAATGGCATTCACTGAGATGATCTTAAACTCTTCAGACTATTTATGCTGACTCTGCTCAGCACTGTAAGCTGAGTACTACTTAAGAAAATGCATTGGCAACTCCAGTCTTCGGGGAGCTATGGAGGAATGCTGAAGTATAGCCTCACACGTTTCTTTTGCACAAGCAAAGATAACTTTTTATCTTGGTTGTTACCTCTCTGTGCTTTTGGAAAAAAGTAATCTTTTTTACCTGTGCTCAATTAATGTACTTACTAATGAACTATAACCTCCTGAAGGAGTAAGTTCCTTTCTCATAGATGCTTCTGTACATCTTCAGCTGCACTGATGTTCACTGTTATAGAATGAAAGCAAAGTTTTCCCATTTGTCCTTTAAACTTTCTTTAATTGATTTTTTTAAATAATCTTCTTGTTCTGCAGTAAAGTAGAAGTTACTAGAACTTCATTTCTTTTCCAGTAGAATTGACAAAGTATCATGGTCTTACAGGTTTTGAATGCTCTGGATGAATTGGGTGACTTTCTACATCTGAAATATTCCCGATATTCCAAGTCAGCTCATCCTGAACTGTATGAAGAATCTAGGCTTGAACTTGAAGATTAAGTTTTCCACCCATGAAGAGAACATTATGATGCTATGAAAGGGCGGAAAACCTGAAAACTAAACTATACAAGTGCATTTCTTCCCTTCTAAGGACAATTTTTATTTCTCAGTTAATTGAAAGGAGGGGAAGCTCGGGTGTTGCATCATGTTGTATCAGATTTCTGTGTTCAAGAGACTGAAATATTGATACAGATTTGCCTCCCCAGGAGATCTGTCCTTCTTAAGGTATTTTTGATGCAGAACGAATGCATCCATTGATCCAGTTGCTAACGTACAGCTTTTGATATGGCCCTTTTTTATGAAGAGTCTTCAGATAGTCTTAATTGTGACTGAAATAATAAAGTTTAAAAAAAGATAATAGATTCCAGTGTAATATAGCTGAGCTTCATCAGTGAGACTGACTTTGATCTGTTAAAGAGCATAAATCGAGACACCGGTGTGGACTGCTACAAAGGAATGATCAGAAAGTGACCTCTTTAACTAAGTTGCACTATCATGCATTTCTCCAAGGACAGAAGGTGTTAGAAAAAGGCTGATGCTGAGAACAGGAAAAGTAGCCTGATGAGATCGTGTGTTTCTGACAGCAGGTTATGGGAAAGGGAAAATTCCTCCTCTCCACAGACCTTTTCTCGGTCACCTAAAGGCACTCTAAACTTTGAATTGTACAAAAATTTGGGCTTAGACATAAACAGAAATGCTCTTCTGCCAACTCATTTGACCTACAACCTCATACATCTTATCACTAAGTTCTTCAGCAGGCTTGCTCCCTTTTTGTGGAGCAGTAGTAAATAATTTTAATAAACATTTAACTTTCCCGTAAAAACCTTGATCAAAACAGTCAGATACTTGCAGTTCACAAACTGCAGATGACATTTATGGGCCCATTCCTAAGTTTCTTGAACTACTTACGGGCCTCATAAATTCACTAACAAGTACATAATGCTGAAGCTGTTACTTATGCAGAATGTGAAGTTCAAGATGCCATAAGTAGTTCTGCCACCTGTTAAATAGAAAACGCCACCATTTCTATACATGCTACAGTCATCCATGAAATAACATTTCTTGAAATATTCTTGTCTGTTTTGTGCATGTCAGGTGTTGTTCTGTCCAGGGGATTTTGTGAGTTGTTTGTTTTTCAAATAATTCTTGTATCTCCTAAAGAGGAAGATGCCCTTGTCCCCTTGTCCACTGACCGAGTGACAAATGCTCAGAGCTACCTGAAGGAATTGTTCCAGCCAGCAGTTTCCCTGCAATGCCAGCAGCCACAAGCATCAGGGTTGTGTGGGCTGAGTTGCTGGAAGGAGATTGGAGCATTTTTTCCTTTTTTTCCTTTTTTTTTTTTTCCAGTGTTGAAAAGCAGTTCTGCAGCTTTAAGAATGAACTCCAAACAATTCCACGCTCTCAAATGTCATTGTAAACACATCAGAGGAGAGATGTTTAGCTTTCTGTTGCACAGATGTACCACACTTTCATGTTCTCTTGAAAGCTGTGGTGTAAACTTAACCCACAGCTGCAATATTAGATTTAAGAACAGAACAATTAAATTGTGGAGTACCAATTACACTATATTACTCCATGCTTGTTAAAGCAGCTTTCAGGATATAACAAGGCTGACTGATTATGAGGGCCCGTTTTTTGTTGGATTTTTGTTGTTGTTGTTGTTGTGCAAGTTAATAAAAATCCAGTGGTGCTATAACTTTAAGAATTGATTACAACACATTCCGTAATATCAAATGTCTGCTTTAGGAAATGCTTATCAGGGGCTGGGGGAGGACTAAGTGGTGTGTCATGTGATTCCTCACTGTGGTAGAAGGACTTGAAAAGCACTGCAGAGGTTCAGGGGAGCTGTGTTTGTGGATAAGAGCAAACTCACTGTATAAATATTTAAATACTCGAGCACGGGAGGAGGAGAAATTAGGAAACATGAACTTCATCTTGGAGCAACCTGGCAGTTTGTGGTGCACAGCTTTGTTCCGTGCAGCGTGAGTGCACTCACTGTGAAAGGAGATGGGTTGAGAAATTCCTGCAACCTGTTCCTTGAGGAAAAGTACTGGATTTGATATATTGCTTTTTGATCTCTATTGCTGAACATCTGCGGCCAGATCCTCAGTTGACTTCTGACCTTCCATCTTGGGGTATACAGCCATAGTTTATATTTCAGCAAACATTATTACACGTGCTGTTGCAGGCAACACGCTATTTCTCTCAAAGAGAGGCCTGAGACTGATTAAACTACAGAGTGATCACTTTCTGTACCCCAATAGGGGAATGTTTTCAGTCTAAAGCTGAATTCTTCCTGCCCTCAGAACATTACTCTCACTCATATTAAGGAGACAGGACAGCTATTTTTTCGAGACTGTCAGTTGATTTATTATGTGCTCTCTTCTGATTTCTTCCATCCCTTACACACTAGAGAAAGTACAGACTGACTGCCCCTGGGCTTGAGGAACAGTTAGGGAGAAATCTCTGCTCCACTCGAGTAATAATAAAACTCCCAGGGAACTTCAGTCTTTTAGATTTTCCCTATGAGGTTTATTATAGTCTGGCACTTACTTTTCTAACAGTGTGGAGTTTTTCCTGGTTGACTTCAATTTTAATAGATTTAGAGTTGATCAGCGTTTGAAGGTTCTATTTTCGCTCATGTCTGAAAAAATCTGATGGAATACCCATCAGGGAATTTGCACCTCTAGCACAGGATCATGTATTTCCTAGAATGTGCTGTCTCTTCAGACACACATGTTCTTGGAAAACATAGTTCTCTGTAGTTGCTTTAGACGATAATGCCTTCTATAAATTAAAAGAGCTAGAAGAGCTCTTTTAATTAGAAGAGTTGCCTTCCATAAATTAAAAAAAAATGCTCAAGTTGTCATATTTTAATCCAGTGGAAACGTAAGTAAAACTGCACTAACTTTTTGTGGGCAAGCTGCATCCTGTTGTCTTACGTAAAATCTTGACTGACCTTTATGATATGGGAAAAGTCTACAGTTTCTGTTTGACAGAGAAACTAAATTGTTTGCCCTTTCCTGCACCTTTATCCATCCTCATCTCTTAGAAAGTCTTTTCTCCTGAGCTTACCAAACTTGTTGAGGTAGATCCCCCCTCCACTTCTTTTTCTGTTGTTATTTCTGTTCTGCTGTTTTCTGTTGGGGGAAAGCACACAGGCAGCTGCAGTGGAGCTGAGTGCAACAGTTGGGTATTCTGGGCATTGCCTCACTGCCTGCTTTTCCTGGTGTTCCCATCAGCTCTTGCAGACTTCAATCTTTCCTTTTCAAGTAAAAAGTTTCCTGCGGATAGTACTAAATTTTTGTGCTGAACCGAACCTGAACTGCCCAAGCTGTGGAACCAAGAATGGGCTTGTTCTGTCATTTATGCAAGCGTAGATCAGGTCAGGTCTTGCTTTTAAGTCAATACTGTTGGTTTGGAACTAGTACAGTTTTGAAAGGGACCTGTCAGTTCCTCTGAGGTGAGCTGCCTGCATTTGTTTCAGAGGGGTTTGAACACTGGTGTCTCTGGACTGTTTCACAGCCACTGCTCTTCACAGGGGACCAAGATGTGGAGTGGATCTATTTAAGGTAGGATTTCAGCTGGGTTTTGTTTTATTTTTTTTTTTCCAAAATGTGTTTGGTTGAAAGTGTGTTGCATATTTCCCTGTCCTGCCGAGACAGGGAATAAAGCAGTGTTGTAAGAAAAGCAGTCCGTACTAAAGGTGTTTATGTACTTTCTAGCCTGCTTCGAAATCCAATAGAGATTCTCTAATGTATGTTCTGCTTTTTATTTGTGCATGAAGTTTAATTGTTCTTCAATTTAAAACACAGATCAGGACCAAATTTTAAAGAAAACCACACCACCAGCTGAGAAATGGCAGATGCCATGCCATTATTGGCAGCTGAACATTCAAGCCTCCAAATGCCTTCACAAACAGCATCTAGGTGTTTCCCTCATTTACTCCCACATCCAGGGTGGTTTGTGCTCCCTGCAGATCAGTCCACAAGGTAATGAGAACTCACTTTACCCATCTGGGAGGCAGAACTTCAGGCTTGTCAAGATGGTCCCAAAACCACCATCCACCGGACCACACGAAATAAGTTCAGCACCATGGGAACAGGAGTGCAGGCTCTGAGTCAGGCTGGTTGCTCAGCACTTACTGAAGAGGGGAGTGTGTTTCCACATATGAGGCATGTCACTGACAAGTGGCATAAGGAAGCAAAGATAAATCTGTTTATGTCACGTGCTAACCAAATGAAAAGTGTAAGTGTAGTGCTTACACAGCATCTGGAGAGATGTGGTAGACCTGGAGACTTGGACAAGATCCGGTTGTGTACAGAGACCTTTTGTGCAAGCATTACGGGAGCTGTTGAATCTTTTTAACCAGCTAGGTGGAAGGGTGGAGAACATGCTCTTTAGTATCAAAATAGTGACTTTGAAGGAGGCAAAAAGAGACATCCCACCACCTGCATTGCTCCGGTTTGTTTATGAAGAGAAGGAAGGGTAGATAGGCTGCCACAGCAGGTGACCCTGATACTTGGTTCTCTATTCACAGAACCTTTTTGGAGAGTCACTTCTGCCAAATGCTGTGCTAAGGCCCAAAACTGTTAATTGTTATCAATCTACCCGAATTCCCACAGCTTGGGCTGCAGGGCTGGCCAGGGTTGCTTGAGCCACCAGCTGTAGCAAGCTGTGCTGATGCTGGAATTTACTTGGAGAGTGTTTTAGTGACAAGAGTGCACAGAATCATTGATGGTTGGGATGTCCTCATTGGGCACCACTGCTGGGACTGCCTGTGTTGAGGTGACAACTGCCTGTGCTGCTCTGCCAGGCATACCTGTTGTTGCTCCGGGACAGGCATGACAGTCTGTCCTCATCTTTGCAGATGTGGAACTTGGGCTGTAGGTCACTTCAGCAGATGAGCTTCTTTCTGGCAATTCAGCTGAACCAGAAGATTTAGCCAGGAAGCAGGACTCTGTAGGAAGTCTAGAAGATCAGTTGTCACAAGTGCTTGTATAACAGAGAAAGGCTGATGCGTGTGATGGGGCAATGGTGCTTTGCTTTTACTTCCATTGAAATTGTCTGAAGGAATTTGCTATGGATGTAAGCTGACTCTGCTATCCTGTGGACCAGAGTATTTGTATCTTCCAGTTCCTGGAGCGCAGAACTGCTCTCTCATGCCATGATGTGCCATCGAGCTTGTTGCCCTGATCTTTGGTGTGTCTGTCTCCCCAGACAGACTGAGAGCACAGCCTGCTGAGCCTGTGGGGTTCTGACATGACCCCTCGTGGTCCGTGACACAGCAGTGAGTAAATGTTCCTTGGCTCAGGCTGGCTTTGGTGTGCCGAGATAGCCTCGTCTGAAGTGGGTTCCTCATCTGTTCACCTCTCAAGCAGCTGTTCTGGAGTTCATGGAAGTGATGAAATCAGTGGGGACATTTCAAAGCACAGCTTCTCCTGAGTGTTTCCTGGAGCCTGCTCTGACACAAGGATTGTGTCCTCTCGTGTCCTGCTCTTGCCTTGTTGTTACCACACAAACCTCGTGATGTTGGCTCCCTGCTCTGTGCAGAAACTGTTCCATGCATTGCTGGGGTTCCTACTTTCATGTGGGAGCTGCTTTTCCAGCAACCCTCACACCAAGGACACAGCTACTCTCAGCTAGAGTGGCCAGAAGAGGCATGATATTTTTTATAGTTCCAGGACCATCTATTTACACTTTTGGCATTTCCTGATGTGCTGAACATCCTGATACAAACTCTCTGACTCCCACTGCACACTCCAATATTTTAAAACCTGCTCAGTGAACCACTGTAACCTAAGCATTAGAGCTCTGAACTGGATACAAGAGAACCAGTTCTGATCTGTCTCTGTTCGGCTAAGCAGTTGCAGATGAGACACATTAGTGTTCCTTGCCTCATTTCTATCCCTCTGTAGAACTCTGATAGCAATCCTAATTAGTTTGTAAAACAATAAGTTGAACTGATGAAAAGAACTACAAGAGCGAAGTGTTGCTATTATCTGAGTGATCTTTTAATTTCCACATTTTAATTTCCACATCTCCATTAATCCTGTAAAAGTCATGAGTACTCTGTTTACCAGACCTAGTGTATGAAACAGTACAATGATGAAGACTAATTATAAATCACAGAAAAAAAAATTCTGGTAAACAGATTCCTGTAACATTTCCATTCTGTGCAGGCTTTGTCAGTGTCATACGACAATGATGCCAGTTGGATTAGAAAGCTTTCTAAAATGTGAATCTGTCTTTTCAAAGATTTGTAGCCAAGCCTTTCCAGTTTGTTAAAATGTAATTAGTGTCTGCTTCTTAATATAATGTTCATTGATTTTTAAAGTACACACACTTTAAAGCTAGAAATAAATAAATAAAAAGAGAGATAATTCAAACCAGAGTGGAACAGCTCGGACAGTTTTACTCCTTTGCCAGGATCCCAAAGCTGTTGTGTTCAAACAATACCACAGTTTGAGTGGAAATGTGAAGATTAAGTCCAAACCCTGCATGTCAGCTTTTTTTCTTTTTTTTTTTTTTTTTCTTTTTTTTTTTTTTTTTTTTTTGCAAATGACTATCCAGGATTTCAATAAAATGTCCAACCACAACAAGATTATGTTGCAGGGATTTTTATTGCCTAACAGCTTGTGATAGTCTCCTGTTTCTCTAATATGTATTATAAACCTATGCTCCTAGCAAGGATCCATGGAATGTTGGTACCTAATTCAGTTAGGCTCTTCTGAAGAATAATTTGAAAGGAACAAAAGAGGGGAAAGTTCACAGAGTGATGGATGGTTGCAGAATCTCCCAGCTGCACATCAGGGTGGTGTGGCACAAGATGGAAAGTACATGAATATGGAACGTAATTCGGCCACACTTATGGACAAAATGATGCCAGTGCCAAGAAGACAAGTGGATGTAACTTGAAATTCAGACAGGAATTCAAAGATGTGACTGAGGAATACCCTGAGGAGAGAGCAGAAGCAACACTAGCACACATCTCCTCAATAAGAAGGTGGCCTTGAGACTAAAAAGATGGAAAGGGATATCCATGGGACAACTCTAGCCACAGGCAGGAGAGAGGATGATATTAGCTGGTGTGGGAGAGAAGCTGAGCATGAAGATGAGCAACAAATTTATTCAATTGGAGAAGGAAGACAATTCAGAGGCAAAGAAGAAAGGAAGGGAAACTACCCCCCAAAGACCAAATGACAAGACAGTGGAGGCAGCCAGGATTGAGACTCCACAGGAGAGAATGAAGGGGAAAATAAAAGACAGATCTTCTTAAAGAGGGAGAGGAGATCCCACCACACCAGTGGTGTCCATGGACAGCAGACAGGTTCCTTGGTGGTTTGGAACATGGGAGGAACAATGTGGAGCCGTAAAAGCAGAGAGATGCCTTGTTCTTCCATGAGTAGGAATGTTAGATGTGAACCAAGGGCAAAGAAAGTGAGGAAAAGTGGTGGAATTGAGGATTGTCTTCTATTCAGGACAAGTGATACTGTGGAAACAGGTGAAGAACAACCCCAACAGAGAGAGGACAGTGCTTTAAGTTACGGATGCTCTGGGTTTGTTTGGTTGGGTTTGTTTGGGTTTTTTTTCCACACAACTCTTCCAGTCCCAATGGGGAATGATAAGCTAATAAAAAAAAAGTTATATTTCCTCAGAACTAGCCCTGTGAAGGAAGCTGCTGAGAGGAAAGCAGCTAAAAGGGATTCCTCTGAGCGCAGGCTCCGTTTGGCTACTTGTGATACTTGCCTTCCAGGACTGAAAATTGCGGTGAGTAAAGCCAGCTTTCAAGTGTGAAATAGTGAGGAAAAGGGCACAAGAGCCCCGTCTGATTTTCATGCATGGTTTTAGCAGATGGGTAAAGGAATATTTTGGTGGTGAATATAGGGACAATGGACCACAAGAGAAGAGAGGAATACTGGCAACGAAGTATTCATTCTGTGCTGGTCCCAATACATGAAGATGGGGGTTTTTTTCTAAAGGTTTTGGAACTGCCATTCACTTTATAATTGCAGATTTGCTGTGTCATGCCACTGATGGTGAGCACAGAAGGAGTTCAGCTGTGTGATAACATCTAAGCTTTGTGTACAATCTAAGTGTTCTGGTCTCTATCTGTTCTTTAAAAATTAAGAGGCCACCTAAGTATTGAAACAGTCATGCCAGACAGTACTGGCAGGAGATGTAGTCAGTGAAAACACTTTACCAAGTGGTAAAAAAGAAAGTACAAAAGGGCAAAGGGGAATCATTGAGTTCAAAATTTCCCAGTTGCTTTAGAAACTCTTTGTAACAATCTCCTGGCCTGAGTCTTGTCGAGTCATCCCACCAGGCTGCAGACATGGCTTGGCTTAAGCCATTTCAATAATGAATCTCCATTACCTTGGCTTGCTTTGACTTAACCAAGCTACAGATAAAAGCACCTCAGTAGGCAGACAGAAGATCGTGAATTGCTTCAAAGTTTAGGTGACGGTAACTTCCAAAACAGGGATGGTGCTGATGACCACGAGGGAGCAGCAACTGCTTTCTTTGATACTTCTGAAGCCAGCAGGAATATTTGTCCGTGGAGTTGCCCATGGATGCAGCACACTGAGTTTGTTTCTCATCTACCCAAGATTAAATCACCAGCAGCCAAAACAACAGTCACTGAAGAGTGGAGAGCTCAGAAGTTTTGCATGTGGAGTCAGGGTCTTCTCTAAGTCAAATTTTATCTTCATGATCATCCTAAGGATTTGAATCTCAGTGATGTCACTGGGGGGAGTTCTGGGGAAGAAGAGTGGGCAGGGAAAATCTTCTTGACCTCACAACTTGCATACTCCTCTCAGTCTGCCATAAGAAGTAAGCTCAGATCTTGTAGGCACAGGACAAGTAGCAAGGAAAAGCAGTGCTGGGGCAAGAGAGCACCAAGTGGGAGCTCTGAAACGTCAACCTGAGAGAAATGGTGCAAATGAAATGAAAGCAAATCGTAATGGGTCTGCTAGCCATAAAAAGAGAAGCAAAAAATTGAGTCATGATTAATGAAGTTTACTGGTCATTGCAGCAACAAAATACAATCAGAGGTTTGACTGTGAATGTGCCCTGAGGAGCCCAGCATGGTGGCAGAGGTGTGATGAAACAGAGCCTACAGCACTGAGATGTACACAGCAAATGGGTGAGAAACCAGGAAAAATAAAAGGCAATTTTAGGAAGACTTAAAATAATTGAGGAGAGGGGAGGTATCCTGGATCCAAACACCCTAAAACTCATTGACACAGGGGAACTGAAGACCTAGAGGAGCAATGAAGAGCTTGCTTAGGCAACACACAATGGAAATTTGGCCATGGAAGAGAAGTTGTAGGGTGGGTCACAATCAGTCAGCAAAGGATTAGATAACACACTCAGGGGAACAAGGCAGGGATAAAGTGATGCTAGGTGTGCAGGGCTGGATTTGGGGTCCCACAAGGCCCTGTCCAGCTTAATCATCTACGATTCCATGGAGACAGCAATGAAAGACCTGCATTGTCTCCCTGAGAACTAATTTCGCTAGGTATGGGCTTAGGTCACGTATTACAAATAAGTCTCTTTTATGTAGGATTCTAGTTTGGAGTTTGCAGTGATTGATGGGTTCATTAAAACGTCATCACTGCAAGGGACAAGAATTTTCTGTTTAAAAATAAATAAATGACGACAGAAACAGCAAAAGAGCCTTCTGCTTTTTTTTCCTGATCCTCCCTGCAGCTTAACATGCTTCAGGAGACCACTTGGTGGGAGAGAGAGGAGACAGGATAAGAAAGGATTAGCAAGGGATATCAGCATTTCACTTAGATCTTTGGCTACCTGGTCGTTCTTGAATTCTACCTCCCAGTATCTTTCTCTTTTGTTTCTTTGAATGTCACACAAGTATCATTTTGGTGCCTAATAATACTTATACTCTGATCTCCCATTCGGTCTGGAAAAGGCACTTGGCCAAATTCTCACGTGGTTATAACTGAACTTTAACTGTACAGATGTGAGCAGAGTTGCACTTGAAGATCCAGCCCACTGGATTACTGCTTGTACAGCTGTGCTGTCTTTTTAAAGCCAAATTAGTCTGTACAGAAAGATTTTGTCCACAGAATCTGGCTGTCATCCTTGTGAAAGTATGTTATATATTCAAGTAGATCCCATGGGCCAAATGAATTGTACTGCTCTACTGATGTCAGTCATGTTACCCCAAGTGTGAATTTGGCCCCATTGTTCTAAGGCTAATAGAGATTTTTATTTTGGGGTTTTTTTGGTTTGATTTTTTTTTTTTTTAATGAAAGTGGATCATAAAATATTCTCAGATTTTCATCTGGTTTTGCTTATGATAATTATCCTTTCCCGGAGCTGAGTAGTAAAGAAAATATTCATATTCTCCAATGTCTGGTATAAATTGCAGAGCTTGTTTGCTGCAGCCCAAGACGTGGGCTAAGGACAGAAATTGATGCATTTGCCCATGTCTCTACAGACATGGCAAAGCCTCCTAAAGCTCTCTGGCCTATGTCAATGAAACACATTGATTTCCAGTGGCTTTTTGTACCTTAGAAAAAACTCTTCTGGCAGCAAATGCATCAAGATAACATTAAATTCCACCCCTTGTTATTAATGGAGACTAAAGACATGTTCTTTTTAACCGGTTTCCATCTTTTTGAAATAGTATCTGTACGGCTGACAAAATTAATACTGAGGGAGAGGGCCAGCATATTTTTGCTGACAGTTTGCACCCAATTAGGCCAGAGAAGATGTGGGGTGTGATTACAGTAAAATTAGCGGAACCAGGCAGTTGTTATAGGTCGTTCCTACTCCTGACCTAACAACATACCTGAGGGGAAGTGCAGCTGGGACACCAGTGCTGTCATTTTGGAGAGAGAGGCTGGCTGTCCCTGCCTGGCCACTGCTGGATTGCACTTGCTGTGTGTCACACCTGGTCCTCCCAAATCTGTGTTGTGTGAAATGCCAGGAATCAGAGTGGTCTGCCTGAATTATTGCATCACTGCTCGGTCCAGTTCTGAGGAACATCAATGACAAAGTTGGACCTGATATGGGATATGTCCTGAAATGCCATATAAGGATTAGAAGGAACTTTTAGAAGGAACTTTCTAAAGTATAAATTAATTTATAGCAAACCTTAACAGCTGGAGCTCTCCAGCCCTCTCTAAAGCAGTGGGATGCCTCACAAACTCTTGTTCACCAAACCTTTTGGTCAATTTGATGTTGCCGTGGATAATCACTGAAGAGGAGTGCCCCTGATTTACCAAAAGGCATCAGTCAAAGACCTCCTGAATAAATCTTTAAAGAAATAGGTGTGAAAATGAAGCACGGGGAGCTGGTACTGCCTCTCCAGTTTAGGAATCTGTCCCTGTAGGTGCATTTGAGGCTTCATCTGGGACAACCAACCTTCAGAGTCCACAGGAACTGCAAGGAACTTTTGACCCATCAAAGGGAGCTCTTTCGCTCTGAGCTCAGCTTCCTTCTGCCCTAGCACAGTCCTGCAGGGTATCTGGCCCTCTGGATGTTTAATGAAGAACCAAGACCAGTTCTACATCAGTGGTGTTGAGAGTGGGAGTTATTCTTGAAAGAGGATTGCTGATATTGGATCAGCCCTAAAAGCAGCAGTGAAAACTCTTCTGTGATTACGCAATTTTCTTTTCTTTCTGTTGTGAGCAGTGGTGGAAGAAAATGCACAGGGACTGACCCTGTGCCCATGTAAACAGTGTATCTGTGAAAACCATACTTCTTGACGAAAGGAAAATAATATCCTGAGCAAACAGATAGGAGGTAGCCTAACAGAAAGAAAACAAAAAAAGACAAGAGGGGTCTCTAACTCCTAGCAAAGTATTTTTTCTTTTCTTCCCCCCAACACCACAAGAATGAGCTAAAGCAGCTGAATCTATGTGTTTTCTAAAAGTCTGTGGGGAGTGTCTTAAAGGCGGATCATTAGGCAAGAAGCTTTCTCTGGCTAGATTTGTCCTTATTTGATATAAATGTTTAATACCCTTTTTCCTCTACAATTCAGGATTTTTTTTTCAGATGATTTTAATGCCAAAGACAGGCTTCATTTTCAGTAGCAGAAATTTCTCTCTGGTGTTTATGGGAGAAATGTCGACTGGACATAGCTGCAGGTACTGCAGGGCATGGTTCATGCTGTTCTTCAGAGCTCTATCTACTGACTGCTGCTCCTCACTTCCTAGGAACTCACTTTTTTGCCATCTGTTTATCTGTCAAACCTTCAGAGGCACACTGTGACTTCAGTGCCACTCTACTGTCCCATTAAAACGGTTCCATTATACACAAGTGCAAAAGAGGAGACCATTCCTTTTCTGTGGTAAAATAATTTTAAAGGTTAGCCTTTAAAATTAGGTGGACAGAAAGTTAGAAAAACATGTCTGCTGCCACTTTCTCCTAGTGATGTCTCCATTCAGTGGTGCTCTCTTAAAGGATGGATCGTCTCCAGTTTTAACAGGCAATGCCCTGGTACCCTTAAAAATGGTGGAAGCTGGAGCAAAGCTTTCCTAATGAAACTCAAAACCAGGGAAAATTGCCTGCTTTAGGAGCTCTTATAAAATCCTGCAATGCTGCTGTTCACAAGCTGGGGCACAGTTCAGTGGAAATCCAGGAAATTCACTGTAACAGGTGGAAACCAGGCAGGGCTTGGCAATCCAGCCACATCACGCTGCTGCTGAGGTCAGCACCACTCAGCAATCTGCCACTGGAGATTTTAGATGGACTCAAATTGCAGAAATCCAGTGTACCTTTAAGGAAGCTGAGTACATCAGAGTCAAACCCAAGACAGATTATTAATCCATAGAAACAAATATTTTCCGTTTCCATCCTGATCTGGCTGAAGCCAAGTGTTACAACATTTGTGTCAGAACCTCAAGGGTGAGGTTTTTGTCTCTTGTTTATAGCACACTCTACTCTAGATCAACATCTCTTGGGAAGCCTCTTACCTCATAAGGTACTAGGGAAATTCCAGAGAATAGGAACTGAGCAGATGCTTCCTTATCTCAGAAGGATGAAGAAGGTGACCCCTTTCTCCCAGAATCCCCAGAGAAAAACGGGCCAATGTGAACCTGATGTCAGTTCTGACAACTGCAAGAAAATCAGGTGCACGAAGGAGCTAACGTTATTACTGAGAGCTGACATGAATGACACCAGTCAGTAGAGCTTTGATCATAAAAATGGTGGTACAAAATAATTTTTACATGTCACCACCCAAGATGCAGCACATATTAAGTGAGTAAATTGTTATAACAGAAAGGTATTAGGAGGGTACTTTCATCAAAGTCCTGCAATGATTTGTTCTTGCCCCCAGGCCATTCATTATTGTTATCAAGGGTTTGGAAGAAAAAATAAAATAAATAAATCAGCTGCTGGAAAAGTTGCAGATATGCCACAGTGGTAAATAAACAAGACGGGTCAAGTCTGCGAGGCAAACTGCAACACTTGGCAAAGTGGACTCCTCTGAACATGTGTTTTAAACCAGCAAAATGCAAGGTCATACATCTGAGAACAAAGAGTGCAGATGACAGTTTACATCCTGGAAGCAGTGACTGTGACAGCCTTGGCCCAGGCACAGGCTGTGGGCTTTGTCAATGCATGCACAAGAACAGATTAAATCCAATCTCAGACCTCCTAAAATCTGTTTGTGTTAAATCTCTATAATCAGTTGTTCTCATTAGCCAGACCACTCTGTTCTCAGCCACCGTGTAAACTTCAGTGAAAATTTGCTTGCTTAGGACAATTTTCCCCCATTTTCCCACAAGTTGGAAAAAGGCAGAAGTATCTGATTTTGAACTTGTTTCTTCTCCTTCTGAAATGCCTTATCATCTGTAATGAATATCCTGAAGGTTGCCAGTTATCACACCAATTACCTGACAAGAGGCCAAGTTTTTAGGGCAGCTCTGCCAATTTAAGGGAAGAAACAAGGCCTTGTGGAAATCAGAGTCAAAACATCACTAAAGATCTGATGGATAAATGGTGATGTTTGATTGGAAAGGGTCACTCATGCATTCTTGAAGCTCATAAACCCTTCAAGACTGAGCAGTTCATATTGTTCTTCCATTTAGGTAAGACAGTATTTCTCAGGTTTTCAAATGGTAAAAAATGCCAGGATCAAGTTATCTGTGCAAACTAAAGTAATTTTCCTTGTGAAAGAGGATTAGGAAAACTTCTCATCACATGACTGCTCTTGATTTTTCCACAAGTTCCCTACCTTAATGATTTTCCATTTGCATTACTAATTAATACAGGTTCCCAAGTTCTCTGTGATGTCTGAAAATGCAACACAATCTGTAAATCACTGGGGTGCTCTTGGAAAACATCCCGTTGAGTCATCACTGAGCAGGTAAACTGCCAAAAACAAACATCAGCCAGCCCCACAGGTGGGGATAGATGACAGGTAGGGGGTCAGAGGGATTTCCTTACCCTCTTGGACTTCTCCAGAAGCACATCAACCACAGGAGAAGCTGCCACACTGCACTGGTGACAATCCAGCCGTTTCTTTGGAGGTTCTAGCTTGTTGGTACAAGTGCTTTTAAGATGTACTGTTAAGCTCTAGAAAGAGGTAGTGCACACTTACGCACTTGCCCATATTCCTCTCCCTAGGAACACTCCAAGATTGTTTTTATCCAAATGTTTGTGTGATTGATGGTAAAGCAGACACCCACCCACCCCTCCCCAGAGCAGGGCTGCAGTCTTTGCATTAACCACTGGAAGTGCCATATTTTCCTCTCTGGAAAAGGCTTGTGGCTGGTAATTTAGAGCCCTTGCAAGCTCATCCTTGTTAAAAGATTCATGTCTTTCCAGCACAGGTGAATAGCATCCCTTTTCTGAACTTTCTGGTGAAGCTGGGTTCCCTCTGTAGTCCTAACACTGCACATCCCTGCTGTACCTTTCCTTGCCTTCTGTGAGCTACAGCCTGTCCTTCCTTCTGGCCTGATCAGCACAAGTCAGCTCAAACCTGAATAAAAAGCACAGCATTTTTAGTGAAGGGACTCCCAAGTTCAGCCAAACCTCTCGCAGCTCCTGTGTGCGGCAGCAAAAGCAAGGACAGAGGCACAAGCTGGCAGAGCAGGACTGGTTCAAGTTGTGCCAAGGGAAATGTAGGCTGGATTTCAGGAAAAAGCTTTTTAGAGAAAGGGTAATAAAGTATTGGAATGGTCTGCCTGGGGAGGTGGTGGGTTCACCATCGCTGGATGTGTTTAAAAAAGACTGGATGTGGCACTTGGTGCCATGGTTTAGCTGAGGTTAGGGTTGGGTTGGACTTGATGATCCTGGAGGTCTCTTCCAATGATTCTGATTCTAGTTGGATAGCTCAGCACCAGAGCACAGTGCTTATGCTGTGTGATGGTGACACATCCCTTTTTACTTGGTTGGTTGTTTTTCTTCCTGTTTGGGTGTGTTTGGATTGATGTTAGGGGCTCTGTCAGGAGGGGGCATGTCACAGAGCCTGACTGCTCCTGCCTGTTCTTCCAGTTGCAACCTTCTGGGAGAACCAAGCTACCCTCTGCTAAGCAGTGTCCAAAAATTGGAAGTGAATGGGTTTTTTAATCAAAATGCCTCAATGTGTTCATTTCTCAAGCAAGTGGATTTGGCTTTCTGATGAAAGATTGTGATTGTGAGCGCCCTCCCTGTACGGACTTTTTTCTTTTGCCGTCTTCCAAGCAGATTTGCCCTGCTATGACTCTTGTCTTGCAATGGCAGGAAGGCTCCTGGATTTCCTGTCTGTACCCAATGAACATCACTTAGCATCCAGCCAGAGGGCTCGGTCAGGATGAAAACAATACTGAATTTTTCAGGTCTCATTTATTTAAGAGAGTGAAACGTCTTTCTTCTCAAAGTGCTTCTCTTTAGCTTTCATTTCCTGTGCACAGAGTAGCTTTGTCTCGAGTACAATAATTAAGTTGTTGACCTTCCTTAGAGGTCAAACATGGCTCCCCTTTGGAGAAAGATAAAAACAAGCAATAATAGACACTTTGACTGGTTTAAGATACTTGGGTCTGCGTATCCGTGATGTTGCTGTAACTTCTGCTGGATATTTTTCTCAAGATAATTCAGGGTGACGTGCTGTTGGTCCATTTATTTTGGTAGGAACATAGTATTTACTGGAGTTGCATTTTCCCCATTCTTTAGGAGAAGAAAAAATTCTATTGTAACTTCATCAAAGAGCGTGAGGTAGCATGCATATGGTCTAATGAGAATGTTTCGTGGCATTTTAAAATGTCATTTTTACTCTACATTAGTGATTTTCTTTTTTCCTCTAATCATCTGAGAACGTTTTTTCAAGATCGAAAATAGGAACAGAGAAGCCCAGACATTTTCATGCATTATACAGGGCAAATTGCCATTCTTTTCATACTGCTTTCTTCTTTGCATGTCAACATTCACATTCTCCTCCTTTTAAAATTGCACATTTCTAATTTTTATGGTTTTCTTTAATTCTTGTTTACTTGTTTTTAAATATGACTGTTAGTTTATATTAAAGTTCCTAATAGCCTGATGTTACATTCCATATGGGATACGAGGTGATGCCAGCAGTTCAGTTCCCAGGAGCTGTGCCTGAGTGAGGCACTGGGATCATCTGATCAGTCTGAATAAGTATTAGCAGCAAGTTTGACTTCTTTTTTATGGAAATGTGAGATCTTGTCCACGGCATGGAAACTGGGGGGTTGGATTATGCCTTACAAACTGGGCAAGAAATAGAAATGACGGCAGGTGGAAAGGTGAATTCCGGTGATAGGAGGCTCTGCTGTTCATTTGTGCAAATGGCAATGGATGCTGGAATTGTACAGCATGTGGGAGGAAGGAAAAAGCAAACAGGCATCCACCCCAGCTACTGGAATAGGATGGGGCAGCCTTCACACTTTTGAATTATGAAACCTTCTATTCTAAACCCTCATGCTCCCTGTACCTTTCTTATTCCTTCCAGAAGCTTTTTTCGGACTTTTAGATTTCCTTTTCTGGTGCAGGCAGTAGAATGAAGTCTGAAAGGGCAAGGTCTGGAGCCATAAAGAAGCCCAA
The DNA here is from genome assembly GCF_029207755.1 of Chamaea fasciata. NCBI lineage: Eukaryota > Metazoa > Chordata > Aves > Passeriformes > Sylviidae > Chamaea > Chamaea fasciata. The sequence continues at coordinate 5,719,156 of NW_027094088.1, read as the reverse complement.
ATGTACATGTGCCCTTGGAAGAAAGAAAACAAACTCCCATCAGAGCTGAGACCAAAGTTCACTCCATTTCTTGCTGTTGTTCCACTTCATAGCTATTAATACATGAGCCATCCCTTGCTCATTCACCAAAACCCTTAAATTCATCACACTGTCCCATCATGGTAAATTAAAGTCAAATATGCCTTAATGACAGGGGGGTTAAGTGGAATAAGCCAGGCTTAAGCAAAGCATATTTTTCTTTTTCTTTTTCTTTCTTTTTTGTTTCCGAAGCAAAAGAGCAAGGCTGGTATCTAATTTTGGACCCCAGAGAAATGCCTCGATACTGAAGTGGTCAGCACCACGTACAAACTCAGTGAGAGCCTGGTATTCCCCACTGCCAGCAGTCATGCAGACTTGTGTGGGCACCCCTCAAAACCCCTAAGTAGAAGCTATGGTTGCAGCTCCTTCAGCCATTTTAGGGCTTTGTAGGTAAATGTGGTCCAGCAGCATCAAAAGGCAGTTCTGTTTCTAATAAAGATTAAAAAATATTTTTGAATGACCCTCCTTGTTCCTTACTATTATACGGTATTAAAATATAAGAGCGCAGCCAAGGAGAATAGAAAACAAAGAGAAAAGCCTTTAAAAAAAAATTCCACTTTTTTATATCCTTTCCCTACTAACCCACCACAGAATTCAAGGGTGGGGGATTCGAGGGCTGAAAGAATCTTCATATGGTGCCAAAAATTCCCCACAGATCTCTCTGGTCCCTCAGCATTTGGCTATTTAAAGCAAACACATTGTGTTTTAGATGCTAGTTGAGATCCATTTTCCATATGAGGAGGTGGGATGTAATTAATTAGCTGTTCTTTTGATTTCTAAGTATCACATGTACATTTCATAAGGGCATGTACTTTTGACAGAGGCTGGAGAAAGGAAATAAAATACAAGTTGCACCAGTTAAGTCTTCAGGGTACAAATGATGGATCAGCAGGGGATTATCATGTGTATTTCATTGCTACCAATGCTGATTGAGTCACATGAGTGTTAATACAAACCCAGGAAAAAAAAATATCTGGATGAAATCACAGTAACAGAGTTTAAAGTGTTTATTTTAGTCATAATTGCACTGTTTTTACATCATGTCTTTGATCTGTAGGTTGAAAAGAGGCAAAGCCAGTAGTCCACAGTAGAAGTAACCAAAGATAAACTTCTCTGCACAGTTTAAGAAAATGAAGTCCACAGTCAGAGATACACACACGAACATATAGAGCAGGGAGGTGAAACGCAGGCTTCAGCATGCCAAAACCTACAATTCATTGCCATCTCAGCTAATGGAGTCTCTTTTCTGGATTTCTGCATTTATTTTAACCTTTACATGGATCATGTACCAGAGGAAATCCCACGTAATGAAGCAGTCATGAAAAATGAGGGAGAAACCTTAACATCTCCCATCCAGCATGACAAAAATAAATAATAACTCTGCAAAACTGGAACAGACAGCCAACTCCTCCAGACCCTTCACCAGCACAGAGGTCCAGCTGCTCTTGCTCCATGACCCTGTTGGTCTTGGAGACCCCTCAGAGGGTCACCTCCAGGCTGGGAGCCAAACTCACCATGACAATTTGATGTCTATGGTGACTTAACCAAAATCCCTCTTCCTTGAAGAAGCAGCCAAGTCCTCCATCTCTGCTCTTGTACCAGGACTGGATCTGCTCATCATCCTTCAGACCCAGGGAGCTGCAGCGCCAAAGCAACTGGCCTGTGACCTCTTGGGTCAGGGGATGAACCAGAATAAATAAGCCCCATAGTCCCATTTCTCTCTCCCTATTTTTTTCCTCTTTGTTTTGTTTTCTAAAGCTAAGGAGCATCCCCTGACTGAAATGCTTGAAGACTGAGGACATAATGATACTCTTTAATTGCACAAGTCCTTTGTCATCTTTATCTCTACCCAGAGCAGAGGAGGTTTGTAGAGGAGTTATGGCCCTTATGTGAGGTCTGCTGATGTAGCTGGGAAAACAGACTCTGCTGCATGAATCCTTTCTCTTGGAGGTGCTCTCTTCTGCTTTGGAAGACCAAATGTCTTTAGGGCATTCATATCCCTGTCTATTTGGTGAAAATGTCTGGGTATTATTTTTTGACTGCTCTTTTCCTCACTCTTCTGCTTGCGTGCAGTTTTCCAAAACGATGCCTGGGAGGGTTTCGTGCCTGCAAGCTGGTTCTCCCAAAGCCCTCTCTGTAAGAGCAGAGGAAAAGGCAGGTTCCTTTGTGGGGCATTTCAGAGCCAGAGCCCACCACAGCTGCACCAAAATGCTGAGCAATTCCCCTCTTGCTGAGCCCCAGGGAGGCTGAGAGAGGCCCACTCCAAACCCCCCCCCATCAGCCGTGTCCCATGCACTGCTGGTCTGTGAATGGATGTAATTGCAAAAGTGAATCACACTTTAATGACAAATGCTTCAAAAACAAAGCTATAAAATTCTTGACTCGGTTATTAACTTTAAATGAATTGTTTAGGTTGTTTCCTTCCACACACCCCACCCCCCCCATTAACTTATTCTTGAGGGGAATGTATTTATGGAGCCATGTGCTTCTCACATGGTTGAGGCTAAAAATAGCTGTAGAAACTCATTCCAGCTAAAACTTAATTTAAAATCCAGTTTGTCAGCCTAGCACATTGGTCTTTTAGCCTGGTTTCTTTATTTGTAATGATAGCCTTGACCAGCCTTTCGAGGGCAGATTATTTCCGGATTTCCTATATTGTTCCTCTATTTAATAATATATAAATAAACACATTCCTGAGCTCAAGGAAACCCCCAAATTACACACAAAATTCATTTTCTCTGTGTGGCCTGGACTTCCAATTGGGCAACAAGCAAACTTACTCATAAATACACACAAGCAGAAGAGACAGGCAGCACCAGGCCAGGTTTCTTGCTTGGTTTGGGTTTTTTTGGGGGGGGAGAGAGAGGTTTATCAGTCATTGCAAGTATATTGTCTAAGTACTGAATTGTTTTTCCCTTTTTTTTTTTTTTTTTTTTTTTTTTTTTTTTTTAATAATCAGTGATCAGCAAATCAGATGCACCAAAATGTCTGAACCCTCGTGGGTCAAATCCTTCTGTTTGTTTCAGTATGAGTTTTGTCACTCATTTTAAAGCAGAGACTGCAGCCCATAATAGACAATTACACAATTCCTGGATGAAAGGGATGTTTTCTCTTTGCCCTAGATAATTAAGCCTAATGCAGAATCTTTCCATTCCCATCACTAGTTAGTTGTTTTTTTTAATTGGTCTTGAGATGACCGTGTCCTGAGCTCCAAGGGTTGAAATCCCTTAGAAAGGAGATTTCAGCCTGCAGTTTATAAATCTGAATCTGCTGATGAAAGCAGAAGTAATGTCAATGGGCTCAGGAACTGCACAGGGATCCATGTGAAACAAATGCAGCATTCCACATCAAAAACCAGATGGAAGGCCACTGATTTTGCTAATATTCTATACAGGGGAGGGATTTTGGTCACATAAGAATGCTTAGATTTGCAGAGAAATTTTCTGTTCTTCTGGTTTCAACACTTTTCTGTCTGAATCCCACTACTCATGTCTACAGTGTGAGGCATTATTTATTTAAAAGCATGGTCATTTTTGCTTCCAGAATTCATGTCAATTAATGATGCTGCATTCTCTCTGTCCAGTAGGATGGAAGAGGTAATTTCCCTTTGTGAAAACCTGTGTTGCTGTTTTACTACACCTTTTTAAATCCACTTGTATCTCTGTTCCTTTCCTTCCTTTTAGTCTTGGTCCCTCCTCACATGTTTGTTTCAGGTTTGTTTAGCTTTATCAGTTTTGGGTTTCCTGCTATATTTAGCAATCACTTCTTAGGTTTATATATATATATATATATGTGTGTGTGTGTGTGTATGTGTGTGAATTTTTCTGATTAATCTCCTTTTTTTTAAAGTTTACTGTTTAAATCATTTTCAGTCAGTGGCGGGATTTTTGCCCTTTCAGCCCTGATTGTTTGGTTCATGCCATCAGCTCTAGCAGGAACCTCTCTGCAAGGCCAGGTAAGCGTTGTCTGGTATTTTGCTGAAACAATCAAAGAACGTCCGTGGACTGGAGAGGTATCAAATCTCTTTTCATGTTATTCTTGCAAGTCCTCTGTTTCTTTAAGGATTGTATCAACTATTTGAGTTGATACTGGTTTCTACAATAAGTAGATGCCATTACAGATAGAGCAGCTGCTCTGCTCTACTCAAACCAGAACTGTCTGTAGCCCCACTGCTTCCCAGAGGATTGCCATGTGTTTACTAGAGACAGAATTAAAGCTGCCATACTTAGCTCATTTGTAAAGATACTGTAGGTTTGATAACCACAAGAAGGAGACAAACCAGAGCAATTGAAACATTTACAGATTGATTCCACCCCCCTCCCCTTCCGAGATGGTGTCCAGTTATAATCAGTTTTCCAGGCAGTCATATAACATAGGTGAGTTTGCTTGGGATTCTTAGGGCAAGCTGCAGGCTCAGCACCTTTAACCATTGCTAATTTTTTTTTTATGAATCTGCAGTCAGCAGCTTGAATTTCACACACATCCAATCGATCTCTTCACATCTAATGTCTTTAATTGCATTATTAGGCAGGGATGACCATGCCTTCCAGCCTTTTCATATCCTGTATTTGGTTTACACACACATTCTCTGTCTATTTCAGTCGGGGGGTATGGAGTTTTTTAGTTGAAATTGTTAAATTAGTGAAAACTCTAAAGAAAGTGAGGTTGACAGCAAAAGGTGCTTTATCCTGGTATTGATTATTCCTGCAGATTGGAAAACACTTTGTTTGCACCATCCCTACCCCTGTCATACCAGTTTCAAACTAAAAGAATTAAATTGAGGTAAAACCCCCGTGTTCTTCAGCCTCAAGGAGCAATCGGAAGTTAAAATGGCAGAAATCAGATTTCAAGCATGTGAGTAAATGCATGCTAAAACCTGGCATTTAACATGAAATTATTTCTTAAAGGCATTTTAACGTGGTTGGAAGGGGCATACATACTCGCTACAAAAGGCAGGAAATTCAGAGTTAGCGCCTGTGCACCATCACCTCCTGTGCGCTGGAACTGCTGCTCTGAGACTCTGTTTGGGGTTTGGCTGCTTCTTTATTGCCTACACAGTCCAGTTTCTGCAGTCCCCTCTCTCAGGGGTGGCCTCTAGACCCTGGGTGCTCTGCAGCATCAAATGCCACCAAGGGTGACACTCCCAAATGCAGCTCCTTGGCCTCTTGGTTGAAGCTGGAGTGCTCAGAGCTGAGGAGCTGGGAGTTAAACACTGGGAGCTACCAGTGTTTGCCTTCTGCTTTGGAGCCCCTTCGCCTTCATTATTTCCTCTGTACGTGTCATCATTAGCAATGCCAGTTTTAAAAGTATCCCACTAACTCGGTACACTTAAGTAGCTCAAAGTTTGAAGGCTTTAAAGGGGAAAAAAAAAAACGAGTGTAAGGTTCAGGGTGAGAGCAGAACAGCAGATAACAGGCCAGGCTCCAACTCTCACAGCCTCCCCAGCGATTAAATACACAGCCAAAAGCTGAAGGGTGGCCCAAACTCGGCTCAGCTCCAGGGGATTAGAGGCAGGTAGGAATGCGAGGACAAACTCTGGCTCGCTGCTTGGCAAGGGACAGGGATTCGGAAACCCAGGCCACCGCCACATGCACGAAAATCAAAGGACAGCAAGCAGGAGACAAAGCTCTGTTCTCTTTGAAACAAAATGTTCATGGCAGGGATTTTTTTTTTTTTTTTCCCTTGCTTTGGGTAGACAGAGCTGTTCGGGACCTCCCCGAGCCCAGGGACCAAAACAGAAAGTGCAGCAATAGCACGTGTTTAGGGGAGCTCTGTAAACACAACCCCTGCACACAAACTGTTAATCAGGATTTGGAGTTCTGGCTTTGGCATCTCGTTATGCCCTTTAATGAAACTACTGGCAATGAGGTAGTCTTTTTTTTTTTTCCCCCTTTGGTTTGAATTTCTAAAAAGCATAATTTCAGCAATTTTTCTCTGTTCTTACACACACACACAAATTGCTTTAGACAGGAAGAAATTGCTTTAGACAGGAAGAATTTTCTAAATTGAGTTAGACTTGAATCAAATAATTGAAAACCTATTTTTAAAAAGCGCTGTGGTACTTTGCATTCTTGAAAAAAAATTCTTGTATTCCCAATTGTTTTTCAGTAAACTTTCATCGGTCTGTTTAAAGTCCTGCAAGTGTGAATATTCAAATTTCAAACATCTGGCTTCAAAATCGAGCATTTCAGAAGTACCATATCCCCCCCTTACTGCAAAATTGTCAGTAAAACTTCAGCAAAGACCAACTCTTTTCTTTGCCAAGGGGCTGGTTCTGCATTATTCACTCAAATAGGTTTGGGTTTGTTTTTTTCCCATTGACTGGAATGGGAGCAGAATCCCTCCTGCAATAATAGCCCCCCTGGTTTAATCCATGACAAGAGACAAACAAATAGACCCTTTGAAATGAGTTTCATCTTTTGTGTCCCATTTGTTCTCTGAAGCAGGTGTCAATTGGATCTTTTCCTGTCTGTCTGTGGTTGAAAAGCAACATGTTGTAGTTAAACCCACTTGTCAATTGTAGTATTTTACAGAAGACCTCCCCCGGGGATCTACTAAAAAGCTACTTGAGTTTAAGAACCAGAAGTCAAAAAAGGGTTAATTTGCTTTCTCATCCTCCTTCTCTCCCTTTCTCGTTCTGTTTCAAGTGGTTTCTTGTTTAAAAAAAGATCTCTCTACTTATATGTCCCATGCTGTATATGTCTCCATATACAGTAAAAAGATTCTTCATACACGGGGTCTGATCCTGCCTGCACCGAAGTTCATTTATTTGTAAATCATGGAAAAGAATTTCCTTTCATAGTGGGCCCAGCCACAAATTTCCTATTTTCTCGAGCCAGCAATCTTATCAAGAACCTGCTTTGTGGATCGAGGGGTAGAAACTGCCTCAGAGTTTTTAATATTGTGAAAAGATGACTCTGGAAGTAAAACTGCAAGAAGCTGGCCCAGCTGCCCTGCCAGCTGGACAGACTGGTTGGCTATCCAAAAAAAAAACCCACCAGCAGCTTCAACAGCAACAATAAGCCCACACGTGTCACATTCTGAAAGAATGACATTGTGTGTAAGAAAATGCACTGGAAATGTATAAACTGTTACGTGCTATAACTGCACAAAACGAGCAACTTCAGAAAAGGCTTGATCAGAGGGCGCTGTGCTGTTTGCAGTGTCCTGTGCCCCTTTTTTGTACCAGTCCTTCCAAACCCTTCCACGAGGATTTGTGTAGCATTGCACCACCTCCTGAAGCCGAATCCAACTGCACAAGAGTGTTACTAATGAATAGAGAAGGAAAATCTTCGTTGCTCATTAGCAGCAAGTAACCCTCTCGGTCAGCAAGGTGGAGCTCCAGGTATTGCTTTTTCCATGCCGTTGTGTTTCACACTTGCTGCTGTCTTCGGGGCACTAGAGGAGTGAAAATCCTCTACAGACAGGCCAGCTGCCTTGAATAAACACCTACTTTGATCTGCAGTGATTTCCTCCCTTGCAGGTACCAGAGGGCTGCGCATTCAAACCATTCTCCCTCCCTCTCTCCGAGTGCTGGGCATGGCTGTAAAGCCACCACAGCCGAGTACAGAGGAGCCCCCAGCCAGCCCAGACCAGTGTCTCCAGCCAACCCCAGCACTTTTCCCAAAACTTCTGCTTCTGGCAGGATCAGGAGAGATGTTTGTGTGATTTCCCCAGCTCCTGGGCAGTGCCTGTGCTCCCTGCCTGCACCAATCAGGTTTCTGCAAAGGCTCTCTGGGCACCTTTCTGCAGCTCCTCTCTGTGCTCTGACCATCTCGTTCAGCCCCGCTCAGATCGCCACCATCCCACCGTGGACAGCAGGTGAAGCTGTTGCTATCCAAACTGCCCCTGACAGCACCAGCAACGTGCACATTTGTTTGCCAGACAGCACACTGGAAGTCGGGTAGCAGAAGACGGTTTTCTTAGAATTAAATACTTCACAAGAAGTTCCAGATTCTGTTTTCTTTCTCTGTCGCCTTATTTGATAAAGACATAAATTCATCCTCCTTTAAAGGCACATTCCCCAGTTATTCCTGCCCTCTCCAAGCTGGGACATTCCCCAGGGAGTGCCTCACTATTTGCTGTTGAGATTAGTATTATTTTAGCTACTGAGGTATCGCAGACATGGGCACTGCTACGAGGAACACTGCACTAAGGGAGGACACAAAAACACCCTGCTGGAAAGAGCATCTAATCCAACTGCCCATCCTTAGCCCAGCAGAAATTATTTTGACACCTCAGCAACTTAATAAAAAGCATTAAACACATTTGCTAGTTCAAATGATTTATTCACCTGCTGTGGTAGCTCTGAGCCTATTCTTGCTGTTTCCTTACAGCCAAACGCCTTTGCTGAGCACATTGTCACAATCCCTACAGAACAAAAATTTCCTTCCCATAAGAGCTTCTTCCCTGCATTTCAGAAAACGTGTGTTTTAAAAGACTGGTCACAGATGATTCAGATGTCTCTGCAGGGAATACAGCATTTGTCATCAGGCTCAGATTTGGGGTACCGACAGCTCTCAGAGAAAGGCAAATGGCAGATAAAGAACCTCTTGGTTCTTTACCAACCTTGGCAGGTAAAGAACCTTTCCTCACTCTCCATATTTCTGCCACCTTTGTTGAACAAATTCCTTCTCTAATGACAGGATTGTGGCATTTTTTCCTCCTATGTCAGCTTGTGCTATGCAGTGCTTACCTGGAAACTTTTGCTTTCTAGAAGAGAATGTTTATCATTAGTGCTATTAGGTTCCTAAAGCACTGGCTCAAAATTGGGCTGAGAAACTTCAGTGTAAATTCAGCACTTCAGTATTTAATTACTGGAGTATTAGAATATGCAGGTTTCAAAACCAAATGTTTCACTGATGTGGCAAAATTTTGACTTGACAAAGCGCTGCACAAAGATCTTAGGAAATACCAAGTGTTGGCAACCAAGCAGAGGAACTGACTGAGCAAAAGCAATAAAATAAAGCCCCTTGATCCCCTTTCCAGGAGGTATAACTAGACTAGGCAAATCCTTACCTGTGCCAGTGCAGCAACTCACTAACAGGAGTCCCTTTGCATAGGCTGTGCTAGAGGTGTGTTAAATCACCCAAGTGAAGCCAGGTGACGCTTAAAACCTGAAGCCATCCAGGAATGAGCTCTATTTTCTTCACCTCTGGGAATGAATGCCTTCCTGCAGTGGACATAAGTAAACTCTTCCTTTAGGAGAGAGGCCTTCATCTCACCCACCATCACAGGATTCACTGTGAAATCCTCCTTTCCCTTTCCTGCTGCAGAGCTGTCCTTCAGCCTGAACTGGCATTCTGGTTCCTTTACTATTATTATCATTATTATTATCATTATTATGATAATGATGATGATGATGATGTTTCTGATCTCCAGAGTCACAAAAGCAGCCTGGAAAAAAACCAATTGCAAGCCAATAATGTGATATTTTCCCTGCAGAAGTAAAGGGTTGAAAACCATAGGTACAGAAGGTGTGATTGCTCTGTTTATCTCTATTTCTTTTGGGTTTTTTTTTTACTCTCAAAAACGCTGGCTGCCACGCTGCTGGACATAGGACAAGACCTGTCAGAAGCGATCAAGAAATTCAAGCCTCAGTCGAACAACACTTCGGGGTAATTTGCAGCTTTTTCAGCCATCAGCTGTACCAGGATCACCTCCTTCCTCTGTACTCAGCTCCCACCAGACCTGTTTGGGTACTGCAGACAGCCTGCATACGCAAAGGGTGAGCTGCAGCCTTATCTGTTATTTTATGTAATAATTTGAATTTAGTGATAAATTTGGCTGCCCTGGGCCAGGGGGCCAGCTCTGCCATGTCGCTGGCACTGCTGCCAGAAAACCACCGGGAACCACAGTAACTCAATCTGGAGTCAGAGCTTTTACTCTGTTTGAAACACTCAGCTCCACTAAGCTCCACTACACCAACTCAGGCAGTTCTGCAGTGCTAAAACTCTCTTCAGAGGAAAGGCCCTCGCTGGTTTCACTGTATTTTTCCAAAGAAGCAAAAATTGCCTTGTGGCAAGAAGCTCTTGTGAAAGTCAGCAGAATTTGGAATCTTTGGGCACCCCTGGAAAACCTTGCCTGACATGCTTGTTCCCATAGTCCCACACTGCCACAGCTTGGCAAATGCTCCAGTGCAGTTGCACATCATCCCTACAAAAATAGGCAGCACATTGAAAAGTGAAAATGTGGCAGAGTGCAAAATAAAGAGAATTTAGTATTAAAAAACCCAACCTGGCAGGTGGGGAACTGGGCTAGACTGTTTTCTCTGTTTTCTCCATTTCCATATTCCATAATCCAGACTTGTTTTACATTTCCGGTTTGGCTTCAAGTTTTAATAAAGTGGCTGCTGAATTTCCAGCCTGTCACACAGGCACTGCAAAATTCAGCAATCTTGACCCCAGCTGGTGGCAAAATATGTAGACGGGAAGAAAAGCACCAGTCTAGGAGAAGCAGGAAAATGGAGACCTCTAAGCTAATCAGTTCATTTAAAAAGAGGGTGGTTACTATTCAAGTAGTAATTTATTGAGATAAAGGAACCATGAGTCACAGAAAGACTTAGGTTGCCTGCAGGGGAATGTTATTCTTTTTTTTTTTCTTCTTTTTTCTTTTTTTTTTTTTTTAAGAGAAGACCCTTGTGTGTGCATGCAGCTTATAGCTAAGAGGTTGGAGCTAGAAGCTAATCAGCCATTCTGTCTCCTATCTGCTGATCTCCTGGCGTTGGGGGAAGGGGAATGTGGGCAAACAGGCATTAAATTCCACCGGCAGGCGACGGGAAGGTATTCCTTGATAAGCAGCATCCAAGATGATGAGCCGTAAAGCAAAGCCCCTGTGAGCAAGCAGGGGAAGAGGTAGGGAAAGCTTTAACCATCTGTCTCAACCCAGCCTTGCTCAATGCTTGCCAGAGCAGAGGTCACCACCAACAATAATAACCCTGGAGAAGCCAGACGTATGCTTTCCATTCACCAATAATCTACAAAGCATCTTAGGGTGAAATCCTGGCTCCTCTGAAGTCAATGGGAGCTTTGCCAACGACTTCAGTGGAGCCAGGTTTTCATCCCTGATAAATTTAAAGCAACCCCCAGGCTTAAAGATGAAACGACGGCATCCTGGGAGTGGGTGCGGGCTGAGGACCAGCAATGCTTCTCTGAAAAGCTGTCAGACCTTACAGACAGGATGTTTTCACAGTCCTGGAGCAATACCAGGATGGACAGTAAAGGGGTAAAGTGGACAGACAGGTAAATACCAAGAATTTTAAACTGCTGGGACTGCTTCAGTATAGGACCCCAGTGAGTCTTGATACTGTGACAAAAGTGGTCCTTCTCACTTCTGAGATAAAGCATATAAAGTGAGTTATGTTGGTTTCTATTATATCATACTGATTATTTTTTCTCTCCCCTTCTTACCCAGCCATTTTCATGTTGGCCTTGAAGGTTGTCACCTGGTGGCACTCATCCAAAGTGAGGATTCCTCACACTTGACCAGGAATAATCAATGAAATGAACTGAAATGTTCCTTTCAGTCACTCGGACCACCCAGCCTCTGCAATGTGCTGTGTCTCAGTTCAGCAATACTTCGGTTTTCAGGACTCAACACCAAGTGCAGATGCCTGCACAGTGATGAAGAGGGGTTGGCCCTGGGCATTGTGGTGGACAGTACATGGGGTGATGAGATGTCATGGCCACAGCAGGAGACAGGAGCATCACCATCAGGACACGTCAGCAAGGACATCACAAATTCAGCCCTGGGCAGTTTGTTGGCCTGGAGCACTGAAGGTGGTACAGTGGCATTCTTGTTGGCAGGCTGGTGTAAGGGAGACCCTGGGCCCTTCCTCTGGCAGTGTCACAGCTGTAGCCAACAGGCTCCTGAAACACCTCCCAGGAGAGAGTCCTCACCCTGTGGTGGAAGCTGCACCATGGACAGCCACTACCTGCTCTTGGAGCTGTGCCGTGAGGAACATGGGATCTGTGAGGTGTGGGAGTATCTGTGAGCTGTGGGGTATCAGGGGAGCTCCCACAGCTTACTGACTGCCATCACATGAGTTGAGCCACACCACCTGACCGGGCACTATGGTGGTCATCAAAGAGCTTGGGCTCAGGGCATCCTCCCTGGCACTGGCAAGGAGCTGGGAGTGCACAGGAGCTGAGTCCGCCCCTTCATCACTGAAGGGAAGAGAAATGGAAGGTAAAAGCTGGCGGTGGAGGGGGTGAGGTGTGAGCTGTGAACTTCCACAGGGAAAGAGCTATCACAAGAACACACCTCTCTTACCCCAGCACCACTGTCAGATGCACTTGCTGATCCACCTCCCTGTTGTGTCCATAACCATATCCCATGAGCAGTATCCCCCTCAGGCTAGCTATGGATCTCCTCTTCCTGGTGAACCCCAACTTCATTTTCCAGGGACTAAATGGCAACTCCTTGAGCAAGTGTCCACCCAGCTGGGAAAAGAGAACTTTCCCCTTTGCTTTTAAATCCATCTCCCCTCCAGGTTTTGATTCGGCCATCTGGATTCATCGATGAAGTCATCTGCTGGTTGAACAGCATTTGTGAATTTAAACAGGCATCTCCAGAGCATGTGTGTGCACACCCCTGCCTGGCTGCCCCAGACAGCCACACAGGCAGCAGTACCATTCCCGAGTGCCGCTTTTACACCAACTTTTTCCAGTGGGAAGAGGCTCTGGTTCCTCGCTGCCATCTGCTTGCAGCTGAGAGCAGCACTGCTCTGTCCCTCCCTGGCTTTGCACAACAGCTCAAGGCATGAATGTGCCACGAGGAGACGAGCACCAGTACGGGCCCATCTCATCTGGATTAAAGATGTCTTTTGGTTCCGTTTCATAAGCCAAGGGAGAACTTGCATTACCCAGAGCTCGGCGGCAGATCCATGTGTGTGTTTCAAACCAGACTGTCACTCAGACTGTTTCGCATTACGAGCTTTCAGTCTTGCTCTGGCTGTCGATTTGTACTATTAAGCTCTGAAATACGGAACTCATGTGCCAAGTTTCCACTTTTCTTCAACAGCCGGGATCCACTGACAGCCACTAGGTATGGTCAGGCTTTGGCAAACCAGGAGGACACTTGTGCCTCTTGGCTGCCAAGCCTGCCTCCTGTAGCTGCCCTGCTTCTGCTCCCTGTCACCAGGATCACAGCAATGGTGGCAGGAGGAGAGTCTGGGCCAAGCAATCACAGCTGAAGTACAGTCAGGGTTTTTATCTTCTCGATATTTTGATTAGTCCAAGGAATGTTTGGGTTAAAAAAAAAAAAAAGGCACCACATTTTTTAAAAGCCACGTGACAGGCTGCTATGGCTTTATTCAGTATGGAATGGCTCTGTATGATCCCAGAGCATCGGTGCCATACAGGGTATTTTTTGACAAGTGATTTCACGAGATGGGAGTCGTACCTCTGATGCACTCAGTGCAGACCCATGGGAGTCCCTGCACAATCATCTGTGCTGATCGTTCCTACTGCAGTGCTAACATGTTTGTGGATTTAAAAATCCTTAAATCTGAAGGGTTTGAGGCTTGTGGCTTTTGGTCACGTCTTTAATGATACCCCAGTGCAATTATTTTAACCATATTCTTGCCTGATTCCTGCGCAATCATTGACAGTGGTTATCACTGGAAGGGTATGAGACGTCATTCTGACTCGCTCACAACCACAGCCTTCAGATGCTCCAAGACCTGCAAGAAACCTCCCATGAGCTCTCCTCGTGCCCCGAAAATGCCAGTTTTCCAGGAGGGTTTTTTCAAGTTTTCCAGGTCGGGCATGGTGTGGGCTAAGGTTCCCATGACATGTCTCGGTCCCAGCTGGCACTGCACACTGGAAGAACATCTCACCCTTACCTTGCAGGAAACCCTGAGGAGGACACTGGTCTCCAGATGAAAATATTTCAGGTTGGAGAATACTTTTTCTCCAGTTTAGATATTTTAGACCAATTCAGTCTCCCAGCTGTCACATACTCACAGATTATTCATATCCTCATTTTTACACATTCCCAATCATGCAAGAACGACAACAAAGATTCAATTTTTTTTTAATTTTTTTTTTTTTTTTTTTTTTTTTTTTTTGTTAGGTGGCTTTATTTCTGCTTCAAGCTGTTTTGAGCTGTGTTTGTTCTTGTTACACTGAGCTGCACTTTAAGCACTCACAGCGGTCCAGTTCCCTCAGACCGGACACTGAGATATTGACTTATAGCAAGTGATAATCCAACCCTCATTTTCACATATTGTCAAGCCCACATTACTCTTAAATTTGAGGGCCTCCCATCTGAGAGAGAAAGCTTTTTCCACAGTACTGACACAGGTCAGCAACCAAGAGGAAGAGTAAGGAGTGGCAATCGCCAGTGGAGTCCCACCAGGGATGCACAGACCAACTGAAAGGGACGTGTCACTCCAGGGCAGATCCATCCCAGCCGAGCACAGACGGCAGTCGGGACGCAAGGTGCAGCCGTGTGTGGGATGGGGTGCGGGTGCAGCAGTGGGGTGTCCTGGCAAAGCAGGGCACGGAGAGGAGCAAGTCGGGACGGGGAGGAGGGGAGCAGGGCTGGGGGGGGACACGCGAGGCTGGAGCAGGAGCTGCAGAGAGGGCGAAGGAAAAGGGGGGGAGCAGGGAGGGAGGACAGCAGGGGAAGGAGGCAGGGCAGTATAAAAGCATCCGACACGTACCTCTCCCGACACAGAGCGAGGGGGCGAGAAAGTGGGTCTGGAAGCAGCAGCAGCAGCAGCAGCAGCAGCCAGGAGGAGCGGCAGCCGCTTGCAAACACGCACGCACGGTGGCAGGAGAGAGTGCGGCGCTGCCCCTGCCTGCCCTAGGGCACTGGAGGGAAGAGAGAGGAGAGATGGAGCCAGGTATCCAGCTCCCCGGGAGGGAAGCGGGCAGCTGAAGCTTTTTGCAGCCCCTCGTCCTCTGCCCCCTATCCCGTTTCCCACGGCTGAGCCAGGGGCTAGAGAGGAGCAGGAGGAGGAAGAGGAAGGGGGTCGGGAAAGGGAAGCTGCAATCTGCCCCTCTTTTTCCCCGGGGAGCTCGCAGCCGCCCCGTCCAGGGCTGGGAGCCGGCGAGGGTCGCGGCGCGCCCCGCTCCGTCCCCCCCGCCCCTCCCGGGGCCGGGGCAGCGCGGGCCCGGCGGGGCGGGCAGGGCAGGGCGACGCCTCGACGGGCGTCGGGAGGGGAGGGGGGAGCGGCGGGGCGGGCGAGGACACGGCGGCGGCGGCGGGGGAAGCTGGTCCAGGGGCCACCCCCATCCCCGCGCGCGGAGGGAGGCGATAGCCCCGAGCTCTCTCCTCCCCTCGGAGCGTCCCGGCTTCCCCGCCATGTGAGACTCGTCCCCGGCCCCCCCGCCTCGCTCTGCCTCCCTCCTCCCTCTCCCTCGCACACACGCTCCCGGCTCCCCCCGTCCTCGCAGCGTCTCCCCGCCGGCCGCCGAGCCCCGCTGCTCTCCGCCGGCCGCGGCTCCCCGAGGCGGCGGGGGTTCGGCCGCCCGCTCCCTCCTTCCGACGGCCCGCGGTGCCTCTGGCTTGCAGGGCTGCCCGCAGAGACGCCGCCGGCCGCGGGTACCTGCCGCCCGCCGCCGGGCAGCGCCGGGACTCTGGCCGCCGCCGCGGCATCCCGCCCCGACGTGGCTCCGCCGTGGTGCGGCGGCCCCCGCTGCTGCTGCTGCTGCTGCTGCTGCTGCCGCCGCTGCCCCGCGCCCGCCGCCCGCCCCGCCGACGCCGAGAGCGGCGCGGTCCCCGCCGCCCGTCCTGCGGCTCCTGGGGCCGGGGCCGGGGCCGGGGCCGCTCCGGCGGCGGCCCCGGCTGCGGCGGCGGCGGCGGCGGCCGCCGCGGCTCCTCCTCCTCCTCCGCCTCCTCCGCGGCCGCCGCCGCGGGGCCCTAAAGCCGCCCGGCTCAAGAGGATGGTGCGGCTGGCGGCCGAGCTGCTGCTGCTGCTGGGGCTGCTCCTGCTCACCCTGCACATCACCGTGCTGCGCGGCGGCGGCGGGGAGCCCCACGCCCCCACGGGCGCCGGCAACCACAGCCAGCGGCAGGTGAGTGCCGCCCCGCCTCCCCCAGCACCCTCCCGCATCCCCCGGGGCCGGCCGGGCTGGCGGGAGCCGCCGCCGTGCACCTGCCCCGACCGCCTCCTCCTCCTCTTCCTCCTTCTTCTCACGCCGTCCCGAACCCGAGGGTTCCCCCGCCCGAGGGCTTTCCCCGGGCGCTTGCGGGGTGTCCCCCGCTCCCCGTGGCTTCAGGCTGTCGGGGCATCGGTGGCAGAGCTGCTCCGGCGCCGCGGTTCGATGGTTCGGTGCCGTGCGGGAGGCGTCGGGGCCGCTCCCACGCGTGTTCCCGCAGCGGGAGCCTGTGGGGCAGGCAAGGGATGGAAGCAGCCGTGTCAGGGGCACCCCTTGGTGTGGGACAGCATTCCCTAGAGTGAGAGGGAAGCAGATAGGTGTACGGTCTCGGGAAATGCTGGAACTAAGCGTGTGGCTTTCCTCGGAAAGCATCAAGAGGCAGGCTGACATTCAGTCCTGAAACAGGCACGAAACTTAGGGTGATAAGTGCTTGTGATGTGAAGGACAGCGCTCGTGACCCAGCTAGCCCATTCCAGTCTTTTGAAAGACTTCTCCCATGAAACCAAACTGTATATTGTATCTGACAGAGGTTAAGGACTGTTTTGTTTTGGTTTGTTTTGGTATTTTTGCAGGTTTTTTTATTCAGTAGCACATGTTGCCATTCATTTATAATGGCTGGAGAGAGCGATCAAAGCTGCAGAACCACCAACATCCGCAGACAAAGCTTGTAAATCCCTAGTCAGTTGCATGTGCCCTGGCCAGCCATCTTCCCCTCTATCTGAGTGGTAAAATAAAATCAATTACCAAGTCGCGTGATGAACTGACAGAAAAATGTCTAATTATTATCACCATAAATTTATGTGAACTGTCCATCATCTGGGTAAGAATCACAGCACCAGCAGAAAAGCCAAGAGAAAATAAGGAGAGTGCAGGCTGTACTGGTCACTGTATGCATGGGATCCCCAGCTGGTGGCCCACAGAATGAACCCACTAGCCATAGGAGGGAACCCAGAGCTGCAGGCTCAACATCCCAGTCACAGCCTGGGATCAGGTCCCTCTAACTCAGAAAAACCTCCTGCTGAACTTGGTGGGAGTCCTGCCTGGGAGTGCTGAGCCGCGCACTGCGGGTAAGGCCCCACCGTGCTGTCTCTGCAGTTTTATCACCGCCTTGACATTCCAGGATGTTTTTTTTTAATATCTGCAAGATTTCTGGTAATAATGTTGTATAAGTGATGCTTTCTTTCCTCATGGGCATTGGGAATGCCTTTTAAAATGATGTTCCTTGGAAAAGTAAATTTGGAGAGGTTTTTTATGAGGTGTTTGCTATCATTAGAATAACCCTGAATTTGCCTTTTCTTGACAGGCTTGTAACATAATGAGAGAAACATCTGGGCAAGTGGGAACTCTGGGTGATGCCATTTCCCTGAGGAGCTCCTTTTAGAGCACTGTTGTGAGGTTAGGGTGAAACAAGAGGAAAATCATCTTCAGATAATTATCCTGGAGTTGTAGTTGGCTGTCTCATGAAAACCTGTAGATTATTGACTTCAAGAATTTTTTTTTCTGTCCAGTGATGTTTTACATATTACCTTAATAAACTCTGTGCCTTAAAGCACCGTGATAGCTTTAGCAGTTCATATTTTCATAATGTTTTGCCATTTGTAGAATCAAAGTTTTTTATATACTTCCCGACTCAATTGATTCTGCAGTTACATATTTGAGGGATTGTGTCTGTACAAAACATTATGGGGAGAAAGGATATTGATTAGAGCAATTGGTTAAACAGATGGAAGTCTATCAGTTTTCTGGTTTTATAACTTCCAAGGATTCCATTGCTTTGCTGGATTCTATTGTTTTAGAAAGTTGCACTTAAGCAGGCAGATGCTTCCATTCAGAGCATCACAATATAGATCTCAGTGGGAAATTTGCACTGGCATCTTCTGATTTTGGCAGGTTTTGGGCTGTATCATGGCGTGTGCTGAAGTGAAATGCAAAATCCTCGTGCACTGCACTCGGAGGGAATCAGTGTGGGAAACAGAACTGCACAAACTCAGACCTGTTGATACGAGCACTTAGACATCTCTCAGGGTTTTGCTGTCTTGGTAGGTCTGTGGAGAAGAGTGATTGTGAGAAGTGAGCAGATCAGTGTTGCATTTGATGAAATTTCACTTGAAGAAGTGTGGCAAATCCGGGAAAGAGTGATCTTTGCAACAACTGTTTATAGATGACTTTTGACACGGCAAATTTGTATCACAAGTCCCTCACAATTATCAAAGGAAGGATATGGTGCGTGAGGACTTAGGCAGTGTTTGCACAAATGAGGTGGTCAGAATTGGGTCCTTTTTACAAAACATGGATTCAGGAAGAATCCTTAGTAATCTTAAAATATTGCTGGAGATTTAAATAGTCTAAAACACTTGTAAGCATTTGAAGTCTGATTCAGTAAGGAAGAGCTTCTCTTTCTCCCATCCCTTGGTCCTTCAAGTGAAGGAAGGATTTTTTAGGATAGGTTTTGATTTCTTTTGGTCTTTCAGTTGGGTTAGCCCCTGCAATTGATTGGACTGAGAGATAAAAGAAATATAGAAAAAAAATCCCCTTCCATCCAAAAATTGAACAAGTTACATTTTTCCTCCCTCTTGTTTTTTTTCCCCTTTGGTGCCCTTCCCCACACTGTGTGTGTCTCCAGAGGTTCCAGATGCCCGGGACTGTCTTGTGCCACTGTGGCTGGCTGTGAAGGAGCAGCAGTGAGGAGAAAATCCCCATGTTCTCCTGTGGTCCTCTTTGGGATGGGTGAGGTACAAGCAGAGGCTCCCTGGGTTCACTCTGGTGGCTGGACCTCCGCGTGGCTGCGGTCTCCTGCTGCTGTCAGAACTGGGTTGTGGCAGGGCAAAGGAACACGAAATGGGAAATCCACACTGGAGTTGTAAAATAGCTCAAAGTCTTGAGTTATGAGAGGGAATCAGCCTTGTGTTGCTCAATCAGATTTTATATCCCTCCTTCCATCTCTTCCAACAGGAGGGGAAAAAAAAAAAAAAAAAAGGGAAAATTGGGGAGGGTGGAAGATTTTTTTTTCTGCTGAGAATTCTACTCGGTCTGATTTAATTATCATCCAGAATCTGTTCTGCAGTATATTTATGAAATAAAGAAGTACAAACTTTCTTTTCTGAAGAAGAGAAAATGAAGCTATATTAAGAGATGGAAAAAAAAACAACTTTGGGTACGTTTTTATCTTTTTACATAGTTCTAAAACCAAGGGAAGGCTTGAACATAAATTTTGGAAGACATTTTTAATACTTCACGATGTTCTAAAATCTGTGCTTTCATTCTGAGAGAAAATATTTCATCATGAAGTTTATCCCCATCACTTCTAATTTTTCCATAGCAGGCCTTGCACACCAAGAAAAACAGTGTTCCCACACCAAGAAAAATGACCGTTTAAAATGCAGTAGCAGAGCCACCAACAATATATGCCATAGCACATAAGTCAGATTCTCCACTAAGACACTTGCAGCAGTATTACATTAGGCTGAAACTCAGTAGTTGTGCTTAAAACTGGGGCCGTGTGAAAAAACATAATTTGAAAAGCAGCACAATGCTGTAAACAGATTTATTTTTTTTCCTTTAATCACCCTGCTCCTGCCCTTGCCCTCCTCTTCAATAAGCGTGCAAGCAATTACAGCGTGTCAGAAACGCTCTCTGAGCCCCACCAGGAAAAACACATTGTGCTGCTTACAAATGTTTGCACAAGAGTCCCTCTCCAGGCTGCATGAGGAGCCCTGTAATTTTCTGCCAAGATCCCCAGTTCAAGGCCATGAGTAGTTTAGCAATGGTGTGCTGCTCTCTGCTACCTTTGCTGAGGTGCATGTCAGTCTTTCCAGGGCTTTTGCGTTCTTGCTGACCCTTGTACTGCGTTCAGGCAATTTGCTAAACGATCTCCAGTCGGATACAGTGGCATATTTCAGCTTTCTGACTCCCTCAGTTAAGTAGGACTCAAGCTGTTTACTTTGGGAGCGTTTTAGACTCAGGTTTTTTGCAGCTAATTTGAGCTCTGGAGCTTTACATTTGGTTTGCTTTAATAGGAACCGATCATCTAAGTCGTCTTTGAAAACCTGTCAATTCCACGTTCTGCCTTCTTGATTTCCAGACTGCCTTTAGCCTGTGTAAGGTGCCAGAAGGTGGATGTACATCATGTATTTACTATGAACACTAAATCCTTCTCTGCCTTAAGTTTATGCATGACATGAATAGCTTTCAGAGCAGGTGGCTTGTGAATTGGGCAGGCTGAATCCTCTGCAACCCAAAGTCTCTTTTGGTGAGGGGGTTCCTGGTCACAGGGGATGCTGTTTTGTGCTTTTTGGCAGTGACAGCGAAACCTACCAGCTCTCAGATTTTCTGTGTAGGTTCTTAGCCAAGGCTCACCCTCTGGCGTATGTTCCCCCAATTATGCACTAAGATTTAGCAATGGCTCCGACCATGTGCAGTTCATTCTCTCATCTCCCACGGGAGGGAATTATGTGTGCTCTTTAGTGGCTTTGCTGATGGGCTGTGGCTTGTTCCAGGATCCAGGAGGAAGGAAGGATGATTAGCTTTACGTGTGCTGCTGCTGCATGCGTGGAAGCAAAGGATAACATGGGAAACAAGGGTGAAGGACTGAGAGCACTGAGCAGAGGACCATTTTATGGCATCTATTGCTCCCAGGAGAGATTCTTTCACCTTTCAAATCCGGCTCCCAGAAATCTCCAGAAAGCATTAATTAAACTTCTCTTCATACCTACCACTTTGATTAATTTCCTAGCAAACTAGGTGGAAAAGAACCACTCAGCCTTCAGGGTAGGATGTGACAAGATTTTTAGTAGCTTAGATTACTGTAATAATTCAGAACAGGTATCCAAGAATATTTTATTTAGTTACGGCTGCAAGGAGCAGTATTAGGCAGGTATGAATGTCACATCCTGAGTTAAATTTTAGCAAGATGTTTGGATGAGGCACATTTTGGTAAACATCTCTTCAGCTCAACAGCTAGCAGTTACTGTACTGCTTGTCTTGGATCATCACTGATAAACACCTGGCATTAAATCACAAGATGCCTCTATTTTGTCTCTGCAACTATAAGTCAGAGCTGTTTTTAACTAGTGCTTGCTACTGAAGAATCTCTTGGAGTTATTAATTTCTGTTTCGAGCAAGATTTAGGGTTATTTTCCAGCTCTTTATAATATTGGGCTGTTTGTAAGAAAAAAGCAGTGTGTGTGTGTTGTTCTAAATTCAGTCTGGGCCATCACAGTGTCTTCATGTCCATTCCCATGGTCCTGGAGCCAAACACAAAACACAGCGGCTGCTAAGGGGAGAGGCCCAGTGACATTGCTTTGCCTTTCTCTTCTCTCAGTTGCTCCTTCCCTGTGCCCTGGGGCTCTGTGTGAGGGCAGAGGGGTTAAAAGGAGACCTGCTACCAGGGGCTTGAACCCTACAGCTGAAGGGATCACTCATGGCAATGCAAGGAGTGGTAGGTGTGAAATTGGCTCCTGGGGCAGTCCAGAGCTGCAGTGATTGCTCTTGGTGAGAGTAGAGAGGCCAGGCGTAGGTACAGAGATCATGGGTGGAGCTGCACTGGTACTTCCCACTTTGGTTCGTCTAACTTGGACAACCAGCACTAGTTCTGGAGTAGCTTTTATTTTTAACTCTTGTTGATTGTGTAGACAAGTTTGTTCTCCGCAGGAAGACAGTTGGTCACAGCAGCTATAACAGTGATACAACACACTGCTACCGACCCCTTGCTCTTACGTGACTGGCACAAAACTCTCTCCGTTGCTTCTCCTGCTTTGGTTGCCAGCCCTAAGGTTCAGTCACATTTCCCTGTTCCGTCCTTTCCTAGTGCCAGCTGTCCACAAAACCAGGAGGTCTAGAGCTGCAGCTCTGCTGGTGGCCTCAACAATTTCTCCATCATTGGGCTGGTCAGTGGGTGCTCCCCTGTGGTTTGTAACATTGCTGTTATGGCCTGCAGGTAAGGAGCAAAGCCCCAGAACTTAGAGGTTCAGCATACTGAGCTGTTTGACACCTTGCTCTGCTGTGGAATTCCTTTGCTGAGGAGACGTCTGTTTAACCAATACAGGTTATGCTGGATGTAGATTGGGAACTGTGGTTTGAATTCAGCATTCTTCTTTTGTCTCTTCTCATATCTAGAACATCTTTATATCTGTGGTCAGTGCTGAATTGTTCCAAAATGGTGGAGAACACAAAAGACAATGAAAGAATTGTCAATAAAGTGGAAACTCCTGCTGTGTTATGTCACAGCATCTGAAAACCTCATAGAAAGTGAAGTGCAGGAAGCAGTAGTACTGCTAATGATGCAGACAATGCAGGCTTGGCCTGCCAATGTAATGTGTGTGTTTGAAAATCTTTCTGAAATCATTTATGATAGAGATGGCTTCTGAAAACCTAGTCGTTGGTATGTATTCCAGTGGGAAGAAAAAAAATCAGTTTGCGAATCTCTTATGTTTTCTAAGATGCACTGATTTGTGAACATTCATGCTTAAGAATTTCTCCTTTGTTTTCCTTTATCACGTAAAAGTGCACAGAGTGCAAGTAACGCTAGGAAATTATTTCCCCATACTTCTCTTATGCTTGCATTCTTCTGCATCACTTTAAAGCCTTGAAATACACTCGTATTTCAGATGTATAGACAGGCAATTGTGATGTTTCCTTACACAAGCATGAACCTAAAAATTTGAAGCAGTGTAGTTTTGCTTAGTGTTTACATCCTGATTTAGCAACTTTGGCAGGTTTAACTGTCACAGTTGGTTGCTTTATGCTCTTCCGTGTGTTTTGCCAGTCTTCCTTGCAAACAGATGTGGTAGTACCCAGTTGTGCCTCACTTGTTCTCTTCACTGTGTTGGATAGTGCTCATTTGGTCCTTTTGTTACAGCTCTTACCTTGCTGTCTGCTTTAAGACCACACTACATAGAAGCCCTTTGAATTGACTGAACAATGTTCAGTTATCAGAAAGATGACGTTTTTAAAGTATTATTTTTCAGTGGTGTCTTTTTTTTTTTTTTCTTATTTTACTTTTCAAATCTCAACCCAAGCTTATGGAGGCTGAGGTTCCAGTTTTTTTGGTGTAGGTTGTGAGCGATGTGCGATGCAATGGATCTCCAGCCTGAATGGAGGCCCTGTCAGAAATGAATAATGAAGTGTAACTTTAAAGTGAAAAATACAAAGTGCTTCAGTAAAAGGCAGAAGGAAACACTCAATGATGCAGTGGTTACTGTTGCACTTTAAGACCATTGTGCCTATTTTACAAGTTTTAAAGACAGTAAATGCCAGGCTAAATTCATAGTCCAAAGCACAGAGATGAATAACATTTCCAAGAAACAGCGTAGTGAGCTCATTGGTACATCAGCAAGGGCAGAATGTTTCCAGTGTTGGTATTTCCATGTACTTTCGATTTGAAATACCAGAAAAAGAAAGAAAACAAAGTGAAATGTAACTTATTATTGTAATAAGGGATGGCTCGCCACAGTGGTCACTTCTGTGGCACCAGAATGCTTGGTTAGAGGAGCTGGTGTGGGCGGTACTGGTAAGCAGTTCCTTTATCCTTTTGTCCTTGTTTTTCGAGTGCTTGGAGAACTCATAGCCATGGGTCATATCTTTCTTATTCCTCTCTTCTAGCAGTGTGGTCGGACGAAAGCGGGCCTGGAGTTGTTCATCTCTAAGCCTTTAATGTAGGGAGGTGCTCCTGAAGGATGAGAGGGGAAAATCAGAGATGAAATCTTTCTCTCACACTCTTGGTGTGCATTGAAAGGCAGAAGGAGTTCAAACATCCCCTGGCTTTTATGCTTCTGTGCTAGATCTGCGTTCTCAGTGTGTTTAAATTGACCTCGTTCTACTGACTTCCACAAAGCAAGGCAAGCCAATGATTTGTGTCAGCTGCAGAGCCAAGATCCTCTTGAATATGAATCTTTCACAGCTCAGTTTTTCCACAGAACTGATAAGCACATAGCACATGTCATCGAGACCTCCGTCCATAAAGACGAGCTGGGCCCTGGCGCGTGGCTTTCTTCATGTTGCATGAATTAATTTCCATCTGTTGTGTTTGACTGCACTGAATAATCCAGGACTGTTTGTTCCACAGTAGTTCCTCTTCCCTGGGAAGAGTAACATTTCCTCTTTTGCCAGCATGGCTGTTGAGATCAGTTCTCGTGGCAAAACCAGCGAGTTCTGTGTAAGTATCTACAAAAGCCAGATCGTGCCCCATCTGCTTCTGCCACTGGGGCCACTGAGAAAAGTGGATTCCTCCTCTTCTAAGGAGCAGTCACTGGGTCCATGTCATCCATGGGACAGGTTTAAATTCCCAAATGCTCCCTTCAGGCATCTTGCTTTTGCATTCCCATTGAGTCGGGCGCTCAGGTACTGAGGCTGGGCACTCCGGTGAAACACTTTCTCTAATAGAGGAATGCCCAGGAATGCCGAGCAGAAGGTGAAGTGCTTGCACTGAAAGAGCTGTGCTACAGGCTGTGATGAAAGAAAGTGACTGACAGCAGAGAAATAACAGGGAAGAGGACCTAGTGATAAGACATAACTATTTTTTTAATCTAGTACTTCAAAAATTATTTATACAGCTTTGGTATCTTTATTGCCTTAGATCCAGACCCAGCATCACCAGTTTTTGCCTAAAGAAACCATCATTACTCCACAGGAAGCAGCCGCCAAAGTTTATAAAGATAAAACAAAAATTTGCTTGGTTTTACCCGCCATATGCATCAGTGCAGGATTTTAAAATCAGCATGTCATTGGTCTCGATATGACATTAGTAATCACATATCTACCAATGTCTGTTTGCACAAGCTGCCCAAAGAAACAAAAAGGATTAATAGTTTAAAACAGAAAATGAAAACCATAGCTGTCTAGCACAGGTTCTGTAGCACCCCACTATACTTGCCTCCTACATCATGTAAATTGTCTATGCACTGTTTAATTTCATAGCCAGAAATTATTCATCTTCTATTTAGCAACATGAATGCAATAAAACTGCCTCTGTCTTTAATATCTGCTGATACAACTCTCATCTGAAAGTGCCTCTGGAAGTTACCTCAGTAATCAGGCTGGAGTTGTTTAAGATGCTGTCTGTAAATCAGCATTTTGTGCTCCTGATTGTAATAGTCTCTGGACTGAAGGAGTCTATAAAGGCTCACTGCACAGAGCAGGCTGCAACAAAGCAGTTAATGATTCTCGTGACGTGAATGCTGCCGTTTCAGTTTATTTGAATGATACTGAAATTCTGTCTTATATCTATATCTATAGATATAGATATAGATGTATATCTTTTTATAGAGATAAATTTGGTTGGTTGGGGTATTTTTTGGAAACCAACTCAATGTTAGGTATGGGTATGCATCTTAGCTAAACTATAACCTAGCCAGTCCATGCCTTTTGCCCTGTGGAGTGCCCGGAGTTTTTCAAAACATGTAACCACAGTGATATTTTTATAAAGGAATGTTCACCTCATGGGATTTTTTTTAAGGTGTTCTATTTTTTTTCCAAGTTACAGCTTCACTTTATTGTACATGATGTCCAATAAAAAAGATATATGTCTGTGATTGGACTTTGAAAAAGGGCCATGGTGCCTATTCCATTTAAAGGGAATGAAGTCAAGCAGTAAATTTGCTGGTCGCCCTTTTCATATTGACTGTATCTTGGCCAGCAGTTGGTCTTTGATGTTGTAACAATAGAGCAAAGGCAGAGGAGGAGGAGGATTAGGACCTCCATAATATAAAAACAAGCCTGCATTCATCATGATTTTTATAGAGCACAGTCCCTGTCTATTGGAGGTTTGCAGTGTAGGCTTAATGTTCTGCAGAAGGCTACAGCAACTTTAACATTCAAAGGTGGCTTACAATTCATCTATCGTAACTCCTTCCATCTCTTCTTAATTCAGTTTTTTTAGGCATTCAGCATTCAGCTTTTCCTATCTTGTTATTCCTTTCTACAATAGGAAAACAGATTTTATCAGGACAGAACTTCTGGAGTATCGTTTTCCATTATGAGGGTTGATTGTTGTGTTCTTTATGAAAGGCTCACTGCAGCTGACCAATAGAGTATCTATTCCTCACCTTGTGCTCTAAAGTCCAGGCTTTTATTGGGAAAGAATAGGGGGCTTGATATGTGTGTGTTTAACATTTGTGAATATATATATATCTCAAATGGGACCCGGGGCAGCCACACTGCCTGTGGCTCCAGGCGTATCAAAAGAATAGTGCCAGAGGTTTCAAATGAGCTGTTCAGCCTGGTAGAATCCTGGAGAATTTTCATGTGTGTTGAAATGGTAGCAGCACTAGCTCTCAATCCAAACATGCAGGAGGAAAAGGGTCATCCATTTCCTGAAATTCTCCAAGGTACCAAGGTGTGCTGAGTGCTGGTGGGAGCAGATAGGCTTCAAAACGTGAGCAGAGCTTGGAAAGAGACAAATAGTCCATAATGTGCTGCTGCAGCATTGTATGCAGCATAAAAAATGTGGAAGGCAGCATGAAGGGAGTGTTCCCACGGATGCTGCAAGGGGATCCGCATCAGAAGCCCAAAGGCAGCTCTTAGGAAACCATCTGGGGCTGCATCAGGTTAAATTGCTTTACTGCACCCAATTCCAGTGGCTCTTGCTTAAGGCATGATCCTGAAGCCCACTGACAAAGCAAAACACCTGGAAGCTTGTCTACCAAAGACACCTGTCCCAAGGAAGGGAAGGGGTGGGGGGAAGATGCCAATCTGTGGTGCATTTGCCAGTTCAACACTTGATTTAGGGTAGGATCCTCTGCCTTCTAGGTGTTCAGATTACACCTGTGAGTCCAAACTCATGAGCAAGTCACTGCTTGCCAGCTGAGCTGCAATAGCTCCTTAGAGGTCTTATTCCACCTTCATCCCACACAACATACGAGGTGACTTTATGTTTTTAGTAAGTCAGCACCGAGCAAACAAGCCCTGCCCAGAGCTCTCATCGGAGTGACAGCACTCTGTCCTCAGACCAAGCACTCCGTGGTCACCAAACACATGGCTTGTCAGTGGGGAATCTGGTTTTAAGTTAATATCTACCATGATGGCCATTAGAGAGGCAGCATCTGGTGCAGAAAATGCACACCTTCCATTTCTGTGCTCAGCTCTGTGTGTCCTTCATCAAACCCAGACACATTGCCTTGGCTGTTTCTGCTTTCCTCAGCTGCTGAAAGCAAACTATGTGAGGCTCGGCCAGTATAAGGTGGGAGTTCTGGCTAGTTAGAGGCATCACCCAGTGTTTTAAAGGGTTTGCCCTTGAGAGATCAATGGCTCCGAAAAAGCTGCTGAAATCCTTCAGTGGATGTGCACTTGATTCCTGCTCTTCTTTGATCTGGCATTCATGGCATTTTGAATAATGTAAATCAAAGCTGCCTTTCTCACCTACCCATCCCTCTTTCTTCTTCTGTCTCTTAAGAGGATCATTTTTTCATGTTCTTAGGAGTACAGCTTTGGCTGTCTCAACATCAAGATAAAATGAGCTCATTATTTGCATAACATCAGAGTAAGGGCCAGATTAATACCACCTCTCTGATTTTTTTTCCCTTCCTTTATCTTATTCCTACAATAAAATACAAGGGGAATATGCAACTGAAATCATGTGTTTGCACACATATGGACCGAGTAGGGGAAAAGAGCTGCATATGCCAGTTCCTTGAAATGCACTGCTGCCATTGATAAAAGGAGTCACAATTACATTGTTATATTGGGTTATAAACCCCACAATACTACCATGACAATTATTGCAGTTTGCTTATGAGAGCTGTGTGGGGAGAAAATATATATATTTATCTCTTTCGCAAGGTTAAGTAGCTGGAAGTGAGTTCTGAGCCATAGCCTTCAGTGTCTCTGCTGTTTGTGCTTTGGGATCTCTCTTTGTATAGAGCTGTTCTCCCTCCCTGGATCTGGCTTATCCATGAGGATTCCGTCTCTCTTCCTCACCAGAGGAGGTGAGGATACGCAAAACCGAGCTTCTTATCTTTCCTCTCTTACCTTGCTCTTGTGTTGGGCTGCTGGGACTAATCTAAAGATGCTCTTTGCCTGCTCCCATGCACTTTATTGTCAGCGGCGTCTGGGTGGCTTCAGGCACATGCTAAGACTATAACAAGTCTGAAAAATAAAACCATTTATCCTAAAAACAGCTCAGAACTAACTAGTGATCGTGGGGTGGAAGGGAGACAGAAATGAAGATATTTTCATTTCACGTAAGTGTCAGATTCAAAAGCATCTGCCTTGTTCAGTGCATGTATGGTATTCATTTCCTGTCTGCAGTCGATTGGAATGCCCCCCGAGTCGTTTGAAATTGAAAATCGAGTCATGCTTCTTTAATCAGCTCTAGGAAATAGCCCCCTCCCTTACTGTTCTAGGAAAATTTATATATACATGCATAGAATTCATAATACAAAAGTCCAGGGCAGATCTTTTCTCCCCTCTTTGACAGAGAAGGGTCTTCACAGTGTCTTTCCATGGTGTTCTGCCTATCTAGTCACTTGCTCTTCTTCCCCATCATGTCACTGGAGGGAGGCCTTTCTCCTGTGAATCCACATCCTCTGCTTTCTTGATCTGTCACTCGGGCAGCTCAGGGAGGTGGAGAGAGAGGGCATGATGTCCACTGCTGATGGCTTGACATGAAACCACGACAAGCATTGCCTCTGTGTGCAGATGCCATTTATGCTAATTACTTCCAGTTGCTCCCGTATCAGCCTCCAAAGTTTTCTAAATGGAGAGGGTAAAGCCGTGCACTTGAAAGAGTGTTTCCCTGCAGGAGCTGAGGTGCGTGGCCCTGAGGCAGCCGCTCGGGTTTCTGCTGCTGTTTTGCTGTAAACTCCTGGGTGCAGTAACCCCTTTCCAGCCGCTGTTGTGAGGCACATGGTGCACAGATATTGAAGGTAAACAAACACCGCCTTTCCTCTGCCTTCACCCTCTCACTTCCCTCCAAAGGAAAGTGAGTATTGGTGGGGAAGGCAGCTAAGGGAGAGGCACATAAATGATCTCGCAGTGATTCGATGGTGTCTCTGTGTGTGTGTGTTTTGAGCACCAAGACTCAAGTGATTTGCCTTTTTTTCAGGCACAGGAGTAGCTTTGCCAGAAGCACAGGAAACATCATGTTTTTGGAATATAACACTTGTCTGCTTTCTTGCTTTCCCGTTATTAGCTTTTGCTTATGTGATGAAGTCATCATGTAACTTTTAGTCCACAGGGACTAAACACTTTCTAGTCTCTAAAAACATCTGCCAGTTAACACAGCCAGAGTCATAGACACTTTTGAAAGCATAGGGTGGATATTCAGTGGCATATGAGAGGGAGACACAGAGGCTGGGAGTCGCTGGTTCTTGGAAACGAACAGCTGAAGGCAGCTTTGGAAATTGAAAAGGCTTCAAGTAAGGTTACTCTTTTAGCTAGGGAGAGATGAAAACTTCACTTATTAAAGCTGGTTCACCTAGTGAAATCCTAGCCATAGTGATTTAGTGGAATAAACTTGCAAAAGGACATAGTTTAAAACCCAGAAAAATAACTTAAGATGTATGTTTGTTCTCTCTCATTTACACTGACGTTGTGTGTGCTGACCTGCAATGCCTGACCAAAGGGTTCTGTACAAAAAGTATTAATATTCTGGATTTCCTTTGCAGTTTTGATTAGAGCTTAAGGCAGCTTTTCCCATTCTGTTGGAACATAATGCATAAATTATGCAGATTTCAGATGATGGGTGAGATTAAACTAGTTCGATTAAATTTAGCGAGGGTATAAATAAATTCTATTTAAAGCTTTATTTTACTACTGATTTTATGCAAGTCTTTATTAAGACCTAAAAAGAATTAGAACATTCAAAGAATTTGCATTTTGGCACCACAGGTTATTGGCATAGAATACTTGGGCTACTCTTCAGCTGTACCTTTGCCCGTTCAGCCACTAAATCACTATGTCCTGTGTGGAGAGCTCAGCCAGGCAGTGATTGCAGGGAAGATCTTTAGAGTCATGAAGAATAACTAAATGTTTACCAGCAGCTTAGGCAACTGAAATTGTCTGTTAACTACAAGCAAAACTTGGCATCTGTCAAAGCCCTACACGATTTAATTCTGTGTGCTTGGCCATCCCCTGGATGGCTGAGTATCTGCTGAAGAACAAAGCACCAGTGTCGTACTACGTTAGAAAATTTGCTAAAGGGCCTCTGTTTTTTTCCAGCAGACATTGAGCTGTAATCACCACCAAGTTTCTATTATCAAAGTGTTTATACAAACTGGCAGTTCTTCACCTCCAAGCTGAGCCACACTGTTTGTATTTTCCAGCTGAATGAAAACATGAAATATAAGCAAACAAAAGAGCATAAAAAAATGGCTGTGATGTGAAATGTGTGTCCACAACATGTAGCAAAAGGTTGCCAGATCTGAGCATAATATGGTTGGTTTTCTCCTTAAACTCAGAGTTAAAAATATTGTCTGCCAGAGCCATTCAGATGTGGACCCACTGTTTGCCAGTGGTGTGGAGGAGACCAGCAAGCTCGGTGAGCAAAACTCCCCAGCAGAATCTGAACGAAGGATGGACCAAAGCTTGACAACTGCCAGTGAATAAACTGGCTCCGCGGGGGAATAATGGTTTTAGAGCTGCTCTGGCACTCGGGATGTATCAGTTCACAATGTTCAACAAGGCCTTTCCCTCCACTGCGGAGGGTCCTGACGTAGTGTTGGCCACGTGCCTCAAAAGAACTGTCTGGGACTTCCTAGATGTGAAGGGGCCCTCAACCCTACAGCCTGAGGATCTCTGCAGTCAGAACACATGTCCTGGCTACACATTCAATCCTCAAGATTTTCTGTGTGGCCATGAGGGCTGCGCAGAGAAGTTTTTAGTGTAGAAACCCTAAAATCCAAAAGCTGTGATGATTCTGTGATAAATGTGCCCAGATGCTTTGAGATCCTGGTTCTGCTGTATATGCAGCTCCTGAGGGCTATTTCAGCATAAGGCAGACAACCTGCTGTGGTGGGCTGGGTGTGTTCTGGGGGACCCCAAGCACCCCACTGTACCACTGGCACCCAGCATCTACAGAGACCACTCCTCCAACAGCGACTGTAGATTCACGTCTGCCGTGAACTTCTTACTTGCTACAGGATTTGTGACTCCATCCTGTTCTCCACAGCATCCACATCCCCTTCAGGAGCCATCGAGTCCCTGAAGCTCATGTGTCCCAGAGCAGTACCCTGTGGGGTGACTGGATTTGGTCTGTCCATGGCCACTTGGTCACACAGGCAGATGTACTGCAAGTTAGAACTGCATTCACTGTCATTTGACCAATTTTGCTGGACAACTGGAGAATAATAGAGGACTATTAAAACATGGACCATGATTAACAGAACTTTATTATTATTATTATTATTATTATTATTATTATTATTATTATTACCAACTGTTATCAGTGATTCATCTTTTACTTGCACGATGTTTAAAGCAGATGCTGTGTTTTGGACCTGCTTAGTGAAAACAGTTGTGTACATACAAGCCAATGGCATCTGTTTTAAATTATTTATTAGCAGTGATCGTCTAAAATGCACTCTTTATTATTGGAACAATTAGTTTGTGCAGTTTTCTAAAGAAAAGTTTTTCACTTCCGTGCTATATGTGAGTGAGGGGCAAGCTGATTTTAAGGAAAAATAAAAATATCTTAATAGCGGAGTGGTTGATGTGACACCCCTCTGGTCTGACTTTCTGTCTGACTGCCTGGACTGTATGTGCCATTAATCATAGAAGAAATCTTTCTCTGTGTATCTCTGATAATATTTCTCAGCTGTTACCCTCACTGCCTGCTTCTCTAACACTGCCCTCGTACCTCACCCTGATAGGTCCCGTGCTGCTTATACTCACAATAGATGAAAAACATGAACTCCAGGAATTAGATCACCCAAGTTCATTACACGTCTTGGATCTGTGGAGGTGAGAGTCTCGTGTAGTATCCTGGTGTGTTACTCGGCCTCCCAAGACTGGTTAATTTTAAAATGATCATTTAGCACTAACCTGAAAACCCACGACAGCCTTCAAAATGAAAACAATCTGTTTGGGCAGGTGGGAAATGAAACCAGTCCTAATGGCTATAATGGTTTTCTGTGAAAGCCCCAGGCCTCATTTTGTCTCTGATAGCAATATAATCTTTTATAGCATCTGTGAAGTTTCCTAATAAATAAAAGTTCCTTGTTGCTGGTGGTTGAAGATGCTGTACAGGTGCATCATGAAAGTGCAGTGACAGACCCGCAGTTTTCAACTCAAGACCTCTTGTCAAGATCATTTTACTAGATATTTCAAAGGAGTGTACAAGAAACAAGAAAGCAATGTAGCTGCAGCAGGAGTTTAGTAATAGATTCCCTTGCTGCCTGGGAGCTATTAGAACATAAGTTGTATCAGTTTTCCAAAATCCTCTCAACTCCATAATTAGCAGCGCTTGCAAATGTGCCCTTACTTTGGCAAGTGGGGAGTGAATGAAGACAAGTAATAAGTTTGAAGGGCAGAGAAAGGGCAACTGCTTCAGAATATTTTCTGTAGCTACAGTCATTCCTCTCTTGTTGTCTGTCTTGGTTTTTTTTTGTTTTTTTGTTGTTGTTTTTTTTCCAGAGCTGGAAATGGTATTAAAATAAGGAAGAGAGGAGGGAGATGGACTCCTTGCTCGCCAAAATTGCAGAGAAATTGCCTTTTCCCCTCGTTTGGTATTTTTACAAGTTCCCATTTCTGTTTAGCTTCTCTGTGGGGAAGAGAAGCAGTACATTTCCCTGCAGCTCATGTCTGTGGTGACAGAGGGAGAAACATCATGGGAAGGCCAAGGAGGGAGAGTTAACCTCCAGCGTCAGGCAGAACACTTTTCCTGCGTGCAGGATTGTCCCTTGGGGCCTTAGACATAGTGCAAGTCCTGCCTGGATCACCAGCACTGAAAGTTATCCTGACAAAATCCCTGTGAATTGCTCTTCTTTCGTGGTTTATAGATGGACACAAAGACGTTGATATGTACTGACCTATTGCCCTCCCTTTTTCAGAGATGGGGGTTGCAAGGTGTGTTATTCTGTAATGCAGACCCTGTGTCAGATTCTCTCTCAAGGATTTATTTCGTTGCCTTGTCACAGAGCTATGGATTATATGTTATGTTATTATATGTTCTTGCCCTGTCCACACTTGGAACACTCAAAAATCCTGAGCTGTTTTTGTATTAAGAGCTTCTATAATTATCTGATCCCATGGGGCTTGCAGAACTGTAGCTTACAGCCAGTATGAGTAACCTCTTAAAATCATCTTAATGGAAAGTTTAAACATTGTGAATAATCCTTTTAAATGAAGGGGAAAAAAGTGTTTTATCTTAAAATATTTAGAGCAGATGCACTATTTGAGTAAGAAACCAGTGTGCCTGAATTAGAAATGTCATAACTTCAAAGAAACTGAGTCAGTAGTTCTGAATGAAGTGACATAGCTTTTAAAGGAAGGCAAGCAACACTGCTTTCCCAAAAGCATCAGGAATAAAATTATGTACACTTAAAAATAAATAGTGTGAAATATAAACATGGGAAATAACGTAAAAATAAGAAGAGAAGAATATCACACCCCCCACAAAAACAAAAATTAAATTTCATCTATTAGCTTTGGAACATGACCCCTATTTTCTTCAGAAAGGATGCTGGCATTGCAACAAGGGCAAACTTTTTCCAGCTAGATGGGTCTTGGAAGAGCCTTTGCAGAGCTAATGCGGTAGCACAGCGTGAGCACAGTCTTCCCTTCACATGCAGTTCAAGCACACTTTTATTTGTGGCAGCCTCTTTAAATCTCTTTACCAGAAATGCACATTTCTAGTAATACTGCAGGTCAGCTTAGACATGACACCAAGAAGTGTCTTCCTAAAAAATGGACATTGTCTTCATTTTATTATCTGGAAACAAATGTCATTTAACTGGAAAATGTCCTTTCTCTAGTGGTACCTTGAGCAGATAACTGGAATGATGACACATGCTGAGGGTTTCCACTTGCTTGTGTTGCTGTAGGACACAGAGGCCTAAGAATTCCTGTCTTGGGCTTCCCTAGTGCAAAAAGGACTGTGAGAGTGATGCCTTGGGAAGGCTGACCTGGAACAGAGACTGGACAGAGCTAGAGAATAAAGTAGGGATTTTTTGAAAGGCCTTTAAGGATACACCTTGGGCAGTACAAGAGCCTGACCAGGGCTACACCCAAGGTGGACCCAAAATGGTCACAAAATGGACGACTGGCCACGAGGTCTCACACTTTTATAAGTTTTGGTCCATTTGCATATTGGGTTTAATTGTCCATTTACAGCTTCAGATTATCAAGTCCCTTCCTTCTTGTTTTCTCTCTTCAGTCCACCGTTGTTTATGCTTTTGGGCCCGAAAACTTGTAACCATTCTCCTTGGTTTCCAGCAGGAAAAGGATTTGTTTTGTCTACCCACCCTGTGAAGAGCTGACTAACACTTAACATGAGGCTCAGAACTGTACCCCTAGGCAGCACAGAGTCTGAAAAACATGAAGGTTAAACTTAAGTCATCAAGAGACGGCACTGCCTCTAAGCAGGGCACAGTTTAACCTGGGTCATTCCTGCCAGGCATTAGCCAACGCTGCTCTTGAAGTCAAGCTCCATGTCCCGCTCTGTGTCTGCTCTGGCGCTTGGCAGTGGCTGCCATCAGAAACGTGTCCGTGACGTGTCACTGGGGTCTCTGGGTCGTGGCTACCCTGGGCAGGCAGAGTGGTCCATCCTCCCTTGCCCGCAGCAGCCTTTGGGATGGAGCAGTTATCTTGTCCTCCCTGCGTTTTCCTTCCCGACGTCGAGCAGCCGCGTCTCGCTCGCTCTGTAATTAATGACAGCCCCTGCCCCAAGCAGCTTGGTAGTGGGCCCGATCAGCCTGATGTCATTGCCTCACCGTGACAATTTCCTAACTAACTCCATGTGATACCCCATCTGCTTGACACTATTAAAAACTTTTTATATAGCCCTTGTTGTTGTAGTTGCTGAGCTCCCCGCAAACATCACCGTGAGGAAGGGAAGGGCTGTTATCCCCACCGGGGCACCGGCAGGCCGTGACCTGTCAGGATCACACACCAAATCTTGTCCGAGAGTTAAATGTGGGTCTCCAAGGCCTCCAAAGGCCTTGGCCAGCTCTAGCTGCCCGGTACGTCAATGTGGAGAATCAGGATGCTCCTGAAGGGGCTGACAGATAGGGAAAGTACAGAATCATATGTGAGAATTTTATTAGTTTTTAATAAAATCTTACTTTGTTTTTAATAAAGGTAAGATTATGGGCATGATACCCCAGTAAAAATAGTTAAGTACCACTTTTTTCTTTTTTCTTTTTTTTTTGTTTCTAACTGAAGTCATTTAACCGGAGCGCTGTTACACCCTGTAGTTAGTCAGACATAACTGAAAAGCCATTTAATCCTCAAGCACCAAGCCTGTTAAATTCTATCTGAAAAGTGTTAAGTTAAAGCGTTAACATATGAGTAAGAAACCTAAAGTTAGCTGAAGTTAGTTAAAGTGGCCCTCAGTTTCATTTCCTAGAGCTTTCTGCTGTGTCATCTGCTTTCCACTTTATACTGAATAACGGGTGGGCCACCAGAGGCATCTGAAAGTCCTTCCTGGTCTCCAGCAGAGGGAAGAGCCCGTTTTAGCCTTCAAGCAAAGCAGACTGTCAGGAGCACACCCACTTTTAGCACTGCACACATGCACTAATTCAGAGTTTGTAGCTGTGCTGTAGATAAATGTATAAATGTACCCTCTTTGGTGCTTTCAGAGTGTAACCGACAATACGATGACAATATTAATTCTGCTAAATTGATTTTGCTCTTTACAAATAGAGTGCAGTGAGGAGGATAGAGGAGAACTACCTTCATTTTTACTCGAGACAATTGCACTTAGTCCAAGGTTAATTCTTCAAGTTTAGTTTATTTTAACTCAGTGAATATTTTTCTGTAATGTCCATGGGTTGTATTGTAACGTCTCTTTAAAGGTCAATTTAGAACTTCTAAGCAAATAAACACAAAATAAAAGAAAAGGCATTGGAGCTGTTATCTATCTGAGAGCTTAGCTAAAGGTATGCTGTGGCTTAATTTGAACCAGGGGAGCTGGATGGAGATTGCGTTTAACCAGAAATGCTGGCAAAAATATGCTTCAGTAGAGCCAGAACCACATGTGGCCATTCCACTTTAATTGTGCTTGTTTTAAAAGATAGGTCTTTAACATTTACCCTCTCCATGCTTGCTGTCTCTTTATGAACTGAAAATAAAAACTCCCCAGGCAGTCGTACTAAGACCTCAAGCTAAAATTTTTTCAGCTGAGTCAAACCCAAAACCTGTGCTGAATCTTCCCCATGCCTTTTTTTTTCTTTTTTTTTTCTTTTTTTTTTTTTTTTTAAACCATAAGAAGATTTGGCTTCTCTGCTGTTTTTTTCCCCAAGTCCCCAGGCTAGTCCTAACCCAGGGAGGCAGTGTTTTGATACTAAATGTGTCTCCTTGGTGAGGTCAAAGGCAGTGGCAGCAGTGCTACTGGTTCAGAGGCGGCCTGCTGTAATATACTACAAAACCCAAAAGTACGCTCAACAATAACAAAAGCATTAACCGCTGACCCACAGCTTGGTGAAATTCAATCCCACCATTAGGCAAACATGAAAATGAGATCCCCAGAGGAAGGAAGGTTCAGATGTTCAAGACCAGAGAAATTGGGTGAGGAACACAGAGACGAGATGGAAGTTGTTGCAGACTGAGGGGAGAGAAGGGGAGGTTGCCAGCTCAGCGGTAGGATTTTTTAATACCATAAATTTCAACATGGCCTTAGCAGTCAGTGTTTTTGCTTCATTTTGGAACAAAGCAAACTAAAATGATTTACAAGATGGATGCCTTTCAGCGTTTTTAGGGACTCGTTTAATGTGGTACGATTTGATTTCCCAGGGGTTACTTCAAAGCCTCATGTTTCTAGGTTTGTTTTAGGTCTGATGCTTGTGTTCATGTGTAGGTGCTCACCACAGGGCTGGAATGGTTCAGGAGCCTGGAAGAACTGAGTCCCCAAGTCTGACTCAGTTTTATCTTGTGTCAACTGGTTTCAGATCTGTGTTTCAGTAGTGAGCCGTGAGTCTGGGTGCTGTAAGGCTGCAGCCATTGGAGGGACGGGGGCACTGGCAGGACTGCACACTCTCAGTTGTCATTATTGCCTTGCTTTTCTTCCCCAGAACACACTGACTGCAGAGGACCACCCTCCTGAAGACAGTTTCACCCTGAACCCCGAGGAGCGAGGAGAATACCCCGACCTCCAGGCTGCCCACCGGCCATTTCCTAAGGAGCAATTCAGGCAGGAGAGCGGGCACACGTCCTTGCAAAGAGATGGACCCAGGTCTTTCCTCCTGGACCTCCCAAACTTCCCTGACCTGTCAAAAGCAGATATCAATGGGCAGAATCCCAACATTCAGGTACAAATTTGTGTTGGCATCTGACTTTTTTATAACTTACACAAAGTTGTTTTACTGAGCCAAGACGACTTTCAGTCTGGCTTCCATGACGTGCGGCCAGGACAATCCATCTCTACCAAATGAGAATGTCTATAGTACAATATAATGTAATATAGTATCATATATAAAATATATATAATACATACTTGTTCTCTGTAAGTCAATGCACATATTGCAAATTTTTTCTGGATTTCTCCTTGGATAGTGTCGATTGCATAAGTGTAGAGATCAGTGTAGACCTGTTTGTGATACTAAACCCATCTTTGTGATTGCCATTTTGGAGCATATTGCCTTCACTGAAAATAGATGGGTATTTTAATTTCTGCGTTCAATTTACTGTTGTCAAATTTGTATGTGAACAGATTTCCTTTTTGTATGCTATTATAAAATGCAACCATCCCCAAAGGCTGACAGAGAACAAGTCTTTCAGTTTCAGCTCAAAATGCATTTATCTGTATGGTAGCGAGACTTAGATTTAATTTCTGCGGCAGCTGCTTGTAGTATAAAAAAAAAATGTCTGCAAGAAACTTTGTTCTATGTTATTCCTCAAACTGTTCTTGGGTTTGGAACAGCCTCTTACAAGCCACTTGCATCTTGAAACTTCAAGGATCGGAAAGAGGAAAAAATGAGTGATTTGTTTTTAATTCGGAGCTTTAAAGCAAAATTGGCATTAATAAGCAGTCATTTTAACCAGAACAATAAATTCAAATGTTGTTCGGCCTAAGATGTGCTTATAAAAACAATGCACTAGTAGATCTGGTTTTCTGGTTAAATTAATTCCTGGCTTCTTATAGTCCCCCAGCCCACAAAATTACCATCCTTTTGATATGTCTAAGGAGTACGTATGTAAAGATGTAATAGATCTGCTGGGGAGAGGCCAACATGCTTAAGAGGTCTGGAGCACCTCTGGAAACAGGCTGAAAGGGCTGGGGCTGTTCAGCCTGGAGAAAAGAAGGCTCCAGGGAGACCTTAGAGCATCTTCCAGTGCTAAAGGGGCTCCAAGAGAGCTGGAGAGGGACTTTTTACAAGTGCATGGATTTTAGGACAAGAGAGAATGGCTTTCAACCGGCAGAGGATAAGTTTAGTAGTTTTAGGAAGCAGTTTTAGGAAGAAATTGTTTTCTCTCAGGGTGGTGAGGCCCTGGCACATGTTGCCCAGAGAAGCTGTGGATGCCCCATCTCTGGAAGTGTTCAAGGCCAGGCTGGATGGGGCTCTCAGCAACCTGGTCTGGTGGAAGGTGTCCCTGCCCATGGCAGGGGAGTGGAATGAGATGATCCTTAAGGCCCCTTCCAACCCAAACCAGTGCATGATTCCATGACTGGGTGAGATGGAGCTGCCTCCATGTTCCCCATAGATGAGTTGGAGCATTAGGAAATCTCACAGATTTGGGTCAAGGGCAGATCTAACACTTGATGGGCCGAGGGAGTAAACATGTTGAACATGTGGTGATGGTGATGGAACACATCTCTCGTGCTAGGGGAACCATTCCAGAAAGCTTTAGGAAGGGAAGGTTGGAAGCTGTAGGGGTCCCAGATTGTGGCATGAGGCAAATCGTGCAGCACCACTGTTTGAATAAGGTGTAAACTGCAGAGGAGGACAGGAGAAAACAAAAACCTTCCCTGAGTGGTAACAACATACAGAGTTTAGACACAGGGATCAAAGAGACGGAAACAGTTCACTGGCTTGTCTTCATGGTTACTGCTGCTGCAATGACATCCTTTTCTACCGCCTGATCTTGGAAATGTGTCAGCAACTATGTCAGCAGTTTTACTGGACTCTGAGAGCTGGGAAGACTGGTCCTGCAAACTGGGAAGAGGCAACATTGATCCCAGAGCTCTTGTGCACAAGGATGAGCCCTTTCAGAAACAGGCTCCCTAAGTTCTGCGCTTTATTTACTCTGAATTTACTCTGCTTACTTAGGTGCGTAAATAGTGATTATACAAAGCTTCTTTAAGTTCTTGGTTGACAGTCTTACAGCTGGTCAAGCCTCATGGAGATAGAACTCCCATTAATTCCTTACAGAGTCAGAGAAGGTTTATTTTTTTGCCTAAAGGTTGTAAAAGCTGGCCTACTGTTTTACAAAAAAACAGGATTATAGTGAAGTCTTGCTTGTTAAACAGTACTACACTGACCTGAACAGAAATAGTGACACTTGTTGACTTGCAAATTTCTCATCAGCTATTTGGCAGGTGAAAACAGAATTAATGCTTATTTTTCTTTTTGCACAGTGGCTCCCAGATCTGTAAGTTACAATCCTGGGAGTGTTGATTTAAAGAGTCCTCCTAGGACCAAGAGGTCGGATAGAAGAAAACAGCCTCTGTTTTAAGATAGCACAATGGCCACATTTTCTTCTCAAAGACTCAAAACCTCTTTTTCCTTCTACTGCATAGACTAAAAATAACATTTTTTTAATGGAAATTATACCTGGGGAATTAAAAATCTAAGAAAGGCATAAAGTTCTTCCAAAAAAGCAGATGGAAAAGATACTCTAGTGAGTTCTCTTTAGGGCCATTCCTTTTCTGGCTCCTGTGAGATGGCACTTGCTGTATCATGCCCTGGTACGTGCTCTTTTGGTGATGAACTGCTGAATATCAGAACAGCATCAGAGGAATTCAGATTACCCCAGGTACCACCATATTTATCAGATGATAATGTAAATACAGCAGACTGTCTCCAGAAAACCCTCAGAAGCAACAGTGAGAGCTGCAGTAATCCAAATGAACATGACTCTTTGCATACAAGACCAGGACAACCCTTATTGGCCTCTCTGTGGTGTTCTAGCCTTGTAAAATCTCACATCATTTAAAGTGGCATCTTATGCCTCAGCTGTGCTTCCACACTGGTTGTTGAGAGTAACCACAGTAGCTGCTGTTGAGCACAGACTGTCTGCTTGGTTTGGGGTATTTTGTTTTCTTTTTTGTCATTTTAGCGATTCTGTCTATGCCTGGAAGACTTCTAGGTGAGAAGGTGATTACGAAAACTGATTACACATTTTTTTGGATTTCCTGTCACAAGTGGAAAATCCCTGCTGCCTAGGTTTGCACTTGTTTGACAATCCAGCCAAGGAATGCCTGTGCAGACCCTGTAATTGGTCAGGGTTGTTATTCAAAGTCAGAATTGTTCTTTCCCCTGAGCAGCAGAAGGCAATCACGTGGGAGGTGTACAGGAGCCTGCCTGTTTTCCATTTCTGATGGGTTTTTCTTGTCTGTTCCAAACAGCCTTCTACAACCTCTCCACTCTTTGCAGCCAACCTTCTGTTTGGAGCCAGATGTTTCAACCTGCAACTGAACTCTTGCTCTTGTCCCTTGCCTTTTCTTTTTACTACTGGTTTCCCAGGTTTGAGTACTGCAGCAGGGACGGGGAGTGCGCTGCTCTGTTGTTGCACTGCTTTGCTGCTTCCCTGGCAGTGCTTGACAGAAATGAGCAGAAAAGGGAAAACTCAGAGAACCATAGAGTGGTTTGGGTTGGAGGGGACCTTCAAGATCATCTAGTGATGATGGGCAGGGATACCTTCCACTGGATCAGGTTGCTCAGAGCCCTATCCAGCCTTGTCACACCTCCAGGGACAGGGGTCACAACCTCTTTGGGCAGTAAGTGAATTTTGTTGATATTAATGCTCCTCACTGAACTTAGATCTTGGTCAAGCTTCATGACCAATAGAGCTGAAACACAGCTGGGTGAGCTCCAGTTGTAATGGATGTGTTAAACATTTTGATGAGGCGACATGTTCTGGGTGAAAACTGCACAGAAACAGGTAGGATTCCTGTTTAAAACCATGCTGATAACCATAAATGACAGGAGTGGTTTTAAACCAGAAGAAGTTAATGCCTGCTTGGTCTTTGTAATTTGCCAGGAGGCCTGTGGCTGTATCCACCAGTCACACCACTCCAGTGCTGCTGTGTTAGCTTTGTTCCCTACGTGTTATTTTCTCTCTTTGATACCTACTGGGTTACTGCCTTCTCTTAAAAACACGTCTACACGAACCCACCCACTCTAGGAACATACACAACTACAGAGAAGCAAGGCTTTGGGAAAAGAACTGCAGACCTGAGCTCTTCTGCAGCTTCACCCATGGCCGTTTCCCTCACCTCCACCTGCATCATAATGTCGCTTTTCACACATTTTATTAGATGGACTTTTTAGCTATCATTTACATTTGCCATTTGAAGCTGCTGGTTTCACTGCATTGGGAAGCAGGACCCTTTTGGTATCGTCACGGAAGACTCAGCAGGGTCTGACCAGTCCTGCCAATCCCATCTCTAATTTGGCACAGGGAGAGCTGGAGGGCTCCAGCAGTGCTTGTTTCTTGTAAGGCCTGTAAGGTTTAATACCTTGAGCTAGAGGCAGAGCAGTTGCAGCCCGGTGCAGCACTGGAAGCACAGGGCAGCCTTGCAGGAGCTGGTTGTTCCTCTGGCCAGATGCAGAGGCTTGTGTAGGCAGAGCTGAGGTCCAGGAGGCTGGGATTCAACCACTGTCAATGCCAGAGCTCTGCAGGTTTCTTTTATGTCATGCTGTAACAAGAGCTCACTGCAGAGTGCAGAATTCAGAGCTAGAACCACATTTTTGTCTCTGGGGTTCACTTGGGCTCGTCAGAGATTACAAATTGGATTGACAACATTAAACAGAAATTTCGGGTCTCAATTCACGGTGTCTTCTTTGCTGCCAACAAAATTTGAGGGACCTTCACTTTTCAAGTCCAAAAAACTCTTATAAGTGACCTGACACAACCAGCAGTAAATTAGTGTCACCACTGAGAGCATTTGAATTGAAATTATGTGATGTAAAGCCAAATTTGCCATTTCAGTCTCTTATACTGAACTTGTTTCTGTTCTCCTGTTATACTTACCTCATTGCTGACTTGCACATGTCTATCTTACCGGAATGGCAAGTTCTGTATTGAAAATTTGCATCGATTGCATGAAAGAAACTGGATAGAAATGTTGTAGGATCTGCTGCTTGCACAATATCGCAAACATAATCCTTCCTGAAACCTAATCTTCCAGTCACTTAGGGCAATGTTTACACCAGTAAAGTGAATTCAGAAACATTGTCTCAGTAAACAGGACAAAGAACACGGAACTTTTTGTGCAGCCCAGCAGGCTGGGATAATATTTATCTTCTGTATATTTTTGGCCAGGAGAAAATTGGATGTTGGTGTCTGCAGACATCTGTCCATGATACACTTGTTTCATTAGAGATTGACTGCAAATCTGTTGTTTTAATGTGCCTACGCCAGTTGCTTTTAACAGTTTTCAGAGGAATGTCCTTATTCCTAGCTCGTACAACCATAAAAGAAGTGGTTTTATTTTAGGTTTGGATAC
This sequence comes from Chamaea fasciata, assembly GCF_029207755.1. Taxonomy (NCBI): domain Eukaryota; kingdom Metazoa; phylum Chordata; class Aves; order Passeriformes; family Sylviidae; genus Chamaea; species Chamaea fasciata. The sequence continues at coordinate 5,676,217 of NW_027094088.1, read as the reverse complement.
TTTTGGGGATGATTGTGGATTTATACAAGAACTATGTTACCACAGACATTTTGGGAAACTTGAGAAAAAAAAAGAATCTTTACAGTTTTGATAATCACTGGAAGAAGAAATCAGCCTCTGAAATGGTCTCCAAGATAGAATTGCTAAACCAGATCTATTTTTTAATTTTTAAGAGAACATGTTTTTGTTGGAATACTTATATGGCATGAAAGCTTTTCCAGAGCTTCTCTAAATGCCTGGCTTTTATTATTCTAGTTCTTGATCTTTATTCTCTAGTTCTTGATTTCTTTATTCCTTTTTATAAACAGCCCCCAATATAGAAACTGATCAAACAAGTTACATGTTTCAGTGGCATGTATGTGTACAAGTGTGTGTGTAAGTGAAGTCACGGACTAACACTGTAAGTCTGTCTGTGAATACTGGGAAGAACTCAGTGAAAGCTCATTTTTCAAAAATTTAGACTGGGATAAGGGAGCAATTGCTCACCTGAAACAGCAGCCTCTTCTCACAATTCTGCCCTAACTTTTGGGTCATAGAGTGGAGGAGGAATTAGTAGGATTATGCACTGGTTTCTTCCTTGCCTCTGGAAGGTCCATTAAGCCAAGTCCCTGAAAACACCAGAGCCGATTGAAGCTGGCTTCTAATTTCCAAGAGTGGCAGTTCAGACAATCCCAGGATTCTTTACAGAATTTCTTTCACTGTATGATTTTTATGCCACAATAAGCAACACCTTGGTAATCAAAGCTTTGAGCAGTGGAGAGGTATGTGTCAGACTACCACGCTGGGTTTTGCTTCTGCTGCTTTGGGTTTTTAAATTCGCTGTGTATTGGAAAACTCATTTTAGAGGCCTTTCTAATAAGCTTCTTCAGAGGTAAAAACAGACTCAAGTGGCTGACTGCATGGATTTGTCTTGGAAGTAAGTTAGTGGCAGTGCTGCTGGAGGTCTGCTGGGGTCTGACGACGCTGGGAACGTGTGTGTTCCACCTGCCTTTCCTCACCAGTGTGGCCCCAAGCTCAGCAGACTCAACAGCTCCGTCCCTGCAAACCCTCTTTTCCTTAAGCTGCCTCGGCATCATCAATCATTATTTAAAATCAAGTTCCTGTTGTTCTTCAGATTGTCCCTGGCTGAAATAATGCCAGTGCCTGCTGATTGACTTTCACACAGCTACAAAGCAAATGGAGCAATTATCTTTTTTTTTTTTTCCTTTAATCAGAGGGTTTGTTTTTTACCACTTTGCTGAGTCATTGCTCAGAGAGTTAGTGTGGTCCTAAAAATACTTGCTGCTAAAGGACTAGAATTGTACTGATTTCCAGGTGGGGAGTACTAAAGCCCCACCACTGGCAGTGTTTGCCGCTCAGTAAAGCGATTTCCTTTCATTTATTGTGAAAACTCTGTTTTGCTTGGATTGAGGGAACAGTTTGGAATCCCTGAACTGACTCTGATGTTTTCAAGCTTATGAAATCCATTTTAATTCTTGGTCTGCAGAAACTGAGGTTTAATGAAGTAGTCATTCCAATTCCATATTTAGGCTGTAAAGATGCTTGTGTAAAGATGCTATTAGGCTGACAACTGCACTTTCCCTGGCTCTTGCTCTTTTTCCCAGTGGAGCTTCATAGTAGCCTGAAAGTTTTTTCATTTCAATGGCCTGGTCTATGGCAAAATGCAAAACGTGAAATAATTTCAAAATCTGTCTCCAAAGAAAGGATGTGTGGGCATTGTTTCTGTTTGCAGCTCTGAAGATACCACAGTTCTGCTTTGCTTCCTGTGTCACACTCTGTGGATCACAGGTACCTGTGGCCTTCTCTATCTTCTTCTTGTGTGTGTCTTGTGATTTTACTAATAACAATTGAATAAAACAGATCTTTTATGCACAATGCACATCCACAGAGCTGTGTAAATGACTTTTAGTGTAATAGTACATTATTTCTGTTTTATACAACCTGATTTTCGTTGTGTACCATCTTGAAAGGTTGAGAATGCCTCTCTACCTGTTAAACGTTATAGATCTATCTGACAGTCACTTCTGGTTGTTTAGCCAGTCCAGTGTAATCACTGAACCACATTAGCATGAAACATCAGAGCATTTTATGATCTGCCTGTGGCCAGGCAATGCCACCATGACTCACAGAGCCAAGGTTTCTGATGGCTAGTCTCTGCTTCCACCTAAATAGCCACCTCTATGTACACACACTATTTATCCAAGAGTTTTACAATTACACATCGTTCAACACAGAAAGAAATAATCAAGGGTTGCTCCTATGCAGAATGATATTGACATTTGTGATGTGTGTGAGGGAATTGGGCAGCAAACTTTGAATTTTGGTTCTGGGCTTCTGTTAGAAACCATAAACAGGTTGACCATAACAGGTCATTATACTCTTCCAGCATGACAAAAGGACCTACTTTAGAGGGCTTTGCAGCTAGTGGCTTACTCAGCAATGGTCAGAGGAGCTGCTGGCTCCCATCACTGCCACACAGTGTGGTTTCATGAAGCAGTAACAGCTGGGCTGCTGTCAGAGGGGCAAGACAGATGCAAACCCAGAGATACCTGGGCTCTGCATCTTGACCTTCACACACATGGCCTTGCTTATCTTGAGTCAGCCCAAGTCCTTAGAGCAGGCTCTGCACACTGGTGTGCTTCATACTTGCCTCAAATTCAGCCTCAGGCTGGAGTACAGGTTTGGTTTTCTTTTTCCTGGTCATGTATATTGGGCTCCAAACACGTTTTCCCGTAAGGCAGAAAATTCTGCTGCAAAGATTTTAGGCACAGCATGGGTTATTATTTTGTGCAGTATTTTTCCTAGCCTTAGTTCCAAGGTCTGATTCGGCAGAGGTAGCAGAAGGAATCGCTCAGCCTCTGCATGTCTCTGGGCTCAGTAATTCACGTACGGTTTACGACAGGCAAACCGCGTGGCATCGCACAGCCCCTTTTCCAGGCAGCACCTTGTCTTTGCTGCATGGGAAGTTTCCCACCGACGAGGAGGAGTCACTGACAGTCAGGCTGGTCTGTTTTGAACCCCGCAGGTTACCATTGAAGTGGTGGATGGCCCCGAGACAGAGACAGACAAGGACCTGCAGAAGGAGAGCAGCAAGCCCAGCTGGCCAGCCCCGTCTCCCGGCTGGAGGAACTGGTGGCAGAGATCCTCCACCTTGACTCGCATGAGCAGCGGGGACCAGGACTACAAGTATGACAGCACTACTGAGGACAGCAACTTCCTAAACCCCCTGGGAGGGTGGGATGGCCATGCACCCAGTCACCGGACATTCGAGTCCAAGGAGCAGCCGGAGTATGGTAGGTTTGCGTTCCAGGCCTCCTAGGGGCACCTCGGGATTGGGAAAACAAGCCTGGGGGAGATGAGGATGGTGAGGCATCGCTGAGAGCAGGCCAAGCAAAATAGGGGTTTTCAACATGTGGCTTCTGTTCATCAGCTTTCAAATACAAATCTGTGCAGATGCACGGGCTGTACTGTGGTAGCTGCATTCCACTAGTAAGTCTATAATCTTGAAAATCATACCAGTTATCCCAGAAGAGGGCCTTTTTTTAGTCCGACGTGTGCTTTTTTTGAAAGTAGAGGAAACAAGGTTTCGTATTTATTTTTAGAGTAAGGGTAAGTACAAATTTAGAATCGTGCGGTGGTTTGGGAACCAGAATATAGCTGTTGGATAAATAAGCAAGATCTGAGACGTGGTAGTATTTGGTGGATACACAAATAAGATGAGTTATGTTGGTGCATGTGTGGGGAGTGGCATGTGCAGCAGGAACATTGTGTATTTGCGTGTGTAATATTCTTCCAGATGTGTCACGGGGAAAACAATTGTTTTCAGCTTGTTGTATGAAACAGTTGCAGAAAGTAGAAACAGAGAGGAGCTACAGCTATTCCCTGCCCTGACAGGCTGCGACTATCCACATGGGAATGACCCAAGGGAGGGGAGCTAAACTGTGCTCACAGGAAGCTCAGAGCCCTTTGAATTTAAGTTGAATTTAGGTTAATTTAAATACAGACAACTTTTAGTCAGAACAAGGTGTCAAAGCCACGGTACTTTTACCCTGGCCTTTCTGTTGTTATTCCCCAGATGCTGCAGAGTGCCTGGGTAAAACAAACTTATTTTTCCCATGATTTGACTTACTTGAAGTACTAGAGTCTTAAAAATCAAGAGAGAGTTCTTACGGAATGGTGTGTTTAAACAAATACATATGTATTAAATTTTGTGGCCAGAGGATTAAAGTCTATCCCTTCTTTTTGCACCTACATTTATTTGTGGGCAGGGTTTATTGCCAAGAATTCATATCTGAGGTAGTTATTCATTTAAGTTAAATAAAATTGCTTTCACAAATAACTTTGATAGTAAACGTAGTTAGAATTACAAATACGAAAATAGGAAGAACATGTTGAGCTGCAGCTGAAAATCTGACATGGTATATTCAGTAGTGTGCTTCACAGTGCAGCATAAACACTGGGTAGGGAGGTCTGAAAATCATCCCAGAGCTCCCTGCTGAACACCAGAGCATCCAACTGACTAGAAACAACTCCTGGCCTTCTGTCTAACCTAAAATGCTGGCCTTGTCCAGGAGGGTGTAGCAGCAGATCCTGCCCATGAGGGGTGTAGATGTTCCACCCACTGACACGTTCACACCTTTTCTGCGTGTGTCTCTCTCTCCTCCTGCCACTGCCAAGGGCTCTCCCTGCCCTTCCTGGGCCTCCTGGGCCTCCTGGGCTGTTTGACAGGCATTGCCTCGGCTCACCCACCCTGCTCCTAGCCAACCATGTGGAGATAAAAGAGTTGGAAAAGGGCTGGGAAGAAGAGCAGGGCCAGGCATATAGGGCAGATCACGTTTTCCTGAGACATCTGATGTCTTTTTGGACCTTCGTGGTGCCTGCCTGCTGGCAAATCCCAGAACCACGGGTCTTGCACGCTGACATTAGCCATGTTCACACCCACATCCCACCACGGCCACCTGATTCCAGCACGTGGCTTCCCCATCATCAGCCGTGTCAGAAAAGGGGGAGAAACACAAAAGGTCCTTGCCTTCTGTGAGGAACTCACATCTAGGCAGCTTGCTCCCAGTGAGATATATAACCTTCCCGTACTCCTGGCAGTAAATGTTTAATAGCACCCCACAGAGTTGTCGTCAGTCATTACATATGGTACAAATCAAGTTACGTGTTCTACTAAGCAGCTCAGGAAGCCCACAGACAGCATGGCCCTGGGGGAGCAGGAATTGTGTGTAGCACAGAGGCCAGGGAAGGCAGGGATCCTCCCTGGGTCCAGCTGTAGCTTAGGTACTCTCACCTAGAGCTATAGAGCAGGGCTGCCTCAGAGCCTAACTAAACCAAATTGTGCTTTGCCACCAGCGGTGGTGTAACCCAAAGGAGGTGCAGCTGCGGGTTGTCATCAGAGGGTCAGTAAAATATGTCCTGTAGGTTGCAGACAAAACCGTCAAGCCAAAAGTTCCCTCAGCTGTGGCGGGGGGCACTGGGAAAGCAAGAAGGCTGGGATGAGTTCATGGGCTTGGTTTGGTGGCCTTCACATGGTGGGATGTGCAGCAGTTTGCACAGCGCACAAAGGAGGCTGGTTCTGAAGAGTTTCGGTACTCACAGCAGCACCGGCCTCTGTGGTGCAGACCTGGTGTCCAGTGCCTTTGGCTGTATACCAGAAGAGAATAAAATCATGTTTCTTTTTCAGAAGGTTCCTTCTAGCAAATAGCCAGATTTGGTGTTACTGAATCATTCACATGAAATACTAAAAATCGCGTGTTGTTCTTGGTGCAAGAGGAGCATGCAATTCCCTGTTCTCATAGCAGTATTCCTGAAATATCTGTTCCCTGTTCAAGGGACTGAAAAAGAAAATTGTGATTTTCGCTCATGACCCTTTAGCTTCCCATAGCCCAACAACACGCATGTTGCCCAAAAACTGAGTACTGTTCTGCTATTGTTGTTGTGTTTTGAAAAGATGAAAAAGAAAACTCAATTTATCCTTTGCCTGGTTAGTCTGTGGTCCACAAACACATTCCAATATGCAGGGAAATGACGCGAATAGATGTGCACTGTTAGTTCATGACCCGGCTTTGCAGCTGAGGATCCTCAGCCGCCAAAAGGTCAAAAGAGAAAGGAAATATTTTTTCAAATAATGTTGCATGCATTTCCCTGAGGAGCATCAAGTGTGAAAACCATTTAAACAGCAGGCTCGCGCCTGGCACTCGGCCCAAGTTTCAGGTAGACACATCTGGATCCCATTCTTGTTTTGCCTTCTTAATAAAAAACACCACACGGTAGGGTTTTTTTGGGTAGCCGGAGCTTTCGTTCCCTCCTTTCCTTGCTCACGTTTGTCCCCACACAGATTACATCGACGGCGAGGGCGACTGGAGCCCGTGGTCCCCGTGCAGCGTCACCTGCGGCGGTGGCAGCCAGAAGCGCACGCGGGCGTGCGGGTACGCCTGCACCGCCACCGAGTCCCGCACCTGCGACAGACCCAACTGCCCAGGTGGGAACCTGCCCTGCCTCAGGGAAAAGCCGGGAGGAAAACCTCCCAATGGGGCTCCTCTGGAGAGCAAATCCAAACGGCCTCTCCTCACCAGCCAGTCCGGGAAAAGAACTTCCCCGGGAAAAGAACTTACTCGGAGAAAAGTGGAAAAAAATCTGTTTATTTAAACGAACGAAATGCCCACAAGCATAAAGAGTGAGCAGTATGAAACAACGAAACCTCTCGCCGCTCCGGAGAGAGATGGCAAAACTGAGGAAGTCCTTGCTGTGGGTGCTGCTCAGCTCACTCTGTCTCCCGCCAGTCCCAGTCCCTCTGGAGGTCCAGGCCCTGGTGGGCTGCAGGTGCCAGCCCTCAGTCCTCCTCTGGGTTTTCAGTCCAGGGCAGATTTAAAGGGAAAAAACAGTCCAGGAAGCTTCTTTGCCTCAGCTAGCTAAACTAACTAAAAAAAAATAAAAATATCTGCCCAGCCTCCGAAGAACAACCCTGTCCTGAGAAAAAAAAAAAAACAAAAAATGCAGAGGAGTGAAGGTTGTTTCCTCAAACAAACTCCACGCTTCTTCTTTCTCCGCCTCGCTCTCAGAACCGGTCTTAAAGGCACAGAACTCAACACACAGCACACACAGAACAGACGACTGGGAATACCAGCATCATAAAGTCACTCTAGGACAGAACCCTTGGAGGGAGCTGCTGCCAGGGGGAGCAGGGAGAGATGGGCAGGGGTGAGGAGAGCCCTCCTCCTGCACACAGAGCCCGGGGCATGGTGCTCCAAGGCAAGGCGAAGGCTGATTTTCAACACCGTTTATTTGTAGCACCATCCCCTGGGACTTCAGAGACAAGTACAGGCTTTCTTTAGGTCATGGCAGTCGTGTCTGTGCGCAGGCATTTTGTGTTCCAAAGGGTGTAATCTACTCCCTTGAAACAAATTTGGAGCTGTTTGAGAATTTCAAACCAGCTATGCTGTTACCTCAGTGAGCTCCTGTTTTGCTGTGCAGTGAAAGGCATTGCCTGGATGGTGAACAGGCATGAAGGAATGTAGAGGTTTGGCTTGAATATATCCAGAAAATAGGGCCAAGGACCCTTGCTTTAGCTCCTATCCATTCACAGGATTTGACATTTGAATTGTCCTTACCATCACACAGTCTTCACTTTGGCAAAATCAGGGCTGAGCACTCGAGCCTACATCATGAAAATTTGAAGCTGCTATGGAAAGCTGTTCTTTAAATGATGCTGTGTGTTTGAATTTAGGCCAATTTGTCATGCAGTAGCTGCCACAATGCAGGGGATAGGTGCAAGTTCATTACTTCCCGAGATCAGAGAGAAGTAAAAACACAAATCGTGGTGGTATGTGTTACTCTCAGTTTACTTAATGACTCAGAAAGGCAGGAATTCTTAAACTGGAGGTCAGGCTTTTTTTAATGGGAAGTGAAATGTCAGCAGTGCTGGAGAGGAGACTTAGAAGACTTGGTGAGAGAGTTGGAGAGAAGTTTCTCACTCGCAGATAGATTCGTGTCTCCATTGCAAAGCAACAACTGCGAGGCAGTTCAGGGGAAAAATGTTTCTGCATGTTCTCATGTATCCTAAAACCTCAATAATAAGGAGTTAATTCCAGAAGAAAGCAACTAATCCCCAGTTATATTCTCTAGTATTTATTACCAGCTAGCACCAAAAAGTGGCAAACTTGAAAGAATATATTATGTCATACAACAGACCTCCAACGATCAGCAAGCAAAATATATTCACTCTTTCAGGCTGTGCTGACATTTTGGAAATTATGAGGTCAAAGCTCAGCTTCTGCTGTTTATAATTCCAGCAGTGAATTACCGCCTTGTAATGGGTTCTTGGGTATCTATTATTCTACATCTAGCGCTGGAGTTGAGGCAAAACCCTATGATAATTTTATTGAAAATTGGCCTGAGGCTCTTTTGAAGCTTTGCAAGCCACTATTATGCCCCAGTTCAGGAGATCAGGAGAAAGATCATTGGCAAGAAGGTGGATGGTGAATAGACTTCATTATTAACCATATAGTTATCACATATTAAAGATCCTTCTGCTCTCTTTAGAAGTCTTTAAATTCAATGGAGAGGAAAGGAAAAGAAAGCCTAAAACCTATTTGTGTTAAACCTACATGGTGCAGAAACATGAGGCTGGTCAACAGGCTGAACCAAAGCAGCAACAAAAGGATGTTTACTTCGGCAAGTGCATTTTTCTGGCAATCTCTGTGTCTCTCTACTGAGAGTAAACAATTAACTGGAGGCTGCTGGTAAATCCTGCTATGTTGAGATCCTGGTATGTTATTTGACAGCTGCAAGTGGCGGGGATGAAATTTCTTGGAGAGGTTAGTTATCTCCTGCCTACTCATACTTTTTTAACTCCCTGGCACTGGGAGAGACCAACAAGCACCAGTCTTCTTGTAAGAGCATCATTCTTCCTTGAGAAATGGTTGCCCACGATCAGAGATGAGCTTCCTCACCTCTCTGCAGGCCTGTCACTCTGTCTTACTTTATTAACAGCAGAGATTCCTTGGTCATTATGAATGACCATCATTCCATTTTAAAGGGGCAGTCCAGCAGCAAGTTCAGAATGCTTCCCTGCCAAAACAAAGCACCTTGCAGAGCCTCGGGGGAAGGAGGGGCGGCAAGGGGGGCAGGCTGGTTCCGTTGTGTTTTAATGGGAAAACAGCAGCACCACTAACACGTGTTTGTCGTAGGGATCGAAGATACCTTCCGGACAGCTGCCACAGAAGTGAGTTTACTCGCGGGGAGTGAAGACTTCAACGCAACCAAACTGTTTGAAGTTGGTAAGCAGCCTAGTCAATCCTTCTGTAACAGATAAGAGACTTCTGTAGGATTTTCTCTAGTCCTGTGGGATCAAGATACTGAGTTTAGCCTTAAAATTCCAATAGTAACAGCCATTTATTATCTTGCTTATGTTTGTGATCTGAAATTTTGCTTTGGTCATAGTATCTTTCTCCCCTTAAGTCCTGTGCTTGTTTCATCATAAAAGGGTTATTTGTTGTCCTAATTCAGAAAAGAGCTGTAAGACTCCACATTAATGGAGAGGGAAAAACCAAACACTCTTTATTATTTTGCTGGAATAGCCTCGAATGGAAGACCCTATAAAAGCATTTTCAATACAGCTGTCACATCAAAAAAAAGAAAAAAAAAAAGGGCAATGACTTTTATGAGCATGCATTGCTTTTATAGCTCTGTGTGCTGCAGTGGGGGCAGCCAAAGCAATTTTATAGGACATGGCTTGATTCTGAACTTTCTAAAACTCAGTCCATCATCTGCAAGGTTCTGATTTCATCCGTTCAGTGGAACCATAGTGTGGCCACTCAGAGACACTGGATGCTGGATTAATTGAACAAATAGTGTAACCCAGCACCTCCCTCCTACGGTGTCAGAGCAGAGTAGTTGATGACAGCCAGGATGAGACTCTTTAAGGAGATAGAAAAACAGGACAGCGACCACTAAGTAAATATTTTGCTAGAATGTGTGCTGTAAGAGTTTTAGGTCCCAGTTAGTTAGTCTCCTGCAGAGTCCTCTTAACTAAGTGTGGAGCAAGATATGCAGAGGGCTTTTGGCAGCCCATAGGATGAGCTGTCAAAATATTATGGTTTTTGACAGCCCATTATAGACACCTTAAATAATGTTTTAGGTAGGAGATGTTTACCTGGATTCTCCCAAGAGTCTTGCAAAATAATAAAGTGCTGGTATTAAATATGCTACTGGTCTACAAATCTCTTTAATCCCAGCTATGTGTCGTGGCTCTGGTGCCACAAACTCCTGCTGATGTACAGCCACTCTGATGTTATGTCACATAGGCCTTTTTAGACCCTGAATCACTTTTGGCTGCGTTTGCCAGCTCAGATGTCAGTCTCTATGTTTGAACTACAGATGCTTGAAATATCCCTTTGGAAAGTGGATTTCAAATAGAAAAAAAGTATTTATTTCTTAAAAGAAAGACCTAAAATGTTCATGTTCTGAAGTTCATTTTAGGTCCTAAAATCATATGAAACTTAATCCTTCAGCATCTGACTGCCATTTTTCCTGTTGAGTGTGTTCTGACTAGAGGTTCCAGTTGGAGACTGCCACCAAATCACTGTGATTTTTTCTGTTGCTTGTCAACCCATGGTAGTGTCTCTCGTGCCACATGGGGATATCAGTAGCCTAAGTAGAATTTGCCAGGTAGAAGAAACATCACAGTATTTCCTACTGGCCTGGTTCTGCACTGTAACTCAGACCAGCACTGCCTGAGGCACTGAAGTCAGTCACACGTGTTTTCTTTATCTGACAAGACAGCACAGTGGGCAGGACAGGAAGCTGTGACTGCCCTTTCTTTCTGCAGCAGAGCGCTGGTGCTGAACTGCTACACTTCTCTCATTTGTTATCACCGATCACACCAACTGGGATGCTGCTTAATGTATCTTAAGTTTCCATTTCCTGCCCTGAAACAGATACCGATAGCTGTGAGAGATGGATGAGCTGCAAGAGCGAGTTCCTGAAGAAATACATGCACAAGGTGGTCAACGACCTTCCCAGCTGCCCGTGCTCCTACCCCAGAGAAGTTGCCTACAGCACTGCTGAAATCTACGACCGACTGAAGAGGAAAAGCTTCCGCTGGAAGGATGCGAGTGGCCCAAAGGAAAAGCTGGAGATCTACAAGCCCACGGCGCGGTACTGCATCCGCTCCATGCTGTCCTTGGAGAGCACCACGCTTGCAGCACAGCACTGCTGCTACGACGACAACATGCAGCTGATCACCAGGGGCAAAGGGGCCGGGACACCCAACCTGATCAGCATCGAATTCTCAGCAGAGCTCCACTACAAAGTGGACATCCTGCCCTGGATCATATGCAAAGGTGACTGGAGCCGCTACAATGAGGCCCGGCCTCCCAACAACGGGCAGAAGTGCACAGAAAACCCCTCAGACGAAGACTACTACAAGCAGTTTCAAGAAGCAAGGGAATACTGAGGAGATTTTTCCTTTTCTTCACACGCAAAATAGCATTCGTTTCCTGAATGCCAAAGAACTGGTGATGGCTGCTGCATCGGCTCCTCGGCAGGGGTCGATCAGTTCCTTTCTAATGAATGTATATAGTTGTAATATAATACATAAGTATTTTTCACCGTGTGTGTAATTTATAAACACGTATCTCTCTGTCTCACACACACCTATTTTTGCATACAGACGTACATAAGTCTCGTCCTGATAGGATTTTATACTGCAATAACGTTCATGTAATAATGTGCATTTCATTTTATTTCCCATCTGTAACATAATGAAGGGGGTGGGGGGTAGCTGCCATCACCATCAGGCCCCAAGGCCCCAGCTGAGGAGGCACATATTTAAAAGTTGTTATAAACAATAGGATTGAAGAATGTAGTCTTCCATATGGGAATGGTTTACAAGATTAATGCACCTACAGCATCAGTTTTCTCCATAATTGGTTTCATGACTAGTCATATCTAAGGAGGGAAGAATTTTTTTTTGGAAGGGTAATCGTCAAAAATGAATATAGAAAGTCCCTAGCAATTTTTTCCTCTTGGAATTCTTCCTGTTACTTTCTAGCTCAGGTCTTTGCAGTCCACCTGGGGTAGGCTTGCAGGAAGATGTAGCTGTGGTTTTCCTATGGGCCAGAAAATGTCCTGGTGCAGTGATTCTGCAAGAGTCACAAACAGCCCCCTCCTGGAGACATCTCTGACATGAAGCTGGAGCTGTTGGGGCTTGCATCTCCAGAGCAGCTACCTGTGAACTGAGCATGCTGCAAGTCTTTGGAGGAGTGAGGGCAGAGAGGGAATCCATGCCAAAGGACCAAAAAGATCACAGTTCCTTCCCAGTTTTTAATATGAAGAATGTTTGGATCTGCTTGTTTCTTTCTTTTAAAAAAAGGAAGAAGTTTATTATTTTAGAGAACCGTAAAAGTGGAATCCACAAGTTCCCTGGGATAAAAGATGCAACCAGCCCTTTTCCCCCGTTTTTCTCATGCTGAAGGCACAGTGTCCTACAGAAGTAGCTATTCTTTAAGGGAAGCTTTCTGGGAGGAACTGCTGGGTGTCTTAAAATGTCTTAATTTTTTTAAAAAGCTAGCATTATTTTTGTAAAGTATTTATTGAATTGTAACAATGACTCACATGTGGGATTTATCTCTAACGTGAAAAGCTTCTGTAGATGGAACTTGATTTCCAAGAACACAACTGTTGTTAGGCAAAAGGTTTTATTTCCCAAATTTTATAAAGTGCAAGTTTGCATACATAATCCTGTCATAAAGCAGCTCATATCTGCATTCTGATGAAAGGTAATAGTTACACCCTGGGTAAATAAATACTTACAGTTCCATCCTGTGAAAGACTGCCTTGCTGCAAGTTCATGCTAAATGTCACTAGAGAAATGCCTATTTTGGGGTTATGGGGTCTGACACACACATGTGGAACCTCACACGGTGGTGAAGCCGACCGGCATCGCGCTCAGTCTGAGCTCAAAGATTCAAGACAGACACAAAAGGCAAATCCCTCTGTTATACACATACACACAGAGATGATATTTAAGGTCCCTTCCAACCCAAACCCTTCTGTGGCGTCTGTAAATCCTTTCCAAGTCTCTGTTGGCCTCTCGGATCTGGTCGGTTGCAATCTCACGGATGGATGTGCGTGGTGCCCCTGGCATTAACAGGGGCACAACAACCCCTTGTTGGTCTTGTGTTGGTCTGCCCAGGTGGTGCAAAGCAGGGGTTCAAAGGCAGCCTGGCCCGTGCACACCCAGTCTGACCCGTGCTGCAGAGCCCCAGCACTGTGTTGGGTCTCCAAAAACATCCAGATCTCCAAAAGCACAGCAGTCCGGGCAAAGCCACCGCACATCTGCTCTGCTGAGGTAACCTCGGCAGCTGGAAAACTTGGCCAAGTCATAGGAGCATCCCAGATCCAGACTTGAGTTGGTGAGGAAGACGTGGATATGTTCTAGCCCAAGCTGGTAGTAACAAAACATGGTTAGTTGAGCAAGAGGGTAAACATGGGGATCACCCCTTATTTTCTTATAGGAACCAGATTTTGTAAATTCTTGCAAGGTCATACGAAGGCGCCACTAGCTCGTGGAGCCAGTTAAATTGACAGCAGATGGATGAAAGGCACAAGGAACTCCAGGATCACTTCACAGGGAGGACAGGTATTTTCAGGGAGAAAACTTGGCTTCTTACTTAACAGTGTGGGGGGGAACAACATTCTCAGGTTTCTCTGGGAGAGAGATGAGAGGGCCTTTGGTCACAATTCTTGAAATATATCCCTGCCCTTTGTGGATTAGTAAATTATGGTGCTATTGAGAAATGCTACTACACTTTTAATACAGAACATAGCACATAAAGTGTCAGGGAAGAGGAAGAATTATTCTAATAAACGAAATGACGCACAAAGTTCCAAGTCTTACCACTCGTAATTCGCCAAGGCTGGAAACTCTGAGGGAGCCAAATTACTTCTGATAGGACCTACTAGGTGTTTCATAGGATGAGTCCTGAAGGGCAGATTGAGATAGTCTGTTCTCCTAAGTAACAGTCTTTATTAAAAACAAAGTCTGTCCTGCATCACAATAAATTATGATCCATTCAGAGCCGGGATGCTTATTTTATTTTATTTTCTATTTTCTTAATCTCCTTTCCAATAAAAAAAAATTGTACATGAAATTACTTTGTGTAGTAGGCTTCAGCAAGGTGCTGGAGTTACCCATGGCCAAATTTGGCTCTGTCGTTTAAGTATAGAACTCCTCATATTAGAACAAGACCCGAGGAAGGGTTTGTGGCTCGCATTCCCAGGCACAGGTCAGTGGTTAGGAGAAGCTGTTGGTGTGTTTCTTACATTACCACAGGACAGGCATATTGGAACACTCAACCAAAGATGTGGGGGGGGGGGGTTGAAACAAGAATAACTAAACAGGGAAACTGAAACAGGGAACCAGTCAAGTCATCCGACTTATTTTTAACCCCTGATCAATCAGCAGATACAAATTGCAGCGCGGCTTCTGAGTCAAGTTGGTGGGAAGGCTTTAAGCTGGCACAGCTGCTGTGAAAGATGTGTGGAGCAGTGCCCCGAGGCAGCCATAAATGGGCGGAATCGTACCTTTGATGGTTAAAAGGATGAGTGGGCCTGGCTTCACATTGCCCGGACAGCTGCTGAGCAGCAAAATTCCACTAACATAACCCACAGTGATGCATATGGGTTATAGGACAATATAGGGAAAACCAGAACCATACACACATCCACGAATCCCCACAGCCCTGCATTAGTTACCAGCTGCTTTTCCCCCCTCCCGCTGTGCAGGCTGGTTAGCACTGTCAACACAAGGCATTCTTTGGAAAAATGCTGGTGAGCCCGCGGGGCTGTTCCAGATACAGCCATCGCGGTGAGGTCCTAGGGCTGGTTGCAATGAGTTGCTGATGCACCTGACACTTGTATCTGAGTGGGGCCAGGCCAGCTGAAGCCAAGAAAGGGGGAAATTTACCTTTTCCTGTTGAAGAAACTGCCCTGCCTGAATGGTGGGGCCTTAATGCCACAGTGTCTTACTTGTGGTGTCTCCCTGGTTGGCGGTGGGAAGGCAGTGAGGGAGAGCTGAGTGATGGCCCGGGGAGCTGCCTCTTCTGAGGATGCTCCTCCAGGCCTTCCCTTTCTCCCCTTCCTTCGTTCTCCATCAGGACACCCCTGGAACCACCCAGCAGCCAACATGGCTCACAGCAGCTTGGCTTTGGCTTGCGCTCAGCATCAGAGTCACACACTCATCCATGCCTGGAGAAAGTCAGGTTCAGGCTGGACAGACTGCACAGAAACCTGGCACATGTTATTCCTAGCGAGGGCAGGGAGCTGTCAGGGCAGGAAGCCCGTTCATCACCCACCCAGGCACAGCTACTCTGCAGCTCCACTGTCGCCCACAGGAGCATGCAGCACCACACAAGGGGCAGGGGCATGGCCAGGCTCTTTCTCTACCCAGAGGAGAAAACCTGCGAAACAGATATGGACAAACTCGGATTTCTTCACGTTCGCTGCATCCACCTGCACACGGAACCCAGCACGCTGAGGAGGGACAGCATCAGCAGGAAGACCAGCAGAATAAAGATGACGCTTTTCCCAGCAAACTGGAGTGAGTGTGTGTTGCCTCCTGGCTCCATGGCATTTCTGTGCCAGCTGAAGAGAGCATGTGTTTTTCTATCACCAATTCCCCGCTTCTTTCCCTTTGTAACTTTTAATGGAAAAATGTGTGGGCAGTTTCCATTATGCCTGTGCTGTTTCAGACAAATTAAGGGGTTGGCTAAGAAATGGCTGGTTTCATATTTCATACAGAAAACACACACATGCATATATTTATATGTCTATGTAAATTAATTTAGGATATCCTCTAGTCATGTGCTGTACAGCGGTGCCTGCAGGAAGGGTCCCACGGCAGAGAACTTCCTTGCCTCCTGCACATGGCATGAGGCTATTTTTGCACTTGCACGGGGGGGAGAAGGGCCAGGAGGCTAAAATGGCAGCAGTCATTCTTCAGCTCTGCCTCTTACTTTATGAGTGGCAGGTTTATTCATTTTTCCTTTTCAGCTGCACTGCTAAAGCCACAGACGCCTTTTATGACTGTGCTAATTTTCTATCAGTTCAGGGAGTTATAAAGTTTTTCCTTATTTATTCTCTATCACAAGAAGGATCTGGGAGTGGGGGGGGGGGGTGGATTTTGAAACATACAGAGGAACTTTTCATTCATTGCAAAATTTATAAGGAGTTCAGAATGTTATATTCTGGAAGTGATAGCAATATTGCACAGGTCACACTGGCCAAACCTAACACAGCTAAGTGTGGGTGGCTCTAGCCTTCAGAGGAGTGCTTAGATAATATTTCCTTTTTAAAACTGGGCAAACAGTATTACATGTGTTAAATGTCAGAGCTTGCTGTTTATTATGGGTCTGACCAATGCTTTGCTTAAAGTGGAACAGTGCTTCACTTATAGATTTCAGGAGGACTCTGGTAAGACTCTGAAACATGCCTGAAGCAAGGGACAGCATGTGCACTCCATGGTGGTGGATACAGGATGTGAGTCAGAAAGTTTGGGGAGCAGAGAAGGCTTGGGAGCTAGTTTCCACTCCAGGCACCATATTCCAGGCTGGCTCCTGCCTCTGCACAGCTGTGCTTAACCCATTTGCTGTGCTTAGCCCATTCCTTTGTCCCCAAATCCAAGCTGCAGCCATTCCCCTTTCCACACTTCCCAGGGGCAGCTCTTGAGGGGACGTTGCTCAGCCATGAAACACAGAACTAAGAACAACACAGAACTAGGAACAGCTGGCCTTGGAAAAGTCCTATCTGCCTGAGCAGGGCTCCCTGAGCTGGGTAAGAAAACGGGAGAAGTGCAAATGAACTGGACCACGCAGACACAGGGATTCCTGTGTCCCACTGTCTCTGGCAGTGTTTACCATCAACCAGTCCATGGGGAGCACCTTCTAACCACGGTGCAGCCTGGCTTCATACACCTCCTGCCTGCCAAAAATCATGATGGCAAATCTTAAGCAGCATTCCAGCACTGCAGCAGTTCCTGTTACCCCAAAAAGGACAGGGGATCCAGCCTGGCATGACATCCCCATCCAGGAGCCAGCTCCCACCAGGAGCCAGAAGCACAGCTCCATCTCACGTGCAAATGTCCCACCTATTCCAGTACAACCAGCAAGTGACAACTTGGAGATACAGCAAGGTCTGCCACTACTGCCCTGCAGCAGTAACCACATCTGAACACCCTGAATTCGGTTCTCCTACACATCCCTCATCTTACAGCCTGCCTGGGAAACACCAAGAAAAGTGTGGAAACAGGAGTCTCTTTGGGTTGAGAGGATGCAGTCACGGGAATGGAAAGAACCTCTGCCCAGTGGGGAGAGGAAAGAACAGTGCATTGAATTACAATGTGGCCTAATTAAGGGTCATCCCAATTTAAATCAGCATGTGGATAACGATATCCTCAACGAGGGTGGTCTCAGACAGGGGCAAGTCAGAAGGAACAAAGCAAACCTTGAAAAGGAGCTGAGCAAAGAAAACACAGTGTCTATGTCCAAAGCAGGCTAAGGACTTCCCTTGCCTGGCCGTCCACTGACAGAGCCATTCCCCAAATATTCCACCGCGTGTTACATCACCACTAGGTACGCAATCCCCGAAAAGCCAAATTAAAAGGCTCAGCTGGCAGGTGTAAGGGGAGGAAACATTCCTGAGCCGTTTTCCCGACTAACAGCGCCCATGGCCACGTGCTCGGGGAGGCCACGACCCAGCGGCGGCTGCACCACAGCTCCCAGCCACGGCAGTTCTACGGCAGTGGTTAACCTTGACAAATAACTGTGTTCTGCCCTTGCCCTTCGTGCCACAGCCCTCATTACTCCTGTAATTTGGTGCGGCTTTTGCTCACAAGGTCAACCCCCCTTCCTCTCAGCCCCTTATCAGCCCCGGGGCCCATGGGTTTGCCCCCTCCCAGCACCACTGACAGCAGTGTCTGGGGTCACTTTTCCCACAAGGAAAAGACCTGGCCTGGTCTTCCCAGCACACAGACAGGAGGCACGAAGCCACCGGAGCAGCCGAGGCTGGAGGTGGGGGAGGAAGCTGACTCAACCTCAAACACAACCGCATCCATCATTGCCGGGTTGGGTGGCCCGGTGGGGAAGGCCGGGCTGTTTGTGCAGCCGGCGGGATCGCCCCGCGGGTGCGGTCTGTGAGCCAGAGGGAAAGCAGGGCCCTGCTCCGTGTCTGGCTGCTCAGCACTGCTGGGGAGGAGGAAGGTGGGGAGCCCAGGGAGCTGTGTGCTTTTAGAGCCAGCGGTATCCAGGAGCCAGCGCTGCCAATCTGAATCTCAGTCCTGGGATGGAAGCAGCACCCAGGCAGGCGTACAGGGAGCTGGGGCCACAGGAACGCATGGAAGGAGAGCCCAGCTTTGATGTCTCTGTCAGGGTCTGCTTGGTCTGCACTTGAAAGGAGGTGAGGCCAGATAATTCCAGCTTTAGAAGAGGAGATCTGCAAGGCCAGGGAGTCCCACAGGTATATCTGCTCCATCTGACACCTCCTGGCTGGCAATTCTACCATGAGCTGCAGAAGTCTTTTTGAACAGAGCTTGAATAGGGCAGAGCAAATTTAATAGAAACAGAGATATTTTTTTTCTTCCTAATAATTTTCTTCCCAATCTTTCTCCCAAAGATTGCCTTCTGCAAAACTTCCTGATGCTTTCAGCAGATGTAGAGCTGCTCCCCAACATTTTCAAATCCAGGGCCCTCTAGAGAAAATCATGGTTTGGGATGGAAGGGAGCTGAAAGCTCATGTAGTTCCACCCACCTGGCCATGGGCAGGGACAGCTTCCACTGCACCAGGTTGCTCAGATCTCCATCTCACCCAACCTTGAAATGTTCATTGGCAGCAAAACCTAGAAGGGAGACAGCAGCAATATGACCCCCCCATAGCTCAGTCACCACCATGTCATTGCGCCCCCAAAAATGCCAAGAGCTGCCAGGCCCCTTTTGAACCAGCACTCCCAGCTTTCCTCCCCACCTGGATGAGTTTTTCAGGTCAAGTCAGGTGTGGATTTCAACCAAACGGCTTAAAAACCTTCTCTAGGAGGCACTAATCCAGTATGTTTGCTGCTAGCCCTGGGGCACAGAGGTCAAGTGACAGCCTCCCTCCTACCACAAACTTGCCCTGTGTTGGCTAAGGCCACACTGCATCCCTCGGGTCTGGCAGCGCAGCCCAGCACCACTGGCAGTGGCCACTGCATTGCTCCTATCCCAAGACGCTTCTCATGCCAGATTTTTCTTTTTTTAATGGGAAGAGACACAAATCCAGACCTCCTGTATGAAGACAATTTGTCTCTTCTGGATAAGTTCCAGCATGAGGAGGGTGCTTTATACATATGGGCTCTCTTTCATGTTTGATTGCTGGACTAAGACCACATTGTTGTCCAGCTCGAGGAAGGGAGAAAAAAGAGCAAAAACCACACAAATCAGGAAAACATTAGGTAAACTTAGCCCAGAATACATCTTCTGACCAAATGGAGAGCAATGCTCTTTCATATAATTAGACCGTCTGCCGGAAATCAAACAGAACAAATTGTGATGCTTTCAGTGCTGTGGGAGCTGTGCAGTCCCCAGGAGATGATCACATCTTCCCCACAGCGTTAGTTGTCACCCCTGAACAGGTTGTGAAGGCAGACTGTGGTTTTGAAAACCCTCAGAAACTCTTTCATTGCGTTGCAGCTCCAAATGCCATTCCTCAGTCACAGAGTCACAGAGTTTTGGACAGGAAGGGACTTCAGAGATGATCCAGTTCCACTCCCCTGCCATGGGCAGGGATGCCACCCCCAGAACAGGTTGCTCAGACCCCCATCCACCCTGGCCAGTCAATGAAGAAACATGCATGCAGGAAGCCAAGGTGTGAAAACAAACCCTGACTGATCAAAAAACATTTGAACATTACCTTCAAATTTGCGTAAGGTGAGCAAAATGCTGCGTTTGGCAGTAAAGGGACAGAGGCACAGGCAGCAGGAGAGCAGAGCCAGTGAGTGGGACTGCACCAAACACTGGAGGGGAAACACTCTGTACCAACAGGTGGTATCAAAGAGTAAATGATCCTGTGTGAAAGAAACAAATCTAACCACCAACATCCTGTCCTTCAGGTAATGTTTCTTTCAACAATAACCTTTTCTGTAAGGGGAGTGGCACAAATGGCATTGAAACACGCAGGCACAGCAAAGGGAACTTGAGCCTGACTCCCAAATTCCTGCCCATGGCAAACAGTTGGGGTTCAAAGGGCCAGAGCCTTTGACCCCCAAAGTCAACAGCAAGGCTCAAATCATCCATGGGCCAGTCTGTTGTTTCAGGAATCCACTCTTTACCGAGAAGAAACAAGTAAAAATTTTCCATCCTTTTCTCTTCCTAGACGTTAAGCAAGAGTAACATGTAAATTGCTTCCAGCAACTTCCAGACAACAAGGGAACAAACAACTATCAACAGGCATTACACTCATTGCTTCACACGAAAACAGTTATGAGGCTGAAAGGGTCCTGACAGGCAATTGGAAAGGAGTCCTTTTTATGCTAAATTTACTGTATTTTAGTCCAATTTTCCATGATTTAAAATGTGTGATGCAATAAAGAGCTGGAATGCCTTCTTTTGTCACAATATTTCACACCCAAGGCCTCAGAGCACTTTTGTGAATCAAGCTCTGCAGTAGTTTTGCAAAGGCAATGGTTTAGGAAGCAATGAACTGGAAAGAGAGGGCAGTTTCCAGAGCTGTTGGTGGCCACAGAGAAGCCTATGCCTATAACAAAACTGAAGCAGCATCCTAATATCTGGGCTCCCTGATCCTGTGCCCTCCTTGGGCAGATGTCTGATGACAGCCCACCAGACCTCTTCACCTGGGGCTGGAGTTCCTCACCTGCACTGCGTCCCAGCCATGAGAGAAATGTGGAAAGAAAGATGAGATGGGTTCATTGAGGGAGGAAAACATAGGAAGTGAAACACTGCACATTTTGCAGTATTCCAGATTCTTCCTGGGAGGAAAACAGCATCAGCTGTCTTGGCACCACTGCTGAGCAGACCAGAGCTAACTGGGACCGTTTGAGGGTCCCAGTTCAACGTCTGTGGAGCCAGTTGTAACCAGCACTGCAGACAAAGGGCTCAAAGCCTGAGCAGACAGGAGGCTCTGCTGGTTTTGGGGGATCCCACACACATATGGGTGAGGATTTGGGGACTTCCATGCAAAAGAACTTGCCTGTAACCATAGGCCATGGTAACTGAAATTCCTCAGGTTATTGGCGCGTAACCAAATGGTTTCAGGGTTAAGCTGTCTGCTTAACTACACTCCTAGAGCAGAGCCCTTCCTGAGAGCATTCGCAGAATCCTGGAATCATAAAGGTTGGAAAAGACCTCCAAGATCACCAAGCCCAGTCTTCAACCAAATAGTACCTCCATGTCCACTAAAACATATCCTCCACCATGGGCAGGATTTCCAGTAAATAGGGGAAGGAGCTGAGGCCTTTCTACTAATACAGGCTTTCTCATTATGTTAAAACCAAAATCAGAGACTTCTTGTGAGCCATAGTCAGCCCCTACACAGCGGGACAGGACAGGTTTAAGCAGCAGAATCACAACCACACCTTGGTGTGGTTCTCCATACTCAGAACGTCTCTATGGTACATTACAAAACATCTCTAAGTCCCTCCTGGGGATCTCAACACAACAAACTTTCATTACCCAATTTCTCCATAGCTTTTAAAGCACGATAGCAATATCAGGAAAATTCATGGTATCAAGAGAAGTGACCCGGCTAAAGACAGAGAGGAAGGTCTGGGGCAAAACTGGGACCTGGCTGCAAACCCCTTTCCCCTAGGGCTCCATCTTACATTTAAAAGCATGAGCACTATTATGAAAGATCACTGAGACACAAGTGTTTTTAATGCTGATATTTCTGAAGATTCCAGTAATTGTGTCTCATACCCACCAGTGGCTTAGACAGAAACTGAGCAGCCACCAGGCTATGTGAGGCAAGAACAAGTTTGTGCCCATGTTAAATACTGTCTACACCTCAAAGCAGCACGCAGACAAATCCTTCAAAGAACCAGGAATGGGTGGATGAAGTCAGTGCACACTGCGGAGGATTTGGTCTCAGTTCCCCTCTGCAATGTGCCACTCACAGATGACACATTGTCCTGCATCCAGGAGGGCTTTGTTCTCTCTGGGGTGAAACCTCAGCCTTCAGTTCATTAAATGCGACTGCAGAAGCCGAAGGGGTGAGTCACAAAGCCAGTTGTGTGAGCACACATACGATGGAAGCCCACAGGACATGTATTCCATCACAGAGGACTGCTTGGGTCCAGCAAAGCCCTTTGGATGGGCACAGGTTGGGACACAGCCCCAGCCATCACCTCCCACCTGGTGCCAGACAGCTCAGGCAGACAGTCTGTCCTCCAGCCCCTTCTATAAGATAAATTAGGAAATGAGAAAGGGAGGGGAAGGGGGATGAGAGCTTCTAAAGCTCCCCCAAGAGAAGCTGCTGGCACAGGACACTTTTGCAGCACTGCAAACAGTGCTGACAGCGGGATGCAGAGCCCACGGAAGAGAGGGCTGCAGCATGTCCTGGCTCCAGCTGGGCGGTGTTTTCCTGACCCCTCTGCTCAGCAGACTGCAAAGTCTTCACTGGGATTGAACACCTGCCCCACCATGGGAGCCACAGCAGGGCAGGGGGCTGCTGGCCAGGACAGGTTCCTGCCTCTCCTCTGCACTGGGCTGATCGACTGGCTCATGCTTGGGAAAAACAAGGATGGCCGTGGAGCAGCACCAGGGGAGAGGAAAGGGGGAGCAAACACCTGCGGGTGCTGCTGCTGCTGCTGTGGCGGAGATGCCTTGACCTCAGAGAGGAACCTGCTGTATCCCCACAGGGTCTGGAAGGAAAACAAAAGCTACAACTTAAAATCAGCTCCAGGGCCAGCTGTGCCTTTACATCAGCATCGCTCAAAAGTTTCCATCCCACGGCTGTGACTGCCTTTGGTGGTGTAGGTAGACCCTCAGAAAAGCAACCAGGGGTCGGATCCCCTTTGTTCTCCCCACTCAGACTGTCTCTTTTCCTTACCCCCTGCCTCCAGCCAGATGTGCTCACTGCCTCTCTCCTGCCAGCCTTTGCGTTCACCCTGGTGTTCATTCAGCAATTCAATTCAGGAAGCTGATCCAGCTGAAATCCTCAGCAAGGAAAAGAAAAAGAAGTTTCCAACCAGAATATAAGCACTGTCTTTGAACACACACACACAAAAAAAAACTTCCTAATTTGTTTTAAAAAAATAGAAGAGAGAAAGTGATTGAACTGTCTTCATAAAAATTTCCTTTTAAGTTGAAAAGAAATGCCATAAAAATACCAACCTCCTAACACCATCAATTGAGTTGTAGAGGAGATGGTACCTTTACCAAAAGAGCCTGTATGGAATTCATCACTGCTTTACTCTTTTAAAATAAATCAGCTGGCAAAGTTGTGACGTGACCTACTTAATTTGTTGTCTTGAAACTTGATGAGCATTTAAGATTTGTTCCTAAAGCCTGGAAAATGAGAAAAAGAGGGAAAATGCAGGCACCATATCCAAATCCCTGTGTTGAGATGCTGCTTTCTTTCAGACACTACAGGAGTCAGTGGCTGCCAGCAGCACTGCTTGTGAGAGGGAAACTGGGCTCCAGTGACCCTCACAAGGAGGTCCAGCCATCCTCCTGCCTTAAAGCAGATCAGATAGTGCTTCTAGCAGAGATCTGTTCCATAAATCTTGAGAAGTTTCCACTGTTGGAGGTTTTACTCCACACCTGAGCAAGCCATCTTCCTTACCACCAAGTTTTTGCAGAAGCCTCCTCCCTTTCAACTTCCAAGGCACCCTTTTCTACAGGTGACTAAAAACACAGTGAGCAGCGCCCTCCCTCTCTCCATGCACTGGTGGAGCTGGAGGCTGTCGCTACTCCAAGCCCTTAATCTTGCAGCTCTTTGCACTTTCTCCCTTGCTCTCTTCTCACTTCCCCATTTTCATTCACTTTCCACAAAATGTGGAGCCCAAACCCATGGGGCTTTCTCTGCCAGGGTACACTTCTGCGGACATGTTTTTGTCCCAATGCCCCGCAGCACCAACGCACTCCTGCACTCTTTCAGGTTCTGTGCACTCCCTCATGCTGTCAACCCCCCTTTGGAAAAGTATCCACAACTCACTCAGAATCCATTTGCCTCTGTTACTATTGTCATAACCTAAGACTAGACAGACTTCCATATCTAAAACAACAACAAAAAAAAATTATCAAACACCATACAGCTCTCTCAAAATCCTAAAACTCCCCACTGTTTCCCAGGTGAATCACTGCAAAACTCCCCTGACACCACCAGAAGCACAGCACTGCACCAAAAATGTGGCTCAAGGGCTCTGGAAAACCGAAGGTCTGGCGAGCAGATCTTGGCCCTTTGAATAAAAATCCTTAAGAGGTTTTAAAGTGTTTGGGGAATTTGTAGGGAGAGAAAGCAATTACATCTACCTGGTTGTATTTATAGCAGCTTAGCCTTCTTTGATATTTCATTTCTTCTCTGATTTGATAAGATTGTGGCCCTTTAATAAGCTGAAGCATTCATATCCTTATGACAATCTGGCGCTGGAATTGTTTGCTTTAGCACTGCAGATTGCACAAGAGACATGAAAGGTTTCAGCGTAGCTGGAAAGTCACTTTTGATGAAATCATCCATCGCTCCAGGGGCTGCATTCTTTACAATTTGTGCATACTGATGATATGTGTCTTCAGATGCATTTTGGCAACCCCTTGCCATTTTCAGAAATCCATCTGGGACTCAGGAACAAAGCAAACGCACACGAACATGAGGAAGACAGAGCTGGCACAGCTACTGGGTGGAATTTCTTTAAGGAAGCTCAATTGCTTGTTCGTTTCGCTGGCAGGGAAAGATAGGAAAATCAGTGTTCCTGTTCTCGATGAACTTTGTGATATTGTTAAATCCCTCAGACAACATATAATTCATGGAAAAGCTGTGGCAGAATTCCTTTGCACTTATCCACAGCGTGGCTCTCCCCCAAAACACAGATCTCTGCCTTCATTTCATACACAAAAATTGCCCAGATGAACAATGGCTCTAACTTTAGAGAAAAATCAGAACACTTGCCCTTCTTTTTTTGTTTCAAAACGGCCAAAATTTGTAATTATTATTCCATCAGTGGAAAAAGTGCATCTTTTCCTGCACTGAAGCACAGAAGCAGACTCCATGCGGTGATATGGATTGGGAGGTGACTTTTGAAGAGAGTTTTCCGGGTAATGGCTTGAGCTTTGCCCTGGAAACCCTGAAAGAGAAGACCCAAGTTATGCCCCAATGCAATGCCCCTGGGCACCAATGGCATCCAGCAGCACTCCTGAGGCAGCACGAGGGCACATCCCTGAGCCCAGAGCAGAATGAGGAGGTGGCACTACCTCTGATCCAGCTCTGATCACCAATCCAGCCTAAATCTCCTCCATAGGTGCCGGTGGATATTTGAGTTACACCAGCCATGGATGTAGCCCCAGACTGCAAACTGTAATTAATACCCATCCCAGCTTTGCATTTCTTTTGGAGAAGAGCCGTGAATCACTGGAGTGAAGCCTTGCAAAGGAAATCCTCAGCCACAACAAAAAGATTTCATGCTTTATCTCCCCCTCTCAAGTGTTTTAGCAGACAGACAGAGGATTTTCCTCCCAGTGACAAGGATAACTACGCTCATTGAAGAAAAATATGTGGAACAGGAAGACCTACATTCCTTGTGTGAAAAATAAGAGTGGTCTGTGCCAACTACATTTTTCAGGAACAGCTCATCCACAAGAAAAAATGGCTGCTGTGATAATGTCCTGAACAGTGAGGCAACGGTGATGTGCTATATAACTGTCAGATGGGAAAAGAAGAGGGAAAAACAAGGTTTGGTCTTTGTTTATTCCTAATATTCCATTATTATTATGCCCCTTTGACTCACATTTGAATGACTTGCATCTTCTCCACTCCCTGCTCCTGCTGCTTTGTTTAGCAACTGTACCTTTATTCCTAACTTCAGCATTCTCAGAAGTTTTATTACTTTGTGTTTAAGAATCTTCCTGAAATAAATCGCGATGTCTTGGGCTCTTCAGGGCATGGATTTGGAAAGCTTGTGCTTCAGTCATTTAGGTATAAACTCAACTTAATCTGTCTGTCCCTTAATTAATTCAGCTTCCCCAAGGGGTATGGCTTAAGTGCAGCCTGGCAGTCCAGACAACTGTATTGTCATGATGATGATGATGAAGAATAATTATTATTGTTGGTAATAGTATTACTACTATTGTTGTTGTTGCTGTTACTTTTATTTTTATTGTTATTATTATTTTTAAAAGAGAACTCAAAAGGGGGAATAAAGAGCTGGAGAGTATTTCCGAACCCAACATTAGCTCGTTTGGAGCATGACGCTCATACCATGAGGGCTGTGAGTTCAATCCCACTTAAGAGCTGGACTCCATGATCCTTGTGGGTCCCTTCCTCAGAATATTTTGTGAATCTGTGAACTTCTTCTAAACAGGAATAAATGGCAAGGACATCAGCCTCACATACGAGATAAGGCAGCACCCACATTTTACAAAATTGGGTCTTTAAAATGCAAGGAGAACACAATTCCTACTTTCTACCTGAGCACTGTCATCTTCAGAGCAGGAGCCCGGGGATGTTTCCCAATTCCAGACTCCCTGATGGTGCCGGTGCAAGCGCTTCTCCCACACCCAGTGGGCTTGCCCAAGTCCCCCATGGCCATGAGAGCAAAGGGCAGTGTCTCCTTTAAACGGGGGTGCTGTGACTCATTCCCATGGTGACAGATCTGTAGGAAGCACGGGGCAGGATCGGAGGCAGAAGAGGAGCCTGTGCTGGTGTGTGAAGGAGGAGTGGCAGCACCGGGGCTCGGGGCGGACATCGGCGCCAGCTGAAGGAGCAGAGGCTGAGCCATGCCAGTCCCACCGAGCAAAAAAACACTCAGCTCCCTTTCAGCCATTAAAATGAATGAAGAGCAAGACTGTTTGGATAAACATCAGCCAAAAGAAACCTTGGAGGCAGTTAGAAGGCTACTGCTTCATACAATATAGACCATGTTTCCAAATACAAATATTACACTTGGCAGAGACGCTCCTTTGCTTCATGAGTTATGTTGCACTTTTTGTTATGTTTAAGTTTGTGCAAGAGGTATAAATAGCTGGACTGGTATTAAATGAGCTTTTCATTTTCTTTTTTTTTTTTTTTGCAAAATATCAAAATGGTCCCAGCTCTTCATGGAACAAACACACACTATATTCCTGTGCCTGAATTTTTGTTGCTAATTACAGAAAATACCATGTAACCGAAAAACAATGTTCAAGAGCCAGACGTGAAAAACACATCTTTCCTATATGAAGTCATTTTTTCAGAAAACTGTCTGGAGGAGGGCATCTGGATCACCATAGAATTGACATGTGTGCATACATGCACTGTGGCCTCACGGAAGAGCAGAGTCTGCTCACGCTGCGGGGTGGAAAGCCCCACGTCCCAGCTGAGGAAGGGTGAGTGAGACAGAGGGACCTGGTTTGGGGTGCTGGTCACAATTGCTTTGGCTGATTCTGTACTCCCTAAGAGCAGAGATAACAGGGAGTCCTGATTATGCCCCAATTATGTCCCAATTTTAGACGTATGACACTTTGTACTTCATACAGCCACAATTACGGGTGCGAGGAAAACCCCAGCAACTATCCAAGCCTCCCCATCTCAAGATACTACAACTTGAAGGCCTGAAGGCAATTTCATTTGCTCTTTGATAAATCCGTGTTCATAAGCACAAGAGCACAGCAGGGCCCTCACTAGGCAGATCCCCATTTCACTGTCACCACAATGGCAATGTCTACCCGGTTTGACCAATTCCTACCTGAAGGGATAAAAGAGTTACTTTTAAAGATGGATGCGGATTGAGCTATCCAGCATGGATGCAACATGAAATGACTGTGTAAGATAAACCAGAGAGAGTAGTTCAAACTCTCGAGTTAGTTTAGCACAGAAGAGGGTTATCAACTTCAGTCAACACAAAGGGCTGTCTATTCCCACTGAAATCAATACAAATTTCCATCTAAAATAAGCCAGCTTACTAAATATTCCCAAGTTTTTTCAAAGTGTACAAAGGCCACCAAACCAACAGAGCAGACATCAACTGAAAATGTGAGATTAGTGATTAATGATCACAACTTCTGCAGCCCACAGAAACATGAATAATGCATACTGTTCAGTTGCTGGGATGTTAAAGGGAATTGCTCACAAAATCCCTTCTTAAATAAAAAATATTTTGCTTGTGGGTGGACGTGGGGAATGCGATTATTCAACATGTCACGCAGAACCTTTCAATCCATTCATTCCACCTCAGCAATCAGGTGAGAGCAACTAAGGAGAGTCTCACCTCACAGATGCTTTGGGGCTCAGATGCTGAAACAACATCAGATAAAATGCTGTAGATTAACAGTAAAAGGTACAGGAAGAAACACTAACCCATTTTCTCCTCTAATCCCTCATGGTTTTGCTGATGGCCAGACCCACTCATCAGAAGCAGATGAGTGTGCATTGCATTATATCTTTATAAATAGCTTGTTGACTATTCTTCTGGTTATTTCCCCTTGTACCAATGCAGGGAAAAATATTGGTCACAACTCTTACAGTGGCTGATGGAACAGAATAAGAATTACTTTCAGAACCCCACAGAAATGCTGGTAATTTTAGCTCCTGACACCACTGCATTTCAGGAAGTGTCCAACCAGTAATAGTCATCCTACAGCACTGTGGCCAGTCTCAGTTTAAAGGCTTCTGCTTATCTTGCAATCAATGGCTCTTGAGCCTATTTTCAGTTCACATTTTTGGCTGTGAAAAGCAGCTTGTTTTTCAGCCAGCATGATAATCCCCAGAAAACATACTTAGAAAGAGCTGAGTTAGACTTACGCAGCTCTTGACTCATTTTCTACAAAAACAGCATCTCCCAAAACAAAGGTGTGGGACAAAGCAAACACACTATGAACTAGAGAAGAGCTGTTCCCTATGTTTGCTTGCTGCCATTTCTCATTTGGAAAAAAAAAAGTGTATTTTAACAACACAGAATTAGTGCAGGGTGGTGAGCCTTAAGCTGTCATTAGAGGCTGCCAAATGAGCCAGTGTCCCTTGTGCTGGTGAGTAAACAGGGGTGTACGAGGGCTGAACAAACAAATAAACAGAGCAGGCAGGGGTGGCTTGTTGGACTCCAGCAGAGGTCAGTGGTGTGGGAGTGAAGAGAAACCCTGAGCTATTTTCTCTCTGCTTTCACACCAGACACTGGTAGGGGTGCCTGGGTTCCCTGTCTGGAGCGGTGAGATCAGCTCAGTTTCCTGTTTCCCTGTGGTTAAACCCATCCAAACATCATTCCACTCATAGAGGAGCCCCTTGCAATACTATTGAAGAAGCACAACATGGAGGAAATTCAGCCTCTGGATGGATTAATCTGGTCAGTGAGATTCCTTTACAAATCAGGCAGATGCCAGCCCATCAGAGCTTGTATTGGTTTGGAAAGACAGGTGTCTGCCAGGGAAAGCTGGAGTTTCCCTTGGAATGGAGAATGTAAACCCCCTCGCTCCAAATTATTATAATTTTGCACTTAAGGGACTTTCAGGCAAAGATGTGGGAATAGGAATAACAGTTCTTGACTAGGAATACTAAAAAATACAAATGTAGTAGTACAAAAAAAAAAAAAAAAAAAAACAAATCAAGCAAACAAAAAAAAATTCCTAGAAACACTGACAGAGTCAGAATAGAACCTGGCACCCTTGTTGGTCAGGGTGTTGGGAGCAGTCCAATTAAGTCCTCCTGGAGGGACAGATGTGGTTCTGTTGGAGCAGAGATAATCCTGTAAATGGGCCCAGTGGTGGTAAGGTGGGTCTGGTCTTCCTCTTGGAATCCAGTGGAAAACAGGCTGTCCTGGTGTTCTGAATCCCAGGTTTTATCCAGGTAGGAATGCTTGGCTCCTCCCCCCTGGGTGGAGCATCTCCCAATGGGATGATGTAATTGTGCCAGTCATGCAGTGAGCCTCGATGGCTGATTAACAGAAGATTTCCCCTGGAGGGAGGATGGGTCCTGGAAGAGATAAAGAACACTGCCCCGCCTGGTTTGAACAGCTGCCCATTGACAAGAGTCACCCACCCCCTCCGCCCTGGAGTTGTGAGGAATGAGTTCTACAAGACATAAAGAAAAACACCTCCCCAGCCGGTTTCAACAGATGGCAAATAGAATAACACACTTTTGGCTACGTATTGCAACCCAAGACATAGCTGCAGAACGTATGAGCAGAGTTTCATACTTCTTAACACGTGTTGCTTGCATGGAGCCACGTCACAGCAGGAGCTGGGCCTGGGGACCCTCCCGTGCAACCTCCTGTGTCCATGGTCAGGCAAACCTGGGTGAATGGTACCAGTGTAAAATGGACATGCAGACCACTCTGTGAGTGGTTTGAGCTCTGTGCCCGCCCATGCATGGTGACTTCAAACATTCTCCAATATTCTCTTCTCAATAACTTCCCTGGGAAACCAAACGTCAGCCAGACTTGTGACACCTCTCTGGTGGTGCCCTTGTCAGCTGAGCTCAAACTTCCCTGCATTCTTATGAGGAAATAAAAGTAGCATCCTTTAGTTGCTTTACCCAACCTGCCCACAAGAGCCTAGCAGAATTTCTGCTAAAATTAAAATCTTACTCATGCATAAGGGAGGAAAAGAAAGGAGACTGAGGAAAACATGATGTACACAGACTTGACAACAAACCAGTCTTGGTTTCTGCGTGGGGATTAGGACAGCCCAGCCTAGAGCTTCTCTGAGCAATCTTACAGCTCTGTGTATGCTAATTGTGCTTCTGCTCCAGATTTTGTTTTTCCATTCACACAATATTCCACACCTTCTTACTCTATCTTCACCATGAATCCAGAATTGCCCATTTACTTTGAAGCCTTCCTTACTCAACTCCTACTTCCTCTCCTTGGCTAAGATAGTTCTGTTAAGAAAAGGTAACACCTTTAACATGCTTTGACTTTGCTTTTTGTACTTACTGTGGACTGAAGAGACTAAAGTTTGCTTCTCATTTCTTAAAATGTAAAAGTACCATTGTGCTAAACACATCCGTCAAAAGCAGTAACTGCTTTCACTTGCACATTGTTACCATAAAATCTCTCTGAATGACCCACAGAACTGACATTCTCACACAGGCAACAGGGACAAAGAGTATGCCATGCATGCATTTTTGGTTTTTTGAGTTATGATCTAAAGGTAGAAAAAAGCAATGAGTTACCAATTGTCTGTTGACATTCTGAGGTTTCTCTCCCTCACTGCCCTGTGTAAAACAAACAGGTGAAAGCAGCCCATACGCCCCTTCCAGCACCAAATGTATCCAGTGCCAAGAAATAGATGTGGGACTCACGTTCCCTCGTGTTTGCAGTGGCTGTTGCCTTTCCGAGGTGCAGTATTTTTTTTCCAAGGGGAAGGAGTTCAGAGAATTCCCCCCCCCTCCCTTTCCTGTGCATACACATTCCTTTGGCCATGCACTCCCAGGCTGCCCCCCCCTGCACCTCTAACTGATGCAGACTGTGCCTGACCTGGGGAGATTCTGCCTGAGGTGGCTCCATTGGGAAGCTCTGCTGACTGACCCAGGTGAGTCTGAGGTCTATTTTGCCATCTGAAAGATGTTTCCCTGCATAACTCACAGGCATCATTCGCCCAAAGCCAAACACTTGCCTTCTGTATCCCCGTGAACACTGTCCCTGCTTCTGCCCCAGGGACACAGGTTCATTTAGGTTACAGGAGTTTAGCAGGCTGCCAAAAAGTTCCCGAACTTCCTGCATTTTGCAGAGGTGGACAGTGCTGTGGAAACCCAGGAGCTGCACAGCTGAGTCAGGGATGGCATCCTTCCCAGGATGCCCGACAGCCCCTCATGTTTTCTGTCCTTCTCCCCATCCCTGGGTGCCACGTGGCTCCAAACTCCATCGTGTTCACAAGTCAGTGACATTTCTAGGGGAGAGCACACAGAGCATGAGGCAGCCATGATTTAGCTGGTGAGGAAGTAATGATTTATATTAACATTCGAAGCAGGTCATTAAATATGACCCCCTCACTGCAAACCCCATGCTGAGCAAGATATTTTCTTGTAAATGATTTACCAGCAAGCTTTTCATACTTTCAGCCTTGTAGGTTTTCTATAACTGAAGTCAGGCTCACTCACATTTCCCAAGCCCTGGTAGCAGCTTTGCTTCAAACTGTGAAGACATCTGAAGGCTGTTGCAAAGAAGCAGAATTTGGGGCTGTTTGTGGTTTTCTCTGTCCCTGTTCTGTGATAAGGCATATGAGAAACCCAGGAGGTTTTTCTTGGGGCAGCCAGGTAACCTCTGGTTGGCTTTCTCTGTACAGCATTACTGGATCTCTGTGGATGGAGCTCCCAGCTGCCAAGGAAGGGGCACTGCTCTTCTCTGAACTCTCAGCTCCATGGGCAGCTGAGCCTGCAGGTGGGTTCCTGCTTTGTGTCTGCCACATCCCAGTGCCTGGAACAGCACGGGGTTTTCATGCTGCTCTTCCTGGGATGGCAGTTCCTGCACTCCAGCCAGGGAAACTCAGATCATGCCAGAGGGCAACAGCACGCGCAGCAGGTCAGGAGAGGTGATGCTCCCCCTCTACTGTTCTCTGGTGAGACCCCACCTGGGGTGCTGCATCCAAGTCTGGGACCCTCAGCACAGGAAGGACATGGATTTACTGGAGCAGGTACAGATGAGGGCCTTGAAGATAACCAGAGGGCACCTGTGCTGTGAAAGCAAGCTGAGAGAGGTGGGCTTGTTCAGCCTGGAGAAGAGAAGGCTCCAGGGAAGCCTTCAAGCCCTTTCTAGTACTTAAAGGGGGCTTCTAAAAAAGATGGGGATAAACTACGTAGCAGGTCCTGTTGCAATGGGACAAAGTATATTTTAAACTGAAGGAGGGTTGACTTAGAGTAGGTATTAGGAAAAAAAATTTTACAATGAGGATGGTGAAACACAGGCGTAAGATGCCCAGAGAAGCTGTGGATGCTCCATCCCTCAAAACATTTAAGGCCAGGTTGGATGGGGTTTTGAGCAACCTGATGCAGTGGAAGATGTCCCTACTCACTGCAGAGGGGTTGGACCCTAGCTGGCCTTTAAAGGTCCCTTCTAACCCAAATTATTCCATGATTCTGTGATAATAGAGCACCTAGAGCTGTTCTCCTTGGTGGGGAAACCCCAAATCTGCTTGCACGCCCTCCTCTGGGAATGGCCATCTCCAACACGAACCTGCAGAACACCTTCTCAAGGCAGAGAAATCTGGGGAACTGAAACAGTCTCCACAGTGTTCATACCCCGCTTTTTCCGTCATGAATTAAGTTGTACTCATGTCCTTCTGAGAGGCATTTTTAGTTTTGCAACCTCACATCATCCAATCCAAACTCCCACCGCAGCCCATGGAAGCAATCTATCTTGTATTATGTCAGCTTCAGGCCAGGCTTCAGTCTCCAAAGGACAATCACCGCTGAAGATAAACAAACAAGCTACACAGTTCTGTTTGATTTTGCCTTTTAAGTATAATTTTTCATCTCTGTAACTAGAACTGTTCCTTCACAAAGGAGGCTGGATCATATTGCATGCTGCTTTTGATAGCATGAGAAACAAAATGTTTGCGTTTATTTAGCTGGCAGATTGCTTTCTCCTTTTATGGAGGGGGAAAAAAGCCTCTATCAAAAAATCTCTCATCATAAAGAATACTGATTTCTGATATTCTGAACGTCTGATGTGTCTTAAAGAAGAAGTTCCTTATAAAATCAAATAATAATCATGATTGAAGGATAAATGAATATTTAGGTAAAATATATAGAGAATATATAGATAAAACATGTATATCTTATAAGATATAAAGAAAAACATAAATAAAGCCCCATTCTTGCTTTAGGACCAGCCACATATGAGGTATCAGTATTGGAAACATTCAGTATTTGATGTCAAGGAAGTTCATACCTACACCACAAGCAGCTGGAAGAAGACAACGCTGCCAGGAAGGCAGATAATTTTGATTTTTTTTTTTTTTTTTTTTAAGCAGAGACTTACATAAACCATACAAGGGAAAACTATTCGCTCGTGAGCGTGTTTGTAACCTTCATTTTTTTAAAAATGCTCCAGCTTTTGGACAATTCCAGGCAACTGAAGCCGCCCTGGTTGATGCCAGTGTCATTCCCGCCTGGTGCAATCCGTGCGGCTGCTCCAGCCCAGCCAAGGAGCCGAGCCCGGCGTGCCCGGAGCCAGCAGGGAGAGGAGTGAATGTGCTGGCACTCAGCACCGGCCTCTGGGTCCCTGAGAACAGAAAGGAGGATGGGCTGAATTTCTGCCTCCCCGAGCAAGGCGGGTTTCGCCCAGAGCGCTTTACTCTCCGCTCTCGCCCCGGGCAGGGTGGGAAGCAGCCCCGCTCCCCACGGTGCCCGGCAGTCCCAGCTCCTGCCTCACACCTCCGGAGCGGCGATGGCTCCATCCGGCACATCCCCAGCACCAGGGGGAGGAATCCCTGCCAGGGATTCACCTGCGGAGACACATCGGGCTGAGCTCTGCCCGGCTCGGGCACCAGCCCTGCTCGCACCTTGGCTCCCAAACCGGCAGGGGAGGGAAGGGAGCAGCACGGTGTGGCCGGTGACACCCGGTTCGTGTGTCGGCGGCGGGGCTGACAGCGTGTCCCCGTCTGTGGTACCCTCCTGTGGCCGGCCCTGACATAGCAGCAGCCCCGCACCTGCCGCGCTCCTGCCCGGCTGGAGAGCCGGGAAGGGCTGAAGGGACCTCTACAGGTGTCTGATCCAACCCCCCTGCCATGAGCAGGGACATCTTCAACCACACCAGGCTGCTCAGAGCCCCGTCCAGCCTCACCCTGAATGTTTCCAGGGATGGGGAATCCAGCCTGTGCCGGCGTTTCAGCACAAGCCTTCATCCGTCCGGCTGCCCTGGCCTGCCCTGCCTCATCCCGAGCGATTTGCATCCCTCGTGTTCATCCAGAGCAACCTCCGAGCCCCCGCAGCGCTGCTTCCTCCCCAGCAATCCCCACACCACCCTCGGTCCTCGGCCCCTGGGAATGGCTCCTGGAGACATCCCAGAGGAGTGGAGCCGCCCTTTCCATAGCTCCCAGTCGGGCGCTGTGTAGGGATGGCGCCTGCCTCTTTTCTCTTCTGATCCGGCGGCTCCTGCAGCTCCTTTCCAGCTGTCTGTGTGCATGGGCAGGACTCGGAGCTCCCACAGCCGTTCCACATCGCCAGCCACCGCCACCAGCAGGCGCAGCCCCTGTCAGCCCTTGCTTGTGGCAACTTTGGGCTGGAAAACCGAAGGAAATGGTGTGGGGGCACCGGGTCCTCATCACTGCCCAGGTCTGCGGCATGCTCAGCTGGCTCTGGGCACTCCTGGTTTTGAAGGATGCTGAAGATGCAGGGGAGCCCAGGGATGCAGGAATTTCCCGACTGGTTTGGGATCCCAGCAAATGGTTCCCCATGCCTCCTGTCTATCATCTCCTTCACGTTCCAAGCGGGAAAAAAAAAGCTGTTCTTGCCGAAGCGGGGGAG
This sequence comes from Chamaea fasciata, assembly GCF_029207755.1. Lineage (NCBI taxonomy): Eukaryota > Metazoa > Chordata > Aves > Passeriformes > Sylviidae > Chamaea > Chamaea fasciata. The sequence goes on along the minus strand of NW_027094088.1, from coordinate 5,640,586 downwards.
GGAGGAGAAGGATTATGATGTTTTTAGCCCTTTTCCGATATGGCAAAGCAATGCCAACAGATGGAGCTGTGCAGAGCGGAGACCGCCGGCTTTGGCGGAGCACGGGGGAAGCAGCAGCCCAGCATGGAATTCGAATTATTGAGCATAACGACAGATGAATCATCTCCAAGCAGGACACAAACTTTTATTTACTATGCTCGGGTGAAAAATAAGTCTGTCAGCAAAGCTATAGGCCAGAACGGGGGAAATCCCAGGGTATCTCCACCCCTTCATGTGAGGATGTTCTGTCCCAGGAGAGAGGAAGGGCTCATCACTGCCCCTCAGCACAGGCTGGAGCCTCAAAGTCCTGGGCTGAACTCACATCATCACTCATCAGAGCTTCACATCAAAAGGATATATCGTGCAGGACTCCTTCCTTCCCCCAGCCTAATCCCAGACTTCAAAGCCTGGACACAAGGGCATGGCACAGAGCTTCCACCCATCATCTCCTTGGAGTTGGATCAAAGTTCTCAGCTAAGGCCTCTTCCCTAAGCCAAGACCACAGGCACACTGTGAAGACTCCAGAGCTCACCAGCAACCAGGAAAGCAGGGATGCAGGAGCAGCAGGATCAGGAGGACAGACAGAGAAAGGAATCAACAGCAGGTGACCCTTTTTGGATTTGTATGCACAGAGAGAGAATTTGAGAGCAGCAGTGTTTCACCAACAAATAAACTTACCTTGTTTAGCTAACTTAGAAGTCCATTGTCGAGTTAGTGCATTTTTTCTTCCTGACAAGATGGACTGAAACAAAATGTACTTGGTAACCTCACCAGCACATGACTAACAAGAACAAGGTCTTGCAGCCTATCTGCATGGGAGATAGAAATAATTAGAATATTTAAGATGAGGAGGAGATATCAGCTCTCATTTGAAAGAATTTTTTCCTTTTTGGTATTTTCAGGTAAGGAGAATTAGTTACGAGGAAGGGAAAAGGGCTTATATCTTCTTTCCAGCCACACAAAAGGTTTCAGCAAAGAAGAAGCAAAAAGCTTATGTGGTCTTTCTCTTACAAGTCCTGATCAAAAAAGTGACTGCATCTACTTTTATGTCATGAATAGAGGACTTTTTTATGGCAAAATTACATGAACATCGTATCTGTCTCTGTAAAAGGACTGCATGAAGGAACACCTTTGGTGGAGAATTTTTAGGGCAGAAAAAATAAACTCACCAGAAAGTACAAAAAGCAGGGATGGCCCCTTTGCCCCCTTCCCCAGCTCCCCTGTTGCCAGCAGGGATGCAGTGCCTTCTTCAGGTGATATTCAATTTATGACTGGCACTACTTTACTGTGTAGGTGATTTTTACCATTTGTGGAAAATCTGAGAAGTGAAAAATATGAGAAATTAAATAGGCAAAAAACTGGTGAAAATAAACGGAAATAAAAATTCAAAAGTTTTGCACCAGCTTAAAAGGTTCTCATTTGTGAATGAAGCTGTTCTGCAATCACTGGATCAAACAATGCCTGGTTCCTTCCACATCTGTGCCAACAGAGATCACAGCAACCTACATTTCAGCATAACTGGGAGAAAATCCTGTACAAAGGCTTTTTTGGGCATGGATCCTCGAGGGACTCATCAGTCTTCTTTCAATTCAGGAACTTGATGTATTTCCTTGTTCTTTCTAGCCACACGCATTCATTTCACAGGGGAAATTTAATTATTGACCCTCTGTTAATAGTATTGAAGTGAAACAAGTGGTGGTGCTGGAGAAAGAGAAAATAAAGATGAAACGAGTGGGGAGAACAGGACATGAAGTGGACATGAATAAAGACAACACATGCACATACAATCCAGGAGCACACTGGCCTGAAAGAACTTGCACCTAGAATTTCCAAATGGACAGTCAATCACACTGACTAGCCAGCCTGGCCACCATTCTTGCTATAAAAAAAAACCCATTAAAATGTAGTTTTTGGAGCCTCTTTTTCAAGGTGGAGACCTCAAGCATTTTCCCAGGCAAATTATTCTGCTGATTCTTGGCAGTGATGCAGAAGGGACAACAGCATGAGAGGAATGGATACAGGCTTTAGTGCCCCCAGTACCCCGAGAGCAAACCCCAAACTGTGGCATTCAGGAAACATCCTGAAGACATTGTGACACATCCTCGGGGCAGGGATCGGGCAAGCTGAGTGGTGCCACTCAGTTTGAGAGGAAAACAAAATCCACAGGTCTTGTTTTCTTCACTCCCTCTCCAGGAGGGGTAAAAGGAAGGCTTTTACCACTTGGTGTGTGCCCTTTGTGAGACCGCCTAACATGGGCTTGTTCTATGGAGGTGAAATGGATGAAGGATTGGAATTAGAACTCGTTTGAAGACAAAGCACAGGGTAGTGTTGAAAACCCACCCATTTCTTCACACACCTGAATGCAACTGGATGCCATTCTCTGCAGCGTTAGTTCCTATTGACTACCTGGCCTGGGCTTGGCACCCCCACAGAAGTAAGAGCATCTTTGCTTTAAATTAATTTGCATGACTTTAAAGTCCACCATTTAAAGTGGAAACGGTTTAGCAAGGCAAAAGCAAAGACATCTTAGTTCAAAACTAAAAAAAAAGTAAAACAAAAAAGTACCAAAATAATAAAACAGCATTAGCTCATACCTGAACCTAAAACTCTGTCCAAGTCACACTTTGGAGAACAGGATAACTCAGTTGCCTTCTGCCCCTTGTGTATGAACAGTGGACTTTTTGCCGGGTTTCCGTTCATCATTTTTAGTTGGGTGTTTCCTTGTTTTTGAGTTCTTTCCTAATTCAGGTACCTCCCCAATGCTGGTCAGGATTCTTGAAACTTATCTGGGAATAACTATTCTTTTGATGTGCAGAGAAGAAACTCAAAACAATGGTTTTTTTCTATCCATTAATCCTTTTCCTTGAGGAATTAATGGAATTGGAGTCATCTAATTGCGGGAGTTTGCAAATCATCTATCATACAGCAATCTCTAGGATTGATTCCCATAAAATCAGCCACAAATTCAATTTTATAAACACGGTGATATTTTTCCAACAAGATCCATGGTGCATTGTAGCAGTTACTTCCAGGGATGGACTGGAAGCAATAAGAACAACATCCAACATGAAGAAGAATCACAGTGAGTAGGATGATGTGAGCAGTTTCATTTAATACCCAATTTAACATCAGCTAAAAGCAAGTCTTTCTGCCTTCCCCATCCCTCTTTCAGCAAAGCATTCCATTGTTTCCTTTACTGCCATGGAGCTGCAGGGCCCAAAAAACATCAGGCCCCTGGCCCAAGAGAAAATTAACCCATCAGGAGAATATTTCCTGCAAAATTTTACTCTTTGGATATAGTCCTGAAGAGAACCACGGCTGCAGAGGTAATTGATACATGAGTAAAACAAACCCAGTTAGGGGAAAATTAATGCATGGCTAATTAAATAGGCTTGGATAGTGATAGACAAAGGCAAATTAAAACACCACTTTCCCCCATATCCTCTTTCCCAGGCTCAATGTTACTCCCTCATCCATAAATCCTTCACTGTCTCCTGCAAGAAGGGTTTGTGGGGTTGTTTTATCACATTTTTTTTCTCACTCGTTGCTACCCATCCTGCTCCTCTACAGCCAGGGCCTTGACACCTGTCCACAGTACAAAACACACGATCACCAGAGACAAAAGGCTTTACCCTTAGCTGCAAAAAGCAGCAGTATTTTCAAGTATGGACAATTTGATCCCAACTTTAAACCAAATCTTAGGCTGACAGGGAGCAGGACCAGATCTCCAGCACGGAATTGCATTGTGTGGCTGTTACCGGTCACAACTCACATTTTAAGGAAAAAATTCTAAAAACTATGTTCAATAGGATTTCTATCAGAGGTACAGTACATGCAGCAGATGTTACAATCCAGGCTGGTGTTGTGGCTTTTTGGCACTTACCTGGGGCACAGTGGTTTGCGACAGGTGAGTTGTACCACGGGAATCCTTGCCTAAGGTTGTGCTCTGGTGGTTTGTTGTTGATATCATTCACACACATGTACCTGAAGTGAAACCAGGGCTGCAGAAATTGTCATCTTTAGGAAAACTTATGGATTATTTATCATCAAAATCATCATCTTTTAGAAAAACAGTGCAGAGAGCCTCTTAGCTCCCTTTAGCACAGTCATTGCCTGTCTACAGCAGATTATTAGCCCAGAGGAGTCTGTGGCTGGTTCTTCCACTTGGCTTGCTGGAGCCCTACACACCCAAAAGATATTCCCAGATAATCCAAAAAATAGGTATGAGTCATCAAAACATCTCACACCACCTCATTTCTGAAGCCTCCAGCACTGGCATTAAGGGACTCATAAAGTTTGAGTCCTCTAAGATGAACACCTCCAAGGATGACATCCTGGCTCCACTGAAGCTGATGGCTGAGCTCCAGGTGACCTCACTGGGGACAGGATCTCACCTCAGACACTTGCCTTCGTGTGATGCTCCCTGAAAATGGCATTTCACTTTGAAAGGCTTTTTGTTTCAGACAGATGAGCTTAGCTGCTCTCCCTCTGCCTTAGTGGGTATTTGCAGCAATACAACATTATCACGGAGACCTCAGAGGCAAGGCAGGGCACAACGGTTTAGGCACAAGGCCGAGGGAAAGCAGGTCTCACTGTGCCTGCTGCTCATGCTAACTCACTCTGTTTGCTTCATTAGGCAGACAGGAGTGGGTAACAAGACACATTTGTTGTGTTTAAATCACAATCAAGTGATGCTAATGCTGTTTACAGGGATGTAGGGCCCAGGTTATGTGGAATGTGCACAATCTAATCCGTGTCACTGTAGAATCTAAAACAATACAAGTCAGTGCACAAGTCCTCCTTATCTCTGTGTTAGCTCCCAATGGAGTGAATAATCAAAGCAAAACCTCCCACAGCCTTCCTGTAAAAAATGAGCAAAAAAGAAGAGGTAAGTTTTATTAATCAGAAATTCTGTCTTTAGACCCACTACAGGAGTCCTTGGCCACAAGCTTCCATATAAAATCTCAACACAATTTCCTGCAAGTTACAGGTTCTCAGCATTTCTTGGCAGATTTGGCCTCTGGCATGTGGCAGTGGCCCTTTCCCAACCCTCCTGCAAGGAATCTACAAAACCTCTGCTTACATCCATGGAGGCTAAAAGCCACAGACATTCTGTGTTTGTCTTCACTTTGCTGCAAACCAAAACAAGTCTTTCACATGAAAACCAAGTGTAATGGAGCAGTTCATACTTTGTCTCTTCAAATATCCCTTGGAAGACGAGCTCTAATAGCATGTGAGGAATACATCAAATCCTTGAAAACCCAGCTTTCTTGATTATTGTCTCTTCTTCTTTTTTTCCTTCAAAACAATTTTGTTTTCCCTCTACCACTTTCCACTGATTTCTGCCCTCCCCTGTTGGTAAATTTATTCTGGATACCCTGCTAACAAGAGCCTTTATTTCCCTACCCAGCTACAGTACAAACTTCCCCTTCAACTCTTCAATTCTCTCCTAAACCTTCTCCTACCAACAAAGCTGACCTGAAAACCAGCCTACGTCATATTTTAATATGAAAAAGTGACTCTCTACTAAGAGGATGGGATGTCAGCCACCCAGAATTACACTGATGCCAATTCTGTTAGTGGTAAATCTTGTAAGAATGAGATTAACTGAGGTGTTCAGTTATTTACACACACAACACTTAAAACTGGCCATGCAATTCAGTGTCTTTCACCAGATAAATCCTACTGCCACTGACTGACAGTACTCTTGATATATCTCATTGATTCCAACAACTCACATAACAACTGGAAGAACAAGGAATCATTAAATTGCAAGCCTTCATTTTACAAGCATGCAAATACACACTTGAGACCTTCCCATCTAATTCTGCATCATTCTGCTCGAAACTGGGTTACAAAGACTGTCCAGCTGCACAATTACCACGTGCCACTGTGAAATATCATACCTGTAATGCCATAACCACCAATTCCTTTGGCTACTTTTTCTATATTCTGCTTTTAATTCACATTTTAAGTAGCAATAGCAGTTACCCCAACCTTGCTAGTAACCCTAGATTTACTACCAGCTTTGTTTTCTTTTAGGCTTCCTTCTTTTCTTCTGTATCGTCCTTTACAGGTGAATGGCTGCAGTTCCCCTAAATCAGCTCCTCTCCTCCTCCACCTCAGTCAAATCTCTCATTTGCCCCTCAGAGGTTAATTTACAAGCAGAAAAGCAGAGTCTTCATATGTACAGAATATAAAAACTGTAGAGTTTTTATTTAAAAAACCCAAACCAACCACCCAACAATCCCCACAACTGGAATTCTAATCACCTCTTCAGATTCTTTAGCGTAACAAGCCTGTCTTCCATAACTTGCTCAGTTGGAGTCCTTTGAAATCACTCATTGTAGGCTCATGCTGCAAAAGCACAGGAGCAAAGTAAGACAAAAAAATGGGTTTGGTTTAGCCTATTAGCAACTTTAAGCAAGAAAATTTATTATGGCAGAAGACTGAGTGGGACTACTCTGGCACCGACCTGTCTGCTGCAAAATCCTCTAGCACCCGTAATTGTGTGTTCGAGTATAAAATCGACAGTACCCAAATTTTATTTCTGTGTATTTCACTTGCTCATCCTTCCTTTATAATTTCAGCAGCTATTGCTGTCAGCTGTGTAATTTCCTCTTGGACTGTATCTGCTTATGCCAGTGGCAATGGTTACTCATCACACAGAGGGCTCACAGACCACGTCACTGCAGGGTCCCTCCTCACCATTTATACTTATATTAAAAGCCTCTTTTAACCTCAAAATAGAACTGGTGGCACAATTAAACCCATAATTAAAGTAGTGTAAGATATTTCACTGGTTTAAGTGGGAGTTTGATGGGAAATTCTACTCCTGTCAGTCTTCACAACAGATACCAAAATTCATACACACTAAGACAGTTCTCATACGTACCTTAGGTAGAAAACTCTAGACCAAAAAGAAGAAAAAAAAATTGATTGGGTTATTGTATAGACACAAAAGTAAAGTAAAAACAAACCACAAAAATCCTATGCTGGAATCTAAACCTCCAAAAAGAGAGATTAGGCAAGGGGAAGAGACAATTTATCAATTTACATTTCACAAGGCGTCCTGCCATGCTTATGGCATGAAAGAGTGAATTTATGCCAAAATTTCTATGATGTCAGTACACAAAAGCACGTTCAGAATAAAAGCAGGCTAACACTGTTCCTACAGCTTTTCTAACAACAAGGCTATTTTCAAATTTGGGTATGTACAAAGCCATATACATCAACTTCAGTTTTTCACTCCCTACACAGTGAAGGGTCCACACAACCATTTCATCATTAACAGTGTCAGAGCAGTTCTAAGGGCTGTGACAACACAGCTTCTGCTGCATCGTTTCTGGAGTGCTGCAGGACAGTCCTTCATTTCCTCAGACCATGAGTGTACCACTGAGGATCCAACCTCAAGTGTTGTATTTGAGCACAAACTATTTCAAGACAGGTACATTCCACCTCGTTGTTGTGCAATCTGCAAAGCTGCTGTTTTATATCATTTGCAGAACTGTGTGGAAGTATCTTCAACTATAGGGCTACACTGAAGTCACAATTAAAAAAAACACACACAGATGACAGTATCTCAATGTATGTTGTAGTATAATAGTGAAAATGAACTCAGGCTATTAAAAAAATTTTATTTTTTCCATGAAAGATTGGTACTACAATCAATATAACAATTTCATCAGTCAAGTATGTCTGTTATAGGCAGGCACAACATTACAAAACAGGCAAGTACAATGCCTGATTAAGCGAATACAGTCTGAATATCTATTCATCCACTATTTCTGAAAACAGTATTATCAAATATCCACCAGGGAAAAAGATGAACTATTTTAGTTTCTCTTTGGCATACTTATCAGGACAATGAATCAATTACAAAAGTCTTCTATTGCTGCCAGTGCTGTGAAGGAAAAAGGACTGAGTGGAAGGTTGTACGTCAGAACTCGCTTTTAGGACTTGGGCAGCCTGGCTGACACATCCAAACCGGTGACAAATGACAGTTCAACTGCCAACGCTCCTTCACGAGGCAGACAAGGATTACATTGTTTTACACTGCAGGTTTGTTGAAGGTATCAAAAGAGTTACAGTAAATTTATGCACAGTACATACATATTACACACAGTTATATAAATACCCATGCTGCGGCCAGACTTGAGGAAGTTGCTTGACCAACACGAAAGCTCAGTGTCAGACCTCCCACCAGCCACTTCATACACATTGCACTTTGCATCCAGTAATATGTTCATTTCTGTACCTCTCTTAAAAATAGATTTAAAGCAGAAGTGAAGAATAATATCGAATCTTTCCATAAACTTTGTTTTCTTATTTACACCGTAATATTCCATTATACATAAAGACTGCGTAACGATACATTATCTTCATAGAGCTTTCTGCAATACATACAGCTTGGAGCTATTAACATCTTGGTTTGGGAACACAGATATGACCTATAAGACTATTTAAAAACAATTTGAGCCTTAATTTTGCTCTAGTTTGTTTCACTGAAACCATTCTTTGAACAACAACAAAAAAAATCCTCCTTATTGGAGAGGAAAAAAACAACTCATGTTTAAACCACCTCTGGATTTCCTTAAACCACTGAGAAACTTAGAAACCATAATCATTTTTGCATAATTATAACGCCACTTCAAAGGCCTGTTACTTTTAAATTTAGAATATGAATGACAATTGTGATCTTATCTTTAAATTATTCTTTGTTGACTTTTGGTTCTTTTTCAACAGAAAAAAATGAAAATGCAATCATTTATCATACATGATCTTTGCACAACTGGGGAGAGTTCCTATTTTATTCGTGGGACAAAATGAACATGCACACAACCCCCAACTCCATTCACAGAGTGAGAACATAAACTACAGCAGCACTTGTCTCGAGTTATGGTGCACATGGTTGCAATACGGAGTATAAAACAAAAGCAGAATTCCCAACATCTGTTAAAACACAAAAAAAGAAAAAAACTTTATTGTACAAAAAGTCATTCACATTCTTTTCAATGAAGTGAAGAATCAGCTGCTTTCTGGACTCTCCAGCCTGCAAACTCCTCCTTCTATTGCCACGGACTGTCCTGCCACAGCTCCAGGAGGAAGTCTTGAAATGTGAGTCTGTGGAAAAGTCAAAAGAATATTACGGACTGAGAAAAGGCAAAATTATGCAGGACAAAGTAAGCTTATAAGTAGTGAACAATTAAGCTGTTCCCTCACTGAAGTCTGAGGACAAACTGCAAAGCAACTTGAAAAGCAACTGAGATTCTTTTCCTATTTTGTTTGCATTAATGTTTAACACATGAAGAGAAAGACCATGGCACATGCATAGAAAAGGTAAATTGGATGTATCAATGCATTGAAAATACAAAGAAATATCCAGAGTGAAGACAAAAGAAAATAATTCTGGCATTTCATTGTTTATAGGTCTATATTTTAGGGAGATTCAGAAGTCTTTACTACCACATAGAGAAATGCACCTTTGAGAAACCTCAGACAGAATTAAACATTTGACAAAGTAACACTTCAGAGCATAAGGCAACTGCAAAGATCAGGTTGCAAGGAAGAAATTTCTCTGCATAAAATACCCACTCATCCACCTAAAAAACTCCAAAGGCTTCCTGTTCCCAACTACCAAATGAATCAGCCCAAAGAACAATTGTGGTTCTGCCAATAGGCATCTTTTCCACAGAAAGTTTTGAAAGCCTTTGAGAAGGCACTGGAATATTTCAGCCAGGAAGTGGGTATGTTTGTCTGTGTACACAAAAATCCAGTTTATAACTGAATTGTAACTCCGTGACCCTAAAAATCTGTTAATGATCCTTTATGTACTGGGGTATGTTTTATTACTGATGGGCAAAAGCATCTGCTTATGAAAAGATACTTTGACTTCCTGTCAAGAGTAATGACTTTTTATCCCCTTTTGCACATGTTTTTACACTGTGAAAACTGCTCCTGTTACATTAAATTAGGAACTAGAAATGATTCCTACTATGGTATAAAGCTCACAACATAACATTGCTGGTGTTTAGAAATGACAGCTTCCTGTAAGTGCAGCCCACCACATATTTGCTTGTACGTACATTATCCTATTTAAAAGATTTAATTGTTGCAAAATGTGTGGCTTGCCATGAGGCAACAGGTTGTCACAAAAACCACAAATATAAAAGTTCAGTAAGAAAAATTTGCATCAATTGAGCAGAAAGTGATTTGAGACTCTAAACTCAGTTCATTGCATTAAAGAAACATTTTGTGTCTTGGGCAGCTTCTTTTAATTCCTTTCTTGATAAGGGCATCCTGGTGCCTGCACTTAGGTGGTCTTGTTTTCAGTTAAATCACAAAATAAGATTTAATTTAAAACATTTCAATGTTTTAATTCTATGGCTAAAACTTTGATCTCTGGCTTTCCTGCTTGATATATGAACATGTTCCTACTTTGAGAACAGTTTCAGTTACAATCGCCATTTACCACTCCAAGAAGAAAATACTCTCTTCAAATCTGTTACAACTTTCCCCAAAATGTAACTGACAATTTTTCTGTAGATGTCATTTCACAGATTTAAAAAACCAAACCAGAAGGAAGAAAATCAAGTGGAAGAAAGGTATTTTTTATTCTATGACTTACAGATCTATGATATTCTTCCAGTTCTGTGAAAGGGTCAAAATGAAAAGTATAAAAGCAGCACTGTTTGATGGGCATAGTAACGAATTTTGTTTCCTCAGAGGAAGAATGCTACTGGTTGTTTAGTGAGGTACTGCAATCACAGCAAACCAGTAAGTTAATCCTAATAATTTTTTGAGCAAGGGAAGGAAAATGTACAAGAGGGGATAAGCAGGTAGTCACTATCTAGTAATACAATAGCAAGTAGCTGTGCTTAAATAGCTGCCTAAAACACATTTCCTATAGAAAACCTAATTTCCTGTGTCAGGAGGAACTCATTTCCCATACACAAGACCCCAAACCACTGTACAGCAGCAGCTGAAGATTTCACTTCCACAGAAACATGGAAACCACATATAACAAAGCATTTCTTAAAGCCTTTATTTGCATCCTGTTTATTTGCATACTTTTTATGATAGAGAAAATACAGACCTGCTTTACACTGACTGCTTTTTATTACTTTCACCAATGGTTGCCTTATGTAGAACAAAAATGAGACAAATCTCAGATGATAATGCTTAAGATGTTACTAAATAAATAATCTGAAAGGATAACATTGCCATGTCAAGACAACTTCAGAAAACTCCCAAGTGAATTCTTACAATTTTATCTCCCTTGTTCTTAACCATAAGAACAAACTCCAGTAAATAAAAAGAAACTTCAAAGAACACTGAATATTTTAAAATGAACCATAGAACTTATTTGTAAAGTTAGTTACATTTTTATATCCCAACATCATATTTTACATTAAGTCCAGATTGTATAGTCAATTAGGTTGATTCTAGAAACTTAAAAATAAAAAAGCAAACAAAAAAGAACGACAAGGAAAGGTTTTAATTGAACTCAATTAGTCTGTCAGCTTTACAAGTTGAATGAGCCCACACCTGGAAGAAATTGTGCCTGGGACCAGAATAAAAAAGGAAAATAAATAATTCTCCTGAATTAATCCTCCACTCAACTCCATGGAAGACTCTTTTTGAGTAAAGCATTTGTCAAAGAATGGTAGATTAAGAATGATGTTGTTATCCACAGTTCAGCTTCATATACAGGCATTTTACAAGAATATTCTGATTTGCTTTGCTTTCCCAGAGAAAAGCAAGGTTGGTGAGGGTCCAAGAGGAGATGAGGTACCTGGGACACCAGTCAGTCACCACAGATTTTTGCTGCAGCTTAAAGGAGGAACCTCTTGCCCACGGTTTCACAGGAAAAAAGGTAAATGCTGAAAGGAACATTTGATCTTTTGCTTCCTACCCCTCCATAAAGCCCAAAGGAACTAACCATCCTTCAGATGCTGATTCTTGCTCCACGTTCTTGCCCTCCAAACACACAGTGTTTCCCTCTTTCCCTCCTAACCAAACCAACATCATGGAACTACTGATCCCCCCAGTTCAGTGCTGGAATGTTTCTCCCAGTGCTTTTTGATGCACACTGCAAAGTTCCCCATTACTTACAAAACCAACAGGTCTTTCTGCTCTGGAATACATGGAATACAACTACTACAGGAACAACATAGAGTTTCATCTTTTTGACTTACATTATTTCATTCCTCATAGACAAGGATTCCATAACAACCTTGAGACCAAGGAATATGAAAAAGGTTTTCTTTTAAAGAGCTGGTCTCCTCCTTCTATTCATATAAAAGTATCAGTTTGTCACAATAACTTGAGAAAATTTTTCTTTCTTTAAAACCATAAATACAATGTAAAATGAATATATAAAATTTAAGCCAAGAGACAGGCAGTGCTGCATGAGAAAGCTGAAATCAATCAAATGGTGCCAAGAGGACAGAGTACAACTACCAGATGGCAGCACATTCAGTTCTTAAGCAAATCTAGGGAGTATTTCATGTGTTTAGCACTCTTATTACACACTCAGGATGTGCTTTAGACAGAATAATTTATAAAACAAACTTTTTCCATTCATTACACTATAGAGATGAAACATAATGAAAGACCAAGGACACCATATCCTTAAGGAAATTGCTTTCTACAACTTTGCTCCCTGAAAGAAAAGAGTATCACCAAATCCACATACTCTTTAGAAATTTGGAGCCTTCTAGCTGGGTACACACTTCCACCATCAGGACCATCTGACCACACATTCTGAATTTATTTTCTAAGCAGTAAGAGCCCGTTTTGGCAGCAACACTGCAGCTCTGTCTCCCGGTAATCTCTCCTCCTGATTTGTATGTACACCTGTAGTATGGCAGGAGGAAGGTGCCCCACTAAATATTGGCAACTGCTACTACTGGAGAATGCCACGTGCATCATGTTGGATGAAACCTCAATAAAGAAAAAAATGGGGAAAATAGAAAGAGAGGCTCCAGAATACTGTCCTTGTTGGGAAACAACAGAACAACACAGCGATGGGACACTTCTGATCTCACTGTCCTGAAAATCATGATTTTACATACAGGTTGCTTAGGAAGTTAAGTTTTCCAAGCTCAGATTCATTCTGTGGGTTAAGTATATTACTATAAACTACTGATGTATTTAACTAAATCATTCACACCTGCATCAAGACATCCTAAAGACACACACCAACCAATCATCCAATCAGGTCAGCATCCCAGGGTTTTGTAGAGGCATTCCAAAACCTTGTCATGAATCTTCAGGTGTGATCCATATCATTGTGAATTACAGGCACGAAGTCCGGTTATTTCATTTATATTTGCATACTTGCACACACAGTCCCACCTTCCCTACTCCACTCTATCAGCCAAATCCAAGGAGAGTTCCAGAACTACTGGCTTTATGCAAGAACCCAACCCAAAAAGTGAACTTATCTTCTCATCTCAGAGCCAGTTCATTTCCATGAAAGTCTACGAGCCAAACATTTTAAGGGTATCTTAGCACTGAAGGTTATTTCCAACAAATAGAAAAACCTTATTTTTATGAGAGAACTGGATGGTCCACTGTATGCACACAGCAGTTTTCAAATGAAAATTTCTGACTGATTCCCCAGTCTCCAGACAAGAGTGAGGATTAAAGAAAATAAGAACAGTGACATATACTTTTCCTGTCTCATGAAGTTATAAGACTGTCTCTGTAGTCTGAAATGAATGACTGAATTATTTGACTTCATATTTCTGCTCACTAAACAAGCTCAGTAATTTTTTCCACTAATTTTCAAATTAGAATTAGGATTCTTCCAAGATGTGTTTCTTCACCCAATGAGCACTGGAAAAGTGCCCTTCTCTTGACAAAGGGCTTTCACAGACCTTACACTCACAGAGTCAAATACAGAAGCTCATGCTGAAAAAACCAACAACAATCGCTACAATCAGTGTTTGTCACATGTATCACTTCAAACACAGAGGGAAGGACTTCTGCTAAATTTTACAGCGCCAGTAAAGGCAAATAAATCTGATGATGACAGCTTACATCTCCACAGGAAAAGTGAACTGGAGATGGTCTCCCTGTCCACCATGTTTGCTCATACCGGCAAATGAAATTAACTGTCAAAGATAAAAGTTTCTGTTTGCACGCTGCAACCACAACATTTGGTGTGGACAGCAGTTGCTGCTGATGGATGTTTTCAAACTCAGCAATATGCAACACCCTCCGCTCTCTGCTGCACCACGTCTTGCAAAGCAATGTGAATTTGGTTCGTTTGAGAATGGAAAGAATGGCTTATGTAGCTTTGCATTATTAAAATCTCCTATAACATAAAGCTTAGCAGTTTGCGTTATAACAACTGAATAGCTGCCAAAAGGAGATTTAAACTGGCAACTGAATTGGATTATATTCAATATTGCAACTGGGCTTTTAAAATTTGCTGTCTAAGTCAACCAGCTGTTGGAAAAACTAAAACCTATGCGTCTGAACTACTACTCAAAAATATTGCAACATTTACAGCAATTGCCAAAGTTTGCAACATTTATAAAGATCATATAGCAGATTTATAAATACTAAGAAATACAGCAAGCCGATAAATTATTTCAAATACTTACACAAGATAAATTACCAAAATTGCATTTTGCTGGTACTGAGACTGGATCCTGCATTGGAAAAAAAGCACTTTGACTTCAAATACTACTGAAAACAAACTGAGGAATTACCTATCTTCAAGCAGAAACCTCAGCCACCACCAACTACTCTCAATCACCATGACAAGACACTTGTCAGATCCAGGAAAAAGTAAGTATCCCAGCCACTTACACTTTCTGCATACAAAATACTGCAGGACTTGAGAAAACAAATATTCTGCAGACCCTGCCTGAGATAAAAGGGCTCCTGTCTGATTATGCACAGATACACAACACTAAATCAAAGAAAGGCTGCCTACCCATAGCCAGAACCTTCAAGAGATGCCATTGGTATGTGAACTCACATTGCAGGCATACGCTGCACTCTCATTTGAGATTGAAGAATTTATTTTCCTTTGAAGCACCCTCCACTGAGCAAGCAGACATGGAACAAGAAGATATGAATTCTCTGTAACTAAGAGAAGTCAATTAACTTGTGCAACCTAACCATTAACAACCTTCCTCCCCATTCCTCATTTTAATCTAAAAATCACATTATGGGTGAAGGAATTATTTCTTCCCATCCCAAATTATATGGCAGAAGGTCTGCAAGCCCTTTGTGCAAACTGACACTGAAACTGCTCTACTAAATGCTACATAAACTGTTAAGACCCGAAGTACTGCACATCATCCATGATCATATGGACAGAGCTGCAAGAACCAACACCTTAGAGAAGAGCTGCTCCTCCAGTGGTGACAACAAAAATGCTTAAGTTCTCAGAACATAACCCAGCCAGTTCAGGAAAACAGGAAAAGAGAACTGAACTCTGCCAGAGTAAGGTTAAAGAAGTCAGAGCCCCAGTAACAGGGTGACCTTCTTAGCTGATGACATGATCAGTTGTTAGATCTATTATAGATCCATAGAAAAACCCCAGGCATCTGGAAGGTTGTTCTGAAAACCAACTAGTATCTCAGAAGGAGAAGAAAATTTGGACTGGAAAAAGAAATAATTGCTTATCAAGGATCTTAAATCCATATCAATTAATTCATGAGTCAACAACACAATAACAACAACAACAAAATCTCAGTTCATGCAGTTACTTAATCCCCAGTCCTTCAATCTACAAGTCATAACCTTTGTGGATGCAGCAGCTACTGCTCCAAAAGGAGCTGAGTGAGTACAGAGAATCCACAAACTAATATTTTCTATCTGCTTCCATGTATTCTCACAGCTGCAGCCAGAAACTTCCACTGCAGCCCAGAATATTCCAACAGCCTCACTAACAGACAGAAAAAGCTGAGCATCAGCTACTGTGGCAATTCTACCATCACAGAGGTGGCGATACAAGACCTGGCTTCAAGAGATCTTGGGAAGCCCACTCATCTTCCAACGAACAGGGCTGATCTTGGAACAATCCGTCCCAGTACTGCTGCAGGAAGGAGGTTTGGCTCCAGCAGCTCCTAAACCAGAGAGTATCTGCCCCTTAAGCTCATGATAACTGAGGCACCCAAGCACCAGCCTGGGTCAGGTGCAGCACCTGGTGGTGCAGGTTAGTTCAGGAAGTACAGGAGAGAGCCAAAATGTTCAGATGAAAAGCTTGTGTCCTTGCACATCCAATTTGTGACAAATGCTGGCACCAAGTGATTATGAAACTGCTTATGTTGAGAATGATGACAAGAAAAAAAGAAAAGCACAGTTGAACCAGGTAAGATATGCCTTGGTTAGCTCTTTGTGGCAAGTCACTGAGGGAAGCCACTGGGACATCCACTATGCAGGTGCTGCAGATGACATTTCCAGAACTATGAGTGGTGGAGGAGCTGAAATAGTTCCAGCATTAAGAAAGAGCTGGTAGGACACACAACCAGAGGTGACTGTGTCAGCAATAAGAGGTGAACTTAGCTCATCTGGCAAGGTTATGCAGGATTTTTAAAGCAACACTCAACTAAACACTTCAATCCAACAAGAAATGGTGAATTTTCCAGGCAACTAGTTTTTTTTTAAAAATAAAAGACTGGACACCTCTCCAGAAAGTATGCTCCAAATCAAACCACTATTAGTGCACAGCTCTTGCAGGCTCAGCCACTGGGTGCTGGTGAGCTAACATTCAGGCAGCCCGACCGGCAGGTGAGGGGCCAGCTGCAGAACCCAGTCTTGCCTCAACTGGGAGTGAACAAACCCCTGGTGCAAGGGTACTTCCAAATCAGGAGAGCTCACACTGCTAGAAGCCAGAAGCACCAGCAGGTCAGGGTGCACAAACCACTTCAAGTCTCCAATTCCACTTTCCTGTCCCACTCCTCTTTCAAGGAGTTGCTGACAGGTAACTGGTTGTCTCCATGTCTTGAGCACACCAAGGTGCAGGTGAGCTGCATCTACCTTGTGTTTGCCTTGGAGGAAAGGCATCCTGTACCTCCACAGTTTCCACCTGGGGTTCAGAACAACCATTTTCTGCATCCTATTAGGAATTGCATTAACCTCCCATGCCCAAAGAATCACACTAAGATAGTAAAGCAGGCTCCTTTTCTCCTTAGTATGTACCCTCTTATATGATTCTGATATTAGCCTAGTTCATAACAGCAGATACTTTAAAACCTCCTCACTTTTTAAGTCTTGCTTTTGCTTCACATTCATTAAATTGTTGATTAATTTGAACCAGTTCAAAATCAGCCAATGTGACAAGCCCTCAGTTTAAGAACAAAACACAAGTCCTAGACTCGTGAAAGAAATAAAACCTGAAGGTCTTTACCACCCTAGAAAAACAGGAAAGCAAATGTTTCCTTACAAGCTGCTGCCTAATCATTTTGCTATGGTCCTCATAAACAAGTGATATTTTATACTTTTATGAACTCTTATGCCATTATCCTTTCATGGCAAGCAGTCAAAATTAACTGTAGCAAAACAGTCACTCAATTAAAGAACAGAGATTTTTTTTTTCACTTGCAATACATTGTGTTCTATTTCAAGCCCAGTTTTCCATCTATAACTTAGTCCTAGTTGTAGCAGAATAAAATTCCAGCTTTTATGACAGAAGACTTTTTTTGATCAATAGAAGTCAGCAGCAAAAGCATTTGTGGTTTTTCTCTGGAAAGCATTTGTGGCCACAGACTCAAAGAATGAAGAAAGGGAGGGGGATTAACTCTTCAGTGAAGGTCAAAAACATAATTTAAAAGTGAACCAAGAAGAGCAGCTGTGTCTGTCAGCACAATCAGGATTACCAGCTGGAGAATTTACCAGCAGTATGAAAACAATGCACACCAGATGTCAAATGTTGCAACTGTGAGTAGGAAAGCAACTCTGGGCATGGCACTGTCATGTTAATACTCATTACCAGACAGATTTCATATTTAGTATTTATTTATTAATTAGACACTGCCAGGAAGAAACAATAACATTTTGAGCTTCAGTGCAAGTCGGAGGCAGGTGTCCACACTGGAAATATTTAACATCCTTTATTCGCAGTTATTCTTTCACTGCAAACACAAGAAAACAATTTTAAAGCTAACTAGCAAATACTAGAACATCTGTGGCTGAACTTGCTTTAGTTTCACCCAGTTCAATCTGAGCTTTTAACTTCAGTTTGGACTTTTTTTCAACTAAATACGTAATAAATATTAAGAAAAGAAGTAAAACCACACTCAATTTCATGTATAGCTATCTGGAAAGAATTGTCCCCAAGTTATTCAAAAGTGAAGCAAATACTTCACTTACACCTCCACTAGCACTTCCTTCATCAGCTGCTTGTTATCTTTCTTGTCTTTCTGGGGCATCCTTGTCTTTTTTTTTCCTGCACATTTTATGCCTTGAAGATGAACTCATCCATTCCAGTGCTTGAAACAGAGGGTTACACCAGTTTTGCTATGTAAAATATCTGATGTTCATTGTCTTTTTTTGTATATTCCTGTATTACCTTGGCCACATCCCCCTTTGCATTAACACCTACAGGAACCATGACTGTCATGGGCTTGGTTAATCCCTGCTCCTTGATCATGATGTGGCAGAATTTACCGGTTTTCGTTGTTAAATTCGATTTTAACGTAATATTTCACTCATTAAAAATCAATCCTAAGGCTCCAAGAAACTGAAAATATGGATGGTAATATTGGAATTATTTACCACAGAGGCTATTCTAGGAACTTGTTTGAAGTTTGTTTTATATCTTCCTTGATGGTGCAGTTGCTTTATCTGGAGGAAGACGTGCTCACAGAAAAATATGGTACCAGCACAACTGAATCAAGATGAATAAAGTCATTCAAATACAATTACTGTCAGCAGAGGGAATGGACATGTGTTTGTGGCACCTTATCCTGACGTGGAATATATGTTAGTATAGGGCTGTTAACTGCTGCAATTAAAAAAGAGAAATTAGAAATGCCTAATCAATGGACACATTTAACTTCTTATGCAACCATTACTTCTTCTGTTCTCTTAAAGAAAGGCATTTCTTAGATATTTCATTATCATTCATTCAAATTCTCCTTAGCTTCTGCACTCATTCTACTGTATTATAGCCTGTTCCTCATGACTTGCCTTAGCTTTGCCATCCTGTGCAGACATGTATCCAACACACATGCTCTCTGTTGTATGGCTCCACAGAAATTCCACTGCAAAGGAAAATGCAAGAAGTTACAAAAAGGCCTTGGTTTAAAATACAAACATGCACAAATACTCAAGTCTGCAATATGGGAATTGAAGATCTAGAGCAGGCAGGAAAGACATCAGCTAAAAGCAAAATTATCCTGCAGAAAAAGGAGGAGAGGTGTCTGATGGAATCAAAGTAACATGCACAATAAAATATTTCTGGCAAAATCAGAGGAAGTCCTGCATTCAAAAGTATGCTGAATTCCAACAGCAGATGAAAACACTCCCTTTCTCTGTGGATAGTGTAAAGGAGCACCAAAGGTGAGAGAGGAAAGAGAGATGAAGAAGAAACCTCTATCAAAGCACTCTCAGGTCTGATAACCTGGACTTCCAGCACCAGGGACACAACATCAGCTCTCTGGTACTGCATTCACAGCTAATTTAGGATATTAGTGTCAAAGACCCTAAAATTGTCTACAATTTAGGATATCAGTGTTAAAGACCAACTGTCATGTTTGCAGTGAGAACAATTAAGAAAACTCATCACTGCTCACATGGATTGTTAATGCCTGTTAATCCAGTAAGGTGCTGTCCTGAAGTCTAGAAGTTTCCTCATTTATTATTTGTTTAACAGCCTGTTCCAGTAATCCTTAATTGCCTGATACATATGCAGGTATCTTTATGTACACAAACACACTCCTACTCAGCTGCAACACAAAATTCAGAGAAAGAGCACATTATGTGTATGTTCAACATTATTTGTATGTCAGTGGAGCTTTATAAATTGCCACAGTTTTCGTCCTGCTGTCATGGTCATTTTTCTTTGTGTAAATAAAGTCCGGAATTTGGAAGAGGGGAAAGAAAAAAAAGACCAGCTGATCAGAATTCAAAGCATTTCACAGAATTCTGTAAAAGGTTTAAAAAAAATGCACCCAAGCACAAATTCTTCCTCTGGATTATGAGAGGTGTCTCACATGAATTACACAAGATGCCATGAACAGACATTTCCACGTATTTCTGTTGAGAGTGACTTTCACATACTGCAAAAAAAAAGCATCACTAGATGGGTTTAAAACTTTCACTCCTTCCTATTCCTCATGTTCCTTTAACGTGGCTGATGAAGGTCACAGCCTGCTGAGCACACTTAATCCTTTGAACCACTTCTCCTTTGCATAGCAATGAAACCAGAGCAGGAGGATCAAAGGTGGGATGATCCCAGCAAGACTACAAGATTCTGACAGATACGCAGATATGATCATAAAAGAAGAATGAACTCCATCGAGGTGTGTGCTCTGCTCCCCTGTAACAGACTCAGGACTGATAGCACCAAAGGTGAATCAAAAGCTTTCAGAGAGTTAAACACATCCAGCACAATCAATGTGTGCTTTTTTTAAAGATAAATTTAATCCCATCTTTCAATTTTGAGAAGTTGGGAAACAGTTCAGGCCAAATACCTCCAAAACATTATATTTTTGCCTTTGATAGCTATCAAAAGTAGCCTGTACTAGCACAAACCTTGGTTATTGTTAGCCATTACAAGTAGTTAACTATAATGAAAATTCTAAATTACATGTGAAACATCTTCAGATAAGTATATTTTCAACCATTTAATAAGTCACTTCCTTGCCATTTGTTTCAATATTAAAAAGAAAGAAATAAAGATGATCCCTGTAACAAAGACAAGAGCATTTCTTATTTAATACACAAAGTTTTTCAGTATTAACCAAATTATTTTGAGTCCAAACAACAGAAATACTACAGATGTTTAATTATGTATTATCTCTGCATTCATTATAAGGCAGGAAATTTCAAAGGTACAGAAAAAGTACTGTGTTACAGTTAATCTCAGTGTTATTTCAGTGGAAAGAAAACCAAAAATCAATGGACAATTAGACTTTACTTGTGATGTACGTTACATGGGGATTTTATAAATGAATTTTTGAGGAAAAAATGCCAAATGTTCATCAACAGAATATGTTCTCCTACATGACTGACAAGCATTAAATGAATAGAAAAAAATTCTCTCACTTCTATATCTCAGGAATTGAAGGTTAAGTTGATCTTGTTTGTTCTTACTTAATGAGACTTGTATTTTCATTTTCTTAACTTTTTTTAAGGATAGAATTTATGTTGCAGGATGCTGTTGCACTAGATAATGTCACAATTGGGTAAATAATAATAAAGCAGAGTATTATACAAAGGAAAACCACTTTAATTCTGGTAACATAACCTCAATCTATATTACACAGGTCAGTGTGACCCAATAAAAAGCACATAGTTCCACATCTGAGGAGCACCACAGGAAAGGAGATGGCACAAGTGTCATCCTGAAGTAATTCATACGCCCCCAGTCCCAAATTCCTTCCCTTAAAGAGGCTTTATAGTCTCAGGGCTGTATTTCCACCCTGTCCTGCTCGTGGTCTACAGCCATCAGTTCCCATCTGTATCTCCCACACAAACCACGGGACAGTTTTCCGTAATAGACTTTTCTGCTATAAAGCAGCAAGACAAGGATTGTGTTTCCAGGACAGAAACAGGGATGAAGGGATGTAAAGCCCTTTGGGAACCAGCCAGCTACTGCTGGAGGTGAAGTCCAGGTGATTTCAGTATAAGCAGCAGCAACTCCCGTTTGGTGCGAATGCAAAGAGTCACTGAGACTTATATAAACTGATTTTCCTGGCCATTACCAAGAATAAAAAATCATGAACAACTTTCCTTATAAATTTTAAGTGTATCCTCCAAATCCACACATTTTCTTCTGCAAGAAGGAGGAATAAAGAACTTCTCAGAAAGCATTTTTCACAAATAAGCTACTGGGAAGCAGTAAACAGCTACATGCATTACCCCCAGCTATAAATGCAATTTTTCCTATGAGGAAAAATTTCTGCCTCTCCACAAGCAACTATTATATCTATGTCATAGATTTAGAAGGACCCCACACAACCCTCTCAGTGACAATTCTGCTCAGAAATAATGAGTCAGGAAGAATGCTCTTTTCTGGAGTTTTATTAACATTTGCCTTGTTTGTTCCCTATTTCGCTTTCTAGACTTTAGGAAAATGCAAAAGAATGTCAATTCCTTTTTGTACAGAGATTTTACTTCACCCTTCACTTTGAGTGAGCACCCAGCTGACTGGGTTAAAATTAAATTAAAATTAAATTAGAATTAAGAATGAGTAAGAATTTCTTACCTAGTAAAGTTGGCTTTTCCTGTGAGGACTCAGGCTCTGCTGAACACCTGCAGGAGCGGAGAACTATCACACCTCCAAGCACACCATCTTCATTGGCCAGAAAAGGTGAACCTGGGCAAAACCATTGGGGAGAATTATTTGCAACAGGAATAGTCTCTTGGGCTTTTTTTCTTTTTGATCTGACTTTCTGCTTTTCCCCTTTCAGCTCGTCACTAAGGGTTGAAAAGATTGACAGATCAAACAGTGCTTTTACAAAAGCATCAGTTCTCCTTTTTCCTAATGTTTGAAAAGAATGATTTTTCTACAGTGTTAATCTACCAATTCACCAGTAATCAAAAAAATGAAGAGCTACGTGGAATAAAACAAAAATATTGAAAATTACATTCATGAGTGCAAATCTATTTGTTCATGGATCAAGGAAAATACAGTAATGAAAAATGGAGTGTCAAGCTGAAAAAAAATTATGACTCAATATTTAGTTCATTCTGTTCTATAATTATGACAAAGACATGCCTAAAAATCAAGCAAATTTAGGTCATTTTTACAGTTTACTCATTTTTGCCAGTTTAAAGCCCTTTGTACAGAGACATCATCAAACTGCTATAGTGTCTGCCTTGCTGTTAGACGAATACTAGCAGAAAAGCCTAAGCACATCCTTTTTACACTGGCTCCTCTGTTGTTAATTTAAGACATAGGATATAAAAGTCTATCAGAGGCTGGAAAAGCTTTAAAGATAGCTGAACCAAGCCTAAGTATTCTTTCTCTGGTTTGCAATTCGAAATAAGATCCCTATAGCTTTAAATGTGGAAACAATGGTATAATTTACGTACAATTTAAAATGCCTCGAGCCACAAAATTAATCAAGTCCTTGCACTTAGGCCCATAGACATCCTAGTTAAACATCTGCATTATACTGTCATTTAAAATTGAACACACAATTGGAACAGCCATTTAATGTAATTCTTTTCAATTCTTTCTTTTAAATAAATTAGTGTACAGACACTGTAATTTGCAAGCCACCAGAACTTTTGAGCAGATCTATTCATTGGACTCCTTTAACTTGCCCACAGCTATTTGTATGATTAAAATTACTCCTCTAATGCAAATAACAACAACGAAACAGCCCAATAAAATCCAACTTCGAGCTTTACCATAAAGAAAGCTAAAACCTTAATTGTGTTTTCTCTAAACATTAGAGGAGCCTTCAAAAGTGATACATGGTGGTCACTGCAATAGAAGCCCACGTTGCAGGAAAATAATAAATGCAGTATGCTTAATAAGCAGTAATATCTTTAATGATCTAATGCAAACAGATATTATCTTTAAAGTGCCACTTGCTTTGTAAAAGAATTATTACTAGTTACAGTTAGAGCTCCTGTATTGCTCACCGACTGTGACCAAATGCCTGTGAAACAAGAATGCAGCCCATGATAAGGTAATGGATAACAAACCAGGAAAATATGTTTGGTTAAAATAGAAACACAAGGGTGTGAAGAGTTTTACCACCCAAGTCAAAATCAGGCACTTCAAAGACAATGCCTCTACCTGAACTTGGTCTGCAGACCTAATCTCACACTAAACTTCACAGATTATTTAGGCTCTAAGCCATTATAAAGAGACAGAAAAAGCTCTGGTTTGTTTTTTAATAAGCAGTTTCTCCTTCCCTTCAAGGGCTGTGAAAGATTCGTCCAAGGTTCCAGTGAAAAATATGAATTTTCTCTTTAATTAGAATGGCTAAAAATTATATTTCATCAGAACCCAGCCAGCAATCAGTACTCCCAGCAGACAGTATATTCAAGGCCACAGTAAAACACTGCAACTGTATGAAATGCATGTAATACCAGACAGTAACTACTGATTATAGAGTGCCACTAAAGTCTTATTGGTGCCACTAAAGTCTTATTCTAGAAATGCTTCCATTAGTTTAATCCCTTTTTTGTAGGGATTTTCTGTCTCCCACTCTTTGAAAAAAATAGATGAAAGGGAAGCCCGTAAATAAGTTAATTACATATTTCTTCATTTTCCCAGTATTTTTGTCAACTATGCCATTATGACTGATCAAATTTTCAGTAATCTGAGTATTTATATATCGTCCTTTGAAATCTTACAAGACTTACAAGGCTTCTTTCCATGTAGAGACTGAAGAAAAACACATAACACTGCGTTTTCATCAAAATTCTTCCATTTTTACAGGGATTTCTTTGCAAGAACTAAATATTCATCTTCAGTGAAAAACAAAATAAAAAAACGCCCAATCACTCAAAGCAAGTGTTTTGTGAAACTTATTTTGAAAGGGGGTTTAAATATGCAATTTAGAACTTAAACTTCAGGCATACAAGACAATTTTCAGCTTACAACTTCAACCAAAAGGATGCTCAACCTCTACACGAACGACTGAGAGCCCCAGTTCTGTCAGCAAAACCAGCATTTATTTATTGACATTAAACATGGGGCCCATTATACTGCCCTATGTATGTACACAATTGCTTTCTGAACAAATTACCTCCTTCAACGATTATGCACCATGGAAGCTTTACTACTGCTCCACAACACTCAAAAGACTTTGAAGGCCACTCAAAAGTTGGAAAACTGACTGTTTAATTCAGCTTTTGCTGAAGCTGCCACTCTACTGCAGCTGCAAAACTCCAGAAGAGGATTAACTTAATAGAATTGCACCTGATAAAAGTGTGATAAAAGTCTTAATTTCAATACAATAAAACAGAATAGAAGGGCAAGACACTGACTTCTTTAAGAATGACAGAGGTTGGGCCCTTGGACTAAGAAGAAATGTTGGTTATGTCACATGAAACTAACATTGCACTAACTTTGTAACAGTACTACTGGCCTGAGACAGAGATAAATAACTTAATAAAACAACTTAAAGTGACTTTGTAGCAGGTAATTTGAATGGGGTATTGAACCAAATCTCTTAAAAGTGTGTGTTATGCAAACAAAGCAAGGATGATGGGAGACATTATCTCTCCTACAGACAAAAATATAGCCTTGCTTGCCCTTTTGATCTTCTACACCGTTTCATCATCACCTCCAGAACAAGCATTGCTCTGGAATGGTGGGAGAAATCTGAAAAAAGAACACAGCCCTTGTTTTCATCTCCAAACACAGGCAGCAAATGAAGACAGTCACTTGCACTACCCCACAAGGACTCAGGATCTTCCCACCCACGCCTCTTCCAAGGGCCACCCTGCTTCCCTGTTTCTGCTGAAGGCTGCCATTCCCAGGGACATCAGAAGCAAATTCTGTGACTACACCCTCACCCATCCCAAATGCCTTCAGCAGCAAGTTCAGCTGAATCATCTCTAGTGCAAAATCAGCAACAATATACAGTGTATGTCTCCAATTCACTGCCCAAGTTGTGGGGAATCGACCTCTAAAAAGTGTCAGTAAAAACCACTTGCCTACAATAATAACATTACAGTGTTCTATGTTCCAGTCAATTCAGACTGTTTCTCTGCTCTTAAAAATGAGACCCTAAGCCAAATTAAATACAGGCTGAACAGCATTTGTTTAAAAGTCACTTATTTTTCAAAAATGTTAAAAGAGGGATTCAAGTATAATACCTTTTTTAAACAAGGGTCTTTCTAAATATGCAAACCTACTGATGATGATCACAATTATGTTAAAGGATGTATTTTAAAAAACAAGATAGTGCAAATGAGTAGGTCTATGGTAAGCAAAATTCCAGACAGATGAATGCTGTGCATCCATCATGAAATCTGTAAAAAAATGGTACAAGAGCAGTATTATACTTTATTTCTACAGAGAATCCATGTACTGTGCACAGGAATTGAGTGCTCTCAAAACACTGTGAATTCAAAGGTTAGGAACATATTTCATTAATTTAGTTCTAAAACTCCTTTTGTTACAGCCAACCCATTGAGAAAAAGAAATAACAGAGCAGACTTTTGTAAAAAATAACAATATAGGTAATGGCTTTTTTATATATACATTTAATTGGTATTTCAAGAGGAGGAGAAAAAGTGGAACTAAAATACTGCCATGTATATTAAAGGCAGAATGGTTTCTCATTAGAAGGAAAAAGTGATCTGGCTCCCACCTTCTGCACCATTTTTGCTCTCCCTTTACTCTTTGGAAAGATAGATTTTCCTGTACAAATTCAAAATTTAGTTAAAATAGAACCAAAATATGCCTACTAGCCAAAAATACTGTTTTCCACTGCAATAAAGTAGAATTGCTGGATAAATCTTTGATCTAACAGCTTGCTAATGACAAAATTACAAAAACCTGGGGCTTTAAATAAACTTTTAAGTCTCATGAAGCACAGTGCTCCTTTCCCATTTACACTGGCATACCACTGAGGAATGTGACATGAAAAATCCAAAGTAAAACTCCAACTGCAGCATTAACTAATAATATTAGCACTGACTGGCCACACCAGAGAGAAAGGGTAGGATAAAACCAAATAAACCCCGTATTTCATTAGTTTTGGTCAAATCCTCACCTTCCCCAGTCACAAAACTACATTTTACAAAACGCATTTCTCTCTTTCAAAGCCCAGCTACTCTGTTATTGCTGCATGACATACAGAAAGCATTATCACATTTTTATTTGTGTGTTTTGTGTGTTATTATTCTGCAGCAATGGTCTCCCAAAAAAAAAAGCCAGCAGGTCTTCACAGCAACTCCACATTCACTGATCCCTCGGAGTTCTGCAGGAGCAGCCAGAGCTGAACATCACGAGCCAGGTTCAGCCATTGATCAGGGACGGAACTGAGAGATGTCACAAGTGTTAAAGCAAATAATGGCCTCAACATTCAGCCTTGCTCTAGAGGAGCTGCAGTTACAAGTGAAGAACACTTTTTTTCAGTCTCTTGTAAAGTTCTTGTGTGATGAAGATTGTTTCCTCCAGATCATGGGATTGATATGAATTGTTCACTTCTGATCCTGTGCCTTTTTTCCCCCACAGAACCATTCTAGCACAGATTCAACGCTAAGCTGTAAATGAAGTGTTTTATTTACACTTACCCAGCTGAAGGATGAACCAGCTGCTCATCAGATGTTTTACATTCATACTCTTCCACAGCAGAAAAACCATTACCAGCTTCACTGTTTACATCAGCTTTCAAAGGCTTAAAACTTGAGTCTAAACACTGACTGTGGTGTGGTGTAACCAATTAAGTGCTCCAGCATCCCCCAGTTTTAACAGAGGGCAGTTAAACAAACCTCCTAGTGCACTGTGTGAGTGAAACTCTGGCTTTTTCAGGTTAACAGTCTATAGATCACCTCGGCCACTGGACTGTCAGCTTGTGTACAGAACGTGGTGGAAGTGAAGCTGTTTGCCACTCTGCTTCTGCTATGTAGCCCACTAAAGCCCAAGGTAACAACTGAAACAAACATTAGAGGAATGTAATAAGCACTAAATGAAGCCTGCTTTTAATTTCATGCGCCATTATTTGGTGAATGTTTAAGCACAAGCTGTCTCAAGTCAGAGGTCTTTATATTTCACGATATATTAAGTTGCAACATCTACGTTGAATTTTTAAAGAAGCTGCAAGGGAAAACACCTGCACTTTAAAACTTTACAGGGAAGATGCTAAGAAATTAAATAACTGAGGATACCACAGACCAATAAAATCCCAGTGCTTTTGACAAGGAGAAGCATAGGGAGGACCTACACAAATCCTTGTGGAAGGAACATCAGCACGTTGTGTTTATGAAACTTCAGGATCGCTTCACTTTCTTTCGAAATCTTTTCCCCTGTGTCACGGAGAAGCATAATAATGCTTCCATACTTTGTTTTCTCTGCTAGAAAACCACAAAGGATATTACAAAGTTTAGAGTGATGGAGCACCACAGGAAACTATAAAGTACTATAAAGTAACTATAATACTGTGCAATGCCAGGCATAGTCTTGTTACTGTTAAAGTACGAGGCTTTTTTCCTCCCCAGCAAGCATAATGAATAATAATATCATTATTAATTAATATCCTCTGGTTCCTAGCTGTCCAAAGTCCTGCTCAGAAGAGAGGATTTTTACATTAAATTTCTAGAGGAGAAAGTGTCAGCCTTATCCTGCTGCTATTACCTTTCTGCAGACTTCACTCAGCTGAAGCCCAGTTTAAAAACACAAGAATAGAGAAACATATTTCCGCTAAGGAAAGAGCAAATATCAGATTCCAACTATGTCTTTCAGCTCATTATTTACAAATACTTCATAAGAAGTTTTAAAGTACCATTGGTAATGCTGCCATTGTTAAAAGCCCAGATTTCCCGCCAATGAGATGACACAAATATTTACTCTAAGTCTACATTCCACAAACTTGGCTGCATTTGAAAGGAATGATGAGTAACAAAATCCTCTGTTCTTCTGTTTGGAAGGTATTTTTGTTTACAGAACACCATTCTTTAACTGTGAACCAAGCCTTTTGTGCTCTTTGACTAAAGATATGGAGCCTATTCCATTTCCAAAATGTCCAAATTTGATTTTTCTCACCTCTGATTTTACCATCAGCTGTGCATTCTCCACAGTAAGCTGGCTCTGAGAAACAATTGAGAGAAGCACATCTGACATGAGTTTGCTCATCACCTGCTGTTTCAACAGCACTCACAGTCTAAGCCAGGCATTCCCTAGCTGGAAGGAATCCCAGGGCCCTGCAGAGACTCGGAGAATCCTGTAAACAGGAAGCACCAATCTGATGGCAACTGCCAAAATCAGCTGTTTATTCCTCTGATACAAGTAATACACATTTTGACTTCTGATAAAATATTCCAGCTCAGCTTTGTTAAAGGCTGGGGTTTTTTTCCAATGCCTTGGTCCATTATAATTCTGGTGACAGTTTGACAAGACCACAAAGCAGGGCTCTGAGGAAGGCAAGGGAAGCATCCATGCACTCAGCAAGGAGTCCATGAGCCCGTTTTATCCCGTTGGTTCACAGTAAGAAATCCTGCACCACACCACACATCCTGTGCTATCAGCTAGTACATCACCTGTGAAAAGTCACAGCAAAAAAAGCCTATTTAGTATAAACCTATAGCTTTAAGCGTAATGCACAGTTTTAACTGCTGCACTCTATTTGCTGCATGTAACTTTGCACTCCATCTGCAGAATTGCCAAGATCTCCAAAATTTCTCTACCAGCTACAAACTCAGTACTATGTCACATGTTACCAGCAAGATGTACCTGGATTTTGATCAGTCTTCATTCACAGGACAGCTGAGCACAAACTAGATTTTATGTTTTCTAATCCAAGCACTTCACCTACACAAGAAACAAAAGTGGCTGTGTCTTTTTTCCCCCCACATCAGCACTGCCCAGAGTATAACTGAGCAGACACTACACATTCCTGCTGTCAGGCAGCAGAAGCTTGCAGTGCTAAGCTTCTGAGAATACAAGCCAGACCTGTACTGAATTAAAACTTTAAAAAAGGAATTACAAAGGATTTATATAAACGTTATATAAACTTTTTTTTCAAGTTTTCTTTTCATGAAGAGTATTAATTTGATCCTGTCTCTCATTCTTTTCACTTTCTGCTGTTTAACTGGGTTTAATGTTTTCCCAAGGCAGTAACACATCACATTGATATCCTGGTACCTCTGTCTGTGCAGTTCCTCTTTCTCTGCAATAGTTCAGGTGCAACAAAAACTTCAGCAACATTTAATAGGCTCTTACCTCCAACAGAAACATTTTCACATTTCCACTAAAGAACACAATGTATGTATCACATAGGAGACAGTTAATATTTAAATGGAAACATCTGTTATGCAAAGTGGTGGTAAAATATGTTTGCTTTAAACAGCAAAAAGAGAATTGTGGTTTTTGCTAACCATTACCAAACAGAACAAAAGAAAACCCAGAAAACTCAAAGCAACTTAAAGAAGGCACCTTTAACTAAAAAAATTTAAATCTGGGGCTTTTATCAGCCAGTCTCTATGAATTACTTCATCAGTAGCTTTCCGTCTTGTGGGTGTACATGCACTAATATGAAATTGCAGAAGGCTACATACAATTTGGGTTTACTTTTAGTACTCTTCCCACAACCAGCACAATCAATTTTGAGAGCGTGGACTAAAGATCTGACTTTCCTCAAGTTAGGCCACTTCCATACAACATCTGCAAAGCTGCTTACAAATCAGAAAAGCTGCCACAAGCATCCTTCCTAAACTCTTCTTTTGGGTACACAAATTCCTGATTTTGTGCCGCTATGCACCAGAATCAGTGATTAAATATAAAAAACTACATTTTTGCTGCTTGGATTAGAACTTTTTGGGGAACACACAGAGTTCTACACTCCTTACACCTAGAAATGACAGCAGTGCAGCAGCAGATCATCAAGTGCAGTCTCCCAATGCAGTCTTCCCCTCAAAGAGTCAAATGTCAGCAGCAGAAACTAACATGGATTCAGTACTATAAAAAGAAATCAAGAAGTTGCTTGCCAAGGCCAAGGGCATCAGCCCCTGGGACCCCAAAAGGTGTGCATATGTCCCTCTTTCAGTTCTAATTAAAATATCACAAAATCAGCTTTGGTAACACAGTGTACAAGTATTATGTTGTCCACAAGAAATTCTGAAGACGAAAATTGTCTGTGGATTCTGAAGTTTGAAAAATTTTAAGGGGTATGAAAACACTGCAAGTGAACATGTGTGCCACAAGCTTCACTGGGATTTACAAAAGGGCAAGATTTTATGGTTATTTTAAAAATCCACATTCATATTTTGCTTATGACTTGAGGAAAGAAAACAAGATCTATATTTACAAGAAATTGAAGACATATTGCACAAGTCTCTTAAATCAAAGAAAAAACTGTTTTTTTAACAAAGTCCATTTCACTTTTTCAAGAAATTAATTTCATGATGTAAATAGCAAACCAGAATCTGTCTGTCCAAAGCACTTAATGAGAACACGAAGTGGTTTTGAGGTCTACTATTTTTAAAAGGGTTAACATGAGGAATAATTTTTACTAATGCTCCTAACCCATCAATTCTAAAATATGCAATTGTACACCACAGCCCATGATTCAGACAGGAAATTCTTTCTTCAAACCTCTCCGGGTATTCTATGACTCACATAACAATTGAGGTATTTCCAAGGGTTTTCCTTTAAATTTCCTAATATATTCTTCTGTAGTTTAACATTTTTCAGATGTAACACAACGCTAAATCTTGAAGCCAACTGCAACACGAGGCCTCAACAGAAAGCACAAGAATAAGTATCTTTATTTAATAGAGTTGCTTGCATTTTCAACAATGTTGAGTGACATTTACGTCATTTTAGGGCCATATACTCACCAATAAACTTGTTTTGCATAGTCTCTAGGAGAGCTTGGTGGGCATCCTCTGTTTGCAGAGCACATGAACATTCTCTGGCCAGTATGGTCCGGACAAGGTGCTCTCCACAACCTAAAGAAATATGAAGATTGGGAATAGTCAAAATACAGATATCACTGTGAAGAAACCCTGTCATTAATTTACATCATCACATTAATTTGGTAGCGATGATGCAAAATAACGAGTCTTTTCATAGTGATGCATATGACAAGTTTCTGCCACGTATTTTTATTTTTTAGAAAGGCTGACATAGAGGCACTCAAAAATTCTACGATGTCAGGGGCATTTTCACAACTTTCCTGAAATTTTGACTGCACAAAGTCATAAACCAAACAAAAGTTAAGCACAGAAAGAAGAAACAGCAACACTGTCTCTGACTTGGCATCTCTATCCAGATAGAATCCTCTTACTAATCATTCTCCTGGGAATGATCCTTGCATGAAACTCTACAAACCACAAACAACTTCAGTGACACAGTAACTCCTTTTGCATGACAGAATCTTCTACTCAGTCCATCTGATTCAGCCTTTTTGCAACAAAGGAATACGTGATGAATTCACCCATGCGTTTTTGCCAAAGTGGCAAGTCACTGGACTCCTAATATAAATTCCTGTCATTTTTAAAGGTTTGTCCTCAAGAAACTAAAAAGCTTCTGCAAACAACCACTTATTGCCTCAGTGCTTTCTGTAGCCATCCCCTGAAACCTGTTTTTGGTGAAGATAAGCAGGTCATTACTGCTACTCTTGTTCTGTAGGAACACTCACACCTGCTATTTTTCCTCCTGCATCCTTTTCCCTTCCTGTGCTGTGCTTTGGGACATGCAGCTGCAGCCAAATGGCACTGTGCATGTTTACTGCACCAACTGTAGTTTGCTGGACAGGAAAACTCACTGCTGATATCTGCTCCATATAGACCAAGGTCATTACACTACTTCTGCCTCCTGTTTGTTGATATTTATCCTCAATGGCAGGGAAGCAGACAAAGCAGCTAGAAGAGGTTTAATGAAGAGCCAGGTGAGCTGTGTTATCCAGTTAGGAAAGAAAAAAAACATAACTAATGTAGAGTTGTAAAGTAACAACGATCTCAAATGATCTAAACGTAAGTTTCTACATTTTGATCAGATTTGGAACTTATCAGGGCCTAAAACTGCATTAGACACCAGAATATACAGAGAGAAGTCAGATAGAGTCCGTTCACAATTATATATAAATATTTCTAGCATATTTCTCATTAAATACAAAAAGATGATGCAAGCATTGGAACCATTAAAAAAAAATCTGCCATAATCCAGTTGGACTCATTAGCTCAGGTACAGAATTACATAAATACACCTACACAGCCTCCAGAAACAAATTTATGGCTGGAAACAATCTAGTTGCTTCCAAGTGGCAGGGAGCTGGAGTTGGTAAGACATCAGACCTAGGCTGGCTTCAGACAAAGGCAGCTCAGTCTCCACGGGTAGCTCACGCTTTACTGGAAGCACTAACAAGCCCAGAAAAGAGACACTGGCTGAAGGCAGCCTAGATGTGGCATAAAGAAAAAAATTAATAATTAAACCCAACCCCAAGTGGCTCCAGTGCAGCCTGCTGGGTCTCTCATTGCTGTGCATATGGTGAGTTCAGAGCACTGGCTGGTTGGGTACAACGTGGCACAAAGACGTGAGCAGGTCTGGCACTGTCTATTGCAGCTACTCACAGACTGGTTTCTAGCTCTTCTCACCATTTTAAACCCTAATTAACATGGCAACCTACTCAAAGAATCTCCCTCTCTGGCTACTTGTTACACAATTATACCCTTCCCCTTAAATGTACAGTGAGTTTCCACTGTTTTTCAAAGATTGCTAATAGAGAAGGAAAAAAAAATACCCCTCTCATATTCAAGATTTAAAAAAACCCAAACAAACAAAAAAACCCCACCCTCTGGAGCACTATGGATGCATTAGATGTCAGAGAATCAGCCCAGAGAATTCAACCAGATTGCTGAAAAATTGTGGACGTGTGTCCCAAACTCCTGCTATGTTCAATCACCAAAAAAATACCTTGGTCTTCAGTTATGTGTCCCTGCTAATGGGCAGCGTCTCCTGATTAATACAATTCAGCTAAACTGAGTTGTTTGAAGTGGGACACTTTGGCATTGAATCTACATACAACTGGCACAACAGAAAGACAAAAAACTCTTTGTATAGCAACCAGATTGAGTAAAAACCAGTTACAAATTTAGAGGAAAATGAAAGAGCCAAAACACTACAACAATTACAGAGCCAAGGGAAGTCGTTCTTGAGAGCACAAGGGGAGAAGTGTTTTCATTGAGACTGTCAAGCTCTCAAGTTAATGAGAGAAGTGTCCTGGTTAGGAGATAATCTTCAAGAGGCTGCTGCAATAGAGCAATCTCTGCAGCTGCTTACAGGAGGGTCTGTCCATTCATTTCCCTCATTCCACCCACACTCAGAAGCTTCTGTCCACAGCAGAACTGTGAGTTATCTACTATTTATTCCAAAGGGATGAATGAAGAACATGAAAAAACCCCACAAGATACATTTTACCCATAGATCACAACATGGACATTATTTTTTTTTTTTTAAACTAAGAAACTTTACTCACTATGAAGTTTTACTGCAAAGAACCAAACTGAACAGGCATATGCTTCAGCAAAAACTGAGAAAGCTGTTTTTTTCTCGAAAAAAACCTGTTAGTACCTTTAAAATATAACATGTAATACCTTTAAATATAACTATATGAATAAGAAGCAGAGGACTTAGAACATAAATCAAACAAATGGGACACAGAAATCAGAGCAAGCCTATGCATCTCCAGTGTATCAAGTAATAAAACCAGATGTTACTCCTTCACAATTTTCAAGTATTTCCTAAATTGGCATCAAAAAAGAAAAATGGCCATTTTTTAGCATGACGTATAATGTTATTTCCCCCCTCCAGAGAATGACTTTATTGAAGAGTTCCCATAACATCAAGTCTGCTCCAAAAAAAATTTCAGAGAGAGAAAACTTAATATGGGTTAAGACCAGCTGCAGCCCACGGATGTGATCCAGGATCAACCACAAGGAAAGCAGCTTTGCAATTCTACTAACACATCACACATCTTTACATCCCCACAGACAAAGTTATTTCTTTTTGTCATATTTATGTCAACCTATAAGGCAGCAAACTTACAGGCTGCTGCTGGCAGTGCATGCAAAGATCTTTCAACACATCAACTGCTGGCAGTCTGCAGGGACAGATAACTAAGGAAAACAATTCCCCCATTTGGAAAAGAAAAATTTGTTACTGTAGGTTTTGATGTAGGAACATCTATTTTTGAAGAAGAAAAAAAGAACAACTAAGCAGCGTTTCACACAGTTTGACCAGATACAGGCTGAGAATAAGAATTACACTTTCTATTATCTCAAGTCAGAAGTCAACTTCTTGCAGGTTGAGCAGATCTATATGTCTGTATAGCCTCTAACTGGGGACACACTGTAGATAATGCCAGGACAAGGCACAAAATGAATGTACACATCACGACAGCAATCAAAACTGATTTATAACTCACAATATAAAGCTGTGGGTTCAAATTCATAGTTCCAGTCACTTTAGTCTAACCGCCAGCGTTAGCCAACTTCCAAAAAAGTTCTATTAACATGACTCAAGACAGCAACTGCAGTGAAAGTTCCTTAAACACATTTCCAAACCATGCACACAAGTTGTTGAAAACGTAAATCTGGTTCATTTGCTTAACTATCGCACATTATACTACATTTAACTGCAAGTGTTAATACATTTGGCATTTCTTCCACAGAACAGTACTGCAACCAAAGCAAGAAGGACTCCCACGAAGAATCTTTCAATTCTACATTACAGTCTCAAATACATTCATTTTAGTAAGTTTCCTGTAAACAGAGTTTAAATCATTTTATTATCCTTTCCCAGTCATAATGATGACTTCTTCAGCAACCTGAAGCTCATTACATTTCAAAGATGGGTATTTTGCAATGACAGACAAATGCTTCCCTAACACTTCACACACGAGTGACTCAAGAATGAGATGACTGGCTGGAAAAATTTACTGGGTTAAATTAGTGCTTCGCACTGAAATAACTGTTTCATATAGTAAACAAATTATTTTCCTAACACAGTAATATTTTGCAAACACCATGTTGCCTACTTGTAACTCCTCCACTGACAAAAATACTGTTGTTGGAACTGCTGCTGTCCATGTTTGCAGGGCTAAGTAAAATTCACTGCCTTCCTCTAGGATTGCTACTGGCAAAGGCAAAAACACTTCTGCAGGAAACAAACAGTTTACAGAGAGTATTTTGATAAACCATGCCTGACAGATTTGGTGACCTTCTATGATGAGGTTAGAGTATTGAAGGGTAGGGGAAGAGAAACTGGTGCCACCCACCTGGACTTGTGCAAAGTATTTGACCCTGCCCTGCACAACATCCTTGTCTCTGCATTGATGGACAGACAGCTCAGAGGATAAGGAACTGGCTGGACAGCCACACCAGAAGAGTTGTGACAAGGGCTTAGGTATTAGGAAGAAATTCTTCACTGTGAGGGTGGTGAGACACTGGAACTGGCTGCCCAGGGAGTTCTCAATGTGCCATCCCTGGAAGCGTTCACACTCAAGCTGGTTAAGCAACCTGTTCGAGTGGAAGGTGTTCCTGCCCATGGCAGGATGCTGGAACAGGATGATGTTTAAGGTCCCTCCCAACCCAAACCACTCTAAGATCCTACGAAAAATAAACACACAGACAGTTATTTTGATGCCAGTTTCTAGCGTCCTACATTAAGGGGAAAGAATATACAGATTCTGAAAGCCTCCAGGGATATATGGCAACAGATTCCTATGACAAGAGAAGGAAAGAAGAATGAGGCTTAATAGTCACAACACCTTTATTTTGTAAACAAACTACAAACCCAAACAAAACTCTAAGAGATCCCAGAAAACCTGTCTCCAACCACAGGCTTCTACTCCTGCCTGAAAATTACTTGAAGATCATATACAAAATCACTTGGAGATCATACAGAAACACCAACACTGATTTTCAGAGAGACATATCTTGGATCATGCCACAATACAGTTTTTGATGCACTTCTTTCAAAGTGCCAGGCAGATCAATGGTGAAATAGAACTTCCCTTTTCTGTGGGTAGTGAAACGAGTAATTACTGAGAATAAAACGATTTTACCTTCTATTTAAATACCCCTCAATGATTACTATAAGATTTGCACAAGAACCATCAGGAATCTACAACCTTCTTTTTTTCATAGGCTCTTTTTCTTCTGTTACCTTACTATAATTTAGCTGTTCTAGATGTATCAGTAATCCCCTCAAGTTACTATTTCAGCAGTAGTGATTTGCTAGTTAGCCTGTGCACAACCTCCACAACAACCAAGTTACTAGAGTGGGTTTTGTGATGGTTTTTGTTTTTATTTTTTAAGATTGTTAACATTAATTTTTAGCTATTATATTAGATACTATCTTACGCTTCCAACAATTTTGAAAAAAGATTAAGAAATCTGAGCTATAATTTTTAAATGTTAATCTTTCTGCTAATTAGTTACTAAACATTAACTAATACTCAATTCACAGGTTATACAAACCTTAACTTGCTACAGACTCGGATCTTTCATTTGAGCTCCATGCAAGAAACTAAGGATTAAACCATTTTCCTCAGCATAGTGACTTCTCCAGAAGATTTCTAATGCTTGAAATAACCACAACAAGAGGAGAAAGAGCCCAGCACAATATAAGCTGAACATCCCATTCAATGTGTGCTCTGCATCTCATAACGTTCCTCCGATGGAACCAAGATGGCAAACCAAAGGAAGGGCCTTGTGCAAAGCCAGCAGCGTGTCAGAGAAAAATTGTTTTTCTGCTCCTTTTGATGGGAGATGCTTTCAAGTCAGGAAATTAGAAACAGGTGTGCCAGAGGGCACACACACACACACACACACACACATCCATGCAGCACACTGAAAAACACGCGTTTTCAATTTTCAGACATGAAAGAGGCTCCTGTTGAATGGAAGGAGAAATGAAAATCTCGTTTGCTTTCTGCGAGCCACAAGCAGAGGGCTTGGGGAGCTTTGACAGGCTGCAGGAGCCTGTCTAGCTAGGAAACACACAGTACCTCCACACAAAGTGTTGGAACTTGTTTGAAAGGAGCACAGAATGGAAACTTGCATTACTCACATACAGTCAAGAATGGAAGAATTAATCTGGTTTACTCCACTGCCAAAGTATGACTCTTCGCTTTTCAGAAGCTAAAGACAGGAGTTACAGGTTATCTGTATTTTATCTTCTATTCTATGCAGCAGAGTCTGAACCTGGCCCGGTTGTTTCTGTCCTGTAAAGCTTTGATGTTATTTTCAGTTCATTAGTAGTCTCTGAAGTGTCAGCTAAGAAGTCAAAGAACTACTATTTCTGCTTTATTTCCTGGATAACTTCTAGTTATGCCTAATGGAAACACAGTGAAACCTGTATTTCAGTAAGCTCTGCTCGTCATTTCCTGCATCTCTAGAAAGAGCTGACTAAAAACTTGCAAGGCAGTGATTTTAAAAAACAAAATACAGTACAATAAAAATATTTAGTTGGCAAGACACTGATAGAGGTAGTTACATACTGAACTAAAATTTTAATGTATAATTCTCAAAAGACAAAATGCTGCAGTCTATCAGCTTACACTACGGCGTTAAATTAAAGCTACACAACTTTTAGCTTTTCTTACTCTTATCAGCTGCTGTATCTTGTCTTCATACTAACAGGGGAAATTTTTAAATTGCTGACCTGCTGCCAGAAAAAACACCTGCAGACAAAGTCCTGTCCAATTCCTAAAGCACTGATCCTAGAGGGCTCAGTGGAGCACATTCCTGCTGCAGACAGAATACTCATAGATGATTTACCTACTAAGAAAATGCAATGGAAATTTTCCAAAAGGTTGAAGCTTCAGTAAATTTGGGCAGGTTTCAAAGATAACAAAAGACAAATTCAACACGCAGACAAACTTGTGTCTAAAGCATTTTCTCTAAGGAAAGGTAGAAAAACACATCTCCAAGTTTTTAATACGGGAAAAATAAACTAAAATGACTCTAAGGAACAACTCATTCAGCTTTTCTACAATTTTACAGATAAGAAAAAAAAAGGTTAGAGAGATATAATGCCAAATGAATGAATCCTTAAGTTCTAAATAGTGGCAAATGGAGATATTTTATTTTAAAAGCTTCTTGTTTGAGTTATTCTGAACAAAGAAAGAATTTCAGATGTACCTCAAAGGGAGGGTCAGAATGAAGAAAAAATGTAGGTCCCTTAAAGAGGATGTACTTTTTACATTCTTCATTACATTCAATGCATTTGGAAAGATTAATTTCAGTTCAGCTGTAAAGAAAGAAGCCAACACTTTTGCCCAGGCCTTCCTCAGAAGCTTTCCTGCTACTATCTCTGTAAAAACCCTACACCTCTCCAAACTACATCACTTGTCACATCAAGCTTACAGGGAAGGAAGACAGAAGCTTATGTGCTTGCTAACTAAAGGCATAAAACCACTTACTCTCAATTCCAGAATAGTGTTGAAGACACAGAAAGGGAGTTCAGTGTGCTTTTGTCGGATTTTACCCTTTTCTGACCCAGAAATGGGGCAACTGAGAGGCGTTTTAAAACATTTATTCCATTTTCAGTCTCATGTGAAGGGTGAGACAATATAGATGTTTAATCATGCCATCACAATCAGAAGCCAAACTATTTCCTAGTTACAATATATTAAAAGTGTTTCTTGGCCTATCAGCTTTTGCCACACAATGCCTTAAAGCCAATCATCTAAAATTACCCTTCATGGGTCCTATTACAATGCATCTTTCATAATTCTATTCCTCCAAAGTATCCAGTCTTGTTTGCAAGGCCATCCTTTGAAACTTGCTTCCAGTTCCATTTCTCTCTCAACAATGTCCATCC
This sequence comes from Chamaea fasciata, assembly GCF_029207755.1. Lineage (NCBI taxonomy): Eukaryota > Metazoa > Chordata > Aves > Passeriformes > Sylviidae > Chamaea > Chamaea fasciata. The sequence goes on along the minus strand of NW_027094088.1, from coordinate 5,600,898 downwards.
TATTCCACGGCATTTCCAAGTCAGCATTTTCTGTCTCAAGGTTTGCATACAGATGCACATTATGTGAGCCTTCTGTCAGGCTTTGAGAATTCTCTACAAGTCCATTTCCCACATTCCCCTCCCTTGAACAAAAAAGACTCCTTTGATGGCCTTGTTCGTCGCTCGCCGTGCACAGTGAAGTACACAAGGCACTATCACTAATATTATCCATCTCCAATTCACTTTCTATCCTTGCACCTATTTCAAGCCACTTGGGCACAGCACAGCAGTAGGGACAGGATCAAGTGTCCAAAGCAGGAGCTGGTGCTGCACAGCTGCTGGCCCTGGTTCCAAAAGCGCTGCTCAGCAAGCCCTGAGCCTTCTGCAGGAGGCTACAACTCCAAAAGCCTCTGCACCTTCAAGCCCAATAGATACCATAACATCAAGTCCAATTAAAGTTTCGAGAGGCAAAAAGCACTCTGATTATTGTATCCATCCAGTTCTGCTTCCCAACAGGCCTGCCAAAGGCAATTCGAACAGCCACTGTGATCATTGTGACAACAAACCCCTCAGCTCTGAACACTGAGTTCTGTGTTCCATTGACCGCTTCTCAATGCTGCCATTCCCACAAAACATCTCTGCCTGCGGCTTCCTCTCTCTTCTCCCAGACTCGTGGTGGTGCTGAGTTAATTCACACACCACATGCTGCAGCACTGAAGCCTCCCAACTGCATCTGTACACAAAGGCTGAATGAACTCTCGAGAGGAACATTCACTTCATAGGTGAATACTGATCTGTCTGGAGATAGACCTCCTCTTCCTCCATCCTGCCCTCTGGTTCACAATGACGTAACTCTTCTCCATATGCAGCTGCTTCATCTCTGATGCATTAAATTACCTCTTATTCCCCAAATCTTACAGGACCAGACTGATTTTGAGAGATAATACACACGTCTGCAAAGAGACTAATTGTATCTTAATTATTAATATCTATCTCACATAGTGTAGCTCGAACAATCTGTACAGGATACATGATTTGCATGTGCAATTCCTCTGGGCATTGGGAGCATGGACTCAGAAGGACAGGCCAGACAGACAATGCTGCATTTGTGTGTTGTACAAGGGCTAATAACACGTGCAAGTTTGAAGCAAGGTTTATAATCACATAATAAATGCAATTCACTGGCCCAAGTTGCTCAGAGAAACTGTGGCTGCCCCATGCCTGGAACTGTTCAAGGCCAGGCTGGATGGAGCTTTGAGCAACCTGGTCTAGGAGAAGGCATCCCTGCCCAGGGTACAGGGGTTTCATCCATTAAGGTTCTTCCAACTCAAACCATTCCATGATTCTACAAAACAGCACTGGCCAGGTATTCACCCACTAGATCCTAACACAGCCATTACTGCCCTCAACAAAAAGGAATCACAAAGCCAAAATCACGCATTACAAGCCAATTTATTTGCATTAAAGCTTCCCTGAAAAATATTTACTCCATAGATTTGCACATCACTGTGGTTCGTTTGCAAAAGGAGTTTTCAAGAAGGAATCTACAGATCAGTGGCTTTCATAAGGAGACCAAAAGGCCTGCTGAGGGCACAGCTCAACAAACAATTTAACAACCACGGCCCATCTCTGCACAGGTGTCATTCCTATTCCATCCTATTCTGCATTACCCATTCCATTTGCCTGCAAAAGCACCCACAGGACACGCAATGGACTGGAAAGAATGACAGATCTGAATGCACAATTTGAGCAGGAAAAGGTGGAGCAAGGAAAAGTGAATACATCAATTCCCTTATTGATATCAATTTCAAAAACAAGAGAAACCTCCTTGAGCAGGGGGCTGGACTAGACCTCCAGAGGTTCCTTTCAAACTAAATAATTCTCATTCTTCACAACACAAAGTGTGCTACTTTTCCTTCATGGAATGATGCATTATATATGCAAATGTATATCCAACACAGATTTTAAAGCATTATGATCTAATCTCTAAAATGCCTTTATGAGAACAGAGGCCACTGCTTTTGTCATGAGACCTTGACAGTTTTTTAGGATCTTGGTGAATTCACCAACACAAGAAACCCTCAAGGAAGTTTACACAGAATAAATACAGTTTGTTCATGCATTCCTAAAACACTGCTCTTTTCTCTATCTGATCTTCATTCCATTGAAGAAAAGATTCTGTGCAGGGGAGAAGAGCAAGACATCACTGAAAGACCTTTCCCAGACAGAATCCTCAACTACACCTCATAAATAAATCTGGTATTTCCAGAAATCTGATATCCCCACTCCCCTCTCAACAAAACACAACTCTGGCTCAGCCCTAAAACCAAATTATGTTTGTTAGCATCCTAAATTTTTCTGAATGAGCTCAATGTATTTCATGCTTCTACTCCTTCTTGTTTGGGATCATAAATTAGGTCGTATTTTACATCTCCCTAGGATAACCTATGAGCCTTTCTTGTATCAAACAGTCTCTTCAAATACATTTTAGTAAAAGCTAGAGATTTTGCAGCTTTGTGTCACAGAACTTCTGCATTTTTTTAAATAATGCAAGAAATTCTGTCTTCAGAAATGCAATATTAAAGGTTTGCTGGCTTCAATGGCTGGTACCTAGACACAAAACACATCCATCCTTTATATGCCTTTTATTTCCTGCTGTTGTAAAGATGAAAGAAATGCAAGCCATCATTTTCAGTCTTTACACTTCCACTCAAAGATTCCACTTAGGGTTGCATTTTCAAAGTGTCCTGCATTAGCTGTTACTGTAATTTTATATTTACCTTTATATATATTGTTAAGGTTCTGTATATCCAAAGACAATTACAATTTTTCAATTTATCTCCTGGGGAAGATCCAGCCTGTCTCTTGCCCCAGAGCAGTATTACTTTTGGCACAGTTAGTGAATGAATACACACCATCATCACGGATATTCCAACTGGGTAGGAGATTCAGTGTCACACTCGATATTATTTTGAATGAGAAGAATATGCACAAAGTCTTTGATTCTTCTTACGCTCAGAAAAAAAATAGGAAATGTTTTCTTGAAGTACAGCCAAAAAACGGACTATTGTTTCTCCTGTGGTTGGGTTTTGCTCACAAATGTTTTCCCTCCAAATAATACCCATCTTCCTGTGTTTACATTCATACACCAACAAAACCCACCCACTGAAGAGTTCCAAGCAGCCTTACAAGTGTGGTTCTGGCCTCTTTTTGGGGGAATGGCTGGGGGTGCCTAAAGGGGAGCCTGTTTTGCTTGCGTCTGTGTGCACACATGCATGGAGAAGCTTTTAAACATCACAAGATTTGGCTTCTGCTCGTTGATCCAAAACCCAGTTTAGCTGTTAATTACATTTATACTAAATAAAGGTCACTGGTCGCACTCGTGTCATTTAACAAGCCTTCACTCTGTCTCTGCCATCATTCCTGTACAGAACGGTCCTTGCACAGTTATTAGATGTCACAGTCAAGGTTGCCCAGGTGTCCTGGCTGTACCTGCAACCGAAGCATTCTCTGAATTTCTTGAATTTTAATGTTGGTTTTGAGATACTTAAATTCCTTTAATGTTTATCCTTCAGCTGCCAATAAAGTCTCACAACTGTTTTTTTACTAACCCAAATATTAATTTTAATATAATTCCGACTTTATACATCAAAGTGTCTCAAAAAATTGATGGGAAAAAAAACCCCCAAACAAACCAGAAAGGCTTTACTCATTTACACAGAAACTGAATTTTAGACTGAGAGTTACAGAATAAACCTTGGATTCAAGGCTCTCTAAGTTTCCCCATCTCCCCCACTGTGTTTTTAGAAAGTCTCCATCTTTTGATTTCAGTTGTCCCAGGCCCTGTTATTCTATAACCATAAAATGTGAGTTTTACAATACCCTGTATTTTGTAAACCTTGAAGTAAATTTTGAAAAGACAAAAAAAAAAAAAAAAATCAAAACCAAAGACACTGTGGTTAAACAACAAGGCCAAGTGACTGTTAGAGGTATGAAATTACCATGCAAAAAGTTGAAGTCATGCCCAAACAAGTTCAGAATCACCACCTTTGGCACATTCAACATAAAAACATGGTAAAAATAGCCAAAAATATTTATGAAACAACTTGCTAAAAGCCATAAGAACTAATACCAAATCCTTCCTGAACAGGCAAAAGCAGGAAGTCTCCCAGCAGCCACAGAGCCAACAGAAGATCCAAGTTGTCTTCAAATAACACACAACCATTGAAAGAAAGGTACAGGAATTTGGAATTACTTTTAAGTACTTGTGTGGTGACATCTTCCCCCAGCCTGCTTTTTTTTTTTTTTCTAATGGGGCAGGTACTGAAAGATATTGAAGCTTCAACTGGAAGATTCTAGAATAAAATTCATAAAAATTCAAGAATAAAGCCTACTGTGTTATTAATTGTGGCATTTAAACTAAAGCTTTTCACTTTCCAATGAAGTCTCTACACAAAGGTAACCACAGAATAAAACTATTCCCAGCAAAATTTAAATTTCTGGTCTTCTAGGAACAAAAAGAAATGAGAAATCTTGAGAAGTCACCCTGACCTATGAGAACAAATATATCTCCAGTTTATAAAGTCCCAATATCACAAACTGCCAGAAGCCTGGATGATGCACTGGAGGCGCTTTTCCCAGTCCTGTACTTTTCCCTGGAGAACTGCAACCACCCTGTGTGAGACAGAACCAAACTGTCTGGAGCTCTGCTTCAACCCACTGTGTCCATTCCACATGGATTTCAACGTGCAAGAGTTTGGGCTCTGCCTACTTTGAATTACCGTGCTAAACCCTCCTTTCCCCACACCACAGGTTTTCCCCAACCCCTTCAATCTCTAGTTGATCATCACTTCCAAGACCCAAAGACACAAACAATTTCTTAAGTATGGAGTGAAGAGTTTACAAAACCTGACCTTTCAAAATTGCTTGTATGAAACTAATGCCAAAGAATATCCTTTTCCATGACTGAATATAGAGCCTGATACAACAAACTCTCAAGGCTCAAATTTCTGTTCTCAGCAATCACTAAAAGGAAGTTTAAAAGTAAAAACCGGCACAAAAGAGAAACCTTTTCTTTCCCAAAGAACTGTTCAGCTAAAATTATTTGGTTTAACACACATTAACATCAAATAATTTTGAGGATACTTTTGATAAAGCTTTTGGGGAATTAGAGTTTAACCTTTTATTCAAGATTCTTTTTCAATTCCAAATGTGATTTGATGAGTCAGCTATTCTCTGAAGTCATGTAACAATAAACATTAAACATTACTCAATACCCACAGCAACCACAGTCTAATTTTATTCTTTTTTTTCCTTCTTCCCACAAAACGGAAAAAAATTCCCTGTAGAAACTATTAGCTCTGTGCCAAATTTATGACTCAAAGACAAATTAAAATAAATAGACATGTGAAATTAAAACAATAAAATGTTATATTGTGAAAACCATAGAAATTTAAACTGATTGTAGACTCCTTTTATGTACATCTTTTACATACATTTCCATACAGGTGTAAAAGTCTGAATGCAAAGTGAAACATAAAAAACATGTGCACGTACAGAGTTTTTATTTATACATAACATGTAAATTGCATTTGTTGCTGATTTTTAAAAAATAAAATGTCCACACAAAACCTGTTTGGAAACCTACTAGAGGGGGGTATGAATAAGATTATACAGTCTAGTCTGGGTTTAGACAAAGGGACAAACATGATTTTCTGTTAAGAAGCACTGTCCATCTTGGAGCTTTCTAAATCAAGGCATCTTCCAGAGTTTAGACATTAAATTTATTTTCTAAATATTTAACAATGCTGTAGCTTAATGCATTATTCTTTTCCTTGGCCATGGCAGTTTCACCTGAATATTTGCAGATGTTTATGCCCACACTCTCATCTCCTGTTGCGATCCAGCCAAGCTGTAAGTTTCATTCTTCCAGCTTTTCCTACAACTTAATTTTCCATCCCTTTACTCCTTAATTAAATTCATGGCTCACACTGTTGGATGTTCATATTTTAAACAAGAGTCAGGCATCAATATATTTTAGAACCGCACTAAACATAAAGTACATTATAAAGTAAAACATTATGAGCTTCTGAAATGGAAAAAGGAATGGTATTGATTACAGAAGAGTTCTCGCTTCCTGTAAACATTTCTATCTCCCTCTCTCTACATGCACATACTTACTTTCAAGAAAAACCAGAAACAAGAGTTGAATTAAACACCACTAGTCTGAATTTCAGATCCATGAATGAACAGAAACAAGAGTTTAATTAAACACCACTAGTCTGAATTTCAAATCCATGACTGAACAGATGGCCACACTTCACAGCCTGCCAGCAGGCCACTCCAATTAACTGGGACTGGGATCAGGGCAATGTCATGGAAGCTAGAAGATTTAAACTAAACCAGTACCCATCTATCTGTGTTTGTGACAGTTATAAATAGTTTAACACTGAAGTATTTAGCACTATACAAAAGTGGTACCAGCAAAAAGAGAGGAGGCTTCTATTTCAGGCCATCATTCAATCTAGTCATCTCCTGTGAGTGCACCAGGATGCTTGTCAGTCCTCACACAGACTTCAAATCCAGCTGACTTTGTAAGGAACAGTTTTGAAGAGCTAAATGAAGTTGTCCACCTGAGCTTTTCCGAAAAACAATCTCTAATATTGGACTTGTACTCACTAATTGATATGGTCCCAAAGATTTAAATGTATTTGGTTACATCGGTAAGCATTTATTAAACTAAAATCAATACGGTGTCCCTTGAGTAAAAACATCTTCTGACACTCCTGTGTTCAGTAGAACCATCCCTTGAGTAAGTACCCAAAAGGACACCTGCTTTTACTGACATTGAACTTAAGGGTGAACATCTACATCCATTTTCAACAGTGCAAAACAGGCGTGAATACAGGGGAAATAAAAGCACAGAATATTCCAGAATATGATCTTCAGCCTCTATCAAATTTTAACGCTGCATCCTGTCACCTTGCTCCCCCCACTATTTCTGCAGCAGACAGAAATAACTAACTCTGCACTGCCCATGGGATATGACATGTCTTGAGTCTGAACTCTGCAGATTTTCTTCACCTCTCCCTGTGCTGAATGCTGGGAACTCTGACCACTGAGCAGTGGGCAATACCATGAATTTTGCAACCTGACATAAGCAGTTATGAAAAAGTGTCACAACTAGCTTTTTCTGATTCAGGCTGTTCATACAACTAGGGGGAAGGAAAAAAAAAAAAACAGTTAAAGCAACTCTTACATAACTTCAGCTTAAGACTTCTGTGTTCTGCAAGTCATCTAATGAACACAATACTTTTGTGTGTCCAGGACCCTGAGCCTTCTAAAGAGAACAGAAGCTCCCCTAATTTTTACATCACTTTCAATATTGCTGAATGAATATTTTCTGATACATTTATCCCAGCATTTTGGGTTTGCCTCTTCCCTTTTCTTCCAGAAGGAAAAGAGTGATGAAGAAAAAATTCACTTAAATACTCATACAAAATAGTAATGAAATATTTTTGAGGAAAATACACTGCACGTAGCATTTTTGTATCCAAAGGACCCTCTGATTATCTTAGTCCTTGACACAAGGCCTCCATTCCCAGAGGTATTCTGCATTTTATTCCGTATTTATATATATTCTGCATAATATTCTGTATTTAATACAATACTGGGCTAATAAGCACTTCTTCACAGTGAATAAATTCAGACAATTCATTGACAATTAAACGACAATACTGACACACACAGACATACACACACACACATATATATATGCAAATAAATGATACAAATTTAGAATATAGTCTGGAAATTATGTTGGTATTTCAAATTTGCAAACTCATTACAGAGAAAGGTAGCAACTTCATTAAATATTTATAAAAGTAGTAAATACCTGAAGTACTCACAGCAGTGGAATAAGGGTTATGAGCTCCTGTATTCTCAGCCCAGCAGCCACAACCATAAAGAGCTGCCTAAGGAAAGAAGCACATTGTTCATAAATCTGAAGCGTATGAGATTTTTTGGTTTATTCCCTTTCCTTAAAAAAAAACACACAAAAAACAACCTCAAACCAACAACAATAACAAAAAAAAAACCCCAATAAAAATTCAAGTATTAATACAAAAAAATGAATAGCATAACTATATTGTAATTCCACTCCATTTTGCTACATCCTTTTACTATTCTTGATATCCGAGTGTGTTTGTCATAGACACGGTATTTTAGCCTAGCTTAACAGAAAATGAGGGTAAAGATAACCCTGTTCAGATAAAGTCTCTTTCACTCTGCTATTCAAAAAACAACCAAAAAATAAAACTTAAAAACATTTCAGAAGAGAACCACTTATGGACAGTGGAAAATGTCAAGCAAAAATACAGCTGTACAGAAGTGGAGTACAAAATTTCTGATACACCTCAAAATTCCCTAACAACAGTAAGGTGACACATCATAAATATATTATTATTAATAACATCAATAATAAATAGAACCATACATAATTTATAAACATAATCATAATAATATATAACACATCATAAATACCCGATGTGTTCTTTTATTACTTTCGTCACTTCCTCCAATTCACAAGATCACTTAAAAATTAATTAGGACAGCTTCCCTAAATATTGAGAGAAATCTTATTTTAAGACTAGAAGCACGTAAGAGACCATTTGTGGTATTAAGGAGGTATTTAACTTGCTGATATCTCTGTCACTACAGAACATCTACCCATTGCTGTTCTATTACACTGATGGAGGACACTAAAAACAACACTTGCACATCAATGCAGCGAAAATGCCTCCAGCCTTTAACAGGAAGGAAGGGAGAACAGAATTTTGCTGTCACAGCTCTCGCTTGACACCTGCTTGACACACTGAACAATCATTCCCAACTAAAAACAAAATTACAATGTACAATGATCACCTGCCCAACTCTTCCAGGATGCTTCAGTGCTAAACCTCCACTGGAGACAGCAGCAGCAACGTTTCCTTCTTGGTCAACAACAACTGCACCAACTGTATCCAATGTTCCTGAGTCATTCTCCTGCTGGACACACAGAAAAACAGAAAAAAAAAATAGCAAAAACAGTATATTAAAGTCAGATCATACTACTGACGAGTCTGCAAGTGAGAGGCCTAGTAAAAAAATGGATTTGTTATCATGCACTCGTACCCACTGCCATAAATCATCCCAAAATGCTGTTTTGCCTCAGACAGGACCTTAGAACTTCTTCAGTAATAAGCAAGTAAAAATAAGAAGGTAATAAACATCTCAGAACTCATGCAATGCTTGGATCACCTGCTTTTACTCACAAAAGTGCCAGAAGTCATTTTTTCTTAGTGGTTGCCACTTGTCTAAGAAATGATTCAACCAAGAAATGATTCAACTGATGCCACATAAAAAGGCCTTTCCTAAAAGGCCCAAGAAAGCATTTTCAGAGGCTCTGATCTTTAAAGATGTGTGATTTTTAAAAAAATGAAATTAAAACAAAACTAAACCCAACAAAGTACCACCAAAAAAACCAAGCAGCTGTTTACCATGTAAAGAGAAAACAGCGATATTCTGAGCAAGACAGTAAATAGAAGCCTCAAGGAAAAAATCATCCCAGGGACAGATTCTTTCTGCCAGACTTGTTGCCACTTCAGGAATCTTTAGTGAGTGAAGCAATTTTACCCTTTGCTCCCTGTAAGTAGAGGGTAACTAGGAAAGTGTCCTTACTTCCATGACTTCTGAAGTAGATTTCCTCCCCTCAGGAGCAGGGGTCTTTCTTCCTATCCTTCCCCCATGCCCTAATACACCACACTAAGTCCCTCTCAGACAAGGAGCAGTTTTCCCTTCTCTTTAGAACCCAGGGCAAGGCACTCACACCTCATGCCCCACCACACACACAGCATGCAGTGTACAGAAAACAAATAAACAAAACTGATCCATCATCATCCATCACATTCTCCAGAGATGCACACTGCTGCTGCACAAGCCTCTCACAGAGACTTACCCAGTGAAATAATGCCAAAGGTTACTAAGTTTTTGTCATATAAATGTGAATTTTCTGGACTAGAATTCAAAGGGAGGAATTAAAAACAAACAAACAAACAAACAAAACTCCTTAACTATTCAACTTCAAAGTATCAAGTTCCCACCATCAATTAAAATTTCCTTGGGCATACTATGTCACTTAACAAGCACCATTTCTAGTACCACAATGCTGATGGTACTCTGGCCACACTTGAGAGTTAACACTTGGGTTAATTCCGTTTCAGTCTCCAAAGGAAAAACCGGCAGTGCAGCACTACCATGTTCTACAGTACTTTTCAAGCAACTGGAACTCCTAGGCAGGAGTTTCATCCTTGGCTTTCACCCAGAGAAACAGCAAGTTTCTCCTCGGCACCTACACCTGGATCTTCCCTGGCAAGTTCTGCACTCAGACGCTGGCACTGACCATATTCAGTATTAAAACGAATGGATGGATGTCCCAACAGTAAAACAGAGTAACTGTTTAAAGACAGAGAGGGGTGAAAAGTTAGAGATCCACAGTTTCAACTGGCACTGGGAAGAAGACTAAGGTGAAAAACACAGGAAAGAAGGATTGGAGATCAGGGAGAGTAGGAAAAGTAGAAACAAAAGGAGTTTTGACGATGGAAGCAAAGGGGGATAAGAAAAGAGCCAGCTGCCTCCTAAGTTCTAAAGATGAAAGAAAACTAAGGAATCCTTTTTTTAACATCCCATGTGCAAATGTATCTTCCAGCTCCCAGAACTCCCAGACACACCATGAGCTGATGCTAACCCAGTGCAAACAACAATTCAACTCAGCAGATTGAAAAGACCTTAAGCAGCAGAGCAGGCTGCTCACAGAAGGTGCAGATTCCCATCCTTGGAGGTTTCCAGGACTAGACAGGACAAAGCTCTTCCCAACACGATTTCTATCAGAAGAACTATTTCTAGAGAAGAACTACTATGATACAGGTGCTGCTGTCTACCCCCTGCCCTCTCTTATCAAAAGAAACTATACCCACAACAAAAAACTCAACTAATAGACAACTACACATTTTAAAAAAATGAAGCCTGTCAAAGGTAGTTTAAATGAGGCAACTTGGAGGCTGGAAATCTTTTTTAAAGGAAGCATTGCTAAGGGAAGGTTGAGTTGGCCCACAACACCATCTGAAGGAAATCTGCAGCACTGAAGCAAAGGAATTCTGTATTTTTCTTCTCAGTAATATAGGTTTGGTGTCGAGGGGGCTGGTTTGTCATCAAAAGTAGTCACTGATATATAGGTGACGTTGTATTTATCCTTATTCAGCAACCTGAAAAGCAGTCATGACCAGTTCTATACAACATCCAACAGGAAAAAAACATTATCAGTATCTTCTGTGTAGGTGAACTGTACTGGAAATGATTTCTGGACCAGTAAATAAAGAGCTCATCACAAGTTAACAAAGGAACTTCCTGTACATCTCCCTACAGAAAAGCATCATGTGCCTGATGAGTTACTGCAAGACTGCACCTCCTGAGAAGACTTTAGGGGTCACACATTTCCTCTCTTCAAATCATAGGAATGTTGAAAAGGAGATGATCCTGTCAAGCTAGTATCAGGACAACAAAAACAACTATGATAAACACTATAATTCAGAAAGTTTAAAATAAGACCAAACTTTATACAGAACCAATAGGGACCAAACAAGATTTAGTTTGCTTGTCCTTATCTTCTATGGATTGCTTTATTTAGCTATTTAAATTTTAAAATTTTGCAGGTTCCAAAGGAAACTTGGTGATATGTGTTACCAAATTCTGGATCTGACTTCAGCTAGTAAATTATACTTGTCCACTACAAAAGCAGTTTGGGGGTTTTAACCATACAGCACTGTACCCTAAATATAATCTATTATGTAATTAATATTTTGCATGGAAACAACAAAGTCAGTGTTACAAGTCAGACCTCACATTACTTAATTTGCACTTTGCAGCAGGAAAGAAAATTAATTTATTAAACCATGGTCCAAAATACTCAAAATTTGCTAAGAACATGCACACAAAACAGAAGATGTTCATCTGCACAAATGCAGAGCTCTATCAAGAATTTTAAAAAACTCCTCCTGCACATAAAAAAATTGTAACTATCCATCACTAGAAGCCCCTAAGGAAGCAATTAGGAGATTGGGAGAGCTCTACCCAGTGCCCACTGAAAGATTCTACACACAGGGCCTTTTCCCTCTCCACTTGAGATAGTTCTGAAATGCCATGAAAAGTAATCACTGAATCTCATCTCTGAGTACAACTGACAAAATACAAAATTAATCAGATTGAAGCAATTAACATTTATATGCTCTTACCCAACTATCTAATTATACAAAGCTTGATGAACAATCCCAGCCTTCCCAGTTTAACAGTTGTTTGGTGTGTAAGAAAGAACATTTTGTTTGATCTTCCTGTGCCAGATGAGGAAATTATCCCATACTGTACTTCCACAGATAAGTTTTGTTGTTTTGTTTTGGCTTTATCTAGATTGGGTGAAAATTATTTGGGTTTCTTTTCCTGTTATAAATGGATTTTGAAGCATACTTTGGAAAACTGTAAGGCATTATTATCAAAGACCACCTGCACACAAATGTGGAATGGGACACTGATTTCTTTTTAAAGGAAACTTCCAAACTGCAAGACTAAATAGGACAGACACTAGGATTGCCACAGCTGACTGCTACACTTACAATTACCTGCACAGAGACAAGAGTATTTTCTAAATATGTTCAGTCTTAATACAGTCACTGAAGAACATGGAACCACTGATTCCATCCATATAATTTCAACTGGTGTACACGTATGTGAGTACCTCTGTTAAACCAGATAAAAACCAAGCCATTTTTTAATAAAATTCACCCTAAATAATGTTATTTATGGAGTTAAATAACTAGACTGTAAAATATTAACTTACAAACACTAATCTGTTCCAAAAACCTCATGTGTACTGGGGGTTCTTAGTGTCACTTATTCAAATCAAGAAGAGGACAACTTTTTACAGCTATGCTGAGATCACCTGTAAAAGTTTGTAATAGAAGCAGACAAATTAAGATCAGGGCTTCTAGCCAAACTCTGCTAAGCTATTTTCAATGACAATTTCCTCTGGTAAAAGACAGACTAACTGTAAGCAGACAAATATTTACTTCTGATATTTACTGGTGCTCGAGGGGAGAATTTGAGAATGGCATCTGGCTGAATGAACACAGCAGAGCCACCCCCCATGAGAATGTTTAGTCAATTCTTCTGTGTGAATTTTTTCTTAGCTACGTGAATAAGTAAGACTCTACAACTTAAAAGACTAAATTTTTACACTTTCAAAATCTGGTGAAGTTATTAATGGATCTTCCCTCTGCAAATCCTACATTGGGTGAACAATGAAAAACACAGCAAAGAGAAAACTCCATTCATCAGGAAATATAACTCCTGTAGTAAGTTACACTGCCAAGTTTTTCCATACAAATTTTGACAAATTTAAACAGCCTCATTCTTTTTCAAGGTCGGTATAATTACATTTTTATTGAAAACTAATTTTTAAGCCTGTATTTTTCTTTTTAGCTGATGCCATTTATCAGTAGCTCAAACTTCCAAGTAATTTCAGTCTGTTTTGGTCTGCAATGCTGTCTCTTCACCCTGGCCTATCAGCTTTGATCCCATTCAACTCCACCTTTGTTAACATCCTTTCTACCTTGCTCTCCCCACAACCTGCAGCACACAAGAGGCACACAGGCTCAGCTGCAGCACAGAGTTCAAGTGGGTGAGTCAAACCACATAATAGAACAGCTCTGAAGTCTTGCTGAAAGGAATGGTCTGCAGCTCCCAGAAAAGCACAGCTGATAAAAAAGTTACATGAGTATTTATCAGTTAAAATAACTTTGACAAGAAGATTAACTTCCAATTACTCAAGTATTTAAATGGTTTTAAACCAGTTATTTTAGAACCTTTAATGAGAGCACAGCTTTGATAGTGTGAGTTTTAGGGCAACAAATCACACGCCTCGTCCTTGCTAAATGATTCTTTTCTACTATTTTGGGGAGATATACTCTACTTTTTTTTTTCTTTTAGAATTTGATTTTTTCATTTCTATTTCATTTTGAAAAACTGCTTCGAAAACCTTACTTCCTGTAAGGCTGCAATTATCCTACACTCTGTGGATAGCACGAGAATTCCATATTGAGAGCATGGGTTGGTTTTCATCCCCGCTCCACAGACAGGATGTGCCCGCACACTGACAAAAGCAGCATGGATTATTCAGCAGGAGGAAAAGCTCAGTCTGAGCACCTCCTTTACCTACTGGCCTTTGGGAATCTCCCACAAGAGCTGCACAGGACTCTGGAGCCCTTGAAATTTCAAACTGCAGGTTGGTAAGCTCATGCATTGGCATTTGTTTCAAGCATTGACTTGCCCCTTATTACGTGAAAGCAATCCTGCACAGGGACCCCTCCTCCCTCAGGCAGAGGGGAAAATTCCACACTCCCAGGTTCACAAGGAGGTAACTGATGCTCTGTGAATGTGGAAAGTTCCAAAATGTACAACTAACTTCCATGGCTCCCCCATCCTTAATTTCTCCACAGGTCTTAGCTCCTCAAAAAAAGAAAAATTAGCACCCTGTTAGAGAAGACATCTTCTCTAAGAATACAGATGTAAGTTGCTTAATTTGTCACTGTTTGCATTTGCAGACAACAGAGAATACACTTTTTCTAACAATTCTCTGGGATTTATACTCAATTTATATCAACATATGTAACTACTCAGTGGTCAGAAGCCCAGCAAAGCAAAGAGAAATGGTCAACCTGAAGGCCCACAGGCCCTAAATAAAGCACCAACATTTCATTTAATGAGCTATACTCTGATATTCAACATTAAACACAAATACTGTGAATGACATTCTCACAGGTAACCAAAGCTCTACATTTAAACTAAGAATGAGGGGAACAGAGGGAATCCTGATAGTTTTGTAGCACAGGTAATATGGGCCAGGTCAATGCCAGATGCATGCACAGATGCACATGTTTACCTACCTGGTATTTCAAATTTCACCAATTCCAGCTCCACAATGCAGTGTGCTCAGGAAACATTAAAAAGTGGGAAACAGTGACAGAGATCCCAAGCTAAAGAAAATGTTTTGGTAAATAATTATCTGTTTGCATTTACATTCGTCATATTTCCAGTTCAAAATGAGCAAAACGTTTTTCTTAGCACAAACAAGATATCAAGTGATGGTATGGTTTTCAAATAGCAAGGAAGAGAAGTTTTAACTGCACTACGTTTTCATTATATCATCTAAACATTAAGATGGACAAGGCTTCTGAGGCTACATCAGTCTTATCAGATAAGACATGAAATTTATTAGCAAACAGCTGTAAGTTTACAGGATGACACAAGAATTTGAAACAAGAGCTAACCTTTTCATTTGATTGTCTTCTTTTCTTTAGTTGAATGAGATCTGTTTCCACCTTTTCGGCCAACTCCAGCTTCCTCTTGTTCCTCTTAAAAGCTGCTAAACTAAACCCTATAAAAATAGTTCAAAAGCACGTAACTAAGTAATATTTACTTATTATAAGCAAATATTGATAACTCGACATTCTGAAGGACACAATCCCCCTCTTCTTACTGATGCAAAAAGCATCAATAAAAAGCCAAAATCTAAGTATTTAAGTTTCAGTGCAAGATGCTCACATCTTTTCCTAAGTTAAAAAGTTCTACTATTGTTCAGCAACGGTGATGAGTAAAATATCTGGTAGAAAAAACAGCGTGAACACATGGAAGCTGGTCTAAATATCTTTGGCAAAGAAGCAGCACTGCACAGAAGAGAACAGAGTAAGCGGCTTGTGTTAAAATTGCTTTTGACTGCTGACAAGTAAATAGATACCATGTGAGCTCGTTCTGATAGCCATAAAATTAGGCTACTGTTTTATTACCTTAATCATATATCTGTATGTTTACCCATATATTTAAAGCCACACACGAGTCTAGCAGTAGTTTATGCTCCATAATCCAACACAGTCTAAAGACCACCTAGGTCTCAAGAAGTAAAACATCTACTTCCCACATCTAAGCTCCACATTCAGAAAGGAAGTGCTCTCTAAAGTGGACTGAAAAATAAAATTGTTATGCTTAAGAGACCAAAATGACATGTTCCCCTTTTAGAAGTTTCAGTTCATGAACAAATTGCAGATATTGACATATTTAGTTTAAATTAGTTTTGACTCAATATCATCCCCAGGCTGCTTTAACATCCTCTGTAGAATGTAAAGAGGTGGGGAGAAAATGTCTTTTGTCACTTGTTTAACCACACCAAATCAAGCTCTTGGGAGAACAGAGCAATTTGAATCTTTCAAAAGTAAGTCACAAATTGCATGGAAATGAAAAAGCAAGGTTTTTCTATAAACTTCAAAAAATGCCATTTTAAATGAAATTCTGACTGTAGCTACATCACTATTATTCAGAAGACTGGAACAGTTGCATGAAGTCTAGTAATAAACTCAATATTGCAGAGTCAATGGAACCCAGAGCTTTCATTTACAATTCTCACAAAGAACACAGACAGGGAGCAGTTTACTTTGAAACTTCTCCATACAGGTGTCAAATTCACCTAATGAACTCTTTCAATCATGTTTTTAAGTATATAAAACTGGACCCTAATGTACACACAGTTAGTTATTCAAGTATGTAACTCAGAAAGTAGTGAGAAAGCTGGCATTTCTCCCCAAAAACCTAATGAATATCAGTTTTTTACAAATGTAAACCCGTATTAATCTGCCATCACCAAGAAAGGAATTTATTCTACTATATAGAGCTGATTAATGCAGCTACTTAGGACAACACACTTCTATGTTTGAAATGAGGACAAAGAGGTAAAACCTGAATACTTGATAAGGGGGAGCAGGCAAAGAATCATTTTAGCCAAGTACTAATTGGTAGTGGGGAGAAACAAACTAAAAACCTCTCACAGATCAAGAACTTGGTAAACAGAAGTGCCCTCAAATAAACTAAGCTAGCAGGTTGTTTTTAAGAGAATTTTTAAACAGGAGAACTTGTAAGTTGACACAAGTTCACCAAGCACAGCAAATACCTATGGGCAGAGTGATATGGGGTAAGAATGGTGTGTGGCCTTGGGATTCCTCAAAAGCAGGCATTACACAGGGATAAATCTGCCTAAGCCTGGGACCTGCTGCTGCCACTGCCTCTGACAAGCTGGAAAAAAAGTGGACCTAGACAGGCAGAAGGGTGCAGGAGCCCACACACGCAAACCTCAACAGGTTCCTTGTACTTCAGACTCAAATCTCAGCAGTGTCCTGAACCCTTCTGCAGTATTCGCACGTTCACCAGCCCAAATCCATGCAGCAATCACATCAAATACACAGAACACATGGACTAGCTCCAAGCTGCCCTGCCAGCTGCACACAGTGCTGCCCTATGGCCTCTCAGCATCTCCACCCATAACTTGGTAGCAAATTTATCCTGCCATTTTTCCACAACACACAAAATTCTCCAAGCTTGAGAGATGTTTCACTCACTTAAGACCACGATCCCTAGCTAAGCAATTAATTTTCAGAGGTTACCCTGTGCGTTAAGATTGTCTTTTCAAAACAAGAAAAAACCTGAAGACTCACTCTGAATGATCTGGTAACAGTAACTTCTTTTCTGCATTGTTAATTGAAAGTGGTATCAGTAAGTTGTGAAATACAGGGCAGAAAAAACCTCATTGTTAGTAAAGAAGTGTATATATATATCACCTGGGTCATGTCAGACAGACAGATGAAGACAGCAACATTTAATGATGCAGCTTGGAAGGGATATTAGGAGGTTATTTTGAGTCCAACCTCAAAAGAAAAAACCCCAAATACAATTTAAAAGGATTTGTCAGATTCTGAGTATTTTCAACAATGGAGATTTCACAGCTCCTCTGGGCCTCTGCTTCAATATTTGATCAACCTCAGGTTTAAATAAACAAGGTATTAATTGATACTCTTCAGTTTTCTTCAGCTTACCATGAAACACCATACCTTTCATACCTGTGAGTATGCCAGTCTAGTCAGACATCCCCTAGCAGGGAAATTCTTGTGCTCAGGCTACATTCAACTTCAGAACAGAAATTAAAATTACCTTTCCTCTAAAAGGTGAAGATTTTGTTTTAGCAAGGACTGATGAATAACAGCCTTTCATTATTTAAGGAAAACAATTACCAGCAGTAATTATCAATTTCCTCTTAGCAGGATAAGGCAGTGAATACCTCTAAAGTGACCAAATAACCATGAAATAAAGGACCAGGTTACTACTAAAACCTGGCAATTTTTTCCTCTGATAGTTGTATGTCCAACTTCAGTTAAAAAAAAAAAAAAAAAAAGCCTTGACTCTTAATTGAATCCTAAGTTTGTTTTTTTCTTCCCAGAATAAGGGAACAAAGACTAAAGCAAGTGACAGGCTGCCTGCCCTCAGTTTATCCCAGGCTTTGTGATGTTCTATCTATGTAAAACCACTAAAAATGCCATTAAAATGAATAGTACTCTCACTGCTTCATCTTGGTCTACTAGTGACAAAAAACTGAGGAACACAAGTGAGCTTCTAACTACACACATGAAAGATGAAACTGGAGTTTTCTGAAAACATCCTCTAAGTTTGGTCCTTGACAAAGAACATATTAAAACATTAAATTAAAATGTTTCATGAAGTAAAATACAATCCGGGATTCAAATGTGCTTGGTTAACAACACACACACACACACAACATGGAAAAACAACCCACAGAGTATTTTGCAAATAAGCCCTACAGACAGAAAGAAAACACTTATACACAATTTGAGTTCATAGATCACATTAAATCTAAAACAAAACCTCAACTTTGTGGTGCAAGGACACTACAAAATTTCAGTTGTCCTTAATGGCAGCATAAAAACCACTCTCACCTTCCTCAACCAGACAGTGTATTCCAAGCTTGAGAAAAGGAAAGGGTCACAACACAGTGATGAAGACAGGCATGTTTTCCTAAAACAAATGCGATATAGCTACATCAGTCTGATGTTGCCTGGGTCAAGGAGGAAGGGAAGTAAGAGAAGCAGAGTTTACTGACTGGGGAGAAAGCTAGGAAGAGAGGTAAGGGAGCTGATGGAATTTTAGCTCAAAAAAGTTTTGGATCACAGCCCAGCAGTACTGTTGTTGAATTCTGTGGAAAGGTATTTAGTAAAAGGTCCTTTGATTTTGCTCAAGAATTTAAAAGTTTAGATGTAATTCAAACAAGTACTTGCAGATAAAATCCCTGGCAATTACTACCCTACCCAGTTACAGCATGTACACTCCACATCATGCTTAGAAGAACTGAAAATTGAATTTTGGAAGCCACAAGAGTACAAGCAGCCCATCTGTTCTGCTCTCTTATTTATGCACCTACTGGCATAAATAAACTGCCTCAGAGCTGCTGGGAGAGGAAGGAAAAATAAAAGCCCCACAGCTTTACAAAATGACTTTCCTTGTTTAAACACCATTCTCAGGCCACATCCAGACTAAAGACTTAATGAGTGACAATTGTAGCACATCAGAACCAAAGCATTATAAATCAATCCAACCTCATTGACAGTATTTATCACATATCCCTGCCTTGCAGCACGGGGTGCCTCTTCTGGAACAAATGATCTGCAAGGATTATTTGGAAACACCTTCCTAATAATCCTGCACATTTCCCCTTCAGCCCCCGAGGTACCAAGGTGTAACTGTGGCAGCCAGGGGAGGCACTGCTGGAATAAATACTTGGTCAAGGCAGAGGTGAGACAAGCGCAGGGGTTTGCCTGGGAGAAGGTTCAGTGGCTGAGCACAGAGCAGGTGGAAGCAGCTCCTGCTCAACACCACTGGCCTGCAGGAGAGGCTGGCACTATTGGATGTGGTAGCAGAACAGGCACTTGATAATATTTATCTGTAAATGCAGAAGAAAAGCCTCACAGGCTCATCTTGGTCAAAGCTAAGACTGCTGTAGATATTCAAAAGGTTCAGGATACCCCAATGAGAAAGGGCCACAAGATCTCCATTACATCATTAATTAGCACAAGATTCATCTCCTAAAATATTACTGCTAGACAAAAAAAAAAAAATTTACAGGCTTTTTTCATCATTATCACCACCTAACAAACAGATAAGAAAGTAATTTTCAGCAAGGTCGTCACTGGAAGAGATCATTAGTCTCTGAGTCAGTTCAGAGATTCGTCTGTGCCATTTGTTTGCCATAAAACTCCCACATCATTTACTCATCCCCTGCACTCTGATCATTCCCTTAACTTCTTTAACCATTATACTGTGTACAAGTCAAAATTAAATCAAAAATCTTGACAGTTCTATTAGATAATGACACAATGACTAAGTAAATGAAACGCAACTGTATTCCCCATTCTACACAGCTCTTCGGAAGTTTTTCTTAGTCACCTTTCATGGCCCATTAGAAATGATTCAGAGAGCACAGGCAAACGAAAAGCAGACTTGACCTTTACATGGAGTCCTTGAAATTACTGAATTGTACATACAGACTGAAATAAAACACTAAGACACCTTCTCATTTTTTAAATAATGGTACTATTGATACATATTTACTTCTTAATTCTAGCCCTGTGTACTTGAAACAGGCCTGCAGATGACAGGCTGTTTATTAGAATACACGGTTAATTCCTTGCCCAAAGGTAATGCAAAGCATTTTTACTACAAAGTCCATATTTCCTTAGAATCCCCATGCTTTTATAAGCCACATCTATTCCCTTATTTATTTTCAGCAAGGTTGAAAATTTAGAAAATGGCTAATGACTATATTTTCAAATACAGGTAAGAAATATAAATTTTTAGCACCATTAAATGACAAATCAAGTTCAGGACAACATTCAAACCTTCCTGGTTACAGCAGGCTGGGAACACAAACACCAAATACAAACTTTCTATCACACACAGCACAAACTATTGTGCAACTAAACATTGCGCAACCTGTAAGTGTTCAGCAATCCTTGTTTAAAATCAAACTATAAACTGAAAATATTCAGAAAAATTCAAGAATATTTTTAAACCTTTGAAGGAGAGATAGAGCTTTGACCAATCATATAGCACCCCCTGGCAGACAGTGCTTAGAGTCAGCTGGGAGAAGCTTTCTGCATTTTATCTTTCTATTCCATATTAAAAGAGAATGCAACTATTGGAGAAGAGAATTAAAAAGGAATATACTAACAAATTAGTTAACCCACAGGAATTCAAATGATCTTGTGAAGAATTCTGTTGAGTAGCTGCTGAAATAAATGACACAAATGAAAACAGACAGATGAAAATAAATTTCTTTTTAACAAAGCTATTTTAAATGACAAATTAACACCATTTAGGCTTGTGTTGGGACTAAAACACTACTAGAGATAGCTTCCATGTTGCCATACTTTAACAGAAACAGCAACATGAATAGGGGGAAAAAGGCACTTGGCAAAAGCCTATTAAAAAAACAACCAATCTCTCAGAGCACTGCTCTGTAGATCTGTTCTTTATAACACAAACTTGGGGTACGTTGCTGCTGGACACAACAGTTCTTACTACTTCCTGCAAGAAGTCTTGGTTTTTGTCAAGCAGCCTTTCCTGAGCCTGGAAGATTTTCATTCCAAGTATCTTCTGGGCACTTTGGCCCAACCTTTTTCCTGGGTAACTCACAGCCATTCTCCTGGCTGCACTCAGCTGTTCTGATTTCAGAACAGCAAGTGACCCTACGAACACTGTCTCCAAATCCAGGGAGGATTTACAGCAGGTATTCAGATTAACCCAGCTTCCTAACCAAATCCCCAGAACCCTTGAGTTTTTCTCCCAATCTTTCATCCTCCCATCAAAACCAAAGAAAAAATGGTCTGAGACACTGCCTGAAATTCATAGCACAGTTCCAACAATATGGCAATGTTTTTCTTAATACAGTAATAATGAAGTAATGAGAGAACTGAGAGTGAGGTGAGATTTGGGGGTTGGGAGGAGAGGCAGGCAATACTGGTGGTCAGGGAGACACAGAGTGTCACTAGAAACAGCACAGCCTGCACTACACTCATCCAGAAAAGACTCTCCCTCATTAAAAAAATCCAAGCAGCCCTAAGATAAACAGGAATTTCCTTGCATGCACACAGTTATTTAAAAAAAAAAAAGCAACAAAGTACAAGAAATGGTTTGTTCCAACTAGAACTCCAAACCAACCCATAGCAGCCCCCAGCCTGTTGAACAAGAAGTGATTTTACTGATGACACTAAGTTATTTAAGGTAATTAGAGAATTTGACTGAAGGAGTATTCTGAGTAGGATTCTGACAATGAAGCAGCAGCTTTTATTCAGCAAGTATCAAAATAATGATAATGAGGGAACTCATAGTTGTAAAGGTTTTTGCAGGTGCTGGAAATTGATATGGGTTCAAAAGGAAACAAAAATTTCATGTCAGAAAATGCCACTGTTTACTTTCCATGCGTGCAGGAGTCACTAACAAGTTAGGAATTTAGAGTCTGGAATAATATAAAAGATAGGGGAAGGGAAACAAATACTTGCTCTGTTCTAACATCCCTCCTTAACCATATTATTTGTGGTTTTTCTTGAACTGCCGTTAACAAGTTATGTGGATCCACTGCTGCTAGTTTTGTTCTTATGTAATATTATTCACTGAGGTGCTTACAGTCACTTCCACATTGTTAGAGTTACAAGTTTGCTGCATGAGCAGGTGCCTTCCTTCTCTTTCCCTCTGAAGACTTAACATTCTAAGATGTTTCCAACTGCAAGATTCTTTCACCCTGTGATCTTTGTCAAAGATAAATTGCATCTATTACAGGCTGAATTGATAATTTCAGATGGAAATGTTTTGGTTATTACCAGTGCAGGCACTGATACTGGCAGTTGAAGACGTACCTCCAATTTATGTTGCATATTTAAAGTGTATTTTTAACATTTTTAAGAGACTGCATTGTACAGTAATTCAGCACTTCTAAATTGTAATTACATGTTAACACTTGGATTACACTTTCAAAGCAGTCTCTCTAGCACAGGGCAACAAAGTGCTGGGATAAGCCAGTATGGGCTCTGTACTGGCAAGTTCAAGTCTGGGCAGGGATTAATAAATTCAGTTTCCTTGCAGATTGTGGGCCATATAGAGAGATCACATTTCAGGTGTTTGGATTTTTTTTAAAACCACTCACTCTTATGCCACAAAGTCACCAGAAAGGTTTCTACAAATGGCAGAAATCCCATTTCCTCACACATCTGACAAACCAATGAAGACAAAGCATGTGAGCCTTGACAAAACCTTGCTGGAATTCAACAGGTAACATGGTTTAAATCATGCTTCCAGTCTGGTGCTCAGATAATTTGATAGTTCTGAGAGAATTATGGAGCTTGACCCTTTCTGTGATACTGATCCCAGGGAAGCTCCATCCCTGCAAACCAACCACCCAATGCCCCAGCCTTACTTACAGCACCTAGAACATTTCTCACCTCAGCTCCAAGGAAAGGGAGACAGAATAAGACAACTTCAAGAATATATTCTCCATGTGCAGCACAGAGAAGCCAAAACATGCACACAGTTCTCCTTGAAAATACTTACTGCAAGTACACATCTAAATCTGGATTAGAGGTTTTGGGGGGGGGATTTTGGTTTGGTTTTTTGTAAATAAGTTACTAAACATATTTTCCTGATGTTTGGCAATTAGTTCAGTTCTTTGTTTTACAGAGCTATGCAGAAAATTTGTAATTTCTAGTTAATTTACCCCCAGTTCTCCATGCAACTTTACCACAGCAATGGTAGCAAGCACAACCAAAAAAGTCTCCCTTTTTTTGAAGACTGGTACATTATTTAACAAAACAGCTCACTTCAAATGAGATCTCTTTGTGGTTGCTTGGAAACAACATTCTCTTTGATTGTTTCTTAAGCACATCTAACTTTTCTTTCCATGGTAACATTGGATAAATTTCATTTGGCTTCTTACATGTTACCTGTGAGAGAGTTTCCAATTTCTTTGCACTTGTAACAATCTCATGTTGTCACACATGTTGTTAATGGTCATTTTCCAAACCCACTGACCAGAGGTCAATGAAGTACAAGATCTACTTTGCTAAGGACTGGGACAGGAATCAGTGTAACATTTTCTGGAACTGATTTTTCAGTACTGTTTACTCTTGCTTTGTTTTTTCTTGGTTTTTTTTTTTTTTTTTTAAGAAAAAAACTCAGATATACTACCATTAATAACTACACTGTTAAATTAACTTGTCAGTCTGGTTGTTTCAACTGTTTTAATGCAAATTGTTTTGCTAAATATAAGTATGCTGAATGTGCTGAGGAGACAAAATGTAATTAGTGGTCTTTTGGAGCAGGATTGTGAAAATACATTGGCTGGGATTATTCCTCTGATGTTTCTCCAATGTCAATTCATAGCATGGATTAGGCAAACCAAACTAGCAGTGGCCACCCCTATTTTTAAACTGAAATGTGTAGATTTGCTCTGACTTGGGTACACTGTAGCTAGCAAATGTAACATGTGGCAATTAATGTCACAATCCAATCATCTCCTCACAACAGAAACACACTGGTACTAGAAGCAGTTGAAATCTGTGCATGCAAACAGAATTAGTCAAGGCAGCTTCTTGCTGAAGTACCTCCTGTATGTAAGTAGCAACTACTCTCCTAAAAAGAAAAGGAAAAAAAAAGGCAAACCCACTCCCCTCAAAAAAAAACTTCAAAGCTTTAGGTGTTTACACTCTTTCTAGAGCCACAGAAATAAAAGTGTTCTGCTCAACTCAGCACAACAGTTGTTCTGCAAATGCTGTTTTGGACGGTAAATAGGTTCAGCAAAAGTTTCAGTTGTGTGGAGCTAGAGATCAAAACTTCCTGTTCAAAATGAAATGTGTTGTGAATAGGTATGAAAATTGGCACAATCAAATAAAACAGTGCCACAGTTTCAGGGGTTATACTTCAGCACTGAGTAACAACCATTCTGAGCTGCAGTTTCTAGGTATTTATCTACATTTAAACTAGGTATTTATCTACATTCAGACCAAATAAAAGGCTTAATGGGAGCCCTGGGTTTCAAACTCTGATCTAGGGACAAACCAGACATTTGAAGCAGCAGCATTATTTACTGTAAAATAAACATTCCTAATCTTCTCTGTGTTCTCTTTCTTTGGGTAATAACTGCTGATTTCTTTCCTGCATAAACCCAACAGCAGCACAGGGCATGTTCTCACCTACAACAAACTACAGACTGCTAGTAATGGCACTTTCCAAAAGGGAGGAGGGCTGAAGAAGAGAAGGAAGAGAACCACATCCTCCTTTCCATGGGTAAGCACACTCATTTTTAGCCTAGTTCATAGATGATGTATCAATATAACACAATCACTTATTTTACTTTAAGACAAGAAGCTTTTCTAAGAAGCTAGGGTTAGTATTCAGTATAATCAAGTCTGTTTTCCAGACGGGGTTATTCTATCAGGTTAGGTAAAGTGAAGCCTTAGGCTAAAAAAAAAAGGCAAATAAATTTGACAGCCTGTTTAGACAAGAGCAGTTCTGGACAAAGACCCAGAGATGGGTGTAACTACATAATCTCAGAGACAAACTGGCACCAGCTGAATTTTGATACATGGCTAGTTGGTGCTTTTGGGATCCAAGATGGATCACTTGGAGACTTGTAAGACTGAGCTTTTAGAGAGCCTATATTTTGGGTAAAAAGAAGTCCATCACTGGATTTAGTCCTAAAATCACAGAATAACTTAAATTAGATGTTGCTAAAATGCAGCTAAAGTAATAGTTTACAATTTTTTTCTCTTTAGATGCTTATTAGAAAATTAGTCAACTTAAACAACCCTTATAGACCATAACACCGTAAGCCAGCTGAATGTTAAGAACAATGAAGTGATGTACACCTCAAAAGATGAGGCAGCATTTAAAGTTACTCTGTCCTGTTCTTCCTACTGACACCACCAGTTTACTCACTTGTAGCCATGATACCTGGAGGACATGCTGGTATCCCGTGATCAACTGCCCATCTGAAAGCTCCTTCACCAACTAAAAAGCTAGGAGACACAGAAGAGGGAGTTTAAACAAAACCATATAACAAATCCCCCTTTGCTTGCAATTATTTTTTTTTCCATTTGGTTTGGTCATTTTTAAATCATAAGCTGTCTATATTTCACAGGACTGTCTGCTATAATTACATTTGGCAACCTTATGTAGTTTCATTAAAAGATTATGCAGCTCTGACATTAAATTTATTGCTGGACAAAACCAAATTCATTACAAAACAGCATCAGCTTTCAACTGCAGCTAAAACAGAACTGAGCTGTCTCAAGTCTTGCTCCCTGTAACAATTTAGCAAGATCCCAAAGATCAAAAGTACGGGATGAGAAAGGTGAGAATGGTAAGGTATTTCCAGTCAAGCCAGCCAGTGCCAAATGAATGCCAAGAAGTATTTTGAGAAGTACAACACAAGCTAAAAACTAACCTTATTTAGAAAGATTAAGGTCTACTTCATGGAGTTTTATCAAGCATTTGCAAATGAGACTAGTCCACTAAATTTTAAAATATACTTGTAAAAATACTCCAGCCATCTGAGAAGCTGTTTTCTAGTCAGTACTGAACACTTTACCACAGTGAGACAGTACACACTGCTGTGACAACAAACAAGAGCAAGAAATATACACACACATGGAACTTCCAGGGATAGAAGAAGCAAACCTCATGTTGTTTCCCCCTAAAGAAATTAATCTTATTGCCAAAAAAAAAGGGTATGTAATAGCTGGAAATGAGACATTTGCATAAAGCTGCTGTGCAACACAATAAAGGACAACTACTTCCAATCTTATTTCAAAAACGGATAATGAAGTTAAGAATAACACAACTGCCTGATGGACACAACAAGAAAAGACTAGGATTTTTTAGCAAACTGAAAAAAGTTTTACAGAAATAGCAGAGTTCTGAAGATGAGTTTAAAGAAGTTATGTCAGCTACAAAGTAATCCCTGGGGCCATGCAGTTCTGAGTTTGTGAGAACACTATTGATACAGCAAATTTGCTGGCATTAATGCTGCTGGAAGTGTTTTTGACACCTGCAGCTTTTGTTATACAGTATTTTGTGGTGGTATTTTCTACCTTCTACATAATTTAACCAATCTAAGAGGTTTGATACCTCAGTCTTCCTTTACAAAAGTCTCAAAAAAGGTCGATCCAAATGAGAATTTGAATTGTTAAACGCCTATTTCTTACCATTGTTAGTGCAGCTCCAGGTAAGAATTGTTCACTTTGGAAGAGACTGTAGGTTAAATTATTGGGTATTCTGGTAGAACTCATGCATCATCTGTTAGCTAAGTTAGTGCTCAAGAAACAACCTGGCACTGGCACATAACATTAAAAAAAACCTTCCAATATTAACATAAAAAAGATATGCAAACTGTAGCCAAACCTAATTTAGCAGTATTCTTCATTGTCTAAAAGAAGGTGGATTTGGTCTTTATCAAACAATACATTTTTGGGAGGTAAATAAGCACTTCCTTTTCAACAAAATAATTTACACAGAGAGAAAGATTAAGTGGGAAAAGCACCAAACTCAGCACTGGGAGTTTGACATCTGGTAACTCAAGCAGAGGTCAGACACTTGTGTTTTACAAGCAGTTTCACAACTGCCTTTTTAATACTTAAAACAGAAAGCGTCACCAGTATTAATAAAGAATGCAAAAAAGCACCCAAGAGTGTCTCTTATATGATATAACTTTTAGTTTGTTCACATTTCTGTCCTTAATTCCTAGATTCCTTTTTCTCCTACAACACAGTTTTATTCCCAAAGCGTCATTAAATTAGTTAGAACAGAAAACTAATTCAGGCTCCATATCACCACAGAGATCATACACCTTTTTAAAATTGTTCAGTTTGCATCTTTAAAGGCCACTGTAATCACAGAAAAGTTAAAATAAACTGTTTACAAGACAAAGAGCATCAGGACCTCAGAGCTTTGTTGTCTGTACACAAAAACAAAACTACCACCAAGCTTGATTTACTGGGGGAGAGGGAAGAGGGAATAAAGCCAGTGCACTATAGAAAGCAGTCAAAACCACCCCAAGTTTCAAAAGCCTTCAGGCTAATTCAGAATACAATTTTCCAAAGAGAGGGGAAAAACAAATACACATAAACAAAGGATGAATGAGTTTATTCTCTGCTACTCTGAAAGTTGGGTCTGGCACAAACAGGACATAAAGGTCCTTCTTGCAAACCTATGAGACAGAGTACGGTAGTTCTTACAGGCTCAGAACACAGAAGATGAAAACACTCTCCCAGCAAGGAGGTGGTGCTCAGATGTGCTTCCCAGCTACAGGCACACTAGGCCGTATTAATAGAAAACACAAGTAAAGGCCTCTAAAATGGTCTTTTTAAGCAATTTGCTCCAAGAACGTGATTATGCTGGTGCTGAGTACTCCAAATAGGGCCATTTAATATGGGCTGTGGGGAAACAGGCTGCTCCAAGCCAAACACAAGTGTCAGAAGGTTTGGCTCATGGTCAAGGTGATCTTGCTTGCAATAAATCCACTTGGTCACAGTTTATCATAAAAAAGTAGCAATCACTCTGAAATCAGTGTTGCAAAGAAGAAATTGTTCTGAAGAAATACAGAGCAGAGACAAAAGGTGGTGCAAGTCTCCCTTCACTCTGGGAACTTTCATGACTGTGCACTGCCCTTAGACAATGTTTGTATCCTGCACACAATATTGTAAAGTTGCAAAGCAATTACAAACCCCTGTACATCCAAAGGGGGGAAAACCTACAAAGGAATTCTTTCCCATACAGTTTTTACTGAGAAAGGAATATGGACATGATGTCAATACTACAAAGGAGTTCTAAGAAAGGAGATATTCAGGTGCATTTGTGCTGTCCTGCAAAGCTTACCAACATACATTTAAGAGCAGACAGATGTCAAGAAGCTTTTGCCCTTAGGTCAAGGTTTCATAGTAGGAAACAGAAAATCCTCAAGTTTATTACTACAAAACACCTAATCCATTACTCTGGGATCAAAGATGGCTTCCAAAGGTTCATCCAGTTTGTAACCATGCAATTACAAAAGAACTTTCTTTTGGAAAAGTTACACAGGAATATCTTCCATGAGATTGTGCAATATTTACAAGTTAAGTATTTTCTGTTCCTGCATCAGAGAAAATCCTGACAACACCAAGCTGAATAAAGTGTAACAGAAAGATGTCAGGACCTTAGAGGTTCCAACAAGTGCACCATGCATTCAGGATTTCTGTAAACTTTTCAAATTTTATTTGGATAGTGGAATTCTGTGTTTTGAGACTGATCAATCGAGAGATTGATCCAGAAGGACACACTCCACAGAGCAATTTACAGCACATTAGATATATCAGTTCAGACACTTGATCCCTCCTTCCCAATAAGCTGACCATCTCTGAATGACTTAATTCACACTTATTGGAATTTCTTCCACAGAAAATCAGAAATATACCACTTACAATTGGGTTTGAACTGCCACTATAAAAATGTGTGCTGCACAGGGGTAAACAGGCCAAGCAAATTGTCTCCACGTGTTCTTTGATAGTGAAAAAACTCCCTAATGCCACTTTTACTAACTTCACAGCTCCTGAATTTTTCCTGTTTGGTCATGTGCCAAACATTTTTGGCAGAAAACATGAAGGTAGCTTAGCTCATACTATAGAAAGTGTCTCTTCCATAGGTTTCTTTAAGCAGGTTCTTAGGCTAAGAAGAATCTGGAAGATTCCCCAATACACTGTGGGCCAATGAGAACCAAGATGAAAATCGAGTATCTTAACAATTAAAAATCACTTACTAGAATCCTGACACTTCCTAGGAATGCCAAAATACAGCTAATCTCTTGTCATTTCACTCTAAGTATTCCCAGCTTCGGCAGGAATATATTTCAGACCCAAAACAATGTCATGCCAACCCCAGGCAGAAAGGCAAGGCATGAAATCCTCCACAGCATCACCTTCAGTGTATATGAACTTTATCATTCTGACCTTGACACTGTGTGCACAGAATCATCCACCACAGCAGGCCCAAAGCATAACCCACCACATCCCACGAGTAGAGACTCTTTCAGGGTAAAAAATCTGCCTTAATAAGATGTGCATTCAAAATCCAGAAGGGGGAATAGAGGAAATGAAAATACTTGTCAGGTAACCCCAAGTGCACAACATTTGCACAAGGAACTGCATGTGTTTGTTTCAAAGACAGCTCATCTCTCACCTGAAAATTTGAGCTACCCTGTCTTTAAAAGCATCTGCTAGCCTTGCATAGTCCTCCAAAGATTTAGTATTGCCCTTGGAGGGCATGAGGATATTGTTCCTTTCCCACTCAGTATTTTTAAAATAATAGCATCATAAACTAGGTCATAAAGTCACAGCAAAATACCCAAGTGCTCTCCGTTACAATAATTCTAGAACACTGATGATACAAGTATACAATCCCAAGAGCTTGCTCCTCTAGCTGCCTTCAGTACTACCTGTGGAACACCAAAAAAACATTTCACAGTCATTTCACATTCTCATGTACCTCAGCAAAGCTTCCTTTTCTTCCGACAGCTAAACAAATGAGCAGCTAACAGCTATTGAAATTAAAGTTCCTATTCTTTAGTAAACCCCACCACAGTTACTCTGTTCTTTATCCATTAAAGAAAAGTGTTTAAAATGTAAAATCTGTCCGTTGATGGTTTGATTTCAGGGTGGCTTTTTCTGATCTATGAACTCTCCTTGCACATGACAGAACACTGAAATCCTCACTGTTTAAATTGGGATACTGCACCATCCAGCTATAGGCTGCTTGGCTAATTTTACAGACCATTACAGTAAGGAAAATAAAATTTTTGGATCTAATAATTAAATTTTTTAAAACTACATAAATGCTGATTTAATACTTCTGCAAATACTGACCACTAGTTGGCAGAGGGCAGCAATTTCTGCTAAAGGTGTGATAACTGATGACAGCAGTCAATTAATATGAATGAATTATTCAAGTCCTCTATCTGTCAATTTAAACTGCTAATGAAAATAAGATGGTTTTAAGAGCAATCAACTCTGAAACATTTCTTGGATTCTTTCCAAAGTGAGGCAATAACATTTGAAGTTACTCTGTGTTAAATACTTACCTCTTCCATCTAAGTTTTATATCCATCTCAATGAGGGACTGCATGTTTTCAGTTTTGTTGCAAATATTATTAAATTCAAGAGGAAGTTACTAAACACTGCACATTTCCACAAAGCCACAAAGGCAGTAAAATAGGATGTTTTTCCTATATTTATTAAGTTGCTTTTTGTTAAAGCTAGACAGAGGCAAAGGCAGTAGAATTTCCCTTTAGTCTTGATGCTTTTTGGGATTTTTCAAGAGGCTACAGTATCAAACGTAAGAATGAAGCATGACAACTGGAAATAATCAGACAGACAGAAACTATCACAAAATGATATTGCTATCTATATCTAATACTTCCTTCCACTAAGTGCATAAGAGGTTTCAAGATCAGAGAACAAAGCTTATCTTCTTTTTAAAGGCACACTATCACTGCTACGTAAACCAGCAGCAGCCTTCCTGGGTGAGATAAAACCTCCAAATATTGCATCCACGCAGCAGAGACCAAAGAGTGAAGAAAAGTCAAGCAGAACAAAGCAATTACCAAGGTGGAATTCTGCCAGCAGAGAGTTTCCCCTTCTGCCCTTCACACAACAATCTATTTGCAACCGAAACTGGATTCTTGATTCCTAAAAAAAGAGAAATTAGCAAAAAATGGGACCAAAACATTAAAATATTTTTCCTCATAGCACTACAGCGTTCATTTTGGCAGTGGAACTCAGCTTCCTTTGATTCTCAAGGCTTTGTCAAGTCATTAAGAGACACCTTATGTTTCAATGTAGTAACAACTTTCTCAGTTTTGCCTTCACATGCTGTCAGTAGTGACAAAGCTTTCTAGTCAACACCTGCCCCACTTTTTTTTTTTTTTAAGAAAGGACAAACCATATTGAAATAGGAGGAGTGATCTCCTACCACAGAAATCTCATGCAAAATCTACTGCATCTAAGAGGCAAATATGTTCATAAGCATTAATTTTTCTAGGTGGGATTTTCATTTGGCTCTATCCAGCCAGAAGAGAAATTACAGATTAAAGCTTAACTGTCTCTCACTCTCAATTTCCTCCTTCCCCATGGCTGGAAGGATACACTTTGTAACAAACAAGGCTTGAAACACTAAATTTTACTATTTATTTTAGATTTATATCTACATGAGGAAGCTATTACCACAGTTTGGAAGTATTCTAGGATAAAGAACAAAGCTTGAAATCTTGTCAGAAAAGTTACTCAATAGTAACAGCTAAGGCTGTTCATGTACTTCCAATGAAACCTCAACAAACCCTGTTTGGAACTTTATATTTGTTTTATACTGAAAGCTAAAACTAGACAAAAAGAGAGAAACACTTTAGTTCCCATATTAAATAAGTCCCATATGGAAATAAATGCTTGAGCACAAAAACAAATAAAATGCCTAATTTAAATGCTTGTAATATTTTGTAACAACTGAATTTTACAATGAAATTAGTGTTCATCAAATTCATCTGAGCAAACTGAGTCCCACTGTGAATACTGTGTGGTATCACACAACTGTGCTAAGTCAAACGATTATCAGTGAACTAATAACACATGCTACACAAAGAAAATAATACAAACCAGCATTTCAGGGAGCAGGAATGCCTCCCCCTTTTTTAAAGGTGCAGAATTTATTTAAACACAGCAGAATGTACAATGTGTAGCAGTAAACTGTGGCAAAAAAAAAAACCCAAAATTGATCTTTGCACTTAAATCAGTAATTAGCCTTGTAATGCATAATTAACATACCACTGAGTGCTCCAACTGCTCCGAAATTCAATGACTTTCCATCCATTATACTGGCATCACATTCTATCTCACCCAGAAGGTTTAGGTTAGATCCCAATCCTGCATTTGTAAAAGGAGAATCCTAAAAATAAGAATGAAACACTATCAGGCCACATCCAGAACAGACTAGATCAAAACCTCTGTGTAACTGATCTGATGACAATGATCTTGGGGCAGGGCATTTTCTTATTTTAGTAGTTTAATCTTCCACAACAAAAACAAGGGCAATTGGAACAGAGCATCTAAAATGACTACAATGGACAGCTTTCACATCTGTAGGGGGTGATAATGTAATGTAATCATGCACTAATATAAAAACCAATCACCCAACAATTTAAGATGATCATTTCTATGCAAGCAAAAGCCTTAGAATGAGTGAAACATCTCTCCCTCCCCCAAAGCACACACTTCTCTGGGTCCTTAAACCATCAAGTAACATTTAAATAACATCTTATAATCACTGCACAGACCAGTCTGCCTTTGAAACTCCTAAGTATGACACTTCAGCAGAACAGAACTGTCCTTTTTCTGAACATTCTAAGCCCATGACTGCAGCTCCATATGCAGAAATGAAGAACTGGCATCATTTACACTCCACTTTTACAAAGTTCTATTCAACCATTAGCACAAGGACTGTGGTCTGGAAGCTTCTTGACTAAAAACCAATACTTATTTCATAGAAACTATGGAACAACATTTTAACAATATCATAAACCCAACTATTTTTTGTTAACACCTTCTGTGGCTTTTAACAAACCCAAGGTTGTCAAAGAGTAAGTTCTGCAGGCTAGAACTAAATCCCATTTTTATCCTTCCATTTCATCAGAGCATCCCCACGACTTTAAAACCACAAAATTTCAAAGTAGCACACTTCAGCAGTCTCACTGCCAGCTCAATACAATCCCCTCTTCTAGATGCAAAGAATATAGGACAAAGAGAGATAACAGCTAAATCCAATTTCAGAGAAATGCTGCATGCTTTTAGAGTTTCCTGTCTTTAAAGTACAACATTGTGACAAAGAACAATGTTTGTCTAGACCAGGCATGAACATGCACTGCAGAAGTATAACACTGATTAGTAATAAAAGCTGAATCAGGAAACAAATTATTGGATGCAACCCAAAGTTCTGTCTTACATTTAAAATGAACAGGATGGGTTTTGAGCATACTAATTTGCAAAGAATTTAAAGAAATAGAAGAGAGGTGAGCACACAGAAATGAAAAATCAATCTGATGTCAGTTAGCTTCTATTAACTTTCAAATGAGCAAGCAGTGAGTAAATTCAAAATCTGTTCTGCAAGATAGTGATTCAAATTTACAGAGACATGTAAAGAGTTCTCAGCATTTGAGTCACCGAAACACTTTCTTTCTGAAGAATCATGAGTACAAGATCCCTGACTAAAACATAATCATGAAACTGGCCTTCATTTTTTGCTTTTTACTTCTGAAGCAGCACAAGAGTTTATCCTATTTTATTCCATCCTATTCTATTCCACACAACAACACTTCTTCCAATTCACTGTGTATATTCATTTTGTTGTTCATTTTGGCAGCTACACCTCACAACAAATGGGTAAATTTGAAAAAAATTTAGAATAATGAAACATTTACCGTTTAGAGTGCACAAATAATTTTCTGTAGAAAGGGGATGGATGGGGGAAAATATGTTCAGAAACAGATTATGGCCTTGAAAGGGCAGAAGACTCAGAGTAGCTGCTGGCTAAACTGACTTCATTGTTCCCGAGGCTCTACAAATATGAAGAAAATCAAGTCAGTGAGGTTTAGAAAAAAGAGGGAGCAGAGAAGTGGTGGAAGGAACTGAAAGCAAACAGTGGAAGGTACTTGAAAGCCACAGTAAACCCAGGAATGCTTAGGATGAACAATTCTTGCTCCTAGTGCTGTCCAAACGCTCTGCCCTTGGGTAATCAGAGCGCAAAGACCTGTGAGTCTGGGGACAAATCTCTGATGTTCTGTTCAAAGACATTCACTCAGTGCATTGTACTCAATAGAAAAGACTCAAAATCAAAAGATTTTTCCTCAAAGAGGAAAAATGTCCTGCCCCACAGATTTAACACTGCCACAAAGCAGAGACAGCTATTACCTCAAGAGTAGATGCCATGGCCAAATAAAGGGAGTAAGAAGGATGCACCAAGAAAGAAGTCCTGCTAACACTGCTCCGAATCTCTCTGCACTCAAGGCACAAAGGTCTCTACCACCTGGTAAAGGTAATAATCAAAAGAGGACAGGGAAAAAACACAGGATACAGAGTGCACTTAATTTCTAAGGATCTGTATGTGCTACATGCTTTGGCACAGCCCCTTCACTGGCACAACATCAAGGAATGCACCAAGAGATAATTCACTCAGAGGATCTAAAGACAAAGGGAACACCACCTATTTCTCCCTACAGAATATTTATCAGAATACTACAGAATTTTTGATAAAGAAGAAATCCACACCAAACTGCAGATGTCTCTTTGGTGGGGTAACTCTCATATTAGGACTCAGAAGGAATCTTACCAGTAACAACATGAGTTAGACCAAATTCCAAGTATCAGTTCAAAATTTCTGTGGAGTTTCACTATCTTTAGAATCAGACTGCATTCAATTAAGAAAACAGTCTCAGAATTCCTAAGAGGAGGATGGCTTCACTTCACACATCTGAAAGACAATCTGAAAAAAGCTTTAGAGAAACTGGGTGTGATCCCATGGAATTTTTGATATCTGAGTGTCTCTGAGGGGAGATAAAAGCCTTTGAAACAAGGCAGGGGAAAACCTTTATTAATCAAATGGAAACAAGACATTCACACCTACTTCTATGAATAGGTAAAGACACACAAATACAATCTCTTTTTGGAAACATGAACCTCTGCAAAGTCTGACCAAAAGATTTCAAGAGTCTGATATGCAAATGGAGGAACATAATGTACGAACATTAAGGTGTATTTTGAAACGAAAATTCAAAACTTTCAAGGAATGCAGAAACATTTAAACAGAAGCATGAGTGCCTGCAAAGAGAGAAGAAAACAACCGACCTAAGTGAAAGTCTCTTTATATCCTCAGACAGAAAAATGCAGCACTGCAAGACCTGACTACCATAAAATGGGGAAGAACCCCACCAAAGCATGTGTCCAGGAAATGGGAGGATAGGAAGAGAGAAAAAATATCTTCAGGAATATACTTTTATTTAAAACCACAAGCAGCTATCAGCCTTTGTGTTTTTAAGGAAAATGAAAAAGACAAGGAAGCAAACCAAGCCTGAGCTTTGCATGTTAACAGCAAGCCTTGCTACCATAGAAGAGTAAGAAGACAGAAAAGACAAACAAATGGTTATTCAAAGCATTTTAACAAAACATAACTCTTCAATTACCTGAAAAATACTAGACTTCCTGGCAATTATTCCACAAAAAGTATCTCTAACTTACCACGTAAACCTGCAGCAAAGAAGGTGAGAAAGCTTTAAGACCTGAAATAAGAGTTTTGTTTTCCCAAGTTACCCATCTTGCAAAAGCTCTCAAGCTTCTGAGGGTATAATTTTTATTTTTAGAATCTTTTTTACTTCAAAATGTATTCTGGCAGCAAATATAGGCATCCTGAAATTTCTAGCTGTGGCAGGAGTTGGAATGCTTGAAGATCTTACTCAGCTCTGTAACACATCTAGGCAAAGAGTTATAACGCTCAGTTTTCAATGAACATGAAAGAACATTCCATCCATCTTTGATACAGTTTTGGCCATGGCTTATTTGCAACTTCTAAAACAAATTCAAAGCCTACAGGCACTTCTTTCCACATACTGTAATTCCAAAAGTTATTTTTCTGTGAGAATTTCATGACAATCAATAGTCTACAAGGATGAGTCACATCCTTTTCAATTACATGAGTAAAAATGTTTTTAGGGAACACTATTACCACAAATTACTGTCAGTCACTCTGCAGCAAAACATCATAGTACTGCTTTTTACTAGAATTAACAACTTCCAGTTCATTACCCATTGGAAGTTCATCTATGGTGACTGCCTTAATACAACAAGGATGCTTCTGCTTGAAAGAGAAATCCTTGGGACTAAGGCTGTATATTCCAAAGTCTTAATTACTAGGAAAATAATTTAAAAAAGAGAGAGAGAAAAAAACAATTCACCAAGAAAAAGCTTCTTTCACTGCAAAATTTCACTAACAACCACAGAAACACACTGCTTGAGTATAACAAGTCCAAAACATTCTTTGCATTGATCCACAATAACAACATGCAAAATAAACTGAGCAATTTCAGTAGCAAGGAGACTGGAACCCAAAATGTGACATCCACTTCCCCATCAATATCAATATTAACTCCCAATTTAAATGATGTTCAGAAAGAATGTTCTACTAAAGTCAGATAAAGAAACAAGTAATCTGCATACATATTAATAAAGAATTACACTAAACTTTGAACACAATTTGAAATCTTCATCATTCTTTACAAGCACTGTGTGTTCCTGATCAGTAGACTTCATTAAATGCTCTAAAGTCAAAGAAAAGCTTGAAATTGCATAATCTTCTCACAGCCAGACATAAATGCAAATCAAGAAGTGGTTTTGCTGAAAACAGCAGGTTTTAAGTAGGTTGCAAGGGGTCTCCTGCCCCCCCCCAAAAAAA
The DNA here is from genome assembly GCF_029207755.1 of Chamaea fasciata. Taxonomy (NCBI): domain Eukaryota; kingdom Metazoa; phylum Chordata; class Aves; order Passeriformes; family Sylviidae; genus Chamaea; species Chamaea fasciata. The sequence goes on along the minus strand of NW_027094088.1, from coordinate 5,563,380 downwards.
ACCAAAACAGTTTAATAATTGTGTTTCAAGCAAAATCAAGGCACCATATGATGGTTGATATCAAGAGTGCAAAAATTAACAATATTGCAATAATGTCTTTGTAGAATTTAACAGAGCTAATAATGGTCTTATGAAATACCTTGTCCAGACCACATTATTACCAAAGGCTGACAGAGGTAACACGTGCATTTGTTTCTCTGCAGTGCCAGGGTTCTCAAACCAGAAAACACACCTGCCTCAATGACTATATCAAATACAGCTGATGCTTATGAAGACCAGCACAGTTGTTTCAACAACATTCTGTGTCGGTCTCGTTCCTTTGCAAAAGAAATCCACCTTTTCCTCTAGTTAACTATTAGCATTATTATCCTATTCACAGAACAGCATTTCACTTGAGTTGCCTAGTCCAACGGAGAAAGGCTGCTCTTCCTGCACTGAGAGCTTGAAGAAATAAAACACAGACAAGCATACCACAAGCAAACTGTCAGCTTGCTCATAAAAGATCAAGAGCAACTCTTGTGCCTCAACAAGTCTTTGAAGTGATGCCTTTTGGATGAGCTGGAATCCTGTGCAACAGGAGTTCTGCAATTGAGCAGAACTGAGGAAAAATATTCACCTTTTGTGAGATTTCCATGAAGAGGTATTTGTGCCTTGCAAAGACTACAAATGTTTGGAATACAGCATTAGAAGTCTGAGACAGCTGTAAAAGTGATTAAATATTTCAGATAAACTCATAGCAGTATGTCGTACAGAAACCAAAATATCAAGAAGTTACAGTCAGTACACTTTACAAGGAAATCTGTTCTCATTTAATACAATCGTTTGTTGTTCTACATCTCCATTTGTGTTACAGGGAGACAAGAAAACAAACAGTTTCACACAGATTTTTGTTATGTATTTGCCAACTTCAAATGCTAAAACAGATTATATGTTTATGCTTTAGCATAAACAAACGGGAGTGACAGCTCACTGGAGAGACTGCCAAGACAAACCTATATTTTTACTCATAAAATCTTGCAATTAATGAGAAAAGCTATTCTGATTGCTTTGTTGACTTGCCATGTGCAGTTTGTTTTCCACAGAGCGACAGAAAAACCACCAGTACTAAACCAGAAGATGCAGCTCCAGAAATGACAGAGATGTCTGGAGCTGGTGTTCAGAACAAAGTATGAGTAGATACAAACTTTTCCACATTTTGGAAGCTGACAGTCTAACACTTGAGACTTTCTCATACCAGATCCAAAAAGCTGCCACTGCAAACCACACCATTTTCTGGTTTAGGTATAAATTTGACTTTTCCTCAATGTAACTGCATAACTAACTACTTAAATCTCCAAGAAGTTCAAATCCCAAACCCAGTACTCCCTATTCCAGTAACAGACAAAACCTTCAATTAAGAGATTGTATAAATCACTTAACGAATAAATGAAAGCAAATAATTACATTAATGACTGCAATACAACCAGAACAAAATAACATTTTATCTTAGAAACAGGGAAAAGGGGGGGGGGGGGGAAGGTTTTGTGCAACAAAACACATAAAAATACTACCTAAGACAACTGCAGAACCAGAAAGTGGAATGATGGCAGGTATCAGCACAGTACTAGCAAGATAGATAAGGAGAAAAAGTTTTCTGATTGGAGTAATTGGAAAAAACTTTTTCATTTCATCCTAAAGCCATAACTTGCTGTACAGAAGCTACTTCAGAGTATTTAAATCTAATAAAGTGAAAGTAAAGTCCCTTGGGGATAACAAAACCATAAAATATTTACCCCAGACACAGCTGCAAAGAGATCTATAACTGTTCGGTTAAGCTTCTCAAAATATGTTTTCCTCTGTAGCACAGGAACACGATAAAAATCACACCCCAAAGTAGTTTTTTTTTTTTTTTTTTTTTTGTTTCCCACTGAGGAGGGAGCTGACACAGAAACGAGCCTCGTGCTCGTGAAGTAAGAGCAGCCTCAGTGAGCTTAGGGGAGTGCACCATAAATAATCCCATCAGAGAGACACCCGCTGCTTTCTGAGCTATACTCTAATGTGTAAGATAACACATGAAAACTCAGTGAAGTTCTTTTCTTTGAACAGCTCAGAGAGACCCACAGCAGTGCTGGGAGCCAAGGCACTTGCCAAGCTCACAGTATGACTGAAGCCTTGGCTCCCAGACAGCATGTCTAACACACACTGCAGCCTGCACTCACTGCCTGCCTTACACTAATCCCATCGAGTGCATTAATGAACACTTCCCCAACATCTGGGGAAGCAAATCCACTGCTTATCCTCTTGGAATACTACCATCAATTCCAAGGGCAGGAAATTATTTTTACAGCACAACACTTACCTTGCCTTCCTTTTTTTTACTAATAAAGTTGGAGAGGAAGAAGCAATTACTACTTGCAGGAGAAGAAGAATACCTGTTTCCATCATTACTGTCATGAGGGATTAGTGGATCTGGGACAATGACCAGACTGCCTCATTTACCTCCCAGAAATGTTGAGCTTTACTCACTTCTACATTATTTCATGGGGTTCCTTCACTGAAGGCAGATGCTATAAAACATCTCATCACTCCAAAAAGACACTTTTCCAAAAACCTCACCAGCAGCTGCTCGTCAAGATGTTCTGTCTTAATTAACAAGTACTGTTTTGAAATGAAAGTATTACTTGCCCTATTCCTCTGCACATATTTTGTCATAATAATCAAAACCAGTAGGATACTTTTTCCCTTCTCTAAGAAGCAGAGCCAGAACAATCTGTCTGCAGCTCAGCAAGTCAGAAATAAAGTTCCTTACAAAGTGTTCAATAAGTCTTTAATCACTGCATTTATTCTTGAAGGGTAAAGACTATCTGATAAGGCACACCTAAGATGACAACCAAACTGCACCAACCAGAAAACTTCTACTCAATTTGTATTTTTATAAAGTACTTAAACATTAAAAGTACTTAAAAGTTATACCAAAATATAGTGGAAAAGCAAAAGATAAAAATCAGTATAGCACAAAAACAAAAATCCACTGAGATTTCCCATTTAATATCCCCCTAGAGAAAGGTCTGGCAAAATTCACCCAAGAGACATATTTACTACTAGTCAGAAATTCATACCTCTAATTCTATAAGTGCTGCAGTCACTGCATCTGTTGCAAGAGCACCAGCCTGTAGCTTTTCAATTGCCTGCAAAACAGAAGTTTTAGCTGATAATAAGGAAATTCTATTAGTCTGTGACTGAGCCCTACATTTTCCTAGTCCTGTATCAAATAAAATCTACACAAAATTAGTTTAAAATGTAAAAGGGTGTAAGAACAAGAGGCACAGGAAGAAGTCAGTATGAACCAAGTGAGGGCAGATCTGAAGGTATGATTTTACTGCTATGACATTGTCACACAGCGTTTAGCAGCAGATTTCTGCACAGTCAAATTTATATTTACTTCTTGTATTTGATGTCCTCAAACACCAAATGTTCCAGTCAACAAGTTTTAACTTTTCCTTCCAAGATTCAACAAAAATTTCCAGTACCACATACAGCAATTACCATGAAACTGAAAAGAATTTCACAACCTCATCTAAAAGCAAACATGAATCAAGTAAGATGATGTTCCCCTCAAATTCTATCCACACACAACAATGAACTTGTAGAGCCTAATGGTATTTATTAGATCCATACTGAACAAGACCCTACAGTCAAGCTTTCTCAGGGAACCCCAGAAAACAACTCTGGCTGCAAGACAAACCTGAAATTGTTTGTTCTACACAGAAGTTATTGATGCTGGCTACTCAGCTCAAGAGGAGCTACACAATCTCAAACTGGACTTGAATTCAATAGCAGATCTCATAACTAGCTGGAAAATTACTTTCACCAGGGCTAATAAAGCCAATGTTAAATCTGGATGATTTGTGAGGCCTCTCATTACAAAATTAGATTGGTATTAGGATTGAGCAACAAACTGAAACACAAAGTGATAATTATCAGAGACCAAGTCTGAGACTCTTCTAAAAATCCTGCCAAGCTCCCAAGCTCCTTCTCCCTGGAGAAAGTAAAAGACATTAAAAATTTTAGAGAGAGGTCTTCCAGCCACTCATTCAACACTTAAAAGACAGGACTTGCCAGTTCAAAAGCAAAGTTCTTGGCAGAGATGAAAACATATTAATTTCAATGAAAATTAACATCTTGCCATTTCTCCCTTTCCAACTTTGATATTTCTGGTTTTGTTTTTCCTGTTTTTACCTCCCTTCCTGTTAAGAGGGTAAGAGCTATCAAGAAGCAAATAATTCTAGAAACCCCTGCGTTCACAGAGCAGCTCAGATGCTAGAATTTAAATAAACTCCAAAGAGTGGGCATGCAAGAATTCAAAATACAGACACCGTATTTAGCTCCAGGAACCTTGGAGAAGTGCAGGAAGCTGTAGGAATACTCCTTGTAGGTACCACCGTGACTTCCTCTTGCTCTCTCACTGTTTCTTTGGTGTCTGCCATTTGCCAGCACGGATGAGGATGTTGCTGCATCTCACAGCCACACACTGTCCTGTCTCTGTATCACGTTAACTGCTCTGTTTTCCCTCACTTCCCTCCATAACCACATCCAGCCTGAGCAGCTAAGCCCAGACATTTCTTGTGGAGCCAGCACAGGACTGTGGGGCTGGTGACACTTACCTTCTGGCAGGCTCTTTTGCACACATGCTTGTACTCTTTAGCTTTGGATTCGGAATGATAACCTGCACCTGCAGTTGAAGCAGAAAGAAAATATATTACATATAATATATATATGATAGCACCTGGCAAACTACAGCCTGGAGTTTACAGAGAGATTTAAGGCACAGGCAGATACAGCATTCCTTATTCTGGCATTTCCTTTTTCTGCCAGTGATTGACAACTTCATGCATTCCAACACAGAATCAAACACACTGAGTAAAATACAGGATACAGCTCATATATCCAGGAGCATGCAGGTATAAATATCAGCATCAATCTCTTCCTATTAAAAGGTTCCAAGAGGTTCCAGTTTCATCCACTCCTGGAGGATTTCCAGCCTTGCTTTTCTTCTTCACTGTCCATTATTTGGCAAAACTCTCAGTTTTACGTCAAACTCTGATTTTTTTTTTTTTATCACAATTACCACTTTGTTCATTTTCTCATGCTTATGCTACATTTTTGGAGCTTGTTACTCCTGACTCAGAATAAGGAGTTCCTTAAAATGAAGATCATACAGATTTGTCACCTTTTCTTTATTTTCAGCCTTTATATCTATCCCACTCAACTGAACCACTCTGCTCTATTTTGAAGGCACTGCCCCAACTTCCATACCTAAAAAATTTATCAGTGCCACCACTCAGCTAAATGCAGCATCAGAAAAACAAGAGTGGCACACTTATATTTAAAATCTACCTCTGTTTTACTAGGTTTTGCACTTGAAGGCATGCTTGTATTTATCCCAACTTCCCTTTGCTCACCTTTAGAAAGATTAGTTTTGAGAAACTCTAATAAAATCAGCTTTAACACTAATACCAAAGTGACCCAGTAAAGGACGCTACGTTGAGCAATTTCATTTGCTCTTAAAATAGAACACCAGGGTCATCAAACACCAACTGAGAATAAATTATTTGAGGTTTGGGGTTGTTTTTTTAACCTTAATGATTTCACAAAGCAGGTAATGTGTTGGCTTTTCAAATATTTCAGGTGTGACCAGGCCACTTCCCTCTATTTCACCTCATGTACTCACACAGATCCTCAAAACAAATCTACACCCAGATATAAGCATTGTTAACTTCATGATTCGCAATATTTAATAAAGAATCTAAGAGAGAAGAATTTATGAACAAGACACATACAACACATAATTTTTGTATCAGATCTGAGTGGAAAGAATAAACAGTAACTCACTTAAACACGAACAAAAAAAAAATAGACTTGGAAGAAAAATGTTAGAAGGGTAAAAAGAGTTCTGCAACAAACAGCCCAAGGAGATTTCAGAAGGTCTTAGCTGGACCGTCCTCATGGACAAGCTGGAGAAGAAACCATCAGTAATGAAACAACTGCATTTGATCCTTCCATAGATAAAGAAACAGATGAAATATCACCCTCTTTTTGTAGGTTTGCCAAGCTTAGCAGACAACTGCAGAATGTGACATTTTAGAGTCATTTAAATTTAGGGGTTTTCTTTGTCAGGGAAAACAAAAATACCATCCAGAACACCCGAACAGCAACATTTTGTTTAAGAGCTTCCATGCAACTTCCAATCAAACTCCCCATTCCAAGACTTGCACACAGAGCTAATGACACTTTATCAGCACACTAGTAGCCCAAAGTCACTAAAATTTTTTTGTTGGTATCTAGTTTGATATCAAACTATGCATTATTTCCACTGCAGCTGTTCTGCTTCCACACCTTACCTGCATGGACAAGCACAAATCCCACTCGTTTCCCTCTTTGGGTTTGCTTTATTTCGGGCTCTTTGACCAGCACTTTGACAGCTGTAACCTGAGATGATTTGGAAGGTAAAACTTCTACTGAACTTATCCCCTTCTCCATGATCACACATTGGGATCACCATCTTCTACTGGGAAGGAGCACACTTCCATTCAGAAATAAAATCTGGAGAGAAATCATCCTAAAACCAGACCAGATGTATAAGTTAGACATGGATTTCAAGAGATGAATTTAAAGCAAATAACCTCGGAAAGAACTTTTGGGAGAGAGGTTTGAACCAAGCGGAACACACCTCTCCAAAGCAGGGCTTCCAACTTCTTCCCTAGCCAACAGCATCAATGGGACCTAAAATAATCAAAGTTCATGTTGCAAGCTGAAAGCTTTTCACTACAACAGAACTTGAACCTAATGCCAGACACAGGAAGGAACTGTTGATATAAGTTTTGCTTTGCATGGTGTCCTGTTTTCCAACAATACATCCAATTTCTCCACCCATCACATCTAACTAGCACATGAGTAACCCTTTAAAACACCACACCTCTTCCTTTCTTTTGCAGAGAATACCTGTTTAAGATCCCATAATGAACTCCTATTCTTCTATACTGTTTCATCTCATCTCCTTATAATTCCCCACTAACTTGCAGCAGGAAACAAAAAAAAAAAAAAAATCAACTTTTTTTTAATGACAAAGTATTTCTAAAACAAAACCAAGTAAGCCTAATGCTAAACATACCTAGTAACCTTCACACATTCATAAATTTACTTATCAAAATTAAATATGAACTTCTTGTTCTAATTATATTTGTCCTGATACAAAATGAAAGGCCACTACAATACACAGGCTCTACAAAGAGTTTTTATGGATTACATCCAATTGTAATGGTCACTTGAAAAAGCTTCAGTGCTAAAATGAAAGTATTCATCACTGCATTTACTTCCTTTTTACCAATAATAGTAAAGAAAGCTCCAGCAAGCATTGCTCCACTTTGCTGCATCTTGTTACACCCTACAGAAAGTCACTCCTACAACAAGGGCACAGCACAGACTTCGGGAAAGAGACAGAGGAGCAAGTAAAGGATGTAAACTCTCCCAGGAGCGGAAGAAATAGTGTGGTGGTAGGGAAAGCAATAATGACGATAAAATGGCTTTTGAAAATTAAGATGGAGATGTCACCTAAAAACTTACTAGCACTGTAACTGCAGGCTGAACATCCTAATTAGCCCTTTGCAGCTAGGCCTAAGGATGTGTTTATTTCTGCAGACAACATACAGGCAACCCATCTCTCTCGTTTGCTTCCGCTTCTAACACTTCCTCCACACCAAGTCAATTTTCTCAAACCCCTCCCATCTCAAACTGTTCAAGTCCTTTCACGTTTCATTCACAAACCTGCTTCTTCCATTTGTTAAAGCTCCCACTGGACCCAACTTTTCCCTTTCAAGCCTCTTCTAAGATTTATTATCACTCCCTCGTGGATGTCATACTTCCAGCGCTCCTGACTTCATTCCTCCTTGCTACAAATCCCCTGCACAGCGGCAGAAGAGGTGGAAGAACACACAACAGCGTGCCTGCTGGAGAACGGGAACCAAAACGGTGTGACCAAAACAGCCAATGAATGCCCTGACCGCACTGCAAAAGTAACTTCGACTCCTGAACAGGCGCCGGGAGAAGCACGAACACACGTGAGGGTGAGGCCGGGGCAGCCCGTCCCGCCCGGGTGCGGCCGCAGAGTCCCTCAGGGAGCCCCGAGCCCCTCAAGGATCGCAGGGCCGCCGCTCCCCCGCCGCCATCCCCAGCCCGGCGCGCTGCTCCGGCACCCGTGACGTCACGCAGGGGCGTGACGTCACGCAGGGCAGCCCGCGCGCGGCCGTCCCGCGGCGCGGCCCATTCCCGGCCCGCACAGCCCCGCGGGAAGGACGCGCGGCAGAGGCCGTGCCGAGAGAGGCGGGAGCGGCGGCTCGGGGCAGCCCCGCGACGGCGCCTCACTCACCCTGCACCGCCGCCATCCGGGACCGCCCGCCCGCGCGTTGCCTCGGTGAGCATGAGGCGTCCCGCCCCCGCCCCGCGCCCATTGGCCGGGCCGCGCCCGGCGGCCGGAAGTGGCGCCGCTGTTGATTGGCGTTGCGCAGGGCCAATGGCGCGCGGGGCGGGCATGGCGGGGCCGAGCTCTCCGGCGCTGCCGCACGATCGGCTCCGGGCGCCGGGCATGGACTCCTGGCAAAGCAGCACAACCCCACAGATGTCTTCTGTGTCTCAAGGGGGTGGATAGCGAACTCCGGTGTTGTTACCGTGCGCCCCAGGGCAACATACCTATATCTCATATCAATATACGTATTTATCGTATCGATATACATATCATAGAATATGTAATGTACCTTTATATCTGTGCAATATACATATATATCATATATCTCATACAATATGCAATGTACATATAAATATGCTACATACCTATATATCATATCAATATATATGGTATACATATTGCATATATATATGAGAATCTGCATATTTCTATCAATATGCAGATAGTCTATCAATATACATATATTTCATCCAATATGCAATACATCTATGTCAACATACATATTATCAATATATATCATGCAATATGCAATATACATATATTAATATGCAATATAAATATGTATCATATCACTATACATATATATAACACTGTATGCACTGAATAATACAATACACAATATAAACATAGACGGATATGCAGGATACCTATATATACACATACACAGGTGACTTCTGATAGCTGCCCAAAACTAACTTTATTGATTAAAAATACATATATTTCATAATCGACTTGCTGGGAAATTCTCACAACAATCAGATATTTTACATCTTTCTGCTTCAATGAGCATTTGACTATTGTGTCCTGCTGGAGATAATAAGTTTAAATAAATTTCTGTCCACTTTGTTGTAGACATGACACATTGTTTTCTGAAGCTGCCTTCCTAGGATCAAGGACAGCTGCATATGAGTCCCATTTCCATGATACCTTCTTTGATGGTCACTATCATCAGTCCTGGGAACTAGCTATGTATGTGTGAGAAACTTCATTATCCCAGTCCACCATGTCCACTGTTTCCAAAGTGCCTCCACACTTCCAGCCCCTTGCTCCTCTTCTTGGTAGAACCATGAAATGAGTCCAGCTGCCCTTATGGATTTAATTATATTGTAAATTTATTTTAGCTGACACCTCAAATTCTCATTTGCGAACCTCAGCCTTTTAAAAGTTGGAACTCCAAAACTTTGATTAGATCAAGACAAGGCTGTTCTGTTTGCAGAATTCACTTGATCTCTTGCTCAAGCTCCACCACGTGATGTGAAAGGATGTATATTGTACAAAAGATTATCCTGACCCCTCTAGATGAAGTAGATTTTTAACCGCTCAGTTTTGTTTTCCTAGAAGCCCATCATGCAGCTGTTAAACTGGTTCCTGCAACAGTGCACAGTATCATTCCTTTTCTGCAAAAAAACTGCCAGAAAATCACCCACTTCAGCCAAACTACAATTTTTGCAAATAAAATTTCTATGGCACCTCGCTGACAATGAATTCATTCACTACTAATAAAAGCTGTCTTTCTAAGTAAACAATTTTAATTATAACAACAAGCTGTATGAGGAGTCTTGGAGTATATTGGTCTATTTCCTAGCAGATGTTTTCTCCATGAGAGAAAAGCGCTGCCTCCTCGTCCAAGTCCTTCCACACTTTCTTGTTCCTTCCCCTCTGCAGCACGTCCCCCCGCAGGCAGCGCTGGCGCAGGTGCCTCAGGAAGCTCCTGACGGAGGCAGAGTTTTCCTCCCGGCAGCCGATCACCTCGTCATGGAGCGGGGAGCGGTCAGCCGGGCAGCAGCTCCTTGGCCAGGCCGGCGTGTCCAGCCCTTCTCCTGGGAGACACGGGGAGGGAGCGATGGAAGGGGCGGAGGGGCTGCGGGGGCCGGGCGCCCTCGGGCTCTCCGGGAATCCGGGGCTGCCTGGGCTGTCCCCGGCTGTGCTTGTGCGGAGAACCTCGGGCACGTTCTGTCTCGTTCTGGTGCCTCGGCCTGCGCTTGTTTCCTCCCGGGAAGAAGGGGCTGAGCCCCAGCTCTGCCTCTGGGCTCGGGCCGGGGCTGGGGAAGAGGCGGAGGAGCCCCGGTGCCTGCCCGGGCTTTCCGCAGGGGCCGGCACTCCTCACCCTACGCGCTGCAGCTGCCGGCCCCTGGCCCCATCCCGCCGGCCCGGTGCCCGTCCCTCACCTCTCCGGGCTGCCCCTGGGCTTTTCTCCGCAGGCTGCAGCCGAGGCACAGCGCGGCCAGCAGCAGGGACGGGGCTAAGAAGCTGCAGCAGTGCAGGCGCTGCCCGTGCCGGGCTCCGGCTGCGGCACGTCCCGGGCCGGCGCGGGCAGCCGGGCCGAGCTCCTGCGGGAGCAGCCGTGAGCTCCGGGCGTGCCGGGGAGCAGCGAGGCCACGCTGAGCCCCAGGAGCAGGGAGAGCCCCGGGCCGAGCATGGCGGGGCTGCCCGAGAGAGGAGCTGCGATCCCTGACCCCGAGCCGAGCTGTGCCCACGGGCTGTGGGCGCGGTGGTGGCATCAGCTGCGATGTCACAAGGCTGTCGCCTGGCAGCCAGAGGCTGGGAATGTCAGAGCAAGGCCAGACCAAAGGGTCTGAGCTTCTGACTGCTCTATCTCACTCTGACATTGCATTTGAAAATGAAGATAGAGATGCCATTTAAACACTAAGAGCATAATGCCATGCTGAGAATCCTAATAAGGCCTTTGCATATATTTGGGTCTCAGGATATATTTATTTCTACATATGGTTGACTTATCTCAATAATTCCATAACACTTCCTCCTCATCAGGTCAATTTGGTCAAACCACTTCCATCTCAAAATATTATTCATGTCCATTTACATTTCTTTTAGGAAACTGCTGCTTCCACTTTGTAAGATCACATTGGACCCATCCTTTCACTTTCAAACTCCTCCTAGTATCTATCAGTTCTTCTTCCTGGCTGTCATACTTTCATCAATCCTGATCTTGACCCTGCTTGTCACACAGTTTGCTGTTCTACATCTGTATAGCTTATGAAACAGTAGTGGAGAAATACACAGTAGTGTGATACCTGAAGAACATGAACAAAAATAATTTAAGGACTTGGAGGTGCTGGTGTATGAGAGGCTGGACATGATGTGGCAATGTGCTCTGGCAGCCCAGAAAACAACCCTGTTTTTGGAAAACAATCCAAAGCGCTGTGGGCAGCAGGTGAGGGGGGATTCTGCCCCTCTGCCCCTCTCTGGTGCGACCCCACCTGCAGTGCTGTGTCCAGATCTGGGGTCTCAGCACAGGGAAGGACATGGAGCTGTAGGAGTGAGGCCAGAAGAAGCCACCAAGATGATCAGAGAGATGGAGCAGCTTTCCTTGGAGAAAAACTGAGAGATTTGGGGTTGTTCAGCCTGGAGAAGAGAAGGCTCAGGGGTGACCTAAACTGTGGCCTTCCAGTACCTGAGGAGAGCCTATGATCAAGATGGAGAAGGACTGTCCACTAGAGCATGGAGTGACAGGACAAGGGGGAATGGCTTCCAACTGACAAGAGAGTAGGTTTAGATTAGATATTAGGAGGAAGTTCCGAGCTGTGAGAGTGCTGAGGCTCTGGCACAGGTTGCCCAGAGAAGCTGTGGATGCCCCATCCCTGGAAATGGTCACGGCCAGGTTGGATGGAGCTCTGAGCAACCTGGTCTCCCGGAAGGCGCCCAAACCCCTGACCGCACTGCAAAAGTAACTTTGAACCCTGAGCAGGCGCCGGGAGAAACACAAACACACGGAGGGTAACGCCGAGGCAGCAGGAGCCGCTCAGCCACTCGCAGTCCCCTCCCGCCCGGGGAACCCCGCAGGGCCCGAAGCCCGGCAGGGAGCGGCCGCGGAGCGAGCGGAGCGCAGGGGCGTGCAGGGCCCGACGCTGCCATGTCCGTGCTCGGTCCCCGGCGGGCTCAGGTCCCTCGGCGAGCCCCGGCCCGGGCGGACCGAGCAGCCCCCGGAGCGCCGCGTCCTCCCGCCGCCCGGCCCGTGACGTCACCCGGAGCGCCCCGTGACGTCACCACGGGCGGCTGCGCGCGGCCGCCTCGCGGCGCTGCCCTCAGAGCCCTCAGCGCGCCGCGCCCTCAGGAGCTCGCCCGCCGCACTTCAGTTTTTAAAGGGAATTTGGCAAATTAGGCTTCTGCAGCACTTACTGTTACAAATGACAGCATAATATTGGCTTTCGCATTTATGTGTCTGCCTTTGCGTGTTGCTATTGATCACAAGTGTTCTTGATAGAGTGCAATTTATAATTCCTTTTAGCTGCTCGTTAGTATAATATAATCTATCAGTTTATGTATGCACCATATAACCTGGATAAATGATAGCGTGATAAAGAGATATCATAAGCCTTGGCGAAATACAAAAATGGAGACTATGCAGTGTTAAAATGCTTTGATGTAACTAACTCAGAAAATAGTGTAAAACAATTAACGTTGTTTCTCACATCTGCAAACTGGCCTCTCCAAGTGACAACAGTGACAAAAAACAGAGCACCAGAGAAGAATTTTATCAGGGAGAGTGAAACAACAAGAAAGAACGACAAGAAGAAATAAAATATATTGACCTAATCTACAAGATGTTATGCAGACAAGTCAAAGGCTAATACCAAACAAAAAAGTCCCTAAAACATTAGAAAACTCACAAAAAATGTTTGAATAATGTATAACTCATAAATATGTATTACCCCCAGTAATGTAACAGTATATAGAGATCATTGTTTTAAGGGTGTATTCTTTAGCCAAAAAACACCCCAGCACTGGATATTGTTCTTTTATCCCTTATTAAACTTTTCTAAAAATTCCAGAAAGATCTTCTAAAAATTCTAGAAAGCAAACTTTGTTTTTCACACTTACCATAGGACTTCCTAATAAACACCAATTCCATATACTAGCCAAAATACATTTCGTAGCAAATAACAACTAGTAACAGATTGCTTACACTTCTTGCCGTCATCAATGGAAGCGCCATTTGGTGTTTGTGGTGAACACAGGTTATATTGCGTGTTAATTAGCGGGAACTTGCACCAAACCGGCAAGAACCAAAGAAAGAATCGTAGAACCATAGAATGGTTTGGGTTGCATGGAGCCTTTAAAGAACATCTAGTTCAAACCCCCTGCTGTGCATGGGGACATCTGGAAACTAACTTTTTCACCCCCAGATTTTATTCCATCTCCACCACATCCTAATCGTTCTACATAGGATCTCCCCCAGGAATTCAGAAGCCTCTTTCCTGGCCTGCCTAATAGCCACAGAAACCCTTTCTATGGCTTTTTTCCCCAATAAAAATGTGCTTCCACTTTTGTATTATTGACTTCTTTTTTCGAAGACCAGCCTTACATTTTTTTAACAATGCAAAATATGTCAGGAACAAATGCAAGTCTTTTTCAACACCAGTTTTTGGCACACAAAACTATGTGGCTTTTGGAGAGCAGCTTTTTTCTTCCACATTACCAGGTGCTTCCTATTCTGTTGGACAAAACTACAAGGAAATAACATGCAATCCACAAACCCTCAGGAAATCTTTGGCCACCTTTCACAGATTTTAACCTGAGGCCCAAATCCCAGTTGCGAGTTGTGTTGTTGCCATATTTTTTTTTCTTTTGTTTTATTTAAAGCCCTTGTAATTCTTGACAGTGCTGAAGTGAAATAAGGAGATTCCTCAAAGTACGCTTTTTGCTTCTCAGATGGCAATAGGTACATTTGAGCTAGGACAGACTGATTTGAGGGGAAAGGAGGGTGTTGTGGAAATGTTGCAACACACTTGCCTTGTGGCTGCAGTCTTTTTCGATGCTCAGCACTGGCCACCACCAAGGCAACTTTGATTCGACCTTGTGCATTCACCTCTCTGCCCTGTATAAGGTCCTAGGCACCCTCTGCCTCCCATTTTCCCTTTCTGTGTCCAGCTGTTACTTCTGTGGCTCAGAAAGGGGCAGCACAGGTGTCTGACTGTCAGCTACACCTATTTTGACTTAACTTGATTGTCAAATCTCCTTGAGGTTGGCAATAGTTTCAAATTACGAAGTTGGAGTTGTCATACTGATTGACAATATCACAGAGCCCTTCGCTCTTTACGGGGGAAGCTAAAGCCTGGTCAATATTTGGTCCTATACCATTTTCCAGAACTGGATTTCAAATCCAAATGTCTGTTTTCACTTGTCTTTTGATGCCTTTACTTAACTTGTCCTCTGCTGGTGGTGACAGTTTTCAAACTGGCCAAATATTTCTTGGGTTTTTTTTCTTTTTCCTGTTTTCTGGTCCTTACTCTTCTGTAGATTTGTGTTGCTACTCCAATAAAAAGGTGACCTCATTCTGTAAATTGTTCCTCAGCATTCAGGTTTGAAGTGAAAGGTTTTCTTTATTCCTTTTACAAAGATTCCAGCTGTGTTTTAAAGCCTGTGGGGCTTTTTTGTTCTGTTTCTTCTTGATTATTTTAGATCTCCTCTTGCTCTTTGTCTTTTGAAGCACACTCTACTGGTTTTACTTCCTAATATGATCAAGAGCTTATCTGCTCCTTTAATTTATTTTGGATAAAAGTGGCTATGGAAGTTCTTAGACTTCAGTGAGGTTTCACAAAAGATGTTCCAGGCAAGAAATACCTGAACCTTTGGTTTGGGAGGTTTCAGTGCTTTCGGACACCTGTTAAGGACAAAGGTGCTGGGAAAGGGCAGTAGAAGAGGAGAAGACTCACATCCCTTTTCTATCCCTTTTAACCCAGGTGAGAGGACACCCTAAAACAACCAATTAAAGACAACTTTAATGCTTTCACGAAGGGATTGTCTGGAAAGTTGCCACGAGGAAAAGAGAAAAAAAAAACAAAAAAGGCAAGTACATAGAAATACAGCCCTATATGAACCACTCCAGCTTCAGTTAGGAGCTTTGCAATTCACTTCTACAGTCAACAGAAAAAGAAGCTGAATGCCTCAGTAAATACAAACAGGAACTGTTATCCGGGTGATAGCATGCAAGAGAGAATAGCGACTGAAGGCTGGGATCAATCCACTCAAACACCACATCATCAATCCCCCTAAAAGACTGGCTGATCCTGGCAGGTAGCATAAAAAAAAGCCTGCAGTCTTCTCCAGGCACGCTTGTTGCTTCCTCTCCTTGTGAAGAGGCCCCTTCTTTGACTTGCAGCCAGTAAAATAATGTTTTTTCCAGATAATGAGCTACTTCAGATGAGGAAAATACTCCAGCATCCTGGACCTGTCTGTTTAGCATTCCACAAACTCCCCGCTGCTCAAACACCCACACGCGATTATTTCCAACGCTCGTTCCATCGCGGCGCAGAAAGCTCTGACTCGGTGCGACTGCGATCTGTCAGCCAGATTTCCAGGGGGGCCAAATCATAAGACATGGGACTTTTGAGAAATGCAGCTTCAAAAATGCGTGCATCGCTTGTTGCCAAAATAACCACAAGTAGTAAATCCCGGCAAGGTTTTGTCTTTATTCCTTGAAAAGTGAGTTAAATGCGTACAGGGTACATCCTGGCCACTGCAGTAGGTAGGACACTGATCTCCCAGTGACAGCTACAGGAAATCAGGAAGCCAAGACTTGCAGAAAAGTGGTTTTCAGAATCAAAGAACATTTTTCTTCATGCCCACAAAGTATGGTGCAGATTTAAATATGACAATTTAAAAATACTTATTTTGGCAGAACAGGTCAAGTTGGCAACTAAGTAATTTCTGAACTAGGAATTAGTCTAGGCTTTCTCCACAGGTTAGATCATCTCATTATTGTTATGGATTTTGACCTGCCTGGTTGCTCTCTGCAGCTTTCCATGGCTAATGATTTAGTCCAAACCAGAGCTGGTTTATTGCACTTAGGGTATGATAACGATTTCGGTAGCGCAGTCTTCACAGCATCCTGCTCTTCAAATTCTGTCATACTGAGCCCTGTGCAAGAGAGAGACTTCAGGATTCCCAAGTTCACTACAATTTAAGAATAATTAGCAAAATCATTCTCTTACTGGGAAGTTCTGATCTTCAAGATACAAAATGAGGGAAAAAATATCTGTTCTCATCCCTCAGACAAGCTCATGAACTCTCTCAGCAAATTCACATTTTGGTGATGTTGAGATCAAAAATCAATGCCGGTTTATCTTAGGACAGAATCTGGATTTTTAAACTACATCTTAATACACAACCAAATTAATTACTGTTATCCTTTTTGTGTATTTTGTACCTTCTGTCTTTCAAAAAATGTAACTCACAGAAAAACAAAGCAGTTATTCCGTGACAAAATCATCTTTGTTTACCAAGGCAACTTGCTTTGCTATCAAAGGTGAATTTTGGGCCTCTTAAGAAAAGCAGATAACTTAAGGGATAGATTCGTATTCCTTTCAAGTGTGGTCTGCTACACCTGTTTTGATTTTACTACACAAGTGTTGCAGTAGCTGTATGGCCACCACCCTGTGAAGCATTTCTCCTTGTCTGCAGAGGGCATACAAAGCAAGAATTGTTCCCTGCTAACACTTGGGATGTTCACTGAAGTGCCCAGTCTCCTCTTCTGGGTTGAAGTGATCATCCATCCATGAGACAGCTGAGCTTCTGTGGAGCAGAAAGGTTGTGGCTTTTATTTCATTAAAATGAATGAAAATTAATACCCTGCTGACAAAACAGATATTTTGCAAAGTTGAGCACTTGGACCCCAAAATATAGAATTAGGAAGACTGTTTCCCTTAACGTGGGATTTTCATGTCAGATTAGAGTTTAAAGAAAAGCATCTGTGCAGCTAACTGCAACAAATGCCAGAGCTTATTTCACATTTACTCTGCTTGATTTTCTCTCTGCCATGGTTTTGGTTCCTAGGCACTTGTATTTAGTTTCCTCATAGGGAGCTCTAAAATTCACCCAACAAGAAATATGTGGAAAAAAAAGTCTATCTTCTGCTTGGTTCAAGAATTGCAGACCTTGTTTCGCCCCTCCAACTGCAAGGGCACCCTTAAACTTTTTGCCAACAGCAGAGGCACTGCTCATCACTGCACATCTGAGGCTCTCTCCCTGCTGACTCTCCTCAGTTGTTACTTCTGCTGAGAAGGAGCAACCTGCCCCTAAACCCTCCAAAGCCCAAGGCATCCAAATGTCCAAGGCATCCATTCTTGGGCCAGCTCGTGTACCTCCTCCCTCTTTGAGTGCCCAGGCACCAGCCTAAGGGGAAAAGCAGACAGGGCGATGAGGAAGGGAAGCAGCTTATGCTTGAGAGTTTTGAATTCCATGGAACTGATTTCAACTCTTAATCACCTGTAGCAGCCCTAAACCATTCCTTTGCTATTCCCAGTCCTTTTGGTACAACCTGCCAGCCCCTTTGTGCAGTGGTTCAGGCACACACGTTGCTGACTGCACGGGGCAGTTTTTCTGTTCACACTTACAATGCCCATCCTTGATCCCGCTGTCAGAAGTCACTACAAACCCCATCTGCCTCAGTTGTCCTTTCCCTCCTTCCTTGTCCCAGAAATACAAAAGGAGGAAGGTCTAAGTGCACTGGGCAGGATTTCAATGCAAAGCCAAGGGATTTGTGCAGTGCCAAGGAGCTCATGGGACTCAGTCCAGGAGCATTTGCCCGTGAAATTGTGGCAACCAGCTGTGGGATCGGGTGTCTGTGAGGATGGGAGAGGAGCAAGGTTTGCCCGTGGGCTCACTGGAGGCTACAAGTTATGCTGTTTAGAACTCAACAGTGTTGCATGGCTGAAATACAGAGCTGGAACAGTCCTGAGTAGGGATTACTTATATGTTAGTGATGAGAGGGATAGAAAGTACTAATGACCTGAGGTGACATTCATCTCGACTGGGTCCAGAACCCAGACAAAAATACTCCCATTTATAATGCTGTATATTAAGGACAGAAAACTTCAAAACAGACCTTTCTGCCACTTTGTCTTGCTTCTTACAGGAATGCAGGAACATAGTCCTCTACATGAAAAGGTCCATTTTTACACTAAGTTACAGTTCTTTAAAGTATTCTAGGAATTAATAAAAATACTGTGCCATCAGAAATACCAGTGTTGTTTTTCTTATCACAGCTACAAAACTTGACTCTGGCATTTAACATGATTTAAGACAAATGCAAAGCAAACTACTTACTCTAGTACTTTTAAATATAGAGCATATATAACATAAGTTCCCAAGACCTTCTTTAGAAAACCCACAGTATTTTGCTTGTTTGCTTTGTTTGCTAAAAAAGTATGTGATGGCAAAACTCACTGTTATTTTTGGATACTATCAAAATATGAAAAGAACAAAAAGCCAACTTGCTATTAATTGGAAAAAATACATTTAATTTTTAGGTAGAAGGAATGATTGAAAACATACATGGCTCTTCATCTCTTATTGTCTGATCTTTCTGAGTTTTTAAATAAATCAAACCCTCTTGTGATTTCCTCTTGTAATATTAGAGCTTTAAAGGCCTGGATTACATTCAGTATGAGCTTTGCTGACTGCCAATTTGGAGACAAATTACTTTATAACAGACCACCGTAAGTTGCTAGAAAAATTATTTGTCTCACTTTTAACAGTCCCGGTATTTAATGTGTTATTTTACTTCATTGCCTTCACTTTTGCTGGTTACATGACATCTAGTGAAAGTGAAAAGCTAAATCATATTTCACATTTGAGAGGTTGGAACTTCTAGATCCTATTTTCATGTTTAAAAGAACGAGATGGTCAAAACCATCATTTGTTTTGTTTACACCAAGGGATATGGATTGCAGGGAATTCTAGATTCTTACCAGATTTTTAAGATATGCTTTTCTGCTGGAGATACAGAAAGCATGTCAGATTTTGCTCACATTGATCTGGAATCATGGAGATTAGATGATGGGATTTGAAATACTAATTAGCAATTTAAAAAAATTTAAAGGGGAAAAAGAAAAACAGATTTTAGAGCTAATAATTTTATAAACAAACAAAAAAAATTCCCATCTAAGGTGCATGCTAGGACAGAGCCTGAAGTTCTCCAGTTCTTCCCAACTAAGATGGCCCCTCAGCACTCAGTAACTTGAAAGCAAAACCAACAACAAAAAACATCTGATTACATAAAACAATCATACATTAAACAGTTACAGGAATACATGTTAGATGCAACAAAATAAATTTTTCAACCGATAATTAAAGTCACTGTGAAGTCTGCCTTCATCTTTCCATGCATTTTGTCTTGCTATGACATCCAGGTAGAGGCCAGGCATCCCAACAGGAGAAAGTAGCCAGCATACATCCACGTGAAGATACAACATAACTTATATAATCTAATTTCAATAAGAAGTCCTCACAATTTGTGACTTTTTAATTTTATAACCAGACCTTTCAAATGACTCCTCCAGCGAAGTTCATGTCAAGAACAGAGGCATGTAGTAAAGCATCCCCCACCCCCGAGTGGGCATCTCTGTACAAGGAAAGAGTTTCAGTTTTACCTTTAGACATTTTGGGAAGTTTAACTAGAAAGTTCTGTGCCCTTCTCATTGTAATTGTCTCAGTGGCAGGAGAGAAGAGCCTGTTGGGCCTTGTCACTGTTCCTCAAATCATGTACCTCTCCCTATTGGCAGCAGGCCAAATTGTCCCTCCTAAAACATTCCGTAGTTAGGAAGGAGCACAAAGGAAGTAAGGGGCTTTTTAGAGTGTTACTAGCAGGGTGTCAGAGGTTTTCTTGGACACCGGTGCGTGGCTTTTCTTTTGTTTTCGGTAATGTTTGTTGTTTTTCATTTATTAAACCTTTTACTTTACAAAACGCCTCTGAAGAGCAGTCTCACCAAGGTTATTTTAAACCAATCTGCAAGGGCTGGACCCTCAGAGATTGATACATTTACACCAGGCTCATAACACTTTGGCCACATGTTAAACTGTATCAGAGGCATTGCAGGAGTACCGAAGTTCTGGTGGAGGGTTTTGTACCTGTGAGTCACTCAGCAAATCTGGGCAATCTGCAGGAGCAGAGAGTCACCAATTCCACATGTCAACTTCCAGTTATAAAAGCACCAAGCTGAAAAGAAACGCACCCATAACACACAAGTGCTCGGTAGAACTCAGCAGAGTTAGGGGATTCAAGAGCCAGTACAGTTTGTTGTTGCCTTTCATTTCCCAACAAATTGCTTTTCCATTCAAATCACTAAACAAAGTTATGGGAGGCTCTCCATGGGCCCAGTACTAAAACAAAGTAACTCTGAAGATGTTCAAATGTTTACAAAGAGTAATTACATTTAAAACGCTCAAGGTCTGCAAGTATTCCACAGGCACATCATTGCAAAGCACTCCTTTAAAATCCATCTCCACTTGTATTTGTATATTATGTTCCTTAATACCTTTGGCTGTTTTGGTCACTCTCCAGCCTCCCCTGTGCTAATCCAGCTCTCTTATCTCCTTTGCATACTGAGATAAATTTACTTGATTTAAACACTGGCTTTTTGGTTAGTTGTAGTTTCAACCTCTGTTTTCAGAGAAGCCTTTGTTTAGATTAGTAGAACATCTCAGAAATTAAAAATTATGTCTTTAAAATGGAAAATTCCCTTTCAGCTCCTTGTTTCTGAAGTTTTCAGCCTCTCTTGCAAGGCCATGTTGTTTCCCATTAGACCTGATACAGCAAACATTAAAATAAATGCAAACACCCCAATCCACACCAAAGACAAATCAGTGGCCACACCCCAGGGAAGAGTGATCATTTTCTACTTACTGTATTCTTCCTACACCTTTGATACCTTCATCACCAACACTAACATGGCCAAACAACATAGTTTCTAAAATTGTATCATCAACATCTCCCTTTGATTTTTCCCTTTCCCCCTCCTCCCCACCTCCCTCTTTTTTAACACTTCCAATGCTGGAAGACTTCGTATAGGTATCATATTCGTGGAAATGAAGTAACAATAGCAAAAAGTTTATTTTGATGTAATTTCATTTAGGCGTGAAAGAAAAAAAACACAGCTAGTACCCAAAATTCTTTTGGGCCAATTAAAAACTATTTATTTCCAAAGTATGTTAATGAAACACTTCAATGAAACACTTCTAAATGGCAATATTCCCATTAATTAATTCTATTACCTTTAAGTATTTAAAGGAGAAATTCATAAAGCATTTATGCAATTTTTAAAAATCTACAAAAAACTTGTATACAAAATTCCTTCCATTTGTAGTTATATTATTACCTTCTTTATCAAGACAAGCATAGTTTACAGATTTCAGTGGAGTTAAAAACTTAAAAACCACTTAGTCTCAGCAATAAACCTCTGTTTATTAAAAGAACTGCTTTTATTATTTATAAATAAACCCATAATTATGATTTTTGCAGCCATCTTCAGCACCTCTGTGATTTTTAAGAGATGACATGATTCAAAACAAACCATCCCAAAACCATCATTTCCTTACATATGTGCAAAACAGTATTTGTTGTGGCAAAAGACAGGAGCAATTATTACTCTGAACACTTCAAAATTCTCCAACATAGTTAAATGACTTTTCAGGACATTTTAGGTGGACAGCAGTTAGAGGAGGCTGCAGTAACTTCAGCAGATGTCTCCAGTTAGAAGGGCTGGGATAAGTCTGAATAAGAACAAAGTTCAGTTATTTGATTTTCTGCTTTTTCCGTGCCTGAAACTCTTGGGTTTTATTTTTGACAGACTTTATTAGCATGGATAGGGCAGGATCTATGGCTTTCTTGGCAACCTCTCCTTTCTTTGCCATCTTGTTCTCCAGGCCCTTGTTTGCCTCCTTAAGGTCTTGCTCCTTTTCTTCTCTTCGGCGAGCTTTCTCTTCCAGGATCTTTTCTACTGCTTTTGTCTTCTTGAAATTTGGATCTGAAGGATCCAAATTAAACAGGGGAGAAGTAAACATGGCTTGGAATCTTGTATCAGCAACATTTACCTGAAGGGAGAAAAGAAGCATTTATTTTAGATAAGCTTTTCCCACGACAGGAAAGCTTTTAAGCCCAATAAAACGTGAGCTGCTTCACAAGTCACAGTTCATGAGATTCCTGCTCCAGTCACAAAGTCAAGGAGTACACAATTACCTGGAAGTCATCTTCTAGTAATTCTTTCTTTTTCATAAGAAGTTTCTTTTTCTTCTTGCTCAAGTTCTGTTGTTCTACAATCTTTTTATAGTTAAAATGTTTTCTGGTGTCATCCTCATCATCCATCATCAGCAGGGCCATTTCAGCCTGTTACAAAATAAGAAAGTCCGCGTACACAATGAAAGCTTTCTATGAAAATATTCAGCATCTCATTAATAAAGCCTGTATGAGTCTACATTTATTTAAATAAGTTGAAATAGGGCCATCAGGGCAGCATTATTTAATCCATAAAAACATTATTTTAACATTTTGAGGTGTAGCATTAGTACAATTTGATTTCCTTATTAGATATAAAATAAATGCAAATACCCACATTCAATTTTCAAACACAGTAACAATCTATCTGAAAAATGTACACCGCAGTTTAGAAATAACTAATGGACACAATTTAACACTGATATTCATATAGCAAAATAAAAACTAACATATCTGGATTTAAGTAATTTCTTTAGTTAACTTGTTCTGAGAAGGAATGAAAAGAAAACACAAAATAGCAAATAACTCAATCCTCAAGGACAAAAATATACAGGACAAGGTTTCACCTCACAAATGTTTCATACAATACTGATACTAGAAAAAAAAAAACAAAAACAAACCCCTTGGCACTGCCCAACACACAAACTACTTCTTGGTAGTTTTTGTTCCAAAAGCTCTCACTATTAAAATTGCAGAGTTTTATTCTACTGCCATAGAATAAAACTCACAAACACATACCAAATACTTGCAGAATTCATGGAATGCAACATTTTTACATCACTTTACCTTCTGTTTTTCAACTTCATCTTCATCTTCTGAGGTACTTTCTACCGATTCTGGCTTCTTCTTTACCCCTAAGTGCAAATACAGGGAGGGTATGAACACATTTATCCAAGCTTATGCATGAGGGCATAATTTATCTATAGCTAAAATTTCTAAGTACATCTCATTTTCTTGCAGTCAGTATTTAAATGCACAGGAAAAAGACTGTGAAGTTAAGAAAAACCAAGACTTAAAGCAATAAAAATCCACTGAACAGTTGTTCAGTTTAAGGAGGCAGCAACATTCAAATGGCATAAATAAGTCACAACCATGGTTTTACTGTATTTTTCATAGAGCAGCAGAGAGAAGTATCACAATAGTGCAGGCAAACCCGTGACATCACAGCACTCCCAGGGTGTTTTCTGGTGGAAATTAAGATGATTGACTCTGTTCAGGCTGAATATTGTCCTGAGGAAGCTCTCCTACTCCCTCAGCATTCAGATACACAGTGCTGATTAGACAGACATAATGAACAGTAACAGCATAAGACATCAGTCAAACCAAACTCCTAATGAAAAAAGACCTGTTTATAAATTCTACTAAATCAAGTGATTCTCTTTAGAATGCCTGGAGATCTTGATCAAGAAAAGGCAGGAAAAGCAGAAGGTTTCCTGACCTGAACCACACACTCTGACCTTTGAGCTCGGAATGACATTCCCAGGCAGTTTATTGCAGTCCACTGGGGGGACTCTGAAGGAAGATATTTGGCTTCATTTTGTTAAGACAGGTTTGTACTCAGACTAGAAATGCAGACATGCCAGACACATGTCAAGTTCTATCACTAAGGATACTCTGGAAGAGGATGTATTTCTTGAGGAAGGCTTTTTTCTGCCTGGACTATTCCCTTGACTATTTCTACATGGATTCCAAACTGGAAATGGATTTCCAGAAGAAACAAAACCACCACCATGAAAAAATAAACTATCCTGATGCACAATGACATCAAGTCAAAAACTAAGCTATTGATTTAGTAGTTCCAGAAAATGTGCAGGAAAATCAGATTCAGATATGATATTGTTACCGAAACTACACAATTTAAGTTAATGTGTAGAAGGGAGAAATAAATGTCTCCTGTAGGACTTCAACAAGTATAGCATCTTTATCTTTCAGAAGTGGCTAAACTACAGAAAAGGAGCACAGAGACACAACTGGAGACAATTATATGAGAAGTTAGATCAGTAAAGTTCTTTTTTTTTTCCACACATTTCCAAAAGGAAAGTCATTCAAGTCATCTTCCCTCCTCTTTCACTCTATGGGGAATCACAGAAGTGATCCTTATGCCTTCAGAGATTCCTGTGGCTGCAGATGGGGCTGAACAAAGAGTTGGTAACAAACTCAGCTCTTCTCCATGAAAAGAAATAAATTAGTAAGCCCTTTCTTTCTTGCCTTGACACTATGCAGCTAATAAAACCAGCTTGGGATCTAAAATCACCCTTGGGACCCAAAGATTTGTGTCATACTGAAAATGGTTCTGCTTGAAAATTCACAAATGCCTAATTTTCTGTATTTTTAACACACTCCTACCACAGTCCCTCTTCCCACATACATTCTGCTAGCCCCACCACACACACTTGTGGCACACTTAGGCAAACCCTCAGATTTTCCCTAGCGCTTCATCCCCACTGCCACCTTTTAATCAGATTTGTCCCACCTACAGCAGAAGATGCTTCAGTGTGAAGCAGAACTAATTGGTAGCTGCCTCCAGCCAGTATAAAAAGTGTCCAGCTTCTGCTGTAATCCCCACTCAAGCTGCCATTCGACTCTTTCTCAGCTTAAGAATTTTGTTTGCCACATTAACTGTGCATCAGCAACTTTCCAGCTGACAGCAAAAGCTTATCGTAACTCTGAGACTTCAGGCACAGAAACTCCAAATCAAAAACTCCTCTCACAAGACCTCTGCCTTATTCAGAAACTTGAGTCAGTCTCAAAAGCCTTTCAAAGACACACAATCAATTAATCTTTTCATCTACTTTATCTTTCAAATACAGGTTCTACAACTATACTCCGATTTTGTTGTTAAGCTCTTAGGTCCTTGCACTCGTTCTGCTCCCTTCTGGCTTTAAAAAGCCATCAATTCCCATACAAATCATAAATTAGACCATGAGAAGGCATCTAATGGTTTGGAACTACTAGGAGTTACAATATTTTGTGAAGGATTCCTCAAAGGTTCAACAGAAACTATGTTTAATGTGCTCTGAAACTGTTCAGTGATCTCCAAAAGCAGGACCTTGCTCTCATGTTGATAAGCAATTACACTATTCAGCTATTAATTTTTCAACAGTTTAGGCTACAAGAGTCATTCTCTCTCCATTTTCTAAGACTCCACAGAAGCTGATGCAGTAACAGTGAAACTGGCCAAGCCAAACCCAAGTCTCCCAAGGCTTTTTAAAAGAATATGGGCATCAGTGTAAAATGAAAGTGACTTTTTTTTTTTTTTTCTTGACAATATCAAACTAGAGTCAAGCTCCTGGCATGCATCATCAAGGGTCATGTATCTGCAGTATCTGACATTTCAGCCTGTGGTACTATTAAACAGTCACATGAAAAGTGTGCAAAGCAAGTACCACC
The DNA here is from genome assembly GCF_029207755.1 of Chamaea fasciata. NCBI lineage: Eukaryota > Metazoa > Chordata > Aves > Passeriformes > Sylviidae > Chamaea > Chamaea fasciata. The sequence continues at coordinate 5,537,476 of NW_027094088.1, read as the reverse complement.
ATGAACCCCACACAGACAGCTTTTGGGCACAGCAGGCACAAAGAGTTTGTTCTACCTCGCCTCTCCCCAGTGTAAGAATCACTCCCTGCTTATCAGGAACAAAGACATACCTGAGGAACTTATGCTTTAGCAGACTTTCCATAAATTCCACTTTTCCTTTCACAGCACTCAGAGTTTTTAGGCCCTTGGTCTAGCAGCTCCTTCCACTCTTCCTTCCCTTCCACTGCCTCAGCTTGACAGAAACCAAGCTACACAAGACCCATGCATGTTAAAGGCAACAAATGAATCCAGCACTGCTGCATCCTCAGTTGCTGCACTGGTCCACATGAGTCTGCAAATAAACCCTGTCACATGCTTCTTTAGCATAATCTAAAATAATCTGACAGTCAATTTAAGGGTGAAATTTCAATCTTCCAGGGGAATTGTGGGAGGCTGGTGAAAAATGATGGTCATTTAAGTTGCCTGTACCCTAAATACACAGTTGGCAGAATTACAGCCAAGTTCAAAGATGATTGTAATCCATTTTCCCTCACTGGATAAGCTGTGCATAAAAGCAACCCCAAGTATGAGACAGAGGCTGTTCTGGGTAAACTTGGTGAGAGCCAAAGTTGTGCTGTGTAATTACCATTAAAATGTAAACTGGCTCACAGGCAGCCACTGAACTGTCCCTTTAGAACTTCTCCAGGGCTAACCACATTCTGGTTTTCTCCTCTATCTCAGTAATTATCAGCAATCTTGAAGACAAAAAGCTTCACTTTCTTAACCTTTATGTGTATTTAACCATCCTCAAAAGACTCCACAAACACTAAAGCCTATTCTCCATGTTATGGACAAGGTTTAAAAATGTGCAGACAAGCTCCTTCTCTGCCGAGCCCCTTTAGGACACAACTTCTCACATGATGCAGGAGAAACAATTTTTTCAGAGATTTCACAGAGAACAGCACACATCATATGAGAGAACCTGGGTATATCTTGGTATTAAAGAAAAATTAAATAATTTGGTGGAGGGAATGGTTATCTTTACAATGAGTCACTTCAACCTACACATGAGCCATGCAGAAAGCATGGCAGAAAACAGCACTGCATGACACTTTGGACTGGGCTGTTTTTTTCTGAAACATGGACAGGACTCACTCTACTGTTGTGTATTTCAGATTATTAAGCACAAAATCATGCAGATTTTGGGGTTCAGTTATTTATTTTATCCTAGGATACATTTTAACATTCAGGACAGAAGCCTGTGCTGGTAATTATATAATTAAAAGTGACCTACCCTTTTTAAATGGAGCTTGGATCTGCACTTCTGTGCTCAAAAAAAAACCCCAACCAAACAACAGACTGGCAGTATTAGTAAATCTGTTGCTGTCTTCTTTATGTTTGTTTTCTTCTTTTGTTTTTATGTAATTTTTCTGCTTTTAATATACAAGAATATGAGCTACCCTTAGGATCTGGCTCCCAGAAGTATGGAACATCAGAAACTTACCTTTTTTGATTTTACTCAGCAAAAATCACTCAAAATAAATCTGCTGTTACCACAGCAAAAGCTAATTTAAGCATCAGAATAAAAAAGCTTGTAAAAAAGGTAACCTAGAAATCTAAACTGGGCAAGTTATTTTCTAAAATACTACATTTCACTATTGGGGTTTCTAAGCAGCCAAGAATACTCCAGTAAAAACATGTATCAGACTAAGAGAAAAGTGATTTCTTCTCCAAGACAACTTGGTTTATGATGCAAAAACATTTGATGTTTTTGTAATTGACCCAAGCTTCAAGGGGACCCATATATATATGGCTGTTCCCATGTAAAAAGACTTCAAAAGCAATGGAGTTCTTTTCTGTGGAATACTTAAGGGAGCAGCTTGTTTTAAACAGCCAACCCCAGAAACTGGACAACTAATGGTCTCTGGTGAAAGCCAAGAGAATATTCCCTACCATTCCACCTATTATAATATCCGTAATTTTACAGGAACAGCAATTTTAGGCAAATGCCACCTACTTCATTTAATTCTGAACATTCTGTCTTTGTGTTTAGACCAGCCTGACTTTGTTTTGAAAACTCAGTATTTAACAAAAGGGCAGATTTACTCTAGAAGTTGCCTGTCTTGACTGACCTGTTTTCTCAAATTCTTCAGCAAAATAAGGGTCATTGAGATCAACATCAGGTGGAAGTTCATCTTCACTCTCTTCTCTCTCAGCAGCAGCCTGTAATAAAGCACAAACATGATTTCCATCAACATGGAACTACTATTTAAGTTGCACTGGAATGAGATGTTCTGTTAGTAGCTATGGAGATGAAAACTGAAAGGCTGTACATGGAACATCAAAAAAACCAGAGCACACTAATAATTGATAGGAAAGACAAATCAACAATTTCAACCTTCTTTCAATACATTTGGATTAGGCAGATCCCCAAACTGTGATGCATTAGATAACCATTCCACCAAATTACAGGATCAGCACTGTTATGTCCTTGCTTTGTGTTCCTCAAAAGCTATGCTTGGGGACAAACTTGAGTGAGGAATTTCATTCTGTGCAGGAAATTTCAAAAAGCTGGAGCTTAGATTTAAAAGAACAGATTTTCTTACTGGTAGTGGTGTGTCATACACCTTGCTCCTTAATTTATCAAACTGGACAAGAATGTGATGACAAAGTTGCTCTGCTGCAGAACAGTGCTGTTCACTCCATTTTGAGCACTTACCAGCTTAAAGAAGTTACTCACCAAGTGCCTGTTACAACTACCTGACATGCACTCTACTCAAGGTGTAGAGCTTACTCTTAGAAGTGTAATTCAGCAATGTGAGTTATACTGGGAGTAATTTACGACTTTAGAGAACCTAGATACTCCATGCCACATGCCTTTTTTTTTTCCTCCTCTTGCAATTTGAAAGTTGAATAGTTCTTTGCAGCTATTAATTCTTTGCTATTACAGCTTTGGGAAACAAGTCTGTATAATTTTAGCCCCCAAGTTTCCAAACCTGCAATTATCACTGTCATAACAATTTTGAATTGATATGCACACAGCAGCAAAAAGACTGCTTCTAATGCATTAAAAATGCAAATTAAAGCCAATTATTATTATTATGACTAATTTATCTTTACAGCAGCACAAGTAGATAAAAGATGTTTTGTTGGTCAGCAGTATGCTGAGTATCCTTTTGCTCTGTAGGATTGATAAAATACTCTCGGTACTTCCACGTGAGTGACCACTGCACATTCTAACCTTAAAACAGCACTGGCAGCTGGAGAATTTATTTTGTTTATCTGAAAAAAAACATTAACAACAAATTAAGAAAACAAAGAAACAACAACTCCTCCTCAAATAGCCAATATAAACATTACCTTTTTCTTTTTCTTAAGAAGTCTTTTTTCTTTCTTCTTCTCTAGATATTTTTGCCAAGGAGTCAGGTTATCCTTTCCTTCCAACCTGTTTTTGACCATTTCTTCAGCACTTTCTTTGAGACCTAGAAAACAAGCCATAGTAAATTTAAAAAAATGTGATGAATCTGAATTTTTTTAATCAACTGCTTTCTCCAGTGTAAAAAAAAAAATCTAGCTTTTCTTTAACAAGTCTGTGGAAACAGCATAAATATTGCTTAAAACCCCATCTTTATAAAGATCGCTTTACAGGATGTGTTTTTCCAAATAAAACATTCCTTCAGTAAAAACTGCACAAGAGTCAGAAGAAGAGTTTGCTAATGTGGTATCTGATTCCCAACACTCCTGCTGTTCCTCAGAAAGGTTTCTTCTCCAGACATTCAACTGTGCAGTCTACAGATGCCAGAATGAGTAACACTGATGCCTTAAGAAGGCTGACCTGGAACTGAGACTGGACAGAGCTGGAGAATAAAGTAGGGATTTATTGAAAGGCCTTTAGGGTACACTTTGGGCGGGACAGGGCCTGACCAGGACTACACCCAAGGTGGACCCAAAATGGTCACAAAATGGGTGACCAGTCACTAGGTCTCACTCTTTTTGAAGTTTTGGTCCATTTGCATATTGGGTTTAATTGTCCAATTACAGCTTCAGATTATCAAGTCCCATCCTTCTTTTTCTCTCTCTTCAGTCACCACTGCTTATGCTTTTGGGCCTGAAAACTTGTAACAGTTGTCCTTGGTCTTCAGCAGGAAAAGGATTTGTTTTGTCTCCCTACTCTGTGAAGAGCTGACTAACAATATGAGGCTCAGAACTGTACCCCTAGAGAGCACAGAGGCTGAAAAACATGAAAGCTCAAACTTAAGGCATCAACACAATAAAACCAACAGACATACACAGCGCCCTTATGTTTAATGTACCACACTATCATTAGTTAAGATTCTGAATTAGTTTAGATTCTGAATTGCTGAAGCTTTGCCTCTGTGACAATACTCTGACAATACTGCAGGATCTCTGTAATTCTGGCCTAACAGGACCAGACAGTTAAGTTTAAATGTGTGAATTAGGTTTACATTGAATTCCATAATTTAGCACAGACATCCACTGTTTCTATGCCCAGCACTAGCACCTGCATAGACAAGTGTCTCCTAACCTTTAAGCTTTTTGTAAATAAAACAGAGTGAAGTTTTCTATAAATATGCATCATTGGAGTATTCAATGATGTAAGACACAAACTCACTGAATTATCCTGGGAATTTGTAGGAATCCTCTTTCTGCTTTGCCCTCCAAGCCTGATATTTGTTGTCTCTTCCCCCGTCCTACTTCTAGTGGTCTCCCTTCAGCTTTCTCTTCTGCCATGCCAGTTCAGTCCTGACCTGAGCACATCCTACTCTCCCTCCCACCCCTCATTCCAGTTTTGTGGCTTAGAAATCATAGTCAGACCTCTCCAGATGTCTCAGACTAGATCCCATTTTTTCTCCCAGATTTCTCAGTGGCCAAGTCCCCATTCCTCATCATTCCTTCCAGCTCCCCTCAGCATGGAGGAACTGAAAATCATGATGGAAGGAACGGGGCAGCTCTCATGGACAGTTCTAGCTGTCCCCAGAAGAGCAGGCAGAACACTCTTCTGAAAAACTTCAAACTCTAATCCCTGCTTTTCTGCTCGTTGACACTCCAAAAATAATTTCCAAGGCTGGGGAGCTGGTTACAACTTGTTCTGAAAGACCAAGTGTGGACAAGATCTAAAATCATATTAAACCATAGGATCGTAGGAGGGAAAGAGTGGAGCAAAAACAAGATAAAGGATCCTTCTACCACTCTGGAAAGGTGCCAGAATGAACAGTAAGTGGCAAACTCTTACAGCCACAAAAACTGGGTCCTTACCCCGCAAACAAATCAGAGCCACGATAAAGGAAGGGTTTTGCATAGATTCACTAAAAACATGCCATTAGGAAACTCTCATACAACAAGAACAAATATTTAGTTATCTTCAAAGTCCATGAAAGCAGAGTCATCAGCTTCCTTGAAATTGAACCACTATAACTTTGGATACTTTGTAGTACTTTTATTGCAAAAATTACTAGTCAGGTAACAACCTTGCAGATTCTCTTTGAAGATAGTAAATACGGAATTTAAAAGAATGTATGTCACATCTCCAGCAAAAGAGAGACCCAAAATCTGAAAGGAAGTTACATTACTCCTGATTTATTTGCCTGGAAAATGGAATCATTTGATCCATCTGGCACTGAAGAACTTGGAGGAAAATCCAACCCTTTCTTGTGGTATTTGGCAGACTCATGAAAGGCATTACAGTTTCTCCACAGATTAGAATGGCTTAGAAACTACTGTCCAGACCACTTCCCGAGAATAAGAGTGTATTTAAGTGGTCAAAAGGATTTTGATTGCAGAAGAGGAAAGGAATTGTCTGCTTTAGGTAAAATATTAGCTGGTCATAGAAAGGTCTAACTTATATACCCTTATTGATATAATTTTTTTTTTTTAATTAATGAATCACAATAGTTTTATTTAATCTTCACAAATGTGGGCAAGAAAAGAGAGGAAGAAGGTAATTTATATTAGCATGCAATGAAATCATGATACTAAAGGATTAAAAGTGGTGTAAATACTACAGCAAACCTAAACACGCTGGTGGGACAGCAAGGGATGGGTGCAGGCCAGAATTTTTACTTCTCCAAACACTCAGTTTTGAAAACTTAAGGAAGTTTAACAGCTTGTCACTGTTATTAGAGGCTAGGAAGATACATTTCTGTTCTCAGGAAACCTAAACAACCCAGTTCATCTTGCCTGTAATGCCTCATCAGAAAAATGAAACACCTGCTTGCAGGTAGCTGAAAGGAACAGCAAATAGAAACACTCTGATCACATTAGAATTTGTCACCCCCAAAGATAAAATATGTTAAAGTCAACCAAGCTTTCCTGAGCAGTAGAAGTGGCTGTGAGAAGCCACCAGAGGTTGCAGCTGTCAGGTGTGAGCCCCCACATAGCTCAGCAGAGCTGAGGCCACCCCAGGCAGGGACACACTCAGCAATGACCCAGATGGAGATAAATACTTCACACCAGCATTTCTGTGCCCTACATCCTCTCTAACTGTACAGCTGGGCTTCACTGTGCACTTTACAAACACCACAGCCTTCTATTCAACTGCTGAGCAAAACAAATTTGAAATTTTCCTCTAAGCCTAGCTAAATATTTACATCTTGTTCTTCCCAAAGGAAAAGTTTGTAAGTTCAAAAAACCCCCCCAAAAACCTGGCTGAGTATCATCAAGAAATGCAGTTGTGGTCTTCTCTCTTTTCACTTTCTAAAGGGACCTTTGGGAGCTGGATAAGGATTCATAGTAATTGTTGCTTCAATCAGATGTGATTAAGAAAACAGATGGATGCTTAAATATAACACTGATTTTGTGCCTAGAAGAAACGGACCAAAGGGAGTTGGAACTACATCTAATTTATTTTTGCTGGCACTGTGGTTTATTTAAAACTATTATGATTCAAGAATAACTGAATCATTGACAAAGTATGCTTTCTACAACCATGTGTAAATAACCCTGCCAAAACTCAAAATTTTGAATTAATTCAAGTATCTGCCTTTCAATTGAAAATCTTCCTAGAGTTGTTGTAATTCTTCCATGTATTAAACGTTTGGGGCAGGAAAAAGATTTTGCAATAAGTCAAGCACATTAAGGCAGAACTTGATAATAAAAATATTTCAACAGACATAAACTAGTTCTGAAAAAAATTAAGGAGTCTTCAGAGATTACAACAAAAACTATTTTGAATGCCCAGAATGCTCCAACTGAACATAAATGGTTTTGAAATTTAAAAGAGCCCATTTGTTCAAGGAAAAATAACATAACAACTAATGTTCCTCCCTCCCACAAGGAAGCAAAGCCTCAAGTGTGTATAAACTGCCAGAGCTATAAACTACTGTTCAGCATGTGCTGCCTATGCTCCACCATATAAAAATATATATATATAAAAGAGTATCACCTTCAGGTGTGCAGGACCTCTTCTCCAAATGCTGCCTGAAATCAGTAATGGTTGAATTTTTGACTCAAAAGCCAACTTAAGACACCCATTTTCACTTTTGTGACTTGTGATTTGGACAAAACCTTATTGCAGGGGTCAAAGCCACGAGTGGCACTCCTGACCTTGTGGAGGTGGACAGTCTCTAACAGAGCCAAGTGAACACTTCTATGATTTCCAGAACCTATGCTCCTCAATAAATCTCTCACTTTTTCAGGGTAAGAAATGAGGAGATGTTAACATATGCTGTAAAATCATAGTTGCAAATTTAACATCAAATACTGTAAACTATGCATGTAAAATTCATTGTGCACACATGCACATTGAACCTAAAATGATATGAACAAACCTGACCCTGTGCATGGTCATCCAGCTAAATTTAGACAAAATCAGTCAAATTTATCAAGATAGGGGGGTTTTCTTTGATTGTTTGGGTTTTTCTACCAGCCCTCCTTTAAAAGAGATAAGGAGTCCTAGGAGTCCTGCAAGAAGGTGCAGTAGGGAAGGGGTTGGACTAGGAGTAAGTATGGAACAAATCCAATTTTCTGATGTCAAGTTCCATTGCAAAGAAACAGAGAACCCATGCATCAGGGAACTGGATTCCATCTCTACTACAGTTACTCCATTGCTACTAAATGTTAATGCAATTTACTCATAACATGCAAGGTAGTCTTAAGGACAGCCTGTTAGAAAACTTTTTGCTCTTTCAGGGCAAGCAAGGCTTAAGACTTTCCTTTGATCTCCCTGAAAACAATTTTCCATCTCCTAAAATGAATGCTTTGCTCTAGATTCCTGACTGTGCTACCACATTTAGTTGCTCAAACTTTTTTTTAAATTTACAGGACTTCTTTCACACAATTTGCAAAATTCTTCAAAAAACATAATCCATAATAAACAAAACCAGCCTCCAAACGTGTTTTTCAAAACCAACACAAAAAATGGTTGCTTTAACACCACCTAAGTACAAACACACATAAATACAAAACACACTCCTAGCAGCAATTGATTGGTTTCCACCTTCACTCTGAAAGGTGGCAACAACAAATCTCTGTGGAAGTCTAATAAAGCTGCTTATGTATGAAAACTCCTCGGCCTTGAATTCTCAGCGATACAATGGATTAACTACTGAGGCAGTGACATTGTGAATGCAAGCACTGACACTCTGTGGACAGACGGGGAACAACGTGTGGCACTGAGCACTTGGCTGCATGATACTTGCTTTTGCGAAAAGGTTTTGACAGAATCCATGTCAGAAGTTATTGGAATTATAAGAGCGTGGTTGAAAGCGCGCAACTACTTTTAATGCCTGTGTATCCTTTTGAATACAGTTCTGATGAAGAAAAAGGAATTAAATTGTTCTCCTCAGTTTAGTCCGTTTCAGTGAACCGCTAGAGACCAGAATATTTCAAACCAAGCAGAACTTCTGTTCAGCAGAAGTTACCTGAGTGAACTCAGAATAACATTTGTATAAATCACATCATTAGATACGCATTCCTAGCTAGGATTAACCCATCAGCAGTGAAGGGCCTGGATTCTGGTGTGTGTCTGGTCTTGCAATATGCAGTAACAGAGCAGGGCTGGGTTCTGACACAGGCTGCAGTCCCACACCTGCTGCACCTTGCTGCTCCCGGAGGGGAAATCTCATACTTCCCTACTCTTTCAGTTGCACATTTAACCCTCTGAACATTTGCCTATCTGACAGGCTAACTCAGTGGAAAAGATCCAGGTATTTTCTTTTCCAGAGTAGTTCTGTTATTTTAGCAAACAAAATTAGGCTTGCAAAGAGTGCCAGGGCTGGTACAGGTAGTCAGAATGAGCTCTGGGCCAGGATCAAGGTGATGATCAGTGCAAACCTTTCCCTTCATGGATGTAGCGAGCTGTTAAACTGGCCCATTACACCTCAGGGGAAGCATTCAGTCTGAGTGGCTTTTTGTCACAAAGGAAAAAGAGAACTGGACACAGGTGTTTGGCTCTTTGGATGAGTTCTGCTGGAATGCTACATGGTGAAGTTACCTTTCACTGATTTCCAGATGTCAATCTGGATGTCACTGCTCCCCCAACCATTCCCGGTACCTTGCTTTCTCCCAGAGCAGTTGCACTGGAAAAATCAGACTTCTCCCTCTTTGCTCCCCCAAATCTTTGGCATTATGCAAGCAACGTTTCCAAACCACTCTCCTCTAATTATACACTAAGTTTCCAAATCATACTGGTTTTCATTTTTAAAAGTGTAAGTATGTTTTATGACTCTATAGCAAACACATGAATTCTACTTAAAAAAGGTCTATAAAGTGATAATTGAAAATGCAAGTACAAAAAATCCTGGCAAAAAATAATCTATAAAGAGGAACTTACAGCTGAGGAACTGAGTTCAGGCATGTTATTTCTTCTACTTCTCTCACTGTAAACAATCTGGATTTCAATTTATGGGTTGAAAAAAAAAAGGGTTTGTTTCTCCTACTATAAATTCAGCACCTTACACTATATCCCTGTCAGCAGACCAATACTGCATATCTGCCAAGGCAGGAAAAGAAAAAAATAAATGCACCCTACCTGGAACCCATTTAATCTCCATTCCTATATCCTTTTCTTCCTGTTTTTTCTCTTTTTCTTGGATACTTTGCAGAAGCTCTCTGTACTTGGCAATTTGCTCTTCATCATCTTTTTGGCTTTTCCTCGGTTTGTCATCTTCCATTTCATGAGCTTCATCACCATCTAGGAGGAGAGAGCAAAGTTGTCACAGAGAGCCTCAAGAAAGTGAGCAACTCAAGTTAGTCTTAAGGAAATAAACCTAAGACACACACATTATTTCCAGAAGATAATATAAAATATTTTCATCTATTATTACCCCACAGAGTAGCCAGTTTAAGAATTCCCCTGTTTAGATGAAATAAAAGTAGTGCCTGAAAAGACAAAAGATGATTTGTCCAGTAACGGAAATCACTGACTGGACACAGCATCCTTCACTGTATTTTAGAATTATTAGAGTCCCTTCCAGCAGAGTAGAACTCTAATCTCCAAAACCAGCCCTTCCAGCCCTTTGTGTAGATGGGCATTACATCTGCTAATTTCCAGTCAACTGGGAATTCCCTGATTATCCAGGACTGCTGAAAAATGCTGGGAAGTGGCTAAGTGAGTGTTTGATATCTGCCAGCTCTCTCAGGACCCTTGGGTGGATCCCATCTGGCCCCACAGACTTGTGTGTCTCTAAGTGGGGGTGGGGTAGCAGATCACTGACCATTTCTCTTTGGATGAAGGGGGCTCATTTCTGCTCCCTGTTCCTGTCTCCCAGCTCAGGTACCCAGAGAACTGACATTACTATTAAAGACTGAGGCAGAGGAGGCATTAAGTACTGCAGTCTTTCCCTCAGTCTCTGTCACAGTGCTCCCCTCTACATCCAGTAAAGGATGGAGATCCTCCTTAGCTCTCCTCTTATTGCAAATAATTTATAGAGACAATTTTTGTCTTTCATGGCAGTAACCAGGTTGTGTGGCCAGCTTGGCTGTGACCTTTCTAATTTTCTCCCTGCCCCTTCTTCCAAAGTCCATAAACTCTCCTTTCTTTCCTAAGTTGCAGCCAAAGCTCTCTGTTCAGCCAGGCTGGGCTCATTCCCTGCACGGCACATGGGGACAAGTCAGCTGCAGCTGCTTTTCCACTTTCCTCATTAGAAGTTGAGATCTAAGAGGGAAGCATCTGCTCATCCAGAAAGCAAAAAGCAACTCTGTTTTCAAGACAAGTAGAAAAAGAAGACATTTGGTTGTTCCTTCTTCCTAGTGTCCTGAGAAAGAAGAAGCTGTACTGGATGGGAACTGAAAAATCCTTAAGCTAAAAGAGGATCCCTAGAAGCTGGAGAGGCAAGAGGATAGCAGTTTGTATTTATTACTTGTTTTGCTGGGAGAAATTGAAGTGGCAATACATATTTAGATAGAACTTGTATTTCTTCTGTCAAAACTTAACGGTTTCGAAACAAATGTTCAACATCACCTTCAAAAGCACTGTAGGAGCTTCTAATTCTGTAAGCAAATAAAGCCCATTTGACAACAGCTGCAAGGAAGGAAAGTGAGCTGAGTATGTTCTCAAAGTTTGTTCAGAGTTCAAATAACCTTGTCAGTGACTTTCAAGTATCATGCTGTATTGCACAACATCAGGAACCACTTTCTGATGGATATTAAGGCAGCAATACTTTCTGCCAACAGCTTGTTCAAAGGCTTTTTGGACAAAACACACAAACCAAAAAGTTCTGGGGCATTAACAGCTGCACTGCAAGAGAAATACAATCAACCTGGGAAGGAGGAAAAGGCAAAAACACCTGATGAAATTTAGAGTGTAAAATACAAGTATACTCTTATTGTTTTCCAAAGAAAGTAGCAACAGAAGTGTTAAAAGATTTTAAAAGAAGAATGTTCAAATTGTGAGGCTGCTCAGAAACATGCCACTACAACAATTTGTTTTTAAAAGATGACATTAATACAAAATATAACCAAATGCAGAGGCTCAATATATTAAATAGGTGACTGGCAGCTGAGTTAGCTGAGACCACGTTCTTGTAATCACAGCGTTGTGAAGAGATCCTGTTCTTAGTTTAACAAGATTATTTTGCAATAGCTGAGTTAGTGATTCCTTTTTTTAAAAAACCTGCCTTAGAAACTAAAGACAGTGGAAAACTTGTAGCAGATATAACATCTGACAAGAGGTCTGATGCAAAGATAAATTTTTTTAAAGATGAGTGGAAAGACAGTGGAAAACTTGTAGCAGATATAACATCTGACAAGAGGTCTGATGCAAAGATAAATTTTTTTAAAGATGAGGGGGGAATTTTCTTTCTGTGATGTAATGGCAAAGCAGAAAACTCAGCTACTGGCTTGGATGTTGATGGCCATACCATAAGAATTGCCCTAAATGTCTCAATTCTATCCAGGGTAGTTATTCAAATTCAGATAGATGAAAAATGAAACCCAAAATAAGTACAATGCATGTAGACCCACAGAATTAAAACTAAAAAGCTTTACACTCCAGTGTTCAAGAATCCAGTCTGAGGTTAAGGCTTTTGCACTGCACTACAGCATGTTATGAAAAATTAAATGTGTTGATGTCAGTCTCAAGCCAGAAAAAAAAGTCAAAGAAAACACTGGGGTTTAACCCCATTTTCCCCACATTCTAAGCACTTCCTGAACAGGGAGTTGGGCAAATCCCATTAGTTCATCCCAATGGTAATAAAAAACTGGAAAAATTCAGAATACAAAAGGAAGTTTATTCAAAGCCTATCAGAGTTGATGCCTTTTTGCAAGATTTTTCAGGGAGAAAAGATACTGGAAGAAGAGACTGCAAACAGACAGATAACAGTAAATGTATGGTAAACATTGAATTATGGCATTTTTAAAATTTTTTTGCATTTTCCTTCAGGTCTGTGTAGTCCCAACCATTGAGGGGTGTGCACTGGGTGTAGTTTTTAAACCTCCCCTTGCAAACCAGGTGAGTTTTGTAGGTGCAGCCTTCCAGGCACCTTTAATTACAAAACAAACCCAACAGTTCTGCAAACATGCTTTGGAAAAGTATCCAGCATCTGCATCAGTTGTATCACATTTCTGATGCTTCACAGAAAGAAAATAATCAGGTTGTGTAGTATTTGTATTCCGAAATTCCCATGAAATTCCATCCAGGCTTGGCCAACTCATAAACTGCTAAACCCTCTTGCTGTTTCTTTACAGAGGCAATAATAAATAACTGCATGTTCTACTTCTGTTACCCTCCATTTCTTAGCCCTCTGAAATAGCTTTAGCAAATATAAACACATGTGGATGCTGTTCCTTTTTGAGAGAAAAAGGCTGTACCATTATCTAATGAAATGCTATATATGCATTTAAATTTATATATGTAGTCATTGGTTATTGCACCAAATAGATTTGTAAAAAGATTTAACAACTGGTCTGATTCTGTTTACCCTTAATTATTGAATATAAGGTTTGGCAGCATTATTTAAACAAAAACTCCTCCCTCCCAACCAGTACATTTCCCTTCTCTGCACTTGTGCACCTCTGGCATGGGGGCAGCAGCACAAAAGACAAGAAAGGCAACAAAAGACAAAAAGGCTTTGTGGAGTCTTATGTTGGAAGTGAAATAGCACAGGAGCCTGGGCTTCCTGCTCAGATTCCTACTGAGGAGAGCAGGGATCTACATGGAGCTCCCTCCAAGCCTGGGGGTGTTCAGTGTCTGGACAACTCTTAGGTGTAACTTTTAAGTTAAACTCCTTTGTGGAGTCACAACTTGCACCCAAGGATTCTCATGGGTCCCTTCCAGCTCAGGATATTCCATCTTGATTCCATCAAGACCACTTAATTTAAAAAAGTCCCATAAAAGTACTTTATCATATAGACTCTTTCAGTATTTGTGGGCTGTGCAAAACAGAACAGCAGAAAAGATGTTGCTCTTAAAAAGATTAAAAAGAAAACAGATTAAAAGCTTAGACATAAACGCCATAATGCTTAATTTGAAGCATATTTAAAATGCCATACACTAAGTCACTGGTCCTCGTTGCCAAAATAACAATTATGGGCTAGATTTGATGAATGCCACAAACACTTCCTAACTGGGATAAATGTACCCAAGGAATAGAAATTTCAGAAGCAATGCAAAGGAGAAATTTTGTGCTATGAACCACAACATTCCAGGTCACGGAAATCCTTGATCTTACAGAACTGTTGCTGAACAGTAATAATAACATTCATGATGCACGTATTTTAAGTTGAGAAACTCCATGAAAAAAAGTATGAGAACAAACCAACAAAAAGCTGTTTATAAATAAAACATTTTAGTAAGTTTGAAAAGTATGAATAGAAGTCCAGGACATTTTTTTTCCTCCTTATCAGATTCCTACATTTCCATTCAAGCAGCTGACATTGATTTTTCCCATTTGTTCACAGCACCACGTAATTCTCCTGGATGGAACCCTGACAGATGGAATCCTGTTTTCTATCACATAACTGGATGGATAAAATGTCAGGAACGCTTTAAAGACATGACAACATAATTCCTCTATTAGTAACTTACTTTTCAAAACATCATTTGAATCCAGACATTTCCAGGTTTAAAATTTATTCGTATGATAAGATTATTTAAGGTCTTTTTTTTTTTTTTTTTCCCCAGCCATGGAATTTTACTCTTTAAAAAAACTCCTGAAGTGCTGTTCACATGAATATTTGCTTTCATCACCAGCCTATCACAGCTGCTTCTCTTTAGCCTCACAGATAAGGTAGCCTTGTACATGACAGAAGATGGAAATGCTTTATCCTGCATCCCCTGCTGCCCTTTACAGGCTTCACTGAGAGAAACTAAAGCTGCCACAAGATTTCCCATCTCTATAAGCATAAGAATCTGTAATGTTTTTTTGCATGCTCCAAGCTCATCTCTGATTGAAGCAACCTGCTTTAATGCAGTATAAATCAATTTTAACATCTGTTTGAATAACCTAATTAAGGCTTAATGAAGTTTTATTTGCCTTGTAATCTAGGCTGTATATATTCCTAAGAGTAGGATGAATTTTAGAATGAAAACAAGCAATTTAAATCAGGAATTTAAACATTGCTGCACCATATGCAGAAGACTCTTGTACCTTACAAAGTTAGATGAAATTCTCTTTATATTCTTAAGAAGTATGTGAATCAAAAAGCATTTGAAAGATGTTCCTGTTCATTTAGTCATTATCCACCTTGCATTTCAAACTGGGATTTTCCTCTGAAAAGGTAACACTTCAAGTTCTGTGGGCCTATAATTTATCTCCGAAATGAAGAGATTAAAAGCAGATATTGCCAAACTTGACAAAGAGATGACGAGATACCCTGAAAAAAGGGGAAAAATGGAGTAGGGGGAGAAATAAAATGCAAGAAAATTATTTTCCACTCAGAGGTGTAAGCTCCTATTCAGAAAGCAGCTGCTGTAGTCCAGTGGAAGGTGTCCCTGCCAATGGCAGGGGGTTGGAGCTAGATGGTCTTTAAGGTCCCCAGTCTGAACCATTTAGTGATTCTGCTCAAGGGCACGATCATTATACAACAAATATAATATTGTCCTTGTAAAAGATGACATTCAAAGCTTTTTCTATAGATATGACATTTAAATACTTAAATAATTTGTATTCAAAACCCTGCAGCTAACGACTTTTGTGTACAACATTTATTACCACAGTACCTTGCTGCTGTTCCTCCTCTTCTTCACTTGATGAAGCCAAATAAGCTTGAAAATCCATGTCAAGAAGCTCCTCTTTGTTAAAAGTTCTGCTGAGTGATGTCACCCGTTCATGATCTGTCTCATCCCAGGTGATATCTACCTTAAAAATAAAAGTGCCACTTGTAGAAGCTGGAGCACTAAAACTGAACACTAACAACATCTTTTTAAGGGAAATTATTTTATGTTTCCCATTCAATCTAAACCTGTTAGCAATGCTCTCCATGATAACTCACTCTAATAACCCTTTAGTAACACGAATTTAATGATAACATTTTGGAATTTGTTCTACAGTCAGTTTCAGTGAGTTTGAGCTACAAGAACTGATGAAATCTCTTCATGCATGGGTTCAGTAAGAGCAGGTTCCACAACAGAAAAGCTCTGTAAGCCAAATTCCCTTTGTGGCAGCAGATTCTGGTGTTGAAGCAGCCACCAGCCCCTCTCTTTCCCTCTTCCAGCAGCCATGCACTGCTGGAATCACACAGGGATTGCAGTGGAGACAAGGAAAGTGTTTGCACAACTGCAGCCTCAGCCAGAACGTGGAACAGATCTGAAAAACCATCCAGCACAAAGTGCTTCTTTCTCAACTAATCACTTCTCCAATCTGCTTCACTTCATGGCCAGATGGAAACTTTGGCTGTCAGCAGGAGAGAGCAGGAATGAATTGCTACAAGCAACTGTTGAAGCCTGGCATTACCACCAGAAAAGCTCTTACTGATTTATACACTAACATCCACTTTGGGCAAATTAAAAGATTTAACTGCAAATAATAACAAAGTAATTTCATGTGCAGCTTGTCACAGAGATACAATGAGGTCAAAATTCAGGATTTAATTTGCAACAGAGAAGCCCAATCTCCTTTAAAATCCAAACCAGGGATGCAACTTGTGGGTCCTTGCCATGCTTAAATCTTTTAACGTGTTTGATGTCTTTATTTTGAAATGGCGGAGATAATCAGGAATCTTTTCCCCAGTACATATATCATTCATGAGCTGACAGCAGAACTAAACAAATAAGAAAAACATTGCAAAAACACTGTAAAGATACCTTTGATGTTCCCATAGCAGCAGATGTGAAGTACTTTGGCTTATAAGCAGCTATGTTCACTTCTGAGGCTGCATCTTTTGGCTTATCATCAAATGTAACATTATCTGGAATAAATCTTAAAGGCAAATAAAACATGTTACTCTTCAAGTACACTGGGAAATTGCATAGTATAAACAGTCTAAGCTTTCATGAGGGTGGTGCATGAAAGAATTGGCTAAAATAAAAAGGGGGTAAAGCCTGAAAAGGGAACAAAAGAAATGAACGAGAACTCCACACATGTAAGATTCATTGCCTGGCTTCTGCAGATCTGTTCCACAGGTTTTCATGGTATCACAACACCCTGTTCGGGAAATATTTCAATTTTCAGTCTGGTATCAACAGGGTCAGGGTGGGGTTTTTAGAGTGGTTTTCTTTGTTTTAAGAACCATCTTTTCAGAAAGTTTAATATTAAAGATTAAAAAGGAAAAAGTGAATAAAATAGGATTTGGAAATAGATGAATAAGAAATTCCAAACCTTTCAGGAAAACCTGGTACATCTCGAAAATTACAATTAATAAGGAAAAAAAAAAAGTTTAAAAGACCAAAAAAGTTAAAAAGACCATAACAATTGAAGAACTTAGTTTTTTAAAAAAAGGAAACAAAGACCTTGGTATACTGCATGCAAATTACGTGTGACTTTTTTACATATTTGCAAAAGTAATCTGATAAATAGCATTCAACATTCAAATTTAACAAAACAGAAGATTGGGAGAATCATTGCAGAGTTTCAAACAACTGTATTTGCTATAAAACATTATCACTGTTTAAAATGATGAAAAGTTACATGTTCCTTTAGCAAAGATGTCTTTTCCAAAATGGTTCAAAGTAAATTAACTGAGTTCCTCTAGAAAATGATTCAAAGCAAAAAACCCCTTAACTTTCACTGACTTTCAAGAGTGTCCCCGGCAGACAAACAGGGCTTTTGTTACAACTTATGATTTAGTAACTTTTCTGCTTAGAATGAAAGGGGTTTTTTTGCAACAAAAGGAAACACTAACAATAAACCAAACCATAATTTAAAATCCTTTCTTCCCCAGACATGACTTTTGAAATATCAGAGCATCCAGCAGCTCATTCACAAGGACTAACAGATCTATTGCAGCCTCATGACAACAGCAGCAATAATTTTGCCCTGTAGTAAGGAATCACAAAAAAGACACAGTTCTGGACCCTTGGGGAGTGAAAAAGAAAAAAAGTTTCATTTTCTGAATCCTATCACTTTACTTAATTATACCAAAAATTTGAAGATGTAATCAGAACTTTTTGTCTGAAAATAGACTCTCCATGCAGAGATCCTCTTGAACTTCCCATATCACAATAAAAATGGCCAAAAAGAAGCAAGAAGAACCAAAGGGAAACCTAATAACTCACTGGATGCCCAGTTTAGCTTTGTATCTCATTTTGGTTACAGAATAAAGTCAATATAGTTTACTCCAAATTATTATAAACTGCCTTTGATTCACGCCCCTTGGCCCAACATGCAAAAAATATCACCAGTGGAGTTACCTCAGGTCTATGAAAGAACAGCTACTTTCAAATTCCAGTCCATCACATTCCTCATAAATTTTATTGGCTGTTGCAGGAGAATCACATTCCACCACTGCATAGAAGTATTTCAGTCGCTTAAACTGGTATTCCCGCAGTTTTTCCCTGTAAATCCTGCAAAAATTGGAGATAAGACCAGGCAGGTGAGCTGGCTTTTACATCCCTTTATTCACAAAATCTTCTAATTCAATTCATCCAAAACATGTGCTCATCAACCATTCTCCTAATCTTGTAAGATCAGATGTTAAAAAACACTGAGTTCCACTAGTACTGAGTTTTCTTCAAGTAAAAAGCCTATGTGAGTTCTCTTCAAATAAAAAATTCTATTTCAGGCAGTTTTATTAAGTGTACAATCTGTACATGACTCCACTGAAAGGTCACGGGGATGAGGTCCAGTGAATCTGAAGGGCACAGGTATCATTGAGGTACCTCTGGGACACCTGGATTTCTGTGTGTTGGATTCCAGATGCTCTCGAGCCCACTGAGTGGCAAATCCAACACTTCAGGATGCAGCTGGATGCACACAGTGACCTCAGTATGTGCTCTACATCCACCTTACCATTTCCTGATGCACTAGAGAATGTCTTCAAAGGGATCTGCCTTCATTTTAGAAGTTTCTAGATTTTCTAAATACAGGCCAGTCCAGCAAGATGCATTATACAAATATGGCCCCAGTCAGGCTGCCAAACATCTGGAAATTCTGGGAAAATATCAAAGCAAAACCTTGAAAGAAAGTTTTAAAAAGGCAAAAAAGACATGCCTGAAGAAGCCAGGACAGTGAGGAGCTCAGCCTAGCAGGCCAGGGCTGTTGCTGGTGGCACTCAAGAAATCTCAGTCTGGGAATTCTTGGACTAAGGTCCCTGTTGACTCACAGATCAGAATGTTGACAGTGACCACTAAAGGGAGTTTACTGCACAAATGGCAATTTGTAGAGGAGAAATGCTGGTTTTTAAGCTACCAACATATTTGTTCCATTGATTATTCCAATGAGTTGCATCATAAAATGCTGAACTCACATCAAGAGGCAAATCTTTCCCAGTTTCATCATAATGCATTTATTAAATGCACTGATAATGAACCAGTGCCTGTAGTAAAACAACCTTTGAAAAAAACTAAAAAATTAAGGTCCACAGGACATTTCCACATACGAACTCCTGGAAACAGGAGTTTGATTGGGATTTCCACTAAGAATTAAACGTATTATAGCTCTCACTTGAAGACAAAATTAACATTAATACCCATCATCCTCTGTGGTATTCTCTGGAAGATCAAACAGTTCCACAGGTCCTTTTTGTTCCTCCTCTTTCAATCTCTCTTTTCCAAACTCTGAAGGATAAATCTACAAATACAAGAACACAAAACTAAATTTTTAACTGTAGTGTAATGTACACTAGCTAAGAAAAAAAAAAATCTCTCCAGGCTTTTACACTTTACAGTTTTTAAGATCAGTAAAGGGATCAATTCCATAAACTTTAATACCTTCCTAACTTTAATGTATGGAAAAGACAGCAAAATAACCAAACTGCCTGCTAGGAATTTTGAGGCAGATGAAGAACAACAGGAACCCTGACTTTGTTCACTGTACTGTGGCCCTCTTCAGAAAGAGGTGTCTGAATAAAATTTCTCAGAGAGCTGAGACAGACACAAATAACGGAAATATGTAACTTAATTGACCAGAATACAACCAATTTATTAGTAAGGTCTAAGGCTGGGTCTTAGGTCTAAGGTTGGGTTACCTGCCATACAGATCACTCAATATTAAACTGAATGTTAATCAAGGAAATGTAGTCTCCCCCTACTAGAGCTGAGAACTTCAGTAGTAGTCTCAGAAAACCAGCACTGAGAGCCAGCCTCATAAGCAGGGGAAGTCAATGGCTTTGCTCTCTTAACTCTGCCAGATACAGGCCTGTTGCAGCAAGTTACATGGCAACACAGTTTCTCTTTAAACATATGACTATTTCTTTTGGTTCTCCAGAGCACTGTCTTACTTCTTACTTTAGAGTCTTCTTTTTTTTTAACAGTAAAAGCCAGTACTCCTTTCAGAAACCAGGAATTTCTTACCTTAACAGAAAACACTGTTCCTCCTTTGGGTGTGAAAGAATTAAACAGAGCCAGCAAATCCTTAGCCTTCAACCTGTCCCAATCCATGTTACAAACTGCCAATCTACTTGTAATCTGAAAGAGAAGAACATAAGATTCATGGGTTTAATTGTTGACTGCTGTGGGGAATACAAAATTCTCTAGCAGAACTCAGTGGTAAAAATCAAAGTCAGCAATAAACTTTGCTGAAAAGCAGCACTGTCATCATGACTTTTTATCACTTGAACTAGCAAAGATGAGAAGCAGCAAATACTAGAGCACATAAAAAGGATAGAAATAGTGAAGCACCACAGAACAGACTGCACCAATCACAGATTTAGAACTGCAGCGACAACATAATCACTTAGGATTTTGTTATCATCAAACACTGATAATCTCAGGAGCAATCACTGTCACTATTGTGACAGCACTAGAGTACTGTGATTGCTTTCACACTGGTTGTGCTCCTTGTAAAGTCCTATTTCACTGTCACGATGCCTTAATTTCCTAAGGTGTGAGTTAAATAACTAAATTGTTGAAAAGTGAAAAAAATCAGTAATGAACAAAAAGCAGTTATTAGTTAAATTCTGGAATTTCTGAAAGGCTCAGTTTTGTCTGTCCTTTCACCTGTAGACAGCTTATTCACAGGTATAGGTAAGTGTGCTTAGGGAAAAAGATACCAGTGAAAACTGCAAGTCTCTCATTGCCACACAATTTCACCATCACTTCCATTCTGTCATGAAAAGCCTGAAAAACCTTTATGAAAAATAATTCCATGAACATACATGATGGTCTGTAATGAACCCATAACACTTCCGAGTTTGTCGTGCAGCAACCTTCCACATGCAAAGCATTGTTACCTCATCTCCACGAGGGGCATCTTTATCCAGCTCCCGCCAGGAGTGCTCGATCTCTGGCTCCTTTGGAAACAGCTCATTTAAATCCTCATCATCCTCTGAGCTGGTTTCAATGTTCCCTATGCCTCTGGCTAGATCAGGCCCACTGTCACTTTCTTCATCATCTTCTGAATCACTGTCATCTTCACCTGTTTCCTCATCATCTTCTGGCTCCTCTTCCTCACCTGTTTCCCCACCATCTTCTGATTCCCCCTCTTCCAATTCTGCATCCTCACTTGCTGAGGTTTCTTCCTCTGACTGGCTTCTGCCTTTTGTACTTTGCTCACAGCTGTCTGAGCACAGAAAGATAAACATTAGACACATTTTAATGTTAGAATTACACATGACCCTTTACACAAAAAGGAAAATTTCAGGGCTTTTTCATATCTATTTACAGGACTCCTGAAAGGTGCAACGATGCAGGAGCAAATAACGGAAAACATCAGCATTGCCTCTTTTGTTTGTCTGGCCTCATCTAATTTAATTACTCTTTAGGTCCAAAATTGTGTTATCAATCTCAACTGTAATTAAATATTCTGCTATTTTATTTACATTACAGAACCAACAGGTAGAAATCTATTTAATAATGGAGGCTATACACAGGCACAAGAAATATAAATAAGTTTTTCTTCAAGTTACCTTGTTCTTTCTAATCCCCTTGAAAATTAATGGCTCAATGCTGCCACATCTACTTCAGCCCACAAGCTGTGAAGTGCCTTCATGGTATCAGTTCATATATCTGCTGTTGAGTTTCATAAATATAGCAGTGTATATGCTGTCGTAAATTTTACCAACAATTAAAAGGACAGGGATGTTCACAATCTCACTGAAGAATCAGAACTGATTCTATATAGAGCTGACCAACTCCAGTCCTTCAGCAGTACTGACCTGAGTCAGCTATTTTATAACTAAACTTGCAAAATATCTTCTGTGGATAAAACGAAAGCACCAACATCCAAATGAACACAGCTGAATTCTCCTTGCGATTTGAACTACTAACCTGATTCTTTTAATTTTCCTCCTTGGGATTGGTCCCTCCTGGGAGCTTTGGCTGACTTAGCAGCACTTGCTTGTGAAGACTTCTCCTTGTTTTGAATTGAAATCGATCTTCCGCCTGCCACATCTCCTTGCTTGTTCTCCCCTTTGGGTGAAAGGCCCTTGTTTCCCCGAGAGCAGTCAACTTCCACCACAGCTTTCTGTGAGTCCTCTTTCAAGCTCACCTTAGATTTACTTTTCGGTCCTTGTTTTTTAAGGTCATTTAGGTCAGTCACAGCTTCACATGTTTGGTCCATCTCCTGTTGGGTTTTTTTGCTCTCCTCCTTTGGGAGGCCACCAGCAGGACCTGCTTCTCCTTTACCTTTACCTTTCTTCTTCTTTTTTTTCTTCCCTGCCAGTTCTTTACTCTCCCCCTCCGAAAGATCAGAGTCAGATTCCGACAAGGCATAAAACCTCCTGAGGTTCTCTGCAGAGGAGTAGTTAACAGGGCGGCCCCTTTTATCCACTGTGTACCTCAGCTTGAACTTCTTGTCGTGGAACATGGCTCGGAACCTCTTGTCAATCTTGACTTTGCGTTCCCTCTCGGGCATCTCCCAGAACCGGGGGTCCCTGGCGATGCGGCTGAAGCGCCCATCGCTCAGGATCTCCTCCTGGGATGACATTTTGGGTGCCACTGAAGACTTGGACATCTACAGTATGGGGGAAATAAAAAAACAAACCCAAACACTTCTGGTTGAAAAAAAACCGAAACAACAAAACTCGAGCAATTAACATAGATCTAGATACGTAACTGAACAAAAAAAAACGATGAGGAATAAACAAAGTTGGATTTCTAACCCGTCTCTAAAAAGTTCTTTCCAAAAGCACACGTGGCAATTTCACAGCATCACGCACCACCTGGTGCTGGAAGGGATCTCAAAGATCACCTGGCCCAACATTCCATGCCAAAAGCATTCCATATACAAGGCGGCCCAGCACAAATCTTGTAAGTGGGGATCCACCGCTTCCCTGGGGAGATTATTCATTTTCATTGAGGAAAGTTTTCCTCTTTGCATCTAAATGGAATCTGCCCAGGAATAACTTGTACCTATTACCCTCTGCCTTTTGCTTGTGGCTTCTTGTAAAAATAGAGTCTCCATCTTCTCCGCAGCCACCTTTTAAACAGTGGCACATGAGGATAAGGTCTTCCCTTGAGCCTTCTTTCCTCAAGGCAGAGCAAACCCAGCTCTCTCTGCCTTCCCAGGCCTTTGGCCATCCTTGTGACCCTTCTCTCGACCCTCTCCAGCCTGTCCACATCTTTTCATACAGCAGGAACCAAAACTGAACACAGAATTCCAGATGTGACAAGCACCACGGGGGGTAATCACTTCTTTATCTCTGCTGCTGACGCGTGGTTGATGGAACCCAGCACCCCGCTGGTTTTGATGCAGCAGCAGATTTGAACATGTCACAAATAATCCTGTGCCTGCCACAGCCTCAGCCACAAATCTTTGCTTTGTCAGCTGTGCTGGCAGCCCAGAAATGCCCTGTGCCCTGGGCTGTGCCCAAAGCTCCATGGACAGCAGGTGAGGAAGGGAATTCTGACCCTCTGCTCAGGGGAGAGGCCACCTAAAGTGCCGTATGCAGATCTGGGGTCCCAACACAGGAAAGACACGGAGCTGTTGGAGCAAGTCCAGAGATCAGCAAGATCTTTAGAGAGATAGAGTTCCTCTCCTATGAGAAAAGGCTGAGAGAGTTGAAATTGCTCAGCCTGGAGAAGAGAAGGTTTCAGGAAACCTAATGGTGGCCCTCCAGTATCTGAAGGGAGTCTACCAGAAAGATGGAGAAAGAATATTTACAAGGGTCTGGAGCAACAGGACAAAGGGGGATGGTTTCAACCTATTAGAAAGTAGGTTTAAATTAGATAGGGGGCAAAAATTCTTCACTGTGAGGGTGCTGAGGCACTGGTACAGGCTGCAGGGAGAAGCTGTAGCTGCCCCATCCCTGGAAATGCTCACGGGCAGGTTGGATGGAGCTCTGAGCAACCTGGCCCTGCCCATGGGAGAGAACTTCGAACGAGATTGTGTTTAAAATCCCCTTCAGCCCAAGCCCTTCTATGATTCTTCGGTACGGGATACACCCGGGCTGCAGACGCATCCCTCCGCGACTCCCCACCGCACCACGCACGGCACCTTCCACGAGATTAGCACCGCAGCTACAGCCCACCAGCAGCGCCAGGCGCGCCAAGACGGCTGCACCCCCCGCACCCGCTCCGTCCCCGACCCCAGCGACCGAGGCGGCCGCCGGGAGGAGCCCCGAGGACGCTCCGCTCGCACCGACCGTGCCCGGCGTCCGCCGCTCCCTCACAGCGCTGCACTCACGCCGCCGCCACACCACCACTTCCGGCGGGGCTACGGCGGCCGCGGCGGGACACGGCGGGACGCGGCTCCGCCTCCCGCGCGGCGCATGCGCAGAGGGGCGCGGAGGGCGAGCGGATGAGGGGTCTGGCGGGACCGCGATGGTGCCGCCGGCTCTGGGCGCTGCCCGCCAGGGCCGCCGCCGCCGCCGCTGCGCCCCCTCCTCCCGCCGGGGCCGCGCCGGGCTCCGGGGCGCTCAACCCCTTCGACCGCCGGCTGAAGCGGAAGCAGAAGAACTGGGCGGCGCTGCAGGCCGAGCCCGCCAAGTGCGATTACCTGCGGGAGGAGGTGCGGGGCCGGGGCCGCTGGCGGGGTCACCTCCAGCGCTGGGGCCGGGTCTGGGACCCGCGGCTCAGGGACGGTATTGAGGAGCTGGAGCGGGTCCGGAGAGAGGGAACGGGGCTGGGGAAGGGGCTGGAGCCCGAGGCCTCTGAGGGAGCTGGAGAAAAGAAGGGTCAGGGGTCGTCTTATCACCATAACGCCCTGGATGGAGGTTGTAGCCAGGTGGAGGTCGGTCTCTTCCTAAGCAGCCGCCGACAGGATAAGAGAACATCGTCTCAAGCTCTGCCAGGGGGAGTTCAGGTTGGGCGTTAGGAATGTCTTCACAGAAAAGAGTTATCATATATCGGAATGGGTTGCCCAGGGGGGTGGTGAAGTCACCGTCCTTGGAGGTGTCGAAGGAAAGGCTGGACGTGGCGCTCAGCGCCGTGGTTTAGTTAACAAGGCGCTGTTTGCTAATAGATTGTACTTGATGATCTCAGTGGTCTTTTTCAGCTTCAGTGATCTTGTTCTGACCGCCGGCTCTCTCCGCAGGTGGGCGGCAGGATCGCGGACCGGGTGTTTGACGTCGCCAGGTGAGCCCCGGGGTACTACAGAACTCACCTCGGTGGGCTGAGTTCATCAGACCCTTAGAGATTAGCAGGTGAAACGTCACGTAGTCTAAAATTGAAAATATCTTAAGACTATGTTCTGTGTTGTTAACTTTATCTTTCAGGACGTTTCCCCTCGCTTTGGATGTTGGCTCTGGAAGAGGTTACATAGCTCAGCACTTAACCAAGGTAACTGCCGTTCTCTTCATGCTTAGGAGTATTTAAATGCAGTTCATATGTGTCCCTGCCTTTCAAACAGGGCTCTGTTACAACTTAAAACAATGTGAGTCATGATGAAGTCTTCCCTCCCTTCTAGCCCTATACCTGTAGTTATAGTTCAAAGCTGTGTGTTGTGCAGGCTGTTCTTAGTTTATTGCCACTGAAAACTGGACAAATGGTAGTGCAAGGGAAGTTATCTGTTACAATACAGTTAACTTCTAGTTTCGGGTAGGAATATGTGTGAGTTTTAGGTGAGTCTATTTGCCACAGTTAGTTGTTAAAGAGAAGTGTTATTGTGGAGACTTCGAAGCTATTTGCAGTTTACCCTTCATGATCCAGGCTGTAAGTAAAGGTGCTTCCTTGGCTGTTAATCCATGGTTTGTTTAACTAAACTTATTTCTAAAATTACGGAATGTGTTTTCTGTTACCACTTCTGCCTCTTTCTGTTTTCTGTTACCACTTCTCCATTGGAGCAGGTGCCATGTTGGGTGGGGAAAAAGTGCTTTCTGCTTTAGATAAAGCTTTTAGCGAGGGTGGAAAAGATTCTTTCTGACTTCATATAAATAGGTGTAAGTGCCAAAAAATTACTTACGTCCATTTACAAAATAATTTACATACTTAACAGACTTTTAAAATGTTTTTTCAGGAAACAGTTGAGAAGCTTATTCAAGTTGATATGGCAGAGAATGCTTTAGTAAGTAGCTCTTTGAATGCTGAAGTGCTTCAGTTCTGTAATACAGGAAAGCAAAAGAAGGGGGTTGCTGATGAGCTGTTTTTGTTTCTAACCCAACTTTAGAAAAATGCTGTAGAGTCTGAAATCCCAACAGTAAGGGTCGTAGCTGATGAGGAATTCCTTCCTTTCAAAGAAGATACCTTTGATCTTGTTGTCAGCAGCCTGAGGTATGTATTAATCATTTATTTTGTTTTGTTTAAGTTGTTAATAATGTTCTTTTCAGAATAGCTTTAAGAAGATCAATGCAGCAAAGATTACTAGTCCATTAAAAAGCAATAAGAAATGTACTTGCATAATTAATATGAGCATGCATTAGGAAAAACTGTCCTGGTTATCCTTCCTGTTTTGTTTATTTTCCTACAAAACACTTGGGGAACTTGTCTCTTTCCTGCATTTTGACAAACTAGTCTCCAAGAGTTGCATTTTCTCAACCAAAAAAAAGAAAAAAAAAAGCACTGTGTGGCTAAAAACTTTGGTTCTTGTTTAGTATCAGTTTCAAGCAGGTGTTTCAGCGTGGTTGCACCTTGAGAAACCACTTTGTCTCTTTGGCTCCTGAAATTTACTTAGCTCATTAAATAGCTATTTGCATTCCGTAAATTTGATTCAATCTGTAAAATCTAAAAAAAATTAAAATGTAGACTTTAATCTGTAAAATCTGAAAAAATTTTTAAATGTACATTTCTGTTATTTCAGTTTACATTGGGTGAATGACCTTCCTAAAGCTTTCAGAGAGGTAAGAAACTGTTTTTTAATACTGTAAGTCATTACTTGCATCGAGAGCACTCTGTATTTCCAGGTCTTTAAATAAATAACTCAGGTTGCACACAAGTGTTGTTTGCAGTACTTTGGGCAGGTTGAGGAGCATTAGTTGATATTGCTACTGATTTGCTCCCTCAAATCAATTTGGACTAAATAACTGAAACAATGTGTTTGTACAATATTTTGGATTCTAAACATCTGAGATTGTGGTACCTAATGTTACTTGAGGCAGTGCTGTTGATTTTTATTGTTAGCTCTTACTACTTGTAGTACGATTACTACACTTCTCCAGAACTGCTTTATGGAGCTTGAGTTATTTTTATGTCTCAGCTGTTTATTTTGAAATTCAGCTTTGATCAAGGCTTTCTGATTTTGAAATGAAGCAAATACTTGCTGAGGACAGAATTTATTTTTTTTTCAGTAACAGTTTTGGTCATTTTGGATTAGTTCATCTCTTTCTTCCAGGTATAACCTTTAGTCAAATCCAAATTGTGGCACAAGAACAAGGAACATGTTAACATCAAATGACTGTTGATCAGTCATTGCAGTGCTGTTCTATCACCTGTTGGTGGGAATAGGATTCCCCTACTGTTACTGAAATAATAAAAATCAATTGAAATGCTTTCAGTACTTACAAAAGAAACTTTGAAAGAAATATACAATTTTCACTGGAATTTAAGTGTTCTATAGAGTGTCAAATACATTCTCCCACAGTAAATGTGACTGTCTCACAATGGGGAGGGAACTGGGCTTCTTGGCCAACTTTCCTGATTTCCTCTGTTGGTACCACTGTCTTTAACTGATGGAAACTGCCTTTACCTGCCTAATTTTCTTACCTGTCAATTAAAGGCTTTTTTCCTAGCACAGAAAATGTAGCTTGATTAATACTTCATTAAAAAACTACTGAAAATTTCTTTTTTTAAAAGCATTGGAAATGCTTGCTGTCTCGTTAGCCTGGTTATATAATCGGGCTCTTCTGGATGTCTGAGATCATTTAACCAGAGATCATTTCCAACTCTTAAGCAAGAAAGCATGAATTTATTTGCCATAGAACTTAGGAGAGCAGAGAGCAGCTTGTCAGCCTTGTTGTTTGAGTTTTGATGTTCCTGTTTTGGCAAGTTAATTGTAAGTAATCATAGACAGAATGAAAATGGCAATTATTCTGTTGTCTCAGAACTGCAGAGAGCACTACTGGAAACTGAAGTCTCCATTTCTCTTAAATCAAGCCATTAAAAAGTGTTTTTGCTACTCTCAGGAGGTAAAAGTAAATAGCATACTTATCTTAATTTACCCTCCTTTCAGAAGGAAATTAATTGGAAATATTTATAGGAATATTCTGCTGAAAATAGTTTTATCCTCAATTTCCAAGGTTTATTCCACGTTTCCTGACTGTAAGTAAGTGAAATTGACTGAAATCACACTTACAGTCAGGAAACATGGAACATTTCTGAGGATTTACTCTAAAAAAAATAGAGAACAGCCGGAGTGTTTGTTCACAGTGTGACCAGAGGCTGCGTCACAGCTCTCCCTGCAGAACAGTCAGCATTAAGTCTGTTACAGCCCTTACAGTGATTACTTTGGAGCTCATTAAGACCCAAAATCTCAGAACCACGTGTGTTTGTAGATCCACCAGGTGCTGAAGCCGGATGGAGTGTTCATCGGGGCCATGCTCGGCGGGGACACTCTGTACGAGCTGCGCTGCTCGCTGCAGCTGGCCGAGCTGGAGAGGGAGGGCGGCTTCTCCCCTCACGTGTCGCCCTTCACCGCCGTCGCTGACCTGGGACACCTGCTGGCCAGGGCTGGCTTCAACACCCTCACCGTGGTAATTATAAGTAAGAGAACCATCAGGCAGAGCAATCCAGAGCTGCTGGAATATAAAAATCACTGTTTGTTAATGTAGTAATAACATACTGCTTCCTTCTGAATGTGGTGCACCTCGCTAAATAATGTGGTGTATCTTGCTGCAGAAATAGCCCGGACTGCCACTGCTTTTGGCTTTGTGATGATTCATGGAACCAGCTGAAGTGGATCTTTGGCTCGTGGCCCAGTAGGATTTGGATGGTTTTCTTGGAGAAACGTCAGAGAATGTTAGAGCTGCGTGAAAAAGTTACAGCCACTTGCTCTTGCATCATCAGGAAGTGATGGCATTTAAATTAAAATTTGGTGGCATTTAAATTAAAATATGATGGCATTTAAATTAAAATTGGATTGCTTTTGGGCTGCTAAGCAAAACTTTTTTAGAAAGGTTGAAATAGTGCGTGCTTTCTGGAAAGACATGATTTGAGCAGAAGAGGCGGATGAATAGAACTGTTGAATGGTTTGGTTTGGAAGGGACCTTAAAAATCATCTGGTTCCAACCCTTCTGCCAGGGCAGGGAATAGTTTGGTAGTATAGCAAGGTTGAAATAATGATATTGGTTTAGTTTTATACGCTCTAAAACTGAACTTCTCCATTCTTCTAGGATACTGATGAAATCCAAGTGAACTATCCAGGGTTATTTGAGGTTATGGAAGACTTACAAGGCAAGTATATTCTTTGTGGAAACATAAATGTTTTCTATATCAGTGGAGCAGACACAGAAGAGTTTTACTGTGTGTTTCTTAACTCCAAATCATACATACAATCACATGGGTTGGAAAGAACCTTTAAAGGCTTTCTAGTCCAACTCCCTGCAGTGAGCAGGGACATCTTGAACTAGATCAGGTTGCTTAGTGTAGGAGAAGGGAATACAGGTGACCTGGCCCCTGATAAGTAACAGCTCTGTAAATTACCTAATACATCCTCACCTCTGATGAATCACAGTTGTATCCAATAAAGATAAGTGTGATAAAAGGGAATGGGTCACCTGAGGAGAGAGAATCCCTGCTGTGAGGTCAGTCTGGGTGTGCAGCTAGAGTCTGGTGTTGGAACCTGCAGTTGTAGTTTAGCTAGGTAAAATGCTAGCTTGCTTTCAGAGTCTGCAAACTAATCCCTGCAGTCAGAGTTGAGCAGGAAATAACCAGCAGTCAGAGGCTGCAAGGGAGACCTCCAGCAGGAGCTTGCTGCAGCCAGAGTCAGTGAATGGTTGGGGTCAGGATGGCTGAGCTGTAAAGGGGAATAAACCAGGACCCTTTTTGTGCTGTGATAAACAAGAATTCTGTGTCTCAGCTTATTTCTACCCTCTAACAAGAGGGCTGCTGCAACAGCTCAGAGCTCTGTCCAACCTGGTCTTGGATGTTTCCAGGTGTGGGTCATTCACCACCTCCCTGAGCAACCTGAGCCAGTGTTGCACCATCTTCATCACAAAACATTTCTTTCTTAAAATGCAAATAAATCTTCTTGCGACAGGGGAAGCATTAGTTTTTTTCCTGCTGTCTAGTGAGTCAGGAGATGATGCCTGTCAGGAGATTTGTGTTGGGAAGCACAAGTCAAAGATTTGCTACTTTATGGTCTGCTGTGAATGTTCTGCTTCCCTGGGGTTCTTGGTCTGCATGAGCCTGTTCAGTGTGAGGTGCAGAAAAGCCCTTAAGGGGAGATAGGACCCTATATATCCCACACACTGTCTTTTCCTGTGAGCCTTTCTAATCACCAGGGCAATCAGCAAACTGCTTTGGAATGAGTATCAATATATTCTCAGTTTGGAGTCTGCTGAGGAACAGCAAACAGTTGAGTAAGGATTTTGTTAATATTCTGATTACATTTGTTTTGGATTGTGAAGCAGTCATTGACATGCAGTCTGTTGTTACTGACAGCAACTCAGGGAATTTCTTATCTGGATCCACTGCTGTTTGGAGTAATTCCTTAATGGAAAAGCAACTTTTATTCTGAGCAGAAACATTCAGATGCAGTAAGTGATTAAAAAGATTAGAACTGTGGTTATTTTATTTTGTATTTTAAATCTCTTGGACTAGTAGTTTACATGATTATCAGTTAAAACAATATGGTCATGTGTCTGAATAAACTCCTTGTACTCACTCTTAAAAGTAGGTATACTTAAAAGCTTACATGTTTGAAGACTCAGACTGAAGAAGTAATAATTTGAAATGATCCCTAGCAATGTAAACTGTGAATTGCAAAGCATAGGAATTAAAAGTTTTGGATTCTTACACATAAGAAACTCACCTAATGCTTGGTGGTATGTTCTCTCTTACAGTGAAGTGCAGAGGGTTCTGTACTTACTCCGGTTTAGTAAGAATCTGTCCTTAGTGCATGGCACTTAACTCATGGCATGTGCTGTATCTTCTTTTTCTTAAAGCTAAAACGTATTTTTAGGTATGGGGGAGAGTAATTGCTCTTGGAATAGAAAACCTCTGCTGCACAGGGAGACAATGCTGGCAGCTGCTGCAATATACCAAGGTCAGTATTTGAGTGACAATGAGTTTATCTAAAATGACTTTAGGAACATTTTTTTCTGTGTCTTTTTCTGTGACCTTTGTGTAAAAAAACCCCAAACCCCTAAACAAACCCAAAAACCCCCAAACACTTCAGAACAAAATGCCATTACCATCAGCTATTTTTAACCTTAATTATAATGCCAGGATTTGAACTATATTGATGCAGCAGGAGGAGATATTTTTATTGTCCCAAATCTTTCAGCAGGAGTCATTATGATGAATATGTCAGAGTCAGTTGTGATGTTCTGAGAACTGAGTGTTTCCTGGAGCTGCTGGTCTGAACCTTTTGTCTCTCCCTCCCTGCCCTGACAGAAATGTACGGGAACAGCGACGGCTCTGTCCCTGCCACCTTTCAGATCTACTACATGATTGGCTGGAAATACCATGAGTCACAGGTAATGGGAAGCTGTTCTGTTCTCTTTCAAGCTACTATTTAAATAAGCATTGTTTTAAAAGCTTTCTACAAAACTTTTTCCTTTAAAATTACCCCTATATGTACTTTTTTCTTTTTTTTTTTCCTTAGGCAAAACCAGCCCAGCGAGGTTCTGCGACGGCTTCATTTGGAGATCTGGCAAAAATAGAAGGACTTCTTAAAAGAGGAAAAAAATAGTTGCTCATCAGGAGTAGTAATTGCCTTGAGACTTCTATAGAAGTTTTAATTGCAGACAGTCTTCACTTGTGCTTATTTAGTGATGACATCCTGAAATGGTAATAAAGTACATACCCTAGAGGTTTTTGTACTGTGCCACAGCATCATCTGTGTGAAATGCTGTTAATTTTTTGTTCCTACATAAATATTTGAGCAGTTTGCTTTCTCAAGTCTTGAAGAGAGCAGTTCAACTCTCTACTTTTTATTAAATTCACCATTTTCCAAAATAATGCCTCTTCCAGCATTTCAGTGTTACAGACTGCTCCAGGTATGGTTTACATGTCTTGAACATGTTTTCGAATTATTTCTCAAGGATAGTAGATCATAATAAATAATAGTGTATAACAAAAGTAAAGAATGGTAGTAGATATATTTATGAGACATCCTGAAAGAGAAACTAGCAGCAAATACAGATATATAAATTATGGGTTTTATGAGTTGGAAAGTATGGGTAAAAAGTTACTGTAACTATTGTTTGAGATTTGAATAATTAAGTGATATTTAATCTAAGTGTTGGTTGAAAATTACATTTACACGTTACTTTCCACTTTTCTATCTCAGAGGCTAGAGAGCAAGAAGAGTCTTTTCTCTTAAGAGTCTTTAAGAGCCTTAAATTTTCTCTTTAGCCGTGCCATGGAGCTGTGACTTTTCCTGTCTGTAACTGCATTACCAGAAACTGATATTAATTGCAACTATGACCCATTAATATGAGAGAAAAAATATCTGCCCAGAGATTTTGCTTGATTGTAGCACTCATAGAGATGGGGAGAAACAGGGTAAAGACTATACAACCAATTATACACAGTTCAAGAAGTTTTATTATAGTATCTGTGTGATTTATCAGTCCTGGTGGAACTAAAGCCTTTTCAAGTTTATTTCCTAGGCTATTTTAAGATTATCCACCAGGTGGAGTTTGACAGAACTTGTGTGTGGCACAAACCCAACCGGCCGGGTAGGCAGAAGCCTTCCCATCTGTAAGGTCCTGATTTGGGGGGGTTATGTTATTGAGCAGACTTTGATTTTGAATAAGAAATATGTAGAGAAGGTGCAGATCATGAGAAGGAGGGCAGAGATATCCTGTCCTGGTTTTGCTTACAAGCCTAACCCATAATTATTTGAGGAAAATGAGTTCATCTTTTGTTTTCCTAGAAAAGAATGCTGCTGGAAAAAGGGAGAGAGACTCTAAATGGTCTGATAACCTTTAAAGCCCTCTGAAGACTAAATCTAAAACAAGAGCTTGTTCCTGTGAAAGCTGCTTTTTTGTTTAATGCTACATCAGTGGACTCAATACAAGATACTGCATCTCTCTACAGGTCTTCTCTGGCTGAAATAAAATTCCCCTTGTTTCTGGAGGAATCTCTGGTTTCCCAGATGTAGGTTTCTGTGAAGTTATGTGTCAAATTAATGTAACTTTTTAAATCCTTGCTTCAGTAGGTTAATTTCCAGTCACTTGAGCTGCAGGTTGTGACTCAGACGTGTTAAGGGAATGAGGAGGTGGAGTGTGCTGGGTAAATGTTAATTGGAGAAGTGCTCCTACTGTGCTCCTTTGAAGTTCTCAAGTTCTGGAGAAAAGGAAGGGTTTTCAGTTCTTTGATTTCATATTTCATAGATGGCATACATAAATAGTTAAGTGTTTTGGTGGTGGGAAAACAGATCTTCTGAACAGGGAGAAAGGATGAGTAGCTTTGCTCCTAACCCTTGGGGGAGATAAAAAAGGTGTAGATATTCCATTAATTTGGAAAAGGGCTGGGGAGTAATAGGAGTAAGGAGTAGTAAAGATGGCATTGGAGCAGCGTGGGTTGGAATGAGGGAACAGGTAACAGGCAAGGTGTTAATTTCCCTGGCTGTGTTTGAATAACTGCCTTTTCTGGTGGGTTTTAACTGCAATTATGGGATTTTTCTGTAGTACTTCTTGGAATTCTAGGTTACTCCTGGTTTCTACCAGTTGCTTGAGTAAGTAACACTTTGAAAATACTTAGTTTACTACAAAGAGATGTTTTTGTCACAAGGCTCTGTTTCATTTGAACTCTTTTTTCAGGTGTAAGTCTTTATGGCTTTCTAAAATTGTAATGAAGAAGAGCATGGTTGCCAGTTGCTAGCCTAGTACTTCATGTATGCTGAGAGTCAGCTTTTGCAGAGTGAGTAACTTCTAAAAAGGAGTTGCAAAGGTGACATTATTAGTTAATTTAAAAAGCTTTATGCATAATACAGAATATTTTTCTCCTGAATACAGAATGAGGAAAGAATTCAAGCAGTTAATTATTTTAATTAATCAAAAGCTAGGAACCCATAAATAAAATAAAAATAAGTTTAGAAAAGAAGCATGGTTGCACTTAATGAACATGAGTGTTTTTATTACAGAGTTTGAGTCACAGATCAGTGAGTATGCTTGGTGTGGGTCTTTGGTTACAAGATCTGTCAATGTATAGTTTTAATCAACTCTGTTTAGAATAAAGGAGTGAGATCCTGCACTTTCAAGACTAAGAATTTGTGAAGTTGAAACATGAGAGAGGATTCTTCATTACCTCTAATTTATAAAAATGTCATCAGCAGAAGTATAAAAGTGAACCATACAAAATTAAATTTAAATGTATTTCTTTACACTGTTTAAAAAAGAAAAATATGAGTAGCACTCTTTTTATGTTTTCTGGAAAAACTAGGAGCTGACACTGAGCTTTCAGTTGCAGGGGGAGAAACACACCAAGCTTTCATATGGTGTTTAATTGGAATTTCCTGAAGCAAAAACCTGATCTCAGGGATTAAATTCATTAGAGCATCTTGTTTAAGAAGCCACACTTTAGAAGGCTAGCATGTATGTTAAACCTCTTAAGTTTTCTTTTGGCTAACCCAAAGACTTAATATGCACTTTTCAAAGATGTGATCCGTTTTTGCCCAGGTTTTGTAGCCACTACTTTGGAGGAGTGCAATTATTGTAGAGCTTTGATTGGAATGTGAGTACTGAAGCAGCTGTGACCTATGTAGATAGTGGTTTGATTTCCTGAATATTTTGGGTGCCTTCAGGTGAAAGAAAAGGAAGAAGAGAATAAAAAAGAAAAACCTGAGATAGGTAAGTTTAGCTGAAGGCTACATATCAGAGCAAAGCAGAATATACTGAAGGAATGCATTTGCTGCTTGTAAGGGAACACCAGCTCAATCCTTAGTTAAATGAAATCAGAATTGAAGTAATTTGTTGATTTATTGATAGCTTGTAATTAACTGTTAGCCCATTAACTAGAGATGCAGGATTAATAGCAGCAATATAACAGATAAATGACTACTATACCCTTACAAAACCTTAGTAAACACACTCCTATAACAACCCCCACAGCTCCCACACTTACATCCTCAAATTTGCAGGTAAATGCTCCCCCCTGTCCCTTTACCAGGAGGTTTCAGTGGTGTGAGCCCACCCTTGTCAGAAAATGTTACCCCGTGTGCATCCATCGTCTGAGGAGATGCAGGTGCTGTGGCTGTGTCCTCTCCTGGGCTGTTCCTGTCACCCCAAAGGTGACACCCCAGAAGTGACCCATGCTTCTTGTCCCCTGTGTTCTCAACCCACTGCCAGGGGAGGGTGTTCCCTCAGGCTCCACAGAACTTCAGGTGCCAGGGGCTCCTTGGTATCTGACAGGTTTTTACTGCTTTTTTTTCTCCCTGTTAGAAATGTTAGGGCTTTTTATATTTGATTTTTAAGCTGATTTTTCTTTCTCACCTGAGGTCTCTCTGTAAGTGCCTGATTACTATTTCATGTGACTGGTGGTCATCTTCATTTTCAGACAATCTCAGCAGATTTTGGTCAAACACCCTCAAAGTACTGGATGTTTGTTTTATTTCTGTCATAGAAGCTGATGTCCAGGATTTTTTGCCACATTGTACTCCATGGTGGTTTCCCCCATTATTTGGAGCTGTGTCTTGGGATCCGAGATATGTTGATAAAGGAAGAGACAAATCCCACAGAAAAAAAATCCTGTTTGGAGCCTTGTTTTGAAGCAGTGAATGATGAATACTGCGGAATTCTATTTGGCCTCAAACTGTTCATAGGCCAGAATATATAAAAATTTCCAACTTTTCTAATAATTTTAAAATAAGGAGGTTTTTTATTATTTAAATGCAATCTGTATAGTATATATCAGATATAATTTCTGCTTTCATAGATGACAAAGCTACAGGGACAGAAATACATTGGATACATTTCAGCAGCCTTCCAGCACTAAAAGGGCTGCTGAGGGACTTTTTAAGGGTGTGTGGCTTTAAAGTAACAGGGGTTGGGTTTAGATTAAATAACAAGAAGAAATTATTCCCTGAGGGGGTGGTGAGGCCCTTGAACAGGTTGCCCAGGGGAGCTGCGGGTGCCCCATCCCTGGAGAAATGTTCAAGGTCAAGTTGGATGGGGCTTGCAGTAACCTGGTCCAGCAGAAAGTCTCCCTGCCAGTAATGGGGTTGGAACAAGGTAAGCTTTTAACATTTCTCTTAACCCAAGCCATTCTATGATCCTTTATATAAATTTTGGCCAAATTATAATGTAAAAGAAGTTATTTACTCGGTGCCTGCATTGGTTTAAATGGTTGGAATCTCTCATCTTGATTTTTTTACATCTCAAGCAGCCTAATATTAAAATATCACCTATTCTGTGGAAACGCTAGCCAAAATGAACAATTTACTCAGGGAAACTATGGGGTAACAGTTCTAAGAAGTCGTAGCATAAAGTTTTCATTGATAGTGGAATTGTACTCCCTGAGGTTTTTTTTCTCCGTAGACTGAGCCACAGATGGTTGTGTGTGATGCCCATTTTTTTAGCCATTGTCTTCACAAAGTGTATATTGCTGTAGCGTTCAGGTGCCAGAGGCATCAGTTCTTACCAAAAACTACTTAAGGAATGTTTTGAAGTCTCCCATTTTTCTACCATGTATTGTAATTTTTAGTTTTGTGAAGATCTATTACTTGATTCCTGTTCTAGAACTGTTTGCTATAATTTGATGCAGAACTTGTATTTGTTACAGAACTCTTGATGTTATATCAGTTGCTTTCACTTCTGTAATTAGAAATGTAATTCCCATCAAGTACTACTTTGGATTTGGTGATTATATTCCCAGTCCATTTCTTTTCTGACTCAAAAGTTGGATGCCCAATCTTTGAGTAATACTGCAGTTCTGAGGCAGCAGCTGTAGTGAGCTTTACTTGGTAAACTAATGCTGAACTTCATAGGTAGCTCAGTTCAGATTTGCAGAGCATCTTGTCCAGGCCTGACTTCTTGTCTGTGATTGTTTTTTTATTTTTATTTTTTTTTTTACGTATAATTGTTTCTGAAATTCTAAAGGAATAGCTGAGCTGGAGCTACTGCCAAGAGGTTTTGTTAATCACATCTCAAACAAAGCATTCCTCAGATGATTTTGCCTCCAGGATTGAGCTTGGAAGGCATTCTCAGGAGGAGCTGCGGTGCTGTCACAGCGCTGTTGAGTCAACAGATGTAGAGCACTTGTTTGATGCATGGGTGACTGATCTTCGATTACCACCTTTCACAAAACAAATGAAAACAGCTGTTCTTTTATTTATATGTGAGCTTTCCGAGGAGATGTGTACAATTCTTTTGTTTTGTTCTTTTGTTTATTTTGTTGTGTATGTCGTTTTTCCCTCCTCACTCACTGAATCTTCATTGTGTGGAAAGTGAAACTCGGAGCACTGAATGGACTGGGTGGTTGTGTCTCTATTCAGGATGTTTTTACAGCCTGGTGGCTGGTGGTTTTTTGTACCTAAAAGTTTATTATCCCTTCGAAGATAGCTAAGCACAGAGTTTTAAATGGAATTCTGTCCCAAACATATAGCATTAAGATAATAGCATGATTATTTATTAGCCTGTGTTTGGAGCAGACTTAGTTGTTCTGCTTTGGGAAAGAATTCAGGTTTATGAATGCAAAGGCTCCTGGAGTCCAGGGAAGTGCTTCCCTGCAGAGAGTTAGTAAATCTTCACAAATGTAAAATTATTTAGTCTCTGCATGCCTTTCTGGCATTTTCTGCTGGATGGCTTGGCTTTGTTATACTGGCCCTCCTAGATCACTGAACAGTCACATAGAGACTGCATAATTTTAGAGGTCTTGGGAATTGAAATCAGAGCCCCTTGGCTGTAAAAAGGATCTGAGAGTTAGATCACAGAGTGGCTTGGGTTGGAAGGGACCTTCAAGCTCATCTAGTTCTAACCCCCCAGCACCTTTCACCAGAGCACTGCCCTGAGTGCTGCAGCAACACAAATGCTTCTGTGCACCTACTTGTTCAGTCTCTGCTTTGGAGTATTGCTGAATAACTCCATTTAACTGTACTGTAAATATTATTTGTTTTCGAGCAGTTAACCATCTTGCAAACACATCAACATGACTTAGGAAGTGTAACACTTGATGAATTTACAAATGAATCTTGGCAAAAGGCAAATGCATTTTAACACTGCGGTTTGTATGCCTGCTCCCTGCATATTTATTTTCAACTTCCAGTTGATTAGCTGCTTTGTCTTGTGTGTAGAAATGGCCTGTTTAATGCAGTGGGAAGTCGAGGAGAAGCCAGCATTTGTTAATGGATGCTTTGAACAGGCACAGTCAGACATTTTAAATTATTCTAACTAAGCAGGAATTCTAATTTATTTCTAAAGATAGAAGTACAACAACCCAATTACCTAGTTTTCTCACAGAGTGTAATGAGTATAATTAACATAAAATTGGTCTGTAAATTTAATGGGCAATTTCTTGTGTGGACATTGAAAACACTAGTAAAAATGTGGCAAGCTATATTAGAGTCCATACAGTAACTTGTTCCCATTGGACGCTTCCTTGACAGAAGGCATTACTGTAAAACACCAATCAATTCTGTTCTGCACAAGGAGTTTTTAAGGCATTGGTTCCAACAGACATGCCAGTAGGTTTGAAAGTCCCTTCAGTCAGGGAATTTTTTTGGCTTGGGTTGGCAGTAGGGTTTTTTTACCTTTTAAAGATGGTATTCTGGCTGTAAGTTCAAACTTGTAGTAAATGTGAGGATGTGGCCAGTTCTGTGTGCAGCCTCATAAGAATAGCTGGATCAGTTGTTCTAAATGAAGAATATACACAGAGCTGACAATAAAGATAATAAAATACTATTTATTACTCTTGAAAGTGGAAAGGGTGCTGGAGTCCCACAGCTGATGCAGAGTTCTCAAGTCATGATTCAGGCTGGTGCCAGCACTTGTGCAGTTGGTTGGATGTAACCAGCTGTGGGGCATTTCAGAAGTTCTAGATGATGGAATTTCAAGGATAGTTTTCCCTCCCTTCTAACAGCTCATTTGTTTATGATGGGGAATTCTCTATGTAAATGTATTTTCATCTAGTACAGTAAACTCAGACACAGCAAAGTTGTGGTGACCTGCTGAGACTAAAGTGACAATTAATGCTGTGGGAGAGAACATATTCTTAGAAGAACATGAAGTTTCTTCTGCTTTTTCTGTTCCCTAGAGGGTGAATAAACAAACAAAATCCAACCCTGAGTCTTGAAGATTAGGACCAAGTTCTTCAGAGTATGTTTTCATGATGGAATTTTGATTTTAAAATGCAAGCTATTGCAAGCTGACACTACTGGAAAGAGAGATAAATGTAGAAGACTGTTCTCCAAAACAAACTTACCAATCATGAAAATGCTTTAATTCCTTCAGGAGTACATCCATTTTAAAGGTACTCTTATTGCATTTTTCTGTTAAGTACAATGAATAAAATTAGAGCTGCAACTGTGAAAATAACAAGTTCTTTCTTGTACATTAGAACAGCAACTCTCTTAGGGGTTTATGCCCTACCACACTTTTCCCTGTCTGATAATTTCATAGAGTGCACTTGCCTGCCTTCCTCCTTTGCCTTATCACTGAGCAAATGAAATAATTTGCTGGTCCTGGGCTGGAGAGCTGATGGGCCACTGTGTGTACTTTGTGACTAGCAGCCTGCCAAAAAAAACCAGGCAGTGTTCAATTTACTTGGTTGTAGGGCCGTGTATCTTTACATTTGTAGGATTTAACTCTGGGCAATGTAAATTATTTTATTAAAATACGTTAACATGTAGTTAGCAATTCTGTTCTGGGTTAAACCCAAAGAATGTTAATCCTATGGGATTTCTAACTTTGGTTTATTCAAGAAAGAGTATTTTAAAGTAGGGGGGGTTTTTGGTTTTTTTGAGGGTTTTTTAAAGTTCCTGAACTCAATGTGAACCCCACAGTGAGGGGAGAAAAGCAGGGAGCAGTCCATTGCTGGCCTCCCTCAAACTGAGCTGCACTCTGCTAAAATAGAACTTATGGAGGAGAAGTGTTCTTCGGTCTTTTTTCTCACAGAGAGTCACAGAAAAGATAGGTCAAAGTTTTAAATAAATCTCTTGGGAGAGTGTATTCATATCTTACCTGGTAAATCAGTGCATCTCTCTTCACTAGTAGCTGAAGATTGAAGATGTCATTCTATAATAAGGGTGTTCTGGCAGTAGAACTTTCAAGAAGTAAAACATTTTCTTGGGCTACGCAGGAATTTGGGTGTGTTTGACATGGAATTTGAGAACCACCTCACTTAATCCTGATTATAGGAATAAAATTATTCACAGGCAGTGCAGGAAGGGGCTGATGTTTGTGGCTGTGCTCACAGGGGTAGCTGCTCCCAAGACTCAGCAATGTTTCAGGGCTGCTCTCACCTCTGCAGGCAAAAAAAAAAAAAAAAAAAAAAAAAAAAAAATTAAAAAAAAAAAAAAATTTTAAAGCTCCCGTCTCTGGAAGTATGGTCAAGCTGGATGGGACTGTGAGCAACCTGATCTGGTTGAAGGTGTCCCTGCTCTTTGCAGAGAGGTTGGACTAGATGGCCTTTAAAGGGCCTTTAAACCCAAACTATGATTCTGCCGTCATAACTAAAGTGGAAATCATAATGTATTTCTCCCCTAAAATGCTTTGTGATCAACAAAATAGAACCAGATGTAAGCACAAAGCAAGCCCCCGTTTTTCAAGAAGTTTCAGAAGTTAAAAATGGACACATGGGTAAGTTTGGAAGTTGGTTGCAAGGTCAGGTAGGTAGAGCAGCATTGTTGCTTGTAAAAATAATTGTGTTGATTTTTCTTTTCTGTGAATTTTTTTTTCAGCACAGGCTTCAGGCTTTTACTATCTATTAGAAGCAGAGCACTTATGCTCTGAAATGAATAATTGGCTGTTGAAGTAGGTCTGTGCTGTGTCTGGACTGTCTTCCACTTGCCTTCTTATGTAACAGAGATGGAAACTAAAATGGGGAAAAGTTACTAAATGCTGTACAGGGGTTTAACTTTTAAGTGAAAATGGGATTGTGATGTTAGGAAGATGCTGCTTGGAAAAGACGCCTTTCCTTCTAGTGTTCTGCTAGTAATCATGTTTTCAGCAGTGTTCTTGCTGAACTGAATTTCTGAGCATATTTCATTTCTAAAAAAATAGTAATTTAAATTCTAATATGGTGCCACTAACTGGCTATTTTTGCAAAATGGTACCTTGAGAAGCAAATCACTTAACAGTATAAGGACATTAAATTCAGCATTCTGTGGATCATACAGGGTTTCTATTTTAGTTAAACATGCACATTTAATTTTTTTATAATGTACTTTGCATAAATGCTGAAGGTGATTACTTTTTTTAACTATAGTTGCAGTTATTGTTCACTTATATTAAGCTATTCTGCAACTTGTCCAGTGCTGTGGAATACAGCTAATTGTATGTTTTTGTTAATTATTAACTTTTTAATTAAAAGGCATAATTATTTATAAAACAAATTATAAAAAGCCCCATTCTGGTAAGTTTACTCAGCAACACAATATAAACTAACCACAGGAGAATGAAATCTATGACGGAAGGGAAATGTAATTTGGAAAGGGACAGCTCTAACAGAGGAATGAATGTGTGTGATGGCCACGAAGACCTGTCTCTTTCACTGAGAACTGCAAGAGTGAAGACAAGGGAAGGAAACTAAGGAGAGAAAGATCACTCATAACCTAAACGTTGAAATTCACACTCAAAACTAATGAGAGACAGGTTATTGCCAGCTCAAGATTTTAAAAAGTAAAGTATCATTTTTCATTAACCTTTAATAATTTAAATTTCATGTGTGTTTTTCCATTTCACTTTTTCATGCCCTGCCTTCCCCTTTATCTACTGCAGACAACTCTCTGCTAGTTTTTCATTTCCAAGTTGTGTTACTTAGAGGTACTCAATTATATGTCACAATGGTGTCTTTCTTCCATTTACTGAATGACAGAGTGCCTATCATTTCTGCATTGATTCGTATATTAGGTTGCCATAAATGCTTAGGCTTAAGACCTTGACATTAATTCCTTCTCCACAGCCATTTATGTCAGGAAGACTCAATTGTTTGAGCACTTATGGAAAGTAAATGCAAGAAGTACCCATATATCATTAAATAAATTCACTGAAAAATGTAAGGAGAAAGGTGCAAAGTGAAGGTGTGTGGCTACAGATCTGGAGTTTGGTTAGACATGGAGATGAGCCTTGTAGCCTGCTTGAGCTCAGATATTTTTATTGTTCATGCAGAAATTAATTGCATGTTCAATCTGCCAGCAGGTCACAGAGACCTGGAACAGATTGCCAACTTTCTGCAGTTGGTGTTTTCCTTTGCTTTGCTCGCTTGTCACTGGTTTTTAAAACTGGTGATTATTATCATGTGCTTTTCTGGAAAGAAACAAAGGGTATAGCTACAAACACATAAATAATGTTATTGTTCTAAGCAGTCCTAGATAGTTGTAGGGATGGAAGTTTAGGCTCCTGATGAAGGAGCCTCTGCAAAGGAAAGGCAGAAGACACAAAGAATTGAAGAATGAATCTTAATTGTGCTTTCTGTTTGCTCCTTGTTTCTCAGGCCAAGAAGTGCCAAGGTTGTTAAGTGGCTTGAAAATTTGAGACTTTTTTTTTCCCCAAGTGGATTAAAAGCAGTACAGAGCAGCACATTTGTTACAGTTCTGTGTTTAACTGGAATGTAGAGGGACTTCTGAGGGCAAACCCCTTGTTTTGGGACCTGACTCAGAAAAGCATTTTTGCTTCCTCTTCTTGTTACCAAAATTAGAAAGCATTATTAAGCAATGATGTTTGCAGCTCTACCAGAGAGCTGTATTGCTTCCATGTGCTTGCACAGAGTATTGACACAGAACACTATGAAAAGGACTTGGAAACACGGGACATCTGGAGGGGAGAGCTCAGAGGGCACCACAGGCAAAGCTAAAGCCTAAGATATCAGTTCCCATAAGAGGAAGAGACTTTTGAATCTGAAAATGAAAAGCCTGAGTGTGAAAGGTAAAGGAATGATAAAAGCAGCTGTCAGGGTAGGGGTGGTCAGCAACTGGATTCCCAATACACTGAAGAACTTGGGGGGACAAGCAGGAAAAGGGGCACTGTCAAAAGTATCTACTGTGATTTCAGGATCAGAGAGAGAGAGGAAAACAGGTTTATAGAACAACATGAAAGGCAGGCAGAAAGGATTTAGCAACAGCTTTGCTAAAGGAGAAATAGGTTGAGTGTTCAAATGACGGAGGAGAAGGACAAGTTTGAATGAGGGGAAAGGGATCTGACAAACTTGAAACTTTCTTTTTGTTACTTAGCTGGAGGTGACAAGGCACACCTTCGATTCTGGTGCTAAAAATGGATGCTTGGAGTACAGCCAGAAGGTATTTAGATCACTCAAAGGCAGAAATTACTTTTGGAAATACTGAGAATAGGTGATGTCATTTAAGTGAAAGAGAGAAAATGCACCAAAAGAAGCTGCAGGAAAATCTGTCTTTTTATCAGCCGATTCAATCAGGTTAAGTTTTAGGAGGAGAAGTAATTATTGCTTCTCCTTTCTTCTTTAATACTCTATAGGTTGATATGTACAGTCACTGAAAATATTTAAAAAGTTATTATGAAGGTAAGATTTGGACTTTGTCATTTTGGTCACTCAGATATGTCAAATTTCAGTGAAGGAAAGGAAAAAGTATATCATAGACCGAGAAGGATTAGGAGTCGTAGAGCAACATGAATTACTTTCCTATACAGAACACTGAAAAAGTTTTGGAGAGTGGTTGACTGGAGCAGGTTCAGTGATGAAGGTGAGAGGCTAAAAATGAGAGGAGTCAGGGTGGGGAGTGATGTAGAGTGACTCCTACTCTGTGTGAAATTCACGG
Source organism: Chamaea fasciata (assembly GCF_029207755.1). Lineage (NCBI taxonomy): Eukaryota > Metazoa > Chordata > Aves > Passeriformes > Sylviidae > Chamaea > Chamaea fasciata. Next base: position 5,493,083 of record NW_027094088.1, on the reverse strand, counting down.
TCAGCTCAGTATTTCTTGGCACTGTGAACAAGGTTGAGTTTTTAGTGCCTAGGAGGTGAGGGGCAAATAAATTCCCTCTCCCAGAGAGGATGAAAACCAACTCCTGTGGCTGCTGTTACCTGCCAGAAAGTGAGTAAATCTGCAGCTAATGTAGACAAGAAGTCAGATGCAGTACCATGGCAACTGCTCTGAGACCAAGCAAGTCTGCCTCTTCTTGCTTTCTTATGTTATGCTTTTTCCATCCCATTAATCTAAAAGGTTATTTGTCTTTTCTCTCCCTCTCTCCCAGTAATTGCTTGCTTTGATAATAGTGCATAAAAATGAGGAAAGACATTATTCAAATTGTTAAAGGAAGATAAGAACACAGACAGGGATTGAATCACTTGAGAAGGCATCAACAATACTGATTTGTTTTTAATGGACAGAGAGAAGGTATGTTTCTGTTTTCTGAATAAAAGCTTCTCTTCAGTACAATAGTAAAATTTAGTCTGTCAGTCCATTCGTTTTTGAAGGCTCCAGTAGAGTCGTGCTGGCTTGAATGTTTCTTAAGAGTTTTCATGCTGATTGGTAGAACTTTTTTGTGGCTGGGGTCGTCAGGAGCTCAATATCTGTCTTTGAGGCATCACCTCCTAGGGACATCCTTCAGAATACTGAAGAAACCTTGGTGACTTCAGTAAAGGACCCAAAAGGTACTTAATCTTTATTTGAAAGCTCGAATGTAAGAGAAGCTACCACAGGCCTTATTTGCAATGATTAATTATTCACTATTTTAAAAATGTGACCCTTACCCTTACTTTTCAGCCTTAAGTCTGGAGCTTGCAGCTGTTGCATTGATTATGGATTACTATGTAAGACTGTAGCCCTTCAGAGTAGAAACATACCCGAGAGTGGATGGTGATCAGATTAAATTTTAACATACTTGGATGAAAAATAAAGTACATGTCTTTAGAACTGCTTATTCTTTAAACAGCATTTAATTGAACTAAGTACTGTATATTTAACAGGGAAGATCTTTTTACCCATTTCCCTCAATTTTTATGCTTAATTTCTTTCAATTTTTTGAGGGAACATGATGACTTTTTTTCTAGAAGAGATTAATTTAACCAAAGACTTTTTTCTTTTACACTTTTACTGACTGTAGATATGGTACAGAGTAGATAACTTAGATAACTTAATGATGCAAAGAATATTTATGTGTGATGATTATGTAAGTGAGAGGTATGGTTGCACAACCTGAAGATGTGAAATCCTGCTGTGCATCATTTTTAATATGCATAAAGCTTCATAGCACATGTTATTTTGTGAACTGCTCACAGAATAAATCCTTTGATGACAGAATAACTGCATTCTCAGGACCAAATGTGGATTGATTTCAGAAGTGTGAGAAAGAGAATATACAGTACAGAAGTTCTTAGAGCAGCTTTCCAGTTCAAAAGCACTTTGGTAAAGCTGGACAGAAAAGCAGTAGAACTGAGTGAGATTTTACACTTCTGCAGCACAGCTATGCAATGAGCCAGACCTTAGTGTTTTAATATGCATAAAGAATTCTCTGCTTTAATGAGATCTTGAGCTTTGGCTCTGAGGATTCTAAGTGCCCTGGTGAATAGCCCTTCAGACTTCAGGCATACACTGAGAATTTGCTTCCTCTTTCAACTCTTCAACTTTCCAGATAGAATTTATTATTTCCCTAAATATGCTGTCAAAATTCATTATATATTGTAGTACCCCTTTTTGCTATTTTTAACTCCATCTCATTAAGTGGATTACATGGTTTCCTTTTGTAATTAAGTGCTGATTAAACTTTATATTAAAAACATTAGAAATGACACCTTTTCAAGGCCATTATGAAATTTTTAAAGACAAAAGAAGGACTGATTTTTTTTTTCCAGAAATGTTGGTCAATAAAATAAATACATCTTGTCCTTGTTGATGTGATTTTAGTATCAAAAATGTCAAGAGGAAATATACTCTGTTCTTTCCCACTTCAATTCCATTCAAAGATAATTCCTTTTTTTCCTACTTTGTCCTTTCATTCTTTGGGTAATAATGACTTCCTTCCAAGATTTTTGTTGGATGTGGGCTATCTGGACACCAGGAAACTCAAAATAGTAGCAGAGTCAGGGAACAGAGAAAAAATGAAAATCGGGTAGGGGCTTGCATATTAATTTGGTAAATATTTGCTTTATTTGATAATAAAATAGCATTTCTATTTCCACCAGCTACACAGAGTCAAACCAATCCATGAAAATTACTTGTAAAAATTCTGCATGTTATAAAATTTGATCAAGACAAGCATGACGGACCCAAACCTTTCTTCGTATGAACTTGCAGGGTCCCAAATTTAAATTCAACCTATTTAACATCGATCAATTAAGACTCTCTGGAAATAAGAGAGGGATTAGTTCTTCCAGGGATTTGATTCCCACCTTAGACTTTCATCACCTCTCTGCAGTTAGTGCCCATAAGGCAAGGCAGCCACTCTCCTGCTCCAAGTTAATGCCTAAAGCTGGAGGAATATAAACTTGGTGGTCCCCTCTGAGCTCAGTGAAGCCAAAACTGCTCCGTGTAACTTGGTCCTGTGTCTTTGGAGTTAAGCTCTACGTTCTCCTCCTGCTTTTCTTCAAGTTTGGTTCAGGTATGGTATTGAAATTCTCACTAAGCCAGATGGTTTTAGCTCCACCAGGGTTCAATACACTCTGAAGGTGTCCAGCACCTCACAAAAATGGCTTTAAATAATTGCAAGATGTCTCATTGGGTGTGCTTTGAAAAAGCAAATGTTTTAATAAATGAGACAATAACAAACTATTCAAAAACTAAACAAGGGATGCACAGGTGCTGTAAATCCCCTTACACCTGGCTAAGACATCCCTAAAAGCACCGTGAGGGGCTTTGTGCTCATTCTTAAGTACTTAATGTTTTAGGAGGGCTTTTGACTTGCTGCCCAACAGGAACGAGCTACATTTTTGGAGAACAGCTACAGAGACCAACAGGTGCCTTTGTCTTGGCACTGAGCCAACCACGGTAAGAAGGGCATGGAAGATTCTCCTTTTTCTTCCTTTAAAGTCTTGAGGTGAAACTGAAACCCTTTTCCTTATACGGAAACATCCACTTGGGTGTGAGGATGCACTATAACTGTGGTTTAAGTATAAAGTGTATGTTAATTAATATCTCAGTCTAGATTCTAGAGAGATTTCTTTGGGTAATAATACTGTTGTTAATTCTAATTTATCTGATTTTAAACTAAGTCACCAATTGCATGATTTCTAAGAGTTAAATTCTGCTCCTCAGGGTGGGATGTAGTGACAATCAGCCCATTTTGTCACCAGTGCTCAAGTGAAGCTGCAACATTTTCTGGAAAAGAACAAAAAGCAGCCATCATACTACCCATATGCACCTGAGCAGCTGCATTAAACTTAGCCATTATCAAGTCCTTAATGATGGCAATTTATCAAATTAGCCTTAAAATAATACATACCTTTTTCCAAATGCTGTACCATTAGCAGGCCCAACTTTAACTGTCTTTGTCAAATAGTAAAAAGTTTTCTTTAAAATAAATCTTTCCACTCACCCCCAAAAAGGTGAAATGAGTTTGATATATTCTACATTTTCATTTTGTTTGATGTGAATTGAAAACTATTACAATGTACAAAAAATGTGTTTCCCTGGTTAGCTCTTTAATCTGATTTCTTGCTAGATGTGATTATTACAGATGCAGTCCCACTCAGCAGATTTGTCATGACAAAATAGCCGTAGTTTAGTGTGGGAGGTGGAAAGTGGCTGAATTTGAGGTCGTGTGTGAAGAGTTAGATATTTCAGCTGGAAAGAAATTCTTTCTGAAGAACAAGGTCAGGTTAACCCTGCTAGAACCAGACAAACCAGCAATTTGGAATGCTTGTTGTGGTGTATTGGTATATAGGAAGATGTTTTACTTTTTGTGAAAACATGAAACTGCATTCCAAAGTATTTTCACTGAAAATACATTCCCTGCTCTGCCCAGCTGATGCTAGTATCTCTGAAAGTGCTCAGCAAAGTATAAAATTAATGAATATATATATATTTATGTGTATATGATTTATATGTGTCCTTTGAGAGGGCAAGCCTTAGGCACAAGGAAGTACTTACATCTTTGTTATTTTGCAAAGCCTTGCAGACTATGCTGACCTAATAAGTAAGAATTGTTCCTTTTTTTCTGACAGTGGGGATAGAAAGAAAAGAGACTAACCTTCTGATTCAATTGCTTTTCCTTACATCACTGAAGTAGGAAGGAACTTTCTCCTGGCTTGATGCTGTCTGGCAGCCTCAGTTCTCCTTTTGCTGGAGACCTAGAATCTACTTTGATTCCATATTTGCAGCCTGTTATCTTTCTTTCATATTTCTAGGTTTTCTGACTATTGCAATATTGGATCTTAAGTTCTGGATTGAAGTCTTCTTGTTCTGGGCACAGTGAAAAGAAGTACAAGAACCAGCTTCCACCCTGAGAAGTCCTAAAATACAATCTGTTCTTCCACAAGCTTTTCAGTTCTGTAGGCTGTGTCTTCGTTAGCAAATAGTGTGGAGCGGTGGTTGTGGACCTGCAGGAACAAACAGGCTGCAGGTACCACTGTGTGGGTTTTGAAGGGGTAGGGGTGATTTTAAGATCTGGTTCTGTGAGCTAATTGTCCATTTGTGGTTGATGTGCACTTCCAATTTAGTTGCACCTTAAAGTAATCGAGTTAGCGCACACCAAAACTGGTCCACACCGTGAACCAAATCAGGCAAATGGGGACAGGGAGATTTGCTTTGAAAAGTACATTCTTGAGCACAAGCAGCAAACCCAGGACTGTTGGTGTAAAACCTGCTGTTGTAGGAGTGCAAACATGTTTGGTGTCCAAGACACACACATGCTGAGTGCCCAGGGCATCCATGTGTCTAAATAGATCCAGTTGAAACCAAGGGCTTGATATCTTCTGCTTGGTTTCTGTGATTTTCTGTGCCCAAAACACAGGCCTTAATGACTCACACACACCACACTCACAAGTTTTCTGTGTGTGACAGTGCCTACCTTGAGCACAACTCAAGAAATACTGTTAGAGCAGAGGGCTGAAACACATCCCCATAAACACCCAAATCACTGTTGCCTTTTGTGTTTCACCCCAGAACCCCAGATAATTTTAACAAAATATCTGAGAGTTTTCTCCAAACCTTCTGTTACCAACACATAGTTTAGTGTTTAAATACTCAACTTTTGTCCATCTTCAATCTTCTTAATCCAACAACAGTTGTTAATAAACTGTAAGACCTAAGGCTGAGATAAAAAAAAGAGCAGTGTACAGTGACCTAGAGGTATCAAACCAGCCAGCTTATGCTAAACATAATGAAACTGCATAAAGATGTTGCGTACCTAGAAGAAACATGCATGAGGAAATATTTGCAGTATTCATTTCTCTTCTTAGTAATTATTGGACAGTTCAGTTAACAAAGAACATTAGCTGGAAGAATTCAGTGCCAGGGTTTACACTGGAAATGATCAACAATTCACCTTTCACATGGCTGCAGATATAAGGCCAACAAGAAATGAGAAATAATGGTCTTATTTACCAAAATGCAGGGTTGCTGTTAGCTCTGTATGTCTCTTAGTTCTGTATTTGCTATTGCTGCACTAAGGGCAATATTTCAAGACTTGCTTTGCAAAATAAGATACTTTCATTTTACTATCACTTGTAAACTGGATCCTCTCCTGATGATGCTTTAAGGATGAAATTATCTCTAACAAAAACAGAATAATATAAGAAAACTCAAAGTGATTATATTAACTTCAAATGGTAAAATATGGTTTCAGCCATTACAAATAGAATTTCTTATGAAGCTCACTATGCTTCAGAAACAGAGTTAAAAGTAAAAAATTATGACTTAAAAATAATGACTTTTTTTTTTTTTTTTTTAAAGTACCAGCATAATCTTGGGAATTAGGGAAGCTTCTAGTTGGTGCTTCAGTATCTGGGCCAGAAATGCTCCCCTACCCACCTGCAGAACAGAGCTTGGCACCATTTCCCACAGGAAGCTTAGTCAGCTCTGTTAACTAAATTGCAATAGTATGGTTTTAAATTGTATGACAAAACTTCACACCTACTCTTGCACTTAATGTAGGGTACAGTCATTTTGAAAGAATAAAGTATTTGGGGAACTCATAACTCAGAGGGCTGAACTGGTTTTGCTTGTAACATCAGGGAAGCAGCACAGGTCTCGTGAGCTGCGGCTCTGCTGGCTCAGCTTGATTTCTAAGAAGCCTTAAATGTAGTTCTCTCATGCTCTGCAAGACTAAATAGGGTGTAAATATAATCAAATATGAAGCCATTAAAGCTGCAAAGCTGTACAGTCAGGTTAATTTCTTGGCTTAAAGCACTAGTGCACAGGTGAAATTTGAGATGCAAGGCTACAATGGTGCAAAATGCAGCAAGTGATATTTGATGGAACATCTGCATGGTGGGGTTGTTTTGCTTCATTTTGGGTGGTTTTGTTTTGGGGTTGTTTTATGGAATATGTGAACTACTGAAGCTAGAAATGTTTTTCAGGAATAAATATACCTATTTGGTTTAGTAAAAATTTCACAGGCACACTTCGGAAATTCTGATGAATGACTGGAAGAAATTTCATTGGCTTGTGGCTTTCATTTAAAAAATCAACAAAAAAACCCCCCACCCACCTCAAACCCCTAAGTTTTGTATGAAATTTAGAATAAAAATAGTCTTGGTCGAAATATTTTTGAAATTTCCAGTGTGGGCTACTGAGAGTGACTGAGTCCACCGAGTGAACTCAATGGCTCAGAAATGCAGATTATCACAAAATCATAAAGGCTGGGAGCCCACAAATTAAGCCAATGGAAAGTGATAAAGAGTCTGGGGTATGCCATTTTTGAAATGGGTTCCAAGAGTTTTGGTAGCTACAATCTGGAAGTAAAAACATGAATGGCAATTGAGGTTAGAAAGATACAAATCTACAGCAGATTCTGCAGATAGTCTAGTGAAACTCCTTCCATGTAGCCAAGGAAATAGTACTGGAGCATATTCAAAACAGGAATGATAATTCTTAGAGGTAATTTGAGACATAATTATTATATCGGACATTATTTTATTATTTTGATCGAATTAATGTCCATTTTATGTATTAATGTATTTTTGTAAGGAATATATGCTTCTTCAGAGCCTTTAAAATTAATGAATGGGGAAGATAAGTGCATCATTCATGGACTATTTGCAGCCCACCATTCCCACAAGAGGGAAGGTTCAGAGTAAAAAAAAGGCCATCACCTGTACAATTCTTAAAAAATTGTTGTGATGTTAAATAAGGAAGAAATAAAATTTATCTTCCACAGTTTCCTCCGAAGTGTGAGTAAGGTCTAAAGGAAAACCATGCTGAAGCACTGGAGAGACTTTTGATCAAGGCAGTGGAGGTTTCACGGTCAAGAGTGACAATTTCTAAATATAACTGCATAGTTGCACGCTGTTTCTTACAAAGCTGTAACAAACTGCCATCCTAACAAACTCTTGTACAATTGCACCTTAAATTGTCACCCACTGCAGAACCCCTTGCTGGTCATGGCACTTTTTAATCTTGTCTTCTGTAAAACTACAGGAAATATTGCAAAGGAACATTATAGGAAAAATAAATGTTGTTTTTCAGGTTCTCTGCAGGAGACCGGAGGAGGCTGCCAGGCAGAAATTCCAAAAGCAGACTTGCTGTCTGAGATGCTATAGGGGAGCATGGGGCAGCTGAGGAACAGAGAATTACTGTTATGTAAAGCTTCTATTTCCTGGCTGAACAAGAGAAGTCTCTTGTAGAAACTGAAGCCACGAACTAACATGAATCCCTAATATGTGTGACAAAGTGTAACAGTGAAGTGGGAAAAGGCATCCAAGTGTCAGAGCTCTGCAGGATGTGCCCCAGAGAGGCAGCTGCCCTCTGTGTCTGCTGTCTCTACATTTCATCAGATTGAATATAGGTGAGTGAAATCGTTTTACTGATAAAAAAAAAAAAAAAAAAAAAAAACTTTCACACGAGGAGCAGAATGGGCAGATCTGGTTCATAGGGACAAGGGAAGGGGTAAATGGTGCTGGGCCAGCGTGTTCCTTCTCTCCAGCTGGTGCCTTCCATGGCAGTTTTTATCAACACCTTTGCAGTGGGATGTGGTTACCGAACTGTGCCATGTGTGGTAGCTCGCTCCTTTGAAGTTCATACTTCAAGGGGAAGAGCAAAGAGAGATCCTGCCAGAGTACTCGGGTGGATTCAGTTCAGCCTTCTTTGTATCTTAAGAAGGAAGGAAAAAAGGCAAAGTAAATGGAGAGGGAAAAGAAATTCCTGCTCAGTCCATGACTGGGTAAAGTTGATGCAAATCTTGGTTTGATTAGTATGTATAGGAGTAATTTACAGTCATTTACCTGCATTTTTCCCTAGTGCTTTTGTCCTAAACTTATTTTGCACTGCAAAGTAAGGCAGTTATCAGCTGCTTTTCTGTTATCCTCTGAGGGGTGCATTTTCTGCAGCTGCTGAATTGCACTCGGAACAGGGGAGAATGATCACCATGATTTACAAGGAGGCTTCAGGTCAATACCCTGCTGAGGAAGTGAAGGGGCAGGGGCTGATCAGACAAAGATAACTGCTTCTGCCTGGAAGTTAAACGGCTGCCCTTGAGGGGAGACTGCCCAGGGATCGCAGGTTCGCTCCAGGGATGTGGTAATCACTAGATGGGTCATTTACCTAAGGAGTCTGGAGATAGCAATAACTATTCATTACTGCAGAGCTATCAAGTTGATGACTCTCTTTTTTTCCTTATTTTCTTGGGCTTAACATAAAGAGAACGGAACAGGAAAGCCATTATATTAAACAGCTCTTAAATAAGATGTAACAATGAGCTTGGTTATAAGTAGTGTTTATAAATGGTACTGAAGAATAAAATCCAGAGAGGACAGTCTCTACTGCTATTAACACAAATTATCTCCACTCGTGGGTTTGTAAAGTTCTTAGTCCAAATTAACTGAACTTCCTACTTTGGAGAGAGTAATGTCACGAGAGACTGACAGTCTTCTCTTTTGAGCACAGGAGTGAAAGGAGAAAGATGGGCATTCCAATTGATGTCATCGGAAGAAAGGTAGAGTCATGCCAAAGAAACCTGAAGTTCAAACTGCCTGGGGCACTACGTGGCGCAGGAGTTTAAACCTGTTGTTCAAACCGCATGGTTAAAGAGCACAGGTCACAGAGGCCAGACAGCTGAGACCCGGTGAAGGGAGGGCTGTTCCCGTGGCCATAAAACTGATCTGCTGGCTTAGACATTTAGGTGGGATGCAGAGGAGTTGTATTCTACTTCAGGTTTTATAAAGACAGCCCATGCTCCCTGGACAGATAGTTATCCAACTTCTGTAGTTCGTATGTGAGAAATTGGTGCAATAATTCTCTTGCTCATGGTCATGTGCTGGTAACCAAGAGAAAAGATCACTGCCATGGTGCTTGAACTCCACACTCCCTCCACTAAAAGTTCAGAGAAGCAAGGATGAATGTGTTTTTCCTGTGGGCTTTGCTTATGAAATATGTTCTCACTGAATCGAAGTAGAGGTTGATGCATGCTTATTTGCTTGATCTAATGTTTACTGAAGTCAGCAGAAATCTTTCACTGCATGTTTAATGCCTTCCCCTCCTTGTCTTCCTATGATGCTTTATGGTCAGTGGAGCAGCTGAGGAAAAATGCTTGAGATTAAAAGCTCTTATAGGATGAGTATTGAGGCAACAGGGATCCAGCAAAAATAATCTGAAGGGTCACAGAGTTTATATTTTAAAAGTAATTGTAGCCCTACAGAGACGGTGTTAGTGTAAGGACTGTTGTAGCCTTATGTTTCAAAGGTATATGGGAAATAAGGTTGTTTAACTCAAGGTCTAAATCAAATTTAAATGCATTTATTCTAACATTTATTACACTTATCCCCATAGTCTGAACTGCAGAATAGAATGCCCAATAAGCTGAACACTGACCCAATAAATCTTTGTATTTTATCAGGTAAAGCAATTGAATTTTGAAGTTGAAAATACTGTTTCAACTTTCAGAACTTTTTGCTTGAGACATAACCTTCATTAGATAACACTGTCTTGAATTTGCCTTCTTCTCCCACAAAGACTTTTAATAATAACCTGGAATACAGGCAAGGAACAGAAGCAGGAGGAGCGTGTTGTACAAGGAGAGGCTGTGTCCAGCCACAGCCCACCCAGCTCTGCTCCAGGACAAGTGGTCCCGGTCATAGAGAGGAGCTCGGTGACTGAGGGGTCACATTCCAGCTCTGCGGACACCAGTGGCAGCTCCAGACAAACTCAATGCACAAGGATGTGGGCAATGCTGAAAGAAGCCAGGGAGGTAGTTCCTGAAATTGCAGGATTTTGTTCAGACATGAATGAGGAGGATTTCAGTTTTTACTTCTCTTGGGAAAAATTAAAATTTTAGTGTAGTGTTCTTTCTCCTTCACTCCTGTTCTGTGATTCACCAATCTCCACTTATTTTCTCATATGTAAGAGCTGTGTGATTAACTCCAGTCATAACTTTGGCACGTTCAGCCTCTTTTCACATCAAATGCTTATTTTGGAAATATCTGGAGGACTATTTGTAATTACTATGACACATTCAGTATGTCCACAGAGTGTTTAAAAGGGGATTTACTATTATCTACTTCCTCTATCTTTCTGTTCATAGTTTCCGGAGTGATTTTTATGTCTTTAGGACAAATTAAGTGATGAACCTGGCCTGAGAAGTAGCATTTGGTCCTAAAGACCAAAATTCCTAAAAAGTTTTCAAGTTCTACTGCTTTGGGATTTTTATGAATGAAGTAAGGAGCAAACACAAGAGGTCTTCAGGTAAGACACTTTCCACAGTCTCAGTAGTAAGGGAAAATGTCTTGAAAATCCTGCCATCGCTTGATATTTATTCTTCTGTCCCTTGTGCATTATCTTTTACCCTATGTTTTCTATACCATATTGTTATGAAATAATAAAGGGTTCAACAAAATGAAAAATTATTTGAATGAAAAACAGGAATAAGGCTATGACTTGCCTGGTTTGTACAGATAAGGGAGTCTATGAAATATAATGTTATCAGCTTAATGCCTGTTACTTTGGACATTGCCACACTTATAGTTTATTAACAGTAGGATTTCTGCTCTGTAGGTTTTGTACCAGCTAAGTTGCTTAGCAACCTTAACTCCAAGATAACTATGTTTTTGCTCCCTGTGATTAAAGAATGATTTTTTTTTCTGTATTCTGTTTATGAAATATCTAACTTACATATTTTGTTGTTTGTCAAAGTCTTTCCCTCAATTTTCATTCCAAACATAGCAAGGTGTATATATATATATATGTTCCTGAAGCACTTTATCTTTGAAATTCACCACAGGTGAATGCAAGTAGCACAATAGTATTATGAGAAAACCCACACTGTATAGTAATGCAAAGAACATAAAATGGAGAAGCAGCCTGTAGAACTGCTCCTGATACTGCTGCATAAATCCTTAAAATCTTTTCAGCACAAGTGCAGTGCTAATAACTGTGAATAATGCTCTAGTTCTGTGGTTTAATTCTCCTCTTAAATAAATAAATAGAAAGCTCTGGGACTTGCCCATATGTGATGCTGTGCTTTGGAACTGGTCCAGAAAAGTGAAATAGTGTACTTTAAATGGTAGCAAATGCCTCTTGATAGAGCTGGTAGCTGGATCAGTTACTTTAATAGTATTACAGAAGTCCACTGGACCTCAACACTAACAGTGTTGTGAGCTAGAGTCTGAAGGATGGCACACATTAAAATGGATATGGGATGGCATTAATATTTTTCAGAATATTATGTTAATTCCTGAGCAGCTTATCACCATGGTTACTGTGACAAGAAATTAAACAAACAGGAAAAAACATTTAAATTAATCCATCCTGAATAAGACTCCAACGGGATCTAGACTCTCATTTAAGCGTTGGGACCCACAATGAGGAGTGACAGCTCTTTGGATAATAATATAACCCATGCCTGCTGGAAGAGAAGTTCTGTCCTGGAATCTGGGGTGTCTATCATATAACTTTCCATATTGTAGGAAGCAGTGGGTTTGCAATGGAGACCTGGATAGGAGCTACTAATGTAAACTGTCTGCTCCCAGCAGACTGGAGTTAAATTAACTCTTCATGGTGTAGAGGTTTGTAACTGAAGTACTGATATTGGTAGGGATGCAATGGGAATATCTGTATGTGACAGCACCAGAAGTTACAGAAAAGAATTGTGAGGCTGGGATCTGTCTTGAGCTCTCAAGACATGGCACCCGGTGGTAACACGGAGGAGAATGCTGTTTAAATCCAAGTGAGAAAGGACCACAGCACAGACGCTTCCCCAAGGCAAGACCCCATCCCCATTCCTAAACTCAGGATGCAACAAGTCGCAGCACATCACGTGTCATCATTTGTGCCAATCCTTTCCTTTTCCCCAACAGGAAAAGTTACATTTCAATCAATCAATTAAACAACCCCCCAACAAACCAAACAAATAAACAAACAAAAAAACCACCAACCCAACAACAAAAAAGTAGACAATGCATAAGGAACTTACCAAAAACTTACAGCACTACTGAAGTCAAGAGCAAAGTACTAGCTGTCAAAACTGGTAAATGTCTTGTCTTTGTGCTTAAGTATTCACTTAATGCTACATTCAACTCTCTTCATCTAAGAGATGTGAACATGTCCTGTAGTATGGCATTCACCTGCTGCTTTGAGGGGTTTCCATCAAGTTGTTTGTAGTTTCTAGCTGTTTATTTGAACAATTATCATTACTTAACAAACCAACAGTTCTGCTCTGAGTATTTGGAGTCAGTTTTTAGTTACTGACCTGGACTGGCTTCTACTGCAGTGTCGGATGTGTGAGAGTGTTACAGAAGCAGGAGGGGAAGGTATCTGTGATACACAGTGATGTTAATGTCTATAGTGAACATTCTGTAGACCACCAATTGAAAAATCTGAGCATTTCTACAGTGAATTCCTGCTGGACCAGCCTGTTGTTTTCTTGAATATTTTTGTGGAGAATACTTTAAAGAACAGAAGTGTTGCCTCAATGGAAATAGGAGTTGTCCCATGCAGGATATAGTTCCCCTACATGAAGTATTTGTTTCAAATGTCTCCCTGCCAGGTGGATAAAATCTGAGATTGTGTTTGGTGCTTAGTTTAAAGTGAAAACTGCTGCCATTCCTATTGTTGCCATAGGTGCCATGGGATCCGAAACAGATGACAAAACTATTCTTTCCAAGGAAATTCATACAACCAAAGTGCAAAACCTTGGCAAGAGCAATACCAAGGCATAACAGGAATGCAGTAATGTCAATTAAAATGCCCTCTTGAGTGACAGGTTTATGCCACATTTACTTTACTTCACCAAACAAATATGTTTATGCAAGTAAATATTTGGCATCTGGAGATCCCCCTTGACTTGAAATTAGGCATTAATTAAAGAACTTTAGCTTATGCTGAACTAGATGTTAGTCTGTGCTAAACAATACAGTGAGGAGCATCCTAACGGACATACATGTGGAGGATCTCATCCACTGATAATTATGAATGAAATTAATGGAATCTGGAGTACCTGATTTTGCAGTGACATTCCCAGGGGGGAGCTCACAGTGGTAATGCTGGCTGGCTCTGGAAATGAAGGTGCATGAAATGATAGTGAGTTGTAATGGGAAGTGAATCTGGTATGAGTCATCAGAAAAGAGCAACTGGGAAAAACAGTATTTTAAGGGAAGACCTTTAACCCATGTACTTAATGCATATGCAGTCACAAAGGAGTTTCACTCAGACTGAAATTCTTCAAAATCACATTTAGTATTCAAGAGACTTAGGCAAATCAGAAAGTCTTCACTGTGAGAAGTTAAAGTATTTTCTATTTTTGAATTATAGTTAATGTTTTTTCCACAGGAAAATATTTTGACCTTGTTAACATTCAAAGATGAACCTATAACTTTGGCAGCTAAATATGGTTTTTGGTGGTAGTGTAAGAACATCTGAATTAAAATAGTCAAAACATCTCTTACATTATGCACTCACTCAAAATTCAGGTTTAAAACCTTCTTGGGGATTCATATTTAATATTTAGTTAAACATTGCCAATTATCTTTGGAGCCACAGAAGAAAACAGAACTTCAGTAATTGTCACAAAAAGTGACATGGAACAGCTTATTCCAATGCGAATGAAGCTCTGAACATAAGCAATTCTTTTAAAGAATAAAAAGGAAGCACATTAAAGGTTCAGTATCACTCATTAATATTAGTTACTTCCAACATTGATCAGGAAATGTGATCCTCTAAGACTACCTCAAAGAGGATGCTGTCATTTGGATAATTACGCGTGACCCCAATTTATGCCAAGATAAATGTAGAAGTAAACTAATTCTTACTGCTATTCAAATGTATATAAGCTTTCCAGCTGAGTAGTGCTAATTAAAGCTTTATACACTTACAAAGAAAATTTAAAATAGTGCTTTTAGCTTGGCTTTTATAAACCCCTTTTCTTTATTTCTTTTCCCAAAGATGTCATACAGCAACACAGCTGCAGTGGCGTCGTGTGCAGAAGCCCAGGAGGTCTGAAGAGTAAACCAGGAGCTATTCTTTCCATTGCATTCAGATTTCCCGTGGTTGTTGTTTTGCTGGCATTGATAGACTCCAGTTCAGAACTGAGGGGTTCAAATTGAATTTGAATGTTTCCTAAGAGTCGTTACAGAGCAGTGGCCTGAACACCAACAGCCACTATTCCACTGTCTGCCAGCTAACTACAACACTTTTTTTTGGCAACAAAGATCTTTCAAGTTCTGTTACTCCTCCCACGCTCCCCAAGTAGTAGTTTCAACTTAATGTGACTATTACTTGGTAATATTAATATTTACATGAGGTTAGGGCTAACAACTTTAAGGAATAAAAAAGATGACCTGGAAGTTAACTTGCAGGGAAAAAAAAAAATCAAGTCTGGTTCAGGCTTACATAAAGCTTCTGCTAAGAGAGAGAGGACTCCTAAAGCCCTTTGCATTTATGAAAGGCGGGGCTGAATTTACACCCGAATCTGCAGAAACCTAAAGGAAGCTACCAGAGGGCCAGTAAAATACTGTCAGGTCACTCAGTAAAATACTGTCAGGTCACTGAAAGCCCAGATCAGTTTCTTCACCCAGCTCAACCTTTGTGCCAGTGCAAGGGGACGGTGGCACAAGGTAAGAATAAAGAACCAGTGATTTGTTTTGTTGCCAATGCATTTCCAACTTAAATTTTGTGTGAAAAGATAAGATAGTTGTCTTTGGTGTAAAGGAAATTCTGTTTGAAGATCGGGCTGAAAAGAAAGAAAGAATATTTTCCTCCATTCTACCTAATGTACCAGTAATTCCTCTGGTTGGAAGTATATTATTCTGAAGCCTCATTTCTGGGTACAAATTATGTGCTTTTGGAAACCTGGTTTCTACCAGAGCCATAGAGATTTCCTCTGAGTAAAAGAGAAACAGAGCATGTAACACATGTGTATGTGCATCTGTGCATGCTACACAACTGCTCTGCACCCTGGTAGTCAGTTGGGCTGTTCTGGGGAATAGATGGGGCAATACTTCCATCAAAAGGAAAAATACACAGCCTGAAATTGGTGGTTCCAAGTGTTTGTCACTGGCTAAAATAAAATATCTCACTCGTGTTGCTATCTGCAACAACAAGTGCTCTCTCTGTAGCAGTCCCATGCTTCAGGCAGCAGTTCTTTATAGGAAGGTGCCTTAGGTGCTAAAATCTGTCTTATATTCTTAGTGAGCGCGCTGGATTCTTATTTTTCTGTAATAAAGATGAGTGAGAGAATGCCATCACAAGTTATTTCTCGAATTCTTTAGTAGACGTTTGTGCTGTGGATAGCTGCTAGAAAAGTACAAATTGCTTCTCCCTCACAAAGAACATTTCCTTCTCGATCTGTCTTTGCTCATCCTCAACCTCTAAATGAGGATTTCACCTATTTTTGTGGGGTTTTAAGGATTACAAGTTAACGTTATCTTGCATATTTCTTCCTTGGGTTTTGTTATGTTAAAACCTACAACTACTTGAAGGAGAAGGTTATATGAAAGATTGGTACCTATAAAATCTGTTAAGTCTTAATGTGTTTTATTCAGGTATGGCTGTGCTAGTTTTTACCTAAGCTGAATTCCAAATGGATGTCACTGGTTTTTCAAAAGCTTTATTTCAATGCATAACTTTTATATATATATATAAAATATCTGATTTTTATAGAGTTATTTAACTTGTTGTAGTCACACATTGATATCAAATAAATTAATCAAAGCATTTATCATTTGAGTAATCACATTAATACAACTGCATGAAGTAACATAATCTCCCTGCAACGATATTGTAAAATGATACATCTTATTATCTCATTTACTGTGAAGTTTATACTTTAATGTGTTTTATATTTACAGTTCAGACCACAGATGGTGTGGCCCAGGCACTGACCAGTGTTCACCAGATCGCATATATTTGAAGATAGAAATAAATGCTGTCAAGGGTGGTCTGGATCTCTTCCCTTTTTTTTTTTTTTTCCTCTCTTCTTCATTTTGATCTTCCCCTCCACCTTTTCTGTTTCCTGTCTTCTGTAATTATTTGTTTCTTCCTGCATTGCTTAAGGAGAACACTTCAGCCTGTCCTGAAGTGGAGACTGAAAGGAAAAGTGACTGAATGGGAATGTTCCTGAAAAATTACAAAGGGGGTAAGTACACAGGATACTTTCTAGCCTCCATCTGCTGCGAAGCTCAGGAACTTCTTGATCTAGATATAGTGCTTGAGTATTTAATAACTATCAGTGATTTTATTTTCTGTGAAGTTGTTCAGTGTTTCCTAGAACTCCTGCAAGTTTTTGGCACTCACTCTACTTTTTGGCATGTAGTTCCTTAGATGTTCTCTCTGCTACATGAAGAAAACTTTCATTTGTTTCCAGTGTAGCTCCCAATAGCTTAATTTGATCCCCCACAGGTTTTGTTTTGGAAGAGGCAATGAATACTTGGTCTCTATCCAATTTCTCCATACAACTCATGATTTTGTAGATCTTTGTCATACCCCTTTTTAGTCATCCCATTATACATCTTGGACAAGTTCAAGAAAAAACAAAACAGAACCATTTTTAAGGCTTTCAGGAAACATTACTGCTCAGGTACTACACCATCCATTGTGTAGAACAATGGGCAGCATTCTGCTTTGCTCTGTGATTAATACATGCTGGAGCTGTCTAATTTCATGTTTGTTATGCCCTTATCATCACTCGCAAGGTAGCAATCCTTATCATGATGGGGTTTGCTATGGTCTGCCAGGTTGTTTTGCAGGCAGAAAGAACCACCCATTAGCTTATATAAAACAGGTATCTTACTGGAATTAGCTTGTGTATAAAATATACTTTGCTAATTATATTTAATTGATTTCTGAGTATTGATAAAAAATATTTGGTTTAGATGGCTGAGCATTCTAAAAGCTCTAGGTCAGAAAATTTCTTCGCCTCACAAGTCCCTCAGGCATCTGCTACAGCACTGAAAATCACTGTTGACCACGATTTAGATCCAAAGTCTGTGTATTTCACAGTTGAAATACACCAAACGTTTCAAAAATCTTCAGGATTTTCTTTCATGACTGTTTCTTCATTTTGATGTACTCACTGCACACTTCCCCACTGAGTCACTTTCTTGGATTGTCAAACAATCTAAAATCTGCATTTTACAGAACAGTTTTCAAAAAATAATAACCTACTCCCAAATGTAAATCAAGTGAACAATGATGACTTGGACCCACATTCAATTAAAAGTTTAGGCAAATGCTCAAACATTTTACCCCATGGAAGCACTTCTGAATGTGAATTGGAAATTAACCCTGTATGGCATTAAAATGCTGAACTGGGAAGGCAGTGAGCTCTCAGAAATCAAATGTGACACTCGTATTTATTGACTCATTCATTGTCCTCTTTCATGGTAATATTAAGGAAGATTGGGGATGTATTGGGTTTGAATGGCCTGGCTTTGGTAGTGGGGGCTACAGGGGTGACTTCTGCAAGGGGTTGCCAGAAGCTTCCACCATGTCTGGCAGAGCCAATCCCTGGCGGCTCCAAAGACAGAATTGCCACTGGCAAGCCTGGGACAATTAGAAATGGTGGTAATGCCTCTGTGATAACTCATTTAAGACGAAAGAAAAATAATTATTGTGCAGTTGCCACTGCCAGAGATGAGGGGGAGAGGATATGTGGGAGGAACAACTCTGCAGACACCAAGGTCATGGAGAAGGCAGGGCAGGAGGTGCTCCAGGCACCAGAGCTGGGATTCCTCTGCAGCCTGTCGTGAAGACCACGGTGAGGCAGCTGTGCCCTGTAGCCCATGGAGATCCATGGGGATGCAGAGATCCACCTGCAGCCTGGGGAGGAGACCCTGAGCAGGAGGAGGCCTGAGAGGAGACTGTGACCCCCTGGGAGACCCCTGGAGAGAGGAGCCCACGCCAGAGCAGCCTGTCCTTGAAGGACTGCACCCCATGGAAGAGTGACCCACGCTGCAGCAGTTTGGGGAGGACTGCTGCCCATGGGATGGCCTCACAGTGCAGCACCTGGCAGCGAGCTGCTGCTCATGAGATGGACTCAGATTGGAGAAGTTAATGGAGAACTGTCTCCCGTGGGAAGGATCTTGCAGTCAGGCAGGGGAACATCTGGAGTGGACATGATGTAACAGGTGAAAGTAGAAGAAAGTGAAATTTTTTGTTAAAGATGATGCTTTAAATTTTTGAGACACATCTGCTTTAGAAAAGCTTTGTAATTCCATTGTCTCACACTAGCAGCATGCTTTACACAGGGCAAGCAGCATGTGGGGAAAGCAGATACTTAAAGCCAAGACTGTTAACTTGCAGTGAGGTGATGTCTTCCATTCTTAATCTTTGAAATTCATTCAGTGTGTCCTGGATATGAGAAGAAAAGAAATGATGCACCATTTCTTTCAAAGCAAGCTTTGTTTTGGATGTATACACACACATTTCTGTGTATTTCTAGATATCATTCATCATTCATATTAGCAATAACTGACGTAAAGTGTCACTCAGTTCTCTACTTTTATTCTTAACACACAGGATTTAAACAGTCTTGTTATGCTGCTGAGCTGTATTTGCAACATTTGTTAAGACTGACATCCCATACATAAAACATCTAAAAATTCAGCTTATCTGCTTTTGAGATGGCACAAATATATTCACATATTGTATGAGCTGAAGGAGTCTGGGCTCCTTAGACTGAAGAAAAGGAGGTTATAATTGGTAGCTGGAATCAGCGTGATCATTGAGAAAGTATACACTGTATGTATTGACTTTTAAAAAGCAGGATTAATGGCCCATTCACTGTTTAGAAGACATTTCAATAAGTATTCAAAGATTCTGCTTTATTAGCACTAGGAATTCAGTAGTAACAGATATCAGAACTCCAGTGTTATCAATGAAATCTCATATTTAATGATATTTAATATTTATCAGATTTTGCAGAAAACAAAAAAGAAAAGAAGATATAGTTGTGTAGTAAATATCTTCCATTTGTTCCTATTCATAATTTTGCACCTGTGCTTCTCTATTTAATTTTATTTTTCTTAAACTGTCCTCATTCAAGGAGGCTGCTCTTTTCCCAGACACCATGCACCTGCTTACACGTGCACCACAGAGATTTCACCCAAGTCAGCATGTCTCTAGAACTTACAAACCTGGAACCAAAACGCTTGGCTCGAAAAGTAAGGAAATCTGATAGACCCTTTCCAAGTCTAGTACCTGACAGAATCGCTGAGATAAAAGTTCACTGAAAATAAAAGTTCACTGAAATTCTCAAGAAACTTGTTTCATTTAGGGTACCATGGGCATCACAACCACTTGAACTTTTTTTTTTCTGAGTGTTTGCCTGATTGTGTTTCACGTTAGCCTGACCTAATTTACCCACATCTGAAAGGCCATGCCAGGTTTCATTCCCTGTAAGTCAGCATAGCCTTCACAGACAGCCTGGGGATATATACAGATCCACTGAAGGTACCTATAGCCTTATTTTATTATTGCTGGGATTTGACCTATAAGAAGGAACCTTGCTTCCTGCCAAAGCTGTTTCTTAAGCCAAGGAACCCAAATTCTGATTTTTCCTAAGAAAACAAACAAACTCCAATGAAATGCATACACAGTTTCCCACCCCTCTGCACCCACCAAAATACTGTCCGTGGCTACTGATATAAATCTTGTTAATGCCCCTCACTGTTACCTCCTGTTTGGAGCTATCTTTGATCTACTTTTTCTTCCTGAAGAAAACTGTCATTATCAACTTTTCTATAAGGGGAGACTTGTAAGTCTTTGTAGAAATAAAATTTTAGCATTCCCATTGCTATTTCTTCAGAATCTGGAGCACAGTGTCTGGTGTTCAGGTAGTTCCCATTTTTGTTTTCTCTTTCAGAGTGTTAGTTTTTCAGCTGAAACTTGACATCACTTCTGAACTGGCATTTGTGACCACAGATGATATTCAATCATCATTGAAGGTAATGGGCACTTTTGCCTGCAGCATCTGCCCTTTGGGACTAAAAACCTTTTCAGGCTTCTCTCTAATCCTGCTCAAATGCAGGAATATACCAGGAGAATCCAAAAAGACTGACATCAGACCCGTTTTGATGATTTTATACAGTTTACTTATATTAAACTAGCCTACAAAAAAGTTCAAACATTTTAAACCTGTGGCTGTCACTGATGAATCACTGCAGTATTTCATTTAGATAGCACAATGTGAAACTGCCTAAAGAGGGTGATGGCCAATTAAGGGTCAAAAGAAAGGCAGAGGCAAACCTTGTATGAGGCTGGATAATACACACCAGAAAGTCTGCTGGCAGAGTTATATCAGTAAATGAGTATTTTGGCAAGGATTGGTTCAACAAGCAAAGTTAGCTGTGCTAGCAAAAGCACTTTAATATCAGACTTGTTGTGTCTATGCTGGAAGAACAGTGGAGAACTATAATAAAAAATAAAATTCACTGGTGTTTCTAATTTAGAACATTTTTTAGTCTGGGTTTAAATTGATTTTTCACTGAATAACTACTTCTAGGATTTCTATTTTTCTGGTTTTTCATTTCCCTCTCTCCATGAATTGCACTGTGATGACGTCCTTAATCTAGATTTTAAATCATCTCTATCAAACCAAGATCAAAAGACCTCATCTTGGTATTATAATATTAATATGCTTTGGGTTTTTTCAGCTTGGCAGCCTTGTTCAGAAATGCACATCATTTATATTCAGGTAAGTCTTTATTTGCATGAAGAAGTTCGAGTGCAGCAGCTTTTCTATTTTCCCTGGAACATTTTTCATGTTTGAAACATGTAACCATTCTAGATCACCTTTTCCATAGCTTGTGTAAGTCTATCAAAATCAAATTTGCTCTAGGCAATAAACCAGCCTAAAGCTGAAATACTGGCTGTGACCCTTTGAAAGATGTAAAGAATTTATCAGTAAAAGTGTTATGTCCCTTTGGCAGTGTCTCAATTAATTATTCTTGTGCCACTGTAGGTCTGGCAGGTATATTGCCACCAAATGGCCAGGGTGAACTAAAATACATTCTGTTAATCCATCTTTCATACACAAACTATTTTAAAGCTAAACAGAGACTGTTATTATAGAAAGGGGAGAATTGTGCAAATTTACTGCAGAGCTCTGCTAAGGCAGATGTGGTTGTACACTGTTGATCTGCTGTTTTAACTTCTCATAAAGGTTGTGATCTGTACCTTCTAACACAATCTTAAGTTGTGTGTTTAACCAGACAAACAAAAGTAGAAAGCACAAAAAAATTGTTGCTGATCTTGTGCTAGTTTAAGGTGAATATTACCTGCTGCATGTGGATATATGGCTTAGTGTTGGGGGGACTGACAGAGAGTTGTTCTGTCAGCTCCACTTGAACTAACCTCATTACTTCTGGATTCTTCCCTGAGGCTATTTCTACCCCATTTTGTACAACTAGAGCAACATGATGAGACTGAAGTTTTGCAGGCTTGAGTCTATAACGCGAAATACTAATTTATTATCTTTTTCTTTCTCTTTTTTTTTTTTTTTTAAGGAGTAGTTGATTTCCCTTGTACTGGAAACTTGTTAATTTGTCCAAATAGATTGCCAGAAGGGACAATTTATTATTAAGGTCTGAGAAGTCACATTCTAAGTGGGTTTTTTGTGGATTTACATCTGTTATGATTAAATAATATTTTTTTGGCAACATTTCGTATTACTTAATTTTGGGGTGATGTTAAATAGGGGAAATTATCAGCAATTAAGAGGAATCAATTAAGTGTCAAATCCAGAAATCATCATGAAAACTGTTTTGCTGCCTTACAGAGGCAGTCTAAAATAATAACATTTTAAAAAACTGGAATATGTATTCTGTGAACAGAAAATTGTTAATATTTCACGAACCACAGAAGGGCTTCATGATGAACATAGCATTTTTCTTCTTGTTAACAGTGTTATTTACCAATCCAGATAAGTTAACCTTGTTTTCAAATGCAACTGAAGCAAGGCCCAAAGAACTATCTCAATTATTTAATACACTGCTTCCAGATGGACTGTATATGGATAAACCTGTTTATTACCCCACAAGCAAAGCACCAGCACAAAACAAGTTCAGTCTAAAATATGTGCAAGTCTCCAGCAGAAAAAAATTAACAATAACAAGCTTATGGAGAGCAGCCTGTGATTCTCTTGTTCACAGACAAGACTGTCTCTGGTATAGCCTATTTCCAATAAAAACACTCCAATGCAACTGGATTTAGGCATAAAATAAGTTTTTTTTGGAAAACTTACTACTAAAATAATTGCATCTGGAAGCAAATATTTGATAAGCATTTCTCCCATATGTCTCAGCTATAGCTTAGCACTTGAAATTGAACTCATTTAATAAGTGCCCTCTTCACAAATCACATCTATGAGGTATTGATTTGGATATTAAAATGAGCAGAACCAAAATTAATGACCACTTTACAAAATGTGATTGTATTCAAATATTGTGGGGCTACTCCAGCTGTATGTGGTGAACTTCCATTTCCACCTGACTCCTAGTTTAAGAACTGGGACTGATTCATCAGTCTTGGAGGGACTTTTCAGATTCCTGCTTTATCAGCAGCAAGATCCAAGACATTGATAGTATATGCTGCTATATATAACAGCAGCTTAATGCTGTTTCATTTTTCCAATAATAACAATATATCTCACCACAGTAATGATAGCACATTTTAAGACTTTATTGAAAATTGCAATTTTTAGCTATCACTTGAGAGAACACTTACTGTAAGAAGCAGTCTTTCAGACTCAGGACTTTAAAATGAGCTCTCATTAGCTCTGCCCATTTCTCTGCTCAAACGTATTTCACTGCCCAGTTCCGTGGTGGTGAACAGCTAACAAACAATGAGAGATGCTTGTGGCTCAGTTAATTACTAGTAAGCCCATCTATAGTAAGATGTGTGGTTGGGGGAGGGAGAACAATTTCTGTGAGGTGGCAGCTGTTTGCTGAATTAATTCCTGGGTCCTGGGGACAAATGCCAGGCAATGTGTCCCACTGATGGTCCTGTTCCTCCTGAGCACAGGACATGACTGCTGGGCTTTACTGCTGTGTGCAGTGCAGACCTGAGTTCTCCAGCAGCTTCTGGTGACAAGTCATTTGGGGACACGTTGGTCTTGACATCTGTGATGGCCCCTGCCGGGCAGCCAAATTGTGAAGATGGGCAGTTGTACTCTGAAGTGCATGGACTTATTCTTCAGCACCTTCTCTGTGGAATCTGCCCTCCAGAGATTTGTTTAGATTGTGTCCCATTTTAACCATTCATAAGAGCTGTGAGTGTCTCTGAGACATCAGCTGATCTCCTTGTTCCTGCCTGCTGTGCCCTCAAGTGTCATCTCAGTGTCCACACAGAACAGTAACCCTCGGAGTGAGGGCTTGACAAGAAGCACAAGTCCCTGCAGTGCTCCCTGGGAGTAACTGGAATTGTTGTCATTGCTTTGTGATCTTCCAGTCCTGGCAGGCTCTGCAAGTCATTCACACAAATATCAATGGTGCTGTGGTGTCAGCTCCTGGAAACTCAGGGCACACACTGTGACTGACACTCCCGTGCTGTTACTCCTCAGCAATGTGAACAGCTCATGCTGATTTTTGCCAGGCTTGGTCAGTCTCATTACCATGGTCCCCAGCAGGTTCTGAGCTCCTGCTGGCCTCCACAGCACTGCTTTGGGTCGCTCGGATACCTGCAGAGCCTGCCTTGAGCCTCCTGAAAGCTGCTGCCCAGGTGGGCACTAAATGCTCCAGGTCGGAGGGTTCCATTAGCAGTGAGTGTGTGGGACTGCTGCCTATCCAGGCTACCTTCAAATAACTGTGTGGAGGCAATTTGGGTGCTGGTAAAAAATACTGTCACTTCAGGCAATTCCTCAAATTTATTAGGAGAAGTAATGTGCAACACATTTTGTGACTGTGTTGGAGGGAGTAAACCTTCTTCCTGATAAATTATACAATTATGCTTCGAAATGCATTTACTTGTTTTGAAACATTATTTCTCTGTGGTTTAAAAAAATGTTTTCTGCTTCTGAAAAGAAGCAAGTTATTGGTAAGAGGCTTCATTTTGTTATAAAACTGTTTTCTTTCTATCCAAACAGAATGTATCTGAGACAAATAGACTTAATTTGCTAACTAATTATATAATTCTTTTTCTCTTTTTATTTTTTTTTTTTTAGATAATTCTAACACCTTAATAATCTGGTAGGATAGTTATTAAAATATAAGAGATGAAATTCTAATGAGAACACTACAGACCACTTCTTGAAAGGGCTTTCAGGAAGGGATTGCTAAAAGAAGAAGAAAAAAAAAAGGAGTAAATTCATTTTCCAGCTTCTAACAAAAGGCAGCATTGTAGCACCGAGCTGCAGCCACCTACATGAAGAACCATAAATTAAGTGGTGTGTTAGCCAGCTAGCTATCCCTTAGACTGCCATGCATGAACAGGCAGAAAGTCTCCATTTTCCCTGGAATGGATTATTTGGAGAATTTGCTCTGTATCAGCCTTAACTTGTACTACTTCTTGTACATGAGCACAGATGGATTGACAACAAAGAGGATTTCAGGAGCTTTGTGAAGCTTGTAGATAACCCATGGAAGAGGATCCACACTGCAAACTCCTGGGAGTGACTGTGCAGTGAGGAAATGGCCTGGAAGCAAAGCAGCACTGCAGAGCCACGGGGATCAGGCTGCTGGATCAGGGAGGAGAGTGGGCAGTGACCAGCACCAGAGTCCTGCCCAGCTCCCAGCAGCAGGGAGCAGAGTGTTTTACACTCCCTGCTCTCCCTGACGCTGTTAGATTTGGATTCCCTGCTGCAAAGAACATTCTGTAGCCACAGTAAATCATTCACGCAGGGTCACAATAAAAGGAGGGTTTCACGGGGAGTTCGGCAGGAACAGCACAGAACTCCTAATACAATTCTTGACCAACTTGAGGGGGAATAAAAACAAACCTGCCTCCTACAGGTCAAGAAATACTTGTGGACTAGTAAAAAGATCTGCACTGATTTGGGCACATTAGGAAAAGCAACAAAAACTACTGTAACAAGGCAAAAAATAGTTAATGGTGATGAAGACTGTAACAAAAAAAAAATGAAAGGATTCAAACATCTTGTCAAAATTGTGATGCAAATCTCCTACTTTTCTTGTATATCACATAGTATGTCACTGATACAGTAACTGCTATTTACAAAGCAATAAATCCCAATTCTGGGGAGGACATTTTAATTAACACCATTCAGGCTCAGTATTATTATATATAAGATAAAATTATTTTTAATTTTTTCTCCTTTAAAACCTGAACTCCCAAATTTTGAACGAATTTTTGCCAAGTGATACAATTACACTGAACAAAGTACACACAAACTGTTATGATACCCAGGTGATTAAAGGTAAAGCAGTTATTTTTACATTTCTGTTTTCCCTTCACACCAAACAAATAAATTAGAACAATTTAATTGAGAGGAAAGTAGTGGAGTGGGTATGGTGTATATTGCATTGACATGGAAAAAAAAGAAAAGGAAAATGTAGATATGCTTGTGCAGTGCTGGAAGCATTGCAAGAAAAGGAGCAGGAGCATGTGTTGCATTTACAGGGGATAAAAATACCCTGTGCTACTAATGGAAAGATGAGCAATAAACAACACGAAATGTTAGGCGAAGCAAACAAAATGCAAGAGAAGACAAAAGAGTAAAGTAAAATTAGAAAGAAAAATTACCTGGAAAGTAACCGCACCATTGCTTCAGCTGACACCCTCCATCCCAGCTCTTTCTTTTGTGTTGGACTCCATACAGTATAAAGATAAAATAACCAAGCAAAGGACAGAGATGGAAAAGCAGACTTGAAAAAATTAATTCAGTTATTTCTTGTTATATATGAAATAAACATAACTTGTAGTGGTATAATTCCACTGATTTTGATGATGCACGTTATCTGTTGAAACAAAAATAGTAAGATGCATAACATCTGCATTCAAAATAGCCTCACTTTTTATCAACTGTTTTGTACCAGCTTTACACTGTATGTAGTTTTAAAATTTTGAGCTATTTTCCCAATTCTTACATCATTTATCTGTTCTGTCTGCTCATTCTTTCAACTCTCAACCACCTCTTAGCTTTTTTTTCCCCCTGTCTGGCGACAAAGTTGTTATCAAAGACAAAACAGATAAAATAGCAGAATAATGACACTGGATGTCCCCTCTGGTGAGATCTAAATTTCTTTAGTGGAGGATGTATGACATTCTTTCATTTCTGACACTTGAAAGCTTTCTTTAATAATGTAATTTCAGCCTAATTTAACAATCAGCATGCTAGATGTCTTTTAAAGGTACTCCCATCTTCTATTGTTTTTAGCAACCCATTACTGCCCAGCCCAACCAGCCCCAGTTCAGCCCTACACTGGCACAGCATGTGTAAATAAATCACTCGCCTTCTGCCCTTTGCAGTCCTAAAATAAAAATCCAAGCATAGGTGTAGATGTGTGCAGTGATGAGGGAAGAAGCAAAACAAGAAAATGCATGTTTGCTTCTTCTTCTGGTCACCTGGCTTGAATGTTTCTAATGCCAGGATGCTGTTTTTCTGGGAAGAAGAGGAGCTAGCATTTAAGGAATTTTATAACCAGGGGAATATTTTTACTACTACTGCAGATTAACATTATGCTCTCCTCTGCTAGATGTGATCCCATTTAATTAAGTTCTGTCCTTGCAGAGGCACTTGATGATGTGGCTCTCTTGATGATGAGAAGGTTGTACACAGCCTGCTGAGGTCAAGTTCCCAGCAGTCACAGAGTACGTCAATGGTGCCGGTGAAGTCAATGGAATTGCTTTTATGTACTTTATGTTTGAGCACATGGTTAAACCCTGCTTTTATAGTTTTTCTTTTTTTTTTTTTTTTAACTCTGTTCTTCTCTATTGAGGTCACATTGACTTTCATTCTGTTTGTGGTTTCAGTCTCTATTTTTTACTGAGGACATTGCAGGCTGAACAGGAATTCTGCTTTTTCAAGCCGCATACAGAAGAGCAATTTCCTACTTAAAGTTTTCTTCTCTATCAAGTACTTTGTGGAATACATCTTAGTTCATTCAGATACATCTTAGTTCATTCAGATACAGAATGACTGAGATTACAACCTACTTCTGTTTCCAGCAGCCTCTGGCAGAGGCCTGAAAAGGTCTGTGTAAGCACCACCACCGCACCTACAAACACCTGAACTGTGGCAAACTCCCAGGGAGCCAGTGTGGCGTTCCACTGCACTCTGCACTGAGTCATCTCTGAGTTGGGACACTTCTCTTGGCTTCCTCTTCTCCTCTCCAGGAGCCAGAAATAGTTCCAGGAGCAGAAGACAGTTTCAGTCTGGATCAACTGCTGAATTTTTCAGCTTGTATTTTTATCTCTTCCATATGATGCTGATCCTGGAGAGGAGCCTAAGTTGAACATTCCTGCCTTTTTTTCCTGGGTCTTCTGCTGCACCTAAAAAATCAGGTCTGTGGGGTTATTGTGGAAACTCTGAAAAGCTCTTCATCTTTTGCCTTTCTCCCTTGCCTCCTGTGCCTATGGCTGTAGTGAACAGCAGCACTCACTGCAGAAGTCAGGTGCAACACGGTAACAACATGCAGCAATTGTGCATCAGTCCCACATGGTGTACACAACCACACCCAGTATTTCAGAACTGTAATTAAGTCTTGGGGAAATGCTCCACTCATTTACATCACCAGACTGAACTGTGTTAAAATACTACTGTACTGGAACAACGTTTTCCAAAATAGTTGATTTAAAATAGGTATGACTTAAAAGGTTCTATCAAATTCTGTACTAAAAGTTTATACTGCTGCAACAAATCAAAAATGAGACAAGTGTATATCAAAATATTAAAAAATGAGTCTGGTCATAAGTGTCAATAATGTGTATATATTAGATTATTTGAGTAATTATCTTAAATTATTTATGTGTTTAATATATTATTTATTTACTATCAAAAATGATGGTATCTAGATACAACTATAACCTTGGTGGTTAAACTGAAACACTGTGCATTTGGTTACTTTTGAAACAATAGACTCAGGCAATCATATGTATCAAAAGTACAGAAACATTTGCTTTTTCTTTCTTTGACTAGTTTAGCTATCACATTATTTGATGGACCAAAAGATAATTCCCTGACAAAGTGGATGAAAATCATAAAGCTGTGACTAACACGAGTATATTGCCTTTCATCTCCATCTCCACTCACCCACTTGGAGAAATGGGGCTTGTAGTTACTTCTTTCCTCTTCAGCACCTTTGCCCAAGGCAACAAACCAAAGAAATTACAGGTAACAGTTTATCAAATGCTTGCAGGCAGTTAACTCCCACTCTTCTGTCACTCAGCATCATTTTATTAACAGAACCTTGACCCAGGTGTGCCATGAGCTTGAAAGTTCAGTAGGTGGGATGCAGCTGTCACATGAAAGATGGATGATGCGCGTTTTATGTTTTCAGTGCGTGTTAGTGTATCTCAGAGAGGACGTGCTAATAAAAGGTGACATCTTACCAGCGATATTGTGGGAGCCTTGGGAGAAGGACTTGGAACAGTTCCAGCATGTGATAGGAATGGACAGGAGGAGAGACTTAATGGTTAATGTACAGGGGCTGTAAGTTTGCATTTGAATTTCCAGCAGTGCAAACGTGCACGGCACAGGGTTTATCAAAATCAGCAGGACCGCGGATAGTGTGCAGTTTGCTACACAAGCAAGGTTTGAGAAGAATGATGTTGGCTGAAATAAATTTTTATTAAATGTAAATAATTTATAAACACATTTTAGGTTATTATATTGCTCTGTTATTGGTGTAATAAATCAATTTTGTTTAATAGCTACAGATATTATGCATTTGAAAAGGTACTTTCACATACATGCCGAACGAATTTTTTCTTAACATGTGAAACTGTCCACAATGTTCTGTTGCCTTCTTCTCTGATGAGGTAGTAATTGAGGAAATAATCTGAATATAGATCTGCATTTTAAATTTTTGTCAGTAAAATTGATATTTAAATGATGAAAATTTGAATTACTTAAGAACTTTTAAGATATCTTAATTTCATATCTACCCTTTTTGCTGTATTCAAGGAAAAAATGAATCAAGAGTGTAAAAAACAACCGGTTTCCACTGTAAACAATGAAAAGAGCTGCTTATTACCATGTTTATGCGAATTTTCTTCTTGTTAAATTCACACTTTTTCTCACAAAACTGCCCAGTTTTGCTGCCCATGGTTCAAAGTCCACCAGCACAGGCCTTGACCCAGCACCACGCGGTGGTTGTGAAGGTGGCACCAGTTTGGCCTTCTCTCTTTGACACAGAATTTTTCAAACGTTTTTAAGACTGTCAAAAGTTGGAACATCCAACCTCCATTCCCATCCTCTCTATTTCCCCAGCAACTGGTATTTTGATCCTTTCTTTAAAACCTGCATCTCACACTGACTCTCTCCTGGCGCGCCAGGGCTCCCACATCACAGCTGACCCCCACGGAGCCAGTGCTCATCCAAAGTGCCTCCTGCAGGGCCCTGGATCTGCTCAGCTTTGCTCTGAGGTGGGCTCAGAGCAGGATCTGCTGTGCCACCACCTTTGTTTTGGTCAGGATGGCCGGTGGCAGTGGAATTGCTGCACGTAGGGGCCTTAATGCTGGTTCGGTTGGCTGATCCAGCAGTTTGGATCGAGGCTCTAGCTCTCCTTTGGTACATTTATTCACTTCTATAGCATGGCATTCACTCTCATATTAATTTACATTTCCTATTATATCTCTAATGGGAACCCTCTAACCAGTCATTACTTTATCCATATGTTAAATGTTCATTTTGCAGCTATTAGTATTCTGCCTAGGCTATATATCTCTTAAATACTAATTTTGGACATTGCCCAGATTTCCTGTCTTCCTCTGCAGCATGTCACCATTCTGAACCTAGTTCAGTAGCCCTTGGATGGACTAAATACACACAGATCATTAGATCAACACCAATTTTCTGTTGGTGCTATTTTCATGCTCATTTTTTTCAACAAAGCATTTTTAAGCCCTTCTGAGCATTGCTTTAGCCTTCAATGTATACAGCTCGCTACAGTGTTCACAGAAAATAATCTCCCAGTTTGCAGCATGATTGGTTTTCCGCCAAATACTGAAATGCTACTTTTTAGCTGAATTTTCCCACCATGTATGATAATGCTGATTGCTTCTCTGCCCTCAGGCCTCCAGAATCAACAAGTGTAAGAAGACAGGTCGTGCTCATATCAGTCAGTGGTACAATTTTTTGCTTCTTCAGTGGGATCAATTGTATCACCAGACCTGAAGAAAAAAAAAAGTAAAATGCAGTAAGAATTTTCTTACTGGAATTGCAACATTTGGACACTTCTGTTTTTAAGTTGAAGACCAGTTTTATTCTTGTCTTTTATCTTGTCTTTCATTTTAGGGCTGGTGTAAACATCAGGCTTAATTTTTTTCCCTTTTATATATGTACATACTTGGGTATTTTTCAAAATTATGGCTATTGTAGCTGCTTTTACAAATGAAACTGCAGAATGCATGCAGATGGCCTCTACAGGAAGAGAGCTAAGTTTTCTCCTTCTCCCCTTCTGGTCCAATAAACATTGATTTATAAAATGTGGAACAGATCCCACAGGACACTAGAATATTCAGTAGCTTGGTAAATATTCAATGATCTAGGATATGCGTTCAAATATTTGCTGCACATAATGGATGTAAAAGGTAGAAAAAGAAAAATTTACCTGTCGGTTTCTCTCTCATTTTTATTATCCAGATGAGAAAATTGTTCTTGGGCTACCAAGGCACATCACCTGGGCAAAGCTAAGAAATAAGGCAGAGATAACAACAACCCTCCAGGAGGCTGTCTAACAGGAATGCTCAAATATGCTTTGTAAAGAGGACTCAGTCTGATTTATTAAAAGGTAAACTGGGTTCTTCCCTGCATCACTGAGTGGGATAAGATTAACGATTTAACTGCAAGGAGCTGTACCAAGATGAATGGTTACAGTAGAGATGCTAATGTTTGCGTTTAGCACAGACTAAGAGCAAAGAACTGAAATGTTGCTACTGAAATGTTGCTAAGTTGTATCTCACCTTTCTTTGATACAGGCGAAGCACAGGAGCGTCTCACAAGAGAAAAGCCTGTCCTTGACCTGGGGCTGCACACAAGACACTCTCTGTATGATTTAGCTGGAATTCCATTTTCCATGTGAACAGATGCAGACCCTGCGTTTGACTTCAATCAGGCATCTCTGTACCCCTGTGAACTGTTCTGTCTTGGTGAAGCTGTGTCAGATAACAAGCACGGTGAGGCTGTGATGTGTCCTTTGTCACAGCAGCCCCCTCATCATCACTCCTGCTCTAAGTCAAGCTCCAGGGCTAAATCCATTCACCTGAATGGGGAAGGGCCTTTCCCTCCATGGGGGCACAAGTGAAGCTAAGAGCATCTGTACAGCTGCAGGGAAGCTTTTGTATTTATTTATTTAGTCCATGGGAGTTGGTCTGAAGGAGAAAATTCCTCTCGGTACAGAGAAGGCTGAGTGGTGCAGGGGTCAAGGTGCGCCTTCCTTGACCTTTGGACCCAGGTAGACCTTGGCCTCTGTTGCAGCCAGCAGTGAATTTCACAATAGGTGCGAGTAGGGGCTGGGGGAATGGTGTAGGGATCCCGGGAGTCACAGAATCTCAGAATCAATTAGGTTGGAAAGGACCTTCGAGATCATCGAGTTCAACCTTTGAGCGAACACCAGATTGTCAAACTACAACATGGCACTGAGCGCCACATCCAGTGTTTTTCCTAAACACCTCCAGGGGTGGTAACACCACCACCTCTCCGGGAAGCCCATTCCAATGTCTAATCACCCTTTCTGCGAAGAAATTCCTCCTAATGTCCAACCTGAACCTCCCTGGCCCAACTAAAGACTCTGTCCTCCTGTCCGGACGCTGGTTACGTGGCACCACACGGCTGCAGCCACCTTTCAGGGAATTCTAGAGAATGATAAAGCCACCTCTGAGCTTCCTTTTCTCCAGGCTGAACACCCGCAGCTCCCTCAGCCGCTCCTCACAGGACTTGCGCTCCAGACCCTACACCAGCTATCTCGCCCTTCTCCGGACACCCCAGCCCGGGATCCTCAGCGCGGCACCCGCGGCAGCGTTTAAACCGGCCGGGGCAGTTTCCTGCGCCGCGGGCGCTCCCAGGGCCGCGCGGGTCCCGGTGCCGCACGGGAGGCGCCGGCGAGCGGCGGAGCCCGGCCAGGCTGGGGCCCGGGCCCGGCGCCGTCGCCCGGCAACAGCCCCGCCGCCCCGGGCACAGCCCGGCACCGCCGCAACCCGGAAGCAGAGGGGCGGAGGAGGCGGGCGGGGGGCGGCGGCGGGGCGGGACGGGACAGGGGTGCCCGCCCGCTCCCTGCCTCCCTCCCGCCCCGCGGGAGCTCCGAGCTCTGCCGGCACCGCGCCGAGCGCGCAGTGTCGCACCCAAGCCGCCGCCACGCCGTGTCCCCGCACAACACGCTGCCCCCAGATCCTGCCGGCCCGGCGGCGCCGCGCTCAGGCTCCTCCTGGTCGGTGCGGGAGGAGGAGGAGGCGGCGGCTGAGCGGCGGCTGCCGGAGCCAACGGGCGGCGGGGAGCGGGGCGGGCGCTGCGGGGGTGTCGGGGTAGAGCGAGGCGTGACCCGGCTGACGGGCACCGTGCGGCGGGCGCGGAGCCGGAGCCGGAGCCGGCGGGATCAGCGGTACCAGCGGCGGCAGCGGCGGCGCGGGGCGTCGGTATCGCTCGGCTCTGGCTCTGGCGCGGCGTCTCCTCCACCCCCTCGTGAGCCTGGGGAACCTGCAGCTCAAAGCCGCCGCCAGCCACACCACCATGTACTCCGGCAACAAGCGGAAAAAGCTGTGGCGGGAGGAGAAAGGTATTCTCGCCCTTCCCGGTGGCCGGGCCCGCTTCTCCCGCCTTTAAGCCCACGTTGAGCCGGGAGGGAGCGAGGGAAGGGGGAGGTGATCCCGGTGCGCTCGGAGCCGCCGCCTCGCCGCGGGCTGTCCGGCAGCGCTTTCCCGCCGGCCGCGGCTGGGGCCACGGGGTGGGGATGGGGGAACTCCGTGCTCTCTGCCTTAGTCCCGGGCGCTCCTGGCTGAAACAGCCTTCATGGCAGCCCGGGCGTGCGGGGATCGGGGATGTTATCCGCACACCGCGGCGTATCCCCGAGCAGTGCAGCCCCGGGGCGGAGGGAGGGCGGTAAACAAGCCCTCTCCCGAGGGCTGCCCGCCCCCAAGTCACCTTGTGGGAGTGCTTCAGGCCGGAAAGTTGAGCGCACGCTCTCAAGACGTGCTTTGTCTCCTTTCAGTGCGTTTGTTTTCTGAGGGGAAACGTGGTTTGTTGGAATCCTTGGGGTAGTCAGTTTAGGTTCTAGTGTCGTTCAGCCGGGGTGGAATGTTTAGGGTACGGGAGTCTCGGAGACCCATACGTCCCATCTTTTGAACTATTTATGTATTTTTATATGTATTTTAGGGACCGCCAGTGTGTTCTCAGTTTATAAAAGCCCTAAGACAAACTCCAGAGCATGAAAACTGTGGGCCAAGCATTTGATGCAGACATTGGGGTTTTTTTGGTACTTTACATTCGCCCCGGGGAGAGCAACGTTAAAAATCAAGAAAAAAATCATAGAGTGGAAGTGTAGCATTTATATCTGTGAGGAGGAAAGCTTCTTGCCCGGTGTGTTCCATATAATGTAGTAATAGATGAGGAGAGGAAGAAGAACAGATCAGAGGGTCATATTTTAAGTTTTCTTTTTTTTTTTTTTTCTTCCATCACCCTTGTGACTCTATGTTTCAAGCTAAGAAGGCAGAAGACCAGTTCAATGAACAGGATTCAAGTGAACCTTTCTAAGGAAAAAATTGTTAAAACACAAATGAATTTATTTTTCTGTAGGTTAGTTGCTCCTGTCAGACTCCTCTCAAATGAAGTGAGGCTTTTTCTTTCAAACCGTTTTACAATCCGTGTTTCTGTACTAAAGGTGAGGCAACAAATTTCTACCTGACAGAAGTTTCTGTTTTCAATGATGAAGGTACAGTGAAATTGTCATAAGCATTGTTCATGTGTGATTAATTATGACTTTTCCCTTAATGCTGTATGTTTTACCTTCAAAAAATGCAAGGGGCAGATGGGGAAAAGTTACTGGTAGGCTCAAGCGAATGTTCTTATTACTCCCACTTGTCTCTTTCAGCTCTGCTGCTGTCTGTGTGAATTCAGAGCCTGGCAGGTGAACTCAAACCATTGTTAAGGAGGGCAGAGTGGAGGGTCTGGGAACTGGAGCTGCTGGCACACTTTTGGTGTCTCAGTCAGCTGTGGGGGTGGTGGTCTCCATCAGCATGGTGGTGTTACTGAGTGCACACCAGCGCTGCTCAGTGCTGCTGAGCTTTTTCCATCCAGGAGGCATTTTTGAGTGCTAGCTGGCCACAACTCCCTGTCTTTTTGCCCAGTGAGAACGAAAAGCATTTGCCAGTCTTCTGCTCCAGTAACTGTTCCAGCACCATGCTGATAGTGTTGGCCCTGAGTACATTGAGTGAGGAGGGCAGAGAAAGCTTCTCTCTTCATTGTTGGCTGGCATTGCCCTTCAGTTTTTAGCCCTATAGAACTGTTCTTATCAAGTACCTCAATTATTGAGAGGGAAACTACAAAAGCCCAACAATTTTTTTTCCAGATCTGCTTTCACCTTTCACAGGCACCCCTGAACCCCTGCAAAGCTGCCTGTGCTCACTGCCTCTGTCCTTCCCACCAAGCTCTAAGTGCAGTTGCTCTCAGCCTTTTATATTCTGAAGCCCTTCTTTAAAGGAAAAAAAAAGCACTGATTGCTAAATTTTGAGTTCAAACCCACTGACAATACGCTTGCTTTTTTAATTACTTTCTTGGTAATTAAGGGTTGGTCCACATCCTCCCAGGGGAGCTCTTCCATGAGGACAGCTGAAACGGAGCAGGAGCGGAGGTGATTTCAGAACCTTAGACACAGGACTGGGCTGCCTGCAAACTTCCCGAGTTTCTGCCACAGGCAGAAAACTGTACTTGCACTGAAGGCTGTTGGGAGCATCCTCCGGGAGGTTTGTGTGTATAATTAAGACTCAGTTTAAGTTCTTGCTGCTGACTCACAAGAGCAGACTTTGGTAAAACCTTCCTGTGGAGAAGAACTTGTGTTCTGAAGGCACAGGACTGGCTCTGTTGTCTCTTCAGCAAAAAGACACCTAGACTTGGTCTGCATGTCAGTCCCTCAAAAGTGACATGCTCTCTCAGGTCTGCCTGCCTGTAGGACTTCCAGTGTGCCCTGGAATACTTGGAGTTTTGTGTGCCTGGAGCTGTTGTGCAGAATGGTGACCCTCGTTGTGTCAGCTCTGCTTGGCAGGCGTCGATGTCCCACTGAGATACCAGGCTGAATAGGGAGAGAGAAATGTTTTTTGTCAACCAAAGAAATTGGGGATGCTGTCAAAAAATACTGAAATAAACTTATTTTGGTAAGGGAGGCTGTGCTCAAAACTTGCCTTATTAGGCTGCTGACAGCGGCCTGCATAATTAGGAAACTTTGTTTTGAAAAAGCCACGAAGGAAAGAACCCCAAACCAGAACCCAGTGATTTGCTTTCTTTGTTTTTTAAGGTTTGATCTGAGAAGCAGTTCCTGTGTTCATCTTCTGCTGCTTCTTCAAGTTGAGATGAAAATGTTCTTTCTCTGTCTGCCTGGTCCTGTATGTAAAGTGCAAATAACATAGGTCTAGCCTTTCCCTACACCACTAAAAAGTCTTCAGTCATTGAAAGGCATTTATTACTGATTAACATGTCAAGGAAAACTGTTAGTGTGGTTACAGTGCTACTGGTAAAAACAGACCCAGAGATTTGAGTGGAGTATGGGTGTCGTGATGTTCTCTACTGTTCCTTTTCTTTTCCTCCCTTCTTTTGGGAGGGAAAAAGCTCTTCACCTTGTGCTGAGCTGATACTAAGCATTGATGAGGAAAGGAGGGAAAAGAGGATGTGACTGCAAAATGAGCTGAGGTGCTGGGGTTGCTTGCAGTTTTGGGTCATTGGGATGACTTTTTTTTTTTTTTAACTGTGAAAGTCCATTTATAGCAGGGTCTGAAGAATAGTGAAGTTGGCAGTAGCTGTCATACTTGGGTGGTGTTTGAAGCTTTACTTTTCACTAAACATCTGAAAAAAGAGGTAGTGACCTTCTCAGTAAAAAACAAAAACAACTGCCTGTATGTGTTTTATGTTTTAGTGTGCTAGCCAGGTGTGTCCTGTCAATGTTGTAATGAAAATCTCCAAAGCTAAACATGCCTTTTTCACTACCCCAGACACCCAGCAACTGACAGAACCTTTGCTGTGGCTCTGATCTCTTTTGTTATGTAGTGGCATTTTATTAATTTCCCACCACGCTCCCTGCCCTTTACTTGAACTTTTGTTTTCTTAGTTCTGGTTTACAAATGCAGCACCTACGGGACAGACTTTAATACCTGAAAACTCCCTGTGAAACAACAATTCCCCACTAAAGTTGCTGTTCTCTGACACAGGAATTAAAGAGGCAGGAGGAAGCAGCGCAGCAGTGATGTGGGGAGGCAGCCTGGACAGCCCCAGGGTGCGGGGAAGAATTTTAACTTTGCAGAGCTGGGATAGCCAGAAACAGGAGTGTGCAGTTGGACAGCTGCACCGTGGTTAGCTCCTGTTGTCACATCTCTCCTGCTTGGTCCTCTCAAGTGGCATTTCATCCATCAAGGACACTGCATTGGTCATCCCCTGGCTCACGTGCAACAATGTGTGAAAACTTGCAAAGCTTTTCTTTTATTTCTCTTTCCCCTGAACAGAGCGTTTGCTGAAGATGACCCTGGAAGAAAGACGCAAGGAGTACTTGGGGGATTATGTTGCACTGAAAACTATCCCAACATGGATGGAAGACTTAAAAAGTAAGAGTGAAAGTGATGGTAAGTAAAATGGAGGTGTCCTAAAATACAGAGCACTCTGTTTTCTCAGTCTCAAGTTACTTCTAGGGAGGCCAAGACTTAAAACCCAAGTCGTTATCAGCAATGATTGCCTAAAATTGGGATGGGGTCAGAGGGGAGCCCCAACAAAAATTTTTAAAGCCTCCCTGGTGTCCCAGAACTCTGCTGGGATCCCCAGATGGAGTCACTAACCCTTAAGTGTGTAAAATAGATCTTCTCTCCATGAATCTTACTTTCCAGATACTCCAGCAGTCAGCCATGCCTAAACTTACTGAGGATAATGATACAGGGAATCTGGGCAAAACAGTGTTGCAGGTGACCCAGGAGCAGAGGGGAAGTGTTCAAGCTGTGTTGTTTTCTAAGGATTCAGAAACTGGAGAAGATGGGGCCTCCCTTGCTTTTGGTCCTGCCTGCTTTCTTGGGCTGAGGAACATCAGTCTGGCCTGGATTAACTCCCATTTTCTTAGAGTGTGCAGCCTTATCATGGTTGTGATCACCAGCAGAGTTGTCTAAATACTTGCAGTGAGAACTGACCAAAAACGTGAATCCTCCTTGCTTACAGACTTCTCTACTCTGCAGGTAATTGTGTAACAGTTCCTTGTTACTCTAGTTCCCTTTCATTCACACAAGGATGTGGAGGAATAGGGATGGCTTCTGCACTGGTTTCCTCCTCCTCTTTTTTTTTTTCCTGTGTCTTGTTATCCTACTTGGCTGAACCCTGTGGGTTTTTTTTTTTTTTGAAGGAGGATCTGTGAGACCTAAAGTGCTTCCTGCCTCTGCAGAATAGGAGCAATTTTCTGACCCTTTTGTTATCATTAAAGGCAAATACTGGCCTGGGTGAAGACCTGTGTGGAGTAACCTTGTGGCTGCAGGTGAACATGGTCTTTATGGTGATAGTCCAGGTGAAATGAGGCCTGGAGCTAATCAGATGTTTGCAATACAATTGGAAGGCTGTAACACTTACTTTACCACAATCTGAAGGAGCTCACAGATTTTTCAGATGTCCTTGTGAAAAGCAGCTATTGCTATTGTCTACTCCTAAAAGCAGCTGGAATAACTTTCTTAGTGAAAATATGCCAAGAGATTGCTGAGCGAGTAGCTGTATTACATCAGTACCCATGGACCTCTTTCCTGATCTGAGTAGGTCATTTATATCTTGCAACATCAGGAAGCCTGTCCATCTAGAAAACAAAGGCTGCATAAAAATAATAATTAAAAAAAGATTACCTGACTCCTCACAAGCTGATTTTGGAGGCCTGTGGGATGTGGGAATATGCAGAATGTCATGTGCTTTAACTGGGAGACTCTTTATCCCTCCTAGCCCAAACTATGTTTTTATTCCAGCTACTCTCAGATTCTCTCCAAAGCACTGAAATTCAGAGATGTTGCATTACTTGGGCTGCTGAAAGTGACAAGGTGTGGATTTATGTTGTGATTGCTGTTACACTTCACAGAAGCAAAATGTCAGTGTCTAATATGTGGGTATTGAATCATGGCAATGGTGAATTTATTTCCTTGTAGCTGCTCTTGCATTCTTTCTGTTAGTACCCAGTACACTGCAAAAAAAAAAGCTGGAAGGCAAAAGTTGTGCTGGAACCCCTCTCTGCTACTTGAAGGTTTTGTTGCACTGTACATTCAAGAGAAAATATCCATAGTCACTCTTTTCCCTTGATGCGTTTGTTTTAAGTAAGCCATGTGTAATAGTGAACTTCTGGAAGGCTGCCCTGCTGAAATGCTTCCACATTCCAACTGATTAGGATAATTAAAAGAAGTATGTGTATTAATGTGACTGTTACTGCATCTCTTTCAAACTTTATTTCTCTTAAATGTTGACCCCCATTCTGAAGGTATCAAGTGTGTCTAAAAGCTGTTTTTTGGAGCCAAATTACAGAAAAACTAAAACAAAAAAATTTAAAATTTAGAAATTTTTAAATAAAAAAAATTTAAGTCTTATTGCTGATGAGAACTTTTGCTCTGTTTGATGTGACATACAGAGGGCAACAGGTACAGGCTGGATGAGATTCTGGAGAGAACAACTGAAGCTCCAGGTGTGATGGAATTGGTGATAATCTGACAATGCCATGCTCAAGTTCTGATATTTTCTTCACGTGAAAAGTGGCTGCTCTTGCACTGACAAACAGAAGAGGTCTGAAGGGTGATGGTAGTGAAAATAAAATCTTCAGTGTATTTGTCAAGCCAAAACAACTGATGGGCAATTTGGAAAAAATTCCTTACAATTCACTCCCACTACCATATACAGTGAAAAAAATGACAGATTGATTAGTAAAGCATAGAGTGGCTGTTCAGGAAGAGTGATGAGGAGAAATCAAGAAAGCAACCAAGAACAAATCAAGTGAAGCAGGCACAATCAATCAGCTGCTGGAGTAAGAAGCGATAGGAGAAGGGCAGAGAGCATCTGAGCTGGCAGCCATCCCCATAGACACTCACTGCTCAACTGAAGATTGACTGTTCAGTCCTGTACAAATTTTTGTATTGGCTGTTAGGAAAAAATTGCGTGTACAATGTAAAACCTTCGTTTTTTAATGTAATTTTATTAATTTTTTAATTAATTTAATAATTATCATTTACATTTAATGTAAAACCCATTTTTAAATGTGAGTGACTTGCTGGAGGGTGTTGGGAGGTTCCAGTTAGGGATTCATTTTTGTTATGTGAAAGTTTAATGGAAGATTATTGAAAAGTCTGGATGCAGAATTATGCAAACTGAAACGACCCAAGAAGTTCATATTGAGAAGGAACTAACTTCACTGCCAGGGTACTTCATGGGTGCTCTTTACTGGCAAATTGGAACATGTCTTAGTCTGTGGAAGAAAGTTTTTCCCTATCCCTCCTCCACCTTTTGATAGAAGTTTTGTTCAGAACTTAATTCTGAAGAACACCAGCAAATCTTGGTGGATGTTCAGTGTTCTGGTGAGGATGGAAGTCTTTGTAATAGGGAGATGTGCATCTATGTAAAGGCTCCTGAGGAGTGAAGTTACTGAATTCTGAATGGCAGCTGACAAGGGCTTTGTCTCTTTGTAGCAGCAAAGCTATTAGAAAACATTTGGAAGTTCAAAGAGGCAGTGTCTTTTAAAATGCTCTGCTGTCACTAAGAAAAAAAAAAAAAACTAGATTTTTTGCAGGTCTCCTCATATGGGCACAACCAGCTGTAAGAAATTAGGTTGGTGTATGTTTTGGCATGGAGTTTAGTCAGTGTTAGTGTTCAGTCTTGGTTCTGGGAAGAGGGTGGCATGATGTGGAATGCAAAGACTAAGCTTGGTGCCCACATTTCTGAGCTAAGGGGGACAGTCTGATGTGGGCAGTGTTTGTTTTCAGAAGGGCTCTGCTGTCTACACCCTGATTTTTGGTGTGCCACTTGCCAGGCTGTGCAAGTGGATCTTGGAAATCAAGCGTCGCAGGAAAAGGGACAGTTAGTGACAAGTGGCCCTCTTTAATGTCAAGAGGGGATGGTAGGAAGACAGAACTTTTGTTCTTGAAGTGGTCCTGTAAATGGAAGCTTTCTCTGGTTTAATTGTGTTTATTAAGGAAATGAGGAGTTGCCCACTTTGGAAACAGAACGAGCTTGCCACAGAGGGCTGAATGGTGTGAATATACTGTGGTCCATTGTTCTCGCCACTTGTTATCCTTCAGATACACCACAAGCACACACATCTCATCTGTCTTCTCATGTACTTTGAAACAGAGTGTCTTCCTGACAACATGTCAATAATGGACTTGTTTTATGAGGCCCTGGAATTTATATCCCTTTGTTTCAATGCTATTTATTACATACCACTTCGTTAGGCACTCATCTTGTGCAGCAACAGGAGCTAATGTTGCTCAGTGAATAAAATGCCACCATGTAGACTAACAGGTAGAGTGCATTTTGAAGTTAAATATCGGTATTAGCATTTTGTTGGGTACACGCTAATTCCCAAAAATATCTTTACTCTGCAGTGGTGAATTTGAGAGATGACTTCTGAAAACTTTTCTGGAAAGCTTTTTTAAAAATGAGGGTCTAGGGAATTTTGTTGTTGCTGAGTTTTGCGTGTCACTGGTAGAAAAACATTTTGTTGTATTAATTGGGTAATTCAGAAAATGGACTAAGTGGTATTGTCTAACTCCAGGCAGCTGGTGGTCCTGCTGACTCTCACAGCCCTTGGAATTCATTGGTATAATAGTGATGCCAAGAAAACAGCAGATTCAGGTGGTGGTTTAAAGATCTTTTCTAGTGGTAAGAACTATTTTTCATAGGATGAAGTTAAAATGGAAGGACACGGTAACGGAGTTTATTTTTGTTTTAGGTTAAATGACACAAAAGGTCTGCAGTCCTTTTAAACAAGTCTTGAAATATGTTTAGATGTTTTGGCAGTCTCTGAATCTTTTTAATCTGCTATTTCTAAATAAAATGATACGGCTCAAACTATTCAAATTAATCTATTTTAACACTGAGGGTTTTATGTATAATAATAAGGTTTGGATTTAATAAAAGCATCGTTGTACTATGAATGTGTAGCTTTCTAAATATTCACAGTGGGTTGACACAAGATTACAGAGACAAAGCATGTAGATAAGGCAGTCCAAATGCTTCATGGTGGAAAGAAAATGTGTGGTAACACTGAGCTCTGACCAGCATTTCTTGAGATGGGTGACTAACACAAATACTCTCCAAAGAACCCAGTGCAGCCCTGCTTGAGATGAGTATCTGTCCTGCAGGAACTAGGAACCAAGGTGGTGAGTATTAAACAGACTTTGGAAAGTGGCACCACTAGTATACTGCAGTGAAATTCAGCCAGACACCTACAAGTAAGAAATGGCATCTCTCTAAACCACTCAATATTATCAGTGATTTATACAGAAAAAGAAATTATGTTCAGCTAGAACACTGAGGTTGTTAGACAAGTTTGACAATCACAAGTTCTCCTGCTAAGAGCTGTGTGAAACCTGTGTGCTTCGAGACCATCCCCCCACCAAAAATCCAAGTCCATCAGCTTTCATTGTTATTTTTTTTCTTACAATGACTGTAACAATTGTCTTTATAGCAGATTTTTAGCTGAGTGACAAGGAGGAAAATAAATTGAGACATCTTAGTGTAATTTTTGCTATCTCTCTCAAAAAAAAAAAATGCTTTTGCTACTGAAACTCTTGGTTTGATGAAGTTCAGAGTGCAGCAGTTTTTCTGCTGAGTACACACAGAAAACAGCAATAACTTGTGTCCTACCATTCAGGGTCTCCTCTGTTACCTGTGGCCCTGAGCATGAATTCCAGATTCACTTAAACTCGTGCTGTATTCAGCATTGTCCTTACTTTTCATGTATTGGCACACCACTGTTACTGATGCTAAACATGTTATTACAAGGTCTCTTCAGGACTTCTGTGTTTGAGGTTAGAAAACTGTGTCTCCTAGATGCATATGGAGAGCACTGCTTATTAATTGCTGTGTATAATGGCTGGGGGAGCACCATGAAAAAACGAACTGTGTGAGGATCATGGTAATTAAATATTTTGAATGCTTGTGAAACGTGCTTTTTGTGGATGTAGCTGAAAATCTTGTTTGCTCATTTCTGCTCTCTGTCCATGTTACGTGCATATTAAGGAAGCAGCAAAGGATTTAGAGGGGTAAGAAGAACAAACCATGTTTGCAGCTTCTTAGTCTGTGCTGAGGATGTCCAGGAGTCTGTGTGCCCGTGGCATAATGTGGGGTAACTTTAAGGCTGGGTTGGTATTTGTTTGGCTGCCACAGATATCCAAAGCTGCCAGGACAGGAGGGTGTAACCAGAGCCCTGTGTGCTCTGCTTTGCTCTGGCTCTTGGCTGCCCTTTCAGGATGTGTCCTGATCAGATGCAAAGCTGCAGAGTGGTGCAAATCTGATCTGGTGACCCCACACACCTTTCTGGCTTTCCCAATACACACCTTGGCTATTGATTTCCAGAGGAAAACTTGCACAGTACAGAGATGGGAATAACTCTTCAGGTGCAAGTTTACTTGAGCATAAACAGAGTAATAATCTGTGTTTGTTGGTTTGTTACTGGAGGTGAATTATCTCTCTATCTCTCTATCTCTTTTATCTCCCTGATAAAGTAGTTAAATTAGTGTGCTTAGTGTGAGGGGTGAAAGGAAACCTCAGTAAACAAAAATACTGAAGATGTGTTCAGTTGACCTTGTTATTCTCTGGTGAGCTTCATGTGAATAACCTTAGTAGGATGGACTAGCTGCCAAAGAGATGACGCTCGTTTTACAGTTTGCATTAAAGTGTTTTTGGGAAAAACAAAGAAGTTTCTTGCTTCCAGCAAGTGTGAGATTATGATTAGTAAAAAGTTCAGATCTATTTACAT
Organism: Chamaea fasciata; assembly: GCF_029207755.1. Lineage (NCBI taxonomy): Eukaryota > Metazoa > Chordata > Aves > Passeriformes > Sylviidae > Chamaea > Chamaea fasciata. Next base: position 5,449,182 of record NW_027094088.1, on the reverse strand, counting down.
AGATTATGAACACAAAATCCAGTGTAGCTAATCCTCTCTCTAAGGAAGTAAATCACTTGTCCTTGATGTAATTAAGATGATGACTTCTCTTTAAGCTGCTGCTCTGTGGTTTTTTTAACAAGGTAACTTCCATACAGCATTAAGCTTACACAGGTCCTGGATAGAGTTATTGTTTTGTGGCTCTTCTGCATGCAGTTGAGAAAGCTCTCTTATCTACAGTGCCAGACAGCTCCTTGAGGGGCAGAAGTTAACCATAGGAAAGGATGCTGCTCTCAACAGCAAATTGATAAATTGGTGTCCTTATTGAGACTTTGCAAGCTCTTGATGGGTGTTAGAGAGGGATACTAGGTGGAGATACAAAGGGAAGTTAGGCACATCTTTGCCAGAAAGAGTAGTTCTAATGTTTAATTACTGGTGACGTGAATCTTGATCAGATTAATAACTTCCAAGCTTCTGTCCCGTGCAATGTGAGAAACAATCTTTTTTTTTTTTTTGGTAGCTGCTGAATGTCACTGCACTGGAGTTTCATACAAAGGTCCCTAAGGAAGTACTCAGTAGAGTTAGGAAGTCAAGATGATGCAGTGTGCTGTCAGCTGGCAGGGCTGCTCAGGGTGTGAGGGAGGATGGCTTTAGCAGCAGTGATGCCTTAAGTTGGGATGTGCTGTTCTACAGAAACTGCTGAGAAAAGTTGTGGATTCCGGCTTGGAATATTTTGGTGGCTGACTTGAGTAAGATGGCTTTATCTATGCAGGGGAAAATTACAGATTATATATTTTGACTTCTGTCTTCGATTACTTTTTTTTCTATTCTTCTTTTTGCATATAAAGGATGAGTTTCTTTTGACTGTGGGGGATTGCAAGATCCAACCCCCAAATTAATGTGTTGCTCTGCAAAGACGATTTCAGTAAGTCATCTAGCTTTGCTCAGTATGGTATCTTTACTGATGCCCTAATCTATAATTTATGATGGATTGTGGCGTATGTCCTCCCAGCCTTTGCACACAGATGTGAGCCAGTGTGCCAGCCTGATTAGAAGCCATGTGCCTGTGATTAGGTTGAGGCCAGAACCAAGCTGTTAAGTTGTACCCTTGTCATGGCTTGCTAATGTGGATCTGTTGCCTGGATAAGTGACTTTAAGATATTTTCAAATGCAATTGGGAAAAGCTGATGTCCTTCTGCAGAAGATGGACCCTTCTTTTGATTAGACAGGTAGAGACTGGTATGTCTTGGTTTAATTTGATGTAGCTTAGAAATGACAGGTATTTATGAAGGTGCTGAACTATTGTCTCAACTAGGATTTGCTGCCTGGCTCTTTTTAATTGGTGATGACACAGGGTTAAGCCACCCAACTCTGGGTGTAGGAGGTTTGCAGTAAGTTTGAAAACTAACCTCACACTCAAATGAAGTAATGATACTGCTTTAACTCCCTTGAGGGTGCTAGGGGATCACTGGTGTAGTTTAAGCTCACCAAGCTCTCCGCTTGGATCATGTTAACTGGCTTTCATGTGTAGCTATATCTGCTTCATGCACAGTTAAACACCTGATTACACATGTGTTAAAAACCCAGTCACTGGAAATAACATAAACTTGGCTTCCCCTTTTTGATTCAGTAGACCCAAACTGCTCAGCATGTAGGAATGTCTCTTAATAAGCCAGTGCGGGTCTGAATAATCCTAGTGTAGAATTATAGGATTGTTAAGGCTTCAAAAGACCTCTAAATTCATTGAGTCCAACCATGAAATGGTAGTAGTTAATCTGTGAAGTGATACGTGGCTTTCTCCATGTGAGGGCATCTTGCTGGTGTGTATTTGGAAAATCCAGTTGAGAGAAAATTCTCAGCCCTGTAGGAATTGCTGCTGGTTTTTTATGATGCCCAGAAAATGCTCTTCTGTGCTAGAGAGAAGGCTCAACAATCCAGTTGAAAGATGGTAAATTTGGATTTTGCACAGCTCTGAAAACCATTGAAATGATACTGAGAAGTATTTTCTATTTCAGTGTGCGGTATGAGGGAGAAGCATGTTTGTGCACAGAGATTGTCCTGAGACTTGCAGGCTATTGCATGTTGACTTGGCATGTTTGCAGAAATGTGTCACAAAGGCCTTCACCAAAATTTCCAGATGCTTTTTGGGGATGGGATGCTACAGAACGTACATGTTGGAAACGGAGCCTCTCAGCCTCGTGCTGATGTAGCCCATACATTTATTTCTGAGAGTGGATGTAGTTCTCTGCAAGCACCTTTGCACTAACAGCATCCCTGGGAGTTGGTGCTTAAATGTTGTGTTAGAAAAGACTGCTCTAGAGTTTACCCAAAGGCTCCTGTCCAGAAGGCTCAGCCCGTCTCTAATGCAGAGTAGGTATGAAGAAAATGCAGATATGAAGAAACCGGTTGCACCTCTGTCTTTAAAACTTTTCCCTGTGTTATCCTGCCCTTTGCTTTTTCACAAAGGCTTATTCATGTAGTGATGGGCTTTTTAATGGTCTCCGTGGTATGGCTGATTAGACTGGAAAGGTGCTCCAAGCTCTGCATGTTCCATTTGCTGCACAGGTATGACTTGTAGTTGAAGTTCAGCCTGCACTGAATTTATTCGCACAAGTTCAGTGTAATCTTTTCTGTATAGGGTACTCTACTGCTCACCTGCCAATGTGTTGTGTGTTGCAGTGCTGCCCTTTGCTGGGATTTCTAATGAATCTACAGCCACTGCAAGCAAACCCCAGGCTTCGTGTAGCTGTCACTCAGAGTATGGGTCAGTCATATTTAAAGAAAAAGTAGAGTTCCATTCTGTTTTTTCCCCTCTTACTGCCTTCCCACCAGTGTTCTTACAGGGGAAGGATTGTAAGTGTACTGCAAGTAACTAAATCCAGGAGAATATGTGATGTACACAGACATTCTTATATTGGCTTAAAGGCTTTGAGATTTGGTGTGTCTTTCAGTTCTAGGTAGATATGTAAAAGAAGACAGAGATAGATCTTTTTGCTAACTGCTAGGGAGTTTGTAACTGCTTGAGAGTTTGTATTAATTTCCATGTTTTAAATCCTTGAATGAAGCAAGCCTGACTTGCAACACAAATGAGTGAATACTGGTAGAGTTGTCTTCAAGTATTCGGAGTTTCCTCTGTCCCTTGCTGTTTATGTTGAACCTCCACTATTCTTCAGTGTAGCAAATTACATCTGGTATCTCAAGGAGTAGGGGGGGAAAAGGTGCTGTAAGGTAAGAGCTGCTACCCCCAAGCCTAATGTCTCCATGCAGAAAACATCATCTCTTGCACCTGTGTGCGAACTTACTGTCTTGGCTTGGAAGACAGGTGTCTGCCAAGGAAGGTGGGAAACTGTGGGAAGGCAGAGCTGGTGCTACAGGCAATCCTGCCGCTGATACATTGCAGCTGTGTTCATTACCGAAGAGTGGGAGCAGCCTTGCCCTCACAGCTGGGTGTAATAAAAGAGTGAGTTAGGTAGGAGAGTCAGTTGGAGTCTGCCGGCTGTGTGTGAGGACGAAGGGACGGGAGCTCGTGTGAGGGACGGATAAAGTAACCCTGGACGAGGGACAGACAGGGTTAGGTGGCCGTGCTAGGGATAGCAAGCAGCGAGTTGGAACTGCAGAAAGAAGAGAGAAGAAGGAGAGAAAGAGCGAGAGCTGTGGGGAGCTGCCCGTAAGATTGCGACATAGAAAAGGTATGAAAGACTTCTAGATAACATGGTCCTGATACTTGGAGTCCCCTGAAGGTTTTATTGAAGCACTCTGAGTGCAGTGGCCGTCTCGACTACGGCAGGAAACTGCCTCGGAATGGAGAAGATCATCTCCTTCCCTCCAAATTATTATAACTTTGAAATTACAGGGCTTTTAGGCAAAGATATGGGAAAAGGAGTACCATGTGTATGGATAGCAAGGCAAACAAACAACAACAAACTCCGTGGCTGTAGCTGGAAGCGCAGAGGGGTGTCCCAGCAGGCAGGGGGTGCGTGGCCACAGTAGCAAAAACCCCAGAGCAGTGGCAGAAGAACGGCGGGGGTTGTGCAGGGGCTGCCCGGCTCCCCTACAGGGCTGGGAGAGGCTCTCTTGGAGGAGACGGGGGCTCGGAGATCCCGGGATTTCCCCGCAGACACCCGGGTGGATGGTGTAGGGTCCTTTGTTTGGCGAGGTCAGGTGTTAATAAGGTCCCAGTGCATACCCAGGGCCGCTCTTACGAGCAGAGCTCCACTCGTGGTGGGAGAAGGCAGCCGAAAACAGAACCCCGCGGTGGTGGTGAATTCTCCCCACAGCGACTGCAGCCTGTCTCCCCTCCAAATGCCGAGAGCACAAGAGAAAGCCGGGAGCTGCACCCAACCCCTTCCTCCAGCCCAGATCTTGTGATATCTCTGCCCACACCAGAGGAGCCCCCAAGTCAAGAGAGAGAGTAGCCGGCTGCACCCCTCCCCTGAGCTTGGCAACTTCTTTTGTCTTTCTCAAGTATCCGGTCATTTTTGTCGCCTAGCAACCTATGGTAGAAAATTCCCTTCGAGAAAGAACGAAAGGGAAAAAACCTAAACCCCAACACTTACCTGCCTGTCCCAATACTAGAAAACCAAAGTTCCTTCTCCCACGCGGTAAGCTGTTGTCACTCTATGTCAGGCAGAGAGAGGTTTTTGAATGACAATGCCAGGAAATATTTGCTTATAGTTTTGCACAAGTTTCATAGTCTTCTGGTAGCAGCATTTTATTTCCAAGCTGTACTTCCAAGTACTACAAAAGCCTGTAATACTCTACCAGAGAAGTCACTGCTCAGCAATGGTTTAGAGAGTTAAAAAAGCAGAAAATGTAGAATAAAAATTGTCTGATAGCTTAATAAGTTAATGAATGAAAGTAATGATTTTGTGGTTCCCCCCTGTAAACATATTTTAATCCTCCTGGATGCTGTATGTGCTCACTTATTTAAATGAGTTCTCACATTTTGGTAAGTAAAACGGGTGCTGCTGAGGACTGAATACCTGGTTGGTCACGAAAAGTAATTTTTTTCCCAAACAGTTTGTAAAGGTGAGTAGAGGAATGCTTCACTGCTGGTGGTAGGTGCTGTTTTGGATGAAGGCTCATAGATACCCCAAGTGGTACTGGATCAGTTTGAGCACACCAGGAATAGTTGTATGAGTGCTGTGATATTGCCAAGACAGCTCTTGCAGTGAAGGGATCTGCTTTCTCTTGGAAGGAATCTAGTGAAGCAGAATCACCTGTAGTCCTCTAGATTTATAGACAAGTATCAACATACTCATGGGGCAATGAACAATGATCTAAAGCAGTGTCATTTGTTTGTGTCTCCATTTCTGAACTTCCGTTGTTAATTATGAACTCTCCATAGCAGAGGGGGGTTGTAAAGTAGTTGAGTTTGAGGCAATGCAGTGTAGTTCTTGCCTCAGGATGACCTTGACTGACCATTTGATGTACTTCAGTACAACTCAGGCTGCCATTCACTGAGAAGAATCTATATTGAAATCCTTGGTACCGCTTGGAGTGAGGTACTGATGATCAGGCTTGGGCAAGAACTTAGCAAAATCCTGTATCCAACAGCATTTTTATTCCACTAGATCATTACAAAGTCTGGAATCCCTCTGAAGGTCCACATTATAAAACCAAACCAGACAGCGATTGAAGGGGTTTCTTCACACAGACAAAGCACAGCTCCTTCTGAGTCACAGCTGAACCAGCAGCCTTTTCTATGGACCCTAAATCATGAAATCTCCAGCAAGCATAGCAACCAGAGCAGCTGGATGCTGACTCTCCATGTAAACACACAAATACCCAAGGGCCTCAGCCTACTTATGTCGTGTCTTTGCTGTCAATGTGCATGCTGCTGAAGTGAGAAGGCTCTGATTTATGAATTGACAGTTTCATGTCCCTGCAGATAAGGGTGCATCACAAATTAGAATTGAGAATGCATTCCTGTTCTTGTTCTTCTCGTTTGTTGTTACTTCTTTCTCAAACTTTGGTACTTTAGCATTCCATACCAAGTCTTCTCTAGGCTAACAAAAACTTCATAAAAAAGGCAGGCTCTTGCTTTCCTGCTACTTCTTTCTCTCCCAGACTTAAAGGGTTTTTTGCCACTCAGCTTTGTTATTTTGGGGATATAGAGAGCTGTGTGGGATAGACTGAGAAAAAGGTTGTTTAAGGACTGTGCAAGACCTTGTAACACAAGCAAATTGCATTTTGCATGAGTGTTGTGTGGGTTGTTCAGAGTGACTGGCTGTTTCGATCAATTCTCATGGTACACCACTCTTTCTGTCTGTAAAGTGTAAATGTCTTCAATGGCTCCCATTTAAATGTGGCTGAAAAGTCAAGGCTCGCACTTACAACCTTGTTTGAGGGCTGCTGGTAGCCATATCTCTGTGTTAAACTTGGTCTGAGTGAGCGAGCTCGGGGCTTTTTGTGGTAGTTGTACAGGGGTGAGTTACAGCCCCTCAGATGGAGGATTTTTCATGCCTCCTGGAGAGCCTCGAATAGGGGGTACCATGACCTCCTGACCTGGAAGGTGCGGCAAAGTGTGACCTCAGGAGGTTGGTTGGTGATGCAGAACTGGGAAGTGTGGTTCATGCACTGGATGAGTCACAAAGATGATTAAAACATGATTAGGGGGCTGGAGCATCTCCTGTGCCTGGAGAGACAGAGAGCTGAAGTTTAGCCTGAAGAAGAGATACCCCAGATGGGATCTGATCAGTGTTTATAAACATGGAGTGGAGGGTGTAAAGAGGTCTCTCCAGCCTCATCTCTGTGGTACACAGTGACAGGACAAGAGGTAGTAGGCACAAGTTGAAAGAGGGGATTCTTTCTGAGCATTAAAAACCAAAACTACACACATACTGTGAGGCTGGCTGAACACTGGAGCAGGTTACTTGGAGAGGTTGTGGAATCTCTGTATTTAGAGGTGCTTTAAACCCAACTGGGACAGGGTCCTGGACAGCTTGCTCTGGGTGACTTGATGACTGGAGGTGCCACCCAACCACATCTGTTCTGTGATTCGTGGTGTCTGTTTGCCGCCTCCTCCTCCTGGAGGTACTTGGCTGTAGTCCTCAGATAATCCAATTATGCCACTTGGTAATTAGCTGAAACAGACCATATTGGCAGACTGTGCAGCCAGGGAGAAGGTGTTGGTGTTCATCATCAAGTGCTTTTGACTTGCATGTTGTGCTGCATTTTTGGCTGAGTAGAAAATGATTTGTCTGCAACAGATGTTTCTTCCTTGTGCTCAGGTTCTGATCTCGTTTAAGTCCAAGAAGTGATAGAGCAAATCTGTACTACAAATCTGAAGTACTACAGTGCATCTGTGAATGCTTTTCCCCTGGTGATGGAACATACGGAAATAATGCTTATCTTGATTTAGATAAGCAATTGCCTTTCCTGTACAATCATCCATGCTTAGTAGGAGTAGAACCAGACACATAACATTACAGGACTTACAATCTGTCTTTTCCAACTCTCCATAAGCCAATGCAGAAACAAATGGAATGGAAAGTTGTGTTAGATGTGAGATTAGTAATTGCTGGTAGTTCATCATTTTTAGTCTGTATAGGAAACTTGTGGAAACAAAGCCTTAGGCACCGAAGGGAAAAAGGACAGAGTGAGAATTGCTGCTGCACATTCTGCCAGGGTCAGATGCACTCCTAAACCTCGCTCATCTCATCTGTGTTTGCAGCAACCCAAGAAAAGTGGTTTAGTGTCCCCGTGAAGTATTTGCTGAGTATTCTTCCAGGAGTGGAAGGGCTGCAGCTCTTCTGGGGATAATGTAATTCTTGTCCCTTGCTCAGGTTCTTTTCCCAGATCCTCTTAGAGAAACCTTCCTTGTGGGAATACGTCTCTGCTAGTAGCTATTGTAGCAGGAATGAAGTAGTGGGCAGATTTATTTCTGTTGAACTTGGAATTAATTTACTGTGGATTGAAAAGCTGACTAGAAAAGATGAAACTCTCCTATTTTCAGCATTTTTTTTTTTTCTTGCAATCCAGTCTGCTGCTTGTGTTCAGGAACTTGAGAAATGTCATGTGACTTGTTTAAGAAACTTCCCTTATAACAGTGTGAGGCTGTGAGCCTTGCTGCCATCAATCCTTCTCACTTGTTCTCTCTTTGATTTCTTCCCTTATTGGCCTTTGCCTATGGAGTGCCAAGAGACTCTTACTTTGCCATGGGTATTGCTTTATACTATGGGGCTTTGGTACCTATTTTTACTACTTTGTGTGTGCTCTACTCTTTCATTTACAGTCGTTTTAAAATGCAAATGTATTTTTTTTTGTAATAAACTCTTCAAGCTGTAGGTTTTTCTCTTCCCTCTAGTGGTAAGTTCTTCGGTATTGCTGTAGGGATTTCTGTAATTGGATGTTTGAGACCTGTTTAAGGAATTAATAAACTTTAAAGTATATTAGGCTTTAAAACTCTGGATATTTGAGCAGTGATTGAGTTTCAGGGCTGATTTTCTAATGCTGTAGGTTTGTGCCATCCTTGTCCGTTGCACCAGCTGAGTACATTTATGTCCTGGCTGGGGGCTCCCTCTAGTGAGATGTTCTGACAGTCCCTTGTCCACTTTGTTCACATGAACTTTACTCGTTTTCTTTTCAAGTGCACTTTTTGCAGACTCAATCTAATGCGTTTTTCTACCCTTGTGTAAGTTGTAAGCTCCTTTTTCCTTAGGAGGGATCTGGAAGGAGTTGTAAACAAAGCTGAGGGCTAGGACTGCCTATTTTCTCTATTTTGGTGTGAAGAGCTCAGGTAATCAACCTCATCCTACTTCAAGCTGTGGCTCTGTGAACTCCGAGTTGTTTTGAACATGACTGAAGGACCAAAGGATGATGGTGTAGGAAGAAGAGCTAAATGAAATTGGATTGTATAGGCAGAGGGGCAGAGAAGGATGCTGGATCTAGAGGGGAAGAGTGGGGATGGGACATGAATGTTCAGCTGTTTCTGGTGAAGATTTTCAGCTGTAATGTCTTACTGAGGCTGGGGCAGAGGAGACAAGAGAATGACCCACAGCAGCGTTTCCACTTTAGTGTGTCATCAGTAATAGCCTAAACCCCCAGATTTTGGAAAAGATTTACCAGGATCAACTCCATCCTTTGTGTGTGTGCAGAGATGATTTAGTGGCCATTGACTTCACTCTTGTAAGCGTTACAATCAACCTGTTTGCAAGACTAAAGTTAAAACAGAAATAAAAGCTGTCTTATTTAATAAGTTATTTTAATAATAATTAAAAGCTGTATATGAGTAATTTTGCAGTATATTGGTCTATTTCCTAGCAGATGTTTTCTCCATGAAAGAAAAGCGCTGCCTCCTCGTCCAAGTCCTTCCACACTTTCTTGTTCCTTCCCCTCTGCAGCACGTCCCCCCGCAGGCAGCGCTGGCGCAGGTGCCTCAGGAAGCTCCTGACGGAGGCAGAGTTTTCCTCCCGGCAGCCGATCACCTCGTCATGGAGCGGGGAGCGGTCAGCCGGGCAGCAGCTCCTTGGCCAGGCCGGCGTGTCCAGCCCTTCTCCTGGGAGACACGGGGAGGGAGCGATGGAAGGGGCGGAGGGGCTGCGGGGGCCGGGCGCCCTCGGGCTCTCCGGGAATCCGGGGCTGGCTGGGCTGCCCCAGGCTGTGCTTGTGCGGAGAACCTCGGGCACGTTCTGTCTCGTTCTGGTGCCTCGGCCTGCGCTTGTTTCCTCCCGGGAAGAAGGGGCTGAGCCCCAGCTCTGCCTCTGGGCTCGGGCCGGGGCTGGGGAAGAGGCGGAGGAGCCCCGGTGCCTGCCCGGGCTTTCCGCAGGGGCCGGCACTCCTCACCCTACGCGCTGCAGCTGCCGGCCCCTGGCCCCATCCCGCCGGCCCGGTGCCCGTCCCTCACCTCTCCGGGCTGCCCCTGGGCTTTTCTCCGCAGGCTGCAGCCGAGGCACAGCGCGGCCAGCAGCAGGGACGGGGCTAAGAAGCTGCAGCAGTGCAGGCGCTGCCCGTGCCGGGCTCCGGCTGCGGCACGTCCCGGGCCGGCGCGGGCAGCCGGGCCGAGCTCCTGCGGGAGCAGCCGTGAGCTCCGGGCGTGCCGGGGAGCAGCGAGGCCACGCTGAGCCCCAGGAGCAGGGAGAGCCCCGGGCCGAGCATGGCGGGGCTGCCCGAGAGAGGAGCTGCGATCCCTGACCCCGAGCCGAGCTGTGCCCACGGGCTGTGGGCGCGGTGGTGGCATCAACTGCGATGTCACAAGGCTGTCACCTGGCAGCCAGAGGCTGGGAATGTCACAGTAAGGCCAGACCAAAGAGTCTGAGCTTGTCGCTGTCTCAGTCTGCTGCTCTGACCCGCTACTTGTGCTGTGGGACAGGCTCAGGAGCTTGGGGATGTGCTCCCTGCTGCTCAGCAAGGAACTGCTGGCATGTCGGAGTTGGTATTCTTGAGTTGATGGAAATGGAGGGTAAGACTAGCGGGACAAATTTCTTTGGACTGCTTCTATTTTCTCACTAAGTATTGAGGACGCTTTTTGCTTGTCAACAGACTTCACTTGTTTTGAAGATTTGGAATTGATTCACACTTTGTTTCCTCAGCAAATGAGTTCTATTTCTGACCAAGACGTGAACTCAGGCTTCTTGAGACTTGTGTTGAAAAGGATTTTTAAAAAGTCATAGTAAAAGTGAATTTAACAATCCTCCCTCCTCAGTTCATTTCTGGTGATGTGCGTGTCTAACCTGGTGAAGATTTGGGCAATATGTTTGTGCAAGGGTTTGAGGTAACTGGGCTGTTCCATAGACTGAATCCGATAGAAATGATTTGGTGATGCAAAATCCTAAGAGTTTACAGGAATAAGGGACCTATGGTAACATTATTTAGTAACAAATCTGTTGCAAGTTGGTGTATGTTGTCTTCACCACCTGCCTCCCCTCCTCCTAGTTGAGCAATTTAAGGTGACAAAGCTCCAAGTTTAAAATTTGTGTGGATTATTTTTCAGGCTTGTTGTCTGGCTACATGTCTTCAAAAGTCGTTCTGAATTTTGGGGCTGTTGGCAAATGGTGTGCTTGTGGTTTTTTTGTACTCATTTGGTATAATTCCAGATCGGAGGAATTATTACTCTGGTTAGGAGGGTAGTCTTAATTCCCCAATTTGTTTTTGCAATTCACACCCTTGTGATTACCAAATAAAATTACTTGGTGGATCTCACTCCCCAAATACGTATGTTTCTACAGTTTTGTAAACAAATGGCGTGTGGATAAGGATTCAGTGCTTCCTACTGGCTTGTATTTGGGAACAAGCGATCAGCAGCCTGATGTTGGGGCAGTGCTGGTGTCTCTGTGGGTTACCGGTGCCCTCTCGAGGTGAAACCGAAAGGCGCTGCAGTCCGACAGCAGCAGTGTCGCCGGTCTGCTGCCACTTCAGGGCTTGTGAATAACGACCCCGGACCCACACTTAAAACCTGATATTTTTTTTTCTGCTTTCTCGGTTTGTAGGTGAAAACGCTAAAGAAGATCTGCAAGGGAAGAAGAGTCTGAGTGAGAAAGTTTCTCTCTATAGAGGTGACATTACGCTGCTTGAGGTTGATGCCATTGTCAATGCTGGTAGGTGGTTAAATATTTTATGTAGCTGTGTCTTGAAAATCCTTTGTAGCTCCATGGTACAAGCGTGAACTCTGAAAAGTTGCCTAAAACTGGTGCGTCCTGTGGAAATCTGTTGAAAATACGGCTTTTCCCCCAGTTCCTTCATATTGCATCTGTTCATCCTGTGTGCATTTATTGTGGCAGGGATTATTGTGGAACTTCTTTATGGTATGGTCGCCATGAAAAAAATTAATGATCTTGTGTCCATGTTTTGACTGAACCTGTTTAGCTGAGACTTCACACTCTGTGTTGTAGAAGGCTCATTTTTGTTACTAAGCTAATGCAGTATATTCCAATCTGCTTTTATAAATCAAGCTGTTTGTGGGCTAGGTAATGTGTGAACTTTAACAACAAGGTGATAGGAAAACAGAATTTGGTTTATGTGGTTTTCATATTTGCTTTCTTGTTGGGAGATTTTAGATCATAGCCAAAACCTTGAAAAATACAGAGTTTTAAGTGTTTTAATACCTTTTCATGCTCAGTGACCGTGTCTCCATATGTGCAGCTGAGGTGAAGAACTGCGTGTAGCATCTTGTGACAAAAAGATGGAAAAACCTGTGCAATTAATTAATTAGTGTATTAGATTTTAATAAGCTAGTTCAGTTTTTTGACGAAAAAACGATGGGAAGGTTTACCCTGTGCACACAGCCAAATCTTGCCTGCACTCTCCACTCCAAGAAGAGTGTGTGGTTTGTGTGTCCTGAGGCCAAATTTTTTTTTTTCCCTACTATTTTGAGTGGCATTGATTAATTTTCAAGAAGTAATTTTGGTGGTGCTCATTTCTTGGAAGGAAACATGCTGCAGTATCTTCTCTGTGACGGAATGAAGTTCAGAGGTTCCCAGGGTTGTAATGGCCAAAATTGATGTGTTTGCTTATCAGAGGAAAATTCCACTTGGAGCTACTGGTTCATGTCTGTAAAGAGCACAGGAATGTTTGCTCACGCAAACATTCTTGTGTTTAGAGGGTATTGAACAGACTCTCTTGGGCCGTTTGGTTGTGTGACATCTCAGTTTACCAGTGGACATGTGTTAATGGGTTTTGTGAAGTACAGGTGGAATCCTTCCTTAGCCATTTCAAAATGCGTTTTTGCATTCCAAGTACTGAGGCTGGTATTCCCAAGCAAAGAAAAAAAAAATTAATCTTTTAGTTTACTGATGCACAAAAGCCTTCCTAAATAACAATGCAGTAGCATCCATGTAACATGATCCTCTGCTCACTGTGTTCACAAGGCCTCTGAAGCTTTAATATTTTAGTATTTTTTTGTCATTCTTTTTTTAAGATGATTTTTCCAGTACTGATTTTGCTGACTTCCTTACTTTATTACTTTCCAGTAAGTCAATATTAGCATACTTCTCTCCATTTATATTTAGCTTTTCTTTGTTCATAGGCCTTCCTTGAATTACAGACTGGAACTAGTTACGGATTAGCTTTAGAATAGGAATACTTTTCTTGATTTAAATCCCCCTTTAATTTTCCTGAAAGGTCCAAAAAAACTTATATCCCAGACTTCAAATGATATTATCTGCCTATAAACCTATTATCTGCCTGCCATCCTGATGAGAAATGCATCTCTCTGAGGAGGAAAAAAAAAAGAATCAAATCAATGTGTACTGATATGCAATTTTGAGAAAAGGTTTAAAGGCCACTCAAAACAGACTGAGGTTGAAAGTCCTAAAGAGGGACATAACACTCTGAAAGCATCTAGAAAGCCTTAGGTAAAAAAAGTTGTTTCTACCGTAGTCTTCTGTACATGGAATTTGGGCTTAAAGGGAAATTCAGATTAGATGTTGGCAAAGCTGCTTATGGAAAGGAACGTGTACAGTGATACTTTGGTGTGTCAGACCTTGGGACAAACAGCAGTCCTAGGGCCAGGGCACTGGTACAGGAGGATTTTTAAAATTGTACTAACTCTTTTGTAACCTTCTGTAGTTCCTAAAGGGCCTAATATGTTAACTATCATGAGATACTAATAAGTTTAGATTAAAATACTAACCTACAGTTACTTTGGAAAAACCATATGCTGTCGATTTGTCAGAGCAGTAATTAAGTCTAAGCCTTTGATTTGCTCATGGTTTCAGTGTTACTTTTTTTCTGTTACCCTTTCAAACTGTGGAGGATAGCTGGAAAGCTACATGAGGGGAAGGTATTTTGGTTCAAGATCCATATTATTTATGCAAAACATCTGCTGTGCTGAGATTCTTTTTAATCCAGCAGTTTCAGTGAAATGAAACTCATGTTTCTGCACCATATGATGCTTTTGCAAAGAACTGTTTTTTTCCATTGTTTTTTTCTTCTGCAACTGAAGTTATCCAAGCCTCAAAGACATAAAGCAGTAAGTAGCCACAGTACCAGTTTCTGTGTGTAAGTCAAATAAAATGCAGCCTGTTGAATATGGAATAGGAGAGAGGTTTTTTGGAGGGAAATCTGTGCAAGTTCTTTTTATACTTAATGCTTTCTGACTACCCCAAATGTTAGTGATTGACTCCCTCTTATCTGTTTCAAGCTGTGGGTTAAGAAGGGAGGAGGAGACCCTCTGGAGACTTTGTCTCTGAATTTAGAAATTCCATTAACTGTCTCCTGTAATATCCAAATTAAAGCCACAGGAAGATACAGGTTGCATGTTTAAATTGACTTATGCAAAGAACTAAACATGCTTGAAGTAAATGGAATGGCCTGGCAAATTCTCTAGGGCTGTGGAAGAACTCCAGGTGGTTCAGATTGTCTCCAGATTTGGATGCAAACATACTGGCAAAAAAAGTGTATTCTCAAATATGTAAGGAGACATAAATTAATAAAAATGGTGATCATCTGTAGCTAAATATAATGGTATCACTAATGAGCACTGCTGCAAAAGGATCATTTTTTGTCCTAGACTTTTAGCAGACAAACTGAATGTTGCTTACTTTCCAAAAATACTTTATATATAGTTTGTGTCTTAGCTCGTTGTCAAAAGAACCACATCAAAACAGCCTCTTTGAAATCATTCAAGACTAGAGTGAGGAACTGAGATGCATTGTGAGAGAAAAAAGAACTGAAAAAAGGGCCTGATGTGCCGTTCTGCTAAAGTGGATGTCAATTATCTACCTCTGTGAATGTCTTTTCCTTACACAATGGTTTCCTAAAACTTCCTTACTTCTGGTTGCATTGCAGACAGGCATTAGTTTAACTTGATATTTTGCATAAGGTATCCTGTTATGCCATTTCTTTCACACATTTTTTTTAAAGGATTCAGGTAAGACTTGTCTAAAAATCTTATTTTTACTCCTATATCCTCCTCTGTACTTCGTTTATTACACTCAAAGACTGTAAACAGGCTCTCCTTGAGGCGTGTGCTTACTGCATTAATCTGTGCTGACTGGCCTCTTTAACAGATTAAATGTTCCTGGATGTCACTTCATCCTGATGCCAAAAGTGCTTCAAGCACTTGGAAGCCAGATAACCACAATTAGCCAAACATCTGAACAAATTGTCAGAGCTGAGCTCCGAGGGGGGTGTGCTGTGTCTGTGTCTAGGGAGGGCAGAGAGGGGCCGTTTAGTCCCTCTGGCAATCCTAAATACAGAAATCAGCAGTAAAAGCCTGAGTAAGGTTTGAAGAACAATTTCTTCAATATTTATAGTATCAACTGAGCAGTAGAGGACTATGTTTCCTCTGCATTTTTAATGAGGAAAACTGTGTCACTGTTTATGTCACATGCAGTAACTGTCTGAAGTAGGTGCAGGGGTGGTATTTTGGGAGTGGGTGTGATGGGGATGTCTGTGTACCTCATATACCTTAAATAGCGGTTTATCACTACTGACCTCAGGTATTCATTCACTTCCTACCTGTTAATAAATCTTACTGTCCAGTTATAAGATAAGGAGGTATGTACTAATATGCTTGGGAGGGAGTTTTTGCTAGGAGAAAGAACAAAGGGAAACCATTATGTCAGGGGAAAAAAAGGATTCTCCTTATTTTTATCTGATAGGCAGGAGGAGGATGATGACTTGCAGAACACTAGAAGAGATATTTCTTCTGATGTTTAAAAAATATTCTTGGTATCAGCACCAAAGTATGGTACTGAGAACTGAACCCTTTAATCTTCAGGGAAAAGGAAGATGTTCATGTCTATTCAATTAGATATTTCTGGTAATAGGTGTGTACTGCTGCATCTAAGTTTGCAATTAGAGAGTTGCTACAGTTATAGCAACTAGGTGTCTCCCTTTAAACTGTATTTGATTGCTGGGATCATTTCTAATACCCAAAAATTTGGGATAGAAACTCTGTTTTTAAAATGGTTGTATTTTCTATGTGAGAAAACAAACATGATTTAGAACGTACCTCTGATCAAGAGAGAAAAGAGTTGGTGACTAATACAAGTAAACAAGATTTTATGTCCCATTTTTGCTAAGCCCTGATGCTGGAATTTATTTACTGAGCCTCACATGTCTCAGGAAGAGGTTTCCTCTACAGGAAAGCACCTGCTTGTGTGCAGTGAATTCCCTCAGCTGGGAATGCTAGTTTGGGAGGCTCAGCTTCCTTGGCACAGTGTGCTGGGCCAGCCGAGGGAAGGTGTACAGAGGTGACGGTCTCCTGTGCTTTAAGAGGAAGACTTGTTTCCAGGGAGAGAATTACAGCTGAGTTTTTAAACAAATTTGTAAGAGTTTGGAAGGCTTGTCCTGCTGTACCTCCCCGTCCTGGTACTGAACGTATGTGAAAAATATTCTGTTTTAAATACTCGGTTCTTGCTTTGCTTGTTGCAGGACTGGTTTTCACTGGAGCCTTTGCATGACTCGATTTATAGCGTGAAATAGATATTTTCGTATAGAATCTCACTTTTCCTAGTGAAATATGCCTTTCTTCCTTCAGGCTTCTGACTTCACAGCCATTTTTCAGTATTTTTGTGTCACAGCAATATCTCTATCCAGCGTTTTTATCTGGAGATAGCAACATATTTTCTTCCAGATTCATCATTTCCTGGCCTTGACCTTGAATATGACTGTTTAACTTAATGAGGTGTCCCTTTTTTTTTTCTCAAGCTCAAAATTACACATCAAGGTAGAAGAGCTATGTATTGATACTGGGAGCTGAATATATGATCAGTGAATTATGCTTATACAAGTGTGTAAGTATAGACAGGGACTGAACTCTGCCTTTCCACACAAACAGCTCGTTAGTGTGCAATCAGTCACTGCAGTTGCCTTGAACTTGGTGCTTAATGAACAGGTGGGGAAAAAGGATGGATTCTAATCTGGAACAGATCTGACATCAGGCAATTTCACTGATTGCTAATCCATTTCATTTGGCAACTTAATTTATCACATGGAATTTTTATCTTGTAGCTTCAGAAGTGGCCTGTCTGAATATTATGAAGGTATTTGAGTCAGTCACTGAGGCTGGTCTGGTATTGTGTGTATACTTATTCTCCCCCTTTTTATTTTACAGTGACCAGTAATTCTTACTCTGGAGCTCATTTGAAATTATTCTTCAGTAATTTGCTGTGAAAATAAGTCCTTTAACTCAGATGTTCCTGCTATTGAGTATGGAAGGAAAAAAAGAGTAAAACCTGCCCTTAAGTTGCTTATAACATTTTGACATGGGATTTTTACATTTATTAGGATTGATTTTTGTGGGGTTTTTATTTTCTTTTTCAGTTGAGCTAAACATAAATGATTATACTGGGAACTTCTTAGCGAGTTTGCTGTCCATTAGAATGTTTTGTAAACATACTTTGCATGTTTTATCTCCAGTGTACAGATAGGAAAATGGAAAACTTGTATTGAAATCTCTTGCATGGAGTCATCTGGCATCTGCCTATGTAACTTACACTGTTGTAATTTCCTCTAGGAATAGAACCAATATTGCTAACCAATTGTTGTTAATTTGGTTTTCATCTTTGCTGTGAGCAGACTGTGGTGTTAATCAAAGGTTTCTCAAGTTAATTTACAGTTGGTACAATTACACTTGTGTGTAAAACCCCAGACTAATTTATATATAGTGCTCACTTACTCATCAGGAAAGTCAATGTTAATAGTTGAGGGAATCGGTCATGCTCAGTTGTGACATCTGTGAGTGAGTTTATTACTGCTTTCTGTGGAAAATGCTCTGAGCCTGGCTGGTGAGCAGTACATGTGCTTAAACTTACCCTCTGCTTTCGGTCTAATTTCATTTCAATGCTGTTCTTCCCTGCAGTGTAATATTCATATTGGATGAAAAGTCTGTGTGTAGTGACAGCGTTCAAGAGAATGAAGTGGAATGCAAGTACTGCTGCAGGTGTGGTTTAAATTTAGGTGGAGAAGCGTAGCAGCTGCCTCAGTCAAACACCATTTGCTGTAACCACACGGCCAAGGCTTGTGACTGAGGAGGCTCCCTCAGAACTGCACTGCAGAAAGGATGATTGCAATGCACTTTGAAAATATCTCAGGTATAATTAGCATAACTCAAAACTTAAGCATTAAAAAAAGAGAGGCTTGGCAGTGCTGCAGACACAAATCAGGGAGGAACTTGGTTCCTTGTTCTGGGGTGCTTTGGGAAGGGGAAGTGAATTGTGGTGAAATGCTTTCTTTCCAGTATCCCAGCAGTGTGCTCACAGCCATCACATGTAGCTAATGGAGATGGCTTCCAGGTGAAAATGTCCCTCAGACACTGGGACATTATCCTGCCACGCTGTGTGTGGTGCTAGTGAGCGGAGAGTCTTGGGTGGTGGAATGGAGGCGTCAAGGAGAGCTCTGCCACTCACCTTGCCATATGGCCAGGCGCTGCAAACAGACTGGCACTGCATGTTAATGACAATCAAGTGATGATCTCAAGCAGTGGGATGAGTGTTCAGTGACTTACTGAGAAGCCATAAAAAAAAAAAAAAGTAGAGAAGGAAACGTGCTTTCCACTGGAACAATGCACTCAAAAGGCTCCTTAAACTGACAGATTGTGGGCTGAAGCATCAGACACAGATGCTGAGGTTCAGAGCTATGCTTTGCGACTTTTCATGTTATTCCGTGCTCCCACAGAATTCTGAGTGGAATGAGAGAAGCGTGCATGATCCTTAAGCATCTGATACCTAACTATCTAAAACGGTGTTCCCAGACAAGTTGTGGTTGCCCCATCCCTGGAAATGTTTAAGGTCAAGTTGGAGGAAGTTGAGCAACCTGGACTAGTGAAACATGTCCCTGCTTATGGCGAAGAGGGTTGAACTAGATGGTCATTGATGGTTCCTTCCAAAACAGGCCATTTTGTGATTCCAGGAAATACCCTGACACGAAGTTAATGGCCAAGTCTTCTTCTCTGACAGGATTCAGCATAGTCTGTCTTCTGAAAATCTAATATAGAATGGGCAAGGTAGATGTTTTAGTAGCCTTATCTAACCTGATGGTCTGTGGTAGCTGGATTTATTCACAAGTCTGTTTTCAGTGTTGATGCTTTCAGGACAGTATCTGTTTTACCCGGGTGAATGTGTTCTCCTTATTTCTTTGTGCATCAGTTGTTGAACCCATTTGTTATCTTTGACCCCAATGTGATTATTGATCCTTCATGCCATGGTTACCATGGACTTTTTTTTTTTTTTTTTTTTTTTTTTTTTTTTTTTTTTTTGCGTGTGTGTGCTCTTTCTAGAGAAAACTAGCAGTATACAAGCAAAACACCTGCAAAGTTGGATTTCTTCAAAAGTCTGTGGCTTCCCTCATTCGGGAAGCATGAGCTGGAGTGGGATGCGGTGAATCCTTTCTGACAGCAGGTGGCAATAGCGCCCCTGTTATCGTAAAACCGCTTTTAGGCCGGCGTACCTTAATTTTCCTGGACATAAAATCGGTGATGAGTTAAGCAGAGGAAACAAAATGCATGTATTCGAGGCGTGCTTCTTGGATAGGCCGTCGATACAGCTCGTGCTTATTAAATGCCGACTCCATTTCATTATGTGCCTTCAGTGTGTGTTTGAAATAGAACAGGAGACAGGCGTGGTTTGGAAGAACTGTAAGCATCTGTTTTACTTCATAGAAGAAAATATTTTGGAGAGACCTTGCTATCAGCCTGTCTTGTCATACATTTGACAGTGCAGCTGTCATCTTGACTGCGCTGATGGAGCAGAGTGGTATAAGAAACTACTCAAGGTCGTCTTGAACAATTATGCTTCGTTTCATAATATTAAATCCACTTTTAATCAGGACTTGTGGGGGATTATCTAAAGGATTGTGGGTTTTTTAAGCCGATAGTTGCAACAGTGTGCTCTCAGTCAAGATAGGCGTGCAACGCTGTGGGGTTTTTTTTCAAGCTTTTGCATTTTAAAAAACTCAAATCAGTCAAGTAATTTCCAAGTGTTGGACACAATAGAGAAGAATTCTTTGAGGCATCCTCTCTCTACTTACAAAATACTGGTAGTGAGAGGTCAGCTGGTAGGCTGAGATTGTCCCTGTAGTGTTAATATTGCCCCCCACACTTCTCTGTCCAGATGTGCATTTGTTCTTTCCTCCCTTTCTGTTTCTAACCGTGAACACTTTGGGTTGTTCTGGGTTTGCACAGATCACCATTGTCTCAGTCACTGTAAGCAGTACAGTAAGGTCAGCATGGGAATTAGCATTTCTGTGTAACGTAATCTCGTTAAATATATGCAGTTAAGTATGGAATAGGGGAAGGTCTACTTTGATTGGAGCAAGTAAGCTTTAGGTTTATCTTATCTAATTTGCTGGATGCAGAAAATGGGGTAAAAAAGCAGTAGTCAGAGTTGATGTTCAAAACGGCTGTTGGTGCAGCTGGCTGACCCTGTCTGTCTCCCCTGCGTTCTCGGGCAGGAGGAGTTGCCTTCGCTTAATTCTCTTAGCTGCTGAGTCTTCCACCCTTGGCTGAGGTTTTGGGTTTGTCATTTGATGCAGGTCTTGGAAATGTTACTCCCTTGAAATACAGCTTCCATTACTTGTTAAATAAATAAGTATGGACTGTGAAATGCAGTTGAGGTCTCGTTTTGACCTATGGCTGTTAGCAACTGATTTTCTGAGAAAAGAAAAACATTTCTGCTTGCAAAAACACAAGTTGCTTTCTTTAGAGATTCAGAATGCTTCTCCCTTAGAAATTAGTATGAAGGATACATCTTGGCTTTAAAAAGCTCCAAACTCCTTTGTGTGACCTGCTGTCACGGTCATAAAAATTAGTAATGGCAGCTAAATAGACATCAAAGGTCGGTGGAAGATTGTGAAAACGGTATTTGCTTGTTAATCCCAGCACGATGGCAAGCGTGTTCGCATCGTGTGCAAGGAGTAGTCACTTGCTAATATACCCTTGTTCGGATGTGCTTGGGAATTGTTTTAATTACAGCCCCGAAGGTGCTGCGAGGCCCTGTGCTTTCCTCACAGCAGAGGGATGACGAGATGCTGCTGCTCCCAGACATCTTCCCTTCCCTCTGAGGTGACAGGATACATTCTTAGCGTCTCCAGGCTGGATCGTCACTTGCACAACGTGTGTGAATGGCCAGGAGGGGACGTGGGTGGTCCCGTTCTTTGGGATACCCTGTCCCTCCCACTTTCCTCCTGGCTGCAGAGGAGCCCTTTGGAGCTCGGCAGCTCCTGACCCGTGCCCGAGGGCCGGCAGTCTCATCAAGGAAAGATGACTTGGCTCTTGTAGGAGCGATGTTGTAATGGGCCCTCGTTCTCAGATGATTTCACCAGCGAAGCCTTGAAGCCTGGGGCTTTCATTGTCTATTGTGTCTGAGTAGTTGAAACTTGTGGGAAAAACCCCGATTTGGAGAACTTTTAGAGGATTATTGCTCCTTCTCTCTTTTATCACTTGCATGTCTGTGCCGCAGTAACTTTAATCGGGTGTGCAACGTGAATCACTTAAGTATGTCCCTGTAGCACCTTCATTTTATGCTTGAAAGCCGGTTTCTGTCGAGTAATAAATAGAAATGGTTAATATCTGGCATGCCTAGTTGTGGGCTGCCTCAAAAAGATGGTTCTGTCAGCTATATTTGATTTGTATTTAGAATGTTTTGCATTGCAAATCCATGTTGGAAATGCTTTTTAAATATAAAGTGTGAACCATATTGCTTTTTCAAGGGAACTGTACTCGTGTGTCATGTGAAATAACTTTTTATGTAAGAAAGAGGTGGTATTGCTTTCAACTCTATCAAACCGGGTTATGGAGGAATGTAAGTCTTCCCTGTGACTTGATATGCCAGGTAATAGTAACTGGCAGCCCATTCCCTTTACGTTTCTAAGAATTTGTGGTGTACAGGCCATTCCTCTTTTCTCATCCTGTCAGTTTCAGTCCACTTTGAAGGGATTATGTTGAGCACGATTATTTGTGGTCCAGGTCACTTGACTAGTTCTGAATTTCTACAAATCTGAGTAATTCTATTACTCCTTTTGAAATGAAAATCAAATTTCAGGATGGTTTTCAGAATAGTCAGTCAGTGAAGAATGGTACGTTTTACCTGCAGAGTTCACCAAAACAGGAAAGCTGAGAGAATTCGTTTATGACAACTTATTTCTTAGGTTTCTGAAACAATTTTCATTTTAGGGTCCCCATTACCTTAAAAAATAAAACAACTAAATCAGCCTTGGGGGAGGGGTAGGCCAGGGCAATTTCTTACTTTTTGGTTTTCTTTGACTCTTTGGATGAAGGCATCTCTGAGTGCTGGAGGCCAGACAATTTTTGCGAGGTCCCAGCAGAGTTTTGCCAACCAGCAGTTTTAGCCTTGGCCAAGGTTCAACTAATTATAGCCCCTTTCCCCCACTAGATAACAAGCACAGCGTTTCAGGGAGCTGAGTGATCAGCATTAGGGCCGTTTCACTACAAAGAGTGATTTCTCTATCTTCCCTCTGATACAAAAGGACCTGCTTAGGAGGCCAAAACGTGGAGTTTTGGCAGGGCTTGCAGCCCAAAGGCTCTTTAGGTCAGGACTTTACAGCTTCAGAGGCTGCAACTCTAGTTCAGACTAGTCCCCACCACCAGTAATAGATGAGATTAAAACAGAAACTCTTAAATCTGAAGCGGATCCCTGACAGACAGGCCAAAGGGGTGTTTTGAGGTGGGAGTACTTATATCTAGCTCTTACCGAAGACCCAGCAATAGGTTTTGGGCTCCCTACTTCCTTCTTAGTGCCCATGTCCCAGGGGCTGAGTTACACGTGGCTTCTCCTCTTCTGCCGTGCTGGCAATGTCAGACTGAAACCAGGATTTGAGTCAGAAAGTACAGCTTAGCAATAGCTCTGCTGCCTTCCTCTCCTGTCCTGTCCTCCAGTGCCAGAATACAGCAGAGCAGCTTGTGTTGTCTGCAGCCTCCCTTTCTGCCCTTATCACTGGGGAGAAGAAGGATGTGAGAGAGGAAGTGTGCACGGTGTTGCCTCTCGCCTTAGAAAGGCCCCCGTGAGCTGGAACTGGATGTAACTACAAATTGGTGTCTGAAATCACGACTTCCCCGCCTGTGCTTTCAGCAGCCGGGGAAGATGTGCTGATGTATTTAAAATTTCCTGTTTGAGCCACTGCTAATCATCCAGGAAAGCCAGGTTTTGTTCTTCTTGGCGGCCTCTTTTAGAGAGCCAAGGCTTGTTCTGCTTTGCCCGAGGGTGAGAGTGAGATGGATGGCACTTTGGTGTCTCTGCTATAGACACCGTGCCTCAGGAGTCTCCCTGGAGCACTGCTGGAGTCACTTCATGTTTCATAATTCCTTGCTGACAATTAAGTCAATTTGCTGGTGCAGGCATGATGAAGCTAAGCTAGGACATGCTTCTTTTTTAGCCAAGATACGTAGTGAAAAGCTCACTCTTCTGCTTTGATTAAATTGAAAACTGGAGTATATAGTTACCTCTCCCTAGCTTGGAACGTGAATTTGATTTATCAGTGGCATTGTCATCCTCTCTGGACTTCTTGCTCATGAATTTCTTTTATATATATATATAAATAAAATTATTGTTTAATGAGAGGAAGTCTCAAGGCAGGCAGGCATTGATCTTTGGTGCTGAAGGTGGTAAAGCATCACTCCTCAATAGAAGATGCAGCTGTGAGCTGGGGCCTGTGGAACTCCGGTGGGCTTGCTCTTGGTTGTGGCATGATGGAAGAGCACAGTTTCATGATCCAGGGCTTTAGGAAAAGGGCACAAGCACTTTGGATTTGTGCAAACTGAGTAGTCTCTCTCTTCCCCACTGTGATCTCCCGAATCAAGGGATTTTTTTAATTCTTTGGCCAAATGCAACACTTCTCTTGCTAGAAATACTGTTTTGATTTTTAATTTTTCTTAAAAAGTTTATAATACCTCTGTTAAATAGTTGTTCTACCTTGGGTCTGATTTTTCCCCAGTCCTGGCATGAACACAGTGCTGTAAATGTGGACTTAGTCTGGTGAGACAGAGAATGATTTAATGTCAGAGGTGGAATTTTGGGTGCTTTCTGGTTGTGGTGAAATCAGTTAATGAATTGGCTTAACTTTTTTTGCTTGGGGTTGTTATGCTGTTTAGACATGGGCTCTGTCTAGATGATGTTTATGCACTTCAAGCATAGTATTTAATTTCCAATATATGTACTGCAGCATATAATATGTGTGTATATTTACATTCTTTGTATTTTGCTTAAAAAAAAAAAATTAGCTGCAGTTTTAAGTGTTTCTTCCAGACCAGCTAAAGAAATAGTCTGAACCATCAGCAGTGTGCTTGCATTGTGCAAATGCAGGAGATAAATCCTATATAATTAGTGAGACCGAAGAGTTTTTAGTTATGATCCTGAATTTTGATCCCTTGTCAGTGCATATAATAAATCTATGAATTAGGTGAGAAAGAAAATGTGCATACGAACAGGAAATTAAATCAGTTGCTGAACAGCCTCAGGCTTTTAATTCAACTTTGATACATAGTGGACCAGGTAACCCAGAGGGCTGGTTCTTAGCAATATTGAGGTAAATCTATTAATGCAACTTCAGTGCTGCACTGTTTTTTATATTCTGGAAGTTTCTTTCAATTAGATCTTCTTTTAAATGCTTTTTTTTTTTCTGTAGAGTGTCATAATTGAACTGCCTGCCATGTAACATGCATGCTTGTGTGAAGGTAGCTGATGGGAGAAGGGAATGGCAAGAAAACTTGCCATTGTTTATGGATTGTTATTACTGTTCTTTTACACCAGTGCAACTGGTGGCTCACTTCTTTCTTTTGCCTTGCTGAGAGAAGGTGTTAAATGTTCCTTGTTAATGGATGTAGGATTTCTAATCTCAGTTCACGTCAAGTTTTTCATATTAAGGATGGGAAATCTGCATCTGGTGCTTCCAAAGCATTTTTCTCCCTCCTTTGTCCAAAATACTTCCTTTTCAGAGTGCACGGATGACTCTTTTTGGTACCAACACATTATGCTTCTGAAGCTTAATACCTGCATCACATGTAATAGCTTGCAAGTTTAATGAAAATGCTGATTTTAAATAAGGCATTTGTGTCACTCAAAAGATTCGAGTTTGAGCATTGAACCTGGAAAAAGCTGCACAAGTTCTTAAATTTAGTGCAGGCGTAGTCACGTTCACTTGGGAAGGATCGTTCATGCATAATTTAAGGACATATAAAAGTCTTGAAAAATGATGTGTTAAAGGACTATTTCTCATTGAAGTTTTTTTCTTTTCCCCCGGTATTTAATAAAAAGGCACTAAGTTTTGTTCTCTTTAAAAGCTGCTCTCTAATCATGTAGTTCATTATTTCAGCTTCAAAGTGTAGTCTGTACGGAGAGGCAATGAGGTGTATCCACATCTAGAAATTAAGCAATAATCTGTAGTTTAGTGTTTCAACAGGGTTTGTTCATTAGTAGGTACAATGATCCATTGTAAGTACTTGCTGTAGTCATGATGTTCTTAAACAGTCTGAAACTTAAACTCTCCAAAAATTTATTTTTTGAGTATATATTCCTGACTGAAGTGGTGCTACCATGGGTACCAAATGTGTCTTGTGTAATGGTAATTGTTCTGTAAAGTCATTATGAGAAGGATGTCAAAACATTGTGTGTTGGTGTATAGTGTGTGTGTGCATATGAATGTGGCTTTGGATTAACCAGTAATTCATGCTCACTCTAAGAACAAGAGCAACAACTCTAGCCATGGCAGAATGATTGGAAAAGCTTCCTTAATTCAAGCACTTTTGAACAAATTGAAGCAGGAGAAGGAGAAACAAAGGCACGCTGGGAAAACCAGAGAAAGAAGAGTTAAGACTGAAGTGCTGCAAATGAGTGGGAGAAGGAAGTTGGCGCCGAAATGCAGGAGGGCACATGGGGAAAAACATTAGTGGTTCGATGGGTTTGAGTTATTGAGGCTTATCTTGTCACTGAGTCCATGGAGCCACTAAGTCAACACCTCCAGATTGGTTAATGAAACCGTAGGGATGTGAAAAAAATTATGCTTTAATTTAAGAAGATGAAGGAATGATGGGCTAAAGGTGTGAGTGGGAAAGGGCCACTTGATCAAGGTGGTGTGAGTTGGGGCTGTAGTTATATTGCAATTTGGAAGCTTCTCAGAAATTGAAATGGGGAATACTTCACCCTGAATGAGAAGGATCTGTGCTTGAACTCTTCCCTCTAGGATCTGCCAAGCCGGGGCTGTTCTGGGCAAGTGCATAAAAATTCAGCTGTGCTGAATTTCTTTCTGGATTTCATTCACTTTTCCAGCCTTAGCGAAGTAATTTGCCTTGGGACTGGACATAAATTATTTTTCTTGATAGTGTTGTGCAAGGTAACTGTAAGATGCTTACAGGGGGTGGGGAGGGAGACAAGTCCACGTTTTCAGTTATTTTTGCTATTGCAAATGAGCTGTTTGTTGCAGTAGCTGAAGCACCTGTTGAAAAGCTTCTGATCTTCAGTTACATTTTACAGTGCAGACTGTATGTGTAGCCTAGAAACTGCAAGAATAAGCCATGGTGTGCAAAGATCCCTGGAAATGTGGTGGTTTGTGGGGAGGAGTGTCCTGGTGCAGTGCTGCTGCGGCATCTGCACACAGGTCCCCCCATGCTGTTGTGTGCTGCATGTTGGTTCTCAGACATTAAGACAGAGTGCAAAGCCATAGCTCATCGATGGTTAATTATCAGTGTTTAAATCTGCCCCAGAGAAGTGGCAAACTGCATAATAACTACAGTTGCCTTCACAGGGCCAGAGGGGAAAAAGGTTGGCGGTCCCAGACCAACACTGGTCAATCCTTTGCCTCTTAACAAGCAACAGATGTTTTATAAATGGAGGCAGAGTTCAAATTGCTGCTCTTCAGCTTTTTTGGGGAGCTCAGCACTGGAATTTAGTTTTTACTGTGGAGATTTCGGGTCACTAGAGTGTGCTGCAGTCCCAGCCCTGGGCTGGAGCAAGCTCGCCCCAGTGCCTTCCCTGCCACTGGGCCACTGGGAATTTTTCATCACGTTGCTTTGCTGTCGCCTGGGCAACTTAAGTGAATTTCCCTGCTGTTTTCTTTGTGTTGCACCCTGCTTCCCTGGCAGTGAATGACTCGGTGGCTCGTTAGCTTGGTACCTGTGTGCCCCGGGAGAGCATCTTGCTGTTAAGCATTGTCCTGTCCCCATGGCCGCCTTTATTTTGCTGACTGAGGAGCCCAAGAGAGGCTGCCACGCTGATGGCTTATAAAGAGTTGGTATCAACAGCATTTAATTAAACCGTCTATAGGTGCTGCGTGGTAATGTTTATGGAGTTCAGCTTTGGAGCTTTGTAGTGGTGAATGTGGGGAAGAAAATGCAGACCTCCTGTGCAGGGCTGTGCATAGAAGAAAGCACGATGGTGTATATGGAGTTAGGAAATGTGTTAGTTTTATTTACCAAAAAGTCTTAGTTCAGGCTTTTTAGAATAAATAGGGCCTGTTTTCTATGTTCCTGCAAATTACTCTTTGATAGAGAGGCACAAATTGAAAGTAGTAATTTTTTTTTGACATTCAGTGCTTTTTTGCTTGCTCAGGAAAATTTTGCAAGTTGAATTCCTTTCATATTTTTGGTGAAGGCTGAGGCAGTCTGGATGTCTAGCTTGAGGACAAATCCAAAACCGTAGAAATGTAATTAAAAGGTTTTTTTTATTACTTCTGCTGTCCTGTCCTATTTTAATTAAGTTCATCCTCTGATGAAAATTGCGCTCTGAATTATAGCGGGAAATCCATAACGTCGTCTCCTGTTCTTGGATGAAGATCAGGGTTGACAATCCTCCTCTGCGGGCACTGACGGGAGAGGAGCAGCTCATCCGTGCAGGGAGCACTTCTCGTAGGGACAGGGCTAAACTTGGGAGGCTTTGTACAGAAGCAAGGAATGGTTGTCTTCCATCTCAAGTATGAGATTAACCTGTGTTCCATGTAAATATGTGTTTTTCAAGTTGTGATTTTCCAAACCCAAAGCCTGTTAAGAAAAAGTCCCATTATGTTATGTGTATGTTTCTATGCCTGCACATTTTGCAACTTAGAACTCTGCTGGAAGGAGAATGAATGCAAGTGCAGAGCCCACCTGAGCACCCCGATTCACAGCAGGATTACCCACAGTTAGGAGCTTCAGGTTCCTGTCAAAGCCCCTCTTTCATTTCCTTCACAACTCCGTGTGCTATTCCATGCTCCAGGGTTCATCTCCTGACTTGTTCTGTGAAGCAAGCACACCATCTTGTGCAGCTCAGCAGAGAACTCTGGGAAATACACGTGTGGATTAGGACAGTCAGGGAAAATGTTCTGCTGAAGGGCCCCCTTTTCCTGTTCTCTCTGATAACTTTGACTTTATGCACAAAGAGGTTGCCCAGCTCTTTTCTGTCGAGCTTGTGGGTGAGGTGGCCAGATCAGAGCAGCTGAATCTTTAAGTGCTGTTAGTGTTTTATAGCAACCTGATAACTTTATTTAATCTGGAAATAGTTACGGCTGCTAATGTCGGGAATTTGTGCCAGATGGTCATTTTCTTGTCTAGAACGATACAAGCTAAACCTGAAAAAAACCAAACCCCAGCCATACAAACAGGTCTAGCTGCTTCACTGTGCATACACTGCACAGAGCTGTTGTGTCCCGTGTCTTTAATTGAATGTGATGAGCACAGGTTTGCCATAACTTCTGAAAAATAAAAATTCTCTTTACAGGCCAGCGAGAGATGGGGGCTTCTTGTTAATTTTTGTTTCACTAATATGAGAAATACTTTTTTTAAATTATTTTTGAGCTATATGTTAAGGCTGTAAATTTCTTTGGAAAGCTAGCAAATGGAACATGCCTATGAAGAGATTAAAGTAATTATACTGCAATGCTCCACTAGGAACAGAGAGCAGGCTGGGATAAAATTATTTGGAGAGATGCCAAAGCCAAGTTTGGTTCCGTTTTAAGCTAAAACTAATTAAAGTTGTCAGGTCTTACAGTGGTCAAAGGTTGCTTAGCTGCTACTTGAAATAAATGAATCTTTTCCTCAGTCAGTAACACTAACAGTTACGTGTTTGCAGCTGTCTCATAACAAAGCTCCAAGAACCTTCTAGTTCTTGTGTGTGTTTCCCTTTGTGCATGCCTATTTTAGCATGTCAAATAGTATATCCTGGCCACAATATGGAGTTTTGAGTCTTTTTGTCTGTCTGCCTTCTCCTTTGTGATTTAATTTCACTTGTGAGGAGGAATTCTTATGGAAGAAACTTCCTCAGGAAGCTGCTTTAACTCTTTCTGATTCAGAAAAGCTCCTTTGTGTCTGGATATTCTGTATACTTAAAATAGCCATACGAGACTCGTGAGAACATATATGGGTTCTTTTGAATGTAAAGTCTGATAGAATATTAGATTTCTCAAAATATCCCAGTACCCACAGGGAGCCTACTTTTTCAAGAGCATGTAGTGACAGGACAAGGTGGAATGGATTCAAACTGGAAGAAGTAGGTTTAGAGTAGATATTAGGAGAAAGTTCTTTGCTGTGAGGGTGCCCAGAGAAGCTGTGGATGCCCCATTCCTGGAAGTGTTTATGGCCAGGCTGGATGGGACTCTGAGCAACGTGGTCTAGTGGAAAGAGTCCCTGCCCAAAACGAGGGCTGGAAATAAATTTTCGGTAAGGTCCTTTCAAATGCAAACCATTCTATGCTTCTACAACTCTAAATTTTTCAGATGTCTTGTGCCAGATACAATTGATCCCAAATTCCGTTGAATGAGGAGCTGTTGATCATTAGTTATGTTTCCAATAAAAACTGACATCAAAATATTCAAGTCCAATCAAAATATTCTCATGACATTTTGAAGAAGGAGTTCATACTTCCAGTCAGGAGTTGGTTTTTGTAAGTATCTGTATAGGCAATAACACTATTTGTATCAAGGATACACTACCCATATGTTCCTAAAACCGAGGAAGTATTTAAAAACATGGAATTGCAGATTGTTCTTTTGTTCCTGTGATGCCGTGTTAGGTGTATTACCCAAGGTTTGATCTTGGCATGTTCAAACTGTGTTTCTGCCATCGTGCCTCTTGCAGTTTGTAGGAGGAAAGTTTGCAAATGTGTTGTGATGTTTTACATACTCAGTTCTGGCTGCCTGACACAAATTTGGAAACTGCTTCAGTTACGCACCTGTGCATATGTGCAAGCACACATGTGTTACAAAATATAGCCAAGGAGGCCGTTCCTTCATGCTTTTCTTATGGAGGAGTTGTAAAACTTAGGCACTGTTTGCTTTTTTTTTTTTTTTAATCACACTAGGGCTCAGGAGTGGTGCTGGGCCAGATTGCTGAGTGGAAGTGGTGGTTTTGCTTGTCTCGAAATAAATTTCTTTGCATTGCTCATTAGTTCAACTCCAAAACCAGCAACAACAAAATGTTGATAACTTTCAAAACTAATTTTAAGTTTTATTATTAAATTTAGCGTGATCTGTTTGTATGTTGGGAAAAAAGATCTGAGAAGACATGTGGTTAAAAGGGTGATGCCAGTTTTATACACTACTACTGCTTAATAAACTTTTAGCTAGAATTTCACCAAGCTCTGCTCTAGATTTACCATGAAATTTATGTCAGACTTGACTGGCTAAATTCTAACTGGGATAATGAGTAATTTGGCCTTACAGTTCTCAAAAAAAAATTTTAATTTTTAAAATTTCTTTTGTTTTACTGTAGGGAACAGCTTTGAAGTGGTACTTCTAGGTACACCATGTGTGTATATATGTATTTTACTACTGATATCCTTTGTGTGTGAATATAATTAGGAGAACTGAGGAGATGAGCTTAAAAGTATGAGTTGGGATTGGCTGTCTGTTGACTTTCTGTGGTTTTGGGTGTCTCAACCCTGATATGTCATTGAAGGTATGGAGTTAAATTAATCTTAGGAAGTAAAAAAGCTTGGTGGATATTGCAGGCTGCAAAGAGGTACTTTTATAGCAGCTATGTTGTCAAGGTATTTTTCAAATATGAAAATTGTAAAAATATGAGATCAAACTGGTTGTGTAAGACTTGCTTTGAGTCTTTGTCTGTAGCGTCTGTGCATAATTTCAGCAGTCATGGTTAACTGCAATTATGAAATAACACTGTTTCCTTTCCTGTGAGTTTTTGGTGTTGTAGACTTTACCCTTACAGCAAGTTCTTCCCTCTGTAGCTCTTCACAACAAGCTCTCAAAAGCAACTACACAGGGGAGGCTTATTTAACCTGGCTGGAGTGGCAATCTAAAGCGACGCTAACAAACCCTGTGGGATTGGGATAACTTGTTCTTGGAGCAGGTGCTCTCTGAGCTGGGCTTTAGCAATTTGTTGCCTCAAACTGTGTGAGGAAGGCAACCTGTCTGACCAGAACGTCAGTTCATGAGACTTCCATGGTGATGACTTGAGTGATCAATGTGTAATGTTAAAAACTTAACCTTTTCTATGGAAAGGAAAAACAGACTTATGCTGAGTGCTTGTAGTAAATCAAGGAAGTGAAATTGCTTGGCTTCATTTTTGGGTGAAAGAATCTTGAAAGAACAACAAAAAAAAGGTACATAACAAGCATGTTAGACTGGATGTTGTCTTTGGGTGTTACTCTCCTGAGAGCTTCTCAGCCATGGCAGTTCCTCCATGTCTGTTGGATGAGGAAGGCACTGTTCAGTCATATTGTGCTGTTCTGTGTTTGTGGATGCAGGGAACTTGGGCCCTACATTGAGCACCAGCCTGTAAATGCCAGCTTTCTTAAGGCAAAAAGTCTTTTAGGCTGTTTGCTGCTGTCGCTGTAAATTTCCTTGTATTTCTTCACTGAACTTCTCTGTTTTGGCCATCTCCACCCGATGGGAGTGGCCTCTCAGAATACACATAGCTTCACTTTTAAACTTCTCTTACAGTGAAAGTGATTAGGCAGATTCATTGTCAACAGGTCATAAATGGACATAATTGTATGCTCTAACATCCTTAGTGGATCAGTTGAGAATACAGGGGAAGTGCAAGGGGAAGAGACTGTACAGTTGCCAGGCTGACATGTCTCCCTGAAAATCATCCCCTGTTTCTCCCATCAGGGAGAAAATCCTGGTTAGACAGACTATTAGTCTTGTGTGGTAGGCATTTCTTCTTCTGAACAGTATCATGGAGTAGGTGTTTCTCATTATTAAAAACCAAGCTGCTCAGGTTTCTCAGGCTCATTTCCACTAATTGCCCCTGTCAGCAGGAATAAGTTTATATTTTCATAAAATATGGAGGAAATGCCTCTGCATTTATTTTTTCCATTAGCACAGATATCTGGAGCCATTTTTCCCTTGCAAGAACAAGTGCTGCAAGCCAACTCCACCTTCTCTAAATCCTTTTTGTTTTGCCTTGTAATGGGTGTCAGTTCAATTATTTCAGCACCCTGAAGCTATTTGGGATGCCTTGGAATGGCACATAGATTTATATATATATAGATATGCACTTCAGTAGTTAAAGCTGACCAAGGCAGCAATGTCAAGTGGTGCACTCTATTCCTAGAAACAGGAATAGCCAAGTGGCTATAATTGAATGGTTGGAATGTGATACCTGTTGGGATTTGCTGTTGGGTGCATTAATACGCTAAAATGGAGATGAGCAGCAATACACACACATGTGTTTCTTACCACAGCATTTGAATCAAGTACAGAATACATAGAGGAAAGTATTTTGTTGTTTCTGTGCAGACAGAAGAAGTCTGGGGTATTTTCTTGTGGAGTTCACAGTGGATTACCAGATTTTTTCGAATTTGCTTTCAAAACTACACCACGGCAAACTGCACTTGTCGCTCGAGTTGCTAATGATACCTAGGAACCTTATGTTAATCGCTAAAATCCACAAGCCCCTGAACAAGCGAGCAAGTCAAAGAAGTAATGGATTAGCTTGTTACGCTGTCCTGGATGACTTGTTTTTCAGTATGCTTATGGGGATTGCTTTCTGCTGCCTACTGGTTATTTAATCCTGTTTTAACACAGAAATTTGGTGGGAAAAGCTACTAAATCTCCTTTTCTAAAACAGGCCTTCCTTGTTTATCATGGAACAATTAAAATGAATGTGACTATGTGTTTATGAAGGCACTAAAGCTTGTAATACCTTTCTCGTTTGCTTTGGGTTTATTTAAAGTTTTTTTGAGGGCTACCAGTGCCAGGTAGGAAGGACTTTTGAAGCAGAAACTGCATGGTTTTGTAATTTTTTTTTTTGTTTGAATTTTAGGATTAAACTATGATTATAAAGGAGACAGGTCTTCAAACAGTGCTAGAACAGTAACTGTAGTGTTTCAGTTACATGTCTTGTTTAATCAGTAAAATTCATGAATTTTCAACACTTTTACATCAGAAGTGATTTGAGTGATGCTGTGTACACATTTGTAGTGGCTTTTATCAGAGAGTCCTTTCCTGTAAGTATTGAGTATTTCTGATAATCTGTATTTCACGGAGAGAGACGGTGGCATTTCTTTGCTTACTAGTGGCAAAGAGTAAATATGCTCTTCGTGTTTCAATAAGTATCTACTGCTTTACCATGAGAGGCCTCCAAAGCTTCCAGGTTGCAGCTGGTGAGAGAGGTCATGTTTATATCTGAGAGGAGATTGATCCGACCTGCCAGCTCTGCCGTAATTTGGTTATTACCCATTGCCTGATCGATACTGTGTAAATAGAAAACCCCAAGTCCAGGCAGGAGTAAAATCACTTTTCCTGCTCAGCTGTGACTGAAGGGGCTGCTGCCTGTCTGGAACAGAAAAGCTCTTGCTTTCATCTGTGCTCTGCAGTGGAGGGACAAAAGGGGAGACTTTCAAAAGCTGTAATGAGAATCAGGAGCTGAAATCCCATTGACTTTTAATGAAGGTTAGGGGCAGACGCTTTTGTTGTGCATCAGAAATTTCCTCTTTCTCAATTGTCCAAGTGGCTGGTGGTGGATGAGATCTGCTTGTGTCACCTTTTGGGCTCCTACAGGAACAAAAGTTACCTTGAGTTACGTTTGCTGTGTGGCCTGTGTGCTAAACACAGATCCCCTTCACTTGTTTCCATGAGGAACGGTCAGTAATCACACCCCCACCTTTGTTCTTCTCCTCTCTGTGCTGCAGAGGCTCTTGAGAGATAAAAGCACTGAGAGCTTACTGCTTGGTTACTCCGTGCTGCAGCACTGGGCATCTTCAGAAAACAGAGTGAAGATTTTCCCTAAGTTAAGTTGCTCTGTTGAGTGAGAGAAACTTTATCTGGTGACCTGCAAACGATGCTGCAAAGGTCTCTGTCAAGCAGTGTTGGAAGTACCTTCCATGTACCTACATGTGGCTGTGCTTACAGAAAAGTCAGTTTAATGATTAAAATACTTCACTGCCTGAAAAAGTCACCTCCCTGATTTTTCTTTGATAATATGTGGAGCTACTGTAGTGACTTACACATTTTGCAGCAGTGCCAGTCACAACCTTGGAAGGAACGCTGCTAGGATACTTTCTTTGGTTTTTAAATTTTTAAAAGACATTTAGATCTTCCTGGCCAGGTATGCTTTTCCCATGCTGACAGGAATCTGCTCCCGTGATCAGGATTGGTTGGCACGCACACACTTGCAAAATGCTCCACAAAGTGCCCACGCAGCTTTCCAACTGTGCCTCTGGTACTCGTGGAATGGGGTCACAGCCTCCCTGAATGAGGCAGTGGGGAAGGAGGAGGGTTGCTTTGGGAGGTGTATGGGAAAAGCAGAGAATTATTTCTTTGAGACTTGCAGCATTCCTGCATTCAACATGGAATTAAAGCTAGCTTTAAGTCTTGTTTGTGCTCTCCTAATTGCCAGCTGGCTCCCCCGTCTCTGCATCTGTGAATGTATTGTGGGTCATCATCTCTGGGAATTTAGGACTTGATTCACAGTTATTTTTGATAGAATTCTTGATTCCTCATTTTGTGCTTGAAGATCTTTATATTTTGCGTGCGTATTGTAAGTGTAGCATTTGGTTTTTAAACATGGAACTAGTTTAGCTATGGGGAACCTGCAGCAAGTCCTTCTATATTTCTGCCTTGTGTCAGGAGTTGAACAAGATCTGTATGCAGCCCTCACTTCTTTTGAAAAAGGTCTTTGGATGCATTATGGATGAAGCTAGAGACAAAGTGCTTTTTAAAAAGTTTATCTTGCATAGTCACTCTCTACATGAAAATACAATCTATACTTTTTACAGTGACTAACCTGGTGTCCACCTTTTTTGCTTGTGGCTTTCCTCCACGGTTCAATAATTCTCTTTATTATTCATATGGGAAATGATGAATGGTTGCTTTATAAAACTTCACCAGTGCAGTGTTGGGAAGTATTGAAAGCAATGTAGGCTCACCATTTCACAAATACCTGCTCAAGCCTGCATTGGTACTTGCCAAAGCTGCTTCTTCCATATGGGCTGTCTGTAGGGAACCAGTGTTCTTGCAAATTCATGGGCTTACTTCCATGGGTGCTGTACATGGATTTTACCTTACCATTCCATAGCAGAAAACTCATTATCACAAGAACTAATGTACCTTCAATAAGAGTTTGAAGTAATCTACATCAGCGCTTGTTTTTCTTAAAGGTTAGAATGTATTTTTATAACCTGAACAGTTACTACTGGAACACTAAGCTGAGGTCTCTGATTTTTGGCTTTTAATATTACACCCTTCAGCTGTTCTGTCTGCATCTTTATAGTTATGTAACTTTATTTTTTGGTTTAATCTTTTCATTATATAAGCTTTTGTCATTTTAAAGAACAGATTATGAAAGCACAAGTCTGAAGAAACTAGTCTTGGGTTCTTCAGGAAAAAACTGAACATAAAGGCAAGAAGTATGGAAATATATTTATGACTGATTTAAGAAAGAAAAACAATTGGAAGGGAGAAGACAGGGAATGGTTTAAACCACCTGAGCAATGTTTTTTTGGCTATTACCAGTAGGGTCTTTGTGCTGGACAATAACCTCCTGCATTACCTTCAACTATGTTTTATGTTCCATTTATTCAAAACCTAAACTGTTTTCTGTGTTTTGATAACTGAGAATGTGACAGAACATTTTAGATAAAAAGTACAGATCTTGGAAGTCTGCAAAATAATTAAAATACATAAACCACACAGCAAACAAGTGGTTGAATTAAACCAATAACGCTTTGAGCACACAAACTTAGCAGCTAATGTACTGACATGGAGGCTGTATTACAGTTCCTAGCAGCATTGTTTTAATGATGGTAAGAGCTGAAATACAGTTTTAGAGACTACATTTAAAAACAAACAAAACTTTGGGTGGGTTTTAGATTTGATCTCATCCTCCCTCCCCCTTTCACATAGATTTTGTTCCTTGGGCTGGTGTCCTGCAAACTTGTACGTGGGCTTAAGGATGGAGTTGGTACCTCTTGTTCTTTGGTATTTAAAAATTAAAATGAAAGTAGGTTTTCCACATCAGTTTCAGTAAATATGGTCAAGGCTTAAATCATGTTTGTTGTTTTGCTAAGGGAAGCAGTGTTATTTAGGAGGCTTTGAAGTGAGTGTGGCTGAGAAAGTGGTTCTGGCAGGTTTTTGATGGACTTTGATCTGACATCGTTCCCATTGTTTACTTTCTGTTAACTGGTGAAATTCGGACTCGGGATTGGTAGAGTGAGCTCTAGGGAGAGTTTAGACTGAGGCTTTTCTACCTTTATTTCCATCTGGTTATAATACCTGTCTTCTGATGTGTTTATAAATGGAACTTTTTCTGGTTTTGCCATGAGAAGCCATGAGATTCACAGAATCACAGGATGAACTAGGTTGGAAAAGACCTTTAAGATCATCTAGTCCAACCTGAGATCACCTAGTCCAACCTTCATTTAGTTTCAGCTGCTAGCAAGTGTTATTTTAGGGCTTATTTCGGTTTTGGGCTTTGCACAGCAGCATTGCCAGCTCAAGGATGTCCTTGATATTTCTGGTTTTTGCTGAGATCAGTCACATGGTACCTGATGGATGAATTGCTTGCTCCCTGGTGATGGACCTGCACAAAGAACTGGGATATACAGACTTGCAGTAGGAGAAGTGGGCTTTGCTGCTAATTCTTAAACTCTAGAATTTACTAGAGTTTAAACTCTAGAATAAACATCTGAATGGTATTAGAGCCATTAGCTGGATATATGTAGTTATGGTAATAAGGACACCTGAGAAAGTGCAAGCCTAATCTAATTTTTTAAGATAAATGTTTTTATGGAGCATTATTTCTTTCTTACCTTTGCAGCTTAACTTACCCCTTGGGAAAACAGGCTTGCTCAGTGTACCTCCTGCCTCTTCAAGTCCCCCCTGTCTTTCCATCCTTGCAGACTTCTTTGGGTTTCTGTGTCAGGCTGCATTGTTTTTTTAATCAATCCTCAGGACAGATGTCACACTCATTTTTAGGTGTCTAACTTTCATCATGGGGGGAAAGAAGAGCAAGAGTAAAGGAGAAGATCGTATCTATCCAGATATTAACTCATTTCTGTGCTTTAACTTTCTCACCTTCCTTTTTTTCTTTCAATCACTTCATTTAAAAAAAAAAAATCTGAAGTAGTGCTGCAGGTTTTCATGAAGTCCCTAATAACCTCTCTTTTGGTGGTGGTAGCATTAGCTCAGCAGAATTCCTTGGAATGATTCCTTGGTGTTGTTGAATGTCATAATTAATGGGATTTCTCTGGAAATACGACAGCTAGCCAGGGCTCTGGAAGCAGAAATCCTTTGTAGGGAAGAAGTTAATGAGACAGACAAGTCGCAAAAGCATCCACTGAAGTTCTTCAAAGTTTTCCTTGTGCTGGGGCAGCTTTCTGCTTCCCTTCCTCTGCAGGATGCTGCTCTAAAACAAAGGAAAAATGTGATTTAAACCTCAGCTTTCCTTGTCTTTCTGCCTCTCTTTAGAAAAAGCAGGGGGCTGGGTTTGGTTACTTATTCTAGAGAGGGACTGCCCAAAATTCATTTTCTGTTTAATCAGTGCAGCTTTCTGAAACCAGAGATACTTCAGTGGAATGGTAATACTGAAGAATTTCTTGTTTTCTTAAAAGTTTCATGTGACTTAATTAGGAATTTATATTTCCAAATGAGAACAAGATTTGTGAGTATATGTGCTTGGGCTTCTCTTAGTCATATCTTTTCAAATTCAGCCTTCTCAGTGCTTTTGGAAGAAAACAACAGAAATGTCTGAATAATTTAAAGCCATCTTTAAAGCAATATGTTACGACAGTTTACTTTTTAAAATTTCTGTGGCAAGGCAAGATTTACATTCTCTTAGAACTGTAAAGCAGGAAATTAATAGGATATCAAGATGTATCTAGAGTATATGGTAACAGAAAGATAGCACTGGGTATTGTGTTAGTTATGGCACGATTAAAACTTACAGAAGTATTTCCTTTTCTTTCTATAGAAATTATTATTTTTCCTTGACTCACAGTGGGAATGCTCAACTAGTCATTGAAATATCATTGCCAGGTATTTTGAATACATTGTTTTCCTTGAGAAGGAAAAATAATCAACAAATTCAAGCGTGTATTTGGTTATGCCATATGTAGGAATAAGAAATTTGAATATTCATAAATAATTTCCTTTGGATTGCTAATGAAGTTGACAGGCAAGAAAACAAGTGGCATGCATTTTTATTTATTAACATCATTATTGAATTGAAGAATTATTGAAAACTTCTTGAATCTTATCTTTATATCAGACTCTTTCTAATTGCTTTTAATTCCCTGTAACTTTTTTTTTTTTATCCCCAGCCTTGTAAAGCATTTTACATTATCTGAATCCAGACATGTGGGATTTACACCGAATCTGTTCTTCTGGTGTTCTCTGTGCTTTTGGCCATATGGGCATCTTTGTTTTTCTTTTATGAGCTTCCTTAAAAGCCTTACAGCTTAACAGGAACACTTGCTTTTTCCTTAATTTTTTAATTTTTTCCATTTTTATAAAGATATCTTAAGCCAGGCAAGAGGTGCAAAAAAAAAAAAGGGATTATTCATGTGAAGCATGGATGTTGTTGCTGATACCTGGGTCAGGGCAGTATCTATTCAGAGTGGGGAATGAAGAGATTGGGAGCAGCCCTGCCCAGAAGAAGTTGGGGGTGCTGGTGATGACATGAGCCAAGGAGAAGGGCTACCAAGCTGATAGGAGAGATGGAGCTCCTCTCCTGAGAGGAAAGGCTGAGAGAATTGGGATTGTCCAGCCTGGAAAAGAGAAGGCTTTGGGGTGATGTAATTGCAGCTTTCAAGTACCCTGAAGGGAGCCTACAAGAATTATGGGGGGAGGTTGTTTACAGGGGTGTGACATGACAAGGGGGAAGGGATCCAAGCTGTCAGAGGGCAAGTTCAAATTACATATTAGGAGGAAATCCTTCACTGTGAGGGTGCTGAGGCACTGGCACAGGCTGCCCAGAGAGACTGTGGATGCTCCATCGCTGGCACTGTTCAAAGACAGGTTGGATGGGGATTGGAGCAACCTGGTCTAGGAGAAGGTGTCCCTGCCCATGGCAGGGGGTTGGAATGATCCCTTCCAACCCAAATCATTCTATGATTTTATCCTAATACACTAACAAAAGCATCTGTTGACATTTCAAACTCTGATACAGCAACATTTTATTGAGCTGGTTTGAGCACTATACAGACCAGGTTTTTTCTCATTCAGGTATTTGGAGATTTTTTTCTTGGTCTCTTTTCCTTGCTGCACAAATGATAAGCTTTTAAACAGCCGACATTGCTTTGGAATGTAAATACAAAGGATAAAATTCCTCTAAGACTGAATTCAGGTTTCAGATTGTAGTGTAATGAAGAGAGATGGGAGTAGAGGTAGAGCTTGGTCTTTTTTAATGACATTAATTTTTCTTGTGGCTGCTTTGTGCTTCAACATTTTAGCTTGATTAAAACGAAGCTAAAGGCACTCCTTTATTCTCCTTGAAATTTCCTACTGGGCTTCTGGAAAGCTTTTGTTAACTAATGCTTGCTTAGCTGATAACAGCAGCGCTGTGGCTTTCAGGTGTGTGTCAGCAGGCTGGAAGCTGAGACACACCTGGTGGGCTGCATCGGTAGCGAGCCTCAGGGTGAGGTTCCCCATTGCCTTGGCAGTGACAGATTTCCCTCTGTCAGCTTCTGTTTACCTCTTTGTTTCTTAGCTGTTTCGTACAAGTAACCAAATCCTTTGAAAATGCCTGTGTTTTGAATTCCAAGTGTTTGGAAATCGTGGTGGTATTTATATTCCTAAAATATGCAGTTGTCTGGGTGACAGGCTGGAGAGAGGCATCCCCTGGGTGAGAGGAGGAGGGTGAGGGTGTGCTGTGGGGGTAACGAAGGCAGAGTGCACATCCACTCATTTCTGAGGAGCGTGCCTTCAAGGAGAAATTATGGTTTGGAAATTGGAATAAATTTGAGAGAACAGAAATTTCAGTTGGGTGATAGGGAAGACTTTTGGAGCTCTCTCTTGTGGAAAACAGTCACAGCAGCTGAACTCTCTAATGTGAAAGCAAATGCAACACGCTGCCTGCACCAGCTCCAAGATGAGGGATGGCCTGGCTTTGCACAGCTTGTGCCTCTAAAGCAGCCAGGAAGCCTGGGAGAATTTGCATTTTCTGCCTTGAATACAAGTTTCTTCAACACACATTTATAATTTTTGGAGTGTGTAATAGTAATGGAGTCAAAACTGCTTCATGGAATGAAATTTGCAAGGAAGTGCTGCAAAGGAAGGCATTTCTAGTGCGAAACTGAGATCATTCATCCAATAACCTGTTGCAGAACTGAGCTCTCCCTGGGTTCAGCAGATGAGGTGCTCACAAGGCAGGTCTTCGTAAAGCTTAATGGCAGGAGGAGTTTTGTGCACTGGAAACAGGAGCAGTGTCCCTTTTAGGGAACTTGCCGGGCTTCTCATGAGTCACCAGGTTCTCAAATGAGTCTTGAAACAGGGCAGTGCTGAAGGAATTTATGGGATAGGTTTATAATCAACTGGTAGTTTAATTAATGTAGCATCTTAACTACTTGTCTCCATTTAATTTTTTCCAGATGTTAAGTTTTAATGGAAGTCTCTGCAGAGACTCATGAGGAAGGTAACATCTGGGGAGAGCATTTAGAGCAAGCTTGCAGGGAAGTGAAACAATATTCCCTTAGATGTTACCTTACATGTCAGCACAAGGCAGTCCTGAGATTTGGGGAGGTTTTATGTATTTTTACATTTATATGTACACACGCATACTCTCTTTTGGATCGGTCAACTTGGCCTGAAGACAGGTAATCTCACTCCCATGTTCCACTTTTCAACCCTTGTGTTGACTCTGTTCAGAGGAAAGATTGAGATAAAGACTGCTTTTCAATACCTTAGAAAGCTTTTGCTTTTATAGTACACTGTAGGAATTATAGGACAAGTTATCTGCATTTTCTATCCATGTGCAAATGCTTAAAAAAATCAGTATTATCAAAAAAGTAGTACTATCAGTCTTGAATGATCTAGTTGCTGTTTCTTTCATTTGTGTGCCAAAACGCTTTTATTTCCAAATGTTCCATTTTTTAGGAGAATCCATACAAGGACTTCTGAATGGTAGTGCCCAAACCCAAAGAGTAGCAGAAAATGCTTTCCTGGAGTCCTGGCCCAAATGTTGGGGCAAGTGAAGCAACTTAGAGATAAGTTTAAAGGGTTAAAAAAAAAAAATCCCAAAAACTTTACGTTAAAACACATGTTTGTCCATATGTTTTAGATAGGCTATCTGTATTTTTGTAGAAAACTGATATTAAATGGAAATTCAAGCCTTGGCAGCTTTCTTAACAAAAGACACTTGTGGTTGGAGCTCTGAGGTCCCAGGACAGTTCCATTACTGTAATTCCACAGTGTGAGCTTTAAACCTATCTGGAGATTTTAATGGATCACATGGGAAGTAAATCCCTTTGTACCTGCCTTAAGCCATCTGTTACTGATACAAGATGTTGAGCTGCCTATCTCTTTCACTTGGGCACAGCTGTGCACTTCCATGAGGGCTGGGGTTGGAACG
Source organism: Chamaea fasciata (assembly GCF_029207755.1). NCBI lineage: Eukaryota > Metazoa > Chordata > Aves > Passeriformes > Sylviidae > Chamaea > Chamaea fasciata. Next base: position 5,407,373 of record NW_027094088.1, on the reverse strand, counting down.
GCAAAGGGAAGTTTCAGATTCCATTCTTCTCCCCTGGTACAGGAAATCTCATGCTTTCTAATTTCAATTGTGTAATTTTATAGATTTTTTCCAGAAGACGTAGGTTTTGGATACATTTCTAAATCAAATGAAGTTTTAAAAAATGCTTTATGACTTTTAATGTAGTCCCTTCATTCTTCTGTTCTTTTATGCATTTCCTGTTATTGGTCAAGTTTCTTTGTTCTTGCTCTTTAAATAGCATGCCCAAAACCTATTTGTACCCAATTGATACTGCTGAGTATCAATGCAAAGCAAAATTAAACATTAGATTTAAATAATGGACTTGTTTTTCCTACTCCTTGTTTATTATTTTCTAATATAACTATAATCAGTGAATATTGTAAACAATTCATATAACTGGGAGACAAATAAAGCAGGATTGAAATTTTATGCCTGATAGGACACACAAACTGTTGATGTCTAAGATGCAATTTATTTGTAATAAACTAACAATTCCCATTTGCATCTCTAACCACTTTTCTGAAGGCTGCTTATTTTATTAGTTTTTCAGAAATCATAGTAGTTACTTCACGTTTCTCTTGCCAACACTTTATATCGCTGGTTGAACTCCCCACCCTGGAAATCTGAGACTAATGTTCTCCATCAGTAACCAGGACCTTCTTTGCTGCAGTTTCTGGAAAAAAAAAAATTATTTATGGCCATTATTCAGTAAATCATCTATAACAAAGGGAGGCTTCTTCCATCCCAAATATCTTGGTAGTAATTGTAAACCCAGGCCTTCTCTCTTACACAGAAGTGGCATGGGACTTAAGGCAGTTACTTACCGCTCTCTTTTGGCTCATTTTCTTTCAGTGTTGGAGGAAGAGTATATTTAAAAATGGAAAATGTAGGTGAAGGGGAGGTGCTTAGAAATCTGCTCCTCGCACAGCTGCAGTAGTAGGCAGCTCCTTTCTCAAAAGCACATTTTAAATAGCAGAGAGGAGGAACCCCTGTAGAAAAATTTTTAAGTAGTAGGGGAATAGTGTGATGACAGCAGAGAGTAATTTTTTACTGCTTTTTCTCTTTGTAAGGAGTAGCTGGTTTTGAGAAGATGTAAGTGAATGAGGGGGTAAAGCCTCCACAGACAGTGTTGGGGTGGTGGTGGGTGTATGATGAGGTGAAATGGCTAAGGGGGAAATCAGCTGAGCTGAGATAAAGTGTGAACGTTGGTGTGGAGGTTTTGAGAAGAAAGGAAGTTGATGTTTACTTGACTCTTCAGGATAGGTTTATTCCAGGCAAAGATGTAAAAGCCCGTATTTAGAATGACATTTGTTTCAGGGAATAATGACTATAAGCCTAAATTTCTGTGGCAATCTTAATTTCTTTCAGCATTAAGCAATATGAAGCTTATTCTTTCAAAAAGAAAATTGATGCTGTTATTGCTCATTTCAGTAAGATGCAAATTATACATCTAGTATTGTCAATAAAGTTTATACAAGATGCTCTGTATTCCTTGTCTTAGATTTAATGAGCTGGGCTAATTATACCATGCCATAACTAACCAAGTAACAACCAAATTGATTTTTTTTTTCTTCTACAAGATGCTCTGGGCTTGTAGTTCTCAGATTTAATATACCCATGTAATTGCACAATGTTGCAGTTCAGCAAGTCATCGGGGAGTATTTGGGTTGTTAGTAGCGGCGTGAGAGCCTGTAGCTTCTTATCCACTTTGTCCACACTTAGGAGCCTGCCCTTGGGAATCACAGTATGATTTGGCTTGAAAGCGACCCTAAAGATCATTTAGGTCCCACCCCCATCCCTGGGCAGGGATTGACTTTGACTTCTGAGGAAATCAGAGTCCTAACCACAGAGCAGCTGAATTTCAGTTGTTTGTGTGTGGGAAAGAAACCTTTCTCAATTTCACATTTCCATTTTCTCTTTTGTTTAAGTGAGTCAAAGGCATGATGTTTTTGTAATAATGTATATCTTCTGTATTTATTTTTTTTCTCCATCTGTGGATGAATTTGCCTCCTTTTCCACTGTCCAGTTTGGCCCTCTCCTTCTTCCATAGGCAGTGGAGCAAGAACACCTCCCTGAAGGCAATCCAGCCTTTCCTTAAAGAGGTGCCCACAGCTGAGGTAAATTCCTTTGGAGTAACTGATATCTCTCCATTCCCTCTAGACAGAGATGGGAAGTATTTAACCCAAGAAAACAGTCTAATTTAGACATTTGTCTTGGTCATAACATGTAAAAAGTAGCATCTTTCACATCTTTGCCTGCAATAACTGTTTCAGACTGCAACTTCCAGTGAGCTGGACTGGATTTTAGTGGATGTTTCTACCTGTTTATGTCAAGCGAAGTGGCTTCTTGTTCAGGAACATGGGCAGCCTTTGAACTGAGACACCTTAGCAAAGTGCTTCCCAACGTGTTCTCCAAGTAGCCAGGTGGTGTTCCCAGGCAAGCCAGGTAGACTTGACTTCCAGAAGCAGATATGGAAGGGTCAGAGCAGGCCTAAGTCTGACATAGATCTTTTTTATTTTGTAGCTTGGCTTAGGCTTAATGATTTTGTCATATTTTCTGAAAGTAAAAAAAACCAACCCCAAATATGCTATAAAATAACATCTTTATTTCCTTTTAAATAAAAGAATTCATAGAGCAGCTAATTCTACTTAAAACATATCACAGAATCTATTATGCAGAAGGATGAGCCCCCAAAATAATGGATTTTGAATCATAATTTGACCATCAGTGGGTTTTTTTCAAATGTTGACCGATTAATACCAGTCTGAACTGTAAAACAAGCAGAAACAGCTTCATTTGTCATATTTTGTGTCAAGTGTTTTGGCTTTAAATTTTTTAGCTTGCTGTATTACTTCTTGAATGAGGTAAAAACTGTTAAACTATAGGGCAAGCTGGCCATTATACTCGTCTTTTTAATGGCTGAAGAAGGCTTGCTTTTACCGACAGTATAATTTGTTTGCTTTTTTTCCCCCCTACTTCCTTGAGGAGTCAGCAGAATATGAATGACAGCTACTCTTCCAAGAGCTATTTCGCATCATTAGAACTAATGCTGCTGTTGCCATAATGTTGCAAAAATGCCTCCAATGCGTGTGCTTTCCTGGGACTGAGTTCCAGATGTTAATTTGCAGTCTGCCATCTGCTTGGTGTTGGTGGCTGTGTCAAGTCGCAGGTCACAATCAGGAACTTGTTTGCCGTCGGGAGAGCGGCAGCTTTTGCAGCGCTCGGATCTTCACACCGAACGCTCGGCTGTCACTGCAGCCTGATGTGTATTTCCCTTACCTTGCACACGTAGCTGGGATTTGCTGTAATTGCATGTGGCCCTTCTCTCCTTGGTTTGCGGTGTGCAGGGCTGCCAGGCTGGGCAGCTCCGTTTGATGCTCCCGGAGCCTGTGGAGTGGGTGCGGCGGTGCCGGGAAGCAGACGGTGACCTTCTCATCCCGCACAAGTGTTGAAACTCCTCCTCTCTGCAGCCAGCCAAAGCTGTTTGTAATTACGACTCTACTACGGTAGTAAATGTTGTGATCTCAATCTTATGACTGTAGTAAATGCTGGGTTTATTGCTAGGTGAAAATACTTGCAGCTATTAACTGTGGAATTATAAACTACACCTGTGTGACAGCAAAAACTAAATTCCATTCTCTGACTTTGAACTCTGGCTGAACAATGTGTGCTAACAAGGTAGTGTGATTTTTTTTTTCCTCTCAAATTCTCTGTTTGAATTAACGTGGAATTTGTGACATGCAGCCTTACTTGGAAACTCATGATAGTTCCAATCATTATCTAACACTTCAAAAGATAACTACACTTAATCTCTTTTCAGACTTAGGCTGATAGTTTGGTTTTTTTCCACCAGAATTTGTCCTTTTTTGTTGGTTTGGTTTTATTTTTTTTCATGATCAGATAAAAAGGTGGTGAAGAAAGGGGATGATTGATGCTTCTGTGCTGTTGTTTTTGCCCTGGGGACACTGTGGGAGTTTGTTTTCATCCGAAAGTGATAAATCATAGAATCATGGAATGATTTGTGTTGGGAGGGACCCCAAAGACCATCTTGTTCCCATCCCCTGCCATGGACAAGGACACCTTCCACTAGACCAGGTGCTCAGATCCCCACCCAGCCTGGCCTGGGGTCAGGTTCTGCAGACACACGTGAGCAAAGCAGTGCATATGCACAAGTAATGGGAGTAGTCAAAACTCCTTTAATTTAGCTTATAGGCAAGTCTTCCCTGTAATTTGTCATCCTTGCATTCCAAGAGTTCCTTTTATTGAAGTTCTTTAAAGCTGTAAAGCAGCAGCTGAGGATGCTCAGTGCTGACAGGAGACTGCTGGGATTTTCACTTGGTATTGAGAACTGTGCTGTACACTTGTTAAGAAGTAACTGACTTCACTTTTGCAAGATTTGCATTTCGGTGAATTTTATTTCTCTAATGTAGTGTCATGCATTGGATTTTAAAAGTTTTGGCTTATAAACACCACAAAGAGGTAGTTAAAATTTCTTGATTTTTTCATTTAGCTACCAGTAACTTGAATTTATGACACATCTGTTATCAGGTATATCCCTTTCTTTTTTCCTGCTCAGAAATATGTTCTGATATTTTAACTTATCTTCCCTCTTAAATGAAAGTTGTTATTGAGTCACTCTTTTGCAATGGACAGTAGTTTCACTCAGAAACCCTCTGTAGTAATAATTTCTAGTGGGTGCTTTTAACACATCTTTTTGCCATTGACTTAACTTAGCTCATGTATATTGGTGCTGTGAAAGGCTGTGTAAAAATTCTTTCCATTAAAATGCTTCGTGCTTAGTGCTGCCATGCAAATGAAATAATTCAGGACAGTTTTTTGCATGTAAATTTTTAAAAGGGATAAAAGCAGTAGGGCAGTAAAGCGAGTCTCTAATGTGTTTAGAGAATGAAAGATCAGGCTGTAATGACTTCTTGAAAGGCAACAAAAAACTTGTATCTTTGCTTTTATAACCCAAAACTTGGGTGAGTAAATGTTCAGAGCAGGGAAGCACTTAGAGCAGTTTAATTAATGTGTAGCTTTTTTTTTTTTTCCTATATAAGAAAGGAAATCACTTTTTGATGCAGTTAAAATGGAAATACTTTTTCTGGAAAGGTTACAACATAGAGAAAATAGGACCTTTTCTTTCTTCTACTGATTTACTTCCATCCTTCAACTTCAATTGGGTTTGCTTGCTGTGCATATAGTGGTTTACCCAGATGTATATATGATGGTAACTGACAGCTCTGACTTAATTGCTATTTCCAGTTTATTAAGAGCTAAAATCCACCTGTAAATCTCAACTACAATGGTTAGCATTAAATTGCAGCTGTCAGTTATAAGGCAGCAAAACAAATAATCTCCAAGTTTTCAGTTGCCTCTGTTAAACAAATGTGGGGGCTTGCAAGCTCAACTAAGATGAATGAATTCTCCTTGTAGCTTAAATTTTCCTGCAATACTGCGAAAGAGTTGAGGGGTTTGGTGTGGTTTTTATTTTTCTCTCCTACCATGGTCTCACTATATATTGCATTAAGTATAAGCTACACTTGTTTAAAGAGCTGAAAACCTCCAAATCCTGGAACTGGAAAAGATTATCCACAGGAATGAGAAGCTTCAGGGAGTACTTTTCTCCTGCCAAGTTACCTTTTTTCTCTCTGAACACAGCCTTTCAGTGCTGGATGGCCACACTTTTGCTCATTCAGTGATTTGGAGTGGGGATGGTGGTGGTGAGAAATTCAGGATGATGGAGAAGGTGGACAGGTGTCCTTGTCTCTGCTTCCCCTTGCTTCAGTTCCTGATATTTTTCTGCCAGTGGTGTTTGTGCATGGACAGGCCAGACATTGTCAAACCCTTCCCATGCCTTGTCATGGCCATGCTTTTGGTCTTTTAATAATATCTGATAGAGAAATCTTGTGCAGTCTTTAAATAATTAATCCACAATTAGGCATTTGTTAATTATTCAAAATACATTTGAATAGTTTTTTTTTCCCCTGCTCCTTCTCCCTAACCTGCTTTTGTTTGTTTGCAACAGCAGCCAAACACAGTGTAAGAAAGCAAACGACAGAACTCAGGCACAAAAAGTCAGATCTCGAGTTATTGTTGGAAACTCTTTGCCACATGTGTGTGCCCATCACCAGCTTACGTGGGATTTGGTATTGGATGTGAAATAGGAATTTGTGAACCTCTTAGTTTGTGTTTTGGTTCTTTAAATGACATTTTACTTTGTTGTAGTAATTTTCACAGGTTGAACTCCAGTTTGTTAGAGTATTTTGTTTCTTAGATGTAATGAAACCAAGTTATCTTTTTATGTATCTTGTTATGATGTAAAAATTAGTAAAGGATTTCCCTGGGTGGGCATAGGCAGAAGCTGGGATCAGGAGCTGCTGGGGCCTTTCAGTGGTGATTGTGGCACTTATAAACTGTCCAAGTCTGGTGTATTTTTTTGCAAAACTTCCCTTTTTTTTTTGCACATTCCTATGTGTCCTCAATGCTGCTGCTGCTGCCAGCCACGGAATCACGGTAATAGTTCCCTGTGCTGAGCTTTTTTCAGATAGAATTCACTTGTGAAAGGAGGAGGAGCATCCCAGATATCTGATGTTTAAACTTTGTCTAAGGAATACTTGTGTTTTTATTCCTTGAAAGAAAAAGAAAAGGGGGAATGAAGAAGTATTGGTGACTGGATCATATTTGTTATGAAAATGTTTGGTTTGTACGTTAATGGAAATAGAGAAGTAGTCATTGTTTGTGCATAAAAGCAGCTGGTACCACTTGGTGCCAAAGAGAAGTTCCAGCAAATCCTATGGAACAAAAACAGTGGGGGAGAGAAAGGGTGATTCATTCTAGTGAAGAAGTTACAGTACCAAGAAAGAGGAAAGGCAGCTCCCCCAAAATTGGTTGAGGCAGGGATGTTCCGTGGGGTGCAGTGAAATGCCCTAATGGTGTTCAGCTTCTGCTGGGAGCTCTGAGGGAATCCGTTCCATGCTCTGCTCCCTGAAGGGGATAAGTCCTTCCTTGCCCAAACTGCTTGAGCTTTGCCCAACTTGTTACGGTACCTGTGACTTGCTGTTCTCTGTGAAGGAACATGTTGCTTTGACTCAAAGTTTCTTCAGAGAGTTTTTACAGACAGGTACAAAGAAAGTTGAAGGCAGTGGGTGTTTTTCTGGGGGTGGGCGGGGAAGGTGCTGCAGTGTGAATTGAATTTTGTCAAAACCCCTGAAGACTCAGCAAGGTATTCATAAGGTTTGACAGAAGAATCCCACATAGGATAGGTGCTGGCAAAGCCCCGAAGCGCCACACTGCTGGAATGTGACAAAACGTGGCAGATTTCTGATGGTCTGTAAAAATAGAGCCTGAGAGAGGCAGCGTGTGCTGGTGTCTGCATCGGTGAATTTCTTCTCCCTTAATAACAATGCCCTGAAGGCACCGTTCAGCTTAGCTTCAAAATGGTTGTGATCATTAAAAGCAACAAGCTGCTTCAAAAGTATATTGGAATTTAGGATACTTGATTTCAAAACAAGGAAAGAAATTACAAGGCTGGAGCAAACAAGCCGGGACGTGCGGCTTCAGGTTGTAACTCTTCTGCTTTACAAAACCAGCCGTGATGCAGCTGTTCAAGTGCATAAAGCATCAGTCAATAACGAGCACTTTGAAAAGAATGGAATTATTACCTTGCTAGAATTGAAAAAATACACGAGGGAAAGTTGGTTTCTGAAAGAAATGGTTTCAGGGAAAAAAAAAAATTCGAATGTGTTGTGCAATAGGGGATGTTACACGTGCAGTTTAAGTGCTTAAATAGTTTAAAAGTTTTGCATGAAATAGTTACATAAAGCAGATGAGTAGAGTGAAATCAAACTCTTAGAAGAAAAGCAAGTCTGCAAGACACAAATGGCAGCTTATGGAATGTTTATCTCAGAATCTTTCATTCATATATATATATATGCATGTGTTTATAAAAATATAGGTACTTCAGTAGAGATAATAGCCAGAAATTACAGGCTGGGTATGAGTCTCAGTTAATTGTTTGATTTTTATCACTTCTGCAGTATAAGTTTCTAAATTTAGTGTTTAAACAGTACGTCACTGGAATGTTCATTTTCACACAAAGTGCACAAGGAGTAATTAAAACAGCAACTTGCACAGAATTGTTTTTATGATGTCAGTATTCATGTTTAAGGTAGCACATAAATCTGTAATTGCTGTTTTCTTGTTAATTACTATTACTATAAGGGTTTGGATCCTTTGAAGAGGAGTAGCTGTTTCTACCACATGTAGCTTGAGCTGCATGTCTAATTATCAATAACAATAGTTGTGGATCAGCGTTTTTTACAAATGTCACAATGTCTTTTAAAATGAATGAGAGTAATTTCCTCTGATAGAAATGTGAAACATTTCTTAGACTTCATAATGAAAAATGATGCTTTTGCATCTTTACAAAGGAAACACTACCCCTAGTACTGCCAGAAACTGAAGAAAAATGTTCTCTTATGAGCTGAAACATTATTTTTATAAAAACCCTCCTAGAAACCTGTGAGACTTTAACTTTCTCAGCAATTTTATCTGAATTACTCTTTTATCTCTTGCACCCTCCTGCATAGTAGCACCTGGAGTTTATTCTCATTTGATGTATTTTGGACTCTTAAACATGTCAGGGATGTTGGTTTTGTGTATGCTTTTAGTTTTCAGATGTTTCAGGGCTTGTGTATATACAGTCAGCTTGTTCTATAAACATTTCAAGCTGGCCAGTCAACAGTTTGTGGTGTGCAAGAGCGTAGTAAAATCAAGGTGTAATGGTTGATATAAAATGCTTGTTTACTGAGAGGAAGGAAGGAGAAGAAATTGAAGAGATTATTTGGGGTTCTGTAGTCACTAAGCTTGGATTGAGCTTTGGATAGCCAGACTTGAAATGGATTCATTCTCATGATACTCTATGTATGAAAGTCAAAATTTTGTAAAATCTGTATCTTGATTAGATGACAAAACTATTAGTCATGATCTCGGTTAAATTGTTTGAATCTGGAAAGATCCCTCAAGCATGAAGAATAGTATTTTTTTTCCAGTTTCATTGTGTCACAAAAAAAGAGGAAACGAGGGTATTTCTTGCTTTATAATAGCACAAGATGGTCATCAGATTTATTTTTTTTTTTACTGGCTGCTTTTCATCCCCTTCAATGGGCACTGACCAAGAGTAATATACCAAACATTTACCTTCAGTATAAACTCAGTACCACAGTCCATGCATTGCTGCAAGAGTGAAAACAATTCTCTTATACTTCGTGGTGTAAAAGGCCCATGGTCTTTTCTCTGCAGTGTTCGTGCAGATGTGCACTGATGTGAATGTCAAGAGTGTATTTTTCCCTCTCTTGTCTTCATGCCACCTTTACATGTTTCCTTCTTTTTGTTTGTTTGTTCTAAAATTTTTGTTTGTTTGTTTTCTTTTGTTTTCCCACCTGACTGCTGGCTGGGACAGATCTGTGCCCTGGCAGGTTCCTGCTCTGTAAGGCTGGCAAAGTGTTAACCAGGTCTCTGTAATCCACACCAACTCGATTTGTTGCCAAACATACAACTTAAATACAATACAAACATACAATACCTTTAATCTCTGCCTCTGAGGTTAGCAAGCTGAAAGTTAAGGCAGGAAGGAATGATCACAAAAGTCCCTTTCCCTTGGAAAAAAAGATTACATTGGCAACAGTTTTGCCTGTGGTATAGTATAATACTTTCCTATCAGTCAGAAGCGTAGTCATTTGTTATTGTTTTATAAAGTATTATAGCTCGCTCAGGCACAGAGGTTATTTACTGCCTTGAATTGAGTTCATGGATCACTGTACTATTCAAATACTCTTTCTCTGCTCTTTCTGACCCCAGTTGCTGCTGAACTCCTGAATGTGAAGGCTCATTTGTGGTTCGGACTAATATTGATTTCTGCTGCTCTTGTGGGGTGTATTTGCTTCCAAACTGAGTGAAACAAAGAAGGTTGTTTCTTAGGCCTGACTAATCTCTTCATACAGCCATTCTCAAGACCATGATGCAAACCAGCTGGTTTTGTCTCCTGAGGTGCCTTGGCCATTATCTTCCCTTTTGTACCTTGGAGAAACTTTGGAGGATGAGGTTCAAAGACTGCCAGTAGCTCGAGTTCTAGAAAATTCAAAAATAATGCAGATTTCATATTGTACTTCTTAAAGGCAAAATTATGTCGTTGCTAACAGTTGTTAATTCTGCATTTGAGAACATAGTTGCTGCTTGTGCAAGTGATTTCTGGAAGAAGAATCGGCATTGTTGCAAATGTGTAACAAAATGAGTGTTATTAAAAATCTGCTGAATACTTGACTGTGTATATGTGTTTTGCAGGAAGATGAGATTTTAAAAAATCTTAATGCTGTGAAGTTCATGATCTCTCCTCTTGGTCTCCAGGCTCTTTCATTCATACATTTTGTCATTCATCAGAATTTCTCATTTCTCTCAAATGTTCTGTAATTCCTAAGGGAATAGGGGTTACTGCCCTGGGTCATGTTCCTGTTCATGCATAAGAATTTTCATTTCCCTGCAAATGTTTGTCATTTGTTTATCAGACGTTTTCTGTTTTCATGTAGGAAAATTTCTGGTACTTACTATAGCAGGTCATTTTTTCTGATACCATGAAATTTCACGGAGTCTTCTTTCCTCAGGTGCTTCTGAGGAAAATCTCTGGGTTTTTTCAGTAACTGTGGCAATTTTTATATCTCAAGACCCTGTATCCCTCAGTCTTACTTGGTTTTCGCAGTCACGCCAACATATTTCTCAAGGTAGTTAAGGAATGATTTCTTTCTTTTTTACTTTAGAGTTACTTTATTCTTCTGAGGGAACAAGGAGAAGAAACAAAGTAGAAGAGAATTGATAGCATTACATAAACCCCTGAATATAAAACAGCTGCAATGTGTTCATGTGTTAGGGGATCTTGTGGCTTTATGAATTAACTGCTTTACCTAACTGCTGAAGCTGACTTATTACTTAGGAGGAGTACTGACTAAGACTGTAAAAATCTCAGGTTTTGTGTCTGTAATGCTGTGAAATAGATGGTTATGAATAAGATTGGTGGTTATGAATAAGCTTATGAATTTACCTATCTTCATTTCCCCTTCTGGGGCATTCAAAGTGACATGTCTAATTTCTCTGGGTAGGTTTGTTAGGTATCTCAGGGAGCCAATCAGTTCCTCTGTTGGCTGTGTGTGATGTATATAATACCTAGTTTTATAGAAATGTGCTTGTCAATTTAGCAGAAATGGATCCAAGATCTTCACTTTTATTCCTTCCCATCTGTTAACCTGGCTTCTTTGTTCACCAGGCTACGTCTAGGAAATACAAATGCAACAAGCCAGAAAGCTGGTAGGGATCTAAGGCTGCATCGAATCAAAGTAATCTAATTCTATTGCTGCTCGGGGAATTCAAGGCTAAATCCTGGTTATTCCTGATTGATCAGTGTAAGAGCATTGATCCAGAAGCCTCGAGTGCAGCAGCAGGAAGGTGATGCAGCAGCAGGAAGGCGAGTCCACTCGTGTCTCATGCCAGCGCTTCTCTGGACATATGGTGGGACATATGGCTCTGGCAGGACCTCGTGCCTGGGCTGGGTGGAGGTGATGAGCTCTGGACAGGCAAGGTGGGATGCAGACCTCACCTCTGATGGCTTTGTCTTACCCTACACCATCCCAGGGAGGTCTTCTTGCCTTGAATTCAGCAGTTGCTCTTGTTTCTTGGCAAGTGAAGAGCGATGATTGCACAAAGGTGGCTGACACCATCACTGAGCTGATGCCACGGGCTGCCTCTGCAGCCAGGAAGCTGCAGGGTCCTCTGCCCACTGGGTGAAAAATTATTTTAACTGTTTTAAATGGACTTTATCCTACTTTTAAATACCTTTCAGTTTCACGTGGTTTTTTTTCAGCCCCTCCACAGAGGGTGCTGCTTCGTAAACCTGGATTTCTGCTTAACCTTTTCCTTTCCCATTCCAATCTGGAGAGTCCCAGCCTTCCCAGTCTCCTGCTAATGTATGTTTTCAGCTGTATAGTTTTTGAATTGTAGCTTGGTGTGTAAGGTACAGTGCTTGAGCAGCATTTGCAGTGAGGGTTTGCTGGGAAATAAGCAGGAATCAGACCAAACCTTTTCACCTGAGAGAATAAATGTTCTTGTAGAACTGTACTTCATGAATTTGTAAAGAATTAAAAAAATGCCTTTAGTGAAAGTTCTCAAATGATTTCAAATGATGAAAACATAATTTAAGAGTGAGGCTTAGTCCCTGTGTCTTTGTGTTCCTTGAGTTATTTTCAAAAAGTCTTCTGTGACACTAGAGTTCTTGAAAAAGAAGAAACCAAACCCTACAATTAAGGGAAATGGTTTGGTTTGACATTAAACCATCCTGCTTCTCTTTTATTTTCCTCAGCCTTACTTTGCCCCACAAGCATTGCATTCCTCAGATGCGGGACGTTGGGTTACTCTGTGCACAGGAAAAGCTAGGAAGCTTTTATGGACGTTTTCCCACCGTCTGCTGAAGGCAGACAACCTGTGTGAGCCGTGCCCCTGATTCACACCAGTTGCCCAGCTGGGGTTGAAGTGATTTGTTTCAATGTGAAACATTCCTGCCTTTTGGACAGGTTTACATCCATCTCACAACTAGGATTTTTGAGAATTGCATGGTTTTGTCCTTGCCTTGCAAGATGACTCCCATTTTTGTTGTTGTTGTTAATTTTATGTCCGTTCTGTCCCACTACCCAGATGGCTGGTGGCTATGTCTGGGCAGGCTGCATGAGGAGGGTTGGCAGGCCACTGGGACAGGGGTTTTGGCTGCTCTGAGCGAGGCTCCTGTGTCACCCAAGTCACATCTTCTCAACTTCTAGCAGTGTTTTGGAGCCATGCCTCTGGTCTTAGCTACCATTGTAGCACGGTAGTTTTTACAATAATCTTTTATCTAAGCAGATTAACAAAAGTACAAATTTTTGTATCCAACCCTTGTTTTTGTGCTCTTTTTCTATCTTAAACCGTCTTCTATTTGTCTTTATTTCCACTCTCTTGCTGTGTGCTTATTTCTCCTTCACGGTCTTTTTCTCAGTCAGTGACTTCTTCAATTTTCCTGCCTTCCCAGTTGTTGTAATCAAACTTTCATCTCTGTTTCCTTGTAATCTGGCAATTTATACTTCACATTCTGCAGCTTTCCCAGAATATGTGTTTGCTAAACCTCTTTCCAAGGCCTGTGCTCCTTTCATTGTTCACCAGTCTTGGATGCACTCACATCCTCTCATGTATACCGACAGCGCTTTCGATTTTCTAGTTCCAAATACTCATGTTTTGCTCTGGTTCCCTTCTGCTTCACTCCACTTCCCTCCGGTCTTACTCAGGAGCTCTGTTAGGAACTCATAGAAAGTCAGTCCTTCTCCAATTTCTTCCCAAGAAAAATGGGGAATAGCTGAAACTGAATCCGGCCTCTCCAGGAACTTCTGCAACTGTGGACTTTTTAAGGAGGTGTCACTTGTGCCCCAAATAGAGAAGTTTGCCCTGTACCTCACTTAGTCTTCTGGTGAAGCTTTTTCCAAACGTGCTTGGCATAGAAAAATGGGATACACTTTTCCACAAAAACTTATTTTACCTCATGGGATATGAAGATAGGATCTAGATGTTTTTCATAAAAAGAATAACAAAAACTCAAGGAGAAAAAGCCTACTACTTTTTTTAATCTCTTATTCTAAGGTAGGATAGAAATTACAGACACAGATAAATTTTATGTATTTATCACTGAGTAATCAGGTTTTAAATTTGTTTTTTTTCACTTTTTAACTTTCCTTTTGGTGTTCCATCATAAAGATTCATTTGAGAAAATCAGCCACTGATTTCTGGAGACAGTGGTGTGAGGGGCAGATGAGGTTGCAAGAAGCAGAAACAATATCATTACTTTTCTGAAAAACCTCTTAAAGGGAAGTTGAGGTTCATATAGAGCTTACTACCATTAATGTTCAGTTTTTGTTGTTTGTGGGTTCTTTGTTTCTTTTGTTTTTTTGAACAAGCTTGTGGGCATGGTTGCTTTTAGATGTAGGTTTTAGGGTCCTGCTGCCAGGCAGCTTAAACGTGGGTCTGCAATGACTTCAGTGAGTGATAGAAGGCTTTGAAACAGGGGGAAAAGAGGCAGGTTTTATTATACTATAAACCAGAATAATAGACTGTTTATACAGAAGTCAAATGATTATGGGAAGGTGCAAAAGAAATGAAGAGGTTCACACAGTGATCGTTGTGTCCCGGTGAGTGGATTCATTCTCCCAGCCTTGATTTCAGTTGTCCACTGACCCTGGTGGCAAATCCTTACCTTGAGATACAGCGTCTCCCTTGTTTAGTGTTCCAGTTTTTCATAAGGATGTGGGCAGGGTTTTCTGGGCCTGTCTAGGACCGGCTGCAGTGGGATCTGAGCAGCGAACGTGCAGTGATAAATTTTCCTCGAGTGCTTTCAGCCTCCTCTGCTGGGAGTGCAGAGACTGCTTGAATCCAGGGGCTTAACCTCTGGGGTCTCAGCTGCACCTCCTTGACCTCTGCAGTACGAAAACACAGAGCTAGTGCTGTGTGCAGGAAACAGTCAGGGAATTTCAGCACATCCCTGTTTTACCTCCTTCCCAGGTTACGGTGATGAACACCACAGCCTTACACCAATGGCACTTCCCTGGCCTTGAAACCGGCCACATTCTCTGCCTTTCAGGCTCCAGCCCATCTTTTTAGCCACTTTATCCTGAGAAAAGAGCAAATGTTAGTAGACATATTCCTTTGGGGCTTGGTTTATTTTCTTCTGAGAAAATCTTTCTTTGCTCTGCTCTTAAGCTTTTGAAAGGTGGTTTGTTTTCAATGTTGGGAAAACAGCGAGAAAACTTAATGTATTGAGACAGCAAGAAATGAGAATGGAAACTTTCTTGTCTTCCTTGACTTTCTGTTTCAGTAGCAAACTGACAAAACAGAGGGGGACAGTACTAGAAAATATGAAAACTGATGAAATTGTAATTATTTTTGTAAATAACTCTAATTATAGTTCCAAATGGGGAAGGCATCTGGTGTCACAGCAGCAATAGAAGTGACAGAAATCCAATAGGAAATTACAGAACTTGTCTGAGACTTGACCCCTTTGTCAAATTCAGGCTGCTGCACGTATTTGCATAGGAGTATTTTAGTCTTTTTAAAATAATTGTGTGTTTAGCCATTTTCTTTTTGGTGAAGTGGCAACTTCAAAGGCAGCTTTGCAATTGCAGATTAGTAGTGACTGTGTTCAGAAAAAAGAATGTATTTTGTTGCATTTACTGGAGCAACAATACCATAATGTGTCTTTTTGTCCAAAGCAGTCTGAGAAGTGCTTCATCATAGAATTGGTGAATTCAAAGCATAACTGTAGTGCTGACTAAAGAGTTCATTAAATTAACATAATTTTCAACTCTGTGAAAAGGGTTTTAGTGTACATTTGAATCTTAAAATGCTAGGGAAAAGAAATGTCTTTTTCTGATTAAATTTCTATTTAGATTTTGAAAATTTGGAGGGGTTAACTCTGTTTTTTTTATATGGCAAATACATCATA
The DNA here is from genome assembly GCF_029207755.1 of Chamaea fasciata. Taxonomy (NCBI): domain Eukaryota; kingdom Metazoa; phylum Chordata; class Aves; order Passeriformes; family Sylviidae; genus Chamaea; species Chamaea fasciata. The sequence goes on along the minus strand of NW_027094088.1, from coordinate 5,391,811 downwards.
TTTTTTATAAATAAAAACACAGCCTTTCCTATTCTGAAATGGCCTTGTTGACTTTGTCACTTTACCCTCATGTTTTAAACTTCTGTGTACCTGGACAGAAGAGTTTGTTTTCGATGGAAATTAGACATTTTGTAAAGGACAACAGGTAGCATCTTAGTTTTCCTTTAAAAGAAATAACAGCAACAAACCCCCAATCTACAGGCAATTTTTCCTCTGTGATTAGTATTTGGGAAAGGGGAGAAAAAAGCACAGTGATATATTCAATATATCAATGTCTGATTACAAGATTTTGGTGCATTGACACAGAACAAGAGGTCAGCTGTGTTTCTAGCCACTTTCTGCCACTCTTCTCTCAATTAAATATGCTAACGTGCCAAAAAACCTTTGTGTCACTGACACACGCTTTAAAATCTTCATCTGGAGGCCTGCTCTTATTTCATTAATTTTCCCTTAGGTAGCTGTGCCTAATTATGAGCTGCATTAAAGCTTATATAAAAGAGAAAAAATCAGATGCAGATAAAATCAAATTTTCTTATTTTATAGGCTTTCTGGGGGCAACATTTGAACTGAAATAACTGTAATGACAATTAAAAAAAAGTCTCAGACTTCAGGGATCTTTTTGAACCACAGGAACTGGACAAATTGGAGTTGAAAGGACCTTGGCAATTAACATGCTGTCTTCTGCTCCTGTGTGTGACAATACACTGAATAGCCAATTAATTACAGATATTTCAGCTTGTGTTTTTAGGTCAGAGATGTCGCTCATGCCTCCTGATAGATTTTTTTTTTTCCCCTTCTGCAGAGGGAAAATAAGCAGTCCAGGGACAGGGGGGGATAAGCTGATGAGGTGACCTGGATCTAAATGTCACACTCACACTATAGGACCAAAATGGGACTGTTGGTGTGGGAGGTGCTTTGCTCTGTGGTGGCTTCTTTGCAGCGGCCTTGCTTCTCTTCTGCACAAAGGTTTGAAAAGCAAGGGTAGGGTAGCACTGAGCAAATTAGGATGGGTGAAAAATCTGCATATTCCAGTGGTTTTAAAGAAAGCCTGCAAAGGGTAATTGCTGATTATTTCCCCCTCACTGAAAACTTTGTCTTTCTTGAGTTCTTTTTGTTACAATAGCTCTTGGGTGCAAGAGTTGCCAAGTGGGTGTAGCGGTTGTAGCGCCCTGTTTTTTTGCAACCTCAAAAGTAGCTGAGCTTTGATGCTGTTGTCTGCAGTTTTAGAGATGACCCCCAAATTCTGTGAGACACAGGATTTACTTTATTGACAGCTATGTCAGCCGGGGTTTGTGTGGAAAATTTAAAATAACATGGATGACGGGTCAAAAGCTTTCTACATCTTACTGACATTCTTTCACAAACTCTTGTCCTCCCAAACTCTCTGGAAACCAAAATGAAGGCTGTTCATCTGTGCACCTTTATTGTACAACCTGCCTCACCCAAAGACTCTCTCTCTCAGGAGACACACTTGACTTTTCCTTCCTGCAGTTTGCAAGGCCAGCAGTTCACTGGATGCTGACTGTGGATTTCACTTGGCCTATAAACTATATTTTGCACCCACAGAGCAGAAATCTGTGCACCTTCTGCACCTAGGTAGTGCTGCCAGCTTTCAGCAGCAAAGACACTGGTTTAAAAAAAAACCAAACAAACCCAAAATGCAGCCATGAAAGAGGATTTTGTGTTTTTCCACCTTCAGTGCATAATATTCTCCTCTACCCTTCAAACTTGGAGGGAAGTCTCTGGTGAGTGACATGTAGCTGATTAGGTAGAAAATGTGTGCCTGAGCCATATTAATAGAAATGTTTGTGGCTGAACCACATTAGTACGAAGCTTGCTTGTTGGGATCCTGGGAGAGGATGATAATGCTTGTTATGAAATCTGGAAGTGACAAATGAACCGTTAGGATTTTATAGCCAACATGTTTATTAAATGCTTGATGCATTTAAAGGTGTTTGGGCCTCTGAAATCCATGTGCTGGATGTAATGTTACTGCTGTAACCTGAGAATGTTGTTCCCAGGGGGGCAAGAAAATATTAAAGATCATCTAAATGACATGCAGCATCTTAAAAGGATGCTCAGAACATTGATATATAGTTCTAACTTTGCTCAGTTTGAGGGACAGTTAGGGCCTGAACCCTGAGAAGGCAGCTGGGTTTGTTTAGGAGACAGAAGTGGGGAAGATCAAGGTGAAGCTGAAGGACTGTTAGGACATGGAGGAGGATGCTGAGCACCAGTTCTGTGGCTGAACCAGAAAAAGCAAGAGCTCTTCTTCCTCTCTGTGTTGTCCCTTTGGGCTGGGCAAACTGCTCTGCTGACCACTGGATGCAGAACTAGGTGAATATTTAAAGCTGCCATGCTCAACAGTGGCCACAAGCATGTGGTTTCCGAAATCCCGGTTACTCTGGTGCTGGTGGAAGTCTGGTGGTGATTTTAGTTCCTTTCTTTTGTTGTGTGAGAAGCGGTTCAGTCTGGTGGTTATGGAGAGTGAAAAAATGTGGAAGTTCCCAGGTATTAAATAGTATCTCTTCTTTTCTCCCTGTAATGGAAAGATGGGGTGGAGGGCTCAGGAGTAATTCTGGATCTGTGAAATTGTATTGGAACAAATGAAGTGCCTCTCAAGTGCCAAATAAATAGGTAGATATTGACGTAATCTAATTTTAAACCAATAGAATGTTTGCTGCTCAAAACCCATTTTATTTTCTTATATCTGCACATTCCAAATAAGTTTGACTTCAATCTATTCTTGATTTTAAAAAATAGTGTTTGGACGTCAAAAAAAGGATTAACAATTCCATTATCCTTGTGTACTTCAATTTCAGGTTTATCTGCATCAATGAAGCAGTCTTCTAGGAATAATTTTTTTTTAGCTGGAAAAAGTCTATTATTACTTGCAAAAGCTATGTAGAAAGTTGCACAGTTGCTAATAATCTGGGATTTCCCCGGTGTATATTTTTTCCTTGCTTAGAGTATTTGCAATTAGAAGTCTCCATCTCAATGGGATAATTAAAAAATAATTTACCACTTGGAAAGAATAGGTCTCTTTGGGCAAACTGCACTGCTATTGGTTAATTATTACTAATTTTTGGTTATCCGGTACGGTTCTTCCTGACCTGACATCTGCATAATGTAGAAGCTAATGAGAACAGAAATTAAGCCTGGTAGTTGACATGTCCTCTATTCAGTTTGAGAGAGTAATGTGGAAAGGAATTAAAAATAAAATCATCAAAGTGAGACTTCAGCATTACTGGCAACTTTATATGATGCACCAATTTTTTATATAGATGGATAGATATGTGGAGGGAGAAAGACACATGTGTGATTTAGCAACCTTCACTTGATTTTTTTTTTTCCCTGCTAGCTGAAATTCTGACAAAACATGAACATTGCTGTGTACTCTGGGTAACCTTAATACCTAGTTGTTGAGGGACTTGCCATAAAATCAAAATTTTCTTCTTTCTTTGCAATAAATGAAGTTTTCGCTTGATCACTTGTTGAGGATATATTTCCATTGCATGCCATTCTGTCTTTTACATTTTTAATGTATCTGTGCATCACTTCCATTTCCAAACTGCACTGTTGTCACTCTTCTGTTTGCTCCACTTGGTTGGAGAGGTGAGGTCCTGCTGCAGCTTGTGTGAGTCACTCCTGTTGCACCACACTGGTTCCTGGTGTTACACCCAACGAGTTTTCTACACCTCTCCTGGCCACAAAATGTTGATCTCAAAGCTGGAACTGTTAAAGGGGCTTATTTTGGGATGTGATGGGAGGTGGACGCTCTGGGATGTTATAGTCACAGAACCATAGAACGGTTTGGGGTGGAAGGGACCTTAAAGGTCATCTGCCATGAGCAGGGATACCTCCCACCAGAGCATGCTGCTCAGAGCCTCATCAGCTAACCTTGAACACTTGCGGGGATGGGGCATCCACAACATCTCTGGACATCCAGTGCCTCACCACCCTCGTGGGGAAAAATTTCTTCCCTGTGTCTAATCTAATCCTTCCTTCTGGTAGTTTAAGCCGTTTCCTCCATGCCCTCGTCAAAAGTCCCTCTCCAGTTCTCTTGTAGCCCCTTTAAGATAGTGGAAGGTGCTCTGAAGTCTCTGTGGTACCTCCTCTTCTCCAGACTGAACAACCCCAAATGTCTCAGCCTGTCCTGAGGGTGGGTGCTGCAGGCCTCTGATCATATTGGTGACCTAATTGCTCCAACACAACATTTCGTACTTCAAAATGCCGTGTTTTGCATCATGAAGAGTAGCACATAAATTTGGGTAAAAGGAGAAGACAATCCTTCAGTTGTTAAGGCAAATTAAAACTGGTGCACGGTTAATTAATTATGGGCACAGGGAGGCGAATGGCGTAAATCGAGCGCATGTGCAAAATAAACTGTGATTGCTTTAAAGCAAATAAAGGTGAGATATGTGACTGGACCGATATGGAAATACTAACCTGATGTTCACCTTGGGTCTTGCAGCTCTTATGCAGTAGTAAAAGGTTGTTATATATGGAGGAGACCAAGTTATTCCAATTAGCTGTGGACATGGACATGTGTATTCGGAGACAGAAGACCACCTAACACATTTTGGAGGTGGTTAACCTGTGTGGTCGTGGTCTTTATTGATCCCGAAGCATTATTCCATTTTTAACAAATGCTCCATTTTGCTTTTGTTGACAGCAGAGGAATAGAATAATGTTACACTTCAAATTTTTCTCAGTGAGAAAATAGCTGTATCCCAGTTGAGGGAATTATTATGATAAATGAGCAAAATCTGCTCCCATTTCAAAAACAAAACATACTTTTTTTCTATTCAGAAGGCACACAGCTCACGAAATACGACGACAGATGCAAACAAGCGAGTTACAAAGCCCTTACAATAACATTGCAGCAGAACTTTTGAAAAAGGGGGAGTGCAGCATACGAGCCATCTGTCTCTGTTACTGAGCATCCCTTCCCTTGGAGAGCATAATTATGGCTCTGGGTTTTCTGTTGCTGGATTTTTATACAAAATTGTCCCTAAGAAAAATAGAATTGATCCAGAATAAGGTGAAATTTGTGCTGCTATATATTGCTTGGACTGCAGCCACGGAGTTGTATTTTCCATTGCTGTTCTCCATCTCTGCAGTGGCACTCGGGGAGTACGGTTGAATCTGTGGTAGTGGGTTACTGACCTTGTGGCCTGTCATTAAAAAGACCTTTATCAGGAATAGAATTTATTAAGTTGGAACAGTTTTTTATTAGGGGTGACAGGAAAATTCTCAGCATGCTGCTTTAAGTGATAAATTGCTTTTGGGCTTGCTAAAGATTAATCGTATCTTTTAAAATATAAATATATCTTAAATATATTGAAATATATATCTTGATCATATATAATAATATGTATGATAATATATTGGCAATGTGTATTTTGTATCTTAAATAAAATTGAAACAGCAACTGAATTGTATTCCTTATGGGGGACAGACTGAGCAAATTTAATTATTTGGCTTAGAATTCTGGAATGTAATTTTTAATCTATTTCCAGATAAAATATTACTGTTTTCAATAATTCACGCTAGTATATGTGCATCAATCAAATTAGCCATTTCTCGTTCCATTTAGTCATGAATGACTTATTAAATAAAAAACAGTTTTAAGCCTTTGTATTGTAGTAGAACTGCATTGGGTCATTCTTACTTGGTCCACAGCTGACTTACAGTCCTGTCCCAGTGTTAAGGCAGGTGGTGTAGAAGAATTTAGCACTGCTCTCTGCAAAGCTATTGTGTTGCTTATGTAATTTTGCATGTTTAAAAAATGAGGTTTCTAAAATAAATACGATGTGGGACAGAATCATCTCGAGTGGGAATGAGATTGCTTTTATCTCCTCATATTGGCTCTGAACTTGGTGTCATGATGGAGGTGGTGTCAGGTATGGGAGCAGTTCTGAGATGTGTCTTGGCTCAAAAAGTAATAATGCAGTTAAGGGAAACGTTAGGAGGAATGAACTACAATGATCTTTAAATGCTTTTTACTTGGAGAACTTGCGAATGTTCAGTGTGTTATTAAAAAATAAAGAAGTTGGTTTATATTTTGTATGTCCCCATTCCCTCTGAATAACTCTCATTGATCTTACCAGAGGCACATCTCTCCCTGCTGGCCATGTGCAGGCTGAACCCTGTCGTGGTTTGCTATTCCTGAAGTTTAATGGGATATCTGTGAGAATCCTGATCCTTGAAATAATAATATTTATCTTCTTAAATTCTTGTCAAGCATTTTAGGAAGGTCAGATTTGCCATCAGTTAGCTTAGCAGCTTTTTACCGGCTTACAGTCGTGTAGCCTCTGTGCACGTGTTTGCTGCTTTCCCTACTGAGCTAGTGGAAAAGCAAGCCCAAGTAAGCGAGGGAGGAGGTAGGATGGGAGGCCTCTGAAATACGAATGAAGTCCCAATTGCCTCAGATCCATTATCAGGTGCTTCCTGACTTCAGGTGGCCAAGGATCTTTTTATTAGTGGTCTGAAGGAAAATCTCTCTTTTCTCCCTGTACACTCAGAATCAGTTGTCTCTGTGAAATCTAGAGTTGTCTTTAATCTGTATTTTAAATACGTGCACAAAAGTTTGACTCTGAAATGGTTTCCAAGCTTTGTTTCTGTCCAGTCCCTTCTTTGGTCTTGCCTTAACTAGGTTCAGCTTTAACGTCCTTGCTCCCTGACAGTGGACAGGCAGATGCCAATGACCCACAGCCTTCCTTTTCCTAAACTGTTGTGGTGCTTTGGGTAAACATCTGCTTTTCTCTTCCAGTAGCAGATGCTTATTTTAAAAACAAATATTAATCCATTAGTATGCAATGCTCAGAGCGGCAATTTGAGAACACAGTTAATGTGATTTTCCTGTTCTGTAACACTTGTTTTCCTTGTATGCAAACTCTGGTGGAGCAACTGTGACAGTCTTCTCCGTGGAAGTTTGAATATTAATTTTGCATTGGCTATAGGAGCTGGCACCAATGTAAGCTTTAACGAGGCTGGCACTCAGGAGCATTCATGTGTAACTGGTGCTGTCTTGAGAAAAGATGAAAACACTCTCAAGTCACCAAGGGGCAGCTGAAGTCGAGGAGCAGCAGCTTGGCAGCTTTTATTATTTCCTCGACTGTCTCTTCTAGTTGGTTTTTCTCAGCTCAGTTGATGTTCTGCATGAATATGCAGGACTTCTTGCATTCTCTATTTCAGATTTTCCTATTAATTTACAACTTTGTCCTTTTTTTTAAAAGGCCAAGACTAAACACTTTGGGAGTGAAGTGTCAGGCAGTCCCTGAGATCAGAGAATTTGGATAACAAATGCTGTAGGGAACGGAGGATAATTGTTACATAGCTTCTGCTTGCTGACAGAAAACAAAATCTTCTCTATGTAAGACAAGTCAGTGAGGATGTTTGGACACCCTACCACATCCCATGCAGGGAACGACTTGTTTGAGATGAAGGTTATTGTGGTTTTGCACAGTTTCCATGTTGCACAATTTCTGTCTGGTGTTCAGTTAACTTAGAAGATAAATTAAAGCTTAGCAGTGTGAGTTGAATTCTTTAACAGTAAGTTTAATCCTTTGGTGTGAGTTTTCCCAACAGGTTTTTATTTATCTTGAAGGTATATAGCTATTACTATTCACAAGCATTCTTAAAAAAAGGAACACCAAAACCCCCCACACCTCTAAATAAATGGCCTCCCCACAGTGACCAAAAGTAAGTGGTAAAACCCAGCCCTCCTTAAAGGATCCTTAAAGGATCTTTGGCAGAGTTTGGCCAAGAGACTTTCAGTGCTGGAGCTATAACTCTAAGTGCACTAGTAGGCTATTTTTTTTTTTTAAATTTTTTTTTTTAAGAGGATTAATTGGACAGATTTTCAATCTAGCCAGTTAAGGAAACTGGGGCAAGTTCTGCTTGCTTTCTGCCATCAGTAATTCCTTGTGGTTACTGGAGCTGCTTATCTGGAGAGAAAACACTGAGAGAATTTGGTCTGTTATGGATAAGCACTAAAAGGTAAAATAATTGAGTCATAGCAAAATGTGTGTGCTCTGTGGACAAACGCAGTGAAAACTGTTGGGGGCACATTTGAGTGGGAAAAGGACTTTGAGTTTTTGCATGGTGATGTCAATGCATTTCCAACGTGGCATTCTGGGGAGCTGATTGTTTCTCTGCTGAAGCTGTAGTGATGCTCTGGCTGGTTATGGCAGTGCTTGGGAAAAACCTGAAGACTTGAATCCTTCAGAAATCTGTAAGAGGATTCTCAGTTTGAGAAACAAAGGTTGAAGGATTTTCTGCGTGTATTGATTTCCTGCTCTGCAGCTGAAATATGAAATGTGAGGTAATTTCCTGGTTACATGGAGTATTGGACTAAATCCAGAGGGGGACAGATGAGTGCCAGTGGAGCAGAGCTGGTATGTACTGTAACATGTGTCTTGTTCAGACACAGGCAGGTGAGGGATCTGGTGGAGTGACTGAGGAGAAGAGGAGTTGAGGGAGTGGATTACAACCAGCAGTTCTGCTTCTAACTTGTGCCACTTGGGGCAAATCACTTCAGCTTGGAGTGAAATACTGTTTTCATTAATTCAGACACAAACTGCTCTTGGTTTCAGTGCAATGTGTTCTCCTCCTCTGCAGTTTCTTGTGTTTTCTTTCAGATATAAGACACAGGTGGGGAAAAAAAATGATATCATATTGAACATCATCAATGTTATTACAATACTGCCAGCAGAGAAGCAAGCAAATAAAACCTATTGTGGCAGCATGCATTAAAGGTTTTCCTTATACAGATGCTTTCCTTAGTTATTGAACAATTTTGCACTTTCTTATTCCCATATCTTAAAGCCTGTTGTTTTAATGACATTTTATTGACTTCATACATTTTAAAACATATGGTTTCTGCCAAATTTGCCTATGGTGTTTGCACATCCAGCATTATTATACTTGTGTGACTCTTTGGTCCACTGGAAAAAAACCCACCCCACAACTGAAACAGTCATAGGAAATACATGTAGAAAATTACTTAGTGCTGTAAATACATAATTAATCTTGCCAACCATCAGAAAAAAAAAATCCATTTCATTACATTGTAATCTCTACAATTATTTCCAGGTTATGACATGATAAACAATTGTCTTTGGCTCCACAAATTAAAGCATTTACCCAGTAAATGGCTACTGAAGATGGTTGAATAATTGCTGGTGGTGAAGGGTGGACTTTTCCTCTAGGTTAATCTTATAGCAGCTTATATGAATTTATAAATAAAGCTCTTCCTCCCCTGCTCTCCTCCCAGCCTGCAGTGCAGTCTGTGCAAGTCCAACTGGTCTTTCTTCTGCTGTTACATGTCTGTTTCTAGGCTCCAGCTGGAGCTTACAGCATGAAAAAGTACTTTTAATTTTTGCAGAGTTGGAAGAACAGGTAGAGAGGAGAAGTTTCAGGTACCAATCTCCAAATTTTTGGTGTGAAAAGAAAGATAATTATTACTAAGGAATGAAACCATTGTCTAATTTTCCATAATCTGATAACTTTCAGTCACTGCTAACTACGGCCTGATTTGAACAAGCCACGTAATAGTGAGCAATCATGTATAGGATTATTCAGTATGTGCTAAACATTAATTGTCATATTTGGAATGAAACAACGGAATCGTTGCTCACACACCAGAGAAGAATGCCAGCAGTTTGTATTTCAGCATGAGAATGTGCTGGGAATTGGTCCGTTGCTAATGAAAGAAGTGGGCAGAATTCTAGTTCTAATAAAAGGCTCCTAAGGACCTTCTCTCACTTGTTAGTTTTTTTGAACTTCAAAGAAAAACCTCTATGCTAAAAATATTTGCTTGAACTTAGTCTTTAATGTAAAGTTAAAATCAACACTGCCAGCACAGTTCTAACAAAGGTAGAATGCAGTGTCATCATATATTTTATTATAAGTGATTCATTGTATTATAGGTGAAATGTGTGTTTACTTCAGAGGCTGAGTATGTGACAAGGAGGAAAAAACAGTGGCCAAGAAACTTCTTATAAGGCAGAACAAGGTCTCATCCCCAGCCTCTTTTTTCCAGCACACTTTCTATGGTTCATTAAGGCAACTGCGTTCCTATAATCATAGCTATGTTTATATTTATATATTTATATATTTATTTATATATATGTGTGTGTGTGTATATATATGTATATATATATGTATGTATCTCATGGCTATAAAGAAAAACAGAAGTAGCTTCAAATGTTTCAGGGCAAAATAAAGCTGTGAATTCTGCAGATTATTGAGACCCTTAGAGACACCCACCACTTTCTCCCTTTGTTGGTTGTAGATGCTTGAGTAAAGAAGAAATTACTATTTAATATGCAGCTGTGGTCTCTGTGAGCTTACTGGGGCTGGCTGCTGCAAAGACACCTCTACCACTTGTGGCACCACCTGAGTCTGAGTTTGGAGCTGAGGTTTCTGTAAAGGGCTTTCAGGCAAACAAGTATTTTCTTTGCAAGTCTTCTTGGGAGTAGCATCTCCTGAGGAGGACTGCGCTGAAAAACTTCTGTGTGGTGGCTGTAACTCTCACCTTGGGAAAGGGTTTAAAGTATCCCCCCATTCCTAGTGATGTTTAAATGGTCTTTGCCTTCAACTGTGTCATCTGGAGAGAAGATATCTGTAAGTATGTCTTACTATGTTCTGTGACAAATTGAAGGTATAAAAGTACACCTTACTCAGGTGAGGTTTGCTTATATGTTAGTTGTAGGGAAATGAAAAGAAAATCTATGAATGAAATTAGTGGCTTTGTATTTTTTTCTAACTTCAAGATTAATCTCTTTGAATTGATAACTTGCTACTTCACAGAGAAGAGCTTAGGTTTTTTGAATCCAAGTCCTTAGTTTTGGAGGTGTGTTTTATGTAAGTATTCTTCATTTCAAATTATGACTATGAAATAGCCATCTATCGGACTTATGTGCAGCAGTCCTGTGCAGTGCTGGAGTTCTTTGATGTGCAAGCATTAAGAATAAGAGATTAACCTCTCTCCCTGGTGGATGAAGAGATTTATTGTTCATTTTTTTATGAAACCTCCTCCAGAAGTCATCAAAGTCCACGGAAACCATCCAATTTACTTCAATGGGATTTGAATGAGGAACATGATTTTTGTGGTCCAGTGTTTTTAAAAAAAACAAAACAACAAAAACTTTGCAGTAAAGTTATAATTGCATCTAGATGAGTCTCCCAAAGTGGTTATGAAGCAGCTGATGGAAACACCTTGACGTGACCAAATTCAGCATGCTACTTGTTTCTGTGTGTGGGAAAATCCAACACAACCTGGAAGTAATTAGTCTGGAACCAGCAGCACTCCCTGAGCAGTCCTTTTAAAATGAGTTGCAAATGAAAAAGCCAGAAAACCCTTAATGATAGGTATATTATTATAGGTAAATAATAGGTATATTAGGTGGGTCGTGGAAGGTGTTTTTATCAGTAACGTGACTTCCATTTTTTTCGTGTGTTTTTGACCTGTGTCATGCTGTATGTGCAGCATACTGTCATAGTGGTTGTCTTCCTATTTGATTTTTTTTCTGTTCTTTACATTACACAGTCTTCTGGGCCAAAATCTCTTTTTTTCATTAGCAGCTGGGACACTGGATTGGAATTTCTAAGCAATACTAGTTTGGGGATTTAGGCACAGGAGCCTTTGCTGTGGACAGTTTCCTGTATTCTGGCTGGGTCCTCTTCTGTATCGGTGCTGAGGAACTAAGAAATTTGAATAAAATACTAAAGAATAAAACCAAGAAGCAGCCCAGTTCAACATGGAAATGGAGATAAGTGCACACATGTTGTTCCGCAGTGGGTTTATTCCTTCTGGTTCTGCTCTGTCTGTGGTGATCCATTCCCAAGTGCAGCCGTCTCGGGGCAGAGCATCATCCTGCCTCTGATGATGTTCTGTAGCAGCTGTTTAAGGAAGACAGAAAGCTGGTAACAGCCCACCAGAGTTATGTTCCCATCTTCAAAAATGGGCTGTAAATGTATCTCCCCAAATAAAGTGGAATCACTTGTGCTGTTTCAAGTAAGGGAAATACGAAGGCAGGGTGGCCCTATATCCTGTCTTCTGTGAGGTCAGTGCTGAACGGCTGAGCTATTTCTGCTTGACCAGAGACCCTGAAAAAATAGGATGGAGCAAAATAGACAAGAAACTAAAAAACTTAAAGATGTGATTTTTTTTTTTTTTGAGAAGCAGCATGTACAAGGATGGAAGCATTCTTTGGTATGCTTTTGAAAAGAGCAATACTACATAGGAGGTGTATTTCTTAATGTGGAACAGGAAGAGGGAACAAAAGGGGAATTTCAGAAAAACGTACTGATTGAAAATCAGCATGACATAATATACTCTCTAGCTTCTGAAACAGAGAAACAAAATTAACTTTTTCAATTCTGTTATGACTAGCTGAGCCGTAATGTAATATAGTAAATCTCTCAGTATTATGTAATAAAATTAGTCAAAAGATGACAAAAGCATAAACCATGCATTAATGAAAAAGCCTAGCTGGGCTTGTATTTAAATTGGATTATGCCTGTTTGATTTATGCTGGTGTGTAAGTACACTTGGCTCAAGTGTTTGTGGAAGCATGGACAGTAGCCTCTTATTCTGTGTTTGCTGTTCCTTCTCATTGTTTGCCTTTTGTTTTTTTAACATTTGGAAATACATTACTAAATATTACAACAGCATTGTCGTTTATAGGGTAGTGGGAGTAGATAAGTCCGTTGTGCAGCCTGAGAATATAATTAGGGAGAAGGAAGAAGCCTTATTTTACTGCAGCATGGTAAATGGCAGAATTGCTAGATTGTCTTGAGCTCACTTGGCTCAGCTTAGATGCACATAAAACCCATCAGCAGCAAACTTTTCACTCAAGCAGCATCAATGCATTTTAAGAGGAAGGATTTCCTTGGTTTCATTGAGATTGCAGGCCAACTCTGCATGTGTTGGTATTTCAGAATGAAAAACATATTCAAATACCCTTTTCTTCCCCAACATAATTTCTGATGGTACCTCTAACGATGCTGTTGGTTTAAGGATGGTGGTGACTCTTTGTTCATGCATAACAGCCTGCAAGCTGTGCAGACCCTGTTAGCAGCTTTTAAAACAGCCCCCTGAATCAGGTATGGAGATGAATATCTAATTTATAGCTGTGAAAAGTGAGAGGAAACAGAGGTGGCTCTTCCAGATCAATTCCTTTCCTTCTTTCTGAGCCTCATTTCTGCTCCTTCTCCCGTCTGCTGATAAAAACACCCCTTGATGCTTCCTCAGTATATTGTTTTCAGCTGCAGCATGCAAATGCTGTCAGTGTTTTCTTATCCCAAGACACTAGAGCTTAGCTCTTCCCTGTTTCCATTCGACTTGACAGATGTGTTTGAAACCTCTGTCCTGAAGAAAAAAAATATATCCCACAGTTATGGGAAGCTGCTCTCTAACACAAGTTGTAAAGGAAGTAGCATAATGCTGTGGAAAGGATTAAAGAAATGCATTAAAATTGAGCTTTTCTTTGTAAAAATGAAGTCAGTTTAAATGAGGCAAAGAAAAGGATTGACTGTGAGCAAACATGATGTAACAGCTCTGGAATTAAATTGAATGGGCTGGGGGCTCAGATGTGTTTCTGCTTTCAGAATCCTGTTTGCTTCCAGCACTATTCCTGAATCGATTCCTGCCTTGCACTGCAGCCAGGCCAGGAGGCTCCGTGCTGTAGCAGCAGAGTGATCAGGACTGAGCCCTTTTCCCTGGTGGTGTGGGATGTGTGTCATCACACTGTCTGTTGTGGAAGGCACATCTGCCCTGTCCCTGGAGCTATGGAGCAAATCCCTGCTGGCTGTTGGGTACTCTCAGGCCTGCAGGAGGTGGGGATCCTGTGTCCCAGGGCCAGTCGGTGTGGTTTGGTGTGATGTGCCACTTGGTGTGGTTTGGTGTGTGTCCCTGGCACAGCCTGTCCTCGTGTCACCTGCCACCTGCAAGGCGTGACCCGGGTGGGAGCGGGTGGGAGGCAACGTCTGTTGACAAGGCTTCCTTGAGTGCCGCAGGGATGAGGTAACTTTGCAGGATTTAATGGGATCCAAGGCAACGTTGCAGGATTTAATGGGATCCACGTGACTCAAGCTGCTGATAGCAATCCACTGATGTATGTGCTGATGGATCTGACAGGTGCCCGGGCTCCTCTGAGCCCTCCACCCCGGCCTGCCTTACGGAGAGGCAGTGAGGTAACAACGCTCGTACCGTTGTGGTTTCAGTCCACCCACACGCACCATATGCATAATTTTTCCATAAAGGATGACTGTCGGGATATATATGATCTCAGCTTAAGACAGTTGCACGTACTCTCATTTTTCACATACAACTGTTCAGCTATATGATTTATCCAACTGAAACTAGTTGTTGAACACCCAAGCAAAGCTGATTGTTGCATTGATGGAATGCACTGTGTGATGCTTATTTAGCAAGAGTCCTGATACCTGCTATCTTACTTTTCTGCTCCTCAGTTCCAGTGGATCTCTTGTGTTTGTTAACATGAATGCCTTTACGGGAATTTTTGATAAGCGTGAGGATATCGTTTGCATTCCAAGTTAAAGATAATGCTTAGCTTTTTCAGAAGTGCTCATTGTTGGGTGACTCATCTCATTTAAGTTGGTGGTAAATCCTTCATTAGTATCAAAACTAGTGCAGTTAAGGGAGTGCACAAACAGTTTTGGAAATAATGTTCTAAGAAGGTGTCTGCTTGCAGGACTGACAGGATAACAAGCTCATTGCTTCTCTTACAATGCTAGAATTTGGCTATTTGCATAATACAGAGCAGTAACACTTCAATTTACAATTCAGGAATAAGCATTTTCAGAGAGTGGTTTCAGACACGACTGAAGTTTGTGAATGCTTCTCAAAAAAATTGAAGGTTTTTAGCACATTTTGTTTACATCAGAAAGCTGAAATTATAATCGGATGCCCAAGCCTGAAAACAGAATGTAATTTGGCATTCCTGTGTAAATGCTTCTTGAACAAGGGGAAAAACTGATACAATTTGGTGTTTAGTTGGGCATGTAATAGATATTAACTTGGTCATTCTGTACTTGCATTGTAAACTTGCTGGTTTTGTTAATTGGTTGGCTATAAAGAGAAAAGGCTGCAGTTTAGAGAGACTCAGGATAAACTTTTTTAGTTTCTTAATCAATATTTAAG
Source organism: Chamaea fasciata (assembly GCF_029207755.1). NCBI lineage: Eukaryota > Metazoa > Chordata > Aves > Passeriformes > Sylviidae > Chamaea > Chamaea fasciata. The sequence goes on along the minus strand of NW_027094088.1, from coordinate 5,376,636 downwards.
GGTTGTGCTAGTACCAAAGAAGCCCTGCTTGCTTTAGAGCTGTAATAAACCCTGGTAGGTTTGAGAAGGCCTCCTGTTCAGTTGTGCACTTGTCGCAGCTGAACGATATTGCTGGAGTTTTTCCCCTGGTTGCTGTGCTGGTCTTTTGGTTTGAAGTGTGATATAAAGCACAGGGTGGGGCCTGGGAAGCGTTTGGTGGTGATGCTCCTGGGCTGCAGGAACGTGGATTGTGGTCTTCCCTGATGCCAGGGGAGCTGTGTGAAGATGAATGTAGGAGTAGTGGCAGCTCAGATGTGCTGACTGAAGAGCTGCATCAGGAGATGCAGAGCCGAGAGAGAGATAGACGGTAAAGTCACGTATGATGTCTGTGATCAACACGATAAAAACTTGCTGAGGAGTAGCTTGGATTACAAAGGACTTTCTGCCTCTTTCATGTCTCACGATAATTAAATGGTCCATTTTTATTCAACTTCTTTCAAATGGGGTTCTAATTAAGCAATAACTAATGAAATATGAGATGAGGCAGATCTCTGCTGGTCAGAGACGTGCCCAGGGCAAAGTTTAAAACAATTTTGTAAAACTTGTGTTTGAAACAAAGCAAAAATATTTATTAGTGAAGCAAGAGATGGATTCTGTGAGTGTAAATGCAGATTGAATTAATTTTCTTAGTGTTCTGCTGAACTGAAAGAACATAAAATTCAATATGTATTCCTTTTAATGTGGTTGCGATATCATCACCGCAAATTTCAAAAAAATGCGTTTGTAACCAGATAAGAAGATGCTATCAGGCCCTTCTAATTTTAATTAAGGTTCAACCTATTGGAGGAATATATATTTAAAGAATTAATTAAAATGCTGTTCGCTTTACAAGAGATATCAGTATAGGAAATTAGCTAATTGCAGTATCATAGGGGATCTGTGCTTTGCAAGCTGTTTTGTGATGCTAAGAAAGCATCTTTGGGTGGATGAGAGGGACATCTTGGGGGAACCGTGACAGTGACCTTCCTTCTGGGTTAGTTTGAGTAATAGTGGTCACTGAGTTTGCTGCATCTGTGTGTGTCAAACAGTGTTATTTCAGCTTTTGTTTTTCTTTGGGGTGGGTGGCTGGCACACATGCCCAAAATACTTGAGATAATTGGACGTAATTTGATTGCATCATGGTAATCCTGTCTCCTGCAAGAAGGGCTTTTGAGGTGGTTAAGATACCTTGAAAGACTGGAGTCTTTCAGTGCTGTCATGCTTGATAACCTTTTTATCGCTGCAAGTTTGTGCGAAGGTACTGCTGGAGCTCCTCAAAGATCAAATCGTGCTTTATTTAATATTTTCATTAGCAGCCTTTACAGAAGAATTAAAAGCTTGCTAAATAAATTTGCCAACCTCAAAGCTGAGAGACACTGGCAAGGCGGGGGAGGACAGGATTATGAAGTGAGAAGAACTGCTTTCCTCTGCCATTAATTGGTTTCAGGAGAATGTCATGAGCTTAAGGACAGACAATATGAATTCCTTCTATAAGCTCGGCATCACCATTTGGGAGCAGGAAAGGATGAAGGTGTCCTATCTGTACTTAGGAAGATGAGTTTAAACAGCCACAGGTCAAGGAAGGGTAATTAGGATAATGGTGAAAGGATCAGCCAGCATTTTACCAGTAGCCTGGAAGAACTTGGCTTCGGCCTAGAAAAACATAAGCTGAGAGAGGAATTAGGATTGTTTTTTGTAAGTTTATGGTAGAAAAAAAACCCCAAGCAAACCACAATTATTTAAGCTAAAGGATGGCTTTCGAAGGCTGCATGAGGTATGAATATGGACTCCACTTCATCTGGCAGTCAGGTGATTTTTCACCCTTTTTCGTGCTTCCATGGGCACGGTGCCTTGAGCCTTTGCTAGTTTTGGCAAACCCCAAGGTCAAGTGTTGGAAGTGTTTCCCCCCGACAAAAAAAGAGCACATTTATTGGGAGCTTGCTTTAAATGATTTCTTTGAAAAGAAAGAACAAAGCTACTAGGGGAGAAGTACTTTAAAAGGGAACTTAATGCCTAGGCAGCCCTGTCTTCTTTAAGAATTTAGTGCTGCTCTTGGTGGGTGTGTGGATGCGCCAGACGTCTTCCAACACCTCTGAGTAGGTGCCAGTCTGTCAGATGAGCTCAACTAAAATAAACCTTTCTCCCACTCCCTGCCTGCTATCAGCCCTTTGAGAGAGAATTGCCTTTTAAAATGTACTGGGGTGTTCGATGGGCTTTTATTCTGTGGTTTTAAGCTAGTTTTGAAATGAGCAGAGAGGAGGTGAAAAATGTTAGACGCTTTTAACACTCATTTAATGATCTCATCCTTTGAGCCTGTTTGTGGAGAGGTGGCTTATCTTGAGCTGTTCTCTCCTTTCCTTGTCTGTTTTCCAGGAGAATGTCTCCTATTGTGTTTTGCCAATAACCCTTTTTAATAGGTCAGTGTAGAGTATCAATGAGCTTTTACACTGTGGTTATAAATGTCACGTGTTTTTCTAAGAGTAGGAGTGGGAAATAGAAAATATTGCCTGGATTTGTTCTCTTATTTTCAACAGCGTGAAACAGTTGATCTTCCGATTTAAAAAAAGCTTTGATCAATCAGAGCCTTTTAGCTTTTGTTATTTAAAATGCACTCCTAAAGACCAAGCATCACAGCACTTGCCTTCATAAGCACCTGCTTAAAGAAAGTTGAAAAAAATATAAATTTGCTGTGAAATAGATGTGTCTGCAAGGAGACAATTTTGCAGGACAACCTGCAAATAAAAGTTGAGAGCTTTTATTTGTCTCGTGAACTCACAGTATGTTCACTTGGCTGCGACGAATCTCTGCTTGCAGCACAGCAGAGCTTTGTCATCTCCTCAAAAAGCAGCAGAATTAGTGCTGACAGAGGCATAAATGTGGCAGGCTTGGTTTGTACCAGGAGTGGCCAGCACGACTGACTTGGTGTAACGTGTCCAAGTGTCCATATGGGTGGCAGGTCTAAGAAAACACATTGTGCAGCCCGGAAAACAGCAGAGTGGGAAAGGGACGCCGTGGTTTATAGAAGAGAGGTGGTGGCAGCTCTCCAAGGCTCCCACTCCTGCCTCCTTGCCAGTCTGAATTGCAGAGCTCCCCAGTAATGTCATCCTCCAGAGTTTCTACAGTTTAATTCCCTCCAGCAGCAACTGCTCCAGCACAGCGTTGCTGCTGGCAAGGCGAGGTAGCCCTGGTGCTGTCACTTCCATTTCGTTTTCAACTGCAGTTACCTTAGTAAACAAAGGGCTGAACATCTGCAGTTTGGCTTTATCAAATGGCCCTATAATGCTGCAAACAAAGGAAAGGGAAGTTAAAGCATTTGAAAGTAGCTTTTAATAAATTAGTATTAGTATTGTAATTTGCTCAGTCTTTACTTTTGGCTGCTTAGGAGATACTGCTTGGAAGACCTATTTTATCAAAGGAATGATGACGCTGTATACAGAAAAATATCTGGCCACGTGCTTGTATCTTTATTTTAAAGGACAAAGATTAATGAAATGTAATTTAAAAGGAAAAAAAAATTATTATTATACATTCTGCTTTCAAATAAAACGGAGAATAGATTTAGAGCACTAGTTCTTCCATTTGTACTCTGGCTATACAACATGTGGTTTTGAGAGATCAGGGTAAGTGTCATGTAAAGAGTGTTCTTGAATGGCAGAGTAAATATCACAAATTCTGCAGCGTTAAACAGACAGTCTGATGTGGACTTGCATGGATTTCAGTATTGTGTGGCTGACTTCATACCTGGTTAGTACATTTTGCATTCCTCTGGCATGTTGTGCTGATTCCTTCTATTGCTGCTACAGCTGAGCCAAAAATTACTGGTCCCTTTCAAACTGATTAGAAGAACGTTTAAAAATCATTAGTAAAGGATGAATGTTACAAAAAAGGCCTTACAAAGCACATTTTTTAAAAAAGACTGTTCTGGACACAGAATATTTCCAGTTTTTTAAATAAGTTGGAATGTGTAAGTTGATCACTATGGTTGGAGGGAGTGGGCAGAAATGGTGTTTGTTTTTTCTTTGCCTGCTAGTTTTCTTCTAACATGAAATACCTGCAATTAACACTGTTGCCTTTCCCCATATAGGAAATCCTGGGGTTTTTTCCTAGGCAGGTACAATGATCACTCCTGCAAAACTGTCGATTTAACAACAAATACCCCCAGCACTTTGCAGTGTTCAAGGAGCCTGCATCATCAGCATTTAATAACGTACCGCAGGTATTAAGTAGTGAGTGTTTTTTTTTTTTTTTACCGTTAGAGTAATAGTCAAATCTGGGTCAGCTCCCAGAAGAATAAGAGTTTAAAGGTCTTGGACAACTTCCTAGTGTCCACTAGTATGAATTGGCTGCTTCCCTGTTGTGCTTCAGTGGCTCAGGGAAACATTGGCAGGTTTTCATGCGCTCTCCCTGTCCTGTGTGCTGAGGTTGCTCATCCGTGGGCTCACAGTGCTGCTGCCCTCCTTTGAAAGAGAGAGATGCTCCAGGCTGGCATGTGGCATCTGTGGATTGATAACAGAGCTGCTTTTAGATGTCTATCCTGCACCTCAACTGGTGATCCCCCCCCAAATTTATTCTGTTTACTCAGACCAGGTCATTGGGATGCATAATGTCCTAAAATAACCCTGGTGCTACTGTTAATTTTTCTGTTAACAGACCCCCCCCAAAAAAAGCAAACCAGATCTTGCAGAAGATGGGTCTTCTATCTTGGAAGTGTTCGAAAATGGCTGTGGGAGCTCAGGACCACTCCTTGCCTCCCTTTTCTCACTGCTATTGAGCAGAGTACAGCAATAATACAGCGCTAACCTGCTCAGCCAGATGGTAAATGTCATAGAGAGATCTTCATGTTTGTTTGCTGTTTTTTTTCTTCTGTGTAAGGTGAAGTAAACTTCAGTAAATCTCTCATCTGATCACGGAGAATAAATTTGATGTTGCTTTTGGGCATACTTATTCCGTATCCTCTTCCTTACTTGTTTTCAGGACATAAGTGACACTAATTTGCACTTGTACAGTTCCTCTGTCTTGATTACCGAGCGGGCTGGATGATGTGGAGATTAGCGATGACATTTTGAAAGACCAAACGCTTGCCAGCGTCTTTAAAATTCCCTACTTTTCCTTCCTTGTACGATCAAGCCCTGAGGGGAGATGTCAGAGGCAGCTTCCTGCAAATGTGAAAGCATTAGAAAACATGATCCCTGGCTTGTCTGACAGATGAAGGTTTATCCCAGTGTTTTTTTTTTTTTTGCAAAGGAAGCAGAATTGGCTGTCCGCTGACCAGCCCTAGCACAGGTAACAGCACCTGCCAGAGCTCCTTCTCAGCAGGAGAAAAAAAGTTTTCTCCCCTCCATAGTGGCATTTTAGCTGGTGTAAGATATGGGAACAGAGACCTTGGCAGGTCTCCACCCCCCGTTAACACCTAGCATGGGTTGTTTCCCTATCCTGAAGAATTTTGCTTCATTCCTGAGGAAGGCTCAGGCATGTCCTAGATGGGTTCCTCAGCTGATGATGATGCACCTCAGCAGCTTCTGTTTTAAGACATTTCCTCTTTAATATCCTTAAGGCCCAGTTTATAGCAGCACTGTAGAGATTTCCATGAATTGAGTATGGGAGACTTCACTCATCACTCACATATTGACTTGCAAACCTCAGAAAGAGGTCAGTGTTGTGGGAGTTTGACCTAATAACTTCCCTAGAGCTGCTGAGCAAAGCCGAGTAAGAAACATTTTGAAGAGTTAGATTTATTTTCTTTTCCTGAAACTGTTGCCACAGAAATCTTTGCATCAGTCAATTGCTGCAAAAATTTTGCATAATCCAAACCAGGCTTTTGTTAAAACTTCACTGGTATCCTTTCAACCCACTGAATGCGTTTTAATTGATTTGGCGGGATTATACTGAAGGATAAAGTTAGTCTTTATTAGCACAAAGGAGAACAGTAGGTAATTTCAAATTTTATTTTCTTTTATCTAAAGAAACCAGCAGCATCTAATGTAGCAGTGAGTGCTTTCAGTAGTGTTAGGTATTCTGTGGAGGAAAAATAAAATACCTGTCAGAAATATGCTGATGATGGCAGCCTGCCCAGAGCTGAACTCATTGTAATAAAACCTCCTGGACTGGAATGGGTGCCCCATGCTCCTCGCCTCCCAAGCTGTTTCTGCAGTGTGAAACCCACAGCCAGCAGCCCTCGGGCCTGTGGGGCTCCTGTCCTTTGCAGGAGGTGTCAGCAGGGCCATGGCAACGGGGGCTGGAGCCCGGAGGAGCTCAAAGAGTGGGATTAGAAGAGCTTACATCCTTTGACTGTGTACCGGATCACTGGACTGAAATCACTTTGATAGGTGCTTTTGGAGGATTTTGCAGGGTTGGTTGTTTTTTGATTTGTTTGGGGGTTTATTTGAAGTCCCTGAGACTGGGCTGCTTTGCTCCCTGGTTTTGCAGCAACACCAGCATTGAGTTTAAAATGGATATTAAGACAATCCAGCTTATTCTGACTCTACCAGCGGGGTGCTCCTTCATGGGGATGCAGGATATCACCTTCAAATCCATATCAAAGAGAGAGACTCGCTTCCCCTCCCTTCCCAAAGTGGTGTGGTTGCTTTGGGAACAAGATGTGTTTCTTGCATGAGCAGGTCCTTTTGTCAAAATAGCTGCATTTGTGAAAGTTTTGTGATTTTTTTTTCCTTTCAGTAAAACAAAGAAAACCTCCCTGCAGCATACAATAGCATCCTTTTCCTCCAGTTAGCATCCCAGTATAATGTCTTTGTCCTTTCCCTCTCACATCTCTAAGACCCTAAAGAAAACTTTGACAAACCACTTTTTTGCATTTTTAGTATTTAACGACTAAAATGATATAAGTGTTAAAAACGTCAGTTGATAACACAGGGAAAATGGGAAGGGAAAACGGGTGGGAACTGGAATGCACAGCCAGCCATTTACTTCTGTGCAGAACATGTTTTGAGAAACACTGGGGAGGTCCATAATGAACATGTGCTCATCACAGAATTGGGTATGAAGTCATATAAACAAAACTTTTAAAACTAATTTTACAGCTAAAGCTGGGCATTACATCAAATCTTCCATGCTTGAAAGATAAGCTACTTGTTTGTTTTTTTTTTTAAAGAATAATGTATGATAGTCATAGATTTCAGAGTTTGGGACAAAATGTTTTGGACAAAACACAGAAATTTAGGACAATTTGACTATTTTTACAAAACCGGTCCCTATTAGTTTTGTTCAGGTGTATTTGGCTCCTTTTAATGCCTCTGTCTGTACCCAAGGAACACTCTGATGAGTGCAGCTCTGTCCCTAGGCCAGGAGATAATAAAAGATGCGAGCATTTCCTGAGACAGATAAGTCATGATAAACCAAGTAGCTGTTCAACATAATTCAATTCTCAGTAGCAGAAATGTGATTTCGTGATATTGCACCTCTCCTCCAAAATTCTCTTTAATTGATCTTGTTTCTTTTGACTTCTTAAATTCATATATGGAACACAGGAAAGTAACAGTGATAAGAGCAACTTCCTAGGAACATATTCTTATCTTGTTCCCTCACCCTTAACATCATGTATGTGTAAGTTCAGGAAATAGTGGAGATTTCCAGGGAAAATATTTTGTGATGTGCCTGCCCTGGATTTAAGTGCAAACTCTTTAAGGAGGGTTCAGCATTCTTCTACTATGTATCAACAAGTGCAATTAGCAATGAAGAGGTTTTTACATGCCTAACACACTCTCAATGAAGTTTATTTATTTAACAAAGGAAAAAAGAAAAAGAAAGAAGAGCTTAGAGATGGTGGTCGTCCTGCTGGTGCTCAACTTCTTTGTCCCTTGAAGGAACTTACAAATTTTCCTGTAGTGAAAAGCACCAAGGTTTGTAACTGGGACAGGTGAGGAGGGTCTGTCTGAGATAGCCATGGTGGAGCTGCTGAGGTCCTACATTGCAGTTCCATCTCTGCCTTTTTTTCCTTTATCCAAGGAAATTGTACGAGGTCAGCAGTTTAGCTCCCCCAGTGATATTCTCCTGACTGCTTACTTCACTGGGCTGCAAAGCGCTGAATTTCAGCAACCAGAAAACCTTCCGAGACCTGGAAGTACTGTGGTGTTTTTCTTAATTTTTATTTCAGCATGCTGTATTTAATTTCTGTATCAGGGAGAAATGAAAAGGTTTTTAGTGGATGAAGTAGGTTACATGCCATTAAGGAGTTCTTAAGGGAAAATAATTGCTTTAAAGCCATTAGGTGGAGGTTCTGTGTTATCAGCTAACACCTTAAAATTGTATTTATTCACTGGGTTAGCATTTCCTGTTTATGGCTTTCTTTCTATTAATGAGCTCATGTTCCTTGTGGGCAGTAATTTATTCCATCAGGCTTTGGAAATAAGTGTCTTCAATGTTTCTTGAGAAGATTACTGAAACCAGGTAAACAACCAAACTACCACAGATTCTGGACCTATCCACATTCTTACATTGTTGCTCAAACTCTGTAGAAAATGAAAATTTTGAGGAGGAGTGCAATGCAAATAAGTTGTGTCTGTTAAATGCAGCTTAAAAAGGGGGTGAGTATATTATACACACAATCAGGAAGTGCATAGGGTTTACACAGCCTTCTGTTTGGGATGTAGTTCTGGAATAAGGGTTAAAACATCATTTCTTAAATCCTCTGCTTTGTCAGCATTCCTTGGTAGAAGGGTATACCTTGTTAAAAAGTGTCACTTCTGTACTTCCTCACTGAATCCATGAAAAAAAAAACACTTAAGGAAGCCAAATTAACACCACACACACAAACAGGTAGCTGAAGATGATGTGTAAGGCAAGGAGACTTTCTCTCACTGCCTGTTGAAGCTGCTGATGTTTGGTCCAGTAATTTAGGAAACTTTGCGAATACAGCAGCCTCACAGGTGGACAAAGGCTTAGATTTGCTGTGGCCTCCTGTGTGTAACCCAGCCTGAAAGGCAGCCATGCCTGCATTATGGAAATACAACTGCTCGTGTGCACCTCAAAGCTTAGACGTCCCCAGTTTTCATCTTACAGTAGTGAAAACACATTTCATTACCTTTTTGCAATCCTTGCAATAAAAGCAAGGCTTCAAGTTAAAACCCTGGAAGGCATTATTGTGAGGTGAGATGGGACAGCAGAGTTTGTGGGGACATCTTTTGTCACACCAACACCTGCTATGTCTGAGGGCATTCATTTAAAATTATCCACCAGTTCACTTTTGTATCCCATTAAAAACTGAAAGATTTGCAGTAAAATTATTCATTGTTCTTAATCACAAAAACCCCCCCCCAAAACCTAAAACAAACAAACAAAAAAACAACAAAAAAAAACCCCAAGAAAAATTATTAAAAACAAAACCCATCCCCACATCCCCAAAAACATCTGTTTTCATGTGGAAAGCCTGGCAGGCATTTATCAGGGACCAAGGCCACTGGAGGAAGCGGTATTACAGAAATCGGATGTGCAGTTCTGAGCGAAATAAATTTTTAACTCTTTTGCATAAATTAGGGACATTAAATTATGCATAGCGTGCATAACTCCATCCTTTTGTAAATGATGTTCCCACAGTTAGTGATGAAAGAACACGGCGCAGGCCCCTCGAGTTTGAACAATTAGACCTTCCACAGCTCTGTCTATAGATAGATATTCCTTAAGCTCAGCCAGGGGATGGGAGCCTGTGCTAGCACTTGGGTATGATCTGCTCCCTGTTTTTGATGACTTAAGAGGGCTGTTCAGGACAGAGTATCAGCCTATATGAACACTATCAACCAGCTTGAACAAGTCAGATTATTTAATTAGCCCTATTAAGACCATTCTATTTTTAATTTATGAGTGTTCTTGCTAAGCTTAGAAGGTCCAGCTTCAGATTTTTTTTTTTTTTCAGCTCATGTTGTTAATCTTGAGGGGTTTTATACTGTGACTCCATTACATTTTCATCCTAAGGAAACAAAAAGGGGCTCTGAAAAGCAGTTGAAGTTGGGAAATTCACATCTGCAGTCCCAACCTGCAGGTTTCAGGCACAGGGCCCATTTATGATGGACGTTTGCTTGCTTGCCAAAGTGTGTATTGTATGCCTTTGCCCTAGACCATCAAAAATCCAGAGGATGTTTATTTAACACCCATTTGAAGTGTCTTGGTTTCCCCCCAGGGGAGAAATGTTCCTCAGGCATCACTTAAAGGCTGCCACGCTGTGAGTATCTTACTTGATGGCCTGTGCTGAGAAAGGAAGGTGAAAAGGAAGGTGATGCTTGTTTTGAGCATCCGCTTTGCCACCCTTTCACTGAGATCCACATTCGGCTTTGATCTAGGTTTTTTGAGAGGAGCAGGAAATTATTTGATGAAATAACTATTAAATCAAACATTCATGTTTTACCAAAAGGAAAAAAAAAAAACTTTTAAAGCAGTTGTGTCCAGAATTTAATACTTGTGTCATGGTTGTACCTTCAGAGTGTTTGAAAGGGCTCTAATTTCATCACAAGGGTGGGACTCTTATCCACCACCCCAAAATTAAACTAATTTGCAGAGAAAAAAACCCAAAAAGCTAAAATTCTGATGTCTGAATTCAATCAATGAGCTTTTTCTCTCTGATGCAATCACTCTGGACTTGTTTGGAAGATGAAAACTCCTCAGGCATGGAGTAACTTTATGCTTTGAAAACAAAAAAAATATCACTGATAAGGTTAAGTGCTGGCCTGTGGCTTGAAGCTCTGGCTGTTCTGGTATCAGTAAAGAAAAAGTTAATTAAAGAAAGATCAGTCCCAAGGTGATGCTGAAACAAAATATGGATTTGGAAGTAAGGCTAAGGCGTTTTCAAAGTGGAGGGTACCCGTGTGAATTATGGTTCTGCCCAAAACTATCTCAAACAAACGTGGTTTGGATAAATCCAGGCAGATGGCATCTGCCAGCTCACTTCTGAAGATCTTACCCAACTTCAGCTGCCAGGTGAGTGTGCAAAATTTCATCCTTTTAGCAGGGAAGCCTATATATATATATATATATATATATGCTTTAATGCATTATGTCATCAGTAAATTATTTAATAGCAAATAAGCCTTTATTATTTTTGCTCTTCCTTTATTGCATTTGCTGCTCTACATTCAATATGTACAGCATTGGCACAAGATAGCTTGCATGCTCACTAGTGCATTAACGGGAGAGATGGAAACTCTGTTCCAAGACCATAAAATTTGGTACTGTTAAAGCCAGAAGAAAAATAAAAAAACCAAAACAATCAAAAAACCCTAACAGTTGCTGCACATCAGGCTCTGGTAGAAAGCTAGGAAACAACAGCTTATAAGTGAAGCAAGTTTCTTACAAAACCATGGAATATACTGAGTTCAAAAGACCCATCAGGATCATTGAGTCCAACTTCTGGCCCTAGTTCTGGAAGGTGCCAAGACGAGACAAAATTAATAAGGTTTCCAAAGTACCAGGGTGTTTTTGGAGATAGCTTTCAGGTTAAAACAGAACTGTGGGCAATTCAGGATAGCAATATAAATTTAAAAAGGGCATAGTATTTGAATATGTAGAATACTGATCAAGTGAACTCACATGGGTTGAGGTAACACTGAAAAAACCCCACCCCTTGCTCCACAGTTAAATATTGAACAGTACACAGAAGTAACATGGAATTCCAAAACTGAGATAAATTTAATGTGGGTTAATGTTGTTTTGATAAACGTGTTGAATGAACTGCCTACTGCAGTAATCTGCTTTACCTGCACTATACCTGTCTAACAGAAGGGGTTTCTGATGGTGCTGGGGAGCATTGCATGCAGCAACTGCAGCTCTAGGATAAGGAGCAGTCTTCAAGAGACAGGCCTGACATGGAGAGGAATAGAAATTTGTATAAACAGCCAAAGGAAAAAACTACAGAGTTTAGTCTGAAAGCAATCTTTCACTTGCCAGATTAATTTCACATTATGTGTGTGGGGTAAAAGTTGCTGTAGAACCCGAGGAAGGTCTTGTACACTCCCGTGTGCCATTTTTTTGCATTGACATCACACGTGATAAGAGGACACCAGCTCTCCTGCAAGCCCGACCAGGTTTCCTGAGGCAGACAGAGCCTTGTCCAGGTTTTCACTCTTGCTGGTGGAAGGTGAAGTAAGAACAGCTGGGTTTGAAGTAGGAACAACCGGGTTGATGTACTGAAGTTGCTTTGGATTTGTACCCTACTGCCTCACAGATAAAATGTCACATGAAAAGTCGTTTTACTTTAGACGGTCATACAATTATCTCTTCAAATGCCAACTTTTTAATACTCTTATGACCTTGTGTGGCATCACTGGAGTTGGTACATGCCATTACCAGGCACTTCTGGCTTAGGTGCCTCAGAAAGCAAAGTAGTCACCGAGTGTCATTTTACCTTTTTCACAACATAAATTTGGAGCCAGCTGGGAGAGAGGTTTTTAAGTAACTTGAAAACCCAACAAAACCTGTTTAGTTTTGTTACTGGAGAACTGCTGGCATAGAACTAGGCTCTTTGGCCAGTGACCCAGCCATGAAATGGGCTCAGATACCAGGGATCCATCCCCCTGTGTGAGAGCAGACGAAGAACAGGTCTATCCAGTCCCTCTGTGTCATTTCACTTTCCCACTCATTGCTTGGGAAGCTTTTTGCACATCAACATAATGAGGCTCCACATGCTCAGCCTTCACTTCTTGCCCTTCCCTGGATTGGCACCAGATGGGACAACAGAGCAAAATAATCTTGTTGGGTGCATTACACTGAGCTGAGCACGCTGTTGGTTCAGCGTTACACTCCCCTTTCCATGGATCCAATAATGCTCCATGCAAAGGAGAAATGGTTTGTATAAGGTCAGTAAGGCAGCACAGTGCTGTGCCTCCCCTGCTCAGGAAACTGCAGGAGACATTTTTGAAAGTGATGCGTCAACAGCTCCACGGTACAGGGAGTTTGGAAAGGAACTTCCCTGGGCACATCTGGAAAGTGAGGATGAAAAAAAAAAAGCGTGTTACTGGAAATTTTGGGTCTGCGTGGTTAGATGGATCCCTGGTAGGAGATTCATTTGCAGGCCGATTGCTGAAACCATCAGTCTCAGGGTTGGTCACTCTTTCTTCTTTTCATCTCTCATTCTCTACTCCTCTTAGGGAAACAGGCAAAGCACCACTAATATTCTCACAGAATTGAATTACATTTGGTATACATTCCTTCTTGTCTGAGATACTGTCTGAAATATTAAATATTTTTTATTTGCTGTCTCTTTTAAAAACTGTATTTTAGAGGGCTGCAACTCCAACGCCTTCCCTCCCTTTCATTGTTCACACTGTTCACTGTTGTCAAAACTTTTTTCCAAGTAGTTAATAATGAGGAAAACCTTCAAGTGTAATACTGCTAACCTGAACACAGAGAGAGGTGAAGCTCATGACCTGAAAAGCAGTAGCTTCCGAGTGGGTTTCTTATCAGTGCACTGCAGAGGTGCAGCATAATTTTGAAGTAGTTTTTCAACTTCATTCATGAATAAGACCAGTATTTTTCATAGTTAAGTTATGTATGAAAAAGTGGGTATTTTATTATTTCCTTTTTTCTTAGCTTTTAAAAGCTTGATACATGTAGCGTTGGATCAAGGCACACACAAGACTGGCCAAAGGGCGTACAAAGCACTTTGGTTTTTAGTTGAAAAAACAGAATGATTATTGCAACAGAGTGGCTTGGGGTTTAAACATGAAATAGCTCATAGTTCAGCAGGAAGGCAGAAAGAAACATGTTACCTTACAGATTTACCAAGGAATTTCTGGATAACTGTGACAGTAATGGGCAGTATTCCTGACTGTAACAGCAGTACACTGAACACAGACTTGTAAATGCTTCAGAATAGCTGCTTTCCCCGTTTCTCTGCTCACCTTTGGGACCACAGGTTTTGAGACCTTGCTTTTATTGTCTTGGGTTTTGTCCTGCTCTTTTTTGTGAAACTGCACTTTTAGCCCTTTTTCCGTTCAAAGCATTTTCGAAGTGTCGCCTCTGTCTTTCCTGCCCTTGTCTCCTAAATGCCTGTGAGCATCCATCACTACTTTCTCTGTAATATACAGACCACTGATTCTGATAACCAAAAATCTATTCCTAAACTGTATCTACCCCCTTGCTTTGTAGAGCTTACCAATTTTTTTTCCTTTTTTTTTTTTTTTTTAAAAAAAATTCCTTGTTGATTATGCTTTCCTCTAAGGACTTGGTTTTTTTAACACTTGTCAAAAGCTTCAGTCTCATGCATGTCATCAATTTGATTATTCTCACTTAAATTGGATTTCACCACTGTTGAATGGATATATCCAGACAGCTGATATTGCCCATTACTACACGCATTTTTGTTTATTGAATATTGTTGTGGTTTACAGATTTAATAGACTCAACACTGGAAGTTCTGTGAGTTTTTGTAACCACTTTTTGATCTTCCTGATTTGCCAGGTTCAACATTATTTTATTGATACCAAAGTGAAAAATGGTCTGTGCTTACACTTACAAGGATCTCAGATGAATGTTCTGACTGCTCAACACGGCAAGAAAATTCACTTTCACAGTCAACAAGTCATCTTACTCAGTAGAACACAAAAGTTAAATGGTCTGTAACTTCAATATTAGCAAGGAAAATACAGTACAAATTACTAAAAAATACTAAAATATAGAATTGTGGTCAGGTATCCCCACTACATTAATCGCAGCAGTAGCCTGAAATTTGAAACTTTTAATAAAAAGTTCTTAAATATAAATTATATGGCAAATGTACAGTACATTGCTTTGTCAGTCTTTTAATCCAGTGTTTTGCAGTAGAACAGCAACTGTTAAGTCAGTCTTTTCTTGTTTTCTTTAAAAAACAAAACATACCCAAAAAACCCAACAAAACCCAAACCAGTCTTTCACGTCCCTCAGTATCATGAGTGTGAATGATCTGAATCTGGAATACCACTGTCTCTGTAGCTCCTGTTACTACTGCTTTCACTGTGGCTGTTCTTGTACAGATTCATGCCGTTAGGTGGGAAAATGGTGTGTATTACAAACTCCTCCTTGGACACTTGGTCACTGGTAATTGGTATCATCTGGAAAGAAGTCTCCCTGATTTCCAGGATGGAGTTGTCCTTCTTGGTCCCCGCTTCGGCGTAGTCGTCTTTTCTCCGGCGTCCCTTGCTGTAGGTGCAGTTCCGGGAGAACAGGGACCCGTTTCTGTGGACGTACCAGCAGACCAGGGCCAGCAGCCCGATGGCCACCAGCGCCACCGCGCCGCCGATGATGGCGGCCAAGGGCAGGCTGGGGTTTTTGTAAGGTTCTTTCTCCTGCTCCCGGTTGAGGGTGGTGGTGGGGTTGTACATCTTGAGCGGCGCCGTCTCGGTCTCGATGCATTCGGGCGTTTCGTCGGAGAGATAGATGTTGCTGGTTTCCATGGGAACCATGCACACGCGGTACGGCGACTCCGGCTCGAGAGCCGTCAGCAAATAGTCGCTCCTGTCGCCTGTAACAATCGTTTCAGTTATAGATCCAAAGGCAGGGCTGTGACCCATCTTGAGCCAGCTCAGTCTCAAAGCAGTCATGGGTAGTGCAACTTTCCAGGAGATGTGAATAGTCTCTGTGCTTACGGATTTCACAAATATTGTAATGATTTTGCGTACCGGGCTCACTGTGGTTCTGTAGTTTTTGTTCAGGTTGGGAGTCTTGATGTCGGGTTGTTTGGTCACAGAAACGGGCCAGTGTCCCTGGGCCGGGTATAAGGTGTTTGGTACTGCAGTGGTGATCTGGATGGTGCTTATCACGCTCTCGTCCTTACAGTCAAACAGTTCTGCGCTGAGGTCTTTGATGGCCATCCCACGCACTTTTTCTGGTGCCTGACACATCAGCCCACGCACGTTCACTTTTAAAGGCAACGACTGTAACCAGTCACGAACCCATTTCATTTTGCACCCGCAGTGCCAAGGGTTGTTGCGAAGAAAAAGTTGAGTGATGTTGTCCAGATCGTCAAAGACACCCTGAGGTAAATTGCTGAGATTGTTGTTGGACATATCTAGTCGATACAGCTGCCGTAAGTAAGAGAAAGCATTGGGTGGCACACGGTTGATGTGGTTTTCTTGGAGATAAAGCTTCCTTAGGTTTGTTCCCGGCAAATTCACCGGGGCAGCTGTGAGTGAATTGCGGACCAATGACAATTCTGTAAGATTGACTAGATTCATGAAGACTTTGTCTCCTAATCCGTGGTTGTTTAGAAGATTTCCATCTAAAACAAGGCGTTTTAGGTTTGTAAGGTCTTGAAGGGACAGCTCAGAAATTGTGGAAATACGATTATCATCCAAGCGTAGCTCTTCTATGGTTTTAGGCAAACCCCAGGGAATGGTGCTAAGGTGATTTCGAGAGAGGAAAAGAAGTCTGAGATAGATGTTGTCCCGGAAAGCTCCGTCCTCGATGCTAACGGCAGAAACAGAATTATCATCCAAATGCAGTTCTTCCAGATAAGGAATTTTTGAGAGTGAATCATAAGTAATGGTCCTTATATTGTTCTCCTGCAAATGCAGTTCCTTAATGTACTTAGGGAGGTTAGTGGGGAATTCATCTAGGCTGTTGCGGTATAAATATA
Source organism: Chamaea fasciata (assembly GCF_029207755.1). Classification (NCBI taxonomy): domain Eukaryota; kingdom Metazoa; phylum Chordata; class Aves; order Passeriformes; family Sylviidae; genus Chamaea; species Chamaea fasciata. The sequence continues at coordinate 5,360,066 of NW_027094088.1, read as the reverse complement.
TTCTTTCCACCCTAAGCAAGTTCTTCAGTTCTGAAGGAATCCCAGCATTATTTATTTGATTGTTCTGAAGGAAGAGGGTAGTTGCATCCTCTGGGATTCCTGTAGGAATAGACGTCAAATCGCGATCATTACAATATATGAAACCCACATCACAGCGACATACTGAAGGGCATGGTTTGGCACTAACAGAATAAGGTGCCATGTCAAGTAACAGCCCTATTTTAGTCCAAACTAGGAAGATGCTCCAGGTAACACTAATCATGGTCAGGAATGATGAGATTTCTATACAGTTCTGATCTTCAACAATCTAAAAAAACCAAACAAACAAAATTATCCAGATCATCATTGAAGAAACCGCAATAAAAAAATCAACATTACAGAAGACATCTGAAACACACATCAAACCAAAATTCAAGTGCGTGGATGCATTTTACTCTCTTTTCCTTACATCAATAATTCTACTACTTGTACTAATTCAATTAACTTAATTGGTTATTCTGCACAGTGATTGACAATAATATAATCAAGTATGCCTCATCTGTGAATTATTTTGCTGAAGCAACAAGATCCTCTTTTTAAGGATTCCTTCACATTTCACATGCACCGGCAATCTTTGTTCACAGATACCAGATAAGTATAGAACTGAAGTCACACCAGAGTTCAAGTAAATCATTCTATATCTGAAAGATAAGAAGTAATTCCTAAGCCAGCTAACTTCCTCAGGAGCCCTTAAGTGAACTATAAAACCCTTACCAAACCCACAAGTCTAGTGGCAGCTATTTCAGAAGTTCAAAAAAAGCCCTAAAGGCAAAGCACAAAATGCAGACAAAAGAGTGAGGGCCAGTAAAGACTTTTTCCCAAGTCTTTCCCAGTGCTCAACTTCACAGTGTGTAACTTGCAAACACTGTGGACTATTTTGCTTGGTTTTTCAAGCCTAAGTGAGTGTTCAGAAAAGGTGAATTTTAAAACTGGCCAGGTAACTGGTAGAGCTATGGCTTTCTAGTTCACTGGATGAAATATTTCATTACATGCTTAATTTCACGTTTAAATATTTGTCCTTCTCAAAAGTCGTCTAACTAAGTAGCACACTCCTAAGAGTCTATTTGGTAGGTTTAACCACATTTTCCCACCTTATTAGCAGCATAGTATAAATTAACTCTTGAGACTGAGATTGTATGTTGCATTGGTGGTGTGTTTGTACACTCAGCTCAGGTAATTAGCATTTTTATAGCTTTTAAGACAACATAATTCAATTCCCATTGTAATTAGGGTTGTGAGAACTCCTGCAAGATGACCTATGCATTAAGCAGTGTCATGACCTTTTCTCTTATGGGTTCGTGTATTAATTGAACTTTATTCTCAGAGGCAGGAAAAGGAAAATAAATTAATATTGATCCTACCGTATTTCAAGGTATGAGTAAATTTTGTGCTTGAGGATATCCAGTAAAGGGATGTGGTTCTGCCCAGTCACTCTTACAGTTTACTCCATGAAGCAGTGTTTTCTGGATGGTGTTTACTCAGATGGTCCTTGGTGGTGGTGGTGCGTGTTTCCTGGCTCCTGGCACGATACTCAATGAGCATTCCAACCAAGATTTATCATGGTACATAAGCACACCAGGCCCCAGCGTAGAAAAAGCCTCAGCTTCCTTCTATTTTTGTCCTGGTGTAAAGTCTGTGAATGAAGAGCCTCTTTTGTTTGGTTTTAATGCCTTTAGCAGGAATTACTTTCTTTGTAACTCTTACAAACTCTTCTGTGCAGCGTAGTAGTCAGAGGAGGGAACTTTAGTGCCGCGTGATAGAAACCATTCATTATGCTGAGGCTCCAAGGACTGCAGCCTCTTCAGGTGGTCAGGAAAGGGATGCTTCTTCCTATCCACAATTATCCAAGTATGACCTTTGTACAGTAGCTACATCCTGATACATCCACACCTCTTTCAGAGAACAGTTTTCCAACCAATTCTCACTTTTTAACGCTCCTTCCAAATTTGTAATGCAGGAAAGAATTCCTCCTGCGCTGCAAGAATGCAAGTTACTTTACCACGGAAACATCAGGCAATTCAGATGGTTTTCTTCATTATTAAAAAACCCTCACAAAAATATGATTTTCCTTCCCAGAAAACTCCCTTCTGACAGCTTTCCTCGAACTCTTAATGTCCTGCAAAAGTAAAAAACAAAGAAATTGGAATTAAAAACACTACTTTTAAGAGTTGCATCCCCTGTACATGAGTAGCACACCTTGCTTCCCCAGAGCATTGGTATTTCAGCAAAATCCACAGAGCTCTTTCAAAAAATGTTTTGCTGTGTAGTTTCATGTTACTGCAGTTTTGCTGGAACTGCATTTTCCCTTTTTTCAGTAGCAAAATAAAGGCAGAGAGTAACAAAATATTTGTAAATTATGTTTTTCATCTGATGTCAAATGCCAGTGTTACCTCCTTGGAGCAGGCCAAAATGGTTGCTTGCTTTGTGTTCCTGGTAAATAGAGATAGATGATGATCTTCTTGGTTTTAAGTGTAAAGGGAGCTAATTACTGTTCACTAGTTACTGGGTGAGAGGGGAAGCGTTTTTGCCAAAATATTATACGAGTATTTCCCATTTGCAGCATGTTGATTCTGAGCTAGGGACTAGCCAGGCATCTGTGCCAGCTTTTTTGGCAATACCTAGGTGGGTTTGGTCTGTAAAATTTCTAAAAAGAAGAAAAAGATTATTTCTTTTGTTTGCGTTTCTTACAGAACACTAATTCTTTTTAAAACAGCATTTTTAACTTGGGCTGCTTCGTATCACTACTGCATAAAGGATCCAGTGAGGTACCACGCCCCCTGAGAGCTTGTACTGGCATGTCTGAAATAAAAGTGGTTCAATCCCAAATTAAACAAATCCTTAACGTTTACTTGCTTTTCCCCTTTTGTGACTTCACGTTTGTCCAAGGGACTGAGCATGATCCTTGGAACCAGAATGCTTGGCAGGAGCAGTGTGCTGAGTAATGCTTGCTTCCTGGGAGCAAAACTAGAGCAGCTTCTGGTCCCCCGTAAAATCCTTGACCTCAACACAAATGCTCTCTGTTTTTAAACTGTCTTTTGCAATTTGTAGCAGGTTCTATTATGAAACACACCAGTCAGGCTCCTTTCAGTAACACAGAATATGCAGTGATACATTTCAGTAGATACAAATTATGCTGCTCTTTTTCACAGAAAAATGTTAACCATAAAAAAAAACCCCCAAACTCAAAGCCCCCCATTTGAGAGATGGTGTGACTACCCAGTGAGGGAGTGGAAAAGACTCTTCTCTCCTGCTGCTGCTGCTTTCGTGCTCCTCTGAGCTTCGTTTTCAGCCTCTTGTTTTCAGCAGTTGTCCATTGAAAAAAAAGAACTCAAAATGAGAGACCCCCACAGTGGCATAAAAAAAGAATTTTTATGTATGCTTTATTTAAGGCAAAAACTCAATCTGTGTGGCCACATTTTAGAATAGAAGGGAATGCATGTTTATTGGTAACTTATGTAATTTGGGTAAATTATATAATCCTTATGAAATGGAACAAAAAAAGAAGCTCTGTATTCTTGCAGTGTCTGGTTTTCTTGCTTTGTATTACTCAAGTGTTTGGAGAAAGAAGCCCAGGCCCTATTCCTAAAACTCTGAAATAAACAGCAACTTAGGAGCTGTGGGGAAAAAAAAAATTGTGTCTCTTAGGAACTAATGTGCAGTCATGATAGAAGGTATTTTCTGGAAGGGTATGGTGAAATAGGAATATAAATTCCTTTAATAGGCCTTTGAAGGCTACAATAACTTTTAAGTACTTAAAATCATAAATTTTCTTTAGAACTCTGAGCTGTAAAAAACTTGTTAGCATTAAGCAAAACGTTGGCTCTTGAATGCATACATTACATAGGTCTGTGCACACACAGAAAGTTCATTTGTTTTACCTTTCTAGCACATAAACTGTTTCCGCCGTGCTTCATTTGATAGTCATCTCTTCATTTATTGCCACTATTACAATAGCAGTAATGTGTAGGATTAAAATAAAAGCACTAAAGCTCATTAAGTTCCTGGAATTTTTTTTTTTTTTTATCCCTTCTCTCAAAATTACATGAAAACAAGAGGCAAGAGAAAGAAAAGGTCTCTCTGGAGAAGACGACACTGTTTCAAAAATGTGGATTAAGACCATACCCCCCACTCCCTTTTCTAAACTTAGAATAGTTTTCTTCAGGTCTTGATTGTTTGATATCTCGCACTTCCCTTTTATATCTCAAGCCATAGCTGAAAACAATGTTTTTGCATATCAAAGGCTCCAGTGATCTGTCTACAGAGAAGGGAATCCTGCTGCCATGCTCCAACTTTCCCCTTCTTGAGCTGTCTCTAAATATTCCCTGACACCGAGTCATTATAGCTGATCCGGCAGGATGAAAAGAAAAGTGACCCCCACTGGCACAGACACTGTGTCCAGGTTTCTGCAGCATCAGATGGGGAGGCTTCATGGACACATGGTTTTGAAAGGAGCCATTATTTTTGAGCAGACCAGATTTTAGAAACTCGGTGCTCAAATTAATTTTTAAATGCAAAAAATCTCTCCATGTTTTTTTGGTAACAAAAGTAACATTGGAGAAAACTGAATAGCAGCCTTTTTGATCTTTATTCCTAGTTGAATGTTTTCCTGAACTTTTCTGAACCACATGGTTAGAAAATAGTTCTCCTAGGGCTGTGTAAGCAAGTGAATTATTAGAGAGAGCAGGAACCCGTGGGCCTTGCATGTGGACTTTTCACTGGGGCACAGCTAAGGGAACATCTCATTTTAAAATGAGACTCCATTCTAAAGTATGGAGTCCAACATAAGTTGAGCTATACAAAAAAAACCCCCAAAAACCCCCTAAGAAGAACATTGTATTTACTCTGAAGTATGGAGTCCAACTGTACTGCAGGCAGGCAATGGCTTAACAAAATTAATTGGTTTGGTATATTTGAAAAGTTGGCATTTCTTTTTCTAAAAACAGTGTCAAAGATTTCTTTCCAAGCTGTGATAAAATGTGAATAAAATCAAGACCTGCCTCACTTGAGGTCACACAATGCTTATTTGAATTTCTAATCTACCTCTGTGTTCTCCAGCAGGAACTCTGGTAGCTCAGTGGCTTCTTTCTTACCATCCAAGTAACAGAGGAAAGGGAAACTATTCAGTATCTTCAGGTTGTAAAAGACAGAACTCTTACTCAAAGCCACCACTAGAATATACATACTTGATAAGCCAATTTGCTTAACCAGTATACTTCTATTCCAGAATTAGCTCTGTATTTGTTTAGAATCTGAAACACAGAATGTGCTTATTTTTTAAAATACTTGCAAAGTCCATCTACTGCTTATAATGTCAATTGTGCTTACAAAGGTCATGCTGCAGCTTAAACAGCTTCACCAACTTTTTTTTTTTCTTTTAAAAGAAGTTCCACAGTGCTAATCTAGACTTAAAACACTGTCCACACTTTGTTTTCTTTAAGTGTATTACTCAGGGTTAGTTGATAGTGACAGCAAAATGCTTTCTAAGCACCCTGTCTAGGAGCTGCAATTTCCACGATCATCATATTTCAGGAAGGTGCCCCAGTCTTTTGTCTGGTGCTAGGCAAGCAGAAGGTCCTCTAGCTGTCTTTCCAAGGGGTAAAAAATGCACAAGAATTTGTTAAAGTGAGATTGAGCCCTGCAGTCAGGCTGTGTCACTGCATGTTGGTGAGATTTTTTGGTTGCTGTTTTTTTGTTGTTGTTGTAGGTTTCATTTACTTGTAGAAATCTTGCTCCCACTTCTTGTGCAGTAGGAATAATACTGCTTGTGTCTTATTAAGTCGAACTCCAGTGTCCTAAAAAATGCAAATTTTTATGTGATCTTCCCTCAAATGCAAGTGAATCTGACTTAGAAATGAATTCCGAGTAAAAGCTTGACTCCACACCTAAGATCAGCCAAACCTGTATTTGCTGCAGAGGATGGAAATGAACTACAAGTGGTTCTCTTCTGAAGTTTACTTCTAAAACCTTTCCTAGATTTGAAAATGCTGGGCTGAAAAGACCCAGACTATTACTCTATTCCTTCTCACTCTCTTGCTTTGACTACTCTGCTGCAGGAAAGGTTGCACGTTAAGAAAACACTTTGAGGGGGAGTCTTTTTTTTTTTGCAATGGATTTCAGTTTTGTGTTTTAGTGCTCTTTGAGTTTAGCCAATTATGGCTTCTCAGTTTTCTTTAGAGAGCTGCTGCTGAGGTAACTTGTCTGGGCATTAAATAAAAGAATAGAGAACAAATGCTGCCATTGTTTCAAGGGAAAAAAATTCTATTTTCCCCCTCTTGACAAGTTTAGGTAGACTTATACCTGATATGGAGTTTCTGGCACAAAACTCCCGACATGTAAAAAAAACATTACTTGAACACTAGATAAAGTTTCAGTAGTTTTGTTTCTTTCCTTTTTAAAGCAGTTGTTTGCTCATCTCCTGCTTTATTAAGTTTGCTCCTCAAAAAGTTAGAAAAAATGTGAAGCTGTAAGAATGTTTGGATTCTTACAGCTCGTGAAAGGCAGAAGAGAGTCAGTGATGCCATAAGAAATGTACTGAACCCTTCTCAAGATTCCTGCCCCGAGTGGTATTTGGCTGCTTATTAAAAATAAATGTAAGCAATCACTTATTATTAATTCTTCCGTGCATTCCTGTGCTTTGAAGTGATTAAGAAAAAAAAAAAAAAAAAACTAGAGAGGTAACTAGCCATTAGCATCCATGCTTCCTGCAGCAAGGAGACAAAGATGGCCATCTCCCAACTGAATCCACTTCAAATAACTGCAGCTGCAAAGTTTGCAAACTCCAGCAATTGCTCGGATTAGTCACCGTTGCCTTACACAATATCTGACAACTTTTAGCTACTGGTGACAGAGGGGGAAAAAACCCCCCCAAACCGAAACAAACGCCAAAACCCCCAACCCAGAAACTCATCTTTGTTTTGTTCTTGCTGCAAAAACGCATCCACTTTATTTCTGGAGATCAAAGCTCGCTGTGAGTTTACTACAGAGTTTTTTGCCCACTGGGGGGTGGTACATGCTACAAAACCTGTGCTTTTAAGAGCCACAAGTCAGATGTTTTTTGCTGCTGTCCAGTTTTCTCTGCTTTAATTACAACAAAGCCTCCTGTTGAGAAAAACAGAGGCAGCCTGCAAAGGAGGGAGTTATAAAAAAATAAAATAAATCACTCTTCTAGAGAGTTCACAGAATTTCCCATGCTGATTACTTGCAGTATTTATCTGGTTGTTCTCCAGTGAAAATGGTATAAGTGCACCAAAAAAAAAAAAAGAAAAAAGGAATTAGCATTTTAAATATATGCCAAGGGCTGTCACTGTTTCTGGTACACAGGAGAAGCACAGAAGACAGGAAAAAATACAGCTTTTAGAAGTGATTAAATGTGGATGGAAAAACAGAAAAGCTTGATAGCAGCATGAAGTAGGATTAGAATAAACTCAGTGTATTTCAAGATAATTGGCTTTCTGTAAACCCAGGTATACCTTTTGTTTATGAAATATTTGAAACCCTGTCTTAAACAGGGCTGTATTGTATGGTTTTGGAATAAATTAAAAGGAAACTTGAAGGTGGGTTTTCTTTTGAGGGAGGGAAGGGCACTGAAACCTCTTGAGTATGACCTAATGCGTGGCATATATTGACAAGGAAAACACAGACTGATCTTTCTGTTTTGTAGCAAATAATTCTTCTCTTCATACACTTGAATTGACAAATGCATTTTTCAGTCTAATTCAAAGAAATGTTCATTAAGATGCCATATCCCCAGGCAACAGATGGTGAGCATAACTGATGCTTCTATCTTTTTGGGCAGTATATTTTAGACAAGGAAATTGGGGTCAGGATAATGAACTGTTTTTTTAAAGTCTGAACATTTTCAGCCTCTTTGTGCGCTTTTTCTTTGTAGAAATGATTTACATGGAAATGCAAGGCGTGAATCTTCTCATTTCGGAGAGGCAAAGAGAAAATGCATTCAGCTAACGTGCAGGAGTAAGATTTAATTGTGAAGTAATTCTGCATTTTTGGTGTGAATGTGGCGTAGAAAACACTCCACTGTACTCTGTTAACTGCCCAGAATTGATCCCTTGCAGGAGGGAAGCGACTTGCCTTCAGCCCCAATGAATAACCCCTCGGTAACAGCATTCCATGAATTAGTTAATTACACACAGTCGTCCTCGCGTTTGCAACACTCCTTGCAACTTTGCCTGGCTGTGCCACGGTTGAGCTCAAACCCCTTTGCGGTCAGGGAGATTAAAATTGAGGCGACCTCAAAGAGCAGGACAGAGCCAGAAAGGCAGCTGTCTGTGCAAGAGCTGAGCTTTTATTCACCAGGGGGATGAGCTTGGAAACTAAGCAGGAATAAAAAAAAAAAAAAAAAAAAGAACCAGCCAACCAACCCCAAAATCAGAGAGCTGTGCCTGGGTGCTGTGAGCTATGGCAGACGCTGGCAAAGCACGGACCACTACGCTGGGAAATGCAGGAATACAGGAATACTCGGGCTTTTTGCCTGATCAACTAAGTTGCAGCTCCTAATTGCGTTTGAGGAAAAGGGTTAAAACAAAAGATTGTGGCACATCCCAGCAGCCGTGAAACGATTTTTGGGGTCAGAATCACGTAGAGATGAGGTGTCGGAACGAAGTACGTGGTGAATTATTTATTTGCAGGCCATCTATAAATTAACTAGCTGCGCGCCTTGTACGAGGGCAGACAATCACTTAATACACCGAAAACAGCTGAAAAGTTGATTAGAACTAGGCGAGGACCTATGGAATTGGTAGGAGGATTATGAACCAGCTCTTCTTCCCAAAGAAAGTGGGGCGTCGGGGCGGGAATTCGGGCCTGTTGCATTCTTTCCGTGCAACCATTTTGTTGCCCATCTTCTCGCCCGCAGACTTTGTGGTGCGGGGGGCAGCGCTGCGCAGGGGCGCGAACGCATCGCCTCGGCTTTTTTTTTTTTTTTTTTTTTTTTTTTTCTTCTCCCCTCTCTTTTTATTTTTTTAATAGATGCAGCAAGAAGGGATGGAGGGGAAGGGGGAAGTTTCCCAACCGTGGGAGCGATGCGGAGGGGTACGGGCAGGGGCAACCCCGCACCATCCGCGTTCAGACGCGCGGCCGGGGGGTCCCTGCGCCGCGGGGCGCGGGCGCTGCTCTGCGGGCGCTGCTCTCCGCCCCCGCGCAGGGCGGCTTTGCGCTGCCTCCTTCTCCCGGGGCCGGGGCAGCGCAGGCACCGCGCACCCGGCTCGGGGAGCCCCCGGGAGCGCTCCAGATGTGCGGGCTTGAGCCCTCTGCGCGCCCCGCCGCGCACCCCGCCGGGAGGGCGGGCGGGCTCTCCCCGCCGCAGCGCCGTGCCCGCACCCCGGCGCCGGGAAGCGGGTGCGGGGAACGCGCCCAAACTTCCCTCCACATCCTCCTCTGCATCCCCCGACCCGCGCAAGTCCCGCGGAGGGAGAAGAAGCGCTTATCCCGCGCTTACCTGCGGAGAGGCGCGCAGGGGCGGCGGCGGTGCCGGGAGCGCGGAGCGGGGCTCGGTGCGGAGCGGGCGCTGCGCTGTCGCGGGGCGGCCGCGGACGGAGCTCGGCGCGCGCCCCTCAAGTCGCGGCGGCAGCGGCGGAGCCGCGGGGGCGGGGCCGGACGTCACGGGGGGCGGGGCCGGGCCCGGGGCGTGGCGCGCGGCCGCCGCTAGGGGGAGCAGCCGGCGGCGCCACGGTCCCTCACACGGGGGGAGGGTGAGGGGGGAGGCGGACGTGGCGCCTCGGCTGCGCTCGGGGGGCTTTTAAATGTATTTCTTTACCCTTTTTTTCTGCCCCCCCCCGTGGCGGAGAAGCCATGGTGCCGCTGGTGGCGGTGCTGGGAGCGGGTGTCTCCCCTTGATCCTGCAGTTCATCCCCCAGTTCATCCCCTAGTGCCCGGTTTTGGGCTGGGCAGGTGATCCCCGTTCCCTGGTTTTGGATCCAAGGACCAGCGCAGGCCGCGCGGTTCACGAAGGCGCTTTAAAAAACCTGTTCAAAACGCAAATCAATCAATTAATTTTCTCAGTCGCCGCATGGCTGTGAGCGCCGTCACTCCCCTGACACCTCCCTGGCTGTGGGGCATTCGTGTGAGGCATTGCAGGCTACGGCAGCTTTGGAAGATTTGAGGGTTTTCCCGAGGTGATTCCTTTCGGAATCATCCAGTGCATACCAAGTGCCTGGTTCCTGCTCCACCCGGGACGGCGCTCACCCGGGGATACCTTATCATGCCCGGCGGGACCGAGATTGAGGGGGACTGTGGCCTGGCCAGGCTGCAATCCTCAGGGATTTTCCCTGAAGTTTCTGCCCTTCAAGCACAACCAAGAATGTATGGTAGTTAAAGGGCAAACTAGAAAACGTCTTCCCCAGGTGTTTTGTCATAAAACTCAGTTTCCTTTACCCGTAGCTTACAAGCACACAAGTAGCGTTGGTTTTGGCAGATGCGGTTGATGTTTCTATTGTTTTTTTGGTTTTTTGTTTCGTCAAATTTTCCATCAAAAGGGATGTCTTTCCCAGTAGACAGCTGCTGCCTTCATCAACATCCTGTTCTCTTCATTAGCCATGCACAGGTGCCCTTGGTCACCTCATGCAGGGTTTTGAGCAATGGGTTCTCCAGCACAGAGCCAATGTCTGGGGGAAGGCAGACTCCTGAAAACTTTCTCCACCCATCCCAGTTATCCTCCAGTTGCACTTTTTGCTAGGATCAGAAGACTACCAAGGCTCCATTGATTTCAAAGAGGGCTTGACCTCTGTAAATCCTATGGAAACTGCCACATAGGTGCACCTTCTGTGTAAAGTTTGAATACTTCTGTTGCTGTTGGTATCTTTTCTCACAAACAAAGCCAGACAAAAGTGTCAAACCTCATCCTTTTTCAAGTGGTTTTTAATAAATTTTGGAATGCTGCTCGATGGATTTGACTCTTAGAAGTATTGCAATGTTATATACATGCTATATTTATTCTACCAATTAAAAAAAAATCTGGATTGATTTTCCTTGATAAGGAAGGAAAAGGATTTTTTTTGCTGTCACTTCAATTCTAATCTTTTCTTGAGGAGAGTAAAACTAATAATAAATTGACTTCAGGTTAAGGTGTAATTGTCTGTATTGATAAGTCCTGGCAGCGAGCTGTGCCCTAACCAGCTCAGAATAATCAACTATATTGCATATACATCTTAATGCACATCAGGCACGTTATAGACATATGGGTACATATGTACATGTATTATATGAACAGTGATACATCTGGTGCTACAGCATGCCCCTGTCTCATCGTGTGAGACAGCATAGTGGCTTGTGGAAATGCTAAGAGTTTAGAAACGCTGCAGCTATCCTATTTTTTTTTTTAACTGAGATTCTTTTGAGATTATAGTGGTATTTTTCAAAAGCGTTGTGTATTTGGTATTTCTCATGCCTGACTTAGCTGTATTAGTTAACAGATTCCAGGGTTATGTTGCTGTGCCATGTTGCTAAGCCTTAACACAGATCTGTGGGATGCTTATAAAAGATGTATATGGTACTCATCCAGCTATCTCTCAGCTCAGTTCCGAGGCTGGCCCAGTGCTTATGGCACTGGTTAGAAATTACAGTACATATTCCTAGAGAATTCCAAAGGGCATGTGAAAAATAATTAGATTTTACCAGGTCACAGCTGCTCTGGAGTACTGAAAGGTCTTTAATGTGCTGTTGCAAGCAGATTTTTGACTGTATTCTTTTATGTAAACTCCATAAATATACTTCTTAAGAACGTGGGTAGCCTTTAAAATACTCTCCACAAAAAAACTCATGTACATGGAGATCTTGACCATGTTCTCCATCTTTTTCTTAAAATGTAGGAATTCGAGGTGTCTTCAATTCCAGGAGAATGGAGTAATTCTGTTAATAAGGATGGAGTTACTCATATCTGAGGAATAAAACTATGAATATTTAACATTGGTGTGCCAAAGCCTAGGAACATAATGAGAGATTTTAATTGAATCTTTAAGTTAAAATAGTGTTTTACCTGTATTTTGTTTATAGAATTAATTCATGCTCATGACACTGAGATTAAAGTTCTTGTCAGACCTACAGGGAAATTACCTTTTGGAAGACACGTTAATCTTGTTAATGCTTCATGGGCTGAGAGGGTTTAAAAGGTGTGGGGTGGGGAATTCAGAGTGCTCACACCACATAATGCGTTTCACAGAACTTTACTGCAAGTTTATAACAAGCTCTTGTAAGGCGCTGTTAGGTCAGTGTGATAATGATGATGCTTTTTTGTTTTTTTCCCTTCCTGGGCATCCTGATGATGTGATAAGAATTGATGTTCTGGGAACTCCCTCAGCCTAGGGTTGACCTGAATGACTCTCCTTGTGACTTGACAGGCTTTCTGGATATACTTTGTCCTGCTGTAGATCAGGTTCCAGTCATATACATTTCCGGGCAGGACATTTATGAAATATTGAGAAATCAAACACCTTGACTGGGAAGTGAAATTGAATCTGAGATCACTCATCCTCAGTGAAGGAGAGGGCTGGCTGTCTTCAAGAATCAAAACTCTACCCTTGCTTCGTTGAGCATCTCAAGGACAGATTTCTGTCAGATAAAGCTGAGAGTATTAGTTTGGTATTCAATGGAATAAGCTGAAATGAATGTTAGTGGGTTTTAGCTTCAGGCTTTTATGAGGTTATATTGATTTTCCAAAGCAAGCTGTCCCAAATCCAAGTTAGGTACAGGTTGATTTGTAGGGACGTGTAAGGAAAGAGGACACTATGATGTATGAACTTCAGTATGATACATGTTCTGTAAGCTTTCTTGATATTCACTAAGTAGAGTTTCTCAGCAAATACATATTGCATTTTGTATTAGACTTTAGTCTTCAAATGACTGGAACCATTTCAGGATTAGAATCCAGTTCTGGATGTATTTCTTCCAAGTACAAACGTCTGTCAAATTTCAGCATTGTTTATGTACATAGAGCACCTTGTCAAAGTTGGTGCAGCAGCTCTGTATCAAATGCAACAAAAATGGGAGTGTAGTCATGCAAGACAGTCCACAGCAGAGCTAGAAAGGTATGAAGAGTCTTAAACTAAATACTAGTTTAGAATTAGGTGGGCTCAAGTGTGTTTCTTTCTTTTCCCCAGCCAGAGGAATGTGAGAGATAATAGTTGTAATTGTGGTTATTTTGTCTCTCTGTAAAGGCCAGGAGGTTAGACCACTGCACCTGTATTTTCTGCCATTCCTCCCTCTTCTCTCCATGCTTTCCCCCCATTCTGCTTTCCAGCTGTCCTAAACAGCCCCAGGGAAAAACCCTGTCAACTCAGAAACACCCGTGATGCAATCACATCTGTATTTTCCCTAAGGCAAATAAACAGCCTTGCTTGTGAGATCATGTGCTATGGATAGCAAAATTAAGTAACTTAATAGGCTACTTGAAATTGCAAAGCCTTTTAGTAAGGTATTTATTTTTTATTATTTACAGGACATACTGCAATGGGTAAAGAAAGCTGACTACATAAAGTCCATTCCAGGAAAGTTCGCTCCTAATGCTTTAAGTTGATATTTGTATTTAAAAAGCAATTTCCTCTATTTGTTAGATGTCAAGCCATGAAGCCACCATGACAACATTTTTAGGAGAAGCAGTGCTAACTCCTTTGCAGCTCTGAAGAACATGGAGTTTTTCCTTGCTTACTTGACAGAGTAAGCGATGCTGTCAGAACAGAATAGACTTTCCTTTCACTTGATGTGGCTTTGAAAGTGTGTTAAAGGGAGGAAAAATAGTGTTCCTCCAAAACAACCTTGAAAACCTTAACTGAGATTGTTAGTAATGCCTAGTGTGTGTGAGGAAGAATCCTGTGAAGGAAAAAACCTGCTGTTCTGCCCTCAGGGTAGTTCTGCATTTGCAAATTCACATTTTTATCCATGAGGCCTACACTGAGCTGAACAAAGTGGTAAATGCGTTTTTACACCTGCCTCTATAAAAAGGGTTCCAGTAGTACAGAAATACATTTTAAAAAACAACAAAAACAGAACCAAAAGAACCAGCTTGAAACCTTCTGAAATGGCAGGAAGAAAAAAAATCTGGTTCCATTTTGGTCTTGGGCTCTTTCCTGGAGCTTTGTTTGCTGCTTATGCAACAGTTGCCCAGAGCCAGCCTTCGAGGATAGAGATATAAGCAAGGCAGGGGTGTTTTGGGACTTGCTAAGAAGGGGCTTGGGGTGGATGACTCCTTTCTGTCCATGTTCCTGTTTTGCCTGTTAATGTTGGAAGTCATTGCTGCTCCTGCTGTTGAGTATCTAAACTGGTCAGACAATCAGTTGGGCAAAATTCATGCTTCTTGTTACATTTTTGTATGCAGTTTCCGTAAACCTCGGTTCTTCTTAGGTTTATTCTGAAAGCTTGAAAGTCACGTGCTTTCTCTCAAGTCTATTTGCAGGCCACGAAAATAATTCTTCTGGTCCTTTCTCTTTGTTTTTACTTCCTGATAGCCTCAGAGGATTTTCCGCCTTTGTCTTTCCTCGCTCTGTACTCAGCCTCCCTCTGCCAAGCTTTCTGCATACGCCCTGCCTCTTACCCAGCTCCTCTCCTCCTCCCGCAGTGCCCAACAGTTGTTTCTCCACACATCAACCCACATGGGAACATTCACATTCCAGCTTTTTCTGCATTGATCTTATGCCGGGAGAAGCTGCTTCTGCTGAACTCTTTTTTCCTCCCTCATTGTCCTTCTTTGGCCCCTTTTAGACGTTAGAGAGTTTCCTATTTTCTTTCCTCCTCCTATTAGTTGAGCAGTTTCACTTAGGTCTAATCTGGTAAAATTACAGTGGCCAAGTTTTCTGCACTTGTATAATGTATGACTTCCCCAGTCTGAATATTTAGCATTCTTGGTAAACTCAAAGCAAGCGTATGGGGATACGGTGCTGCTGTAGGCATTAGGTGGTGATCTGTAATCTCTACAAAAATGTACACCCCCTGCTTTGCAGGCAAATCAAATCAAAGCATTAGCACACTATTTTGGCCAAATGCACCGCCCTAGTTGTTTGTGTCTAGTCTGTGCTAACATCCAGCAATGAGCCGGAGTCTGTGCGTTTGCTGATTTGCTTGTGTAATACCTGGGTTTGAAATTACGAAAGACTGTGCCAGTGTTGAATATATGAATAACTCAAAAGTGTTTATTCTCAGGAAGGGCTAAGTTTACATTGTCTGAGCAGATTTATTTAGTCGTGAGCGGGGGTTATTATTCTGTCTTCTTCTGTTCAGCAAGAGAGGCCATTTCAGGAATGGCTTTGCACAACAGCAGTTAATGGGGGGTTGGCAGAAATTTAAATGGTCATATATGGGTTGATACGGTCATTAAAAGTGAGTTAACCGGAATTTTGAAATTTCCCAGGCCATGAGAAACGTAGCGATGAAATTCTGACTCAGGAAAAGGACACATATGCAGAAACTTCATCTTAGTTGAGAAGACAAGTAAGTTTTGTACAAGGCTCAACCCCACCAGCACCATCTGCGTGAATTGGTGTGGGCGCTGGCGTGTTTTCAGCATCTGCTGGCTGAATGTGCCGTGGAAAGATCCTTGAAGCTAAACAGGAAAAAAAATTAGTTGTAAAGCATATGTGTGTGTTCTTTCACATTTCCTTTCCTAGTAGTACGTTATTAATGGCAATCTTACTTTTTACCCGTGAAATTTTGTTTAGAATTTACCTCAAATGCAAAGGAGATCTCATTCCTAAAGCACTGGCATGCTCAGCTGAGGCATCCTATTTCCTCTGAGTCTCAGAAGCACATTCATGTTGGAGGTTTTCCCAGGTATTCCTAGAGCGATCCCTCTTCAGTTTTCACCCAGTTCTAACACCTAGAATGACGAGGGACACTGAGGAGCAAGAGAAGCTCTCCCCCAGTAGGTGTCTGCCCACAACTTGCTGGGAAGCAGGGAAATGAGGAGAAGGCCTGAGACCTGGGAATTACTTGGAGCAGGTGATGGACATGCATTATTTAGTGGGTATGGCTTGCTGCTACTGAGGATGAAGTTCATTGAAGTGGTAAGAGGCTGAATTTTCGTGGGAATAGGAATCTGAAATTCATTTCAAGCTTTGTATCTGGAGCAGTGTTCCTCATTTTCTTTTCTTCTTTTTTCTTTTTTTTTTTTTTTCCTTCCTTAAATCCATCTTTAATCTCCTTCCTCAAAGGTTTTGTTCTTTGGCCTTTGGTGAACACACACTAATTGCTGCTGCCAATCCCAAGGCCTGGGGGAAGTGTTGGGAGCCCTAAAGAGGAGTAACCTGTAGGAACCCATAAGAGACCTTCAGCTCTGTGACTCAGGAAAACAAAGGCATTTTGGCTGACCTCGGGATGGACATAGCTGTGCGTGATGTGCAGCACGTAAGGGTTGACTTGCCTGAGAAGGTGACAACAGCAGCTTTGTTAGTGAAGAACAGTCTGACTCTTTCTTTGAGTTCATTGTTTCTCCTCTCACAAGTAAAAAACACCAAACTCCTGCCTTTCGCATACACAGCTGAGCGTGTTTTGGTCTCCCCTAAGAGTGGTCTACACTGTAGTTGCTTTGTATCCAATTCATTGGTGGGGAAAAAGATTTTCAAAGCTGCTTTACCATCACTCTTCTACCTGCTTCTCCACCTAAACCCCACTGCTCTTCACTGGAGGCTTGTGGCATGAGTGCCAGAGGCTTTGTCTCCATTCCCTTTTGTGAAAAACGTCAAAGGCAGGTCTAGCTCTGCCAGGACAGCAGGTTAAGCACCAGGCCTGTAGCACAGTCATTACAGTACAAGTGATGCCATGGGATAGAGAGATCAGTAATATACACTCTTGAGTGGTTTGGCTTTTCATTTCTTTGCTTGCTACTCTAGATGGATTTTTAAACCAAAATATAAATCTATTTCTAATCTTCAGGTATTTTGACAAATACTCAGTTTTGCACATTGCTGTGAAAGCAAAAACCTACGTGGTGGTGGTATTGACAGGGCTAGCTGGACCCATGATCTGAATCAAATATGGTATGTCTGTAGTCCTAATTAAAGCATTACTGTATCTCTCTCCACATAAGCAGACTTTCAGATACAGTAGAATGCGTGAGAACTATTTAATTACCACTTATTGACAAAGAAAAAATAAAATCTTCATTTGAATGAGAGAAGCAGACAGAGTCCCTCATTAAAACTCGAGTAGTTCTTGACCTTAGCAATGATTCTTTAAAATCACACATTTCTGAAACCATCAGCAGCCCAAACTAGCACATTATTTATAGATTTTGTTCACCTGATACATACCTCAGTGTGTCTTCAGGTAGATTTAAAAACCATGCAAGATGCTTGTTACAATAGCAACGTAGTTTTGTACATAAAACCTCAAACCTTTTGCAAATAAACTGACCATAGTACCCCCTGAGATGCAAAGTATGATTTTTGAAGGTGATGCTTGAAACATCTGCTTTTGTAGTTATAATGCACTGAAACCAGAAGTTTGCCTTGCAAATGCCAGCAGATGCAACACCCAAACTCCAAGAGAAGCTCAGGAAGAGCTGTTAACCAGCTGCACTGGGAAATTACCTTCATATTTAAATATGAATGCATCTAAAAATAGCCCCAGTGAGAAATGAAAACTCCATTTGTTGTTAGCCTGCCTAGTATTTGTCTTTATTTCTAGTTGATGTTATTTTATGTTATTGTTCATGGATATAACAAAGCCTTATTTCATTTCTTCTTGATCATTTTTCCCAGGGGTTGTAGAGAGGTTCTGATTGCAATTGTAAATTCTTTAGCGAACAAGTCGTGATTGCTATGGATTGTTCAGCCACAATCATTTTGAGCCTGTGCCGGGTCAGCTCTGTGCTCTCGGTGCTCTGTGCACACAGTGGAGCCTAGAAGCACATAACAGAAGGGATTCAGGTTATTGAGTTCAGATCCTCAATACTCCAGGCAAGAGCATCTAAAAATGGCTTTGCACAGTACATCTGGTTGGCTGCTGCCGCAGAGGGCAGCCCCATCTCTGCTTTTGCATCAGCTTGGTTGGCCAGGCCTTTAGTCAGCTCAGCTGCCAGAAATGCAGACTTCCTCCCACAATGAAATACGTTTTGCTGGTGCTGCTTTTCCATGCGGCTCATGATGGAGCCAGACAAGTGCTGGTGCCTGTGGGACCATTCTTTTGCACTGTGCTTTGGTTGTTGGGTCTGGCATGCTGCACTGTGGAGCTGAAGTTGGCCTTTGTGGTCAGCCTTAACTGGACTGCAGGTATGCTTATCAGAGAGGTGAAAAGTCAAGTTTTAAGTCTCATTAGGTGCTCTCTTTAGTCTCCATGGATTTAATGGAAACTTCCTGTGTACGTGTGCATGGAATGGTTTCAAGTCAAATCCATCCACTTGAAGAGCAGATGAGCCAGCTCTGACTGACAGCCAGTCACGCTGCACGTCAAAAATTGCTGCCGGCTCAGTTTCACTTATTTGTTTATTTACTTCACCGTTCTGAGCTGCCTGCAAAACAACTGCAAAGCCCTGCTGCCTGCTAGTTATGGTTTTCCACCCACCATTGCTGTTTGAAACTGACTTCAGCTCTGCATCTGTGAACTTCTGCCTTAGAGGTCTCGTACAGGCTTGTTCTTAGTAAAAGTATGAGTCTGGCATATGCAGCTGTCAAATTTCTTACGGTTTATGTCGCCTGTCATATTACTACAAAAACATTTTTCTTCTTTGCTTTTCAATTTCTGAAACTAAAAAAAAAAAAAAGTACTCATCTCTTTCTGTAACCTGTAATTCTACAGCTACTGTATTTTTAATAACAATAGATGCCATAACATGCTGGGGCTGTTACTGTGGAATTACTTTGTTGTTTTCCCGATGGTCTAAGGATTTTAATATGTTGGCCAAATGCCTCATTGAAAGGATTGTGGTATTGGCATGGGAAACTGGCACTTTCATCAAATTGTGTGGCAGCTGTTCATTTTGTCGTGACTGTAGCAACCCTTTGCTCTCGCAATGTGGTGCTTGCGTTACTTAAGGTTTCAAGTAGAAACAGTCTCATGTAACTATTGATGAAATGTGCAGAGCTTATTCTGAGAGTCCCCGAGCAGTGGGTGCTGCCAAAGACAGGGCAGAATCTCTTCACTCTTGTGACCAGTGACTCGAGGAAATGGAATGAAGCTGAGTCAGGGGAGGTTTGGGCTGAATATCAGAAGGGGTTTTTTTTACCCACAGGGTGGGTGTGCACTGAACAGGCTCCCAGGGAAGTGGTCACAGCACCAAGCCTGGCAGAGCTCCAGAAGCATTTGCACAATGCTCTTAAGGCACATGGTGGGACTCTTAGGGTGTGGTGTGCAGGGCCAGGAGTTGGACCCAATGATCCCAATTGGTCCCTTCCAACTCAGTATGTTCTGTGAATCTATCATTATTAATCCTATGTAGCCAGCTCTGGAATCTACCTGCCTTCTCATCCTAGGGTGGTTTGGGTTTGTTCCCTTCTTAGAGATGAAGAGAAGTTATTACCATTTACTATTAGCTGCTTTAGGAGTGACTGCTGGGAAAACATCACTGTACCTCTGTAAGCCCAGGAATGCTGTGCAGAAACACAGGGAATGTCAGTTTGTCCTTTGCTATGGCACCCCAATCTGTAGAATGCTGTGTACTAGGGAAACCACATTTACATAAGCTGGGCCAGAGAGGCAGGAGGACGTGGTAGGGATTTGCATTTTCATTTTGGCGAGCAAACACGTTGCTGTGTTGCATTTGTAGCAAAAGGCAGAGGTAGCTGGGAATGAAGGCAGCCAAAGCAGGAGTCATTTACCAGAGGAACGATGAGGCATCGCTGTAACAGGCACTGACCTGTTGCTGGCCTGTGAAAGGTTGTACCTTTCCTCTTTGAAGCTTTACAAGTTTAATAGTTTTAACCCAAAGGCTTTCGAATTCTGTTGGATATCCTTGTAATACCATAGATAGCTTTGCATACGTATTTTTTATCTCGTGGCAGTGATATGCTGCCTGGATTATAGGCATCTTTTTGAAATTGCTAATTAAGATTCCTTTAAAGTTTTTGGATTTGCAGGCTGAGCTGTCTCCTGTATTGTTTCAAAAGTGGGTGTTATAAATTTTATAGGCATTAGTGTGTTGTTTAGAAAACAGATGTTATTTGATATTTTCGAGTCATCTGACTTTTTCTGGGTAAGAGGGAGAGCACTGCAGACAAAGAGGGATTTTAAAACCTGGGCTCTCAATTTGTGTGTCCTGTGGCCTGCCAGCTCTTTTACCTTTCTCTGGCTTAGTCATCCATCTAGTTAGTGATGAGTCTGCTTTGAGGCCTGTGTTTTGGGTCTGTTATTTGAAGTGGAGTTCACAGCATTTTAAATTTTAAAACCATTACTTTGTAATAATATATTGCAGTGATCTGCAGCAGAGAAAACAAATTGGCTAGTACAGGAGTAAATAATCTCCTAGAATAAGGGAAAAAAAAACAACAACCCACGTAGAAGAATGAAGGAAATGTTTTACGGGTTCTAGAGCTTTTTTTATAATCAAATGTGACTGCTTTTCTCCCTGTCTGTGCTCTGCACACACATGCACGTACATATTTTCCTTACATTACAAATGTTTCTGATCAGAGCAGCAAATGCTGTTAGGAAAATATCAGTCCTAGAAACAGCAGCTATTGAAAGATTAGAAGTGACTGAAAACAAAATGTTGTGGAAGAATTTCTAATGTAATTGTAACATAATTTGTTGCTGCTCTTGCTCTGCTATGGCATGATTAAGTACTGAGTTCGAATCAGCTTTTAAAAGAAAATGCTTAGTTTCATTCCACAGCACAATTGTCAACTAAATAAAAGTTCAGACATTTTCAGATTTTTTTTTTCCCCGCAGCCCGCTTTTCACAGAGAAAGAAAAATGTACATAGGGTCTTTTGTATTTTGCAGAGAGGAAGTGTAGCACAATAGACTGTCGGGGGAAAGCAATTCCGATAATCAGTTTTCAGTACTCCTTATTACAACTGGTCAGGACTGAGGTTTAATTAAATTTTAAGGATAAAGGACAATAGAGTGTGCTAAGGATGGCGAGTCAGCTTAAACTTAGAATTTCCTGGCTTTAATCCATTTCTGTGCCAACTCAGTAGTACTTCAATGTATGACTTCAGATGGGATTCTCTTGTGTAGAAAGCAATAACTGTTGAGGTTTTAGAAGTTTTCCAGGGTCCCTTTTGACTTCCAGAGTAATTATTCGTTCATGCGTGGGTAATGGGACTGTGGCACCTGGGAATGCCCCCCTTCTGTGGCAAGTTTCTGTGGGTTTATGCAGTAAGTTGCCCAGTTTCTTGGTTTGTCATTGTTTATAAAACAATGCTAAAATAGAGTGATTTCAAAAGGATAGTCTATTAAGAGCAAATGCGTTTTGACTCTTAAATGTTTTGTATCAAGTTGAGAGAAGATGAAAATAACCTGGTGTGCCATTATGACATTTAGAGTGACCTTCTGTATAATAGGGCCCAAATAACCTCTTGACACTATTTTTTGGTGTCACAGCTGTCACAGGCACAGCTTCAAAAGGCATCCTGACTTCCAAGGTGAAGAGTCTGCTGCATATCTTAAATCTGAACTGTTGCATACTTGTCCTCCAAACTGCCCTCGCTGTTCAAACCTGTTCCAGTTTGTGATCTGCCTGCTGGCAGTGGCCTTGGACATTCTCAGCAAGACGAGTAATCTACGTGATAAGAGTTATCACATATTCTAGGGTGTGATGGCTGCAGGTAAATCACTCCTAGCTTGCTGTTGGATGTGTATTAATTACATTCTTCTCTGTTTGCCCATGCTGAAACAAATTTTCTAGGTCTTGAATTCTTTCTTTAGAGCGTTTCTAGTGCTTTTCTAGAGCCGTTAACATTTTTTCCCCAGGATGGAAACAGCTGCAGCAGTGATTCCTTCAGTTTGTGCTCAACCAACAGTGCAAATTCTGAATAAAAGAAAGAATTAAACAAAATTTGAATTCTTCATTGATGGCATTCACACCTCAGCATCTTTTTAGCCATGCTTTTTTGTCAGGCTGGCAGTCTACAGACCTTTTAAAACCAGTTTCGTAGAATTCCATTTCTCAGACACATCTGGAGTATTAAGAAAAAAGAAAGGCAGAAAGGGCTATCTTGCAGGGTGCCTGGAATTTTGCTTTTGTATTCTCTAATAGTCATAAGAAACTTGAGCCGATACTTCTCCCCTGCACTGTACTTGTGTACTACGATAATGTTTCTTAATGAACAAGTGCCACTGTTTTAGCATCCACTCACATAATTATTAGATAATTAAATAAAATATACTAATTGTGGAGAACCCCAAGACACAATGTTGTGATATGTTTAGTTTTCCTGCTTCACATACTTTTGTTTTCATGCTTTTTCCTTCGTACACTTTATACTTTTGTGGGTGATATGCTCAGCTAAACTGGCATGTTATACCCAGTCTGGGCTGCACTTTTGCACTACAATAGTTTTTCTTAAGTAATGGTGTGAGAAATTAAAGAAACCCAACATGATAACTCCATACATAACTTAGATCTTTTGTATCTATCTGGCTTTTAGCTGCTGTTATAGGATATGTTTGTGGTCCGGGATGGTATGGGTTGGAATACCTAAAATTTGAAAAACTTTTCAGCTTAAAAAATATGTTTGTAATTAGTCATTTTATTGAATAAATTAAAAAAGATAATAAAATGGAGGAGACACCTATGAATTTTGCTGATGCATGATTAAAGTGAAAACTGCTCCACACTACCTAATTGTATAAACAGTGTTAGTACGCCCAATTTTATAGACTGTAAATATTTGGAGTGGTATTTGTCATAGCATTTAGTTAGGACAAGCCCCTATACTGTATTTATTCCCAGCCTAAGACATATGCTGCTTTTACACAGATGTTCCAAATCAGTGTATTCGGGCTGCTTATTCCCACCTACTTTCATGAATCATTTGAAAAGGGAGGATGGAAAACACTGACAATTGCAGCAAATGCAATTCCAGAAACTCATTAATAAATACGTTTCACACGCCCCCCAAACCTTGAATTAACAATAAACCTGATATGAGAATGTGAAAATGATACCTGCTGCCCATTTTTCCCAGTGTTTGTGCTGTAAATGGTACAGGGAAGGCTGTTGAGTAATTTTGCTCAGTGATGGGCTACATATTGCTTTTACAGAGACCAATTTTCTCCTTCAGACAACAAAAGCTCTAGATTTTGTTGTTTGTTTTTTTTTTTTTTTTTTTTTTTTTTTTTTTTTTTTTTAATTCTAATTGCTGAAAAATTATTTCAGCCAGTCTTGCTTATCATATAACAATAAAGCTTTAGGGCAATTGACCCGCTGACCTTAATTCCCAGGAAACTGTCACATTTCTTCTTTATTCCTTTGTTCATCCTAACAATGTGACCCAAAACACGACGGAGCTTTAAAGTTTCTCAGCGTAGTAAGGTCAAGCTTTAGTCGCCATAGTTACAGTTCAGCTCCGCGGGTCAGAGGCCAAATAGATTAATGATGTCAGACACATCTTTAAATGCTTCTTACACTGCTTCGCCATGCGGTGAGCAGCTGAGCATATTTGAGATGACAAAGGCCTCCTTAAGTCTTGCTAATAGGAGGATCTTTGGGGATGTCTGATGGAAAGGTCCTTTCCGCCGCGCTGCCGGCGTTCCGCATCGAGCGGCGCTGGGCACCGCCGGCGGCTGCTTGGCTTCACACCGTCAGAGGAGCATTGCTAGGAGTGGATAAAGAGCTGCTGCTCCCCTGAGCCTTTCGTTCTGGGCATCCGATTCCTTTGTCCACGATTCAGTCCAGTGGTTAAAAGCCTCAGAGAGGATGTAAAACAGTTAAGCTGGAGGAATATATTGCCATTCCTGATGAAAGACGCACGCTTCCCTCCGCAGCAGTGAGGTGAAGCCAAGAGATCTGCGGTCGGTGTGCCTGTTTCCTGGTAGTCATTAATAAAAGCCCTTCTTCATACATGTACGAGTCAGACAGATATTAAAAACATATCTGCATTCTTCCTCTAGATAATGAAACTTTTTAAATTAAAAAAGGAAACATGGCTCCCTTGATGACTTACCCGGGTTCCTTGTGGAATAGGCCTTGGTGGTTTGGTCTCACATAGGCCGTTTGTATCAGAATTCAACAAGACTAAGTAGCTGTTTGATCATTTTACTTCAGGAGCAAGAACGTTTTTCCTTTATAAGATCTTATTACTTGCACACCTGCACTATTGCTCTTTTTTTCAGAGAATGATGCATGTTGCACGAAAATGAGAAGCTCTGGGTGACTTGACATCATTGCTATGCTAGTTAAAAAAACCCAGCAAATCAACCCGCCCCCCCCAAACCCTAGCAAAGCACTTTCACATGCACTGTATCCCAGTATCTTCAGCAAGCTTCTGATTTTGAAATAACATCTGTGTGAACCATACATTTATTCTTGAAATGGAAATCCAGCTAATGGCTAAGTCTCCAAACTGAATAAAAAGAATAAAAAGTTTATCATGAAGTATGGAAGCATCATCAATATTGTTTTTATTATATGTGTACACTGTCCTTCATCAAAATGCATTATCAATTCCTCATTGGGTAGTTGACAGCAGGAAAGTAGGAACTGTTGATGTAAAACTAATTTAGTTGAAGAGGAGAGTTTGAGCCTTTCTGCAACAGGGTCCTGATGCTGCTGGATGGAAGAGTATTGTCAGTCCTGGGAAGGACTTGGTTACCTGGCACTGCATTACAGCCTTTGCATGTGACTGGCAGAACTGTGTAGTATTTCCTCCTCATTCCTCTGGAATTATTTGCACCAGAAGAATTTGGACACCCAATGATCAGCAAAATAAATGCTGACCTGTCAGGGCTTATTCTACTGGGCTGTATCAAGGGCATAACAAACAAATATGTATGTTCTTTCAGAGTCATTAATATATTACTTATGCCTCTGAAAGGTGCACTGTTAGCTTTTTGGATCATTTTCATAAACCTTTTTCATCTTTATATTGGACATTTAACAGATTCTGTTCCCTTCAACCTGAAGTTCTGGGAGTGCAGTGTTGTCTTTGTTCTAATACTTATGAAGAACAGACCACTCCAATAGGTTTAAATACCTTTTTCATTGTTGCTGTGAGGTGAAAGAAGAAGCTCCTTATTTTCCAGTATTACTTTTCCAGCCTTGTAGGATATATTATAGCCTCTTTCTCTGTAGCTCTCTCATTCCCTTGGTCAAGTGCAAAGTTTCCTTTTCTTCCTCAGGGCACTAATCTAGTACTACTAGAGGGTTAAGTGCTGCCCCCGTTTCTTGTATTTACAGGTGCCCTTCTCCACCAGTCCAAATTGTTTCACTGATACTCACATCCTCCCCTGTGAGAGGTTGCTGCTTTTGCACCTACTTTATCACCTGAAGTGACTTTTTATTTCATCAATGCACAGAATCATGCATGGAAAGTTTTGGGTTGGAAGGGACCATAACAATCATCCAGTTCCAGCCTCCTGCTACGGAAAGGGACTCTTTCCTCTAGACTGGGTTGCTCAAAGCCCCATCCAGCCTGACCTTGAACAGTTCCAGGGATGGGACAGCCACAACATCTCTGGACAGCCTATTTCAGTGCTGCCCTCACAGGAAAAAAATTATCGTAATATCTAATCTAAACCTACTCTTTCGTAAGTTTGGATCCCTTCCCCCTTGTCCTGTCACTCCATGCTCTTGTAAATATTCCCTCTCCATCTTTCTTGCAGACTCCCTTCAGGTACTGGGAATGTCACCCCTCAGCCTTCTGTCATATAAATTCTTTCAAGCTTAATAGCGTTTTGGAGACTTTCATATGTCAGCTGTATTTAAGAAGTTAACTGATATTTTTGAAGAATATTTCTCATAAAGAGTGAGTTTGTCTTGGCCTTGGGAAAACTGAGGAGTTCAATGTGTGTGGCATACCTGGATATCCTAAATACTGCAGCTGGGCCTGTGGCATGCAACCAGAGTGGGTGAGGGGGTGTGACTGCACAAGAATTGAGGCAGCGCACCAACAATTCACGTTGATAAATGTAAATAAAGTAAATCATGGATTGAGCACTGGGTGCTAAACGAGCGAGGCACTGCTGGTCCTTGTACAGGCGCCATCCCAGGACCAGGAGAGATGTTTTCAGACAAAGATGTTCTCCTTCAAGGTGAAAAAGAAGCTGCTGCAAACTTTCTTCAGGAAACTCTTCCACTTGTTTCCTTACAGCTCTGTGCACCTTTCAGTTCCTTACCGGTAGAACAGCTCAGCTAAGGGACTTCTTAATGTGGCAGCTTCTGGACTGACAGCACTTGTATCCCCTGGGAGCTGTCAGATACTGTTGCTGGGGTTCGGTTTGCCTGTGATCATTCAGTGATTAGTAATGACACAATTTCTTTATGGTCATTATTTTGAGGGAATTTTATTTGATTGACAGAACCACATAATTAAGAAAGATGAAAAAAAAGCCAACAAAACCCCAACACTCCAAACTTTGAGCTAGCCAGCTCTCAGAATGTGCTTTGTGATGTGGGAAAATGTGTTTGTCATTCTGTGGATGTGTTGATTTAGACATTGACAAAGTAACCCTTGCCTTCTAGAGCCTTACTGTGTGCGCTTTACTGGCCTGTTCAAATTGTTAGGAACTGCATCCCAAATGGAATTATTATCCTGTAACGCTGCAGCAGACAAAAGTTAGCCTCAGTTTCCACATCCTAGTCATGAATTGTATTAAAGGGGCTTGCATCTCCTTAGCAGATGGATAGTGATTCTCTACTGGATGCAGACTACTGGGATATAATAAAGTAATTGTAAACCTGGTAAAACAAATGCTAGAAGGGTAAAATATGTATTAAAGTCTCTGGCTACAAATTTACATGCCATATCCTTCCAAAAAAACCCACCAAAATCAAGGGAATTTGCCAATTTAATAGTGATTTTTGCTAGGTTTTAATTGGGATGTTTTGACAGATGTTGTAGCCACATGTTCTGGTGGATTTTTTCTGTCCATTAAACACTGATATCCTTCACTGGCTTCAGCCACGGCCTGAGAGATGGTGGTTTGCTCCATAGAAAGGGACTCCCTTTGTCCAGCTCCAGAGATCCCTTGGAATGACTGACAACAGAGCTTGCTTTCCCTGCTCTGAACAACCAGAGTCCTTTCGTTTGCAGCCACTTTTAGGAGGGTTCCATGAATTTTCCTTGTGCTCCCCAGCACTGCCCCTCCACTCGTCCCTGTGTCCAAGCATTCATTTCTGGTGAAACTCAAGGTACTGTTACTGGCCCACGTCTTTCCCTATCTGAAACTAATTCTTCTTCCTGATGGTCTTGAGGGCAGTCTGTGCTAGTCACGTCAAAGGTCTGGTTTCTTTCAGGGCAGTGCTTGATGGGGATGGAAATTTCCACAATCCTTTCCTGATGTTAATAGAGGAGCTCTGATTTATGAGATATAGAATTCTTCTAGTTTTAAGTTTTACAATTCATGAAGCCACTCGTGTCTGGGGTGTTATTAGATTAGGTATCCATTTTCTTAATAAAAAACGTGCATAAGTGGAGGCTCAACAGGAAGATTCAGAAAGGGAACTGTAAAAAAATTACTGAATAATACCATTATTTTTCAGGATAATTTGTTTTATACTAACCTTACTGTGCAAATGTGCCCAAGCACAACTTGCAGTGAATTGCAGTCTACTTCTGTAAAACATTTTTCATGTATGATAATTAAGTAACTTCTGATAACTCTGTGCTATCAAGTACTGTGGGTTTTTTCTTTTCCAACAGAGTGTATAACAAACTACTGCTGTCCTCATCGCTGCATCAAAACAAACCTGTTGAACTAAAGTTTTCACCATTTTTATGTCTCAAAAAATTTATTTGGAAGCTTGTAATGAAAACTTTCCGATGTGAAGTACATTCCCGGGACCTCGAAAATGGCACAAAAGCAGATTTTTCCGAGGTGATTTCCTAAAACCAGAGGCTTGGACCATTGTGATGTGGTTATGTCAGTGCTGTGTATAGCGACTTTAAAGCCATTTACCAATTTAAGACAAATGGGAGTTAAATGATGGGGGAAACCTGTAGTAGCCAAATCTACTGACATGCTGCTTCTTTAATGTGAAGTTTATAAAAACCCTTGAGTGTCGTGTCTGATCTGATTGTTTGCCATTATAAATGGTGTCTGGCAGAGTGGATGTAATTTGTGTACAAAATGAAACTAGTGCTTAAGGGTAAAAAGCACCACAGCTTTTTTAATACAAACACGAGCATAATGCAGGCTGCTTATGGAGGCCTTGCTATTTTTCCTGTATTAAATCTCATCATTTACTCTGCACCCCTACTTAGGTAATGTTTCACTTTAATTCCATTCATAGTGAGCATTCTTATTTTTATAAAGCATCTGAGATTCCTTTTTGGTCAAGAACTCTTTTGAAGTGCCCGGGAGTACTACTTGCAGCTGCGTAAATGGCACTGTAATTATGATCCCATTTCTCTAAGGTATATGAGAGGAGAAACAAAGAAAGGGCTTCCCCTAATCTTGTTTACATCAAAAAATGGCAAGAACAAATCAGAGACTATAAAAATAATAGTAGCAGATGTAGAGAAAGTCAGGAGCAGGTGAGGAGTTGTGGGAGGTACGTTTTCTTTGCAGATGTTTAGAGCAGACTCTAAATAGTGTGACATACCTAAAATTGTAAAAACAATATTTAAAAAGTTGATTTAGAAGCAGATTCAGAGAGAGGGAGGCGTTTTTCCCTTGATAGAACTGGAGATAGGGTAATCATCTTAGAGAAGGCTTGAAAATCAAAAGGCATAAACAAAGTTCAATTTAGTTGTACATGTGTATCCTTTCAGCTGGCAGACCAAATTATTCTGATTGTTTCTCATCAGATTTTAGTCCTTCTGTTCCATGCTGTTTATATTAACTTCCATTAACCTACATGTTTTGAGTGAAAGTTTAAAATGGGCTATGAAAATTGCTTTCATCACTTCTCGATTTTAAAATACGTATCAACACTGCATTGTTCTGTGCCTATAATAGATTAGTTTTAATCAATAGCATATTGATAACGTACAATAACATGACCCAGAATGACTGCATGCCTTTAAATGGAAGTTTAAATACTTAATTGCTGGGGTTGTTTTTTTTTTTTTTTTTTTGGTCAGTGATTTGAATAGGTTTGCAATACCCAAAGGAAAAAAGAGTTGTGTTAATTTAATGCTAGAATTTAGATATTTAGGAGTTTTTGTTTTTTGCAGTTGTGATGTCTTACTGCAATTTAATGTAATGGAGTTACAACAGTAAATCTATAAATTGAGAAGCCTGAACTTACTGCTTCCGTGTTCAGGTTAGCTTTGAGTTAATTTTCCATTCCTTCAAAATCATCAGTGATGAATATAGTCCAAGGATCCAAGAGTATATATACGCATATATTTTAAGCATTGTTGTTCACTGAATAATTAATGTGAAAGCTGCTCATAAAGCTTGGCCAGTAATGTACCTTTGAAAGGTATTACCATCAATATCTGACATGACTTTGATTTCCACTAATGATATGTAACCAGGAAGACTGCTTAATCTGTCACTGCATATAAATCACTGTAGCTGGGTGGTCAAGGAGACCACTGTACTTGGTAGTTTGGGAATGTAAAGCCCTAATCCATCACTGGCAAACTGGATTTCTAAGTGCTGCTTTATATGTTCTGTTGTAGGTCTTTGTTTATAACGTATTTCATGGGTTTGGAACTCGTAAGAGGTGAAACTGGGCAGAAAAGCATTTATTTAATGCTAAAATCCCAGCACATAATGCTCATTTAAATAAGGAGAACGAAAATGCAGAGCAACAAAAGGTGAATAAACTATAAATGAGCTATAAACTACTAACCAGCTGTTACATTCCATTTTAGAAGCAAAACAAATTAATGCAAAGTAGGGGGGTGGGGGGGAAAACCTAAGGAGAAAAGAAAAGGAGTTTTGAAGCAGAACACAAATAAACAAGTAGTTCCAGGAGTGGAGCAGGAGGCTGGCACAGGCGAGGATTCAGGCAGGAATTGTTTGGTAAGGCACACCCAGACACGGGGGGTGTGGGCATGGGGTGTTTTATCCTCATTCTCCAGCTGAAGAAGTAAGGATGCTTTAGCCAGTGCTAGGGAAAGAGATTGAAATTGGGTTTGATCAACCTTCAGTGGGAAAGAAGCAAAGGCAATTAGAAAGTGATGAAAATCCTGTCAATACACCTACAGAAGACTTTGTTGGGTGGAAAAAATTATTCTGTGTAGTAAGTGACGTGTTTGGGTGACCAAATATCATCAACTTGGTAAGAAATTAGTTCATTTCATGCAATTACTGCAGTTACCTTCAGAATCATACCTTAGGCTGATCCTGTTGGAGGAAAGCAAAGGGAACAGTGGGGGTTCATATTTCAGGTCTGGTGAACAGTGAAGAAAATAATTTTTTTATTGAGTAAAAACTGTCTTTAGTATCCAATTAAATCCTTCCCTTTTGGGAAGGGAAAACAAAGAAGCCAGAGGATAACGGAGCTGTGAGCAGTAAATGGGATGAGTTGAAATAATCAGGCATTGCTGGAAAAAAAAAAAAAAAACTTTCTGAGATTATTAAAAGTTTTGCGCAAAGAACACAGGGGTAGTCTAATTGAATCCCAGCCTTTTGTATGCATCACATGGAGTAAGCGTCCTGAAAAATAAATTACTGTTGAGTACTGTTTGACACTCTGCAATGTATTGAAAACTGGTTAAAGAATCATGAACAAAGCAATGCAGTCAGTTGATGAATCGGTCGGCCATTTGCATTTTATGAAGATTTATTAGTATATGTGTTGTTTTAGGGCATCAGGCTGAAATGATAGATATGTAAACTTGTGTACTTTGAAGAAAATACTTAGTTTGAGGAGTTCAGAAAAAATGAACTCAGTGTAGAAAATGAAGCTGAGGAAAGGAAAAGGAAGTTATCCTTCGTGGAAAGTTTTGTGTATCCAGGGGAAAAAAGGCAACTGGTAAATAAAAAAATAGGGCAACAAGTGGTTATGGTGAGAAGGCACCTAGTGAATAACAAAAATTAAGGAAAGTCCACCACAGCCCTGAGATCTGCTGTACCATGTTCCCTTCCCCTGTCTCTCCAAGGTGCTCTGAAGGTTGGATGGGATTAGAAAATTGCTGAGCCCTCCCCTAAAAAGCCTCAGCTGTTCACTTTTTGCATCAAGCTGAAAATGGTTCTTGTGTCAAGCTAATACAAATTTTTCCTTAGAAGTGAGAGGGTGAATGGTATGAGACACAAAATATTGAACAGAACTTAAAAGGCAAAAAAACACTGCAGTGTCTTAATTGGATCCTATGAAAACATTTACATCAGTATGGTAGTTACCCTTTTGTCATTGTTTTTGCAGTCTCTGAGACATTATAGAGCAATCATTTAATTTCTGTGTTTACTTTCTAATGAACTAATGCAGAGTGCTGGGTTTTCTGGTTTATGGCTCGCCTTATTGCTTCACTGTATTAAAATCCTCTCAAAGGTCTTTAACCAGCACAGATCTGTTGATAATTGAAATCTAAGAATCAGCTCTCTAAACAAAGGTCATGTATTCTTTTCTCCCATGCTAAAATAAATATTGATTAAGTACATTAAGGGGCAATAGAAAAGCTAATGTGAAAGAATGTTTCTGGTTCTTGGGCTCCCTTTTTCTGGTGGGTAAGGACATTTAGAAGTGTGCAGGAGTAGAGATTGTGAGGCTGATGTGGAAGCAAAACCTGAACAGGAGTTACTTGCTCCACAAACCTTTCTGACTTGAAGTGAAATTATTTGCAAATCCCAAAGTACCAAAAATTAAGAGCCCAAGTTTCCTTGGTTTTAACAGAAGCTGATTTTTTTTGACTAATCTATGTACATCTCCTGTTACAGTCTTTAACAAATTCAGTTCTGCTTTCAAGAAGCTTTTAAAAACAGAATGATATCCCCCCTTTCTTCTAGAGCTGAGTTTGGAGGGGCTTTCTGTGCTGTTCTTCAAGCCCCACTGGTGGTGGTTGACCCCTCAGACTTTCTACCTAGTGCAAAGTGCACGTCCTACTCCCATTTTCAGTTTTGTCTTTAAAACTGTAACAGGAGCTTGCAGCAGAGTGCAATTTCACACAGACATCTGGCTGACTTTTCTTCCCCTGTTTAAGCAGAAACAAATATTCCTTCTTATTTTGGTGACAAGGTGCTGTGTGTGTAATTTGAGGACCAGTTCAGGACAGTAATTGCTACCGTGTGACAGTTTGTGAATTGATGCCACCATTTGTCAGGTTTTCGTGGATTTTGGAATTACAGTGGATCACCAGTCAAAGCTGACTATTGCTTTGCAGCGCAGAATTTTAAGAAGAAACAAAGCAAAGATGAGGTTTCATGCAAGAGCAAGCCCCGAGCTGCATTCAGTGGGATTCAAGGGAGGCTGATGAAGTGTTCTGGAGGAGTTTATTTCTGCCCATGATGAGCTGCTTAGTTGATTGAATAGGTGATTCAGTTCCTGACAGCTGTCAATCTTGATGTTTGCTTCTGAACTTCTGTTTTGCCTCATTCATCTTAATCTCTGATTTTCTTTTCAATTTTTTTTTTTTTTTTGGCTTCATCTCCTGTGCTCGTTTCCATTCTGGTCTCTGTGTTGCCTCTTCCTTTTGCTGGGCAAACCTTTCATCGCTTTCCTGGAGTCCCCTCCACATGCAAAGATTAAAGCAGGATGCTGGTTTTAAATTCTAATTTAAAAAAAAAAATACAGAATCTGCAGGAAAGATGTTACATTTTAAAATCTTAAAAAAAGCAATTTACCTCAGTTGGGGAATGGCTGGTCAAAAATCAAGATGAAAATGTCAGAATGAATATGTATATATCTGTCCAAACAAATCTTTAAATGTGCTTTGACCATCTCCTAAATTGAATTCCACTGAATTTTTTTTTTCAAGGGAAAAAGAAAAACCCAGCAGGAGAGGGATGTCTCATAAAGTTTCTCAGAATTTATCCTAAATTAAATTTTTTTGGTACACACAGAACCTACTCCTCAGCTTATGAATAAAGGATTGTTTTTGTTGTATCCAGTGGTGAATTATGAATAGGAATGCCTAAAAAGTGGAAAGCTGCAGTAGTTTCCAGACTATTGACTGAAATTAAAGATGTTTAATACTTCATTTCTTCTAGACTGACTCTCCAAGTACTGTAGTTGAGTAAGCTTGCAGTTTTTAGAAAGAATTAAAATTACATACATGATGCTGTTTATTGAACTGGAAGTCAAACACATTGTTTGTATAGATAACACTGCTTAAATATTAAATGCATTTTAAAACTGAAGTAAGGGTACACCAGGGCTAGAGCACTGAGGCCAG
The DNA here is from genome assembly GCF_029207755.1 of Chamaea fasciata. Taxonomy (NCBI): domain Eukaryota; kingdom Metazoa; phylum Chordata; class Aves; order Passeriformes; family Sylviidae; genus Chamaea; species Chamaea fasciata. The sequence goes on along the minus strand of NW_027094088.1, from coordinate 5,326,702 downwards.
GAGGCCTCGAGCCTGTCCTCAGATGTGCCTCAATTTTGGGACCTATTGTGTGCAGTCTTGTCAGCATTTGTGTCCCTGGCTCAGGAACTGAAGTAGCTAACTGATCAATTCTAACAAACAAATAGCATGCAAGTAATTATCTGTGCCTATGTTTACATTAATATTTTTAGTAATACTTTTCTCATTATTCTGGATGAAATTCTCATGTTCTTGAAGGGCTCTAGCCTTAAAACCTTTTAAGTCTGTCCATTTAAAGTGTGTCCACTGTAATAATTTAAAGAGAAAAGACTGTCCTTTCTGTTGCTGCACACAGCAGATCAGGCAGAGTGTAGTTGCCCTCTGTTTAACAGTGATGTTCAGCAAAGCTTTTCGTACCTCAGAAATACTTGGCCGGGTTCTGATTCATAGAAGATGGAATTATCAGTCTCACACACACACACACACACAACCTCCAAACGCTGTGTTTGCTCAAAAATCAGGTTTGCAATTTAAAAATAATGTTCGAGTTCTGTTGTGAGTGTGACAATATTTCAGAATTAATGGAAAGCTCTGGTGCCTGTGGAAGCTTTGAAATGGGAAAGGAGATTTTATCTCTTCTCCTATTCTGATGCTCATGTGCTCCTCTGTGTCAGATCTGCAAATGTTTTGGATCCAGTACTGTGTGTTGCTAGGTGGCACAGATGATAAAAGATGAATTTTCCCTGTTCCTCTAAATGATTTTGTTTGTGGTTGATCCATGTGTAGTGATGACTCTTTTTTCTGGGGGTGGTGTGATGGTGGGGAGGAGGAGAGGTGCTAAATTCAGGTTTATAAACTGAATAATAAAAGATGTTCACACCTTCAAAAATGTAATCAAAATGGTAGTTTGGCCAAAAGTGTGGTAGTTTTGCAAGTTTTTCTAACATGTTTATTCAAGAGTAAAGGGAGCTTTTCCCTCTCTGAGTGAAAATTGTCAAAACCAGGACTGCTTTCCTGTATGTGGCAGTACACGATGCTCATAGGACAGGCTGAAAGGACAGGCACAGGATACCAAGGGTTGAAATGGATTTCTGCACTCTTCCAGTCCAACCCTGTGTTCAGCTAGATCAGTTTGCTCAGTGTAGAGTCTAGCCCAGCTTCCAATGGCTCCCAGGATGGAGATTCTACAACCTTTCTGGGCCATCTTCTGGTCCTTAACTGCCCAAATGATGCCTTATATCTCACTGGAATTTCCAGTTGATGGAAATCTAAGATGGCAGGTGCCAGGACGTCGTGTGGACGATAGATAAACATGCACTGGGGTGTTTCTTAGTAGTCCAGTTTATTCTGTGTGGTGTGTGACATTTCTTGCCAGAGCAATGAGGTAAATGCTTTGACATTCTATGTTCTGCATCTGCTCTTTTGGCTCCTTTGTTGCGGAGGGGAAGATTGGTTGGACTCTGTCTAAGCTGACCAGAAACATAATGTCCTGTTTATTCCTGAAGGCATGAGCAGGAATAAACAGGAATCCTGCAGCAGGTCCTTAACACATGCCTGCAAAAATCTGGGTGTTTGAGTGATAGGATCCACTGATCATCAGTCCAAGGGATTTGCTGCCTGCATGGTCTGTGACAGCCATCAATTGTCAGATCAGATTGTGTTCCTGCTGTAGATGCTGCTTCTCGACACTCTCATTTTTTTAATCCCAGACCATCTCTGTGCATGTGTTTATAGCAAGATCTTGGTTTTTGCTAGCAATGTGCACTGTGTGTTTTCATGAAACTGTGTTTCTACAGTTCTCAAATTCCTTGAGCTGTGGAGGAAACCTTTTTTCTTGTGCTCATGCTTTAGGATGAAACATATTAGTAAGGTAAGATCCATCCTACTTCCTCTTTTATGTCTAACCTTTACACACCTAAATGTGAGCTCCACGTCTCCCAGGTTACAATCAATGGAGAGAAATAAATCACAGAAAGAGATTCAGCTTGATTAAATTAGGAATTGAAGATAAGTTAGAGTAATTGCTGTCTTAAGCCGTTTATTCCTTTCCATTGTCTGTAAGAAACTCTGACAGATAAATGGGAGCTGGTTGCGTTAACCCGTGGAAACCTTACCTGAGGTGACTGAAATCCCACCTTCCTGTTATTGTAGCACACTTCATCTGTTCTGCTTGCTTAATTATGGATGCAGCTTTTAGCAGACAGCCCTTCTGTCTGTTTAATGTCACAAATTCAGTGCCCGAGACGCTTTGGAAAGAGATTTTGGGGTGAGCGATGTGCTCCAATTTAAATGTTTGAATATATTTTGATGTGACAGCTATGTTGTCTAACTAGGAATCAGGATTTTATGAGTTCTGAGAAAGATGCAGCATTGCATAAAGGTAGCTGACAGCTTGTGCACGCTGCTCTGGAATTTCCAGACACAAAGAGCATGCAAATGTTGACAAGATATAAAAATTAGTACTTGGGAAGTTTTGTACTTTGTCTGGATAGTACTAAGACTGGTTTTAGCCAAGCTGTTTCCCCTGGTGGCCAGCACTCAAGTGTCTGGGATGACACCAGATGACCTCTGAGGAGAAGACGTGGGGATTTTTGTTTTGCTTGGTGCTTTGTGGGTTTTGCTATTTTTTCTTTTAGGCAGCTAAACCATCTGAACTGGTGGCAGGAGCTGTCAGAAAAATCCATCTTTGAAACATGGAGACTGACTAGTATTTTCAAGTTAGGAGTAAAGTCAGAAATAAAACTTAATGTAGAAGCCTGAATCTAAACAAGTTTGTTGGCATGGGTTTTTTTCATAATACTATCAACTTTGTGGATTGATGGCATGGAAACTGTTTTGTCTAAGAAGTGAAAAAATAGATGACCACTTGTTCCTGAGAGGTAAAAAGAAGATGCACCTGACACTTAAAATTTATGGAATAATTCCCTGCAAATGCTGAACTTGGACTGAATAGTTGTACTTCGAGATTGGGGTAGAGTTGTGGCAACACTCAATTGTTCAGGAGGATAGAGCCTCTCACTTGTGGTTGGGATTTGATGTTTATTTTAGAGCTCTTCAAGAACATGATAGTATTTGGAAGATACTTTAACAGCAAGTGAGGCTGTCACATATACATGATAAAATGCATTTTATTATGTGCTTTTGCAATTCACCAAATGGATAACCCTGTGCTAAGTGCAGAATTTATAGGTAGAACAGCATTGGAAGAATATAGCTCAATATTCAGGAATATGCTGTCTATAAGAGGCAATGAAAACACGTCTTAGCACTCGGAATGGCATCCATTCATTCTTCATCACCAGCTATTGTGAAAAGAACTTCCAGTAAAACACTCCAGCATTTGATTTTTTTTTTTTTTTGATATTAGACTGTAAGGCCCCTGAAAGTTTTTTGTATTTTTTTTTCTTTTTTTGAGTTTTCCATTCTGTCTCCAACAACTGACAAGTTTTTTCTTTCTTTCCCTCGTGCATGTTTTCTTTCACCAAGATGGAAGTGCTGTGCTCTCAAAATGTTAACCTTTCCACCATCCCTGGGAGATATTCAGGCGTGAACACTGTCTCAGTCTTCAGGGATGTTATTCCCCTGGAGCTACAGGAGGATATTGTAGGAACTTGGAGTTAAAGCTCTGGAGTCCCTTGCTGTAGAGCTCGTGCTCAGGGAGGTGGATGATGCTGTTCTAGGCAGTGACAGGATTTTTGGGGTGAGTCAGGAAGTGCTGGTCGCATGAGAAATGTTTTGACTAGAAACAACTCCAATCAAACAGATCTCTAGGGATATGACTGTCATGTTTCTGAACAAAGAGTGATCAAACAAAAGCTTACAGTGAGGTCTTAATTCAGTCCATGACAATGCATCCTCTGACTTCACTGAGGTCAGATTACATTTTGAGTATTGAAAACCTCTCCAAAAATTCCTACCTTTTATACATTTTCAAAAGCAAATTGTAATAATAAATATATTTCTATCAGCATATCAATATAAATTAGAGATGTAAAAGATTAATAACATTTCCATTGTACTTTAATATTTAACTGACTCCAGGGATTTTTGTCTATGTAATAAATGAGAAGTATTGTCTGAAAGATTCAGCTGAGAATCTTCATAGTTACCAACTGTAAATTTTCTATACTATACTTAATACTGAAAGAAGAGTTCTAAAGTAATTTTAAGTAACATCAGAATTTTGCAATGTCCTTTAAACATCTTCAATGGTATGAGTGACTTTTCGCTGTTTACAAGAAAAAAAAAAAAACAAAAAACCAAAAAAAACCAAACCAACAAACCGAGAGAGAGAAAAAGAAATACCTTCTGCAAGAGAGCAAATGCCATGTACTGTGTTTAGATGTAAGTGTTAAAAAGTCACCCAGGTAGAAGAGGCTTCTTTCTCCTCTTGATCTGCAAAAATAAATGTAAACATTCCAACTGCAGGCTCTCTGAGTTAGGGTAGCAACTGGTTAGGCCTTCTCAAATAAAGAGATGCTGAAGCATACTGTCTTAAAATTATTCTATTCTGACTTTGGGTGATTCAAAGAAATACTTTTATTAAAAATTCAAGTATCAGTTTTGTTGTGTAACTTCTTTATTGGAACTTTTAAACTTAAGGCTTATAGCAGTGCCTTCGAGATGCTTTTAGATTTATGTGTTAGTAAAATCTGAATCCCATTCTGACTACATGTTTTCCAGATTAGTCTTAAGTTTATTGGGTTGATTTATTTTAGTGTAAAGAAGTATGTAGTCCTTTCAAACAAAAGAAATATCAGAGATGATTTTTTTATTTGCTAGCTGAGCAGAAAAAGAAAGCATAAGCGCATTAGTATATTTACTCAGTTTTATGAGCAGTTCTGGCTGGTGGAGGCTGTGGTAGAAGGTTGGTCCACTGTTCTTGGGGGGAAATGTTGAACTTTGGGATCACCTAAGTTACCTTTCCTGCCCCATGCAGTCATTAACGTTGTATGGGTGTTTTTTCATGCAATCATGGAATGGTTTGGGTTGGAAGGGACCTTTAAAGATCATCCAGTTCTAACCTTCTGCCATGGGCAGGGACACCTTTCACTAGACCAGGCTGCTCAGAGCCCCATCCAACCTGGCCCTGAACATTTCTAGGGATGTGGTATCTCTAAGTTCTCTGGGCCACCTGTTCCAGGACCTCAGCACTGTCACAGGTAATTCCTTCTTAATAGCCGGTCTGACCCTGCCTTCTGTCACTTTGAAGCCATTTCCCCTTGTGCTATCACTCCATGCCCTGGCAAGAGTCCCTCTCCAGGTCTGTTGTATCCTCCTTTGGGAATATTTGCCTCTTTTCTGGGGTTCTTGGTTGTTTGTTTTAATTGTAACCAATGGACGCTTTCTCCTTCTTCTGCTGCTAAGAGAAAATGTTTACTTTTTACAGTGTTCCCATTTATCTCTTCAGCTCTTGCCTGGGGGGGTGTGTATGTGTATATTCTTTTGCTGATATGAATTATATTTTCTGTCTGGAGATCATAGGTTTTTTTGAAAGTGAAACAAAATGATTAAACTGAAGTCAACTATATTATTTGAAGCTGCTGTATGTGTTTATCCTCGTAGTGCTTAATCCTTGACTTTGCCTCAGGCTACTAACCCTGGCTGGTTATTAATTCCCTGAAAATGCCCTGAGCCAACATTGCTGCTGTTATAACTTGTTTGGGGCTGAAATGAAGTTGATGTTTTTCTTAGCTACAGCATCTTCTCGCTGTAATGTCACCGGATCAATTGGTTTCAGCAGTGCTGCTATTTCACCATGTGCCTCGAAAAATGTATTTCTTGTACAGCATCTGTTTAGACTTCTCAAGTTAACGTTTAGTCTGCCAGGGATGTAGCCTGTTTTAATGAAGGGATGTCAGATCTTTTGGAAATACTGTCACTATGCAGATCCTGAGTGGCCTATTATGAAGAAATCTGTGGTTTTATTTTATGAAACAAAACAAAACCCTTCGGCAGGATTGGAAACTTGGGCCATTACGGTGTGGGAAGAGGACAACTGTGAAATTGGGGTGAAATACAGTAGGGTTTGAAATGATGTAAACTTCCCTTTGTATACATTTTAGGGATTATTTCATAAACTACTTAAGAAATGTTGGCCAGACATGCATGTGTCTGAGATATTCCTCTTCTGAACCTGCAGCTCAACTTCTTCCGGTCTGGATCTTAGATTTTTCTGTTTTAATAGAAGCCTTCCTATAAAAATCAAAATGCTGTAAAATTACAGATTGGCTTGAGGAGCAGCAAAACACCTTGGCAAATTATCTCCTGGTGCTCAGGGCAATCCTTCCCTCATCAGCTGGCATGAGCTGAGTCAAAGCCCGTGTAGCACAGACAGTCTGTGCTGCCGGACGCCCAGCTGGGCTCTGGCTGGCTCAGCAGCGATGGGGACACGTCTGGGAGGAAGGATGAGTCTGAAGGATGTGGTGGTGGAGTGTGGAGCTTCTGCTCTTCTGCACCTGAAATGCAGTTGAGATGTCCTGGTGGATTCTACAGGCGAGTGGCTGTGCGCAAGCCCTGCCTGTGGAGGAGAAGGAGCAGCGTGCATCTGCCAAAACCTCACCTCACTGTGCCTTTGAACGTCTGCACTTGATTTTTCATGTTAAACATCTCTGTTTCTAAGGGTTCTCTGAGACACACTCTTGGTTTTTTGAATGAGGTGAAACATCCTTTAAAATAGTAGTGGAAAATGAAAAAATCTCCATCCTGCTCCTTATTTCCCCCACTCTGAATTTTTCATCATGGAGGAAGTTTTGTCTCCAAGTTTCTATTTCAGAAATGAGTGACTTCAAAGACCACTGGAGAAATCACATCCCAAACCACTTCTGCTGCCTTCCAGGAAACCTTCCCAGAGGATATCTTGGAAGAAAAAAATCATTTGATTGAAAAAGGGCAACAGAAGGAGGCCATCCATTACCAAGAGTAATATTTAGCAATCTGCTCCTCCCTGCTGAGGACAGAAGTCCAAAATATAGAATACTTTTAAGGTTCCTGGTGTGTCCAGCCTCCAGAGCATCTTCCAGCTCTTGTTATAGACCAGGCAGATAGGGCTGTTTCTAATCCTTGTATGGGGGACAACACAGAATGTTATTTCAGTCCATCTTTGTATCAATCTGTAAAGAAGACTTCGATATTTGAATAGTAAAATGACAACTTTTTAGTCCAAAAAGTTACAATTATTATGTTTCATTGACCTATTTGCATCACATCGGTGTAGCGCTTCCTCCCTTCTCATGGTGCCAGAAATGATTCAGTTTACATTTAAATGGTAGAGTTAATCATTACAGATAATTAGCAAGGCCTGTGTGAAGAATGCTGAAATTCTGTGAATATTAAGGCGTGAAATTATTTTATGCAAGATTTCTGTCATGAATATAATATGAAATAATTTCATCCATGCTAAACAACTTCATTTACTATAAATTTGGTGAGGTTTCAAGTATCTCACCATTTTCCCTGGGATGACACTTGTGGGAGACAGAGTTAACAGGATGATGAGCAGGGGCAAGTGGTGGCCCCATGGCCTGGGGGGTTCCAAGGTTTTGAGGCACTGGTTATAAATTATACTTCTATGTTTGTTTTCAATGTAATATTTATAATGTTTTTCCGTGATGATATAATAATTTACTGAAGTCAAAATGTGAGATGCATAACACTCGTGGTATGCGAAGCTCTTCAGAAATTAAAGGGAGACTTCCAGCTGCCTTTTCTCCCGGGAAGGAAGTGTGTCTCCTTTGGGAGCAGCATGAATTTTCCTTAGACCTGAGGAGTTACTGTGTTACATGGGAGGGGAAGAGAAGAGTCAGGGCTGGATCTGTAAACTCCCTTTTGGAGCTGGTTCTGCCACTGCTGTTCTGCAGCAGACTTTCTCCTTGGATGATGGTGATCCCAGAGCAAACGGCACTGGGAAAGCCTGGATCGATGTTGTACAGTCTATAAAAGCAGTGGAGAAGCTGATTTAGAGAAGCGCTGGTTCTCATGCATCAAAAGCCAGGAATTAAACGCTGGGAATGAAAGATGTTAAAGTTGGACAGATTTAGTTTCTGTGTTGAGCTTGGTTCTTCTGTCTGCACAGAGAAATCTGTGAAGGTTTTGAACATTGAGCAGAACTGGGCTCGGCATCAAGCCAGTCTGGAGGTTGAATCGAGTGAGGCTGATCTGGTTTCAGCAGAGTTCTGAGGTTCATCTCCCTGAAATGTGCAGCACAGGCTGGGAATTAGCAAAGGGTTAAGAAGCACGAGTGCTTGATGAGAACAGCTATAATTTTCGGAGCGCTTCTTGTGTTTTCAGAGCCACATTTTCAGCGCCGAGGAGAAGGAAGGCAGGGAGCTCCTGGCAAGCTCATCCCGGCTTTCACAACGTGACCAAATTCCGCCGGCGGCTGGGGCGGGGGCATGCGGTGCATTAAAGATCTGCTAGTCGGGAGAAAAAAAAAAAAAAAAGGAAAAAAATAGAAAAAAAAAAAAAGCGAGTCACTTCAGTCCCATCCCCCGTGATCCTGCACAGCCCCTCTCCGTGCCCTTGCTTCGCTCACAGCCCTGTAGGCACAATCTGGTTGTTTCAAGAAGAGTTCTGATCTGGAAAACAGCCCCTTTCTTACTCGGCGGAGCTGCCAAAGATTATTGAAAGCCGGTATCTGCTGACTCCAGTGACAATTTCTAATAAGTTTTCCATCACCAATTTCTATGGTGATGCATGAACAAAAAAGAACACAGCTTGACTTTCAGCTCCGGAGCTATTTTTACAAGGCTGGCTCTTAAAGACAAAAGAAAACATTTTCTTTATAAACTGAGCATATTTGACACTGAAGGTCAGTCAGAGATAATACGACCAGAACTCTGGTGTTTATGCACTCATTTGCTTATAGAGCAAATTAAACGATGTAATGACCTGATGACTTCCTCTTCTATCATCCCTAAATGAAATATAACCCTCTTCACCCCTTCGTGTGCCTCTCAGCCCATTTAAAGATCTTTTAAGGGGTTTTTTTTGTCCATGAAATCGGCACCTTCCATTACCCTTACCAGGTGCAGCAACTGGAATTCCTGAAATGAGATTCAGGGGCGTTGTGTGACTGCTCCTGCCATTATGCAGACGGTAATTTCTTCCCATGCTAATTATTATCAAACAGCTAAGAGAAAGATTAAAAAGCACTGTGTTCCTCAACCTTTTTTTTTTTTTTTTTTTTTTTTTTTTTCCCCCCCCATTATATTTTCTGAAAGAAAGGAAGAAAATAATCCTGGAAACCAGTTAGTCAGGGAAATGCAGAGAATGAGTATCTGCTCAGAGCCTCACGTGAACCTGGCCCTCCTCTGAGGACAGGGAGAGAGGGAGGGAATGAGGGGGAGAGAGAGGTGTGGATGTTTTTATCAGAAGGTGCTTTTCTCACGGTGTCCAAGATAAAGGGACTGACATTCTTGCAGTGCTCTAATGGGGGTGGAAGAGTAACTGGATCCTGAATTAGGTGGTTCACTAATGTGCCTATTTTTTCCAGTCCACGTAGTTCTGCCTAGCGCCTCAGGCTTCTGCAATGGTGTTTTTATGCCACTTAAGGTCTTAGATTTGTACTTTTCAAATCACAGAAGATGCAAGGCTTGTAATTCCTTCATCCTCACCTTTTTTTTCTTTTTTTTTTTTTTTAAATACTATGTTCAGTCCAACTGATGGTTTTGATTTTTGGGATTTTTTTTGTTTGGTTGTTGTTTGGTTCTTTTTTTTCCCCTATTCTTTTTTCTTCTTTGAATCGGCCTAATTGTGGCATTCTGTGATTAATTTTACTTGGATGGAGATGTAGCACATAGTGTATTGAGATCCTGATTTTTTTTTTTGAATTTTTTTTTTTTGTCGAGTTTACAGTCTTTTTTCCAATGTGGGCTGTGGTTTCATTACAGTAAGTTCCTGCTTTGGATGCAGAGACTTACGTCAGATTCACCAGCTGCTGCTCTCTCAAAATAGGCAGAGTGCCAGTACCAAGGATTAGCTGGGTTACTGTTTGTCCCACCAGTTGTTTTTAAAATCTTTGACTGTGCAGAAACATCCCTGTATGCCATCCATGCAACTCAGTGCCTGATGCCTCCTGTTCCCACCCTCCTTTTAAATTTTCTTCCCCGGGTGATCTCTTTTGCTTGCATTTTTGCTATTCATTAACTTGATTTGGAAAACACTTCTGTCTGTATATTTGTGTTTTCTTGTAAGCTAGCAAGCTTCCATATAAATACCTTTCTTGTCTTAGGTGAAGGCGTTTTGGGAATGGGTTTCCTCTGTGTATCACAGTGGCTGCAGTGTTAGGGTACTGTCATTGAAATGCTTATCACAGGGGTGAATGACTCGCTTCCTGATAACCCTGGGGGGGAGCACATCAGCAGTAAGCAATGCTCACCTAAACCACAGTTTACTCCACTTGTGGAACAGTTTTGTCAATAAAATTACCTCCATGCTACAAGAGCCATGGCTCAGAGACCACGGCTTTGTGCGAGTTCTTCTCAGTCCATCAACTTCACTAATAAAGCTGAACTGAAATCCTAAACTGGTTCCTAAATTAAGCTCAGAGTTGAGCAGCAGGGCTGTATTCCATTTGAGGCAGGGGGGGTTTGCCTTGCAGGTCTTGCCTGCAGTACCAAGTGTGTGTCTTTCCCTGGAGGAGCTGAGGATGCGAGTGCAGGAACCCAGGGCTGAGCATCCGTGTGCCGGCGCTGGGGGCAGAGCTTACACCCCTGTTACTGCTGGTGCACTATCTCTGTGCTCCCATGAGGGCCTCTTGGGACTTAGCATGGGTTTCTTTCTCCTAAGATGCTTCTGTAGCCTTCAACTCTCCCCCTTGTCCAAGTTAACCGTGACAGTTTTGGAGCAGGCATGTCCTTTAGGGCAAATAGCAGGAAAGTTAAACGGAAGACCATGAGCACTTTGATGTATTTGCTGCTGTGCTCCCTGAAAAGATGACAGGTTTTAGCCCTAGTTTAAAATAGAAATCTGAATTGTAGCTGCAGCCCAAGCCGGAGCAGCTAGTCTGGTGATACAGGGGTCTTTGTACGTGTACCAGAGGTGATGGTATCAGGCCAAAACAAACGTAGGAGCTTTGGGAAACCAGGAGTTAAATGAAGAGAGAACGCAGGGCTGTTCCTCTGCTCCAGGGCAGCTGCTTCCTTCCAGGCTGTGGGATTTAACTTCATTAACCACACTAGGTCTATCAGAGTGTGTTTTGAGACCTACGGAAGTTTTATTCTCAAAAGGAGGAGGAGGATTTGGAGGCCTGTAAGATATGTGCTGTGAGCACAGAGAAGAGCTGTGTGGCAGAAGCAAGAGAGTACCTTGTGTGGGGAAGAAGAGATGGCAGATTTAAGAGGATGTTTTCCCTCTTTGCCTCTAAAACCTTTCAGACAGAAGATGGGGCTTCACTCTCAAACCCTGTTGTTGTCCCCCTGCACTGGCTTTTGCCAGGTGGGTAACTTGTGATGAGAAGTGTGTGGAGTGTGGCATTACATCCCCTTCAGTGCCCATCTTTGTCAGGAGCCATCCGTCGAAGTGGGAAGCAGGAATATTTAGGCTGTTAGTGTGTGTCCTGAGTGAACGAGTATTGAAAAGCTTATGTTCACAACTCCCCTGGGTGCTGCAGCTTTCTTCAGCTTTTCAAAGTGTCTGATGAGAGTGACCCAGCTGCTGCTGCACTGCTGCTCTGCCCAAGCCATGTTGTTTCTCTTTGAAGAGCTTGTCTTTTGCCTTGCCTCGCCACACTTGTCCCCAGCAAAGAGCTCAGAAACATCACCAGGTGATATTTTCGGGGAGGACATGTTATTGGCATTCATCCATCAGTTGTCTAATGGGTGTGTCCTATCCAAAGGACTGCATCAGGCCCACTCAAAAACACTTCTGCTGGATTTAGGATCACCTGAGGAAGCCAAAGTGAAAGTAATGGGAGAGGGAAAAAAATGCGCCCTGATTCTAGTTTTATTAAATTTTGTGCAGTTTTAAAAATGTATATGAGAATTATAGCCTTTCATTAATATACACACACAGTTTCTTTGAAACTGCAGCTCCCAGGCCTGGGAGCACCACTGTGGTCCTTGGGTGCAGCCTGGCTCAGGCTTCCCTGCCCAGGATTAAGTGCTGTCCCATCAGGGAAAACATCAGATGCTGTCAGTGGCTGCCTGGGTGGCTGAAAGGCTTCAGCATCTTGTTACTGCTTCCATGATTAGTTTTAAATCTCTGCCTCTCTTAAATCTCTCTCTGTTTAAAGGTATCACCAGCATGTGCTGAGTGTAGGACTTCAAAATACTCCCTTCTTTTTCCCCTGCCTTTCTGTCCCATCATTTCTGTCTTTGTTTTCCCTCTCCAGGACTACAGTGTGAACTGAAAAACATGCTCTTAAAAATTTTATGAAATCTTCCCCATCCCTGGAAATGTTCAAGGTCAGGCTGGATGGGGCCCTGAGTAACCCGGCCAGGTGGAAGGTGTCCTTCCCCATGCCAGGAGGGTCAGAACAAGATGTCCTTTAGGGTACCTTCCAGCCCAAAACGTTCCATGATCCCATGAAAAGTGGTAGTTGCCAAGGTATTGAAGATTAATTAATTGGGGAATTCAGTGGAAAGATCTTGTAGGTATTTTCCAGCTTAAGTCTATAATTGTGTATGTCTGATTTGAATTTTTAAAAATGTCTTCTTACTATTACTTTCACAAGTAAAGAAGTTAACCTTGGCATGCCTCCACCAAACTCTCTTTGGTGGACTCTCTTGTAGTGCAAAAGCCAAGAGGTTCCAGTGCTGCTTGTTTTTGGTTCTTTTTTTTAAACTTCAGCAGTATCTCTGTTCTCATGGTAATGTGCCTGGGTTGCCAGCAGTCTGAGTGACAGGAGGAAAAGGTGATGTCTTTGATGCTTTGACAGCTTGGACCTACTTAGCAAGCATCCTACCTAGAAGATATTCATCCTTTATCAAGTGCCATGTTTCATTTTGTAAATGACACATAACTGTGTTGGCCCATGTCTCTGTGGCTTTGCCTGGAGACAGAAAATACAAAATGGTTCAATTTTCTGGAAGCATTTCATTGTCCCATGCACTGATACTAAAGACTGTATAAATCAGGCCTTTTTAATTGTTGGCAAAGTGACATTGCCATGCCACTAAAGGATGTTCTTTGTTGAGGGGAGAAAAATATGCTTTCTGACTTTAATGGATTGCCTTAAAAATCCACTTAACTCAAGGAAGTTAAAAAGAAGGCAGTCAAAAACGCTTTGCAGTTCAAGGAGCAAAATTTAATGGTAGCCTGAACTGTGGTAGCTTGATTGTGTTAGTTTTATGTTCAAGTGCCAGTTAACAGCATGACTCCAGCAATATGGTTTCATTGATCCCCAAGCCCTGTTTTGATTTGATTTAACTGTTGTCTGTGGTTGATAAGCCACGCTCTCGATGATTCAGTGAACTGTCATAATGGCCCATCTTGTCTCTGTATCTTCTCATTCCTGTTTTCCCATGCCATCTTCTAAGACCCTGTGAGCACACAGAGGATCAGCAGCAGATTAAGTGGGTAACCAACTGTGGACTAGGAGCTGATCCAGCCAACCATTAACATGGGCCTTTTTCATTTACGTCACTTGTGTGCTCCGAAAGGTGAACATATGCTGTGGGGCTGGAGTGAATCAGCCTGCAAGAACATTCCTAAGTTAACATCAGGGCTGTCTCAAAGAGGGAAAAGGTGTTTTTTTTTCCTTAGCAGTGCTGATTCAGTAGTGTCCAGCAGAGCTTTTTGGAGACGCTACCTGAAAATTATTTTAGGTTTTGTTGTGGGAGGAAAAAAAAAAATCTGGCCTATTTCATCGTAGATAAGAAAATCAGACTTAACATGGAATTTAGGAAGAGGTGCTTGTATCTGGCATGGACAAATGCTGCTTTCTGCTTGGTTGAGATTTGCCAAATTACTACATCCAAACCTTAGAGGCTAATTAGAGAGTTCCCTGCTGTTTGTGGTTGGAGCCATGCTTCTTCTGCAAAGAGAAGACAGACTGTCCAAAATGCTTACCTAGTCCTCATCTGAATTAAATACTTTGTTTTATACTAGCAATAAAGTTGTGTGACTTGGTTTAGAAAGGATTATTCAAAGCATAAAGATGAAAAATAAATTCCTTCTCAAACGTTTGGGAGCACCACACATGTCAAGGTGCCTGTAAGGTTTCCACATTGTTACAGGTGGTAGTTTGCAAATATACCAAAACAAGAGAAATACATGTTTAAAGTGAAATGTATTGGTTTGACCATTATTTGAGGGTAGTCTAGAAATAGAATAGAGGATGATCCATCACAAACTTGGCTGTAATGACTGCAGTCTTTGTGATTACCCGTTCAATGCTGGGAAGCTCTACAACCCTAGAAAGTTTAGGAAAACCTTATTTTTATCCTGTATGTGAAATATTTATGCTGGTGACTTCACTGCTTGAAAATAGTCCCGTTCTTTTTTCAAAACTGAGACTGATTTCAAAACAGAAATACCACCTTACACAGGGCTCCTTTGCAACTTGCAAGAGAGAGAAGCATCAAATGGTACGAAGATACTACTCTGCATATAAAAACAACCTTAATATCAAGCTTGTATAGTTTATATAAAAAGATGACTTCCTAGAATGGTGGTGCCTTTGTATTTTGATAAAAATAGCATTACTATAGTGAGTCAATCTTAAAAAGGGGATTTTTTTTGAAACAGCACTTGACAAAACCGTGGAAAAAGAACCCAGGTGGAGAGGTGGCGTTAGATTTTGGATTTCTTTTTGCCATTCAAGCTGAAGATGGCAATTAATGCAGTCATCTTGATTTTTTTTTTTTTTGGCATTTAGTCACTCAGCATAAAGCATGAAGCTCCCAATTGAAGCCTGCGTACAGCGGGTGATTGCTTGGTACTCTGCTGAATAAGGCTGTTCCTGAGCTGCGACTGCATCTCATCAGCACAGAGTGGGCTGACTTCACACGCACAGTTATTGAAAGCACATTTTCATAAGTCTTCTTTCCTGATAAATATCCAGCCAGAATTCTCTTATATGTTGTAGTGTGCCTAGCTATTGAGAAATGTTTAGCGATGCATGTATTATGCCAACCGTACAAATACGGGTTTGTAATATTTCTTAGCATATGTGTTATGAATTCTTGCAGTTATCTCAGTCCTACAGTATATCTCTGCTGAGCAAACCGTGGCTGGGGGCCAAATCCATTTTACAGCTGTCCAAAACAGTCTTGTGACCAATCAATCAAGTTTACACTTATAAAATGCCCATAGTATAAGCACCTAAGGCACTGTGCATAATCCATATGAAAATAAATACGATATACTGTCTCTGAATAGTGAAGTCAGGTGGAATTAGACATGTTCCTCTGAGGTTGTACTAGATAAAGGAAGCTGGTTCTGTGGGAGGAGATGATTAACACGTGGTACAAGTGCACACAACTTGTAAGGCCAGGCGCACTTTTGAGATGTGGATGGAAAATTGATTGAATGTCTGAAGGGAATGAAAGGGTACTGAATAAGAAGATTTTATAAATGGGACACAGTCAGGCTACTGAGACTTCTGCAAATTGCTGTTTTAGCCTTGCGGAGAAGGCTCCTCCCTTACAAACACAACTCCACGAGCTTCAGTTATTTCCAAAATTTACCTGCTGTTTGTAAAAGTGGGCAGCCCCGAGGCTTACTGGATTTTGCAATAAGAGCATTGCAGATTGGTCAAGTGTGCACTTGGCAATATTTTTTTTTTTTTTAGAGAAAAAGAGATGGTCTCCATGTCATGAGTGAGAAACATATTTAGAAAAAAATGGGGGCAAAACCCTTACAGTACATAGTATCTCTGAATACTACAGTTTGTTTAAGAACCAACAAGATGAGAGGCTTTACTCTGTTTGATGATCTGTGCCCTTTCCCACAAGGATGATCTTGGCCATAGGAGGTGGGACTGAAAGTCAGGTGCATAGGCAGCTGCTGATATCTGCCCCAATGCATGAGCCTGAGCTCCAGGATCCTTCTTCCCACTTCCCAGGCCTCCCATTTTCCCAGCCTAACAGTCCCATGTGCAGAAGCATGTGTGATCCACTTCCTAGTTTTGGGCTCTGTGTCGTGTCCATACCAGCTGCAGCCAGCAAGGTTTGCGTTCGAGCATTCACAAGTTCAGTTTCACTGCCCCCAGTTATCTGCCACCCATTAGCTGTTACAACTTAAGTGACTTTATTTGCTTTTTTAAATTTTTTTTGCCAACAACAGCCCAGCACTCAGCTATTAGTAGGCTGCTGGTGCAGCTCGCAGCATCCCGTCCCTCTGTGTGTGTCACAGCAGGAGCAATCCAAAGAAAGCGGCGTTTTTTGAGAAGGGGTGAAATGGTTTTAGACAGGGTAGAATTTATTCTAATACATGAATCCACTGTTTAAACGTGCAGCAGGTAGACAAAATTGCTTCCTGTTCTGCTAATCCTTTGCTGGGATAATTTACAGCCTTCTGGAACTTCATTTCATAGTCTTTTCAGCTTTTGTTGATAAAGATGCAAAAAAGACAGACACGTACAAAAGGACTGTATATAGCGTATAATTCATTTCGTGGAGCTGGGACATCTAGCTGAATGTGCCATTGATTTACCCTGGCACTAATTCCTAGTGAGTAGCTCATTTTGAAAGTAGCTACAAGTTGGCATATTTGCAGGAGCATTGAATTCTGGCATGCAGTCACTGTTGTATTAAAAACATGATGTGCAGTGAGTCTGGAGAGCCTTTGAAAGTGAGATCTCAATAGGAGCTATGAGTTGTATTGTTGCTCTCAGTGCATACAGCATAAAAACACCCCAAAAAGAGTAAGCTGTGTGTGTTACCAACAGTGTGCAGTTTAGGAAATGGATTTTTTTTCCAAAATGTGTCAGTGATGGTGCGTTTATTAAAAAATGGTTCTCAAAGCCACTTTAAAGTCCATATGGTATCTGTTATGATTGGCTTAATAACAATAGCATAATTATGTGTATTATATCCTTATAGGATTGAATGTTCAACAAACATTGCTTGTGAGCAGCAAGTTTTTATGAGATGACAGCTGTTTTAGAACCAAAATTATAGCTTATTTATTGTGTGTATGCATTCGAGCTGGGCGAAAAATAGCGAAAGAATGAAATCTGCTAAAGGACTATTTCTCACTAAGTGTTATTTTGCAATAAAAAAGCTGGTTGTGTTCTAAATGAACAATAAGAATGGGTTGGTTGGAAATAACATATTTCTGTAAAATGAGATGTTTCAAAAGGATGCAGAATGTACCAACTATCAAGGGTTTTTTCCCTTTTCTTGGATGTGAAATGGGACCTCCTTCAGAATTGGATAACTTTGCTCGGTAGTGGAAAGTTGTAGTGAAAAAGATGAGGGCTGAGCAATCGCCCCCTTTGTAAAGCAAGGATGGGCATGGCCTGGGTGGGAACAGAGGGGAGAAAAGGGAGGAGCTGTTGAAGGCTCATATTTTTGATGGATCTTGCAATGGAAAATCTGTGTGCTCAGGTTTGGCAGGGCCAGTGCTGGCCTGCACACTTGTACTGTTAGCCCAAGCATTACGTACCAAAGCGAGTTGAGTTGAAAAGGTTGGTTGCAAGAAGGTTAACTCTAGACTAGGGCTTTCTTTTCCCCATTTTCCTTGCTTTTTCCAAGGGTCTGCCTGTCTGAAGGAGTGGCAAGTACAGTACCACTGAAAAATGTGAGGTACCTCCAGCCTTTCACACTCTGCAATCACTATATCTGAAATAATGGTCAGGGCTTTAGGATAAGTTGCCAAAAAAAAAAAAAAAATCCCTCGTGGAAATGAGTGTTTTAATTGAAAGTTAGTTTTCTACTGCTATTTACTTGTCATAGAAATGCGTGTCAGTTACAGATTTTAGGAACTTGTTGAAGGTTACACAAAATCCAGAGTTTTATCTTGCACATTGTTATTTGCAGAGTTTGTCACCTTCTCGGGGAATTTAGGGAAATGCAAGGTGGGAACTCGTAAAGCTGTACTGAGGAGGCTGTGGGGGAGGAGTTCAGGTGGGTGTCTTCATTCCTGCAGATGAGCTGGAGTGTGGTTTCCAAGAAGGGGAAGAAAAGGTACGTGCAGTACAAATGAACAGACATTTCATAACGAGACTTATAAAGCATTAAAATTCAGGCACAGCTTCTGTAGGAACACAAAGCAAGGCTCTTGCATATACAGAAAGAAGCTCTCGTTCTGTGTGAACAGTCTTGGCACAAAGGGAGTTTTCAAAATATTATAAGGTTGTTAAAAAAGTGGTTCCCCGGCATAAATGAATGTAAAATTTCTGGTGTGTGCTGTGAGTGAGTGTCCCACTGGTTGAGTCTCACTGAGATTTAAAGCTATAGGAGTAAGAGTGACAGCTCGGCTTTACCCTGCGGTGATCCTGTGACAACGCCATTGGATAAATTCCCTGTAACAACACAGGAGAAATAAACTAGGCTACAAAGAGCAACTTCAGCGATTCCAAAAAATTCTGAGTGCCCTGAGACAAAAATAACAGTGGACAGAAATTGTATGTAATCCCTGCTTAGGTCGTGGATCTCATTGCTGCAGGTAACGTGTCTGTGCCTGAAGGGCTGTTGCCCAGAAGGTTGCTGGGTTGTGTGTTATAAAGAAAACCAAGGTGGGGGTGATGGAGAAAAGGAGAATTCAGGAAACAACAAGGCGTTGAGTTGCTTGGAGGTCTCACTGCTGAGGATCAGAGCCCAGGGGCTGCGTCTACCTGTAGGATTTTCCAAATTCCAGCTCTGAAATGCCAAACCAGCATTTGCTTTGCTTGCATGCAAGGCGGGGGGCTTGGTTTCAAGGAGTTTTTCTGGGAGCTGCAGCCATGGCAAGCGAAGGGCTGTAGAAGATGGGGTGTGTGGCCCTTCCACCAGCAGAGGTGGAAGCCTTCCTTGAGCTGCTGCTGCTGCTGCTGCTGCTGCTGCTGCTGCTGCTGCTGCTGCTGCTTGGCACCCGGGGTCCCCAGGGGCTGCACAGGAGCCAGCAAATCCTCAGGAGTCTCCAGCTGTGCACTGCTGGTGCCTTCCCGGCATCAAAACAAGTCTGCTTGGAAAGCCAGTGGCAGGGAGTTCATGTGCTCTGACAATTGATGTGGGCAGGAGAGAGACCTCCCTTCTGCAGGGCAGGGATTTTCCAGATGGCCTTGTGGAAAGAAGTCCTGTGTGGTGGCTTCCTTTGAAAACGCTTTGTAAACTCAGAAATCTTCCCTCTCTGTAACAAAATAGGCTTAGGTTTGGATTTTTCTGTTGGTTTTTTTTTTTTTTTTTCCATTTTCAGGTTCATTTTAGACAAAGAGGTATGCCAGATCCTTTGAGTGGCAAATACTGGCAGATTGGATCATATCTCTTTTGTGATAGAAATTACTGTCAGCGGTGTGAAACAGTGATGTTGGCTATTTATGCGGCGGTAGTTGTGTTTAAGTAGCTGTAAATTGTGTAGCTCTTGTTAATCTCTCTGAAAAAAAAGCCAAATAAAATGCAGAAGAGTTTTATGGTCTTGGGTTTTATTCTGTGGCCGCATCATTTTTCACCAAAGCTATTAAATGGTTGTTGGGCTTATAATTTGATGGAAATACTTTGTAAAATAGTAAGCAGGTTATTCAGTTTTGTCGGTTGTCTCTGATGTGATTTAAACCAGTTTAAAAAAAAATTACAAATTTTCAGAGTTTATTACCTAATTCAGTGAAAAACGGATGGAAAGAAATTATACATTTATAATGGCTGATACTATTGGGACCAGGCTGCAGGATCTTTCAAATGTGTGTATCCTAAGTATAATAGAATAGAAGGTGTAATTTCGAGGCACAAATACTCATTCCAATGCTGGCTTTTGATTGGAAACTATTTTCCTGAACTCCACAATGCCTTGCACAGAAATTCAGCAGATTAGGTTATGTTAGACAGGAAAGGTGTTTATTTCTTTTCTTAACAGTCATGTCAACAGGTTTTCCAGTGGCCTGGAAGCTTGTTTGCAATTTAAAGGACTGCTGGGCTGCGTTTCCTTTAGGAGAAAGTTGTTTGATCAAATGCTAAATTCCGATTGAAAAAGAGTTGTAGCTGATGGGAAATTTTTTGCTTCTAGGGGAAAAACCCCAAAACTCTCTTAGCATGACATGTTTGGATCTAAAACAGCTTCCTAGTTCTGATTTTTGCTAGCATAAGATTGTATTAAAATATATATATATCTATGTATATCTAGAACAAAATGTTACACTGAAACTAAAAAGCAAGACTTTTTTCTTTTTCCAGAAATGATTTGCAGAAACTTGTGACTGTCTTTTGGTTTTTTTCCAGTTCAGAATATGAAGGGATTTAGATGTGGGGTATTTGGCATAACAGAAAATATAATTCCAGCTGAATTCTAGTCTCTGCAAAGCAGTCAGATAAAAGTCAGATAATTTTGATTCTAAGTTTTTTAAAGTTCAGACCTTGTAAGGGTGCATGTTACAAGGCATCATAGAAGCATTTGCTGGTTGGGTGTTATAATAAGATTTGAAGCAATAAATTGTGTTACTTAGAGAAGTTTTGGATTCTAAGCAAAATAATATATTTCCAAGGTGATGTGATAGCTTTGCTGGATTCTACCAACTCTAGTTTGGCACTGTTAATATTTGTGGTAATTTTTTCTGTCCTGAGTTTTTAATTTAGGAGGATCTCCAAGACATTATGTCTGTGGTTACTGCACTTGTTGCTGTTTGTCTTTCCCTTGCTTGAAGCGGGTATTTGGGAGTGAACAAGCCATCTGTTGTGATGAGTCTATTGAAGAATTAATTTAGGAAACAGTCAGTCTTTCAGAGTTATTTTTAATGATGGAAATGATTCAAGAAGGAAGAAAAATATTGCTGATTGCATCTGTCCCAAACCTTGTGGGTGTGTAATGCCATTCACTAGGATGATACAGGTCTTGCTGGGGTTTCCACTTGAGCTGGAAGATCTCCCTTCACTTGACTGGACACGAAGGCTACTATGAGTAAACACTTAGAACTCTCTTTCAACTTCTTGGCACAGTCATCTGCAAACTCTGTGGTGGTGGAAATGGGCTGAAATAGATGGTGTGCCACAGTGACCCTTTATGCCAGCAGGAAAGGACTTTCAGTGCGATCAGAACAGATATGTTGAATAAAACAGGATTTAATCTGTAGTAAGAGACCCTTGCACTGACCTCGGATCATTTCAAAGGTGTTACAGTACTTTTCCCTCTTTGATTTGTAAGTCCCAAACATTGCAGTGGAAGTGTATGTTATAGAAGTTGCACTGGATGTCAGGAATCAGTTTTCAGGTGAGTATTCTGGTACTAAAACCTGTCTCCTCTTAAATCTGGGAGAGAATCATGAAGACTCTTGGTAGAACATATGGAATGATGTTGCTGTGGTATAATACACATACCAGGAGGGATCTGCCCTGGTAACCACAAAGAGCAAAGAATTCTCCTTTCCTGATTTCCAGTATCAGAGATGCTCTGACATGGATTAGACCATCCATCCGGGGAGAAGAGCCTGCTTGACACAATACAGGCTGAATATTGCTTTGGGAACAAATCAACGCCTCTTTTGCTTCCAAGAAAAAATATACTGAAAGAAAGTATTGAAATATATATTTCAAATATATAAAATTATATATATTTTTAATATATTGAAAAAAGAAATACAGCATAAAATTTTCTGCTTTGCTTTTTTTACTTTCAGGTGAATGCTGAAAGTAAAACTTCAACAACTTTGGTCAATCATTGAATGATTAGAGTCATCAGCCCAGTTGAAATAGCATGCTGCTTTAAAGCCTGTTTTTACATCTAACCTGTTCAGGCTAGGAGGGAGCTTGAAAATAAAACAACATCAGAATCTTAATGTTGCAGACAAACACCTACACGTTCCCACTGAGCAATTCTACTGCTTAAATATTCTTTGCTCTTCCGGTTCTGTATCTGCCTGTAAGTCTTCGGGACGATTCCTTGGAGATCAAGGAGTCAAGCCAACCAACACAAATATAGAAGTGTTGACAGCAGAGAAGAAATCTGCCTCTTTGCGATCTGAATCTTGGGTTTGTCTGAGTTTCAGTGTTGTGCAAAAAGCTGGAGGGATGGGGCTCTGAGCACTGGGCTGAGTTGCTCATTTTCCTGAAGAGAACACTAGCGTGAAAGTCCAAAATCATAACTTGAACTGGCACACTCCTTTTGTAATTCTTATTTACCTATTGCTAGTTGATTAGGCTGTTTGTATTGCTTTGACTCATTAGACTAATTTTAATTATTAATGTGTTTCTTTCTGTTTCTTATTAGTTCATTTGGTGATTGGAATATTTTTGCTTTGAAAAAAGGTGTAGGTGCCGTCAATAGAAATAGATTTTTAAACTGTGTTCATTGCTTTGACTTTGCCAGAGAGGTCTGAAATTCTGGGGAAGGACAAACCATCATAAGTCTTTTGTCAAAAGACTAATCAAAGAATTTTGGTTTTGTATTTAATATACTCAAAATAAATTGCTAATTGATTGCATCAGCTATTCATGAAGAAGAGTTGCACAGATTAAAAATATTTATAGAATTGATATTTTTATTGAAATATCACCCTCTTTATATGCTATTATGCAAGTTTCATGCCTAAAATGGAGCACAAATATTCAAGTAAAGTTCTTTAAAGTATGTTAAAATTCTACATATGTGAAAGTCTTACCTCATACTTGTCAGATGAAATTTGTTTCCTGCAATAGGAAAATAACAGGAGTTTTCTTAATTAATTCTTAATTAAGTAACATTTTCTTATTCAAATTCATTTGTCCTCATTTTGTCATCAGTTAAAGAAGAGGTTGTAGAGACAAGTTGCAGACCTGTATGCCAGGATGATCAGGTCAAAAAGCTGTGATTAATGAAGTCTTTTTGTTATAAATATATTCCAGACAATTCCATCTATTTTGTTCTCATCAGAATCAAATTATAGCAAATACTTGCTTTACCCAAGATCCTCTGTTCCCCAAGAGCCCTTCAGCATTACTTGTAGCACTACCTGGAAATACTAATGAATTTAAAAGTACCAAAAGAATTTAAGCTGATTACATTTAGTGCCTTTTTTCTTCTGAAGGTGTCTCAGGCTCACTTGTCTTTCCTTAAGTGGAGCATTTCTGGAGGTTTTTCCATTTGCACGCTTTGCATGTGATGCCTTCCAGGATAAGGCCTGTACCACTGACAGTCTGCAAATTAGAAAAGAAAAAGCAAACTCTCATGTCAAAACTGAAGATGGAAAAGATGTGAAAATATCTTCAATGTAATTGCTCTAAGTAAGGCACATAGCAAAAAAAAAAAAATCTACTGAGGGAAGGTCAGTGACGAGCTCATTTCTGTGGAATTTTGGGCAGGGATATACAAAATTCTGTGAATGCTACCCCACCTCTCTCAACTAGAGAGATTGATGCTACAGCAAACATTCTTGTTGGAGACTTAAAGATTTTGTCTTAAGATAAAACAAATGTTTCCCAAACTTCGTGAAGAATGAAAAAGGTGAATTACTAATGGTGTAAATGGTTGGTGTGCAAAGCGGCAGATGTAATGGCATTATGTTGAACACAACTTGAGAGAGCTGAGGGCTGTAAGCAATTTATGTTCAGAATAAGTTATTAAGAAGTGTAATAAAAAAAAAAATAAAACTTCCAACACCTGCATAAATAGAGCCAGTGCCAGGTTGGAAGTGTGCAGGAGCCAGACTTGCTGTGCAATGAGTATGAGGCATGTGAAACTTGTTGCCAAATGGTGTTGCAGTTGCTTATGGTTTAAAGAGAGGCTCATGGGTTCATGGATGAGAAAGTCACTGGGGATTATTTTGAAACTAAAGGCAACTGAAAGCATGTGGGGTATTAACTGGAGTAACTGTGTTTGGGAATATTGTGCTTGGTTATCCTGGTCTTGGTTGTCTTTTCACGCCTCTGTTAGGGGTAGGATCTCAAGCCTGGTGGGTCTTTGCTTTGAAAGAGTACTGCAGTTCTCGTGGTCTTTCCTTCCAGAACAGGAAAGGTCAGTTAGGAAAGCAAACCAGCAAATGGCAGAAAACACAGCCCATGAGAAAAACCCTGTGGTGGTATGTGGGAAGAGGTCAGCAGACCGGTCACGTATCCATCGTGTCTGGCTGTTGTCTCTTCCTCTCTGCAGAACAAGGCTGAGTTTCAAGAAGAAGACAAAGAAATGCTGGAAGGAAGATGAGGGCAGAGCCTCTGAGTTTGTGCTCTTAGGGAAGGTTGAAAGGAATTCCAGAGTCTGTTTCTTATCCCATGCTCTGCCCGGTACGAAAGGCACAGGTGGGAATGTCTGGAGGGGAGTGGGGGATCTCAGAGCTTGGTTTTACTTGGGGACCTCCATTCCCTGCTCCTGGTTTTGTGCCCCTGAGTTCCTGCATTGCTGCTCTCCGTGCCCTGTGCCAGCATCAGCACTTTCCCTGGGCTTGGGCCTTCTCTGCTCCATTCCCAGGCTGGTGTATGGAAAAGGGAGGAGCAAGTGCTTCTCCCGAGGGCAGGACCTTTCACATCGTGTTCTGCTGCTTCTGTACGAAGTGGCAGCCTGTCTTTTTTAGCTGAGATTAGCGGGCACAAGCTTGTCAGCAGGAGCACTCATTTCCTGGAAGCAGGACGTGGAAAAGGCAGTTGCAGGGGACAGGTTAAAACACAGTCCAGTAAGAAGTTGTATGTAAAAAGAAATGTGGGCTTCAAACTCTCCATAATCCTCCATATAACTGTCTAACAAGCCTGGCTGAAAAGTAGAGAGTATGCATACTGGATCATCCTTTGGGAATAAATGGCACATGGAGCCTCATTTTTACTTCATTCAGTTGCTTCATTATACTGGCCCTCTGTTTCTGGAGGACCTGAATTTGTAGAGGTGGAATAGGTATCGATTTTCCTTCCTCTCATCTTGAAAGAATAGCTTTTGGATCTTTTTATTTTTCAGTTTCTGAGGCTGTAAATCAGAGAAGTGTTGTATGGAACCGGAAGCATGGAGGCCTTTAACTTCTATTTGTCCAGCCATTGGAATATTGCAACAGTGTGATGATGAAAAATCCTATCAAAGCCCATCAAACTTTGCAAAGTTTTACAATTTTGGGCCACTGTGGCCTTGAGGTAGCACTTGGCAAGGATGAAAATGTCATCTGCTTTGTCCCCAGATACTACCACAGGGGAGTCTCTTCCTGGTGGAGGAGCAGGCAGTATGGTTGCACTTAAAAGGCTGTGATTCTTTTCGTTGTAAGCAATAGTTTTCCAGTGGGTTTTTTCCACAGTCTGTTAGGTCCATGGAGTTGTTTAGCCCTCTAGTTAGTGGCAGAAGCAGCAGCGACACTCAGTCTGACACGAGCAATTAAGTAGTATATTTTCGGGATTGGAAAGGCAAGGCTGCTTTAGAAAGAAAAATCAAGAGGAGAATTATGATTGCCTGTGAAGCCTGGAAAACATTTGTAATATTTAAGATATATATACTTGGACAATGAATCGCATTGCAATGATTTAGGAATTGATTTGTAGAGGCAGGGTTGTAATACTTTATGTTTTTAATTACAACTGATAGCACTGAAGCCGACAGCAAAAAATAGTGTGATGGAAACCCAGCTAATTAGGGTCTTAAACCCAAACCCTACCCCAGCCCTCTCAAGAGGCAATGTTGTTAACAATATTTCCGTTGTTGCAGAGGGTGGATTCAGTTTTAGTCCATAATAAAAGATGCTGAAATAGATTTCCTGGAGTTATCTGTGTGAATAATCATCCTCAGTGGCTGTGAAGGTATGGGGGAATGTCTGTTTATACAAGTTGCACATTCTCTGGCAATCAGCATTGGTTCCTTTTAATTAGAATTTAAGATTGACTGGCATATTTTCCATATCGTATGTTGGAGTGTAGAAAACTCTTCACTAGTTATGTGTGTGTGTTGCACTCTTAATTTCTGTAAAATTTCTGAACTTCACTTTGGATAATCCTGAGGTATCCTCAAAGAAGTTTTACTGGCTGTGATGGGACCTAGCTGATAACTCGTACAGCAACTCCTAAATAATGAGTCACGGAAGTTAATTGATTCTTTGAGTACCCAAGCTGGATTCCACTGTCTTATTTTAAGTATGTAAATTATGTTATTAACAAGAGAATCTTTCTTAAATAATACTGTAAATACTTCTAAATAGCAGGCTTTTGACCACTGTTAAGGGCATAGCTTCTGGAATAAATCCTTCAGTGCAATTCAGTACCCCAGGTGTAGAAGAAGGGAGGAGTACCTGCCTTGGAGCAAGAAGATTTTCTCTCCTTGTCAAAGGAGAAAACAAAGATACAAATGAAAAATAATAAAACAACCAACATATGCAGTGGCATCTCCTAGGAAGGCTGACATGGCTGCTAAGATAAAGATGCTTGCAAATTCTTAGAAATTATATTCCTTTTGGAATTGCTTGGGAGGATATTAGCATGGGATGGTTTTTTGGTGAAGCAACCCAAAGAAATGTGCCTTCACTGTATCTCCATCTAAATAGAAAAATCACCAAAAGCCCCTATTTTGGCCCAGAATATTTTTTCTTTCTGAAAAACTTGGCCTAGCCTGAGCATCTCTTCCTTTGGCTGACTAGTCAACCAGCAGATTTTCCACCAGCAGGGAAGAGGCTGTTGTCATAATATTAAGGGAAATGGTCCTTGACCTTCTAAGCCTCTCACAGGCTGTGATTTAGAAATTCATAGCCTTTAAATTCGTGCTTTTTGAGAGTCTAGACATCAGCCAGGAATTCAGCTAATGCTTTCTATTGTCTGTGGTTTTGTGCTTAAAGCACTGTGTTTAGTTAATGCTTTGCTGTTTCTTCCCAGTTATTTAACCTTTGTTAAAAACGACTGAGGTTGTTTCCTTGCTGTTGCCTGATGCAAGTGGCATTTTTTGTGTCTGTCAAATGGGCAATGATGGTGTGCTTCAATTACTCCAAAGGGTTTCCTCTTTTAATGTTGTAGAACAACCACCACCACAACAAAAATAACTACAGTTGAACTTCTAAAGCTTTTTTCCCCCAGCAGTCCTGGCACTCAGGTGAAAACAATCGATGTTTGCTCTTTCTTCTGTAGACTTGACTAAACCTGGTGCTTTTTGGTGCAGGTGGAGCTGAAGGCTGGGTGAACCTCTTACTGAGGACATTTTTATGCATGGCTTGTTCCTCCTTATGGCTCTTTGTGGCTCTGAGCATTGTTGGTTTTTCAGAGGCCAGGGTACTTGGGATTACCACATTTCGCTATGTAAAATCAATAAAATTTCAGAGAAAACAGGATGAATAAGTGAGCTTGCCAATATTTTGTCGTTTTAGTTTTGAGATCCTCTGATCACCTTTCCCTGATGGGCAGCATGCAAACCATATCAAGGGAACAATTTACCATTAGAGAGTAGTGCTGAGGAAGGAGTAAGCTTTATGAAGGAATGACTCAGGCTTGCCTGCATGGAGAAAATAACCCAAGTGCTGTGTGAACACAACTTCTGTACTGTCCGTGGTGCCCAGGTTGGTGGGTGAGGGTTGGCACTGCCGTGGGAAGCAGGAGTTAGTGCATGCCGTTCTGTGACTCACCTGTCAGCAGCTGGAAAGCTGTGCTGAGAGTTGTGCCAAATGTCAAAAATGCGGAGTTTTCTGCTCTGTGTAAGCTGTTCCCAATCTGTCTCGTTTTTCTCACGAGTGGCATTTTGTGGAGAGTATCCCGACAATTTTATTTCCGAACAAATAAGGGAAAAATCTCTTTTTTCTCCCCATTGTGGAGCGAATAGCTGTTTTATTTCCACCAACATGAGGTAAAACTACTTTGGTGCATTTGAACTGAGCCTTCTGAGCCCTTCCTTTTCAAGACAGACAGCTTCTCCCATAATCCCAATTTGTAAGCTCCTCTTAGTAAGACCTGCTCATGTTTTACTTCAGAAGAGCTTCTGGGCCCACGAGTATCCAAGTTCTACTGACATCCAGATCTGCTGTGGCATCTGGAGGTAGTTTAGAGTGGCTGAAGGGACCATATTCCTTCCTGGAGCTAAACTCTGCACATGCAATTTTCTGCAGGGTTTGATCTGGGCTGTTAAGTGCTCTGTATTTTCTCTACCTTACGGACTGTTAGGTGGAATTATTTTTCGAATAGAACTGCTCAGTCTTGTCTGCTTTCCAGATGATGTATTAGGGTGTTAAACTTCCAGTTTAAACATCACTTAAAACCTGAACCTCACAGAGGTACAGAGCCCAACTTCACCCCGAGGAGTTCCTTCAGAGCAGGTGGCAGGACTCTGGCAGGTTAATTTATGTAGTGAAGCCTCCAATTCTGTCGTTAATTCTGGTTTCTACTCTCTCCTTCTGTGGCTGGAACCTAGAAGTTGCCCTCGGCATTCCATCCTGAAAATACAGGATAAAAATCAAGACAAATGGTCATAAGGAAAAAAAAAAAAAACCTTGGGGGTTTAATCTAAAAGTTAGTTTTCAGTTAATGGCAGGAGGAGGGTTGTGGTTTGATCTACACCAGTGGAAATGTAATTTTGGTATGGGATTTTGCAGCTTTATTTGTTGTTAATTGCATAAACAAATGGAAGAAAGGATGGGGAGAGTAAAGTTAATTTGAGAACAGATAACTCTTCTGAGACAAATCTTGAATCTTGCTGAAACAGGGAGGTTAAAATAGTACTCACTGGGCACTAAATTTAACTTTTCCAGTATTTCTTTCCTGTAGGCTGATTAAATTGTCCAGTCTCAAGGGAAGTAAGGATTTTTTTCCTCATTGTGGTAATGCTTGGTATTCAATATCCAATTTAGGTTGTTTGTTTAATAATTCAATATTTGTGATGAGTCTTGGTAAGTGAAACTTTCTGCTTATACATGAGTTGTTGAAAAATGCCTTAATATCTGATCTTAGAGTTTTTATATACATTTATGCCTTACATGTTTTTCAATAAACAGTACGATTCCACATCTCTGTTTGCAGTTTCATAATTATATTGCCAACGTTTTTAAGACTCCACGGGACAGATTCTAAATGATCAGTGTGGTGTCCAGTAAAATATTCTTAGGAGCTTTGATTTTGATAGGGAAAGCTTACCATAATGCATAGGAAAAGATAATGGCTATTCTTCAGTCAGCTACTCCCTAGTCTCCTGTGACCTTTTAACTCCCAGGCTATCAGATAAGGTTTTCCAGTTAAGCAGCTGCATTCCCTCTCAAGAGAAAGCCCTGATAAATTAATTTGAATCTGAATTTTTTCTTGACTTACCCAAGAGTGTCTTGAGGTGTCCTTGTTGAAGGATGACCCTGAAAGACAGAAAATAAGGGAAGTTTTAGGCGATATTTATTGGGGCAATTAAAAACCAGGGTTGCTTTCTCAAATATGCATGCAGCTTTTGAATGAAACCTCCGTTAGGCACTTACGTCTCATAGCTGCTTGTTTACATATTTGCCTTCTTTCTAATTTAAGTCCCTTTAATCCGTTTACTGGAAGCTGCATGCTCTGAAACTGAAAGGCAAAATGTCATCTCACTCAGGAAAGCAGCAAGGGGGGTCAGGGGGGTGCAGAAAAATAAACTAGTTGGGCAGCACAAACCTGGGGAGGTAGAAAGCAGCTCTGAGAGAAACCAAAGAAAGGAGGAGTACCTGGAGACAATGGTTGTGAGAAAGTGTCGTATGTACGGCCTTGGAAAGGGGAGAATGGAGGGATTGGAGCAAGGGAGAGGGAAACCATGAGTGGGATATCAGAGATACTAGAGCTGAGACAAGATGAAAGAAACTTGTGGAGGCAACCTCTTTGTCTCTGGTAGAAAATCTTGGACAAATAGCGCTTATTGCCCCTGATAACAATGCCTCATTTGGGCTCAAGGTTATTTCTTTGCTCAGAAGCAGCAGTTCCCACAGGGTTGCTTTCAATTAAATACTACAGGTTGTGGATTTTTTTGGTAGCTGTCTTTATTTGAACATGGCTGCAGTCATGGAAGGGTGAAATGGTTGTAGAAGACAATCCCTCTCAGGAGTCTGAGCACAGAAGGATGTCATGAGCAATGTGAAAGTACAAGCTGCTAACTTTATGTTCATACAAGCTGACTTGAACTCGTGTGAGTGGGGACACACCTGGTCAGAGTGGGTCTCTGATGTGTTTCCACTTGTGACAGCATCTGCTGAGTGCTGGAATCCTCCCAGTGTCCCTGCTGTGTGCACTGCCAAGGGCTCTCTGCAGTTCTGACCCTGCATTTGTGTGTGGGTTACTGTGGGTGAAAGCCTGGGCTTCCCAAACACAACATCGTAGCAAAGTGGACACCTTGATCTGCTCCCCAACCACCAGGGCCTCTTATGCTTCAAGATTTTGGAAAATTGCTCCCAGCTGTCTCTTAATCTTCTTCAGAGTGCAGATTTCCAGCCCTGAGTACTCATGGGGAGAATGCTGTAAGGCCTGTAGGTCTGAAGCTGACTGAGTCCCTCACACAGTCTGTGGAAAGAGGGAGTTTGGGATGTTCAAACATCCAAACGGAGGGAGTTTGCTCCACAGGATGGGAAGTTCAGTGCCTACATCCAACTTGCCTTCTAGAAAGACTGATGGCTACCTGGGGAACCAAGGGGAGCAGCACATTATGGAAATTATTATTTGTGAACATCCTGTGAAATCTAATCTCTCCAGCACTGTCGTTTACCAATTCCCAATTTGCTTTCTGCCCATGTGGTTTCGGCAGCATTAGTCGCAGTTGGTCGGTTTAGCAAACGTTTTTTGTCATTACGTGTGTTTGCTGTTACATTCTTCCAAGTGTAAATCATGGAAAGTGAAATCATTAGGTGGTTGAATCATAATAAAAGCGTCTCAACCTGATGTTCTGGAGATACCTATGTAGCCATTTATAAAAAGAGTAAAATGAGAGAAAGAAGAAAGGAATATTAGACAAAAAATATGTGTTCCTGCAAGGTTTTTAAGCTGCTGTATGTTTTGATAGTTTTCTTTTTCACCAAAAGAAATTAACATTTTTTCAGTTTAATGGATTTAATAAGTAGATAATACTGTACAGAATTCATAGTTACCACTTTTTTAACTGCAGCTGATTAAATTCTCAAAGTGTTTCTTGCGTAACAAAAGATGATGGTTTTAAAAAAAGATTTCCTTGAGATGCAGCAAGTTTTCTTATAGTTTTCAGACTTTAAGATATTCCTTGAATAAACAATGTCTTGCATCTTTTCTCATGGATTTTGTTCCTTCTGGTGAGTTTTTTAAACAGTGTGTTAAAGTGGAACATGTCGTCCTTTTTCACTGTATTTTTTTTCACCAAATTCTTTGACATGTGAATTCAGTACCATTCATAAATGGTTGCAGTCCATTATTAAATAGATGATGTTAATAAAGCATTCTTAATGCATTTACCAAACATCTTCATTAATATCGGTAAAACCTGTTTTTATTAATACTTCTAGTTTCAAATATTACAAATGTTACCATTTAATCAATTCCCTTGAGAAGTAATGCACGATTCAGTTCTGGCTGGCTGGGTCTTTATCAGCCTGCTGGCTGTCAGGGTCTGATGCCTCCCATGCCTCTACTCTGCCTTTACCTGTTGAAAATGATTTTGATGACAAATTCAATGAAAGTTCCTGTATGGAATAATACTTTTCCACCATGGCAACAGTATCCAAACATTACTGCTCTTCCTGCACTCATTTGCTTTTACTGGCTAGAAAAGCAAGTAAGGGGAGTGGAGAGACTTGGGAAAGCAGAGAATTGAGCCTTTTCAGGGTTGTGGGTTTTTTTCCCCTCCTTCACAAGATCTCAGGGCTCAGTGTAGGTCAAAAGTTCCAAGGCAGAAATTATGCGTAGATTAAAATTAACTAGTACAACTCGAATGCATAGGATCATAGAATATTCTGAGTTGGAAGGGACCCACAAGGATCATCAAAGTCCAGCTGCTGGCCCTACACACAGACTGCCCCTAAATAAATAACAAAGCAAATGAACTGGCTTTGAGATAAAGATACACAGAACTTTTTTCTCCTCAATAACAGCCCTACAGTTCTCTCTTGCAGCAGGTTAAATTGAGTAACTGGCTGGAGAGGGGAGGTCAGAGCATCTGATAACTGGGGCTTCTGGTACTTTCCAGCAGTAAGTGCGAGAGGTATTAATTTGGTCTGTCAAAACAGACGAAAGATGTACTTAGGAGCTGAAGATTATTCATTTAAATTATGAAAAGGCTGAAGTTACAGTGATGGATGTTTTGGAGGATGCAAGAGGGGACTTAGTTCCATTTAAATACGAACTCACTGTGGAGCTGTCATAACATCCCCTACCGTAAAGAGTGGAATTGCTGAGCTGCAGGATTTGTTTTCTGAAACTATGCTTAGGACTTATCCCGTCTTCTGCTTCAACAATATTTCTCAGATTAGGGAATTTAATCTTTTTAAGCTCGGCTGTTTAGTCAGTGGTGACCCTCGTGGCAGCTGTGGCATGAGAGCTTTCCATGCAGCTCTGAGCTTTGGCTGGGTCCCATGGGTGCTTTGTAGGTTACATGAAAGGGACTCAGACCTCCAAAAGGACATCCTCCAGAATGCATTTCCTCTAGGAAATGCAGGTTAAGTGCATTCATTCTTCTCAGGGATTCTTTGGGCCCACCAGGAGGTGAATTTGCTTTTATGAAAGGCTGTTTTGTGCACCAGACAAAACACTCCAAATCTCAGCTTCAGTGAAATGGCAATGATAGAGTAAATGTTAATATCCTGTAAATTAACGTGGACTGTTTTAATTCCAGTTCAGCTTCTTTTTCTTCATTTTAAAGAACTATCTTAGATGCCTCAAGCAAATACAATTTTATTCTTTTAAAGATTAATTTTTAACTAGTGATGGTTGCCTTTTTGGGAGTTGTCTGCTCTTGCCATGTGAGATGCAGTTCGTGTGGAGTCTTCATCAGTTTGTTACAGGAAAGGGACCCATGCTGAAGGTGGGGATATTCCCCACTAACACATACAGCTGATTTTTGTAGGAGCATTTCTTGTAGGACCTGTTGCAGCTTTTGTAACCATAGTTCTTTTAAAAAACTTCATAAAGGTGTACTTAAAATACATAATGTGAATTTAAAGTATAGCTACATTGGTGTATCTTCTGGGGGGAATAAAAAGGAGACAAGAGTTTTTGCAAATCTTACTTTATGGTCTTGCCTTTGTGTGATTTCTTATGGTTGTTTCTTGGCTTTTTTTTTTTTTTTTTTTGGTGAGTGTGGCTTCAGGGGGTTTTTTGCTTGTTTGTTTCTTTTTGTTTGTTTTTTTTTTCATGTTCTGTTTTTGTTTGCTTTTTATTTCTCCTCTCCTCTTCTTCCTCTAGTTAGTTTTGT
The DNA here is from genome assembly GCF_029207755.1 of Chamaea fasciata. Classification (NCBI taxonomy): domain Eukaryota; kingdom Metazoa; phylum Chordata; class Aves; order Passeriformes; family Sylviidae; genus Chamaea; species Chamaea fasciata. The sequence continues at coordinate 5,293,447 of NW_027094088.1, read as the reverse complement.
AACTGCTGATCTTGCAGAGGAAAACCAAATTTTATCATGAGTGGAGCAGAAAATAGCCATCAACTAGTAACGAGTTACTGCTAGTAGATCCATGCTCCTGGAATATTGCAGTTCTTTCCCCATTTTATTCACTGCATGTTTGATGAGGGCTTCAAAAGTCAGAACCTAAAGGAATTTCAAGGTACTTCTCTGCGGCTTTCCCCATCTTCTAAGAGAAAAAAGTCTAGGATAAACTTGGGAAAGGTTTTTTTTTTTTTAAATACCCTCTTAACTGATTAGGATAAAACAATTGGGAGCTCGTAAGGATATATGCAGACATCTTATCTAAGTCAAGAACTTGTTTTGACCTTTGAGATTTATTGTTCTTTTAGATAGATATGCTTCATCCCATTACAGCCTTTAAAATGCTCAAGGCCAGGCATTTTGGAACAGAAGTGGTGAATAAGTGACTTGCATTTAACATTAGTATGAGGCTTCTCCACCTCGGGAATTCCTATCTCGACCTTGATTAAATAATCCCTCCGGGAGACTCGGACAAAGGCTTGGGGTGTGTTTGCTCAGAGAGATACTGCAGCTCTCTGCAGCTCTTTACAAACTGTGGGACTCCTTAAAAACTTCATGGCTACAGACATCTTGGCACAGAAGGGGACTTGGTGGAAAGCACGGGTGTTGTCTTGCAGCAAAGTGGCCTTTTTATGAGACACGACGTATTTCTCTAGGAACATGCCTGGTTTGCCTCTTGGTGAGGTCTGCACAGTTCACCTTTCCGTGTTTCTGAGCATATTCCAAGGCACTTATGAATTCTGTGGTATTCTCTCTCCCAGTCTCTACTATTAAAAGATTGTGCACATCATTAGTTAAAAACTTGCCTGGGATCGAACAAGTTTCCTTTTTGGAGAAGGATTGCATTTTTTGTGGTGAGACAGAATTTCTCTTTTCTGCAGTGCACATGACAAAATGCAAGGCTGGCTGATTGGTGAATTCAGCAAAAATAAAATAACTTGTTCCAACATTTTTAGACTTTTAAATGCCACTAACTCTCTTACTAGCACAAATCCTTGATTTATGGCAGTAATGTCTTCTAGTAAGAGTCACCAGGCTGCTCCTACTCCTTCCTAGCACAGATCAGATGGCTGTGCAGCATTAGTAGAATGTAAACCAGCAGTTTAAATGAGATTACTGGGATTAGTCATCTGGATGGAGAAGATTTAAAGTGGCCTTGATTGAGGTCCTTAGAATTGCGAAGTAGACAGCAAAGCCATTATGGACAAAGAGGAGAAATGGGAAATAGATACAACGTAAGAATGGATTTGGTTTATGTTTGGGGTATTTCAGAGGAAATAAAGGCATTATATTGCCTTTCGTTGCTCTGATCAACATGGAGGTTTTCTTGTGGGAAGAGCTAAAAGAAATATACCATGAAATAATTTCTTTTTAAATGGGGAGTTTCATAACAATACGAAATACTTCTGCTGTGGAAATCAAGTGAAGGAAAAGTACTCTCTCTCTAAATCCATCTGCACAGAACCATGTGTGTCCAAAAGACTTGCTTAAGACACCTTTCATCTATTTTTATATTACAGCAAAAAGACTTTTACATAGGGCCAAAAGACTGAGTAGGAAATACAGATTAAGACTCAGTGGGTCTACACAAGTCCTGTGTAACCAAGGTGCTGCAGTATTGAAGTAATAAACTCTCCCCACAACTTCACACCTTGGAAGCAGGTCTGTGCTGAGTTATATTCTTGGCTGGTAGCTTGCTGTTTCCATCTTCTCAGTCTGATGGCCGTTGTCTAAGGAATATTGGAATTTGTCTTTATTTTTGGTCATTTCCTCTCCCTCATGTGCACTATCAAAGTGTTGTCACCCAGTTCTCTTCTGCTACCATGTCTAGCTTTTCTCCTTTGTTCTAGCATAAGAATTAAGGTTGGTTTTTTTTTTTTCCTTGTAATTTTCAGTAATTAAACTGATTAGAATTAAACTGGTGGGGAAACTGCATTTGATTACACAGGCAATACAGAGGAGGTAAAACTCATCTAACTAGGTTCCTTTCCAGCCTTTAGGCTTTTAATAGCTAAGTTAATTTCCTAGAGGAGTGTGGGCTGATTGAAGGAAAAACTATAATCATTAATTGCAGTAGATTTAATTTGTTTGAAGTATAAAGAAAAGACTGCCTGAGACTTTGGGGGAAGAAAAGAGCCAAGCTCCAGCACAGCCCCTTATTCCAGCCAGATCACTGTGGATTTTGCTGCCTCTAACATCCTCTGGTAACATTTTGGGACTGCTGATGGGTTTTATACATATGGGTAGGAATGATACATGAGATAAATTAACAGGACATCTTTTCCTGCAAATAATGACCCTCAACTTGTGCAGGGTGTTTAATTATGTGGCATTCATGTTGCAGTGTCCCTGCCTGATGCTTTGGGGACAGCAGATCCTCTCTGGCAGCACCAGCCCATCTCTTTGCTAATGTGCATAAAGAATGTGTGATCCATGTGGCTGCTCTTCAAGAGAAAACAGAATTTTCCATATTCACTCAAGTTTGGGGAGGTTTTATTGTCATGTAATTTATTTCTTCTCCCTGATGGTTAGAGCATGTGACTGGTATTCTGGGGCCTCTCTCTATTAATTGCCACTAGAAAAATAATTTTATATAGAGCTATGAAAGATGATTCATCTTTTTCTTTTCTGAACAGCTATAAAAACATACTTTACCTGCTTCCCAGATGTGCTTTTGTATGGCATCAGATGCCTGTGATATCCTTTGACATAACTGGTCTCTGCATTCATATAAACAACGTTTGTACCTTGCCTAATTTTGTCTTTGTTTTCTTAGTACATTTTTCAGAATTACTCAGCTACCTCATAAATCACTCCAGCAGTATTAGAATAGTGAAATGAAGTGTTTGCTCTGCACAGATTAGGTTATGGCATCCTTGTTTGTATTTCCTGGACGTGGAATAGACCACTGGGAGTTACATATTAATCCTGGATTCAAATGGTCTGTGTGAAAGCTTGGAGCTTCTTAAGAACTTTATTTTACCTCGAGGTAAAGTATGGAAGGAAAAATAACTCATTAAAAGATCATCTTATTGACAGCAAGGCGTTGGAAAGTTGCTCTAGATACAAGTATTGCAGCATTTTGGAGAAAAATGATTCAACTTGGACCAGCGTGGTTTTTGAACCAATGTTCACCCCCGCAGGGCTTTTGAGCCACATGTATTTGTCTCCCTCTTTGCCTTACAGAAAGACTGGTAAAACAAAAGCACAGGAGTCCTTATTTTAGCAGCACTTTAAAAATGCTCAGTAACAGCACAAAAAAGAAGCAGCACACTTTGAAGTGATTAATCAGCCTTCCCCAGTTTATCTTTGGTTTATTTATCTGTAGAAATCGTAGGATTTTTCTTTCTTGTTCTCAGTCCTAAGCTCTGATTCAGGAACCACAATCCTTTTTATTGAAACTCTCGGTGAGAATAATTCGTAGGCTATACAAAATAGCTTGTGATTCAGCTGTGGCCCAGGCAGAGGGGCAAATATGTTTTATTACTTGCTTTACATGCTGATATTGCTCTTGAATCAATGGACAAACTGTGACTAGAAGCAATGAAAAACAAAAGTAGCAAAAATAGCAAGCGTGAGCAGTTCTTGCGGTTTTGGGTAGTGGTTATGGCTGAAAGGATTTGTGGTGGAAGTGCTTGTGGTGGCGGTGGTGAACTAACCACAAAGCATCTTTGCCACCAGAGGGTGAATTCACATCCTCTGTCTTGGCTTCACAGAGCACAGATGTCCCACATTGCCACCAGAGAGTGCCTGCCTGTCACCATGGGCTGTGGAGGGAAATCAGCCTTCCAAATGTGTTCTGCACCCAACCTCTTGTCTCATCTAGATGATGGAAATGTGTTGCCTCCCTGGGAATAACCTACACGACAAGGGAGCACGAGTCCTGCTTGATACAGGCAACATTTCCATATCTAAATTGACCAGCGGAATCAGCAGGAAAGCAAGGACATGAAATTCTGAGGATGGCACAGTGGTGCCTATATGATGGAGTTATTGATTAGGAGTTGCAAGTTGATGATTATTTTTCTGCCTGCGCGGCGTTATCAGCGTTGGCAGTGCGACATCCTGCCCTCCTGTAGTGCCTCACAGAAAATGAAAGCTCCTTGTCCAGCATAACCTCAGTAAATTTTTCATCAAAGCCTTTAATGCTGCTTCTGCCAGATATTACCTCCTGGAATGCACAGCCTTACAACAACACTGCCTGTTTACTGCGAAGTTTTGGATAATAGCTTTAATCTCCTTTATCATTAAAAAGTGCTTGGAATTTTAGGGTTAAAGAGGGATCTTAAGGGTATAAGAAATGGACTCCTTTCTTTATTACTCAGGAGCCATGGGGAGCTCACATCATACAGGTGATGGCCAGGGAAAAGGGGTGCAGGGCGCTGTTTGCTAGGGAAGTAACCACACAGCACCGCTCGGTCTGATGGGTGTTGGGATAAATCACAAACCGTGAGCATCTGCAGCTAGGAAAGATTAGAAAACCCTCCACAAGCTGACAGGAACAAAGAATTGTCCCACACAATCTAAAATCTGTCATTGCCAGGGATTTCATCTGGGCCCTTGGCTCTGTCACGCCTTTGAAAATATCTTCAGGCTTTCCCATTGTTTTGATTATTTGTGATCTTCCTTTTCTTTAAAGTTCCTGAATAGAGTTTTTAAAGTTTTCAGGGAATGTGGAAATGGTAAGCTAACAGTATATTTTTTTACTGTGTTTTTTTTCAAACTTTAGTTTATGTTTCTCCATTTTAAGATGTGTCATGGACTGTACGTTCCAAGAGCTGTAAAATGGAGAGGATGATCGATCTGACTTAAGCTGACTTACTTTTATCATAAAAGGGGCAATTTCTGATGCCTCTGATAGAGTAAGTTGATGGCTACACTTTATTCTTACTGTCTTTTATGGTCTTCTCCAGATTTTTTTAGGCTATAGCGTTTTGAAACAGACAGTTAAGATAAAGTGTGGATAGTATATTTGACAGCAGGATGCAGAAATATTTGGGACAATATTCTTAGAGGCAGTGTGTGATGTCCAGTCCATATTTTACCAGAATGCATTGTTCCTGCTTTGACTGAAATACTGAGGTTACTGAGTTCCACTTTACCTTGCAAAGGAATACATGACTGTTCTTACACAAATTTTTAGCCCTATAGGAACAGTTTGGGCCTATGTTTGAAAACAACACCCCCACGACTGTAAAATACATAACCAACTTTTCTGTTTCTTCTGTAATGTGGCTCCCACTGACCACAGTGGGAGCTGCTTCTAATTTCAGGCTATATAAAGAAAGGATCATTAGAGGTGATGCAACACCATCATGTGCAGAGCATGTTACACTCACCCAGTTGGACACATTTTAGAGTCGACTTCAGTGCTTTGCAGGCTCTTCAGCTCCTGCAAGTCTGTGCTAGTTGCTTGCAGGAGCTTGTAATTCATTGTCAAAATCTTCCTTCCAGGCTGCTCTTGCAAAAACAGTGCAATAACAGCTTGCCTTCCTCTAACTTGGAGGCAAAATTGCAAGTGAAATCTTGTCTGTGCAGCTGAAAAAAACCATACCAAACCAAAACACCGGGGCTGTTTCTGTTTTGTAGGACATCAGGTGTGCCTTTCTTCTTTTTTTTTTTTTTAATTTTTTTTTTTCCAAACTGAATTGTTCACGAGTGTTACCACCCTAAGAGAACACAGTGGTGTGGACGTGTAGTACTTTGAGTTGAAAATACACCCACTGAGGTGGCCCAGCAGCTGGAGCCACGACTACCCTTGCTTGGTTTGCCTGTGAGTAAAGCAGGAGCAGCGTGGGATGTGCCTGCACCACAGGGAAACTCTTCCTGCTGGTTGCCCCATGGAAAAATGGGCAAGACAAGGCCCCAGGTCGCTTCTTTTCAGCAGTGGTCTTTGATTTCCTAACAAATTAGGGTTTTTTTAAAATTGATTTGAAGCCTGAATGTTGAATATTAATGTTTCAGGACTGAAATATGTTAGTTTTTTTTGCCTTTTAACTTTGTGTTAATTTTCAGAAGGTTGCTATTGCTTTATTACAACTTTTTGAAATATGACTTTTTCCTTAGAGAAGTCAAATATTGGGCAGTTTTTTGGGATGAAAATATCGAAATGAAACCTCGTGATAAGCTACACTGTTACTACCACAGCTATGTTTTAAAAATTAAAAATAGAAGAAAAAGGTCATGAGATTCAGGTAGACTTTGGTAGGTGCAAAGCTGGCTGTAATTTTGAAAAGACAAAAGCAACAAAAGTTGAAGGACTTCACTCTGATTTTTTTTTTCCCCTGTTTTCTAGATAACATATTCTAGTTCCTTTGGGATACTGGAAAGATGCATGAGTTATACAAATTTCAGTAATTATTTTGGAATAATTACTACCAAAACAGTTTTTCTAATTGTGCTAGTAGAACCTTGGACCACGTCTTACTTTATTTTGCATGGGCTTTTAAATATTGATGATGATTCTACTTAAATGGATTAATTATATACTGCAGCACTTTGATTCCCTTTAGTGTTACATTTACAAATCACACAAATGGCCTAAACTGAGTGATGAAAAATGGGCTCTGGTAGACCTGAATATTTTTGTCCTTATTATTCTGTGCTGGAAGAAGTTCCTGTTGCTTTACACTTCAGCTCAGCTAGATTGTTCAATACCTTCATGATCTAGAAGGCAACTTGTAAGTGGCTGAGCAAAACCACAAACTGATGCACAAAATGGATGAAATCTTAATTCATCTCTTTCCCTTTATCATCCAGTGGTGCGTGTGACAATTTATCACCCTTTATTTGTTTCTAGAATGAAATTATTCCTGGTTTGTGCTTTTCTGATGTTTCCCAAAAGGAGAGGAATGGGGGAAATGAGTGTGGCTTCTGCAAAGAGGCACACACCAAACGTGGCCATGGATTTTGTGCTGAGTGCTGAGCAGCCACTTTTAGCCTTTTCTGTCTCCTTCCCTTCAAACTTCAGGTTCTGATTCAACGAGTCTCTTGTCTTCTGCCTCCCAAGGATGACATCAGCCTCATCAAACTGGTTTTCTAAGTGTCCTTCTTGAGGCGCTGGCAGAAAACCTTCTCCTGCATCTTTTTCTTTCCTTTGGTTTGGGATAGATGGTCCTGTCTAGCTGAAATTAATTCCACTGGGTGGGTATGAAAAGTAAGAATTTCATTGGTGGGAAAGTATGAAGTGCTGTTTTTTGCAAAAATTTCACCTGGAAGTGTTTTGTGTAGTTTATTCATAAAAAACAAGTTCATTTGGTTTTTGGGATATTCTTTTAAGTTATTTTTTTTTCTTGTGGTTGTCTGACTTCCCCACCAAGAAGCAATTTTGATGGAGTCCTCAGGCTACTGCAAAGTTTAGGCTTCTTGTAAAGCTGCAACCTAAAACTTCAGACCATCTGGAAGTCTATACAGCAGCATTTAGGAAGTACTCTGGGCCAGACACCTTCTCTGATGGATTTTTCTCAGGATGTGTTAGTCAACTTCAATTTCTGTTAATTTTCTTTCACCCTGCATTAAAGCAATTACTATATTTCACTGTATGGTAAAAAACCTGTCATTCTGCTCCCTCTGCTTTGAAGTTATGCTTCTGATTAGGCCAAGTTGAAAATGTCATCCTGATAGCTGTGTGCTCATTTTTGTCCCGTGCTGCTGACTGCTGCCTTGCCTGTGTTGGGTTTTTGGTGCATTTGGTGGTTTTTATTTTTTTTTTTACTCTTCATATCAGATTTCAGAGATGCTTTGCATATGACTGATTAAGCTCAATGGATGTAATATATAACTTTTAAAAATAACCTTGTTGCATAAATGCACATCATGTATTGAGTTGGTAATGTACTAGAAGAAGAAAAATAACTGAGACCTTATGACAGTTATTGTTTCCTTATTGAATTCAGAATGTTGTGAAGGCAATTTCCTTGACAGGATCAACTCCAGAGCACTTACTAGTGTGCTGATTGTTTTTTTTTCCCTTAATCTACCTCTGACATAACCTTTACAAGCCTGAAATTAGAGACAATGACTACTTTATTTGCAAACCTCAGTTTAAAAAATCTGTTATCTGTACAGAATTTTGTGAGCGGGGAAGAGAAAAATCACAGGTTGTGGCAAGTGAGCCTCAAAGCCATTTTATTGGTTCCAAATACAAAACCTGTGCTTCTAATTGCTCAAAACCTTCAATTAGGTTTTTGTTGGTTGTTTTTTTTTTTTTGGTGTGGGTTTTTTTTTTAAATTTTTCTTTCGATCTTTAACTCGTACTGTGCAGTTTCAGTATCTGAAAAAAAAGTTGAGACATGGAAAACTCTGTCCCTCCTGTAGTATCCCATATCATCTGTTTTTGCTGAAACAAAGATGATGGAAACTTCCTGAGCTGAATTGTTTGGTCGTGCTTCTAGGGATCTTTTGGCCTTTTAGAAAGAGAGCTTTAAGTTGGCAGTTCCTATTATGAATAAAATGACACTGAGTAGGCCATTGCTTCTATTTGGAGAGGGGTTTTATGGGCAGAAGAGGTTTTTTAGTACATGAAGCTGAAGTCTTTTGAGTGTGTATTGAGAGCATGCTGTGCTCTTGATCACACGTTAAAAGTAAGCAAACCTGGAGAGGAGCAAGTTGTTTGTAGAAATCTTCTGTGGATTGTTCCACTCATATTCTGGAGCTGTTTCTGGGGTGTGGTAACCTCAGTGTTTTAAGTCAATCCTATTTTGTAGGCCTAGTGGTTTTTGAATTTCCAGTAGTAGATAATTTCCAGTAGTCTCTGCTTTGCATCATTAGCCGCTGTCATAACTTTGCCAATCTGGCCCAGTCTGTTGTCAAAATGTTATTTTACCTCTCCTGATGGCTGTGGCTTAGTATGGATGGAAGCATTTTAAGTAGTGTGGTGACTGTTTTATTTACTGTACCTGCTGCAAAATGACTTCATGATCTTTGAGCCTAAAGCTTTTTACTTTAAGGTACCCAAACACATCTCTTGCTTAAAAATGTTTGGATGTACAAAGGTGCAGCTGTTATCTCACTCCTCTTTGTTCTCTCTGGTTTCCTGAGAGAAGATGAAACGAAATGCAGTGACAGGTAAGGATGTCTCACAAAACACGTAGAAGAAATGTAGCTTCCCATTCCATAAATTACTGTTACTCTGCTCACCAGCTGCCTCTTATGATGTTTTATTGATGAATAAAAATGGTGTCTGAGGCAATAGAATGTCTTGCATCTTACAATACTGCCAGTTATAAAGATGTCTCCTTGAATAAATTTCACAATTAGAAAGTATTGACAAAAATATTCAATCTTTTTTACATCAAAATAAGCTGAAACATCTGCTGCCAAGTCAGACAATATCAACTAATCTTTTAAAAGTATATTTTTATTATACTGACAGATGCATGGCTGCATGACATAGATGTCAATTTAAGTTACTAGTGCCATTAATACTTGACAAAGACATGCTCCCAGAAGAATTTATGTTCTTAAATTGTTGTCAGATGAGTATGTGCCAACAAAAAGTAACCAGTTATTCAGCTATGTTTTTAACAAAGCTAAAAGTGTGTTATCTCCAGAGACATCACAAAAATTGCTATTCACATCTTTCCTGTTCTCTAAATTCCTCAGAATTGACAGCAGAAAAAAATAATTCTGTGCCTGCAAAAGCCTGTTTAACCAACCCGTACATACATCCTTCTGCATTTTTTGTATGTTCTGGCTGGCAGATTTTCAGTTTCATTTGAGGTGAACTTCTTCAGTGTTCAATTGCTTTTCTCTAAATTTCAGATAACCTTACTGTTTGGCAAGAATGTTGTTGTAAAGGGAACGGTGATGAAGATATTAATCCCACACCAGAGTTTCTGGTCTGCTTATTCAGTCAAAAAAAGTGTTGGAAACCGATACAACATAGCTAATTTAGAAGGCTGAGATCTAAACCTTTGATATCCAGTTCTTATTTATTAAATGTGCTGGTATGTTCATTATTAAAATTTGTACCTTTTAGTAACCTGAGGTATTCATTGTGGGTATTCCATAATGAGCAACTAAGCTTACTTTAAATTCTTTCCTTCCAGGTCTTTTATTTTCTTTACTTTTTTCCCTTCTCTCCCCGCACTCATTTTTTGGAAAGGATTTCATTTCTTAAAGCAAGAGTTGAATTCTCAGGGTACAGCAGACCCTGAGAACCCATTTCACTGGTTTTCTTTACTAGGGCTGTCCTGGTGCTGTTAAAAAGCATATATATCTAGCCCACTGAGGTTTTAAGTCATTTGAAATACTGAATTTCTGGTTGAATCTGGGGCTATAAACATCTCATTAAGGGCTAAATTGGTATCCTTAGTGTTTAGATACCGTTTTTTTGTTGATTTTTTTTAGAATGGATTTTTTCTTAGAGATGAGGCTGAACTTTGTAGAAACACTTTTTCTGCTAATGTTCCCAATGTCCCTATTGAAAAGAAACCCAGAGCTAAAGGGCTGAAAGCCATCCTAACACTTCTAGATGTATTTCTGTTCACCGCACTGAGACAGACTGTGAGGATGAGATCTGTCTCTCAGAATGCAGCATTCAAGTCTCCTTTTAAAGCAGTGGTGCTGCACAGCATCTCTAGAGCTGTAAATTTGTGTCATCGTGAGGCCACTAGATAAACCACAGGAACCGGTCCCCAGATATGGTGCTCTTTTTTCTGGTGGGCGTTCATTTTTATTTTTATTTTTATTTTTATTTTTATTTTTATTTTTATTTTTATTTTTATTTTTATTTTTATTTTTATTTTTATTTTTATTTTTATTTTTATTTTTATTTTTATTTTTATTTTTTTAATTTTTATTTTTATTATTTTTTTTAAAAATTGAAGCCTATGTTACTGGCTTATGCAAAAATATTTTAAGATTAGATGAACTCTGACCTCTGTTGCCTCATGTTTTGGATGGGCCTCTATCAGTGTGTCTTGTATTTCAGTCTGACACTGTAGTCTGCTGGCTGCCTGACCACTCTGTGTATGTATTAAAATAATATTTCAAGTTTGTATTGTGAGTAGAGTAGGTTTTCAGAGTTAATGGCCAGGAATCTATTGTGGACTGTAGTTTTTAAGGAGTCAATTTCAGAGAGTTTGGGTAGGTCACTTTGGAAGGGTGATACGACTCTGAAATGAGGTGCAGGAAGCCTTTACTCACATTTCTTTGGAGCCTCTCTTATTCTCGTTTGCTTTCTTTTATTTTTCTTTGCCTTGGTAACTTGGTAGCAATTCAGCTTTCCTATTTCCTCCCACCCCAAGTCTCCTGGACCTCGAGAACCTCGTGCAGCTCTGGAAAAGAGAAATGAGGAGACAAGGGGTTAGCCAAGATGGATTTACAATCTGCAGTCATAAATCATAGAATCATAGAGTGATTTGGCTTGGAAGGGACCTTAAAGATGATCCCGTTCCATCTGCCGTGGGCAGGGACACCTTTCACTGGATCTGAGCCCCATCCAGCCCAGCTGGGAATGCTGCCAGGGGTGGGACATGCACAGCTTCTGGGGGCACAGGGTGTGAGGTGTTCTACCTGAGGGTGGCCATGCTCTCCCTGAGTGTAACCTGCGGGGCAATTCAGACCCTGTCAAATTTGGAGGCTGAAAACCTCCTGAGACCTTCTGCTGGTTGCTCATACAACTCCCCAGAGCTGAACCTCTACAACAGGAGCAGCTTCCAGAGTGTTTTCCAAGACGTGATGGTTTGGGAGTACTGATGTCCAAAGTGCAGCAGCAGATGACCACAGAGGGGCTGAGAGGAGAGGCCGTGCTTGCTCCAACATCACACCGTGTGATTGCAGCCATAGGGCTGTGCTGACCTCTGGGTGGGAGAAGATTCATTAGGTGCTAAGTGACAAGTTACTTCTGTAGTGGTAAGGCTTTCCCAGATATGGAAAGAGGCTGTGTGTTTTATCGAAGCTTTCAGGGAGAGTCTGAAAAACCTGGAAATAAAGATTCTTGCTTTTTGACACGTTATCTTTCTAGAAAAGAAACTGTAGATATAAATCAGTCTTGTTCTTTCCTGGAATCATAAGAAAATGGTTTGATTTTCCTTCTATTATGCAAGCAAAATTTTCTTGAAAAAGAGTGCTTGTGAATTATTATGGCATTTTCAATAGCTGCAGTTAGATGCATTGCAGCCAAAAATCCATTTGAACTGTTTTCACTGTTTCTATAGAGAAGTATGTGGTGCTGACTTACATGCTATTAAGAAGTTTTTGGAAAGCACTGGCAAGATGAACATTGTCAGGAAAACTTAATGAAAGAAACATAATTCTCTGAGAAGCCATTGAATGAAAGTTTGCAATGGGGATGTTGGCTGGGTATCCGAAGAAACTTTTTTAGTAGTGGAAACTTTGGTAACAGGTTTTAGCTGTGTGTCTCCAGTCTCTCAAACATAACAACTGAAACCCTAGAACGTGACTCATGTAAGGATTAGAATAGTTTAATTGTAGGAGTATTCTACAGTGCTAAAAAGATGAGCTGGAATAGCAGGCAGTAGATGACACTTGGTTCCTTTTAGTTGCTTCTGATAAGAACTCTGCTGATTTCTATAGCAGATAAGTACTTTTTACTGCAGGGAAAGGGATGTTACCTGGTACAGGAGGTCTTTGGAAGCAGCTGTAAAAATATGTGAGGGTGGTTTTATTTGTTTCTTTGTTTAACAGTGAATTTCAGTCAGGGCAAGAATAAATACAAATATAGCGACATTGTTGTTCTTTGCAACATGTCTGCACACATTTTTTATTACCATCCTTATATCTTTGTCAAAGACAATATATAATGGCAGTATTTGTTCCCTGCTAGCACTTCAGAGAGGATAGCCAAGAGATGTTCATCACTTATGGATAATGGTGGTGTTGTTTTATAAAGTTTTCCATTTTGTGTCTGTTGCTCCAACCTTTCTGTGTCCAAACAAGCACTTCTTTGAAAATGGCTCCAAATCACTTTGTTTCAGAAAAAAAAAAAAAAAAAAGAAGTTTTTTTTGTCCCATTTTCCTTCATCTAATGTTCCAGTGCATTAGAACCAGACTTGGGTGAGAAAAATGCATGAGAACACCTCTCTAGGTCTTAGTTTCCATGATTCCTTGGTGACTGTAGGACAACTAATCCTTGGATGAGTAATTAATTAGTTTGCTTTGATTTGATGTGGTCAGCTATGCTGGATATAAAACTGTATTTTTTTTTTTCTTTAAAGAACATTGCATTTTCATAGCGTAGAAGTGCTTAGTTAGTAATGCAGAGGTACTTTGGAACACAGATCTTGGCTGTGATGGAAAATCTGGCCTTTTCTGATGAAGGCAGTTTTATTGAAGTGTCAGGGAAAGCTGCCTGCAAATGTTTGACCTGAAAATGGATATTAAGTCAAAGGTGTTCGTAGAATATCTGATAAAGAAGAAAACAAAGATAATTGTCACTTTATGTAATAAAGTCTCAAGAAAGTGATGGAAAAAACCCAACAGCAGGGAATTTGCTGTTTACAGACTTCTATTGAAGAAGCAGAGGGAAACGATAAAAACAATAACATACAGAAAATATCTAATTTATTCTGTGTATCTTGTTATATACCCTTGTCCTGCAGTAGGGCATGGGTTGAGGTATCTGCTCTTTACTCACCAGGAAATAATAAGAAATACCTGTGTCTCTTCTTTATGCTCTTACTTTGTTTTAAATATATTCTGCTACAACAAGGATTTGTTTCCCACACATCTGAAGGGCAGGTTTAGAAGCTTAGGCATTCCTTCTGTTTCTGCCTAGGCAGTGAAAGGAAAATATTTGGCGTGATTCCAATTGTGCTAGCTTAATTTGAAGGACCATCTTGTATCACCGTGCTCTGAAAATTGCTTTCCATAAGTGATTTATCAAGTTCTGGCCTGGGTAGCTGGATGGTTGCAGTGCTGAGTCAATTAAGCCTGCTGAGGGAAATCCCAGCTCAGTTGCTCAAACCCTTTTACATCAATGAAGCCAGGATTTCTCATCGTCATCCCCGAAGGTCCTGTGGCGGAGGAAACAAGGAGAGATAATCAGAAGTTGCATCAAAAGTCTATTTAAGTTTCTTTACAAGGAAAATTTTGAATTAATTTGGTAATCACAAAAGAATACGGTTTATAGAATTATAAGCGCAGGATTGTAATTTCGTAACCTATTCAGTGCTTTAGCTTTAGTAATTGTATTATTGTTTTATTTATTAGCTTGCATTTTCAAAGGTATTGCAGAGGTAGAGATTGTAATTTACAATAAGTGATTGTTTTTGCATGAAATGTTTTCGGGTGAGGGAAGAGTAGCAAAGTTACTGAAACAATGGAGAATCTCTTGTGAAACATCTTTTGTTTTGGTTCCATGTGTATTTAGGAAGCTCAATGCTAACAATTCCCTTTTTGTTTCTCTTACAGCTAATTCCAGCCTTCTGGGAGGTGGAGGAGGTGAGTCTTTGCTCAATGCTTAATTCATTCTTAAATAAACTTAAAATGTATGCTGGACCAATGCAGAGGTTAGTTGGTTTTGAAAGAATATAAGTTCAAAAGTTGAAAGTACAAATTTATTAGATTGAAAACTTCACCAAAGTCCATAATCTTTCCTATCATTAAGAGGTAAGGTTTGCAACTGCTGCTGAATTTGGTTTCACCTCTGGGTCAGAGTAGGGGCTGACACGTATGTGAGGTTGACTAAAACATAAAGGAACTGCTGTATTGCCTTACGCTGTGTTGTGTTTTTAAGTATTTCGGCTTTTTAATTCACCCCAAGGGAATCTCAAATGTGTGGTTAATAAACAAATTTAACAAAAATGCTGAAATATTAAAATACAGTAAAACGCAATTTTAGCAAATGAGTGGGGCTTTGTCTTTGTACATTTTTAAATTTTATTTTTATGGTTTAAACTTGGTTGCTTCTCTTACTCTGTTTGTCAAAATATAATCGAGTAGATTTCAATGCAAATCTTTGGTGCAGGTCAGAGACACTACAAACGTGTCTGCTGGTAAGGCAGGGATGCTCAAGCACATATGATTGAATTGCTTCCAAATACATGGCTGCTGTTTTATTTTAGTAGATCAATGCTTTTTTACTTTTGGTGTTACTGTAATACCGCGTCTGTAAAACCTACACGAGCGGTAACAATTCAGGAAAGACAAACCCATAAAGAGCTTGATCTCAGTTTTCGGTGACTTTCCCTGCCACCCAGAGGGAAGCAGGAGAGCTCAGTTCTGGAAATTTCACAGCGCAGGAGCGGTACAGGCAGCAACTAATCTTCCTTCCTGGTGGGAGTTAAAAGAACTCTGTGATCAGAGCTTACATATGTAAGGGTAAAGGAAAGGGCTCTGTAAAAAGACGGGAGATCTCTGTTGCTTGTGAGGCTGCAGGATAAGTCGTCAAAGCTTTTGTTTTAACTGAACAAACAGCTCTTATTTTGGACTATGAAAAGGTGCTTGACTACTAAATAAAACCGTCTAAATAAAACCATTCACATTCCTCAGCTGTGTGTCTGGACATTGAAGTATGGGGCAGCCTTACCTGTTAATCCTGTTGGATTAATCTGTTTCTTTTGATTTGAGTTAGTTGTTTGCAGTATACCAAATTTTTCTTTGTTTAAAAGATAATCCTTTAGGAGGTAATCCTTCGCTAGCTGTTCCTGTTTTTTTGCAGAGCTGTTCCTGTACCTTCTCTCCAGCACTTGCTCCCAGCTGGTAACATCAAAAAAAAAAAAATATAAATCAATGCAAATGTTCAAATTCCAATCAGGTTCCCAGAGCACTGCTGCTGCTGAAAGGATTTGGCTATTAACTTTCTGTGTTATTTATTCAGCTGGACTGTACTTCAGAAGTTGATGTCTGTTCAGTGTGGCCCTTGATAATGTGGCTCTCCCTTTGCAGCAGACGGGGTGAGCCTGTGCTGTGGGTCAAGTTGGGATTTTCCTTGTATTTTATGTGTTAAAAGTGGCGATTAAAAATACGTTCTCTCCCCTCATGGCAGGCTGAGGTGATGGCAGGCCAAGGTGCTTCTGCCTCTTCTCCTCATCTTCTCTCTCCCTCCTTTCCTCCCTTCCTCCCTCCCTGCTCCTGCCCTGACATCTTTTGGGGCTTTTACTGCCATTATAAAAATCAGTGTCTTCAGGGCTGTGGGGAAGCTGCCGTGGGACATTGGGTTTGGGCAGCAGTGGGTTCCTCCAGGCATGGGCTGCTGCAGCCCCTGTGGCCAGAACCCCAATCCCACAGCCTTTGATCTCTGCTGGAAGAATACCAAATATTTTGGTATGAAAAATACCAAATCTGACACTTCTATGGCTCAGAGGGTGACTGCTCACGGCGGAGGGGCTACATTTGTGGAAGTGCCATCAGGCACCAATGGGTAGGGCAGATGATGATTTCAGAGCACACTCCCTCGGGGTTCCCAGTTTTTCTGAATAAAAATCCTGAGAATTTCATTGCCAGAGTACTCTAGATTTTGGACAGGCACCACAGGATGTGTGTTTTGGAGAAAAGCAAAGTGTGTGGGGTCTGCAGCTGGAGCCTGCTCAGGGGTGCACAGGATGGAGGCAGCCTTGGCCAGCCACAGGCAGATGGAGCCTGGTGCCCCTGGTTTTTGGAAGAATAGCTTGGTACTCTCCCACAGGCACTTTCATTCCCAGTGGAATGGTCGTGGATTTTAAATTCCGGGTGTATTTTTTCTTTTATCCAGAAGAAAGTGACGGTAGCACGCTGCGTGAAATATTGATAGTGAATTATTAAAACTTTATTATATACGTAAACACCAAAGCCTTCTTTTGATTGCAGATGCTGAATATTTATGATAATGCATAATACCAGTGTAGTTTCTCCAATAATGGGATTCAGATCTCCTCGGTAGTGCTCGTTAATTTAATCTCTCTGTCACTGCTGGAGGTATGAATACATGTCTTAGTTTTACAGAAAATGAAAACTGGAAATTTCCCCTTGTCCAAGCTTATGCAACAGGTGTTGTGATTCTGAGCTGCTTTTGAGCTCTTCTGTGTTTGAAATCTTTTCACAGCTAAACACAAATTAATTGGAAATAGTTATTTGCACATCCTGATCTAATGCTTGCAAATTGCTTTCTCTGGGTGTTAAAACTATTTTCTGGAAGAGACCTGCTCAGAAACCCAATGGGCAAGAACACTGTGGGTGAACATTGTGCACCTGTCCGCGAGTTCAGGGGCTGGTGGTTTTGGGTGGCTGCTTATCATCCCTGTGTCACCTGGGAGCCGCATCCGGGCATCCCTGTACTTTGATTTCCCAGAGCCAGAGCAGTGGTTTGTTCTTGCAGTCCCCATTTAAATGCTGTCAGTTCGTTTTCATGACCGTTTGGAATGAAGAGATAAAAGCACAAAATATACCAGAAACAATTTTTCACAGAACTGTTGAATCATAAAATCCAGAAACCCACAATGGAGTCTTTAGTTAAATATAGATGTTGAAGGTTTCTTTCTGCTTTTCACATAACTCTGAAGTTTCCAGGATTTCATTATGAGTTTGGTGAGTGAGCCTTTTTTCTTTTTCATTCTTTACTGTTTTTAATAATTGATTTTTAATTAGGAGGCATATTTCACTTTCAGGGCCAGATTTATCACGCATTCAGCATCTCACTGCTAATAACTTGCACGGAGCATTATAACTTATTTGTGCATCATGTATTATTCGTCCCATTATGTTCAACAGTGCAAAGGTGAAAATTGTGAAGAAAATTACCTGCATTTGGAGGGAGTGAAAAAAAACACTTGGTATTTTGAGAAAAACTAAGCTCTTTTAAAAATGTGTCATGGATTTTGACTTCAGAAGTCTAAGTGCCCCATTTTGCATGGCAATGTTTTTTCTTTACATTCTTTTACATTTGTTTCAAGGAATTAAAACATACGATTTTATGTCCTTTATTCAAGCAAAGTGAGCAAGGGCTGAGGTTTGTCCTCCCTTATGGCTTTGGGTAGTCTGTGGGGATTTTTTTGGGTATTGTGCACTGCTGTTCCCACCTAGCGTTCAGTTATTTCCCTCATGGTTCCTTTTTCCTGTACTTGATTTGCTGACTGTAATCACATTTTTGTTGCATGCTGATTTCTATATTGACTTGATTTCTTTGACCTTAAATTGAGAGTATATTTAAATCTGGATTTTTTTTACCCCCATAAGATTTTGTTGCCTATGCTAGGATTTGGGAAGGAGACATCACCTTTTAGTGTGTCCTATTTATTACGAGCATAGTTTCTTTCAGCTCTGTACTTAAAATGGGTAATTTTGTCTTTACGAACTCAGAGAGAGGACAGGTTACGTTTGAAGTCTCTTGGAAGCATCGTTTGCACCCAGTTTAAGTTGGTTGCCCCAGAAGATCTGTCTGCTTTTCTGTTTCTCTCCATCTCTCTCTCTCTTTTTTTGGCCAAGTGTAACTATTTTTTTCCAAGGGCTTTTGCAAGCATGGAAAAAAATTAATTCATGTATAGCCATAAGTATTTTAGCATATCTTAAATGTAGACCAGACCTACCTGTCTGCTCTGCCAAGATGCAGTTTGTAGGCCCTGTTTAAACAATTCTTATGGCGCGGGGAACTTGTGTTCATGGTCACAGCAGGGAGCTGGGTTTCTCTGTCCTTCATTGCATAGACTCCACTTTGAACGTGGGATTTGCTGCTTTTAAATCTGTGTTATGTTATAATAGTGACAAAAAAGAGTGTTTTCTCTCAAAAGAAATTACCACGGACTGATTTTTATCCTGGAGTTGCGTCCCTTCAAATGTGTCAGCTGCTGTTTACCAGCCACCCTGTCTATTTGTCAATTAATTGTGAGCTAATGAGCTAAAAAATCTAGTGATTATCCAGTCAGTAGTGTCAGAAAGGAACAGCTGAATCAAATATCTTCATATCGCTCCCCTTAGCCAGGGATAAATTTTTATTGTCATGGCTGTGTCTTAGGTACATTACTCGGCATGTCCAGCCATCTTCTGATATTAAGGCTCTAGCAAAAAAAAAAAAAAAAAAAAAAAGACCAAGAAAGGAGGTTTTGCACTTAATTAATAGTAACTTGACATCAGTTTACCCGATGAATATTAATGACGCTGAGAAGTGAAAGTTGTCCAAGAGAAGATTGGAGGCAGGAATGAGACAAGTTGCAGAGCACCCTGTAGCAATCCACATAACAGCAGAAGCCTTTAAATACCAGACTCGCCCTGCACTCGCCCATTCATAATGTGTAACAGGAAGAAGACGAGCCTGTTTTGTCCTAAACCAGGACTAGATGCTCTCTGTTTTGGATTTCACAGGGCTTGGGTTTGATATTTACATAATTTAAATGCAAGTGAAGCAGGGGTTTAAATCCAAAGTTCAAATTTGTGCATGACGTGTGCAAAACATGAAACGCATCCCGTGAGAGGGAGAAGAAGGAGTTTGGGAAAGGAGCACTGACAGGATCCTTTCATCAAGAAAATAAGCGTTATTATTTTGTAATTTTTTTTTTTTTTTTTTAATGTCAGTCTGTTGGCATGTTCTTGTATCATGTCAAATGCATTTGTCACATTGGGGTGTGCTCACAACAAATGGCTCCATGGAACAAATGTGCTTCATCTGGGATTTCAGCTATCTTCAAAAGCTCTCAGTTGCTTTGTACACTGCGGCGTCATAGCCTAGGTATGTAGATAATGGCTATGAAGGTACAAAGATCTTCCTGGTGAATAATGACCACGAGAAGAACTGATAATTTAAGGCAAATGGCCATTTCCCTTTGTTGCTAATTTATCCCTTTTTGCTGGGAGAGTGCTGCTGCAATTCTGTAGGGCTGTTAAAGTGTTTTATCTCCTTTTACTATTTGCATGCTCTTCTTTTTCATCTCTGTAAATAGAGAGGGTTTGAGAGGGCTGTATCCACAAGTTCCCCCACTGTGACAGTGCATCAGCCAATTAAAATGTTAATATTTATGTATTTTTTTTCTGCACAGCTGTAATAGTTCCATTGGTAGGCCAGTAGCTCAGGGTAGACTGTAACCCTTTTAAGGTGTTTGGTTCAGCCCAAAATCTTGTTATTCATGAGCTTTTTGTTGTATCAGATAAAAGCAAATAGATTTCTCAGTAATTTAACATCTTTTATAGAATTTATTCAAACTTCCTATGCAAGCAAAGTCTTTCTTTACAGGTTGGCTATTCTTGAAATCTCTCTCTCTCTCTCTCTTTCTTTCTCTCTTTCCTTCTTTCCTTCTTTCCTTCTTTCCTTCTTTCCTTCTTTCCTTCTTTCCTTCTTTCCTTCTTTCTTGTATATATGTTTGGTTTTGCCTTCTGTTATTGCAGTGGAGTTTTAGTTCAGCTTTAAAGGAAAATTAGTGGATTTTCTCATTTTGTAGTGTGTCCAGAGATATAATGATGAAAGCTCTATAAATAAATAAGCACAGTTTATTTCAAAGGACCCTTAACATAAACTGCTGTGACTGTATTTAAAATGTGCGCTCTACTCTGGTTTCTTTTTTGTTTTTGTTAAAATATGATATATATTTTGCTTTTAGGCTAAATAGGGTGCCAGCTTCCTTTCTCCAGTCTTTTTATACAATCTTATGGGTAATAATCATAAACAGGAAGTCTCTGGATTGATTTTAAGTATTTCTCAGTTGTTGCCTAATTGTATCCTGCTAATTACTCTTTCCGAGCAGTTAGTTAAAAATAAATAAATTATGTTTTTGCTATTTACAGGAACTGGTACAGCTATGCGATCAGTTTGGGGTTTTCTGGTTGGTTTTTTTTGGGTGGTTTTTTTTTTTTTTTTTTTTTTAGTTCTTTAAAGGGGTGTTCTGGTTCCAGATGGTAATGCAGAAACATGACTGTCTGTTTTGTTCATGAAAATAATCTACGATTTAGTCCATCCAGTCCTACTCACTGCTGTCCTCAGCCTTTTAATATCGCTGCTGCGTTGCCTTAATTGGGCGTTAGGAAGTGATGTTTTATTTTTCACTCATCAGTTACTGGGTGCTGAGTCCACAGCACTCTGAACTCCCACTCAATTGTGAGGTCTCCTTCTGTCTCAGTTAGACCATTGCACTAACTCTGCTCGTTTTGATTAATTTCATTATGAAGTAATTACAGTGTTGTGTACTTATGAGTAAAGCATGAACATACACACTTCCTACTCTCCATCTATGCATGACTTCCCTATATACATACGTATGTATGTGCCTATCACTATTAATGTTTTGAACTTGATCTTACAATTGCTTCATGAAGTCAGATTTGGCATGTGTGTACCTAAATAAATGCATAAAAATAGGACATTAATTTTCTTGGACTGGGACCTTTACTTCATGGTCACTGAAAATTTGAGCCACTCTTGATACAAATCCGAGGTGAAAAGGCAGGTGGTTATGTAAGGAATGTATTTCTTTCCTTTTCCCTTTTTGTTTCATCTTGGGGCACAGAGCTGCAAATGTGGGAGAGAGGATGATCACAAACCTTGCCTAAATGACAGATCCCACACGATGTATGAGGCAATTCACAGTCTGTTACGTCAATGCAACGAGGTCTAAAAATGTCAACACTTTTCCCCTGTACAGACAAATACCTGTATGTTTCATGTATCTTGTATGCAGAAAACACATTTCTTTCATTTGACAAGGTGCTGCTCAGTCTTCTTAGGAACCTTCTGCTGGGGCTCTCTTCCTGTAGCTGAAGATGAGGGACACAGTTGCCAAGGGAAAACAGGCTGGTGATGCCTTAAGTTTTAGATTTCGTGTGTTCAGACTCTGTGCTGCCTAGGGGTGCAGTTCTGAGCCTCGTATTAGGTGCCAGTCAGCTCTCTTCACAGAGTGGGGAGACAAAACAAATCCTTTCCCTACTGAGGACCAAGGACAACTTTCAGCCCCAAAAGCACAAACAATGGTGGCTGAAGGGAGGAACAAAAAGGATGAGACCTCACAACCTGAAGCTTGAATTGGACAATTAAACCCCAACGTGCAAATGGACCAAAACTTATAAAAATACAAGATGTCGTGTCTGCTCAGCCATTTTGTGACCATTTTGGGTCCACCTTGGGTGTAGCCCTGGTCAGGCCCTGCCCTGCCCAAGGTGGATCCTGGAGGCCTTTCAATAAATCCCTACTTTATTCTCTAGCTCTGCCCAGTCTCTGTTCCAGGTCAGCCTTCCCTAGGCATCACTGGGAGTGCTGGAAGTGACGCACATCGCTGCATGTTGTAATGAGAATAAAGTTGAGCATTTGAGTATGTACCAGCCTATGGTTTGTATTAACTATGTACCAGTCTACAGAAGATGTTTTTTAAAATTAAACATTTGGTTGGTTTCCTCAAAGAAAAATCTGTAGATTGGGACATCTGTCAAAGTTGTTCAGTTTCATGCCGAACAATCTCGACAGTGCCCCTTTCGCTGCAGTAAGAATGAAGCGAACACGGCAGGAAAGACATGTTTTGTTAGGCTCAAACAGTGGGTGGTGATGTTTTTAAATCTTTTATTCAGAGGTAAGATCTACAGCTATTTTCCTGGTCCTGAGGAGAACCAGGAAAGGAGGTCCTGTAGGAGGACCAGGCTACAATTAGGAGGAAAATGAGAAATGCAATTCAAAACATTTAGAATTGTTTAAATTGGTTTTACAGGGGGGTATTAAAAGAAGTAGAAGTGAAATAAAGGAGTGATGGAGGTACTTGACTTGTAGATATAGAGGCACTTTTGAATATCAACCTGTTTACTGAAGCTTTCATGCTGGCATGCCTAAATACAAAACAAAGTCCTTAATCAGTAAAATGTTCCTTAAAGGTATCTCTAGGCCCCAAGCTCATTAATTTCTACATCAAATGTGTATACAGGTGTGAGCATGACGGCATAGAAAAAATGGCACCAGCTGTTTGCTGATTCTTGTTGGTTATTCTTTTAAAATATGCACGTTGAATAAAATGAGAATATGGACATTACATGACTCACACCTCCCAAAGGAAGGAGATCACTGTGCCACTGTCTGCTGATGTACTGACCCCAAAGGTCAGAGATTGGAGATTGTCATTGTCCTTAATTCCCCACCTCCTATAATGAAAAGAATTTACAATGGTTTCATCTTTCTGTTTCTAATGAAAGCAATTACTTCTTAGTCACTGTATTTTCAAAGACAATTTTGAATAAAACCCAGGATTAAACTACAGAGCCAAGGAAAACCCAAGTATTGAAATTACAGATATTACAGAAAGAGTTCACAACTCTCCTCTTGCTGCACAGAATGAAGGAATATGAAATCAGGTCTGCATTCACCTCTCACCTTCTATTTCAAATTTTCTGCTCTTTCTGCAGAGCTTCACCACTCATTTATGAATCGCTCTTTCCTGATCACATTTTTCCAAAGTTCTTTCTTCTAAGCAAAGCGCTCACAGATTATAATATGCAGCTTTTCAAAAGCCAAGAAAATCTCCAGCAGAGTAGATGCCAAGATAGTTGAGTCTTGGAAAAATCTGTCCTTTGTTTTCCGTGTGCTTTTCTTCCTTCCAGCTTTAAGAGCCCTGTATCAGACAATGTGAAGTGGAATGAACTTGTGGCATAATACAGAAAATGAAATGTTGTGATTGTTAATGAAGGATTAAAACTCTTACATCCGTGGAACTGCTTTTTAAGAAACATTAGTGGAAGACCTGCATGTCCAAGTCTCTCTTTGCAGTTGCTCATCCTTTTGAATTGATAATATTGGGTGGCAGTGCAGCTTAGATATGCTAATTTTCATTCTAATCACATATGGAAGACTACAAAGTAGACAGCTTTTGTGATTTAAGATACAAATAAAAACCTCCCTGCCCTTTTGAGGGCTTCAAGTTTAGCCTGTATGACTTTGTAGCAACAATTTAGACTTAATTTTTAAAACCAGACGTAGTGGGGAAACAGTAACCTGAGATGTGACCAGGGCCAGTGACTGCTGAAGACGGCGTTGATATGAAAGAAAACACATGGCAAACCTCGTTTCCATGAGCATTATTATCACAGAGTCTAAATACTCCACAGACCTAATTACTTTGTGAACAGAGGAGTAATGTTTTCTCCAGTTTCCAGTTGGAAAATGAGCCTAGGAAACAGCCTGTTTTGCAAAAGGTCCATGCAGAAAAGAGCAAAAATCAGCTCCCTGAAGGCAAAGCAAAAATGTAAAAACTTAGATCGGTTTTGCAGGTAGAAATTTTGATTCCTATTTGGAAGGAAGAGGAATTTTAATTTTTGCATAAGTGTTACTGGTAAAAACAGGATGACGTTTGGAGAAAGGGGAAACATACTCTACTGAGAGCAACTTTCTGACAATTAGACCTTAATTGGTGATGCAGCAAATTCTCTAAGGGAATGGCAGGACTACCAACTGGAAATAAGTACTGCTAGATAAACAATTCTACACTAAGGGGAGAAAACCTGTATATAGAACAAATGTGATGTATTTGAGGCTCCTACCATTAATAATTCTTAATTTACAGAATTCGCTATTCTTACTTGGGCCTTTTTTTCATTATGTTAGATAAACACTGTTTATTTGTAATTTTAATTTGTATAGTATTAATAACAAAGTGTTTTTAAATATTTGATGATATAAAAAGTATTTTGGATTAAGAAAACACCCGATCTTATGATCAATCAAATCTAGCCTCTTTCAACAGCTGGAGAATTTCAATGATTCTCCTACGAAAAATGCTACCTTATGATTATGTGCGGAATAGTTGGAGTTCTTTTCTTTACAAATTCACCTAATTTACTTATTTTTCCTTCATGTTCTTCATGTAAATGCCTCATAATGCGTAGAGTTTATAATTCAAGTTCCTTTTAAAGCTGCTTTTCTTTTTAAAATGATGGCTTTGCCATTTGGACTGGCAGATCTGTAGTGTTGTAGTTTTGGCTACATATACAGTAGCAAAGAACAAAATATTTTTTGTCACACTTCTGTTACAGTTCAGTCTGTTCCTTTTACATTATCAGCTTGTTTCTCTGGGCTTCACCGAGGCATCTGCTTTAATTTTTATTGGGCAGGGCTGCAACTTAGAAAACTGGGGTAAGCTTCCCAAATAATTCACAAATGTGGTTGATTAAATCAAGTATGTCTTGGCTGAGCGATCTATGAGTGTATTATACACACACACTGTTAAAAGAATGTTATTAAGGTGCAAATCCAAGTACTTAAAGTTAGGAAGTGCCAAAATTCGAGTTGCCTGGAGGCTCACAGGCTCTATGCATGTGTATGTATATGATATTGCCTCTAACTGTACAACTTCACTGTTCTTCCAGCTGGAACATCCTCTCAGTCATCCAGGGTTTCCTTGTTGAACACGTCAAGTCTGGTCTGCAAACCAGTATTTGTTATGGTGCTCACTAGTTTGGTATGTGATTTGATAAGTAAATTAAGGATTTCATGGGGAGTTTATTTGTCTTCCCCAAAACAATAGTGTTACCTTCACCAAAAGAAGAAGGAAAAAACCCAAACCCAGAGATTAACATCAGAATTCTAATTTTAAGACCCAGGCTATACAGCAAGGGTCTCATTTAGTTGAAGAATGGAAGTCCTTCTGTTTCCAAAATTAGGCCTGATAAATTCCAAGCAATTCTTCAAACTGGAACTTGTATATCGGTTTAGGATGTAACAGCAGATTATAAATCATCTGGTTGAAATGCACCTTGAGATTCCCACCTTCTTCTCCACTTCTTGTTCCCAGTCCCACTACCTGCATTTTACAGTTTACTGCTCCCCTATTCCCATCCATTTGGAATACTGCAGGCCTAAATTTACATATTAAAGAGGAATTGGGTTTAGGGAGCACTTTTGCTTCGACAATTTCAAACTTTGGTCTTAAAAAGGTGCTTTGATGTGATTAAGGAGCAGACAGCTGATTGAGAGAGGAGTGATGGGTGTGGAAACAAGTGTGGAGGGGAAGAGATGAGTGATAACTTCCTCTGCTGCTGCGTAATGTGAGACTGTGTTCTCAAACATTTGGGGTGCAGGAAGTGAGTGTCCCCTTTGACTTTTTACCTCACTGTTCACTTCTAAAAACAGGTCTCCATGTCTAGCTAGGCACAGTTCCTGTCTGCTCCAGGCTTGCCATCCCATTCTTTACTGGGAAATGGCCCAATTTTAGTCCCAGACCATTTTCCCAGATTCTCTCTCTTTGAATTTGCATGTGCCCTTTCATTGCCAGCTGTATTCTTATGCCATGTCCTAATCACAGCTTTAGTCACTAGTCCCTCTCATCTGCAATCATATCATCAGC
The DNA here is from genome assembly GCF_029207755.1 of Chamaea fasciata. Taxonomy (NCBI): domain Eukaryota; kingdom Metazoa; phylum Chordata; class Aves; order Passeriformes; family Sylviidae; genus Chamaea; species Chamaea fasciata. The sequence goes on along the minus strand of NW_027094088.1, from coordinate 5,267,207 downwards.
CTCTAAATGCAGGTAGTGGCACTTCTTCCTTTCACCAGTTTGTGCTGGGATGAAGGGAAAAGTGTTCTGAGCAGGCAGTAATTTCTTAAGCCAAATGGATTCATTACTCAGGCAAATGAAAGAGGACTGCCAATTTCAGAGCTGCTGCAAGTGAAGGAAAGTTTGTGAAAGCCTACAGTTGTGGTTGTCATCTTTGTTTATCTTCCCATCACCATTTTGATTTAAAATGTTTCACCCAGCCCAGCTGTACCACAGTGGTCACTCTGTCTGCCCTTCCATGGCTTTAGGAATGAAGGTGGTATTGTTGCTGTAAAAGGATAAAACCCCTGGTGCTACTCCCTTCTTTGTATTTCTTCACCCTTGATGACTGAGCAGTAATTTCTCCATGGGGATTATTTGTGCAAGGATGGGGCCTCTGTTCAATCCAGATATAAGCCAGCTGTGGTGGAATTTCCCCCCTTCTCTGGGCTCACAAGCAATTAGCGCTGCCCGCCCTTGCGGAGAACAAAAGAGGCAGCAGAAAACTTCTCCCTTGAAATGGCAGCTGGACAAAGAATTGGAAGATTAATCAAAAAATTATTTCAAGTCGCTTTTTACAGCAAGAAAAAGCCACATATCCATGAAATAAGATGAGAGCTCTTATATGTGTAAGTTTATATGCAGATAACTGGTGGAATGAGTCTCAAAAAAAGAGATGTACTTAGTAACACCAGGTACAGATAACAGTCATATGTGAGCTTTGAAGGAAATTTGCTCTGATGACAGGTCAGTTTCTCACCAGGAGCTGGAAAATTGCAAACATATGATTATTCAAATCAGATGGTATCTGCAAATAAGATATACTTGGCAAATACTGTAAAGTTCAGATGAGATATTATTATCTTTCCCTTTGAGACTTGATTCAGCAGGAGCAGTTGGAGTTTTTTTTTCTACATAAAGAATGTGGATGTTTAGAGGAAATTGCTTGGTTATAAAGGAAAGAAGTACCAATGCACCTCAAATATTAAATAGGATTCTCTCTTTTTCAAAATTAGTTACCAAATTTGATGCTATAAAATTTTAGCAGTAGTGGGAGAGCTCCCAGAAGACCCTTCATTATGTTTCATTATTACAGCATATGTGAGGCCATGGTACCCTTGGTTGCTATAGTTCCATATTTAATCAGGAAAAACACATTTCATGGCTGCACAGCTGGGTAACCTTATGTATCTGTAGATTTCTCCTGGAACAATCTTACCTATAACCCATAATACCTTGATTTTCCTTAAAAATAGCATAAACCAGGCTTCTTTCTTTTATTTTTAAATTTTATTTCTTAATTATATGGTAAAGTTTAATGTCAGACCACAACTTTGTCTGGTGCTTCTCTGGATTTTCTTGATAAAGGGAAGGGGTTTTTTTTTTACCTTTTGGGAGGAGAAATAGCAAATTTTAGTATTGCAGCACAAATGTGGCAGAGTTCACACTCACCTGATGACAGGTTTGCCATCCAGGATAAAGGATATGGCTCTACTTTCTTAAAAACAACCTGAATTCTTAGTCAGGTGTTTTTCTCGTTCGTGTTATTTAAATCCAACTTATTGAACAACAAGTTGGATCAGGTCTCCTCTGGAACTCCTACCAAAAAGCTGTTTAAATAATATGTAGCTTTAGGTGCTAGATTTAGTTAAATATGTGTCCTGCCAGGGGAAACAACTGTGAGCAAGACTTGTTTGGCTTTACAATTCCAGTGGTAATGTTTAAATTATTTCACAGGCATGAACTATCCAGGAAGGCTGCTGTGGTCCCTAAGAGCTTTTTTTGGGGCAAATTAATGCCCTAAAACTTTTGCAGTGTAATAATTGAGGAAAGCTGATTAAATATATGAAGCATTTAAACACCCATTTTAATTCCTGACAAATTGGAGTATCTTGGCATTTAGAGAATTACAAACTCGCAGTGGTGTGTCCATCTGATATGAAGTAGAACCTTTGGGATCACAAGTTTGTGACATCCATGGTTGTCTTTGGTCATACTGAGTCTGGTCTGTCACGGTGGTGGGATCTGAAGATTTGTGAGTGCAGGTCCCCCTAAGATGGTAGAGGACAACTGGGAAAGTACTTGTTTGATTATAACCGTGGATAAATTACAATAATTCCTTTCCCTCCTGTGACTCTGCACGCAGGCAGATCTGTAACAGGTCTGGGAAGGGTATTCCAGCTACTTTAAAAGATTCTATATATAATCAGGTGGGGAAAAAAAAAATATATATATATTCTATATATAATCAGGGGAAAGCAAGACCTGTTCAGGCAGCATCACTTTTGTTCAGGTCACTCTTGGTGGATCATTCTCAAACTCCTCCTTGTCTTCTTCATTGTTTCTTTGCAGCTTCCATAGGCAATCTTTCCAAGTTCATCACTACCTAGACCATCACGCCATTGAAACACTTTCCCTGAAGTCTTAATTTCTATCTTTTGGTTGTTGGTACAGCTTTAAGCCTGCCATGAAAGGATTCCTGTTGCTTTCAGCTGGGGAAGAAGCTGTCATATCATTCACTGCCTCATCTGTGAGCAAAGCAGGTGTCTGTGAGAGGATCAGGACACACAGGAGCTTTGTAGACTCATTAGTCTGTCCCACACTGCCCAATCTGGTTTTGCTTTTGGAGCACAAAACATCTGTCAACAGCAGTGCACCTGAATTTCTGGGGAGAGAGATGCCAGCAGTACTCCTGGCTGCTCCTTTTTGGGTAAATCTCACCGAGATGCAGTTGTCCTGAAATTACAAAAGGCAGCAAATCGCTGTCTCCTCCTCATCTGTGGGAATAAATCAGAAATGGGAGTTGTGGGCTTGGCATTTAAGCATTTCCATTTGTAGTGCACTGACATACTAATGATGGTAATTTTGCATTTGTTACTACATGCCTAATCTAATTAAGTTTCTCTTAGGGTACAATTGTTGTTTTCTGTATTTAATTATGTAACCACCAGGTGCAAGTGTTAATAGTAGCTGAATTCAGAAGGCAGTCTTTTATCTTTGTACTATGCAAGAACTTTTGTCTGTATTTGCAGTTTCCAGTGAAAAAGTGCTTACAGTATTTGATTGCTCCAAGGAGTTGTAGTAGCAGTTCTGAATGATATACATAGGAAACGCTAATGAGGACTGAACATTTATATTAACACTTATATTATTCTTAATTTAGACGTGTTCAGAACCATTTATGAGCTCTACATTTTTGGTTTCAGGTGTTGCAGTAGTTCAGACTTCCTTTCCCAGCTCTCCTGTTGATTTGACAGATCTGCTCCTGTCTGTTTGAAAAAGTCTGAGCTATGTAGGGATCTGTTGTTTGAAGCTGAATTTCATGGAGCACTGGTAAAACTGTGACTTCTGTGACTGCCAGCCTGGCTCTGTGAACTTTTTGCTACCATTTCATCAAAATGCTTGTTCAAACATTTTCAAAGAGTTTTCAGCAGAATACTTTGCCTGCAAGAATAAACTCAAGTATTATTTTTAAAGCTCAAGGATCTGAGCTTTGAAATGATGTAAGAGTGTGCTTGGAGGCAATTGACTCTCAAAAGGTTTTGAAATTATAACGTTAATTTTTAAATAAAGTGAACAGGAATTGCTGTAAACGTTTCCACCTGCAGATTGGCAATTGTTTTAATCTACTAAGTAAAAATAAGTAAAGCTTGTATTTTCTAGCTTCTAGTCATTCATTAGTAATCCATAATTAGATAAATTTGGCATTAAGTGTAATAGAAAAATTAGATAAATGAGTGATGCATGTTTATTCTAAAGCATAAGGTACCCATGCAACATTCCCATTACTAGTGGAAGAAAACTGTCTGCAGAAGCATTTTGCAGCCTGTTGGCATAAGTGAGCAAGTACATATTTCTTAGTAGAAGTATGGCCTGGACATACCATGAGCTCAAGCCTGCTGCCAGCCATGGTTTCTTCTCTTAGTTCCTTTTCAAGGATTCATTCAAAGAAGGATTTTAAGCTGGCCGTGGACCACAAGTCAGTGGTAGTGAACCAAAGTACATTGCTTTTCCTTTAAGGATCCTGTGGGATCATGTTGCCTTGAGCTGTGAAGTGTGATTTTACCGTCGAATCATTTTCAGTACAGAAACATAAAAGTTCCAATTTGTCCTCGTGTAAGAATGGGAGTATCCATTGGTTTAATTCTACATCCAGGTCAACAACTCTGTCTGATAATTTTTTTTTTTTTTTAAATTAAGCTTTCCAGGGCTGTTAATGGTAGAGATTTCCCCCACTCCTGCCATGTTTCTTATAGACCTAAGTAATTTCAAGTTTAGTTTGTTTCTTACCCTTCAGGCCTTTACTTCAAACTCCACTCCTTTGATGGTTTATCACAAAATTTGTTCAGAGGCTTCCATTTTTTAAGGTAGTCTTTTAATTACTACTGATTATGCATTGCATCAAAGAAAAGTGGTTGAAAACTTGAAAACCACAAATCAAATATACATCAATGGGTTACAGTAATGAATGCTAACACACTGTTTCTTCAGAAAGAACCTGTTAGGGACAGAACACCACGTCTCAGGTGATGTGAAAAACAGTAAGCTTGACTTCTGAGAGCAGCTTGCTGGAGTTAGTGGTCAGGTTTCATTAAAAATGAATTTTAAAAATATTAGAATAGGTATGTTTGGTATTAGTTCATAGAAGTCTTCAAATTAGTACCACGATTAATGCTTTCTGGCATCAAGGCCTGGGACTGATGGGAATAACAACTTTTCACTTAGTTCCTCTATGCTTTTGGCTTTTGGATTTGTTTTTCCATTATTCCTATTCCAGGAGCTGTTTTTCCCCCAGAAGTACAGTGATTTATTTGGGTGATAACACTCAGGCTGTGGTATTTCAGAAGCTGTTATCAGTTTCCATGTAGGAATTCCTGGGAAAAAAAAAGAAGAAAATAACACTATCTTGCAAAAAATATGCTGGCCTCATTAGGTGCAAAAGTGTCTCAAATGGCCCTTAAGCAGCACTTTGGCTTCTCCAGCTTCTCAGCATGAAAACATGTCGAAGTAAGTTATATTATTTCAGGACAGTGAACAGCTTGCTTCAGATCCAGCAACTGTGTTTATTCTTTGGTTTTGGTTTTTCTCCCAAGTGAAGAATGTCACTCTGCACTGTTTACATTTACATCTCAAAACAATTAAGCTAAAACAGCTCCGTGAGATTGGGAGCTGGCTTTCTCTCAGGGAGAGCTTTACATTCAGTTTCCAGAGTCGTGCAGTAGATAGACTTATTTTCGTGGGGTTTTGTTGTTGTTTCTATCTTTTTTCAAGCTGGTGTGATTTCATTTATGTTCCTCTTTCTGAAGATGTTTGAATGCTGTTGATTTTGAATTGTGCCTGTTGGTAGGAACACTTAGATGTATTTTCTGTATAGTGCTTTAATTATGAGAAGAACAACTAACTGATTTATTCTGTATTTGGTGATATTTCTTAATACATCTTTGGGTATCTTACTGAAATTCCTTTTTTCATGAAAAAGCAGAGTAGTAAGCAGTAAAAGCTTTCCTGTCTCTGATTACAGGACCAGGCACTAACAAAATGCAGAGACTTGACTCCTTTTATTTTTCCGTGTCCTTGTGCTATATCCATCTGTGAAATAGATGAAGAGCTTTTCTAGTCTGAACTGAACTTGATTTATGGCATAATTGCATTGTTCTAGTGCTTCACAGCAATACTGCAGTACGTGGAGAACTTCAAACAGCCCCAGTGTTGCCAAGTTTTAGGGCACCATCCTGCTCTCTTCTTTCATCCCTTCCCCATTTCCAGATTTCATCAACCTACTCCTGTACCCTCACAATACGTGTTGATGAGTGGGCAATCCAATACTCCTTCCTTCCCTCTTACAATAACTGGTGTTTCTTTTTCAGAAGACAAAGCTTTAAAAGTCATTGTGCCCCAGGGTGAGGCACTGGGGTGAAGATTTAGAAGTCTGTAAAGCTTTAGACCTTTCGAGGCTTCTTATTTCTAGATCCTGATTCTGTTTACTCCTTGTGGGATGAAAGGGGATGCCTGAGGTTTGAGTGACCTGTCTTCTGAATGCAGTTGCCTCCTCCCACCATTCATTTGCAGGGGCAAAGCCCTGTTTTGGCCCAGAACACCGAGTGGAGGGACAGGATTTTGGCAGAGAGCATCAAGAACCTTTGTGCAGCCTTTGTGTGGTGTCTGCTGGAACCACCTCCCAGCAGGGCCGTGTGAAGACCTGCTGCACGGGTGACATAGGACATCACTTTTGTTTCCTGTGTTTGTCATTCCCTGAACACACCCTGCCCAGGCTCTTTGAAAGTAGGAATGATCCTCGACAGACCCTCTGTCATCCTCTGACCTGAGCAAGTTCCCCCAGAGTGTTTTCATGTCCCTCCCTACTTGCCAGTGGACAGAGCAGGTGTGAAGCAGGGCAAACGGGGGCTCAGTTCCTTGTAGTCTCAAGGAGATCCTGATTTTCCTTCCTGTGTTTGTCCCTACAGAGCTTGGGGCAGCCTGCTTCTCGGGGTGGGTGAGTGGGCAGCAGAGGCTGGCTGTGGGAAAGGTGCTCCTGGTTTCTAGGGCTGGTGCTATCACCTCTGACATTCCCTGATGCCCCCAGCAGCCACACTTGAGACCAGCATCATTTCCTCCGCTGGTTTTGCAGGCAGTGCAGTCCCAGTTCAGAGCTCTGCTGTCAGCAGGGGTTCAGAGGGCATGGTGTGGGATTTAGCCACTGTTGCATATACAGTTCAGAATAATTTTCTGCTCCTTTGGTAGCTCTTGATGTGTTTTATTCAGTTCCAGTCTAATCAAGTTAACTGTTTTAGCACATTGTCTTTCTTCAGGCCTTTTTACAGAAGGCTGGTGTAATCTCTCTTCAGAAGAAAAAATAATTCCCCTTTCATCTTTCTGGGGAGATCATTTTATTCATGTGTAGTGACCTGGCTCAGCATTTGATAACTAATGTGTCACTGAAAGTTCCTCATTACGGCCCCAGCTTGCAGACCACCTGGAGTGCTCCATTATTAATGTGAACTTCAGGTTCAATTTTTAGCTCTGTGCAGGTGCATATGCACTATTCATTGCAGGCTGGTGACACTTGCCCCGTGAAGGGACAAGAGTACGTGTGGCTGAATGTGTCTTACAGGCCTATGGAGCACTTTTTGTTTTGATAGCAGTCATAAGAGGAGTGGAAGCACTGAGGCTCCAGCTTTGTGTTGATTATAATCTAACTTTTGCTTTCCTTGGCAATCATCCTTTGATATATAGGCACTTAATCTCAGTGCCTGCAGAACAGGAGGAGAGAAGCCAGAGAGGGCAGCGTAAAGGGGAAGCCACACTCGGCTTAAACCAGTAACATGGGAAAAGCTTAGTTCTTATTCCAGACATAAATGCATCTTGGGATGGTAGATGATAGTTACATGGCAACCAGGCACTGCAGGGCCCTCCAGGTTGCTGCTGGTTTGTAGTGCAAGATGTCAGTAATCTTGTTGATGCAGCCAGGATGCTGTTAAGACGATGAATTTAGGAAGGATCTTACATCTCCTCTTGATGGAAGCTTAATTTTGTCTGGGTTTTTTTTTTTTTTTTTCCCCCAGTAGTTGCTTAAGCCACCTAAACTCCTCTAGCCATCCATCTTTGCATCCTGAAATCAAATAAGTGACCTACTGAATTAAATCTCTGATCTTAACTTGTTTGTTTTACAGTCTAAATAAATGAAAAGGCAGGAGATAACAGAGTCTAATGCTGCATACAAATCAGTGGAACTCAGTACAGTTGCAGGGTTATTCATTAGTTTTCTGAGGTTTCATTTTCAGGGTTATTTCCCTTTTCTTTTTTTAAGGGGGAATTTCTTCGTGGACTCCTTTTTTGTTTTGTTTTCTTTTCTTTTAATAGAAATATGGAAATAGCAGAAGTGGGAGGAGAGGTGGATTCATAGGAGCAATGGAGCTGGAAGGACAAAGGGAGATGGGCTGAAAAGGAAGGGGAAAAGAATAGTTCTGAGTGTGTGAAAGAGAGTGGGAGGAACAGGAAATCGGAGTGTGGGATTGCAACACTGGGAAGTGTGGGCAGGAGTAAATTGGACTGGGAAAGAAAATTCCTGAAATGTCTTGTTTTCTTTAAAGACACCAGCCTGATTATAGTAAAATAGCTTCTGCTTTACTCACTGAGGACCAGCTCTTGTCATACTGTATCTGCTAAAACCAAGTTAATAGAATACATCCGTGGATTTTTTAATGAAGAGCTAAAGCACAAATAGGTACTTTCTCAATAGCGTAGCATTTTTAATAAACATCTCCCTCAAGTGCCAAAGGATTAAGGGTTTTAAAATCTTGTATGACTGTATATGATTTGTGTAGTTCCTCTTTGTAGTCATTTTACTCTTATTTAAGCTGAATACATGCTGATTTGTGTTTCTGACACGTGTAAGAGTGGTGCTCTGTTCTTCTCACAGGCTACTGCAGACAAATGACAGTAAGGGTATTTCAGACTAATGTTTCTAGTTATGGCCAGTAGCACTACAAGATGAGAACTCTCAGATGGTTCTGAAAATTTTGGTTTTCCTGTAAAAAAACACCAGTAAATTAGATCTCTAGGCACTGATTTTCTAAATTTGCTCTTATCACAGTGATTTTGCCTTTTGGAGTTGTTTTCAAATATGTGGATCTACCTGTCTTGTAGCATTTTAAAGTGCTAAAGCGCCATTTAAAAGGTGAAAGAAGTCTAAGAATTTATTGAATAGTTTAGGATTAATTTAAAATATCAGGTAATGTTATTTAATATCTGATATATTTCTCCTCCAGACCTTAAATATTCATGCAAAAACATCCAAGAATTTGTATGGTATATTTAAAATGTGTCTGGTAAATGCCCCTTGTGAAATAAATTATTTTTATTGCAATTTAGAAAAGTACATATTTAATAGTGAAATGCTTTGCTTATGTACTTACATAACTCCAGTGTATAATACAGGTCCAAAGGTCTTTAATTTATTATAAAGATAGGACTTTAATGATGAAATAATGGCTCTGATGTATCTGTACCTTTGGGTTTAGATATTAGAAAGGTTTCATATCTTTCAACTCCTCCTTATGTGATGTTACACTGGTGCCCCAGACATTTTTTAATGCATGAGCAATCAACATAAATGAAAACTGGAAAGCATTCATGTTAAGACAAGGGGCAGTGTTACTTTCAATAAGGTGACTTCAGAAAACTGTCACACAGATATTTCACTGGAGACATTCTGGTTTGACCTCTATCTCATAAAGCATTTTTTCCTTTTTTTTTTTTTTTTTTTTTTTTTTTTTTCAATCTCTCTCTATTATTTTTTCCTTTTCTTTTTTTTCTTTTTCTTTTATGATTAAACAGATGAGAAGGGGTTTGTAAAAGCCCTCCAGAAAACTGGCAGGAATTCCTTGTAGAATTCCAGGTCGCTCTAATTTCCACGTATTTTCCTGCAGGAGAGAATGACTTTCTAAGAGCCACGTTAGCCTTCAACCTTGGCAAGTGTAGAAGTACATCTGCAGTATTATGATTGAAATGTTATACCTGCTTATTCTAAAACTGACATGAGAGGTGACAAATGACAGAGGCATTACTGGGTCAGGTGAAGTCTTTGTCATAATCCCTTTTCCCTGAACTTTTAGCTGATGCAGCAAAGAGAATCCTGTTTCGGGGATTATTAACACCACCTGCTACAAAATTCCTTTGGGAAGGACTGGAGTGCTTTGGATTCAAACACTGGCTTTGAAACATGCAGAAAAATGGCACAATCTCTGCAGACACTCTAACGACTACTTTGGGTTTGGTGTAAGCCAGTCGTTCCACTGCAGAAATGTGTTATTAAGGATATAAATGCTATTTCTCCCTTGCAACGTAAAAGTGAATTTTCAGTGAATTCCTTAAGTTCTTGTGTTTGACAGGATCCAGAGGTGCAATCTGCTGCAGTGAATTGTGCAGCAGGGTTGAGCTGCTGTCTGGTTGAAGCCCCTTAGTTTTGGATAGCACGAGCAGAGAGCTCTATCTCCATTATACAGGATTTTTTAGTTCTCTTTCTTCTCAAGCGCTGTTTCATGTTTTGTAAGCTTCGCTTTGTGTCTGGTTCATCCACGAGGCAAATTCTTTCCCTCAGGAAGAAAAAGTGGAAAGCCTGTGGGAAAAGTGTTTTTCTCTTTGGTCGACTCCTCCTGTCCTACTTCTCTCCTTGGCAGGGCAGGAATGCGGTGTGGGAGTGTGCCTCAGCTCCAGCTGGAGAGCAGAGAGGAAAGGTACTTGACCAGAACCTGGGCACCAAGTCTGACTCCTGCTCACCTCCCATTCCTGTGCTGGCTTTGGGATTTTTTCAAACGCCAGATGAGGGAAAGTGCCTTCTCTTAGCTGTCGGCATTGATAGGACTGGAATCCTGCTGGAGCTGCCTGAGGCGGAACAGGCAGAGCAGAGGAACAGGCAAAGTCCTGGGCTCTTTTCATCACAATCTCTGATTGCAGATCCCCCTGGAACTGGGAGGTGAATCTGTCCCTTTGTATTTCTGAGTGAAGTGAGTGCTGATTGATTTGTCAAGTGATTACACGCTCAGATGAGATACTGGGATGTACAGTTTGATTCCTATTCAGCACCACAGCAATGCTCAGGCGAAGCTTCGTGCAGTACAAAGAAGATTGTAGTCATTGTAGGAGAATGTGTACACAGAAATCACCTCTCTGAATGGCTTTTTTGAACCTTGTTCACCATTGCCTCTCTTAGTTTGTTTTCCCTTGGCGGAGTTTTCTGACTTTGCCCTTGCAAAAAGCAGAATCTGCTGTTTAACTGTTGGCCAGAAGGAGCTGATAAACAATCCCGGGGTGCGCTAGAGTTAATTGCCTTTTTTGGCTCTCTCCGTCTTTTTCAGCCTCAGGGGCTGTAACGTGTACCTAGGCCAGGAGGAGGTTTCAGCTTATCAAAAAGAGCTTTAAACAAAGATTCTGGTGGCTTGACACCTTTATACGTTGGAAGATGTTGCTTCTGTGAATATAAGTCATAAGGGTTCTTCTTTCAGCAGAAATGCCCCCTTTCTTCTCAAAATGAATCCCCCCAAGACCCAACGACCCAGAGTTTGTTCTTGGCCGGCCATTTCATTCTGCCATCCCCTGTCTGACATCACTGCATCATATTATTAAAGTCAAATTTACAGTGTTGGGGAATCTGCGATCTCCCGTAAGACAAAACTGTTTTCTGCAGTTTTAATGTCTGAAACCTAAAAAGAGATGGCATGTTGCACGGTTTTTAGGAAATATGTGGGTGCTGTTTACTACAGTTACCATTTCCTAATATATGAGTGTTTCTTGAAAGGTAGTTTTCAGTATCTGAGGCATAACGTGCTGTGAGTAATTCTTTCTCTTTTAATTCAGAAGAAGATTTTTGTATAAGACAATCTTAATCAGTTTTTATGATGTGGCGTGAATGTAGCGTGGTATCTGAGCTAATCTTGGAGCCTGTTTTAGGAATTTGACGCTATTTAAAACAATTCTTGGCGTAGTAGTTGCATTTCTAAGCAGCAGCTCTTCGCTTTGGTGCAAGCAGGGGGTTTTTTTTCTTCTGCTGCACATTAATCACACACGTTCAGAAGAAGTGACTCTCTGATTAAGGACACTGCTGTAGCAGAAGAAAAATAATAGTTTTTAAAGTTTTATTGCCATCACGCCACTACTAAAATTAATTTTTTTAATATATGCTAGAATCTTTAATTCCTTTGAAGTTGTGGGTTTGAGTTGGCTGTGAGCTCAGCCAAAGCTCTTTCCCCTGCAGTTTGGGCATCTGAAACCTGAGAAATAGCAACTAGTTGTTGTTTGTTTGGCCAAAGCCTGGTTGGATGTCACCAGATTGAAGTTTCTGGGTCTAAAAACGGAGCAACAAATGAATGGTCTTAAGCTGAGAAAGATGCAAATTGATAAACCAAAGGTAGCCTAAGTATTAAATACGAAATTGAGGGTTTTTTCCATGTATTGGCAGAAACACCAATGAAGAAGGAGCTGAACTGGTGAGAATTAAAGACACGACTGCTGAGCTGGAGTGAGTCTGAATCCCTCAGCTGTCTGCAAGTCACTTGGTGGTGGTGATCAGAGGCTTAGGGAGTCCCTTGGCACTGGCTTTCTTTGCCTCAGGGGCAAGCGTGGGCATCTGTCTATCCATCTAAACATGTTTGTAAACACAAATACATGAATTTAGAAAAATTCATTTCAGTTTCCGATGCTCTCACTTTTTTGACAGCTGTTACAGTTGCAAAGGGTTGTTTGAGACCAGCTGGGTAAAATTATCTAAACTTCTGGGACTTGCAAGAACTCAAAACACAATTAAAAAAATAACTTGGGGTGTGTTTTGAAGTGGTGTATGGACACAAAAGTGATTGACAAGCCCCTCAGCATGGGTCTGATCTTTTGAAGTCTCAGAACAATGTAGCTTTTGGGGCGGAGCTTTTTGTTTGTTTATTCCTTCTCTAGAAGCCAAGTTTCTGAGTTTCTCTGAGAGGTCAGAAAAAGCACTATCAGCTCGTCTTAGGGCAAAATAATGCTGCTCCTCAGTGGTTTGCCTTCTCAGTGCTGGCAAGAAACCCAAGCAGAATTCTGCTCTGTTCTGCTTGAGTTTTGTAACAACCTCTCCCAGTACCTCTTGAATTACCAGTGGTAATGCAAAACACTGATATTCCTTCCAGATTGAGATGCTGGTGTCCAGATATCGACACAGATTATTTAGGAATCGAGGAGAATTCATAAATGAATACCAGAAAGCACTAAAGGACGGTTTGTTGTTCTGATGTCCACAAGACACGGGGCGAGTGAGGATTGTGTGTCTTCCCCTTCACTGCTTCATGGACAGAGCAGGGAAAAGGGCAAATGTTTGCAGGGTCTGAGAGGAAATCGGGTTCTTATTAGAAAAAGGCACGAATAAGATGAAAAGGACTACGTGTAGCACTTAACTGTTATCTGGATTGCTGCTGGATACCGGCGTGAAAGGGAGGCCTTTTGGGAGGAAGCTGCAAGACAATACAGCCTTTCTGGGCACGAGATCATTGTCTTCTGTCTGAGCTGATCTCTGGAAATCTACTTCAGGGGGTAATTTAAAACTTCCTTTAGACATCACTGGCTTGCTGGAGTGATCAATGTTTTAATTTCATTTTGTTGACACATTTTGGTAGCACGTTTTAAGAAATCTATGGCTCTGCTCTCTACTGAAATTCAGAAACAAGAAGAGGCAAACCAAACCCAGGCTCTGCCCAACAGTTTGTATTTGTGAGAATTTCTCTCTGCCTTGGCCATGTGCTAAATGCTTAACTTCCTTTGGACAGGATAGGACATTTTTAAAAATTAATGTGGTGTATTAAGAAGATGGCAGTTGCACCTTCGTTGCCAGTCGGGAATGTGCCAGCTTTATAAAATGGAAAGAAATTTCTCTTAACTCTCAAAAATAAAGATATCCCTTGAAACGCAGGCAGGGAATATGACTTGTGTTTCTTGAAAGGTAGTTTTCAGTATCTGAGGCTAATGACTTGTTCCTTTATTCCACAGAGGTATTTTGATGACCAAAGCAGATACAGAATTCCTGTGTGTGAAGGTTTTCCTTAGAGTTATGCATCTGTTTCCTTATTTAGAATTTAACACATCAGGAAACATACGATCATCTGTGTTGGAGTAATTTATTTTCAATCCTACAAGGTAAAGAGAGTGCTGATGCTCACCCAGGTTTCTTTGGCACATACATGTATGTCTTCCTGCAAAGCGCTGCAAATAACAAAAAGTAATTCTCCATTTCATTAATGCACCTCAGCTTTGTTATTCGAACATCCTGTCTCATATATGTAATAAGTGAAAAGGAAATGAGACCTTGGAGGAGATAATGTAAACACACAATATTTCTGTGGTTTCACTGAAATTAAATTAATGCCTTTTGTAAAAAATTTAATTACTGCATTCAGAATCTAACATGGACCCGGCCAAGTCTGTAGTGCCTCCATTATTTCAGGCATCAGGTTTTATGAAATACAATATTTCATGCTGTAAATATTAAGGTGCTTTATTCTCTGCTGACTTTTGCATGTAAAGCAAAAGGAAAACAAAAATCAGTTTTCTTCTCTCTTGAGTCTCATCAGTTTCCTCTCATCAGTCTCTCAATGTTTGTTAACTTAGAGACAGGGACAATTTAATTTTCGGTACATCAGATTTCACTGCCAGGGTGTGTTCTTTTATGTGCTGCATGTAGGTAAAATAAACTGAGAATAAAGTAATTTAAACATAACACAGAAATATTTAAATGAGTGCTCAGGCCTCCCTGCTTGCAACCTCTTCTCTAATTCTTAACTCTTTTGCCCTGGATTGTTTTCCCACCCTTCCAAGTAGGAGTTCCATGAGTCCATGTTTCTGTCTAGTTTCCTTCCCCTGCCCCCAAGCTGTTGTGATTCAGTCCTTAGATTAAATAGTCCAGACGTCTTCTTAAAAGCATTGAATTTTTTTTGCTGAAACTTGTTCCTCTTTTTTCGGTTTTGGTTTTGTTTGTTTGGGTTTTTTCTTTGTTTGTTGGGGGATTCAGGGGCTTTTTTGTTCATTCTAAAGTGTAAAATTTAAAATCTGGTGAAGACAGAACTTTCGTCCTTCTAACAGATCTAAATATTTTTTCTTTTTTCTATTCATTTCATCCTTCTTTGCGTTACGAGTTCTAGAAATGAAAAGAGATTTATATTTCTGCTGCATATATTTTGCCTTTGAATAATTAATTCCTGTCGGTTTTGACCACTGCCTTTATATTACACAATATTGGGATTGCAGAGTGATATTTTTTTTTCATGTTTTTATCCCTCTTCCTTTGGGCAGTTCTGTGGGCTGGGGGTTTATAGGTAGATAAGTTCACTCAGCCAAATGCCCGTCAGCCTCACTTTTATTTTTAGTTCCTGTGTTTTGAAAAATAGGAAAAACGCCCTCACTTTGGTTTTGAATATAATAAAATGGCCTAGACCTAATCTGTGAGTAGCATATTTAGATTAGCTTCATAATCCTAAGGGAAGGAAGTGTTTGTTAGGTGATTTGTGTGGGTTACATTTGGATGACAGAGAGGACTTTGCAGGAATTGCCTTTGGTTTTTTAATGGCAATTAAAAAGCTTCCTCTGTCCTCACCAAATGAACAAGGGCATAGTAACTTCAAAACTTGTCATTTTATAAATTTCACCTACCTTGTCAAAGTTTTACATAGATTTTTTTTATTTTAAACACAGAATCAGTGCTGTGCTGTCTGGTTTGTGTGTGTTGCTGAGGGATGATAAATAGTTTATAAACAGAAATACTGTGTCCAGTTCTGGGCTCCCCAGCACAAGAGAGATATGGAGCTTAATTGGCTGTTAAAGGCTTTCCCGTAGTCTGAAATATCTGAGAACCTCCACACATCCAGCAGCTACAAAGGCTTTGGAGAAGGTTGGCCCTGGGTTTTTAAAGATACAGGAGTCTGAATGATTAAAGTGAAATACCTTTCTCATGCCAGAAAAGGATTCCAGATGCCTTTTAGCATCCCGTATTTCTCAGTTCGCTTCTCATGCAGGCAGTTTGAGAGGGGAAAATGCAGAGAAATGTGTCAAACTCAAATATATTTAAAACCTGCTCTTGGAGAAAAAGTTGACAGACTTGGATTTGTTCTGCATGAAAGAGAATAGCGATCAATTGTTTTCTGTGCCTGGTGGCTGCATTAGCGGAATAACAGCTTCAAGTTGTAGTAAGGGGCGAGACTTCCTCCTAAAACTAGGAGGAAGTCTCAGCTCCACGACCATTAAATAGTAAATAGGCAGGAAAGCTTTTTAAATATTGGCCAAATATTTGGCAGGGATAACATAGGTATTTAAGCAGCATCAGGGAACATGAGATTATAAACTGAGTGACTTCTTGAGATCTGTTCCTAATTTCTGTGCATTCTGTCTGCAGCCGTATCTCCTTACTTACATCAGCATATTAAGAGAGACTTCAGGGGATTTTTTGGGTAGAAAACCCACAGTTTCTGAGGAGTCCTTCACTTGCTATGATTTATTTAATTGGACATCCAAGCAAAGAAGGTGTCAGATTATAGAATTGAGCTTTATTGCTGCTGGATAAGGAGGGGAATTAAGAGATTGCCAGAATTGCATTAACCATCTGAAGTGCAGCCTTCTTGAAATGCTTTGTCTGGATCATCCCTAGAGCCATCCACATCTTCAGCACGTTTTTCCCGTGAAATCAAATCAAATCCCTACAGGCCCACCAAATCTATTTTCATAGAATATCAGCAAGCTAAATGTTCTGTATGAAATGTATCAAGTCACAGTGACAAACACCTTGATAAACAATGTCGGGATGTGAGGCTACAAACACCTTCTTGTCCTCAGCAGTATAAAGAGTATTTTTGGGACTCTTCTTCAGCTGCCCAGTGCATAGAATAGGAGTAGTTGATGTCTCAGCCATCATTCTAAGTATGCATATGATTAATATTCTCAGCTTCTATCTAAGGATATAGACATTCTCTGTGGAATTGAAATGGTTTTATTTCAGTGAGTGGAGAAACATTCTGCACAGTCCTCTGGTAAGTATGAAGTGCTACCCCATGCATTATACTAAAAGATATTCCAATGAGAGACTATGATTTTTCTAATAATGTTAGTTCAGTTAACAGAGGTTCACTTGTATGGAAAACCCTTCTGGGAGGTTCTTTGATGTAAACACTTGCCTTTAAGAGAGAGAGAAATTGCTCTTGCGAGCCATAATGTGCCGGTTGTGTAACACTGTAGTACTTTTGAATTTGCAGTGGGAAACACAGGCTCTTGTTATGGCTGGAGCAGTGAAATCCAGTCCATTTCCACACTGCCCTGAAATCCCCTTTTCTTGGGTTGTGTCAACAACAGGCTGGTGTGTTCCACAGCTGATTGGCCAATAGCAGACTTTTGTGCTGGAGAAATATTGTTCTTACGTGTGAATATTGATACTGCAAAGATAAACTTATGTCCAAAAGCTAAAGGCTTGAAAACATCTGTGTTTTGTATCCTCCATGATACTCATCTTTCCCTCTTCTCCTTTTTATCTTTCATTCTTGTGTTTTCTTTGTGACTATTACGTTAAATTTTAGTAAGTGTTAGCATTGTCTTCTCTGGGTATCTGTGGGGAACTTTCCCAGTCTTCAAATCTAAGAGTAAGGACTGATTAACAGCTGAGCAATGTCTTGCATTCCTGCGTTCATAGCCATTAAGTATTAAGAGAGATTTGGTCATAAAATACTGCTAAATAGTGGTTTTAACAATTTGTATGACTGTTGCTTTTCTCAGAATCAGATTTAACTCCTCTCTTATCTGGAATTTTCCTTTACCACTTTTCCATATTGTTATCTTTGAAAAATGGTATAGAAAAAAAAAGTTGAGTCTTCTAATTAAAAATTAAAAAGCAGTCTATCTAGAGGTCTTGCATGTTCTATATCCATCACAACAATCTGAAAAAAAAAATCCTTTTTCTGCAGTAATATCAATTTAAAACATGTCTAATTTCTAGGAAGACCCATTTAAAGAGATAAAGGATTATGCAGTCTCTAAAAATTGATCCTTTGTGTACAAATATATGTGCTTTTTCTCCTCCTTTGTCAGGAAGACTTGGATGATGGTGTGCAATATTAGATCATTGTGTAGAAGGAAGAGATATCAGCTTCTTAGTCATTGGGAATTACATAAATACAGTCTCTGGTGCTTAGTGTGGGGTGTGTGCCACATAAAAATTCACAATTGATATACTCTGTCTCTACTGAGTTGCTTAATAAAATGATTTTTTAAAAAATTTTTATTGTTACAATGTTATTCTCTGTAAATATCTGTTTTCATTTGTTTTATTTGAATTGAATGTTTCCACAAGTCGAATCACCCAAGCAAGGATTTTGGTAGCTCATGCAATGGTTACAAAAACCAGTCCTTCGGGAAGGCATGAGAATAGTTCAGACATCTGCAAGCTTTTGTTCTTCTTGATAACAGTGATCCATCTATTTAAAGCTACATTGAGGCAACTAGGTTTTTTTAACCTCTGCAAGGTGATTAGGCCTCTCAAAAATTTGGGAGTGATGAGCTGGAAGATTGTGTTTCATTACTTAGTCCAGAGCTGTGCAGATTGCACCCTCAGTTTTCAGGTCAGAAAGCTGAGGCCTATTTAAAAGGCGACTGTAGCAGACTGGAGAATTTTAATTTCAGATAAAATAGTGTAATAGTTTTTGCTGTTATTCACTCACGGAGTCAAAATGTAATTAATCTTTGTGTGAGTTTCAGAGGTTTAGGAAAAGCCAAGGACCTGATTATGAAGTACTTACAGAGGGCTAAATGCAGCTGTTTAAGGAAGGGCTGTGGTGGATGGGGTGGATACATGGGTGAAAGAGGGTGCTTGCCCACATCCTTCCCCTTGGCATAAATTTTATTTAAATTCAAAATCAGTATTTAAGCAATAATATTTTTTTTACTATTCTGAGTCTTAGTGCATAAAAATATTCATAGTTTGAGAGGTGAGGGAAATCCAGCTTACAAGTGTTCTTTATGACTAATATTCTAGATCTCCTGAATCATACAGACCCTTTTATTACAGTTGGTCTGTAAAGTGCAAAGAACCTCATCCTTCCCTGAAATGGAAGAAATGCAGAAGCCTACAACACATCAGGAGAGAGTTAGAGATTGATGAACTCAATATCTGAAGAAAGTACTGAAACATCATCATGAGATCAAAATGAAAGGGCAAATAAAAAGAGCTTAGGTCAGCTTTTAAAATGTAATATTCTTTGGCTAAGATCCTACTTCTTCATGCTTCGATTTAATCTGTCAGGGCAAAAGGGCAAAGGTCCACATGATTGCTGGGGAGGGTACAAGATGCATGACAGAGCAATTTGCTGAGTTTCTCTAGATGACTGTAGACAAAGCTTGCATGTCTTTGCTCTTTGTCTCTCTGACAGTAGCCTTTAACATAGGCTTATTGTTCACTTTTTGGGTCACTGAAAGGCATTTATAAGGTATTTGTGGTGCAGAAAGCACATGAAACTGTTTTCTAATTTGTCTTAATTGCTTGTCTCAGTAAATGGTTAATTCCCATTTGTATGTGCTCAGCAGTTCAGAAAAAAAAAGGTGTTTGTTCATATTTGAAATCTCTGTAATTGCCAAAAGCCCTTAGAGGTGTTGGTGGATGATCAGCTCTAGACCACCGAAACCCCTTTATTGTCCCTTCTCCTACTTTACTCTCAGAAATGCCAGATGATTATTTTATAATTTGTACCACTTTGCTGAAGTTGTGCTCAGTCATTTTTCTCTTTGAAGCGGTGTTTTGTCATTTGAGATTTTAGTTCTTGATTTCTCTCGGTGACAGCATGTGTGTTAACCCTTTGCTGTACTGTTAAAACCCCGTGTACTCAGATTGGCCATCGAGTTATCAACCAGTACATCTCTCTCCAAATCAAGCAGGTTTTGGTAGCAAACTGAGGGAAAAGTGTGAGCACAGAGACATGCCTAAAAATGTTCTAATTTGGCCAGGACGCAGTTATTTCAACATCAGGAGAGAGTTCCAAAACTCTTCTAGCATTCTGTGCATTGCCACTAATATGCATAACTTCTGAGGAAAATGGAGCAGTGCTGGCTTTCCAGGCTTTTAAATCGAGTTATTGATCCTGCAACTGATTGTTCCCAAATAAAAGGACTTTCCAACCAAATGCAATGGCCTGTTTCAGCAATGTGTCAGAGGTCTGGAATTGAAGTCCACATGAAGTATCATCTTGGTTTAAAGAGTTAAATAGCTTGGTACACTTCACAGAAATAGGTTAGAGGCTTCATGTCTCTTGCTTCATTTAATTCAGCTATACTCTGCTGATACTGAGGGAGAGAAAATGTCTTGCAAACCCAAGTTTGCCATTAGCTGGACAAATGTAATATCTTATATACATCTTGCGTATTATAGTAATGTTCGATGAATCACTCTGCTAGCAAACGACTTAGATCAAGGTTAATTTTGGTAAGAAATGGCAAGACCACTGGTAGACATAAAAACAGAGAGGGTAAGACTTTACAATGTATTTTGACAGTTCTTAAAAGCAGCCTTCCTCAATCTGTGTGCAGAGTCATTCCCACTGCATTTCTGAACAAAAGAGGAACATGACTAATGAGCTTACAGCAGGTCATTTTACGGTCCAAGTTTGTGTCATCGCATTAAGCAAAGAGTGATAGGTATTTAAAGGAAATTATTCAATGCATCACAGCATTCTGGATCTGAGCAGTGATTCCCAACAGCCAGTGCAGTCATGGCATGCAGGACATCAGTTTGCCAATACTTCAGACTTTGGGAAAAAAGCATTACTTAATAATCATCTTAGAGTCATCGTCTTTGCTTTTTTTCTGCTCTTTTTAAATAACTGCCTTCGAGTGTTTCAGTTGCTTTATTTGAAGAGAAAAAAGTACATTAGGCAGCCCATAATGCTTTGGACTGCTGACCTGAGTTGGGCAATGTCCAGACACAGAAAAGGACTTGAGCAAAGGTCAGCACCTGAGCAGTGCAGGCTGCACAGTCAGTGAGGGAGCCAAGGCTCAGGCTTAACCAAGAGTCCTGATATGAATGTTTACAAAGTGCCAGCCAGAGCCGGGAACAATCTGAGCTGAGCAACGCTTCCCCTATCAGTTGCCTGATTTTGGCTTGTGTTTTTCAAAGGTGTAATTCCACTGTTTTGCCAGACATGGTGGCGTGTTCATAGCCTTGGAAACTTAAGACAAATAGCAATTGTTAGAGAACGCTAACCTGCTGGCTTTGGAACTAACAGTAGCTAGGCATCATTTTTGTGAGTGTGTTCTCTAAATTCACTCTGCTAATCCGTGTGCCCATCCCAGCAGCATCCCCTGACCTGTGTCCATAGAGACACCCTGCCTCAATGCCCAGGAAGAGCTGGGCCTCAAGAACCCTTCCTATTGTGGCATTTCTCTGTTTTACCCTGTCTGAACACATTCCTGTTTTCCGTACTGTTCCAGCTCCTTAGAAGAAAAGCAAGGAACTTATTTCGAAACCATTTGTTTGCAGAAGTCACAGGAGCAATGAAAACCAGTGTTTACATTTAGATCTTTCAAACAAATGAAAATTAAGTGGAATTTTTGTTTTGCCTTCAAGTATTTTGTGCTGCGTTGTAGGATAAATCAGTATCCAAGATTTTAAGTAGCTTTATTGTTCGTTATGTCTTCGCTATTTTTCTGTTATTTTTGGCATGCCTTCCTCTGCTGATGCTTATGTTGACATTTATTCTGATTAGTTTAAATGAAGGTTTTAACCCTGGCTTTATCCTTTTAGAAGGCATTGCTTATGAAAGAGTAGGAATAGTAATTGTATCTAACTATGCAGTGCATTTAGGTAGTTTGTATTTAATGTCTGTAACAATACATTTCTTTCCCCGAAGGAAATGAGCCATGCATTTTCTGTGAGAAATCTGTGTTCCTATGTTCAGTGGCTCGATGGAAAATCCCCTTTCCAGGTCGCCTTTTTGCTATACTGAGGAGTATAAAGTATTTGTTATAATGAGGAGTATGAAATCTTGAAGCATTTGTGCTTCTGACATTGTGCAAAGGCTGGGAAGATTGTTCTCCTGCGTGTATGTATCCAGTGATGGAAGGTGCAGGGATTCAGGGTGGGTTTTGTTCATTTATTTGATTGTGTTTTTAAATGAAAAATAAATGGCACCGAGCTGTCCTGTTTCATCCTTTCTGGGTCCACTTTGGGAAGTGGTTGGATTCCTGTGACTGTTGCTAATGTGGTGTGAGGTGAGGGCACTCATCACCACCCTGTAGATCTGATCACATTTGAACCTCTTCCTGAGAGGTGCTGTCACTGATTTTAAGTCATTCTGTCTTTCCCTCATTTGTGTCTGTGTGTTGGAGGATTTCTACCTGCAAAACTTAGATGAGACTTGCCTATGAACATTTTCAGTGAAATGTAGATACAACTCAGCTTTTCTTAATTCCTACTTTTTGCTTAATTAAAAAACCTTTTTTCTTTGTTCTTTTTGAATGAAATATAAATAGGGTAGGAGATCCCTTTTACTATTGGGATTAAAGAACAAAGGAGAACATTTAATCCCAGATAATAGTTTCCTTTCATTGGTTTTGTGAGATAGGCTTCAGGAAAACGTTTGTTCCCACACAACCTGTTTCATTGACCAGAGAATATCATATCACAGGCAGTTGGAGAGTTTCTATTTGTCAGGAGCACACCGTTCATTCCCTATGAATTAAAGGGTTTTCATGTTCTTGATGCCTGTCATTTGAAGAAGAGTTTGAGAAGAATAGTAAAGCTAATGTTGGTTTGCATTTTCTAAGTGAAAATACTCATTTTGATAAAAGCAAATCCTTCACATCCATAGCCTGCATAAATGGTGTGTAAGCTCTCAGGGTTAAATCATCCAATGCCCAGGATGATTTCTGCAGCCTTGCATATCTAGAAGCATTGGCATTCAGTTAGCAGGACAGGTCTGTAAGCATTTCCACAGGGCTAAAACCCGGCATCACAAAGTACCCAAATCAAACATGCCTACGGTTAGTTAGTTAGCTAGTTAGTTAATTGATATAAGGAACCCTTTGTCCTGTTTAAATATATATTCCAGTTTATGTGCTGCTAATGGAACATCTGTTTTCTAGCTAGCATTGAAATTTTTTTCAGCTGAAGGTGAAAAAAATAACTAGACTTGGTTTGAGCAGTCATTAGTGTTAGACTTTTGTTTCGTAGACAGAGTAAGAAGGCAGATGAATAGGGAAGCTGAAGAAGTTACATTCTTAAGAGTTACGCAGAGTAACTCCTTACTCTCTTTGGTTATATCACTTTGTCTGCAGCTGTGGGTTTTGACAGTCTAGTATTGGCTTATTTTATGGCTGTGAGCTGAACAGAAGCCTCCCTTTTCTCACACAAATAAATCTGAGCGCTCCTAAGGAAAATAAAAATCTATGTACCAAAACCGTTTGTAACAACTTAACTTCCGACAGTGAAGGAGATCTGTCTCCAGTGAAACACTGGTGGACTGATTTGGTTTCGTTACTCATTGATTTGCAGACAAAAAAATAATAATGACAAATTATGTAAACTTGTCTGAAAACTCAAGTTTGTTACCCCTAGCATTTACTTCGAATTTTTCCACCCACTTTCCTTCTATGGCAGTAATTGAACTTGAAAATTAAGTGGTAATTGACGTTCCAAACCTGCTCTAGGGTGATTTAGGTTATCCGGGCTTCTCTCTGACACTAGAGAGATGGCATAGCATGTTTCAGATGATTAAAGCCAATCTACTGCTAAGGCTTGAATTGAATGTTGTGCATTTAAAAGTAGTGTGCACGCAGAATATTGCTTGAAAATGTGGAAAAAAGTGGATGTTGTTTCATAACATTAAAAGAAACAAAACACACTCGTGTAATTAGTACCCTAAGGAAAGGAATCAAAGCTATGGAAGATAATTAAAAAGGCTTGTGATAAGCACAACTTCTAAACTAGTTTGTTGTGGATGCACTGTTTTGATTTCTTGTGATGGCTACGTTCTTGGAATCTCGTTTGAGAGGTCAAGCTGAGTCCCAGGAGCTTATCAGGCTCAGACAAATAACAGCCGTGTTCTAAAACAGAAAATAATGCAGGGAGGAGAGAGAGGAAGGACAGAAAAGTACATTTGGAAAGGTCAAAGAGATTCTCACAAGTCCTGGTGGTCAGTTTTCTACTGATTTGTATATTTTCTACTTTAAGTGTGTTTGTTTTATTGTGTTACAGAAACCGTACCAAATTTAAAATAATCTATCCTAAAGCTAATAAAGCCGATGATTAAGGGTGGTATATTCTTAACCTTATCTTTAATTTACGAAGACCGTAAATCCATTCAAACAGGGGCAAGACCACTGTCTAGAAAGCAGATGTGAGAGCCAAGACCTTTGGCTCTTTTCCAGGGGCTTGTTCTGGGCTGTGTAACAGATCTATGTCCAGTGGTAAGAAGTGATTTTCTGGGCTCCATTCACAGTAGAGTGACCACTGGGTCAGAGCTGCAGACAGGATCTTCCCCATCCTGCTACCAGTGCTACCTGCTCTGTCCTGACAGATTTGCTCTCCCTTCTTGGACCTGTGCACCGATGGTGCTTATTTTTATTTTTTAATTTTTGTTTCTCTCATTGTCCTTTGTGAAACGCGATGTGCTGAAACGGTGTTTGAAACGCTTGTGTGGCAAAACCTCGTGGATGTCATTTTCAGTGAATGTTTTGAACAATACTGAAGCAATTTGGAAGCACCTTTCAGTACACAATTAATTCACAATCTTGCTTTTTTTCTCACACGTGAAAAAAGATTTTATCATCTTATAGTCCACATTTCTCTAAAGCAGGAGTTGTAGTCAGTGCTAAAAGGTACAAGGAAGTCACAGCGCTGAGTTAGAATGAAAATTCCCATGTTTTCTTTTTATTTTAACTTAATTCCCATCCAAGTTTGTTCTTGTACGTTTAAAATATATCCTTCCTGTTATCAGTAGATGCTCCCTAATTAAAAGCTTCTAAAGTGTAACATAAATTAAGTACAGAGGAAGGAGTCAAGAACAAACAAATGCTTATAACTAGCTTGCTGTGAGTCTGGGGTGTAGCTGGTTTGCATGGATGGTTGAATAAAGCTTAAAAAAACATCCAAGCTGTAGATGCTGAGACAAAAAACTTGGAGAAAGCTGGATTACTACCTGAGACAAAAAGCCCGGTGTGATTCAGGAACTGGAAATCCAAACTGGATCATTGGCCATGTATTCCTTGCCTTTCTGTCTAAACAATATCGGCAGGAGTAAATCTAGATGTCAAAACATTCCTTGGATTTTTTGGAAGTCAGAAATGGTAACTGTTTTGGTTTTTGGGGGTTTTTTTGGGTTTTTTTTTTTGCATTATCGAGATGATTTTTTGTGTAGTGAATTATTGCCTCTGACCCAGCTCCTCTTCTGCTCTGCAGCACTGAAAGTCTGCTGAAGGACGGGTGAAACATAATAAAGTACATCTCAGCCACAGTAATTCTGAAGCCATTGACACAAATTATTGCTATTATTGCTGTGCTAGATAGTGCTGTGTCAGGCTGAAATTGCATTTGGGTGCCTTTTAAGTTTCTCCACTCTTCTCTGCAGTTGGGCAGAACATCAGCTCAAGACCCCAAGGGCCATGTTAATTACAGCATCACTTTGCAAATTTACTTCCACTTTTTTTTTTTTTTCTTTTTTTTCCTTTTTGGTAGTGTTAATGTCAGCTGAGTATTCTAATTTCCTCAATTCAGATAGCAGTGATTCTGCCAAAACTAGTTACCTTGGAATTTCTTGTGGCCAGCTAGATGATGATTTTGCATATTGATTTCTACTGATTTTTTTTAGCAAATATGTGAAATGGTTAGCTTGTAGTCTCTTGTCAGACAGTGGAAAATATAAACTTCTTCTCCCCAGCCAAATGTGCGTGTCAAAGAGAATAACTAGTAATAAGAGAAGTACCTGGCTAGGATGTAAAAAATTGTGCTAATTGCTTTTGATGGGAAAATGAGATTTTAATTTATTTAATGTCTTCTTCTGATACATTCAAGACACTTGCTATTAGTAATGAACTAGGAAAATCAAGAGCAGCTGTACATTCTGGGGAACTAGCTACCAGAAACTGAGCTGAGATTACTAATATCTAGCTTTTCATAATATTCAAATGGACAACATCCTCATTTCCCTCTATTTTTTAGGGCTTTTTTCATTCCAGTATTTGAGAAGTCGGAGTGAGACGTGAACTTGACAAATTCTCATAACCACTTGAATAATTCCTTTACTCTCCAACATGCCATGACATTAACTGTACTAATATTCAGCATTGCTAAAGGAATTTTCATAATCATGTTTTAAAAGACTGTGCACAAATAGATTGGAAATGTTAATTCAGGTGTGCAGATAAGAAAAACTAAGCAAAATAATTAATTTTGTATATTTTAACAGTGATATGTTTGAGAAGCTGGCATTACGTTCATCAGTTCTCTTATTTCCCATCTGTTCCTTGAGCAGCTGCATGTGCACGGGGTTTTTCTCCTTCCCCCAGTGGTGGGCAGAGAAGGGACCTGAGCACAGAAATTCCCTGCTACCGGCTCAGTTGTTGGGTGGGTGTGTGTGAGGAGCTGGCAGGAAGGGCATGGGAGCAGTTGGAGCAGAGATAACACGGGAGGAGAGGAGGGAGCAGGATGCTTTGCATGCTGCCTGGCCTGTGTGATGTGGCTTTACAGAAGAAGAGTGTCACTGAGATGAAACAGGCTCAGAATAGAGATTGACTGGCAGGAGCCTGTCAAACCAGTTGCATGCGAAGCTCTCAGACTTTGGAGATGTTCCTGGTCTCCCCATTCCCACCATTTTCTGCTCCAGCCTAATTGATCTGCAGCTGTGTGTTCATATGTCCTCTCTCAAGCGCTCCTTTTTCGTCTAATATGAACTTCATTGCTATTTTCCTTTATTCTTTTTCTCTCTTTGTTTCCTTATTTTACTTTCATTTGGTTTGATCTTCTGATCGTGCCCTTTCTTACATCATCTTTGCTGTTTGAATTTCCTCATCATTTCCTGGCAGAGCCCCTTCCAGCTGTAGGGAAGGAACATACACAGCTCGTTCAATATTTACCGACCATCATTTTCCCTCTGCTTCCGAGTTGTATTAGCAAATCCTTGTCTGTTTTGTCAGTCCCTGTGAGCAGGGCTGGCTGCTAAATATTGGCCATTTAGAGAAGGGAGCTGTTATTTTGAAAACACTTTATCCATGAGTCTGTATTTGCCTATTCATAATCCCCCTGTCGCAGAAGCACTTGAAAAAATTCCATTGTGTGCAGTGCCAAGCTGCTCCTCCAGAGGCTCAAAGCTCTGTCAGCTCTCCCTAACTGGAGGGCAAGGCAGCAGGTTAGACTTGCCCACATCAGATCACTTCACTGTGGCCATTTATTTCCATATCTTTAAAGTCAAATCAGCACAGGGTGTTGGAAAAGTCTCAGCCATGAAGTCTTAAATAGATAGTTTAAGCAGCTCAGGTTCCCGATGACAATCTTGGTCTCATGTCTACACTCTGAGTCTTAAAAAATGTGTGTGAGTTTGTGCATATACCTACAGACAGCCCTGACTTG
The DNA here is from genome assembly GCF_029207755.1 of Chamaea fasciata. Lineage (NCBI taxonomy): Eukaryota > Metazoa > Chordata > Aves > Passeriformes > Sylviidae > Chamaea > Chamaea fasciata. The sequence continues at coordinate 5,240,086 of NW_027094088.1, read as the reverse complement.
GGCTTCTTTTGTCTATTCATGACATAAACAGAATTTTTTTTTCTTAAAATTACTTCTGGGTCACTCGAAGTTATTATATGAAAAATGATTAACAGAAATATATTCTTATTATAATATTTTACAGAGCATATAAAACATTTTAAAATAGGCATATTTAGGCATGTAATTTAATAATAAAACATTATTAATATTGGGTATCAGTAGAGAACCTAAGAACAGAATTACTTGACCTTGATTTTCTGACTGTATCGTTTGCATGGCCACATTATTCATTTGCTATGGTCAAAATGAAAAGAAGAATCTGGAATTGTTTTCATAGCCCAAGGAAAATATGTGAGCAGTAATAAGAAGACTGGCCATGTCAAAATCTGGAATCATTCTTCAAATTTGCTTTGAAAATTAAGCTTTTAACACCAAGCAACTGGCTCTCTGAAATATCTTGTTTCAAGGAAAATACAGCAAGCAATAAATTGCAGTATCAAATGGCCACTGTAACTAAATCTTGTTCTTCCTTCAGTGGCCTCAGGACAATTGGTCTAAAGTCTCCTTTAAAGAAAAGGGCTATAATTACTACTGCAATTGTTTGCTTTGCCTCAGATGTAGAAAATGTGCTTCCTCCTCTTTTGTCCTTTTTATGGCTATTTTAACTTCATCTTTCAGTGTTTAACTGTTTATGTCTAAATAGATTCTCTCTATAAGGTTTAAAGACTGCAAGTGACTAACATGCAAATTGGCAGCTTTTCTGATAAGTTCAACATCAAAATTAATTCATATTCCAAAATAAAAAAAAATGTGTTTGTTCTCAATGTACAGAAATAGTAATGTTTACATGGCAAATAATCTACTGATTATACTTCTAATGAGATAAAAAAGCACACACTAATTAAAAAATATTAAAAATCCCTTGGAATTTGTTTTTACTGGAAATTAATACTCAACATTTGCAGGACAGAGGGTCTTGGCAGATCTAAACAAAGCTGTTCCTGCACAGTTGCTGATATTTATAATCTACAATAGAGAAAAGAGTGTTTTATGGATGTTGAGAAAAGATCAACACTAACACCTAACAGATGGGTTGTATCAGGAGAGCATTTGCTAACAATACTTGATCTTAAAGACCTGCTGAGACTTCGTGGAAAAGATTTGAAAAACGATTCAGCACAGATTAAAGAAAAAGGCTTCTGATAACACAGATTTCACATCTGTAGAAGTTGTTTTAGTGGAGTAATTAAACAGATCTCCTTCTCTGCATTAGTTGTTACACACATCAGTTTATTTGGTCGTGGGTTCTTTTGTGAGGCTGTAGGGTTTGGCCTCAGCATTGCAAATTGACTTCTGTTCGTTGCGTTCTTAAAATGCATATGCAGAAATGTTTGAGACAAATAATTAGATTTTCATATTTAATTAAATGAGTTTAAATAGCAAACACACTGTGAAAAGATCATTTGTGCAGAAACTTTCTGGCTTTTCTAGCTCTCTATGATGACAAGCCAGGCTTAAACAGTTTGTAACTGGAGAGGAATAAGAATTCAGAGGCAGAGAGATGGAAGTTAATTGTTTGTAAAATATTTATTTTGCTACAGTGCATGAAAGTAATGGATTTTGGGGGGCATTAAATGATTCATATTCTCTATAAAGGAAAAACTTCATGCTGTAGTAAGAATTATTTTAAAAATACATTGCTAAAATCTGCTGTTAGCACAGAGTGTCTCTAAGTGTCTTAGGTACCCCCTGTGACTGCCAGCCCAGACAAGTCAGTGCCTGGGATGGATTCCTCTCTTTTGCCCTGGGAGCTGCAGGGCAAGGTCAAAGTCCAAACTGAGGGGACCTGAACTTGCATCCCTCATTACTAAACTACAGTTGTACCTACTTGACGTGATGCCGAAGGGAAAACGGTTCAAATCTTTGCAGCAGCGTTTGCAAGTGAAGCTCTGGTGCGTAGGATTTGCGTGGGAAGGTTTGGGTGGGGGGGTTGGTGCTCCCAGGATGGCTTCTGTGAAGCTTCCAGAAGCTTCTCCCATGTCCAAGATTGGCTGGCCCCAAGATGGACCCGCTGCTGGCCAAGGCTGAGCTCAGCAGGGACGATGGCAGAGTCTCTGGGAGAATGTCTTTAATTGCAGCAATTGCAGCTGCAGAGAGGAGTGAAGGTATCCGAGAGCAGCAGCCCTGCAGACACCAAGGGCAGTGCAGAAGGAGGGCAGGAGGTGCTCCAGGCACCAGGACTGGCTCCCCTGCAGCCTGTGGGGCAGCCCGTGGTGAGGCAGCTGTGCCCTGCAGCCCGTGGGGACCTGCACTGGAGCAGGGGGATGCTAAAGGAGGCTGTGACCCAGTGGGAAGCCTGTGCTGGAGCAGGCTCCTGACAGCACCTCTGTGCCCTCAGAAAGAGGAGCCCAGGCTGGAGAAGGTTTGCTGGCAGGGCTTGTGATCCCATGGGGGATTTATGCTGGAGGAGCCTGTTCCTGAGGGACTGCACCCCATGGAATGGAGCCACACTGGAAAATGTACTGAAGTCTCTGTCCTGTGGTAGGGATCCCACACTGGAGCAGGAAAAGAGGGGAAAGACTCTCTCCCTGGGGAGGAAGGAGCAGCAGAAATGATGTGTGTGAGATGAACTGACCACAGGCCACCCCTCTAGCCCCATCCCCTGTCTCCCTGTGCTCTTCTAGGGGAGACAGAGACATCAGGAGCGAAGTTGAGCCCAGGAAGAAGGAAGGGCTAGAGGGGAAGGTGTTTTAAGGGTTAAGGTTATGTTCTCTCATTACTCTTCCCTGATTTGATTGGTAAGAAATCCAATTTCCCCAAGCAGAGTTTGTTTTGCCCAGTATGGTAATTGGTGAGTGATCTCTCCTGCCCTTATCTCAATCCATGAGCCTTTCATTATATTTTCTCTCCCCAGTCAAGCTGAGTAGGGGAGTGATAACTCAGCTTTGGTAGGCACCTGGCATCCAGCTGGGGTCAACCCACCACAGCTGGATGCTTCAGAGGTGGATTGACCCTGGGCACACAACCATCTTCTTATTGCTTGTAAATTTGTCCCCTTATTTGTGCAAAATGAAATATTCATCGCTGGATGTTTGCCAAGTTTATTCACTTTCCATATTTTCCAGGTAAAAATGGCTCTCCAGTTCCCAAGAATAAGACTGGTATTGTTCTTTTCCTGAAACGGCTGTAACACTTCTGAGTTTTGGAGTTTGGATTCGATATTTGCCTACAGGACAAGCATCTGCCCCTGCCTGATAGTATTTTATTGCTTAGACAAGTTTTAACCAATCGTTGAGTTTTCAGACTTGTTAATTTTATAACAAACATATTCAGTAAAGAGTTGCATCCATGTGGAACGTGGTCTGGTGCAGAGATGAAAGAGACTTTTTAGGCAAATATGTTTCCATGCAGTTCTCAAATGCAAATAATAGTGCTATTTCATTAGTATGAAAATAAGCTGAGGAACATTATTAAGCGTGCAGATAATTCCATGTCAAATGTCATGACTCCTGCCAGGATATTTTTATAAATTGGTTTTCATGGCTAATTTTGAGCAGCACCTGAGCAAAAAGTAAACAAAAAAAAGTGGCCCTATGCTCAACAGCAAAAAATAAAATTTTTAGTATTTAGAACAGCATTCTTCTGACTCAGGCAGATGTTATTTGGGGAAAAGCAGCCACCCATGTAGTACAATACAATGGACCAAATCAAGTCTATACACATTAAGTTCAAACTAGCATTTCCTAACTCTCAAGTGGTTCTCCATACAATAATTATCTTAAAACATACTTTTGCTGTAAAAGAAACATTTTCAGCGTAGCCAGTGCTATTGCTATCAACCTGTGTGCTGGGGAGAGCTGTATCTGAAATTGTGCAGAGTTAATTTGCTGTTATTACACATCTTTAGCTGCTTTGCCCCTGTTTGTAATCTCAGTTCTTTTTTTTTTTCCTCCTAAACTACTGTATATGTAAGTGTTGGCCCTTATAAAACATGTCTGTGAACATCCTGTTGCTCTTTAAGTGCTTCAAGTCAAGTGTTTGCAAATGTTTTCAGAGTTTTTTTTGCTGTTGTTTAGGTTGCAGAGTCTGTGCCTTCCAGTCCTGACTTTATATCCCGCCTTTCTGCTTTATCAATACTTCAGCTGTTGCTCAGAAGGAAAATAAATATTTCAGGAGTATTTTGTTCCTCCTAATGCAGTTCAGCAGTTGCAGAGGACCCATTGCTATCAGATAATAGCAAGCTTATCTAGAAACTTCTTAGCTCAGCACTGGTGAAGCACAGATGACATTATGAGTGTCTATGACATAAGCGATGTTTTTCCCACAGATACTGTAAATTCCAGGTAATGAGCAAAGAGTTCATTTCCTAATTTGTTCAAATGAGTTATACGCATCAATGCCTAACAGGAACTTTTTTCATCATTACAAAAGTCTGACTCTGGGAAAGAAATACACTCCTCATTCCCAAAGGTAAGCTGTTTGTATGGCAGACTCGAAGCCAAATGTTGCCTCACTGTTGAAAAAGCTTTGTTAAATCGAGCTGAATTCTGCCTCTCGTGTAAGCCTAGAAAAAAATATTGCTGCCTTTGAATTGGGTAAATCAGAACTTCTGGTAACAGAGCCCACAGCAGCATGAAAATGTCCTGTGCTCTTAGAAGAGAAACTGTAACCAGAAAACTCTGTTCACAGGCCCTTGTTACAGCTTCAGGGTATAGATGTAGGCTGGGATGGGGAAAAAAACCATTTCCTCCAGGCAGAAATGACAATTATGTTTCGAAAACACTTGAAGAGGGCGAGAAATACGGTCGGGTTTTTCCCTGGCACTCGCTTAGGGAGCTCAGTTCTAAAACTTGTTGCACATAAACTAATCCTAGATTGATGCCCTGGGCTGCACCAAAGCCCTGTGGGCAGCAGGTGAGGGGGGATTCTGCCCCTCTGGTGTGACCCCACCTGCAGAGCTGTGTCCAGATCTGGGGTCCAGCACAGGAAGGACGTGGAGCTGTAGGAGTGAGGCCACAGGAAGCCCCCAAGATGATCAGAGGGATGGAGCAGATCTCCTCGAGGAAAGGCTGAGAGATTTGGGATTTTTCAGCCTGGAGAAGGCTCAGGGGTGACACACTAATTGTGACCTTTCAGTACCTGAATGGGGCCCACAAGAAGGATGGAGAAGGACTGTTCAGTAGAGCGTGGAGTGACAGGACAGGGAGGAATAGATCCAAACTGACTGAGAGTAGGTTTAGATCAGATGTTAGAAAGAAATTCCTCACTGTGAGAGTGCTGAGGCACTGGCACAGGTTGCCCAGAGAAGCTGTGGTTGCCCCTCACTAGAAATGTTCAAGACCAGGTTGGACGGGGCTCTGAGCAACCTGGGATAGGGGAGGGTGTCCCTGCCCATGGCAGGGGAGTTGGAACTGGATCATCTTTAAGGTCTATTCCAACCTAAACTATGCCATGATTGTGTGGTGTATTAGTCTTTAGACTGGCTTTGTTTTACACTTCTGGTGTTTAAATGTGTTTAAGTATTTGTGCTTCTAGTTTACCCATTCATGCCTGTTGAGGATGGTATTTTACTGTGACACACTCTGCTTCTTTGGAGGTGTTTCTCTCCTTCAGTGCTGGATGTTCACTCATATCAAGATGCCATTAGAATCAAGCTTTAATATCATTTTGAGATTGGGCCTCTCCCTTCAGTGGAAATTTGGAAAAGACAAGAGTTCCCAAGGGTGTGAATGGAAACTTCCATTCGCACATTTTTATTTTTTGTCTGGGTGATCCCCACCACGGACTGAAGCAGGGAACTGCACATTTTGCTTCTCAGCTGGGCACTTCTCTGGGAGGAAGAGTGACTCCTCATGCCCCGGGCAGTGTCTGGCAGCTGTGCTCTCTCCCTGTGTGATGAGGACAGCTAACAGGAAGAAAACCATAGTTTCCTGATGGATTGGTTCATCATTTTTCTTGGAAGCAGCTACTCCCATTAGCCTTTTCCTTCCACCAAAAATTTTTTTTCAACAATTTTCAAACATTAAATTCCTCCCCCCTCCGGCTTTTTTTATTTTTTTATTTTTTTTTAAAATCTTTTGATGTTCTGACTTTCGACAAGATGAATCCTGTTAGGTCATCTCTCCCATCTCCTGGCTCATTCAGGGTTGTCCCACAAAAGCAATGGTAGCTTTTTGTCCAGTTTAGTGCTTCGCTTTCCCCTGGAGAGGAGACTTTAGGTGATGATCTAATGCATCTCAGTGGCAACTGCTTTGTGAGACGTGACATAGAAATGTCTGGATTTTTAATGCAATGTGTCAGCTTATGATTCATATTTAAAATACTTCACCTGCATGAGTAATAACAATTTAAAAAGTAGCCTCCTTAATAATCTACAGTGTGTCTTGTAAGAACAATTTCCAGGGCAGGAACAGATTAATGGAGTCAGGACTGATTTAGCATAATTCCTCTTAGAGATTCTGCAACACATGAACTACACAATTTGTTTGTTTGCAAAGGTTTTGAGGTTTGTGTCTCTTTATTTCAAGTCAGGAAAAAGCCATCTCACGGTCACACATTTATAAAAATTCCTCTCTAACCTTTACTACCTGTTTTGATTGGTGTCTTTATTTCCCCTCTTTGTTTGGGTCAAAATAGCTTTTCTGTAGAAAGTTTTAAATGAAAATTTGCCAAAAAAAAAAAATCTGAGTTATATGCTCCTAAGTAATTTACAGCATCCTGTGTCAGAAGCTGTTCCAGGTGGTTAATTATATATATGTTAGATATGAACCTTATTTCTGCCTGAGCTTTGCTGGACTCAGATCTTTGCATAGTTTATGATATCATAGAACCATAGAAAGGTTTGTGTTGAAAATAACCTTAAAGATGATTCAGTTCCAACTCCCCTGCCATGGGCAGGGACACTCTCCATTAATCCAGGCTGCTCAGAGCCCCGTCCAACCTGGCCTTGAACACTTCCAGGGAGGGACAGCCACAGCTGGTTTGATTTTAATCAGGCATATGCTCCTATTTCATTTTTTTTTTTTTATTGCTTTGAAAAGATACTGGAAAGCTACCTAGTATTTATTTTAATATTCACCAAAAATATTTAAATGATTTAAAATTTATCATTATCCTTAGGGGTAACACCCCCCTGTCCTTAGGGGTAAAAGGAAGGGGCAGTTAAGGTCTCTAGATATGTGTTCATAGCAGATAATTGGCTGTCATTGTCACCATGTTGTGAACTGTCCCCACAGGAGTCAGTAAGTGGCAGTGGCCTAAGGGTTAAGTTGTGTTTGGGGAGCTGTTGGCACACCAGTGTCACACCACGGTGCTGCACCCTTGGCACCTCCCAGACACAGACCTCCAGCAAGACTTATAAACTTGGGGGAGGGCGCAATGCCAAGTGATAAAAATGGACAAAAGACACCAGAAAAACCTGAGGAACAGGCTGGAAGCTTCTGACACCTTACATTGTAAGGGACAGAAGCAAGCAAGACAGAAGCACTTTCACCAACTCCCAGAGGAAGAGAGGAATGACACTTCACGCTGTTCTTGTCAGAAAACTCTTAGTGGAGATGAATTATAACCTCACTAAGCCATACCCCCCACCGCTGCTTCGGTGTCCAAGACAAAAGATATTGTTGTTGGGAAAAAGTAGTTGTAGGATCTGATTCTTTTCATTATCTTCTTCTTTTCTTTCAAGACAACAAAGGAGCACAGCTGTGAACTGATCTGATGTAAACATCTGCGGAGATAAATATTTTTGGTATAATTATTTGATCTCAGCCTTTAATCTCTTGGCATTTTAATAGCATTTGTTTATAATGTTAGCATGTTCCTGTAAGGACTCTCACCCTTACAGACATCCATTGCCATTTCCAAAAGGGATGCTCAGCTCCACCACAGACCATTTTAGGTTTGGAAAATCTGGGATTAGTTCAAATTTCTGTCCTAGTGAACTTGTCAATATCTTTCTGAGAAGTAATCTCATTCCCGTATTACTGACTTCCTTTAATTTGAGTCTATGTAAAATTATTCTAGGTAATAAGGATTTATTAGTTTACAAAATAACTAAAGGCAAAATCTTAGTAGTCACTTTGAAGTTAAACCACATTTTTCTGACCAAGTCAAAAAATAAATCCTAAAAATACAGTTTTATAATCAAAATGCTGGTAGGACTTTATTCATGGCTGTATAAATACCACTGCTTCGATGTAGCTCTGGAAGTATAGAAATACCTGTTTGTAATTTTAGATACAGTTATATAAATCTGTTCTGTTTGTGTCACGTAATGAACTGAAGCAATGCTGCAGGCAGTTAATGAGGTTTGCTCCAACTTATAAATATAATATCTGCAGAATTCTTCTGCGTTTGTTGTGGCATTAAAATATTGTTATGCTGTACTGCTACTGACATTGTTGCTCTTAACAATAACATCAAAATGGGTGGTTACTGCGATTTATTTGAAGTGGGGGTTATGTAAATTTTTTTGTGGAGAGTAATGTCTTTTTTCAGCCTGAAAAATGTAATTTTTTTAGTAATTTCTTTACCCTGAAAGACACAAAATGTATTTCCTTTTTGAGGACTGCTATCTTCCGCTGACAGTCCGTTCTGAGTGTCAGCTGGGCTTTTTTTTCAGGGGCAGGGTGTCAAGGGGTCTTGTAACATCTGGTGTTGTGATACTTCTGCTTCCCCTCATAGAGTGAGGCACCTTTTATTTTTTCAGTTTCTGAGGCACAGCAATTCCTTGGACAAAAGAAGTATAGGTGCAAAGCACATTTTCATGGGCTGGAAAGACATTTTGCTCCTGGAACCATCCCGTTCTGCTCTTAGCCTGCTCACCAACATTTAGTATGAAGTCACTCTTCACATCACAAACACATCCCACCTCCTGTACCCACCATGAATTTCCACACCAGTGGTCGATGGGGGGTGCTTGCGTCTCATATTTTCCACTAGAAAGTCACTGGCTTGCGTGAAATAAATGTTGCCTGGGATAGAGGAAAACCTTACAGGAAGGACAGTACATTTAGGGGTGGTAAAATACCCTAAATAATGTTGTAGTCATGTTAAGTTGGACTAACCCTGGGAGGAAGGAAGAGGCAAAGTTGTTGTAAGACCTTGAGTTGGCCAGAGCTGGGGTGGGGGGGGAATCTGTCCCGTGGCAGAGCCATTAGACTCCAAAAGCCACATTGTATTTGGATGTGAACTACAACCTCTCACACAGAGAAAACTTGAAGTGATTAGGCAGGACAGAACCAAAATAAAAAGCTTTTGCAGACAATTTCCCCTTTTGTCCTGGCTGGCAGCTTCCTGCTTTCGAGCTCTGTTTCAGTCAGCTCGGTGCCCTCGGATAACAGCAGGGTGATGGGAAGAAGGTTTTGGAGAGCTGACTCTCCCCCCACATCCTGCTGTGGGTTCCCCCTTTCCTGTCTGCCACAACCAGCCGGGGAAACCCTCTGCTGTGGGGAGGAGCAGCTCATTCCAGCAGAGAGCCAGTCTGTCCTGCTCCCCAGGCCCCTTCGTGGGGACAACGCTTGGAATCAAGAAGCTGAACAAAATACTGCCTCTCGAAGTAGATTCCTTTCAGATGAAATGAAAGGTGGGGAAAACGGCGCTCTGTGGTAAAAAGAAGCTTTCAGACTGCAGCAGTTGGAGTTGTTCTGCTGTAGGATTACTCTGCAGGTTTGGATTAGATACTCAGACGTATGTCAAAGTCAGCTTCTTCTCATAAGAGGGTTGTTGTTTCCCTTTTTCTGTACTAAATCTGCTGTTCTTGATTTCTTCTGAGGCTGCCTGTGGGCTGTGGTCACTGCAGATCCTGTCAGTGACTGGGAGCTGCTGGAGCTGGGGCTACACTGCCAAATAAACACCCAGGGAGGTGACTTACCCAAGCTCTGGGCTGCCCCAAGGATTTTAAAACCCGTGTCCACATCTGTGCACTACGCTGCAGCAGAGGCACAGCAGCACAAGTTGGCTCCTAAACCGAGTCCCAATCTCTGCCATACCTGGTTGTTTCAGGCAGTAAGCAGCTTTGAGTGTCCCACAGACCTGTCTGCAGCTCCCTTTCATCACAGACATCCTCCTCCAAGAGCCTTCTGCAGAGCCAGTGCTGCCTCACTCCCGCCTTCCCCAACTTCTGTGGTTCCAACTTGCACGGTTATGAGTCAATTCAGTGCTGTGAATTCTAATTTTCATGTCAAGTGTCTGTTCTTCACACAGCAAATGAGTGTGTGCAATGTCAGAGGTTTCTTTGCCGTGTTTTTGGCATGTATGTGTTTTTGGGGAGGCAGATATTCTTCCTAAAGTTTCTCTAATAATTAGTTCCCTTTGGTTAGTTTATGATTTTCTTATATATATATATATATATATATATTTATTTATTTATTTATTTATTTATTTATATATATATATATATATTTGTTACATGTGACACAAGAGTGATCCTTGCCTAAACAGATTTTGAGAGTTAGAACATTTCTACTTGCTGTAAATTAAAAATTTAACTGTTGGCATTCACTAGCCTCTGCCTTGCCTCACAGGGCATTTCTATCCTATGCTGTTTTAAGACAGTACTGTGGAGCTTCTCATAACATTTCCATCAGTGATCCCAAGTGTTAGCATTTGTTATATGCCTTATGTTCTGACTACTTAACAAATTCTCATTATTCCTTAATTGCCTACTTTTTAAAATGAGGTGTGGAGTTGTGAGACAGAATATTCAGGCACTTACCTAGACTTTGAATCATAAAGTAGATAAATGTTTTTTTTTTTCAAAAGCAGGAAAGAGAACATTATCCAAAGAAAGAATTGCACTCATGGGCTCTTGGCAGCAACATGTGAATTGCTTGCTTTTATACACCTATGAAACTAAATTTCAGAACATATTTGGTTTGTTCAATGTACACCTTGCTCATAGAGCTTTTTAGTTAAAATTTTCTACCCAGATGTTTGATCATCAAGAGGAAGCCAGTTTAAGCACAAATTAATGCAGCGGTCAGTTGTTAAGTATTTAATTCTCAGCAGTGGCCCATTATAACAATTTTTGTGTCTCTGTACAATGCAGTTAAGTATTAATTAAAGAGAGGGTTAACTTATACATTGAAAAAGGAGAAGTTGGTAAGTCACAGCATAGAAAGACAGTAGGGAAAAAATAACTTCAAGTAATACATAGAAATTGTATGAGTTGATATTTATTGACGTTGAATACGGCTCTTCTATCTTTGCTGATGAAGGCATTATTAGATATTAATAATTAGTAATTAGATCTTAATTAATAGCATTTGTTTATAATGTTAGCATGTTCCTGTAAGGACTCTCACCCTTACAGGCATCCATTGCCGTTTCCAAAAAGGATGCTCAGCTCTACCACAGACCCTTTCAGATTTGAAAAATCTGGGATTAGTTCAAATTTCTGTCCTAGTGAACTTGCCAACATCCAATTTGTTTACAAAATGTGCTTGCATCCACTTCTGCTTGTAGCAAAGGTGAAGCTTGCCTCTGAAAGCCCTGGGCACTGACAGGGTCAGCTCACACAGACACCTTAGCCTGTTTCAGAACAGGGACTGTGCCTGTCACCACTTTAGTGCACCATTAAAGAGAGAAGAGCCTTGCAAATCAAGAACAAAATGAAGGTAGGACTGAAATCCAACCAGCTCATTTGAATGCCATTTTTTTATTGACAGCCCATCACTCCTTTTTATGGGGGAAGCTTGTTATTTTCAGCAGAAGTATGTTATTTTCTGGAAAGTATGTGCACTTCCATGTTTTTATTGCAAGGCCAGGCAGCACTGTTGTGCTAACATGGTGCTTCAGCATCACTGAATCTGATGCCCTAAGTTTTAGATTTCGTGTTTTTCAGACTTTGTGCTGCCTAGGGGTGCAGTTCTGAGCCTCGTATTAAGTGTCAGTCAGCTCTCTTCACAGAATGGGTAGACAAAACAAATCCTTTTCCTGCTGAAGACAAGGGCAAATGAGTAAAATTTTCAGGCCCAAAAGCATAAACAAGGGTGGCTGAAGAGAGAAAACAAGAAAGCTGAGTCCTCACAACCTGAAGCTGGAATTGGACAATTAAACTCCAATAGGCAAAAGGTCCAAAACTTATAAAAACATGAGACCTCATGACCAGTCAGCCGTTTTGTGACCATTCTTAATCCACCTTGGGTGTAGCCCTGGTCAGACCCTGTCCTGCCCAAGACGTACCCAAAAGGCCTTTCAATAAATTTCTGATTTATTCTCTGCTCTGTCCAGTCTCTGTTTCAGGTCAGCCTTCCCAAGGCATCAAATCATCAGGGTGCCATGGCTCACTAGATCTCCATGGCCTTTTATCAGAGGCTCAGTCTGTGATATTGTTCCCTGATGGCAAAAGTCATTCTTTTGTTGGAAAAGCTGAGGTGAGGACAGGAAAACAGAAGGAGGAGGTATCTGTATAAATGTGTACAATGAGGAAGACCAGGAAGGACAGTAAACAATGTCTCACAAGGGTTAAAAAGGAGGAAAAATCGGTGTCCTGTTCCTTGGTTAATGTACCCCACTGATTTCAGGTCTCTGCTGCAAATTGTCTTTCTTTACTCATTTTTCCAAAAGCAGGTGATCCAGTGGTAGTGTTCTCACCATCTCTGTTTCTGTCTAGCCTTCAAAGTTAGAATTTCCTGTTTGTAAAGATACCATGTTCTGGTGTGTAAAGCTTGCTCCAGCATCAAGCTTTAGTTTTGGGGCTCTGGAGGATTTTACTCAGAAGTGGGAAAAGCAGTCAGAAATGGTGTTAATTGTGGGAGGACAGAACTAGTGCTGAAGGCAATCTTCTCCCTGAGACATTGCAGCTGTGTTAATTACCAAAGAGTGGGAACAGCCTTGCCCTCACAGCTGTGGGTGTGATAAAGGAGTGAGTTAGTTGGGAGAGGGTTAGTTGGAGTCTGCTGTGAGAAGGAAGGGACAGGAGGGGTAAGATGGTGACAGTAAGACATTGTGTGAGGGACGGACAGGGTTAGGTGGCTGTGCTGCGGTCAGGAAGGAGCTGGAACTGCAGGAGGAAGAGAGAAAGAGGCAGAGCTGTGTGGAGCTGCCCATGGGAGGCTACACAGAAAAGGTAAGAGAGGCATTTAGATAACAAGGTGGTGATGCTTGAAGCTTTCTTTGGTGTCTGTTGTACGTCCTCTGTCAGTTAATAAATGAGACAGAGAATATGTGGCTGTATAAATTAGGAAAATTAAGCTGGTGGTACTTCTTAGTCATCGTGGAAAACTAAGTCACAGGTTATCAGGTTGGCAAGTACCTTTGTTGCTTTCCTACAGTGAAGCTGCAAACCCCTCAGACAGATGGTGCCTCATTGCTCTGCAACGTGCCATGGGTGCAAAGAGCTCACAGCCAACAGAGATCCCAAAACATGCCTTGCTATTCCCACCTCAGCCTGCCTCCTCATCCTTCCCCTCACAGTTCTCACAACTGCTTTCCACTCCATCACTCCCTGGCGTGATTTCGGTCGAGACTTGCTGTTTCATGAATTAATCCAGGAACAGGATTGGTTATATGTACACATAAATATAAGAAAAAAAATCCTCAGTGATTCTCTAATATCTACATAAGCAGTCTCATCACATTCTATTTAATTTGTTTGTCTGCTAGTAATTTTCAGCAGGGATATTGGAAAGTCTGAGCTGGGTTTGAGGATGTTCTGATAGTCGACTGCAAAATTGTTTTGGATTGTCTCTTTCTTGACACACTTTTATCTCTCAGGAGCGATTTTGCATTTCTGTTTTGCTCCAAGTCCTTCCACACCACTCAGGGACATGCCAGGCAGGGCTAATCCTACAGAAGTGACAGAGAAGGTGGTAGGGAAGGAGGCAGCAATTTACAGTGTAAACATTACACATTTTTTTACTTCTGTATGGAGGGGGAGGTTCAGGTTGGCCTTTAGGAGGATTTGCTTCACAGACAGGCTGGTTTGACATTGGAATGGGCTGCCCAGGGCAGTGGTGGAGTCACCATCCCTGGAGGTGTTTAGGAAGAGACTGGATGTCAGTGCCGTGTTGCAGTTGACAAGGTGGTCTTGGGTCAAAGGTTGAACTCGATGATCTCAGAGGTGTTTTCCAGACTCATTGATTCTGTGATACAGATTAGCATTTTGGTTCAAATATTTTTTCAAATGTTCCCATCAAAGAAGAAGCCCATCTCACTTGACTCAGAAAACCAAAATACTGAAAAGGTGTAGCAGCATCTGGAAATGGTGCTCTGTGCTGGAAAATCATGGGCTGTGACTTGTCTACAGTGTCCACATACATGACTGGAAATTTATTCAGTTCTTGAGAAGTCTAATTTTATTAGGTCTGATGGGCCTTTGTGAACCTTTTAGCTTCCCTCCATGTTTCCTTAAATCTGGATATTTATGCAAGTTATTTCTATGCTATTCTTTCACACTGCCCTTCCACTGACTGCTTTAAAACAAGCCAATCTTTTCTAGCTCATGTGGCTTTCCACAGCTCAGCTATGCTGCCTGGAATAGTAATTGCTTTGGCAGATCAGTTTTTTTGGAAAGGCTTCCAAACAGTGATCTAATAAACCTGATATGTTAAAATACTTCAGTATTCAACAAGTGTTTGGCGAGACGAAGGATGTTCTTGGACTCAATATATCCAAGGACTGTAGAACACGTAGTGTCTTACTCTGCTTGCAGTGCTGTAAGTTTATTTTATACTTTGGTGCCTGTGGAGTTGTTCAGGGTTTTTTTTTTTCCCCTGTCTGTGATGTTAATTCCTGAGGTACCAGCATGTCCATCGGGCAGGTCAGCACCCAGAAGTGGCTTTCTCCAGCTGCGTGTTCTCGGTGCTTGTTTCCCTGGTGAGAGTTTGTACTAAGACATTTCCTCTAACTGGATGCCGAGCTGATTGACTCTGTCATCACCTGCTGGATTTCTTCAGGCCTGGGGGATTTGGGGAGGCCAGTGGGAAGGTGGAACTGCTGCTCAGCAAACCTGAGTTTAGTTGTTCCTCGCCCCTCCCAGAAACAGAAGGGCTGTTTCCAGAGTAATTGATAGATGGAAAGGAGGTAAAAATCTTAACGAGACATAAGTGGTTTTGTTGAGAGAGAATTTTTCTAGGAACAGATGGAGGCCCAAGGAAGACCTAGGATCTTGTCAAGGTCTGGTTTTTATGTCTTTTTCTTCCTGGATTTTTGTGCGTATTGGCATCCACATTATATATATATATATATGTATAAAATCTTTTTTAAAAAAGGGAATGAAGTTTTCTGTTCCTACAGTGTTGGCCCATTGGCTTGGAAAGCCCCAAATTTTCCTGTCTTGGCCCATCTCTCTCTTTTTTTAAAGTTTTTTTCTCATTGAAAAGGGTTTTGTCCTTTCTAGCGCTTTTCCCCAGCTCATAGAAAAGAGGTCAGCGATGGTAATCCCGATGAGCAGGGCCTGAGGCTGTTTCTCTCACAAGTCTCCTTTTGTTCTGTCAAGGGTCCTTGCTTCGGTGGCAAACTCTTGAATCCTGCAGTTTTGCTGCTTCCAATGTCTCTGAGAAGGTGTTAAAACCCTTTTAAAAATGGCTGTAGCTCCAGGTGTCTCTGATTAGCGACCACAGACAGCACTGCTGTTGTCTCTCCTGAGAGACCATCCCAGCCCCGAGGAGCTCTTCAGGTGCTCATGGTGTAAGGAGGGGACAAGAAAGCCCAGTACCATGAAGTGGTGATCCTGTATTTTGGGTCAGTCAGTAGCAGCTGGCTAGGTGGAGCAGGCCTAAAGACTCCAGGTCTTTATGTGCCTGCAGTCTGTACCAGGAAATAAACATCAATGTAGTGAGACCACCTGAAATTCATAGTTACTACTATGAGAAAAGAGGCAAAATGTTTTTTCCAGGTGTACAGAGGAGAGGGGGGACTAGTGTGAGGAGGAATGTGCCACATGGGAGTGGGAACTGGCAGGAATAACTCATTCTGTGGTTAGGGGAGGGATCTTTGCTTACTGTGGACTTCAGTACATGTTGCACATCATGTCCGTCCTGGGTTTTAAGCTTTTCCCAGGAAGTGAACAAATTGTTTGCCCGAGTCAGTACAGGCATTTATTGCACGTGGATTTTTGAAGCAGGGTGAAATAATGGTGTTCTAATAAAACATTTGATGACTTTAATTTCTCACATCTAGATATGGTTTTTAATTGTGTTAGGACCAAAAATGAACTGAATCCTTTTAGCTGGCACGCTGTG
Source organism: Chamaea fasciata (assembly GCF_029207755.1). Classification (NCBI taxonomy): domain Eukaryota; kingdom Metazoa; phylum Chordata; class Aves; order Passeriformes; family Sylviidae; genus Chamaea; species Chamaea fasciata. The sequence continues at coordinate 5,223,920 of NW_027094088.1, read as the reverse complement.
TCCCAATTTAAAATGTTTGAATTAATCTCTAACATATAACCCTTTTTGTTTTCCTTGTGTTTTCTGAGATTATGCAGTGTACTAAATTTTCAGAAATAGGTGTTTAAGCTATGAGAACATGAGACTGGACTGCCTGCTTTTCTTTCTTGTCCAAAACTTTTTGTAGCTTGAAAACACTGTAGACTTAGAATATGTTCTCTTCCATTCTGTATTTATCAGTGATATTCTGCTTGTGTAATATGTACCCAACTCAAAACATCATAACAAGATCAAGTGGGTAAAGAGGTTCAAGACACCTTGCTTTCTTCCCAGAAAAATACACAAGATGGTGAAATAGAAGCCCAAACAAAGCATTAATTATTGACTTCAAAAATAGAAAGGAAGAGACAAGCTACATGAAAATAATGAAGTCCTGTCTTCAGAGGCTACTATTTAGCCACACATAAAAGAGCAGTGACCTGTGTTTCTTGTGAAGAAAAGATGATGGCAATTAATGTTTTTCTACAAAGCTTACCTTCTAAAACATTTTCTGCTGAATTACAGAAAAAAGGTGTAAGTGGAATACTACAGAACAAAAAACCAAAGTGGATTTAAATTAACAACAAATAGTTGTGATAAATTAGCACTCACTATCATGATAAAAGTCTAATAAGGGAAAATTAAAAAAAAAAATTCCTTCTCACCCTCCACTCCTGAAGAAATTAAATAACATTGGCAGTTCAGACACTTGCTAGAGAAAGCAACCTGGGTGATTAATCTGTTTAGTTCTCTGACTGACATTTGCACAGCTAATTGTGTAGTGATGACACTTCTTTAATAGGTCTGACTATTAATAGAAGATTTGGTTAAAAGCTGGAACTTGTTTGTTTAGGAATATCACTGGAGAAATAATAATGCTTCATCAACTTCAGGGTTTCATCCCAGGTTTTATGATGTATCGTGGAACTTTAGTGCTTTTATGACTTGTAAAAAAACTTGCTTGAATGTTTGACATTCTATGCTTCAAGGAATCCTGATTGGCAGTTGATTAGCCTTTTGCTCAAGTCATTATCTTCTTTAGTGAAATTAGTTGGCTAGAAAATTGCATTGTAATTCATCAAGGGGAAAGGAGCGTTTCAAAAGCTCTTGAGAGTATGATCCTTTTTATTTAGTACACAATATGAATTATTTTCCTAGCAGTCTCTTCTAAAATGTCCTATTCATCATATTGTAGCAGCTTGTATTGAGTTATTATCTTGGTCTTCATTTCAGTCTTTTTCACTGAAACTTGGTGATACCTGTGTTTAAATTAGCTCATGAGTAATACTGGAGGATGTGTGTGCAAGAGTTTGGCTTTGAATCAGAAAAGCACTGAAACAGGCCTCTAGAAACTATCCCAAATGCATGGAAAACTCCTCTCATTATATTTAGCTCAATGTTAGTAGTCAGATCTTACTCATTGAAAAGGAAAGGGTTTTTTTGCAAAAAAACCCATGCTAATAAATAATGCACCAGTGTTATGGTAAGGTGAAGAGAATGTATCTGCAGGAAGAGTGTTGGTTTTGCAGTCTATAGTGTACAGAAGAAAGCTAAGGCAGTGGTTTTGATGAATGTTCCTCATTACCTGAGTGGAAAGCAGGGTGCCTGAAGCACAGTGCTGATGCGGGGGAGCATGGTGGAGGTCATCTGCTGGAAGCACTGGGGAAGATTTTCCCTGCCTTGGCTTCAGGGGCTGACCTGTCTCCTCCTGACGCCTCCCTGCTCTCCCAGGGGTCTGCCAGAGTTCTTGGTCAGAACATGACATGGACCAGCAATGAGAGGACATGAGCTGCATTCCTCTGAAGGGGCGGCTTCCTACCCTGTCTCCTCCTCAAATGACACAAGCAGAGACTGGGCAGCTCTGGGGACTGTCGTGCCCTCTCTGAGGGGCTGCGCTGCAGGTTTCTTCTCACCAATATTTCTGATTCCTCTGCGTTTCAGTTTGATTCCCTTCTTGTGCTTGAATTGTGTGAAATATAACTGGTTTTCTGTTGTGTTGTTTCATGCAGTGTAGATCATTCACTTTTTCTTTTTGCCTTAGAAGTTCTTTAATCTCCAGCCACGGCTTAAGGTCACCTTAGGCATAAAGAGATTCTTTTTGACACACAGAGTGTCGCTAGCTTCATTAGCTTCGGTTTTTTTATACAATTAACAAGGTTTTTTGATGGTGTTTTACTGCAAGCTTGCTTGGTTTTAGAGGTTTTAAAGCTGCATCTTGATATTAGAAATTTTAGTTGAATTAAATATATACTTAAGTGAAATACAGCCACCTGTGTACCTTATAAAATTAGCTACTATACAGTGATTATCCAGTGGAATTTAATTCCTAACTTGCCGACAATCTCTTCCTACACAGAAAGACAGAAAACATTTTTATCATTTAGCATTCCTCCTGCGAGAGTCTGTAAGAAAACACATGTCAGATGAAATAAGAACATTCTTTGTATGTGTTCTTATAGCAATTAACTCACTGGCCATCCTCTAAGTCCTTAATTAAAATGATGGGTTTGTATGTAGCTTTGTTCCAGTATTGACAGACTTGCCTGCCCAAGACCATTTAATGAATCACCTCACCATTGCAGATAATGGGCATCACCCATAAACTAAAACATCACCAAACTTCTCTGTCTGTCTTCCCTGTGCTGGAACAGGCTTAATCATCATGCCCATTCCCTTTTCTCAGCACCATTATTACTGCCACTGTATGTTACTGTTGCCTCTTATCTGATAGATGAGTAGCAAAAATAATTTGGGCAAAACTAAGTCCATTTAAATTGTATATGATCTGAAAAAAAGACTTGCAGGAAATTGTCTCCCTACTTTGAAATTCAGAGTGTTGCACGTTTTGGATCCTTCCTCCTTTAACTAATGTTATAATAGAACAGGTGGGGGGTTTTTCTAATGTAAAGCCTTAAATTCCTGGATTAATAAAATGTACCTGTGTTACACTGTACAAAATATTTGTCAGAAGGAGTAATTAAAATTAATAAGTGCTTTTGGTAAAGGTGTAATTGTGCCTTAAAGGTATTGAGCACTGGACTGGAAGACGTTTTTAGGAGTTTCCAACAAAGTAAACAAAACAAATTCCTTTAAAAGCAAGACTGCTTTGAGAGTCAACCCAAATCATTGGAGCTTATTGATCACTTCTTGTCTTCCCAAGAGGAACTCTTCAGCCTCTTCAGGAAGCATTTTCAGCTCCAAGCTGTTCCTCTTGGCCAGCGTGCTCTGACCACACCATAAGTTATTACTCCTCATGCATAAAATATGGGATGGAGGGCTTGGTCCTGTGTGCTCCTCCCATCCCCAGATGTTCCATTAGGATATGCTCACCCAGAGCAGTGTCACAGCCTTTCATTATTTACAGAAGGCAGAGCAGCAGCCGGTGTAATGATGATGGTGTTTGGTGTATCTGTAGCTCTTCTATCTGAGGAATGTAAAGTACTTTACAAACACTGGTTAAACAAGTGTTATCTTTCCATCATTACTATTAAGTGGCCCTACTGGAATAATCAGCCTGCTATTAACTGGAGTTTCTCTCTTCTCCAGTCATATTTAGCATGGTGAAATAATTGACATACTTACTGTGTGCTCTGATTTCCTTACTTCCCTTTTTCCTTTTACTTTGTACCTTATTCCTTTAGGGCGAGTCTTGGAGGAAGGAACTTGATTTTTAAAGAATGTTTGTTCTCTAACTGTGAAACTGGAAAAAAAAAATCATTTCATGGGAAGGTTGTTTTATAAATTGTTAAAGAAATTGTACGAGGTCAGGCTCTCTAAGGCCCTGTCTCAGTGTGTGTTGCAGAGAATGGGCTGCTTTCTTGAATGTTTGTAGAGTTGCCAGAACACCTTTTAGACGGAGGGAGAAATAGAATCTTAAAAAATTGTTTGGCAGTAGTGATGGGCTACCCTGCATGGTTCTAAAGCTTCTTGGCAATATTGTGTAACTCTTCTGTCTAGGAAAAATATAAAAGTTGCAGACAGCTTTTATCTAACCTGACAGGGTGCAGTAAAATGTGGTACTCGCAGCTCAGGAGGTGCTATCTCTCCAAACGCTGCCAAAATAGATTGGTGTGCCACAATACAGGGCTGCTTTATTAAACTCCCTGAACGAGAAAGTGGGGTGGGATTTACACATTTCCTGTCTCACTAGCCAGAAGTACCTCTGTTCCCTTTCTTAGGGAAAACCATGCACTTGTAGGATATCCACTTTACGGTTTGAGACCTCGTATCGCTCATTTGCTCTAAAAGTGGGATGGAGGAAAAGCAACAGAAAAGGCTTTGCTCTGTGGCTTTGCTGGTTGTTTCTGATGGGTATTTTGTAAACTCTGGTGTTGCCAAGTCAAGCAGTCATCTGAAGGGCAAGGGATATCTTTTACAGTTATGAGGAGATGTGCTTTTCTCCAAGCACAGAAACTATGCTGGTCCTTTCACAGCATATTTTCTATTCTTTTTCCTGGCAGATGTTGGAGTAGCACCATTTGAAAAGGCAAGGGAACATGGGACATCTTCTAGGTTGGAATTCTAAGTCACCAATACCTGTCCTGGAAGTATTTCCAAGATCTGCCCTTCCAGTTTCTGCCTTTCTGAGCTAGATGAAGTATTTGAACACAAATAACTTTGTTATGATCCCATTCTTTAATGTGATCATTGTGCTTGACAGAGAATACATATTATATAGCAAAAAAAAAAAAAAAAAGTAAAAGTGTAGATTTATGCTTAAAATTTGTAGTATTTCTTCTTCTGGTAAAATTGACTAGAAGCATTACAGAAGGTCTGAAGCATAAGGAAAAGAAATCGACTTTCATGTTTTCTAATCTTACACACAATAAATTCCTTTTACAATGATTTTTAAGCTGTTCTGTGTTAGGTCAGGTCTGTTACTTGCCTCTTCTGGGGAATGTCTGCATATGTTTCTGAGTGTAACAATATCTCTTCTATTTTTTTTTTTTTTTGTAGCTTTTCTTTTCAGTAGTGTAGAAGAATTACATTTATGCTCTGGGGAACTGTTAATGGTTTTGATTCAGTAAAGCACTTTTTGTATGAATAGATAACATTTATCATTTGCTTAATAACTGTCAATTTAGGTGCTAATGTTGAATAATCAAAAGTAAGGTAGAGAAAACACATTTGGTTATTTAACAATGCCGTTTGACTGTTTGGAGTGTTTTAAGAAGGGCTGTATAATTACACATGTGAGAGAGACGTTGGCAGCACAGGTATTTAGAAAGAATTTGTTTGCTTGTTGGAAAAAAGGATATGTTTGACAAAAGCCTAATTGTTGTTTTCCCATACCTGCGCCAAGGAACAGGAGCACTGCAGTTGGTGCTTTGTGCATTCACCCAAACTCTCTGCAGCCAGTGGAGAATGCTCCCAGAATCCTCATTTATGCAGAGACCTTTTGGAGACCCACATTTACCTTCTGTGGTGCCTTGTGTGTATTGTATTCAATTTCTTTTTTTAAATTATGCCTTGTTTTGTACAGTGTAAATCCATTTCTGCTTTACTCTGTAGCAGTTTTTGTTTTGATGGGTAGCGAAGCGGTGATGTGGCCTAGTGTAAGTAAATGGAGCGTGAGAATTGGGGGAAAAAGTACAACAATCACACCTCCTGCAGCAGGAATGGGAGCGGAGCCATGAATACCTAATTGACTGTAGTGATGGCTGTGCCCATCCACATGTTATTTTTCAGTGTGTTTTAGCAAGGCTTGGGTTTTAACTCCTTCACAAAGCTCAAGACCAGAATATGTTTAGAAAGGGCCGTTAAAAAGACCTGCGCCAACAAAGGCGGAAGCTTTGCAAGAAATCGCTCTCCTTACTGTCCTCTGCATCGTGGGAATGATTTATTTTGTCCTTGACAATTATTTAGGAATTCATCCATGGGAATGAGAATAGTGACACTGGCTGCTAGGTCTTCTGGCTCATCCTAGCATCGATACACTAAAAAAGCATTACATACGAATCTCTGCACTTCTCCCTTCCCCCTGCTGCAGTCCCTCTGATTTTTGATGTTTGAAGGCACTGAACCCTGGGTTATGTGGACATTTAATGTTACTATTAAAGCACTTCTGCGTCACTTTAAGTTTAAGCATAGCCTGAAGCCAATAAGTCAAAAGAGGTTTAAGAGGAAGGAAGGGGCTCTTTTGGAGCTGTTCTGCAGTGATTTTTTGATTGTTCACAGAGTTCTGGAGGCAGATGTGGCCAAGGTCTTATAGACGAAGAGGCTGGTTGGACTCCTGAATCGAAAAGACCTTTTATGTTAAACAGATGGTGCCAAATTCTGGACTAAATCCATTGTGAAATCACCAAGAGATGTTATCTTTTTGGGAAATGCTGTTTAAATATGTCTCTGATTTTGACAGGCACAAAGTATACATCCTGATTTGCTGGAATTAAAACTTAATTAGGCCAGATTTTTCTGAGAAGCCCTAACAACTGTGTTCTCCCTTAAAAGCTGCAGGTTAATGAATAATAGAAGAGCAAGATTGAGCATGGCTATCTAAACTTTTTTTTTCTTGTCACTTTTTATTCTCTACTTTTCTGGGGTATCTGTTTAAAATATCAAGGGAACATCAGTAGTTTCACAATGATGAACTCTGGCTATAAAAAAAGTGCAAATGCTGGCTCATAGAGCTATTTTGTTGCTTTCAAGCAGGCAGACTTGCAACACTAACTCATGTTTGATAGGGAATCTGCTGAATGTGGGAAAACAGTTCAGATGGAATGATGGTCGATATTCCACCAATAACTGCTGGAGGTGGAAGTTCAAGCCCTGATGTTCACTGAGTCACCCTGCCAGTCACATCCATGATCTTTCCTGTGTTTCCCAAGTGTCTTGACCGCAGGTGCCCAGACTGCTCTTACTCATTCACAGACAGGCAGATTCCTGGAGCAAACCTGGGGCTCCTTCGAGTCCGAGACAGTTTTGTCAGGGATTTCTTGTCCAACTGGAAAGGAAATACGTGATAGTATCAATGTGTGCTTTGGTTGTGCCCCATTCTATATAAGCAGTCTGCAGATTTTGAAACTCTCTTACTCTGGTTTCCTTGTGCTGTCTGTTACCTGCTATTAATTCCCAACACGTAATTTAATCCAAGGGCTATTTGCAGATGTGCGTGATAGAGACTTGCAAGTTTCAAAACGAGTAGATTTCTAAAAACTAATGTCCAGAGAGGAGCTAAAGCCTCTCTTTAAGTTAAGCTGGGGAAATCCAGGGAGACTCTACCATTATATATTTTGTTGGAATCATGTGGCTGGTGTATTTCAGATTTGCTATAGCACATGTGACTTTTACCTGGCTAGCAACCCACAAAAGTCCAGGTTCCTTTACAAAGTACATAAAATACCTCTGATGAAAGAGCTGTTCAAAACAAATATTCTTGTAATATCTGTGTGTGTGCTGAGATGCACATAAGGCATTAGTTGAGAAGGAATGATGTATTGGTACTCAATTAAAAAAATCCTGTTTATTAAAAAAAAACCCTGTGAAAAGTGTAATTCAACTGAGAAAACTCTTTCAGAAAGTCATGAACATCAGCCTTTACAACATTACTCTATGCTACTAAATTTTGTATAATAATATTTAAAAAATCTTTTGTTGGGATGTTAATGTAAGGGATTTCAATGGGCAAATAGGTTTGCTCAGGCAAAGCAATACTTAAACTCCAGGCCTTTGCATGTCAGTGTGAACTAATTAAAATCATATTGTGCAATAGGTCAAGAGATCAGGAAGCTGGCCTTCTAATTAGGAGAGATAGTTATAAATAAAACCTTGTTGTTGAAAAGGAAGAGCAAAATTAAGAAGATCTGGATGTGAGAAAAATAAATCAGAACCCTGGGTGTCTGCTGAAGGCTGTGTTAAAAGTCACCCCTTTCTTTTGCCTCTCACCCTGTTACACAGAGGGAGACTTGAGGCTTCAGCTTGTCCCTCATTAAGGCTCTCTGGGCTCATCCCTGCCCATGTTGTGCATGCCTCAGTCCTCAGATAACAAATAATAGCCTGGCCTCCCCAAACAGAGTCTGGCTGCAGAATTCAGATCTGGTTTGTATTTGCTGTCAGCTTACACCTTTCATCCTCCTTAATACTTCAGCTACGCCTATTTTTTTGTGGTTCTTGCTATCACCACAAATGGGCACCTTGCCAGGCTGCATAGGTGTCGTCTTGGGACTGTTTTTGCCTGAGCCTTTTGTGCCAGTTATTGTTTAGCTTTGGTTCTCCCATCTTAATAATTGAAAAGCATTTATTTTCAATAACACGTAGGTGTTGGGTGTTGTTTTACCCTGGAGCTTAAACATAATTAGTAAAAAAATAATAACAATAAACAGATTTTTAGATGGTGGAACAGCTCTTCAACTTTTTCTGTAGTTTTTCATCACTTCAGAAGGATGGAAGGCTGATCTAGTTCAACCATGCATTTGTTTTGTAAAGGGAACCTGAGCAGGTGGTGGGACTGCATACCCTAAAGCCTCCAATCCAGCCTCGTTTAGTCTCTGGCTCTACAAAAGCATATATGTTGAAAGTAAAAGGCATTAATAATATTAAAGTTTGTAAATCTTTCCATAGGACCATGATCAGCTTGTCTTTACAGCGTGGTAATGCTGGAAAATGGGGAATATTTGTGGGGTGGGACTATGAGTTAACCATTGCTCTTCTGGAGAGTGCCTTGTTAAATGTTTCCTCAGGATATTCACGCATGTTGCTTTTAGCTTGACCTTAGGTGTGTATTTCACAAGGACTCTGCTGTGTAAAATGTTGTGAAGGCAATGAAGGATTCCTTTTCTCCATCTTCTAGAAGTAACCAGAAGCACAGGATTAGGTTATTTGTGTAAGTCTTGATTATCTCAGTTTGTCTATGCTGCCCTCAGCCTCGTTGGCTCCTGACTCTTCATCCTTGACTTTTTTTCCCAGTTTCACCACTGCAAGCAGAACCAATCAGTCATTGTAAGACAGGGCTTGTTTGTGCCTGTACCCTGGGGTGGCTGCCTAATGTTTTTCTTCTGCCATTGCTCAGTTGTTTGTTAGTGCCTGTTTACAACTGAAACCTTAAGGAGTGCATATCCTATCACGCTGACTTCTGTGTGTGGCTGATACAGAGCTCGAGTTGTTACTTTGATCTTTTCCACTTTGATTCATAAAGGTTGTGGGGCTCAGTACCAAACCGCTGCTTTGAAAATGTAAAGATTTGTTTTATTTGAGTGAGAAAGGGGCTTTCCCCCTTTTTTTTTGCAGGTACACTAACTTGGGAGTGGCTAAAAATCCTGAAAATTTCAAAAAAATTTCAACTCCAAACCAATACAAGGTGCATTCACCTTGCTTTGTATAGTTAGGGCTGAGAATGTGCTTTTCAAGGGAATTCCCATGTCCCGTGGCTAAATACTTTGGTATTTAGCATTATCATGTACCTTGGAGCACATGAATTAGGTTTCTTTCTGGTAAAAGTAGACTGGAAAATGTGTCCCTAATGCATTCCACTGGAAAACTGGCATTCAGCCCTAGGACCAGACAAGATCTAGCTGACAATAATAATAAATAAAAGCCCCAAACCGAACAAAAACTCTCTCCACCATCAAAAAGCACCTGAATTGTGTATAGTATTTATACACCAGGTTTTCACCAGCAGCTGCTTTACTCCACGGGTGTGCTCTCATTGGTCCTCTGTATTTGCTAATGGAGACTACCCAAAGTGATAAATTTTAATAGAAAAAAGGCAGATGAGTCTTAATATCCCCTTTGTATAGATGGCTGTTCACAATGCCTTGCCCAGTTCACCACAGTCTCTTCTCAAAATCCAGCCTACAACTTGCCTTTGACTACTCTGTGAGTGAGTAGGTGAAGCTGTTTTTAAAAGTATGTTTTCTGAGTGGGTGGATTAATATTAAGAATTATGTTGAACTTTATTCTGCCTTTGACACCACTGACGAACTATTAAGATATTTTTTTTCTTTTTCTGAAAATGGGTAAAGATTTTGTGCTGTTAATGTTTCCAGAAAGGAGGCCAAACTTGAAGAGGGATTTATTCCCTGGGTTCATCACAGTCTTTGGAGCTTTGGTATCTTCAGCCAGTGTTACCTATCCTCCTACTTCATCATATTGGAGTGGTTGCTGCTTTCTAATGATATCAGGCTGCAGTTTGGATATGAACTACCTATGGTTTAATGCCTCTGATGTAAACATCCCAGTGCAACTTCTCAGGAACAGATGAACTCTTTGTGATTTTTAATTTCTCTGCAAGCTTTTTAAAGTGGCACCATCTTTTTTGCACAATGCTACAAACGTATCTCGTTCCCTCTCCTCCCTTTAATGAATGCTGGAAAATAAAATCTAGGGGCTTAAGTATAATACCAAATATCAAAGGATATATATTGTTCAGTCTTCCTGCTTATGACTATATGCATTTTCTTTTAAAACTGTGTTTTCATATATTGGAAAAATGCACACTTGAACGTGTTTACTACAGCTTTTATGGGCTAATGTTGAGCTGCTTTTTTATTTTAAAGCCCTGTCTCAGTGCTCTTGTATTATTTCCTTAATACTGCTCAAACTGCAGTGCACTTGAGATGCTTTGGCCAGAGTGTTGTTCAGAATTACCTCTTTAAAAAAAAATCAGTTAATATTGATCCATATCCGTAGAACGTTGCTATGGGATTGATGCTGTTTACTCGTTAATCACTGCAGGCTGCAGCTCACAGCGTTGGCAATGTGACTTGTTTGTTACATGCGATGATCGCTTTATAAATGTCAATAAAATCAAGACAAAAACCTCTAGTACAACTGGAACTAGCAACTCAGTATTTTCCTCATTATTTCTGGCAGCAAAGTAGTCTTGCAGAACAGTATGCAATAAAACACCAGCCAACTGAGTCCCACACTGTGGCTATAATTACATATTTTTGTTTGCTAATCAGTAGAATTTTTCTGTGTACACTATTATACTTTAATGGTTCTGTTGCAACACCAAATTTACTACAATGTTCTCTTGAAGAAAATGGCACATAATGATTTGGTATTTACTACAAGAAGATATTAAACTAAATAATACATAATGATGCTACACAGATTAACCAGCTCTTTAGTTCTTCTGTTCCTTATCTGTGCTTTAATGGTGTTTTAGGACAAACATAAAGTTATTTGGGGAGGGAATTACCAGAATTGCCGAACTAGTAAATATAGCCATCTGTGTGGGATGTCTTGTTTCTTACTTGAGAACTATTAGATTGTAAATTTAAGCTGTGCTTAGTACTTTAATTTCCCTTCCCACAACTCGTGGAGCATAGGGAGGGTTGCAGGCAGCTCAGATAAGTAATAAGTTCATTAATTACAGGTTTACCTTTTTTGGAGGCTAAAACAGCTTGTGTGGGACTTGATTAAACAAGCTGTTGTGGTGTGGCCCTGTGGAGGACTGGGCAGGGAGCAGCTCGGAGAAACTCCCCATGCAACTTTTGGAATCAGTCTTCCATTTAACTCTAAGGCTTGCTTGCTGTTATCAGGCTTTGTGCCCTTCTTGTTTGTTTTTTTTTTAATATGAATTCTGTCCAAAGTGACCCCCAAGTCCAGTGGGCAATGTGGAAGGCACGTTATCTCAAGATTTGCCACTGTCTTGTTTTTATTTCTGTCACCAAATAAACACTCAAGGGTCTTTATTCCTTTCCATTTTATTCATTATTATTCTGTCACTAATTTCCACTTGATAATTTTGCATATATCAGACGCCCTTAAGGTAGTATAAGGCTTTTCCATTTACCTTGGAAACAGAACTTTGCTGTCAGACACAATCTGTCTAGCAGTGGAAAAGGAAGGCATGGCCTGATGATGGCAGCTTCCCCAGTGCTGCAGAGACAGTTAATTATGTGTGAAGCTTGTGGTTTTTTATAGGTTGAGCTACAGACCTAATATTTTTTAATAGATTTTTCAGTTTCTGCAATGCAATCTGACATATTAGTGTAAGTAAATAGTTTCTCTTCTGCATTTGATTTGCAGTGTGAGTCTGTATCAGGATACAATGCTGCTTTTGTAGGGGAAGTTGTATTTAGTGTATGTGATATTTTTGCATGTGGCTGAACAAGTTGGTGTTTCAGCATTGCTAAATGTTGATTGTGTCCTAGGCCTTTTAAGTTATCTTTTGGCGAGATCTAGTAAGTTATCTTTTTATTGATTGTGTTGCCCATATGATTTGTCACAGCATCTCAACAAAAGGAAAGAATATTTGAGAATATTTGTTTTTATGGGTAATTACTTCTCAGGCTTGTGTTAATAGGCTGTCTGAAAGAACCTTCTTCATACATCATTTTCTGGTTAATCTAGTGTTTACCTTTTTCTTCCCTTGTATTTATTCCATTAGAATACATTGTAATGTGTTCAATTGGATTTACCTATTGCAAGGCAATTTTTGTATAATTAATACTGTTAATTAATCTGGTTTGAAACAGCACTCCAAATTGAGAGGATGTTTCTGTGATTGCAGACTGAGAAGTATCTCAACCAAGTTTTCTCCCTTCAGTGGTTCACAATAAAAGTAAATTAGCACAAGTGAAAATGATCCAGGAAATAAGCAAACCAGCTGCTCCTCAGTAAATAACTTGGAGTTTTCCTAGAGCCTGTTAAGCCTTGCTGCAAGCCAGAGAGTATCTCCTTTGTTGATGCTCAGTCTTCCTCCTTTGTACATTCCAGCTGCTGCCCTAATTCAGAATTCCTAGGAACCCTGCAGTTTTTTAAAGTCCCTTTTGAAGTATGCCCAGCGCTGAATTTGCTTCTGTAAGTGACCTTTCCTCTGGTACTTTCCTCACCCTCTCTCACAGCTGGTGCATCATGGAAACCTCCAAGAGGGTTCTGTGCTGCTGCATGGCCAAACTGAACCTGTATGGGTTAGAGGGGAAGGGAAGAGATGGCTCTTAAAAACAAACAATCAGATTGCCAACAAAAATTGTCTAGGTAATATTTGAAGTTGTAAATCATTAGTTTTTTTCTGGCCAGATCTGCCCACCTTTCTTGTGTAAGGTTTCTCAGCAGTGGAGCTTTTCAACTTGCACCCATGTACTTCCTTTGTCTGGCTGTGGCTCGGTGACTTCTCCCAGGCTTTCTCAGGAGCTTTAATGTATTCTTTCATTCCAGCAGTGATGTATAGTGTTCTGATGCTTGGTGCACCCTGTGGCTAAAGAGAAAAATCACCTTCTCCTATGTCTGGATTAGTTATATTTAATTAGAAGTCATATTTCCTTATGGAAGCCCTCAGGCTTCAAATCTGCAGACCTGTGTGAGAATGTCTTCCTTCCACCTTCTCTGCTGAGAAGGGCTTATTTCACCTGCCTTTGCATTTTTGTGGGGAAAGAGTGGTTAACGTTGTACTTTATTATTTTTCTTTTAATTTTCACTGTACCTTTAAAATTCTCTGGAATGACATGCCAAAAGCCTTTTGGGCTGTGAGGATGCACCACCGTTATAAGGCTTCCTTTTACACAGTCATTTTACAATTATTACTTGATAGCCTGCTCTGTCTAAATCCTTGACCTGTGCCTGTCAACTGCTGGCTGATGGTAGTGAATAAATTTGTATAATCACTGCATGATGACTGCTTAATAACTGTACTCCAAATATGCAAATACCTATTCTGGCTTAATACAATTCATCTGCTTTGACCGGCCTGTGCACTTGGTATTTTTGAAACATTTGTAAGTAACGGAGCACACTATTGCAGTTTCCTGTGCTGAGCTTTAAAATGCTGAAACAGAGAACAAAAACATGCATTTCCACAAAAATCCAAAAAAAGTAGACATCAAACAACACAGAAAGAAGCACTTGTCTGTATGTGTCGTAAATGAGGGGAAAAAAGCCCCCCAAACAAAAAACTTCCCGAAGGATTATGGAAAGTTTTTCTATTTGCATTCTGTTTTCTAGGTTAGCAGTATGCCTTTACTCAGAATCACCTCTGGTATTAATTTCCTTGTCTGCATTAAACAGAAGACTACATAAAATTGGAAGATACAAATTCAAAAGCATATCTGAGTCTGAGACACTTAGAAAATGCTAAAAACTCCCAACCCAAATCCAAAAAAAACCCCAAACCAAAGCAGAAAGTACCAAAACCACAAGATAAAAAGCAAGGCCATAGTCATACAGAAAAGACCTCTTTCCCATGTTTGTGATTTTCCAGTGCTGTGGAAGCCCTGGTAATTTCTTTCTCTGATCTTGCCCTTTTCTTTTAAGCGTTTTCTTTGGCCCTCAAGTGACATGGGTTGCTGAGACAGATGGACAGAGAATCATACACATTTCTGTGTTCTTTATTGCAACGTCAGAACATCAGTAAATGGCTTTTTAAAAATAAAATTCTGATTTTCATTGCTCTGTAAGACATGCTTTCTATCTTTTTATCAGATACTTGTTCCTTTAGCCTTTCTCTGAGTTTGACTTTATGTGTGGGAACAGTACAGGAGGAAAAAAGAGAATCCGTAGTTCAATGCCACGAGACAGAGCTTGGTGTGATGGCAGCAGCCTGATGTCTTCAATAGCTTAATAGCCATCGTGGCAAAGAGGGTTTCAGGGAGATTTTGAAGTCAACAATATGGATATTTACTAAAGAATGACAGTCCTGTAATATTAGCACAGGAACATGAGTCAAAATCCAGGACAAACGAAATGTAGATTAAAACCTTTGCTGTCTTTCCAGTCTGTGCAAACAAAGCACTGTGGCTGCCCAGGAGCCTGAGGAAAGGATTTTGGAGTGGCCAGGCCCATTTCTGCAGGGTGATACCACCTAACACAACTTGCACCTCCTTAATAGTTGTTCTGGGAAGCTGGGGGAGCAAGCTGGGGAGGAGTGTGAGCCGAGCTTGATTTATTAAAGCAAGAACAGAGTCGCCTGAATTTCTCCAGACTTATCGCTTCCCTCCTCGGTAAACAACAACAAGCAGTTTTTGTGCTCACTGCCGGGAGGTATTTAGGGCTTAGCTGTCTCCTTTCCATCTGGGAAAGAGTGTGGCATGTCAGGTGTCTCAACACTAACACAATTAAAAGGAAGTGGATGGCTCCTTCACACATGCCTTAATGTCAGCAGTTTGGACTGGGAAAAAACTGGAAAAGCACTATTGGAGCCTTTCCTACTGTTTTTTCTTGCCAAAAGTGTGACATTCAGACAGGTTTATCAGCCCCGTGTTTCTCTGAGCCCTTATGCTGCCTGAGTGGGCTGACAAAAGTGTGAATCCTATTGACATTATAGCTCTCATCCTACAAAATTGGAGCAGAGCACTCGAAGACTAAGAAAGATGGCGTCATGAGTGTGAGCTAAAACCAACACTTTTTTCCTTGTTTAATTGTTTATAGAAGGAATTTGCCTAGACAGGACAACTTTGACTTGGCTTTTTGTTTATTTTTAATTATGAGTTTCTGGTATCCTGAGATATTTAACTGAAAAAAAAAAAAATCTGCCAAAATTTGTGGTGGGGTTTCCTGTTGGTTTGTGTTTTGTCAAAGTAGGAATAATTGGCTGTGTGCAGTAAATGTAGGACACTTAAAATGTAACAGATTCGTGGGTAAGTGAGCTTTGTTTTGAATTGTTGTTGATTTCTTTATCCATACGGGCTCTTTGCCACTTTATGGCAAGGACATTGATTATGTTGGATGTTTCAGCTGCTTTTGTTATGCTTGACTGTGAACTGCATCCAGATAAGGACAACCTTCTTTTAAACAACCAGTGGGTTTTAAAATTTAATTCCCAGTACTTTTCACCGTGGCAGGCAATTACCGGTGGTTTGTAATGCTAAATTTATAGGATTTCAGCTCAACAATACTCTAAGATGCAGCTCTCCCATGACTGGCTGTACAATAAGGTTTACACCTGCCATTGTTGCAAGAAGTTCTGTTCCTTGCAGCGTATGCTGGAATAATGGTTTATTATGTTTTATTGTTATTTTTCATTAAACTTGCTCTGCAGCATGGTTGGTTGGAGTTGGAGGATCCCCAAATGTAATTCTAGCTGCTGGAAGGCCCCTTGAGAAGCCTCAGGATGTTGATTTTTAAGAAAAAAAGGCACTGTACAGAGGATGAGGGTTGACACATTAGGTAATCTGTAGTTTAAGCATCAAGACTTGCAGGTCCCTTTTTGGCCTTGAGTAAGGTGCGTGCACTGAGAGTTTCTGAAAGTAAGAATATTTAAGGAACGAGAATGTAGATGGTGATGAAATTTGAACCTAATTCAGGGAACTAGCCATCTCAAAATAAATGGTTAATCTGTGCTTTTTGTGTTTGAAAATGAGAATTTTAAGCATAAAGCTTAAGATCATGCTTTTAAACGCTGAGCTTTCGACCAGGAAATACTGTATAATTGCTAAGTTTTTAAAATTAATTATGTCAGAGGCCTATAAACCAGTGCATTGATTAAAAATCTTCGGTTCATTAAGCTTCCCAATGACAGAGGCCATCTCAGTAATAAAAATTGCTGCTCCTAGCAGTGGACTGGCATCTGTGTTATAATCTTTATAAGATCCCCACCTTTGTTCATTAGACCAGCAGCACCTGTTGTCCCTCGAGGGGCAGGATTTATTTCCCCTGGACATTTGTCTCAGAGGTGCAGTTGCAACTTTGGCAGCGGTTGATTCCAATGAACTTTTCAGAGGTGCTTCACCACTTCAGCAGAATGAGGCTGGGTTTTGTTGTGAGTTGTTCTTTTAAATGTTATGGGGGGGTTCAGCGGTGGTTTTTTTTGAGAGTGGGGGGTTTTTTCGTCCTTTTGTTGGTTTGTTTTCTTTCTGGTTGTCACACGCGTCCTTGCAATGGGCATTTTTTGAATGTCCGCAAGAACGGGGTAGAGATTCTGTAGCAGAGATTCTGCAGTGCACAAAGCAGTTTCCTCTCGTCATCTAATTTTATATTAATAATTAATTAATAATGTCATTGCATCGAATGCAATGACATTATCCTGGTTTTATGCACTGGTGGCATTTGCCACGTGGAAGAGCAGTACCACTTCAGGGATAGATCAAGCACAGGTGATTTTCTTAAATAAACAAGCCTCATGAATTTCTTACTGAAAACAAGACATGAAAATCTGGAAAAGCACCAGAGAACAGGAATTACTTTGGAAAAAAGACTGTGTAGATTCTTGAAATGTAACACAATAAATCTGCATATGTTGTTTACATCATAGCTTCACTTTATTCAGCCTTGCACACAAGGTCACAAAAGAAATTTGGGCCTTATTATTCCTGGAGGAGTTTGTAATTTTTGCTGTGGTGTTAGATTACCTTACCCTTTTTTTATTACCATCTGCACTGCAAGGCTAGTTTTGCTGAGGTTATTTTTTTTTTTAAGCGGCATCCCATGATACCCTTAATTCTGTGTTTCCCGTGCTTTTGCTTCATTTGCAATTTTAAGAGATTTTCTCTAAGAAATGGATTTGTTCTATATTGTACACCAGTAAATTAACTAGGGTTTTT
Source organism: Chamaea fasciata (assembly GCF_029207755.1). NCBI lineage: Eukaryota > Metazoa > Chordata > Aves > Passeriformes > Sylviidae > Chamaea > Chamaea fasciata. Next base: position 5,206,482 of record NW_027094088.1, on the reverse strand, counting down.
TTACTATATGACTTTAACTCTTTAATTCTGGAGCATAAATGCAATGGTTTTACAAGGAATTAGTTAAGAAAGGATTTCACCTTTCAGCATCCTTCAGTGTGCAGGGAGAAAGATGGTGTCAAAGATTACGTATTTTTGTTTAACATGTTGTTATTAATATGCTGTCCTTTTTATTTTGATAAAAACCTCACTTTGTTCGTGTATTTTAAGCAGTTATTTTCAGCTGGCTTCTTTGTGCAACCAATGCCATTGAGTGCAGTAGCTTTGAAAATAGTTTTTTCTTCATTAATGGCTTCTGGTGAATTGTTGGGAGAACAAAGTGCTGTCCCTAGTGGGTCCTGAAACTTATGGAAGCATGCAATGAAATAGCTATTATTTTTCATGAAAAAAAAAATATAAATTACAGTACTACTTTTAATAGCTTTGCCACAAGCATGAGCAACTTGAACTACAGAGATGAATTGAATCTGAAGTTTCTTGAGACGTTTTTCAGCCCTCAGAATGTAGCTCATGTTTGTAGGTCCTCCAGATTGAGAAGCTCCTTCCATGTGCTTGCCCACCCAAGCATGGTGAAACAATAAATACAGAAACCTGGTTTTCCTGGGCTCTCCACACATGAAGGCACTGGGTAACAGCATCACTTTTCAAAAGACAGGTCGACCTGCATGAAGTCTTTGCAGTCATTCAAAAGCCAAAGTGTTGTGTGAAATAGCCAAATGCTATTTCAGAGCATTTATGGGACCTCAGACGGTGGGGTGCCAGTTTGTTAGGATGGGAGGCAGAAGAGAAGAGGGTGTTCTTCCACCACCCCGTGGGTGTTTGCTGCCTCTCTGGTGGCCCTAGGCAGGACTCAGTGCTCTCAAAATCCCTTCAAAGTAACTTGGTTTCTAAGCCTGAAACTTGTTTTAAGAAGCACAGTACCAATAAGGATAGTTAGAAGCCCTCTCGGTCGGTGTGCAGATCGAAGATTGGATTTCTTTCAGTTGTAATTGACAGTTTGGGGATTTTCCCCACATCTTTCCTTTTGCTCTTAAATGGCAGGTCGCTTGTGTATGAAAGTGACCAAAAGTATATCTGTGTGATTGCCATGAACCTGAACAGGAAGGCAGCCTGTAGGAAAAAGGCACACTGTAAAGCAGAGTGAGGGCTTCAAAGTGAAATCACATTTTTTAATGTGATAAAGCACAATTCCTTATCACTGTCATGTGATGTCAAATCAGATTTGACTGGGTTTTTCAGCCAGTTGCACCGTGAACAGTGGGATGTGGTAGAAATGTTTTCCAGATCTGTTTGGAATAATGCAGATGAGCATCTATTTAGCATAGTAAAATTGAAAATACTGATGAAATATCTGAAACCAATATATCAAGGGTTCTTCATTTTCCTATTAATTTGGCAGCATGCCATTATAATAATGTAAATCTCTTCCTCGTTAATACAGAATAACAAAATGTCTTTGACCATCATTTTTCCCTCCTGAGGTTGTTGTCATTATCTGTAATTTCCATTAAGTTTCCCTGTGTGCTTGCCTCTCTGTACACTGACAATACCAGTTGGTGCATACTTCCAGAAAACAGAATATCTCATGTAAATACTTTGTACATGCCTGTTCCATGGGTTTTTTCCCTTAATTAATGTGGCTAAGACATGTTTTAGCAGAGGCTGAAGAATCAGATTTAGATTTGTTAATCTACTCTACCTTTGCAGTTGCTTTACTTTGTGTTAGACGGAGTGCTCGTATTTGGCAATACATTTCATTGCTTGGGGTTTACTTTAAGAATCATCAAACTTCAGTTCTGAAGTGTATATATAATTGGAAACACAGAGTATTTCTAGCATGGGTTATTGAGTTATGAAATAAAAAATGCATGCATAGACCAGAGGTCATCTCTTTTCATGCATTTAATAAAGTATGGTAGGAAAAAGAGGTTGTTATGAAAGTTTTGGGTGGTTTGGTTTTTTGGGTTTTGATTTTGTTGAGCGTGTTCTCCCCCTTCCTGTCCTCCCTTTTCATTTTTCCGTGTCATCAGTCACCGAAGTATATCAAATGCTAATTTCTACTTTTCCATCTAAGCCTGTCTGGAGCATTCAATCATTTTCTCTTGTGCCACCTTTCTAAGGGAAGCATTCACGTCTACTTGTTCCCTTCTGGCAGATGTCTTCCATTTTCCTTGTCATATGTCAGGATTGGTTGTGATAGAATTGATTTTTCTCTGTTAAGAATTCAATTTTTTTTTCAATTATTCTTTCATCCTTCTGGAGCGTCTTTGCTTATAAAGGCTGGACACGGAGGTGTGGAATCAGCTCCAGGAAAATACTGATAGACCATCTCTATCATAGCTGTATTTGCATTGAGAGCACCCTTCCAGCATCAGAGGGGTTACAGAGGGGAGCTGGTACCTCAACGTGTACTGGTTTACTTATCCTGCTCGGTTTGGAAAGGCATTTAGTAATTAGGTTAAAACAATTAAATTGGGAATTATGAGCACAGGATGGGTTTCAAACTTTTTCTCCCCCTCAACGTTACGAAATATTATTCTTGCATTGGCATCTTGGAGTCTGTTGAGCAGAGGTTTTGAGTGAGTTAAAGAGAATAGTGCAGCTGAGGTAGAATAAGAAGCCTTGGTGTCTTAGCACAGAGCATGTGCAACGTGCTTTCAGCTGGTGGCTTGGCATCCATGGTCTTATCAATAAAAAAATTCAGACAATTTCACTGAAAGTGCAGTATCACATGATTCTGTAGTATTCTTTTTCTAATATAAAATACTACAAAAAAAAATAAATTTGAAAATCAGTGACAATGTGTCCAGGATGGGCATGGAGTGTTGCAAGGAACTGCTTATCCAAGTCTACTGTGTCACCTGAATATGAACTAGGGTATAGAACTCCCCAGAAAGGACAGTCAGGCTTTTAACACTTAGCTGAAGGCAGTTTCATCCATTTGAAGATGTCATCCACTTGGGGATGCCTGACTTCAGGAGATACTCAAAACCTGATAAAAACCAGTGGGCTCTGCCTGGTCAGTGGAGTCACTGAATGCCATGGGTTTCCCAAATGTCAGCCTGCAGAAAGCTACACAGCTCCTGCTGGGACCAGGTGATGGGAATCTCTTAACAACCCATCTCCCCTTGGCTTTCCAAACCTGTTGTGGTTTAATTGCTTCAAATGTGCTGCAGGGCACAGCTCTCAGTTGGAACTAGTTGAATCTGAAATAAGTCCTAAATGAGGTTCATACAGACTCTTCCTTTCTTCTCTCCATAAGTGTTTCTTTGGCCTTTTTACTTTACTTTTTACTAATTTTACCTTTTGAGTTGATGTTGTAGTTTATGTGAAGATTATTTCTTCTAGTTGAACTCCATAGCTGCTGCTGAATTAGGATTTTACTCTAGTTAACATGTTCATGCATACACTACTTCCTTTATTATTTTCTATTCTTTTTCTCAAACTTTTTTGCTATAATTACAGTAAATGATTTCTTGGATTGCATGTTGAGAGGGCAGAATTGCTGTGCCAGCAGCCTTGTTTTATCCTTTTGCTGGCTCCTGAGGGTAATAAGATCTATGCACTCTACTAATTTTCTTGCATACTTAGCTGCAATTGCATCTTTTAGTAATTATTTTTTAATTAACTCCAAAATATTGCATGAATAATGCAAAATTTTTTAAATTGGAAAAATTAAAAAAGCTCCAAAGTAGGTATTTTTTTGTAATTCAAATCAATAAGCATTATTTCTTGGAATTTTTCTATCAGGCATTAGTAGCATGGTGACATGAAATGACCTGTACAGTTGTAGAAGTGTCAGAGATATGTTGTAAAAGAGAGTTTGGCATTTAGATGGGGATCAAATTTGTTTTCATAATTTGTAGTGAGAATTTCTTAGAGCCTTCAATAACATGCTTTTCTAATACTGAAACTTTTATTCTACTTTACCTTTTCTAGACGTTTGCTTTCCAATTAGCACAAGTTGTCTAAACGTGTTTTCGCAGAACTCACTGACTAATTCTGTCAGAAGAATGAATTGTATATATTTAGATATCAACTTAGACATCAGTTGGTCTGGGCTGTGGGTGTAAAAATGGGCAGTAAACATTTATGACTGTGAGTGAAGGTGATGCCTGAAGTTTTAGCTTTGGTGTTTTTCAGACTCTGTGCTGCCTAGGGGTGCAGTGCTGAGCCTCATATTAAGTATTAGTAAACTCTCTTTTACAGAGTAGGGAGACAAAACAAATCCTTTTCCTGCTGGAGACCAAGGACAACTGTTACAAGTTTTCAGGCCCAAAAGGACAAACAAGGGTGGACAAAAGAGACAAGACAAGAAGGATGAGGTTGGAAAATTTGGCCTCAATGTGCAAATGGACCTAAACTTATAAAAGTGTGACACCTCGTGACTGATCATCCATTTTTTTGGTGACCATTTTAATCCACCTTGAGTGTAGCCCTCATCAGGCTCTGTCCTGCCCTAAAGGTGCATCCTAAAGGCCTTTCAATAAATCTCTACTTTATTCTCTTAGCTCTGTCCAGTCTGTGCTCCAGGTCAGCCTTCCAAAGGCATCAAAGGCAACATAAAAAACCCAAAAACATTTAACTAAATGCCTGTTTGTGTTTGTTTTGCAGTGGATGGCTGCATACACCGAGCTGCCGGGCCCTGCTTGGTGGCTGAGTGTCGCAACCTGAGCGGCTGTGAGACGGGGCAGGCCAAAATCACCTGTGGATACGACCTGCCTGCCAAATGTAAGTCGAGCCTTTCCTCAGCCTTTTTTTTGTTTCCAGCATGTGTTGCTGGTGTGCACGGTTCATTTCCCTGTAGTCTAATTCAACAGGGTATTCATTTTACCAAATTAGCAGTGGGACTTAATTAAGCATGTTCTGTAATAATGTCTTTCCCCTCAAAGCAATTCAGGCGTTTCTAAAGGATTATTTCACCTGTGTTATCCGACGAAAACTTGCATGTCTCTAAAATATAAAGCATCTTTCATGTTTATTTTTTGCAAGCTAAAACTTATCCTTTCATATGCATAATAAAGGATTGGAAATGCTTTATGAAATATGAACAAAATATACATTATCATATTTAACTTCCACGGAGACAGTTTTTGGAAATGTTGCATATTTGATGTTCTTCATGCAGATTGCTTGATTGTGAATACTTTGAGGGCCCAGGAGATCAAAGTGTTGTATTGTGTTTTCAGCTGCTACGTGGTGTCTGATTGGCAATTACTGTGAAGGCATCTGTCACACTTTAACTTTTGACAAAGTTTAGCTCAGTGCCGTAATGTTTTTGTACTTTGAAAGTGGAATTGTCAACAATTTTTCCTCCTCTTTCCAATAGGAAGATGGTTATTTGACTGTGTTTGTAGATGTTGAGCTCTTCTTGGAAAACACCAACATGTTGACAGCACATTGGTTGGCCAGTCTATTATGTGAGAATATAAAGTAGGAAATCTTTGCAAATCATGGTCTTACAAAATAGTATATTAAAACATGAAGATACAAATACCATGAAAGCATTGCAAAGTCCGTATAACTAGAATTCAAGCTCTCTCTTTTTTTTTTTTTTTTTTTTTTTTTTTGGGATGTGCAGGCAGCAGCAGGAACACGGCTCATTCAAAAATATGTAGATCTCTTTTAACTATCGTGTAAAATCAAATGCTGGCTGCAGTAGCAAGTATCTCTCTAGGCTCCTGTAGGCCTTAATGTCTTAGGTAGATATGAAAACTGTTTTCCCAGTCATGTTTTTGCTCTTTTGATGATGATGATGAGAGCTTCCAATTATTTCCTTGGCAGTGGTAATTTCTATGTGCAGGAAAACTTTGCTATATTTTAGATGTATTTTTTTTTTTTTTACTGTGTGGTAATGGTCATTTATGAAAGGCTAATTTGACTAGAGATCAGGGAAATTACTGAGGAAGATTCAGTGTGGTAGTTAGGGTGGGTTGTATATGGCCCAGATCTTCACCAGATTCCCATCAAAGGCATAGATGGGGTTGTTGGGTGCCACATCATAATTTACTGTGCTGGGGATGGTTCATGTTCAACTCTTCCCCCTTAGCCAAAAAGTATCTCTGGAGGGACAGAAAAGCTGCTCATCTGTAGGCGCATAATTCCTCCCATGTATTTTCGTGATAGAAACGAAATACAAAGTATCAGGACAACTGGTGTGTGTTAGAAAGAGAAAGGGTCATGTCTGAGGTGTGACCTCCCTTTAAATCTTGAAGCAGTTCCAGGGGTTGCCTAAGTTAGGTTTGAAAAATGGGATCCTGTTTGAAGGCTGTAGGAAAATCTTATTTCTACATGTAGGAATAATAACCAAAACAATGAGAAAACTCATTATCACCTGAAGTTGGAAACAAAACCTGTAACCAGACATGGGGAAAAGGCAATTTTCTTCTTAATCAGTGTTCTTAGGAATTGAAATTGCATCAAAGCCACGTCTATTTGTATTTGATTTTGCATCAACATGAGAGGGGGAAAGGATACCCTTAACAGCAACAGGCACAGGGAGACAAACATACAATTTACATGCAGAGGCTGAGAATTAAACCCTCTTGATTTCTTAGTTTTTCTGTCTTGAAATGTATTTGTGTTCTCACCAACTGTTGCTTTCTTTTACTTTTGCCTTTACAAGCAAACTTGTTGTAGACTCATTAAATTATTGTACCATTTAAACCATTCATCTGAAAGTGATCAAGCAGTCAAGACTGGTTTCATATTTTAAAGAGCTGTAAAGCTACTGGGATATGTTTTGTCACTCTCTGTCGCTTTGTCTGAGGACAGTTTAACTGTGGGAACTATTTTGCATTTGACTTTTGTGTGGAAAGCAGCACGGTGACAGGAGGTCCGGGTCTGCTGTGAGGCAAGGTTGTGTGCCAGCAATTTTCCAACTTTCACAAACAGTTAGCTTTTCATTGATCTGTTTGTGTTTAGAAGACCAACTGCAATAATCAATTAACACTTTTTTTGAGTAGTGAACTATTTATTCTGTTGTCTCTGTTCTTCTTGTGGCTGTAGTTGGACAAAGTTATAGTAAACGTAAAGTGCATTCCTTAGCATGATAAATTGTTGGTTTGGGGTATTTTTTTTGTTGTTGTTGTTGTTTAACAGAATTCTAAGATGTTACAGTTTTAGTTCCTGCCCCTGGGATTTTCCAATTTCAAGCTCTTGATCCTAAAGTGCTTTGCTTGGAAACAGTTTTCTGAATTCAGCAAAGCTGCTCTGGGACAGCAGCAGCCTGTGTGTGCTGCATGATGCAGGACTTGGGCTTCAGCAAGGACTCCATATTAAAAAAGGCTTACTTTTCAAAGCATATTGCTTTGTTTTATAAACTACTTGGAGAAAGGTGGGATTAAGTTTGGCACTGAGGGGAAGGTATGCTTTGTTAGGAAGGTAGTAGTCGGTAAATAAAAAGCACTGTGGCCATCTCCTTTACGATCTATTGCATTTTTATGGAGTACTTTGCTATATTTACTTAGGTTAAATAAGAATAGGTCTGACAAATCACTTCTTCAAAGTGGAAAAATTGAAAAATAAATATCTGACTGAAAAATGCAAAGATTTAGGGTATAGGCTGGCTTTCTGTGATTTGTTCTTATGCAGCTGAGTCAGAAATCAGCTTGTGAAATACACAAGTAACAGCAAATGTTCAGGAGGAGAAAACATAAAGTAGTTCATCCTTTTTCTCAGCTTGTTTTTGTTGCAATGTGAACAGACCAAGATTAACGTGTCCATGACCTGGACTTGTTTTCTATGAACTTTCCAAGATGTACTCTTTTATGTCAAAAAGTATTCCGTTTGAAAATAGAAGCGAAGTCAAATTGAGTTTTCTAATTACCGGTTAATGTAACATTCAGTACAGTTTTACAGAAATCAGTGTAATCACCATCTGCCTCCTGTGCTGCAAAAGCCTACACTAAGTCCCCCCCAAATGCCAACCAAGTTCTTTGCTGAATACCTAATTTGGTTGATGTCATCTATTGTTGTTTGTTCAGCAAACACCTGTGCAGGCACCCAAGTTTCCACGGTGCTCTGGAGGGCTGAAAAAGGCAGTGCTTTTTTGCCTTTTCCTCTGAGATAGTTTCCTTTAATGCCGTCCCAGACTGATCATCAATTATTCAACTTACGTACTTCATATTGTTGTTCCTTGTAAAGAACAGTTCATTCTAAATATTGTACAGCTGATCCTCAAACATTGAGCAGCACTCTGATACTGACATGCTTTAAATAACAGATGAACAGTATCTGTTTAAAGCCCTACAAATGCTTGTTTTCTTTCTCATTTGATTAATAGTCTCAGTTGGCTCTACTGGCAGAAAATGGTCTGGATGTAAATTGTGTTTATGGCTGGAACGAGGGGTCCATAACAGCTTTGTGGATTGTTATCTGCTTGCTGAGGTTCACTATAAAAAAAAACCAAAACCAAACCCCTGTCAGGACACATTAGAAAATAAAGTCCCATTCTGCCTGGTATTTAATAGGCCTAAAAACCAATTGCAAACCAGCACAGGTATGTGGTACCCTGACCTAGGCAGGAAAGGAACCCCAAACTAACTTCTTTTCTATTGTTACCAAGTCTGGTAACAATCTCTTTCTTTTTCTGAAAAATGTCTGATAATAAAACCCCTAAACCTCGGAAAATAAAACCTTACAGCCTCTGATATGGGATAGAACCAACTATCAGTAAATCTGAAAGGTGGACTTTTGGTGGAGACACCTTGCTAGACAGTTTCTAATACAATGGTTTATGTTCATAATAAATCTATAATATTTAGAATAATTTTTTTTCTGTTTGCTTGACATTTTTAGTACTTCAAGCACTGTCCCTGAGTAAATAGCACATGTAGCAAGTCTTCTGGCCCAAGATCAGCCTGGAGGAATAATGTGAATGTGCTCTCAGAGACAGTCCCTGCTGTGAAATAAGTAGTTAGCAGAAGTGCTAGTATTAAACACAGTAGGAGGAATCAGCTTTTAAATTTGTTTAATCAGATTAAAAAGTGGAGATTAAAAAGTAGAGATTAAAAAGTGTGCTTCTGTTACATAGACATAATTTCCAGTCTTTAAAAGATGAATATTTGCAGGGTATTATTTTAAAGTAAGGCTGTAATGGTACTGATTTTTGAATCTCTCCTCATTTTCTTGGAGATCAGTTGCAGAGCTGTAATTAAAAGGTTGATTTATGCAGAAATGGGACTCCAAAACTCTACTGCGTTACTGAACTGACCAGCTGGAAGAACGGAGCATAACGTTCCAGGATATTTTTCAGATTTCCAGGATTCCACAAAGAAATTGGTTCACTTATTTTTATTACCTTATTTACAAAATAACACAGAAGTTTTGTTTCAAATGATTGTAAATTTTTGATATGTGTGGTTTGAAGAGTTGCTTTCCTCTGCATGGTTCTGGTGGTTGCTCAGTTTGCTACCTCCCTATTTATTCTGGTAAAAGGTAAGTCTGGGAACTGAAAAATGTCTGGAAATAGGAAAGGAAGGTGTAAAAGTGAACGATATGTGGACAAGACAAGATTGCTTAGAGAAGACTGACTTGACTACTAACTCTCAGCTGGTCAAGATCCTTGATCTCTTATTATTGACTGAAGTTTGATGAAATTTCCATTAAAAAGGTACAGCCACAACGATTAATAGCGTATAAACTCATAAAAGTTAGGGTAGTTTTCCAGGAGGGATGTGTTTCTTCTCCTTATCTTAGTTGAGTAGCCTCACATTATTGTCAGCCACGTGCCCAAACTGCAGGACGCCTCCTGGGAAAGCAATATATAGCTGGAAAGACTCAGGGGTTTCCTGAAGCAGCACTGAGCTGTAGCAGCTCTTTGCCATCCCTTTAAATCAGTATCGTTGCTGATACATTCAAAACCAATTTGAAAATTAAGCAAAGCAAGTCAATACTAAACAAAGGTCCAAGACTCCTTTTTTCTTGAGAGAGATTTTTTGTTTCCAGATTCCTTTAGGAAGGGTTTTCTTTATAGTTAACAAAAACACAAATATGTGGTAAGTGGTTTTCTTCTGAGTGGTTTCTGGGTTTCAAAGGGTTTTTTTATAAGATCATATTACGTATTTTATGACCATTTTGAAAGTAAGTGCAGTCGTGTCCTTATTGTGTTTTAATTGGATCTAATTGGCTCCAGTCATCCTAATGACCTGCTCTCTTCCCCGTGGACACTCACATAGATTCCTATACTGTGAATGTGTTGGAAGTATTAATGATTACTCCTTTGGTCCTAGAACCTTTTCAGATTTTAGAGAGGGTTTTATTGTAAAACTTTGTGGCTTGTCTCTTCCTTACGTACATCCCCACGCACGTACAAGAAGGAGAGGTTAGGACTCCTGGGGATGTTGGGGAACGCATTTATCAACTTCACCTAAACAAGTTCAAACATCCCCTTCTCTTCCAAGTCTGTGCAGGGTCTGTCATCAGTTTGGGAAGAACAGGGACAAGTGCTGTAGCTAGCAGAGGTTGTGAATCACCAAGAATCTTCATCACAGGAATGTATGGTCTTTGTCCTTGGATTTGAGCCTAGCTCATAGACTTTTTTTTTTTTTTAATGGATGGATTCTTTAAAATTTAATTTGTGAATGGACCCAAGCATGTGTCTGTCAGTGTTCTCTGCAGTGTCATGCTGTGAGTAGCTCATGGCATGCTCTGCTGGAAGCTGTCGTTTCACATCTAATTGTTTGGTTACAAATGTATGTGTTGTGGCTGAAGGAAATGTTGTACTATCGATCCTCACTGCTGAATCTAAATCCTCCTCTTCTGGGCATCACTTGTTACAATCTAGTCACTGAACACTGAACTCCAGCACAGAAGTGGGCACTGAAGAATTTAGAGGAGCCCTGAGCCATTTGCTCAGTGATTGGGCCCACCATTGGCATATAATGTGTGCGTTAGTATGCTGTAATATCAGGCAGTAGAAACCTGATGCCACGAATTTCCCTCCCTACCCTTATATCTGTAATTCTGGACAGCTGCATTTTCTGCGGAGGTTTGATGTTCAGTGCTCCTGAAAGCAGTCACAGAACTGAATTTCCAGGGTGCTGTGTTAGGGATAGCAGCCTGCCCTGTTTATCACAGTTTTGTTTGGCATCAGCATCCAGCACTGTCTGGAAACCCCCTCGATGGAACAGAGAGTGAGTTACAAGGTGTAAACACTTTCCTAATGCTTAATTTATGTGCAAGGTGCTATTTAAAATGTCTCCTAATTAGGTGCAAAATAATTTGCTGGAATATTCCGCTCCACAATGGTGGCATAGTCATTCCTCACGTATGCTGGCCCTGGGGCAGGGCGTTGTGCCCCTTAAGGCTGATATATTTTATTTCCTCCACACTTGGACATAGTTGGTCCTTTTTACTCAAATAATAATAAAAAGGGAAAAAAAAAGTCTAATGCATGGCAGAAAAAGAAACAAAATTCCCATCACTACAGTCAGCTGACAAGGAGAATGGGTTAGAATGGAGATATTTATACTCCTTTAAGTGCAGTGGTTGCTGCTCCCACTCTAGTGTGTTCCCTCAGTAGCCGAAGCCAACACTCAGTACTTGGAAATTAATCTTGGATGCATGAGATTTTTGTCTGCCTGAATTTTGCTTGTCTCATTTTAAATGGTGATAGAAATTGCTTACTGTAGTAAAACACAACATTAACCTCATAGTGTGTTGGCACTTGGTGATTTATGCTGGTTTAGTCTCTGAAAAATATGCAGCCTGTCTCCCAGACCTGGATTTAGCTTCTAAAGTGTGTTGGCACAGGCTTGGGGCTCGAATTAGAACACTAACTGCTGATCCTCCCATTTCCCTAGGGTAGCAAAAACAAGGTTTAAAATTGGAGCCCCTCAGAGGTCATTACCTTCTTATCATTTCTTCAGATTAATAATAATTATATGATTGTAGCTGGGATGTTTTAAAAACAGTGCAGCCCAATTTTCTTTCTTGAAAGCAAAGAATAGGATTCCTTTTTTCTGCTGAAACTGCACATTACAAAGCCAAAAATATGACAAATCATTTGCAAATGGAAGTAATCAGATCATAAGTAATAAATAAGGATTTTCCTTCTACTATTTTGAAGTAAAGCAGAAGGAATAATATGAATCTGAAAGGTGCTGTGATTTTTTTGGAGTTCTCCTTCACTCACTCACAAACCTCACAGTTGAGGTTTAAATTTGGTTCTTGGTTTTTTTTTTTTCTGATTATATTTTGAAGGAATAATACAGACAAAAAGCAGGACTGTTTTGTGAGTTCTTTATCTGTAATGTAATTGATTTAGACCAGGCTCAAGTGGATAGGATGAGAAGGTTATGTAAAATGGTTTAAAAAAATCTTTGTCACCCAGCAGAGGAATTTTGAGGCTGTTCCACGTAACAATGTTTTGACCTATGTACTTAAGGGTTTTTTGTTTGTTTGTTTTTTGGTTTTGTTTTGTTTTGTTTTTGGTGAAAACTAAGATCAAGCATTTGAAACATTTCTCTTTATTTAGAAAAGAGCAGATGTGAGACTGCAGGGTATAAATAATGTTTTAATTGTTGTAGGAAGGAATCTAAATACGGATTAATCAGATAGTAAAAAGAAGTAAAATTGGTGTTATTTTATGTGGTGAAGATGCTGTTTCACTTCTGGTGAAAAGAGAACTTCATCCAAGGTGTTTTGCCTTCAAGTATGGGGATCAAATTTGTATGGATTTTTGTTGCTGTTGCTGTTCAGCACTAGAAATTAGTTTCCCCTGTATTATTTTAGATTTCTGATAGCATGTCCCTTTTCTTAATACTTCCTTTGCACAGATTTTTTTCTTAGAGTTTCGTTTGTCTCGTCATGCAAGTTGAAGACCATACACTGGGGATTTTTTTCATTTCTTATAATTCTCAGATTAATTTCTTCATTTTCTGGTATTTGTGAGTTTTCGATGATGTTTGTGAAGACTCTTGAGTTGTCAACATTGATTTTTTTACCTTTTTCAAACATAAAAAAAGCCAGAACAAGCGGTGGAGGTGACACACTTACACTGCTGTATATATGTAGCTCTGTGCAAGCTTGTCAGGGTTGAAGATTATTTACACCATTGCATGGCTTGCAAGTGTTGTGCCATTTATTCTCCTCTGAATAGATGTCAGTATCTTTTAGATTATTAGCTGATAAAAAACAGATTCTGTGCTTGGTTCATTTTTTTGGCCATTTACAGACTGCTTGGAGAAGTTTTTAATGGTTGCAGCACAGGGTTCTCAGCTTGCTAGGCTTGGACTGAAGTTTCACTGCTGAGGATACAGAGGAGCTTAGAAATCCATCATCTACAGGGCACAGCAGTCACTTTGATCTGGGATTTAGACTTTTCTGGATGTCTTTAAATGTTAACAGAAAACCCAAACTGTGACTTAAAAGACTCAGCAGTACTCCAAGGGACTGATAATAGTTCTAGGGCCAGGTTTAGGAGGAAACTGTGTTCGTGAAAGATTTAATATAGTCAAACGTAAACTTTTTATGACTGTTTCTGCCCATGTTTGTAGGTGAGTATAATTTGTGTAATGTAATTTATGCAGTAAGAAGCTAGAAGAAATTACTAATTAAACAACTGTCACCCACTTTGAATTACATCATCTTACATGCTCCTGCTTAGCTATTTGTCATGATATGAATCTCCCTTCTGACTCCTTGGGAAAGTGAGTTATACTGAATTTCCTTTAACGCAGTGGTCTGCATGCTTGTATTTCCTAGTGATGTGTCAGTGAGATGGACAGAGAAATGTCTGACCATCTTAATACTTCAACATGACAATGTGTTGCAGCATCTCTGCACTCTTCTAAGAATGCTTCCCATTTAGTTTTTCAATAAAAAATAGCTGGTAGCTTTCCAGGGCTTATAAACAAATACATAAATGTGAAATGCTTTGAAACACTAAAAATAACCCCTTTGATATCTGATTATATCTATGTCTGTCTGGATCACTTTTTTTTTTTTTTTTTTTGCAACTTTCTCGCTACACTTTGAGCATAATGTTATACAGTGTTTTTATTAGAAGTGGAACATGTGGGTTGGTTTTGAGAAAGTAAGAATACAATAAGAATATTGTTTAAATATCTCTTAATCTTCATGGACTGTAAACAGCCGGTCAGCACAACAAGAACTCTTTGAAGTGCCCATGGACACAACAGTTTCTATTGTAGCATTTTTGTTTTAACAGCTGCATTATTCAATTTTAATCCTGCAACAGAATTGGGGAAGCTCCACACGTATTTATATGTGATACAGAGAGGGGGGGAAAAAAACCCCTGAGACTTTGAGAGGTGTCATGAATGCAGAATAATGTCATGTAATACGCTCTGAAAGCCTGCAGTTTGGAAAATCACAATTCACTCAAGTAAAAGATTGCATTTTTGTCAGGTGTAATCTTGTCAGAGGTGTAATTTTGTTTAAAACAATTTTTTTTCCCAGCAAAATGAAGTAGAAATGGTCCCAGGGAAGACTTAATTTAAAATAAGTTTGTTGCAGTGTAGCCCTATTCATTAGAGTCTGAAAGTGAAGTTAATGCAAAATTGACTGGGAAGCCATGGATATTGTTGGATTTCTTTCACTTTAGAGAGTTGAACAAAACAAATATGCAAAAAAAGTCACTGTAAATCACAATCTTACACTTGGCAAAGGAAGGCAATTTCTGAGAGTGAGTTTTGCCTTTTGAATGTTTGGCCCTAGCCAAAAGAAAGATATCACTGACTCCAGAACTGCCAGATCCCTGCTGTGTGCTTGTTTTTTACAGGACATAAAAACTCCCATCGTGTTGTGGTTTATTGCTCAAGAATATTTATTACCTGGCTTGCTTAGGGGCTACCACCGTGGTAGCTTGGGAATAATTAGGGTAGAAGTAAAGGAAACTTGTATTAGACAGGTTTCCCACCATGGGGAATTCAGAGGCCGAAGATCCCCGATGGAGGTCTCTGAGTCTTTCAGATACGTGGATTTCCTTTTGCACCTACACATTCATGAGTCCTCTTTCTTTATGCAACTTAATTTTTCAGTTGGAGGACCTGAGGTTCTCTCTAAGTAACCCAGATACTTTTTTTTCAGTTAATGTAACTTCTAACACTTTAAGATCTCTAAAACCACGCTAAGATTTCCTTTTTTTTTTGTTCCCTGTCTCTTTGTTGTTGATTTGAGACAATGCTTTATTTAGCTTTCCTACCAGCTGGTTGTGTCAAAAAGAGCAGTTAGTTCATGGGTCAGAGAATCCCTTGTGATCATACACAGAGGGTGAGGCTGGAAATGAGAAAGGACTTCTTTGGTCCTTTTTTTTTTTTTAGTAACAATATTTTAGAGGCCCAAAGACCATGAATCAGAAATTAGTAAACACAAATGAGTAAATCCCTTGTAAGGCAGACAGAGCATTTCTGAAAGGAAGTTCTCTAAGGTGGAACAAACCCTCACCTCTTATACAAAGAGCTGGGGGGGCTCTGGCCTTTTTCACATGTTGTGGTGCTGCTTGGTGTGTTATGTTTGGCTGTAGAACATGAAGAAATTGCAGCTTCAGAGCTCCTTCCACTGCTCCTCCCAAACAGCTCAGAGTCACCCTCATGCCTGCAGGGATGCAGAATTGAAGTGCTTGTTTAAAATTAAACAATAGCTCTCCATGTGTGTAACCCACACTAGACACATGGACTGGCATGGCAACAATGGGAAGGAGAAAGTTTCCAGGTCTGACTAAGACTGTTTTTTAATAAGAAAGGAACATTCAGTTTTTTGGAATATTCTGTGCTTTAAAAGTATTCTTTGAATTAATTCCAGCTGTGGAAGTGACTTTTGTGTCAAAGTGATACCCAGTAAGGACAAACTTGAGGGTATTAGAGCAGTTTGAGTAATCCATTGAGCTGGCATAATTTGGTCATAATTTTCTGTCACTCCTATTCAGCACTGGATTTGAATCAGAACTGTGTAAGCAATTGCTCTGTAACCCACTATCCAATCTGCTTCTTTGTAAGAATCCTGTTTTATTAAATATATGGTGATTCGTTTTAGATGCAGGTGAAGTGTGTCCCTGTCTTGAGTTTTTTCTGAGATTTTAATGTACCCCTGTGGGGTGAATGAATGGTTTCCTAATCTGCTTAGTGTTTTAGGGGGTGAATTCAGTGTCTTCAAACCCGGGAGAGCTTTAGGCAGGCCTGGTTACTCCAGGCACTGAGCCCTGCTCTGAAATAAATGCTCCCAAGGTGGTCACCTCTTGGTAGTGCCCCTTTTAGCCTCACGTGCAAAGCACGTTTGTTCCCCTCCACACTTTCCTCACTTTTCTGTGTTATCCAACCAGTCAAACAGATGTCCCAGCCTCTGGCAGAGGAATTCAATGTGTTTCTTTGAAACAGGGCTTTGCTTTTAACATTTACCTTCAGGTCCTCCTTAATACAAACCAGTGATAATGCTCATTTGAATGATTGTGTTTTTTGTTAGAGAAATTGTAGTGGGGATGTGCTGTGGGTGTTTGGGTAACAAAGTATTTACCTGCCAGTGTTTTAAAACATAAAAACACCTCTATTGGCTTACAGTATCTGGATGTTCAACATCAGGAGCTGGGATTTGGCTCCAAGCCCAGCATCCATTATATATTGCACCTTTAGCCTAGAAACTGGTAAAATGGCAGGCATACAATTAACAGGGTACAATTAACTACAGCTTCTTCTTTACGTGCTGCTCCTGGCAAGTTTATCATCCTTCTCCTACCTCCACATCTTTCTACTTCTTCATGCTTTCCTTCATATTTCCAGCACTTTCTCGTGCAGTCACCTCAGGTGGTGATTTCTCAGTAGTGTTATGATGTATTTTCATGGATATTTTATTCTTCATCTGTTGTGTACCTTGTTTTAATATATGCATTAAGACAATAATAGGCATTTCTTTTTTTCTGTCATAAGGTATGCTGTGTTCCATACTGTCAGGGAATCCCCCTCCATTTTTACCAATCGCAGCTCTTGAAACATGGCTCATGTATCAGTGATCAAACCATACCCATTTTAAAATCCATTTCTTCTTCTTCCTGCCTATCAGATATTGAGAAATGGTTGACTGCAATTTCTCAAAGTTGCAAGAACTAGTCTAAGCTTGCCTTCTGATCAAATAAAGTCTTAAGACATAATGCTTTATAACAGGCCAGACTATGATTAAACACATGGAGTTTTAACTTGTGAATACTTGACCAAATAAATGCCATAATCAACTGGAATAGATGGCATGTGATGATTTGCTGGGTGTGAAAATCATTTTCTTTCTTTCTTTCTTTCTTACCTTCTTTATTCCTTACTTTGGTGACCTGAGTTTTCATTTGCAATCAGTCTCACAATATGCATAGTATCACAAATCAGTCATTTGGGGTTTTTTTAAAGGAAATTGTGGCTTTCTAGAGGGTTATGTTTTGAGTTTTCTTGGGGAATCATCTGTTCCACTGGTGGGCTGAGCAAATATTTTTTTGTCTTGCTTACTGTTACATCACTTATGACTAGTTTCTATTAAAAGTGTCTCGAGACTTTGGTAAAAATCATGATTTTCTCCCTTTTTAAAGGATCACTGTTTTTGAAAGCTAGAGAGGCTTCTTTGTCTCTTAGCTTTTGGTCTCGAACAGAATGCATTTCTTTAGCTTCAAAATGCGAAGTTTCTGTTTAAGCACAGATTGTGAGATCCCTTCTTTTGTGCATTTATGTTTGAAGGTATTTATTTGAGGGTAATTCCAAGCAAAAAGAAAGTCTCTTGTAGCACACACTGGATGTCTGCAGGTGTTCTAATCTCCTGCTATATCACTGTCTGGGAGATTTCACCTTGATGTTTAGGGAGTTCATTCGGGCTAATCAGGATTGGCAACTCTGTGCAAATGAGATTGTAAATGAAGCTTGAAAGTGGAATTTATTTTAAAGAAAATGTTTGGATTAAAGAGGCTGTGTTATATTTCTTTCTAATTTCCTCTTCCAGCTGAACACCCTTCACATTTTCATATATTCTTGTATTAAAAATTTTGAAAATCAAAGAAATTAAGGTGATCATTAAAATAAAATGCTGTTTTTTTTCCTGAGTTCCAGTCATACTTAATGCATTCAGAGTGTAATTGCAGTGTATGGAGAATTTGGTCCTAACAAACAAGCCGAGAAAGAGACAAGTAAATTGGTTTTCCTTCTTCATTTTGAAATGTTTTCTTGAGAACAGTGTTCTGTAGCGAAGAAGGTTAAATTATGGCCCCCATTTAGGTAGCAGCTCTGTGTTTTAGGAGCAGCCAGAGATGTTAATAAATGCCATTTCTCCCTGAAGTCCTTCCTAAACTCAGTGGAGTTGGTTTGAAAGCTGATAGCGCTTTGCCCTTCATGAGCAGCTAGCTTATCTTTATGTTCCTGGAGACTTGTGGAATTTATTAAATCCTTTAAGGAATAAAAATGGCATATACTTTATAGGCACAGATTTTTATCTGTTTCCCTTTCCTTCATTGACGTTCTACGCGCAGGCAAGGTCAGCGGTGTCCCCGGTGCTGCCCGTGCTGGCAGAGCTGTGCTGTTCTCACAAGCACTCCCAGTCCTCCTCCTTCAAGTTCCTACTTGACTAACGAAACGTTTGCTCTTTTGCCCAGTTCCTAACAATTCCCCGAGGAGCTGTTTTCACCTTCTGGAGAGCATTTACATTTTATCTTTGTAAGAGAGAGGAGTTTTGGCATCAAGCTTTTTTTATTTATTTTTTTTTTTTACCCTAATGGGATTGATTTTGAAGTTACCTACACAAGCATTCCCACCACATTCCTGCTTCAGTATAAGCCTTCAGAATACATGGAACAATAACCATTAGGTATCAGAAGATTAACTAGACCGGAGAACAATAAAACTTAGTGAAGCAGGAATTGTCAAGTGATGTGGAATGATTTTGAAGCTTATGTCAGTTTTGTGGGAGCTTTAATTTTACATCCCTACACGTTTCAGATTACCTGACAATAGCAAGCTAATGGTAGGGTGTATTTTTCCTTCTTAGAGAAAGGAATGGAACAATTAAAACAAAAAAAAGTTTCTTGCCTGAGAGGCAGAATGGTGCTTGTTGTTTGAGATTTTCTATGAAGAAAAGTTCAGTTTGCCCTCTTGAAGTTTCAGCAAGCTGAACAAAGTTGTTGCAGAGGATTTTTTGCTTGTAAAGCCTTTTGGGGAGCTTAATGTAGTTTGCAAGTTTTCCTGTGACGTTTAACAACAATTATGTTGTGGCAGTGTCACAATACATGCTTGTTCATCAGAGGTTGGTTTTCTTACCTTGACTTGTGCCCTTTCTGTTAAAATGGTTGCTGTAGACTTGAATATGCTGTCTGTGTAAATCTGTTTCCATATTGTGGATAGCACTGTAGCATATGGTCGTGTTCTCCAAACAAGGCAAATCTAAAAAGAAGGAATTTCTCAAATACATAAACGAGCACAGATCTTTGAGGGACAGCAATTTCTTGACAGTCAAATAATTTTACAATTTTTTTTCTTCTCATTTTTTTTTTCCTTCCCGGGCTTTCTCAGGCATGTTTAACGCATGTGTGTAATTCCAAAACAATGGAAAGAATAACATTCTGGGATGTCCTTTTGAACAAAAGAAACCCAAAGCTGGAATGCTGAAATGAAGGCTGGAATAGCTGGGGAAAAAAAAGACAGTTGGTTAAGAGATGTATAATTTTGAAGGTATTAATTCTTTGCAGCCGGAGCTGTCATGTTTCAGACTGCTTCCTGCAGCAGAATATCAGAAGCCACCAATTCAAATTGTCAACACAGAGTAAACAGTCAAAATAAATTAAAATTGCCCTCTGTGATTCGTTGTCCCGAGGAATTTGAAAGGAAGTGGTGTTATTGAGATATGTTATTTTCTCAGCAGGGAGAGCAAATGTGCCTTCCTAAGACTTATCTGTCACTTCCTAAATACCTTATTCAAATCTGTGCATATATTTTCATTTGTTTGTGATAGGCATAGAAGTGGGAAGTCCCCATTCATCCCTACTGCTCTTAACATAATATCTAACAAGGTTGACAGGTCTTGTAATTTGTTTGCTGCTTCTATTCTTCCATTTCTTTTTCTTCAGTTCACAAAAGAGCTGTATTCCCACTCCTGTCACTTTTTGTGTGCTAAACTCACTTAAAGTGAACCTACATTTAAATCTCAAATCTTCTACTCTGAATTAAAAGGTGACTGCACTTACATGAATAGATTTTGAGGATGAAAATAATAAGCTTCAGTAGCTTAAAATTTCATTGCCTAAATCTGTTAATACATACTAATTCTAAGCACTCCAGTGCTGATTTAAGATCTTACTAGGAGCCGTTTTCGGAGAGATTGCAGAGCGAGTGCATGAGTACTAGGCACATGGGAAAGTCTGGCCATTAAATAGTTCTTCAGATAAAGAAAAAAAAAAAAAAAAAGGGAAAAAGGCACTGGGGAGCCTGAAGACACTTGCTTAAAGTGTGCCTGGGGTTGAAAATTCATTCTGGCAGTCTGTGATTGCTGCAAGCATCCAAGTGCCTTAAGAAAAGGTTGCAGCTGCTTCATGGGGTGCGTTGCTTGATGGAAGATGCTGCTGTCAGACCTCCAAGTATGCATTTGCATCGCCTGGGAGTGTCACCCTGGCTGCAGGAACTTGAATTAAGGCCCTAAAGTATTATGTTATAGGGTGGAGGGAGCAGAGGAGAAGATGAATTTAGAACTTTGAACAAATACAGAATTTAGGCCAAAACATTGCCTCTTAGCTCCCTGCCATTTTCCTTGTTGAAATTCAGTGAGATGTAAAAGGAAGAGGAATAATTGGGTGATGAGTTGCTGCATGAAAATTTCGAGGAGGAGTTTATTTTGTGGCTCTGTGTCAAGAGCTTTCTTACTGTGCGACTCTTCCATAAAATGAGTGGAGGAGAGTGGTGGTTGAACGTGCGGGTATGTGGAAGGTGGCTACAGTAAACTGTCATTAAATGACCAGGATTGTTTACCCTGTGTGACTGCTCTGCCCGTGCCTCAAACACCAAATCCTGGCAGGCTCTGGGCACCTCCAGAGCTACCAGTGGAGTAGCAGAGGCACTGCTTAAAGTCCCGACTTGCTTTACAGGTTTCCAGGCACCTTTCAGCAGTAGATGGAGGAAGAATGTAGCAGACTTGTTGAAACAGAGTGATCTATGAGTGCATGGAAAAAGTTCTTCCAGCCATACTATGACTGGAGAACAGGGTGTGTCCCGTGCGGCTTGGGATGGGAAAGATTGTTTCCTGGAGGCAATCCTCGTCCTCCTGTGGCTGCCTCACCCCAGAGTGAGCTCAGAGGCGTGTGTAGGAGGAGACCCATTCCTCATGGCCCAGGTCTGCTGTCAGGGCCTGCTCCTGTGTGTGGATGTGCCTTGGAGTTGTGCTCCTTTCATCCCTTCACGCTCTGCCTGCAGAACGCTCGGCATCACTGTGCCCTGCTTGGTCTTGTGGAGAGGAGCAAGGCAGACTTCCACCTTCCTTCTGCCTCATTTCCATGGCAATAATGATGAAGGGGGGATCCAGCGTTTTAAAGTTTGGAAAGGATTTAGACCTAGCTGTGCATTCATTTTGGATTTTCTTATTTGTGATTCCTCAAGGCACTAGTTTATAAAAATAGATCAGGAGGATGTTTCCTGATCTGGTCGCTAGTGATGAAATATCAAACAACCTTTTAATTGTGAGTGGATCAGACTTCCAGAAATTTGTTTTAATGGTTGGTTCTGTGTTTAATAGATGGGGGTGGAAGGGCTGTTTCATGATCCTGTGCAGGGCCGGGAATAGGACTCCGTGATCCTTCTGGGTGCCTTTTTCCAACTCAGCATATCTGTCATTCTGTGATCATTTTTTCAGTATTTGGGGAAAGTTAGTCCAGATTTAAGGTGTCTGTTTGCAGTGTGCATAACCTCTGAGCTACATGATTCACTTCCAGCCAAGGGCCTTGTGCAGCGTGGAGGATCATGGTATTGGAGATAACAAGGTAGACTACATTATAGCATTTCCCTCCCGTTTCCTTTTATGCTTTCACAAAGCAGAGGAGTGTTTTCCCCTGTGTTTCTTGAAGGACTCAGTGAGTAACTTTTGGAAAACAAAATAATTTTCTTGGAAGACATGGGGCTTAAGCCCAATACTGAAGCAGCAGGTGAAAAATCATAGTGAAGCTGGTTTTAATGTGGGAAGTGGAGAATACATAATTGAAACAGTATGCTGATGAAAAGGCATTATGTGAAACTGTCAGAAGTCATTATGATACACTAATTAACATGCTTTGCACCTTAGCTTATGCTGTTGTGTGCTAATATTTCTTCCTCTTTTGCCTGTTATATTCCTTAACCTTTTTTGCAAGTATTTGGAGGCAGGCCGTGGTATTTTCCATACTTTGCTCTTTTAAATGCTTTGTTAGAAAAACCTGTCACCTCTATAATATGGATTTTCCTCTTGATAGCAATTTAACGTGTGTGTTTGGGCTTTTCGTTTCCTAATGCTTAAAACAGATTATAGCATAGATTGTATTTCATCCTAAGCAGATAATGTCAGATTGTAAAGGGAAAACTTTATTCTGTGCATGTGACTGATACTTCCCCTTGCTGGGGGCTTATCTCCCTTGTGTCGTGAGCTTTTTTCTGGAGAAAGCCTCCTGAACATAACAAATTGAAACAGCCCAATAGATCTTCATACCTCACAGGACTTCTGGAAATGCCTCAGTGTGAAATCACACTGCTTAAAATGCCATCCTAGCGTTTATGCACTACCTGAGGAAATAACAGCTTAGGCAATAGGTAGGGCAGGAATTCGTTCCATGAATGAATTTCATCCAGCGCACTAAATTTAGCTAATAATGCTTTAGACTGATTACCATGATCTTTACATACTTATGAATTTTGCTGCTGCTCTTCTGTTCCCCCTAGCACATGTACAAAACATGAAGCTTAATGCCTGCTGCAGATTTTCAGTGCCTTTCTAGGCTTCAAAATATAAAAGGCAGGGCATAAGCTGATGCCCAGCCTTTCCTACCATGCTCACACTTAGTGAGGTTCAGTTGATGAGCCCTCCATCCCCGTCTGTGCCAGCTGATTCCAAGCACCGACAAGGCTTCCTATTACTCAGATATGTTTATCCATCTGCATAAACCTTACCTCAGTTAATATATTGGGAATGGAGGAATCAAAAATTGAAGATGAAAATGAGGGAGGTTCCATGTGTTGAAGTAAATCTGGGATGAGAACAAACGCAGTGAAATCAGACTCCTGTTTCTTTTCCTGGTGATGGATTTGAGATGGGAGCAGTTCTTTCAGTCCTGAAGTATTTAGAGCAATTTTGCTTTTTTCCAAGGCCAAACATGGAAAACTTTAGTACAGCAGGGGGAAAAGCTCTCAACAGAAAAATCTGTTTATGGAAACCGTTGTGCAATCCATGACTGTCAGGGCTTTTCTTGCTCCAGTGTGCATGCCCACATACACATCCCTGCCGAAAAAATACCATTTACAGTTAATGCCTCAGGCACATCTCCAGTGTAGTGAACATGTATAATTTCTAACATAATATTATGTGGTAACTGTTGGCAAACTGTTCACGCCATGATGGAAGTCAGCTTAGATTAATTACTTCTTGATGTTAGGAAATGGCAGCTCTGAGAGAGGTACAAGCTGTCCCTGGTGCTTCAGAGGCAAGTTGCTGTCACGTCTGGGCTAGTTCCTCCTGTAAATCACTGCACTGGATCATCTGGGAACACAGGAGTCTATCCGAGGATGGGTGTGGATACCAGGCAGGGAACAAAGTCTGGGCTGTGCAGGGCTAGCCTGGGGGAAGGGGGTCACTTCCACTTAGGGGTGCTGCTGGAAGGGTGGTTTTTCCTGGGGCTGTGGTTGCTGTGATCTGTTCCTGAACTTTGACACCGTTTCTGGAATCGTTTTTCCTCCTCTTCGCGCTCTTTGCGCAATCCTGTGAGAAATCTCTAGATATGCATCAGTCCATCAGTGCTGCTTCAGGACTTCGTGTTTTCCCAGGATCTTGGGGATAAGGTGGGACCTCCTGGCTGGGATCCTTTCTTCACTGAGTTTAGCAAAATATGTTTTACATAGGTGAAATTTTGCAAAAGCGCAAACAGGCAAGTTTTGGCCGTTTGTGAACAGCCAAGCCTTGGCATTTTGTGAAACCCAGGCCTTTTGCTCCGTGCAGAAATATATAAATAACACCTTTGGAAAAGTCTTTTGCCTTTTTCTGTAAGGTTGTGTCTTCATAGTAGCTCTTCCCTAGATTAGTTCTCAGTTTACAGATCAACTTGAGTGGTAAGAGTAGCGCAAAAAAATTTCTTAAATCTTCATCTTCTCTTCTAATTTGACCGGAATGATTTCTGTAGTAAGACAGTCCTGCAGTTTTAATTTGGAAGGTCTTTGGTGCCTTGAATAACACATATAATCCGAATTATACCTCTAAATTATAACTGGTGTTGGAATCATCTTTATCTTTTAAATCAAATCTATTTGATTTGCTCAAGTTCCTTTGTAATGCTGGACTGCTTTCTGTGTCTGCCATTTTAGATCGATTGGTTTGCTTTTCTGTTGCCAAGGCTTGCCACTCTATTGTTATTATTGGCAGGTTTTGGAACACTTTTAATGTCCACTCAGTAAATTGAACATTCATTGACAATTGTTTTCCACAGCTGCTAATACAGTGTGTCATCTCAGTTATTTCCTACTTTAATGTCTATTTGAGTCAGAAAATAATGAGCTTTACCTGGGCAAACCTGATTCTTTTCCTTAGTAAATGTACTGTACCTAAAAAATTTAGGATATGTTCAAGTAAGGAACCAATAAAAAAGGACATTAATATTGAATCTCTGAGATGAAACTTGTAGATATGTAGCGTGCTGCCTGTTGTAATAAGCTGACTTTTCAAATGTGCTGTCAGTACAATAATTGGGTTCTTTCCCTGGCCACACTTGTAAAAAATTATTTATTCCTTTTTTTTTTTTTTTTTTTTTTTTTTTTTTTTTTTTTTTATCTGGTAGAAAAGAAGCTACTTAACACTAACACTAGAAGATTTGCACTTCTATGACAAGAGGGAAATGGCTTTAAACTGACAGAGGGCAGGGTTATCTTGGATATTAGGAAGAAATTCTTCTCTTTGGGGGTTTACCAGAGAGGCTGTGAATGCTCCATCCCTGGAAGGGTTCAAGGCCAGGTTGGATGGAGCTCTGAGCAAGCTGGAGTAGTGAAAGGTGTCCCTGCCCATGGCAGGGGGTTGTAACAAGGGGATTTGTAAGGTCCCTTCCAACCCAAACCATTCTGTGACTCTGAGAAACCAATCAGGCAGTCAACAAGAGTTTTCTAAATCTCACTCGATTACTTTCAGTGGCACTGTCAGATATTTATAGTCACAGCAATTATGTTTGGTGGGGGTGGTGGTGATGGGGACAGACAGGATGGAAAGCGGTTATAAAATGCCATTTCTCGCAAATGGTGGATGTCAAACAAAATGTAAAATCTGAAGGTGCCGTGTAAGCTGGGTTCTCAGAACCTTTGTTTGGAAAGCTTGAGTTTTACTGACAGCTTATGACAGCAAGCTTACATGTTCCAGGGTGGGCTGAAATGCAGCTGAAATGGATGGCAGTCAATCTCAGCCATTCACATCTCTGGTTTTCACATTTTGAGGCAGCTAGAATGAAATGAAAAACCTACTAAAGAAGCACAAACGAAGTAATTGGAACCTAATCATGCTTAATTATTAGGCATGTGTTTAATTTTAGGCATATAAATAGGCCTGCTGAAGGGAAAAGGACATATTCTTTTCATTGCCTAATAAGACTTTTGTCATATGTAAGCTCTTCAAGTTGTTGGATGTTTCTGATGTTTTAACATGAGGATCCTTACAGTCATCCAGTTACACAGGCTCTTTGTTAAATAGGCTTTAACTCTTTATTGGAGGTTAGTTAAATGGACTTTGACTTGTCCCCTGAGAATAAATAACCTGACAATAGGATTATCAAAATGGATAACGTAGCTATGTTTCATTGCCTTAGTTAGGGTTTATACCAGCCACTTGTTTTGCCCTTTTTATTTGCATTTGTCCTTTTCATCTTATTTTTTTTCCCCCACTGCAAAAGGGATCGTATGTTTCTCACTGTTTGTGTTAATGAGCCTTTGATGCCATTGCTAAATGTAGCAGGTGGGGGCAACTTATCCTTGATGTCTGTTAATGATTGCACACAGCATTATTAATTTCTCATGTGAGAGGACCTGTTGATATACTTTCATATATTAGCCAGAGTGGATGCTGAGTTTTGTGCAAGGACAGTCTTTTTAGTGGCATTAGGAGTCTGACCCAATTAGTAAAGTTTTTATTTCTGTGTCATACATTGGCACAGGTGAAACTTCTACATGAAAGGAAAAGTTCTTCCTGCTTAGAATGTCTGCATCAGAGTTGGCTACATAATTACTTTAATAACAGCATGTATCTTCATACCATCTTAGGAAAAATTACTTAACCAATAAAGAATTGTATTTTTCGCCATAAAGGCTAAGGAGTTTTAAACATCTTTTTATGGATCAGGCACTGAAGGGATGGTATTTTACAGGGATTCTTCCTGTTTGCAGCATGTATTACTAGAGCAGAAGCGTGTTGCATTTGAGCTTAGTCTGGAATTTTTACCTCCAGAGATACATAACATAAGTTTTCACTTGTGAAAGTTCACCTGTGCTGACATGCTCATTTTTAACTCATTTGGAGCCTCTAGAGCAGAGAGGCTGAGGTATGCTTTGTGGTCCTGAATTTATACATCTCTTGGGTAACAGTAGAGCCTTAAAAGCTCCAGAGAGCTGAGTTTCAAAGAAGATGGCAAGCCAAAAGGTTGACTAAAATCATGTGTCCCTGGTCCTAACCCCATCACCCCAGTCATTTTCAATTGTTCATTGGCATATGCTTTTCAGCCTTGTTCAATAACAGGTTTGCAGACCTTTGACATCTCTATCTGGAAATGAACTGACAGCTTTCCAGCAACAGCTGGTAAAAGGCACTTCTAACTGTTCAGTAGGAAATGGGTTTTAAAAAAGCACAAAGTTTCATGTTTCCTACTTTGTCTCCAAGTTCAAAATGATTTTTGGCTAATTTTTTTGTTTCTGCTTGACATAGATTTAGTTTATATGTAATGTGTTCTTTTTACTTTACTGAACGTTTCCTTACGTGGGAAGTGTGAAGCCAACAGTCTTGCTGTGGTGTGTCAGGATTGTGAGTAAAATTTTATAATTGGTTGAATTGCTTATAAAATGCTACCTACAATAATTTCCTCAGATGCTGCATCTCCAGTTTTTCTATACAGTTCAAAGAGACCACACAGCTGATTGCAATTGGAATTGTTTTTGCAATTTGAACGTAGCAAATTGAAATCTGACTTGGGGCATCCCATTGAAATGCAGGAGCAACTATTGGTAATATTTCTCTCTAAATTGCTTTATAAATAGGTCAATTTCCCATGCATATTCCTGGTTAATCTAAGCAGCCAGGTACATAGGGAAAGTCAGGGCTTTTCTGGAGTCTGCTGGCAAAGGTTGTAACAAGGAAATAGCTTCTTAACATAAAAGCCTGTCCACATATGGAATGCTTACACATTCCTAAATGCAAATTTCAAAGCTGATTTCCATTTCAGTATTCAGATACTTCCTGAGACTGATGGCTGGAATTTTCTTAATAATATGAAGTACACGGCTGTGTGCTTATGAAAAATCTGAAGCCTTAAATTTTCAGTGATGGCAGTAATCATCATCTAAGCAAAAAGCATTCACCTCCCTGCTCTGATCTTCAACCGCTGCTGTCGTGCTATTGAAAGCTCCCCAAATATGTCAATTTGCTTTCAGACTTTGATCCCTGACTTTTCTCTTGAGTTCCCCCCAGGGCAACATTCCACTTCCCTGACCATCTTGTATGTAAATTGTTTTCAAATGAGTGAATTAATCAACATTGCAGAACCTTAATTGAAAATACAACTGATGATGCATGTCAGTTCATTCAAGTTATAAATATATTTTAATTTTCATGTTCCCCAGAGCAATTAGCATTTCTCACTTTAACTTTTCAACCCTTCAAAATTACTTAGGGATTTTTAACCTGAAAAATGCTGAAATTACCATTGTCAAATGCCAACTTTTAACTTACCTTCTGTTAAAGGCTGTGAAAGCATCCTAAAATTTTTTAAGACAGATAAAAGGAAAAAGCTCCTACCAGGAGATGAATGATGGAGGTACCCATGCAAAGGGATAGCCTGGTGGTTATCACAGACAAACATTTGAGTGTCAAGTATTTCACTTTTTTTCCCCCTCTACAGTTGTACCTCCAGTTTGTTGCTAATGCAGTTGTTACTTTTGGCCTCAAGTAATGCCTTCCCCACCTTTTTCAGGATATTAAATGAATGAAGTGGTTCATGTGATTCAAACAGCTGTACTAGGAAGAAGGTGGGAGGTTTTTTTTTAAACTATTCTTATTTTTAAATTGAAGAGGTTATTAAAAAAGAAGCACTTCAGCAAGTTAAATTACTTAATGCTGCACATCCTTGGAACCCTAATCACTTCCAGATGGAGCAATTTATACTTCTAAGAGAGCACTAATTTTTAAAGTGAATCGGGGGTTTGGGTATCTGCATCCTAGAGCACCCTTGTACATTGCAGAGCCAAAGCCCTTAAAAAATTAAGCAATCTAGTTTTGAAAATAAGTGCTTTATTTTTAAACTTTATTTAAGTAGTTCCTATTAAAACCAGATTTTATTTCCTGCTGCTGTTCATATGGTACTCATATTCATTCTTCTGAAACTGCAGTAAATAGAGGCAGGAGAGTAGGAAATGTAATTTGGAGAAATACCTCTGGAGAAACAACCTCTGTGTAGGTGAAAAGTGAGATAACTTTGTATGTGCCACTCAAGGTGCTTCATAATAATTAGTGTCTTTGCTAAAAATCTTCTGTTTCTCCTCACACATCTTGCTTTAAAATCCCATTTTCACGTTATCTTTTACGGTTAATTACTTTCAATAGCATCCATTTCTTTTTTTTGTCTTGTGGGCTTGAGGAAACGAGCACACCACTCGCTGCTGCAGTGTTCAGCCATCCTCTCCATAAAATCAATGCAAAATCACAGTGTCATGACTCACTTCTTGGCCTCTTGGGGTGCTTCCTTTACAACACTGACAATTTCTTAGTGATCTAAACACGATGTAGCAGAATCTTTTCCCCAGCAGTGCTACACAGGCTCCTGTTCCCTGGAAAAAGGGCTGGGTGTAGTGGTGTTTGTTGCTCAGAGCTGCAACCATCCTTACAGAGTGGAGACAGTCTCTGTCTCTGCAGTTGGAAAGAAAACCTAGTAAATATCAAGAAAATACAACTTCTGTAGATAATTCTGTTTGAAATTTTAGGTGTTTCTAATTGGGAGTGTCCTATTTCTTTCAGTGAGTGTGATTTCAAAAGATGGATTCATGGTTAGCCCCACTGCTCATTTCTGTTTCGTTGCTTAGCAGACTAAAGGAAAGAACAACTTACCCAGTACTTTAAGTCTTGAAAATGCTAAATCACATGTTCATTTTGCTGTACAGATACATATAAAAATTTTCATGTGGAGTTGTGTATAATTTGCTTTTTCTTTTAGGGTCAGTGCAGCATAGGCTGGGAAAACATGGTAAATCATGGGGAATTATAGTTATATATTATTACTTGTTTTACAAGTTATATTTGCAATTATATTTATATTACAATTATAGTTATATTATTACTTGTTTTACATATAATTTTTCTCTTTGTGCTCAGAAGAAAAAGGGGAAGCAGCAAGGGAGTTGCACTGGGATAAACTGGGCTGTAAGGGCCAAGTGGATCATGCCACATTCCCCTGGCATGTTGATGCCAAGATAACACCAAATGTATGTCATCACTTTTAACCTTGTGACTTCTTCTGTTTGTGTTGGAGATTTCTTGGCCAGCCAAAGGCAGGTTCCAAATCACACCCCACTGTCCCTAAAGATGATATGAAGGGCTGGCACTGGGACCTTCCTGGGACATCCCATCAGCTCAGTGTTTGGGTAACTCTGTCATTGCTTCTAATAGCCAAGGGAAAAGCTGCAGCACAGCCCACACGTGCTGCTTTCCTTCTTTAACAGGCACCACTGTCACTTTCCCCTGGAGACAGAAGGTTTTATTTAATAATGAGCTCTGTTAGAAAAGAAAAAAGGTGCATTTTATCATGTTTTGTGCTTGTCAGAGGTGTTTTTATTTGCTTTGAAGTCGGTTGAATCCTGAAACAAGCCCAGATTCTCTTTGTGTTCCCTCCCTACCCACCGCCTCAGTAATTTATGTAGACTTTTTATTGTTAAATATCAAGATATTTTAATTATCTGTCAATTAAGATTCCACATTTGCCCATCATAGATTGTCACAGAAAAACTAAATCTCAAAATTTATCTGAGATCAAAATGCAGTGTATAAATTTTAAAAAGCTCACGTGTTCTCTGAGTGCAGGCTAAGAATTCTTCCTACCCTGACAATGAGTTTTTAAGTAGTAAATGCAACCTATTTTAATGATAATGTATTAGCAATTAGTTTCTGAAGGCTACAGTTTCTGTCATTGTGTGTCTGTGACAAACTCCATGTGCAGTTACTGGAACATACACATGGAACACTTTTTACCATTTTGAATTTGTTAAATATTACTTGAGCAAAGCAGGAAAGGTTTTTAATGATTTTCACGCTACAATAATTGGGTGATAATAACTTTAGTATTGGGAAGAGTAAAGGAAAGGAGCAGTGTTATGAAATACCACCATTACAGAAACTACCAGCTCATGAAAACATGTAAATCCGTGGAGTTAATGTTTGGCACTCTGGGTTGTTGGAAATATCCTTCATTTTTGGATTGTTGTAAGTTTTCTTCAATCAAAGGCTTATATCAAAACCAGAAGTGTGTGCCTTGATTTATATTTACTAAATGTATTTTATAAAAGCTGACACTGTAAAATGATCTAAAATAAAACCTTTTTTTTTTCTGGAGCAGGTCATACTCTCAGGACACAAGGTTTTATAGTGGCATGGGTTGGTTCAGCGTAGAATTTACAGACTTGAAAATTTGCTACTGCTCATTTTATGAAAGCTAGATTACAAATGAAAGACTATGTATTCCTGTGATATGTGAAGCCTAGGCCTGCCTTGCCAGCTGGTCAGCTGCCAGGTATAAATTATGCTGTAGGTATTTTCATGTAGAATATGGATCACATACTGCAATTTCTGTGTTTAATTTATTAAAGTACAGTGAAAAGCAATATATAGTCAGCATTTGTGTCCTTTAACTGCACACTAGGCATATGCTTTTGTTCTAAATGTAATCAAAATTACGGTATCTCAGATACCACTTAGTGAAATCCATTGGCAAGGCCCACAGTTTTTATTGTGATGACTATATTTTTGCATGTCTTTTAAACGAAATGGCTTTGCTGTTCCTGCTGCTTTTGGAGGCGATGTTCTTTTTCCTTGCGGCGTGGTGCACAGCTGCTTTGTGGAACAGGGAAATGTGGTGAGGTTGGTGGTACTCCCACTTCTCAGGTCCCTGCTAATAGCAGGGAAATAAATCAAAATCGTGACTCTGATGCTCTTCCTGGTGTTTCTCACACCTGCTTCCATGGGTGGCCGGGGAGAAGTTCTTAAATGGTCCCATGGCTCGGTTTAAAGTGCCTTCGTCTGTGTTGGCAGCAGTTTTCTTGTGCTGAGAGGAACATCCCACAGGCACAGACTCTCTTGGAAGATCATTATGGCATAGGATATGTGGCTTAGTGTAGTTTTAAAAAAAAATATTCACATGCAAATCTTCCATTTTGGACTCGGTACAGGTAGAGTGAGTAGAAAATTCTTGCATGATGCCTTCTTCCTTCCTAAAGTAGCTTATAAGTTGATGCAAAGTTATCTTTGAAGATTCAGCTGCCAATTAAAGCAGTGGCATCACAATCAGTCATTACAGTGTACTTTATTTTAATCACCTGAAGAGCTAAATCCTCTTTTTCATCTTTGACCACGTCTCCACATACTTTATTTCCATCTGAGGTGCCAGACATTCAAATGGTTTTCAAAAATTGAACATCTACTCCTGGGGGCCAGGATGTCTTATTTTAGCTAGTCCATGAAGAAGTTTGAGTTCTAGGGAAATACTTATGTAATAAATATTTATACCGATATTTATTGTTAACTGGTATTGTCTGATCTTTGCTGCATAAATAAGGTCACTTTTAAAATTGCTGTAAGATTTGCTTGGTGTTCCATCAATGAGGGTATAAGTTCTGTCCAAAGAAAAAGGTTTATCTTGTGGTCCTGACACAAAAGAACTCATCAATCCTTTGTAATCAGGGCAGAATTTGGGTTCTGAGCCCAAATCTGTGGGCTTCTCCAGCCTCTGCATAGTGAATTAGAACCTCGAATATTTTTATAGCTATAACCTTGAGCAGTTGTTTTGGGATAGATACCAATAAATATAATGGGTCCACGGGGAAGAGACAGAGCATTTTCAGATTTATGAAGGGGAAAAAAATCAATAGTCTCCCTGAGGCTGTATAAGTCATGAGTAGTACCAGTAGTTTTATGCAAAGTTGACAATATCATGAAATATAAACCCTTGGTTTGGAATTTTACCAGGAATTAAAGTGGCATTAAAAAGAAAAGTAAATGTTTTGGCATATGGATTAAGAAGGTGGTTTGTATTTCTTATCGTTTTGCACTGCAAATTCCTTTCAACTGAGCAATAAAGGACGGTTCAGAAAAGATTTAAGGAGAGGCTGGTTCTCAGTCCACATGTCTCATCTGAGTTATGTCTTTCACCACCCCCTATTAAATGTGTCTGTCTCTGAGGAATGCTCATTCTGTAAATGGTGGGTTGCTGGCACTGCTCTTCAGCTAGCTGGATGTCATGGAATTAGGAATAGATGCTGGTTTTGAAACAGTTGTATGGTGCTATTCACTCAACGCAGAGCAATAACAATTAAATTGCAAATAGTCACATCTACAAACACAACAGTTTTGAGAAGTCATCTGGTTGCCCCCAAGTCTCCCTGGTTGTCCTCCTCTGCACAGGCTGGTTTGGTTTTCAGGTTGGTGGTGAGCTTTATCTCAAAACAAAGGGAAAAGAAAAAGAAAATGCACTCAGGTTTAGAGATATATATATCTATATATAAAAACATCAACTGTTACATGAGTAACACAAATTGCACCGTGGCGTGAATTGATGTGTGCTTGTTGGAAATTTTGCTTCTGTCTTTAAAGGATTGCTTCCATAGGAGTGACCTGTATTTGTGAGTGAAACAAAGGGAAAAGAATTCTGTGCTGGAAACATTGTAGTTCAGTGCTGTCCTTTTAAGTACAAATCCATTTTACATCTTGTTCTGTTGCTACCCCATCAGCAGTTTTTAAATTGACGTTCTTCGTTTTCCCATATACATTTCAATATATCCAAGGAGTAACGTTGTCCATAGGTGTTTCACTTCTAGTTGCTTTAAAAAGTCTGTTGGCAAGGAATTTGGGATGACTTCTGTTACTCTGCCATGTTGTGATTGTGGTGTGTTGTTTGAAGATGGGGAAGATTTCGTTGTGGAAGTTTCATACTTATTTTACCTCAGTATACTACAAATTTAGATACCACAGAAAAGATAACACACAATAAGAATGCAGGAGATGTTACATTGAGAGGTCTTGAGAAGTATTATATTTCTGCTGTTCCCCAAAAAGAAAGTGTGTTGTTGCTGCTGGAAAACTGAGAAGCTTAGCAGCATGTGAAAGATTTTTCCACTCTTTATCTAGAGTATAAAAGCCTTGAAGGAGAGATACTTGTTTTACATGTAGACTGGAAGAGAATCCTGCTTACTCCTGGAAGAGAATCCTGCTTACTCCTCGTTAGTTATGGTAATAGAGGTACAAATGAGAGGATCTATGCAATCTACACTGGCATCTGTGGAGCAGCTTTGGGTTACCCAAGCAGGAGCTGCTGGCTCTGCCTGCACAGGTCGATTCATGTGGCCAAACCTCCTGCCCCCAGCAGCCTTTGAGGTGGGCAAGGAGGGCTGGGTGTTAGACACGTTCCCCTCCATTTGCTATGAACAGAAGGTAACTGTGTCTCTTCCCATGTGAAGAAAAATGTGTGTGTTAAAAAAAGACAAAATATGGGACCCCGTGCTTGGGTGCAGTCCTTGGCCAGATGGGCTTTGCAGGGCTGGTGACTTCCACCACCCATCCTTCCTGCCTGGGCTTTGCAGAGGAGAGGGAACTGGAATTCTGCACATCCCATCTCAGGGTTTGGCTGTGTCTGTGGTCAACAAGATTGAATTGTATCAGGCTCTGTTTTAAATGTAGTACCTGCCTGAAGTTTTTAAAATGGAAAAAAAAAACCACCTCCAAAACAAAACATAGGAGAGAAAAAGTTTCAGCTGTTTGGGACATGCACACAGTTTGGTTATGCACAAGTGGAAATAAATTTAAACATGCAGTCCCAAAGTAAACAGATATGACTGGGAATATACACAGGGAACAGATCAGTTGAGCTTTACACAGTCATTTTTCAAGTTAAACGTGCTTAATGTAAGCCATAAATTTCATCATATGAATATTTTTATGAGCTGCATTTCATCCATTTATTACTCTGGAGCTTCAGATAGTGACAACAGGTAAATACAGTGCCAGTTCTCCTGCCTGTTGAGTCACCAGAGCCTTCGTTCTCCTACACATTGTTTGAGCAAGGGTAACAAATGACTGCTATCATTTCAGACATATTTCAGTGAGATTTTTATTTGACAGTGCAGCTGCCATGATTTCATGCATTAGTCCAGGCTGCTAATTTCTGACTTCAGGTTCAAGGTGGAGGTTCTAGTTTTGAGGATTCAAATGTGTTAATAATGGAAGCTTCTTCACAGTATTTTCACTATTTTTTAGGGTCAGATTTTACATTTACTTGGATCTTGACTCTCAGCTTGTAAATTAAAATCATTTCTAAATCTGTAATATTGTAGTGCTCATGAAGCAATGAAATACACTGAAAGTAATATACATTAGGATAATTTGCTATAAATTTCAGACAGATTATTGTACATATCCCATATTACATGCCCCTTTGTTATTAATAAAAAGTCTGGAGTGACTGAGAACCTTTTGAGAAACAGGGATGTGAAAGAGAGCTCTGCCATGGTCTGCTTTGGGCAAACAAAATCTCGATTCCACAAGAATATTCAGGTTAGGACGTGGAGTCTGCTGGGGAGACTGTGGCCTGCTAAGGACCAGATTGGTGCTGTCTTGGGGTGCTTAACTGAGGGATCTGCAGATGTGAGTGGAGGAAGCACACCCACCTCTCCCTCGTCTCTCCTGAGCAAGGACAGCTAAGTTGATAGTTTAGGCATGTTTGTGAGGTGTCTGATGGATAAATGCCACCCTTAAGCAAAGGCAAAAGACAGCTGGTGATTGGAAAAGTGCTTTTTGAGGATGGCAGTACATGTTGGACATTATGTATGTCCTGTGTCTTTAGAAACAGTTCAGTACTTTTCCTATGAGTACCTGAGAAGTAACAGCCTCTTTTGAAAGCTTTACTGCACAGGAGTAGATCACAGCACCGTCCAAGAGCCCGTGTAGCTCCCTAAATCTGCTTTTCCTGATTCAGTCTTATTAGTATTTTCATCACTAACATCAGATTAATCAGGGCAGACAAGTCCTTGCAGCCATGAAGCAAAGTGCTGGAAGCAGTTACTGCTTTCTTGAGTGCTGTGCCGTGGCAACCCTGTCTGAGGCATGTACCAAAGCGCTGCAATTTGAATTTTGGGAGATGAAGGAGCTAGATCTAGTGTTAGAAACCTTAATCTGCAAATGTTATGGGGCTCTGAATGTGGAGTGACCTTGTTTGCCAGGCGAGGTGCTGTGCCTGAGGGCTGTACAGTAGCTTTCTAATTCTTTTCCAAGAGTAATGACATCCCTCCTCCGTGTGTTGATGACAAAATTGCCATGTTTCTAGAAAAGGGATTGTACTGTATCATGTAATCTTTTTCTCTGTCTTCACTCAGAAAGGGATTATATTTGCTTCAAAACATCATAGTAACAAGAAACCGATTCTGTGAATTTGAGAATAACATCCTCTCTCTGCTCCAAATACCCGAACCTTTTTTTGACTGTTACTCATTCCTTTATGCAGGGAAATCAACCATTGCCTTTGGTCATTGCAGCTTCTCATATCTTCTACTAGTGCTACACTTAAAGATTTTGTCATGCCAATTGAAATAAAAATTATGTGCTGAATTGGAAATGCTTTATGGTCCTTACAGTGGATAAAATATGTTAATTTGTGTAAATGCTCTTCTGAGTGCAGATGCTTGCACTGAAAGCATGCTTATCTTAAAAGCTGCATGTCTTTCATTCTTTTATATGCACAGTTTATTTTTTTAATATGTCTAATATTTCAGAAGAGTTTTTAAAGGAGATATTGGAAGCTAAGTGAAAAAAAACCACCCTCCTTGCTTTTTCATAAATATTCATGGTTTCATAGAAAATCTTATAACTGAATTGCTATTTTCTTTTGAGGTTTTGTGTGTTCTTCCCCTCTCCCCCCCCACTTCCTTTATGCTTCATTTCATGTCTATAGATTAGCAATGCTAAAGAATGCTAGGTTGGCTGTGCCATTATATGCTTGACATCAAATCTGGTATGTGAAGTGTTAGTCTGCTCACTTTTCTTACATATGTTTTATGTATCTTAATAGCGTGTGATAACACAAGTGAATTAAGCAGGGTTAACACGATGAACTATGTACTCCCAAGGTTTAGAGCATAAGCTGAAGCATTTATTTGTGTGTCACAGTTCTTTAGATTATAAATAGAAATACATGCACATTGCCTTTGAGGTCTGCAACCATAATATTGCATTATAGGTTAATTGTGAAGGAAAACTTAGAAACTTATTTTGGAGGGAGTTCTGTTTGAATGCTCCTTATTGAGAAAGATTTCTGTCAGAGCTCACCTGTTAAATTCATATTCTGAATCCAGTGGTCGTTTACTTTGGGTGAGACTACAGCTTGGTTCCCAGGCACAGGTATGAGAATAGACTAATTGTGATACAAGGGAAGTGGCTTTTGTTTTATCAGATTCAATATTTTTTCTCATTGATGAGATGTCATCTTGGTCTTCCTGTTTTTAGTGGAACCTCTTTTGCTTGAAGGAATTGGCAGAAGCGATGCCAGGTAACGCAGAAATGAATGTCTGCTGCCAACAGCAGGGCAGGACCATTGCAAATACCGACCTGCTAGAAAAACATGTGCAGCAAAATACATGCATACATTTTCCTTACAAGAAAATGTGGGCATGTATAATATTATAATCATTAAATATTCATTTTTTTTTAGGTTTTCAACTCTACAGCTCCCGTAAATCGGTGCTCTATATAATACATAAAAGATGGATGGTGTAGTGTGGCAAGAGTAATGAATTTCACTTTTCCTGCTCTGAAACCCACAGAGCCTGGTACCAGCTGATCATAAATAAATGCCCAGTCAACAGCAGTGTCAGTCCCTGTAAGGAGAACTTTGGGGTAGATAAATCAAATGTTGTTTAGGATGTTTTTCTCAGTAGGAAAGAAATACACAAGTGCTTTCTGGATGTTATTCACTGCTGATTATTCACTGCACAGTTTTATTCCATCTCATTCACTGAATTTCAATGTATTAGACATTCAAAATTCAGTCAAATGCTGGGGAGTGAGGGTAGAAATGGCAAAGGATGAGGATATTCAAATCTCTGTGGAGAAGTGAGTATATAAAGCTGAAAGCTGGCAGTGTGCTATAATAGCAGAGACCTGTAGTCCTTTTTCCCTGGTCAATAACAGTCAAAAAGACAGCTTTGCATGCATTACAAATATATCCTTTAATAATGTATTTCTCTTTCAGAGATTTGCCCTTCTTCCCCTGTCTATTTTGCCACGTGCACTTTGCATTCATGTAACATGTTCCTGTTTGAGTAACACAGACACACAGTGACATTTATGCAACCCACACCTGCCCATGGCTTTCTTTGGGACAGAGCAGGAATGGCTACTAAAATCCCAAATTTGCTTGTTACTGCTTACTATGGATTGCACTAGATTGGAAAAGTATTGTGGAGAAAGTTCTGGTTTAGGTTTTTTTTGCTGAATTTAGATTTCTACTATTGCTTCTAGGAAAGCTAAATAAACAGAGGTAGGTTGCAAATTCAGATAATTTCTTGTCCTTTCAGTTCTTTATTTTGTGTATGGCCATGGGAATGGAAAATCCAGTTATTTGTCCCTGGTCACATCTAGGACTTGAATAGAAAGGGAGGTCTTGAAGAACTGAGTGTAGGGAAAGGTGAATATACAAATAAAGTGTGTTTAGTTAAAAAAAAATAAGCTTGTTTCTGTGTTATATATACTGGTCTGAAACAAAAATTGATGCAAGTCATTCCTAGAAGCAAATAATATTTAAAATGTATTAAGGATAGGCCTTACATTCTCTAGTCTCATGCAGCCTGTATTCCAGTGGCACAGAATTTAATGATTCAATCAGGAATGAAGCTGAGATTCAGATTTATTCCTCTGCCACAGTGGAGTGTAGGGCTGTTGTGGTCAAGTCTGAAGTTGGCCGTACATGTGTGTATTTTCTCACTGCTTCCCTTCGTTAGGATTCTTTTTTAGTTTCTAGGGGTGTTAGATTTCTGCCCATTCCAATTTCTTTTGCTAGCATGTTTGAAGATAGAAGGGAGCCCAGGAGATGAAGAGCTTGAGATGAGCTACATGTGTAAAATGTCACAGCAGTTATGACCCTGTCATCAACTCCTTTCTTTCAATAAATAGGCCAAACTATAAAACCAATGCATGTAAAGAAATTGCCTCCTTCTACTTGTTGGAAGTGCTTTTGAGTGGGAAGGGTCCACCAATATTCATGTGAAACACTTAAATAAAATTGCTCTGGCTGTTTGACCTCAGCTGTGGTGCTACCACAAAGAGTTGTTGAAGGAACTTTGGAAATCTTGCAGATAGTTCTCCTGGCTGTTGAAACCGTGGATTCTGACTTGCTGAAATGCTTGTCTGTGCCATGGCAGGTTGGAGGCTCCTCTTCCTTGTTATTTTGGTTATCTTTAATATATCTCCATGAAGTAAAGATATCCCAGATTATGTGACCCAGCTCACTGCAAAAACCAGCTCTATGACCTCTTCTAATGTTGGATAACAACAACAACAACATCCTTATTAATAAAAATATCAACTTCCCGTGCATCTTGCATACTGCAGTGATGCTAAAGTTGATGACACAATTAATGTCTTTCACCTCTAATGATAATATGGGTTAATATAATATTACACGGATGAGTAAAATGATTAGTTGTACTTTGTTTAAATAAAGGTTAATAGCTAAATATGAATAAGCATAAGCTGGACACAACCAAAGTGACAGGAGAGGTGAAATGCGCTGGCTAACAATATTCTGGATG
The DNA here is from genome assembly GCF_029207755.1 of Chamaea fasciata. Taxonomy (NCBI): domain Eukaryota; kingdom Metazoa; phylum Chordata; class Aves; order Passeriformes; family Sylviidae; genus Chamaea; species Chamaea fasciata. The sequence goes on along the minus strand of NW_027094088.1, from coordinate 5,167,042 downwards.
TATATAAAAGGAATTGTGGACGATATCAGGGATACCTGGAAGCAGGAAAATAGGAGGATCCTTTCATCTTAATGAAAAATAATTAGGACCTGAATGGAGAACATTGAGAGGTTGAAGAGATAGCTACTAAAAATTCTGCAATGGGTAAATAGATAAAATACTGTAGAAGAGGCTACTGGGAAGAAAAAAAGGAGTACAAACCAAGAAGTATGAATTTCATTTGATAGTGGAGCAGTGGCAAGATCAGTGATAGTTGGAACCATAAGAAATGCCACAAGAAAGAGGAACGACTGTATCTTTTCCTGTTTGTGTTTTTAAATTACTCCTTCCCTGGAAGTACGTAATGTAGCAAGGGAATGAAGGAAAATGGGATATAAAATGGCCTGAGAAAAAAATTAGTTCTAGTCTATTCTGCTTTACTACAATAATAAATGAAAAGAAAATCATGATGTGAAATGAAAGAGCAAGGCAGACATAAGTTAACACATTTAAAGGACTTGATCCAGTTGGTTTAATGTGTTTAAGAGCTCAGTGTACATCCTGTTGTGTCTCAGATGAAAATGCTCACTGATACACACTAAAAGAAAATAGATGAAAGACTCAAATTTTCAAGGCAGGTTTTTTTTTTTAGCTGTGAAATCTGACTGCCAATGCATAAAGATTTCCTGTTAAGTGAAAACAGAACAAAGGAAAACAGAGATAAAATCTTTTCCATCAAATTCTACTGCATCAAAGCATATGAGGCAAATCTTCCTTTCACATTTATTTAGTGAATGTTAGCGTCTGAATCTTTGAGGAGACTTTGGTCCACGAAATATCATCGCCCTTTGGTTTTGCCAACACCACGCTGCAGTTTTCAGGAGGGAAGTGGAGGGGAAGTCAGAATTCCCACACAAGTAAATGCCTCACAGCGTTGTAACCAGCCACAGGACGAAACATGGGCCTGTTACACCGCAGCAATAAACTGCCACGGCTTCAGAGAGCTTTAATGTCCCCCCAAAATCCTGTCACTGCTGTCACATGTTTAACCCCTTTATGCCATGACTCGTGGTTTTGTGCTGTAGGACTTGGGGACAGTGGAGCAGCTGCCATGTGTGATGAATATGGAAATATTTGGATGTATTACATCCATGCTTTTTTATTTGAGCATATTGTAAACAGAGAAGAAACCAGTGTATTTGGTGCAGAAGTATCTTGAGTTACCATGGTGCTGTATTTTTTTAGTCAGTAGTGACTTTTTTACCCAGAACCTCCACCCAGATGAGTTCAGTATCTAGCTTAGATATGAGGTGACACAGCAGAGAGCAAGAAAACCTTAGGCCTGGGAAAGGGAGAGGACATTTACATAAAGTAAATGAAGGTCTTTGATTGCACTCAGCTACATGAGATAATGGGTTAGTGTGGTCATTTCTTTGGGGAAGGTTTTTATTTTTTGTTTATGAATAGATTTAAGGAGCAGAAGACTAATGCTGTGGCTCAAACTGTTCAAACTGAAAGGGCGGATTTGGCCTAATACAGTTTGATAGAAGCATCTAGGAAAATGATTCAAAAGGCTTTTTCTGAATTCCTTTGATCATGTAGCTTTCAAAGCATAATCAGACTGCTCTTTGGTTCTAAAGTAGGGCATTATCAAAGAACATGTGCTGCATAACATCTTGCTGCTCTGTAGTCAACCAACTGCATCACTTAGTCTTGGAAGGATGCGACACAAGCCTGTGCAGTTTGTCTCAGTTTCTCTTGTTTGTTTTTTACACCTTTAATGTGTTTTATTAATAGAAAAAGAGGAGCCTCTGTACACTTGCAGCACTGCCTCTGGGAATGTCATTCCGATACAAAAAGAAACTCAATGCCACCTGTGCAGAACAGTCACGTATGTCCGTGTTTGCAGTACGGCAAGATCTAGGGGTTTAACTGCCTTTTACATCTCGTGTCTACAGCTCAGTTCTCTCCATAGGCTTTTTTCCTGTATGCTTCTGCACAGCCAAGCGTTCTGTACACTTATCCATGCCTTTGTGACACAGCTTTCTTTGTCTTGCTGTCCCTTGGGCTGCTTCCAGCCTCTTGAGACGAGAGGTGTTTATGCTCCTTGCCGCAGATAGCAGTGAACCCTTGATTAGGCAACCAGGCTGATGTTACTGCTTGGGTGTTGTGCAGCTGGAAATCACAGCCCTCAGCAGTAATGACCTGTGTGTCTTGGGTGTTTAATTCATGCATTAAATAGGAAGCTTTCCTGTGCTTGCTTCAGTTTTGTGAACTTACCACATGAAAGGGATTCTTTACACTCCTGAGGTCCCGTGGGCATTGATCCATAGTCTTTATCTGTGCACATAGTTGCTCTGAGAGAATACAAGCTTTGGAAAGCTTGTCCTTTAGTACAATCCAGACTAGCAGGTATGTTTGTGTTCTTGGTTTGTGTTTGTCTGATTGCCTGGGTGAGATAGTAGGTTTGTAGATAGAGTCTGTATCCAACATTCAAGCGTGTTTGCCTGAGGTAGCTGACTGATCCTGCCTGTCTCCAAAGTAAATGAGTTGCTTTCCATTTATTTTCAGCAACAAGGAATTTGGGGTTTCTGAAACGGTACGTTGGCCTCGACTTTGGAATTAATAGAATTCAAGTTTTGTAATTTGTTAGAGCTGGTATGGAAGTGGGTAGCTCAGATATGAGTGATTCAGGAAGTGTAGTGTATTTTGATTAGGAAATCGGGACCACTGTGATGGGAATATTTTGGCAGATTTCCACAAACACAAAGAAGCATTATTTATGTTAAACTGCTATGCTATCACTTCAACAACTAAACCCAAGCATTAATCCAACAGATTAGTGAAGCCTTAGTCGTACAGTACCATTCACCTGATGCTGTATTGTGGGCTCTGCTGGCTGCAGATGTGATGGCCTCTCATCCCTGAGGCAGAGCTGGCTCAGCATGAGGAAAGCCAGTGTGTGACACCTTTCTTCTCCAACTTCCACTTGCATTTACACACCCTTATTCCACACATTCTGCACAGTCTTGTCCAAAGGATTATGTCCTCGTTTCATGGGTCAGAACTAGTCTGTCCCAGTGTGTCCAGAGGGCTGTTACCAGAGAGGGCTCATCCATTCTGACCTCTTCAGATGCATGTTACCTATTTTCACACTGGGTCATAAGTTGTCACATTTCCTCAGGGTGTTGCACTCTTTGTATGACTATGACTGGGTACGATTATCTTTGCCTTATTACTTTTTCTTTCAAGTCTGCCAAGCACAGGCACTACCAAGTATTTCAGTTCCTACCCTGTGACATGCCCTCTTGAGGTATTTTTGGGGTAGAGGGCAAATGAGATGTGTTCCACAAATAGTCCTTGTGCTGCAGTGGAATGGGGATGGCCCTGAAATTACAGGCACCTCACATCACCTGCATCAGATAGCATTACAAAGGAATTCAGCTGCAGCGTCAGAGCCTTTCTAATTGAAGGGGTATCACTTGGGACTCTTTTCCTTGAAGACAACCCACACATCTTCTTTGAGATTCAATCATGAGATCCTTTAGTGAGGAGACACCCATAGAGCTGCTGAGCAGATGCCTTTGTAATCTATTTGTCTGTCTAAAGTCATTAAAGGTGAGGACTTCCATATAAAAAAAGCCCCAAACCTACGACAACTTGCCTGTGTTAATTTTGCATTCCGTGTCTTCCTAGATTAAAACACGACCATTTTCTGTATGGCCAAGACAACAAATCCATGCCAACCTTGACTTGCTCAGACTTCCAAGCACATTCATTAAAAGGCATGATGTGGGATTTTTTTTTTTCCTTTTTTTTGGCCAAGTGTACATACCTACTTATGCAAAAGAGTTTTGCATAAAAAGCATTTCAGAAAGGCTCTCTGTTGGCTGACACCTTGACTTGGCTCTGTTGAAGAGACCCTCTCTGAGGTATTTATCTCTGAGTGTGGCTTGTGGGCAAGGAATGGAGCTTGATAAAGTCGTGTCCAAGTCTCTGAGAGAAAGGGGAAACCCTGCACCACCTATCTTTGATTCAACAAAGTGCAGCTCAGGTTTCATCAAAGCTGTTGGGAAATCCTGTTGTTTCTGCTTTGTTGCTTCAACGAAATGAAAAAAAAGAAATCTTTCAAAAAACAATCTTTTATCTTATTTGGCAGATAGGGCCAAGTTCTGCCACCAAATTTCCCTGATGTAGTTTTTGTAATCACATGGTGCAACTCCTTGTTAAAAGAAGCAGATATTATGTATGTGTCAACATACAGCTTGCATATATTAGAGTGAAGAAGATCTTCCCACGTGTGGACTTCTCCCTTCTCTGGAGCCCTGGCACGAGAAGAGCAGGAGTTATCAGCAATCTTGTTGTAAAACACAGTTTTTTCCTTCATTTCTCTGTTTTAGGATAATAATATATATTTTTGAGCAGTGAAGTAGTGTACACAATTATGCTATCCTGGCTTGCTAGCCGTTAAGTCTTAAGAAATGCTGTTGCAGGGCTTTAGGAAAAAATCTCCTGACATCCTCTGTTTAGGGAACTCTGTCTACTAAAACATAAAGCTTCTTGGTTATTATTAAATGTTTCAAAGTGAAATGATTGTGTGAATCAGGAACTGACATTTTCCCAACAGAGAGAGAGAGAATTTCTGGCAATTGAGAGTTTTCTGGAAAAGAGTTCATCTTCCATGAATTGGCTGCATTGCTATAAATTTGGTTGCTCCCTAATCAGCTCTGAATATGATCATAATTTCCACAAAACTTACCCTCTGTAATGATTGTTCACAGCTTCACAGGGGCTGTGATGCACTAAGACTTGAAGACAGTGTGTGTTGTACCATAAATACTTCCTGGCTTTTGTGAAGAAATCTCCCGTGCTCAGCGTTTGCATGTCATTACCTTGCTCCCAGCTGTTTATGAGCAGTGCTGCTGTCTCAGCTCTGGGAACAGGCAGGTTTGGGCATGCATGTGAATGACATGGTTTGCTCCTGTCTGTGTTGCAAGCCGGGACTGTGGAAGGATCTCCATTCTCAGCTTGAGCGTTATTCTCAGTAGTAAGTCTTATTTTCCCAGGCAGATTGTTGAAAGGTGCTAATGAGCCTCCAAAGAAGAGAAAATAAGGGCTCCGATGGTTTTCTAGTTTAAAAATTTCTTCTCGTGGCAGACCCAGGTCCAACACGCTGACGCTATCTGAGATCATTTGCCCACACCCAGAATGCACATTCAGTTTGCTCTTGTAACACCGGTGCTGGCTGAGACCTGGGCATTAAAATATTTGGCCTGAGGTGCTTTTTTGATGCACAGTCATTTTCTTTCCAGACCAAACCAATGCTAACAGCTTCTTCCGTAGCAAACTGGAAAGCAAATGTAATTAATATGTAGCATGTTTCTAAGTAATAATCTTATTTTCAGACTAAAGTAGCATTGCTTTACAAAGATAGTCTGTGCCATAGCAGCTTCAGTCCAGACATGTCAGCTATCCATACATTCACATTTTGCCATGGACCGCCTTCCTTGCGTCGCCCGAGTTCTCCGAGAAAGCGATCCTTGGAGTCTCATAGGCATCCTCTACAATTTTTGTTTCAGGAAAAAAGACATGTTCCTGAGACACAACTCTTCTTTCCCACACCACCAACATTGTCTCTGGCACAAAGGGATACCTGCCAAAATTGTCTGTTATCCTTTTGATATGAGCAGCCTTAAGCAGCACTTAACTTGATGCCTCAATAACATCTGTGATTTGCTTGACTGCATGTCAGTGTCACATCCCCCTGCCCTTTTGGGTCTCTGGTACCTAGGGGAATGGAGAGGGGAGAAAGTGTGACTGTTCCCATCCCAGTGCCTTCAGTCCTCTCAGGCCCCTGCTGGGCAGTATGAGTATTCAAATTAAGTTTTCAAAGGTAGGCGGTGACTTTTTTTCCTATGTCTGTAATCTTAACTTAATCATCAAGTAATTAACGTGCATGCTTCCACTAGTAAACTCTTGGCTGTACACAAGCATGTAAATTCTTGGCTTTGGAAAGCTGAGGACTTTGTCTTTGAAACATTTTGCCAGATTCCTAAATGGAAAATAGCTAGGTGATTTTAGTGGCAATAAGCTGTGTCAACTGAGTTTAATTCTTTAGCATTTTAATCCATTTTTTGAAAAGAAAATTCTAGTGGAAATAACTTGAATTTTTGATTACAGTTTTTTTCCAGAATGTTTAGCCCAGCTCAGTTCAAAATGTTCCATGAAGTTGAAGACCCAGTGGGTGTCCTTCCATGGTTTCACAGAAAACCTTGATTACTTCACTTCTTGTTGTTTTTGGAGCCCTCTGTGGTTTTTGTTTCTTGCAACGTACCTGTCATTTGGGGCCCTTTCTCAGCTTTGGTAGGAAAAGAAAAAAAATATCACAGCTTCATTAAATTGGCAACGTGGTTCTTACTCTGTTGCCTGTTTGGAAGTGTGAAACCATTTTTGGTAGAAAAAGCAATGCTTAAATATTTCTTATGAAGAAGCATTAAACTTCACCTGCAAATATTATGAATAGGTGGTATTAACCAAATCAGTACCACGTGCTGCTACACCATGGTCTTTTAAAAGCAAGGAATTTTATTTATTTTTTTTTTCACTGATTGAGATGAGTTTACCTGCATTTTAGTAACTCTTTGCTGACTTGGAAGGTTAAATGTCATGTATAAATATTGTTTATACAACCCTCTCCTTAATCAGTCAGGAAGTAGCGAGTGCATGGTTGTAGCTTGTCCCAAGGAAGTCTGTCCATGTGAATCCAGCTCGCTGGAGCATCCCCTATGCACTGGCCAGAGGAAATTGCTCACGTGGACAAAACTCAGAGGATACCAACTTCAGATTTTACTATGAGGAGTTTTATTTCAATCTCTCCATTCCGTGGTGTCTCTTCCCCTCAGAACTCCCACACCTTGGCTGTTCTTTACAGCATTCTCTGGACTGAGCCACGAGAGGGGTCAGAGCACAACCTCGTGTGAGTCACTCCTGCTCCTTGAAATGAATTAGAGCTGCACTTACCTGTGCACCTGTTTCTCATTTGTTTTCCATGGAGGACCACTAATGCTAAATGCATTCATTAGGGACTTTCGTCTGATTTCCTTGAGTCCCTGGGATATCATTAATTATTGATCTCTAGAAGTACCTTAAAGAACAAAGGAAAGTGAATTGATTTTGAGCATTGACACAAAACACATTCTTGTTTGGTTTACAATTTTAAGTGAACAGGAATGATTTTTTTGGGAGGGTCTCATTTTACCTTTCTCAGTGATGTTCAGAAGTGCAGAGAGAGAGAGAGAAGTATCCTTGCAGGAGCTGAGTGCTTTCTGTAGTGTAAATTAGATGCATTAGTATCTTTTGAATAAAACAGAGTGAGTGTCTAGTGAAAACACTGCTCTAACCCCACACGAACGTACCATGTGTTTTAGTGAAGAGTGTGAAAAACTCTCAGAGGTCCAACATAAACTTTGGATCCACAGCGGGGTGAAGTGCACCAACAATATGGAAATTAAAGTAGAATTCTTTTCAAGGATGGCAATGTTTCTGTATTTCAGATTAATGCAATTTATTAATATGACATTTACAGTTAAGGGTGTCTTCCAGCCATCTGTAACATTCAGACATGTTAGTTCTTAATGACTTTGTCTCTCTGCAATGGAATATAAAGTATCTCTCCAAAACTTCTGGCCTTGGAGTATGTGTATTCTACAGTCAAAGTGCAGTAGCTTGAAAAGAAAGTGTGATGTTATTAGGTCTAATTGTGTGTAATTTTAAAAGCTGTTTGGCATCTAAGGAGGGATAAATGTTTTCACACTTCAGCCTTCAAACAGTACACTGTCCTCACACCAATTACACTGCTGTCTCCTATGATGCGACCTTCTCTTCAGTTTTCAAGCTTCTCCTTTTTATTGATTTATATCCTCAATATTAAGTAGATACTCTGCTTAAGGATTTGTAAAGAATTGGGTTTTTTTTTGCATTTGTACTTTTTTGCTGTATGTAATTAAGGTAAAGGTGGTTTCGGAATTAGCGTGCCCTAACATACTCCTTGAACCTAAAATTCAAATTACATTCACATCTGTACAGAGTAATAGTTGGAGAAGAAAAATTTCAAATTTCAAAACATGTATCCCATTGAGGTTAACTTACTATTTATTGTACAAATTACACTTATACACTGGATCACTTAGTGTTGGGTTTTATTGCAGAAAAGCTCGAAACTTCCTTCTCTGTTGCAAGGAACCAGCATTTATTTGCTTTTGAATACAGGTAGGATCTTTCTTCCTCAGATTTTCATATCTGATCCAAGAATTTGTATTTTAATATCTACATAATACCGTTTCTGTTTAGATTTGTATCTCTTCTAAATAGAATAAAGAATAAGGATATGGTTGTAGCATGTTTTACATATGCTATGAATACTTTAAGAAAGGAAGAAAGAATGCCGGTTAAAAAAACCCCTCAAAATAACAAAGGAGTAATGCAAAGTTTTGCAGTGAAATGTAGGAGTTGTCAGTTGTTGAGTCTGTGTATTGAGCCTCTGAGGTTTACTTTCCTTAGTTCCTCAAATAAATATTTTAATTCTCAGTCACAACTAGTAACTTTCAAGAAATACTGGCTCACCCTTATATTTTGGCATAACAAACTCCATGGGTACTTCAGGAATCCTGATTTTCTGAATGGTGTTTTCTCAGTTGCTCTCTTCACCAATTGCTTTCTCTTTTGAGTGGGCAGGTGAAATGGAACTGAGGAAGCAGAAGTGACTGAACGCTGCTGGTGGCTATGGTTGCAGCAGGGAGGGATTTTTAGGAAACAGATGGCTGTCTGCCAGCAGTGGAGGGAAAACCCTTCACTCGAGGGCTTAAAGAACTCCTCCTGACTTTGATTACAGTGGAGTGTGAATGAGGGGCAGAGCTGTCCTGTGTCACGGGTGGGAAAAGTCAAACTGCCAGGGAATGAGAACCAAAGATCTAGAAAATGTGGGTTGGGTACGTAGAGAAGCCTAGATAAAGTTCTTGGTTTGTGTGTTTTAGAAGACAGTCTGAATAAAATGAACATTCAGAGAGCTAAGTTCAGGAATGAAAAAGTGTTCATATAATATATTTAATTAAAATTCACCTTGAGTGGCAGGGTGCAGGAGACCTTGAGAAGTGAGGCAGCACTGATCAAAAGGCAGGAAAAGCAGCTTAGTTAGAAATGGTCACCTTTTCAGTGGAGAAAAGGAAGAGGAAATCATGTAAGAGAGAGGATGGAACAATGAATGCAGAGATACCAAAAGGTAAGGCAGTGCTGCAGTTCAGATATTGATGAAAACGGCAGGCTAGGTAGTGGAGCCTGTGGAAGAATATCGAGTTCTGCTAGTGAACAGAAAAACTACTTCTTGTGCTTCAGAGGAGCCCAGCAGTTTTCCTTATAAGCCTCTTCTTCAGAAGTGAAAATAATGAAAGGTTAAAAGGCTACAGCACATTCAGAGAGCAGCAGAAAGTAGCTCATTTTGTCGTGTATCCAAAAGAAAAGCCATCAGTTTGGGTCGGTAGTGGTACAGCAGTGGCTGAGAGGAGTCAGTTCAGGTGTGCAGGAGGAGGGGAAAACAGGAAGGAAGAGACACAGTGTGTTTTTGGATGGAAAATGCCCAAATTTCTAAGGGTTACCTGCAGTCTTAGGTTTGTCAGTCATGACACCAAGTGTCTTCAACAAACACTAGATGGAAACCTTAACTGTTTTTGAAGAATAAAAACACAGGAGCACGAATCTGTCAAATTGTAGTGTCTGATAACACTAAAATAAATACCGAATTCCACAGAGACTGAAGAGACAAAGTGAAAAATAGAGCACCACTGAAAAAAAAAAGGAAAGGGCCCTGTCGCTGAATGCTGTGAATGGCATAACTTGCATCACCAAACATGCAGTCTCAGAAACACAAGTTAAAAGCTGCATGGTTATGAATTGGAGAAAATCTCAAAATACTCCATCTTCATTTTGAAGACCTAAAGCAGAAAGGATGTTCCTTTCTTTTCGCCTTTGAAGGAGAGAAATCTTTTGGTCCTTATGACAGAAATGTCAGCATTGCAATAATAAACCACTGACAAACAATTGGGACTTGTCACGGATTTCAGGGGACCACAAGAAATATTGTCTGCATAGTTATTTGCTGAAGCAGATATTAAGTGATCCATTTCTCCTGCAGTTTTTCAGGTGACATTTTAATGCTAGCCTGTGACAGCTGCATACTTTAAAAAATAATAATAAAAGCAGTCCTGGTAATGTATGAAAAAAATATGGAAGTGATTTATTCAGACCTCACAAGTATAAAAACCATCCTGGTTAACAAGAACAGTAATTTAAGTGGCACCGGTGGGAGTTCAGAGAATATAAAAAGGACGTTCTTATATTTGGCAGTTTGTGCACTAAAACACAATACTTAATAATGCCTCTTTCAAACACAAAAACTTAATGAGAAAAGCTTGTACATCTAAAAGAGGTCTTTTTAGAATTGTGCGTGTTTTCACACTCCATTTTCTGGTCAGACATATGGATTTCAGTAATTTTCACATCACCAAAATGCTGCATCAGATATAAGTATCAAATATTTTTTTTGATTAAAGAAGTTTAGTTGCCAAAAGGCAAGTAGAAAAGAAATAGGAAAGACCTTAAATTGCTTTTTGAGATTCATTTATGCAGTGCTGAGAAGCCACATAGTAAGTCTAGAAAGAAATTATTTAGAGTCCCATAAAAATAAGTAAGATTTGCTGTTACAAGAGAATTGTTCTTATATAATGCTCATTCCACAGTCCATTTGATACCATTTCAGCACTGTGCTATCTTAGCCTCATTATTTCATGGTTAAGAGGGTTCTCAGGATAAGCCCAGTAAAGGATGGGTGCATCTATACTCATCCATAGGACCAGTAGATTTGGATTTATCAGATTCCTAGGCCATCCTGGAAAGGGACAGATATCTTTTTTTTCTTTTTTCTTTCTGTCTCTAACAGTTAGAGAAGCATGTTATGTCTTGCATGAGACAGTTTTACTCTAACAGGTTGTATGTTTTATTTAATCACCTAGTTTCTGGCCTAGAGCAAGGCAGAATAAAGGTGATTTTTAAAAAAGTTTGTGACTGTGTGCAGTGAGAGTTGATAGAGCCTGTCAGTGGGATGGGGCCAGTTCCCATCTCTGACTGATCTGCAGCTTCTCAGCAGGGAATGATCAGCAGAAAGCAGCATCTGTGCTTCTCCATGTGAAGGCCACTGAGGTGTATTCATGAGGTGTGGAGCAGGATGGCTCCAGCAGAAATCACGGGTGTAGGGAAAAGTGATGGAGCTTTGTGGGGCTCCAGCTCAGCAGGATACAGGGAAAAGCAAATTGAAGCCGAAGTTGTCCTCTCTTCTGGTACCCAGTTTTGAGTTTGGGCTTTGTTTTAGGTTTCTGGGGGGATTGTTTGTTTGTTTGTGGGAATTTTATTTTATATTGTTATACTGATGGGGGGGGTTTTGGGTGGCTATCATAGAGATTTTTCCAATTTCTTAGTCAATTCCTATTACCCTTCCTCTGACCTTTGTTCAGCAATAGCAGACATACTGTGCTCATAGCAGCAAGAATGGGACCTTTTTTTCAACAGGGTCTCTGCTAGCCCTCTCTCCATTTTCCAGAGAGTATTAAATTCTCATCTTCATGGATTCACTTGTTTCTAATGCTCTATACATTAGGAGTTTTTACTTTCCTCTAAAAGCTAATTTCAGGCATTGAAACCAGTAGTTACCCTATTTCCCAACGGTATAGCAGGAGAGATTAAAAAGAAAACAAACCGGTACATTGCTGAGGGACCAAGGTGCTCGTACCTAACTAATCAGTATTCAACCATTAATCCTGTCCTTCCCCAGAAAGCAAAATCTCTCCCTTCAAGGTTGCAGTTACCAACTATTCACACACCCAGATAGCTTATGGGCATTATCATGACTTGTGAATTGAATTAGTCTTCATACGGAGTCCCATTTTTCACCTCTCTCGAGTTTTATTTGCGTAACTCATGGCAAAGGGTGCACTGAGAACAAGCTTCACTTGGACCACTCCTCCTTTTTCCTGTGGCACTACAGTGGCCAGCAGTGCCTGAGAACAATAACACTATTTCAAATGCCTGACAGGCTTTCACTGGTTTATACGTGATATAGACTTTTCCTCCAAAAACAGATTTTCATCATTGCTGCTTGGCATCACTGATAGGTTGTCAGGGGGAAAAGAAAAAGTTCAACGTGGTCATGATGAATGAATTTGAAAATGCATGATGTTGCCTTTGAAGGTTTGGAAGCAGCATTGCCTGGGTAGATGGACTATGGATACCAGCATTTTACATGGTATAAATAAATAAATGCAGATCTCCATCTCTATCTCTATTACACACACTGACATCTGCCATAAACATTGTATTTGCTTGCCAAAAAACGAGCTTTTCCCAGCACCCTTTATGGTGCACAGCCACGTTCTGAAATGAGCCTTTTTTCCACATTAGCCACATCTATTAATGACTCCAGCAGAATTTTTTCACTCCCAATTCAGAAATTCAACATGTTCACCTGCAGCCTATTGTAATTCAGCTCACTGCAGGGAAATGGAAGCTCAACATTTGCAAATAGGCTCTATTTCACTGAACGTGATGGATGTGGGTATAGATTCCCTGTACACTGAATGGGGTGCACATAAAAGCAAGTATTCTGTCTTGCTCTGAACGTGATGAATGTGAGACTTGAATGCCTGGGTACTGAAAACACACAGTGCCGGAATGGGCAGGTAGGCTGTACCCACACTTCTGATCTCTGCTGCAAGCCTCTCCACACCAGTCATTTTCTTTGGTGCCTGCTGAGTGCCAGATTGCAAGTCTCGTAGAGGGGGAATTCAGTGGGAATCTAAAACCCGGGATTTGTGGGCCACTAATTGAGACAACACAGGAAATATCAAGGAACATCTGTTCCCTACACTCATGTATTCTAAAATTAAAAAAAAAAACAAAACAGGGGAAGTTTCATCCTTTCATTGCTTTGGTAACCCATGGTGTAAGGAATAAGTAGGGGATGTTTGTTGGGGTTCAGAGGTTCTTTTCTAAAAGGGCCCAGCTGTCAATTGCCACCTTGCAGTGATGCAGGATACCTGCTCTGCTTTTCCCTGCTGGAGCTGAGGGGACCAGCATTGTCTGGTCACTCTCCAAGAGCTGCTCAAAGTTTCTTCCAGCTCAGGCTGCAGCTCAGCACTGCTCCCTGGAAAACACCGGTGTGACCTTTCTCAGAGGGAGAGGATGCTTGATGACATGAAGCTGTATGGTCTGGTGGACAGAACAAAGGGCTGATTTTGTCCCTGGCATGGGTTCTTTTTGTAGCATTCTCAGAGTTGCACAGGCCAGGCTTTTCGTGCTGTGCAGCCCAAGTGTGGAGGAGCTGGGCACTTCCAATTTCCACTTGAAGCAATGAAAATGTATTAACTCGGAGAAAATCGTGCTGGTTTTAACTCTGGAAAATAAATAGAGATTATGGGGCTATTTGGGAATAGCAAACTGATCTAAAATCAATATCCAAAGCCTTTGAGAAGGGGCTTTAATTGCTGTCACAATCCAGGATGTGACTAGTACTTAAAGGAAGTGTAAGCAGGGAATGGCTGGCTTCAACGAGGCCAAACATATTCAGTTTGCCAACAATTATTTTATACACTCTGGTCCCAAGCCATCCTCAGGGCTTTCACACTGTCCCTGTGCATGCTCCTTCCAGCCAGGCATCAAGACCCTTTAAAGGTAAAAATGGCCAGAACAAAAAACTAACATTAGTGTGGAGCTGGAAGAACAAAAGAGTGGAAGATAATTGATTCAGAAGAGAAAAGGGACTTGAAGAAGCTTAGCTGCTCTGAAGCAGAATCTCAATTTTATTACACAGAGTAGATTGCAATTCTCAGTGACAGACCTCTGCTTCTCTTCTGACTTGAGTTTCTCCAGTCATTCTGACAAAACAGTAAAAAATTACTTTTTAGGCCCTCAGGGGGTGATGAGGAGCTGTTGGGATTTACAGTGTTGATTAATAGAGTATGAACTGTCAAATCTGAAAGGCAGCTATCCCAAAATGCCAGGAACATCCCTCTGACACGCAGTACGAGTGCACGTGAGCTGCTTGCAGTGTTTATTACAATATTAATCGTCGTGTGAGGTGTGCTCTGCGCTCCTGTGCTTTGATGTGACAGCAGTTTTCAGGTTGTTCTTGACAAAGTGTCTGATGCTGCATCCCCACAGCACCCAGGGAACACATTCCATGGTATGGCAGCTGTCTGAACAGACCTGCTGCCTGCCTCTTCTTCTGCCTGCTCCCAGCATCTTTTTTTTTTCTCCTGGTGTCCCACCATTTTCCACACAGCTTTTTGAAGCAACTGTTTGGATTTTCAAGGTATCCCTTAATTTTGGGAACAGCACAGCCAATTGTGAATTTGAATTGTGCCTCAGTGAAAGGAGTTGGAAACATCAGTTTTGCAGAAGAGCAGCAGAAGACTAAGTAAGGGTCCATGCCAGGCAAGTGCACAGGGATAAGAAAGCCAAGAAATATTTGTCTGTACTCTTCAGATTTATGTAAGCTGTCTAATTTGTACTGTGCATGTGCAAAAGGATAAGTTCTGTTGAGCTGTCCTTAATTATTTATCCCATATTTTTTTTCAGTGGACAATGAAAACAGAGTTTTTTCCTGTTGATTTCTTCTCTGTCAGTCTGATGGTGCAGTAAGTGTCATAGTTGTGACATTCAGTCTAAACTTCAGAGATGTTACAGGTCCTGTTAAGCTGAAAAAGTGACTTTGGGGCCTTGAAACACTCCAGACTAAATATTCATCCCGTTCCTTGATGAGCTGAAACAGGAGTGTAGTTTGACTTTGGGACTAACCTAAATGTCTGTAACTCTTAAGAAAATAAAAACCAAACCCAAAACTAGAAATCCCCTCACTGTTCCCACTGTCAGCTTTCTGGACATAGAGGGCTGAAAAACGTATTCAGGAAAGAGAATTTCACTTAAAGATGTCGCATGGATTCTTGCCCTGAAAAATGAAGGGTTTATTTCTCTTATACAAAGAAGAAAGTAATATAAATATTGGGGTATTTTTGCTTTTCAAAAAGAATAAGAATTGATTTTGCAGACAGCACACATTTGTTTCATGCTTTAGTCTGTGTTTATAGAAAGTACATGCTATTGGTAGTAACTGAAATAGAAAGAGTTCTGTGGAGCTTTATTTGGTAAACGCTCTTCAGTAGAAGAGTTTAAAGATTATACAATTCCATTTGCGTAACTCTCTTGGCATTTTCTGAGGTGCTTTAAATTTTCAGCATAAAAGAGACATTTGAATTATTTGGTTTTAATTGTGTTTACCTAGAGGCCTATGGAAACTAGTTTGTTTAACACTTCTCAGAGTAAAAACACAATCCAGGAACAGTTCCTCTCTTCAATAAGAATTCGAATAAATGCAGATTTGTCTGCAGAGATTTGCAGCTGTAAATGACTGTCATTATTAGGAAATATGCAGCTCATAACTTGTTTTTCTTGATAAAGTTAGAAGTTGAGAGCTCAGGCTGTGAGATGTGGCGTGAATTTTAAATAGAGTGCACTAGGAAGAGAGCCTACAGGAGGTTTAGTGGGTGAAGAAGCATTAGTACTTTAGCTGGACAACTAAATACATCGGTAATCACAATTTTGGGTTAAATACAGTATTAACTATATTTTTAATAACTACAGGTGTGGGGGGCTTTATATTTATTGTCTTCCTTTTTTTTTCCTGGAAGTATTTTAAAGACATTTTTTATGTACCCTTATTCCCAAAACAAACAAAAAAAAAATAATCTCTGTTACGAAAATCTCTTGCTTATTGACACTTACAGAGCAGAAAAGAGAGAAGTAGATTCCTGTAAAATTTCCAGGAATGCTTGAGCCATGGCAGCCACAGTTCACTCTCTCTTTGCTTCTGGAGCGTTCAGGCCTGTTTTCTGACATCCGTCTCAGCTTGTGCCTTGTGCACACACATGTTTTGATAAGAGGGAAAATCACAAAAGTAGAGGAGATGAATTTTGCCATGAGTGACTTTGGGCTCCTAGTTGCTGGCTGGTGAAGAAAACACCCCCTTTGAAGTGCAAAAGACTGGGGGCTGCACAAGTGGGAAAACAATCTCTGGGATATTTTTCATTGCACAAGTGGATCTGTAAACGATAATCAAAGAGCAGGCTATTCAAGTGTTCCTTCTCCTCTCGTTCTTTTCAATGCTTCCCATTCTTGTGCCGCATTCCTCGTGCCCGCTTTGGCATTTGGAGATGAATGCCACCTCACGTGGTGACAATGAGGCCAATTCAGTGCCCTTCTGCAGGACATGAGGCTGCATGGTCCAGCTACACGTAAGGGATTGATGAAATAGCTGTGAATAGCATATTTGAGACAGAAAGGTCATTGTCGACACTTGGTGTGCTTATGCTAACCCGTTATGTTAGGAGAATAAAATGATGCATTAAGCATAATTAAATGTGAGTTTGAGATGCTTCAAAGCAGAACCAGTTATTGTCACTTAATTGGCTTGGTTGTGTTTTGTGTAAATGGCTCTTCAGACTTTGTTAGTAGTGGGATATTCTTGTATTTTTGTAAGGTATTTATTCTCTTAGCAGCCTTACCCAGTCTTCCTGTCAGTTTGCCAGTCTTTGGTAGCATAATTGTATTTATAGATAAGTTATTATAGCTGTCTTGGTTATCTGGTTGTATCTGCTCTAAAAAAGAAAATATATTTTTGGAAAAACACCCTGTCCAAAATCCTTTTTGGAAGAAGGTCGTATCTGCCATTTTGTAATAACTTGCAGGTGTGATTTTGTAATGACAGATGAGCATAAGGGGGGCAAAGAAAAGAGAGAGATGAGTAAAAATTCTATATGCTGATGATGTCAGGCCTGCATGGATGTTCATGTCTTGGCGACATGGATCAGGCTGTGATGCCCTCTTCCTTCCTTACTGTCTTGGATGGAGCTCAGGGCCAGGAGAGCTGAGCTGGAGCACAACCAAAGCCTTGCACTCTTTGTTCCCCTGCTCTGTCCTGAGTTCACTGCGTGTGCCAGCAAATCTCTCCTGCCTGCTCTGCCCCACTGCCATGACCTTCCCTGGCTCCTTGGGAAAAGAGGTGAAGCCTTGGGTCAAGAGGTGAAATCACAGAGGGTCTCCAGCAGGAAAGGAAACCCATCATCATCATCTTCACAGCCCCACGGCACCAGATTTCCCTTTGCTGTGCCCGTGTGGGGCTGCACTGCCAGTGCAGGTTCTCCTGTACATCTTCAGAGGCAGATGGGCTGCAAACTGCAATCCCCTGGACACCGGCTCCCTGTTACAAACTGCAGGCTTTCCTTTTGGTTATTACTGGTATAAATTGAACACCACTGTGCTGGGCACTGTAGGAATGGATAATAAATGGCAGTCGTTGTCAGAAAGAGTTACCAGTTCAGATTGTTTTGTGGTAAGTGATGAGGCAATAGGCTGCTAAAGCACAAATTGCTCAGGCGCAGGGGAAATACTTAAGTACTACTGTCATGATGCTTTCTATGCTTAATTTGCTGGCATTATTATGTCATACTGGTGAGTTCATCACCCTCTCATATTGCTCTGTGTTCATAATGACCAGGATAATTTAATTTGTGTACTGTTCTTTGAAATGATTTCATATTCACAGCGTATTCTGAAAAAGAAAACACGGAGAGCAGGAATGCTGACTATTGTTTGGGAAGGTTGTTTGCCTCAGTTTTCAATAATGGCAGATAAAGACATTTATTACACATATTCAGCTGGCTTTTCTCGCAACGAGAGGTTATCACTTTAGTACTGTAGGGTAAGACTTTAATTGCATTCATCATACGTGGCAAGGGTGGCCTCTGAGGATTAAAACTCTTTTTGTCTGAGTGTGAAGGAATCATTTGGTGATCTGCCAGAGCACTCTTGTTATGAGGGGAGGTTTTGCTGTCAAGCTGAAGAACCACTGAGATAAAGAGGCTTTCTGAGCAGTTACCTTGTGTGCACGAAGGCATGAGCTTAGGACACCTGCACCTCTGAACCCTTGGCCTACCCAGTCTGCATGTGAAACATCTGTATTCCAGTCCCCGGGGCCCTGTTAACATTCTTTCTTATCATATTACAAATACATCTCCAGAGCTGGTTTTGGACTTTGTTTCCGTGGTTTTCCTCCTCAGCTGATAAAGGCAGGTCTCATCATCTTCTGGAACTCCATGAGTTACCCAAAAGTGTAACTTCAGTTAAGACAAACTGATAATGCATTCAGAAAGTACCACAAAAATGCTTTCTTTAAAGAAAAAAAAAAAAAAAAGCCTTTTTAATGGAGGAAAGCAGAATTTGTTATTAAAGAGTTATAAACTTAATAAATGTGAACTTCTTTTATTGAATCCTGCTGACTGACAAGTAACTTAAATCTTTATGTGCAGAAAGCTTATTTATAGGAAGGTTCTGCAGCAGTGAGAAGTCAAGCTCTTGCATTGCCAGCAGAGCCTCACTGGAAAAATATTACTTCATTTACGAATTTATACTGCGTCTCTGATGCACCATGTAAAATTAACTTTTATCTCTAGACAAGATCTAAAACGTTTCCAGCAGTTCACTTGAAAGGATGGGGAAAAAGAGCTGTGTGTTAACTAAGAAGATGACATCTTGCCTGAGGCTGTCTGCTTTTCTCCTGGCTCTAGGAGGAATTCCCTGTCTCCTAAAGGTCTGATTCTTCCTAAGTGTTTTGTTTTCTTTCTTTCTTTCTTTCTCTTAAAAAAAATATGTTGCTGTGGTCTTCTCAGATATTTTATGAGTCCCAGTTGCCAGAATGAAACAAAAAAAAAGAATAAAAATAACCCCTATTCCTGGATAAGGTGAATCACCTGTTAGCCTGCCTCATCTCCGGCTTAAGTGCAGTGTTTGATCCGTGTGGCTCTGGGGAGTGTCCTGATCCTGAAACAACTGGAATCCATAAGAGCAAATTGATCTGGCTTTAAAACATGGGAGGTGGTGTGTCTCACAAGTGCTTCTCATTGGGAAAGTGATAACCCAGTACTGCTTCAGCAGCCCTGCAGGGGTTAAACTGCCCTGTGTCCCACAGAAGGAATCCCACACCTGTGTGCCCCAAAGAGATGAGGTGCTCCCAGCTCCCTGTACCACAGGGCTCAGCTTTACAGGTGTATTTATGGACAGTGAAATACCATGCTGGTTTATAAACTTTGAGAGCAGTGGATGGCAAAAAATCCTCAGCTGTTAGCAAAGAAGTTTTCCATGGAAAAAGTGAACGCGTTTCAAGTGCAGTGTGGCTTCTCTGTTTAAAAGGCAATCCTAAGGCCCTGGATTTCAGAGTGTGCCTCTAATCGGAACCCTGATGCTGCTTTGAAAATCACCGTGGGAATGTCCACAAATAACAGCCATTTCTGCCTAAATTAAAATATAAATGAACTTGTACCTAAATGCTGTCATCAACTTCAATGCTTAAAATGCTGCTGAGCTTTAATGTGTTTTTCTGTCCACTTAGGCAGGAATTCTGCTCTGATTCATTCTCAGGTGTAATATTTGGCCTCGACATCTGTTTTAAAAGAAACTCACGTAGAAACTGATCCTAAGCTCCTAAAAGTCTTAGGATATCTGATATCCATCTTATTTTACTGATTTTTAATGTCTGTGATTGGAGGTAAAATTAGTTTCCTTTTACGCCACCGAAAAACTTCTTGCCTAGGAACCCTGTGCTGTTTTTCTCAAGTTTGTCTTCCATGAGGACTTTCCATTTCCATTAGGTGAGCCTGAGGTTGTAAGGGTGTGGGAAGAGGTCCTTGTGTCACATCTTGATGCCTCCAAGGGTTAAATAAGTGGAATAAATGTATGAAGCAGGTCAGCAGAGATGGGCACAACCATGATCACAGATTCTACACATCACTTGTGCATGGAAAGAGTAAAAATGTTTGGTGATGGTATGGTAAGAGATGGAAATGTGTAGGAAGATGGAGATGTGTAAGGGAAAAATGGGAATTGGGAGTATCCGTACTTTTTCTTCCTTGTTCTTCTGTAGTCCTTAAATCTGGCACTTGAAAGGTCTCTTTCCTTTCTCAGGTGGTGTTTGGCTGTGTATTTGTCTAATATTTTTGTTTAAAATAGGGTCTTACTCTTGGTATAATCATTATAGAAGCCAAAATTTTACAGACTTCCAGAGGTTTCTTTGAAATTGAGAAAAGATATATTTTTTTAAATTTTATTTTTAATCCCAAATCACAGGAATGCCAGCTTCTGGGTTTACGAAAACCATAATTTATAATTCCTGTGCAAAATATGCCAAAACAATACACTGGAAGCCAAATTATTTTACTCAGTCACAGTCTTAGTGTCACGAGTTAGATTTTAGGGAAGGTAGTAGCTGAAATGTTGGCATACCTTAAGTCAGTATTAAGCACCAAAGGATGAAAAATATTCCTGGCCTTGGGCAACCTTCCTGTTCCAGTGATGCTGCTCAGCACGGCGTCAGCTGTTCTCCCTGTGAGAAAGGTTTCCCATTCAGAGCAGGAATAAGAATGCATGAAATCAAGTGAAAATAATTGCTTCTATCACCTCGTAAGATTTTGTAGTAATAGGTATAAATAATTTTCCATCACAGAGGTGTTGCTTTTCATTTTGAAGAGTGTGCTGCAGATATTAAAAGGGACTATCTCCATTTTTGAACCACTGCTTTGAAGGGGGCTGTTTTCCTTGAAAGCTTTGTTGATCTTACAAAACCAAGGTGTTTCAACATGTCCCTTTTTTCTGGAATCCTTTGGTGCATGAGATGATGAATCCAACGTGCCAACTTGTGAACCTCTGTCTCAGCAGTTAAGCGAGTCCTGGACATTTTCCAAGTACCTGCAGAGCCCATCCTTCCTTAGGTTACCCATACCTTAGGGTCTCAGAGGGAGCTGTGTTGGCTGTATGTCTGTGAACCAAAAAGCCATTAACTGCAAGGGTCACAGTGTTAATGGAAGGAGTAGTCTCCACTTGCCATTGTCTTGGAAGCGTTCTGTGGGAAACAGGGAAACGTAACACTTGCTCCCTTTTTTCCGTAGGTGGTTTCTAAATAGGTGACCTCAGTGTTCTGTGACTAAATAAAGAGATTAGATGCAAATACAGAGGCCAGCAAAACTGAACCTGCTCCAACTGCTGGTGGAGAGCCACGCTCCATTATATGGCCACTTTGGTAGCATCAGGTCAAATTCCTCTCGGATGAGTAAAGGTCAGAGAGATTGTATTGCTTAATTGCCCAACTTTCTCTTTGTACTCTCTGTTCTTATCCCTTCCTGTGCTCCAGGAGAAGAGCACTCACTCTCTCTGGGACTTGGCTGTATGGAAGGTACAGCACGGAGAAAAGATAAAAGGAAAATTTCAGATTAGGGTCACGTCACTGATGTACTGACCAACTAAACAGCTTTCCAGAGTGTTTAAAAATGCTCAAAAATAGTGGAAAGCATTAAAAACAAAATGTGTAGCTTTCTTCAAGACACACGGATGTTTCCTTAAACAGAACATGAGTTTGTTTTTTGGAGGATTTCTGTTCAGGATTGTTGTGAAGCTGCTTCGTGTGTCATCAACTCTTTTATTAAGTATTAATGCTTCATGTAACCTCAGTTTTGACATTTGGATAGTCTCCTGGAAATGTAGAAACAAATATAAAACATAAAAGAAGTCCATGATACGTGGCATAAAAAAGTCACTCCCTGACAGAGAAGAAAGGTGACATGATATCAGAAAATTGGAGAGGATCCTACACAAGAAAGTTCAGATTTGCTCTTTTTGACATCCAGCTTGCATTTGATATCTGTCTACTGATCCCTTATCCACGCAACGGTTATCAGGGAGGATAACAGAGGTTCCAAAAGCCAAAAAGAATAAGAGGAGAGTCCAGACTGAAAATTGAAAGACATTATATGCTGATGTTTTTGTGGTGGTTTTTTTTTTTTTTTTTTTTTTTTTTATTTTTAATCCCTCCTTGTATTTTAAGCTTGGATGCTTCCTATGTAAATTGGATTGGGTTTGGGGCAAGTCAGTGTGAACTGAAATATTAGCCATGTGAGATAAACTTCACGCATCAATTAAACTTTGCACATCCACACTGAATCTAAGTTTCTTGGTCCAAAGTAGCACTTTTTAATAAGTTTTTTAAATATTGTGCTAAAAATCAAGACAGTCTTAATAGTTTCAGTTCAGCTTCCTGCCTTTGTCTCCATATTACTTTAAAACTGACTTAGAAATGGAGTAAATTAACTGATTGTGACTTCAGATTAAAATGCATATGCAAAAGCAGATGATAAAGCATTAATTAAAACTACACATATGTATATGTAGGGAGTTTTTCTCAAGTTCCAAGAGGATTCTAAAAGAGTAGCGTGTCCTTCGTTTTTTTGGGGTTTTTTTGAGCCTAAACTGGGTCAGAGTCATCACTGATGACGTTGTTCCCAAACCTGTATTCTGAGCTAAATGAGGTACAAGTGTGCTTTTGATAATCCCGGTTAAAAATACCTTTTGTGCATGCCTGTAAGGGTCCTTGGGGCACCAGGAGGCTGATGGAGAGGTAACAAACCCAAAAGCAGATTCTACCCAAGGCACTGTGTGTTCTGGCTAGCTGTGCAGATGTGCTCGCTGTCCCAGGATGATGTGGATCTGAAGTTAGGCTGAAGCTGTTGACAGCACCACTTACTGCTGTTGCTCGATTGCACTGATGCACAAGAGATTCAGGCTCTGATCAGACAAAGGGGGGAAGAACTGCTCTCGTGTTTAATGTTATCTGAGATGGCTCTATCCATTTCACCTTTGGCTCCAGTTATTTTGGGTCCTACAGTAATTCACTTTTCTATTTATTTTTTCCTCTTCATTCCAGTAAGATGCATTAGTGACCAGAGCCACCCTGCTGTGGAAAATATCTGGGAAAATTCTGCTATTGTCTTTGTCAGCTGTCAGGGTTTATTTTTTTCAGTTTCTTTCCAAATTCCACTATTTTTTTTTTCCTTTCCTTATATTAAACACTTCAGTTCTTAAAATTGCAAGTGTCTTGACCATTTTATTCCTGCACTGTGAATATGCTGCTTGAGGGACATGCCACACATGTTAAGGTAAGACCAGAAGACTCTTTGGGGAAAAGCATTAGACCATTCTCAATTACAATTAAGAGGGAAGACTAAAATTGCAAACTCAAAGCATTGCTGAAAACCTTGCCTTCAATTTGACCCTCATCATATGGTTTCTTATTTCATTGCACTAAACCAAAATTTGTCACGAGTCCAGTTAAACAATTTTGCATATTTAAAAGCCCCTGCAAATTCTTACAACAGCTTTCTTATTTTCTTTGCTGCTGTTTTTTGGTTTGTTGTCTTATAATTGAACGTTAGCCCTTTTGGTATTTTGATTCATAATTTTTTTAACAGAAAGCTGCATACAGCTTGGGAATAAAATCACGGAGCTTCTACCAACTTTAATTGTAGAAGGGAAAACAGACTTGAGGTGCTTGTGCCTTATCCACATCCATGAGTTATCTCTTGCTGTGCATGTCCAATAGAAGTTGCATAAATTTAACTGACAAAGTAGTTTTCTCTTTTCAGGTGAATAAATACTGTTCATTAAGATAAATTATTAACTCACTGTTATTCATTGCTGCAGGGGAAGAAGAATTAATTTAATATTTTTACACTGCTGATTTCATAAATAATATTCATGCCAGTTAATTTCTGACTCTTTACAAGATTTTGAACGTTTTCTCCATTCCTCTGTAAAAGCTCCTTTCTCACTTATTTTGCCTTCTGTGATCCTAAGCCAGCAGACTTTGTCTTCTTCTAAGGCTGGAGGTTAATTTGACAAAGCATTTCTTCGTTCACATTTCAAAGACTTCGATCTGATTTTTCACATTGTGGAAAGACTTTGAACTTCTCTTGGAATGTCAGATCTCTAAAAAGACTTCAGGGAACCCATTTTTTTTTTTTTTTTCCTCTGCTTCAGGGATCGGGGCAATAAATGATTTTTAGGCCTTTCTCTGAAGGCTGCACAGCTAATTCCACCTACTTCAATTACAATGGCCACGGGTCTCCACTGACTTCCCTTCCCTTCCACGGAAAGGGGTGACCTTCTTGAGTGATGCCTAAATGAAAGAACAACGCACACAGAGTCTGTCAAAAGTGTTTGTGTTCCAGCCACCAAAGAGAACCCTTCTCGGGCTAATCAAAAGGAGAAGTGGGGAGTGTAAAGCCAGCACTGAGGCAGCTGCTGGGAATTCCAGTCAGTGAGGTGGATCAGAGTGTTGGGCTTTCATAGCCCCATCACAAATATTTTGTAGATGCTGTGTTGTGTAGTTGTGAAAGCATGTGACAGGATAACTACTAATAGTTATTACTTCTCTAATCTGTGTTTTCTGACGTGGATCTTCCATCTTGTCTCCGAAATGGATTTTTTTTTTTTGGTATTATCTGCTGTGGTTTTTTTTTTGCTGTACATCTTTGAGACCCAATAACCCGGAGAGAATTTCGTTTAAGACAAAAGAGTGACTCCTGCAGCAAGTGGAACCTTCTCCCATGTAAGCTGTAATTGAGGTTATGGCATGGCACATTGCCTTTGGCAGGGTTCTCTTGCTGAGAAACTCAAACCATGCTTTGGAGGCTGCTGCAGTGTAAGCAAAATGAATTAATTATTAGAGACATGGGAAGAATTAGAGGAAAAGAAAATGGCTTCTGGAGTGAAATATGACATATTGACTTTGGGAAAGAGAGAGGAGGAGAGTAAACAACTTAGTGATGAATAATCCACTTTCATGCAGCTAATGACACCTTAGCAGATCTGCAGGAGTTATTCTGCTGGTTGGGCTGGCTCCCCACAGGCTGTCAAATGCTTCTTAGAAAACTAATTTTTGTTACCTAACTCTTTCCATGGATTTAACTGTGCTGCTCTGTTAAGGGCCTTGACAGGTATCAAGTCACGAATATTACAGCCTGCAAGTTGGTTTTAAATATATTTTTTAATAATTGCAAGAGCTCTCACCTCAGGAAAAGAAAACAAGTGGAAAAGAAAGAAACAAAGCGTGGGCTTTCATAAATTTGAGTAAAATACTGCCCTGATTAAAAAACCTTTTCAAGTTTAATATTTAAAGAACATGGAATATAAACATACTATTGAAGTAAGTCTTCACAGGTGTGCCTCTTCATGATCTGTTGAATCCTTTCTTCCGCAGAGGTACACAGTACTTCAATTTTGTGGTTTTTATTACTATCTGCTTTGAAAGAATGTTTGTTTAAAATATTGGATGGTCTCTGGGTGAATTTAGGTCCATACAGAAAAATAACCAACCTATGCTTGGATTTTTGTGCATCTGCTCATGTAACTTTATACCCTGCAGAGATGGCAAGGAGAAGGGACTTTTTGACATGTATAATACATAGCAAACTTGGCCTTCTCTCATTTTTGCCTGTCTTGCACCTCATTACTTTGTAGTTTACCCTTTCTTTGTTTTTACACTTTTGTTTTTAGAATTTCTCGTTGAGCTCCATTATTTTGAAGAGACATCAGTGGGGCCATTATGTTTTACTTTTTGAGGGTCAAGGAATACCATGGGTCTCCGTTCACTGACAAAATCAAAATTTTTTAATCTTTTTTGAGTTTCCTCGCGCATTTCCCCAATCTCGTGTTTTAAAAACGTTCCTCTTGGGTAGTATGGGAATGCTCTGGGTGTAGCACAGGTGGATCCGATCAGTTCAGTCTCTTTCCTCTGATAAAGGAGGGTAAATCTGGTATTGCTCGACTCTATTCTGCAGCAGTCCACAGGAGCTGATGATCACAGATGAGCCCACTGCCTCTGTGCTTAGGGCTTTATAATGTGAGAAAGGATTTGCAAACATACCCTTAAGAGTTCACAGGAGTACTCTTATCTCTTTGTTTTACTTATTAAAGCAATTTTTAAGTAAGAGAAAGGTGCATCTCTCCAACTCTCTTCTATATACAGCTATAGTTTCCACCCTGTGGGAAAATCTTGAGTTTGTCAGGAAGCAGTAAAAGGTAAATGTTGTTCGACATATCAAAGATTCTACGAGATAAAACTGTTTGTGGTGGTGTGAAATCTAAGTAATTCTGTTAGAAAAATAGTTCAGATCCACGTTGGAGCAGCTAAGAGGACAGAAATCATTTAAAGACTCTTATCCTGAAGTTAAAAGGTGGTTGTTAAATTCCCACCCATTCCCAACTTCTCTTTGAGGTCAGAATATGAATTTTGTTGAAAGTCAGTTGGACTTGTGCATTTGGAAAAGGTACCTTTAACAATTTCTGAGATGGTTTAGCGTGGAGATGTTATAAATTCACATATTAATCTGTTCAAGTTGGGTTCAGATTGAAATTCAGCCTGATTGAAGAAGGGAACACTGATCTCTTCAGTTCTTTCACCATTTTCTGCTTTTAATATGCTTGATATTTTTATAAGAGACTCCAGCTTGCCTTTCTGTATGTGGTGCTGACACCCTGAATTGAAAATTATGGCACAGCTCAAGGATGAGCTCGATTGAAGTGCTTTTTATTACTGACTGTTCCCAGGCAAAATGTTTTAAGCAAACTGCGTAATGGAGGGAAATTACATTATATGGGGTGCTGGCCTTAAAGAGATCTTTATATTATGCCTTCTGATAAAAAAGAAGTGCATTCAAATGAGTAATTGCAGTGTGTATACAAGGGGGGAAAAAAAAAAGTGTGTTTTGAAGGCTTAAATGAATGAAACTGAAATCCACAAAATGGAGTTGGTTTTTAAGTTGTTGGAGGACAGTCTGTTGGAAGGCTACTTAAAAACTGCCGCTTTAAAATTTGGAGGAGCCAGAAAAGCTGACAGGTACAAGCAAGCAGCTTTCAAGAAGTCTGCAGCCCTTTGTGTCAAAGCATCCGTGCCATGAGTTTGGAAGTGAAGTTTAAAGGTTGGAATCCCACACA
Source organism: Chamaea fasciata (assembly GCF_029207755.1). Classification (NCBI taxonomy): domain Eukaryota; kingdom Metazoa; phylum Chordata; class Aves; order Passeriformes; family Sylviidae; genus Chamaea; species Chamaea fasciata. The sequence continues at coordinate 5,140,090 of NW_027094088.1, read as the reverse complement.
GACATCTACAGATTAGACCAGTTTTGTAAAAAGCACAAAACTGTTCTTTTTCAACTGTACTTTGGCTGTAGTGGATCAGACTGAAGATGTGTTTAGCCTAGTGTCATGTTAGGCACCAATCAGAACATTCCCAAATCTCAAGGTAATTAGCTCATTTTCCAGATATTTGTACCAGAGATGTCCCCGGCCAACAGCAGTGTTATTTTCCTTAAAATAAACTTACTAAATTTTAGTTTCCTGAATGTTTATTGTTGCTTTTGAACTCTCATAATGCTTCACATTTGAGTATTCTGTCCCCTTTTTCATTCTTTTATTGCATGTTTATTGGAGAACCTTGTTTCTGTTTGGGGTTTTCTTCAGCCTCCTTGCAGCCTGTTCCATGTGACTGTGGTTCTTGCACATGGAGAGGTGGTGACCTGCTGCTACTTCATCACCTTCTCCAGGCCACTCAAGTTACTACAATCCTTCATCATAACTTTTTAAAATAATTATTGTTAGGGTTGCCTTTTTAAAATACTTAATGCTAGTTAATGAGAGTGGGGCGCTTTTTTTTTAATGCTTAATGGCTGCTGTGTGTTGGTTAGGGCTACGTGCTGAGTTCTTGGAGCCCTCTGTGGGGTTTGAAGGAAAGGAGTTCTGTGTTAAGAGAAGAGGGTGGTGTCCATGTGTTCATATAAACAGAGGGAATTACATGATTGCTGCAGGGGTGTGTAGAGTTGCCTTTTCTTTGTTTTGATTTGTCTATTTTTACCACTCCAAGGTAATACCTTTGATCTATTCCTGTGGTTGGTGTTGCACCCAGGAAGCAGCCAGCTCTCCGTTCTCCAGGGTGAGCTTTACCTGTGTTGCTCCTAGGAGAGAGGTGTGCATCATTTACATTCAAGCACCCTTCTTTTCTTAATGCAGTGCTGCTGCTTGTATGGTCAGATAGCTCGTGTTTCAAAGGGCAGCACGCTGTGGCTCATTTCCATCTGTTTTGCATTGTGCATGTTTTGCTTTGCATCTGCCTTCATGTAATTTGCTTTACGTTTGCCTTAACGTGTTGGTTGTCAGAGAGGCAGGCGTCCCTCTTGATGCACTTAGGACTTATCTTTTGGGATGGTAAACCTGCTGTGGGACCAGAGGGATGACAGAGATGCACCAAAACCGCCCTTAAAGCACAAGCTGTCCTTTCTAGCCGACACTGAATAGCTCACACAAGAACCTGCCTTGATACGAGTGCACATTAGCCAGGAGTGATAGCAGAGAGGTCAGTGCCACGTGTGGGCCTCTCCCTGACCTGACCCTGCTTCCCTCTCCTGCCTGGTGTGTTTGGACAGCGTTGATAGAAACCTCACAGTCAGCTCAGAATTCCTCTCTGAAGCGTTGAACTTCAGTCACCTGTTGGTGACTCGATCTGCCTGGGTCTGTAAGAATAGATAACAGTCAACTAGACATAAAAAAGAAAAGTGTGGGTTTCATGAAATCTTGTAACAGCTGATGATGGTTTATGTGAGAATAGCAGGCAAAATGGGAAAGGGTAAAAACACACTGAGAAAAGGGAATGCTTGCCTACAATTAATTAGAACAGACCTCAGCAGTTCTCATAGCTGTCTTCCTCATCCAGTGATACTTCCCTGTTCATGACAGATTGCCTCTGACAAGGAGATGGTGTGTTGTTTCATAGATAAACTCTTTTTATGAAATTTAAAGCATATATTTTTTAAGGATTTCTTGGTTTTGTTCTGGTTGTGATTGGTTTTTGTATACTTTTTTTTTTTTTTTTTTTTTTTTTTGGAAATTGTGGTCATGATGGATAAGGTGCGTGGCTCCGGTTCATCAAAGCACTTAAGCATGAGGGGCTGAAGAGCCCTGGTGAACAAATGGCTGATAAGAGAAGTTCTTTAGCTGTCTGATAAAAAAAAATCCGTTTTTCCTTTTTCTGGGATTCTATCTTTGTGCCAATTGCCATGGTTTTTGCACTAATGTTCAATATAACATTAGGATTAGAAAAAATAGCTGTTCAAGCTGGTTTTCTAAGACAGTTTGGAAGAATTTAGTGCCACTGAGCTGCAGAACCACGCACTTTCCTTCCCAATTTGCTGGTGTTGAACAGTTGGAAAATTGGTCACTGGGCCCTCAGGACACATGCATATATTTACTCGGCTAATTTTGGGACAGGCATGTTGTTAGAGTACATTTGGGCTTCACCACCTAGGTGGAACAGGCTGTATTCAACAAGGCTGCTGAGCTCTGTCCTGCTTGGGGTTGAGGATGTCATGCCTTGGTGACCAGCTTGAGAGAATCTTCATTTGCCTTTCACTGTGAATTTATGGCCCTTGGCCAAATTAAGTTCTCCTGATGCAATATGTGCATGGGCGTGGAAGCACAGATAGAAGTTCTGGCTTCCCTGTAATGGGATAATGGAAAGTCTGTGGGGAATGGGACAATAATTTCCCCATTATGAATGGGCCTAAGAAATGAGTTTTCAGTTCCATTAATGTAAGTCTTCTCTATGCCCACTCAATTTACTGTCTGCTGTGCCTCTGGGTCTGCTCTAAGAAATGCTTCTGCACATGTCTAGACTGATTAAGATTCATATAAATAGATGCTTTCTATATGAAATGCGTTTTGGCACTGTATTGACACTGGAATATATTACTCTCTTAGCCTTTAACAGTTGAACAAATTTAAATGAAGTGATGGCTCATTTTTACAAGGTGATAAAATGAACATAATTGGGTTAATAACTTAATCCGGGAGCCTGGAATTAGATTACACGTACCTGTATGCACAAAATTTGATTAGAGAAAATCAGGTTTTCCATTCCACTTACTGCTTGTGTGACATTTGGCTATTCCAAATCACTGCCTAGAAGGAGCCAGTTCAGACCAGCCACGCCAAATCTGATGGTGTCGCTCATTCCAACCCCGGTCGCTTTCTGTCTGTACTGTTTTCTTCCAACAGGACAACATTTTTTTTCCCTTTAATATTGCTAAATAAACTTCCTGTAGAAATGTCAGACACAAGAAGAGGGGTTTAGGGCTGCTTTGACAGGTGGCTCTCACAATTATTTCCCAGTGGAAGCAAATCAAATTGATTGAGATGAATTTTGGGGATACTAGCAGTGGTTAGCTTGGCCATTTGTGTGATTTTTGGGGTTTTTTTTAGGGCGTTTAACATCAGTTTTCCATTGCAAGGCGCCCCACAGTGGAGCTGATTGCAGACACTTGCTCAATCCCTGAGCCATCAGTGACTTCTGTCGCCAGGACTTTGGAACAGAACAAAAACTGCCAGAGCCTGCTCCTGGTCACACTGAAATTACTAGCCCTGCTTCTTTGCCTGACTAGAAGCTGCAGTAACATCACTCTCTGCTTCAAATAAATCTGTCCATTGACAGAAAATACTAAATGTGATAACAATGCACAGCTTGTTGAAGCTTGAGTCTTGTGCACAGACTCATAGGCAATGGTCTCTTCAGTGTTTTATGTCACTAATTGTCACTGACTCGCATTTTACTAGTTGTGTTGGTGTGCTTCCACCACATTCTGCTTTGTAGCCACCTTTTTTCCCTCTTAAAATACTAAAATACTGCCCTGGGACCACCAGGTTATATTTGTGACACATGCTCATGATATGGCATAGTAAATGGATTCTAATTGATTTATTACCCTTTCAGGTTGGAACACTTATGTACAACTAATTTAAATGTTGACAGCAGATGAAAAGCTTAAATACCGATTGCCGTTCCCGGAGAAAAGTTGTTTTAAATTAATCACTTAAAATTCAGATTTAATGTAGTCAAGTTTAGCGATTGAATAGACTACTTAAACAGAGCACCAAATTAATAGATCTGGAAGTCTCCAATGTTCGAATGTACAAATTAAAGCATCAATGCTCATTATTTAGCCTTTTAAGGATGAACTAATGTCAAAGCTGAACGAAGGCTGGCAAAAGTTACTTTTTTTCTAGGATACGTTCATTAGCCCTTTGTTTTATTATCAGGAGGTGCAGCAGCCCTTCCTCTGTGTGATGGATTCTATTTTCAGTGCTGTGTGCTTGGGTGTGTCAGGGTGGTGTGTATCATCCACGTGCTGTGTGAAGCTGATCCCCACACCCTGATGATGAAGGTTATATGTTAAAGGTTATAAGGTTATAAGTTCAGCTTATGTTCTAATATGGGTGAACCGTTTCCTTCTGTCCCAGATGCTTTTCTGCCTGTGGGCATGTTATTAACCATTTTGTTCAGTAGAATCTGCGACAGTAAAATGCAGCGTGGTATTGTTCACTTCTGGTTATACTCCTTAAACGGCTTTCTCTTGCTTCCTGTTGCTGTGCAAACTTTGTGTGGGTATATCCTCTGTGATAAGACAGGTTTGCATTGGTTACAGCATCCTTGAAAGTTCAGTCCAATTTGTAGTAAATGTTTTTATTGTGCTTATTAACAGAGAGTATATATTCCTGGTATTATATTATACTATTATGTCTGTCACTGTAACACCTACAAGGGAATGCAGATGAAATTATCATATCAGAGTTTCAGACATCATCCTGATGACATCTCTGAATTCCTTCTTCCATACAGGTTTGTATTCCTAGAATAGTGTCCTTCTGCGTAAACACATTGAATCTCAGATTTTAAGAAATGATTGCTATCGTGGGCTCTTGACCAATGTATGATTGCAGCTAAAAACCTGAACCTTGTCTAAGACATGGACTGTGAGTGTGCAGGAGAGAATGTAAGATGGTATTAGTTAAGTATTTGCACTTCAGATACTTCTAGACATGTTTTCTGAGAGAAAACCTGTCACGGGACATAAAATAAAAATCCATATTTAAGAGGTGAAAATAATTTAGAGGCACAGAAAGAATTGGTCTTTTTTTTTAACAGAAAAGAAAGACTCAAAAGATTGTTTTTTTCCTGTAGAGGAAGGCATATAAAACATCAAATACTTGTTATGCACAATGACACAGTGGGGAGAACTTGGTTTGTTCGTGGTGCATGAAGAAAATGTGGGAAGTTTAATGAAACTGAACAAGCCACGGAAATCAACAGCTGACAAAAAAAGTGTGTAATGCTTGATTACTTAGAGCTCTAAAATATTAAGCCAGGTCTTTAAAAGAAGTAAAAGCAAAAGGTGGAAGGCGAGGTGCTGGGATTAGACCTCTGTAGGTCAATGCTTAGCCGTGGAAAGAGAAGCCTCTCAGGTTACTTGGTGTTCAGTCAAATGAATGAAGCTGGGTTTCCTCTGGGGATGTGTCCTTTGTCACCTGAACATCCCCAGTGAATTAACAGCAGCCCCTTTTCTTTCTCCTGCCCTGGACTGCACAGGAGACCCTCAGCTCTGCTGGGTCTAAAGGCTTTGGCTTGGGTGAGGCGTGATGTGGCTGATGGGCCCAAGTGTGATGTGATGGATTGTCTGAATGCTGCCAGGCAGAATGCATGGCTGCAGGCAGTGGCCTGTCTGTCCCTCGGCACATGCAGGAGTGGAGGTGTTTCTTTAGGTCTGTCAGCCGGTGTTCCTGATAACTCTGGGAGTTTAATTGTCCCAGAGACTTTCATGCCCTTTCGTTTCAGTCCTGATGGAGTTGGCCAAAAGGTTCCAAAGTCACGTTTTGGTGATAGAAGAAGGGAAACTGTCATGGCCAGAGCAGTCACATAAGCCTTTTTGCTGTGTGAAACTAGAGCTAAATGAGTAAAACTGGGCTTTGGAAGTAATTTAAATAACCCTGCTTCAGGGCAAAAGATGAAGCTGGATTACGTTCACAAAGTGGAGAAGACGTTTGTCTTTAAGCATAATTTTATCCTTTAACTGTGTCCATCTGGATTTCTTATATCTTCCTTGGAAACATTTGGTATTGGCCACAGTTGGTGAAATGATACTGAAGAGGATGAATCATGATCTTGTCTGGCAATTCCTAGACTGCTAAGTCTACCATGCTGTCCTCATTACCCTGACTAATACAGCATACAAATATTCTTCTTTTACTAAGTAATTTGATTGTAGGTTCTGATAATTTAAGACATTTTTATTCCTTCCAGAATTTTAAACCCAACTTCTGTTGCATTTGAGAGCTGGGGTGGCTTGTGGAGGGATAGGAAAGTGCTGCCTTCCTTCTTAAATGTGCCTGAAGAGCGAACTGGAACAGCCCTCCCTGACTTCGGAGTGTAGCATATGTTCTGTGTTGATCCAGCTCTCTACTCTACAAAAAAAAGGGGAGAGCTAGAAGAGTTGCTGACAGACCAGCATAGTTTTTGTGGTGTGTGATATGTGCCAAACTTCCAGTGATCCAACAAAGCCATCTGGTTTCACATTTATCAAAGGTCAGCACTTATGCATTCCAGCAGCACAGCTGAATTGATTCACTGACATGAAGGTAATTATGAGCTCGGGTCAGAGTGATGAAGGTATGGCAGTGAAAAATTCTGTCTTTTGATGTCAATCCTTTAGACTGTCTAGACTATACAAAACTGAAGTGTTGGTAAATTTTGACTTTTCCTCAGGGTATGTGGGCTTTGGTGTCCACCAAGCCACCAAACTTTGGAGAGAAAAGCAGTGACTTATTAGAACTATTCATATAATGTGGGGTGTTTTTTAGCAAAAGTTCTAGAAATTAAAATAAAAAACTGGGAAACTTTGAACATGGCATTGGAAAGGGAAGGATCTGATAGATGTCTTTCTGACACAAAAAAAACAATAAAGCAGTTCTTAATTTGGGACTTCATTTTAATGATTCCAAGAATATAGATTGTGTCATTACATTTGGCTGTTAAAGTTCATTGATACAACTAATTTTCAAGCTCTTTATGAAACAATGATTTTTTTTTTTTTTTTGGTTAAATTTTCGTTAGCTCCTCATACAAAAGTAGCAGAAACAGAGCAGAGTTTTGCTCCTCTGGTTCCAACATTTGTCTCTGGTTAGCCCAGAGTCTAGTTAGCACTAGAATCCTTTTCTGCATAGTCTAAACTGTGAGGTTATGTGGTTTAGGAGCATCACAGCCATGTGACAATCTCTGCTTATAAACAGAGGTATTGTAGCTTCAGAATGAAACGTGCCTTAAGATTGAAGGGATATATTATATCCAGAAATGATCCACCATCCTTGTGTGAGAGGTTGAACTTAGAGGATCAGAATTACCTTTGATAGTATTATATTTTATTCACTGATATTATTCCATGATTTTACTCTGTTGATATAATTTCCATTTTAGAGATGAGGAATGGAAAGCGGGTTCACCCTCCTGGACCTAACACAGAGGTGAAATGCGGTGTATCAGTGACCTCTACATGACTTCATTTATTCCAGTGCCAAGCAAACTAGATTAGTTTCCTTTATCCTCTCCACAGAACATCTCCTGTGCCAGTGTGCCCGTGAAACCTCAGCTAGGTGCTTTGGAGAAGTTATTTTCCCCCATAACACAGGGTTTTTCTAGGAGTCTTTAAAGAAGAAGGACCCAAATGCATTAATTTGCTCTTCAGCTTGGATACGTGTGCCATGTGCCACTTCTGCTCCTTTAGGAGGAAGGGACAGAGAGATCTCTGACATAATAATCTTCAAATGTAGTTGTTACAACCAGGAAGGAAAGATCTTTCTTTCTTTATTGCTCTTCATCATCATCCTCTGAAGAGGAAGCTTCTATAGTTTTGAAGTTCATGAAGAACTATTCCTCCATCTCAGTTTGAACTCTTCTAAGGAGAGTAACTTTTGCTAAGTCATCAGCATCCAAATTCTTCTTTCAACAAGAAAGCATTCAGAGGTATTGATTACTTTTCTTCCTTTCTTTTTCCTCTGATATGCTCTAGTAAGAAAACTGAAATCTGTTGCCAAGGTTCATATTTCCTCAGCAGATTCTGCTGCTTTCTGTGCAAACATATCTTATCATGCAGGCTGCTTGAGCCCAAGGATGTTTTGAAAGACAAACACTTAGCATGTAACCCATTCTTGTGAAAGACTACCCATCCCTCTGATCAAAGTTTTCATTTTGGCACAGAGTTTGCCAGCTGACAGCACTCCCTTGCCATACTTTAATTACTCCTTTAGAAAACATTTTACAGGTTGGAAGATGTCTGTATCAAACTCCACTGGTCAGAACTGAGTGGAAGTTTTGCTGTGGACTTCAGCGAGGTCAGGATTGCATCTTTGAGCACTATGAAGTCAAAAAACAGAAACCCTTCCTGTCAGTAACCATTAGATGTGGAACTGAACTGGAATTATTACTAGAACTTTAATGGCCCCATAAATCAAAGTGGTTCAAGCTATTGAGGGCAGCCTAAAGGTACTGCTGGGTACAAACCAAGGGATCATGATTCCTTTTGGTGTTATCAACATTTATTTCTTCTCCCCTTATAGCTCATTGTCTCCCACTTTTGGGAGGAGGCAAAGAGTAGGAAGAAGGAAGCCAATCCTGCACTGCAAAGCTACAATTCTATCATGATTAGTTTTTTACAGATTTAAAGGGAAACTATTAGTCCATGGTTGAATACATTGCTGTAAAATATAGTTATTGAGTGGCTTTGCTTCTTAGCTTTTACCTTTTCTCCATAAAATTTCTGCTTGATTGGCCAGGATTCAGTGAAACCTCTCATTAGGGCCCCATGGTTCGTTAGAGCTTAAAGAGGCATCGCTGAAAATTGAATTGACTGTGCTGTGATTCTCTAGCTGCTGTGGTTAGTGATGCTGCTCTAGTCTGATGTGATGCTGTGTCCTTTGCATGCATAAATCTTGCTCAACTCCATGGTATGTGTTACGGAGTTAATTTGTTTAATATCTAAGCTCTGAAAATGCAGGGTCAGTAGAGAAAACTCTTTGTACAATGTAAAAGAATATAAACAGGGAACGCATTTCATTCTGAAATGCTTTCAAGAAATACTCTGATGATCTGTACCAAACACCAGTTTTCACACTTGGGTTTTCTTCATTATCTTTTGATTTGAGAGATGAGACTGACAATTCCTTAGGCTTGCTACTGCCATTAGCCAGACTGATAGAGGAACAAATGCCATCATGAAAAATCAGTCTTTAAAACTTTTCTCCCCATCCCCCAATAAATGGAGTAATAAAGCATGATTATGTTTTTTTAATCAAACTTACAGTCATGTTTGCCAGAGCATGAATGTGATTTGCATACGTAATTCATTGACACTGAAACTGAGTCTGTCCTGATTTGAGTTGTGAAATGAAATATATGGGAGGGGATGGGCTCTAATTTATGAAACTAATGACTGAATTGGTGCAAACAGCAACAACAGAAATGTTTCTGCATGTGCAGGCACAGAGAATCCACAGTGATACCTATTAACATGGTTTTTTTGGTGGAACAGGGAGGGGAGCCCATGACATGTGAGATGGTGGCACAGCTAATTGTGGACCTTTGATCTGGAGTGATGGTGATGTGACTCTATTTGACCCAGGAACTGGTACCTTTTTGCCCTGCAGCCAAAACTCTGACATTTTACAAAACGCTGCTCTTTTAAATGGCAGTGTCAAGCTTTTTAAACAGGCAGAAAATCATTCTTTCAAGGAACTAGGCCTTCCCTGCCTTGCTGTGGAGGTGCAGAGTACCTGGAGGAGGAGAAACACGGGATGGCTCTTCCTAAGAGCAGGGAGGAATCTCTTTGGTCTTCTTGTGTGAAAATAAGTATCAATTCATTTATTTTGCTGTTTTCATGCATAAATCATCTGCTAATTGCTGAGAAATGTAAGGGTGGTAATGTGTGGCTGTAGCTACACAAAGGGAGGTTTTGAGTTAGATGTAATTGAGGAGGGCTTGCAAGCCTCTGCTGCGGGTATCAGCATTGTTTAAATTTGCTATGAGCAAGCCCCAGCAAGAATATTTGCAGCATTTTTGTTGGTGTCACATAAACTTGGGTTTATCTCAATAAATAGAGAGTAAGAAGCAATGATAATCTCCATTTTAATCTATGTACTCTGTGAAATGAAACATCATGCAAAATTACTGAGTTCTGTCTCTGAGGAGCTAGAGCATGCTGATACAATGACATATTTAATCAGAAGGAATATATTTAATAAGAAGGATTTATGTGTCATAAACTGCAACTAAATGACACAGGAGCTGCTTAGAGATACGAAGACACAAAATTTACACTTTCTATTCCATTTCTATGAAATGAACATTTAAAGGTCAGGAAGAAAGGCTAGTATTTGCATTTAAATGGTGATATTTTAAGTTGAAATGGTGATTGCTGACCTCTGTCCTGACTCAAGTGGGTTTTTGTTTTGTTTTTGCAACTGAGAATAAGATACCAAAGAAAAAAAAAGAGAAAAAAGAAAAAAAAGGGTTAAATTACTATAAATCAGTCAAACGCTACAACTAGTCTCAGCTTCTGTGTTATTATCACCTATTTGCACTTATCTGATCTTCATCAAGCTGTTCTATGCTTTCTGTACTTTCAAATAATGTTTGGCCTCTAACCATAGCCACTGCAGGGTCTTCTGAAGGGGAATACTTTACAAATTCAAGGAATCTGAGTAAGAGAATATCACAGGAAAGTGCCAGCCCACATGTTCAAGCTCCTTGTTTTCTCAGAGCAGACACATTTCTCACCGTGTGCCTGAGACACTTGAGAAGTTTCTGCTGTTCGTAGGTCTGGGGTTCAGCCCACCCAACGCTCACTGGAGAGAGTTATGACATTTTCTTTGTGCCCTGGTGGTGCACAAAGTGATGCTCCAGCTTTGGAGCTACACCAAAGCATCTCAAGGGTTCAGGTTTGATGGGAAGCATGTTTTTCTTTCTGCCTACTCTGATTTTTCTACTCATATTTTTGTACTCATATTTTTCTTTCTATTTTTGGTGGGTGGGATGTTGGTAGCCTGTATCTGGGTGTCTCCGTGCTCAGCTCTGTGTGCCACTCTGCAGCAAGTGGTGCTTGCACTGCCCTGTGTGCTCAGGAGCTGAGTTTCTTGCATTAATTTGCATTGAGTGAAAATATAATGAGTAAAGATTGTTTTTTTCCATTCTCCTCTTGTTCTGTGAGAGGTAGGTGTAGACTAGACAAAAGGTGAAGATACAGCTGTGACTTCTCTGTTGGTCTCGGTGATGCCGAGGGAAGGCTGACCTGAAACAGAGACTGGACAGAGCTGGAGAATAAAGTAGGGATTTATTCGAAGGCCTCCAGGATCCACGTTGGGCAGGACAGGGGCTGACCAGGGCTACACCCAAGGTGGACTAAGAATGGTCACAAAATGGCTGACTGGTCATGAGGTCTTACATTTTTATAAGTTTTGGTCCATTTCTATATTGGGGTTTAATTGTCCAATTCCAGCTACAGGTTGTGCGGTCCCATCCTTTTTGTTCCTCCCTTCAACCACCATTGTTTGTGCTTTCGGGGCTGAAAGTTGTCCTTGGTCCTCGGTAGGGAAAGGATTTGGTTTGTCTCCCCGCTCTGTGAAGAGAGCTGAATGACACTTAATATGAGGCTCAGAACTGCACCCCTAGCCAGCACAGAGTCTGAAAATATGAAAGCTAAAACTTAAGGCATCACCAGCTTGGGCCAGGCTGTGTAAATCCAGAAGTTGCAATCCTGAGATTCGGGACTCGCCGTTCCGGTGCTGACACCTGTTCTGTGGTGGCGCTGCAGGTAAGACTCAGCTTGGTCTGTGTACCCAGTTCTTGAGAGAATTCTCCCTTTTTGTCACGCCACTTACCAGTGTGTGCAGAAGAAATGCCATGTTACCTTCTGAGAACTGCCTCTGAAATGTCACCTGCATCACCTTCTGAGCTGTCAAGAGTGGCAGCAAAACTTTGACTTATTTGTTAAAGAAGCTCTTCGCAGCAGGGTTTGCTGGGTTGGAAGTAGTGCAGTAGATGGGAGAGACATGTGGAAAACACACAACCTGAAAGAGACTTAAAAGATGCTAATATTTAAAAAGAAACCTGCTATTCTTAAAACTTTGATAAATAACTCTGTATGTCCGTGCAGTATGTTATACTGTAGGTAATCTCTGTAATTAGGTAGCATTTAGATTGCCTTTATATTTACTTTCTTAAAACACAGGCTATTATATATTTCAAATTTGCTAGAGAAAGGAGATTCAGTAATTTCTGGTATTTCCCTGCTGGTATCTTCCAAAAATCCTAGCGTTAAAACCACATGTTTATGACTTGTTTTTATAATTCTGAAATATGAAATACTCATGAACTATTCGGAGCTACCTGTCCAGACTGGCATCTGCACATAGTCAGAGAACTGGAGAAAAAAAAAAAACCACAACAGGAAAAGTTTTTATTACCCCTCGGTAATGATAATATCTTAGGACTTATTGGTAATAAAATTTTTAGCTAGAAATATGAGTTTTTAATTGATCCTGCCCTTTTAATAAATCATGTCCAGGGCTTAAAGATTCCCGTTCCCACAGACTTGAGCAGGGGTGAAGGGTCAGCTCTCCTTGTAACTGCTCGCCTCTTGGAAAAGGAAGAACTCCTCCTTTCTCAGCCCTCAGTTATGGGCAAAACAAGATATTGAATTTCCAGTTTGATCTGTGCTGCCTCATGAGTGACTTCCAAAGCTGCCGGGGTGACTCCTGTTTTTTTTCTGAGAACACTGCATTGCAGTATATCTTGGGCTTGAGGTGTCGATGCATTTTTTTCAGTCAGAAACACACTTTCTTTTTTCGACATGACTTCTAGAGTCTCACTGCTCTGGGAGAAGTGTTTCTTGCCTCATGTTGTTTTTTAATTATTGACCATATTAATTATGATTAATAGCTATCAAGGCTCTCCATTTTCTGATGTCAGTTTTGTAGTGAGCACCCCACCTCCCCATGATGGGCTTTTTCTTTCCTTATTAATGCTGAGAGATGCCAGAGCTCATGGCTGAGCAGTCAAGTAAGTGAAAGTTCCCAGCTTCCTACAGTTGGGTTCCCTAGTGCCAGAATTCTGCCTGAAGAGATGCTGCTTGAGTGTTGGCAGGAATGGTTTGAAAACTAATGAGTTTACTTTGCACGTGTGGACCATTACATCTGTATGTAAATACAGTGATTATTTGATCTTCAGCTGTAAAAAATGAGTCAATCTGCAGAAGAAACGTAGAATATGTTGATAAATATATTTGTCACCCTTATTTCATCAAAGATTTGTCATATTTTTTGATTCTGAGGTGATGCAGAAAAAGGTCCATGTTTTTGCTGGTTATCTGTCCATCATGTTAGCAGCTGGAGCCAGCAGAAGTGTCCTCACACGAGTGAGGTTGGTATCTCCTGAACAAAAACCTAAACCTAGTTGCACTTTTCAATTTTTGAGCATCCAACACTTACTGTAGACCTTGGGCTTAGCCATTGGAAGGGGTTTTCTGGATGGTGAGTGTTTTAAACCCTCAGTGTGTCTGTTGACCAACATCCTTACTGTGTGACAGGAGGTTACATTGTTCTTTTTGAACAAGATGTTGCTTGTAGACCTAAAATCTCTATCTGCTAAAACATATTTCACATGTGCACACATTTCACTGTCAGGAAGTAACAACGTATTCTGTTTTAGCTGAGGAAGGTGAGACTCTTTAAAACCCAAGACTGTTGGTGTAGAGGCTTCTAAATTCAGGGCTCATTAATCAATTTTACAATCAGAGCAGCAAAAATAAAAAGTGTATCATCTGGAGCTGTGATTATTTCCATCAACGACAGCAGTTTAAAATGTGGCTTGTGTAACTGAGGTAGTAAGTAGGAAATTAAAAAAAGAAAAAAATTCCCCCAAGACTATTACATTTTAAATTGGAGGTGATATAACAAGCGGGAAGCAGACAGGAAAAAACTTCTGCTGCTTGCTTTTTGCAGAGTGAAGAGTGAACTTTTGACATGCTGACTTAGAGTCCTCATCTGAATTTGCCTAATTTGAGATACTCTAGCTTCACATCTTCTGACATCCACCCAGGACCTAGTCACTTCTGGCCAAATTCCTGAGTCACAGGAATCCTTCTAGTTATCTCAGCCAAACCCCTTTTTTACAGGCCACAGTAGCATTTCAGGTTTCTACTGGGGACATTTGTAAGGGGAAGAAAATAAATTGAGTAATAAAGGCAAAAAGATAATTGTCAGGAAAGTGAAACAGCAAAAGAGGAGAAGTGAATTAAACAAAGGAAGAGAAAATCCAGCTAGGAATTATTTACAATTTCTTGGGTCTACTTCCATTAATGTGGAAACCACCTTGCTGAAGGAATGAGAACCTCCTGGGTTAGTCTGTGGAGAGAAGAAATAGCAGAAAACATTTTCAGTGCTGTGAGCCTGGTCTTGCTGCTTTTGTTTTGATTTCCCTAGTGCTAATAGCTTAGAAAACAGCAATAAAGATGGGCTGTCTGCTGCCACATCTTATTAAACACTCTGTGTTGATCTGACCTGAATGAGGTGGCTTCTGACATCCTCCAGAGTACAAAAGGGACCAACAACCTTCTTAGCTTTATGGAAATAACCCGAAGAAATAGTGAATTGTTTTTTTTTCTTGGTATCATATGGAAACAGCAAGGCAGGGAAAGAGATTCTCAGTTAGTTTAAGGTGGGAAGCAGATCAGAAATTGCTACCAACAGGCTCCTCAGCCACTGCTCAGAGATTGTGTTTTCAGGACAACCATTCTCTATTGTGTGCTTTTGAATGCTGCATGTTGTATTAAAAAGTATTTAATACTAATGGGGATTCTGATTTTTTTTTGTGTGTCTTTAAAAGTGATATTTTGGAAAACAGATGAAGTTCAAATTGTGCCACATCGAGGTAGAGTAGACCTGCAATGACTCATCAAACAGTGAAGTCACTGACCTTAAATTTTGCATATGTGATCCTGTCGAGGTTTTAAGGTTTCCATGTATCTTTCTTAAATGAATAACTTCCTATTGTCCAGTACTTAAATATTCCCAAGCCTGGGAAAAAGTTTAGTTAGGTGCAACATTCCTGTGGTTGCACGAACATCGCCTGGAGCCAAGACCACAAACAGCACAAACGCGGCAGGCTGCGTGCTCAGCTGTGTAATGATCAGAAATCTCATGATCTTCTTTGCAGTGATGTTTGGGATCCATAAATATAACAAAACATAAAGCTGTCACAGTGCATGATAGTGACAACCTACTGAGATCATCTTCATGCGGTTAAGGTTGTTCAGAGTGGGTTTTGACCAGTAAGTGATAGTAAATTGACGGTGCAGCAGCAACAGGGACACATCAAATATCCAGCTGCCCTAAGATGTGTGTGCCAGGCAGTCACTTTTGTAATTACAAACACTGCAGAGGTCTCATTTGCTCAGATATATGTATTTTTTGTTGCCTTTGTATGGACATGATTTCCTTGGAAGAACAGACTTGCACTGTCAAAATAAACCACTGCAAAAATGAGTCCTCTAGCCTCAGCTGACCTGAAGAAATTCTAGCTGAGTATACTCATCTTCACACCCTTGTATTTCCAGTTCCTTTAAAAACATATTTTTAAAAAATTTTACCAGGCTTACAGATTAAAAGATAAATACACAGATATGTGTATAATGGCACATTATGGTGACAATTTCCGACTTTATCATGACTTCATTGTGTGATGTCAAGAACAACTTGATAAAATTTTCTTACTGTGAATATATTTAGGTCCTGCGAAGTTTGAGGTCTCCTTTTTGCTCCACGTTCAGCTTTTAAAAAGATCTACTTGGTAATGTGTGGATTCTAACCTAGTCTGACAGATCAATGGAAATTCAAAGTTGCCTTGTCTCTCCTTTTTATGTTCCTTTTCTGCCAATGAAAATGCTGCCACATGGACATTGTCAGTCATCAAATAGCACTGGGGTAGGTTTCCTTATGAGGTTTGGCTGTCAGCAGCATGTATGGAGCATAACACAGAGTGGTTTCAAATTCCCTCAGTCCCCATACATAACTCAACAGGAGAATAGGTCTTGATCCTTTCCCCCTTAATTTTAAATAATGCTTTTCCCAATACATGCTGCATCATTATAGATTTTATTTTAGATTTGCTTGTGATACAAGATCCTGATGTGATCACATGTTCTGTACAGGATTTTCCTGTGCATGGCCTGAATTTTGATTTAGGAGCTGGTAAATTGGAGTGAGTGTGTAAGAATACGGTTGGCAATTAATGTTTAATGTCATCAAAAACTTTCCTATAACCCCTTTTGCGTGGCCTTGCAAGAAGAATGACAGACACTAAAGGGAAGATTTAATTAGATGTCAGCTTTGATAAACTAATTTGTTTAGAGACGTATCTGGCAAAAAGTTGGACTGCAGTGCAGGTTCCTGTTTGCATCTGACAATTTACATAGGGCTGCCTTCCTCTGCTCTCCCTTCCTGATCTGATTTCTGTCTGGGGTCCATCTCATCCCTGCAGCAGGCATTAGAGCCCAGCCAGAGGCCTTAACTTTTGTTGTCTTCACCTTTCAGCTGATTTCAAGGAACCAGACTGCCATGGAAAAGCTACTTGCCCTGGACATCTGCTGCCTGCTAATTGATTTAGTTTAAGCAGCAACATCCTGATCTGCCTGGGTAGATGCTGAAAGCCTCCATGGGGCTGCTGGTGGTGGTAACAGGGGTGAAAGGAGCCTGAATATGCAGGAGAGAATCCTGACAGGGATTCCCAGTCCTGAGAAGACCATCAAAGGCAATGAAATTTTATCTTGCTGAGAGCCTGTGGCTACAAAAGTGGGCCTCAGCTGGAAAAAATATGTGGGTGTGCAGTATACCTTGTCAGCTAGGACAGAAAAGGTCCTGCCTTAGACCTCTTTCAAAACCAAGGAACTGAAACAGAACCTGAGGATATGAACCATAAACTAGAAAAGGTGCCTGACCTCTTTCACCCTGCTTGACCAGCAGGAGTTTCCCTGTCTCTGAGGCTGTGCCAATCATATTTTCTCATTTCAGCTTTGCATTGTGTTAAATGTTGTTTTAATTAAAAATAAATAGGTAAAATTACTCCTTAGAAGTGGTATCCCAGGAACAGAATTCTTCAGGGTGTTTTGCTGAACTTAGGCTTGTTTTCATCAACTTTGCTGGCAGACCTGGAGGACAGGTGTCAATTCTGTGGTGTCAGTTATGTATGTTAAAGCTAAAGGAATAGTTAAAAGGTTACAGCCAAAGTTGACCTTAAAGTTGTTTGATGTTCAGATCTTTCATGTGTTGACAGGCCTGCTCAAGTGAAGGGCACTGCTTCAGCAGGAGTTTTCCACTTCTCTGTAATGCTCACCTGCCTCTTAAAAATCTCACATTTGGCGTGGAATTTATGGGGCTGTTGACTTTTAGCTGCTGGATAAGTCAAACTGGGTCCCCCGTAATGGTTCATTGATCCACTTCCCAACAAATACACATTTTAAAGCTGCAATAGATGGTTATACTGTTATCAGGACAAGTTTGCTGTCCAGTATGTGTACATGTTCTCTCAGTAGATGAGGGTGAGTAGTGCTTCCATCTGTAGGTGATTAGTTAATTCTTACTGGGCCTGAATTTTATGGTTTTTTGTTGAACCCATTCCACCAAATAATTGATCAGATAAACCTCAATGCCTTATCTTGTCCTTTCCATTGGCAGCTTTCACGGTATGGGAATGGTTAAGCCCTAGAAATGCTTCATCATTCCTCAGCCAAGGAATGGCTGGAATTTATTCAAGATGCACTCTTCTGTATGAGTCTTATGCTACACCAAAGTATGTCAGCAATGTCCAGCATTTCAACAAGCATGGAACTGAGCAATGGGACTGATTCTTGACACTTTTGTTTGTTCCCTGCCTCCACCGCCAGTGGGAGAAAGGTGCAGGGACCATAATTTCTGCAGGGTCTTGTGCTGCTTTTCCTCAGCAGCACAATTTCCTTTTCCTAATTCTGTGCTAGCTTTGGCAAACCTGTGCCAACCCCACTGTTTTTTTGCTGTGTGTTTTTTTTGTTTGTTTGTGTTGTTTTTTTTTTTTTTTTTTTTAAGATCTCATTTTGTAGCTTGGTCTTGCCAGCCCACAGTCTTTGGGTTTTTTCTTTCTAAATCCCTGCAGTTTGTCTCCATCATTTGTGGGAGTCAGCATGGTATAGAGGCCAGGTAATAAATCTGAGCTCCTGGCTCTGGCTCAGACTTCCCACGTGATCTTGAGAAATCATTTACCCTTATTGCCTCAATTATGAAGCAAAAAGAGGTCATATTTACTTACCTCAGAGGCACTGTAAGGTTTAAATGCTTGAAGGCTCTTTCACCTATTTCTCTGGCTAGTTATGTGCCTTTTGTCTTTGTGGTGTTTTTGCTTCCATACTGAACTTTGGTGTCTTTTCCCCCCCACTTTTCTCCCTCAGAGGCCACTACCCATTTTGTACCACGTTTTTTTTTTTCTCCACAGTGGAGGGTTACAGTCTCTGGCTCGTGACCTGTTACTGTGTGGGCCATCCTGAAACCCTGATCTTGGAAAGTCTTGTTGAATCTTTTATTATGCTGCAAGCCTTCGGTGGTTTTTTATGTCCAAACTTTGCAAAATTGTGGCTTTGTAAAGTGTTTCTGCTTTGTTAGTTTTCACTTAAGTTCTCATATAAGGGTTCAAAGCCACGGTGCTGTTTCATATATTCTACTTGTGCTTTTTTCTTTCACTTAACCTTTCTTTATTGGTTTAAGAAGCATCTCTAGGAAATCGCACTGTATTCTCTGTTAGGGAACAGTGAGTTGTTCAGTAGTAATTACCTCCTTACAAATACATCTGTATTTTTTAAACAAAGCAAAACCTTTTAAGTTTTGAGGCAGAACAGAAGTGCCTGAGCACCTGAGCTACTTCAATACAACTGTTTGTGCAGTTGTATTATCAGTGAGCACATATTTTATGTTCCACCATGAGCTCCTGTCACAGGGATTATGTAAAAGACAGATGGAAAAACAATTGTGTGAAGAGGAACATACTTGAAAGTTGAGTACTATTGTTTTTGTTTGTACATTTGTTTTGCACGATAGATCTTTAAAATAACGAATCCATAAAATTTGGGCTTTTTTTCCGTTTCCTTGGGACATGAACTACCATCTTTTGAAGATGTTTTTGAGTAAATCTGGGTCTCTCCTCTGTATTAATTTTTCCATTTATTCCAAATAAATGGAATAAATTCCATTTATTTGGAATAAAATATTCCAAATATTTGTAAGTTTTAAGGAGATTAATATATTAATAACGTTTTAATGAGGCCGTGCCTATTTAAAATGCACTAATGGTACCTGTCGGGGTTGCAGGTGAAAGCAGTCTTGGCCCTGGCAATACAAGCAAACAGGATGTACAGCCACACTGTTACTGTGAAATATTCTATCTGGCTTTTGGGGTTTTTTCCTCTCTCCCCACTGCTAGAAAACTTCAGACTTCAATTTTTTTGGGCTGCACTCCATACTGTCCCTGATAGAACTTGGAGAAATGTTTACTTCAAATCCAGAGCCTGTCAGGAGTTGCAGGCTTAATCAACAGACCCCGTGAGAGATTGCCAGAAAAGTGATATAAGCTCTCAAGATTTAGACATTTTCTGCAATCCTTTGACTTCCAGGCCGTGTGGTGGAGCCTCTTAACCCCAGTTCTCCACATCTCTGTGCCTCAGAGGCTTTGGGATTTAGTTTGACATCCCCTACATTCTCAAAGGGTTTTGAGAATGAATCTCACAGAGCAGATTCAGCTCTACGGAGCACAGAACCAGGGTAGGTGCTTTTATTTTTAGCAACAGGTCTGTTCAGAAGGTGGTTCTTTTAATGATCCTGTCTGTGGCTGGAGTTGCTGTTCCTCTGTAACTCTCCCACAGTGAGGGAGTCTGATGGCTTGGCGTTTGGAAGCTAAATCAATAGCTCACATCCAGGAGGACGGGGATCTGCAAGCATCAGTGGGAGCAGCTCTTGCTCCCTTGCCACTGACTCTTGTACCTCAAACACTGAGTGAGAGGCACTTGCTGGAACTGAAGTGTGTGTGGGAGTTCAGTGCTCGTGGTTAGTCCCCCTTTCTGTAGTGTTAACTCCAAGGTGTCAATTAGAGTAACGATTATGCTGTTTAAACAGCACCTGTTTGCGTTTTTTTTTTTCTTTTCTCCCTATTTTGAATTGGCACTTTAAAAGCCGGCGATCAAGTTATTGCTTTATTAATGTAGATTTGGTGAATATACTAACTAATGACTTCAGAATTTGATGTGACGTGAATGTGCTATTAATGCAGAGGAAAAATTAGGCTATCATCCCTGTCAAGCAGGAAACAAAGGGATGATAAATGGGGTGAATAGTTATCCCAGCTCCATGCAGCTTCACGCAACTTTGAGGTACCACCCTGAAATTATCATTTGAAGAGTTATTTTTAGAATGAAAGAAAGAATGAAATGAGGCAGCACTTGCCATGTGTTAGAACCCTGAGTGACAATGTAATGGGACTTTCCTGGGCAAGCAGGACAGGAAAGTCATCTTGTTTCAGCTTGAGCATCCATCACTGGTGCTTACTGCAGTGCAGTGTTGTGAATGAGAGTTAATGCCACAGTTTTCAGTAAACTGGAGCTTTGTCTTGCTGTTCTTTTTGTCATTTAAAAGGCAGTGGAGTCCCCCACAACGAAATTGCTTCTGCCATGTGTTAGGGAGCTGTTCTGTAGCATCTGCAGCATTTGTGCTAAGGACTGCCTTAAGGTTTTCCCTCCTTCAGGTACCATTTAACAGAATGAATACTGCAGCCATTTGTTCCAGAGGTATATTCTTCTAAAAGGTTTCTTTATTGATTTTTTTTTTCCAGTGTTCCCTTTCTGCAATTTCTGTGGAGTTTAATTATTAGCTCCAGGTATCCTGATTGAAACCCAGACTATAAGAAATGGAGATTTAAATTGAGACGTGTCTTTTGTAGTGCTGTAGAATAGTTTTAATATTGTTGCTATAATGTATGTTTTTCTGTTTACACTGATGGGTAAATGAGACAAAAATGAGAGCTTCTGTCTGAATTTTGGTATATGAAGCCAGAGTCCCAGAGCAAATGTCTGTGTGATTAAAGTGGTATTGAAGCATTATTAAAAAGCTGTAATTTCAAATATTTTATGCTTTGTTTCCCATACAGTGCATCTGCAGTGAAGATTAGTTTCTTAATGTAATTTTGCTGCTTGCACTCTACTGAAGTCAAAGAAACTTTTCACTGGTCCCTGTTGGCTTTGGATCAAGCTCTTGGTTTAAAGTATTGATTAAAAGAGAAACTCAATCTGAATTGAAAGCCAAGATAATTGATACAGCCAATGTGGTGAATTAGCAAAAAAGAAAAAACAAACACAAAAAAGTAGCACCCAGAAGATTACATCCACAAATGTAATGTGTTCCTTTGATTTGACAAATCTGCTTCCAGGTGCTTATTTAAAAAGCATCTAAGCCGTGATTTTGTCTGTACCTACCCATGCTTGGTTTTCTCCTCTTTATTTTTTTTTTCCCTGATAACTCTGCCATTTAATAAATTTTGTTTTCCTAGTATTTATTAGATTGCAATGCAGTAAAAAATATGATCAGAAGAGACTTATTTAAGGGCTGCTGCAGTTTCTGAACCTTAGAAGACAATACTCTATAGCAGTGAACATTGTCAAGCCCCCCAGTAAAAGAGGATGTGCCCACTGGGAGAACCGATATTGTCACTTAAAATCTGGTGGCCTAGGAGGGAAAATCAGAATGGTTCAAAGTGTCTGCTGTATTCCTGTCTTCCCTAAATCACAGTCCTCAACAATACAAATGTGTGTTTAAAAGGAAAGGGGAAAGCAGAATGGAGTGGCTTCTCCTACAGCTCCCTCAGGTCTGCCATATCTAAACACTGTCAATGAAAACTGCTGAATTAAATTCATGCAGTCTGCTCAGCAAATCATGTGCTTATAATACCTGGGATTTCATAGCCTTGGGAGGATTATGCAGCAGAGAAAACAACTCCAAAAATAGTGTAATTCCAGGAAACATCACAGAACTTTGTTGTGCAAGCTTGCCGCATTTCAAGTCACGTTGATTGGACAGACCAATACTTGTAGTTTAGAAACTAAATTTTAACAGAGTAAATAATGTTTTCTATACCCCTTAAGGTGGCTGATGTATCAACCATCCAGATTAGTAAAATAAAAGGAAATTTGAAGGACATCTAAAACTGCATCCCAGATGGAAAGCAGAGTAATGTGTGTATCATTTGTTGCAGCCCTGCCCTCGGGGGACACAGTCAGGTTTTGATCTACAAACACAGAAGAGAAGGATGCATTTTAGGGATGTACTCCTGATGAGGGTTAGCCCTGCCTCTCTTACACAGCACAGCCTTTTCCCTGTGTACCTCCTTCCTTGGCAGTATCAGGAAAATCTATAACCCTTATGACAGGAAAGCAGAGTGCTGCTGCATCGATCGCGTTATCGGGCTGCAGGTGAGACCCCTTCCCAACACTCCGAGGCCAAACGATTCCTGGCCTGCCCTTCAGGCAGGGAGAAAACTTGGAACACCCTCAGTGTGCAAGAGAAAGCATCTGTCACTGCAGAAGATCTTGTATTATGGCGTTTGATTAGGTCAGCTGTTCCACTGGTGAAATTACCAGGGTGGGGAAGTAGTTTGGGGACCAGGAGAGGAGGAGAGGGAGGAGTTCTGCATCCTTACATACCCAGTGCTTTAGTCATGCACAAATCACCATCCCTATCTTCAAAAGGCAGTTCATAAAGTCTATGTCTCAGTCTCAGTCCTGCTCCTGGGAAGGGCCAGTGTGAGATGCTATTTTACTATAAATATCTGCTTTACAAATTATGGCACCCATCACTGAAGGGTGGTCCTATTGTCTGCAATCATTTCCTCCCAAACAGATAAAATGTAATCTAATGCAGGTTTCTTTTCCTTAACCTTCTTTCCAAAGAAGGGAGGAAAAGATGTGACTAACAGTGCACATAAGGAAGGGAAAGCACAGTTAGTCTTTTTCCTGAGAGAGCTTGTTCTCATTTTCTAATGTGTCTATAAAAGGGGTTTTTGTTCTCATTTTGATGCTCAACTTTTGGTAGTTTTCATTTCTGAACAGTCTGTTGCAACCTTTGGTCCTCAAGTTCTGCTTTCTAAACAAGCATAAATACCCCCAAAAAGAAAAATTAACGGTATGTTTTTCTATTCAGGAGTTGAGGTGAGATCACTTTTCCCGTCAAAAAATTTGTGTTTTTAAATGCGGTTGTGTATGTTTGCTGGGTTTTAGATGTTTTGTCATCTCATCTGATCAATTACATTTCAGAGTCATAGCCAGAGAAGATATATTGGATTATTAGTCAAGTATTTTTTAAAAAAATTTCTTTCAGTCTGAGCTTGTCTAGCCTCACTGGAAATTCTATTATATGTGTCTGTGATTTTAGGCAGAGCTGGTCAAGAATTATCCAGTATCAATTTTTTTTCTCTTTGGAGCTCACCAGTTCTTCAAAAGAGGAATATTTTCAAGAAATTTATTTCATATGCAGCTGCTGGACCAGAATTAATAATTGAGATGTCACCATTCTGTTGCCTATTTTTAAAGTTTAATAATTTCTTCATTTTCTACCTGTTCTTGGTATTGATTGGTGAGTATTAAAAAGATGTGTTTCCCCGAGTCTTTGCAGTTAAAATTTCAGTGGCCCATGAAAAGGGACGAAAGCATATTCAGTGATAAATTGTGGAAAATTTCTTGATAGATAAACCAACTTAGAAATCACTTCGCTTTTCTTCATATCAACTTATCTGTGCAACCATAAAAGAAGTAGTTTATTCAGAAATGAGTGTGTGAAGTTCTGATAAATGACCAAAATTACACACTTCTGATTTTTCTCTGCTCTTATTTTATTTTTACTAGAGAATAAAAGTGTCTCTGAGCATCCCTCGTAATGCTTTTGGATGAAAGACCAGTGGCAGTGTGCCTAATAAATATAAAAATAAGTTTCATTCCTATATTCAAAGGGGAGCTTAATGAGTTTTTCACATAGTAAACTGTAGTGGGTTTTTTTTACAAACAGGCTACCATGCTTGTGGTGAAGGCTATGTAAATTACACCGATGCATATTTATTCATGTACTTCTTGTGGGAATATATTTAGGGGTCTATAAGCATATATCAGAATTTGTTACAGGGAAGGGAACTTATGAGGAAGGCTTATTATCCCAGGAGTGGAATTAAGGTGAAATTAACAAGTAATTGAAGTTATCTTTGATCATGATTTTTCTTTCCCTTTTTTTTCCCTGCTCTAAGGAAGTGAATATTTTTGATGTTCAGTAGAGCAGTACAATGCAGCACGGAGAGTGCATAATGCTGAATTTTCATAATAATGTTTGTAATGCAAATGAGGGACACTTCAAAAACAGGTTGATTAGCATTTCTTAATAAATTGCCAGTCTCCTCCTTTTTTCTTCATTAATTCTCTCAGCAGATTACATAGCTAGATTTCAGCATTAGTGAATGTGAAGTGTGCTGTGGCTTCTTGTGATATAATTATTTGGTGGCTCTAAATAGTTTCAGATTGTGCGTTTACAGCACTTCCTCCAGCACTGAAGCACCACAGTGAATTAATGAGCTGCTTGTCACCTCTGGGACCTTTCCTTTGAAATCCAGCCTGGCTTCGTGTGAGCTGATCCCATTGCAGACCAGCAGCTGGGAAAAGGTTAGGGAATGGATGAGCTCCGGGGACGTGGCTGAACTTCCATGGGAGCATATATTTACTTTAGTGCTGTTTCTCAGAGATCAGACCTGGGGAAATGCAGAGCTGCTTGCAGTGCCTCCCACTGAGCACAGCAGCCAGCCAAGCAGAGAATTCTCCATGCTGTGGCTCTGGGTGATGTGCTGTGCTCCCCTCTTCTTTCCTTCCCCAGGGAGGGGTTGGCAACACAGCCCCTTGAGCAAACAAGTGGCTTCTCCCTCCTGCGTGTCATTCAGGCTTCTTCCTAAATATTTTTGTTGTCTTTTTAATTGCCAAAGATGACTCTTATTCCCTCTTACCCTTTATTAAGTTTTTAAAAATAATTTATTCTCTTCCTTATCTCCCAGATCTTGTTTTTGCTCAGTGTGTGTGTGTTTTTTAGTCTCCTTTTCCTCTGTTGTTTCCCACTGGGAGACCCAACAAGTGATCTACCCTGCCAGACACCTGTGAGGAGTTATCTGCTACCCCTTTTTTTTATTTCTCATTAGAGAGACTTCAGAGAATGAAATGCTCATTGTGCTGCTTTAATTTTAGAGGAGAAACAAGAGTGACATTGTGAGAGCTTTCAGTTGGTGAACATAAGTCCCTGTCCAGTTTTGATTCCAGTTGAGCATCGCTCTGCTGGTCAAATTGCTTTTCCTGACTGCTCAAGGCAATAGCAAACTGAGTTTTCAGGGGCTGTGTTTAAATGACACGTGCAGCCTGTGAGAAACATTCAGACTGCATGGCTGAAGTTGGAAATTTAAAAGTTGGAAATAGAATTATAGATTCATAGAACAATTTGGGTTGGAAGGGTCCTTCAAAGGTCACGTAGCTCAGCCTCCTGCAGGAGACATCTTAAACTAGTTTAGGGTGCTCAGAGGACAAACTGCAGCTCCTGCGTGTCCCTGGAGAAGCTCTGAGTTAGGGATACTTTCATCTGCTCTAGTTTTTAGGTCTTAATGAATGCTGTCTTGCTGGTGATTTCCAGCATGGGGCTGGATAGCTGTGATCACACCCTGTGACATAACTCAACATTGCCGCTTTTAAGATTCTACACAGGATTTTTTTTTTTTTTTTCCTCCAGAAAGGAATGTAGAAATAACGTGTAACGCTCCCTCTGGAGTCTTGTCTCCGTTAGTAAATCGTCTTGGCAATCTTTTTCCTTTGGTGTGTGTTGATTTTGATGAGGTAGCTCATCAAAAGTCGGTTGTAAGCCATTTCATAGCATTCTGTCATTTTAGGTGGTTGTAGGTTATCCCTGAGCACTGAAGCCAGGGCTGGAAGCTCTGTTCTCTGATCTCCCCTCCAATACTGCAGGAAAGTCATGTGTTGCTCTCCTCTCTCAGTAACAGAGTCACTTAAATTTGACATTTAGGATAAACCCATGAATTGCTCCACTGATGATTACTTAAGCTCTTTGCTTTTGATTTTGTGTGGGATCCTAAATGTTTCAAAAAGAAGCGTGGCTCCAAGAATCTGTGTAGTTTTACAGCACAACAGTGTATGGCAAGTTACACTTATGACTTTTTCTGTCCTGTCCTTTTTTATTGGATTTGAGAAGAGAGGGAGATAGATTATTTTAGAAATACTGTTGCTAGATGAATTGAGTGAAGGAAAGGAAAGTGAAGGAAATTTATTTGTAGAATTACCTTCATTTCAAGAAAAATGTTGCTTTTTTTTTCCCCCCCTCTTCACTTTAGGACTTGAATTGGAACCGCAGCAAAGTATGGTTTGGAAGGGACTTCTGGAGATCATTTCTTTGGACATCTCTCTTTCTGTTGCAGGACTTACATTTGATTATTCAGAACATTACTGAGCTGAGCCTCAATTTTTTCCAGCAAGAAGATTCCCACCACTTCTTTGAGCAATCTTTTCCAAAATTCAGTTGTTCTCACTGAATAGTTTCCCCCCTGTATGCATCTGTACTTTCCCCTGCAGCAACTTGTGCCCATTACCTCTGTTTTGTAAAAATACATCCTGGTGGGAAGAGTATCTCTGCTTTCTCTATCTGTACTTTTTTTTTTTTTTTAGGTAGTGGAAGTTATAACTAGATCTTCTGAGCCTTTTCTTCTCATGAGAAGTTCTCCAATTCTCTAATCATCCTGGTTGTCCTTCACTGGACCCTACCCAATTTTTCATTGTCTCGCTTGAAAGGTCGAGGTCACCAAAACCAGACAGTCATTCCAGGAATGACACAACATGCTGAATAGAGCACAGAAATCCCATCTTTGGCCTGCTGTGGTCTAGGACAGGGTTGTCTTCGTTGCCTCAAAGCTGCCCTGCTGCCTTACATCCATCTTGCTGCCCGCCAGGGCCCCCACATTTTTTACAGCAGAGCTGTTTTTTCATGGATTTGTTATGCCCGTGTTGTCCAGCTGGTCCCTAACTCAGCTCTGCTCTACAGCTCCAGGCATCACCAGCCTGTCTGCCTGGAGTGGTGTCGGGTCATGGCTCTGGAAACAGGAGGTGCTGGGAGGGAATGGCTTAGGAGTGTTCTGGAGGATGTGTCCACCCACACAGCCCCTTCTCTGCACTGCTCTGACCCTAATGAAGGGAACTGGTTGGTTTAATTTCTTTATGCCTACGGGAGCAATCTGGTTTTTGATCATAAAGGACTTGCAAGAGTATGAACTGCTTCTGTGTTGCTTAAAAATGCCTGCCTGGCCTCAGACACTCCTGAAAGTGATGTAGGAACTTGCCAGGCCACCTGTTTGTTTTTGTTTTTTTTCTGTCCCTTTTGCAAGATGACCTGCTCACTTTGCCTGTCCTCCAAGGCAGGCATTGAGATCCCAGAGACAGAGGCTGTGTGAGCATGGCCTTTCTAAGCAGGAGCCAAGGGCTCAGTGATTTCCAGGCCCACCTGGACTGTAGGACCAAATCTGCTGAGAAAGACTTGTCATATTTCTCACAGTGCCTTACCTAGCAAGGCACAAGAGGGGAGGAGGCAAGAGGCTTCACTGCACAGCCTCCCCAGCCATCATCTCAGCCATTGTTCATCCTCTGCCTCCAGCAGCTTCCCTATGAAAGTTTTCTTGGAACACAGGCAGCAAACTCAGCCTTTATGCAGCTCTGCCAGCCATTATGTTACGGATTTACTGCCAAAATCCTGATCGTTTTCCTGAGCTGACAATTGAATTCATTTGTTCCGTGGGAAATGGGGCTGTGCTGCCTGCCACGTCCAGGTGAAACAGCTGGAAGAGCCATGGGAGGATGAACTGGCTCAGAGCATGAGGCTGGGATGGGAGGGCTGCCCAACCACAACACACATTGCCTGGCACCAAGAAGGAGCAGTGATGGAGCTCCTGCTCCCTCCTGTCCTTTCACCCAAACCCTAATGGCTCAGTGTGTTGTCAGGTCATCTGGACAGCTTTGCAAGAGGGGCTAAGGAACCAAAAAGCCATTATTGGTTGTGAAGGACTTGATACCTGAACTACTTGGAGAGTCTGTGGCCCTTCAGATGCCTTGTGTCACTTGAAGCAGTCACACAGGACTCCTGATGGATGGCTGATAACTCTCTGTTAAGCCTGTGGCTATTTGTATGATTGGATTAGGTCGCTTCCTAATCGGATCTTTTCCCCTATCACAAGCCAGACTCAATACAATGTAACCAGAGAAGAGCAGCAAGAATGTTACTCTATTCGTGGCTTATT
This sequence comes from Chamaea fasciata, assembly GCF_029207755.1. NCBI lineage: Eukaryota > Metazoa > Chordata > Aves > Passeriformes > Sylviidae > Chamaea > Chamaea fasciata. Next base: position 5,111,892 of record NW_027094088.1, on the reverse strand, counting down.
CTAATAAAGTGAAAAATCAACTTCACTTTTTTTTTTCTTTTAGGTCGTTGCAGTAATTTATTTTAGCAATTAAAAATTAATTCAGTCAGAAATATGCTACCAAAACATGATAGCGTTGCTAAGAGCCAGTGCTGGGAAGCTTTCCTGGCTTCCCTTAGAGCCAGTGGTGAACCAAGAGATGATCAGCGTGGAGGTTGACACATTGAGAGGCACTCAATGTATTCAAAGTCTGCATTCTTATTAGGTGTTCAGAACTTGACTCTGAATGACTTTTCATATGTATGGAGGGGAAACAAAAAAGGAAAATATGTAAATATGGCAAGTTTTAATTTAGGCTTGAGAGGACGATAGCTTAGCCAGTTTATTAGCATTTGCCTTCAGAGATGGTTTTGTTGTATGGCCTGTTTTATATAAATCTTCAATGAATAAAGAAAAACAGGAACTGTTTCTCTGGTAACAAGTAAAGCTCAATACCCTTTTTCAGTAATGGTGCAGAAACAATCCTTTTCCCCCCCATCACTTTAAGTTTCCAATTACTTTTCCTTCTCTTATTCTTTCATTTTTAACTCAAAACATATTCAAAATTGTGCTCGCATTGTTTGATGAAGGTGAAATTTAAGACAGTTAAATATTCGGAAACAGGACTAAGTTGATTTACGTTAGCTGTCCTCCTGGGAGCATTGCTTTGCTTCCAGGTATAAAGAGTAAAGTCAAACAGTTCCCATATATTCCCACTGTTACACCCCCTGTATCTGATACTGCGAGAGAGTTTGGCCCAAGCCCTCAACGACTGTGCCTTTTGCAGGCCTGTGACTGGTGGGAAGGAGAAGACAGATGTTGTCATATTCTGATCATAGCATCAGGAAAGGATCTGAAAATGCCTTATTTACCTTGGCAGTTTCCTTGGCAGAGCTGGACAGGAATCTACTCAATGAAAGCAGTAGTTAGACCAAAGGGGAAAGAAAGCATGAGAGCATGGCCCCGAGTTTGATCCTGGAGTTCCAGGAATGCTGGAATATGTTGGACAGGCTGGTGATGGATAGCATGTTCATGCTAAGAAAAGATTTTGGTGAGCACAATGAACTCCTCCAATTAGTTTCCACCATGATTTGTTTAGATGTAATTTTCAGTTGGACTTGCATCTGGGCTAATGTCAGCACTGGAAGATCAGTTTGCTGCTGAAGAATGTGAAATTTGGTCTGGAAGGGCATGGTAGGAAGTGGGATCCATTTCATCAATTTCTTAGGAAATTAAGTTTCCAATTAAAATAAAATTAATTTATCTGCCTAGAGATAGGTCTGTAGAGACTTAGATTTGGGTCATTATTCAAACATCCACAAACAGATGGCTCCCATGCTTCTTTACTTATAACCTACCCAAACAGAGAAAAAAACCCCACCAAAAAAAAAATTGTCCATGTCTGGAATATCAAAACAGTTCCCTGAAACTGTACTGCCAGTCTAGGATACTTGACTTGGTTTGATCTCCACTGGTGTGCAAGAAGAGAATATTGAAATAGGTAGGTATGTCTCAGTGTTTGGTTTTTGATCCTTTAAGAAGTTCATATTCTGACAGCTGTAGTCAAAGAAGGTCAGTAATTATTTTTTGAATGCATGCAAAAGTGTTGTGGTCTGAGTTGGAGGAAAGAACCTTGTTGAGCTGGAAGCCTCCAGCAGAGCTTGGGGAAAGGTGTGAAGTTTTCCACTTTGGGATCATTCCACGCTTTCCCCAAAATATCCCAATCCCATGTGTTTACATATGGCTCTTGAAGTATTTGCTAACACGTGCAAAGCTTCCAGAATGTCCAGTACTATTGAAAATTAGCCTTTCTGAACCAAGGGTCAATCTTTTTTCACAGACACAGATTTATGGCCAGGGGGTTTGTGAGCAAGGAGTTCATATTTGCTCTCACTTGGTGCTAGGTAGACATTTGAAAGTGTTTAAACCTTCCCCCTCTCTTCATCCCATGCTTTCACTTCCACAAAGCTGGAAACCCTACAGGTATGCCAGACAAACAGAAACTGCATTTTTAAGTGAAGAAGGAAAGAAATTAAAAATATCAAAGATCAGATAGCATTCACTACTGCAATTCAGTGTGCACAGCTGGAGGTGGCAAACAGAAAATGGAAGAATTTAAAATATAATCCTAGATTTGCATTCCCAAATCCACGGAAAGAGTATTTCTCTTCAAAATTGCCCAATCCTGAGATGTGTGCAACCAGGCCATAAAATACATCATAAAAGTTGAAGGTATGGCAGAGTGGAGGCAAGCACCGACCAGGAATGTCAGTTTGGAAAAAAAAAAAACAGGGTGAAGGGAAAAATAAAAGAAGAATTTTAAAAGGAAACATGTTGAAGGATAAAAGCTGGCTCTGGCAAGCAGTCTAATGCGCTGAGGTATTGATCTAAATGCCCTCTGAGCTTTGCAAAGAATCATGTGATGCTTTGCTTTCCCTGGAGGATACAGGTAGGATAACTTTGGAACAATTCAGATCAAGGAGAGAAAAAGGCTTATCTCAAGTCTAGTAGAAAAATGAACCTTCTGTCATTTTCTAAACCCAAGTTATAATGCATTTTTCCACTCCTGAAATGCAATCCTAATTTGGGAATCACTAGGATCTGGAATTACAGATCTCTCCTTCGAAATTCTGAGAATTGTACAGATGAATTTATGAGAAGCCTCCGAATTGGCACATACTCCTTTTCACACAAAAATATTGTAGAGGAAAGAACAGATAGAGAAATTCATATATAGAAAAGAAAAATACAAAAAAAAATATTCTTCAAGTAAAAGTGAGTTCCAAGTAGTTGCTGAGTATTGATATTGACTTGACAAGAGCTGAAAGGGGCCATTTGCAGTGAATAGTGTATTAAGTAATTGGAATGTGAAGTGTTTACTAAAATAACAGTAATTATTCAAACCAAGCTAATGGCAGTGAAGTTGTTGGGAAGCCTGTGGGTTGTGATACATTTGTTTGCTGCAGCATGAATGCTGTGGGTAAGGTTTTGTGTTTTGGCTTGGTTTTTTACAAAATAGTATGAAATTTTAAAGAGTTATTTTTTAATTTATTTTAAATAAGCTGGTACCAGAGCATAATCTAATTAAAAGGGAAAAATACAAATGGTTCTTCAGCATCTTCTGTCTGGAGACAATAACTAACACTATCTTGCAATACATTTGACTGTGACATTACAGAGATTTGCTGTTTATTATAAGGGCTGCATCCATATCACTCAAATACATCTAGAAGCCTATTAAGGAACTTCTGTGTTCTCAACTGCAAAACTAAACTGATTCTGTGCCTGCTACAGAACTACACAACTAAACAACTGCTATTTTTCCCCAAGCAACTACTTTTATAAAAATTAAAAACCACAAACTGTCCTTTCTGGTAAAAAGCTATCATAACAAACCAAAAAAAGACTTTTCTCTCAAATAAACTAATAAAACACCATTTAAAAATATATATATAATATAGATAATGTAATACTAACCTTAAATTGCACGCTTTATCTTTATACACTAAAAAAAAACTGTTTAAAAACTTTTAAAATTTTTCTTCTAATTCCTATTAGTTTTCTTTCTCTCTTATAATTTTGCTAATAAACCTATCTTTAAACCTTTTAAATTTAAACCTTCTTTACTTTTCTCCTAATCCTGTCTCACAACAAAAAAAGAAAGGTGTTTCTAATAAACACAGACCACTGCACTAGCAAAGGCTGAAGTTTTCATTGACAAATGCATGAAATATGTAAAGACTTCGATTTTGTATTTTTGACAGCCAAAATGCTTTAATGTTGTAAATAATGTGTTAGAATACTGTCAAAAGGTACTTTGAATAATTTTATTCATTACTCAACATATTTTCTAATATTTTATTTGTCTTTTGCCTTTTAGTTTGAAAGTGAATCTGTTCTCTGCTATGATTATCTCTTTGGATATACAAATGTCCTTTTTCACAATGCACACGTTTGTTAAGTAGCAGAGTTACTTAACTATAAAACTTGGAATCCAGCCCCAAGCAGTAGATAACAAATGAGAATGGATTTTTTTTTTTCAAATTACATAAAGGCAACAAACCACTAACGGACCATTTTTAGAAGAATTTTCATGAAAAAAAAAATTTAGAATTTTAATTATTCACCTTTTCTTGTAGTGTTAAACTAGTTGGCAAAAACACCCCTTGTCCAGATATTGTTGTGAGAAACAAGGTGTTTTTTTCTTCTAACAACCTGCTTTGTTCTTTACATAATTTATAAGGGAAGACATAAAGTAAGCTAATGAAATACCTGGGAATGGATTGGCATGTCACACGCAGGAGGGCACCCTGCGTTGGGATGACTGTGATGAATGGTGGGCATGGGGAGATGAAGTGGTTGCTGGTGCTCAGTATGATCCATAACCTCCAGCTTCAGAAAGCATCCTTAATCATGACAGCTGTTGGAAAAGAGAGAATCCTGTGGATAGCAGGGGGGAAAAAAAACCAACAAAAAACCCCTGGGTTTTCTCAAATTTTCTGTTGTTGGTTGGTGAACCCCTTTGGTGTTGCACAGCTACTTCAAAGGCAGGAGCAGCAGGAGCCGGCTGTGAGATCCTGTGGGATCAGCTCACTCTGCTGTATTTGTGGATAGAGGGGCCTCCCCTCTGCCCGCCTGGTGATTTCCCAAACTGAAGGGAAATTAATTGCCTGGCATTTTGCACTGCTCTTCCAGGTCTGTTTGAGGCTGACTAATGGCCTCCAAATGCATTTGAAGACAATTTCCACAGAGCAGGAAGGCGAGGCAGGGAGATGGGTGGGAATTGCCTGGGCCTTGTTTATTCCAGGGAGCCAGGATCGCAGGAGAGCCCATGTGTGCATTGTAGGAATTAATGTAGGATTGAGGGCTCATCCAGGCTTGGCTCCATTGCCAACACCTCCCTCTCGAACCCTGTGAGCTGAGACCTTTGTCTCCCCCAACTCTGCATTTTGAGTGGGATTGCTGCAGCTCAGGTCCTGGCAGAGCATTTTCAGGTCCCGTGCGTGTAGGAAATTCACTCGGAATTCTTTTGCTGCTGAGGGTCGGGTATTGAAAAACTGGGGCCTCCAGTGATCTTTGGGTCAGGTGAATAAACTGCTCCAGTCACAAGGAAGCACTTGTTATTGAGAAATTGACTGCTGAATAGTAGTAATTGTATAAATTTGCATTAATTTTTTTTTTTTTTTTTAAACATAGCATCAGGAGGTTTTGCAAAACGGTTTTGCAAACATTAATGCAAAAAGAATGAAGTAGTAGGCCTCAGAGGTTAGGCTGGATGAAGAAGCAAAGAAAACCATTACAGCAGTGATGGAGAGTGTTTGAGCAGCTTGACTTTCTCAACATAAAAGGTGTGTGTGCATAAAAACATCGAGATGCCAACCTAGGCGAAAGTTGCATCTCTAATTGTTTTATAGTGTAGATGATAATTAATCAAGATGGACCCAGCTGGTTTGGTTTAAACATACCCAACAAGTTGTGTAGGGTAGAGGCCAGCTCAGCAGAGCTCTGTTTAAAAGCAAAATCTGCCCTGTGTGAAACTCCACATATTTTCTGTGGATGTAGTCTCTTGGTGGCCATTTATATTTTAGGAACTGACACGTTCACTTTCATTAAACTCACCTGAAAATGGAGAGCAACTGTTTAAGACCAGAGCTGTTGACCTTATATTTCACAAGTAATAAGATTTTATTTACTGTAGTTACTGCAGGCTTACTAAAAACTGGGAAAATATTTTAATGCTTTGCCATTTCTGATACATAAATGTAGATGTATCCTGTTCCTATACATTGTTCAAATGAACAACCAAAAAATAGTTTAAAAAATATGAAACTGGGCTGAAAAACATCTGAATGCACTAGTGCTGGTTGTGGTTTAGCCCAGGAATTTTCAAGGCAAAACATTTATCAGTTTCAGAGTTGGGTTTTTTTTTTTTAAATTTTGGTTTGACATGCAAGTCCTTCAGGAAGCAGATGGACTTGTGGCAGCAGTATCACCCTTAGAAAAAAACAGATTTCATTTTAGCCGAAGAGTGGTTAAGCATTGTTTTTTTTCTTCTCTATGTATTTTCGTGTCTTTCCCTGTGATTCCTGCCTGTGGTTTTGCTGTCCTATATAGTAGCAGTGCTCTCACATGGAGTTTTATTTATTATTTTCCTGTGTTTGACTTGCTGAATGTTCCCAGTAAGGAGAAAAAATAACACGTATTATTGATAATCTGAAATGATTTCTGGTTTAGGTAGGCCCCAGAAGATTTTGAAAAGCTCATTAGTATTTTGTACAGGATTTGATTGTCTCTGGAGTTGCACTGACTTTTCCTTTGGACTGTGTCATGCTTCCTTGCCCCAGTTACAGATCTGAGAGAGGCTGGGTTGGGTTTCCAGATGGGAAGCTGCTGGCTTTTTTTAATTTGGTTTTCATAGTTGTTTTGTTTTTTGAGAAAATACAGAGAATGAGAAAATGCATCCAATTAAGCAATAAAGTAGTTTGCAATTAAGATACTTCAGTTTTGGGGTTTTTATTTTTTCCAATCATCTGAAATGTCACAGGGAATTACAAGTCATTACTTTTCTTACTGGGGTGCTTCAGTCTGATGGGAACCCACCCATCAAACTGTGATTTAGGGGTGATTTTTTTTTGGCTGTGCCCTATGGGAGCCTACAGGAAATGTGGAATTCCCCCCATTTTGCTGTTGTTTCTGACACAAACGTTTTCCAGAACAGAGACTTCGACATCCACGGCACATCAAATATCTCTGGTGACTCTGACTGATCAAATAACTCCTGCACTGCAGCCCTGTCACAAGGGGGGGGATTCAGAGAGGGGAAAAGCCTCAATGGCAAAGGCACACAGAAAGGGTTGGGAGAAGCAGACTGAGTTGGAAAAAAGGAAATGCGTCCTTTTTCGTGACAAAGTGTCCTGTTTGAGTGTACCAGCAACATCATGGAGAAGGGGGAGAAAGAAATATTCCATGAGTTGCAATAAATAGCAAATAGATTGGTTAGGTCAAAAAATGATTTGCTTTTCCTGCATGATGGTGATTGACCCAGGAAGATGCTGGCAGATCTGCTGGGTTGCTGTGTATCTTTCTTTCAAAGTACTCACAGAATAATCTACTGCAAATTTCAGTACCAATCATTTACCTAACCCTGTCAACATTAACTGAGAACAGAGAGAAAATACCATTTTGTTTTGATCTTTCTGTGACCCAGCTGTTAGAGGACATAAAAATACATCCTGTGATTATTATGGTTTTTTATTAGTTTGTTTATTTATCCATTTATTTATTTATTTGATATTCCTTTAAACAACGGACTGTGGCATGACAGCATTCTGAATTCCTAAAACACGCTTATCTTCAATTCGTTTTTAGATCAGAAAGTTATTGTTTTTGTAACAGAATGACTAAAGCTGACAGTTTGATGGTGAAGCAAAGGCAATTGGCTTAAAGAAGTTCTTTGGTGTACTTACAGAAAACCCAAGAGAATGGCGGATTTATACCTCAGTCAAATCACATGCCGATAATTTAGGTATCTCTGTCTCCTGGAAGCATTAGGCTCGTGCTTCGACATGCAAAGTGACAGCTAAATTTTAATTCAGCTCTCTTTAATTTCCTGAATGGATTCCTAATTACTTGCCAAAACAATATTGATGTTAGATTATGGACCAATACTAGGCTCCCTGAGGTACAGAGTTTTAGCAAACAGGCAGGAGGTCTGAGATCTCCTGTGATATATTTTAAAATTTTGCATTCCCTCGTTCTCCCTCTCTGGCATTTATGCTCCCTCTCTTGACGGTGAGCTGGAAGTGACACTTATCAAAATAACTTGACAAAGATGCTTTTGAAACTGTCACTTCCTTATGATAATGTAATTATTCCTTATTTCTTCGGATATGCACATTTTTTGTCAACTGCTTTTGGAATTGGAGCGTAATATTAGTGAAATTAACTGTGTCAGAAAAATCAAGAGATTGTCAGTTACAAATGTAGTTTTTGGTCTTACAAACACACAGTTTTTGAAATCAAAAAGCAGTATTAAAATCTGACCCAAATGCTGATTTTGCATTTAAACTGTCAAATAATCACTTAGCAATATAAACTCTATTTCCTACATATTAATGAATTGCATTTTAATGCAATAGCAACAGGCTAGGTTATAATTTTCCAAGAGTTAATACTGTGCTTCCTAAAATTGTGCTTCTAGAGAACAGGTTTTTAATATAAAACTGTTTTATTGTATGGGCAGTTTCGCTTTCTCTGGAAGACCCCGGAGAGAATTTGGACGATTAAAGCAGAGTTTCAATAAAAAGTACAGATATGTTTAACGTGACTTAAATGTTGTGGGTTTAAACTGGATTATTTTTATGATTTCAGGTTAATTATATGTAACAGAACTTGATAGTAGCAAGACTTAGGTGACCATTCTGATGAGGTAGTTCTCTTCAAGAGTGCTATTTATTTTAATGCTATTCTCTGCTTCAGTGACAATATCTATGGCTATAAGAATGTGGATTTTAGAATTTCATCCAACTTGAAGGACCTGGTATTATGTGGAGCCTCTCTCAGTGTTTGCTGCTTTCCTTGGAGCAAATCTTCTTTGGATTCCAGAGCTTGAGCTGCCAACCATAGGTTCCTGAAGCACCTTCACCCTGTGGATGAAGGTTCTGTGATGTTGGCTTTTGATTCTCTTTTATTTTTATGAAGACTGGTTGGTTAGTGTTAGTGAAATATTTGCAAAATTCTCTTCTAGTTTCTAGGATAAGAGCATTATTTTGGTGGCTTTTTTAAAAAATATGCTTCCATATTTGGGTTTTATCTGTCTACACACACAAACACCATGTATATTATTGACATTACATCCTATATAGAGTTATCTATATTTTTAATATTGGAACAGTGACGGCCCTACAATCTGTGTGGTTTTTTTTCCATAGCATTGACAGTTTTAATTTCTGGGCAGACACTTGCAAATTGAAAGGAAAAAGGGACACACTCAGAAAATAGTAATGTCATAGTAGTGCAATCTCCACATTGGATGTAATTCTGTATATACTGCATTGTAAATATTCCCCTCCAAGGGGAATGGGATGTCTGTAGGCATGTCCCTAAAACTCTTGTTAGCTGTTAATGTCTAGAGTCACTGAATATTGTTGTAAAGGCTTTTTTAAAAATCTCCAGTATTGGAGGAGTCAGCTGAAAATATCTGTGTGACATGCCTGAAACAGCTTCAGACATCTCTGCCGAGCACAAGGGAAGACCTGAATACCAGGATTACAGATCCCACAAATCCCCTGCTCAGTTTTACAGAAGGATCAGGCAGTTTATGTATGCAGTTAATCTATTTTCACTTCAGTGGAGTGACTTGCAGCTGCAGCCCTGCTTCATGGGCAGATCAGAAGCTGCACTGTCACATCTGGCCTGTAACCATTTTTCTTGGAAGGCGCATCGTTTAGTTTACAGCATGTTTTATTTTCTCAGGGCACCCTTAGAAACAAGCAGGGCTCAACCCAAACCTTGCTCCTCCTCGGTGGTAGCTCAGCCACGTCTGGGGAAATTGGAAAAGCAGTTATTACAAATTTAGCTCAGCAGGGCATGCCTGGGGGAGTCTGTCCACACATCTTTTGGGGACACTTCCACAGATCCTGTTTAGATGTTTTGCTGCAGCCAGTGCTTGAAAACCCTTCAGCTCAACCCAGCTGGAGATGCTGTGGGGGCCTGTCAGCAGGACAGGCAGGTGAGGCAGGTTTTCCAACTTGTCATTATCCAAAGTTAAGAGGATAACAGCCTCCAAAACCACTTCAGTGCCTCTTCAGGCCTTCAGTCTTTTATTTACTTTTAAAACATCCCTCTCAAGCTGTTTTATTGCATTTCACAAAGAGCAGTTCCCTTTGCTGCTGTCTAGTATTTGCACATATCAAGGGCCGAGTCTGTCTGGAAGTCTGGCTCTACATTTGAGGGAAAACAAACTCAGAGCCTGGCTGCTGGTACGCAGCACCTACAGCTGAGCCATCATTTGGGAAACGTGTTCTGTAAGGTTTCATAAAATTGCAGATGCCCTGATGTTTTGCTGAGCTAGGAGGAAGTTTGTTGTCAAAATCAATAAACTCTCAAGTTTTCAAGTCATCAGATGACTTGAAAACGAGAAGGTTCTTCTTTTCTGACATAAAGTGTTCAAATATTTCAAAGTACAGAGGGATCGGGGCTCATAGGATTGGAGTTCAAATGTTTCAGAGTACAAAGTGATCGGGGCTCACAGGATTGGAGGTCCCCTTGGCATCTGTATTGCTTTTGGAGGTGGGACCAAGTTATTTAGGCTGTTAGGAAAATTCCACATGGAAGCTTCAGTGTGCCAGCACAAACCTCCTGTGCATGAAGAGCAGGATGGGAAGCAATGCAGGATGGGAAGGAATGCAGGATGGGAGGGCATCATTTGTCTGTTCTCCTTCAGGAGACAAAGAGCGTGCCCTGCCGTGAGCCAGGGCGCAGCTGATGGTGATGAGAACTTCCACATCCAACACGGCTCCTGACGAGCAGGGCTCAGCCACTGTTTGTTTATTTGGGTGCAGATTTTCATCACATCAGCCCTTCCAGCATTTGCATATGCAAACAGGAGATCTGAAGGGTAACAGCTGTGAAAATACATGCTTATGACCTACCTTATACACGCTGTATGCAAACTTGGGATGCGAATTTTATATGGGTTAAAAAAATTACAAGCACACGTTTGCAGGCGCACCGTCGAGTTTCCAGCTTTGTTGTGTGTATTTTGGACATCATTAGCTTCCATCCACAAGGAATTAGATGTACAGCCCAGAAATACTTCAGAGTGCTCCATTTCTTCTCCCATCACTTCGGATTCTGGTCAGCTCGGCATTTAGTGCAAGCTCATGCAATTAAACCCTTCCCCATGGCATTTTACCACATGGTGTCATGCTACAGCACTGTTTACTTAATCGCCTTACTCTGCTAGATGGCAAGTGTTTCATTAGGGCCTGTGAGGAATTTGTTTTAATGCAACATAATCTAATGAGGGCTTGTCTCCAGTCAGGACACGTTTGCATTACTGGTTGATGTGATTATGGAGGTAAAGCTTCAGTGGAAACTGGACGAGGGAGTCCTTTGCACACACGTTTAAAAATAGAATTATGTTACTGCTAAATGAGTACCTGCAAGTTTTGTTACGGTTCATTTCGTAGCTCAGCTGTGAAATAATGCAAAAGACTTCTCTTTTGAAAAGTTCAGACAGCTAATTTGATATGTAAACAGTAATTCTTTGGAGAGATACCACGGCTGCGTAATATTAGTGTCATTCCTGTTTAGCTGACTTAAATTTAGCATCGTGTCACAAAAACATGATGCATGCTTTCGATTAGAATTATAAAAGTGAGTTGAAAAAATGCCTTCCAGGTACTTGAACTGGGTCCTCATCTTAGATTTTGCTAAGAGAAAAGTTAGTGGTGGGAATTGATTTAGAGGATGTGACTCAAATTTATTTGCTTGCAAGAGCCTCAATTCAGGGTGTAATCAAGAGTTTGGCACTGCTAATAAAGGTGAAGTGTAATTATTTACCAAATGGTATTGAAATGGCAGCTGTGGTAAGGGCTAAGCACATGCTGTATTTTTTGGATAAAGATAACTCCTGCTTTCAGTGTTACTCAATGGGAAAATGCTGAGACTTCCTATGAGGACCACAGGTTTGTTCAGCTTTCGTTTCCCCACTGTGTCTCTTTCACCTCCTTTTCCAGACTTTGTGTAAATCTCTGAGCCAGATTTGCTGTATCCTAGTAAGAATGAAATGCAGATTTCTAGGAGACTAGGATGCTTGCAAATAGGCAACTTAATATTTGGAAATGTTTTTACATCTTATTAATTGTACATAGTCAAAAAATGAAATTCTGCAACTTTTTTTTCGTCCTTTCTCTCACTTTTTATGATTTTTGGTCTCCATTTTGTGTCAGCTACCACTCCAACGAGTTCCCTTTGTGTGCCAAGGTCACATGAGTCGCTGTCCAGAGAAATGGACCTGGAAAATCCATTTCTCCCTGCAGAATGTGGAGCTGGAAGGGCTGAGCTTCAGAGGAACCCAAGTAAGACATGAAGGCCAGAGTATTTATCATCTGGACACAGTTTGACACTGCTTTGTGGATTTATTTTCAAAAGGAAAAAGAAAAGGAGAGAAAAAAACCCCCTTCACAAAAGCCCAACTCCCAAGTCTTTATCTCCCTCTGCTTGAGAGCCGCTACCTTATTTTCTAGAAACATATCTAAAGTATTTGGTGCTAAACTTCCTTTTAGATGAAAGTTTGAAGGGGCTTTACCAGATATGTGCAGAAATTCCTGTTGGCAGCAGGTGTTTAAGCTTTTCCTAACTGAGGCATTCTTTAGCCAAATGATGCAGCTTGTTGTCAGGCTGAAATACTGGTCTAGAATCGTGAATTCCTAATCTGCTCCTGAGGCTCCCACTGCTGGATTCCAGATGTGGAAGATAACATGTTTAAACAGTCCTGCTTCCTTTCCATCCTGCAGAGTTTCAGTTCTTGCTCTTCTGTACTCCATCTCCTCCTCTAAGATGTGGTTTATGGGTTCCTGAACATCATCAGGAGCAGTGCCCTGTCCCAGCAAACTAATTTTATATGATTATACTCATGATGAACAGTTCTCTCACAATTTGAACTCAACCTTTTGCTCTGCCCCTACACTTCAACTAATAGGTGCCTTTAGGACTTTTGCCATAATAATGCTTTTGAGTGTCAATTAAAAAAATGTAGTATAGGCTGATTTAATAAGTATCAGAAACATTGAAAGCAGGTACTTTGCAGTTTTCCTAGGTTCAGGTTCTCCCAAACCTGTGGACAAGTTGTTCTTTGCATGTCTTTGATGCCAATTTAATTTGCAGACTGCATTAAAATTATATGAGTAATTATTAATTATTGTGAGGTATTAGAAATACATGTATTTAATAACAGGTGTATCAGATTCCAATCGGCATTTATTACCCAGAAGATTTTCCCTTAAACGGTGGAAATATATGGCTTGCACGGCATAATTACAGGCTGTGGTTTCCTTCTTCGGATGCTGTTTGTGGGATTGGTTAATAGGAAATCAGATTATCTCCACTCCAAGGACACCTTTTTACTCCTGTACGTGTATGCACACAGGTAAAGCAGGATTTGAAAACTGGTTGTATTTGGTTCCAGCCCACACTGTAGGATGTTGTGTGGACTAAAGGAGTACACAATATATTCTTTTAACATGCAGATTTAAAGTGTGAGGTAGCTGCCTGTCCTTTTGTTTCTTCCCAGCTCTTCCTGGAAAAAAAAACCCCAAAAAAACCCTGTAAGAAACAGGTGGGAGAAGTAGTCATTTGAGTTTCAAATTGTGGTATGGATGGCCTCAAAAGGATTTTATAAATTTATGGCCTCTATCATCCAAAATTCTGCTCTTTCATAACATTGCAGTGGGTTGGCTGCTGAGTTCTCTGTTGCTGTGCTCTAGTTGAGCTGTTTGGAATATTACTTTGAGAATTGGAAGGGCTCTGGAGTGCTAAAAGTGATTATGAGGTTTTCCTTTGCTTGACAAGATGAGCAGGTCCAAGTGAAGTATGAGGCAGTTTTGTGGATTGACGGCAGACGGGTTTCAATCACAGAATCGTGTTGTGATCTGCTCATCTTTGAGGTGGGATGCCAGTGGAATTGAGTTTCAAGAGGATAATTGCAGCCCAAATTCCCAGTTCAACTTTAATGCCTTTTTTTTAAATTATTCTTTAAAAGATTCTTTCCAGTGATTCTTTGAATTCTGAGAGTTTCTTCAGAAGCTTTGTTTATAATTTGTCTTCCTGAAAATCAGAGTAGAAGGTTTATTGAGCAAAAACTCCAACTGTCCAAAAATCTTTACTTCAGAATCTGAAAAATCAAGGCTCCCCAGTCCTTATCAGTAAATATTTCCAGTTGTGAGTATTATCCTTCAGCATGCATTTGACAGTGGTTTTGTGTGTCGATACCTCTGCTATGTAGGAGTCTCTGAAGCCTGGTTAAGTGGTCCCGGCGTGTTACTTCCCACCCCAGAGATAACCTTCCCTCCTCAAGTACCTGACCCTCTTAAAAATCAAGAATTAATTCTATGAATGAGGACTGTTTTGAGTGGTAAAATAATCCCTTTGGCTAGCCAGGGTAAGCCCAGAGACCAGACAGAGCCCTTTGAGGAAATTACAGTTACACTTTTCCCAATAATAACACAACTTTCACAGCTCCCCATGGATCATGAGACAATTTATTGGGCTCTGCCTACAGAGGTTGGCTGAGGGCTGTGGCTTTTCCTAATCTGCTTTCTTGAGAACCACTTGCTGCAGTTCCTTATTTTCATTTGTGCACTGGAAAGTCTCACTTCAGGCTCCTGTTGCTCGAGTTGTCCCTCTTGCCAGCCCCTTTACACTTCCAGGCTGAGTCAGTCAGCTCAGACTGCTCCTCTGGGGGATCAGGATTATCCAAAATCCATCTCCTCCCACAGCAGCTTTGTCCCTTCCAAACCTCCTCAGGAGACTTTCTGATGTGATGGGAACACTACCACCCAGAAGTTTTTGGAAAGACTGATGTCTCCCACTGCAGTCCCTGACATCCCAGCTCTGCTCTCCAGGGCTTCTGTTTATCCCGTCCTGTTTTCTGGGGTGCACAGCAGTACAAATCATTTCACATCCCGGGGGCCCTGTGTGAAGGTGCTCCTCACTCTTGTCAGGTGACATGTGATGCTTTAGATTTTGATCTAAATACTGTACTGAACTGTATTACAGAACTGTAACACACAGTTCTGTCATTTTAAGACGTTTCTGTTACTTTCGTTAGTTGTAATAATTCTTTTGTACAATTCTGAGCTTTCTCCACTTATTCCTTCTTCTGAAATTTTACCGTATCTGAGTTGTCGGAAGCTGGGTTTTAACTCTGATGATGATGGTGTGATTCAGCCATGTCCCAGGATATGAACTGATAGATTTTGTTATACTGAAGTTCACTTTCGATCTGGAAACCAAACTCCCAAGGTGCCCGTGAAGAAATTTAAATTCCTTGAGCAGAATTTTGTTTTCACCTGCCCCAAACCAGTCATCTTGGGAGCCCGGCATACTATATTCAATAGACTGAGAAATTTTTGGTAGTTGTGTACAATGATGGGAATGGAAATATGTAGCTTTTCATCACTTCTAAATAATCTAGAGACTGTGAACATTAACCCTGGGACAAAATTTAGCTGAAGTGTACCAGTCAAGATCCAGTTTAAGTGATTTTAATGTTTTAATGTTTTTCTCTCAAATTCTTTGATTGGCAGTGGGTAATTCCTTAATACAAAGCAGTTGTTTTCATTTTCAATGTTAGTTGCAAGAAAATTTATGATGAACTGTACTTCTCTGCAAATATTCAAGTGCTCCTCTGGAAGAAGGTAAGCAATAAATAATGTTGCTTCATACACTGAGTGGACATGAATGCATTTATTAGTATAATAAGAAAGCCTTGAACTAAAATCGTTTTGGATTTTCTAAAAGTATTTTTACTAGCTTTCACAGTTATGTTCTTTAATGGAAAACTTTCCCTCCTGCTAGTATACATTCAGTCTTGTTTGAAAATTAGCATATGGCAAAATATCTGCTGTAACTACGAAACGGAGATATAGGAAAGACAGAAAATGTCTCTGTGTTAAATCATTATGCTTTAATCTAAACTGTTTACATGCCTTTTAAGAATACTGACAAATCACACTGACTGTATAGCAGCACTTGCATTAGCTTAAGTTTGCAAACACCAAAATCAAGAAATAAGGTGTGAGGTTTTTTTCGGGGTCTAGTGATTTCTTTTAATCACTTCAGCCGCATGGTTTGTGAGAAAATGTGTTGTTGGTTTTATTTCTCGGGGCTACTGTTACATAAGCCCCCCTCAAACCCTTAGAACTATAGTTTTCTCCTTAAGTAGGCTTAAAACACACATGGGAGCTTTAACATCTGAAGAGACAGATACCCAGCAAGGACTGAGTACGGGACTGGCAGTGCCAAAGCCTCTGAGCTGGAGGGGTGACTTCATCAGCTGGCATCACCTTTTATGATCTCCTTAGGCCTCATCCCAGTGAGTGCTGGTTCCATACACCCAGACCATCATCCCTGCAGCCCTGCTTTAAGCTGGTAACAATTCCCTGCCTGGGAAAGCACAGTCCTCAGCCTTTCTTCTTCCAGAGACATCCTCATGCCCTGAAAAGTGAACAGAGAGGATGTAATCGTAGCAGTGAAGCTCTTGCATTTCATTTGTCTCAGTGACTCAGGTTCAGTGTCATGTACACAAATAAAAATACTTGTCTGCAGCTGGCTGTTCTTCCAGGAGTGACAGAGTCGGGCTTTGTCCTTTCTAACCAGCTAAATATCATTTCCTTCTCTGGCCTCAGACTAAATTCTGGAGGCGTGTGCAGGAGATCTCAAGAAATAGGAGGAAAATAGGAAATAGGAGGAGCTATCTTCAACTTGTCACCCTTCAGGATAAAACTACACTTAGAAACTTTGAAAAACTGAGGATCAAATTGCTGTTCCTGCTTTGATTCAAACAAGGGTAGAAATCCTGTGTCTCTTAGGGAGAACCTGGCCTCAGAAAAGGTGCAGGTAACAATTTCTCCCTGCTCTCCGAGGCTGATATTGGAGTCTGTCCCTACATTGCTATCTAAAATTACCTTATCAGAAGTGATCAAAATTAGATCAGGTTCTTAGTCTGTGAGGGTGACATGTCAGAAGATGTGAAATAACCTGCATATCCACCAGTGCCTGCAAACATTCCTGTGTACAGTGAGAACACCCACAGATCCGCTTTTATTGCCTTCTTTCCTCCAGTTGAGATCCTGTGAAATCCCACTCAGAGGGGGGCAGATTTTGTGGCTGGATTTTATTTTATTGTTTCTGCTTGCTCCATACATATTTTTGAGCTTCCTGCGTGTGCCTGTGTACTGTGTTAGAAATTGAGGAATAAATTTACAAACGATCTTGCGGAAATCATTGCAGTCCAATGCTTTCCTTCAGGAAGGCTTTTTGGTCCTGTCTTTGCTTTTATGACCATGTGGAAATTGGCCGAAATACTCAAGAGAAAACATGAGAGAATTCATTTTGCACTTAGCGTAGGTTTTAAGCCGTGGTTAACAAAACCTTAGTGCCTTAATGCAGCACAGCAGCTCCTCCAGCCATACACATTCACTCTTTCAAGACGTTCCACCATGAAGGATTTTGTTGTCGTTGTTGTTGATTTTATTTCGGTGGTTTTTTTAGTCCCCTCTTTGTTCTGCAAATGTGAAGTGTGGTATGTTTCAATTCCTTTGCTCCCTGGAAATGTTAAAGCCATTTGCTGTTCTAACTGATCCCTGCTTGGAGTGTTTCATTACCGATGCAATCTCGAGGTGAGCATTATAAAGTGAAGTATTATTCTTGATCTCACTGCGAAGCTGTAGGGAGTCAAACTGCAGGCAGCCAATGTCAAAATCGCCTTTTCTAAAGGATTTTTTTTCTTTTTTTTTTTTTCTTTTTTTTTTTAGAGTGAGGGTGAAGTGCATTTAAGGCTGTGTTTGCTGATCTTGAAGCTCGGGATGTAACAAGTGAAATGACAGAGAAAAATATGACCTTGCAAAGAATGAGATGAATAAAAATCTACATGAGCTTTGGGGATAATGGAAATGAGGCACAGCCTAAATGAATGAGACCTTTAAAGGTTGCCTTTCCCTTCACAAAGGTTTTTGATACAATATGAAACTTCTAACAAATGGTTAAGAAAAGACAATTATGGTACTATCCATAGGGTTCAGAATTCAAGGTGCTCAGACTTGCTGCATTTTGACAGCCATAGAAACTGTTTCCATTTAATCTATTTTACAAGAACGAAAGAGTGTTTTCGTGCTCTAAGTGTGTAGAATATTTAGTCATTAATTTGGTTTTATACTGTTTTCACTGCTGAGATTTGAGCATATTGTGGAAAATTAATTATCTTAACTCATACCATACTTACGAAGTATTGATTTGCCTTTTCCAGTTAGAGAAAATTGTAGCTTTCTTCCCTCTTAAATTGAATTTGTTTCTTCAGAGGAGTTAGACTGGAAAATGCTTCATGAAAAGCCAGGATATTGAAAAGCGAGGTGTATTGAGTGGATAGTTTGAAACGAATTTTGAAATATTTTGGGCACCTTTCTTTCACTGCCCCTCTTGTATCAATCCCCAAAGAAACTATGTAGTGCATCTTCCTTTAGCCATTAAAGAATGAATTGATGAGGGTGGTTATTATTATTATTGTTTGTTTAATCATGTCCAAGGCTTCTTCATGTAACTGAACTGATGGGTTTTTTACCTTCATTCTAGAGTGGCTGGTTTTGAAAAAGGGAGAGATGGAAGTGGGAAGGAGGTTGGTTGGTTTGGTACACGGGGTTTGCTCTAGTTGGGTTTGTTTGGTTTTGCTTTGTTTTGTTGTTGTTTTTTTTTTTCTTGGATCAAAATCTGTAGCTTTAGAAACAATGGAAAAAGCAATTATGTATATTAATTTTAATTTTCCTGTTGATTTTTACTTTCTATGCCACATGCGCTTCAACACTTCTTGTAAGCAGCACCAGTTGCAGATTGGTGCTCTTCTTGCAAATCCTCTTGTTATTGCACTGTGCGTGATGAAGCCCTCCCTCTCCCTCTGTTGCCCTGCCGTGCTTCTCTCCTTTCTCCTGCTCTGCCAGACTTCACTTGTGATTCCTGCAGCAGACACGTGAATGTTCAGAATTTCCAAACAGCCCACGGCTGCAATTAGCCATTTGTCAAGGTGTGCATGAACCTAGGGGGCAGCTTGCTGCGGTCCTGTCCTTCACTTGATCTGCTGACACACTGCAGAATTATCCTTTCAGCTCGACGGATGACAAAAGTCCCACAGCAGCAGAAACTCGTCTGGGTAATATATAAAAACCCCCATTGTGTGCATTCACCCTTCCCCCCTCAATAGGGTTGTTTTCCCCTGTCATCTCAGTGTTTCCGGGGGCAATAAAGGCTTTGTCCAGCACGAGTTATAAATATCTTCTGTGCCACACCCCCAGTTCTGTGCTTTTATGCTTTGGCTTGTATGGCTGGAACCCCACGAGGCATTTTCAAGGGTCTTCTCTATCCAGCTCAAGCAGTTCTCCTCACTCCAAAAATGTCTTTCTTTTGCTTATAGGACAGAAGGATGAGCTCCCTTCAGAGCTTAATAGACCTCTGCTTCACACAGCAGCTGAAGGGGTGCTGAAGTAGTGTAACGAGAGCACAGGCAGTCCAAGTTGGAAGTAAAATACGTTTTCTCTGTGATGTGCTCAGCCTTTTCTGCCCTGGGGCTTAAAAACTGAAATTGACTCTTTAATTTAGCGTTCTCCTCTGTACACTGAAATTCTGCTAATGATTTGAGAGAGTTAACAAGAGGGTAGCAAAAATGATGTGTCAGGTACGTCTGAAACCATAAAAATTCTAGAGGCAAAACAATTTGAGTCACGTCAATAGATTTTGAAAAATACCACTTTCTGTCTGCTGGAGGCCAAGGAAGAGAACATATTGAGTTTATTTGTGTCACAGTATTTTTACAAACTCCTCATTAAATCAAGCCTGATATAAAGATTGGTTTAACCACAGTTAGAGTGTTATTTCCCTTATTTCTTTAAAATAGCAGGACAGATGAATTTTCAGGTTTAAAAAAGTGTAGAAAAATCTAAAAGATCTAAAATCTAGAAAAGCGCTTCGAAACGCAGATATATTTTGATGGTTTTGGGTTTTTTTTTCCCCTTTTTAAATTTTTTTTCTTCTGCAGAAGCAGTGCTCTTGGGAGAAAGGCTGGGATTGGTGATTCACCAGTTCAGCTGTTCTTTCAAATGTGACATGTGTGTCAGTTTTTCTGATTTTTTTTTTCCTTTTTTTTTCATGAGTTTTTTATTGGGCAAGCTTGCTGTGCGTCATGAGTGCAAGGTTTCAAGGAGATTAATATCCATTTCCAGAAACATGGCAATTTGTTATGATTTGTGATTCATAAAGGTGGCTATTTACACCATCTAAAAATGTTGAATAGGGCATCTATTATTTAGCCTGTCTAATTTTTTTAAAGTGCTACAAAGAAGTTCATTTATTCAGTAAGATAATTGCTTTTCATGACACTTTAACATCTGTTTCCAAATGATATCTTCAGCTCTGCAGCAGCACTTAATTCTACTTTGGAGTTGGAAGCTATTACATGTTAGCAATGGCATACAATGCAATTTTAAGCTGTTCATGTGTGTTTAAAATAAGATTGATTTACGCCAGTTTCTTTTCTAGGGAACTGCAACTTAACCTAATTCTTAATGATCCAAAAGCATTTGAAACTGGTTCATAAAATCCTGATTCTGAGCTACAAAGCTCAGAAATGTTTCAAAGGAAGTTTACTTCAGCATCACTGTCATGGCTGGAAAAGCCCAGCTTCCTGGCAACTCTTTGGTGGGCTTAGTTTTTGGGTTTTTTTCCTTGATATTGTCTGTTCTCAGCTCACAAAATGCAATGCAAAAATAAATTCCTGAAGTCTATCCTTTGGTGCAAATCAGCTGGAATTTGGAAGGTAGATTCCTCAGAGGACAGGTGTGGGTTTTTAACAGAAAGTTTGCAGCTAAGAGCAAATCCCCAGACTTGCCTGTGCGCACCTGCATTCCACACCCCTGCTTGGGGTGTGCAATAGTGCCTGTTCCCAAATTGGTCTCTGGCTGGCTTTAGATGTGTGGGCCCAGCTGAGGAAACAGTCCTGAACTCATCAGGAGAGTAAATTTTTATTTTAATTTTTTTTTTCCAAGGGAATGTTCTCTTGGCAGCTCCTCCCATCTTGTCATGGGTCTAATATTTGGCTGGACATCGTATCTATTATCTGGCTTTTTCCAGCTAGGGAGAGAGCTGTTTCAGCTGCAGTGAAGCCTCTGTTTCTTACAGGGTGGGAATGGGAAAGGAAGACAATGAACAGCCAGTTAATCAGGCAGAAGATGATCTAAGCTTTTCTCCTGCACTGGCTGGTGGGCGATCACTATTTCAGGTTCTGGATTTGAGGAGGATATTGCAGAGGTATGAACACAGGGGAATGGATAATACTCCATAATACTCTGGGAGCCCCTCTTGCCTGGGAACTCCACCAGTCCTTCCTTGTGACCTGCAGGCTGGACTGAATCTGCCCTGTGTCATGACCAGTGGTTTTTGCAGGTCCATGGTGTGATGGAAATGCAGCCAAATATCCTATTAGATCCCATTGTCAAGGCAAAGGGAGACGTGAGCTGTTGTTGTCTCATTAACAACACAGTAAATGGGATCTGTTAAGTCTAAACAAAATTTGCTTTGGTCCCCACTTTTTGAGCATACCTTTATTATTTTTAATGGATTGAAGCTGACAGGAGATTTGTGTTAAGAAGATTTTGCAGAATTCTAATGAGAACGAGTTCTTTGTCGGCGTGTGACAAAATCCTGACTCATTCAGGGAATGAAAGATGGTGTTAGTGTTATCCAAGATTATTTACAGAATATTTATAAACGGCTAAATGGTTCTCTGTTGTGTATTGGAGACATCCCTGAGGCAGCAAACACCCCTCTAAGTAGGAAGGGAGTGGGTAATTACTGTTGGTAATCCAGCAGGAGCCAGGGAGGGCTGTGTGGGCATGGAGCCTGCACACTGTACTGGCAAGGGCAGAGGTGAAGAAATCACAGAATATTCTGAGTTGGAAGGGACCCACAAGGATCACTGAGTCCAGCTCTCAGCCCTGCACAGGACAGCCCCAAGAATCTTACTGCATGTCTGAGAGTATTGTCCAGACATTTCTTGAACTCTGTCAGGCTTGGGGCTGAGAATGTCAATTCCTTGGGGCCCTGTCACTGGTGAGCACAGAGCTCAGAGTCTGACCCTCCTCTTCCCCTCATGGGAGGAAGCTGTAGACTGGAGTAAAGTCTCCCCTCAGTCTCCTGCAGCTGTACGGACCAAGTGCCCTCAGCCACTCCTCCATACAACTTCTCTTCCAGGCCTTCCACCATCCTTGTGGCCCTCCTTTGGATGCTTCCAAATACCTTGATGTCTTTTTTATATTGCAATCCTTAAAACCTTAAAATCCTGCACACACACACAGCCCTCAAAGTGAGGCTGCAGCAGTGCAGAACAGAGAGGGAGAATCACTTTGCTGGAGCAGCTGGTGATGCTGTGCCTGGAACGTGGCTGGCACAGAGCACGCTGTTGATGGATATTCAACTTGCTGTCAGCCAGGACTCCCAGGTCCCTTGCCCTGGCCAGGTGAGAACTGTACAAACCCAAAGGAGGAATGCAGAAATCCTCAAGGTCCTCTGTTGCTGCCTCCCCCCTGGCCCCACAGAGCTGCTGCAGTGGTTTTGTGGCTGTCAGGAAGCAACTCAGCCAACCCTGCCCTGGCTGCTGGACAACTGAGCAGCCCATCAGCATTTCTCCAGGTCAAAGGCAGCAGCAGGGTGTCGTGCAGGTCCAGTGTAGCTGAGGTGTTTGATGGCCATTCCTGAGCACAGCTGCTTCTCTCCCAGCAGTTGCAGGTGCGCAGTGACCCCCTCTTTTCTGAGGGGGTAATTCCAGTATCCTGTGTGTAGCCATGAGCGAATGTAAACTTCTGCAAAGGCAAGAAATGCTGCATGAGGTGTTTAATCCTTATTGCACACGTAGCCGGTTTTCAATACCTTTCTCAAGTTCTTTTCAGCTCTCTGGGAGCATATGGGCACTGCTAAAATAATATATTAAGAGGAAGCAGAATTTTCCAGCTGCCCCAGTGGTAGGCTTCCATTTCTGGGGTTCGTAGATTTGTGTAAAATTTATCTTATCAGTGTCTCATGTTTTGATGACTGTTTAGTAATAATGGTCACCCACACAGTGTGCTGGGACACCATGCTGTGTGGTAATGAGCACTCCCAGAGTTCTGTGAAGGCCTCAATTAATCATCATAGTGCCAATTAAAAAGGCCATTAGAAATACTGTCCATAGCCATCAATCCTGCATAGCTGTTCCTTCTCCAGGAGGTGCATGTGTAATGCACTCAGATAAGCACACACATATGCAAACTCCTTTTTCCAGGTCGATATGACCTGGCAGTGGCAATGAATTCCTATTCTGTCTGACATCCTAACTGTAGTTAGATCCCAAATTTATTCTGATCTGCGAAATCTTAAATCAGGTTTTGTTTCTCTAAGTAAGGCCTGGGTCTTCCTGTGGCACAGTTGCACTCAAGCTCTCTTTGGGGTTGCATTGCAGTATTATCAAGTATGATTTTTAAGGCTTATATTCTTTAAATCCTTTTAGAACAGTGGCTTTGTTATCCCAGAGTTCCTGGTGGCTTCTTGTTGATGTTGTTGCTGTTTTTATTAGGAAGTAGACCTCATGCTTTGAGCAAGGGTCTAAAAATTCTTAAGCGGCTATTCTGTGTTTTTCTTGTCAAACATCTGCCTAAGTTGTTCAGAGTTGCAGTGAGGCTCTGGGAACCCCTGTGTCCTCATGCTCAGCAGAGGTGAGCTGTGCTCTGCAGGAGGAATGGAACTGGATGGGAGAGACCTGTAATAAGCGCACCTTTATCAAGAATCTGGAACTGAACTCAGGATTTTTCCCTGCTCTTAGCAAGTACTTTATGAAACAAGTAGCAGATATGTATGCTATCACAGAAGATAATCTGCTAGCTCTGTCTTTTACGTCAATTGTTTAGGTACCAGATTTTTGATAAGTGGATCTAGACGTGGATGATATGGATGTTGGCATCAATGTGCTATTTCATGGTGCGATATCAGTTTGGCTTTTTAGTTGACAGAAACAAAAAATCATAAAATAATAATCCAAACAAAACCAATTTCGAATTTTCGCAGTTTCCAAATCCCAGAAATTACCTACAGACGCCATGCATTAAAAGAAGCTCAGAGAGTTACAAAGACTTGCAGTTTTGCCCAAGTCTTCGCCTTTGTATATGATCATCATCATGTAGTTTTTGATAATGTGATCAGAGAGCTCGAAAGATTTTTTGATGGCAGAAGAGGATATGGCTCTAGGAATCAGGTTTGTGGCATGAAGAAGCTCAGTGTCAGGTGTATTTTTTGAAATCACAAGATGGGAGTTGCATGAAAGAGAATAGAGAGAGATGTTCTAGTTTCATTGTGTGGCCACCATCCTCTCCTCGATGGAGGACTTGGCACCATCACCTCAGGCAGACAGCACCAGCTGATATTCCCATTCCCAAAGCAAAGAGCTGGAGGCCAGGGCAACCACAGTTCCTCCTGCTGCCCCTGAAATCATCAGGGAGATGCTGTGAGCCCCATGAAATGCTAAGGAGCGCTGCATGCCCCCAGTGGGTGGACCTGCGGGCTTTCCACACGGGCATGCAGGAATCTCGGAGTCAATCGACCTTTGTCTTGTCGTGCCCCCCCCCGGATCCCAGCTTTTATCTAGGGAATGATAAAATGCTTTTGTCAGAAAGGGAGTGGGAGAGTTTGCAAACAGTAAATAGCTTTGTTGTAAGTCAGCATGCTGATCACCAGGAAAGCTTGATGATATTAAGCATTTCGCATTCAGAGCGAAATCCAGAAGGGTGAAACAAGGCAGCCAGAAATCACAATAAGGCCAATTATTAACTAGTTTCTTTTCATTCAGTGAGACCCTGTGTTTGTCATTTGTAGTGGGGCAGAGGAAAGATGCGGCTTGTTAACAAGAGTTTAAAAGGGTGACATTTTAAATTAGCATATTTGTAATAATAAAGGAACATAAAGCTTGTGTCTGTTAAAGGGAAATTTTAAAATGAAACCTCTTTCCTGCCCTTTAACTGGGAATCTTACAATTATGTTAAATCCCAAAATGTGGCTTCATTATTCATTTCCTTTTTACCAGAATGTAAAATAGCAAGAGCTTGAGGGTTTAGAGTATTAAAAAAAAGAAGCAATCCCTTTTCATTATAACTTCTGGTAGTGTTTTAATTAAAGGTATTAGGAGAACCATCATGGGTAACACATCTTTAAATTCTTGTACATTGTGCTGAAGAATATCTAGGAAGGGGATTTTGTGCATAACTTGTTCACTAAGTAGAAGTAGACCAGATTTTGTTATTCCTTACTGCTTATCACCTGCAACTTGTTCATGTGTATTTGCACGGCAGAGAGGCAGAATAGGAATGTCTTTGTGTGTGAGCTCTCTGCAGTTCATAACAAACTGAGACTGTTTTTGGCAAAGTTCGGTGTAGTTTATCCATACAGAAAGAAACTGAAACCACCAAAAAATTTGACAAACATTTAAAGTTAAGGCCAAGAGAAAGTATTTACCTGGCTTTTCTTTTCTATCTCATTTCACCCCACCCCCTTTCCCCATGTGCCTCCCAAGTATTGCCCTCATGGCTTGTTTCAGCCTGTGTTTGCATGTGCCATCTTCAACAGAGGTTTCTGGTGGTTCATTCCCATGGTCCTTGCTGTTCTGTTGGAATCACACGGTGTTCCCTGCCTGCATCCTGCCCCAGTGATGAAGCAGGGCCTTTCTGCAAATCCCAACAACTTAAGAGAGTAATCCGACAGAATTCTTTGCGAGCTTCCCGTGATCTGGTGATCAGCGTTGCAAGCCAGTGTTTTCCCTTTTTTCTTGGAGAGTTTCTATGATGTCACTACCTCTAAAATTGTGCCTGAAGTACAATGGAGTACAGGAATGATGATGAGTAGTATGGGGTAATGTATGACGCACAGGTTGCTGTTTGGTGTTTTGACCTCCAATATTCTGGATGAGAAGAGGATGGAGGAAACCACTGAGGTTGTACCCAGAATTTTTACTGTGATATTTTTTGGTATAGATTTTGAAAAGCTTAAACTGTAAGCTTCTAGGAGGACATTTTTCAAAAGTAGAATGGTGTTTCCCCCAACTCCCAGGCCTCTGTGTGAGCAAGGAGTGTCACCACTCTTAACAGCTGCCAGTGCAGCTGACCTGGGTTTGAATGGAAAGGTCTTGTTGATTGACATTCAAACAAAATGTTAATTTGCTGACGTGCCATGTGGTCCCAGTGGGACTTGCTTAGATGACCACATGCCTTGAAAAGCCAAAGTTTTGGGCTGTCACAAGCAATTTGTGCGTTTTTCCTGTTTGTTCTTTGTACTATTGTTTTCCTCAGGCAGATCTGATTCACTTGTAAGGTGGCTTTAAGCAGATCTTTTTACTGTCCTATTTAGCTGAAAAAAGTTAAACTTGTGCCTGAATTCAGCTGCAGTTACTGTCTATAAACACATAAACCCAATTATTAACATCACAGTAAACGGGATCTGTTCAGTCTAAACAAAATTTGCTTTGGTCCCCACTTTTGAGCATACCTTTATTATTTTTACTTATTTAATTTTATTTAGTGACTGGTGAGTCAGGGTTATTTTTCAGGGAGAAAAGGGTACCCCTGAAATAACAGCTTATGCTGCCTTCACTGCTTAGATGAGAGGAAGAGCTGTATGGTTTCACTACTGTTGTGCTCTTTTTAAACAATTAGTAAATAATCTGAGCTAACTTTTTCCTGTTAAACTTTTGAGTTATTTAACTGACTACTGATTGACCAGCCATGCTGAAAGCAGGCGGGAAAATCTGTTTAGATGGCCCTAATTTTTCTTTTCTTACCTTTTCTCTTGTTCCTGTTATTTTTCTTTTTCTTCTTAGGGATCTCACCTCATCACAAGGTAGGTAGGGTGGCTGTGGTCCAATTGTTTTTACCTAGATAATTAACATCCATTCAGAAATGTGGGCCTTCCTTGCATTTTTTCCCCAGATGAATGGTTCTCAAATTTAGCTACAATAATACAATAAATGCAAATTTATATTCCTATGAACGTAGCAAAGGGAGCATAAAATAAATTTATACTTATTCCCATCTGTGCTTGGTATGAGTGCTGATATACTCCTAAAAAAATTAGGTCCAAGTGTTTAATCAAACACAAAATTTTGTCTTTTCTTACTACACAAAAGCAAACTATTTATCTTGCAAGTATTTGAAGATTTATAGAGTCCATGAGAAGAAATTTCTGCCCATTAATGCACATTATTAATGAATGCCTCTGGTTCATTTGGGAGTTTTGTATGTAGGAAACAACATTAATAGACTGGTGTGTGAAAATTTGTCTAGAGTGCCTGCAACAGTATTTACTTAAGTGGAGACTTCCCATAGAGATTTGGCAATGCCAGCACTTCAGCAGAGTGCCCAAGGTGAAATTTTACTCTGGTTGTAACATTAACTAACTACATCAGACATCATAAATAGTACTGTAGAAAGTAAATAATGGGATTGTTTGAGAAATTACTGAGGGTAAATACTTGGTATAATTAGTATTTGTTGAGGTGATCTGAGATGCTGAATCTGAAAGAGTGCAGAATTGTGTACTGTGTCAGCTGACCTGTCACTGGGTGAGCTCTGTCATTCTGCTGCCCCATCTGATCACTCCAAGAAGAGAATAAATTTTGAATTTATAGCAGACTATATCCTTTTCAAAGTACCCTCAGTGAAAGGTTCCCTGTCTTTCTACCATGCGGATGTGTATAGGCAGACAGAGGCTCAGTGTTTGTCAGACATCTCAGAAGATAAAACTAGAGCCTCTGCAATTTTGGATTTAATGGCTGTTGTGGTATCTCTCAGTTATTAGCAGTTTGACACTCATCAGGACCAGCTTTAGCAGCACTTTGGGCCATTGAGTGAATTTTTGAATTGAATTTGGAATTGAAACTCTTGGCTTGGCAGCAGATTTCAGAGAAGCGCAGTGAACTATGGGAACTGCTTTAAAATCCCAGATAAGATGGGAAAAACAACCCCCGAGGTGTCAAGTGTCTATACAGTGAATTTGAGGGCGCTTTTCATTTCCTTGTCAATGAGATGAAAATGGAGCTCTTTTCCTGAGAAAGTGGGAGAAAGCAGCCACGTGTAATAGCATTTTGCAGGAGAGGTAATGTCCTCTCCCACAGGAAGCGGCAGAGCAAGCTGGTGTCTGTCACCTTCCTCCCCTCCACAGCTGCACACATAGCTGTGGGTAGAGGGCCAGGCATTGGGTAAGTGGGGAGAACAAACAGCTCTTATAGGGTTTATTCCCATTATCCTTCCTGCCAAAACCAAGGGAAGCCTCTGATAATTGACTGCTGCTGAAAATGATACATCCAGTTTATTTCCTTTTGATCTTTTTGATCTGTCGGGCAAAGTGAAGGAGCGTAAAATTGAAGCAGGGGCAGAAAAAAGGAAGAGCAAGTCCTAAAGAGCGAGTCATACAATGCCAGCCCTTAAAGCTAGAAAAATGCTGTTCAAAACTGCTGAGTATGAAGCAAACATCACCTGGATCAGCTTTCCAGCATGACAGTGATAAACATGTGACCAATAATTCAACCTGACAGAGGAGCCATCCAGGAATACAAATATCACAAACGCCCTGTTCTGCTTATGCACCAGAAATGCAACGTGTGAGCCAGGGCTTCCCTGACAGCACACCCATCTCTCCTGGCCTTGCCTTTGATGAGCATCTTCCATGGGAAAGCCTTTCTGATCCCATTGGAGGAGAGAGGCTCTGTCTCTGTGGTCCTTTTTGCAACCTGTGCGCTTTGTGAGCCGCGCCGTGCACGGGGCATTTGTTGAGAGATGTGTTGGGACCTAACATGTCACAGGCAGGCTTGTTACATCTGAAACCCTGTTGGCAGAAAGGATTAGCTGCAACCAGGAGAGAAAAACAAGTAGTCATATATTTTAAAGGGCAATCGTGGTACAAAATTTTGATTATTTATTGGGCAAGTAGATAGTCAGGGCTTTGTGTTATTGGAGATTCTGTACCCGAGGAAACTGGCAGTGATTTCAGCCTGGTGCTGCCAAACTGTACTCCAGAGTCTGAGGTTTCATATGAAGGGGGGGGGGGGGGGGGAAGCAAAACAAACAGAAAACCCTCTATACCCTGCAGCTGCAGAGAAAATACTCAGAAACTCGCTGTGACCAGGGTTGTGTTCTTGTCTTGAGTCAGCAATCAGCTTGAAGCAATACCTTTGAGAAGAGCGAACTGTGCTGATCATTTCAGTGTATGTGAGGTATGGAGCCTGACATGTTTACACAGCAGCTAGCTCATTCCAGTGCTTTTTGGGGGGGAAAATCTCCATGTTGTGCATGCTGTTTGAGAATGTATCTTCTTAGGACACAAGAAAAAACCAGAAGGAACGTCTATGATTTGTCATGTGAATAAGAATTAACCTTAAACGTAACTTCCACCTTTCTTCTCTCCCCACCCCACAAAGGAAAAAGGGAGGAAAAAAAAAAAAGCAAGGAACTTTTCAAATTCTGGAGAAATGGGTAAACAAGGGATATTTTCTTTGCCCACTGGAAAAAGCTTCAGTCATATCCAGACTCTTGAAAAAAAGCAAACCCCTCCCTCTTCCTACTAACCCCTACGTTCTCTGTAGTACCATATGCCCCAGCTTGCAATTATCCAGCTTTTCATACATTCCACTTCTGCTCTGACAGCTATACAATGTAGAACAATTGCACAAAGTCAGAAGGCAAATCTGGGAGGCACCAAGGATAAAGAATTCGGTGCCAGTTTAAAACAAACATAGTGAATATGGCAGTAAATAACATAAGTAAAACTGGATGCTGATGGTGTTTTTTTCATTTCTGTGTGTCTGTCTAAATGTCCAGTCTCCAATTCACAGTGAACAGTACTGTGAATTTCTCTTTTTTGCTTTAGCTTTGCTGGGTTTACATTTGAAGGCAGCAAAATGTAGGGGATCTTGAACTTCATGCTCATGATCACCCCAAGGAACCTGTTAATCAGTGGAACTATTGTATGGTTATGGGGCTCACGTCATGTTTGAGCATTGGAGCTCAACATGAGAAAAGCACTGTAATTACTAACAATTAGTACTGGGTAAGCCTCACTTATGAGTCCCCCTCATGCCAGATTCGTATCCAAAATTGTATCTGAAGTATCTGAACCATTTAAGAGGCTGGGAGGTAATACTTTGTCATTGCATAAGGCAGAAGACCTGTGTATGAAAGGGCAAGGGGATTGGGAAATAATTACTGGCTCTGCATTTAATTTGAGTCAATGAAAATGCCAGAATGATTGAAGTGTTTATGCTGAAGATCAAGGATTTATATTGGAATAGGGTAATCAAAACCAGGGACATCTCCTTTACATTTTTTAATATTTCTCAGGGAGGAGATAATGGAGGACCATCAGAGTATAGCAAGGGGAGTGTGGGAAGGAAAGTCAGGATCAGGGGTCACACCTGTGTGAAGTGATGGTTTGGAAATGACAAGTGAAAATAGAAATATGCTTCACTTGACAGTAATGAATGAGCTCCTTGACCCGAGGAGGAGGACTGGAGGTGGCTTTGCACTGTGGAGATGGTAATTTGATAGTGGCAATTCTAGGTGGAAAAAGTTGGCCAGTAAAAGTACGGTGGGGAAAATGCCTGCTCTCAATCAGGTATGGTACTCATGGCCCTGGACCTCGACTGCCAGGGTAGCTGTGCTTTTCTCCAGCCTGGGATCCTTTCACTTTGCCATTTTTCCATGCTTTCAGTGCATTCTCCCATCCCTCTTTTCATCCCAGCATGTTTTTTACTTCGTGTCCATCTATGCTTTGCTAACCTCCAGCACAGGAATATTCTGCATCACTCACCTGTGTTCTTCTTCTGACAACACTAAACCTCATAAAGTTGGTGAGCTGCTGGGCCTGGCTCAGAGTCAATATTGCTGAAACTGGGACTGTACATTGAGTTTCCACCATGTGAGAGGTGGGATCAGTCATATCTTGCTCACACATCCCTCATATCTCAAGGGCAGGAAAACATTTGCCAGTGGCCTGTAACTGTGCCTCTCTGCAAGCAATAAATGCCAAGAGTCTTGTCAGCTTTTTAAATACTGAGCAAAAAGTACGTTGTAGGCTGCTGGTGGCCTCAGCTAGAACATGAAGCATGGATTTTGAGGTTAGGAGAGGTTTGCTTGTTTAAAGGAGGTTCTGATCAAGACGAATTCTGAAAATGGCAGTAAATCCTACGGTTTCAAAGGTAATAAACTGACTATTAATGTTTAGGCAGAGCTCCAGGCAAACATGAGCAGCAGACTGAACCACCTACCTTTTTGTACCTTTCTCCTCCATAGCACTCAACAGGAGAAGCTGAAACATCCTGACCCTCTTCCTAGAGGCCCCAAGAGTCAAAAGTGCTTCTGACACCATGTTCATGGTTTTTTGTTTATTTTTGTGTAGGCTTCTGTCCATCTGGCCACATAAATCCCTTATGTACATGTGACATTGAGCCATTTCTCAGCAAAAAGTACTTTGCAGTCTAGTCTAGTGTTTGGGCACCACAAGTTTTATTTTGTTGTGACACAAGGTGGATGGAAGATTGGAAGTAACAAATAGTGAAGTGCCATGTTGAGCACAGTTCTTTTCTTCTACAGTTCTCTGTAAAAATGTACCAAAGGTTTGTTCTAAAGAGTTGAATTTAAAATGAGTAATCTGGGTTTGATTGCTTGCCCACCCAGTCAGGAGGTACCAGCTACTTGCCAAGTTCCAATCCCTGTGCTGTCATAAATCCAGTTTGGAGACTCTCAACCCATTTGGGGAGCACTCCTATCCGTAGTTCTCCCTCGTTCTCCTGCCCTGGAGGTGAAGTCTGATCAGTGTTTAGACATTGCTTTGAGATAATGATAATGTGCCTTTTAATTAGCACAATATTTCCAGTCTTTTGGGAAATAATAATGTGCTTCTTTTTTTTACTCCTTGACTGTTGACAGATGGGCCACTTATTAAATATCATTAAATTCTGGTATCAATCTTTTTTTTTTTTTTTTGTGCTTCATAAATATGCTCGTTGTGTAAAGGAAATGATAAATATAGGAGGGAGATTTTCCACATGGATTGTGCAGAGTTTGATGCAGTGCTGCAGCAGTAATGGATGGAGGGAGGCCTTGCTTTTTAAGACAAAATTTTAAGTATGATCTCTGAGGCCTTGTTAACTCCCTTTCAGTGCAGACGTGTATGTTACAAGCAGCTCTTGGATGGAAGCAGCCCGAATGCTTCTGAGACAAAGCCACCATTTAAACCTTTAAAAACATGAACTTTTGAGCAGCCTGTGCTTGTATGCAGCAAACATTTTGTGCATTTGCTCAGGAATCCGTGCTGCACGTGGTTTTGTTGAATGCCATGGAAAAGGGAAGATGGATTCCTGAGCGTCTGTTATTTGCAGTGAGGCTTTATTTGACTTGATGCATTCTTGGCAAGAGCCTCCAATTCATTACTTGTGAAACTTTGTTTAATGGGTACAATTACGATCTGCATTGTGCCCTTGCCTCATCTTAATAGCAGTATTAATTGCAGGAAGGGACAAAAATCATCTTGCGGAGTTATCAAGCCGTGTTTAGGCTTTCTGAATGCTAATTAATTCAGAGCTCAAATGCTGTACCTGCTGTTTAAAAGGCTGGCAGCTTGTATTCATCACCTGAGTGACAGCTGTTCCTTGCCTTTTTTACTCTTAGAAAAAGAGTGGGGAAGATTTAACTCCTTCCATTCTGATGACTTCCATTTTCCAGTAAAAATTATATTCAACATTTAAATGTTAATTTTTCTTTAACAGATTCACTGATTTTGACAGTATATTAGAGAAAGGATTGGTGACTGTATGTTTTTAAGAGAAATTGCTAAGTATTTCTCCAAATCACTGTTATTTTTTCTGAGCAGGGTAAAAAAATCCCAAACAGTCTCAGTGACATCTGATGCCAAAACCAGATCCTCCATGTAAGCTAAAAGAGAAAGAATTAAAATATCGTTAAGTCAGATTTGGACATTTATAGTGCGTATGGAATCTGGAGAATTTTTCTCCTGGAATCAACCCCCCCCTTTTTTTTTTTTCTAATATTTACTGTCAAGAAAATATTTATAAACTGCAATTAGATAAAATGTTTGCTTAGGCCATCTAAATGTCGCAGAAAATTGAAAAATACAGTTTTATATTTTATATGCTGCATTCAAAGCTCATTGAGTTGCTATTTTTGTTTAATCTGCTCTAGGAAGAAGGGGCAGTCTTTGGTGGTAAAGAAGGGGCCTTAAAGGCATGCAGGTGATTTAATTTAATTCAGTCTGAGAAAAAGCATCAACTGGTACAATGCAGATCTCATGTGCAGGTGTGATAGGATTACACAGTTTGTCTGACTGACTGAGGAATTGAGATAATAATATTGGATTAAATTCCTTCTTTTTCACAGAGGAACAAATAACTAAAATATATATGTTAGCTCCATTCCTCCATTCCCTCCTGCCCCAAATCAAAACACCTAAATCATACTACATTTCTCTTTTTGGAGGAAACTTGAGACAAATCACCAGTTGTTTCATGTCGAAGGATATTGCTGAGCTACTGACATCAAAAAAAATTCCACGAAATCTTGCAGTTAGTATTTTTGGGTAAATCCAAAGTTTTTCTTTTGTTACTTCAGAGACCTACGAAGTCTGGTATGTGTTTTGCTACATAAATATTTCAGACATACGGGTCTGCAGTAGACATGTCATAATAACATAAAATTTTCATTCACCTTTTGGAGGCCCCATATCTTTAGGGGAGCTCGGGGTGGACTTGGCTAATACCTCAGGGCTTTGATTCTGCTCACATTGGGTTTTATGCATTCTGACTCAGTAAATCTCATTAAGCACATGTTTAACTTCAGTATTCACTGTTCATTCCTTTGACTTCAATAGCAAATTAAGCACATGCTTAAATGTGGTTCAGAGCCTTAGGGAAAGGTGATTAAAACAAAATAACAAAGCTATGCTCTAAAAATATTTTAACTCATTAAAATCCAGTGGATTTGCTGATCCCAATTTACTAAAAGCTCTGTTTTGGAGGTTAAACAATTACATCATAACTGGCTGACCGTCTTGTGCCGCTTGGAGCACCAGCATCAGGATATTGGATGGTTATTGCTGGGACAATACCTTTTACTTGTGACCTGCTGTTACCCTTACAAATAATTAGTGATTATGATGAGTGATTGAAAATATCATTGGTAATAAAAAGGTTTCCAAGTTTGTTTACAAAGTGTTCCTGAAAATGAAAATAATTTTGAAGAAACAGTTGTCTTTTTCCAAGTTATTAAAATATCTTTTGTTATTTCTCATTAACTTGAAAAGATGTATTTTGTTTCCATGCACAGGGATGATTTTCTTTTTTTTTGATGATTTAGCAGTATAAATGTAGTGCTCTTCATGTGTGGACAATTTCTCTGCTAATTTATGGTGGAGTTTGATACCATATAATTGTGCTTTAGCAAGACAGATATTTATTCTTTGAATTAATGTGCAACATGTTCAAATGCAAGGATTAAGAAAATACACAGCAGTAGTTCTGTTTTTAATAAGTTATTTATTAAAAACTCCCTCAACTTTTTAGAATTTGGTGAAATAGTTTCTGTAGGGGAGATGTTTTAAAAAAAACCTTTATGATTCAGAAAACTGAAGATTCCTTAAATATTTGGGGCTGGCGGCATTAAAGCAGCAGGAGCTTGGAGGTCAGAGGGAAGGCCTAGGTGTTTTCTCTTTTTATTTGGTTTACCATAGAAGAAATAATCAGATCAAGACTGAAATATTTTGGGAGGCTCGACACGGCATTATTGACTTCCCCAAGTTCCCGTCCTGAAACGCTTCCTGTGTGTGCAAAATCATGAGCTCACTGAGATCCTGGGGTGAGTTATTTGGGGTCTGTAATCTGTCTGCAGCTTTTGGAAATAAATCTGAGTGGTGAAGCTGCATAACTGTTGTTACCGTGGTGTTAAAATCTGGGGATGATTCAGTCTCAGCGTGCGCACTGAGTCAGAGAAAGAAACCATCGGGGCTGCTGATTCGTGTTTGCCTCTTGACCTTTTTGGCAAAGATCAAGTGCAGCATATGTTTTTATCAGTTTAATATCTGTTATGTCCTCAACTGGAGGATTTTACATTAAATGAGTTTGGGGACTGGGAAATGTGCGAGGAGCTTACGCCGTCCTCTCCGCGCGTGAAGCCGCCTGCTGCTACGTTTCTAGAATGGTGTGAAAAGAAAAAAAAAAAAGCAAAAAAAAATGGCAACAAGTCCCTTAATGATCATAAAAGAGTGCAAAGGGAAGAGCAGGAACAGAGCAAACATAGATTATGCCTCTCCACAGTGGTCTCTTAATTCCCACCAATTTTCAGCTCAGGGAGTTCCCAAGCCTCCATAAACCCCCTGATAGAATAAAATAAGATAAAATGAAATATTTCTGATATTATTTTAATCTTGTTTTCACTGCCTTCTCAGTCTGTACGAATATCTATTTTGTAACGTTCAGTGTTATAAAATCAGATTATCATCCTCAGGACTGGGTGTTACCTTTTACCTACTGGGTACAGTGAGCCTACACTTGGTCTCAACCTTGCTGCAAAGCCAGTTCTTGCATCACTGGTCCTCTTTATTTTCACTGACCACTCCTACAGGTAGTGTTTTCCTGAGAAATGAGATAAACAGCACTCAGAAATAACTGCAGAGTCCAACAGATGGGAAACACTCTGCATGATGGTGAAATGCAACATTCAGGATGTGATTTGGTTTGATTAAAGGAGCATTGGAAAGAAATAGATGCCGTTGCTGCCTTTGAGGAAACACTATTTTTTAAACACGAGTGTTCAAAATATATAAAAAGGCCAAAAAACTCTGGAGATCTGGTGTTCACTTGGATGTTTCTGACTGATTAAATACCAACTCAGTCCATTCTGTAAACGGGAAGTCCAGAGCTGCTCCTACATGCTGCAGTCAGTGGGTGGCTGTTGATATGACAGGGTGAAAACTGGGTGTTCTATTAGAAATAAAATTAGTGCAGTTCAGCTAGAGAGTGATCAAAATCATTTTTAGATGACATAAGAGTTTGACCCTTTTTTAAATACATGAGGTAATACAGAATGGAGGAACCCGTGTCATTGTAAATTAGTGTCCTTGAGTTAAGTCTCATTACCAAGACACCTTCACTTTTTTAAGAATTATTTGACCTGCCATGGTTAATAAAAAGGAAGTTAATTTGGTGTGACATTTTTGGTGGTAGCTTGGTGCGCTACCAACTTAATTGCAGTAAAATGAAATAAGAGTTTCAAAAAAAGCCCCTAAACTTCACGTTCCTTGCATTTTGAATCACTGGATGATTTACTAGTCATTATTTATACCCTCAGTATTTCAATTAGGACACGTTAAATAAAGCTTTTATGGGGGATTTAGAAGTGGTTGTGGATTGTAATTATTTCAATGTTACTCTTTAATGGAAAATACTATATTTTGATTCTTGAATACTTCTGCTTAGATCCAAACCCAGAAGTCTATAAGATAGAAACTCGCTGCATGCAGCAAAATGCCACCTGATTACTATGCATGGTAGGATGCTCCCAGGTTATTGTCAATATCCAGTGTCTACTGGCGAGGGTGCTTTTGTTTGTCATGCCAACAGAATGATTGCTCCTCGCTTTTCTAGACTGCTAAGTTCTTTAAACCCAACAGCATTTTGATCCTGGAGTAAATATTGATTCTCTCTTTGCCTGTCTCCGAGAAAATTAATTTAGTGTGTGTTATATGCACCCAGGTGAGGTAAGGCCAGCTCAGGACCCCACAGGCTGCTTCAACCTGTGACACGGGCCAGCATTCGAGAGGTGGCTTCATTACCCCCAGGTCAGCACGTACATTCTTGTCCTCTCAGAAAGCATTCCTACAACAGGGCAGAGAAGGATTCACGTGCCATCCCAGATTTCTCATTTTCAGCCAAAAAGTAGCAGCATCAATTTTCCTTTTTTCCTTACCCCCTTCTGAGTGGTTCTGTGCCTTAAACCCGGGTGGTGTGGGTGAGGCCAGGGGTGCTAATGCACTGTGCCTTCCAGAGATCTGCATTTTGCTGTGCCTAGTTTTAGCATGCAGAAATCCTTTTCGCAGTGTGTTGGGGCAAAGGTAGAGTGGTTGGCAATAACCAAGTCTTCCCTTTATCAATAGACTGGAAACATGGAAAAGGGAGTGCAGACTGTTATTAATTAATTTATGAAACTGAGCATCTCCTGCTGTTGCCACTCCTCAGCTGACTGGGGCCATCCTGGGAGAGGAGCTCCTTAGCACGTCCTAAATGCACAAAATGAAAGAATTGGCAACAACAACAGAAATTTAAGGACAAATTTCCTTAAAGAATTGTGCACTGCCGTCTATTCGTTTCAAAGAATTGCACACTTCCACCTCCTGGTTTTTGCAGCTTCTCTTAAGAAGAAACTGAGAAATATCTGAGCCTTTGCAAATGACCCCAGTGTGTCTGCTGCTGTCACAGTGTTTGATATTTGATTTGATTGATATTTGATATCAGTCCTTCTCTGTGTGCATCCCTATCGGGTTCAAAGCATAACCTCACATTACTGTGGAAGCTGGGCCATGCAAGTGCAAAATTTCTGCTAAAAACTTGACTTCCATCATTAAATAAACACTTAGACCAGATTGGTTCGTTCCCTTTAGAGAGTGATACTATGGGATCGTGATTTCACCATTACAAAAGCAACAATTGGCACCCTAAGAAAGTTGTTCTAGTGAAATTTATTGTGATGTGATTAGCTTTGTTATTTGTAAAGCCTGTGTAAGCTTCTGACATCTTGAATCACAGAATATCATTGTAAAACTGTTTTTTTTTTTTCAAATTTGTGTATGGTACGCTGCTTTTTGTATTGCATCATCAGCCATTTCCTTAGTAAAATGTTTTGAAAGGGTGAAGAAAAATGCAAAAGGAGAAGGAAGTTTTAGGGACTCTACATCTCTAACGCTATGTTGACTGTACATCTGAGACGCTGTGTTACCATGCCTTTCTTCCAGAGCCAGCACTGCTGAATTAATGTTGAATTCATATTCAATTTTGTATTTTATTTTTGACTCCTAATATTATTGCTTAAAAACTTCCCCATAAATAGAAAAAAAAAACTTACAAAAAGGGCCAGCATATAGTTATATGCTTCTTCTGTGCCTCAGAAGGCACAATCCTAGCACTGACTTTCTGAAAACAGAAAGTCAGATGGTTTAACAAGGTTTGAAGCTAAAACAGGGACTCCCATATGACCTGTGTTACCTCTCCTCAAGGGAATGCATTTTCTTAAAGTGATGATTTATGAGATTCAATACTAATGTCAAACTTCATTTTGCCATATGAGGTAACATAATTAAAACACCAAAATAGCAGAACTCAAGCAGCAGAACATTGTTGAACTTGTAGATATTTCCACATAGGTGATGTAAAGATTGATGGAAAAGTGATACGAGTGTTTTAGGCAGGTCCATGTGAGATGTAAGAAAAACAAGCCTTAAGCAAGTCTGCTGTTTTCCTCAGAAAGATTTTATCCGGAGAGGAAAATGGAATATTTATGTGCAATAGCAGCTGCATATTTTTAGAATAATTTTGAATTCTTTTATAGTAAGTCTCTGTGTGATTAGAAAATAGATACAAATCAGATGAGGTAACAGTTTGTCCCATTTGTGTGAAGTGGTTTTCCAGGATAAAATTACATTTCCTTCTAAATGCAGTATTCATTTGGGAGCAAATTAATTAAAGCTGAGTGGATAAGTATCTGCTGTCGTTCTGCAGTCATGACATGGCAAGACACCAGCTATCTCCATGCAAAACTCCTTTGTACACGAAAAAAAAATTAAAGTGCCTGTGCCTTTCGTTTTTAGTGCTGCTATGTGATACTTAGAATAAATAACTTAATTCCATGTTCAAAATACTCAGAGGTATACTATTTTATTATTGGTATTCTTAACTTAGATTGCAATGGTGTAACAGCTCTTTCCTCGTTTGAGAGCTTCACTTGTGAGACAGGAATGTGGTCTCTGTGCTGTGACCTAACAGGTTTATTATTTTATCTGGCTTGAACAACTGAACATGAATGTAATGTTGGTCAGGCATCCCACA
This sequence comes from Chamaea fasciata, assembly GCF_029207755.1. Classification (NCBI taxonomy): domain Eukaryota; kingdom Metazoa; phylum Chordata; class Aves; order Passeriformes; family Sylviidae; genus Chamaea; species Chamaea fasciata. The sequence goes on along the minus strand of NW_027094088.1, from coordinate 5,072,933 downwards.
GTGACTCTCAGGTTGGGCTGCCCCAGTGATCCTCACTGATGGGTGGGACTGATGGGGGGGGGTTTGTCAGGGGAGTCATGGTTTGAGTTGTTTAATTACTCTGCACATGCTGGAAAACTGAGTGGCTTCCTGGTTCCTCTTTGAGGGGAGATTTCATGCAGAAGCAATGCATGAATTTCTTTCATGTTTAAAGCAGTCCATTAGGACCACAGAGAAGTGCACATTGGCTTTCCACTGAGCTGTTCCAGATCATTGGCTTGATGTCTACATGTGTTTAAACAAAATTGCTTTCTGTGCTTAGTCCAATCATCCTGTGTCATAGTCTGTTGAATGATTTTTCTGCCCTAAAACTAAACTAATTGCAAAATTGTTTTTACATGACAACATTGACTGTAAAGGTGTTTCCACATAAGTGTTCTTTTGCATGACTTCTCTGTAATGCTGTTTCAAAGAGGTGGATGAAAAACCAAGTGCTGAATCTTTGCTGTCTTCAAACAGTATTATGAGAGATGATGCAGCTGGAGTTTAATCATAAACTTCTCCCTTTCCTGACAGTTCTGACATTTATTTTCCAGACAAACAGATCAATCTTGGGTAACGAGTTGTTTTGATCATGTATGGTGTTGATGCAAAACTAAGGCACCGTATATTTTTACCACAAACCTCTGAATTGTCTTTAAAAGACTGAAAGATTGGAGCCTGAATATTTAGTAACATTTTTTTTTCCTTATGGAAAATTCATCTATGGCTCTTGCTGTGAGTGGAGTTGAGTGGTAGCCTGTGATCCCCGTGAGTCTGATCCATATTGAGCTTTTTTAGAGGGTTTCACAGCACTGTCTGCACTTCTTATTGCTTCACTGTCCAAAAAGCCTCTACCAAACAGGAAAAGGAAATGTGGGTATGTCAAAGAGGGAAAGACAATAGAACAGGGAGATGCTAAATACAGAAAATAAAGGGAAAGCCCTCACCAGATTGAAGCTGAGAACTTGTATGTTTCATTTTTAACATCTCTTTTTGTATGAAGAACAACATAAAGGAGCATGGTGTTCCCAAGTGTGGGGATTTGCATCTGCAATGCGTTGTTGGATACTGTAGCCAAATTTTGGTCCTGTGGTTGGCTTCCACAGTCACTTTGGGAAGCATGATATTAAGTATTTCTTAGTGGAAGAGCATTAAAGCCTATGTAATTCAGCTAAGGTAGCAAATTTAGTCCTTGAACCTTTGTGTTTCTGGGATTTCAAAAATATTTTGCAGTGTGTAGGGTTTGTTGTTTTTGTGGTTTTTTTTTAAATGGGTTATCTACTCTAAAGGCCACATAAAAGCCTTCAAGTCTAACCTTTTCATTTTGCTCGACACTGTTGAAGAAGATAAGGGGGGAATGCTGTCAGAGAGTTTACACAGAGGATGGAGAGAGGGGTGGTGGTGAAGGGGATAATGACTTCGGCTCTGATTTTCTCCCTCCTGCTGCAACAAGGCATCTGTATTCTCTGCTGGGTGCAACCAGCACCTGCAGGAAGCTTTCCTTCCTGCAAGCAACGAGTTAGTCAGGGAGTCATCTGGGAAATTAAAAAGACATCAGAGCTGGGCTTGTGGTGACTTGTTTAGAAAAAAAAAAAAAAAGAAAAAAAATGGATGGATGTTGAAGGGTAATGATGGGAAGAAGGTGAGGAAGGACTTGGGTGTACTTCCATCTGCAGTATTGTAGAATAATGTGCCATGAGCTTCCAGCCATCCACAGAGTCAGATCTTCCATTTCACATGCACTCAAAACTCAACTGGCAGCTGCCTGGCACTTGAGGGGTACCACTGGCAATAGTGAAGGAAGAAGCTGGAAAGTTCCTGGGCTGAAATTAGCTTCTCTTACGGTATTGTAGCTTGTTCTACCATCATGTTCAGGCAAATATGTAACAGCATGTCAGTTATTTTGCCTAGCAGTTAGACTCTTCATTTTGTGCTGCAGAAACAAATGACTTTTTTTTTTTTTTTTTCAATTGCTTTAATATGCTCTGCTCTTTAATTAGATGGTCTATAGGCAGCGCACACGCAGCACTCTCCAATGTTATCTCAGAAAATGGATAGCATGTGTGATGCCTACACTGAGCTACAGGAGAAGTGCAGACTGACATAAGCTCCTGTTATTTTGCTGCATATGAACAGCCCTAAGTGTCCCTTTTTGAGAAATGCACATTTGCTGCGTTCTGGCTCAGGGGAGGCAGCGTGTCTATTTGACATGCTCTCAGTGGAGAATTGCTTATCCATGCCTGATCCCGATGGGTTTCACCTTCCAAAAGTAACCAGCATAGGTCAAAAGCGGGCAAGATGGATTGAAAAGTGTTTCCAGCTGATGGAAAGGCTTCTGGTAACTGAGTGGGGGAATTTGAAATCCAATCTATTCCTAATGGAAAACCAGCAAATAGTCCATGTTTCAACACAGACAAGCTATTCTAGTAACTAAGTGCTGACATATGGGAGTTCTTCAAACATCACAGACTTGAAGCGACTAGTTTTGCATCAAAAGTACAAATTCAAAGTATCTTCGGTAATGGTCTCCTATATGCCTAAAGAACTTCTTCGTTTACTAGTTTGGTGCAGTGCTAATGGTCACATTAACACTGTGTGGATGTGAATGTCTCCGGACTCCCCTTCCTCCTCCAGGTCTTACATTCATTGATTCTGGCATGCCATATTTCTTGTTCCTTTTCCTATCTAAATTCATAATATTTTCCCTTCTGTAGCTGAATCCTCCCTTCCTTCATCTGAATAGACAACATTTTCATCTTTTCTCTTTTCTCATCCAAATTTCTTTTTTTTCCTGTTTACTTTTTTCACTCTTGCCTGTTTGCCATGTTTAGGTTCTTCCATATGCCATTTCTTCACAAGTTGTTCCCATATTGTCCAATACTTTGAGGAAAACACAAGTTCTCAGTTGTTACCTATTCCTCTCCACGAAGGAGAGCATGCTGTGAGCGTGGGATGGAAGAGTGGGTCTGCTTGGGCAAAGATGATTTTATTCCTCCGTAATTTTCTTTGCTGCTTTTCTTTGCCTTCCATTCCTTCCATCTGTCTCTGACTGTAAGCAGAGTGTAAAGCAAAGGAAGGGCCAAGTGTCTGTTAGGTTTCCTGTTAAAATACAGAATAATGATGATGATGTATGTGAGTCAGAGACTGGGCACAACAGCACAGAAGTGCTTCACGTATATTTCTTTATTACAATTTTCCTTAATTTTATTTCATTGTTTTTCCTTTTTTTCTCCCCCTGTTTGTACCTCTCCTAGCTCATGTACACAACTAATCGAGGTACTGTAGGAGATCTTTAATCAATGATGGTTACTTTCTCATTTCCCTGGAATAGGGAACTCCTTTGGTGTAGGAATTGTTCCAAGAGTGCTGAGCTGCCCTTCATGGCTTTGTGCAGGGCTGATGAAACCCCTTGTTACACCTATACTCATCCATCCTCAGCCTGCTCTTTTCAGATCATGGGTTCCTTAGTCAAACTGGGGCATGCAAATTTCTAGTTAAAACCCAGAACTAAACAAGGCAAGGATTTCTTACAGTTGTTCCAGTATAATCTTTAGAAACATTTTCAAAACCTAAATTCTTCCAACAAGGGCAATCAGCAAAGACAGATTTCCACAGTACGGGAGCAATCCTGTTTGACTGTCTTGAGCAAATTCTCCTGCTGCTGACTGACTACTGAGATTAAGTGGAAATTCTAACAAGTCTGATTACAATGGGTCAATATCTCTGGTTGTACTTAAGTGTTGCCAGCCCTATGAGTTCCAGTAGAGATTTATTTTAGCCCAGTCATTTCATGGTGCTTAGAATATTTCCCTGCTCTGCATTGCTGCTACTGTAGATAATGGATGACCACTAGGTTAATGTTTGATGGCAGTTTCAATGCACCTCTCCCAGCGTTAAGTGTCCTTATGTCTTTATACTAGAACTGACCTTCAGGGACAGTAAACATATTGTTTGGCAACAAGTTAATTACAGACTTTATCTTCCAAAAACATTCATGTCATGGGTGGGATAATTAAGATGTCCTTGCAAGTGAAAAAAACTTTGTGACTTATAGTAATGCTCCAGCGTAGGTGTTAGAGACCGAGGTCACAACAGCATTACAAGAGCTGTGTACTCACGTTATTTTGACTAAATCATTCTCCTCTTCAGGCTATAAAAGTGAAAGATGGACTTAAACGATATGTATTGGCAATAAATTCCATAAATCTGTAAAGAAAAACAAAGGAATTGGGGTGTCCAGGGGTATGATGGGCAAGCAGAACTGATTGTATTTGATTTACGGTGGGATTCATTACCAGGGTTATTTTGTTTTTCTCCCCTTTCCTCCTTTTAAGGCCTCTGCCTTTTGTTAAATGGTTAGAATCATACTGACCCTTTCTGATTTTGTAGTGTGAACTTCATGGTGATAAATAGCTAATTATTTGCAATTGAATTAGGCTATGAATTTAAATATGGCAGAAACAGATGTACCTGTGATTACCTTCAGCATGGCTCAGGGGGTTTAAGTTTGACACAGTATAAATACTTTGCAGATATATTATTTCTGAAATGGAAGACTGCAACCAGTGGAGACTATCATAAAGATGTTAATGAGCTCAAATTTTGGTGGTGGTATTTTTTTTTTTTTTTCCCTGAAAAATTCTGGGGAGGGAGGGGAGAAGTGTCCACTGGTGACAATCAAAGTTCCAGTTCTGGAGGGTTCAATCTCTAAGCTGGAAGCATTTAGTTTGGGTGAAGTTAGGAAGTATTTTGAGTATGATGTACACTCAAAAGAGGACACAGAGCATTCTCAAAAGCTGCAGCCCCTGGAGGGCCACAGTGCAGTGTTATTTTGTGAGTGCCACTTGAATGGAAATCCCTGTTGGCCTGAATTAAGGCAGGATGCACAGTTTAACATCAGCACATCTTTGTACTAACACCAAACTAAGGATGGATACACATGTCACTGTAATTTAAAGATCTGAATTGTAATATTTGGAAAAAAGCATGGATTCTGCACATGCTCTCTTTTTCAAAAGCTGGCTCAAGGAGATCAACAGGTGTGCTAATGAGCTGCTTCTGAGCTGCTGGTTTCTGCTTCAGGTTTTCTACTTGAAAAATTACATTCCAGCAGAAATAAGTAGTTCCTTTTTTAATGGTCAGTATCATCATGAACAATCAAATAACTTCAGAATGAATTTTATTTTCTTCAATAGAAGGAAAGTCACAATACAGCCACAGTATATGGCAGGTGATGAGTCATTCCTTGCCAAAATGTAGCAGGAGTATGAAGGATTGAAACATACATTTTGAATTCTCTTTTTTTTCGGTAGGATGAGAATATTGAAGCATCCCAACACTGGAGAATAGGAGAATAAAATGGGATCTAAGCACAGAGATTTTGATTGATGGCATGCCATCCTTGGTGTGTATTGCAGCACTGTTAACATCCTCATGTGTAAGTGATACAGTTACACAGAATGTCCTGGCTGGGTGTGAGCTAACTGCAAAGCAAGAGAATAACACCTTTAAAATGATTAATTTTGAGGCTGCCTTGGTGACTGTCTTGAAAGTTAAATCCCTCTGCCTTTGCACTTATGAAAATGCTGTCCATATATTTGGGTATGGCATGTTCAAGAAAAGTCAGATAATCTCTTCCAGATTCCTTCATTATTAAATGGTGCTGGAATGTGATTTTGGCTGTGCAAATTGTTTCAGGGGTTCTGTATTTTGAAATTCCATCTCCAGCCCTAATCCGGAAGCTAGTTCATATTTGTTTTACCTTCTGCACTACATGAGAGCTGAGCTCTGTTGATCTCCGAGTCAGAATGAGGTACATCCTAAAATGAAGTTATCCATGAACATCACATGCCTCATATAGCATTATTATTTTTATATAAACTAGGCAGTTGCTGGTGAGCAAGCTTTTCACTTTTGCATGTTTTAATTTTTTAAATATCTGATTTCCCCATTGATTTTTTTTTGTTGTTGTTTTAGAAGCTGTATAGCCTTTTTTCACATTATGTGTGCTGTTTATCAGGTTTACTTGTGTTTTCAACATAATATGGTTCTGTTGAATTTCATTGGAGGTGATTTTTTCTGCATAACCATGTGTGAATAAGGGTTCTGATAATCCCTTTCTTTTTAAATCAGCCAGTTTAATACTTCTGTCACTGTTGCATGGAGATGAGAGACTTGACCTATTTTTAAAAATGAGCCTTTTAGCTTTGTTAGCTACAGGAGAACGGAATTTTAGAATTTTTAGAATTTATTATTTAATTAGTTGCCATTAGGATTTGCTGGTGCACGCATGAATGATATTTTCCTTTGAATTGTGATCGTTTGCAGTGGAACTTAGTGGAATTCTTTTCTTCTTTGTAACTCCTTACAAAGTGCTTCCTAACCTTGTTAGTGTTCTTCAGCCTTTGATTTTGACCTGCTGGATCGGCTTTAGCTTTGCTACATAAAAATTGCATGGATTCTGCTGAAATATATAGATTATTCCATTTCATATGCATTCCAGCAAAAGGCATGAAAGGTGATTCATATGTGATTACAACTATTTCTGATGTGACATTTACCCCAGAACTATTTTAAGTTGTTATCCCTGGGGAAAAAAAAAAAAAAAAAAAAAAAAAAAGGTATTTTGTTAATGCTATTCTGTATTCAATGGCTTTGATGGTACTTGTTGCAGATGTCTCAGATTACTGTCAAAACTTCATTATCAGTGGTAATATATTAATGCAATAAGTTGACAGAGGGGTTGACTGCGTGACTATTGCAATATATAATTAGGTTGGTGAAATAAGATACGTATGCGCTGATCCTCCACAGCCTTTATATAAAATCTGTTAGAGACTGAATTCCCTTCCTGCTCTGTTACCATTCCCAGAGTGACTGCTACCAATTTTTTCTATGATTCTTGAAGAGGGTATGCATTTGTTATAGAGACTCCACGTTACAGAGTTGAAAATATGTTTTCTTTCAATTTTTGCTTCAATATTGATGTCACTGAAACTAATAATATCGTTATAAAGTCAGCAGAATGTGTAGCCTTGCATTAGTCTAATAAACCAGATGAAAATACAGTGTTTATATTCTGTATAATCAGTGTACCATATATTACCATTATTTAGAAGTGTTAAGTCATTTGAGAGCTCTTGCAGTTTCTGTACAAACAAAAAAATCATTTGAAGAGATGTTTGCAAAGCAGGAAAAAAGAAAAGAAATTTAGAACTTTTAATGGAATCCTTCCAGTAGCTGTCAGTTTCTTCCTTAGAGTTTGATAATTGAAAGGTTTGTTATTTTTTTAGGAAGGGAAGATGGTTTCGATTATCCAAAGGCAGTGGAATGTTTAACTACTCTTCTGCTATCAGTGGACTTGTTTACATTAGGATTTTGCCTAAATTGAGGTTGCACATATCCAGATGTTATCTGCCTGGGTGACTTTTTCATTTACTTTGGCAAGGGATTTGATGCTGTATTGCTACCATCCCTTTGTCATTTTTCTCATTTTTCACATCACATTTCAGGCTGCACTTAGCCTTTCCTTTTCTAAACTTCCACTAAATTTTTAAGTCCTAAACTTTTGCTTTTTTTTTTTCCTCTAAGGATGAATCCTTCCTAAAACCACAGATGGGATTTTGATCTTTACTGCAGCTTTTCTCATTGGTTGTCATGAGTAAAGCCAAAGTCCCAGACAGACAAACCCAAGACACAAAAGAAACTTTTTTTGTTGTTGTTCTTGATTTTTATCTCTGTCTGTTTTTGTTGTGCTGAGGGGCAAGAGATGTATCTCGAATGCATTCTCTCTGTGATGTCCTCCAGCAAGGCAGGGAAGACAAAGTTCTCCACAAGGAACGGCTTTCCTCCAACACCCAGTGACCTGTGGTGCCAGCGTCTCACACAGAGAAGCCAGGGCTCCTCATCCAAGTAGGATCCAGCAGGATAACATTCCGGAGAGTGTCAGCGGGGAATTGTAGAAAACATTCACCAGGACTAAGTAGTAAAAAGAAATGTCTCTGGTTCTGAGTCACAGCAACATTTGGGCAAGGTTATTGTTTAATTCACTGCTGTCGTGTCATTCTTCAGCACCACTGGGGTTTGGGAGGGAGAAATATCCAATCCCAGGAACCTGCTGCTTAGGATGTGGCAGGCTGAGAACCAGCTTGAACAAAGAATTCCAGTTTTTTAAATATCTTTAGAGTGCTAAAGATGTAAAGTGGGAGAGCGCTCAAGCTCAGCAGCGATCAGACAGAGCTGCAGCCAACAGAAACAGACGTTTGAAAGTGTAAGATCCTAATCTGTGTCCCAGTGAACCTTTCTGCTGAGTTGTTTTACCTCTTTCAACCTCCAGACCTTCTGGTTGCAAATTAAAAGGAGTTCATGCTGGTCCTCACGTGACTCACTGCTCTGAATGGAGCTCCACTTATTAATGTTTATACAGTCTTGGTAGATTCTATCCTATTTGCGGGCCTTTAAAATGACAACTTTTTATTTTAAGCCTGGTTTACTTTTAACTGCAATATTTAACCTCAGAATGTGTTTGTGTGATTTTTTTCCCTCGATGGCATTTAAACAAGTGTGAGGTTTTGAATCAGTAAAAGTAATGAAATTTTACATGCTCTTTTGCATGTGTCGTTTAAGCAACTCTATGGTGTTGCCATACATTGGAGGATTGGAATCAAGCAGATCTAAGACTCAGTGATCTTGAAGGTCCCTTCCAACTTAGTGATTCTATGAGTTGTTGCTAATACTGTTTATTTTGCCTAGAAAACAGCTATTATTACCAGTGCAGAAACATATGGAGATGAGTTTACGTTCTCTTGTAGTAGCCTGGGGTGAGGGATATTGGTAGGAGTTTAGGTTAAAATCCACAGCGTTGATGTCAGCAAATATCAGACCGGTTCCAGTTAGGCTCTATAGGAGACAGAAGAGGAAAGGGAGAAGAAAAAAATTATTGATTATGAAGATGCAAGATAGTTGGGAGGAAATGTGATACTGAAAAGGGAGACATTAATACACCATGAAACTGAATTGAATGAGGGGGAAGTAAAGATGATCTTCCAAACAAGAGAGCAGTTAGCACAGGAAAACATAACAAAACAAGGCACTTACGGATCACCAGAAGTACCTCTCTCTCTCTCGTTGGCAGCTGTTGCAGCTGCTTTTACAGGTTGGAGAGTGATAGGAAAATCTCCCTCTGAGTATTTTCCCCCAGGCCAAGTGATGGACTGAGATTTGACACCTGCAGTGAACTATCTGCTGTCAATAAATTAGTGCCAGTAATGAGATAGAATTTTAGATGCGTGCCTACAGTTTGCACAGGGCTGTGCAAGGAGTGAACACAGAATTTTCTTCCAATAACTTCCCAGCCTACCTGACAGGCACAGAGCAAACAGGTTGTGAGTTATGCTGGTGGGAGCTCTACCTCCTTTTCTTCCCTTTTGTGAATTTTATAAGAGAGCAGGGGTTTACTCCACATTGTGAGTCATGTTTGCAATAGGCAGCTGACTCACTGTGTAAGGGCCTGATATCTCTATGGGATTGTTGAGATTTGAGAAAATTATTTTTAAATCTTGGGTCTGAAAAGCAACATGAAAATAACTCTTGTGTACCTTAAGACATCTGCTGAGTGGGGAACTGCCCTACAGAGTTAGCTTTGTGCACATTTGAGCAATATCTTGTTTAGGACCAATGGCAGAGGACCATAAAACTCTGAGGGAATCGATTACCATACTTTTTCCATTGGCATTTCTGAGGACACTTTTATTTTTCCTAGAGGTTTTTTTGAAAAAGGTGTTGAAAAGGCTGGAATTTTGGTTTTTTATGGGATTACTTTACACAGAGAGGGTAAAGCTTGTGGGCAAGTGTTAGAAGGCTGTGTTTTCCCTCTCCCTTAGTCCTTTGCAATGGCACAGATCAGGTGCTGGGTGTTAAATTGCTCTGCCTCACTGGCAATTACGGCGTGGTCAGAAGGAAAGGGCAAGGGCAGGGAAAAATTTACCAGTGTTGCTTTTCTGTTCAGCCAGGTTGCCTTCAGGAGATCCCAGTAGATCATTCTGCTCTTTGCTCCTGGCCTTGTATATAATTAATTTGGGCTGAGTGACTGCTTTTAAATTGAGTTTTGTGGTGGCTGCTGGTTCAGAGAGCAGGTCTGAGCTGTCAGCCTCTGAGCTGTTTACTGCTCACAGGTGTCTTCTCAATTGATGGTAATAATTCACTTAGAACAAAATAACCCATGGGCTGAGATTCCTGTGTCCTCTTCCCCTGCAGAGGTGGGACTCTTGAGAAGAAGGGGAATTTAATAAAAACTGGAGCAAAGCAAAGAAACCACGATTAGTGGTAGAATCAAAATAATTCTGAAGTATTTGGGGAGCTGGAGCAATGTGGTTGGAAGACAGAGGGACGTTGTTTCCTAGACAGAAAACAGTGTGCCAAAGGGCATCACTAGAACATTCTGCTAAATTCCAAAGCCATTCAGGAGTGAAGAAAGCGAGGCTTTGGGATGGAAGGGTTTTAATTTAATTTTTTTTTTTTTAGACCCTCCTATCTCTTGGTACATCCAAAGTAGATGTTCATCGGACCTCTATGGCACATGTGTCATCCAGCCCTGGTCGCTGCAACAGTGACACAGTGTAACCCAGGGTCCCCAGAGGGAAGGAGCTGTGAGAAACGAGTAGATTGAAGCTATCAGGTTGTTAATTTTTTGTGAGAGCTATTGTGAAGGACTGGGGAAGCTAGGGATTATCCCAGGAACACTTGCCAGAAGACTGAGCTGGAACCAACTTACACCAAAGGAAACTTGAGAGCACCTGGATACACACCAACATAAAAGGTGCAACTGACAGCATTTTCCTGACAGCTTGGAAGTTGGAATGACAGTGGGGGACTGGGAAAGAGCAGAAAGAAATATTGCACAAAGAGCTGCATGGCTGATTGCATCGGTGTCTTTGTGTCAGTGAGTCTTCACCACGAGATGCACAAAGGCTCTAGAGCACACACACACGTGTGGTGCCATACATGCCTTGTGAGATGCAGGCTCACAACAACAGCTCTTTCTTCTTAAGATGTCCAGGATTTATATTTAAATAGAATGATCAGGACCAATTGCTACTTGAAGAAGATTTTTCAGACTCCAATATTCAACACACTGTATCTCATTTCACGTTTTGTTCCTGTTAACAGGCGGGATTAGTTGGGGAAACAAGAAGGCACAAACTGGTTTTGAGGAAAGGTAAATTTTACAGGGTGACATTGACCAAAACTCAGAGAGAATTCCAGCTTTAAAATCTTAGCTGTTGGTTACTTTGCTTCTCGAGTCTCTGAAGTGCAGCTCACAAAAGCAAAATGAAGCAAAACTTTATCAATCCAAACAGAACATGCAGAGGTCAGGAAGTGCCAGAACACAGCATCCTTCAACAGGTCAATTGCAGATACCAGCTGTAGCTTACCAAGTCCTGTCCTGGTGACTTGGCATCCTGTCAGTCCCATTTCTCTGAGTTCCCTGGTCCCAGGTGGGCTTTGGAGGGGTGTCACTGAGCTGTCTGCATCCTGATTGCTCTTGGAGGTCGGGATAGCTCCAAGCCATTCACTAGGAACTGCCAAAAAAAAAAAAAAAGAGTATGCTCCCAGATGACTTCCCCATTCCCTCCATTCTCAAGTTCCTTTGATTTGGCCTTTTCATAAAGATGCTGTTAATCCACTTTCGCTAGACAGCATTCAGTATTTGTTCATCCACTTCATAATGGCAGTCACCTATATTTAATATTATTCCCCAGAGTAAATTTGAACTCAGTGTAAAGGTGTAATGCAAACGGAGCAAGGACAAAATCACATGTATAAATTCACTGGCTGACATTTGCCCTTGTTTCTAAAAGAAATGCATAAATTCTTTACTCTTTAATCTCACTAATTTCAAGTTTCATGCACAGGCTTTTATCTTTTGTAGAAACTACAAAATCAATGCATACATTTTGAATGCTTCAGAGCTGGGAGGTGTTAATCTTTTTCTCTTGAGTTCAGATGCTTTTCACCTCTCCCTAAAAGTGTTTTTCCTTAGTTCAAATTTGCCATGCTTGTCTCAAGCACGGGAACGTTGCCTTGGATCATTTGCAATGAACAGCTGCAAGGAGATGTCAGAAAGAGAATATGCTAAGTAAATTAGAGGGTTTAACTGCACAGCAGTCAGCAGTCTTTCATCTTTGATACTGTGTGCTTGTCTGTGAGTTTGGGAGTGAGTTTCCAGAGTTCCAGAAAGCTCCTGGTTTTGATATGTGGAATCCCAATGAGCAGGAACCTCCGAGAGCTGCTTTTTCCAATCTTTAATCTTCACAGTGTCAATGAAGGGAAGCTCAGATTTTATTTTTTTTTCTCCCCATCACTCCTCTGTGCACAGTTAACAGGGACTATTCAGAAACTCCCCTTCTGAAGCTTTACTGATGAACTTACGCTCACCCAGAACACCACAGGGGGATGAAAGCAACATCCCTTGACCTTCTTTACATCAAGAAGGGAAGGTGTTAAAACAACCATATTTTATCCATACAGCTGTTGCCTTGGCTGTCACTCATGCTTTAACACCACTCTTTGATGTTGGAGAATTTCAGCATAAAGTGACAGCCATAAATGTCTGTGTTGGTAAAATTCCTGAAATGGAGTTGCTACATGCACTTTGTTGTATGTTCTGTACTTTAGCCTGCTACTTGCTGATGAAATTGAAAGCATTTGGGAGAAAGAGGGGAAGGAAAGGACTTTTTTTTTTTTTACATTTTTGGGTGTTTTTTTTTACATTTTTAAAGTGAAAAAACATTTAATATAGTTATATCATTATAGTATATGACATAATTTAATGGTCATTTATAAAAGGTAGTAAAAGAACTGTTCCCAACTGCTTCTCCATTGTAAAGTAGCTCAAACTGTTAGGATAACTGTCTGAAACAGGTTTGAAAAAGAATTCTGTCAAAACCAGTGTTTAAAATGTGTAGAATGCGTGGTATATTTGAGGTTGAGGTCTATGCAAAATTTAATTTTCTTTCCTTAAAATACTGAGAGCAGAGAAGTTCTGAATTCACTTGACAAATGAAAAAATAAGGGAAAAATAAATTGAGGAAAACTGGTCCCTGATCTGCATGTTTTATGTCAGAGCAAAATTAGTACCTTATGAATAAGATGCTGGTAATAAAGATTATCTAAGATATATTAGTCCATGCCATCTTTCAGAAACCTCTGAAATACATGGAGCTTTTGAAAAATAGTAGTTGCTGAGCCACCCTAAGAAGCACCACTTTCATCTAGAAAATATGGATAAATCTTGTTTACCTGCTGAACTGTAATTTGTCATCCTAAGTTTTATCTGTCATTTTATGTAGGCACAGCAGCACGCTTCCTCCGATATTTCATCTGTAACCTGCACGAATCAAGCTGGTTTTCATTTTCAAAGCAGTATTTTCATCATGTCCATAACTAGAATGTACCATATTTTCAATTGGTATGTCAGAGGCACATTGATAAATACCCTTTGTACTCCTTAAAAACTCTTGGCTTTATTAGAGATTGTGTCTTAGAATTTTTTACTATCAGAGCAATGGATGAGATGGTTCTCCATTAGCACTTCTGGGATTTATGCTGTATATTACACTACAACTGTTAAAAATTACACAAGCACCTGCATGTGTGGAAGAAGAATTCTCCTAGACCAGTAATAGTTACAAAATCTGTTATTTAGCTGCTGGGAACCAGGGTTTCAGTGCAGCATTCCAGCTGCTAATGGATATTCAGGGCCCTTCCGGATGGAGCCTTGATTAGTAGATGACAGATTAACAGAAGAGCTGTGTTTGATGGTTGGGGAGGTTAAACAAAACTCACGTTGCCTTTTGGATGGAGAGAGGAAGCAGGATCATTCAGAGACTTCACAGGAAGTCACTGGAGGAGAATGCCACAGTGATTGATGGAAATGGTCCATTATCCAACACTTTGAGAAAACTTTTATTCCCTCTGAGTAAATCACGTAGCTCGTGCAGGGCACAAGCAGAGAATTAATTTTGTTGCCTTCTGCTGGAAATATGTCAAATGGTATTCAAGCCAAAATTTAGGAAGGGAAATTGCACGGTGCATTTAAGCCAATTGTGTGGTTGATGTTCCCTTTGAATTTAGAAGCTTTTATTGTTTGGTAAATTATGTTTTGTCAAAAATTCTCTTTTTATGTCAAGGTCATTTAGATTTCTGTGTCCAGACAGATGAAATAGACCAACACAAGCTAAAAACTTTTTCTGTGAACTAAATACGTAAATAGGTTGATTATTTTCATCTAACTCAGAATAGTGCAATTTTATTTTTTTCTTGCAGAACACTATCTAAATATTACTTAAAGAAATCACATCCTCTCAGCTGCTATTAGCATTTGAGTTTGGTCTGTCCCCTAGGTAAGGAAATCCAAGGTTGGAGCACAGTAATTTTGTAAGTGCTATGTATTGTGGAAGTGTACTTTTGGCTGGGGAGGAGTTCAGACTCCATAAATACCTCTGAGGAATCTTTCCAATCGGGAATGGGACCTGCAGCCACCAAAGGGCTTTACAGACTGCAGAGTCCCCAGGGAATGCAGTCCTTGATTGATAAAGGTGGAACTTGTTCTGCTGGAGGTTGGGATTGAGATTTTCTTCTTGAGTAAATGTGGGCTGGAATCTACCAGGAGCATAAAATAATATCCACGAGGGAAGGTGAAAAGAGTCATTCCTTTCTAGTTGTAGAAAGGCTCCTGAGTGTTTCTGAGCAGCCACATTTAGCACAAGCTTGTACTTCTGTATTAATTCTAGGGGTGCCTCTATATAGCAGGAGAATCCCTCTGGTTCATGTCTGAATCACCACCAACAGGACCTTGTCTCTGAGTAAAGGATCAGGTTTTAATCCACGTGCAGTTTGGAGACAAGCTTCCTGTAGGCAATTATTAAGGTCTAGCATCTTCATTAAATAATAATTTAAGTATGATTCAAAGCTTCCCATCACCCTGGAAGAACAGATGGGGAAGACATTGCTCAGGAAGTCCTCTAAAAATATATATTCACATCGGGCTTACTCAGGTTTATTTTGTGCCAGGTGTTTCTTTGTGCAAGAAACAGATACTCCTGGCAGCCCTGAATAATCAGGATTTACACATCTTCTTTTAGACTCTGGGATGGTTTGTAATCTGTGAGACAAAAGAGAGATCAGCTTTAGCTCCTTTTATCTGACACTGAGTTTCTGTGACCTACATGTCTTGTGGCAGATAGCTGGAAATCTCTGATGCTTTACACACCGCAGTGTGTTATCAGCTGAAATATGCAAAATTGAGTGTTGGCTACACAGGTGAGCTGTGTAAGCATCCAGTGCAAGCCAGAATCCAGAGATTAAAATGTGCCACTGTTCCCTTTAAGCCTGCCAGCCAAAGGTGCCAAAATTCAGGTCTACACTCCTTCCATAAAAAATTCCCTGCGTGGTTTCCTGACTCATGTAACACAGGATGTGCTCAGCAGTCCGAATTGCCACCAGTCTCCTTTAAAATTTCAGTCTAATGAAGGTGAATCAAAAAAAGTAATCTGAAGTTCAAGGACCTCAGAGGCCAATGCAGAGTTTCTCCTTGCATGTATAGCTACTTGGAGGTAATTTTGGAATAGATCACTGTTGTTTGTCAAAGAACCCACAGCAAAAATCTGTGCTAAGATTTTCTTGTGAGAGGACACAGGAGGGCAGGTCACCCTGGGCTTTTCCTGTTCCAGTACCAACTTCTCATCTTTTGATTACTTAGAATTTTCCTCCAAATTTTTAAGATTTTAAGCTGAATTCTTCTGAATTTTAAGATTCAAGATCTTCTGATTTAAGGTTCTAAATTTTTAAGATTTTAAGATAGGGATTCTACTGAGGCATTAGCAGCCTGTTAACTGACCTGGGTTTCTGCCTCAGAAAGAGGTATGTGTTAGATAAACTTCAGAATTGGAAGATCTGATGCACTTTTCCTGCTTTTAAATTCTGGTTGGATGTAAAGCCAATTCCTAGTCTAAGTCAGATGCAGCAGAACTTCTATCCTCAGATACACAGACACCATCATTCAGGCTGGGGAATTTCACTGTATCCTGTGTTACCCAAAGCCAGATTCCAGGTAAAAATCCCTGGATTTCTGTTCCTGGGAAGTTCAGCAAATGGCAGCACATTTACACTGAATTCGGTTTGCAGCAAACGTTAGCTTAGTTTTATTTTTCTCTCCTTTTTTTTCCCCCCCCTATTCTCTAATACAGTTTATCCATTACTTTATGTTTGGTTTTTTTCCTGCCTATTTTACTTTGTGATTTTTCCCCTGTCTTTCCTCCTCTCCATATTTTTGCTCCTTTGAAAAGGAAATGCTTCTGTCTTGGTGCTGTTCTTCTGTCTGTTATCTTTTGTTTCTTGTCCAAATATTTTTTGTTGTTTATTTGCTCAGCCTTCTCTGGTGATTTCTGCTCTGCCAGCTTTAAACTACACGGTCTAAATGGTTCTTTTTCAAAGGAATTAGTCTGGTCTCCACATATTCACAAAATCATGGCCTGTTCTTACCTCTGGTGACAGTTAAATAACACTGTAATACATTATTTGTTAAAACATCATTAAAAATAGCAAAACAACTGTCAGTGTTTTTGTATTCTGGATGGAGAATTCTGGAATTTTGTATTCTGGATAAAGGGAGAGACTGCTCGTGACACAGGATTTTTAAGTGATAATTTCTTAGGTTCTCTCCTCGAAGGTTCCTCCCTGCAAACACAGCGCCTTTGAAAATTGTGCTTTATTGCCATGATTTGCCTGGAGCAGAGTGTAAATAACGGAGTGGAAATACCTGCAATTGCTCCATCAGTTGTTCTGAGCTGCCTGATCATTGCTGGTGAGGTGTTGGGAGGGTTAAGAAGGTGCAGGAACCTCCCTGACATCAGGCAGGTACTGACAACTCCAGAGCTGGGCTTGCCTTGCTGGAGAAGGAAAGCCCTCTGTAAAATCAAAGTGGGAAAAGGTGGGTTTGGGCTTACAGAGCATAATAAAGGTTTTTCACACCTTATGAAAGGTGCTTTGAATGCTTCAGTGAGAGATCTGCAGCAGCCATCCCAAAACCACGGTGGGCCATGGGACTCCCCTGCCCCTCCTTGCTCATTGGGGACTCCTGGAAATTTGGCTGTGTGTTTATTTGCAGTTCCAGTACCACAGTGCCTTGCTCAGTGCAAATGCTTGGAGTGTTTCAGGGTGTTCCTTCACAGGGAGTGATGGGTTGTTTGCAGAGTGGCCTTTTCCTGTGCAGTCCCTGGTTCTAGTCTGTTCTAGCGGTACAAAGTGCTGAATGGAAATGAATTTAAAAGAAGCTTTTGAAGAGGCCTCCATTACACAGTGATGGTGGAGTCCTCTCTATTGTGTTTGACCCTATTTGACACCTAACAGTTACTGGCACTTTTAAAATTCCAGTGACTTTGGCTTTTTAACTTTAAATGCTTTCTCCCAATTAATATGACCAGGTCTTGAACTGAAGTCAGCTTATCCCAGTTGTATGGTCCTCTGTGTAACTCTCCTGACCAAATTTCCACAAAGGCTTTTGGAGGGAAGCAAAGAAATGGATTGAACTTCTCTTTTTCAGTCTTTTCAAAACAACCTGTAGAGGTCAGTTTTAAAAAGACTGAAAAAACCCCTCTACATCCCTGTAGAGATGCCTTTAATTTCGGGAGGCGTGCAGCATAAATCCTGTGTGTTCTGTTGCTTGATGTAGTGAACATAGGCTTTCTGTGCCTATGAGATGAAATGCTACAGTAAAACAAGGAGCCTGTTGTTGCTGTATTTTCATTTTGTGTTGCTAAAAGATTCCAGCTGACTCGAGCCATTAAAACTGCAGCATTACCTGGTAACCAACAACACAGGCTTGAAGTCTGTCATAAGAAAATGACAGAATGTTTTCTACAAATAAATATGAAGGAAATAATACAATAATAAATGAAAAGACTCTTTAAACTCTCCAGCTTTTCTACCCAACTCATTCACTCCACAGCTTACAGAATCTGGAGAATTTCGCTGCACCTTCCCTTCATCGTGGGTCTTCATGCTCACACCCAGCCCAACTTCCTTGGGATGCACAGTGACTTCTTCAAATTCTTCCTGTGTCCATGTTCCCCACTAATGCTGCTAATGCTGCCTTTAAACTCCACTCAAGCAGTAACACTATCCTCCAGAAGTGTTTCCCAGTTTCTTATCATTTCTGTTTAGTAGAAGACACCTGGGGGTAGAGGTGTGAACAGATTTTCCACAGTGGTCTCCGTGTCCTGCCTCCCTCCATGTTCAAGAAAGAGGCTTCCAACTTGAATGATTTTTTTAGTATCAAAATCCATTTTATTTTAGATTCAAACGGGGTTCCTCATCTATCAAACTCTCCGTATGTAGAAGATTTTGGACAACTTTTGCACCCGTTTTGCTGTATTAGTGAGAAACTGTTACAAGAGGTTACCACCAGCAGTAGAAGCTCTTGTATAGAAAATGTTATCTAAAATAGAAATACAGATTTTTATTAGTTACTGCTTCTAGCAGTAAGCTGCTGATTTGTTCCTGGTGCAAGGAGTTTTCAGTTTGGGCGTGATTATGTTCACCTGAAGACAATCCAAGCAAATTGCCACACACCTGGTGGTATTGCATATTGCACAAACTACTCAGGCTACAGCAAAATCCTCAGTAGACTGAAAATGAAATCTTATGTGGATGACAGTTTTGTCAAAATATGATCTCAGCATTCATGTGAAAATGCATCATCCTGGCTCATTATTTGATTTTTGTTGTGTTCCAAATGCAAAAACTGTGACTCTTTAGATTTACTTACGTGTGACGTCTTTGTTTCCTTTGTTTTGACAGCTAGCCCTACACATTTGCTTGTAAATAATTAAAACAAAACAAAAAACCCCACTTTCATATGACTTCTTTACCATAACTTCTTAAGGATCTACTTAACAATAAGCATAAGGCAGGTTCAGATGGTTTGGATATAAGTTCAGTTCTGAATAATCACGTCCTTAATTGCTTTGCTAAATTGAGCAGTGGCTTGCAGTCAGCAATGGCATGTAAGCATTTCTCTGCTTAACTCCATGCTAAGATGTTTTTTGAGCATGGATATTTTGACTGTGGGCCTCCCATCCCTCTAGGAGCTGACTGATCCAGAAGAAGGAGGTAGCATGAAAAATTGCCTTTCAGAACAGATCTCTGAACTGGTTTTTGGCATTACTGTTGCCAAATGTCCTTCTTTTTGAGCTTCACAGGTGCATTTCCAAACCAGCACCTTTCTGAGTGGCAGCCCAGGTCACATTTTGTTTCATTTGTAGCCCTGGCTTTGTTATTTTGGGGGCTGGTTTTGGTTTGTCCCAGAAGTGCATCCAGCTGGGGCATTGTTCTGAAACTAGAAATGCACCATAGTTTATCACATTACATTTATTGTGATAAAAGTCCTTCCTTTTAAAGTTTGTGCATTTTTCACTTTGACTAATTAAGGGAAAATGGTTTGGCTCCTAGCATGTAAAGAAAGTTTAGTTTCTTCATTGCATGAGTGTTAGTGCAGTTCCTGCCATTCTCACAAGGGAAGAACAGTTGTGAAGAATTTTAAGACTTCAATAGTAAAGGTCATTGAATGGGCTCATATTCAGTGTTTCCTTAGAAATAGACCTTAAAAAATCAGTAATAGGTTTTTCCCCCTTATGTGCAATGATTTTTAAAGTGGTGTAGAGGATCTTGGAGAAATCAGAGAATACTGCAGGCTTTTATAGTAGTGGTTTTTTTTTTTGGTTTTTTTTTTTTTTTTTTGGTTTTTTTTTTTTTTTTTTTTGTCAATATAAAAAAAAATCAGGGATAAAATATTTTATTCTGTTACTTCTTATAAGTCCTTTCCAGCTGCCTGGATATTTTGGGAGGTGTGTCCAGGAGCCTGAGAGTGCCATGAATTACACAAGACAAATCCACTACAGTACTCCAGTCTGACTCAAGCAGGCCTGATGCTGTAGAAAAAATAATCAAAAAATCCATAATTCCATTGATGGCACCAGCTCTTTAGCCATTCATTGATAAAGTGGATTATCCTGGGATGCAGTGCACCCAAGAGCTCCAGCAGAGTGTGAGGGAGGATAAAATCCTGTATGATTCTGATCCTCAAGAGGGGTCTCTCTGGGATAGCTGGAGAGTTCTTGGGTTGTTGGAGGAGACAGAAGTATCCCTCAGAACAGGATGGGTGGATGTCAGGTGTGGAGAGAAATACTCATTAGTAATAGCATGAATTGACCTTCTTTGGAGCCTCCAAAATGTAGGTTCTGGTGCTAGCTTGGGGTGATGGGGAGAGGGTGGAGATGGAGTTTAGAATGGTTATGGATGGGTTTATATCATAAAGAGTGGCCACTCTTTATGTTCCCATGTGCTAGCTGGATACTAGTGCTTACTACTACCAGGGACCCTGCTAAGGGAAAAGTGATTTTCAAGGAATCCAGGTAAGAAGTCTTTTATATACTGCAAAGAATTTCATTAATGTGTTCTTCAGGTGTGTTTTTTCTGCTGTTGCTTTTGCTGAGGAAACCTGAGTTTGCATTGCTTTGCATGCTGTAGTGGGACGGGTTAAATTTACAGAGCAGATGATAAGGTGAAGAATTTGTACTGAAAATAACAAATGGTCATTTGTTTATTTTGTTACGGTACTGATTATTGTTTTTGGATAGAGTGGTGGAAGTAAATTATCTGTAATTTAGTTCAATGCAGTTATTCAGATTCATTTACTTCTCATACTGTACCAGAAGTTCTCATCAAATCATGAAATATAACAAGTCTTGATTTAAAAAAGAAAACCCAAAACCCAACAACCTCTCCAGCAGAGTTAAGTGTGTTGTTTTGCCCTTAATTCTGTATTTGACTTTCTCCATGCAATCATTTGTATTATTTGGCAATCATTATGTGGTGTGATGGAAGTGAACTGAAACACTCTAAGTGCAGAGCTGTCTTTTATAAAGAGATTTTTAGAAATAAATGGGTTGTGGCAGGGGATTATTATATAAAATACGTCAGCATACACAGGGTATCTTCCATATTTAGTGGCACTACAAAAATATTCATAATTGTGTTATGTGTGGCGTAATTCTCATGGGAGCCATTTCATATAATTAATTTCCAATAATTACATTACTGTGTAATATCATGTCACATGAGTAGATGGATGCTCTGTATGGTGGCTGGAAACTATAAATGGCTAATTTTGTAGTTCTTTAAAGAGAATAGATCCATACAGAAATGACTTTTTGCAAGGATGATGAGGCAGATGAAGTGTTGCCTACTCCATGAGGAAGCAGCATCTGCCTTTTTCCAGCAGGTCTGTATTAGGAGTGCCAAAGAACTTCTGCTTTGGGTCAGGGTATCCTTTCTTGTTTATAGTTTTGGAGCTTACTGGGTTCAAGTCACAAATGAATTTGGCCTTTTTATTGTTTTCATCTCGCTTTTGAAATCACAGTACATGAGAATTCTTGGAACTAAGTTTACCTGTGTCAGCTGCTGAATATAACATTGTTTCATTAAAACCTAAGACTGCTGGCTTACAGCATATTCAAGTTCCTTATTTGTCCTGTAATAACTGATTAAAAGTCCTTGTCAAACTGTGGGAGGTGCTTTACTGAGCTCTGGAGTGGATTTCTACCTAGAAAAACTGATACCTACCTTTCACAGTGCTTTTTTAAATCTTCCATTTCTCCCCACCCGCTTTTGTATTACCTTGCACAGTGATGGTAATAACAATAAATATACTTGAAATGTCACTTAGAAGCTAAATCACTGTCTATTACAACTATCAAAAATATACTTAATTTAATATACTTGGATGGAGTCAATTATTGCTCCCCAATTATGGCAATCCTCATGCCAGTAGACTGGATCCTGAGTAATAGCTGAGGTTTTACTGACATTGCAGATCAAAAGAAAATGCTTTAATTTATTTTTGAAGTTTAAAGATGTTAAGCTTATTTCCAATGCTTGTTACCTTGTTGGCCACTTTAGGCCAACTCCATCACAGCTCAGTACTGACAGGGAAGCTCTGATTCTCTCAGCCTATCAAACCCATTTCTCCCATGACTTTCTCTCTGAATGACTCGGCTTGCCTGAGAAAGTGGAGGAAAGGTGGCTTATTGACCTTTTGGGTCTTTTCTTTTTCCAGATCTTTTTCTTATTACCTCTTTTAATTCTCACCATCTCCATTTAGTGTGCGTAGCAAATATCCCAGGATAAGGGAAGTGTCAGGGTAAGTGATTTAGTCAGTTGGGATCACAAGGATCTTCTTTCGTATTTGGGAAGAGATGAAGGATAAATAGAGGAGAGGGAGCTAAGAAAATACAGCTCTCATGATCTGTTAGGATCTAAACCAAAATACTTCAGCTTTGCTCCTGCAGTGGAGAGGGGCTCTCCAATGAAAAAGTAGCCTTTTTCTTGTGGTAACAGCTGGGAAGAATCAGGCTAACTCACACTGTCAAAGAAAAAATTGGGGAGGGAAAGTCTTTAGCTTCTGTTTTGAAAAGAAAAAAAAATTGACATTTTTTGCACTAATAAAAACGTCAGATTGGTTCCTTTGGCTGCGACTCGGCAGGCAGAGCTGTGCCAGTGCCACCCCTGCTCTGTGGATTGCAGAGTGACACCTCTGCGGTGCTGTGAGGTTTTTGCTAGACTTCGTTTTCTGAGCTCCCCATGGGGAGAGGGAAGAGGAAGTGTTTAAAATGCTCCTTGACTGATGGTTTTTAAGTGAAGGCTTATTACAGCCAGGTCAGCTCGAGGTAAGTGTTGGCTGTGCCTGGTGACACTGGCGTGTGACACTTCAGCACGGGTGTGTGTCCCTGGCACTGCCCCGAGCCCGGGGTGTCATCCACCCAAAAGGTGCCATGAGTCTGCTTCTCCTTGAGATGCCTCTCCACAGTGAAACAAAGCCAGAAAATGTTCCAAACTGCCCTAAATCACGGGAGAAATGGGTTTGAGAGGCTGAGAGAATTTGGTTTATTCAGCCTGGAAAGGGGATGGCTTTGGGACGTCCTTATTGCAGCCTTCCAGGACCTGAAGGGGTGTAGAGGTTTACATGGGGTGCAGGTTGAGTTCTGGGTGGGAGCCTGACACAAGAGGCCATGACCTTCTGATCCTTTGCATAACAAAGGGCAGGAAAGTGGGAGGATGGATTGTAAGGGCATAGGGACAGTATTGAAGGCAATCTGCCCCGGATTGTAAAGGGATAGGGGCAATCTGAAGGCAATCTGCCCCGATGAACTGCAGCTGTGCTGATTGCCAAAGAGTGGGAACAGCCTTGCCCTTAATGAGATCACAGCTGGGTCCAAGGAGAACGGGTGTTATAAAAGAGTGGATTGGGGACTTGGGGGTCAGTTGGGGTCTGCTGGCTGTGCTGTGAGGAGGAAGGGTGAAGCAGTGGTGGAAGGGATAAGGTAAGGTGCTACAGGAGGGACAAACAGGGTTGGTCATGCAAGGGACAGGAAGGAGTCAGCTGGTCCTGCAGAGGAAAAGACTTAGAGAAGTACAGAGAAGGAGTCTGTGTTGTGTGGAGCTGCCCATGGGAAGGTGCAGAGAAAAGGGCTGTGCGCTAAGGTTACTGACTTGCTGATGCTTGGAACCTTCATGGGTGTCAGTCATACCTGCTCTATCACAGGAGGATGGGGCATGGAGAAGCTCAGGAGGAAGGATGAGACTTGAGTGGGGTCAGACTGGGAGGGGATAAAAGCTCAGAGGTTCTTTTGCTGGGGTCTCTCCTCAGGGGCACACTCCCTTTATCACTTTAAAGCAAAATCTGTGTGCAACTAATGGAATGCATTGCTATTAGAATGTGAAAACAGATTTATTTATATATATATTTTTAGCGTATGTTTCACTTTTGTATGGTAATGAAATGCTGAATTCTATGTAATATGTATTAGATTTAACACACTTGCTTGAGAAAATCTTCATCAGCTGTGTCTGACTTCAATCAGACTGCAATTATCAAATGGTAAATGGGACGCCTTTTGGAGATGAAATCATAAGGATATTTTTCCTGGCCCCTTCCCTCAAGGCCATGGAAATGGAGAAGAATTTCAGTGGGTTCATGTGTGCACTTGGATTTTAAACAAATGCAGGATGAAATACTGCAGGTTGTGCGTTTTTAGGTGTGCATCGTTCTGCAGTTTCAGTGCTCTGAAAGAATAGTTGCCTTGATGATGGTATGTAAGTCATGAGGGATGAGTGATTCTGGCTAATTTAGAATGTAAAAGAGATGTTCCCACTGTTTAAAAATGCAGGAGTATACCCACTGATTTGTTAAATCTTCATGTAAATGCCTCGTGTGTATTCATTTAGCATGTTGTGTGGTCTGGCAGGTGGATGACTAATGGATTGCTTCGTATTAGTCAGCAGAGGTGAAGAATAGAAAACACCCAGAAACAGTTAATTCATCTGTTCACCCCACCCGAGCAGCTCTTAAAACCCCTGCAAGACTGAGCTGCCTCTCCAGTTTTCATAATGTAATGTAGCATCTACATTAATTAGCGGTTTTGGTAAGAGGCCAAAAGGAATGTATTTGTTTCTTAATAAGAAAATAATTATTGTATAATTTTCTTTGACTGCATCAGCGTTTTGCAGTAGTTTTCGTGTGAGTTAATGAGAATCTCTTTGCAGAAGAATAATCTCTCCTCTTTTGGTGGGTGAAATTCTGTGTGGGAGTAAAAAACCTTCTGGCCCATGTGTTTGTAATGTCTGTGGCACTGAGTACTGCTCAGAATGCACATATTCCTTTATGCTTATTTTCCATGCTTTTTAGGAATTCTGTGTTGGTTGTTTGCATGAGTAGTTAATGGACTAGCTTGTTTTATTCTTAATGGGAATGGCCCCTCCTGATGTGCTAGAAGGTCATCTGCTAATTTGTAAAGTGCATAACTTGAGGAAAATGAGTTCATTTACTGTATCCACATTAAAATTCATATAATTTTTATTTAAATACATTAATATCTGCTGTTTGCTAACTACCCCACGTTAAATTATGGAAACCTGGCAGTCTGAAGGAAGGTAGGGAGCTGGTGACAGAAGATTTTGGATTACCTTTTTTTTTTTTTTCCTAGAGGTAGCCACAAATGCTGTCCAAACCTATTTGATGTTACAGTACTGCTCTTTCTCCCCACTGCCCACCTGTCCATGATTTGTGAACAGATCATTTAACAAATGATCACCTAAACCCTATGGCTCTACAAAAAGGTAGGCAAAACTGGTAGCCAGGAAAGATCCTCTAAATGCGGGGGAATTAAAGGCTTGATACTATTAATAATGGTCTGGCCATCACAGGGCTGACATTTCTTAGTTGACAGAAAGATGAAAAGAAAAGAAAAGCAAGCATTTAGACCATCTGTATGTCTTTAAAGTGATTTGGGATCTGAGGAGACATCTGATTTCACTAAAGAAGCTAAACATTCCCAAGAAGATAGTGGTAATAGTGGGAGCTAAAGGGTGATCCTATTTTATTTTTCTCAAGGCTAATGGGAAACAGCTCATCAGAGATAGTTCCTGTTTTCCCTATGAATTGCCACAATTTGCTTAAAGTGGAAGACTTTAACTGCACCATTCTCCAGGCCTGAAATATTTTAATGGCCTTGTTGTTTGGAAGAATAACGGGGAAATGATACATTAAATAAATAATATATACTCTAAATAAAAAAGCCTAATTGCCTGTACCCAGTAAGGGTAAATATCCCTAACAAAACTACCAGCAGTGCTTTCCTGAGTCTGAATGAGCATGAGCACTGAATGTAGTTCTCATAATTTTGTAGTTCACAAAATAATTTTGTGGAGTCCTTATGTCATTATCATGCAGCGAGACATTTGGACTCCTACTGTGTGTTTCCAGGTTGCGGACAGGTCATGGTTTTGGTGTTCAGAGAGCTTCAGCTTTTGTGGGGAGTGACGTTTGCTTTGGCTTGATTTCTGCTTATGACAGAGCTATGAGCAGAAAAATCTGTGTATTGCTTGAGTAGGAGGTGACTTGAGCAGGGTCCTGGCTCTTGGATCATCTGTTCTTGGATGATCCTGCTCTGCAAGACTGATGAGAGTGCATTTTCCAGCAGCACCCTGCAAACAGGAAGGATCTCCTGCCTCCTTTTGTGTCATATTAAAGAGCTCATCTCTTCCACCTCCGTGCAAGGCAACAGGTCAACACTAATTAAACAGTCCAGGCTGAGGGAGAGATGTGTCATCTTACTAGAAATTCCAGAGATTTCCCACTGTGGTCTGGTTTCCTTTGGGTGTTTCTAGTTGGTTGACCCGTCATTGGAAACTGTTGGCTTCTGGCAGTGCATAAATCAGCTCAGAGCAACAGATGTTTCCAGCTGTGCAGATTAAAAGTCCTCACGTAGTGCTTGTTGTATCGATTTAGGATGGATACTTCACCTACTATCCACCTAATGTTGGTGGATAGTTTGTGGTTGATGAACAATAAACATGCAATTTGTTGCTATTGCCTGTGCTGGCACCTGGAGATGAATAAGGCAAATGCTCTGGAGAGATAATGTCCCAGAGATGATGAAGGCAAATATTCCTAAATTGGTAGCCTCATCTTTTCATTGAAATGCTAAGAAGTTGGTCCAAATTTGGCAATTCTAATAATATGATCTGTTAAATACAGAAAATAACTGGGCCTGGTGACTTTTGAATCTTTCATATACAGGTCTGTGTAGACTCTTTTGAAGAGTTACCAATGGGAAAGAGACTAGTATTTCTTTAATCAAGAAAGTTTTGTTCACAGGCATATAAGTTATTTTCTCTATTTTTTTTAAAAGAAAATCACTTACTCTTGAATGAATGCAACAGTTTCTGGCAAACAGGTTTAACCCAGTTTTTCAATACAACATCTGGCTGGGAATGTTGCTGGGATGATGCCTTGATTTGTAAATGTCACTGTGGAGTCATTTATGTGTCATGGATTTGTATTTCTAAAGGCAAATACTTTTTTGTCACCAGCAAAATGATAGTGGTCTTCAACTGGATTATGGTTATCTCTCAGAAAGGAAAACTTGTAGAACAATTTTTCACTGCAAAGGAGTGATAAAAACATTACATAAGAAGATGAATTAATCTTGGGATGCATAAGGTCATACTTGTAAAGGTTTTCTTTTTAATCTTAAGTGCCTCTTCATAGGCTAATCTTGTCGTAGTCAATCTGGGTGTAAAAGTCACCTTATCAGTGTAGAAGGAAATAATCATTTAAAAACCAGCTTTGGCTGAGTAACATTCTCAAAGAGCACAGCCTTGTTGAAGATGCCATTTTTAGATACTGCACAATTTTATACATTTTTCTTGGTTTCTGTCCAAACTCTTAAAATAATGGACCAGCTACATCAGGGGCTTGCAAAGGACTTCGTTCTGTGTGCTGCTGGTTTTCATCTACGTGAGATCATTTTGTGTCTGCTGTAGCTGATGCCTAAAATTGTTTGCCTTACAGTTTTAAGACCAAAGAGCAATCATGACATTATGTGTGATACTTTGCAGCATTTGTGGTTGTGTCCTCATTTTTGAGGGCATAAATGCATTGGGGAGGGGATAACTGCATCTTAGTGAGCTTAATGGTATTGATAGAATATCTCTGGTCTTAATCAGTCCCTGGAGCAACCTAAATCTGTATATAATGAGCATTCTGGAAACAGTGTGTCTACCTCTATTGTTAGAAATCAGAGCTTAGTGGTGTTTTTTTTTTAATTTTTTATTTTTTTTTCTTTTGTAATTGGTGTGATGTTCAACTTGAGTAAATTTCATTCACATTAACCTTGAAGAAAGGAGCTTCAAGTTGCTGGTTGTTATTTTTTCATGTCTCAAGTGTTTTGTTTCTCGTATCCTTGTGCTTTTTATCACAGGAAAATTAAATGGAGCTAATAACTTTTATTTGTGACAACGTCTTTTATATTCTTTGCTTAAAAAGAACTTGTTTCAGTTGCTTGCATAAGGAATGAAAATTAAAAACAGGTGATATCAGCTCTGCTGCACTTTTTAAAGAGACTAACAAGGCTGCTGGGTTTACAGGCTTATTGACAGAAAACAAATGAATTTTATCCCTTTTCTTCTCTTTACTCTTCACAGTCAGTAACAATGTGATCCAGTCTGCACATGGCTCTTGACTTTGGTGCCTGTGACAGGAGTCAGTTCTTTTACAGCTCCTTTCAGGAAAGATTTGAACACCACTGAGGAAAGGTAGATGGCATTTTGGTGCCTTACCAGATCCTGTTCCAGGTGTAAAATGCTCCAACTTTATTTAAGGGCTTTGAAAAATACTGTGTTTTAAATAGAAGAGTACAAAAATTGCTATGTAATTTTTGTCAGTAATGTTATCCATCTTTGTGAGTTGTTTCTCACTCAGAGACATAGCTCAAGGTGGAATTCTCTTCTGAGGGTTTTTCTTGGCTTTCCTCTAAGTTTGTTGGGGTTTTGGGTTTTTCTTAACTAGTCCCAATGTACCTATTGCAGAGGATAACACCAACATTGTACAAAGTAGCCTTTAGCTGGTGCTGTGGATGTTCTGTTACCCCAGAGAATTCTGTTTCTTTCTTCAATGACTTGTTTTCCACTTTTCCTTCTCAGCTTTTATTTTTTGTGCCTTCATATGGAGGTCTGCCTTCTAATGGATGATCTTGTTTTCGTTTTTACATCAAGGCATCGTTTCCCATTTCTTCATCCTTTTACTCTGCTGATGTCAGGGTTTTTTAAGAACAGCATTGTGAGATCTTTAGGTATACATGTTTAGAAAAGGTGAGCAGTGTCCATGTAATTATTTCTACATGATAAAAACAAGACCAGGAATTTCAGGGTCTGTGCTACAAGGGGAAGTATGCTGTGCAGCACATTACTGAACACTGTTTCCCTCAAGGGTTGTATGCTTATTGACTTAGTTGTGTGTTTTCCAGCCCTTTCATATGGAGATGGGCTTGAGCTAAGGAAGAAACTAATTAGCAAAAAAGGAGGCAGAGAAGGTGCTCAATCCTTTGCTTCATCTCCTAAACAGGGTATTATCTTGCTGCAGACATTTCTGGCCATTTGAGCAAAGATTTATCTAACAAGTATTTGATGTCTTGCATGTATTTCCTTCACACCTATCACTGAGCCAGGATTTTTCACTGTTGCCTCTGATTTAAATGGAGGAAGCTCTTGCACTTGTCCTGTTGCAGAATACGCATCCAGAAATGGGAATTATCATAGTCATCCTTTGTGCAACAAGACAGAAACATGGAGAAGAGTAGAATGTAAGCGATCTAGTTAGTACACGTTTAATTTGCAGTGGTTGTTTAATGCTTTGCTCTGAGTTTCTCTTGGATCTCTCAGTGTTCTTGTACGTTCTGCAATTGCTGATCATATTTAGAGAAAAGCATTCGGTGGGAAGTGTCCATGTCTTTGTCATGAGTTGATTTAGAATTTTATAAATGATATTGTAAATAGTATTTCTGTTAAGGAACTTGTTCTGAAACACTCTGATTTTCTATGTGTTTTTAATATATGAATTTATAGATGAGTAAGTCTGGCAAAATATACATTTGTTTAATTTTTAATTCTGTATCATGGCATACTAACAAGTTGCTATCCTTAATAGGTAAAGACAAATCCTTTTACTGTTTTATACATCACATGAAACTTGGAGTACCATGAAATTTGCATTTTACTTTATAAAACATTATAGGAAGCTGCAATTTAATGATGTTTACAACAATCTGAAAGAGGCAGAATTTTTTCTGATGGTGCCATACCGAAGAACATTTGTGCATACAATTATGCTCATAACTTATTAAAGCTAGGATGAAATTTAAATAAAACTGAGTTAAAGTTGTGCTGAAATCTGGTTAGTTGTGGAGGTTAGGAAATTACAGATCAGGTCTGCTAAGTAGCTAGGGGTTTTTTTTTCCAGTTTTACATTTAATCACATTTATTCCCTGTTCAACTACATTATTTGCTTGTTAAATGCACAGGAGAATGTTTTTTTGTAAATTATCTAAACTTTTAATAGCTTATGCACGCAGATTCTAGAGAGAATTAGCACTGCCAACAGAAATACATTTTAGATTAACTGCTGGTTAAAATGTCTGGATGCAGAGGTCAGGCCGCTTTTTCACATATACAATAGAAACACCTCCCATGTTAAGATTCCCTGATCCAGGGTGAATTGAATTGAAGAGATGTCCCATCTGGTTTGGGTCTGTGTTTGCAAAGATGACGGGAATTGTTTAAAGATTTTTTTTTTTTTTTGGGGGGGGGGGGGGCGGTGGGGTTTTTATGTTTTGTGTTATTTTGATGCAATTCACACAATGCACAAAACTGATCCGTGTTTTGTCCAGTGCCATTATTTGAAACCAGAACCCTTCTTGCTCATCTTGCTGGGGTTCCTTCTAATTATCTTTCTGATTCTGGAGGACAGCAGCTCTTTGCCCTTCAGAAGGAGCGCTGTGGCTGAGCCTGGTGCCACTCCTACACGTGGGAACTCTGCTGAGGTGGGATCTCCCTTTCCAGGCTGTGGGCTGTAGCAGCATGAAGCACTTCCCACATGAATTTGCAATGGAAAACAGAAGATGAGTTGGATGAATGTAGCCCCAGGTCTTTAGGAAAAAACCAAACAAACCACTGAAATGCTTCATACAAAAAGCCATTCTTTCGTCTTGGGACTTTGTGGTTTATTGCACTGTAAGTCTTTCATTTGTGGTGCATAAGGAAAATCTCAATGGCATTTCTGTCAAGTTTATCAACATTTTTTTAAACTACCAGTCAAAGGAATAAGAACATGGCTGTGCCTAGCCAGAAGTTGCATTTCATGAAGCAAAACTGCAAGTTCTCAGAATATTCATGCCCAGTTTAATAATTACCATTTTAAACAAGGTTTGTTTGGAGAAAAAAAAACAAAAACAAACTAATTGAGAACCTGACAGATTAATGCTCATAAAATACTTTGGAGGTGTAAAAGGCTGTTTCCAGTGGAAGTCATTTGATCTGTTTGGGTTGCTTTTTTTTCATTGTGGCACGGGTTTTTGTTTTGATTGAGAATGAGCTGTGTGAGAATTCACACTTGTAGGTACCAAAGGTGCTTGGCTTCACCCAGGCTCCTTGCTGCCCAGCTGGGGATGTGCATCATCAGCACTGCTTAATTATCTTTGTGTGCAAAGCTGCAAAGAGAGCACAGGAAAGAAAAATGTCTTTGCGCAGCTATAATCAATAGGACCAGCAGTATTTTAGGCCTCCGGTGATCACAATTTAGTTGTTTTGAAAACAATCACAAGAAACGCTAATGATGTAGAACTTGTCATTTGCTGGTTGTTCCTGGCAACTCAGAAGAAATTGTGTTAGGAACGGGATTAATTAAATATTCTGTTTATCTGATGGTCTTGGTGGAGGTTTGAAATATTAACTATAAATTGTGCTGCGAGATTTTAAATCAATGGCCAGATTTGTTGCCCTGAGAGGAGAGGAAGAACCTGGGGGTGTCCACACACCCTGCCAGGTCCAGCTCCATTTTAACCGCTGGGAGTTGATGCAGCTCTGCAGCACAAACTCCTGGAATAACACTGAATTTTTACTTAAAGAGGGTAATGACCTTTATCTAAAAATTACTCCTTCATTTTATGAAAGTGGGTTTGGCTAGAAAAGCCAGGATTATTTTTTTTCATATTTATGTGTAAGATTGGAGGGAAAATGCTATATAATTTTCTGTTATGTTTCTGCTAAGCAAATTAGTTGAACTGTTGAAAAATACTTTAGTTTTAAGTGAACCAACTAGTTCAGTCTCTTTTTTCGAGAGTTCAAATGTATATATATTTTTACTACGATAACTTTTCTTCATTAGCTTTCCAAGGTGAGTGAGTCACCGATGGGTATTTGTCATCTTGAATGGTAAGGCCAAGTTTGCTTTTGGGAATAAAATTCCTAGATTGAAGGAATTACCGGAGGGTTAGCATGCATCTTGTGCAGCAAGTAATATACTGTGTTCAGACCATTTTTTATAAAGAGCTACACCTAACTTGAAAACTCAGAGAATATCAAAAGTGCAGCCTTTGCGAGCCTAAATAATGTGGCTCGGGAACAAAACGTGACCTCCTTGTGAATTTGTTGTAAATATAAAGTAAAATTTATTAAGAGGTAATTTTGACTGAGCTGTGCTCTGAGGACAAAAACCAACAAGGACATAAAGTATAGGAATGTCCAGTGAACTGTCAGCTAGTTACTGTGGTATGAAAGCTGTTGTGGGTTGCCCATCATCAGGGAGAGAGTGTGTAAAGGCTTCTAAAAACAACATTTTTGAAGTTTTGCTGACCACAGTGTGCCCAGTATGATGAAGATGGACAAAGCGCCCAAGTGAGCCGGGTGCTGGGAAATGTGTGCCTGAGTTTGGGGTGTGGAGCCACAGTTCTGATTCAGTGCTGAGGCTGCTCACTCACAGCTAAACTGCCTATCCCAGAGAAGGCAAGAGACTTTGTTGGGGATGTAGGGATAATGAATTAGGAGGAGAAAGTGTAGCAATCATCTCCATAAAAAAAAGGAGAAAAAAAAAAAAAAGACAGTGTAGGCCTTTCATATTAAAAGGTTTTGGTTTAAAAATACAGTAGTCATTAATTTTCTGTGTCTTGTGGGGAAAGCTCAAGGAGCAATTGGTTCCATTTGAAGCAAAGATGGTCCTCCTTGGATGTCCAAAATCCTTTTTCTAAGTCACAGACTTAAAATAATTTTTAATGGGATTTCCTTTATAGAAGAGAATTCATATATGCTTATCTGTTGATCTAAAGCAGCCTTGTAGATATGCAAATATATTTCTGTAGAAGTTATAATGGAAATGCATTTCCATAGAAAGCTTGAGACTACATAATGTCTTCCAGCTCCAAATTTCTCTGACCCTCTGGTGATTTTTTTTCCTCCTTGCTTTTGCCAAGAGAGCTACTTGAAATGTGCATTAGTAGTTACTCCTCGTGGTAGGTCCTTGAGAAAATGCACTGGAATTCATTTCAAGCTGCAGGCGCTACAATCTGTGAGTCTGCTGTAGTTTATTTTTTTTATTTTCTTTCTTTTTTTTTTTTTTGCCTTGGAGATTGAAGCAGTGCATAGAAATGGGAGAGAAGCCTGGGGCTATGCCCTGCTGCTCTCCTGGGCTGGTGTGTGCTCTCCTGAGGTGATGGGAAGAAAGCTGCTTCTGCAGACTGTGTTTAAAGGCTGGCCTCGGTGATCAAAAACACGTTGCTGTGTTTTAACGTGTGTTCGTGCACTTCAGGAAAACATTGGAAGGAGGATTCCTGATCTAGTGGAAGGTGTCCCTGCCTGTGGCGGAGTAGTTGGAGCTAAAAGGCCTTTTAAAGTCCTTGCCCAACCCAAACCATTCTGTAATTAATTAAGTTTAGTTTACATAAGCAGCTTCACATGCAGTGCTTTGATACTCTATTCTTTCCT
The DNA here is from genome assembly GCF_029207755.1 of Chamaea fasciata. NCBI lineage: Eukaryota > Metazoa > Chordata > Aves > Passeriformes > Sylviidae > Chamaea > Chamaea fasciata. The sequence goes on along the minus strand of NW_027094088.1, from coordinate 5,039,483 downwards.
TGCAGTAAGCCTCACTTCTATAGGAGATTGCTGAGAAAAGGTTGCTTTTTTTGTTGTTGTTGTTTGTTTGTTTTTATCTGTTTTTCAGCCAATAAATCTAAATTTGCAATGAAATCAGGCAATATCCACTTCAGCAGGACTTAGCAGGATGTGGTTTAGTGATTCAGAGTTGCGTGTAGTGCTCCACTCCTTGCACACAGTCAGAAGCAAACCTTCCCTATACTTGTTTCAGGCCTAATAATTCCTAACAGTGATGCTTTCCTTGTTCCTTTGGAGTTTTACAGGACGAAAATTTTATAAACAATACGTTTGGGATGTTCTTAACCCTCAATTTGTAGATTAGAGAGAGGCAATAGAAATTTTTTTATTAGTAAAATGAATGATCATTGCTTATCACTAAAAGGCTCCATTTCTACACAGTGTATTAGAGAATGCTTAAAATAACAAGCAAGCAGGCAGTAGAGACATGGATATTTTTTTCCCCAGTTATCTGCCTTTTATATTCTGGGATTTAATCACAGAAAAAAGGAAGTTAACCTTTCTTGAGGCAACATTACCTACTGAACAAAACTTCAACATTTAAAGTATTGCACTTCCAGTGCTTTACAAATTATTATGAGCAAGGTTTCTAAAATGACACGCTGCTGTGCATCAGAGCTTCTTCTAAGATGCTATCAAACGCAATTATTAAAGTTTTAAAATAAGTGAAAAGAGTCACTGAGCTCAGCAGCACTATAGATGGGCTTGGTGGCTTATCCCGGAATTTAGATTTTTGAAATCTAAACTGCTGTTTGTGTCTTGTCTGTTGAATGTGGCTTCAGGAGGGTAAAAATGTGTGTGGTGCCAGTTTCTCTGGAGTAAGGAAGATAAACACAGGGGAAAAAAAGAACTTTAATACACCCCCAGAGTGGTCCTTCACAGTAACTGTGTTTTTCTGCATGCGTGGGAGGGGAAGTGTAAAAATTTAACTTTCCACATGAAAGGGAAGATGAAAGGCAGGGATGGAGTTTCAGTGATGGAAGGCAAGGCTGGGAGAGCATGCTATGCTGGAAAACCGAGGGAAACCTCTCCAGAGTGAAAACATTGGGAAGCAATTGGAGCCTTGTCACCAGTATTGATGCTTGAGAGTGTCAGGGCTTTGTCTTGGTTTTCTCTGATACCTGATCCAAGGGCAAGTTCCCTCCTTGGCATGTTTACCTCACCCCCAGACCCTGAGGCCCTAAAGGTGAAATGTGACTGATCCATGCCATGGAGTGAGCCTTCCCTGAGTGGGATTTATTCCTGCAGAGTTTGGAATGCCATGAAAGCAGCAGGGCAGTGTTTGGGGCCAACCAGGTCCATATCCAGCTCTTGTGAGCTGCAGAGCTGCTTTGCTGCCCTTTCTGAGCCCACCTGCCTTGTAGGAAAAGTCTGCAGTGTCACTAATCTTCTAATTTAATCTTTTTTTTTTTTCCGACATGCTATTGTAAACTTTAACATAAAGTTCTAGTGAGGATTTTAGTTGGGAATTGTTTAGGAGACTTGTTGAAATTTGAGATGCTCTGGGCACCTCACCTCTGAAACTTCCACCTTGAATATCAAATATATTTTCCAAGCAATACGTGATGGACTTTGAATACAAATGTTTGCCTTTGCGAATATCTTTAAACTTTAATTAAGGGGAAGGTGTTCTTTGGCTTTAGTGCTGTGGTTCAGTTAAGGCCAGCCTGCTACCAATATGGAAGAAGAAACATTTACTTATTACGTGTTTGCATGTGTGCGTTATCATTTAAAAGGACAAATAGTTTATGGCTTGTTGCATTGGAAAGGCTCATGTTGAATATTAAGAAGAAAATTCTGGAAAACTTACTTTAGCTGAAAAAAAAAAATCAGTAGTATATTTTGGTGGTCATTCTTGTGTTTCAGTTTTTCCCAATGCATGGGACAGAAAAAAACACTCTAGCTTTATTTCTGAAAGTTTTCTTGAAATGTTCTGTTTCTAAGATGTGCTATTCAGAGTATGAATTTACACAAGTTTTCTGGAAATTTTTACATTGATTTTAACTTAGCAACACGACTAAATGAGGTAAATTTCTTCAAGGAATTTATTGTTATTTGCTTAAGAAAAAAAAAAAAGCTTATTGAATTTCAGCGTGCATTTCAAAATCCAGTAATAAAATAAGTAATATGGCTGAAAAATGCACATTAGAATTAGATTTGACACCCTTATTTGCTTTATGTCCACCTTTATCTTATGATGCATTATTCACTGGTATTATACAGACTATTTTATTAAGTCTTAATCAAATACATTTTATCATAAGTGTCAATTCAATATTTTGCTATTGTATTTCTGTTTTAAAATACTGAGCTTTTGGTAGGGGAATGATAAAAATGATAAATGCAAGGCAGTTTGGTCAGGAAGGGACGGTTTTGTATTGGCGTTTTGTAAAATCATCTGTAGATTGTAATTCTACATTCCGCTCTAAAACGTGGATTCAGTCTGCTCTCTCTGCTTACACGAAATTGCAAAATTGGGGAAGCGAAGTGGCTGATGCACGTTTATCACATTGGGATGTGCTGGCAGAAGTGTTTAAATGTGAACTAAGCCTTTTTGATCAGTGCAGGCTGTACTAGGACTTCTCAGAGTTGTGTGGATGTGGCATTTTAGGGCGTGTGTCCAGTGTGTGAAAATACAGACCAGGTAACTGTGCATGTTACTGTACACAGGTCTGTAAGTGCACAGGTAAGGATAATTTGGTTTCACACATTCTCATGGTCTGCTTTTTGGACTCCTAGGTATTTGGATTTGCATAGACCGTACTGAAAAAAAGAATTTTTTTCTGCATTTAGTTGGCTGGATAATGTAAACCACCAATTAGTAGCTGTTTTAAATTAGGATGTAGGCCCTCTTTCCTTCTTAGCACAGCCCACTTGTGCTCTAAGAGCAGAGCTGGGCAGCTCACCCCACCTAGGGCTGTTAGAAGGCTGGAGTTTTGCAGGCAGGTAAAAGTTAAAGATGATAATTTTGAGTTTTCAGCACCTCAGCTGAAAACTTGCATTTATTTTCCTTCCAAAATACAAATAGGTTAAACGCTTGCTTAACAGTCTCCCATCTGGGAAGCAAGAATTAAGTGGTTTCCATGTCACTAATCAATTTGTTTTGTTATTCCCATAAATTTACATTTCTCTGCAGCAACAAAGACTTGTCTAACTACAAAGCAGGCTTAGAAGGAAGTGCTATTTTTCATTAAGAGGCACCAAAAGACAGAGCAACCCATTTACTTGGGGGCTAATTCAAAACCCTTCATTTTTCTCTGTAAATTCTGCATTAAGCTACACTAATGCTGATGGGAATTAAGCCACGTATATGCCCTCAGAAGCTGCATAAAAACCTTTCACAAACAGAATGGATGATGTTCACTGCTGATGCTTATTTTTTTTCCCCCTCTCCAGGCTGACTGCACTGTGTGGTAGGAATACACATCATGACAAACAAAACAGTATTTGTAGTTGTATAAGGAAGTTTATAAGCTCAGAAGCAGTGCGGCAGCTTGCTCTGTTACAAGTTCTGCCTCTTTTGTCTCAATTTTACGACCCTGAATGTGTGGCATCTCGAAAAAAATGAGGATATCCAGTCTTGAAGGGTTGGGAAGTGTCTTAAGTATTATTTCTGGTGTCATTTGTTAATAGAGCCAAAGTGAAGGTAGAAATGTGAAATACAATCACAGCTCTCAGTGCTTCTCTGCTGTCTCCATCAGGCTGCTGATGGTCTGTGTGTTTAAGGACCAAAGCAATAAAATCTTACATAGAATTTCTGCTGTGCCAAATCAGATTCAGTCCTGCCATTCTCAAACACTTAAATCTGTTTAAATGAAGTGATGCCTGCGTGTAGAAAAGCAGCCTTCAACTTGGAAGGAAAAAAAAAAAAAAGGCAATTTAAATATGTGACCAGCCTTTTCTTGCATGAATGCTATGGGATGCTGTTATTCCAAATGTGCTTGAGTGAACGAAATTGGGCCCTTTTAAAAGAAATCCAAGAACCTTCCTTTGAGCTATGAATAGCAGATGGAGCAGTGCTGGAGTTGACACACTTGACTTTTTCAGCCTTGCGCACAATATTCACTTGGATGACTTTCTAATGTAAATTTAACAAGTCTGTAGGGTTTTTAAGACAATATAAGCTTTAAGAATGGGTAGCTGTAGCTCAAGAGCAGTTAGGAAATACTTCTGTGCTGAGAGCATTGGAAGTCTGCTGAAGTTTAGTTTCAGAATTTTAAAGGGTAGGGTGGGAATAGATGTCAGAAAATGTGAATATTTACTGTGAATTTTAGGGGGTTTTGTGTTTGGATTTGTTGGGTTTTTGTATTTTTTTTTTTTTTTTTTTAATTTACAAATACTAAAATGCATTCTGAAATTTATTCTCATTCAGGTTGTAAAGCCTACCTCCTCCCTTTTGGGAAAATGACCTGTGGTTCAATGGGAGGCTTTCCTAAATTCCTCCTTAAGCTGCTTGGGCTTGGAAGGGTTTTTCTTTGCTTCGCTGGCAGCGCTGTGGTCTGAGCTGTGTGGATGTTCTGTGAGTTGCCCTTTCTGCAAACAAGACAAAATCTGAATTGAATACTCTGGTGCTGAATGTGCATCCTGGGGTACGTTGGTATCAATTCTGATTTCCTTAAAGGTTTTTGTAACTGTACTCAAGCTACGCAGAGGCTTCTCACGCCTTCATAAATCACATATATATAGTCAAGATACCTAAAGAATCTATTCATAAAACTGCTGTTTTGGGTGAGTATTGTGCTCATACTTGGTCCTTCTGTGAAAAGCGTTTTCTTTGAAAACGCAAAGTCAATAAAGGGAACTGGGAGAGAGATGAACATAACATATATGGAAAAATTGGTATGGCTTTTTTAGTTACTTATATTGCTTTTTTTTATTCCCCCTGGCAGTCATTGGATCCCTTTGTATTAAAAAGCTTGACAGATGTGATGATGTTTGCCTTGCTTTGCCTACTTCGTTTTTATAGCTTCCAAAAATTCAGTCTCACTGCACTTTCTAAGCTGGCACCACAACACGTGTCTAAAGTCTCTTAATAGAAGAACATACAAGAGCTACTGCAACCTTTTGTCTTCTGGTGCATTTCTGCTACCAGCTAATGGACTTTAGACTGCTCCTTGCTTTTAGTGTTTTGCCAGTGGCATTTACAGAGGATTTGCTTTAGGTTTTCTTTCTTGATTTGTAGAAAAAAGATGTTTTCAAATCAAACTATTTTTGGGTTCAAAGGTGCCTCTGGCATTGCCAGAAGATTTTTTTTTTTTCTCTATATTGAAGTAAAAAGTAGTATAAATCTAGGGGAGCGATTGACTGAAAATTTGTTCATGTTTTGTATTTCTCATTTGGGTTCAGACAACAGATTTTGTAGCTTGGGTAAGAGAAAACAGTTTGTAGTTCCATGTGTATGTATAGATATTAAACCTATTGGATTGTTTTAAAAACGAAGCAAGATGTTTTATTTGGTATTTCTCTATTCTGGGTTTATTTTAAAGAAGTGAGAGTGGTGCTTTCCTTGTCTTGCAGAGAAATTAATGGCTCTCTTTTGAAAAACCTATGCAATTCCAAGAGGTGAATATTAAGCATCAAATACATGCCACAGTTCACTGGAGGGCTGGGAAGACAGAGCTTATCATCATTCTGAACTAGTAATTTCTAGGAATTGCGCCCATTCTTTCTGTATTTTCTGTACTTTTATCTTCCATTCCTGACCACCACCCATTTTCCCACTCTGCACGATTAGTTTGTGGGAATTGTTCCTGGACCCCATATTTCAGGTCCCCAGAGGTATGTGTGTTTCTGAACCCCAAACTTCATGTTCTCAGTATTACAAATTATCAGTACAAAGAACTATAAATAACAAGACTGTGACTTAAAAAAACCTCTCAAACCTGTAGAAATACCCACTATGCAGTTTCTTCCTGGGAAAGGGGAATGACCTTTAGGGTAAAAAGTCCTGATCTTACTTTCAAGTATGTCCTGGGCTGAGGATTTATTTCAGGTCTTCAAAACACGAACCCTTAGATCCTGGAAACATGATCTTTTATAAATTATGATAGTATCACTCCATTAAAATGTGTTCTAAAGTGTATGTAAAAGTCTAGGGGTAATTTGCAAGAGGAGCGCGTTTTCCCTGTGGGATGTTGTAATTATTTTGGAGACTTAATTTGTCATGTGTTCCCCATGAGGTCCTTGAAATATTAGTTTGCTTTCTTGAGGTTTCACTGATGAGCAGGGGCAAATTTGGATATTTGGTCCTCCAGCTAGAGCTGCTATTGACATGACAGATAAGTCAATTTGTGTTTCTAATTATGCTGATAATGTCTTATTCAAATCCTTGATGACAAACAAACAGATACATACATACATTGGGGAAGAAAATAAGAAGTCTTTTCCAAAAAAGCACTCCAGAAGATGTTTATCTGAAATTTTTTTCAGTCATTATACTTTGAAATGTAACATTTATCTTGGCATTCAGTTTCATTCTGCACTCTTGAAGGCCCCTCTCTCATTTATTACTGTTAGCATACCAGAACAAATGTCTTTCAGATGTGAAAAATCAATCACCTCGAAAACGTCGCCAGTAGTTATTTGGGTGGATTAATGCAAGGTGTTGGGAGAGGAAGGTTGAAATGAAATGTCATAATTGAGCAGCACAAGTCACCAGAGGAATAGTAGTCAATTGATCAAGGTTCCAGCTTGAGAAGCCTTTTAAAAAGGAAAATGGGGGGAAAATAGCCACCTAAAAAAATAATTTAAAACCTTCTACCAAAAAAAGGCAACATAAGGAAGGAACTGGGACGGCGATACACAAACCATTCAAATCTGTAATGGGCACACGCTTTGTGATTTGAGTTCGCTGAATACAGCATGTAGATCTTCTCAGATTTTTATTTGTTGGTCGAGAATCTGTTTTCAGAGCTAATTCATGGTTCTCTGGAAAATAGAAAATGGAGGCCCTTCATGGACTTATTCTGTAATCTCTAATGCTCGAGTGTCAAGTGCAGAATCTTTCTCATCAAGTCCATGCAGCTTTGCACCTGCAAAGGAGAAGATGAATAATGATGGTCTTATCAAATGAATTGCAGAGAAATAATCTATTTTTCTTCTACTAACAGCTTAAATCAGCTGTCTACAAATGCTGAGTGTTTTAGCTGATTTGGGGTAGGAGAAATCCCATCTGTGTAGCTGAGAGGATGTTGTTCAAATAACAAACAAATGGTAACAAATCTCTTTTCCCCTGTAATGTGCTGAAGAATAACTCTTATGAATAAGAGATCACCCACATTTACACTGCTCCTCTGAAATTATGGAAAACTCATTGCTGACTCTTGCCACATTCCTGCTTTTGTCTTCAGTGACTGAAGCTTCCATGAGAGGGAGGGAGGAGGGTCATTAATATATTATTAAGAGAATAATGTATTATTAATACAGAATGTTTTGAAAGCACAGGAATTCCTCAGTATCCTGATTGTCTTAATTTAGTATGTAGATGATTACTCCCTTTGCAGCATACGAGTAAAACGTGGTGGAATGAGAAATAAGTTATGTAACTCTTTTAGGGTTTCTGGTATGTTTTCAGTGAAGGAATGTCTCCCGTTTTCTTGTATGGATGGACCAAACAGTGAAGATGATTTTGGGAGAAGAAATATTAGTGAAAGCTAAATGATTTCATTTGGGGGAGGACAGGAGGAGATGAACTTCCAGTAATGCTTGCAACCATTTAGATTTTAGGGCAAGAAAAAACATGATGGACTTGTAATACATAAGGCTTCATTGTAGTATATCCATTGCAGTGAAATGCAGAGACTCATGAGAAGAATATTTTGGGGTTTGTTTGGGATTTTTTTTTTCTTTAAATAATTTATGCAGTTGTTTAAAATAGCTTAATTAAATGAGCCATTTCTTTTCCAGAAAACATCAGTGAGGGTAAAGGCTCTGTTTGCAAACTACCCACAGGTCATGTTTTGTGAAATCAGAGCGCTTTGGTGGAAATTGGGAAGCTAATTATTAAATGCCAGTTGTCATTGCTGCAAACTTGTAAGACTGCAAGAGAAACAAGATTTTAATATGAAACACTAAGCAGAATATGACAGATGCTTCAGAGTGAACCTTGAGTTGAAAGGGAGTAGGGGTGGGAAAAGGCATTGTTTGATAGTATTTTGACATAGATTTCAACTCATGGAATTGAGTTATGCACTGTGATCTGTTTTTAGTGCAGATGTAAAAGAGGGTATTGAGGAGAAGCAAGGGAGTGATACAAGGCAGGCAAAAATAAAATGTTGATTTGTGAACTCCTTCTATACCTTTTCTCAACACAGGCTCGACAGGTCTCTAAAGAAGTGCTCCGGGGGGAAGTTTAGGTCAAAATTCAGTATTTGCCCAGGCTGATGAGACAGTGGTTTGTTAGTGATAATGCTGCTGATATTCTGCTTATAATATCCAGAATATTAGCTTGGGTGGAGAGAAACTATTGAGTTCAGCAGTATATATGTTATTTAAGGGTGGAGATATAACTGGAACTCTTTTAAGTTCCTGGGCTACTTCTTTGTTTTCCCAGGCACATTCCAGGGAGGAACCCTTGGTCCCATTGAGTTAAATGGAAACATTAATATGGAATCTGAAGTCAGAATTCTCTTTTTTTCCTTGTATCCCTCTGCAGCCATAAAAAAACTGGTCTGTTGAATACAGTCTATCTTAAAACAAAACCCATATGTAAGATATTACTGGCAAGCTTTCCTTAATGATAGATGATTAAATTAACTGAGATGTATATACAAGTTCGCTAAATAGTGATTTTCTCCTTCCTCGCCCTCAGTTCACTTAAACGTGGGTTGGTTCCTTTAACTCTGCTCTGACTTTGAGATCTGCATCCGGTTGGGAACACCCTCCAAAAGAGATTACCAAGTGATCTGGGTTTAAATTCTGTGTATTAATTTGGATCCAGCACAGCCCTCTCAGGAGACCTGAACACAGCAGGTCTGTGCAGCCATATATCACACTTGAGAGCACCTCCTCCAAGGTGAGCTGTAGCTTCTGTTTGTGAAAAACATTTATAAATTAGTAATGATGAAACAACAAAATTCAAGCCCACTAAGAAATTAAATAGTTTCGTTTAGTTGGTAAGTAATTCAGCGTGGATCATTAAAATTAATTAGAACTGTAAGCGTGTTTTGAAACTGTAAGAATTCAAAGCAGATGGGACTTTGAAGGAAAGGATAATCACCCTTTCTGTATCTTTCAAGAATTTCAGAAATAATTTAGTGGTTTTAATAACACTCAGGCTAGTAGGTTCCTTCAGCTGGTGTGCTAATGGTGTGGTGGTGCTTTCCCTTCTATAGCATCCCTTTAGGTGCTTTATTGGGTTTTCTAACTCACAGTTTAAGAACAAAGCTTTTGAAAATATTAATCTTCCTATTAATAAACATGGTATTTTTCAAGTTTATCAGAAGTCTCCAATTAGGGAGTGCTCACTGTTATGGAAGAAACTGTGACACGTGGACTGGAGCAATTATTTAAGCAGCCTAATTAGTGACTAAATATTGAGATGCATTGCTTTCTGTCTCAGTTGGATTCGGTGCAAACTTGTGCTCTCAGTTTGCCATTGCCAAGCCTGGCTCAAGAAGCTGAAGTTGTAAGGTTGGATGAAGGCCAATATGCAGCTTGCACAGGTGCTTAGTAAGTGAAGGAGAGCAGTAAAGAGCATCCTTTAGGATACCCACCTAATTATTTTACATTTTAGCATTCATATTGCTCCCACCTCCAAATGGCCGTTTCTGATTTTCAGCCATTACTCTGTCCTGCTAACTACTCTGGCAAAGGGCACCAAGATTTTGTTCTTTATGTAGTAGCAGAGTGTCTGCTATTAGTTTTGGAGGTCACGTGAGTGTCTGTGGGATGGTGAAGATCCAGACGAAGGTCATCCCCCAGTCAGGCAGTGGGATCATACTGGAGTATGTTCAGGAGACTGGATGTCTGAGGGAGCCTTTGGTTTGAACCTGGGCCCAATTTAGGAATAATTGTTCCATTTACTGATGTTTATTTAGTTCATTTGCAGATCATGCTACATCCTTAAACTTCCATGATTTTTAATTAAAAAAAAAAAAAAAGACAATTCCATTTTATTCCAAATTCCTCCGCAATACTGTCTGTGGCCTTTCTGAGCACATAGACTGTGGCCAGGTGTTTTTTCTAGGTGAGCCAAACTCCTTGCTGGAAGCCCAGGTGTTTGAAGCTCACGCTGTATTTTCCATGTCCTACTTAGCCTTGGCTCAGTGACTGCAAAGGAAGCATTTGCTGTGGGCTGATGGAGATGTGAGCTGTCACTTCATAGGTACCCACTCACTTCTCAGAGGACTGGAGATCATAAAGTGCTTTAAAGGTAAATCAATGGCTTCAATAATCTATTAATTGACACGGTGTAAGTTTAAAGGGAACATTGAGTGAGTCAGTTAGCCAAATGTCAGTGCAGAGCCCTGGGAAGAGCAGAGCTTTGAAGCACAGCAGCTTTTACAAATGAAGCTGCAGGTTAGGGCTAACCCAGTCTGCTTCTTTTCCAGCGTGCTTGTTCCTTACACATACATTATCTTCTTTGGGGGAGAGCCCTCCCTGCCCTCTCCAAACCTCAATTCTTCTGTGGTAAATCATGTGTGTGGTTAGTGCTCCTTTAGTGTGTTTGGAAATAAGTCTGCCAAAACAAATGAGCTATTTTAATAGAGCTTTTTTCTAAAAATAGATGTCTCTCCAGCTGTTGTGTTTTTGACTTACTCGTAGACTCGGCTCTCAGCTCAAACTGGGGAATTTTATATTAACTTGCCCCTACTAGGGGGGACGTTGTTATTTGCGAATTCTGAAATGTTTTTAAGGTTGATGAAAAGGGCTTTGAGTCCCACATTTTTCCACGTATGTCTTTTGGGTAGATACTGAACCGATATCTTATTTCTGTATTGTTTTATGGGGCTGCATCATGTAAACACGAAAAGGTGTCGGTTCTGGCACCCCAACTTCTATTCCTGTGAGAGGTGTTGAAATCTGTAATATGGCTGGGTTTAACAAACTGGCTTTAACGATTCAAACTGGATTTTTAAAATAATTTTAACTGGAATCATTTAAATGAAGTGTCAGGGCTATCACCAGGCATGAACCTGAGGAGTATTTTCCTTAATGTCGTGGGTGATGGAATGGAGTGTGTACCCATTTGGAAAAGAATAACAATTAAAAGAAAATCATTCATGAAGAATGATTGGAGATAAAGAAAATGTGACTCCACGAGATAGGAATAGGAGGAGGAGAGATTTAGATTGAGGAAAAGAATAAAGGAGATGAAAGGGCTTTTTTTTTTTTTTTTTAATATGCAGTTTTACATTTTTAAAAATGGAATAATCTTTGTGAAGTAGAAGAGGAACAGACACAGGATAAAAGATAGTTAAAACCTAGGAAAAGCTGTCTATTAAAACAGGAATGGAATAAAACAACATGGGAAGGTGATGGAGATACCATTTTTTTAAAAATCTTTTAGGACAGTTAGAACAAACACCTTATTGATTTTATTTTAAAGGTGAGGAATAACTTCCCAAAATGCCTGATGACCCTGCTCTCCAACAGGGAACACTGTCCCTATTTTATGTGAAAAGGGTGCTGCACTAGCAGATGCCCGGGAGTGGGAGAGTGACTGGGTTTAGACTTGCTGGGGTTTTATGTATTTAGTCACTTCACTGGAGAGAATCATAGAATCCTTTGGGTTGGAAAAGGCTTCTAAGATCATTGAGTTCCAACCATTTAACACAGAAGAAATGCAAGTACTTACATATCTGGTAAGTGTTGACAGCTTTTTTTCCATAACTAAAGGAGGTCTTTTGCAGCTTTGTAGGAAGCCCCTGTACTGCAGGGAATTTTGTAGCAGGGGAGCTACAAAATTAGCACATGAAAATGCAGATTTAAGTTGTGAAAAACCGGCTTTTGAAATATTTCTTCATTAACACCAAGAGGGTGTAGTATGATGCAAGACTTGTCAGGAAGCTGGCAGAGAATAAAGTTGATAGCCTCGCCCATAGGTGAGCTCCTGATGGGCTCCCTGTAGTCAGATAGCTTGAAATAGCTTGTGGGTTTTGTTTTTTTTCTTTTTTTTTTTTTTTTTTTTTTTTTTTTAATTTCATGGAAAAATATGAGATGAGGTTCATTGCAAATACAGAAAGTAAGAAGGTCAGACACCTCGCTGCTTTGCTGAAGAGTCTGATTAATCAACTGTTGATCTATAGTGAGAGAAACAATGTAATTAGAAAAATGGATTAACTGTAAGTAAGCTTAAATCACACAGTTTCAAAAATTATGTGGAAGACAATCCTTTCTCACAAATTAAAATGATAATAAATTTGGGGTTGCAAGCATGTTGCTTTTCCTTTAGAGATGAAGCCTTGTATATGTTGGGGAAAAAAAAAAAAAAAGGTGACAACCATGTCACCATTCCAGACTTGTGCAGGATGGATTTTCCTGTGCTGGGAAGGGTCAGTGCTGTCAGGAGGGCTGTGCTAGTGTAATTCAACCACATCTGCTATCCTGGAGACAGAGACAAAACCGTTTTGGGGGTGGAAAAGACTAAATTAAAAAAAAAAAAAATCCAGCACCAAGGTATCTTCTAGAGCAAACCAAACAATCACTGGCAATTAAAAATGCAGTTCTACCTCCCATCCAGAATGGGATTTGTGATGGAAGTGCTATGTGTCTTGGGAGCAGGAATAGTGCTGCACTGTGGGGGCTGAGGAACAGCAGATCTCTGATTCCTGGGGCCCAGGAGATCGTCGGTTTGAGGTGACGCTTTGTGGCTCCAGGTTGCTGTAAATGTGGAAGGGAATGTAGCATGAACAGTGAGTGAATACAACTTGAAAAAGAGTCTTTTCTTATCTTTTTTTTTTTTTACTTCACTATATAAACCACTGCATTTCCGTCTCCAGCAGGCAAAAGCGGTGCCTCACCTTCTCCTCATTTCTTTGTCTTGTTTAGCTTGAAGAAGACAGATGGATGTCTCTCAGTGAAAAAGAGCAAAGCTCTCATTTATTTGCCACTTCTGAACAGAAACAAGTGGATGTAAATGCTGTCCTGTGTGACTGGGAGACAACACTGTGTTTCCCTCCTCCTCAGCCCTGAGGAGACGTGGTGTGTCTGTTTTGGGGCACACATCCATCCTTTGTGCAGCTGGCAGCCTGGCTGGGGCAGGTTTAGAGTCACCACGGCGAGCAGTTCCAGCAGGCAGCAAGAACTGAAGCACTCACTTTGCTCAATGAAAGACCTGGAGGAAAAGCTTATGAGCCATTGGAGCTGAAAGCTGTAGGAGGCTCAGTTGTTGCTCTCTCCATCTCAGGGCTTGACTTGTATTGAGTGGTGCTCATTTTTGGAAGCTTAGCCTAACTTTTTTTGTGTTGTCGATAAATGTTTAATGTTATCTATTTTGCATTTGGTGTCTGTGATCTCTTTTCAAGCCTAACCTACTTACTCAGCCAGTGACAATGTCCAAACCTTTGTGTTGCTTTCTCGGTTGTCATCACACAAGTATCTGCGGGCTGGAAAGCCTTTCTGGTTACCAATGTGTGATTAAGTTCTCTTTGTATCTTGCAGAACTGTTTTTGGGTTTTGTTTTTGCTGGTCATTTCTTCCAGCAGGAGCCTTGTGTTATGTGCTGATGGTGGGAGATCTTCCTCACAGCCTGTTTCTTCATGTGCTTGTCTCACCACTTTCCCAGACTCTCTTGCCCTTTTTCCCTCTGCCTTGCAGCGACCTTCTCATCTTCCCCCTGTTGCCCTTTTCCATTGTTCCTTTCTCTTTTGGAGATTTTTTGCCTCCCCGTTTTGTTTCATCTTCCTTGGCTATTCCCTACTCCCCCTCGCTCCTTTCTGATTGTTTGCCAAATGCAGGACATCCTGTGGGCTTGGCCAACACGTGTTTTTGCAGCTGCTCTATGAATCCAGAAGGGACCTTCTGGACATAGAAGCTGCTGTTGTCTTGTCACTCTCTATGCCTGAGTTACCACCTCGAGCAACAGATTTGCTCTGAGAGCCAAGGGAGAATGGGAAAAGGATTTTGAAGCTGCCAGCTCTTTATCTATAGTTCAGGGATTATGCCCACAGTGGGGTGGGCATGATCCCTAAACACAGTTTTGCAGCTCTGCAACTTTTTTACAAAGATACAGAACTTTGCAGCTCTGCCACTTTTATCTCCCCTGTATATAACAGTGTTAACTCCAATAGGATTTTAAGGGGTGTACATACTTTTGTACTGAAGTCTAAAATCAATTATTACTTAGATTAAGCTACGTTCTGTAGAAAGGATGCAAAGATTTTGAAGTGTCACGGAGTGGGAGGTGGTCAGGAGAACAGACCATGCTTGCAGGGAATGATGGTTGTATGGGCTGAGGCAGGGCAGGGAGTGAGGCTGGGTGTGATGTTTTTATCTTCCAGAATTCCAGCAGCTGGGCCCTGGGATTTTGTGGCTGGTGGATTAAGGGTGAGCTGAGATTTGACTTGTTGGTGTTTTTCATATGGTTCACTGCCCTGGCTTGTCTAAGCTTAGGAAAGTTTTGTGTGTTGTTCAGGTGGCTGGTTTCTGAGAATTTCTAACACCAGGGGACGCCATGCAGTGTGAGATGGGACATTGGGTGGGGTGGTGGGAAGTGACAACCGTGGAATGGTTTAGAGGCTGAAGCCAACAGATGCCAGATGACTTTCCATTCCACCTACGAGCTTGCATTAAATTCAAACAATTGCAAATCCTTGAATGCAGTGGCTTGGATTGCTCCTAAGTTGGATGGGGTTTTGTGCAAGTCTGTTCTTCAGCTGGGTAGTCCTTAGTTTGCAGGGGCTTTTTAGGAAACTTGTGGCTGCTGCTTGGGCAGAAACTGTGTGGTTTCTGGCTGTTGGTGGATCCCAGTCTCTGGAGGTAGAGCCAGGCCTGGGCAGTGCCTCAAACTGGAATAGCAGCTGGTCACAGCTGGCTGCCAGAGGGCACTGGGGGTCACACTTGTGTCCGTACACAGCTTCCAGAATGGGAGGGGTTTCAGGTTCAGCTCCCCTTCATCCTTATTCTCCCTAGCCCTACTCCAAATAGTTCTCCTATTTTAATTCCAAATTAAGATACACTATTAATTTCACAATTACCTGTGATCAAGAACATGATGTAATTTCTTTCTAAATCAAATGCTATGTGGAAAAAAAAATCCAGTCTCTTTCAGTGTGAAGGGTTTTGTTTGTTTTTTTAAAATTTGTAACAAACGTAAAAGATTTATAAAATATGTTGAGAGAGATGAAGTTGCTTAAAACTTATAAACTTTGAAACACATTTTTCTGTGAAATGACATTTGTCATTACTGCTTTCTTTAGCTGCACACATTATTTGAAATGAAATCTTGCTGTAAGCCCTCCAGAGCTGTGGATGTTTAATTTCTATTTTCATGGCATCCCACTAAAATCAAAATTCAGTGTGATTTGTGATTACTTAACTGCTCAACGTGTCTGATCCAGTCATGGTTCCTATCATATTTTTCAGCCAAGAGTCCCTTTTAAGGTGACAGGAAGAAAGTAATTTTGCATCCTAAGGTTATAATAGTTTGAAGCTGACAGCTTCTTGTTCCTTCTTCCTTTTTCATGTTTCTATTTTCTTTTGGGATTTAAGGTAGATGAGCCAGCTTTTTCCTGAATTTTTTTGAAATAGGAAAGTTTTCATTAAAATGTGGTTCATTGAACAATTTATTTATTTCATGGTTTGGATTTTTTTTTTTTCCCTTTTTGGTGTGATATATCATCTTGTCTTACACTCATGAGTTAAAGGGGAGCCTTAGCACCAAACTGTTCTGTGGTGGTGGTCTCTTTTTTTTGTTTATTTTTCTTTTCTTTTTTTTTCTTTTCTTTTCTTTTTTTTTTCTTTTCTTTTCTTTTTTTTTTTCTTTTCTTTTTTTTTCTTTTCTTTTTTTTTTTCTTTTCTTTTTTTTTCTTTTCTTTTTTTTTCTTTTCTTTTCTTTTTTTTTTTTTTCCTAGTTCCTTACTTCATTCTATTGCTTGATCCTTATTGAAAGAGAGTTTCTGGGGGAAGCATGGAAATGTCATGTCTGTGCAACTCAGACCAAATCTGGTGCATGTCAAAAAAGAAAAAAGGTTGAAGTTCTGACATTGCAGCGAGTTGAATTGCTCAAACATACCCGTGCAATTACTGCTGCCGTGGTGAGGGGAGAGAGGGGATTGTTGGCCACTGACCTTGCAAATGCAGGGTGAGCCCTTCTCTGTGCTGGCTCAGGCTTGGGCTGATCAGTCAGTCCTGAGTGCCATGGGCAGCAGATTAAATCACATTGCCCTGCAGTCACAAGGGATTGGGGTTTTGGGCCAGCAAACATCAGCTTTAGTGGAAACTCGTGTGAAAGGAGGCAGGGCTGCCTTTGAGTGTGGATTGCTTTTTCACATTAATGACGCCTTGGGAAGGATGACCTGAAACAGAGACTGGACAGAGCAGGAGAATAAAGTAGGGATTTATTGAAAAGCCTCCAGGATCCACCTTGTGCAGGACAGGGCCTGACCAGGGCTACACCCAAGGTGGACTAAGAATGGGCACAAAATGGACAAATGGTCATAAGGTGTTACATTTTTATAAGTTTTTGGTCCATTTGCATATTGGGGTTTAATTGTCCAATTCCAGCTTCAGGTTGTGAGGTCCCATCCTTCTTGCTCCTCCCTTCAGCCCACCCTTGTTTGTGCTTTTGGGCCTGAAAGTTGTCCTTGGTGTCCAGCAGGAAAAGGATTTGTTTTGTCTCCCTACTCTGTGCAGAGAGCTCACCAGCACTTAATATGAGGCTCAGAACTGCACCGCTAGGCAGCACAGAGTCTGAATCATGAAAGCTAAAACTTAAGGCATCATTAATACAGTCTTAAAAAAATGAACACAATCCCCAAACTTATCCGTAGCAGAGCCTGGAGTTCAGTCTGGTTTGGCTTAAAAAAAACCAAAACAAAAGTAGGTTTTCTAGATAACAAAAGAAACAGCAGGTTTGGATATGCAGTGCTGTCTTCAGTTTTGCTAACATGCTCCCATACAAAAGATGATAAGGGAAGAAATCAATGCAAAACCATTCCAGTACCTAAATGGATCCCTGTTAGGTTTTGGGCAATTGATTTTTACTGGGCATTTGAGCATGTTAGGTGCTCTGCTGTTGGGAGCAAGGTGGTGTTAGACTTGAACTGTCAGTGATTTACCAAGCATGGTTTGTTAATGACTGTGTTCTACACAGGGGGTGGGGGTAGAAAAAGGCAAGAAATCTTCTTCTGGTCAAAATGAATATGACATTTTCCCGTTATGCCTTTGTTACACACATCTTTACCAACACCTTGATTTTTCCCAGTGCTGTTGCTTTTCATTGTTAGGTTTGGGTTTCTGGGGAGGTTTATCCTATTTTCAAATTGGCTTCATGGAAATTTCTCTGCTTGTATCATTACAGTGATGCAGGAGAGCACTTGTATGAAGCATAAAAGGGGAAGAATGGTTTCAAATTTTATGTTTGAATTTTACTGCTTTTCTGGTAGTAGCATCAGTCCTGATTGGGTTTAGTCAAATAAACTCAAGGCTACTCTGTTGGGGCTGTGAAGCATAATGGAATGTATCAGTAAATCCATTTTTCTACTGTAGGGCACAGATACTACGGCTACTCTTCCCCCTTTATGGCTTGCATTTGTAATATATTATTAAAAAGAAAATAGCACTTTACATTCATATCTCACCTTTTAAGCCATTTGAGTTTCACCAAATGAGGCTGAATTTGTAAGCCACTAAAGGTGAATAAAATGACAGTGGCAGTAGCAGGAAAAAAATCTTGCATTGCAGTAAACTAAGTCTATTGATCTTGAAAGTTCAGTGGAAAAGCTGATGGAAAAAGTAGCAGAGCACAAAAAGACAAGCTGCACAACCATTTCAAATGAACTGGCTGGCTGTGAACATTCATGTGAAAGAAATGCTAATGCAAACAGTGCAGAAGAAACCAAAATGAAGGGGGAAAAAATACTGCCAGTATTGTCACTTTTCGAGTATACATAAGACATGGTTTCATATAGAAGAAGTGTTAGTGGTTAGTCAAATAAACTGAAATATTCTGTGATGTCTGTGGAGGCAGGAGTGGAATACCTAAGATTTCTCTGCAAGCCCTACTCTTGAGTATGCAATGAGTGGAAGTCCAAAGCTTCCAGAGCATTTTTAAGAGAATATTGTGTACATGCTACTTGATCATAACGTGTATTGAAAGGGAAATGCAATCAAAGTCCATTATAGTTTATCACTGGATGCGGTAAAACAATGTCAACTCGAAAGACGTTTTGAAAATAGCTGACAGGCAGCTGTAGGAAGGATGCAGATTTCTGTTCCTTGTTATGCACCCGTGAACATGTGGCTTACATGATGTAAAGAATTCAGCTGTGGGAAGGGTGCCCTTCAGAAATAGAACTGACTTTCCTGGAGTGAGATGTAGGAAAATCTGACATGGCATCTCACAGTTTCAGGCAAGGCCACTGGTAAGTGGATCCCCATTCTTTCTCAGAGATGTACTTGTGACTTTAGAGTCTCACTGTTTGTGAAAAGGGTGGGGTTGCTTCCCTACCAATGTACCTAAACAATCAGGAACAATCAGAGCATGATTCTAGGAACAGAGATTGAAGTTGATCAGGGAAAATGCCCATCCTATAAGAGGTGCCACACAGGACACATCAACAGAGCCTTTTAGAAGAAAGTGGCCAAGTTACAAGGAAGAGTCAGAGGAGCAATTTTATTTTCTATGTTATTATTGTCAGTATAAAAATTCAAAAGGTGATGTATTCATTTTCTCTCGAATCGATCATGCAACATAGCTGGTCTCCCATAAGACTTCTGAATTTTCTGACTTCAATATTGCAGGTAACAAATAGGGAGATAAAAAAAGATAGGGAAGATGATACCCAGAGTTATCAACAGCAAAAAAACCCACCTTACCCAAAATAAATATACTGGTGTATCTGTACACAGTTGCCAAAAGGCTAATGTTACACAGACTCATAAAATTCCATAAATGCACACTGCATGGAACAGGGATGTGATATAAATCAATTCTTCTGTGAACTGTTTGGAGTCTGCATCTTGTTTGCAGGTCACATCCAGCCAGCATTGTTAGGAAAGCCTGTGGTATTTGGGATTTGTATTTAGACTGTTACACAGGTTTTAAGTTGGTTTATGACTGAAGTCCTGATTTTAAGGGACAAACTTTGTTGCAGTTAGGAAAGAAATAATTGTTCTGAAGTGTTTCAGTTTACCAGTCTTCTGAGGATCACAAATGCCCCCGACACTCCAGGCTGTTTCTTTTTAAGGGCTGATCTGCTGATGTTTTCCATAAGCACTTCTTGATCTTGGGTGTATTCATAATGAGCTTCGTCTGCACTGCACATAGACTGCACAGCCACAGATAGGGGGGAAATGTGTCAGGATTTAGTTTTAAAAACACTTTTCAGCTTTCATATAAGCAGTCAGCAATGATCAAAATGAAACACAAGGCATAACCCAGATGAAGGGTCAGCATCTGTGCAGAGTTGTGTGCTAAGCACACGTGTGGCTGGGTTGTGTCCTCTGCAGGAGTATGTGTTATTTATCGTGTGGTTTTACAGCACTTAGAACCCCTCTGAAAGGAACCCCGTACATCCCAACTTAAAATAGTATAAATATGTTTCCATAGTGAGCAATTTGAAGCCGACATCAGATGAAATATTGTCAGAGTTCTTCTTATGCCCAGGACTGAATCACACAAGCAGTTCCTGGAGCAAGGCAACCTAATCAGGAGCAGTATGTCCCCTATTGTGTTATGGCTCTACAATGTACATTAACCCATGCCATTCTATAATTTCATTGTTCTGCAGGGGTTTAACAGC
Source organism: Chamaea fasciata (assembly GCF_029207755.1). Classification (NCBI taxonomy): domain Eukaryota; kingdom Metazoa; phylum Chordata; class Aves; order Passeriformes; family Sylviidae; genus Chamaea; species Chamaea fasciata. The sequence continues at coordinate 5,019,540 of NW_027094088.1, read as the reverse complement.
TGAATAAATAACCTGCATTTCAGCCTCTGCCTTGTGTATTAATGTAGGCAAGCCGACAGCTTTAAGCAGAGAAAAATACGTAAAATGTGTTAGGGAAACATTTTGGATAAGGCTCTGCTTTAATTGAAGAGGATTTCGTAGCATGAAAGCATGACAACAGAAAGTTCAGTGCTTTAATATCTAAAATTAGCTATCACTGTAACTGCTAATTGAGTAGAAATATGTTTTCAAAAAGCTGCTAGATAGTGTATATTCATCTGATGGCTCCTCCTCTTTAACAGCTCTGCTTTTATCCGGGAAGGGTATTGCCTCAGCACAGATCAAAGTCATCAGATAGATGCTGCTTTACAAATAATGTACTGATTTTCGTTTCCTTCTAAAAGATATTCCAAATAAAGAGAGTTATTACACCTTTCAAGACAATTTAAAGAAGATGATAGTTGGTGGTGGTGTCGAGTTGCCAAGAACAAACGCTACAGTGTCAACATTAGGAGAACTAACTATTCCCCTGACAGTCTGTTGGGCTTTTATGCCGATCAGGCTGTCCCATGTTCCATTCCCAGACACAGCCTCTAATTCTCTGAATGTTCCCCCAGACAGTGACAGAAGTATTCCAGAGGGTTTTGAGGGCTTCAGCAGCCGGGGTTAGGGGAGGATGAGGAGTCCCCGTTGTGTCGGTGCGAGCCAGGCAGTGTTCCCTCCCCTGTCGATTCCTGCTGCCCAATTTGCAATGTCTGTGAATGTTGCAAGTGCAGCTGGGCTGCAGGGGGCTGACAGGGCTGGGATAAGTGTCAGCTCTACATCCAGAGGGATGAAGTTCGGGTGGAAATGGATCATAATAAGATTAAATTCCAGAGAGCTCGCCTTTTGTGTCTCTTGCCGCGTACGTAGGAGTAGCAGAAGAAATTACCAACCTTCAGCCTCCAAGGGTTTATCTCCCTTCCTTCATTGCATTCAGTGGCAGCAATCAGAAGATAACTAAGTACCCAGATTATGTATTATTTACCTAGGTTGACATGAAGGAAAATAAACCCTTTGCTGCTGCTGTGAGCCTCTGCAGTTCCATTAAGCGTCTTCTCTGGTTTAAAATACAGGACTGGAGGTGGAAAGATGGACAGTCTGCTTGAGCAGAACTGTGCTAACGTGGTAAATGTGATGCTTATCCAGACAAATTTTATTTTAATTCTTTGCGGAGAGCATAAAAAGAAGCATATGGAATTTATAGACTTCTCTGAGCTAATACAGCTTGAGTTTGTGATGGTACACATTGGCAGTGGATGCTGATGAGACATGTAGCCAGACAGATGAGAAGAAAATGACTGGAGGGATGAAGGGAATGTATGGCAGTGCGGCAAAGCCTGTGGTTTTGTACAGAGATGCTTCAGTTTCATTTCCCAACAGCAAAGAGTTTAGAGAAGTAAAGTGTTTTCAATTACCTTATTACACATAGTGTCTGAAACTGTCTTTAAAAATTAAGAAAAAAAAGGTCTGATTGCCTTTCTGTAATTCCCTGGAAGCTTAAATGTGACATCTGTTACTCTACAAAGTTTCCCAACCTCCTTTCTGTATCTACAGTTTATTATTATAGGATTTCTGAAGAGATTTGACTCTGTCACTTGGCTGTTTTGCAAAGCAAAAGGCAGTGTGAAAACATGAGCTCTTCAGAAGAAGATTTTCTAAACAAGATCTGATAGACTTCCAGCACAGAAAGAGGAAAGAATGAGAAAATTATAGCCTAGGCTTAATGTTCTGAAGGGCATAATGCATGTTTGGCATTTGGTGTCTGTTTTTGCAGGACAGAAGGCAGGATGGGTTCAGGCAGGGCAGACCTGGGGCAGGCAGACCTGCATTGTAAGGACAGTCAGATCCTTCTTCAGGATTGCAATTTTTTAATCCTGAATAGAAGTTTGATATCCTGGAATTTGGAGGTGTTCCTCAAACATGTGAAACTAGGAAGGGATAATAATTTAAATTCAGATTTTTTTCATGTGTGTAGTCTGAAGCACCTTGACTATAACACCCCTGCTGTTTTCTGCTGTTTGTGCAAGTCTTCACTCTTTCATTCCAGATAATTAGTTCCTATTTTGCAATAATATCAGAAAGCATTAGATTGTTTTTTATATATTGGAAATTTCTGAGAGAGTTGGACAGCTTTACAAAGCATCCAGTCCTGAATTTCTGGCTGATGAGTAGAAGGGATGAATTGAGAGGGAAGTGGAGAAATGAGGGACAGGGTAATATTTTTAAAAGAAATATTATGCATATCTCAGGTTTAGCGGCTTTCTGAAATTGTACAACATTCTGCAAACATAAGAGAGCTCACATTTTTGCACGCTTTGCAGTTTGACATATTTGGACTCTGATAGTTTCAGAAAGTAAAGCGTCCCACAAAACCAGTTGGAAGCAATTACTCAGATTGTAGCTGCAGAAGAATTGATTGTGATAACGTGTCATGGTGTGAGGGTACATCCATATTTTTATTCCAAAAACTGTGTGATTAGTTTTTTCATCTCTTACTGTGGGAATGCTTTCTGGCTCTCCAGCACATCTATATGTGATTGTATGACTGTATATAACCACGTAAACCATAGTTATGATTACATTTCTGTCTATAAGAGGATAGATAAAAGTTTTGCTATTTTTTTTTCCTGAGTATTGATAGGAAGATTCTCTGTTCAAAAAGATGGAAAATCCAAATCCAAATTTGAATTTGAGATGAGCCATAGGAGTAAAGCAGAAAGGCAGTTTAGAATTTTGGCAATGCCACAGATAGGAGAAAGGGGTCTGCACTCCAGGTAAAATAAACAAGTAGTCTATCCCAGCTGGTTGCACTCATCCTCTTGTACACATCCTTGTAAGCTGAGAAGTAACTTCTCTGTGGTTTTATCCCAGAATATTGCATTGTAAAACCAAATTAGTTATTATATAGGGAGTTAAAGGCAATCACTAGCCTTGTGCTCTTGCAAGAGTGGGGAAACGAGTCCAGGACAGTGCCTCGGTAAAGTGTATTTAATACTGTGCTTGCTTGTTATGCAAAATAGATGTAAATTTATGTAGATTTAAATGCAGAATAACAGCTTTGACCCTCAGGCAGTTGGCAAGGTGCCAGTGTGGCCCCGGCTACCGCAGCACTTTCGATCTCTATATTCTAGCAATTTCCTGGGATTATGTTATCATTTGACTTTTAATGTGAGTTTCAGCCACTTAACAGTCTGATCGGTTTCCCTTTTACCACCAGCTTTGCTCGTGCAGGAGTAAACAAACGTATTTATCACCCCTGGGATCAGGAAGTGCTAATAAAGTTGCTGCTGCTTGCATTTTGGGTTTGGTTCCATGACAGATGCATTGTAAAAGGACTTGGTGGAGCTCCCCAAAAACCAACCACGGTGGTGGCGCTTCCAGACTGACGTTTTGGAAATGTCTTCATTTGGTTTTTAGTTCCAGTATCTTGGTGTTTACCAGGGAATAGAAATGTGTCTGTGGGTTTTTGTTTGCCTTTTTAAATAGCTGGCTACAGTGTGTCAAAGCTGGTTTTTGGAATGGGTACTGCTTGTCTTGTTATGTGTGAAAATCCTGTAATTAGGTCTCTGAAAGTCTATTTAGATGTCTGGTCTTATGTGTGTCCCTCTGGGAATCCAGAATAACACATTCCCTTCTGTTTAAAAAAAAAAAAATCATTCTGGCGCCTCAGGACATTCTCATCCACATTTGTATTTTAAGGTATTCTAACTACTGGCCTCAGCTATGCCTTTTAAACGATTTTTTTGCTGTTCCTGGCAGATACTTCCAGTGGACATTCTCTGTTAAAAGTTTTAGGTTTGGGATTTTTAAGGCAATATACACAGATATAATTAGTTGCTGAAGACTAACAGACCTTACAGCAGCACTGGCTGTGTGGCCCCAGAATTTCTTGCAAGGTGATTTTTTTTTTTTGGTAGTAGAAATTGTTTTAAAATATAAAAAAAATTTCCACATTACTGTGTGATGCTTGATTTATAGAAGAAAACGTTATTGTTTAATTTGCCCACAGAAGCAGTTTCAATTATGGGCTCCCACTTGTGCAGACAAATTTGTAAAATAAATAGAAAGAGGACAAATAAAATGTTGCCTCTCCCTGCACTCCAGCCAGGAATTCTGAGTCCTTTTAAATTAGTAAGTCCACTTGTGCCTTTTGATTTTGCCATTTCCTGCGACAGTTACAGGACTAACAACACTTTCTGAGCACTATTAGTTCTGTGCATTGAATCATTGCTCTTGAATTTCATTTCCTGTTTCTCACAAATGAACTTGCTCTTCATCAGCTCAGTACAGACCGTGGAAATATGACCAGACCTGTTTTCACATTTATCAGAGCACACATTGCTCTTCAGGAACACGGAGACACGGTGAGCTGGTGGAGCAGGAAGATGGTGCTGCCTTCACCCCCGCACTAAAACAACTTGGTATCAAGTCACCCAGAAAATGCTTAGATAAATTTGTGTGAAGTAGTTGTGAGAACAAAAAGCTCGAGAGCTGTTGCATTCCCTGATCACGTTTCTTGCTTGGGAATACTTCAGAGATGCCTTCTTCTCATATTGTCCTTGGCTCCTGAGCTTCACCTGCTTTCAACACAGTCAGCTTCCCTCTAATTCATGGAATCATAGAATGGTTTGGCTTAGAAAGAACCTTAAAGATCTTCTCGTTTAACCCCCAACTCTTGGTCAGGAATTCCAGCCTGTTCCAAATCCCATCCAGCCTGGCCTTGAACACCTCTAAACTGCTTTAAGGTTAAAACATGAACCTGATGATGATGATGATGCAGGTGTGCCTCTTCCCAAAGGGCTGTGTCTTCTGTAGTCCTCCCCATTGACATAAAATTTCTGGAGAAGGAATAATACAGTACTGTATTCTCTTGAATGGTTTGTCAACCTACAGGTTGGCTTCTGTTAAGCCTTGTCACAACTCTGGCTGGTATTGGGGCGTCTCTTAGGAAAATTTAAGAAAAAAAAAAATTCCTGTGCATACACTTGTTCTTGGAATTGTGTTGGTTTGTTGTGTCAATTAGCTGTAGATTTTCTGGTTAGCCTTGAAGGTCACTTTGTAAATAAGCAGCAGCTTCCTTGTTTACTGGATGGAAAAATCTATCAATAGAAATGGGGTACGGAAAATGAGAAACCGTTCCAAAAAAAAAAAAAAAGTGGAAAGTGTAATGCAAGTAGCTTTGAGCTAAAGATTTTGTGGTTTCTCAAAAAGGCAGACAACAGGATCTCTTAGATTCTGGGCCTCCTGTTGGGCTCATTATATTTTCCTAAATGTTTTCCAAATAATAATCCAGGGTGAAATTGAAACCAGTGTTTCTGCCTGCCAGGCTCTTAGAGCTCTGATGCTTACAATGACATCACAGTAACATTACATTTTGGAGACAAACAGCACGTGGAACAAAGAGGCTGCACTGAAATTTTCTTTGCTTTAAAAGGGTGTTTGATGTTTTTACTGATCTGGACTTTGATTGCAGAGTCCTGTAGTGTTCAGTGGGCTCTAAATCCTCTGTAGTGCTAAATTATCATAGAATCGTAGAATGGCTTGGGTTGGAAGAGACCTTAAAGATCATCTAGTTTCAAACCCCCAGTGTACTTTGTAATAAAGAATGTTAGTGATTTTTGAAAAATAACTTTAATTTCCAGTCTTGCTCTTCTTTAAGATGAAGAAAATACTGGATTTTCTCACAGAATGTAGACATTTAGTTTTAGACTGATGTTTGCAGAAAAAGAGGATTGTCGGGGGGGAGGGGGGAGTTGTTTCCTAGTGAGTGAAAAGAATTAAGGAGGTAAGTCCTTAATAAACAAAAGTGCCATCTTTTTGTTATGACCTGTCTTTGGAGCAACGTTGAGCTGGTTTAATGACCGTAATGGCAAAAGGATTATTTAGATTTAAAAAATGAAGATCCAGTTGTGTTGCCAAGCAAAGGTGTCATTGGAGCTTAGTTCTAAAACTATTAATAAACTGTTGTACTGCTTTTTCTTTAATGCTTAATACCACTCATTTGTGATAGAATCCATGTAGCCACTTGGTGGAATTGGACAGGTGGGGAATTTTTTTGTCTTTTCTGTCAGATTTTGTTTCATCCAGGCACATCTAACCTCAGTGATCCTGCTGCGTGGTCTTGAGCCCTGGGCTTTCCAAAGACTTGTTTCCACAGAGAGTTTTCTCTCCTCCTTCCAGGTAGTGCCTTCCATCACCTCTGTTCCTAGCAGGGTAGAGTGTGCAGTTCTTGCCTCTGGACTCTGCTATGAAGGAACGCTTAAGTTGGCAGTGTTTCTTTCTTTTTTGTATTGATATGCATTCATTTCACCCTCTCAGTACCTTCTTTTTTTCTTTTTTTGGACTTCACATCAGAGGAATTGCAAAAGAGGAAGAGGGAATGGAGAAAACTTCTTATTTGTACATTGTGAGGGCCATTTTTTTTTTTAAAGTAATAAAATCATTAATTCTCTGCAGTGGTGTTTTTGTGATAACAGGATTTTCCTGGAGTCCTTGGATTTTAATGACCTCATCTGGGAGATGCATATAGGGGTCAGGATGTTGCAGTAAGCTCTTGCTTGATTGATGAGTTTTGAGAAAGGTCTGCTTTGGTTTTAGCTGCAGGGTTCACTTTTTTTACATGTGCAAGAATGATCCTTTTAGAGTTTACAGAGTTCGTGTTTGGGCAGAAATGTCACATTTGGTCTTGGAGCACTGTGGGCATGGTGGTACAGAACATGCTCTGGTGAGAGAGAGACCTGGGGGTTAAAATGAGATGACAAAAAAATGTTGGGTTTTTTTTCCAGATGTAAGTCACCTCTGAAGTCAATTTGATTTTGCTATTCCTGGTTGCTTATCTGAATTTCTCTTACCCCCACGTTCATGTGTATTTTAAAGAACTCATTAATTTTTAATAATTTTTTTTTTGTAACCTCTCGGCCACAATCTGCTTCATTTTGTTTAAAATTAATTGATTTTTTTTTAAATAGAGGTAGTAAAAATATCCTGGTGAACTGCTGGCAAGCTGCTAATTTGTCTCACAGATATACACGTCAGAAACTCTGAAATGCTGGGTTTGTTCAGTTGCGATACAGAAATGTTTGTTCTTTAATTGTTCACTTCAGGATCCCAGAAACACAAAAGCCATCTCATCAATATGCACTCGAGGCTTAAGAGCTCCGTGCTGCTACATCTGTGTCATTTAGGAAGTTTAAAATAGGCTTTGCAGATGTTGGGAGTAATGGAGTGCGTTGTTTATTTTTTTATTCATTTCCATCGTATGTCATGCTCTGTATATGAATAGTCAATCACGTTGGAGTATGTCTTCCATAAGGATTTCCTGGGCTGCCAGTGAGCCTTGTTTATAAATATTTAACTTTCCTTTCTTAAATTTGGGTTAGGCAATATTTCACAAGGGTCTCTTATGTAAGCATACAACACAAATTAATTTGTTTTATAGGTACCAAACCCTTGAGTTATTGGCGGTTTTGCCAGTACGGATGGCTTGCAGTAGCACCATAATCCTAAAATAAAGTGGTGGAGTTTTTTTAAATACATATTGAAACAGCCAGAAGTTAATACCAAAGATCAGTCATTGTCACTTGGCCTGTGTCATTAAATTAATGTTCAATATGCTACAGTTTACAGGTGTAGTGCAACCAGCAAAGGAAGAAATGTTCACTGTAAACTTGGGAGGTTTTTTCCCTAAAAAGATACTCAACAGAAAATTAACGTGACATCAATTTTGCTGGGCAACATGTCTTTTGTAATGCTTTGGATTTAGCTTCAACATGGATCCCAATGTGCAAATTAATTATTATTAATTACATTAAGGCAGTCAAGACAATGTTATGCCTGTTAAATACAGGAGTGATTGGTGCTGCTTTCGTTACTGAAAGCCTGAATGAGCTTTGACCTCTGCAATAACGCTTCCTTCCCTCACCTGAGTTACCACTTCTCCACCTGTTTTGCATAGATATTTGCTGTGCTAAAGAATAAAAGTTATCCTAGACATCTTCTAGGTCAGCCCAGTGTTTTTGTGAAGACACAACAGAAATATTTGAGCTTCAGAAGCACCTCCCAGACTAAGAGCAGAAGTTTCTATCCCTTGTTTAAATCTTCTTCAATATAAGATTAGGAAACAAGTAGCATGGCCACGTATTTTTCGTCCATCTTGAAAGAGGAGGAAGTGAAGCTGAAGCTGGCCCTGAGTATTATCATCTTGTTCCCTATTTCTGAGGGAGAGCTGCATCACTTTAGGAAAGAGTCAAATGCCAAACAAGCATTTGCTGTAGGTACAATGTAAATTTCTGTACTGATTTTACTAGCAACTGCAGTTTGGGAAAGTATTGTTTATATCTTAGCCAGCTGGAACTGCATTGGACTGTGACTTACCATTCATGCTGGATTTGTGGTGTCCATGTGTTCATAACCACAAATCTTGTTAAATTAGATCCAGCACTTGCATTTATGTGTGTAGTATATGATATTTAAAAGATAAGCTGTTAGGCATCTGCTTATTTTAGTGTAAAATCAGACTTAGCATGTAAATGGTCACCCTCAATGCCAAATTTTACTCATCAGTTACAGTATTAGGCTCATTCTAAACTGTACATTTTTGATTATATTATATTATGGGTATTCAATATGCAAACAAAGAAATGTTTGGGTCTGTTGGTTTGACTTTCCTCCATATCCAGTGCTTTATTCATACATTCTGAAACTAAAATTTGGAGTGTTTTAATTTTCTAAGTAACATGCTGCTAACACTTAATATTTAAAATAGGCACAGAATGCAAGTAATTGTTTTATTGCCATCGGCATATGTCTCTCCATAATTGTTTTGGCTTTTGCCCTGGGTGAGTTAGGAGGTGGCAACCATGACTTTTAATATTCTCACCCCTTGCCTCTTTTTCTTTCCCTTTTTTTTTTTCTCTTACTAGTTGGAGAGAAAATGAGCTTTTAAATTTTTTTTTTAATCTAGGCTCATACTCGTACTGTACTGTCTTCCAGTGTTTTTTTGGATTTAAATGTGATCTGGTGAGAAAGAGGAGACAATATAAAATCTGAGTTTTATTTTCTCTGTTGTGTTAAACATACCTAGAGAAATTAGTGAGTGAAAGACATACTTTTTTATTCTGAAGCCCAAAGAACAGCAATGATACATCTTCAGCCAGGGAACTAAAAGTAGAGAAGTATTGCTCAGAGATTTACTGCATGAAAAAGATCCTTACTTGAAAAGAGGAGCTCAATTCCTTGGACTTACCAGGAAAGGAACAATAGTCTGCATGATATGGGGGGGGGGGGGGGGGGGGGGGGGAAGAATTTCCAGCACCTTTGGAAATGAAAGAGGTTTAGTTATCTCTGGAGTACTACCCACTGTCCTGCAGAGTTGTGTTCTGCCATGCACAGACTTCCCATTGGAAGTCCAGGAGCTGGTCTCAGCTTGGAACAAGTAAGTAGTGCTGCAACTTTGTTGTAATGTGTCAGGAAATTGTCACCTTTAAAAGCTGTTCTTTAGCAGAAGCCTGTCAGCTGGAGGAGCTTTGGCTTCTTCTTTGGGTTTGGTTCTGTAATCCAGGGCTCCGCCAAGACTTGTGGCTTTGGAGCTGATTCTCCGTGAGGTCTTTCTGGATGTGCTTGAAAAGCTGCCTTCTTCTGAGGCTGGGCGGGGTTTATTTGCTCAGGTGAGGTTTTTGGAGGTGTGTGGGACTCTGGGCCAAGGGCTTGGATGGCAGAATGATAAAGCTAATGGTCAAATTTGGCCCCAGCTGTGCAGTTACCAATATGATTGTAGGCTGAAAGGATGAAATACATTGAGTTGAAGCTCATGAAAAGAGCTTCAGGGAGGTCAGGAGAAGAAGAGCAGAAGGCCCTGGGCTGATATTTTTGTTGGCTTGGCTTTCAAAGTCTCTTTGGTATGGAGCAAGTACCCCATGTTTTCACTGTGGGCTCACACTGCTGCTGCAGCAGGTGTTGGTGTGAGTGTCCAGGTCGGCTCCAGTAAACCAGATTTCTCTGGAGGCTTCAGAGAGACTCTGTGGGAGTAACCTCCTCTGAAGGAGAAACCCTTAATGTTTGTAATTACAAAGTGCAGTAGGAACATCCACAGACAGAAGGCCTGGCAACAGTAGGTTGGTGACAGCTCCCTCAGTGCTGTGATCCAGCTCTCCCTACTTCTACAGAACAACATGATAGTATCAAAGACCAGCTTCAATTTCACTTTCTGCTCCTTCAAGATTAATTTCTAAATAAATGGGTAGGGATGCTACTTATTTCCTGATCGCTTATAGAAGTTATTTCAATGAAGGGTAGTAATTTCTGCTCTTAGTCTAAAACATTCTTCTGAAGATCAAATTCTTCTCATGTGTCTCAAAAAATAAGTTTATTACTAGCTGGAGAAATGGTGCAAAAGCTCAACTATGCTTAAAATGTAATATATGCCACATCAGTGCTAATCGCTTAGTGCCGTGTGGCACGATGCCTTTAATCACCTATGAGAACTTTCAGGAGTTGTTAACATTTTCTTTCATTTGTATAGCAATGTCATCCTCAAAAATGTCATTTTTTTTGGGAAAGAATAACCCTCTGTTGCCTTATGCAAATAAATAATCTCTTACTGCACTTGAAACAGAATGATTCCCAAAGGAAGATGAGTGGCAAATCAAACCGGTTGGCAAATGAAAGTAACCTCTCAGACCAGAGTTACAAATGTTTTATTCAGATGAACAAAGCGTCTTTATTTGAGCACTTTAATCTATTTTCCTGTCACTTTTTTTTTCCCAAATAGTACTGTCGTTCTGAAATGACAAGGATTGATCGTTAAATTACCGTTGCCTAATTCACCTCATCGCTCCTCTGCAGACAGTTGTTTGATGGAAAGTTCAGGTCTTTTGATGGGTAGAGCTAATATGGAATTCTTAAAGTTTGGGGCAATACATATCAATTTTTGACAAAAACATAAACAGTTTGCTGCTTGGGTGATTAACATTTCAAAAAGAGATGATTAACATTTGCAAAAGAATAGAATGTCTTGGTTTTAATTAGTTAAAGGGTTGTATGTGTGGTGCATCCCAACGTGATAGATTTTCCCCAAGTCACCTCTGTAGCTGCTAATTTAAAATTCTGGATGTTGTCTTAATGTGGAGTGCTTTTGCAGTCAGTATATTCGAAGTTCACTCAAGTTTTTCTTCTCTGTTTTTCTGCCCTGAATGATCTGGTGAGTAATGTTTTGTAAGCATTGGTGTAGCACTGTAATATTTGAACACAATAAGAATGTCATTGTTATGATTAGATAAAAAAGGCACATTTTTTGGCAAAAATCCTCCGGATAAAGCCAATATGTTTCAGTGAAACTGCCCTCAAAAAACCTGCAGGATTGATGGGGAAAGTTTCACCAGGAAAAAAAAAAAAAAAAGACAAGCAGGGAAATACTGTATTTTTTGCCAATTTCCAAGGCTGAATGAGTGAGAATTGGCTGATTTTGACTGTAAGCAAGAGCTTTTCTGTTTGCTCCTTCCCTGAACCTGCCATTGCTGAGTGCACTGGCTGTCTCTCTGCCAGCACTGCGTGTGTTTCCATGTTCAGGAGGGGTTTGGATGATCCAGCTCTCAGCTGCCAGAAGTGGAGCCAAGGAGCTGGTGATGCTCCCAAGGTCATCCCTAAAGCACATGGGTGTATTTCCTTGCTGTCAGCTGTGTTCACAGCCAGCCCAGGAAATGGGGACTGCCTTTGAGTTTTGGCTTTGGCCAGAGCTTCAGACAAATCTGCCTCTCCTCACTCGAGGCTGGGGGGAGAGAAAGCTGATGTATAGAGGGGAAAAAAAGAAGCAGAAACAATGCAGTTGAAATGGCAGGTGGCTTTAATTAAAATCCCAGAGCAAAGTTTACCAAATGCACGCTTAACAGTTTATGCTAAAGTTTAGTAAAAGCTTATTTAAGTGCCCATTTGTTAAGCAGTTGGGTTTTCTTTAGGCGAAGGATAGTTGATGCTGGCAGTATAGAAGATTCATTTGTATCTCTGGATTGCAGTTGATTTTATTGGTTTTATAATACTCTGATGCCAAGCAAAGGAAATGCTACATGTAATGAGTCATTTTTAGAAGTGTTTGAAAGCAACAGAAACTCCTGTAAATTAAAATCAGTTTTCTGCAAAGCAGAAGATGGAGATCCCCTTACATAAATACGTGTTTGTATATGCGTGAATGTATCTTTATCAAGAGAGGACATACATTTTTTTCTACGTATGCTCATACAGATGAGCATTTATTTCGTTATTACTTTTTTTTTCCCCAAAACACAAGTTACTTTTGTATTTGAACATATAGAAGGCAAGTTTTGTGCTTAGTTTCACATGAGTGGAAGCAGATATTAAAATTGTTGTAGTCTGTTTTTTTTTGGTTTTTTTTTTTATGCCTCTCCTGTGCAACATGGGAAGTGTTTGGACTGGATTCCCCTGATGTCTTGAGTCATGTGGTGAGGGCACCACTGTTGACACGAGCTGCTCCATAAAAGAGAGATTTATATTTGTCAGTGTGCTCCCAGTGGGCCGTGTATAATGCACAAGGAGCAGGCTCCTCAGCAGGACACCCAGACACTGGCAATCGTGTTTATCTCAGTGGTCTCTTGACTACAACCCCTCTGAGAGCCCAGATAAAGCCTCACGTGTTACACGCTGTCATGCGAACCTTTTGTCCAGAAAGTGAGAACTAATTGAAGTCCCCAGTGTGAGTCTGTAGGTAGCAGGGGAGATGTAACCAGACAGCTGTAGGCTGTGTATTGATTTCTCTCTCCTTTAAATTCAGGACCTATGACAGTGCACAGGAGGACCATGACCTTGTTCTTGCTGAAGTCAGGGGCAGTTTTGCTGTTGACTTCAACAAGAGCACAAGTCTGAGGTGAGGGCTGCCTTTCAAGTCTTTAGGACTTGAAAACACCTATTAAGTTTTAGTTCTTTGGGGTAAGATTTAACTATTTAGGTTTCTCTCTGTCTGACATCTAAACAGAAAAGAAAGCTCTTCCCTGAAGGAATTCACTGCATGACTAACGCTGAAGTTTTATACTGCTGCACAACATTAGTCAGCTCCTCTTGTAAGGATTTTATTAATTGGCATTTTAATTTTAGCTGTAACAAATGAAGGATGAAGAGAAATTGTAAGATTTAGTGAAAACTTTGTCTCCCAACTTCTATTAGTTGTGGTTTTAAAGATGATGAGCACTGATGGTCATTTAGTATTCCTGATAATCAGGTCCATCGCTCTGGCAAACAAGTTAAACATCCAGATCAATCAGAGGAAAGACACTGGAGATGTGCATCAAGACCAGAAATCGTTTTCTGCAGAGGGTTTTAAAGATTTTTTTGCCTTATGAGGACAGGCTGACTTCCAGAGATTTGTCCCTATCATCCTGGGGAAACATATCTTTACCAGTTAACATGGGAATTCTCCCACGTGACCCTAGAGGCACCTGTTCAGGAGCAAGAACAAAATACTATTTTTCCCTGATACACCCCTGGCAGAGATCTGATCAATTGAGAGAGGAGCTGAGAGCTGGTGAGGTGTGTTAATATTTCTCTAGCTATACTGGCACTTACACATGAAGGGTCTAAATATGCCACCTGAGATCTGATGGAACTGAGAGCGGGATGGTTATAATGAGACCTCCAGGAAACCAGGGTCCTCACCCTGTTGATGAGAAGCTGGGGCTGTGCATGACTACTTCACTGTCTGAGGTGCACAGTTCAAATCACACTATATCACACTTCATATCACACTATATGGGTTTTTTTAGATGAAATTCACGCTTTCATGGTCTGTCTGTATTTGGCTGCGTACAGACTTCCTTTCTGAGTTTGTGGTTATCACGACAAAAGGTTTGAATACATGAGCTTCTCTGTATCTTGTTTCACTTTTTGTATCCTTTGGTTACTTCATTCTGTCTGTTGGGGCAGCTTCTCATGAGCAACCATCTTCTGTGATTAAATACCCTTCTGTGGAGCTTGGCTCAGGACCTTCTGCAGTTTTTAAGGATAGCTCTGGAGAAAAACCAGATAAAAGTCCAGCACCCTTTTCCCATACAGTCTGTTCTTTTGGTCTGTGTTTTGAAGATAGCTTGTCAGAAGGACTGGGGCTTGATTTTATAAGTGGGGGGGGGGGGGGGGGAAAGGCAGGTCCCAGGGCTGTGCTTTGCCAAATAATGTGATGCTAGTATTTCATAGTCAAAAGAGTTTGCTTTGATCACATTTGCTGTTACTCAGAAGGAAAACAGGAACAAGTGTGATATCCTAGTTCTGCTGTGACCTTGTAAATAGGAGTTGATGCTCTCTTTCCTTTCCTTACTCTTCCTGGTGTTTTGAAGAAGGTGTATGTCAATCTAGTGTTTCATTTACTGGAGAAAGTCAGCAGGTGTATGCTAAGTGACGTGCCCAAGACATGCAACCTGTCTGTGCTAAGGGCTTGAACAATAACTGGATTGTCTTGTGTTCTTTATTGCATATATTTGTGAGAAGTACTTTGTGACCTGCTTGAAAGAAAATGCAGGGAGGAGGGGTCTTACAGGCTTGTTTATCCATAATGATATTTGCCTTTTGCATACTAATTTTTCAAGTTTTCAATAATGAAAGAGAAAAGAATGAATAAAGTAACCTGGTAAAAAATAATTTTCCAGTTTTCGAAAGAAGTGGGAAGTCCAGTCTGAAAAACTCTGGCTGTTCAGAAATCTCAATTTCAGTAGCTGCCTCTGATCCCCAGCTTCCCAGTTTTGCTTTAAGGATGAGAAGTTATTGACAGTCCTACACATCCGTGAAAGGATAAGTAAATGAATTGTTATTAAGGAGTGTTGAAAGAGGTGATTGTCATTGAAGAGTTAGGAAAATGTTAATGTAAGGATTGACAAGGAGGTAATTATACTTCAGTAGCTTCGTATTCAATTGATGTTTACTGGCAGGAAATCTGGAAAGTATTTCAGAGGTCTGTAGCCTGCCTCCTCCTTATTTACATTTTCTGTCTCTTCTCTGTCCTCTGGTCCTGTTTGTCCCTTTCATCTATGCACACTTGTGTGTGTATTCACTTGGGAGGGGTGGGTTTAAAAAGTTGCAACCCTCTTTCTCCTTTCATTGGATGTAAAAAGATTTTTTTTCATTCCAATTAGAACTGAATCCAGTTCACTGGAATTCATTATCAATTATGAAAGCCATATGGGTCCTATTCTTATGTTTCATGTACTTGCTGTGCCTTTGGTTACCTGTGTCGGGGTCAGGGGGATGGTTCTCTGTTTCAATTATGAGATGTTGGGGTCCTGTCCTCTTACTTGCCTGAGTGTTTTTAAGGCACTGCTCAGAAAACTGCTAGCACTGGGCTTATTTCCCACAAGGAGCTAAAAATAGCACGACTGGGGTCTCAGTGTGATGGGTTTGGGTTTATTTATTGATTAAAGTATTTCACAGCTGAAGTTTGCCATGACTGGGAAGCTGCATGTTCCATCTTGCCCAAAG
Source organism: Chamaea fasciata (assembly GCF_029207755.1). Lineage (NCBI taxonomy): Eukaryota > Metazoa > Chordata > Aves > Passeriformes > Sylviidae > Chamaea > Chamaea fasciata. Next base: position 5,004,051 of record NW_027094088.1, on the reverse strand, counting down.
CTAGAGGCTCTGATACCTCAAGAATCTTCCCATGTCCTATCCCTGTGTGCCCAGGAATTCATGCCATTACCTAGTAAGATGGACATCTTTGTACCATTGTGTGAATGAGAAGGATTGTTTTTTTCTTTTTTTTTTTTTCCCCCCCAGAGACTGCTAAATATTCCTCTATTGGACATTTTGGGGTCTTGCAGCTGCAAGATGTGTTTGGGCGAGCACCAATAGCAAAGGAATTGGAGGAATAATTAAAAGTAATACTTTTATGTATTTAACACCAGTACTGCCAGCCTATTTACAGAGAAATTACAACACTTGAATCTCTTTGCTTCTGAAGTGCCTGGGCAGAAGATGCAGGTAATTCTCTCATGTTGGGTGTAGCAAGAAAATTATGTCCTTGCTGTGATACAACAGTGCTTTCTGGAATCCAAGGGGCAGTGGGAATGACCCTGTGACAAATGGCCTCTTCAGGTGAGGGAGCCTCTCTAGGCTGCTCTCCAAAGGACAGCTGCTTGGGCAGGAGGGACCCAGGTGATCCAAACTCCTTGAAAGTTGCAGAGCAATTCCTGACAGTGACACCTTCCCATGACAGCTGGTGCTGGGGATGTTTCTGGCACGGAGAGGGAAGGGCTGGTGCTATTGCTGTGCTTTTGTCCAGCCAGTCACTCAAGGAGCTGGTTTTTTTTCTCTCAATGCAGAGCAGTTTCAGTTCCCTGCTTTAGTGATATGAGATCTTACCTGTTTCCTCAGTGTGCCAAAAATAAGCAGCACAGTTGGGTTTGGTATTTATTTGGTACTGATGCCTTGGGAAAGCTGACCTGGAGCAGAGACTGGACAGAGCTAGAGGATAAAGTGGGGATTTATTCAAAGGCCTCCAGGATCCACCTTGGGCAGGACAGGGTCTGATCAGGGCTACACCCAAGGTGGACCCCAAATGGTCATACAATGGCTGACCAGTCACCAAGTCTTACATTTCTGTAAGTTTTGGTCTATTTGCATATTGGGGTTTAATTGTCCAATTCCAGCTTCAGGTTGTGAGGTCCCATCCTTCTTGTTCCTCCCTTCAGTCCACTGTTGTTTGTGCTTTTGGGCCTGAAAGTTGTCCTTGGTGTCCAGCAGGAAAAGGATTTGTTTTGTCTCCCTACTCTGTGAAGAGATCTCACCAGCACTTAATATGAAGCTCAGAACTGCACCCCTAGGCAGCACAGAGTCTGAAAACGTGAAAGCTAAAACTTAAGGCATCAGTACCAGCACTGCCCAGATCGTAGAGGTAAAGCTGTCTCAGTCCTAAGGCCCTGAGTCCTCTTTAATGTGTATCTCCTGTGGCACAGGTTGGCTCTTTCTGCATTAGGGCTGGAGATGATGTCCTTGGCTTTTAGGAAGTGAGATTAGAAAAAACAAATTGTGAGCCCCTCCTGTGTCTGTCAGTGGTGCCAGCAGCTCTCCGTAACTGGCCTTAGCGAAACAATCAGCTGGCAGTTTACCAACAGGAATAGCTGCAGTGCTGGTTTTTAGAGGTGCTCAGCACCATCTGCTCTCACAGGACTCACCTTCCTGAAGAGAAGGTTAAGTGGCTATTTAATCATGGTCTCTAAGTACCCACTGAGGGATAAGATGTCTGGTGCAGAGGACTCTTTAGCAAGCAGGCAAAGACACAGGATCCAGCAGCTGGGAGTCGAAGTCAGCAAAGATCAAACGGGAAATTCAAGGCATGTTTTTAAGAGAGGGTAATTAGTCCTTGCAACAACTTGCTGGTGGACGTGGTGAAGCTGTCTATCACTGCAAGCATTTCAATGGCATCTTACGCTCTGTTGCCATCGCAAGTAGCTGGGCTAGACGGAGTGGCTTGGCAGGGAGGAGCACTGTGACATGCCTCACGCAGTAGGTCACCCGAGATGATAACAGAACCCTTCTGTCTGTAGGGCAACCCACCTGATGTCCAGGGTGCTTCAAAGACCCCAGCGTGAGGGGAGGATTCCTTACAGCACCTCTCCAACTTTCACAATTGGTTTTCATTCCCTGGTGAGCCACAAAAGCCTCTTTGTGTGCAGAGGATGCATAAGCCCTGTGGACTGACAGTTGCATTACTGAGCTGGGGATAAAAATTTAAGTCCCTGATCTGTGTCAAGCAGGGCAAGCTTTTTCATCCAAAGTTGCAGAATTGACAATGTATAGGATTGAGTCCAGTCTGCCTCATCTTCTTAGTGACTCACCTGTTGACTCAAACACTTCAGGTCTATCCCTGAAAGCTGGTTTGGAAAAGTGTGTCTTGATGAAATACTTCAGCTCCAATTCTACGTGATATTTCTATTGAAATTTTCTATCAGATCATGCAATTAGGACCTGTGAAAATCGGCTTTGAGCAAACAGGAAATGAAACAATGCCATCATGGTTCAGGCTGGAAGAAGTTTTCCTGTTGCACTGAAGAAATAATGCCACTCTGAAAGTGGAGAATTAACCGTGACAGTCAGTCTTGTTGAGGGATGGGGAGGATGTTTTGTTGTGGATTCAGAAGAGAGAGGCCAGCTGGGGCAGGCAGGGGAAGGTCTTTGAGTTGCAGTGTGCTCTGTGAATAGAGATGCTGAGGGTCATGGGAGAGAGGCAGCAAAGGAGAAAAGGGCAAGTGTTGCCCTTGCTGCCCAGGCAAGCTCCCCAGCTGGGATCACTGGACATGGCTGGTCAGGCTGTGCCACAGATGGGATCAGATCTGTGTGTGCAGCACTCGTGTCCATGCAGGAAACAGAGGTCGAGAACAGAAAGAAAGGCTGAGATTGAACATTTTTGCTCCTGGTGCATGGGATGCTCTACAATAAATTAGTGATGATCTGTGATTGTTGGATTCCACCTAAGTGCTTAGGCTTTTGTGTTCTGTAGAGTTTTTGCAGGAGGTGGTTGCCTAGATTTTGGTTTATTTGATGGGTTTTGCATTGCTTTCCTGATGCTGAGAAAACACCTGGGGTCTGAACTCTCTGGACCCACAGCAGGAAGGATGGTTTATGCTTGCAGCATGAGTTAGCTCTCCTGTGATGACAGTGGCCACCCTACAGATAACACCCTTTTTCTGATGGTCAACCACTGTGTTTGTCCCCATATCTGAAACTGAAATCTTGGCTCACGTGACTGACACTTCAATCAGATTCGCTTGGTGAGTCAGCATTGCCAAGGCTCAGGTAATACATCAGACACATAAGACACAAAAACGCAATTCCAGGACAGGTGGAAAAGCAAAAGAAGAGTCTCTCTGGGCTCCTCAGCATTTCCAGGCTGTCAGTCAGTGCTGTTTGCTGCCCGTGGAGGGCTTAGCTCCACAGGAAAAGCTTTTCCTTATCAATGTTGCCACAGAGCACAGGGGTTTGCTCTAAAGCTTCTAAAGGAAGTCAAGAGGTTTTAGAGATGTAAGCTTTCCCTAGAATCCACTGTCAACTTGTATGTTTCACTGTTAATACTAAGAAGTTAATACTTTATATGCCTGGAAACAAATGCTTTTTTCATTAATACTGAGAAGGTCTGGAGGCTATTCGATTTGTATGCTTGCTGGATGAAATTACAGTCTATTGGTGGTCCAAAGGATGTTACATGGTAATTTACATGACAGGGCAAGTCAGAGAATAGTTTTAGCTGATACGCCTGGTTAAAATGTGCAGTTACAATATTTTTGGTTCCTTAATTTGTCTCTGAGGTATTACATGAGTTTTGATTTTGCACAGGCAGTTCAGAAGTGAAATGTTTAGATTCAGCCTTTTGAATCTTTTGGTATGTGATTTTTTTTTTCCCCCCTGCATATTTTAAGCATGTCTGAAATCATTGGTAAACTTGACAAAACAACTGAGCAACTTGATGTAAAAGGAAGGTGTAGCCCTCAATAGATGGATGGTTTTGGACAGTAACTTTTGATACAAGATTTGTCCTGTGATATTCAGAGAGGAATGTCCATGCATCACAGGAAAACTCTGTTGTGCTCTCATTTTGAGCTAAATTTTGCCAAATCTGGCTTGTTTTGTTTTGAGAACAGCCATATTTCTTAGCAGCACACTGCTTTGCCTCCTTGTTGAACACAGGCTGACCTTATTGAACAAGATGTGACAAGTGTAACAAGGTGTAGCAATAACACAAGTTATCAGAACAAGTGCCTTCAAAGCTCGGGCTGGAAGTCCCCAAAGATGTCTGCAGTTTTTCCATCCCCCTTTCACAAACAAATATTAGAATAAATTATCGAAATGAAGAGTGCCAAGGGGAAGGGGGGCACGTTCTTCATGTTGAAGAAGAAAAGAAGAATGTGCGCTCAGTTGCAGTCGGGTAACCACAAGTAATTTGGGCTAGCATCTGGTGTTTTCTGTCTGTGGGCTTCATCTGCAGCTATTATCATCAGGGGACTGGGGTGGGGAGGGAAGGAGGGAGAAAGGACTGGCCTTGATTGGTTTCTGTGTTTTGGCTAAGATGACTTCAACTTTGCGAGAGTCATCTGCTTCATTTCACAGAAACGAAAAGCAGATGGGGAAGAGGATATAAACCAGAGAGAACAGTTAAGGTGCAAGGTTAACAGGAATAGCTGTGTCTGCTGCTGAGATACCTGCATTTGTCTTTGAATAACTTAATGTACGATTAAAAAAAAGAGGTGTAATAAGATTTGTATTCATTAGCAATAATACAGCTGTAATTGTTCTATTATTGCCTTTGTACCACGTTAGCAGAAAAAGATTTATGTTTGCTGACATACACTGGGAAAAAAAAAAAAAAAAGCTGGATCAGCAGTAATAGGATAAACGGATCTATTTTGAAGTATACGAAAAAATATGATAATACTGCCAGTAGCATCATTTCAGTGGGTGTTTCCATTTTAAAGTTGACTGGGTGAGAGTTGCTTCTGCCTGCAGAAGCTTGAGCAGACTTAACCCATCCCTGGTGAGACTCAGAGCTGGAGTTGCTTTACCTGAGTGCCCTGTGCCAGCTGTACCAAAGCTGTCAGGTGGAGAGTCTGGGTGAACTACAGGGGCTGCTGCTGAGAGCTCTGCTCACCTTATTTCAGCAAGAATATTCTCTGATTTGGGAAAGAGAGAGAAGCATTTCTAATCCTTTCAGTATCACCAGACCAAGCTGCTGTTCAGCTGCATCTTCAGCTGCATGAGTTAATGGGGAAGAAAGCAGCTACAGTCCTGCTCTCTTCTGCCAGGCCAAGCACAGCCCTGGAGTGACTCAAAGCCATGAACTGCCAGTGTGGTCATAATTCAGAAGGTCTGAATAATTTGCACATTCATTGCAGAAAGATCCTTTGGATCTCACTTGTAAAGCCCTGGGCATTCTTACAGCTTTAAATACAATTTGAAGGAGGTCAGAACATCAGGGTTTCACAAACAGTGAAATAATGAATGTCAGGTAGTTTCTGTAAACAAATACTGTGGTTTTTTCTCTGGGTAGGTGATATGTAATGTCACCACTGTCACCATTCCTGGAAGTGTCCAAGGTCAGGCTGGATGGGACTTTAGGCAACCTAGTCTAGCTGCCCATCATGAGATGCTTGTACTTTTCATCATAAACTTTTTAGGCTGTTTATCCCATAAAAACTGCAAGTTTACGGCCTCAAACTCAGGCTTGCATCCAAGGCGGGGGGGTGCTCAGGTGAGACTTGGCCACCTCCAGCCCCCATCTAACACCATCATCTCCCTGCCAGGCCCAGTGCAGGTTTTACCCACAGTGGTTGAACCCCTCCAGCACCCGGGGCTGCTCAGGTCACTCAGACATTTCTTATATGTCCTGATAGCGTGGTGATCCATTTTTAGAGATGTTTGCATAGTTCTGGACTAAATACTTTCTTTTTTGCTAATGTTCTAATGATGTTTATGATGATAAATGTCATGAATGTGGTCACTGAAGTATGTTTTCAGATGATGTCCAAGTAGTTACTTGTGTGTCTGCTAGGGTTTTATGTGCCTAGACTAGTTTAGTGACAGTTTTCCAAACATATGTGCTTGGCTATTTCTTTACAAAAAAAGTAAGGAGTTTAAAAAAATAAATTTAAGGATCTTCTGTTGTTAGAAAAATGTATTAGTTTTTCCCAGTACTCCCACCGACTTCAGTTGATGATTTCTAATGAAATGCAAACATTCAGTACCTGTGTTCATTGTGAGAAATAACTATGAATATGGCACAAAAGTGTTTGATTCTGGTACTTTTTGAGCCCATCTTTTCTCTAAAAGCAACAGAAATAACACATTTCCACTGGTTTCCAGTGCTTTGTAGCCTTTTTTTTTTCTTTTTTTTTCTTTTTTTTTGTGCAAGCCTAGATTTTTGGTGGCTTTTATCTTCAAATATCAGTAGATGTATTTGCTATACGGAAATACTATTTCTTCTGGTAGTTAGAAAACTTTAACAGCATAGTATAGTATAGTTCTTTATAGCAGAACTATGGGAAGCTTTGGAAAAAGCAACCAAATTTCTTTTTAGTCTTTGCAAACTTGGCATTGTTAAATGTGAATAATAATAATAAAAATAAATGCTATTATTCTTCTTTGACAGATATGCAACTTGTGTGCTTTTCCTTAGTCAAAGACATTTTTAATGGTCGGTGCTAATTTCATTTGTATTCTAACAGCTCAAAACTATAAACCTTTTAATAGGTTTATAGTTTTTAGCTGTCAGAATACAAATTTATAGTTTAAATTATATATTGTTTATGCCTAGGTTTAAGCTATAAACCTAGGACACAATTCACATTAATTATGTCTCAGATCAAGTCCCAGTTTGGGTAGGAATTGTCAGGATGATGATCACAAATACAGTTTATGCTTTCTGTCTTAAATTTTTGTTGGACTCTGACTTTGCCAGGAACCTGGATGTTAATTCCTGAATTACACCTGTGTAGCAATAAAGATGGATTCTGTACATGTGGCTTTTTCAAAGCCAAGAGTAACCTGCACAATGGAAAGTAAACTGAGAGCCAGATGGAAAAATCCCACAAGTCTGAGGAGGGAGAAGGAGGCAAAATGTTGTCAAGAAGTGGGATGGGGTGATTTCAGATTTTGGGGGGTTTTTTGGGGGGTTTTTTTGGGGTTTCTTTGGGTTTTTTTGTTGCATTTTCTTTATTTATCACATGAAAGGCAGTACCTTACTAGACCTGGCAACTCAGAAAATGATTTTCCAGCAGAGAAGAAGGGCTACATTTACTGAGTGTGGGTGAAAAGACCATTGTTAAATTAATCTAATTCTGCACAACACAGAGTTCATTCTCTTTCAGGAGAATTTTAGAAACTGGCTGGATTTCAAGCTATGTTTTAATGCAACTTTTTGGCTGCCTGCCTCCTTGGAAAGTCAAGGGCCTCTGCTCAATAACTGAGTATAAACACAGCCAGTGCAGTAGGCCTTTGTTTCAGTCATGCAGAACCAATTCCTAGTTTGATGGTATCACTGTTGCATATTTTTAATTGAAAGTGTTGTGAGAAATACTGACATAAATCCTCATTATTATTCTGTTTTCCCCCCGTAAGATTATGGCGCTGTCCGACTTTGTTTGATATTGCTGTGATCAGCAGCACTTATACTCAAACACACAAATATCCCCAAATTTGGGAATTGGGATAAGAACTACCTTTCAGTGATTAAAACCAGAGTGCCAGAGAGTACCGGTGTATTCATTAGCCTGTTAATGAAATGCTTCTGCTAATGCCAGTTGTTATAAAGATTTAATAGGTTTAACATGGGGCTATGGCACAACCCCAGCAGCCCTCAGTGCTCTTACTGAATCTAAATATTCATCTTGGTAAATAGGCCTGATGTTTATTCCACAGTGAGGATTTCCTCTGCTGCCCAACAAAAGAAGAAATGAACCTCTAGTGTGTGTCAAACACGCCCTTCAAAACAACTTCTTTGATATAACAAATGTTCCTTGAAAAATCTGGTTTTCTTCCTTCTTAAAATTAACAGTTCCCATTAATAAGGTATCTCTTTTATAAAGATGCTGTTTTGGTCAGTAATTCTTTCTGCCAGTGGCTGTTGTACCAAGAGTTAGATGCTGAACAGAGGTTGTCAGCATGGTTGAATTGTAAGTCACAAAAAGTGAAATAACTCCTACTGTGTCTATAAAGTTTGTGTTTGGAAAGTTCTTCCTTCTGCCCCTAACCGGTAACTGACTCCCAGGAGGAGGGCAAAAGTCCGAAATATTCAGTTTAGAAAATTAATGCAGTCTTAGAGAGTGGAAAGCTTCTTTTTCCAGCAAGGGTCAGATTTTGAAATCCATCCACGGCTTTTGCTTGGCCTTGCATTTGAAATGGTTATCTGAGGTTCCTCTTGGTGACCTCTTCCAGCCCCTTCAATCTTTCAGGTACCTTGGGAAGAATTTGGAATGCAGCTCTGCAATACTATTGCTATTCAGGGAAATACGACTTTCTTTCCGTCTCCTGTTTTTAAAGGGTGGTGCTGAAGCAAAGGCAAGACAAAAGGATGCAAGCTGTTTGCTGAGTGTATCCAGTATTTGGAGGATATTTTTGCTGATCTGTCTGTTTCCAGTCAGCCCTTGGGGGGTTTTGGGGATAGATGCGTTCTGTGACCTGTCCCAGTGAGAATCACAGCACAATGAACACTTTGCCCCTTTTTTAAAGCCGGGGTTGGACTAGATGAGTTCATTTTTCTTCATGTATCTATAGCCATGAAAATAAGTCTGGCCCATAACTGATTCATAACTCTTCTCTGTGCTGTTGTGATCTATCAGCTCTTTAATTTATGAGATAAGGTGGTAGAAATTAGTAGCAACACTTAGCACGAGTGATGACAGCTACAATGCTTCAATATCAAAACAGTTCACTTCCTTTGGCCCTCAGTGCCTACCACAGCGTTGTTGTATTGTCCTTTTTGATTTTGCCACATAACAAACCTGGAATTTTAGAAACGATGCAAGGTCATAAGTAGTTGAGTTTTACGTTCGCCTTCAGTTCATCTTTCTTTTTACACTGATCTCACTATGTCTGCTCAGGGCAGATCTGGTTATTCCCTCTACTTTTTAATGCTTATATGGTAGTTAGTGTGTTTTTGTCACCTCCTACTTCTTGCTCTTTACTCTGTAAATGTAATTTAGGCTATGAAAATCCACCTGTAGCACTTTGCCATCCTAGTCACTTTAAATAGGTGACATTCCCCGGAGGAAAAGTAAATTCCTAGGTTTTCTGTGTGCTGACTGAGTAGTTAAATATTTGAATGTTCTCAATATTTAATCAATTAGGTTTTTCAAAGGCACACAGAAAAGCTGGCACTCCTCTTGTTTGTTTATTAGAAGTAGGCTCAGGTAGGGTGATTATACGTTGTGTCACTAACAGCCTGAAAGGAATCTTTGCGAGGACTCTGAAATGTAAATTTGGTGAACAGTCTACCAAGAGGGAACAAAGACAGGGATTATAGGAAAGAATTTGCAGGCAAAGGCAGATTAAAGAGACTTTTTGTTTTACTCATTAGTTTCTGTTCCTTCAGGATATCAGCTACAAATCACCTGGAAACCTCAAGAGTTCACTTGCAGGCTGAGTGCACTTGGAACTGTGTTGAGTTTTGCCCTCACTTCTCCCTCGAATACCAAACTAATTGGAAAGAAAAAGTAAGACTGATGGGTCATATAGAGCTTTACAGAAAGCGTGCATATCTAATTTCTTAGCTGTCTTTCAATATTACTGTTCTGTAAGGAAAACACGGCCCAAACTCTGCCCTGGCTCACTGTGGGCAGGGCTCATGGTGTGATTCTTGCGGTTGTTGTCCATTCGAGACCAGGAGTTGGACTTGATGATCCTTGTGGATTCCTTCTAACTCAGGATATTGTGTGATTCTTATTAGGAAAAGCAGTGGTAGGATGCAAATAACTTACAATGCTTTGGGGCCTTGTGACCCTTTTTCCTTGTGTCTCCTGGGCACCCTGGGCTAGGGGATGCATTTGCCTTCTGTGGTCTCTATGGATATGTAGTTTTAAGTTGGAACAAGCTTTACTCTTCATTCTTTTCCCCCACTGAAGCCATTGCCAAAGATACCAAATTTTGTAGGCTAGGTCTATTTTCTAGGAAGTGTTTTAAGTATATTAGTTAACGATGAGAGGAAGGAATTTTCCTTCTGGCTCCTGGGAGCTGTAGAAATTTTCTCCCCTTGTCGCAGAAAATCCAGTAGGCCTGATATCTCCTTTCCAGCTCAGCACAGTGATCAGGCAAAGTCTCCTGTTGATCACTGGGGAGAGCACCCAATTACAGCACATTTTTTTTAATTCCATCAAAAGTAATTTATCCAGCGGCTCGGCCAGCACTGTACATGCAGCTTGAGATTCATATCAGGTAATCTGAGCAGACAGGTCGAACAAATTAAAGGAATAACATGGTGGCAGTGGAGGAGGTTGGCAGAGCATTGCTTCTGCTCCCTCATTTCCCCTCCAACTGTGTGAATGCCCTTCTGAATTGCTTTGGACACTTTGAGCCTCATATTGTGCTTTGCACCACTCTTGCTTTCATCAGGTGTCACTTGGCAGGGGACTCCTTTTTGGGACTCCTCAAAGCCTAATCTGTAGGGAGACAGGAATGACCAGTTTATTTCCTTGGTGAATTTGGGTTTTGTTTGTTTTTTTTTTTTTTAAGTGGTAGATTTTTCTCTTCCATGTGACTTCCCTTTGCCCTGCAGCTCAGTCTCTGATTCTGCACTAAGACTAAAATCCTTAATCACCACAGAAACTGCAAATTCTTTTATTGTGGGGAATTGCTCTACAGTCTGCCAGAGTGAAAAATTACTTTTGAAAATTGTGTGTTGATAAGTTTGATGTGGATTGTGCTCTGCAGTGATCCCTATTGTTTTTTTTTTCTTTTTTGCAACCTTGTTTTAACTCTGAATGCAGTTTTTGTGGAGGAAAAAGGGCTGCCATTCTGTCCAAGACACTTGCAAAACTTTTTGTGCCTTACTGTACTAGGATTTATGCAAAATACTTAAGGGTTTTTTTCACTAAAAAAAAATACTATTTTTAAATTACATATATATATTTATATATTATACATATATGTTTTTTAAATTATAGAAGTTATTGTGTGCAAAATTTGAAATCTGTGTGACAATTAACTTTTCTGGTTTTGTGCTAATAAATTAGCACAGCCTAATATACTATAAATGCTAATAAGGTGCCTGTTAAAAGACATGAGGCAAGTGAACTTGGTATTTCAGTTCTCTGCCTTGCATTTGGTGATGTAACAGAAGAGGTCTTGAGCTCATGGCTCCTTATGCTTGAAATAAAACTAAAATCCTTTAATCAACATACAAAAGATTGGCTTTTAAAAAAAAAGTTAAAACAACTTGTTATGAAAATACTAGCTGCTGAGAAAAAGAACAAACCTGTCATTAGGAATTCAAAAACATATAGTTTCCCTTAAGCATTGTAATTGTCATTCACATTCCTTTCTGTTGAAAAAGATTTTGTCTAATGTATTGACTTTATGCCTGCAAATTATGCTTTTTGCTGATAGTATAGGTGAAATTCTTGAAATCTGAAGCAAGAGACGTATTTGCAGGCAACGGTCCCACGAAACACTTCAGTATTCCATTTACAAATAAAAAACTACAAGTCAAATAATGGCAGATTATAATAGCACAGCAATTTACACTGGCTGTAAATTTGCTTAGATGCACTTCCTTTGGCTGTTAAATGCTGATTTTGGATCCAGATCATTCATAGCACGATGTTTTACCGCCTGCTGTCGTGTGGCCCAGGCTTTGTAGGAGAAGGCTGGGACATAAATGCAGCAGTGTTATTTGGATTTTTAATTGCATTGGAATGTATGGAATTTTCACTAAACCTGTACCCCTGCCAGAATGCCATCAGGCAGTGAATTTACAAAGGCTTTTTTACATGATGTCTGGGCTGCAGTGGATCTCTCAGGCTTTACTGATCCAGCATTTTTGTCTGTGTGAATGCATTGATTTGGTTGTATTTGTAAACTGTTCTTGGGGTTTCAGTTGATTCTGTACTTCAGGACAGAGAGTGACTGGCCAAGTTTCTCAAAAAGGCTTTTGCTGGTGAGCCCTCTTCTCTTTGTGTTGAGATCTTTCAGCATAAAAAAGTGTTATAGTCAAAGATCATGATCACTCTTCTGACTTCACTGACAGAATTTTGGGAATCGTAACATGTGTCATCCAACTCTAATAATTTTGGCACTGAGCAGAAGTGTAGCGCAAGACACAAATAATCTGTATTTGTGAGCCATCTATGGAGCCTTGCATCTGACTCGTGGCTCTGCTTGCTATACTTGCTTTTTGTTCCACTTACTCACAGAATAAATCATCCTAGTTGCAATCCATCTGTGCTGGAAAAGTCCACAAAACTTCCTCCAACACGGACAGAACAACAAGCTTTGCATTTGCACCAAGGCAGCTGGTCCTCAAAATTTGCCTTTTATTCCGTGCTTTGAGTTTTAAAATGAAAATACCAAGTCTGCTCCTGACAGCTGGTGAGGGTATTCTTGGTGATGGCTTGGAAAGTCCTGGGCTCTGTAGATGTGGCTGAATGGGGCATGTAGATGTTTCTAAATGATTCTGCTAAAATTGGTGCTTCTGGTGCAGCTAATAGAAATAACAGAAACCCAGTCAACAACTGCTAGTCTTGCACTGGAAGGACTATCTTGTTTGGATTATTTCTGTAGTAGGAGTTCTGATTTCTTTTCCCAGAATACTAATCAGGTTCTTTCACAGGGATGGTCAAATGATGGGGGGAAAAAAAAAATTACATCTTCAGAGACATCATAGCACAAATCCTTGTTTCTACTGAAGGTTAACAGTCTCTTTTTGCAAACATATTTTTTTATGTGTTTACTGTACTGGCAACCTCTCATGTGTTACATGGTCAGTCCCTGGTGTCTGAACCCTGTGATTAAGCATCTGTCAACACTCTAACCGTGACATGTCATCATGTCTAGGTTGGCGTTCTTTTTCATGTGCTCCAAACGTTTTAGATTTAAATCTTATTCCTCTAACTGTATAATGTTTTTTCTCAGTGATTCGCAATGTAACTTTGCATAACCATACAATGTTGGTTTGAAGTTGCTAAAGAGTTTTTGTATAAATCAGTAAATCTAGTCTAACTAATCACATGATGGGCAATGCATTGATTTGAGTTTATTCAGGTGAAAATTGAGAGTCCAATTCTTGGTAAATGGTGGGAATGCTCTTACGCTAACTAGTGCGCAAGAAGAGGAATATTATCCTTCATCACTGAGTTAATAGCAGTTCATATTCTCTCAGGGTGACTGGCCCAGTGTCGTTAATCATGTCAAGCTTCTCTGATTTATGTTTACTGTAACACTTTTTGATGTAAGACTTACTGTCTATTTCAAAACATGGTGTTCCAAGGGAGGATATAAAATTACTGGATGGGTTTGAATGACTCACTCTTATTTTGCTACTGTTGCTCTTACTCAAAATCTGGTACAATGCTTCTTCAGAAGGGTGTGAGGTACAGTTTGTTTTATTTTTAAATTGTGTGAAAACCATGTTAAAATTAAATTCAGTATTAAGCTTAAAACTCATCTCAGTGCTGAACAATGTCACTGTCAAATTCTTGTACTTGCATCTGTTTGGTTATGGTACGATTGAAATATAAACACATGGCTATGTGCTCTGCTGGATATACAGAGTATTTACAGCTGAGCATCTATTTCAGTGTGGGGATAAAATCTGGAACTGACTGGTTGCCCTCCTATTCTGTGTCTAATTTTATTTTTTTTTTTCTTTTTGGTTGTTCTGGTATACTGAAAATGCTTAAAGTAATTTGCTTTATTGTTTGAATATCAGATCTACGCAAAAAAACAATGCTTTAAGATGCATAACCCTCCTGGCTTCAAAGCATCAAATAAAAGAGTATCTTACCTAGTTCCTTAGTACACTGCCCTGCTTTTAGCCTAGCATAATTTTGTTTTCTCTGCAGCAGATTTTTTGGCTCTGGTGGGTAATGAGCAGGTGAAATGTGATGGGACATTGGACCTAGATCTGAATATGGTCACTCTGAATCCTGGTGGCCCTGGCTGAGCCACAGAGTGAGGTCATTTTTCTCTTGACTCACCAGCCAGGAAATTATTCCGTGGAGATATTAATTTGGCCCAGGGAATTGACCTCCTGCTCTTTGGAAGGAATATCAAGTCACTGGTTAATAGTGCTGTATGCTTCCACTAACAAGGAGGTTGATTTAAAGTCTTTTCAGCTGGTGCTCTCACACAGACCAACATCCAGGAGACTTGGTCGAGAAAACTACCAAGCTAAAATGGAAATAAATATACACTGAGGGGAGGAATAGCAGTGCTATAAAAATATTCATAAAGCCTGTGTTTAAATAACACGGCGCGGCATCTTTGGACGGATGCATATTGTGTGTAATAAAGTAAACGTTTTAGGTTAACTGCAGTAGGTGGAGGTTATGTGCCAATGAAGCAAACCCTTCTGTCCCTCATGTAACTTACTTTTACATGGCACAGCCTGAATGTGGTGCAGACCTTTACAGCAGCCTTCAGTACCTAAAGGGGCTGCAGGAGAGCTTTTTATGAGGGCATGAAGTGATGGAACAAGGGAAAATGTCTTCCAAGTCACAGAGGGCAGGTTTAAACAAGATAACAAGAAAAAGTTCTTCACTGTGAGGGTGGTGAGGCGCTGGCACAGGTTGCCCGGAGAAGCTGTGGATGCCCCATCCCTGGAAATGTTCGAGGGCAGGCTGGATGGGGCTTGGAACAACGTGGTCTAGTGGAAGGTGTCCCTGCCCATGGCAGGGGAGTTGGATCTGGATGATCTTTAAGGTACCTTCCAGCCTAAACCATTCTATGATGATCGGTGATATCTATTCTGATGGCACTTTACCTTTCCAGCCTGCTGCCTAGTTTCTGAATTATTTGCTTCAAGTATGTAATAGCTTGCTTCAGTAAATATGTTATTTTTACTGACGTTTATCTCCAATTTTTCTACTTCTCCTTAATCTTCCACACCCCTTTTTTCTCTCGCTTTATTGTGACTTAGTTATAAAAGTATGCAACCAGAATAGTCTAGTAATGACATGTAGTAGATACTCAAATATTTCCTACTCTTTATTGTAGGGATAGCAAATAGTCAGCAAATAAAGGCTGGTTGATGGCACTCCTTGGGCACTCCCCGTTTGCAGGGAGGAATAGGTGGATGTCCAGATTTGTGTGGGTGTTCTTACTCTGCACACAAGACCAACTGCTTTAATTGCTCACTCTTCCTTCATCCATCTTCCTTAAGATGCTGAATCAAAGCCCCATTCCTCTGCTAATCTCTCTCCACGCCGTGTATTAGATTTCATAACGGCTCCATAATTTCTACAAGAACTAACAGATCGTCAGGCACTTGCAATAAAAGTGCTGTTTCCTTCCAGTTGACTGCACAGTCACACAGCCTGAGTTCTGTAAAGCTTCGAGCTGGCTAATGGGAAAGGGAGCAGCCAGAAAACGTGCCCAAAATGCACCACGTGCAGCAGAACTGCACTTCAGTCCCGCGCTGTGAGGGGTGAAATACTGCACCTTTCAGCTAATAATCTGCACTCCCATTATCTCTGAGCCATGAACTGCATTGTTGCTGATGTACAGGCTGGATTATCCTATCTGCCTTTTTGTGCCATATATCCAAAAGTTGACGCTTTCATGTTGTCCGACAGTAGATCAAGTTTTACAACAGCAACAAAGGAATAAAGCAGTTTTATATTGGGGACATTCAGAGGATAAACAGTGCTGTGTTATAAGAGGGAACAGCAGTCAGCTGTGTTACCATCTGGGAGAAAAACACTGAAGTGCTATTAATGTGTAAACCTTTTAGTTTTTATTCTTTATATCCTTTTTTTTTTTTTTTTTTTTAATTGGTAGCATTCCTAAAGAACTGATTACAGCTCTGTAGTCAATTTTGGTGTGAAAGGATGCTGCAAATAGTATTACAATTAACAACAATTAACATGAGCACAGCTATCTTCTCATTTGCTTTTAAGGTGTCTCCTTCAGACACTGGAGGAGCAAGGGTAACATCAGATCAGGTTTTGTGTGCGGCAATAAATCCATTGTGTGTTGCATAAGCACTCCATTTGACACAGAAGCGGACAGTGTGCAGATTCTTCTCTCTCTCAGCAGGACTTATCCATATGTATGGCAGTTATTCTTTCAATTCAATGTGGTAATCGCTTAAATAACCTAATTGGCTAATTTTATTATTGCATTCACGGCTAATGCGCTAATTGTTTTATTTCTGGGAAAGCTGTAAAAAATGATGCTTGATGTTGATTTATTTATCTTCTGCTCCATTGAGTTTTATTACAATATGGTTTGATTTCATTCTGTATTTCAGGAAATCATTATCATACATAAATATTTTAGTGAAGAAGGGTAGGGGCAGAGTAGAAAAGGGAGAGAACAGATAAATACAAGGTAGAAATTTTCTCTTTAAATTAATTTCCTTTGTGATCAGACCACGTTTGGCTGCATTTCATTCGTTTTGTTTTCCTTGCAATAAAACACAAAAAGAAAAAGCTAATCAGTACAAACTCTCCAGGGTTTTAATGTCCTGGATTCTGGTCAACGTGGCCCAATTGCCTCTTTACTTTCTTGAAAGCATCAGCCCTTTGAAAAGGCTCGTGTAGCTGTGCATAATTGCTGAGACCATGCGCAGCCCTGAGCTGGGGAAACGAATGAGCTCCCCAGAGCCAGGATGCTTTC
Organism: Chamaea fasciata; assembly: GCF_029207755.1. NCBI lineage: Eukaryota > Metazoa > Chordata > Aves > Passeriformes > Sylviidae > Chamaea > Chamaea fasciata. The sequence goes on along the minus strand of NW_027094088.1, from coordinate 4,987,365 downwards.
CTTTGAGGGGAAAGCAGGGGAGGAACAGCTCCTCATCAAGATGATAGCGGGTGAAGTACAGAAACTTAATCCCATCTGGGAAGTCCAGCTCCCTCTGTTACAGGCTGAGATTCGTGTAACACTGATTCATCAACCTATTTGTGATGCTTTTGCTGTGCTAATTATTTTGATGGCTGTGTTAGTTTTGCTCCACAGGCCAGTGCTGACACTTCTAGGGGTGAAAAGCAAGTAAATTCTAAGGGTAAGTTTCAGTTCAGAAAATAAAGGGATGCTTATGTTTGAAATTGTGCCCACACTGGATGTAGGTCTGCAGCTTTTTCCTCCTTTTGGATTTACTGGGTCAGAACTTGGACTAAGACCCGTGATTTTGTCTCATCAGTCGTAGGTAATTCTAGAAACTCTATTCAGCTATGGAAGGTGTGCAGGTTAATCTTGATTCAGAGCTGTTAATGACTATCAGTATGGTTAAGGGCTCATTCTATTCTCTCTGTGATATGGGAGAGGGAAAAAGTGCATTCTGGCATCTGTAATTTCTCTGTTTTGTTGCAGCACATCCTAAACCCTAACACATGCCGGATTCCTAAGTGGTCCAAATCTTCTGGTTTTGAGTTTTCCTTTTAGTCATGGAAATAAGGAAGGAATTCAAATTCACTGAACCATGAAGCCATTAAAGACTCAAATACAGTGTTTGGAAGGGTCAGCTGGATAAAAACTAGACTTGAATATCCAAACAGCAGAGAACACGCTTCTAAAATGTTCTCTTTTTGAGAAGTTACCAAATTGGAAAAAAACCCAAAAAGCCTCTTTTAATGAGAAGATATAGTTGGCAATTTTATGGCTTATTGGTTAAAAGATATATTTTTAAAGTGTGTTGCCTGTTTTCTCATCATAAACGTCCTCTTTACATGACCTTAGAGATGCCTCATGGACTTTCTTGCAGTCAGTGGACTTTCCATCTCATCCCTGATCAATCTTTAGAATCCCAAGGCTTTCTCTTTCTAGGGGTTTTTGGGTTCCTTCTCTGATGTAGATATCCCTCCTCTCTCAGAAGCCCTTTTCAGCAGTAAAACATAGTGTTAGGCATTCTTAGAAGTCAAGGGGGTTTTGGGTAACAAATTTTCCAATTAAATAAATTGTGCTCTGTCTCCCTAACTATAGTGAGCACACTTCTACCCATTGCTTGTTTTGTTGGTGTGTTTGTTTTTTTGTTTTGTTTTGTTTTAATAATTATGCCTCTTAATGAAATAGGTGGGGTTTAAAATCTCAGATGAAAGGGTTTGGGCAGGGGTGCAATCAAGTTCACTCTCAAAGCTCTTGAATCTTTTTGAAAAAGCTTTCTGTGGCCTTTGGCAAGACTGGAAACTAGTGAAAAGGATACTGTTCAGAGACTTTGAAATGAAGGTGGGTGCCAACAAGGCTTTCATGAATTTTTAAGGACCTTCCACCTGTCTCTTTCTCCGTCTGTATTGCAGTACAAGAAATCTTTGCTTCCATAGGAAGCCACTTTATTTCCACCCAGGGCTATCTGTTTCATGTGTGCTGTCTATTGTTAATATGAAGTTTCAACAGTATGTGCAGCTTACATCCACAGTAGCCATCTATCACTTGAAAGAAAGCTTTAATTAACAGAACCCTAATTTTAATGAGGCACTGAGCCATGATCTTGTAAATTCTGTGGCACAGAGAATAACTTAGCTTAGGTTCAGTCCTAACAATCCTCAGCAGCACAGTGTGTTTTATGACTGTTTAACAGATTTTGATGTTAATCTGGAAACCGCTTCTGGAGCGACTTTGTTCTTTTACCTTGTAAGCATATTCTGAATTAATTAAGTTTTTAAAGCATAACTGGCACTTGCCTTCTGATCAAAATGTCTGGTATGCCTGAACTATCCACCCTGGGCCTCCAAGGAGATCCACTGCTCTCAAATCCTTACCTGGGCCAGGGTTAGGTGTCATTTTTGCAGAAACCAATTGCAATTAACAACTGCAGCAAGGTAAACGGGTTATTCCATTTCCCTTATCTCCTCTTCCTGTGACCTCAGGACTGTGCTGTGCAGGAGGAAAGGGTGGCCTGGCTGATGCCCTGGCTGGCGTGTGCTAATTTAAATGTGCTGCTGTGACTTCAGGGAGTGCTGTACAGGAGAAGAGGGTGGCCTGGTTGATGCCCTGGCTGGGGTGTGCTAATTTAAACGGGGTTTTTTTTTGACACAAAAGCAGGGGGTGGGAGGTGAGGCATCCTGGTGTTCCTGTATCCTCACGTCTGAGCTGGCCTGTCTGTGACTGATCCAAAGTGACAGCAGCATGCGGAGCTGCTGTAACCTGGAAGGAGCTCGCCCCTCTCCCCAGGGGCAATTCCAGCGTGCTGCAGACAGAAGGATGCATCCACAAGCTCCCCTTTCCCTGGAAATGCTTCGTGGGGCGAGGATGGTGGCTCGGCAGCAGTGTGAAAATGTTCCCTTTGTGGGAGGGATGGCCCTGGGGCAGCAGTGCCTGCTGCTTCCCCTGCTGCTTCCCAGAGCCCTCGCTAAGCAGAGCACGTAGGGGAATTTAAGAATGAATTCCTGTGTGAAAGGGTTTGTTTCTTCTTTTTTTTTTTTTCCCTCCCCCCTTCTTTTGAAGTATTATCACTTACAAGAAGCCATTCAGGTTGTTGTGAATGTTTTTCGTTGACCGGGATATTGTAAAGACAGGGCTCCCCCATGGAATCAAGAATGAGGACTGCTGAAATAATTCCCTGACAATGGGAATAGAGCATCGTTCTGACAGATTTTTAAGCACTAAATATACAGCTGTTTGCTCATAGCAAAATGGGAAATTGAGAAGACTCAAAGCATGGGGGTACGCTTTTGCAGGTAATAACCATGCATTAAACTTAATTTTTATTATTCCATAATCCAAATGGCACAGTATTTAACGGGGTTTTTTTCAACTATTATGGACTTTTAGTAGCATTTTTTAAAAAGACTGAGTAGAATCAAAGAAGTTTTGGGTTGGAAAGGACCTTAAAGCCCATCTAGTTCCAACCCTAACACCTTCCCCTAAACCAGGTCACTCAGAGCCCCATCTAACCTGGCCTCGAACCCTTCCAGGGATGGGGCAGCTACTTCTTTTCTGGACAACCTGTTCCGGTGCCTCAGCACCCTCAGAGGGAAGAAGTTTTCCCTAATTTCTAATCTAAACCTATCCCTCCAGTTTGTAGCTGTTCTCCCTTTTCCTATCAGTCTGTGCCCTCTTGTAGCCCCCCTTCAGGCACTGGAAGTGATGCCTTGGGAAGGCTGACCTGGAACAGGGACTGGACAGAGCTGGAGAATAAAGTAGGGATTGATTGAAAGGCCTTTAGGGTACACCTTGGGCAGGACAGGGCCTGACCAGGGCTACACCCAAGGTGGACTAGGACTGGGCACAAAATGGATGACTGATCATTAGATCTTGCATTTTTATAAGTTTTGGTCCATTTGCATGTTGGGGTTTAATTGTCCAATTCCAGCTTCAGGTTGTGAGGTCCCATCCTTCTTGTTCCTCCCTTCAGCCACAGTGTTAGTGCGTTTGGGGCTGAAAGTTGTCCTTGGTCTTCAGCAGGAAAAGGATTTGTTTTGTCTCCCTGCTCTGTGAAGAGAGCTGACTGACACCTAACATGAGGCTCAGAACTGCACCCCTAGGCAGCACAGAGTCTGAAAAACATGGAAGTTAAAACTTAAGGCATCAGAAGAGGCTCTAAGGTCTCTCTGGAACCTTCTCCCCCCCAGGCTGAACCACCCCTCTCAGCCTGTCTTCAAAGAGAAGGTGCTCCAGCCCTCTGAGCATCTTCGTGGTTGTGTCCACATTCCTATACTGGGGCTCCAGATCTGCAGCACTGCAGGTGGGGTCACACCAGGCAGGGGCACAGGGGCAGAATCCCCTCCCTCTCCTGCTGCCCACAGGGCTTTGGATGCTGCCCAGGTAGTTTCTGGGCTGCCAGTGCACCTTACTGGGTCACACTGAGCTTCTCCCACCCAATTCCTTCTCTTCAGCGTTGTTCTCCTTCCAGTCTCCCCCCAACCTATACTTGTGCTTGGGATTATGCTGACCCATGTGCTGGAAATATGGTTTTAGCAAACTGAAATGTTATTTAGTATCTTACTGATTCACTAATGTTATGTGAGCACATAACTCTGTACTGCCAATATTCACACTTGAAGTGTGGACTTCTTTTGCATTTTTAAAAAATGAGCGTTTTATAACACTGGAGTTCAGCATCTTTCGACTTCCCAATCAACCTCTATTTTATGTTATCAAAGAGCTCCACTTCTAGAATTTAACTGATGCTTTTGTTCAAATTATTGGTAAATTGTTTTGTACTAAGATCAGCAAACTATGAGAATAATTTTATTTGAATCTAAGTAGTCTTCCTATTCAAGCACTACAGAAAGAAAACTTAAATCAGCATTCAAGTTACTATTCAGACTCTGGGTTTTTTAAGTGATGGTGCATTTTTGTTCTCTTGTCCCACTCATGTTGTGATGAGAAATGTAGAATTATACCTTCTGCTATCTGGCTTGTACCACAAATAAATGTAACTCTACCCAACTTGTTCCCCAGCTGGTAATTGAGAACATCAGCAACAGTTTCCATTTTAGCTGCAAGTTCCAACAATTTTATTTGTGGAATTTTTTTTGTTGTTGTTGTTTTCTTTGGTTGTTTTGTTGGGTTTTTTTTGTCTGTTTTGTTTTTGTTTTTTTGTTGGGTTTCTTTTTTTGGTGGGGGTTTTTTGTTGTTGTTGTTGGGTTTTTGGGGGGGGGTGTTGGAGTTTTTTGGTGTGTGTTTGTTTGTTTGTGGGAGTTTGGGGGGACTTTTTTTTTTGTTTTTTCCTCTCTAGGATTTATCAGAAGTGAATGTGCATTTCCCTTAGCAATCCCATTTCAAGGGATGTTATTAGGGACTCCTTTTTCCAAGCATCAGTGTGTTCTTCTTGGACCTGAACCCTAAGACTACTCAACTAGTTTTTACAATCTGTTGTCCTGTAAAGTAATAAATGGCCCAAATTTTCTACACACTAATTAAAATTCCATTTCTCATGAATTCCTTAATTGAGAGCAAGTCATTATGTGCTTTGTTGATTCTTAAGTGCAAAGATAATTGCAATGGGCAGCATGAAAGTGGTTTGATTATTGCCTGTCGACTCTTGTGAATTCTAATAGGTCTAATTGCATAGCATCAATTCATCATCTTAGCATCACTTTTTATTATTAGCTCTCTGAATTGTAATGTGCTCATAAAGAAGTGTAGTAGTATATCAAGGATGACATGGTACCTGGCCTATTGTAATCTTCCTTCCTTTCCTAATGTTACTAGTGGAATTAGAAGTCTATTATGTGGTCCCCCTTTCCAGAAACTTCTTCAAAATTTGTCTCCATGAAGAAAAGGATACTGTCTTACATCTGAATTTGCATTTATAATTTCTCTGCTAAATGATAGTCAGTCCTACTTTATTTTTTTGCTTTCCTAAATCATTCCCATAAATCCTGACCATAATGTGTTGGCTGTGAAACATCCATCAAAAGCTTTATGACAGGGTCCTTTGTTATTGCTGAACGTTATTTAAATGATGAGGATTCTAATGAGGTGAAGTTCCCAACAAAAGTTCTGTTGGTTGAGAAGCAGGGGGGAGAGGAGCAATTGGTTATATTAGAATTTCATTCTGTGGGAATTTGGGAAGGAGGATTGGTTTTGTGGGGTGTCCTTTTTCTTTTGTCTTTGGGTTTTTTTTGTTTGTTTGGTTTTTTTTTTTTTCCTTTTTTTTTTTTTGGTTTTTTTTTTTTTTGTTTTGTTTTGTTTTGTTTTGTTTTGTTTTTTTTTGTCCCTAAAGCCAAGGGTATCAGTTTAGACAATCTTGAAGATGACTGAATATAACTAGAGAGGAACATGCAATATTTTAGCTAAAGGTTATGAGGTTCTGGATCAGTAATATTTAATAGGTTTTACTGCAAATATGCAGAAAAATCCTAGCTTCCTAGAAAGATGAAGTTTCTACTAAGCCAAATATTGAAATTATAAACCATGAACACTATCAGCACTAACATGGGGTAAAAGTTCCCTTTTGAGGTTTTTTAAGAATAAAAAGATGCCTTTGTGCATTAAAGCTTTGCCTTTTTGAAAAGCTTCAAAGTGTGGTGAAATCATCATCCCCAAGGTTCATCATCCTTGGCCTCTTCCGTGGGGTACTATTTACAGGCTTCTCAAACAGCAGCCACCAACAGCCAGTGCTGCAAAGGGATTTTCCAAGTCCTACAGCAGCCCAGGTGGGGCTTAGCACTTGACTGTGTAAAAAGCACTGCTGAAGCAGTTGGATTTCCCTTTGTCAGTATTTTCCTTTCAGGCCCAGGACCCACATTAAAAACACTGACTTGAGTAAGGTCGGGTCGTTTGCCACGATTTGCATCAAGCATTTGGCTTGCTTTGAAAAGACAGAGTGCAGCGGTATCACAAGAACGTGTGAAAGTACACGTCTGTGTTTGATTTTCTTCCCTGCCATCTTGCCCAACATGTTTTTTGCTTGCTTGACTGGATGTTGCTCGGCTGGTGAGGTCAGCCAAATGGGTTGCTGCTTCACGTGCCCCGATTTCTAGCGCTTGGTGAACAATAAAGAGCTGACATTATTGTTGGAGCAATTGCTTTCACCCTGGAAATACTAGTTTGTCTTTCTGACAGCCCACAGCGAGGGGAAACGGCGCTGTGCAGTACAACTTTGCACATGGACTTCTGAAAAGTCCCCCTAATCCTCGGGCTGGTGTTAAAGTAGTAACGTGATTTTTGCAGACATTTTCTTCTTTTCCTGGAGAAGCAATGCGTTGGATTTGTGGATGCTGCAGGTGGCAAAACAACCATTTTGCCTCAATAGCAAGTGCAATAAAATGTACAGATATTCTTCTCAATATGGTTTCCCAGAAATGAAGCAGTTCTTTTCAGCAGTCTTGGGTTTGGAAATGGTTCTGACACTTGTCACCCTCATAAGTTTTGCCATCTCCCTGTTAGGTTTTTTTTTTTTTTTTTTTTTTTTTTTTTTTTTTTTTTCCTTTTCTTTTTTTTTTTTCTTTTTTTTTTCCCAAAGGCATTGCTGCTATTTCTAGCTCCAGTCTTTCTGGTTACCAGTTCCTAAACCCCAGTATCCCTTTTGAGTGACTAGAGTTGGAAATTCTCCACTGGTGGTGATTGTGAAATGCTTGTGGCAGGCTAATGGCATGCTACAATACTACTGAGTGCATAAGTTTGCTTTATTTATATCTGCGTTTCCTTTACAGAAAGCTGAAGCTCAAGTATGTCCTTCAGCAGCTCTTTTAGCTCATTACATGACTTTCCAGAAGGTTGTTTAAGTACATTTTTCTCAATTGAGCTGAACAAGAGGTGACACCAGTGTTTCTCCAAGGGTTCTTCCTGGTGACATTGACACGGAGAACATTAGCGGTGCAATAAGCCTCAGCAAGCTGCTAACAGTTCACTTTACAATACATCTTTTATCTTGGAAAAAAACCCCAGTTTCCCTGTTTCTTATTTTGGTATGTTTGCTCGTGCTGAAAATTCAACTGTTTACAACTTACACTGATGCAAAACACTTTCAAGATGTTTGTCAAAGCTTGTTTTTCACTTGGAACCACAGGAGCATTGCATATTGTGCAAAATATCATACCACAATTTTTGCTAAATACCCTCGTTGGACTCATTTTGTGTTTGTACTTAGCTTTTCTTGTCTGCCGGCAATTCTGAACACGTTTGCTGGAGGCTTTTAGCTCCTTTCCACCTCGGTGGTGCTTACCTGTGGTGTTGGTGAGCTGGTCTTTGTTGTAAGCAGGCAGTAAACTCAGCTGGCAAGTAGCCTGGCTGAGCAGATCACAATCCATGAGAGGGTGTATATTTCTTATATATTTCTTTTTCCTTAGTAAGAAATATCGCTCAGTTAGGTGTTGTATCATGAGCACAATCCAGAGAGTAAACAGATTAAAGGTGCAGTGGTGTCTTCTTGTCATCTTCTGTTCTCTCCTTTTGGTATCTTTCTGAGCTGGAAGGATGAAGAGATCAGATGATTTCCATGTGATGCTTGTGGTATCTGAAAGCTCAGTTGTGAAAGAAAACTGATAAAAGCGTTAAGGGCAGAGCACCATGGCCAGGCACAGTCATAATCGTTTGTTTCTTTTTCCCCTTGCCTGCCCTGAGTCACATCCTGCTGCCCTGTCAGCAGAGGTATGGAGGGAAAGTTGTCAACTTGGGCTCAAATTTAGGGAGTCCTGAGAACACAAGTTATGGGGTGTGTCCTGCTTGCGCTGGGCAAAGGCTCTGGTTGGCTGAGCAGAGTAAAAGAGCAGTGTTAGGGCAATTCTACCTCCACTGTACCCCTGCACTCCCAGGGAAAACGGCTGCACTCAGTCTTGGTTCAAGACTTATGTTTACTTAGTTCTGCTAAAAGAGTAGTTAGATTTATTAAAAATATAGATTAGCCTCTTTTCTAGTTTGAAGTATTCGGAGAAGTAGTAGCTGTTTATTACAAAGCATGCAGGTTACAGGGTCAAAGCACTGAAGTTCTTCTCTAAATCTAATATTTTTTTCTCTGTTCCATATCTTTGGCATAGATAATCTGTCTGTAGTCTGTGCAGACATTTGTCTTTGTATTTTCCATTTTTATGTTTTTCCATTTTGTATTTTAATTTTCCCTCCTCCCTCTAGGACCAGACTTGCTTGTGCCCTGCCTCCATCATCTGCTGGGTTTTCTTTTAGGATGGATTGCAGAGCACTGGATTCCAAATGCTAATATTTGTCTTATTGCCAGCTGATGAAACTGAACTATCTTTCAAACTAGAGAGCATCTCTGGGAAGAGGTGGAGGGAGAAGGGTCAGAGGAATTTATCTTGGCATGTACAGCATCCTCACAACTCGGTGCCTGGAATATGTTGACATCAGGAAGGTGCTTTACTGTGGTTTCAGCCACCCAAAATTAAAATGCAGTTGATAACAGAAAGTGATATTCTTCTTCTAGGCAAGAAGTCTCATCCTATGGTTCAAAGAGCTGTCCAGTTATTTCACTTATCACACTTACATGTGGCAATTAAAGTGGCACTGCCAACTGGAAATCTAGTCAACTTTTAAAAATGAGTTGAGCTTCTTGCTTTCGGGTGCTGCATCATATGTCCCTCTTTCCACTGAATGTGTTTGACTGAGTTTGAGAGAGAGGTTTAAATGGTAAATTCAATTTTTTCCTCTTTCTGTTGTTTTGTGATGGGCTCAGTTTTTGGGGGGCAACCATTTTTTTAAAGAACTGACTGTAGACAAAGATCTGTTAAATGCAGCTTGCTGAAAGTACAGAAGATAAATAAGGTCAAGTAAATTAGAGACTATGTTTTTTCTTGTGAAAGTGAAAAGGCAGTGAGATTTTTCAGTGATGCCCTTTAAAAGATGGAATGGGAAGTGTGCATTCCTCCATCCTGGAGGTGTGCTCTCATTTCCTTTGCTGATGTTCAGATCCTTGTTACCTTGAAGCAGTAGTCTCGCCAGTTTCTGTGTGATTGCTCCTAAGCTTAGCAGCAGTTTGCCAGTTTGGAGCTATAATCACTGTGTTTATTGCTGTGAGGAGAATACAGCATTCTCTGTGTAGAATGGAGTCCTGCAGCACAGTTCAAGTGAATCCTCGGTTCTGCCTTTAAACTGGGAGTTATTGCATTTTTAAAAATATTCAATGATTTCAGTCTTTTAGTTTCTAACCTTCTTCTCTGTATCCACCTGGATTTGAGAGGTGATAAATGGCACCAAGAGGCTGCACAAGGCTCTACTATCTGCATTGCAAGAGCTGTGTTGTATTGTTTGTGGCAAGGGAAATACTGAACTTTTCTTCCATGGTTTCCAGTGTTCAAACTTGAAAGTTAATGAGGCTGATTGAGCTGCCACTGGTTTCTTTAGAAGATACATGGAGAACCTGTAATTTTTCTTTTTTTTTTTTTTTTTTTTTTTTCTGTTTTTCCTAAGGAAGACATGCAAAATCCTTAGCAAAGCATCTAATTTCTGCTCTGAGGGATACGTAGATTAGAAATGTGTCAAACAAAATAGATGTGCTCCAGTTTCTGAGGTGAAAGCAGTTTGTTTATCCCCGAGAAAACATATAGTAATAGTAAATGGAAGAAACAAATGTGGGGACTTTTTGTTATGTGCCCGTAAGGAATAGATGCACAAACTATGACTATAATAAATTTGCCTTTGAAACTCTAAGTAACACTTCGCCTCTTGAAGAAGGCAATAAAGCTTCCTCTTCAGGAAACAATTCTTTCAGTCTTTTTTAAAAACCCTTTTACCTGAAGTGATCTGATTAAAAAGTTTGTATCCCTTCAATGGGCAGATGAAACCAATGCTGGCAGTTTCCTCTCGTTTCACCTGAGGTTATTCTGCTGCTAATTTGTGATTAAGGATTGTTTAGTTTGGTCTTTTGAAAACTTTCTGCTATAATCACCACTCCTTTCAAGTGAAGGTCAGTGTTTTGTAAGCTTTTATGCTAATATTCTTAAATTCTAGATGAAGGACGTATAATTTGAGTTAAAAGTTGTATAAATTCACAAAGGGAAAGAAAGCCTTGAAGTATTGACACAGTATCTGGGGATCTGCTCGTATTTAAGATGTCCCATGGTCATGGTACACATGACATATCGGATTGTTTTCTTTGTTTCTTGGGATGTCTTCCTTTGTTTCAACATCCCTACAATGAGCTTGATCGAATAATAAAGAGCATTTTAATAAGAAATGCTGGAAGTTATCAAAATAGAATTTTTAGAGGGAAAAAGTCCTTAAAATAGGAAATAAAGAGCTTTTGCTATGGCTTGTTGTTAAATTATTAGAGCACTCTGTAGAACTGTTCAGCACTCAGAGGAAAGTGTAAGAAATGTAGTTCTGAGTATTAATCTTTTCCGGATAAAAGTAATCTGGTTCTATGTTTTGTAGTGAGACTGAGGGAGGTTTTTTGTGGATTTTTTTTTTTTGGTGGATGGTTGGTTTTTATTTTGTGTTGGGATTGTTTTGTTTTGTTTTGTTTTGTTTTGCTGGTTTTTATTTTCCCCATAGCCTAAAGGGTATATTTATGCTTTAATTGTGCAGTACTCCAGTAGAGGTAACTAAATTCACTTCAACAGAACAGGACTGGACACTGAGAACAGATGAAGTGTGACAAGGGGTCCGTTCTTTGAGAAGCTGAGAACATAAATTAGCTCATTTCTGATTTCTCTGCCTCTGTAATTAATCCAGTTCCAAAACTAGAACTGAAGTTAACTTAATCCCCATTTGCATTTTTATGACTTGATTAGTGTTGCGTGTTTTTGGGAGTAATATTTGCAAGATTCTCTACTGAATCAGGAATCAAGTGGGATTAAATATCCCTTGAATTTACGTGGCTGATGTTAAATCCTTCACCAGACTGTGGATTTTGGTGTAAAAGTTTTGTGGAATGGTAGCCTGAAACTCTGTCTTAGTGTCTGAAGAATAAACACTCTCAGTTTAGGGCAAGCAAGTTTATTTTTGAGTGTTGAAAAGCCTTATCAAATGATTTAAACCCAAACTCACTCACTAACATCTTTCGCTGTTAAAATATGATAAAAATAGAGAATCTTTGTGGCTCATACTTTCCTATGTGTTGCAAACATTAATAAAAAAACAGATTAGCATATTTTTGTCTGTAGTACTGTCCACTTGGGAAGAATAATGGTGAAAGGGGGAGAGCATTGCTTGGGTCAAGGGGGTCACTTGGTATGTGTTTTCACAAGATCCTCTGCTGCTACATCAAAGTGAGGTTTCCTCTAGTGTGTGGAGGACAAAATCTGCTTGGGGCAGCACAATCTCATCTCTTCTGGTTTTCTTAGGTGTATTAAGGTGTGGGAAATGGATTTGCTGGCAATTCTCAAAGCCCGACAGAAGGCTCATATAGGATGTATCTGTAAGGCAAACTTTGAGGTAAAAAATGCTGACTTAGAAACGCCATGGAATAGGATGGACGTTGTTGAGAGAGAGATGGAACTAGAAACATGTTTCAAAGGATGGCCTTGCAAATAAGACTGGACACTTTGGAGAAATAGAACTATGAAAGGTGCATTGTAGTAGGACCCATGAGGGGTAATTTTAGATGATTGGCTTTTAAGGCATTGTTAGCAGCATTGTGTGGCAAAAGCTGATAGGCCAAGAAACGCTTGTAATGTATTGTAATTAGGAAATGGTTTGACTTCTGATTGTTATGGCATGATTAAACATCTATATTGTCTCACCCTTCACCTGAGACTGAAAATGGAATAAAAATTTTTAAAACGTCTCTTAGTTGCCCCATCTCTGAGAAAAAAAAAAAAAGAATCCAACATTTAGGTCTTTATTTGGTTAGGGAAGTATAGAACAAGGATAACATTTGAGCATTTCTTCTGCAAATCCATCCAGTGGAGATGAAAAAAGAAACCGGGAATAATGAGTTGTGGATGTCTTAACTTCATGTTCGGTCTTGTCATGTTCATTTCACATTCGTTCGTATCACACTATGAATATCCCGAGCAGAGCCGTTGCCTTTTGGCTTTACGCGCAGGCAATTATTTCCATGGAAGTTACGGGGCCGCCTGTCTAGCCACTGCCTTGACATCTGTCATCGTGGCCCTAAATTGCTTTGTAAAACCTATTACTTTGGGATACAGCAGAGTGTCTCTTAATTGCGCCGCTTGCTCCTCCTGCCTGAACAGAGCGGACTTTTGTTTCCGCCGTTAATGGCGAGGCCCCGACTCGGCAGGGCTATGCTGAGAGTTCATTGCTGGGAGGGGAACTGCTCTGGGATTACACAGACGTAACTTGCGCCTTGTATTTTATGACAGGCACGAGTGCCAGAGGGGCTCGGGCTTTGACTTGTGTGACTGAATTCTCCGGCCGGCTGTCGAGGCAGTGGTGGGACTGTCGCAAACAAGCTCTCTGTGTTCCCCAGCTTCCCATAGATGCTAAATGCAGGCTATTGAGTGCAAGCTTCTGCAGCTCCCCAAAGGGTCTCTCAGACTCCGCAAATCCCTCTCCTCTCCCTCTGGGAATATTGTTTTCTGACTGTGCTGTCTTGTAGTTAGGATATACGTCTAGCCCGCAACGAGGAATGCTGGTTAATAATTTACAGTAAATATATTCTTTACCTTTCCTTGGCAGACAATGCTGTTTAAGTGAAAAATGGCTTAAATATTTTACATAAATGACTGCTAGATACCATAGCTTTTGCAGGTAGTGAAACTTTTTTTTTTGTGTGTTCACCCCAAACAGCTAATTAATCACTGAAGGCATTTATAAAAGGTACAAAGTTCAGATCGAGCAGTGCTTCTTGCCCCAAGCCTGAAAATCTGAGGCTGACTCTTTAACTGCTCATAAATGCAATATATACCTTTTTTAAATATATATATATATGTGTGTGTGTGTCTGTGTGTATTTATATATATAATGTATTATATATTTTAGGTGTATACCTAATATGTACCTATACAAAGCAGAGAAATGCTTTTGAACTTGGGAGTTGTGTTGTATGTAGTCACACACAGCATTCAGTGATTTATAAAAGATGTCTTTTTATTTATAATGCTCAGCTCTGCTAATCTGCTTTTGGAGACACACAGTTAAGACTGCGGTCCTGTGGGATTCATTTCAGCTGAAATTAAAATTAACAGTTGTTTCTTGCACACTGAAAATGCACTTTGTATGTGCAAGTGCATGTAGCTAGAAATAGAAAATGAGAAAGCTGAGCAATTTGTGTACCAAAGTAATAGGCTGCTTGCATTCCTGAAGAATAGGGATAGCCAATGGGTATGAATATCTGGAGGTAATTCCATTTGCCACCGACTGAACCTCAGCTATTCCTTTTCAGCACCAATATGGGTGGGTGCTTATTGTGTAAATCAACTGATAACATTTACTAATGGAGCCCTTAATGCTCTGAATTTTTACCAGGTTTTTGTTGTTTGTTTGGGGTTTTTGGGGTTTTTTTTTGGGTTTTTTGTGATTTTTTTTTTTTTTTAACTCAATGGCACATGCAACTTCCTCCTTGAAATTCATCTGGTTACTGCTGTGATTGACAGGGTTACAGCTTCATTATTTGAATTATATATTTTGAATTATGTATTCAACATGCAATTGGCTGGGTGGGCCAACTATGGCTATGAATGTGTAAATGGGATGAATGAGAGAACTATGTAATTGGTTCTGGCTGTGGTTCATTAACAGCACCACGCTCACATCTGTAAGGGAAGGAAGGAGAGAAACTTATTTGTACTTTTTTAGTTGTTTGGAAAAGCTCGCTGTGCTAATAATTTTTGCTCTTTTCAAAGAGCAAGGGAAGAGTAAATTACATTGTAAGTAATTTATGTCAGTCCTCCAGGTTGGTTTTTGAAGCACAGTCACTTCTCTTCACCCTTTTCAATTGAAGTCGTGCTTCATCCTTGCCCATGCTGCTCTGCCCTTTCTGCACAGCAGCAGTTAAAAATTTGTGTGAGAAAACAGCAAGTTTAAGGTGTATAGATTGGCTTTTTTAAGAAAAAGACCTGAGAAAAGAAGCCTCATTGGTCTTTTTATGCGTAAAGTTTGTACTCCACAGCAGTTGTAGTTTTATTTCTGAAATACCTCCTTTCCTTATAAACACTGCTTTAAACCAACAGCTTCATTAGCATTAAAAGCAGTTTGATCCATTGTTGTGACCTGAATCCCAGATAAGGAAATACCTTCCTTGGGGGCTCTGCACCTCAATATACTATTAAAAATGTAAGCAAACATCTCTGCTCTGTGTACACAAAGTGATTTATGTTCCCATGGACTGCAGCTTTCTCCTTAATGAAGTTTCCTATCAGTGCTCCTGGCTGGAAGACTGACCATGGTAAATCAGCAACTCCACAGCAGTGCTGGCAGCTTCTTTTGACATAAAAGTGAAAATGCTGCAGGTGGTTAGTGTGGCATTCTCTGAGTGATGACTGTTCCCTTTTTTGACCCGTTTACTTGGCTTTGAAGATAAAAAAAAAGTTTTGGTTTTTAGGAAATGTTTGCATCCCTTACACCTGTTTGACCTCACTGAGAAGCGCTGGGACCCCGAAGGGTGCAACAGGAGCCAGCTTTTGCAGCCAAACTGAGTCTTTTTGGAGTTTCTCTACATTTCTCCCCCAGTTTAAAAGTCTTTAGTGATGAGACCACTTCTGTTTCATTTCTGTACCTTCAGGCCACGGTCATGCCCATCCTCACTGCCTTGCTGCTGCAGTCAGTTTGCCTTCTCTTGCGAAACTCATTCCTGTGACAGTCCTTTACTGCTGTGTTTTCCTTCAAAAAGCTCATGTTCTTCCCTGGGGTGGATCCTTGTTCTGGCTGGGTGTGGAAGGTGCCAGCTAGGCCTTGCTCATCTGTGGTTGTCCTTGCCAGCAGTACTGGAAGTTTAAAATTGAGGGCTGGCTGCTGTAGTGGGTGGCCAGGACAGCAGGACAGCAGTTCTGCCCTGAATTTTCTTGTAGAGAAATATTTGTAGTCCTCCTCTATGGCACAAACTCCTCCATCCTCCATTTCTCTGCAGGGGATAATATGTGAGCAGAAAGGAAACTTTATTGTGACAGACAAGCTTGAAGTTTGACAGTCTTTGTTGATGTATTAAAAATGAACGCTGCTGCTTCAGCCTATGAAGTCTGATTTTCAGGTAGTAACTGCATGGGTTGAAGGAGGGGGAAGAGCTGTTTTGTTTTCTGGTTTGTTGCCTTCATGCCTGTAAAATCTCAAAGGGTTTTGCCCACCTGGAAACTTTAAGGTATTTTGGAACAGCTTAAGCAGAATAACATGTAGCTTAGGAAATGTATGTACTCACTGATTTTATTGACAATGTACAACAATAGAATTATTGCTTCCCTCTTTGTCTGCTGACCATAAAGCACTGGCATATTAGCAATGCTGCTCTGCTAATGAAGTCTTCACCATGTGTTTCAGAATAATAATGTGCCTAAGGAAAGGATTTCTTTGCCAATAATATGCTGTAAACAATTATAATAGTTGTGATGTTTTATAAACCAGTTCATAGAATCAGAATGCTTTGTGTTGGAAGTGACCCCTTAAACATCATTTAAGTCCAAAGCCCTTGCCATAGGATGTCTCCCATTAGATTGGGTTTGTCAGGGCCTGTTCAATTCATAACCATCTTTTGTGTCCTCTCTATGATGGACTTGGGGAAATTTAAACATAAAAGCTAAAACTGCATTAAAGGTTATTTATTTACATGAAGTGTCTGATGCAGCAATACAGGATCGCTGGCAAGTTGCTGTGAAAATGCTGAAATGGGAATTGTGAAAAAAAAGATGACAAAAACATTTTGCATTTATTCAACAGAGGCTTAAAAGTAATGTTTACTAATGAAAGACTAAAGGAAGGGAGCTAAAGATTTAGTGAGTGAAATGCATCTAGAAACTATACTGTGGGAGTTTTATATGGAAAGACTCTGGCAAGAATTTGGTACTTGATCTGTTCCCCAAAACTCCTTCTTGCCTTTAAGTAACCCATGAATAATTTAAGCCATTATACTTCAGCTTTCAAGGAGCTGCATGTTGAAATGCAGGAAACTCAGCCAAAAGAGGGAAATGTTTATGATTCTTTTCTTATTCATCCTTTAAATATTCTTTTTTAAGTTGGTTTTATAGTTGTCCCTTTATTTGCTTGTTGGCTGCTGGATATTGTGAATTTGAAATTCATCATGATAACTCTGATCTCGATGTCTGTAAATGTAGAGGGGAATTTGACCGAGATGAGATTCATGAGTATATTCCTTTCCCTGTGGAGTCATAGAATCATTTAGGTGAGAAAAGACCTCTAAGGTCATGGTGAGCCAGTACCCAGGTAACCCAGGCTGCCAAGTCCACCATTAAATCACGGCTCTGGCTCAGTAATTGAAATTCACCTATTGTAAAAAAAAAAAAAAAAAAAAAAAAAAAAAAAAACAAGGGAAAAAAGTCAAGAAGGTTTTTTTCTTTTTCCTTTCTCTGAAGTTACCAGCACTTCCAAATAGAAATGTTCCTTGGAAAGCTTCAACCTCCAGGAAACTGCTGTAGTCATGAACAGAAATTACGGTCTTTGGTGATGGAAGTACACACACCACCTTATCTCTGCGCACAGAAGCAAATTTTAAACTAAGGCTCTTTCCTTTTTTCAAGTCTTTTCTTAATAGTTCTCAGTTTATGATAGTAGCTAAAACACATGTAAGAGCACAACTCTTTTCTGCACTCACAGGTTCTTTTAGTGTCCTGCTGCCATCCTTCTTTTGGAAAAAGGCTCAGCTGCGGGGAGGGTTCTCTGGAGGGCTCTCTGGCAGCTGTGACATTCGACAGAAATTATCCAATCTGCCCATCTTGCTCCCACAACTGGAGAAAATCACTGTGATCAAAATGGAAAGAAGAGTTCTCAACTTCTTATTTACTTCCCAGGAGGGGGATTTTCCTGTAGCACTTGGAAAGTTTAGCTCTTGTAGGTTTCAGTTTCCATCACAGCGGATTCCTGGGTGTTTCTGGGCACTGGGGATCAGATGTGCTTTTATTTCCTGATTTATCAATACTGTGTGGCTAATGTATAGAAAAGATTTTGAATTTTTCAGAGCAGACAGCATAAAAGCCATATTTCAGGTAGCAGAATTTCATCTGGCAGCAGGACTTGACAGATGCTGTCTGAGTTTTAAAAAAAAGACAGTCTGCATTTTAATATTAGTTTGTCCATTTTCTCTTATGCTTTGGCATATGTTGGATGGAAATCATCAAAACCAGCTTGGACGAAGAATAATGGTGTTAATTCTGTAGGATTTGTGAGTAAATTAAAATATTCTGGAGTGTAGCAACAGCAGATGTTTCTTGGAAACCTGACCCACATGGGACAGAAACACAGCCTAAAAGGGGACCAAGCAGTACTGCAGTTGAAAGTGTTGGGATAATCCCTGTTTGTGCAACATTGAAAAAAAGAAAATATGTAGTGGCACTGTTTATTTCTGCTATACATTGTAGGAAATTAGAAAGAAAGGCAAATAAAAATGTACGTCTGCCACCATAACTCATTTTATTGTGCTCACATATACTATAGATGAATGATGTGTAAAAAGTAAATGCGGTTCGTAATAATTGGGGGGAGATAGGAAGGAGTGAGATTAAAAAAAAAAATCATGGTACCTTTTAATTTGTAGATTTCTTTTCAACGCTTCTTTTACTCCAGCCTCTTGAATTAATTTTTCTCACAGCACTTTAAAGACTTTGATTGATTGCAGCATCTGATTTTGATGAGTCTAAAGGCATCATACCTAAGATGACTGTGCTTTCTCTTTTTGCTCATTACAAATTTCTTCAAACAGAATATTTTGTTTTATTGCATGGTGTCTCCATCTGCTCTGACATGAGAGGAAATCATGTTTTTTGAATAAGAAGCACATTCCTAATTTCCTTTCTTTACAAATGGTTGCCGAGGGAAAAGAGAGATGACCTGTGTATCATCTGTGACATGTGCATCACGTATGACCTGTGCCAACAATGTGCTGAGGTTCTGTGTAGTGAACTTTCCCAGTGAGTGGACTTGGGGGAGTGACAACAACAATTTCAAAGTTCTACAGCATTTACAGTTGTGGAGTTGTAGATTTAGAGGATTTGTGCAAACATTTCATCTCCCCTGTGTGTGCATTGCAGGAGACACGTAACACGCATTCACTGTATTTTTCTCATTTCCTCCTTTAGTCCAAATTCTTCAAAATTTAGCCTTTACTGATTTAGGTTTAATCATTGCACGTGTAGATTATGATGTGTTTTCCAGTTAAATACATTTGCTTGCATTTTTTTTCCTACCTTTGTGTGTAGCTACAATACCAGATTGGATTGATGTGCGATGTGCGATTCAGTATAGCATCTTTAATGTTTCTTTATTTTCTTTTTTTATTCACTGCAGATGTGATCCACACTGTTGGGCCAATTGCAAGAGGCCATCTCACCGACACTCATAAAGAAAACTTAGCAAGTTGCTACAAGTCCTCTCTGAAACTGGCAAAAGAAAACAACATCAGATCAATTGTGAGTATTGTGGGAGAACACGTTATTGTTTTTTCTAGTCTGGATCTTGCTTTCCTTGATGTAGGATAATTATGATTGTAAGCTTCCAGATACGTTTTCTTGCCCTTTGTGTTGTGAAAACCCAAAAAATTAAACATGATTTGGCCGAAACAATTGCCAGATGAAAGGGCTGAGCTTATTTTAGGAGTTAGGGAAAGCGTGCCTGGTAGTAGGAGTGCAAACAGCTGTCTCATTAAACTAGGGGGGAAGCTGATCCCATGGCTCATTCTTACACTGTATTATTAATTTAAGAAAACCCTAAGAAGCCACTGGTCCGGAGGATAACTGCATGCAGTATAGGCTCCTAAATGGCTGAGAAGTGATTAATTTGTTGCTTATTCTACCCATTATTATTTCTTCCTGCAAATAAGGGTATTGGTCAATTGTCATTGATTTTAGAACCCTCTCACCAAATTCGATCATAAAATAGCCTATTTTATGGTATTTCATTGAACTGTGAAGTTCATTGAGCTTGAAATGCATGGTACAGTTTTATACCTCAAAAGCCAAGGAGAAAAGGACCTTTTCCCTCTCCAGCTCCAGAGCTTTAGTTCTGTAGCTCACGCAGTTGCAGCTTAAGTCTTCACATATGCAGAGGTTAGTTCCTTGTAGGTTTGAGAAAGAATTTGTGTTCTGAGCCTGACTTCACACTTTTGGGGGTCATTTTGGCTGGTTATGTGATAGCACATATGTTTGGCAACTTAGAGTGCAAACATACAATCTTAAGAAATGTTTCCTGAACCAATGGTGTTGTATGAGGATGTAATATTCAGTATTAACACTGAAATATCACAAATATCACAAAACAAAGCTTTTTGAGGAGAGGGGCAGGACAGTTTGCAGGGCTTTGAACTGAAGTTAGATGTGCCCTTCAGATCAGACCTGATGAATGTTATTTGTTTCTTTCTTTTTTTGGTGAGAGCTCTGCTCTTCAACACTTTTTGTGCTCGTGACATCCTCTCTCTGCTTCTCAAAATGGCGCTCAGCAATCCCTCGTTTTGCCATTGTACAAACCATTGTGGGGTTTGTTTTCTTTGGTGGGTTTGGGTTTTTGGTTTGGTTTTTTTTTAATTCTAGCCATAAAAATTAGAGCTGAAAACAACCTTGGGTTGGTGGGCATGTTTTGAGCCCCTCTCTGGTGTTGTTGAAACACTGAAGGATGCTCGTGTCCTGCTGTGATTCTCATTGGAGCCAGTAAGCGTTTTGCTCCTACTTTTGTCCTTGTTTCTGCCTGCTCTGGGCAATTACAGGCTTTGGGGGCATTCAGGTTAGTGGGAATAAAGTTCTTAATATCATCTGGGAAAAAGAATAATAATTAGGAAAGGGTGTAAAAGAAGAGTATTGAAATAACAAAGGAAAAGCTTTAGTGGGGATTGGTCAATGCAGGTAATGCTTGTATCTATAGGGAGTCTGTAATTTTTAGGACATTCTAGGTGGTAGCATGGTGTCTAACATGGAATTATAAAAAGGGAATGTACTCATGGAAACTAGCCTGATATTTCATGGAAACTGGCCTGATGTTTTAATGAGCAGAGCTAACCACAGGAGGAATCATCCACAGGTTATTTCCTCACCGGTTAAGAGTTGTTGACTGTGCACCTGTTTGAGATAAAAAATACTCAGCACCCAGACTTGCAGAGCACAGCTGCACAAACTGAACAGGAGCCAAGAGCCATTCATTCATAGCAGCATTTAGAAGCTTAGCAAGCAATATGGGTTTTAAAGTCCACATGACAGATCATGGACCGTTCTGAAAAGCCCTAAGTCCAGTGATTTCAGTGATGCCTTGGAAAGTGAAGGCTACTCGAGTGTCTATCCTAATGAAAAAATCAAGCCTGGAGAAAAGGAAAATGTATAATTCATTCAATTAGGGAGCAGTAGATTACTGTGAGTCTGAAGGAAAAGAATGCAAAGTGTAAGTGGCTTTCACAAGGTCCAGTACTGTATGTGTAGAGGGAAGGGAAAGTGAATTAAAATACTTACAGATTTCTAAGGCTTGCAGAGACCCAGATAGAGGGAGCAAAGGATTGAAAATGACACAAATAGACAGCATTTGAGTGTAGATTGGATTATAGCAACAGAAATATTTGCAGTATGAAGAAGATAGATAAAAATTGGGGGGGGGGGGGGTGGAAGGGGACAAAAAGGTTACCTGTGTAAAATGAGGAAGAAAAAATCAGCTGTGCCCATGGATGGCCTATTTTGATTGCCTCCTTAACAAGAAGAAGTAAGTATGTGAGAGAGAAAAGCAATGAATTTTAAAGTAGATCATGAGGAAAAGGAGGAAAAGCCATGTTAATGACACATAAATAAATAGGTATTGGTGATAGCAAGTTGCAGTGTGCTGAAAGAATTAACTAAACCAGAGCGTCTGTGCACTCTCTAGCAATTGTAATAACTGAGAAGGAAGCAGGAAGACATTAGATTGTAACAGCACAGATCTGTTACCTTCAAAACAGAAAGGACAAGTCTAGAAATTACTGCAAAAAGAGGGGAAAGCCCCACCACAATTGAAAGTATTTTGAACATGAATTGTGTCAAAGAAGTTAGAATTGCTGGAGGCATCATGAATGGAGAGTGATGATGAATGGTAAGGTATTGAGCTGGACCAGAACATGCAGGGTGACTCAGGGTGCACCACTAAATGCAGTTCAATTTTACATCTTAATGATTTTTGAAGAGTACATAAACACCTCATTAATTACATTTACAAATGATGCTACAACAGGCAGTGTTGCAACCGCTAGAAAAGGACAGAGATGTATGATAACAATTGATCAGAGACTGTGAATATCACCCCGTCAGCACCCACTCCAGTAGCAGAAGGGAGTTTCTGCCTTTGTTGCAGTGGAAGAGAGGTCGGAAATGTAGCTGACAGCTACAGCAGAACTCAGCACAGGAAATGATGGAGTAGCATATGGTGGGGAAAAATAACCCAGTTCACTTTAAATAGTCCAAGTCAGTAAACTAGCACAATGAAGAAACGGGCTTGAATAATAAGTCCCAAATTAGATGTACTTAAAGCAGTTACTTGTTTCACTGTTAAGTATTGTTGATCTGCCCCTGGAGAAATGATGGATGCCATAGAAATTGGACTGGGGAGAAGAGGAATAGGACTCAAAATGGACCCAAACTCTCTTTTATGCGTGTGCATGCACTTTCACACACAGGAAGGGAAGCAATAGCCTTGAAATACTGTGTAAATTCTGAGCTGCAGCTTTATGGAAGGGAGGAGAGAACAATATCATTGTCTGTGTGCCAACAGGGCAATTACGTGGTGTAGCTGACAGTAATTTCTAGGTGGCATTCACATCTAAGGTGTCCAGGCATGGATGAGAACAATGCTGGCTAACTCCTAAGGGAGCACTGGTATCTCATCTGAACATTTTATTATCTCGGTATCTAAAACAATAAAAAGATAAGATGGGTACAACTGGAAATGAGATGAGGGAATATGATGGGATGCCCATCAGAGAGATTGCCAAGGTTCATAATCCACTAGCAGCCCAGCTGTGGGTGAGGATCTGCATAGCCATTAAGGCAGGAAGAAAAGCCTCAGGAACAAATCTGACCGTCCTCAGGATTGCTCAGAGAAATCACACAGCCCCTGACATTTGTCTCCTGAGCCTGTTTTCTGAAAGGTTTTACACTCAACATGAGGTTTCAAATGCCACATCAGCTGTTTTGTGCAGAGTTAGCCTCTCTCAGGTCATCTGCTCCATCTGCCTTCCAGGATACCACAGTTTGTGTTCCTGTGTCCTTGTTATCTTGCATTCCTAACTCCGTAACTTGCTTTTTTTCCTCAGCACTTGCTTATGTAGCTGTGCTCCCTCCAGGACACTTGTGCTGCTGTCTGACTATTTGTGTGGTCAAGGGGAACCTTTTGTGTTGGATGAGTCTTATTTATATAATCCTCTGTCTGGGAAAGAGGATACTTGAGACAGGTTTCTGTTTATCTCCACTTAAGTTGGTGCAGCTGAATGGGAGAAAAAAAAAATTTAAGGCAATTCCAAGAGAGTAAATAGTTGGTGTGTGAGCAAATTAATTTTCTTAAATGTTCAGAATAATCTCTTAATAGTAAAAAAATTGTATTTTGACGTTGGTCTCTTTTGCACAATACTAGGGATTGCTATCGTGCATCAATTAAATCTCTGCTGCCTGGAACACTGGAAATACCTTATAGGCACTAAATCTTTACTGGAAGAAGATATAATTAAAAAACCAGTCTGATAGGTGCTTTCCCCTCCTGTTTTTCTGTACTGGTTTTCTAAATAAGAGTCTTACAGGCCAATTAATTGTAAGGTTAGCAGGCAGACTGGGGGAGCTGTAATCACTGTTTTCAGATTTTAAATTGGTCCCCTGTTTACACAGCCTTTGAAATTATTTACTCTGTGTGCTCCAAGTTTTTCATGGGACCTCTCATCTTGCTTTTCTTTGCATGCACTTCTTTGAAGCCATCTGATACCCTGGAAGCTCTCTGAACATCAAACACTTCCCTGCCACCTATTTCATTCAGACTTAGCTTGTGGTTACAAAAAAAATTCCAATCAATTGCTGTCAGTCAGAGCCAGGATTGCAGTCAGACAGGGACTTTATGAACTGCACAGAAAATAATAAAAAAAGATGGTGTGTGTTGCTGTGGGTGGAATCCAAACCAGAAGAGCTGCAGTGAGTTTGCAGAGAAGGGAAATTGATGCTGGTTCCTGGCTCAGGAGGCAGGGCAGGATTCCTCCCCAATGGCTGAGGAAATGGAGGAGTTCTGATTGGGACTACAGCTCTGCTGTTGTTCAGCACTCTGTTCAGAATTGCAGTCTTCAGGAACACTTTGTGTTGGCAGGGGGTGAACTGTGAAGCTTTAACAAGAAGCATTTCTTTAGCCTGCGCCCTCTGACCTCCACCTCGAGGGAGAATTTTAGGGCACCAAAGGGGGCAGGAGGAAATCCTCTAAGAATGTGGCTCTTGGAGTTGCAGAAGGAGCTCTGCTTATCACCAACTAATGTATTAGCGACATTATACACAAAATACAGATTTTTTTTTTTCCTGTTGTTTGCCTAGAGTCAGGTAGGGAAGAGTTCATGCTGTTCTAGAGTCTTACTACATGAGCTTGGTGTGGCATTAAAAAAACACCACACCACAAAGATCTGTCTCTTCCAGGCTGGGTGTTTGTGCTGTGAATGCAGAAAGCTGTCCTGCTGCAGGGAAAAACCTCTTAGCTGGACTTCTCAGAACAAGCACACTGCTCCTGCTGTCTGAAGTGCATCAAAAGGCAAAAGGGCATCTGGAAATAGCAGTGAGAGGGACTGTTCAAGGGCTGGCCTGCTCATCGCCAGGTCGAGTGGAAAAGCCACGGCTTGGTGGGAGGATGGCCAGTGACCTGGAATGATGGGATATTCCTGGGGGAGTAGGTTGTGTCTTTGGGCTCTGAATGAAGCGTGTCCCTCCTGTGCACACAGCCTGTGCTGCATTTTGGGGGGAGCTTTTCTTTACAAAAGTTGTTAAATAGGATCAGGACGTGCTTTTTGAATGCTAGCTGTGCATTTGCAGGGGCTTTAAAATTAGGGTATTATTTGAGGCTTTGTTAGATCAATCTTTGTTTCACTTATAATTAAGTTAATCTATAGGGAATTTCAACTCTTTTTTTTTTTACTTTTTTTTGTAGACAGAGGTCAATTATATTTTGTCTGTGATTGGGAGAGTTAATACAAATACTAGTATACCTTATATACTTATATACGAATATACTATAAGTATGGTATATAAGTAAGCATATAGTTATATAAATATATACTATACTTATATAACTTATATACTCTAATAGTACAACTAGCATAACACAGCTTAATAATTTTGCAGAGCAACGTATAAAAACACAGCAGGAAAGGTACCTGCCACTTACCTGTTTGTAGCACTTGAGAAGCAAACAAATTTTTTTTTCATTGTCTAAAATATTTGTCCCCACCTGTAATTAGGGATTTTAAAAACAGGTGTGCACCAATATTCTTGGTACTTGTATCCACTTTGATAAAGGAAGATGTACTTCTGCTAGGCTGCACAGTTTTATTGAGCTTCATTTGAGTGGAGACATGTTGAGCCTCTGTGTTGCCTGAATCTTCAATTACAACTCATAGGCTGCAATTTTCAATATCTATTTCAAACCCAGTGTGTTTTCAGCTCCTCCTGGTGTAAATTATAAAATGCACGAAAGAGGAATTTTATTTGAACTGTAGAGAGATGCTTTAAGAAGTGCACTGTTGTGTATTGGTCTAACAGTTTGGTTTACACTCTTGCCTTTACCTGTCTTGTCCTCTTATGCTGGAGATTTATGTTTTAGGGAAAAGTGAAGTGATTTTTTTTTTCTTATTATTTTCAACAAAACTTATATCTTGCTGAGAATGTTGCCATAGCAATGAGTTGTAAGTCTGAAATTCCTAAAGGTTTGCTTTATCATCTTGTTTTCTGATAGAGATTCATATCCATCAATCAGAAGAGTTGCTTTGGAGGGAAATTTCCACAGTATCATAAATCCGCTTAATTTGTTTCTTTGAAACACTTGTTTAACTTGTAAGCTACGATATGACTGATGCTACATTTTCTGACTCAGTTTTCTCTCCAGCTCAGCCTTCCTCTTTTTCTTTTCTCCCTTTTTAGCTTTCTTCTTTTAGGTATTTTTCAGATAATACCCTTAAAAATTAATCTGTTACTTCAAGTTTTTCAGTTTGCCTAATCATCATATTGGCATCAAATGAGGAGGTTGTGATCTTTCCCTGTGGTTCCAGAAATTATATATTTATATATTATATAATACATACATACAGATAGATATAGATATAAAATTATATATAATTTCTATACATAAATATACAAATATACATTATAATATGATACATATAATATAGTATATAAATGCATATATTCATATAATTATTTATATATATATTCCAGAGTTGGCCATACTTTTCTTAGTCAAAGGTGAATCTGCTGCTTTGTTTTGGATGTGCTCCCAACCATCTCTTCCAAAATGATCTTGGTAGATTGAATTGCAATTCTGCTCCTTCAATGAGGGTTTCATTAAAGGAGATTTATTTAGCGAGCTCAAGTGTAAATTGCTACACCTCAACAGAGATGCTCCTTCAATTGCGAAAGGCTGGGGATTGATTGAAGCACTGGACAGAGATTCCTCAGGGAATGAGCTGAAGTTTGTAGTGGATCATGCGCTGGAGGTGTGTTGACAAACTTACACTGTTACAGGAAAAACCAAGAAGGGAGCAGCTGTAGAATGACAATTGAACAGGAAAAATTGTGAGGTAGTTACCCGTTGTGCTGCTGTGTCCAGGGTCCCAGCCAGAAATGGGGTTAGAAACACACCAAAAGTAGAGTGAAAGAGAAAGGATTTTATACCCTGAGCAGAGGAAGATTAAAAAACTCCTAATCCATAAAAGGCTTTTGAGGAGTAAAAGTGCATTGTTGTCTGGGCTGCAGACAGGACAAGAAGAAACAGACTCAAATTACAGGATTGGGCACTTAAAATTGAGATTATGAGTCGTTTCCTGATTGGAAGGTTGGTGAAATATTGGGAAAATTGCTTTGGAAAGTTGTAGCTCCAGCAGTGTGTGTAGGTGGGCCATCACTGGCATTTCACTTTTGATTCTGCCCCTGTCTGGTTACATGTGCGGTCTGTATTTCCTAGGAGGGAATGGATGTGTTTGGTTTGATGCTCTAAATGTATTAGAGTGTTTGCTCACTATGGCTAAGAGTGGCAGAAGCAGCTCAGAGGCACACCATGATCAGTTGTGAATGTGTTTTGTAGCAAGGAAATAAATCTATATCTACACCACATAGAAATTATTTGTTGTAACAGTGACCGTGCTGTGACTCTTCTTTTTTGTAAAGTACGTAGTGGAGTATGTGTGGGATGTGGATAGGATTATCCACGCTCCCCCTTAGGGATGAACACTTTAGCTTAGGTGTTCAGAAGGGTTTTGAGTACAGGGAGGGTAGAAGAGCCCAAAACTGAGGGAATGCTTGAACCTCTGCCAGCAGATGGATCTCAGGATGCCGGGGCTCAGATCCTGCACCACGGGGCGTTAACAGAGGTCAAAAACTGATGCATACAGCCTTTCAGCCACCTGGGTCATCTTTGACCACAAACTGTCCAGATGTAAAGAAAGACTTGATGCTTTAACAAGCTGAACTACCAGGCAGTCTCACTTCTCCATTTTGTTGTTCTGTGGTGTTACTGTCCTGTAAGACAGTGATCTTTGTGATGAGGAGAGGGAGAAAGGTGAGTTATTTTTGTGAGGGGGGGTTAATGAAGCACTGACTGAACACTTTGGGGGGGAAAAAAAAAACAAACCAAAAACAGAACAACATCCTGAACTGGTGAAAGAAAGGAAATTGCTTGTTCAGGGATGAATTCCACACGTTTGTGTATGTGATGGGTTTAATGTGTGATAATTTGCCAATCACCCTGTGGGAATTCCGTGCTTAAAAGGGTGAAACTTTGTAGAGAAAACACTGCCTGTTGGCTCAATAATTGGGGAACTGTCTCATTAGGGAAGGATAAAGTGCAGATCTGTCAGACAGTGGACCACAATGTTCATTATATGAGACAGCTCATAAAATCCAGGGATTGCTGGAAAGTCTACATCATAAAACGCAGAGGAAGAGAATGCTTGATGTTTCTTTGCAGAGGAAATTGTGCTTCATTTGGATTGAAAGAGAATTTATAAAATAATAAAAGTAGGCTAGAGGGATTCTTATTTGCATGCACGTCTCAGGCTGTGCAGAGTCAAGCATTTAAGAAGCTTGTCATTTGAACAGCACATTCTCATAATGGAAATTCCTAATAAAAGCTAAGCATGTACAAATTCCTGTCAAATCCCAGAGAACTGGTGAGCTGTGGCCATCAGGCTCTGTGCAAAGCTGTTGTTGTCTTTGTATCTGGCTTCCTTTCACTGACCTGTTAACACCTTGTCACCTTGTTGGCAGTTTGTAGGCTCCTCTGTAAGGGCAATCCCTGCAATCCTCTAAACTCATGGGATTCTTAGCAGCAGCATGAAATAAAAGTTTCAACAGGCTTGGTTTGTTTGGTTTTGGTGGGCGTTGTGTTGTTTTTTTTTTGTTTTTTTTTTTTTTGTGACACTGACTGCTGTGATTCTTTCCATCGCCAGAAGTGGAGTCAAGTTATGCTGAAATTAGAAATTGCTTATTGGCAGTTTTTTTTTTCTCCTGGAGGTACCTTCTGTGATGCCTAAAAATGTACAAAGGGCTTTCTGGCAGATTGTGACTTTCCAGTAGCAGATTTTTTTTTTTCCCCCCTTTCAATTTGATGTTGAGGAAGAGTACGTGTGATGCTGCAATTTAGCACTGCACTGTTCTCTCAACATCCTTGTCACTTTTTTTCATCTGATAGTTTTGAGACACTTCTGTATGTCCCATTTACATTTTTTAGACATTAACTTATCTATGCAAAGAACAAACAATAGCATTAAGTTTCTATCTGTTTTTTTTTTTTTTTGAAATCAGTCAACTTTTCAAATAGAAAATTTTAAAAACCAATTATTTTGAACATGGTTTTAATATTGGTATAGCTAATATGAAGCAAAGAAATGAGCATTTAAAAGCATAAATTATTCTGTGTATCAGATGGGCATCATAATACTTACCTAGGTTAAAAAAAAATAAATCATGACAGCATACTCTCTACTTAGGATCAGAGTAGATATATTGGAAAGTAGTTTTGAGGAATAATCAGAAGGGGCATGCTTTTGTGAGCCTTATTTGGCAACTCATTAAAAACGATTTTCCTGAATTGCTAGTAGTTGCTTGGAGCCATTTACATTATGCAGAAATGATATATTAAATCATAGTTACATGTAAAGAAATAGCCATGTTCAGTAGTCAGTTATGAAATTTATGCCTTTACCTGAGTGGTTTTTTAATATTATTCCTGTGGGATGATGTCACGTTATCTTTTAAGGTCTCTAAAGTATAAAACTGCTGTAATTGGAGTAATATAATTTAAGTAATATGACAGGTACTTCAGTATTTACTCTGATGAAATATTAATTTCTTTCATCTGAAAGAAATTGAAACTTGTTCTCACCAAGTATAAAACTCCATGCAGTCCATATTCAAGTAAACAGTTTAGCAGCCTGATTTTTTCAAAGCTGACTCCCTTATCAACTCCTAGTGATGCCTGTCAGTTAGGATTTCGAGTTTTGTTCATAGCAGAGATGAAAACAAATATAACAAATAGAGTTAGTTGCTTTGGTAACAGAAAATATGATATAAAAGATGTGTTACTGTAGTGTGGCTTGTCATGGAAGGGCATCACTGCTAGGGGAAAGAATAATTTTGATTAGGACAATTACAGGTAAATTACCATTTTGTTTGCTCTTGTTGTGCCTTTCCTAAAAGATGACTGCGTGAGCGAAAGCTGTGAGCCAAGAACACACATTTCTGCAGACTGTAATTACCTGTAGCACATTTAGTTTCCTAAGAGCTATTATTTAGTCTATTCTCATTGAAATATCTCATGGTAAATCTTTTTCTGAGGAGATAAATCAGTGTATTGCTGGGTTTTAGGAGTTTCCATAGGTTTCTGAACTTACTTTGGCATATACTCGCCGTATTAAACCTTTATGAATTGAATCTTAGCTGCAGAACCATGCACATCCAGAGAGGTGGAATCCACACAAGACAGTGGTTTTTGTTCATGCTCCTTGATGTAGTTTGGGCAGAAACCTTGGGTGATGATCTCAGTGTTAGTGTTTGGGCAGAATTATCCACTGACACATCCTCCTTGAACAGCTGAGTCCACACTTCCATAGCCAGAGGGCAGATTTTCCCCTGCTTGTGTGGAAAAGGAAGACTGAAAGCGTGTCAGAACCCACAAGAAAGGTGGGGAGAGTGTTTATTTAAACAATTTTTTATATTCATTACCTGCTGGTAGTCCTTATTGTGGAATGCATTCCTCCCTCAGTCAAGCAGAGAGATCCAGAGGCTTTTGAAGGGAATTTTTCTGGCGCGGTAGTGCTGGGATTGATCCTCCTGGTTTGCAAGCAGATGATGTTGTTTCACTTCGACTTCTCTGTGTCCAGTACTTTGGCATGCCGTGGATGTGGATTTGTCTGTGCCTGCCTTTGTAAACGTGTTTCTTTGTGTTTTGGCACGTTGAAACCCAAATGTGCCTGCCCCCCCCCCCCCCCCCCATTGTCATGTCCCTGAAGTTCCACACCCTTTGTGCAATACAGAGAACATTTCCTCCTGCAGAAGGAGGAAATGCTGCCATTAATGATTCTGGATCACTAAAACGTGTCTGACACTGATCTCAAATCTCCATCTCCTACTCCGTTCTCATTTATGGCTCAAGTCCTTGTGTGAGCATTTTTTTCCAGCTGGATCGTTGCAGATCAGATTTTTTTTTTTTCTTTTAAAGCAAAACACACAATGGTTCAAAGCATTTCTCACACTTCTGTTACATGCCAATATTACTATTTGATTCCTTATCTATTCTTCCATTTCCAAATACAAGACTTAAGTTTGATGGCAAGGGCAAGCTCAAGACAAATACAAGTCATCAAGCTGGCACTTTTCCTTTCTTTCTGCTAAATTCATGTCTCCCTTGCATTCTAATTTCCCTGTTTATGTACTGTGGTGCCATATTTTCTTTCTTTAACAGAGAAAAACCTTGTTCCAAACATGTTATTATTCCTTACTGCAGCCTTGAATTGTTACGTTGCTGTCTGTAGCTTTGTTTCTTTCTTCTCCTCGCTCACTGTTTGTGTACGTCCCTTTTTTGATCCCTCAAAGTGTGTTTCATAGTGTTCCAATTCCACAGGATATTTATTTATCCATTTTTCTAATCTTCCCTCACCATGCTTTTGTTCTTTATTCTCGTGTGTCTTCATTATTTCAGGCCTTTTGGATAATCTGTCAAATTTTTAGGGGTCTGTGACTATGAAAGCTGCTGAGTTGCATTAAATGGAAGTAAAGTTGTATCCAGGCCCAGCTAAAACAGCAGATATGTAGAGATTGTCATTTGGTTATCTCTCCCTAACACATCTCTTGGCAGAATGTGACATCTAAGCTCAATTTTTTTGCTACAGTATTAATATCTGAATGCTCATAATTCACCAATTCAGTTCTCTGTTTTCTCAGGAGAGAAAGCAAGCCTGCAGCATCACATCCAGGTATATTCAAAATAAAACAGACAAACTAAAAGAATTTCTTTTCTTAAAAGAAAAATACAGTTTTACTAGACCACCAACCATTTGGTGCTCCAAGAGCCAGGCTGCTAGAAAACTGTGAGGTGGCAATGGTTCAGTTGGATAAACTGCCATCTGAGATGATGTATATTCATCCTATTTCACCCCCAGGAGCTAATGACGTTAATGACGGCTAATTCTGCTCAGGCCTGATGGTGGCAGCGACTACAGCTTGTAATCAGGCCTCAGAAACATCCCACTTGATAATTTCGTGGATGCTGAGCCAAATCACCTACTTCGCCGTTCACTTTAATTAAAATTGCTCGTGATGGATGTTTTTAAAAGCAGGAGCTGCTGATGTTGTTAATCACCATTTATTGTGCATCATTTCAGCGGTGCATCTGTTGCCCTCATTTATAGCTGGGGAGGGAGATATTTTGCTGTTGTCATGTGTTTGGCCTTGGTCAGGGTTATTTTTTGGAAGGCCTAATCCAATGTTACCACCATCATCTGAAGAGTTTCAGCAAGAACCAGAGATGACTGAAATAATTTATCCTGTTCTGACTAAATACTCAGGAATCTTGACCATGAAGAGCTCCATCATAGTCACGCCCATCTGTAGTCTCTGAACTGGGTGGTTTGGATGTGTGAGTACAATTTATCATCATACCTTTCTTTTGAAGTGCAAATGTACTCGGAATAAATGAAATCATTTTTCTTTATTATCTCCTTGTTAAGAAAACCAGCCCTTGCATTTTTCCCCATGTGAAGGGCTTCTCTGAAAAAATATGCAAAGTATCATTTCACAAAATGGCTTTCTCCTGAATCCCTTTGTACTTAGTCCCAGCAGAGAAGGGAGGGCTGAGATGGTTTATAAAACAAATGCGTGCACCTTGCAAGTCTTTATGAGGTAGTTTGGGGAAAAAAATGGAATGCTACAAAAGAGCCAGGGAGATTCTGGTTCAGTGACAGGCTCCAGAAAATGCCTTGGAATAGAAAATGCGAAGTTAAATTCTCACTAGTACCTAAATCACAGTATGGACTTAATAAAAGTATTTTCAGCCAAATAAAATGTTATGTAGTTTGGACTGAATTGTGAAAGGTTTTGTTAGTTAAAGATAACAATTCCCTTGTAATTCTGGCTTCTGAGCAGGACCTGTTTCAGCAGTTCAGTCTAAACAGGAGAATAGCAAATAGGCAGGAATACCCAGGCATTAATGCAGGAAGTGTGGTGTGTGTGTATATGTATATATATATATATTCAGACATATAACCTTTGCAGTTCTTTTGAAGTTATGAAGTGATGTTGTTTAATTAAACTGCTCCTAGAGAGAGAGACTTGGTGCTTTCCCGGTTGTGCATCCATTTTTCACCTTGGTGTGTGTAGAGAGTGTGGCAGCACCAGTGCCAGCAGGAAAGTTTTTTACTGAGATGATTGCATGTCTTGTCTGTGTATCTTCTGGTATGCAAAAGAGCTTGGGTTTCATTAGAGAAATGGCAGCTGAGCAAAGTTAAGTGCTCTTTTAAAAATTGGTAAGCAACAGTGGCGCTGTTAAAAGTCCAAAGATTTCTCATTCAGTAGGAAGAACTGAATGATATGAATAAAACCTTGAACTGTTAGGAGTGCATGTGGAGGTTTTTGCCTTATAGAAGTCTCAGGAAGCCTTCTGTGCTCTAAGTTTTTGGGGGTTTTCTTCTTTTTCTTTCTTTGAAAATGTGTCAGTAGATTTTTGGTTTGTTGTTGTTGTGGTTTGTTGGTTGGTTGGTTTTTTTTTTGTAAATCTTATGGGTTCTGTGGCCGTCAAGAGAAGCTCCACTGAAAGATTTAGTCCGTGAGCTAAGTTAATATCAAATGATGGCTCACTTGGAATTGAAATAATGTTTTCTGTAAAATTTTGGGAACTGTGAAATCTCTGAAAAATGTGTACAGTGGTTTACTTTCCTGTTTTCCCCTGAAGTTTTTTAGTGCATTTATTAAGCTCCTCCAGAATACATTGTGATGTTTTAGGCTGAGGAATAAATAAATCAAAACCTTTAATGCAGTAGGCTCTCTTAATGGTGAACAATAAGCTTTCAGCTACACCACTGAGTTGTTATCAGGAGAAATAAAATCTTTGAAAGGCTCTTGAACACAAAGGTATTGATTGTGTGTGCACATTGGGAAATGTTTGGTTTTAAGGAAAAAACCCCAAGCAACCCACCAAAACCAAACCAGAACCCTTTCCCCACCCCCCAAAATAAATGAAAACATTTGTCTTTAAATGGAATGATCGTAAGTGTGCTCTCCTAGCCACTGAGGATGAAAAGTTTGGACTCAGCTGAAGCTGCTGGTGTCAAAAATCCCGTGTTGTTTATCTGAGGCAAATCTCATAAATTCTCAGCATTCAAAATGTCTTCAGCTGGTATAACAACTGCCATCAAGAAGTAATAATCAAATCTCAGACGGGCAAAGAGAAGGCTCTGTACATACTCTGGTAAATCACTCATTACCATGTTGATGTCAGAAAATGGAAATGATCAAAGTGGGGTAGTATTCTAGGGCAGAACAGTGCCAAAAATTAAGGTTTTTGCAAAAAGGCTCATACAATTTTGTATCAATTTTCATTTTATTGTGACCTTAATCATTGTATTCTTGGGGTTTCACTTCAGAAGTGCCTCAGCTTTTGCTTCAAGCAATTTAAATGTGCTTATCACAGATTATGGTCCCTGCTTTCCAATCACTTAAATGGAATAAAAAATTTTAAAGGCTTATGGAGAGTCATAGTTTAAAAGACCAAAACGCTGGTATACTTTGAAAACTAACAGGTGATATTTGCCATAAAGAGCAGTGATGGACAAAGCCCCAGCAGTGGAGTAGTTGCAAATACTTGGAGACCTCCTGGGAGTTGATTCATATGGGTAGATTTTGGATTCATAAACTGTAGCCGGTTTATGAATCCAAACTGTGCATGGAGAACCAAGGCTGTTCTTATGTTTGGTTTGTTTCCCTACCTTGGTTTTAATGTTTGTTGGTTTTTTTTCCTAGCAAGGCTTGAGTGTGAGAACTTCACGCAGGTAGGATTGTGTTCTTTTTGAGAAGGGGTTAAAAACCTTGGCACATTTGGAACTTGGAGACATTCCTGTAGTAATGTCCAGCATGGAAAAAGACATGCTGAAGTGATTAGGAAATTAAATCTAGAGGGGGACTGATTATAGGATCTCTGACAGAAAGAGTGAAGAATAATGCAGTTTTAAAAATTATCTGGTTGCAGAATGTAGATTCAGGTACAGTACCTCAGGAATGGAAGGAGGCAGAATAGATAGCAAGTGTTGGATTTTTACTATTTTTATTTTTAGAAGGAATTCTGGGTCAAGATTAACCAAAATCTTGGATGTTTTGGAAGGTGCCTTAAGGGTTGCATCCTTTATAAAAATGGCAGGCTGAGAGGCCAGAGAGAAAAGAATTAAAATTGAGGCTTTCTGAAAGGGAAGGAGCAAAAGGCAAGGAGGTATTTACCAAGTAAGTATTTTCATGGTAGAACTTGGAAGTTTGGGGGGGTTTTTTGGGGTTTTTTTTTTGTTTTTTTTTTTTTTTTCCTTGGAAAAGCAAATAGGGGCAGGCTGGAGCAGAAGATGGTCCCATTCCAAGCAATGCGGGAGTGCCTTGGCCACCCCATGGAGACCTTATACAGATGTAAATACGACCATGGGAAATGAAGTTTTCTTCTCTCTGCATGGTGCAGCTGTTGTGAAACAGGTACCTCTGAATCCTAAGGACTCACTTTTCACCTGTTACTTAAGGAGTGTCGAAGGATGTAAAAATACTAGGGACTGTCAATGGGAATCATAACCTGACTCATTAATGCAGCCTTTGGAGCAGTGGGAAGAGTTTTCCCTGGTACATCTGGAGTCAGTAATTAGCCAGTGACACTGTCAGCCCTGCACTAGTGTTTTTATAGTATTTTTAGAGTGTTTTTACAGTACCTATGTAAAAACACTCTAAAAATACTATAGCTAAGCTGTTCTTAGGTGACTTGTCACTCTGTTACACAAACTTGTGCTCTAGTCCACACAGAATTTTGACATACAGCAGATGGGAGAGGATCTGAGATTGTTCTGAAGCAGATGAATAAGAAAGGCTTGGGGTAAAGGGCTGGCACATCCCAAACACCAAGAGCTGTGTGTGCTGCCGAGCAGAGGGGCTGGCTCTTTGAGTGATTCTCCTCAGCTCTTGGTGCTGCTCACGGTGCTGTGGGCACATCCCCATCCTCTGCAGTCCCAGGGATGTGCAGCCTGGCACACGAAATCCCCTTCCCTAACCTGGCCTTGAGGCTGCCGGAGTTGTGGCTGCTATTTCATTTGGGGAAAATAGTTCCTACTTCTGATTCTCCTGCTTCCTCTTCACTTTAAGTTGACACAGGTGGCTGGAGGAGAGATTACAAGTACATTAGAAGTGTGTTGTTGTTAGACGCTTTAGTGCATCTTACATGTTTTCCCAACAGATGCAGATTTCTACATTGTTCGGGATTTTTCATTAAACACATAGACAAGTGTTTAAGATAAGGATTGTTTTGGAAAGTCTTTTTATAGTGCTACTGAAGTTTGTAATGTGAGCACCACAGCTTAGCCTGAACTACTTTTAATTAGTGGTGCTTTGTTTTTCTACATTGTTACCCAGATAAAGGGAACAAATGGAGAAAGGCTAATTGATTTACCTTGCTCAATTTATGGCAACGCTTTTGATAACATTTGACATCATTTTATTAAACGTGATAGAGCAGGGAGAGTTGTGGAATGTTTTGTTCTTCCTCGTGTGTTATTTTTGGTAAGCGTCTGGGGTACATTTAGATAAACTGCAGTGCTAAGTCTAAGCAAGAAAGACCTAAATGTCCACTGAATTACTCCTATTTGCATTGAGAAATTAACTGTAATTAGCATTCAAGTTTTAATGATACTGTATTTGTGAAGCTGATAAGGCCTCTGGGAGTGTGATCACAAGAAACTTCTATTGTTTACGGTATGCAAATCGAGCCACTTAGCTTTAATTAGAGGTTGAAACCTGGAGCAATTATCAGCAGTTGCTTTAGTATTAATGAGCTTGACAAAGCTGTCCATCACAATGTTTTATAAGATTGAGAATTAGAATATTTAATCCCAGTTGGTTCACTGTTCAAAGAATGTGCAGCCTTCATCAAGCAAAACCATTTCATTTTGTATGCCATCCATTTCATTGGTTCCAGTCACTGCAAAGACTGAAATCCCTACAAATTTGTAGAGCTGCTATTTTCTGCAGGATGGTTTGAAAATATATGAGACAATTTCCTTTAAGGCTTATACTGCCAATATTTTTTTCTTTTCTTTCTTTTTTTTTTTTTTAAACGAGTTGTTCTAAGAGCAGTTGTGCGGTTGCAATACAGAATTTAGTTGCTTGACATCTGAATATTAGAGCTTACGATAACTACTGACTGATGAGTTTCCTCACAAAATGAGCTGATGTCTCCTCATGTGCGATGGTGATGGATATTTCCTTTCACGTTCTGATTTTAATAGAGGATAACAAAAGAGATATAAGGGGAAGAGAAAAAGCTTGTAATGCCTAGCCCCTGAAAGGGTTTTTATTTCTCTCTCAATGGAAGCACTAACCATTAGGATCTTCTGTTGCTGCTCTTTAATGTTTGTTGCTTTTTAAAAGCGGTTTTTGTGTTAAAGAAGTAAAAAGTTTCAACAAAAGACCTAAATAGCGGAAGAGAGGGGGAGCTTAGAAATTGCCACTTGAATGTTAGTGCTTTTAAATACACTGTTGAAAGTTTTCTATTTTTGAACTAATGCTTTGTGAAGCACTTTTCTCTTCCACAAGCCTTTAAGTAATTTTAATAAGTACTTTATATAGGGGAATATATATGTATATATATATATTAATATATATGTAATAAAGTTTTCCTTTTTTATTTGTCATTTCATAGAGAACAAAACCTAGTTGTGAACTTTTTTATGCTCTCAGAGGTGAGGCTGAAATGAACTCACCCGTGGATTTTTTTTTTTTTTAGCATATCTCAGGTTTCTTAGGATGCAAAAAGCTTTAGTGTATTGAATGATGATGCGATGCTGTCTAACTGCTGACCATTTGGGTATGAAATGGGGTTTTAGTCTATCTATTTTTAAGTACTGAGGGTTGTGTTTTCAACAGAGATGGCAGACCAGAAGCATTTACAGAGCATGATTTTATGAGGTGCTGTTGAATGACCCCAGCTTTGAAGGTTCAAAGTGGGGGTGAGCTGTGGAAATGTGGGAAGCATCTTTTGGGCATCCTACTCTGCCATCAGGATGGACATCTGGGTTCTGATGGTGATTCCTGCCCTCACTGCAGGGTGGTTTTTTCCTTTCATGCCTTGGGAAGGCTGACCTGAAACAGAGACTGGACAGAGCTAGAGAATAAAGTAGGGATTTATTGAAAGGCCTCCAGGATCCACCTTGGGCAGGACAGGGCCTGACCATGGCTACACCCAAGGTGGACTAAGAATGGTCACGAAACGGCTGACCAGTCACCAAGTCTTACATTTCTATAAGTTTTGGTCCATTTGCATATTGGGGTTTAATTGTCCAATTCCAGCTTCAGGTTGTGAGGTCCCATCCTGCTTGTTCCTCTCACTGTGGTTTGTGCTTTTGGGCCTGAAAGTTGTCCTTGGTCCTCAGCAGGAAAACTATTTGTTTTGTCTACCCATTCTGTGAAGAGAGTTCCCTAACACTTAACATGAGGCTCAGAAGTGCACCTAAGCAGCACAGAGTCTGAAAAACATGAAACCCAAAACTTAAGGCATCACCTTCTGCCAGGAGTTCTGGTTGCCTCCTGTCCCGGGCCACTCCAGAGCAGCTGCCACTCAAAAGACAAAGCCTGGTTACATTCTTAGTGTTGGGAGGCTCATACTGAGGAAGGAAACCTTGCCTTCAGGGGGAAGGACAGCTGTAGAAAGTTTTAAAAAGTTAAATAATTCTGCATGTTCTAGATTGGTATCTTTGACAGCTGAATACTTGGGGGAAAGTAACGCTGAGTCTCATTTGTTTGTAATTCCGAGTAAGCCAGGGCAGGATGGAAGAGAATTATGAATCAGATGTGGAGATGTTGGCACTCATTTATTCCTCCGGGAAAACACAACTTCCAAGCCATGTGCTTTTTGTGAAACCACACTTCTGAGTATATCCTAGGTGAGGAGAACTGAGGTTAAGGGACTAATGCTCCATCTCCTAGGCAATCAATTGGGTTGTTACGCAGCCGTGTTGTTTAGGAAATGTACAATAATTTTCTTAGTTTATCTTTGGGAAGAGGCTAGTTAGGGATCACCAAATAAGTGATCAGAAGCCATTAATTACTAACTGGCTCCCAAATCACCATCCTTCCACTTCTGGCCTGTGAGGCACTGCTCTGATTGTCCATGTTGGGCCAGCTTTGGTATGATCATATGTAACAGTAATCCTGTATTTCATGTCAGGTGATTTGATTTAAGCAACAGACCAAAGAGGCCACTAAAGGATAAAAGACAGCACCTAAGTTACTTACCTTAATGAAGCTCGTTCTGTGCTAGTTTATTTTTAAGTAGTGACAATAAGATTCATTTTGTCCCTTTATCCTCTGGCATGAGAGGTAATTAAAAATCGCTGCATATATAATTTCCTTATTGATACTTTCCCTGCTATTAACTTTATAATAATACCATTTTCCATTTTTAATACCTAAATTACATAAAGCATTAATTCCTCAGAAGTTTATTTTTTCTTATCTTTTCTCAGCAAGGAAACTGTGATTTAGTCTTGCCCTAATTCACTCTGAAGGTTAAATGTGGTTTCAAGAAAAGGAGAAATTGGTGGTGGTGGTGTTGTTTTTAAACGCTCCAAGACTTTTGAAGTATTTTTGGCACACTGAAAATTTACCATTATTACATAGTAATATATATTTAGCATTTGTCATCTTTTTTCTTTTTGGCTCCTTTTAGTTATTATATTCATAAAGTTAAAAGACCCATAAATTACCAGTGAATCAAAACCACATTTAGCTATAGTTACTAATTCAGTCAGGCAACGTTTCTGGTTTTGTTTAGAGCTCTTTGTGCCCCATTACTTTTTTATATTTATAGCCATTTACCCTCAACAGCTTTGTTTATTTTTTTTTTTGTTGCAAATAGGTGACACACTCAGCGTTTCTTAAACCCTTCCAGTGGCAGAACCTTTTTTTGGTGTCTTTCCATTTTCATGCGTGTTTAAAGTTTGTTTGAAGTCTTCATGGCAAAAACCTGAAGGGGGAGGAGGCACAATTTGAGTATTTCTATTACTTTTATTTTATTTTATAATTTGAAGTAGGCTTAACATTAACATTTCTCTTTGGAAAGATCCTGCCTGTTCCCTGATCAGATGTGAACCCCATCAAACAAGCATCCCTCTGAACATAACAAAATCTGGAAGTGTAGGGATTGCATTTTCCAGGCTGCCACTGGCATTTTAGAAGGTGCAGCGTTGTTTGTTCTAGATACAACTCTTTGAGTTTGCTTACATCAAATATCCCTTGCACTCTACTGAGTGGTGGCTCTGATAAGTTCCCCAGCAAGCATCACAAGGTCACTGCAATCCGTCCCTGGGAGCTGCTTCTCTGCAGAGCAATCGCTTCAAGGCACGCGTTTGTTGTTCAGCAAAGAGCAAAAGAGAGGATGGGACGTTGTGGCTGCTTTAGAGCAGCTTTGATCTTCTCCTTCCTAACAACAGTGCACAGTGGTAATTACAGCTCCTTTTAAAATGTGTTACCGAGGTAGGATAATAAGTGAAAAGGGAATTTTCAGTCGTTTTCAGTGTCGATGAATGCGTTATTAACTCCCAGTGATTTTGCAGATGCTATTTCTGCCAGATGAGCCTGATTGAGAAGTGCTTGCCAGATCAGCTATTTCAGGAACTCTGTTTCCTGCACTCAGCAAAGGGATGGTTCCAGTCAAGTCTAGTTGTAAATCCGAATCCGGGAGACGGGGTGTCTGTTGGAGCTGCCAGCGTATTAT
The DNA here is from genome assembly GCF_029207755.1 of Chamaea fasciata. NCBI lineage: Eukaryota > Metazoa > Chordata > Aves > Passeriformes > Sylviidae > Chamaea > Chamaea fasciata. Next base: position 4,947,051 of record NW_027094088.1, on the reverse strand, counting down.
GTTACCCCAGCTCTGATTCTTTTGTCTAGAGCAAAGCTGAAAACCCTGCTAGAAAATCCCCTTTTTGATGACTGCAGCCTTGGCTGGCTGGCTGACTCAGTTCTGCATTGTGGAAGGGCAATTAGCTTTGCAGATGTCTCTGGGCAAGGCTGCAAAGAGAGGCCCTTCCAACACAAAATGGATCACCCCAGATGGCTGTTAGAGCATCAACACCCCTGCAAGGAAATCCTGGCATCACAGGATCACAGAATCATTGAGGATGGAAAAGACCTCTGAGGTTATTGAGTTCAGCCATTAACCTAAAACCACCTGGTCACCAAGTGCCCTGTCTACAAATTCACATTTTTCTCTCTGCGAGACTGACTAGGGAGCCCTTCCTGTTTTGTCGTGTATGAAATTTGAATGAAGACATTCCAAGTGACTGTCACTGCCTCAAAATCAAAGTATCTAAATCTACCTGTCACTGGGCAGCTGGTATGTAATTTTTTTTTTTAATGGAAGGATTTGAAGTTTCTTTTAAATTCAAAAGCTTTAAGCTTTAAAAATTCTAACCCATAGATTTGTATAATTTTTCTTTGAAATTAACTTGAGTGTTTAGACCAACTCCATGTTTAGTGGAGGCTGTAATGGTGTTCCTGAGCTTATAAATAGCAAGAAAAGCTAGCCATCAGTTTTAGTAATCCACTGGCAGCATTGCTTACCAAAGAAAATGTGGGCATTTTGAAATGGCTTCAGCAAAAAGCTAATCAAGCTTAGTCACACTCTCTGAATCACTAACTTCTGCCTAGCGAGTTTTCTTGATTCTACATATGCTACAAAAATTGCAGTTTTGTGGTTTCATGGAAGATTATCTAAACTAATAGCTTTTCAGAACAACTCTGCTGTTAAAGAATGTGAGGGGTTTTCCTTGATTTGTTTTTCACTTGCTTTCCCCCTGGACAATATTGCAGGACTCAACTTGCCTTTCATTATTTCATTCAGTCTAGACAGTTGTAGCCCCTAATATGCTTTTAGTTATCATTCTCTACAACAGTTTTGATGCAGTGAAGGAAAATAATTACACCCAGTCAAAGCACTCATGTGAAGCTGCAGAGTCTTTTTTTCATCAGTTGAATCTCAGATTCGTAATTTGAAATTTGTGTTCCATAGAATTGGAAACCAGAAAAGAATTTCTTGAGCAAGCAAATAATACAGCACCTGTAGCAACATGACTGCAATCTGTTTTCGTTGTTATCTTTAAAATGCTGATTTTATTTAGAGATCCATCAAAACCTCTGTTCCTTAGAGGTTATTTTTATCGGATCAGTTGGAAAGGTTTCTAAGAGGACTTCTTTGATTCATATGCATTTTCTTGTATAACCTGATGGAAAATATTTGCAGGACTGGTAAATGTCAGTAAAATTCAGTCATTACAATTAAGTTAAAGAATTGTTCTAATATTTTTTTTTCAAAGTCCAAGGAATATTATCTATTCTGAGTGGATGTTTTCTGAAAAGAAAGCTTTGATCAAATTTTCTTGTGAAGATAGTGCTTCTTTTTTTAGAATTCACTTGCAGCATTATTTCTTGCAAAAGGTGACAATCAAAAACATTTTCAGAGGACTTGGACTTTTATTGAACACCAAGGAATTTAAATGCTCTTTTCTTGAACACCAAAGAATTACAATGGGGTTCTCCATTATTTATATGTATTTCTCTTGGATATCTTTTAACTTTATTTAATGTCTTACATATATTGGTTTTATTTTACTTTTTCTTTTGGCCCCTCAGTGTATCTGAGGTCTAGAATTCTCAGAAGTGACTCGAGGGTTTTACAGTAGAGTGTTTCAGTAGGAAAAAAAAAATCAGTCTTACAGCATATTTGACGTGTAACTGTCTTCTCTTAAGAGCTGGTAGCACCAGGAGCATTTGTAAAGAAGCATGGACATTCTTCTTGCAATTGTCTTGAGCAGCTGATGTCAGGATTGAAGCCGTTAACCTGGTGGTGACACACCATTCTCACTTGCACGCTGAGGAGGGAGTTATTTTAGAATCATTTAGATGAGAAAAGCCCTTCAGGACTGTTGAGTCCAAGCCTTAACCCAGCACTGCCAATCCATCACTGAACCCTGTCCCCAGGCTGCTGCATCTTTTACTACAATCTTACTGCAGTTTTACTTAGTTGTCCTCTATAACAACTTTGGATTTGTTTAGGTTTTTTAATACAGGTAAGAGTGTTTGCCCTCCCTGTTGACCTCAGTGGGATTTGATTTCAGTCCATATTGAGTTAAAGGTTCTTCTAAAGACCTCTGTAACTGTCCTCATTATACATTCTGTATTTTGGTCACCATTTGGAAGCACGGTGTTATGGATGCTGTTGAGGCTCCTTAAAACCTAATTTGCTTCCTTTAGGCCTGCACTGGTAATGTACAATGATAAACCTTTCCAAATTTGTATCTGTTTTTGTTGAACCGTCTGGCTTATTCTGTAAATAAAATATGTAACTATCAGGAAAGCATTTATAGCTTATCTGGTGCTGGTACTATTAATTTGAAATTCTTGTAAGCTTAATAATGTCTTAATTCACAGTCCCTTTATCAAATTGTGATGTTCTTGTAGCAGGAGAACTAGAAAGGTTTCACTGGGTCAGACCATGGATGTCACTAATTCATTGTCTGCTCTCAAGGAGTGGCAAAGAACAAATACTTGGAGAGAAGAATGAGCAAAGGAGTAGCGTGCAGCAATATTATGTTTTCCCCCCCCTCTTTGTTTGCTTTTCTTAATCTCTGCTAAGCACTGAGCTGATGTTTTTTTTCTCATTTACACATAACTCCAAGCTCTTGCTTCTTAGTCCTAATAGCTAAATTACAGCTTATCATTGTGTAAGTAAAGTCAGGAATGTTTTTCCACTGCATGTTAATTCGCGTTTGTCAACACAGCATTTCGTCTGCCGTTTCATCACCTAAGCAGTCAATTACTGTGGCCTCCACAGTTCAGCTGTTTCCAGTGGGATTTGTTTGTGAGCTGCCTCCAACAGCTTTGCCCAGGCACAGGTCCCCACCGCAGGACAGGGTTGGTGGTGGGTGTGTGGATTCTCTCTCTGTGTGGAGCCTTAGGGGTGAGGTGAGAGGGGTGTGGCTGTCCCAACACGTGAATTTTAAGTCTTGTAGCTCTTCAGAGTTGTTCTGTCAGGGCTGAACTGTATGTGTCAGTGTTAGAAATGGTTTTCCGCTTTTGTCAAGCTTCCTTTCCTTGCCTTCACTTCTTGGCATTGGTGTGCTGTGTCCAGCTCTGGCCTCTCAGTTTAGGAAGGACATTGATACACTGGAGCACATGCAGAGGAGGCCACGAGGCTGGTGAGGGGCTTGGAACAGAAACCCTGTGAGGAACAAGTGAGGGAGCTGGGGTTGTTCATCCTGGAGAAAAGGAGACTCAGAGGTGACCTTATCACTCTCTACAACTCCCTGAAAGGTGGCTGTGCTCAGGTGGGGTTGGTCTCTTTCTCCAGGCACCAACTCACAGGACAAGAGGACACGGTCTCAAGCTGCACCAAGGGAAATACAGGCTGGATATTAGCAAAAAGTTTTTTACAGAAAGGGTGATGAAGTACTGGAATGGTCTGCCTGGGGAGGTGGTGGATTCACCATCTCTGGATATGTTTAAGAAAAGACTGGATGTGGCACTTGGTGCTATGGTTTAGTTGAGGTTAGGGTTGGGTTAGACTTGATGATCTTGGAGGTCTCTTCCAACTTAAGGATTCTGTGATTCTGTGGCTTAAGTTTTTGAAGCGGATCATTGAAGCTTTCTTAAGTAAGGTGTTAGAGATGGCGCACTGACTCTTCGAAGTCCTTGACGTTGCCCATCTGAATGGGCACCTATCTTAACCTCATTTCACTTATACAGAAAACACGTTTACAATCAGGAAAAACACACCTGCAAGATGTCAGGGCTGTTTGGGTGTGGGTGAGGCTTCTGACACAAGACACCCCTTTTGCTAGGTCCAAATCTGACAGATTTTATAATTTACCACTTCTTCCAGAAATGATGCTCCAGATCGTACTGCTGCTGGCTCTGAATCACCAGACTGCCTTTTCTGCTCATATCACTGAGCAGTGCTGTTATTGCTGTCAGTGCTTTTTTCATCATTGATCCTTTCTCATAGAATTACCAAAGAACCTCCTCAGCACATCTGTGATGGCTTTTGCTTCTTTTATCTCTCTGCTAGAGTTAGGATGAATAGCACAGGAAATAAGGGATGAGGTTTGGACTTGGTTGTTTATTAAATTTTATTTATGTACAGACTCACGAGCCGTGAGCTCAAACTAACAAGCTAGAGAAACGAAGTAAAGCTTTTAACTTTTTCTGAGGCTATTTAAGTGATAATTACCTAATAGCAAGGTGACACCTACATTATTTATGCTTTTGACCTAATAATGATCAAAAGCATTATTATTAAGGCCTGCAATGCAAACCTTTTTCACTTAATTACTGAAAACCCCTTAAACTTCTGAAGAAGAAGGAAGAAGGAGGACTTGGACAACACTCAAAGCCTTCCATCTTCTCTCACATGTATTACTATATACTAAAATCTTAAATATTAAGTTTTTCACCCTGTGAGATCACACAACACTATTTAAACCACACACCCACAACCCTTGTGCTATCACTCAATCTCAGGAGCTTGTCATAAGATCTCAAGTCAAATGTGGTGCTTGTTTGAAGGTCAGCACCTTTTAACACAGAAAGCTGGAAAATTTCAGCCTCCAGGGTTCCAATGCACACCCTTTCACCGTGGCACTAGCTAAGGCATCTTTGGTGAGCTGCTAACAGCAGTCAGGCTGGGAATTTTGGTAGCAGGAAACTGAACTGAACCGCTGGCAGCTTTTTTAGATAGCTACTGATGAGAGGCATTGGGGTGCTTGGCTTGGGATGCAGTGGGGAGTGCGAGTCAACAAATGAGGTGTGAAATAATCAGGGAGTTTTGCTTAACATTTGCTTCCTTGTCTTTCATTTTTTGCCTTAAGATGATAATTGTCAAAAGATTATTTGTCTCCTCAGAAGAGATGCCATGCATTTGTGGTGGTGTGTTCTTGGGGGGAAAAACTGGAACTCCCCATCTTAGGCAGCATCGATAATTTGGATTGGGTGCGTTTTGTGGGGGAAGATTTGGTTGTGGCTGCTTATTGTTTTGATTTTTTGGTTGGTTGGCTTTGGTTTTTAATTAACTTAAAATATGTCGCATTAGATGGTATAGATGTGTAAATCTTCTGCCCAGATGTGTCTCTTTTTTTGATCAATATGTGCCTGGGAAGAAGCAGCATTTTCCTACCTCCTTAGAGAAAATTCTGTTAGTTTGGTGAGGACTGTGAGGAGTGTTTCTGTATTTAATTATTTTATTATGTGCCTTCCAAGTAAACTTTCTCCTGAAGTATTGTATATTGTACAGGGGGAGTTAGAAAAGCTCATTAATGGTGGTAGGATATAAAATACAAACCAGTTAAGAAAGGATGTGACTGAATGATGGGACTGCATCTAACTGATGGTATCTTGCTCTCAAACAACTAGTTTAAATAAAAAACAAAGCCTTGTCCTCATCCTTCCCTGGCTAAGTGATGCTTCAAAACACTGTCAAGGTGTTGTGTGTGATTTTTATGTTCGTAAGTTGATAAAGAAATGAAAGGTTTAACAGGGGATTTATTTGAAGGAAAAAGAACTTAGTGAATGCTTTAGTCATTTAAGAGACTACCGTGGGGCACCTTATTTTCTCAATAATTATTACACTTAATATTTTTTGATGATTCATCTTTTGCCACAGAACACAATTAAGATGTCAGTTTTTAAGTAATAGTTTTAATAATAGCTTCAGTAATTTCTCTGGCTTTATTCATGTTGCTGGGAACTTTTAATGAAGACTTTTTTTAATCAGTAGCAGTTCCATTTCTTGGTAATTAAATGCAAGTTTCATAATCTTACCACTTTTAATTTGTCTCCGAATGATGTGAGACAATTGGGAGGTTGGTGTAATGTTCATAGTCGAGGACACACTGCTTTAAATCTGAATCTTGGAAATCTTGCAAAACCAGCGCTTGGGCAGCTTTCTAAAACGCATATAAATCCATGCTTGCTGTTGGAAAGTGACAGAAGAAACAGGTTGTGACAAAGCAGTTGGCAGGAATATTGGATTTTTGAAGATTCATTAAAATCTCAGAATCTGATCTCACAGGCAGGCAAAACCTTTCCTTTATTTCTGAATGATTTTTGAAGGACCACAGAAAGATGCAGGAGTTTAACTGCCCTGTTAATCACACTTTACTGCTGCTTTACTCACTGGAAGCAGGACAGCCAGAAGTTCCTTGCAGTTTCAGCATTACAGGTTCCATTTCACTGGAGTTGGGTGTTAACAGTTAATATTTTGATCCAGCTGAAAGCTTGGGGAGTTTTAACTGCATGGTGATTCCAGTGATGGATAGATTTGCAATTCTGCTCTGAAAGATTTGGGAGGGGATAGGTTTATGCAAGCCTTATTATTATAATTTTTTTTAATCAATGATTTTGAGTTCTAATTCAGTTTTTGGAAGGAAAAGAATGATAATTGAAAATGTCACACGAGTCCATTGAGGTGTCTTAGTGAAAAAATGCAGAGAATGAAACTGATTGCCAAGCAGAGTAAGAAAGACATAAGGAAAATGATACAGGGTGCAATTTCATGAATAAATATCACAGAAAAAATAGTCTTTACTAATAATGAGGAAGCCCATATGGATGTGCTTGCCTTGTTCAAATGTGAAAGAGAAACAGGCAGCACTCTCTCCCATTTCTGCCCAGAAATGTCATTTGGTTTATTATTCCCTGCTGTATTCAGGCAGACATTGCAATTGCATCATTAAAGATGTTCAATTCTTTAGCCTCCACAGGACACCCTACCCTATACCTGATTCTTTCTCAGAACTCCCAAGCTTTGAATTGAATACTGTCTCTTACTCAATATTAAGAAAATTCAAGCTTTACTGAAACCTTTGGCAAGAAGGCTGAGTAATGTAAATTTATTTTTAAACTGTTCTGTGGTGGGAGAGTTCCACTGTTCAATCTTATGTTATTGGTGAGAGTGTTGGTGGCAATATGGAAAAAAGGGAAAATAAAGTCATAATTTGTGTTTTTCTCTGTGTTAGTCACCCACTCTGTACTTCAATCTTCTTCCTTGTTCTGCATCTTCCTTTCCAACATGTGAGTGGTTTAAATCAGTGTAAAACGAGCCAGCTGGGACAGCAAAAGCAGAGCAGCAATTCCGTGTGGGCATGGGCACAGCTGGATTTGCTCTGCCTCATTGCACGTAACCCTGGGTGATGTAGACAGAGCCCAGAGTAAATGATCCCAGCACTTTCAGTCTCTTTCCATGAGGGGTTTTCTGGGCAGTTCAGCAGTTCTCTGAACTCTCTCTAATTCTACAAAATACTTTTGGTGGTGCTTGGTGTGCTCATAACCTCTCAAATCATCCATGCTGGCACCTGTCCGTTGCACACCTGACTGTTCACAGACCTCTCCTGATGGCAGTGATTCCACCTCACAGTTTTGGAGTATCAAAATGCACAGCAACTGCTATGAAATATTTGTTACCTTTAACTCTGAGGTTAACTTGATTTTATTAATGTCGGTCCATAAACCTTAATGGAATGCTTAATGTGGTCGAACGTTCCTAAAAGGTTTGTTCCCCTGCTTTCTCTCCCTTTCCTAAGGCTAAATGTTCTTGCTTTCCTATTCTCCTGTGTTCGAAGAATCGTTTGAAAAAGGCAATACTCTCCCATGTCTTGAGGTCAGTGTGCACTCCCACGAAAATCTGCAAGGGAGGGCTGGAAACAAAGGAAAGATCTTTTTTCCAAACTAGAATTTTTTGTAACATATAGAGAAATTTGAAATACAGCAGAAGCCTTGGTCATAGTTTTCTGTATTTCTAGAATGGAGGCTTCCCCAATGAGGAAGAGGTGAAATTATGAATTTAATTGAGCACAGAACTGCCAAAGCATAACTGTTTCAAAAATACCATCCCACTTGGTTTTTATAGTTCTTGCATACGTTGTTTAGCTCCCATGTCTTTTAAAAATCATAGCACGCATCAATTTTCTCTTTAGTTCTATATTTAAATGTACTTAAAATGTAATGGTCGTGTTTTGGACTCGGGAAAAAATACAGCAAGAGTAACCAAGTAGATGTTTCCCGTATTTACGTCTTTTGCACGTGGGCATTACAATATGTTGACTGTTAGTCAGAAAATATCACATTGTTTCAGAGTTTATGATACTATAGTTAAATTATCAGGCAGCCTTTTTTATGGCAGCACGGAGAATATTTGTGTCAGAGTTCTTTCAGTACTCTAAATACTTTGTAAGCGAGGCAAATGAGGTTATTTAAAATGCTGCAAGGCACATTCCACGAACAAATGTATTTCATGGATTTTTCTATTCAGAATCATTAAAAAAACGTAAAACGGCAGTGTAAAATGCCGATACATGGGTTTGAAGGATTGCTCCTTTGAAGTTGTGAGGTGTTCGGTACAAGCAGATAGTTTGGAAGAATCACCCTTTTAACGACGATTTGTGGCCACTTAACAACGTGATAAATACAGGAGTTGCATTGGCAGGGTGTTCTTGATGGCCCGCGTTGGGAGGGATAGGTCACCTGCTCCATGAGTTACACAGCTGAGGTGACAGAGGAGGACAGGATGGCAGGTGGCTGTGACACCAGAGGACTTCTGAAGAAGCAGAGGCAATTTAGAGGGATTGCAGAGGAAAGGCTTGCTGGGAGTGGGCCAAACCACCGAAGGTGGTTACATCTGTGTTACGTCTTTTCTCCTTTCTTTCACCAACCATTTTTTAAGCCTGTTTCAAATTTCTCTTGTCTCCTCAGATCGGCTGATTCCTGTTAAGTTGACCATTTAAGTTGAAATTTATAGTTTTGGGTTTTAGTGTATGGTAATACATATGAGTCAAGATGGAGGACTTTGGGTGTTGTCTTTACCTTCTTCTTCCTTCTTCTTCATGAATCTGGGTGTTTTTCTCTAATTTAGTGAAAGATGTCCACATTGCGGGTTTTGGGTGATCATAATTGGATTAGAAGCATAAACAATATAGATGTCAACTGTTTATTGGATAATTGGGACTTAAATAGCCTTGAATAGACACCATTTTGGCTCACTTTCTCAACTTGTTAGATAACGAGAGCTCACATCTTGTGAGTTTGTGATAGGTAAGGATAATAAAATTAAGAGTGAGACTTCAAAAACAACATCTTCTGAGTTTTGTTCACCCTGAACTTGGAGCAGGAAAGAGCCAGGAATTTCTACAATCTCACCGTTCTAATTCAGATTTTCATGGTGGTAGTTTGCAGGAGAAAAGCAGGGAGACCTGAGAAAAACCTTCCTTATAGATACTGCAGAATCTAGGTCATGTCTTCTGCTCTGGTGTCAGAAATAAATGGGGCAAGAATATCAGGAACCTGAGGGTGAGGTACTTGTATGTCTCTTGTGCCCTAAACCTTTGCTCAAAGTCTTCCTTGAACAAAATTAAGTGCCTAAAAGTTTGCAGCACTTTGGGAAGTGAGAAATGACTTAGACTCTTGGGGAAGCTCCCTCCAACAGTTTATATCCCTTAATTCCTAACTAACAGTTTAGATTCACAGTGGTTTGCTGTAGGTTTAACTGTTAACTTTCCACAGTGGCATGAACAAAGCCCTGCCCCAGCTGTGTGTCTGCTTTCCAGCAAATTCCATGCATGGATACGTGCTATGGATAAATTCTTAGTGGGCAGAAATGTTCTTTTCTCCTCTGTCTTTTGGATGGAGGGAAGGAAGAGGAAAAGAGGAAGCGGCTTCTTGTTTGATGCATATAAATACATAGTAAGCAAAATTAGGTGATTAGAGGGAAAGCATTAACTATTACTCACTACCAATCTAGAAAACATGAATGTCTGCTCTGTGGAAGTTCCTTCTCTCTAAGGGTAAAAAATAATAAAAATCCTTCCAGAAAGAACTCCAAACAAACAGAGGAACAACTAAAAAACCCACCTCACAACCAGATCTGAATGTGAAACTATCAAAACACATGGGTGGGATCAAGGTAGAATGCAGATTTGAATTTTTTTTCCCTCCATCTTCTTGGTGACATGTTTTTCCTGTCCTAAATCAGGCACTGCATGATCTCCAGTCAGTGACTTCTTCCCTGCATATTAGGAGTAAGAAAATGAGGCTTGGAGGTACAAGGTAGCATGAGCTTATCTTAAGTTATCACATCATACCTGCCTGTGCAGTGTGCCATTGTTTCCCTCAGACAAGTCACATTGTTTAATTTGTCACTTTTGTTCTTAAGACTTTTGTACATCCTCTGTGAATAGTTTCAAAATACTGAATCAAAATACTGTTCACTGGAAAACTTAATTACTTATCATTGAAGGGTACTTTGCAGAGGAATGTAATTTTTCAACTCCCAGCTGTTTCAGTATTGAAGAAGTTGAACATCAAGATTTTTCAATTGGGTTTTTGGGTTTTTTTTGAAAAATGTGTTTTGACTGTTCATGCAAAGGTGGTTGAATCAATTTCTTGAAAGTTCCTAAAAATTTCAGCTTAGGACATAGCCTGACAGATGGAAATTTGAGACTGTATTGAAACTGAAATAGTCTCAAATGGAAGCGCTGTGATTTTAGATAATCTTAAAGCTACTGCTCTGCATGCTCCATCTACAATAAAAATCTGAGAGAATTTGTGTAATATTAATCTGTAAATTTCAATTTTACAAGAGCATAGGTTGGTGAAGACATTGTATTAACTTGTATAACTTGCTGAATTGCGGAACTCAAATATGAAGTAAAAGGAACTCTTTTAACTTAAATGGTTAAAAAATGAACAAGGGGAGTAGGTGAATACAGTAGGTGATACAGTAAACTTTTAAACTTTTAAACTCAAAATTTTAATGGGTTTTTCCCTTTCCCCTTTCTGCCAGTTGCAGCTTGGTGTGAAACTGCCAGTATCTCCTTGGTACAGCAGTTCTGTGGGTCATACAGATTCCATTTGTTCAAATTTTCTGATTGCCACACCCATTTTTGTAGCTGATGGGTTTTTGCTGTCTCTGGTATGTCTTATGTACCCTGTAGTGAGTGACTTTGGCAGCATGAAGGGATCGTCCTTATCTAAGGTTGGAATTCCATTGTTGCAGGTAAATTTTACCCCCTACATCCCTTTAATTACTAGAAAAATATGCATTTATGAAATGAATATGTTATGAAACTATATTCCATCCATGTCCTTTCAGTACTGAATCAGCACCTCAGTGCAGATGTTGCTGTAGCATCCCTTTGAAATTAATGAGAGCTCATTTTGTCAACCTGCCTGTTTGTGTATATTTGTAGGTTTGTCTTCACAAGAACACATTTACAGAGTCTCAACAGAAAATAGTAATATGGTCTGCCAGTAACAAAAATGCACTGCAGCTCTTCAGAGCAGACTTACCTTGCTTATACCTCACTAAATCTATCTCAGTGTAATTTGCAGATGTTTAGGGGTCTGTCTTTCAGGCAATCTTCCAGCCCTCTACTGTTTAGCACCTTCTCTGTCATACTTCAGCTTTGTCCTAAACTTATTTCTCTTTCCGACAACCTTTGACGTCTCAATGCCTGAGAGATGTTAGATATAATTTTTATTACTGAAGTACAGCCAGGCAGTCACATCTCTGGTTTTGTCCCTTGCTCTGGATTCAGTCCTGAGATGGGACATGCCTGACTGGATCAGACTTGCTGTCTCTCCATCCTCAGCCCTAACGCTGCTGTGTCTGGGTGCTTCAGAGAGGCAGTGCTAGTACTGAGCTGCTGAAAAACAGGCAAAACCCTTTCCTAATCATTTGGGAGATCATGTTGAAAATACTTCCTTCCTCTTTATTCTTAAATCAAGGAGCAGGGGCAATGTGTAGACAACTGAGCAGCTCATCCCTGACAGACTCCTAACAAACCTGCTAATGGTTTGCCAAACCACGCCAACAGCAATTTCTGTCTCTAAGTTTGGGTTATTACTTCTATTTTCCTCTAATTTTAAAGGTTGGTTAATTAAAACACTTGGATAATGAAATGTTATTAATAATTGAACTGTTTGAGAGACTGGTTTTGCAAATAATTTTTAGGTCTGGAGTTTAACAAAAGTCTTTTTGTGACCAATGAAATGTTTTTCCCCAAACAAAACAAGATGTAGTGACCTGCTTTAGGCCAGCAAGAACCCCATTATCTCCTGAGCTGTGGGAGATGGATGCTTCCCTGGGGCCACAGCTTTCCCCTAAACCTCAGGTGATTTTGTCAGCCTCTTCCTTAGCTCTTCCTGGTGTCCCTGTTTTACTTATTTTAGATAATTAAATATTCTTTTGGCTGGATACTTGATATGGAGAAACAGCTGGGGATTTTTTTTTCAGCATTTTGGCGACCCAGGTTCTCTGTAACAGTCTGCCCAGTTGTCTCCAGGTCGACTGTATAAACTGGAGCAGCTTCAGCAGGACTTGAAATTGTAAAAACTTTAAATTAATAGGATATAAATCCATTATCACTTTAACTTTATAAAACTTGAGCGTAGATTTAACTTCAACTTAACAGGGCCCAAATTTATAAAACTTAAACTTAGATTTAACTGAACTTAACAGACTGAGTGAGAGACCCCATTTCCTCAGTAGGTTAGGTAGGGAAGCGCTCCTGAGATATAAGGAAAATGGAATTTAACTTTTTTTCATCATCTTCTACCATTTGTGCTCTTCTCTCGTACTGAAGGAATGTTTACAGAGGGACTGTGTGAGAAATAGCTCTGGGTTCTCACCAGGGTTTAGAGAACCCTTCCCTTGTGTTATTTGATTTGTGTATCTGAAGCGTCTGGTCAGTCATAGCAGAAAGCTTTATTTTTGTGTGACAGAAGAGGGGGAAACACATGAGCTGGAAAGAGATGTCAAAAAGGTCACCTCTGAAATCAGTCTGTTTCAGCCAACCACGTTATTGATCTGCTGTGGTCTGCCCTTAAAGCTATGCCTGTGGCTGGAAAAAAGTCTATTCCTTTAGCAAAGTTTGACATAGTATGATTGCCTGCTCCACAACAGCTTCTATTTCTTTAGTCTTCTGAGTTCAATGCAGTGTCAGTCAAGTATGTATAAGGTTTTTTTTTTTGTTAGATATTGAGTTGCTCTTTAATCTGGGTTTAATTGAAGACTATTGCATAGTAATGGCACTGTTTTGCTCTCTCACTGGAAATTAGATTCAAGATGCTAGAAAGCAGTATTCACTATCTCTGGCACTTGCTTAGAGTTTTCCTTTGGGCTGAAAAAACAAGTTTGTAGGAAGAAAGAGGGTGTTCCATATAATGAATCAAATCAGTCTCTAAGGAATGTTAATGAGTCTAATTACTTAAAATTATGCGATGCTTGATTGTTTTAATAATTTGGGAGGAGCTGGTGTTTTATCTTGGCTGCAGTAAGCAGTTTTGATAACATTTAAAAAACCCTTTTCTTCAGGGAAAGAGTGAATCCAATTTTCGTTTATTCTTTCATTTGCTTTTGGCTTCATGCAAATATTTTCAGATTATTGTCAAAAAATTAAGGTAGGATTCTGTTTTGGTTATCACAGACTGTTAATTCCCTAAGTTATTATTGTACATAGTGAAGATTAGATAGGCTTGGGTAAAGGGCAGATGTCTTAGAGATATCTGGTGCCTTTTTAATGACATGCCTTAGAACCTTTGTTCTGATCTTTTCAAATCACATGGAGAAAATATTGAATCTAGGTTAGAGTCAGGCAAATAGTTATGACCTTCATTTGAGGCATTAAACCTTTGTTTTGGAACCAAGGTTTTGTTAGGCTGAAGTGTCACAGTTCAAATTCAGAATGCTGAAGTGCTGAAGCTGAGAATAAGCTAAACAAGTACATGAATACCCTTGAGTTTTGACATAACTCGTGTAAGAGACACCCAAGATGGCAATTCACAAACCTTTAGGAGGAAATGGCCACTTTTGGGGTCTCAGCATTTGAGGGAAAACATCATCATTCTTCATTGTGGAAGGTTTTAGAGCCGAGACATTGTTGCACTGCACCCCCCATGATCAGGTAGATGTTTTCTATATGAGGAAAAGGGTTCTAGTTTCAGCCCAGGACCTTTTAAGGGTTTCCTCTCCTTGCCGTAATTGGCTCAATGCCAAGGTAAAAACTCTGATAGTTCTCTTTAGCTGTCCCTTAGAAATGTAGCTATTTTCTACTGGGCTGTTTGCCAAAAAACCCACCTAAATCATTCAATGCTTAAGGAAGAGCACAAAGCTTCTGGGGTCTTTTTGAGGTGTCTTAGCCAGCTGTCAGGGGCTTCTCTGACACCTGTGCACAGCTTTTGTTCTTTTGTTTTTGTATCGTTTGTAAATTTCCCTCTTATTAAAACCTTTGCTTTACAAAACCCACCTGAAGAGCCGTCTGGCAAATGTCATTAAGCCATTTCTGAGAAGTTGCAGGCCAACCCTCAGGACTTGGTACATCTTTGGCGTGATCTGGTCGACGGTCAAAGTGCTGCGACCTTCCTCGTCTTTTTCCTTTAAAAAGAGACCTGGTTTGATGGGGGCACAGGCACTCCCAGGTGCAGACTGACCAGCTCTTTTGTGAGGCTGCCTGAGCAGCAGATCCACACTTGCCACCTTGGATGATGCAGGAATAAAGCAGCAAGACACGGTCTTTCCAATCTCCAGGAGAGCTGCTTTATTCCACAGAGTCCTCGGGGAAAGAACCAAATAGCCCAAGGGGAGAGGGATTATATAGGGTAGCCAGGGGGTGGGGTTTCATAACCTGACCAATGGGGAAAGGAGTTGGGAAAGGGACCAGTCAGTGAGAGGATCCAAAAAGAACCAATCAGGAGGGGTAAAAACCAGGAACCAGGGAACTAACCAATAGGAAGTAACAAATTAACATAACTTTGCAAGGGCTCACGGTTTTAACACACTTGGGTCACCATGAGCCAGAGAGAAGTCTCCCAGAGAGACTTCCAAGGGGGAGATGGTTACTGCGCCTTGGACCATCCTAGAGGCTCTCCATGGGAAAGTTGGAGGGAGTTCTCACGTTAGTTCCTTTAAAAATGAAGATATAGCTGATGCATTCATCTGCTTCTCCCTGCCAGTGCTTTTGTCACCTCCTAGCCTCAATTCCACTGGGTTTTTTTGATCCGCTCCATTTTTGAAATTACTTATTATAACTCAGAGATGGAATTGGTGATTATACTTTTTTTTTTTTTAGTTCTCTCTTACTTGATGCTCTAAGAAATGATGCTTATAAGAGTTGAGAACTGTTTAACCATTGCACACCTGCAGTTGGCATTTCACAAATGATGTTTGACTTCACTTTTTTCTCTCACTTAGTTGGTCTTGTGCTGGCTGTTTCATTTCATGTTATTCCATGTGCAGAGCCAGCTTTGCTGATGTTCCTGCACCTGTTTCTAAGGCCAAGCATCTTTTTCTTTGTCTTCACTTACTGTGTATCTTGGTTCCAAACTTAACACCATGAATCAGATGCATAATTGTATCTCATTACTTAAATCACCAATCTCTGTTAGTTACAAAGGCAGGGCACCTTTTTTTTATCTTTTTTCTTTTTTTTTTTTTCTTTTTCCCATGACAAGGCCTTTTATTATTAGCCATTATCTAATAAGACAAATCTTGACCAAATAACCTGAAAAAGAGGTGAGCTAAAATTTGCCTAAGGAGTACCCATAAATTCAGCTGTGTTAATACTGTGGGTGGACATGGATAGTATTTAAAACAGAACATTGCAGAAATAAAATTGGTTGCAGGTCTTCCTTATCCATTTTGAGGATTTCTCTGCCAAGATTGCTGTAGCTCCTCTTATGTTCCTTTTTACTTAGGAAGCTTAGTGTTATCCCAGAATTAGCAAAGTCTGCATCTTTCTCTCTTCCTTTAACCTTCTCAGGCTGAAAGGTGTTGGTGCATCCCTACATCATTATGTGTGATATATGAACATGAATGTTATATATAATACAAAAGAGATTGCATCTGATGGATTGATTTTTTTTTTAACATTGTTTTACTAATGTGCCATTCTGAAAAATAAAAGGTAACTGCTGAAGTATTCAAATACTATTACTTAAAAAGGAATATCCTTTAACACAATGCTACATAAGACAAGGATTCTAAGCTATCTCATCACTATGTTATGGTAGGATAAACTGGGTCAGAAAAAGAACCACAGGAAGGTTTGTGTTGGGAGGGACCTTAAAGATCATCTAGTTCCGACCTCCCTGCAATCAGCAGGGACAGTGGATGAAGTTGCTCAGAGCAACTTGTCTCCGAATGCTTCCAGGGATGGGGAAATACCAGGACATTTGTGTTACAAAACTTCTTTTGGGATGGCTGGTATAAATACACACACATCATTTCCCCACAGTTGTGGCAGTCCCAGACACAGGCAGCAGACTTCCTCTCTGATTTTGGCAGTAGCTTTCTCAGTAGACTTTCCTCCAGAGTTTTAGAAATGTCAAACTCCCATTAATATCTGGACAATATGTTACAGACTTGAAGCACTTACCATGAAGAGTTGCATGTGCTGCAATACATTTGGTCCAGGACTGTTTGTTTGAGTGTTTGTGGTGGTGGTGAAAGTAAAAATACAGGTATTTTTATGAACAGTGCCCTCTCCTTTGACATGAGATTAGTTAGGCGTATGTACATCTGTTTGAGAGAGAAGTGTTTATGGAAATGGGGGAATAAAAGGTGCTGGGGAAGTTTCGCCTTACAGATGTCATAGCACCGTGTCCTTGTTTTCCATTAGATTTAGTTGTGGCTGTAATAGTGAGAATAAATTGCATTTGCACTTTGTGCTTGGCATGTGTCCATCCCTACATACTTTTACTGTGCTTGATGTAAGCAAACTTTTGTATAATTGTTTTAGTCAAACTGTTCTAGACACTACAGATGCAGAGAAAGCAGCATAAAAACACAAAATATACCTGGAATGGGGGAAAACCGTGCATGAACATTATTGTCTGTGCAGGCATGAATATCTACTGTAGTGGAAGTTAATTTACCGTACATCAGTATTAATTTATATCGGTAAAATTTTAGTCAAGGGTCTGGCTGAACCTTTCCAAGTATGTTAAATTCACTGAAGTCAAGAGCAGTTCTATCCTGACCTCATTACAAATGGACTGAATGCAAGTTACTGAAGGATCCTTCTCTTCATGTTTTTATGCTCATTGTGGAATGGGGTTTTTTTCCAGAAATTCCCGTATGGCTGAAATAATAATTCCCCCTTCCATATTGCAGCTGGACACACAGTTCTGCAGTGTTTGTTGTAGGGCTCTATGAGCTCTGTCATGTGGAGATCTAAAGAACTCTTCCCTTTTCTCACCCTAACTTTAGGCCATGGAGGAATCCTGGTAGGAAGACAGCAGGATGCATAGCAGACATAAATGGATTTTGCTGAAATCTCAAAATGGATTTCAACCAATCTGAGTTTTAATCTGCTGGAGTGTGGGAAGGAAATCTATACTTCATTTTTGACTTGGTTGGTGGTTTGAGCTTTTTATTATCTGAGCAGCTGCTGGTTTCTTCCATTCTGTTGTCAGGCTCACGTGCATGAACATGGTGAAGCTGTAGTATAAGTGAACTGCCATGGAGTGAGACACAAATATGAATGGGCTGGTATGGCACCAGATCTCAATGATAAATTTGTGGTTTGTGTCTTAATGTGTATTACCATGCTAAATGAGCTCGAAGATCCCAACTCTGACCAGTGAATAAATGGCCTCAGATATTTGCATAGAATTTGTGGGTTTTTTATGCTACGAGCCATTACAAAACTGGAATTATTTCTCCAGTCTGTAACAAATTTTCTGCAGATCATTATCGAGGTCAACGGCTTGAACTTTAGAAAAAGTATCTGCAGGGTTATTTGAAAGATCTGTTTCTCTAAGGGACAATGAAGTCAGTTATTTTTAAAATATTTATGAAACTGTCTCTAATGAAATTGGATGATTATAAAAGGGAATGGGGTGACTGAACACAAAGCTGGAGAAAAGACTATGTTTGTTTTTGAGATAGACGTGAGAAAGAAGCAGTAGTGAGTAAAATTGCATTCCCCTCATTCCCCAATACATTATTACCATAAGATTCATGGTATCATCTAGAAGCAGTTCTGGCACTTCTTCTCAATCGATGAATATACTACTGTTCCTTTGTGCACCTGAGTTGAGTGAGTATTCAGAATAAAATTGCTTTTCTCTGTGAGGCAGCAGAAAATGGAGGTGATTTTTCACATTAGCACATTTGTGTGCTCCCTGGTGGTAATCTGGGAGTTGGGGATTACATGAAAACCTGATTCCTTAGTGCTGTCCTGTCTTTCTTTTCTAAAAGAAAGCTGTTTGAGTTTTATTTTTTAAAGTGAAGGGGGAAAAAAATCACTTCACTAAAGCAGAGTGTGGTGCTGACCCAGCACAGCAGCATGGTTCATTAACAGAGGCTCAAAGCACTCCCATTTTCATATCAATTCTCAGTAATATATGGGAACCTGCAAAAGCAGATATGATTTATTATTTAATAATATGACCTTATCCTTTCCAGTAGCATATAAAACATATTTGACAAAGCCTTGTTCAGTGTTGACTTTTTTCCTGCATGCATAAAAAGCAAACTGAAGTTTTAACTGCATGGAGTAACTTCTTGATATAAGAATTGTTTGGTGGGGAGGGTGAAGATATTTCTGTGACCACGGATTTTTTTTTTTCTCTATGAAATCTGCCTGTATTTTGAATTATAATTAGTTATTAATGAGCCTCATGCAGACTAAAATTAATGTGATCTTTTGTAGACTGCAGTGTTGTCTATAATTCATGAATATTTTTCACGTAATCACAGAAGATCTGAGTTTGGGCAGGAGATCTGGAGATTTTTTCTACTTTATCTACTCAAAGTACGGCCCCTGGTAGAAGGTTGCTAAGCAAAATGATCCTTTGGGGTGTGAATATCTTGAAAGATGGGCACCCCATGACCTTGCTGCCCAAATTGTTTGGTGTTTGACCAGCTTCTTAGTAAGTGTTGTTATAACCAGTGAATTTTTTATGCCAAGTTTACATTTTTTGGGAAGCGTTAATTTCAGGTGGGCAGATGACACGGATTTATTGAACAAAAAAGAAAGGAGTTTATAAGTAACTCTTCAGAGCTGAGTAACGTCTCCACTGAAGTAATTTACTCTAAGGTACCTCCAGATGGAATCAGTAAAAATCCCACTGACAGCTTTGGTGAGCGCTTGGGTAAGATGGGAAGACTTGAACTAGTGAAGGGTAACTGTGTCACTGTGGTCTTTTTGGGGAAATTAATCAGGAAACCTGCTTCAGCAAGGTGTCATTTCATTCCAAATGTGGGGGGTTTTCCTCTCAACTGAGGAGTCTGATTCATTTTTTTTGTCAAAGTTGCATTGAAATGAGAAAACATCAAATGAGTTCTCCCTGAGAAACTTTCATTTCATTTGAGCAACCCACAACTTCCTTTTCAAGCCTGTGTCAGTGAGTCACAGGCACTGTTTTGGATGGAACAATCCACAACAAGTAGTTTTGTCCTGGAACAAGTTAAATGATTTTTTGCTGCAAAGCTTTTAAGAACTGAAGACTCAGTACCAGGATTCATTTCTGTTTGTTAGAATGAGTCCTTGAGGTCATTCTCAGGATATCAAAGCAAAGATCTTAATTAGGATAAGTTCCAGGTCTTTATAAAATTGATTGTGATAGCTTAGGAAAGTGGAAAAGATCTGAAGTGTGCTGTTCTTAGCATTGTCAGAGCTGAAATTTTGCTTGAATTTAAAAAAAGAGTTTTAATGGCTTTTTCCGGTGTGTTTTTTTTTTTTTGTTTTTTTTTTTTTTTTTTTTTTTTTGTAGGCAGAAGAGACTTTTTTATGTGCTGGTTAAAGAATTTCACTTTTTTTTTTTTTTTTTTTTTAAATAAGGCTTAATCTGTTGAAACCAGACGGAGAAGTGCACATTATTAAAATAACTCCTGCATTCCTCATTTGCATCAATTCAGGGCTTTCTAGTTACTGTGGAGTACTAAATCCACATATATATATATATATATATATATATATATATATATATATATATATATGGATTTTTATGTATTAACAGGTTTGTCTTAAATATTTCTGTAGAATTGCAGTGAGACTTGTGCAATACACAGAAATAACCTAGTTCAGGTTTCTGCTTTAAAACTGTTGTATGTGATGATTTTGTTAGTTTGCTCCCATTAGCAATTTAGCCTGATTTCAGTCCTCAGGGAGAGAGAGGGGATCAGGCTGCCGATTGATACATATTGCTGCCAGGATTTCCAGAAACTTTGGGTTAGTTGTTAGCCTTTCACTACAGGAAAGAATATCTTTTGATCAGAGGAGAGGATTAATTTGGCAATGTCAGCCTTAAGCCACGTTTGTCGATGTTGCAGAACCAACCACCTCGTTTGACATTTTTGCTTGCCTGATTTGAGAGCAGTTTTGGATTTGAAGTGAATTTCGAACTGAAATAATGGGTGTGCTTAAGATGAAGCAGGCAAGGCTGGACAAAGAGGTGGCTCCTAGCTGCTGGCACTCTGCCTGGGGCTGGGCAGATCAGAGGAGGAGTCCATCCAGTACCAGGTTTGCTGTCCAACAGCTGCTTCAGAAAAGCAAGTTCAGAAGCCTGTGGTACACAGTTCAGGAATATCCTGCCCCTGACCTACTTTTTAGTAGGTCTAGCTTCAGCCCTCATGCAAGAAGACATTGCATCTCTTCTGGAATGCTTATAATGCATTCAAATTTATTAGTCGACATTTCTGCATTACTGTTTATTTGCTGTGTAAAAACCAAACAAGCACCAAGCTGAAAACGCAGGAGGCATTTCCAACTTTTTTGCAGTCTCATTCCCTGACACTTTGATCTCTGAGAGGGACCAGGAATTGCTAGTACGCATTTCTCGTGCGGTTTGTTCTTGCATCGTCCTGCGGTTTGCGTGCCTTCCTCTCTCCGTGTGCCTGCTGTGCTGTCCAGAAGGATAGCCATCAGAGAAGGGTCATGCCAGGCTGGGGAAGGGAAAGTGATTCCTGGGCTGGTATGCAGCTTATGTCATGCATGCAAGTCATAAACAACAGCAGGAGTCACTTGCAGGCAGATCTCTAAGGCTTGTGCTTCATTCACTTCAATTAAAGTGAGTTCAGTTCACACTGATCTGCCTGTTCCCTGCATTACGTTTTGTTTGCTGCTTTCGAGGTGCAAAACACACAAACTCTGCCTGCATGGTACCCATTTCCATGGACTGACATGGAACAGCAATATCACGTGTGTTTCCCAGTTGTA
Source organism: Chamaea fasciata (assembly GCF_029207755.1). Lineage (NCBI taxonomy): Eukaryota > Metazoa > Chordata > Aves > Passeriformes > Sylviidae > Chamaea > Chamaea fasciata. Next base: position 4,925,708 of record NW_027094088.1, on the reverse strand, counting down.
GAACGGATTGTAGAATAAATGGTGGGCCTGATATGTAGATTTTTGTTTTAAGTGGTATCTTTCTTGTGAACGGTGTGTTATAAAACGATTACTATTGGCAAGAGAAAATAAAGGAAGGTTGAAGAGTGTATAGGATTTCTGTTACTGTTAAAAAAGTACAGTTGGTCACTTGCTATAATTACTTTATACTATAAAACACCTATCCTGTCTAGCTTCACTGTGATTTTCTTATAGCTCAGTTTGATTTATGATACATACTGAGCCTTTTTGGAATGCTGCTATGCATTAGTATGAGCATAAATCTTTTATTTTCTTTTTGAAGTTGACATTTCTGCTTACCCCAACTTGCCACTATTAAATTCTACAATATCCTTTGCATGTGTTTTCTAAGAGTCAAGCCCATGGTGGCCAGCTATGTTTTGTTCTCATTATAGGTGTTAAAATGATGAAAGACCCTATTCTTGAGCTCCACTGCCCTGAGTGTATCTCAGCACTTGATGGTGTAATGCTTCTCTGGGCCTTGTAATCCCTATAAAAATGAGGGGAAATGATTTATGGAAATGAATATGGAACAGTTTGGTGAGGTTTGGGGTTCATTTTTTACAGCTGTTTGTCCTGCCTATAGTGTATTTGAGCAGTCATGCAGTAAAGGTGAAGGCTAACCTGGAAAACTTAAAAGCTTTAAAAATAGTAGGAGAGGGAAAACCTTTGGCATCTGGAGCAGAAAAGGGCAGATTCAACAGACACATTTCCAGCTCCCTAATCAGCAATAGCAGCACGCTGCTGCTAAACCAGCTTGGCTCTTTATTATTTATGGGTATGCAAGTTATTTTAAAAGAGTTTCATAATACCAGTCCTGTTTCATTCCTGTCTTTTCTCCAACTGCTTCTCCCCCACCACGTTGTTTCCAACCCTGGTGTTTTAATTGCATCTCACACCCAGAATTACCACTCGCTGCTGGTTTTTGGTGGAATGTGCTCATGCTCAGTAGCAAAAGCACATTGTGTGTGCACAAATCCAAGGTGATACACTTTGTCTCACACTTTGGTTTTGAATTTGCTGTTTTTAAGAATGAGTGGACACTGCGCGAGCCGGATGCAGCGTTGGGAGGATGTGGCAGCTCGGCCAAATCTGTCACTGACTTTCCTTAAGTGACAGAGGGAACCAGTGCCACTGGCTGCTGTGCCTGCCAAGTACCTACAGCTTGCATTGTGTGCCAAAAATACTTCCCACAGCTCGCCATGTATTTGCTGCAGTGACTCGAGTCAAATGTGGGTGCTGGAGGAAAATAGCAAGGGGTGAGAAAACCAGTTTGGGTGTTCAGTTCAAATTATGGATCCTTTCTTTATGGTGGGTTTGAACCTTTAAAAATATTAAGAAGGGGATTAATGCCTTGGTCTGTTGACCTTCTGCTTCAGCATGAGCTCCAAGTCTTCTCATGCTGATCATTGGGTCTCTTGTTGTCACTCCCTTAACATTTTTAAGGAATTTTATTTTTTCCCATCTTATATTACCTTCCCTCTACAACTTAAAATTGATTCTGTTTGGCTAAAAATAGTATTAGAAATACCCTTTTCCAGTCCTGATGTTGCCTTACTGAATGAAAATGATTCAATAAGTGCTTTTTTTTGTTTGGTTGGGTTTTTTTAGGTTTTTTTTTTTTTTTGGTTGGTTGGTTGGTTAGGGTTTTGTTTTGTTTTTTTTTTTTTTTTTTTTGTCTGGGCAACTTCCCCAAAGATTTGTTACAGCCTGGGTTTAGTTTTGGCTGTAGTATAGAAACAGCTTTCTTGGGAGTTTTGTGTTGTCCCTCACCTTTGTGGTTATGAGTCCCCTGTTTTCTCCTCCTTCTGTTTGCCCTTTGAAAACAAGGACTATTATGTATTTCAATATCACTGCCTCAGCAATTTCTGGTAGGTTTGCTTGTTTCCTTCTGGCCATGCCAATGCTAACCAAGAAATCAAATTGCTTTCCCTTTTGCTAGGGACTGTCCTTCTGCTTTGTAACTCTTGGTGAGGACAAACTCCTCCCAAATGTGACTGTTTCTGGACCTCCAAACATCCTTTCCCCAGCTCCTTGCCAGAGAGGAGCAGCCTGATATCTCATAGGGATGGTGTTCTTCACTCACTTGGCACGTGGTCCCATCAGTCCCCAGTCTGAACCTGGCAGCTCCTGTTCCTGGGGCTCTAGAGAGCCACACAACATGTGTGGAGTGGTGGCACCATGGGTTCTGTCCCTTTGTCCCTTAGCAAGAAGAGTCATGGCAACTCCTGAGGGATCCAAGGTCTCCCCACCTGTCCCCTCTCTGCCATCCAGGATTTGTGAGTGAAGACCCAGTGACTTGATTTGATTACAGTAAGAATTAAATAGCTGGTCGGAGATGGGAAATCAAGGTTGCCAGCTGACCTTACCGTGGTGCTGCTGCCAGCCCAGTAACTGGCAAGTCCCCCCCAGGCTCTGGAGCGTGTCCTGCTGCTTTGCTGGCTGTATCCTGGCATGTCCCACTGTCAGATCATGAGCTGAGCAGCTTGCAGAGTCTCACTGCTTGTGAGGGCCCTCCAGCTGCCATCTAATCAAACTGCCAGCTCGGAGCAGGTCTGGGTAAAGCGGAGAGCGGGACTTAAGAAGCAAGAGATACATGGACAGCTGATTAATATAACACCCTTGGCTCTGCACAGAGATTAGGCATGACAGTTAACAGGAACAAAAGGGGCTGGGAGAGGGAATTCTGACCTGCATAACACTCCCTCTGTGCCCATCACTCGATTCATGGGACACCAGAATCAGAGAGCAGATGAGAGACAAGTTGGTGGAGGTGAGAGAGAGCAGGAGGCTGTTAGGAGAACTCACTAAACTGGAAAATTAAAAACAAATGCTTGTTTGTGTACTGTGTGCTGGGAAAGGAATGGAGCAACACAACCTTGTTCAACCTAGGGAGGGCTCCAGGGAAACTTTAGCACCTTCCAGTGCATGAAGGGGGCTCCAAGAAGGCTGGAGAAGCACTTTTGACAAGAGCATGTGGTGAAGAACAAGAGGAAATGGCTTTGAAATGATGGAGAACGTGGTTAGATGAGATATTGGAAGAAATTCTTTCTTGTGAGAGTGGAGAGGCACTGGCACAGGTTTCCCAGAGAAGCTGTGGATGCCCCATCCCTAGAAGTCTTCAAGGCCAGGCTGGATGGGGCTTGGAGCACCCTGGTCTAGTGAAAGTTGTCCATACCCACAGCAGGGGGTTGGAACAAGATGATCTTTGATATCCCTTCCAACCCAAACCATTCTGTAATTGTATGAATGCAAATTAAATGAAAAAAAAATCATTACATGTGGTTCTTGAAATCTGAGAGATTTTGCTTCTAGTGCTTGGGGTATTCAGGTATCGGCATGTATTTCATTTGCATGTTATTTTATTTGCATTAATTGTGACCATTCCAAATTATCTTTTTCACTAATTGCCTAAAATTTGCAGGCTTTCTTATAATGGGAAAAATAGTGATTAATATCTGTGTTGACACACCATAGTCGTATCCAAGTCATAACACCAGGGACAAATCATAACAAGGGATTGGATTTGCTCCATTCCCAGGTATCTGCAGGGTGCACACAATATGATACCAATACTTTTATATACAGAGCTTTGTGATGGAAACAACCCTACCACCTTTTCTAAATACACTCACTGAATTAAGGAGTAAAGTTACGTTTGAATCCATTGATTCATTATGGTGTAATGTAGACCTGATTTAGTTTATACTGTTTATTGCAGAAATATGCAGGTAGTGTGTAAGATATGAACACTGCAAATTCAGTATAAACACAGGCAGGACCTTGTCAAAACTACCACAAGAGAATGACATGATGTTTGGAAATGAAGAAGTTGAGCCCACAAAATAACAGCTGCAAAGTTTTTTATCTTTAATGTCTCCAGTTGTGTTGCAGTGAAAACAAAATCTTTGAGCAAGAAAATAATTTCCATTAACTTTGCTCAGCGTTCTGCAAGGAGTAACTGATTTGATAGAAATACTGAAAATTGCTAATAATTTCCTTTAGATCTCGCTCAAGGAAAAGAAATACTGCTTCTGCAGTGGAAAGGCACTGATAAGTAGAAGATAAGTTACCAAGGAAATATTCTCCAGCAGCGCCTGGGATCCCTTCTCCTGCTGAGCTGTGGGCGAGAGAAGTGTTTCCACAGCCAGTTCTTCCATCTGTACTCCAGCAGGCTGGCAGCCAGGCATAGAGCCTGATCAACAGCCTCAAGGGGATGTGGCTTACCAGCCAATGAGTAATCTGTTTGGCCATTTTGTGTTTTGTAGATTGATTTTTTTTTTTTTTTTTTTTTTGGTCCAGCTCGAAATTGCCAGAGTAGCAGCCCACCTGCCAGTAGCCCAGCCTTTGCCAAGTAATTTGTGCTGGCATCCAGATTATCTGGAAAGTCCAATTCGGAAAAAAAAGAGCTGCAGACAGGAGAAGAAGAGCATTGAAGACACTTTCAAACTGTTTCTCTGACAGGAAAAGATTCTTCTTTTTTTTTTTTTCAAGAGAATACAATTCTGTTTGATTTCTGCCTCCTAGGAATGCACAGTACTTCCCTACACAGTGTATGGCCTGCAGTGGGGTGCAAACCAGCGATATAAGTGATCTGAACTGAGGATGGAAGCTCTCCAAGGAAAAAAATCTGTGTGCTTGCAGGCCCATGAAGAGAGGGTTGGGTGGTTTGGTAGGTGGCCTTCTTTCTTGTGAAGTCTGTCCATCCCCCAGCTGGCTGGGCACAGCACGTGCAGCTTGGGTTTACCGAGATGGTGCAGCTCAGAATTGTATTAATTAACAAGAGAGTAGATTGAATTCTAGGTGAACTGTTCATTTTTGCAGACAGGCGAGCTAAGAAGTTGGAGTAGGAAGGATGTGGATGCAGAGAGATAAGTCACAACAGGAGATGGCAGATGTGTAGCATCATCCAGGCAGTGTGTTCTGCAGAAGCTGGGTCACCCTGGAAACTGAGGCATCCCAGGAGGCCAAAGACTGGAGTGCTTTTGCTCTCTGAAGGGAGTTCAGTCCTCCTTTGCCTTTCATAATGCTGCTCTATCATCTTTACATGTCAGATGTTTTCTTCTGGCAGTGCCATGAGTCCAAAACATTGTTTAGAAAAGGAGGTGTTTCGTAGCAGATTTTAGCAGTTGGTTCTTTGCAGTAACAAACCCCAGTGATGTCTTGTATTCTGCAGGCTACCAACTTCTTCTGTTCCTGTTGACTTTGGGCAGAGCAAAGACTTTCTGCAGCCAGCAGGACCTAGTCCTTGGTAAATGAAGTTTTCCAAATAAATGTCGAAGGCTCGTGCTGTGGCTAGCCTTCTGGCACGTCAACAAAGTTTTTTAGGCCGGCTTGTACAAGCTTGGCAGTGTGCACAATCTTGTGCAGTTGGGCTTAGCAAAATTCTGTATTCACAGTCTGCAAAGTATTTAAATACGTGCTTAACTGTTGGAGAAGGGAATACAGGTGAGGTTGCCCCTGATAAGTAACAGCTGTGTTAATTAGCCAAGACAGCCTCACCTCTAATGAGTCACAGGTGTATCCAATAAAGATAAGTGTGATAAAAGGGAGTGGGTCAGCTGATGAGGGGCAATCACGGAGGAGGAACCTTGAGGAAGAGGGGATGAAAGGATCCTGAAGGAAGAGTATCCTGAGGAGGGAGAATCACTGCTGTGAGGTCAGTCTGGGTGTGCAGTTAAAGCCTGTTGTTGGAACCTGCAGTTGTAGTTTAGCTAGGTAAAACGTTAGCTTGCTTTCAGAGTCTGCAAACTGATCCCTGCAGTCAGAGGCTGCAAGGGAAAGCTCCAGTAGGAGTTTGCTGCAGCCGGAGTCAGTGAATGGTTGGGGTCAGGATGGCTGAGCTGTAAAGGGGAATAAGCCAGGACCCTTTTTTGTGCTGTGGTAAACAAGGAGTCTGTGTCTCGGCTCGTTTCTACCCTCTAACAAGAGGGCTGCTGCAACACTCCCTTGCAGTTTAGCAGAACAGGTAAAAACCTTAATGCTTGGTTCAGGGTGGGCTGTAATGCGGGAATTTAAGTCGTTTTCACAATCAGAGCTCGTGTTGTTTCTCAACAAAGGAAGAAAAATAGCAACAGAAATTTCTGTTAGAATTCACAGTTACTCGGTTGCTACAGTAAATAAAGCCATTTCAGAAGACTTATGAGACTAATGTAGCTGATAAAAACCACTTGCATTTCAAATATGGAGAGCAAATAAGATATATTCTAAAGGAACACTCACTTTTTGGAGAACAGTGGGACTTGGGTTGCAGTGATTACCATGTTCTTTTTCTCACTGCATTGCTGACTAGCACAGCCATTTGTTGTGTGTTGATTTTGGCAAACAAAGTTATATTTAATGATTTCTTTTGTTTGCATGAGGTTATGGAGTGCACTTTACCACCATTCCCAGTTGCACTCTCTATTGAGTAGTTTTCTTTCAGTGTGTTTCATTTGTATGCCAGCATTGCTCACAAATAGTATATCTTGTGCCTTGCTAGCCATTATAGGATTGGTTTTAAGATTCAGCATTTTCATTACTTTTGGGAGTGTGTTTTTCCCTTTCTTTTCCATTTGGCATAATTATGTGCTCATGATTATTACCTGCATATGTCAGCTAAGCACTTCTTTGCTTGAATGTTAATCTTTGTCAATTCTTCACCCGCTAAGTGCGAAGGTAATGGTATTGCTAACTGGTTTCTGTGAAGCTGCATGCAGAAGAACGTTTCACATTAACAGGGTAATTGAAACTGTAGCTAATGTATTGGTCAAAGTTGGTAAGCTTTCTAAAGGCTTCTTGCAGAGAAATCCTGTGGCAATTATCCTAAAGAATAGACAATGTATGTAGTGAGCTATTCAGGCTGGAAATTCAATGCTTTACATGCCATTTGGGGAGCTGATTTCATCACTGTCCCTCTTTTGGACATTGGGAGGACTGTTGGTGGAGTAAAGTCTCATTCAAACAGAATAAAGGGCACCGTGAATTTGTTTTGTGCTGTAGTGAATGATCCTCGTGATTCAGTGTGTGGGTTATGCTTGCATCCTGTGGACAGGCTTTGTTTTTTGTGATTTTTATGTAACTAGACTGGGTTTTAAAGTTTTCGACTCAACAGAAAGTACTGAAAATCCTTACATTTCTCCTACCTGTTTCTAAATTTAAGGGGCTGTGTTTGCTTCTGCATTACTAAGGCTGAATTTGGTTTTCTGTATAACATCTGTGTTCCCTCTGTCTCTCTTCTAGCTGTCTACATAAGCCAGTTGTCTGAAATTTTACATGGCTTTGAGTTTTCCCCTGGGGAGGCTGGGGAAAAATGAGAACAGGAGGTACAATCTGTCCACCCTAAAGTTAGCAGCAATACTCTCATTGTAAAGGCACAAGCTCATCCTAGTCCGTGTGCTGATTCCTTTAGGCAGTAGGGCAAATTGGTTAACAGAGAGATTGCAGATTGTTTTGATAAATTTTGTACATTAAGCCTGCGTTCATTACAGGAGTCAGAATCACTAGAGTCAGCCAGATGGAAAAAAAACTGGATGTTGCCCTCAACTTCTTTAAAAACAAACCTGAAACACAAGAGAACCTGTGGAATGGAACTGATGCCTGTTCTACTGTCCGGTTTTGGGCTTTTATGCCAGATCTCTGCCACTTTATTTGTTAGAATAACTGGAAGCTACAGGCTAGTGGGTAGGGAGAGGAGTCTGGGACATGAAAGTAGGGAAGCAGAGGGAGAAATAGTATAAAATGAACTTGCATAGTTTCCTGACAAGCATGGCTTTTGTTTTGTTTGGAAATTAAGTTTTGGATTTCTCTGAGCTCTGTCCAGTGAAGTTTTTAAAGTAAAATGCAATATCTTTCTGGAAATATCTTCTGATTATATACTACAGGTTAAAACTTCAGTTATATACTACATAATAAATATTCCTCACCAAAGTGCTATGAATGTGTTGCAGTATGGTCAGAATACATTATTCCAGTGGTTATTTCTGGGTTTGGACTGCTGTAAACTTTATAAATGTAATTTGGGCATGGAAAAAGGAAGAAATTCAAATGTGTGGTTACTTCAGCAGCTATGGGTTTCTCCTGAAAACTCCAGTTTATACTGTGGATGCTGTATGGATCAGTGCCCAAGGTATCTGAGTATTTTGGCATTCCATGTGCATGCTGAACTGTGGTGCTCTGCAAGGACGAGCCTCGGGGATTGTAGGAGAGCCTGGTCCTTTTTTTGTCAGGGTGGTGTGCAGAATCGTGGTACTAATCCAGCTCTTCAATGTGGCAACGTGTTTTGCTTCATTTCATAAAACAAAGGATAATAATCAGGTCAGGTACAAGCAGGCATTCTGCAGTGAGCAATAAACAAAATTCAACAGACCTCTGGATGTTTCCAAGAGGAAAGGAAAAAGCAGCATTATCTGTGTGTGGCAGGTAAGGATTTGCAGGCTTGCCCTTCTCTTTGTACCCCTTCTCCACAGTCTGAACAAAAAAGGAGATGGCAGCGGTAGGAACCCAGTGAGAACTTTATTACATCTTGAGTGAGGACCAGATGATGATATGTCTGCCAACTCGTGCCCCATAGACAAAAATCAGGATTTGCAGGCAGTAGTCCCAGTAATCCCCTTTAAAAACTGCCCTCTAGAACCTAGCAAAGCCCCAGCTCTCCCAGTACCTCCAGAGTGGGCTTTGGCATGACCAATTTAGCACTAATCTCATTCACCTGCACAGGCTGCATTGATGGCTGGGTGACAAGTAGTCACAGTCACCAGTCTGACCATGAGTTTAGAGCATTTTGATCAGTGTTAATATGCAGTGACAGATTTCTTTGTTTGCTGCAGTTCTCAGCTGGACCCTCAACCAGGTGTTCAGGATTTCCCCTCCCTCTTTCTAAAGATCTGCTTCCAAGGAGTCCCTTCAGCAGAGATCAGAACATGTGTGCAACAAGTGGCTGTGCACTGATTTTCAGCATGATGCATGCAGCACCCACGTGGGCACTGCAGGCTCTGTATCTTTTCTCTGCCGGCTCCTACAAAACAGAAATTTGTCCTTCTGTTGGACTTAGCAAAGTTCTTTTGACATGCAGTTTCCAAATTTCATTGAGGCAATGCCTCAGATCTGGGCTGAGGACAGGAAAAGTGAAGATTTGGAGTTGTTTCTGTTGAAATATGGTCTTTCACTTCATTGCAGCAGCTTGTCCCTTCAAGGTCAAGAAAGCTTACTGCTTGCTGGTTGTTAGCATATCAACTCGCAGCAGAGCTGAAAGGTAATCTTACAGCTCAACAGGGATTTTGCAAGATATTTACAGTATTTTAAGGCTGTTATCAGGAAGAAATAAATGTGTAAAAGGGAAAGGTATTCAGAACAAAAACTGGAAAACTACTGGGCTCCTAAACTAGGTGCTATTTAATTTTCTTTAACTAGTCTCACAGATTTGCATGATCCAAAGAAAAAACCAGAATATTGTCTTTATCAAATTTGATATGAAATCTTTTGGAGAGGGGAGGTGGTAACACTTAGAGCCAATACTCTTGGTAAGGTAACATGAAAGTTCCAAACTTCAGAATTTCCTTTAGTTTTGCACTGTTGGTTTTGGCTTTTCCTTTGCATCCACTTTCCTTCCCGCTTACAGGCATCCTTCTGAACACCCGATTTTATTCCTAGATGCAGCAAAAAAAAGCAACTGCCATCATATCTCCTGGCAGATCTTGCATTAATAAGGGCATTTTTTGCTTCAGAGCACTCTTGGTGCAGTCAGACACCTGAAAAGTCCCAGCCACCCACATGTTCCACAACACACTTGTAAAAAAAGTAGTTTTTTGTCTAAAGTAGTAGTCCAGCAAAAGCTCCCCAGGTAGTGCACCACTTCTTGCTTTATGTAGTTGCTATGTATCTCAATAGAATAAAAGAAATCCTGTATCCATTGTAGATATTAATAAATGTGTTGTCTCTTAAGATGAATTAGAGTGACATCTAAAAAATCCTGGCAGACTACTGGAAGTTAAAGTTGGTTCAAAACAAAAAAAAATAGGATGCTTATGGCATGCACACTCTTGTTCTGCTCCTCTAAATGGCCCAGCCTGAGTAGCTGAACATTTTAATTGTTTATTCTACATTTACCTAGTATTTAATTTTTCATGTTATTATTGACCAAAACATGGCACATATTTGACATCCTTCCTTGATGTTTGGTGTGAAATTCTGGATCTTACAGACCTCCAGGGTTGTTAAAAATACACATAAGATGAAAATAGTGCTATATTAGAAGTACAGTTTTATACACACTCTTTTAGAAAGTGTGCATTAGATATTATTTTAATATGATCAATAATTGTTATTTTAGCAATTTATATTATTTCCTTAATAAGGGGCAGTGGTATAGTGATAAATTTAGTCACAGCAATGTTTACTGAACCTGGTTTTTCGCTCACATGATACGTAACATTCATATGAAAGAAAAATTAGCTATTGTATTATTAGTAATGATATAGAATCAATGCATATAATATGAAAACCCAATTATTCTGTTAACAGTCACATATGATATAGGAACACTTCAGAAGAGAAGAATAGAACTATGTTTTCACAGGATGAAGGCTAGAAAAGGCAACGTTTGATGTGTGTGCTGAGTTAATTGAAAGGCATCTAGTTACAGGTCTGGCTTTGTAATCATTATTAATCTCTTCTATAACTTAGTCTTTTTATTATTGTTGTCCTCTGTTATTTTTTTTCACATTTGTCAATCATGCCTCTGACTTATTTAACTATTTTAAAATCTTAACTCTTTAAAAACAATCCTTTATTTTCTGCATCTTACTTCAAACTACATGCTGGAAGAGCACAGAGTAGTGTTGGATTCACCACGACACAGGGTACATTTTATTTCCCTCTTAACTTCTGAGGGACTTCAGCTGACTTTATTAAAATAATAGAGACAGCTAAGATCTACTGCCAGCCCTTCCCCCTTCCTCCAAGAACTTGCTTTTTCACTGAAACATGGATGTAGTATTTTGGAAAAAGGAACTTAAAAGCCTTAGCCATCATCTCTTACCCATTAGAGGTATAAGGAATTGTTTGATGTGTTTTCAAAAGGCAGAGAATGCGGCTGGAAAGGCAGATTTGGTCAAAACTGCAATAAGCATACAGAACAAAACAGGTTTGTTTTTTTTTTTTTTAACCAGATAAAATCTCAGACATACATTCAGCAAAGAAAAAGAGTAATCTGCAGCAATCTGCTGCAGCTAAAGACATGTGAGATGTTGACAGCCAGTATCACAATCGCTCAGAATGTTACCCTGGTAGCTAGAAATTCCTTCCAAAAGATGCCCAGTCTCTCTATGGATCAGCTGGGGAAGTAGGGTCTCTTTTTGCAGGTTCCCTTTCCAAACAGTTTAGGAAAATCCCAGGCTCCAAACGGCAATTCTAAATATTTTTAAGCTTTGCCTGGGCTTCTGCCCTAGTAGTTATTTTGTGGGGTTTTTTTTTTTTTGGTTTTGGTGTTTTTTTTTTTTTTTTTTTTTTTTTTTTTTTTAATCTGCCTGTTTCTTAGCTTTGCAGTGAACTGTGCAGTGATGCAGACAAACCACATAACAAGTCTCTGGCTGTTAGTCATGTCCACCCTGCACCCTTTGCAGACAAAAGGAGTGTACACGTCACTTCCCCAGTCGGGATAATGAGGTTTTTCTGTCAGTGCATTCACCACCAGCCGCCCCTCTGGCTGCTACAGCTGCAGTCTGTGTGGGCTGGCACGCCAAGGCTTTGTCTTCAGATCTCTGGTGTGTGGGTCTTGCTTCCAGGAAAATGATGTATAGGTTCTTTTTCCACCCCCACCCCCTGTAATTAAATCAACCCCGTGATCGTGATTGAATTATTGGTCTGACTCGAAGAAAATCCATCTTCGAGCAAGTTGCTAAAGTGGCAGGAACGATTTTTGTTGTCCTAGGGATTACCCAGGGAAAAAAAAAATTTAAAAATCTCATAGACTTTGGGCAGTGATATACTGACAAATTAAGTCAGAGCAGGCTTTGGCATAGCCATGGTTCTGCTAACACCCAAATGGCAGTGACACAGTTGGTAGAAGAAAGGTAACTCATGTAACCATCTTCAGAGGAGGGATGACTTAGATTAAACTACCTAAAAATAGCTCCAGGAAGTAACCTACAGAAATAGGTTAATTAAATAGTGAATGGGCATTGGGAGAACAGACAGGGACTAATGTGATCATTAAGTTGACTCTGTGCTAAATTTATTCAGTAGCGGAATTCAATTTTTCCCCAAGGTTAAAAAATGATAATTCAGGAGTGCAGAGAGTTGTAGGGCAGCTGACGTCAATCCCCATCTCCTTTCACTCCCCAGCACAAAGCACATCCCTTTTGGGATGGTAACTCTAGATAGATGATAATAATAATAGTTCAGTTCACAATTAAAACTGCGGGGTTTTCTGATCACTATTGTGATTTTTAAATGGATATAATCTGTGAAGTTTTGCCATACAAACAGTCAGATTGCAAAGATGGGTCTGGTGAAAACTACTGTGTCTGTAGCTCAGGACAATGGGAAAATATTTTGGGGAGGAATGTCAACATTTTGGATCTTTTCCCATTTTTACCTTGTTCATTGTTAGTTCTTCTGAGGTATTTTGCTTTAATGGTTGAAGCTGGAGGGTGTTGATGGATATGGAGCCTGTAAACTTCAGCGGCTGATGTGAGATTAGTGATCTTTATGCCTGTCTTTATAGTTGAACTCATGAATAATAGATCAGATGAGGAAAATGCAGTACTCTCAAGCCTTAGGCAGCCCAACCTGGCCAAACACAAAGACAAGAGAGCAATGGGAGATAAATAATCATTTTACCAACTTTTTCTCAGCTTGTTTTTACTGGGATCTTTTTTTATTGCTGTGGACCAGTCAGGAGCACATCAGCTTCAGCTCTGGTGTATCAGCTAGCTGTGGTGTACCTGCCCTGCAAGGGCAATGCTAGCCACGATGTGACTACGTACTGATCCCACATCTCAAACTGAAGACCACATCTGTTGGAAGAAAGCTCCCTTTTCGGTCTTTTTATTGGCCACAACCTCTGCAAGGAGGAGGAGAAGGAATAGCTGGAGTTTGGTGTCTCTGCAGCACTGATGATATTCAGTGTTGCAGGCAGGATCCAGAAAAGCCAGGAAGAATTGCTTAACGCCTTTCAGGGTAGGGAGGGAAAGCTTTTACAGCATGAGGCTTCAGAAACAGAGAGGCAAAAGAGATTTTGCAGGTGAGCTTCAACCTGCGGAGACATTTTCCTGAAACCTATAATGCAGTGGGCAAAGGCAAGAGGTGATGTGCTGGTGGTAACTTGGATGTGCTTAGTGAGGAGAGTTGGAAAAAAACCAACTTGTGGATGTGACCAAAACTAGAAATAGGCAAGTGGGATGTTTTGGCCATAGGGTTGACTATTAGAACTTCTAATAGTCATCTCTCCAGCAGAAATCATTGTACTCCATTGCCATGTGACGTTTTAGTCCTTGGCCTGTGGCTCTGGCTATTTCCCTAGGACAGGAGCTCTGGGGTGGGAGCCAGTCACCATCTCAACCTTCCAGCCTTGAATGCCTCCACAGGCAAGGGGCTGCTCAGTTTAGGAGCTGCCTGAGGCTCTGTGTTTCTGCTTTGTTAGGGAAACAGGTTTTTAATGTGTGGGGTTTTCTGTGAGCTAATGTGGTTATGTTAATGCTGTGCCTGATTCATGTTGGTAATTTATTGCATCATGAAAATGACTCTGTGAAACCCCAGCCTTGAGCTGTGCTATGGGGGCAGACTGCAGAGAGCAAGGACTGACTGGAAAAGCTGCTCAGAGACCTCTTATGTTTTTCTAAAATGTATAAATCCAGAAAACTCTTACAGTGGAGCACACAAGGCTATTTTTGCACAAAGTTTGATTAGCAAAGTGCAGCTAGCGTGGGAAACTTCCAAAGAGATATTAAAGGTCTTTTCCAGAAAGATACAGTGAGGGAGAAAATCTGCAAGCATCTGTTTGGTAAAATGTAATCCAGCTGGGGTAATTAGATCCCAGTAGGATGACTTCTGGTTTTATTTGTCTCCAGCCAAAGGTTGATTTACAGCAAGATGTCATCGCTTCAGGAAAGAAAATGGAATATTTAATAAAGATGAGGGTAACAAAAGCAAGTTAACTTGGAGTTTAGGAATGTACCAAAACGTAAATTAATTCTAAAGTTTCTCACCTCTGTATTCTGGTAAGGTGAAAAGATTTTTGCCTTTTGTTGGTTTGGGGTTGTTTGATTGGTTTTTTTTTTTTTTTAAGTGGCTGAATGTTTTCTTTGACGCTCTATAACCAGATATTGCCTGTCCAAAAGCACTTCTCACCGTGAGGGCTGCTGGTATTGCACTGTTATTACAGGAAGGCAGATAATGTAGCCAGTGTTTATTAATGTGCAGCTGATGGACAGCATTTTACTACTAAAAAATCCCAGGAAAATCACAGAGATTTGCAGACACTGTGGAAGATGTGTTTGATTACTAGTTTACTGATGTTTGAAGTCACCAGAAACAGCAGAATTCCAGTCCATGTTGCTCAGGCTGCTGCTTAAGATGCAGCAGGATGTCTCAAAGTGAGACTTCGCACCTCTGGAAAAGAAATCCTTGAGGTGGTAATGTGAGTAAAGAGCTGAAATGTGTGTATGGAGCTGAAGTTCTTATTCAGTTGTTACAGAAAAGCTATTATTATTTTATTGTATTTTCTATTTTCTTAATAATATTTAATATTTTAGCAGAAGTTCAGGAGTGACTTGTTTCCTGTGCTTTTTGTTTCTCAGCTCCTTGTGCCTCATGAATTCATGTTCACTCTGAGCATTAGGTTCTTTTGACAACAGTTTTGAAGTCAGCATGTTGAAACTGTAAAGAAATAATTTATTTCAGTAGTTGAAAATGGGAAAACTGTCTCCTGTTGGGAGGCAGCAGTACGAGGGATGCTTAGAGTGGTGTTTCTGTGGTTTGAAGGCTGCCTGAGCACCTCTGTCCGTGGGATACAGCCAGCTTTCCTATCCTCTCATGGTGCTGGGTCAGTGCTCACACTGTGAGTCTGAAAATGAAACCTGGGGTTTGGCAAGAAACATGTTTCCTCTGCATTGCTGCTGCTGCTGAACAAGCTCAGATTCCATTCCATCACTGCTGGGAGCAGAGGAGTTGTTTGGACTGGCCATGGAGCAGGGCAGTCGTGTGATGTTGTGTTCTAAATCAGACAAGCTCAGGTGATGGGTGTGTCCTGTTTCCAGAATTTCTTCTGCTGGTCTAACTTTAAAAAGCTAGGTATAGGGGGAGTTCATCAGCAATTAAAAGAGAGTCCCAGATTTGCACCCCAGCTGCAAATTTCTAGTAAAAAACCCAAACAAACAGAAAAAAAAAACCCCGGTGCATCAGGCAGCTACCTTTCCAACTCTGAAACTCTGATTTCTTTTCATTTCACCTTTTTTTTTTTATTTCACTTTTTTTTTGGTGAATGCACTAGGAAATGAAGTTGTTTCATTTTCAACTGTGGTTTGATGATACAGAAAATCTGTTTCAGGGCTCTTAATGCTGCAGAAAGGCAGCCACAGCCATGTGCTAAACAGTACTGGTCTGGCATAAAATCGTTACACTGATCCAATTCTAAAACCTTGTCATATTGGGTGCAACATATCTGCACCTCACTGTTTTTTTTCTGGGTTAAAATTTGTCTGCTGTAGTACAGCCAGCTCAAAGCCAACAGAAACTTTGTGTATGGGGTTCTGTCTCCTTCAGCTGAAGCACAGTCATGAGCCCATCAGAACCACAGTAAATTTTATGCCACTGATGTATCCAGATATTCACAGATCCTTTTTCTGGAGTGTGTTTTGTGCGTTAGGAATATTTTGGAGAGTGAGGAAGGCCCAGGAAGCTTGAGGCACTCCCTTCAGAAGATACTTAGAATTACCTAGCTCATGCTAATAATGTGAACTGTGCTTTTCTAAACTGAACGAGTAAGGACTCAGCAGAAAGAAATGCACAAAACTGAGAAAAATATATTCGAGGCAGAGTAAATACATGAAGGACTGTTCAGCAATCTTAATCCTAGAGTTTTGTGACTTTTGAATGCATCGGCAGCCCTAAAAAACACTTTTAGAGCTATTTTTATATACAGAGTATTATTACAGTAGATCCCAAGAACTAAATGATATAATAGGTAGCTCAGAGAGCTTATCTTTCTAGAAATGTACAGGAGATAGAGATGGCTGAACAAAAATTGTTTTGTTTGCTGTAGGAAATAAATACCTTGGGAGGTTCAAAACCACTTTTGTTGGGAAGTGCTCTTGACAGCACTTTCCCCCCACTCCTCCCTCATTTTTAATGTCATGGCATGCTTTTATAGCAAAGTCTGTTAATAAGTAAATAATTCCTTGACGGAGAAATCGGCTTAGTCAAAATGCATCAGCCTTCCTAGGGCTCACAGGTTTTTACAGGGCCAATAAAATCTCTCACCGTGGTGTGCTGCAGATAGGTTCATTTGAGTGGCTTATTTGTAATACCTCAGTCCTTGAAAGTTGTCACCCAGCAACTGAGACCCGCAGAGCTGCTCCCTCAGCAGTGGGCTGGGGGAAAGAATCAGAAGAGTACAGTGAAAAAACTCATGTGTTGAGATGAGCACAGTTCAATGGAGAAATAGATGACTTAAGTTTTAGCTTTCATGTTTTTCAGATTCTGTGCTGCTTAGGTGTGTAGTTCTGAGCCTCATATTAAGTGCTGGTGAGCTCTCTTCACAGAGTAGGGAGACAAAACAAATCCTTTTCCTGCTGGGGACCAAGGACAACTTTCACGACCAAAAGCACCAACAAGGGTGGGTTGAAGGGAGGAACAAGAAGGATGGGACCTCACAACCTGAAGCTGGAATTGGACAATTAAACCCCAATGTGCAAATGGACCAAAACTTAGAGAAATGTAAGACCTCATGACTGGTTGTCCATTTTGTGACCATTCTTAGTCTACCTTGGGCATAGCCCTGGTCAGGCCCTGTCCCGCCCAAGGTGTACCCTAAAGGCCTTTGAATAAATCCCTTCTTTATTCTCTAGCTCTGTCCAGTCTCTGTTTCAGGTCATCCTTCCCAAGGCATCAAAATCAAAAGCTGTGCACACAAGCAAAGCCAAGAATTCCTTTCACAGCTTCTCATGGGCAGGCAGGTGTTCAGCCATGCCCAGGAAAGCAAGGCCCCGCCACACATAATGGCCACCTGGAAAAGCCAAACGTCATCGCTCCCAGTGTCCCCTCCATCCTCCACCTTCCCACAGCTTTATAGGCCCCACACATTTTCCTGTGGTCTGGAATGTCCCTTTGGCCAGCTGGGGTCAGCTGTCCTGGTTTGTGTCCCCTCCCAACTCCTGTGAGGAGCACAAAAGGCCTTGGCTCTGTGTAAGCACTGCCCAGCAATAACTAAAACATCTCTGTGTCATCAACATGGTCTCCAGAACAAATCCAAAGCACCGCCCCGTACCAGCTACTGAGAACAAAATGAACTTTATCTCAGCCCAAACCAGCAGAGAAAAGTTGGTTTTTCCCTCCACTCTTCCAATATGGAGGAGTATCTCACAAGAAAAATGGTTACTTGATTAGGGTAGGTTCAACTGAGCCTGTTGATGCAGTTCTGGTAGCATCAGGAATATGGTTTTCTTGAAATGAGAGAGATAATGACCAGTCCAAAGACTACACTGTGGGTTGGATTCAGATTTTTATGTATCTGGGTTGAAACAAGATAAGTGATGTCTGAGACACCTCTGCTGGAAGTATTTCAGATGATGGCTTCTGTGTGCTCTTTCTGTAGGGTTTCCAGTTTCCCAGTTTGGTCTTTTTTATTGTGATGTTTTATTCCATATATTTAATATATGTATATATTATAAAATATTTTAATAATATAATTAATAATATATTTAATAATATATTTTAATATATTAATGTGTTTTAAAATATTAGGTCTTTGTCCTTAAATTTTGATTGAATGTAGAACGAAGTTTACACGAAGCTGATGTTCACATAGTATGCATAATCCACCTTTGTTTCCTCCTCAATTTTCCTCTCTTAGGAGAGAACTGAACATATGAGTGAGGTTGAAAATCATATTTATGTGAAAGGTATTGACAAAAAGGCAGCTCCAGTAAAAGGACAGTCCATTGTGTGGATTGGCTTCACCCTCACAACAGGGATAATTATAGAGAACAATATGCAGCCGTATTATTTTTATTTTAGGAGATCACTCCTACTACCACCCAAAAGCCAGTATTTCAAAACTTGAATGCAAGGCTTCAGCAGACCACACACAGTGTCAGCAGAGGCAACTATTGGGAATGCCATCTTACTACATCCTCAAGCACTTTGGTGCTGATCCTACAGCCTATTCCATTTTAGAAGGATATAGGATTCCCCTCTGAGTGCTCTATTGCCTTTCAACACTAGACTCTGAGCGCAGACTGTGTAAAATATACTGCCAGGCTCTATCACATATGGACACTTTCCCTTTGTGACTGGTACAATAAGAGCTTGTTGTTGTTTTCATTTTTTTTTAAAGGCAGAGTTGCCTTATTCTAATTTCTGATGACACAGCTTGATCAATTTATGCTGTTTCTCATAATAATTAATAGCCTAGACTCCAGGATTAAGACAGTGTGGATTTCATTGTGAAGCATAGGATCTAGGTTGTGGCAAAGAGTATTGCCTGATAGCTGCTTTTTTTTCCTTTCCTTTTTTTTCCTTTTTTTGGCTTTTTTTTTTCTGCAGTAAAATTTATTTATTTGCTAGTTTCCTTTTCTATCTAATAATTAGGAACAACATAGGTAAATGTCTTTTTTTTCTTGGCATGAAATAGAAAAGAATTGACCTTCCAGCCCTGTATGAAGTGAATTATTATGCAATAGAAAAACATTGATATTGCACTAGAACTTGAATTATTCCATTCTTAAAGTGCATTTGGAAATTAGAGATAACACTGAGAAAAAAAAATTAAATTCAGTTTTTTATACAGCTGTCTATTAACTCTGTACATCATCTGTCTCTTTTGGGGGTATTCAATTCCTGATAATAAGGAAACATAGTGAAACTACTGATTTGGGCCATTGCTTCTTGGATTTAATTCACTTCTTTAGAATTAAAGTAAAACAATCAAGAAAATCGCAGAATTACAGAATGGTTTGGGTTGGAAGAGACCTCAAAAATCATCTTGTTCCAAGCCGCCTGCTGTGGGCAAGGACGCCTTATATTATCCCAGGCTGCTCCAGTCCTTGTCCAGCCTTGAACATTTCCAGGGATGGGGCATCCACAGCTTCTCTGGGAAACCTTTGCCAAGGCCTCACCACCCTCATATTTAAGTTTCTTTTTCCCCTCCTGCTCTTATTTATCCACCCAGCTGCATGTGGAGAGGAAAGCTCTTCCATGAGCAGGAAGCATTAGTATTTTATGAAGTAGGTTTGCTACTTGCATGTCCTTGGAGTTTCTGCATTAAAATCCTGATACTGATAAATTTATGATTTACAGCGTCTGCAGTTACAGCCAAATGCTCTCTGGAAATCTTTGATCTTTCAGGTAGAGTAAGAGTCAAGAGCTCTTAGAGTAAAACTTGTATCCTCATTGCCTTTCCCCTTCTATCCTCCAGCATCACATGGTTTTCCTTCCAGTCCTCAGACAAGCCTTTTCTGTTGATGGAAATCCATTACAGGTGTCCTGCACTATCCTGAGTGATGGCATAGCCATGTCCTGGAAACTCTCAGGGCTTGAGGAGAAAGGACTACAGCTTTTGCCAGATCACATACAGATTTTTCTCTGAGTCCAGTTATGGGATTGGCCACTTTTTATTCTATACCATAATGCCAGACTTATGGCCATACTGGTTCTAATATGGCAAAACATATTAGTGTCAGTGTTAATTACAGGTGAAGTGGTAGCCAAAATCCTGAAGTGCATTAAAGTTGGTTCAGCTTAATCTGTGTAGTTTAATTTTCTGCTTTTTTAGTTCACAAAGAATTCGTGGGTTGTCTGGACTGATCCCAGCAGCTGAAGAGATCGAATCAGTCATAGCTTATGCTTTTTTATTGCTGGTATATTCAAGATGGTTGTTTAAGGACCAGGAGCCCACTGAAGCGATAATGTTAGCTGTTAGGATTTGACAAAGTGAAACACCAACTTACAATTTGTCAAGTTTTTTAGACACCAGGTTTGAAGGAATATTTTGAAGGAGAGAAATGAGACAGCTTTGTGCTATGCTTGTAGTACTATGTTGGTCATCAGCCAAATCATCCCAAATATATTCCGTGTACAGCTAAAACCACAGCATTTTGATTCATCATTAGTCAATGTGCCGCTACTTTTATGAGGAGTGCTTACTGTCACTACATGTTTAAAATAAAATAATATCTTCTTAAGAAGAAAAGCCCAAACCTTTAAGCAGTGCCCTTTGTCCTGTGGCCAGAGCTCTCTGTCAACAGAGTTGCTGTCACAGGCTCCGTGTGCCAGGGAAGGCAAAGGGCTGATGTTGCTTGTGGTGTGTGGGCTGAGAAAAGGTCAGGGTCCACTGCTCAATAACATGTAATGTTCAAGATGGTTCCCTGGTTTATTATTAGAATGGCTCAAGACTTGGCTGAAAAATCACATGTGTTGGCCTCCCTGTTTTCTGTTTGCTTCGTCTTGCCCTTAGAGATGCTATTCTTGCCCAGCTCTACCCATCTGTCCTGGGCAGTGTGTGCCCTCTTACCTGAACCAAGGATGAAAGTCTTGCCTGTCCTGTCTGGATGCTTTAGAGAGTCTCCTGCTTTCTTTCTGGCACCAACCAAACTATGAAGCCTTGTGCTGCAGTGGCAGCCTCCCTCCTTGCTGGGTATTTTTGGAAAATAAGCAGTGTTGTTTATTGACTGAATAATAGACCGAAAAAGGATTCATGGGATGGAGAAATCGATAGCCTTTGGATGGATTAAAAATCAATTAGCAAATTAGAATTTAATACAAAGAATTAAAAAAGGCTGTTCTCTCAATGGAAGAGGTTAACAGCAGTATTAGGGGGGAGCAGTGTCAGGACCAGTTTTGCTCCATATATTTAACAGTGTTTCCAGCAGCACAGTAAAGAGGATTGTAATTTGCTGATGACTCAGAATGACTGACATTATATATAGACTTCAAAGACTTTAGATAAAAATTGCAGAATCCACAATGGAATCATGTAAATTACTAACCCATGCGTGGACTCTTAATTAGTTGTAACTCCTTGGGGAGGAATTTTCTGAAAGTGATTTTGGATGACTTCTTGAAAACGGTTCTGTCTGGAAAGGCAAATCAAATGCTCAGCTCTTAAGATGGTATGTTTCTTGGGGGTGAGGTGGGGGGGGGGGACGACCTCTATAATGAGGATGGTGCTCTCAGATGGAACAGTGAGTTACCAGAAAAAATAAGATATAGCAGAGGTAGAGATTTGTCAAATATTTTAAACATGATTAAAATTGTTGTATTCAATATGTTTAAGAAAGGTGAGCGTGAAATGCACCTTCTTTTGTCATAAAGATAAGGCAATGAAGTGTTTTATGTTTTGGATTCAGAGAATTGTTTATTGTGCAGTGATGAAGTCTTTCCCAAAGCCTCCTAGAGCAGCACATTGGGAAGAAACAAAGGAGACCAGAGGGAGAGTGGCTTCACAAGGGAAGTGAGAATGCTGCCTGGTGGCTGCAGCAAATCCAGCAAGGATAAGCAGGCTCTGTAGTCCCTTTGAGGATTAGCACTGGTGTGATACTCATTTCTTGCTCATGCCACAGAGAAGCAAGAGCACATCATGCAACAAACTCTCCTGCTTGCTTCACATCTTAACAAACAAAGGTGTCCTTTGCTCAAAAGGACATTAGCAGGAGCAAATGGGAGGGAAGGCTTGCTCTCCACAACCCTGTCTTGGTCAAGCCAGAGGCTGCTTGTGGTCATTGGCTGTTTTGGCAGTTGCTGTTCTGATTCAATTCTTTTGTTTTTATAGATTTTAGCTTACAGAAACGCCCACAAATTGCACCTTTTGCCAGTTTGTTCATAATTTCCTCAATAGTCATGCAGAAAGTTTGCTGAGGAGTATATGAAGGGTCACGCTGGGTCAGCTCAAGTGTGTGTCTTGGTGCCCTGCCTTTGCTTTGGCCAAAAGCTGATGCTCAGTGGGGAATGTAGGGGTGGGATAAGCATTTAATGGCAGTTGTCAGAACACTGCCCTGGCCATGGTTTTTCATCACTTAGGGACTTCTTCATCCACAGCTTTTATCTTCCTGCTTCAAATTGCTCATCAGCTTTTTTTGTAGGTGAATTCACATTATTGATTTTCAACTCCCATCAGCTTTTCTCATTTCTGTGGCATCCACTGTTTTATGCGAAGAAGAATCTCTTTTTATTAGTTTTTAATTTGCAACACGTTGGTTTCATCTGATGTCCCCCCCCCCCCCCCTTTTTTGTTTTGTTCATCTGGAGGTTTGAATTGAAGGAACCTTAGTAACTACAAGGTGGTTGTAACTACAACATTACTGTTCTAACATAATGTCACTTTGTGCCACCTTACAGTAACAGTTTTGTTGTGTTGGTTATTTCATTGTAGAGCTTTCCTGATGCCTATAGGGAGCAATGCATTAAATGAAAAGATTTTGTTTGTTGTTCATTTTCATTTTAACTTCAGCTGGTTTTTTTTAATATAGAATTAGTCTTGATAATTTGTTAAGTTTAATGTAGTGTTACTTAGTGCTATATTGCAAATGATTTAGCATTGTAATTCAGCTCTACAATGTGATTATTCAGATATATTTCTTTTTCACAACTAGGTAATTCTTGACTATAATAATAATAATTTTTGAATATTACTTGATTCTTGAACTGATGTTTATTAATGTCAACTTTTAGGGAAATAAACACTGTGTCTCCATCTACTGGATACACAAAGGGACCTACACATTTTCTCCATATGTAATCTCCTCTTTTCTAGCTATCGGGGGAAGAATTTAGAAAACATGAGTGGGAGGTCTGTCAGATGTGGGCAGTGGATGAATGAGTCCCAGTGAGGAGGGTTTGAGGGGAGGAAGGGCAGAAAGGGATGGAGAGACACACTTTCCAAAGTACAATGTGCAAAAGGTCAGAGAAAATGTGGTAGTGCCTACAGGAACAACAATCAAAATCCCTTAACTAGCTGAAGAAACATTTAAAGGACTGTGAAAACAGATGGTGCACGAGTTTTAAACTGTACAGGAGCAACTTACCTTCTGCAGTAATTTCAGCAAGACAGTTATTTCCGTGGTTGTTACTCTCTCCTTCGATCACAACATGCAATTACTATAGCAAACCTTCTGTCACATTGCACACGTTTTCACACTTGTCAGAGGAAAAGTCATAGATTAAACAATATGGTTTAAAGTACTGTTTAGTTATGAATTTCATAACTGTATTTTAATGCAAGACAGGAGCGTTCTGTCGGAGTAGATCGTAAAAGTAGAAGAACCAGGGGAACAGACTCTGGGAGAATAACAAGTGGTGTTGGCCCTACAAATCCCATGAGCACAAATGGAAATTTATGCATGTTAATGCCTTCGAATCAGTCTGAGAAGAAGCAATTAGAGCTCTGTTGTGGAGTCACTACATGTGAACAACACCTGCTGAAATCAATGGGTGCTTGGAGAAAAGACAGAAAAAATCACTGGGGTTTTAATACTCTTACCAACATTTCTCACTTTGCTTTTATACCGTCCTTACCATGGCACGTGGTAAGGAACCTTACAGTTAATTCTTAATTATCTCTAAGGTATTTGAAAACAAGAAACTGTAAAACCATCTAACCATGCTAAGCCTTTACCATCATCAGGTACAAGTTCTTCATTTCCTTCATTTTCGTCTCTGCTTTGGGGTTTTTTCGGTATTGGCTAGGTTTTTTGTTGTATTTTCCCCTTTTCTGTGTGCTATATTTGTTCTCCAGAGCTGGTATCTCTTCAGCATACACATAGCTGTAGATATATATATATATAATCTGCTTTTGTCTCTCATGCTAAATAGTTTGCATGAATGATAAATATTAGTAATGCAAGTGGTTATTCCTTGTAATGTTTCTTGAATAATAATGTGTCTCTGGTTTAGACCTTTTCATGTCTGTCTTTCCTTAAAAAAAAAAGGAAATCAACAGCACAGAGACTTCAATATGCTTTTTTTTTTTTTTAAATGAAAAAGGCATCTGGGGGTAACTCAACCAGAAAAGACAGGGAAATCAAAGTCATAGCTATATTTTTGTTTTTCATTTTGATTGCTCTGTGCAGTTCTCTTCATTTGGGAAATATGTATTTAAAAAGAGAGAGAAATCTTTATGCCTGTTATTCACTTCTGCTGTTTTTGC
Organism: Chamaea fasciata; assembly: GCF_029207755.1. NCBI lineage: Eukaryota > Metazoa > Chordata > Aves > Passeriformes > Sylviidae > Chamaea > Chamaea fasciata. Next base: position 4,901,332 of record NW_027094088.1, on the reverse strand, counting down.
TGTTTTAAAAATATACATACCAGTTATTTCCATACAGAACATTTGAAAGCAGGAAGAATTTGACAGGTCATTTTGCTACTTGAATTAAAAAAAAAAAACCAAAACCTGTCTGGATCAATATATTAAACAGGAGGACATAGAAAATTAAAGTCGCAGTTCCATTTAAAATTGTTAACCTTGTATTTTTGCAGCAACACCTCTCAAGAGGAGGAATAAATGTCTGTAAGAGAATGAAAGCTGAAGGAATTTAGAGAAAATAGACATATTTTTTCAGATCTGTTTTTTTTTTTCTTTCTACTTTTCCCATATGTGTGACGGCCTTTCTTTCATTGACATTGAAGTTTTATTGAGACAAATCTTGACACATTTACTGATGCCAAGGAAAGCGTTATGCAGATTCATTCAACTTGGTAAGAAACACTCTTGGGGTTACTGAGAGTGAGGAAATGTGTCAGAACCCGCAAACCTGGGCTGGCCTCTCTTCAGGACTCCTCATTTCCTTAGTGCTCCGTTGAACACGTTGCCACTGATTTTTCCAGAACCTTCTTTCAGGCAGCAGGTTGTGCTGTTTTCTGAACCAAACCCAGTGTGCCAGAAATTAGGTATCCAGAGCTGCTGTCCTGGTTTTGGTAATGCTGGTGCAGTTCAACTTTTTTATTTGTGTCGTTCAACAGCAGTTTGAAAGGGAAAAAGCAGTGGTAATAGGATTTGGGTTGCAGCTGAAGCTGAGGGTTTCTTGCTGCCTGCAATGGCTCTGAATCAAGCCACAGATGGTGGTGAGATTCCTGTAGCTGCTACTTTCCTTGCACAGGCATTCCAGCAATGCTGAGAGCAAGGCAAAAGCCTTAGGAAAAATTGTGAAGTGGATCTGAGAGCAGATGTGCCCCAGCTGCAAGGGAAGTGATAATGGAAGCAGTGAATTTGGAACGGGGCGGATGGCAGCGATCTGTGATCAAGAAGGAGTGTGCAGGAGGAAGGAAAGGAAAAAACCATGGTGTGGGGTGAGAGCAGATAATAAATAGGGAGGGTAAAAACACTGCTCTGAGGGGACTCATGATAGCCATAGAAAAACCTGCAGGGATTGTGCCTGGGAAGAGTAGAATATAAGCTAAAATTATGAATAACCTCCTTGGTCTTTGAAAAGAGTCTCAAGTTGTCTTTACCGTGATTTATGTTCCCAGACCTCCTCCACAGAATTGCAGCCGCATAATCCACAACTGCTGTTATTTATTCTGGATAAAGAAGGCAGTTTTGACTGTGATCTCCCTTGACATTTTCCAAGGTCTATGCCGGCCTCGTACCTTTCATCATCGTGTACTTTTTCAAGGCATCTCTCTTACCTCTTTCAAAGAGAAACATGCATTGCAGTCGCTCACCCTGGACCAGAGCGACACAGATGTTACAGGTTAGGGGAGATCAATTGCACAGCCCTGCTCCTCTTCACCTGGGAGGATCTTTGATGTGTTGACAAGATTGGAATCCAAATATGGCATTAACCCACTGTACTGCAGTGGTTAGGGTGGCAGGAATGATATAAAATAGCAGTTCACCCAACAAGGAATCCTCTCTCTTTCACTTTACAATCTGTGTCAATGGCAGTTGGAACTATTAGGCCTGCATTAAAATTACATATTACTTTATATAAACGGAAGCTATAAATATCACAAAGAGTAAAAAACTAAAATTGCACTGAGGTTCAGAAGACAGTATGTCTAAAACCTTCAAAATTAGGGACATTTAGAGGAAAGCCTCAATATCTATCTGCCCTTAATTTACCTCATTATTCTTGTTTGTCAGAGTATGATCTCACTACTATATTAATGTCATTTAATAACTTTTTCTTGCAAGGTTGGCTCAGATCTGAATCATGCCACAGTAAAGGTGCAGCGGTATTTCCTTGAGTATGGTGGTTGAGAGGAAGCAGTAAGAACAGGCTAAACTGGTGTTAAGGATGAAGTAATTGTCACTGTGGTCAGTAAAAACTTTTGTTCCTGAATATCTCCTTCCTAAAGCCTTTATATCAATATATAGTCTTGTGGTTTCTTATTATTTTTTCTTTTCATTTGAAAATATTATAAATGTAAAACTACTACTGATCTGTAGATGTGGCACAATATTAATTTGAATGACACTAAAATTGAGCTCATTACGAAGTTGCTGATAAGTGATGACCTGGATGCTGGAAATGCTGATTCTGCATTCGGTTTGTCCTCTCCTACCAACCCATGTGGGTTTAGGCCAGGCTTGCAATGCCTGTGTCTCCTGAGCACCATGTATGGCTCAGCATTGGCATTTCCTGGGCTGGAAATCTCCCTGGGCTGCCAGGAGTCTGCGCTGAGTGCAGCAAACCTGATTCTCACAGCTGCGTGCCCCTGGATGTGAAGCCAGTGCACAAAACTGAGGGCTCTCTGTTCTCCACTCTTTGGAGAAACAGAGTGGATTTGCTGGCCTTGGAAGTCCCTGCTTGTCTCATGAAGCTGGAGAAGTCTGGCTCAACATTTTGCATTAAAAGTAATTTTATATTGAATCAATGGAATAATATTCCTGTGGTGAGGACTCACGAGAGAGTGAGTTCCTGAATCTTTCTGGCGAGTACAGATGATTTCCTGCTCTGAGGGAAGGATTTGTTCCACCTAAATTTAGCCTGGGTATCTAACTTGGCTCTGTAGTCAGCAGTTCCCCATGAGAGCCATTCATTTGACCTGAAACAGCTGAATTACCCTCTTTATTAACTGCAGAGAAAACCTCAGGCCAGAAGTCCAGCCTGGAAATGGGCAAGCAGAGATGAAACAGGATCCCAGCTTTCCTCTTAGCAATGCACACAGAAGATGAGGTCTGTGGGCACCACAGCATCCTGTGACTAGAAATATGCCAGTGGGGAAGTGTCTCAGTGTGGAAAGACAGGTGTCTGCCAGGGAAAAGCCAGAGCTTCCCTTGGAATGGAGAATGTAAAATCCCTCCCTCCGAATTATCATAATTTTGCAATTAAGGGGCTTTCAGGCAATGATGTGGGAGTAGGAATAACAGTCCTTTACTAGGACTATTAAAAATGTAGTAGTACAAAAAGGCAAATGAACAAAAAAAAAAAAAGAAGAAAACACTGACAGAGTCAGAAAACAACCTGACACCCTGTTGGTCAGGCTGTTGGGAGCAGTCTAAGTCCTCCTGCAGTGACAGATGTGGTTCTGTTGGAGCAGAGATGATCCTGTAGAAGGGTCTAGTCTTTCTCTGAGAATCCAGAGCAAGCAGGCTGTCCTGGTGTTCTGAATCCCAGGTTTTATCCAGATAGGAATGCTTGGCTCCCCCCCGGGTGGAGCATCTCCCAATGGGACGATGTAATTGTATCAGCCATGCAGTGAGCCTCGATGGCCCATTAACAGCAGATACCCCCTGGAGGGAGGCTGGGCCATGGAAGAGATAAAGAAACATTGCCCCACCTGGTTTTAACAGCTGCCCATTAACAGAAGACACCCACCCCCTTCCCCCCCAGAGTTATGAGATAAAGAAAAAACACTTCTTCAACCAGTTTCGACAGATGGAAAATAGAATACATCCTGCATTTGCAACCCAAGATAGGAAGGCATGCCCAAAGCTTGCTGTGCAGGTGCCCTGTCAGGCTGAAGGAATGGAATCCCTTAACACAATAGTTGTTTTTAAGTTAATGTGATTAAACAGTGTTATTACTCTTCAGAAAATAGTCCATAACTTTCATTAAAAAAAAAAAAAAAAGTAGTATGGAATAAATAAAAGTAATCTGCATAGTTCTTGTGAAAGAATTCACATCTTCAAGCTCTTCTTGTCAAAGTAATGAGGCACTGAGGGTTCAGGGACTCTAGAGGCAAACCTAGAAACTGCTCTGTAGCACCATGAGCCTGATGTAATGTGGGGCACGTAGCTGAGTGTTGCTTTCTCTTCTTGAAAAAGGAAGAAGGAGTTTTAATTTCTTGCTCTTCAGCATGAAGGAAACTCATAGCTGTTCTCTACTGGGGCTGAAAGCACATCGCCGATGTGGTTCAAAATCAGTTTGTCATTCATTTCAAGCCTGCTTTGGCACAGGATGGTATAGAAAGAAAAAAATGAATAAAGCTGTTCTAAATTTGCATTTGATATTTTATTCTTTCCTTATCATCTGCATTTTTGCTGCTTTAATTGGTATTTCAACTGCAATGGCTTCTAAACATCCTAGGCAAATGCTATCTTATAAGCCCAATTATTGTATTTCTGTCTTTTTTTTTTTTTTTTTTTTTTACTGTGCATAATGTGGACTAAAAACCGGCTGAGCTGCTGGGATTTACAGGCTGATGGCACAAAGTCCAGCTGGAGCCAGTCACTAGTCATGTACCCCAGGGGCTGGCTGTGGGACCAATGCTATTAAAACTCTTCATTAGTGACTCAGCTGATGGGGAACAAAGCACCCTGGGGAGTCCTCAGGCAACAGAGAGCTGCTGTTTAAACACAAAAATTGACTGATTCACTCTCTGGTTGGACAAACAGCAGAAGAGGTTGCCCACAGACGTTGTAGGGTCTCCATCATTGGAGATACTCCAACCTTTACCTGGCCATGGTCCTCGGTGACCATCTTTAGGTGGTCCTGCTTTGAGCAGTTTGGTTTCATAGATCAGTATTTCTAAATATAAACGCGTGATGATTTTAAAATACGTGCCAAACTGTTAATTTGTAGCCCCCCCATTAGTTTTTCACTTTAACTACAGATATTCAAATAGTTTAGGGGAAAAAAAAAGGCAAACCTCACCCCACAATCGAGTTTATACATGGAGAAATCAGATTATTTGACCCAAGTTCAGTCCAGACCTTTATCCAGGCAGCTAATTGAGCTATGACTTCTAATTACTGAAAGATTCTAAATTTGAAAAATTTAAAATGAAAAATTTGGTGAGATTCCTCAAGTAGTGAACCATCTTAATTTAATTCCATATTACAATGGTCCATATTACAATGCTCTATTGCCTTGTGTAGGTTGTAGCATTTGGTTTCAATGCCTTCAAAAGTCTATCTTAAATTGATGTTAAGTTAGAATACACAGATGCTAAAAAGAATTTTTAATCCTTAGTAGTCATTCCTCAATATTTTTTCACCACACTCATTGTTGAATGAATGTCATTTGGTTGAAGTTTTTGTTTACTTCAGTAAAAAAAAAAAAAAAAAATTGTCATTCATTGTGTAAACTGAGATACATAATTTAACAATGAGAATGTTGCCACACAGCAAACAGGTCATCAAAGGATGATGCTCCCCTGCAGCCACCTGATATGTTTAGTTCAGTTAACAGGACATTTTAAAGACACTCTTTTTGTCATTTTAACCTCCTGAGTGGCTTCTCTCAGTGACTGCTCTCTTGTGTAAACAAACAAACTTCTTAAAGAAAACCTCAGCCTTTGTGTGTCTGAATCCAAACTTCAGCTGTGGTTGCATGACCAGCCCTTTGTCAGCTGTCAGCATCCTTTGAGACCCTCCCCACTGGTGTGTGAATTTTAAGCTTGTGAAATAGCTGAAGGTTTGTGTTTTTTCGAAAAAATTGCCTCCCAACTTTTTTTGGCATTTGAGTGCCCAGTGTTTGCTTCTGATGAGGAGAACCTTCCAGTGTTTAAATAAGGGATGAGCTTGTACAAATGCCTAAAGGCTTGCATGTGATATGCCATGTTCAAGACATGGATTATTTTTGGTGATAATTGCTTTTTTTATTCTTTCAAGACATAACAAACATGCTAGTATTATCTGATATGAAAACTGAGCTGGTTATATTCAATTGTTCCCTTTTTTTTTTTTTTCCTCTTCACTTTCAGGATAGGGAATTATGTTGGAATTCTCTATTTATTAATGGAGAATTTTCTTTGAATGATAGTTACTTCCAGAATCTGTTGTTTGCTAAGTTGTGGTTCAGAATAATGACCAAAAGAGAATTAATTTCAGGAGAGAGGCTGGAAAATAGCCTAAGATTTTAATTTATTTTTCTTCCAGATAGCAGTATAAGGATTTTTAAAAGGCAAAAGGGTAGTATTATAGTTCATGGTTTATGAAATCATTTGGTTTATAAGTTTGATCTAGTAACAGCAGCACAACTTCTCTGAGTGTTTGATGTTACTGATTTTAAATATGTATATAGGTACCTTGTGAATAGTTTGTATGAGACAGACATACAATAGTCCCCGAAGTTTATCGTTTTATTGTGTTTTTTGAAGTTCAGTGTTTTTATATAGCTTGTTATTTTGGAAAGCATCTAAGGTGCACAAGCTTTTTAGAAGCTTTGGCTGATGGACAGGAGTATCAGTGATGCAGGGCGCATGAAGGAATGGCCCTCAAGCAGGAGAATTAGTCCTCTTCATAAGATGATGCAGTGAAATAGGAGAAGGATTTGTGTTTGGTATTATTTTTGCCTGCTGTGTTATGTGCTGGAATAAAAGTGCTTACCTTGCATAAATATAGTTTGTTTGTGGCAGAAATGACACTGGGAATGACACTTCAGAATGCCAAGCACTTAATTTGAAGAAAGTCCTTGCTCTGTGTAAGCAATTAGGAGCTGTGGCTGCAGTGGGAGGCATCTGGTCATGTAGACTTAGCAATTGTATTCATCTCATGTTTTAGCAGTTAATACATTGCAGCTCAGTGTGAACTAGAACCCCTTGATGTAGATAAAGCCCCTAAGCATTTAAATACCCAGGTCCTTCTTACTGAAATGTCTTGGAGTCCAACTTGGCCTCCACATGGTGACTATTGTAAATGTTCCTCATAAAGCTGCATTACATTTCATCCTAATTAGCACTGCTGCTGTAGCCTTGGTAAAGACACATTGGATTAAAAAGAACCGGAGGCTGAGCGCCCACATCCTCTCCTACAGGAATTAAATCAATTTCAGTCTTGCAGTATTCACAGAACTGATTTAATTTGGCCTCTTTCTCCAGATGATTGCAATAGCACAGGAGTACTAGGAAGCTCCTTCCTTTGTTTCTTGTGTTTAACTTCAGAGGTGTGTCTGTTTTGAGTGCTATCAGGGTAGCATTTCTTATTAGTCCCCAAATAAAGCAAACATGCTATTTTGGTAGCAAAGAAATTAAAGGTTCATAAATAAATAGTGGATACCAGCAGCAAATTAAGATGAGAAACATTTTTATTGTGGAAATAGGAATGAATGCTGCCTACAGTGAAATGGAATTTTTTTTTAATTGAAATCAGATATATAATTAAGTTGTTATTAATTATGCACAGAAAAGGTTAGAAACCTTAACATCTTTTGTCCATAAGCCAAATATTGTAGTATGTTGATATCCATGCTGTGAATTCCCCATTACTGCTCTGCCAGTAATTTCAACCTGGCATCTAGACTAAATTGTCTCCCTAGGAGCCAAGAGGAAACACGGCTGATATGTGATCCCAGGCATGGGTCTTTCTTGAATGAATAAAAGCTCTGTCACATTTTACGAAATTACATCCGCTGGTTATGTGCTGTGATCATCTCTGAATGAGGGAGAGGGCAAAGCTCAGCTGAGTTATGGCACAGGCCCACGTTCCAAAGGGACTTGATGGGATTTTACACAGTCCTGTAGCTCCATTCCAGATACGTTTCAGCTGCACGACAGAAACTGAAAGCAAGGTAATGATTGTGCCTACCCAGTGATTTTTGAAGTGTTCAGAAACACACACAACACACCAATTTCCAGCCAGAGCTCGCTGAGCGGCCTCAGAGCGCGTTACTCTGTGAATGGAGATGAGCAGGTTTGACAAGTGGCTGCCATGCAGTGCTGAAAATGCAGTTCTCATCTTCCCTCTCTGAGCAAAGATAAGAAAGAAGGTTGTTCCCCTGGAGCCCTCGGGTTCCTGGATCCCAACACACAGCCGTGGTGCCAGATGTTGGCAGCCTGTGCTGAGCCTGTCCCACAGTGCAGCAGCCGGTCTTGTAAATCCCATCAAGGTCCCTGTCAGGGCTTTAAGGAGGTTAAATCTGGGTGGGCTGGGTGATCTTAGAGGTTTTTCACAGCCCTAAGGATCTGTGATCTCCCTCAGAGCCCTTTGCTTGGCAGCACTGATGGATCTGCAGTGACCTGGGGGGTGCCCAAGGTCCCCAGGGGAGTGGCTTTGTCACCCTGAGTGTAGCAAGGTATCTGAACAACTTAGGCGATAATGTGCTCTGGTCATGCTGCTTGTAGTTATTCCTACTAAACCCTTTAGAATTCATCAAGGTTACCCGGCCATAAATAGTACCAAAATAAGAAAAGAAGAGCCTAAGAAACAAAACAGCAAGAATGGAAGAACTAGGTAAAAGAGGCCTGTGAAGCAATAAACTGTAACCAGTCATATTTCCTGACGAGATAGAAGCTCCAATCAAAAAATGTGATCACATAAACAGTAGACTTAAAATGTATGAGTACAGCTCAGTGTAAACAACAAATGGCTTCTGCTCAGTCATATTGGTTAGTGGTATAGAAGTCCTGAACTCCTGCACGTGGGGATCTGAAGTTATAGATCCCATAGGCACCGTGTGAGGTGTTGCCCAAGGAGCCCCACAGGATTGATGGAGTTTTGGAGGTGCTGCGGGGCTCTTTCCTCTTATCTGGTTGTGGGGCCAGGAAGAGAAGGAACCATGAATAAATACTCCATTAGTTGTTTTCTGAGGCAGATGAGTGTCTAAGTCTCATGCTGTTACTCAAATTCTGCAAAGAATAGAAAACAAAACACTTGTTCGGAGCAATTATCTCTTAACCCGTGGAACTGTTGCGGTGGTGAATTTTAAGATCTTTTTCTAAACTGGACAGAATTGTCCTTTATGCTTTTCTCTGGTTGCTGAAGTGTCTGTTGCCACTTCAGCCTGAGCTCCGTAACCATATGGTGGTTGTTTTTTTCCTTTTTCTACTCTATTCTTCATTTCTTTAAAGAGCTGATTCTTGTGATTTATTGGGTACAAACTACAAAGCTAAGTACTTTTCAGGATGTAAGCTGTAGTGGCTATGAGAAGGAATGAGACTATAATTCTCCTCCACTTTATTTTAGTTAAGTATTTTCAGAGGGGAGGGGAGGATGTATTCTTTCCATTAGACCTCTCCTTTCTTAATCACCATTCCCTAATTAATTCCCTGGTTAAATATAAAGCAAGCATTAGCTTTGAATGATGTTTTCCTGTGCGATTAAGTAAAGAAGAATTTCTTTCTTTTGTATGATGACTCATTGCTGGGGGATCTGGAGGGAGCCCCGGGGTGGATATTTGAGACTTTGGTCCCAGGTGCTCTCATACCTTTGAGCTGTGTCTGCTGTCAGTTCAGAGGTGGGAGGCAAGGGTGATATCACATATCAGCTGAACACGAAGGAAATTGCCTCTCCCCTGAAACGACAGCTTTGTGTTCTTTTTTCCTGGTAGAAAAGTGACTCTGGCTCACAGAAATGCAAATCTCAAGACAACACAGACAGCTTAGCAGAAATGCAAATCATTGTTCATGCTGGTGCAGTGTCTGTAATGTTTCTTGTTGCATGATGTATATTTTTTGATGTCCAAGCTGCGCCAAAAATGTACTTTCTTTTCACCAGCATCTTCCAGTTCCTCCCCCTGCACCAGCTTGCAAACCTTTGGCTTGTAGCATTACAGCTGTGTTGGGTCACACCATAAACCACAGGTCTGAAAGAACTGAGGTTAAGAGCTGAGTCAAAAAAGGAGATTATAGTGAATGAGGCCATGGCAAAGAGGCATAACATAGTCTAAGCTGGTCAAGCTTATTTTACTGATGAAGAAACATTGTCTAACTCTACCCAGATGCTATGACTTTTTTTTTTTCTTTTTTTTTTTTTTGCTACTGTAGTAGCTTATGGTGTTCATTTTTAGCTTATGGCATTAAATTTGAGCTCAAAAGGCAGTTTTAAGAATGAATCTGTGTTCAAGTGTTGCTTATAGCTCGAGATGTAGAAAAGAATGCACCTTTATTAACGTGGCAGCAAGGAAAACATATGGAGTATGTTTCATATAGTGACATGAGATTGCCTGTGATTTGACTGCTGTATCAGTGCATGCTACAATATATAATCTCTGGGTGTTGAAAAACAGGCACTTAAAAACACTCTTGGTTTTGATAAAAAAGTGTGGTAAACAGAACTCCCACTGATTTTTTTTTTTTTCTCTTTTATTTGTTTTACAGGCCTTTCCCTGTATTTCAACTGGAATTTATGGTAAGACACACCTTCCATGTCACTTATTCTTTGTTTTTCAAGCAGTGATGTTTCATATCAGATGTTTCATCGGTCGTTTTGTCTCACCAATGGATTTATACTGTGTTAAATAACAGAGACCCAAAGCCCTTGGCTGTGACTGGAGGCTGGGATGTGGGATTCTATTGTGCAGCCCTTAGCATAACCCTTAGAGCTCTGTGAGCCAAGACCTGCAACTGTGATTACACTTCTACAGGAACTCTTAAACAGGAAAAAATAGGGGTCCGGAAAAATTTTCCATTCAGAAGGAAAGAAAGAGAGATGCCCCGATGCCCAAGACCAACAAAAAAACCCAAAAACCCCCCAAAAAAACCAAAACAAAACAAAAAAAGCCAACTTTCTAGAGTAACAGGCAATTATCTTAGTTCCCTTGAGTTTTGCTTCCACCATTTTAATTTATTAATTTACATGCAAATTTACATGGCCTGAAGGAGCTGGAAGGAAACTGTTGTTGTGAGTCTCTTGCTTTGTTGTAATCATAAGGTAATCCATCACTAACAGTCAGCTGGCTTTTTGGTTGGCATTGTGAAAGAAGTGAGCATGATATTTGAAGGAGGAAATAAACAAGCAGTTCATTATTTAGGAAAAATGAGAAATTTGAGAAAACATGCAAACTACAAAGGGGATGTTTTCTTCCTTAAGCAATAACTTATGCTGATTTTTCTTCCATTTGGATCCAATAAATGATTCTAGGTTTGATTAATCACATGATTTAAGGTTTTTAAAATAAGGATTTATAGAAACATGTGCGTGTTCCATCCCTTGAACTGTTGAAGGCCAGGTTGGATGGGACTAAGAGCAACTTGGTCAAGGGAAAGGTGGAAAGGTGTCCCAAGGGGGATTGGAGCCAGATGATCTTTAAGGTCACTTCCAATCCAAACTATTCAATGATTTTATGTTAAACAGCAATAAATATTTTGAAAAAGTCATTGTCATGTAACAATGTAGTATGACTTAAGTCAGAACATATAGTAATTGTTAGATAAGATCATTTTAGCTTTGACTAATTAGATAGTTCAGATTCAGGAGGGGCGAAAGGAAGGCAGAAATATTTAGGTTTGTTCCTTCCTTTTCAAGGACCTCTTATTAAATTTTTTTGGATGATTGTAAATCTGAAATAGGCTTCAGAAGGTAAAATCCAGTTCAGTTTGGGTGCTGTATTCCCTTCTACTTGAACTGCACCTCAGTTGTTGCAGAAGAGCATGCAGATGTCGTTAATGTGAGCACTAGAACTGGCTGAATATAAATCTAGTTTCAGATAAATTTCTGCCTCATTTCTCAGTTTTGGTCCCCCTTTTGAACTTGGAGGCAAGCTTTGCAATTTAGTCCTTGACTCATTGGCTTAAATCTTGATCTTTTGCATTGATACATTTCTGTTGTTATTATTTTAGAAAATCAAGCAGGACATGCTGTAAATTTATGGGAATTACTAGTAAGTGGGAAGTACAAATAATGATAATAATAGTTCACTTTATTTTGGAATTGGCCTAGTTATAAGAAAAGTCTCAGCAGGTGAGAAATGTGGTTCCCTGAAGCCAGCAGAGAAAGTTGGGAAGGAGCTCTGATAGGAATCTTGAGTTTACGTGAGGTTTTCAATGCTTGTCTCAAAGGTAGCTTTGGCATTACAGAAACACTGTGGCAGATGCTTTTTCTGTAATTATTTGCTGTTTTCACTGTTGCATTTGTGCTAAAATAATCTGGTTTTCTGAGGCTGCTTTTTGGGGTTTTTTTTTTAGGGTGGGAATACAGCCTCTGATTGATTGTACTGTTTACATTTTAATAAATACTTTCTGTTCCTCAACTAAAAAAAAACCAAAACAACTTCCCTTTTTTCCAGACTTTCAGATGCATTGCCTGAGAGTAATAATTAAACAGGCTGCCCTGCATCTGGCTTCAGGTGTCAGTGTTTTCAAGAATGTTTGATAGCAGTTGCATTGCTAAAATGACACTGTGGGTGGTGACGTGTTTGTAATGTAAAATACACACAAAACTCTGCTTTAATCTTTTCGGTTTTGTTGGGGTTTTCCCCCTTTTTCCGTGCAAATTCCTTTAGATAAAGGTAGTGTCTGGATGAAGAAGGGGATCAGCCTCATGTCTGGTGGGCAAGGTGATCAGGGTATCTTTGTGCTGTGCACATAACGCTGGACTGTCCAAAAAAAAAAAAACAAAAAACAAAAAAACAAAGCGCGTTATAGAAGGAACACACCTGTTGTTTCCTCATCTTGGATCCATACAAACAAATTCTTTCCCTTCAGAAACCCCTGGCTGAGGACTCAGTTTCTCCTACAAATTGAAGCACAGAAATTTGCAAGAGATCGACTGAGCACATCCAGTTTGAGGATCTGGATTGAGTTCCGCTCCAGATTCTTGTAGATGTATGGATTGCTCACCTTCACTCTTGCCATTAGGACAGAGTGTCCACACTTCTCTGGGGAGCAGCCCATTCTTCTTTTCATCACTGCAGAGCACTCTTTTACTCCCATAAAAAGAAAATCTGGGAAGAAACAAGCAAGCAAGGCTTTTTCTGGGGTCTTGGCAAAGGGCAGATTGGTTTTCATGGGAGGAGTGTTGGCTAAAGAAAAAGTCTGCCCTGCTCCCCAAACACTTTCCTGCTGCTCCATCTCCACCCATCAGGCTGTGGATGTTTCAGCTGGAACAATTTACAGCCCTGAGGAGGCCATTTGATGTGCCAGCAGTCCAAACTTTGATTTTCATGTGCTCCTGTGTAAAGAATGCTGGCAACAGATCCACTTTGATTTAGGACTTTGATTCAAATGAGGGATTCCATCTTTGGAAAATGACATAGAAGGCAACCGATGCTAAATGTTTGTAAGGACTAAAAAATCAAGTGAGAGTCTGCCTACAGGCAACTCTGGGGGAAAAAAAATTCCCTATGAGTTCCCAAATCCCTAATCTATTTTCCTGAGAGATCCCTGTCGCCTTTAATAAGCCTAAGAACTGCTAATCAGTTCTTAATAAAAATAATAATAAAGAAAAATGATAGGAATAAAAATAATAAGAAAGCTAAGGTGGTGGAGGTTTATACCCCTGTGGATGCCATGGTTATTCTGTTCTATTGTAATAAATGCTTTTGTTTATGCCAAGAGCATGAAGTTTCCCAAATAAAACTGTTTTGGGAGGAGGACTGAGGATTTACATCCCTCCCATGGCATTAGGGAGGTGTTGGGGTATCAAGCTACACACATCCTCAGCAGCTGTTCAATAACACACAAACATAAGCCAGGCCAGTTCGATTTTTTTTAGGAATTTTCTTACATTTTGGCTCTTTTTCCTTATTAAAGCAATTTTACTATCTGTTTGGAAAAAAAAAATTATAAAAAGGGATGAAGAAGTCAATAGACAAATCTATAGTTCAGAGGGTATGAAGTGTTGTTTTAGGCTGTAGTGTGTCAGGTTTTCATGTTATACCAGTGGATCACCATTTACACATCCAGTTTCCCCTTTAATTACTGTCTTATTATGCCTGAGGCACCTCCAGAAGAGGGATTTGTCACTTTCCTTAGCAGATTTTCTGGAAGAGCACCTCAATAGGAAGCTCTCCACAAATTGTGGCGTTTGCAGCCTACAGAGTGAGCGAGGATATTGGGATATGGTGCTACAAACCTCCCAAGCCACAAAATTAAAACAAGGCTCTGCTGGATGGTTGTAAGAAGACGGGATTTTTTCATCTTTGTCACAAATACGTGGAGAAATAATTGTGGGATAGGCTGCATATGGAAGGAACTGAAGATGTTGTGGTCTGTGCACACCTGTGTGTTACCTCCTTACTGTTACTTTACACTAATATAGGGCTTGGCTTTGTTCTGTGATGTTGGCAACATAAGCTGCTCTTTGACAACAGAAACTAGCATTTAAATGTTATTTTAAACTTAAGGGAGAGGGGGAAAAAAAGAAGAAATAAAGTAGAGGGAGAAAGATGAAACTCTGAATTCTCTAACTGGTGTGTATTTATATCTCTACGTCACTATAGCTGTGTGCTGTTCCTTAGCTTTGTTTCATGAAAATTATGTCCTCTATCCTTTCTGAGAAAAAAGATTGAGGAAGCTATTAGTTTCTCTTATGAATTTATACTTACATTAATTTTAAAAACACAGAGAGAAAGATATCGAATGCCGTGAAAGTGCAGAAGCTCTGTGGTGATTTAGGTGGTGGAAATGCATAGTTTCACCACATTTTTAAACATCATTATTGCTTTGGAGTAAATCTCACTGCTTGCAGAATCAGGGCACTGAGACTTACTTGTAGCTTTTGGCCTGGTCATAGCAAAACATTGCATGGTTTTATTTGCTGTGTGTAGCTAAAGAGAAGTCTGAAAAGAAGAAAAAAAAAGTAAAGGAGGCTGTGTGTATAGGAAATAGAAGAAGATAATCTGTTCTCAAGGGAGGATGCGGGGAGGGAACACAGAAAAATGATTTAGATATAGGGGGGAAAAGGTCCTTAGATCCTCTTTAGATTTGGGGGAAGAGGTCCTTGGGTCTTGTGTCCCCAGTCGGTCCTGCTCAGGGTCCAAGGAATGATTCCTCCCGCCACAGAGGCTGGGAGCAAATCCAGCAGCTCTTCTTCCCTTGAGGTGAGCCAGGATAGATTATAACAAGGGATTAACCAACAGGTGTTCTGCTGAAGGGTTATAAAAGCCCTCAGAAAATCTGAGTCAGAAGACTAAACCAAATGTTTCCAAAGGCAGAGTAAATTCCTGACACAGGGTTAAAGGTTGAGGCCATCTATTTCCATCTTTCTCATCTGTTTGTTTTGGTTTTTTTCCTCATTTTTCTGTTGGCATTTCATTTCTGGAATAGATGTTTCCTTAATGAGCAATTCTAATAAGGCTTGCACTGTCACCTTTCCAAGGAAGGAATTAGCTGTAAAGTTTTCAGAGCTACTACACACAAATGTGTAATAAGTGTTTTGTATTTATCTCCAGTCTGGTGCTTTGAGCTCCTGTCACCATTAAAAAGGCCTGATGCTTATTGTGATCATCACGATTTGGATACTGTGATGTCAGTTGAGGTTATCCAGGAAAATGGATATTATCATATCAATTCTTTGTGGTAAAAAAATCCCAATCTGGTAGGCCACATAAGAAAAGTTCCTCTTAAGGAGATTTTCATAACTAAGCTGATTTTTTAACTAGATCAACAGCTCCTCATCCCTCAACTCAGACCACATCAACCTTTTTGACACTGTGTTGTTTTAAAAGACCTTTCTTGTAACTCATTGAAAGTTAATTGCATTTTGTTATTTGCTCCGTAGCTGGGATAATGTAATATGTTTGCAAAAATGAAGATATATGAGAACTCATTCTTTGACACTTCTTTAGGGTCTGATCACCAGTTAAATAGATTATTATTAAAAATAATGGTAACAGCTATGAAATTGCTATTATAATATTCAAGTAATCCTAGAAATCTAATTACTACTTGTATAAAAATTTGTTACATGCATTATTTAACAGTATTCTTATTTCAGACAGTGTGGTGTCCATGATACTAATTGGTGTCTTCCCATAATTTAAATACTAAAAAAATTATTACAGGGAAGTGTAAATTGATGAGCTCTCAGCAGTCTAAAATTAACATTCGTGTGATGTATTTAGCAAGGAGAAGCTCTAACTTGATTCCAGACGAGAGACTTAATAAGCTCTCTTTTTCAGTGGAAATTAGCTTTTTATGGATAATGTAGTTTGACTATCTAGAATTTTATCTATTCTGAAGGTCTTGCTGACTGGTACAATTTGCAGCATTTCCCCTGGACACTAGAGGATAAGTCCTGTCCTTCATTCAAGTGGCATTTGGTGACCGTCCTTAAAAATTTCCCTTTGGAAGCTTGGACTGTTCACTGAATAGTCAGTTGCCTCATGGCCTCTCTTTTAGTCTTTTCCACGTTCCTCCTTTTCTTTAGGAAGACGTCCTATTCCTTTCTTTAGGAAGAAATAAAAGTCTATGTAGTTACTTTTTCCTTTTAAAATTATATTTATACATATTTACATTTCAGCCATATTTATGTTAGTGATATATTATTATATTATTGCAGCTTTCAATCCTACAGCTGCCCACCCTCTTTAACCTCACTGCCTGGGTTCTATTCTGCAAGGAACAATTGTTTTTTGCTCTTATTTATAGTGTTTTCCATCTTGAATCTCCTAGCATGGCTCAAGTTGCTTTTGCAGTGACCTCTGTAGGTATCTCCAGACTGCTGAGGAAAAAACATCTCCAAAGGCATCAAAAACACATTGAGCTTTGGGCACTTTCCCCCTTTTCCCTTTCACTATTTGTATTATTGGATTTTTTTGTCAGGTAACTACCCTGTAAAGCATAAACAGGCTGGAAAAGTTCTCTGGTATTCAGGAAGCATATTGAAGAAATCATAAACAGGGCTTCAACTGGTCAGATATATTATTTGTTTTCTTATTTGTGGTTTTCTATTCAAAGAATTAGGAATGTCTCAATTACCATGATGAAAGTTAAAACTCCATATTGTTGTAGACCAACAGAATCACTTAATTCTCTTTTCTAAATCTTCTTGGCTGATGTCAACACGATAATCTGATGTGTTTGTTCTGTGCCTTTACACTCCGGAAAAGCTAAAGCTCTTTGAAGCTAATTTGTTAAGAAATGAATTGAAGTAAGAAAAATAAAGCTGCATGGACCTCATCCTGGAGACATTACATTAAGATGATTCATGAAGTATAAAATATTTCTTGGTAAAAAGCCCAATTATTGCTATCCAGATTTTTTTTCTTTGATGTAATCTTGCCCCTTGCCCCAGGAAAGAGCACGTCTCTAAAACTTAACTTGGAACACAATCCATTAGTGGATTCTACCGTGTTGTTGTGGGTGTCTTTTAACCATATTCATGATTAGATGCGATGTGAAAACATAGTCATTATTATAATATCTTTTTCATGCCTTCCCACACCTTAGCACTTAGCAGTGATTTCATTTACCTGTGCACTGTGGCATAACTGGTCTTGTATGTAATCTTAGTCATACCACATGTTCTGTATACTTCAGCAGCCACAAAAAGCTCGCCAACGGCAAGATTTCTATTCCCAGATGATTGCCTACCATCATTTTAATACCATGGAATTGCTTTATCTGCAGTTTACCAATGTAATCATTAAGGGCGCTGCCATGAAGCCTGATGAACGTGATGCCCTCAGTCCCATGGTTTAATTTTAGGTAGTCCTGCGAGGAGCAGAGTCTGACTCAATAATCCTCGTGGTTCCCTTCCAGCCTGAGAGATCCTGTGACTCTGAGTGTATCCAGCTGAGTCCCACTCACAGCCTAAAACTCGTTCTGTGAGGACAGAATAATAGTGCAAGCCTTTGTCTGTGAGTCCTTGCAGAGCTTTTAAAAGCCCTGACACACTTGAGTCGGAGTAATATTTGTGGTGTCACGGATATCAAATAGTTTTACCACAAAGGTGTTGGCCTTTGGTGTCTTTTTGAGCTTCTGTGACTGCATTAGATAGTAAATGCCTCAGGAAAATGCCTTCTGTTTCCCAGGAATTCTTTAGTTTTTGATGCAGAGGGTCTGTCTGTGGTCTGGCCACAGAATATTGTGATGCTGGGCCTTATTTGTCCTATGTTTTATTCTCCACAGCAGACATTATCTCTTACTGTTTATTTATGTCGTATCTATTGTACTGGTCCTAGTCAGGGTTGGAGACCCTTAATGCTACTCCAGTACAAACACAGAAAGTTGTCAAATACATAAACTTACATTCCCAAGGTCATCTCTTGTTCTTAACTTTGGTCGTTCCACGAAGTTTGGAAGAAGTGTCTGTGAGAATATGGAGACTTTCAGGTGGCTTGTGGAAGGTAAAAATGTATTGCTGTTAGGGCAAATACCTCTCTCCTGAAATGAAAGGAAGGGTCAACAGAATGGAGCTGCTATTCTGAGTCTCATCAAACTACCTGAAAGTCAAGCTGAAGGTGTTGCTGGCTCTGAGGGTCACTCACTGTGTTGTCCTTTTCTCTACATCTTTTGTTAAATTGGGGAAGCTGCCATCTATCACTGGAAAGGGCAACTGCCACTGAGGCAGAATAGCAGGGCTGAATGACTCTGTGTAGTGAATGACTAATCCTGTTTCTAAGCCAGAATCCTGTTTATAAGATGTATTCTGCAGCTCTGCACACCACAAAGCGTGTTGGCAGCTGGGTTAATGGAAGGGCCTGGAAGAGAGTGAGTTGTGCCTTTTTGTCCTGGGAATGCATTTAGAGATATTGTGTGCCACAAAACGTTCACCTGTCTTCTGTCTCAAGGTGGGGATGCGCCAGAAAATAATATAAAATACCAAGAATTACAACTATGGAAGGAAGCATCTATTCAGTGCTCTGATTTTTTTATTTTATTTTTTTTTTTTTTTTTTGGTAGAAAAAGGGATTTTCTTTTTAACTGGTAATTTCTGAGGTAATAAAAAGTTAGATTTATACACATACTTTGAATTTATGTAACTCAAGTAACTGGCTGGCGATTGCATCAGCGAATAAAACAAATTGTGTGCATGCATTGCCAGGACTGCGGTGTTATTTCTCAGTTTTGGTACTACTAATAATCAAAAAAATATCAGGTTGTTGTGGAATTATTTCCTATCTAATTAGTCTATCAGAATCTGCTTATTCAATTTAAGCTAGTTTCTTATATCAGTGAAATATTACACAGCTAGTAAAAGCACATGAGGCTTATTGCAGAGGAAATGCAGCAAGAGTCAGAATTTACCTTTCTGTGAGGAGAAAGTTCAAATCCTTTCCAGAGCTTCTGAGCAGAGCAGAATCATTGCTGGATTTGTTTACTTGGCATTATTTGTATACATGTTAAATTGCCCTTCAGGTTTATTTCGGGTGGGTTTTGCAGAAACAAATGTGCACCTTTTTGTTGAGGAGTGTTGAGTCAGTAATTCAGAACATATTAACTATGAAAACAAATGTGAAGGGGCTTTTTATGCCTGCCAGGCAGGCAGGATAGAAGTCAACCATTTATACCACAGAGCTGGTTTGGGCAGGGAGAAGTCACCTCCTGCTTTAAAACACACACTTTGGGTCAGGCTCCTGCTCAATAGAGGTGCGTTTGGTTTATTTCTGAGCCGTCACTGCTGCAGAAAAGGACTGGTTCAAGGGGTGTTCTGCAAGAAGATAACTGTAATTGGCAATCCATTTCTTCATTTCCATGCTACAGCCAGCCTTGACGAATTAATCATGATCAAATTCAGGCTGAGGGAAGGGGGTGACCCCGCGTAGCACAGAAGAAAAATGAGGCCCTGGTCTGGCATGACAGACTAATCCTTCAATTCCCGTTTGACTGAATGAGGGGACTTGTTGTTGTGCCTGTCACCAGCACCGCCCATAAACAAACTGTGCACTCTCAGTCAGGGGGTTTGGCGGGTGTGATAAAGGTTTTGGAGAGCATCCCAACACCTCATCCATCACCGAGGTGGGACTTGGAGCTCATGGGTAAGTCCTCAGGAGGAAAAGTCACGGTGGCTTGCAAGATCCTGCCTGGAAGAGAGAACAACCTAGATTGTGTTTGTGGAGATGTTTTCAGGAACCAAAAAGACTCGTTGGTTTGGCTGGATGTGTTATGGCTACTGCAAAAAAAAAAACAGGAAAAAATTTGGGGTTGAAATTAGGATGATATAAGGGTCCCTTCTAACCCAATCCATTCCATGAGTCTGTTAATATTGCTGACAGGTCTGAGTGGTTACAGCTTCACACAGACTGATTTTGTCCCAGGGTAAGTTGGTTCCAGATGGGAAGGAAAACAATGGCAGACTAAAGAAAATTATTTACTCTGACAGCGCTAGAGAACTTTTCAACTTTTGGTAGGTGTTTGCTTAAATTTCTTTTTTCTTCTTATCTATTTTTTGGAATTGTGCAGCAGCTGTGTGGCTTCTAGGGTTACATTAGGAATATGGGATTCTTTTAACTGGCCTACTCATAGTAGTACTCACAGTAGCGTTCTTTACTTAATAATGTACTTTATGCTGTCTATGGCTATGATTTTAGGTTTTCATCTGGTAACTAAAATGGAAACCGAGCTAAGTTTGTGCTGGAGCACATTGGTTTCAGAGAAGCTGTGGTGATTTGCACTAGAAGTGAAATATTCCACTGCATTGAGAGGAGTAAATGTGGTTTTTTGTAATTCACCCTATTCACTTTGAATAACTGCATTGAGCTCAGCAGAGGAAAAATCCAGTCCAAAGAATTGTGCAGTTTTTAAAATATTTGATTTTGGGCAGGGAAGACTTTATCTTACTTTTTCTTGAAAGAGTATCTAGCGCCTTGAAAACAACATTACTTTAAAGTCTTATTTCTAAACTATTTGTATATGTCTTTTATTCCTTTCACTATATTACTTACATATAAGAGAATGAAAGTACTTGCTGTCCTATATATTATTAGATGATAATCTGTATCTATCATTTTTCCAATTTAGTTTTGGACAAGGCAGCATATAATTTTTCCCCCTCTTCTCTCTGTGATGTTTGAAAGAACCCTTTAATAGAAATACAGTATAATACTATTTAAAGGGTAATAATTTCTTGCATGTGATGCTGTGGCAGTGGAAGACTTTTTGCCCCCTTCTGTTTCGTTTCTCTCTGGAATACAAACATGAAGCCTTCATTTTCAGGGAGTATCCTGTATAGAAAATATAATAGTTTATCGTACGTTGCAACTTGTTTCTCTTGCAAACGAAATTTTGGGTTGCTTAGTCCAATTGAGTAGCAATTCTAGGTCACTCACTGAGGAATGTGCTATCCAATGTGAATAATTTTATGTCACTACTGCATGGAGAAGGCTTGGTTCAAAAACCCCTGAGCTAAATAAAAGCTGATATAAATGTCAGCACATTGTTCTAGCTACCAGCCAGTACTGTGTTTTCTTTTTCCATTTTCTTGTTTCTCAGTTTTGATGAACAAAAACACATTTCTAAATCTCAAAAGAAACCGTGTGAAGTTTTTAGCATTTTGATGAGAAAAATACAGCACAGGAATATCTAGAATTTAAGACTGAGGAAAGCAAGTGCATCCTTAGGATGAGAGTAAATCGACTGTTGAAGTGGTGACCAGTGTGTGGTTTGTAGTTTCAGCTTTATGTACCAGCTCATTATCCAGTGTTGGGAAAATGGAGTATCAGTTTTATGCTTATCACCTTAAATTGCCCGGTATAGGCTGTGAGCTGCAGACAGTGCAATCATAATAGCTTGTGAACTGATGCAGTTTTATGGATTCAGAGCATTAGTCATTCTCTTGTGCCCCTAATTACCATTAGGTAGTTACACTTGTGTCTGTAATAGGTGCTGAACACTCTGCCACTGATAGGTTTTTAACTGTTCTTTTTGTTGTAGCAGTAAACACGCTACAGCTGACTGTTGGGAGGCCAGAACATTATTTTTTAGCCTGGTGCCATTAGGAACATGTCCAACGACATTTTGCGCTGTATTTGCTGGTTGGTTGTAGCCTTCTGGGTTTGGTTTGGATTTTCTGGGTGGTTTTTTCCTGTCTTTAGGAATGAGAGTAAAGAACAATTCTGTTGCTAAGCTGGCACTGCTTAATTAAGAGATGATATTTTTTCCCCTTTTTGCCTAGTTTACAGTCTCACTTTCAGAGTGAGAAAGGAAGGAAACCTGATAAATTTTTCACAGTACTAGAAACAGGATAGAAGAAAAAAGTGATGCTATTTACGTGCTGGCCATGCCAGTCAGTGCCCTAGAAATCTGTTTTATTTTGCTACCAACATTAAAAGCTACAATTTACTAGTTTTCAGTAAAGCAATGAATCACTGATGTATTGTAGGCCCTTCCCAAAAAGAGATGTGAGATTCAAAGCTCCCTTTTAGTCAAAGCTGCTAGCCATGGTTCAGGTGATGAGGATGCATGTTGGCAATGCTTCCACGTTATTCCAAATGAGGATTTGGGGTTATGGAACTGATTCCTTGGGAAGGCTGACCTGAAACAGAGACTGGACAGAGCTAGAGAATAAAGTGGGATTTATTGAAAGGCCTTTAGGGTACATCTTGGGCAGGACAGGGCTTGACCAGGGCTACACCCAAGGTGGACCCAAAATGGTCACAAAATGGCTGACTGATCATGAGGTCTTACATTTTTATAAGTTTTGTTCGATTTGCATATTGGGGTTTAATTGTCCAATTCCAGCTTCACGTTGTGAGGTGCCATCCTTCTTGTTCCTCCCTTCAGCCACACTGTTTGTGCTTTTGGGGCTGAAAGTTGTCCTTGGTCCTCAGTAGGGAAAGGATTTGTTTTGTCTCCCTGCTCTGTGAAGAGAGCTGAGTGACACTTAATATGAGGCTCAGAACTGCACCCCTAGCTAGCACAGAGTCTGAAAATATGAAAGCTAAAGCTTGAGGCATCAGAACCGTGTACCCGTCCCTCAGTTGCGTAACTTGGTGCAGTTGTCACCATTTTATTGGCTGTAGGTGAACAGAAGCAGTGACTGTAGTTACCCTGACTGGTGGCCAAGAGTTAGAGAATGCACAGCTGAAAAACTTCAGTGTAACTCCCCACAGATATTTCCAGCTGATACTTTTTCCAAAATTCAGCACAAGTAATGCGGGAATATGTAACTACTCTGGCCTTGAATTTCTCGAATAATGCCAGCATATTCAAAATTCTTACTAAGAGAAGTCAGTGATGTCCTGGCTGTGGAATTTGTGGCATTTGATGGTAAATAATTAGCTTCCAAATCCTTTCTTAACTTGTTCCATGTTTTCAAGACTCTCTTTCCGAGTCGTTGACCTTCTTCTGAGTTTTCCATGTTGATTACATGGCATTTGTGCTGACCTTAACTAAGCTGAGCGTTTTCTGAAAAGGAATAAATAGAAATGTTTCTCCATCAGTGCTAATGCCAATAAAACATAGGCTTAAAGTTCATAAATATATATTAAGTTTAAATTGCATATGATTTCAAGAAATTATCTACTTTTAAAAAATTGCATTTGATAACGAGTTGTGTTTGCTTGATAGACCAATTTTCACAAATTATTGAAGTTTTGTGGTATCAAAGCTTTCTGCTAGGAGGAGGTCACCTTGATATTTGTACTGAATACATTTCAGCCTTGGCTCCACATTTTATCATTCTTGATGTCTTAAATTTTCCCTTACCTCCACAGTTTTTTTTAATCTACTTATTTTTATTATTTGTTTTTATGACTTCGTGTCAACATATTTCACTGATTTTCTACTTACTAAACAAAATGGTTCTGTCTGAATTTCATGTGTAGCCTTAATTTTGTAACTTTTAATGTACAATCCATGCTTTTTAGGTTACTCTGTATTTATTGCTTGTTTTTGTCATTGTCTACTAAATACATTAAATCTAAATTGTAAGGCTCCTCTCTTCCCCAAAAATGTCTGGGCTGATAATGAAACTCTCCTTCTTTTCCTTCGTTATAAATCTAAATATCCACACAATAAACACCAGAAGATAATCATGGACTTCAATCCTGAATTATCTCTCTATAATGTTCAGCACTTATGACAGTATCATCTCATTAGCACACATTAGATGCAGTTATTTAAAAGATGTTTTGTGTTTTCAAAAACTGCCAAAACCACCACCATCAAACACCCAGAAAATCCTGTCTATTGTTCTTTTCTATTCTAATGTTATGTATGATTAGATATAATACATAATCTTTATTATGTATTATGTTTTTCCCTTTCTAAATTTGACCTGTGCATTGATACATTCATACAACTTTCCATCCTTCCTGCAGTTTGGGTTTTGTTGGTTTTTTTTTTAATGATTTCTGTTCCCAGAGATGTGAGGAAGACTGAGCTGTGGAGGGTGGTGTCTGCATACCAATAATCCACTGAAATAATCCCAGCCCAGCTCAATATTGCAGTGGTATTTTTCACAGTCTGGAGATGTGCAGCTGTCATGATAAAGTGAACTATCTTGAGTGTAATTGTATATGTAGCAAGGATGCTTTGATAAAATTAATGGAAATCACACTGGCTAAAGCTGTTCCCTAAGCTTGATTCTAACTCTTACATTATTTCTGATGATGTAGAAGCTGTTTTGAATTGACAACTTCTTTTTTTCATATGCCCCAATTAAAAATCTTCTGTTTTCCCTCATTTACCCCATTGCTTAACAGTCAGTGAGGTTTCTCCATGCTGTGCATTTGATGCTTTTCCATATCCCTCCTGCTAATTTTTCTGGGATGTCATGTTTCCGAGAGGATTAGTTGTGTTTGACTGTGGCATGGACCTGTCCTGAAATCGTGGTTTTCCCCAGGGGTTGTGTGGGTCATCTCATGCCGACCATACACAAAACCTAAATTTAACAAAGTGCTGCAACAAACAGCCCCTTTGTGGCCACATGGCCACATTTACAAGGAAATTGAGGTGGGAGGTCAATATTCACTTTAAGGCTAGGTTTTGGAGATGCCTGGGTTTTTAAATCTCACTTGTGTCTGACAGGTGGTAAGAAATTTACATTTAAATTGTCCAGATCAGGTTCTTATTTGTACTGCATTTTCTGACAAAAGAGATTTCTTAGTCTTCCAAATCCTTTGCTGTGTGATCTGACCAACCATAGCATCGGTTCCTTAGTTTCAAATCTGGGCATTTCTTCTGACTACAGTAATTGTCACTTGCTCTGTCATTGCTTTTCCCCTGTCTCGATTTGAATATTGCTCAAAATTACTTGAAAAACAGGTGTGTTTGGGCTTTATGTTTCCCCCTGAAGAGTGGCACCTCACAAAATTAAATCATTTTACTTTAAAGGCTGGATTTACGGCTGTTGATCTAACCAGGATGGTTGATGTTTGTTAAACCTTTCTGAGTGCTAGGAAATCCCATTCCTTACTAGAAGCAGCACATGTTTGCTCATATAATGATTTAGAAATAAATTTTAAAAACCTCAACAATATACTGGCAACTTACCAGAATACATGTTGAAAATGCTATTTAAAACAAGTTCAATAAGACCTAGAGTTCATAGAGAGACTAAATTGGATTTGAGTTTCTGGAATTGCAAGTGCCATTAACTGGTTATTTAATTTCCTTTTTGATTGAAGAATGCAAGACTCAATAAAAGCATAATTGTGAGTGAAATGCAAATTAGAGATGTTAGGAGAAATCGTATTTGTAACAAATACTTGCTTGAGAAATTAGTGCTGTGATCGTTTGAAACACTGAAGAATCTGATGTAACCTGGGTTATTTTGTTGATCACCTACCAGTAGTGGGCTTAAAAAGCAACTGCTTCTTGGAGGGATTGTTAGTCAAAGGTGTTCTGATGAGGGTGTTCCAAGAGATAAGGTTATTTTCATATTTTACCCATTAATGGTTTTGTTTATACCTTTTAGCATTTGAGGTCTTGTTAAGAGCATCACAAGTGTGTAATGCACTGTTGTAACCAGGCAGGTTTGCTGAAATCATTTTTAAATTGTAATTTTTCCTTAGTCTTGCTTTAATCCAGTTTTCCCCGTTATTCCAAATTTTAAGTGTAGGAGAAGGGAGTACAGGCGACCTCACCCCTAATACGTAACAGCTGTGTTAATTAGCCAATACAGCCCCTGATGAGCCACAGGTGTGTCCAATAAAGGTAAGCGTGATAAAAGGGAGTGGGGTGAGCTGGTGAGGGGGAGAATCATGAAGGAGAAGGAACCTTGAGGAGCCTGAAGGAGAGGATTATGAAGAAGTATCCTGAGGAGGGAGAATCACTGCTGTGAGGTCAGTCTGGGTGTGCAGTTAGAGCCTGGTGTTGGAACCTGCAGTTGTAGTTTAGCGAGGTAAAATGCTAGCTTGCTTTCAGAGTCTGCAAACTAATGCCTGCAGTCAGAGTTGAGCAGGAAATAACCAGCAGTCAAAGGCTGCAAAAGAAACCTCCAGCAGGAGCTGCAGGCAGAGTCAGTGAGTGGTTGGGGTCAGGATGGCTGAGCTGTAAAGAGGAATAAACCAGGACCCTTTTTGTGCTGTGATAAACAAGGAGTCTGTGTCTCAGCTCATGTCTACCCTCTAACAAGAGAGCTGCTGCAACATTTAACAATCTTCTAACCACTTTTCATCTCTTGTGTATACTGCTGTAATCTCAGGACATGCAGAAAGGTTTTTTGGTGCTGCATTGGGAGGATTGTTGAAGAGGTGCCAGTGGGTTCCACATAGTTTTTGTTGACAAGGCTGTAGCTCCAATATGTCCTGAAATGCAGATAAATAGTGTAGATTGGCTGGTTGCTGATAGCTACAGGAGCATAAAATAAATAAGTCACATTGTGACCCTTGCAGGACAAAATGAAGGGTATGTGCAGCTGACCTCTTGCCAGGCAAATGACTGCTGCAGAAATGAAGCAGCATCTGGGCAAGGGGAAAAAAAAATTCTTCCTCTTAAAAATTTAATGCATAAAATTGTTGAGGCAGTGCAATGATGCATCAAGTCCAACAACCTGCACAAGCACTTGTTTTAGCAGCGTACATGTACTGTGTGTTCAAGTAGCATGAGGAGCCTTTTTGTACAGTGAAGAACAGGCCATTAAACACCAAATTTAGAATGCACCCCCTCTCTGTTCCTCCCAAGTGTACTAGCATTTTTGAACTCCAGATTGGATGGAAATACTTCAGTTTTGAGCTGTTGTAGATTTCCTGAGTACAATAGCTGCTGCTGTGACCCTTTAGTATGGTTTACTGCTGCCTGAGGCAAGAATTGAAAAAAATCCACAGTGTGAATAATAAAAACAAACCAAGAATCAATAATGTATTTGTTAAAATGACTAAACTAAGTAGATTAAATGTGCCAGACGTAGTGTCTTGCTTTTTCACCCAACCTGCCCTATAACTTTCTTCCTCACATGTCTTTTGGGAAAAAAGATAAAAGCATGTCTTATGTCCTTTTTTTTTTTTCTTCTCTTTCACAAGGAGTAAGTATATATTTTTTCAGCTGATTATGTGCTCTTAGGAAATCTTTGATTTCTCTTGGAGAGGAGATAAGAGCAGTGCTTCAGCAGAAATAATGTCAGATAGTTTTGTTTGTTCTTGTACGTGGATGGCCTTCCCCAAATACTCTGCTGGTTTTAGATAATCCAGATAGGTCTTTGTGTTGTATTTTCCAGAGCAGCTGAACATGGTGGGAGTGGTTTAAAGGTTAGAGCTGGGCTGGGAGTGCTATTTGTGTTCTTTATGTGATATTTGTATTTTTTTCACTATTGCCTATGAATGTTTGATTCCTTTAAAGTTTCTCAGACTTTCTATGCTGCCGTTTCCCTTCATTTTGCTGTGGTGGCTCATGTGCATTACATACAGGTGTTTCCCCAAGTTCTTGTAACTCCTGTCATGGTGTGCTGCCTATTCCAAAGTACTGAGAGCTCCAGCAAAGCCTTGATATTTTTTCTCACATTCAGCTCTTCTTCCCAAAATCCTACTCCCCATTTTGCAGCAAGAAGTTCCATGTTCCTTCCTGTTGGAACCCCGAGCACTGAGAATTCTAGACTTTCTGTGCTGACAGGCACTGGCCCCCAGGAAAGCACTGCAATTGACCTGAGGCTGTGGAAAAGGCTTCCAACATTGAATTGATAGAACTGGGATTGTGGCTGTGGAGTTTGAATAGAAGTGTGTAATATCACAGGGTAGAAAACTTAAGAGTTGAAGGTTTTAGGATACAGTAATATATATAAAGCAAGATGGAGGTTTTAGGGCAGAGGCTGAGTCTTTCTTTTTCATCTCTTCTCCATGGATTTGGGTGGTATTGTGTAATTGGATAGAAAAGTCCACATTGAAGGCCACAGGTGTTGGTTATTGGGTTAAAAGTAAAAATAATTTAGTTGTCATTTCTTAATTGGACAGTTTATCCTTAAAAGGCCTTGTAGAGAGAGAGAGAGATAGAGTTCCATTTTTACTTTGTTATCTAGAAGTTCTCTAGAACTCACTGTTTGTGGGACTGTAACATAGATAAGAATTAATAAATATCTGAGTCCGAACAAGAAATACGGTCTTGAGCATTTAATCCTGACTGTGGCAGAAAAAGGAGAAAAAATTAAATACCCTCCCTCTCCTCTTCTTCCTCCACCTCGATCTGCTGCTCCTCAGTGCGTTTTCCTGGCTCTCTGTCTGCACAAAGATCCATCAGCAAGAGGAGTGAGCCTCTTGTGACAATTCCTGCCCCTTCTCCACCTACCCAGCCTGCTGTGGCAGATATGATAGCAGACATCAGAAACTCAGTAAGGAGTGGCTCATCAAGAATATCTCTGCTTCAGATAAACCTTCAGTTAGAGCCTGCCATCAATAGCAAAATGCCATGAGGAACAGGGTTTGGCAAGAGACAGAATCATGACTTTATTCCCACAGCTGAGCAGATCATCCCTTGGTGCTCAGAGGCAGTCAAGGAGGGCCTGGGATAGTGTCAGTGGAGGTTAAGGAGGTCTAATGCTCTGGACCACACATTTCAAAAGAAAGTACCAGTTTCCAGTGGAATTCAGAGCCTGTGGGTGTGTGGGGGTTTGTTTGGTTGGGTTTTATCTCCTGTGGCATTAGCAAGGCACTTCAGGAAGGTAGGGTTGATTCCTTTGCTGCGCTTGAGAACAACAAGGTATTTTTATTTAAATCAGTGGCTAGAATAAATATTTAACCTTGTTGGAATTGTAAGTACACTGAAGCCAATATCCCATTGCTGTGCAATTCAGTGTATGATGGGAGATTTCACAGCTGACTAGTGCTTTACACTTTGTTTCAAATTACTTTGGCTGTATTATGTTGCCACCCTAAAACACAACTTGCCTGCTCTATATGGCAAAATAGAAGGTTTAATTGTCTGCATTAGGAAGCTCATGTATGCTTTGAAATCTCTTCCAATTAACATTTCTTTGTACAACGTTTGTTCCTGGACTAGCAATTCTGGTTATGGTATAAAGTGTATTTAAAGGAGAATGATGTGCTTGAGTTCAGGAGCAGCTGCATACATGTGTTTGAACAGCTGTGTAATTTACACAGACATTGCATATACACTCTCATAGGTAGATTTTATAATTGCAAACCTGCCTGTGTGAGTCTATCTTCCACTTGGATTTGCATTGTGTGTGCTTTCTGCTCCCGCAGGAGAATGCTAATGGCCAGAGCAGGGAGATCTTTTTCCTTTCAGTGGTGTGCTGGTGTATTTCTGGTCTTTCCCATACTATGCTCAGGTTGAAGCCTTAATTTTTCTACTTGGGCATTAGAAATTCCTTGACAGACAAAAAAACTCCATCACACAGCACAGTAAACAGCACAGCTACAAAGCAGTTTTGCTTCCCAGAGTCTCCAAGTATTTCTTGCTGTGTTTTTTTTTACAAGACTGCTACAGAATCCATTTGTCCATGGTGTGTGATCCCCTGCAAGCATACTCCTTTACAAATGCTGGAAAAGCAAAACCAAAAGCTTTTCTTTTGATAAAAAAAATCGACTGACTACTGCAGGAAAGTGAAATTCTTACACACGTGCAGCTCTCCTTCAGAATGGGATTATGATACTTCCTGTGGCAAGGTACTCATAGGGGAACTCTATTCCTCCTCAGTAGTCCAAATGTAAACGCATTTTCACTAAAACTTCTTCCCCCATCCAATACTAATAAATGTCAAACCACCCAGTAAACTTGAAATTTAGTTTTTCTTCAGTGGAATCTTTAGACTTATTGGTGCAAGCCTCTGCTTGCGTGGCCTACATAATTATAGTGTGTCTGTCTCTGTTCAGGTGACACATTTAACAGTTATGTGGTATTGGCATTCTGGAAACTTAGATTTTGGGGGTTTAGTATATGGTAATACACGTGAGTCAAGATGTAAGGCTTTGGGTGTTGTCTTTGTCCTTTCTCATGGGTTTGGGTGGTTTTCTGTGATTGGGTGAAAAAGGTCCACATTGCAGACCTTGGGTGGTCATTATTGGGTCAGAAGTATAAATAATATAGGTGTCACCTCGTTATTGGGTAATTATCACTTAAATAACCTTGGAAAGAGTTAAAAGGCTCTATTTTACCTCATTTCTCTCACTTGCTAGTTAGAGTTCATGGCTCATGAGTCTGTAAATAGATAAGAAATAACAAACATCCAAGTCCGAACTCAAAACCTACATTTCCCATGTATTAATCCCGACCTTGGCAAGGAAAAAAAAGAAGCCAGAACCTTCACAATATGGCAGGTATTTTTCCAATGATCTCAACATGGCAGAGTGTGAAGCATGGTGTGATACCGTGTACTTCAGAGAAAACAGCTGTGACCTAATTTGTCCTACATGGTGGCCACCTTTTGGCAACTGACTTCTTTCAGCTGCAACCCTAAGCTGAGCCCAGATACACAACAGAAGAGCACCTGAGATGTAGGTGGTGCAGGTGAGATGATGTGCTGATCAGACAAGAGGCCCCTGTCAGCTCCTTAACCAGGGGTCCCTGTCTTACCCAGTACACTTTGGTGGGTGAAGAAAAGCTCTCCCTTATTTCAGTTCTCTATCAGCTTTGTGTCACTGTATCAGACCAGGAAAGTTCTTCTGAGTTTCTTTTTATTAACCACCTTCCACCAGCTGCATCTGTCATGTCACTTGAATGCAAATGGAAATGATTCTTCAGGAACTGCAGGTAGTTTTCTGTTGGTTCTGAATTCTTTCACTCAAGGAAAATGTAAAGGCGTATGCCTTTCTTGGGAGGAACTGAGAAGCACATAATGATTTCTTCAGAATAATGTTTTGTTTATGCATATTGAAAATTTCTTATTTTCCCCGTTTTGTTTTACATGAATGATAATTAATTACTGTAGCACAGTCTGTGAAGGGCAGAGTGAATTGGTGCAGCTTTGTTTCTCAGGGTAACAGAAAGGTTATTGGCTTTTCAGAGTGCTTAATTTCACTTTCTTAGAGTTAGTTTTGGAGTGGACAGCAAATAAGGTTTTCTCTGGTTGAATGAGTTCAATAAGGCAAGGTAGGTTATTTAGCAGAAGATTCATGGCTCTTCTGTTTAGTCTTCAGCGCAGCTGATCCAAATGAGCGTGCTTTCTTTCCGGGTTATGAGTGCCCACAAAAATGATCAAAGTAGGAACTTAGCTTGTTTGTCCAATCACTATGTGACAATGGTTATTTGAAAAAAAAAAAAAAATTAAAAAAAAAAAGAGAGAGACAAAAAAAGAAAAAAGCTCAAGAATTGCAACACAATAAGCTTATGGGTA
This sequence comes from Chamaea fasciata, assembly GCF_029207755.1. NCBI lineage: Eukaryota > Metazoa > Chordata > Aves > Passeriformes > Sylviidae > Chamaea > Chamaea fasciata. The sequence continues at coordinate 4,869,967 of NW_027094088.1, read as the reverse complement.
GAATGCTATCATCTCTTTCCAAACAGAACGGATTTGCCATGGTAATGGGAATCAACCTAGCGTGAGCAAATTCATTTTGACGACTAAAATACGTCTTTGACAAGATGATTACATGGGATCAGTTGCAAGATTATTCTGTTTATTTCACAGCTGAAGGACAAGTGGATGTATCGAGTTAACCCTACCTCAGGCATGCTGGGCTGTGCATCTCATTTGTTCTCTTTATTGTCATAAGTACTATCATCTGGCCTTAACCCACGTGGCCATAATGAAGCACGGTTATTTATGTGTAGGTTGTGATTCAGAAGGTATTTACAGTACCAGTAATAATGCTGGGTTTCAGAACACGTATGGAACAAGTGCCTAGTACCTTTTTTCTCTTCTTTCCCCCTTCTTCTTTCCTTTAAAACATCTTTATATTCGGTGCCATCTGGTGCTGATGATTCCCACATAGCAAGTACTTGGTGCATGGTGGAGATCCCTGTCATACTGACTGCAGAGATGGCCTTCAGTGCAGTCCCACAGTTTAAAAATGTGACAAGCTACTATTTGAAGAGCATAATTTTTTATATATCTGTAAACATACTGACAAATTTATAAACTTAAAACGTGGAAGTTGTTTTTTTTTTTTTTTCCATTTTAACAGCCTTGTTGATTAAGCTGTGGGACTCAGGGTTGATTTTAGCACACAGGAACAGTCTGCAAACTGTTACATCTTGATATATGCACAAATATGCCAGTGTAGATATTTTTTCTGAGAAAATATGAAAACACATAATGATTATTTGTGTTGATGTGCATTTAGTTTCTTTTCATGATTTGCTTCAAAATGAAATCATTAAACTGGCAAATAAGAATATTAAGCCTGTGACGAGCCTTTTGGAATCCATAGAGAAAGAAACATGCATTAAATGAATAAAAACCTGCCTAGCACTTAAGCTATGCTAACAAAAAAGGATACAGACCTTTTTTTTTAACCAGGATGAGTTGATTTACAGAAAACATTGGGCATCTGAGTTAAACTGACAAATTATAACACTTATCCCTACAGTTACTGAAGTGATTTTTCTGGATTGACAATTGCTTGTTAGCTTTATAGACCTCCTGTTACAATCTGTTATCTTAATCCTCAAATAGATCATATTGAAGTTTGATTACTTAATACCTGTGTTTGGTTAATGGGCTTTTCATGGGGAGGTGGCATTTCCTGATTGTGAGTTAGACATTTTTTGTAAGATTGGATCAAAACCAGTAAAAAGTCAGATAAAGCCATCAGCATCTCCACGTCGTTTGGGAGTCCCTGAGATAGATTTCTGTTAGTTTTGTGGCACAAAATCCTTGTGGCACTGTCATGCTTTGAAGAACATTGTGCAGGGCCATGAGCCGGGCTCTGTGATCCTTGTGGGTACATTTCAATTCAGAATAATCTGCAATTCCATGGACTACTGGTGTACATTCTTTTGATACTGCATGGATAAATTAGGCAAAGAGTAACAAACATTTACAACAGAGTAAATGTTTCCCCACTGAATCCCCCAAGCACAAAAGATGAAGCATTTACACAGGGGTGTCCAACAACAGGGAATTGATTGCATATTTTCTGTACTTTGATGAAACAGGGGGAGTTATGTTCTTACTGATTGCATTCCAGGGAATAAATACAGAATGTAATGGGAATGTCAGTGTGTATCTCTAGTTACTATCTTAGTTCTTCCCCACACTCTTCTCCTCGAAAACAGCACATTTATTTCCTATCAGATGCATCAGAATAATTCTGCCATATCTTATCGTACCTTTGCAGTAAAATTATGGCCGTGATGACTGCAAGGACTCACGCAGCCTAGAGCTTGCTTTGCCAGCCTTTTCACAGGTCAGGGTTACAATTTCCAGGAATAAGTTGGCAAAGCCCTGGAAAGAGTAGCAAAGTCTTAAGTTTGAAGGCTCTCAAAGCTTTCCTGGGCTGTCGCTGTGGGTAGTATCTGTGCGAAGACCTCCCAAAAGCAGTAGAGATGAGGTGTGCTTTATGTGATGGTACCAGGGTGCACACCCTCGTTCCCACTGCCTTAGAAGGTCTGCACCCACTTAGAAGGTTTGCATCAGCTGTGATGATGAGAGCTGTGCTTAAAGGATGGCTCATGAGCTCAGAGAGACGCTAGGGGAGTGGCTGCTCCTATCCAGGATTTTGCTGTGCTTGGGGAGTTGGGATCCTGGTAAAGGGTGGTGAGATGTGATCAGCTGGCACTGCAAAATGCAGACTGTGGCAATAAAATTCTGTATCTTCAGGAGGCAGGCACAGCCTGCACTGGTTTTGTGGTACAGCTGGGTGTGTTGCCAAGGTGTTTGCTGGGGCAGTGAAGGATGCAGAAAGCTCAGGCCAAGTTAGATACCTGTGTCTGTGGGTAGGTACACTTTGCCACACACCTGGCCATGACACACAACCTGTCAACCCTCTCTTTTCCTCCAGGCAGATAAACACAGTGAAGTCCTGTACCTCGTGGCCACTGTGTGCTTTTTTTGTGCCCTTGTCCTTTTCAGTATGCTGGGGGAACGCTCACTGCAGTAACATGGCCCAGTGTCACTCATTACTTTACCTGTTTTATCTTTTGTGAAATTGAGCCTTTAGCCAGAATTGCCTGAGCTGCTGCTCCAGCAGTCAGTAAACTGTGAGGCACCTCGAGCTCATTTCTCTCAAGTAATTTGATTCCCACACGCTTCCCGAGATTGCTTTCTTGCTGAAAGTGGGAAAAGGGGGATGGGGGTGTAGATGGGAGCAGACCAGGAATGTTATGGCAGGCAAATGTAGGTTAGAGATAAAAACAATGCAAAAGCCTGTTTTAGAAGAGCCCATCTCACTTTAACTCAGTCCTGTAAACAAAAATGTTTGTCTGTTTGGGAATCAGAGACACAGGGGCTTTTGTGCTGGTGCAAGGTTTGCAACAGGAGGCTAATTCCATCCTGGTTCTGCACACGGTCAGTAAAATAATCCTTTCCATAAAATTACCAGAAATGTGTGTAAAATGCTAATTAGATGAATCTTTTTGGGGGCTTAGCTGGTCATGAAAGGCTCTGATGGGTTTCAACTTACTTTCCAAAATCATACACAGAATTCAAGGCTGTTTATTTAGGTCGCTGAGCTGTTTCCTTTACATTGTGGTGACTTAGTAGTAATTGAACACCAGTTTTCTAGATAACATTCTGTTTAAGACTGGTTAGTATGGCAGCAGTTTCTAAACAGAGTACAATTTATGGAGAGATTCTATGCTGTGCTTTATCACCGCTTTGGCCAACCTGCTGCAAGGGAGTGAAAAACAAGCCTGAAAAGTTAATCTTGCTGGAGGGAGAATTGTTCTGAAAATAATAAACCATTCAGTGCATAAACAATAGCATATCAGTTGTCTGAAATATGCATTTGTCCCTCTGCACGGTGTTCATTTTGTGTCCAGGCAGAGCTACCACACTCACAGGGCATGGAATTTCTGTGTGGAAGAAGCCCCAGTTTGTTAGCTAGGATATTACTAATTTGAGCAGATGGTCTGCTTTGAGCTCTGTTATTTTATAGGATGAAAATGAGGCTGTTGGAAGTCCCTGCTCTGGGTTTCGTTAGTGGTCGTTAGTTGGTGTCATGAGACATATGCCTCGATGATATCAGCAGCATTATTAAATGGTACAAGAATTTATTTTCCCAGCAGCAATAGAAGTATCCACAGTAACATTTGTAGGGTCTAAGCTAGTTTTTTTTTTTGTTTGTTTTTTTTTTTTTGTTTTTTTTTTTTTTATCTTGGATTTGATAAGTATATTTTTTAAAATGTAAAAATATGCTTTGTTGAGAAATGTATTCAAAGGAAGCACATGCTAAATGTTGGTATTATCCAAAATTGACTATTTTACTTGCTTTTTGTGATGAATGGTTGTCATCTGTCACTTCAAAACAGTACACATGCTGCTGGAGCAAGTCTTTGCAGAGTCAATTTACCGGGTGTGATGTTTCGGGAATGTGATTCAGTGCAGGGATTTTGGATTGGGTTGGGTTTTTTTCCTAACCTTGCATTGCACAAGTTCTGAAAAAGGGTTAAAGAAGAAAATTCGTGGGTTTTTTGCGGTATCTGTGTTTCAGTTTGTGGTGCAAGGGTGAGGATGTATGATGTAAGAAAGGCTGTATCTCCACAGCTCTATGCTGAATTTCATGACTCTTGCTAACCCTATTGCTTGCTTGTCCACTGTGCCTGCAGCTCCACCTCTTCAAAGCCTGTTCTGTTAATCCAACCTACTGAGAGCCATTCATGAAGCTTACAGGGTTTTATTTTTAAATCCTCACAGAAATGATTTGCTGCCCCCAAGTTAGGAATTTAAAGCAAAATTAAATTAAGGGTGCCCAAGTAATGAAAGCACCCTTGGATTTGGTAGGTAGAAACCATCAAAGTAAAAAAGTCTGTATCCCTGGAAAGATTTTTGATATTGTTTAGTGCTGGAGGGAATTACTGTTGCTAATGCATCATGCAACATAAGGCCTTAAGTTCATATGCTAATGCTTCATGAATTCTTTAATTTCCAAAGCTGTTTGTTATGATTTAGGTCATAAATTGAGAGATTTCCAACTCAAACATTTCTCTCTTTATAAGGCCTATGGCACTGGGGTCATAGTGTGGTACAGTTTTGCTGACAGATGGATTAGAGAAAGAAAGCCTTAAGAAAGCCCTTGTGCCTTAAGAAATGTCTGAATTTTTCTTGCTGCCATGAAATGTAAGCCTAATATTTGTTATTGTGATATATGTGTTGAATGGTTGCCTGCCTAGTATGACACATGTACAGCTCTCTATTGTTTCTTCTTCTCCTGAGCAGTGGACTTTTCTTAACTGAAGTAAAAGAAAAAAAAAAAGAGAAAAATCCAATAAAGCATTGTTGTGCCTATTTTCAATTTATTTAGCTGGGGAAGAATGTAATAGATGTTACCTGAAACCTTTATACAAATCTGTGAAGAAGGGAGTTGACCAACTGTAATTCCAAAATATTTTAAAGAATAGGGGGGTCTTATATATATATATTTTTTTCTTATATATGTAACAAACATACCTGTATATATATCTTATATATAAAAGAAATATATGCCTTTTATTTATCTCTCATTTCCTCTCTTTTTAGGTTTTCCAAATGAGCCTGCTGCTGTCATTGCCCTTAACACTATTAAGGAATGGTTAAGCAAGAATCACAATGAGGTATGGAACAAAATATTTTTTTTTTTTTTCAAATTTCTGTTTAAGGTTATCGTCTTTGACTCCAGAACTGTGAAAAGAGTAAACACAGGCTTGAGACTTGAAGTCTTTTACTATTTAGTCTTAAGACCAGTGAAGTCAGGTCAGGACAATACAGCCAGGGGAAGATTTTTATGTCTAAAAGCTCTACAGGAGTTCAAAAGAGATACCTTTGTTCGAAACCATACTGTGCATTTCCTGTGCATTGTAATCTTTCCTGGCAAAGCAGAAGACTATTCTCTTCCTTAGCTGTTTCTGACTGTCAGAGTTTTTGGATAATAATGAGGAGATTCTTGGAGAGGAAATGTGCAAACCAGTTGTCAGTGGAAACGGTCACCAAAGGTCAGTGGCATTCCAGAGGTCACTTTACAGTAAAAAGCTGTGGGATCCTATTTTCTGTTTTCATTAATTTTTCGGTTTGCTTACTATTAAGTATTAGTTTTCCCAGAAACACTCCACAAATATAAGAACTTTTAATAGTACTGGTCATCTTCCAGTGGCAACATAATAGTGATTATTTGTACAAGACAAAAAGTGCTTTTAACAGAAGGATCTGCATCTCTCCCCTCTCTACTGTTTGTCTTTCTGTGTTCCTAGTGTTGGGTTGGAGAAGTGCAGCAAAAAGAGGCAAAACAGATAAAAGAATCATGTCTTGAAGTGAGAGTCTGCCTGTTTCCTTATGACAACAGCCAGCAGATTTCAGACAATAAAAGTTTGGTTTTTTTGTCTGCAAACATTGAACAAAGCATTCAAGGACATAATTAGGAGGTTTTTTCCTCTAGCAATATATTCCTAAGAATCTGATATGTCAGGTTATGAATTCAGTGGGTTTATTTTGTTTGGTTTGGGATTTTTGCTGACTTTGAATTGAGAGGAAGTGATACATTGAGATTTGAGTGGTACAGTTGAGGTTTTCAAACCTGGGAGTGCACTAAGGAGTGCACACCTGTTGGACTCTGATTCTTTGTAGCACTGAGTAGTTGGTTGCTGTGGCTTTTGCTCCTGTCACAGTTGGCTCCCCGCAGCTAGAAATCTGAGTTTTGGATGGACAGACTTCATTAACACTGTTAGGACCTAAATCTCATCTGCTTAGCCCTAAACTTGTATTTTTGGGATCTCGTCTGTTTGTAATTTTAACCTCGATGTGTGAGGCTAAACCCAATATATTTGTGGCGCTTACCATCTTATGATTTCTTCTAGCTTCATTTTTACCACATAATTTTAAAAATGGGCTCGAAGGTTTGGGTTTGTTTTTTTTCTCCAGAAATAAGTTTTTCTTCCTCAAAATCTGAGTCTGTATTGTATACACACCTCCTGCCTTGCTCCTCACAAACTCCAATTTAACCAGAATTACTTGTAAATAAGTAGCTGTAGTTTATAATGTTTGGACAGTGAAAGGAGCTCAGGCTGTCCTAACCACAAAGCAATATTTAAAGTTATCCTACTCACCTTAGACCACAGCTGTTTTTTCAGTTTGGACTATTACAGCCCATAATTGTTGTCTTAAATGTAGTTTTCCTAACATCCTGAATCCCAGTTTCACGAAGCTGAGGTCTCACTCTGTTTGATGCATTTGAAGACATATGGGTGGTGCAATTTTTGCATATTACTGATTATGATGATTCAGAGCTGTTCCCCCAGAGTTTTTTGTTGATTTTCAAAGGAAGTGGAGTATTAGGTTTCTGTCAAGTTTTGAGGGTTTGATTATCCACATCTTTGTGCTTTCTCCCATGAAGCTTACCCTCTTCCTAAGGTTTTTCCACAATCCACTGGCTTTGGTTTTAGAATATGGCACATTAGCATGTTTTACATGTCATTAACAGGACTGCAGCAAAATAAAGACACTTTATTTTATTGAAGACAGCAGTAACTTAGGCAGTAAAAGGGATCTTTGGGAAGCATACCATTACTGGGTTGCTGGTATTTAATGTGTATAGCAAGGTGAGCATAGTTATCTGGTTTAAAAGAACTGAAGTAGCTCTGTGCCAGGTGTCAATCTGATCCATTTCGTATTGTTATGGAATCACAGAATGTTTTGCATAAAAAAGTAGATCTAGTCCAACCCCTGGTATGGGCAGGGATGCTACCCACTAGACCAGGATGCTCAGGGCCCCGTCCGTCCTGGCCTTGAACACTTCCAGAGATTTGTAACTTACTCTCTTGGACTAGATTTTGTGTTTTGAGTAGTAGTATTATATATTACCCAAGCTTTTCCCCAAAGTAGCTCATCACACAGCAATGGAATGAAGAGGACTTTCTGTGCTTTAACACAGTCTCCTCTTGCTGCACACAGCCGTATGATACAGTCTTTTCTACAAAGTTCTGTCTTAAAGACAGATCAATTCCTGCCACACCCACTGGATATTTAAATTCATATTTTCTAGTCTGGGAGCAAAACCTCTAATGATCTGGCACAAGCGCAGCTTTTCAGACAGGGTGCTGTCTTCATCTCCTTCCTGTTACTACTGACCAAACTTGCTCCCCTGGCACTGCCAGGATGAGTTGGTGTGTCCTGCTAAACACCCTCTCCTGAACAAGAGAGGCCTCCTGCAGTTGGCTCTGCCAGAGTTAAATTAAATCAAAGTCGGCTTCTTTCCCTCACCCTTTGTCCTGCAATCTGCCTCACCTGTGAGGAAGTTCTGCTCCTTTAGTCCCAGAGGAGTCTGGCAGCCCAGTGATGCCCTTGGACCTAACCACTCACTGAGGTCTCAACCTCTGTGATTGTAGAATGTGAGTTGGCTGATTGAATTCAAGAAGTTTTAGTGCAAGATAGATAGCGTGCTCACTAGGGAGTCTGCCTCCATTGCAATGTACCTGGCACAAATAGGTAGAAGGAAAGCTGACAAATTTCCAAGTCTTTTGTTGTTCCCTACAGCAGCCGTGTCTCCTCTGCCTTCCAGCAACCCAGGAATCTGTGACAAATCTGGGAGAGATAAGGCAATATTCTTGTTTTCACCTCTCTACCTTCCTGTAGTACTTCTTTCCTTTGATGCTATAATGAAGATTTTTTAGATACTGATATTAATTCAAAACATAAATAAATCAGTTGCTATATTCCTTAGTCAGCCCAGGGGCCTGAAAATGTAACTTGAATGACTCCCGCAAGCTGTGCTGGAGTCCTGCAAATTTCTCTGTCAAAGTATTTAAAAGACAAGTGATTTGCATTTAATAAAAGGTTTCCTTACCCAAGCCCGTGGTTGTGCTTGACCCCTCAGGTGTTTGTATAAAAACTTATTAGCATGCTTAACTCTGATGTCACTTAGATGAATGTCTCATTACCATGCAAATGGAGTTAGCTCCTTCCTGAGGTTAATTGTTACAAAGCAACAGAGATATTTCTATTGTCATTCACTCAAACATACAGCCACCATAGTCCACCAGCCTAAAAGTCAACTACATAAAATCGGTTGGGAAAAGCAACTATCTTTAGTTTTAAAAAAAATAATCTGTTTGTAAGTAGTGGTCTGGACTCAGTTGTGTGTAACAGCAGCACCGTTCTGCTCTTGAAATGAACCCTTTAGTCAAACTAATCTCTGGCCAAGCTTTACACCCAGGTTTGCTGACTTGCAGCCAGGGGGCAAATCTAGTTTAGAAGCTGGTGAATGGTGTTGTGCTGTGAGTGGAGAAATCCCTTGGAGCAAACTCTTTCCTGGTACGGCCTCAGTCAGCAGCAGTGGTTAATTTACTGCAGACCACCTAGGCTACCTCCTTAGCAAACTGTGTTTTCACATTGCACACAGTGCTCCTGAGGTTTAATAGAATTCTTCAGAGCACAAAATAGAATTGGCGTCCACTCTTTAGGAGATTACACCCTGGGACTCATTTTTAAAATGCACATTAAGTTCTTTAAACAGGTCAGAATGTTTCTTTTGGGGATAATTTGGTCAGAATGCTTCTTTTCTGGGATAATTTGGGGTGTTGCCAGCTGATTTCCTGTAATGGTATCTCAAAAACATTGTGGCAACTTTAAATACTGCATCCCCTACATTATTGGGGGTGATGGGGAGAGGGTTATCTTTGGGTTTTTGTGGCAGATATCTAGGAATGTTTGCAATGATAGACATTATCTACTTTTACTTTGCTGTGTTTCTCAAAAGGGTGAAAAATAAAAAAGATCCAAGTGTATGCCTCAACGTACAGTACACTGACATGAAAAGCCTCAGGACTTTTTTAATGCTCAAGAAAAGACTTTAATTTAACAGCACATTTGGTTCAAAGTATTGTTCCTTCTCTTGCACCATATCTCACAACGTTTGTTACACACCCTGGTAGAACAACAACTAGGAAAGTGCAATGGCAATGTATGTGCCATTGAAATAACCAATATAAATTAAAAGCACAGAGGTGGGAAATAAATCAACACATCCTTGATTCCTTTTTGTTAGACTCATTGCTGAAGAGAGACTTTTTTCTTATCTTGCCTGAAGCACGAGTCACCTTGTTTTTTAGCAGGTAGTTACGTATCATCCTACAGCCAAGGGAAGAAAAAAATAATCTATTTCCAGCAAAGCAGGATGAGCCAAATCCTGGTCCAGCTGAAATCAGTGCAACTCTCTTTTAATGGGGATGGGGATCACACTGGCTATACTCCTCCTGACAAAAATGTTCATGAGGAAACCCGTTTGTCTAGTGAGGCACACTCCAGGACGGGTGCCCTACACCTGTGCTTCCTTTGGTACTGTGCTCCATCCAATTATGATCTGGGGGGGTATTTTCTACGACTCGGGTGGCTAAAGGCAGGATATCTCACACACCTAAGATGGTGCTGGGTACTGGTGACCAGTTTGGAGAGAGATGTTGTGATGACCAGCTATGGCCTGGGAGGGCAAAGCAAAGGGAGCTGCCACCACTCTCTGTTGCACAAAGCAGGCTTGCCTGAAAGATAATTTAAACATTAATTTTATTTTGTTTTTAATTTCTTTAACCCCCTCCTTTCTGTGGTCTCAGCAATTTAATTTTGGCTCTTCATTCTTCAGAGGCAATTAAACAAAGTGGCATCTTGAGACAGGGTCTAGTCTTTATCTCTGCGGAAGGATGCAGATGGAGACAGCATGTCTTGGAAAATGTTGCCTGGTGCAGCTCCATTTAATGTAACCTCACTTAGATTCCCCGGGGGCAGAGCAACTAACTTCCAACATGTATGCCAGAAAGGAGTGGAGCAGTTAGCTGACAATATTTAATTAATGAAAGTAAGTTTAAAAAAACCCCTAACATGTATATTAATGCAAACAGCTCCCCTTAAGACAAGCCTGACTTTTAGTTTTGATTTGTTAGTTTTTGTGTTTACAGTTTTACAGTTGTCAACAAAAGCATGTGAAATTTTAACAAAAATATATGTATTCATGCCTAAGGCGATGTCTTTTGGTTTGGGCCTGCGGTGGCTTGTATTTATTTTAAAGAATATTTATTACTCAGAAATCAAGCTCTGAAAACGCAGGTTTTGATTGAAGCCACTGACAGATCCTCAAGGACAGCGAGGGTGCCGATAAAAATTCATCCGGCTATTTTGGTTGCTCTGATATGCCAGTATCACTTGATTAACATAATCTCCTCCCCTCCCCCAGCACTGTTCTCTTGGGTAGGTTAAAAAATGATCTCCTTTCTATTTCTACATTCTAATTAGGTGGTAATCATATGCTGCTCTGATTGAAATGAAAATCAGCCATCATGCCACTGTCATCTTGCTGAAGTTGAGAAAAAAAAATGCTTTTCAACTGGTACAAAATTAAAATGATTTATTTGCTCTGTGTAGCTGCTCTCTCACCAGGCTCAGAGAGATTCAATGCTGTCCCCAAAGCCCAGATCTAACTATCATCCCAGCAGACAAGTCATTTTCTGAAATGATAAGGCAGCTGCCAAGGCAGCAATGCTTTTCTTATATGTTCTTCAGGTTGTGGTTTAGTTAGAGGGGTGATAAAGTGAAGTGGACAAAGCCTGTCTTTGTTACACATAATACTTTATTTATTAACTTGAGAAGATTTTGGTATTTTTGCTCCAGATACTGAGGAACAGGCAGGAAGGATCCCTCCTGGCCAGAACTGTTGGTGCTCATGATGGCTGGGGATGTCCCAAGGGAGTGTCCTGTGGTGTGGTTTGAGATGCTTGTTTGTGACCAAAATCAAACTGGGAGGAAGGATTTGGTGTTGTGGCTTTCTGTCAGCTCTTCCCTCTAAAATTTGTGGAGGATCAAGGGAATCCATGCAGTGTAGATATATTCCCTGAATACATCTTTGTAAAGGTTTGTCTAACCTTTGTGTGCTGCATCAAAAACACCTCCACTAACTCCACTGCAGCTAATGAGTGTCACTAATACAAAACAGAGCTCTGCATGGGTTCTTTCGTGTTTACAGCAGTTAACTAGCTAATAATTGAAATTTGCCAAAGAATTTGTTCTTTTTATCCTTCCAGTTTAATAGTAGTTATGATAACAGGAGCCTGGATAGCTTCAAAATTGTACAGGGGTGTAGCTAAATTACCAAAATTGTCTCTGCTTAAGTGCGGAGTTTTTGTTTTGTTTCTTTGATTTATTTTTTTCCTTGTGATTTCTGGGTATTTGGAGGGACCTTACAACTATAGTGAGCAGTGTGAAAAAATACTTAAAAATAAGGAGAAACAGTGGGGTTTTTTTTTGTTGTTACTTCTTGCTTGACAAAAAAGATCACGATGACATCCTGTTATTTCTGTACTGGCTTTCAGCCAGAAATCTGATAATTTCAACTGGCTCCTCAAATTAAGGCAATGCAGAAGAGGTCCAGCCTTCATTTTGGAAGGATTCAGTTATTGTTGCTGCCCTTCTGGGGTCTTCAAGTTGGCTTGTGTCCCTCACCCTGCGTGTATGTAGGAATAAATAACTGAAGAACAACAATCCACGTAGCTGGAGTGAGAGTCATGGACAAAATACTTCCTGAGTAATGGAGAAAATGCTGCTGCAATCTTTGTTTTGCTTCTGAGCTCTTCCCATTAGTGAATCTGTTGCAATTTATATTCTGCTCTACTTTGGTGTCATGACTGGACTGTATCAGTGGATTATAGCTGGGTCTTAGCAGGAGCTGTGCTGAGATGGGGTAAGAGGGAGGAGATGTGGAGCAGGTTGAAGAGGGAGGAGATGTGGAGCAGGTTGAAGAGGGAGGAGATGTGGAGCAGGTTGAAGAGGGAGGAGATGTGGAGCAGGTTGAAGAGGAAGGGGATGTGGAGCAGGTTGAAGAGGAAGGGGATGTGGAGCAGGTTTTCCTTCTGCTCTGTGCAGGTTTGCAGGGAGGCTCCTGTTGTGGAGACAGTGCTTTTGGGAGGCTTGTGGGAGAAGCTGCCTGCCAGGGATGGGTTTGGCTGGCAGTCACCAGCAGACAGAAGCCAGGTGGGATGGATGGGCACCAGCTGCTGGCCAGGCTGCTTGCCCAGCCTCAGGCCTCAGGGACAGAGATGGTACAAGACAGGAGCCCGTGCTTTTTCCTGCTGGCACTTCCCTGGCATCCTGCAAAACTGCTTTGGGTGTTCCATTTCCAAAAGACTCACATGACTGTTTTGCTTCTGGAAAGGTGCCACTTTGGTTTGATTGAAATTCAGTTCTCTTGCCTACAGTTCTTCCCAAAACAAAACGTCCAGCATGGGATGTGGCGGTGAAATAATACTAAAATACAAAAAAAAAAAAATACATTAGGTAAGTCTTATGCTGAAGCAAACATTGGATCACCCTATGAAGAACCACACTGGTATGAAAGAAATAACTGTAAACAGAATATTTTGTTAGCTTTTATTCCACTTTCCCATCTAAGATCTGCCCAATTCCTACCACATCAGCCATCAATAGTAGGTCACAATCAAATATATACAGGAGGAAACCCACATGGATCTTTACAGCCAGAGTGCATTACTTGTGAGGAACAGAATGAGTTTATTGCTGCTAGACTTCAGCATCTTGACATATGGTTTGAGATATATGATTCTGACATTTAATAGGTTAGATGATATTGGCCACATACTTCATAGGTTCTGTATCCTACTGTATTCCTGGGGAGGTGAAAAATAGGTCTGTCTATTAAATATGAAATGACAGAACAGATGAGAAGAGCATTGTGGATGTGCAGAGCATTGACAATGAGGACCTGTGGAAACATGGGAATGATGGCAGGCTTCCAAGATAAAATAACTGAAAATTAATACAGAACAAATTGCTTAAATTCAAATGTCAGCCCAGTTTGAGGGTGCATATCACCTTCCTACTTAGACTTCAGGATTATGTGATTCTTTTGTTTATTTGGGATTAATGAATAAATGGAAAATGAATTAGGTGAGCTATGAAATTCTTCCATAGGAATTGTAAGCAATGCTTTGTGGGAAGAGTTTTTGAGCAAACACCACACAGAGACCTACTCAGGTTTCTCCTTACCTCTAACCTGATCTCCCATGAGATAAAAAAAAATGAAGATTAACTGTACAAGCGTAGACTGTTTACAGCTAAATCTAAATACTATTAATTTCTTGAGGCCTTATTTTCTTTTTACCTACATTTAAAAAAAAAAAAGGATGAATATACTTTGGAGCTAGTAAAATAAGTAAAAAACAACCAGTGGTTAGATGAAAAATGTGGGTGAGGGTGAAAGCAGAATTAAGTAGCTTTAAAAGCAATATAATTTACAGTTGAGATGAAAGTTTCCATGACACAGAGCACAGCTTTGGCTTGCAGTTACGCCTTGTAAATTACAAGGTCGGCGTTGCCGTGTCTCTCTTCTTTTCTGTCTGTCTTCATCCTGATTCAGGAGCACGTTTTCATTCAGGAGTAAATTTACATTTACCAGAAGTGAATTTGGGATGCTTTTCTGAACCAGGAGTGTTGCACTTCTCTGCGCTGGTATATTTGTCTCATCTTTGCTATCAGACCTAAGATACCACTTGGTAGGACACTTTCCAGCTCTTTAAGACTTCAGGCTGAAAAGAAATACCAAGAATCAGCTGCTGTATCTTCGTCTGCATGATCAATGCCCAATAAATCCAAAGGAATCTTTCTGATTTCACCCCCTGGCAAGAAACCAGGGCCTTTCAGGGACCCAGGTCTAAATTTCCTAGATCTGATGATGTGCGAGGAAGGGATTTTTCAGGTTCTGCATTTTTTTCTGGTCTCTTCCATACAGCTTTTCCACTTACTTAAAAGGCACTGTGCATTCAAACCTCAATCCAGCCAAATATTTTCAGGTTGGGGGAAAGGGTTTTATATGTGACTTTCAGCCTTTTCTGCTGGAAATTTCATCTCTCATTTAAAGCCCCTTTGGGTTTGTGATCCAAAAGGTTAAAAAACCTCGGTCTTCTGTTTGTATATCGATAGTCTTATCCTTCAGCTGAGATGGTAGTGGGTAGTTTTATGGATGAAATGCACTCTATATGAATAATTTTATTTATTCTTTTTGCTTTCACTTTTTTTTTTTTTTTTTTTTTTTTTTTTGGAAAGTGCATGTCAAATGTCTTCTCCACGTGTGGAAACAAGTCTTTGATCTTGCGCTGTTGCTTGTTGTTGTGCTTCTTGTTACAGGGGTGAGTGCTCGAACCTAATATGAAACAAACTTGTCACAGAGCAGTCTGACTCCCTGAATTCAATCCTGATGCCTGTTGTGTGATAACCTCTTCCCTGTGGGCATTTAAACAAACATCTCCCCTTGGGGTTGCAGATAATAATAAACGATCTGTATGATGATAACCTCCTGATGGGAAATGTTTCAGGAGGGACAACAGAGATGAAGTGCTTTAGTCCTGCTGACTGTGTTCCCTGGTAAAATCTCTCCCTACAGATACCACATAAAGTTCATTAGTATTTACAAAGCAAATATGTTTCCCTTCAATCAGTTGAGGTGCCACTGCCCTTGATTTTTGTTGGATTCTATGAACTTTGATACAGTGTTATATAGCATAACTGCAATGTCTTGTTAACATGCATGCTTAGATTTGTCGGATATCCTGGACATTTTTTATCTGGCGTGATTTTTATGGGGCATATCATACGAGAATAAAATCTTATTATAACTACAGGTTGCTTATGTGTGTATGCTTGTCAGATGGAGTCTGAGCCTTCATGGGAGTTTGGGAAATGCCTGGCATGCTGTTGGTACTGAATTGCTTATTAGCAAGGTGGAGCTGTGTACATAAGAAATTGCTGCACTGCAAATTATCAAAGATACTTGTAATTCAATGCTCTGAGTGGAAATCCAATGGGTAAGCTTCTACTGGCTAACACTGGTCTTCAAAGCCTTCCTAAATTTTACTACAGGTGGAATTTTTGCAGTGAAGGAATTATTGCATCATGGTTAACATGGAAGGGCAGGCTAAGGATCCCTAATCCTTGAATCACATGAGTTGGAAGGGACACACAGGAATTGCCAGGTCCAACTAGGGTGGCAGTGTTAGTGTTTGTTATAGGAGACAGAGAAAAAGCCTGAAAGCAGAAGCATTTGCAAAAAATACAGTGGTTTATTTATTAGCACTTGTGGTGGTTGTGAGCGTGGTGCTTCAGTTTCTGCAGTGCTCTCTTTGAGACAGAGAGGTCTTTGAGGGACAATCCCATGACATGCAATTTATAGCCATGGTCCTCCAAAAATAAATCTAGCTCGTACGATGCCTCCAAATAGCAGAAGCTGAGAGGGAAATAAGCAACTATAACATTTTTCTGAGCTATTGAGAGAATAAAGAATTATGGGTGTACATAATACCACGTAAAAATTACTGCTTTGGTGTGAACTGGGATTTCCACCTAAATGATGAGTACCTTGTCTTTATTGGTGATTCATGGTCACCTTGTATGTTGCGTATGTAGGGAAAAAGGGATCCTGCTGTAAAAGGAGCCAAGATCTGAGTTGCATGTCTGTCTAGCTGTGGATAGCCATGGAGACCCTGTATGGTTTTTCCTGCTGGTCTGGACTGGAAATAAGCAGGGGCAGGGAAGGCTGGCTCTGTCTCTTTCCCAGAGTATTGCCTGAACTTTAGAAATGAAGTGCTGGGAAGCTGTTGGATCCAGACTTTTAGTTGTAAAAATCTCTTAGTTGAAAGGGAGAGCTGCCACAGATCTTGTAAGTGGACTGTTCGCCTTGGGTTTTCTGAAGCATGCTGCTTGAAAAAGTTGTTCTTGGACGTCCAACATGTCCAAAGCAGTGACATGGAGTAAAAATGAGCTGCTGATACAGGGATCTGGCAGGTTCCAGTATGCCTTGCTCTCCCCTCCTTTGTGTACTTCATTTCGCTTTGTGGTTTCTTCCTTTCAGCCGTCCCTGGTCTGCCCCCTGCATGCGTGGTGAACTTGTCTATTTATATTCTGCTTTATTGCCTGGGCATTTAGCTGAGTGCTTTGGATCAGGATGTGGAAAACAAAGGCTGTACCTCCACTCTGGGTCTATCTGGTGTGCTGCAGCTGTTGTTTTTAGGTAGGGATTTCAAGTCCAGCTGCTCCTTATTGACCCCGTGGGCAAGTGGCAGGTTGAATCAATTATTTGACATGCACATTCTCTGTTGGCACAATTCTCCAGAGCTTTATAATGGCACAAATTATGATACTTGCTAGTGAAAAAAGTAAGTTACAATTGGGTATAGCAATTAATATGCAATTAAGAAGCCATTCTTTTTTCTTCCCATGTATTTTTTTTCAGCTATTTTTAGATTTCAATTGGCTGAATAGTTAAAGAATTGCTTTTGGAAAGGAGGATGGGAATAGTATTTTTTTTTTCCTGCATTAGCTTTGATTTTTCTTCCTGCAGGGACAGCAAGAAGCACAGACAGCTGTTATTTAAAACAAAATTGAACATAAAATGCTATCAAACCATTTAGTATCTCTGAACTATAATGCAGCAGTTTTGTGGTTTAATGATGTATTGTTTTTTATTACACACGGCATCGACGTTCAAACTTACATTTGTTTAGAAAAATAATGAGAGTTGAAAGGTAAGTGGAGTGTAGATCTGGAAACAATCCACGTCTGAGGTATTTTGTTCAGCTCCTTGCTGCCCAGGGTAGTGACACTGCCCAGCAGGATGAAAGGAGGAGGAGGTTGAAGGGTGTGCACGGGTTGAGATGTCAGCGCAATCTGAAATGACAACGTCTGGGAGCAGTGGATCTGAGCAGCCCCAGCTCCAGCACGGGTGTCAATTTGTGCCAGCGCCTGGAGCACTTTTTGTGACTGCGACGCGTCTCTTTGGACCTGGACTGAGACACTCAGGGCCACCAAGCAGCCCCAGTTTAGCTGCCGTGCCCCCTCAGACACGTGTCGCTTGCTCTGTGCTTGACCTTGTGCTGTACCAGCAATCAGGGCTCTGTATTTTATAACAGTCTCCAGAGCTGTCATGTCCCAGTTTTCAGCTAGATTAATTAGCACCCGTGTGAGTAATTCCACGCGCAGTCGTTTTCGAGCTGTTAATTTTCTTCCAGATTATTTTATTCTAAATGCTCCAGAAAGTGGTTTGGGAGAAATATTCAGTGGTTAATGGAAGTATCTGTGCATGTGAAGCCATTGATGGTGTGTATTTTATAAATCTTTTTGAAATGAGAATATATGACAAGTAGAAGGTTTTGCTGGCTGGGTGGCCTCTGTGAGCTTTTGCTAAAAGAGGTCAGATTGGTTCTGTGAACTTTAAACCACAACTGTACTAATTAATGTGATAGGAAAATGGTGGGAAATGCAATACAATGATTCACAGAACTGGGTCATAATTTCTTTCTCAGTCGGTTTTTGAGCATGTTGCCACACCACAACGCTTTCCATTAATAATGAAGACATTTTGGAGAAATAGTATTAGCAGCTGGTTGACTGTAGTTAATTGATATATTACTGAATTCCAGCACATTCTGTCAGGGGCTGCTGTGAATGCCTTAAAGGCTTCTAGGGAGAAATAAAAGCAAGATAACCGAGGGGAAGTTGTTTAACTTAATAGTTCTCACGCTCTGTATATCCTGATTCAAGGAGGCAAATTACTGAAGCACGTGGAGAATTTTGGTTTGGAAAATAATGATATAATGATTTAATAGATGTTGTCTGTGGGAATAGCACATCAGCTCTTGTAGGAGTAGGGTAATGCAGTGGAGCTCTGGAGAGTTTTAAAACCTGAGTGACTAAAGCACATAAATCCATTTACTTATGGATTTAATCCAGGTGTCTTTGTCAAAAATTAGAGTAATGAATTGACAAGGAGTTTGAGGAATGAACCCTTTATGTAACTGAAGCATCCTAATTACTGCCTTCCCCCCTCCCAAAATCAACAGAGCTTCATATAAATGCATCTTTGTTTTCAGAGTGAGGACTAGAGAAGAGAGGCAGAGGGAAGCCCTGGAGAGGATTTAACAAGTCCTTTACCTTTACCCAGGTCACCAACTCCCATCCAGATTATTTTTTTGTTTGAGAAAAAATATTAATATATTTATAAATATATAAAACATTTTTACATATTTAAATTATGTGTATTATATTATTAAAATATATTATAGAATATTTATATATTTTATTATATAGATAATAAAATAATTATACAATTATTTTTATGTTGAGAGCTTCTCAGCCTCTGCACCAATCTGGGCCCTGCAGAATGAAATGGAGAACGTGGCTTTGCAGAGTGTAAGAATGAATTTCTTCTTAGATGTGGCTTTTTGCAGGAAAGGGAAAGCGAGCACTTCAAAAGAACCGAGCTATTTGATCATGGAACATTTTATTGTACAGTTAATTATGTCAAATGGGCTGAACTGAGATGGGGCTCTTAGTGACTTCTTTTTTTTTTTTTTTTTTTGCTGTATGTATAATTAGATCTACAGAGCTGTTTCCTCAGCTGGTGTCGGGCTGCTCAGCTCTATTTGAGTCAATTTGCGTCAGCTCAGAAGCTGGACCCCGGTATTTATGGAACCATTGACTGTTTATTATACCCAAGTAACACACAGCCAAGTTCTGTACCCTCAGGAAATACAGGCCAAGATGCATAAAGTCAGAAAAATGGTACCATGTTTGCTTTTAAGTAATGATGGGCTAATCTCAACCCTCAGCACTTTTATTTGACACTTTTTAGAGCTTACAGCAATTAGATAAAGAAGAATTTCCATGGTGTTTTGGGGGTGGACTTGAAATTCAGAGGAAAACTTGTGGCGGGGGATTTTGGTCTTTGTAGTCTGTGCAGGTACAGAAAAGTTTTACAGTTTAAAATTATAGAAACTCTCCATATTCAGGCTTCCAGATTGCGTTTTATAAGATGTCACTAAAAATACCAGCTTTCCCATGATAGCCACATTTTAAGTTTGAGGCCAGTGTTACCCTGATGCTTCCTACAGATGAAAACACAGATATCTCAAGAGAGTAGCCCTGTCTGTATCAGTTAAATTATTTTAATGCAATTAATCTTTTGAATTGTGTTCAAGCTGTCAATGGATATTTTTACATCTGCAGGCCTTGGAATGCCCAGTTTCTTACACTCTGCTTTTATGTTCATCATTGCTAGAAACAGGTTTAACAGATGAACTAAAAATACTGTAGAAAGTGCCAATGTCTAATGTAGTGATTAATAAAGTTACAGCCATTTACCTCAACTACTGCTTTGAAAATATGCTTGCCCTCACGCTAATTATTTCGGTATTATCCTTATTTTTGCATCACAGGCATTTCACATCACAGGCATTTTGCTGTTCTTCATCTTCACTTGTTAAATCCTCCTTGCTCATGCGTGAATCTGGACAGCTGGGTGCCACTAATGGGGCAGCCAGTGCTACCCAGTGGTCTATAATCAACATTCTGTTGCCACACATTAGCATCACACTGCATGCCTGAAAGGACTAAGAAATCTGATTTGTAAAGCAACAGCTGATTAGGGATGATTAACAAAAAAGAGGGTCATGGATATTGTGTAACACTGACTCTTGTCCTTTCAGAATCCAGCCTAGAATGGCATATCTGCTATGTCAGTGTGAACAAAAATAGATGAGCCATTATCCAAATGTTTTTATCACTAATCATTTCTCCAAGGCTGTTCAAAACCAAGCACATTTAATAGCATTTAAATGAAAACAGAGATGGAAATTGTCATAAAACCATGACAAAGAAAATATGGCTATTTTAAATGAAACATAGCAGTTCATTTTTCTGCAGTGTCAATGGAATACAATATGCCATGATAAATATATAAAAATATTACTAAATCTACCTCAAATGCCTTGGTAGATACCAGAGTCTTCCAGATACTGAGGTTGATTTGAAGGCTTGAAAAAGAAGCACTTCCTTTTCAATGCAGAGTGAGATACACTGGGAAGCCCAAAATTGTACCAGGCACTCTTGAATGACCACTGAAGAATACAGTCAGTGGTTTCAGTGTAACCTGTTTGTACCTTTATGATAGCTCCATTTCTTCAGAGCGCGTTGTAAGCATCATCTGCACCTGTAGGCAGGACTGTTTGCAGTTTTGGATGGCAGTGCTTTTCTTCATTCAAAAAAACCCCCAAAACTGTAACAACAAAAACCTCACAAGACAGAAACTCACAAAACGTCAACCCCAAAAAACCAACCAAACAGAAAATCCCAATAAGAGCTGTGAATCCAACAGTTCTTCTTGCATATCTTTCCTCATTCCTCATGATGGGGACCGCAGTGTGTGTCTTTGCTAATCATGAAATGGTTTAGGTTAAAGATCATCTTGTTCCAACTCCCACTATCCCAGGTTGCTCGGAGCCCATCCAACCTGCCCTTGAACACTTCCAGAGATGGAGCATTCAAACCTTCTCCAGGCAACCTGTTCCAACATCTCACCATCGTCACAGGGAAGAATTTCTTCCTAAATATCTAATCTAAACCTACTCTCTTTCAGTAGGAAGCTCTTCCCACTTGTCCTGTTACACCTTTGTAAATTATCCCTCTCCATCCTTCTTGTAGGCTCCCTTCAGGTAGGCCAAAGTTAGATCACCCCAAATCCTTCTCTTTTTCAGGCTGAACAATCCCAATTCTCTCAGCCTTTCCAAGAGAGGAGACAATTCTTTCTGATCTTATTGTTAAGCACCCCTGCTAAAGGGTGATTTGGAATATTTCAGATTCTTGGCCACCCCAACATTTGGCTTTGATTGGATCTCAGCAGCAGTGGGCAGAAAGTGGACTACATGGCAGTTCCATGTTTCAGTAATGCTGAGTCCAGATGTTGTCTGTATTGGCCAGGAAACAAAACAACCAAAATAATTTTGTAATATTTCTAAAAATATTACACAAGAAAAGGTATAGATTACCTGCTTCCTTCCGTCATGCTTTCACTGGTAATTACTACAACCAGAAAAATTATGTTTGTATTAAAAATTAGGAAGAAAGTTAAATCCTAATTGCTGCACTCTTGGTTACAAAGCATAAAATGATGTGGATTACAGAGCTGTTGGTGCACTCCTGAGGTGCCTGTAGGCAGCAAAGCCTAATGCAATCACAGGGTACATAAATAGCCTTCTAATGTACAAACTGTTTCAGTTCATCACTGTAGTGGACATTATTAAGATAATTATTTGATCCTTTGCGACTCGCCTTTCTATTGTGCTGTGTTATACATCAATCCAATCTAATGAATATGTTTGGAGGTACAATTTTTGTCTCCTCTTGCAAAAATGCTTTATTGCAGAAGGCAGCCTTATTAAAGACTTGTCACTTCGGAGATCTGGTGACAATAAGTGCTTGGCTGTTCATTTGCTGGCAGGTCACGCAGTTAAAAACAAAAGCAATGCAGAAAGTGGCAGGAAAAAAATGGATTGTTTAGCTCTGTGCCTTGGCTGGTTCTATTTCTTGTCATTTTGCTTGAGTTCAAGTTGGCCTTAAAGCAGGACATTTTGTTCCACCTGCAGAAGTTCAGAAGGTGCCTGAACATACATATAAAATGCAGTCCAAGGTCCAAGCAGAAATTTATTCTTGACCCAAGTCTTTTGTTTTATGTCTTATGATTTTGCTGGTAGCATTTTTGCTAGCTGATTGGTCTGCAAGCACCAATTCTACATGTGTGTTTGACTGGTTTGGGAAATGATAGTGGCAAACAGAAAATACTATAGTATTTAATAATATTTAGTAATACTAAAATACTTATTACTATAAGTAATACTAAAATAACATTATTTCTATGGCTTTTTTCCCCAGTGAACTTCTTTATCTGTGTTTTCTGAGATCGGTGATACCCAGCTAGAATACAGTAGATATAGATTAACTATATTATAGCTCTGCTTTCATTGAGAATATTTCAATAGAGTGGTTACAGTCTTGTTCAAAAAGGAACACTGATATTCACATTGGATAAAGACTTTTGGGGAGGGAGTCAGAGGGGCCTACATTTCTGATGGATTGGGATGAACACAGAGATCCATGTGTTGTTTGTTGTACTGAGCCTCTCGGCGATGGTTTTGAGATTTTTAAATCTGATTATTGCCAAAGTACAAATTTTGCAGCTTAGAGGGAAAAAATAAAAAATTGCAATTCACTATTAAAAAAATAAAGAAGAATTTAAGAGAAGGCAACACTAGAAAATTAGACCAAAAGCTATTGTCTGAAATTCAGGATGTTAATAGCAATTTGTGTCTTTAGAATGAGAATGGAAGAACACAAGGGGTATGGTTTATAATTGCAATTACAAGCACAATAAAAATGACAACAGGCAGCCAGTTTAAGGCAGCTCCACACCACAGTTCCTTGTGCTGGCCAGCAGTTGTGATTCCTTCCAGGAATGTTCAGGCTCTTTATCTCTTCCACAAGGGTTGTCTTTGCCATGCAGTGGCAGCACTGCAAGGCTGGGCACTCTTTCCTTATTTTGTGAAGTATCCAATTATTTCCAGTGCTTCAGAGGCTGCTCTTCTGTACAAACATTTAAAAAGGGAAAAAGACAAGTACAGGTTAAAGGGCTCAATGGCTTTTTTCCTCTGTGTTTTTCTATACCTCCCTCTCTTCTCCTGTCCCTCCATGGAAGGAAAGAAAGAAAGAAAGCAGCAGCTTTCCGACATTTATCATGGACATTCATTATGCTATCTCCTGCTTCCAGAACTAGGATATTACGAAGGATGTATTAACAGTTTTGGCTTTTTGAAAGTGGTCCTTTATTAATATAATTAAGTAGGAGTACAGGGTCAGCAAAGTGAGGGAAAGTACACATCAGGTTCTGTTGATTTCGGAATCAATATTTTATCTCATAAAGTGCTTCTTATGAAATTACTTATTATTCACTAATGGGTAAATATATCTGGGAAGTGTGTATTAGCTACTTGTTTATCTCAGAACTTTGTTTTCTGGTCTAAGCAGTGCAAAGTCTTCCTTGAATTAAAGTTAATTCTGGGGAACAAACCGAATTGTTTAGTGCAAAATTATGAATTAGCGTATATGATTCTGTATAAATCTACTTATTTTTTGATATAGGAGAAGATGCCTTCAACGTTTTGCAGCAGTAACACTTGTATTATAAAAGCTTTAACAAATGTCTTGCTTGTAAATAACTTAAATTCCATCTCCCTTTTGATGAGATCCTAAATGAAGTCCTCCTGTACTGTCATTACGATGGAAGGATGCTACAACAAACTGATAGCTATTCGTTCCAGGCAAACTTAGAATTTTAATTCACATACTGATTCTTTTAGAAGTAAAAATATTTCTTTTAGAACAGAAAATACTGATTCTGATTCTTTTAGATCAGAAAATATTTCTAGGAGATGCCAGTTTAAAATCATTCGTAGAACTGAGCCTTACCATGAAAAAACATGATATTGGGTATGTGTCTGAGGATCATAAGAGATAATGACAGGGAGGCTGTTTAAATTTAGGTGTACCCAATCTACTTCTTGTAATAGAAAAGTAGGCTTATCAAAAAGTGGAAAAAATGGATTTTAACTGTGGAATAAAAATTATGATAGAAGTAGAATAAAAGTGTATGAATATATGGTCAATGAATATATGAAATAATAGTTTGGAAAAATATATGGAGACAAAACAAGAATTAAGATAGTTTCTCACCACTGGAACATGATTCCAGTATCAGTGTCACTTCCCAGCTCCTATCAGCAAAGTTTGGAAGCTTTGTCGCACATGAAGACCTGTCCCTGCTCTGGGCAGGTAATTTAACATTTCACCTCTCAGATTATACAATTTGAATTTGAAGAATCTAAATACTTTTTATAATCTTGTAAGATTCTTTTCCTTTTAATTCTAACAAGAGACATATTTAGATGTTCAGGGCCATTCTCGAATAGGGGTTATGAATTTCATCAGATTAATTTTATCTTTCTTAATGAGTTTTCCTAATCAAAAAGTCAGAGTTCAGAAGCAACATAGGTTCTGCTTTAAGCTAATGAGTAAATTTTAAAATGTAGATTTATAGAGCATAGCACATTTTCTCTGCTTTTGGTGGTGGTGAACATTCAGAGCAGAGTTTTTGAGCGAGAGCCATTCAAATCTGGATTTGCAACACTGAGAAATTTGCCAGCTTGTACTATAGCTATTTCTGCTGTGTTGTAAGAAGTTCTCCATGCTTCCACAACAAGGCATGAAAGATCTTTTTTAGCTGTTATGATAATGTTGGGGAAGATGTTGTTTACAAGTATTTTCTTCCTCTTGGTACTTGCATCCCATCAATGTAACAAAAGGTCATAAATAGACAACAGAGTGGAGTCATAAATGAATTATTCTCTTTCAGCTGCAAGTATGCCACACTATTTTTATGATTTCCAAAAAAATTACTAAAATGTCCCTTGAGACCTAGAGGAAACTACTGAATTTTTGTGATTGTTCTCTATCCCTTTTTCCCTGCATCATTTTAGGCAGGCACAGCTTGTAAATTTATCTGTAAAACAAAAACGAAACCTGCAACTGGATTGTATAGGGTGGAAGATGTTGGAGTTACAGTTATTTGTTTAAAAATAATTTATTTTTCTGTGCTGGAAGTCTCTGTGGGTCTGACTGTGTGGTGTATGTTTTGATAACACTGGAAGTTGTCCGTTCTTTTTACAACATGTGTGTAGAGGCATGATGCTGCAGAAATGGAGGGTGGCTTTACTAGACATAGTTTAGTCGAAATCAGCAGCTGCTTCAGTGCTATTTTTTCCATACCAGTTCTTCCCCAAAACACTGAGTAGGTGGTCTTTTTATTACAATTTTTTGTTTTCCTGCAACTAAACACACCTTTTGCCGGAGTAGAATGGAAAAGGGTTTTTCCATTGCAAATGCTCTGTGTCTCAGAGCATCCCCTGTTGCTGTGAAGTTGTTGTACTGTCTTGTGCAGGAGAAAATTCCCTTTTGCCTGAAGACTGTGGCCACTGTAGAATTTTTTCTGAATTGAGCTACATAAGATGGACATGCAAGCAGCTGAAGGATAATGAAATAAAGGTGTTCCTGCAGTGCCTTCTCTCACCTCTGTTCAGAAGCAGTGTGTTAGGTTGGCTCATCATGGGATTATTTACTCTAAAATACTGATTCCTTCCCTTGCCAGTGTTTTATTCAGACTTTTATCATCCTCATGATGAGGCTAACACAAACTGCAGAAGAATTTCAGAGAGAAGGTAGAGATTCAGATAGTATCCAGCAACAGCACTACTCTGAGTATGCTTGTAATGATTTTACTCTGTGTTCATTCTCTTATCAGTTTCAGATGCTTTTATCATACTGTCATCATCTTCCAGGATGCAGGGAGTAACATCTATAAAAATGCAGTGACCCAATAAAACTGACTAAAATTTGGATTTACTACCAGATGCTTTGAAACTTTGCTGTTAAGTCTCTAAGTTCGGAATGCATGCAGGGCATACAGATAAGGATTTTTTACATATGCTTGTGTTACTCAGATTTTTAAGCCTTACAAACTGTGCCTCAGAGTGGCTGTTGTCTTATGGCCTCTGTCACTTCCAGTCTAAGGTTGCTTCCACCAGTATCATCCTGTGATGGTGCTGTGGCGTTGGCTAACTGGTTTGTGGCACTGTGCCCGCCACAAAAAAATCAACGTCCCCTCCAGCAAAATGATAGCACTATGATTTTAGAAGGTCACTGATCATCTCTTTGGCACC
The DNA here is from genome assembly GCF_029207755.1 of Chamaea fasciata. NCBI lineage: Eukaryota > Metazoa > Chordata > Aves > Passeriformes > Sylviidae > Chamaea > Chamaea fasciata. The sequence continues at coordinate 4,843,727 of NW_027094088.1, read as the reverse complement.
TGGCATTTATATATTAAATGGGGAACTCTCCAAAATGACATTTCAGGTAATGAAAACTAAACCAGTGTGAGGCTTGGTACGTGCCCATACAGATTTGAACTGATGCCAAAGCACATCAGTGACATTAAAGACCTGATATTAGAAAACCATCAGTCAGAAGTTCAGGCCTTCTACTAAGGACAAGTTAGAAGTTGTCATTTTGTGGATTTCTAAAGACGCTTTTTTCCAAATCTGGTGTAAATGTGTTATTTCAGGTTTGTGTAGGATCACCCACAGCCCATTTCCACTGCTGGAACAATCAAGATTGTTTATATGATGCAACACATTCAAATATGTTCTGTTTCAAGACTAAAGACCCTCTGAAGCAGCATATCGTTATCTTCTTGTGCATAATAGTGGAATGCAACTGGAGATTTGATGCAAACAAAAATTATATGGCTTACAGTGCAGGATAGCTCACTGAGCTATATCTAAAAACCTTCTTATTTTAAACAGTGTCTTTTCAGCAGAATACATGCTAAATGTTTGTCAGCTTTTAACCAGCTACAGTGTACTGCCATCGTGCTCTGTCTCATCCAGGTTTCTTGATTTATTCTTTCCTGAATCACAGGGGCATCAATCTATGGATGTGGTCCATTTTTTTAACCAAGTCTCACCAAATTCAATTGAGTGTTTATAGAAGTGGAGATTTCCCACATACATACATTCTCACAATGAAGCACTTATTTAATCTGTCCTTTGTTTCCAGAGCAGGAATTTTAATCAATGTGTTTATTATTAGGGAGGCTTGAGCTTAAGGAGAAATCTATTGAAATTATGTTCTCTTCATTGAGAAAGCATTTATCATTTGGTGCTGCAGCTACCCAGGATGCTGGAAAATGATGACTTTGGCAAATGCACAAGAAGCACATTGAAAGATGAAAGAATTTCATGGGATGCTCACAGTCCACTTAATACCTACGTGCCTGTAAATCAGTGGTACAAAATAAATATTAGGCTGAAAATCAGCTACATGAGACTCCTGTTGATGATCTAATGTAGCCCTGATAAACTGTTTAGTTCTCTGTTGTAGGCAGATCTCTTTCCTAGCCTGTCCAAGCTCCTCTTCTTCCTGCTTTAAGAAGAAATAAGTGAAAAAGGTGTTTTTTCCTAAGTTGGGTTGCTCAGAGAATTGACCCCTCAGGATTGCTAGGTACATGCATAACAGCTTAGGGGAATAAATCTCTTGCGTTTATGAATCCTTGGAGCACTTGTCTCTTTTCCTCAGCAGGACCAAGCCCTTCAGGCAGACACCCTTTTAAAATCTGTTTAACTCCTTGTTGTCTCATTTTGTACTGAAATCCATCATTCTTCAGTGCTTCTTAAAGCTTAGATGAAGTCATCTGCTGAATGGATTTCACTGGGGAGTGAAAAGTGTGTGTACAGAGATGGATAAACATTGAATAAGGTTGCTACAGTTTTCATCATATTTTATATTAGCTGTGGCTTGACTCTCTTTTAGGAGTTACTGTCAGAGGAAAAGATGGAAATTCATGATTGAGCTATCTGTGCCCCACTGGCTGCAATAAATTAAAAAAAAAATGTTTTGCAAGTCTTTGTAAATGTGCTCCTAACTTTGAGACACGTGTTTGTCAAATATTTGGATTATGCCTCTGTATACTGTCTGTGCTTCCAAGCTGATAGTTTCTACAGGTTTGGCACAGGAAGAAGGATTTGATTGATTTGCGGTGTCACTGTCATAAAGATTTGCACACAGCAATTGATTCTCCAGCATTTAACAGCAGTTCAAAACCGTTAACATACAAAACAGGTTACAAAGTTGTCCTTTTTTTGATGAATGCTTTGTTAAAGGAATGTTCACAGTGTTGAACAGTACCAGTAGAACTGAAATTATGGAAGCTACATAACCTCTAGCTTGCCTTAGCACCCTGTAAGTTTAATAGTTGTACCAAGAGTTCCTGTGTCAAAGTGTGGCCACCTCCTGTGTTTTGCTGTAAACAATCTGTCAGAAAGTGTTTCTCTTTCTTTTTGAGGTTTTATACCAAAGCTCTATGTTATTGTGGACCTGAATACGTATGATACTATAGATTTTCACATTAGGCTTGGTTTTCTAAGTTTTCTCACCCTTCCACATCTGGAAATTGTTTCTTAGAAAGTATCCTACTCCATTTTATCCTCTTCAGTAGATTTTTTTTTTTTTGATAGTGCATTTCCTTTGTGTTAGGATAGTTGCATTCCTGCCTCCCTCAAACGTTGTTTCACTCTGGTTTGCTGTTATCTGGACATTTGCAGAGAAGATCTTTTACTTTGGGATCAAATTCCTTTTCCACCTCTAAGCCATTAAAGATCTCGAACTGAATTTAAGTTATGGCACTACAAAAAAAAATCCACACCACTAAATTGAATGCTAGAGGTTTGAACTCTGGATCTGGTGGTTTGGTTTAGGTTTTTTTCTTCGTCTTCTACCAAAATGCTGATTTTAAGGGATGGTACAGAAAGCTCTGACTGATATCCTTCACTTCTTTTACCCCAGGTAGACTTCCAGACAGTTTTTTTCCTTGCCACTAAGAAGAGTCAACTACAAATTGTGCCACAGAGAAAGAGGAGCTTCAAGTGTTCCTTTCCCCAGACTGCAAAATGAGTTAGATTCTTGCATGGAAAAACCCAGAAATTTTTAGCTTTAGCCAGAAAGAAAAAAAAAAAAAAAACCAAACTTCTAAAATGCCCCCATTCTTTCTAGAATAAAAGCAATTTGCATTTCAAATCAACATTTCAACTTGCCATCCTCAGTGCCCTGCAGAGTCAAGAGGCAGAGCTGCAGCAGAATGCAATAGCGCCACGTTACCTTTTCCTGCCAACCCACTGGTACTGAAGGGAATCAGCAACACTTTTGGCCTCCTTCTTAACCCATCACAAACAAGAAGATGGGAGTGTCAATGGAACCATCTCCCTGGTCCCACAAAGAAAATGATCAGCTTTTTCTGATCAGGAGCCTTATTAGGGTGTATCTATTTACAGAAATGTTTCTGAGCAATAGAGGACGCTTCTCTGTGTGTCCCCATAACGTGTGAGTCTCCTCCATGCCCTCATGGCTGTTCCTTTGCTGAATCTCAATTCAGTGGTAAACAACTGAGTTGGTTCAGGATTTCTGCTTACCTGGTTTTATGAAGCTGGTCTTCATGCTGTGGTGGGGTCGGCCACCACAAGGTGCACTGGTGGGAGCGTCACAGAATTGTTGAATGGTCTGGGTTGGAAGGAGGTTCAACATGTCATTCCAACCCCTCTGCCATGGGCAGGGACACCTTCCAGGTTGCTCAGGGCCATGTCCAAGCTTGGCCAGCCAATGTTGGATCGGGCCCATCCAAGCCCCATCCAACCTGGTATTCATTGACATGAGCAGTCACGATGCCCTAAGTTTTAGCTTTCATGTTTTTCAGACTCTGTGCTGCCGAGGGGTGTGAGTGCAGTTCTGAGCCTCATATTGAGTGCCAGTCAGCTCTCTTCACAGTGGGGAGACAAAAAAAATCCTTTCCCTGCTGAAGACCAAGGACAACTTTCAGGCCCAAAAGCACAAACAAGGGTGGGCTGAAGGGGGGAATAAGAAGGATGGGACCTCACAACCTGAAGCTGGAATTGGACAATTAAACCCCAATATGCAAATGGACCAAAACTTATAGAAATGTAAGACTTGGTGACTGGTCAGCTGTTTTGTGACCATTCTTAGTCCACCCTGGGTGTAGCCATGGTCAGGCCCTGTCCTGCCCAAGGTGGATCCTGGAGGCCTTTCAATAAATCCCTACTTTATTCTCTAGCTCTGTCCAGTCTCTGTTTCAGGTCAGCCTCCCTAAGGCATCACCTGCACCATTGTTTATGATGTCTTTCTGTTGATTTTGATACCACTATTTTCTTTGCTTGTCTTTTCCTTTGTCCAAATATTTGCCCTCCCTAAATTAATCTTTCTGAGAGCAGAATCGGCTTCAGGTGTTTGATGTGAGGAAGTGCAGCTCCCATCCTTATCTCCTGACGTGCTGTCCTCTTCTGATGGATGTTGGTGCAACGATTCCTGGACATTCTGCCAAAAGCAGCATCTGGCTTTTTGCCTCTCTCCTCAGGCACTTTAGTTGCAGCTTTGAACTTGCCTCTGTATGTATCACGCTGTTCACATGTCACTATCTTCCATTACCCTTCCCTACTGCTGTGCATTGGTTGGCAGTTTTCAAAGGCAGCCTTTAAATTTTGAGTAAATTGTTGTCTCTGTGAGTTTTTGAGAGCCCAGCTTTGAAGGAGGATCCTCCCTTCATCTGTCATGTTGCACGGTGCAGTTCAGGTCACACATTCTCTTGTGCAAAGTAAGTTCAAAGACCTATTCAAGACTATGGGAAGGCCGTCAGAATTCCTGCATTGCTTTCACTTGGTATTACTTCCTTTTTTTTTTTTTTTTTCCCTACTAATCCTGAACAGATCTATAATATGTGCAAAGGGTCTGAAGCTATTCTGTCTAATATCACTGTCACTCATCAATGTTAATTGTGGCATCAAAAGCTTTCTGTTATGGAATACTTGCTTAGTTTTTGTAGGCTTATCAACTGGAAATGTGTAATTCTGGATTTATTAACTTGCCATCTGCTAAAGACAAGTATTTTTAAAGAATCATAAGGTGGAGATTAGGTAGTACAGAGTACTTTGTTTTCACTGTATGCAGGAAGGTTTGAAAAATTGGCTTCATATTTTTATGGAATTTTCCTTTGGCTTGTTAATGGCTGGTAGCTGTAGAATCACTTTTGTTGATCTGAAATGAACTCTGCATGAATTTACACCTGATGTAAGAGCAGCACCAGTTGAGATGAGATCAGCACCCACTGTAGATAAAATTCAGTTCCGTGCTAGGGAGCAGTTGTTGTGACCATACACCACATGCATGAAGTCCTAATTTAAAGTCTTAAATGAGACTGAAGTAGTTCACAGGTTTTATGCTGTCCCTCTTCACAGGAACGAATGTTACCCAGTACGCACACAGAGATGATATATGTCAAATTACTTTGACGTCTCATGAAAAATACTGTAACTATTTCTTCTGATCATTTTGGGTTCTGCTGACCTGATTTTATTATGAATTTTGCACTGTTCGTTCACCTTAATGCTTCAAATCCTGGTATCCTGTAAGAATCACATAGGAATTTTGTAGCTTTTCTTGAAGAGAGTTTTTTCCTCCTCTGGTTGTTCTAAAGGAATCTAAAGACCCAGTGTAAAAGGAACCCAGAGGCAGAGAACAGAAACTCCATTCTCCGAAGAACATGATCTAGCGATGTGCAAAGAGTTAAAATGACTAAAGCCAAACATCAGACTGGCCCCATTCTGTTACTCTGAGTGACCAATGCTAGGTGCTTAGACAAGGGGAAAATAAAAAAAAAAGGAAAAGGACAGGAAATAATGGGGTAAATGCAAAGTGTTGTCCCCCACCTCCCTGTTCTTTTCTGCCAGAGCCTACTAGTCATTTCTTTTGGTAATTTCTCTGATTTGTTTTTGTTAGACTGGCACAATAAGATAATTAACTCCCATGAAATGACTAGATGTGCTGTGCTAGATTTAAGGTTGTCCTTGAGTCTTTTCTCATGGCCCAATCCTGCCTCCAAAACTCCGGAGATTGATATGCATTTGTATTGTGTTGGCAGCATGAAATTTATTTGTTGCTGATCGGTGCCACTAATGAATCCTCTTTGATGTAAACTGAATATTAAGTATTTACTTGTGTATGTGCCAGAGCAATCATGAAGTTTTTTCATAGGGAAGCTAGATGTGAGTTTACAGAAGCATCAGGAGATACACACTTCACATGTAGTGTGACTGAGGGTCTCCTGCTATCTCTTAGTGAATTTGTAGGGGATTTTACTCAGGGAATACCAAGTAGTGGCAAGAGCGTCTGGCCTTGAATGTTTGTTTATTTTCACAAGCAGCCCTTCACAGTAGCAGATCCTCCAATCCCAACAGGAGCTGCATAGGAGATAAGCGCACTTACAAAAATAAATAGAATTTTATTATGGTTTAGTCAATATGTTGGGGTTTTTTTGTTTATTAAATGATCAAATGCCTCCCTGAAGCTGCTCATGCTTCAGTCATGAATTGGACATTTAATTATGTATCAGCTGACTCAGCATTGAAAGAACAGTTCTCACACAAATTCCTTTATCTTCAAGTTTCTTTCTTTAAAATTCTGTGTAAGGAGCACTGATAACAAGAGGGGAGAGAGCAAGTGCTGATACAATTTAGGGAGAAAACAAACGCTATTCCAACAGCCAGCTAGTCTGGAGAGCCATGGTTATCCATGGAGTTGTTCTACATGGGAAGTAGATGCTCTTTTTAAGTTTCCTAATTCCTTAGACAGTGCGAAACTGTCAGCTCTAAGTCTTGCTCCTCTGATGTACTTTTCTTTGGTGCCCAATTGATGATAAGGCAAAATGAGATATACAGCCACAAACCTAAAGAGATAAACAGAAATCTCATCCTCTTGTTGCTTATTCTTTGTTCTCATATTTTTTTAAAATAGCCAGAACTTATTGCTCAGCTGATAAATAGCAGAGAATCCTTTTTTTCCCCAATAGAATAAAATGACCAGTTCCTAAATATGAAAAATCATAAAAAGAAACTTCTTCTGTGTTTATTTCTCAGTCTTCAGAGTACGTGGAAATGGCCTGCTGGAAATAGTTGCCATTCATAATTTGTGGAGTGCTAATTAGGCAGGGTTGAATGAACAGCCATCTCAGCATGAATCAGAAAGTCAGCACGTGAACTTACTGTAGATAATATTCTTCTGAATGTTTCTTTAACTACAGTCAAAATGTGCTGTTGATGAGTAGCACAGTGAGTAAACCCATGTGCCTTGGATTTTTTTGTGGGTAATGAGCACAAAATAGATGTTCAGAAATGTATTGTGAAATGAGTATTTGCCGAGTAGGCTTTCCATCGTTACTGATTTCCTACTCTCTAAGAATGTTGGTTGGTTTGCTGTGAATAACATTTCCAACTGTAGAAATTCTGCTTCTGTAGTTCCAGCTATTTAGAACAGAAATTCCTTCTGTGATCCTGCGAACAATTCCATGTCCTATCCATACAACTTAATCTAAAAGTCATTGCAGTGAAGTAGCCTACTGCATAGATGTCATGAAGATGGTATCATAACCAGGAAGATTTGCTCTTAGTTAGCTAAAAATAATTTACTGTGAGCATTGCAAGGACCAGCGAGATGCCATTGAGAACTGATGACATTTCAGGTTTTTATGGCCTCTGCTTATCTTGGATTCTTCACCCACAGCAATTTTGCAAATGAGTTTGGTGATATTTTGAGCTCTGCGGAGTGTTCAGATGGAGAAGTAGCTGAATGAAGATTCTTTACTGAGATCCAGTGCCCTGATCTTTCTTTCCCAGAAGTCAGAAACAGAGTGCTCGCTTCCACCACTCTTTGAGACCTGCTGCTGAACTCTATCTAGTTCAGCCAAGCATACAGACTCAGAGGAGGAAAAATTAAAAGGGGGGGTATTAGTCTTTGTTTTCTTTCAGGCATGTCATGAAAACAGCCTTTCTGGGAACCAGATAAAAGCTTGACCCATCTGTCTAGTTCAGAGTGTTTGGGGACCCTTCAGTTCTGGCATCTTTCTGTAATGGCATGATGCATAAGAACAAGGTGAATTCCTGGGATGCTGAAAATTGGATGCAAACAGTGGATTGGTATCATTTTTTTCATACAGAAAAGTTTAGATTTACGATTTTCCCGAGTTGGACTGTGAATTCTTGCTTGTTTTTCCTGAGGTCCTTGTTTATATTGAGGTGATTTACTTGCAACAAAAATGAGCTTACTGTGCGAGTTGTGTCAAGTAAATGGTAGGTTTTTGATATACTGCTGTCTTACAGTTTCCCTATTAAACATAGGATGTTATTTACAGTTATGTGCTTCCTCCTCAGTGATCTTGAGCAGTGAAGCGTGTAGCACAGTGTAATAGATATTTTTAACTTTAGAAGACCTGGTTTAAAGTTAATGCTCTTTTTTTTCTTACTTTGATTAGTGTGCTAAATCGTGTCTGTACACATACACAAACACTTTCTAACTGTATACAATATATAGAAATGTTGTTTCTGAGAGATTGAGAGTTTTCCTTCATTGTTTGGCTTTGGGAAAGAATGGGGCAGTTTCAAGAGAGCAATTTGCTCCTGTGAACACTCATCAAGCTCTGGGAAGAGCTATTGGAAACTCCGTGTTTTCAGTGGCCTTGCTCCACAGGTGTGTCGTCCACCCAGCAAAGTACAAAATTTCTAGGATGTGCTTGAATCTCTTGCTAACTCTTTCCAACACATGATAGAGGACATTGCTTAATGTCATTTCAGGCTTGCATTGTTCCTTTAGAGGTTTGATGGCAGTAAGAGCTGAAATCAGATAAAATAACTTTGTATGGGGGATCCAAATTCAGCTGCCTGACCAGCCTTTTATCTTTCTTGGTACTTTGGAGTGGCATGAAACACTATTTATTGTTATAATACATAATGTCTGTATATTAATATAAACATTTATTCTACAGGGGAAGTAGGATATTGAAGCAAAGCTGATATCCCTCATCTCTACTAAACTATTTGTCTTTTGGGCTGCAAGGGAGGTTTAAATCTTCCTGTTTCTTGATTTGCTCTCCTATTACCTTCTAAACATATTAAGCATACAATTTATTTTTATATATGCTGTTCACCATGCAGAACACCATAAACTACTTTACAGTCAGAGAAAGCAGAAGAACAGCGAGTTGCAGTCAGCCAAAAAAGGGAAAGAGCAGTGCATTAAGATGCAGTAAAAAAAAAATGGAAGTTGAAATTTTGAAGTAGTAAAAATGCTAATCAGCATGCTGGAGTGATTCATTGCAGAGATGTGCACTGTTGTACACTGTTTTCAGCGCTGGTATTTGCAAGTATCAGCATATGCTGTGGATCTTCCTGCCCTTCTGAATGCTGGAGTGTGAACATTAATGGGACAGAAAAAGGACAAATTTTTTGGGAAATTGGATAAGATCTGGGCAAAGGACAAACAGCACAGAAGTGAATGAAGACTATTACGTGCTGTATTTATGATGATCACAAATACCTCTGCTTGCCTTTGAGAAATCAGCAGCCTGTTCCATTACTGTTGTCAGGGCAGAGGTCATATTTGAGGTGATCTGAAGGCTTTGGCAAGCTATTTCTTTGTTTAAAGCATTGGCCTAGATGCATTAGAAGAAAGTTTTCTCTATTGCTGTGATGAAAAAAAAAAAAAAATTAGCTTCTCTGTATCAATTAGAGCACCCCATGCTGAGCTGGCTTTTGCAGTCACAGCTTTGCTGAAAAGACAATGACAAACACTATTCTTGGTGTAGCAGAGCTGTTATTTTAGTGTGAGGAGGCACGTGGGCTCTTTTATGTAAGATGCAGCGCGCTTGATCTACTTTTGGTTGCCAGTATTCTGCCTGCTAGAGAATCCTGCCAGTCAGTGGTCCCCAAACTACTAGATCTTATTACCATTTTTTTTTTTTTAAATCTCCCTCCTGTGGGCAGGCAAATGGGAGAGGTGTGATTTACATGGAATAGGAAGAGCCTTTAAATTTAATGTCTGAAATAAAAAGGAGCATCAGGGGAACAGAAAAGCGTGCAGTCAGTCTCACCATCAAAGTATGTCATTATCCTACATGTCTTGAATTTCTTTATTTTTGGGGATCCAGCTAGAGCGCCAAACTCCATGAGAAGAGCTTTTCTTGGTAGATTATCAGCCCTGTTCTGTTCACTGCAGAGAGTGGTTTAAGTTACATCTTTTCTGTTTTCCTTGAAGAAGTTTGGAATGTATTGGTGCTCATATACTGTGCCTGGCAGGATACACTGAACTGTATTCAAACAGAAACTTTCCCTTTAATGGTGTTATTTCAGTGTAAACTGCTTTTTCACAAGGTACTGCTTTCAAAAATAGATTGTAATATACTTGATAATATTCAGGATGTTTTAATTTGACTGGAAATAACAATATATTTTAGCACCTCAACCCAAATGACATCATAGAGCACACAGTATTACTAATCAAACATATTTTTGTGAAGGTGTATTTAAAATGGAGATTTAAAATTCCTAGGAAGATTGAAGCACTGACTTTTAGAAATGAACTTCCCACTACAGGTTATCATCAGCTGCATGCCAGAATAACTGGAGCAGACTTTTATCATGTTTTATTAGTGTATTCTATATGAAGTTGCATAAAAGTGACATGTCTGCCACCAGTAGACCAAAGCAAAATGCTATCATCACTACAAGGGCTTTGTTTTCTGAAATCAGCATTTTTTCTGCACTTGTCAGTGACAGGGTTTTTTGCCTTTGGCTTTTGGATAAAAATCAAACAAGATCTTCTGGCACTGAAATTGAGATGGTGAAAGTGCACCGAATGCTTCTCTGGCATCTTCACTTCAGTCTTAAGCCTTTGTTGCTTGCAGTAAATTATTTAGTAACAGTTATTGTTAAACTGGAACATACAGGGGCTTTGAGGTGCTTTTTGCTTTGGAACAGTATAAACCCAGGGTAATGCTGAAGGGATTAAAAGAGTTATCAAGACCTGATGTAGTAAGAGATGTTGTAGAATCTTTTTCTGGCATCTTTATGTTGAACAAGTACCTTTCTAAACATAATTTTATATATTATTTTAGAATGTCCACCATTTAGATCATTGTGTCATGCAGCTAGAAGTCCTGTTTTAAAGAAGTAACAGCCTAATATGAAGTGCAAGTGTGACAGAAGAGAAGGGAAAACAGCAAATAGCATGAACTAAACTTGCACTGTTACATTGGCTATTTGTGGCATGATTGTTTTCAAAAAACACTTTTTTTTTTTTTTTTTTTTTAATCAGCTGTCCTTGGTACTACTTAACCATAATTGGTTAGCTCAGTTTGTTTGGAGTTTTTTTTTTCCCGGATTTAGAGATGAATCTTGAGGAAGAATTTGAAGTGGGAGAGAGAGTGCAGATTAGTTCAGAATCAAGGCAGTTTTGTCCCTTTGGAAAGAATCATCACATCTCAAAGGCTGACAAGACCTCTTAGATCACCGAATCCAACCATCAACTCAGCACTGCCAACCCACTGCTGACCCACGTCCCTCAGCACCACATGTACATGTTTTCTGCACACTTCCACTTCCCTGCACAGCCTGCTCCAATGTCTGGCCACCATTTCAGTGAAGAAAATTTCCCTAATATCCAGTCTAAGCCAGCCTGAAGAGATCTGTGGTCTTTGTTGTGTGCTGTGAGAGCAGGAATACAGATGCAGTTATCCTTTTGTGCATTTTTTTACTTAGGAAACTGTGACAGCAAATTGGGAAAAATGCCTTGCATTTCCTATGGTTGTGGACTCGATTGTCCCTGGGAAGGGCTACTTGATAACCAAGGCCAAATAGAATTATTTCTCTTTAACACCCTCTGCTCTGCTTTAGAAAGAGATCTTTGGAAAGACTCCATTTCCAACCATGGTGGATACATTGCCTTATTTAGAAGGAGCAGCTTCCTGACTTTCTTGCCATTGCTTCTTCACTCTTTTCCTTCTCACTCTGTGCCCTTCCTGCCACCACCGGCCTTTGCAGTCCTTGGATAGCAGAAGCCCTGAGCCTTCCTACATCTTAAACAACTTTTGGTTGTCATAATGGATTGGTGTTTCCAGTTCCTTATCCCAGCCTTCCTTTCCCGGCAGTGGCACTAAGTGCTGCTCTCATCCCCCTTAGTTCACACATTGAAAAGCTCTCTTAAACTGTCAATTTTAGCTGCCCAAGCTGACACCTCTTCTCCTCATATATATTGGTTTCACATTCACAGCTTAAGTGTAGATTAGTTTCATATTTGTGACCCAGCAAGAAGCTGCCTATCCCTCCCTGGCTGCTGTCAATCCCTGTTCTGTCTCCTGGGAGGAAAATGGGTGACCAGGGGAAGGCACTGCCAGCACTGCTTCTCTTCCCTGCATGATGCAGTCTGACAGGTGCCCTGTGCTGCTTTCCTGCCTCTGGGAGATGCAGGCTTTCATTTAGGTGAGTGTCTCTTCTTCCTTCAAAGAACCTGGCTGGAGGATCTCCATTTCTCCTCGTGCTTGTCTCAGAGGCAGTTACGTTTCTGCTCTTTTTTTTTTTACTGAGAGAGACTGATTGTTTTTCCTTCCAGGCTAATCCTACAGATGATGTTCAGCTTGTCTGTTTCTCAGAGTAAATCTTAAAAGCCTTATTATGCCATCTCTACTCACACCAGATCATTTCTCTTCTGTGAGAAACCCCACCAGTGTCCCCATAACTTTGGAATTCACCCTTCCTCAGCATGCATGTGCATTCATTAATATTGACCACATCGTGGAAATACACTTCTCTGCCAAATTAATTAAAGCTCACACAGATGCAGTTCAAATAAAGACGTTCACTTAAAAAGGTAGGGCAGAGGTAGGGTGCCTCACAGGAATGTGTATATAGAAATTAACATTATCATAGAGGAGGTGGAAGCCAGGCTCTAAAGGCCTTACATAAGTACCTTGAAGTCAGAGGAATCAGCATAATCTCCTTTCCAGGATTCAGAAAGACATGATATAATATGAGATGGCTTCTCTAAGGGCAAGGATTGGTAACAAATCTTTCAGATCAGGGATGCCAAATCAACAGAGGACATTAAAGTGATCTGGTCCAGTACAAAAGTGTTAGTCTGTTCTGAGCAATATGCAGATCTTTGGAGTACAAAAAGGAAATGAAGAGTAGTTAAAGGCACAAAGTTTAATGGGGAACTCAGATAAAATGCGAAGACATTGTTTCAGATATTACTGAGCATCTTTCTTTCATTAGATGTTTGACTTTCTATTTGAAGGCAAAACATTAGATCTTACCTGCATTTTGATAAAGCACAAGGTGCAATATTCAGTAGGAAATCTTCCTTAGCTAAAGAAAGTGGAGATCTGTAGAAAACTGTATGATGGCCAGCTGGAGATATGGGGATGATGAGATGCCTACAAGCACTTGTGAGCTCGGGAAGGGCCACAGTTTCTGAACTGTGACCACGGGTTTGATTTTCTGTGTTATTTCTGGCGATGGCTTCTATGTAAGAGATAGATAAAACCAGTGGAATTCCTTGATGAAAGTTGTGGGGCTTTTTCTTCCCATAACAATAATAGATAATGTTGAAGACTGAGTAACAGAAACATGATTAAATTTGCAGGGGAGTTGTGTGGTAATAGGCACTGGGGTTAATAAAATTTTCTGCTGTATGAAGTGAGTTCATCAATTGGAAACGACAGAGGGAAAATACTCAGAATTATTAAATCACATAATGGCTGAGAATGAGTGATGTGATGAAGCCATGGCCAAGGCAAATGCAGTCTGGGGAGGGATGGTATGAAATACTTCAGTTAAAACAGGCACACATTCAATGACCTGAAAAACACTGGAGAAACTACAGGTGTGTCCATATGTGGTTGGGATGGTCATGACACATAGAGTGACACCATAAAAATTCAGAAGGCTTCTCTATTATCACTGAATGCTGTCTTTTATACAGTTTTTACAAACCTCGAGGGTAACTTCTAATTGGTTAATAGCTTGCTTGTTAATTATTCTATTGGTTAGTGAAAGACATTTTACTTGTCTATCAAATCTATCTATTCTCTGATTGTTTATATATTTTCTTTACTGATTCTCATGGGACAAATCGCTTGTTATTACAGGTGCATTTATTTTTCACCCTCAGAACAGATTGTTGTGTTAAAGAAACTTCTCGTTCTCAAAACAGCTTCTTATGTGAACTTACAGATTGCTTGTTAGCTTCCTCTTCTTAGCAGAAGTGACAGGCCAGCTTTTTTCCCTATTCCTACAAGAAACCTGATCTTGAAAGCATTGTAACATTGTGATTACTTGTGTTTAAGAACCAAAGGATCACAGAATGTTTTTGTTTGGGAGGTACCCTAAAGTACCCTAATCTCACTGCTACCCTCCAACATGTGCAGTTCACCTTCTCCTACACCAGGTTGCTCCAAGCCCTATCCAGCTTGCCCTCAACCAGTTACAAAAACTGGGGTGTCCATCACTTCCCTGGGCAATCAGATTTAAAGGAAAGCAGGCTGGAGCTGGAAAATTTAACTTTCTGAGAGGGGGAATATAAAATCTGACCTGTTAAACCCAGGAAATTTAGAGAGAGGGGATATCGTTGCCTTCTGTAGATACATCAGGCAGGTAACAGGGTGGCACTGAGGGGAGCAAATTGGGATAAACTGACCAGAAGCTGGTGAGAAAGTGTCCAGTGGGGGACAGAACAGCTTAACTAGTTGTAAGACAGAACTTAATTCCATTAAGGAGGGAGTTCATGACTTGGTTGTCAGTGACCAAAGGAGTCAGAACTCAGAGGAGTGAGACAGTCCAAGTTTTCAAACAGGAACACCTGATGCTACACTGTTCATTCTATATTTAAGCAGCCAAATGAAAACAGTCTGGAGTTTATAGGTTTTGGTTTCCCTAGGAAGTACTTCTTGGGTTTAGAGAGATATGTATATCCTCAAGTTTTCACATAGTTGCTTTGGTATGTAAACACATTGGAGGGGTTTAATACCAAGAAGAGCTGCTGCTGCAGCAAAATATTTAAACACCATCATTCCAGAGAAGCTAAATTTGAGGTTTCAGAACGTGACTTCATTTTTTATAGTAGAAATTAAAAACTATCTAGTTTTCTTTAGTTAATATTTATAAATAAGTACATCATTAGTATGTACATCACTAGGATCTGTACAGTCACTAAGATGGATATGGCAGATTCCCTGTGTTGTTCCTATCTAAAAAGAGTATTGGGTCGTGGTTGTAATTTTCAGAGACAGTTGACAGCTATACAGTGGCATTTATGAATGGTCATATTACACTTTTTTTTTAATGCATGTAGTGGGTGAGGCTTACATGATTTGAAAATATGACAAAACACAACTGTTAAATCTTAGCAATATTAATGCTTCTGACATTAAAATAATATCCAACTGATAAATCAAAATATTTTTCATCACTGCCCCACCCTTTCCCTTAAAAAACCAAGCACTCACCTCTCTTCCCCACATAAAACCTAAACCCAGCAGAATAGAATTTTTCTTCACAGAGAGAAATAAATAAGAAGCGATTGTATGGATAAGATAATATTACTTTATCATTCTCCAGAGTTTAAAAATGAGCACTGGTGGAGTGGTTTGGATCAGAATCTCAATCAGCTATTTAAAGGGTAGCTAGCTAGGGAAAGGGTGTGCCGTGTATCCTGGGCTGAATGTGTCAAGAGAAGTTTATGCAGTCTTCCACTGATCTGGTTTCATCACTGTTGGAAAGAGGGACAGCTCTTTTTTTAATCTTCCTTTTTGTTTCTGCTTTGTTTCTTGATCTTAAAGAGATTTGAATAAGTTCATACGAATCAGCCAAAACTTGTGCTTGAAATAAGATCTCCCAAACTTCTTTGTACGCACATTTGTTCCAGATGCTCCCTGCTCAGCCAGTGATACTGAAAGAGTACCTGCAAAGCCAGTTGCTCTGTTCTTTGTTATCTCTTTAAATTACAGCAATTAAGATATTCAGTGAGTATATTACAAAGCCCCGAAGCAGTAAGAGTTTGAAACAATGCAAGAAGTGTTAGCATATTTAAGTTGCTCTCCTTCCAGCTTGTTACACCCAACGTAACTGTGACTAACATTGAAAGAAAGCACCTGCAGGTCATCTTTTCTTTCAGGCTGTAGAATAGGTTAAAAAAGAAGAAATTATGGAAAGGATGTATCTTATCCCAGAAGAGCTGGTATGAATTAACTGCTTTGTTTTCCCCTGTACCATTTCACCAAGCATGTATCAGCCTGTGATTTTATTTTAGACATCCTTCTACTCCTGCAGCACACATCACACTGTAATATTGCACAGAACACAGCTCTAAACCACTCCAGGTGTTGCAGAGGGTGTTGGACATCCAGTGGTGGTGTAGCTGGTAAAAGGCTGGTGGATGGTGCCATAATCCTTGGTTAGCAAAGCCGCAGATCACAGGAGCACAGAGCAGATCACTCTGTGGTCTTTTGTAGTAAAACTTTTATTTACACATAGTGTTTTTATGGTTCTTTTCATGAATGATTCAATGTTTTCCATTTGTGAGCAGCTCCACTTAGCCCGTCAGTTAACCTGTAACCTCCTTAATAAAGAGTTCTGAGCAGGCGGCTTAACAAATGCAAATTTCCCTTCGGAATTCTTAAGGGAGATTGCCTAGAGGTGAAAACTGAAGCAATGATAAAAGATGCTTCCAAGGACAACTTTTAAATCTGCTAAACGCTCTAATGGCTGTATGTGGGATTCTATAATCAACTCTTTCAGAAGAAAAATGGAGATGTCCTCATTAAAACATGGTATCAGCTAATAGCTTGGGTGGTGTTCTGGAGGGATTTTATTTGCCTGTTTTGTTTGGGCAGACTTGAATAATTTTAACAGTTGTAAATGAATCAGCTTGCATGATAATGCTGAAAAGGGTTTTTCTGTGAATCTGAGCAGAACTGGCTCAAGTATTTGAAAAAAGGCATCGAGACTTTAATAAAAAAATAAATGTTATTCCACAGACGTGGCAAAATGTCAAGGACATATGTACACTTAAGCAGCATTAATGAGGGTGAACTTTGCTCATCTGCAGGGTTTTTGATAAAGTAAAAATTGGAAAAGTCATTGTATTTAAACCATTTCCACTTAAAATGAGACAAGTTAGAAAAAGACTGAATTTCTGCAGTCTGGTGGTAAAAATACCATACTCTTCACCTTCAAGACATATGCTTCATTCTGTTCCTTGGTTCTTATCGACCTAGCCTAAATAAAATACTTCCATATACTCAAGGAAAAAAAAAAAAAACCAAAACCCCACAGAGTGAACCACTAGTCATTTCTAAAATTCTCAGAAGTCTTACAGTTCTTTTCTATGTTTTCCCATCCCTTCCAGTTTCACTTGCAGATCTGGCATCAGGAAAACAGAGATTGGGAGGGTCCCAGGGCTGGTTCTTCCAAGACCACAGCACAACCAGCCATGTGCTTTTGAGCCCCAGGCAGCAGCAAAATGGGTTAGAGTCATTGGGTTTTTGGTGATGCTACATATTTAACAGGAGAGGAGAAAAGAGGCAGAACATTGTGACAAGAAGATGTCACTTCTTTTATCTGCTTTCCCTCTGTGTTGCTGTCATATGCTTTTCTTTTCCCCCATCCAGAGTTTTCCATTGAGGCTTTTTCTGTCCAGAAATCAATTTTTTTTTTTTTTTTTCTGGCCAGAAATCATGATCATTTGACAAGTGCTGGCCTCTGTGAAACGAGCTGAATAGTCCCATGCCAGGTGTCCATTTCACAACACAGAAAGCATTATCTGCCTTGGCAGCAATTAGCGGGTGTGTTGGCAGCCTCGCAGGGGATGTGAAGGATTGAGTGGTCAGGGGAGTAATGGTCACCCTTTGAGGTCTCTGTGGAGAGACATCTTGGCAGAGCATTAAGCTCTGTGTCATAAAAGTCGATGAATTGTGTTTCTTTACCAGGCTTTTTGTCATTTATTTTTAGCTGGTTTAATTTTTTTTAAAAGGCGAAGAAAATAAAAACCTTGAGGAAGCATTAATGTTAACGTTTGCATCCTGAAATCCTGTCTAGCTTTTGGTGCTGGGGGATTCTTTTTTTTTCCCCTTCTTTGATCTCAGGGAGTGGAATTATTTACTCTTTTACATGGAAGTCCCTCTGCACCCATTGAGGAAGAAGGGCCAGATCTTCTACATCTGTGGTGAATTGAGTGTTGTGAAATGCACTGGACTTTATTTTTATGTCTCCCCAAATTTCCAACAAGGGCAAAACCCAGCAGTGATGGTCATGGCTCGTCATGCTGATCTGTGGCTTAGATTTGTGTGATCCATCAATATGCAACAGCAAAATCAACATATAATGCCCTAGATGAATCATTTAGGGAGGTCTGATTTCAAGATCTCTACCCCACTGTGTCCCATTTTATGACCTGCTTTCCATTGCTTAAGAGTGTGCCATACATTCACTAGCTGCAGGGTTGGTTGTTTTTTTTTTTCCTCTTCAGGATGCACAGATGGCATGTGCTTTGGACAAATCACAGCTAAGAAAAAGATGCTGTTGTTTCAAGGAGCTTCATAAGGATGTTGTGTCACACCATATGTGGCAGTATCAAGTGGATGGAAAAAAAAAAAAATTTGTGGATTCTTGTGAAAGAGGGAAAGGATGGAATGGTGGCCAAGAAAGCTGCCTTGAGAACTCCTGCCCGCCTGGGCCTGTGAATGAGTCATCCTGCATGACTTTAATAGAACTTCTTGATGTGCCCAAGGAGAAGTATTAAGGTCTGGCTTTTGATGGCTAAATGACTAGAGTCAGCACTAGTGAGAGAGTGGAGGTTCCTCAAATAGGATGCTTAAAAATAGGGGACATTTCTTCGGCTCCTGCTCCTTGCTGTCCCCAGTTCCCTGCCTGTGTGTTGTATTGCAGTAGGGTTTCTTCACCCTGCTGCCATAAACTCACAAATGCCTCTAAAATTTGGAGATAGTTGGATGCTAGGGAAAAGCTAGTGGTTTTTTTTCGAATGCTTTCAAAAAACAAGCAAGATGGGGAGGAGGAGAAGAAAGTGTACTTTACCTCTTTAGTCCTTCACCTTCTTCAGAGGGACAGAATATTAAACCCATCCTTGATTTGTGAGCGTTAGTGTTGCATGTACGAGTTGAAGGATGAAGAATGTGCAAGAATATACTATATATTATATATACTAGAGAGAGAGGAAAAAAAGTGTGTGTGTATATATATGGTGTATACGTATGGTGTGTGTATATATACAGGATATATAGTATATATGCAGGATATATAGTATATATACTATATATAGTGTATATGTTATGTATAGTATATATTCTATATATAGTGTATATGTTATATATAGTATATCTACTATATATAGTGTATATGCTATATAATAGTATATATACTATATATACTATACATAGTATAATTACTATATATACACTATACTATCTATATAGAGTGTGTATATATATATGCTATATATCATATACTTGTACAATTCAGCTTCTTTATCTGTTTGCATCTTCAGCATGCTTTCTGTGTGTTTAAGGCAGTAAACAGAGCAAGCAGGAAAGTTTTCAGAGCAAGTTAACGAGGGTTTGTATAGGTGCATTCTTGCAGATAAGGGGCAGGACATCTTACTTTACTGCACAGTAAAGGAGGGTGGTCTTACCAAAAGGCAGCACACATGTAAGAACAGTGTGACTGCATTAAAACTTCCAGGCTGTCCAACTGATTTGCTGCAGGAATGAGTCACTCACTCCTTTACCTTGGGGAAGAGTGTCTGTGACATGCAGGAGTTCATTAACAGCGTGGCAGATTTTGTGATTATGCTCAAGGATGATAGAAAGGGATTTGTGCATGTAGGAGCTCTTGTCACTTTTCCTGGTTGGAGTTCAGAATGGTTCCATTGCCTTCTGCCTGTTCAACTACAGAAATGTTTTCCTGGATGCTGAATGAGAATTAAGTCCTATTTCCCAAGCTATAGGGAAAAGACTGATTGGATGGAAAGGAAGTTGAACAGAGTAAACATCATCTTTTTTTATGCACTTTACTGCCCATCAGATCACTGTCCATACAGGTAGTTAAACATCTGCCCCCACCAGGGATCAGTGCTGAAACTTCTTTCAGTCCTTGAAAACACTCAGAGAAGTGTCTGAAAGATGTGAGGAATTTGCCAAGTATTTATTTCAGAAGCGTATTTTACTGAGAAGGATCAAGTGAGGAACTCCTGAGAGAGGAGGAATATATTTTACTGCTGTTCCCAAAATCTGAGAAAGGTGGTGGTGGGAGGCAAAGATGTGGGAGGACACATTGCTGACCATGTGGGCATTACACCAGCATGAATCTAAACATGAGAATAAAGATATAATGTAGTATTAATTATAAAAAAAAAAAAAATTAAAAGTCACTTAACTCACCTATATAAACCCAGGGAAAATTTATTAACATGGTGTTTGTCCAGAGTCAGATCAGGAGTTCATGTGCTTGGGTACCTGTTAGGTGTTGATATCTGATGTAGGTGTTGATATCTGATATAGTAATTGTAATGCTCAACACTGGAGCACTGCAGTACGTCAGGGAAGCAGGGAGAGGTTTCCTTCTCCTGTGGAAGGAGACAGAGCTGCTCAGTAACTGCTCAGTGCTGGCATTGTGTCTTACAGAGACATTTGCATCTCTAAGGGAGGAAAGCAGGGATTATTTTATTGGGAAAAAAAAAGTGGTAAGACCACCTTCTGGTTAAGGTGAAATTAGAGTGAATTTTGGAATGAAAGATCGTGTCTGTCTGGACACCTGGGAAACTTAAAATGAGAGATTTGCTATAAAAGTTTGAAGAGAAAATGGAGAATTCTGAGGGTGAGCTCTCCTAAGTATTTCCAAGGGTTTCCTTTTATTGGAAGTTGTCCATGGGGAACCTTTCCTTTAGAAGGAAATTTTCTGATAAAACTCAAGTGTAGGCGCTGTCTAACAGATACAACCTCAGACATAAACTCTGCACAGAGAATGGAACTGTGCAACGAGCAGGGAGATGTCTGAAGAAAAAGGTATTATTAAAGCCTTGCTTTACTTTCATTTCTTCACCTACGTCTTTTATAAAGTTGTGTAGCTGTAGCTGCTTATTTTGGATAGTCTAAATAAAATTCTTTCATTCTAGTTGATATTAAATTGTCCTCAAACAGCAACACCATTTTAACTGCAAGAGCCAGGTGGGAAAGCTTGGCACCACAGGGGTCAGGAGAGGAAGGGCTGTCAAGGGATGAGCCTGGCACGTGTTGGTAAAATATCAGGGTGTCTGCACAAATCCAAAACCTTCAAGGAAGCATGCTGCACAGGCTGCTAGTCTAAATGTTATTTTACTCATCTTTGTCTTGTATTTTAGGAACACGGTGTGGCCAAGCCGCTGAGCTGGGGGATATTCTGTGATTTATCTGGATTTGGTTCCAGCAAGGGTGACTTAAAGATGATTTAATGGGCTGAGATTTTGGCCCGATTCTATTATTGTTTCATTACAGAACTTTGAATTGGATGTAGTAAAAGGCAGGCTTGGCTTTTACCTGGGAACCTTGTTCCACAGAGAGAGCCATAACCTACAATTCCCAGTTTGTTAGAGAGGGTTTGGTAGGACCTTGAAGTGAAAAGTATGTACCCAGACAGAATCTTACTGCGCTGCTTTCTCTTTGAATTCCTCCAGCCTGGAAAGGCTGAAACAAGCAGCTGATTGTTTCCCAGTGTTGGTTTTTCAAACTCCACTTTGTGTGTGTCTGATGCTTTCTACTCAAAGCTTTCAAGACCTGCAAGCCTCACTTACCTTCTCAGGTTTGCCAAAAGCGGTTGTCCCTTCCCTGCTTTATCACTACCAGGCAAAATACACACTTTTGCTGCATTGATTTGGTCATTATCTTGTGAAGCTTTAAGAGTTAACGTCATAAATTATGTTTTCTTCTTTGCTTAACAGGCATTTTTAGTTCTATTGAAAAAGGAGTTTGTACTAATTGTCTGTCAAATACTTAGTTTTTACTTATTCTGACGACTTCCTAAAATGCTGCAAGTTTCCTCCCTAGGGGAGAGAGAGAGAAATATCATTGAAACTGTTGCTTAAATTAAAGTAGTGGGTCTGTAAAATTATTTGTGCATTATATATGGTGTTGAGTGAATGCTCTGGACTGTTTTCATGTATTTATTCGGGTGCATAGGATGAGTATGTACAATATCCAAAGATGGTATTAGGTACCCATAGATGTGACAAATCTACGTTGGGACTTGCAAATATCTGTTTTCCTCATCCCTAGGTTTAGAAGAAGGGGTGGATAACATCCTAAAAAACTCTTTGGCTAAAACTGTCCTTTCTGGCAATAAAACAGATTGGGGTGTGGGCTTCCACCATGGAAAGGGCTCCTTGCAGTGAGATTGTAAGTTGTGGGGAGAGACAGAAAAACTTTTCTTTCTTTTTTTTTTTTTTCCTGCTACATCAGTATGAGTGCTTGCCAAAACCACTTCTACAGATCAATACACACACAGCTATAAATCCTGAGCGTTTAGACCAAATTAGTAGTATTGTTTCTTGTAATAGTTATCTTTTATCAACCTGTGCAGTTGAATATTTATCTGAGACTTTTTGCTTTCCCATCCTTAATATTCAAAAATGGTTGTCAACATTCATTAGTCCATAGATGGGACTAGATAATTAGCTGGGGAAGGAAAAATGGGGGGGGGGGGGTATTGGTGGTTGAGGGGGGTTGTGTTTATTTGTTTGGGGGGTTATTTTGAGTTTTATTTTTATTTTTCCTGTTTGGTGGAAGGGGTGGGGTTTGTTTTTTTTTTTGGGGGGGGGTTTTTTTGGGTTTTTTTTCTTTTTTTGATTGGAGAGATTTGGGAAAATATAAAAGCTCATTTTTTTTCTGAAGCATGTGACGTGGCCTGACAAACTAGCACCTGAACTGTTGCAGGTGTTACCTTTACAGGCAGATTTATTGAAAGAAAAAACAGTACATGTACATTTTTAGGGCATATTGAATATGTGCAGAGGAACTTCCAAGTGGTCACGTCCAGGAGAAGCCAATGGATAATCACAGCTTGGTACTTAAAGCTCTTTGGAACTTGAGTGGCCTCAAGCACAAGTTGCTCATTTTATTAAGGGTGGAGTGGGAGTGTCAGTGCACATTTTCATAACTCTGGAAGGAGTCAGAAATTTTTAGGTGTTCCATCCAGCCTTAGGGCTAATGCTGCTTATTTTGCGCTGTATAATCATAGTTACTGTTCCCCGAGGCAGCAAAGACTAGCAGTGTGGAAAGCCTGTGAAGTAGCAAAGCCTGAAGTAATGAAAAAGCCTAACTTTCCTGCTTTTTAAAGGAGATCTCAGGAATTCATTTTTTTTCAGTCTGTTTTCATTTATAAAGAGTTCTGCAGATGAAGCCTACTTTTTAAATTATTACCCATTTTCTGAAGATTACCTTCTCTAACCTCTGGCAGGTTTTGGGTGCAGAGCATGTATTTTTAAGTGGATTTTATAGGAACATGTCAAAATATGCCTCATAGAAGGAGTGAAAACTATGACTTTAAAACCATCAACCTCTAAATCGACAGGAGACTTTAAAAAAAAAAATTATTTGCATCATTTCTGCTTGGAAGTCTCTGAAACTAAAGGAGTTCTGAGCTACCCTAAGTCCACATTTTTTTCTTTCTGTGTTTTGCCTAATTTTGCATACATGATGCAGTTAGTAAAACCTAACAACTTCTGAAGGACAGATCAAATTCTTCAGGATGTCATGCTTAAAATCTGGAAAAAGATTATTTTTATTGCTGGCAAAGGCAGCCAGAGGAAGTGGAAGGATGTAGCTGTTCATGATGCAACAGTTAGCTAACCTTCCAGATTTCCATCTCATCACTGAACCAGGATTGTTTTCTTCATTAAGTTCATGTAGTAAGTTGTTTTATATCTTTTTCAGCCATGCTTATAAAATGAACTAGTAGTTGAATTAGGGTTGTGATAATATGATAATACGAGATGCCTTTTCTTTTTTCACCCCAATTTCCTTGCCTGTGAACGTTTTTCTGATCTCAAATGAAGGTGACCTTGCCTGATTTTTCAGACTATGAAATCTGTTGAAACACAACTACTCTTTTTTTTTTCTTTTTTTTTTTTTTTTAATGTTACATTCCTTCAGTATTTGCAAGAGGATCAAATACTTTTCTGAGAAAAAGAACCTGGTGAAATACTTGCATTGCACTTTGGAAGTTGATGCCTCTCCTTTGTCTAGTCTGGCAATCCAGCTGAGAGGCAGCTCATGTTGCACTGAAGGCTTAAGTTTGTATTTCTCTCCAGCACTTCTGGTTTTTTTGACTGCTCAATGTCGATTGCTTTAAAATTACTGCAGTTCTTTCACTAGGAATACACTTGGGGTTTTTGCAGTTTTCTAGCACTCTTTCTCATTTTCCTGAGCGATTTTGAGAACCCAAAGGCCTCCCTAAGTTTAGAATCCATAGAATTGCTTCAGCTGGAAGAGGAGTTCAAGATCATCTCATTCCAAACCCCAGTCATGGGCAGGGACACCTTCCACCAGACCAGGTTCCTCAGAGCCCCGTCCAGCCTGGCCTTGAACACTTCCAAGGATGGGGCACCCACAGCTTCTCTGAAAAACTTGCTCCAGTGCCTCACCACTCTCTGTGTAAAGTATTTTTTTGTAATAGCTGGCCTAAACCTACTCTCCTACACCTTAAAGACATTAACTGGAAAAGAACAGTAACAGAAGCATTGATAGAGAAAGATGGCATTGCTTTCTGTGTGACTGTTGCACACAAAGTAGAGGACTTCCCATTAGGTGCTTAAATCCATCAGATTCCATCAGAAAATCTGATGTAACCACTGCCAAAGCACTCGTGGTCCTCTTTGGCTTCAGTCAGCATTGGCTCATTTAAAAAGATTGAGAATGAGATTTTCAGAGAGATGCTACTCTGTTGTCAGGTTTTACTTCTGAATGTAAAGGCCCAAATGCTATCTGTGGGGAGTGCACCTTAGTGTATTTGTTCTGGTTTTGTTCCTGTGACTGAAATCAGAATGTAATTTCACTTTTTTTCCTCTCTGCTGTCTGTCATAGTAATGTTACGTTTGATGGTCATAGGTCAGAGCTCATGCGTCTACATTAGAAAGACTTTTTCACTCAGTCAAAAATATTGCAGGTTTGCAGGCAGGAATAACTGTGTTGCAGATAATGTGTGTCTTTTGTAAGTGTTGAATTCTTCAGTACTGCCCTAGGGCTGAGTGTCTGCTCCTCATCATCTGCTCACAGTGTGCCAAATACTGGGAATGAGGTTGCAACTGAGATTAGAAACAAACTTTGTCAGAACACTTTTCTTCTCTGAGAAATAGAATTGTTGGAGATGCTTCATCTCCCAAATCTTTGTTCCCTAGAAATTTCAGAGTTAAGACTGTCCTGAGTTTACATTTCTTTATGTTTTATTATTAGTAAATGGCTATTCACAGTTGTGAGATGATTTTCCTTTGTGAGTTCATCAACTTGCATTGTTGCATTGCCATTTTGATAATGTTTTGGTCCCAGGAGGATGTGAACCAGTGAGTAATCCCGAGTCACAGTTTGAATTATGCATGTAGCTATTGGCTGCCACCTCCCATTTCCCAGTGTACTTCCATATAATGATTCTCCTGATTATAGACTTTTTTTTTGCTGCACAAAAATGTACTTCTCTGACTAGATCATAATTAAGCCAGGAAGTAAGTATGTTTAGTTCCTCGTGCTGTTCAGATATGTAATGATTTTACTATTCGCACTTGTAAACTATTTTAAGATCTTCTAATAGAAATCTTTTCAAGGGCACCAAGTTTAGAACTACCTGTTAATCTCTTGGTATCCTCCATGGCTCTCATAGTGTCATTAATGCCTTCTAGTTTATTCTCACCATGTGATTGTATATATCTGTCCTGCATTCTGCTGATATTCAGTTTATTGAGCAGCAAAGAACTAGGTGACCACCTATTTCGAGTTAACATAGCACAACACCAGCACCAATGAAAGTTCAGTGTTTAGTTAATTAGTGAGTAAAGGATCTGGAATGTGTAAAATATACCAGGCCTATGGCAGCAACAAATTCTTTTTTTTCATTTGGTTTTACCAAGGAGGTACTTAAAGGTTGAGGATGTCCCTGAGGTTTTAAAATTCCTGGTTTTTTGGTGAAAGGCACAATGGATTCTTGAATGTTTTTTCTCTGCCTATTGATAGATATGTCCTACTGACACAGCCAGGTGATGGGAATGGGGCAGGAGTGGCTGGTGTTCAAGCAGCTGTTTCAGACTTCACACTCTTGTGTATGGGCATGCACAGATATCTGTATTTGTGCTGTTTAGGCACCAATTAAGTTGATTTTTGTGCCAGTAATACAGGGAACTGGGAAGCAGAAGTATGTGCAGGATGCTTTGTCCTCCAGTTCTGTGGGCACGGTCTCCAGTTCATTTCTTCTGCTGCCTCTGCACCCTGTATCCTCTAAAAAGGATCGTGATCACAGTCCTGTCCTGACAGACATTGTGGGTGCATTGAATGACACCCTGAGCCTTCATGTGACAGTGACTGCACAGGTGCAGATCACTGAAAAACTTAAGGGGAGCTGAATTTTGATCTAATGGCAAAAATCTCGACCTCGATTTTGCAACAACCAAGCTGCTTCCCATCATTTTTCCTGCGGTGTGCCTCCATTTCCCCTCCCGCCTGAAAAGAAAAAGGAAGCAGGTTTCTGCTATTCTTCAGCTCAAAGTTATTTTACCTTTGATCATCATGCAAATTTCTGGCCAATTCAGGCAGAGCTTTTCAAACCACGTTCCACCGAGCAAAGCAGGGGTTTTCAGTCCCTCTTCAGCACAAAGCCTCGCAATCTAGGCTCTTTGTTGCTTGTGTTCAACTTCCAGGCTGCACTCCCTCTATTAGTGACTCTTCCCATATAATTACTCCCAGCCCTCTTTTGGCTCTTTATGAGGAAACTTGTCCCAGCATCCGGCACACGGCATCTGTTGCAGATGATGCTGTTGTTGTCTTCTGCCTCCATGGTTTAAGATCAATGCAGAACCTGATCTTAAGAACCCTGAAGCTTTTTTTTTTTTTCTTCATTTGTTTCCACCCTTTCAAGAGGCAACAGTGGGAATATCCTTGCTGTACCTTTGCAAGGTCATTTGGCCACATCCGAGGTTCCTCCCATGATGTTGTTGTCCTCACGATTGGTATGGATCAAATCTAGGAAATAAAACAGGGCTGGCAATTAATTCGCAAATACATGATTTAAGGTGTATCAAGGTATAACTTGGGGGCTTTTTAGTACTTGTTTCTCATTTCCAAGTGTACTTATGGAGCAGCCTCCAAGAATGGGGTGGGAGTCTCCTCCTTCAATCAAAGGCTCAAGGATTAATCTTGGTGGTCACCCTCCCTTGCTCCTTGCAGACTCCTGTTACTGTGTTGTCTCTTTCCACCAGAGGAGTGGGAATCCTTGTTTACAGGGGATACAGGGTGCAGAGGCAGCAGAAGCAATGAACTGGAGCCCCTGCTCACAGAACTGGAGGACAAAGGGTCTGCATGTACTTCTGCTTCCTAACTCCCTGTATTATTGGCACAAAAATCACCTTAATTGACCTCTAAACAGCACAAATACAGACAGTTGTCCATGCCTATACACGAGAGTGTGCAATCTGAAACAGCTGCTTGAACACCAGCCACTCCTGCCCCTATTCCCCTCACCTGTCTGTGTCAACAGGACATTTCTGTCAATAGGCAGAGACAACACACTTGAAGAATCACACAATACCTGGCCTTGCTGCAGCAAGGATATCCCAGGATGGATAATGTTAACTCTGCCAGGGCACAGGTTCTCCAGGTGGAATAAGGGCTTATGAGCTGCAATGTGCATCCAGCTGCTTCTTCTGAGTGCAAAAATTGTCTGCTTTTTCAGTCCAAGGGATACGCATCAGATGGGTTAATGCATCTCTGGTTTGTTTCACAAGTAGGGTGATGTATAACCCGAGCTTTTGTGAAAAGCCAAGCACTACAATGTCTGCAGCAATGCTAAACCTTATTGCACTGGGGCTATCTGATCCCTCCGAGGCTGTTAGTTGGATTTAGAAGAATAAAATTGTATTGTAATTATAAAATTAAGAAGAATTAAATGCATAGTATAAAAATATAATTTTGCAGTGCTATGCTTCGACTGTCAAGTTGTAAATTCAGTTATAATACTTTAATAATAAAATAACTTTATTTAATAATAAATACAGAGTTATTGAAAAATTCAATATTTATTATAAAATATTTATTGAATAATTATGTTTCTCATCAGATTTTGGCTGATTTAATTTACTTTCAAAATTCTTTTTACCTCTTTGCCTTCTCAGTGGCTAAAAAAATTAGACTTGAATGTAGATCTCAGAAATTCTTGTTTAATTGTTTAAGGTTCTGTAATTTTAATAGACATGGCCATCCTTTAGTGCTGTTTTCTCAAACCCCTTTTTCCTCTCTGATCCTTTATTATTTTTTCTGCTAATGGAGGTCTTTTAGTTCTATTTTGCAAGTTAAAAAGATTTCCATGTGACAATTTGTATGGAAACTCTCCTGATTGGTTTTGTTAATACACAGCCCACCTAGAGGTGTTTGCACTGGATAAGGTCCTGTCATGATGCCTGTGCCGTATCCTCATCCCACATTGGAGAGCTTGCTACACTGTTGTTTTTCAACACGAAGTGTCTCCTGTATTGTTTATTTTAAAATATTTTAAAGATATTATAGCTAAGACTCCCTTCTTTTCTCCAACTACAGAATAGTGTTGTTCTACAGTTTGGACTTCAACAAGTCCTGACTTTTATTTCATTGTTGATGAGCTTTTAAAGGTCCTTCCCAGAAATACCCTGGAGATCGATTTATGTGAGTTTTGAATTCTGCAGTTGTCGCTTGGTTGATAATCATTACTGCACAAGTGCTGTTTCTATAGATGAGGATTTTTATTAACACTACGCATTGTAATCTCTACTGTAAGCATACACAGGTAAATTTTTTCTCTACACTTCACTGATAGACTTGATTGGTTTGATTTTGTGTCAAATCCTGGTAAGTGCGGGTGGGAGCACTGTTGGTGGGAGTACCTGATAAAAATTTCTGAACTAAACCATTAGATTGGATCGTTATTTTCAAGATATTTTAAGTGTTGGGTAATTTTGTTTCTCATCAGGTTTTACCTGAGTTAAATTTGCCTTCCAAACCGTTTTTACCTCTCTACCTTCTCAGTGGTTCAGTAAAACAATTTTACCTCCTCTGTTGTGAAGCAGTTGCTTATTACTCTCCAAAACAGAGCTAATGCCAGCAATCATCAGTTTTGAAAGAACTGTAATTATTTTTAGCCAAGGCACTAGTGCATGTTAGAACCTGTGTTCTTACAAAACTGAATGTATATTACATCAGTTGGCATTTGACATTTTCATTCTGTGTGTGCTGGGCTCTGAAATCTCTCTAAGTAACTTCTAAGGCTTGTGTGCAAGCTGTGTCAAATCTAAGCTTTGAGTTGCCTTGCTCCTTATCACTGGACTTCTCTTCCACCCTCAAGTGCAAGCAGCGCATGTTCCTCTTAGTTTGCAAATTGATGCAGAAAACTTGAGTTTTTGATTTAGGCTTTACTGGATATTGGATTTTATGTCAGTGTTATAAGATCCAGTGGTGTTTTATCTGCTGATTAGTTTTATAATGTAAAGTGCCTGGTGATGCATTGCATGGAAGGTGCTATAAAAGTGGTTTATGGTGTGAATGCAAGGAGAAATGTGAGGAGAGCAGATTCACTTTATTAGATGAGCAGGGGTCCCCAAGCAATCATTTGTCAACAGTAGTTAACAATTGGTTTATCTTCAATCACTGAACCCTTAATAAACACGTTTTTAGCTGAAGTGAAATAGTTATATTGAAAATAAAGTAAAGGGAATATATAGGTTTGTGTCACTTTTATCAATTAAGGAAAAAGATTTGGATACATATTTAATTCTTCCACTAGATATCTTTTCCAATAACCATGTTGACGAAAACCGGAATAATAAAATAGTCTTTCTCAATGTTATGTAAAAACAGTCATTTTCTGTGGATAAAACAGATGAAATTATGTGTATTTGTTTAATTCTATTGTGTCTATTATATTTGACAGGAATAAGCACAGTCATTCTATATGGAGAGGTCCTGTTACCTGCAAACACAAATGTTTCTTTAAAGTTATTTTCCAAGTGCAGTCTATCATATTATGTCCTATTTGGCAGAGAGAGGGCAGTTTGTTTTCAAGCTGTATTGAATATTTATTTACTAGCCTTGAATAGTAAGAATTTTAACAAAATCAGCACCAAAGGGCAACTTTGGCAGTTGGCTCTTCACAAGTATTAGCCAAGGAATTTCTGACAGCCCTGGTAGGTACCATGGGTGTTCTCATCTTAGTTTTACAAATGGAGAGCTTGAGACTGGTTAAAAAGTATTTCTTTTTAACTTTCTGAGCATCTGAACTCACGTGGGTTGGTTTTGTTGTTCGGGCTGGGATTTTTTTGGACAGACTTCAAAAGTACTATCAGAACTTCTGGATCTTGGAATAAAGTTTGTTGTAAGACTTTTAAACAACAGCAGTAATTTCCCAAGTGGCTGTGTGTGAGGACACTTGGGCTGAAGTTAGGGCTGAGTGCAGAAGAGACACAATTTTCATATGTGGGCTCACTTCTGCTAAACGTAATCATGTCATACCTGAGCTTCAGTGTGGGATTTGGGTAAATTTTGTTTCAGAGGACATTAGTGGCACATCAGTGTTAGCTGCAGATACAAGGATTGTCTTGGGCTGGTTTTGCCTGCTTGTAGTTTAGGGACGTTTTGCTCACCCACTATTTCTGAAGTCGGTGAAATTGAGAGAAATTGGCTTTCACAGCAAGTGAAATGTGTACCTTAACTGTGCTTTTCAAAACAGAGATGTGCTTTGTGTGTAATTGGATAACCAGCACTCGTGGCTGTGACATCTGATCTTTTTATCAAAGATGAGACTGCTAAATAGTGTTTGAAAAGTCAGGATTGACATGGACAACAGCAACCTCCTGTCTTTTCTCATATGTGTATTGAACTCTGAGCAGGATTGCGGAAATGTAAGTGTAACAAGCTCTAGATTATTCGTAGAAACACAGAATGCTTTAAGTTGAGGGGGATTTTAAAGATCATCTCATTCCAACACCCTTGGCATGGGCAAACAGTTGTGGGTTCCATTGAACACTAGGCATGCACGTGCTTTGGAAACCCCTGGTTGATGTTAAATTACACACTTGTGAAAATAAAAGTGGAAATTCTTTTCCATCAGCTGCCGTGCCTCTGACTGATAAGTGGTTTTCCATCAGCTGAGATACAGGTTTTCTTTCTTTGGGTGTGTGTTGTAGCTATTATTAATTCACACTCATTAGCAGTTCTTCTAATTAGCTTGATGGTAAAGGCATTAAGCCCTACCATTTTTTTCCTTTAAAGTTTGAGGTGTCTTAAGAGGGTGGAAAGTAAGGAGGGGGAAACATCATTTTAGGCAGGAGCCATTTAAAGATGACTTCTGCCAAGGGCTTTTAATGATATGGCATGGGACCCGTTTATATTGTGGGTATCTAGTTAGTGAAAAATTAAAATGTGCCTATTCATAATTAAAAGGCAAAGTCTTGCTGCAAGCTACCAAAATCTACGAGACAATAGTTGAGAATTTCAGATATTTTGAGAAGAAGTTCAATAATGTGAAAAATAGGAACGGTTTGAACAAGGCCACCCTAAGTAGGCTCTGGTGGTATTAAAGAAAGAGAAATAAATTAGTCCTTTCGGGTATATCTTCCATTATGGAAAATTATATAAATTTATATACACATACATACATACACACACAAATATTTGTCATTATTAATGCAAAAATACGGGAGGTTTCACTTCTTTTTTTTAAGTGACCTTGCTTCAAATTCTAAGAATTTGAATGCAATACAAACAGTTTTTTTCCTGTTTCTGAAGGGAGAATGAGTAATACGTGTTATTATTGAAACCGAAAAACAATTTCGTGAGTCTTCAAATTGGTCAGTTATCATTTTCTTAAAATCCCCATCTCTAACAAAATTCAGTGCAAGCCCTCCTGAGTGGCATTGTTATAATAATTGAATATCAGAGTTAATGCAATTTTCAAAAGCTTCCCTTCCTTGTTTTCTCCCTTGCCTGTCTGTGCGTGAGATCAGCAGTTAATGAATCTTGAGGCAGCACAATTGTTCTGTTAGCCTCTCAATATATATATGGACTTCCAGTAGAAAGGGAATTTTTAAATCTACAATTTAATGTCTTTTCATTGTCTAAGAGCTGTCTTTTGCTAGAAAATATTATTTCTATGTATTGAAAGGCTGAGAAATGAAATATGCTAATAAAAGGATATCTGATTCATTATCCAGAGAATAATTTAATGGGGGGGAGGGGCAGGAGAGAGGGATTAGAAAATTTATGATTCATATTATAATGTGGCTTTTGGTTGAATCTGTGACACATTTTTCTCTTTTTTTTTTTTTAACAATAAAAGATAGATTGTGACTTATATAAAATGGGTTTTTGGAAGGCAAAAAAAGAGGAAGTTTTATAATGGATTTGGATCCTCGGGGCCAAATCAACAAGCCAGGCTATAGGATTTCGAAGGGCACATGTATGAAGTTTGTAATTATTTAGTTTTCAGTAGTACCGAAAGCATCAACTGCTGCATAGACACCTTTGATAGCATGAACTCTATCCTGGAAGTTTCCATCTTTAAGCAAGTTTTAAAATAGGGTGAGGAAAGGGTAAAACTTGTTCTTTTTGTGCTGCTGCATCTGTGACAGTTCAGCAGCCTCAATAAGCTCGAGGAGGGATATGGGAGCTGCAGTGGAGTGTTCCAGTGCCAGGGTGTGTGGTCCCACCAGTCTCTCCTGTAGGAAAAGGTACAAGGGCATCACAGAGGAGCTTCTGGTCCCTGTGGGATTAGCCCAGTGTTCCTTATTTCCCTAACCACTTAATAAGGGAAATAAATTGGCCTTTTGTTTTAAAATGCTGCTGTCCAGGCTGATTTAGCACATTATCATCGTCTCAAGCATTGAGACAACACCACCCAGTGCTCCCCTGTTGGGTCTCTGCAGGCAAATTGATAACACAGGCTTGTTTTAATCTTCACTGTGTTAGAAAGAACATCTCTAATATTTACAGCTGCTGTTAAATACACCTCTTGATAGGACCTTTGTCCTGTCACTCACAAGATTGATTTGTGCCCTGATTTCTGTGGCAGCAGGACTCCTGAGGCTCTTCCAGAGAAGCTGCCAAGCTAAGCTGAGCTAGTTCTGTCATCATTGTCTTTACTGAGAAGAAAAGCACTTTTTCTTCAGCAAGTGTCTGCTGCTCCTCCTTTATTGATAGAAAGCACTTTGCACGTGCTGTTCCTCTCATAACACTTTCTCTGTCACGTCAGCAGTCAAGTGGAGGAACGAAAGTGCAACTTGCTCTCAGTAAAGCAGGGAAGGAAATCTTCCCACTCCTCTCCAGTCAGGTTTCCTGAAATAGTTGTGCCACTTCAGCTGTTTGTGGATGATCAATGGTCTTAGAGGTCTTTTCCAGACTTTATGATTCTGTCATTGCCTTGCTGCTGGTGGCAGCACCATTATCTCTTTGCTGTTAAGGACCAGGGCTCAGGAGCACTGACTATTGCTCCCAGCCTGGAAGGTCGTGCTTAGACCTCACTGAAGGCCAGAGGATTTCATTTATGACCAAAATATCTGAGTACCAAGGGGAACAGAGGGGCAGGCTGATCCTCAGGTGCTGAAGCCTTGCTGTACCTACCAGGGCTTCATGGAGGCACCTGCGTGACTGTAACTCTGTGGGAGATAAAGTGACTTAAAGCTACACTTGGGCAACATTAGTATAGAAATATGTGCATGTCTTAAGGATGACAGAGCTAATGTAGTGCTGTGAGAGCTTTTGGCATGGCAGCAAAATTTTGAGTTAAAGATATCCCTGTAATCATGTTCTTTTTGCAATAAAAGCCTGTATGAAGCTACCAGCCTTGTTCAATGGATATACACGATAAAATTTAAAAATCTCTCTGACTCTATGTGCAAATGGAAGATAGCCCAGATTCCATGACTGCATATGCATTGAGCAGTGCCTTGGAGTATATAAAGTTCTCAGACTTGCCTAAATCCCATCAGTCTTTAAAGCATTTCACATACAAAATTAATTTTAGGGCATTTTTCCCTTTTAGATCCCAAACCAATGAAGATTCATGAAATAGTGAATATCCCTTATTTTTTCAAGCCTTAGTTTTAATGATTCTGATTTATCTAAATGTTTTCAGTACATCTGTAAGTTTACAGAAACAGGATCTGACTTTCCAGCCTGCAGCAATTGTTGCAACACACAGTAGTTTAGTTTTAAGCAACAACCACTTGGTATAAGCTGATGTTTTAAGGTAGAGTAAAAGAATGTG
This sequence comes from Chamaea fasciata, assembly GCF_029207755.1. Classification (NCBI taxonomy): domain Eukaryota; kingdom Metazoa; phylum Chordata; class Aves; order Passeriformes; family Sylviidae; genus Chamaea; species Chamaea fasciata. The sequence continues at coordinate 4,809,620 of NW_027094088.1, read as the reverse complement.
GATAAGAAACCCACAGATAATAAGTATTTTCAAAGTGCTCTCTAATCCTGCTGAGAGAAAAAAATGATGTATCTTCCACTTAGAAAAGCTGACAACGTAAACTTAAGAATGGGGATTTGTGGCATAATGACAATTTCATGACTCTTCATGGTTTCAGGAGGTTTTTCCCTATTCCTGATTATTACCAGAGGTACTACAGTAAGCAGAAATTGTTTGCCTAATAACTGCTAACACGTATTTTCTAAACCTCTTCCAAAACTTTCTTGCTTTTTTTGAAGCCAGCATCATTTAACACCGAACATCTAAATCTTAAAATAAACTGTCAGTGCTGGTTGTTTCTCACAGCTGGTATTAAAATGGACAATATAAGTGGGCGAATATTCCTCAAGTAACAACACATTCAGTAGTACAACTGAAATGCTGATTGCCTCTTTCAGAGTGTTTTAAACATGGGTTTTAAATGAGTAAAGTAATGGATAAAAGATGAGAAATGGTGCAAAAGGCTCTAGATGGTTGGAACTTGTAGACTTCTGATGCAGTCAGGCTCTCTAGTATGTTTGATATGGTTTTTGAAGAAGAAAAGATCAGGCAAAAATTGTGGTATTATTCCTTACGTTGGCCTCCTCCCTTCACGTACTGGTGAGTGTAGATACCAGGTATGGATGAACAACCCAACTCAAAGGAGCAGCGCATTTGTCAGATTGCCAAAAAGTGTTTCATTATCCTTGTGTTCTACCACTTTCTTTGTGTTTGATCAGTGATGCTGAGTGTAACATCTGCCAAACCCCAGCACACACACATGAAATGAGCTTTGCTCTTGTATTTTGTGGGCTGTGATAACACAAGCCAGGCTGCATCCAGCTGTTCCCAGATCACTGGTTTGGATACCTGGGTGAAGGCTTATACGAGTCTCTCGTGTGGGATTAAATGTCAAGCTAGATTTTATATTACATGTCCATAGCTTTGCACAAGCTTTCTGCACTGCAGGGCTGGGAAGGGCTCAGTGTGTACTCCGGAGCAAAGAAAAACTAAGTTCTCTGGCAGTTTTTTTAAGGAAAGTTAGACAAGTACTACTGCTCTCTTTCACCTCTGACATTTGACTCCTGGCTGTCTGGCTGCCCTAAGCCCTCTTCCCCTTTCCTCCTGAGCTGTGAGTGCACAAGAAGGTGGCTTCCCCTGTGCGGTATCTGTTGTCTTTGGAAGAAGAATGTGAGGTGCCTTCCTTGCTTTGGGGCAGGACAGATATGTTCATGGGCCCTACAGCTACAGCCAGTTGCAGTCTCCAATTTTCCCTGTCAAGAGCAAGTAAAGACTGATGATTGCTCAGCTAGTCTCCAGGTAAAATACAATCTCTTCCCCCTGGTCTCCTTTCTGGGATCCTGAGTATCACAGGAAGAATAACAACATGCCTTGTGACAGTTCAAAGTCTGTGTTTCTTTCCTGACCAGTCATATGCCCCTGCTAGTGAAATCATCACAGCCCATAGCCATGCACACACACTGAAATATGAAATGTGACTTCTGTTCATCTCAACCTGGCAATTCCAGCATCTTCCTGCTTCTTTTTAAGACTCACAAGTCTCAAAATTTAAATTTCATAAGGGAAATTAGAATGAAAATAAAAGAAAGCATAGTAAAAGATTCCAGCAGTAGTGGAAAGGGTAGTCAGTGATGCTGTGATCACAAGGCAAAGGTAAGAGTGAGCAATGAAAATTGAGGACCATTCTTATGTTTATCTTAGCAATTACTGTGGTGCCTTTGATGCTGGCAGAGAAGGCCAGGACCATTTTCAGCTAAATGAAAGGAACCACAACAATGAGTAACTACTGATGCGGTACACTCACAGGAAATTTACATTTTGAAAGGCATAACAAAAGCCATATAGACTAGAGCTTTATTTAACAATAAAAGTTTTTCCTGATTCTTTAAGAAGTCTCCCTCAAGTGAGGTATTTTTTATTCTATGCCTTTGAAAAATGTGCAGTGTGTCACCTGACTAAAAATTGTCATAAATTCCTATTTCCCCTGTGTACTTTTGTGCATTTCGTTCAGGCACCCTCAGCCTGAGTGCTTAGGACAAGAATTCTATTCAGACCCATCTCTCCATAGTCACAGAATTATAGGACCCCCAATTTTGGGGTCCCCAAAGGTTCACAGAATGGTTTAGGTTGGAAGGAACCATAACCCCATAATTATAACGTGCCATGAGCAGGGACTCCTCCTGTTAGATGAGGCTGCTGTCCACCCAACCTGGCCCTGAACACTTCCTGAGATGGCTCATCCACAGCTTCTCTGGGCAACTCTTCCACTGCCTCATCACCCTTACAGGAAGTTTTGGGGGTTTTTTGCTAACATCTAATCTAAATCGCTCCTCTTTTATCTTAAAACCATTCCCCCTTGTCCTCTTGCTTTCTGTTTCTGTCAAAAGTCTCTCTCCCTCCTTTTTCTAAGCCCCTGTAGTACTGGAAGGCTGTCAATAATATCTCCCTGGAGTTTTCTCCAGGCTGAGCAGCCCCAGCTCTCTCAGGCTGTCTTCATAGAGGAGTGCTCCAGCTCTATGAGCACTTTGGTGGCTCCTCTTGAAGGACTACCTTGGCACTAAACCTTCCTGAGACTGACCATGTGCACCCCACATCACATGAGCACGTGATGGAGCCCAGGATCATTACTGCTCACATGGGTGGGAATTATCTACTGAGGTTTTAAAGAAATAAGGAAAAGCATGAGAAATTGCTGCCTGGGTAGAGCCATCGTAACTAGATTTGAACAGTGAATAGCAATTGCAACTAAATTTAGAGCGCAATTTTATGCTTGTAAATATCAGATCTGTGCATTATTGTGTCAAATAGAAGCACAGATTTTTATCTGATCTGGTGTAGATGCATGATCAAATTGCCTGAAGCATGTGATATGGAGCTTATGATAGCTTCAGTTATTAGGAATGAAGGTGAGAAGGCACAGATAATTCCTAATACATGGCTTATCCCTCTATGGCAGTGTTAATCTGCCAAAACAATTTCTGACTAGTGTGATTTTGTAGGTTAAATTTATTTCAGTCAGTCTTTGCATCACTGGGTTGGAGATTTTCATAACTTAATACTGGATACTCCAAAGTGGGGCTTCCTGTTTTATCCACCCCACAGATCAGGCACAGGGTGTGATTTTAGGATGGTCCTGTCCAGGGCTAAGAGTTGGGTTTGATGATCCTTGTGGGTCCTTTCCAACTCAGGATATTTTAGTAGTCAAATTCAGTTTAATTTTTAATCCCTCATTATTGGTGTTATTTTGGTTTGTATCAACTGAATCAGATTGTCTCACTAGAATGCTCACATTGGGTCAGCAGCCGAAATGCTTTAAATCTATTTTCATTTAGCTGACAAAGGAGAAAAGCAGTCCCTGAAAAGCTAGGGCAATCCACTTAGTACACTATGAAAGTATACTCGAATATGCTGAAGTCAGTCACTGAAAATCCTGCACAGGGGAATCAGGAGAGAATAGTAGGTACATAAAAATATCTATAATTTCAGAAGGGCTGATAAAACTATAAATTTTATAAGCTAATGTAGATCTGCATGTTTGTAAGCACTTCACTGATGTCCACAGCTTAAACAGAGGAAACTTTAATACTTCTAAAATATGGAATTGGCTGCTAAGTTGCAGAAAACAGAAATAAAATTTGTTGCCCTTGTTAATATTGTAGTTAAATATCCTTGTCTCTTTGCCTATCTCTTAAACAGAGTTATACAGTCATGGTTGAATGCCCTTTCTCTGTTGCATACATTTAATGCTCAGACTTTGCTTCTTGCTGAGCTGTATGTCATGTTTGCTCATCCCTGTGTGACAGCACTAAAGTAATATGAATATTTATCAGGTTGATGGAAAGTATATTAGAAATCAGGATCATTAAATTAAATTTAAAAGCCTGATCAGTGCTTAGTATCATGATAATTTTATGAAAAGTCAAATTCTTTTATCTTTTAAAATGTTCTTCTTCATACACTCATGGTTATTGAAATTGTCTATTGTTCTGCGTCATATTTTGGCCAAGGAATTTTCCAAGGGTTCTACAAGCCAGCATCCAAATATTAACTTACATTATTTTATTACTAATATGCAAACTTGCATTTTAATTTTATTGGCAAAATCAAACCATTATACTGAGGACATCAGAGTTGCCAAAACATGAATATATCTCATTATCACAGAATGGTTTTGGTTAGAAGGGATTTTAAACATCATCTAATTTCACCCTGCCTCCATATATCCATCATGTTGCATAGAGCAGTAAACCACCAGTCTGGGCAGCTGAAGATGCCCATTCCATTCCCGGGGACAGGCACAGCACAGGAGCTGCAGATGGAAGGGTGGGACCCACCTCAAATCCACAGACATCTTCAGAAACTCATTTGACATCAGTTCTTCAAAAAAAAGCCTCAAACAAAACCTTTTTTTTTTTTTTCCTTCAAGGGCGTGTATATTTTTGTGTATCTGTCATCTCTAAGTTCCTATTAAGAGGTGCTGGTTCTAGCAGAACACAAGTGTGGGAACCACCAACACACAAATAATCAGGATGCAATGGTGGAAACACACTGTGCATTGCAGAGTCCACGGCAAACATTGGCTGGCATGACACAGGAGTTGTCCAGGATGGCAGATGTTGAGTAGGATGGAGGAAACCTGCTCATTTTTAAAACCAGCCCTACCTGGGTTTTATTTTCTTTTTCTTCATTTTATTAGCAGAGGAGAGCATGCTTCTGCTCTGAACCAGGCATAAGCCATTTTGCTCTTTATCTGATAATTGTTCTGTGTGGTTTCCATGATTAATGCTGACCTGCAGTCTTGTACTGTGTGAGATAGCATCACCTTCAGACTCTGAGTCCCACTGAATGCTTGAGTTCCTGTTTTCTAATAACTGGGAAAAGCAGGAAACATTGTTTGAACATAACCCAGGCATTTATCAAATTATTGAAATAATTGCAAATGGCTAATCTAAGTGGCAATCCAATATTTTTTGCTAAAATGTAAGACCCAAAGATTCAGAATAAGGCACAGAGCTTAGTCCTTGCCTTCCTTTGGTAACTGGTTGATGGATTCATTTAGATTTTAACTTGTGTGGTGGTTTAAGATAGAATTTCATACTGCTCTGTGAAGCTGTAAACCACTTTTCTGTTATTTCATGCTGTTTACACTCAGGACCTTACAAAACTTTTCATGGCCTTTAACACAGATGACAGTGCTGGGGATTCATTACATGACTGCCTAAGTACTTTCTTTTTATATCAAAATGATTTATATGTTCCGTACCTTTCCCATTTCCTCTTTGGAGCATGCCCGAAAAGTAAGGCCAGTGCAGCGATTGCTGTGATTGATACTATGCTTTTGAAGATAGATGGGAATTATTTAATGCTACGGGACTTTCCAATTAGCTCTCTATCCTAGCCGTGTTTGGAATTATCAGTTAATTTTGTGTGCAGGGTTAGCTCAGAAGTTCCTGGCATGGGTAGGCATAGCAGCACCAAGAACTGAGAAGCTGATATCAAATCAGCTGGATATGATATCACCTGAGCTGGAATTGTTTTCCAGGCATTTATTCAGGAGTGATCCCTAATATTGAGGATATTTCACATCAGCATGGGGCCACTGCCCTTGAGGAAATTTTTCCAAAGTTGAGCCATGTAGGAGTGACCTTCATTAAATTAACTGATTTTCCATTGCTGATGAAGGGAAGCAAAGCTAAATGTGATTGATATTCTATTCTTACTGCTCTACTCCAAAATTTAGCAAGTAGAGGTGAAGCACAGAGAAGTGGAGGTTTTAATGGCTGGTGAGTGGTCAGAGACTCTTAGAACACTGGGTTTTTGCAAGGCAGCACTCCCAACACCCCAAGTATAGAGCACAGAAAATCCTGACATGTTTCAGGAAGTGTGATTTGCACAGCAGCTCCTGAAATTGCCATTTTAACAAATGTGTTGGGTGACAACTCTGGCACTAGAATTTTATTGTCTTTTTACGAAGAGGAGTGAGACTGTGGCAAGTGAATGCTGGAAATCTGTAACAAAAGTCTGTGCAGGCAATTATGAAGATTAGCCACAGGACATACAAACAGGTTTTCTCTCTGATAATTAGCCAGTACATGGCACAGTTTCCTGCTCTCCAGCTCCACCTGATTGAGCTTTAAGTCACCTGACAAAAGCACCCAATTTTAAGAATCCAGCTCCTCGTAACTGTGGGAATACACAGAGCTCTGCAAGAACCCAAGTGATAGATCTCTGCTGGGAGATTGTAGACTACTGTGCTGGTTTTGTAGCATTCCTCTCTGCTAAAAAGTTTAGCTTGTGCTGCGTGATCAGCGTTATCTCCCTCACTCAGGTTTTCAGTGGCAGAGACAGTAGCTGGAGTAGAGCATTTTCCTGGAAACACCCTTTCCTTTAGGACCATGTGTATCAACAATGGGTTTGTTTGTGCGTGACATACATTTCTTTAAATACCCAGAAGAATGTGAACCACTCCTGCACTTATCTAAAGGAGTGAAACTGCTATTCACTGGGAACAATGTAATACAGTGTAAGAGGTGTTTCTAATTTTTTGGGCTAAATAATAGTGTTTCACTGCTGCACAGCCATTCTGAAAAGAGGCATTTGCCTTTTGCATTATCAGGGAAATAGGAACACCACCAATAAATTCTGTCTTTATCTGCAGTGGGCAATAGGTCATTTATATGTATATTTATATGTATATTGTGAGAATTAGTTGTATTTTCTTACTTCCCACAAATCAGAGTGAAAAGACTGACAGGTAACATGCAAAGGAATTTATCAGTTATTTTCTGCATTAGGTTCACTGCTATTCTTTGTTTTATTAGAGCATAGTAATATTAAATCATTAAATTCTCATTACTGAGGAGATTGAAATTTGTGAAAAATCTCACATTCCTTTAAGGGAAAGGGAGAATAAGGAACGTGTGAGTCTAGAAATCCTAGGGCAGTAAATTCCTTAAAAAAGAATGCTTCTGCAATTCTAATGAGTGAGCTTATCAAATGTCACCTACACTTGCATAGGTATTCTAGATTAATTATTTTTTACCAAATCTTTTTTTTTCCCCCCCCATATTCATTTTTCTTTTGTTCAGCTAATCAGGTAACAAGTACCTGCTCATTGTTATCTCCATGTTAACTTGAATGTTGCACCGTAATTGAACTCTTTCTTTAACCTTATCTAACAACGAACTTGAGTGAATTGAAAATCTCTAATATCATCATAATCCTTTACTTATCTTTCTTTGCATAGGAGGTAAAATACCCGTTGAGCTTGACTCACCTGGAAGATTTAGAGAATATTAGTACTCTGAAAATTGCTAGTTCAGTCTCTTCAAATTCCCATGGTTTATGCAGTTGCATTCAACTTACCTGTCTGTCCAACCGTTGTTATGCTGCTCCATCTCTGCTGTTGCTAGAATTTAAATTCAAAAACTCTTTGCAGCAGGGATTGGAGGCCGACTCCAGCTCTTTTGGCTCCAAGGGGAGTAGTGTCAGTAGCTTGTATAGGTCAGGATTTACTTCCTAACCTTTGCTGTGCTCTTGAATCACTGATTAAAAATGTACAAATATGTAGAACTGTCTGTATTTCTGGGGTATGTGTATAGTCCTGTCTGCCACGCGGATATGAGGACACCTGCCCCAGAATAGTAAATGCAATCTCTGATTGACTTGGATGTGGCAGAAATTGCTTAAAAAGCTTTTCCCTTATACTGCTTATCATAAACAGAATGTTGGGGGTGTTCCTGACATTCATCCTGCATTCAGTGTATCTTCTACCTGGATTTTATTTTCACTTATCTGGAGGCAGCCTGCCTTCATGGTAATTAAAAGTAAATCACAGAGGGAAAAAATGGGACTTTGTGCTTTCATTTCTATTAGTTCATCTCTGGAGCCTGAGAGAGATTTTCTTTCTTGTGGTGCATTGTGATTGAGACAGGATATGATCCACTGTTTAGGTGGTTGCTTAATGATTATCCTTAAAACCATAGGTAATGCCATCAGAGTTTGCAGAACACCTCTTCATCTTCCACAACACTGCACTGTGTTTACTCCTAAAAATCCTTCCTCTTTCTTCAGCTCCTAAGGCTCCAGGCCAGTGGAAAGCAGAATGAGCACTTTGCAAAATACAGTTTTTAAGCCCATGCAGCTAGATTGTTTCTCTCTCCCTTTTATTTGTCAGCCCTCTCCCCATACTACTCTGGGTTAGGGGAGAAAATCAGGCAGTCATCTCAGGGCCTTTACTTTTCCATCTGTCTCCAACTGTTTGGCCAGAATCTGGCTGTTGAATTGTCCTCTAGAGCTTTAATTTATTTTGATAATGTAGGTTTAGTGACCTGTGCCTCTCCTCTCTTTGCTGTCGGGGAGAAAGGAGGAACCACAGCCAAGCCAAGCTCTGGTGCTGCAGAGCTGCATGTGCCTTTCCAAGAGTCCATTGACCCTTCCCAAGGGTCCTGGGTGTATTTGTTACAGGTGTGATGTCAGGTACAAAATTCTGACCTAAAGAGAACCAAATCTTAATAGGTGCAATTTTTTAAAAGCATCTCAGGACTTTTAATTTTAGCATTATGATGGTAGGTAAAGTGTTAGTGTGTTGTAGGCAATTGCATTCTGGCTATTTAAAATCTGCTTATTACAGAGTCTGATTCTGCTGTAGAAAAATCATCTAGTTTCAGTTCTTCCAATGAATGTCCAAAGTCTTTGTTTTAAAAAAAAAAAATTTTAAGCATTATAAACCCATTTCCATCAGATCCTGTCCAGCTCCTCTCTGTTTGCACCATCTTTCCTCTTTGCAGGTTTGCACTTGCCTGATGTCCCTTGCAAACTTGAGCAGACTCAGGCAGCCTCACTGCTTGTCCCCCTGCTGAATGCAGGTGTTCTCCATGGTACCTGTCTCCAAAATGGTCATGTACACCCAGACATTTCCTAGGAGCTGCTCTTGGCCTCCCAAAGCCTTGCAGTTGACTTTATTAATGGCTGGGTTGTGGTTTGGGCTGTTCATGCCAACAGAGATCACGCAGGTCCCAATTATTTTTGCACTTGTCTAACCAATTTTCTACTCTAAGTCAGATGTTTCTGGAGAAACAAAAGCGTGAGAGCAGATTTTTGTTGCTTGACAGATGTTTGAAGGGGGAAGAGATTTAAGAAAGCTTTGTAAAACAAGCACTAAGTTAATTAGAATCAATGCTTTGGAGGGGATGTTTTCAATGCCCCATCACTTTACATCAGGAAGCCTATGATTTGGAATCACAGGCTGAAGTCATACCATCCTACATTTTCCTTAGATCTAACTTTATGTAAATAAAATGTTGCCACATTAAAGCAAGATCATTCTCTTCTCCCCCTTTCCTTTCTATTCCTTCTCCCTCCTCCTCCTCCTCCTCCTCCTGTGTTTTCAGGGAATGGATTGTGTGACTCCTTTTTTTTTGAAAGGTCTGGTTTTTTTAGTGAACCTTACTGCTGTTATGTTAGGTTTCTGTCTACACAAAATGTTTGTGTCTACAGGAAACGTCTGATTGTTATAAGAGCAGTAGGCAAGAAATTGTACGAAGTCCGTTTATTCATGTTGAAGTCGTTTTTGTGTCTATCCCCTGTTTCAGAGAATCTCCTCTTTGCTTTATTCCTGATGTTTGGTATGTCAGACAAATGCTCTTGTGCTGAACAGAGCAATTAAACATCTGGTCAGTCGTGTCACAGCAGTATTTTTTGTATTCACAGAAAGCACTTGCACTTGCTTTGTGAAAATGCTGTGCCTGCTCTAAAGCTACTCAGACTGCTTCAGGGGTTTAGATCAGCTGCGAGTTCCTCTTTGGCTGCTCCAAACCTTGGAAATTAAAATAAGTACTTCTGTTAATATGACAAGATATGATAATACAAGATGCAAATTACTTGTGTTTCGCCATCTATCACAGCCAGTGTCTGTTTCTGCATTTCCTTAGAAAAATCCCCTACTCCATCATAGCCAGGCATTTCTGTCAGATCATAGTAAATTTATTTGTTTGCTGATTCGTATATTTGGACGGGTAAGGAACCACCACCCAGCAATTTAAGTTTTCCACTGTCACAACAGAAACTTAGTTCTGCATAGGATGTGCCTGGATATCTGGGTTTTCATGCAGGTCATCCTTCCCGTGCTGTTTTGCTATGGTGTAAACAGGAAGGATATGTCCCAGATGTGTTCAGGGGAAGTGCCTCTGATGGCACTGATGGATGGATGCAGCAGGTCATCACCACTGGCTGCTCGTGCAGGGAGAAGCAGACTGTTTGTCACAGGTGCCATTTGCAGTGCCCTTGACTTCCCCTGGCTGCCTTCTGCACCCTCCAGCATTTGGGAGCCAAGAACCATGCCTGACCTCAGCAGGAGCTCCCACTCCCCTAAAAACCAAATCCTCATTCTGGGGAGAATAGAGGTTCCCTACCCTGCCATTGCAGCTCAGTGGCTTCCCATGGAGCCAATGTATGGTTGTCTTGGTTTGGAAAGACAGGTGTCTGCCAGGGAAAGCTGGAGCTTCCCTTGGAATGGAGAATATAAACCCCCTCCCTCTGAATTATTATGATTTTGCAATTAAGGGGCTTTCAGGCAAAGATATGGGAATAGGAATAACAGTTCTTTACTAGGAACATTAAAACTAAAAATGTAGTAGTACCAATAAAAAACCAAAAACAAGCAGACAAATGAAAATCCTAGAAACACTGACAAAGTCAAAATACAACCTGACACCCTTGTTGGTCAGGGTGTTGGGAGCAGTCCAATGAAGTCCTCCTGGAGTGACAGATGTGGTTCTGTTGGAGCAGAGATGATCCTGTAAAAGGGTCCGGTGGTGGTGAGATGGGTCTGCTCTTTCCTCTGGGAATTCAGTGCAAACAGGCTGTCCTGGTGTTCTGAATCTCAGGTTCTATGGAGGTAGGAATCCTGGGCTCCTCCCACTGGGTGGAGCATCTCCCAATGGGATGATGTAATTGTGTCAGTCATGCAGTGAGCCTCGATGGCCCATTAACAGCAGATATCCCCTGGAGGGAGGATGGGTCCTGGAAGAGATAAAGAACTCTGCCCCACCTGCTTTGTTCAGCTGGACCATTAACACCTCCCCACCCTGTTTCAGCAGATGATAGCAGAATACACACCCCTGGTTCCAACCTGCATTGCACTCCTGCATTACAACCCAAGACAGTGGTGAAGGCAGGGGAGCCCTGCTCCTGCACACCAGCATGTGCCACTTAGAGCAAAACCATGATGGATTTCAGAGAGGGAAAGTGCTACATACAAGCTGTTTCCAGTGCTGTCTTCACCTCTACAGAGCACAGATGAAAGTGGCATCACGCAGACCTTGTTAAAAAGAAAAAAAAAAAGAAATAAAAGCCATCAGGAAAAAGGATCTGACATATCTGTAGCTCTGTGTTGCAGAGCATTTTAACATCTCTTGTGAATTGCTGGCTGCTCTCAATTCACACTTATTAAATGGACATTTGAGGCACTTAGCACCTTGCAGGGGGTATTCAGAACTGTTTAGCATCAGTGTCTTCCTAGGTCTTCACTTCTGAAACAACTGGCTCTGCAGAGCAGAGTAAAAGTTTGTTTTGACAACCTGTTGTGATGTATGGGTCCAATTACTGAAGTCTCCACACTCAGGTTCGTTCTGGAAATTTTTTTTTTCTTTTTTTGGATAGCAGAAGCATAATCTGAAACAAGGAATTCTCCTTTATGTTACATTCCCTCTAGGCAAAAAAGTAAATATGGGGAGGAAAGGAATTAATGGAGCCTATAACTCATAGGGGTGTTGTTTGTTCATATACATCACATCACTCTGCCATGCTTACTCAGTTTTTCTCATCATTCTTTCTCCACTCCCAGCTCTCCCTTCCCTTATCATATTTTTACATCAGCATAACATTTTGGATTTCATAGAAACCGCTCGTAATTTACTCTAATGCTAACAATGTGAATGTTGGAGATGTAATTTACACCATCGAGTTGAACTAGAGCCAGGCATGTCTCTAAGAGTTGCACCTGCTTTCTCTAGGCTGTATTTAGTAGATTTTTTTTTCCTCTAATGTTTAATTCATAGTCTTTCTGGGGAAATATTTAATGAGCTAACAATTGAAGTTAGGGTTAGGGGAACTTAATATAACTTGAAGTTCTGTAATGTAGATAAAACATTTTCCAAACATTTCAGATATCCCAAAATGAGTTTTGAATTATGTGAGATTCTCCCTCTTCTCTTTCCCATTATTAAATCCATGTTCACTTTCATTTCATTTCCATTAAGAGCATATCCTTTTTCTGTCTCAAGGAGAAAACAAACAAAAAACCGGACACACACACACGCATGCAAACCCCAAACCAACCAACCAAACACAAAGAAGCAAAAAGCACACCAAAAAACCACACCCAAACTCCAAAAACCCCACAACCAAAAAAAAATAAAAGCCCACAGGAAAAAATAGGCCACCAAAAAAAACCCCAAAAAACAAAACAAGAACCCCAAACCAAAACAAAGCCCTCCAAAAAACAAAAACAAAAATCCCCAAACCCTTTTGTACAAGTAAGCATTCTAATTTATCCTTCTGATCTGGAGTTATGGTCCATCACTGGCCTTTCCTTCTTACAGGAGGGAAAGAAATATTTTTTGTCTTGTTAAGTAATGTCCCATTTTCAACATACAGAGTATGGAAAGTGTGTGCTCAGAAGACATATCAATAAACATAGAATTTTAAAAGACTGTTATCTGAAATTAATGTGATTTAGTCAAGACAATTCTTTTTCTCTGTTCAATTCTACATTAATCAATTTAATATTCAAGTCTACGTTAAAAACTGTGGGCTAGGGCCCTGAGCAACCAGATCTGTTGGAAGATGTCCCTTCTCGTGGTAGGGGAGCTGGAACAAGATCATCTCTAAGGTCACTTCAAAACCATTCTCTGGAAAATGAACTTATGCTTATGATCAACAAAATTGGAGCAGTTGTCGCCCTACCTTTGGTTAGGTTTTCCTACTTGGGATTAGGAACAAGCTGCCTGTAGTCAAAAATGTGATTTTTTCTCTTGCTACCTAATTTTTCATCCTTAGTTTTATTGAGAAAACAACAATATACTTTGTAGTGGCATGAAAAGAGTTTCTGTGACCATGTGTTAGGAGTTCAGTCCTGAGAGGTTCAGGTCCCTTCTGACTGACTCTCAAATTTCTTGTGGTGACTAAATGAGGTAATAATTCTTGTCTTTTAAATGGGGGAAATCTTTTAGACGTGGTCATATCAAAGGTGGTCAAAATCCTGTTCTCTTTCGACAGTGTTGAGTCTCACATCCATTAGCAAGCTGGGATGCATTGACTTTTCAGCTCTTCTTTTCTAGAAGTCTCTGAGGCAGTTTTTGTCTTTTCTCTCTCTCTTGCATAAGTTTATGGGAAGTTCTCCACATCCCATGAAATACAATGGTTTGGTGGTTTTGAGTGCTACAGGAGGTCAAACCTCTTTGCTGATCTCTTTAAAGTACCAAGAAATTAACTGTGTTGGTTGGTAAATCTAAGAAAATACATGAGCTAAGCAGACTTGTCATTGGACTGCATGAGGATGCCTGGTACAAGTGCCTAAAGCTGCTGAAATGTCTGGGGTCCATAACAAGAGGAAAAGACGTTTACAGAAATTCACTTTGCAATTTATTATCAGAATTAGACTCCTGTATGGCTGTAACCTGTGGAAGGTCTTGTGTCAAAAATGATAAATGGTCAGAATGCTGGTAGTAATTTGTGTTTGCCATTGAATTTCTGCTCAGCTAAACATCCATTTAGAGCATATACTTCTTGGTAGAAAACATTAAAATAGAAGATAATTTTTTTTTGTTTTCTGGTAGAGAAAGGAACAGCTTGTGGTACCTTTAAAGAGCTCATTGCAGTAAAGCCAAGAAGGAAAAAAAAGAAAACAAAACAAAAACCCAGAACAGATTGCTCAGCCTGTGGCTGGACTGGTACGAGCAATCTGTGCAAGATTTCTCCAGAGAAAAACTCTTGAGGCTTCTGCTGCTGAAAAACATAGCATAGAGTGGTGAACTGAAAATTATTGAAAAAGCAGAACCTTTCCTTAAGACAAAAACCAATCCCAAAGAGTTCTGCTGTGCCTGCGATTCTGCTGTTCAGCCTGCATTCCTTTCTGCAGTGTTTTTCTGTTCTAAATGAGGGTTCTGCTGGGCTGGAAGTGGAGTCTGCAAAAAATTTCATACCTGGGCTGTTATAGGAACAACCTACTCCTATAATTTAATCCTTTAATTTAAGTTCTAGTCTAGCACAAAAAAAATTGCCCTATTAATGAACACTACATGGTTCCCTTGGTTCATCTTGCAGTGCACTGTTGATTCCAGATGGAAATTTGATGCCAATCAATACTGCAATATCTTCCTGTTTTCTTGCATGTTTATGCATGTTGTCTACTTCCATAACTCTAACGCTGTCAGTCTTCACTTGATCCCTTGTTTATAAGGGAGGACTTTCCTTTCCTGGAGGAGGCACACCTGGAATAAAACTAATAATTTCCATAAATTGTGGCTTTGCTTAATATGGTGTTGGATTATGCCCTTTTCTGACCCAGAGATGGGGCAACTGAGAGGTGTTTTAAAAGCTTTTATTCCATTTTCAGTCTCATGCAAAGGGTGAGACAGAACAGATGTTACAATTCACGCCATCACAGTCAGAAGCCAAACTATTTCCTAATTGCAATACATTATAAACGTTTCTTGGCCTATCAGCTTTTGCCACACAATGCTGTTAATGCCTTAAAGCCAATCATCTGAAATTACCCCTCATGGGTCCTACTACAAAACACCTTTCATAGTTCTATTTTTCCAGAGTGCCCAGTCTTATTTGCAAGGCCATCCTTTGAAACTTGCTTCCGGTTCCATTTTTCTCTCATCAACGTCCATCCTATTCCACGGCATTTCTAAGTCAGCATTTTCTATCTCGAAGTTTGCGTACAGATACATCCTATGTAAACCTTCTGTCAGGCTTTGAGAATTCTCTACAAATCCATTTCCTGCGGTATGGAATTTGGAATTGGTCTGGAATTTCTTACAGAAGGCAGGGCAAGTGGGAACTAATGATGGAGGAGTAGTGTCTCAGTGTGGCAGAGCCACATCCTCTTTGCTGTCCCAGCTGTAGGGAGAATCCACCTCAGGCAATCACCTCTGTGCTCCCAGAGGGTAACAGGCCTGGACAAAGTGAAAACTGGATCGACACAGAGATGGAGCACAGTCAGTACATCCCTCTTTAAAACAATGGACTGGTGTGGGAGGAGGATGAGGGCTTGTTTCATCCTCAGCCTAGAAACCCATTTCCTGAGTATCAAATGCTGATACTCAGTTTAGTTTTCTGTCGGTTCCACCCTCCCCTCCTGCGGGCTGTTTGCTTAAATCTGGTTTCTCAGAGCTCTTTTCCCGGGATGGCCAAACTACTCCAAAAATCAGCGGTGGGGTCATCTCTGTAACCTGCATGTTGACAATAGTGTGTTTCTCTTCCACCACAACACATGCCAGACAGGATTCTTTTGTTGTAAACATGTCCTGGAAAGGGGTTTTTGTTGGTTTGGGTTTTTTTAATATGATACTTCCCCCCACACACCTCTGAGCTAAGTAAGATATTTGGATTCTTTGGCAAGTGAATCAAACAACACCTTCTTCTTGTGCCATTAAAAACATATTTGTGAGTTTCTGAAAATCAAGCTAGGTACAAGACTTGTGCGTGTGCACAAGGTGTACCTGTTGACAGCCTTACCCTGGAGTGTTTTAAAGCTGTCTGAATCGTGGTTGTTCCCCCTGTTCTCATTCTGTTTGAAGAAAATATCACTTTTATTTCAAATTAAAATGCCTGCAGATTAAATACTGTGAGCTTTGGAAAGACCTCTGTGGGGATCTGTGCCATTTGCAGTAGATATTGTCAAAGGCAGTCAATGAGCAATGACAGCTATGTCATCTTATTTCTAATTGCCTGAAATACATTGCTCTCCCCTCTCAGTCTCTGTGCATCTCTATGATTAAAACACATAAGGCTTAATGCATTAAGGGAGATTCTTTCAGGAAGCTATTTCTCCTAACAATATCAAGTATTACGGTTCCGTGTATTTGGAAAGCTGCACCGTTGCTGTCAGCCCAATTAGTTCTTCAAGGCGGTCTGGAAGGGGGAGGGAGAAGTGGTTTCCTACTGTTATGGGGTTGGGTCTGGTATATAAAGCACATACAGAAGTGAGGGTGAACCCTCTTACCCAAGAGGTTTTTCAATCCTTGTCTTAGCTCTTAAGCAGCCACATTTCCCAAAATAATTCCCTCTGTCTCCTTCACTTGTCACTGCAACCTGAATTGCTAACCCTTAGCCTGTAATGAGTGACTGCTGCTGTTTCATTAGACCTTCACTGGGGCCTCACATTCGCATGTCAGAGGCTGGAAGATTTTTAAAATAAACTTTCTTCTTTTTTTTTTTTTTTTTTAAATTAGCTAACCACAGAACTGAAACTCTGGTCCAAACATCATCTCACATTTTGGTTACAGCTATCTGTTTTATTTCTTTGGATTTCCCAAATTCAATTGTGGCCTCTCCTTACCTGTTTGGGATGCTACTGTAAGGGCCATATCCTTCTCTTTTGTCTTGGCCATTTTACTCCTTTTTTTTTTTAATTTTGTTTTTTTTGTGCCTTTTTCTAGCACAACAGATGGATGTGTTCACTTTTTTCCCTTATGATTCCACACTGTGAATTCACCTCCTCTGCTAGGCCAGCCTCTCAGTTGTATTCTTAGATAAGATCTTTTGTACACCCTGCGAATTATATTCCCCTTGTTCTCCCCGGAAACATTTGTTAAAATTTTGTTAAATCCTTGAACTCCTCCCTTAAAATATCCTTTGGCATAATAATCACAAAGCAGTTGACATCTCTCCTCATCCATCTGTTGTCTCTTGTAATGAGGCAGTAAAATTCAGGGCTATTTTTTTCCTTGTTCACACAATATATCTTAAGCAAGCCTTGCTGTTGCAGTGACCTCTGACAAAGCTGCAGCAGTGACTGTTGTCAAGGCCAGGCAGGCTGTTGGTGACTGAAGGGTTTTCTCCCTGTGCATTATCATCACAGTCTTTGCCCTCAGCATCCCTTTTGTGTCACCTGTTTTTAGGTGACATCAGGGAGAAGCTCCCAGATGGTGAGGAGACTGTATTTCCTTCTGCTTTGCTGAAGCGTGCTGCACCTAACATCCCTGGCAATTCAGAAAATACACCTTGTAGATAAAACAGCTGCTCCTCCTTCTGAGAACAGGTTCTGCTGCTGGAAATACCAAATCTCATCACTAACTACATGAGGCACAGTCTTGTCTGCCTTCTGCCTTTCAGTGTAAGTCCTCTGAGGGAAGAGGAAGAAGAAGGGTGGGTTTGGTGGAGATTAGTCATTGTGTAAACAAAAAACCCCCAATTTTTAGGTTTACTTAGAAACAATTGTGTCCTTTTAATGCTAAGCAGGCATTTAGCAGTTGCAGGTGACACTGAAATCAAGATGTTTACGGAGCAGTGGTGATCCTCTCAGGTTCAGAAAACTGTATGGCAGAAGAACTACTGATACCTTTCTCTAAAGTGTGACAACAGTGCCATCCATTTGTACAGTACGATCAAGGGCCTCTCACCAGCAAGAGCTGCGTCTGCATATTTTCATTAATTCCCTAATAACAGCACACATTCCAGGGAGGTTTGCATGAACATCTCCTCTGAGGCATTCTGAGGAAATCAGGTTTACTTGGTAGGTGTGGGACAATCAGGCTGGATATGCCCTGGTGTCCAGACCACGTCCCTCAGTGGAGCACAGTATGCAGGCAGTGGTTCTCTGTAGCGCTGCTGCAAAGAAATCATTGCTAATTTTAGGAGAACTGAAACTAATTCCTTAAGACCTACTTCTGCAGCTTATTCTGGCATAGTTCTTACAAGAAAAGAAATCAAGACTTAGACTGGAGTCTAAAATAAATGAGGTGTGGTTGCATCACTCATGGTGTTTATGCTTTGTTATCCCAAGGTGACATTTCCCACAGGCACGACACAGAGGCCAATTTGGGGCAAAGCAACAGCATCCACACTGAGTAAAGGCATTCTTAATTCTCTTTTTCCCTCGTTTTCCTCTGGTCATAGATCCTTTCTGTGTATCCCTATGCCAAATTTTTCCATCTTCTCCCTTGCCTGTTCCATCACCTTTCATGCTGGCAACCCACTACACACAGGCTGGAGAGCTCCTGGAAAGTTTTTCAGGATTTCTGGTCCCTGGGAATCTGCCTCATTCCATAAAAAGCCATTCCACTCTTTTTCACTAGCAGGGAAAACAACATCTTTATTACCAGGATAAAAGGGAGAACTCTTCTTCTCTTGGCTAAACTTGAAAAGCTAAGCTGAACTCTGATTCCTTTGAAAAGAGGGCATCTTCTTCCCTCTTTCCCCACTGATTTTAGCAGCATACACTCAGCAATACCTTTTTGCTCTGCTGTTTCTTGTCATTATCAGATTTATGTAGCTGTTGGGTATGTATTATTTTTCTAGGACTGAGAAGACTAATGTCATCAGCCATAATTCAGTGGGTTTCTCCTGAAGCCATTACCGTAATTAAGATAATGACATTTAAAGCGAGTGTTTATTTCATACTACTTTGTATGGCAAAATATAATTAGATGTTTGGCTGGATATTTATGTGGTTGAAAAGGATTTTTAAAGGCTGAATAAAGTCTGAATAAAGCAGTAGTTGAACTCAGAGTGAATCTGGAACTTAAGGCAAGTATGCAACAAGCACACCATGCAACCTGCTAATAGACAGTGAGAAGATTTTCTTAATTCCCCTTGCACTTGAGGAATTCTTTGTCCAGAGTGACAACTGTGCCTTTAAATTTACAAAATTTCCCCAGGTCTTGTGCAAACTGTGCCAAGTTAATCTTGTAAATATTTATCTGCCTTACATTTGAAGCAAAATAAAGAACATTTTCTTAGCACACTCTGCAGTGCAATGTGGGCTTTTCCCCACCCTGTAGGAACTTGTTTATGTTGCCCACACACACACTTTGAGCCTGAGATCCCAAGCAGAGAAGCAGATGCAAGTGAAGAATTTAGTTGGCTACCATGTGGCTCTAATCCTTCATTTTTTTTTTTATTTGAAACAGCAAGTTTTGCAGATATTGATACGGCTAAAGGTGTGTGAAAAAGAAGTTGATTTCATGCCTCACAATGACATTTTAGGCTTCGCTTGATGCCATTTGTCTTTTTTCTTTTAGACAGAAGTTCTCTATTTTTTGAATGTTAGCCAAGGGTGAGGAATAACCTCACTAGATGAAATGCACCTTTTATGTATCTTGCTTGGCATTTAAAAAAAAAAAAACAGGGAATGGAGAGAAGGATGCCCTATATAAAAAGTAACTGAATAATATGAGGGTCAGAGAGCATGAGAAGAGGAAAAATATTTAAGCTTGAATATGTCAACTTTTTACAAAACCAATTGAGTGCTAATTTAGTAATTTAAGTCGAAGTTTGTTGCACACAGTACTAATGCTTCCAGGTAAAATGTTTAATCGTACAATCACAGGATATTTTGGGTTGGAAGGGCCTTAAAGGCCATCTTGTTCCGACTGCCCTGCCATGCTTGTGGACACCTTCAACTAGACCAGGTTGCTCACTGAACCCCATCCAAGCTGGTCTTGAACACCTGAACAGTAGTTTAAACCATTATATCTTTGAGGAAACCATTTCTTTGTTGGCATACCCCCAGGAGCTCTCATCCTAACACTTCTCAGCCAAGTCCTGGAGAAGGTCTCTCTTTTCCAACCATTGTAACACACACTACGTCCATCATCCATTTCACCTTTCCAGATGCTTCACTTTTAAATGCTTCTACCACCATGAAAAATGATTTCTCTGTTTTCTATCAGTCCATGACCCCTGAAAATATTTATCCTTCCCTCTGTTAGCATAGTGTAGTGGACAGCATCCATTTCAGTGGAATAACTCTGAAAGCCGATTTTTAAAACAGCGTTGCTCTCAGAGTTTCTAATGAAAGCTTTCTTCTATCATATTTGCCATACCATTTCTCTGTGTCTTTGGAACTTTTTTTGCCCCTCTTAGTCTATTTTTTTCTCGTTTTCTCCCCTTCTTCTAAGTCTCTTTTCATGGAACATCAAATGGGTTATAAGGCTTTCTGTGTTCAGTGGGCTGAGCCTGTACTGTGGTAAGTGATGTTATGCAGTCTTCACTCTTCTTCCAGTGTTCCTTAATTTTCTAGTTTTCCAGCAAAGTTTTGTTTGGTTTTTACCTCTTGAGAATATTTAGTTGGGATTTTCTCCTTTGTGCCTACCCAGAGCAAAAGAACTTTGGTTTAGCCCTAGGTTCGAGTGACCAAGGTGTTGAGACACTTCATTCTTTTTTACAAATCCTCACCATGAGAGCTCCTCACCTCAGCAATCACCTTTTGTGCATGAAATTATCTAATTTCTAATTGGGATTAGCATCTGAAAGGGATGTTGTGCTCATGTGTACCCACTGTAGATAGAGACACAGAAGCTGGCAGTGAGGTCTAGAAAACTCTTACATTTTCAAAGGAGGTTGGTCATTTTAAGCTTATTCTGTTTTGTTCTCAGCTTGGTTTAGTCTTAAATCTTTCTGTGGTTTTAATTTGTTCTCAGTTCAAGGCCTGCCCTTAAACGGAAATCGTATTCCCGCTGAATTTTATACCGGATTTGCTGGTTTCAGAGAAACTAGTTTTATTTCCTGTGTTTAGCTGGTGCCAAATTTGGCAAAATACAGGAAAAACAAAAATAAAATGAAAACTAGGCCATAAATATGATTTGTCTTGATAGTGGACATGCATGCCTCTCACCTGAATGCAGTTATACAATTAAAATTAAAAATCTGGGTACAATTAAGTTTTTTATAAAATTAGATCTATGAAGATGCTTGTCTTAAACAGCTGTTCCCAGTGTTGCATTTTGCTGTAATCGAAGTTTTCCTTCAACTGAAGTCCAAGGTGAAGTTCCATTGTGAAACTGAAAAGGAGTACATGAAGGGACTGTGGAGTTTGGTGGTGGGGAGAGGCAGGTTGAACTTTAATGTGTGTGTGAATTGAGGTTCTCCTTCAGTGACCAAAGATGAGGGTAACTGCTGCTATCACCACATGGAGCAAATGTCCTTTAGCTCTGCGGATGAACAGACAAATGTTTTGGAGATAAAAGATATTGAGTCTGGCTCTGGTGAGTGCATTAGTGATTGCATCTGCACATGAGCTTTGTCTCAGTTAAACATTTCTTCAAAAAGAAGTACTGCCATCATGATTTCTAGCATTCCAAATATGCTGGAAGGCTACAAAAGTATGATAAAGGAAAAATAAAATCAACAGGGCTGTAAAAATTTTAAAACCTTTGTTAAATGTTTTATTACCAGATTCGTGAGCCTTTTGCCAGCCTGTTTTGTGATACTTAAAATCATGAAGCGTCAGAACTTGTACCCATTTGTTACGCTATTTGTATTTAAAAGTTACCAGAAACTGACATAATTTTTTTTCTGAGCCCTTTACATCTCATGAGGAGTTTGCAGGTTTCTGAAACTGGCTGTGTGTTTTAGATTCCTTTGTAAAAAGTATGATCTTCATACTGTAAAAGAGAGAGAGTTGCAGCTGTCACGCTGCTTGCTCTGTATATAAAAATATTTTCAACATCACACACAAGGATATATGTTTACTGTGGGATTTCTCTGAGAATCATTCTTGACTGTGGTGTTGGACAGGTTTTAGAGGAGAAATCGCTTTGAAGTATCAGGTATCTAAGACTGAAATGGCTCCTTTTGTGGAAAGAGCTGTCTAGGAACTTCAGTGCTGGTGTGGTGTTTTTGAAAATATGTCAAATTCACTAGACCCTAATAGCAGCAAATTATTTTTCAGTCTGTGTCTTTTAGAGTTCTGTTACTCTGGCTTTCCACCACTTTCCTCCTTTGATTTACAGACTTTGTGTGTAAGATTCAGTACATTTAGGCAGATGTGAGCAGCTGGAAGCAATAGAGTTTGAGCACTTTGAAAGGCTGAATTTTCACAAGTGGTTTGGGGTTTAGATGCTGGGAGTCATTATGTGGTGCTTCAGAATAACATTTAGGGAATTTGCTCTCATGGCAGAGATTTGAAAGAGTTTATTCATGGGTTGTATTTCACTTCTGAAAAGTTGAATAAAATTACATTGCATTATATTTTTAAATGAAGAAATCTGATTGAGCCACGCAGACACATTTTAGAAGGGTATATATTCTAATGGTACAAATCACTACTTTTATTCTGTGTATTCATAAAACATATGCTCCCAGAAGCTTTGGAGAGAACCTTTTTTCTTGCCAACTATATATAGCATAGTGAATGTTTCCTTTAAACTCAAGCCAACATCCCATGTAAACATGATAAAGTTAGCTACAGCAGTTTTATGGGGCAGCAAGAATTTGTGGTCTTATATTGTGCTTTTTTTTTTGCTTCGTTGCTGTGTTTCTTTCACAGCTATCCTTTCTATCCTTGGAGGATGGTTTCATTAGTTGTTATATAGGTTTCTCATGTTGTATCCATACCTCTCTGGGATTTCATGTCCTCCGCTAATTCTATGTTTTCTTTCAGTGGGCTTTTTTGCAATACTGACAACAGTTTGAGGGGCACCTAATTATAATATATTAAATATAATTTTTAGTTAGAATTTAATATAATTATATTAAATATAGTTATATATAATTACATATAATATATAATTATATAATATATAATTATATATACTAAATATATTAAATCTATTAAATTATGTATAATATATATAATTACATATATCTTAAATATAATATATTTAAATATGATTTAAATATATTAAATATATTTATGAGCCACACAGGGCATTATTTGCTTGTATTATGTCCTCTTGTTCATGACACGTCCAATGCGGAGTGCTCCTTTCCTCACCAACAACATAGGGAACGAAGCCACCATAAATGCGGAGTAGCAATCCCAGATGGTTTCAGCGTTTGCTGTAATTGCAATTCCTGCTGCAGTGCGCCCATTCCTGCAACAAAATGTTCCACAGATGTGGGCACTTTGTGTTATTCTTTCCTTTAGCTATTTCTCTTGCTACTACAGTAGGAGGGTAAATTTTCCCACATCTGTCTGTTCCGGCTCATGTAAGAGAGGAGTGTCACACCAATTATTCATGGACAGTGTTGTACACTGACGCCTTCAGACAGAAAACACGGATGTGTGTGACCTATAAAGGTGCATCGGGGCATGTGCTGCATCCCTGATTTCTGCAGGGCCCAGGTAGCACAGAACTGATGCCTTCATCCATCAAGCTTTCATTTCTGTGCATCGTTACATTCTTTTCACTAAACAAAAAGGCTTGAGATGGACTTTTTACATAGGGCAAGAGGGAACAGCTGCATGAAGCAAAATTAAGGTTTGGTGTCAATGATGCCTTGGGAAGGCTGACCTGAAACAGAGACTGGACAGAGCTAGAGAATAAAATAGGGATTTATTCAAAGGCCTCCAGGATCCACCTTGGGCAGGACAGGGCTTGACCAGGGCTACACCCAAGGTGGACGAAGAATGATCACAAAATGGCTGACTGGTCATGAGATTTTACATTTTTATAAGTTTTGGTCCATTTTCATATTGGGGTTTAATTGTCCAATTCCAGCTTCAGGTTGTGAGGTCCCATCCTTCTTGTTCCTCCCTTCAGCCCACCCTTGTTTGTGCTTTTGGGGCTGAAAGTTGTCCTTGATCTCCATCAGAAAAAAGATTTGTTTTGTCTCCCTGCTCTGTGAAGAGAGCTGGCTGACACTTGATATGAGGCTCAGGACTACACCCCTAGGCAACACAGAGTCTGAAAAACATGAAAGCTAAAACTTAAGGCATCATCAGGAAGAAATTCTTCACTATGAGGGTGGTGAGGCCCTGGCACATGTTGCCAAGAGAAGCTGTGGCTGCCCCATCCTTGGAAGTGTTCAAGGCCAGATTGGATGGGGCTCTGAGCAACCTGATCTAGTGGAAGGTGTCCCTGCCCATGGCAGAGGGCTTGGAACTACATGAGTTTTAAAGTCCCTTCTAACCCAAACCATGCTATGATATAAGAAACCATTTAAATAGTTTCAGGCATTCCTCTTTCAGAGGAACAGAAATTATAGTTTTGGCCTTCTTTAGAATGAGTGTGATCAGAGCATCACCTTTTTTAGGCATATGATCATGCAGAGCAACATTCTCAGGGAGTTGGAACCTGACAGGTTGCCTGTGGTGAATTTACAGAACAAACAGCAAAATACTACAGCAGCCAGAACTGAACAGACTGGGATAAGGCTGTAGGGGATACAGTGAAGTCTGGAATTCTTCAAAAGAAATGGTGAAATATCATAAGATCAACTTCCAGCAACAGTATACATGGTCTTAGTGGACCTGCAGCTTTGTAGGTGTTCATATTTGCAATTCTAGTGGCAGTGTGTGTTCAAGACCGATTTTTTTTTCCTTTCTTGCTTACAAAAGGTAAGATATCCAGGCAGACTTTACTATCTAGCTTAATTTCAATCTATTTTGAACTATTTTTTCTCCTTTTTTTAAAAGCACTAGGCTTTGAGTGTCTCAGAAAAGGTAGTTTTAGAAAGATTATAACCTCCACCCTGCTTTTGTCAAATAAGAAAACATAGTTACATTCTGTTATTAAAATGTCTATTGCATGGAGGTGATTTGAAACTCACCTTTAGCAGAAGTTGCATTTTAATGATACATTTACATGTGGTTTCAAACTAATATCAAGGTACATCTTCTACTTCTCTGTATAGACTGAATACTCTCTGGGGTAATTTCTAGCAAATTTTTCTGACTACTTATATAGCTGATATATTCTGCCCAGGGAAATAAAAACTGTGAAATAAAAGTTGGAGTGAGCAGCTAAAATGGTCCCATTTCCTGCCAGACAATTTGCCTTTTGTTTGTATTGAAGTTGATGCAGTCTGGAAGAAAATAATGCAGTGGCTTTGCATTGCTGTTCTTTAAAAAATATTACCCTTATCTTCTATTCAACTCTACTATCCCAGTTTAAAAGAAATTGGGGTCAAAAGGCCCCTAAATAACCATTTGGTCAGTAACAATAAGGGAAACTGATAGTATTGGTATTTAATACAAAATATCGGGTCCCAGCTGTCGCTTGATGTTTGCCTAATCCACTTCCACAAAAAAATTCATCAGGATTGTTTTGATTTTCAGAATATTTTAAATTTTGCATTTGGAGTATGAAAGGAAAAAGACATTTTTCTTTTTAAAGGGGAAAAAGAGGAAAATAAAATAATGCTATCTATATCTTGACCTGTTTTCCATAAAGTGCTTTCACTCTAGAAAATACCTTAATTTTGTTTTCTGCATTCCCAGTCTTTAAGTGCGATTTGCAAGTCACAAAAGGTCTTGCCGACAATGAAATTCTGTGCCAGGTGTTGTTTCTCTTTGGTGCTTCATATTACCACATTGAAAAAAAAGTAAAGCCCAAGTTGCTCAAGCAACAGATGTTTCTATTCCTACCCACAGTCCCTTTACCAGTGTTGCGTTAGACATTTTTGTCTTTCAAGGGGGCAGTCAATCTGAATTTTCTACGAATCCAAATTCTTAAGCACCAGAGAGCAAATGTTCATGAAAAACAGAGGCTTTTGACCTACAGGCTGTGAAATTCCTTCCTGAAAGGATGAATGACTCACTTCACTGTTCAGCCTGTAAGTGCTGTGCAGGCAGGCAGCGGTTATTTGGATGGATGTAAATTGCAAAATCCTTTCCACTTGTGGGGAAGCACATGGAAACAGGTTCATTTTTGTTCCTGGTGATGCAGTAAAATACTGTTTGGTGGAAAGGTTTGAGTGCAGTTTGCAGTCTGCTCTAGAAAGAAGAAGTCAGGGTTTGGTGGCCTCAGGATGTGCTCACCACCTCTTTGACCATCAGCACATTCAGCTGCTGCTGCCAAATCACCTGGAGGTCTTTGGCCTTTAGAAATGCTTTCTCCCCACTAATAAAATGGTGTTTATTATTTGCATGCCCAGTTCATCCTCAACTGATTGGGCCCCTGGTGGACCTCTGTCTTGGTAGAGTGGAGCTGCTGCTGTGTTGGAGTTAATTTGCAAAGACTTCACTGCAGGGTTGTGCCAAAATGACTAAAATCAAAGTTCAAAATTCTGCTTTTTTTAAATATTATTTGACTTAATTTTAAATGTGTAAAAACAGCACAGGTACAAATATAAATACATATATTAAACTTTTTTTTTTCTTAAATAAAATGGCCCTATTTTAGGGCATTTTGTAAAAGCAGTTCTCACTTTGTGCTGAAGACTGTTTTCACTCTGAGCCAGATATTGATAACTGCCTGGTTAATACAGGTTAAGAGGCTGAGGTTGACACAAAGGATAGTAATTGCTTCATTCACAGCAGTGCCATTGGGTACAGAAGCTGCATGCTGTAGGCCAGGCTAGATTGTGGACTGTGACAGAAATTCTGATGCTTTTTTTATCCTTTTCCATAAAAAATGAGTTCGATCGTGACCAAGGACAAATAGTCAGTTTGGTTGCAAGAATGAATGGTTCTTGAGAAGGGCATTTAGTGTATTTTACAAATATAATTATAAAGTGCTTGTTTGTTGTGCACATGGTTGTTCTCTTTGATAGGTACATAAATCAGAATGCAGAAATATATAAACTAAATATTTCTTAATATCAGGGTTAATGATGAAACGGCTTGTAGCCAAATGGAGCTGGATTTTGCTTACTCTGAGGCTATCTTAAATCTCTCTGGGCCCACCCAAATTTCAAATGCTGTCAGTGCCAATGCTCAGTCCCAGCAGACGTTGACTTGTACAATTGGATGGGCTCATTAGAAGTGAAGCTCAACTGCTGCCAATTAGGATGTGCTAATTTGCAGGGGCAACTTGATTGTGTGGCATCCTTAACAAACTGTGGGAGGAGGGAACAAGTAAATCTTCGGGTTCACCTGATTCCAAAGTCAGCTGACCAAAAGGGCCTTTGGCTTCTGTAGCTGATGATACATTCATAAATTTTTTTGCAACATCTTCATATCATACTTTCACTGTATTTAACTTTGGGGCAGAATATAATTTTTTGGCTGAAAATTGGATATTTAGGTAGATTTCAATCTTCCATCTTGCTAGAGGGAATGTGCTTGACATGTCATGAAATGGAACTTTTATGAGTATTGCTTACCAAAAGGAGAACAGCATAGCAGGCAATTCCCTGAAATGCGCCATGTCTAGTTCAAGTTTCTCCAAGTTGCCTAAATCCCTTCATCGAGTGTCTTTGAAAATAACTTATGATATGTATCTCGTAAGGTTGGGAGACAGAAAACCGGCTCAATTTCAAGAAAATATACATTTCTCCAATGAATGTCAGTATATTCACTTTCTTTAGGGACGCAGGTGCAGTAGCCATTAAAGGAACAAGGTGCCAGGCAGGAAACCATCATTGTGTCATCCCACTTCATTACCTGAGGACAAAGCTACAGGAGAAAATTATATAGGGCTCCTCTGCAATTATCAAAGGTTTGTTTCTTCTGTTGCTTCTGTTTCTGGCTTTTCTGAGTGGAATAAGCTACAGAATATTGTGCTACATATCGAGAAACAAAGCATTAGGATTCTGTTAGAAGTATAGATGTGACTACAGCTTTGGCATTTTTTAGCCTGGCTTCCCAGCAGTGGATTTCCTCACCACCTACGTCTGTCCTTTTGTCTAATTCAGATCCTTTTCTGCTTTTTCTAAAATACCTGTGGCTCTCAGTACAACAGTCAGGTTGGAGCAACACATTGTTCTGTGTTACAGAACACCTCAGACTGTTTAGAAGCAAACTTGACATTTCTGGAGTGTTAATTTTATTAACAAAGCAAAGAAACAGTCATTGAATGTTCACTTTTCTATGAAAAAAATTGCGAAGAGAAAAAGTTGCTTTTTTAAATAAAGCTTCAGTTAGGACCATTGCTCTATCAGGTTGCTCAAGAAAATACTTGTTTTATTGTATTCCCAGCCAAAGATTCTCTTTGAATTCTAGAAGTTTAGTTTATATGGTATGTTTAGCCTTAGACACGCAGAGAAAATACTAAAAGAGGATTTAGGCTCAGCCACTTGAACTTGAGTGCAGGCAGAAAATTGTTATCTTGTTGGATGGCCAATTTTATAAAAGTGAACAGTCTGTTGGGGAGTGGGCACAAGTGTTTTCCTGCTTTTCTGTGTTTCCCTAATGGATTTCACAGAGGTCAGTGGCCAAATGGGCAGAAAATCTGATAGCTTTCTTTGGTCTGAAAGGTGGTGGCCTTTTTAGAAGGTTTGGGCAGATTTCAGGATCTGGGACCATTAACTTGGCTTTTCTGAGTAGTGACATTTTAAAAGGATGTGGGAAAAGGAGGGAGATAAAAGCAAGACTAAAAGCTAGAAGATGTTTTATTTTGTTTTAGTTTTCACTGAATTTGAAATGGGGAAAACTTTTCAAATTGAGGCATTATTCTGAAAGAAGTTTTTGTGGGACTTTATGCAGTTTTTGGTATCTGAACAGTTACATAAAACGTTTTGAGCTTTGGCTTTTGTTTGCACCATGAGCTCAGCCAGGCTATTCTAGCAGCCTTTGGGAACATCTGCACGTATTTATGGACTCTGAAGTTTGAAAACATCAGATATTTGGGTTACAGTGAGGTTCTGGCCAAGTAAATCCACCATTATTCATTCCAAATATTACCCAGAATGATAGCATGCCATTCCCATCATTATTCTAATAAAAGAGCGACTGAAAGGGTTTTTTTTGGTTAGTCTTTTTTTTTTTTTTCATTTTTTTTTAAGTCCCCATTAAACTAAAATATGGGGCATTTGGAAAGTGTGCAGAAGTGGATTCCAAATCTTGTGAATTGTCAAAACTGATGTTGAAATGAGCTGTTAGAACACAGATTGGAGCCAGGAAGTCGCTTTTCCTTTCTAGAGCTCAAAATGTACTTGATATAAGGGGGAAGGAAATGAGGAGGCAGCATCACTCTCCAGTGAGTCCTTGGTACCCTGCAGGATGGGAGGGACTGAATTTCCCCAGGAATGCTCTTAACTTCTGTGGGCACTTGCTAATTCTGTGGCTCTGACTGGAGGAGCTGAAGGAAACCTTCCCAGGATCATGACTGGAGCCTGATTTTCCCTGTGCTGTGCCACACAAGCTGAAAGTCCACACACAGGAGCTCTCTGACCGCCACTGAGAGAACTCACCACACCAGACTGTTTAGCAATAGAAGGTGTGGAAATTCTTTCTGCATTAAGTATTGAGGTTTTGTCGTGGAATCTTAGAATTGTTAAGGCTGGAAAACACCTCTAAGATCATCAAGTCCACCTGTTAACCCAGCCCTGCCAAGTCCACTGCCAAACCGTGTCCCAAAGTGCCACATCCACACACTTCCTGAACACTTCCAGGGGTGGTGATTCCACCACTTCCCTGTGCAGCCTGTTTCGATGCCTGACCACCCTTTCAGCGAGGAATTTTTTCCTAATCTCCAATCCAAACATCCCCTGTTTCAATTCAAGACCGTTCCCTCTCATCCTGAAGAATCTTATTACAAGATTAAGAGAAAGGACAAGTAGCAATCTGGAAACTAGGGGCACGGAAAGACTTTAGAGAGAATGAAAATGTTGTTAGAAATACCACCAAGCTGTTGGCAGATGTTCATCCTCCTGTGGAAGGTATAGGAGGCTTTACTGGTTCCTAAAAGCAGGTAGGGAGCACTATTCTCCAAGAAAACATCTCGTGTGGTGCCGAGGAGTTTAGAGGATGGATCCCCTGGAGCATGAATTCTGAGATCCGACCTTTGCTGCCTTATTAACATCATTGTTAATGGTGTCAGACACCTGGCAGGGGATAGCTAGCTGGGAATTGATCTTAAACAGTTGGAGAAAGTCTTGGTTTGCAGGGATGCAAATGGAAAGCTCCATGCAGGTGCTGCCTGCAGTCGCCACCATCTGCTGTCCTTGCCATCCCAACTGCCTGCAAGTGCCACTCTCTGCTCCCACGACAAGGCTGTCCCTGCCTGGAATCTGATCCCTGAAAGGGTAAACTTCCACTAAATTAATTAATATGTATATTTTTTTGCCAACGGTTTTTATTAATTCAGGGTATTGTTTCTTATTTCTACCTAGAAGTCAACTCTGGCATGCCAAGGCTTCACTGTATTTAGCAGTAGTTTTAAGATGTGTTTCTTGAAATGGTTTATTTGGGTTTTTTTTTTTTTTTTAAGTTTGGTGATATTTCACTTTTAATCATTAATTTTAGATTTCACTATTTATATATTTATATATATTATATATGAGGTATATATATATTTTATATATATGATTTATATATCCCCAGTTAATTGCTTATAGTGATTAAAAAACCAAAGAAACAAAAGCTCATCTTTCTGAAACAGCTTATAGATACTGAACATACTCTTTTTTAAGTATGTGTAGAAGGAATAGAGAAGGACTTCCAAGCGTTTCCAAGCAATTAGATACTGACTTCAGATGCTCTGACTGCAAAACCAGTTAATGAGTGCAGTGTGTACCCACCAACACTGTCAGTGTTAGCCTTAATAAGGCACAAGGAAATAGCAGCTCAGCAACTGTAGTATTTAAAAGGGAATGAGTTCCTGGCACATGATAATTCAAAGAATTGTCCTTCCTTTTCCTGGGGATATACATCAGTGTCACTTTAGTGGCAGTTAAAGGGCAGGGTAACAAAGTGAAAAATGGCAACTCAGTCCTCAAAGTGAAAACTTACTTGGCATGTATGGCCAAGAAATGATGTGATGGGACATGGCAGAAGACTGACCGCAGCAAATTGAATGGCAGAGTTGGCACTGACCTTACCAGGCTGCCAGAATGTCATTTGTAAGCTGCTGTCTGTGCTCATGCTGTCCTTTGTGGAGTAAAATTGGCTGAACTGCTACTCTTGTTGTGTGTGTCTGCCCTCACAGCTCTCTGAGTGCTATCCATTGCAGCCTAGGAGTCACAGTTTTGAAGGATAAAGTATCATCATCTTTGTTGTCCTGTATTTATTGAGGTGATAGCCCACGGGGCATTTTTTTAATGATGCACAAATCTTCCTGATCAGTTTGCTCTCCTACTTTTTTACATTTTTACATTCTGTCTGTCATATTGCAAGAGAGAAATCTTGCTTTCTTCCTGTTCCCAAAGGGCTGTTGATTTTTGTCGAGAAAGGTCTGGGATCACAGGGGACATTAATTTTTTAAAGCTGGGCACTGGTCAGCTGTGTCTAAAGGTTTTCCATCTTTAGGAAAATGAGTTTGCACTCTTTACAGTGGTTATCAGTCATATCAGTTCTGATTTTTTTGCTCTGCTAGATATAAAGAATGACCTGAAATGTTGCTCTCTCCCTGTACACTGTAAACAGTGTATTTCAGAGCTGTCGACTCTGTGTATTATGCTCCTGTCCATGTGCTTTTATTTATCTTCATGAAAAACTTTTGAAGTTCTCACTAATAAATCAGGAAGGCAGCAACTAGTTTAGAAAAGTACAAATCATGGCAGTTTTATTGGTTCCATAATTTCCCCAATCTTTCTGGTTAATGCCAACAGAACTGCCTAGCTTTGGATGTTTTTCTAGTCAGCTGATGCATCTCAAATATATGTCTGTCTGAAAAAGACGAGGGGTAAAGTACCTTAAATATAAAATTTATAAATATAAAAATACTTCTACTCAGTATGTGCATAGTTGAATTATTAATCTGTGGCAAACTTTTATCGAGGTCCGAGTGAAAACAGAGTATCACTGCCAACCCCAAAGTCTGATGTTAACTGAGTTTTGAATGCTTTAACATTCTCTGATGTTTTAACATCAGAGACATTTATAATTCACACATATATAATGTTATCTATAAATTGGCCTTGGGGCCACCTTGCAAAGGCCCCTTTCTTTTCAGGGCCCCCAGTGGTAAGTAGATGTGTCTGATGACTGGGAGAGGAGGATGTGAGCCTGTTGTTTGTACCTGTACATCTCACTTTTACACAAACACTTCAACACTGCTCAGCTTTATGCACGCCATTAGACGCAGCTTGGATTTCACTAGGTTTTCTTGTTTTTTCTTGAATCAGCATCCCAGTTGCTGCAGTTTCTCTGCATGCTGTTAGATGGTTATGATGCAAAAGCAGGTAAACCTGGGGGTAAAAATCAGTTAAAGAGGTGAACACCCCTTTCCTGATGCACTGCTTTGTGGCTAACTTGAGGAAAGACTACACAATTCTGTCACTTTAAAGCTGTTGAAGAAAAGATCATAAAAACATGGAATGGTTTGGGTTTGAAGGGATCTTGGAGATCATCTAGTTCCAATCACTGTGAAGACATAGAAATACTCTGTAGATTACAGGATATCTTTTCTTTTCAAGCAGCATAGAAACCATTATGGCCAAGTCAAATCGTGCTCCGTGATGGAAATATTTGGGGGTTTGATGTCTGTAGGTTTAAGAACGTCATGTTTACAGCAATACAAAAATCTGTTGTGTTTGAATGAAACTTAACCCAGGGCTTAATTTTCTGTGTGTCTTCAATTGTGTGAGACCTGGAAAAGATTCAATGTGTCTGTTGACTTTGTAAGTGCAGAATCAGTTTCTGGTGTCCTTGATGGGGCAGGTTTCAGATCAAATAGAAGTATCAAAGTAGAGAGTATGCAGCATTGGCAGGTGAAGCTCCAAGGCTGGATGCCCATGACTGCAACCACTTCAAGTCAGGAAGATGGCAAGAAAATGACTAAAGGCATGCATGTTTCTTTTTTAATTATTTTTGATGGTTTCTGTGGTGGCAAAGGCTCCCACTCGTGGTGCTTTCACCTGTTGCAATTTTTTTCCCCAGAAACTTCTAAGTTTTCAATCCTGGCAGGAGAGGGCAAAGAGTTGAGGTAGCTTGGAGTTTATGGTAAAGACTAGTAAAATACTCAAGTATTCTCTGAAGTGTATGGTTAGATCTAGAAACAGGTATATCTGAGCTGTTCTGGCATGGGATGCTCAGTCCTGTAGTTGACTCCCTAGGTGAGGTGGTAAAGGAGCTGCCTGAGCTGCACATCCCTTATGGCCACAGTCATCTGCTGGAATTCTGGGCTTCCTGAACAGTCTCAGCTTCTTCCAACCTGTATGTGCACCTGGGCATGGAGAAAAGCAGTGACAAGTGGCTTACATTGTTAAGTTTTTCCATCATCAACCACCCAAAGTCTTGGGAGGAGAGCTGAAGCTAAAGGCAATTGCCAGATGCCCTTGGGGATTGGAATCTCACTTGGAAGACTTCTGCTAATTTTCTTCTCTTTTTCCTCGTGTTTGTTCCTTTCCCACATACCAGCAGAACTCTCAGTGGTTGAAACCCTGCAATTCAATAAGGCAACCCTTCAATTCAGGAAAGAAATGTTTCCTACAGTGTTTGCACAAGGGAAGCTATCAAGGTTTCCCGTATTTCTGGGTGGGGATCTGGGTGGTGGCATTTAAATTGTAAAGAGGAACCCATGGAGAATTGAAAATGGTTCTTTTTTGCTGCTGACTGCACCTGGAAGAAGCAGTGATAATGGTAATTAAGGGTTGTTGTACACTTGTGTACAGTAAATCACTGTCGTGCTGTGCTTTTTAGCTGCATTTTTATTAAGGAGATAACAGTGCAGTATCATTTTCAGTGATGCTCTGAAGACCACAGCCACAGAGATTGCCATCTGGACCAAAGTAATAATCTCACTTTCATCCCTGACAGCTGCATTACCTGAAACTAAAGATTATTTCTCTTTTAAAACATTAGGACGTCGGTACAAACTGATCACTTGATCCCCAGCCTTGGCTAATAGCCAGTTTCTCAGTGCTGCTTTCCTACAGGTGGTGTAGGAAAACCAGAACCTGGTATTTTTTTTTTTCTCAGTGACAAGGTTTTCATGTCTCATTTCAGTCTAACATCAACAATTTGTACCAACAGCCTCCTGGGGGAAGGCTGAAGGTTGCTGTAAATTTTTTGTTATGATGAAATCAAAAATGGATGGTTAAGACAGAGAGATGCCACTGATATTAATCAGTCAACAGTTTCATCCTGAGAAATCATCACAGACATCATCTGCCCTTGCATTTTAACATCACAACAAGAATTTTGCTTTGAAGAATGAATGGTAGCCTTGAGGCACTTTGAGGCCACTTATACACTGCCTTTCTGTGTTGCAGATTTTGGTAAAAATTGCTTTGGAGGATTTTTGAGACTTGTAAATGAATTCTTACTGCTGCATTCGAGTCAAATATATTGTCTTGGCATGCAATTGAAATTCAGAAACAGAGATGTGAGTGACTTGGGAGTGTTTAAGCACCAAAGTTTTAATGGACTTTCTTCATTTTACAGATTTAATTGCCACGCAGTAGGCACGTAATTGATTTTTAAGCATATTTCATTATTGACTCCAGTTGGGAGTTCATTTTCAAGATCAGTGCCATGATATGGCCACGTGTCTTTCTGCTGCTCTCTGCAATTTGTGTAGGGCTGGGGCTTGTTCATTGGTTTGTATTGATTCAGTGAATTGGCCATGGTTTATATGAAAAATACTCTGCTGTCTAAAGTTGCTTCATAATTTTTGAGTATCTGAAACAGAGAAAATAAAAGGTAATGAGTTGAATTTGCTGAAGTCCTCATTGATGTATGTGGCAGATTGAGAGAAGCAGTTTGGGTAGTAAATTGATAGGATGAAACAGAATTTAATTTTTTGCTGTTCATAGCTTTACTTGAACCTATCAAATATAGATAGATAAATAGCAGTCAGTGTTTATAAAGTCTTGAGTAAGAGTGAAAAACTGGATAAAATCATTTTGTGCAGGGGATGGTTTGGTACAAAACAGCCAAGTGAAGGAGTTTGATGATGAATGATTAGAAGGAGATTGAGACATTTATCCCCAGGGCAGGAAGAGGGAATGGCTGGATGTAGGAAATGATTTGGAGGATTAACTGCAGTTTGAAGAAAGGGAGGAGAGGGAAAATAACTGACAATGGTTTGCAGTGATGATTTGTATCACTAAAATAATGTTTCCAACCAATGCCTCCCACCCAGAGGTTTCCAGCGCATAAGGACTGGAAATTATATCTTTACTTTGTTTTATGTAAAGATTGGCAGATACAGAAAAGTACAAAATAATCAGAAAATTATTTGGAATTGATACAAACAGTTTTTACAGGCATGTAAATGCACTAGTTTTGCTGGGGGAGGATAAGAAATTCAGAAAAGTAGTAAAATTTCATTGTAAGTGACTCGTGCAGACCAGTTTTATTAATGACAGAGGGGAATGTTGTCTGTTGTGGGGTTTTGACATTTCAGCAACACAAAAGTATTTTCCTTTCTTAGCTTGGCATTCCCAAAAGTTAAAACAGTATCTCATAATTTGCTTTAGGAAGAAATACAAGATTTATTGGCATTACATCCAGCGTGATGCTTCCAGATTCACAAAATCTTATTGACTCAATCTTTTGTATTCATATGGGATGAAATTTAAGAATATTCAAGAATAGGCCTGGTGTTTCAGCACAGCAAAAGGACCTGTCTAAATTCTCAGAGATGCCTGCTTCACCTACAATATATTTGTAAGAAGCTGCAAGTGCCTCTCTGACATTTGCTATTTGTAGTCCGAGGACTGACATCTCATTTATTCCGCCTGGGGCTCCACCGCCCGTGATAGTTTTGAGTTACTATGAACAATAAGCTGAAAATTTTGCTGATCATATTTTACTGTCAGAAATCTCCCTTCTGTAGCCTTCCCTGGTTGTGGCAGTGGATTTTGTGCAGCAGAGGGTATGTTGGCCCTCAGATCTAGTGATGCTTTTGGGGGAGATAATTATTTTGTAATAATCATGTCTAAATTGAAAGGCCTTGAATTTTGCAAGCTCTGTCATTGCCAACTGTTCTAAGTCTTGGTGCTAATCCACATTATTCATCTTATTTAAAGCCCGAATATCAGTGCTTTCTTGTCAGTATTTTGATGCCCTATTGCTAACCTATTGTACCTTTCCTTCTAAAAGTGACCAGTGTTGACAAAAATTAATTGATTTTGAAGAGTAATAATAAAACTCACCATTAATGAACAGATTATCCACAACATTTTAATTGATAGGTTGTGTAATATTTAGAAGTCACTGGCTCTGCTTGCCTTGAAAACTAGCATTGAATTTATTGACCACCATGGATAAGCATTGGTTACAATGACAAGAATAAACTGATGGTTTTCTCCATGGTTTTTCAGCAGTGATGCTACAGCAGCACTTAATCTCCCCTCAGCATTTATCATAAAATTGTAGAGCTTCTCTGAGGGTAAGTTTGTATAGTAATGGTTGGCAACAGATTTAAGAAGTTGTTTTAGTGCATAAATAACCTGGGAATGAGATGCTCAAAAGGTTGGGGGGAGTGTGCTGCCAAGGATTTAAGGAATAATAACATCTGGAATCCCTGTTGCACAGCTTTTTTTACAGGACTTAAATATTGTGGGCACCTCTAGAGAGGTACATGCAGCACAGGCCAGACAGCATGACAAAAGTAGAGACATCAGGCCACAGGAAAAAATTCAAATCCTCTTTCTATGAGGGGCTTTTATTTGCCTAAAAGCTTTTTTTGTTCTAATAGACTTTTCTGCTTAGGGGTGTGAAGAGGGTCAGAGTGGGAATGTGAACATAGAGATTGTTATCAGCTCTCTACTGACTGCCCTGTGGCATGGACCTGCTTGCCCAGGCACTTTTTTTAGAAGGTAGTGAGGTTTTTGTGGTGGATCAGAGCAAGGACCTGCCCTGAACATTTCTGCAGATCTCTTCTCTGTGAGAGAATATCCTAGTTGCTGAAAAAAAGACTGAATCTGGTACTATGGATACTCAGCTCCTAAGATCCTACTGCCTGTGTAAATTTGGGTACTTCTAAAGCTTCTCAGATCTGTGACACAGATAGGAAAATACCTAGAAAATATCACCCTGAGAGGGTGTGAAACAGCATATTGTAAACTACTGTCCATTTTCTATGTGAGTTGTAGTGATTATTTTTTAATAACTTTGTAGCTAATTATTTTACCCAAAATTGGGTAAATTGTTGGCCACCTTTTCCATTTGAAAGCCTGATAAAAGTGGCTTTCTCAGGTGCAGCAATGTTGTCAAGAGCTACATCCAAAGAAATAGCAGCTTTCCTAATAGAAAAAAGTACATATACACATACCTGGGGACTCTGGGGTGGCTCTCAGAAACTATTACCTTGGCTGCTTACCCAGGCTCTTGGTTTTGAACACGTGCCAGGGTGTAAGAAGCTGAA
This sequence comes from Chamaea fasciata, assembly GCF_029207755.1. Lineage (NCBI taxonomy): Eukaryota > Metazoa > Chordata > Aves > Passeriformes > Sylviidae > Chamaea > Chamaea fasciata. The sequence goes on along the minus strand of NW_027094088.1, from coordinate 4,772,268 downwards.
ATTAATATGAGGAGGGTATTAAAAATGAGGCCAAAAAAGTTGCCCTCCCCAGCAGAAGCACTGAAGGCTGGGAGTGTTGTTAAGTACCTCTTCAGGGTTTTCTGACTCAGGAGGAACCTCTCATCTAAATGCTAGCACAGGAATTATATCTGAATCTCCTTTGGGCTGTGAGTTTTCCCGTGTCTCTTTCCCTGCCTGCTGTAATTCGGCCCTACTGAAGCCTGCTCTGTTTTCCAAACGGTCCCCATAAGGTTTATGCACATCATGTGGTCTCCATCACCCAGCCCTTTCCCTTTGTATTTTCAGCTTGTGGCCCTCACACATTTGTTGTTTGCTTTCTGCAGGCCTGATATTCTCTGAACACAGCCCTGTCCCTGATGGCCATCGTACTAGAATGAAACCTTTCACTTCAAAATGTTTATAGACACAAAGCTAAAGGGCTGCAGTGGATTTGTGACCCTGTCTGTGTAAAGCAATCTGTAGAATGCCATGATTTTGAAAAAGTCATCTCTGTGGGTATCTGTAATGAAAAAAAAAGCACATTTAATAAGTTTTTCAGGTGCTCCTTTATTACCTTATCATTGGTCCTCACAGTGGCTTAATGTAATGGTCTGGGCATATAAAACACCTGTGATAAAATTGAATTCCTGATAATGATTTGCACTGTGAACCTGAGAGAATTCATTTAAAGCCCACTTGTGAACATTTTCTTCCTTATCAGAGCAGCTATTTCACAGAATTAGTACTGGAGCAATGCAGGGATTCCAGGGGGCTGAAAAGCTTCCAACCTGGACCTTGAGCTGTCTCCACTTGCTTCCATAAAAAGAAATGGGATATTTACCTGTCTCACAGATGACTGTGAAGATCAGGTGCCTGGTGTTCAAGATCTGTTCAAACGTAACTTTTCACGGAGGAAGAGAAATTAATTACAATTGCTCTTCTTTTTGAAACCTTAAGTCAGTGTGCACCTTCTCTGTCATCTCTGGGGTTCGAGGAGGGTTTCACTTTGCATTTCATTCTTTGACCAGTTTGTCTATGGCAGCATGTACTTGGAATTAAGCACAAAGATTTTCAAATTCACCAGCCAGATATATGACAATACAAAGGGTTGAAGGACATATTTTTTATGTTCTTCTGGCCTGATGCCCTGCTAATTGTGAGAAACAGAGAATGACATGCCGAGGACAGGTCACTGTGTGTATCAGGATCCACTTTTTTGCCTGGAAGGGACAGCTACATGCAATAAAATCTGCTTTGTATTCAGGTTGGGTTTTTTTCCTGGCATAACTTTTTGCATCAGATACTGAAAATCTGGTCCAAGCACATTCTGCAAACAAACCCTCGAGGCTGCCTGTATGCTAAAATAGCACTTTATATTTTGTTTACATCCCTTGCAGAAGATTGGTGTAATATAAATTACTGCTTGAGAGATCCTATTTCTGTATTTCCTTTAGGCACGTGCTCATTTTAGCTTTGTAGTTCTGCAATCTTAAAATAAAAGGCCGAAAGACAAGGAGCCATAGAAAATTTTGAGCAGTAAAAAGCATTCCTCTGTACTGTTGCCTTTAGACCAAGCAGACAGAATTTACAAACTCTCACCCTTAGGAGACAGGCTATCTGTACACTGATTTTGCTGGCTCAGTTTGTGACTCAAACTGGAAAAGTTCTAACATCCAGCAGTTACTGCCACACATTTCACATTGACAACCCTATGTCTTCCTCACAGAGTTTTTTTTTTTTCTTCGGGTCAGCTTTGTTGATGCTGAGCTCTTGCCAAGTGTGTGTTGTGATTAAGGTGTTTGCCCCATTGAAGAAGGGAATAAGCTGGGACATCCCAGCTGCTCTATCTGTGTCAGCTTAAGTAGAAAGCTTAAATTAATTTTATTGGTAAATACTTAGTCCTAGCTTGTCTTGAGTAATGCCACTTAATCCTGAGACTCATATCTGATCTTATCTTGAAACAGCCCCCCCTCTATGTCGATTCTGCTGTTTCTTGCTCTGTTCCGCTGCTTAACTGAATGTACACTGAGGTAATTTGCTCTAGTACCTTAAATTTGTGTTGCTCCAAGTTCAGGGCATGAGTTCTTGTTTCCTCAGCCAGATGCACAGAGCATTTGATGGTCACTGTCCACTCAGCCATGTCTCAGTGTGTTCTTCAGTTATCTTTTATAGTCTGAACACACACACTTGTATATTTTTTTACTCCAAGCCTTTCTAAAACCACTTTTCTAAACATTTCCTTTGTGGTCTTCTCTATACTTTCACCAGTTCACCTTTTTCATGCTCTACATGAGACCTCATTGTTTCTGAACTGGTGATGGCAATGGGCCAGTTGCTCTGGCCACTACAAATGACACTCCTTTCAGTGCATTCCTAGAATAATGGTTTTCATCCGTGGTGGCAAATTTTGCATCACAGCGTTTAGTCACCCTGTGATGCATGTCAAATTTCTCAAATCCTGTTTTCATAGGCTGGCACTGCCCATTTGTATTTGTGACTTGTGTGTTGTAGGTGTAGTGCTTCTCTGCCTTAGATCTCACACTGCTGCTTCTTCATTCCATCAAGACTTGTTTTCTAACTTCATACTCAAAACAAATTGCTCCTTCTGTCTGTTTTTTTTTTTCACTGGCCAGTTTTATATGTGCATTCATTCCATTATTAGTGACACCAACAGTCAAGCGTCAGAGCCATTGTTTTGATACATTTTCGAGTTTTGCCAGGAAATCACTGGTGATTGTCCCTGGGAGCATGTGTTCAGATGGACCTGCATCTGTTCTGTTGTGGTCTCATGTTAACCTACATTTCTGTGGTTTGCTTTGGAGCGTGCCATGTGGAATGTGTCAGGAACAGGAGTGAAGCCAAGGTACAGCCCTTTCAGTGCTTTCTCTCCAGTCCACTTGAGGAAATTAGGTTGGTTTGACAGCATTTGTCTTTAGCAGCTCTGTGCTGGCCACACTCAGGCATGCTGTGACCTTCTAGATGTTTACTTGGGGATAGTTAAATATATTTTCTAGATTAGAACCTTTCAAATGTAATGTATTGCTCTGTAATTTCCTAAATCCTCATTCTCCCGAGTTTTCCCTTACTTATTTCCTACCTATCCTTTGGGATTTCTCCCATCAATCTTTAATTTTTCAGGGGAATGGTCAATATTCCCCTGGAGTCTCTGGAGTGATTTCAACGGGCTTCTGTGTCAATCTTTGAACTTACATATGTCCAAATGCACTCTTTTTCATCCTTTTTCTTTGTTGAACTTGATAATGCTTAAGGGTTTGCTCCCAATGGAACATTTTTGTGAAGAGTGAAGCCAAAAGGCATCGAGTGCATCATCTGTGTCCATTTCTCCACTTACAAGTAAAGAATCTTCCCCTTCCCCTTCCTTTTATTGCTCCTAATGTATTTACGTGTTCCTTTTTTACTTCCTCTTTCCTTACAGCATTTTATATCCTCATACCAGAATGTGGGATCACTGTCAGGCTCACAACCCATTAGCTCAGGAATTGTGACCACACAGCAACTGCTGTTCATTCTGCATGACAATCAGGAAAATCCAGTAGTATTTATGTAGAAGATGCTCTTTATTTGTTGGCTTAGCATTTTTTTCTACTTAAAGTATGGCAGAAAACAAAATCTAGGAAAACAAAAAAACTGAAAACAAAACAAACCCCTCAAAACCTAAAGCAAACAAAAAACAACCCCCCCCCCAAAAAAAAAACAACAAAAAAAAAAACAAAAACAAAAAAAACCACCACCACAACAAGAAAAGCAGCAAACAAACAAACAAAAAAAAAAAAAAAAAAACCAGAAAAATAATCTGGGAAATATATTTTCCCACCTTTGGTTTGGTCAGGCATTCTCCACCTTTGGTTTGGTTTTATTACCTCTTGTGTTTACCAGTTCACAGCTTGATACAGGGGAAATTATTTCCCTTTTAGAGAGGAAGGGAATTTTCTCCCATCTCCTCTTCATTTTTCTGTGTGGATGGGGAAACATTTGGCCGTACTGTCATGAAGTGGTGTTGGAAAAATCCTTAGAAAGTGGTGACAGAAGTGCATGTGGCAAGGAGTGTATATGTTGTGTACATCACAGAACGTCTGTTCCATTGAAATTCAAACCATGAGGCTGTGTGGGTGGTCAGAGATGAAAGCAGGGTCTGATAGCACAGAGAGGATAAAAGATAACTGCAAGTGGCAGTTGAGTCTTCACCTACATTTAAAGTGGGAAATGTCTGTCCCCAAATGTCAAGTGTACAAGAGGCTCCAAATAGGGATGATCTGCTGAAGCTTTTGTGCCACTCTTTTCTCAACATCTGGCAATATCTTGGGCTTTTTTTTACCTTACATCCATTGGGCTTAGCTTTTGTCATTTGGGGAAACAACCAACAGAATCTTACAATGGAACTGTCTTAATGGCAGGAACTAACTTACACACTGGTCAAAATACATGAGTAAAAAGATATAATTATGTTAAGTAATGCTGGTGTCAGTTCTCCTTTTAATTTGAAGACAGAAGCACTTTGAATGTGTAATTAACTTCTTCAAATTGCCTGTGATGCTATGACCAATCATAATTAATTTTCTTTTGAAACTGCATCCATGCAGTTCAGTGCACTGAATAACATGGTAATCAAAAATAACATTTTCAAAATATTGTTTTCAGTGCAGACAGTTGCAAAAGGAATCCTGTAAATCTTGTCATTTTGGGTCCATATAAATGTTACAGGCAGAGTTTTATGCTCTGACTACATTCTGTGTGTTTTTCAGGATTTTTTACTTAGTGACTTTTTTTTTTTAAGTCTCTAACTTCTTTGGCTCTAGAAGATGTGTACATCAAACGTTTATAGGGAAAAATATTTTCACTAAAAATGAGGTCTTGTGAAGTAGAAGGAATTTTTATTATGTTGCTTTATGCACAGAACATTTGTTTTCTAAACACTGTGGGCATATAAACATTTAAGAAGTAATGCTGTATATTCACAACATGATGTGTCTATCACTTCTTTTTTGTCACAATTTCTCCCCAAGTGATAGTTGCAATTGTAGAGCTCCTAATAGTTTACCCAGCTTTATACTTGTGATGGCATCCTGGTGCAGTGATTTAATGTTCTGCCGGGGCTAATTTCAGTGTTTGAATTCTTGAACGCTGGAACATTACTCTCAGTTTATTTGCTCTGCAGTTGTTTCACCTTCCCTTATTATGTCTTCCTTCCATCTATGGGATAATGGAGTACAGTTCTCCTAAGGATAAAGATGGGGGAAAAACCCATCACTTTCTTGTCACAGATGCACAAATTATAAGGCTGGAGAAGAGGATGGTGATGAAGTCATAGGCTTTCTGGAGCACACAAGATATCAAAGTGCTCTGACTTTAATGTCTTAATTTCTGAATACATTGAAGTACTCTGACTTTAATGTCTTAATTTTTGAATACATGTTACCATCGCTGGTAAGGTCATTAAAATTCTACTTACATTGCTGTTAGTTTCTGCCCCTTATTTCTAGCCTGAATTTATTTATTTGTTTGTTTGTTTGTTTGTTTTACCCATTTTCTTTAATCTGCAAGGTTAAAGACTCAGGGGCTGATGCTTGGTTGATTGTAGAGCTGAATCAGAGGAATTCAGATTGGCAAGGAGCTCTGGAGACGTGTTCTACAATTTCCTTGCTCAAAGCTCTACTGTGGGCTGTGTCCAGTTGGGTTTTGAATCTCTCCAAGGTTCAAGATCCCACATTATAAATAATTTATCCAATTATATGGGGTGCTGTAGTGAGTGTAGCTTTACTGAAATGGAGGTCACCAGCCCTTTTTCTAGTCCTCCTTTATCCTCCAAGTCGTGGAAGACAACCAGGTTTGTCAGGCAGGATTTGACCTCAGTGCTTCCCTGATGATTTTTTCCCATCCCGTTCTTGTCCTTTATGTGCATGGAGGTGGCTTTGGGGGAATTTCATCCATCATTTCCCCAGGAAGTGAGGTGAGCTTGACTGGCCTGTTTCTTCTAACAGCCTCTTCTCCCTTCTTGGACAAGTTGTCAGAAGTTTTTGAAGATGCAGTAGCATCAAGTGGCATCAATCACCTTTACTCATCGTGAGCAGCATGTCCTTTTCACTTGCTGCTTTCTAGGATAAAGTCCTCACTCCTTAAATAAGTTTTTTTTTTCCCTTTGTTTCTGGATTTATGTTCAGTAGCAGTTTGCTAGATGTTTGGTCCTTTCTGGCCTCTGCTTGGAGAACATCCAATTCAATTTTAAGACCTGTCAGTTAGCTGATCTTTGATATATCTAATGTGTTGCATTAAATTTGTAGTTTTCCTATTTCTTAAACAAAATATTACTTGGCACTGACTTGCATACCTCAGGGAAATTCATCATCTCAGCACCTTTAACTTTATTAACCTCATAGTGTGTAATGTCATTGCCACAGATCTTGAGTTAGATTGACAAGACCATAAACACTTTTAACTTCTGTAGTCCTTCTTTAATTGCTTCAAAAACAGTTGTGATGCTTATTCCATAATTTTTCCCAGGACTGATTTCAGGTGACAGGTCTCTTACCTACTTACTTTTTGCTACGTTAGCATGTTTACTTTTTTCCAAACCTCTTGAATTTCTGTACTGTTCAAAGAGTACTTAACTCAAAATTGATGGTGATGGTAAAAATTGCACCTTGAGAACCACTCTTTGAAGGTGTTGCCCTGAAGCTTATGCAGGCCTGCTGCTTAAAAAAGGTCTAAATCTAGAAGCTTCATTTAAACATCACCCTTGGCGACTTTTTGAATGAAAGATAAATGTTATCATCATTAAGTGGCGTGACATATCTACTGACTCATTTTCCAGATACAGGAAGGGAGATTTATTGACTGCTACTACCTTTTACAGTGTTATTAACAACCAGTCACTTTTGTTCACTAATCAACAAGAAAAATTGCTGTGACTCATTTTGTTCCTAACACAGTTTTAAAGAAACACCCTTATATTACTCGTTACCCAATGATTGCCGGTTTCTTCTGTCTCCTCTTGCCTTCAGTTTTATTCCTACTTCCAATGCACCACCACTTCTGCTAAGGGCCTTACTGATAGAGCACGTAGCAAAAGTAATGGAATTTATTTCTGTGCTGATCTCCACACATTTCCATTGCAGGGTGATGCATATCCATAGACCCAATCTTTGGTTTTCCTTCGAGGTTTTAATGGCCGTCTCTTTTTTTCACTGTTGAAGACATTCACTGAGTATGTGTGCCTGTTTATTCATGGAGAGCTGTTTTCCCTCTTTCTTCTGACAGTTTTTTTTCCTGTATAAACATAGCCATCTTTCTTGATTCTGAGTTATGAGGCAGTTGGTTCTATATTTAAACTTTTTAATTATCTGACATAGTTCTTATTCAGCCTCCTTATTCTTTGTTTCTTGGTGCATAAGCATTTTTGGTCATGGTGAAGTCGCTTTTCTTAGGAAGCCTCAGACTATTACAGATTATTTTCTTTGTACAATGGAAATAACCATTCCATTTCTATGAGGACACTCAAGATTGTTTAATGCAATCAGTCTATTTTTATTTATCCTGTTCATATCTAATGCTGAATTTATCTTTGTACAGGCTTTCGGAATTTTTCAAATCTTTGAAATTCTGAGGAAATTGTTCCTACAATTCATGGCTGCATTGAAAAAATTGTCACAAATCCACTGTGTGATATTAGTTGTGAAATTAAATTTACTTGGTACTCACCATTGCACTATCTCTGATGATCTGGGCAGGGTCTATGTAATTTCATCAGCCAAGATAGCCTGTAAGTATTTTTCAGGGAAGCAAGAAATTTGAAAGATGGATAGAATTCTATTCTTCATTTTTTTTCTTTGTACTCTAAATCAAAAGGTATAGAAACACATGCTTTTGAGTAGTTAATAAGCAAAAAAAAAACCCCAAAAAACCCATAAAGCTTCAGGCTTCATCTTCTGATATGCTAATTCTGGGAACAAAAAAGAGCAGTGAAACTCTCTGTAAATGGAAATCGCAGAACGTCTGACAACAATACCCTTGCCAGAACGCTGAGAACCATCTCTTATCTCAGCAAATCCTTCCAGCCTCGGCTGTCATATTAGCCAGTTTTTATTCTGCCTTGCTTGTCTTCGATCATCTGCTGCCTGTTCCCATGGGAGGAAGTTCTGCCCATTTGCCTGTGAGCAGCTCGCAGTGTTTAATGAGTATCTGCATGTCCTAGCAAGGTTTTAAAGCACTTCTGCTCGGAGAAATTGAGAAATCCTTTCATTAGCTTTATGTATGCAGACTTGCTGTTCCTCTCAAAGACAAATAAGGCATTTGAGTATTTTTAATTTTTTTTTTTTTTTTGTGGGTGGACTTGCACATTGTTTTGTTTTATTTTTAAGGATATTTTTGCCAGTGCTGTCGTTTCAGCTGGATCTGAAGACTTATTCTGGTGTCTGCTTCCTCTGTCAAGTCTCTTTCTGAAGAGGCAGTAAAAGATGATATTTGTAAGCACTTGTGTGTAACATGTTGAAATAAAAGGTATCTTATTGATTGTGACCTCTGACAAGTTGTTCATCAAGTATATCCCAAAAGACACTAGTAGTATTTCTTGCCACTGTCTGCCTTAAAATGGTTTTTTGGTCAATCCTTACAAGCAGTTGCTTAGAAAATGCTTAATTAATCCAAGTTCTTCAAATCTATTTTTTTTAATAGAAATTAAATGTCATTTTTATCTTGCCTTTTCCTAAAGTTATTAGTGTCAAATAGTATATAGGTGCAAAATTGACCTAAGGAACTGCAGTGTAAGCATATAATGGGTAAATCTCTTGTCCATTGCATTTTATGTTGGATGATAATTTTCTTCCTTTTTACACTTATTTTAGACTGTCTCAATTTAATTTTAAGTTCCTCAGTACCAATAAGTTGTTCCAGATACAGTTAGAGATGTCCATTTGTGACAGCATTGCTCTTTCCTCAAAAAATAATTCGTTCTCATGAAACATTATAACTTCAAGTATCCTCGCCCTTAAGGACCTTGACTTAGCTTTGGTATCTCTGTGATAATTAGAAAAAAAATAATAATTAGGATAATTAGGATAAACCTGACCACTGAGAAATGTTTCTTAGGGCTGAAAATGAGAGTCCCACAATGGAGCACTACAGGCCCCATGAGCCAGCTGGTCCCTGGGAACAGCCGGAGATCTTTTTGTGCCCAAATTTAGACAGCAAAATGCATCTGTGGTACAAGCACCCATTGAGAAATCAGGCCAGCCAGAAATGGGAACTCTGTGAAAAATTAACTGTTTCTTTTTATTTCCTTTGTCAGGGAACTTTTATTTCATGCACAGATTTAAGCTACTTTTTGTTGTTATGGAGTGTTTCGTAAACAGATAACCTTTGAAGATAAATTTTGTAGTTATTTAAGAGAGTTTTGGAATAAGCCTGTGGACTGTTCAAATTTTCAATTAAAATTAAAACATGGAAGGTTCTTTTTGGGGACAAAGACCTCCTCTTTGCTCTGCCAGTCGGGATTGTGCTGGAAACTCATTTGCATGTCAATTCTGTGTGTACAGAGTACAGAATGCTCCTGTTTGAAAGAACATTCCTTACCTTTAGTGAGGAATTAAGGGTAAAAATGCTGGTTTTATAGCAGAGAAGAGGGAGTTAGTATTTCCTCCCTGTGCATCTTTTAGCCTTGTGAACCAGCACATGGTACTGCTTCTTTCTTAATAATCATGGAAGGTGAATGGGAAAGTTTAATTTTTGGAGGGCATGGGACAAAACCTACTTGAGGTTTTTTTTTACAAAGTTCCAGTGCAATTTTTTTTTCAATATTGTAGAGGACTTGCAAGCTTGTTGTACACGTCTGCTGGAGAAGGATGTTCTCTAGATGAGGCAGCTGCTGTCTTGGGGTTTCATAGCTCTCTCGGTGCCTGGTTAACACAGCAAAGCTTCAGAAACCAAAAACACTTGGTAGATGGTCTCCCAGCATGAAGGGACTGACAGGCTGCCTCCCCTCTTTTGCTCCCTCCTCAAAGAAAAAGGAAAGGGAAAGATGAAGTGCTAAGCAAGCAGGAGGAAGATGGAGTAAACTTCTAGAAGATCAATGAGTAGTTTGTGGTTTCTGGAAGTAGTAGTTTGAAATAATACAGCTCAAGGTGTGATAGGTAATGATAGCTGAGGAGAAATTATTTGTCATGTAATAGATACCTTAGTTTTCAATTGGAAATATTTTTTTTCTCTGGGAGCTCTGAGACCTGAGTGGCTCTGTTGGTCTGCAGGAAGCCTCTGAGAAAGGGAGGAAAGTTTGGGCAGCAGCATGGGGTCAAGGGGCTGGACTGGCGCTTGCAGACATGTGTCACTGTGCAAATGTGAGGAACTAAATGATGAGAAGAAAGTAATTTACTGGTTTTGCAGCTCAGTTGTCGATTGTAAATATGCCTGGTGGGCAAAGGAGGTCTGTGCATGGACCACCAATAGGAAGTCAACATTTATTGTCCAAGACTGCAGTGTTTAACCCACAGGGAAATCTGACAGCCAGAACTTCACTGGACTATGACTGAAGTGCTGCAGTGCTGTGAATCTGCTGATGTATTTCTGCAATATTCAGCTCATTTCAGTGCTTGTGCTTTACTCAGATTTTATTAACTTGTGCAGGTGAGTTCACCACCATCATCTAGCCAGTTGCCTGTTGGAATGTGCCCAAAGCATAGTAAGTATTAGGTGGTGCTGGCAACAGAAAAACTAATCAAACAAAACTCTTCCACTCAAACTCAAAACTTTATTACTGATTGAGATACAGAAAGGAAAAAGGAGTTAGTTCAGTAATTGGAGGACAGAGCTCATAATTCCGAAAATCCAGTTGTCAAATACTCAATAATAAATTTAAAATCCTAGTGTTAGTGTATATTTATTGGCTCTCCTTCAATTCTGTGATACAGCTTAGCCCCTTTCTCATGAAAAGATCATTTCCTAAATGTATTCCGAGTTATTTGGAAACTGCTGTATGGTACAGCTGGAAATGTTTTTCCCTTCAAACTGCTTGGGTACTGTATGTGACAGCCCCTCCAGTTTTATACCACCGAAGATCAGATCCATCAAATCACTTCCAAGATAAAAGTAGTTTAAATGTGTTCCTGTTCTTTTAAAAGGCACATTCCAGATGTTTGTTAACTCCTTGACCACCAGCAAAAGAATGATAGAAATACTAATGTAGCACAGTACTTTTTAATGAAATAGAAATGGTCTTCAGCTATTAGCACAGCAAGGGTTAATCAAACCTGTTTCTTCACAAATGGTCCAAGTTCCATTATTAACTTGGCACATCTTAAGCTTTATAAAATAATGTCAATATGCTGCTCAACAAGTTTTATTTATAACCATCTCATCCTAATATTGCTCTTTACTTGTAATTAGCACAAATAGAAAATTATGTGGTGCTAGTCACTTTCAAATTGATTTAAAGAACGATAAATAATTTTCAAAAATCTATAAACAGATCTTCTAATAACACACCCTTAAAGGAGACTTTTACTGATGACATTTCAGGCTGTTGCCTCAACAATTCCATAATTAGTTATTTAAAAAAAAAAAAAGAAAATTCTTTTTGATTTCTAAATAAATACAATGGCATAAATAAAACCTGAAGCTAGTGGCATTGGGTACAGAGTTCTCCTGCCTGGATTTCCTTGCTGCTGAAAATACACATCAGTCTCAGATCCCAGATCCATGCTCGTAACAGAGGATAATTGATTTCAGATGCCCTTAATCAGGTTGGTCAGCACAGCATGGTTGTGCACAGTAATTCAAGGTGGGATTTAACACAGAGCATTTCCTACTCTGCTTCAGCTGTCACATGAACATTCTTGATGCACACTAAAACTGGGTGATGCAGCCTGCTGGATTTTTTAAGTCGACTGGGGGAACTTCAATTTTTCCCCATTAGCCTGAAAATGCAAAGGGATTTCAATTCCTGGGGTCTCTGATGTTTGCTGCATTTTGGAGCAAACCTGAAGGAATCCATAATAAAGGATGTTATCCAGGCATAGTACAAAACAGTAACAACTGGAGGGATTTAATGAAATTAGGCTTCATTTCACTTGTTTGCATGGAGTGATTCTCAAGATTCCATGAGCAGTCGGCCAGCAGGTGACAGGCAGACAGCTAGGGGTTGCATCAGCACCTTCTTAATGACTTCTCCATAAAAGTTCTAACTTCCTGAAACTTTTTTTTTTTTCCCCTGGTTCTATGGGAGCATCTTTCCAGAAACAAAACACTGTGAAAAAGTTACCTCAAAAGAGAATAGCTGGACAAAAAAACCCAGCCTCTCCTGGGCTGGCAGAGAGAAAGGAGCTTAATAATTTTTCAGATATGCAGGATCATTAGTTAACTGCATAATAAACCTAATGAAACCACCCTGACCAGGTGCCTTAACAGCTTCACAGGATATAAGTAGCTAATGGTGAAATCATTGTAGGGAGGGTAAAATTCAACTTAGGAAAAGGCAGAAAATCCTACAGATCATTGCTCTGGTTCTCACTGTCCATCCACTACAGACCATTGTCTCCAGGAGCATCTTTCTATCAAACCTTGGCAGGAGAACTGTGTGTTAATGTTGTTGTAGTGTTACATCCAGTACATAAAAGCTTAATACTTCTCTTTCTCACAATCATGTCTTTCTCATAAAACTATTGAAAGAATCCCTGGGAATGGTTTTAAGGATCTAAGACGAACATCTCAATATTAAGGAAATGGTCCAAGTCCTGATCTCATTACACTGCCAGAATGACTGTTCTAACAGCTAATAAAGACACTTGTAAATTCTTCCTCGTGGAAGTCTGTCTTGATTTCTTTCTGTAGCTTCTAAAGGATAAAACAAGCTGAGAACAGCAAAATATTTAATTGGGTTGCTAATTAAATGTCAGGCGTGGGCTGCCTGTTAAAATCAAAGGTTAACTGGCAGCTAAGAGCATTTATGACAGATCTCTAGATCCAGTGTCTAGAGATATGCAAAATAAGATAATCTTCCCTGGAATATGTTCTTTTCTGGCCCTAAAATGCATTTGTAGACTTCTTATAACTATTTCTTAGTTCATGGTACTGCCAGATGCAGGGAATCACATATTTCCTTTCTCAGTAAGTGTCCTTTTTAAAATCAGGTACTAAAAGATAGAGTAATTACTGTGCTGAGATTGCAGCTAGTTCAGGAGATTATTTTTGTTCAGGTTCTGCAGAGGAAAAGATTTTTTTGTTTTAAAAAGAGATGTTAAAATGTAGCACTGAATTAAAGCCCAAACCTTTTTTGCATTGGACTCAAGTGAGCTTCTTTGCAGTGGTACTTGGGAATTTGTGGCTCATGTGATTGAAGAACCTGACACACTCTAATATATTGCAGAGCTCCTTTTTGGCATAGACTAATCCTCATTTTATAGATGGGGAATAGAGCACAAAGAGATCAAGGTATATTGACACTCCCAGTGGGAGTTCAGTCTAGATAAAAGCTTTAGAGGAGCTGTTTAGCCCTGGAAGTGTATGGAGGCTCTGCTTAAATTTCCCTATCCTGGTTTTCATCAAGATAAATGAACCTTTATGCCAGTGTAGCATGCATGTTTCCGAAGAAGTTTGAAAATCTCACATTCTCTCATGCAGAAGAAAAAAAAAAAAAAAAGATCTTTTTAACTTTCCAGAAAGAATCTGTTTAGAATGTCTTACTTGCATTAGTGCTGATAGAAATATTGGCAATTGTAAACCATTTGAATACATTTTGAATACATACTTATAGGTATATTCTTTTATATATACATATATATGTGTGTATATCTGAAACTGAGTTTCCTAAGAAAGACATTGAATGGCAGGTGAGTTTTTGATATTTTTTTTAATAACATTTTTAAAGAAGCTTTGAGCCGCAGGATTCTGAAGAAGAGTTTATAAACCTCCACCTAATAAAAGTGTATTGCAACATAATACTGGAATTTCATTTCACTGAATATATTTTTAAAACCAGAACAAAACCACCTTACAACTCTTATCTTGTGCTGAATGCTTCATCACCATCATGATGACAGGCAGCAAATCCTTGAAGTCCTTGTATTATATTAGTGATATATTAGTATTAATTGGGTGAGACAGATCAAGGAATGCCAGAAAACATTCAAAGATGATATTCCTGTAGCCTCAAGCCAAGTTTATTGTAGGCTGACAGCTTTTTGCCTTTATTATGTTAGACTTGTGGCTAGTTTGTCAGTTCATCTATTGTGGATACAAAATGGAGATCAGATGGTGTGTTTGGCAGAAGGCAGGTGGCCTGCTTTGATCAGGATCCACTGAGGTTACAGTGAAGTCTGGTTTTGTACTTAAACAGAAAGTTAGCTGTCCTGAGGAGTTTCTCACTTTGGGAGCTGCTAGTCTACCCTTTCCCTCTTCTGTCAAAAATTCAGCTTGGTGACTGAGAATTAAACCTTAATGTTTCATACCAAACCATCCTTTTCCAGTCTTGTCACTTCTTTTGAAAACTCATTTTGAGCAGCAGAGAGCACGTTGTGGTTTTTCCTATGTGCAAAGTTCCTGGCCATCATATTCAGTCAAGAGGTTTTCTTCCTTCTTCTGAGCTGTGAAATCAGCAGAGGAATAAACTCCCCAACCCCTTTTTCAAAGCAAAATAAAGATCCATGAAGGCACTCTCAGTAGTTGTGCAGGCTTTGAAATAGATGTGGTTTCGTAGTGAAGTGTCAGCTCACTGAAAGTGAACTCCTGGGATTGCTGCTGGGGAGTTAAAAGCTCATTTAAGAGTTTTCTTGGGTTAAGGGCTACTTCTTCACCATATTCAATTTGCATCTCAGAACCCGTGTGACTGGCAAGAAGTTGCTCCAATGTGCGCTCCAAATGTGTCAAATTCTTGCTGTGAAAAGAGAGAAGATGGAAGGGTGGCTCCTTGCATGAGAAAATTAGTTCTGGCACATGTATTAGATGCATGGTCATTGCACTGGTCTCCTTGGATGGAAAAAAACCGTTGCCCCTGCACCAGAAGTATTTACTTGCAACCTTTCTCCAAAAGGAGTGATTTTACCCAACTTATTTTGTGTCTTTGTCCCAAAAATAATGGGAAATGGGATAAGTCTTAATTCAGTTGCTGGAGGCATTTCCTCAAATGCAATCATAGGATGGTTTGGGTTGGAAGAGATCTTAAAGCTCAGTTGGTTCCAACCTTTCTGCCACAGGGGACACCTTCCACTAGACCAGGTCACTCAAAGCCCCATCCAACCTGGCCTTGAATGCTTCCAGGGATTAGGCATCCAAAGCTTCCCTGGGTCACCTGTGCCAGTGTCTCCCCACTCTCATTCTGAAGTATTTCTTCCTGATAGTGATGAATTCTGGTTTACATGTCCACCGAGACAAATGCAGTGACTTTCTACACTTTGGATTGACAGAACTGGTCATCCTGCACAGGTTCCTGTGCTGGTCTGAGCATCTGCAAAGGATGGGAAACAAAAAAGGTTTACCAAAACCCATTTAACTAGCCAGCGCAGGTTGTAGTACCCAATTAAGTTGGCTCCAAGGCTCTAAGGCTGTATTAATCTCTCTGTAGCTATGATGAGCAAAGTAATTTAGGCTGAAGATTTAGTAAAAACCTGAAAAGTCTGAGAGTTTTTACATTACAGATCGTTCAGTGTCTGTCAGAGCTTTATTCCTACTGTGTGGTGCCGTACTTCATGTGCAGTCATTCAACACTCTGTCTGAGATTTAAATGTATCTGGGCTCCTAATAAAATATGAAGGAAAGGTGCATCTTAAAATCCAGCATGTCTGGGAACTGGAATTTTTATGCTGAAGTCTGTTGGGTTTTTTTTATTTTTCCCCTCTATAGGTCAATCTGTAAATTTTTTTCTATAGGTGAATCTCTCTGAAAGTTCATCCTGAAGGTTGAGCAAAGCTGTTGTGAATAACAGCTCTTGCTGTGAAGGAGTTCTGGGGTTTTACTCAAAGGTTGCCCTAGAGCCAGTCAGTGTGTTTTTGAAGATTTCTTATGCTGCCTGTGTGGCCAGGCTCATCCACCCTTGTTCCCGTGCTCACAGAAATGCAGATTGAGGCTCATGATGGAATTTAAGAGGCGGGTTGCTTTGGTTTAGCAATGTGGCATTTGTTTTTTGGCTTATAATGCTGCGGTGCATGATGGTATCAAGGAACAGGCTGTCTGTAAAGAAATTTCTGAGGCTGGGGACTTGCAGGAGGAGTTCTTTGGCATGTTTTTAGTCAAAATCTTAAGCAAGTCACCTGTAAAAGCGATTGCTTTGTAATTGCTGCAGTCATAATTCAGTGAAGGTACTGCTAAAACCCTCATGCAAATGATATGTGTGTTACATAGACCAAAAAACTTGCTTTTTTAATTTGAAACATTTTTCTGAACTCTAGTTTTTCAAAATGAATAACTCTTTCAAAAACTAAGCAGACTCTGATAATTCTAAAGCTGACTCCTATTGACTTGATTTTCTACTGTTACATGAATGACTTCAAAATTGCACCCCAAAAAACAAAACCACAGACATTTTATTAAAAATCTTCCTTATTAATTTGTGATAAAGTAGCTGGTACAGGAAAAGTGGAGGGTGATTTTCAGTCCATTCAGGACTGTAAGGCTGCCAGATATTAAGGAGGGATTGAGATACATGAATGAGTGAGTGGAGGTTATGGTCTGGATATATAGCACAGGTCTCAGTCTTTCAGCTGTGCAAAAAACGATAGCTCAGTGTGATATTGTTGGCTAATAATGAAGAAGTTATCTGGTGTATGATCTCTGGAACACAGATAAAAGACCAGCTGTTATCTGTATAATGCACACATCATTGAATGGGTTAGTGAAGCAAAGTTTGCATTTAAAATCATTTGGATCTGTGATACTAAGTCTATTTTAAATCCAGAAAGACACCATATGAAATATGAGTGAATGCAGGTATTCTTCCAACATATTAATAGCAGCCATTTCTGTGTGTTAAAGTGCTTTGCTTATTTAAATTGCTCTGTTGCGATGTTATAGATGTAGTAGATTGTGCCCTATACACCATAAAGAAATCAGAGGATGAAGAAAAGGGGAATTTGCCACCTGTTCATTAGAAAAACATCACAGGTCTGAGTTCAGAAGGGAATGTAAAGTGACCTTACCTCATGATTAGTAAGGTCCAGCTGTTGTCACTTGACAGTGGGCTCACATGCTCTAAGGGTAAAATGTTAGAATTTGGAAAGGTTCTTTCTACCTGCAGGAAAGCGTGACAAATGAGAATTACAGCATACCACATATTTAATTGCATTTACCATGACACCTAGCAGATGCTGGAGAAAACAGGATCAATAGTTTTGTGTCCTGAGGGAAGGTCAGCTCACACCAGATGTACCAGTTTTCTTCCCCTTCTTATATAGTAAAAAAAAATGTGCAATGAATTGATTTAAATCTTGCTTGAATCTCCCTAGAGAAGAATGTACGTAATAGCATTTCAGCGTTACTGACAATATAGGCACCATTCATTTACCCAAACTCATTCCACCATGCTAATGAGGTAATCTTATTCTGAAAGAACAAGCCATTAGGAGGAAAGTTTGTATAGGGAAGCATAATGCTTCTGAATGGGCTATACAGAGACTTTTGCTGGTAATCACTGGGGAGTCTAAAATAGGAAATAATGCAATTTTTCCAGTTATATTTTTATATTATTTACTTTATCAAAAATGCAGAACTTGAGTTAAGCTTGGACACAAGCTTAGAAACAAGAATGGAAATCACCTTTATAGGATAATATAAAGTGTGGCATGATGTGCTGTGTGGAATGTCATAACTGTAGCTCTGGAAAGAAAAATGTATACTTTAGGGGGAGAATCAAAGCTGATGGATGGTGTATTATCCAAGATGGATTTTGACACCTGCCTATCTTTTGATCTCGAATAAACCATCTACTCAATTCTGAGTTTGTTTAATCCTCACTTTATAGGCATGTTCTCTGCTAGATAGCTGAATCTCTATCTTAGAAATGGCAATGGCT
The DNA here is from genome assembly GCF_029207755.1 of Chamaea fasciata. Taxonomy (NCBI): domain Eukaryota; kingdom Metazoa; phylum Chordata; class Aves; order Passeriformes; family Sylviidae; genus Chamaea; species Chamaea fasciata. The sequence goes on along the minus strand of NW_027094088.1, from coordinate 4,754,264 downwards.
TAAGAAAAGAGATAATTAATCTGTGTTCACCTTCAAATTTCAGACTGCTGAAAATGGGGCAAGTTACCATATCTCTGCTTGCATGCAAGTTAAATCTGCTGGATGCTGTCAAACATTTAAATTGGTGAAAGAATAATTTTACAGATGGGTCCATCATTTTTGGATACCGCCTGAGAATTCACTGTTGTGCAGAGGTCAGCTGCCTGCATAGAAATGTGCAGTCACTTGGTGCTTTGGAAGAGATTTCCTGGAGAAACTGTTTATTAACTCCGTGGTGAGGTTTGCAGCCCTGTGCTGCTGAACACACAGAGCAAGTGGTTATCAAAGAGAGGGCGTTGCAAGGGCATGAAATTCCTTTTTCCTGCTGGGTAATCACACCCTTTGTGGATAACCAGTTGCCCTGTACTCTCAGCCTTTCAGCAGGGTAAATTACAGGATCCCTCCAGGTGCACTCATTGATTTTGGCGTGTCATGTCTGCAGGCCAGTTATTAACTTGCAGCAAACACAGGGTGTGTGCTTGGCTGTTACTGGGTGCTTGGCCACTTCCATCTGGAGTCACCAAAATGCAAGGATGACAAGATTCTGCTTTTGTTTCCTTTCTGAAAGAGTGGGTGCACCTTAAGCATTTGGTCTCATTTTCATTTATGCCACTTAACAGTGTAGGTGATGAGGGAAAATTCTGTTTGGAAATGGCTGTTTCTTCATGACCATCAGCCTGTAATGTGCACTTATTATTTGGTTTACCCAGTCTATGAATATGATATAATGTCAGGCACAGTTGATGAAACAATAATAAATAGTATTCCCTGAGACTTCTGGTAATGTGAACAAATAAGTTTAGTCATTGAAAATGAATTTGAATTGAAATTAAGAGATGAGGATAGTGAGGATCATCAGTGATCCAATGAATTTTGCCTTAAGTGTGAGTAGAAAAGCTGATGGCAATAACTGCTATTTCTAGTTTAATTGCTTATCTAAATCTAGGTTTGAATAAGGTTCACAGCAGTAATGAGAATCCGATATTTTCTCGTAGAATTTGAGTCTTTGTAGTTCCTCAAAGACAGACTAAGCACTCACAGTCTTTATGCAGAGTGAACAGGGAGTTCTCATCCTTGCAAGAAATAATTGAAGACAATTTCTTTAAAACATCTCTTTTTTGGCTTCTGCAACCTTAGTGCAGAGGACATAGGCAATGTAATAGGTAAGCAAGAAATCAGCTGCAAAAAGGGCAAAGCAGAGCTGAGGTGAAGTTGGAAAGGGAAGGTTGAAGGAAACAAACCACAGCCACTGTGCACGCTCAGTGAAAGGCAGTATCCAGCTCTGCATTTTACTGCCAGGCAGCATCCTTGGAAGGTATGACCTAAATCCATTGTGCTCTTAATGTGTTGGTTGCATTTTTGCCATGGAAATTGAAGATATAACATGGTAACGAGAAAAGCAGTCTTTGAAGACTGAATATTACGGAGTTTTAATAGTCTTGCAAAACGAGTTCTCAGTTTTGAGCCTACAGGTGAAACTCTGTTGACTGATATAGTGTTTAACACCTTTTAAAATCAGGGCCTTTCCCCATGTGAAGTGAGGAGACCCTCTGGGAAGACAAGATTATTTGGGGCTTTCCAGAAAGGGTGTGTTAGAAATGGAGAGAAGAGTGTTTGGACAAATCCCTGTCTCTGGCAGTGGACAGTAACTTTATTGAGGCCCAAAACCCACTCTCGCTTTTCAGGTTCTTTATAATGGCCTATTACAACATGAATTATTTATGGAATAGACCAAGGAAAACAGAGGTAAGACTTTAACAGATTACTTAGTACACAGGATAAGCAAAAGAAGCACCACTAGCAGATAAACAATTCAGAGCATGAGTGAGGTACCTATATTTATGTAGCTAGCAAAGAAATAGTATAGATTAAGATTCAGTGTATCTTACCATCCAGTTTCTGAAAGGACATACATATGGTTCTTTCTCCAGTTTCTGGAAGAGTATCCACAGAGATGCATCCAGATTTAATGAGAGAAGTCCTGCACGTTTCCAGGGCGTGTGTAGGAGGCTTCTGTCTCTGTGAAAATCTGTGTCGCTTTTATAGCGTAAAGCAGTGTATTTCAGTCCATGAGATCTCATTTTTTATCTCTCTCTCTACATCTCTCCCTCTCCAGACAAAGATGTTTATTCTTAGCTGGGGGGGGTCTCACCCTCTTGGTGCCAGAGATAACCCCCCTGTCAGGCAGCTCTCCCCTGCGTTTTCTCATCCATATGCACCAGCTATCTGAGGGATAAGGAGGGGGAACATCCTGCCACAGGGGATCCTTGCAGGATTTTCAGATGCTTCCTAATGGCTTTGTTGTTGCTCTTTTCAGCAGACCGGGGAGAAGGCTGTAAAGATGTTCACTGGATTTAATGAATAGTCATTAGTTAATATTGTCAATAACACATCAGATAAACGCATCAGAGGGAATTCCTCAAGTGAGTGTTTCTCACTGCAGAAAAACCTACTACACTCCTCAATTCAGTGTACAGAATGTGCAGGGAAAGAAAATTAGTTCAGATAATCTACTTACCCAGCCAGAAATATATATATATATAACCCCAAAGAACTCTGAAAATGAATGTTTTCTGTTATACACAAGTGCTTTCCAGATATTTTTAGGTGGGGGTTTTGGGGATTTTTTTTTTTTTGGTTGTTTGGTAGGAAAAGAGATATGTGAAACACTTACATTACTTTTGATTGTATATATTTCTTTCCTCATGCAACAAAGATTGGATGGGTCATATTCTTTGAAAGTGTCTTCATTCATTTAATGACATTTTTCCCACACTTTTCAACTGTACATGATGAGGACTTTTCAATGTAATGGTTTTTTTTCTGAGAAAAGAATGAAATACTGCTAATCTGACCTGAGTGCTTTGAGTACCCAGATTAGATTTATAATCTGACACAAACCAATTAACCCGGTTTTACTCTGGTCTCATAAAATATGAATTATGCTGAAGTGTTTTGAATAATTGAATAATGGATGTGACTTCTAGAAATATGAAATACAGGCATATTATTTGTGTTGGAGGGGAAAAAAGGCCAAGAGCTACAGGCACTGTTCTGGGTTTTTTGCTGTCCAGCCTAGTTTTTGGTTCACTAACGGTACAAATATTGATTAATGAGTTCAGTAAAGATGTGACAAAGCTGTTGCTGCTGCCTCACGTTCGTTTTCCCTTTTCATGATACATTGGGCAAGACATGGAATCTTGTCCAAAAGATTGTAAGTGATAAAAACATTGCAGTCGTGGGAGAAATGTACTGTAAATGGCATCTTGTAGCTGCGATGTCTGCCTTCCATCAGCAAGTAGTGATTGAATCTACTAAATGAGAGAAGGCTGCTGTGCCAGTTAGGGTATTATTGAAATGGATTTTGACAGAGACTGTCGCCTAAACAACCCAAGATATCAGCATGAATAGGACACTGGGTATACAGTGTATGTATCTAGTCTGTATAACATTTAAGCAACTTGAGGATTTTTTCCTTGTGGCTCCTGACTGTAAGCATTTTCCTGGTCAGTATTTTTGATGTCTGCAGTTGGTATGGCTTGACTTTGTTCCATTGTTGAAAAATGGAAAACCATACGAGTCCCCAGAATACGGGAATAAGACCAGAAGTTAGTCTTATAGCCAAGTCAAGCTTTGTGAAAATGGAAATGATGTGGAAGGATGTGAGTGAGAAAAAAGGGGAGACAGAAGGAGCTGTTGAGAGGAAAAGTATGTCAGACAGTAGTTAAGGAAGCGTGGTACTGTATACCTGGAAAAAATATATAAAAAAGGAAGTGCTGATTAAAGAGAAAGTGCCTCGATCCTTTCCTCCCTGTGGTCACATCACCTTAGGAATGGTGTCTTTGCTCACAACAGGGCTGCTCACATAGTAGGATATTATTTATTACTCACAGCCTTTAAAAGGCAGGGGAATTGTGAGAGGTTTATATAAGCAAAGAAAATACAGAGAGTGCTTTTTAAAATAGATCCCAAAGGGCCAAAGCAGAGTCAGGCACATGGAGTGCCACCTAGGCCATGGACAGCATTAGCCTTTGTCTCTCCTGGGTGCACTCACACTCATCATACGGGATCTAAAAGTACTGACAGCAAATCCTATTGTGCCACAGCTGCCCAAGATTGCTAGACTAAATTCACTCTTAAACCAAGGCTGATCGGGCTCCTGTCTTCTCCTACCTCCGTCTCTGCTCTTGCTTTTTTACTGTCAGTGCCATTTTTAACATGCAGCTCTAGGAATGAGCTGAGTCCTTCAGCTGGATCAATCTCACACTATTGAATCCAGAGGTCCAGCAGGAAGTTGGCTGGGATGGATGGATGCACACTGAGCAGTGCTGCAATCTGCATTTCATAGGATGCCTGATTCATGGGCTGTGCTCTGGAAAACTGTTTCAGCTCCTTTTAGGCAAGGGGAATTAGGAATGCTGTAAAATACTTCCAGTCTTTTTATTCGTTTTTGTGTTTGTGGGGAAAAAAAGGTAAATGACAGATTTGTTTTGCATTTCTGTAAGCAGTAATAGCATTTCAGAAAGATTGCAGCTGGAAATATTACCTGGCAAAATCCTGGTACAAGAAGATTACCTGTGCCAGATAGATTCATGTTGCATTCCCTTAATTGCTACCAGAGCCATGATTTATAAAGTCTCCAAAATATCTGGAAACATGAAGACATTATCAACAGGAAAATGCTTTAAAAAATATTAACACAGCTCTTTCTTAACCTCTGGTGATTTTTCTAGGAGGATTAAGATCTCCTTCACATCAGCAAGTGAGAAGCTCATGAGATGTATCATTAGCAAGCTCCTGCTTCTTCCAGATCTTTTTCTGGGCCAATCTGTTTTTATCACTAATTAGATTCTACTGATTTGTGGCTTGCACAGAGAAGGTTTATTTTCTTCTTTATTTTCTTTGTGTGAGTTCTATGCTCCTTTAGCACCCTAGGGATGGAATTTTTTACATGAGCACTTTGCTTTCCCTTTCTCCCAGCTCTGCTCCTGTTGGGTAGTTGTTGGAGTACTGCCTCCGTGTTGGGCTCTGTGTTTGTAAGGGACATTAGCCTTTCAAAGGATTATGGTCAGACATGAATAAGACTTCCACAGGAAAGATTTCATGGACAAGTTTCTTTGCAGACTAACAGAGCTATAAAAATACATTCGTTTTAGCGGAACTCCTCATCCCAACTCCCTCAGCTAAGAGAATGCTGAAATGGTAGAATGGATAAATGTCCTTTCTTGCCCAGTTCTCATGATCTCGCTGTTGCTCCCTTGGCAGCCCCAGGTTCAGCTGTCAGCGCCCAGGAGAAAGCCACAACTTAGGAATGATTCTAACCAACCTCCCAGTCCTGCCATTTCTCTTGCAAACTCCTGCCAGGAAAGGGTGAGGTGTCACATCAACACCTCCTGCTGTGGCAGGCTCTTGTGAATCCCCTTGGTGACTCCATCCATCATTTATATCTTTATAAGAAAAATAGCAGAAGCTTCTACCCTGGACGCTTAAGATGCTGCTATATTTTGTGAATTCAGGACCTGACAGTGTGCATAGCAATCTGGAGTAATCTTTTTTTAAAAAAATAATAATTAGCAATCTAATTGCATGTCCAAGGCCTGTTGATGCATTTGCACTTGTATGTAATTAGGGTTTATTTGAAATCGTGCTGGTTTAATGGTTTGTCTCCACTTTCCACAAATGAAATTACAGATAAATTTAATTTGAAGTAATAAAGTTAAAACAAACAAACAAACCAATCAAAAATAAAACAAACAGACAAAAAAAACCCCACATAAATTACACTGAACATATTGATCAATCCCAGCTCATCCAGCACTGGCTTCTGCAGGCTTTCATCAGTGAGGGTTTGCCCTGAATCCTGTTGAACTTGCCTGAGTAGTATTTACTCTCTCAAGTAATAGCTGGAAGCACATTGTGGACCCATTAAATGTGTACCATATTTGTAATAAACCTGCAGAACTAAGTACCAATTATGGGTACATACCTGCCTAATAATTTGTTATACCCAAATTATATCCCACAGTATCTGCCTTTTTGTCTAAATGCCAACAACCTCATTTGTCTCACTCCTAGCCTGGATGCTTAACAAAGACTAGAACAGTATAACAAATGGTATCATTATCTTCCTAAATGAATATAATGGAGAGGAAATAAAATTAAGAGTGAGGCAGGAAATTGTTAATATGTTTGTGGAATTATTGTTATTGCATTAGTGAAAATAGGTTTTCATCTACTCCTGACTTTCCTTTCAATTGCAGCAGATATTTGAGTAAAGAGGAATAAAGATATTACTGGCTTTTTAAGTTGTTTCTGTGGAATTGCAGGCAGGCAGATATTATATTGATAAGCAAGAGGTCAAAGGTAGGTATATTACCATACAGGAAGAGTACTCTCAAAAGTCCAGCTGTGATTTGCCATTTCAGAAGCTCTGGTTAAAGATGCACCTGTAGAAGTTACTGAGAAAGTATAGAATCATGGAGTCGTTAAGGCTGGGAAAATGAATGGTAATATGTCTTATTTGGTTGTGTTTATATTCTTCTTTTGTTCCTTTTCTCTGGGGGAAAAAGGCTTAGTGTTAGAAAATTCACTGATCATAACTTTCCTTCAGATGCCTCTGTTATGCCATAGCCTCATCATTTTAATAGTGTCCTGGGGAAAAAAAGGTGACTACCCTGAAGTGCCAGGGCTGCTCTGTTCTGGTTTGGGAGTCCAGAGAACAAAGAATGAGATGAGGAGATGATGAGCAGTTCCTCCCCTAAGATGGTGGAGTGGTCAGTGCTTCATGGCTGGTTTGGGTTGACTCTGCTGTCAGGAGAATCGTTTTCATAAAAAGTGGGGCAAATCTGCAAAGCAGTTTCAGAGAAGCATTGAATTGGCATAAAATTATTTTTTCTTATTTGAGGATGAGTGCCATCTGAGATATAAATGGTCTCTGAGGTGCCATTCGGTCATCTCACGAGGTTAAGCTGCAATTTCCCTGAGGCCGTGGACATGTATGCCCATTTCAGCTGTGCCAGTGGAGGGAATTTTAGCAGAGAGTCTGGAAAACCCCTCTGCATGTCTAGCAAGATGCCATAACTGTTCTGCTGCTGTTTCTCCTCTGCTTCCACCAGCTACTTCATTTGTAGTGTGGAAATATTCCCATTTATTTTTACGTGACGTTGTACATATGGTTAGACCTTATGGGTTGCTTAAAATGTGTGTTTTGAAAAGATTACCTTTTGGCTTTGTAGCTTTTTTTTTTTTTTTTCCCCCCTGATGTGGGCAACATCAGCCCAGAACTAGATTGTTTATGAAATAATATTGCCTACTGGCAGTGAAGGAAGAAGCAAATAGAGAGTTTTATGTCATGGTGACAGCTTTCAAAGCAGCTCATTCCAACCATTTAGTCCAGGAGGAAAAAGCATTAGTGTGTGCCTGAAGGAATTTTGTGCTACAAAACCTACATGTAAGTTCATATTAGGAATGATTACATACATTGAACAAAAAGGTCGATGATCTCAAGGAGGTTCAATTTCAATATCGATCCTCTGAGAACTGGTACAAAGAATGTGATGTTGCATGTGCCCCACTGTAATTATGGCATTCAGAAGACCCCTAGTAAAGAACATAAAAATGGCACTAAGTGTTAAAAGAAGTGATTTTTTTCTGGTTGCAAAACAGTGAAAAATTAAGAAACGGTAATTTTGAAGGTGTTTTTCCAGTGTGAGTCCTATTGCCCTCTGTGGCTGCTGTTCTGGGTTGCCACATCTGCATATGGAGGAGGGAGATTTTAGGAGTTATTTATTTCATGTATTTCTTAACTTCCTAGCAGTGACAGCCTTCCTGATGTTCTTTTGTGTAGGTCTTGAATCGCAGCTGCAATTCTTTAGAGGAAGAATTTGTGATGAGGCATCTTGATGTGTTTTGTCTCTGATCAGGGCCCCTCTGTCCTTGGCTGAGAGAGGAGCTGGTGGCAGGAGTTGCTGTTTGCTGGAACTCAGCATGGCAAGATGCCACCAGGACTCCTCCTCCTGTAGGAGAAACTGCCCAGTCCCCATATCTGGTCATTTTTGGTGTCCCCTAATGATCCCTGTCCCACTGTTTTTCCTCAGTGAAGCAAAGTCTGTGCTAGTGAGGCTCCCAACTCTCTTCATGGTCTTCATCCCCACAAGGAATCCTAGTCTTGTTCTCCAGCCTCATGTTTTTCAGTCATTTTTAAATATACCAGTCTGTTTTCTCCTCTCCCAGTTTACATTTACCCATGGAGGGCTTACCCTTTTATGCAGGGCAAGGCCAGCCCCCTTCTCCCAGCCCAGATCTGCCTCCCCCCTCCTCTTTTGTGGACCCATTTTCCACATTGTATTTTAGTTTCTCATCAGCAATTTTTTTTTTTGTGTGTGTGTGTGTGTGTGTGTGTGTAATCACTCCTTAAAACAACAGGCAAGTAGTTATTTTGGGATGACTTACATGGCAGTGACTCATGGACAATGGATAATCCTTCAATAATCAGCATTTGGGAGTAACATTCTTGGCAGAGATTTGAGTAGAAATGTGAAGCATGGTGGTGTTTCAGTGGCTCTGTGGATTCTCACTGCAGCCCATCCTGCTTGATCTGCATTTATAAATATCAGAGCAGTTAACACTGCCCAGGAGGTTATTGGCTATGTCCAAATGTAAAGCTGTAAAGTGAATATGGACAGGGATGTAATGTGCAATATGAGCAATTTGCTTAGAGCTAAGTGATCGTTCTGCTGTGTGTTTTAGATTAATTGGCAACATCTTGGTGTATCCAAACTTGGATTTCAACAAATGGAGAGGAGGAAAAAAAAAGCAGTTTTTGAAAAATGAGTGCTTTATGCATTTATAGTTGCATGTGGTCTGTGATTGCTGAGGTTAACAGCTGCTCATTTTATTTTTACTGATTTTTCAATCATAAAATAATATCCTGTTCCAAGCAGAGGATTTTAGGGAAATACTGGAACAGATGAATAATATTAGCAAGTTACTAACTAAATATAATAGAAGAGGTATGCATTTCAATGTATTCAATTTCTGGGATTATGGAGTTAGCATAGCATTAAAATGGGCCCTTACTATTAAGCTATCAGACACTGAAAGTGATTGCATGTCATATTATCATTTATTTGATTTCTAATTTGGCTTCAGACAAACTCTATTACCCAAATATTCACACAATTATAAAAATTGGATAGTCAGTGTAAGCCTGCTGCTTCCTAGGACTGAATGAATCCTGGGTGTTTGCTGGTGATATAAAAGGCATGTAGGCAGATATAAAAAATAAGTAGGCAGAAGGAGTAAGGGATTCTCTTCAGAGACCTAAACGTTCTCAAGCTCCTCTGAGCAGTATGCATAGGGTAAAAATGATATCTTAATTAGCAAAAATTACAGCTCCATCTCACCGCTTGAAGGGATCACTTAATAATGTAAAAAAAGGAAGGTTGCATTTTTTATAACCATTACTTTTTAAGAACTGGCTTGAACAAAGAATTTCTTTCATTGCTCTGTACAGCTGTACGTTGTGGCTGGGGGGCTATCATCCCACAAATTCCCTTTATTGGGAATCTGCCCTAACCAGAAGCTCAGGATCTGAAAATATATAAATTTTTGCATCTGTGAGCACCCAGTATTCTTTTTTTTTTTTTTTTGACATTGAAATAAGCAACATGATGTAATTAAAAAAGGATTGTTTTCTTTACCAGTATAAAAACTGAGAGCATGTCATGTCAGGTATTTGTATTTGTTATGTCATGCAGCATCATCACAATGTTTAATAAATATTTATATTTAATGTTTGATTTGGCACCTGGAAAGTCCATACCCTAAATAAGTTCACAGAAAATCTGAAAATATATATATATATATTTTTTTTTTTAATAAGAAGCTTCACATTCACTACTGTGTTCCATATTTCAAGGCATATTCATCTTTGGTATAGCTTTCATAGTATTTTTTAGAAACTGCTAGAAAAAGGTCTTTTCAGCCAAAAAGAGGAGGTGCACTGTAGTCTCTAGCATTCAGTGATAGTGGCTGAGATTTCAGTACAAAGTGGGGAAATGGGCTGACAGATGTTTATTCCCAGCTCTGTGGTAATTAGGTAATGAGATAATGAGATACAATTGTTGTCTTTACCTGTTTCTGCTGGAAATACTAACTTAAAATCATTAAAATTGGTATCTCGCCCTCCTAAAGTGATGACCATTCTGTGGAGCATGACCCAAAATGACAGATAGCTTACAAGCATCATGATGTGACAGAAATATCAGACATCCAAAAAATACAGCTTGGTTTTGAAAATCGTGCAGCTAATGGCAGCATGGCAGTATTTTTCTTTTTTTCCTTTTTTTTTTAGTTTTGGATTATTATGATGAAAAGGGTACAGTTCATTTATCTGTTGTTAATTTAGTAGGCAGGGATAATTCACAACTTACAAATCTCGCACACTATTTATATTTTTTGAAGGCTGATACGATCCCATTTCCCAGATGTAATACAAGCAGGGCTTCAGTTCAGAAGCTGCTGCCACATCCACTTAATTAATAATACTCACCTAGTTTAAAATCTGGGTGAGAATAATGAATTAGAGGAACACAGATGTAGTCAAGGGAGATGTCAAACACCTATCTAGCATCAAAACTGAAAAGGCAGAAAAAAAATCAACTTCAGCTCTATTTCAAGCGTTTTCTTGGAATTTTTAAGTTTTTATTTCCTGGAGCAGTGCGTGGGGGAAAAGCACTCCAGCGTTTTACCAGAGCAGCAGTAGCTGTACACTTAGCACACAGCAGAGTCTGCAATATTTCACAGCTGTTTCAAGGGAAAAGGCATTTTATCTCTTTTTCTCTGCTGCCTCAGCGCAATAGCAGTGCTTCCCATGTAGGTCAAGAGATCATGATGGTGCTGCTCTCTTTATGCTGCCATCAGTAGCGTAGAAGTGTTAGCTTAAAGTCCCAGCGGGGCTTGCTTTCTGATTTTTTTTTTTTATTTTTATTATTTGGGTGCAGGGAGGGTGAATAAAAGGTCTTGTTAAATATAAATAGAAGCATACGAAGCAGAAAAAAAAAAACTATGCATGATAAAAAACACAGGAGCAGTGCTCTGTGTGATAGCTATGTTAAGCAACAGTGGATGAAGCTTTTTTCACAGCCCATCTTTTTACTGCTGGTTTTTTTTGGTTTATTTTTTGTTGCTGTTGTTGGTTTTTGTTGTTTGTTTGTTTGTTTTCTCCCTGTGATTACACTTTCCTCCCTCTCCAGTCTCTCCCACACCTCTTAGCCCTTCCTGATTTGTGTGATACTGAAAGTACAGTGAGCATGTGGAATGCCCTCATCTCAAATTCACCCTGATGCAGAGCACTGCCCTTCAGGTTTGGTGACAGCAGAGATTGTGCTCAGGCTCTTCCATGGAATCACTTCCCTGCTGTCAAAACACACTCGTTAAATATGAGCAGCAGCCCAACATAGAGTGAAAACAAGCACAGAGGTTAGCCAAGGTAGGGGTAGAGGCAAGATGGCTTCAAATTGAAAGCGGGTAGTTTTGGTTTGGGTATTAGAAAGAATTCCCTTATTGGGAGGGAGCTGAGGCACTGGCACAGGTTGCTCAGAGAAGTTGTAGGTTCCCCAATCCCAGGAAATGTTCAAGGCCAGGTTGGGTGGAGCTCTGAGCAACCTGGTTTAGTAGGAAGTGCCCTTGTTGGGCAAGAGGGTTGGAATGAGATGGTCTTGAAGATCCATTTCAACCCAAACTGTTTCACGATTCTTTGATAAGACTGTGTCCCACTTGATCTCACCTAAAAGTTTTTCCTGCCAACATCTAAAATAATCCTATATGTGCCTGTGTAAACCAGTGGCCTTGAACTTAGCTCAGTCATGGGTGGTGAAAGTTCAGTCAATAAGATCAGGAGTCGTGTCAATGAGAGTGGAAGGAGTTGGGGTTGCCTCCCAAAAAGGTGCGTGGGCGGAATGTTTTAATCTGTCAGTGACACTGGTCTAGTGCATCCATTTCCTTTACCTAAGGCTTGTTTTGTAAGGAAGAATATTGTGATATTTTGTGAAATGTCAAGTGATTATCTCAGCAAAGATTGATCATCAGTGGCTTAGCTGAACAAAAAAAAAATGAGGGAGAATCTCATTTTTTCCATAAATGAGAGAAAAGCCTAAATAACTCCATGGGCCCTGATCTCCAGCTTGTTTGTAGGAGCACATCACAAAGCTTCCCACAGAGGAACATGGCTTCAAACAGGGATCTCCATGTCACTGCTACATCACTCAAGCCTGACTAGTGATGTCCAATAAAGAAAATTGCTCTGTGCCTGTGACAATAGGAAAATCAAGGTCATGATAATATGTACTGCAGCGCAATTGGAAAATTGGGATTTGCTGGTTAATTTTGCCTGTGGGGCACAGACACCTACTACAAACTATAAAAAAAGTGATACTTAAAATGAGTCTAGGTTTGAATATGGCATATTCGTGTCAGATTATTTCCCTTTTTTTTTTTTTTAAGTAATTTCAGGATTTTTGCCTATGCCATAACTTCAGATGGGGTTAGGATTGCTTATTTCTTTCCCCTTCTAGAAAAAAAACCCAACCTGTTTTTCCTGAGGTAGGTAAGACAAAAATATTGGTTATTCTAAAATAAGAACCTAAAATAAGAAATGTTCATATCTCAACAGATATGCCCAAGATGTTCAAATTACTGCCTTGACAGAGAATTTGGCCTGAAGGAAAACACAATGCTGGAGCTGGTCCTTCAGCAGGACTTCCAGATATCTCAGTTTTGTGATTGTCAGGTCATGATTTCTTTCTCTGCCACCCAGCAAAGCAGGGGTTTGACACTTACTCCTGGCTCCTGCCCCACCCTCAGAGAATCCTTAAAGATAGAAAAAGCCTCTAAGATCATTGAGTGCAGTCAATAACCCAGCACCACGGTGTCACCACTGAACCATGTCCCCAAATTCCACATCCGCATGCCCTTTGATCACTTCCAGCGATGGTGATTCCATCCTCACTCCAGCCCTGGGGAAATGGTGAATGGCAATGATGAAGAGGAAGATGAGCCCTTCTGATCCCAAATCGTTTTTACCCTGAGGCTGTGTCAGGGTGACAGTGATTCAAGAGTAGGGAAGCAGTTGAGGTGGGTGTGAGAGGACAGGCTCTCTTGTTTTGGTTGTGCAACTCTCATATCCATGAACCCAGGTTAATAAAAACTTGTCATCAGTCTCCCCTATAATTAGGGGCTTAATAATCAGAAGATAGCTATTGCAATTTAAGCATTAAATGTAATTTGGGATAAACATGCCTGTATGTCCCCATCTACACTTGTTTGTACACGTTGGGGTTTTTTAATAAGAATACACCAGAAGTACCAAAATACTAATTTTCAGATTATAATATAATGAAATTACCTGTATTCAGTTCATTTTAAAAGAACCCTCCTGAAGTAAGAAAAATGCCTGTTATCTTATGCATCTAAACACGCATGTTACCAAAACAGTGAATATACACGTACAAATAAATACATGGAAGTATTTATTTGTATGTATATATTTAAAATTGTATTCATATTGCATATGTGTCCATGTAGGCATTTGCTGTAAACACGAGATCAGATACAGGGAGGTCAGTGACACTGAATTTTGCTTGCAAATGACACTAATTTGTTTGTGCTGTGTGAGAAAAGCACGGTCTCTTCCTCGCTTGCTGTGGTTCTGTTATTGACTCACATCTCATATCTTGAAGTACACTGACGATAAACACCAGTGAGCAAATAAAATACTCTGTAAAATATTCTGCAGGAGACTTGTTGCTCAATGTAATGACTTTCTGAGCAGCAACTCTTTGAGGGCTAGTGCTTGACATACCCATCTCTGTCTGTTGACAGTGTAAATTTTAATTTAGTGGCTTTAATTTGTGTTTTAAGTGGCAAGAACGTGTGTTATTGGAGTAATTACTGTAAAGCTCTTTAATTATTGATTTCCCCAACATAGCAGGCTCGACAGTTTACTAGATATAATGAAGGAAAAGATACACATTAGCAGGATGGATATGGAACAAACAAGCCTTTTCAATAGAGACTTAATTCATTTTAATAGATGTACAGCAATTACCTAGGAAGGAAGACTGTTTTCTTCATTGTGACATTAACGATTCAGATGAATCAACAGAGAGAGGTGATGTATAGGTTATATTGTAACTGTGTTTAAAAGACCACTGTTGGCTTATGGAGGACACTAGGGTTGGCTTTAAAGATTCTTCAAACATTCAGATTTACTCATCTCTTTACTGCTAAATAGAGTTATAACACGTGTGTGTTCCCCCCATCCCTCTCATCTTTTAACAATTTCTCCGTCTCCATTTGAATTGCCCAGGAGAAAAGGAGTCAGCCTTGCTCCTAGGTAGAGCATGCAGGGCCAAAGGAATGAGATGAAAAAGCACACACTCTGCAATTTGCTTTTCCTAGGGGACTGAAGGCATGAGGCAACCTTGCCGGGCTTCAAATGTGTGGGTTTGGGCACCCCCAGGTATTTTAAACCTGCTTTGTTTGCTGACAAGTCTTGTGTCTCTGTACGTGACCATCCTGGGACTGGTAACTGAGGCCACCATTATGGAGAAGTTCAGTTGGTGCAGATGCCACCTTTTCCTCATTTTTTTTTTTTTTAAAATATGCTTTTGTTACTTTCCATTTCTTGATGTGCAGTTGTAGCTGATCTAACTTCCTAGGAAGCACAGCCTGGGTCAGCTCCAGTCCCTGGGAAGGAGCTCAGCTGCCATGCCCATCATCCCATCATCACCAGCCTGTTCCCAAATTGACATCATCCACTTTAAAAAGCAGCTTGAATGTGCTGTCATGGAGGGGTGTTTTACCTGCTTTAAAGCGTATTTCAGCCACGTTACAGACCATAGGTAAGAGCACAGAAGGATGCTCCAAGTGCTCAGGTTTATCCAGGATCTGAGAGTTTTTAAGCTATTAGTGTGTATTCATGTCCACAGAGAGTAAAGATTCCTCTAAGTGCTGTGACTTTCTCTACAGCTGATGTTATCATGCAGAAGGCAAATCCAGGAACCATTTTAAAAAAAAAAAGAGCAATAACAAGGTGACAGCCACTTTTGGTTATTCCCTTGTTCTAAAATAAAAGTTCCTCCAAGCAAGAAGGGTTGTAGGGCTTTCTCATCATGGTGTGTTTTACAGTCATTGCAAGACTGCTTTGGAAGAGTTTGGGGTCTGTGTTGGGAAGCTGTAGGAAGTCTGTCTCATTTACCCTAAGCAGGAGCTGCAGGAACATTACTGAATCAATATCACAACATACAGTAACAAGTCCTCAAATGGTCTGTTTGACAAAGTCACCTGAAGTTTCAATTCCTTGCTTGGATTTAGGAGCTGGAAATGAAAAGGAAATTAGTGCACAGAGGCAAGGGAGACAACAAACTGGGGCTGTTTCTGACCCACTGCCTGCTGTGTGTCTGGTCCATATGAGAGCTCCATGCTGTGGGCAATGGGATGGGGAGCTGGCAGTGGGATGTAGAATCATTTCAAATACACACATGCAGTTTCTGGTGGTGTTCATGAGTTCATGTTAAGAAAAGCAGGAAAACTTCAGTAGCTTTGCTGGCTGCTGCAGGAAGCAGAAGTGAAATGGAAGATTTGCTGGTATCTGCAAAGGTTTAAACCCTGACTGAGGGCAGCTGATTGTGAAAACTGCTCTTGTTGTGCAGTGCATGGCATGAAGAAAGAAAAGGCCAGATTACAGCTAGGCAAGTTTTCTTTATTCCTCCAAAGCCAGGAATCGTACTGCCCAGGTTGTACATATTGCCAAGCAAAAGAGCCAGCTGAGTGTAGATGCATTGCTGTTTGCAGCTGGGGTTGGAGCCAGTGCTCTCCAGGGATGTCTTGGTTTGGAAAGACAGGTGACTGCCAGGGAAAGCTGGAGCTTCCCTTGTATTAGAGAATATAAACCCCCTCCCTCCAAATTATTATAATTTTGAAATTAAGGGGGCTTTCAGGCAAAGATATGGGTATAGGAGTAACAGTTCTTTACTAGGAATATTAAAAATACCAATGTAGTAGTACAAAAAAGCCAAGCAATAAAAAAAAGAAAAAAAATCCTAGAAAACCTGACAGAGTAAGAATACAATCTGACACCCTGTTTGTCAGGGTTGTTGGGAGCAGTCCAATCAAGTCCTCCTGGTGTGACTGATGTGGTTCTGTTGGAGCAGAGATGATCCTGTAGAAGGGTTCAGTGGTGGTGAGATGGGTCCAGTCTTCCTCTGGGAATCCGGTGCAAACAGGCCGTCCTCCAAATTTGGAGGTTTGGGGGTTTTCAGACAGAATTTAAAGCTTGTGGTATGATTTGGCAGGATTTAACCCCAAATTTGGGGGGTTTGGGTGGTATTTCATCCCACTTTTGAGGGTTCTGTGGTGGTTTTGGGGGTTTGGCTCAAATTTGGGAGTCTCAAGGATTTGATGGGTCCCCAAATTTGGGGATCTTGGGGTTTTTGGGGGGATGTTTTACCCCAAAATTTCGGGGTTCTGGGGAGGTTTCAGGGATGTGATGACTGAGTGGTGCTAACTGGGGGCCGTCGTGTCCATGTCTCATCTTGTCACCAGCAAAGGAATGAACAGACCTGGTTACCACATGCACACAGAAAAGTTTTATTCACATTAATAGTTTCAAATAATTACATTGAGGAGCTCACATAGTACTTTTATTAACAAGGTGGCAAAGTCATTCTGGGGGTAGTGGTGACAGTGCTAGAATGGGTGACTGCAATAATTAGATGGTGATCTGTTTTCCAACATAAAAGTGATAATGTAGTAAAAAACAGAAGAAACGATGTAAATAATAATTTGTAAGCAAGAAATCCGTAGCTACTAGAAATCTACCTACAGCTGTATCTATCCAGGCCTGTTAAGAATAAGGGCTGAGGAAGATATTATGGACCACTGGATTTATACTCAGCTTGTGGCTTTATGTCAACTTGAGATAGCACTTTATTTCCTCTAATTTCTGTGCAACTTAAA
This sequence comes from Chamaea fasciata, assembly GCF_029207755.1. Lineage (NCBI taxonomy): Eukaryota > Metazoa > Chordata > Aves > Passeriformes > Sylviidae > Chamaea > Chamaea fasciata. The sequence goes on along the minus strand of NW_027094088.1, from coordinate 4,737,206 downwards.
AATCTCTGAGATCACAAAAATAAGAAATGCATTTTCGTGAAGAAGATAAGTGTGAAAAAAACATTTTTGGTGTAAACTTAGTTTGTACATCAGAGGAAACACGAAACTTTTTCCTTGCAAAGGACTTGACAGGCAGCATAACCATACTACTGCCTGTTTTATATATCCTGGGGAAATATTAGGAAAAGCTGAGTGTCTTACTCTTTGTGAATCCAAGTTTGTAGTACGTAAGATAGCTGAAAAACTGAGAGTCTAAAAGGAAATGTCTTATTTCTTGCCATCTGTGTGAATGCTGGGTTTTTTGAGAAATTGTAACCTTTCATTGACTAGGAAAGCTCTTTCAGCACCGTGGCTGAATTTCAGAGGAGTACTCAAGATAGTACAATTCTGTGGAAAAGTAATGCTGCATTTTTAGGAGGAAAATGTAAACATATGGCAAAAGTTTCTTGTATTTTGAAGATTTCCAGTAATTTGAGAGCTAATTTTTGCATGTAAAATGAAGGACCCTGGCTGGCCTCGCTGGTATTTGGTAAATCATTAACAAGAAATCCATGAGAGAAAACAGATATAAACCGTTTTCTGTGAATTAGTGTCCTCAGATTGTTTTCACTTGTTCCTTACCTTTTCTTTGACTGGTCTATGTGTCAGGCATGAAGAACTTGGGTGTGTAATTCATTAGTGTCATTATTTTCATGGGCAAAATTCTTGATTATTTTTTAAAAACTAGGGTAGAGACTTCTTACAGGTTTGATGCACTTATGGCATAATCAGTGTGAATGAAGAAGGAGGGCAAGATGTTCACACACTCATAAAAATGTGGATTTCTGAGCCTATTTCTTGTGCACTAAATTTTTGGCCTCTCTGATGTACAGAAATTGTCACCAAGAAACATTTGAGCTTTGAAGGTTGAGGCTGGGGCTCCTGGAATTGTGCAATCTGTTCTTAAAACAGAATCTCATCCACTTGCTCAGTTTTAAAAATATCAGACTTTTTCCTTTTTCCTTTTTCCTTTTTCCTTTTTCCTTTTTCCTTTTTCCTTTTTCCTTTTTCCTTTTTCCTTTTTCCTTTTTCCTTTTTCCTTTTTCCTTTTTCCTTTTTCCTTTTTCCTTTTTCCTTTTTCCTTTTTCCTTTTCCCTTTTCCCTTTTCCCTTTTTCTTTTTTCCTTTTTCCTGTGTTTGAAATGATAAACAGCATTCCTTGAAGAGATTATTTTTTTCCTCAGATGAGACTTGTGATGTTCTTTAAGCCCTGCAATTTTCAAATTGCTTTAACAATTTATTCATTAGAAGTTCTGCTTGAGTTTTTTTAACTTTTGGTCGCCAGACTGCACCAATTCTCTATTAAATAATTTAAATGTTATCTTTCAACAGGAAACAAAGAGAGTTGAACGGCTTGGGTAGAAAAACCTCACAAAGATGCAGCATAAAGTGCTTAAGAAACTATGAACATAATTGCTCTAATGAGCAATCAAATGTGCATTCTTAAAATCTCAAGCAGTTTAAAAAAAAATAATATGCCATTTTGAGAGTGACATATCTTCTTTCTGTTTTGACATTCAGCTGCATTAGCGTGCACTTGTTACACCCTTGGCTCTAAATCCCCCTTGTCAGATATTCTGAAATCTACTTACACTTTCACCCAGGGCTCGAGTTCCTTCACCCTCAAACCACTTCACACATTTCAAGTGCCTAAGTGCCAACAAAGTCTACCCTCCATCACAGAGTGTGCTGCTATTGTCACTTCCTAAAAATGCTTTTAAGGCATGCAATGGGTAATTAATAAACTTGAATGCTAATAAGGAAGAAATAGTGCTGCTAAAAGCAAAGTCGGGCTGAAAAGGAGTCTTTCATTAGAATTCACTTAAAACACTTAAAATCCACTTTGCTTGCCCCAGACAAAATACCCTGGCCATAGAGGATAATGATTTCAAGTGTGCTTTGCCATCCTAAATTTCTTTTCCTCTTTTTGTGGATTTCTGTCTGAGTTTTTCGTTCTTCTGTAGGTTTAAAGAAATAATATATATACTATATAAATATAACCTTGAGGTTATTCATTTTTTTTTTCTTTCGTCATGGGATTAAAAAAGGGATGTACCATATTCCAAAGTGCTGAATTTGTTTTAAAGGAAGAAGAACAACTGATCTTCAGCCTTAGCACAGGTCTGCCTCTCTTCCTTATTGCTGGACACATGGATTCTAGCCGGGGGTTGTGCACATCCAAACTTTTCAGTCAATCTCAGCACCAAGCATTAGCACCTCTCAACAAAATGCTAGCTGATGGTGTTTATCTACTGCAAGATTAAGCTGTTTGGACTCAATTCTGGGCATATTTAATTCTGTAATTAAGCATTTGCTTACGGTCTACTGGCTTTCAAGACCCTCAGTGCTTAGCTCAGGGGTTTGCTAAAGTGCTGTGCTGAACAGGAGCCAGGATTTGTGCCCAAAGCCCCTTGTTCCCTCTTGCCCCCAGGTTGTATATAGAAATGTTCTCTGATTGACAGCACTTCACTAATATAATTCCATTGCTGAGCAGGTTGTTTTAATGTACACAGTTTGTCAAAAGGTTATGTACACCTGCAGGATGCCATCTCCCTCCCTCCAGGACTAATAGTGCTGCCTGTGAGATGTAAAGGAGCTGGTATTGATTGGAATGGATTGGAGAATGAGTGGCATCAGGCTTCCGCAGTGCTTCCAGTAGTGATGGGCACATGAGTTAAACCCTCTTAGGGGCCTGCCAGTCAGTGATGATAGGGAGGGATACAACAGGATAATGAAATTTTGTTCAAAGTATTTGCTTACCACGTGAATTCAGTGACCTTAAGACGTGCCTGCTAAATTGGTGATTATCGCGCTTCCAATTTGTGCTTGAAGATGGAGTTTTATTCTCTGTTTGCTTTTGTGTTTGGGATGTATCTTATTTTCATTAAGGCTGGAAACCCTGTGTGTGAAAAAACCAGGTTGGACACAGTGAGGAGGGACAAGATGTACAACCCTTATCCATAAATGCAGCATATATGGTACCCAAGCACACACTCCACTTAAAGAATCCACTTAATGAATTTGATCCAATTCATTAATCATTCAGAATGATGAATATATTTATCACAGAGGAAATAACCCAACACTTAATGTTTTGTCTTCTTTCATTTTATCATGTTTATTATGTGTTGTGTGTCTCCTTTGGAACATAAATTGCTGTCAATAAATTAGTAACCCTCACTGAGACACCCCAGAGTATGAAGCCAGTCTTTTACCAACACAACCAGATTAATTTGGTTGATATTAAAAGCTGATATGAAACAGAAATGAAGACACAGTAAATCTGATGTCTAAAAATCCCTTTATGGAAATCTGTGCTTGTGCCACTAAAACACCCCTATGACTGTAAAAATTGCCATAAAAACAGCTTGGACAATATATTTTGTAAGGACTGCTTATGCATTTAACTTCAAACACCACTGTTGCTCAGAATTATTAATTCTTCTGTGCATTTTTCCCATAGTAGTAACTGCCATATAGGCAACATGTTGTTCATTGCATGTATTCTTAAGGTCCCAGGGTAAACTATAAATCAGTGGTGAAATTATGAGTTTAAACTGATTCTTAAGCATAGCTGAAGTAAGAATAATCTTTTATTTACAGTTGTTAGAGACCAAGACATTTCAGGTATCCGCCACACCACAGGGGAAAAGAATTGAGCATCAGTGGTGCTTTTAGCTTCTCTTTTCAACTAAACAGCGTTTCAGAGACATTATTTAGCCTTAGTGCTTCTGGCCCCAGCTGTAAGATCATGAGTTTATTTTTAAAAATTGTTTAGTTCAGCTTTATTGACTTTTTGGGGTTCTTTTGAAATAGTGAAGTTCTCTTCAGCCAAAATACCAAAATAGTGTGTGCAGTAATGGTTTGCCAGTTCACTTCTAAAGGTTTAATCCAAACTCCATTCTGATGGGGAAATTTTTTTTTCCAGTTATTTACCTGATTGATAGTGAGATGTTCTGTGCATATGAACTGCAGTGGTTGCTTTTGATTGCAGTGAGAGGTTGTCATCATCATTTAGTCTCTGACAGAAATATGTGTTGAAAGTCTGAGCTGGGAAAAATGTAGTTGATGTAGCATAACCTGCTGTTTTCATTCACAGAAGCAATTCAGATGTTATTTTAAAGTGGTTGTTTCATTTCTGAGCTGTGCTTTCATGCAGCACTTGTCTCATAGAGGGTCTATAGGCTGCTAAAAGTGGCCTGAGGATCTCATGCAGAGATTCTTTGGGTTCTCTCCAAAGCAAAGGCTTCAGCCTGATCTTGACCTGACTTTCGTTCTTGTCGGTTCAACCTCGGAACCATGGAGTTGGACTTGGAGCAGAATTTGGTGTTCCCCTTTGAACAAAAACAACAACGAAAAAAATTACAAACAAATAAAAAAGACTGACTAGTTTGGGTTTGGGAACAGCTGTGTTCTTTTGAAGTCTTTTTCTTAAACCTAGAAAAGACCAGGAAAAGAAAAGAAAAAAAAAAAAAAAAAAGGCAAGGGGAAGTGGAAGCTCTTCTGGTTAGGTGTTGTTAATATATCATATATGGTCTATTGATCCCTGGGTTGGCCCTTCTGAGAGCAAGCCATGAGAGGAAATTTAAGGATGAGATGGAACCAGCTGTGTGCAGCCAGCAGCCTTCCAGAACCCAGAGTCACTGCATCCCAAGGCTCATGCTGCTTCTGTTTACAGCATCACTTTTGGTTGGAATGAGAACAAAGTTTAAGTTCCCATCTTTCTTCCTGCTTCAGATTTTGGGATATCAATGTTCTTGCCTGGCAACACAGTGCTGAATAGAAGTTATATTTTCAGGTGGCAGTCACAGACACCAACATTTACTGTTTAAAAATCTCTGTTCAGTGCAGTGACACGGCAGTGGTGAGGAGAAGGCAGAACTGGATGTCCCATGCTGTTGTTTAAAGGTGAAGTGCAGCCTACCCTCTATTGTCTGTTCTTGCAGCCTGTTGTACAGAATGAAAGCTGTCTGCTGTGAGCAAGCTGAACAAATGCTGCCTGAATTGAATTCATTCTGAGAAGCGTATATGGTAAAAGACATTTGTTTACTTCACCCTTCGGAATGGGGCCTTTAAGTCTGTTTCTAATTTATTCCAAGTTAGAAATATGAGGTAAATGCAGAAATCATGCATTAATAAAGTCTCTTTATGTTCCCAGCTGGCAGGAGAAATAACAGTTGTGGTTCGCTGAAAATTACTCTGGGCCAACAATTTTGATGTGATTTTAGGTTTTATTTTCAGCCATGCAGGAATTCTCCTGCCATGCTTTCTTTTTCTGCATTTTATGAGCAGTTAGTCTTTTTGTTTGTCCCTGAAGGAGTAGAGAAATCTTTTTGCTTTCTTTCTTTCTTTCTTTCTCTCTCTCTCTCTTTCTCTTTCTCTCTTTCTCTCTTTCTTTCTCCCTCTCTCTCTCTCTCTTTTTTTCCAGAAGAGAGCATCAGCAAAGTCAGTGTTTATCCAGTGTTTATCACCAGTGGAAGAGCTAGTAAAAATAAATACATAAAATAAAAGGACACATTTGCAAGTAGTTATTTATGGAGCAGACAGTGTCGGCAAATTATTTGGATCTGCCCAACAGCAAAATTTAGCAGCCAAAAAATAGCTTTTATTTCTGAGATACTTTCTTCTGTGCTTATCATCAGGCTTGTTTCTGATCCCATTCCCCTTCATTTCATCTCTCCATAGAACATGCATCCTTCTAATTCTTGTCTCTATCCATCTTTTTCTCACCGTGCCATGCCCTGTTTTCTGGTGTTGTCCAGCATCTTTATTTCTCCACTTTACAAATTCTTCCTCTTCTGAATCCTATCTGCTCCATGAATTCCAGAAGTCCTGACCACCGTATTTTCAAATTGACATTGCCAGAAAGAAAGTTCTGCTTTAAGCTGTAACTTGACAGAGCTCATGTATTTGTATTTTCAATAGAAGGGGTTATGCCTTGTCAATTTGTTCTATATTTTGTGAGTGTGCTTGTTCCTATTGTGGAATGTGGAAGAGAAGAGGAGCATGATTAGTATGTAAATTGACCTCTGAAATATGAAAATGTACAGGACCAGAATCTCATTTTCAATAACTTTTCATATTTCCACTGGAAATGGAGAATGTCAGCAAGGAAAAGAGATAGTTCCATACTAAAGAGAGAATATTATCTAGTAATTAAAATGTTCAATGATTCTTTTTACTTCGACCTGATCTACAGAGAGGGGATTTTTTACGTTTAGCAGAACAAGATAGCTGTTACTCTATTTTTCTTCATCTCATTGCTCCCTAAATAAATGATGTGGACATTTTCTTTTGTTCTTTCTCTTCTGTTAGAACATGGGCATAGGCACCTACTGCATCCCCACCAAAAGCTCCTTTAAAGGTACAGGATGAAGTCCATTGTTTTAAACAGGTTGGACATGGTTTTCCCCCTCTTCTGAAGGAGGAAATTTTCCTGATTGGCATCTTCATTGCCATGCTTCTCATGCCTGAGCCTAAACCTGTGTGGCTAATGATAGGGTAGTCCTTTCTGAAGCGATTCTCAAACACTCTAATACTCATCTCTGAAGTCAGGGCCGTGCCAGAGTCAAGGGTTTTTTGGTCCTTCAGCATTTCATCCTGCTGCAGCCATTAATGCCATGGAGAGTTCTTTGTCCTTCTGTCAACTTAATCATTGTTATTTGAAAGCATTGCCTGACTTGAGCTGTATGATCTGCAGTATTCTCTTAAAGACCTGTGTGCAATTCTTTTGCACTATTTAACTTGAAAATGCAATCTGAGCATCAGAATATTATTTCTCACAGGGCAATTGGCGAAGTGTGCTTTTGTTGTTCTTCAGCATGTCAAAACAGGTAACAGAATTATGAAAATAGCTCAAAGCTTGTCTACCTTTGCTGTCAGGGAAGTCAGGATTGAAACACCCTTTTGTTTTTCCAGCACTTCCACATTTGAGCCAATACTGTTAATGAATGCCAGCAAGTTCCACCCAGAATGATTTATTTCTTGTGCTATTTTATTGCTGAATGCAGTAAGGGATACATCTTCCCCCGTGAAGGAAATTCCAATATGTATCAGCTGAAACCATAGGAAAATTATTTCCTGGGGAGAAAAAAGCTCCAAAACTTCTCAAATAAATATACAGAGCATTTAGTTATCATTCAACAGAATGACGTTGGTTTGTTTGTTTTCTGTTTTATTGGATTATACTTGTCTACCTAATATTTTAAAAATGTGAAATGTGGCTTGAATTCTGCAAACATTTATTCCTGTTCAATAAGACTGGAACTTTTCCTATGTATTGATTGCACTTCTCTCTAGCTTTACTCCAGGTTTCTCACACAACCTTGGCAAGTGGCTTCAGCTTTCTCATCATAAATTCCCTGTATGTGAAATGAATAGAATAATTCTTACCCCAGGGGGATCCTTGGCTTAATTCATTAATGGGAGTAAAGGACTAAATAGAGAAAGGCACTGTAGAAATTTGGAATATCACTACTGATACAGCTGTGAGTGTACAGGCATTCGGTTGTCGCAGACCAGAGGATGAGAGAATTCAAATCAAAGCCACAGTGCAAATTTCTATAAATGCAATCTACATCTGGAGTGAGAACCAATTCCTACATTATGTTCCCCAAAGAAATATTTACTCAGCTGCAGAATATGTATTGTTTGAGCAAACATCAAAAATTATGGGAGTTTACATCACTCTACTGCAGCAACCTAATTAACTCACTGTTGACGAAATATTTCAGATGCCAGAACCAAAATAATTATATCTGCAGTCTCAGCTGAGGACAGTATGCTGGGAAATAACTTGGGGTCAGTTCTTAGACTAGTGTTAAATAGCACAGATTTGTTGATTTTGGTGGAGCCACACTGATTAACTGCAGCTGAGGGACTGTTCTGCCCTGTTTCAGCTGGAAGCTAAAAGAGAGCTGGGCTTTCAAAAACGAGCTCAAGTCTTTAAAGCCAGAAAGGTTCTATTTTTCACCAGCGCTGAGTTTTGCAGAACATGCTGCACTGGAGGAGAAATTATTCCGGTTTTGAAGTGTGGGTGAAATCCTGTGTCTGTTACTTTGTCCCCTGGGTTGATTAAACTTGGAATATAACTAGCAGAGTATGCTGGTAATTACTCTCTCTGTTTATTCATCTTTAATGTGTATTGTGGGGTTTAAAGCCTTAGTTGCTTGTTTTTCTTTTAACAAATTTAACATAACACACTATCAATTATTGAGTGCATTGTGATTATCTTACAAGACACACTTAATCTAATGCTAAACTATGCCAGAGTATGTTTTGACTGAGAGGGAAGAACTCAATCTAGCCAGGGCATCTCAGATTCTGATGGGGATCCCTGATGTCTCAGGCTCCTTGGGAGTGAACTTGACAAAGCAAACCAGAAAAAGGACAAAATCTGGATGTAGGTCGGGAATTTCTAACAGTTAAATGCTTTATTTTTTTTTTAATTGTTCCAAATGACTTTATGCTATGAAGTGTTGGCTAGGGAGCAATTGCCATGCATGGCTTAGGAAACAAGTTTGAGAGTACTCAACACAGATAAAACCCTGTAAAAGCTGAGTCATGGCTGTATCACTTTTTTGCTTGCTTAGAGTTCAGTGTGAAAGCCTCAAAAGTCAACTCCCCACTTGTAGACCTTCCAGGCCATTGTTTGTCAGAAATCAGAACTTCAGAAACAGCAATAGAACATTTTATTTCATTGTGTTGGACAGCCATCTCTGATCTCTCCAATTCAGTCCTTGGCTGTTCTGCCTCACGCAGGTAATTAAATTTGTTTGCACAACTGTGATATTTTATAGGATTACTTCATACCATTAGGGAAGTTTATATCTCTTGAATATTAAGTGCGTTACTTCAAACTCAATCAAATTGCGATTAGGAGAGTTTGCAGAAAACAGAGATGGATGCTTAAGTACTGTTGTCCCCAGGAACGATCTGGTGGTGGAATCCAGCAATGTTTGTTCTGGCTATCATGCTTCATTGCCTTTCATCAATTCTAATGCTCCTCATTCAGCAATTTTTTTTTTTTTGGGGGGGGGGGTGGTTGTGCTTTTTTGAGGGTTTTTGGTTGATTGGTTAGTTTTTGTTGGTTTTTGGTTTTTTGTGTGGGTTTTTTTGTTTCTTTTGGGGCTTTAATTTTGCATTTCATTATGAATTTGCTGAGTAAAACATCTCAGCATTGTCTTATTTTCCGGTATTTTATGATGTTAGAATATTTGCCGCACCTCTTCCAGTGGCAGGCCTTTCAGGTGACGCCTCCTTATGGCTCTCTTTCTTTCTCTGGAAGAAAAGACTAGAGACTTTCTAAGAGCTACAGAATTAGCCCTTAGACAAAGGTGTTAATAGTGCCTTTTTTCCTTGTAAAGTATACCTCGGAATGTGGACCAGCTAGTAAAATAAACACCCCCTGTGTTCTTTGGCTTAGGATGTGATAACAACAAAGGCTAATTTATGGTTCTGTTTGCCAGGTGTCACTTTGTTCAAGGGGCTAATTGAAGCTGTATGGGGATATATATTGGTTAAAAAGTGGAAAGATCAATGAATTGATTTATTGTAAACCGCTGTCACAAATTTTCCCTTTTGCTGCAGTTAACAGGCAGACTTTGTGTGTAAGTGGGGCATGAATGGGCATGGAGATTTACACAGGCCAGTCATGCTGCTAATTCTTTCAGTGTTTTAGAAGAGGCTGAGCTTTTGATGGGATCTCTTCATATTTTTTGGCTATCAGGTTTCAGATGCAGCACAGAAATTGGTAACGTGGCGTCTTATGCTCCTGTGGTATCTATAGGCTTGGAGAAGAGACTTTATGTGGCTGTTTCATACTTTGGAGTGCCTCAGTTTTTACTGTTGTTGTGGCAATATTCACGGGGAAAGACAAATGAGGTATTTCCTTGCTTTTAAGCCTCCCATTCCTCCCCTGTGGCCACAGTGCTGTTCAGCCCTTCTGCAAAGGCTGTGGTACAGTCTCCCTATATCTCTGTGTGTGATGGGCATTCAGGAATGGAATTCCTGCCCCATCCACCCAGTTCTGTTGTGTGGAAACCTGTGGAGCTGGATAATATTGAAATATATTTCTCTCAATACCTGCCATCCCCTTCAGCTGCAACAAGAGTAGAATTTATAAGGCAAAATATATTGAACTTCTTGTCACTGTGTTTTTTCATCTCCCTCCCTGATTGCACCTAAGTACTACAGCTGGATATCCATATTCATGTGGTGCTACTATAGGAAAAATAGTCCAGCTGCATAGATTTAGCAGAACATTCTCACCTGAAAGAGAACTTTATCCCCTCCATCAAACCTGAAAATATGCTTTACAAACGAAGACTGATGTTTTTATCCCAGACTCCGATCCGGACTCCGGGAAAATCCGGTCCGGGTTTTCCCTCCAACCGACTCCGATCCGGACTCCGGGAAAATCCGGTCCGGGTTTTCCCTCCAGCCGACTCCGATCCGGACTCCGGGAAAAATCCGGTCCGGGTTTTCCCTCCAGCCGACTCCGATCCGGACTCCGGGAAAAATCCGGTCCGGGTTTTCCCTCCAGCCGACTCCGATCCGGACTCCGGGAAAAATCCGGTCCGGGTTTTCCCTCCAGCCGACTCCGATCCGGACTCCGGGAAAAATCCGGTCCGGGTTTTCCCTCCAGCCGACTCCGATCCGGACTCCGGGAAAAATCCGGTCCGGGTTTTCCCTCCAGCCGACTCCGATCCGGACTCCGGGGAAAATCCGGTCCGGGTTTTCCCTCCAGCCGACTCCGATCCGGACTCCGGGAAAAATCCGGTCCGGGTTTTCCCTCCAGCCGACTCCGATCCGGACTCCGGGAAAAATCCGGTCCGGGTTTTCCCTCCAGCCGACTCCGATCCGGACTCCGGGAAAAATCCGGTCCGGGTTTTCCCTCCAGCCGACTCCGATCCGGACTCCGGGAAAAATCCGGTCCGGGTTTTCCCTCCAGCCGACTCCGATCCGGACTCCGGGAAAAATCCGGTCCGGGTTTTCCCTCCAGCCGACTCCGATCCGGACTCCGGGAAAAATCCGGTCCGGGTTTTCCCTCCAGCCGACTCCGATCCGGACTCCGGGAAAAATCCGGTCCGGGTTTTCCCTCCAGCCGACTCCGATCCGGACTCCGGGAAAAATCCGGTCCGGGTTTTCCCTCCAGCCGACTCCGATCCGGACTCCGGGGAAAATCCGGTCCGGGTTTTCCCTCCAACCGACTCCGATCCGGACTCCGGGAAAAATCCGGTCCGGGTTTTCCCTCCAGCCGACTCCGATCCGGACTCCGGGGAAAATCCGGTCCGGGTTTTCCCTCCAACCGACTCCGATCCGGACTCCGGGAAAAATCCGGTCCGGGTTTTCCCTCCAACCGACTCCGATCCGGACTCCGGGGAAAATCCGGTCCGGGTTTTCCCTCCAACCGACTCCGATCCGGACTCCGGGAAAAATCCGGTCCGGGTTTTCCCTCACACCGACTCCGATCCGGACTCCGGGGAAAATCCGGTCCGGGTTTTCCCTCCAACCGACTCCGATCCGGACTCCGGGGAAAATCCGGTCCGGGTTTTCCCTCCAACCGACTCCGATCCGGACTCCGGGGAAAATCCGGTCCGGGTTTTCCCTCCAACCGACTCCATTCCAGTTTCCGGAAAAAATCCGGTCCGGGTTTTCCCTCCAACCGACTCCGATCCGAACTCCGGGAAAAATCCGGTCCGGGTTTTCCCTCCAACCGACTCCGATCCGGACTCCGGGGAAAATCCGGTCCGGGTTTTCCCTCCAACCGACTCCGATCCGGACTCCGGGAAAATCCGGTCCGGGTTTTCCCTCCAACCGACTCCGATCCGGACTCCGGGAAAAATCCGGTCCTGGTTTTCCCTCCAACCGACTCCGATCCGGACTCCGGGAAAAAATCCGGTCCGGGTTTTCCCTCCAACCGACTCCGATCCGGACTCCGGGAAAAATCCGGTCCTGGTTTTCCCTCCAACCGACTCCGATCCGGACTCCGGGAAAAAATCCGGTCCGGGTTTTCCCTCCAACCGACTCCGATCCGGACTCCGGGAAAAATCCGGTCCGGGTTTTCCCTCCAACCGACTCCGATCCGGACTCCGGGAAAATCCGGTCCGGGTTTTCCCTCCAACCGACTCCATTCCAGTTTCCGGAAAAATCCGGTCCGGGTTTTCCCTCCAACCGACTCCGATCCGGACTCCGGGAAAATCCGGTCCGGGTTTTCCCTCCAACCGACTCCATTCCAGTTTCCGGGAAAAACCGGTCCGGGTTTTCCCTCCAACCGACTCCGATCCGGACTCCGGGAAAAATCCGGTCCGGGTTTTCCCTCCAACCGACTCCGATCCGGACTCCGGGAAAAATCCGGTCCGGGTTTTCCCTCCAACCGACTCCGATCCGGACTCCGGGAAAAATCCGGTCCGGGTTTTCCCTCCAACCGACTCCGATCCGGACTCCGGGAAAAATCCGGTCCGGGTTTTCCCTCCAACCGACTCCGATCCGGACTCCGGGGAAAATCCGGTCCGGGTTTTCCCTCCAACCGACTCCGATCCGGACTCCGGGGAAAATCCGGTCCGGGTTTTCCCTCCAACCGACTCCGATCCGGACTCCGGGAAAAATCCGGTCCGGGTTTTCCCTCCAACCGACTCCGATCCGGACTCCGGGGAAAATCCGGTCCGGGTTTTCCCTCCAACCGACTCCGATCCGGACTCCGGGAAAAATCCGGTCCGGGTTTTCCCTCCAACCGACTCTGATCCGGACTCCGGGGAAAATCCGGTCCGGGTTTTCCCTCCAACCGACTCCGATCCGGACTCCGGGGAAAATCCGGTCCGGGTTTTCCCTCCAACCGACTCCGATCCGGACTCCGGGGAAAATCCGGTCCGGGTTTTCCCTCCAACCGACTCCGATCCGGACTCCGGGAAAAATCCGGTCCGGGTTTTCCCTCCAACCGACTCCGATCCGGACTCCGGGAAAAATCCGGTCCGGGTTTTCCCTCCAACCGACTCCGATCCGGACTCCGGGAAAAATCCGGTCCGGGTTTTCCCTCCAACCGACTCCGATCCGGACTCCGGGAAAAATCCGGTCCGGGTTTTCCCTCCAACCGACTCCATTCCAGTTTCCGGGAAAAATCCGGTCCGGGTTTTCCCTCCAACCGACTCCGATCCGGACTCCGGGAAAAATCCGGTCCGGGTTTTCCCTCCAACCGACTCCGATCCGGACTCCGGGAAAAATCCGGTCCGGGTTTTCCCTCCAACCGACTCCGATCCGGACTCCGGGAAAAATCCGGTCCGGGTTTTCCCTCCAACCGACTCCGATCCGGACTCCGGGAAAAATCCGGTCCGGGTTTTCCCTCCAACCGACTCCGATCCGGACTCCGGGAAAAATCCGGTCCGGGTTTTCCCTCCAACCGACTCCGATCCGGACTCCGGGGAAAATCCGGTCCGGGTTTTCCCTCCAACCGACTCCGATCCGGACTCCGGGGAAAATCCGGTCCGGGTTTTCCCTCCAACCGACTCCGATCCGGACTCCGGGGAAAATCCGGTCCGGGTTTTCCCTCCAACCGACTCCGATCCGGACTCCGGGGAAAATCCGGTCCGGGTTTTCCCTCCAACCGACTCCGATCCGGACTCCGGGGAAAATCCGGTCCGGGTTTTCCCTCCAACCGACTCCGATCCGGACTCCGGGGAAAATCCGGTCCGGGTTTTCCCTCCAACCGACTCCGATCCGGACTCCGGGGAAAATCCGGTCCGGGTTTTCCCTCCAACCGACTCCGATCCGGACTCCGGGGAAAATCCGGTCCGGGTTTTCCCTCCAACCGACTCCGATCCGGACTCCGGGGAAAATCCGGTCCGGGTTTTCCCTCCAACCGACTCCGATCCGGACTCCGGGGAAAAATCCGGTCCGGGTTTTCCCTCCAACCGACTCCGATCCGGACTCCGGGAAAATCCGGTCCGGGTTTTCCCTCCAACCGACTCCATTCCAGTTTCCGGAAAAATCCGGTCCGGGTTTTCCCTCCAACCGACTCCGATCCGGACTCCGGGAAAATCCGGTCCGGGTTTTCCCTCCAACCGACTCCGATCCGGCCTCCGGGAAAATCCGGTCCGGGTTTTCCCTCCAACCGACTCCGATCCGGACTCCGGGAAAATCCGATCCGGGTTTTCCCTCCAACCGACTCCGATCCGGACTCCGGGAAAAATCCGGTCCGGGTTTTCCCTCCAACCGACTCCGATCCGGACTCCGGGAAAATCCGGTCAGGGTTTTCCCTCCAACCGACTCCATTCCAGTTTCCGGAAAAATCCGGTCCGGGTTTTCCCTCCAACCGACTCCATTCCAGTTTCCAGAAAAATCCGGTCCGGGTTTTCCCTCCAACCGACTCCGATCCGGACTCCGGGAAAATCCGGTCCGGGTTTTCCCTCCAACCGACTCCGATCCGGACTCCGGGAAAATCCGGTCCGGGTTTTCCCTCCAACCGACTCCGATCCGGACTCCGGGAAAATCCGGTCCGGGTTTTCCCTCCAACCGACTCCATTCCAGTTTCCGGAAAAATCCGGTCCGGGTTTTCCCTCCAACCGACTCCGATCCGGACTCCGGGAAAATCCGGTCCGGGTTTTCCCTCCAACCGACTCCGATCCGGACTCCGGGAAAATCCGGTCCGGGTTTTCCCTCCAACCGACTCCATTCCAGTTTCCGGAAAAATCCGGTCCGGGTTTTCCCTCCAACCGACTCCGATCCGGACTCCGGGAAAATCCGGTCCGGGTTTTCCCTCCAACCGACTCCGATCCGGACTCCGGGAAAATCCGGTCCGGGTTTTCCCTCCAACCGACTTCATTCCAGTTTCCGGAAAAATCCGGTCCGGGTTTTCCCTCCAACCGACTCCATTCCAGTTTCCGGGAAAATCCGGTCCGGGTTTTCCCTCCAACCGACTCCGATCCGGACTCCGGGAAAATCCGGTCCGGGTTTTCCCTCCAACCGACTCCGATCCGGACTCATGGAAAAATCCGGTCCGGGTTTTCCCTCCAACCGACTCCATTCCAGTTTCCGGGAAAATCCGGTCCGGGTTTTACCTCCAACCGACTCCATTCCAGTTTCTGGAAAATCCGGTCCGGGTTTTCCCTCCAACCGACTCCGATCCGGACTCCGGGAAAAATCCGGTCCGGGTTTTCCCTCCAACCGACTCCATTCCAGTTTCCGGAAAAATCCGGTCCGGGTTTTCCCTCCAACCGACTCCATTCCAGTTTCCGGAAAAATCCGGTCCGGGTTTTCCCTCCAACCGACTCCGATCCGGACTCCGGGAAAATCCGGTCCGGGTTTTCCCTCCAACCGACTCCATTCCAGTTTCCGGAAAAATCCGGTCCGGGTTTTCCCTCCAACCGACTCCGATCCGGACTCCGGGAAAATCCGGTCCGGGTTTTCCCTCCAACCGACTCCGATCCGGACTCCGGGAAAATCCGGTCCGGGTTTTCCCTCCAACCGACTCCATTCCAGTTTCCGGAAAAATCCGGTCCGGGTTTTCCCTCCAACCGACTCCATTCCAGTTTCCGGGAAAATCCGGTCCGGGTTTTCCCTCCAACCGACTCCGATCCGGACTCCGGGAAAATCCGGTCCGGGTTTTCCCTCCAACCGACTCCGATCCGGACTCCGGGAAAATCCGGTCCGGGTTTTCCCTCCAACCGACTCCGATCCGGACTCCGGGAAAATCCGGTCCGGGTTTTCCCTCCAACCGACTCCGATCCGGACTCCGGGAAAATCCGGTCCGGGTTTTCCCTCCAACCGACTCCATTCCAGTTTCCGGAAAAATCCGGTCCGGGTTTTCCCTCCAACCGACTCCGATCCGGACTCCGGGAAAATCCGGTCCGGGTTTTCCCTCCAACCGACTCCGATCCGGACTCCGGGAAAATCCGGTCCGGGTTTTCCCTCCAACCGACTTCATTCCAGTTTCCGGAAAAATCCGGTCCGGGTTTTCCCTCCAACCGACTTCATTCCAGTTTCCGGAAAAATCCGGTCCGGGTTTTCCCTCCAACCGACTCCATTCCAGTTTCCGGGAAAATCCGGTCCGGGTTTTCCCTCCAACCGACTCCATTCCAGTTTCTGGAAAATCCGGTCCGGGTTTTCCCTCCAACCGACTCCGATCCGGACTCCGGGAAAAATCCGGTCCGGGTTTTCCCTCCAACCGACTCCATTCCAGTTTCCGGAAAAATCCGGTCCGGGTTTTCCCTCCAACCGACTCCATTCCAGTTTCCGGAAAAATCCGGTCCGGGTTTTCCCTCCAACCGACTCCGATCCGGACTCCGGGAAAATCCGGTCCGGGTTTTCCCTCCAACCGACTCCGATCCGGACTCCGGGAAAATCCGGTCCGGGTTTTCCCTCCAACCGACTCCGATCCGGACTCCGGGAAAATCCGGTCCGGGTTTTCCCTCCAACCGACTCCGATCCGGACTCCGGGAAAATCCGGTCCGGGTTTTCCCTCCAACCGACTCCATTCCAGTTTCCGGAAAAATCCGGTCCGGGTTTTCCCTCCAACCGACTCCGATCCGGACTCCGGGAAAATCCGGTCCGGGTTTTCCCTCCAACCGACTCCGATCCGGACTCCGGGAAAATCCGGTCCGGGTTTTCCCTCCAACCGACTTCATTCCAGTTTCCGGAAAAATCCGGTCCGGGTTTTCCCTCCAACCGACTTCATTCCAGTTTCCGGAAAAATCCGGTCCGGGTTTTCCCTCCAACCGACTCCATTCCAGTTTCCGGGAAAATCCGGTCCGGGTTTTCCCTCCAACCGACTCCATTCCAGTTTCTGGAAAATCCGGTCCGGGTTTTCCCTCCAACCGACTCCGATCCGGACTCCGGGAAAAATCCGGTCCGGGTTTTCCCTCCAACCGACTCCATTCCAGTTTCCGGAAAAATCCGGTCCGGGTTTTCCCTCCAACCGACTCCATTCCAGTTTCCGGAAAAATCCGGTCCGGGTTTTCCCTCCAACCGACTCCGATCCGGACTCCGGGAAAATCCGGTCCGGGTTTTCCCTCCAACCGACTCCGATCCGGACTCCGGGAAAATCCGGTCCGGGTTTTCCCTCCAACCGACTCCATTCCAGTTTCCGGAAAAATCCGGTCCGGGTTTTCCCTCCAACCGACTCCATTCCAGTTTCCGGAAAAATCCGGTCCGGGTTTTCCCTCCAACCGACTCCGATCCGGACTCCGGGAAAATCCGGTCCGGGTTTTCCCTCCAACCGACTCCGATCCGGACTCCGGGAAAATCCGGTCCGGGTTTTCCCTCCAACCGACTCCGATCCGGACTCCGGGAAAATCCGGTCCGGGTTTTCCCTCCAACCGACTCCATTCCAGTTTCCGGAAAAATCCGGTCCGGGTTTTCCCTCCAACCGACTCCGATCCGGACTCCGGGAAAATCCGGTCCGGGTTTTCCCTCCAACCGACTCCATTCCAGTTTCCGGAAAAATCCGGTCCGGGTTTTCCCTCCAACCGACTCCATTCCAGTTTCCGAAAAAATCCGGTCCGGGTTTTCCCTCCAACCGACTCCGATCCGGACTCCGGGAAAAATCCGGTCCGGGTTTTCCCTCCAACCGACTCCATTCCAGTTTCCGGAAAAATCCGGTCCGGGTTTTCTCTCCAACCGACTCCGATCCGGACTCCGGAAAAATCCGGTCCGGGTTTTCCCTCCAACCGACTCCATTCCAGTTTCCGGAAAAATCCGGTCCGGGTTTTCCCTCCAACCGACTCCATTCCAGTTTCCGAAAAAATCCGGTCCGGGTTTTCCCTCCAACCGACTCCGATCCGGACTCCGGGAAAAATCCGGTCCGGGTTTTCCCTCCAACCGACTCCATTCCAGTTTCCGGAAAAATCCGGTCCGGGTTTTCTCTCCAACCGACTCCGATCCGGACTCCGGAAAAATCCGGTCCGGGTTTTCCCTCCAACCGACTCCGATCCGGACTCCGGGAAAAATCCGGTCCGGGTTTTCCCTCCAACCGACTCCATTCCAGTTTCCGGAAAAATCCGGTCCGGGTTTTCTCTCCAACCGACTCCGATCCGGACTCCGGAAAAATCCGGTCCGGGTTTTCCCTCCAACCGACTCCGATCCGGACTCCGGGAAAATCCGGTCCGGGTTTTCCCTCCAACCGACTCCATTCCAGTTTCCGGAAAAATCCGGTCCGGGTTTTCCCTCCAACCGACTCCGATCCGGACTCCGGGAAAAATCCGGTCCGGGTTTTCCCTCCAACCGACTCCGATCCGGACTCCGGGAAAATCCGGTCCGGGTTTTCCCTCCAACCGACTCCGATCCGGACTCCGGGAAAAATCCGGTCCGGGTTTTCCCTCCAACCGACTCCATTCCAGTTTCCGGAAAAATCCGGTCCGGGTTTTCCCTCCAACCGACTCCATTCCAGTTTCCGGGAAAAATCCGGTCCGGGTTTTCCCTCCAACCGACTCCATTCCAGTTTCCGGAAAAATCCGGTCCGGGTTTTCCCTCCAACCGACTCCATTCCAGTTTCCGGGAAAAATCCGGTCCGGGTTTTCCCTCCAACCGACTCCGATCCGGACTCCGGGGAAAATCCGGTCCGGGTTTTCCCTCCAACCGACTCCATTCCAGTTTCCGGAAAAATCCGGTCCGGGTTTTCTCTCCAACCGACTCCGATCCGGACTCCGGAAAAATCCGGTCCGGGTTTTCCCTCCAACCGACTCCGATCCGGACTCCGGGAAAATCCGGTCCGGGTTTTCCCTCCAACCGACTCCGATCCGGACTCCGGGAAAAATCCGGTCCGGGTTTTCCCTCCAACCGACTCCGATCCGGACTCCGGGAAAAATCCGGTCCGGGTTTTCCCTCCAACCGACTCCGATCCGGACTCCGGGGAAAATCCGGTCCGGGTTTTCCCTCCAACCGACTCCGATCCAGTTTCCGGAAAAATCCGGTCCGGGTTTTCCCTCCAACCGACTCCGATCCGGACTCCGGGGAAAATCCGGTCCGGGTTTTCCCTCCAACCGACTCCGATCCGGACTCCGGGGAAAATCCGGTCCGGGTTTTCCCTCCAACCGACTCCATTCCAGTTTCCGGAAAAATCCGGTCCGGGTTTTCCCTCCAACCGACTCCGATCCGGACTCCGGGAAAATCCGGTCCGGGTTTTCCCTCCAACCGACTCCGATCCGGACTCCGGGAAAATCCGGTCCGGGTTTTCCCTCCAACCGACTCCGATCCGGACTCCGGGAAAATCCGGTCCGGGTTTTCCCTCCAACCGACTCCATTCCAGTTTCCGGGAAAATCCGGTCCGGGTTTTCCCTCCAACCGACTCCGATCCGGACTCCGGGAAAAATCCGGTCCGGGTTTTCCCTCCAACCGACTCCGATCCGGACTCCGGGAAAAATCCGGTCCGGGTTTTCCCTCCAACCGACTCCGATCCGGACTCCGGAAAAAAATCCGGTCCGGGTTTTCCCTCCAACCGACTCCGATCCGGACTCCGGGAAAAATCCGGTCCGGGTTTTCCCTCCAACCGACTCCGATCCGGACTCCGGGAAAATCCGGTCCGGGTTTTCCCTCCAACCGACTCCGATCCGGACTCCGGGAAAATCCGGTCCGGGTTTTCCCTCCAACCGACTCCATTCCAGTTTCCGGGAAAAATCCGGTCCGGGTTTTCCCTCCAACCGACTCCGATCCAGGCTTCGGGAAAAATCCGGTCCGGGTTTTCCCTCCAACCGACTCCGATCCAGGCTTCGGGAAAAATCCGGTCCGGGTTTTCCCTCCAACCGACTCCGATCCGGACTCCGGGGAAAATCCGGTCCGGGTTTTCCCTCCAACCGACTCCGAGCCGAACTCCGGGAAAAATCCGGTCCGGGTTTTCCCTCCAACCGACTCCGATCCGGACTCCGGGAAAAATCCGGTCCGGGTTTTCCCTCCAACCGACTCCGATCCGGACTCCGGGGAAAATCCGGTCCGGGTTTTCCCTCCAACCGACTCCGATCCGGACTCCGGGGAAAATCCGGTCCGGGTTTTCCCTCACACCGACTCCGATCCGGACTCCGGGGAAAATCCGGTCCGGGTTTTCCCTCCAACCGACTCCGATCCGGACTCCGGGAAAATCCGGTCCGGGTTTTCCCTCCAACCGACTCCATTCCAGTTTCCGGTAAAAATCCGGTCCGGGTTTTCCCTCCAACCGACTCCGAGCCGAACTCCGGGAAAAATCCGGTCCGGGTTTTCCCTCCAACCGACTCCGATCCGGACTCCGGGAAAAATCCGGTCCGGGTTTTCCCTCCAACCGACTCCGATCCGGACTCCGGGGAAAATCCGGTCCGGGTTTTCCCTCCAACCGACTCCGATCCGGACTCCGGGGAAAATCCGGTCCGGGTTTTCCCTCACACCGACTCCGATCCGGACTCCGGGAAAAATCCGGTCCGGGTTTTCCCTCCAACCGACTCCGATCCGGACTCCGGGAAAATCCGATCCGGGTTTTCCCTCCAACCGACTCCGATCCGGACTCCGGGAAAAATCCGGTCCGGGTTTTCCCTCCAACCGACTCCGATCCGGACTCCGGGAAAAATCCGGTCCGGGTTTTCCCTCCAACCGACTCCGATCCGGACTCCGGGAAAATCCGGTCAGGGTTTTCCCTCCAACCGACTCCATTCCAGTTTCCGGGAAAATCCGGTCCGGGTTTTCCCTCCAACCGACTCCATTCCAGTTTCCAGAAAAATCCGGTCCGGGTTTTCCCTCCAACCGACTCCGATCCGGACTCCGGGAAAATCCGGTCCGGGTTTTCCCTCCAACCGACTCCGATCCGGACTCCGGGAAAATCCGGTCCGGGTTTTCCCTCCAACCGACTCCGATCCGGACTCCGGGAAAATCCGGTCCGGGTTTTCCCTCCAACCGACTCCGATCCGGACTCCGGGAAAATCCGGTCCGGGTTTTCCCTCCAACCGACTCCATTCCAGTTTCCGGGAAAAATCCGGTCCGGGTTTTCCCTCCAACCGACTCCGATCCAGGCTTCGGGAAAAATCCGGTCCGGGTTTTCCCTCCAACCGACTCCGATCCGGACTCCGGGGAAAATCCGGTCCGGGTTTTCCCTCCAACCGACTCCGAGCCGAACTCCGGGAAAAATCCGGTCCGGGTTTTCCCTCCAACCGACTCCGATCCGGACTCCGGGAAAAATCCGGTCCGGGTTTTCCCTCCAACCGACTCCGATCCGGACTCCGGGGAAAATCCGGTCCGGGTTTTCCCTCCAACCGACTCCGATCCGGACTCCGGGGAAAATCCGGTCCGGGTTTTCCCTCACACCGACTCCGATCCGGACTCCGGGGAAAATCCGGTCCGGGTTTTCCCTCCAACCGACTCCGATCCGGACTCCGGGAAAATCCGGTCCGGGTTTTCCCTCCAACCGACTCCATTCCAGTTTCCGGTAAAAATCCGGTCCGGGTTTTCCCTCCAACCGACTCCGAGCCGAACTCCGGGAAAAATCCGGTCCGGGTTTTCCCTCCAACCGACTCCGATCCGGACTCCGGGAAAAATCCGGTCCGGGTTTTCCCTCCAACCGACTCCGATCCGGACTCCGGGGAAAATCCGGTCCGGGTTTTCCCTCCAACCGACTCCGATCCGGACTCCGGGGAAAATCCGGTCCGGGTTTTCCCTCACACCGACTCCGATCCGGACTCCGGGAAAAATCCGGTCCGGGTTTTCCCTCCAACCGACTCCGATCCGGACTCCGGGAAAATCCGATCCGGGTTTTCCCTCCAACCGACTCCGATCCGGACTCCGGGAAAAATCCGGTCCGGGTTTTCCCTCCAACCGACTCCGATCCGGACTCCGGGAAAAATCCGGTCCGGGTTTTCCCTCCAACCGACTCCGATCCGGACTCCGGGAAAATCCGGTCAGGGTTTTCCCTCCAACCGACTCCATTCCAGTTTCCGGGAAAATCCGGTCCGGGTTTTCCCTCCAACCGACTCCATTCCAGTTTCCAGAAAAATCCGGTCCGGGTTTTCCCTCCAACCGACTCCGATCCGGACTCCGGGAAAATCCGGTCCGGGTTTTCCCTCCAACCGACTCCGATCCGGACTCCGGGAAAATCCGGTCCGGGTTTTCCCTCCAACCGACTCCGATCCGGACTCCGGGAAAATCCGGTCCGGGTTTTCCCTCCAACCGACTCCGATCCGGACTCCGGGAAAATCCGGTCCGGGTTTTCCCTCCAACCGACTCCATTCCAGTTTCCGGAAAAATCCGGTCCGGGTTTTCCCTCCAACCGACTCCGATCCGGACTCCGGGAAAATCCGGTCCGGGTTTTCCCTCCAACCGACTCCATTCCAGTTTCCGGGAAAAATCCAGTCCGGGTTTTCCCTCCAACCGACTCCGATCCGGACTCCGGGAAAATCCGGTCCGGGTTTTCCCTCCAACCGACTCCGATCCGGACTCCGGGAAAATCCGGTCCGGGTTTTCCCTCCAACCGACTCCGATCCGGACTCCGGGAAAATCCGGTCCGGGTTTTCCCTCCAACCGACTCCGATCCGGACTCCGGGAAAATCCGGTCCGGGTTTTCCCTCCAACCGACTCCGATCCGGACTCATGGAAAAATCCGGTCCGGGTTTTCCCTCCAACCGACTCCATTCCAGTTTCCGGGAAAATCCGGTCCGGGTTTTACCTCCAACCGACTCCATTCCAGTTTCTGGAAAATCCGGTCCGGGTTTTCCCTCCAACCGACTCCGATCCGGACTCCGGGAAAAATCCGGTCCGGGTTTTCCCTCCAACCGACTCCATTCCAGTTTCCGGAAAAATCCGGTCCGGGTTTTCCCTCCAACCGACTCCATTCCAGTTTCCGGGAAAATCCGGTCCGGGTTTTCCCTCCAACCGACTCCGATCCGGACTCCGGGAAAATCCGGTCCGGGTTTTCCCTCCAACCGACTCCGATCCGGACTCCGGGAAAATCCGGTCCGGGTTTTCCCTCCAACCGACTCCATTCCAGTTTCCGGAAAAATCCGGTCCGGGTTTTCCCTCCAACCGACTCCGATCCGGACTCTGGGAAAATCCGGTCCGGGTTTTCCCTCCAACCGACTCCGATCCGGACTCCGGGAAAATCCGGTCCGGGTTTTCCCTCCAACCGACCCTGATCCGGACTCCGGGAAAATCCGGTCCGGGTTTTCCCTCCAACCGACTCCATTCCAGTTTCCGGAAAAATCCGGTCCGGGTTTTCCCTCCAACCGACTCCATTCCAGTTTCCAGAAAAATCCGGTCCGGGTTTTCCCTCCAACCGACTCCGATCCGGACTCCGGGGAAAATCCGGTCCGGGTTTTCCCTCCAACCGACTCCGATCCGGACTCCGGGAAAATCCGGTCCGGGTTTTCCCTCCAACCGACTCCGATCCGGACTCCGGGAAAATCCGGTCCGGGTTTTCCCTCCAACCGACTCCATTCCAGTTTCCGGAAAAATCCGGTCCGGGTTTTCCCTCCAACCGACTCCGATCCGGACTCCGGGAAAATCCGGTCCGGGTTTTCCCTCCAACCGACTCCATTCCAGTTTCCGGGAAAATCCGGTCCGGGTTTTCCCTCCAACCGACCCTGATCCGGACTCCGGGAAAATCCGGTCCGGGTTTTCCCTCCAACCGACTCCATTCCAGTTTCCGGAAAAATCCGGTCCGGGTTTCCCTCCAACCGACTCCATTCCAGTTTCCGGGAAAATCCGGTCCGGGTTTTCCCTCCAACCGACTCCGATCCGGACTCCGGGGAAAATCCGGTCCGGGTTTTCCCTCCAACCGACTCCGATCCGGACTCCGGGAAAATCCGGTCCGGGTTTTCCCTCCAACCGACTCCGATCCGGACTCCGGGAAAATCCGGTCCGGGTTTTCCCTCCAACCGACTCCGATCCGGACTCCGGGAAAATCCGGTCCGGGTTTTCCCTCCAACCGACTCCGATCCGGACTCCGGGAAAATCCGGTCCGGGTTTTCCCTCCAACCGACTCCATTCCAGTTTCCGGAAAAATCCGGTCCGGGTTTTCCCTCCAACCGACTCCGATCCGGACTCCGGGAAAATCCGGTCCGGGTTTTCCCTCCAACCGACTCCGATCCGGACTCCGGGAAAATCCGGTCCGGGTTTTCCCTCCAACCGACTTCATTCCAGTTTCCGGAAAAATCCGGTCCGGGTTTTCCCTCCAACCGACTTCATTCCAGTTTCCGGAAAAATCCGGTCCGGGTTTTCCCTCCAACCGACTCCATTCCAGTTTCCGGAAAAATCCGGTCCGGGTTTTCCCTCCAACCGACTCCGATCCGGACTCCGGGAAAATCCGGTCCGGGTTTTCCCTCCAACCGACTCCGATCCGGACTCCGGGAAAATCCGGTCCGGGTTTTCCCTCCAACCGACTCCGATCCGGACTCCGGGAAAATCCGGTCCGGGTTTTCCCTCCAACCGACTTCATTCCAGTTTCCGGAAAAATCCGGTCCGGGTTTTCCCTCCAACCGACTCCATTCCAGTTTCCGGAAAAATCCGGTCCGGGTTTTCCCTCCAACCGACTCCATTCCAGTTTCCGGAAAAATCCGGTCCGGGTTTTCCCTCCAACCGACTCCGATCCGGACTCCGGGAAAATCCGGTCCGGGTTTTCCCTCCAACCGACTCCGATCCGGACTCCGGGAAAATCCGGTCCGGGTTTTCCCTCCAACCGACTCCATTCCAGTTTCCGGAAAAATCCGGTCCGGGTTTTCCCTCCAACCGACTCCATTCCAGTTTCCGGAAAAATCCGGTCTGGGTTTTCCCTCCAACCGACTCCGATCCGGACTCCGGGAAAATCCGGTCCGGGTTTTCCCTCCAACCGACTCCGATCCGGACTCCGGGAAAATCCGGTCCGGGTTTTCCCTCCAACCGACTCCGATCCGGACTCCGGGAAAATCCGGTCCGGGTTTTCCCTCCAACCGACTCCATTCCAGTTTCCGGAAAAATCCGGTCCGGGTTTTCCCTCCAACCGACTCCATTCCAGTTTCCGGGAAAATCCGGTCCGGGTTTTCCCTCCAACCGACTCCGATCCGGACTCCGGGAAAATCCGGTCCGGGTTTTCCCTCCAACCGACTCCGATCCGGACTCCGGGAAAATCCGGTCCGGGTTTTCCCTCCAACCGACTCCATTCCAGTTTCCGGGAAAATCCGGTCCGGGTTTTCCCTCCAACCGACTCCATTCCAGTTTCCGGAAAAATCCGGTCCGGGTTTTCCCTCCAACCGACTCCGATCCGGACTCCGGGGAAAATCCGGTCCGGGATTTCCCTCCAACCGACTCCATTCCAGTTTCCGGAAAAATCCGGTCCGGGTTTTCCCTCCAACCGACTCCGATCCGGACTCCGGAAAAATCCGGTCCGGGTTTTCCCTCCAACCGACTCCATTCCAGTTTCCGGAAAAATCCGGTCCGGGTTTTCCCTCCAACCGACTCCGATCCGGACTCCGGGAAAAATCCGGTCCGGGTTTTCCCTCCAACCGACTCCGATCCGGACTCCGGGAAAAATCCGGTCCGGGTTTTCCCTCCAACCGACTCCGATCCGGACTCCGGGAAAAATCCGGTCCGGGTTTTCCCTCCAACCGACTCCGATCCGGACTCCGGAAAATCCGGCCCGGGTTTTCCCTCCAACCGACTCCATTCCAGTTTCCGGAAAAATCCGGTCCGGGTTTTCCCTCCAACCGACTCCGATCCGGACTCCGGGAAAATCCGGTCCGGGTTTTCCCTCCAACCGACTCCATTCCAGTTTCCGGAAAAATCCGGTCCGGGTTTTCCCTCCAACCGACTCCATTCCAGTTTCCGAAAAAATCCGGTCCGGGTTTTCCCTCCAACCGACTCCGATCCGGACTCCGGGAAAAATCCGGTCCGGGTTTTCCCTCCAACCGACTCCGATCCGGACTCCGGGAAAAATCCGGTCCGGGTTTTCCCTCCAACCGACTCCGATCCGGACTCCGGTAAAAATCCGGTCCGGGTTTTCCCTCCAACCGACTCCGATCCGAACTCCGGGAAAAATCCGGTCCGGGTTTTCCCTCCAACCGACTCCGATCCGGACTCCGGAAAAATCCGGCCCGGGTTTTCCCTCCAACCGACTCCATTCCAGTTTCCGGAAAAATCCGGTCCGGGTTTTCCCTCCAACCGACTCCGATCCGGACTCCGGGAAAATCCGGTCCGGGTTTTCCCTCCAACCGACTCCATTCCAGTTTCCGGAAAAATCCGGTCCGGGTTTTCCCTCCAACCGACTCCATTCCAGTTTCCGAAAAAATCCGGTCCGGGTTTTCCCTCCAACCGACTCCGATCCGGACTCCGGGAAAAATCCGGTCCGGGTTTTCCCTCCAACCGACTCCATTCCAGTTTCCGGAAAAATCCGGTCCGGGTTTTCTCTCCAACCGACTCCGATCCGGACTCCGGAAAAATCCGGTCCGGGTTTTCCCTCCAACCGACTCCGATCCGGACTCCGGGAAAATCCGGTCCGGGTTTTCCCTCCAACCGACTCCATTCCAGTTTCCGGAAAAATCCGGTCCGGGTTTTCCCTCCAACCGACTCCGATCCGGACTCCGGGAAAAATCCGGTCCGGGTTTTCCCTCCAACCGACTCCGATCCGGACTCCGGGAAAATCCGGTCCGGGTTTTCCCTCCAACCGACTCCATTCCAGTTTCCGGAAAAATCCGGTCCGGGTTTTCCCTCCAACCGACTCCGATCCGGACTCCGGGAAAAATCCGGTCCGGGTTTTCCCTCCAACCGACTCCGATCCGGACTCCGGGAAAATCCGGTCCGGGTTTTCCCTCCAACCGACTCCGATCCGGACTCCGGGAAAAATCCGGTCCGGGTTTTCCCTCCAACCGACTCCGATCCGGACTCCGGGAAAAATCCGGTCCGGGTTTTCCCTCCAACCGACTCCATTCCAGTTTCCGGAAAAATCCGGTCCGGGTTTTCCCTCCAACCGACTCCATTCCAGTTTCCGGGAAAAATCCGGTCCGGGTTTTCCCTCCAACCGACTCCGATCCGGACTCCGGGAAAATCCGGTCCGGGTTTTCCCTCCAACCGACTCCATTCCAGTTTCCGGGAAAATCCGGTCCGGGTTTTCCCTCCAACCGACTCCATTCCAGTTTCCGAAAAAATCCGGTCCGGGTTTTCTCTCCAACCGACTCCGATCCGGACTCCGGGAAAATCCGGTCCGGGTTTTCCCTCCAACCGACTCCATTCCAGTTTCCGGAAAAATCCGGTCCGGGTTTTCCCTCCAACCGACTCCGATCCGGACTCCGGGAAAATCCGGTCCGGGTTTTCCCTCCAACCGACTCCGATCCGGACTCCGGGAAAATCCGGTCCGGGTTTTCCCTCCAACCGACTCCGATCCGGACTCCGGGAAAATCCGGTCCGGGTTTTCCCTCCAACCGACTCCGATCCGGACTCCGGGAAAATCCGGTCCGGGTTTTCCCTCCAACCGACTCCAGCCAGAAGCCAGTCCGGGTTTTCTGGCATGCCTGGTGACTCCATTCCAACCATGGTGTTGTTCCGGGTCTATCATAGCAACATTTGATGTAAAATGAATACTCAGAGAATTCATACTGGCAGTATTGACAGTAAATTGCCCATAATTCCAAGGAAACAGATTCAAAGAGATGAGGCTACACAATGAACAGAAAGAAAAGTCTGGAATGTTATCTTACACCAACAGGATTTAATCAATGTTTTAAGAAATTGATCATCCTGATCAGCTGTTCTGAGTGAGAAATAAATTTTGAATTATCGGTAATTAAAAACAGTGTTCACAATTCTTTGTCTTGCATCTCTGATTTTTTTTTTTTTATTTTTTTTTTACCCTCACAGTAAGACAAACTCTGCCTCTGAAATTTCCCTCGTGAAAGCTCTTTGTGCGAGGAGAGGAACTGGGTAAACACAAAACCAGACTGCCCCAGGGAAAGTTCCTATGAACATTTGGGAAGGGGGAGTGTGTTCGCTTCAGCTGGCCTGATAATTGCAAACTGGGGACTTGTCCATTCTTCCTCCAGCAGACTCCTGTTTCCCGTGTTTTTCCTGATGCAGTGGGCTGAAGCTATGGAGCTGCCTGTGAAAAATTGGGGTGGGACACGGGTGGAACAAAAAGCTGTTTCTGCTCCCTCAAAACAAGTCCCATGGAGGAGCTCACAGGGCAAAGCCAGACTGTCTCTCTTGGTTTACATCTATAAAGATTCAAATGTATTGGCGAGGTTTACAGACGTCCCTGGGTGCTTCAGTGTATTGACCTGCTGAAAGCCAGCGGAGCCCAAGGGCAAAGGTTGCTTGGGCACTTCTGAAAATGTTATCCTGTCATATTATTCTCCAAGATCAAAACCCCAAATTGGTTACGCCAGCTTAAACGAAATTACCACTGCATGCCAATCTTCTCTCAAATCGCTTTTGCTCCGGGGCATCATGTGTTGTGGTCAGAAGAAATCCTTCTTATTTCTCATGCTGGAAACTGTACAGTAAGGGTCAAAATCTGGTTGGGCTCACTGGTGTCACGGTTTCAGCTGAGTTGATTAGTATGTGAATTAATCTTGCTAGCAGCAAAATTGAATCTAACTTGTTTTGAAGCATCTGGCACTGACAAAGATGCTGGACCCCTCAGTCTGTTTTGATGTAGCAAAAAGCAGCTCCTGTGTTTCAGAGCTGAAATTCACATACTTTGGATTTGAGCCCACGGTCAGTGGCCATCTATTAGCAGGATTGCTGCTCAAGGCAAAGCTGCCTTCGTTCAAAAATTCATTTGAACTAAACTCAGGGAAAATAATTCCGAGTTTGAGATTTCTTAGAATCCACAGGATGTTTTGGGTTGGAGGGGACCCTAAAGATCACATCCTTCCAACCCCTGCTGCCATGGGCAGGGACACCTTCCCCTAGGCCTGGTTGTTCAAAGCCTAGAAAAGAAGAAGGGAGGGAAATCCTTCCCAGTTGTCCTTGCACAGAAAGCATAAGCAGGACTAGAACTTCACCCCGTCTCCAGCCACCAGTTCTCTACATCCTTCTCCTCCAGCCAAAGCTCCACTGGAGATTATTCAGCACAGAATCATCATCTTAATTTTCTTGAGCACATGCAGTTAGGGAGGGAGAAGAAGAGAGAGAAATTTTATATATATATGAAAAAAATATAAATACTTTTATATTATGTAAAATATAAATAGTATAAAATACAATGCATTTTATATATTAAATATAGATGCATCATATTTTACATTTTAAATAAACATATTCACGTATATATAATTACATGTAGTATATAGTAGCTGTCTTTGCAACTCTTGCAGTAATTTTGGTTTAACCACAGGGGATCCCTATTACAAATTATACTCGTTATGGAAAGAGGGGTTTGTTTGATTCTTTTTTTCGTTACATTGGCTGGTACCACCGCACAGCTACTTCTCCTGTATGGATGCGTGCTCTTCCCAAATTAACGTGTTTGCACCCAAATTAATTAAGGATTACTTTCCTTACTCTTTCCATAGGAAGTTAATAAAAAATATTGTCTCCTTTTTGCACGAGTTTTACACCTGAAAATGCTGAATCAGAATCTACTACGGTCAGAATAGTTTATAGCAGCAAGGCAGAAATGTCCTATATAAATATAGTTATAACAACTGCCTCACGTATCTGCAGAGCTTTAGTAGGGTTCAGCTGATGTTTTATTTAGTAATGACATGATGAGAAAGCTTATAGAACATTAATAATGCTGAACACTTGGGCCCTGTGAGATGTCTCAGGCTGCTTATCTTGAAAAGGCGATTTTTCGAACCATTTTTGAGAACAAAAAGCTCCTTTTTTTAAAATGAAGTTAAATGGAATACTAAAGGACAGTGAAACATAAAATACCCGTTGGTGTATAAACATATGGTCTCATCTATGTGTGGTGCTGAGCCTTGAGATTTGGGTGCAGGTGATGGCACCAGGATAAGCTGCACAGACCTTCCGTGGTGTTTTACTCACAGTATTACAGAGCAGTTGAATTCTGCCTTTCATAAATATGTATTAGATGTGTTTGTGTTTTCCAATTTGTTATGTGAGGTAGGGAGTATCAGTGCTGCGTTTTAAAAGCAGCTATCTCCTTCTCCCTGCATTTGTCTTTATATCTTCAAAGAGAAGAAAATTGTTTTAACTAGCTTGCTTCCCACACAGAGCCAGGGATGTGTTTTAGTGGCATTGTTTGGTATTTAATTAAAAAAAAAACATAGAGAGGAGAGATTTCCCTAAGGAAAGAAGCTGACTAATTGAGACTTCTCCACACTAATTCAGATTATTGAAGCATTAATGCTTTTATAAAACTGTCTTTTTGATCTGCCTAGGTTCAGGTATGATTAGAAGCTCCTGTCACTGGTCCTGACTTGTCCATATAGGAAAAATCCGGGTGTTTCCATAATACTTCATTTTAAGTGGCTTATGATGCTGTATAATAAGTGGGCCTGAATAAAAGTTATGGGATTCTTGTGCTGCCAGTTACTGTTTCACTTACAGATGTCTGGTGCTGGGAGGGATGAGTTACTGTGCTCAGGTGAGGAGCTGGGAGTTGTTAATTTGTGTTAACTCGATTACCTTTCTTATCTTCTAACCTAAATTTTAAAATGCAAAATCCCAGCCTCGGCAAAATGTATCGTGCTTTACGACTGGAAAGAACTCATTGGTAAATCACCTCTGGCCTGCAGAGGATGCCTTCAGTGGGACATGGTGATGCCCTCCAAGGCCTCACCTTTTAGAATTTGGAATTCTTCCCTTGGCTCTCCCTCCTGACTTTGGCAGGATCCGTGATGCAAAAAGCAGGCTAGAGCCAGTCTGTGTGTATGCCTAAAAGGGTTTTCATCCACTCTTTATGGCTGTGTTTTTAGCAGCCTCTCAGGTGTGGGCTATAGACAATGTTCCTTGATCCATTTTAGTCAGGATTTTTGTTGCACCAAGTCTTTAAGAACTCCTATTCATTTTGATTCTTGTATTTTTTAAGCACCCACTTAATTTCTTTTTCCCAGACTAATATGTATGTATTTAAGTATTTTTTACGTACTAAATATATCCCCAAATATGAAACTATTTCCCTTCACAAAAATCACTGTAAAATGTAAGGAATGGGAATATTTCTGCAGAGATATTTTTAAAAAATGAAGGAAAAAGTGTTATGTTCATGGCATAGAAACTATAGGTGGTTCAAAACTGTATAAAGAACTTGTCATTCTCTGATAAATTCTTCATGTTTTCAGACTGTTTTCCTATTCAACTCAAGTAGTTTCAGCTAAAGGCATCTAGAGGCATCTTCCCTATAGGAATTGATGGGATTATTTATCTGGTAATTTCTATGTTGTAATTATGCATAAATATTAATTTTTCATGCAGAATGTCGAACTGTTTTTTCCCCCCTAAAATGCATCTGATAATTTTTATCATAAATCAACATTTCTGAAAAAGACCAGTACAAGTGAGCGATAATGAAATACGTGGTTTCTGTGGATATTTACTAGATCTGTGCACTCATTGTCCTGGAAAACAACCACATTTAATAGTGAACGTGGAACTTTCTAAATGCCGCTTTTGTATAGAGTATACTTAGGTACTACATGATACTTTGATATGTATGTGTGCTATGTATCATATAGGATCTGTGGGTCAGGTGCTCCTCATCAATATAGTGTCTGAGAATCCTCCTAAAGGATTTTGAATGTGTTCCCATTTTTAAAAGTGAAGAAAATATAATTTGGGCTTTCTCCTGTAGCAGCTAGGAAACAGTGATTCACATTTTCTCTCTCATAATGATCCACAAATATAGATGCTGCTGGGTTTCTGTTCCAGTTTCCTAATATATCCTATTTACAGTAATTGCAATCCTTCTGGATATTTTAGATTGCTTTTTTCTTCCATTTTGTATTTCAAGAAATTGATGATAAATGACCTTTCGATTCGGTGGCACTGATTGATTCCAGTTCTAATGAGCTGTTAAAAGAATATTAAGTCCAATAAACTGTTTGTCACCACTAACGAGGATAGAGAGGGCTCACTTTTGAGACAAGTTAAACTAATTGACTTAAAAATAGTAGAATGGCCCCTGTGGGTGGTAGGCTACAGGCAATTTTTTTTTTCTTACTGAAGTCAGAACTTTTAATATGTTTGTGCTATTGCATGTGCATAATTTGCCCTTTGCATTAATTGTTGGTTCTGTAGTGGCTTTAGAAGAGGGTGCTGAAAGTGATGGCAATCTTCCAGTTAGTGCTTCTGAGACACGGCTTGACTTGAAGATTAAAGCAACTCCATGCCAGTGGAATTCCTAATAACTATTGGCCTATCCAAATATTGCTATTTTTTGTATGGAAGATGACTGGCTTCCAGCCTTCGTCCCCATGACTTTAATGGATCTGTGCCAATTTAGGTCCATTTAAAATCTGCAGCCTTGTTTTAGTTTTACTTTCTCATTTTGCATCGTGGAAGCAATGTTAATTTGCATATTTTCTGCTTTAATAAATTGAAACGCTGTATACATTCTTACACCCCTGTGTTTGCAGCAGGGGACAAAAAGGAAGGTTATTTGAATTTTAATCTTACCAGGTTCTTCGCTCACATTTCTGTAACTCAATTGTCCTGATAGTGTGGTTTTCTATATATTAATAAGAGACACACGTCTGTTTAGGTTGATGCAAAAATTGAAAATACAATTTGACATCTCAAAACAGAAGTTTCCAGTGTGATTTAAAGCTCAGGGACCTGTTCTCAAAATGAGAAAACTGCACTGCACATTTCAGAGTTGTGCCAAGCAATTTTAGCACAAGGATTGCACAAGCCCTATCAGTTAAGTGATAAAATAGATTTAATTTGTGTGCTTTGTTATAATGGAGTTAGAACTGGCCAGGATTTAGCCTGCTCTCTCAGCCTGGAGTATCAAACTGCAGGGAGCTTATATGTCCCACTGCCCAACTTTTGGGTTAAAACAGTGCATTTTACAGATGAACTATGATAAATATCAATAAATATCATTACAGAAATGTTCTGGTTTTCTACATTTAAATACTGAATTTCTGAATGCTAATTTCCAACATTAAAATTTCCTGGGTTGCATTTAGTAGCTCACAGCCTGGATGCTGATTTCTTCTTGGAAAAGTGAGAGGTAGATTGCCTGCAGTGGCATAGGAACCAGGACACCAAAGCAAGGCTGGGAGGACTGAGGATGCTGTTTGTGCCTCATTATCAGGAATGCAGTTTGGAGTGATCCTGAATCAAAAACTAATTTAATTGTCAACTGTTTTTTCTGTTGGATGGGGCTCAGATCCACCTAGTCCAGTGGAAGGTGTCCCTGCCTACAGCAGGGGAATTGGAACAAGATGTTCTTTAACATCTCTTGTACCCAAACCATTTGGTTCTGTGTAAAAGCTAGGCAGGCTCTTTCGGCCAACATGTTTAGAAGTGTAAAATCATAACACTTATTTCTGAGCCAGACTCACAAAGTTTCCTAAAACACCACAATTGGCCCACGTGGTTCCAATCATAGTGGTTCTAGCAGCCGCCTTTCCTCTGCCTTGGTTCAGTCCAGGGGGGAAGAGGATATGTTTTAGGGGCAGGAGGACCATATCCAAGCCTGCTTGCCTTTTAAGCAAATTTAAGCACATACCTCCCAAGTACCTCTTTGAAATACTACTCTCAATTTAGCTCTTTGCTGCAGGTGTCAAGCCACAAATTTCAGATCCCACTTGTGCTGACATTTGCTCTTGGGGAGAAGGAAATTAGATTTCTACTAGTCTGAAACCAGAAACAAATGTTAGAACTGAGAGCAGTTTGTTTGAGCCGTAATTTGGAAGGATGCAAAAATAACGAGGCTGGTAGCTGAAGCTGCTTTTTGCCCTTCTGTGCAGGAAAGCAGAAATTACTCCTTTTTTTTTCTCAGATTTTATTTTTTTCTCTAATGTGTGAGGTAAAAGGAGGGAAATTTCTGATTGTAAATCCACCCTTCAGAACTGCCTGGTCTTTTTTGCTTTCACATCTGGCTGACACTGGTGCAGATTTTCCTTCCTTTTTGTGCAGCTTGGCATTAAGAGGTTTTCCCCAGTGTACATGGTCAAAATTCCTTACAAGTTGGGGCCGTTCTGGTGCTCGAATGGAAGGACAGAAACCATGGTTATGGAAAGAAACTGCCCTGTGAAATAGGGAAATAAGGGCAGAGGGAGTCTCCAGCTCTTTCAGGGATCACATGCAAGCCAGTCCTTCATGAACACATCCACATGTGTGGAAAGAGAGGGGTTCAAAGTGCCTCAGGACTCAGTCTCAGGACAGTTTTTCTTCTTGCCTACTCAGGGAACACCTGAGCTGATCAGAGGGAAGGAAACCATGAGCAAGCCAAGATCCTCTCTGGAGCAGGCAGGAATATCTCATGGGTGTCCTCGGCATATGCCAGAGCTGCACTGTGTGTGCTAGCTGAGAGTGGGCCCATACTCCCCTCTATAGAACAGCTCTTTTCTGTGTTTATTGATGTTCCTAGTTTATTTACTGAGCTATCTGACAGGTATGAGGTGAAGATTTTGACATCAATATGTTAAGAATTACAAATTCTCTTCTTTCCATCACATTGAAGAGATGCTATGGCTGCCTAAAACTAGAGGAACTGGAGGGATACATCCTGCTTTTGTTTAAGAGGAAGAAAATGGAATCAAAAAGACTAAGAGAAAACATCAAAAAACCCTGTCCATCCTCACATGGGTCCTTTAAAGCAGTGTAAAACTTCATAGTTACTGTTTATTCTCTGAGAATAATTGTTCCATCCAGCTTGACTTATACAATCAGAGAATCAGTTTGGGTTGGAAGGGACCTTAAAGCTCATCTAGTTCCAACCACCCTTTCAATAGATCAGGTTGCTCAGAGCACCATCCAGCCTTGGGCTTGGGTTGGAACTAGCCTACAATTCTCTGAAAGTTAAAAGAAGGGCAAGTCTGGTCCTAAAACTGAGGAGTTTGAGGTCAGCATTTGACCCACAGAGGCACAAATGTCAGAAATCTTGTTAGCATACAGGTACCAGTATTTTCTTCCCATCCTAGGGGCTTATTTTCATAAATCCACATTTCTGCCAGGAAATTTAAATACCCAATTTTTCTTTGCCAATTGAAATTCAGTGTAGTGTATTTTCAGTAAAAAAAAATACGCAGCATAATGTATGTTTTGGGTTTTTTAGTAGTTACTGTAATTAGTCCCCAGCCACGGGCTCAGAGCAGGTGATTAGAGAGAGCATAAGCAATGGATCTTTAAATGTTCTTTAACTGTTGGGAAAAGGCAGACACACATTTCAGTGGTACCAAATAATGGCAGAAATTTCTGGAATTAGTGAACAAATGTGACATGTTTCTTCAGTGACGCTGCCCTGGATATTGTTTCTGCCATTTCTGTTTCAGTAGCATTTCTTGAGACTGTCAAAAATCAGTGCTTTGACTCTTGAAGTTAAATGTACTTTTGGAGATAACTGATCAATACTGCAGATCTCCTCTCTTTTTTAATTATTTTTTGGTTAAAAGCTAGAACTTAAAAAATTTGAAAAAAAAAAAAAAAAACAGCAACAACCACAAACCCCACCAACATCCTTTAACCAGTTCGGATTTGGTGCTACGTATGGCTCCTTCTCAACACTGGAGGTGGATGCCTGCATCCTCACATGGTGACAATCTTAGCCTTTATGATCCGTATGAGAATGACTGGAATTTCCTGGAATGAAAATGAAATTAAATGAAAATTCATTTTCAATTCAATTAAATTTAATTCAATAAAATTTCATAGAGGTGGAATTTCTGGAAGCACATCAGAAAGGTACTTCAAAATAATTCAGACTCTTTTGAATACCAGGTGAAATCTGCATAGTCCTCAGAGGAGCTTTAAGAAGAGGAGATAGCACTTTTTTTTCATGACACATCATGATTTTTTTCCTTTGCTACGCTCTAGAAGGGTGACGTATAAATATTTGTTCCCTCTTTCTTTGACTTTGTGGTGACTTTTAGTAAAGCATCATCCATAAATGCAGAACTGGTCTTCATTTAATTTAATGCCTAATCTTCAGGAGGTGTGTGTTCTGGTGCCTTGCAAATGGATATTAAAATATTTTGGCCTCTCAGCCTAGTACATCCATGCAAGAATATAGATACAAGAAGTATGTCGAGTTATTTTTGATGTATTTTCAGTACCTTATAATTATGGATGATTTCACATCAAATGTCACAGGTTTTTTTTAAGTGAAACAGAGCAATCTAAGAAACCTCAGAAGAGTGATGTAGGATGTTTTTTTAACTGAGCCAATAAAGTGATTAAAGAGATGGTGAGCCCAGTAATGCTACCAGCCAGTATCAGAGTGAATGAGCTGCAGAAACACAGCTAATCCATAGGCTGAGCACCAAAATAACCCCTCAAGTGACTTCACAGCCCTGGAACTGCTGCAAGGAGTGTACCAATGTCCTACTGATTAAACCCCAAGGTTTAATTGTCTTCTCTGTGTTCCTCCAAACTAATTTTTTTTTCTTGTCCCTTTTTCTTGTACTTGATTTTTTTTCCCCACTGTGGACACCACCACTTGGCTTTTCTGGTGGGGATGTGGAGCCACATCTGCCTGTGGTTGATCACGCCAGGCACTAACAAAGCTTAGCAAGCAGAACATCCAAAGTGGGGCATCAAGGTCCTCTAAAAACTCTTCCATTGTGCCTCCTTGAGAAGAATGGCAATGGAATATGTTGTTTAGGTGTCCCTCTGGGGCAGGGAGCTAAAGCACTAGAAAGACAGATGACCAGCTTCAGGAGAATGGAGCACTTCATGAGTCCTTGGTGGAGAAGTTGGATATAAACCTGTTTATAAGGCATGTTTGGAGTAAAACTGCAGATGGAAGGTGACTGCTGAGCATTTTGAGGTAAATTGATATATTAGGGGTACTTCAGATGGTGAAAATAACCAACCCACTGAGGTCTGGCTGCTTTAGAAGTCAGGGGAGTCACAAGGCAGTGGCAGGATTACAGCTTGGATAAATGGGGGTGAAACAAGACTTCAGGGGAAGGAGGAGTGCTGTGAGCAGCCTCCTTGAAACAGAAAGGATTACTCATAGTACACAGTCAAGGATTTTGGGGGGCTAGAAAGAGTAAGGGATAGGTAAAAGGTGAAGTTGAATGAGGAAGACTTTTTGCACAGGGCATCTCCATCACACACACGACTGTGCTGTGCTGGAAGGACCACATGCCATTTGTTCTGGACCCCCACCAAGGCAAGGAGTCGTTAATCTAGAACATCTGTAGTTCATATTGACTGTGCATAGCAAGGAGCAGAACGTTGCTGCTTGTAATTAATGCTACTTACCATGTAAATTTATTCACAGAGCCAAAAACGTGGTGAATATATATTTAAGTTGATGCTTCAAATATGGGCAGAATGAAGTAAGGAAGAGGTGATGTCATCGTACTTATGGGAGCTCATTATAGAAACGTGCATTTTCATAAAGCATCAGAGGCCCAGGGAGAAGGCAGTACCTTAAAAAGATAAAACGTACCTCAAAAAGATAAATGTGCCTCAAAAAGATAAACATACCTTAAAAAGATAAGCCTACCTTCAACATGGTGTTCAATCCATGCTTTTACTTCTTTTCCCCTCAGCTACTTAAAGCCCACTAGAAAACTGTCCTCATTAGAGTATCACTTGACAACACATCAAGTGGTTTGCTTACAACAGTGGGATTTTAAAAGGAAGCTGAAGTGTAAATCTTCAAATTAAATGCATATGCCAGAGTTGTTCAGATTATTTTATGAACGCTTCTCAGTGAAAGGTGAACACAGCTAACTCGACATGTAAGTGTTAGTGTCTGGAAACTGTACGGAATTATTTAGCCTATTAGCCTGTTAACCAGGTGCTCCTTGCACTTAACCTTATTTTCTAAACTCAGGCTGTGCCTAATATTTACCTGCAGGTAATGAGGTAATGTTGTTAGATGTGGAGGACACCTACTTCTTGCTTGGACTTCTTTTGTTTCCAGGCTTTGACATTCTAACAGCTTGTCAGAGAGAGACATCTGAAATGTGATTGTTATTGGAGATGGCTGAAAATGTCTCTTACAGGATTTTTTGTGCAGAAGATGGGGGATTTGCTCAAAATTTGTGGCAGGTATCTTATTTTCTTAGTTAAAAGCAGAATTCTTTGGAAGATGCAGCCTCCATTTCTCCTCGGTCCTTTTATGCCCCTGGTTTTTGGGCTGAGAAACTTTGCCTTGAGATTTATAGTGATTTATAGGATGAACCTTTCTCAAAAGGGACAACACCTTATAAGAGGACACTGGTTAAATATCTGTGTGCCCACAACATACATTTCCCTTCATTGCCATACCTAAGCATCTAGGAAACTTCCACATTTTTCAAGACTTGTTGCCTGAACCTGTTTCATTTTTTTTTCACCATTTGTAAAATACATTTTTATTCTCATTTATTTGTCTTTTCCAGTCTGTATTTGTGCTCATTTTAGTCCGGGCTGAAAGAAGTCTCAGCACAAAAATCAGAGCTGTTCTTATCATCAGTCCAGCCCTTCTTCTGGCACATTGTGCTGCTGTTTCCAAAAATACAGCTCTCTTCTGCTCCCCTTATGTGTCTGGAATAGTCTTTTCTTTTGTATGCCGCCTGAGCCCTGTAAACATGGACATGGCACGAGTCCTTTAATAAATTAGCTGTTAGCACATCCAAAACTCCTAAACGATGGGGTTGTTTTGCTGCATCGAGGGAGGAATTTTCATCAGATCAGGAGTTGCTATCACGCTGGGAGTTTCAGCTCAGGAAGCTTCCACCAGTGTTATTAGCAGCAGATCCCTGGCATGCCAGGGGAGCCCCGAGATCAATGCTTAACCCTTCCACTGCCCTTGTTCACTTAATTGGTCATCCAAAAAAATGAGCATGGGAGAAACCCATCCATAGGCACTGTGCAGAGAATCAAAGAGTTGTCTCTGATAACAGAGTCTCCACCCTAGAGATGCAAGCAGTCAAAAACATTATTTTAGTGCAATAACCTTTGGTACTGAGTCAGACCCAGCAGCAGGAGGTCAGCATGGACACCCCATATCCATGTTCTATATAGGGTTTTATTTCCTTCCCTATGTCTTAGAGCAGCTCTGAATAATATGCCTGTTGCATTGGAGATGATGTAGTTGTTGGAAATAGATTCCTGCAGGATTATAGACGTGATCACAGTGCCTGACTCTTAAGAGCTGTCTCAGTAACAAGTCCTTTCATCGATTTCCCTTTATGTTGAGGAGTGAGGTGATCAGAGGAGATGGATATAGATAAGCACATTCCCACTTCGGTGAGGACTGCTTAGAGTCTTATGAAAATCCCATTGCTTTGGAAGAGAGAAATCCTCTGCTACTTTCCAAGCTATTAATCTGTTTCTGATTATTTTATTAAAAATACCTATGACTGTTCTTAATAGCATTGTCATTCATAGGTTTAACCACATAATCATCCCCTGATATTTGCTAGCTATTTTTGTTCCTTCTCATTTATTTAAACGTTTTGCCATCAAAGACTTAAGTGATGCACTCAGATAATGGCCACATGTAGTTGCTTTAACAAGAGAGTCACCAGAGAAATTGCTGTTTTGATACCAGCCTGGGATGACCATTCCCTGTCAGACGATTAAGAATAGCAGTGTCATATTGGGGTAAACCTCACCACTTTCAGGGGAAATCACGTAAATATCAAGAAGACAGGAGTTTAGCAGCAGAAGACGGGGAAAAAAAAAAACCACCCAACTATTTCTTTGTAGACTATCCAGCTGTGCATTAGGTATAATATTCCTAGGAGTGGTTGCCTCTGTAAATGGAAACAGACGGGGGAAACGCTGTGTGCCTGCCTAACCTCTGCTCATGCTAATGAGAAAATCCTTGGCCTGGCTTCAGTCAGTGTTGCTGTTTTTCTTGGAAGGCCGGCTGGGCATCTTACATGGTACATAATGCACAATGTCTGCCTGAATATGCTTTATGAAGTGTTTTGTGTAGATCTGTTCTTAGGGATTTGGCATTGTCTGCAGGGCTTTCATAGTACAGGCCTTGAAAAGCAGCCATCCTCCAAAAGAAAAAAGAAAAAAAGAAAACCACCAGAAAGCAGAGGCCCAAACAGCCTCCCAACACACCAGCTTTGGTAATTCAATACCACCACCCATTCCTTTGCTGTTAAATTGATGCCTTTTGGCCCCTAAAATCATGAGCCAGACAAAAGAAGTAGAAAGGACCCCACAGCTTGAAAATTGAAGCTATTTTGGTCTCTAACAAAAGCCTTTGTTTCGAAAAAGAAAAGATATTTGTTAAACTACTTAAGGAGTTAATTTTCAGGCAGTGAAGGAAGCTGAGATACAAAAAAAACCCCCGAAAAATAAATTTAAAAAAAAAAAAGTTAAAACAGGCATTGCAAGACTTTGTGGGGTTTTTTGTTTGTTTGGTTTGGTTTTTCTTTTTTGGTTTTTTTTTTGGGGGGGTGGTTTTTTTGGTTTTTGGGGGGGGGGGGTTTTGTTCCTGTCAGGAAATTAAAACAGTAGTTTGTGGATGCTGATTCTGATGCAGATTCAGCACTGAAGAAGAATGTGGCCCAAGGGGCAAATTCTCCACCCTGCACATCAGCAATGATCTTACAGTTTAATGTGTGGTTCTGCCCTTTCGTGTTTCGAGGTTTATGTGAAGAGAATCGTGCAGGGGACGGGGTGGGGTGGGGAGGAGGTGGGGGAATGTGGGCTGTGTGTTCTGCTACCTTTTAGTATTGATTTCCCAAAATTAGAAGTCTCTTCCTAATAGAGAGGAGGCTTAAAAGCAATCAATAGTGTTTATCTTACGAGGGGATAGTTCAAGCTGCAGTGGAAAGTGCTGTAATTCACCCTTTCCCTTTTTTACTGATCGTCTCACTTAGTGCAGTGCTGCACAACAGCTCTGGGGTTTAATGCTGTAAATCCCTTGATTATGCACTCCCTAAATATGTTAAAAATAATATAAACGTGTTAGTCAGGTATTTCTGGCTTTATCTCCCTCCCCCTGTACTCATATTCTGTTTGCAACTCACTACAGTGTAACTATGTGACTTGTATTGGAAAGATTTTTTTTTTTTTTGGTTCATTTCACTTTTTTATATTTCAGCAGAGCTGTGACATCCACTTAGATATCTTTACTGCAATTGTTTCGTGATGAGATCAGATTGCCACTGTAGATACCTCACAATAACAAGTAAGGGAAAATTTACCTTGCTTTGTTTTGATGAACTGCTGTAGCCTGGCTTCACAGGAGAGGAAAAAGAATAAAGGAAAAAGAATAAAAAGAGAAAAGGAAAAAAGGA
The DNA here is from genome assembly GCF_029207755.1 of Chamaea fasciata. Classification (NCBI taxonomy): domain Eukaryota; kingdom Metazoa; phylum Chordata; class Aves; order Passeriformes; family Sylviidae; genus Chamaea; species Chamaea fasciata. The sequence goes on along the minus strand of NW_027094088.1, from coordinate 4,695,925 downwards.
AAGAAAAAAGGAAAAAAGAGAAGAGCAATAAAAAAACTCAATCAAAATAGCACTGATTTAAGGCAGATTGAACTTTTTAAATAAACACAACTTGAACATAAAGGAAGTAGATTGTTCTGAAAGTTATGTTGTGGTAAAAAACCCATAAAAACTGCTAAAAACTGTGATTTGTATACTTGTCTTATTTCAACAGAAATCACATTTTGGCTCTTCTGACTGAAAAATATTATTAATGGCTACTCTCTGTAGCTTTCAGGCTTCTAAACCTGTTCGTGGATGTACTATTTATTGAAAACCAACATTTTCTTTTCAATTTGTACTGATGGTCACTGAAGGAATCCTATCTGCAACACCTCCAGACTCACCAGATCGCATCTTGGACGCTCAGGTCAACCAATTCACACTCACAGGAGTTGGCAACAGGCAATAAGATTGAAGTAATTACCTTTCCAGATAAACCCTGAGAATAGGTCAGGTTGAAACCTGATATACATAGATATAGATATAGATATAGATATAGATATAGATATAGATATAGATATAGATATAGATATAGATATAGATATAGATATAGATATAGATATAGATATAGGAAGCCCCACAAAGGCTTCCAAAGCTACAGGAAAAATCCTCTCAGGATTATTTTTGGGGTTTCTTGAGCCTTTTTTCTTAGTGAAGGAGAAGTTAGGGTAGTGATAGGTTTGTGGCTGGGAGCTCCAGCTGACTGCAGCTCCTTGGCTTGCTCCGTGCCTGGTAGCATTGCAGCAGCAGGTTCTTCATTTCGCTGGAATTGTTCCCCAGTGCAGCATTCCAGGCTCCTGTGAAAAAGCCTCTGCAGAGAAGGGAAGCCTAGAAACACAGATCCAAGTGGCAGAACATCCTGCAGCACATGGCAAGAAAAGTGCAGCAGAAAAACAGGCTCGTTTCCAGAGCAGTTCCTTCTCCTGCTGCTTCAAATCATCAGAGCTGCTTCTTCCATGTTCCAGGAGAAAATGAAAATCTGGGAGAAATTATACAAGAAAAAAAAAAAAAAAGATGGTGCCTCCCTTTTCAGCACAGTGAAGAGAATATATCTATTTAGAGACATTTATATACAGCTGATGGCAGGAGGGAGGTGGCCTGTCTTCCATGGAGGCAGAAATGTGCAATGGTGATCACAGGTGAACCTGGCTCAAGTCCCCTCACAATTCACAAAAAAGCACAACTGAGTTCAGTGTGAACAAGTCACAACCAGAGCAACCTTGCAAATCACATTGGGGCGTTTCAACCTCCTCTGTCTCTGCTTTGGTATTTTTCTTGATGTTTCTCTGAGTTTTGAAAGCTTCCAAGACAAAGATTTTTATTTTTTTAAGCTATTTCACGTGTGCTTTTAATATGTTCTAGTCGTCTGTAGTTGGAAAACACAGGTGAGAGCATGACCTGAGTTCCTAAAAGCTCAGAAATGACAAGGCAGAAGAGATGCCCACATTTATTAGTTTGTGAAATGATGTGATTTTTTTTTAAACTGTCATCATGATTAAGGCTGTAAATATGGTGTTTACAGCCACAGTATGATTTTAGTCCTGCAGGCAGCACGAGGCAGTATGAACAGAATGCTGTGTTAGTCCCACAGAAATTCAATCACTCCAACAGAATTTCTTAGTAGGCAGAGTTGCCTTCTAAGGAGGAGGATGCCATCTTCATCCTGCACAGTCATTGGAAAATAATAAAAGTCTTCCTCCCCCTAGATAGTATCAGCTTGCCATTGATTAAGAGGCAACTCAAACCATCAAATGACATCCCTTGAAAACTGGCATTTTTAGAGATGGCACATTTGAAATGTTACAGTTATAGGACTTCCATTATCTGTATTATAAATCCACATTTTAGAGAGTTGTAATTTAACCATATAGAGTCACCGTGCTGTGACACTTGGCATAAAAATCACAGCCCTGGAGGAGATATTTTTACAAGAGAAGATGTTTGAGAAAATTGATTTGAACTTTTCAGAGATTTAGACACGTTCAAGTTATCTCTCACACATTAGTCTTGCCACAGAAGTGAAATTTGAGTGAGTAACCGGACACAAGAACGTGGAGCTTTGGGTGGGTATGACATGATCAACAGCAAGTAATAATTTGGTTTTGATGGTGATGGATGATGTAAAAGCAGGGATATGCTGTATGGGTTTTAACGTGGGACTACTGAACATTGGAGCCAGAAGCTGAATCAGGTGGAGCTGTCTCCAGGATCAGCTTTGTGGATGCTCCATGCGTGCTTGCAGGCAAATCAGAAGTAACAAACCTGGAAGAAATTGCACATAGGTGTTAGAGTCATGTCCTCTCTGTGTGCTGTGGAAAAGGGCCACAAATTACCTTTTCTGTGAGAAAAAAAAAGGGTAATTTTTTCTTTCAACCCACTAGTGAGTCAAGAACTCCCTGTCCTCTTGATGCTCAAGCTTGCAGGGAATAGGTTGGAGTTATTAAAAAGAGGTGCCAGGTAGACTCATATCTCTCCTGGGAGTTGATTGTTGGGATTTAAATGGTTTATTTACTGCTTTTGCATGAGGTATGCTTTTATTCTCTTCTTTTGTTCCCCCTCCACCTGCAGCAGTTATACAGCTAGTGTAGAGAGAGTATTACAAAAGTCTGTAGCTTATTATTATTGAATAATGTATATATCTGGAATGCTGATAGTGCCATATGGATTTTTTAACACTGAGCATTACTGAAACTTTGGAGCAACTGCATGAAAGCAAGGTGAAAGCCATGCTGACTTGTACCAGCCCAGCTCGCTGTGTCACAACAGCTGACTCTCCTCTGCCTTCCCTGCTCTTTCCCCATTTCTGTTTTAGCTAAAACGAGATGAAGATGTTGTTTTCTGAGCAGCTGTGAGCTCACCACAGAGCTGGGCAGAATTAGAGCAGGAGCTGGGCAATGTTTTGACAGGCTGGGAGCACCCTTCATTTTGAGCACGGAGCCCCCTAAAGCTCAGCTTGGCCATGCAAGTCCTGCACAGCTACTCAAGATTATTTTTGAGTTTGAGTTACATGATGCTGGGAGCTGCTGTGGGATTTCTCTGTGTTTACCTTATCCATAAGATATGCAGTGTAGCTTCCCCTCCCCGGAAAAGTTTGTAAGCTGACACAGTAAACCCTGTAAAAGGTTTCATCTGTTCCGAGCCAGTCAGTTCAAATATCCTTCCTTTCTTTTTAAATATCTCTGAATTAATTTCTCTGTTTCAAGTGGAGCGAATCGGTCCAAACTTTGCAGAGCAATGTTGACCACATCAGATATCTCCCACTCTTGTTTTCCTTTCTCCATTAATTGGGGAATAAAAAATGATGCTGAACAAATATTCCTATCAGTTATCAAGGGTGTAGTAGGGGGAGTTATTAATAGAGATGGGTGCAGTGTGTTACAGACAAGGCTCTTGGAAACTCTTTAAATCTGAACATCCGGAAAGACTTCCACCAGAGAAATTCTTGGCTAGGTTCATCCCACACAGACTAATTTATATTATGGATAGGCATGTGCTTAAGCAAATATAAGGCATGCGTAAAATATCTCCTGATTTGAGAGCTGTAACAAGGATAGAGTGTATTCCAGGAAGCTGGATACACAAGGCTGACCTGTTCACAGGTGGTACTCAGGCCAGCTGTAAGTCATCACTGTTCCTCTTAACTAATCAGGAAAATGATGTAGTTTTATTGGTTTCTGGTTATTTTAGTCTTTCCCCCTGTGAATGTGATCATGGAGAAGCAATTTTGTGCAAGGCAGGGATAGCCAGGCTTATTTTTTTCAAGACAGACGCAACAGATGTGCTTGTGGGTACAAAAACATGACCCTTGTGAAAGCTCTCTGAGAGAGAGAAAGAAAGGGAAGGAAAACTCATGGTCATCTCCTCAGTCACAAAGGATAGAGGGGGAGGAAAAACAAAGTTCAGTCAGAGGGGGATTAAAGGGAAGCAAATCACAGCAATGATAGGGATAGATAAAGATGATACCATCAAGCTCTTACACAATCACCTTTTCACACGATCTCCTTTTCACCCGATCAGTAAATAATCTGAGATCTACAGCTCTCACAAAGGTGAAAGGGAATCCCAACCCTGTGTTACGTCCATTACACCTGCTGCATCTTGTACAGGGCAAAGAGAATGAGTTAAATCACGGCTAACACCAGTGAGCCACTCTTCTCAAATATTTTGTGCAAATGAGGAGAATGCAATCAAATGTTTACAATCTCTCTCTATAAAGTAAATTACAGAGTTTTGAAGGAACTGTGTACCTGGCGTATAATGTGAAGGACTCAGTAACGAATGTGTTACAGAAAATTTCCAGCTGGAGTCCAAATAGGACCATTTAAAGATGTTTTACTGAACAGACGTGCCAAATCTCTAGGTTAGGTTTTGGCAGTGAACCAAAAATACTTTCCACAAGAAGTGATTATTATGTATGATTCATACAGTGCGTCCACATGAGTGAAAATAACACTGCTTAGCTCTCAGTGCTCAAAGTGCTTTTACATTTTCAAAGAGCTGTGCACACATTACTTAATTAATGGAATAAAATAAGTTACAGTTTTATGCATTTAGCGCTGACATTTTGACAATAAATGGTTTTGGAGACTTTATATGCATCAGTGCGTTTGAGCAGCTCGTATAAATTGTTCTGATGCTCTCAATTGTATTTGAGCAGTATCTCAGTAATTTAGATGCATTTTACTCTTATGATGAGCAGATGGATAGAACCAAGGTTATCTGTTGATAGCAACGTACCATAAAAAAAGGCAACTTCTTGTCCTTTCTAGTGAATCATAAATCTGCTCCTTTGCTCGTGCTCTGCAATCCACAGCAGAACTAAACACACTGGTGGATTTCAAGACCCACTAAGAGCCATTGTTAGTGTCCTAATTGCAGAAACAGAGCTCCATCCAGGAGATGGATATTGTGGAAGCGGCATACCCAGTGTTAGGCACAGGGACTTGGTATAGTGCTGGAACATCTGCTGGCTGTTTTCAGAGGACTGTCAGCCTATTACCATCTATTAAAATTAATTTTAAACTGATTCCTTAGAGATGAATATCGTTTTTCCCCTATCAATCCTTACGAAAAGTGTTTGCATACTGTGGACATTTATATCCCATTGTTTGGTTGTTTCTTTTTTCTGAGCAACCTATATCAGAGTTGCAATATCCTCTGTGGAAGGCATCTGTCAGTCGTATCAAGCTGCCTTAATGACCTTTTACATGAGGATATTTTGGCTGGATTGCTGCCCCAGCTGATGATGCCAAATCTATTATCGTATCTGCTCTCAAGAACAGGTCTTATTGGTCCCAGCCTCTCACAGCTAGAGACATCCCAAAAGAAGGCTCATTCCTGCAGCCATTCCACAAGCTGAGCCAGTCACCAGCTCAGGTTCCTGAGTGTTTTTGGGAATAAGTATTTTACATCTGAATTGCCTGGCTTGCTGCTCATTGTTCCTCCTGACATCCCTTGTGATCAGCAAGAAACATGCAGAGGTTGCATTTAGGTCATGCAGACTCCTGGCATGGAGATTCTTTCAGGATGCTGGGAATCAAGCATGGCAAAATCTAACAAAGATAACTCATTGTTCTACAGTCACTATTTAACAAAAATGGCATTATTTTGTTGAATTTGTCTGAGTGTTTCAGGTACAAACAGGGTGTACATACCTCAGCCATGCAGTAAGCAAATGGTCCTGAGTTGATCTCATTTTTGGAAGATATACTGGAGTGAGCATCCTGGGAACAGAAGTATTTTTTCTACCATTACTGTAAATTTAACAGTATCCTTTTTTGTCTGGTTCTGTCTTTTTCTGGTGGCAAGAACTTCATCTCCAGCATTAGAAGGAGACACATACAGTATTTAAGAAAATCAGCCTTTGTCCTTGGAAAATGGTCTTTAATAGCTTGCATAATGAGAATAACTTGATCTCTAAATGACAAATAACTTAATCATAAAGCATTTTCTTCAAGGGGAGAGATTAGGTAAGATTTACATAAATGAGATTCAGTACCGGTTTCAGAGCTGTTTCAAGTTATGCCATGTGGCCTTTATTCTGGGGAAAGCAGGTCTGTTGCTCCTTCACTTTGCTTCCGCAACAGGAGTTTTAATCACCCCATTGGGTAGGAATTAATGACTTTCTACATGTTATCTCTGCCCATGCTCTTCTCAAACAGAGTCTGTTGAGGTGTTGGGAGGAGAATTTGCAGTACATTGCTGCAGGCTAGGTGAGCACTTTTCATCCCCTGAAAGTGCAGCTTTTTTGACATCTGTTGAATTTTTGGAAACCCAGATGTAGTCAGACAAAATTGGTGTCCAAGTGCTGCTGTCATCTTCCCAGCAGAGTGGGAAACATTTGGTTGCACTGACCCAAAACCCCTGTGAAATCGTCAGCCTTTGGAAAAAGAGTGACAAATGTGAACATGAATGGAGGATGAAGGTGAGAATGATAAAAGAAGTGATAGCACACAAGGGAAATACTCAGTGGGAGTTTTCTTCTGGACTGCTCTCATTTACATCAGGTTTGAGAGACTTCATCAAGTCATGCATTTTGAGAAGCTTTCTGAGGTGAAACTTCCTGGGTTTTAGATGCTTATATAATTTTGTACGTGGGAGTCATCTGTCCTCTTTTGATGAAAACACTTCAAAAAGTTGAATTTTAAACCAACTTTGTAAGATCCATCCTGACTTTTTTTTTTTTCTCAATAATTTAAAAAATAACATGAAAACAGCTGGAAAGTATCCAGCCCCTGAGGTGGGGTGAAACCATTGCTCAGCCTCAGTGTGAAAGTTTTTGCCTAATTTATCGTGACTGCTATTTTACCCTGCCTGTAACAGTGCACTTAAAAAGTTGTTTAAATCATCATCATCTTCCAGGAATTGTTTCTCCTGCCGTTTTTCTGTGGTTCAGCAATTATGCACCCTTCAGGACCTCAGCAACAGCAGCAGGGAGCTTTGCTTTCCAGGACAATGGATCCCCATTGCTTTTCCTGCTGCCTCCTCCTGGGCACTGGCTCTGGCATCCAAACGGAAATGACTCATAATTTAGCCACCGGAGCAGTTTGCCCAGAGAAATTGTGGATGTCCCATTCCTGGAAGTATTCACAAAAGTCTTGATGGAGCCCTCATCAACCTGATCTAGTGGGGGACATCCCTGTACGTGGCAGGGGGGTTGGAATGGATGATCTTAAGGTCTCTTCCAACCCAAACCTTGATATTTTTTTTGCTTCTCATACCTGTTTGAAGTGTAAGAGGTGCCATTTTACTTGGTCTCTCTGCATGGTTTTTAGTCCTGGGGCTGTTTCTGTATTCAGAATCTTGCAGCAGCCACTGGGATAATGGCAAGGAGGTGATCACATTTCTGTGTTCAAGCACATTTTGGTTTTAGAGTGGTGGAGTCTGAGCAGGTAGTGCTGATTGTCCTGGGAGGGAGTGGGAATTTTATCGGTAGGTATTATGTGGTACTGCAACAAAACTGGCAAAAACCATCAAAACCATGAGATTTTTCCAAAGTGACACCTCAATCCAGTGAAGAGCTGGAGCACAACAGTCTTGGGAATTAGTCTGCCACAGGTTCAGTGCCCAGACAGGTTTAGGATGCTCGTAATCCTAGGGAATTTGGGGATATTTAAGTCCAACTTGTACTAAAAAGATAGCAAAAAACTGATGCTGTAAGGTAAAATGTGATGCAAAAACTTGGCTTGTGGGACCACAACACCCTGCTTGATTGTGTGCCACAATTCCATCTTATTCAGCGGAGCTCCACAATGAGGATATAATGATAACTCTAAGTAAGCTGATGATTTATCTCCTCCATAAGGCACGGTTGTTGCAAAACTGCCTATCAGATATTTTCAGAGCACTATCCTTCACAAGCCCTTATTTAATGCAGTTATATTTGCATGCACACCCCTCTCTTCCCATTTGCCATTTGTCACTGAGATAGCAAATTACATTCATCAGGATCCATTCATTCCCCCGGTTTCGCTGAATACAGGATTATCTCGGCTGTGTCAGCTGCCCTATGACTGGGAGCTGTGAAAAATGGAGGTTGCCTTCACGTATTCCAAACCTGTATCTCCAAAGGACAGTAGGTATTAAGGTGGAAAAGATTAATGGGCTTTATGTCGTTGTGTTTGTGTGGCACGGAAGTGAGTTGTGCAGATTGATGGATATCTTGGCAAAAACAAATGCATTCTTAAACTACTCTCCTGGCCCTTCCCTGCCAAGTTTTAGTGACCATCAAAAGAAATATACTGAGGTGTTCCCTTAAATCCTAGGCTGGTTTTGCAGGTTTTTTCACCTTTAGGAAAATGAAAAACTTTTTTGTAGTTGAGCACGAAACCACACGTGGATTATTAAGGACTGGTTATTTTACAGCCTGTGTGAGTTTATATTGCCACTACAGGACTGTCACATCTTATTTGTCATATAATTGTGCAGTAACTGGGACATACACAAATGGCTGGCAACAAAATTGTGAATTCCTGTGAAAATGCTGTTAAAATTTCTTGTTTGAGATCCAGGTTGGTTCTTCAGGACAGTCATTCTGCTTGCCAGGCAGATGCTTTGTTCGCACACAAAAAAATAACAGCTCAGCACAATGAAGGCCAAAAGGGAAAGCTCTACCTGCCCTTGAATAATGCACTGTATTAAAAAAAGTATTGAAGGTATTCACAGAGTGAATTCTCTCACAAAGGATAAGTAACTTGTAAAAAACAATCAATGTGTAAGGGAAAATGAGCTATCAGTATTGATTCACAGAATATATGGATGCATTGAAAAGATACTTCCACCAGAGGAAAAGCAGTGGTGTGCAGTGAAGCTTGTGAACTTTGCATGTGCCCATTGAAGGGATTTTTTTTTTTTCATCTGTAGCGTCTTTGGTCAAAAGAGAGCAGGAGAAAAAAACCCCAAAAACTCAAAAGTTCTACTCTGCTTCTGCTGTTCCTGTTTTTCTGTGACCTTGGACACATCAAATCTTCACCTGGCAGCAGGGATCTATCAGAACTATCACCAAACTGGCATGTTGGCCTGTGCTTGGGAACTGTGGGTTAAAGGGGTTCTCCACTGGAAAGTTTTGTGGGTTTTAATATGTTTCAGTTATGTGGAGATAGGCTCAGGCCACAGTGATAACTGCACTGGTGTGTCTGGAACCTGTGTGATACTGGGAGCGTCAACAGCCCTCAGCTGTTGAATATGAGCAGACCTGTAGGACCAAGCACAAAGGACAGGCAGAGACATTCTGGCCGTATTTTGAATTTTTATTGAGTTTCACTGTTAAATGTGTTGCTACTTCATTTTGGTTTAGAGGCAGAGATTGCTGCGGAGCCTTGTGTGCTAGGATGTTGGCTGTATTCGTATTTTAAGCTGGTAGTAAATTTGTGGTGGGGTTTTTGTTGGTTTTGGTTTGTTTTTTTTAATTGCCCTTGGACTTTTAATTATCTTTCATTCCAAGCTAAGTATGTGTTCCATCATGACGTAGAATATTAAAGCAGTAATAATAACTTTCTAATTCTGTTTTTTAACTACAGTAGGACTACCGTAGAAACCATTCCACTCTGTGATAAGCATAAATATTTTATAATTCATATAGTTTCTATTATTTTTTTCTTCAATGGCTAGCTAAGTAACATGGTGGTTTAAGTAAGAGTTGCTTCTTCACAGCTAGTCCTCCGCAAGTATTTGCTCTTGATGCAATATCATAACTCTCGATTAATACCATTACTTGCAAGAGGTTTGCAGTAATGTGAATTTTTATTTAAGCTTTTGTTTTGGATTCCAAAGAATCTCCAAATTCAAATCCATGAAAACCAGGGAGCAGTGTCCTGAGAGAGTGCATTTGTCCCTGCATTGAAGGGTAATCCAGAGATGTCCTGTTTGCCTGAAGCTGGGCTCATTTGTGTGATTGCAAGGTCAAATAAACACGGGGTGTTTTGGCTCAGGTCTGCAAAAGCTGTGCCAAGAGAAATGCTCTTAAGGCTAGGTGAATAGCTTTGTGAACATCATCACACAGTTGGTTGGTTGTCAAATTCACCGTATCGCCAGTCTGACACCTCTGCCCTGCTTAAATCCTGTCCCGAGGATGAAGGCAGCACCAAAGCTTTCTATTTGCCATAAATACGTGACTGGGGTTCTTTTTAGGAGTAACTCTGCAGTTATAGACCATGATGTCATGCCAAAAGGAGCAGTCAGTCAGCTAGGCTTTATGCTCTAATGGTTCCTGTGAAATTAGTAATAATACCAGGAGGCTGAATTTTAATTTACGGTGCTATGAAATTAGTATTTATGAGGCCTGAAGCGCTCAACTTCAAAAAATGTGTGAGACACTTCTGGTCTCCAAGGGGAGATGCATTCCTCTCTGCTCTGTTTGGACAGGCAGGCTGCTATCTGGACAGCTGGCCCAGATGTTCATGGCGCCCGAGAAAGGCAGCATCCCTGGCAAAATGCATTACAGCTGCTGGGAGGTATATGGCAGATGTCTGTGTGATTCCACAAAGCTGGTATTTCCATCTGCTGGTTGCAATAGGATTACCAGAGGGTCAGATCAGGCAGAGGCTGGGCTGAAGGGGAGACTGTCAGCATCAAGAGCATCATCTACCAGTTTTTTAGCAGGGCAGAAACAGATACTGGTCTCTGTACTTGTGTATGTGGTCAGTTCAGTGCATCAGCCCAGCTACAGCAGAGGAACTGTCAGAAAAAGAGAAAAGATAGGGGACTCTGTCAGAAAAAACAGCAAAGGCAAATAGGGTACCTGAAGATAAGCAAGGAGGAGATATGAACTTCAGAACAAAAAACTGAACCCTTGTCACAGAAACAGAAGAGATTTTACGTCATATACAGGGACCAGCTAGAGCACTCGTAGCCTGGTCCTGGAGCGCATCAAAAATCTCTTGCTCCTTGTTCTGACCCTCTCACAGCTCAGAGATTTTGATTCTGTGAGAGCATGCCTTGGAAACCTGGCTTAGGTTGCTTTGTTCTCTTACCTCTACAAGGTAAATTTTGCCAGGCAGTGAAAGCTAACAGGACTGCCCATGCAATCATGGTCCAAACAAAGGAAAATGTTCAACATTGTTGAATCATAAGAAGGTTTGAGTTGGGAGGAGCCTTACAGACCATCTCATTCCGAACTCCCTGCCATGGGGATCTTTTTAGACCAGGTTGCTCAAAGCCCCTTACAGCTTTGAAGGTTCAGAGCTCCTTTCTTACAGGCAATGTAGTCAAGGCATGTTGATGGGTTCAGGCAGCTCTGAACTGTGACTTTTAAAGATATCTTTGAGAAAGTATGAAACATTTAGGGTAATGAAATGTCTCTGTCAGGAGAACTTGAATTCTTGAGGAGGCAAACGTTCTGTCTGGTGCGACAGAGCATAGGTGCCAATCCAAGCACACAGAAGTCAATGAAAAAGATATCTCTGTTTTGCTTCACTGAGTTTTGAATTGAATCCATGGAATTTTGATAAACTGAAAATGTTTCCTCAAGCTTCTGGTGTTCACTGTTGCCTTAATACAGTGGGTCCTAATGGGATCAGGTAGGAGTGTTTCATGAAAGGGATTTGCTACACCTCCAAAGATCAAAAAGCTGCTACCTTCTCTTTGTGCTGTTTTATCATCCATTTGATTTGGGATTGGGAAACATTTTTTGCAAGTTCTCATTGTTTTTCTATCGTGTATTTTCTGGTAAGATTTAAGTGATAATGAAACTTTTTGTCGCATATAAAAAGCAGTCACTTCCTGCTAGAGAAATGTCTTGGTGGTGGAGTCATGAAGTGGTGCTGGTGCATGAAATACTTGGGAGTGCTGAAACACACTTGGGTTTGTTTTCCTTGCAAGCTGTTATTTTGTTGGGACACAGGGTGGCAATGTCATGGAAACACTCATTATAGGAAATAGTCTAGAAAGCCTTTTGATCACTGTTCTGCTTCAGATCTGTGTTTGATATATCCAGCTTGGCACTTGGGTATACAGACAGCTACACCTATGAAAGCACTTGGCATGTCCTGTGGATTGTGCTTGGCAATAACTCTTTGAAGCAATGCATTGGTGCACAGCCAGGTGTCCCTTAGGCAGAGAGGGAAATGAGGCCAGGGGAATCACACAGCCTGCCTGAGACCACAGCAGAAGAGCTGAGATAAAAACATAGATATTTTTGATGCTAAAATGAATAGAGAATCACAGACAGGCCTTACGGGACCTTAAAGTTTATCTCATTCCAACCCCCCTGCCATGACCAGGGACAATTTCCACTAGACCGGGTTACTGAGAGCCCCATCCAGCCTGGCCTTAAACGCTGCCAGGGATGGGACATCCCCAACTTCTCTGGGCAACCTATGCCAGGGCCTCACAACCCTCATTGAAAGGAATTTCTTCCTAACATCTAGTCCTAATCTCTTCTGTTTTAGTTTTAAACCATTTCCCCTTATCCTGTCTCTATATGTCTATGTAAGAAATCACTCGCTGGTTTTTTTTTTTTTTTAATATAGATATAGCTGCAAATTCCTACTGTACCAGCAGCTGCATGCAGAGATGTGTGTGTAAACATGCAGTGTGTTCCCACACAGTGCAGTAGAGGGCAGTGTCCTTTAGGATGAGCTTAAGGGACCCTCAGCAGCTTTCCATCATTCCTGTGCATGTCCCTAAGCACCCACCTGCCCAGCCTTCCATGGAGCTCTCACAGACTGTCAGTGGTCTGTGAGTGAACCCAGCCAAGGTGCAGCAACTCACCAGTAAGTTGAAAACTCACAACATGCAAAGTGCTCTCAAAGCCACCAACTAACAAAACCCCAAAGATCAAAAACCAAAAAGAAATATTTTTGCCATTTCCTTTGCACTGAGGTCAGTGCTGCTGCTATTAGACCAACTGTGCTTTTATACCCATACCTCATGAACTGAAAACACCAGTGGAGATGTTTTCAGTTCATGAGATATGGCTGCATCCTTCTAAAATTCTGGAGTTAGGGTCCCTTCTACTGCAAAAAATGTGTCCAAGGCCAGTCTGAATGGGGCTTGGAGGAATCAGCTGCAGTGGAAGGTTCTTGCCTATGATGAGGGAATTGGAACTGAATTATCTTTGAGGTCCCTTCCAACCCAAACCATTCTGTGATTCTAAAAAAATAGCCTGAGTCCTGTAAGCCCTGCAAAAGTTTACTAATTCTTATCAGGTGCTGCTAACAAAACCACCTGGAAGCTATCCCCATCAAAATTAAATAAAGACTGGCAATGAAAGCAGGGCTCAAGGTAAAAAAAAAATAATCAAATGTACTCACAGCCTTGAGTTGTGAAGATGCCTAAGTGACCAGCTCATGCATTTAACTCCCTTCTTCCTGTACTGCAGTGCTCTTGATTTTGGGGTTCTCTGATCCACCTATCCATAGCTGCAAGGTGAACAGAATTTAATCATGCTCTGACAGGGCATGGCAGATTATAATACCAGCCTTCAAAAAAGAGCTGTCGATCAGGGATGAGCTTTAATACCTTCGGCCTGGGACTCCTTTACAGCTTTGCTGCAGCTGAGTGGTGCTTGGTCAGCAGTCAGGAGAGGAGCTGGGCATCTGCAAAAGGCACAGGGGGTTATCAGGGCACTATCAAGGGAACCCACAGGGGTTATTCCTCACCCTTTTATAAAGGGGTGGTGTGACACTCTAATGAAGCTGGAGTTTCCAGGCCACATGAGAGGAGACATTGCCTTGTTGAACGAAGGAGAGGCTTTCCTAACTGAGCCTCCCAAAAATCCTGCTGAGCTTTTGTGGGCCAGCAGGCAAAGTGGGTTGATAGTCACTTGGATTAAACCTTTCCTTGTTGTAGCTGGAAGGGGCATAGTGAGGACAAGGGTTACTTTCCCCACCTAATCTCAAGTTGTTTTAGCTGGGGATGCTAGATAAAATAGTCAGTGACTGGCAGAATGATAGAACAGGGGTTAATTTCAGATTTACTATCTGCCAACACGTGCCATTCAATCAGATAAACACAGGATTTCAGCTGTCATCACAATATCTTATGCATACTTGAAAATAGAGCAGTTTTTCTCACACGCAGAAGAGATGGAACAGGTTTATATATAGGCTGTGTACAGTCAGGAGGCTAGAAATTTTGAAATAGTCTGCCAATTCTGGAGAGATTCCCTATTTTTAAATTAAGGAATTATATTAGAAGTAGTAGAAATTCTCGTGGAGAAGCTTTGTCACTGCCAGCTGTACTGAATAAATAAAAGTAAAGGGAACACCTTGAGAAGTTGGACTATACAGAATAAGGCAAATTTCTGTAGGATATTCAGCAGAGAATATGAGACTATGCAGAGACTCCGAAACCTCTCTGTGTGGGAATATCCTTCCTCCTCTGCTTTATACATTTCCATCCTTGCTCTTTTGTCTGTTCTGGTTCATTGGGCCTATCACTTTTAATGCTTGAAAGTCTGCAAGGCAGAGAGGGGAGATGACAATCCAGCAACACCCCAGCAATATCTTAACTCAATTTTCACAAGAAGTGTAATTTAAGCACTTGCTGATTAAAGCCTCCCTCCCTCCTGAAAACACCCAACTTAGGCAGAATCATAGAATAGTTTGGATTGGTAGGGACCTTAAAGATCATGTCAAATCTCGTGTAGATAAGATGTAACACTTCTTGGCAATGATGCTTTATATTATGAATTTGTGAGTATGGAGATGAGTATGACTTTTTGGCTTGTGCACATAGCTAGTATTTGAGCTTTTTATTATATCCCTTTTGAAGAGTAGCTGATGCCACAGTCCAGAATATTTTTAAGATCCAGCCTGGTTTGTTTATGAGGGATGCACAGAACAGCTTGGCTCGTAAGCATCATATGAACAGACAGCAGCAGGCAGTTTTCTTGCTGAAAAATCTGCTGATAGGCTTCCCTGCTCTGCTCTGCTCCCTTCTCTCCTGCTCACAAGCCTCTTTCTCCCTTAAAACCAATGCAGCTTGTAGCTTCAGTCTCATAGAGTGTCACAGAATCAGTAAGGTTGGAGATCTCCAAGGTCTTCACATTCAACCTTTGAGTGAATTCCACTTTTCCCACTAACCCATAATGCAAAGTGCCACATATATTCATTTTTTGATCATTTCTAGGGATGGGAACTCCATCACATCCCCAGGGAACCTGGTCTAGTGTGCAACCACTATTTCAATGAAGAAATTTTTCCGAATATCGAACCTGATTGTCCCCTGGTACAACTTGAGGCCATTACCCCTTGTACTATTGCCAGTTGTAATATGTACCTAGTCTGACCATTCAGGTTTTGTCATCACCTTTGGTTCTGCGATGTCCTTGTTAGTAGCTGCTGGTATTTTCCTGCATAACTGGAGCTTGCCTGCTCTCATCCCCTTCTGGATTCCACTGGGCTGTGCTGAAGCAAGCTCAAAAATGATGTCCTGAGCTGTTCAGCATTACAGTGTCTTTGTAGCCAAGGCTTGGACTTCACTTCTAAGACCAGCTGCTGCAAAAGGACAGCATTTTCTACTGAAGATAAGGCAAAGAACTCATGTCTTGAGAGCATTCCTCTCACTGTTTCCCTGCAGGGGGGAGGCTTCGCTAGTACATTCAAGGCAGTCTTGAGGAGTTCTGCTGTGACAGATTGTCTTATTGCCCATGGAGACACCATGACAGCATAAGATGCCAAATTTCCTATTGCTTGGGCTTCATCCCTTTGTGGTTAAGCTCTTACACACTTCAGAGAAAGAAATGATTACTGAGTTGTAGGTCCCTCAGCTCAGCTGTAAGAGGGTCTTTTTGTTTTCCACAGCACCCCTCTACGCTGGGTTTTGGCTACAGCGGCATTTTGTGCTGGGCAATGCAAAAAAATAAAACAAAGGTATTGCAAGGCTGAAGTCAAGTGTGGGTGTTTTTCAGCCTCAAGGGCTTTAGATTTCTGGGTTTTGTTTTGTTTAGCTTTTTTATTATTTTTGGTCTGTTTCAGAAGAGCTTTTCACATACAGTGATCTCCCAAAGAATTTATTTGAACTCATTGGTGGGTGGTGCATACATTATGGGCTGTGGTTTCATTGATATGCTCAGCCTCGCTAAGTAGATGGCATATTAAATGTTTTATTTACCCTGTGTGCTACCTGTCATCTAATCAGCTTTTGTGTTTCTGCTGCATTCTGTTTGTATTATAGTAAGAATAAGTGGTTTCATGTAAATTAAAACCACATGAAACCTTTTAAAGCCATTTTAAAATACTAAATGGGTTTGCAAATAGGTTTGTCGGACAAGGATTGGAAGAAGAGCTCTTTGCTTACCCATTTACTCTTCTGTATGCTTATTAGAAGTCCCCATGTGACTTTTTCATCAAACATTGCATCCCAGTTCTCATCTGGAATGCCAAAGTCATTTATACTGTGCTCAAGAGCAGTTTGCATAAACAGGAGGCAGTTAACAAAGAATACAGTTGTGAGCTGTGATTGCAAAGGTTATATTATAAATTACAACACAGATGTACAATAAAGCCAAGACGTGCAGCCCTGTTTTCTTGTTTGCCTGGAGCATAAAAGCACGTTGGCTTAGAAGTTTCTTTGCCTTTATTGACCATTGTTGCCAATATGGATGATTGTGAGGCTTTCAACTGTGGATCATTTTGTTTCTTACAGGTGGATCGTATCATCTTCTGCGTCTTTTTGGAGGTTGACTACAAGATTTTCAAGAAGAAAATGGGCGAGTTTTTCCCTCTAGGTAGGTAAAGTAACCAAGTACCATCTGACTTTAAAAAAAAAAACCGCAGAAAAAATATGCAACAGTTGG
Organism: Chamaea fasciata; assembly: GCF_029207755.1. Lineage (NCBI taxonomy): Eukaryota > Metazoa > Chordata > Aves > Passeriformes > Sylviidae > Chamaea > Chamaea fasciata. The sequence continues at coordinate 4,679,166 of NW_027094088.1, read as the reverse complement.
CATCATTTCTTCTTTCCAAAGCCAAATACTGAAATGTGAACTTTTTTTAAAGATCAGCTGCACACAGAGGCTCTGATCCTGTACAAATGCAGACATTTAAAATGTGTGAACCATTAAAACTACTCCTAATACTGCTTTTGTATGCTCAGTACAGCTAACCTCTTCATTCCACGCTGTATGTGTATCTTTTCCCAAAACTTGGTGCATGGCTCTGGCTCTCTTGACTCTTGAGAATGAAATTATTTGCACTAATGTATATAGCTCCTAGTGTATATTGCTTTTCCATGCACTTTGTACACACTTTGGTCTTTCGTTAACAATGCTGGTAAGGTTTCCTCTGGGTCTCAAAAGATACCACAGGGGTTAGAGCCCAACTGTGTCTGAATGAGGGCTTTAAACTTGAGCTGTCCCTGTGTAAGGATGAATGGGAGAAAGATGGCTCTCACTGGAGCACTTGGGAAATGTTAGCCATTTATCTTGGATTTCACACAGGGGGTTGCTTTCTAGATTTAAGGAAACCTGGTGGATAGTAAATTTGCTAATCCCCCTCCTCCTATAAGGCTGCGAGTTATTTTTATCCTACATCATTAGAAATCTGCTCTCTGTCATTTTATCAGCCCTGAAACTCCTCCCATTTTATTTTGCTTTGTGCTTACATCAGTCCAACTATGTGTGTGAAAAGATCCAGATTTTAGTCTTTTATTTTATCTCCCAATTCTCCCCATGCTGTCTGTCTAGTGGAAATGGCCCTGGAGTAATAGGAAGCAGAGCTTTGGTGTCTTCAGAGTCCTGTTAATTTCACAGGACTGTGTTGTCACTGTAGCCACAGTGGTTTTTTTCCTTTTGCTCTGTCTGGTAGCATGGAAATTGTGATATTTTTGTCTCATCTCACTAGAACAAAGCTTTTTTGTAGATGACTTTGTAATTGCCAGTTTGCAGTGATTGGCAGCTGAAACTTAAAGACCTATTGAATTATTCAGGTAGCATTGAATGATGTCTAACCACTTAATAATATTTTTGTCTGGAGCGCACTGAAGAAGCTGCATTCATGGGTAATCCATTCATTGAGTGATTTTATTTCTTTGTCAGCATACCCAACCCAAAGGATAAAGTGGCAGTACCCTGCCTACTGTTGCTGGATGTTTTACTGCCCTTCAGATTAAGTGAGAGGAGAATGTAGCATCAATTTGTCAACAAATCCTGAGCATTAATGATCACTCTCATCCCTAAGGCCTTGGAAATCGTGGTGTAAAGCCTGGTATTGTTTCTATAAATGTAAAACCCACTGGGGTCTGAAAGTCTGAGAGACAAGAAGATGCTTCAGAGATGTATCATGACAAGGTCAAAGGTTTTATGAATTATTTTTTTTTTTGCTCAAACTAAAATTGGGATTCTGATATGTGACCATAGACAGGTGGTCATGGTAGGGACCCTCTAAATCCAGTGATTTGCATATGTGGCTATACAAGAGGTTCATCTAAAATATACAACTGTCCAGAGAAAATTTAGTTCTCAGTATCCAAAATTTAGATAGATTGTTGTAGGATTACGTATAGCTTATTAAAATAGCTTAGGACCCATGTTCATTAACTCCTGGTTGCAATTTTCTGATAACTAATGGTTCTGATTTTGATGTGCCCTAATGTTACTGGGCATCTGCTGTCAGATTAAACCAGAGCCTTCAAAGGAACCAGTTTAGCTCTAAAACTTTATTCCTGGTGCAGTGAAAGATTTCGTGTGAATGGGTCAGTAGCCAGGGATTCAGGAAGGTTTTATTTTAATATTTTATTTTTAGTGTCTTTAGATCTCCAATTTGTAAGGAGTCAGGGAGAGGCAGGACTTTGTTCCCAAGCGACTCTCCTGTAGTGTGACTGGAGAAATGCTCAGTATCTGGGTCTCTCTTGTAGAGCCCTAAACATTAATGTACAGCCTCAGGCTTTCTTTGCCAACTTGAAATGACAGTTTTCCACAGGGTACCACAACTTCTAGAGATTGTCTTCTGACATCTGAAGTCAGCCCTGTGCCAAATGACCTCCTGGTGAGAACATCAGCTGAAGGGCTGGATGGGGATCACCAGATGACCATCATGTCTGCCATTTGTTCCCTTTTTTTTCAGATGTCTTAGGAATTGCTATCTACCTTTAACATAGCAGACTTGGACAAGTTATCAGCAGTCTCTCTTGCTGTAGAGCCATCCCATCTCTCTGCAGGACTGGCTTCCTGCACAGAAGACTTAGCTACCATGGCTGTGTGTCAAGGAGTTAGCAACTACCTCTGCCTTTGGCAGTAAATTCCTGATATTTCTACCGTGGAAGAAATTAATGAAACTGGTGTTTTTGTTTTGGTTTAAAGGAAATCTATTAATTTAGTGAAATTAAAGTCTTTAAGGATAGGCTTGCCCTAAATTTAAATTGATAGGATGCTATCTAAACACTCACAGGAGAGAATAAAACTGAGATATTGCTTTAAGCTTAGAGAAAAAACATCAAGGCATTCTGAAAGTGCATCTTGCATTCAGAAACATTGTGAAATACATCTACTTTAATAGATGTGGACAAAAATGCTTAGAAAGGAGAATATATTCATGGAGTTATATACATAAATAGTTATTACTTTAAACCCACTGCATTAATAAATCCAAAACTACATGCAAGTGCTTGAGCTAGTCAAGTGATAATGAAATGAAGCTAGAATTACACCTCAGTGCATTAGAGTAAGTGGAATATAGATATAGGAAAATTGTTCCGTTAGTTGAACATATCATTAGGCCTATTTTGCAAGTGGAATGCCAGAGAAATTAGTCAAGTAATAATATTGACATCAAGACAACTGCCAAGAGCCTTGTCATTTTCAAACTTCAAATATATAGGGGGAAGAGACAGACCTCGAAGTAATGTCATGTCTTAGCAGTGTAGCAAAGTTGTGCAGTAACTGAGCAATTGTAACTGTCTCAGCATTTCTGATTCAATCTCAGTGATTACAGAGCCCAAGCCAGAGCCAGCATGCTCCAAGGGGGAACAGAGCACCACTTATCTTTAATTCAGACATAGGTTCTCAGTCAATGGTGTTCCAGAAAAGTCCTGGTTTGTTTAAGTAAAGGGTCCTAGTCAAGGCAGAATTTTCTATTGATCCTCTGGGGTTTTTCTGAGAAGATTTTCTATTTCTAGCAAGAAGAGAGCAGTAGAAAGAGCGACTTTATTTGCTTAAGATGGATCACTGTTTTAATATATTAAGCAGTGCCACAGTGATGGGCTTTTCTTTTTTATGAATTGAGTCCTATCTCCTTGTGCAATGACGTAGCCCAGCTATTCTCCCTTCACCTGTGTTGGAACATTCTCTCTGCTTAAACTGAGAGAATGTCTTTCAGGCAAGTAAAATATCTTTGCCCGCAGCTCTGGCTCATATGAGTAGTTCTTACATTGCTGGATTCCTTGCTATTAGTAATAATGAGTAAGCTTTCTGGGAAAGGAACTGCTACTTAGATAATTTTTGCTTTTGGAATGCATTGTTTCTTCTAATAGAACTCCATATGGAGTTCAGACATTAGGTGTTACTTTTCTTCCTAACTATACATATTGATAAGACTTACCAGAAAATGGGACCTCCCTTGAAAAGCTAGATTTGCCAACATTTATCTTGGAGTCATACATACTTCTAGGATTCTACATATCGGAGGAAAATTAAGAGCATTTGTAAATAGTTGCCAGCTGGAGCAAAGTTACCTTTTTTCTTTTCTTCCTGTATTCTGTGTACACAAAGCTACTTAATATGTCAGACAGATAATCTCGTAAGGACCTTTGGCAAATGCATATTTTTCATGGTGGCTGTCAAATATTATAAAAGGTTTATCTTCAATTGTAACGCTTAAAGTATTTCTAAATCTACCACCTGTTACCAGTGGATTGGAGAGGAGAAACATTTTTCTTCTGAAAATGTTTTTAGACGAAAATAATGCTATAAAAGGGATGTCCCGTGAAGCTGCAGCGTCCAAGGTTATATTACTTCTTGCTAGTTTAAACAGGGTAAGAAAATTACTTCACTGAAACATTGCAAAAATTTTTGAAGATAGGACATTTGCACTTTGATTAGGCCAGTTGACAGATGGAAGGTGCATGCTTTTAGACTTGTGTCCTTTTAGAGCTAATGAAAAGATGCTGATCCCAAGAGCTTCTTCTTTTTCTTTTTTTTTTTGAGCCATCATCAGTTGGTGCTAGGAAAAAGAGAGAGGGATTGCTTCATCTTGAGGAAACTTTCTCTTCCCTCCATTACAGGTTATGATATTTAATGCATTTTTTGCTTTCATCCTGGTTGATGAAAACACTGTTTCCCCTACCCAAACCATATGGAAGAGAGCTGCTGCCTTATAATAATTCTCCTATCACTACAGGAGGGTGCACAGCATCCCGCTTGTGCGTAAAATGTGCAAATATATTACAATTGCAGAGGAAATTCATTGTTAAGAGATCTCCCAGGCTTGGAATCAAATTGGAAACTGTCTAAATGGCTGAATGAAGGCCTTTGTATTAAAAAGGCCAATCTCTGCACTAATACGTGAGCAAACTCCTAAGCAGGGGCTGTAATTTCTGTACTGGTATTGAGAGGCATCTCTCTCTCTGTGCTTCCTATGGCAGACTGCACTGGGGCTGGAGCATTTCTCCGCATGAGCAAAGGAGTCATAAGTTAGCCCTTAACAAGTAATCCAGTATTAAATGGATAATTCAGCTGATAAATTTAGCCTCTCTATTTGCATTTGCAGCGTTCATGAGCCAATTCGTTTCCATAATTCATCACCTGAATGTATTCCACAAAATATTTTTCATGAGCTTTATTTTACTCTGTGGAGAGGTGCCAAGCAGTTTACTGGAAGTGCCCAATATCCTTTATGGGAGGTTTCACCTGGGCAGTGATTTGCCTCATCAGTCACAAGGCTCTGGTTTTCTGACTGGTTCAGGCTGGAGTACAAAGGCCACCAGGGCTTGGGGCCCCACAGAAATGTCCCTTAGGGACTAAGATTTGGGTAGAGTTTGATATCTCTTTGGCTTTCTTCTCCTGGTCAATAAGGGCCATCCTGAAGAGCTTGGTTGCAGCTGCTTTTCCTGTCTCCATGCAGGTTTTCCAAGCTGTTGCCCTTGCAGCTGATGAAGGCCTGTGGTCTCACAGGGTGAAACTGGAAGCAGTCAGACCATTGTACGACTCTCTCCACTGCTTTCCCTCACGAAGCTTGCAAGGTGCTCTTTGCTGTCTTGCTTCCCCAACTCCATAGTTCTAATGGAGCTGTTGTATTGGGTTGCTTGAGAGAACTCTGATTTCTCTGCCTCAAGAAACTTCTGTCTTGTCCCTTGGACATCCTACTTGGCTTTTCAGATGGTGGCTATGCCATGACCATGCATTCCTTTCCTTTCCAGAGCTGTGTATCAAACCATGGAGAGCATACCAGGGTACACCCTCAGTATTTATGCAGTCATAGCCATCCAACCTGCTCTGGATTCCATGCTCTGGATTTAACATTCCCTTCAGATTTCCAGTCTTGTGGGAGTCTTGTGTTGAGGCAGGGATGAGTGAGAATTTTTTGGTGGGTGGAAGGTGGAAGGCAGCAGTCGGTTTGGAGAAGTTGTGGTGATGCCTTGGGAAAGCTGACCTGAAACAGAGACTGGACAGAGCTAGAAAATAAAGTAGGGATTTATTCAAAGGCCTCCAGGATCCACCTTGGGCAGGACAGGGCCTGACCAGGGCTCCACCCAAGGTGGACTAAGAATGGTCACAAAATGGCTGACTGGTCATGAGGTCTTACATTTTTATAAGTTTTGGTCCATTTGCATATTGGGGTTTAAATGTCCAATTTCAGCTTCAGATTGTGAGGTCTCATCCTTCTTGTTTTCTCTCTTCAGTCCATCCTTGTTTGTGTTTTTGGGGCTGAAAGTTGTCCTTGGTTCTCAGCAGGCAAAAGATTTGTTTTGTCTCCCTACTCTGTGCAGAGAGCTCACCAGCACTTAATATGAGGCTCAGAACTGCACCCCTAGGCAGCACAGAGTCTGAAAATTTGATAGCTAAAACTTAAGGCATCAGTGGCACACTGATGTTTTCATGAGGGTGCAAAATGCTCTCTGCATCCCTTTGAACTGTCTTCATGTTGGAAGATGTCACAGATGGCTCCTGCGAGGTCCCTTGTTGAAGGACTTAATTTAAAACAGCTGGGGAGAAGCCCAGCCCCACTGTTTCCCCTGATGGTTCCTTGGCCCTCAGCAGTCTTCCAAGGAAGCACTGCCCATCTGGGGGAGCTGGAGGAGCCTATGCACTCAAAGAGGATGTTGGCTTTGCTGTAGTTCTCTCCCACAGCACCCTGATAAAGTACCCTGCAGTGTAAACAAGTTGCTGTAAAAATTGTTCTTAATCCAAAAGTTTAAAATAGCCACAGTATTTAAAATATTTGTGCATTTTGAGACGTGTCTGAAAACAACTTGCCTGAGAAAATCTCAAGGTCACTTAAAGCTAAATGTGTTCATGAAACTGCAAACCAAAAATTTCCTGTGACTTTCTGTCTTTATTTGCCATGGTAAAGACAGTGCCAGTCCCTCCACTTATTGGGGTTGTCTGTTTTGCCTGTTTTGCCAAGGTCTCAGTGTAGTGCAGGATAGTGATCCAGCAGCAGCTCAGGAGTGGTGCTTGGGGGACAGAGTAAATAGCAGATTATAAATATTTCTGATTATACATATTTCTAACAGTATAGAGACTGTTTTCAGCATCTCAGAAGATATGCAGATCAAGAAAGATTCCCAGTGCATTCCAACATGGCAGTGGGTTTCCAGTACCTAAAAAAAATTTATGGGTTGTTTCTGGCTTCCTTTTGAATCATAATAAAACTTCCTGGTGTGATCTCATTGGAATTATTTTCCGGCCAACTGCTGACAGAGAGTTGCTCTGGACTTTGTGTGTTGCAAGTATTAGTCACCTACTGTCTGCACTATGGTGTGGAAAGCTGTTTACCTCCTCTGACACTGATGGCAGCAGTGTCACAGCTTGGAGCAGGGCACAGATCAGCAATGGGACCTATAAAAGTGCTAATAACCTGTAAAAGTGCTGTTGTCAGGAGCTTTTGCTTTGCTAAAAGGAGCCTCATCTTCTTTGCTTCTTTGCATCTTGTAGGGATTTTTCTTGTCTCCTTTTGTGAGACTGACAACAGAGCCTGCAATCAATCCAGAAGTCTGGGAAAATGGCTGTTTCTATGTATTTGTCCACTCACTCCGAATCCAGGAGTTTTCAAGTTCCTGGGAGCCACCTGGATAGGAGCTGTATTGAAACAGCAAAGTGGCAGGGGGATGAGGATGCCCTTGAAAGGCGCAGGGGTCATTTAGATGCAAGGATCAGGTTGCTGTGCGTGATAACAGCATGGGGGGAGCACAGAAAGAGGATGAGGCTGGTAATTAGAAAGGTGACCATGGAGCAGATGTTTGCCATCTCTTGTAACACAAGGAGTGTGAGATGTCCCAGGAAATGATGGATCTGGATGAAAACAAGCAAAAGGAAGTAGTTTCTCACCCAACATACAGTTACAGTTAGTATCTAAGAGTACTTGATACAGGGTGCTGCAGAGTCTGTAGGTCATGTATACAGTTTAAAAAAGGATTAGCTCAACCAGCAGAAGATTGGTGCAACAACAGCTATTAATCTTCAAGGACTATGTGTAACCTTAGGCTCAGGGAGGGGCTGAGATAGAGAAGTATGTTGCTGTTCTCCTCTGTACTCAGCCCTTCACACATGGATGCCTTCACACATGGCACCAGAAAATGAACAAGCAGCTTTTTCTGTTTAATACGTTACGTGAATACATCTTTGATCAGGCATCTTTTCTTCCTACTCTGTTGGGTGTTGTGGCATCTCACTAAAGCATTCGAAATGCATTTTATGTCATCATCAAAAATATCCTGTCCTCTCTGGCCACGGACTCCAAATTACTTCATGTGCTCAACTGCTTCTCGTTTCCAAGGGTGCAGTTAAATTTGGGGTTGTCTCATTTGGTTGCCTGTGCCATGGGTTACTGATGAGATGCTGTTAGAAGCTTGTATTTGCAAATGTATGACCGTATGCAAAACATGCCATTTTGTGTGTGACTACTCGATTAACATCCAATTTAGCACTTGTGTGAACAAAACTTATTATTTTCAGTATTTTAGGGCAGAGAGGAAATATGGAATAGGTTTTTTTTAAAGCCTGATACCCAGGGAATGCCTTGTTTCTTTTATGTAGAAGCATCTGGAAAATAGAAGTCCAAATCTGATCCTGGTGTGAGTATCATTTCCTTCACTGGACTAGGGTTGTCCAGTTCCCTCACTGTGGGAGCAGCAGTTACTGCACAGTCTTTGTCTTTGCAGCTGAGGTTCATATGGTTTGTATGGAATGTATTTTACAGCAGATCAGGTGATTCATAAAAGAGGTCATCGATGTGATGACAAAAAAAAAAAAAAAAAAAAAAAAAAAAAAAAAAAAAAACCAACACCCCTCAGTGCCTAACTTCTTAGGAGACCTTAGGTAGTGAGGATTTCTATTTGATATGGCTTCAAAAGCTACAGACACATTCTACACATTCTGTGAGGCTCCAGTGTTGTGAGACTGGTGTAACTAAGCAACACAGGAAGGAAATCAGTGCTGCTGCTGCAGTATGGCCAGGCTGTACAGTGCATCAGTGGAAGTTTCTTTATAATTAGACAAAAAAAAATTTAATGAAACTTGCTCAGTATCAGGTGGAGGTTTATGTAGTATGCTCTGTATGCAGGACTGCATGATGAAAGGATAGAAATAGGAGCAAAAGAAGTCCTATTTTTACTTCCAAAGCAGAAGGATGTACTTTTTTTCTGTTAAAGATCTTTTTGTTTTATCTTTTTCTTTTCCTTCCTCTTAGGAGAACTGAGGATGAGAAAAAGTTTTATAGAAAATATAACTTTTTACTAGGAGAGGAGAAAAGAGTCAGGCCTGTTTTAGTTGATCTCATCTCCCAGAGATTTCCAAACCTGCTTTTCCTCAAAGAAAATATTGCCCTTTTTTGTGCTATTTTCTGTCACATTTTCCCAGTGGAGGACTGAGTTGGAGGAATCAAAACAACCAAAAGAGCTTGGGGAGATGCTGGGTTATTGCAAGCCTCAGATGTATGTCTGGGCTTCAAGAAACCTTCCTGTGTGGCTCATGGTGCTACAACAACTTTGACTCATGCTGAGGTGGACATAAAACCTGTACAAAAGGAAAAAAGTTCCATTTGGGTATCAACAGTGGTTGTAAGCCACCAAAAGAAGTGATTTTTCAGTTGATAGGTATTGTAAATAGATATGAGAAACGATTATAAATCTCCCTAAGGCTGTGAAGGTGACTGTGCCGTTGGGTGGTTGAAGCTTTGTGATAAAATTTTGGAAAGAAAGGTCTGGGAGAGAGAAATATGGACAGTGAGAACCTGCTCGGTCTTTTCAGCTGCAGGAAACCTCATATTATTGTGGTTTAGATGGTTTGCCTCAGGTGGGCACCCTTGCCCACACTGCTGGCTGCTCTGCGACTGGACACAAAAAGTTTTCCAAGACTGACCCAAAATGGGATCCATTTTCCTGAAAGGTGTGAGATTGCTGCACTGCTCCTTCTCTGTAATCCCAGTGGAAATAGTACAGGCAGATTGTGGGATGCATGCTAGGGAAATGCTTGACAGTAGAAACTTTTCGAGCCAGACCCCTATTTTTACACTGCAAATAAGCCCAAGAGGATGGCTGAAGCTTTCAGTGCTGACATTTTGGTGGGTTTCTTTTGGTTTGAGCTTTTATTTTAAGACATCAGCACTATGATCACCAACTTGTCATTTCAGCCTCCTGTACAGCTCTGCCCATCTCAGTGCTCTGTTTGGCAGAGAGGATTTTTGTCCATTCCCACAGTGCCCTCCCATTTCTCCCCTGGTTGTAGTCTGGACATGGAGCCATGCTTGCAAGGAGGAACAAACTGAGGCGTGTAGGTTGACTAGGAATAGGGAAACATCTGGAAATCAGGAAACTGCAGAAAATGCTGGGGTAAAAATAAAAATCCTGAAGGATGCAATTAGGCAGCTGAGGAAAGATTGGAGCTAGGCAGGGAGGAGCTAGCAGCATGCAGAGCAGTTGGGGAGTGCCAGGAGCCCAGGATGCACAACCTGAGCACAGATGAAGCAGCAGCCTCCTGCAGCTCGGAGCTGGCTCTCATGTAAGGGCTTCTCAATGCACAGTGTTTGTGCAGTGCTGGCTTTCCACATGCTGGCATGAAGGAGAATGCAAGTGGAAGCGTGAGCAACGAAGAGGAGGTGGTTTAATGGCTTTGGGAACTAGTGGTGGTATTTAGAGCCTTTCACCTCTCTGTTCCTAACATAAATCTTTACACAGATTGATGATTTTAGCCATCTGGCTTGCATTTGCTTGTACGCCACAGCTAGGGAGACAGAGAAACAACCTGACCAGCAAGGCAAAAGGCAAAACAAAGGATCTGACAGAAGGCATCCCCTTCTTCTGTGTCAGTAAGAGGAGATATGGTGTGATTATTCCATTTCCCAAAGCCCAGCAGATAACAAGGGAGAGGACAATGAAGGAGCCACAGGCATCACTTAGTGTGTGACCCCACCAGGGAGCCTGTGGCTTGCACAAAAGCTCTGAGCACCTTGCTCACAAATGTGAAGTTCTGTGATCTTCAGAGATACAGTTACCCCGGATAGCCTGGGAGTTAGAGGGAGACTTTCAATGGTAGGTTGACTTTCAACTGTAATTGATTTCGTACTGGAGTGGAAACTTCTCCCACACATCACCCATTTAATACCTTAATTTTATGTAGTATGCATGATTTACACCATTTATGGTGACTATTTAATTTTATGTAGTATACCTCAACCTACAAGCTGGGAAATCTTGCACACATTTTTGATTAGAAGGTTTTCTTGTCACCTAAGCCTTCTAAATACTGATGTGACTTTTCCTGGGGATGAACTGACCCTTTCTGGCAGTCACTGTCAGTTTTCCTCTCACTCCAGACTGCAGGGTCAGTCATTCCTTTTCTAGCAAAGTCCTCTTGGTAGAACTTCCTAAAATCCAGGGCTTTAATGGGGAAGTGATGTGAAAGGTCGTTGTTCTGCTTCCCCAGCCAGAGGAGTAACCAAGCGTGGGTAGATGTGTGCATACACTGGAGCATGTTTTGCTAGTCAGTTATTTTTTAACATCTCTCATGTGAGGGTGATAGGTACAGAGGATCTTACCCCTGGTCTTTCCAGTGGGGGAGTTTGGCCAAGAAACATTGACAGTGTGTATTTAAGGGAATGTTTGCTGCTGTCAAAGATTCACTCTAAGGTTCTTCTGTGGTTTTATCCAGTTTCACTTTGGGATTGACTGGCTGTGGTGCATATTTCAAACCAAAACAAACCTCTCAAAGGCTTCCTCTAGATGGGGTAAGAAATTGTTTAAAGAAAATAAATTTAAAAAAATAAATGCAAACAAAAGAAAAACAAAACTAGGCATAACAAATCTAATTTATGGTAACCTTGTCACTGATTTTTCTTTCTAATAGGCAGGTAAAGCTGCAGTAAAAAAAATATTTTTGCTTATTCAGAGCCAGTAACCAAGAAGCTGCCCTTAATACAATTCTTTTCAGGGGGTAAGTGAATGCATTTTGGATATAGACTTCTAAACCACTAGTTTTTATCTCAAATAATTGGTTTTGGCATAGAGGTCTGTCAGCTAAGCATGGTGTTTATCACTCCAGCCAGCCACACCAAGGTCAGTGAAAGAGAATGTTTTATATTTAAGAGGGAAATGCTTCTACCAGATGGATAAATAGTGTGAGAGTAATAATTACAGACACATAAAGTGGCTGGGGATTGCTGTGTGCCAAAGTGAAACTCAGATTCATACCTAGATTGGGGTAAATTTTTCAAAGGCACCACAACGACTCAGAGATCATGTCACCAAGTTATTGGGAGCCCAGCTTCCATTTTCAAAATGATGTAGAGACTTCATTGCCTTTCAACAAGCCTTAGGTACTTTTTCCGCAGAAAAAAACCCAGCCTTTAATTCACAATTAGCTCACAAAAGCAGTCTTTGAGTCGTCATCATTATGTTGCATAATGACTTCCCTACTTTTTAATAATATCAGATTTCTTGTCTGTGTCCATTATCACTAGCTTAGAAACTCTTCTGTTGCTTTGGGAATTTCATATTCCAAGTCACTTACAGAACTATAATTAAGAACTTCCACAGAAGACCAGGTGATATATGTATGTTAAGATTCTGCAGATTTAGTGGCATATCTTAGATTAATTTGAAACCTTATCATGCTGGTTTCATTATAAATGCTTTCATGTAAAGAACATGTTATTGGAAACTGAATAATTAATAATCGCTATATTGCCAAATGTTTTCTGAGCAGTTTGTTGAAGAATAGCAGAACTCCGGTCGAAAATCCTGGCTCAGTTGAAGCCAGCGACAGAATTCCCGTGGGCTTGAACAATATTTTTCATTTTCTTGTCTTAAAAATTACTTGTCAAAACTCCTTAAGGTTGTGTGTATGTTGGGGGTTAGGACTTTTTCCTTTGGTTTTCTTTCTTAGGAAATTTTCTCCCACTTGTTGCTAGTAAACAATAACGACTGGGGCTGAGAGACAAGGGATGTAGCCGCAGAGGAGGGGTGTAGCTGGCTGCTGCTCCCTCACCTGAGCGGTTTTCTCTTGGGAAGGCCAGAGTTGCTTCGAGATTTTGGGCCGGGGGGAAGAGGCTGGGTACAGCTTTTAGATCACTCTCACCCTTGATCAGAGGGGAGACAGGCTGCAGTTGCTGTGGGGAGAATTCGCCACCCCTGAGCAGTTCCATCTCTTGCTGTCTTTCCCTACCCTGAGTGGAACTCTGCTCGTAAGAGCAGCCGTAGCACCAGGCCCTTATTAACACCTGACCTCGCTAGAAAGGACCCTCCACCATGTACCCGGGTGTCTAAAGGGGAAAACTGGGCACCCTGAGCCTCTCCCCCATCTGAGGGAGCCTCTTTTGGCCGTGTTCAGGAGCCAGGCTGTCACTGCCCAGCCAGGCAGCTTCTCTGCCACTGCTCTGGGGTTTTCACTATGCTGCAACCCCACGCCCACTGCTTGCTGGGACAGCCCGAGGTTCCAGCTACAGCCACGGAGTTTCTGATACATTTTGTTTACTATGCTGGGATCTGCTTGTCCCTGCTGTTCCAGCTTGGTGCCTCCGAGGTTCCTGCTGCAGCCCATTCCTGCCATTCAGCCCACCCGCCATCGCAGTGAGAGGATGTGGCACATGGCGCCCCCTGCAGGCGCGGGGGAATCCTCCCACCCATCCTGCCCAGCCGGGAGCCACCAGCGCCCCCTGCCAGCTGTGAGCGGAACTGCACCACAGGGGAAAGCGCCACAGCCCAGAGAGAGAAGGCCGGGACTGGGGTTGTGTTCTGTTTGTTTGCCTTGTTATCCATACACATACTAGTAGAGAACTGTTATTCCTTTTCCCATATCTTTGCCTGAAAGCCCTTTTTTTCAAAGTTATAATAATTCAGATGGAAGAGGGTCATACTCTCTGACTCTCCATTCCAAGGGAGGTTCCTGCCTTCCTTAGCAGACATCTGCCTTTCAAATCATGACAGTGTACAAATTTATATTGGAACAGTAGAGGCCTATGTGCCTTTTTCACCTCCAAAGGGTTGTTTGAAGAATAAGGGGAAAGGAAGTAAAATATGCAGTGACTTGTTTCAGTCCTTTGGGTCAGAATAAAGTGTACTTGAGAGAAATGTAATCTGCTGTTGTTTAGTGCCTTCTGAAAGTTCTGCCCTCCTGGTAATGTCTAAATGAGAGGAAAAGGGGAGAAGAGTGGATGCAGATCCATGAACTGAGATTCAGAAGCATGAAAATTCTCACACTCCTGACTTCAATGCTTATAATGAATTATAATTCCCAGTAGAGGTCTCTATTATTAATGAATTTTTCTGCTCTCTGCTATTTAGAATAAAGTTTCAGTCTCCAAATATTGGTGATACTAGAGCCTAATCCTCATTGCCAGTCAGAGCATTTGGATCTCAGCAGAGTTTCTGATGTAAAGTTCCAACCCTGTAAAATTGGACCTAAATACTGCTGTTAGTTTCCATTAGCATTGCTTATTATGTTTCAAATAAGGAGTTTGTATGGTGGTCAGTCATAGTATGCATATATGCCAGTTTGGACGGTAGTGAGCCTCAGACAGAAGCTGTGGGCTTGCTACAGAATTTTCACCTGCCCAAATCATTGGATCATAGAATGGCTGGTTGGAGGGGACCTGAAGGACCATCTGATTCCAACCCACCCTACCATGGACTGGGACACCCTCCGCTAGATCAAGAATTCCAGGGATAAGGCATTCACAGCTTCTCTGTCAACTTGTTCTACTGCCTCAACACAATGAATTTCTTCCCAATATCTCATTTAAACCAATCCTCTTAGTTTAAAGCCATTCCCCCTTGTCCTGCCAGTACAGGCTCTGGCAAAAAAATCCCTCAGCAACTCCATTTAAAAGGCTATAAATGGAGTCTATATGAATTAGGAACATAATTGACATAAAAGTCTATGATCAGTGAGCTCTCCATTAGATGATTGAGACTCTAGAACATTGAATTACCAAGATGTTAATTAAGGCTAATTTTTTTTTTTAACTCAGGAAAACATCTTGTAAGAAATTCTTTTGATACCAAAATGGAACTTTTTGCAAAAGGAATCTGCTTTTCTTGTCTCTAATCTTAAGCTTAAAAATTATCTGTTCCTAGCTAGCCCAAGTTTGGTCTTCACAGATTCATTTTGTTCTTAAACCAATTTGCCTGTCTGGCAAATATTTAGTAACTTCTTTATGTGGTTGTCTCATAGTGTAGCTAGTTCTCTTCTTAGCATAGCCAGCTGTTCCAGGGAAACAAAGCAAACTGAAACTTTCCAAGTAAACCAAAAGCTCTGCAGGAAAGATAATGAAATTTTATATTATACCTGTCTTTATTTGCAGAATTTTGTAAATTATGAACAGACTTTTATTCCCTGTCTTCATTCCCTGCATTACGTATATCTGGTAGTAACCAGTATCAAAACCTTCTTCCCCATCCAGCTCCAGATTTCACTGCAAAATGTTAAACAGGAGAAAGCAAACTAAGATACAGGCAATTTGAAACATGGAATATTTCATGTTAGATGTTTGCTGGTATTCCCCCTAGTAATATTTTCCTTTCAATTTTTTTTTTTTGACAGATGATGCTAATGAAGAAGGGGCTCAGCTGAGTGAAGAGAGAGGTGAGTAAAGAATATTTTATGCTAAAATATATTACTTCTATGAAGCATGAGCCAAACTGAAAAAATCTAGAAATTAATTGCCTTAGTTGAGATAAGCAGTGCTAAGCATTATTGCCAATGTTGCAACAGCCATCTCTGGTTTTTACACAAAGTTAAGGTGAACCATCCCTGATAATAAAAAGTGCATGGTAAGACCAGCTGAGACTGCTTTTTTAATGTCATCATCTTATGAGCCTCTGGGTGATATTTCATTGCTTTTTATCAGTAGCTAGTTCGAACATGAAGGGGAAATAATAACAATTCTTCAGTCTATTTGTCTGTAAAAGAGTGTGAATTGAGCAATTCTTGACTCATTTGCCATTCTGAATAGTGGCAGTTATACGTTTGCAATGAAAACAGTAGGAGAACTCTTCCACAAACTTTTAAATACACTGAGCTTGGTCAGACAATGGTTCAGAGGATTTTTTCCTGGTCTTCATAGTTTGCTGTTTAAAACAAGTGTCACTGTTTAGAGTTTGTGGATGACATGAAATGGAAATGATGAATAGGTATAAGGGGAAGGCCATAGGAACAAGAAAAGGAGAGGACAGAGGATTAGGTAACTCCCATGAGGATAAAAGCTTCCATTCAGGAGATTTCTGCTAGTTTTTTCAAGAAAGCTTCACCCAGTTAATCTTGATCAGGTTTTTTGTAACAGATTTCCACCACATCACCTTTTGATACTTTCCCTGCTGACCTCACCTTGAGGTCCTCAGCAAACATCTCCTGTTCCATATGGATTTCTGTGCAGTGCATCTCCTTTTACATGCAGAGTAGCCCCCTATATTCCTCTGCCTCCTCTTCCAAACCAGCTAATACCCCAAGGTCTCTGTGACCCTGATCCCATCATGGTCCAGTGACTGTGTATGACTGTCCAGCTCTCTTTATGAAAAGGGGTCAGAAAGGAGTGCCACATGGGGAGAGGCAGGGGTATACCAGCCAGAAAACAGAGGTAAAAGCTTTTGAGGCAGTATCTTGACTATTTAAATTGGCAAGATTGTCCTAAAGACAAATGGATTATGATAATTTATGCAACAACTTAATTACCTGAGAAATTAGAAATACTTAAAGAATGGTGCATATACATAGATGTCAAAACACAGATATGTGTTACACTGATGGATTAGCACATCCTTTTATGGCTGTTCTGGCCTGTTGATTTTATTACACATAATTGTAATTACATTTTGGTGTCAAGATTACTGGATAGGAATGTTTAGTAATTTTAATAGTTAGTGCAATTGATATAGCTGTACTAATGTACATAAAAGGTTTTTTTAAAAAAGTTTGTCATTATATAACAAACATTTGCCAAAGATAATGCTGCAGTTAAATTTGTAGTATTCATCTAACATTTATAATTTAATTTTTTATATTTATTGTGAAATGTGTAGTTTTATAAGCCAAATTATTTTGCATTTCTTGTTTTGTTTTTATGGGGATTATGCAAATTAAATTGGTGTAGGTTTTTTTTTAAAAAGCATTTTAAATTAGAATTAAAAGAAAGTGCAATTCTACTTAAAAGCCAATCTCTTCTTTTTTGTCTTATATCCTTCACAGCTTCATTACTTTAGGTAAAGCCACATAGATACTCTGGGAAATTATCACTGAATCATATAATTTCAGGAAGATATTTCCCTACCCGTCTCTTTTTTTGTGTGTGTATGAGATAGATCAGATCAGAGCTGCCCTCACAGGTCTAGGATGCTGTGAGTTTCAACAGCACATCCTTGGTTATCTCTTTATCAGCTGGAGATATTTTGGGAATCAGTGCATTGGCTGTAAGCAATCAATACCAACAGGGCTAAAAATAAGTATCTTTTATGTATCAGCCCCAGTAGTGTAGCAGATATACAAAAGTTATTCCCTTTTGATCTATTTCTGTATGGAGTTTTTAATGATTGTAGGATGCATTTACTGAAACAATAAATACAAACATAATTTTTGCCTTGAGGAGAGTTTTCATTTTCATACTCAAATTTTTATTAGTTTGGGGGATATCTGCTTTTTACTCCTCAAAGGGGAGAAATAGAAAAGTAAGCGGTAAATAAGTAATAGTCACCACTAAAAGATACTAGTTGAATAATCATTCTTCATTCCACTTGACTTCATGGGTCATGACTGCAGCAGATGGACTCAACAGTTGGCACCAATATTGATGACCCTTTTTCCTCGAGCTGTCCGTAGCCAATATGCTTTGGGGTGTTTCCTCCAATTATTTTGCTTAAAGTGAAAAAGAGAGGTTGGATTCCTAGGGAGCACATGTTGCAGACTAGACATGTATAGACCTTTGGCAATGACTGAAATCTAAATTTTATCTAAATTCCTGTGCCTCGGCTTCCTTTTGGCTGGATGTTTCTGAGAGCAAATATCAGACCAAGAGAAAACACAGAGAAATACAAGGACACAAATGAACTGTAGGCTCATTGTGTCTGTACCAATCACACTTTAAAGATTGTGGTAGGATGGTGAGGTGGAGGTCACAGAATCTGTCCTAGTTTAAATCTGGTGGCAAAATTAGAGGGAAAAAGAAAACCTTGATCCTGGTTTGATGTGTGCTGAAAGCAGTGGGAATATGTCCATTGGCTTCAATGCACGCCAGATTAGGCCTTAGGAATAGACAGAAAACTAACTTGGAGTAAAAAATAACAGATTTCCAAATGGGTGTACTACTGATAGATGGATACATAATGAAAGTAATCTATCTCGTGTTTCTACTACCCCAAAATACAATTACCTCATTACATGGAGAAAGGTATTTCTTTCTTTGATTAGTCCTCAAAATAAATGAGAGAATATCCTAATTACATCTGTGTCCTGGTTTAAAGAACAGATGCCTGACAAGGAAGGCAGGAATGTCCCTTTGAATGGAAAATGGGACCCCCTCCACTCTAAATTATTACAACATTGAAATTAGAAGGTTTTCAGGCACAAATATGGGGAAAAGGAGTAACAATTCTTTACTAGTATGTGAACGGATAACGAGGCAAACAAACAAACAGAACACAGCCCCAGTCCCGGCCTTCTCTCTCTGGGCTGTGGCGCTTTCCCCTGCGGTGCGGTTCCGCTCACAGCCGGCAGGGGGCGCTTTTAAAAATAAAAATAAAAATAAAAATAAAAATAAAAATAAAAATAAAAATAAAAATAAAAATAATCCACTCTTGTTAAATGCACACAGTCAAACCCACTCTTCTAATGGCATTTGACTCAGAGGTTTTTTACCCAGTCTGTTGTTCTGAATGCTGAGTCTTGTAGCAGTTGTTGGTTTAATGGCACTGCTTAATTTGAAGTGCTTTAAGGTTATCATGTGTCATGCAGTTGGTGTTAGAAGGGTTTGAGTCAAAAGGGCAGATGTAGAAATAGCAGGTCCAGGCCTGTGCAGGTCTACATCTCAGCTTTACTTTGTGAATGATTCCCTACATAACCCAAAACAAGGACCAGATGACCCAGTAGTTAGTCTTTCCTGAGTGTTTTCATTTCAGGTTTTTTTTTTTCCTAATGGTAAGAGAATTGACTTGTGTCAGCACATAATAACATTATTATGTGCTGACATAAGTCAATTCTCTTACCATTGCCATTAAAACAAACAAACAAAAAAAATTACACTCAGGAAAAACTTTTAGATCTGAATCCGCATTGTCCATCAGCCTGTTCAGCTTCATTCTCTGCCAGGTGCCTTTTGACCTCATCTCTATGTCTGTTGCCACACTACTGACATTTCCTATCAAGTCGTTGTTCCTAATAAATGCCCTGCTGGTTATCCTGTTTCTGTCCTGATCATCCTAATTAATCACCTGTTCATTACTTAGAAGTCACAGCCTGTTAAAACAACAAGATGAAGGATCTCATTCACACTAACAGGGCTTAATACCTAATTACACCCTATTACAATCAAGATACATAAATACAGATTTTTTTTTTTTTTTTTGCCTGTTCCACTGTATGCACATCCTTACACTTGGAGATTGTTTTTTGGAGGGAGATTTTATCTTTTTTTCCTGAGATGAAAATAGCAATGACTTGCAACAAGGCAAATTTGGGAGTTAGGAAGGGTTTTGGAAATAGGTTATGTGGAGACAGACTGTGAGATTTAAATGACTTGTTGACCCTCTGAATTAGCCTATAAAGAAGAACTATGTCTCCCAGCAGTAGAGCTCAGAAACCTTTTTGCACAAATGATCACAACTAGAAAAGCTTTTATTATGATCAGTTCAGACACCTGTCCAAGTGTGCTGTTTTTAAAAAGAAATTTGCAGACAAAATTTCTGTAATACTTGGCAAAATGTTTGGAAGGACGTACACACTGCTGGAGAGCAGAAAGAGTTAAGAGTTGTATTTCGACCGTGGTAAACACACGTGCTTTTCAGTCTGTGGAATAAGGGGTGTCTGCTAAAAAATAGTGAAATTGTGATTGAAATCTTGTTCTCCTGGGACACTGCCTTTACATCCTTTTGTGAGTGTTTTGAAGGCTCTTTATAAAGTGCAAAGAGATGGTTTCTTCTGAGACAGCAACAGTTCTGAGTTCTCTGAACGTATACCTCCTTCCTCTCCATCTTTGGGCTGTCAGTTAAGATGTTGGTTATATTATCTAATGTATTCAGGTAGTCCTGACAGACCTGGCTGGACATTTGCTCTTCAACTTGATTGACATTTGATGTGTGGCAGTGGAGGAAACTCCACATGTTGGTTAGATGATAAAATTCCTCAGTAGAGTGGCAAGTGTTGATTAAAGCATTTCTATTGATTCAGTCCCCTAATGTGAATTATTCTCAAACAAAAAAGAGAAGGTGGCAGGTGGTTCAAAAGAAAAGGTATATTTTGATATGGTCCACTATAAATATTCAAGTTATTTTTTAAAAGAAAGTGAAGGCATTGGTGTGAATAAGTGTTCGGAAGCCTGGTTATTTTCAGGATCTCTCTTTTGTTTTTCAGTTCTTGTTGAACTCTATCAGCATCACTTCTGAGCCCCTTAAAGGGTTGACAAAGCATGTCTTTATTTGGCAGGTTTTGCCTTTATTTTTCCCCATGGATTTTCCTGTGGTTACTCCTGCCTTCTTCACTCTAGAAAGAAATTCATCTTAGCGCTTGAAAAACTCCCGTTTTCCTCAAAATGCTGTGTTTGAATTTCAAATTCAGATGAGCAAACATGATGACATGACACATGACATGTCCTGGTATTAAGTGCTCTCAGGAGCAGCCTACCACCTGGTTCCAAGCCAAACTTCAAGGCTTGCTCTGCTTTGCAGTAACTGGCATTATTTACTCATTGCTAAGGGCTCTTCATGCTCTGAGCTCTATGTAGTTCGAGAAAGAAAGAAGTGTAAATTCCCTTCTAGGAGAAATTTATAAGGGCAGTGTTCAGTTCTTTTTTATATATATAATGTTCTTTCATTAAAATTTAGAAAGTGAGGGTGAATTTAATTACTCACATACAGATCTCCATTTTGGAATTTTTGCTGACACTTTGAGCTGTCCTGCTACTTTCCCAATCCATGGCTCGTCTGGGTTTTTTGTGCTTAAGTGTGGTAGAATAACCAAGAGGGCAGCAGAGGATATTTCTATGTTCCCTGGACTCCATGCAAAGCCAATGATTCACTCCCTTTCTGTCTTTTGAATGAACAAAATATTTTTAGTTACAAAATATCCTGAATTGAAGGGTCCCACAAGGATCATTGCCGGCTACCCCTTGAATCTGCAAGTTCCTTTTTCACATCCTAACTACTTTCATACCTCCTGTTTTAAAATTTTCAGCATTTTGGCTCTGGATATATGTAATTGTGGAAGGGTAGAAGATAAAAGGGGAGAATCTGCAGCAGAGCCAAGTCCTGCATGAGAGCTGGGCATCTGATTGTCAAGAGCTGCTTAAAACTCCAGCAACATAAAGAGTAGATGATTGTGTGGCATATATGTTACAGCAGGAGAGACCCTGGGAGTTTTTGGAATACTTAAGCAATTTATAAAACATGTGTATATAGTTTTTTTCCTAGTTGTTAATTAGTTAATCAGTTTTAAGTAATGCCATGACTCTTAATTTCTAATGGCAGCAGCACTAAGGGTAAACCATGTGAGGTCATATCTCATCCTAAATTTCCTGATTACGAGTGGTCAAGGTTTATTTCCAGTACACACAAAAAAGAATGTTTTCTTTAGGCTTCTCCTGCACCCAAGCCCTCAGTTAGCCACAAGGAATCAGGAGGTTTGACAGAAAGTCAAATGACAGAAAGTCAAATGACAGAAAGTCATTTTCCCATTATGGTTGAATACTTTCATTAGGCACCATGAATTGAGTTTTAATTGTCTGTCACTCTCTGCTTTCGTGGTGAAGCAACAACGTTTAAAGAATGTTTTAATTAGGGAACCTGCTGCATGGAATGTCTTCATTTAGGAATACCTTTTATGCTTGATTTCCAGCTTGGCCTCCCTTTTTATTAACAGGTTTTCTCTGCTACCCGTTTGTGTCTTGAGGTGCAAACAAATAGTTATGTCATCATTTATGTTAAGAAGACAGAATATTTTGAAAATATTGTAGAAAAAGTTCATAATAGTTAAAGTTTAACCAACTCATATTAGACACTGTGTGTTTCAGTCCCTACAAGTAAGGGAGATCTCACATTTAATTTGCCTCAATTACTTCTTTTACTCCCTTTCCTCCAGCTTGATATTGCCTACTGTCTGGAAGGCTGGAATGGATTTTTTTTTTTTTCAATCCAAACATTTTTATCTTGTAAAGCTTTTATTTCCTTAACTTCACTATCAAATTTGTTTCCCTACCTTTCATTTAATTATCATGTTCAGTCTATATTCATTGGTTGTTGTGTTAAAACAGTGAATGGAGAATTGAGCTGAGAGAAGAAAAAAATCATTTAGTTCAGTCTATTTCTCCACAGTTCCATAATGCAGTATAATAAATATTGTGTTTGCAACTACAAATTAAAACATTATTTGGTTGGGGGTTATGTATGGGAAAGACACATATGTATTATAAATTTCATACTACATGATGCAATAATTAATTGAGATAGCAGAAAGATTAAGTACTGAATAGAGTGCTGAGATAAAACATACAGTTGTGGTAATATCTGATACAATGAAACCATTTCCAAATAATATATGTAATTTATATTTTTGTTATGTTTAAAGAAGGCCAGCCTCCATCTCCCACGAAGAGCAAAGAAGAGCAGCCTGAGGACCTGCAGGATGATGCTGAAGGTAGGTGGTCTAACAACTCCTCAGGGCTGTTAATCAATTCACATTTTGAGTAAAAGTTTGGTTTGAATTCTTGGGAAAGAACTGGAAAACCTTCAGTTAAGAATGCTCTCCGCACACACTTGGAGAGTTCTTTTTGGCCTAGATAAGGGGATTTTAAATCTTCTGAAGTATATTTCATCCTAAGGTGGATTCACAATTACAAACTGTATTTTTGTGTGATGGGCTACTGATTATTGCTGATACATGTTAATAAATTGCTGCTGTTTTATCCTTAACTAGTTCTGACTCGATGTAATAAAAAAGCCCAAGTGTAATTCATGTTATGTGGAGTTGGGGTCATAGTCTGGTTGGTTAAGTTGGTCAGGTACCTGCTGCTAAACACAGGGCAATATAATCTTCACTTTCCTTTTCTACAAGAAATTTTTGCTGTTTTCCTTTTTACAGTGCTTATGTTTCTAGCCTTTACACAGTGCAGTGCATCTCCCCCTACTTAGAAGTCACAGGTGATTAACATTATGCCTAAAGTGTTGTTCCTCTGAGGATACCTTCCTCCAATTGAGTCTGCTCAGGGAAGCTTGTCCATGTGTGTGGATGTAAACGTGGTCTATCTTGTTCTAAAACTGGATCAAAGTGTATTTTCCTAATCTCTATCTCATTGGAATAATTGTTTATAAGATGCTAACATCAAAGGCTTCTTTTCAGAGTGCACAGTTTCACACTGCTTTCAGATATGTGGAAGAGCAAAACACGCAAGTGCTGAAGAAATTCCCCTTCTGTGAAACAGTTAAAAGGATGAACCTTAATCTTTAATCCATGACAGTTCCTTATCATGGTTTCTTTTTGACCTAGTATTCCTCAAACGACACATCTAATTTTGCACCTCAACCAGTGGCTGCACCATCTTCAGCATTTTGACCTAGCACGGTGCATTCAGCTCCTAAAATATTCTGACTAGGGTATAGTGTGAGTCACAAAGAGCAGAAAAGTGTTAACATCTATCATTTTAAGTAACTGCTAGTAACGTGCTGTCACTAACATTGTGACTGCTTGTTACGGGCAAGTCATTAAAGCAATAGCTGTCATCACCTGGAAGGGACCCAAGACATTTCATCACACCTGAGTGTCTTTCCTTTCATGCTGCACTGAACCCAGATTAAATTAAAATACCAATTTAACGTTTGAATTAGAGAATTCAGCGCCGACAAACCACATGTCCATTTGTATGCAGGCTAACCCACGGCTGGGATCAGGGTGACACTTTCAATGTTCCTGAACAGGCAGAACAAAAATTGTTTTATGAAAAGTTTTCATCGTATCAGGATCTTGAAAAAAAAACCTAAACAAAATGAAAGGAAGAGAGAAAGTATTGTCAAACTGTAAGGTTTTCCTTTCATTCAAAAATCACCTAATGTTGTTTCACTCTTTCTGTGGCTCCCTAGATACACTTTCCTGTTTCTCTGTGCCTATCCATTTTTCCCGGTGACCTACTGCTCACTTTGTGAAGCACAAATAAATGTGCTGGAAGGGCAAAGTAAACAGTATGGCAATAGAATTATTGCATTACTCCTGAGCTGTAAAATGCCTGAATTCCTTGAATTTGATGCCGTACAGGAGATTTTGCTGATGTAGAATTGAAGTCTGTAAAATGTAATCGCTGCTGCTGGATTTAATATAGCTGGTGGCAGAGCCCCCATCTGGTAGGCAGGAAGCAAACCTGTAATGTTTGAGACTGAAAGTTCAAATTTAGCCTTGAGAGTTGTTGTGATGGAGAAAAGAATAGGTAATTAAAGTGTTTGCTGAGGGGCCTGTGGAGAAACCTGGATCGGATTTCTTTGGTATTACCTGTGCCTCTGGAAGAGGAGACAAGAAGTTGGGATCCAGACACTGGATTCCTGTCAAGTTGCCAAGTGGCTGGAATCTAATGTATCACACCTGTGAGCCATTTCCATTGAAGTAAATGGGATTTGCACACATTTGTCTGAGAAGAGGATTTAGTTTCTCCTGGTCTAATTATTAGGTGTTGGTTTTGATGAATTAAAAGAACTTTTAATGGGGAGCCTTGAAGATTATGAAAGTTCTGAATATGTGACATGAACCACAACTGCATGGATGAATACTTTTATTTAGATAGGGGCTTGTCTTCTCTTCCAATAAGCTTTTTTTTCTTTTTAAAAGAAAAACTGAGTAGCTAATGCATATAAACAATCTTGAGTAAAACACAACAAAGGCAAACGCTGCCTGAGGTCAACTTAGTTGAATTTCCCTTAGGGTAAAACTGAAGTACTTTGTGGTTTGGTGTGTTTAAACTTTGGGATAGTTCACTTTAAGTACCCCAAGTTTAAAAAAAAAAAAAAAAAAAAAGAAAAACCCACGCAAAATCACACACGAAAAAGTAAACAAATATAAAAAACAAATCCCCACAAAACAAACGAAAACCTCCAAAAGCCCAACCCCTACCTTTGATCAATAAAAGAAAGTCCAAATTTAACATAGGATATACTTTCCCCTTAGGAGCACAACCAGCTGTAAAATATTTAACAAATATACACCGAGACATGGGAAGAACCCAGTGTATTTTCCTCTGCTTGGTTGTGAGTGTCCTTTAGATTGAAGATGGGAGTACAATTTGCAATGACAGCAGCCTCGTGTCTGCCCTCGTGGCAGTCTCTGAAACCTATTCCACTGAGTTCAGCAATATTTCTGCTGTAATATTTTTCTCCAGCTCACCAGGCTGGTTCATTGGCTAGAGGTAATGGAGCAGTATTATTTCAATGCATGTTAAAACCTCCACAGAATATTGGGGAAAGGAAGTTGCTTTATTATTACCCTCTTTGCAATCAGGAAAAGGTGAGTAAGTGGCTGTATGTAAGAAGCTTGTTTTGCACTAAGCTAAAATAAACACTTGACATGCTAATGAAAGCCATCTTATACCAAACCACTGAAGTATTAATGGTGTCTGTTATTATTCTATTAGATAGATTGTTCTCTGCCTCCAGACTGTTGGTAGAGAAAAGTAAATGTGAACTGCACAGCAGATTCTTAGGTCAGTGGTTGTATTCCATAGATTTTCACTGCAGAGGTATTGTCTGTGAAAATGTAGAGGCTAGGAAACATCTTTTACTCGCAGGTTCCCTGCAGTATTTCAGGTTTGACATGTGCAAACATGCCATATAATTTTCTTTTTTTTTGTTCTTTTTTTTTTTCCTCCTGCTGCTTTCCTGCACCCTGGGAGACTAAAACCAGCCAGGGATAATTTTGGTTTTCCCCCAGTCAGGTGCACTCATTGATTGAGTGATTGTAAAGTGCCAGGTGAACAAAATGTGTTTGGTACTAAACAAAACATATGCATGTCTTACTTCATAAGCTTCATAACACAACCTTAAGGTGGTTACAGAAACAAAATGGCAGCACTTGTCACAACGTAGCAGCCACGAGTTGGCACAAATGCCACAGTCACCCGTTCTCATCCTACTTATTGTCACCAAGCAAAGGCAAACCATTTCCACAAAAGCCTAACAAAACAAAAATTTTAAATGTTCCTTGTTTCTCTTTCCTACCTCCGCATGTTCTCCCATACGTAGTGAACAGCACGGTGTGTGCAACAGGGAGAAGCAAAACTCTTTCACCTTTCCTTCTTTACGGGATTTCTCAGATACAAAGCAGAACCTGCCAAAGAGCTTCCCCATCCATTCCCTCCGTGGTCTGTGTGAGATCAATATTGTATCAAAGATGAGTAACGCATCTAGTAACAGGAGCACAAATGCCTGCTTTTTCTCTTCCTCCAGCAGAAAAATAATCAATCCATGCAGCAAAAGCCATGTCCTTGCCCTCCTTCAAGGGATGTGAAGACAAAACTGGAGCTCTGCAAGTTGTCTTACTCCAGCCTCCCTCATAAGCTGCTCCCCAGATGAATGACCAGATTCCTCCTGATAGATTGATAGGCTGTTTGTCTCCCAGGATCACCTGTGGAAAGAGCAGGTCTTTGGGAGTTATTTGTCCTGGACGTACTTTGTCTGCTTTCCATTCACTGGGTGGGAAGGAGAGCAGGTTGATGAATAGGCCAAACCACAAAGTTCAAAATGAACACAAATCACCTTTAACAGAGTTGATAGTGTTGGTTCCTTTGCCTGATGGGGCCATCACAATTTCTCTTGGCTTTCAGAGGTGACATCACATGTCTGAATGTTGTGTCAGAAATGCAGGCTCACCAGCTGGCACCTGCCTGACTTGGTGGATGCCCTGTCCATGAGATGTCACTGTGGTGATTGAAGTACACAGCAGAAATGAGGCAGAATAAAACTGCATCTTATCTCAACAACTCATTGGTCCAGCAGGCCGTGGCCATTCAGGAGGATTCTCATCAAGAGGGAGACACTCTGGCTCCTCATCCCTTTTCCCAAAAAAGGTTTTGTGAAGTGGTAAAAAGTGCGCAGTCTTGGGACCAGAAAATAAACCTCTGTTTATGGCTTAACCCTCTGATTGTGAGATTAACATAAGGCTTCCCCTTCCTGCTTCTCCTTTATTTGCCATGAATTTTGCTGCTCTACCTTCATGGAGAGGGATCTAGTGTATGCACTCACCATAGTCCATGGCACTTGGCTTGTGCTACATCCCTCCAAGGTGGGCTTAATCCTCTCTGGAACTGGTGGGATGCACACAGTAGCTACTTTTTCTTGCCATTACACAGAGATGTTCTAAGCGTTTCTTCTAAGGGTCTTCTAACACTGTGCAGGCCTGATTGTCTCTCTCTTTAAGGTATGAATTAATATTATCTAGATTTGGCTTCTGATTAGTTTTAATATGTTCTGCTGTTTATAGCAAGGGATTCTTTTATCCCTTGATAAATCGTAGCTGCATTCGTACTTTGCATCCCATGGGGCAGTCATATTATTCAGTAAATTTCTGCTCCAATCATAATCTACTGAAAATGAACATCCAGGCAAATAATTATACTTGTAAAAACACAGTCATTTATTCAGCCTTAAAAGTGTTTCTTTTTACTAAGATAGCTTAGAATTGACTGTCTTCTTTTTTGCCACCAAACCTAATCCTTTAATAAAATGTTAAATGAAGATAAAATACTACAGAAGAAATTCCCTGGGAAGGATGTGTATCAAACATGTCTGTGAGACACTTCACCTTAATGCAGATGGGTTATATTTAAAAAGTGGCAATTAACCTCCATCCACTGTGGTTGAGAGCTTCTCTTTTCACTTCTGTTTTGAAGTCCACCATCTGTCCTGACTGATTACAGTTTTCAGAATATTAGGTGATCACCTTGCACTTAGCCAGGGGTAAAATAGGATGTTATCTGTATTTTCAGTTGTATTTTCTCTCTGAGCAAACGTTTCTTGGAAGATTCTTTTCATCAGTGAAGTGGCTTCTACTGTTCCATTAAATTGCCGTGCAGTGGCTGTGCTAAACTCAGAAAACACAGCTCATTTTGGCCTCCACAGGTGATGTGCAGTCCTGTTGTGTTGACCATTTACCCATTTGGGTTTCTTTTAGCAACCAAATGTACAGCTGTGTAGCAGCACCAGAATGACACCTGCAATTCCTGTTTTCAATCTGAATGCTTTGGAGCAGATTGCCTTCCTTCTGAGATAAGGTGCAAAAGACTGGGTTACTGGGGTGACTTAATGCAGTGTTGTCAGAGAATTCTACCCAGTGACACACCCCGAGGCACCTGCGGGGGGCTCATCTGTCAAGGAATTCCTTGCTCCTTTCTATGCATGATGTGAATAACAGTAAACCATCATGATTATTCAGGTCCAGTGCAGGAGATAGGGCTGGACCCTTCATTCCAAAATGCTGATGCTAAGTAGTCCATGGGTTTGTTTGCATTTTGTGACGGTTTTTTGTGAGTGAAGTCTCCTCTGTGGCTTCTCTGTTTCTTGAATTGGTGAAAAATCAAAATAGGTCTCAAGTTTTATTTTGACTGTGGCTTGGGAAAGAAGCCATGTCGCCATCCCTTGTAGCACTCAGTCTTCAGACACCCTGTAAAAGTATGAACAAAGACTAAATTTCTATAGTAATGATAACATTTGTGGGTTTATTTTGCACTTACCCTCCTGGGGTCATTTTGGTTTTTTGGATAGGACAGATTGTAGGGCCAGGAGTCAGGGCTTCTTTATGCTGCTGTGAACTCTGCATCAACTCACAGGAGCAATTTCTGTCCCCTTTAATACACTTCAAGAACAGTGGCAATACTGTGCAGCACCTGCATTGCACAACCTGAGTCAATGGAGAGTTAGACCCTGTGAAAAGCCAGGTGAGCACAGTGTGTGTAATTTTTTACACGAAAATGCCGATTTTATGTTCGTCCTCTGCACAGACTGCCTGTGACATCTAGGGTGTGATATCCATCCACATTGTGGTTGTGTTGGTCAGCTCAAGCTTCCAGGAGCTGTCTCTGTTTGTTTGGAGCCATCACAGGAACAGTGATGCTCAGCATCTTTGGCAATGAAATGTTCCATGTCCCTTGCCCAGCACCTCTATTGCACAATCTCAGTCAATGGAGAGTGAGACCCAGTGAAAATCCAGGTGAGCACAATGTTCCCAGCAGTGAGTTGAGATGAATCAGCATGCTCCTGTCTTCCCAGGGCTTAATTTGATGCTGTAGCTGTTGTCCTCTGGTTCTTCCCTCACCAGGGGGGTTATGATGAAGCTGAGTTAGTTGTCTTCTGACCCACAGAAGACTGAAGGAAGGGGAGCATGCATGCTGACTTCAGCGGGCTTTAGCCATGACTTTTGTATTTCTCAGGATGTTAAATACCTGAAATACAATAGTTTTAATTTTCACCTCTGAGATAAGCCACTCAAGCCAAAGTTTTCTCATTCTTTTCCCACACTCCTGGACAAAATGCTGCATGGAAATGAAACCCTTTTAGTTATTGGGCTGACAGCTTCACTGGGCTGGGTGCGTTCACAGTAGCGTGTTCGGGGCTGCATCTGCAGCGTGGTAATTTGTTGAAGCAGCACAGAGGGCAGAGTCTCATAACTCCATTAAACAATTACTGCAGATAACTCATTACTAACCCTTCTTAAAATTTACCCCAAAGGGGTTATATACAAGTAATGATTAAAACTGACCTAAATCATAATTTAATTAAAAGAAATTAAAATGAAAACTGAAAATGTTCAGCAACCTCAGGCCACCACATTAATGATTCACTTTAATGTGTTTGTAGTTCTGCAATAATGGCCTTTGTGTGTATGTGCTTCTTGGTTTATGTCTGATATTATTTTACCACTGGAATAGTTTGAAAATGGTTGCAGGCTGTATGATTTCAAGTGCCTTATGGATGTACATGTGCTTTCTTTTCACAGTTTAGGGGTTTCAGTGAAGCCAGCATATCTACTTGTGTGCAGAATGCAGATCAAGGCCTATATTTTTCACTTTCTCATTAATTAGTTTCTCTGCTATACAATAAGGACCTTCATGTCATTAGTATGATTACCATGGCAGTATTTCTGTGCTGCAAAAAAAGATAATTCAAAACTGGCATCCCTTGTCTGACAGACCTTGGTTGTACTTGCATTTTTTACACAAGAAAGGAGCACAGGTCAGACCAGTGGAGAGGTGCCAAAGTCATTTGCCATGCAGAAAAGCAGAGGATGCTCCTGGACTTCCATGACAGAGCATTCAGAGATGTAGCAGGATCAAACCTGGTATCCCAGGATGTGGCACCTGCAAAAATATGGATTAAAGCCTCAGGTGTTGGCCCTTTGTCACTTTTATTTCTACCCCAGGAAGGAGGAGGAGGTTTGAAGAAACCTTATTCTGAACACTGACACCCTATGGATGATATAAATAAAGGTTTCCCAGTAGCAAAACCAATTTTATTATTAATAACCTCTGTTAGTGAGTTGGACTTGAGCATCCTTTCCAGATCAGGATATTCTGTGATTCCTTGTGGAGGATTAAAAATGGACTGGTTTATACTGGTTATGCAGAATTTCGTCCTTTAAATAAAAAAACCACAGTGTCTGCAATTCTGTTTTCTTCTGAAAAATGTCTTTTTGCACCAGTTTTTGGGGCACTGACTTCAGCCTCATCTCTAAGTATGTCGCCAGCTGCTTTTGAAGAAAGGTGCTGCTGAAGAGGAGTACGTGTTTGAGCAGACCTTGCACTTCCTCAGCTCCAAAATGGGAAGAGCCAGGAGGCCAGCAGGCTATTAATATTTTTGACTTGCCATGTTTGTCACAAGAACAGTGGAAGATGTAAGAAGCCACATGTTTCTTGCAGAGAAAATATGAGGGATATGAAAACCTGCTCCAAGGATTTGTTCTCTGACCTTCCATTGGGATCTTGTCCCAGCCCTCTTCTGATGGCTGGCTTATTATTTATCATATTATTTATGATATTATCTGCTTCATTTGGGGGCTGCCACTGCAGCTGGCACCTCACTGTGCATGCTCCGTAACAGAAAGTGGGCAGCCACTCCTGGAGAATCCTCTTTTCTGATGGAGTTAGAAGTGCCTCTTACTCTGCCAGCTTGCTGAGCATGCTGATTGATCCTTGTTTAGCCTCTTTTCTACCAAATATATCATTTGGGGAAGGGGATTTTCTTGATGACCTCAAAGAAAATGCCAAGGGGAGACAGCAAGAAACTATGAGGCAGTAGTCAACTTGGCAAAAGAAAGCAGGACATATGGACAGGAAAAGGTATTTTAGTGTCTGATGTGCTTATTTTGTTTGTACAGTACTATTGTAATCCTCAAACTTCTATTTTTTAGAACTGGCTGTCATGCCAGGGGGGAAGGAACAGATGTTCCCGTTTGTCTTGTGATGTGGCTCAAAATCATTTACATTTTCTGGCCTAAAATGACACGACATGTCATTTGCCACTTTTTGTATCTCCTTTGGAGTGAGTGACAGATTTCTGTTGAATTACCAGTGTAATAGAAAAGCGAGGATTGTGAGGACAGCTTTCACCTAAAGGAAATGCAATCACTGATTGCCACAGCAGCGGGAAGAGAAGGATGGCAGATACTGTAGAAGCCATCCAGTGGAAAAGACATTTTTATTATAAATAATGTCATGGGAAAGACTCAAGGAAAATGTACAGGCTCTGGCTTTTCTGCCCGGGGGAAAGGAGAGCCAGGGGTGAATAAAAATATGGTGGATAATTTGTCTCACTGCTCTTGTAAAATATATTTCCAGCTCTTTGCCTTGAGGATGTGCTCCTTAAAGCCTTTCCATTTGCTCCGCACCCAGTTCCAGTGGTGAGCAATAACTGCAAAAAGACTCTTCATCAGTCAAAGACGCTCAGACACTCATTAGAAGGGTTTTTAAAGTGGAAAAACCTGTTTGTCAAAGATTTTGGGATTAGTCACTTCTCCACTCTATAGTTTGCTTTCTTGTCAGTGTATTCATGTTCTGCTTCCTCCCTTTCTCACAAGATAAATAGATACTCCAGGCCAAGCATTATTTTGCAAGTCATTTACTTGATCATCACTTTTCCAGTCTTAATTTTTAGCATTTCCTTTTCTCTATTTCTGCCAAAGTCACTTGCCAGGCACAACACGTACTGTCAATACACTGATCAAGATGAATTTTTATGTCATGATCCAGTCAGTCTATTGGTTTGGGTCAGAGTGCTAGAGGTGAAGTTTCTGCTTAAAGTCTTCTACATTTTTCTTTCTAAAGGAACAAAATGAAGTGAAAGCATGTTGAGAATCCTGAGTAATTATGTTCTATCAGACCAGTTCTAAACAGGGAGTGTCCAGTGAAATAATACATTTAGGATTGAGAAAATGTGGTTTATCTGATAATCTGCTCAACTAGGTGGTCATTTAAACTTTCTCTCATAGTTAAAGTTTTCTCTGGGTGACTTAAGCAAGAGATGTAGTTCCTTGGCAATAAATATGAATGAACCCTTGAAATACCTGGTTTTAGTCAAGTAAGTTGTGGGCATAGTCCTAATAATGGATGTAGAAACAAGTATCACGTGGAAATGGAGTTTTAAATTTTGAATGCAGTAAGGTAATGGCTGGAATTAATTTCAGTGGTGTATCAGTAGTCACATTTATTCCTGACCTGCTTTTTCTGGTTGTAAGGTTCTTTCTGCATAGAGTGATACATGTTACACTTGACCATGACTGAATCCTTGAAGCTTTGGTGCTGCTCATTTTACAGTGATGCAATAATCTCTCCTGGTCTGACCTATTGGTAAAGATTTTTCCAGAGCTGCTGCACTGCTGTGTTACAGGGTTGTCTTTATTTATTAATTGCCTGCTGCATAGCTTGATGGCATCAAGCCTGTGTTTTAAGAGAAAAGGGGTGGAGGAGAGAAAACTTAGCTAACTTTCTATTTTGCATGTGGTCCTCTAATTATGTGTGGACAGGCAGAACAGTGACTTTGAAAAAAATACCTTTTGACTTCAGGTCAGGGAAAGAAAAACCCCACAGGTTTTGTCACTCCATTTTGATCATCCACATAACACAATTTTTTTACAGGTTAGAGCTCACTAATGTGCTAAGAAATCCCTAAGGCAAGTCATCCATTAAGGTTAGGATTTATACAGTTACCAGGAGGGCAGCAAGCCCAAGTCCTTGCTGATGGCCATCAGCCACACCCTGCCCACCTCTCCTCTCTCAGGTGAGGAGTGTCAAGTTCCTGCTCCTTCTCCTCTCCTCCTGAGAGCTGCTCTGTGCAGGGCCAGCCTTGGAAATAATTCTCCACTAGTCCCATCTGCTGGATGCCAGGCAGAATTGCCTGCTGGAAAGGGAAAAAAGCATCGTACCTCAGCCTTTAAATATCAGCTGGGTGCAGTGTGCCACCAGATGTACATCTGCCTGTGGAAAATATGTGCTCTCTCTGTTTTCCTTCCATCCTCCTAATCACATTTGGAGCAGTGCTATTCCCATCACCAGGTTCCATGTGTTTAGCAAAAACAAGGTGGCGGACACAGGGAACTTTAGCTGTGTTGCTTTAGAGAAGCTGTCATCAGAAAACCCAGCACCCAGCAAAGATCACAGCAAAAAAATAATGTGCATCATTATCCAGACATTTCCAGGCCTGGGAATGAATTTCCCTTCTTGCAATGTATATGCTCAGCAATCAACTTTTCAAATACCTCGTTAGGGCTGGTGCTCAACTGTTCTTGCGGTGCTGCAGAGAAGGGAGCATGGCCGTGGCATCCAATCCCTCATGCAACTCTGCAGCCCCTCATGTTATTATGAAGCTAAAAGAGGCTTTTCCATCCCTCGAAACAGAGAATTCCTGATACATTTCTAGTTAGGGCAAGTAAAGTTTAAGAGACCCATAGATATTTTTCAGGGTGTTAC
This sequence comes from Chamaea fasciata, assembly GCF_029207755.1. Classification (NCBI taxonomy): domain Eukaryota; kingdom Metazoa; phylum Chordata; class Aves; order Passeriformes; family Sylviidae; genus Chamaea; species Chamaea fasciata. Next base: position 4,645,340 of record NW_027094088.1, on the reverse strand, counting down.
CTATTCTCAGTAGTAATTTGCTGTTTGGTACCTGCCTTCCAAAAGGGAGCTGGGGAGTAGAAAATAGCTAATGAATGTGAAGTAGCGGAGAAAATTGGGAATGAACGTGAATGTAAAAAGGGGGGAAGTTCATTCAGTCCTAGCAATCTTACTTTGGTTTGATGTGCTCTCTTCATTACATTTTTATACTTTACATTAAGTGGCATTGTGACTTTTGCTTTAAAATTCAATTCTGTTGATTCTTGCCTTCCACAGGCATTGAAGTAAGTGGTGCAGGTCAGAAACACAGTCACATCAAGGATCCTGTTGAAATGTTACAGGAAGAAAATAATCCCAAGAAAAATACATAGAAGTTCAATCAACAATTTCATTTATTGCAGACGGTGTTTAGGGAAACATCCCTTTATTTGGTGTTGTTATTTCCAGTGGGTCTATTGAGAGAAAATCTATAAACCTCATCTTGAGATAGAAACATGTGACTGGTTTAAATGGAACTGATCCTGTGGCAGTTTTTTTCAGCTTACCTTTACATCTCTCCTTTTTTTATCACTGCTCTCTACTGTAAATTAGCAGTTTGTGCTAAATTGGTTACAATTAATATTGCACCGCTCCAGTTACCAATAAAAAGATGTATCATAAATAATTTTTATGTGTTTTTCTCGATAGGTGGTGATGGTGCAGTGGATAAGCAAAACACTGATGATGAAAGTAAGACCCAGAGCCAAGAAGCAGGTTTGTGCCCAGCTCCTTAAAGGCCTGTCTTAGGTTTTATCCACTTTGGGGAACAACAACCTTAATCAGTGCGTTTGAAGGGGAATGTTTGTACCTTTTCACCAGATTAGCCCTGGTGCAGACCCCTCTCCAGCTTACCAACTCTAAATTCTCCCTTTAAGGTGCCTAATCTAACTGATCCTCTCACAAGGAATAAATATTTTTTTTGCCCTCTGCATAGAATCAGAATGAGGGAAAGAAATCTGGGGAAGGAGGAAGCAAGCAGCAGGCTCCTTCTGATGAAAATTCAACTCCTGAATATTTTAAAAGGCTATTTTCAAGTTCTAAAAAATTGTCTACACAAGTCACTGTGGCTATGAAGATTTAAATCCATAGAGAAAAATATTGTGTATGCTGTGAGTGAATGTCAGAGTTCACAAGTGGTGGATTTTGCAGGTGACGTGCTTATAAATTATTGTGAGTTCAATATGTTGGAATACAGTGTCACTCCATGCTCACAGGAGATTTTTTTTTTCTGCTTATGGTTGTATTTTTCATGCTGCACAACTCTGTTCCTTGCAAGACATGGCTATGAATTGACAGAATGAATTAGCTGCCAAAAGGCCTGAAGTGGCAATCAAAATGTCTATTATTCCCTTATTTCTTAAGTATTTCTTTAACTGTAGCATTACATGTAGCACACTGCTTTTCTCATTTGGTTAGGAATTTTTTCCCATTGTAGTGCAGAATGTTCCTTAAACATATTTAAACCAGAGAGAGTAAAAAAACCTCTTCTGTATCTCCTAATGTGGGGCAGGCAGAAGCAAACAGTATTACAGAATAAAATAGATACCCGTGGACCTCAGCAAACTTAATCCTCCCCAAGATAATGCATGGTGGTGGTTTGTAAGTGTGGGAGGGCAACCACATAACCTTCCCTGGTTTTTTGCACTTCCATCCTAGTTGTATTTTCAAAAGGCCAAGGGGACTAGGGAGAAGAATGAGTTATTCCATGTGAATTGCGATTCTGTTTTGAATCTCTGACTAGACTGGAGCATATCTTTTCCCAAGCAATTTTGAGCTTTTAGCTTGACCAAGTACTGCTTGACTGCTAGCTCACCTAAGAGCTAATACTGCCCGGAGCTCCTGGCTCCAGTTTCAGAGGTTTCTCTTAAACCTGGTTGTAGCATCTGCAGATGCCCAATGCAGCCCACGGTGCTTGTCAGTGATAGTGCCTCTGATGGGGGTGAGTATTTCAGTTTGATTGAATAAAATCCTCTTTTTTCCCCAAGAGAATTAAGGAATGTTTACCTCTTGAAACTACTACTTTGCTACTGTAGGTGTTTTAAATGCACTGTGCTTTTCCCAAAACTCCTTGTTATGACTTGTTGCAGTATGAGCTGTCAAAGCTGTTTTATCAGAGCCCTGATACACATTCTTTTGCTATCTTGTTTTGGTACTCATGTTTCATTATTCCCGTGAAGAGTGTCAAAGAAAAGATCCAGGCATTTGAGGTCCCAGATCCAGAAAATGTCATGCTTTAGGAACGTGGTTTAGGTACATGCCTAAACATAATGTCATTCCCACTCATAGCCCAGTAGTCACCTCCTTGGCCATGGGCAGATGGTGTTGGAGGAAAAAATTATTTGGCTTAGCAACCTTCCCTCCTGGTTTACGTAGTGACAGGAACAAAGAGGGACACAATTACCTCAAGTTAATTAAATCCACTTAATGACTCTCTGCTGCTTTCTGCTCTATGCATTGTGGAGACAAAGCATCACCAGGAATTTTGAGGTTGTTGCTTTTGCACCCTGTCTTGGCAGTAGAAAATGACCTGATTTTCCAAGGTACACAGTTGTATGCCTAGAAGATTTCTAAGCACTACAAGTGACCCCTGTTAGGAGCAATCCCATCAAATGTTAAAGTTATTTGTATTATCTAAACCAAAAGCCATAAACTTCCTCTGAATGTGACAAATCATATAACTTTGAGACTGTGAAAGAAAATGTAGAATAAAAAAAATTAATATTCTCTTCTTACCTGGTCCATTACATAAACATTTGTATATTCTCAGAATAGTGAAAAATATCATGATATTATAGAGAAAAGTATATATTATAAAGGATACTACTGGAAAAAAAAGCAGTAATAGTCTGAAAAGACAGAAAATTTTCAACTGCGTGGGGTTATTTTAAAGTCTGGCCTCCAGTCTGTCTTCAATGAGCTTCACAGTTAACACATGGAAAAACAACATGGCAGGTGGTTCTGCGCTCTTGTTTCGATCTAGTTAAAAGTACTAGATGGCTGTATAAGGGAAAAAAATGTCAGAATCATCAATGACAAGTCTTTTGAAAGAAACGAAAGTCTAGAAATTAAAACGAAAGCTTATAAAGATTTTAGAACTATAAAAACAAGCAAGAAAAATCAACAGTGAAACTGAAAATGTTTTATTAATTTCAGGTACCAGTTGAATCTATTAATTACAATAGCTTAGCCTGTGTGCTCTACTATGAAAGAAACTCCACACTGCAGACTTTTAGCAACTTTTTAATTTCAGGCCTGATTCATGAAAGTTTCTATTTTCAGGAAAGCATTTGCATCTAGTCATTTGGATTCCAGTGGGATTCATGGACATGATTCAAGTTAGGAATGACTTAATTGTTTTTTTCTCAAAATATATGGATTAAATTAAAAAAAGAAATCTCAGAGCAAATAGAATACCAGCCTACCCATGAAACCAATAGCTGTTCCTCTCTCTATATTATGAGAAATGGAAATACAGATTTGATCTGGCTGTATTGGAATGTTAGTTTACATCTTGCTTAGGGAAGACAATCAGACCAGTAATTGCCAGTGAATGGATGGAAGCCACGAATTTAAATGTAAATGAAATTCAGGTCCAATATCTTGTCTCAATAACGCATGACGCTTTTTTTTTTTTCAGTAAAGAGGTTCATCAGATTTCTGTTTAATTAATAACTTCTCTTTCATTTCCTTTGCTCTTATAGGTGAAACAAAACCTTCAGCTGTAGCCAGCCTGTCATCAGAAGACCTTGAGCTGAGTGAGAATAAAGGTAGAGATTGGAAATTGTGTTTTGAAATATCCCATCCCAAGAGGACATTTCATTAAACTGTTATTTCCTTTGTCTGGAAATAGCCAAAAATCACAGTTAAGCAATACAAAAATAGGTCAGTGCTTGGATTTTCATTTACAAAAGTCTTGGTAATGTAGTTAAGCATGCACATCTATCTCAGCAATATCAGCTCCCTGTTCAATGCTCTCCTGAGGCAGGAAAAGAAAAACACAATAGCTATAAACACATCAGGAGGAGATGAAGTTATAATAGAGAGGTAGATAGTAATGTTTATCTTGTGCAGACTGTGCTGGGCACTCAGATCATTTAGTTTGTAATAAATATTTAAAAGTGTCACAGGGCCAAATGACAGGGAGTTTAGGAAACAAGAAAGATTATCTAATTTAAATGTTTCAAGCTGAGATTTTTCCTGTGGAGTTGTTGGTTTTCCAGCAGATAGGAACCAGTGCACAGCTGTATTGTTTTTGATATTCCTGTAATAATCAGGCTATTAATTGCTTGTGCTGGTCTACATTTTTTAGCATTTTTGTGGGGGTACATCAGGAAAAAGTCCAGGTGATATACAAAATGTTTGTTAGCAGTAATCCAAAACAGGAGTTATGCTACCTATAAGAAATACAATCTGTCATTATAGCCTTCAAGAGAGACTAAAAGAAAATTTTCATGCATTTTTCTGAGATAACATGATTATTAACATCCATTAACTTATTAATTTTAAAAGATCTAATGTTTAATGCAGCATCGCTACTTGACTCTCTTGTCATTTTTCTAGATAAGTGTGACAGGGTGTGAGATCCTGCCCTTTTGTTCCAAAGCCACATGCTGGACAGCCCACATACTTACCTGATTATGAGTTCAAAGCCTTGTGCAGGTTGATTTAAGTGCTCTTTTAACAGATTGATTGATCCTGCAAAGGAAGAAAAGAACCACAGATCTTTGCTGGAGCACTGCCTGTTGCTGTTGATACATCAGAAATTGAAGTTGTGGCAAGGGTAGTGGAAGGCAGAAATAGTGATGGATTCAATCCCAGCGTGGTTGGTGATTGCCTGTCATTAATTTCTCTAGTTTTGATGACGTTTGGCCTGTTTGTGTATTCTATGTCTCAAAGACTCCCCATTTTGTGTGTTTCACAATGTGAGGGTCGCAGTGAGGCTTTGGGTTTGGATTTCCCTTTTCTGTCTGCAGTCAGCTGACAATCCCAACAAATTGGTATTGCTCTGAGTGCTTGTTCCTAGCTAAGAAGATGACTGTCTTATGATCTGCTTCCCAGTGCGTAAGCCCTCCAGGTTTTTACACTGTTGCATTAGAAGTCTCTTCTTAGGAAAGAAACCATCTTTGTGTGATAAGTCTCACTTTTCACATAATATATTCAGGGTATATATAGTGTTCTCCCCTCATCTCATTAGAGGCTGGCAGAAGAGAGAATGCTCTGAGAGATCCAAAGTGCGTTATCTCTTTGATGTCCTCCCTCTCCTCATAAGAAAGATGGGAAGCATCTGGTAGGGAAGAAGGAGCGAGACAAACTCTCCTCCATAGATTTCGTTTGTCAAACTGTGCAAGTTTATTTAAAAAAAAAAAAAAAAAAGAAAAAAAAAAGTAAAAGAAAAAAGAAAGAAAGAAAAGCTAAGACCATGTTTTTATATTTGTTTGCTAGTTTTTTTGATGGAAACAAGAATTTTGGACAGCAAAACCACCATGGACTAGGCCATGGGTTTAATCCTTATTTCCATTTGTAGACTTTCAACTTTGCAGATTTTAACTGTGAGAGTGCTGAGGCAGAGGTTGGCCAGAGAAGCTGTGGATGCCCCATCCCTGGAAGCGTTCAAGGAGAGGGTTCTTTAAAGTAAATACTACTGTTATTTAAAAAGTGCTATTTTTCTTTTTTGAGAAACAGTACTTTTACAAAATCCTGGCATTTCTGAAAACACCTGATGCTCCCAAAATAAGTTCCAGCTTTCAAATTGTTTACCCACTGAGTTAACATGGCTGAAACCTCCAGGTTCTGGAACCTACTCATTTCTCAAGTTTGTCTTCAACTAAATAAACAGAACACAAAGCATTTAGAGAAATTATGTATTCCCAGTCCTTCCACCTAATTACTGTAAAATAATTATGGCAAATAAGTCTAGCTGCACATTCCCAAAATGCATAGTTTAAACCACTCAGAATGGGAGGTTTCCTGCTATGAAAATTTAGATCTCTAAAGTGTCAGATCACTTCTGAGTACACAAAAACAAGTATTTTGAGTCCAGTTAAGAGTTGACTAGCAATTTTTCTTCTTTTTTTTCCTCCTCATATTTCTGGGATTAGAATACAGCAAACACATTGACATAGTTATTTACTGCTCTAAAAATGTGGTGATATTCGAAACAGGACACATCTGTCTTGGCTACTATGAAGATCTAGTATTTTTCCTGAAAGTGAGTCCTTTTTATCATTTTTTTAAAGGAAAAGGGAGAGGATGGGAGAATGAAAGGGATTTTCATGATAAGAGTGGGGGACGGTGCAAGAATTACCTTTTGGGGCTTCAGTTGAAATGAAAACCTCCTGTGAGACCACAAATCTCACATTAATTTAAAAGTATATGTCTTCCTTTACCATAGGAGAGATACTGTCCAGGAAAAAAAGGCCCACACAAACCCAGTTTGCACATGGCCTTTGAGAAAACTGAATTTTTTGAGTGTTCATCTGTCTACAGGAAAAAAAAAATAGAGGGGGGGAAGAACAGTCATATTTCAAGAATATCAGGATTTTCAATGCAACACTGTAGAGGTATCCTCTTATTCCAGTCTGTGCCAAGTTTCTCTTCCCACTGTCTGCAAAGGTCTGTTGCAATTTTACCCTTAGAAACTTGCATGCTTAGCTGTGATCTCTTGGGGGAGAGCTGACACCTCCGAGGCAGCACCTTTGCATGTGCCTCATTACTGTGCATATGGAAGTAGATCCTTTATACAGGGCGTGTTTCAAGCGAGAGAAGCTTCTTTCTATGGAGTGTAAGGGCAGAACGAAGTGATTAAAGCCATTAATGCTTATACAGCAGATAAAGGGCGTATCAGGCAGGCTGCACTCAGTCTGGTATGTCTGTCTGCACAGGATTGTGCTGGGGCTACAACTTAATTTTAAATTGACCATGTAAAGATTGGATTGAACCTGTGTTTATGTTTTGTCAAAGAGAATGTGTGTACATGCCCGTGTGTGTGTGACAGAGAGTGTTCTGCATCTTCATCTCAGTTGCCTCTTCTACCAATTACTATTTAACCCAATTTTATGATTAGACTTGCTGGCAGGAAAATGTAAAAAGGAACTGGGTTGAGTACAGGTGAAGCATAACTCCCTACTATGCAAAGTTTCTGTGCACAATACATTGATTGTAATTCATTAGCACTTACTAAGAACTGAATTTTCATTTGAAGGTCAACTAAATTAAATCATATACTATTAATTTTAAAAATAAAATAGGGATTGATTAATTATTTCTAGGTGTTCACCAAAGTCTGGGCTTATGTGGGAGTGCCATTGAAAGCAAGTCACTTTTTTTCTGCATTCTCTGAAATGGAGTCAGGTTCAGTTGGCCGGAGGGTTTGTGTTTTCAGAAACATGGAATTAGGTACATGGCTTGACTAGGGGTTAGCCCTAAAAATTCTCTTTGAGCAACCCAGAAGCCAGTAAGTCTCCTGCCTGTAAAATGTAAAGGGTATAAATTCCTCTTTGGCCAGCTGCAGCTCTCAGTATGGAAAAATCTCGATGTCCTAAAGACATAAAAGATTGAGAAGGGATAAACTGAAAGACAGAGCATTTCAAATGCAGAGGAGCTGTGCAAATCGACATAAATTAGTCGTTGGTAAGCACATGAAAAAGATTGACTGTGAAAGGCCAATATGTTCAGAAAGAGGTGTTTAAAGTCAGCTCTTAGATATATATTAAGACATCTAAATGACTGACCTGATTTTGAGAAGTGCTGAGCATTCAGCAGCTACCAGTGAAACCTTTTTACTTCACCCTTGGGCTATGATTAGACCTAAAATTTCAGCCTGGAAAATTTCAATTATAGGTAACTGAAAAAGAACCTTTTTTAATGGAAGAGTTTCAACATCCTCAGCCATACCTGTGGCTTTGCATGCCTACTCAAGTGATAACATTTTTCTGTGCCTTGGTTAGAGGGATTCCTGTGAAAGCAAACTGGCTAACACAAGCTAATCTGTCGGGTTTGGGGTTTTTAACCAGGGATGTCAGCATCAGCATCCAACCAGCCACTTATTCTCTTAACAACTTCCACAGGGTTCACTTTGAGCTGTTTGTAATGTGGGTTATTCACTTCTTCACATTTAATCTGACCTGAGCTGTGCATCCAGATGGGGTCTAGCCCCTGAACTACTCCAGAGGTATTTCTGCTTGACCCTTCACCAGTACTGGCATCTGCAACAGTGAACACTAATCCACTTAGCTGGTTTATTTAAATCCTCCCTATTTTGGAGTATTAGCTGACCTGGAGCCATTCAGCTGCGCTCCCATCAGTCCAACATGAGATCCTGCTCTTTCATCTCCTCTCTCCAATCCTTTCCCCTGGACAGGCTCTAACCAAGGCAATCAGGTTTTTCCTCAGCTTTTTTCATTTCCCAGAGCCCTGTACAACAGGTCCTGCCCCTTATGTCAGGAGAAGGTTGCCCACAGTTTTTAAACAAGCTGCGCCTGGAGTTTTTCAGGTGGACAGAAGGTGAGATGCCCTTCTGTCATCTTGAAGCTGTGGGAGAGGTTCTCAGTGGATCCCAGCTGCCGAGATGAACTGTGTGGTCTATTACCTGAAAACTTGATAAAATATCTCTACAAGCTGTTGCACCTAAAAAGGTCTCGTTTGCCAAGCATTTTCAACTTTGGCTCCAATAAATCTAATCTGTTATAAAGATAGATTAAAATGAAATCTTGGTGGATATAAAAATAACATTTTAAAGCCAAAGTTCAAGAATCTCTTCCTAACTTCTCATAAATCACCATGTTATAGTACTTCATTTTAACATATTTTCCTCAGTTTATGAGGCAAAAGAATACCCTAATCATGTGGCAGCCTCCATGCACACCATTACTTGTAATTTTAGATGTCTGCTTGATTTCTTCCACTCTGCAAATATTCCAGTCATTTATCACGGTATCATGCTTAAAAAATAAAATGTACTGAACCTGTTTCTTTCCTAATGACCAGCATTTTCCCTCTTTGATCTTCTTACAGCTCCCAAAAACATGCTGATTTATCTATGCTGTGTACAGGACCCAGGTATTTTGCACATTAGAAACTACTCAGTAAATAAACCATACAGAGAGTAGCTGGGGAAGTGAATTTTAAACGATCATTAAAACCACTTAATTCAGTTCTTACCATCTCCCCTCTTCCTTAGCTTTTGCAAAATTCTGTTTGAGCAGAATTGCCTTACACAGTCAAAAGGAAAAATGAATGGTATGGAAAAGCATGGGGATTTATGCAGGATTTAAACAAAACAGTGCCTGAACATTGGCAGGAAGGATAGGATTGATACTTTACTGCAAGCTACATGCTTTTCTTGGAGATGAATTCAACATACAGTTGATAGGAGCAGTGAATATACTTACAGAGTATTCTGATCAGTTTATTTAAAGCCTAAACCTTTTGTAAACAGGTTGTTAAAGACTGAGGCTAATTCCCAGGCGGATTCAAGCATGCAGTCCCTCGAGACACTTGTTTCAATGAAATGGAGGGTAGCAGAGAAAAGCACTCCTGACATGGACACTGCCACTCCAGCCAGCAGGAGTTGTTTTGGGACCGCTAAGGGATGCTCAGACTTCAACAAGCACTTAAATTCCTCATGTGCAGTAGATAAATGTGGCCTTTCTTTGGCTTATTTAAGCAATAAAATGTCCTGTTTGGTTCATTCATGTGTGGTGTTAGGAGCTCTCTGGTATCAGAAACACAGATTTTTTTTCATCCTGACCTGGGGGAAGAGTTAACTTTCACAGTCCCAGTTTGTACTTACCCAATGTAAGAAGTGCCCTGTGTGTATGTAATCAAAAAGTTAAGCAATACTGTGCTGTGAGAGAATATCCTGGCTTGGATTCTCTGGTGTAGGAGAAGACTAACACTGCTTTACACCAAAAAAAAAAAAAAAAAAAAAAAAAAAAGAAAAAAAGAAAAAAAAAAGAAATTGGGTGAATAAGAGGTGAACAAAGGCCTTAGGGATGGCCAGAGCTCTTGTAGACCCTGGAATCATCCAAGACTATAATACTGGGCTTAAGCACAGCTGCACAAGGCTCCAAAGGGCTAAGTGAGCACAGAAGATCAGCTGAGCCTGAGGAATGCCACTACCCTACTGAAAACAAGCACACAGAAAGTATTCCATCTTCGGCATTTTTACTGTTCACTGCCTTTGGTTTTACACTTTCACTTTTGCTTGGCACAGATTTGCTTCATGAATCTGGGTTTATCCCTTTGCTTTATTTTGTTCTTGTTAATCCTAAAAGTAAATCTGTCTTTGGACCTTTTGGCTCGAATATTTATTGCGGTATTTGGATTTGAAAAGAAGGAACCTTTGATATGGTCTTGACCTTAAGGATTTTGGAACTCAGAATCTGCATGGTAAAACCAATCAAGAGAGGTTCCTGCTGCTGAAATAAAACTGGGAGACTCTTACAGCTAGGCAGTAACTTCTGTCCATCATTATTTTCAGAGACACGCTTTGCAAGAAACAACTTGTAAAAATGTTATCACTGTGTATTGCCTGAGATAATTTGGAATGCCATGCAGTTAAATTGCTCCCTCAAACACTGGAGCAAGAGGACAACTGCTTATGATAAAAATGAAACCTTAACAGAGAATTACAGTGCCTTAAGAATAAAGCCCATGGGACAGACTGCCAGCTGTGCCAATAGGTGGGAATAGTGACAACATCCCTCCCTCTGTGATGCTGCACAACAAACTGCAGCATGATGGGGCACATCTGTCAGCCAACAGATTGGTTTTTGCATTAAATTGGAGTCATTCCTCATTCTGGGAAAAAAGATGACACCAGTGAACCGGGATTAAGGGCGCCGATCTGGGAATATGAGGTATTGTGCAATGGTTGCGGGACAAGAGAGTTCTAAGGGAATGATGGAGCAGAGCTTCTTGCTTCTCCCCCCCCCAGAGCAAGTCATACTATACTTCTCATCACTTTTGACTGCTTGAAGGACTTTGTTTGGGTCCTGGAATCATGGTACTCAAGGCAGAAAACTTCTGATTCCAGCTTTGCCAGTGCAGTTCCTTTTACAAGCACGCAGCTGTATCATACAGAAAAATATATTAATTTACGGTATGGAGTTACAGGTAGTAAAAATCTTGGCTTGTCTGAAATCCTGAGAGCTTTGTCAAAAACTTCAGCCAAGCTAGAATTTCCCTCAGCGTGTTTCAAGTTTGCTTGAAAAATTCCCTATAGAATTTTTTGCTATTCCCATTTATACCAAGAGATCCTTCAACTGGATTTTTGACTGGAAACTTGGAATTTGATAAAATTCTAATTTAGTTTTGCTTCAATTCAGGCTGATAAGGGTGATCCTTTGAACCTCATTGTACAATATGGTATGAAAAACTGGTACAGTGATCCACCTGAGAAGAATAAGTAGAAATTTAAAAAAAAAAAAAAAAAAACGGTGCAGCAAGTATAAAGTTTAGCAAATTGTGCATCAGTGAGTTATTCTACTTTCAGACTTGGGGTTTTATAACTTATTGTCATGCCATGAAAGAAGTAAGAAACTGTGCAGGTAATTAAATATTTGCCATGGGGGATTACTTGCAGTTAATTAAAGCCACACAATTTCAGCACATACGTTTCCTACAGATTATTAAATTTGGATCAGATATTAACAACCCAGCATTCTACTTATCCATCTGAGATTATTTTTGGACACTTTCAGGAACAGAGTTTTACAGGGGCATCCTTGGGTATGTATACTGTAAGATTTGCTCAGCTTGTTGTAGAGAGGGACCTTCCAGAATTTAAGCTGTAAAAACGCTGTCATAACACTGTCATAATAATAATTTATTATCACATGCTGTAGATCTTTTGGCACCGTCACTTTTTCCATTGAGCAGGATTTTAGAAAGCATCTCACATGGGAACACAAACTCTGATTATCTGTTTTGACCTGGAGTGGATTTATCCCTGTGGTTTGCACAATGTCCACTTAGATCAGCACTGGTTTTTAACGAGGCTCGAAGAGAGCTCTTTATCCAGTGAAATCTGTATGTGATGAGGATGAGCAAAACTAAATTGTGTGTCAGTGTTGCTGTATTACCTGCAAGCAGTGGAATTATGCATTATGTATTTCTCCCTCCCCATGCAAAAACTGTCTGTTGTCAGAAAATGCTGTTTGACACAACAAAATAATGCCCTGTGTTTATGAAGACCCCAGATAGCACAGCAATTGGGCTTTCTGCCAAAATTTAATTTAAATCTCACTGTGCCACTGGTTCCAAAGTATTGCTTTGGGCAGTTCATTTTGATAGTCTGCCCCAAAAAAGAAAAGCACTCTTGGCCACAGTAATGACCTTGGGAGTTCTGTCATCAAGTGACAGGAGGCTAGGATTTGCACAGGGATTTATAGGATTTAATGTTTCTGGAAAGATTTAAAGTTTGTGGAAATCCAACCATGAAAAACTGTTATTCTAAATAAATAATAAAACACTTTATTTATCAAGTAGGTGGTTTGTGCTATTCCTCATAGATTTGTGCCGCTCCACTCATTAGGAATAAAGTCCTTGGTTGTGCTGCTGATTATTCTTAGGCATCCTTCCTCGCCAGCTCCTGGTTTAAGGTTTGTACTACCAGCAAAAAAACTCCTCAGTAAGGGTGGGGATTCTAAAATCAATTTGAATAATTGAAACCCACAAATATACTTCTGTAGTTTATAAGGCTGTAGTTAAGCAGATAGAAAATCGGTCAGTGTATCAAAATGCCAAATATGAAGCTGGCACTGAAGACCTCCTCTGAATCCAGCAACTACTTTTCCAGCATGAAAACTGCTTCAGGATTTGTTTGCTTGCTTTTTTCCTCAGATTCCCCAAAAGACTCCAAAGGCACTCCGAAGGGTGATTCAGTGCATCCTGTGGTGTGTGAACAAGATCAAGCCAAAGGTAAAGTTTTGTATCAAAGTTTTTTAAGACACAGATAATGAACCAGTGTGAAACTTCAGTTCTTCCAGTGTCAGCATCCAGTGGGTTTCAGCCTGACTTCTGCCACCTTAAGGAAATGCCTTTGGCTGATAGATGTTGTGTCAGCCGGTTGTGGGGCAGTAATCCCTGGAGCTACTGGGAAGGACACGTCTCAAAATAGGTTGAGCCACACTGATCCTGGGTGCAGAGCTTTGTTATCACGTCCTCCTCTGTTGTTATTGCGGCTCTGAAAGCCTGTGGGGTGTTTCTGTTCCTTCTGCTGACCGTCAAGTGCAAGCGCTTTACAACAGCTCCTGTGAGAAACAGTGTCAAGGCTGAGCTGCTAAAGAAGAAAAGCTGTAAGTGCTGCAGGGTCAGTTTTGACCAGCTATTTAACTAACTTAATGCTTAGTATTGTTAAGGGATATGTTCATATATAAAATGTGGTTTACATTGTTCACTTAATAGAAAAAAAAATCAGTGCTTGGCTTAGAAGTGCCATGCTGTGCGTGGGGTTCATGTTCTGTTTTAATGAATGTAGCGTTGCCTGCACACAGCATCATCCTGATACCTTTTCTGTTTGTTGGATTAACAGGACTACAGGATGTTTCTGCAACGGAGGAGATTAAAACTGGATCAGATTCCCAAGGCTCCTGCATGGAAATAGAAGGTACTCCTCCTGTCTTGAAATCAAAAAGCAGGATTAACAAGCAAAAACACTAACATAGAATTATGGAATGTCTGGGACTGAAGGGACCTTAAAGATCATCTAGTTCCAAGCCCCCTGCCATAGGCAGGTATACCTTCTACTAGGCCAGGTTGCTCCAAGCCACATCCAGCCTGGCCTCGAACACTTCAAGGGATGGGCATGGACTCTGTGTGTCTCTGGGATTGCAGTGAGTCCTGGTGAAGACCCATGCTTGGAGTAGGCACATGGGATTTTGGGCTAAATCCCGAAAGTTCAGTGTCTTCAAGGCTTTGCTCTGAAGTAGAGCCCCTTGGATTTCCTTGAGGAGCCTTTTTAATTTGTACTCATGGAGGAAAAGGGTCTTTTCCTCTGCCAGTGTTTTTAATGGCAAGGTTTCTAGTGGGTGTTAATCCTTTTATGTCCATTCTGAAAAGCCTTACTTGTTACCTTTTGATCCAATTTATTCAGATCCACTGTTGAGCCAAGAAGACACAACAGAAGCTGAGGTACCTTTGTTTTGTGGTGCAGAGGAAAAGGAAGAAGGAAAAGAAGAAGGAGGTGAGGCTATTATAAAACAGATGGGGACAGAGAATGCTGCAGGACTCATGTTATCATTTTCTATTGTGAGGAAACATGGAAAGGGCACATAAAAGTGTTTTTTTACCCCTAAGAAAAACCTTTTTTTGTCTTATCTTTGAGTGTAGTTTTGATATATTGGACTTGGATTTGCTAAGTTCAAAGAAGTGCACCCTCACGTTCAAAAGTGACATTTAAATACTCTTCTCATTTTTGTTTTTTTTTTTTTTTTGCATTTAAGCACATAATGCTGATAAAACAACATATTTATGTCCATATAAGTATCCTTTTGATCACGTTTGCTAGAAGCATTCAGAGTATTTAAAATAAAAGGGTATGATAGTTATTTGTGAAGTCGTTGATAGAGATTTAACTAAAGAGTAACTAAAACTAGTAATTCTAATGAAGAAACCAATTATTTGGAGTGAGAATGCAGAGTCTTCTGAAGCAGTAATTTTTTAATGGGAGTAAAGTATTTAAAACCTTGGGAATGCTTTTGCAAGGAAATGTAGAAGTTTAAGTGTTGAATGCTTCTGGGAACCCTGCAGTCATCTAACCATTTGTAAAGGTACATGGTTATATAAAAAATAATGTAATATGTAAATAATTCGCTCATTTTAAAGTAACTGCAAGTTAATTATATGGTCATTTGTAGAGCCCAAAGATGAATTTTACAGTTCCAAATGAAAGTGCAGACATGATTTTTATTGAAAATGAAGGTCAATACTAACTGTGTTGTCCTAATTATGAAGTCCTTTTCTCAGTGACATTGACACCCACTTACTTGCAAACCTGCAGTAGCAATATTGACAATTTTCTTCCCTGCAAAGCCAGGTTAATAGAACCTCTTCGTTCATATACAGCTAAACAATATTTCTGTTCCTTTTTTTTTTTTTTTTTAATTTTAATTGCCTGTCCAAGTGGAGATTAATCACATCTCCTTGTTATCATTTGTGTTAACGGTATTGGTTTTGTGCTGTGGTAATGATGATGAAGGGAGAATTGATATAATTCTTATGTTCAAATTCAGGTAAATGGTACCACACCACCTCAGTTGCCAAAACCCAGGTTATACAACGCAGGCTCACTCTGATTGCAAATACCAATATCGTCATGTCAATCTCCTCCAAATAGAAATTATTTACATGGTTTTTTATGCATCATCACAACTAAATTGGACAAAATGTACCTTCATTATTTACACATTTTCTCCTCCTTACTACTTTAGTGTCCCTGGCAGCCAGGGACTGTCGTTTAGTTCTCAGAAGAGAGAATATGTTTTAACATCTGTTCTACTTACTATTAAAATATGCAATGTTAAGGAAAAGCAGGTAATGTCAGATAAGTGTTGTTCTTGGCACCTTTCCTTTTCCAGCCCTTGATTTAAAAGTTTCAAATACTAAGCAAGTAAAAAGTTCCTGTTAAATATTTTGGAACTTGTTCCTACCTGGGGTCTCAGGTGTTGATACAGTGCAGGATTCATCTGAACCAAAGCTTGTTGAAGTCCATAGAAGGAGTGTCATCAATTTAAGTGATCTTTTGGTAAGTTCCATGATAAGAGGAGATGTGTTGAGTCTGTGTGCAGGATAACAGCATAAATATTCTGTTCAGCTTCTTCCAAATGTACTGTCTTTGGCTCGAAAATAAATGGGTGCTCTTGCAGAGTAGGAGCAGAGGAGGAAATAAAGCCTTTCCCTGGCCTTGTTTCATTCTTATGGGTATAAGCACCCTCGTAGCTCATCTTGCTGGATGCTTCTTGTTCTGGTGAGCACAAATGCTGCCACATGGGTTTTGAAGGTTTGTCATAAGAGTGAAGTGGATCTGGACAAAAAGAGGTAAAAAAAAAAAAAAAACCAGCTGGAGTTCAGACTGATACAGTAAGATGTATTCCCCAAAGAGAGACTCCTCTTGATAGAAAGAGATTACCTGGCATTAAAAAGAGATTTAATATGTGACATTATTTTATGTAACCCTAGTGCTGCTTCCTAAAGTAATTCAGCTGAATAGTTTTCCAGCAGCACACACAGTACATTTGGCATAGGATGTAATACTGTATTTTTGTCCAAGATCGTGGGAAGAAGGCTAATGTGGGACTGCTAGTCCTGTTAAACAGAAATTCATGGATCTTAAGTTAATTTGACCCATTCTGGATCTATATGCAGAGCCAAATGTGGCAACTACTAAATTCCAAGCTACCTGGTCTTTCTGTTCCACATGAGATTTTTTTGCGTCTGTTTTCACTCATCCCAGAGCAAAAGGCAGCATGTAGCTGCCTCTCTCTTCTCTCTGTCTCACTGGGACATTCATTCTTGGGAGTCATCTGCAATCCCTTCAGTCCTCAGAACTGGAGCTGTGTAAGCCACCAAAGGACCAACAAAGTCCTTTTCCAACCTAAAGTTGGATTTCTGCTCAGTTACTGATTGCGGCTTTGAAGCGTGCTAGGAATTTTTTCAATGATGTGGTTTTCTGTGGAAAAAAGTGCCAATTTCTTGCTGTTTTAAAGATATGTCTCGGTTTACATGAACTTCTGACAAACCATAGGTTATCTTCTGTGTTAATTGTGCAAATTTTACTGCCAGCCCCTCTCTGTGTTTTGGGGTTTTTTTAAAGCTTTCAGGGCCCTTCCTGTATAGCTCATTTCCCTTCACATCTCCAGGGTCATGCTGTAGTGTGAATCCCCAAGGAGTCCCAGATCCTGGTGCTTTCAAGGTTCTGGGATGCTGGGAGCCCAGAGGAATGAAGAATCAAAATCTTGGCAGTCACACCACTATATCCCATTGCCAGCAGTAAGAACCAAGCCAGATTACCCTGAAGAATACAACAGTGTGAGGCACTGTGTGTTTGATAAAAACCTGCTGTTACTTTTTCCAAAATCAGTAATAAAATATCACATGTGCCAATTTATTCCTTTTTTTTCCTACTGCAACTTGAAGTTATATATTATGAGGGAGCAGCAGAAGAAAAAAAGGCAAACTAAGATGCCTTTTTCATTTTTTCCCAACTACTATAATACACTCGTTCTGGCTCACAAAAGAATAATGAAAATGTATGTTTCTTATAAGATTGGGGAATATTCTCAAATCCCTTTATGAAAAAGCAGAGCAAGAGGTGTTCACTGACCTATTTGCTGACTAGGTAAATGTACAGAGTTTTAACAGACCTTTTGGCAGTCCCTTTATACGTACACTTGGAAATAGTCCTGTTGTGTCGTAATGACCATGCACTCAACCTTTATTTGTAGGTTTAATCAGCACGTTTATGCCACAACACAATTTGCAGCACATGGAAGTAAATCCCATATTTGTGTGAATATGCAGCCAATTTCTCCTCTGAGCCCACTCTCACCTCTGTCATTTCCCAGCTTTTTCTATCTCCCTTCATCAAGACATTCAATATGATGATTTCCGTCACTAATCACCCTTAAAAGTTGTTTAACTCTTTGAAGGGGTGGGATTTCTGTCAGCGCACTAGAAAATGAACAGTTGTTGCTGTTAGTTCTCTGGGCTGAAATTTTGTCGTCCTGTGCCATTTGGAACATAGTTTGAGCTTGACCTGTGATGTTTCTCCACATGAGAAACATATTAGAGGGATTGGGTAGAATTCTCACCTTAACCATGAGGTTAGGGCTGCCTCAGGGGCAGGCTGGGGGAGGTGTCCATCCTTTGCAGTGCGTGTGAAGTCCTTTGTCAATCTTCTGATCAGTGCTTGTTTACTCTAAATTTGAAGTCTGGCTAATTTCAAATTTGAAATCTGCCAAGTTCTGTTCTAGCTAAGCCCAGGTTTGGTGAGCAGTCTTTGTGACGTGAATAGCTGTAACCTGTAACTCTGTAGGCAACACTTTGTCCATTCTCCACTTGTCCATTTTGCTTTAGCAGGAGCGATAATTTTATGGAATAATCTTGGAGAGAACTGAATGTTCCAAAACCTGGGGAAAAGAGCTCTCATGTTTTATAGCTTCAGTCTCAGGCTTTTATAGGCTTTTATATGTATTGGTACAGTTGTAAATAATGTCAAAATATGACTTTGTTATCAAGCAATCAAAAATTTCAAAATGACATTGTGGCTTTAGAGAAATGAAGGAATTCTTGAGAAAGATCTTTTTGGACAAATCTGACATTTTTATTAGTGATTCATGGCAATCTTATTGCTTAACCAAACTCCTTTAATTCTTCAAGTGGAGAGAGATGAGATATTTTTGGGAAAAAAAAAAAAAAGTCTTCCTTAGGATCTTTGAATAGGTAATTTCACTTTGTTTGGAAAGAAAAGAATATTTATGAGTGCTGTGGCTTCTGAAGATCTAGTATAAAGGCTCCAAGTTATTTTATTCAGTTGCTCAAAGAGGAGAGGAAAAACTATCCCGAACCAGATAGAGTGTGTTTGGCATTTGATAAGGACCCATACTGAATAGATCAGATACCATTTTTTGGGCTGTTACAGCATATTCAGAAACTAAATATGAAATACATCTTTAAAATCCTATTCCAACAGATACTGATGTTTGGCACAGAAAAAAAAAAAAAAAGTGCACCATTGGACTTTTTGCAGAAATGCTGTAAAGGCTGTGGAATCAGAAAGCTGCAAATGGGTATTTAAAGCTCTAAGATATGCAGAGATTATGGGTTGGGAAGCAGTAGATGGGACTAGTGGGAGGTGCACAGAGAGATCATGACTGGAAATCCCGAAAGGTGCCTCGCTTTGCAAACCTTTATTTTCTTCAGAACTTCACAAAACTCCAGTGAACTTTTCAGCTGCGGTATCAGCCAGTTGAGGAGATTTTGTGAGCAGGTTATGTGTGCCAGCCCACTGTGCTGAATTTGTGGTGGTCCAAGGGCTGTTGGGTCTGTCTCAGGCACTCTGCCCTCCTGAAGGAATTATAGCTGTGGCAGAAAAGGAGATCCAAGTAATTTCTGTGCCTCGTGGAAGTAGCCAGGTGAGGTTCCCCTGCACCTTCTCTGCTCCACTTACACATTGCAGACTGCAGAAGAAGAGGAGTGGGAGTTTGGCCCCGCTGCCTGTGGGTTTATGTTTGTGTGGGGGCTTTGGCAGCTGTGGCGTGGGAGGCGTCCAGGCTCTTAGATCAGCGAAGAAGCTTCACTGATGGTGCAGGATGGGGCAGCAGATGGCATGCAGACCTCCTGCAGGGCTTTCCTGAGGGTGCTTCCCTGAGGATGCTGTGACACTGTGCATTGGCAGTCAGGGTGGTTATTGCACTGTCAGTAGTCTGCTCTAGATATTGATTTCGGCCTCTTGAGGGGAAAAAAGTCATATTTATTTTCCTGCCACAGAAGGAATCTGTTTCTTTTCATTACTCTCCATATATCAGTTTCTATCCTGAATATATGTAAGAAGTAGGTGGTGCAAGATTAATTTGGAGTTTTAATTATTTTTCCTCCCTTGCAAGGAAAAATAATCTATTTTTGTGTGAGCTTTTCTAATAAGAAAGGAGAAAATATAAGAAATTTTTCAGCTTAAACATTTTGCTTGCTGTCACAATCACTTTACATTACCAGACTTGATGGTAAGGCTAAAAGACAAAAAGCCAAAAGGAAAGAAAACAGGAAAACAACAATAGGGAGTACTGTAACAATGATAACATTTAAGGTTTATTATCTCTATTTGATTGTTTTCTTCATTTCATTTTAAAGTAAGCAGAATAGAAATAGTATTATGAATTGGCAATTTTTATTGCATTTAAAAATATCATCTCTTTGTTCCTGCTGAAAGTGTTGACAATGCAGCCTTTGTTTAGTTTAATTAACTTATGTTACAGCATTGAATTGAATCACACTCAGCATTAAATCAAGCAAAAGGACCTTTAGAATGCTTTTCCATACACAGAAAAGAAAAAGAAAGAGAAGAAAATAAATCCTCAAAGATGCTGGAGGAGAAACTGGATATTTTTTAATGGAATAAATTGAACTGCCGTTTTCATTTTGATTTTCCATGGTGGGAATGCCAAAAAAATATAAAATCATGAAATCCCAGTGAAAAGCAGATGCTGTGATGTCATTCTTAGTCCTCATATGCTTATAATAGTATTACATGATTTGTACTCGTGAGCTACAAGCCTTGAAGAGCTTTAAGATACTGATAATGCCCTTTTCACATATGAAAACTGGGGAGATAATAGAATCCGTATTCCAAATGGTGGAGTCCAAGTCTACCAGGCTTTGGTTTTAGCTCACCTCTCCAGAGGTACAGCAGTGCCTTCTGCAAACAAAACATGTATCTCTTTTAAACTATCTCAAATAGCACCCTAGGAATGAGGGAAAGGAATATGGGAGAGAGTCTGACATCTTAGAAACAGTTTCCTGTAGAAACAGTTTCCTGCAGAAACAGTTTCCTGTAACATATTGAAAAAGCAGGGCTCACTGGCCGAGGACTGCGCTGTTACAGATGGCATCATAGCCAACAGTATTTCTGGAAATAAGCTTTAGCACCTCCAGAGATATGGCACCACTTTCACATACACTGTACAGCTACAGAGGTGTCTGTTTGAACAGTGAGCTTTACAGTGTGCCACAGTAAGAAATTCAGTCTTAAATTAGAATAGGTCCAGCAGACCAAAGGAGTGCAGGCATTCACCAGGAAATAATTTGGTCCCTTACAGACAAATGTTATGTCTTTGTGCTGTCTTCTACAAAAGGAGTCTTCATTTTGTTAAGCACTGATAAATTCTAGATTCTTACCTCTTTTAATAAAGTTTGTTGATGATGGAATGCACACAGATCCAACTGAGCCGGCTCTGGAACTGGAAATTCTGTGGTCCCCTTTGCTTAGGTTTTGGATGGATGTATTGCCTTGCCCAGGTTATGGCACTGTGTTATATCTGTTTCAAAATATCAAATGGCCACATACTTAGGGCAGCAGGGAGACAAACTGCATTTCACCAAGGATTTTCATAAAATAGATTGGAGTCCAGTCATAACTGCGTGGAAACCACAGCCAGTGGGAGTGAAGAAGGTATGATTTAGAGAACTCTCTTCTTTTTCCAAGTATAGAACAGGAAGGAATTAAAAGAAAACATCATATGTCCTAGGATTGAAAGATTCTCTGGCTTGTTCTTTGAGGAATGGAAGAACATTTTCATTTCCCTGTTTATTTCTGTAGTTTTGCATAGTGCTGTGGTGAGAAGTAAATCTTGTTCTCATATGAGAAAAGTGGCATTCACTCACTCTATACTGTCACATGGATCAAGAGACACACTTTTTGATTCAGCTCTGTTCTGTTTTCTCTTCTGTGTATTCCCACTCCTGGCTCTGCTAGTACCCCATGGCTTCATAGGTGTCCTTGCTTCTTGTGCTCGGAGAGGGAGGCCAGAGCTGTACAGGAAGGGGCTCCAACATAGTGAGGGGAAATGCATATACAGCCTTGTAAAGTAGAGGTTGCTTTTCTAAGGCATGACCTAAGAAAGATTAAACCTTTCTCACTGCTGCTGACCCAGAGCAGGAAAAATCCCACCCAGTCTCATTCAGATCTTTGAAGCATAATGCTTTCCTGTGGATTTTGTCTCCCTTTTTTTGCACTTTACTCATAACTTTTGGCAGCAGGTTTTCTGTCCCCACACCTTTTCCTAATGTGGTTTACAGGTGAGTGTTCTTTTGAAGTTTTGCCATCTGGAACAGTTTTTTCTCTGCTTGGTTGCCTTTTATCACGTTTTGCCTCCAGGTGAGCATGCAAGGTCATCACCAGCATACCTGGCCCATAGTATCAACCCAACAGCCCAAACTGACCCTGTCTCTAGCCACTCTGAATAATCTACCAGGGAGAAAGCTCTTCCATCCTACATCTCTGGGACTGCATCTGAATCAGGCAGTAGTGTCATCTCAAAATATTGGTGCAGAAATGCAGCTCTTTGGGACTTTTTTTATTTCACAAAAAGCTCAGCGTCTCCTTTTGGGGGTCTTGCATGATCTCTGAGGGGCCTTTCCTGGAGCACTCCTGTGTGCTGTGCATGTGTTC
Organism: Chamaea fasciata; assembly: GCF_029207755.1. Taxonomy (NCBI): domain Eukaryota; kingdom Metazoa; phylum Chordata; class Aves; order Passeriformes; family Sylviidae; genus Chamaea; species Chamaea fasciata. Next base: position 4,623,157 of record NW_027094088.1, on the reverse strand, counting down.
ATAGCTGCAATTAAACCAGTGCTCTGAGTGATGAACTGTGAGTTGCAGCTGCAGACAGTCTGTGGGCAACTGGAAAAAAACACCTAATTTTATTTGAGAGATCCAAGAGAAACATCAGGAGTATGGAAAGGTGGGGTTTTTTCACTTACCTGTACACATGCTTCAATCTTATAATGTACTTACTTGATTAACACTGTGCTTTGCTGAAACAGTTGCCAATGATTTTCCTCCCAGGTTCAGACTTGTTACTCCTATCCTGAGTTCTAAAATCCATTGCTATCTATAGCGAGCAAACTTCAACCAAAGTATGACCTTCATTACTGCTTCACTGTTACAGGGTCTTTACGCTGACATTTTGGGGTATATAAGCCCTTTGGCTCATTATTCACCTTTTTGGATGTGCCGTTACTCTTTGTTTGTTCTTCACTGTGCCAGTAATCATAGCTACCACAGAGGCCAAAACCACCTTTATTCCATTTACATCATCCTAAAACCTCTCAATGCTTACATGACTTGACAGCCCTTGAAAGACAGCGTGTCTACACATTCAGCATTTTCTCTGTGGAGGAAATAAGCAGTCACTTGCAGGTTATACCATTCTTACCTGGACAGAAAAACTGGTTAAACTCTGTTCTGGATTTTGAGCAGAAAAAGTCAATAGTCTCTTCTCCATTGCCCCCTGGTTACAGCTAACAACAGTCAGGGGGTCAGGATGGCAAATTCACTGTATCAGCAGCTAGAAAACATTGAGATTCCCAATTTGTCACCAAATGCTATCACAGTTACAAATCACAGTTACAGTTACACAGGTGTTTCATCAGGTAAAGCACAACTGCTGGACACATTTTCATGGTCTGTCAGCCTGAAATGCAGCACAAAAGTGTCAAATGAGAACAAATGGAGATACCTCAGGTGCTTCAAAATAAGATGTCAATGTGCTGAAAAATCAATGCCTAACTCAAGCAGCTCGAGTCAAGGAAATTAACTTGCCTGATTCTTCCAGCTATCCTAGCTGGAAGGAAGATTAGCAGGAAGCTCACAGACTGAGCAGGGAGGTAGCCAGCACAGCTGGGTCTCAGCATCACCCCCTCTCTGGCGTGTTGGTACCTTAACATGGTGCCTCCATCAACCCAGCTGGTCTGGAGAGGTCAGAAAACTGAGGAGGACTTGCTGTTATGAGTCTACAGCAGCTTCATTGCTTTTTGTTTTGCTCTTTTTTGAGCATTGACAGATCTCTGCAGGTGACACATCCTCATCGGTGCTGTCCCAGCAGTGAAAGGGGCTTCCCTCCTGGCTGTCTTGCAGGAATCTTTAAAACACAGGGATCAGGGGTGGAACCCTTCCAGCATCAATTCAGATTTATTTCCAGCATGCTCTGATCAACAGGGTATGAGGCCAGGGTAAGCACTGGCATGGTCCCTCTCCCTCACCTGGGTTCAGATCCTCAATGCTCCAAGTTTTTCACGGCTGCTGCGGTCACACCTCAGTTAAACCCTTGGCCCTTCTTCTTGTGATCTCACATCTCAGATTCATGGTGTTTTGCAGTGATCCTTGCCAGCACACCCAACTCTTCCTTTAGATATCAGGAGCTCCTGTCTGGTGGTCACATTGATCTAAACAGCTGGATCACCAAAAGAGACCAGAACTGTGCTCTCATTTTTTGCGACTTCCTCCTTGGAACAGTAGATATTTTACAATTACCCTCACATGAGCATAGCCAACAGTTTCCACACTCATCCTGGTCTGGTAAAACTGGTGTCCTCTGTGGTTTTGGTTTATCTGTCTTCCAGTGTGCGGTAGGTACAGCTACTGTGGTCTTTTTAAACCATTGTCAATGTTTTTAATGCCTGTATCATCATAAATCTGCTTGCACATAGAAACCCGAGTCTTGAATTGCAGATGACTGAGGTTACTGAGAAGTTACTAACACGCCTCAGTAACCACACAGTGGTACTGGAGACTCCTGCAGCTGGAACACAGCTGGTTTTCAGGTAAATGTCCAAACAGCTTTTGAACCTTCTGGCACTGCAATGTGGGCAAGTTTGCTTCAAAAGGAAAAGAAAGTTAAAGGGAAAAGTCTTTAAACAATATTTCTAGTATTGCCTGCTTCCAGCATGGCATAGAAAAGATTTCCTGGATGCAGTTCCACTTGCAGATCTAGCTGGCTCTTGGAGTGTGTGAGCATGAAAAGCAGATGATAAGAAATACAGATATATCTTGTACCTATCTAAAGGAACCCAAGTAATCTTAGAAATGGATGCGTATAGAGATCACAGAATCTGCTCATGGAACTGTTCCCCCTGGCATTAAACATAGTCAATGTTTAACAGTACTAAGTGAAAGGTGTGATGTTTAAGACACAGAAAGTCTTTCCAAAGTGAAAAGAACTTTCAAGGGGAGCCTGGGGGAGAGATACTCATGTCAAGATTTGGCTGTTTAAATATGGTTAATGCCATTTGTTCTTATCACAACTGCTATGGGATATTTAACCACCAGAGGTAGCCATGACCTGAGGCTTAAATCTGATCCTGGAAGCAGCAGTGCCATGCAATGTATTAGATTGCCAGAATCATTTCCTTCTATGTGATGAGGTCTGCCATTCAAGGCTAGATATAGCTTGCTCTTGCCCAGCTTGTGAATCCAACTGGATCGCCAGCTCACAGCTGAAGAAACTGGAGAAGGATCTGCACGTGGGAGGGAAGGAAATCATCCATACATATTCACATTCCAAAAGTGAGAATGAGCACAGCAATTTTGCAAAGCTTTGGTCACAGCTTTGGGTGTGAGCTTGCTCCTCACTAACCTGCACCTGCAATCAGCTGGATACATATCCAGCTCCTCCAAGAGGAGAAGGCAGGATGGCACTGGCACTTTCACAGCTCCTAACTGACAAAGCCATTTAGAGCAAAGATAGTTCAGATTTTGCTCCAGTGTGCAAAGTTTGCCCTTTGAATGTTGTGATTTTTTCTCTCTAGCTAGTCTTAGAGATAAGAAAACACAGCTGAGTCTTCTCCAGGCCTGAAGAGGCTGGAGCACATCAGCTGCTTGCCATATTGCTGGAACACCTGGGGCATTTCCTTTGAAATCTAAATGCAGGCTGTTCACCTGTATTGCCAAGTACAACAGAAGCTTCCTCCTGTCAGGCAGGGTGGTATTAATTTAAAGAGAATACCATCTGTGGAGCCTTGGAGAGCAGCAGTCAGAAAAAAACAGGTAGAGAGGTCACCAGGAATAGTCTTGTTCTCTTCTGGGGGCCTTGCCACCTGCATCTGTAACCCATCATTTCTAATTAGCAGATGTATCTTGGGGAAGACTACTCCTGTTTGCTTTCCTGAGATGATATTCTTACTAAGAGGAGCTGGTTTTGTTGAGCCTTGTAATCTCATTTTGTGAGCTTTCACAGGCATTTGGGGTGGTCATGGTCTTGGTAGCCCAATAATTAAGGAGTCCTGTGCCTCCCTGCTGCAGGCTGCCCCTTTGTCTTTTCCCTTTCTTCTCAACGCTACCACCAGATGGTTGAAGATTTTTCATCCTTCCAAAAGCTTTGTATTTTTCCATCTCATCAAGCATGTCTCAGCAATGCTTAATTAGCCTAAGGCTTTTCAGGCCCCCTTATTTGCCCCCCAAAAGATGAGTTGAGGACTTGTGCATTTTCAATAAAGTGCTTGTAAAGGGAAGTCATAGGTGCAGTTAGTGTTATTCAGTTGTTTGTTCTTTCTTCTGTCTCTTCTGTCTGTCTGTCCTCCCATCCATCCATCCGTCCATCCATCCTTCTGCCCGACCTCTTCTTGTCTTTCAGAACATTCAGGGATGCCCCTTGGGTTTGTGCAGTGGTTGACAGCAACTGATGCCTGGTACTATCCAGAGTGCTTTTCCCCTTGGGCCAGTTCCTGAGTGCCATTGTTTTTAACCTGTTTTAATCTGTTTAGATCCCTTGAATAAAAAACGGCAAATATAATTAGCTAATCAGTACTAGGAGACCATCGAGTTAAGATGTTTTGATTTAGGGTTTGGTATTCTTTTTTTTGTTGTTTGTTTGCTTTCTTCCCACACTTGTTTGAGACTAGCTTGTAAGCTTTATTTACAAGATCAGAGCAGTTGAAATGAAAGCCTGGTTAAATAACAAAAAAATATATTTGCATCTTGCTTTGAGTTTGACATTGAACATCATTTGTTACTGCATTGTCACATGCACTCTTTTATTATTAATCTGTAAGCTGTAACTGTACTGCTGCAAATGAGATTAAAAAAAAAAAAAAACAAACCACAAAGCACAACTTTTTCCCTCCCTCCCTACAAAATATGAGAGCTAGCTGCTTAACCATGTGACGCATAGATTTTGTGTGGGATTCCAAACACCTCAGAGATAACTGCCACATAATTTTACCACATAATTGAATTCAGTGGCTGGCGTTTCGCATTTCCAGGTAGATGAGAGCATCCAGCCATCGGGTGTTTGCGTCACTAGAATTAAATGCCTACTAGTTTATCTGCTCAGATGATAAATATTTAGATATCATTAAAATGGTTAACTGTATATACATGGAAATGTCCATGGATGACGGGGGGCGTGAAATGTGTGAGGAGGTTTCCTTGCAATCACAGAGGGTGTGACCTCAATTACTGCAGTTTTCTCCCTGACACATTCCTGTGTTGCACATAAAGTTGTTGCTGCTGGGTGCTCGCTGCCCAGAGGAGGAAAGTGCCTGATCTCAGGCTAGATTAAAATGCTCTTCACATGCCATTCGGATTCTTGGCTTTTTTTTTTTTTTTTAAGCCACGGAGGGAAATAAACTGCATAGAGCGTGTCTAAAGGAATGCACAGTGTAGGTTTGTGTCATGGGGGAGTGTTATCTCTGTGATGGTGCTCCCTCCATCGACGGAACTCAGGCTGTGGCTGAAGAGGAGCATGGTTCCCCAGTGTATTACCATCCCTGTTCACACACCACGTGGCAATCTTTGAAGGGCTAATTGGCTTGCTTTTAAGCGAGCTGTTGCGTTTTTCTTTTCTATTTGTTTTCCACTAAAAGGAATGTTAGTATTTTTGTGATGGCTGGCGCTTAGCGGAGCTCCTTTCTGTAAAGATAACAAATGAGTTGTGCGTGCTGACATTCTCCCTGGGACTGCTTAGAACAAAGCAAGCCAGTAGCATTTCAAAGGCTGCTTTTAAAGTAGCTGGTTATATACTCTGTTTATCAGAATCACTGGGAAATGCCATTTCTCTGGCATTTTGCACCTTCTCTTAGCTGACTGGGAGGCGGAAAAATCTTTGGGCAAAAACTTACGGCAGAGGTGTTGGAACTAGATGATCTTTTAAATTCCTTCCCAAACTACTCTATGATTCTATGACCTCAGGACCCAAAGGACACATATGCAGAAAGCTTGAAGCTGCTCCATGCTTTCTGTATCCCTGTGCTGACCAAGAGCTTCAAGTACTTGGGTCTGCTGCAGGCTTTGGGAAAGAAGAGGTGAGCTGTAAACCTTGGAGAGCAGCTACTGCAGGTACAAATTTCCAGGCACACTTTGGAATTGACATCTCGATTTTCCTCTTCCTGCCCTGCTGCTGGGAGCTGCTGAGGAGGCATTGCCAGGAGCAGCCAGGTGCTTCCCAGTTGCTCAGTGAGCAGCCCTGCTGCTGATAACATGGAATAAATCAGAATTAGGAGGGTATGTCCAGAGGAGAGCTGGAGGAAGGGGCAGGGGGCTGGTCCAACCTTGGCTGTGCTCACAAATGTGGCTGAGGACACCAGAGGGACTGTCACCCAGCATCCCCAAAGCCTTGGTGACGAAGTTTGTGCTAGTGCTGTGTTTCTGCAAAACACTTTGTCTTTGATCCAATTCTCTATATAACCAGGAATTTTGTTTTGGCAAGACGGCAGCTCTTTTTCCCCCGCATTTCACAGGTTTCTAGTTTCTGGAGACTTCACAGTTTTGTTGCTACAAACCATCACACACTTAAACTGATTGGCCCACTAGCAGCCCTGGGCAAAACTTTTGAAATAAAGTCACCTTTTTGAGGTCTGATGTTCAAATCACAGCTGTGCTCCCCTTGGGAGGGATGGCCTTTTGTTATAAGCAGTGCTCTGTCAGCGGAAACCTGGCTGCACGTGGCCACGAGGCCAGGGATCCAAGGACTGGGCTGTAATGATGAATGCTAAAAGCACTGCTACATGGGCTTGCTCTGGGGAAGCCATTCTGTGCACAGGATGAGATCCATGGCACACAGAGTTCTTTTCTTGTCATTTCCTTCAGCTATTTGCACAATTCTTTCATGTGTGGGCTTTGAAAAGAGCTGCATTAATTCAGGGTTTGTAAATTGGGGGGCAGGCAGAAGTAAAATGGGCTTAAACTTTTAGGCTTGCTGTTTTAAATATGCCATGAGATGCAGAGTAGGTAAACTGAATTTGGAGAACTTTAATTTGGGTTCATTTTCCTTATGCTTTCTATTGTACATTAATGGTTACACTGTTAAGTTGTCACTTATGGATTGCTCTGTGTGAAGGAAATGAAACATAAGTCAAGAATTTTTCTGATAGGAAACATACAGAAGGATTAGCAGGATCTTTTTACCTGTTAATATTTTTACTACCATCATTAATGATTACTGCTGCATAGTCCAGTCTCTAAACTTAAACTGGAAACACCGTGTAAAATGCCCTTCACAGTTTTCTTTACCCAAGGAGTGCACAGCCTAAATTCCATGATTTTGCATGCTCATCAGCCTAATTGAGGCATCCCTTTCATGGGCTGCCAACACAGTGGCACCACTGTTTTATACATTGATCCTCTGTGACCAACAGGCTTCCTCCAGCTCTGCTGCCTAAAAAATAGCTTGCTTGCCTCTGCCAGAAGTACTTGTGTCATGAATGACCAGCAAACACATTCTGAAATGCTTCCTGCTGGGTAATCAGAAGCCGTTCCTTCTTATTCCTTCCTCCATGAAAATGTCTGACAAAATTTAAAAATACTCATGTCCTTTTAAATTGAGGAAATTTTCTTTTAATTTTTTTAACACCAATCTGGTAGCTTCAGTTTATAGTTTTGGCAAGAGCCAGGATCATTTCTCTGGAAATCTTCACAGGATACATTTGTATGACTCTCTGAAAACATGTCATTTCCCATTATGCTATCTGTTCTTTTAAACCAGGAAAAACGAAACGTCGTTTGATTCAGGAGAAGGTTTTGTTAGAGGCATTTTGATGGACTCCACATGTGCCTTTGCAGTGGGTTGCCTGTACAGCAGGACCATCCCCTGCCTGCAGAATGCAGTAGCTGCAGTGGCTTTGTCACAGTGTCAGGGCTTCTGCCAGTCTCCAGCCTGAGCTAGGCACAGTACTTCCAAATTATGGCAGGTTCTATCAGACTGAGCATCAGTGCTTGGGTCCCTCGTAAGATTTTCAATCAGTTCTCAACGTTGTCACAGATACCCAGGGTGACTTGAAACAGCCCTTTAAGGCACAAGGCTTATTTCTTCCCTACCACCCCAAATAATCTCTACAACTGAAATGCCACAGACTTTGGTCTTGAAGCACTTCTCATGTATGGACCTGGCTTTGGTGCTTGCATCAAAATAACTGGGCAGCTAAGTAGGGAAGACCTAGATTTGCTGTGAGTTATAAACTTTCTAGGCAAAGACCAATTTTCTGTCTAACACACACTCACTCCCCTTTTGGGGTCTGTATAATTTAAAATAGGTTCTATGTGAAGAGAACCATGCGAGGTGTTTATTTTATTTCCTGTATTTGCTTAGATACATAAACATCCAGTGCACGGTTGTGAAAGAAATTTGTTTGGTCTCTTCAGATTGTCAGATTGATGGTTTTTAGTGCACTGAAGCGTAGTAAAAAAGTGGAAACTATACAATTATGAGCCGTCTAGACTTTTAAGCCTACTCAGGAAATCAAGAGATATATCTGAAATATATTTATTTATCTTTAAAGAAACACAATAAAGCTTGTTTTTAAGATGGTGAAATTTGCTATTTTCAGTGCCCAACAAAACCATGATTCAAGGCCAGTGACTTAATTCTAGGTGACACCTCTCCCAATCCTTTATGGCTTCATCCTTCAGTTTTATCTGTGACTCTGAGGAAATGTCTGTCAGGGCTGAAGTCACTTGCATCAGGCAATTGGCACTTCTGCATTCTTTCGAAAGCTTCAGTAGTTCCTATGAAAGTAAGAGGTGCCAAGGTATCTGTGGAGACTGTGGGCAGTGACAATCCTGACGCCAGCGTACAAATTCTTGCAGACCTGAGCCATTTGTAGAGAGCACACCTTTAGCCTCTAATTCTTACCCTTGTGCTGTGTGCTGGCAAAAGCTCTGTATTACCCTCCAGCTGTGAGTATTCAAGGGAAGAAGAAGAGAGGAGATGTTGCCGAGTTTTGACCCAAGGCTGGAACCACTGTGTCAGGTTTTTTTTTTCCTAAGCACAAAATACTTGAAAGATATATAATGGAAAGGCTCTAGGCATCTGCAAGTTCCTAAGCTCAGAAGGTCTTATTATGAATAAATCATAAAGTGTGGTCTGAGTCCAGCAATCTGAAGGATTTAGCTTGAGGAAGTGTTTTTATTGTGTGTGTGTCATCCTGCTTTAGCAGGACAGAAGGCTGCCACTATCAGCTTCTAATTCAATTATTCTCTTCTGGTTTAATTGGTGGACGTCTTGACTTCAGTGCTAGGATTGCAAATACAAGCCCTTATGTTTTCTGGCACTCCACAGGAGGGAACTGGCATTCCAGGAAAGGTTAAGTACTCCAACATGCCAGCCTGGAATTCAATACTTTTCCATGGCCTGAGGTATTTCTGAGTGTCCCACAGCCCTCACTGCTGCATTCTGACTGCCCTTCAGGACAGCTCTTAGTAAAGAACTCATGTTACTCATCAATTACAAAGAGGATCTGAGGAGGTATTACTGACTAGTTTCAAGGAAAATTATAGTTATCTTTTTAGACTCAAGCCTGCTAGTTTTCGTGGTAGACACCAGTTTTATTTCAGAGTTCTACAAATTCTGTTGAGGGAAAAAGAAGGGGAAAGCCAGATTGTTGGTTATAATGTCACTTAGGTTTCTAAGAACAGATTAAAGAGGTGGTGTTATCGTTAGTGCAGTGAGAATTGGCATGGATTTTTAAAGTCCATGTTTAGGATTCAAAATAGGTGCCCTGAATTTCAAAAATGCTGAGCACATCCAAAACACTTTATGAAGTGAGCCCCTTTTGAAGCCAGATGGAGCTACTGGGAGCTTGAAGCTTTTGGAAAAAAGAATCTAAACTCCCTTTTAAAGTTCTCTTAACATTAGTCAGCTATTGTTGAAAATGCTGACCTATGTGTACTGGCATCTGCAACAACCTCTGTGTTAAAAGATAGTTTGATGGATAGAGAGGATATGATCTCCAGTGCTAAAGGGAAAAATCCTGCATTTTTTTTCAAAGTGTGTTCTCTGATAAGAAACATACTGAGACAGTTTCATCCTCCTCTTTTTTTCCCTCTTTTTTTCCTTAAAGACTTTTGTTCAGTCTCTGTGTTATATGGTTTTGGCCTCCAGTTTCTGTTTGGTGCCTTGAGGTATAACAGAACTGTGAGAAATTATCAATAACATGGAGCAAAGGCAGAATGGTTGAGGAAAAACATCCCTCAGCTTTCCCAAAACGTTGCTCCAGTTTTTACCCAATGTCACAGTAATGATCTAGATGTAAGCCAGCCTTGATCCAACCTGCTCTTTGCATTTACTATCTTTTGATACAAATAAGTGTCTGATGTATGTGAAACCTTGTGTAAATTTCTGATCCCTTGTTCTCCTACTTGTAAAGTTGCCACAATGACCAGTAGCAGCAGGGTGGACTTCTTCAAACAGAGGGAATGAGGCTGTTTAAGGGGAAGTGTTGTTTGGAATAAAGTGGTTTGGGAGATGAAGGAGCCCACCGTACATGCCCCCTCCACCTAAACTGAGCAGAAAATCTCATAAATCACAGGACCTGGGTGTCAGCAATGCCAGATGTCAGAGCTGATGAACCTGACTGAAGACTTCTCCATAGCAATTTATTGTAGTTCTGATGTATGTTCCTAGCTTCTTGCCTGCCTGCTACTACTGAGTCCTTGCATAGGGGTTGAGAAGAAGAAAAGCTGCCTGTCTTAAGTGTCCTGCTTAGAAAGCTGCTCTTGGTGGTGTCTGCTAACTACTTTTTTAGGTGACTATGAAAAACACAGTGGCCTTTCTCTTGTAGTTACTGCTGTGCTCAGGTTCTATTCCCAGACAACAAACTGGAGTCATCTCCATGACTAGAGACTAACTCAGCACGAGCACAGCAAGTGAGACTCCCTAAAATCAAGAAAAAGTGGGGAGGGACAGGACACAAACAAATACTCGTTAAAGAAAACCCTAACTATGGAGAAACAAATATTCAGTTTGAAGCAAATAGGTCAGATCCCTGTTTTACAAATCTGAGATCAGTTGGGCAGTGCTCTGGAGCTGTTTCTAGAGAGGGATGATGATGGTTGTTATTATTCTTTGCATTATGTTATCTAAATGGAAATTCCTGTCCCTTATAAAAGGTCTTAGTTAGACCCTAGAATTTATGAACCAAAGAAAGAATGAAATGTGAAAAAGTTTAGAGGAAAAATGAAACGTGAAAAAGTTTAGAGGAAAAAGTCTGCAGCTGTCTTTGTGTAATTTTTACTGAGAGCTGATATAAATGGAAGAAAAATCAAAGGCAGCAATAGCACTGCACGTTTTATCTCACACCCTGTGATGCATATTAGTGTTGTTTCCCACAGTAAGCCAGAAAGAGCATTTACAATTTTAGAAAGCACTGCATAATTGCTCTCTGCAAGGAAAAGTAGCAAGCATGCAACTGCCAGCACTGACACTTGGTTTTTCCTCACCTGCCAAATTCCTGTTCTGGAAGCACTGTTGTGGCCAAAGTTTTGGTCTTCAAGTTTTCGTCAAGAAAGGGAGCAAATAAAATTCACTATTGTGACAATCTAAATCCATTTTCTAGCCTTGCCAGGAAATATTGGCTAAGTCTGTCCCCATGTGGAAATACTCTCCTGTGGTGCAAATGTTAATTTGGGGCTCAAATCACCACTCATAATTTAGGTCCTCCCATGCCTGTGTTGGATACAGTCTCTGTTCAGAAGAGGATGTGGTTATTCCCTGCTGGCGCAGAGCAGCTGAAGATTAGAGCAACACTTCCTCTCATTTAGTCCTGTGATTTGCTGGGGAAACGTCTTACTTCATGGCACTGCTATAAAATGTTTGCTCTTATATTCATCCAGGTGTCAGCAGAAATTAAAAATGGCATCCATGCTTAGGAGGTAATGCACATTTTCAGTATGTTTGCTTTCCCTCTCCTTCCTTTGAGGCTGGCTCACTGCTGTGAAGAAGGATGCCAGGCTTTCAGAGGAGAAAGCAGGGCAGCCATCAGCATTAATGATGTCCTCTGACAGCAAAAGCTACATGGATCTCCAAAAGCCAAATCTCAGCCCTGTCTTCTCTCCACAGGTGTTTTCAGGGCAGGGTGGGAAGTATCACCTTGGGTAACATCTCCATCTCTCTGCTTTTCCCTTCTTTACAGAGAGAAATTAACTCCCAGCCATTTATTTATGAAAAATTCTTTACTTCCCTTGAATACAGACATGTACACAAAAACATGCCAATGTGTGTGTTTTATTTAAACACCTGTTCTGTTTTGATGAGTCACGACCAAGATCTGAAAAAAAAAAAACCAGTCCTGAGAACTTGAATATATTAGGAGCTCAGTAGCAACATGAGTCCTTTAGAGCAGAGTTGTGTTTATCACCATATAGTTAAAGATGACTGTAAAATTTTGGCTCTGAAGGAATTCGAACAGGATTCTGCTTTAAAAAAGAAACAATGCTACATTTCTGTCTTGGTTGAAAGACAGGTTGTCTGCCAAAGGAAGTGGGAACCTCCCTGGAATGGAAAATATGACCCCTTCCCTTCAAATTATTATAACTTTGAAATTATTTCTTTGTGTGAAATTATTTTCACACGAAGATATGGGGGAAGGAGTAACAGTTCTTTACTAGTATGTGTATGGATAACAAGGCTGAGGACTGGCTCAGTCTCCTTTATGTTTGGAGTATTCCTTTGGAGCAAAATGGAAAGTTTCTTTCCCTTTTTTTTTTTAAAACAGTGTCACATTCTGACAAATCTGTCCTTCTTAGGAGATCCAGGATCTCTTTGCTATCACAGTCTGCTTTTCTGCAGTTTCCTCAAGGTCATTTGAAATGCCCAGAAAAGTGCAGTGAATGGAAGATTGAAAAGGAATAGAGGCAGAGTATGTGCTGCTGATGGCAGCACAGGCTACATTGTTCTGGTTTTTAGCGGGTGGACCAAAGGGAAAGAAAGACCTATTAAAGCCTTTGGGCTCCCATAGTGGTTCATTAGAATTAAGGCCAGGAGTCCTCACCACAGATCAATGGTGCAAAGAGGAATTAAAGCTACTGGAGAGAGCTGTTGTACTACCAGGTATGTGGGGATGAGCCTGGTGAGTGTGTGGAGACAGTGATATTGTGATGGGAGCAGAGGTGCAGAGATCATTCTGGCGGGCAGCTGTTTTCCAACAGGCTGGCTCATATGGCTGTGGAATTCAGAAGACATTTCTGAATGCCCAGCATCATTCCCTCTGGTAAAAGGTTTGCCTTAGGAAACATGTGGATGTCCTGCGGCTTACACAAAAGGGTCCCCTAGTGCTCTAATTCCTCACACCAACACAGCTTTTTAGGATGAGGCAGGTAGTGAACTAAATCACTCATGAACTTCATAAACAGGAGGAAAAAGTGACAGAATGGGAAAGAGAGGTAAATAATCATTTACCATTTCTGTTCCCTTCACTTGTCATAATGCTAATGAGCATGCCATCTGCCTTATTTGTAGACAGGGATGGAGCACGAGTGCTTTGGAAGCCATTCAGGACAGGTGATCTACAGTTTGATCACAACCAGGCAACATTTTAGTTGTGTTAACAGCCAGCAATTGAGGGATGAGATGACATTTTCTGGGTACTCCATTTCAAACATTCTATGCTGCAGGCTTCCTCTCTGATGAGAGGCTTCACAAAAAGAGCATCTGGAAAACAGTGACATGGTCTTTTACACATTTTCCAGAATAAAAAGAAAAAAAATCAAAAAGGCTTTCCTTAAAACAATGTACCTTGTATTCATCAAGAGCCTGCTGTGTGCAGGTTTATCCTGTCTTTAGAGAGAGAGAAAATACACAAAGTGCTCCTGATGGACAGGAGTGATTTTAGATGTGCCAAATTTGTGTGGCTCTTATGGACCATACTGCTGGGCGACAATTCTCACCAGCCTCCTCTTCCCACCTTTGGAGAATGGTAGGCGCAATGAGATTGACTAACAGTGTGTTTAATAAAGGGCTGGAAGGGATAGGGATAAGCAGACCTTAGACACTTTTAAATTGAGTTTTTAAAGAATTGCCTTTCAGCTTGAGCTGGGAATAAGAGTGGCTGGGAGCAGCACGATGCCTTTAGGTGCAGTTGTGTGCACAAACATAGAGCGCTGAGCTGACACACATTGCACTGGAGGGACAGGGAGATCCATCACTCTTTGCTGCTATGGAAAACAAAGCCAAAATGCCCAAAAGGAGGGTCCATACTCCATGTAACAATGAAGGGGCTGCAACACAAATCCGGAATGATGCTCACTCAGTGCCTTGGAAAGCCCAGCAAAGCTGGTACCAGCACTCCCTCCTCTGAAATCTGTGTCCTTGAGTTTTCTTTCATCTCTCTGGTGCATAATTGCTGGGGACAGGGTGGTGGTCGATGGAGGTGTCATATCCTGATATAACAGATGGAGTTGTTTGTTATTTACTGAGCCACGCTGAACAAGGAGAGGCACAGTGGTGGCAGTGCCATTCCTGCAGATTCAGAACCGTTAAGCTTGACCTGTTCATTGCAGAAGGACAGCAAGGGAGAACACTGCCTTCCAGCTCAAATGTGACGAAGCACAGATGGAAAATGATTGCTGGTTTTTTTCTTAGGGCCCCAAGAACAGCAGGCTGGGTGCTTAGACCTGTAGAGCCATACAAGAAGACAGCACAAATATTGGATGTGGTAGAATCCAGTCTGATTAAAAGGGTCAGTCATCCCAGATGGATGTGGAACAGGAGTCAAACACAATCCTTGTATCACAGACAGCTTCAGTTTCTAAATGAGGCAGCGTTTATAATGTGACTAAAATACAGCAGTAAACAAAGTACATGAAGGCTTGACAGTCACATTAGCGAAGCGCTTCAATGAAATGACTGGAAAGAAAGAAAAAAACAACTCTGGCTATTTGCAGAGCAACAAAGTGGGAACTGGTTTTGACAGATAAGACAATGCAGCTGTTGGTCAGAAGAGCTTTGTCTGTTTTCTGGGGTTTTTTTTGTTTTGTTTTGTTTTTGTTACTGCAGATGAAAAATGATGTGTTCCAATTTTAAACAGAGAAACGTGGATTTATTATTTTTTAACATGCCTGACTCTCTCAAAGTCTCATGATTAGGGGAAGCATATTTACAGTTAAACTCAAAACAATAAAATGTATTCAGTGGGTATGAATTGCAGAAATCTGGATAGTGTGACATGGTTTTTATATTATATAATGACAGAGGTGATATTTTTCTAAGTATTTGACACAAGTAGAAGCAACTGCTCTACAAATAATTTACAGCTAATGAATTTTGTCAGGTTGCACATTGTCCATGGGCAGGATAGTATTTTATTTGAAATCCTATGGTAACACCCAAAATTGTGGAGCAGACCAGCCATGGGAATAATGGCTTTGCCATTTTGCCTGTAAAAATAGTAGTTTTCTGGATTGTTGTAGTACTGACAACTCTTTTCTCCCTCAAATATTCAGAATGATCTTAGGGCCGGGTTTTCCCACTTATTACAAGAATTTTAAATTGTGGAATTTTTAAAGATATAAGTTACCATGCAGTATGTGATTACACTGACAGAATTTACACATGAAGCTTGTTTTTCTGTTTGTCTCAAAGTGCATCTCTGACATTATTAACAAGCTAGAAACTAATAGCAGGAACTCTGGTTCCTGGTTCAGAGCCCACCTGACATCCCTGACCCACACCCAATGCCAAGGCTGGTCTCAAAGGCTGGGCTCTGCCAAGAGAAATAAACATCAAAGAGAAATAAACATCCTTAAGGTAGGCAGTTCAGAGCAGAAAACCAGTGCTTGGGTTGTTACAGCTTCTAAGCCTGCTTTGTCGCCTGCTTGAAATAGATGTAAATCTTGTGCAAAGGGAGGAGGATGAAGAGGAAGACAAGGGTTACACTTCTTACTTGTTAGAATTTATTGGAGGTTTGGAAAACAGATTTCTAACCCCTATATTTGCGCAATTTTAAAATCGATGCTAAGGTACCAAGAGCTACCACAAGAGCTTCATGTTAGTCTTGTAAACAGTGCATGAATCTAAAGGGGAAAAAATCATATTTCTCTAGAGAAAATGGTGTATGAACTGTAAGCACATGAAACAAGTGACTATTAAGGGTAAAAAAGAAGAGATGACCTGCGAGTGCAAGAATTTCTCTCTTCCTGGTCTATACTTGCCTTGTGCATTGGAAAAGGCTGGGAGCCCTGCTTGCCCGTGCCAGCAGCTCATTGTCTCTCAGTGCTGGGCTTGTTGTGTAACCACTTGGCAAAGGGTTCAGGTAATGAGCTCTGGCAGGAGCACAGTTGGAAATGGGAATTGATACTGAAAGAGGTATCTCCCGGGCTCCCCTCCCTTCAGGAACGTTCAGCTCCTGCATGGAGACCCAAAACCCTTTGCTTGTTGGTGCTTTAACCTGTAGGAATTAAATCGAGGGAGAGGCCTCATGAATAAATTGGTTGTCAAGGCAGTTTCTGGTATTGATCAAAATCTGCTGTTTATGTGAATTGGGCTGATCTCAGGGTGAACTTGAATTGACAGCACAGCAGAGGAGCTATTTTGGATAATAACCTTTCCACATGCGTGGCAGTATAGTGAATGTTCCTGTGTCCATCCTACAGTAATAATGAAGGAAGAAATTAAATTTTTATTAACTGAATTTGTAAGTCTGGCCAAAAAATGGGATGGTAAACTGTGCAAACCTCTCCCCAAGATTTGCAGTGGTGCTCAGCTTTGTAGAAGCTTAAAATACCTTTTTTTAATATATATTCTGCCTAATTTTCCCCTGAACATTGTTTCCCACTATAATTTTCTTGCTGACAGTATCCAACAATAAACTCCCACTGTAAACACCACTGATACTGCAACAATCCCCTCCTAGAAAGGATGGGGAATCAGGATTTCAAATGTGGAAAGAAGGTGAAAAAGCAGAACAAAAACAATTCCTCTGACAGTATTTATGATTCTAAACCTCTGAAAAAAGTAATTTCGCAGATCTGTTGATGCTGTTGTTACTCTTCCTAGCCTCTTTCTAGGCTTGCTACTCCCATCCCATGCCTGATATTGTCACTGCCAATGGGAGTCAACTGGAACAAAGCACATGTGCAGAAATTTACACACACACACACACACACACACATGTCCATAAAATTCTCTTTCATTAGCCTCCATCATCACCTCACACTATGCCAATAAACCTTTGCACCTGTCAGCTGCATGAGGGATTTCTGAAATGGAGAGTGAGAAACCTTTCAGCAGCGTGGCAAAGCCAGGCTTAGTTAAAGATCTTGTGATAAGGGCTGGGAAGTTCATGTGATCACTTCAGGCAGTGACAAGGGGAGAAACTGGGAGGCAAGACATGACCTGTCATATCATATCTCCTTTATTTGGTTAAGAGAGGGTGGTTTTAAGGAGTCAAAGTCAGATTCAGAGGCAGCAGCTGCCAGCTGGAGCGTGTTGGTGTCTAGCAGACATCCCAAATACCTACATCAGACGTCAGGGTGTCTTGGAGGGTAGGGCTGCATCCACTGCAGGCTGCACTCACGTAGAGACAACCAACAGGACAAGGGGGAATGTTTTTAACATGAAAGTGTGGGGTTAAGACTGCATGTTAGGAGGATGTCCTTTACTCAGAGGGTGGTGAGGCCCTTGTGAAACTGTCATTACCCCATCCCTTGAAGTGTTCATCAGGTTGGATGAGGCCTGGGACAATCAGGTCTAATGGAAGGTGTCCCTGCCCATGGCAGGGGGATTGGAACTGAATGGTTTTTAAGCTTTCTCACAGCCTGGCTGATTATTCCGAGATTTTTCAAAATTTTATTTTTCATAGAGCTGCTTCTCTCGAATAATCAAAATGTATCACAACTGGAATTATCTGTGTATCTTGCTTGATTAATCAGTGTTTTCATGGTCCCTTAAATTTCATACTGATTTTGCCAGAAGTCAAGCAGGGATTTTGAAACACCTCTTCAGTCTTGCACTTGACAAATTCCTGCCATATATACATTATTTCTGTGGGGTCACCTGGGTTTATCTTTTGTATTGAGCCAAAAAGACAGGTGGGTGAGCACTGGGAAATCCTGGGGATGTTGGTACATAAAAAGCCCACAGGAGATAACCACACTCCCTCCCATGAATTCCCTGGAGAAGTATCTGGAGTTTGATGCACCCACAGAGGGGCCATTTCAGGCAGATAGGCAGCATTCTCATTCACAGATGTTTACAGGCATTTTGTTTGTGTCTATGGGGAGACAGTGAGGGAGAGGTGAAGCTGGTGCTGCAATGATCCGCTGAAAAGTTTCTGCATGAGAAGTAAGGTCTGTTAAAATGATGAGTAACATTTCAATCCCTGTAAAATCATCCATCCCCCAAGCTTGGTAGGACCATAGGTCAGGCATTGGAACAGGCTGCCCAGGGAAGTGGTGGAATCCCCAACCCTGGAAGTGTTCAGAAGATGAGTGGATGTGGCACTGGAGGACATGGTTTTGTGGTGTACTTAGCAGTCTTGGGTTAACAGTTGGACTCAAGCTTAGAGGTCTTTTCCTGCCTTAATGATTCCGTGATTCTGTGATTCTATAGGTAGTGTGCCAGAAATTCCCAGTGAAAATAGCATTCACCATCACAGTGAGCAGAGAGGAAACTGAATTTCCCATTATACCATTGGTTTGCAGATAAAACTAGAAGGAAAAGTGGCTGAAATTTTCAGAGGTAGATACATTTTTATGGACAAAATAAATGTTGCACACTCCAGTGGTTTTAAAAACCCCACTTTAGAATTCCACAGGAAAAAGTAGGTTTTTGAGAGACAAAAGTCACTCACTGCACTCTGCTGTCTCGTTATAACCACCCAAATGCCTTGATCACTTGGTGACCAGTCACTGATACCCTGGAGTTCAGTCACAGGATGGTGCAACAGGCTTTACAGCAGCCACAGCAGTAGAGACGTAGCGTGATGGAATGTAAATAAAAATTGGCTTCTTAGCCAATGGCACAATTGTAGAACGCTGTCTAAAACAGAAAATCCACTTTTTTCCCCCTTTTCAAATATTGTTAGGAGTTTGAATCTAAGCTTCCAGATGAGCCTGAGGCCGAAGAGATAAAAATGTTGAGTTGCAGTGATAAAATGTATTTTCCTACATTCATATTCTAGTTTGTGTCTGACTACCCGGTGTATTTGAACTCTTCACTGTATTTATTTTCTTTCTGCTAGCTAGAGAAACTTTATAACTGTGGTTTGGTCCCCATCACATATTGCATTTTATGAGCAGAAGGGATTCTTTAAAAGTGATGAGAAAAGAATGGTGGGGAGGCAGAAGCACACACCACGATGTGATTTTAACAATCCCAGTTAAAAAAGAGCATGAATTGGTAAAAACATTCAGGCAATTATTTTCAAAATCTGTTCTTCCTATGTCCTCTGTCCTCTTCTCTGGTGGGTGCCACTGTACAACAGTGGAGTCTACAAAGGTAAGAGCATCCCAGAAGGAAAACAAAAAAGTCAAGCACGAGGAGTCTGAGAATTTGACATTAATCAGATACTGATTTGTATTGAGTATTGATTTTTCTCCTTCTTTGGCTTTTATTATAGGGATACAAGAGCAAGAGGAAACTTCTGTGGAGCCTATGAAAATTGACCTTGCAAGTCAAGCAGCAGATGTTTCAAATAAGGATGGTGTGTTGTTCTATTATTTTCAATTACTTTTTTAGGGCAATGGTTTTAAAACTGACAAAGAGCAGGTTTAGATTGGTTATTAGTAAGGAATTGTTCACTATGAGGGTAGAGAGGCAGTGGAACGGGTTGATCCAGAGAGCTGTGGATGCCCCATTCCTGGAAGTGTTCAAGACCAGGCTCGTGGGGGCTTGGAACAACCTGGTCTGGTGGAAGGTGTCCTTGCCCACAGCGGGGGAGTACTTCTAGATGGTCTTTAAAGTCCTCCCTCAGAAAAGCCGTTCTATGATTCTGTGTATTGTCCTGAGGTCGATACCTAGCATTGCCTTTCTGGAGCGTGTTTATATGTTTCCTCCTAAAAAAATTGAGTGATATGATAATCTCTTCCACTGAGTCTTTTTGAGAGTCAACACCATCCCCACTGTCTTGTGAGTCTGCTGGAAGTAACTTTCAGGGCTGTAGGCCTGTCTTTTGAGTTGATTGGGTTAATGTGTTCAGTTGGTAAGTTCCACACTGCCTGCCTTTTAACTAAGTCATATTTTAGACCCACTGTAATGTTGGTCTTGATATAGAATTGGCCAAGAGGTTGGGGATCTAACTGCAGTCAGAAGATTATTTCTGAGTATTTCTGTCCATCGAGGGGGAAGTGTTTGGCAGTATAACCACTCTGAACTTGTCTGTTAGTCTCATTCTAGGCCAGCTGTGATTCCCTTTCCTCCTCCTTCAGTATCCATGCATAGCTCAGTCTGGTAACAGTTCTCTCACTAGGACTTTTACTGTTAATAAAACAATCACAATTTAGTTGGCCTAACAGCAGTTCCAGTCAGGTTTGTGGACATAATCAACCCAAAATTCCTGGCTTGGAAATGATATTCCTCCAACATTGACCTCAGTGAGCCGATGACCAAATCTGTGTGGCAAATTCTGGCAAGGGCTGAGTATTAGGATGCTACTCAAAATCTGCAGTGTGTAGCATCCTTGTGAACAAAAAATAATCGACCTTCTTGACTCATCTTGTGTGTAAAGAAATAATGGTGGGAATCAGCAGACTGGTGCTGAGGCTTTGGTGAGGCAGACCCTTTTTCACTCTTCTGGGTCAGCTCTTGTAGAGTAAGAGCTACATAGAAGGGATTTTTACTGCCCCAAACAGCAGTGGGATTGGGTGCCCAATCCTCATTTTATACCCATAGACTCCTCTCTGCAGTGAAGGCTATTTTTCACCTCTTTCTTTAACCTCCTCAACACTGACATAATATAAACTGAAGGCACAATTTTTTACATCTCCAAGACAAACCAATTATATTCTTTTTGCTGTTACTTACACAAAGAATCTGATGCTGATTTCCTTTCTCAGATGTCAGATTGTGCTGCAGCATTTGAATCTGTGACTGATTAGATAGTGGCCTGTAAAGAAGTTTGCAAGCACAGGAAAAGCAAGTGTACATAATGAATTTTCTTTTTTAAAAAATACTAGTGATTATGCTATTAAAAGTGCAGAATAAAGCCCAAGCAGTCTTCTTGAATTCATGCTTTGAACAAACGCCAAAGTCATGGCACAATAAAACATTTGAATTGTGAATCCATGGGATAATTTGGGCTACTTAGTGAAAACAAACCCAAATTTACTAAAGGAATATCTTAAGGGATTTCTGGCTGTAAAGAAAAGTGATTGCATTGCTGTTTCAACATGTGCCATAGGACAGGACGGCAGGATCAGCTAGTGGTTTCTGAAATGAGGATCTTGATAGGTTTCTCTGTTTCAAATCTTGCTTATCTTGTAAGGTCTTCTACATATGACTCATCTTGTACGTTCCTTTTCTTTGAATTTTTAAGTTACATGAAAGGACAGGAAAAGGGTGTTTGCTTAGGCTGCCAAAAAGTACTTCACTTGCCAGGGAAGTCTTTGTTTCTAGACAGCTTAAATTGCTATTAGGATTATTTTACAGGGTGTTTTTCCTCGTGGACATATACTGTGTGTTTAAAAAAAAAGAGAGGAAGGATCATACTTGTTCCCTTTAACAGTAATTTTTATGTAAATTGCTTTTTTTTTCCTCTGGTCCCCTTCTTTCCGCCCCAGGAGATCTCATTGCTTCACAGCTGAAAGCACAAGCATATATCACTGCATCCCCCTTGGCAGCTCAGCTCTTGTGGCTTAATTTCATGTACAATGGCACAGTGAAAAGTGCATTAGAGATGCAGAGAGTTAAGACAGCTCAGGTGGATCTCAATATTGGTTCATCCAGTGGGCAGGTCCATGAGAGTGATATACTTGAGAAATTACTATTATTTGAGACCTAGGCTTGATTCTTCATCAGTAAAACTGTCAGAAGGTGCATCTGTAGCCTGGATTAGAGCTGTGTATACTGACACATATTTGTCCTGCCAGTTTCCATCACCCATCAAAGCAGAGACCCCTGTATATTAAATTTCTTGAACCCAGCACAGATTTGCTGATTAGTTTTTTTTAATGACGGCAAACCTCACCTTTGGTGATTGGGTTCTTAGATGGTATTTCCCTGGCAGTAGACTTCTTTTTTTCTTTCCTTATTTTTTCTTTGTCTTGCTTGCTTTCTTGCTTGCTTGCTTGCTTGCTTGCTTGCTTGTATTTCTACCACCAAAGCTGCAGAGATTACTAAGGCAATTTTTGGTTTCCAGCTGGTATTAGTCAGATCAAACAAATCAAACTTTTCACAATGGGATTGCTCAACCATCTTCTTGGTTTCAAGCCTGTGGAAAGCTCTATTTAAATCAAAACACTTTGGTATTTTGGTGTCATCTGCTATCCAGGTCTATGGCATAATATCCTGGGCTAAAGAAATGCACTCACTCTCTTGCAGATGACTTTAACTTGGCTCTCTAGTCTCCACTTTGCCTGTCTTCTCCTGGCCAGCTAACCTTTAAGCACATAACTCTCTTGCAGGGGTGAGGAACAATGCTGCACTGCCAAAGCACATCCCCCCAGGTCAGCAACAACCACAGTGCTGTGATGGATGGGAATTATTTGCTGGGTTATTTCTTCTCCTCTTGCAAGGAACATTCTTGCTTTTCGGGGAGAAATCCCTGCCTGGTCATCATTTGAGAGCTGGTAATTTTGGCCCCCAATGGGTCAAAATTTAGGAGAAATGAGACAAGAGAATGTCCACATTGCACAGAGATGTCCATTTCTGGCATAAAAACCCTCTGTGAAGGTGCAGAAGGAGGTGTAGGTAAAACTGAATTTAGGAGACGTGCACCTCTTTGCACTCCAGGTGCTTCTCTGAGTTGTTGGCTGATGTAGCACATTTTGGGGAGGTACAACAAGACTGCTAAAGTGAGTTAGCAGTTTAAACCCTCTAAAACCCTTGCTTATCAGGGAGAAGCTCTATTTCAGCTTGTGATACGTTTGGATGTAGAACACCCAGGGCTAATGATGCCTCTGTGACACCACCTCGTGCTGGGAGGAGCCCAGGACTGTGAGTCACATCCCCACTGTACCTGGGGCAGTTCTTCCATGTGTTCTTGTGCCATGTGCTTCACTGCCGTGCTGTTTCCCAGCTGAACAGAGCTGATTGTGTGGCTGTCCTCAGAGCAGCATGTGTTGGGGTTCACTCAGTGGTCTGCAGGAGCCCATCCTTCAGCCAGACCTCCCTGTCCTTAGCAGAGCTCATGCAAAGAGCTGAGCTCAGTCACAAACACACAGGAAAATGTTCATTTTGGGTGCTGACAGAGTCTAACCTCAGGTTTCAAGTCCAGATTTATTTTGCAGGAGGTTTCTGTAGAATATGAGTGAAGGCTGAAGGTGTTTTCAACAAATAGTGCCAGTGAAGCTGTTCAGCATAATGAGGCTGGGAGAGGATGCTGTTGTCAGTGTGCAGCAGTCTTCCTTCAGTGATTTTTTTTTATTAAGCATCCTGTCTTTGCTATGCAAATATGGTTAAAGAACACAAGCTTGCTAAATGTGATGTACATCAGAGCTCTGTAATCAGGAGAGGATACTTTTTGTATTATTCATCACAAACATCCAGGAAACCATTACAGTATCTTTTCTGCATATGGATGATTAATAATTTACAAATAATTCATCAAAACTGTAACAGGTACATTGACATGGCATTGATTCATGAAAAGACATCATACTGCCCAGCTGGAAGTAGCATCATTACTGATTTGGGGTTTTATTCCTTCCTCTCTCCCATCTTATCTTAATTTCCAAATCTCCTACTCATGTTTGAGGATTTTGCCTGTCCCCCATGTCAAAGGCCTCATAATCTACAGGTGATAACACAACACAAAACCAGGGTAAAGAAAGAAAAAAATGGTTTTAATATAAATGGCTTCATTCAATTTCAGTGCAGTACAAATACTAAATACTAGTCTTAAAACTGCAGGTATTTATGTTTATGTTATGTTATCACTATGACTGATCACACCTGCCATAGTTTATATTACTATTATTATTATTATTATTATTATTATTATTATTAGTATTAGTATTAGTATTATTTTACTGGGGTTTTGTTTTGGTTTTGTAATTTTAAATGAAAGTAAGGTTGGCTTTTAAACGGATCTTACACTAACAAACTATTTTTGTAGGAATACAGTGACATTGCCTCTGAATCCTTCCCTAGGTTAAAGCAATTTGCAGTTCGAGAACTTCTGGAAGCAGCATCTCTATAACTGAGACAGCATCAAAAGTGTCACAGCTTGACTGCTGCAATTTGGGGACATGGTTTAGTGGGTCTTGGCAGTGTTAGATTTTTGGTTGGACTCAGTGATCTGAAGGGTCTTTTCCAGCCTAAATGATTCTATTTTTCTATGGAAATGGATCTATGTCCATCCTGCAGCTCAACCCTGAGGGACCTACCAGGGACTTTGTCAGACTCCAGTGTTTGAATCTGAGGGTCAAGACCACTTAGTCCAGCAAAACTCTGGATCACTCCTTGGCAATACCTCTATCTCTGCCTGTGGCCTACAGAGAGAGATGAGGGTCCTTTTGACCTTGAGCTGGACTCCTTGGTTAGGTGCCAAAGTCAGACTGGATGGATGTGGACCAAAGAGAAAATCCAGAGCCAGAGGCTTGCCTTTCCAGTGCTGCTAAAGCCTTCCTCCTTACGGGACTGTTTGTCACGGTGTCCAGGGACTCCAGCTTAGGATGGGTCCCCGAAGAGACCCATTTGATGACTTAAGAGATTTCTTAATGCAATAAATGTCCCTTTTGGTTTAAAAGCAGTTATTACTCCACATGATAAACTTAACGAGTATCATTAATAGTTTAATGACCATCTCATTTCTTTTTCAGCTGAAATGAATAGTCAAGTTGAAAGTATAAACGATCCAATGGAAACAGAGCGGAAAGCTTAAGTAACAGGTAAGACCCTCACAACTGTTTTTTCTCCCCTATTTTGCATACAGTTTCTGTATGAAAACTTGCTTTGAAAGCACCTGAATTAAAGTTAAAATTTACCAAACATTAAAAAAAAATAAATGGGAAGACAGAATACAAAGGCTAAGTAATTGTCTAACATGGCCTGTATTACATCATAAAAAGTAAGACTTGATATGTCAAGCAAATATTATAACAGCAATCTGCAGCTGTAGTGGGTTTAGGTAGTGCATGGTCTGGGATGATCAGAAGGCAAAACATCACTGAGACAAGGAACAGAAGAACAAATGAGCAAACAATTTTTGGCATTGCTTTGGAAAATGACAGGCAATTTAAACTGGTTGGAGTGAGGCTCAGTTCTGTATGAGCTGCGTTCTGGAAACAAAAGGTTCACAACGTAAAGGGTTGGCACTCCAGTACCTCATGTCTCTTCAGCAATACACTGAAAAACAAGGCAAAGTCAGAGAGCTGCCTTCTGGAGCTCTGCTGCCTTTTGGAGCTTTTTTTGGCTTTCCACACCAAATGACAGTGCTGTGGCTGGAGCAGTGGTGGCTGTTGAGGCAGCGTTTTTCATAGGCATAAGCAGCATTTCTTCTAGACTAAAATGAATAATGGGGGAAGAGGGAAGTCCAAGGCTCATCCCTAACGAAAAGAAGCAGTAGCCATTTCTCCCTCAGAAGTGGTTTCCAGTGCACACTGCTTCCTTTACTGGAGGGTTTTTGAGAAATGCCAATATCATCAACAGCAACGTGCTGTATCTACCCTTGTAATGGGCTTTCATGTGGCACAAGAGCAAGGTATACAATGGCAGCAGCTGTAACACAGAGATTTAAAACATGAGGCCTTATCATTGAACATGACTCTTGGTCCTTATCAGCGTGCAGGTGATGTGCTGCTGTACTGCTGGAGTGAGAAGTAGCCCTGAGGGTGTCCCATTTAAAAAGTACTGAAGTAAAAAGAGGATGCACCCTCGAAATAATGATTAAAATGCATCATCCATAACTCTTCCTCCCCTCCCTTAGCTCCTTGCTCAAACAAAAGAGAGAAAATAATGAAATCCTTAACTTAAAAATACATCAATATGTTAATACCCTCCCTCTGTTTAAAAAAAGGTATTTGAATATTAAGAGTTTTATGTGGCCCTCAAGAAATCTGTTTGTCATGCTGCATTTTCCCATAGAAATTATTATCTGTGAATGTTTAGGGATGGAGTAATTTTTGCTCATGAATTAGCAATCAGTTAATAAATCTCTTCAGTTCCCCTGCAAGATGTGGCTTTGCAGGCATCTTTCTGATACAAAGGGGCCAGATCCTGGGCACACCATGTCTAGCTCAGCAGTTCAGTGGCATACACAGGATTAGACACAGGCATCAAATTCATTGCAGCTCTCTGTCAAAGCCATCCAAACTCCCTCGCTACTGTTTTAATTACTAGGAGCAATCCCCAAGGAGGACTGATCAGCCTGTTAAACCTCAGAGAATCTCACAAGGGTGGATTTGCTTCCTGGTTTTGGTACTCTAATGCGTTGCTTTTCACCAAAGCACCTGCCAGAGCTGGGGGTGTCTGGTATCAAGCTGTTGCTTGATGGTGCTCTGGAAAGCCAAGACACCCTGATAAGCACAGGTAATTTGCTGACCCAGTATTAGGTGTTATATATAAGCTGTGACACACGCACATTGGACAAAAAAACTGTAGGCATCTGTGGCTGGAAACACGAGACCTGGCTTCTGTGCAGACATTGGAAAATTTTACTTTTTTCTTTTCCCCCTTTTCTCTCTGCTCCTGTGGCGAAGGAAGGATGCAGGAGAGGAGAGACCCAAGGAAACCCTACGGGCAGGCGCTGACATCCTACAGCATCATTCTCGGCCGAAAAGAGCACACAGAGATGATCAGCGGGTTGGGAGGGGGGGAGCTTTTGGGGGAATGAGTCTTTTTGCTTTTAATTTCTCTTTGTTCTTCATTTCATTTCGCTCTGTAAGCCTGTTGGGAAGAATCATAACTTCCCAGGTCTAACAATGTTTTGCAATTAACCCTGCATTTACAACAGTTTCTTCTGGAATGTGAGTCCCTCTCTTACATCGGGTCTTTTTTCCTCCTGCATCACACCATCAGTAGCCTGTTTCCAGGCCCACCCCTTTTCTAGCATCTTTATCTTCTTTCCTATGATCAGCCTATGCTATGCCATGTCCTTACATGCGAATAACACATGTGGCCTCAAAACAGCCAGCACCCCAAATCCATCCTGCTTTTTCCAGTTAGTTCTGCACATCTCAAAACCAGTGCTGTAAGTATGACCTTTGGGTACAGGTAAGCAACAGACATTTCCTCGATGCTGGGAAGACTCTGCCTTCGAGGCATTTTTAAATACAGCTTCACACAGTAGCTTCTGTGAGCAGCCCTCATTACATTTTCCGCTGCATATGCATGAGTTTTTATTTTTTTTAAAAAAAGCAATTAACAGTTATTTGGATAAGAATGTCTCTCCATATGTCAATTGTTCTGCCAGCAAATGCTGCACTGAAATTTGTAGAAAAGGAACAAAAGGTTTTCATGTACATTTCCCTACTGTACTGTAACCGAAACTGACGGAAAATACACTGGATGGAAGAGCACGTGACCTGTGTCCCTAGTGGGATGTGCTACAAACTCATTTTAAAGTGCTGCAAAGAATAATATGGTCACTTTAAGAAAAGTAATCGATTCTAATTTGATAATTTTGAGAAAAATAATTTGTTCTGTTCTCTTTTTTTTTTCCCAGCCAAAATATTCCTTATTTACAAAATTGGTATTTAGTATCTGGCCAGGGGAAAAAAAAAAAAGTTAAAAAAAAAAAAAAAAAGGTAAGACATATCTCTGTCCTCCTGTGATCTGGGCTCATCCAGCTGTTTCAATGATAAATCCTGTGCTGGAGTAAGAGCAAGTCAAGGGTGACCCAAGCATACCTAACGTGGGCTACGACAGTGACAGTCAATAGTTGTTGTTAGTTCAAAAGGGTGTCAAGGAGAAACAAGGATTAGAAAGGAAAAGAGGAAAAACATCAGATTACACACAGAGGGTACAGCCCCTAGAAAGGCAGCCTCCCCCACCTCCCCTTCTCTGTGGGACTCCAGCATGTTTGCTAGAGGTGGGATCAGAAGGGTATTTCTGTGTGCTGCCTCCGGTGGTATATTCACCCAGGTGTGACTAGTGCCAGAGAGGCTCTCAAGGAGCTTCTTCATCACCTGGAGTGGATGGACAACTCCAAATTTAATCAGTTGTAGGAGTAAATGAGCTAATGTTAGTCTATTAATCAGTTTGAAAATTTTGCTAAGGTTACTTCTATTTGGTAACTACAGTTCCTCTGGCTCTTGTTCTCTCCAAACACACTTGAAGGGCCTCCTTGTTCCCTTTGAGGTGCCTCTGATGCTTTCCTTTCCCAACCTTGGGGTTATGCTTGACAGAACATGTCTTTTGGGATGTGAGCTTTCTGCATGGTCCCTTTTGTTTCTGTGTATTTTCCATACTGTGTCATTATGATTGAAACAGGCTGTCATAGTAGGTAGGTCAGGAGTGGATAAATACATCAGGAGGATGGTATAATAACTGTCATAGTCCCCTGATGTAGTTCTGTACCTGTTTTGATCCTGTTTTCCCATGGGCAACATTAACACTAGCCATGAATCAGATGTCCCTCTCTTTGCACCAGCTTTGGTTTTAGCAAGAGAACCAAAGGGATGACCCCACAGGAGGCTGGATGCTGAGCTGTGGTCATACAGAAGGAGATAAAGATTCCTTAAATGTCTTGTGAAGGCTGACTGGCAGTTAAAGAAAAGAATTAGCTGCAAAGATGCATCGTATTAGACACTCTTTAGTCCCTGACAGTAATTTCATTTTGCTCTTTATTTAACCTTGGTAGACAATAGTGAGTCTTCAAAACAACCATTTGCCCAATGATGTGTTGGCCAAGCATGAAGCCCAGAGAGTGTAAAGCAAGGAAAGCTATGAGTAGATTGAGTCCTTACTGTACTGTTTGCAGCCTTGTTTATATCTGTCTTCCTTTGGGTGGGTTTTGACTTGAGTTGTTGGCATTTTTCACCACTCATAAAGTGAGTATGCTTTGGCAGCATGAAGCTGTGTTAATAATAGTCGATGCAGTCAGTCTCTGATGTTCTTCTGGAGATGGGGAAAGGTAAGGAGCTGGTTTTGTAGAAGAACAAGTGTTAGATGGAGATTCACCACTCTGGTATTTATGTCAAGGATTTTGATTTAAACTCAAAATGTATTCACAGTAGGTGGTGTAAAGGGACTAGCTGTCTTTGGGTGCTGAAGTTTGTATTCAACACAAGAGGCTGTGCTTGATTGTTGTTTCTCCTGTGTCTGAGAGTGCTCACCCCTACCATTAGACACGATATTCCTCAGGCTGGTGACTGCTCCCATGGTGACATCCAAAGGTGATACTTAGACATAGTCTGTAATAATGGGTCACTGCAGCTAATTGTCACTCTTTCTATTAAGCACTGAGAAAGCCTCTCTTTGAATTAACACTGTTCTGCTTTAGGACTTGAATGAAAATATAATTAAAAAAAAAAAAGAGTTTTCTCTATATGCAGTGCATGCCGGCTTTGCTTTTAAAATTACAAAATTTAACAGAGTATGTGGATCTATTTTCTTGGGGAATAGGGATTTTTATCATATTATTCATCCAGGATTTGCCTTACCCTAACATTTGTGATATAAGTTTTAAAAAAGTGTAAAAATTGAAAAAGGTAATTTTCTTGACCAAAAAAATATGTTTTTACTTCAATGCAAAGAAATGTAGAATGTTGCTTGCAAAATGTCTTCTAATAGATGGTCTAGTAGTTACATGGGTTAACATCTGCCTTTTTTGTTACTTTGTCATTTACATGCTGAACCTGAGTCTCCTTACTTTCCTTGTAACTTAAAGAACCAATGCCTTCATAACTACCTTGTTCAAGCAAATCGTTAATAAAGCTTGTCCTGAAGACAAACAGGGCAATGCCTCTGGTGTGTTTATGCCCTCCTCACCATGATGATTGTGCAGAGGTCATTTTGGTTGTCCACGGAAGACATTTTTGGATGTGCCATCAGCTACATATGCAGCCAGATTCTCATTAAAATTTGTCATTTGGCAGATTCTTGTAAGAACCAGATACCTCCTGGCAGGGGGGATTTTTAGAAGATTTTGCAGCTCAGAGGGGAAAAGGCATCTTGGCTGGTCCCATTGCTGCACAAGGGATGTTACAAAACCCGTCCTGCTGCACTAAATCTCAGCATCTGTTATCTGGCAAAGAATATTCCATATATATATGCAATCCACAGGTATAATAGAGATTTATGCATGCTAGAGGTTATCTGTCCTTTCTACCATCACTTATTTCAAAAATGGATAGGCAGAGGATACTTCGAAGACTGCAAAAGTGGCATTTTTTCTTCCATGACACCGACATAGGTGGAACTGTGAGTACCAACCCAGCCTTACCCTTCTCAGCCAAGGCTTCAATCATCAGTAACTGAAGTGAGGGGGCTTGGCTGGGTGGGTTCAACACTCTCCAAAAAATGGCTTCCTTCTCTGAAATTTCACCTTTCCTTGTGTGCAACCCTTGGACTGCCAAATGGAAGGGGACAAAGTTCAGGAGATGCATGGCAGGGGGGGAATGTCTGTCTTTTTGCTGTGTTCAGACCCCAAATGTAGGTATGGTCTGAGCTAATCTGAGAGAGAGAAATACCAGCAATAGCTGTGCTTCTCACTGCCTTCAGCTGGTTTCCTTTGATCTCCACAACTTTACAGCAGTGGAAGCACCTACTTCACCCACACTGTAGCCTATTTCTGCTGCAACAAAGTGTGTGTTTAAAGAGAGAGCAAATAAATCACCTTCTTATCTGGGAGAAAGTGCTGCCCATCCCACCCTTCTAGACTAGCACAGAGTCAAGAGGAAAAGCTTCATGACACTGGAGTATGAAGAAGGGCATGTGTTTGAATGGGCACAGATCCTGTCAGAGGTCGACGTTTCTCCAAATAATGTGGGTTAGGAGAGTCCTCTTGGCAGGTTTCTAAACAAGGTCTGAAAGGGAAGGTGTTAAAGGGATGGATTTGTGCCTGGGAAAGTCTTCTGTGGAGATGATTACATTGGATGTCAATCTATGTCTACAGAAACAGAGGCTTTATTACCAATTTCCCTAATCAGCTTCTCAGAGAGAGTTTCCAAAAGAAATTGGGTTACCTTTCAAGATTTCCATGTGAATCTCCTCAGAGGGTTATGTGCATGCTTTAAATTGGCTTTGGTTCCTCTTCCTAGCCCCCTCACACAGCAGCTTCCAAAGGGGTCATTATGACCTTGGCTTATTTGTAAGGTTAAAGCTGTGCTTTGGGATTTTAATTAGTCTTGGGGTTGGGCTATTTTTTTTCTTTTTTTTTTTTTTTCTTTTTTTTTTTTTTACTGAAGTAAAAGTGTCCAGAGACATTTAAATACCCTAATTTCTCATTCCACTAGAATTATCAGCAGCTCCTTAAAGTAAATGTCAAATCACTATTAATTATTTCAGAATTCACTGATAAAATATTTATCATAATGAATTCCTTCAGGAAAAAAAAAAAAAAAAAGGAAACCAAAAAGATTCCTGATGAAAATATAGAGGAGGTACTCGGGGAGGCTGCTCCATCTGGTGGCAGCTCAGGGCTCATGGCTTGGGGGGGGTACCTCTATTTGCATTACACAGGTGAAATTTTCCTCCAGTTTAACCCTCCTGAGCATCATCCGCTCCTTGGTAGAAGAGCATCAATCCATGCACTTACCTGATGTTGGAAAACGTGGTTGGCATTTGCCACTAGACACACCTCACCTATTAAAAATAGTCACCAAGATCTTCCTGGTTTTCCCCAGGAAAAAATGCAACAAGCTTTTATAAATAATTTTCAGCGCAAGTCTGGGTAGCTGTGCTGCCACCAGCTGTTGCAGAGGCCAGGGAACCTCTTTGGCCTTTGCCCTGTACTTCCAAGTCCTGCTTATGTCACACCAGTTTCCAAGCACCTGTTTAGTAGAAGTGTCCTTCTGGATGGGAAAGGTAAGCCTAAATTTTAAGATTTTAATATATTTTTTTATCTATTTCACAACAGCAAGTCAGGAAATTGTTTTGAAATAAAAGCGGAAAGAGAGAAGGAGAGATCAAATCACGAGACAGTTGAAACAAGCAGCAGAGACCCGCAAATCCAGAAGCACACAAATGGGCATCATGAAATTAAAAATCCCTTCTCTGCCCAGTGTGCCCTTCACAGCACAGAGCAGGGTGTGTTTATTTTTTTCTGCAGAAAAGGGAAAGCAGAGGCCAGGTGGTGAGGAGATATTGATTACCTCCTTCCCCTAGGCAAAGCCATTTTTATGCAGCATATATTCTGTATTTATTATCAACTAAATATAGCAGATGATGGGTAGTTAATGCATCTCAGACCATGTAGTGTATATTATTATATACACTATATGTACTACACCTAATTTAATTAGATAAAATGTGTGCTCTATAGAAAATGCATTAGATCAAACTTGGATGTATGTAATCCCTAAACACAGGTAAAAGCTGTAACATAAAGTCAATATTTGCATACACAGTATTTTGTATTACATAAACGAAACCATCCAGATATCATCTAACATCTTAGGGAAGCTGACAGCCTCTGTACACCTCTGGTTTGTGTGTGTGTCTAAGTATTTCATATATTCTAGAGAGAATACTTGACCTTGAAGGGTAAGGAGTGCTACAAGCAAGTTTCATGTCTCTGAATACTCATGCTGACGTTGGGAGAAAGGCAAGAATTGTTGGTTTATTTATTGCCTCGCTTTTTACACCCTTTTAATTTATTTATCGAATCTCATTGTTTTCAGTTAAGCTTTTCATTTTTTCCAGGAACGCAGAGAGACCTGGATGGGATTAAGAAGGGATGTGTCACATAGCAAACATGTCTTGGGCTAGTTTGCTACCTGCAGTCCTCTACAGCACCACAGAATTACCAGCAAGAATTAAACAGCTTTGCAAGACATCCCCCAACCTCATTATGCTGGACACATTATTACATTTTTTTCCAGTTTTCCCAAAGCCTAAATTTATTTATCCAAAATTACCAACATACAGAGATCTCCTCTTGTTCTTGGGTCTGGCTTGCACAAAGGTGAGATGGGTGGCACTGTGAAAGAGTGTGAAGAGTAAAAGAGACTGTGAAAAACATGTCTCTTTGAAAAAGAAGTTTAAAAATCCCACTCCAACCATGGAGAGGAGAGTTTAGCATCATGTGATGAAGCCATGCGTGGAGTTAGTTTTCACCCTGGTTCCCTCATTGAGCCTCGCCACTTCTTCTCCTCCAGGACAAGTTGGGGAAAAGTTGGATGGCTGATTTCATTAGCATCAAACTTCATTACTGAAAAGCAGGTGATAGGAAGGGTAGAATAATTGTTTGAATTTACCTGGTTATTTACCAAACGGCTTTTTCAACAAAGTGCATCAGTCTCTCATTTCCTACCTGTCTTTGCAGTGGTGGCCACGCAGGGGCTCATTCCTGACCTGTGAACCTGCACGTCTTCAGTTCAACACTCACCCCCTTGTCCAGGCTCACCCTCTGCAGCCACTGTTTTATTTTTTTATTTTGCTCCATTCTATTTTCTTTTATTTACATAAATCACCTTAGCCAATTCTCTAACTCCATGAAGTGATGAGGAATCCTCCTACCACAACACATTTTTTTTGGCACAGGGCATGAGGAAGATGTAGAGGAGTCAGAGTAACTCTGCTGGATGGTCTGTATCATCACATGTCCCTGTATTCAGGAAACAGCCCCAGAGAGTCAAATCAATATCAAATTGACATTATACAGGAGAAACCATGCTGTATTTGGAGTCTGTTTCTCCCCCTGGCATGACATTAGATCCACAGAGAGAAAAAATATGTTCTGCAGCTGATTTCTAAGAAGTTTTCGGTCCAATATCTACCAAGATTGGACCTTTCCCTGTGATTTGTGGTCCAGGAAGAAGAAAAACTGCCCACTCAACACCAGCAGAGAAACATGCCATGAGGAAGACAACAAGTGAAGGCTAATGGCACAAACAAATTTTAACAATAAATATGGCCATGCTGCAGAGAACACTCATTTGTTTATAATTAATGGGGATCTAGGGAGACTTTCAGCTATTTGCAATGAAAACAGGAAACATATCTCAGAAAGAATGCCAGCAATGCTGTGGGCATGACAGCACTTCACACCACTGCAGCCAGGAGCTGTGTGCTCCACAGATTCCCATGCTGCATCCTTCCTGCCTTATGCTGGATGTGCTTTTTCTGTGCTGGATGATTTATCTCCTTGCCTCGGGGTAATCAAACACATTTGTGTGCTTTGGTGTTTCTGGAAGGGAAAGGAAATATTTTCAAACTGGGGAAAGCCAGAGAATGTGCAGGCATTTGCTGAGCTTACAAGGCCTGCACTCCAGTGTACTGTGCCAGTGTTTTTGTGTGAAATTAATTTACACAATAAAATTTTTTAAATGATGCTCAATGATGTTAGTGCTCGTGTGTGCTCAACTACGCTTTGTTTTTGCACACCTGAGGAATCTGTGACTAAGCACTGCTAAATTGTATAGGGAGGGGAGGGGATGAAAAAGTGGTAAACTGTATAAAAAAAAATTCTCTTCAGAAAAGTATGAATCTGTTAGAGGAAAAAAAAAAAAAAAAAAAAAAAACACGAAAAAAATGCTTCCACAACTTCACAGCCATTACAATGAAAGCACTATTTGGAAGTGGCCATCATCTCATCAGGTCCCATCTCCACTGTTCACCACTTTCAGGCTCCATCCTGGTAACCTGTGGGTGTAGGAATCACATTTTGAAAGGAGGGAAAGTCTGATTTCGTCTGTTTCTCAGGGAGCAATGACAACCCCCCTTTTTTTCTTACAAGTTCCCCTCTTCACTTACCCCAAAGATTGTGGTGGTCTCTGAGGGACCGCTGCTTCTCGGGGCAACATTATCACAATTAGAAAGCCCTTAATTTGATCCCCCACAAGCCTGATGCACATTTAAACAACAACAAGAGCCACTCAAAAGCTCCAATGTTCTGCTGAGAATTAATTGGACCATCCCAAACTTTGACATTTAAATGACCAGAAACCTTTTTGTCATTTTCTTTACTACTTTACATTTTCCTTTTCTGAGTCTCCTTACAAGGTAGAATTTGTGGAGGACTGGCAGCTTCAGCTGAGAAACCAAAGACAAGAAGACACCAGCAGGAAGTTCAGAAGGCTTGTTTGGGCATTTTATGCTGGCTGCTGCTGAGTGACCCCAGGCAGGCTCATGTTACATGTTAAGCCAGGGATTATTGCCCTTTTAAAAATCTCTTTGGGGGAAATATGCCTTTCTGAGGGTTTGGGAACATTAGAGGAGGCCCTGCAAGCACTCTTTAGGGGACAGCTAGGCAAACACAGCTGCAGGGAGGGATTAAGACTGCATTAGCTTTGTATATATTTTAACTCATTAGCAACTAATTATCAGGCACCAAACATAAATAACTTGTGACAGGAAAAAAAAAAAACCCTGAGACAAGGTATGCTACAAGACAGGATGTCTCAGCATGGTCAGGTTGCTCCTGGAGGCATTTGAGGCAGATTAACCTCCTGTGCAGTGTTTTTAAAGACTGGAATAATGGACATGGCCAAGGATGAAGGGGCTCATTTGTCTTTGTACATTTCCCAGGGTCCAGTCTTCAGCTGGTCTCTTACAGCATCCCTACAAATGCTACTGGATTCATGCAAGGCAAAGCCGTATCCATCTTTGAACCCAGGTGAGGTGATCGTTGGCCACTCCAGGGCCCTCTGGATCCCAGTAACTGTGGTGAAGTAGGACCCAGAGAGTCATCCACATGGATTTGTGAGTGCATCCAGGATCCTTAAGGTACCTGTGTCTCACACTGCAAGCAAAGCTCCCCTCAGGCATCTCCACCCTCTCCACTTTCAGCTCTGCAACATGGGCATCACAATCCCACAGGGGAGAGGATAACCTGATCAGGTGGTTTGGCACATGGCCTTGGGTAATCCTCTGAGCTGGAACTCACTCTCCTCTCTGAACTCTACAATACAGAGACAGGTCTGGCCCTTTCTCTGACAGAGGCATCTCTAAATGTGGATGATACTTAGGAAGGACCCAGCACTGTTGGTGTCCAGCTGGGAGGGTCAGAGATATTGCATTCTTCTGATTCTGGATCACCTTATCCTGATCAGGATTATTTGGAGTTTAGCAATTGAAATTTGAGACAGTTCTGATTTGGCGCATCTAACTGTGCCCCTAACCCCTGA
The DNA here is from genome assembly GCF_029207755.1 of Chamaea fasciata. Classification (NCBI taxonomy): domain Eukaryota; kingdom Metazoa; phylum Chordata; class Aves; order Passeriformes; family Sylviidae; genus Chamaea; species Chamaea fasciata. The sequence continues at coordinate 4,587,397 of NW_027094088.1, read as the reverse complement.
AAGCACCCATGATGACAGGGTGTACTTCAGTCCTGCAGGGACAGTTAACATCTTCAGTGGGCACAGAGCTCCTTGGGGCGCCCTTGGTGTGCGCTGGAGGGTCAGCTAATTGGAGAGGCCACAAGACACCCCCTGCTCGTCTAACAGCCTCAGCAGTGACAGGACCACTCAGGGCATGAGGCATGTGCTCATCAATCACACTGCTGTAGGCCACTTTATAGTGGCATTAAAATTTTGTAGCATGTACAAAATCCTCAGTAATGGTTAGTTTGGGCTTTGAGGCATTGTCTGTGTACAGCTGGGGATGGCAACAGACGGTGTGAGTGCTGGAGGCTGCACAGGCTCTTGCAAAGACAGTGCTGAAAGCAAGCTAACAGCACTACTCCCTGCCACTGGAGCATGATTCCCATGCTCTGTGGAAGTACTCTGTTCTCTTTTTAAAACCCTGCAAGAAGAAAAAAGATCAAGTGTAAAGCTTTTGCTGCAAAAAGTTGTTAAGCTTTTTCTGTCAATTTCAGCTCAGAGACATACTCTGCTCAACATGAGCTTGCAAAAACACATATTCACTAAAGCAAAGAGCATACGCAAACACAGAAATAAAGATGCATATGCATAAACCAAAACAAATACCAGAAAATAAGGCAGTAATTCTCTTCTCATGAAATCAGAGCGTTGACATGATCATTTTCCTCATTTGAAAGACTAAACAACCGAGTCACAGCTAATTAGGGCTGCAATATTCATCAAACATGCCATATTGATTACAGCGTGCTCTGAAACCAATCAGTCTCTCTATTTTAGATATTGAGCCATAAGTGAAGCATCAAACATAGCCAATGTTTCCTGATTGCTATCGATATCTTCACACCCTGTTGAAATACCCAGAGATCAAAAAGAACTCAAACCCACCATCCTAGTCTTTTAACACATCTCTCTTCCCATCCTTCACGCTCTCCTTATTTTGGGGCATGTGCAGTGTATTCTTATTTTGGGGAATATGCAATGCACTCAATGCTACATCAGCTAGAAATGTGGTGACAGAACCAAAGTATGACTGGAGGTCTCTCTGGATGCTTAATACTTAAATGCAATTTTAAATATTGGAAGAGAGTCTGTAAACAGTGGATCAGCTCTCAAAAAGGGGCTTGGTTAATTTTTAATCGGCTTTTAAAAACAATTTTAAAATTAGCCCTTAATCAAATGAATTTATATTTCAATCCATTTGGCCTTATTTACAAACACACACTCATCATATTTCTCCAGACAGACATACATCTAACCTGGAGTGAGGAAAAAAAAGGGTAATAAGCCCTGGGTTTCCCATCGAACTGATTTCCTCCTTCCTCCCCAAATCTCCATTACTGAAAAAAAAAAAAATCTACTGGGCATTAAGAACTGGCACATGTGTACCCTTTTTCTTCTTGCTCAAGTTTCAGTGGGAAGGTAGATCACAGCATGCCTTGGGCATAGGCTAGGGGAGGTCACACTGCATGTGATGAGAAATCACCTTTTTCCCAGTGTGGGGGTGAAAGAGGTGACTCATGGTCACAGTCCTCGTATCAACCGAGTGTGTGCTCTGAAAGGCACAAACAGCAGCTATCACCTCTCAGGAGACAGCTGGTACCCATGCTGCTGGAGAAAATGTGCTTCCTTTCAAGCTGTCTGAGCACAGCAACCATCAGACAGGAAAGAAAACAAAAAGTGAAACACTCTCTGTGTTTACCATTTTTAGACCAGTTGCCCCAGTTTGGTGGGGTAAGTATGAAGTCCTTGTTCTGAAAATGTGGGTAGGTAACAGCAAAGAAAACCCCAGCAGTTTCCAGCATTTCAGACAAGAAATAATTTACCATTTGGAACCATTCAGAGAGTCATAGAATGGTTTGGATTGGAAGGAATCCTAAAGATCATCCATTTCCAAGGCCCCACCACACCTTCCACTAGAGGTGGAAGGTCCCTGAATCAACATTTCCAGAAATGTAGCATTCACCACTTCTCTAGCTAATTTCCCAAGACTCCTCAGTCTTATTAATCACAAGTGAAGAAGTCTTGAAGTCTAGAAGGATAAGCAGCATGTTATGGTTTAACTTAGTGAATACAAAAAATAATTTTCTCAGTTGCAGGCTTTGGTGAGTAGCTCGCAGCAATTATTTGGGAGTCCTGGACAATAAAGAGAAAAATTGTAATTAACTGTATGGAGAAGAAGTAAATACTTTATTATTTTGCTTGGAGTGAGTATGGCATGTTTTCTCCCATTCATTAAAAGCTGGGAACTGAAGAGTGGATTTTTTTTTTTTTTTTGGCAGGGAATGGGGATAAGAGTCATCTTTCCAGTGAGTTATGAAATACATATATTAAAAAAAAATCAGTCAGAAGCAGATAGTGAAAATGCTTTAAATCCAGTCATGCTAAAGGCTGTTAGGCATTTTGAAAATGACTGTGAAGGAAAAAAAAAAAAAAAACAACAGGAAGAGAGCAGCCCCCAGACCACGGCATTTGTTCATTTGTGGGGCAAATTTGTTTATTTGTGGGGCAATCTCTTTCCCACTCGTTTGGATGAGAGCAGAGTTGTTCTGCTTGTCAGGCTACCAACTTCCCATTCTCTTTTCTTTAGTTGTTGTTTTTTTTTTTTCTCTCCTTCACTGTCATTTTTTTTGTCGTCATTTTGGCCAAATGATGAAATGGCATTCCCCAAAGATGCTCCTCTCTTTAGAACCCTTGGGCTCATGGGGCAAGGGGCCGGAGATGTGTGGACTGAAGGCTCCAGAGGTCTGCTGTCCTAACAAAGAGCAAGATTTAAGCAACCCGCATTCAAGAAACCTACAGGGGGGAAAAAAATTGGATACATATACTTATTTTGGAAGAAAGATCTTGGATGCACTGACTACACACATCATTTACCGTAGAAATTATCACCAAGCTTGAGATGTGCTGGGAGCTGTCCTGCAAGATAGAACTAATTCAGAGCATCTTAAAGCAACTGACAGATTTATCTGCACTTTATCCTTTCTGGATAAAGTCCCTGAGAAAACTTCTTGAAAATATCAAGTTTCAGAAAACTTTTATGTTCCTAGAAAGCTCTCCTAGATTTTCAGTTAAGAAAATGTATAGCTATTGGTGTGCTGAAATGAGACACCATGAAATGATTTAAAGAATTATTGAATGTTGGAAAAGGAAATCTTAAAATAAAAATATGAAAGAGCAGGAAGTAAAGTTAATATTTAAAATATGGTCTGTATTTTATAGTCTTTACAAAGAGATTCACACATCATTTCTATTCCTTCCCTTAACAGCCTGATTTTGAACAAGATATATTTTGAACAAAAGGAAACACCCTTAATTATTGTTTGAGGTCAAAGCCTTGTGCAGCTTTACCCAATGGGAGCTTTGAGTGGGGGGGTTTTCTCTCAACCCCAAAGGCATCACCACACATCTCATTACAAAAATATTCATCCTCAGACTAGAAACTGACTCATCTCCTCCTACAGAGATTGCTGTCAAAGCATTAAAAAATTATTTGGAGTCCCAGTTTGGATCAATTATATTAATTGAATTTTATCTCTCCTGCTGTCTTCTGTGCAAAGAGCATCAGATTCATGGATGGCCTGAATTGATGCGGATCCTTCAGAGACAAAAAGTCTCTGAGACAAATCCAATATACACCGAACAATGACAGAGGTTTTCTTCCAGGTTTTGTTATGGAGTCAAGGTGTCTGAGGATATGCAATTTAGTCAAGAGATTATCAGCCTCAGCACCCAAAGCCCAGAGGAGAAATCGTGGCACTGTTGATGCTGAAGGCAGAGCAATCCCAATATCAGATGTCTGGGGTTAGACATGCTGCAGGAGATCCTTGGATTTTTGGAGTAATGGGATATACAACCACTCTACTCTTCATTTCCCAGGACCCTCTCATATTTGACAGCTGCCAATTTGTCTGGGTATTTCTTGACACTGCCTTCCTCTGCTCAGCACTGCAGCAGCCCTGGTGACACACTGCCTGGGTTCCAGTTTATTGTAGGCTTTAAGCTCCACTCCATCCCATCTCTTCCCACATTAAGATCCCTCTGTCTTTTCTCTGTCCCTTCCTTCAGCATTCCTTATCAAGGCAATGGTATTGTAGTCAGGAGCTCATAAAGAAGCAACCAACCTAAAAGGCAGAGTACTTACTAAATGAGGAGTCATTTAGCACAGTGGTTTTCTTCTAAAAAGCAGCAAAGATTTTGAGCCCATTATTTAAAAAAAACCTGTCTGCAGCTTTTAAGAATCAACATTTGAGAAGAGATGATGGTGTTTATTTTTAAAAATCTGTAATATCCCACCAGTCATCTACTTGTAAAGAAGAAAAAATAATCTCATTTTTATTGTTGCCCATCCAGTTTCTTCAATGATAAAATACTTCTTTTCAGGGTGTTTTTTGTTGTTGTTGTTGTTTTGGGGGGGTTTTTTGTTTCTTCCGGGGAAAGCCTTCATGAGCAAGAATTCCCTCATTAAGCTGACAAGACCGTTTCACTTCACTAAACCATTCCAAATGTCCCTGCTTGGGTTCTGAGGTGGCTTCAATCTCTAGGTCATGCCAAAGCATTTAATCTTGTAGGTAAAACCATCCAATTCAGGAATAAGAAAATAAAAAATATTGAATAATAATGCTTAAAAAAAATAAGTCTGACTGAAGCCAGAAAGAATTTGCAAGAATCTATGCCCGGTGGAGTTCACCACAGCGCAGCTCAACCTGACCACTGTGACGCCTTTCTTTTCTTTCTCCCTACTGCATAGCTATTAGCATGCGTGTCTTGGGATGATTTTACGATGATACTCTATTCCCTGATCACAGCTTTATGGCTGTGGAGCTTCAAGGTGGCTCCGGGGGTGGGGCAGAGCCTGGGAGCCCCGGCGCGGGATTTGTTCCAAGTCCCCGTGTTGGGTGCAGCTCTGGCTGGATGATAGATTGTTGCTTCGCTAGGTTAGTTTTTTGCTAATTTAAGTATGAAGTTTCCTTTTTTTCCCTCTCCTTGGCTCTGAGGCTGCACCGGCAATGCTTTCGGTGGTTTCTGTTTTGTTTTCTCTTCAACTGTTTGGCTTGGTTTTGGTCCGGAGTCGGGCGGCCGCCCAGGCGGATGATCGGGACCTGCCGGGGGAGCGGCGGGGGCCGCTCCGGCCAGCCCGAGACCTCGGGAAAAGCTCAGCCAACAAGAGAAAGGACACCAAAATCCAGCAGCTTCGCCTGCTGAGAGGAGGAGACCAACCCCAGAGGTTCAACAGGTTTCCACCTCTTTTGCCTGAGCTGCTGCAGGAACTCCTTTTACCCTTCCCTGAGATAAAGGGAAAACCAAAATTTTGTCTTCCCTGCCAGTGGCCAGCCAGTGTTTTTCTTCCGCGGTCATTTTTAGTCTTTTGTCCTGCTGTGGGTGGAGGGCGGGCTAGGTTCTGAAAGTTCAATATCTAGCATTTATTCTGTCTTTTTTTCTGTGCAATGCAGGCCCCTTGTTTTGTTAATAAACAATTGGGTTGGTTTTTTTCACTTTCGCTCACCGGTATTCATCTCTTTCATTTCCAGGAAAAGAGGAGCACTGAAGCCTTTCCCTTTAGAGAAAACATCCATTCCAGAGCGTTTTTCTCCTAAGTTTGTCTCTATACTAAGACACAGGCCACGTGCTCTGGCTGTCTTGTATTTGCTTCACCATCTTTGACCTTTCAATATCTCGTGGTTATGTCAAAACAGATTTTGCCCAGTGGACAATCGCAGAAAGGAATTGGCTTGCGCAGCTCACTCCAGCATTTCTGAGCCAGGACCGAGGTAGCCTTATTGGACTCCATGGGGTGATAACACATTAAAAAGCCCCTTTTGCCATCTCATTTATTACCCAAAACGGCATTGCATGGAAATATTAGAAGATCCAGCATCCACAGAGATAGGCTCATTTTAATGATTAACTGAGGAACTATTAAATTTTACTTCACTGCTCCACTGTCATTATGGAATTAGTATTAACGGCCATGTACCCACTGCAAGATATGTAATGAGACTTGCTGGAAATGACAATGCCAAGGATCTGGATCTCTATAATTATGAACTCAGTACACATAATTTAGAAAGAAAAAAAAATTAAAAAATCTCTCATGAGCCTCAGTTAGTTGCCAAATTGTGCTTGGGTCCTTGGAATGTGAAGCCTAATAATTTTATTTTTCCTCCCTCTCATCTTCTCTCGGAGTCTCTTACTCTCTGTGGTTGCTTTTAATTAAGCCTGGATAAAATTAGCAGACAGAAAATCAACACTTTTAAAAATGTCTCATTGCAGGGCAACAGCAGGACAGCTTCTTAAAACCTCCAGCAGTTTTTCATTGCAATGGCCATAAAGAGTGCAGTAATGTCAAGCCTTCTGGATAACCTGTCATGGCTGCTAGGGAAAAGAGAGGACCAGGAGAAAGTAAATCCAAGGCTTGTGACATTGCTCTTTCCCCCATCTAAGTTGTACATCGGTATGTTAAAATTTGCCACTCCTTGCTTTGGTGGCAATTCCCTGAACATGAAACACATCTCCCTTTGGTCTCCACCAGCACCATAGTGTGTCATTTTTCTTCAGCCTTTGACTTCACCTCTACCTCCTTTCCGGACCTTTTCAACACTTTTTTACTGTATCCTTAGTTCAAAGCATCTCAGTCTTCTAGTGAATAGCCTGGTGCTCTTTGAAGATCTAAGCTCCCCCCTCATCACTTGTTTTGGTTGTTTTTACTTTTCTGTTCAATAGGGTGTTGATTTTGTTTTTGAAATTCACCCTGTGGTGCCAGAGTGCCCACCCCTGTATCCTAATGGAAGATGCTGTCTGTGCTGCTAATGGATGGAGTTTCAAGGTATCTCCCACAAATAAGTGTAAATTGCTGTAAGCCAGTGCCCTTGAAAGCATTTCAATATTTGAAGTCAATCTGTGGGACATTTGTGCTCCTGTTGCTCACCTGCCTGTCCTTTCCCCTCTTGTTCCTCCTTTTCTGCCTCTTGCCAGTAGCAGCCTGTCTCTGCCAGCCCAATCAGGGCGTTTTAAAATCAGCTGCTGGGAGTCCGTTATCAAAACAAACCTTGAATATTTTGAACAGACAGATGATTATACACCTGGTCCAGGATTTTGAGTGACTGTTATTACCATGTACTGTGCTTACCTTTCTTCAGCAACAAAGCTACAAGAAAAAGAAAGAAGCAGAGGGAAAAACAGCATTTCCCGGAGTCAGTGTTCTAATTTCTCCTTTTTGACATTTGGACATACTGTTTTGTCTTCAAGAATAGAGGATATGCCCTCGATAACAAAAGGAACTGGCAGCTGAGCTGTTCAAGTCTCTTGAGCAACCAAAAGAGGTGCATGAGGATGGTGAAAGGTCTGGAAGAGAAGCTGTTTGAGGAGCAGCTGAGGTCACTTATCTTCTTCAGCCTGGAGGAGACTCGACAGGAGACATCAGTGCAGTCTACAGCCTTCACTCAAGGGGAAGAGGAGGGGCACGGAACTCTTCTTCCTGGGGACCAATGACAGGACTCAAGGGAATGGCCTGAAGCTGTCAGGTGAAGTTTGGTTTAAACATCAGGAAAAGGTTTTTCACTCAGAGGATATTTGAGCACTGAAAGAGGATCCCCAGCAACAAGTCTGACACATTTTCAGAAGTTTTGGACAATACTCTCAGGCCTGTGGTGGGGTTTTGGACTTGTTCCCTGCACAGAGTCAAGAGTTGGACTTGATCACCACTGTAGGTCCCATCCAACTCAGGATATTCTATGATTCTTTCTTTCCTGTCTTCTGGATGATATTTGGGTCACTCTTCAAGTTAACAGACAGCTGAGTCAGGGGCCTCTCCTTTTCTTTAAAGAAAAAGAAAAAAAAAACCCAGCATTTTTGATGCCATTGAGTGCGTAGAAGTCAAAAGTTATCATAGAGAGATCCATGTTGAGTTACGTGGCATTGCTTAATGCCAAAACCAAGTTATCACCTGTACTTCCTGTAGCCTTTTATTCCCTGTGGCAGAAAAAAGCAAGCAGGGAATGACATGGCCACTTTACATGTTCCATTGCACAGCTTCTCTGGGGACACATCTGGATTGTCCCCTTGGTGCTGCTTGTGCACAGCCTGCCTTGCTGCCCAGATTGCAGTAACGAATATTATTTCCCAGCACAGCTCAGAAGTTGTTGCCCATTGGTTTCTCCACTTTTCTGCTTTATGCTTTATCCAAAGTCACAGGTCCAGACAACCAAGTGTTTGGAACCCTTCCCTGATTATTTGCTGGAGACAGATTATTATGGAAACAAATCTTGTCAAAGTGTTAATTGACCTCCTTTCTTGTATTTATTCTTTTCAGTGGTTTACAGAGTGAAGGTGTTTAATGTAACAGATATTGCTTGCTGTTCTTGGCGTTTCTTGAGGCAAAGTTGGTGTCATCCCTAATTTTCTCCATAGCATCCCCTCATAACAAACCAGAGCAACCTGCCAACTTTCCCTGGCATGGTGGGAAGTTTACACTCTCCCAGGTGGCTGCTGCACTCTGGTAGCAAGCAGTAGATACAGGGCCATGAAGTGAAGCTTCAGGAAGGAGATGGAGAACTGCCTGTATAGGTGGGACCTGTTGATGGGTGGTGCATTTTGCTGCTGTGGCAAATAAGGGAGATTTTCTTGTCTGCAACATCAGTGATGCTGCAGCAGCAAGAATAGGAGTAAAATGATTAACAATAACTTCAAATAAGCAGGGAACCAGATCAGAACCGACTGTATATCTGTGAGGTCTTCTTAAGGCAGAAAGAAAAAAAAATATATATGGAATAAGGTTAGTTAACAATGCCACCTCAATGAACATTATGTGGGCAAATATTCTGTACACATGCACCATTCAGCAGCATGTTTAATTTGTTAAGCCCAAATGGATTCAAAAAGTGAGCCCCTTTGTCTTCATTAAAACGGATGAGAATGAATTGCAAGATGTGGCATTATTATTCTGGCATGATTCACTTGATGTGGAAACCTCTAAACCATTTAAGGAGGACAAACAGGCTGCAGCATGCCCACCCATCACCACCTTGACAAATCTGAGCTTTTTTTCCTCCTGCGCTGCAGGATGACTTAAAATAATGTCAGCCCAACAGCAGCAGCAAATAAGAACAAGCAGAAATCTCTCTCACGTAAGAAGGTATTAGAGGAATACGCCTTCTATTTTAAAAAAAAAGGTTGCCACATTCACAGCAAGGAGTTGCCTACACAGCTCTTCAACCTTTGCAAAATATTGTTTCATGTTCTTCATTTTATGGCAAAATAGGTCGTTTACTTTGAAATTGCTCTTGTAGGCTTACAAGTATTTTAATTAACTTCTTCATTATAAAGAGGAAGAGCTGTGTCACTTTTTGCTCTTACATTTTCTGTACTACATACCCTTCTTTTGGGCTCTCTCCGCCTCGTGCTGTCATTGCTCACAGAGCTTTTCAAGGCTTCCTGAAAAAGGCCATTACTTGAGCCATCAGTCTAAATTAAGCCAAAAAAGAAATTCAAGAGTGAGAAAAGCTTGTACCCAGATTGCTCCAGCCAGCAGGTGCCTGTGGGCTGGGCAAAACACTCTTGAGTTTCATAGGTGTAACCATAAGCCTTACTTTGAATACTCAGTATTCAAATATTCAATACTCCAGCAAAGTTCTACAAAATGCTAATGGCTTGGCGACAATGATGTCACAGCTCCTGGAAAAGGCATCTGTGGGACTGTTAATGAATTTGAGCTATGTGGACAGAAGAGTAAAATGCTCTCTCTGAAGGCAGAGACAATTTTCAGCAAAGCCTTGCTTTCATGGTGCAACCTTTCAGTGTCACCCCACGTGGATGCCAAGGTCCTTAAACACAAGAGTCCAAGCAGCCGAGTTAGGCACCAGGACTTCACCACTGCCAGAACTGCAGCAGTAAATTATTTTTGCCCCTGGGACAGTGCAATGGCCTGGTCATCTGAAGCATCTCAGAAGATTTTGACATAATCTCTCATTAGGAAAATCCCCTTACCACTATTAGTTTGTGATGAAGCTGCTCCCATCTCTGGTTTTCTGGAGATGATCTAGAGTTCGCAAAGAGAGGCCTCAGAAATGGTACGTCCTAAATGCACGTGTAGAGTAGATTAGACATCCTATATTATAGCTCCATTACAGCAAATCCATGGCCTTTCACGGACACAAGCAGGGTGATTGCCATTTAAGAATAAGGCTTATTCTTGTGGCCAAAATTATGTCCTCCTCCCAACTCTCAATTAGATCACAATCACAGCTTTTCAAATCGACAGCTAATCAACACCTCCATGTACCTTCTAGCCAGAGATGTAACCTGATCATTCATTCATTCATTCATTCATTCATTCATTCATTCATTCATTCCTTAATCATCTCCTTTTTTTTATACCTGTTGCTTTAAATCCTTGGGGCAGGAGCAGAGGCCTGTGTGGAGTTTTGAAGATGATCTCTATAGATTATTACCCAGAAATGGCACTCACCCAGCAACACTGCTCTCAGTTTCCTTTCTGCAGTTCAACAGCTGGTCCCCCCATTCTGGATTTGGTTTCTCAGTGAATTTCTTCCCATTTGTCACCTTAAAAGATACTGGGAGGAGGAGATGATGCCTCAGGGATGGATGGCAAGGTAATTGAGTTAACAGTAGTGTAGCGAATGGCTCGGGCATTCTCTAAGCTCTCTTCACAGGGTGGGTAGACAAAACAAACCTTTTTTTCTGCTGGAGGCCAAGGACAATGGTTACAAGCTTTCAGGCCCAAAAGCAAAAACAATGGTGGGCTGAAAAGAGAAAATAAGAAGGTTGGGCCATAATAATCTGGACAATTAAACCCAATATGCAAATGGACCAAAATGTATAAAAGTTTGAAACCTTGTGACCAGTCAGCCATTTTTTGTGACCATTTTGGGTCCATCTTGGGTGTAGCCCTGGCCAGGCTCTTGTCCTCCCCAAGGTGTACCCTAAAGGCCTTTCAATAAATACCTTCTTTATTCTCTTAGCTCTGTGTAGTCTCTGTTCCAGGTCAGTCTTCCCAAGGCATCACCTACACCAAAGGGGAAACATAGCGCTTGGGAAGCATCTGCTATTGTGTTGTTTGTTCTGTTCTGTTACAGATACATTTTAGAGTAAAGAACTGTTATTCCTTTTCCTACATTTTTGCTTGGAAGCCCCATAATTTTCAATGTTATGTCAATTTGGAGGAAAGGGTCTTCTTTCCATTCCAGGAAGGTTCCTGCCTTCCTTGGGGGACATTTCTCTTTTAAACCAAGACACCCTCTCATCTGTGATTTGCATCTAGAGAGGGTAGATTCCTCTGGCATAGCAGGTCCAGCTTTCATCAAAGATTAAATTCAAGACCCTTAACTCAAGTGCCTCTGAGGCTCTGGTTCATTTTGCTGTTGAGAGGCCAGGTGTCCCCAACAGATCCTGGTATCAGATCTTGACTATCTCTTCCACTCATTTCTTTTTCCTTCTCTCTCAGTTTTGCTAAACTCCAAATAGTCACCCGTTTTCCTTGTGTGTCCCGCTGGCGCACACTGTGACCTCTCTACTGTTGAGGAAGGATGAGGAGGGAATCAGTCCCAGCATATTGATTATTAGATTTTGAGGAACCAAAGGCTTTTTCTGGCATTTCAATCACAGAGGGTGACAGCTCTGTTCTTCTTCAATGGCACTTATGAATATGGGAATAAGGAAAACTTCAGAAACAAGAGGCAGGGAGAAGCGAATAGGCTGGCTCTGACCTTAGGGTGGGTGCTCACTTGCTCACTAGCTTTGCTGGTATTGAATCTGTAAATAAATGTATATATCCAGAGCAAGGTATTTCCTTTGTGTGTTTGCTTTCTAAAAAAAATTGCCAGACAAACCAGATTATCCCTTGGGTGCTTGGCCACCTCACAGCTTCTTAGGGAGAGATTTGCATATTAAAATGTCTTCTCTCTGCTGGAAAACTTGTAGCTTCTCCCTTGGCACCTCTGGGTGCAGCCCTTGGGCACCAAGGAACAGATGAAGGTTTTGTGTTGTCATTTCTGTCTGCAGAGGGAGAGGGAGTGAATGATGGGACAGAGGGAGCACAGGACCCTCCCCATTCCCTGAGGCAAAAGAGCAGGCAGGCACACAGCTTAATTTGGAGAAATTAATACTTGGCTTGCCAAAAGACCTCAAGGCATCACTGGATACTTTCAGGGGGAAACCCATGCTGGGGAGCTTTAATTAAACTAAACAGCTGGCAAAAAGGGTAGCAAAAAAATGGATGAAAAATGTGCAGTGTCAAGGAATTATTAATATAAACCCTCATCTGGAATCTCACCAGGGATGAAATTCTCCCCTGCTGTTACAGAATGCCCAGCTCCTCATCCTCCCTATCAGCTGATTTAGGATTAAAAGATGTCACCCTGAAGAATGGGGAAGCAGCGTGCCAGAAGGGCTTCATGCTCTTGTTGGAAGAGGGAGAAATTACACAGCTAGGAAGCCAGCTTTCCTCTCATTACACCAGCTCTGGCTGATGGCCAGGTCCTCTGGTGCTGCCTTGCCTTGGCTGGGAGCAAGGTGCCAGAATCACTCCATCTTGTATTTTGTGGAGTGCTGAAATGGATTTTTCTTTAAACTGTCTCCTTTCAGACAGCACAACTCGACTCTGCCCAGATTGTATAATTTTTCCCCAGGCTTCTCTGGACAGTGTTGTGATATTTTGCTTGGCACCAGGATTTTGCTGCCCTTTCCCTGCTGACTGTCTGAAGTTGGATGCTCTTGCTCTGCTCTTTTTTGTAACCCCAGTCTGAAAAACGTAGGCACTGGCTTTGCTGTTAATTTCATTATCTTTTATGGTCAGTGCTGAATAAATTTATTTTTATCTGGAAAGCTGCCTTCTTAGCTTAAGTAAGCATGGGGCAACCTGAAAGTTCTTAAAAACGAAGTCTCGTATAAAATAAGTGGACACATTCAAATGTGAGTCCTCTTTATTTCATGGTATCTATCATTCAGCAGCAAACTCTATGCTTTACCCTAAGCACACTGCAGCTCCTAAGTGAACCCGAGGATTTCATGATTCCTCATGAGAGGGGTTTGTCACATGACTGTTGGAGCCAAGCCTAAAAAATCAATGGGTGGATATTTTACCTCTGCAAGTGAATATTTTACCTCTGCAAAAGGCACAAAGCATCATCCAGCCCAGCTGACAGTGCCTGACTGCTGGGGAGGGTTATCTAGGATACTGGAAGAAGTACATGGAATAAGGATTTTCAAAGGAGAAGGTTCAAAATTTATTTCAAGGTTGGTTTGCTGATCTTCATGGTTACAGAGGCATGAGTCTGATCTTCATGGTTACAGAGGCATGAGTTCAGACACAGCTGGTTCAGAGGCACCCTTTCCAGGGATGAAAACCAATAGTCAGATGACAAATCACTGGCAGCAGTGTTTCCTGGCCCACATAAACACTCCTGCAAGGCAGGCCAAGCATGAACTCACTTCCTCTATTATGCACTGCCATGCCAGCTCTGAAGACTGAGAGCCCAGAGGATGCAGATCACAACCCTTGGTGCTGCGCACTACAATGTGCTTGGAGATGGTCCTTGAAGCAGCACATGGACCTGTGATGTGATGCACATCAAAAGTCAGCGTGGAGTGAGGTTTCTTCCCCCACCACAGGGAATTGTGACAATTCCATGGCTCCTCAGCCACTCACCTCCACAAGGTCTGTGCTTTGCGTATGGCCAATCCATGAGGACTTTTAAATAATCATTGTCTGAGGGAAGGATAATTACTAATAGCTCTTAGTTTGCCCACTGACAACAATGCTATCAAAGAAGCCTGAAAGCACACTACCTTTTCTGAGGAATTATCACTCTGTAACACTATACCTTTGGCTTTTATTGATCCACCCACAGAGGATTATGCACAGCTGTTGACAGATAAGGCTGAAAATATGAAACAGCCACCTTGAAGTGCTGGTACCATACAAAGCCTTTACTGAATACCAATCTGAACATTCAGACAGCTCCTCACAGATAACCTCATATTTTTCTATGTTAACACTCCACAATGAAAGGAATCAATTATATCTATCAGTCCATATAGATTTGGTGCTGCGTTTCTGGAAGCTTAGTCTTGTTCCTTCATTGTTCAGCAATCAATAAAACATTTCAGTAGGAGCATTTTACAATTACATAATGCAAAACCTCATATATGTTTGGCTTCAGTTGATCCTCTGTGTTGTTCTTTTGTGGAGGTTGGATTTATAAATTTTTTTTTTTTCCCTATGACTATGAATTAATTGTATAAAGCAGCCCTGACATAGAAAACCAATCTGTTCTTTCACAAACAGAGCATTCTGTTTGCTGCTTATAAGGAAAAACAACAACAACAACAACAACAAAAGATTAGCAATAGCAAAACAAAAGTGAGATGTAAATGCTTCAGATATTCATTTTCCTTGAATTAACTGTGACTCTTCCCTTTGCAATAAACTACAGAATAATTGTCACAGCAACATTGGCAGCTCAATGAGAGAACTTGAATTGAAATACAATCCTGCTGTGCAGGGGAGGCTGCAGCAGTGTGGTAGGTTGGTCCAGCCAGGCTGTGAACACAAGCAGTCCAAAAAGGTGCCAGTAATATTTTCCAGCAATGTTTGGGGCAATGGGTTCTGCTCCTTGTCCTCCCAGGTTTTCTTACCTTAATCTCCTTTTTCCTCAGAGAGATCTATCACTCTCTCTGCAACGCATTGTATGTCCCTGGAAAACTTCTTCAGCACTGATCTGCCAAAAGGAGGTGAATAAGACAGTGAATTGAAGCAAAACCTCCAATAACACATACCTGTTTTGCCAGTTGATGGGTGGAACATAAAGGACACAGAAACCAATGGAAAGAATGCTCTTTTTATTTTCTATTAATACCAAGGCAACACAGAAATAAAATGATACATTTAATAAAACAATAAGCTTACTATGCACTCACTCCCAGCAACAAACAAAATAAGCAAGGTACCAAATCATTACTACATGAGAAATAGAATAGTGATGGAGAAAGATACATCACCAATTGCTCTAATACATCACCACTATCCAACCCATAAGTTCCTGGGGAGCCCCTGTTGCAGCAAGGATTTGGAGAATTTTCCCAGGGGTTGGGAGGTCCTAGCAGTGCATCCACTTGCTGAAAGAGGGTCCAGCTTCTACAGACCCAAGTCATCAAGTCAGAATGACTTGCATATCCTTCTGTGCAGAAACAGCTGGTGGTACAATTCCAGAACTCCCCGAACCAGGGAGTCCAGACCATGGCGGGGAGAGTTTCTAATAATATTTCACAGATAAACATTTAGTGATACTGGTTGGGAGGGTTTCTTAACATATCATGCAGATAAATACACAAAAGCATGTAAAAATTTCTAAAGCATCCAGTTTTGTGTTAAAACGGGTAGCATAAGTGTTTTGGTGAGTCTGTAAATGAGGTTTATCTATTTTTAAATAACTAGCATAGGTGGTATTAGTTATATAATGTACAGGACTCATCTGTAAGTCAGCTCTGGCTCAGAACTGTTGTCCAAACCCTATCACTTCAAAATTCCATTTTAAAAACAAATCAGAACAGAAGTTTCCAGATTCCCTAGAGAACTTGGAATATATCCCCAAGGTCAGCATGACAGGACCTGGGTTTTTTCTCCTAAACACAAAATGCTAGAACACAACACGGGTTTATCTAGTTTTATGAAGGATGTTTTCAGCCATGAAAACTGTACCTTGACATTGGATTAAAAAAATCAGCACTCTCCACTATAAATTCTTTTTGAAAACAAATTGTGTTTTTATGGTAAGTTTTCTCACAAACATTTTGTGCACAAGAAAACTCTGAGTTTTTCTCTGTGGGTTGCTTTTATACTGTGTCTAATGGCATATTGTTAATTCCAAGCACACATAAAAACCTGTGAGCTAGATATGGAAACCACCAAAAGACTATCTAAAAAAATAAAGTAGTGATTATATATGCCATATAGTTTTTGATTTCTAGGATTTACTTTAGTATTGTTTCCCAGTCTTTTTCTGTAGACGTGGAGGGTATAAACCTGGAAGGAGCAGGAAAGAGGGACACTTATTTTTTGGCATCTGGAAGATAATGATAGACAGGATTCTGAGGGGTGACCTAGCCATGGTTTTCTAGGGCTTTTATGATATTTCTCAGCCATCTTTACTCCTCCCTCAATCCTGTTAGAAGAAGAGGTCAAAAATCTAAATTCTTTTCCAGGCTGCAATGCCTTGGGCATTATGTAAGCATGGACTTCTCTAAGGGCTCAGGGCAGAGTTCAGCACATGGATGCTCCTTCTCCCTCGTCGATCTGAAACCTTCCTTCTATATCCTTCTTCCACTGCCAATAGTTTTTTCTTTTATTAAATAAATCCTTAGCTATGCATTCTAATGAAGAACAACAATTCATGAACAAGAGTTGTCTGGGACTGTACTAATGGAGTGGCATTACTTGCTGTATCAGGTGCCAAAATAGCACTTATTAACACTTATCTCTGCTGAGGCCTCAAGAGCTCAAAGGTGGATTCTAGAGCTGGCACACCAAAAGGAGAAACAAGAAAAATCCTACCAGTAATTAAACATTTACAAAATATGTATTAAAATTTAACCTCCCCTGATGCACGGGATAATGGAGGAGGATTGTTGAGGTTGTTGGGTTTGGGTTTTTTCATTTGGATTTGTTCGGATTTAAAGACTGTTATTATGAGACTAATGATCAATAAGAAATGCCTTGTGCTTTTTATTTATCACAAGGAAACTCTACAGGCATAACAAAAAGTTTTAATCTTATTTCAGAGATGTAATTTAAAAAATCACAGCTTCTAAGAAGGTCAATATGGCTTGATGACAACATTGATTTTTGGAATATTACTGATATACATACTGAGGGGCTTTTTTAAGATAACTTCCATCCCTTCAAGGCCTCTGTCAGATATAATTTGATTGGTAAATACCTACTCTAAATTAAACTCACACAGTAATTACAGGGCCTCATCACGGTTTATTGGAAAATTATTCAAAATGGTTAAGCAAGTAATAAATTTTCTGTTACTTCACATTTGGGACTAGACTTTAGTCTGTGATGGTTACAGGGCACAGGGGATCCCTGAAGTGCAAACTTGGTCCTACTGAACTTCAAAGTAGATATTCAAGTAGATATTGAAGTGTTTTGAATATTTGTTTGAAGGGGGTGATAATTTTCACACTGGTTTTTAAATCAAACTCCTTTGACAAACTCCATTTTTCTTGCCTGCAAATTGAGGTTTATAATTTGTTGTCTGTCCCTCATAGCCTTACTGTAATTCATGCTTAGCAAGCACTTTGGAAACTTTAATTGAAAGGGTAGAGAGGTCTTTAATTACTCATTATCGTATTTTGCCCAGAGAGAACACCAAGCTTGAAGCAGAGATCACTGCAACAAAATAATTGTCTGATAAATCTGTCTCGCTGATTTTTGTTTTCCTTTATGGGAAAAAAATTGGGAGTAGCCTTCTGCTGGGGCTGGAGTGAGAATGAGCTTGCAGCCAGTGTGGAGGGCTCACTCAAAAGGACTCAAACACCTTTAGTTTCAGCCTGCTCTGGTCTGTGTGTGGGGACAGATGGTCTGACTTGCCTCAGCCCAAATTTACCAGCAGAACCAGACATTTTCCATGAGAACATTGGAACATTAGCAACACTGTGAACACAACAACCTGCTTGTTGCATCTCCCACTCAGCCCCTTCCATGGCTCATTTAAGTGATTTCGCACTACTCTTGCATGCAAAACAGGTTTGTGGCTATGACTTTGAGGGCAAAGAAGGATAAAATTTCATTCCCACTGAATTTTTCCAATGGCAAAGCAGCCCTCACTCAACAGGTACACCTTGTTAACAGCTCTCACTAGAGACAAATCCCAGCTGTGGCTCTCTTCAGTGATCCTGTGCTGATGGATATGGATTGAAAATTGTCTGATTTATTAATGGTAAATAACACCTATGACTGCAAGGATCCTAAATAATTATGTCCCCCAAAGTGTACAGCCTTCAGAAATGCTGTCCGAGAAATGAGGCCCAACTAATGTAAATGAGTATCACCCCATTTTGGGGGACTTACTAACACCAAAGATTACAGAAGATGATCTATTAGCTTAAGAAGTAGATGCAGTGCCACATATAAGTAAATTCTTGGCCATAACCATCATTTTAAAAGGCGTTAATGAACACTAAATCAGGTTTAAAACTATTCTTGTATCTTTGTACAGCAAAGGAGGTGCCAGTGATTGCTGCAAATTTTCAGACAAAAATAGCATCTTTGTTGGGTTTGTTTTTTGGGGATTTTTTTTCTTAGCAGACAAGTGGAAAAGGCTCCAAAGACATCTGTCAGCACGCTTGCAGATATTTGAGTTTTTTCCTGCAAATACCTCCTGGTTGTCATTCTGGTGCAAGGAAGGGCTTTTTGCCTGAAAAAAAGCTTACACAAGAAAAAGGATCTCAGGCACAGATGTGCTGGTGAATCTTCTTTGCTGGACTCCACTGGGATGTTCCATGATGGGGACACAAGGAGCCCCTGGATGAAGAGGCTTCAATGGGGATTTCACAAAGGAAATCCCCATGGTGAGATGACTCCTCTTTTGATGAGCATCTGCCAAAACTCTCACCCCAGCAAACATGATTGCTTTGGAAGCCCCATGCCCAGGGTTTTTCCTGTCCTGCCTGTGCACCCAAAAGATGCACAACCTCAGACTGGCCCCGTGTCATGCTGAGCTGGCCACAAGCTGCTCTGATGGACCAACTGCAAATGGAAACCATTAACATCTGTGCATCTTTGATGTTAAGGAAGGGTAGATGAAGCTTATCAGAAAAAATTTAAAAAAAAAAATAGTAGTCCACATTGTATAACTCCCTGCCATTCTCTCAGTTAATGTGAAATAATTCCTTTTCCATGCATCCATGCATAAATATATAAAATGTACCTTTTTACTTGGCATTGCAGCCTGCTGTACAGCACCTGTCAGTTTGAATTAGAAACTCTCCACAAAGTGCTAGGCAGGAATTTAACAATTTAGCTCATAACGGGGAAAAAAATTGTCACACTTCATACAGTGCTCTTTTCCAATCATAAAAGGTAAACATTCCTTACCACCTTCAAAACTAAATCTCAGAGGAATGTGCTGAGAAGGGTCAGGTCCTGCTGCTCATCTCATCAAAAATGGTCATTCCTCTCTCAAACAGCAAACTGGATTAATCGTCTTCAATACCGGCACTATGAATTAACTTTTCATTGACTCCAGGATTTGAGATGTATATTAGTCTATTCCTGTGAGAAGTAGCACTGCATCAGACAAATGCTTTCCACGTCACCCTGAGATACCTGCAGCGTATCTCGTAGCTGCATTTGCTCAAACTCACATTTTCCCCACAAACTACTTGGATTTCCCAGCTTTGTAATCTGCATTACTCCAGCGAACAGGTATTGGATAAGAGAGGAGGACTTCTGCAGCAAAGTCAAACACTGTGTGATCTTATGGGGCAAAATCAGAATTACTGCATGGGCCTCCATTTCCCAGGCTATCTGAGGAGAAAAGAGGATCAGCAAAGGAGGGAAAGCAGTATTTCCCTAGAGCAAAACTGCCACAATAAAAGCAGACAGGACTCTTTTTCCTTCATGCAGAAAAAGCAATCTTTAATGTTACAGCCCATTTTTATACAGTTTTCAAAGACATCATGTGTAACTGTAATTGGTTCATAACTTTCCTGCCACTCTATTCGTTGGTTAGAAAATGCTTGTGTGTGTACGTGCTGAGACTCTCTCTTTACCCAGGTGTTTACAGATTTTCTTTGCAGAGTCCCATGGTACAGACTTTTTGTTTTTACAGGTTATCTTATCAGAATAGATTGTTGTGCTAAGTGATTCTCATGCTCATGATTCTTTCACATGGGAACTTACAAGCTAGCTGCTAGCTTAGCCAGAGTACCAGACCCTAAACCGCATTTTACAAGGCCTTTCTTTTGTAAGGCAGTACCTGTATGCAGACCTAATCCTAGGTCTATCAAGCAGTTACACTCATCTTTTAGTCTTTTTGTCTTTTCATTCACACTGAAAAAAGAGATTTTTGTCAGACTTTGCAACACTTTCTTTCTCTTTTCGGTAGATACGTTTGCAGGAAACTTAACCTTGTAAAAGACAGTTAACTCCCTAATTAAGCATTTTGTCCCTCTCTCATCAGTAACAGTGAAAACATATCAAGACAAATTCCCCTTACAAAATGCCTGGCAATGGCAGCTTTTCTTTCTAAATCCCCTGGAAAAATTCAGTTAACCGGAGTAAGAATATGAGGGATAACATCTGAGACCCCTCTGGCCTTGCAGCCAGGGACCAGAGATGTCTGTTCTTTTTGTAAAGTTTTCCATCTGCTCCCTCTGATCACAGAGGGAATGGAGAGAAGCACATAGTGGAAGTGAACCATAACTTATATCCTGCATGAGACTCCACTTCCAAATTAAGGGAAAAACAGGGAAAAATTAGGAGTGCTTATTTAGAGTAGAGTTTGCAGTGGCAAGCAGATGCCTGGCAGGGCAGATGGACATGGGCAGCGCATGAGTTAAGAAAGCTCTCTTTTTTTAAATTTTGCTGCATAAATAATTCGAATGAGACATTTCATGCAATGAGAAACAAGTCATTTGCCTTTTAGACTTTGGGAAACGTCATGAAAATTATTCACCATCTCTGGGAGAATGATACTTCTGTGAAAAGGCTCCTGGCCAATCCCTCGTGGCTGGCCATTCCCAGGTCACTGTTCAACAAAGGCAGAGGGAAACTGTTGCCGAGTCACAAGCAGCATTTGAGTTTCTCTTGTGATGCTCAGCCCCATGGAAACTCTTTCTGCACCTCCCAATGCTCAGTTGGTCCTTAACATCCCTCACAGTGGACAGAGAAACCAGCCCTGGGCACTAACAACATACCCAAAATGCCCCAGCCCCGTTTGCTGCATCAGGAGCATCAAGTGTCTGCTGTGATCATGGAATCAGGGGCTGTGCATGTCCTGGACACCTGCCATCTGCCTGCAGATCCTCCCCAGCAACAATCTCGTCCATGCAATCCTTCCCTTTCACATCTCAAGTCATATCTTTATTTAGCACCAAGAACAAACTCTGCCCCCAGCTACCTTTCCCCGTGCAGAAGCCAAAGTTCAGCTAGAGAGCCTGAAGACACAGCTACACAACAGAGGAAACACCACAAAGACATGTAAGCAACACGACAGTTGGTGAATATTCTCTAATTATGCTGAAAAAAAGAGAGGAAAAGCCCACACCAGCTGACACTTGGCTGTATCTCCATGGTGCTAATTGGCTGCGATTAAAGAGATGGCAGTGCTGATGCTAGAAAGAACCCAGCCCAGAAAGGAATATCACTGATTAGCTGAAAATTAAGATAAACCAAGAAGATCTCCTCACACTACTTAGACTCTGCAGCCAGCCTTGGAAAAGCTTGCCAGGAGAGGGGCAGGAAAACGTGAAAGAGAAGTCCCAAAATTCACAGTGCTTCAAAACTGAGTAGAAAAGTCCACCAGCTCCATGCACACCATAAAACCACGTGGCAGGTGGCAAGCTCAGGTCTGAAAATAAATAGTATATTCAGGCTGTTAATGTTGTAAGAGACAATCCATACAGATTTATTTGCTGCTGATGTCTGTAAGGTGATGTGGAGAGAGAGGATAAGACAACACCTTTGAAGGGCCAAGAGCCGCATGGAACCCACACTGAGATCAAGAACAAGCCAAGAGGGAGCAGATTCACACAGCCAGTGCAGCTTTCCAACTTCAGCAAAATCTTTGTCCTGCAAGAAGCAAACACATGGCCAGGAGTGGGATTCAAATTTGAACTAGTGTGGGTGGTTAAGTTTCTTTCCGTTTGTTCCTTTTCCTTATAGAATTCCTTTCCCATTAGTTGTTAAGACACACTAACAACTGGGTATCCAGTTGGGTATCCATTATGAAAAACAGAAGTGGCCAAGCTCAGGGGAGAGCGGCAGGGATACCTCGAGAACTGGGCAGGCAAAAGACGGGGCTGGGAGGCTGCAAGAGCTCTCGGCATCGGGGGACGGTCAAGCTCTGCTTTCTGCGGGGAGATTTCACTGTCACCGCCGGAGCCCAGTCCTCCGCTGCTTCGTCCTTCCTGCAGGTGAGCCTTTGCTCTTAGGAGCAGCTGTTGAACTGGGACCTTATAAACACCTTACCTCACTAAAAGAGGGACCTATCCCCATCTGATCAGGTGCCCAGGATGTTGGACTCGCCCATCTCTGCCCTGCTGGGAGCCGGGCTGCCGCTGTCCTGCTGCTCCGAGAGCTTTCGCTGCGCTGTAACCTCGCATTCCCTGCCTGCTGAGACGTCCCGCAGTTCCAGCCACAGCTCTGATACATCTCATCTACCACCCCGGGATTTTTGCTCATTCCTGCCGGCCCGGCTGGCTGCCTCCGAGAGTCCTGCAGGGGCACCGGGATGGACTGCCCCAGGTTTTTTGTGAAGCAAAGCCTCTCCTCCATCCCTTCCCGTCTCGGCTGTCACTGGGTTCCTGGTCCTTTTTGTTGTTAATGCCGTAGTTGTTGTAGTTTGTTTGCTTTATTATACATACTAGCAAAGAACTGTTACTCCTATTATCATCTCTTTGCCTGAGGGCCCCCTTATTTTCAAAATTATAATAATTCGGAAGGAGGGGGTTTACATTTTCCATTCCAAGGGAGGCTCCTGCCTTTCAGACGAAGACAATGAGCAGCCTTAGCCCAGCTCTCATCATGTTCCTTTACTGAAACAAACTCAAAAACCCCCCACAAGCCAGGAAGCAATATCACATAAATGGGATTGAACTGCCACACGAATTGTTTCCAAGAATTGTTAATGTCAGACCCAAGGCTCTGGAGTCGGTTGTCACCTTCTCCCTGTTCCTAAAGGTCTGTTCAGACATGTATAGCATATCTTGTCCATTTTTTGTCCACATAGAAAGCTATAATAAAGCCAAGAGAAATCCATTTATTTTGAACAACGGTAGGGCAATAATGCTCAGTCTCTTCACAGGTGTTGTGGGGACTAATAGTAGTTTCAGTGCTTTGAAAGATGTAAGTCCTGTGTTAACCACAAAGCAGTATCAGGGAAAATGCCTGACTCTCAGAAATAATTTGCATTTGTGTAACTTTCACCACTTTCAGCTCAAAAGAGAAAGTCCCAGCTTCTTAGTATGTCAGATTCCTATGGCAGTCATATATATGGATACGTATGTATAAAAGAACAAAAGAAACTAAAATCCTAACCAACCAGCCAAAGTTCTATTTTATTAAAAAATCTATGGCTTGATTTTTCTTCTCAATTTGCCCTGATGAAAATGCGATTACTAATCATCCATTCATCGAGTGAGCCCTGAGTTTATCTTGTTGCCTTTCCTGGCATACCCATGGCTCACAAATTCAGGTGTGTCCATCCTGGGAGCAGGAAGGCATCCAGATGAGAGTTAACAATAAGGAACACTATGATCTCCTGCCTCTTTTTCTTCTCTCTCTCTCTCTCTCAGCGTTGGCAGTGCCACGCAGCTGTGTGCTCTGCTCGTTTGGGAAGATGTAGAAGAGCAGTTTGGGGTGCAATGGGAGCACAAACAGGGCAACAACGAATTGCTGTTGCCATGCTCAAAGAGGCTCTGCAAAGGGGATCTTTACCAGGTGTCCTGGCTGATGGCTACCCTCAGAGAGATAAAACTAAAGGTCACTGATAAATGAACCCATTGGTTCCAGTAAGGTGCCCTGCAAACCTGTGACGCTGGGAGAGCACAGGGCTGCTGGGGCACATCTGGAGCATGGCACTACTGAGTCACTTGACGTGATGCCTGCGATGGAAGAGCTTTGGTCACCATGCAAATAATTTGCGCCATCATTTTTCTTCCACATAATTGGGCTGAGAACAAAACAAATTCTGATAATGGTGTTCATGTCATTATGAGTCAAAATTCATTCCTTATCTTTTACGGTTTGACTTACTTTCACCAGTATGTACCAGTTCAGTTTATCCTATCTATTTCATTAAAAGAATTAGTATAAAAATTTACACAATCTTTAGAAGACTTTCTGCCATAAACCTGATTTGCCTTCTGTGTCGCTCATGGAAAATCAAGGACTGAAATAATCAAGGAAGGAGGAGTTCCTATATGAAAAAAAAAAAAAGTCTTAAGAGAACAGACTTTCTGTGTCAGGATGCACTTAGGCAAATACATTCTTTTCTTCACTCATGCTAATCCACAGGCTTGGTTATAATAACCTTCATGTTATATTGTTTTGACCCATCACCACTGCTCAGGATTTGCAGCATGGTAGATCCTAATCCTGACTTTTTGCCACAGAAAATAAAATGAAAAAGATACAACAGGACTGAAGACAATACAAGGGGCTGTGATGTTTCCCAGTTCTGTCAGTGTGAATGCGCTGGAGTGATTTACAGAGCTGCCATACAGAGCAAAAACATGGTTACATAGCCAGAGGTGAGAAACATTGATATCACAGCTGTGAAGACTCGGCTCCCGTCTGCAGGTCGAGGAAGGGATTCAGAGCTCCTCTACAAGCCCGTGTCAGGTTTCTGACAAAGTCATTAGGAACTATTAAGTGCTAAACATCCGCTGCTCTCCGAACACCTCCCAGATCTGAGGGCTGTGTGATGAGGAGAACACCGACCACAGCATTTGGCTTTGATCAGGACAGCGAGGCCTTTTACCACCCACGGAGTGAACAACTGGAAACAACCCTCCTCTTGCTCTTGCCTCAGCACCCTTTGCATAGGCTTTCCAAGCCCTAGGATTGCTTATTTCCCATGTCTTCCCAATTTAGCTTTCAGCTGAAAGGCTTGCCCGTGCTGTCAATCACACTTTCATTCTTGTGGTCCTGGTGAGGGAAACCTGCTGCGTCTTATTAGGCTCTCATAAAATGTTCCAAAGTCTGAGGATTTTACCAGCTTCTGTGCTTCATCTTGTCAGTGATCTCATCTTTTTCATTCACTCCCTGAGAGAACTTCAGCCTCCAGAAGTCCCCTGATCCCACCTTTCCCTCAGCTCGGCTGCCCTCTAGGTTTAGTCTGGTTTGGTTGGTGATGCTGTTCACCTCAGATGCTGGAGCAAACCACACCTGAGCCTCAGCAGATGAGGGGATTGCTATCAGTCTCTGCCTTGCACCTTTATTCAGGAGGAGGTTCAGGAAGAAGCAGAAAGGGGTTTCTTGGAGCCCTTTACATGCTGATTTTGGAGATTGAATCTGCTTTAATTATGTTTGTGCATGAATTAAATATCACCCCTCCCCCAAGCACACTCCTTACCAGGTGGATGGGGGGAGCAAGCACAGCTGATTGCAGTATGATTTCTGTTGGGCTGCCAAGGGAAACATCCCATGCTTGTCCAAAGCCTTTTATTTTACACAGGTTCTGGAATGAGTCGATTTTAAGCATAGCCATGAAGCCTGACAAGCACACTTTATACTTCTCAAGCACATCCTCAGAGCATCACCACATAAATCCTCTGGCACCTTTCCAGAGCATATTCCCCTTAACCCTTCCACAGCACCTCTACCTGGGACATTTGAAGGACAGGTTGAGGCAACAGAGTTTGCTCACACAGACATATTAATTTCTGTATAAGAGTAGGTTATCAACTGCAAGTCAAAGGCTTTATCAGCACAGCTACGGATCATGGCATTAAATGGGAAGAACTAGAAAACCTTGAGGAACTGGGAAAAGTTGAAGCAGAAAGAAGCTCTGTATTGCAAGGAGACAGTCAGGCACCTGAGGTTTAAAAAAAACATTTACCCTGTTTTAGGGTGCAAAAGATGAGTGTGTATTGACGGGAGGGAATGTAAAGCAAAAAATGACAAGATTATGGCAAGGGAGCTGGGCTGAACCACCATCAGCTCACAGAAAATTTCCTCCTAAATGGTGGTATGAGCAAATATTTACAGTGGAGCCAGAGATGCCAACATCAGTGCACAGCCATCATTTGCTTTTAAGCAGCAGTAAAATTCCTGGAGCGTACTGCTTAACTCCTATTGCTGCTGTGATTTTGTTTGCCATGTAAATTATATCTTGGTGAAAAATGATGCCTATTATTTCTGAGCAAGGGGAGAAAGGAGCACTATGGGATGAGATGCTGAGTGAATCTGGCCATCGGATTTGCTTGGAGATTAGGTTTGATCACTTCCAAACCTTCCTGAGCTGAATAATTCACGGTGACCCCAACAACCTCTCCTGATAGGTGTTTATTTATACACAGAAATCATAAAATGATCATGGATATCCTTGGAAGTGGTCAAGGCCAGAGGCCATGAAGCAAACTGATTTCCCAGTGGGGGACATCCTTGCCCGTGGTGAAGGGGTTGGAACTAAATGAACCCAATCTGTTCTAGGGTTCTATGTTCATTTGACGATTTTATCCCTGTACACATTTACCTCAAAGGAGCTCGGCATTACTCAAGCAAAAATCATTTTTCAAAAGCCAGCAGGAGAAAAGCACTCTTTTTTTTTGCTCTCAAGCTGGATATTTTCTTGAAGACCAGTGAGCCAATTCAGCTGGGGAATACATGGAGCTGCTCTTCTTCCTGGGGGATTTCCTGGATCTGTTTTCTTGATATCACTTCTCGGTTGTGAGTCCTTTTCTGTACACGTCCCCTTCTCCAGATTAACTTTCAGGCAGGTGAAATCCCCAGACAGATAATTTTGTGGTGAAATAACTGGATAGTGGAGGGTTCTAGAGGTCCCACTGAGAGCAGTGCACATTTAAAAACTATCACTCATGGAAAAGTGAGACAGAATTAAGAAAAATCACTCTAGGAAAAGAAGACCAAATTAGCCCAAATACACAGAAACACTCTATCCAAGTATATCACAAGAGACAGTTTCACATCTGAAAGGGCTTTTCAATCCCCATCTGAAGGACTAGTATAAAAATGTTACAGGTTATTCAATTTGGCCTTTCAAATAGTATAAATTGGTAAGTCAGCCCCGATATTAATCACTAAATAAATCTTTTGTCAACCTGAGTTCTCTTTGTTAGATTTTTCAGCCTGCACTGCCACATTTGTGACCATTTTTCTCATGTCATGGGGACTGAAGTGGAAAATAAAACACTTTTTTGATGAAAACTGATACTGAAAGAGAACCAAAAAAATTCTCACTACCTGTGGTGCTTTGTAACCCCCAACACTACGAGACACATGGTGGGAGCTCACAACTGTTAAACCTCTGCAGGGCTGTGCCTCCATCACAGTCCAAGCCCTCACCATTGGATTACTTCTCCCAGAAATGCTCCTCTGCAAGATCCCACACTGCTCCCCTTGAAAGATCACCAGGTTGTGTTATACATATCGTGATACACAATAACAAATAAAATGCTATTTGCTTCATCCCCAGAAGGCAGCTTTTTAACAAGAGAATAATGCATTATTTACAAGATTTCTTAGCAACACATTCAAACACACAGAAAAAAGGACCCTTTAAGCACAGTGAGTCTTGGTATGAATCATTTCTCTCCAGCTGTTTAATTACTCTGAGATTATGAGTGCTTATGATGGTCTGCACTTTTATTAATGAAATATCCATTATTTTTCTTTTATGTGGAGCCAGGGCACACTGGGAGACCTGCAGCTGAGCCCTTTATGCCTACAATATGACTTAAGCAAAATATGCCCTCAGACACTTAGATGGTGATGGATTTAACTGCTAGTGATCCTGGTCTAATCATAAAGTGACTTTGAAATACTATACATTTGAAAAAAAAAGTGTAAGGTCTTCAGGAAACAGGCTTTGGGCATATTCAGGTGGTAGGGAGGAATGTGTCTTGCTGAGAACAGCACTTTGAAGTTGCTCCCATCTGGATAATGAATGATTAAAGAACAAATGAGTTAAGCCAAGTTAAATGCTCAGATGTGCCCTGAGCACCTTTCATCCGTGGAGCACCCAGAGTATTTCAAAAGGGAGGAAGGACTTCTGTGCAAAGGAGCGTTAGATACAGATCTGCCTGCCCCCAGCTGCTGACAGTGCTCAGAAAAACCCATGTGAGCACAACCAGTGTGTGATCCAACAAACTCAGTTCCACGTGGATGATACGCATTGGATTTGTAGCCCTGGGTTAAGAGATGCATCGTTTGTGGTTGAAAAAGGCACCTGAAGACTCATCTCAGACTCGTGGATGATATATGGGAAACACCACATGATGTGATACAAAAGCATTTGCCCAGAGGAAGAAAGCCTTTGTATTTTCCCTCAACACCAGGACTTATTTTCCGGGTGGTGCTGCAGAGAAGGGATCAGATACATTCTCTGGTCCCTAAATTTAAATGCTGTGCTAATTCATATCTCCCTTTCAGGGCTGTGGTAATTGTTGTTGCATCCTTTCCCTGCACCCAGCTCTGTTTGCATGATGGCAGTGCTGAGAGCTTTTGAGCTTCTCCATCCACCTGACACAGGTAGGACTGATCCATACTTCATGCCCCTCAGGGAGGGCAGGGAAGGGATTTCCATTTGGGAAACTCCTCCCTGAGTTTACACAGCCCTTGATGGAGCAATCGATGCAGCACCCTGAATAGATTATAGATAATTAACGTCAGCAGAGAAAGGTCCTCAGACACCTGGGTTTTCCTTTTTAAAATCAAGGGAATGGCAGTAAATAAATAAACCAACATATGGAGGAATTGAGGACAGAAAAGGCAAATGATGCCTGCTGGTCCCCTGGAGCTAAGGGATTCCCCAATCACCTGCAGAAACACCATCTGAAAAGCACAGACAGGAACTGAAAGGAACTATATTTAGCTCAAGAGAAATTAGATGCAAACTACTGGCATTCCAATTTGAAAAGCATGTCCTGAGAAAGGATACCAAAGGCTAAATCCTCTTTTTTCAATTTGACAACCCAAATTTCCATGTGAGACTGATGTCCAGTAAAACACCACTTAGATCACCAGAGGAGCTACAAAAGACAGGGATGCTCTGACATGGTTTTTAGCTCTGGATGTTACTGTGTCCCTGTGAGCAGCTGGGGATGCATAAGGAGGAGGCAGAATGCTTGTTTGCAGGACTTTTATGGCTAATTGACATTACTGCCCAGGGCCCCAGTCAGTCTCTGGTAGCACCGGACGGCTGAGCCATGGAAAACTGTCTAACTGCCTCCTGCGTGGTACCCAAATGGAGCCGTATTTCTGACAGACTCCAGCAAAGAATTCATGGGCATAAATGTATCTAAACGTGTTAAATCTGAGCACAGACACATGTAACAAATCTTTCTTCATATGATTGTCTTACAAATTGCATATTTCCTTTAATTTCCACATTCATTTTGAGACAAGCTAAATCCCCAAGGGACCATCAAAGCATCTCATTTAAGAAACAACACATACAAAGGAAAGCTTTCCTTTCAACCAGAAAGCTCAGCTGCAGAAGCTCACAAAGGGCTTTTTTGTTCTGTTTTGTTTTTTGTTATTCTCTGTGTTTAGCTCATCCATCCAGGGAAGTAACAGGATGTGAAGACAAATTGCAGGAGAAGGAGAATGTTGCTAATGATTTCCCTTTCAACTGCTTGCTCGGCTTTACCTTTGCCAGGAAGGATTACCTGTTGCTGACAAAAGATGTCATCTTCACTCAGATTAATTGCACTCAAATTAATTACTGGCATGGACCAAAGCTGGCTATGTGTAACATTATTCCAGCACGTCAAATCTAAAAAGTTTTAAGCAGAACTTGCTGCAATAGGACAGCACATGGTTCGTCCAGTTAGATTTAGAATTTCTGACCCTCTTAGGGACATCTAAATAATCCTTTTAATGTGATCTGAACCATGATGCTTGGGTTTTCAAGCCTCTTCTTTCTCATTACCTCTTCTCCCTTTATGTCTGCTTTTCCTACTCTCCAACATAACTCATCCCAGCACGTTTCCTCGAGCTTTATTGGGTGACTTGTGGCAGGCCATTTCCCAGCTAAGAGCCCTGCAGGAGCAGTGTTCTGTGCTGCTGAAATTGCATGCCCCTAAAATATGCCACTTTCATGATTATATTTCCCCACAGCTCATGGTGAGTGCCTCACACCCCATAAAACACTGTAACACCACTGACTCCACCCAAGGCCCAGCAGCAGGAGGATTGAAGCCAGCTCCAACAGTCCTGTTGAAGATTTTGCTGATGCAACGGGGACAGCAAACCTCTCCATCCACCAAAGCCTCCAAGAAAATCCATGGATGCTGTGCTGGTGCAGCCAGCAGGTGACACAGACTTATGGATGATGTGCTGGTGCCACTCCAAAAGGGAGAGGACCACAATTCTGCTTCCAAGGCTTCATGACACTGGGGTTGGGATTATTGGGTTAGCTTCACCACCTGTAAATTTTCACTGGGTTCAGCACCTGCCTCATGCAAGAATATGAGAAGTGGAGATAAGAAACTGGAAGAACCTTAAACATGTCACTCTGCCCACACCCAAACTCAGCACTCAGCAATGTTGCAGGTGTTCATTTGCCACCAGCCCAAGTCAAAGTGCTGAAGGAATAACTCCCCAGCAATCTCTGCTTGGAGACCAGAGGAGCAGAGCCAAGGTTTCCTCAGCTCTAGCTGCAATCTGCTTTGAGAGGCAAAGCACCCCTGAGCCCAGCCAAAGCTCTTTACAGGCTAAACCAGGAGTCCTGAGGTTTAAAAAATGCTCATTGATGGGTGTGTAAAGGGTTTTCTCTCACTAGAACTGAGCTTGATGCACAAAACCCAGAGTCTGGGATCACCGTAAGCAGAACAATTTTGTGTGGAGGGAGTTTACAAATCTCAGTGATTTCTCATACAGCCACAGGGCAAGACACAATGATTACACCAAACAGCCTGGCATTTTTCAATTTTCCATTTTCCATTTCCATCCATGGGCCTGAAGGAGGACAGCAGGATCTGCTTCACAAGCCCCATGATCCCGCGTGAGCCTCTTCTTTTGAGTTGCCACCACAAATCCAAAGAAATACAAAACCCCACAATTCCCCATCAATATGTGATCAACTGTGCCCAGCACAATTCAGCTGCTTCGTGATAATCACATAGCTCCATTACCAAAGGTTCTGTCAATATGCTGGCAAGCAGCGAGAAAGTTAAATTAGTTCAGCTCATACATATTTAAATACCATGACCTGCATTATCAAGCTCAGGCTTCAAATATTTGTAATGGCACAATTAGCCCCAGGCATGTTATCTCACTAGTATCAGCAACTGTATGTATTTATCTACAAATCACACAGAGGGGAATTAAGTGTTGCTGTCAGTGTTGTCAGGGAAACAAACTTCTTCTAAATTTTTAATTTTTTAATTTAAAATGTTGTATTCTAAGCAGGGATGGTCATTAAAATTGTATGAGGATAAAGGGAAAACAAAATCTGGTGTACCTACCTATGGTGGAATTGATGTGCACTGTAATTACAGCAGGTTACAGAGGGAATAAATGTATCTTTCATGCAAGAAAGCTAGTTATGAATGTTTCTGCACATTACTTATGATTACTGTTGCTTAAGAAGAAAAAATAAGTTCTTGTGCATGTGTAAATTCTTGTCAAAAATTGCAGGTTAGGATACACAATTTACCTTGTGTACTGCAATTTTTATGGAAATAGTAAGATCATCACCATAAAAATGGTTGCTCAGTGGAGACAGCCTTACAATTATATGAATGGTAATTTGTGAAGTAAGATGCAATAACCGATATCCTAATTTAGTACTTTCACAAATTGGTGGAACAGTGAATGTACCCTCTTTGTGCAAATATCTTCTAAAGCCCCCAGAGATGGACTGTCATATCTGTTGGGAAAATTGCTGCAACGTCTTGTCAAGGCATTTCTGTACAAGCAAAAACAGGCAAGAGTAAGAGGAAAACGAGGTATTTTGAATAATATAAGGTGAGACAGCCAGTCTCCAGCCTTACAGACCCCAGAATAATTTGTAATCCATGTTTCACTGGGCAAGAGACAATGCATATAAATCTCTCTTGAGCCCGCTCCTCCAAAAACCTGGATGCCCAAAGATTTACCATCCTCTACACATCTAAGCTCACTGCCACACTCTCTCCACTTTCCATCTCCCTGTGCTAAATCACATCCAGAGTTTGCTTTTCAAACTAATGTGTGATCTGTGTAGCCAGAAAATGATGTTATGTTCCCAGTCCATACGGGAGCAGTGCAGGAAGCGTGACAGATCACAGTACAGAGCTGTCCCTGAACTAAAAACCTAACAACATCAGTTCCTGGACATTTTTGTGATGGAGTTAGTAAATCAAAATAATCTACAGCATTAGCTGCAGATTTAACTCCTTGGCATGTCAACAAGTTCCCGGCTTCAGTGACTTCCACTGGATGGAAGTCCACTTGACATTTTGCACCAAGCGGTTAATTTGAAAAGGGAGTTCAGTTTCACTTACAAGCTTAGTTTTAATAATAAGGGAATGAGAACTTTAGGTTACCTGGAGACCAGGATAAAATTATCCTTGAAGGTGTATTTCCGTGTGAAGGTGAAAATAGGGGTTTCACATCATAAAGCTGGAGGAAGAGAGAGGAAATACAAAAAAAATGGGTACTTCAGCTTCCTTTTTTTTTTTTTTTAGGATTTACAAATCAAGTACATCACTTGATTTGTATATCCTAATTACTTTTTCATTATTATTATTATTATTAATATCCCTTCCATTTCTGCCCTACTTCAATCCACAATTTTTACTTTTTTCCTCAAATCTCTCCACCACGGCACAAGGGGTGGAAAATGAACGAGCTCCTGTGTGGTATTTACTTATCTCTCCAGTTAAACCACAACTGCACCTTCCTGGAGAGAGATACTGTTGGAGGTTAGGATTTTTCCTTTTTTTTTTTTTTTCTCCCAGAATTTTCTCCCATTTGTTGCCTGAGAGATGGAAATGATACTTAAGAGAGACAAAAGATGTGGCCAAGACGGGGGTAAGGGAAGGGCAGAGATACCACGAGATTTTGGCAGCGGGGTGAGGGGTTGGGGTCAGCTCCTCTCTCGCTCTTGGGACTGGAGGTGAGACAGTGCTGCTGGTGATGTGGGGACAATTCGCTGGCACTGCGGAGTTCTGTCCTTCACTGCCTCTCCTACCGTGAATGAGGCTTTGCTATTAAGAGCAGCCATTGAACTGGGACCTTTGGAACACAGCCTCGTTGGGAAGGACCCTCACCATCTACTCGGCTCCCTCAGGGAAAAACTCCCTTCCCCCTTCCAGAGGGAGCATCTCCTGGCTGTTTGCAGGAGCCTGGCTGCTTCTGCTGAGGGTGGCTGCTGCTGCTTTGGGTTTTTTGCTACACTTTAACCCGACACCCCATGCCCGTCCAGCTCCTGATACCGCTCTGGAGTCTTTGCTACGCTTCCTTTGCCACCCTGGGGTATGCTCACATCTGGCGTTCCAGCCCGCTGCTCCGAAGTCCCTGCTACAGTCTATCTTGCCCATCAGGATTGGCACAGCGCCTGGCTGGCCCCCATGCCCACCCAGAGTTTACAAAAGCAGCACCTTTTCCATCTCTCCCGCTGGCCCACCCACCATGACCGAGTGAGGGGACGCGGCACACGGCGCCCCCTGCAGGCGCGGGGGAATCCTCGCACCCGCCCCGCCCGGCCGGGAGCCACCAGCGCCCCCTGCCGGCTGTGAGCGGAACTGCACCGCAGGGGAAAGCGCCACAGCCCAGAGAGAGAAGGCCGGGACTGGGGCTGTGTTCTGTTTGTTTGTTTGCCTCGTTATCCATACACATCCTAGTAAAGAACTGTTACTCCGTTTCCCATATCTTTGCCTGAAAGCCCCATAATTTCAGTTACAATAACTTGGAGGGAAGGAGATCACATTTTCCGTTCCAAGGGAGCTTCCCACCTTCCCTGGCAGACACCTGGTCCTTTAAACCAGGGCAGATACTGACCAAGAAATTTCTAGCAGAGAGCTCTGTGCAGCCTTAATGACCAGAGCACAAGCCTTCGTGCCTGGATAATAAAACACTTAACCCAAGAAAGTCCTGTTGTTGCTCATTTTCCAAGAGTATCATCAAGGCAGTCTCATTTAGCAGCCTCATCAAAGGTAATCCAACAGTCTTCATAATGGTATAGTGAAAATTATTAGGTGCCTTTTGTCCTGCAGCACGCAGGAAGCCAGATGAGTGCTAATAAACAGGCCAAAATTTGCCCTGTGAAATCTCACCATGCTTTTAATGGTCAGATTACTCAATATGACTTTTAAATTCCACCCTTGATTTACTTCACACAGAATGAAATACATGTTGCCCATATACCCAGCAGAGTCCCAGTCCCCTAAAACTCTGTTCCACCACTACAAAAGAACAGTAGTGAAATCCCCTTGCATATGAAATGAGCTGTGTGGAGAGATGCTCTTATTTGCTGATAGACTTGCCAAATTCGAGCAATTCTGGTTCCATTCAGCACATGTTAAGCAAATGTTAAATTACCACAGATTAAGAAGTTTGTGATATCTTTGTTTTTTGAACAAGTACTTCGTTTTGTTTTCCTTGTTTAGTCTGGGTTTTTTTTTTTTAATTTTCTTTCAACTTTTTTTGCATACTTCCATTCTCTGATGCCTTTCCTAACAACACCTAGTACCACTCACACAATAGATACAGCTAGAGTCTGGTATGTAATTAAGATGTTTAGAGGTAACTTCATCTGGGCACATAAACCTGAGCACCTGCTTATGAAAGCAGGTGCCAGAATCAATACGCTCAGGCAGCTTGGAAGCTTGTCCAAGGTTCTGATTTCACAGACTGCTGAGCAACCTTTCTGCATTGGAGTCCAGAGGGTGTCCGCTGTACCTTCTGGAAGCACTTGCTTCCCAGAACTGGCATTTTCTTTGATCCACACTGTATTAATGAGCATTCCCAAGCTCAGAACAGGACAGATCTGAACACAGGGCAGATTGAGATATGTATTTAATTGTTCACACTCTCTTATGCTAATCTTTCAGAGGGCTCCACTGCCTCTGCATTGTCCAGCACTCTTCTCCTGTTGCTCAGCTACCAAAATAATGAGAATTGGAGGTGGTTGTGGATGAAAATGTGCCATGGCTTGTTTTTTCAGCAGTAGAGCTTTGACTTCCATCCTGTTGAACTCAGTGAGAAAAACAGGTGATTCGATACACATGTCATTAGTTTCCACAGAACAATTCTTGAAGCTCTCATTGTCAGTAGATTCATTTTGCACCTATTATCAGCATGCTACTCTGCACCATGGAAAGGAGTAATTTGCAACCCATACATCTCCAAGGTATTCACATTTGGGAAAAAAACCAACCATGATGCAGAATCCTGAAAACACACTGATTTTCTAGGCAGAACAACAACAACAGCATTAACAATTTTCACCTACTCATTTTTGAGATTCTGATTTCTGTTGTAATTCCCAGTATCAAAAATCAAATACACCGATTTTTGCAGAACACAAATGTGGTTTCAGTTGATGATGTCCAATTCATGCCTTTAAGGAAACAGAAAAACAGATTATGTCCCAAGGTAACATTAAAACAGGTTAACATGGAGAAAACACACTGTTGGGCAAGGATGGTGACAAAAGCAGAGCCCCAGAAAGACCTAAACAAGGCAGTAACATTAAGCAAAGGCTATCTCCCCCAAAAACCTTGTCTGAAGGTTTGTCAGACATTGATTATAATGGGAAAAAAAATACAGGAATGATCATGAAAAAGTGCAGTAATACCCCAAAAAGCAAGACCTTTGAAGGCTCAGATCTAAAAAGATCTGAACTGCATGTTGCACTTTGCAACAGGAGATCAGAACAAGTTATCAGAAGATGATAACTACTATTTGTCATATAATAAAGGATCTGCTTTCTCTTCAACTCTTCCCAGCACATTCTTATAAACCATCTGTAAAACAAGACTACAGACAGGAAGTAATTGAAAACTTAAAAGAATGAGAACAAGCCATCCAGACAAAAATGTCACGAGAAGACAGAAGAAGCTAGCAAAAGAAACTGAGAAGGACTTTGAAAGAGTGTGTAAACTTTTTTCTTAGACCTATTTTTTTTTTTTCTCAGACCAGTTTCAAAACAACCACCAAAATTCTGTGTGAGTGCAAAAGCTGTGCTACATGCTCCAGTGTCAGCACAACTTTGGAGAAAACTGTCAGTGTTTATAAAGAAAATGAAGGTATAAAGAAGAAAAAAGATACAGGGTTTCCCATGCTGCCACTTGCATTTTTGCTTCTAAGGCTTTTTACACACTGCAGACATGAGGCTACGGCTTCTGGTCCAAAATCTTGCCTCCATTTTGTCAAACACTGATGTTCATCCTTAACATGCCTTCCCCATACATTCATTTTAAAACTCAATCTCGCTTACCTGTTTCCCTCAAAATTCATTTTCAGGTCACAGTTCACTTTCCCTACCTGTTTCTTTCTCAAGTTGCACCAGGGGGAGGTCTAGATTAGATATCAAGAAAGATTTCTTTGCTGAAAGGGTAGTCTGGCATTGGGACAGGCTGCCCAGGGAAATGGTGGAATCACCAGCCCTTGAAATGTTCAAATAATGTGTGGATGTAGCACTTGGGGACATGGTTTATTGGTGACACAGTAGCGCTGGGTTAATGGTTGGACTTGATGATCTTAGAGGCCTTTTCCAACCCTAACTGGTTACATTCTATGGTATTTTTGGTCCTAATCAACTTTGTTTTCGTTGTATTATGAATAAAAAGGTACATCTACAACAGCATTTTGGTCTGCCACCAATAATAACAAAACACTCTCTTAAAATAATAAAACAACAATTTCAAAAAAGTGACAGGACCCAGTATATTAGAAGTTCACTTCACAGCTTTGCCAAGAAAATATATCCAGACCTTAAGCCTTTAACTGGTTCAGGGCCTGTACAACTGCACAGATCTTAATTGCTCATGAAGTCTGTCCAGCAAAGGAATATATTCTATTTCCCATTATGAGGTTGGAAGCCAGAAAGTTTTTTCTCTTTAGCCTATCAAACGTATTTTTTTCCAGAGTCTAATGAAACACAGAGAAAATAAACCCAGGGGTGGACATAAGAAACTTGCTAACTTAAAAATAATCTATTTCTTTTCCAATTTTGGGGCTTTGGTGAGCTGGGAGCATATAAAGTTTCAAGCTTTATCACAGTCTAATACAAACCTATTTTTTATTCCCACCTACAGGAGTGAGTAGATTGCCAGGAGCCCTTTATCAACAGGGCTTTGAGGGCTGTTCAACTTCTTGCCTATGAGCAGCAACACATTCAGGGGAAAAGCACTTCCAGTTAAAGGAGAGCAGGGGCAAAACCAACAAGAAGGCTTTCCTCAAAACTTTTTTGCATTTTGATCATGTTATGCAGGGAAAAAAAAAAAAAAAAAAAAAAAAAAAAAAAAAAAAAAAAAAAAAAAAGCGCACCATCTCCAGTGTGCTTTTTAGGCCTTTTTTTGTGCAATCCTATTGATGAAAAACTGCTGTAGGCTCAGCAAGGATACGAGCCAAGTGGTTTGGTGACTTTAATGGAGGCATGAATTCAGCTGCATGGGTAAGTGTGATAGCCCCATTATAGTAAAGTGCATAAACACACACTTTGCCTGGAATATATACACGATACATAAGTTAGGTTTTACTTAAGGACATTTCTCAATTACTGAGGCACTTTTTTTAAAAAAAAACACCACCGATACCAGGCTTGAAAATAACTTTCACAATGCTGCTGAAAGTGTCAATATGTTGAAAATAAAATTAATGGGTAATTTTAGAGCCTGAGGATATCTACGGAGAAAGGCAATTGGAACATCTTTAAAATGGCTAGCAATTTCGACATGCATTTCAGCTTCTATTGAAAACTTCTCATGAAGGCTGGGTTTAAAGACTGTAGGTTATAAACATTGTAATTTTTACTGATGTAATTATTCAAAGACGCCTCCTAGCTTAGCCTGCGCTTGCCATCATTGATTAAACTCTGGATACCAGTGAAAGATGGGTAAGAAGGTGGGAAAATCTGGTAGCCTGGGGTTGTGGTCCTAATCTCATGCTTACATTCACAAGTCTGTAGCTTTCAGCTTGATGACATTGTAAATAGAGTGATTAATAGACCTTTGTTATTTGCAATGTACACATTCAACAGTGCAGGTCAGATAAACTAGACAACATAAATTAACTACCTTATAGGCAGGTTTACATTACTGGAGCATCTGGTCCTCCCTGAATCAATTTGTACTGTAGGCAGGAATCCAGTGCAAGTCTTCTTTTAAATTAAAGTGTAAAAAAAAAAATAATATTCCAAATTTTCACTTGACTTAACTCTTTATCAAGTTGAGTTTTCCTAAACAGGTTCTCCCAATCTGAAGTAACCCAAAATACCTCTAGGGGTCCTGACTGCTTTTGCCTTTTCATGACCAGCATTTACCATGTGGTGCAATGGTGATCTGCTCAGCACAGTGGTAGCTTTTCAGGAAAGACAACTGCAGGAAATGGGTTTATCTGTGCAGCAAATAAAGCAGTTTACCATTTTTTGGCCTGCTAGATCCTTTCATAGAAGTAGCACATAGGAAATAATGCTCTACAGTTATGCATAATCATTTTTCTAAAGACTCCAAGGCATTAATTCTTTATCATACCCCACTATCCCTGCATGCCCTTGTCCCTCTCCAGCCTTCCTGCAGGCTCCCTGTAGGTATGGGAAGGGGCTCTAGAAGGTCTTCCCAAGCCACCAAACTTGTCAGGTGTGATTTGTCAGGAGTGAAGGCATATTGGCAGTCACCAATTACCACATTATTTACCATGAGCCTTAGCAGAGTTTCCAGAAGGACCTGCTCTATAACCTTGCCAGGCACCAAGGTAAGACTGACTGGCCTGTGGTTCCCTGGGTCTTCCTCATGCCCCTTTTTAAAAATGAGGGTTGTGTCTCCCCTTCTCCAATCAGTGGGAACTTCACCAGAGAGCCATCACTTCTTGAATATGATGGATAGTGACTCAGACACTTCCTTGGCGAGTTCCCTCAGAACCATGGATGTATCATATTAAATGTAAAACACTGCTGTTCCTATAATTTAGGTCATGAAATAAAAATGCTACCAGTGTTCCTACTTTAGGTTTTAATAATAATTTTCAATGACATGAAATAGTTTCATTACCACAACCTACCAGTGGTCAGTGATGTCAACTCAGAAAAAATGCTTCACACACTGAACAAATCGCACACAAAACTTACCTTTCATTATGCATTTTAATAACTGGAAGTCATTCAATTCTGATTTTTATACAACCAATTATACATTAACATATACACATACTCAAGTCCAGACACAGTGTATACATATTTTTGAATCTGCAGCAATATAAAATGAGTTCTACCTGTATATACATGTGCAAGTCTGAATAAGTCCTGAGTCATTTTAAAGTACTATTATTTAAATCCTGTAAATTTTAACTGATGCAAATAAACCTCAGGTTTTACAACTATTGTGAAGAAGCTATTTAAAAACCAATATATAGCACTTTGCATCAGCTTTGTGCATAGCTAGGAGCCCTGTACAGTGCAGAGTTTCCGATTACAGTCTGAATGATTACAAAATCTGAAAAGATGCTGACCATGTTATTCGGTAACTATTGCTTCCTTTGCTTCTTTATTAATGGTGAGTGATTTGTTCTGCCTCCAAACAACCAAACGTGGACTCTGGCAGGGTTTAAATTATATTCTTTCTGCTGCATATATTTTGTAAGCATTCAAGTTATCCAGGCCCTTTAATTCTTCTGAGAAAAACTATACAATTATACAGTCAAACAGTTAAACAGTGTATCTGGAAGGGAAACAAATGAAACAACAGTGGAGTAGGATCATTACCCTAAACATGACACTGCTATAAAGAAACAAAGGATGGGATTCTTTAAGGAACAGCTTGGACAGAAACCAAAAGGCTGCTCAGAAACCCTCTGTCAGCATGACACACTGCCATGGTAAACATGAGATGCTCTCCAATGGCCAGAACAAACTATCCGAGCAAATGAGAAGGAAGCACTGCTGCCAAGAAGGGGATCCAAACTCATCACAAGAGTCAGAATCTTTGTACAGTATTAACAGACCAAATAAATGTCTGTATACCCCATGCCAGGAGAATGCAGGCACCAACTTGAGAGCTGGTAAAGGATACAGGTTAGTGTGGCGGGGTAGCCATCTCTAATTGGAGCTGTTTGGATGCAACTTTCCAGGTATGGAGGAGATACAATATTTTTTTTTTTTTCTTTCCCTCATTCCTCTCACAAAAAAGTGAAGGCACCACTCCAACCATACTCCTCCAGGGCATAAGGATCCTGGCCCAAAACTTAGCTGGTGCCATGGCTGCTGTAGTCAAACACGCCTTTCCTGAAGAAGGGTGAGAATTCACAGACGGTGTACTTTGACAACGTTAGCCCCACTTTATCGATGTTCAGCGGAGATGATGGAGATTTCAGCATTGCAGAGAAAAAGCTCCTGAGGTATTTCTGTGGAATGAAATGTAAAATGTCATAAGGTTTTACTTGATCAAATTGATTACAACCCCTTTGAAAAATTAAATAACGGCAAAAGAACCCCGAAAAGATTTCCATGGGCTGTGAACAGTCCTTTCAATAACCATAAGCATTTAAATCCATCTATAAAACAGTCTACTGAAACGTCTGTATTAAGCTCAGGAAAAGCAGAAAAGAAGTATTTTCCACTTCCTTCCTATGCTCAGCTTGGCAACTCTTCTTTTTCTGTGGTTGTGTGATGCTTCCTGGTTTATTCTGCAGTCAGGTAATGCTTTCTGTTAATTGTGACAATGCTAATACTATTGTCCAGCATTACCAAACACAGCAGGTGCAAACCTCAAGTCCATTCTGCAGGATATTCACTACATATGGACACAAAAGGACTTTAAAAATCTTTCCCTCATGAAGCTTCCACAATCCTTGCATTGATTTGGGTTTGTTTTGATGAAGGCTATCTGCAGAAAGATTTGCGTGAATTCCATATTATGTCAGAACCTACCAGTATCTTTTCACTGAGTTGCCCTCAAATTTTCCTTTTCTTTTTTTTTATTTTTTCTTAAGTCTTACTAATGAGAAGAAGCATGTGGGAGACACTTCCTTCCCTTCCCATAGGTTAATATTCACCAACCACTGTGCAACTTGCAGCCACATTTGTACCCAGAGAAACTGGGGGATGTACATTAACGCAGTTAGTTTTCACAAACCTGACAATGCTTCCGTCACATTGGGGCTCATTTAGCGTGACTTAATTACTTAAAAATATAACTTTTGAATAAAACACTCTAGGTAAAAGGTTTGATCAGAGAGATACTACAAATGCATCCAGTGTCTCCCAAACACCTGAAGGGAAATTTCATCTGGAGCACAGGGATAAACTCCCTATGTGTACCAAAACCAGAAAGAGATAACATTCAAATAATTCACTAGTCTTGGATTCTGTGGGAAATATATTTGCAAGACAGAGAAGTACATTCTCCTCTGAAGAAGACAACATTTAGTTATTTGAATGCGGCAGCTTTGGGGTTATGGAAATGGTTTGTTCAGGAAACTGTCCTAATTGTTCACTCATTTCTCAAGAATTTCTCCAAACTATAACAACCTGCTATCTATTTAAGAAACCAGCTGTTTCGGTATTACAGAAAGAAGGAAAACAAACAAAAAAAAGCAAACAAAAAAAGCAGCTGAGACACAAACTATTCTCTTGGCAAAAATGGTGAAATTTTCTATTTCCTTCAGATCTGCCACAGGTGTTTTAATGTTCACAAAAAAAATTCATTACAAAAATGCTTGCAAGATGAACTGCAATAGACCAAGAGGTAATTTAAAGTGAGAAACAGAAAAACGTTTTTCATAATTAGTTCTCAAAGGAGGGTTCTTTACAAAAAGTCCCAAACCAGTAATTCCTGAAGGATGAATATGGAAGAAAATCAAATGTAAAACATAGCATTCTGTTAGCGTTTTAGCACTGTGCTGAAAAGTTACTGCAATAATTCTAGTTTATGACTACCAAAAGCTCAAAGGTACCAAAATATCTCACTGGGCACATCACAAGACTTACTGCATTCACCTTGGTATGCATGGCCAGATAATTGACTGTCATGCCTTTTCTGTAAAGCCATTACTCATTGTTTTGGCATGCTGGCTCTAATGGCAAAGTAAAAAAATCCCTCTGCTCTAAGCATACACTTCTGTGACACACTACGAACAGCAGGTACACTTCTTTTCCACATCCGTCCTCCAGAGTTGATGAGTGAATATCACAGGTTCTTTGAACACAAAATAGATCCTTGGGAAAATGGAAACAAGCAGACCCTACCAGATAACGACGGAATTAATTTTGTATGAAGGTTTCCTGCCATATGGCTTGACATTATGTGCTCTTCAACAACCACCTCTGAACAAATTAGCTCTCTTATAAAACCCAGATCTGCCTTTAACCCTGTCTGCAATGCTGATATGTTAACATAGCCCAGAGCTGCTGTGCCCTTGACACAAAGAAGCTGTTGCTTCACTGAAATACAGGCTGCTCTGCCCAAAGACATTGGCTGGGAGTATTCCCCTGTAGTGAGGAAACAGTGACTGATGGCAGAAGTGCTCACATCACAAGCACTGATCAAAGAGCTGTGGCAGGCCACTACAGGGGAAGGCTGTTCTGTCCTGTTGGCTGCAATGGACAGCAAAGTGGAAGAAAGTGACAGGGGAAATAGGAGAGTGATCCTTGCAACATATGGAAGGATGCTTCCCAAATTCAGATGTGACAAAGAGGGGACGAGGGTCACAGCAAGCTGGGAGAGGGCCAGGAACATATCAACACCAAGTGTCAGGAATGACCAAATGCTCCTTAGAGATCCAGAATTCTTAGGATTCAGCATGGACTTTGCTGCAGCCCAGGAGGCCGCTGCAAGCAGCTGGAGTAGGAACAAGGCTGGATAAAAAGATCTTCTCTGCCAGCACTCAGTGGACAGGAGGAGAGCCGTTTTCAAATCTTTTGTATTAAAATCCCTTTCCAGCAGCAGACACAATTTTTGTCTATTTACAGAACTCTTTTGATGTGTCCTTGGGAAAAAAATTCTTAGCAGAGACTGGCAAGCTCAGGATACCTTCATAGGTCCAAATTTTATACAAATTAATGATGTGATTTCCTACTGACAGCAACACTGTCCCTGGCATGCAAAGCACTGTGCAATAGTTACTAGGTTTGCACAATTACCTGGGGGAAAAAAACCAAAAAACTATTTAACTGCCAAAATATTCCAGCACGCTTGGTTTTATTACTCATTTT
Source organism: Chamaea fasciata (assembly GCF_029207755.1). Lineage (NCBI taxonomy): Eukaryota > Metazoa > Chordata > Aves > Passeriformes > Sylviidae > Chamaea > Chamaea fasciata. The sequence goes on along the minus strand of NW_027094088.1, from coordinate 4,544,093 downwards.
TGTTTGTTAGACTCTGGCCATTTGTTCTGGATTATTTAGTCTGGCAATCAGTGTTCCTCCAAATGCATTTTGGAGTTTCATTTCACTAACAGCATTTGACCTGCTACGCTGCTGGTTTGCTGGAAAAAAACCTAATGATACATTTCGGTGTGAGGGCACAAGACCCTGGCACTGTAACAGAGATGTAAAATGGGCAACTTACACATCAATCATGTTGGTTGTTCTGGCTAAACACTCAGGAACATCAGTTTAGAGAATAGAAATACTCTGCATGTACAAAACAAGGATAGGAAGCCAGGTTAAAAAGCTAATCCAAAATAAGAAAAGCAGTGGTGTTTGCCCTCTGTGAAGGCAATACAACCTTCAAGCCCTCTAACTAAGAACTTATTACAGCTGAACCTGCAAGTTTTAACTCTGCAAATGAAACTGAACTGGAGAAAGTGGTATGAGGCCCAAAGGCTTTTCTTTCTTTACCTAGTTGGAGTACTTCTCCCTCCCTTTTAATTATGTGAATAGCAAAATGGAAACCATTTAAAAAGCTTATTAAAAATCATTTTAATAAGGTTCACCTTTTTAGCAGTAGGCCAGTGTTCATCTTGTGCTCAATTCAACAGCACAACAAAGTCATTCTAACCATTTTTGCACTACTTTGTGATGTGGGGACTTCATAATTTTATACATTTTAATGTAAAGCCATATCTTAATTTAAAGTTATTAAAGTTACTACAATCCAAAAGCTTTCTAAAATGTGAAAGTCGTCTTATCATCCTTTCAGTTGTGGCATATTAAAGAGGAATTCAGTTCAGTGACATTGTTCTCCTAATCCATTACTAACAGTGATAGCCTCACAGATCAATAGTAGAGCTTAGCAAGAATTGTATTTTTTCATTAAAATTTGGTGTGTTTAAAAACTCATCAACTCTGGTACTTTCAGAAAGTGAAAACACTTCGAGCTTTTGCTTTCATACTGCTATTTCTAGCAATTTCCTAAAAAAAAAGTCAGTGCTTAAAATACTTTAGAAGTTACATTTTGAAATTGGCATTAGAAATACCGCCTGCTAATACACGTCAGAGCTGAAAGCACCGGAAAGTTTAATAAGACAAACCTTACAAGGCTTTGGGGACATTTTTAGACAATAGCTTCTTCTCTGTGAAACAATACCACCTTTTCAAGAACTACATGTCAATCTGACAGGCAAAATCTCTACCACAAGGTCATAGAAGGTCACTGGTGACAGAGGCAGGAGTAATTAACTTATTGCTCATCTAACTTCTAACATAGGCTTCCCTCTCCCTTTAATATAGTTCCTCCTAGCACCAATCACATAATTATTTTGTTGACTAGTGTTAAGTGCTGCAGGCTTTAAATCAGATCTTGATTTGAATTATCCATAGAGCAAAGCATACACAAGTATCACAGCTCTTCCGATTACCAAAAAAAAACCCCAAAGCCAGACAGATTGAAGCATTTTCCCTGACTCTAAAAAATCACATTATGTTGTAATTAGGTATTTGCAAAGTCAGCTCTTCCCAAGAAAGATTCTACCCCATAGCAAGCAGAAAGGTACATGATTTGCTTCCAATCTGTGATCACAAAACCAAGGATCTGTTCAAAAGATAAGGCTTGCAAAGGGAGCTACTGCAGTGCAGAAATGGGAGGGCATGTCCTCCTGCATTTGTCTACTAAAAAGAACTTGTTGTGCATATGCAAAGGAAAATCAACATTTGGAGGTCCATCTCCAAATTAACCAACTTTTTCTATTTTGGACATTTCCACTGATGTGTTTAAAAGAAGAAAATTACTACCAAGGTGGTTTTGCAAAATACCAAAAAATGCAGAAATGCCTGCTATTGGATCTAACTACATCCTACTGCCAAAAATAAAACTGTGCTGAAATGGCACCGACAAGTGGTGGTGTCCCACAGAGACTTCAGGGTAGCAAAAGGCCCTGTCTAGGGACACGCTTTATACAGAACATGGTAAGAAAATACACAAGTTAACCAAGAAAAATAGGATTCAAAGTTTTCATTGGACCTGCTTCTTCCTTGTGGTGGAGGGGTGGTTTTGTTTTGTTTTGGGTTGGTTTGGTTTTTCTTGGTGAGGTTTTTTTGTTTGGTTGGTTGGTTGGTTTTTTGTTGGGTTTTTTTTGTTTTTTTTTTTTTTTTTACTGGGAAAGAAGAATTAAGACACTATACAGGGAGATAAATTAGGATTGGAATGCAAAAGATGAAAACTCTTTGGAAAAGGGCTGCAAGCTAAGCCAGCTCTGCTTCATCCAGGACATGCACCACATCTCAATCACCACCCAAGAGTGGATTATCTGGATCAGGTATGGAAGACAAGGACAGCCATTAGCCACAACATAGAAAATTCGTTTACAAACTGAGTTCCAAGGTAGCAGGTTTTCTTATGCGAAATATCCCGACATTACATGTCAAGGCATATCCAAGCTGTCCAAACGTGTTTTGGAGGCAGTGATCCCAGCAGGCTCCTCCTACAGACTGCAAGTAGGTCATAAGTCAGTTCACCACAGTTAAGCATCCCCCTTATGTCTTCCACTGAAACCATCTCCCCACTGGGCCTACCTAAGGCACAAGGAATTTTTCTCCCATTTGTTGCCTGAAAGACAGGAATGACAATACTTAAGAGAGACAGAACATGTGGCCACAATGGGGAGGACGGGGAAAGCGTGCAGTTGGCTGCAGTCTCTTAGCTGGGGGGCTTTGTCTTGGGAAGTGCAGAGATACATTGAGACTTGACTAGAAGCCTTGACATACATTGCAAGATATTATAAAGCAGAAAGTGTGAAGGAGAGATACCTTTGCCCAGAAGGTATCCAGCTGCAGCAAGGCCTTTGGAAGACCACGGAGCAAGGAACCCAATGCTTGTGAGAACTGGCTGTGATAGAGATCCTTCTCTCAGATGGCAACCAAACCTCTGAGAGTCCAGAACTGGTGAAATGTACAACACTGACATGGTTCAAACTCTCACAACTAGGGACACAAGCCTATGCCTTAGCACCACTGCAGTGGATTGAGGAAGATAAGACAACGGGTGTAACGACAAGGAGGTTTCGAGTGTATGAAGACCTTGCACACCGCCCGACAGAAGCCCAAACGTCATCTGTGGAAACAGACCTGACAGAGCATATGTGGAAATTGGAATACAGGATTGCAAAGATTCATCAGAAACTCGGCAAGGAGCTTAGGGAGAACCCTTTTTGGGTTCTCTTTTCATTTATTTTTCCTCAGCTCAAAGAGTTAGGAGTTTTGAGCTGCCTTGGGGTGAATTACACGGGCACTGTCCCTACAACGCTCCTTTGGGCATGTTTAGAGGTACCTAAATGACTCTGGAACTAAGCAGATAAGAATCAAGCTTCTTTAAGCAGCTAAATTGCACTAAAAAATACTGTGATTTACATTTTTAGCCTCTCGGGGAAGTCTCTCTATGTTTTTCACGCACAGCATGATGCAGATTCCTTGAATCAGTGTTAGTTTCCTCCAGAGTTGTACAGGTGAAGCAGATTTTACCGCTACATCTCCAGAAGCACTTGAGTGACACTAAAATTTAATTTTACCCAAGGTGGTACTGAAATTTACTCAAATTCATATAGCTTTTTGAATTTTCTTAATGTGCAAGCATTCTAAGAGATGCTAGTTATGATTCAAGGTGAAACTGCTCTCTCAGGTTTTCAAAACCCACAATATTCATTATAGCTATTTGGAGCATTTTTCTGTGCAAGTCTAATGGCAGGAGCACATTATGCTGAATTACTATTATGCCACATCAATTGAATTAACTTCTGAAGTCAGTCTACATCCCAAATTATAATCTTATTCTGCCTAAAAAATGTTTAAAATCCACAGGACTTATTATTTCTTACAATGTCTGCATGCTAAAAGCTTACATTTATTGGCTTTAGGCAGCTCCAATGAAAACTGAATTGTAGGCTGGCAAGGAAGCAAAAAAAAAGGCAGCAAGGGCTTTGATTTACAGGTGGTCTATCAGTGTGAGTCTTCTTTGGGAAGTGAATGGCCATACTGAAAAGGATTAAAACAGACCTGACAAGTGAAGGAAGCCAAACTTTTCTCCAGAGCACGAGTCAAAACAAGTCCTGCCAAAATTTATTTAGAAAGAACAACAGGATTGAATTTAGCACACATCCCTGGGCCAGTAGTGACAGTGTGTAATCTGCTGGAGTGGACTTGGCAAACACCTACCAAACAACTTGACATTCATCACCCTCTGCTTCCTCTGGTGAAATCCCATACTGGAGGATGACTGATACACTTGTTTTGGAAAGGGGTAGCACCGAATTCAACCCAGTGTCCTTGGCTGAGCACACCTTTCATTCATCTGCCTACATCTCTATGTGCAGAGCCATCAATGGAGATTGTGATGAAGGTACACAACTTCAAAACTTGATTTGTGGGAGTATGTTGGGAAATTTATTCCATCCTGACAGCAAAACACATCAGGATGTGGAGCTAAACTGGAGCTCAAACTATAGGCTGTCCCGATTTCTAAACTTACTAAATCATGATAAACATACCTCCTTATTTTCTGATACTCTGAAATAGCTAAAAAGGAAAGGGAAAAATAAAAAGGCCTTCAAACTGAAAATCCTATTTAATTATTTGGTTGTAATGGAGATAAACATTTGATGACAAAAGATCATTTTTGAGGTAGGGACATGAAGATATACATATACATACACATAAAGAAAGAAATACCAAAATTCTTCTAAAGAGATACATATATTATGCCAAGTTACCTCTAGTAAACTCTGCAGAGCAAGGTTTCAGATCTGATTTTGAATCAGGCCCAGAGTTTGAGCCAAATGAGACCACACTTACCACTCCTTTTGCATCCAGTAGCCTGCTGAACCAGAGCTTAAAATTAACTCATCCAGAAAATAACCTCAGGCTATTGTTCTTTCTAAATGACCATCTTTATCACATGTTTCTATTACAAGAATAATGTCTTGCACTGTTGTGGGATAGTTGAAAGTCACCAGTGTTAATCAAAGTAACTTTTTATCGGTATGCCTTCAAGGGCTGACATGTGCAAAGTTCTGCTTCTTTGTATCTAGTGACTGCAACCAATCAGTAAAATTAACTTTACTTATTCATTTCTTGAAGCCAACAGGGTTTCACACAAGAAGCAGAACCACCCAAAAACTGATTAAATGCTTTGCTGCCGAGAACTGCTGCAACTCCTTATTGAGAGTTGATGCTTCAAAACCAGAAATGCCACGTGCCTTGGGCTGCCCTAATGATGTGGTGAAGGATGGGAGTCTGACACGGGAACTTGCTCTGAGATGGCTAACTGCAAAGTCTTACTGTCTGCCAGCAAGACTTCAGTGCTGCTGCTGAAAAGCAGTTATTTTTGTTCTTCAGTGGTTACTAGAGGTTATGAAAGGCACCTGGTGCAGACTGACTATACCTAAGTTAGAAAATGATCTATGACATGGATTTCATATAACTGATATTCACAATATGGCCCAGCCACACATACTCTTCTCTTGGTGGGTGCATCTATGCTCTTTCCTTCCCTGATCCCACTGCATCCCTATTCCTCTAGTGGGAAATTAAAGCCATCACTTCAAGATACTGCATTCTGTAGCTCAGACTCTGGGTATGGAACAATCCTCTCTAGGATTATCAAACACCAACACTGGCAGCAGTTTGCTTTTGCACCAGCAGTGCTACTGGTGTGCATTTAAACTTCTGAAAAAAGAGAAGAGTTTCCTTTTATTTTCCAGCAAGCATCAAATGTATTCTGAATGCGTTCTGAAGTTCATCTTACCTAGATTCTGCTAAGAACAATATTTACCACCACACTGTCAGAGGCAAACACATTCTTCAAGAGCAAGGCTGGTGAGCAGCTGCATAAAGCTCCTTTTAGACAGCTTTGGTATTAGGGGTGTTGTAAGCTGATGCCTGTGTCTCAAAATTTCCTTTTAGTAATAACTTCGAACAAACATGTACACAGTAGCTTTGAAACATGTATACAGTAGCTTTGTGACTAGTGTCAGGGGAAAAAAATCGAACAGAAGTGGTAACTCTAACCCCACTTCATAGGATTTTTGCAATATAAACATCAATTCCCCTATAACTACCATAGATTCTCTCAGTTAAATATATTTAGGAATGGGGCAGTGAAACAAAGACTTGTGGGGAGTACTAATGAAGTTCATACTGAATATTCAGGTGATGAATAATCTAAAATCTGAGCAAAATGTTTTTATCCTCATGAATTCAAGGAAAACCTCAAGGTCTGAGGCAGATTCAAACATTCTGTTTGCTCAAATTTGTTGACAAACATTTTGGGTTTTTTTCCTTCTCACACCTTTCTATTGCTGGCTTCCACCACAGTGTTAATTCAAAAATTAGTAAGAAAAATAAGAAGAATCAATCTAAGTTCAAGAAAAAAGGTGCTATTTCCATTATTTCACCTTTTCCTTAAGAATCAGATTCCTGGAGCCATCTCAACATAATGTTACTTTTAAAGGGGAAATACAGCACAGCAAAATTTAGAACCTTATTGAAAAAAGAAAACAAACCAAAAACCACAGAAATCATCACCTCCAAAGGAACTCAACTGAAAATGCAAACTCAAAACTAAACAAAGGATTTGACTTCTAAGTTAATCCAATTTTGAAAGGTTAATTTTGGCTGAAGGTAACAGCAGTATTTCAGCCAGTTCAGTGTCTACAATACTTTCCCCAGACAGTTCTACAGATTGAACAGCAAAATTGAATTATGCAGCTCATTCAAGATTTATTTCTGCCTCTTGCATTAACACCTATCATTGAAATCCTCATCGGCAGACATCAGGAAGTGAGGAGGTTAAGGACAATTATATTATTAATTTTAAATAAATTGAGCGTGTCTGTCTTTTAAAGAGGTTCAAAGTACCAAGACAAAAGAAGAGCAGAGGCAATGCCAGGAAGATGCATTTGCTTCTACAGAACTCGACATAGGCTCACATTACCTTACTGTTAACAGGTTGACTTTCATTCCCTGAGCTCTGGAAGTGGCAGCAAAACACAACACATGACTCCTGCTGACTGCTGAGCTTTATTTCTGGATCACAGGATATTCTGAGTTGGAAGGGACTCACAGGGATCAAGGTCAACTCTTAATGGAATGGTCAGTCTGGGGATGGAACCCACAACCTCGGTGGTACCAGCACCATACTCTAACCAACTGCTGATCCCTAAAAACCCCACCAGGGATTTTGCTTGTTTCTCCCTTTGCTGTCTGCAAACCAACCTGAGGAAATGCAGCTCTGAGAACAGGGAAGAGAAAACAGGGAACAGAGACAAGGAGACAGACTAAGGCTTGGGAGAGTTTTTGTTTTCCTTTAAGGAACAACCTGTTTGGATTTTGTTGGCATAACAGTTGTTTTTCCCTAAACACACTGGTGACAGCAAGAGCAGGAAAGAAAGGCTGGTGGGTCAACAAATGCAAGGCTTCTGACCAAAGAGTCAAGAAACGCAGCTCAATCTGCTAGGCCACCTTAGACTCCTGCCCAGTTTCTCTGGCTGCATAATGGGAAAACAGCTAAAAATAATCTTCATTACTACAACAAAGCATGAGTCTAAGAGTAGAAGAAAAAAGAAAAGCCAGGGGAATGATATGATACAGAAACACAGTATCCATAGAAGTTGGGATTTCAGAAAAATTTCTTTTTAGTGTCATTCACAGTCCTAGCAACGCACCAAGGAATAAAAGACACTTTGGAGTTAAAACAGGAATAGATACATTCACTGACTCAAGTATTTCTTGTGGCAAGTACTTCCTTTACAAATCTTTTCCTAAAAAAATACGAGAAATTGAATATACATCATCTGAATTCACTTTGAAAAAAGAATCCTACACTCTCACCTACTGATTTCTATTTGCAAAAAGGGACAGATACACACTAACTTCTGTTCATTAACTTTACCCAAAAAAACCTGGCTGTTTCATTTAAGGTGGATTTAATCAAGCAAGGTTGGCTCTGAAGTGAAATTACAATCTTTAAACTGCAAAACAAATAATTTAGAGCTTTGCCTTGCAACAGGTCCTTGATGAAAAGCTAAATTAATAGATTGCAACAGGGATTTGGGGTGGATAATTTTAAATACAATTTAGATGTGTTCTCTTAAGATGTATAGGTAAAAACTTGCACATTATTTTCCAAAGCTCTATGATAATGTCAAATACAGTTCAAAAGGCTTGACACCAACAAACCCCAAAGCAAAAGTGTTTACAGTGCAACTACATATCTGGTTAAGTAGATTAAGGAAATAATTTTTTTACTGGTACAAAAATACACATATTGAGAACTAGACTGGAATATGGACATGCCTTTATGCTATCTATCGAGGTTGTGAAAGAAAAAAAATTCATTTTGTGCTTCATGTAAGACAGTCTCACATAGGAAGTCAGTGGGAGGATGTTTTGTTGGTAGATCAAAGAAAAGGTGAAGTATGTAGAAAAAATTCAAACCACCTAAGAAAAGACTCCAGTCATAAGCAATCTACTTTTATATTAATTTCTCTAAAGCTCTACCCAATACCATTTTAGCTCTACAAAGAATATAATTCTTAATGACTTGCCCGATCAAGTAATCCCCATGTTGCTACAATATAGTTGCAAGGTGTGCAGTTTAGTCTTTGATCATGCCTCTTCTTCTTTCCCAAAATCCCACCTCCTGCCCCTGGGCTGCAGTAAAACATGCATTAACATAGAAATATAAAGGCCTAATGTGTGATAGGAGTTCAAAATCATGCTATCCACCCAGCCCTGTAGAACTACCAAAATAACTCAAATCCTCAAACTCATTGACCTTGTCCACAATAAAATTAATTTCTAAAATTAATTGAAAGACAAAGAATATGTTCACAAAGCTGGGTTATGAAATAAAACTCAAAGATGCCTAAATATCACTTTACTTCTGTCATGAGGTATTGGATATACTATGATAAAATAGTAAATCTCCAACAAACGGACTGCATTTAAAGTAGCAGTATTTTTTTTTAATTTTGTCTTGCACTTGTCTACAGTGAACACTTACCTCACCCACCACCTTGCCTCTTAAATAAATCTACCTCCCATGAACACCTCTAAGAGCTCCTTTTTTTTCCCCTAGACTAGGAGTAATTTCGTTTTTAAGAGATGTTTCCTTACTTTGCAATGTACTGCTGCCATCTCCTGTGTTAAACAAGGCAGCAAGTAACTTGATACTTACAACAGGCTATTTAATGTTGATCATGTGGGAATGGTTTCTGTTGGTCAAGCAGGGAGTACATTCCCACCTAAACACAGAGCAAAAGCCTGTTAAAAAGTTGGTATTACCTCTAAGTGACAGCGTCGTTCTGCAATCACTCGCTCATCCTTGTTTCCAAAGAGCTTCTTTGGAGGGAATTCTAAAGTGGCAACCTGGAAGACATTAAAGGATGAATCACCATCAGAAGTGACAAGCTCAAACGAGAAAATTCTTTTTAAACTACAAAGCAACTAGGAAGAAAAAAATTGCCAAATATTCATGAGCTACACTATATGCTATTAGTAAATATCACATTATACATTTCTACTGAGGTCATTGTGATCTGCTCTGTAGTGTTGTTAAGATAACAATGCATTTTGTCACTAGAGAGTGACTGGAAGAAAATTTAGGAATTGGACTGCCACTGTTTGTCCACATAAATATTAAAAATTTGCAATCCAAATGTGATGTGATCGTATCAAATAGGGAGGAAGAACAATTTCTGCAGGGAAGTGTATCTTAACAGACTGCATTTAGTATCTTTGTCATTTGTTTGGTTTTACTTATGTTCTATCACAAATGTAAGATCATTGGATCTAAGAACTATCACTGAAGTCATGCTCTGGGAGATGCATTGCTGGACTCCAGACAACACCTGACTTGAAGCTTTTGTTGTGCCCTGAACTACCGCTTCTTGTAACTCAGTTGTAGCTCAATGCCATTCAAACGTGTGTCCACGTTGGAAGCTGACAGCTTTATTTCTGAAGAGAATTCACACATGCAGCCAAATCCTGCTTTATCACACTGAAAATGAGAACAGTGGCACAACTTCTAAAAACAACTATTCATATTTCTACTTTTAGTTCTTCCAGAGAGGGGTTTAAAGCTATCTCCTCATTTCTTTCTCCATCCTATGGGGGAAAGGGAGGTGGGGAGAGAAGAAAAAGAAAGAGAGAGAGAGAGAGAGAGAGAGAGAGAGATTGAGAGAGAAGGAGGGAGGGAACTGCCTCCCCTTTTTTTTTATACCAATAAGTAAAATGCTTGAACTAATTAAAGCCAGTTATATCTGGAAAACACACAAAAGACTCAAGAGCTGGTAACAAGTGCCACTGAACTTGGTCTGCTAAGACACTGCTGGGAACAGTGCAGGAGCAAGCAGGCCCTCTCCCCATAATTTGAGTTTGCACTTGAAGGTAAATCAAACCCATTTTTTTCCCAGCACTCACATCATGAGACAGAATAACACAACCTCCCACTGGCACTGCTGGAGTTGTTTTGCAGGTGAAATCCCTGTGTAAAACTGCCTCCCGCATTAAATCCCCAGGCTGTTTGATAATATTGAACCAATAAAAAAGATGCATCATTTTCTAGTGTATCAGCACATACAGGACTGTAGAGAATTTACGGCTGGTTACAAGGAGCAGACATACACTGATTTAAATGAGGAGCTCCATTATTAACATTGAATGTAAGCATCTTTAAAATACAGAGGAATTCTGCAATACAAATAATTTATTCCCACTCTCTGATTCAACTCCAACTTCGATAATTTTAAAGAAATGTCTAGACATTTTAAAATTATAAAAGTGATGTGAGGCACCAGAGGAGATGGAAGAGATGTCTTCTCTCCAACAATCTTGCCAGTATGTCCCAATTATATTCTTCAAATAACCATATTCTCGGTCTGCCCTCCTTCATGTTGGCAGGACAAACAGTACACAACCAAACAGTATCTCATAATGATGTCCTGGGGACTTATTCTCACTCATTATTCACTTCTTCACCTATACACAGTTGAAAGTGCTATTATTTTCAAGGACTTCAAAATCCCACATCTGCAGAAATGATATTTTATTAAATAGTACTGCATCATGCCACTACCAGGAATAAGCAAGGTAAAACAACTACCACCACAATTCCCTCCTGGCCATAGGGAGATTTTTTTTTTATATTTATTTGTTAATAAATACTTCCATTATGGAATTTTAGAACAGTGTCTATTAAAAATCAATTTGCACAATGAACCTACCACTACAGCATCCTCAGACCTACTCTGTGGAGTCAAAGCAAGGTCTTAGAGCTAAAATCAGGAATTATTTCTTTATCCAAATTAAGTTCCATCTGAAAGGGAATTTGGGGACTAATTCTATATAACTGTGGGACGAGCAAGTTGTTTTCCTAAGTTTTCTGGATGCATCTTAGAAGAAAACCAGTTGTATTTTATAAAAGCAATGTGTTTTGCTGAACACTTTCAAACAGAAGTAGCTACTCACATTGTTTCAACATTCCTTAACTCCCAATTCAGTACCATGCACATATCTCTGAAACCAAAGTCCATAACTTCAGTCATGAATTTAATATGCAGGACAAAGGTCTCAGCCTTTGCTCTGCAATGTTCAAAGTCATAACACGTACCTGTATGAAAATCATGAGTTTATTGCTGGTCAAGAAGCAGGGATCTGAATACTTTGTATGTAATAAAAGCCACCGGAATGTCAATGTGCCAAACTATTCTCGACATACACATATATAGTTAATATGTTTGTAATATGCCAGTGTTGCCAGTATGTGTATAGTATGTATATGTATTTATATGAGTATAAATATATTTCTATGTATTTATATGTATATAAATATACCTATTTATACATATGTGCCACTTGGAAATATTTTTCACCCTACAGTGCTGCATTATAAATGACTAATCAATTACTGCAGATAGCAGAAGTTACAAACCTCAGGCCTGCTGGACCATTTCTGTATCTCACACTTTCCCAGTGGTCCCCTGGCTCCTCTTTTAGCCAAATAATTGGCAGATGGCTATCTCACAAATAAAGTACAAAGATTAATTTCTGTCACACAACAAATGACCATCCATCTACCCGACAGAAAATGCTCCAGCCACAAATTTAATCATCACTTCAACAACCCAGTTATTTCAATGGGTTCTACTTCACTACATGCCCACAGTCTAATGCTCACCAAAATAAGAAAAAGATATTTAAAATTCTGCAGGCTTGAGTTTCAGGCTATCCAAACACTTAATGCAGACATTACAGCACTAGTTCCCACCTACTATGTACCTTGAAAATTATCTTTGCAACATAAGAACTGGACAACCATGCAGCAAGGTGAATTATGCAGTCCTCTATGGGACTGAAATTTCAGTTTAATGGGAAGCCAGTCCACTGTACTGTATTTATATAAAAATATACTATGAGTATATTTACCAGACATAGTGTGCTTGTTATATATATATATACACATACATGCATGTATATATACATACACCATTGATCTTTGACACTGACTTATTATTTTAATGCAGGGGAAAATATGTTGGTGGAGTCCCACAGATATACAGAGTGATGATAAAACATCCTTATTTCATCATGATTTTGGTTCATAAAAAAATTAATTTAAAAAGCTCAGCAACACAAATACACCAAAGTAATGGTAAATGTCACAATAACTGTCTATAAAAATCCTCTGTCCTAAAGTACTGTTTGATATGCAGACTCTGAAAGCAATTGTGTGAGATTCAGCAAAGCAAGGTTCAACAGAATTTTGAGGTTTATTTAAAATACTTTACTCATTTAAGCCAAAGTGTAGTAGAAAATATTTCAATAAATTCAAATATTAGTGGTGCTACAGCACCTTTATGAAACAGTACAGTAACTTCAGTGGGGATAATCACTGTTACAGGTTAATGCACACAGTACAGTATGTGAGTGAGCAGCATTAGTTCTGGCACTGAAATATGTAAGAGATCTTGCAGGTATGGATTTTGCATCGAGATGTTTGCCTTGGTTCAAACACTGTGAGGGAGTTTCACACTATCCAGATTCAGGAGTATAAATTATTCTTTCAGAATTAAAGGTTTGTGTACCCTCAGGCTCCAATTAATTCTTCAAGGGTCTCACCTTGACTACGAGATGAACGTTTTGTGACAATGTAAGGCCTAACAGCGGAACTCGACAGGTAGCAAGGCAAATTATTCACCTTCCATGGAATTTCTGAAGCACACCCCTCCCCTCCCTGTCCCACTTCCTGCAGTGGCAATGGAAGCATTTGGCAGGCAGTCTTTTTTGGCAGGGATGTTTTGTCATTTTCCAGCGCTGCTGATGAGGTGATGTATTTTCTGTCAGGGGAAATTAAGAGGCATATTCCCCAGCCTGATAGGAAGAGAAAGCTTGAATGATTTCCCGAGAAGCTTCTGTACGTAGCGTGCAAGATTTCTAATTTTTATTTTGACAGCAGAAGCATCTCCCTACGAAAATTAATCACTGCATTGCTGCAATCCAAATTTCTGTATATCCACAGGGGTGTGCACAAACATGCATACTTGTACCATGGGCAAAGCTGGGACTATGCCTGGACCCAAAAGGCAAAGCCAAACGATATATTTGAAAACAGTACAGAGAGTCCTCAAGACTGCATATCAGCACTCCTAATGTCTTTCAGACATTAAACTTTTTACAGTTAATGATGTTTATCCTACCTGGCAATGGTTGCTAGGCAGTAGCAGCTGTAGAGAGAGGCAAACAGTCATTTGCAATTTACCCCCTCGTTTCTTTACACTAAAGGAAGGCCATGTTTTATTTCTGGGTCTAGTATTACTTAGAGGCATGTTATTTGTCTGTCTCAGCAATATTAGCTGTAAGAAACAATACTTAAATGCCACAATGGAGTATTTGTGAGTTAGTACAATCAACTTCAGCCAGTATTAGGTTCAGCCTCAAGTGGAAGGTGCTTCATACCCAGTGCACGTTAAAAAGCTGAATGGATTCCTCTTCTCCCACATTCCAGTCAGGAGACTGGTTTTTGGCAGGCATTTAATGCTGGTAAGAGCAGATGGCAGAACAGCAAGAGACCCATTTTTTTGTCACCTGTTCTATCCTACATACAACTCCAACCTCAAGATTCTAGGAACAGCACATACCTAACATCTATAGGGAAGCAAACCCTTTTAAAGTGAAACCATACTTCATAGTCTTCAACCGCTGAGCCCCAGGGAGAGATGCAATTTGGAGACTGGCCTTTTGGTAGCCAAGAGTGAAAATGAAGGCTCCAATACCATGAAATTCTCTGCCTGGGATGGGGTGCACTCTCATTTCAGAACCTTTATAAAAAACAGTCATCATCATTTGAAGGGTGTCCTTTAATTTCTACTATAATCTGTCAGAGACTCTTCACTGACATTATGTCTGCTCAGGGACCTGCTGGATTTAATTCAGGTCAGGGGTTTTATGGTGCAGCAGAACAGAACATGTTAATGAAAACTCTTGTGCAATACTTTGCAGATGATATTTCAAGATATAGTGGACCAAAGTAAAATACTGCATAATACAGTCATGTAGGCTTGTCACTTCTGAAACATGGAATTGTTCCAAGTGTTATGCTCCCTAAACATTAAAAAAAGTTCCGTTTTCTGACATCAAGCAAAAATCTACAGGATTGAAACATCTCATTATTTCTGGCTTTTACAGTCTATGTTTTAGTGCCTACAATAAGGTAAAAGACTTTTTTAAAGAAGACAAACAGGGCAGACATTGATGGAGGCTGAGTCATCTTTAACCTTTCATCTCAAATTCTCTTTGTACTTCAATGTTTTGATACATTTAAATGGGGGGAAAAGAGGGAAAAAGAAAATTAAGGAAATGCTAACTATTAAAATTAAAAAGTCAGTCATCTTTAATTCTCATGTTACTTTTACATTTTCTCATTTTTCAGAAAGTAGGTCTGACTTTTGATCCTTTGTACCAGAAATCTCTGTCACAGATGAGAAAAATCAAAGAGAAGAACATGCCACGGTTTTGCCGCCACTGTGGCTGCACCTGACTTGATTTTGCAGGAGTAATGAAAGAAAAAGCTCCTACTTTTAGTTTTTGAAGTTTAAACAAAGTAACTTAAGCCTCAATTTCTCAAGACCTACTAAGACTCCCAGAGTCTAAAGAAACTAGACAGAAGCCGTATTTTTATCTAGAAACTTGTGCCAATAGAGATTTTTCATGGGGGGGGAAAAAAACCAACCCAAACCACCACAAGTTTAATTTATATATATATTTATTTATATTTTGTCTGAAATAATTACCTTTTCTACACAATTTCATAAGAAAGCATTAGGCAAAGGTAAAAAGTTAACACTTACAGAACAGATTAAATGCTGCTTTATAAATTCTGAAAACAAACGGAGACCAAAGAGAAATCATTTGATATACTATCCACTAAAAATGAAAACAACAAAATAACATTTAAAAACACCTAAATCATATTTTCAGCTGATATAGCTCAAACTATTTAAAGTTAAGCGAAGAAACCTCTAAACTTATTTTCCTTAAACAAAATAGTAACACAGTCCTCCAGTATGTACACCCTTCAGTGCTCTCCCAACATGTCTGCTACAGGTAAGTCATACCCCCAGAGGACAGAGGGATCAGAGACATTCTTTTCCACTAACAATTAATCTGGGAGAGGGAATATCCAGGGAATTATTTTTTGGATATTCAGCTTGTGACCTACTTTTCCTCTTCCATTTCTAATGCTTTCTCTTTACTTTTTCCACCTCTCCCAACATGTTCTTCCCCCAGTTCCCAGCTTCTCAACTTGTCTCTGTTTCAATGTCATGCTTCTCTCCACTCCTGCATGACCTACCTAATTCTTTTCCTTACTCCACTGGGCCGTTTGCAATCCTCCCCACAACCTGCCAGAAAGGGAGAGGGATCTGATATTCTCAAAAGGCAGCATATCCAAGGACTAGCCAAAGCTCTGAGGTGGACTCGTATCAGCTTTCTTACGGAGGGAACCCCCTAGAGAAGGCTGAACTGCAGCAACAGAAGTCACTATTTATTATAACAAACAAGGGTAATTAACCTCCTAAACTGAGGAAAACTCAAATGACCAGGAAATAGGAAAAAGGAAGTAAGCAACCTTCCTCCTCCACAAAGGGTCTCTGCAGAGGGGTCCCCAGTCCCAGCCTAACAGTCAACCCTTCACTGTCTTTGAGGGGAGCAAACTCTGCTCCCAAGGCCTTTGCAGTGTTTTTGAGAGCTGAAGAGCTGCTTTAGGCTCATCCCTGCTATGTCTCAGCTCCCAGGCTTACAGCTCTCTGTTGTTTTCTGTCCTTGCTGCTACAGGCACCAGAGCCTGGATCTCCAAACACACACAAGGAAACGAGCATCTCCCTCATTCCTTGGGTAAGTCTGCTCTGAAAAACCTTAAATAAATTGGTTGGCAAACACTTCCCTTCTGACAAATGCAGGAGATTGCAGCAATGTACTAGAGTTTTGGGGTTTGGGGTTTTTGCCCCCTGGTATCTTCTGTACACAATTTATGCCACAATTTGGTTTCTAGACTCTTCACAGCATAGCCTCTTCCCTTCAAAGAAGCTGCTTTGCCCCATGTACAAGAGAACATTCTTTTCTTTCTGCTGTCCATCCTTTTTGCTCCATGCCAAAGGTTTACCTAACCACAGAACTGGCAAAATCTTTTCATTTCTGGCTGGCAGGGGCAGCTCCTGGTTTGCACGTTGCTTTTTGCTGGGCCCTAATGCCAGTAACCCAGTGAGCCAGGTTTGTTTTATTCCCTCCAGCACACATCCCATTGAGGTCTGAGTGCACTGGAGACCTTCTGAGGGTTAACCTGCCAAACAGGAAATTTGGCAACTTCTCCACTTTACCTAGATTGGTTACAATTCCTTGCTTTTTTCCTACTTATCTCACTGGAACACCAGACATATTTGTATCTATAGCTGTATCTACATCTATCTATCTATCTATCTATCTATCTATCTATCTATCTATCTATCTATCTCTCTCTCTATCTCTCTCTCTCTCTATCTCTCTCTATCTTAGTACCAAGAAGCACAAGCACTTATATCTCCCCCCATAAATATATGCAGCACTGTTGCAAGTCAGGATGCTGTGACTAAGCTCCAATACATTGGTATTCACCAATCAAGGAGCATCTTCTCAGGACACATAAGCTCTCACAGCTCTGTTGTCTTTAGTTCTGGGTAATTCTCATTGAACTTTCAACATCTCTTGTCAGTTACCTTCCTCAGACAGGCATAATTGTTTCTCCAAAGAATATTTCAACTCTGTCTGTCCCACTTAAGAGGGACAAGAACGCAAAAAGAGAAATTCCCCTCTGAAGCACCCTGAAACCTCCCTATGATGATGCAAAATGACCAAATAGGGTCAGACACCAAAGATTTCTCACTTTGAATCATGCCCACCTGCCCATCAATCAATCATTTATAATTATCAAAACCGTTTGAGAGCTCTCATATTCATGTCTCTCCTTTAAACCAGCAAGATGACCTAGACTTAATCTGCAGTTTTGGAGCTATGGTGAGATGTTGAGGCTGTGGTTTAGCAATGTAATTTTAACTCCATTTAGTTTGCTTCCTGCTACCGAGAAAAATCAAATTAACTGCAGCCAAAGAGATTACCTTGCACTACAGAGTATTTTCCTTAAAGCAATTCTAGACTCAGAATAATAGCATACCAAAATAGAGCCATAAACAAGAATCTATATCATATTTGACAAATTACTTCATTGTTTGGTCCATTACAAGCAGTACAATAACATTCAAATACAGAATACCTATGAAAATGAACAATAGGATGTAACAAAGTTCATGCAAACCTTGCATATTTCTATAAAATCATGCAGTTTGGGGATTTTAATCTTTTATAAAAATCAGAAGCTAATATAGCCAGGGCATCTTTCTAAATAGAAACAATGCCTGTATAGCTCTTAGGATTACCAATGAAGAAGAGACAGACAAAAATTGGCCCAAATGGAAAAGAAAATGTTTTAAGTTTCATATGCAGGCTGTAAAAAGGCAGAATAAGACATTGCCGAAGCAGAACACATCAACCAAAGGATATAGCTGCCTTAGAGGCAAACCCGTCAAAACCAAATAAAACCAATTAAATTTGAGCTGTAGATGTGTTTGGAAAATAAGCATGAAAAATTCCTAAGACACCATGTCTTTGCAACCTTGATTTTGCTGCCTAGTTTGTCTATCCCTCACCCTATGAGAAAAGTCTCTCAGGGGTAAAAATACCAGCATAGCATGGCAGACCATCATCTAAAGACAAGGGTATGTGCCAACCCAGAGATTAAATGAACAAGTTTAAAACCTTCTCTCTATGCTTTTAGGTAATGATTTTGCCAACTAAACATTAATCCTTCTTCATGTAGCCTCAGGTCTGGGTTAGTTCTTTAAAGAATCAGTAATATGTGCTGGTTTTGCAAGGTTGTGTCTTCAAAGTTCAACACATCAATCAATCTTTATAAAGGCATGACTCTTCTCAAAATGGTTATGGAGATCTCTGGAGAGTTTATTTTTCTTTCAAAAACGATTTGGGATTTGATTCATTATCTTCCTGCTGTGATTTCCAGCAAGGTCAAGGCAGTACCTGCAATAGCACAAGGCGGGCCATGCATCATCAACCCCTACCTTCACCATGGCTGCATACAACCTTGCCCCAGCTCTGCATCACATTCCTGCTGATGCTCCTGTGCCAATCCCACTTGGACTCCACGCTGAGAAGTCGCAGTACCATTTGATTTAAGAAACAGAAACAGGCTCAGAGAAGGGGATTTGCCACAGCAGTTTTTACAGCTCTCCCTAAGAAGGTTTGCTTGTTGCACATGAACACATCTCAGTGACATCTGGCAGCATTTATGCCATATCCCCATCTCATGTGGCTGACTAATACCATAAATTTCAGTCACCCTTGCCTTTGAGAAATGTTAATAATGAAAACTCATCAATGATTTGTACTGCTGACTAGATGGATGCCTTTCTGACTACTCAAAATTAATGGCAGATCTCAGGGTCTTAAAGAACAGCTGTCACAGAGAAATACACCTGCAAACAAACATGCAGGAGGCCTTCAAGTGTGATTTGTTAGAAGATATAAAGCGCTAACTCTCACAACAAACTGGACTGATTACAAGGAGAAGTTAGACAGCCTTCTGCGCCATTTAAAGTGATAAAACCAGAGAAAAGGCAAATGGGAAGCTTAAAAGGAATGACTCAGTCCCCTCTCCAACATTAAGAGTGATTGATAATCACACAGGTTATACATTCATTTTCACTTGTGTCTAGTCATACAGACACTTTAGAACTAGCTGCTTTATCACAGACTTAAAAACTAGCTGTAAGCCTCATACAAATTTTCCTTCCACTACTGCTGTGGCCAGTAGGTAAAGCTTAAAATGACGGGGAACTAAATAAATGCAATAAACTTAACAGATACATTTTTCAGGAGCTTGCTTCACAAAGGATTTTGAACGTTCAGGATAGAAAAGCAACTCTGTTTAGTTTAGTAACCACTGTTACTATCAGTTTCAGGAGCAATATCATATTTAGTACTGCTTTTGAAAGTCAGGAGAAGAACAGATACTTGGGGGGTAAGAATAGATATTTCTTTCCAAGTACAATAAAATGTATTGATCAAGCACTTAAAGCTAAATGCTTCGTGAGACCCACATAGACATGGAAATCTCAAAGACACACTCATGAAAAACCAACATGGTTTTGAGCCAACATCGTTCCTTAGGGCAGGGGAGAAAACAGGGATGTGTTTTCCCACTGCGAGAATTTGGGGGTAGATTACATGTCCGTAATTTTGTAATTCCCATCTATCAGACGGTTTCGAGAACAATGTTTTTCCCCAACAAACACTGCTTAACTGAGTCATGCTGCTCCAACTACACAAGTTCTAGTAAGCCAGGAAAACAGGGGAAAGCTAAAAAAACACGTTAGTTTTTTCACTGTTTTTTTTACGGTGACTTTTCAATGAGTTACAGCACATATGAGCCTTCAGGTACAATCAGAATGGAAATTATGCTGCTCAACCTATTTAAATAAAACCCTGCAATACATTAATTTGCAATTACTTTACACTACTGGTACTATCAAAAAAACTGAACTTAAAAGTAAAGGTCTCCTTATTCATTCCCTGATTTAAAAATAAAATTGGATTTAGATTTGAATGTAGAGTGATTAATTTAAGGATTTATAATACTGCTAAAGCTCTGTTTCAACATTTTTTCCATAGAGAACATTACAAGACTAGGACATGTAGTGTTTAGCAGCAGTTTTAAAGAAATTTTAAATATTTCCTGGAAAATGTAGAAGATACATTTAAACAGATTCAGAGTACCTGCACTGCTGACAACAGTGCACAACACAAATAGCAAAGCATCATTAATACCCAGCAGTACCTACTGTTAAGTATGACAGAAAATAATAAATTCAATAGAGAAGAAATTAACCAAACAAAATCATACCTTTAATTCTTTTTATGATTCACAGCATTTTAACCAATCATAGATAACCATTAATTAATCAAATGTTTTAAAAATGTGTCCCAAAGTTTGGCACCCAGGAGAAGAGTGCTTCTTCATCTCGCTCTCACTCACATCACTTACATTCTCATACTGAATTTTGGTTTTCAGACTTGGCCAGATAGCTTACCCTCCAACACTATTATCGCTGGCTTTGGTTCTGAAATATGTCCTACAGTAAACTGGACAACATCCTCTGCTTTCAGTCTTCTCCTGACATCTTCAATTCTATACCTGCAGCTCGATATTTTTCCCGAAAGCCACTTTTTTGTGTTTATTTTCATATTAAACCACAAGAGATTGTATTTTATTGATTTCTGTCATGCAGGCATGTCTAATATATATATATATATATTTTTTTTACTTGGGCTTTCTTGCTTTAGGCTCTCTAGAGGGATAAAGAATTCTCTTTTGTAAGATGGAGCTTTCTGTATGTTGTGTTGCAGAAACAGATGGTAAAAAGGCCCTTCCACTTTTTTTTTTTTCTTAAATATATTTACATTACAGCAGAGAAGAGAGCTTTACAGGAAGATCTCACTGTGAATACAAAACAAGGCATTTAGAAACATATTTAGTAACTGTACTACCAGGTGCACAGGCCAGAGAAATTAGTTTTCTTCCTTTCTTCTAAAGTCAAATAATTTTTAACTAAGAAAGACAGTATTATTTTCACCTTATTGAGTCTGAAAGACCATTAGCAGGAACATGATAAACTAATACTTTAAAAAGATCTTCAAACAAAAAATGCTTCTTGTAGATTGTAAAAATGCTAACCTTAAGGTTGGTTTTAGATCCATAGTATGGTTTGGGCTGGGAAGGACCTTAAAGCCCATCTCATTCCAACCCCCCTGCCATGGGAGGGATGCTTTCCATTAGACCAGGTTCCTCCAAGCCCTATACAACCTGACCTTGAACACTTCTGGGGATGATGCAGCCACAGCCTCCCTAGGCAACCTGTGCCAGTGCCTTACCAACCCCACACGGAAGAATTTCTTCCTAAGATCTCACCTAAACCTACCCTCTGTCAATTTAAAGCTAGTCCTGTCACTCCATGCCCTTGTCTCCAGTCCCTCTCCAGCTCTCCTGGAGCCCCTTTAGGTACTGGAAGGTGCCCAAGGTCTCCCCTAAGAGAGTCTTCTCTCCCCCAGGCAGCTCCCTCAGTCTACCTTCATGGGAGAGGCACTCCAGCACTCTGAGCACCTTTCCAACCTTCCTCTGGACTCTCCCCCAGGCCCACCTACTGCCCACCGTGCTCCACACGCAGTTGGTTTTCCAGGCCGCAAGCACACAATCCTGGGTCACACTGGTGTCATTGGCAAACATGTCCCTTCTTATTTGGGAGCACAAGGCTCAGCATAGCACTTCTGCTCTTTTACTCCTCTAGAGTAGCTAGAGAAACTAAAAGCCATAAATATATATTAAAATTAGTAATAATTGTTATTAGATACAGAGGAGAAACATTTTCAGAAGCTTTCCTTTGTTGCAGATTGCATCAGTTAAGAGTCACCTGTATCTCAATCCCATTTAGATAATGAATCACTCATTTGATGAATACAGCAACGCCAAAACAAACAGCTAAATATTCTCACTGTGGTGCAAAATCTGCAATCTGTATTTCCCTATTCATTCTCGCAGTGGTTCCAAAGAGAGGAAAAACCTGAAATATCCTACTCAAAAGCTGCCTCATGAAGCACAAGAGAGGCATGGTATAATTCTCCAGATTAAAGAGTGAATAAAATTTAGCAAACAGTTTCACATGTGCAGTTGTGTCAGTAATACCATCTAAATATGTAAGATAAAAATGCAACAGGCATTACAGCTGGAGCCTGGTAATTTTTGCTACTCTCTATGCTACTTGTTCAAAATTAACCAGGGTATTTTCACAAAAACTAGAGTCTGAGCTGGGTCACTGTATCAACTGATCTGAAAGGACTCTAAAGACCTACTTAATCTAGCAGCATATTCCTGACAAAGCCAACAAGAACAAGCTGTTCTTCACAAACCCCTTGGAAGGCAGTGAGACTGTCACTAACAGCTAATGATTAATGGAGTACATGTCCAGAAGTCCCCTGAAGGAAGGTAATAATAGAAAAAAAATACAGCAAAATCTCCAATCCTCCCCTCTGCTTTTCACTAAGCAGCACGAAAACAGAGACACGGGGTTGCAGCCTAAGGCATTCCCCAAGCCAACCAATAGTCAGAAACAGCTAAAAAATGGCTCAGTATCCATGAGCACCTAAACCTCCAGCTATATTGCCTAGAAATTATTCTCAGAGGCATTTCTCTCTCACAGATAGCTCTTATCCATACAAAACAGTTTTACTGATAAAACAACATGAATATTTCGATATTTCACAAATTCAGCAGGCAACCGAGCAGAGCCTTGAAAATCAGATTATCAAATAATCAAAGCAATTATTCTGTCAAATGGTTCATAATTCATAAATTGTGAGATGATGGACTCACACCTCTCTAAATGGTTTTTTTATTTCAGTTTCTGTGTTACTCATGTACAAGACTTTTGCACAGCACAATCAGTGAAAGCTGGCATTTGATTAAACTTGTTTCATTCTGAATCTATCAGAAGACTGAGAAAGCTCAGAGAACTGTTTGGAAGCTCACAGGTTTCACTTGCTGCTAGGGAAAGACCAAAAAAGACCAGGTCTCATCAACATCCCCATTAGGAAAGAAAGGAAAGGAGAAGAGATAGAGAGAAGCTGTATTTCTGCAGAATCATATGTACCAAGGCAAGGAAATTTTGCTGCACGAATCTAGCACCCAAAGCAACAACAAATTAATCCCCAAAATGGGTTTGCAAGGCTTTTAGACATTCAGATTCAGTTCTGTGACAAGAAATTCACACACTGATTTCATTTTCCAACCAGAAATAGATTGAGAATTTTGCATTATGCTGGAAGCAAATATGCTGGAGAGTTTGCTCTTGTCTCTGATGCTCTAGTCCTGGTTAGCAACTATGAATTCAGAGAGACTATTTGGAATAAAAACATTTCCCTGTAATCAAGCTTTCACTGAACTACATGATACTGTTAGCAGCAATACTTTTCACACTTTACTTATTGGAATGAATTATCCTGCTCATTTGTAGATAGATGTACTGAGAAATATGCTAAAAATTCCTTTTAAAAATTTCAGCAGTCTCATGGTGCAGAAAGAAAGGTTGGGTGAAGCTTCTAAGGACCTACCACTTAAATCCCATCTGTGAGTAATGGTAAACTAGGGTTGATATGGAAACATTACACATATAAACCTGCAGGCTTGCAGAATGTTCTGAACATAACATAATTAAAAATGGGAGCTGGAAACACGCATGTGACAGAATATGTTTCCTGTGTCTGCACTTCCTGGCTGCTCTGGGTGACAAGAGTATGAATGTTAAAATTAACTATACTGTAATTACTGTAATTTGTACTGAAGGAAGCTGAAGGCTAGGATCACACACTCGTATAATAGTATTAAAGGGTTTACACACAAATATGTGTCCTAAAACTTACCACTTTTTTTTTTTCTCTTCCAATATTTATGGGATGATGTATTATCAAGGCTACTAAATTCCCAGGCAAGAAAGTAAAAAATTTAGGTCTGTCCTTAATTTAGTATTCATGCTTCAAAAACTATTTTCTAAATGCTTTTCTACATATAATTCTGCCAGAATGCACATCATGGCATTTGCTATTTCCAAGTACATCGATGTTGCAAATAATTTTCACTTTCACCTGTGCCCTAATACACAATCTCCATTAAAAAAAAAGGCCTTTAGACTGTTTATACATTCCTGGTGCTTGGTGTTTGTCCTATGGTTCTCATATTAAATCTGTGACTCCTATTATATTTTACCATTGTTTAAAACCAAAACTACAGTACATTAGTCTTGATTATTCAGAAAAAAACCAAACCAAATTTGCTATTTCATATCCAGACACCCAGAAACATCCTTCCAGTTCAGCCAAAACACATCAACACATTATTTCTTCACTGGATCAAATTTTCAAAGAAATAGACAAATCTTATAATATTGTAAGAGACTATGCCTACCAAGGGGCATAGGGCTCCATGAAAGAACCTGAAGTGAGAATCCAGATCCAAATAAACTGGAACTTTCTAAAATAATGAGATAGCATTTGTAGCAAGATATGTACAACCATGTTCACTATTATATGCTACACCCTGCTCTCTCTAGTGCATGTAGCCCCTGATTTTAAATTGCTTCTTGGTCTCAAGAGTTTCTAAACATCAATGTCAACAACGAATGAATTTGTGAATAGATTGGGACTTCAGTTACTGCAGGATCAAGGCTTTGGCATAAGCACAGCAGGTTTCAGAACAAAATAATTTTCAACATGATCTTAGGAAAGTTCCATTACTTACAAATACACTACACTATGCTATTTAAAACTGAACACTAGAAGAGTCCAAATGTCCAGAATGTTACATCCAGTAAGAGTATTCTACCTAAAGCTTCCATACTACCTAAATACACAGTTACTAATGCCAGTAAAAAATCCAACGGTAAAACCAGCAGTTTCTGGCCAACCAGCTCTGATGCAATAAGCTTCAGACTTCTTCTGCCAGATCAGCTCCAAAGCTCCAGGCGCTCACTAGCTGCATGGCAACAGGCATGCCAGCCCTGCAAGCCAAGTACCTTGATCACAGAATATTAACATAAATGTTGCATTCAATAAAACTCTACAGCTGCAGAGTTATAAACCAGAACTGGAGCAGTCAGACAGCCAAGATCCCAGCCCAAACACTGCCCCAAGTGCTCTGCCCATGTCTTGCTGCTTTATTGCTCCACTCCTGGTTTCATTTCTGTTTGCATTCTTCATTGGAAGGGAGAGTTCTGTGTGTCTGGTAAGACATTAAAAAATAATTTAACCATTACATAAGTGCACAGAAATTGCCTAATTATCCTTGACATTATTGGCAAGGGGAAGAGTAAAAATCCCCAAATTTGCACCAATCACATTAAAATATTGCATTTCTCTGTCAGTGATCTCTTCCAGAATCCAAGGATGTTCTCCTAAAATTAATGACTTCACCTCAAATTCATCCCCTCTCCATTATCTGTGCCAGCAGTTCATGTTGAAGATTTCTTCCACTTACTACTTATCAAGAGCACCAGATGTATGGACTACTTAAAAAGGAAAGAGAGATCCTCCCCTGGCAGTCACCCAAAAAAGGAGTACAGAGTCAAAAGGAAAGGACAGCGAGATCAGTCAGTGGTGGCTCCATAAACAGTTCATGACTCTTCATTAATCATTACATAGCTGAACTTCACCTGAACAATGAGTAGTAGTAAAAAAGTGTCTAAAATTAACTTTAACAATTAAAAAACTTGTGTCTGCTCTATTTTAATCCAAACATTACATATTATGTGTTGGGTGGTTGTGAGTATGGATGGATGAAATAGGTACTGCCGTCACTGAGACACAAACATTTGTCTTTCTTCACTAGAATGCAAAATACTTCAGGTGAAAACCAGACAGACTACCTTTTGAGTTTTGAAAAATCTGAGGTATTTCAAAATATTTAAAAATGTTTCTTAAAAAGGCTTGTAACTAATGCTTTGATTTCAGCATATTATTGAAAGCATTCACTTAGTACTTCTGAAAAATCTGAGAAATATTTTATGCTCCTTGAGTTTCATGTAATTCTTACAGGTAATGACCCATAATTATTTTTAAACTACAAACAGTGCCTTTGTGCCTTAGACCCTAAAAAAACCACATATATATATACTTATAACCAGACTTCCATAAATCAAATACAGATATTACAGAAATTATTGCATTCTGTGAAATAAGCTAGAAGTCAATAGCTTTGGCATTCCAGCTGAACAGGACACACGTATGTCCTTATGCCGATGAATGAATCTATAAATGCAAGCATGCCTTGTAGCTTCTCCTTGGCAGCTCTCCAGGGATTTTCTAATATTTTAAGTCAAGAATCACTATTAGCAATAAAAATGCCTCTATGGAAGGTGCTTTCCTTAACAACATGTAGAGATTTTTATGCACACAGAAACAGTTTTCAAGATGATTGACAGGGAAGTCCATAAGCAGAGCCTACAGTGAAAGCCCCACAAAACCTGGATGCAAGTGGGACTTAAGGACTCCCACATGAAGGAGAGACTTCATAAACCTCGGATTTGGTTAGGAGAAAGCCAAATAGGAACTGTTTCTCTGCTCTCCTTTGAAAGAGGGTAGAGATAAGAAAGTGTTAGAAGAGTGAGGAAGTGTTAGGACAGTGAGATTTCCCTTGCAGCAAGACCAGAAGGCAAAGTTTCCTGCAGAAACCAACACTCTGGTACTATTCCAAAACCAGTAACTGGTAAGAAAAGATGAAGACACGGGGAAAAACAGGAGAATCTAACTATGGAAGTTCTCACTTTTCTATGAGAATGAAGAGTCCATTTGCTCTTATTCTCTGACTAATAACAAACAAAAGGTGCATTCATTAGAGAGACTACTGCAACTGAAAGCCAAGTATGGTCTTAATTAAAAAACCAAAAGTAATAAAACGGTCATTAACAATCTAGCAGTGAAAGAAAGCTGGAGCTAGGCAAATGACAGTCATGTAGACCCCCCCAAAAATAGACACTGTTAAATGCTTGGCAGTTATCTGCCACTGCCTCAGTCTCACCCTGCTGCAGCTTCTTCAGTCTTTCAAAATTTGCATGTGACACATTTTAGTTAGATAAGCAGTTGTCAGCAGCCCCTTAATTTCATTAGAAGAAACGTGCAGATATATAATATATATGACATCTTGTAAGACCAGAAGATATTAGATAAGTTTCTGCTTTTGAAAGAGATACTTTTTTTTTTTTTTAAAGCTTCCAATAAATCAGTTTGCCAAGACACCCCTTTGGGAATTCAGTGGCAGAAACATGAAATGCAAGATCAGCAGATTATTAAAATACTGATATAGTAACTCAGAGCTGAGCAACTAATGAACTGTAAAGTTCACTTCTAAAAGGAGGACACTCATATATTAAACATGCCCACAGTATTTTTGCTGTTCATTATAAATATTAATTTAGAGTGGGAAGGTGAACTGTGCAAGATAAAACTCAACTCTGATAGATTCTGATAAGATCCTTTTAAGGATCAAGTTTCTTTGGAATAATACATAGTGACTAAAGACACAACTCTGCCAAGTTTGGTATTAAAATGCATTTTAGCATCATGGTGAATCCTAAATTAGTTCAATGACAGAGGAGCAGAAGCAGACAGATGAGTTTCGATTTACTGAACAAACTGAATTGCTACTCACACTGCAAAACTAATCCAAAATTACCATAAATTAAAGCTATTTTAAATAAAGGTAAAAATATGGAAAGCCATCAATCATTCACATATGCAACACTGTTAATGAAATTTCTTCAAAGAAAACAAATGCCAAATCTTTACTGCAGCACACAGTATTTTGTGTTTCATCCATCACAACATGCTCTTCCCCTCTGATAAACAAGGACACAGTAGTTTGTAGAAATGCTGATGAGTAGAAGAAACCCACTGCATATTATATAGGTCACTTCTGCACTCAAACCTGCAATTCCCTTGTGATGTTCCATGTCTCAAAGCAGGAATGGACACAACACAACAGCCTGAACTGTGCAAAACAGAGAAGACATCATCAGGGGTTTCCAGAACAGGTACTCACATGCCAGTACCTATCTAAAACCACTAGCTGACATGATCAAATGCTTATCTTGCTTCTCCTAATTTTTAGCATGCTTGGTATTTAGCAAAATGAGCATATTTGAACCTCTCTGATAATTTAGTGAAAGTTGTGAAGTGAAAGCTCAGGCAAGGCTGGAAGAAGATACTATTGACAACCTTGTAAGACTTGGTATTTGCAGTGACCTACAAAACTTCTTCACAAAGGAACTGATAGCTTAATAAAAATATCATGTGTTTCCTACATGGAAATTAGACACTTATGCTTCTGCATAACTAAACCAATAATTCTGTTAATGCATTACATGTGAATCTCAGTAAGTTTACCTAAGACACAGAAGGGTCAATAAGGAACAAACTGGCACAATAAACTAGCAAATGTATTGGCCTTGCAAGCAAAACCACAGAGAAGAAAAAATAAAGAGAAAGAAGATAAAAGAAAATAAACTGCAAGAGAAAATTGCCTGTATACTTATAAATAAGTATATTATAAATAATAATATACTTATAAAGTGAGTAGTGTAGAGAACTTAAAATACAGATAAAATCTACAGGAAAAATATTAACTATGATCTGTTAACGACAACAAAACTTCAGCTGGGAAGACTCCAAGATGAAGTAAACCTATATACCTGTGCTCTAGGCTCCTGTTGTACACTCTGGGATGCTGGACTTTATTTTGACCTAATAATACTACTCATGTTGTCATGCTCCTTCAAAACAAGCAAATAAATAAGAATAAAAAAACCCCACTTCCTCCTGTGACACCAAAACAAGCCTGAATTTGTACTGTCAGTCACAAATGTTTGGATCAAAAAGGTGAAATTAATACACTGCAGCACACAGGACATTTTAATAGTGGCTTTAAGAACATCAGATTACTCCTGAATTCAATTACTACCTACAAGAACGAGCTGATCTCCCTCTGATGCAACTGTTAAAGAATTCAGTTGTTCCCCAATGTACTGCCAGGACCAATAACCAACTCTGAAGAAAACTAATCTAGCACATTTTCCTAAATGGGGAAAATCAGTCCGCACAGGGATTCAGGTGGCCCTTTTCCATGTCAACTGGATGACTGCCTGGCTTTTTTTTCTGGAGTTCGATGCAATTAGGATATTCCTGTTGACAGACTCTAACATCCAAGAGGAAATGGCAATTTATTCAAATAAAAATACTGATGTGATACTGATGTTCACAAGTAATATTTTTAAAGCATTTGTATACAGAGAACAATTCAATTTCCCATTAAAAACTCAGTTTTACCTTAAAAAAATTCTGTCATTTAAAAAAGATGAGTTATTTTTATTTTCTCTCTCTCTCTCCTTTTTCTTTTTTCAACTTTTTCTTAGATATTTGGTGCACAGCAGTTTCCATTTCTGGTTTTCATACTGTTTCGATACGTGCTCAATCTTGAGCCTCAGACTCAAGGTCTGTTCCATGCTCACTTCATTTTTAGCTTAAAGCATATGTTAACAAAGACCAAGAAAGCACGTACACACTATTGCATGTCTCTCCTTCTTGAACATATTCATATTTTTTAATGTACTGCCCATGAATATATGGCCTAAGCTTCTTGTCCTAACTCTCAAATCAGGGTCACTTTCACTGCTCCAATGATTTATTTCTTCTAATATCCAAGGAAACATGTAGGAAGGAAGAAAAATGTTAATAATTAGAGGTCACATGTGAAAAACTAAAATCTGTAATTCCGTAAACACTCCAATGAACTAAAGCTCCACCAGGCACAGCTCCTCATCCTGAATGCCCAGAGTCTCCAAAGTGATCAGATCAATTTTTTATTTTGCAGGGAAACCCCACATGAGCTGGCAAATCATCTGCTGCTAGAAGTGCTCTGTAAAGCTCCTGCCTTCCCAAGAGGGATGTGATGGTATCTTGCCCCTTTGTCCTACAAGCTTGAGGCCTTGTGCCATCTCAGGAAAGGCTATTTCTGGCATTTCGGGTCTCTCCTTGTTCCAGTGGGGTAGTGAGTTTTTCAGTTTGGTACCTAGAAATTATTGACTCTTTTTTCCTTGGCTGTTGGCATTCTGTTGTTTAGAAATGTGTTGTTTTTTCACTTACATCTACTTGTATGTCACTCCTTATTGGTGGGAAGGGATTGGTTGGAACGAAGGGGAAGGTTACTCATTTCAGAATGCCCATCTCTTTAAACTGTCTCAAACCAAGACACCATGTCAAAGGCCTTACAGATGAAAAGAGGTGACACTCACAGCTCTTCCCATGTGCACTGATA
Source organism: Chamaea fasciata (assembly GCF_029207755.1). NCBI lineage: Eukaryota > Metazoa > Chordata > Aves > Passeriformes > Sylviidae > Chamaea > Chamaea fasciata. The sequence continues at coordinate 4,513,516 of NW_027094088.1, read as the reverse complement.
TAGCTACTCTATCATTGAAGGTCACTAGATTGGTCAGGCAGGAACTGTGTTGGTGAAATTGTACTGGCTGTCTGAAATCACCTCCCTTTTTGAGTTAAACATATTTCAAACCACTTTTTTTCATGTCTCTACCCTTTTTCTGTAAAAGAAGTTTTACCAAAACTTACCTCGGGGTACTTCAGTTTTAAAGTTTTATGCAATTCCCGAAAACGACTGTACCGCCGAAATACTGTCCACGTCTCATCCAGGACTGTTATCTAGAGCAGACAATATAAAAAGGAGAAACAGAAGTAAACCCACACAGTGTACAACACTAAAATCCATGCAGTATACAAGGTCATAAGATTAAAATGGCCAGTTGTTAGCTGTCTTAAATCCAAAAACTTTTATAAGTTTACTTTATTTTTCTTTCATTACAGTGACAGAACTGTATTTAATAAGGAGCCCTGACTGCAAAGCAAAAAACCACCTGAATGCTTTTATTCCTTCATCGACAGTGGTTTGACAAGACTGTAAACACATGAAAACATTCCCAATCCCTTCTTGGTGCAGTTATTTGACTCTCAGTATTACAATCAGTGGGTGTTCCATTAATGAATAAATATCATCCAGAGTAAGTGTAGTGTAGCCTCTCGAAATATTCACAGGACTGTATATTCTTATACATAGACACTGACAATTAATAAATACATATTTCTTGGACACACAGAGCTCATTACCACATAGAATGGGATTCCAGTTTGTCGGGGAAAATATTGCACCAGCTTTTAGTAGAAGATATTCCTTTAAGACACTCTTGGTCTGTGTCTTCAAAACGGTGATGAACATTCCATTTATATAGGAAGTTTTCTTAAAATCAACATAATTACCCTTGTGAACAGAATGCATAACAGGAGCAAAGAGGGAGGGCAATCCAACCTTATCATCAGTCACTCAGAAAATTCTCACTAGAACTGAGATACTAAACACTATCTGAAATTCGATGACATTAATTAAGGACATTTCTAAGTGGGTCATAAAAAGTGTTGTGTTATATATATATGTGTGTTAGAGCTGGTACGATTGAAAAACAAATTTCAATGCTAAACAAAGTCTTAACTGGCCCCCAAAGCACAGAAATAATGTTATTAGGACTCCACTTGTATAAAGAGAATTACATTGCACCTGGCATGGCAATAGCATTTCTAGAACATGGCCTTTTCTCCTACCACTGATCCAACAAGCCTGGGTTGGGATTATCTTCCCCCATTTAAAAAAAACTGAATGACAGACTATACCCCCAGTAGGAATGGGACAGGGACATATGCAGATGTTTTGAACAACAAGTAAAGCAATTCTGAAAAGTCCTTTGCTTTTTACATAACTTGCTAATACAGTTGAAAGTACTTTCTTAAGAACAGAAACCATAGTTAAGTACATCTGCAAGACAGATTTTTGGAATATTCTTACCTAGGCACTGTTGTGAGCCTAGAATTGCCTCAGAATTGTGGGTTGTTTTGTTTTTCTCACTCAAAGGCACCATTTCCTATGTAAAACCTATAAATCTGAAAGGACATACCACAGTCCTGTCTCCTTATCTTTCCCCCTCATGATGACTGATAGAAAATAACCTAGGAGACATTTTCAATCGATTCCACTGTAAAGCACACCACAGAATTTGTCCTCTTTCTGCCCCATAGCAACAGAAGTAATACCATGGCAGGGGGAGATAAAAGCAATATTCCACTAATTGCTGAAAGCAATTAGAAAAAAAGAGGAAATGCCAAATTTCTTTATCTGGGCTGATTAAACTGTCCACAGTCATCATGAGAACTCGTATTTCTTCAAATGGACCTCGTTGAAACTGTTCCTCACACTACAGAAAAAGCATGTAAAAAGCTAGAAGTTTTCTAAAAATTTCCTGTAGCCTTTTTCTATTTTATTATTGAGGGTATTAACCTGATAAGGTTGACAGAATATTAGACTTTTTACTAATTTAGGCAGTTACAGGCCATGCATCATTTTCTTAAAGAACTATGCAGCAATGAGAACTGCCTGTGCTTTACTCCCACTCTGCAAGAGTTCACCAAACTCAGAAATAAATTTAGACTAGAAATGTTGACTTTTTGAGCAGATCCAACACAGCATCTGGCTGAACAGAAATGTAACTGGATCTGAAAGAAAGCACTGCTTGAGGCTGCATCTGCCTGGATCTTTTCTTATAGAGCACTCGTCAGACACCATTAAAAGGTTTTGAAACACAAGAAAACCAGTTTTGAAAGGATACCAAACAGGATAAATAAAAAGAGGGAACTCAGAACAATGAGGGGAAGCCGAATAAGAAGGCTTATCTACAAGTTTCACTGTTGTCAGGGGATCCCTGCTTGATTCCAGACTTTGTTTCTATCACCTGCTCTCAGGAGACCCTGTGAGTCTTCATGAGAGCTGGAGTTCCACCTTCCCTTGCCTTGCTGCTCCTTCTACCAATTCTGCAACCACAGACACTGTCATAACAGATGCCTCTGCTTTTATTGATGCAAAAGCTTTTCCCACGCTCTTTCTAGCACAGCCTTGTCTGAATATCTTGACACAACATGAAAGGAAGGGGAAAATACAAGAATAGTTCTCTGGCATACTAAGTCAGCTCTAACATAAATATGTTTAAGCTACTACTGTTTCATCATGTCTTTAAAGACAACACATAAAACTGTCACTCAAATGGAAGCTTTTTTGTAAATGAATCAATCAATTCATACAGAATACTTAATAGCAGACTAACACAAACAACTCCATGATATATTCCTGCTGCAAAAGGTGGTACTGTCTTAGCTCTAATATATGATCAGTTTCTTCCTGTTTTGAATTCTCTCCAGTCAGTTCTTGTGGGACACACTCAACATCTTTAATTAGGATCTGTATCCAGTGAAAGAACCTGTGAACAGAACATCCTGCTGGCCTATTCCCATTCATGTCTATATTGACAATAACCTGAACCTGCACTAAAACAATATATTGTTGATAGTATGTTAGGGTTGAAAGACTTAGGAATTGACCAAGAAGCTGCCAAGGAAAGTGGATCTCATTCTCTCTCTTCTGGCATATAAACAAAATAATCTTTACTACTGCATGTCACAAGACGAAATTTATATACTTGCAATATACAGAAATGTATTGTATTTGTTCCTCTATATAACAATATGCATGATTTAACTACAAACACAATGACAAGGAACATCTGTTGAAGAAAAGACCTCTGAGATACCCAGGATTCACAGTTTTGGGGACTGTCTTAAAATTCAACTCAATCATCACTTGACACTTTGTCAGGTTCCAGAGTGCTATGACACGCAGATAGGTCAGCTACCCATTTTCCCAAAAGCAAGAGGAACCTTGCTGAAGAAAGCTTATTTAGGGCAAAGGAAATGAGACTAGCAACACCTCAGTCCTCTCCCTCAACTGACATATATTTCAGAAGACCTGAAAATAAACTAAAATTAAGTGAAGTAAGGTTGAAATCAGGAATTATTTTGACAGCTGACATGGTATTCTGACCTACTAGGAAGAGATTAAATTAATAGGTACATTTAATCTCCACCCCCTGCACATTTTCCTGATTTTTAAGGCAAAAAACCCACAAACCCACTATTCCATGCGTTTTAATTTTCTATAGAATTTCTGTAGGAGCTTCTGAAGATTAATACAGATCAAAGTAGATCTGGGAGCTCTGCATGGAAAAAGTTTAAAATAGAAGAGTTTGTAGAAGGTCAAGATTGTAGCATGGAGCTAAATCCTGACTACAGCAGAAGCAATCCACTGTGACCTGGAGGGAAAGGAAAAAGCATTAGCAGTTGATTGATTCAAGTAAGAGAATGACTGTAAGAAACATCCCCAAAACTGCCAAACTACACATACTCTTTCAACTGCTCCCTCATGCTAAGATCTCATAGAGGCTTACATGGGTTTTACCAATGAAGGGAGAATACTTGGAAAAGAAATCCATCAACACATTCAGAACAGACGCTACCTTTTTATTTTAGCCATCTTCACTAACCATTACCTAGTCTAGTAAATCTCATGTGCCGAAAATTGAGTAGAAGAGTCCTTGGGGAAGTTTCATGTTCACTTACTCCTCTCTCAGCATCTCCCTGGCTCTGGGCTTTCATTAGCCCTGAGAAAATCAAAGTTCAACAGGCAAAAGGAAGTATTCCACCCAGAAATGGCATGATATGTTTCAAAATGAAAATTTTATTAGCACAAACAAAGCTGAGACTGCCCATCTTAATTAAAACCTTTTCAAAAGAGAGAGCAGTTCAAAAATGGTCCTTTACACTGTGAGGAAGGTCACTCCTTCACCTCACAGCAGCTAACAAAGCATCCGGCAGCACATTCAGTAAAGGAGGCTGCCAGTTCTGTCTCTGATGCCATGTACACCAGTTATGCCACACATATGTCCACACACACTGAGAACACATTTCCAATTAGATTTTAGATCCTGCTTTGAAAAACACTGGCTGCATACCAGAGGAAACAAAATTAATATGCTTTTTTCCCTCCCAGCATTTCTGTGCAGAAAATCAACTGAGAGTTCAGAGAAGCAACACCTTGTAAATGCAGAGGGAAGAATAAGAACAATAAAGATAGCCTGAAAGGAATCAAGCCTTTGTCATGCATATGTGTAAAATACTTTAATAACGCTTTCATTTTTCAGGTAAATGTTTCAAGTCTAGGCCTTTTCTATACCTGACACTTGCATCTCAATAAAAGGCATTCCTATAACCAAGATGAATTTAATCCTCATCTCCGGAACTCTTCAAATTGAACTGACATTGGCTCTGGAACTGCTCACCCCAAGAGTTTGGCCACTAAGCCTCCTCTGCAAAATCAACCCACTTGGAAAATACTTGTCTTTATAATGTCCTATACTGTGCATTCTTCTCACCTCTCTAATTTAACAATATTGAGGCCACTCATACACGAGAACCAAAAATTGCACTTAGTGGAACAAAAGCATGAAAGAAAAGCGAATGATAAGCACTTACCTTGATTTCAAACTCATAGTGTTCATCCTTTCCCTGCCCACACAGGACATACCGTGGAATACTAATTTTAATTGGGTCCTTTAGGTCATCTGGATTTGCTCCCAGTGAACGACAGACCATCCGCTTCCATGCACATACCAAATAGGGAGAAGAAAGGAAAACCAAAATCACTACATAAGGAAGAAAAGAAAAGAACTTCACTGAAAATGAGAAAGTGTTCTTGGTCAGAGGAGCAGGGAAAAAAGGGAGCAGAAATTACTTTTAAAATGAAGGAATTCTTTGAAAATCAAGTGGATCGTGTCTTATAAGCAAACCCTAGCATATTTTTATGCGTACAGAAATTAAGGTGAAGTGTATTAAAAAATATTCCTTTATTTGAAAAGGCATTTTCAGATTAGATATCAAAAACAAGGGAAAGCAGAAGACTTTTTATTACCTCCCTTTTAAAAAAATCAGTGTATTAATCAAGCTTTAACAGTTAACTCTAATTTTTGTATGTGTCTATCTTTTATAACAAACGTTTACAATACCATGCAAAGCTGCAGGGGTCTAGGCAATTCAAAAAACTCTTAAACTTCAGCAGTTCAAACCTATTTTATAATTAAATACGCAATTCACTGTCAGAACAGTTTCCTACTATTTTTTTTAATTATATCTGAATCCCAGGAAACTAAGCTATGATAAATTTGCACAGTCTGGACAAAACAATCTAAAAATTTATTTCCAGTGAGGGCTCATTCTTCTGACAGCCAGATGGAATAGGTAACTCTGAAATTATGTCAAAAAGAAAACATTTTTGCAACTGAAAAGATTCATGCTTTGCAGTCACTATGTCCCAAAAGTAGCATAAGCATTTAGAGTGAAAAAGCACAGAAACTGCCTTAAAGAAAGTCCTCCACTTGCTCCATTGAACATATTTGGTCTGAAAACCTTAATGAACTGGCACTTAAAAAAAAAAAAAATAACAGCAGCATGACAAATACAAGTCAACAACCAAAAAGATTGAAAAATGACCACTTTAAAGTTATGACTACATTATATATTTGTATTTAGCACTGCTATCCATCACTTGAGCTGTAACTGTATTCTCAACATTCATCTTCTTGTAGCAGCTCCCGGTGACTTCCAGTACACATGAGACTGTGTAGAAGTTGGAGAAGAATTTGAAACTCATTCATAAACACCTCTGCCTGTTACAGAGAGCCTTTTAACATCATGGCTCTCAAGAAAAGGAGGCTGTTATTTCATTCCCAGTCAATTATAAATGACAATGCAATCTCCCTTAACATTAGCGTTAATAAGAGTGAAAAAGAAAATACAAAGAAAGTGAATTTTTGTTCCACTGACTTAATCTAGAGTGTATTTACCACAAATGTTTTCTTTTATTTTAAGAAAACATAAAAAAAAGTTTATGTTTGAATGGAAAAAATATTTTTAGTGACTTTTTTTTCCACAACAAATACTGTCTTCTGTCCATTTTGCTCTTCTGTAACTACTGCCCACGATACTGGCTTTTCAGCTAAAATTCATTTCTGGAGCACTGAAATGTAAGCTGCTCTTTCCTCGGGGGAAAAGAGAAATTCATTCCCCTGAAAACAACATCATGTGTTTTAAAACAGCGATAAAACCATAAAGCACTCTTAAAGCCACCTCTGTCAACAGGTAATTTATTCCAGTCACTTTCAGAGAACTATTACAAACAGCTAATAGAGAGGAAAACAATCTCGAACACAGAGTGTTGTGGAAAATGTGGCCTAATACAATAAATAATGTTTTGATATCAATAAACAATGATCTTTATGTTTACATAGTGAAAATAGCAGAAATATTAGAACAAGATATACTGCTATGAAGTCCTTTTTCATGGAAGTGCAGGGTATTCACTGAGTTAGATTTTTAAAAAAGCACAGAAGCGAAAAAGCGTTCTTGGGAAACACAAGATGCACAAACACTTAACTTTGGAGTATAATCAGAAAAGAAATTGCTTGCAGAGATTGATTCCTTTAACAGCCTTGATCAGTCCTCTCAGATAGCACCACTCAATGCTGACTTTGGGCAAGGCCCAGAAGGAATGCCATAGTGATGTCACTGAGAGAGCCACTCCTGAGCAGGACTGACATGACAATACTACTCTGTCTACTCATTTGCATACACATTCTTTGCTAAAAAAACCCCCCAAATACCTCAAAATAACATGACATAGTTTGCTCAGTTTTGGACTTCCTGAAGGAAGTAGAAATGTAATGATAAAACCCCCCATAATTCTCTATCCAAACAAGTGTTCATCCTTCCAGACATAACTCCCCTACCCAATGCAAGCTATTTCTTTTTAAATCCCCTGTGAGTTACATTATCATGTCCTAACATATGGTAAAAACAAATGGGAAATGTTCTTCTACTAGGAGAGAGACTGAAGTCTAACTCTGTCTAGTAGATTTCACCTCTGCTTGGCAATATGCTTACAGAATTTAGAATTTCAGATTAGATACCACTGCCTTTTCTGCCAAGAGCCATCTTCCTTAAACAAGGCAGATGGCACATTCAAGCAACAGGATTCAAAAGATACTCAGCTCCCCTTACAAGGGAAGAAACAAAAGATAGGAGACAACAGCTCATTTATTATTCAAACATCTGCCAGGGGTAACAGGTAAAATACCCCTTGTCCTAAGCTAGAGGGAAGCCTTGACTAATGGAAATATTCTGCTAATGTCTAGTATCTCCATTTTTTTCTTGGGATGTAGTAATAAAAAGACTGTAAGAGACGCACTCTTACAGCATCAACAACCCCATCAGTAAGCAAGCAGGGAATGATGAAAGTAAGGCCAAGCACATTACATGGGCAGAACTCCAGAGTTAAACTCACTCCATCTGTCAGGCAGTGTCCTCAGTTGTCAACAACCTACTTGGAGCATGACAAACGTGCACACAGATGATAGACCCCAAAACATCTGTCCTGCCACAGTCGCTTGACCAAAGGTCAAAATGCTATTTAAAGCACAACTCCTTTTGCAGTCGTGAAAAATTTTGATATGAAAGTTCAATAAACGTTAAATGTAAAACTCTGAAGAAAAAGAGAATTGTCAATGCTAATATTTCCAAAATTGCATATATATAAAAACTGTAAACATCTATAGTATTAAGAGCATGCAGTGAAAATAAGATTAAAAAATCTGCAGATGTTTTGAAGTATTGAGATCAAGGGTATGAAGTAAATGAGGTGCATGAAAAACAAGGATAATAAAAAAGATTAAGGAAAAGACAATCAAGGAGGAATAGAGAAGACATTAATGAAGATAGATAGTATATGGCAGGAGCTAGAAAACACAGCCAAAATGGAAATCATGAGACAGAGCTGTAATTACAGTTTTCATCCACCTACCATATAACATAGAAACATTTAATTTCCTCACCTTCCCAAGGAATTGTATGAACAGCATATCAGAGATGTACAAAACGCAAGCACTCAATTAATAATTATTGCTTAGATGTGTGTACACAGACTGTGGTATTCCCTTAGAGCTCAAAGGTCCCTTTTCTCTATTGATTAAAAAAAAAAAAAAAAAAAAAAAGGAGGGGGTGGGGAAGGATTTTATCAATATTTATTAGCCTTTTATTTTGAATGTATCTAAACGTATTTGGATTTCAACACCTAGTCAAATGCATAATTTGTCAAATGGCTTCTTTGCTTGAACTGAATGTTAATTTCCAGATTTCCAAAGGGATATGCAAACTGTTTTGAAGAATTGATGGGATGACTGTCAGCTGATTATTTCTTTTTCACAGTTTTTAGAAAAACCAACTCTTGAATCAGGTCCAACCTTGCTCCTTTTAGAAAGCTCAATTTTTGTGGACTTCACTTTCTCTAACAAAACCGCACGATGGATATCGTTCAAACTGTACAACCAAAGGCCGTCCAGTTGTGATCGCTAGCATGAAGTATCTAAAATGTTAGGTGCAGAAAAAAAGACATTATTTTTCTTTAAGAGATCAACATGAGTAGTTGTAAGAACAAGACTCCTTTACATAATCTGCTTAGCACAGTGTATTTTCACTGATGCTCACAGCAGTACATGAATGTCACCTAATCAAGGTTTAATACTTCCCATGTTTTCATACAGTAAGTAAACCAGGTCAGCTAACTCAGTTTGAAATTTACAGGACAATCATACTCCATTTGAAAGAACTAATTCATTTATTTCTGAAGTCCAGTCCAGTGAAATCTGCATCACATTGTCTTTTAAGAGCTGGTGATTTAAATAAACATCATCATCCAAACAATCAAACTGTAACATTAAAATTTCTCATTATGATGCTGCAAATTCTTTGAGTGAATTGTTTGTCATAGGGAAATATTGTGAGTAAACCATCTTCAGCAGAACACAGAAGTTGAATATTCTGTCCAGCAAAGCCAGTTTGAATTTCCTTTACAGTGCTGATAGGAACCTCATGAAACACTGCCAAGGAACTCTGGCAGGTGCCTTGTTCAGCTGACAAAACAACACACAGAATGGAACTGAACAAAGGCATGCAAGCACGCTCTGGGTCCAGTTTTCTGCAACTGCCAACAGCGAGCCAATAGATACCTTTCAACTCCTCCATCCTAACAGAACTTTGAGGCAAAGCACAGATGAAAAATTCCAGTACTTTTTCCAGAGAATAGACCTAAAGTTTCAGAAGGACATCTTAATACTAAATTGTTTAGTGTCATAACACTAAACTGTTTTCTAGCTCTTTGTTTTTCCAAAGACATGTAAATTCTTCAGGAGGCTTTCTCACAAAAGCGTCAGAGATCTCCCTCCCTATGCACATTGTGACAGCCTCTTGCATGGGGGGATTCAGGCTGAAGATTTTCAGTATGAGCTTTAGCACCATCACTAGTGCGGGATATGTCTTGTTTCATGCCTGACTTGAGGAACACATTTACTTGCAAATTCCTTACTGTGGTGGTTTTGCCAGGAAGCGATTTTCCCAAGGAAGTTCTAGCAAAACCCAATCAGTGACCAGGGTTGAATACTGATATCTGGATAAACCAGTAGAAAGTTGAGGAAATACACAAGATAAAATCTGAGAATTGGGGGAAAGCCTCAGGACAGGTAAGGGGGTGGCGGGGCGGGCCCCGAGCCTGGTGGGATTGGCCGGATCGGGCCCGGTGACTCCAGGCAGAGGGAAGGGAGGAGAGTACGCTCCCTCCCGGCTGCTGGACACAGGAAAGGGGGGAACCCCACAAAAAAATCCCACAGCTGTTCCCCTTCCCTCCCCAGAGTACTCCAGCCACTGTTAGCAAGACCCCTTGCTGGGAGGAGCCCAACCCCAGGAGAGATGATGCAAATGAGACCACGAGCGGCTCTGCATTGTGCGTTGGAAGCTGAGAATTACTACACTGGTCTTCAACTATCACTTGCACTGTCTTTAACGGGCTGTTATCTTTATAAGGTTTTGTTTCAGAATGCACATTAGACTGAGAAAAGAGAAGGCACAATATGCTAAAGCCAGTTTGCTCATTAGCACCCATTAAAGGATCCTGCAGGAGACACCTGTTTCGAGTGGGAACAATCAGATCCAGTTCTTGAGCAGTCACCATCTGGAGAAGTAATTATTTTATCATCAAAATTATTGAAATTTTCAACCTTGTGGAGTGAATAAGCCACATCAATAAAGTCAAAACTATGTAAAGAAGTAGTTAAACCATTCTGATATAGAACATTCTTACTCTTTAAAGTATTAGTACTTTTAGAGTGAATTAAAATACTTTTAATATCACAATGACAAGCAAAGCTCTCCTGCTCTGAGTTACTCCTCTCATTCCGAAACACCTTCTCTAATGTACAAGGGGAGGAGAGTCTTCCAGAACTGGAAAATAAATCCAGCATCTCCTTATATACCTTCTGTCTCTTATAGTTTCTTACTCCTGCATTTTCTCCCCACAACTCAGAAGCACAATTCCCATCTTTAGACAGAAATGGAACGCCATAGAGTGGCTGCCACTGTTGACTTTTCTGTTAAAAACCCCAAAAGAAGAAAATAAAAATGTCTTTGTAAAATGTTCTGACCTGAACATTTCTTAAACTGAGGATTGATTTTGATTAGATTTATACAATCGTTCAAAATCAGTACAATCTCTCAAAATTAGAGAGAAAACCCAACAGAAGTGATGGAGATCAGATTAAGGAATAGTTGATCTTTTTAACCCACCTCTGCTTCTTCTGTGTACAGTATCCATTTCACTTGGTTTATATTTGCTTTACCCAAAAAACCCAGGAAACTCAACAGGCAATGCAGAAACTTACAAGCCCTTAATTCTTTTTCCTACACATGCACAAAAAAGTAACTCCATAATAGCAAGGAGAGTGTGAAAAGTGCAACACAGCTGAAAACCCACAGTGTAAAAATTAAAAAACTACAAATTCAAGGCGCCGCAGTCCTCCTACTGCTACAGTTTAAATCCATGAAGATATTTAGGATTTACTCACCAAGACAGTAAATGTGTTTCAAGCGGCAGTTAGACAACTAAATATGGTGGGAGGGGTCTAAGCCTCAGTTTAAAAATACATAAATACAAGTACCAATCCTTCAGAACACACGCAGCTTGCCTGTTCTTCTTGTCAACTTATAGACACCCTTCCAGAAGTTCATTGTGAGTCAAAAATGTTCCATGTATTCTGAATTCAGACAATCATTAAATGCTCATTAAATGTTTTTCTCCTCTAAAAAGAATGAAAGGGATACTGTTCCAAATTACGAATCATGGCAAAACAATGAAGAAAGATCCACCCTAACACCAAACAAGGAAAAGCTAGGTCCAATCTGAAACAAAATCACTTTGATCCAGCTGGTAAGATGCACCACGACCTCTGTTAGCTGTTAATCTTGCTGTGAATTCAAAATTCTAATTATGCAGCTAAACTTTATGAAATTTAATTACAGGGCATGCCATAATTTAAGACAACAATTTCATTCTGACAAATTATGACCTACCTCATACTTCAACTTGCGTTGAAGAGTGCTGTTATTATGCCTCTCATTATCCTAAGCAGAAAAAAGGGTAGAGGAGGTTATTAAAAAGTGCCTTTCTTGCATAAGTTAATTTAAAAGTATTCAGAGGAAGAGACTTTCTCTATGATAGACAAAAATAACAATATTTATTAAACCACTGGCTTAGTAGTCCATCAATCCACTCTTTGGATAAATTAGATCACCAGTTTTTGAACAGACACTTGTTTGCAAGTATGAAATTCCATCCAGAAGAACATTAATTTTCATCAATTAAATTTTTCTGACATAAAATGAAGATTTTATTTTATCTGCAGACTTCTTATCGGCATTTACACACTCTTTCCTGCCAAAAAAACCCCAAAATACAGCAAAAAAATCCCACTGGAAACAAAAATATGATTAAAATTTAAAAACTGGTATCATACCTCATTTACTGTTTACATTTTTTGGTAAATTAAATGCAAGCAAACACAGGAAAACGTGAAAAGTACTGAATGACAAAACTAAATCAGTGGTTAGACATGGTCCATTGAAGGTCAGGATGTCCCACCCATTTCTGCTCACCTTGAAACTTTCTGTAGACCAGGAAGCACTAACATGATTATCCTCAGTTTTATGATGAATATTCTGGAGCCTTCTCTGCACTTCTTGTTCAATAAAGGCATTTATCCTTTAAGATACAGAAAAATGTGTGTGTGTATGGGAAAATAGACTAAAAGGCTCTTTGAAATGCTTTTAACCCTGAGTACTGCACAGCTCTGCATTGGGAGGCTTAATGTTAGACCAGTTTTATCTCTCCTTAAGGAAGGAACACTGACTTTGGAACGAGTGTTTTTAATAAAGGTTTAAGACAATTCAATTCACTTTGTTGCCTTAAGTGTATATGAAGCAAATCCATATAGACAAGTAACTGTCAACTCAAAAACTATTTAAATGCCTTTCAGCCTACAGTTTGCCAACCCTCTATTCCAAAACTGCACAGGAGCAACAGGTGAGGCTATTTGTTACTTACAGTAGAACATCAATTTTATTTCCAGATCAGTCTTCCAGTACAATCACAGTATTTAAATCAAATCCAAATCTAGCAGAATGGTCTTTCAAAGTATTTCTTTTCTAAAGCTACTGTTCGCATTCCATTTCAGGAAACAATTTTACCTACCTATCATCAACCACTGGGGCAGCAGGTGGCTGTGGCTTTGTTGGGCTGGCAGGGGAAGTGCTTTGGGAGAGTCTCTCATCTAACATTCCATGGTTTCCTTTCTGAGCTCCATCACCCTCATAGATTTTTTGCTTCAGCTGCTGAATTTCCTGGTCCAGGCTATAAAGATATGGTAACACGTAATTTGCTTTGGTTTAGAGTTGATTCACATAGTTCTGATGGGAAGTAATGTGTCTACACTGGTATACATGTACATAAGATTGTAGATACTAATATTTATGAAGGTTTAAAAATCATAATTTTTCCTTAAGCATATTTAGATTGGAAAATAGAGACAGCTCAAAACCATATTCCAAGAGTAGTATTAAGTCAAAAAAACAACTTCAATAATTTCCATCACAAGCGGTATCTAAATTTGTATATTAAATATTAACTCCTAAGACTTAGTCGATCTATTAGAAACATTTGAATAAATTCTCATTTTTACAGAACTCTATCAATGACCTCAGGTATTACACTCCACCGTGAAAGTAAATGAAGAAACACAGCAAAAGAAAATGAAAAACTCAAAATACAGCACTAATACAAAAAAAACCCCAAAGAAAACCTAAAACACTCATGTGACAAAACTTATCTATAAGAAAATCTTTAAATTGTGTACTACACATGTACATTTTCCAGTTGTTCCACCTGTATATACGTTTTTGAAAATTCACCTACAAAATAAACAAATAGTATTTCTTCTATATATACAGCTAAGAAATCATCTTTGGAAACCTCCTTGCTCTCTTAAACAAATAAATTTAATTCCAGCTTTATGCACAGAACACAAGATGTAAAATTGGGTACTGTGTTTCTGACTAAAAATGCCTGAGGCATTTGGTATGAAATAAGAAGCGCTTATTGCAATATTCATCACATTACAACCAAGTAATCTGCAGAACTTTCACTTGTAATGTAGCTGAGATTAGATTAGTAACACAGTAATAATCTTCCCCATTTTCATTACGATTTTTGTCTCCAAAAGTAATTGTTTTTCTAGAGGTTACTTAGAAATCAAATAATAAAAGAAAGTAAGTTCTTGCAAAAAGAGGAGAAACTATGCAAAGCTGAGATTCTACCACTTCTGCTACAATTGTATATATCTAAATTGAAGTGCAATTCTATATTCCATCCTGGGGGTTAAATAAGAAAATTAGAGAGATGATGAATGCTGAGGCTGAATTGTTACTTCAGTTTTAGAGTGGATTTTGCAGCACTTCCAGAAGTTATCTATTTCTTTTGATTAGCAGCAAAACAATCTTGTGTCCTGAGGGTAAGTGAATGAAAGATGGCAGATGTGTACAGCAAAGTGTTTGCATCCACGGAAAATCAATTTAACTACAAAAATCAGAATCACATTAAAGAAACAAAGCTCAGCTCTTGGTTTGTAAACATCCTCCTGTGAGAAGATATCAGCTAGGAATTTAGCCTTGTGATGCATCCACCAGTAGGTACACTGAACTGTGCCCCACCACTTGCCTCAAAGATGGCTCTAAAGTTGCTTTAGGTTCATTCTACTGCCCGAAGCCTCTGCCACTAAAGCTAAAATATGTGTAAATATCCCAGTTTAAGTTATCTCAAATTATCATTTTGGGGGTCATCCCTGTTGTCTTGGGGTGATTCATAATGATATTGAATCCCATAATTTTAAAAAGCTCCCTGCCAAAGTTTTTTCACAGCATGGTATTTGTCGCTGGCTGCTTGGTCTTTGAGTAGGCAAAGCCTTTTCTTTCCTTCGTGATGTGCTTTTTGTTGTTTCTGGGTTTTTTTGGGGGGTTGTTTTGTTTGTTTGTTTTTTGTTTGTTTTTCCTTGGATCAGAGAAATTGCAGCCTTGAGCCACCTTGACAACAAACTCTGCAGAATCTGATCTGAACCACAGCACATCATTCCCTAATGTGATCTAGATATTCAATAAGAAATGTATATAATTCATATGCTTACTATGGCATCATATAGTGTGAAATGTAAACTCAGAAACAAGAGCAATAAGTAGCCTGAAATGTTTAACATGCTCTCATGTATCTTTAGAACTTTGTCTTGCCTCAACATTCACAAAAACATTCTGAATTTAATTATTTAGGCTCGTGGGCTATTCACTGAAGGACTTCAAAGTTTTGTTTAGCCTGTGCAAGAAGACTTTGAAGTAAACAAGAAAAAAAAAAAAAAAAACAACAACAAAACAGGGAGAAAAAGAGGAGAAAAAAAAAGATCTTTTCACTTCCTTGCTATCTTCTCCAAACCTCAGTTTTCTGGCTGACAACATGTTTTTTTACTTATCACACAACCCTATTTTAGTGGAACCTCCAGTTGTTTATAGCTCACTTTAGTCAAGTGAGATGCTTAGTACAGAAAATGAGATTTTATGTTCATGACAATTATGGAAAATAATGGCAATATACACAAAATGATGAATCAGTGTTGAAAATGCTTAACTAAAAGCCAAACAATGTAGCTAAAAATGTTGAAAAAGTGACCTCTACACAGTCTTTATAAAGCAACTCTTCTGATAATGGTTTAAAAGGAATGGAATACAGAAGAGCTCTTCAATTTGGCTACAGGCAAGTTTCTTCTTTTAGGTGTTTTTTTCCACATCTGTTTGAAGGGCTTATGAAAAAAAATTCTGATAAATTAGTGAAATATTTTAAAAACAGATGACAAATGCTACCTCAAGAAAAAAAAAAAACTCATTTTTTTCACTGACAGTCACAGGTTTTAAAGCTCCAGTATAAGCAAATCAGGTGGCACATTTTAAAATGGCAATTCTGCACTTCTTCCATGCTGCAAGGATTGAACATATTAATCTTAGTTAATTTTTGCTCAGATCAAAAAAAAAAAAAACAACCCAGAAGATTTCTTCCTCTTCTTCCACACAGAAAGATCCTTCCCTACCTGACTGACTTTGAGCCTCCAATATTTATTATAAATGTTATGCTACAAGATATCTTGAGTGTAACCAAGACATTCCTTGTGTGCCTAAAAGGGATTGTCATCACACTGGGCAGTACTAAAGCCTCTGTATATTTTCCAATATTTTCCAAATTTTATATGGATTTATGGCTAACTTATTTTTTTTTAGCCTTGAAATCAGGGCTATTAAAAAATTAAACATTTACTTCCAATTACTTTTAATACCAGAATGGTTCAGTACATCACCAGTTGAGAGAGACAGTTGGTAGGTTTACTCTAAGTCTCCAAATCTTGAAAAAACTTCTAACTTGTTACTAATAAAGAAAGAAAAATGTTATACAGAAATAATTTAAGAGAAAAATGGTGTTAGATGGCACATTTGCTGTAAGGGCAGAACATAAGAAAGTCAGCTTTCTACACAGGTAAAACAATTCAAGTGCTGTGATGGCTAATGCAAATAATATCCTGCTGAGGATGGGTAAGTATCCAAACATACCAGAACTTAATAAGTGAGCGAGAATCCTTTAAAAAGCAGTTGAGCTTTAATTCTGGATAAAAACCTGAAACTCAAGAAACTTAAGTACTGGGACAATGAACAAGTTGTGCTCTCAACATTCAAGGTATAAAAATATTCCCCTTTAGTGGGCAGGTTCTGATAAATGGAAGATATTGCAGCACTCACCGTTCTCGGTCCTGTTCAAGAGCTTTCTGCTCAGCTTCCAGACTCGCCTGCAGCCCTGCCTGCTCCCCACAGCTGTTGTTCAAGGTGGCCAGCTTCTGCTTCTGCTCTTCAATTTCAAAGTCTATGGTGGAACGACGCCGCAAGGCAGAATGTCTCCTTTCTAACTTAGCAACAGCTTGCTCCAGTGCCTCTCTCTGCTGCTTTTCCCTTGATTCAAGTATTTCTTTTTCCTTTTTCCGAACCTTTCCTTCCTGCCGAGCTACATTGGCCGTGAATTCAAAGGTTTCTTGAAGCTGCTGCAGCTGATTTGTGCTAGCCCTATACTGGGCAAGCTGCTCTTCTTTTTCTTCTATTTCTTTCTCTATTTGATAGAGAGTATTATCTAACCCTAACAAGCCCCTGTCAAGGACTTCAGAAGCTCTTTGTTTTTCCTCCAGCAGAGCTGGCAAATGATTACTCTTCAGGTACTCAAGCTGGCGTACTTTAGA
The DNA here is from genome assembly GCF_029207755.1 of Chamaea fasciata. Lineage (NCBI taxonomy): Eukaryota > Metazoa > Chordata > Aves > Passeriformes > Sylviidae > Chamaea > Chamaea fasciata. The sequence continues at coordinate 4,496,226 of NW_027094088.1, read as the reverse complement.
CTGGAGCCTGTATTCCACTGGCTTTATCTTGTCAACCTCTTCAGCCTTGAGTATGGCATCCATAAGGTTGTCATCATCTCTCTTGAGATTTAAATGTTCTTCATGTGAAAATTTTAAGTGCTCCAGAGCACTTTTTTCATCTGCTATTTCCTTTTCCAGGTGATCCATTTGTTGAATTAAATCTTTTTCCAAAATAGCCAACTGTTCCAGCTGTTTCCTTTTAAACTCTACAAAATCATGCTGTGCTTTTTCTAACTCTTCATGGTTCTCATCACCTTCAGATCGGGCTTCCTTGACTTTCAAAAGAGATTCTCTGATCTCTTCAAGATCTCTTCTCTCTTCTTCTACTCTTTGCACATCCCCTCTCTTCAGGAGCTCTATCATGACCTGCTTCTCTCGAAGCTGCTCCTCTAGGTGAGCCACCAGCATCACCTGTTCTCTTTCCTGTTCTTCAAGTCTCTTTTTTTCTGATTCCAGCTTAAGATACTGCTCATCTTTTTCCTTTTTTAGTTTTTCTAGTTCACGAAAAATCTGCATTTTCTCTGCTTTTTCATTATGATTCAGTTCTTGTAGTCGCTGCAACTCCTCTTTGACCCGGGCAAAAATTTCTTCCTGCTGCTTTTTCTTTTGAAGCTCTATCTCCTGTTGCTCCCGTAATCTCTCTTCTTCGAATTTTTCTTTTTCAGCCAGCAAATCCTTTAACCTGCTTTCAATGTGAACAGTTCTCCGTTTCAGACTCTCCTCCTGTTTTCGGATTTGCAGCTGAACTATTTCTGTCTCTTTGCGCTGTGACTCCACTTCTTGCTGCATCCTTACAAGTTCTGCTTTGTCAGATTTTTGTTTTTCTTCCATCTCTTCTATTTGTTTCCTACAGTGAAACATTTACATGAAGTTAAAAAGGTTTGGACTATGATTTTTGACTATATATAACCATTTGGTTTTTTTAATAGGGTTGTTTTTTTTTTTTTGCTACAGGTTAAGATCATTGCTTGGAAATGACTCAATGCCTAAGACAAATCAAAAAGAGATTCATATAGTCTGTGTCAGTATAAAAAGCTGTACGAATATGAAGTAGTAGGAAGACGTTATATATAGCACTTACATTATTAAAACATTAGTTCTGTCAAATAAAAATATTAATAGAACATATCCATGCACACAGTGCAGAATAAATATGTGGATTTTTTAATGTACATATATTCTCATGCACAAAAACTTGTATTGAAGGACTCAATTAGCAATTTAAGCCGACAGAAGAATTAAAGCAATGTTTTCACTTTAGGTAACTCCATCTGAATTACTGATAAACAGGATTATAAGATTTAAGACAAATTATTATGTCCTGTGTAATCTGTCATACTTGAGGGTTACCATTATCCCCATAATACAAGTAGAGACAACCTGCAAGTGGACTGGTTATTTTGCCAGAAGTCAGAAGAATTAAGGCAAATCAACTTCTGAATTCAAAGAACTGAATTCAATCTGAATTCAAATTCTACCAACATAACAAAAAAGGATAAATATCAGTGATCCTATGTTGCATTAGTTGCTGAAGAGTATCTCAGTGCTTCAGAGCTTCAGGATTTTTCTGAATTTACTTCACTTAGTCCAACTGCATAAAGAGCTCTATCAAAATGGAGCACACCATCTAAAGCTCAGAGGGCAGAAAGGTTTTCAGGTTGTGAATCTAATCAGTGCTGATATCTGCAACAAGGCACAGCTATCACTTCCACAGACTTAGCAGGTATGATAAGCCAAAACAATCAACTCAGTTTGCCAACTAACAACATTTTTTTTTGTATTTCAAACCAACTTCCACATAATGTTCTGAAAGGCATGATTAATATGCCCATTCCACACCACAGTTTGATAAGAGAAGCAGAAGGTAACACGTGAGTTTCTCCTATCACAATTCAATCCAGAGACAATTAAACCACAAAAAAGAGATATGAATTAAGAATGTGATTTGCCATCTTTTAAAGTTAAACCATGAAAATTAAGAGCAAAGGCAATTCATTGTATCTCTACAATCTATCCAGAGTTTCTTCGCTAAACATCAGTTGGCTCCAACTCAGCTAGTTAGGATTGTCTGCTTGCTGAATAACAGCATGATTCCAAATTTGTGATTTAGAAGAGTCTACAACTTGTATACATAGACACACATACACACGTAAATACCACAGAGAACAATGTTACCTTTTACTTTCTAATTTTTCAAGCTCCTCTCGTTGCTGTCTCTCGAATTCTAGCCTGATTAAAAAAAAGATAAAGAATACAGCTAAAATGTTGTCTTCTGAATATCACAAACACAGGAAGACATGATGCAATTTTCTGTCTGTTTAGATGATAATGATACAAATGAAGTTTTGTAAGACTACTTTCTACAAGAACAGAAAATAGTTCCTTCATTAAGGTTACAAATTAGGCATCATGCTGACACGAGTATAAAAAGAAAAAAAAAATTAACTTCTCGGGGAAAAAGTATTTTAAAAGTAAAGGGAGACATACAGATGATTAGCATAGCCTCTGTGAGTTAACTACATGCAGACATGGCAATCAATACACAGAAATTTCATTTCTCTACCTGAGACAGATGGGTCCTTTTACAGGGAAAAGACTGCCATGGGAGGCAGGGGGAAACAGAGCGATCAATTGAGAAAGGAATTGATAGAAAAAACATATTAGCAGTACAGAATACTTAAAAATCAACAGCACTTTGTTTTACTGGAGGTTAAATTGGTTAGATTCATGGAACATTTCTCATATTACATCTCAGAAGAAGGATTCAAATAATTATTCTTTCTAAACACATTTTTCAAATGTCAGTGGCAGCTGAAGTAATTCTCTTCATCCTATGGTTTATTAACTCAGTCACTTCTGAGAGGGGAAAGGGCTGCAAACTGACAGTAGTGTGTGCTAATAGTTCTGCCATTTCCTTCCAAGAAAAAGAAGAAAATCCCAAACATTCCTAGGGTGTAATCAGTGGGGTTGAAAAACCCCAAAGTACATATTCAAGCACAGAACACAATTCAAACCCATTTAAGATTTTAATGCATTTAGTTTGACAAGGTTCTGAGTAAACACGGGACAGCATTTTATGTAATTTTTTAGTATCAGCTTTTATTTTTCTTATTTTAATTTCATTTGAAAGATTTATCTTTTATTTCAGGAACTTTTTAATAGCAAATATTAAAAAAGGCAGAAAGAACCTATATATGGATTAAGTTACTCAACCAAATATACACATATTCAGTCATTTCAGGTTTGTTACAGCATAAGGATATGCAGGTTAGTGAAACAGTCCATAAATACTGAAAAAACTGTAAGATTGCATCACAAGTTAACTTCAAGTTTTTGATAAGCTGCAGTTTAAGACATCATCACCACAATTACATAGATAGGTTTCTAAAAATAAGGAAATTTTAATATTTCTTTTTGAAGCCATAGAAATGCATACAACAAAAAGAAATTGCCCTTGGAAATATGCAAATAGTACACTAATAATCTAACTTTTATTGTTATCGATTGTAACAAACTGTCATTCCTGCATGTTCAAGAAGTCTCTTTCTAATGGTTGCAACAAGGGAGAATGACTACCTGCACAAATTCCATATTTAATTTTTCCCTATTTCTCACAAATTCATTTCAAAGAATGTCCTCCACAATCCCTAAGTGATTAGCCAAGGTAGATTTTTATACCCAGATCCAGCCATTCAAGCTTTCATGTGACTGTCTCACCAAAAGTCCCATCACATTTGCATTAAACTAAGGTGGGCGCTTTACAGCACAAGGATAGATGATGATAACTTAGTTTTTTAAATTTGGTCACAATTGCTGTAGCAGCAATGCTGCAGAAATCCACTAAGTGGATGTAAAATCCACAGAGCGCTGAAAGGGAACAAGCAGCCCAGGAAGCAAAAACTTAATCCAGAGGTTAACATGTGCTTTGGGTTCTCCTTCCCCCCCCCCTTTTTTTTTTTTATTAAAGCTATACCTCAAAATTTCTCCCTTTGGCTATGATCTGCTATGTGAAATTGAGAGCTTTTAGCTATCACTTCTCATCTAGGGCTTGGCTGGCAAAATGCCATAATTAGTCCAGCCCAGAATAATACAGACCCTGGGGAATGCTACTCTGGTTTGTGGAAATGCAGGTTTCCTTTGGGTGCTGTCAGCTGTAGACCATCCTTGCTTAGACAGTTGGCAAAGAACAATTTGATTGTGTTCTCATGCTTGGTTAAGCCACAGTGAAGGAAAATGTTAGAACAGCTAACAAAACATGCAAAACCCAGAGCAAAACCTTTTGGTGTCTTGACTGTCCCATAAAACACATAATTTGGCGGATATTATTTTAAATAAGCATAAAAATGGTAACTAAGTTTTGATTGAGATCTAATACAAAGAAAATGAACCATCACAGCAATCAGTCTGCTATGAAAACAGATCAGTGGTTTTCACTTTGAGGAACTGCCTCTAAAACCTTCAACGTTGGTGTTGTAACAATAAGTTTTACCTTAGACTGAAATGAAGTTGGAGGTGCCCAAAAAGCTGTTCAGGAAAAAGGGAGTGAGTTGTGCAAAACTGGTTCTTTCTTCAGTGAAAATGGTTCTTTCCCAAAGCAAAATATGGACCATCATTACCACTCCAGTCAACAGCCTCCAAAAGCAACACTGAGGTGTTTTAAAAATGCACGTTTAGTGTATTTTAGACCACTAAATACTTCTATGAAGCCAAGAGTTAGTGCTACCTGGAGATGCCTCAGATGGTTAGAGCTCCACAGAAGGCTCTCCAGTAATGAGGTTATTCACAATGTCTCCATTCTCTAAGGCGCCCTTCTTCTGCAGGGTAAGAATGATGCCAGTCTCCATTATCTGGCTGCCTATTTTCTTAATATATTTAGGAACTCACCACTTTTGAGACCTCTAGAATATTTGCTTCAAACTCATTGTGGGCTCAAAGTTATTTCAGGACAGGAGAGAATCTGGGGAGGCAGGACAGGCCTGACAGGAGTAACCTTGCTTCCTTAAAAAGCTACTACAAAACCATCTCAGCATCACAAAAGAAAAAAACTAAAACCACTGAGGTTATAACAGATCACTGTCAGCTTTACAAGGCACATACACAAGAATCATGTTTTTGTGTTTAGTCTATCCTAATAAAAATCTTCTTTCACATAACCTCGATTCCCTTCATTCATGTGAGCACCACTGTGAATAGAAAAAAGCATATTAGCTTGAAATTAAAAAGAAACACACAGATATTGAAGACTGGAATATACTCTTTCTTCTTTTGTAGATCTACCACAAAGGAACTTAATCTGATCAGTGTTGAATTAAACAGACACCATTTTCCTGGGAAGTGTGTCATATCTAGTGATAAGAGCAGTGTAGATAAGCTGCAGAGAAAGGAAGTTTGTTCTGCAAGCACAGTGCTACAGTGGCTTAATTTGCACAGCACAAAAGTGCAATCTGATTCCACATCTGTTAGCAAAGACTGAGCACTGGCAGAACAACAGAGATGTTACACTGCTGTTCAGCATGCCAATTAATGAGATTAATTTAAAAAAAATAAATAAATAAAAAACCATACTAAAATGTCAGAGGCAGTTCATGCCTCAAACATTGCTACAGAGTTTTGCTCATTATAAGAAAAACTGTATAAAGGAGCAACAACAAAAGAAGCCTCCCTGAAGATACCTCACTAGGACTTTGGACTGCAAATTAAACCACTAAGATTAGATAAAGGGAAAACCCATCCTTTAATCATCTCAGGCCTAGGAAAAAAAAAAAAAAAGAAACCAAACAAAGCTGAAGAAGAGGAATGTATCCACAAGAAAGGCAAATGCAGCAGAGATTCTTCCCTGGCTGAGTTTGGGAAGCCTGCAGTAGCCAGGTTTACACAGATTCCCCCCTGAAACGATGTGAGGGGAGTGGAAGAAGTTTCAGGTGCAACCTCTGGTCAGAGGCAGTGAACACCCATCCTCCTTTTGCACAAAGTGGCCCAGCCGTGGAATCCCCAACCCCACAGGACACATTCACATGGCAGGCAGCTGAAGGGGTGTTTTACAGTTACAGTAACATGTAGCTAAGAAAAGGTTCACAAATGAAATCTTCTGAAAAAATCTACATGCAAAATTCTCTTTTACCCAAAGCTCATTATCTGAAGCAGTGTTCCATGACACTAGATTAAAGACAAAGGCTGGGAAGAAGTAGAACAACGAATTTTGTACATTGAGCCAAAATTTTATGCAAGAAGATAGTTTCCCACATATGGGAAATCAACAGCCAAACAAAAAGGCACACACAAGAAAAGATCATCCATCTGAAAACACTATTAAGGACAGTGCTGGTTTTTACATGGAAAAGATCCAGATACAGTAAGCAAGATCCCTCAGCTGCTTTCACAACTGAAGGTAACACTCCACAGGCTCATCTGCCATTGATTGCTAAAGATGCTGGATCTTACCAGATTTCAACCTACAAAACTTGCAAATTTAGCTACCTCTTTATGTTATTAATACTGAAACTGGCAGAAAACGCTAAATTAATAACAGGCAGAATTCTAATCGGCCATGAAAACTGCTCAGAGAAAACCCCAAAGGGCCAGCTACTGAATCCTGGCCTGCACTGGTGGTTGGCAGTTTAACATCATGTTGAGAGAAACTGACACACCAACCTACAGCAGGAAAGGGTCTTAGCATTGCTCCTGAGAAAACAAACAAATAAACAAACAAACTAGATTTAGTGTAGGATATTCTTTTCCATTCTGCACTTTTCCAGAGTGCGAGATGCTCCACCACACTTCTTGGGTACAATTACCCTGCCTTTGATTAATCAGATATGATTTATTGAATGTTTCATCCAGGCTGAACACAATCTAAGAAGAACAACCACTCTGGCACAGCAGTTGCTTGGCAGTATTCTTAGCTGGAAGTAGAGAGTTTGGAGTATGCTTTATTCAAAACATATTTAACTTGCATTTGTCCCAGCTCCCTGTTACCCTTAAAATAACACCTTCTGATCTCTTATCATCTCTTTGTGACAACCTCACCACACAATCAGAAAAATTACTGGGCTGTTTGAAGAGAAGATGTTTAAAAAAAACAGCATTAGCATCAACATAAATGAATTTAAAATTGTCAGGGTATCCCAGCCTAAGGTGAAAAGCTGCTGTTGCCTAACTGCTGTCCAGAAAGATGTATCAATTATGGAAGGTGCTTTCTCCCATTGATTTGTAGGGCTCGGGTAAATGGCAGTGCAACCTTCAGAGCCTGCCTTTGCAGCAGTATAAAAGAGAGACTCCCAAGTAAAACTTGGGAATAAAGTTGCACTATCCAAGGATATAATTCAATTTACAGTCAATTTTTCAAAAGCACACATATGGTTAAATTGCCTCATCTCATACTCAAAACACAGGCCCTAGCTATGGAAAAAAAAAATCAGAACAAAACACCATCAGTTCTCTGCAAGTCACTTTAGGAACAGTGGAAAAATCACTAAAACCAGCTTCTCTACCATAAGCATTCTATGTCATTGTAACTGCATAATAAAACTTTTTTCCATATTTTAATTTGGCCACTTACTCAGTGGTACTGGCAGAGAACACAAAACATTCATTTCTCAGCCTTTTTATGTTTGTACTGGTATTATATGAACTCAAGAAATCTTAATTTTCAGTTCAAAATGCATTTTTCTCAGCAAAAACAGTTAGCTTGTAACTCTGAAGAAAATACACACATAAAATTTGCCATGTCATTATTTTGCTGAACTGCTTTAGCCATAATGCTTCTCAAACATTTCCAACAGCTAAAATGAAGAATGATTGGAATTATAACAACTTTATTTTAGAATATACTCACCCTGGATTATAAAGCATAACTGCTGACAGATTCTCACAAGATTTAGAAAGATCAGTCATAGACAAGCTGAAGGAAGACAGCAGTCCACTCTAACAACAGATCATAAAATAAAAGTATTAGACAAGCTTACAAACTCTTACTTTGACGAAATATTAACTAAGTACATGAAGCAATGAAAAAAAAAAGGCATCATACAACAATCAAGGGCATGCCTGTACTAGAAATAAAATTGTGAAAAGGTTTAAATTTACCAAACACTGATTTCATCTCACCTTTCTTTTCTCCCTCAGCTTAGCAGCTTCTTTAGGGTGGTTAAAGCGAAACATGTTGGTTCTTCCAAGCAATATAACAGCACCTGATAAGAAAAAAACACACACAGCATTCACTGCCAACATTCTGCAGCTGGAAGCACCATGTCATATTTCAGACAGGCCACATGTAAGCAAAGACAAAAAGAAAATGCATTTTCACAGGTGTATAACCATGCAGAGTCACAGCTCCCTTAACTGATGGATACAGTGTATTCCTTCCTCTTCCTACTCCAACAAAAATGAAACCCACACATGTGCACACACTGGATGAGTATGACTGACTCCAGGTCAAGCATGTTCATGGAGCTCAGTTAAAGAATAAAAACAGGGAGAGGAAGCAGCTGCCCAGATTTGATCTATATTCTCTTTAACAGCGCTACTTTGGAAGCCACCAGCAGATGCAGATTCAACAGGAACATCCACAAATGTGACCAAGAACAAACTTGTCCGTCCACTACTGATCACTGGTCAGGTTTGAATCCAACTGCACCAAAAGCTCCAGATCTCCATTATTTGTGCTCTCATGTTTTTCGTCTCCACGTGGAACACTGAAGTTTATTGTTATTCAAAACAGGATTGTTAGACTTTAATACCCAACAGCTATTTTCTCATGGAAGAACCTTGAATAATTCATTTTGCTCAATGCACATCCATTATTATATTTAATCAGTTAAGGTATAGGTCACAAATAAAGAGATTCTGAGCAATTTGAATCACATTTTAAAGACATTGGTACCAAGATTAATACTTCCCTACTAAGAAGTATATTGTCAGTGATGTCTCACTACTGTCAAAACATGGAAGTCTTCCAAGTTCACCACCTCAGAATCAAGCATTTATCTGGCAGTCAGTACAAAGCATTTTTCAAAAGAAAAAGCACTCCATTACACTCACAGTATGAAAAAAACCCTGTATTTAAACTCATCACTACAAATTCTTACCATCTGATAATGACATGATGTCCTTAGCAAGGGATGCTTCTCTTATAATCAGCTAAATTAGGAATATCAACTCAAATTGGGTGATCCAGTCTTAGCAAAAAAATGGCAGACAGCACTAAAATCACATCTTACTGTCTACACAACACCTGAGCTTCGGATCACATTTGCAGTTTACCTCAGTCAAATCTCAAAAAGAATTACCTTTCATAAATCTGTAGGATATTCCTTCAGTTACTTTCAAGTGAAGACAAAAATAATTAATTGTAAACATTTGTGACCACTTCACTAGGTGGTATTCACTTCATGGAAATAATTTAATTAAATTTTCAGAATTAATAGTTGAAAATACGTGTCTCTAACTTCATAAATTTTGAGGAAGGCAGGAGAGAGAGACTGAACAGGAAGCACATGAGAGTCAGTCCTAAATAATGGGTCATTTGAATAACTCCTAGGTTTCTCTTTTAAATGCAGAAGGGTTGACAGTTTGGCCTAAAACCCTGAAAACTTATTCTAAGGTGAGGATATATTTAAGGTAAATGACAAACTGTAATTGTGAATATTAACTCGGTTACCTTCAGAAATCCTACTTGTGACTAAAAAAATATTTTCTCAGTTACATTTACAAAAACACCAGGTTAGCCAGAACTTGCAAATGATCAAAGAAATCCATAGAAGGAAGTGACAACTGATTACCCTGCCTCTTATTATTTTTAAACTCCATGATGGGCTAAAAATTTACCACATTTTCAAATGAACAGCTATCAATGATGAACGGAAGCATTTAAATACATCAGCAGTTAATCAGTATTACCTAAAAGCAGGTATTTAAGGATGCTGACACTTCATGCTGTGAGACTAAATGCTAACACAGCTGGGAGAAATGGATTGCACACGAGTCCTTAAACTGGTGATTTCATCAGTTTTGCACACCTACTGTCACAGTTGCCACCTTCCTCTCAGACTCAGTTTCAGACATATAAAAGGTCAGCTTAGGCAGCAGTTTTTTACAACCCTAGCAACCCTTTCCCCTTTAAGTTGCAAATTTTTCTCTAAAGAAATTTGTGAGGGGAAAAATGTCGTGTTTCCACTTTCAGCAGTACAAAAATCAAGTTGCAATATGCATCTGAAAGAGGGAAACAGCATCCAAACTCCTACTTTCTTCTGAGGCACATTGAACATTTTCTGCCTATAAAATGTGGCAGGATGAAATAAAGATGATTAATCACAACTCAATTTCCAGAGTTGTTTGCTATTAATGTCAATGTTTCTGTTGTTAAGAATTTATACATGAGATTTACTCAAACCTAAGAGACAAAGGGGGGTTGGGATTTTTTCCCCCCTACCTGTAATAGAAACAAGTATACATGCCTCTCATTTTGCATGAAGAAATAGGCACCCTAAAAAAATGAGTCACGTAATCTCTCTACACCAAATCTCCTTGCTTTCTGCAAGCAGCCTTTACAGAAGAGTTTGTTAAGAGTTCAGAGAAGGATGCAGGACTCCCCTTGTTTAACACTGCATTCTCATTTTGTTAGCCTAAGCTTATTCTGAAAGTTGCTTTTCAGGGAAGTAATGTGAGATTGTTTTTCAGCAGCTCAGCTGTGTCACAGCCTCACTCCTAAACAGGTCTTTTTCAGCTCCTTGCTAAATGGGAAGATATTCTGGATGCTCCTGGAACATAAAACATTGTGAAGCTCTCCTGCAGCACTCACCAGCTCACTTGTCAGACAGTCCTTTCCAGGCCAACACAATATATCTTGTTCCCAGCTGTCCCAGTTGCTTTTTAATTTTCAGATTTTAAAGCTTTTACATTAAAAATGTAATTCTGTAAACCTCCTCCCTAAGGGTTAGCCTCCTCCTTTTTGTCACTTCCTATAGTTGCAGAGAACAGATACTCCAGCTCAATCTCCTGCTGGACAGGAGAATTTGGCAGCAGTATTAAGTAGGACCAGCCTGAAACTTGGGGAGAGGGGCAAGGGTGTGTCTGACATTATTTTAGTCCTCCAGAGATCTATATCCTTTTCCTTAATGTTACAGCAATCTAGCATGGAATTCCCTCTTGTGTAAAAGCGAACAGAATCAAAGGGTAACTATCAAATCATAACCAAGATTATGAAGTTTTTGGGGTTTAGGATTTTTCCTTTTGTTTGTTTCTCTTAGGGAATTTTCTCCCATTTTGCTGCTAAGAAATAAAAACAACCGGGACTTAAGAGACAAAAGTTGCCAAGCTCAGGAGAGGAGAGCACTGGCTGCACTTCTCTTATCTGAGGGTTTCTTTTGGAGGGGCAGAGATACCAAAGAATTTGGCTGGGGAAAAGGAGACTGGGTGCAGCTCCTAGCTCTCTTGCTCTCTTGGCTTTGGAGGAAAACACTCAAGCTGCTGCTTGGGAGGGGGAAATTCGCTGCCATTGCCAGAGCCCAGCCCTGCTTGGTTTCTCCTCCTGTGAGTCCTTGCTCCCGAGAGCAGCCATTGAACTAGGACCTTACTGGAACCCTGTCTCACTTGAAAAGAACCCTTGCCATCTGTTTGTGTGCCTCAGGGGAAAAGACCGGGACCCTGACCCCCTTCTGGGAAGGCGTATCTTTCCAGCTGAGAAGCCCAATTGCCACTGCTCAGATCCGCTGCTTTCTGCCGCTGCTTTGGGCTTTTTCACTGCACTCTAACCACGCACCCCCTGCCTGCTGGGACACCCTGCAGCCCCTGCTACAGCTGCTGAGTTTCGGCTATCCCAGGTGAGCCCTGCCATCCCAGCCACCGCTGCGAGGTTCCTGCTGCAACCCATTCCTGCCATTCAGCCCACCCGCCATCGCAGAGAGAGGATGTGGCACACGGCGCCCCCTGCAGGCGCGGGGGAATCCGCTCACCCACCCTGCCCGGCCGGGAGCCACCAGCGCCCCCCGCCGGCTGTGAGCGGAACTGCACCGCAGGGGAAAGCACCACAGCCCAGAGAGAGAAGGCCGGGACTGGGGTTGTGTTCTGTTTGTTTGTTCGCCTCGTTATCCATTCACATACCAGCAAAAAACTGTTATTCCTTTTCCACTCTCTTTGTCTGAAAGCCCCTTAATTTCAAGTTACAATAATTCAGAGGGAAGGGGATCATATTCTCCATTCCAAGGGAGGTTCCCACCTTCCAAACCAAGACAGACATGGTTGAAATGGATAAAGAATTCTCTTTTCACCACATGGCAATTCTTTGACACCAAAAACACCATAGAGTTTTCCTGGTGGTTTTGGATTAGAGTTGAGAAGACATAAAATTAAAACTAACTAAACAATAATCCCTTTATATACACACAGATTTTTTTTCAGTATTGTCAGCAGGAAGAAGCAAAGGGGCTGCCTGAAAAATGACATTTGGAAAAGTAATACCTTGGTTGAGGTGTGTGGGTTCTGTAATCTGAATACCATTGACAGAACACTGCGCTCCATTCAGTGGGATGAGGTTCACAGTACCATTGAGATTTTCAAAGATGCAATGCTCACTTTCCAGATCAAGGCCATGAAGAACTAAACACAAAGAAATAGGATAACATAATTAGACTCCTCACAACTAGTAAGATTAACATGCTAATAATAATTTATTAAAAAAACATTGCACTACATGTCGGAGAGCATATTTTCTCTTTATTCCAGACAATATTTTCTTCCTTCCTTTATCACGTCCTGTATGCCTTAAATATTTATTGTTTTATTCTAGTGGAAAGAAGTGTGCTAGGCTGGTTTTGCATTATTTTTGGTGTAATGCTCATTATTCCTGTGCTTTGATGCCTGAGTAGCAAATGCTCCTTTCTTTGCTATAAAAACCAGAAAAGTGCAATTCACATATTTGTACAGAGAGATTCTTTGACCTGTTTCACAAGGAAATAATGAAAACTTGTAGACCTTAAGGCAACCATGCTTAAATCTAAACAGACGGGATATAAGACACCATTGTAGACAAAAGGATGGTTGAAGTAAATTTCTCATGTCCTAAGACATTCAGGGCTTTCATCAATCAGTTATGCTACTTCCCATTTTTTCTTCAAATAATGTGTGATTAGGTGTATTGTTTAATAACACAAGGCATCACAAGTTTGGTAGTTTCACGGAATTTATTAGAGTAATTTAAACCCAGGCAACTTTTGGCCCATGAGAATCTACCAAACTGAGTTATTTGACTCTCAGATTTTCACCCAAGAATTAAAGGATACAGTTTACTTAATGAAACTGTCTTCCAGAAACTTATGTAAAATTTACGTGATAGGACAGTCCAGATCTGACAGTTAGTCGCATTGGTAAGAAATCAATAGGAAAACCAGTAGATTTTTACCAATTTTCACATTTTTTTAAAACTCAAATCTGAAGTCCCAAGACTACCTTAGGTATAATAGCACAACATAACAATGCTGTCATTATATAAAGGTTAAGAGAATGATTTTGCAGTAATTGCAACAGGTGCTATATGAGAAAGGACAGTATTTTTACAGTGTGCTATTTCAAGAGAAGCAAGAAATAAATTAGTAACAAGTATATAAATATACTTAAAGCCCACAAGCTATGCTAGAAGTCGTGCTCTTTGAAGCAAATCTCATGCAATTCAGCTTTCAGATTTTCTAAAAATTAAAATATGCAAAACACAAAACAACTAACTGAAAAAGGGAAAAAATGTATGAAGCTTAGTTCACGTTAGGATACTGGAAGAAGAAAGAGTACAAAAATGCCAAATTCCATACCAATATCCTGTTCTGTTATAGCATCTTCTCGGCCAACATATGTTTGGCCCTCCTAATTAAGAGAGAAACACACATTATTTCCAGTTGGAATCTCTTTATCTCCCCCACAAGAATATAATTTATCCTTCCACTTTCTCAGGGAAACCTGAATGAAATATATATTTAAACATACATGAAAAAAAGGAATCATGTAGCATTTTAAGAATGTTTTCACAGTCTTTATTTTACAATATTTTCAGCAAATTCAAGTTTTAACTGTCCAGTGCAGAAGCACTTTTGTAGTTTTGAGACAATCTAGATTTAGATTTTTAAGGTCAAGCTTTATAATTACATGAATAACAAACCAATACATACACATAAAAATATGAAACACCTGTATTCATAAAAATATGAAACTCTCAACCTGAGAGTTGACTCTCAGGATAAACCTAAACAGATATTTTAATTTCATTATTTACAACCTCTTAGGACCTTTTCCTACTGCAGCAGAGAAGCATTAAGAGCTTTTCTTACCACAGTAATGTAATCAGCCCTATATATAGATAGCAAATCAATACTGTAATTTTTCTACTGCAAAAAATTGTGAGGAATATAAAGGCTATGGAAACACAGATGTGTATTTACCTTCAAGTGGTACAAGATGATACCAGTACTGAGAAGATCATCATCAATGCCAATGAGATGAGGGAGTTCAGAATCTAACACAACACCTATCCCTTCTTTCCTCAGAGCCAAAGTTTGTTCCTATAAAGGACAAAAGTCTATCAGGACGTGCAAGAAATACCCATCTTCCTTCTCTTTCTAAACCACATTTAATGTAACTTCTTCTCTGTAATATCACACAAAAGAATGAGAATTTTTTTACAATTTTTTGATTTTACATTTTAAATGTGACTTCTTTACTTTTATTAAGCATTCCAAGTTTGCTGTTGAGGAAACCTGTGAAGGTGTTATTTGAAGGAAAGCAGACCAACAGCTCAATTATACCAGAGAAGAAATATCAATCAGGAGTGTAACAAAGCAATGTTGTCTAAAAGCAAGCCATGTGTCACCTTTCACAATGGTAAGGGGAATTTCAAACTCCTCAGCATTCAGTACAGCTAAAGAACAGAAAACTGAAAACTTTTTAGCAGTCCTTTAAGTAACCTGAACCTTGCACAATATAAACCCCAGACTCCTGACAATTCAGTAAACCTAAGCAGTTGAAATAATATGCAATGTAAGAAAAAGCACTGCCAGTAGTAAATAAATGTCAGAAATATTCACAGCACATAACTTCAATGATTGAAAATTCCTTTGGGTGACACTGTACATAGGCTGAAGCATCATTCAGCAGGACTTCAGGTGGGAGGTATCAGCCTTGGATAAAGTAATGTATGCTGGGACAAAGTAATGTATGCTGTAGTACACAACAGTCTATGCAATAAATAAAAAAATAATTCTAGATTTGAAACAAGTTTTAGTATTTAAAAAGTTCAATTTTCAAGTTGAAGCAGTATCCTACTGGCTCCTAGGCCTGAAAGATAACAACAATAGAGATTGTGAATGTGCACACATGCACACAATCTTTCAAGACAAATGTGTTTTTCTATGTAAAAGAGCTAAGCCCTGACAATCTGTGAAGCAGAGACAATGTCAGCAAGTATTCCTGTGTATTACAAGGAGCACACTTTTCTCCTGGTG
The DNA here is from genome assembly GCF_029207755.1 of Chamaea fasciata. Taxonomy (NCBI): domain Eukaryota; kingdom Metazoa; phylum Chordata; class Aves; order Passeriformes; family Sylviidae; genus Chamaea; species Chamaea fasciata. The sequence continues at coordinate 4,480,723 of NW_027094088.1, read as the reverse complement.
CTAATAAAAATGGAATAAGTTTTCTGACAGTTGCATGACTACTCCTTTTCCAAGTCATCAAATACCTTCTACTGGGCCGAAAAGACACCACAGTGTAAGGAAAAACAACACATAGATTGCTATACGTATTTTCCCAAGTACAGCAACCTGCAAGTCTAAAGAAGAAAGCAGATGTAAAATCTCGTTTCCCTGCAGGAAAAATTGCATTCTCAATATTGATACTGTCAAAAAATTCCAAGTATGGATATATCTGGGCAAGATGAGACGTTGACACAGCTTATAAGATTCTGCAAAACAAAACTGGGAAATGTTACTCTGGTCATGGACGAATTAAAAAGTTCTCCAGCATTCAGAGACAAAAGAAATAAGCTGTGATTCATGTGCAGCTCAGACATTCACAATGCATCCCAGATATTTGTTCATATTATAAATGAGTCACATCATAAACCTAAAAAATACAGCTTAATTAATTGTTCAAGGGAAGAAGTAATTTCAGTCCAAAATACCTCCACATATTAGATATTTACTGAGTAGCATCTACTGTTATAATTTAGAATGTTCCCATATGACGAGGATGAAAACAAGACCCTGAGGACTGGTGACCGGTTACTGCTAGCACCTTCAGCCCAATAGAACTGATAAAATATTAAAAGCTGAATATTTTTTTCCACAGCACAACAAAGCATTTGCCAATGTCCCTGACAGAGGAAGAAAATAACCATCCCAGGAGACAAAAAAATTATCACCGGGTGAGAAAAATAGCTCAGAAATAATTAAGAAAAAAGAAACAATATGATTCTTTATTTTCCAGTCTTTGCATATTCAACACATTCTTACTATAATAAGAAATTAATCATGTATAATTGTGATTTAGAACAGATGGATTGCTTTTTTATTCAGATCTAAAATTAAAGAACATAAATTAATTGAGTTTCTAGAGTTACATTTTGTAATTGACTACCATTCACGCACAGAATGCGTCCTGTTAATGGAAATTTTATAAGAAATGCAGCAGACAGTAGCTGTGATTAACTGTAATTTTTTTTTTAGTTTAATACAGGCTGTAAATAAGCTTTTATCCTCAGATACAATTTATTAAAACAACCTGAATCTTAATCAGATACCCAGAGTAACTCCTGAACTTTAATTGCTTGGCTTAAAATTTAATTCCAAATCCAAAAGCTTCTGCAAGGATGCCTCAAAAGCCAAACTGTGCACTTTTGCCCCAAAATGAAATCATAGCAAGATCACCAACAATAAATCTTGATTACTCTGTTCTTTAACAGTGAGAGAAGGAAAAGCAAAAGGCCCAAAAGAAGTAATCAAACTGCCCCTCTTTCATTCTAGACAGCATAGGAAGAATGTTTCTGAAGAGGGACAGACCTCTTTTGAAATAAACTGAAGGGCTGTAATCTACTACAAGGCAGAGAAATTATAAGGTTTAATCCACTATTTGGTTCACTTCCATTTGGGCAACATAATTTGAAGTGGTGAATCCATAACTCAAATGACAAGAGCATAAAAATCACTGTCCCCACTAAAAATTACTAATTCAGAAAATTCATGAAAATCTCAAGATGCAGTTGAAGAAAGCTGAATGTACCCACATGCTTCTTAGCTTGAATTATCCTTGAACAGAAAAGTGTTAACATACTCCCTTGGTATTTAAGCTATGTTCACAAGTTGTGGAAAATAAAGCAAGCCAAATATTATCCACAAAGGAGCACTTAGGTTGGTACAAATGGTTGCTGTTTCAAGAGGAGAAAAAGTTTTTTTTCTTTGGGAGCTGCTAGATCAAATGGACGCACTTGAAGAGTAGAAACTCAGAAAGTAATTCTGAGACAGAATACAAAAACCCGTCCTTAAGTCAAAGTTAAAATAAAAGGATTATATTGCATATTCAAATTCTCATCTCTCTGAATTCAGCTCTGACTCAGCTGTCAGAAATATCCTGATACAGTAAATTCACTTACATTTATAGAGAGAGATATAAAAGCTTTTGTAAAATCTCATTTCCTTTGTACTGATAATACTAAGTTTAGTGTACTAACTGATAAAGTGGCACCTCTAAACTGAGATATGATCTGGTAGTTTCAGAACAAATCTATGATTAAAGTATTCACTTGAGGTGAAAAGTTCATCATTGTCATATACAACTACCCATTATAAAGACCACTGCTGTGACACACAGGATGTCTTTAAATGGATCTCTTTAAATGCACACACTAAAAAAGAAGCACACAGCTATACTTCTTTTGGCCAACAAGATATTGAATTAAATTTAAAAAGAAAGTAGATCCAGAAGGCATTTTTAACATTCCTTTACCAGTCTAACAGTAGAGGAAAACATTATGCTGCTATTGTCCCAGCACATATTAAAGAGCACATCTAATTAGTGCGCTGCAGTGAACGGAACCTCCCAGGGGAGTTCAACTTTTGTCATGCCTTCCAATGCAAAAATGCAATTCCTTTATTTAAATACTGAACAGAGAGCTGCTGGTACACAGTCCTGAGAATATACTGTAAAGACACTTTCAGTAAAACATGACAATTTACTTAGCCAGCATGATGTTCTGATTTCTACATTTAAATTATGAAAAAAAACCCCACATAATACCAAATTAAAAAAATGACGTGGAAAAATATGCAATGGCAAAGGTCTTGGCATTAATATTTAACCAGACTATATATGAGAAAATTCTTATGCCAACAGGTACTTCGGGTGCATTTGATTTTATTGAAAATATGCTATTATATCCCAAGTTCACAAAAATGTCTGACTATACTCAATGGCCCGGGACTAACATTAAGTCCTCTATAAAACATATAGACATAAACCGCACACAAGCCAAGTTCTTAATTCTTAATTGGTTTTCCTCCAGCTATGTATTCAATATACTTTGCATTTCCTTTAAATCATTGAAAACAAATGTTTCATACCTAGAGAAAAACTATATCAGAGTGTTCAGGATTCAAATGCTCCTGAAAAAGTTGATTTTGAAACCCAGCAGATACATGGCATTAAAGAGTCTATGTAAACAGAGAGAGGAAATAGGGTGAAGCAGCCTCAGCTGGTCATGCCATAATCAGCATGGGTGAAAATCCAAAACTTCTCCTGCTGAAGTCAGAAATTTATATATTCACCATCAGAGGACTACAGAAGATTAGGTGACTTAAAATCACAATTCCATTGCAGAGGTTCCGGACAAACACAGGAAGCAGAGGGCTGTACTGCTGGATTACAGCCAAAACATATAAGGCAATAGATGTATCACACTCTCCACAAATAGATAGGTAAATCCACTTCAAACCCAGTTCATACATCCGTGCTCTAAGAAGGCTACACTGTTTGAGTTTACAGAGTTAATCCTCCCACACAAAGAGAAAATGAGACAGAAGTGTGGGCAGGACTGTTTTGAATGTGCAAGAAACCCAAGGGGGGAAATTCCCCAACAAGCAGTGCTCACTTGATGCTTCTTGTATGAAGAAGTAGGAAAGAAAATTGATTATCAGGAGTTCAAAACCAAAAAGCAATCCCTTGTTGTTAAATACAAGGACTCTGCAGACACCAATAATTTACATGGCTGCAAGAAATTACCTGGAAAAAAAGGTGAGGAAGGGAAAAGAGGTACTTGTGGACGAAGGCACAGGGTATCCATGGCCTGGGGTTGCCTAACTTCAAGAATCACAGACACAGAAGGCATGGAGTTTTCTGGAGAAGGATTGCTATCTGCTTGCCCTATTTTATACTCCAAAACTGAGTACAGCTGAATAAACCATAACTCACCTACACGGAGCTTATTTCCATCATTTGGGTGGTACAGTCCTAATGCAGGCTTTGAACAGATTAAAAATAACAGGATATAAGAGGAATATACTGCAGACAGACCTCTGTTTCTGTTGACATAAATTATCTGAATAATTCTAGACATAACTCTTCTCAAAATGCTACATAAACAGATTGACTACTCCTCTGAATTTTCAACTGCATTGCATGCTAATTACTGTATTTATAAAGATGATAGGCAACTACTGAAGTTGCACTCACAGTATTAAGAGGCAAGTGTAGCAAAAAATTAGTAAAACTTCTGGTAAGCCCCAGAAAACACAAGCAAGGTGATTTGATTGGTTCTGTAATTAAAAGAAAACTTGAGGAATTTTACCTCTGCTTGAAACACCAGCAGTATTTCTCCTCAGGAGAAACAACTGAAAAGTGACCACCCGTGTCCTGAGTGCTGTGTCCAAATACCAGAACAAATAATTTTATAGATTACACTCAGGCTCTCATCCATTACATAATGTAAAATCATTTCAAATATTTGGTCTGAACTTGGTAGTAGCTAGTTAATATTCAAGCACTTTTGCATCACTATTGACATTCAGCTGAACTAATAATTTTCCTTCTTCAGCCTTTATTCCCTGATACTGGCAGCAGTGGTTATACTATGCCAAACTCCAAGCATTTCCCCCCCAGGAGATGACCAGGTTCACCATATCCCAGCATTTAGCACATCCTTTCTCAAGGTCTGTGTACAGTTTTGCCAGCACCATGTACACTCATCTTTTCCATTCACTGCACAGAATATTTATCAGAATATCTCTCTGATCCTTCCAGATTCTTGTGTCTTTCATGTAGATGTGACAGTAAAGTCTCACACCACCCTCCTCTTCCACAGTGTATTATGTCCTTTGCACTGCAAACTATTTACCATCAACCACTCTTCTGTTATCCTTAGACTCACCCAATCCTCTCTCAAATGCTCTGCTAGAAAAATTAGCTTTAGTACCAGCATTTAAAGAAACCACTAAACATGATTAAGCCCAAAAATGTGCTCCAGGACCACCTCCCCAAAACCCCTACAATTACAAACTTCCCTCCCCTCCCAGTAGCACTGCTTCCATCACATCCTCTGTATAAGCATTTCTATTATATTTAAATCCTTATTTTCACATATAAATAAGGAAATAGCTTCCTCTACATCCCAGGGTCAAATGCTCCATCAACATCCACCAAGATGAGAACCAGTCTCACTGTTCTGCTGTTTCTAGCAAGAATCACTGTTAAATAGAACTAGATCCAGCACACACTGAGCAGACAAACCAGGATCAAGAAAAAACACACAGACTACAGACAACATGACGAATATTCATTAAATAGGAAATGACTAAAACCCAAGAGATTTACAGGGAATTATTTGTGATTTTGAAAGACATGGCAGAAAAAGAGACACCATTTCAAGGAAGTCTTCTCAAGAAAAGCAAATTAAATTTTCCTCACTAGCTGTTCAGAAGGCAGTATCGGTCAAGTTTTTGAGTCCTTTCATAATTCACTTCAGCATAACAAATGTAAGTCAGAGCAACAGTTCTGAATTTAACATTTGCATTTAGCTTTAAATACTTAGTTCCACAGGGTAATGTTGCAGCAAATTATTTTTTCATCTGTTTTATTTTGAGAACAAAGTTTATAACTGCTTTTCTGGAAAGTGATGAAGGTATAATCACCTTACCTTCTTTCCCAGGCATTATGTGCTAGGCTTTACTAGGTCAGTTAAAGAAAATACAAGTTGTCACTTATGTGATGCTTTTAAAGCAAATTCAAGGCCTATTAAAAGGTCAGAAATCATAAAAAATATATTCCACTTGATCTCAAGGCAAACATTTGAGGATGTTACAAAAAGATAGGATAAAGTGCCCTTTAAAGACTATCAGTTGGATTTTGTGTACCGAAAGCATAAAATAATTGGTGTGTTAAGCTCGCACAAATAGCATTAGCAACGGGTTGTCCATCATAAAGTGACTAGGATTTTTGATACTACTCCTTTGTAAGACAGGTAAACTCAGCTGGGAAAACTGAACTTCTCTTATGAAAATGTCTTCCCTTTATTCTAATTCCAGTGAAATAGATCTCAACAAAAAATACACTCCAATTCCATCATTAATACTATAGAAGTTAAGCTTATAAAAATACAGATATAAAAACTGCATAATTATACACAACATACTGCCAATTGGCTTTAATCCTCTAAACTGAGTAATTTCTAGTAAAATGATTGAAAGCCAGAAGATACGCGGAAAATGCCCATGTCTTTATATTACATGTAATAAAACTACAATTTATTTCACACTTCTAATAGTGAAATGAAAACGAACAAGTCATTCAAACTTGCAACAGCCCAGTACAATAATTAAACTGCTTTGAAGGACAACATAAGAGGACACCAAATGCTTCAGTTGTAATTGCAATACAATGACCTCAATTTCAATTATGCACAATAATGAATCACACGTACAGATGCCAAACAAGATCACGGCAGCCTTTAAAAAGGTAGGCTGAAAAAGAGGATAAACACAAAATAGGGGGAAAGGACAAGATGACAAGAGTGCAAATCCAGAAATACAGTCACAGGAAATATGTACCATATGAATCAAAGGGAAGTGTCCTTTAAAACTAACTTAAATAAAAGCAACCTATACTGAGATATCTACAACCTGGCATCAGTTCGTAATAGCAAGGTCAATCTAATAAAAAACAAAGCAACTGAAATAATATCTCATCGGCAAGACAGACATCCCCAGTAATGACTGAAGGGTAAAGTTCCCATCACTTTTTGGTAAGTTTAGCAAAAATTGAATAGAAAAATTGAATAGAAATATGAATAGAAAAGTTCAGAAGGGAGGAATCTCTAGCACTGTACTATGTAATTTAAACTACAATATATTATGGCATTCTTGGCAGATTGCAGTTTTGCCACATTTGAGTATTGTAAAAATTTAGTCCATGAAAGGGAACTAGCACAGCTTTGCCATCTACTAATAGAAATGAAAGATGCAAACCTGCTGTACTTTTAGGGAAAAAAATGCAAAGCTACCTACCCAAAACTCAAGCAGCAACCACTGATAATTGCTTTTGGCTAATTGATCTGAACCTTAAATTGGATGGTTGTCACTTTCTTTGTATTCTGCCAAAAACCTTCAGGGAAATACTTTTCATTAGCTAATATAAAACAATAAAAGGGGAAGTCGTGTTCTCTCATAAAGGAGGTATGGTATTTGTTATATTTACTTCCTGTAAGAAGTGAGGTAAGTTTTATTTCTTCAGTGGACAAGCTTTATGTTATTTTTAAAACTTTACTGAGGTCTGAAAACACGAGTGTGAAAATGCTGTGTATTATGGCAGCCTTGTCTCTCACCTGAATTCTCAGTGACTCCTGACAGGTACTACTGCACCTCAAAACTATAGATCTGCTGGAGGGGATGCATTCCACTATGTAAATGACCTCAAAATACAGGATTAATGAACTGATATGGTGTAAAATAGAGCACTTTTTAATGACTTATAATGACTGACAAGTGAGTATCACCAGCCATAACAAATGGAGAGCAAATCCCCTCTTTCATCCTAAGCCTTTGAGCATACAGGACACCAAGGTTCGTAACTTCAGCAGTTAAAAAAGACCTCACAGTGGGTCTAAATCTAACCATTTGAACAAAACACAGACTAGATGTTTGAAATATTCATTTAAATGCTTCACTAACATAAACTATCAGGAGCACATGAAAAATCTCTTTCAAAAATGCTGCCAAAAAAGACTGTGACACAGAAGCAACCCTGAATTTAACATGTGCAATACATCCTTTCCTAACGAAAACAAGGTGACACGTGTATTAAGACCAACAAGAGCACTGGTAAACAAATCTACTTTTTGAAACCAGGACAAACTTTGGTATTGCTTTACCAGAAGCAATCTATGGCATTTAACTTTTAAATATGTTATTTTATTAATAGAGAAGACTTTTAGATTTACTCTTTTATTATGATTATGTAAAGCAGCTTATTCTTAGACAAAACTACAGAGATTTAAACATAAAACCAAATATAACCAAATTCTCTCCCAGGCATATTTCAATTAAGAGCATTAATGACTGTTTAAATTCAGCTAATCAATTTAGGTCTTAAGAGACTAGCAACTTTAAAGAAAAATGGCCAAAAGAAAATTCCTCAGGAGGAAAACCTCTCAAATTTCCCTGGGTTAGGGATACAGTAAGACACAATTTCCATGGGTTAATAGATTCTTAACCTTAAAATCCTCCTTTGCCTTTCTGTTATGACCCCTATACATGACTGTAACTCTGGAACCATCAAGGTCAATCAGACTGTGGTCTCCTTCCTTCCACAAGTCCATGTTGGATTTTTGAGCTATCTCTCCACTGACTGAAACCAGAGAAAGAAATAATAAGAGACAGCAAGGTGATCAAGTAATTAAAGACTGTTAAGAGAGGCAAAGGGCAGGCAGACTACTGTAAACCAGCTGGGCACTTCAAATATCTACATTTCAGCTGCTCAGAAGTGTGACTTCATACCTACCACATTATCAGTTGCATTTCTCAATGCAAAAAGCTTTCCTTGCAAAGTTGGGATATGCAACCAAAAAGACAAATGGGTCTGTGCTTTCTTATTAAGGCCAATTAACAACTCAAATGAACACCAGAAATCTGAAACTATATGCTTCTCCTCTTTCACACAGATAATTCTTGGTTGTGTTACAGTCTGCCTGAGTGTAAGATTTACTGTTTTTGCAAAATTCAGAGTATCCCTGCAGCACATAACTAGTAAATTAACAATTTTTGCAGATCAATTGGCATATCAATATTTCAAAGTCTGATTTTCTCAGTTGTAATCAAAAAGCTGTCACCACAGAAGCTGCAGAAGCAAAAATAACAGGCAGATCCCACTGAGGGGGAAAAAAAACAAACGGAAAAAAAAAACAAACAGAAAAACCACACACACAAACCACAAACAAGCAAACAAACAAAAAAAAAGGCAAACAACTCAGACAACTATGGACATGCCATTCTTCCATGCAAAACATAATGCATAATCGGGTATCCTAATTGGGTTTTTAAAAGCTTTTGGATAGCTCATCTTGTTCCTTAGAGCAATCAAACTTTGTATGATGTCTGCAAGGTAGAATTTTAAATTGTTTCCCTTGACCAGAGATTCTTCCTGAAAACAAACATCTCCACATTCAACTGGAAAAAAACAAGACAGACAAATCATGGCTTTTTGGAAGATTCAAATATGTTCTTTTCATGAGCCACACAAGCAGCTTTTTTGGCCTACTGTTGTAGAATCATAGAAGCATTTGGGTTGAAAGGGACCCTCACAGGGCACCTTCAACTAGATCAGGTTTTTCTGGGTTTTTTTTTGGAGCTCAGAGCTCCACCCATCACCTCGTCAAACCCTTGTGCTGACCATGCCGTTATCCAGTTGAAAGTATAAGTCTGATAGCCTGAGCTCAGGAATGCAAATGATGGAGGATGCTAAGAAGCTTCCAAGGGCAGGTAATAAACCAGTTTCACTCCCTACTGCATTAAACTGTTTCTTCAGATAATCAAAGGTCTTGAGCACCTTTGGATTGCTATGAAGAAGCTGAAATGCTGTTCTTGATGTTTTGAAACACGACCCATCTCAGATTTGTTTCCTTATGCTCTGTGAACACAGCAACAAAAAGAGAACAACAAGGGGCAATGAAAAACAAAACAATGGAAACATAAATAAACTTCTGACCTTTGACAATCAAGGGTTAGAGCAGTGTCTGTTCAGAAAGATACTTTTTAACACACATGTACCACAGAGTGAATCTGATAACTGAATTAAACACATTCAGAACAAATCCTTCAGCAAGTTGGTCCAGATGTTGCAAATAGGACATCGAAAGAAATGAAATGTGAATATTAAACAAAAAGTTCTACAGATGTTGACATTCTGAAGATGATTAAATCCTTGTCTGGTCTGTTGTGGATTAATTAGTCCTAATTATGTTTTCTATATTTACATAAGGGCAAAAACTCCAGACATAGAAATGCTGATATTCATGGATGAACTATTGCAAGGCCAGAAGCTGCCTGAAACCACAAGTCTTTTGCTGAAAAAGTTTCTGCAAAACAATGAGACTGCTTCCACAGTGAAAAAAAAATAATTAAATGCCCCACAGAATTCTTTCTAAACCCTGTGTTTTTAAGATATTCATACAGCCAAATCCACTTCAAAACAAATGGGAATCAGACAACCAAAATATCTTCAAGCACTAAGTGATACTTCAGTACCTGAAATAGGGAAAACCTGAAACACTAGCCCATTACCCTCCAACAAATAGAACTGAATCTGCACTCTCTTTAAACAGACTCCTATTGGATTAGTCAATCACTGCTGACAAGATATTTTGGTCCTTCTGGGAAGACTATAGTGGAAAGAGAAGGATATTAAGTTACATCAGATTGTCAGGGTTCAGTATACTCTATACTATGTCTCAGTAACATTTCATTCTCAGAAGGAAAAATATATAAGTGCATCAGAAGAAAAAATTCCGTATAATAAAGCAATCTTTCTGTGAACCAACTGGAAAAACCTACAAGAGTCAGAAAAATTGTCTGGAAACAACAGGGATATGTTCAGAGTGTTGCAAAATGTGGAATGTGTAAAATTTTTTTAAGGAAGTATGTTCTTTAATGCTTAATCTTTGTTACACTTTCAAGCCTAATCAACAGTAAGGGAGATTTAACCCATAAATCAGAGAGCAGCAAACAAGCTCCAAGTGATGTCCAGGTGTTAGAAAAACAAAGTTCTCATTGGTAAAATTGCTTAGTTAAGGTTTAGGGCTGGATGTGCTTCGGTGATCTCAGACTTAAGGAGAAGTTAACAAACCTTGGGAAGAAGGATGTACCACTTATAGCGGGCCCAGAGAATGCAGAATTTATGGGTCACAAGGACACATGGCAGAAATTCCAAGATAGGAAAAAAACTAATAAACCAAGCTCACCAGCTGTGCTGAAATCAGCTTCAAACTGGGTAAAAGGTTATTTTGGCAGGGGCAGATCACAACCACCAACCCTAGAAATCCACAGACCCAAAAGAAGAGAAAGCCTGAGCATGCAGACTAATTCACATGGGAAGTCAGAGAATCGTTAACCAACAGAAGAGGGAATATCAATTAAGAAGAGAACTAGGTGACTTGTAGCCAATGTACACTAATTCCTTTGTTTGTTAAAAAGTATAAATAGTAAAAAGTTCTAACAGCTGGTGTGCTTGTTTTGTGGAATACCACCCAGACACCCAGGGCTGTTCAACTCTGAAATAAATGTTCAATGTCTCTCCAGTGTGTGTAATTATTGCTTTGTTGCACACCAGGTAACACATCTGATTTTTGTGGACAAGAGCTTTTCATGCTTGCATTGAGGGGTTAAACTACCGAAGGCTGAAGAGATGGAAGTGACCCCCTCCTTACTTTCGAATGCTGCACTGTCATCCAGAAGATAGACAGACATTTCATCAGTAGTTTTCCAACTAGCATATACATAGTAACCTCCCAATATAAGAAAACACTGGAAATGGATGTCAATAAAAACTAGAAATGCCAGCATTAGGGAAGTTATTGATAAGAAGATTGAAAATGGAAATAGATTTCTCTATGCATAACATTGCCCAAAGAACTAAAAGGAAATTTCGCTTCAAAGTATGAAAAGCATTTACTGTATGGACAAGGGGAACAGAAGGTAGGAGAGGAGTAAAAAAATATTTCAAAAGATGGAAATCTGGTTTGGGCTTACTAGTAACATTTCCTTAAAAGGTGAAGGAATAAGCACAGCTGAAAATTTAGTTTTCTATGTTTTGGATGAAAACTGGTTACCTGAACACCCTTCTTGTTCTATAGGTTGGTTCCCATAAAAATACTTATCATAAACAGATTAGACAAGACAAAACACTAACAGCTGAAAAAAAATTGATTGTGTCTAATTGTGACTGACAAGACAATTCCAGGGTTTAAAAATGAAGTGTTCCAAGCACACAATTCTGAAATGTCTGAGATTCTCACTGAAGTGACAGCCTACACATTAAAGTAGGGAAAGCTCTTTTGCTCTGTATTGTACCAGTGAAGCTGCTCCTCTTCTTAGTGGGTGTCAGTTTAAAAAAACTTCAGTTTTTATAAAGCTGCATGTACAATATCAAATTTCTATCCCATGTTTTATTTCAGTTTGACCCAGGTATGGCTTCTGGAATAACAAAATAAATTTTGAATCACTAGCCTCAAAAGTAGTACACGTTATTTGGGAGGCAATGCAAAGAAAGGAGGAGATGTGGAGGTGTATGCTTTATCATTTGTGCTCATGCCAAAATTATGTTTGGGACTATCCTGGGACTTCAATAAAACACTTTTGATAATTAAAAATAATGTTCTTCCTTTACAGGCAATAAAACAATTATCTGTATAGCCATCAATTATGAAAGGGGATATTGATTTCCTTATGTTGGATAAGGCACAAACTCTTACTATGTCTTCTCCTTCTAGATAATGGAACCAAGAACTAACACTATACTGTTAGTTGTACTGGTTTCAGTGCATTTAAAACAAAAAGTTTAGTAGAAGTAAGACACTTCATTCTTCTGAGATGAAGAAACTTCTCCCATCCAAAACCATCACTGCAGAAACTTCTTAAGAGGTTTTCTCCCCATTTCCCAGAGCATTAGATCGTAGCACCCTCATCAAGCAAGAAAGGCCAATTAAAGAGTCAGCAAAAAGCAAGATCAGAAAAGTGCAGTTTTGCTGTGAGCAGCTTACTGTGAAAATGCAGGTGCTCCAGCATCAGCCCAGAAAGGCATCAATGCTGTCTGCAATGAACACCAGTCAAAAAGGCAGATGTAGAATGCAAAACCGCTTAAATGAGCAACAGCTAAGACAGTGAATCTAAAACGATGGAAAATTATTGATGCAATTCCAGTAAAAAGTAAGGAAATTACAGGAGCAGTTCTTAAGTCTCATGAGGTCAGCTTACCTTTTCCATTTTTTTTTTTCCATTATTTTTCATTATTTCTCTTTCCCTCTTGGAACAGATTGTCATGAGCTCACTGCTGACATACAACTGGCTACTAATACACAGAAACCCCACAGTTGTGGTGGCATATCAAAGCACCTCTACATTTCTTGTGCTGCTAGGATTTCCATCAGAAGCCTTGGCATGTTCAACGTTAATTTTCAGGAAATCTGGCCTTCATTCCTGGAATTCCAATGACCAACTTCAGCTGAAATGCCTGCTTCTTGACACTACACACTTTGTACAGACAGAACTACTTCTGATATCTGAGAAAATCCCCCAGACAGAGCTGCACGATTTAGCTAATTGTAACCAGAGGTTTCTGTTTTGGCTTTCTGGACACTAGTCTGTAAAATCTTGTGTCTTATAAAACTTAAACCATCAAAGCTGCTATTTTCCATGCTGGAACATCTGCTGCAGGCTGGTTCCTGTCCCTGCTAGCCTGGTCTAAGGGAAAACTATTCTTCTGTTTCAAGAAGCAAGGCACCCAGAGCAAATTTGGTTTGTCCCAAATGGAGACTTCAGACTCTCCTGTATGTGAACACACTGAGCACACAGTAGCCTCAAAGGGCGAGTAAGTCTACATATAGCAACACTGACATTCAGAGCAGAGAACAAGACTGTTCTTGCCACTACTGATGCTACCAAGCAGGAGATATTTTACCTCCCAGCTAGGAGACAGCAACTCCACCCTCAGTATTCTTCATACTGATCTCAAATAAGGGGAAAAGGCCTGGCTGGAAGACAAAAAGGCTATTTTCATTCATCTCTTCTTCCATAAGCAGTACAAAACAGCCTTTAATTACATGATAACATATTTTCTGCAGGACTTGTAAATAATTCATTTCATAGACTTTGTTCTGGGAATGAACCAAGAAGGCAGCAGACTATTAGCTACAGGACTCCTACCTCATTTGTTGCTAAAGCTGGATTATGAATGAATCAGGGAATTATAGAGAGGAAAAAAACCTAGGCTCACAGCAAATACATTTACTAATTTTAAAAGCTATTTTGCAGGTTTTTATGTTTCTAGGGCAATGGGAGAATTAAGTGTTTCACTTATCTAGAGTTCTGTTAACTGTTTACCTAGATACTCATCTCTACTTCAGTAGAGACTAATCTAAAGTAACAGACTGCTTTAAATCTGTGAATTTCTTCCTCTGGATCAACATGTAACCCATGCTATTGAATGAAATTGGAGGAAGAAGAAGGACTATGCATGCTAGCAAGCAACAACCACCAAGGAGAAAAAACAGACTTCAGGACTAGCAACACAATGGTAAAGACTTTTGCAGAGGAATATACACGGTTAGAGGCACATTCCTGATGGGCTGCAACAGCCACAGTCTGTGCTGCCACCTGTGTTTAAGACTGCATGAATCAAGGCTGATGCCCAGCTGACATTTAAGATGCAAAGTCAGGTGGACAACAGTACCATGCACTCAAAGGTATCACAATCACACAGCAATAAACTCCTAAATGTTCTGCTAAAAACCCACCAGCAGAATAAAATGGCTCCAGCATTTCATACCACATTGTCATTAGAAACAGCTCATTTGTGAGGCAGATATAAATTTGGGTTTCAACTAAACTGCGGATGTTGGAATGCCTCTTTCCCATCCCATAGCCAAATCCAAAGAGAAATTTACATTTTGTCTCTTTCTTTCTTAATCCTTCTCTGCTGATCCTTTGGGAGAAACAGTTTTTAGGATAGATTTTTTTTTCTTTCAGGAGCTTCCAGTGATTTCAATTTAGGCCACCTTCCTGGCACAAGATAATTAACAGGAAAGCAGAACAAATGCCCAGGAGGAATTGTTGAACAAGTGGCATGTGAGCTGTAGAAAGAATTTCAAAAGCAACCCGTTCTGTCTGACTCCCATTCATTTGAAAACAGTCTACAAGCTTTAGTGATGCATTAAAGCTGAGCATGGCCTGAATAATCTATAAATGCAGGGCCCCACTTGGAAGGAGGAGGGCAGTGAAATATTTGGCTACTCCTAGACACTGGAGGCCCTCTTCTGAAATACACAGCCTGATCAACCAAACGATTCAACCCTGGCTTAATCAGTGCTTGGTGAGCTCAGAAACTGTAGTTCCCAGTTGTGCTTTTCTTATGGCCCAGCTGGTTTCAAGTGGAAAAAACCAGTCAAAAATTGAAATTAAAAACAATCAGTAGCATGAGCATCTCTTGATCACAACTTTCTAGCAGAAACTGAAAGTTAAAAGTGGTTAGTCCACCACAAAGGCATCACAAGCAGCTGTAGCATCGGCAAGCGAAAAAGGAGATTTCTTAATCAGATGAACACAGGTGGCAGAAAGACTTGAAAGCAGACAATTATTCCTTTTGAAATCTACTTTTGACTGCTGCACTCAGCATTCCTCAGGTGGCTGGGACCCTTTCAATACTGCTTCTATTAGGAAAAGAGCTACAGCAGATGAGTAGTTCCAGTTCCCAATTCAGTATTTCTTTCATGCTCTGACAACAGCAAGGCACGGCTGAGATGGACGAAACAGTGAAAAAAAGAACTGTTGAGTGAAGAGCAATAAGAGGTGCTCCTCTGAAGAAAAAGCAATTTGTATCTCAGGACAACCATATAACCCATTAAAGAGTTTCCGTCTGTTTGCTTTCATAGAAAATTCTCTCCATTCTCTTTTCTCTCTTCTCAGTTTGCATTAACCTAGGTATACTTACCAGACTGAAGAAAAGAGGATTATTAGGTAAAGTCATAATCATCACTTAATAATGGCACCTGTTCAGTCATACAGTATGAAAAAACAATGTCTCTTTAAGGTAAAACAAATCATATTTGGATAATCTCTGTCCAAATTCAAATTCCAAAGGAGCAATCTTCTGACCAGAATAGATGATGTTATAAACTATAAACACTGCTAGTAACTGCTACACTTGGGAAATAAATACATAATGCACAAGGCCAGGTATAAGAAAACAAATTCTAATACAACTGAGAACTAAACTTAATATTACTTGTCACTGCTCAGGAGACAGGAGCTGTGGGTAAATATTGCAAAAGGACCAAAACCAGTAAACATTCCCTTGTTAGCAGATAACTTTCTTAAAAAAGATGGAAAAAAACTGAACAAACTTATTAAATTTTCATGTACTGAAACTCAATTATAAGTCTACAGAAGTGATTAATCAAGAGAAAAAATGTTAAAAAGAAGCAGTTATAAATAGGAACTGCATATCATTGCCACTCCTGTTTCAACTGCAATATCCAGTGAAAGTAATTAGCACAAGCGGCCTGGTGAAAGACTTCTATGTCCAAAAGTCTGTTTCCCTTCTCAACTGTACTACCTAATAAAATAAAAGATACTGCCTTTCTCAGGAACTGATATTCTACACCTCTAAAATATCACTGATAGAAATTTAAGAAAATAAATCTATTTTAAAGGCTTTAGCTAAATTTGTCAAACATTCTAGATATACTGTCAGTTGAAAAAGAGGGTTGAAAAATGCACTGAAAAATAACTGCAATAAATCTTAATGTACATAATCACTTTGCAGTGCATTACGACTGTGAATTGTTGTTCAGAAGTGTTTTTGTCAGAACAGTTACTCAGGTTCTTCAGGACTTGCTCCTAAAGCAATGTTTTGGCATTCTCCTAAACTTACTTTAGTGGATGTGAACAGCAATGAAATTCAAGATACTGCAAATAATTTTCCCTTAAAATAACTGAATTAAATCCAAATTAGGCATGCAGAAGAACCTGATTATTGTATCTGCAGTGACATCTAGTGCAAGAAATCAAAACCACAGTTAAACAGGCTTCTAGAGAAAAGATGCTATTTTTCACTTATTGAGTGATTACTGACCAAGATAAACAAGAATAATTAACATCAGCCCTCTTAAAACTTTCATAGTATCTTTTCCTCTGCACAGCACTCACAAGCCAGCTGAAGGCAATTCTCTTAAACATAATATGTTAAAGAGAGTCTACTTAATGTGAATGTGCATTTTTCTTTTCCATACAAATTCAGTTTGATAAATGAGCATATAATATTGCTGGATATATTACATAATTGCTGGAGGACAAACAACTGTTGAGAAAGCCAACATCCCCAGGAACAGAGTTGTTACTCTATTTATTCTCTGAACTTTTCTAAAAGAAAACAAATTCAGCAGCAACATCTGACTTAAATTCTTCCTGCCAGCTCCACAGCTGTGCAATCCAGTGTTAATTTTGCAGAGATTTTTAAACCTCTTAAAAATTCCAGCCGATGACACAGCTTTTAGAAAGGAAACAAAAACTGGAAGCATGCAATCAGAGTTTTCTAATACAAACAGATGATAAAAGAAGTTATAAAATATCAAATAAGATTTGTTCAAGTTGAAGTGCAGATGTAATTCCCCCTTTAGAAATAGGCAGATATGCTTCAAAAACAGCCAACAACAGACATTATACCAAAATGCAACACCAAGATGTCTAACTAACAAGTTTACAAAAATGATTCACTTACTGAAATATGAAAAAACAAACAAAAAAAAAAACCTTAGAAACAATTCCTGCCAAACATACAAATAAACACATATGCTAAAAGCTGTGAATGGTTTAAATACAGTATCATGTAGACATTGTTTTATATACAAATGCATACCAGTCTTGTAACTCCATTTTTTCCATTTGACCTGTAAATAGAACCAATTTTAGAACCTGTTCTCCACAGGCATGTGAGCAGAGGTCATTAAAATCCACATGCACTTTTAAAGGGCAGGATTAAAGCCTATTTACTTTTTAGAAGTTCTGCTGTTTGTTTTTCAGGAGCCCAGGAGCTTGTACAACTCCTCTACCCTGCCTCAATCAAAAGTGGAAGTAGACACCAGAATTTAAGGTGAAAGCAGAAGGTGCTAATTGAGAGCACTTCTCACCTGAGGACTGAGCTTCTTAAAGCAATGACATGAAAGAATGAAGAAAACAAATGCTCATCAAAGGGCGGCATACTGGGGTAGAACACAAGTGAGAAGAGAAAAAGCAGAGAAATGGGTCATGCTTAACAGGTAGTAACAAAAAAAGCACCAAACAGCAAAATGGTGATGTATGCCCAGCGTTTCAGGCAGAAGAACCCAGACAATAATTTAGTTTAATAGTTTAAATACCATTCAGCAACTGTGACTGAAAAATTATCTGGAAATGCAAATAAATGTAGACAAATGCAGCATTTACACAGAACACAACAAACTGCTCTTGAGAGAATTCACTATGGTATGCAAGCCACCATGGAAAGCAAATTGTTAAAATAAAATATATTTGCTTGTGCCACCCTAATCTACACCTTGTAATGAACAACACAACTGCTCTTGAGTTTTGGTCTCCTCGTGTCTTTACTGCATATAGCCAAGAATCCCAAAGAAAGAAAATTTCCCCGCTTAGATTAATATGTCCACCAAAATAATTGTTTGGTATTAGTCTGTATTTATTCATCATGGCAAGTCAAGGGTATTCCATTTCCCCCCCAAAAAGAGGCATGATATAAACAAACAGTAGAAGTTAATGCTTGAAGTTAAGCAGTTTTCAGACAGTTTTCTTCCTCATGTAGAACAACCATTGTTAAGGCATAACTGTGCGCTGTTAAGCAGTAGTCAACCAAACAGCACAAAAAAGCAGAAAAATAATCAAATAAATCATCAATAAACAGTGTTCAACAACATCTTTGCACACCATGTGGTAAAGTGCTGGTAGCAGAATTAGTATTATTGATGCAAGTGAGGTGGTGTCACTAAATCCAGAAGGACAAAGCCAGTTAAGTAGTGACAAGTTAAACTATTGATCACAAGGATTAGAGACACACACACACAAAAAAAATCCCGTCCTTTAACAGACTGAAGATAAAACTCTCTACATCCTTTGACATCAGTTGACCACCAACCCACAAAGCCAATGACATGATTAGAATCAAACAGGATAAGTAAATAAAAGGGGACTTTAAACCTACTTCAAACTAAAAAAAAAAAAAATTATAAAGAGCATTTAAATACATATGACATAGATTAAAAAGGGAACAGCTCAAAGTCATACCAGTTTCTACACAAACAGAAAAAGGGAAAGAAATTCAAAAGCAAGTTGTGAAGTAAAACCAGCAGAGAATTACATAAAGGAGTCCACATTTTAAAAAGAATAATCTAAAAGCTGGTAAAGGTTAGAGAAAAAAATTGAAACATGCTCAAAGGATGAAAAGAAAAAAAAGTGCCACTAAAAAAAAAAAAAAAAAGATTTCTAGGAGAATGACAACAGATGCAGTCAAATAAAGCAGCCACATCAAAAGAAGTATTGTACCAATTAATGCCTCAAGGCAAGAGAAAAATCAAAAGTTGGATGGGTTATCCTAACATCTTAGACTCCACGACTGATCTTTAGCACAACAGTACTAAAAGAACTAAACTAAGGAAAAGAGCAAACAGGATTTCTTCCCTCCTCCCCTTCTTTTTGGGAATGTATATGAAAGAACATTGGGAGAAGGCAAAAAAACACTTCACACAAAGATCCAATGAGCTTGAGATGAAAGCTAAATGTTCCAGTTAAGTGCTGAGGCTGCAAGACATCTGAAGACAGAGAAGCAATGTAAAGCAACTCTGTTCTGTATGGTGCAATCCTTTGGTGACATTTAAAGAAATAACCCAAAGCCTGTGGACTTAAAACCAAACACTCTCACTTTGGGTTCTGATGCAGTATTTTACCCAATGGTGAAGCATCATCCACATATTTATTAAATTTATTAAGCATTAAAATATCCTTGCTTTTATTAAAAACAAGGACAGGTGACAGATTGTAATACTAAGTAAGGTTAGAGTGAGAAGATCAAGGATGAAAACAAACATCACTTCTAGAAACAACACTTGGCACTTCAGGCAGATCAACACCACCAAGAACTTGCCATGCTACACAATACAGAATCCTTCATACAAAATCAGCACAAATTGAAACTCTGATGTATGCAGTGTCTTAAGCTTTGAATATAGAAAATGAGAAGATTAGGTGTGAGTTGACATTAATTCAGACTCCAGAGGAAGCCAGTCACCCTCCAAAAGGATTCTTCCAAAGCACAGAAGAAAGAGAGCAACCATCAGTGCTACCATGCCCAGCCAACATTTGTCTAATTGGTCACCAACAGACTGAAGGACTATACAAGATGTTCACAGCTGATGGTGGCATTCAGACACTGCACACTACCCCAAGTCCAAAACTAACCATGTTTGCAGACAGGAGAGTTCAACATACTCAGCCTAAAGATGGAAAAATGTAACCTCAGGTTAAGTACACACAAATGCCAAAGGGGATAAAAGTCAGAAGTAAGGAAGAATACTGGGATGCACATATGGTACAGTGCTGACTAGAATAATTGAATTTTAAGCTGGCAAATGCCTTTTATCAAAAACTTGCCTCCACACGGTATTTTCTGTTCCTTGGTATTTTCTAGCTGGGTAGTATTTTCCATTCTCTATTAATTATTTTCAAGGTAGCATTTAGATGCTGCTGGTCTAATTTTAAACAGGGCTCAAAATAACTAGCAAGGGTGAAAAAATTTAAGGAATATCTTCCCTGCAAAACATTGTTTCTTTGTCAGGCATCTTTGCCTGATAAAAGCACTGTATTTATTAAAAGCCAGGTAACTTTTTCCAGCAGTATCTGCTGATCTAGTGGAAGACACCAGCATGCCTGCCCTGTGATTCTACTTGTATTTTACAAGGCTTATGCAAAATCCTTTCAATTATTTTGGATTTAAACATAAACAGATTTTTCCATCAGCCTGTGAGAATGATTTGATATCATGTGAACTTTAATATTTAGAATTTAGTACAAAAAAGCATAATTACATACAATAAAGTAGGGAATCCCATTCAGCTACAAACAAGTGCATAAGCCTAAAAGATTTGGAGCAAAATGTGTTAGAAACTGAAAAGCAAAGGGTTTTTAATTCTCCAAGCCTGCTGCAGGGCAGGAACTGGAAAGCATCAGCTACCTCAGGATAGCAAAGCCAGGGGGAGGCAAGGGCAAGGAGGTTTTAAATATAATACAAACATGAAGTTCTAAGTACCTTAATGAAGAATGCCCTGAAAGTCACTGAATTATGGCATGGGGGGAGTGGCAGGTGTAACTTCAGTGATGTGGCCATACAAAGACAGTCTCACTTCACAGAGTGCCAAGACAATCTGTTTTTACAAATTACAATGTCTACAGTCTCTGTGTGCAAGGGAGGGACGTAAACGACAAAACAAAAACCCCAGTGAACTCACAGAGAATCCATAACAAAAACCACCACTGCTCTCTAAAGTTTAAACTCTGCTTTCCAGGGACTCAGCCTGGCAAACTTCCAAAAATCCCTTCCCCACTCATATGCTGTCAGTGATTTCACAAATCATTAAACAAGAAGTGAATAAAAATATGGAAACCTTCAGTGAAATGGTGTAAAATAAAACAGTACAACTAAGAAATATTCTGCAGGTTTTCAGGGGGTTTGGGACAAAGAAAGTTTAATCAATTGCCTTTATCCCAAAAGTAGCGTATAAGCTATATTCATACACTCAAATATCATCCTATGAGAGTGCAGTTCATACAGAAGCTGCAAGAATTATGCTAAAAAAGCTCAGTACTAGAAAATCAGAAATTACTGTTTCTGTGTTTAAGTCCTTTAGATCCAAGTATTTAACAAATGCAGCTTTCCCTTGATTATATGTATTGTTCAGTTAACACCTCTTCTGATTCTATAATTTCTGTGCATGAATCAGTGCATTTGCTTTCAAAGCTTCCCATGTGCAGCATAATGTTCACTTCCACAATTGACCAAAATTCACAAATGCTGCATGTGACAGTGGACTTCCAAATCCATGCATGAATAAAGAGAGAATTAACGAAGTTCCATGTATGTACAGATGCTTCAAAATAACAAAACAACAGAAATAACATAAAGTTGTAGCCAAAACATCTCTGACGAATATGCAATTGAAAATTTCCAGTTCAGTATCTAGATAGACATTAAACAGTCCATTCTGTCATGCCAACTGCTAAGTACTTCCCAACCCTGATCCATTCTCTCTGCTATTTGTGCTTTATTTTTAAGCACAGAGCCATTCAACTCATATGGAAGTGAGATCAAAGACAGTAGTGGACTTGAAGAAAAAAATTTAAGAAATCAAAAAGTGATACAAGAGAAAAATCAAGTTTGAGTTCAGTGACACTGAGAATTAAAAAAATCACTTGCTTGAATTGCACTACAAACAAGTTATGTTCAGCAAATGATGAAAGCTTAAGCTTTGTTTTCAAAAGTTTTATTTAACAGAACAGTTAAAACATTTGGCAACAAAAGTACTAGCTAACATGTTAAAAAAACACATTGTGGGAATTATTCCTCTGTGTGCGTGCTTGTACAAATGCATGTGTGTGCTTGTACAAATGCACAGAATTATCAAGTAGCCCATTAAATTATAACCTCATTCTGCCACCTTAATCATGCACCAAATACCAATATAAAATCTCACCAGGACAAGGGAAAATCTATATTTACTGTGTACCACATCCACTGAGATACCCAATGTAAGACAAGAAGTGATTACTGTTGATACCACACAAACACCAAGGATATGAGGGATCCACTTGTCCCTGGCCCAGGCTCTCTGCATTTGTAACTCAATAAAACTATTCAGTAATTGTAAGATTTGTTAGAGAGAAGCTGTTTTGCACTGTGGGGTCACTATGGTGAGTAACAGAAAGAGTTAGGCCGAAGAAGATGACTTAGAAAAATAACTTTTTTTAAAGGAAAAATACTAAGGCTAGGTCAAATGCCAAGAGGAAAATTTATTTATTTGCCTTACTTTCAGAATATCTTGAGTTTCATTCCACTTGTTTGTCCACTCTTTGGTCAGTTCTTGTACCTATGAAAAAAAAAAT
The DNA here is from genome assembly GCF_029207755.1 of Chamaea fasciata. NCBI lineage: Eukaryota > Metazoa > Chordata > Aves > Passeriformes > Sylviidae > Chamaea > Chamaea fasciata. The sequence continues at coordinate 4,457,950 of NW_027094088.1, read as the reverse complement.
ATTGAAGAAAATCACATCTCTTCTAAAGTTCTTGATAAATGAATTCTCAGAGAAGTTCTAAGTATTTATGTAATTCTTCATGAATCTTAATACTTAAGCATTTACAAGAGCACTGAAGCTGCAGCAATAAGTTGCCATACCTACAACACTTCTCCCTCAAAACACAAAATTGTTATTTACACTGTAAGATGAAATGGAAGTCCAGGATAATTACTTCAAATAACTGTCTACCTTCAAATAGTTTCATAAAGTGCTTCAATCCTACAAAGTCTACTGCCATAGACTGATCCCTCAGCTGTAACAGGACAGATCCCTTCCCATGGTACAGGTAGGCATGTTAAGGCAAAGATCCCTCCAGAGGATGGCATGCAGAGGGAGAGGCAGACCAGGAGCCTTCAGGAGTTCATCAGAGCAAAAATTTGCAAGTTAGAAACTCTCCACTTCGTTGTCGTCAGCAGGGAAGTGAGAAGATGCTTGCAAAGGCATTACAGACGGGGAGCACTGGGTATAGAATCATTTAGGTTAGAAAGGATCTTAAGATCATCAAGTCCAACTGTTAAGCCAGCACTGTCAAGCCACTCCTGAACCATATCCCTCTGAAGTGCCACATTTATAAGGTGTTTTAAATCTCTCCAGAGACGGTGAATCAAGCAGCTTTTTCCAGCACTTGACAACCCTTCCCATGAAGAAATTTTTCCTAATATCCAATCTAAACTTCCCCTGGAGCAACCTGAGGCCATTTCCTCTTGTCCTGTTGCTTTTTACCTGTGAGAAAACTGATCCCCACTTGTAGAGAGTGCGGTCACCCCTGAGTCTTCCTACCCTCCAGCAGACAAACACACCCACACACCTTATTGCCATCTACAACTGGACTAAGGGTGCACTTGTTTCCCTCATCCAGATCATCACCAAATATATTAAATAGGACTAGCCCAAATACTGAGCCCTGGGGAACACCACTGGTGACTGGCTGCCAACTGGATTTAACTCCACCACTCTTCTTGGCTCAGCCATTCAGAGAGTTTTCTGAAACAATGCACCTGTGCAAGCCATGAGCAGACAGTTCCCCCAAGGAAATGCTGTGGGAGACAGCACCAAAGGTTTTCCTAAAGTCCAGGGAAACAACACTCACAGCCTTTTCCTCATCCACCAGGTCATCCTCTCAAAGGAAGAGATGATGTTGGTCAAGCAGGATGTGCCTTTCCTGAACCCATCCTAAACTCAGGGCCCTGGTTCCCCTGGTTGTTCTGTACGTGTTGTGTGACTGCACTCAAGCTGACCCAACCCACTCCATGAAGTTCCCCCAAACTGAGGTCAGACCAACAGAAGGCTCAGGATTTGTCCTTCCTCTCCTCATCAAGCAGTTGTCCACCTCTTGAGTTAACTTTCATATAATGCCATTGCTCAAAGAAAGATGATGTTGATGCAGCAGCTCCAAACATCTCCCCATTTGCTATCTGCATTTTTTGGTCTTTGCAGGTCAGCTCCAAATTAATCCATGACAGCTACAGAAACTTCTCTCATCTCTACCTGCATCTCAAGATTTTAACAAAGACAAGTAAGCACACTTTTCAATGCACCACTATAGTTCCTAGTGCTGCTAACTGAAACATTAAAACAAAATCGATTTTAAAAGATTAAAGAAAAACATGAAGAAAATCTATCACAGCTCTATTCACCATACCAGAACAATTTGTATTGCTCAGAAACATTTCATCTCATTTTTAATTAAATTTTTAAAATGAAACATTTTTAAATTAAACTACTCCAAATTATTCTTATATAAGGAAAATCACCTCATTAAAGAAAGTCACCATATACTTGTCAGGCAATATAAATATGGTGATAAAGTCTGTAAATCTATATAAACAAATTAGTTATTGCACTCATTCAATTATAAAAAAGCTATAACCACTGCAATATCTACCAAGAATTTTCAGCAATTATGTCTACTGTAATTATCATGAATAGTAATCACATAATCTTTTAACAAGCCTGACAAAGGTAATAAAATATGCTTGATATACACCCCACACAGCAGGGCCAACACTTCTGAGCAGGGTAAGCAATGGTTACTGTCAGAACATGAATAACATATTCTAATTAGCCGAGAGTCAGCAATTTATATTACTGAGCTACTCTTAGATAGAAGCTTTTTGTTTGTACTCAAAAGTAAGACTAAGGATATGAATAAAATAGGATTCTCAAAGTAGGACATTAATATTCTGATTTTAAAGGTCCAAGCAGCACTACTGGAAACCCTACCATTTAAACCAGCTAAGGAGCCCCTTTTTTTAAAGGCATCACATCTACATTTGATTGGCATCTTTTGACGATATTCAGAACTAAACATTTGCTGCCATGTAGTTGAATAATTCCAATACTTCCCTCTTGCCCCTTCCAAAGTATGACTTTTATTCTTTTTTTTTAAACCAATTTGCAACAGCTTTCAAAGCAAGCTAATATACAGAAAAGAATTAACACAGAATGATACAATAAAGAATGAAAGATTGCTAGTCAGAGAAATGATAGTACCCTTATACCTAGATTCTTCTGGATGCTGTGAGTTATCCAAACTGTCTGGAAACTTTTTCCAGTCTCTACACTTGGCTGGATTATTGAAAAACCTTGGTGAGAAGCACACTGTGAAGTACACCTAGATCTAAGACTCCTCCAAAAAGGTAGCTAATTAGGCACTTAACATATTTGTACACACAAGATTTAAATACTGAAATTTTGTAAAACTCTACCCCACACCACAAGTAATTTATTACCTGAAAGCATAGAAGAGGTGACCATTCTCCCCATAAATCTTCAGCTGTTTTTTCTACACACCAAATATTTTGTTACTGTGATTACTTGCTACACATTACTATGATTTAGTGGCTTTTCCCTCTCTAATCTATTTACAAACATACTTTTTTAGTGAGGCAAGCTGGTCAGGGAACAAGTCTTTTCATTTCATATTCAGAAACAGAACTGCTACATAAATATCAAAGATATATTTTGTTCTTAGTTACAATGTTATATTAGTAGGATAACAAAATTACTAATTCACACACTTTTTTTTTTTTTTTTTAAAGCATCAATGTAATTATGCTGGTGGGACAAAACTTAATTGCACATTAAAGAAAAAAATCCTGAAAATTACAAACATTCCTGCATCCAGAGTACCCACCTTTCCTTTTATTTGATGTTTAAAAACTGCTGTAAGAAATTAGAACTCACCCTTGCTTCATTCTGCTGAAGCTTTTCTTCCATACTTAAAGCTGTTGGAGAATCCAAGAGTGCAATCTAAAATTGTAAAAGATAAACACCAATTCAAAAAGAAAACAGTCACAATTTCTGGGGGAACCAATTGAAATGCAATTGTTGAACTTTTCTGAGTCTTTAGCGTAAACTCCTTTGAACTTTAATATGTATCATTTTACCTTGAAATACTGTAAATAGAATAATCAAAATCCTGTCAAAGCTGATATTTCAAATACAAATTGGTTTGAGAGTATTATTTTCACTCACTACATATGTATGGTCACACACACAGAAAGTAGATACATTTATAACAGGTAACTCCTAATACAGCTCTATCTTTCTAAAATCATGAAAATTTATTATGCATGAGTAGTTATCCATTCTGCCTTAATACATATGTATATTGCTTTATCTTTAATAACTGTATCTAAGGTAATTGGCCTTAGAAGAGGAAAATTACTAAACACAAACACACAGGCAGTACTCATTGTATGTGACCTTCTACACTGAATCCAGCACCATATTTTGGTAATCAGTATCTTCAGCTCTACAGCAGCATTTGCAATACAGTGTTCTGGTCATACAAAGGAAAACCAGTGAAGAAGTTATGGAGAGATTTATACTACTGTGCATAGTAACACACCACCTGCTGTTTTATCAACCATCACAACTTCAATCAACTTTTTCTCTACTGTCTCCCACACAGCCATCTACCACATCCTACCACTGAACCAGATTTATTTTGCAATAACCACTATTTTAGAGCTTGAAACTAGGTCAAAGCATTTAAACTTCAAGGGGGTCCACGTTACATCTACTTTTCTAACTCTAAATCCAGCCATAATTTGAAAATAAATTATTTTTCCCTCTTAAAGAATATGAAACAAACACAAGTAATTCGACTCCATAAAGAGTTTTTTAATTGTTTGTAACATAGCAGAGCTCTCTGCTCTGATCCTCTACAACACCAATTTCTGCTTCCAACCAATGGTTCCCATCCCCTTTTTCAGCAATTTTTTTTATAGCATGAAATCCAGCTGAAGTCCCACCCTTCTTCTAACAATGGTCCATGCTGAACTGACATTTCACCTTGCACAGACCATCTGAAACAGAATCACATAGTTCTAGAAACAAATCTGAAGTAGTACTTCAGATACTTCCAAATTATATTTGCTCAAATAAGAAATGTAGCAGTCCTGAATGACATTATGTAGAAGAGACAACTGGCCTGAGCCATTTGGATCTTCGTTATTGTTACTTTGGTTTCACCACCCTGGCAACACAGGAGAAACTAAACTTAACTGAGCCTGTGCAGTGACTGTTTATAGCAGATCATACTGACAGAGCAAGAAAGAGAATCATGCCAAAGTGAAGCAGAGCATGATTTTTGCTTGCTTACACTACCACTGAAAATATTTTTACGTATTTAGCATGTTATGTGCCTTCTAATGTACTGTACAGCCAAACACAAATAAAATGTATTGTTTAAATCCATTCATACTCTACATTTTCATATTTATACATCTTAAATACTTTAAACTTTCTACTTAAGATACTACATAAAATACCTCTCTAGTCCATCAGGACAGACCCAGAAGGTAAGTTTCTGCTCAGTTTCCTTATGCTGTCTTGACTACCTGCTCCACACTGCGATCCAGCTCAGATTATATTAGAAGAAACCTAAAAGCTTTAAGATGACAACCTTTTCCCCTCTTATGTTGAAAGATCTGCTGGCCATATGGAAACTGATTCAATCAGGAAAAACTAATATTCATTCACAGCCTCATAGAGCTCGTTCACTCAAATCAATATAATGAAAGATAATTATCTCATTACATCCTAGAAATAGATGTTATAACTCAAGGAAAATTACACATAAATTCCAAGTAAAGCTAACCTGATTCCCCTGAGCAAGCAGGGCTTTTAACCGGGCTATTTCAGCTCTCAGTTCACGGATCAGTTTGACGTTGGGATCCTCATTAATTGTAGGCTTGTTGATGATGTTTTTGGCTCTATTTGCATAGCGAAGAGTACTTAAAGTTTCTCCATAATTGACATCAGCAGGTGAAATAGCTAAGGACATGAAATCAGAAGCAGTTTATCTAGAAGCATATGTTTCATTTACTGAAGTTAGTTTATATTTTAAGAGTCAGATAAATTCCATGCGGGTGAAGAGAGAAATATCTCATTTACCAGTATGGATACAAGTTGTTCCAACTAACTCTCCACCTAACTCCACTTTCATGTCACTATAACTTTGCATAAGTAAACACTGTATGAAATAAGTGTATTAGGATAATCAGGTCTATCAACCAAGTGTTGCAAAGAAATCTTGCTGCCAATCTATTTAATATTTACATTTCCCCAGTAAACATAAATAAGGTCTTAACTGGATAAATGTCCTATATACTTCACAGGCTTTTTTACAATTTTTTTACAAGAACAGTCAGGAAACAGTGAATATTTTTTAAGTATTAATGTAATCGTTGAAAAGACATTCCAGGTAAAACCCAGTAGGGAAATTTAACAGCATCAAAACAAAAAATAACCAGACAGAAGAACCAAAACAAGAGAGAGCTTCTGTAATTTACAAACCCAGCTGTTCTCCTGAGCTGCAGGCATCTGGGAGCACACAGAACTGTCAGCTATCTGATCCAAGAGAAACCAGTATTGTTTTTCAAACAACCTAACCAGGAAAACCAATGCAATTTAAATACAAGTCCTAATGCGATCCTTCCCTTAATTCTCCTAACAATATATATGAGGTTCCAAATTGAAAAGATAATTAAGGCATCCAAATAAATGAGTGGTAACAGAAGAGAAAACCATCCAGATATCTTAATGATCAAACTGAACAAGAGATCCAGAGAATCAGACAATGAAACACCTGAAAAACTAATCAAGCAACTAAAATAATCTGTCCTTTCTCATTCTCTCAAAAGCCTTTTTTTTTTGGTTTTTTTTGGGTTTTTTTTGTTTTGTTTTGTTTTTTTGTGGCAGAGACACTCTAAGCTACAGGAGATGCACTTGGAAAAAGCCTATACTTCCCCTAGCTCACACTCTCACTTCCCTGCTTTATCTACTGTCTACTCCCCATTACTCAATTATTCTCTTTCTGGAAGGATATTAAAAGATGTTACAGAAATATATGACAAATCAAAATCAGAAATATTTTTCTACAGCCTTTCCCTGCGGTCTGAAGTGATCTTGCTGCATTTTGTTGTGCTTAATTATAGAAGAGGCAGGACAAATCTACCTGGATAGCTTCGCTAGGCTGTTAGGGAATTCTACCACATCCCAGTAGATGGAGAAATGATCAACCATCAGGGCTCTGCCTAGCAGAAGCATCACTAATGGATGAGGAAGCAGCTGAAAAAGATCCTGGGTACTGTAATCATTAGTATAGGCACAGAAAGCTCATTGTGTTTCTAAAACTTCTCTTCCCAATCCCTCCTTAAAAAAAAAAAAAAAAAAAAAAAAAAAAAAAAAAAAAAAAAAAAAAGCTACTCTACCATGGAACTGCAAGAAAGCGGCAAGAAGGAAGTTGCCAGCACAGCCTTATTTAAAGAGCCAGAAAACCAAAGCAGAGTCTGGTCCACCATCATCTCTTGGCACTACTATGATTCCCCTGAGGAAAACAAGTGGCACGGATTCCAAAAACATCCCCAAAATTCTGCAACAAAGGAACTGCTATTGAGAGAATGTGACAAGTGCTGAAGGACCAGAAATTGATCTGATACATTTTATTCCCTCAATTCTGCTATCCCACATTCCTATAAGGGGACTGCACCAGTTAAGGTCACATTTCATTGGAGCAGGAAAGAGTGAGAGAAATTTCAGAGCTGCTTTTCTCCTCACATCCAGTGGTACCTCGACGAGCTTGACAAGTGGGCCCACAAGGATGTAATGAGGGACAAAAAATCCAAGTGCAAGGTGCAATCCCACATATGAATACAGACCGGGAAAAGATCTCATCTCAGAAAAAAACTCAGGGGTTCTTCTTGGTGGGTGAACATGAGCCAGCAGCCTGTGCTCAAAGTCCAGAAAGCCTGCTGCATCCTGGGCTGGCAACTGGTTTTAAGCTAAAAGTGGAGAGATTTAGATTAGATATTAGGACAAAATTCTTTAACCAGAGGGTGGTGAGACACTGAAACAGTGAAGTACTAAGGCCTGAACAACAGGCCCTGAGCCAAAGTTGATACACAGATGAACCTTCCAACCAAATGTTGATTGTATGTTTGGTCATTAACAGAGTACTGTTATATATATGTTCATTTATTGGCAAAACATGTATTTACCTTTACATATCTAGAAACTGGGTAAGGCTACATCTGGCCTAATTAACCAGGGTATTATGATCAAAGACAACTCCCTTGGTTCCTCCTTGAGTCCATGCCAGGCTTTGGGAGAAAGCCAACAGGAGAATGAAATCAAAAATTATGTCAGCTCATTTGTTTAACAGTATAAAAACTGGGCCACTGTGATAGCAGAGTGGGGGAGCCTCATGGCCTGAGATGGACCCACCACAGGAGCTTCCAGTTACCAGGTGTGGTTCTCCAGTCCTTCACTGACAGCTTCCCCCCACAGCTGATGTCTCATGGACCTGGGTGATGGATCTTTATTAGGGTAACCTGGTGATGTATCTTCCTTAATCACTACAGGCATTCTTTCATCATAATGATTAGGTGCACTTCTTAGTTTATCTTTTTGTAATTCTTTGCTAATTATCATGTGCTTTGCTTAGCTTATCCTTTTGTGATTGTTTACAGTTTTACATTATAGTAAATGACACTGTTCCTTTATTTGCTGTCTGGGCCTCTGACCCTACCCACCAGCAAAACAAGGCTGGGGTGGATGGAGCACTGAGCAACCTGGTCTAGTGAAAGGTGTCCCCATTCATGGCAGGAAGGATGGAACTAAACAACCTTTAAGGTCCCTTCCAACCCAAACCATTCTGTGATTTCCAACATCCAAAATCCTCACCTCCCCTTAAACATCATCCTGACTTCACTTTGCTTTTTTGGGAATGGAATTCCCATTCCAATTTGCTGACAAACCTGCAGTACACATGGCACAGGTAAGGGTTTTAAACTAAGTGATCCTTGCAGACCTTCATACTGGTAAAAAAGAAGCCATAAGAGTTTTCAAGACAACTGATCATAATTAAATTCAGACAAGAAGTTAAAAATGTTGTCTGCTTTTAGAAGGTTAGACCAAAGTCATGGCCTTTCCCACAGGATGCCAAAAGAGAGCAGGTTGCTACTAATGCAACAAAAAACAACAGTTTGGAACAGCAACTGATTCACACACCAGTATGAGACAAGATGCACAAAGCTTTAATCACACTGTGCACAGTGTAAGTAAAAGACAGAGTGTTACTAGAAAGCTCAGAGAGAAAGAAATCACTAATATGTGAAAACCACGTTCTGCCTTAACAAAACATCTGGAGTCTAGATATTTACATCCACTTCTATTAAGCATGAACTATTCAGAATTCCAAAAGAGTAAACTAAAAACACCTACTGGCAATCATTATAGTTTTGGAGTTTCCTCCTAGGCTATCTTTTAATAGCCAAGTCAACACTGAGTCTCTGTAAGGCACAAATACTTGTTTCTTCTTTGAAAGAGGATTTGTTGCATCCTGAGATAAATCAGCTGTGAGGAGAAGGTAGAAAAAAGAATCAAAATTAGGTCTTTTCATTCCTTTTTAAAAACATGTTAGGCCATTATTTGTGTAAGTAAACAGGAAGGTATCTAATGACTAAAAACACCTCAAGACAGACAAGCACAAAAAAAACAGAGACTTACCTAAGGCAGAAATTACGTTTCCCAGAGTAACTAGAGATTTGTTAATATTCCCTCCTTCCTTTAATCTAACCCCTGTGGCACCAGTGGCATCTGCTCTCTCACTTCCAGCAAGATCTACCAAATGAATCTTGCTAACAGTTTCACAAGGCATTTCAGAATCAAATTTAGCCTACAGAAAAGAAAAAAATAAAACAAAGAAAATAATGTTAAGCTAAGAAATACTGCACTTTTACTGAATCAAATTTAGTGGCCTTTGTGACACGACTGAATTTAACTTGTTTACAACAGCAGGTCTTGAGAAGACAGTTGTATTAGAGGTGCTACTGAAAGACATTTGATAATGAATGGTTGCATAACTCCCATATTATTTCTTTAAATTGTAATTTCTGCAACATTTTAGTCATTTACAGACAAGTTGTGACACTGTGAGTGGTAATTTACATGATCCAGTGACCACGAGCTGCATTCATTTTATTAAGCTTGCAAAATTTTTATTACATTTATATATCGCTTTCAACAAGTTATAGCATGCACACACAAATTTACACCCAATTTCTCCCCCACCTCCAAGTCCTATTCATCCGGCAGGCTATCCACGGGCTTTCTAAAAAGCCCCCAAAAACAACAAAAACAAAGAGCAGGACTCATGAAAAAAGGAGTTTGCCACATGTCCAATCTCTCTAAGGAGTTTTGTTTTGTTACCTGAGTGAAGTTGATTGTGAAAATGGCATGTGACCTGCTACTAACATCATTCATTCCAGTTGCAGCTGTCGTCCTATTTATATTTCCTGCATCCATAAGTTCCTCAACATCAGTATAATTTTGGACTAAATGTTTAGACAAGTCTGAAGAAAAGCAGAGTGTTACAGTATGCTCATATATGTCCTTAATTTTCTATACAAAAATATTCAAATTATCCTCACTACTGCAAATTATTGCTGCAATTAGCATTTATTGTCATACTTTAGACCCTAAAGAAATGAATGAGGCTTCATACGAACACTGGACAACTTACACATTTACAGTAAAAAAGAAAAAAATATGTAATGTTACTAAATTATTTAGTAGAATAACATGAGCATAATCCCACAAGAGACATGAACCTTCTCTGGCAGAGAACAGATTAAGACAATTAGATCCTAATAGGTTTTCATTTCATCTAAATATCTAAGATTTTTAGGTTATAGTCAACAGCTATCAAAACCAATTGCATCTCTTAACATTACTTAAAAATGTGTTATAAATTTACAGATAAAAAATCTCTGTAATAATTTTGGGACTGAGAAAGCAAGTAGAGATGAAAAATTAGAAGCTATTCCTTCAAAGCTTTTTACCTGCATCCATCATAATTTATATTTTAAACCATAAGATGCCCTATGCAATTAGACACTACATTTCAGAATAGATAAAGGTAATAAAATATGCAGTGTAAAACAACTGAAATGCTTTTACCCTCAACATAAGGCCCTTCTTTTGGATGTTCCCGTATTCGTAAATTATTCGTTTTTGACGATTTCCGTCGTAGAAGATCTCTCACGCGCTCATTATAAATTTCCAAATAACTGAAAGAAAAAGAACAGAAAGCCACTGACTGACTCAAGAGCCTTTTATAAAAGGAAAGCCATTTTAACACGAGTTTGAAAGCGAGATGCTTGGAGAAAGAAAATAGATCCAAAAGTGGTTTAAGATAATGACTACAAGGTATTGTGTCATAAAGGAAAAAGCCAAAAAAAGCAAGAAGGAAGTGGAAAGAAAGCAGACATTAGCAAGAACAAGATCTCCTAATGTTAGCCTGAAATAAAGGGTAAAAAAAAGGAAGATGCTGTCCAGTAGCAAAGGCATTTGCACCATCATATAAATGAAGCAATATGCACAGCTCTTGGATTGAAGGTGTAAGTACTATGCATTTTGACTACAAGTGCCAAGAAAAATCAATTACAGGACTGAGGCTGAGCATAAAAAGTTATTTTTGAAAAATATGCACTTTTCCCAGAGATAAACTGAAACAGAGTGCTTGTAACTGAAACAAGTTTGATAATCTGCAAACTCTTAACATGCCAAGACCTACCTGACTTCTGTTCGAAAGGATGCCTCATTCCGCTTTGTTTTTTCACTTATTTTGCTGAATAACCCTTCACAAATTCGAGGTATCAAACCTGCATCACCCTGAAAACAACAATAATTCTTAATTCCAAGGCCATACATGCATGCACAACATATTTTGAAAAAAAGAGAACACCCTAGATGACTAGTGGAGAGTTTAAGACTCCAGAAAGGGGGAAAAAAATCAAAGCTTTTCAGCAAATACTCTCTGGCCTTTTGTTTAACTGCAGCCACATTGCCACTTCAACCCTTTTGTGTGTTGAATGTACAACCAGCTACATTTCTTTGCTACTGGAATACATTTTGTCTCTCTCATTCAGTTTGAATAATCCCAACTGCTTAAGGCAGAGACTGGCTCCCCAGCGTAAGTCATGAACTGCCTTATCTCACCAGTATCTTAATGCTTCTGTCTCATTTCACTGTGGAATTGGCAACAACTGCAGAGAACAGGACAAGAACCATCTCCAAACAGCCATGGGGCATTCTCATTCAAACCCCCAACTCCCAGCCCTTCCTGTGTTGAAAAGTGCAGCAAGTCCTCTGAATAAATTAGTACACAATGACAAAATTAAACCTTCATTCACTGTATCCCACGATCCAGCCAAATTAAATTTGATATTTAACTACTGAATGTTTATCTCTGCAGATAGAGAGTTTTTATGCATGAAATGCTTGGCTGGTTTAATAAAGCAAACTGACTAAAACCTACCCCACAGAGATACCCAGAAATTTGGCATGCAGCTTCCCTTGGTGGTCCATGCAGAGCCCTCTCCAGCCAAGCAGTCAGCTATGGAGAGGGTTTTCCCCAGCAGCAGAGGAGCAGGAGAGGACCACACAGGTCTGGTCTCATCTGACATGGGGGTGCTCACTCCCAGCTGCCCCATTCCCCCCAAGTCTGATTATGTAAGTGACCAACAACCTGCAGAGTACATCTCCCCACTGCTTAGGGCAGTTAACACTTCCTCAGAGCCATGGTTCCCTGGAATAACGGGACAGACAGACACACACAGATGAGCTTTGGGGTAAGAGGTCCGGCCAATGGACTCCCCCTGCACTAAACTGTCAGAGTGAGTGCTCCATGAGCAAAGATTCCTCTTCTACTTGGACCCCCTACAAAAATCCAAGCTTTTTTTGCCCAAGCTCACTCAAATTTGCTTCCATAATGGTCCCTCTGCCCTCCTTCTTCAGCTTCCTTCTGCAGTCTCTGTCACAGCAATCTTCTTCCAGGTGCCAACTCCGAGTTCCTCTTCCTCATTCCTTTGCCCAGATAAAATTCCCAATTCATCACCCAGCCACTTCCGGTTTTTAATTATATTTTATCCCTCCATTTTGCCTTTTCCCAGCTTCTTCCTCCTCTTAATCAAAGCCTCTCTATCCTTCTCAAACCAAGCTTCAGTCTTTGAAATAATAATCCATTCTCTGCTCCTATCTTTCCTAGTTCTTCACATGACTGCACCTTGGGTTAAAAAAAAACCCAAAACCCAAAAAATCCCTAGATTAAGGGAGAAGCTTGCAGAATAATCAGGCTTTTTGTTGGGTTTTGTTTTTTGGGGTTTTTTTTGTTTTGTTTTGGTTTGGTTTTTGTTTGTTTGTTTGTTTGTTTTCTGGGACAGCTGCCTCTGGCAACGGAGGAGCAGCCTTTTCTTGACAATATATGTCAATTATCAACCTCGATTTCCAGGTAAAGATTCATGGGTCAGTGTTGGAAATTCCCACACACATTTTATTTTCATTTTTTTTAAACAATGGAAGAGGGAAAATACTTTTCTTTCATCTCATGCTTGGAAACACCTGAATAGTTTTAATTAAAGCTTAAGGGAAAAAATATGGAAGATCTATCACAAAGTTTTAGGCAAACCACTGGTGTCTGAAATAATTCAGCAACCACAAAGAGAGGCTTAAAATAGGAAGCACAAGCTCTAATTGAGTCATTTCAACCTTAGCAACAGAGTGCTGAGAGAGGAAGGACACACAATTCCTAGAGTGTTATGCTAGTAAAATGTACATCTAAAAGAATGTACATTCTTTATTGGAAACTATATTTAAACACTTTCTCCTTTTCACCCCCTAGAGCTGAAAGGCAGGATCAACTACAGCTTGGACTATTTTTTTTTTTCTGGCCTACAGAGTTTCCAAACATGAAAATCAGAAGAACCAAAATAGGTAGTTCACTCCAAAGCTGAATATTCTCATTAAAAGCCTGCTGTTCTTCTTCTGTGCTATCTAACCAGAAAACTCCTTATTGTAATTTAAATCTACTGAGTTTTGCCCATCTACCTTGACCATAAGGAGCAAATTTATTCTCTTCCTTTCTTCTGTAGCAGCCTTTCATGTCTTGGAAGATTTTTAATCCCCGATAGTCTTGCCTTCTCTGCATCCCCAAGTCTGACTTTCCTGATGTTTTATAGACCTCTGCTCATTTCAGTATCTCTGCTCAACATTCTAACGGCCCACATATTTCTTGAAATGATTGCTTTGCACAGAATTGCAAAGCAATTGCAGAAGAAGCCTTCCAGAGACAAGAACAGCAAATATTGAAAACTAAATGAGAACGGAACCCAGACTTTTTAAAGAGAAGTAGGGAAAAAAGAATATTTATTTCCAATTCAAGTTTTCTTATAGCACTGTAATCTCTCTGACAGGGCCATCAATTTTGAAGCATTTAACTTGCCAGCTGAGTATATTTTATATGCACTCTATACAAAGCCAGATTAAAGTATTTATGGATCATGCCAAGAAGATTAGACCTTTATTACTGGATAGTGTCAAACAAACTTCAGCTTCTATTCATTTGCTAACTGTTTTGATGATTACAGTCATTATATACAGTGAGGCAGTCTCATAAAAATGTCACTTTTATATATTTCTGAAATAGAAAGCCACATCTAGGTTGTGAGATCTTTTCTGGTTACAAAAGTCTATTCTGCTTATGATATTGAGGTAAATATAAAGCTACTTATTTTGTGACAACTGAAAGAAAAAGGTTTATGGCTAATTTACTCTCCTAAGCTAGAAGAGGTGCAAAGAGCCCAATCTTACTACATTTCAGAAGAGTGATGTATCCAAAGGATGATAAGTGTTAATATTCCCCTTCTCATTTCTACTGGAAGAAGACACAATACATTTCTTTTCCCAAGGATTAAAGAATGAAACCTGCAGAGGCTGCCTGGTGAACAGGCTTAATCAATCAGCCTTTTTAAACTGCTGCACTCCCAAAAGTTTAGTGGGTTCTCTCTGTCCTTGGACAGTCACAGAGGCAACTGTGAGAAACCACTCCCATCCTTTACTCACAAACTGCCAAATACTTCCTATCACACCTTCCTCTTCCTGCAGTGCTCAATAGGACATAATCCTTAAAATTAAATTTACCGTAGAATGTCACAACAGTTTGATGAACTACTGTCACGCCCAATTTCTGCTTCTCATCTGACAGCCTTCTCTAAGGACCTATTTTGGTCTTCTCACTCTTCAAAAGAGGTTTAAAAAGTACAGATCTTCAGAAAAAGCTAGTAAGTTTCTCAAAATCAGTATCTCCTTTTTTTCTGTCTCAAGTTGGGCATAGAAAGTCAGCCATAACATTTGAAATTTTTGGCTTTGTTACTGAACAAAAATTACTGAGTTTTGTCCAAAAAAACCCGAGCATCACTCAAATAAACTTCTTCTAACGATAAAAGAAACAGCTTCCAAAACCTCTGATTACTAGGAGGTGTGATACATGGAAGGGTTAGTAGCATACAGACAAAAGCAGTATTAAAAATTCCATTAAAACATGCTCCTGCATAATTTTAATCCATTGCAACAAAAATATACACCTGCTCACACGATGTGGTGCAAGAAGTGGACATTGTCCACCTGGAATTCTCCAAGGCCTTCTCAACATGCTTTCCCACAGCCTGCTGCTAAAGAAACTAATGTGTTATGCTCTAGACTATGGGGTGGGTAGGAATTGGCTTACAGGCTGCACACAGAGCGTGCTGGCAAACAGCTCCCTGTAAAACTAGAAAGGAGTGGGGGCTCCAGGAATCAATATCGGGCCCAATGCTGTTTAATTCCTCATAAGTGACCTGAACAATGGGACCAAGTGTACCACAACAAAGTCTGATGAAGACACCACACTGAGTGGGGAAGTTGACAGTTCAGAAGGGACAGCCAACCTGGAGGAAGACCTGGATAAGCTGGAATAGTGAGCTAACAAGAATCTCAGGAAGTTCAACAAACATAAGGTCTTGCACACGAGAACATAATCCAGGAGTGCAGCAAAGGCTGAGATCTATCTGGCTGGGAAGAAGCTCTGGGGAAAGGGACTTGGGGGTCCTGTGGACAGCAAGTACAATATGAGAAAATGGTGTGGCAAAGGAAGACAACAGGATGCTGCACTGCAGCATAAAAAGGGCATCATAACAACCAGGGCAGAGATTATAAAGTCATTATCCCACTCCACTCAGCACTTGTCAGGCCACACCTGGTACACTGCATTCAGTTTTGGTCTCTGCCATACAAAAAAGATGTGGACAGGCTGGAAAGGGTCCAGATAAGGGCCACAAGGATGACCAAAGGACTGGGAAGCTTCCATGTGAGGAACGGCAGAGAGAGGTGGATTTGTTCAGCCTTGAGAATAAAAGGCTTATAGGAGACCTCATAACCATGTTCCAGTACCTAACAAGTGCCTACAGAGAAGATGGAAACCCCTATTCTCAAGGAGTCACAAGCAAAAGACCAGTGCTAATAGATACAAATTACTCCTGCAGAGAACAGGACTGGATACAAGAGGACCATTTTTCATGAGAACAATCAGCAATTGGAATAATGTCCCCAGGGGACTGGTGGATTCCCCAACAATGGACACTTTTAAGATTCATCTGAACAGGAGGCTGTGCCATCTTGTTTTAACCATGCTTTTGCCAAGAAAAGTTGTATCAGGTGATCCTTGAGGGCCCTTCCAAGCTGGTGTTCCATGGTTCTGTGAAAGCACAACATACCGCATTTCCCATCATGGTATAGGACTTCCCAGATCCTGTCTGTCCATAAGCAAAAACACAGGCATTATAACCTTCAAATGCAGATTTAAGCACATCTGTACCAAGGTTTTTGAAAACCTAAAAATAAAGAAAATAATGTTTAAGTCAACAGAAGCTTGGGGAAGAAGATTGTCATTAGCCCAGCATGGCAAATATTGAAGAATACCCCAACAAAATGGCAAAACACACATTTACTATAGGAGAGGAAATTAATATTTCAAATAAAATACTAAGTCTTATTACCAGGTTTCATTTACAGCACTGCAGTGGTTTGTTTTTTATTTCTTTTTCTGTCATGGAATACTTGACATGTCAAATTGCCACTTTCTTTTCTAAAGTCCCAATTTCTTTCAGCAATCTCAGCTACTCCATTCACTTTTCATTGTTACTATCTACTCACTTTCTGTATCTTTGCCAACTCTCCACATTCTGCAAATAACCAGCCCCCTCTCAAAAGAAAACATTTCGTTGATTCTGTCAGTTTCTTCCTTTGTCATTTTGAAGGGTTTTGGTTGGTTGATTTTGGTTTTTTGCTTTAATCAAGTGTAAGAACATGACCCATAACCTTCTCTGTATTTTCCCATTAAGTGGCTTTCACGTAGCAATGCTTTTTAGGTTGGCAAACATGGAAACTTGTTTTTAATGTGGTAAGTGACCCTCTTTCATCATTTAACCCCTTCTCTTTTACCCTCAACATGCAATAACTGGTAATGATCCCTCCTCCACATCTCATAATATGGGACTCTGTTCTCACCTAATAAATTCAGCTCTCACCAGATGCCTTCACCACCTTCCTCTGCAATACTGGCTCCAACATCCCTCACAGATTTACCTGACCTTTCATCATCATTATCCTTCATTTCAATCCATACCCCTCACTGGGAAGGACTGGGGTACCATTTCTCCCAATTAAAATATTAATCTGTGTCTCACCATCAAGACATGATTTTAAAAAATCTCATAGATGCTCCACATAGTTTGGCTACTTGTCTGCACTTTATGTGGTTCAAATTCTCCAAGGCATACAAAGCCATTTTTAATTGTGAATGGCACACACACAGTATAATCTCACAGCTTCTCCCTGGAAGAGGAGTGCTGAGTAATTTCTTTAATCACTAATCTTCAAATGTGCCTTTAGAATAATTCCCTTGATCTTCTCTCAAGCAAAGGAGTTACAGTTCTGTACCCAGTTATATTTCTCAGAGAAGAAGAACATAAAGATCAGCCAAAGCTACTTTATTCTTTCCCCTATTTTTCTCTGTGCCCAAGTTTTTACCTCACCAAGTCTATAAGCACTACTGCTTTGATGGGATTGTCCTTGTTAAAAATTTGTGTATGTCTTGCACGTGACTGGAGGTCGTGCCCAGGACAGGTACAGCCTTGTCTGAACACAAAGGCTTAAAATACAGGTTAGAAGAAAAGATTGCCTGGATGGGACACCAGTTTGTCACAAAAGGGCAGTTAATATTAAAATTCTATTTGTTTCTCAGTCAGGAATTCACACTAAGAAGCTTGATGGCAAATTGCCATCCCCACTCTAACTCTGGAATACTAAAGTGTACTTTGCATTTACAAGACGCATTGATAAGGCATGTAGTATTAGACACATTTCCACTTCTTATTTTTCTGCCTTTCAAATGGAAAAATATAACAATCATGAACAAAGGGCACTAGGCAACCACATCACCAACAATCAAGATCAATTTTATTCCCTGGCAAGATGAATGTGAAAAAGAGGCCCTTCTATGCCAGTGGTGCAGTAAACTAGAATTTCTGTAGGAACTTGATAAGAGCTTAACTACAAAGTCTTCCAATTAAATATGAAATTATTAACACAAGCAAAACAGTAGCTTGTGCAGCATATGTCTAGGAATTACACTCCTATAGTTTAAAAACTCATTTTGTTTTCGATGTGCTGCACACAGTGTAATTAAAACAACACCTGAAAAACAATATTTTTTGTAGCTAAGCAAGAGAAGTTCACACTCCTGCCAGTACAGATAAAGGAGGTGTCCAAGGTTGTGGAACACACTGCAACAGCAGAATATTGAACACAGACGTTGAAGCCATGTTCACAATTTATCCTATTATTATCAATCATAAAACTCACAGCCTTAAAAAAATATTGCTGCAGCCATCACTATACAGGCATTTTAATTTATTTTTATTTCTATAGACTCCTGACCTGGGCAAGTAATCTTGCCTCTACCTGACCCACTCTGGAACAGGTAAATGGCACCAGAAGGAAAAACCTTGAAAAGGGAAACTTACAACTTATATGTGGAAACTGGACATCAATATAGACTACAACTTGCAAATGGTTGTTTTGACAAGAATTAACTTTATTTTTCACAGCAAATTTGGATTCTGGAAATAAACTGCACTGTAACAGCAAGAGCCTGCTAACACCATGAATCTCTTCTGAGGTTCCTCTAACGTGGTCTTGTCTTGATAGAGCTTTCCAGAAGTATCTAAAGGCAGGTATCTGGAAGATCCAAGAATTAAATACCTAATAATTTAAGTCACAATTGGTGCATAAGAAGAAGCTTCATTCAGCATCAGAGCAGAAAAATACATGATCAAAGCTGCTTTAGTTAAAATAAATAAAAATCTGACCCTGCATCCTCAATTTAAAGCATTTGCTAAAATTCCAGCAAAGCCATATGGCCTGAAACATCTGCCTAAAACCATTGACTAGAATCTGGGGTTCATATCATTGCTCCCAAAAACATTAGTACCTCAATTTGCCACAGTGCTGAAGTAATCAGGGTATTTCTACACTGATGGCCAAATAAAATATATGTTTCCTGGTATATCAAAAAACATAGCAAAAAAAATGTGGTAGTTAAAAGAACATCATCAAGAAATAACAATCCAGAAAATTGAAGAATATACGTGATCAAATGTTTGGATGAAACCTTAATATCTCACTGAAATAAAAGAAATATTCAGAATATAAGAGGATGTATCACTTACCATGATGGTTAAATGAACAATTCCAAGTCTAAATTCCCTATCAATTATAGTAATGAGATATATATATAGATATAGATATAGATATAGATATAGATATAGATATATAGGCAAAACTTGTCATTCTCATAAATATTTAAAAACAGCTTCAACTTACTGTTTTTTATGACTAATTTTAATGGTGAGGCTTTCTAGGATTAGCCACTACAGCATCCCTGATTTCAAGGGTTCCTGAACAGATGGGATACACACTAAGAAGCTATTTACACACCTGGCTTACAGGATATTCAGTAAACCACTGTATTATTTTAAGGGGGAAAAAACAACTCTCACTTGAAGCTTACAGCATCAAAAGCAAAAGAGAAGTCAGCAGTCACAACTTACTTGTGATTCATTTAATAAATTTATTAGGGAATGGGAAAGAACCAAAAAGTTCAACAAAAGTTCAATGTTCACATGAAATGCAAGGTCAGAGAGTCTGTCTGCTCATCTGAATAACACCTATAGCTCTCAGTTTAATTTTCTCTTCTGACCATACAGAAAGAAAAACTGTTTTGTCCTTTCCTAAGGTGAATACTCAAGGAAAGAGGAAAAAAGAATCTTCTTCAATGCGTACCAACGCTTTAGGACCAAAAAGAAAAAAAACTAAAACCCACCAAAAAAAATCCACACCATACTTCAACCAGATAAGAATGTTTCTTAGTGAATTTAAGTTATATGCTCGTTTCATAAAAGTGGTTTTTTTTCTAAAGAGCTTTTCAAAACAAATTTCACTGTTTAGAGATGTTTTCTAACTTGACCTTATACAATACTAATCAGACAAAGAACTTCAAAGAAGGCATTCAGCCTGCTGTATTAGAAAACACACCACTTACATTTTTAGGTAAGCTTAAAAAAAAAAAAACAAAGCAAAATTCAAACTCTCAGGCACCTAGAAAATTTCTAAATTACGGAAGAAGCACTTTCAATGGGAAGAAGTTTCATGGAATGCTTTCAAGCCAAAGAAAAGGGAAAGGAAAAATATCAATTATTAACATTCAGAAATCGTACCATTTCTTGGCAAACAAAGCTGGGACTTTTACTGTCTGCTGAGAAATAGGAAAAATCATAGGTAAATGTTTTGGTTCTTTCTCGTCCGGTGTCTCCAGTAGCACCCTCTGGTATCTATTAAAACAAAAAAGAAAATAGAGCCGGTACAACACATCCTGATGAAGTAATAAAAAACATTTGACAATAAATAATCAGAATGTAAATCTAACATAATGTTATGCACTTTTAGAAATGTTTGACAACAGGTCAGATTATGATTCCAGCCACACTGACAAAATCAGGAGGAGGTACAAGAAAGACAACCATGCCATAAAGCAGCACAGCAGGAATTATCTGGATTTCAGCTGACTCCTTCTAACCCCACAGCACATTTTTGTCACAATGCTTAGGTTCAGTTAAATGGCTCCATGTATGATGTTATTATCATCAGGGATTATCCTACACATATAATTTATAGGAGTCACTGTGAACAGCATTTCAACATGGAGTCATAATTAAAAAGGTGTGACATACCTGCTGTTTAAGGCAATCATCATGTTCAGGACATGACAGCTGACACTGGACTTCAGCAATACCCACCATGCTCCAAATAATCCTGAAGAAACTACACACTGAAACTCCTTTTCATATATTAGTCATGAGAAACCACCGTGCAAAAACCAATTTGCTGCACATGGCTTCTCTTGCTGAGAGAAATGTTAAAATATACCATCAAAGGTTACAGCAAGTGATGGGTACTTTGGGTTTGCTTCATTTTCATGGGAATTTCAGGAGACTTCTACAGATGAAGCAAAGATTTAATAGCTATCATTCTATTGTTAGCTTTCATCTCCCAGCTAAGTAATGACCTGAGAAATAAAACTTTGAAGAAATGATGAGACGGAGCTTATAGAGTGGTCTTCAGAAAACCACAGAGTAACCTGGTTTTCCCAAAGCATTACTTTAACACTGTATTTTAACAACTAGGGGCTAGTGATCACAGTGGAGCAAGCATCACTGTTTCGTCCAGTCATATTTTGGCAGCTATTGAGTTACAGCTTCCTTTCATAAATTGTGTTTACTCACCTTTAAGTTTGTGATTGTTGTTTTGTTTTTTTCCATTGAAATAATAAACTTTGCATTAAGATCTTTCTCCCTGAAAAAAGAAAAAACAAACAAACAAAAAAGGACAAACTTGAGTATGTTAAATAAAACACACCACCGTTATGCAGAGTCATATTTCCACCCATGAGCCTGCCACAGTCAATACTCAGAATAATTACTTTTTATTTTTTAATCCCTGTGCTCAATGTTTATCTACTTCTATGGCATATATTTGAAGTACTTGGGCTTGCCTCCAAATCCCTTCATCTAAAAACAGAGCAGAAGCTTGAGGAAACCTGCTTCAGAAATCTAACTCTGCAAGTCAATTAAGTGGTTTGTTCTTAACTGGAAGTACTCTGATCCAAAGCCCAGTTAAGTCAAATAAATGGCTTGAAGGAAGGGCAAAACAGAACACAAAATAAGCCCCAGCTTCGCACCAACATTCCAGCAGCAGCAGCTCCCACTCATTCACATAGGTAACAGGGACTGAATGTTTAAACCACAAAAACCTAATATTATAAAACTCTCTTAGAAATAAGCTACCAAACGTGTTTTGAGTTCTGATGCAGTGAAGGAGAGAGACTCTACTACCAAAAAAGAATTACACAACAGGTTTGTGGCTTCCCAAAGCACCAGGATGCCAGGAAGGAAAAAAGTCCAGTTCCAAAGAAGAGTTTTCATGCACTCTCCTTTATTTCACAATTGTTTCTGTTTTCAAAAACACCATAAAAATTTGTCAGCTAGGTGTTTAAACGCAGCATGTAACAACCTGCTTGCCAGAGATGCAATTTCCCTATTGTTAGTCAGGAGCGCCAATACAGGCTGCTCCTGAATGACAACCCTGAGCACACCACCTCCCGCGCTAATGAAAACATGCACGTGGGGAAACGAGCCAGAAGGGAAAGGTGAGCAGCACAGACCTCACTCCTCAAATGTTGACATGCCCATCCCAAAATCATCTGCTGAGTCACCTGATAAACTGGTGTGCCTGACCCGTGCAGAGCAAAGCAAAGCTTTAAAGCAATAAAGGGCTGCTTCACCATATCACAAAATATCTCAGCAACTACTGGATATTCGCTTGCACCAGCACAAAATGTAAAAGAAAAACTTCTTCCCAATAAAAGGACAACTGAATTCAGGACTATAGTGTTAATCTTCTTCATGGTGCACTAGATCACCCAATCTGTGTTCCTCCAGCTACTCTGTTCATATTCAGTTTTCCAGCAGAAATAGCAAAGAAAAGTAAAACTCATTTTAAAATCTACATAAATGAATAAAGATTAGACAAATAAAAACATTTAATTAAATATCAACACATTAGGTTATTTTCTAAGCTAATAAAAGAGAAAATTGTAATAATTACAGCATTAATTATACAACTGAATTTAGATCTACCATGGAAAGCTTTGAGGCATACCTTATGATTACTAGATCGAGACTGAAGAAACACCAAAATACAGCTACAGATAATAAACAGGGGAATAAAGAAAAGTAACCAATGGTATTTTTTTTTTGCAGGAAACAGATCTTGGCATTGCAGTAATGCAGCCTGTGGATGGCTCCCAGTCATCCTCCTCTTCCAGAGCCTCTACCTGTCTGCAGCCATTTGCTCAGCAAAGGTGTAATATGTAATTTGGCCCAATTAAAGGGTCAATCCTACTATAAAAATGTCTTTCAAATATAAACTGTAACTTGCTTCTTCTAGGAAGTCTGTAAGGACTCTAGGCAGGAAGAGCCTTGGGCCAGAATTATTGGGTTTTTAATTTTTATTTCTTTATGTTTAAGATGTTCAAGGGGAAATAATCAAGTGTGTCAGTGCTTTCTTTCCCAGGCCTAGCCAGCTCTCCACATTACTCTGCTAAAGCTACTCAGTAATGGAATACTGGTACAAAATATTCAAAGTCTAACATCCAGATATGAACTACACAAAATTCTGAGAAGCCTAAAGTAATTAATACTGATAATATTACTAAACGTTGTTAAAGAATGAGGATTTCAAAGTTTTAAAAAAGGACCTTGGAAAGCACTCGCCAATAATACAATTCATAAACAGAATTTTGCATTTTTGAAGGAGAAGGGGTACTAAGACGACAACCTGAAACAGGAAGACTAGGATCAGAATAAATAAGCCAAGCTGAAAGAAGTGGGGGGGGGAAAAAAAGAATCAAATACCCAAGCTTCATTTTAATACGAGACAGATGCACATAATTTATTGTACACACACAGAGTTTGAGAGCATCTCATAAAAACCAATTGCTCGGTTGATGTCAATTACTTCCAGGCACCCATTTAATGCAGTTCATCAGGGCCAAGTCACTTTCAAAAAGTTTTGATTGCCAAGTTCCACCTTGGTAAAAAGTTGTCCTGGTTTGTAACAGATTTGTTTCCTCCGAAGGGCAGAATTCAGCAGCTGGTTTGGGAGATAACCTCCTCGGAGAAAAGTGGAACAAACTGTTTATTTAACAAGCGAAGCGCTCACAAACGTGAGAAAATGAGTAATATTAAACAATGAAACTTCTCGTTTTTCTGAAGAGATGGAAATTTAGGAAGTCTTGTGGTTCACAGTCTTTTTGTGGGGTGTGGCTCAGCTCAGTCCCACCGTCCAGGCTTGCACGGCAGCTTCTGGGGAGGCCGGGCAACTCTCCCAGTGTTCTGGACTGCAGAGAAGCCCAACAGTTCCAGGGAAAAAAATAATCCTTGGAGAAACCTTTCTTGCCGTAGCTAACGAGGAAAACCAGCAAAAAAAAGCAAGGAGAACTCCCTGGTTTTTTTTCTCTCTCTCTCTACGACGGGGAACTCGGAGAGCGCGGCCGTGAACTCGGAGAAAGCTGAACTCTTTTATGTTTTAAATACAGCACCAAAAATTTCCAGCGCTTCTCTCTCTGAGCCCAGCTTAAAGCTACAAGACCCACTTCTGAGCAAAATCACAGACGATGGGGATACCAGCATGATAAAGTCAGCCCAGCACAAGGCTCAGGCTGTAAAGAGCTGTAATTTTAGTGTTGGATAACCCGGCAGCACCCAGCAGCTCTACCAACATCCACAGGAACTACTTGCCCACCTCATCCAGGGATGAGCTTCAGCCACTGACCAAAGATTCTGCAAATTCCCGCCTCCATCACAGAGCAATATAAAGGCACCGGCTGCCAAAACTGGTTCACAATTAAGGCTTTGATGATTTAAGAAATCCTGCTTCCCTCCTGAGCCAAATCTGCGCTCAGGGACAGCCTCCAGGATGTTCTCACTGCTCCTTCATACACCACGTGCAGTCCCAGGATTACAAGGGAAGGGAAACTTATAACCTGCGATCCCGTGACTCCTAACCAAATAAAGTGATCATGCGGGCAAGTTTCTTGGCACAGACACCAGAAAATACATCAGCCCAGTGCTGTAATTACCCCTCTACTATTGCTCAATTCAGCCAGTCATCCAGCAATTAATTACAAGGAGGAAAGAGGAAAGGGGAGATCAGAAAAACTACTTCAGATAATACTGACACCTTAATATAAAACAATGTCAGTGTTAGTACCAGATATGTTTAAAAGAATTAGTATCCTTCTCCTGTAATTGACTTGCTAGATGGATTACTTGGGCCAAGTTTTAATAATTACTTCACAAGGGGAACATGGGTTGTGAAAAACTGCCCTAAACTGAAAGTAATTTAGAAGCTGTACCAAAACACGGCAGCTCATGGAACAACTCCAACAGAACTATCTGCAGGTCAAGCTTCTTTCTCTCCCTCCCTTACATTCCCTGCTTATTTTGAGGGCAAAGGCCAGAGCAGTTTTTGCATCTCCACGGGGATCTAGCTGAAACCATACTAGAGACAGCCAAATATTAGCAGTATCTCCAGATTTCAAGGCACCTTCCAATGACCCCTGCTCATTAAATCTCTTACCCACCCCACACTTTTTGAAGATCCTCCCACAGAAGGGAGAGGAGCATGAAAAGGTGAAAGAGTACTGTGACTTCAAATATAAATCAACAAAGGAAGCTTTAGAAAAAGCTTTATTATTGACCTGCAAAATCTGTTTCGTCTTTTTCAGAAGTTCATTTTTAAGTTCCTTCCTTTAAGGTCCTTCAATGGAAGGTTATTAAAAGAGTGATTTTTTATTTATCTGTTCTGTACTATTCAGACATTAGAGCATTTATTATAGCTTAACCCACTAAAAATTCATGATATTATGACTTCCTTTACGGGAATGATTGTAATGACCTGTCAAACATGCCTCTTAAGTGAACAGAAAGAATGAGATTCATTTCATCCATGGGGTGGTAGGGAAAAAACCTAAAAGGACAGAACAGAAAGTGCCAGTTTTCCCAAAGAGCATTTAAAAAGTTCACTTCAGCAAACCTCCAAGGCTGCACAGCCAAGGACACTGTCTGCAGAGCACCTGTGTTGAAATAGGTGGTCTGTAAAATATACTCTTGGAAATACATTTGACTGAAGAAATGTAATGGAAAATCTGTTGGAAAAGGATTATACTGAAGAGGAGATGTACGATTTTGTTCTTCAACTACTCAAAAACATAGTCTGAAAGTTCATAAAAGTTCATGCACACTGGCTTTTCTTTTCAGCAAAGTTCCTTCTGCTTAAGTTTGCATTTTAGGCACAATGTTAGTTATTTCCTGCTTCATCACTCTTCTTGTTCACTACCAAGATGAATTTCTAGGATCACAAAGTGAAAGCATGAGAGTTATTTAATAGCCGGGAGAATTCAAGGTTGAATTTAACTGAAAAACAAGCACAGTAAAGAAGAATTCTGAAGTAACACACAATGTCTTTTTCCTGTTAGAGGTTTTTGTTTGGTTTATTTTTTGGGTTGTTTTTAACATCTTCAATGCTGATCAAATCATTTAGTGGAAAGTACACTTTTTAAAAATGCAATTCAGTATGTAGGTACAGTTAAAAACTGGTAGCCTGTAAATAAAATATCTTCATTACCGTTGGGGTTTTTTTTTTCCCATTAACATCAATTACAAGTAGTTTCAATGTAATGCTGGCTGAGACCCAAAACCAGAACAAATCAAACAATCTGACCTAGTCACACCATTCTGGAAATTAACCATGGTTTGGGTCACTGGTCCTACATGATTACACTGTATGAAAATCACAGCTGTGCCCACAGCTGGCCAATAGCACAGCATATCCTAAGCTCCCTGAGACCAACAGAGAAAAAAGGTGAATGAATCCCTCTGAACCCTGATCTCCAAGTGATGCCATGGTGTTGACTGATATGGCTACAAGACCATATTTCAATGGCTGAAGCCATATTTATACCAACATGTTAAAGTTAACACCTGTACATTGTACATCAAGCAGCAGAACCACAGTCAGAAGTCCTGCAGACTCAGTTTGAAAGGAGAAATTAAGGTGTGCAGTGAGAGCTGGCAAGGCTGGCAGCCTTCCCCTTGTTCAGGAGAGCTCTGGAGGCTCCTTGACAGCTGCCCATTTTCTTTGACAGCACATCTTCATTATCTTCAAGACCTCTACTATGCTGTCAAAGCCAGCTGACATCAGCCAACAGATTGAAAAGCCCTAAATGAGCCCAGGCTGGCTGACAGATGAGCTGTGCCAGCTCCTGAGCTTCACCTCACTTTCAGCCAGAGAACAGAACAGAAGGAAAAACTCCTGGGGATGGAAATGAAAAGAAACAGCTTTTTGATTGCATGATCAGACTGCATTTGTCTCAGTAAGAAACAAACTCTGCACCTATTTGGTACTTGGAAAGAGAATTTTATTGTAAAGCATGTTTCGTATGGGCATAGGGTGTTCTGATCAACAGAATCTTCATAATTTGCAAGTGCAGATTTTTGATGATACCTCCATTCCTTCTACAGGTTTAAAAAAAAAAAAAAGGGCAAATTTTGAAAAGAATTAAAAGAGAGAGTTCTGCTAGTCCCAGGACTTTCTCCACTGTGCAGCTGAAACCAGAACAATAAATCCAGTGACAGAATCCAGTGACACAAGGGAAATCTTGTATATGTCATGAAATAGAAATAATCTCTAAGTCTATACTAGTACACACATATTGGTTCTTGTATGAAGGACAGCCTAGATTAAATGCTTTCAGCCATAAGAATAAATTCTACCAACAGCACTGAAAGCCAGCAGTACAATATACTGCAGTAAGGCTCCTAAAATATGAACATGCAGGTGTCCTTGTGCTGTCTTCTGTCAAATGATATCTGGTGTTCTTGGGAAAACTATGCACGCCCCCAGTAACACACGCAGATTGATCACTGTATTAAATCACACACCTGACCTGCTCTTAAATTTGTTTTAACAGTATTTTAGGTAGCTCCACCTCCGAAGAACACAGATCACAACTGGTGAGTGGCCACATATGCAGATTTTTAAATCCTAAGCAGCAGCTAAGTTTTATTGTATCTACACACAGCATGATCTCCCAATAACCTGGGAAAGGTTTAATCATCAATTAGAAAACTGCATCAACAGAAACTTTCCTGCTTTGCCTGCATACTGAACAGGTTCAGTAATGGTCTTACCAGCAGGAACTGGTCCTGCACAGCTAAAGTTTAAAATAGCCACATGTGAATCCTCTTCTGACACATTTCTGATAGCAGCCTTTAAGAAAATGTAGCAAAACCCCATCTTTGGCAGATGCAACATAAAATATAACCTCAAACCCAACTGTTGACATGAATGACACTCTGGAATTCTCTTGTAACTATTATACCACTATGAATGTTATCTAGGACTCCTGGATTTCAGCCCATGTGATACTTTGTGTATTTGTTTTACTATCTTGTTTCTTCCAATTTGTTCTTTTATCCCTACTATCCCAAGTCGAAGTCAGTATTGTCTTAACCTCTTGTAGAGCAAAACATGATTCAGAAATTCAGTTTCTCTGCAGAGCCCTTGTCTTTTGGAGTAGGAAGTCCTCAAATTAGAAATTCAGGGGAGAAAAAAATTGTGCCTGACTTCATGGCTCTTTAGCTCCTCAGGTAATCCATAAGGCTTTTCTACTGTCATTTTTTTCTCCTTTACTGAGACACACAGAAACAATCTGGACTGAACAACAAATGAGTTCAGTTATCTGAGTACAAATATCTTTCCAATGTATAACCACACAGAAAAATTACGGGCTTACTCCAAGTTTCTGCATCTCACTATTGCTTCGTATTTACAACAAAAACTCTTTGGAGAAGAGTCTTCATAAAACTAATACTTGAAGTGTCTGACTCTTCAACAATAAGAACTTCAGCCCATGAGCAATTAAGATGGTGAGTGCCATCTATGCACTCTTTCTGTTAAATAATTCTGAAAAATTCTCACTAAGTAAATAACCCTGGCTTTGCACTCATGGTCTCTGCAAAATCAGAGTACATTACTCTTCAATCAGTTGTTCTCACCAACAATACCTGCCTTTCAGACACTCAGACTTCTAAGATACTTCAAGTCCAAGGGCTCAGTCAGGTTAGAAGAGCTGAGTGCTAATCCCATTTATTTCATAACTAGTCTTAATTTCAAATAAACCAAGCCTTAAAAACAAACACACTCGCCTTTCTCTCGCTTCAGTTCACCAGGAAAGCTACAATTCAGAGAGACTTATACACCTTTTTTTCTTTCTGATCTCAGGGAATTCTTAACAAAAATGAGGAGTTAAAAGGATTTTATTGTTCATCATTTCAGTGATGTGACATGCACAGGCAACCTGGCAACATGTTTGATAACACTAAAACAAAGGACTTGGAAAACACTATTCTAAAACCAGGCTTTTAAGTTCAAAATGCTTAAGACCAGAAAGTTTTGGGGATTGCAAACTGTAAATGAGGCAAGTCAAAATACATGGATGTGTCCATCCATGCTGCCACTGTGCTCCAGCCCTGCTGGCATTGGAAGGTTTTTGTTCTTCAACGCTATAGGGGGAGACAGACAAAACAAGGTGATGAATGTGACAAATCCACAGGCTTGAAAAATGTTTTGAAGTATTTCCATTAATGCACTAAAGAGGACAGAAAAACAGGCACACATAAGCAGAGGCTGTAAGTGGGCTCACAGCCGACTTCTGATGGTTTATTGAAAATTAACTGGCACTCCCAGATATTTACTCTTCAGTTAGTGGGGATCCAGTACTTGGCTGAAACTCATCGGAGCTGTTTCTGCAGCAGACAAGTCTGCTCCAGTTTTGCTGCTCACCAACACAAGGATAAAGCTTTGCACTTGATCCATCTTCTCTGAAACATGAAAAGAGTAAGATGCACTTTTAAAGACTGCACACCCCATTTTTTCTCACTGCTGTGTATAAAGCTGTGCA
Source organism: Chamaea fasciata (assembly GCF_029207755.1). NCBI lineage: Eukaryota > Metazoa > Chordata > Aves > Passeriformes > Sylviidae > Chamaea > Chamaea fasciata. The sequence continues at coordinate 4,428,381 of NW_027094088.1, read as the reverse complement.
AAAACCACTGAACAGGAGGTCTGAGATAAAATGGCAAGCACAGGAGCAACTTAAAAGTCAACCAGGTCTAGTCTCACCTTCCCATTGAAGCAAGATTTCCTCTAATGACTTTCTTAAAAAGGTATTAGCTCTATCCAGCTGCCTGAGCTTTCGTTCCCCTCAGGAGATTCTTATACAACCTGCACTATCTCACCAGCAGTAATTCCTTAGATACTGTTTAAGCTGATCCATTATTAGCTTCACTCCATTACTCCGGAGATATTAAGAAGGAGCCATAACTAAGTATTTAATTTCTCTTTTCTGCATTTAAGCCCTGAAAATATGTCTAGATTTGCATCTCCTAACCTGTTCTGGTAGTCATAACACACAGAATTACACCTGTAGCTTGACAGTCTTTGAATCAAGGACTCACATCATTTTTGCTGATGTTTTCCAATGTAATTCAGATAATAAGCTTCCACAAACAGAATTTTATGAGATATTAACACCAGGGGCTTGCTGGGGGAAACACCAACCACAGCTTCAGTGTTTGTTTGGCTCTGAAATGTATTTGCAAACAAGGATTACAGTGAAGAGTGCAACACACTCCTAAATTCCAATCCATTGCTTCTAAGCACAAAAGCTTCAAAAATTAACCACCAAGAGAAAGGCCATAGAAAGAAGAGGAAAACAAGTCATTAACATTCAAAGACCATGTACTTCAGCACAGGTGAGAAACTGCAGAGAAAAAAACACCAGAGAGTGCTGGCAATTCTCTAGTGCTAAGCCCCTCCCTAAATTTCAGCTCCCTAAACATCCCTAACCCTTTTCAGCTCCCTTGAGCACTGCTGACGTTTGCTGTCATGGAGAAGCCTAAAGAGAGTCCAACAAGTTTCTCTAGAATATCCTGACCTGTGGCATACAAATTCCCAGTCAACTCTCATCCTTGACTTGAACTCTTATTTTAGCAAAGGACACTTTCCTCAGACTCTGCTCCTTAACCCAGCTGCCCAGTACTGTGTTTTACCATTACCAAACACACGCTTACAGCACCTTCAATTTATGCTCTTCAGAAGAGCAACTGCTCTGCTTTACACTTGCAATGTTCTCCCTAAACTCCTGAGGAAAAAAAAAAACACCCAAAATAACTTGGGTGGTTTTTTCCTCACCTCCCAACTGCTTCTTCCATTCCTACATGAACAGACCTGAACTATTTCTCTACCACTATTTACTACCCTTACACACACACAAAAAAAATTTCCTTTAAATAGACTGATTATAAGATTTCTGGCAGCTCTTATTCTTATATATGACAACCAAGACTTTTCTGTAAGGCCACTAGGCTCTTTTTTTTTTTTTTTAATTTTTATTTTCTGGTCCTGCAAGTCAATGCTCTGCTGTGAGCAAGCTGTTGCTTCTACTTCAGTTGCTTCAACAGCAGGTTTTTCAGCCTTTCCTCATTTTTTAATGATCTGTCTAGAGCCTGATAACTCAGCTTACTACAGCCCTTTCTCAAATATATGATCTGTGTAGATAGCATTTAAAGGACCCTCACAATATCCAGCACCTATGAATCCTAGCAAACACTGCTACCTCAATTGCATCTTCACTCCAGAACTACAGACAGCAGTGACAACAGCAAAACCACCAGCTCTGAGACTTTGATAATCCTTGAGGGCATTTTTACCTAACCACAAATGTTTATGTCATGATTTACTGTTGATATCTGTTCTCAAAGAACACATTCTCAGCACGTCTAACATCAAGTACCACCAAAAACAGGGATCAACAGTCCCTGCAGAACAGGTCTGCATGTCCTACCCACCTCTCTTTATCCTCAAGTTTTACATCTTGAACGCATGGCCACACAAAAATCACGTCATTTCACCTCCAGGGTAAAGCATGGATCAGATTGCCCACTTTGTAATCCACAACTGAACAAATACTAGGTAGTGATTATTAAGGAGAGATGACATGGATGTTTTCAGGTTGATGTTCACACCTCTGCTCCTCCCTGTAGGAGAGGACCTATCCTGAGAAGACTCATGCCCACACCATAGAACAGAATTTTTCCTACACTTTGTTCCTTTAAAAGAGGTGAGAGGTAGAAAGCAAAAACATTTCTCGATGTCTCTTACAAAGCTCAGAACACTTTTTCTTTCAGATTTCAAGTGCTCTTAGCATCAAGTTTACATGATTCAAGACCTTGGATCAGTCCACACCATTATTCAGTGATCCGGTGCTAACAACAGAAGCAGAACACTGATGAAGAGTAGGGACTTATATGTACATATTTACATAGCTTACTTCCAGGGAGAGAAATGGACCTACTTTGAAAAAAAAGGAAAAATCTGTCAGAAGGTTCTGCACACAAAATGTGGCAAGGGAAAAAAGCCACACTCAGAACAGTCAGTTCATCTTGCCAACTCAGCATCAAAGTAAATTTTTACTGGATTCAAACTCAACCACATAAAAAGGCAGAGATTCACCCCAGGCACACCAGAGCCTCACCCTACGCTTAAGGATCTTCCAACTTCTTTTTATAGCAGAGAAACTGTACATGACTATAAATCAAATTACAAGCACCACTATTAAAATGGAAGTCCGAACAGCTACCACAGGAAACGGCAAACTCAGCTTGCTGATAAATGGCTTCTCCTCATTGGTACAGTAGTTAAGAAAGTGATAGTATTGCAACACTTGGCCATATATTTAAGCTCTGAGTTACACATCTGAGATCACTCTGGACACCTCTTAAGAGCAACAACAAGCAATCAGTGTTTGGAAACAGATGCAGTAAAAATTTCCCCAAGTATTTCAGAGACATATGACACTCAGCTATGAGTGTCCTTCCTTCTAATCCCTCCATCGTTCTTCATTCCACCTGTGATACACTGATGTTATACACATTTTGTCAAAACACTCTCTCTTTATAAGCTAATGAAAATTAAGAATGTACACAGTAACTTGAAAAATATACAGTAACTCGTACTTTAAATTTATAATTTATGAGACACCAATTCATTCCCTCTTCCCTGCATTGACAATCCTACAATGCATTTTTCATGCATGTTTTTTGCTTTTCAATTCTAAAAAGCATGGATATTTAATTACAAATTTCATGCTCCCAGTAAGTTCCTCCCTAAATCACTTGTAAACATTTAGAATGGAAATTAAGATTTCAGCTGGCTCTTCACTGTTTACCTGTTTATTTCTTTTTTACTGCTACAAAAACACTCCAGTCACAAGTTCCTTGTAAAACAAAACAGTTTTTATATCTCTGTCCTTTGCGTTGCTCTATTAATTTGAACTGTTGAAAACTCTGCTATTAATACTCCAGCCTGGATTGTGCAAGCAGTTATTTTTAAAGATAAGATATTGGTCATAAATTTCCTAAGGTACTCTGCCTCCAGCTCTTGCATACAGCGGAGTTGCTTAGACTTACAGTCATAACCAAGACATTACCCAAGAGGGCCAACCTTACATCTAATGAATAATCACACAGATTGTATTTGTGGATTAAAGTATCAGATCTTAACCCAAACAAATCCCAGAGTCACACAAAAGCCGTCTGTAAGCAATAGAACGTATTTTCTCTGTCTCCCCACCATCAAATAGAAAAGCTTTTAAACTTCATGCCATGATTGTAAATGGCTGCATGACCACAGTGTCTGACAGGTACTTCTGCCATCCCCATCGGTCACCTCTGTTTGGAGAGCAAATCCAAGGAGTGTGTTCAGGCAGGAGAAAAAAAAAAAACAAACTGATCATTTAAACATGAAATCAAATTAGATTTTCTATTTCATTATATTGGCAGTAAGAAGAGAGCCATGAAAAAGTCTAGGCAACTCATTTAAATGAGCATCTAAAAATGCTGAGAGCACTGGGTAAGCACAGAGAAGAACTTAGTGCAGTGCACACCCTGATTGTCAGCCGCATGTTTGCAGGTAAGGACAGCACATGACCTTCGTTTAGTCTGTTCAGCCAGTTAAATACAATAATTAGTTTATGCAAATACAAGGAACAGGCGAAAAGGCTTAAAAATCTGAAAAAGCTTGCATCCCACTGTTACTTCATTAATTAAACGCCAAACAGAACAGAGCTATGAGGTGTAAGAACTGAGAGCCGCAAGAATTAGTGGCAGCATTTGGAAGAATCAAGTTGACGTTTCCTTTACTAAGTATCGAAACATTTTTTCTTATTTGGAATATTTTAGATGGCTTTATTTAACTGACTGTCTTGGAGTGATTCATAACCATAATGTATCCCGTAACCATCTGAGCCCAGAAATCACTCCTGTATCTTTAAGACCCCGCAGCAAGGAATCTTCGAGGGGAGGTAGGAAGTTGGATTTTGGAGCAGGCGTTTTTTAAAAGCTGCCCGCCCACGTTCGTATTGCTCAGGCAAAGGGGTTTCTTTCTTTAGCTGCGATGGCGATCTCCGGGCTGCCCTGAGGGCGAATTCCGCAGCTTTCCGTCCCAGAGCCGGAGGCATCGCGCCCATCGCTGCCATTCCCCGCGTCCAGCCGGGAGGAAAAGCCGATCCCGAGCGTCCCCAGCCCCGCTGGCTCCTCGCCTGCCGTGCCCGCTGTCCTCTGCCTTGTCCCGGGGAGATGGGACGAGGCATCGGGCTTTCCTCTGCTGCTGGAACTGCGCCGTGAAGTTCTTGCCTCGCTTGACGCTGTATTGTCTCTCTGTTCCAGTGGCGTGGTGAGGACTAGCAGTTATTTACTTTCTTTTCCTACCTGTTGGCATCCTGGTTGTTAATAAACCGTGGTTTTTAAACTTTCCTCTGTTACTGTTCATTTCTTATTGGTGGAAAGGGATTATTGGAGACCTAAAGGAGATAATTCATTGCAGCACGTTCTTCTTTAAATTGTCTCAAACCAAGACACTGACAAAAGTATAAAAGTGGATTCCTGGAATGCTAATTGAATTCTAGTTTACATAAAGAAGAAACATGACACGAAATGGAAGCAAGAAAATACTTGACTCCATGCCCACCCACCCATGGGCAACCTGTTCCAGTGCTCCGCTACCCTCAGAGTAAAGAAGTCCTTCATGTTAAGCTGGAACTTCTTGTGGTTTAGGTTGTGATTGCTCCTCGTCCTGTCACTGGGAACCATTGAAAAGAGTCTGGCACTCTCCTCTTGGCACGGAGATATTTGTCTGCATTGATGAGATTCCCAGAGTCTTCTTTAAAGACTCTGGACAGATGCACATAAAGTGATGCATGTGTTTGAACTGTGCAGATGCTGCACATAAGACAAAACAGAGCTGGAATTAGGTGAGGTTTATCAGAATCCCAGATAACATATTATGCAGAAGACAACAACTAGTGACCAGCCACCTGAAGTCTTCTGTTCAGTATGTGAGCAAAGAGTGCCTCAAATCTGATTACACTTCTCAACAGTCCCATCTTATGAATGTGGACTGTGTTGGAAAATGAACCTTAGAAATCACGGTGTCCAAACCCATTACCTTGCCAAAGCAAAATACATCAAACACCCAAGCTCACTTCCCTGCTGATTTCTGTCCAGTGACAAAAGCCAAGACTTCAGCCAGCTGGCAGGTTTTTTGCTGCCTTTACAGAAACTTACAGCTATAAGCACAGACTTAAAGGCTGTCCTGGCAATTCTGTGTTGAATGAGGGAAACCAAATGACAAACGGAGACTCACCAAGTAACTGAACTTTATAAGCTCATGCTACAACTGGTTTCAAAGCAGTAACTGTAACGCCATTAGACACATTTTTATTACATTATGCAGAGATAGAGACAAAAGATTTCAGGGTAATATCTGTGTAACACAATTTGGGATGTTACTCCAAGAAGAATTGTTAAGGACTTTAACAGCACCACTGAAAGGAACAAACTCTTTCCAGGTCAAGTCAGGGAAAACAAAAACTAAAAATAAATCACAGAAGAAGGAAAAAAAGCGTTAGCTAAGCAATGGAACAGTAAGTAATCCTTAAACAACCCTCTTCCCCACCAGGTTTCATTCCAAAATCCATGTTCATGCCATATTACACAATTAGCAGTGCTGTGACACCACACAGTGCAACTGCTCCCTAACACAGGAATCTCCCTATAACCATTCATCAACTGTGACTTCACTAATTAAAAATGACTCATGACATAAGCTGCATTTTATTATTAAACTTCAAGCAAGCCAAAGCAAATTTAACTAAATTAAATTTAACTCCATACAGCGTCATGTTAAGGATTTTGAAATTTAAGTGCTGGAGAATGAACACCTGGTTGTAAAATTCCTTTGCATTGGCAGAAAGGCCCCTCCTCTGTAAAATTCTCTAGGGATTCAAAAAGGCAAAGGGAGCAGAGCTGAGAGAAGACACATGCGAGGAACACTTGCCAAGGTGTCCCTGACTAGGTGGTCTCCAGGGGCCACTTCCAGCTCTTAACAATTCTGAGAAAACACTAGGCAAAATATGATTACTGCTCCTGGCTTACAGTTCACCATGCCTTTCCTAGTGCAACAGGAAAAGCTACTGGATCCTCTCAGGCTTAGGATCTCAGCTTTACAAAACACAGCATGAGTCCAGCAGTGACTGACAGAGAGGTACACACCAGTGACTCCAGTGCTGGCTCCCACACCAAACACAGCTGTGCCTCTGAAAAAAATCAGTACTTAAAATCAGCATCCCAGGGCACTAAATCCAGCTTCCTTATAATGTTTCATAAGGATCTAACATCATCCCATAAACTCCAAGGTTTTAGCAACTCAAACTGGTAGGCTCTTCACAGTTTGCACGGTCAGACACCAGTTTTCAGAGTCATGTTCCCACACAAATGTCACAATGGTGACAAAGACCATTTTCTCAGCTTGCCCCTTGGAGCACACCAGGCTTCTGTCTGGTTTGCCCTTTTCCATGGTACCACAAACCATTTTCATCATTTTCTTGGTATGCTCAGGTCCAGCCCCATCCAAGTTATCCTCTCACATGCAACAGAGACACCAGGAACAGAATCTTGGATATTCCTTCACCACAACACTTACAAACTTCCACTCACAGGTTACAGGTCTTGTTTCCACTGCCTGTCACAACTACCAGCCTTCTCTTCTGTCATGTGCTTTCCATTTCTGTGTCTCTTTTGTCTCTTGGTAGGTGCAGTCCTCCTGCAAAAACTCCTCCATGCTACCAAAACACTGCACATAACAAGTCTTATTAATACCCTGAAGACCTGTGCTAACTGTTGTCAGAGATTCTTGAAGGAAAATTGGAATGTATATATAGAATAATTTTTAAAAATTTAAGAACCATATATTTAGACCCAAGGGAGAGAGCAGGGGGATGCAAGAGGGGTGTCACAAGATTATTCACCAGCCCAGACCCATCTCAGCTCCATCTGCCTAAATTACGCAAAACCAGCCTGCAATATTTTCCTCTTCCTACTTTCATCAACTCTGTTTTCAGAAGGTTTGTCTTTCCCTCACTGAAAACAACAAGATATTGAACAGCTTTCAGAACGTGGCAAATTGTGTGTTTTAAACACCTGAATCAGATCAAGCGAGAGGGAGAGATGGGCTGTCTGCTTTTAACCACTTTTCTTTTGAACAGGCTACATCACTTCAGAGCAAGGGAGGAACAAGAGCACTGGCAGAATTGGATCATTTTCCACATGTGGTTCTTAAATTAGACCATTAACTCTCCATCATGCATTTTATGCACATATTTCATGAAAGAAAACGCTGTTTATTTCCCACACACTTCTCAGGAAGTGGGTGATTAATTCCTGTCTATACAGTAAATGCAGCAGACTGCCTGGTTTATATATATATATCCATATATATATTATATAGATAGATATAGATATGCATATTTTGAGCATAAGCTGATAACCTTTAACCATAATGGCTCCAAATGAACTAGACAACACTCTCACTCAAGCAGGTAGAAAAGGCTGCTCTTTCCAGATAAAAGAGGTTCCTTTCACATTTTAGAAGCCTGACTGTGCATCCTCGGCAGATCTCTCCTCTCAAAGAGTTTTCTGTCTCCACCAGAGTAACTTTTCCGTCATTACAGGAGGACCAAAGCCATGCTTCAGACCGGGACAGAGTGAACTTCCCAGGCAAAGACCCGACTTCACCCGGGAACCACTTCCCAACCTCCCGGGGAGGAGAAGCAGCGCTGCCAGCACTGGCTCCTGCCGGGCAGAGCGGCTCAGCCGAGCGCCGGGAGCCCCCCGGCAGAGCTCCGCCTCCACACGGCGGCTGTCACCGCCCGCACCGCCGGGACACGGCGCTCCCCGCGCCCCTCGCCAGCGACACCGCTCCCGGAGCCAAGGCGGCCGGGCCGGCCCCTCCTCACTCACCTGCGGTTCATCGGCCGCACTCGCACGGCCACTTTCACGGAGGCCATGGCTCATCCCCGCCACGCCGGGCTGTCCCTGGGCACCGCCGCCGCGCCCCGCCCGCCGCCGGGACCGGGCCGGGCCGCCCCCAGCCTGGGCCGTGTCGCTATGGGGACCGCCACCCTGCCCCGGCCGGCCCTACGGCGGCCGCGCAGGGACAGAACGCCCCACGCCGTGCGCATGGCCGGCCGCGCTGAGGAGCTGCGGGAGACGGAGGAGCGGACACGGGAGGAGGAGGAGGAGGAGGAGGAGGAAGGCCGGGAAGAGGAGCTTTGAGAAGAGGGGTAAAGACAGATACTGTGGGTGGGCATATGGGAATTTCTCCCTAGGGTCGTCCACCGCGGTACATTTATTGGAGGATTGTATGCTCCTGTACATACATATCCATATATGTACATATATACATATATACACATATATATACATGTGTATACACATATATCACAGAATCGCAGATTCAGTTAGGTTGGAAAAGACCTCTGAGATCATCGAGTCCAACCTCCGACTAAACACCATTGTGTCAACTAGACCAGGGCACGTCCAGTCTTTCCTTAAACACCTCCAGGGACAGTGACTCCATCATCTCCACGGGCAGCTCATTCCAGCCTCTAATCACCCCTTCTGGGAAGGAACTTCCTGGAGTCCAACATGAACCTCCCCTGGTGTGGCTTAAGGTTACAAAGGGGGTCAACCCTCACCTGCCTACAACCTCTTTTCAGGAAACTACTTGGTTATATACACACATATATGCACATATATATATATATATACACATGTATACAGCCCTCTTCTTTAGTAATTAATACAGTGTGACTTATCAGGGGTGAGGTCACCCGTAATCCTTTCTTCTACACCTACATACACTAAAATTTAAATTTTTTCTGTGGTCTGCTGGGCCACAGGAAAGAAGAGTTTGGAAATAACCTTTGAGTTGGATCAGGGCAATCAAGCAAGCAAAGACTCAAAGCACTAAGTGTACGTCATCATTTCTAAGATGTGTTGGGCTTGATCCAGAACTCAGCCAGAACAGGTTCAGCCAAAGCTTAGTTAGAACTGAACTACAAAGTCACCAGCCTGCCTGTGCTGCTCTGATCTCCTGCTAATTGCTTCATTCACTCTTCTAGGAACTCATTTTCCTTTTGCTGTGCTTTGCACTTCTGTTCAGTTCCAAAGCATTTTAAACATACTTCTTGTGGAAGTAAGCAAATAAGGTGTATAACAGGAAAACAAATGTACTGCTCACATTTAGATATATGTTCTGTAGGAGAAAACTTACTCCTTTAACACACAAATGTCACCTTGAACTTTGACTGAAAACACAGCCACTACATTTTTATTTCAAAATATTCATGGGAGATGGCTTTTGCACAACAGAAGTTTACCGTACACAGAAACTTTTCTCATTACAAAGAGCACTCTGAGTTTCACAGAGTGAAACTCAGCATTTTAAATGTGTTGCTGACTTCTTAAAAGTGAGATTGTGTTTGTCCCCTCTCCTGCTTCACTTTCACTTAAGGAGCCTGATAAGGAAAAGGATGCTACAGAGAAGTGGAAATGAAGAATAAGTGGTTGTATTTGACATTTAATTTCTGCACAGTTGGAAAGAGAAATTAGATTGTCTATTGTTCAGCTCATTAATTTTCCCATCCAAGAACATCCAATCATCCAAGAACATAGCAGAATGTTGTTTCATTATTAAATATAATAGAGAGACCTTCTGATATTTTTTCTTATCAAGTTCCTGTTATTTACAATTCATGGGCAGTGGCAGTCTCTGAGCTCTCTCTTCTGCTCTTTTTCTGGTGCCTCATTCAATTAACACCGAGGCAATCTGTTATATCCAAAAGATAGCAAGGCCTGATAAGCAAGCAAGCAAGCTGCAGAAAGATCTAATAATATTTAATGAATTACTGCAGTGCCATGTTTAGGGATGTTCTCTTGGGAGATCTCTCCTGGGATTTACACAACACATTACCATGTCACTACTTGGGAACAAGAAGAGCTGTATTTTTTGAGGCTATGTCAGGGACAAGCTGTTGGATATGCCAGCGCAGTTTTATTTGTGAGGCCAAGGAAATGCCTTGTGTACATCCAGCACTGCCATTTACTCCTGGCTTTTTTAAAACACAGGCAATGCATTCCCCCTTACTCCTCGTTTAAGCACCCTTTTTATCACTTTTATTGGTGCTAAAGACAGAGGAAGTTCGAAACTGCAAAGTCTCTTCCAGAGAAATCTCTTACAGATTTTCCAGCGAGACATGAGACTGAGCACCCACACATTGTCATCTTGTATCCCTGAACAAGTCACAGTGCTGGAGGACCACAGACTTTAGCACCGAGAACCATTTCTTCCTCCTCCATCTGGAGAAGCAAAACAGATAATGCTCATGCCGACATCCCTAGCAAGAGATAAAGGCTGTGAAGGGCACCTGTCGGGCATGGTAAACCCAGGAACTCAGCTATGTTTGCTGTCAGGGTATCTGGATTTAAGGCAGGAAAATGTTCTTCCTTTAGTGGCCACTGCTTCTCCTCAAAAATAAATCATGGCATGAAGATTAAATCATTCCATACTGGAAAAGAAAGAAGAGTGAAGAAGACCTGAAGCAGCTTTTAAGTGTCCACTTTCCTGCTCAGCAATGTTTCACTAACAGGTTGAACATTGCTGGTCAGAGGCAGCACAGTGCAATTCTGCACATCCTCCTTGCTGGAAGCTAGAGGGAGAATAGTCTGGTTTCAAACCAGAGCTGAAAGAATTTTGTTAGAGAGGTACCAACTGCTTTTCAACTGCTGAATTACTGATCCAGAAAAAAAATTGCAAAAAAAAAAATTGCAAAATCACACCTGCTATGTGATGATCACGTTAAAAACTTGCTGGTCTTCACTAGAGTTCAAAATACTCTAAAGATACAAATGTAGTTTTAGTCAACATGTCAAGTGATATAGTTTCCTATATCTGCTATTAAGTATAACAACTATAACAATTATTTAAATATCACTTTCTTATTGGCAAAAGTTGTGTGTATAAACACATAAAACACTGGTAGAGTGCTGCACTGATAGCTGACTGCATAAAAAACCCAATAGCATTTATGTGGGCTGTGAGAAGCATCATTGCTGCTATAATGGTGATGGCATATTTACAAAATTTACATGGGATGTTGTTGTACACATACTTCCAGATGGTGACTTTTCCCAGAGAGAATTTACGTTTCCCCTCCTTGCCTTGGAATAAATACAGTAATATTATTGTTGGCAATAACAATATTGCTAAAAAAATGTCTGGAGCATCCACTCAGTCAAGCCATGGGGGCAGATATGCTGCAGCATAGCTCTTTCTGTGCCAGGAACCTACAGCCAGAATAGAGAAGATAGGTAACAGAACACAGGAAGAAAGAAGGAAAAGGAGATGCACAGAGTCACCCAAGAAGTCTATGAGAACAGAGGTTTTCTGAACCATTTGCTTACAGCCCAGCACCTGGATCACACAGACTTCAGGGAAAGAGCACAGCCAGAACTCAGAGTATGTTGTTTTGGAAAACCAGAGAACAGCTCTCAGCATCCCTCCTCCAATCCTTCTGCTGCTTCAAAAGAAGAAAAATCTAACCATGTAATGTCATGCTTGCATTTTATCTCATGTACCTGCCCAATATGGCATGTCACAGAGAAACAAGCTCTGACTCCAAACAAAGCCCAACCTGCTCATGTATGAAATCAAGTCTAGCAAATCAATAAAGCCCTGAAATTTAAGTCGGTGCAATTTTAAGGTACATTTCCCATTGAAATGAAACACCTCATGACAGTGTTTAGTCAGAAGACATGTTGTTAATCCCACATGGAAAAGCAGCATTAATCAGTATGTTTCTAAAAAGTATGTTTTCACAAAGAAGCAGCAGCCCTGGGCAGCGAATATTTTGCAGGCTAAATAGAGATCACAGTTTTCAGCCAGGATGTTTAGAATGTATCCCTAAACTGCCTCCCAACCAAGAGAGTCCCAAAAAACATTCCTTCGAGTAAGGGTAGTTTGCTTGCTAACTCCATCACAGACATTTTCCAGGTGCCCACCCACCACCAAGCCACTGTGAAGTCAGCATTCATCCCCCAAGGAAAGGCATCTTCATGAAGAAAATGCAGGTGGCACTTGCCTTGAAGAGAACCAGCTGTATCCATGATGACTCTTTTTTTGTTCTGTTTTGTCCTCTTGCTGAAGCACCCCTCCAAAGAATGAGATCTGTCTCTTTCATCTCCCCATTTTCATGTCCCATCAGCTGGACAGGTGTTTAGGGTCTGACCAAAGTAAAGTTCACATCCCTTACAGTGCTGACCCTTCAACTATTGATAACTGTCCCCTGCTGAAACCACAGAACAGGGGAGGTGACATGTGAGGAGAAGACCCATAACCCTCAAAACCACATCCACAATTACTGCACATGCTCTAAAAAGGCAAATCAGAGGCCAAACCATGCTAAAGGATTCCTGGGCATGTAAACGAGTTCAAAGAAATGTTTGATTATGTCTAATCTTTATGAATATGTATTTGACCATTGCAATAGAAAGGGTATATAAGAAGATTTGCTATGATTAGCTGGGGTGCCTCTGGCTATGGCTACACACCCAGCGCTGTTACTTTTGCTTTATTGATTTGTCCCCTATTTCATCCCCTATTGTCATTTGCCCTAAAACCTCCATCTTGCCTTATATATAGTACTATATACTAAAACCTGAAACTCTAATTTTTCCGCCGTGTGATATTACACACTTCTATTCAAGTTACACACCCATAATCCCAATGCTGTCACTCAATTTTGGAAGCCTTTTCCGAGGCCTCAGGTCGAATGCAGTGTTTCCTTGGGGGTCAGTGCCTGTCAACACAGAAAGTCTAAAATCCTCAGTGCCCAGGGTTCCAATAGATCTGTTGCATCAGGCTGCAGTGCTCTGGTGCAGGGTCTGGGGACCCTTTGGGGGGGGCCTTTGATGGCCTGTGTCACCCTCTCTGCTGTGGATCAGCCTTTTCCCTGGGGCTCCACAGCTGAGCTGCTCTGCACAGCAGAGGATGGGCAGTCACTGCCTCTCACCAGAGTATTTCTCACCACATGCCCAAAGCCTCTTTCCCCCTCACCCTTCAGTGTGAGGGTCTGTGCAAAGCCCCACAGCTGATAGCCCTGGGGCTGCAGTCTCCACCCTGAAGGTATTAGGCTTTTCAAAGTCCTTCATGAAAATGTTTAGGTCGTAAACTATAATATTTCAATCTCTGACAGCTGGGGACTTTGCTGTCCAGCAGACACTTCTTTCATTTGCACTTGTAATCTGAAATCTGTACCCACTAACAAGGATGTTTTTCAGTCTAGAGAAAGACTGGACTGGTTAAAAAAAAACCCAACGAAATAACCAAAAAATTTTCTGCTGAGTTAGGATTAGGACATGGTTTGGAAAGAGAGGATTTAGAAAGAGAAAGGAAAAGAGTGTTGTTCCCTGTTCTTGGTTACAGAGAACTTCCACCAGTATTCTGATTCCAGGAGACATTTCTCTTTCATTTCCATTCTGTCTGTTTTATTGGATTATGCAGGGAATCTGGATCCTCTGAGGAGCATCTCCTTTGACTCTCACTCCTCCCAACCTCCCTCCCCAGCCTTGGTAAGGCTTTAGTTAATGTTGAGATGTTTAACAAATGAATCGACCTTTATGCACTGTGTCTGTCTTCCCCAAGAACTTGTTCATACTGAAATGTTGTCAGCTTCGCAGCATGTGGAGGCAGAGGAGATCTAATGCATGGTCTTATCATCAAGAAAAAAAAAGCCGTGTATTGACAGAGTCTATACAGAGGTTTGTATTGATACTGTTAATAATTTAATGTTGTATAGTGAACTTAGTTACATTTTAAAAAGATCTGAGCATACCCTGCAACAGCAAATTTTCTGTGGGTTTCTCTCTGGCAGCTGGCTCTGGTTTGAAGTCCAGGCAAAGGCATTTTTTTGGATCATTAACATTGCCCTGTGACCAAGATTTTTTCCTGCAATGGTTGTTTTCTTGGATCAAACTGTCCAGGTATTGAGAAAATGAGTAATGTGTTTCAATCACACTTAGCAGATCTAAAGGGTTAGCTTCCTCTTGCTGTAATATATGGCTCTGGCAGTGTTAGTCCAAAATGAGTTTAAGATGGATTTCCTGAAGGAAAGGTTCATGGCATATAGTCTGGCTGCTGAACAGAATTTTTTAGGGTGACAGCATCCCCAGCCAATGTACTCAAAGGCTGCAATTGCTGAACAGAGTCAGCATGGGAACATCCCCAAAAATCCACAAAAATTTACCATTTAAATTTACCATTTGCCATTTAAATTTACCAATCCACAAAAAATTAACCATTTTGAAGGGCTCAGGGAAGTCGAGAAAGACAAGCCCTGAGATAGGAGCTGTGACACAATCCATGACTCTAGTCATTTATACATGTGTGGTCTCAGCATGCAGGGGCAGGAGTTGACACCATCACAGCCAAAATGAACTGGGAAAAGTCACACAGAGACTTAAGGACCAAGCACTGAGGAATGTTATTCTTCTTCTCCTAACTGACAGATCCACTTGGGCTAAAGGACAGGTTACTCCCTTCCCAGGATATGGATTTCTCCCTTTGATTATCACCTGAAATTTAGCATTTTCTGAATTCCTAAGTGGCAGTAACAGCCACGAGTCTTGTTTGCTGCTTAGCTATGAAGAGCAGGCATGGATGCAGAGTGACATTGATCAACAAATGTGACCCATTAGTGCCTCTCCCTCAGACTTGTTTTGGCTGCCAGTTCCCACTCACAGTTCCTGTTTTCAGGAGATCAGAGGGTAATTTGCCAGAGCTGAGAAGCTGTGGGCTGTCCCTCACTGGGCTGGCTGCAGATAAGCATCGTGTGCTTGGATGGAGACCAAGGCAAAGGGAATCTTTAGCAGGAATGCTCAAATCCATCACAGGAAAATGTGATCAGAAGTATCTTTTATGCCTTTATTTAATGCTGTAATATTGCACAGGACAGCCTGTAGAAATTTTTCTTTTTCACAGAAAATGCATTTTCAGCCCCGAAATCTCAATTTGTCATTATATGTGAATGATTAACACTGCTTTATTCCTAACACAGTGTTGGGAAAGACTAAATATGCACAGAGACTGATGGACTGTTAAAAACCTAGATAAAAAAAAGAACAAAAAACACTTCACAAGCTAGCAAAATCACTGTTGTGGTGGGAATGTCTCCCTGTGAGGGAAATCACACTTCTGGCAGCAATGCAGACTTACTTTCATGTAGCAACCAGGAGATCACATTTTCACATTTATCTGCAAAATAACTAACCACAAAGTAATGAAGTTGTATTAGCTGAATGGGATTCTCCAGGATGAACTACCACTTCACACAGAATTCAGGAGGGAGAAGCAGGAGTAGGACTTTATAGTACCTTTGTCTTGCAAGAAAACAAACAAACAACCTTTTAAAATAAAATTTTTCAATGCTAGACCCACTAGAAGTGGGGTGATAGATGACTTGGTCAAGAGAACAAGCAACAGTTTGTTCAGTTTTAACAGAAAATAATGATTTTCCTCTGAAACAGCAATAATAAATAATTTCTCATGCTAGTGTATTCTTTCTTCCCCTGGTTAGTGAAGCTCTCTTGACTAAATTACAGTTTGTCAAGCAGTGTATTAAATAATCAAGTGTGTAAGCTGCCATTAATAAATGTCAGATGAATGTGTGGAGGTTCTTTTCTTTCAGATCAAGCAGCAATACACTCAAACATCTTTTTAGTGGCTGTGAAACAGCCTTATTAAATGAAGAGCAGTACATTTCCCCCCTTCTGTATGGTGTTTTTCTATGTCTCCCTGCCTATTATTGGCTGTTTTATTGTCCCCCAAACAGGGCCAGCCAGGTTCATTTTCTGAATGGTTACAGTTAATTCAGGTGGTTCGAGTGAAGCTTTGCCAAGCACATTGCCAAGCTCTAATCAATACTAAATTTGTCCTGCTATCACGTTGTCCAGCCTCTCTGCTTTGTTAGTTTGCAGAGATCACATACGAAGAGCCTGTGACCAATGATCTGTAAATCACTGTGGACTCCTCAGCTTTGGGCAACAGCAGCTAGTCCAACTGCTCAGCAAATCCTGATTTATAGGGAGCAATTCCTTCCCTTTCACACCTTCCGACTGAATATAGATCACCAAGTTGTTTACCCATCAAAGAACATTTTCTGTTTTCAATGTGAGGCTTTGTGTATACTGACTTTGCAAGTGCTCACAGCGCCGGTTTGTACTTGCTAGGAAATTTCCTGTCACTTTGTTCATTGTCTTTGTCCAATATTTAGTGATTTTGTATCACCTTCTCCCTGACACAGCAGAACAGAGCAGTCAAAGGCCACAGAAAAAAATACTGCAGACAAATCCAGTCATGTCACAAAGCATTTGCACTTGTGCTCCTTTCTAGCATGTGGGTTTGAGATGAAATTATTTCCATACTGATGAACTAGAGTAACTTTGCTTATCCCAGTCTTCCTACAGGAAATAACATCTGTGAAAACTGTGAAGCATCACTGTGTGTGGACCCAATCGAGGCCATGAGGAGGGCATGAAGCCTTGATGCTTCCACCATACACAGCTCTTGGTTATTTGTACCTCAGAGAATTTTGTTGAATGTAGAAAAGGAAGATGAAGAAATAAAACCCCTTGATTTTTACTAGAGGACTCATAATAAACAGCAGCAATAACAATGGAAGGCTGAGTTTCCTTGACCTTAAGCAAAGGGCAGGAGGGGGGAGCTGGTGGCTGCAAAGATATTTTAAAGAACCCTGTGCCCTTTGTTTTGTTTCTCCAGAGCTGTTTTGGCAACCTCTGATGAAGCAGGCACCTGTACAAGCTGAAAGTGCGTTCCCAGCCCATTATATTGGTGATGAATCATAACTGGTTATTTAGGGGCTGCAGGTACTTCTTCTAAGAAATTTGAAGTAATTTTTACAGTACTTCAAGCCTTCAGGGACTTTTAAATAAACAACATAAATGACCATTTTGGTGAATATGAGAGCGCTATACCTCTGTTTGGGGATCAAGGAAACAGAAGTAATTCAAATACACCTTAGGGAAGTGAGGAGGAATGAATGTCACTTTTATTGAACTGGCAGGCAGACTCAAATCCCATTTGAGGAGCTGGAAAGATGCCCTTTTTTCTGCCTTATTGCATTCAAATTCTGCAAGAGTAAATAAATTAGGTGCCCTTAAAGTGACTCTGAGCAAGTATAAGTGTTGCTTGCTGTGCTGGATGAAATATAGAAGCCATTAATTCCTTCTTACTTTGTGTCAGGTTGACAGGGTTTTGTATTTTTTTTAGAGCGTCTGCTTTATGGGCAGTTGAAGGACTTTATTTAAAAAATAATTTATAAAATGTCAATTTTTGATTCTGTGAGACCCAATTCCTTTATCTCCATTGACTCAATAAAAAATAAGCAGTTTTGAACATTGATACTAAATTATAAAGTTACGTGGGCGGATGGAGGTATAAAACAGTACAGCGAGCCTTTCTGAAAAAGAATTTTAATGTATTGTTCAGGCTTGGATTTCAAAACCGTACTTTATCTTATGAACTAATGCTAAGACAATAAACCAAAGAAAAATAAATAGCTAGAACCCTAAAACTTGACCAGGACTGCTGCCCGTCATGTTCTGAATTTGTCACATGTATGCATTGCACAAGGAATCCACTGGCACACCATTTCCCGCACCATGCTTTGCTGTAAACAGCTGCAGAACACCCAGTTTTCTTCCACCAGTGAATGACACTTCAGCCAACAGCTTATTTGCCTTTGGCTTTTATTTTTGACTCCCTTTAATCCATGTTTTTTTTTAAATACTTCCTACATGCTCTGGAATCCGGAGTAATTTATTTTATTTCCTGAAATATTCCCTGAAATTTCCTGAAGTTTATTTTTTTTTCCTGAAATATTACTGAACTAAGAACTCTACCTAATAATATTTCTACTTCTTTGCAAAGAGATAGCCTACCTCAATATAATTTACAGCTTAAGCAGACACTACTTCATTGATTATGAAGTAGTTCCCCTGCAAGAACTCCTTTTCTATATGTAAACCTTTGCAACTTCAAACTGTTTCTGAAAAAAAAACCAGCCTGCCTAGTAATTCATAGAAATGAAGGCATGCAGCCTCCAAAATTATTCCAAAAATTCAAGGGCTGCCACCTCAATCTCCGCTCTGTTTATTTGTTCTGAGATTTTGCCTCAGATTTTCAAAATCAAATTTTTTGATTTTCAAAGCACCTTCAGGAAGCTACACTTTAAAAAAAAAAAAAATTACACCACCTTTTCAATATTGGAACTGTTAAAATGCATATTATAAAGTTGGCTTTTCCCAGACATTAGAATGAATACTATATGTGTAATTGTACTGTATATTTTGTTTGTTTGTTTGTTAATGGAGTTTAGAAAAGTGATGAGTGTATTTTCTGACCGTGACATAATGTAGGTGGTCAGAGGACTGAGTTTTTTCTTTCTGACATCTGAAAGCAACCAGGCCAAAAAGTCCGGAGAGGAGTTGTCACCTTGTCGCACCCCCATGAAGGCTGCTGGATTTCTGGGGGTTTGTTTTTTGTTTGTTTTCTTTTTAATCAAAATAAAAACAACCAAAAAACCTCAAGAAGAAAATTTATGAGACCTAAATAAATCTATCAGATAAGATGATTGAAAGGACACAGCAATCCTTAAATATCGAAGTCTGAAAAGAGTGAAAGGTGTGCTGCTGGCTGACTTTATGCCAGGCACCCTCGGCCGAGAAACTTTTGCTTTCTGCCTCTTAATAGTCTATTTTCACTTTTTCCTCAAACTTATAAATTTTAAAAAGGGAGCGGAACTCGTTCTTTCACGGATTCAAACTGAAAAGAGGGCAGGTTGAGAGCACGTGTTGGGAAGAAGAAATACTTTACTGCACAGAGTTTGCCCAGAGAGGCTGTGCCATTGCGGGGTGTTCTTGGCTAGGTTGGATAGGGCTGGGAGCAACCCAGTCCGGTGGAATGTGTCCATGACCTTTCAGGTCCTTCCAACCCAAACCACTCCACGCTTTCCCGTGTTGCTGCGAAGAAACGAAACAAACAAAACCAACTAAACAAACAAAAAACCACCCCAACAAAATTATCCTCCCCAACAGGACAGAGACAAACTCTGGCGCAAGAAATGCCCGTTTCGGCCGACAGCAAGCTTTCATCCCTTTTTATCCCTGTCCCGTTTTTATCCCCTTTTATTTTCCCTCTCATCCCGCTCGCCATCGGCGCTATCGGCGCTCGGCGCATCGACTGCTCCGCGAGCGGCTGGGCCGCCTGCGCCGCGTGCCGGCAGGGCGGGACGGGCAGGCCGCCATTGAGAGCGGCGGGCGCACAGGGGAAGGGGAGGTGAGGGGCTCTGGCATCTGGGAGCCAGGTGGGGCTGCCTCGGGATCCCGCTCTCTGGGAGTTCCTCGGGAAGCTCTCGCCCGCCCGGAAAGGGCAGGAGCGGGACGGGTGTGCGGCCTGCGGACATACAGACAGACTAGGCGCACCTCAGGCGGGGCTGGGAAGTGTCGCCGGCCTTGGCAATTGTCGCTAACGCCTCCTCTGTGTGCTTTGCCCGCAGGCTGGTTCCTAGGTGCCGCCCAGGATGGACATCAGGCCGAACCACACCATCTACATCAACAATATCAACGACAAGATCAAGAAGGAAGGTACGGGGGGCTGCCGGTGGCCTCAGGAGCGGGGAGGTTGGCCGGCGGGGCTGCTCACGCTCTTGCGCACGGCATTTGTGTTACAAAGGGGCTTTTAGGAGCTCCCCGAGGACTCTGGAGTGCCGGACAGGGCTGAGCTCTCGGTAAACCCGTGTAATGAAACAATTTAAGCGAAAAAATGCACCGCCCGCTCGATCAGGTTGCTCAGATCTCCCTGCAGCTCTGGAACGCTTTCGGGCGTGGGGAGTCCGCAGTCTCTCTGGGCAGCCTGCTCCAGTGCCTCACCATCCTGACAGTAAAGAATACTTTCCCAATATCACATCTAAGCCTCCTCTCCGTTTGAGGCCATTCCCCTTGTCCTGTCACTCCAAGCCCTTGTAAATAGTCCCTCTCCATCTTGTACATCCTTTCAGGTACTGCAGGAAGACCACAGTTAAGGCACTGCTGAGCCTTCTTTTTTCCAGGCTGAACAACCCCAGATCTCTCAGACTTTTCTCCATCCCTCTGATCAACTTGGTGGCCTCCTGGACTTGCACCAACAATATTTAGGGAATGTGTTTTGATAGAAAACCTTCTTTTAATTAAAAAAACACCACAGTATAGTCAGTCAGGAGCATGTGGAGAAAGTGACAGTGGACTGGCATTACCAAGTGTCAGCAGCAGTAAAGAAGAGGCAGCATTCTTACATTGCTAAAACAGTTCAAATGTAAGGGTTTTGTGTTAGAATGCTTGCACAGTACAGGTTATTTATTTAGCTTGATTTGCATAGGACTAAGGTTTAATTTGGCATGTAGTCAGGTGGTTATAAGTAATTAAAGTAAATCCATTGCAGCTGTAAGCTGCACTAGTCTCGCACAAAAATCACTTGGATCCAGAACATGAAAAAATACTTCATGTGAGTGAGAAAATTATTTAAGCAGTTAGAACCAGCTTTAATTAGCCTTTAGGTCGTTACTATTTTGCTACATTCTTGTTTTACATCATATCTCTTTACTGCTGCTTGTTTCAGTTTTGATTTTCTCATCAGTCCGGGATGGCTGTCATGCATCATCCTTGATTGTGTGAGAGAGTGTGTGTGCATATACATGTATGAAAACATGTTTTTAATACCCTCGTGTAATTGTTACTCCCTCTGAATGGTAGAAGGCATGGCACTACACCTCCTTCACTACCTGAGTCCTTGAGGTACGACACAAAATGTTGCACACCAGCTTGCAAAAAGTGGGCAAATAAACTTGTACTCATGCAGCAGTTTTGACAAGCTCGTGTGCTAAGAACTGTGTGAGTTAAAGCTTGTAAAAAACATTGTTCCCAAAGGACAGCAGGCTCTGCAGAAGTGGAAATTTGCATGTAACCTGTTCTAATCTGTTTTCTCCTCTGGTCCCCAGAGCTGAAGAGGTCCCTGTATGCTTTATTCTCCCAGTTTGGTCATGTGGTCGACATCGTGGCTTTAAAAACCATGAAGATGAGAGGACAGGCATTTGTTATATTTAAAGAACTTGGGTCATCTACCAATGCTTTGAGACAGCTACAAGGCTTTCCCTTTTATGGGAAACCAATGGTGAGTTCTTTTGTTACCTTTGTAAAGAAGAACAATACCCTGATGGCGTGATACAGTGTTTGGGTGCTTGCACTCTGGGAATGAACTGTAATATGTAGTTGTTACTAAAGGATTACTCAGTCAGGGCACATCCTGATGAGCATCAGCATTTGTGCAGGCTGGAGGGATGCTGGAGAGACTGCAGTTACAACACTTAACATTTGGATTTCTTAATGGGGGGCTTTTTTGTTTTTCTGTGCTGGATTAGGGTTTTTAAGATCTTGAATACTTTAATTTTACTCATCGTGTCTTTCATTGAACTGGGTAAATTAATTCTGTAATATTATTGAAATTGGATTAGTTTTCAGTTACTTTATGTGTAGAGTAACATTAACTGCTCTTAGATTTGTAACGAGTAGCTAGACTGTGATGCTTCCTTTTTGAGGTTACAGTGAGCAGGGTGAAGATCTCCAGTTTGCTTTCCAGATGTGACCAGTGATTTTTCTTTTTTTTCTTTTAATTCATGGCTAGTTCTGCTTGACAATGTTAAAATATAAAAGGTTCCTGCAAAAAAAAAAAAAAAAAAAAAAAAAGCATAAATACACCGTTCATGTAAGTAGTGCAAAATGTTCAGTGTTATTAATTGCAGAATATAATCTGGTTTTCTTTTTTCTTTCACAAAGCGTATTCAGTATGCAAAAACAGACTCCGATATCATCTCTAAAATGCGGGGGACTTTTGCTGATAAGGAAAAAAGAAAGGAAAAGAAGAAAGCCAAAACTCTGGAGCAGTCAGCAAATGCACCAAATAAAAAGGTTATCCAGGTGAGCTGCTTCTCTGTTGAGAAAAATCAAAACAAAATAAAACCACACAAAAGCTATTCCAAATAATTCTTTAGGACTTGATGTTGTCTTTTGTTACTTAAAAGAGTAGCCTCTGCTAAGGAAAGGAAAAAAAGGAGAGTGTGCTTATCTTTAGTACTGGCCTCAAGTGCTCAACCAGCTTTTCTCTTCAGTGTTTTAATACCATGTTGCCCAATAAGGACAGAAGAATGGTAAATGAGGACAAAATAATTAATTTACAGTAGATGTTAGATGTTGGATTAACAGGAATTAGGTTGGAATTTATCTCCACTAAGGGCTGGCCTGCCTTAAGTAATAACATTTAGTAGTTTTTGTGCTGAAGAATAGCAGAAAACATCAAGGCACCTGACCAGATCTCCCCAGTTTTTATATTCTTGTGCACCTGCTCACCAGCAGAGCATGAGAAACTGGGAAGTCCTTGATGTAAACAGGCATTACTTATCAACAACCAAAACATCAGTTTGTTATCAGTGGTACTCTGCTACTAAATTCAAAGCACGCTGTACTAAGAAGAAAATGAATTCTATCCCAGGTGAAACCAGGATACCTGTCTGGGCCTTCATTTTCAAAACTACTTCCTCCCTGTCTATTAAATCAGCTCCTGTAATGTGGAGAAGTACTTGACTCAGCCATTAGATTGATCAGATAGTGCTGATGTAATTTCCTTTGATTGCCTGGATTTGGAGCTCAGCAAAATTCACACACTTTGTTCCCTTTGGGAAGTTTCTCATAGGCACCAAATGTTCCTTGGATTGCGGCTCAAAAAAACCCCTTAACATGTGTCTTGAATTGTAGAGAATCATGGTGATGTGTACCTGTTTATTTCTAAAGGAACATCTTTCTAAAATTATTTTATACTTACTTGCTAGGGAGCAACACAGAATTCAGCCAATGCCCCAGGGACTACACCACAGAATCAGGTAATGCTTTTTTATCACTAAAAGCACTAATGTTTATAATTATTCTCTATGAATGATAATCTGTTACACGTGGAAACTTGAGGATATATTTTACAGCTTTGTTTTTGTCCTATGAGACATCTGTCTAACAGCTACATGACAGTAAACAAACAAAACAGATCCCTTTTTTCTCTGTCTGGTTGGCAGGAAATGAGAATCTGCAGTTTCTCATTACTACACAGAAAACACACTATTGCCAAATCATACTGGATTCTTAGATTTGGACTGTGCTTAGTATCAGTTGAAGGTTTCCCAATTTTTTTCATTGCTGATAAGTTCCCTTTAACTTACTTTGTTCCAGCAGTGAATAAGGAAAACGAAGACAACACAGGATGCCAAAACACCCTGCCTAAAAGCTTTATTTTTGGAATATGGGGGTTCTCTGCTTGGTTTTTTTTCTCACTAGTGTCTTATTTTCCAAAGGATTGTGTGGAGATGTAGGAACAACTCCCTGCACTTTACCTTTTCTGCTCAGTGAACTTCTAAATGATTCATGTTAGAAGTGAAAGGGGTAAAGAGCCAGGATTTGCAGGAGAGCAAGAACCATAGAAGATTATCTTTGCCTGCTCTGCATCTTTCTTAAGGTCTGCCATTGCATCAGCAGGGAAAAAAGGTCTTGCTCCCTGGATTTTCAGGCACAATATGTATGCCAGTTTGCATCAAAGCACAACACTGAGTGTTTGGATATTCTTTGTTTGGATATTTCTTTGAACTCCAGAAGCTTATTTTCTAATGGCACTGCCTGGAATATTTCCATCAGTAAAAGGAGATTTTTATTTGAGGCTTTTTATTTGGCACTGCTCTGAGGATGTTTGAAGTTGGGGTGTCCAGTTTATTTTTTGATGTACTCGATGACTTGAAGATTCCAGTATCAGCAAGTGACTGCTCAGCTTCGTCTGTGGTTGGTGGTTACAAATTCATATTAGCAGGCAAATCTGTTAACAGACCAAATCTCTAAATGGGGTTTCTAATTAAGAAATTTAAATTGAGCTCTGTAATAAAACCCATGTGGGTTTTGTGAATTTTGATTGCCCAGAGATCTTCATTATTTTGGTAGAACTGCAGGTGAACAGGGCTGGGCTTCCCACTGATTTCCAGAAGGATGTGAGTCTTTCATACATTCCACACAGGTGTCTTGGACAGCCCTGCAGCCACTCCTTTGGCACCTGGATGTGAAGACTACTGCAGTGTCAGCTCTTGGCTAGTTGAGTTTAAATGTGGCATTAAGATACATTTGTGTTGTGATTTTTGTGGAAATCAAACCCTCTCCAAATTAATATATCCATGTTAAAGAACAAAGGTGCTCTGTGTGCATATTGATAAAAGTGTGGTGAAGGCCAGATAGAATGTTATGAGCAAAACTAAAGAAATGTGAGTCTTGGTTCAAATAATCATGCAGACAGATGGAAAGGAACTGCATGAAACTATGTATCGTCTTCTGAGCTTTGATCTTCTGTTGTTGCAGGTGCCTGATAACCCACCAAACTATATCCTCTTCCTTAATAATTTGCCTGAGGAAACAAATGAGATGATGCTCTCCATGTTATTTAATCAGTAAGTTTTGAATAGAAATTATTTTCTTCTTTGAATTCTTCTGTAACCTGTGTGTGTTTTCTCAGTTGGCAAGCTCAGTTTTTAGTAGAAATAAGAGTTTCTTCTGAAGGTATTTCAGTTGTTTGTCTTACTGCGAAGGGTTTCAGATGTCAGTTCTGATGACTTGGTTCAGAAAGCAAATCCATTCTTTTTTGTAGCTGTTTTTGACCGTGTAATTTATCTGCTATCAATTTGCACTGAATTTTAAGCTGGTGGCTGTAATACTGAAGTCTTTAGGATAGCAGGAGCAGTTTCAAAACCAGTTAAGTTGCTTCTGTATGTGTACAGCACTGATTAAACTGCTTCCACATCATATTCCTTAATTGAGGCATAGTTCCAATGATAGAACATATAAAACCCTTCAGTTTGAACCTTTTATTAGTAATAATTACTGCACTAGTAGATGCTTCTGATAAGAGAGATGCATTACTGAGCTAAGAAGTATTTTTGACTCTGACCTTACTATTTTAAAGGTTCCCTGGATTCAAAGAAGTTCGCTTGGTCCCCGGGCGCCACGACATCGCCTTCGTGGAGTTTGAAAACGAGAACCAAGCAGGGGCTGCTCGAGATGCTCTCCAGGGATTCAAGATCACCCCATCTCACGCCATGAAAATCACCTATGCAAAGAAATAACTTTATGCTCCTGTAAAGGAGTGGTGTGGAAAGGTGTTTGTGTTTTTTTAAACACCGATAACTCTGGTCAGCTGGCGTGTTGGCTGTTCTCTGCAGAAAACATAAGACTGGAATAGAATGGCTACAATGACCAGGGCTCGTCTGGGATTTCCACAGATCACCTGGATAATAGTAACTTTTTCTGTTGGAATACTAGTTTTTATAAAATAAAATTTAAATATGCTGTTTTCAAGCCTTTTTTTTTTATTTTTTCCTCAAGTCTGTCTCATTATCGATTAGCCTTGCAGGGCTTTATTCAGTTTAAGAACTTTTAAGGTGATCCTTATTTCTCAGAAGTGAGTGCTAAAAACAGCCGTCTTTCCAGAGCAAAAAGGATGACCAGGAATGCTGAATGCCAGCATATTCAGAAGAAATACAGCATTCAAGCTCATTATCAAGGGGACAGCTGTTTTTCACTTAGGAAATACAGCTTATCATTAGTAGGCTTTTTTTTCCCCCAGGTGTAGTTGGAAATAGAAATAGTTTGGCAGTAATGTGATTCAACTTGATTTTGTCTTGGTGGCTGGCAGTAGAAGCAAGTCCTGAGAGGAAACACAAAAGTTTCCAGTTTTTAGCCAGGATTTTCCAAAATACATGTCCTAATGCTTCTGGGTTTCTCAGATTTGATTTACTTTATTTTTTTTCTCATTTGTTAAAAACTTTATAGGTTTTGTGTGACATGAAATACACTGGATGCAGTGAAGTAATCAGATATAGTATTGTGAGTTGTAACTGTTCCAAATATTTCGAAAGAAATCACTTTAAAAAGCTGTAGTGTTTTGTATCTGCAGCATAAGACACCTTTTTTTTTGCACAAGACGTGGAAAATGGAAGTTTCACCTGCTCCCAGAGTACATTGCAAGATGATGCCTCTTTAACAGTCATCTCAATTACTGCCCTATCTCCGTTTATGTTTTTTTTCCATTCTTTTTGGTGATTTCATGTGTGATTTCACAAGTACTCTAATACTTGCAAATGAAAATTGTTTCAATGTGCCTGTAAGAGCAAAAATGACAGTCATTCCCTCATAACCTTGGATTTTTTTCTTCCCGCAGTCATAAATTTATGGGTAATAATTATGCTGCCATTTCATCCCACTAGTTTGTGTGCACATGACTACCATCGCTTTTCACATTTATTCACCTGAAGGGTTTGGAGCTGTCTGTGGAGGAAGCTGGACACAATCTAAGGGAGGTTGGAGGAAGGAGTAAAGGGCTGAAAGGCTCGAGGGGAATGTGATGAAGTCAGCTGTGATGGGAAGGTGATGCTAGAAGTTGCATGATGCATTTTCTTTTTAAGGAGTGTGGGATTTCTGGTGACAGCTGACAGATTCCTGCTGTTCTGTCTGGGAACTGAAAGCTGGTACAGGCAGCAGCTCTTCATGAATCAGGAAACACTGGTTCACTGGAGTGCAATTTGGGAATTTCCAAACTTGCCCTTGGTTATTTCTCAGTGCTGATCCAGACCAGCCTGACAGCTGTGCTGTTGTAAAGGGGTTGTAAAGGGGACCTTTTAAGTCAGCCTGTGGCACTGCTCAATGCCTTGTACCTGCAAATCCTCAACAGAGTTCAGCTAGGCAAAGAAAAGTGAAATGGTTGCCATCCTGGCATGACCTCTGTGTTTTGCTCTCCCTGTACAGGTATGCAGTGCTTGAATTCTTGGATTTCAAATTTTAATTGCTGACTTAAAAAGCCTTTTCACTGCCTTGCAGCTCCCTAATGGTTTATTTACATTGCATCCATCTGGTATTGTCCCAATAGGTCCTTTCTGTAGACAGAAACGGGAATGAATCTCTGCCACTGAGGGTTTTTGTTCCAGGGAAGATTGTACTTGTCATTGAGCATTTGTGAAAATTAAGGATAGAAGGATTAAGAAGGATGTAATTTTGTTTGCTTCTTGCCAGGATCAGACTTAATTTTCATTCTCAGACTTTACTTCAAGTATGATTCAGGCTGTGGACAGCTTTAGGAGGGCTGAGGGTGTTTAAGTAATACAGCTGTTTATGAAAATGTTAATACAGAATGGCTTTGGGAGGGGATTCAGCTTTATGAGTCGGTCCTGTGGTTTTCCCCCTGTTTATGGCTCCTCTCATGTGATATTGCCACAGCCCCTTCCTATTAGCCTGGTGTGTTTTTCCATAAAATATGGGGATTGCTGGACCTGGCACGCACTCAGCAAGTGCTGCAGCAAAGAAGAATGACATGAGGTGTTTATTTGATGATCTTACTTTTGTGTCTCACATTAATGTATCCTCTGGCAACTGGAATTTTTATGGAGAAACTTGCCAGCAAAAAGCTGTGTACTGATGATGACTGTGTGTGTCAGTAAATTTGCTTTAACTCTGAGGACAAAGTAGTTTTAAAAATAAGTTGGGGTGAAAGGAAAACTGCTTGTTTAGCTCTGTCATATATTTGTTTTGTCAACTGGCTATGTAGAATGTCACATGCAGTTTTACAAAAAAATGGGGTTTGTAAAGGGACATTTTTCATTTAAGTGAAAAGTGTAGGGAGGGATTCTAACTTTCAGTGCTGAAATTGCTTCTAAAGCTGCTGTTTTGGTTACTGGAGAATAGAAAAATGCACAAAACAAATTATTGAAGACTTTGACTGTTTCAAGATAACCTTTTATTTGTAGGAATAGTTTTACTACAAAGTCACGTGTATTTATATTTCTGTAAAAGTATGTATGTATTTAAATTCATTAACCTCATTCTTTTGTTGCTTTTTTTCCCCCCCAGACACCAATTCCCTTGCCAAAGCAGAAGAGGATTATAATGCTTCAGACTGCAGATTCATTAATATTACGAAGGGCCAGTTGATTTATCTTTTCTCAAAACTAATGAATGAAAAAGACTGGAGAAATCTGGGCTTCAAGTATAAGAGTTGATTCTTGTGTATGTGAACAAATTAGATGTAGTTTAACCCACATTGCTGTCAAGAAATGGATGCAAATGCTGAGCTATTGTGGGGCCTAAAGCAGCAACTTAATTTTGAAAGTGAATATTTAAACTGGTTGAGGAGACTTGAAGAACTTAAATATTTTTCTTTTTTAAATGAAATATCTTCAATAGCTATATGGTAATTATGAACTGAACCTTTACAGAATGGCTCAACAGCTTATTTCTCTGACCATTTATGAAAACAGTGGAGGAGAAAGCTTTTATCACAGGGGTCTTTCAAGTCCTAAATTTACGGGAAGCAAATATAAAGATCAGCTGTGTTTACAAAAAAGATCCAGATAAACTATAAGCAGTATTCATTTAGACAAAAGATGTATGCCTAGATCAGAACTTCTGTCAATGGTTTTGTTTCATGTGCCAGCTGATTGGAACCTAGGAAATGTAAAACCAGATTAGGAACACTACTGATAATTCCTTTTTGACTAAGTGATAAACCAGCTCAAACCAGATAAGGATTGTTTTACAGTATCTAATTATATACCCCCTTGCTTGAAGGCTTATGGAGAACAGTATGAAGACCATATGGGGACAGTTGGTTATTTCCCTAGCAGTTTAGTGTCAGAACAACATGTCGATCAAGAAGCAAATAAGACTGTTCCTACAAGGGTAAGGAATTTACAAAAGCCCAGCTGGCCACATAATTATACTTGGCTATGTAATGGTAATTTGCTGTAAAATTAAATCTTTGTTGTGGCAGTTGATTGTAGCATATCACAGATGCTTGGGCAAATATACGGGCAAATAACCTCAATAAAATCCCTAAGATAACCTCTGATACAGCAGACATTGTAAATGTTGCAATAAAGGCTTGATCCTTTTTATTTGAATAGTATTCCTTTAAGGTCAGGTAAGTTTTACCCAAAGCTTTCTTTCTCAGATGTTACAGCCTGGATATTGTGCTGTAGACTTTGGTAATGTGTACTAGTGCACCTTCTATTAATTGTTTAGGTAGATAGATAGTGTCATACAGGACTTGTGATTATTGTGAGACCATGCTTGCTTTCTCATTACAAAGCTAATGGTGCCTCAAAAAATTGAGTTTAAAGGGTTTTGGAAACACATTGGCATTCTGTGAGTGAGTAGGCTGCATTGCTGGAAGAATGGTTGTCCCTGATAATGCACAATAGTGCATTTTACTCCAAAAAAAATCATGTTTTACTAAGTATCTGAAACACTTCACAGAGAAGTGGGAGAGGAGGGTCCTTTCTCAGAAGCCAGCATGGTTTGGCTTACAACCAACAGTTACTGGTAACTTATTTCTGTGCTTAAAACCAAATTGAGTGTTGGGTTTAAAGTACTTGCCTTCATCCATCCCCAATATTTTTAGCTATATGCTGTTTTGCAGCATATGGCAACATACAATTAGCATTTCAATCTTGAAATCGTATCTGGAGTCTTCAATCCTAGGTCCAGATTATTAGATGGGCTTCATTACCACAGAGGAAATAAGTGAAAGGAAGAATTTTGTTTCATGTTAACAGTTGCAAGGATTTGCACCAGACAAGCTTTATTTGAGGAGGTACGCATCTTAGTTAAGTGGTTGCTTTTCTTGACACTACATTAGGTTATTCTGAATTTGGCCCAGAAGCATTGGCAACAATCAATTAGTCAAAGAGCAAGAAAGAACTACTACAACACATTTTAAGCTCTTTTCTCAGTGATATCAAAATCCAGTCTCTTGCTCACAGCTCTGTAACCTTCTCCCAAACCACTGGCAATGTTTTTGCCTTGCTTTCATGGCCTTGCACCTGCCAAGCCCAATAGTGGTGTAAGATGGGCTCTCTTTGGAAGGGATTGCCATTTAAATGAGGAGATCTGATGATGCCCAGAGTTGAAAAATGAATCAGCATGGAGCACAAATGGCACTATGTGAAGGAATGTCTGATACGGAACTCGATAGGGAAAAGCAGTAAGGGGGGACACCTGCTACACTGGAGAGAAGCCTGAAAGAGAACAATAACCTGAGGCCGTCTGTGTTTCCAACCCTCCTTTTATTTCAGGGGTTTTTTTTCCTCCCAAAAGGGTAATGTTCACTGTTGGAATCAATGTATGCCATTAGCTGCAGACCTTGCTATAATAAACTTTTCTGCCTGTGGACCTCTCTCAGCATCCGTTTGTGCAGCACTTGGGGTAATAATCCATGTCTGTTGGTTGATGTTTGAGCAATAGATCTCAAAGGGTTGTTTTTGGTTTTTTGGGATTTTTTTCTCAATGCTGCTACTTCTGAACCATTGAATCAAACTGAATACAATGGGCAGAACACAAAATGCTGTGTGTACATCGGAGTGGTGATGTTGGGTTGCCTGCCTTCCCTCAGGCATTCAAAATTGGCCATTTGCTGGCTGAATACTCTGCTTAGCAGGAAGCAGGTGCTCTGCAGCAGCTCCCTGGCTCTTGCTTGCAATGGGCAGCTAAGCGGGATACACTGGACACACTGCTCTGTTGTAAATGAACCACACAGTGTTATAATTCTCTGTTGTAAATGAACCACACAGTGTTATAATTCTCTGCAGCAGATCCATGTAGGCACATAAGACAATAGCAGGAAGGAAGCAACATGCTCTGGAACTCTTTTCCCTGCCAGAAGTTTTCAAGCAGAGTGCTGGCATTTGTTTTCTAGTCAACAGTTCGCTGAGTGTACTGCATAGCCTCAGTCCAAGTCATCCTTTTCATGTGGGATTAGGAATTGTTTAAGGATAAAGGGTTACATAGGACTAACTGATCCAGGTATTGGACTGTAGGAATACAAACCAAAAAAAAAAAAAAAAAAAAAAAGGGGGAAGATGAATGAATTGTTTGAAATTAAGAGAGAAGGAGGTATTGTCTAATTAATTTTTAGAATTCAAGGCAGGAACAAATTATCTCAGTTATGCAAAATGAGTCAAAAGACAAAAGACCTTCTTCTATTCCAGAATCCTTGAATATATAATAGTGTACTTTGCATATATTATAGCATATTCTGTGTACAGCATATTCATTTACCTTTGGAGAGCAATAAAAGAATGTTAATCCTTCAGTAATCTCAAAACATTTTTCCTCTTAACTGTTTCTCTTCAAGACATTAATTTCTTTTGTGACTAGCACTGAGACCAGGCAATCTCTTGGCTGCTACCAGGGAAAGCTGACAGGAGGAAATCTGGGCACCCTGTCTGAACACACAGCACTTTCTGTAAGAGATATTTGTGAAACAAGTAACCTTTCTTCAAAACAAGAAAATTTTTATTTATAGGGAGCGATTTGGGATGAGGACACAGTCCCACACAGAATTTGTTCTGCAGAAATTTTTTATATCCACACACTTTGTTGCTTGTTAATAAACCTGAGAGCCTTTGAACTGCTTTAAGTGTCTGTGGTCTAAGTAAGATATGCATGGGATTAGATGCCTGACCTTGATATGCATTTTCCTGCCACAACCTTACACCATGTATTAGCTATTAAAAATGCCTTCCTTGGATGAGCCATCTGTGACTCGCTGGGATAAATCTCATGGTTGTAAGAGTTATCTAGCAACCAGGAAAACACCAGCAACTAAATATGAGCTTTAGCAGCGTGTCAAAAAGAGCCTCTCACCTCCTGTGTGTGTCGGTACAGGTTATTTTCAGGCTAAAACCATGTCTCTAAGCCAGGGGAAAAACAATCACATGGGTTGGAAGGGACTTTTAAATGCCATGTAGTCCAAACCCCCTGCAAAGACCAGGGACATCTTCAACCAGAACATGTCATTCAGCATTCTGTCCAACCTGACCCTGAATGTTTCCAGGGGTGGGGTATCCACCACCTGTGCCAGAGTTTCACGGCCCTCACTGTAAAAAACTTTCTTATGTACAACCTAAACCCACCTGTGTTTTGTTCTATTACAACAGGCCCGACAAGTTTGTCCCCATCTTTCTTAGAAGCCCCTTTCAAGTGCTGAAGGGCTGCTGTAAGGTCTTCATGTGTCCATTTTAGACAGGCTGTGTGGTGGGAATGCACCCTTCACCTGGATACACATGGGAAGCAGTGAATACTGAGAGAGCACCTGTGGCAGTATGAGTTTGCAAACACCAGACAAGATACGTTAAATTTTCCTGTGGCTATGAATAAAAATTGTGAGGTGAGATTTAGCACTTGCTATTGGAAAATGTGAGTTTTCCCTCAAACCATCGTTTCATATAAATTGCTTACAGATATTAAATTACCCAGTTCTACGTGGATGTGGAAGATGCACACACTGCACAAGATGAAGCCTTATATACACGTCTCCACAAAGATACCATCCTTTCCTCTTCAATTACAGTGCAGGAGCTCCAGGCCAGAACTGGACATTCTGTGGTATAAAATAAGGCCAGTGTTTGTAGTCCTTAACATTGCACCTAATCCTTCACCCAAGTCCTTATGAAAAAACTTGCAGACATAGCTGCTTTCAGCTCCTGTTTGCTCTTTAGCCAGCTTGTATGAGCTATGGATATTCCATAGACGTGTGGATCCTGTATGTGGACAGCAAATCAACTAAGAGGAGAATGCTTTCAATTCAGGATGCCTACATCAGGGTGTAGGTACACATACATTATCCTTTTCTGGGTTGCACGAAGGGCAATGTTTGGAGTCTCACAGAAAAACAGCTTGCTAGTACTTTTTTGGCAGCCATCGTGACAGAATGTGGGCATTATTCCTCTTTGTCTTTTCCCTGGCTACCATCAGAGATCCCGTTCAAAATGACTTCTTCTGTACAGAGAAATAACTCAGCGAGCTTGAAGAGGGCATCAGAATCTGTCTTTGCTACTCGAAAATCTAATTCTGAGGAAGGCTGGATCAGGGTCGATTTTGTGGTATTCATAAAGCATCTGACTGTGAAGGAACATTGTCATGGCAAAGCTTCTTGTCTCCTGAATTCAGTCTCTAATGGTCAGCTGTGGGACGGTCTCCTATCCAGTGTAGCTTTGTTGCAGCTTTTGTCTGCACAGTGTCACAGGTGCTTGTGTAAAAACTGTCACCACATAAACACTGACAACCTATGCTACAGTCTGAATTCAGGTATGATAGAGCAGATAAACTCCTGGCTTCATTATATGACTTCTGGCAGGATGATTTTTTTAAAGTTGTGCAGAGAATTGTAACTTCATCCGTTAGTATTCTGGCATGTTATACAAGGAATGAGCAATTCTTGATGTCTTTGCCCATGGCATATCTGAGGGCAATCCCTTACTGTGTAAATGCTCCACTGAGAAGGCATGTGAGTAGATTCTCTTTGCACAAGGGATGGTGTGTGATTTGCTCAGAAGAGTGGAGATACTGAGTCTGTCATGGTCTTCTTACTCTAGAGGAGATGCACTGTGTGCCTCAATTATCATTTACTCACCTGAATCAAATCAGCACTGTGATTTTTTCAGAATGCTTAACTTAA
Source organism: Chamaea fasciata (assembly GCF_029207755.1). Taxonomy (NCBI): domain Eukaryota; kingdom Metazoa; phylum Chordata; class Aves; order Passeriformes; family Sylviidae; genus Chamaea; species Chamaea fasciata. Next base: position 4,394,341 of record NW_027094088.1, on the reverse strand, counting down.
AATCCCCATTACTACAAAAGAAAAATGAAACTCTTGAATTTAGAGAAAAATCTCAGTTTCTACCCTTTACAAAAGTAGGGAAGTATGGCACTAACATTAAAGGTAAACAAAATGATCCTGGACTTGTATGATGAGACCTGGGATTAGTGGGGAAGGGAGAAATGGCAGGGGAGCACAGGATGTCTGTAGGGAACTTTTGAGTGCTTGCAGATCATTGCACTATTAATGTGAAACTGACAGTAAAAGATCAATATCTTTGGCACTGAGCTCGTATCTGCTTCTGGCATTTCACCTGCAGAAGAACACACTTTGCTATTCAGACCCCTCAGTGTTCATGCTGTACCTGCCTGAAATAAAGAGGAACTGGGTTTCAGGAGGAGATGAGAATCAATATTATGCAAGGAGGCATTGAAAGGTGCTTTGGGTTTTACAGAATCCTTCTTTTTCCCCTACAGTGATTATTGTCCCTGCTGTTTCTTTATGGAAATCACAGCAGTTTCACTGATATTGTTTCAGTAATAAACTGAAAATAAACTTTCACTGGATAAGATCTCACAGTCTGTTTCAGTTCATTGTGTCTCAGGATAGGGGAAATATATGCACACCTGGATGCGGATGTCAGGTTTGCATTTAAACAAAGTTGGGTAGCACACTTGATGTGGCCTCAAAATGCACACTTAACTCATGGCATCTATTTGGCTGAACTTACATATTAAGTTTTCAACCTCAGGCAGGGATTTAGAAGTTTTAAAAACAGCCTGCTGCGTACTTTTCAGCGAGGATGTCTTTGAAGAAGTGTAATAATGCCAAGTCATTTCCTTAGGTAAAAAGCTTGTTAAGAAAACCTTTCCACTGCCATGGAACAGTGGGAGCAGCAATGTTGGATAAGTGCAGGGTGACATCCAGTGGCCGGCTTCTGCTTGGCTCTGGGAAGGACTGGTTAGAACATCACAGGGACAAACAACCCAGCTGGGAGGTCCCCTGGGGGGTCTCCTGCCCAAATCCCACCAAACCCACATTAGAGCCCTCACAGATTTGCCCTGTCTTGAAAACCCCCAAGAAATTCAGGTAATTTGTTCCTTAATTTATCCCCATTGTGAAAATTATTTTCTTTAAAATCTGTTTGGTTTTGTAGGGGTTTTTTTTCCAATTTAGGTCCCTTTTCCTCCACAGAACGCCTCAGCAAAGAGCCCAGATCCATCTTTTTAATAAACCCCTGTAGTTTCTGGGAGGCTGCTTTGTGTCCCCCTGGAATTCTTTCTTTCCCATGTTCAAGAAGTGCAGCTCGCACAGCCTCTGCTCTTGGGGTTTCTGAACTCTCCCCACCCTCTGTTTCTTTAACAAGTTCCAGTTTCATAGCAGCAGACCAGGTTTCTGAGTTGACTTGTTGGAGAGGATGAAATGTGTGCTGGGCTATTCTCCCTCACCCAGACTACTTTTTTTGAGCAGTTTTATTTTAAGAAGATGCCTGTCTGATATGAATCTGAGACCTCTCATAACCTTGAAATTTAGGATGCCTTAGTATGAAATAGCCAAGTAAGGAAAATAATAACTGGAGAAAATAATTGCTAACTTTGGGGCTTGTGTTGATTTTTAAAAAGAACTTGCTATTTAATTATTCCTGGCTTATATTTATTTACTGGAAATACTTGATTTAAGCTGAAAGATAGTTTGTTTTTCTTTCCTATTCTCTGGCAAAGAGGAGATGCTTTATCTTCTCTTGGCCGATACTGATCTGTCTGTGTGTTTTTTTCCCTTACAGTCTGTAGGTGTAGAAGAAAGGATTACAGGTGACCTGGCCCCTGATAAGTCACAGCTGTACAAATTACCAAAGAAAAGGAACAGCCTTGCCCTTCATAGGCAACAGTTGTCACTGATAAAGTCAAGTGTGATAAAAGGGGTGGGTTGGCTGGTTAGGAAGGTCTAGAGGAAGAGGATCTTGAGGAGCCTTGAAGAAGAAAGAATGATCCAGAGGAACACAAAGAACGAAACAAGGAAGAGAGTATCTGCTGTGAGGTCAGTCTGGGACTGATGGGGTCAGAGCCTGCAGTCGTAGGTAGGTAAAAGCCTGTGGTCAGAGGTGGCAAGGAAATACTTGCAGTCGTATTCCGGCAGGAAATAACTAGCAGTCAGAGTCTGCAGCTGGAACTTGTAGTAGGAGCTTGCTGTAGTCAGAGACAGGATGGCTAAGCTGTAAAGAAGAATAAACTGGGACCCTTTTTGTGTTATTAAATGAGGGTCTGTGTCTTGACTCATTTCTACCCCTTGATGGCTTGGGAAGGCTGACCTGGAACAGAGACTGAACACAGCTAGAGAATAACATAGATGTTTATTGAAGGGCCTTTAAGAGTACACCTTGGGCAGGACAAGAGCCTAACCAGGGCTACACCCAAGGTGGACTAAGAATGGTCACAAAATAGATGACTGGTCACAAGGTCTCACACTTTTATAAGTTTTGGTCTATTTTCATATTGGGGTTTAATTGTCCAAGTTACTCCTTCAGGTTGTGAAGCCTCATCCTTCTTGTTTTCTTTCTTCAGTCCACTGTTGTTTGTGCTTTTGGGCCTGAAAGTTGTCCTTGGTCTTCAGCAGGAAAAGGATTTGTTTTGTCTCCCTGCTCTGTGAAGAGAGCTGACTGGCACTTAATAGGAGGCTCAGAACTACACCCCTAGGCAGCACAGAGTGAAAAACATGAAAGCTAAAACTCAAGGTATCAGCCTAATGAGGGGTCTGCTGCAACAACAGTCTCCCACTGCAATTGGTTTTCTTGAACTGGTACGGCTGTGCCATCAGCCCCAGAGATGGAACAAAACAGCTTTCAAGTTTAGAAATGGCTGCTTTTTTTGGGGTGGATGATGAAAACTGTTTTGGGATGGGTGAATAGTGTTAAGTCAATACAAATAAGAAGGAGCCAGTGTGAGACTGATTGTTCTTCCTGCTCAGACTGAAATTACATTGCCAGCCTACGACAAGCAGAAGCTCAAAATATACAGTATTGGGGAAAACTGCAGGACTGATTAGTAAATACTGTTGAATATTTGTAAACATGTAATAGTGGCGTTTCTCAGCATCAGCTAAACAAGGGTGTGAATGTCTCTGTAGAGTATAAAATGTAGAAGAATGTTTAGTTTGGAGCAAGCACAAAAGCTGTAAAACTTGGCTTAGATGATATTATGGTCAGAATGCAACTTAAGGCTAGTTTTCCTGTCTGTATTGTAATGGCTATGGTTATATTTGCTATAGCAAAGCACTGCCTACGGCCAGGCCCTCAAACTGTGGTAGTGCTGTTAAGATTTGTTAAAGAGAGATTTGTTTTTATTTTGTTTCTTTAGATGGCTTTGAAGGTTAGGATTTCCCCCCCCCCCCCTTTCTCTCAGGGGACTTTCTCCTACCTGGTGGCTGAGAGATAATAATGACTGGTACCTAAGAGAGAAAAAGAAGTGGTCAAGGCTGGGGAGAAGGGATGCAGCTGGCTGCAGGCTCTTAGCTGGGAAGAGCTAATTTTTGGGAGCTATTTACTCTTGGGAAGAGCAGGGATACCCTGAGATTTTTGGCTGGGAGGTCAGGGGGCTGGGCTCAACGCCTGGCTTGCTCTGGGGATTGAAGGGGAATGGTCGAGCTGCAGCTACTGTGGGAGAATTATCTGCCACTGCAGTGTCCTGCCCAGCATGAGTTACAATAATTTGGAGGGAAGGGAGTCACATTTTTCATTCGGGAGGAGGTTCCTGCCTTCCTTGGCAGGTCTTTCAAACCAATGGGAAATTTCCAATTTTCAAACAGATGGGAAATTCCGAACAAATTATATTGGGTTTCACTACTGTATTTTTACTGAAGGGTGTGTAAAATTGCTCACGGGGTGGACTAGGTCTGGGGGTGTAGTACCTAGCTCTAATCAGAGTTTTTTCTTCCCATATGGCACCCCCTTGGAACAGCAAAGAGCTGCCAAGTCCATCTGTTGATGGCAGTGTTGGAATACAGCCCACACCAGTCAGTATCCTGTTACAAAACTGTTTCCAGTGATTTTTTTTCCCCCCTGAAGATTGCTGAAGTCAGGCAGGCTTGCTGTGAGTCAGAGGTGGAGAAATTCCTCTGCGTTTACAATAGCCCGAGGGACTGGGCATTCAGCTGTGATGCAGGGAAATCCTGTTTCAAATTCCTCATAGCTCAAACTCTGGCTGAGTGCGTCCTACTTGTCCTCACTTCTGAAGGATACTGAGGCAGCTATTGGTGACAGAACGGGATGGGTCTCAGTTTTGGTGCAGAACAGAGAAATTCTGCAGTAGGAAGTTTTATAAGATAAAAACTCATTGTCCCTTCAGACTATTAGAGGATTTTGAAAGTCTGAGTGAAATATGAGTCTGCTGTTCCCATTAATGGCTTCTTGTGGGTGGTGTAGCTGACAATGAATTCTTGTTTTCTCTTTAGAAAGAGTAACACAGTTTTTTTGCAATCAAAATGTAGCTAGCTTGATGGCTGGGATGTTCTTTAGGCAGTAAAATTTCTAGCACTGGTCATGTAGAGTCAGGCTAGTTTAATATACTGTACAGCATGTGTTGATGATGATGCCAGGCAAACCCTTCGTTTACTGTAGTTTATTTGACATGGAAATAGATCTTCACAATGTTCCACACACTGTGCTTTGAAAACTCTGCAAGGAGATGTAATAGAAAAACTCTAAGCTGTCTTCATTAAGGATATCAGTATATATATCCTCATCCTCCAATTTATATTGCTTCTTAAAAACAACGGCAAAAGGCAAGGCAGTTCTGAAAGGGACAATGTGATGATTCCTGGGGAAAGTTTAAAATAAAAGTGTAGCAGTATGAAAAACAATAGGAAAAGCAGAAGCTGCAAAGTACGATGATTTTTTAATGTGTCATCCCACTAACACTGTATGGGGGAAAAGTACAGAGTTGCCAAAACTTTATTTGGGCTGTAGCCCCTTCTCAGGACAGTGCAAGTGGAGAGGTTAAGAAATGGAGATGCCCAGACCTTACCCAAGTAGATGAGATGTGTAACTGTTTTCCGGTTCTGTTCTAGATCTGTTTCTCGTGTCTGTTTCTAAATCTGACCTCTCACTGTGTTGCCATTCTTGCTCAGCATATAACTCATTTTACTAAAATTAGTAAATTGATTAGGTATGGCAAGGAAAGACAAGGTTGGATAGGCAGATACCCACCACTGTAGGGAAGGCAAGGCCAGTGAGAAGAAAGCAAAGCAAGGCAATGGAATGTTAGGCAAGAGAAGGCTCAGAAGCTGTAGGCATGGAAGGGCTTAGGAATGTAAGTCAGTGGAACAAAGGGATGAAATAAAGGGTTTAACATTCTTGGTAACAATTCTGGCCAGCGATTGTGGCCAAGTGGTTATTTATTTGCCAAGAATGTCCCAAGAAACAAAAATTTTCCAAGGTTTATATCCACTGCAACACAAACTCCCCCTCCTCATGCCTGCCCAGTATGTTACATCACAAAATAGATATCTAATTGCTTCTTTGTTATGAAGCAAGACTACCACCCAGTGTCCTCTTCTGGCAATTTTGAGCAGTCTCTTTTTTCATTCATCACATTCATTTTCATTATGCTGCCTTCCAGATGACCTGTTCAGGCTGCCTGTGTATGGCACCTGCTCAGCCTTTTCCTGTTGAGTCCCCATTTTTTATCTTATCCAACCAAAGCTAGAACATTTTGCCCATCTCTAGTTATACTTTAACTTAGAGCTCTGCTACTTTACAATACTAATTTAATTTCTTAGTTAACTGTCTATTGATTAAGTTTTGCAGGTGGGTTATATTTGTTAAAACTTCTGCAGTTTCTGAGCTCCAAGTTGCTCCCTAGTTTTCTCAGGGTATTCACTGAGGCAAAATCAGCCACTGGCTTAAACTAAAAACACTTGAAATAACAAAATCACAAAAACATAGAGTTCTTAGCTAACTGCCACAGAGCTTCTCATAAATGCAGGGGATCTTTGAATTTCTGCCTAAATTCAAGGTGAGACAAGATCTAGAAAGAGAGGCTAGGGAGTTAGAGATTTTTTTTTGGTTTTGTCTGGGGGGGGCTTTTGTTTTGTTTTGGGTTTTTTGGTGGGTTGGTTTTGGGTTGGGCTTTCAATCTAAAGCTAGGTTTAAGTTGTTTTGCTTGATGGGCGTTGTGAAGCCCTGGCAGCTGTGGAAGATAGGCATTGGTTTTCATGGGGGAAAATTTTTTTCATGGGAGAACTGCTCTTGTGTGTTCATGCTACAAGTTGTGGTTTTCAATAGGCAGTGCATGTGCTCCCTTCACTATTTGTAGATAACAAAGAAGAGTGAAATGATGACTCCTATATTTAAAGGCTTTCAGGGCCTCTCATCCTTATTTTTTTCTGTTCCACAGCCTGAGATACAGCTAATCCCCATGCAGCTTTCTTGTTTTGGCTTGTCTGCCTCTAGGGACACCATTGGGAGAAGTTTTCTTGATTTATTTACAGAACAAAATATCATTGTGAATGTGCAAATGTAGCACATTGTGTTTGCCACTTAAGGAGCACTGGATACAGTGACTTATTTTTCCTACTCAGTGCTTTTAAATGCTTTTGTTTGGCAGGTGTGCGTGAAGTTAGCTGTTTCCATGTTGTTGCACTAGTGGACTACATGCATTCCTATAAACAAATGCATTCTTTTAACCAAAGAAAATCCTCTGGTTTCACCCAATGTGTGGGGATGTAGCTGGGCTGTCTTCCAAGAGTAAACAGGCAGATGCTTTGGATGAGAAAGGCTATGGTTCTTGCTCTGTGGAATGCCTCCTTGTACCTTTTTCTTTCTTTTTTCCTTTTTCAAAAGGTTTATCTGAACCTTTGTTTATGCTTCCTCTCTAATTTCTTGAGGTTACCACGGGGGTAGCAGCAAAGGGGGTAAAGTACATGGGTATGAATTTGGTGAGTTCCTGGCTCTGACTTTTGGACCTGAGAAGGAGGAGGCTGGATTCTGTCCCTCTCTCTGTGCAGAAATGTGTGCAGCCTTTACAGACACGGGATTCCTGGGGCTGGCAGCTGGAAGTGTGTTTTGTTGCTGCCCGTTCCCATCCTGATGACTTAACAAGGTTTTGCTCTCTGTGGAGTTTGACACAATTAATTCCTCTTGTTATAGAATGCTGGACTCATTTTCAGGGAAGAGCTTGTTTTGCTCAGTCTAATTCATCATTTTTCAGTAGCGTGCTAGAAAGAAGAGGCCTATGACAAAATCAAGTCCACCCTTGTAATGGCTAAGCTGAAACAGGGTAATTGTGTCTGGGGGAAGAAGGGTTTTTTTGCAGCTACAGGTATCTAATGTGGTATTCAAAGAGCTTTGTCTTGTACCCCTATGGATATTTTCCAGGTACACTGCAAGCTGCTGCACTTCAAGTGCTGAAATACTGAAGCCACGTGCTCAGAAGATTTTGCTGAAAGAGAGTGATTTATCTTGGACCTAATGTTCTAACAACCACCTGAGTTTAAATAATAGCAATGTCAATGGTTGTGAATAAAGCTCCATAATTTGAAGGCAGTGGTGGATGGTCTCCTTTTCCATATAAACATTGGAAATGGCCCTCATGAGAAACTGTGAAATTGAAACTCACTGCTGCTTAGTTCTGAGATTATATTTTTGTTTTCTGAGTTACAGCTTGTGTGTAGGAGGGGAAAATGGGCTCTTGCCTCTAGGTCTGCCCAGCATTGTTACAGGAGGCAAATTGAAATGTAGCAGCAATATGCAGCTGAGAGTGTGGCTGGATGCTTTCCCTCCAGTGCTGATGGGTCTTGACAGCTTGTACAGTCTTCTATAAACAAACATGACAATTAAAGTCTCTTCTTTGTTCCAGCTGAAAGAAATGCAGTTTAGTTTTTCTGAAGTTTAGCTTTTCTGAAATCTAAAACAAGTTTCCTTATGTGAATTCCTTTTCCAGATATGCTTCTGTGCTCTTTTGTACCATGGGAGGCTAAAACAGTAATTATGAGGCAGAGAATTCTTACTTACTTGAAAGCCTGGGTTAGTTCTTTTTACATCAAGATTGATATAATTTTTGCCTCCCACCTTAGCATATACTTGCTTAGAAACTGTAGTCAGAGATTGTAAGCAGCATTGTTTTAACTGTTTAACCAGTTGAACAATTAGGAAGGGAGAAAATGGAGAGTTACTTTGTGAATGTTGCCTAAAACTGGGCATAACTTAGCTTTCAGCTGACTGGTAGAAAATGAGATCAGATGATGCTGTAAAAGATGAGTGGCCTTTAGGACAGATGGAAGATCCCCTGTGCCTGATAACACTGCACAGCTGAGAATTGAGACAGCAGAGCAGCGCATGGCGAAACACAGCATGTACCATTTAGGCAGTTTGGAACGGGTCACTAAGTATAGCTGTAAATCTGTGCGGTAGAAGAGCAGCTGGTTTATTTGGTTACTGAATTCACCAATATTTAGTGAAATCTCTTTCTGACTTGGGACATGGATTAGATGGTGGCAGATAACTTCAGTTCTGCCTCATTCTTTGTGAGTTGTAGCCATACATGTTACTTGCAGATTTAAGAGCCAGGGTTGATTGTGCTCAACAAAATTGCTGGGGCTTTGTTTCTCCCCTGTCTTTGCTACTCATTAGGGTTTAGGTAGATTGACTCCTCATTCATGAAGCAGTAAGGTAATTTTCAGCACTACACATGCATTTTAATCTTACTAACAATTTGCAACATGCTAATTTAGAGTGGAGCCTTTTTCCATTTTCAAGGGCCCTGTAGGTCTATTAAACTGTGTTTGTATCTGTATGAATACAGCGACATCGTTAGCATAAACCATTTGGAATTACAGTGCAGAAGGTCAAGAATACAAGGCTTTATTGATAGCATTTCAGGAATGATGGCTTTTATTTGGAGGGTGGATAGAAAGGTATAGAATTTAAAAAGGAGTCTAAAATATGCATTAAATGTACAGGCCAGATTCCTATTTCCTGCCACAAGGAATGTTTCTCAGACTACATAAATCAAGGTCATTGGTACGGACAGTCCTGACAGTTGGTTATTTACAGTCAGAGTTTTTCTACTTGCAAAAGCACTTTCCTGACATTAGAGGATCTGTTGTGGTCTTGGAGAGAGGTCCAAAAGAATGAAACAATCAAGTAAAACCAAAATTGATATGGTATGTGTCTGTAGAGCCTTACTTAAGATGGTCAGAATGTAGTACAAATTAAGTCTGGGACAAAGGTGCTACCTTTATTTACTGGTTGGCAGTTTTCTGGTAGGGGAGGAAAACCAAAAACTCAAGAATCTGACAGACTGCAAGTCACTTTTGAATGCAAGTAACACATTCTAATGGCTTTCATGAAAAAAAACCCCAAACCCAACAAAAAACCAAACCAGAAAACCCCCTTGACACAATACCAATATAAAACCTAAATGTTAAGTATTTCTGTGGCTTGCCACTATTGAAAAAATAGTTCAAGGCTTTGGTTTTCTTGTTGCAGGATTAAAAAACGTGGTGGCGATATGGAAGAGCCTTGTGGTTATGCTCAAGGCTATTCTTATACCCTCAGACTTCAACTAGATGTTTCATATTGATTTTGAGGTGGAACTCATCACTGGAACTTGATGGGTTTGGAGGAAATCTTTCTTTTGGGTGAAAGAACATCAGAAACCCTTCGAAAATGCTTTTTGTCATTGATGCCTTAGGAAGGCTGACCTGAAACAAACTGGAGAGTAAAGTAGGTATTTATTGAAAGGTCTCCAAGATCCACCTTGGGCAGGACAGGGCTTGACTAGGGCTACACCCAGGGTGGACTAAGAATGGTCAGAAAATGGCTGAGTGGTCATGAGGTCTTACATTTTTATAAGTTTTGGTTCATTTGCATATTGGCGTTTAATTGTCGAATTCCAGTTCCAGGTTGTGAGGTCCCATCCTTCTTGTTCCTCCCTCCAGCCCACTGTTGTTTGTGGGTTTTGGCCTGAAAGTTGTCCTTGGTCTCCAGCAGGAAAAGGATTTCTTTGTCTCCCTACTCTGTGAAGAGAGTTTACTGACACTTAATATCAGGCTCAGCACTGCACCCCTAGGCAGCACGGAATCTGAAATACATGAAAGCTAAAACTTACGGCATGATTTTGATACTACTAGGTTTACTACTACTGCTGTCACTGTACTCCCTCGAGTTGACTTCGGTGCACAGAGAAAAATCCAACTGCCGGGTTTTACCTGGAGGAGAAGCCGTTTCCAGGTTGCAGGATGGGCTTGAAGCCACCGGGTGGCAGAGGAGACTGAAGGAACTGAGACAGCGAGCTGCAGTGCCTTGGTTTGCGCTCCCAGGTGCGAAAGAGACCTGATATAAAGCACCGGAGCTCCTTGCTGGTATCTTCTAGTGGATTTTTCAGGAACTGGAAAAGCAAAGAGAAGGGAAGATTCCAGGAAAACCGAAGAATTCTGCTGGCCAGCTTAAATGGCTATGCAAGTACTGGATTGGGAAGGCAGTGCATGATCTAACACACAGTTATGAGGTTGACTTGGAATAACATCCGTGTCCAAAAGCTTTCAATCTATGTCCTTCCTTTCCTCTTTGCTTCTCATCTTAAATTTAAACTATTGCCTACTTGAAAGAAGATGAAATGAAAAAAAGAGATCCAACTGTTTCCTCTTATTTGGTGTACTGACAAGAGAGAAGTAGTGGTTTTGGTTTTTTTTTTTGTAAGGTACTAGACTATTCCCACCTTCCTGTTGTGTGTGAGAGGGTCTCACACTCTGAGCTATGCTGCCTTTACCCCCACTATCTCTGGCAAGATTATACTTGCACTTCATGATTATGGCTTTAAAAGAAAGTGGAAAAAAAAATTGAGCTGCATCAGTTCCTCCGATGGAGCAATTCTGTATTCACTTCATGCTTAGCTTGATAGATTGGTTTTAGTTAGGATCTTTTGCTTGGTTTATAGTGAGAAGTGTTTGTGCTGCAGCTCATTACTTGAGGTCTCTGCACCTGTATATGAGCCCACAAATTACCACTGCCCACCATGAAGCCTGGAGCTGAATGAGAACCCCCGGTGACTTGGGAGAGGGACACAGCGGAGGAGCAGAGTGTTGTCCATTTTGCTCTCTCTGTGCCTTGGGGTGGACTGGAGCACCTGGCATATAATTTGAGAGATGTTGAAGCTGCCCCGTTAACTCTCAGTGAACTATTCAGCATTCCCTCTGTTGACATTTAGCTGTTAAACAGGGAAAAAACCCACATGGCAGAGTCTGGTGAGCGAGCAGCAGACAGCTTGTTATTACGTCAGCAGTAAAGTCCACTTATTCTTTTCTTAGCATCAATGAATAATCTAGTTTCGCACTCCATTGGAAGTGTTAATTAGCTAAAACTGGGGTGTGGGCACTATGTGACTGGTTAACAACAGTTGCCTGGAGATCTGAGGCTTTGCAAGTTTGGTAGGAATAACACCTTTTTAAGACCGCAGAGATTCCTGGGTGATAGCATGCAGGAATCAAATAGCACGGGAAACACAGGCAGCACAAGTCACTGAAAGAAGAGGGTGCTAGAAAATAATTGTTATGATAATAATTTTGAAGCTATTTCTGACGTAAACTACTTTTCAAAGGCAAGTGAGGGGCAGTGTCAGTGAGCCAATGTTTTCCTTTGCAGGTAGAGCCTGGGACATGCATCTGTTCCTCCTGTCCTGGACATGTAATTTATGGCTGAACTGTTCTCTGATTCATAAAAAGCAGGGGAAATCATTCATCTAGGGCCTGGTGCTCTGATTCTCGTGTGATTCCTTTCATGTTTAGAGTAAAGCTTACCTAATAGGTGCTTACCCTTCTTCCCTCCAAGCTGCAAATTAATGTAATTAGCAAACAAAGCCTGTTGTAGGTTTTCCATTGAAGCTGCAAAAATACAAACAGACAGAGAAGCATCAAGGCACTTTTTCTTTCTTGTTTAAACATTTTAAATGTCATTGATCACTTTACGGAATTAATCTTGCAAGGTTAAAAAAACCCTAAGAGGAGAAATGGTGTGAAAAGGGTAGGCTGTGAAAAAAACCAGGGTGGATGTTAATGCAAGTACTCTGGTTGTCAGTGATTCAAGCAAACAAGACACTTAGAGGTAGGTTGGCTGGAGAATATTTCTATAATAGGGAGAAATGAAGTGTGTAGCATAGTAAATACGATCTGAAGAGCCATTTCCTGAGAACCATTTTTGTTTGTGTCATAGCACACCATTAAAAAACAGTGGCTGTGTGTTCCTGTGTTTTTGTGCTGAGACTTTCCATTCTCTGCTGTGAGCTACAGTGATATGGGGGGTTCCTGTGGGGAAATGAAAATTTCTAGGAAGTGTAGGTGCTAAAGAGAGCAAAGGGTTGCTTCTCAGCATATGCAGAGTTTGCCTTGAAATAGGAGCCCAGAAAACAATCTGTGAAATTTCCTCAGTCATGATTTGAGTTCAAATTTGCCTGGGAGAACAACTAGATGACTGATTTTTTATGTTTTATTTTTTTTTTTTTATTTTCCAGTTGGAGTTTAGAGGTATATCCTTGGCTTTTAGTGTTTGACCAAAATCTGACAGGTTGTTTAATGAGACAGGTTAAACAGCGATTTCTTTTGCTTGCTTTACTGCATTTTGAGCATACCTACCACTGCCTCTCATGTTCTGCAATTTTTAACTTACTTTCTTTTGGTGTCCCTTGCTCTTGGCTGGATTTAAAGGCTGTGCTGCTCAGTTATGCTGAGCTCCTGCACTGTGTTACGAGGAGCAGATGCTGCAAACCCAGGAGCTGGGTACGTGCTCCAGGGCCTTAAATGAGTTAGTGCTGCACTCTCTCCATGTGGGTTGCAGCAGTGTGTAGGAAACAGCTGAAGGGAGGGAACAGTGTGTGCTGACCCTTTGTGCTCTTACACCCCTCCTTTGAATCCTCCAGGGACACGAAGACGACGTTGTCCTTCAGCTTGTGACGGGCCCATGCATTGATAAATGGCGAGGTTCACAAATGTAAATCGATCATCACCAGGCCTAAAATTCTGGCTTCTTTCAAGACAGAAAGAAGCCAGCTTTCTTTCTTTTTACCATTTCCCTCAGAGCAAACAGTGCTGGTTAAGCTTTGACAAGCTGAGCATGGAAGGAGTAGAATACTGGTGCTTTTTCCATGAATAAAACATGTTTTTATGCAGCTATTGTTTTCATACCTAAACTGGGGTTGAACTTGTTTTTACAGGTCATACTATTGCAAATGTAACAAACACTGAAATTTGGGCACAATTTCTATATAACCACATAAATAACCTAATTAGAAGCCCAGATTTTTCCCATTTTCTAACGGTGTTAAAAGGCAGCTATGAAACACAACAATTTTTCTTATTATATTTGTACTTGATGTTAAATGAGTCACGAAGTGAGGCAGTGGATAAAGTAGTTTGGGAGAAGGAGGGAGAACTAGTTCTCTACAGTGTCATCCTTATCTTCATTGAATGAGTCATCAACCCCTCCCCTGCTATGAAACCGACTCCAGCTCTACAGCTGGAAACTTGCATTGGAAGTAAAGATGTGAAAACCAATCCTACCCCACCGAGTTACAGTCCAAATATTGCCTGTGGGTGTAAACACTTCAAAATCATCCTTGTCTGAGCTGCAGCATAAACAATCTGTGCTCAAGAAATGGTTTTTCACACTTATCTCTGCTGATGAAGCGTGCAGGATTTTGAATCTACCTGACTCCTTGTTTCAAGGGTGTTTTGTTGTGATTTTTGGTTACTGAGTTATTGCTATTTGATGGGAGATACTGTGAAATAAAAAATGTTGCTATTATAAGAAAAGTAAAAGCCAAAATGCTCCTCAAATGAAGTGTCTTATCTTCCCTTCTCAAGGATTGCTTTAGAAACAGTCTAGAGCCTTTTTTCTCTAATTCTTCTTGGTCAAGGTTGCAGTGTTCTAGAGGCCAAGACACATCAAGGACAATAAATCTGTGGAGGCTAAAAGTTAGAATGGAAGCCTGGCCGTGAGGTTATAAAGATTGTTACAGGTTGTCTTGTCATAGTTTGGTGAGGGCAAAAGAAACAACCAGAAAAGTTTATTAAATGCTTGATGTGCTAGGTTCACTTGACAGAAAAGTTCTGTTTTTAAATTTTTCTTCAGGCATCTCAGTGGCAGCTGTTCTGATCTCACAGGAAGATTTTTTCAGTTCAGCCCTTGATCCCATTGCTCATTCTGCCATCAGTTCTCCTGCAAGTGTTTTCCTCAATTCCTATTCCTCTTCCTATTTCCTGCATATCTGCTGAACACCAGTGTACTGGACTGTGCAGCAAGAATGGTTCTGTTTTGGGGTGTTGCTGCAGCTGTGGAAGTGGAATGACATTCCTGTCACTTGTTCCCTGCTCACCCTCAGTTCCAGAGAGAAATGCAGGAGAGAATCTGCTTTTGTGTTCCTGGCTTTTAGCCTAGAAAAAGTGACACCCATGCTTGGATTTCATAAAGGGAAAATGGCACTGTTCCGCTTGCACTGCCAGCTCTGAGGTACTTGCTCCCATTTCTTCCTCACTGTATGCTACAGCTATTATTAAAGAGATGTGAAGTCATTCTTCCAAAAAAAAAAAAAAAAAAAATCTCCCACTAGATGGAGTGTTGACAGCAGGGTGATCCTGTTAAGGGATACCTATTTCCTGACATATACAGATGTTCTCTGGAACTTTCACGTAGATCCAGATTTTCTCCCCGGCTGAGATTTTTGTTGTGACCTAACAGCTTAATTTAGATGCTAAAACAAGCCTCCTAATTTTTAGGAATCTAATTTCCCTTGGGCATGGTTTGAAGCCATCTCCTGTTTAGATGGTAAATAGAACCATGAATGAAGTACTAATGATTAACATTTACATTGGCAATAAACAAAGAGCTCATTTTGATTAAAAAGAACCCCAAAACAAATGGACTTTTCCTGGATCTGAGTGTATTTGGGTGGGAGGGTTTGGAAAGGAGGTAAAAGTATGAGATGCAGACCTTATTTTATAAGTTTCATTTTACAAGACCGTTTTTTTTTTTTTAAATTACAAAGCCTGTTGATTGATGTGGCAGATAGATGCAGCCTGGACACGCATGTATGAGTGTTATCAATAATCCATTAACTTCTGCTGCCACAATGAGAGCTGAGTTGGTCATGGCTTTGTGCAGCCAAGGTGGAATTTGGGGGATGTGATAGCAGAATGGCACTTTAATGGGAAATGGAGGTGCAAGCAGGCTGGATTATGAAAATGAGTTGGTCCCAAAAAACACTGGCACTTCTTTTTTTATGCTTGAACAAAGCTCACGTTTGTCTGGATGTCACTTAGATTTTTATGGTGTCACACGAGAAAGGAAATATAGAAACTTATTACAAGTCTTTGCAAGGAGAAGGAAGTGATGGCAAAGAACCAGGGAAGAGAAAACTATTCAGAGTTGTTTGCTAATGATTGTTATAGGAAATGTAGTTCTGTAGGAGAAACACAGCAGGAAGACTGACTGTACGAATTAAATCTGTTAGTGACCAAGTTAAATGAAAAAGATATCACTGCAGAAAAGTATGGAGAAGTCATGGAATGGGTCTTGGGTTGCTCTAAAGCCTTGAATACAAATCTCTTTCTAGTCCATGGCCAAGAACCTGGCAATGTGTAGTAGAAGCAAAATCAGTCAAATCCCAAGAGGGCTAATCCATAAAACTTTAGAGGTTGAAGGAGGAAACTGGTAACTGCATATTGGCACAAACCTTTGAAGGGGTGACAGAAGGTGTGTTTCAAACAAAGTCACTTACAGTGGCAGGTGGGACAACTTAAATTCTTGTTTCTTTTCTACTAAGAACATTTCTACTGGAACATATTGCTCTAAGTACCTGGATATATTTGTGGCTTACAGGTATGGTGGACTCTGTCTGGATGTTTAAAGTTTGAGTTTTTTGAGAGAGTCAGCTCACCTTTCTTTTCAGCATGGCCAAAGAGTAATGATGCAAATGATCTTTCTAAATATTTTCTTAAAGTCCTCTTTTGGTAGAGTATTTTAAATAGTATAAAGTATTGAGCGACTTAGTATGCAACAATGAACAGCTTTTCAAAAATCTGCTCAGTTGTAAAGCTGATGTCTCTAAACCCAGTAAAGTTTCAGCCTTGGCACATGTGGAGGTTCTGCAACATCAGAACATAAACCATTTAAAGATCTCTAGGCATATCCTTGCAAGCTGATGAACAACAACTCAGTTACAGGTGATGGTTTTCCATCAGAAAGCAATAGAGCAGAAATACAGAATGGGCAAATGTTTGCAAGAGGACAGGAGGAAAGTAAACATGTTCATGATGGCTGCTTATCATGAGCTGGCTGACGAGGGCAGCCAGCAGATGTCATAGAATGTATTATTTTTGTTCTTTCCGCAGTCTATTTACGTATCTTAGCTAAGTGCATTAAAGCTTTAATTCAGACACAATAACTCTGCCTTGCTTCATACTGGAAAAATAGACCTTTTCCAGTGAGCTAGAATGAACAGATGCAGTTTCAAATAGCTGGCAGATGTTAGAAACTAGCAAGCAGGAATCAGTTTGAGGGGCCTGTCTGGGGGAGATGGGTCTCCCTGGAATTAGGAGAGAGGGAAGAAACTGAGGAGGATTTTCCCAAAAAAATTGCAAACAATTCTGTAAGGACTTTTTTTTTTTTTTTAGCTTAGGTGATCAAAGTCCTAATAAATTCCAGAAATCTCTTCTCTTACACCTCCCTTTGGGTTTCTTTTTTTTGTGCTTGTTTCTGTTTTTTTGCTTTTTTGTTTTGCAGCCCAGGTGAGACTGCTAGCTTGGATATGTATTTAGGGCATAAGAATGGTCAGTCATAAGTCTCCAGAAGTTATCTAATATCTAAGAACAAAGTAGGTTTTCTATTACCTCTTTGCAGAATTAGAATGAGAATAAGATAAATGGAAATAAGGACCATGTGTAAAAGACAGCAGAAAGAACCATGTGATTAGTAGAATTTTTTTTTTTTTTTTTTGCAACTCTTAAAGAACTGGTTCTTACCATCCAGCAGTTTCACTGAAGTTTTTAAGAATCTCTGGATTGCTACTGGATTAAAAACTGAAAATTAATGTTGTGGGCAAGGTGCTTGCAATGATGCAGATTATCTTGTTCATTATGTTTTATAAAGGACTACTAAGAAACTCAGTTGTTTATTAAAATCTATTTTCAGTCTGCTTGTTAGACCATGCTGTATTGTTGTTCTGTTTCTTTGAGAAAAGATATTACAAAGACTATCATTCTTCTCAAGGGAAAGAAAAGCCCAAAACCATAGACCAGCAACATTAATTAGGCAGATTTGACTGTGTAAGGTGAGAGCACAGAATGGACTTTAAAGAAAGTACTTTGCTTTTTGTTGTTACACAGTGGTGGAAAAAGGCATAGTCATTCACCCTGGGAGCTAAGGTTCCTCAGGTAAAACATGGGAGTTTTAACTCCTCACTGACTACAACAGGAATCACAGATCAGGTGAGGCTGGAAGGCAGCTCTGGAGACTATTTAGTCTCCAGACCCCCTCTCCCCAAGCAAGGTTAATTAGAGGTTTTCATGGCAGTGTCTGATTGGGTGTTCTCTCTCCAAGGATGGGTATTCCACAGCTCCACTGGGCAACCTGTTCTAGACTTTTCCTGAAACTTTTCTAAACATTTCTTGTTTAATACAGAATTTACTGGACTTCAGTTTATGGGCACCTCTGAGAAGTGTCTGGCTCTCTCCTCACTGACTGTGCTCTGTCCTTCTGCCCTGCTTTTATATCCTCACCAATACTCCTAACCCTTCTTTTCTCCAGCTTTTCCCATTCTCTCCTCACATGTCTGCTGCTCCAAGCCCCTCTCACTTGTAGCTATCTACTGGCCTCAGTCCAGGGTATCTGTGTCTCTCAGAACTAGAGCTGGCGGTGATGATGTGAGTGAGCACCCTTCTAAATGGCAGCATAGTATTGAGTTGGCTATTGTAAATAGAGAGGGAAAGAGAGACTAAGGATCAATATGATGCTTGCCATCAGTTAAAACCCAGTCAGGAGAAAACTATCTCCTGGCAGCCTTAGTTTATTTTTTGAAACAGAAATGCTAAGTTTAGAGTGTCTGCTGATTGTGCCAATACTTTCATTTTTGAGAAGGTGGGGGGACTATTCTTGCAGCAGGATCTAAGATGAGCCTGGCCTCAGTAGTGGTGTTTCATTCACAGACAAAGGGACACTGTGCATCTTCTGAATGTTTTTCTGGTTTTAACCCTGTTATTACAAGATTGGTGAATGTGCATTCTGTGTGTGTAATTCAAGTCTCCAGATCCAGAAAACCGAATATCCAAAGCACAGTTTTCATTTTGTCTAGTATCTGTTGGTGAATGTTGTTAATATGGAAAATGTATGACAGTGCTGTCATCAGTGTCTTGCTGCAGTAATAACTGTTGTCTTTTCTCAACAACATACATGCAAGTGTGTGATGAAGTGTGTTTTTGAAATGAGCAGATGCTCTAAAACTGGGGAAAAAATTCATTTTGTTTATATAGGATTTCTCTGTCTACAACAGATCTGAGTAATGCTAATCACTCCTTTTGTTCTTACAAATCTTGCCATTTTTTCTTGCTTACAATTATTCAAATATGACCCCTTCCTGAAACACAATTTATGAAATGATCAGACTTTAAAAAGTTCCCAAAATCTAGCCAAGTAGTTCCTCCCTCCATGCCAAAGAAAAGCTACTCAGATGCTACTTGTTTTTCATATGTATATGCCATATATATTCATAGAAAAAAAAAATCCACGTCTACCTGTTCTTGTAATTTAAAAATTATATATTTCTGATGGCAGGTTTGTTAATTGTAGGATATGAGGGCAATTCTGGGAAAAGATCTATCAGCTGATGTTGGTGATAATTCAGTGGTTTCCCTGCTGATAAAACAATAGGTGTAACTGATGTCCCTGGTACCTGTAAGGCTGGAAAAAAAAAAATCAAGACCCACACATATACCAACTCCCTAAAAAACACATATATACCCACACACACATGCAACCCTCCTTCACCCTCACTCACCCCACAAAACCCAAATCTCAAAAAACCCTGACAAACAAAACAACTCGCACAGCTGACCAGTTGAAAGTTTTCCTTCAGATACAAAGATCTTTTGTGTGCTCAGCATCCCCAATACCTTCAAAAGAGTGAAGTCTTTCCACGTAGGAAAGAGAAGATCAAGGGCATTAATTTAATGTAGGATAACAGAAGCTGGGACTGAAGTAGCTCTTAAGGATTTGAGGTGTCAGGAAACTATAGAAGTTCTTGCCTTTAATCTTTCCCCTGTTTCAGCCTCACACTGAGGTGATTAGGCTGAAAGACTGGGCACTGAGGAAGTTTCCAACTTAGTTTTCATGTTGTCCTCAGGCCAACTGGCTCCCTGAGCTAATAGACAGGGATGGGGAGCTGAATAACCTCCCTGGAATCCAGGAGGAAGCAGTTAGTGACTTGCTGAGCTACTTAGATGCTCACAGGTCTATGGGATTGCTAATTGGACTGTGATTAAAAGTATCAAGAAGGAGAAATTGGTAAGGAAACGAAGCTTAAAAACAGAACAACCAAAAAAGCCCATAAAGTTTCCCTAGCAACAGTGATTTCTAGTCTTGTAGACCAAAACTGCTTTTTGAGAGTTTGCCCAAACCCCAGAATCAATGCACTGCTTTCCTCTTGAGGACATGGGAAAAATAAGTAAAAGATTTTGCTAACCCTGGGTGTGATGAGAAATGGAAGGCCCAAATAAATGCTCTCTAGGGATCACTTACTTCAGGCTTCAAATTTTGAATCTTCAAGCAACCCTCATCTTTCATGGCAAGGGGTTCTCTAGTTTATGGCTGTCCATTGAGTAATGTTTTTTCATCAGCCCTCCTTCAATGGTGCAATGAACAAGCTAAAACGTGGAAATACTGAACTTGAGCAAATGCCTTCTCAATACCATAGTTAGTTGCAGGTGCTGAGCTCATATTTTACCACAGCTCCTGTTAAAACAGTCTTGAAAATATGTGACAGCTGAAGTCATCCTACAGAAGTGCCAGATGAACAAAACTATTCCTTAGTATTTGTAGGATTTGGATTTCTGGTTCCTGGGATAGTTTTGTACTTCTGAGATTAATTTTTTTATGGCATAAAATACAAATTTAGTTGGATCTCTAGGCTAAAACATCTGCTTCCCTTGAGGAGTAGAATAAGAAATCTAGGTTTTCAGGAGCATAATTTAAAGGTTTGCATTTGGTCTTTTGTTTAGAGTGCCTAGAGAAGGATCTGTGCTCTTCCAGTTGCACATACATGGAAATCCTTGGCATCCCTATAAGACCCATCCATATCCTTCCATTACAAACGGCAGCATGATAACAAGAGTTTAGGAAAAAAAAAAAAACTAATCAAGAGTTTAAATTGGGGAGGTAGAATTAGAGTTTTTCCATCCCTGTGGCACTGCAAAAAACACTTCCATTACGTGAGTTGCCTTGGTACGTACTGTGCATGTCTCCTTGTGCTCCGGATTTGAGAGGCAGCCTGTGACTGCACTTTGTTAGCTGGTAGCTCTTGAACACTGACCTAAATTAAAACTTCATATGCATAGGGACAGTGCCAGGCTCCGCTTTGGTTTGTGTGATGATGTAGGATAACAGGTTGCTATGGTAAAAAACTGTGGTGACGACAAGCTGCGCGATGTCAAGCTAATATAAGGTGGTTTTAGCAAAATGAGGAAAAGTATGTTGAGGGAAATATTAGGCAGATATTTTGGTGGATAATGCTATTTATAGTTAATGAAAAGGAATACTGTTCTACCTGCATTGCTTGTCTTTGGATACTGTATCCAAACCAGATGAGGCTCATGTAGATCTCTGGCCATTCGTTCCCGTCAGTGTGCTCAGGCAAATGGGATCTAATTGATGGAGAAACATCGTCATTTCATTTTGTGCAGGCGATTTATAAATTTCCTAAGATTAAGCTGAATCACAGATGCTTCTGTGAGTGGAATAATACAGTATTTAAAGAAAAACACAAGTAGGTCCAGGGAGATATCCTCATTTTTGTTATCCAGCTTTCCTAAATTGCTCCTCTTTTTGAGAAGTATGCAACAATGTCCCTCAGTTCCCAAAATTTTTAGAAGTACAGTGTCATCAAGTGGATTCACACTAAGTATTAAGCTATAAAGGAGGGGCATACAGAACCTGTATCTGTTGCTCAAATGAGCTAAGATAAGCCTTATTTTTATTAGTACCTGATTGTTCATGTAGTAGAATTTTTTAATGTGTCTTATTCTAAAAAGACAATCTTCCCATTTCTTGCTTCATCATGGTTAAAAATTAAGGTTTTCTGACTATTTTTTAGCCACTTTTTCAATACAGTTATGAATAAATGGTGAGAGAGAGAGTGCAGTAAATGAAGGCAATTATTGTTTTAGTTCTGAGGAACAAAGATATTGGGAGATCTTGTCATCAGATAACCAAGTCACAACATAAATAGAATACTTAGAATACACTAATTAGAATAATTAGAGATACGCTGAGGATTTAGTAAAGCTGAGGGGACACTGTGACACTTGCCTGATGTTTATATATTTGAGTTTGGCTTGAAGTTTTGCTTGCCGTTATTAAGCCATTTTCTATAAAGGGGATCCTAAGATGTCAGTGCTCTAGCAATGGTCAATTTATAAGGGAATAACAGCCGAAAAATGGGTATGTGGGCTGCAAAGTGGGAACACTACTGGTTGTCTAAATTTCTCAGCAGAAAATGTGGAAAACTTGATGGGCTCTTAGAATAGGAGAATTGGTGTGGATAAAATGGCAAAAGGGCAACATAACACTTATAACACTTAAAGGATATTATTATAATAGTTGTTCATTTGTTAACCCCTTTTTTCCTCCGAAGATAACTGCACATAAGCTCAAAGCATGATGTCCTTTAAAATTTTCTTTCTAGAAGGATGAAAAAACCTTACACTTTATAGTTTTTTATAGTCTAAGTCAATTTCCTGTCTTGTGAACTCTTAGCTGAGTTGAGAGAAATAGCTGCTGGTTTTCTTTAACATTTGACCTTTTGTCCTTTCACACATCACATTTAATTGTTGGTATAATTTTGATCGAGGCAAAGGTATTTCCAAAGCTTCCTGTCAGACTTTTTCCGTCTTGTTTCTAAAGTTTATACCAAATGGATTTTTCTCAGCTCTGCTGCATGCTGGTTGAGGAATGAAGCTTTTAAGTCCATAACAAATAGATGGCTGCAGTATTGCCTCTTCTCAAAACAATATTGAAGCTGGTGAGGCTGGGATTTTATGACTGCTAGGAACATTTTAAGGTGTCCCTGTGCTTTGCCCTTTCTCTGATTTGATGTTTGCCCTCCTCTAGTCTCTCTGGATCCCAAGGTTGGCTCAGGCAGGGGTGAAGATTTTACAGTGGGTTGTGACTGTCTCAAATCATCATCACTGGGAAGAACATGGTGTATTTTTAAAACACTTTCTAAGAAGAGTTCTTACCTTTCTTTTTCTTGTCTGTCTTGCATTTCCACATTGCATCTAAATTAACTACATGTATGGTATTTAATTTCTTAACTATTATCTGTTTATTACCTCTAAAATGGTTAATACCTATTTTTCCCAGTTCTTGGCTGTTTCCTATTTTTATATCTGCCTTTAATTGGGTTCTTTATATCCTTGGGCTCTCCAGTGGTGTCCCTATCACCTTGTGCCCATATGCCTTGCACCAGGGGATGTTCATGTGGGTAGTTTTGGTTGGTTGGTTTGTCTTCATTTCTGGTTTGGCTTTTAAAGAAAGAGCAGATTGTTCTGGGATGTTTAATATCCCTTCAACTGAAGGTGATGTGTGGCCTTTTTGCAGAACAGCTGCTGGGATGAACCAGCCAACCTTCTAATGCTTGACCTTCCCAGCCCTGACCCCAGATGGTCCCAGGGGATGCCTGGAGACCCTTCTGAGTCATTCCATGCAGGAGAGATCCTGTATCCATTGGGGAAATCCCGTGGCAATCACTCACACAACAGAGATAGTGAAGATCAGCTGGTATTGTTGAGGGAGACCAGAGTTTAAAAAGTCTTTTGCTGACTGTTGGAGTCCTAGAAACTTAGAATCTGGAGTTTTGGTGTATAGTAATACATGTGAGCCAAGATGGAGGATTATGGGTGCTGTCTTTGTGCTTCTTCATGGGTTGGGTAGTTTTCTGTAAATAATGTAAATAGATAAGGTATAATAAACATTCCAAGTGCAAACTCGATCCTTTGTTTCCTGTGCTATTCATCCTGACCTTGGCAGAGAGAACAAGAAGCCAAAACTGTCACAGGTGACTACCAAAACCTTTATGGGTTATAACAGGCCAGAGTGCTGCATTTTTACTATCTCAGAAGAGAGGAACTAAGAAATCTGAGTAGCTTATTAGGAAAACTGTAGAGCAGTGCAGGCTAAGGCAAAAAATACATTTATCTACTAATGTTACTATGATGATAGCTTAAAAAAAAAAGTTATATATAGATTTCTTCCCATGACTTAAAAAAAAAAATCTATTCTCTCTCCCTGTAAAACCATCCCTCTCTCTACCAGCTGCAGCACCAATAATACCTTCAGTAGAATTTTAAGACAGAAGTTAACAGGATTGAATTAAGGGGGAATTAGGCTATCAGGCAAACTGACAGATGGCTTTTCATCCAAAAACGCAGAGAAGTTTAAAAAATGATTGTGCCAGCCTCTATCTATTGAACTATCAGGGATGGGATTTCTCTCACTTTTCTTTTTCTACCTCCTGTTTTTTCCACCCAGGCTGCCAGGTTAATTTCCTGGATACACACATCTTGGGTGGCTGCCTCCAAAGCCTGACAAGCCAGTTGGTGCCAGCTGTGGTTCCCTGCCCAGATGTGTGGGAATGAGGCTGGATTTTTGATTTGTGGCCTGGTGGAAGTCTCAGAACTACTGCAGTAGCTTGGGCTGTGGGAGTTTCTGCCTCTGCCAGCTCTGCTGCTCAGCTCTAGGCAGTGTTTGAGACAAGCTCAGTGCAGCTTTCCCCGTTCTTGTCCATGGGTTTTCTACTGTCAGCCTCCTCCTGCTCTGCCTTCCATATTCTCCACTTTCTGCCATCAGCTGCTCTTTTCCTGTCTCTTGTAATCACTTTCTTATTCTCAGCCTACTCCAGTCGAGTGACATTATTTATAATACTGGGAAAAGACGAGAATGAGGACCCAACAGTGTCATCTTGCACTGCATTTTGATGGATAATTGGAAATTGGAGAAATTGAGTTAATTGGCTGTACTACGCGTGCTTTCCATGCCACCCACTTTGCTCCACTGTGCTGAGATGAGCCAGTGGAAAAAACCACAGGCTCTTTCTCTGTCCTAAAAAACTCAGTGAAGAAGAGTTTATTAAGGAAGTTTGGAAGTCGAGGTACTTTTTGGTCTATCTATTTACTTCTCATCTTCTTGAAGCTTATGTGGAACAGAGATGCAGGCTTTTGAAGTGGTGGGTGCTTTATCAAATAAAAAAACCACTACACTTCAATCTCCTTTGGAGGAGCAAAATAAATGGATTTCTCTTTTACCAGCATCTTGTTGCATTTTGAGATTTTTGGTAAATAGCATTGTCTGCCGAGTTTCATGTCTTAAAATTGTTGAGAATTTTAGTTCTCTTAAAAGTCAAATATGTGGTTTACACATGTGCATTATCCAAGTGTTTTTTGGGCAGCCATACATTCTGGTTTGCAGGCTGCAATGTTTTAAATTTTGGCGCACAATTTTATTTGAAAGTCAAATAAAAGTCAAGTCCAGATGTATTTCCTTATCACTGCTGTACTTCATGTGAGCTTCCAAGACAGAATACATCCTTAGCTTTTCTAATAAGAAATGCGATGTGCTGTTCACATTTTCCAAGATGTAACTCCCTAAGTTTTTAGCACCTTCCCTAGGAATCTAATCAGATGGGCTCTTTTAGCAGCAGTTTGAAGGAATAGGTAATTTCAGGCAAGTGAGTGTTATAGCAAATATTAACTCATGTCTGTCTTTACTATTAAAAGAAAGCAAAGGAAAGAAAATGAGAGCTGCCACGGTGTGGCCTTTTGTTTGCAGAACCCTGGCCAATGACACGATTTCAAAGCTCAATGTCACAGCCAATCCATTCTTGTTGTTTCTGGGGAAAAGCCACGAAGGAGATGCCTTGGAAAGAACACAATTTAATTTGCAGGGCTGAGGGAAGACTCAAATGGCCCAGGGAACAACTTGTAAGTCAGTACCTTAGATGCAGAGAATAGCTGTTTTAAGAGGATATTTGTTTTCTGTACCAAAGTCTTTTTTCCCCCCTAACCTGACACCAGACTGAATGTCAGCAATCAAAATGTTATGAGCAATTATGTATCCCAGCTAAATACAGAGATATCATGCACTTTTTTCCCCCCTCTGCCAAGGCAAGTAATCTAGTTCTATATTTTGCTTATTTTAATGAGATGTTTTAATTTTATTCTTCCCGGATGTAAAAATAAACTATTTTCAGTAAACAGCCTATTGAAAGCTTAGATGATCTGGTGATTTATCAAGTGTTGGCTGCCAAGGAATGAGACTCAAGAATTTTTTTTGTCAGGTGCTTTGAAAAATGTTTGTTTGCTTTCATAATGGAACTGGAGTGTGGGCGAGTGTATAAGGTAGGGATCTAGCTATCTCTTTACATAAAAATACATTCTTAAGTAAACATGCTGATATGCACACAATCATAATTAGTAATTATGGCAATTTCTGAATAAGAGGTGAAGATCAAATTTATCTGAAAGGAGTGCAGTTCTTCCCACCTCTCGAAAGAAAGACATATACTAGTAAGGAAGCTTGAGAGAGAGCTACAAGCAATAGATTGTGTTCAGCACCCAAAATTACTTCCAGTTTGGGCTTGAAAAATGTTAGACCTTGGTCCATTGCTAATAGAATCAATTCAACTTCTGTCCTGACCTTCTCTGTGAACTGTGTCAGATTTTTACTACAGAAGAATCTGACATAATATAAAAAGCTTCTGTTATCACATTAGGAGCTCTTGGGCCAGAGTCATCAAGTTTAGTTTAGTGAAATGCAATGCAAATTTGTAATGTGGAGCTGATTGAGGACCCTGTAAATTTGTTAGTCAAGCCATTGCAGAACATAAAGTTATTTTCTGAAAATGCAAGTTCTCTGACTGGAAATGGTACATTCAGCTCTGAGAAGGTTTCTGCTGGGAATTGGTGGAACAGTCCTCAAATATAAAATTAAGAGGATTACACAATGTACTCCTTTCGAACCTACATAGATTATTGTTGCTCTTCTTGCTGCTGTATGTAATTCATATTCCACCTTATGTGGAGCTTTCATCTTGCAAATAGTTGTTTGTGGTTAAACTCTATATAAGTGGCGCCCTTTTATGCTGCTGAGAAGACATTGAGGGCAGTCAAGTGTTTTAGTCTTTCCTCAACATAGCATTTAAAGATTTTGCTCTCTTCCCTGCATTCTTTCTGTCATGCCAGGAGAAGTTTTGCAGCGAGGGGCAAAACTCCCTCCATTCCTGTGCCATTCAGTTGATGCTCCTTTATGGAGCGCATTCTTCAGTGCCAAGAAGTAGCTCTTTTTCTAAAAACTACTCCAAGCTTGCCTCTTTATAAGAGCCTGGGATTTACAAGGTTTTTTTTTTTTTTTTCCTTTTGGCTGGGAAATTTGTTTGTGAGTGGGAGAGGGTAGATTTTGTTGCAGCATATATGTTGCCTAGAAAAACCTCTTCATGTTAAATAAAGCCATGTAATTTCTCTATTCCTCTCTTCGGAGGAATTTTAAATCTCACATTGTAGCAATAAGGATAGATTAGCTTTATATATGAAAGCCATCTTTTTGTTCATTTTTTATTTCAGTTTTCAAGTGGACAGGAAAACTTTTGAAAAGCAAAAGGTAGACCTCAGGTGTCAAAAATATTTAGCACTCTTCAGCAAAAGTCTGCTGCTTTTTACTTTTTTAGTTCAGTGTGGAAATTGATCATGCATTTCGTTCCTTTAGTCCTTAATTAAGGCCTCTTAAACTTAGTAATGGAACAAATCTTCCTATTACTTCAAAGCAAATTATAGACAAGGCTCATATTTTTAAGGATTTAAATTGCCATTTATGATTGCTCTTTTTCAAGTTTTAAGCTAAGGTCGTTATGGCCCAGAACGCAAATACTGTATTATCCTTATTAAAGTGGAGGAGAAATGAAATGTTTTTGACATTTTCCAGAATAGCTGCAGTTTTGCTGTCTGAAAGATTGAAGCTGCAGTGCCATAAGATGAGTAGGAAGAAGTAAAATTGGAGAGATTTTAGGTGGTGGGGTTTTAATGATTTATAGGAGCTGACATCTTATATGCTGTTTTGGGAGTAGATACCTGTTTTTTCCAGTCCCATACACCACCATTTTAGCTAATTGTGAAATGACTCAGCATTATCTCTCAGTATAGACTATTATATACTAAAATCTGGCACCCTAGCTTTATGCCAGCTCAGGTACAACTTGTGCTGGCAAAATGTATTTTTGTTTTGGAAGGCAAGTCCTTGAGACGAAGGAATTCTTCAGTAACCTTTACAGAGGTTTCAGCATTCATTAGAGTAAATATCCTGTGCTTATGGGAAGGTGAGGTTTTCTTTATATTTTTATTCGTTTTCTCTGTGCTGAACTCAAAAAAGGAATCAGCTGATTTCTTATCTTAATAACTTGGTGTATTATCATTTGCTTACAGCTGTGATTTCCTGTTGGTTATTTTGTTAGATTACTGGTTTCTGTCTCAAGGAAATATTTATCTGGTGTATGTTCATGTGCATTGGACAGTCCTCTCCCCTTCTTTCTCACACACTCTAGCATTGGTATTCAGAGCTCGACACTGCAAGGCTGGAAATTTGCTCTAACAAGAGGGGGAGATGTTGAAACCCCGGAAACTGAAAATTTCAGGATTTCTGTGCTAAAAGGCACTGGCACTCAAGCAAGCACTAAATTTGACTTGAGGCCACGGAACAGGCTTCCAAAATTGAGTGATAGCACTGGGGTTGTGGGTGTGTCGTTTGAATAGCATTGTGTGATCTCACAGGGTTGGAAAACTTAGATTTTAAGATTTTAGTAAATTGTAATACATGTGAAGCAATATGGGGGATTTCGGGCGTTGTCTAAGTCATCCTTCACCTTCTTCATGGTTTTGGGTATTTTTTTCTACTTGGGTGAAAGGGTCTGCATTGAGGACTTTGGGTGGTCAGTTATTGAGTAAAAAGTGTAGATAATCTAGGTGTCATCTAGTTATTGGGTAGTTGGAGCTTGGGGGACCTTGAAAAAGAGTTAGAGGCATCTCCATTTTCTACCTTGTTAGCTGGAGCTCACAACTCATGTGATTGCAAATAATAAACAGAGTCCAAACACAAAAACTGTGTCTCCCGTGCTTTAATCCCAGCTCTAATGCATGGAAAAGATAAGAAACAGACAGAAATTGTGTTGAAAGTGCATTCCATGAACATGCCCTTTCCATGGGTGTTCCTGCATGATGAGTGAGCTTTGCCAGGCTTTACCACCCTTGTTGGAAGTGTTGGCATCCCCAGAAGAGCAGCGAGTGGTGTCAGTGGCAGATGCCTCAGCCTGGTGCTGCTGATGGAGCTTGTGCTTGGATGCTGTGAGGTATTGCCCTGTGCTGTGTGATCAGTCACTGAAACAGGCTGTGCTGGAGTATTACGGCATTTTCACTCTGCAGTCCAGCACCTGCACACCAAAACACTTTTGCTTTCTTTAAAAACACAGGTGCTGTAGAAAGGTCTCAGTTATTCTTCACGTAACTAGAATTAAAAGGCAAGAGGTCTGAGAGCTGGGGAGGGGACAGACCTCAAGATATTTCTAATAGAAGAAAGGTGAGGGATTAAATAAGGTGAGCTACAGGAGGAAAGGGGACACTGACATAAACTTCACTTGCCTGAAAATAAGTAGCAGCAAAAAAAAAAAAAAAAGGCTAGTTTTCTTTAAAACATACTACAGGATCAGTAAAATGTGGTAGGTTTGCATACCATGAATAAAACATTAATTCATACTTAGGCTTCCCATATTCCTTATGTGAAAGGGAATGAGCACTTCAGGTTGCAGATACATAAAAGATATCGACTTTATAACATGTAGCACGATTTTCTTCTGTAGGTCTCTACCATGTACTTTGCAGAGGAGGGATGGACCAATAGTTTTCATCCCTACACATCTGGTTTTTGTAAATAGTCATGGTAGCATATCGGTAACTTGCAGAAAGTGTGATGACAGGAGCTGCACTGTGCATGTTGGGCCCCAGAGCAGGATTCTATCATCTTCTTGTCTGCACAGATCTACGTGTAGAAATATGCACTATGACAGCTTTAGGTAACCAGGCCCTGGAGGGTTTTATTTACCTTTTATGTGGCTAGAATTGCCTGCTGATGCAGGAAAAGAGAAATGAGAGTATGGACATTAGTACGAGTGAAAAAATGGCAGGTAGAGATCTGCCTTTAGGTTGCAGAAAATTGTATCTTGCTTTGAGCTTGTTGTATCTGTAGAACTTTAGCCTGGGTGCTAAGACTATTTGTGCTTTTGTATCCTAATATGGAATCTGAAGATGGAACTGCTCACAGTTAAAATATACCTCTCAAGCCCACCGGGGCTTTCATCATCTAATTGTTCATTGTGCCTGAAAAATTCAGACATGTCCCCAAGGGCTTCTCTGCCCTCTCGGGGAATCCTGCAAACAGAAGGAAGGCAGAAGGCCCTGCATGTTGATGTACTCCTGTGAGCTTGCTGATAAGCTCAGGGAGAGATGTATTTCTGGGATACAGGGCAGAGAGGAGCAGGATGGATGAACTGAGAGCTCTTTTCAGATGAACATTGCCATGGAAACCACTGCCATTCCTCTGTGTTTGCAGATGTACTTTGGACACTTACCTCTTGTGAAGTCAAGCTCATATATCAAATTTGTGATGCAGAAGTGCCTCAGAGATCCCCGGGCTGTGCCTGCAGGAAGTCAGCACTGCTAAAATAGGGCTGATCAACCTCCACAGTTGGGTGGGCTAATTAATGTCTGCCTCAGCTCTTCATGGTTTGTTGTGAGTGGGAATAAGTGTGGTGCCCTGTCAGGCCTGCTGTGATCCCTGCTGAGGAAGAAAGCCTGCCCAGACTCTTTGTGACAAGGAATATCTGTCTCGTTCTCAACTCTGGATTTGAGTTCCCTTTTGTGCCTTCCTCCAGCCAGCTGTAAAAAATAGCATGGATATTTTGGTTTTTTTTTTTTTTGAACGAGTTGAAAAAATTTTGTCAACAACACTTATCATAAGAAATCTTCCATAAATATCTCTACATTAATGGAAGAATGGGCACAACACTTGAAGTTGTTACATATGATGAAGAGACATTGAGCTCCTCTGTCTCTGTAATCAGTGAAGGTTTGCATGACAGGATTTCCACTCATAATCCACTTGCTAGCTTATTTGCCAAGGAAATCTTAAAATTCACACCCATTCTATGTTGTTTTTTTTTTTTGTCCTTCATCTCTGGGACCTAGGACAGAAGGTGTTTGTGTAAGAAGATGCTGGAAGTCTCTGGGTGGATTGCCAATCACAGACATCTCTCTTCTGGCCTTGCAAGAGAGCAAGTGAGTGTGGCGGAGAGAACCTGTCCTCAGAGGGACAGGGAAGAGACAGACTGTTGCTCTTTTGTCAGATTTTTGGCTCTCGTTTTGTTAATTTTGTAGGTGCTGGAAGGTGATTTGAATTTATAAACTGAAATCTGTTGGGTTTGGGCATGTAAATGTACCTGAAAAATCTCAACTATTCTGGGATCTGTTACGTTTACCTCCACAGTGTTATATAGTGTCTTATTTTGTTTTCCTGGGTCTGCCTGTGGATCTTTATAAATAATTTATCATCTTTTCTTGTTGAGATTTAAGCCTGTTCTTCTTATGTTAAAGAAAGTGTGAGAGACCAATTTTTTTTCCTGTTTACAGACCTGGAATAGTACTTCTAGTTTTCTACTGTTGTGTCATATACCTCCTTGATGCAGCTTGAAAAAAAAAATTAGACTGAAAATATGATTAAATATTGTGACCAAACTTTACTTTCTGTATTTACTGAGCTTTGTGTCCCCTGTTTTAAAGAGTTTTATTCTATAGAGAAAATGAAAGCTGGGATTCTGAGTGAAGAATTGGATTCCACAAGCTGGAATTCCAGGAGAAACTTTTCTTCTTGGAACCAGCTCTACAAATCTTCAAAGTCCTTACAGAGGATCACTCCTTTTGGCATGTATTTCTTGGTCCTCTGCTCCCTGTGTTTATAAAATGGAGCTCTCCTGCTTGTTTTCATCACATTAGAGGCAGTCAGCCTCTTGGCAGGATAAGGAAAGGTTGTTTCTATTTACAGGTTTTTTTTCATGCTAATGCTGCTTTCAAATATTGCTAATGATCCAGCAATTATTTCTAACCATCCTTTTAGTTTCCTGTGACCTTTTTTCCTGTGACCTTGCTTCTTTATTGCCTGTTGCAGTTATTTTTTTTGCCCTTGAAGATACAGGGGAAACAAGAGACCAGGATCCATTGATTTTTGAAAGACTTGCATAGCTCTGGGGGCAAAGCTGAGCAGTTCTGTGAATGACATTTACAATTAGCCCCAATATACACATCTTGAATTCTCCCAGCTGAGAGTGGGTGTGAGCTAAGGAGGTGTGACTCCTGTGAGATAATTTAGTCTGTTGACACCTTTCTGTGATCTACATTAAGTCTTCTAGTTGGGTTCATGTGAAAAAGTGGGGCTGTGAAGGTAAACTTGGAGAGTCCATGTGCAGAAGTTTAGGAACTATTGTATCCCTTAAGTAGGAATTGTGTTATTTATGGGCTGCCCTTGGGAAGACTCTGGAAGAGAGTAGTAATTGCTCACTGTTTCTGTATAATAAAGGATGGTTAGCTTCCCTTATACACTGTAGAATATTTGGTAGACTGTTTTTCCGAAAGCCAGTATTTTAGATGGAGTCATGGTAGTAAGGGTACAAAACCATAATAAGGATGTGTGACTTAATTGTTCTGGATTATGATGGAGTTCTGTTGGGAACTTCAGTCACTGCTGCACGAAACAAAGGTGGATAATTGTTCTGGAAAAGCATGTATCTTGCAAGATTGGATATTTAACAGCAAGAGTTTCTTTGTCTGGGGATGTGTACAGTTACTACAAAAAAGCGACTTTGCCAAGGAGAATAAAGCACCCAGTGTGCTGCCTTTGTGAAGTGCAGAGATAATTTTAAGCACAAAACTAGTTTTTATCAGGGTGGCGAATGCTGGGAGCTGTGGACAATGGCAGAGAGAGTTTTATTGTGTTTCAGCTTAATGATGCAGTGCAGGAAAGTCGGTGTTGAATCAGAGCTGCTCTGTAATCATTTATCAGGGTCAGGGAAAGGGTGTTCTCTACAGAGGGAACATGCTGTGCCTGAGATCCAAGGACGATGCTGCTGGCCAATGTATGCGTGTTCTTCCAGGATAATGTTGCATAAGAACCAGGAGCAAGGGATAAACAATTTGCTGTCCTTGGACTTGGGATCCTGCTGAAAAGGATTTGAATGAGACCTTTCCATCACACAAATGTCTATTTTCCAAGTACCACTTGTTTACTGAAGCACATTGGCAAATAAATGTATGGCAAATTCCAAAGAATCCCAGACAGAGTCAAAGAAGCACCTCAGTGCTCAATAAACTTCCAATTAAAAAATAATTGGAAATCCAGACAGATAAAAGCACTTAGGCTCTGGCATTACACCTTTCCTACCACAGGCCCTTGGTGATATTTGTCATCACTAAGGAAAAAAAAGGAATGCAAGTGCTGTAGGTTCAAGTGCAGTAGAAATAGCTAAGAAAACTACACTGGGATCAGTTTTACATGGAGGGAAAACAGAAGCCCAAAAATTAGCGTACTTTTAGAACTGGCAAAGAGAAATATTGAAGCTGGGAGTATAGAGTATTTGGAGAAGGGGTCTGGAGAAGAGAAGCCATGCTGGCTTGTTCTGTGGCCTTGAGTGAGTCTCAGTGAGCACAAAAAAATAATGGTTTGCCAGATTTTCAAAGAGATTGTATGGTTATATCCACCCTTGGAGATTCTCAATGATCTCCCACCAAGGGAAGAAGAGGATTTAGCACTCCTCTATTTTGAGGAAATGCAACTACTAAAATAATGCTAGAGCATAATGGAGAGTGACTAGATTCACCTGGGAAATGACATGGGAAATGAAGAAGTTACATTTACAGAAGAAAACATTTAGGAATTGTTTTCTCTTTGATAGAATTTCATTCAAGTTGGGAAAGTGGGAATTTTTTTTTTCTTTTTCCCTGAGGGACGAAGTCCTTGGTCCTATTATTGAACTGAAGGCTATGATGTGAATGATTATGCTCAGGGCGAGCTGAATGCAGTGAAGGGCCATGGTGTTCTCTGGCATTGCCCTTGCGTGTTGTGCAGAGAGAAAGACTCACTGAATATGATCTGTTCCTGCAAATGAACCTGTGTGCCATGATTTTGGTACTGCTGTACTGATTGCTAGTCGAGCAGTAGGTCTGCCCGTTTGATCTTGAGAGACCCAAATTGGTATTCCAGGGGAGAAAAGGTGGTCACAGAGAATTTATTTTTTGTTTTGAAGTGAGGGACCTCAACATAGATCCTCCTAGAAAAGGTCCTGTGGTCCCCCTCTCTCTACCTGTAAAGCCTTGTGGAGTGGAAAATTTGCAAAGAGATGGGGAGGCATGGGGTCAAAACTCCAAAGGTGCAGGAATTTAACTGCATGTGGAAGGGGGAATGTGAGCAGAAAAGCATCTGGGGGCTGTGTGCCATGGCACTCATTAGTGCTCCTCTCTAATGCCTCTGTAAAGAAGTAGAATTGTAGTGTCACAGGTAAAAGGGACTACTAGCCCCAGATATTGCTTTTTGCCAGTGTCCTATTCCCCATCTGTGCTAGCAACAGAAATGCATGATGGAGTTACCTTAAACACTCTCTGGGAGCTAGGTGCATGACCACAAGACAGATGTGCAAAAAATAAGACTTCTCTGGTCATTAAGAACATTCAAAGCCCATTTTATTCCTTTTTTTTTTAAATTTAAATTATTTAAAATGATTTATTTTATTAATTATTTTATCAAATTATTACTGAATAACTTTCTATAATCCTTGTGACGAACTCAACGTATTTGAGGGCAGAAGACTGACAAAAGTCACAGCTAAAATTCAGCCCTCCATGCAACATGTAAAACTTTATAAATCAATTACACAGACTTTATAAGAATTTGCACTATGTTAGATAGGCTGGGCTGAAACTTGCTAATAAGTAAGTTACAGAGCTCTCTGTCAGATGTGCCCAAGGAATAACAGCAGCATTTAGGAACTCCAGGGAAATAAAGCACTGTGGTAAGTCAGCCCTTAGAGGAATACTCTAAAGGGAGGGAAAGGAAGAAAAGAACTACATTAGCTATTCGCTTGACAATTTTTGGCCTGGGGGTAATTCTTCCAGGCAGTGTCACGCAGATAGGAAATTTATTTTGTTGTTTTGGAGGCAACTTTTCCTTTAAAGCGAGATACCATTCCAGACATTTTCTTCTCCATAAGCACAGCTTGTGCAAATGAGGAAAGCTCTGTTCTTTGCTGGAACCTGGGGAGCCTGTCCTGTAATTGGAACAAACAGCAGAAGAATCCCTAATGCTCACTACACTAGTTATTCTGCACAGAGCTTTCTCTGTTACCAAAATATCCATGTCTGACCTTTTTCTGAAAGCTGGGGAAGGGGCTGAGCATCTGTTAAGCACTCAGGTGGGAAGACAGATCCAGAAGGTGAGGTCACACGTGGGTATGTCAGTCAGGAAGACAGTCCTGATTCTGTGGAAGGCTTCTAATATGATTTGAAGCAGTTTAATCAGGGACACTGCTCTCTTATTACCCTAATGGCAAACAGCAGGGTCAAAGCCCCTTGCCTCACAAGGGTAATGTAATGACTAACATTTTCTGAAATATTTGGATGTCAAGAGTGATGGTAGCAAAGCAAAAAATAGATTTTTTGTGCTTTGAAATGTATTGCATAAAGCCTGTGCTTACTTACCTGTGCTAAATGAGCTCTAGAATGTAATGAGAAGATCTGAAACGAGATGTTTTTAGTTATTAGAGTTATGTGTTTCTGGCCCTTCCCCCATCCTTCTGATATACTGTTGTTATAGCAACAGTGTTTCTATCAATAGATTCATAAGAACTACTAAACCATCCTTGCACTTTTACCTGCTTTGGCTCAGTCAAGCTTATGTTTATTTTTTTTAACCAGAGTAAATGTAATCATAATTTTGAGCAGCACTTCACTTGCTCAAAGTGGGCTGTGACAAATTCATCATATCTGCTCTAAAGTACTGTTTTTTCTTTACACAACTTGTATTAAATAACAGTACTTATTACTGTACTACAACAGCAGTGTTGTATTTCTTCTTTAAAGTTCTAAAGCTGGACAAAGAGGACTTCACAGCCACTTTCTTGCCACTTTAATAGCCATGGATGAATAGAAGTGGTATGATCGAGTTCATATGCAGTTTATCAAAAAGGATTATATATCATTTTGCTGTCACACACCCTATTTATAAGATTCTGCATTGCTCTGAGAAGGGACATTGGAAGGAGGGGTTGTCTTGGATATCACAGGATGTGCAGCTCCACACAGCAATGCCAGAACTTGCTGATCATCTCCAATCCTATACAAGAGCAGCAAAGTGGCACTCTGACAGGATCATGGAAGAGTCATGAGGAAGTCCCAAAATAACAGATGGCAGTAAAGCACTGCTTAGGGTCTCCTACCCACAAGGAATGGAGGTGTGTGACATTACAGGCTTCCAGATGGCAGGGTGTAGAAAAGACACTTTCATGATCTGCTCTTGTGAATCCTAACCATGCCGCAGAAAGGTAGAATTATTTAGAGGGAGGAGGTGTTTTAAACATTTTTTTGAGTGATATTTCACTAGTTGGATGTGTTTACTCAAGTCGCATTATGAAGTAATTTCTGGACAGGTAGAGCAGAAACTTACACGCATTTGTGTCGTTCAAGAGCTTGGTGTGGTCAGCTCATTTCCTTAGTTGCACTTGAAGTCTTAGTTTTTATTGCCTAGAACAAAGCAGTTCCTTCCTGTAAAAATGTCCAGAAAGCATCTTATGACCAAACACGAAGAAATAAAAATGGTCAATACTTGACACATCATAAGAATATTCCATATTGGGTTGTGTCTTTAACTTCCTTTTGTTTGTTTGGGAAATATCCCTCAAAATGGATTTAATCTGAAGTGTTGTTTCAATCTGAGGGCTGTGACTTGGAAACCCTCATCTATTAATTAATTGTTGACTAGCACAGGTCTTGGGTAGTTCCTCCTTTTATAATATGAAAAATGTAAACTGCAGTCTGATGTTCAATAAATATATTTATTTTTATTATATAAGTCTTAGAATAAATCTTAGTGAAAGAATGATCTTGGGTCTTAGAAATAATCACTGGACACAAAATTACTTTTTTTCCCCCTGTTCATAAACTGGTTTTTTTTTTTCCACTTTGCTCATACTCTTTTTCTCCTTATTGGCGGAGAGGGGTTGGCTGAAACTAAGGGGAGGAAACTCCTTTTAGAATGTGCACCCCCTCAAACTGTCTTAAAAAAAGACAGTAGCCATCACTGCACATTGCTTGGAACACAATTTGCAGTTGATGTGTTCTAAGTGTGCTGAAATACCCGTGTGTTTTGGGGTTTAGAGAGCAAGTAAGGCCATGTTGAGATTTGGGTTAATTAAGAAAAAAAAAGGCTACTATTCTGAACAAATGCATCTGAAGATATTTACCTGCTCATTGTTTCATGAACTTTTGGTCTCTGCATGGGTTTTAGCAGTTAGTGAGCTCTTACCAGCCCTGGTCTCAATAACCAGCTTTTAAGACTTTTATGTATAATTTCAACATACAGGAAGCATTTGGAGGACTTATTTTCTTTGCCTCTTGCTTTTAGGCTGTATCCATGTACACTAATAGTTCTGTGAACCAAACAGCAAATGAAAAAACTTGCCGGTGGGGCCTTTACATCTCCATTGAACATTGCCTGTCAGGTTTCTGTGGGACTGGATTTAGCCTGGCTTTCTGGACTGAGTGCTGGCATCAAATGGAAGCTGCCCAGAGGTTCACGCATTGATTGACTCCTCTGTGCCATGGAAGTTTGGGCATGCAGTCACTGAATACTTCTGGAGGTGATGCTATCATTGCCTTCATACCCTGTAGGCACAAACAAGCTGCAACAAAGAGTAGTGTGCTTTTCCCAGCCTCTATATTTTTTTACCACATTTCCCAAGTTTTTTCTTTGATAATTAAGCTAATTCTTGTGTATATGGGGAAATGGAGAGATCCTAACCTGCTCTGATGGATTCCTGTACTGGACTGTGCTTTACGAGTAGTACAGTGACTTTAGAAAATCTTTATAATGTACAATAAACACTTACTGGAAAAATTAATATGCTTTTTTAAAACCAATTAAATACAGTTCTGTCATTAGTGGTATTCATCATTCATTGGCATTCACTAGCTGCCCCAGTTGGTTTGCATTGCAAATTAATTTAATTTTTCATGGATGGCTATAAATGTGCATGAGCTATGTTATTCATATGTAAATATTCTTTTGATTAAATCCATCTTCACTTGCCAATGCCCTAAAATGCTTTGATGTTTAATATTCTTCAAGCTTGTGGGCCAGGATTTTAGCCATGCTGCATTTTTCAGTAGTTTATGTCTGCTCCCACAGTGTCTTTCACATCTCCTCAACAAAAGGGACTATAGCAACACTTCCTCTCTCTAACTGGGAGCATTGGTTTCCTATACATCAGAGTTTATTGGATGCTTGATTGAAAATTCTGGTTTGATGTATTTCTTTGAATTACTTGGAACATTTTCAAACCCACTTTTTTTTTTCCTAGGTTAAAATTAAGATGATGATGGTGATAACCTCTGAATTCTGGCAAGAGAGCTTTTCCACATTCTTACATGCTGATCCCAAGCCAGTTATTAGTTGGGGGGCTTGATTTGCAGCCAGAAGGTAGCCTCCTCCCAAGAGAAAACTGTGAGATATTTGTTTGAAAATATCATGCTCATTTTATTTCTATAGCTGACGATTATAAAAATAAACTTTCATGTCTAAGCAGCACAGCTGACTTGGAGGCCAACTGCCATCAGCTTGCAGAAGTCTTTAATTTGCTTTTGGGACCCAGTCCTCTAAGAGCTGGCTTGAAGGATGCAAATCCTCAATAGGTTTCCTTGCGCAGCAATATTGAGGTCTGCTGCACCACCTCTAAGAGAAAGCCATAGTTCAGCTGCTGGTCCTCACGCTGGCGATTCCAGGAGGACAAATCAGGGGCTGCTGGATCTCGCCCAGTAGTTTAATTGAAGGGGATAAGTTCACCTTGGATCCTACTGACAATGTGCCAGAGGGAAAAGTGTCTCACCTCTAAGAAAAGGGGTACATGTGTGCTTTTGGGCAATAAACCACCAGAAGGCGTAAAGACTAAGAGCACAATTTCTCTCATCTCAGAAGAAACTCATTGTGATTTACATTCCTGTAACTGAGGAAAAAAAAAGTCTCAGAAGACGTCATCCAATTGGAGAAAAGGTTAGGTTTGCACATTTACTGTCTATAATTTCTCTTCCTCAGCTACTGTTGGTCAGACCTGTGTGTGTGAAATGCAAATGCACATGTGGGAGAGTGAGAGAGAATGTCATATCACAGAACAAATTTGAGCAGGCCTGGGAGTGAAGATATTCAGAGAAAACTTGTCCATTAGTCACTCACCCTTACTGCTTTTTCTGCTGCCTTTCATGTCTTCACTTGCATCTCCTAAAAGTATTTTCTTTATGAATGTGATTGTAAAAAGGCTAAATGTAGGCTGTTGTAATGCTGGGTTCAGAAGTACAACATCTAATTAGAATTAAAGCAATAAATGTATATCTATCTGAGGAATGGACATAACTATGATTGTAGTGGTAATGAATCCATCGTTATTATGAGGTACTTAACAAAACTGTGATGATTTACCTTGTGAAGGAACAAGCTGCACACTTTAAGTCTCAAGAATTACTCTATTTGGTTTTCTATATAAAAAGGATTTTTATCTTCCTTTAGACCTTTCCAGTTCTAGATCTTTCTGGGGAATGAAATTAAGAAACTGGGTGTACAGTTGTAGATAAACCAGTAATACTGTTTTTACTTTAAACAATATTGTTCTATGTTAGAACAACTGGATTAGACTTGTGAAAAACTTGAATTTTTCA
This sequence comes from Chamaea fasciata, assembly GCF_029207755.1. Lineage (NCBI taxonomy): Eukaryota > Metazoa > Chordata > Aves > Passeriformes > Sylviidae > Chamaea > Chamaea fasciata. Next base: position 4,355,053 of record NW_027094088.1, on the reverse strand, counting down.
CTCTAAGAGGCTTGGAGTGCTAATTCTTGTGTCAGTGTAATTGAAGAACTCTCACAGGCTCCTGGTGGAAAGGCTGCAAAGCTATCAGTGCCCCTTCTGCTGTTAGGACTTCCCAATTTGTCTCATTGCAGCCATAGGATGGAAAAAACTCCCATCCTGCAGCAGCCCCCCACCTCTCTGTATCACCTTCCTCACTATCCCAAGACTGTGTAAGATAAACTCAACACGTATCTGAGTGTCTAATCTGAACAGAGAGAAAGCCTTGCATGCAATTGGAAAATACCTCTGTGCTCACTTCACTGACCTAAGGTGTGGAAATGACTATTAGGATCTCCTGCCGAAGGAGAGGGGATTCTTCACCTCGTGCACGTTGCATTTGGAGCCTGATCACACCTGTGACCATGGAAGAGCTCTGAAGGGGCAAAGGCTTAAACCCGCTTTCTGCAGTCACTTCTGCAGTGACCATGTGTCAGGGGGAAAAAGTGAGCGTCCAAGCTAAACTTGTGGGAATTCTCCCAAAGGATCCCATGTGGCAAGGCCAAACCATTTTTGGGAATGCTATCTAGGTCTTTACCTATAGGTTTCTTGCTATAGTTTCCAAAGCCAATGTCATGCCTGACATGAGTTTCTTTGGTAGTGATTAGTATCTCAAAATGGCACTTTGATTTTTTTTTTTTTCTTACGGGCAGGGGTGATCAGGAAAACATCTGTCTGAAATAGGAATAATTAGGAAGCTCTCTTATTTTTATTTTGGTTTACTGCAACCAAAGACTAAATCTGTGCATTTATTTTTTCCTCTACTTATTCCCCTCCTATCACACATAGGTAAAAACATCCTGGTATTAATTCCCATTAGAGGAATGGAGCAGGTGAGTATTTCATACACTGGAATGAATAGTTTTATGTAATGAATATTTTTTTTTTTTTTTTTGCCAACTCAGTACATCCAGTGGCTGATAATTCTATTTAGAAGTAGAAATGACTGGGACTCTAATATTTCAAAGTATTTCACAGCAATTTTAGAATACTGTGAAGGAGGGAAATGTCAGTAGCTGCCATTTTAGTGTAACGAAATGTTCAGAATTGAACTTCAGTTATGCAAGAGCATTGAAGGAATGATATTCGTACCTAATGCCCTTAAGAGGGCGCTTAATCACCACTGCTTTTGTTTTTAACATCATCTGTTATAATAATGTGATTTTTAAAAAAAATCTTCAACTATACTACGCTAACATCTGACTGCAACCTCTTTGGGCTGGTTATGGTCACTGGCATCAATATCTACAAGTATACAGCCATACTCCATTAGCTAGGGTTAGTCTATATAATAGTTGTGTCAGTTTATAGGAGTGCCACTTCCACCCAGAGCAGAGGGGCAAAGAAGTTTCCCACCTCTTAAAAGAAACAGCTTTTTGTTGCACAGAAGGGTTCTGATTTGATTTGAGGTTTTCTTTGGCTCTGCCTTTTCTGTGACAGTCGTCAGCTGTAATAAACTTTGAAGCTTCCTCCTCTGAAGCTGTTGTTCTTTGTGTAAACTACTGCCTAAGCAGGGGTGCAGGAGAAGACTCTGAAGGGTAAGGAACAGCTCTGGTAACAAAATTCAACTATCAAGTGTCTATTTTCTTTCTAAAGCAACTGCTGAGAAATTATGTTCTATTTTCTTGGAAAGGTTCTTTCCAGTTAGAATATCTGCTTGTTTGCAATCATTGTGGCAGCTGGACAGATGTGGCAATCAATGCTTTTCCTCAAACAAAATAGGATTTGTCAAAAGATCTGTTAGTCCAGACCTAGATCTTGGTATCACAGTCTGTTCTTTCCCGCACAGAAGACTGGACAATGAGAAGTATTTGGTACAAACTTGGTGTCTCCACAATTGCATTATGTCACATGCCACTAGCAGCAACTTCAATGCAAACATATATGCAAATTTTGTAACACATAAATGATCACAAAATTTACTTATGCGTCGTCTGTTTGGGAATAAAGGAGACCTGATTTCCACTCTTCCTTGCCCTTTCATCCTTTTAGATTTGGCATGTTTATGTGGACTTGAAAGATTGCTTTAAGATTGATTTAATTGGAGACAGCTAAACTGTGGGATTTGCAGGGAAGAGCTCAACTCTGGTGACAGTGTTCTGCTTGATTTTTAAAGCCTTCATTTTCCGTATATGATTGATGTCTTTTGTGTGAGTTTGAAGGAGTAAGAACATGTTTCAGTGGCTTGTACACAAGCATGAAGATTGCCTGTAGGTCCCAGACAGAATAATCACATCAGCACTTCATATACTGTATTCTGTAGCAACATGGGATCTTATGGTTGTAGACATCAAGGCTTCATAGTGTGAATTTATGAAGGCATCACTTGTTTATCGTTTCAAAACATGCTGAACACATGTATTCTCATAAAGCTTTGTGATCATACAAGTTGAACAAGTGCAGGCAGTTACTTCAAGGCAGCAATGAAAGCAGATCTTTCTCAGGCTCTTTTATAGCTGAAATTAAGTCTGAACATTTGTTTCTCTCTCATATATGTCTGTGTGGCATCCTTCAGCTGAAACCTGCTAACTTATTCCAGTGTTGTACAGGTGGGATCTGGCTATTTAACTGCTCTCTGTACCTTGTTACCCTTTGTTTAACATTCATCTACAGAGACCACTGATATTAAGAAGTGCATATCTCTAGGACACAATTTCACATGAATAGACAGGGTATAGCTTCTGACACTGAAATAATTATATATATAATTTCTGAGAATATGAAACATTGCTTTGTACCTCTATCACTTCATAAAGCTGAATCTCATGAAATAAGCACTGCCTGTTTTGCCTAAAGTTAATGGGAAAGGATATTTAATTAGTTTGTCACAGATCTGGGGGACTGCTGCGTCTTCTTTTTGGTCTTGACCAGGTTATTGAATATTTTGTTCACAAAACTGATGAAAGAGACTATTTGGCCTTCCATCCTCCTTCCATCCTCCTTCCATCCTCCTTCCATCCTCCTTCCATCCTCCTTCCATCCTCCTTCCATCCTCCTTCCATCCTCCTTCCATCCTCCTTCCATCCTCCTTCCATCCTCCTTCCATCCTCCTTCCATCCTCCTTCCATCCTCCTTCCATCCTCCTTCCATCCTCCTTCCATCCTCCTTCCATCCTCCTTCCATCCTCCTTCCATCCTCCTTCCATCCTCCTTCCATCCTCCTTCCATCCTCCTTCCATCCTCCTTCCATCCTCCTTCCATCCTCCTTCCATCCTCGAGTGGTAAAGGGAGACTTAAGGGTTCACAAGCTCTAGGAAAGGTGGTTCTAGAGGCTTTTTATTTAACATCTGAGAAGCTCCTCCAGTGGCTAAGTGACTTGAAATTATTGCTGATGTGTCGTGAAAATAAAGGAGCAGCTTCCAGAGGTAGCAGTGGAGAGATCTCTGTTTCGTATTTTTATTTTATTATTTGGTTGTGTTTTCACTGCTCGCATTGAAATTTCCTCTGCTACTTAGAGTGGAGCTCACAAGTGGAACCTTGTAAAAGAATAGGTTGTATCATATGGCCTCATAATCACTACGAAATGGTGCAGGGAGAAGTGCTCCTGAACAAAGCTGCTGTAATTACCACCAGCAAGCATAATCTCCTGTCAGAACTCTAACAACTCCTAAAACACCTTCTGTCCATTTGAGTTGCTTTTGTTGTTGAAAGGTGAAAAATTATTTAAACTGAAATCTGGAAAACTCTGGAGCTAGAAATTAGCATACAAAAATTTTGCCTGTGAAGACTGTCTATGGTGAAGTGTTCATCATGCATAAATATATAATGTAACGATACTATTAATGGAGTTGCTCAGACATTGATTACAGCTTCATTAAGTGAGATTACTCACTGTGATCTCAGCGCTACAAATTAGATTTTGGTAATTTGACCTATTCTTTAATTTAGTGAAATAGAAAAATAAATTGCTTAGGCAGGATGCAATGTTAGAAAATATTTTTCTAACGTTTAGTGAAATGTTTGTTTACGAACAATAAATATTAACAAAATACCTGTTTATTCAAGATAGACAAGTTCATCTAAAATATTTTTAAAGGTAATATCTTTATATTAAAAGCCTTGGCACATCTTATTTTCATTCACTTTTAATTTCCTTGTCATAAGAAAGCTCTTCCAATTGCAGTGTGGGCATTTCTGCACCTTAATTTGGGCAAAGGCATTTCCAATAACTTTAAAAACTGGACAGTAACAGCATGTCAGGGAGATGCAGCCCTATCTGGTAAATATTTCTGAGGAATGCTATGTTAAAGAGATCTGTTTGCACACAGAATAAGAGATGCCAGGTCTCTTTTATCAGTAAATGCAAAAGTGGAATTTGCCAGCATGTGTAATAAATTACTCTCAGAATGAATTGAGGGCTTTTGCTTAAAACATAACCCAAAACTTGAGAAACATATGTCCAGTTTTTAAAAATCTTGTGGTCTGCAGCATAGTCCAGGGACGTGGAACATCAGCATGAGTTAAACAAATCAATTTATGCTACAATGGGTGTTATGAAGGTTGTGTCCACCCTCCATGGGATTTTGTACTGAAGGAATACTTTAAGCATCATGACTTGATGTTATGGTAGGTGGATCAGTACTCCAGGAAGTTTAACTTTCTAAAAGATGGATCTCTTATTGCAAATGATGGATATAATTTTCAGAGGGCTGCATTGAGAAATGCATTGGAGTGATGCATTTGTTGTGTGGCTCTTTTTATGTGATCCTATTTATCATCTGGTAACCATCCAAATGTTTACTTCATTTATGAAGTTCAGCTCCTTAAGGGCTTTATCTGAATAGGATGTTTTGACATGACTCTGAAAAATTTATTATGCTCATCTTTACAGTGAATGTCCCAGTTCAGAGACAAACTTCAGAGAAAACACTCTGGAATCAATGTTTCTTCTAAAGAGAAGGGCTTCAGTAATCCCTTTTGCTAGTGAGAAAAATGAATGCCAGTGGGTGAAAGTGAAAAAAATCCTGTTTACTGACAGACTGAAGTGCCAGTGCAGCATGGGAAAAAAAATTGAATAAATGCTAGATATTGAACTTTCAGAACCTTACACCTCACCCCCATCCCTCCCATTCCACCCCCCTTCCAGCAGAACAGAACCCCCCCACCCCCCCCAAAAAAAAAAAAAAAAAAACTAAAAAAACCCCTCCACAAAACCCCAAAATGACTGGGGAAGAAAACACACTGGCTGCCCACTGGCAGGGAAGGCAAAACGGCAGCTGGCCCCTTTGTCTCAGGGAAGGGAAAAAGGGAGTTTTCTCAGCAGCTTGGGCAAAACAGATGGAAACCTGCTGAACCTCTGGGGTTGGTCTCCTCCTCACTGTAGATGAAGCTGCTGGATTTTGGTGTCTTTTCCCTTGTTGGTTCAGCTTTTCCCAAGGTCTTGGGCTGACCTTCTGCTGGTCTCCTACAGGTCCTAGTTATCCACCTTGGCGATTGTCTGATTTTGGACCAAAACTAAGCTGAATAGTTCAAGAAAAAAAACTAAACAGAAGCCACCAAAAAGATTGCTGCTGCAGCCTCCAGACCAGGGGAAGGTAAAAAACCCCCTTTTTGCTTAAGCTAGCAAAAAACTAACCTAGCTAAACAACAAATAATGTCCAGTCTGGGCTGCAACCAGCACACTCTGGAGAGTCTTTGAGCAAAGCCTGTGCCAGGTTTCCCCAGGCTCCTGCCCCTCTCCTAGATCCACCTGAGAGCTACTCAGCCATTCTGAACATAAAGCAGATGATCAGGAATAGAGTGTCATCATTAAATCACCACAAGACAGTGCATTAAAACATGTAGATTAGTAGAGTTACCATTACCTCTGAGGAGTGCTCAAAATGTCTCTTGATCCACGGCTTGATTCATGGAAGCCTATTGCACAATTTAGAACCTATTTATTTCTCTCGAGTTTAAGTGCTAATTTTCAGGGTCTTGTGTATCTCACACTATCTAGAATCCTACCCCTGCAAATACGGAAATTTTTAGATCACTCCTGCAAAAATTTACAGAGGGTTCTCCTCCTTCCAAACACAGTACACATTCCCTAATATAACATCAACTATATTGTTATTCTATTTTTGCACAGACAAAACTATCAATATTCAGTTATGTAATCACCTAAATTTTACTCATTACTTTTAAAAGCTATAGGAAGAAAACATAGTACAAGGTTGGATCTTGAATTTCTGATTTTCATTTCCCTCAGACACAGTTATTAAATACATGATCATGAATAACTCGTAGAAATTTAACTTCTATTTTGTATTTTTAGCTCAACTTTCAGTACTAATCACTCAGGCTTTGTGAGAAACAGCACGCTGAAATGTTTGTGAAATAACCTTACTCTGACTTCAGCTTTCCTAAAATAGTCCCCCAAACATGGATAAACATTACATGCTGTGAAAGAGACCTCCCCTGCTAAGTGTTTGTAGCTCCAGTTAACACCAATTTACATGAGGAATTTGAATGCTTGCTAGTATTATCTGTCTTGCTTATAAATGCATGTTGTCAGATGTATATCAATAAACATCTCATAGCAGATGAAAAAGGAAAAATGTTGATATTATGACTGATGTGGAAGTTTTCATTACTAGGACTGTTAATTTCTTAGATTATTAACTGAGTTTCTTAGTTCCTTAATTTATAGCCCGAGCCATAGGATTTCAGGGCGAATACATCACATAATTGATGGTGTGTCACCTTACAAACACCAAAAAGGAGATTGTCTCAGGATGGTGGGGGATCTTTCACCACATTCAGTATCTTTTTTGCAGATGCAACCCACTGAATGTGCAGAGTGATGTTCTTTGCCATTCCTTTTCAGAACCGCATATTTCAAAAGACATCAGAGAGAGCCTACCCTGGCAGGTCTGTAAGTGTGGATGCAGTCCATGCATGGTGTCTGAAGAATGTGTGAATGTTGCTTGAGTCTCCCTTCCTGGAGCTTGGCCAGACAGAGCTGGTTTCCCTGTGCTACACTAGTGACAATGACTGCATCTGGAGAAAGTTCTGAGCCAGACCCATCACATCAGGAGCGACAGCATCTCCAATCCCAGCACTGGCACTCTGTCACCCTTGTGATTGTTATGGTTCCTTCTGTATGTCCTCCAGGTCACAGGGGGTTCTTTTTGTTCCACTTGGGGTTTGCCCACGTTTTAACTATCTGAAATTCTTACACTGTTTCCTGCCTCAAGAAGCTTGATCTTGAGATAGAGCAGCAGCCATTGCAAGATATCCCCAGTGGTGCCCCTAAAACCTGCAGTGGCAAGTGAGCAGCTCTTTATATGTGCTTTCAGATTTAGATCAGCTTTACGTCAATTGCAATCACCTCTGTTTCTCATAATCCCTAGTTGACATAATATGTTTTTTCCTCCTTCTGTTTTAACACAAGCTCAGACTTTGGACAAAGCCAGTTTTCTATGCTTATACTCTATTCAATACTGGGGCTGGGTGTAGATTCATATATTCTAGTAAGTAGGGCTTTCCAGCTTCCTTAACCAATATACCATGACAAATCTGGCCCCCATGACGAGTTTCTTCAATGTTGCTAGATTCAGATCTGATCAGCTAATGGGTAGTTTCATATACTTAGTGGTGTAGAAGATTTTTGGCAGTTGAAGTCAAGCCAAGCTAGAATGGAAGGCATTATTTAACAGATTTTAGTAGTTTGTCAGTCGTCACATGGATGGCCCTTCACTGTCCCAGGAGATAGATCATCTAAGACCTTTTCCTCTCTCCTGTTCTCTACCTGAAATAATGTCTGAAGGTTGCAAGCTTTGCCCAAATGTGCTGTTCTCACATACTGCAGAAGCCATGGATGTGTGAGGTGCCCAAAACTCCTGTAACATACTATTGCCAGTCATTCTTTTCCCGTCACTAGGAGGCTGTGTTGTGAAGGTGATGCACAGCTCCTGGGAGATGTACTGCTCAAACCCTTCCCCTTGTCACTGAGCAGCCAGGCCAGTAAAGGCTTTTGATCGCTGTCACTGTGGCTTGGTTTGGAAGTTGAAAGGCTCTGTTCTCTATTGATTGATTTGTGTAATAGCATCAGGGATGAAATAACCACTAGAGATAAAGGAAGAGAACCCTTGCTTTTATGCTGGAACAGTTCATCCTTAAATACTACATCCCATGAACCAAATGGCTCACAAAAAACAGTTGTGGGAAGGCTGCTTTGCCAGTGGGAGGGATTCATGTTACAGCAGGTTGGGTGGAACCTCTGCTTGTGAAAATTAGAACCACGTTAGAAAAGTTCACGGAGACCTGTCTCCCATGAGAAAGACCCCATGGCATAGCAAAAGAGACTCCTCTCCCTAAGCAAATTGAAGAAAAAATTTTAAAAGTGACAAACTGACTAAAAATCTCCATATTTTGTCTCCCTGTGCCGTCAGTGGGAAGGAAAAAATGGCTGAGGGGGGAAGAGAAGGTGCCCTAAAGGTTTATTTTAGTTCTCATTACCTTCTTTTTAATTCTCTTTATAAAATTTTTCTGTATATCTTTTAAGTTTTGAGCCTGTTTTGCCCTTAGACTGTTTTCTCCTAATCCTTATCTCACCCCATAAGCCTTTTAATTGTTCTTTCCTCCTCCTCTGCTCCACTATAGCAGAGGAGAATGAGTGAATAATTTTTTTCATGGGTACCTGGCTTCTATCCAGTGTCAACCCCCTGACACATTTATCATGACGTTTTGCTAAACAGCATGTTTTTGCTCAAGCATGTAAATGTCAAGGAGTAGAGCTCCTAGCAACCAGTCTGCAAAGATATTTTCAACACGAAAAGAAGGTTCACAGAGTGTGTTGGCAGATGTATGTTTGTTAGTGCTCAATGACTGACCCAGTAGCAGCCTCAGGTAGAGAGGCTCTTCCTTATCTCTTTTATTTTAGTTATTACCTGAGGACAATAATAGTTAGCATGATAGGTGTGCCCCAGCCAGATGTTTTCTAGTTAGCTCAGTTCTCTCAAACCAATCCAGAGACCTTTTATGCAGGGAGGGTGGTGGGCGGACAACCTTTCAAGATTAAATCCCCATATAATAAGATGAGAGAAGGCCTTGATAGTCATCCAGTCCATTTTTCCCTCTGAAGGCAGCATTTGTGTCATACCCTGACAAAAGTTTCTTTTGAAAAAAATTCCTTTGATGGAAATCCTGCCTTTCCATTGACTATTCAGTTAGAAGAACCATTGTCCTTTTTGAAAGAGAGACCTTTGGTTCTGCTTTTCTTCAGAGGCAACCTGATTTTTCATTTGTGTAGATTTAAGCCTCACTCTTCTGTCTTTGCTCACTATGAGTGTGGAGAATATATAGGATTGCAAGAAATGCTCTTGTCGTCTAACACTGCTGTCTGCCTCCAGCAGCAATCACACCCAGAGGCCTGAGCAAGAGTTACTAAATTTTCCATTTGATTCTTCCTCTCCTTGTGACGATTTTGGTTTTGTTTTGAATGTTTTTTCTTCTCTCTTTTTTTTTTTTTTTTTTTTTTTTTTAATTTTCAGATGATTCCTCTTTAAACTGTATGCTCATTGTACACACTCTCCCAGTGTGTACAGTCTTGTCTTCTAGACTTCTGACCATTGCCCAGTTGATTGATGTCTTTGTGTTCTGGTTTGAAGGCAAATTGTTGGGAGGAATTAACTCCCCGCAAATATCTTCTGAGACATTCCAAGGCAGGACCACAATTTAACAGGAAAATTACAATAAAGGCAATAGCACAGAAACAGTGGTTTAAACTGGCAAAGTCAGAATACGACTTGGCACCCTGTTGGTCAGGGTAGCAGTGTGATTAAAGGGTAGCCACAGCCCTGTTGGAGTGATGGACGTGGTCCTGTCAAAGTGGTGATCCTGTAGAAAAAGGTCTGGTCCTTTTGTGGAGGTCCAGTAGTGGCTATCAAGCTCTTGTCCTCTGAGAATCCAGTGGTTGTGGTCTCGTGGTGTCCCAAGCCTCAGATTATATCCAGGTGGGAATGTTTGGTTCCTCCCCCAGGGCAGGGCATCTCACAATGGGATGATGAAATTCTCAGTCACTCTGGGAGACCTTCACAGCCCAGTAGTGGATTTGGCCCCCTCAGGGTGGCTGCTGCTTCCCTGGAGGGAGTTATCACTGCTCAGTCATGGAGAGGATAAAGAACACTGCCCCACCATTTTTACCAGCTTGTGTGGTGGTAAAAGAATGCACACTTTTGGTTAAACCTTACATTGTAACCCAAAACAACAGCCTTTTGATTACAGATGTTCCTGTAGCTCAGCATAATAAGACAGTCCAATTAACAGTCCACCAGGAGTAGTGACGGTGGGCTTTGTATAATCTTGGAATGAACATATATGTCATTTAGTTAGGCTGCAGGCTACCACACTTACTGAATATTTTCCCTTGGTGGCAAGAGATGTTTGTTTTGCTGTTTGAAGGACCAGAAGCAATATTAAAACCAAAAGAAAGCATGACTTAAGTTTGCTAATAGCAGCAGAGGATGAATAGACACAATTAATTTTATTTTCTTGCTTGACAATTTACTTAATAATCACAGATTTTTTTTTTCTTCAATCTCAAATGACTATATTAAACAAAATTAAAAAGGGGGGGAAAGGAAACAAAAGGCATCCTAGCACATTGGGATGATTCAATTCTGCTGATTCTAGATGCCTTTTCTCTCTGCACAGAGTTGTGTGTGTCACTGCCACATTGGGTTGCTGCTTCTCTGTCTGCAGAGGTAAGCAGAGTTGCAAGCATCTTAATAAGATGTAAATGACCAGATAAACCAGCAACCATTAGTGGAGAAGGGCAAGAGTGCCTCAAATGCCCCTTTTCAATTTGCTGATCCACCCTTTGCTCTCTAGTTGAGCTAAAGCAACGGCATTGTTCTTCAACTATTTTTCTCCAAAATCCAGGGATCTTATGTGTGCCTCTTTGCCCATACCAGAGAAATTGGGGGAAACAGAGGAAATGACAGTCTGACTTGGAGCTGTCAGTGTATCAGTATCTTTTGTTTCGCAATCAACTTGATGACAGAGCTCTCAGCCCTTTAGCTACAAGTCCTTGCCATGTCTGTTGTGTTGTTTAACAAACAAAAGTGACATTGCTGCCATTCGAGCAGCAACTTTTCGTCTGACAATTTCTGTTGAGACATTTCCTTCACTACAATTTTGTGTAGAAATGCAGATGTTGAAAAAGGCAAGAAAACTTGAAACTACCTTAAGAACTGCCAGTGAAATTATGGATAAAAATTTGTGCTTAAAAATTTCCTCAACAAAAGGATGTTGCTTACCTACCAGCTCTGTCACCATTACATCATGGGTCAATGGAGACTGTTGAATCTGGGAAGAGAATTTTATTCAAAAATATTTTGTTATGAAACTGACAGTTTTCTGGGTCATGTTATCCCTGCGGGCTAAATGGTGAGATGGTTTTGATCAGAGGAAGGGCACAGAGGATCTCTTAGTGTAAACTCTTCTACAGGTGACTGCATATTCATTCTCCTGTTCCTGGTTCTCCTGATGATGGTTCTTGACTCAGCTGTAACATTTAAAAGAGGAAAATTCTAGGATGGAATAGGATCGTGGCATAACCACTTAAGGTGCAGTACCAGGAGGATTGAAAGAAGTCAGTATGTTGTGTTATTCTGATGTGGGGGTTAATTAAAATAAAAGAGGATCAAGTGCTCCTGCTCACTCAGAGCCCTGGTTTACTTCCCGAACAGATGCTCTGTCTCCTTTCCTTCTTGATACAACCGTGATTGAAGCAGCAAATTTCCCCTACAAAATGTGTATGCAGTTGTCTGCTGTGGTCATCAGGAGCAGGGGAAGCTCTGCTGACTCTCAGTGGTTCTGTATCTGGGCACAAAAAAGACTTCTCTGGTTCATTCTCTCACACATAGTATCAAGTTGTTTTGTGCAAATCTGTATCGTTCCTGATTGTCTTTTCAACACAATCCTGCCTGTCAGAGTAGGTTAGTAATCTGAGGAATCTCAGGAATCCTGCACCCCAAACCCTTCCTGATATGAACCACATATGGCTTTGAGAAGCTTCCTGTATTTGAATAGGCATGGGACTTGCTGTAGCAGTGTGAAAACTCACATGCTGGACGCTTTCACAGAATTTTAGTAATCTCACAATGCCCACAAAGGAATGAAAAGGAGCCCTGGAACAATTACCAGGCTCTCTCAGCCAGGAAATGAAAAAGCTGTTTGTACGGAACAATGCTTCAGGTCACCAGGGTTTGCAAACCTACTGCACATCCTCATAATCAGGTGGAGTGGCGATATAAAAGAAACATCTTCCTGGAGGTGATAATTATTTTTAATTCCCTTTGTTCTGTTAGCTGGTTAATGGAACAGTTTTGATATTGTACAGAGGGATAATTTTCTGCCATTTTGACACCTTCAGCTGCATGCAGTGCTGTTGGGTTTGGGGCATGAGAGACTTTTATTAGGCCAGCTTGATTCCTTCTTATTTCTTGTAAGTTCTGCTTTGGAGGTTCTAAATATACATATGGAATTCTGATCATAATTTTCCTTCATTTGTAAAAATAAGCAATGTGAGAGTGCAAACAGTCTGCCTTGGTCTCAAAAAGCAGTGTCAGCACTATTTTAGCTCATAGTCACAAGGTTGTTTCCCCCCCTTCTAAATTTTTAATGAGACAAGCTTATATAGCACAAAATTATATTTGAAAAGCATTTTAATTCAGCTTGATTGGAGTATCACGAAGAATTTACACAATTTACACTTATGTATGTAGAAAGAAGTGGGAACAAGAATTATGCAGTAGCATAATCTTTAAATGGCTGCTTCTATTTTGATTTTATTTGCTTAGAATAATAGCTAAAGCCTTATATGGCCAGAGAAAGCACCACTCATGGTTCAGTGAACAAAAGGATAAATAAGTTCAATTTCGTGCAAGCTTTGTTAGATGGATTTGTTCAGTGTCAAATCAATATTTTGGTTGTTTTTAGCTAGAAATAGTTGAGCAGGATTGATGGCTAACAAGTTATCAATAGACTGAAATGAATCCTTGGCAAAAAAAGGTGAGTTCACAATGAACAAAGGAGAGGGGTCATTGTTAAATATCTTGATTGTCTCAGGATATCTCAAGATCTCCAATTATTCATTTTCAGAAGTATTCTGCTTTTTAGAGCTGACAGCTTTTAAAGATGCCAGCAATTTAGGCTGAACTCTCATAGTAAGGGCAAGGAACTGAAACGTTTTTTTGTATGTTCTGGGACATGTTGAAAAGACTTTTTGTGTTACCTATGAAATATGTGTAGACAAGGTAATGCTGCATTTTAATTTGGTTTAAGTGCATTAAGAGTAATTAATTTTCTTTTTCTCTCTGCAGTTTACACTCTCTGATGTTTGAATAAAACAAAGGTATGGATTAAAAAAGGTACCATTTTAAAAGAATTTTGGGCTAAATACCAAATTCTCAAAACTACCAGGTAAACGCCCTGTTCTAGAGCTTTTAGGTGCATTTACATGGTCTCATTAAAACAAATTCTGTCTGTGTGTGCAGCTCTATGATCTTTCATCAGTCAGATTTGATGTTCTGTAGAGGAGCTGCAGAGATTAATTTCTTTCCATCTCTTTCTTCTCACAAACAGATCTCGTTTTTATTATTTATCCATCACAATCTTCAAATTATTTGATAATGCAGCTGCTGATGTTCCATCCATGAAATCAATTGTCTTGTGAAGGTTAGTGACATAAGGACATGTGTTGAGGTTTTTTTTTTTTGTAATGGGAATTTTCCTGTGAAAATAGCAGCACACTGACACTCAGATTCATAAATATATCGTAGTCAGAGCTTTCTGCTCTACAATCACTTGTAAAGAAAAAAATAACAAACCAGACCAGGTGAAGATCTCCTCAAGTAGTGAGGATCATTCATGTAATGAGACCAATTTGAAATAAATACTACTGAAAAACACATGGTGTGTAACTAACCAGCTGCCATTTCCAAATGTTATAGAATCCTTTGTCCTCAGAGTGGGACAGCAAAGCCTAGGTCAAATTATCTTTAAATTCAACGTGTTCTGCTCTGGTGATATATCCAGGCTTAGAGCTGAGAGACAGAGAAGGTATTTTGAGTCTGTAATTCAGTTTTCCACTAACAATCTCGCAAGATTGTTAATGATCCGGGTAAATTGTTTAATGTACTTTTGTATATCTTTCAATATTTTTAGTAGGTCTTGTTTTTCTTTATAAATCAATTTACTTCAGCGATGGTGGGCACTGAATTTCATCTCAAATGTATTCACTTACCATTTTGTGGCATGTCAAGAAATGAGCCAGGTCTAAAAGAAGAGGTGTGTATAAAAAGTGCAGTTTTTAAACGGTGTAACACTGATAACCTCCCATGATTAACACATAAAACAGAGATGTTCCATTTTCTCTTTTCTTTGTTAATTCTTATCAGTTTTTTGAGAATGCCAGTGTTGTGTATTTTTAAACAGATATTGACACATACGCATGCAATAACTTAATATGCATCTTTACTGGACTTTCTTAATGATTTATCAAATTCTAAGAGATTTCTAAGGCTGCTTAAGGCAAACTTAGCTTGTCAGTACTAGGAGATAATGTTATGTTTGGGCTTGGTCGCTGTACTGTTTCCTGGATAGAAGTTTTTATTTAATAAAAGGGGTACTCTGGACTCTATTTCCCCTTGAGGGACTGCAGGAGAGAGTCAAAGTGTTTCTAAATGTGTTTTGCGCTCACTACAGACAGCATGAGGGCGTACTCCTTAGCTACTCTTTGTTCCTTCACTTTGTTGAATCATTACTGCCTATATTGAAGAAGAAATGAAAAATGCTAGATTAAGCAAGACTTTGTCCTTGTGTAGGCCTTATTTGAGGAAGAACTTAGTAAGTGGAAAACCTACTTGGAGATAAACCCAGCCCTTCTCCTTTAAAATTTTCTCAATACTGTTTGAAGAGATCCTTTTTGTTCAGAATAGACCAAATCTGATATTAGGATGGGAGAGCTTGTGTAGGAATAGAATCTTTCATTTAAATTGAACCTGCTTTAATGAGATATTTTATAGGTGATTGGGTTTTCCGTTTAAATAAAGGAAGGATTCAGATTGTGGATTGGGCTTTGACCCCTGCTAGCCTTGACTTCCTCTCTGTCAGCTCTGCTCTAGGCACAGCAAGAAAGAAAGATTCCCGTGGAATGGCTTTTATTGTGAAGGGTGGCAGGAATGACTTCCCTGACTCAATGTGTGAAGTGGCCTCCCAAACAAATACAATTTTGGTGTGCTTATTTATAGCATGCTGCACTTTCTTGTCTTATTCATGACCAGGGTGCCAATTTGCAAGCACACAAGGTATTTTCCTTTAAGTTGATGGAGCAGACAAAGAGATAAGTAAGAAAACAGGAAAATGATTTTTTTTTTTTTCTCCATGGACCGGGATAGGAGTAAAATCCCACTGTCCTGATTCTCAGCCTTGTGCTTTGTCTTAAAACCTGCACTGCTCAAATTGACTCCCTTGATAAACCTCAGATGTCATAAATTTGAGGTGTGATAAACTTCCTGCTTGTCTCCTCCTTCCTTTCTTGGGCTGGCCAAGGTTAAGAGGCTGTAGGTTAATTTTTTAATCTCCCATAGTGAGAAAGACACAAGTGTCCCAAGCGGAAGCAGTTTGAGCATCTCCCTACATACATCTTTCTGCACAACATCAATGCCACAGACTCTGGGGCTTTTTTTCGCTCAATCTCTAATTCTCTTTAATCATATGAGGCAGTGTGAGCCAGCATTCGGCTTTTTGATTTTTTTTTGTTAGCCTCTCCTGCTTGACTTGGATATTTTGATGTTGTTCAGGGACATCAAATGTTTTGATGACTCAGAGTAAGACACGCAATTCAGTGTAACAAACCCGTTCCTGTGATAGAGGACCTTTTAGTTTGCTCAGCCAGGAGCTATAACTCAAGCAGCACAACAAATTAATATCTCCTTGATGGCTTCTCTGGTCTGGGGGTATATTAACTAAAAGTTGTTGTGCACAACAGGAAAACAAGTGCATTTTCATCAAACAGCAGAGAGCATGCAGAGTGAATGATGGAGGCCAGTAATTGAAACGTAAACACTGAAGTACAATCATCCATTCCTGGGAGGAGTGTATGTGAGAAGATAAACCTGAGAAACTTTAACCTAAGGACATTTTAGGTGAGATTGGAAAAGGCAGCAGAATGCTGCAGGAAGGATGTGGAGATGGTGCTGCCCAGCACCCTCCCTGTGGCAGGAACAGGGCACAAGGAAAATATTGGTATTTTATCTTTCCCAAGGAAAGGGAGATATACACGTGTATTTGACAAGACTTGGTAAATATACAACTGTACATGACAAGTGATGGAATTCACGTGTGAATTCTCCCTCTTGGGATGGCTCAGTAACTGCAGTGCTGTGGGGTAGAAGGATGATGTTCAGATGCTTTCTAGGTATTCAAGACAGAATAGCTCCTTCAGCCTCTCCTATGTCAGGAAAAAAACTGGTCAGTTCTGTAAGGGATTTGTGCCAAGTACGAGGTTCAAAATGTTTGGATGGTTTCTGTTTGTGGAGAATTCACTGGTGTCAGTAGTGATAACTGGCTATTAGAGAGTGAGGACTCAAGGAGCAGTACTTTTTGGGATCCTTCTGGGTGTTTCCTGGAGTTCCTCAATATGCTGTCCAGTTTTCTTTTCTGTTTCACAGCACATTGCTATGTAGAGGTGGAACATTTACCCCCTCCTAACCTCCAACCTATTTTATGCTTCAATTTTGTGAATAATTTTTTCTTTTCTTTAAATATTTCTGGCTAGCTGTAATCAAAACTACAGCTCAACTTCTCCCTTATTAGACTCTCTGTTCACATGACTTGAGGGTTTTGATTTTTAGTCCTAAGTAAATGCTTCTGTCAAGTGAGTAAAAACATGTAGTTGATCACAGGTCCCAGGGAAGTGTTTTGTGGGCAAGGCAAAAGCAAGGATGATTTCTAAGTTACTGTAAATCACTGAGGGCTGGCAATTTTGCTACAGTTTGGGCCTTGAAAAAGTGTTGCCTTCCGTCTCTTAATACTGTCTGACAAAAGAATGTAAGAAATCAAGATGTTGACATTCTACCCCACTAGTGGATAATGAATAAGGCGTCAGTAAAGTCTATAGAGGCTATATGGTCTGGCTGGTTTGCTCTATTAGCCTGTTTTCAAAGTCCAATTTAGTATTTTAATATGTGGTCTAACTAACAGTGCAGCCCTTCTACAATAAAGAAAAAATGTTGGGTTTTTTTTTGTTCATCCTCTTCCAGAAGTTTTTGGTTTTCTTTTGGCAGAAATAGTCTTAATTTTCTACTTTGGCAATTATGTTGAATTATGCTTTATTTAATGTTAATAATGTTTATGGAGTTCTCTCTGAGATGGCTGTGTATCCCTGCTTAAAAATAGATGTTTATAAAAGAACTAAAATTACTTCCTGGCTAGTTGATTGGATCATTGCAATTTTGTTAGACCCATTGTGTACAGAGAGGCAAGTCTCATGTTTTCTGGATGCTCTTTTGAATGCATCAGCCAGGAGCATATCTGACAACATTTATTATTACCAGGAGAGTTTCAGGGAGCTTTGAGTGACAGCTGAAGTACTGAGCTGATTTCCTGTATTGCCATCCCTTAGCCCAGCCTTGGCACTGAACGAGAATTGTATTAATATTTCATAAGATAAGCCTGTGATAACATTTTGAATACAGATTGTGTAGCAGAGAAATGAGAGAAGCAGCCAGGGGCACGTCCTCAGACACCATCAATTTGCCCCAGTGGGCTATGGAGGTGCGCTGCATTTTGACATCGTTCCTTTGAGTACTTCCCACTGGAGAAAACTTCCCTAGTTTTCTCAAACTGTAGACTGTACATAGAATTTAAAACTCCCCAGAGAGCAAAATGTTCTCCTTATTTACTTTTAGGCCTGGGAAGTTGTGCTGGGTTTGTCTGGGGTAAAGTTAACTTTCTTCACAGTGGCTGATGTGGGGCTGTGTTTTGGATTTTTGCTGAACATGGGGCTGATAATATAGAAATGGTTTAGTCATTGCTGAGCAGGGCTTACACAGAGCCAAACGGGATTTTCCATGCTGTCTGGCATCATGCTCAGTGTATAAAGTGGAGGAAAGACGGAGGAAGAGTGGGATGTTTGGAGTGATGACATTTGTCTACCCAAAGAACTGTTACATGTGATGGAGATGGCTGAACACCTGCCTGTCCTTGGGAAACTCTGAATTAATTCCTTGTTTTGCTTTGCTTGCATATGCAGCTTTTGCTTTCCCTATTAAACTGTCTTTACCTCAACCCATGAGTTTTCCAGCTTTTACCTTTCCCTTCTCTCCCTGATCTTGCTGGTGGGGCAGCGAGCTGCCTGAGGCTTGGCTGCGGGCTGAGGTGAAACTATGACAAAAGTCAAGCTGGTTGCTGCTGTTTCAAGGTGTAAAACTGCTGTTTGGGGCAGAAGACAGGTGTGACTGTGCCTCAGCTCTGTGATTCCCTCTGAAGCAGCCCACTAAGGCTCCAGGTCTCTGTCCCAGCCCTTCCTCTTTTCTCTGCTCTTCAATTTCTGTAACAGAAACAGCCCAGCGTAGCCTGGCCTCTGTGACCTTTCACCACAGGATGAGAGGAAATAGAGCTCCAAATTTGGCTACTTACAGGAGGAAACAGCTTTGGAGACACTGCAGAAGTGCAGAGAGGTGACTACACCCGTGATGATCCCTGTGCACCATGGACAGCTCCCCCACTTTCTTGGCTCCATCGCTCTCCTTTCACAACAGATGAATTTTAAATTATCTCTGTACCAATAACATGAACTCAAAAGATATGAGTGGGAGACAGCTGCTTCAAAATATTTTTTCCTTAACTAGGCAGTTGTGAAATTTTCCTTGGTTGTGGACAGAGCAGAAGAGATATCAAGGTTTTTAGCATTCAGGACATCAATTGTGCCTCACAGGGACAGCACTGCGCTTTATCTAAGAAAGTGGGAAGTGAACAAAAATTGCTCTACTTGTTGCCTGAACCTAACCTTAACAGAAACAGCTTTATCCTATCATGGCACCATTGATGTAAGGCTATGCCAATTAAACTGTATCTAGAAAAATATAATTCTTTTAAATATTGATCCATTTTATTCAGTGGCAAGAACCTCTGGTGCTTTGTAACTAATTATAATTTAAATCTTATTATTATTACGATTTAAGATGAGCATGAATTATGAATCCAATCCAGGTTAAAAAGAAAAGATAAAAAGCTCTCTTATGGTACCCTTTCTCAGTGGTTATTTGTATTCAAAATTGGGCTGAATGCTCTTTTTTTTTTTTGGTACCTCAGTTACGAACATTTTGCTTTTATTGACAAACCTGCAGCTTTAGGATGGAAACAGTTTGCAGCTGATTAGGGATGGTGTGCCTGGCAATTTCTTGCTAATCTCTCTTATTATGCCCTTCATAAAAACGGTAGTCATGGTATAAATCCTAGTTTAAATCAATACCTGGAAGTGCTAATCTCCGAAGAGGAAAATGTCAAATACCTCCTGCTGCGTGCAAAGCCTCAAACTCTATGGCATAAACATTAAAGGCTACTGAAATGATTCAGCTTTTTTTTTATTATTATTTTTTCCTTTACACAAGGTATTGCACTTTCTTTTCTAGCATTTCACATGTCATTTACCTTTCTTATATAAACAGTACCTTAATGGTGTTGGATGCGTGACATGTCTGACAGTGACACATGGTCACTGTTCACCCTGTGGAGGAGCCACTGATGGTCCCAGGTATTATCTTTGACTGTGCCTTGAATTCTGGAGTCAGCTTCCTTCCTTGCTCATGGGATCTCTTCTGAGAAAGGTTTCTGAAAGCCCTAAGTGTTAGTTGCATGTGTAAGTGTAGTGTAGCACTTAAATGATCCATGCAAAGAATCCTGCAGCCAAAATGTGTGGCAAATTTAGTTTTGGGACTTTAAACCCAGATTTGAATACTTACCATCAGCATCCCATCCCATCCCCATGACATATAGGTGTTTTTAAACCCCTGCCCTTTGCTCTGCAGTGCCAAAGGGGAAAAGGCAAGTGAGTGAGTCTGAAAGATCACTTAGAAATGAGGACATAGTGTGATTCAAGGTAAAAAGACTTCACCTGCCTGCCCACTGTTTCTGTTCCATCTCTGCAGAAGTATGTGCTCTGGTTTCTAAATTAAATTTGTTCTCATAAAAATATTTCAGTACTTAGAGAGTATTTTTGCTTTTACTGATCTCCTTGGTCCTCTGCAAAGACAAGCTGCTTGAGTTCCATAGTGCATTAGCAAACCTAATTCTATTAAGTACTTTTTTGTAGATTTTTCATGATTGAGATTATCAAACTGAGAAGGACAGAAATTTTCTATATAAATTTTAAAACCTTGGAAATTTTATTTTCATAAATAAAATTTTTATTTTTATAAGCTACATATATGTACCTTATAAGGTACATACAAGTTTGTTTTCATAAGGCACACATATGAATTTTGTTTGTCATTGTGTTAGCTCCGTTGCAAAAACAGCAAGCCAGATTTCAAAAGTCTTTAGTTTCCTTTCATTATGTCCATGGATAAAGAACCATGGATCCATCACTGATTCTATCTCAGCCCCAGGAAGATCCAAGGAGTACTGAGCCATTAGCATCTGCAGATATGTCTCAATGTTCTCTTCATTTCAGAGAGCGGCATTTTCTGAAACACGTTCTAGTAGCCCTTGAAATACAAGCAGCAGAGCGTGCATCAGGCAGAAGTGATTGGGGCTTGGAGGTCTCTGTAATCCTGAGTAACAAATTAACAAAGTATTAACAGATTAGTGACTAAGGCTGCACTAGACTAAAGTTTTACTAGGAAGAGACACCTGAGTTGGGGTGGTGTTCCCCTACTGATGGAATAGCATGAGAGAGGGATGACTGCTAGAAGAGAATCACAGTGTGTGTAAATACAGACACAAATAAACGTATCAGGGGTTGCAGGTACCCCAGGAGTGATTTGGACCCTTAAGAAGTTGGGTTTTTTTGAGATAGGGACAGCTTCTCTTATAAAAGCTCTGTTCTCTTGAGGATTTTTTGACATGTTTTAAAAAAACACCTAACCTGTTTTCAGCTACCATCTTCAATTATACATAGTGGCACTCATTTCTTTCTGTAAATATAGAGTCAGAAAGAATATGTCTAACAGCGAGCATCTTTTTACAGCTCTCCAGCTGGGAGGACTAGCACTATTCTATCATTTCACAAAAGAAGGTGTAGTTTCTGTCTGGCTTTTGGCAACTTTTGGAAGCCAGAAGCAAATAAGTGTTGAAAGCTTCTGAATAGTAAATTTGCAGCTTTATACTTAAGACAGCTACTGCCAGATTCTTTTCACATTAGCAGTCAGCACTGTGTGCAAGCACACTCTGGGGCACAGTCTGCGTGTCTGAGATGACTACCACCAAATAAAAACAGTGCAGAATTGCAATCTGTTCTGCCTCCATTGCATCAGTGGAATTTCTGATGACTTCAGCACAAGTTGTGTTGTCTGATGCAGCTGAAGCAGCGCCTTTGCTCTTCCGGGAATGAAGCAATTTAGTTTTATTTTAAAGGATGGAGGCATTTTGCACCTCAACGTTTTCACATTACAGCAAAGACTAAATGTAATTCAAGTGACCTCTCAGAAATTTGTGTGGTGAATCCAGTAGGTGGGTTGAACCTTACTGTGGCTCCAGGGAACTGTATGATAAATTAATAACTGTTCACCAGTTGGATTTGTTTGCAGAGTCTTTAGGGCATACTCTGATGATGCTCTGCTGAAAAGGCGCTGCATTCCAGCCCTTCCAGATGTACAGAGACTGCATTAGCTGATGATTTAGAGCTGGTGGTAGTTGCTTTGCAAGATACTATGTCAAATATTAGGATCAATAAATATGGAGATGAACACTGGGCAGTTGTAGCAGAAATGGAAACCATCTCAGAGAAACTGCCTGGAAGGAGGCAAACAGGAGGCTTCTTGTTTGCCATGACAGAAATATGCATATTGTTCACACCTTTGCTCAGTTTTTAAATCTCCCATAGCAGTTTCTCACATGGGCTTTGCACACATTTTGGCCCCATCTCTTCCGTATCTGTCTCTTTCCAAACCTTTTTTTTTTTTTTTTTTCCTAAATTTTCATTGGTTAATCAATCTTTCACTTCTTTGCCTCTTTCATTTTCTTCTGCATCCCCATTGCCTTCTCTCCTGGCTTCTCCTTTCCCTCAGCCTCATACGTTCTTTCTTCAGGCACCTTTGCCACTTTGTCTTTATTAATTCCATCTCTACATTTTCCTGGGCAGCATGCAGGGGCCAACTGGCAGGGTGTAATAACTCTTGCCACATCCAAATGGGAGTAGGGCTGAAGCTTCTTGAGCCCTTAAAACCATTCCAGACAGTTCAGAAGGGGAGCTGCAGCTCAGTTTCTTCTTTAGGGAGGCTCTGAGACCCACATCCTTTCCCAAAGAGACCCTCAAGGTACAACTAGAACCTGAGTTGTCATGTTTGGATCAAGGTCTCCTGGACGTTTTGTAGAGAAGGTCAGGTCACGATTCTCTTGCCATATATTTTTGGATTTTTGCCCTCTGTTACCCTTGGTTTAATTAGTCAGAACTGGTAAAGTTAGGTACAAAAGGTACAGGTGTTATCCTGCCAGAAGGATATGTTTTTATAGCAATAATGTGCCGAGTCTTAAATGCCCCTTCTTCATCAGTGCTTTCCCTAGATATGTGATTCTCTGATTGTGTTTTTCAGAGCAGCCCTATCCCTTCTCTTCTGTTTTGGTTGACTGAAAACACCCAGCTGGACTTTGCAGTGTTTGGGCTGACTGTTGGTTCCCATGACTGTCTTAGTTGTTTGGGTTTTTTTTTTTTTAATACCTGCAGCAATCTCAATCTTTCTTGAATCTGAGTGACCAGAATTATTTATGTTATTCCAAATATTCCCAGTGCAACTAATTAAATTCTTGACTACAGAGAAAGCTTGTTTTTGTCAGAAATTTTAGGTGACTAACAATTGCCAATGGCTGTCAGCAGAAAAATAGCTAATAAATACTTGAATTTCAGATGCTCTTTAAGCTTGCAACAAACACTGATTTTAAGATGTAATTTCCTTTAGGCATATGTGAGTAGTTAATATGATTTTTATGCCTTCTTTCCAGAAGTCATTCTCCCCTCCTAGCATTTGCTTGACTTCCCTCTGTACATTCAATAAAAGAAATTCAGATCTGACATCTTAGCCAAACCCTTGGAGGTCAAGAAAGCTGCAATAAGCCCATGTGCCCGGAGCCACAAAGATTTCCTTCTCCTGCTGTTTTGAGGGCCAGCTCACAGCCCGCTCCTGCTTTGATTTGCTGGTGACCTTTCCTTTCTGTGTTCAGCCCTGTGGAGACTCTCATGAGGGATGCTACTGAAACAAAGAGAATCACTTCCTGAGAAGAGAAATGCCAGACCTCAAACAGGCAGCTGAAGAAGCCAAGGATAAATTAGAATACTCTGTTCTTGAGAAGGAAAAGATAGTTTCTCTGACAAAAAATTAGGATCCTTGTAGACTCCAGTCAGTTGCTTCTGGAGAGAACCAACGTGGCACTTTGTGTTTCCTTATAAAGTTCAATGCAAGTGTTTTGACACTGGGTGCCTGATTAAATTAGATATCCCTAATTTATATATGTGTCCCTTGTATGTAGGTGAATGTCACACTGGAATTGAGGGAATTCAGTCTCTGAATTCATGTGTTTAACCACTTCCCCTTGAGGGTATGCAATCACCACACAGGTTCTCTTTTAAAAATCCTTTTGTCAGGACCATCATTTATCATGGATATGTGGGTACTTTTATTAAGATGACTAATACATTACTAGCAAACACTGTTTAAAGAATATTAACAGACTGCTTAATTGTTCCCCAATGGTATAATGGGGACACTTAAACCGTGTCTACACAGCAGTGCCAAGCTGTCATGGTCACATCTTAACCACACTGATTCGATGTGTGACTTTCAAAGTATGAACAGATGAATGGTTCTGGTCCATCTGCACTGGGCTACTTCAGGAAGAAATGGTACCTGCAAGGTAGCAGGAGTGAAAATGAGACGTTAATCTCATCGTGGCTGTCGTTTATGTGACTGGATGGAAGTGAAAAATGAAAAACAAAAAAAAAATCCCTAAACAAATAAATTCCTCTACTCTTTATGAAGGAGGAGTTATTTCCCAGCTGTACCTGTCAAGGAACTTGTTTCAGTAAAGAAGGGAGAGAAGGAGGAGAGTTGTAAACTGATTTACACACGTTTTCATGAAAGCCAGAATAAGGGAAGTTCACAGGTTTTTATCTAAACTGATTCAGTTAAAGAGCTGAAACATTTATTTTTATTTATTTATTTTTTTAATCCCAGTATGTATTCAAGGCTTTTGTAGAATAAAGACAATAATTACCATTAGCGCTAAGCCGCTTTTATCCCCAGAGCTCAAGTGCTTTGGAAGGATGAGTGTTACCAATCTGATTGAATGGTTCCACCTGCCCAGTTAGAGAGGCTTGAGGCAATTGTTGGAAAACCTGGTGAATGGAGCTCAGGCTGTATGGGATGGGACAGTGGGGAAAGACTCCTTGACCTTTTTCTCTGAGACTGTGTCCTACTCCTCAGAGCTGGAGTTACTTGTGTGTATTCTTGTTGGAGTGAGAGTTCACATGAGGTAGAATGTAAAGGAGATAAAGGTTCTTTTATATAAATTCTTTCACTTTTGGAAATTACCTCCATGGAGTATTGAAGGTGAAAATAGCCACTTTTTTGTTTGACTGTCTTGTTTTTCTCTACTGAACAGCACTCTGTCTTTGCCCTGAAATGGTTTAAAAGAAGCTGGAAGGTATTTCTGCTAAAACTCAGTGATGTTCAGTGTTACAAATCACCTCGTTCCCAGGATAAAATCTGTTGAACAGAAGCATCACTGCTCACAGTGCTGTTCTGACTCCTTGGTGTAGCTCAGGAAAATGGGAAGGGTCATTGCTGCTGATTTAATTGAGTTGATTTGTTGAAACAGAGGCAATTACAAATCACCCTGTCAAATCAGTAAAGCAGACAGTGTCACCTGGGCCTCAGAGTACTTTTTATTAAAGGGTTGCCTTGGAAAGGAAGAGAAAATCCAGCAATAGAACTGAAGATGAGGTGGTTAAGATAGAAAACATGCATGAATTTCTTGTGTGAGGGGCTGAATATCCCCACTTGTCCTCTTGGAAAGGTAAAAACCGGATGAATCATGATTTATCTGGTGCCTGAGGTCTTCAGCTGAGAGTGAGGAGTTCTAGGCTCTAATCACTTTTCCAAGACCCTGCTTTATTTTTTATCCAGTGACTCCTGAATATGAAGTGCATAAACAGTCTTTTTACCCAGTCTATGCTTTAGGTGGTTCCAGGCTACAGGATTTAAGCATTGTGTTTCTGGACTTGGTTAAACTTTATCTCCTTGAAGCTTTAAACCCTCTTTGGGATATGGTACTACTGTACATTGGGTCATAAGCCTCAGACACATCACCTAAGATTTGGTTGAGATTTCAGGAGTTTTCAAAATGGAATAAGGGACACATTTTGCTAAGGTTGTTTGAAAATGGAGATTTGAGGGCTTGAATAAGTTCCGTGCTCTTGAAAGCTTTATTCATATTTAGAGATTCATGCTTTTTACTCCTCTCATACTGCTGGACTTTTCCTTAGTGGCTTTTACGTACAATTCAATAGTTCTAGGGGAAAAAAAAAGAAAACAATTCAAAAAATATTTTTCAAATTCCACAGGCCAACGAGCCAAACCAGTAGTGCAGTGAATTGTTAAAAAGCCCTGGTCTTACAGCTGTTGTATGACACATGGTGATGACCTATAACCCACTGTGTTGTCCCTGGGAGAAAGAACTTTGAGGGTGACTGTGAAGGGGAGGAACACCGGAGTGTGCTAGCATTGTTTTATAGAAGCTTTGAGGTAGGCTGAGTCTTTCAGCTGGAGAAACCGAACATCTGGTTATTGACTGTGTTTATTCCTACAGCAGTAAACAGAAGAGTCGAGAACAAAGTCAGAACAAAATCTCTCATTGTATAGATTGCCTGACACGTTGTGCACATTTTGTGCAGCATGGCTGGTGCCACCTCAGTGGAGCCTGTGTGTTTCACCAGCTGTTGGAGTATTACCCACGCAGGAAAGAGCTCAGGAGAGAGGCACTGAAAGATTTAGAGCAATGCCACCTAGTGCTAAAATTAAATCTCCTGAAATAAATAAATAAATAAATGTAAATTTTTTCAGGCTGTATGTTTTTATTTCTTTACTTTTTTTGGCAATTCCACTTGTTAGCATTAAGCTTGGACATCAAAAAACCACCTTGAGGCATAGAGGATTTGCTCACCACCAGCTTGGATTTGCAATTATGGCTCATATCTCACCGAGGGCAGCAGGGAGAGCTGACCAGGGGGAGCCTTCTTGCCTCACTTCTCCTGTCTCATATCAGTTAGTGGCTGGATGCTGATACCACTACTTAGCAGGAGGGTGTGCATCTGAATTTGACCATTTTAAGCCTTTGATGCCTGATTGTGAATCATTTTCCCCCACAACACCTGCTTGAATAAGATGACCATCTGTTCCTTATTTTTTAAAAAAAAATATTTTTTTTGGTGTTGTTCAGCCTATATCAGTTTAATATAAGGACATACTTTGTCCCACATTTTGGCAGTGATCACACAGAGGAGTCTATACAAAGATACAATGATTTGATAAGATCCATGATCGTTGCATAGGAAATAGAACATTGCAGGCTTTCCTTTTCCAGTACTCATTTTTCTGGTTGTATCTTCCCTCCCCCCCCCCCCCCCCCCAAATTTCTTTTCATTTTTCTATTTTTGGGTCATCCAAACAGGTATTCAACATCTGCAATGCATTACTGCGATCCTTTAACAATGAAAAATTTTTAGGACTGTTCTACATTATGCACTTCCATAAGAAGACAGAATTGATGTATTTCCCACTGAGACTGTTTTTATCTCATGATGCCCTTTATGATGTTGGTGAGTCTTCTGTTTAATTTCTTCATGGAAGGTGTCACCATGTTTCAAAGAGATGGCTCCAGAAAGTAACCTGAACAGGATATGATAAACAAAACCAAAATGGTGCCCAAACCACACAGTAAAATAAATTTTAGTTTTCCCACACTAAGATGTTAATTGAAGACTTGCAGTCTCATCTCTTCATTGAGGCTTCTTTATTTTCTACAAGTGAAATAAAGATGTAGCTAAACACCAGGTTCTTGTAGTAGTTTTGAAATGAACTCTTGAGCACAGCCTGCACATGTTTTTGTTGTGTTCATTACAGTCATCTCACGGAAGAAATAGTAGCAGGTAATGCATTTCTTTGTGAACAGAATGATGATAAGACAGGTGTTTAGGCGCTAAGTCATATTTTTTTCCTGGTGATTTACTTGTTCCTTTTTTTTTTTTTTCTTTCTTACTGAAAATTTGCTTTTTTAAATTCAGAATGTGTAGTGGCTTTTTGGTGAATTGTTTAGGAAGCCATGAGTCTGCTTAGTGTGACAATATACATTTATTTCTTAATGACTTGGAAAAGGACAGCACTAGAGAAGCAAAGGTAAGATGTGTTTGTTTTCATGCTAAAAATCCAAATAAAATTATTTCTGCCAGAGGAGAATTTCAAAGAATGAACAGCTTTGTTATCCATCTCCCACTGAATTTCTGTGGGCTTGGTATGGCCTGGCTTTTAGAAAATCCTCAATTTTTCTTTACAAGAGGTTGTTTATTGCTGTTATCTACAGCACAAGCACTTTGGAACCTCTGAGTGGAATTAAGTCTCTTTGTCCAAACAGTAATCACTACACCAGATGCAAGATGAAGGGAAAAAAAAGCTGAGTTTTCATTTCTCCCTTTGCCTTTCCCATTGCTAACCTCTAGCAAACAGATTTTTTGTGGCACAGCTGGTGACAGAGGGCTGGGGTGGTGGGTGGTGGCAGCCCAACCTCAATCTTACCACGCTGGGATGTGGCACGCTGATTCTCCTGATTCCCAAGCCAGGATCTCTGGTAGACTCCTCTGTGCTTTGTTTCCCAGTTTTTAGGTTGTGCCAGCATTCCAGCTTCAGTGCCTCCCTGCTACGAGTGGAAAAACACCACTTAGGTGTTTTAGTTTTCCTTAGGTTTCCACCTTAGGAAAAGGTTTTTAGGCAGAGGCTGAGAATGAGGCACCCAAATGTGACAAAACTGGAAAGGTAGCTATGAAGAGATCCTGAAGGAAATCAATCTCAACAGCGGTAAACATCTGTTAACTTAAAACTGATATTTTGGTGTGATGCTTTAAGCTATTTTGTGGATTTCCTTTTAATTCCTGCTGACATGAGGGGAAAGCTGCTGGTCTGTAGCCTTATCCAGGGTGGGAGGTGAGCTGCAGGTGTGTGAAATTTGTACTAGGAAGATCACAGACTAATTCACCTCAGTCATTAACCAAGCACCTTAAGTCTGGTAGTACTTGGCCGCTGAATTGTGAGACAGTCGAACAAAGCTGCCCAGCAGAGATGGTGGAGATCATTTGCTTGGATTTGCCTGTACTTTTCTATGGGCTGCAAGGCTTTAATTTGCTATAAAAATACAGAAACTTAGTAAGTTTCAGCAAAAGGATATTTATATGAAGAAGTTGTTACGTGTTTATTTTCCTATCAACAAGTAGAACAAAGTCATGGAAGAGTTTAATTTGCCTTTTAGAAACTTGAAATCTCAAAGATAAACTTGAAAGAAACCTATATTTATCTGGATATATGATGCCACATGTCTAATTTATGAATGCAAAATTAAGTCTGTTAATAGGGAGCTTTAAGCTCAGATGGGGATAACTTCTTTTATTTTCAATCTTGACTTTATAAGTTACTTTTATGTGATTATTCCTCTTGGTTTTTCTTTAAAACCAAGTCCTGAGAAATGGATTATGGGTTTTCTTCTGAGGAGTTTTTTTTGGTTGGGGTGGGGTTTTTTTGTGGTTTTTTGGGGGGGGGAGTTTGTTGGGTTTTTTTGTTTTGGGGTTTTTTTGGGGGGGGTTGTTTGTTTTGGTTTTTGTTTGGGGTTTGTTTGTTTTGGTTGGAAGTGAAGCCTGAGATTTTAATGTGTGGAAATAAAAAAATTCTATAAACATATACATTTCATATACATGATCATGAACTGCTAAGATAAAAATTATCAAAACTTCTCTGAGGGGCATAATATGTTTGAATAAATGAAGTCTAAAATGAGAACCAGAAGATCTTTCAACACTTATTTGTTAGGAATCAAACACTCCCCAAAAATTGTCATGGAACTGTCAACACCACATGTGAGTTATGATTGCAATAAATTGCATTTTTGGGGACAGCTGTTTTGTTTTATTGTTTGAGCCAAATGTTCACTATTACTGTTCCACAAAGTTGAAGAGCTCATTATTATTTATGTCCCACCTGCATGTTGTCACCCATTTCTCTCTGTCAAGGAGATGAACAGTTCCAAGGGCTCAGAAAGCTGAACAAACTGTAATTACTGCATTCTATTGCTCAGCATTTCTGTAATTAATTTGAGACACAGTTGGGAGCTTCCCCAAGTGAAGTTAGATTAGTTAGTAATTGATGAAACTTTCATCACCTGTGTGGGTGGATCTCTTGGAGATCAACTTTCTGGATCTTTTGATGTTTTGTTTTGAATTCTAATTTTTTTTTTTTTCCTGATGGATGATCTCTGTCCCTAACTCCACATATCCAGTCGTTTTCTTTGCCCAATCACTCCCATGGTCAACAGACATCATTTTACCTTGGGGTTTCTTGTACCGTTTTCCCTAAGTCTGTTGTTGGATTTTCATTTTGTTTTGGCTTTTTTTTTTTTTTTTTTTTAATGCTACTATTTCCAGGTCTGGCTTAGAAGCTTTCTCTCACCCTTTGTTATCTTCTAAAATGTCACTGAGACCATCTGCTCCAAACTGACTCTGCTGAGCAATTCTAGTTCTCTAAGACCATTTGCACAGACATTATTTTTGCAGACAGACTGTCTTCAGCAAAGACTAAGTAGCAGGAAAAAAGCAAATAAGTCTGGCAAAAGTGGCAAGCAAATCCTTTTAAAATAAATGAGCCACGTATTTTTATTACTTTTAGTACCTCTTTGCCATAGCTGCCTAAGCTGAACATTTGTCTACGTGGATGTTAAGCAGCGGCTAAGAGTCGGATTCAGGAAACAACTTCTGTGCTTGGATAATCATATTCCTACTTAGCAAACAGATATGTTTGCTAAATGTACATGCCATAGTCTCTTGAGCCTTTCAGCACGGGCCCAACCTCAAACCCTTCCATCAAGGGCTTTATTTTTCTGTTTTGTAAATGTATATTTTACCCGTGAGCTATTTCTCTCTGTTGATTTTGGATTGTACCCTCATTAAGTGAGCGTAGGGGATTATGCTCACTGGTTATCTCAATAGTTTTCACTTCCCTGTCAGGTACCATGCTGCTTAACAGCCCCTCTGGTTCTTATGTCTGGGAGTAATAAATCAAAAATAAATCAAAACCCAAACTGCTCGAAGAGGTAATTACACCTTTCCTTCTCCTGTTCTCTTTGCACAGCCCTGCTGGCCTGCAGGCAATGGTTGCTGAAAACTACACTCTTTACGCTCTGCATTATCATGTCACTAAATCAGTCTGTGTTCTTTCTGACACTTGGCAGTATAACACTTGCATAGGTAAAAGCGTATTGAAAAGATTCTGCCTGCAACTTAAAGTTCATTTTAGCTAGAAGCTGTGCAATGGGCTCCCAGTTTCCAAATGTCTTTTAACTTCGAAAGATCCATGCAGTTTCACATGGTGATGGCACAAAATGTTTTATCCTTGGTCATAATTCCTGTGCCTGGTAACTGCTGACCTTCCTGGGCTCACATGTCTTACATATAGAAGGAGTCCCTGCCGTAGTCCTCTCTCTTCAGTAACAACATTTAACATAACATGCAGCAGATCATGAGCCATGTGCCCATAAATAATGCTGCCATTTGTAACAGTAATAAAATACTTTGATAGCATAAAACAATGAGAATGGTCAGGGAAGTATTTTTAAATGGGGAAAATGATCTTGAAGTCATCTAAGATAAATGTATCGCAAGCTCTTTCATCTAGAACCTCTGCACAGAAACACTGCTGTTGCTTGGCTTCATCGTGCTTGGCTTTGCTGCGGTATCTCATAAATCCATCTTTTCATCATTGTACTAAAATGGCCTAGATGTGTTTTATGAAAATCCTCTTTAAGACAGTCATGGCTGATTACCAAATCAGCCCAAAGCGGATCGTGGCTCTGCCGTCTCAGAACTCATTTACTGTGGTTTCTGCTTTGCTTTGCTCTGCTCAGACCTGTGCTGCTCATTATCGAAGCAAACCAATTAGAACTTGCTTTTATGCACTGTCATAAGATGATCCACAGCAATGCTAACAGACAGACATACCATTAGAGAGCTGCTAGAATCCTGAAGTGACTGATTCTGTAGCTGTGGTGGGCCAATTCAGCAGGGGATTTTTTCAGCTCAACTTCTATGGTATTTCCTCATAGCATTTCACTCTATTCTTTTCATTCTGTACATTCAGTTATGCATGTTGTCCTGTGTTCTTGGAACATAGACAATATAAATTTTATGTTCTTCTATATTCTTCCGTTCTTGCTTTTCTTCAGAAAGGTCTGTTTATTTCCTGTCCTAAATAAAATTTTCAAATGATACTGTTTCACTTTCTTTCAACTGTGGCCTTTTTAACTACGTATCCAATTCCTTTCTTTGGAAATCTCTTCTCAAGCCTTTTTAATCCCATTTCTGTTCCTCGAAATGAAGGTATTATCTTTGAGCCTGCTCCAGAGTCCACTTAAAGCATATATGCTCACTTCTCAGCTTCAGAAAGATAGGTTTAAGGGAGACTCAGAGCTGTGCCAAAGGATGCTTATGTGTTCTGTTCTCTCATAACATGAAATTTAATTATTGCAATATTCTGTTTCCAGCTCTTCAGAGCACTACTGCTCATGCATCTGCTAGGATGAATGATTAAAGATGAAAGCAATGTGAATCTTGGGCTCAGGATTCTGTTTACTTCCACAGCAAGGAAATGAGTTCTTGCAACTTCCTCCGACACACTGGGTCTCTTGGCATGGCACCATCCTGTGCAGCCCCCAGGGAAAGAAACATCTCCTTTAAAGTTAGTACTTCACTGACCTCATAGTGAAAGCCAATTACTTGTTGTAAAATAACTGTAGTAATTTAATGGTTGTTTAAAAATATAGTCAGCAATCCATTTGGGAACTGGAATTTTTAAATTAATTTTGTATCTTTTTTTAAGCACTGTTGTGGTTTTCACTGGTAAAAATAGAATTGTAGTTTCTTTGCCTTCTGTTAGACAAGCCAGAATTTGTGGGGGAATCTTAGTGTCTTTTACTGGACTACCTGATGTAATTGAAAAAAAAAATTTAGGAGTTTTTTTGATCCATTGTATCCGTGACATTTCTTGTGTCTTGGAGACCCTTAATATTGTGTGACATGTCAGTAAATAAATAGGATACAAAAATCAAGATGGCCTTTATGACAGAGACTAGAAACTGATTATATGCTGGGTTCTTAAGTGTAATTACAATCTGGGAATCATTGGTGGAGTTCATTTGATCCTGCAGAGGTTCCAAAGGCCTGGGGCCAAGAACGTATCTCTGTAAGATCTTGCTAATCCAGTACATCAGTATAAACTCATTACTAATAAAGCGAGTAGGTTAAAAAAGAAAGCCATAAAGTATAGGAGAGATTAATGCTGAGTGATCTGTATTGTTTGGAAAGCTCCATGCAGGTAAATTACGTGTATTTTGACCAAGAGTAATAAATATGGAGGTACAAAGCTTGTTGGCCATGCAGGATGCAATAACCTGTCCTAGAGAGCAGCAGGCCTGAAGAGAGCTCAGGGAGGATGAGAGATCTGCAAGTCAGCATTAGCATTGCTGCACATCAGGGAGGCTCAGCAGCATGGAGGCTGAATGAAATCCTCAGCTGGTGTGAAAGACTGGGGACCCAGTAAGAATAGAATTGTGATGTAACATCCATTTAACACTGGCCTGACCTCTGCTGAAAAAATATCTGAATTGTGATGTAACATCCATTTAACACTGGCCTGACCTCTGCTGCTGATGCAGCTACAGTTCACAATTCAAGGAGTAAAAAGATTTATGGGAATGGTTGAAGGGATGGAAAATATGCCTTACAGGAAGACATTCAAGGGAGTGTTAACTCTATGTCTTTATCATCACAATCTTAAAACTCATCTGGAGAAAATAGTAGTTCAGCAGTTCCATGAAAAAATTAATAGTTAGAAGAAAACCTAGAAGTCAATGAAGGATTGACCAGCATTTTAAAGGGAGGCAGAGTTATAACTTTTTACAACTTTTTACAAATGACTGTAAGCAGTCATTGGAATATTTCCCCAGTGGTTGTAATATATCAGTCTTGATTGCTAACTCAACGTTTGTGTGTTAAGGAAAAGAAGGACTATAGACCAGATGCAAGAATTAATGCCAATAAGCCCTGCAGTTAACATGAAGTACTAGGTTAGAAATCTCAGTGCTCCTGTCTAGTCTTAAACTTCTGTAGTCAATGGCTACAATTCTGTAGTCTCAATGACTATTTTTCTTTAAATTGCTGCTTTTGATGGAGTTTTCTCTTCTGGGTGTCTACTTTTAAAGCCAGTCTTTCCTAAACTAATAATTTTTAATTTTATTTTTTTTTTTTTAACATCACAGACAAAGTCACCAAAGCTTGTCGTGGTAAGGTTTGCAAGCTATAGACAGTGGAAGCTCCCTTGTTGGCAATGTCCCTTGAGTGCCACCAGCTTGCATTAGTGACAGGTAGCATTTGGGGCTGTCAGAATGTGCACTGCACATTATTTAGTCACACCCCTCACTCAGACCTGTCCTATGATCCTCATCTCTGAACGTGTGCAAGATCTTGCCTTGCTGGTTAGAGGGAGCCAGGAGGGGCTGCTCCATTGCCTTTGTTATTGATGCTCCTCTTTCTGTGGACTGGCACCAAAATAAAAAGAGGCGTGTCAACCGAGGGAAGACCTCTGGGGAAAGAAAAACCTACATACAGGAATTTAAAGCAGAGAAAACGCCTTTCCCTTGCTTTTATTTTCCTTTTGTTTCTGATTCCAAGGAACAGCTGTGGTTGGAACCAGTAGGTATTACTGACCCAGGAGCTCCCAGGCCCCAAGTTATCTGGAAATGCTTTAAGATTTTTGTAAGGAGAGGTGTTGCTGACTATTGATGGAAACAAACAACTCAGTTTAAAGGATTAATATATAAAGCTGTTCTTAATAGCTGTCTCTTCTCAGAACAAGCATCTAAAGGCTGAATTCTACCAACACTATTACTAATCTCTTAATGAGACTGCAAAGCTGTTTTCCTTCTCTACCAGGCCATTTCTCATGTTTTACCTTTCCTTCATGTTTGTTTTTTTTTCAACATCTGTCATCCATTTACAACACTTCTGTTGATGTAACTGGGCTTTGGATTAGGCTCCAAGTTGCCATTTCCTTTCTGTTTGAATAGGGATTTCTTTTATCCAGAGGAAGGAAATCAATAATTTGTCATGACAAACCAAGGCTCATTTGGATTCACAACGATGTGGTCAGCCCTTCTGTAGTTTTCTAAAGCATTTTAAGATAATGGAAGGAGTCTTATTTGTGATTTCTGATGTTTTCCTTGATTTATTTAACATCTGTACTCCATTTGACCATTTGCGAGACAGATTACAGTAAATCCATAATTTTGTTTGTTTTAAAGATGACAGTGCTTTCTGTGCCCCAAGTCTTTCCCAGGGGATCATTCAGGGATCCATCAAAGGATTAACCTTTGGTATGACAAATTAACAATGTATCTGTGGGAAAAAAGCTAAACTATACTTTGCCATAAACTTGCATAAATCTGCACTGTTCCTTTCCAATCATAGTTTTGCAGATGGCAGATTACTTCGAGAACCGAGCTCTCATTCTTTTTAGGTGCTGCTACCTCTGCAGTGCACGGAACACTCTCCATCCTCGGCTGTCTCAGCACAGGGAAGGCCCGGGTGCTTTCCTGCCAGTCATCCCCTGCAAACTCTTTGGGGATTTCTCATGGAGCCTGGACACTTGTGTGCTCCTGAGCATTCTGGACTGGGAGTCAGTGCAGAGCGAGGAGCCCTGGGCCTGAGGTTCTCCCCTGGCTTCGCCCTATCGCTGCTTGACCACCTTCCTGTCCCTTCTCTTTTGTAACAAGAGGGATAAAGGACAGGTTGCTGATGGCCCTGTTGAGCAGCTGGCGCAGGGTTCTGGCTAGAACGGGAGATTTGGGAGGGGACTCCAGATATTTTGTTCGCTGGCTGGAAAACAGAAGCTGGCGGTGAGG
Organism: Chamaea fasciata; assembly: GCF_029207755.1. Classification (NCBI taxonomy): domain Eukaryota; kingdom Metazoa; phylum Chordata; class Aves; order Passeriformes; family Sylviidae; genus Chamaea; species Chamaea fasciata. Next base: position 4,319,606 of record NW_027094088.1, on the reverse strand, counting down.
GTCTTGGCCAAAGTCTTTCCTTTACCTGTCTCTACAGCCACCAGTGTAAAGGCTCCGGCTTCGGGGTGTCCGCCTCTCCTCGGCCACCTTCTCTCTCAGGAAGGGAAGAACAGCCGGGGGGGTTTGGGCACGGTCCGGCCGGAGATGCGAGAGGGCTGGTGTGTGCAATGTGCGGGCGATCGAGGGCGCGGCTTTGTAGGGGCCGGGATGCGGAAGGTGGGAGCGAGGCGTGGGTGGGGTGCCGGGGAGGCGTGCGGAGCGTTCCGGGAGCCGCGGGCTGGGAGGGAGGGAGGGAGGGGGGCCGGGGCGATCCTCCCCCCCATGATTGGCAGCGCGGCGTTCCCCCGCTCCCCGCCCGGCTGGTGCTGCCCCTCGGCCGCCGCGGAGCGCACATCCGCGCCGCCCGGCCGGTGCTCTCCGCGCTGCTCTCCCTTCGCCTTAGCCGCTCTCATTGGTTTCAATTTTTTTTTTTTATTTTTTTTTTCGCCCTCCTCCCCTCCCATCTTTTGGGCGCTTCCCCGCTAGCCCGCCCGCCCGGCGGGCAGCCTCCGCGGGCGCGCAGCGCGGGGCCATGCCGCCGGGGCCGCCGCTGCTTCGGGGCTCCTTCCTCCTCCTCCTCCTCCTCCTCCTCCTGCACTTCCTCGGCGCCCCGGCCCGCGGAGCCGTCTACACCAACCATTTCTTGGTGGAGCTGCACGGCGGGGGCCAGGCGGAGGCCGAGCGGGTGGCGGCGGAGCACGGCTTCGGTGGGGTGCGGAAGGTAAGCCCCCCGCGCAGGGCGGGAGCGCCGCGGTGCCCTTGGCGCCGGGCTCCGGGGGTCGCTCCGCGGGGCGGCCCCGGCGCGGTTCTGCCCGCCGCTCACCTGCGGGGAGAAGGGACACGGTGCGGAGCGCGTCCCGCTGTGCCCGCGGTGATCCCCGCTTCCCGAGGGGCTTGGAGGAATTGCGGTGCCGAGAGCCCATCGCATGTGTGCTCCTCGGTGTTGGCCCAGCAGGGTGGTTATCGCGGGCTGGAGGGAGAGCGGAGTTTCCCACATGGTAACTCGGTGCCTTTTGACTTACTATGTAAACATCCTGCCCATGGAGGGGCTCCCGTGCTGCGGGGCTGGGGCTGCCTCCTCGGGCTTCTCGAGCGCGACCGTACCGGCTCGGAGCACCTACGGAAAAATGAAAGGCTCATCTCCATGGAGAAGCCTGCACACCATTTAAATAAAGGATTTCATAGGGGGGTTTGACGCTCAAGTTTGCGATGCTGGTGGGCTTATTAATCTCCCTATTATTCTCCCAGAGAAATAGGATGACCCTCATGATAAGCAATGAGTGCTTTTCACTAATGAATGTAAGTTGGGAAACTTCAAGTGCCATTGGAGGTTGTTTTCGCTCCTGAGGTCCTAGGACATCAAACGTAGCCAGAGTGGCAGGTCCCTTCCCGGTTCCTAGAGTGTCCAGCTCTGCTAGAAATCTCTCCCATTCAAATAACAATTAGACCTCTAAATGTTTTAGGATACAGTAAAACCTGGGATGAAAACAGGGCGAGGCTGATAGAGTACCCTGGTCCATACAATTCCTGGCAGACTTGCTTGGAGGAGTGCGAAGGGCAAACAGGCTCTGAGTGTTGCTGCTGCTTGTTTGTTTGTTTGGTTTGGTTTGTTTTGGTTTCTTTTCCTGGCAGTTATGCAATGAAAGCCTGGTCCTACATCTAAGGAAATGAATGATAATAGCACCCTGAACTTGAATAAGTGAAATGGCTTTAAACCTCGATTTAAAAATAAAAATCAAAAGAGCATATCAAGTGAGACTCCCTCCCTCGGGTTGCCTCGTTTCAACTCCAGTGGGAGCTTGTTAGAGAAATGAGGACAAGATCATTGTTGCTGTGACCACGGCTAATTCCTGCTCTGATAAGATGCTATTGTTTTAGGCTCACAGCATTGTTGTGATAGTGGCAGAGCTGGGCTGCTGATACGTTTGGGAAAGGGTTCACTGTGGGCATTAGGTTTTGTTGTATGAGATTTAGGTACAGCTTTTTGGTGTACAGTTTTCCTCTTCTCGTCTGTTCGTGATTGTGCTCCCTTCCTCCTATCCTGGGATTATCTGACTGATAAGGCCTTGTGACAGAAGAGTGTGTTCCTGCACAGCTCAATTTCTTATGACTTTTGCTAGATGCTTTCAAAGGATCCTGTGGTCCAAGTGGGGAAGAGACAGGGAAAGACAGAGAGAGGAATTTTGTAGGATGGAGAAATGCAGCTTCTGGGCTGTTAGAATCCTCTCCCCTCTACCACGCTTCTCCCCAGGAGACATACAGTTTCTTCATGGAGATCAGCCTTGTAGCTCATCTGAGGAGAGAGCCGGAGGGAAATCCCTCGGGCATGCAAGGGGGGAGAGAACCTGCTTTCCAGGACACGCCACGGGAGGGGCTGTGGACACGGGTGTCTCTAGGAATGAAGCCCAGCAGAGCCATGGTGTGATGTGTGTGTGCTCAGGGCAGCAGGTGGTTGCAGTGGGTCATGTACTCGGCACATCCTCTCTCAAGGTTTCTGGGTTATACTGTCCTAATCCCTGAAAAGCTAAATAAGCTTCCCACCCTTCCTCCTCCAGCTGTAAGAGGAAACAGCACCCTGCTTTTCTGCAGGGCAGTAATTTTAGGGAAGAGGAGAAGTTGGTGTGGTTCGACACTTCGCTGGATGTGTTGGAGGATAATCCGCGAGTGGCTGATAGCGATCTCCGTTCCTGGCGGGGTTTGGGTGGCGATAATTGGCCGCCCATAGAAGCTCCTGCCATTTATGCCGGTGGCTCTTGAGTGCTGCTGAAGAATCTCCTCTGTGTTTTTGCTGTCATCAGGCTTGTCTGGCAGCTCGCAGTCTGCAGACTCAGCTCTCATGGCGATATCGACAGCGCAGGGAGCTGAACGTGGCCGTGTGTAGGGAAGCACGGAGCTGGTGGCGGTGGGGGACTCTCGAGGGAAAGTACTGTGTGTAGATGTGCTGTCTAATGAAATATTCAAAAAATACCAGCACCCTCCCCACCCAAACCGCATCACAAGGAGAAGTGGTCTTTTAGGTACTTCAGTGACACATGCTGTTTGGATGATTTATTGAGTTATTTACTTAAAACAAATCCGGTTAACTTTACCCTCATTGGAGAAGAGCCAAGGTCTGAAAATAATCACCTTTATTTCAGTGCAGGGACTTTCCCAGTAGGAACACAGGAGCAGATTCCTCATTTTTTTATTGTGTGTAAATTTAAGATGTGCATGAGAAAGATTTCTTTTTGCACCCGTCGGGGCATCACAGATCTCTTTTAACATCACTTTATGGGAGCTGGTTTTTAAATTATGTATTTTCAGTGCACATGTTTTTTTTCCCCAATACCAAGCAATCTCTGAGCAAGTGCATATTACATTTACTTAACAGCAGATTTCTGTGGAAATGCATGAGAAAGCATTGCCTTTAAGATTAATGTCATGGGCTGCATGATGTGCTTTCTAATTGATTCTTTGGCCATGCTTCCTGCCATCATTCTGAAACCACTACAGGCCATCAGGTGGGCTAAATGTGTGCTTTAATTTCAGTGCTTGATGAATTGATTAAGAAGGGCTTGGTGCTTATATAAACAGGTGCTTTTGTTTAGGTCTAGCATCCTAAGGAGTCAAAAACAGTAGTCAGTTTCTCTTTAACCTTCCCTGAATTAATCCTGAGTACAGGCGTCTTGGTGGCGCTGGTTGTGCACTTTGATTTTTCTTTTTAATACTTGCAGTTTTTCAATCTGTTTTTACCTGCTAAAATTGATTCTGTGTATTTCTGGTGAAACAGACGCTGTGGTAGAACATTTTTTTTTTTTTCTTAAAATGGTTAGTCTTACCATCTTTGAGCATTCAGGAGTTGTGAGAATGCCCCCCTAATATTGTAAGAACTGCAGAAAGAACAAGTTTTTGGTTTTGATTGGGGTTTTTTCCCCCCATTTGATTTATTTGCCTCTTGGCATGGTTGTCACCAGGATACATTTCTTAATGCAGCCTGAAAAAAGCTGCTTTCTGACCTTGCCTTGCAATTCTCAATTTATTTCTAACAAGGAGAGTTGGAAGACACATTTAGAAAGGGCTTCTATTTGGAGATCAGAGTTTAGGCATCTCTTTCCATTTCATCAACAACAGCAAGACTGAGACTATCCACAAAATGCCACCATAACTAAAAGGCTGAATATTCTGCTTCTGGTAGCATTGAGGTGAAGGGTTTTAAAAAATTAGCATTCATTGGCCTCAGATTTTAAAAGAAGATCCAAACATGGATTTGAAAATATGAAGAATTTTATGTTTACGTTGCCTAAAGCTGGTCTATTTTTTCTTGATGTGTCACCTGATCCCTTATCCCTCTAAATCTTGCAAAACTCAGTGTACCTCTCACAGCTGTGACTTCTTTGCTTCCTGTTTTTTGCTAAGGAGGCTGCTGGTTCAGGACCAGGCTTTGTGGAACCAACCAGTAATTTCTCGATGAAACACTGCAAGCATTCAGGTTTTCTTGGTTTTTTTTTGGGTTTTTTTTGTTGGTTTTTTTTTTTCTTTTTTTACATGGCATAAATACAGACTTATCAAAAGCAAAACTTCACAGATAAAGAATGTTTCTTACTGCAGCAACCCACTTCTCTGCATTTAGGCAGGGAGCTTGTGAGGTGGGAGTTGATGTGGTGTAGAAGGGAGACCAAAAGGCAGAATAATGAGTTTGCTGCTTTGGGAGTGCTTTGCCAGGATTTCTGTCAGGGATCCTGAACATTCCGTCCTGGGATGCACATACTAAAACCTTAAAATGCCCCACTGTCTAGAGCAACCTCCAAATCTGGAAAATAGCAACCTCTAATTCTGGAAAATAGGTGTTTGCCTTGCTTTTTTTTTTTTTTTTTTTAATAATTTTTGTTTTGCCTTGGATGCATCAACAGCTCCTGGAGCAAACACTGGCTAACTTGGAACAAACAAAAATCCCTGTTACTTAAATGTAACCAATTATGCACATGAAAGCTGTAAATTATCAAGAAGATCTGTAAACCACAGGCTCAAGCACATCCCTAACCTAGTTTCTGTAAAGCTCCTTCCCTACCAGAGACTCAGACTGTTTGCTGGTGGTGAGTGTGAGTATGTATGAGCTTTAAAATAATTACTTTGTCAGATTTTACATTTGTTTGAGTGTAGAACAACGAGGTCAGTCTCCTCTATTGTAGATCCCCACTGTAATTGCTTCATTGCTGTTTTGAATTTGTTGTGTAGTTGTTTCTTGGCAAAACATGCAGATTAAACCTCACCTTTACAGATTTTTTTTTGTTTCCTGAACTACAGCTCAGTAAACAGAGAGGTGTGGAATTCTGGCTGTTTATAAAACTGTTTATAAATAATTTTATTTATTCCACATTGTTTGGACCCATTTGCAAAATAGAACATGTGGTAGAGACTCAGGAACTGACTGCATCACAAGTGCAGTTCTTTTTATTGCTTGGGTTTTTTTGGTTGGGTTTTTTTTTTTTTTTTTTGACACTGCAGCCCAATGGGGGAATGTGCAATTACTGATTTTCATTTGCATTATATTTAGTTTTGCCACTGTCAAAGGAGAAGGCATGTGAGAAGTGGACAGCATTACCTGAATGCTGTGATCCCAGCATACCAGGACTGAACATGTGTGGTAGCCTAACTCTTGCAATCTAGCCAGAGTTCCTGTCAGTCTGGGGTCTCCTTCCTTCTGCCCAGGTAGCTTTCTTGAAGATGGCTTTCAGACTATTCCCGGGCTCTGCAACGTACAGATACATGAATTGCCTCTGTGTGTGTTTGACCTTTGCGGTCCCATATGCTGTAGCTCTGTCTCTGGTCCTGCTTAAAGTTCTCCTTCCTCTACGAAGGCTTTTCAGATGCTGGAAGCAGTCTGAGGCCATTACTGAGAGGCAATATGGATAATCTGCAGCTGTTAACACACCTAGAATTGAATCTGTCCCCTAAACTTCTTCTGCACAGCTGTGCAGCAAATGGAGAACCGTTTATTGCAGGAGTCCCCTGCTTTGAAGACTCTGGCCAGATGGACAGATCCCATTGTCAAGCCTAACCAGATCCGGGTGGTTTAGAGTGCTGCAAATGAGGGAGGACAGTTTGCAGTTTGGGAGTTCAAATCCAGATTGAAGACCTAGACCAAAAGAAATTATCGATTCACTCCCAGCTTGAAATGGTTTTCCTTCCAGGGTCCTGTGGCATCTTTGGCATTTGATTATCAGCAGGCAAATGGTCCCAGAGACTGAGTCTGCTGCTTGGCTTCTTCAGAGAAGGACAGGGGTGTTTGAATTTGTGTTACCTTTTTGAAAATCCAACTGGTGTGTGAAAGTGAAAGATAGCCTTCCATGTTCTTCACAAAACACGACAGATGACAAGATATAAGACCCCACCAACTCTTAGGAAAACTTTTACTGCTGTAACTATCCTGATGTGGTTAAAGTGGGGAAACAAACACAATTGCAGTGCTGTTACTATCAGCCTAGAAGTACTGACATGTTTAACTCATTCCAAGTCAAAACAATGTGAGCAGAAATTTAGTTTCCACTGGAGCTTTTAACAGTAAGACCATGTTGATTTCTAAAAAAATAAACAAACAAAACCTAGCAAAAGCAACAACAACATAAGAGCTTCTAGACTTCCTGGAATAGGTACTGCTTAGTGTAGCTGAGTAGAAGTTTGCATGTGACCCTTAACCTCGTCCAACTATGAGTTTTTCAATTAAAATTGATACATGCAACTCCAGTTTCAAATGCTTGTAATAAAGCAGTTGCAAAGTAGTAGCCAAAACATAGGTAGAATTTATCTGGTGGATAGTTTCCATTAGTAAGTTCTGAGAAATGTCCATGCTCATGGAAAATTCTGTGAGCTGGAAATCAGGCCAAATTGTTAAAATGAATGATAAATTCTGCTAGTTCTTGTTAAAGTATTATCACTGGGAAACCCTTTTGTGCAGTTCCAGTCCACTGAAGGGGTGGGTAGTTTCTGTCTGAGTAGTAATAGCAAATTCAATGCTGTTAATAGATGTAAAACTTACCGTTGAGCTGCAATGTTATCCTAGTCATCAGAAACCCTCTTCTTCTTTTTTTTTTCTTTTTTTCTTTCAACTTTTTCAGATAATTAAATGGGTCAGGTCTCTACAGGATGCTGCTGCATGGTGGCTATAAATACTGCAGTGAGCAGCCCAACACTTCCCTCCATCCATGGCCTCTGGCAGGGGGAAACTGAACTGCTCAAGTATTTGTCAAAGCCTTGTGTGCTGCTCTTGTAAATCAAGGCAAGCTCTGCCTTTAACTCTCATAAGTTCATTGAAGAAGCAAACCCCGTGCTGCAGAAATGGAGATTTAATTTCAGCTCAGCAGGCTCAGGCCGTGTTTTGTGAATTCACTGTCCCAGAGAGAGCTGAATTCGGGGTGTGCTGTGTGAAGTTCTGAGTGGCCGTGACACGCAGTTTGTCATGCAGTGTGATATACAGTTTGGTCATGGATCTGTGACAGTAGCTCAAGAGTGTACCTCAGCAGAACACCACTGGCTGTGTTCAGCAAGTAGCAGAAGGTTGGACTTGCAAAGAACCAATCTCTGAAAACCTGAAACCCAGCAAATCTATATTTAAATATTATTAAGTAGAGAAATTTGCTGTTTCAGATGGTTCTTGGATACCAAACTAGAGCCAAAGAGGTAAATCTCTTCCTTGTATGGGTAGTAGAAGAGGTGGAATATAGCCTCCCCTTTCCTGATGACAGAGGATCCTCCTTTCTACCTACTCATTCTGTATGAAAAGCCAGAGAAACGGAGGAGTGTGATTCTGAAATCTGCTCTGTGGGTGAGTACTGTCTCTGTCACCTACTGTGCAACGCCAAGTGCAGCAAAAGCTTCTTTTTAAGGCTTTTAGCTGCAGCCAGGATATGGTGAATTAGCTATAACCGTGACTGTTGGATTCCCACCAGTCCCACGGGGGCTTTATTCTTCCCTGTATCAATTAATTCTAGAACTGTGTTTCAACTGAATTTGGCTATTTAAGAAGTTATTTTGAGGCAGCCGTAAGGTGGAACTGTCAGTTCAGAATTTGGGTGAAGGATCAAAAATCAGAACTGGAACACATTTGCAGGCTTGGAAGAATTGGCTGCTAACACTGATGGAAAGATGGTCGTGGATTAGGACATCATCACCTTGGCAGCATTTCCACCTTTTAATTTTTATATTGCCATTCAAACCCCCAAACTTCACAGGCAAATGTACTTTTCATCTCTTAACTGTAAAACCATTCAATTTCTCCTACAATTAAGATGTGGTTCAGAATAGAACCATGTCAGAAAAGCAAGTGGATCTTTTTCTCTTTCTTTTGATGGAGATTAAAACATTCAGTGTGATCCTGTAAAATCCCTTTTTTCTCCTTCTAACTGAACATATATCATTCATGTTAAATATGTTACACCTTGCTAGAGAAACCAGTTTTTCATCTCTAAAGGCTGAAACGCTGAGAGAATAATTAAAACCCTACATTTTCCTTGCTTGACTAATGTCATAGGAGCAAGATAACATATAAGCACATGCTGGACTGAAAACAATTTCTGCCAGCAATAAACTTCCATCATTTGTTAATTGGCAGTAAAAGACTGATTTCATCCATCCCTGAAAGGTCAGTGAGGGAGGTCCTGGGAGGAAGGCTGAGAGGTGTGGTGTTGCTGTTTGCTTTCCTTTCTTATCATGATTGCCAGGTTTAAGTTATTTCTTCCATCTACCACAGAGCTCTTGACCCCACTCAGAGCACTTGCTCCTTGTTGTGAAGCAACCATTGTGCTGTTTGTGTCAAGAGCCAACAGGAGCTCTCTCCAGGTTGTGGAAGCGTTAGCAAAGGATTTTCCTCTGACCTGATCTTGTAATAGTGAGGATTAATGGCTGTGTCTTCCTCCTAGCAGAATCAAGAAACTCCACAAAAATCGGCAGTGTTCCAAAATGTTCTCTTCTCCTTGGCTCTGCTCGAAGTGTTTTTTTTCTTGAAGCTTCTTCTCAATCCTACTACCTTAGGTTAAAAAAAAAAAAAAAAAAGAAAAAGAAAGAAAAAAAAAGAAGAAACAGTGTGACCCTCCTGACATTCTGTCCTTTAATGTCACAGTTTTGTTTCTAATTGTTACTCACCGGCTTCTCTGCCATAAAGCACGTATTTTTTCTCAAGGAACTGACTGCTTCTCTGGCAACTGGAAGACTTTTCTCAGTGTGGTGTAATAACAGCAACCTCTCTGTGAAGCACTTTCTGTCTATCAGCTCTTGCCTGGCAGCCTAGCATTAAACAGACACAGAGTAAAAAGGAAAGAATAAAGGTTTGGAATTTCAGGAGAGGTCAGATCTTCTGAAAGTGTTGGTAAGAGCTGGCATCTTTGCATTAGAGCAATACACATCTTCTGTGCCTTCTTGAGTAGCTCTTGTCAGAAACCAGCTGATTTTGCTCTGAGTTGCTCTTACTGCTCTACTTCACTCAAGCTCGAGTTCCTGGCTCTGCTTTTAGATGCTGCATGAGCTGGGCACTTGCGCACATGTTTATGTGGCCACTCGGTTACGTAAATATAGACTTGAAAATAATGCTGAGGTGCCTTACTGAAATTCAGGATCTCAGTGTTCAGCAATGCCTTTCCCCTTCCTCATCCGTGAGGTTTTAAGTGCTGGTAATTTGTGTCTGGGGCACACTGCACCTTAATGTTGTTTTTTAAATAGCAAACTTTAGCTCCTGGCTTTTATCTCTGTGTTTGTGGAGCTGATGTGACACCAGGCTCCTGTGTGACAATAGCAGCCAACCTGTCTGGTTACGTGCTTAAAAGGAGAGGTGGGCTGTAAATCAGGAGTGAGGCAAAGTGGCCTTTTGTAAGCAGTGCTTAATTAATTAATTGCTGTCAGCAATATTAATCTGTCTCAGAAGCATGCCATGGCCATTTAAATTTGCAGACTCTAATTGAATCAAAATGTTTCTTACGAGTTTTCTCTAAAGAAGATAATACTGATAAGAAGAAGAGATTTCCATCTTACAGTGCTTAAATATATTAAAATATTTAACAAATATTTTTTGCTCCTTTTTTTGCTATTTTTTTGTTATTTGATTGCACACAGGTATATTGCATGTGTAGATATACCCATTAATATATGTTTGCAGTGGCACTTGCCATTTTACAGTGAAGTGTTTCATGTCACAGTCTATAGTGCTGTGCAAACATTAATTATATGAATCCTATCAATCAATAAAATAACTAAACTGGTGCTATTAAGAGTTGGCCATTTTACATGGGAGGCAACTGAAACAAGAATATTACAGCTCTAATTTGTCCAAGATTCTCCTAATATTAGAAGATCCTGAAACTCATGTCTTTGGAGATTGAGTTCTGGCTCTGTCCTAGAGTAGAGTTGTTACCATGTGAAGCAAGAGCAGAGAGGGAAATAGCAAAGGAAGTGGTCATGGGTTGAAGGATCTTGAGAAGGTCATTTGAGGTGTGAAAACTTTCACGGAATCTTGAGAGGTGCTTTGAACATACAGCAGAATATCAAAAAATGACAGGATACCCTGAGGAGCTCCATTGCTCCAAGCAGGAGACAGGCACTTAGAGCCAAAATTTTATTCCCCTTTGTTAATAAAATGTAGAACTGTCAAAGCCACTTCTGGATTACCATCCTTCCCCCCTCCCCCCTTTATTCTTACAGCACTGACTGCCTCAGACTAAATGAGTTATGGTTAATTAACTGGGTCAAGTGCTGACCAACTGTCTCTAAAGAATGTCTGGAGTCTGATTTCTGTCTTCTTTTCTCATTTTTGTTAGCTTAGGTTTGGCGGGGGAGAGTGTCTGTGTTTGTTTGTTTTCTTTTGTTTTGTTCCTTTGTTACTGTTTTTTTTTAGGGGGTGGAGATGTTTTTGTTTTGCTTTAATGGGATGGTAAAATTCTCCCAATTTCTGTTAAAAAACCGTTTCGTGTTACATACACGTGCTTTAAGGAAATTTAATTGATTCACCTTCTGATGAAATCATATTAACTTAATTATTGTAAATGATGTTTATGTTTATCTGTTGTTTGTGAGGTTGTTATGGAGTCGTGTAGCTGAGTGATTGGAGAGGTTGTCTCCTTTTCCCAGTGGTTGTTTGTGGTTGCTAAAAATGACAACACAGTTGGTAGATGCTCCCAGTGACTTTTCTGGTGCTGAACTCCAGAATTTTTTCAGGTGCCCAGGGCTTGACTGAGCAGCTCTTCTTGCACACACCCAACATTTTATGTGAGAGGACCTAATGGTGATTCCTCAGCCTTTACTGCAGCCTGTCAGCCAAACAGTAATCACCACCTACTCCAGGTAATGACAATCTGGATTAACCCAGACAGTCCAATTTGAGGGCTAGTGTATAAGGAGCAACATTCTCCTCGAAATCTGGGAAGTATCCTGCTTTCAGCAGGGCATGTTGTAGAATTGATAATGGTGTTTACAGTTACTGGCGAGTAGCAGATTAAGCTCTCTAAACTGCACAGATCCATTCCCATAAACGAGAATGACCATTTTTAAAATGTCAAATGGCTTTTCCAATTCACTGGTAAAACTATCAGCAAATCCAGAGTATTGTCACTGATGACTTTATGACTTTATGTGCTTGCAGGGTGGAGCTCTTCAGTGACCAAGTTAGCAGTGAAACAGATGCAGTAAAACTTTACACCCTTGTGATTCATTCAATTGCAGATCAAAATCCAAATATCACTAACTTGTAACCGAACCAGTGGAGCAGTGTTTTGTCAGTGCTTGGAAGCACTGGGTGGGGTAATGTAATAACAAAACTGATGAGAATATGGCAGCAGAATTACAATAACATCAGTAACATCAGAACTGATCTACCTGAACAGCAGTGCTTCTCTTACAGACTTCAGAGTGAAAGAGCTCAGCTCTGCTTGTATTTTAACACGGCCACCTCAGATAAGTGAGAGATAATCATACTTTCAAAGGGCCTCTTTTTGTTTTGCCATTAATTGTACAGGGCATTCAGATGAATTCCACATGGACAGATTGGACATGTAAAGTGTAATATCAGTCCACAACTGGTTCATCTTCTTTCATTTACCTCCAGGTTTTTGTTAAACACCTCATGTCCAGCTGTTGAGAAGACTGTTTAACCTTGTTCTTGCTGCATGCAAGAGGGACTAGGCAAAAGGCTTTGTTTTATCCTTTTGGATAAAATGAAATCCAGAGGCGTATATTCTACAAAGTATTTGGACATCACTTTTGACCTTATACTGTTGTTTCTAGAGAAAAAAAGATATTTTGCTGTGGGGGTGAGGAAACCTTTCAGACGCCATTGGAAACTATGGCTGCTGGCTTGAGAAGATAGAACTTTTTAAGCAGGGTTAAGTAATAGAACTTTTAAAGCAGATTTGCTGTGTTCTTAGAGGATAACCACTATACTAAATAACAGAAAAGTGTTATTTAGAATAACACACATGATAATGTGTGTCATTCTAAATATATGTTATTTAGAATAACAGAATAATGTTATTTAGAATAACACACATGTGACCTTGTTAGCATGTGTGTTGCAACATTTCCATTGACTTTTGTGTCTCTCTACTTAGTCCCTTCTTACTACCACCACCTGCTGCTGATTCCTTTTAAGGTTGGATATTTATGTGAAACAGGGCTGAAAACACATGAAAACATCTAAGTCAGGCATTTATGAATTAATTTGTAAGAGAATGTTTCACTTTGTGTTAATGAACTGATTTCACAAGGGTGATCTGACGATGTTTTAATATGAAATGTACCTTTTGGGAGTGTTGAAGCTCTGGCTATAACACCTCCACCTGCCAGATTTGCCAAGAGGAGCAGATTAGACTTTGCTGGAGGCAGCTGGTTAAGACACAGGTGCAATGAGAGCTGAGCCAGGAGGATTAAATCATAGCACTCAGACATGGACCTGACTGTGCCAGTCTTTGGGGCTGGTTGGAGCTTGTGCAGAACCCTGCCTCCACTTGAGATCCTTATTTTGGGCCTTCAGAGTAACGACAGCACACAAATGAGAAAGTGTCAAATCCTTGCCTGGGGCCGTGGGGACACAGCAGACTGGATTTCATGTTGGGTGATCCCTGGTGCGGCTTTAGTCCTCTGTGCTGTTTCACATTTCTCTACCGATGTTTGAATTAATCCTTTTGTGTTCCTGCTTTGTTCTGTGTCATTTTGGTGCCTGAGGGTGCCTGTGTTTCTAGCTGGCTCTTCTCTTACATGGCCCTTGTCCCTAAAGTGAGTGACTGCTTTTGACTTCAGACTTGGCTCCCATCGGTGTATTTAAAGGTTAAATGATTTCTAATGCTAATTGAGGTGAGGGAAAATTAGAGAAAGACAGTTTAAAAATTAATATTGAATATTTATAAGCATCCTCAGTGCATTTGGTGAAACTGGCATGAAAAGGTTTCTAATTTCTGCTTGAGGTACTTTGTTGGGCTTCACTTACAATGGTAACTGAAGGTGTGAAGCCTGTGGGGCCTATGAAGGCTCCAAATACATTTATTTTTACTGAGTTTAGGTCGTATTTTCTGTTGGTGTAATTACTGAGCAGTAATGGGATGAAAGAACTCACCTGTGCTGATTTATGGTTCCTTTCAAAGTCAGGAGTGATGCTTGGGCAGTGCTTGGACTCTATGGGGAGAGATGTTTTGTGTTATACTTCTTAAAAAAAAAGAAAAAAATTAAAAATATTGTTTGAGGGATTGGTATTTTTTTTTCCCTTGAGCACCAGTGTTTGTTTGAACTCTCACGTCCATGACCACATATTCATACTAAGGCAGGCAAGGAGCTCTGAGGAGGGTCTTTGTCAGCCTGGCTGAATGAGGACTTTCCGTCAATCCCGTTCAATGACAGATCCATTTATGCTGATTTTGGTGACCAAAGAAGGTGGAAACTTGCTATAAATTGCCCTTTGCTTGTATTTATGAATGATTTTGCCCGAAAGAGAGTTGTTGCAGACTGTTGTCCCCATTAGTAACTTGGGAGAGGAGCCTTAACAAAAGATTACGTTAAACTGGTTTTAGAATATTACAATGTTGGGGAGAAATCTTTGGAAAGGATGCACAGAAGCCAGCAGTGTGCTGTAGGGATTATTCTGCATGATGTGAAACAGTATGAAGAGCAATATGGGGAGACTGGGCAGGGATAGTTCCTATTAAAACAAGAGGGGGCAATCCAGGCTGTTCTTAGGCCTTTTTTGTGAGCACCATAATGTATGTAGATAGAATTCTAGTCACTCTTTACTGTAGTGAGCAGTAAAATGCAATGTTAAAGATAAGGAGCCAGTAAAATTTGATATTAAAGATAAGCCTTGAAACCAATGTTCATCTTTATTTTTGTATCATATACTACCTCTTAAAACCAGTGACAGGCTGTGAATGCTGGACCTCTCCCTGAGGGCCAGATAAAGTATTGATGCCACTGGCAGCTTTATTTGACTTGGGTATTTTCTTAAGAATTTATTGCTGCTTCATAATACCTGTGCTAGATGGGCTTTTCTGGGCAGGAGATGCTGATGCTTGTTTTCAGTGTCAGCTCTGCCCGAGGTGGGCTCAGTTGCTGCAGTTTTAGAGTGAGGAACAGTATCTGATTTTAGTCTTTGTGTGGCTTTTCTTTAAACTTCTTCACTGCTTTGATTTCCTCTGTTTTGTGACAGGCAAGACTGCAGCTGGTGTCACTGGTGCGTATTGTCTGAGGCCAGACCAGGAGAGAGGGGCAGTTTGATTTTCTCTGTCAAGCAGACAAGATGGGATGGGAGCCATCAGCTCTGAGGGAAGAGTGTGTGTTCTCCCATCCTAGATCAGTTGTTTCTCTGCAGAAAGGTTGAAACCTCATGATAGCCATGAATTTAACTTATTTTTATTTCAATAATGATTGAACTTCAACTTCTGTGGTTCAGCAGTAGCCTGAAAACAGCTAAGAGACCTCAGACATATTGGTGCTATAACTGTGGACAATATGAAACTTTTCTTTCTTCTTTCTATACCAAATGGTGCCTCCTAGCCATTTTCATAAATCACGGACAGTGTTAAGGTTGGAAAAGACCCTAAGATCTTCGAGTCTATTCTGCTTTTAGTTAAGCCCCTTCCATTGCAAAAGTTTTTCTTTCCTGCATTTTGTTGATCACTGAATTTTTAAAAGTTTTTTTCTCGTCCACATCTGTCAGGAAGAGGGTTAAACACATTTCATCTTTGCTTCAGAAGGTGTTATTAATAACCACAAGGAGGCTGCAAATAAGAAGAAAAGAGGGAGACAGGTGGATATAAAGTGTTTTGCTCTACTTGCCGTTTTGTATTTGTGATTCTGGTTTTGCCTGTGTGTATTTTTCACCAGCACTTTTATACAAACATCGCAAGTAATGAAGTGCTTGTAATTCCTGAGATTCTGAAAATCGTGCTTTGTAATGGCCAATATTTATACCTCAAGGCAATAAGTCGGCCCATTTCTAATTCTAAATAATCCTCCTCACTTGAATGTTAAAGTGCTTTCCGGTAATTAGTTATCTTACTTAATTGCTATTTTTTTTTTGAGGGCAGGAAGCTTTGCTTTTGCCTTACAAAAAGCACCTGATCCACCAGGCTGAGTGCATTATTGCTCCATGGTACATGCTGAGCCTGCTGTTGCCAGAATAGGAATTTTTACTCCCCAGCAATTCCAGCTTTACAGCTACAACATTACAGAGCAGATACTGCTGATGACACTTTGGAGTCTTTATGTACAGGAGGTCTGTTTTCATTTCACTTCGTTATTTGCTGCACTGTTCATTTCACTAGTTGTTCTTTTGCTGTAGCTCCAAATCAAAAGAGATTTCCTGGAGCAGCTGACAGTGGGAATGTAAATCCTGCAGTGAGCTACCTGTGTTCTCCATCTGGTTGAGGTCAAGAAGTTACTGGCCTGGTAGCAGGAGTCCCTCAGAGTTGGGAGTTTCAGTCGTATCTTGTGGACATTTCTTCAGTCATTTCACAGATCTCAGCACAAAATCCCCATCAAAGCTTGATATTTTAGGCCCTTTCCCTGGTGTCTGGTTTCTCCTACGTGTATGTTCATTGATTTCAAGGATTTACTGCAGAGTTTAGGTTCTTCCTGAAAACTGCTTGGTTTTTGCTATTAATTATTCACAATCCACAGTGCTGGATCACATTATCTTTCAGGTGCTGCATCACTGAGCTTCCTTCCTGGGCATCCCCCTCTAGGTTTAATAAATCTGGTGTGAAGAACCATGTGAAATTGTAAAATATCCGAGTTCCTCAAAGGTTACTGGGATAACTTTGGAAAGAGTGGAGTAATCTTAGTCGATCTTACTCATGACTTTGTCCATAAATCTGGTTGTTGTACTGATTGTAATTGCTTATGGTCAAACTTGGATACGCCAGCTTTAAAAGGTTACTGTATTCAATGTTGCTTCTTTCTAAGAGATACTAGAAATGAACTTTATATGGAAAATAAACAGCAAATATCTGTTATATATATCCAGATATTTTCAAAGTTGTTTAGACTAATCTTTAATGTGAGAATATCAAGATACTGGATTTGATATTAATGGTTGATGCTGAAATAAAAGGAAGAAAAGTAGCCTGATTTCTCGGAGAGAATTAGGTGGCTAATTGGGCCACAGACAGCTGAGGATGGTAATGGATAGCTCACCAGGATGGATTTCAAGCTGTAACTAATCTGCTTATTTAGATTTTTTTTTTTCTGCCTACATGTTTCTGAGGCATGGAGTAATGTGGGGGAAGGGCCTTTTCCTGGAGAGCCAGATCTATTGCCAAACTCTGGATTATGTAAATACCTGATCACCCAGTTGGTAAAGATGTCAGGTACAAGTTTAAATGTAAATGTGCTTTTTAAAACAATTTCCTAAACCCAGACAGAATTTGAACTTTCAGAGCTCTGACAATATATACAAAGGGCAGGAGGCATTTGTGGCCTCTACTGTGAGCTTTCATAGCCTACTTTCTCCTTCTGCCTCAGCTGTTGTATTTTTCACAGGTGTTTGGAGCTGAAGCTAAATATTCTGATTATTTGCCCAGAAAAACTCTCCAGTCAGCCATGCAGATCAGCTCCAGGGAACCATAATGATTTTGATGAAATCTCCTTGACCTTTTATAAGCACTTTAAAAGAGGTCTTTTTGTCAGAACAGAATGCTTTGGTTTTTTAAAAGTTATTTCACGTTTATGCATCATACAGAATGGAACTTTAACATGAAAATTAAATGCTTTCATTTCAGTGATAGTAAATGTTTCAATTAACAAAAAAAAAACCAACCACGTACTTTGAGTAAAAAGCAAACCCAGACTTGTGTACTCATATTTGCAATGACCAGATTTTAAACTTTCAGAATTCACTATCTTCTATTACCACACTGCTTCCCATGTATAGTAAAATATGTTTGTGGAATTGTACCAGATATAGTGATAGACTGACTGAAACAGGAGATAATTTCGTTGAAGGTAATCTATATTTGTGCACTGTATATACCTGTATACAGAAACGAAATCTGTTTTATGGTAGCCTGATGCTGCTACCTGCATTCAGCCCAGGTTTTTTCAACATTTTTTCTGTCTAGATATCAGCCTTGGTATTTCAGTAAAGAACTCTGAGCTCCTGCTAAGATGTTTATGTTATCATGAAGTATAGATAATAAAAAGGAGAGGAACAGGCTGTTATAGCTGTTCTAGAATATATCTTTTAAAAGGAGATGTTTTATATGCAGGGCAGTCAAACCTTTGAAGCTGAAATATTCACAGCATTAACGAGTAACTTCCCAACCATTTTTTTCTGCTTTAACAAGGACAAGCTTAGTTTTAAAATGTGCAGTTTCTTTCTTAGATTTAAATGTTCAACTGGAATGTCCCTGTTAAGTTCAAATGGGGAAAGAACTGATCGTTTGGGGGTCCAGTGGAGCTTCCTAATCAAGTGCTGGGAGTGGGATGCTGTTCTCCTAACACTATGTTTTTTAGCCTTCTAAAAGAGAAATCTCTACTAGCCTTCCAGTTGCTCTCTGCCAGTCCTGAGAAGAGAAATGCATTTAATAATGGGAAGCCTTCCAGAGGTGTTTGTTTGCTCCTTAAGTGCCATGGACATTAAAGGTGCAGAACACTCTTTCCACCTAACACTGAGCTATTATCTTAATGTGCTTTGTATGTTCCATTTTGGGGTGCTCAGAAGAAATTCCGAGCATCATATTTTTCTGAAAGTGGAAATCTCTTTGCTTTCTGCCTTTCATCTTATGGTGTCAGTTTGGGTGTGGTACAAACAGCTCAGCAAAGCATTTATGTGAGGCTCTCTTGGTGAGGCATGCTCTCTGGAGTTTCAAATCTTTTGCAGTTTGCTTTGTTCTTTTATTCTGGCTTTTTCAGGAAATGGGGAATGCTTCCTCTTGTGATTTGGGGTGCCTGTCAGAAATGTTGGCACTGTTGACCTTAAATGTAAGGTGGAAAGAGTACCAAGTGTATACAAGTGAAGTTACGCACTGTAAACCTGTAGCAAACAACTTCAGTGCTGTTGGATTTTCAAAAATAACTTAGGAGTGGCATTGTCAAAAGTGATTTGGACTCTTTGATACAACTCTTCACAAGTCTTGTTATAGATTCCTGAATCACTTCACAGGTAAAAGTTTTCTTGTCATTCTTATTAACAGCCAATAGCTGCATGATGGTTTTTTTTTTCTTCTCTCTCTTCCTCAGCTCCCTTTTTTAGAATCTGGATACTTTTTTTATCACAATGGTCTTGCTAAAGGCAGGAGAAGACGCAGCCTTCAACACAAGCTTCATCTGGAAAAGGACTCCAGGGTAAGTGTTCCATCATTATGTGCAGCTGTGATGTTTTCTTTGTGACACAGACCATTTTTTAATGAGATCAGCATGATGATCAAATCTGTGGCTATGATTATGGGTTTTTTTCACCCCGTGCTTGTTTCAAGATTGGTGGCTTCTGTGTGCACACACCTCCCATTTAACCTCAGCTTTTATTTGTATTTCACTGTTAGAAGTAGTCATACATTCTCTGAGATGTATCCGCTCTCCAGTAACACTCAGTGATGCTCTAGTCTCCAGGACATTTCTGTGCACTCGTTAATGTGGGGCGAAGCCATCTGAGGTGCATGGCTGTCCCCTCCATGAATCCTGCTACCCATGGGTTATTCAGCCCTGAATACTGTCTGAGTTTGGAGAGACAGGTGTCTGCGAGGGAAAACCAGCGCTTCCCTTGGGATGGAGAATGTAAACCCCCTCCCTCCGGATTATTATAACTTTGAAATTAAGGGGCTTTCAGGCAAAGAGATGGGAATAGGAATAACAGTTCTTTACTAGGAATCTTAAAAATAAAAAATGTACTAGTACAAAAACAAACAAACAAACAAAAAGAAAACACTGACAGAGTCAGAATAGAACCTGACACCCTGTTGGTCAGGCTGTTGGGAGCAGTCCAATTAAGTCCTCCTGGAGGGACAGATGTGGTTCTGTTGGAGCAGAGATGATCCTTTAGAAGGGTCTGGTCTTCCTCTGGGAATCCAGTGGAAAACAGGCTGTCCTGGTGTTCTGAATCCCAGGTTTTATCCAGGTAGGAATGCTTGGCTCCTCCCCCTGGATGGAGCATCTCCCAATGGGATGATGTAATTTTTTCAGCCATACAGTGAGGCTCGATGGCCCATTAACAGCAGATACCACCTGGAGGGAGGATGGGTCCTGGAAGAGATGAAGAACATTGCCCCACCTGGTTTTAAGAGCTGCCCATTAACAGAGGACACCCATCCCCTCCCCACCCCGTGAGGAATGGGTCGTAGAAGGGAAAAAAACACTTCCCCAACCAGTTTCAACAGACAGTAATAGAATACTTGCTTTTGGTTACGTCTTCCATTGTAACCCCAGAAAAATACCTTGTGGTGTGAGCGGCAGCACTTTCTCAGCAATCACCATAGATTCCCCTCTTCTCAGGGAATAGTGTAAACACCAGTTACCAGAGGAGTGTAAGCTGTCAAACTTGAGTAGTTCTTTTAGAGGCCCTTGTTTGCAGTCTACAAACGGTGTGCTCAGTTTTCAGACAGGAGGAAAAGGCCCTGTTTTGTGGAAGGCTATGAGCTGGCACTGACAAATTCTTTCCTCATATGCAGAGTTCTTGCACCAGTTTAATACTGGGCTGAAGTTGGACAAAAAGTGTATAGCACAAAAAGTATACTTACTGCCCAAAGAAAATAGGTCGGCCTGAGGAATGATATCATGACAGCAAATAGATTATTTTTTAATCCTTGAGTAAGATTTCAATTCACTGCACTGTGAAGAGGGGGAAACAATTTTATTCCAGACAGAATGTGATTGCCAGATTATTTGTGTTATTGGAATACCCATGACAATGAAACACTTGAGTAGGAAGCAGAGGAAAACAGGTTAGGTAAAATCGTAATTGTTGTTGTGACACCAGAGCAAGCAAGGTCTGATGAATTCCCAGCCTAAAATAATCCTAATTTTTTTTTTCCTGCTTCTGCAGGAATTTCAAGTGATTCCAGGCTCATGAATTCAACTAGGATGTCCATGGCTGGTCACTTCTGTGGTTGAGAGCCATGTGAGGGAGCCACACAGGCTCCAGGTGCTGCCTGCCCTCTTACTCTGTCCTGAGATGCTGATAGCTGGGTGCTCTAGGGTACCTCTTCCTGGTCCCCTTCTCTAAAGAGAAACCAGATGCAGGTGAGGGGTTACAAGGCAAAGACCTGTCCAGCCTGCCTTGAACAGAAATTCTCAGGCTTCCATTGTTTTGTTTACTAAGCAGGGATCAGGAGGTAAATCACTGGGGAAAATCTACAATTGATGGGTACTAAAGCAAATGTCCTGAGATGTGTTTCCTGTCTCTGAACCACCCAATCTTGTAAAGTCATTTATGAGAAAATTTGAGAGAAACAGCACGGAATTGTGTCAGAACATTGAAAAGTAGTGGTTGGGTACAGTCACTGTGCAGTCTCATTCCAAATACTCTTTGGAAATAAATATTTCTGTAAGTCTCTAAAAATTTTACAAATGCCTGTGATATTTGTATGAAACCACCAATTCTCACTGCAGCCTAATATCAAATGTCTGAGCACTCCTGTACTTATTCCAGACTGGCTCTTGCCTTGATACCTCTAGACTAAGTGTCTGCACTGCTATGAAGAACAGCTTAAGTGAATCTACCTTCTCGTTCCGAGATGTTCCCTTTTGTAGTCATCTGATATTTGCAGTTCCTGTACTCCCAGTTTGCTTCTGTCACATGCAGTGAAATCTCATTTTTCCTGATAATCTCTGCCTCATCCTGGTACTGCATACCAATGGCTCCCTCCTTTGATTTCAGGGAATAAAGCTGTGTTTAAATAATTGAGAATATCTCCCATGTGAGGAAAAGGATGGCCCTGGGTGAATTCTGACTTTGTGGTTTGCACTGGGAAATGGAAGGGAATTGAAGCAATGTTTCATTTCCACATGTAACATGACGTTTTCTCATCTGGCCTATCCTGTTGAATAGTCCTTGAACTCTTATGATAACATATATAGGTCAGTTGCTTTATGTAATACAGTTTGAAAACAATTAAAATCATTATTAAAATAATCACCTTTCTTCTTTTCTATGTGAAGTCCCTTTTCCATGTGAAGCCATAAAAAATTCCTGTCAAATTTGTGTATAAATGGAAACATGAGTTGTGTTGACAGTACTGAATTTCAAACTCCAAAAGTAATTTTTAAATTTGATGGCAGCTTTCTAGACCATTTGTGATCATTTTTACTTAGCAACAAATGTCAGCACTGTCATGGTTAATATGTTAATGTGTGAAGCCAAGAATAAAATGTTCCTGTTTTCAGGCTAGCCAGGGAGAAAACTTCCACCACAGGGCTATAAAAATCTCTCAGGGACTGTTATGATAAATGCTGTTGCAAAAAGTTGCTTGGCCCTACCCAAATGTGAGAAAGCAGGCTGCACTTATTTTGTATACTTTTCACTTTTAAGGAGGTTACAATGCCTAGCTAATTTCAGCTATTAGCTGAAAAACAGCACAGATGTTCACTTAATTAATTAGTGTTTTTTAATCAAGTGAGTCCTTTGAGGATCCATGTCAGTTTTTCAGGAGTCTAAGACTGATGACACAGCACTGTGCAAACAGGTTACTGCATCATTTCCATGATCTGCATGTCTTTTAAAATGCTCAAAAAGGCCTTGTTGTGTAAAATCTACTGCATGTTTGAACCAAAATAATTTGGAGCTATGCTAAAAACATTACAGCAGTAATGTGATAAACCACTGTCAAGGGGGTGGGAATGGAATGTTATTAAATTCCTAGAAATCCAGCAAGAACTAATCTTTGCAGAACCATCTCAAATGCAACGTTTTTAACATTATTTAATAGATTCTTATTGCTGGAGCCTGAAGCAGCCCTGGCAGCAGGTGAAGGTACATGTCGTGCTGTCACATAGTGTGTTGCCCTACTGAACTGCTCAAGAAAAAAGTGCAGGTGCATGAGGCACTGTGGGTTTTGCTGTCAGTGCTGTCCTGCCAGGGATCCTCACTGTCCAGGTGGCAAATTCCACGGTGAACTGAACTGCTTCAAATGGAGACTGTTTTGTTGTTTAAATTACATTATCTGAGGTACAGAGACCCTTCCAGGAGAGGTTTGCTTTGAGTCTTCTGAATCGCTTGCAAATTTTTATTTCCAGGTGCACTTCTATTTTGTTATTTTTAGCTTATATACCTTTGGTGCCAAATGGATTGCCGGGAGGGCAGGGATTCCCTTTACCATTTTTACATCTTTAAGGTGGGATTCTTAATGAGCTGAGACATAGCAGCAACATCTCCAGCATTCTGTAAAATGCAACTGCATTTTCGTGTGCCTTTGTCTGTTAATTGCTTCAGCAGAAATACCTCAGAACAAAAGGTCAGCCATTAGGCTTTCTTGGCCCTGGAAGACTTAATTTAAGGGGCTGCTGTACTTTGTCCTGGAGCTGCAGACAAGAAAGTAGCCCTTGCCGTGACCCATGGACACAGTCAGCTGGGAGGAGCTGACAGCAAGGATAAGGGCCCTGGGTGGAATAAAGCTGTGAGGAGCCAGAGGAGTATGAGACCAGGCATCAGTGCAAATGTGAGGAGAGAATAAGTGGGACAGGCTGGAAGGAAACCCCAGAGTCAGTGAGAAGGTTGAGTGATCCAGGTATGGAGGAGCCCATGAGCTGAGTGGGACATGGAGGAGCATGTGTTGGTTGGAGGGACTGGAAACCACGTATCCACGTTGATACCAGAATATGTAGCTTCCTAAGTGCAGGTCACAGCACAGTCTCAGACCTTTAGAGGTCATTTTTAGTAATGAGGGCCGGTGGTATGTTTCAGCAATGTGTTTGCCCTGGAAAAGTGAATCAGAAATATGGGGATACTTCATATTGCCGTGTTTTTTAGTACAGTAGAGGAAGGATGGGCAATGGACTCCTCTCCTGCTCCACCACAGCTAAAAGAAAACAAAACCATGGGTTTGGGATTTGCTTCTGTAGTGGGCTGATGCTGGCTGGATGCAAGGTGCCTGCCAATTCACTCTGTCATTCCCCTACTCAGCAGGACAGGGGAGAGAAAATATAATGAAGGGTTCATGGGCTGAGATAAGGACTGGGAGTGATCCCTCATCCAGTAACATCATGGGCAAAACAGTCTGTAATCAGAGATATGAATGGAATTTATTACACTAACAAAATCAGAGCAGGATAATGAGAAGCAAAATGAACCCTTCAAAACACCTTCTCCCCACCCCTCCCTCCTACTCCAGCAGCACAAGGAGATAGGGAATGGGGTTGTGGTCAGTTCATCACCTGTGGTTTCTTCCTTTGCTCAGGGAGAGGAGTTGTTCCCCTGCACCAGCCTGGGAGCCCTCCCACAGGAGACAAATCTCCATGAACTTCTCCAATGTGAGTCCATCCCATGGGCAGCAGTCCTCCCCAAACTGCTGCAGCTCCTCTCTCCGGGGGACTCCCACAGGGTCACAGTCTCCTCTCAGGCCTCTTCCTGCTCTGGCAGGGTCTCCTCCCCAGGCTGCAGGTGGATCCTTGCATCCCCATGGATCTCCATGGGCTACAGGGCACAGCTGCCTCACTGTGGTCTTCACCACAGGCTGCAGAGGAATCCCAGCTCTGGTGCCTGGAGCACCTCCTGCCCTGCCTTCTCCATGACCTTGGTGTCTGCAGAGTTGTTCCTCCCACATATCCTCACCCCGCTCTTCACTGGCAGTGACAACTGCTCAACAGCTTTTTTATTCTTTCGTCTTAAATGAGTTATCACAGAGGCATTACCACCATTTCTAATTGTCCCAGGCTTGCCAGTGGCAATTCTGTCTTTGGAGCTGCCAGGGCTTGTCTCTGCCAGACATGGTGGAAGCTTCTGGCAGCTTCTCACGGAAGCCACCACTGCAGTCCCCACTGCTACCAAAACTGGGCCATTCAAGCCCAATACAGCTTCATTGTTATTTTCCAAGCTGACTTACCTTCTGCCCTCCTGTATTCTAAATACAGCTGTGGCCTTATTATATAAACGTTTTGAAAAGCGGCCATATAAATAAAAGGAAAGAAAAAATCCGTGGTCATTTTGTTACCTTTCAGAGCAACACTTCTGTGTTTTTTTGCTGTTGATGGGTATTTTCTGTTAGTAAATAATCTTCCACTGAGAGAGAAGGGTTGAAACATAGTTTGTTCTCTCAAAGATTATTTTGGTTTTTTTCCCAAGTTTTAGATAAAACCATTTTCCTCCCACACAGTCGCCCTTGTCAGACAGCTGCCAAGATTAATCCTGCTCAGGAAAGAAGCTGTAATATACAGAGAAGAGCTGAGTCCCATTACTGATATCTTTATGCTAGTGGATCTGTGTTGCTATTGGGATAATAAATATGTATGTGTGGAGGGAGGAAAGGTTAAATGAAAATCTTCCACTGAGAGTGAGTTTGGCACTTAGATGATGACTTCTTTGGAAAGAAACGTCGCAGTGATGGCAGTTGTTACATTTCAGGAAGGGATTAGGGAACGAGACTTAGCTGTGCTGATCCAGGAGTCTGAGGAGGGTGGATGCAGAGCTTCTTTCCAGAAGTAGTTAACCAAGTGCCCATGGTTAACAGTACTCACTAACTGCTTGTCTCATGGGATAAGGAGAGGAATGGGGCTGTAAATGCAGAGGATCTAAGCTTTTAACTGAATAAATCAAAATTTTTCATCTCCTTCCTCACCTGAGATCCTTTATGTGCCCCCATAATATGACTGACTTATTTATTGGACCATTGCAAACCGTGAAGGCAGACACGCCCTCTGCCCCTGCAGGTGCGGGTTGTCCAGTGCTGCCAGAGCTTAATATTTCATCCATGGTTCATCTTTAACAGGGAAGAAGAGAGATGGATGGCAGCTTGGGAAGAAGCAGCACAGCAGCCCTTAGCAATTTAAGTCAATCTTCAGGGCCTTTGCTAGCAGCATTAATGACAGGTTTGAGCTGGGCTAAAGGTGGAGCCTTTTGTCTTGCTCTCTTAGGTGTCAGCACAGATCTTCCCCTTTGCAAAAATGAAAATCTTCCTGATAAGATCAGGAAAACCCAGTTTTCCTCAGTTCTCCCTAGTTCGCCGAGCAGTGTGGAATGCAGTGATCTGGGGGTGCAAAGGCTGCAAGCCATTGGAGCTTTCCTTTGTTCAGACCGTTGTATTTGCTGTGGAGGTGTAACTTGTTTCTCCAGCCTTCCGTTACTGGAGACAAATAATATTCTGTCCCTGGAGCAAAGCAATAAGAGCAATTAACTTTTTTTTTTTTTTTAATGGCAATTTCTGGCATTTTTCCTCCTGCCTCATGCCCCACATCTTTATTTCTCAGATTCCTGGCCAGTGCTGGTGAGTTTGATTCCCTGGGAAGTTTCTGATAAAAGCTTGGAAGGTATTCCAAGATGCTTGCCCATCTGAGAAGAAAACTGGTTTGCCTCCTGAAAGCAAAGGGGCAGCAGGAGAAGAAAGGGCCACCGCATGACCAGTTCCCTATTGTAATCCCGCTGTTGACACTGTGGGCAGAGGGAAAAAAGGGCACTGTTTTTGTGCAGATCACCATGGCACTGATCCCAGATTCTTACAAAATTTCCAACCTCTGTGGAGCTAAACCTTTTATAAATGAATGTAATTGCCAAGACTTGCCATCCTCTCTCAGATCTTAGGTGGAGACTTCAGGTTCATCACCCAGTACTCTGCTGTGCAGGGAGGTGTGTGTGTTACAATAGAGAGATGGGAGAATGGCAGGACAAAAAGCTCTCCATGTTTTTGCCTCTTTTATGTAAATACATGCTTCAGAGGTTGATAGACTTCCCAGTAAAATCTATTTAGCATTTTGCTGTAATATCTGTTGTCATGGGGCTGGCATTCTGGTAGGATTACGTTCATGAGAAGTTTAGAGCTGCCATAATTTTATGAGACTACAGGGCAGCATTACACCTGCATCAGTGTTATCTTTTTGATGTGAAATGGGACGTTAGGTAGTAAAAGCTCTGCTTAAGTGTCTGTAATAAATATTGAACAGCTAAGGAAAACTCATGAGGGGAAATGTCTTCTTTCCAATGCTGAAAAACACCCGCAACCACCCTCAAACCTACACACTATTCATTGAAGCTGCACTGCAAACAAGTGCTGAAGAAGTTTTTGTCTCAGTCATCCTGATGAAATGAAGCTGGTTGTAAGGAAAACAGGCAGTGACTTCCGTGTTTAGATCCCTGGGTTGTCATTTCTGGTGTAAGTTGTCTTGGGCTTTATCCAGTGTGTTTGAGGAGGGGTTTCCAAGAGTCTGTTCCAGTTCACAGAGGGAGGCCTCTTCTGGTACTGTTACCTTTTTCAGGTTGAAACCATCTTCAACTGTATTTAGTTTGCTTTCCCTACACAGCTCAGGGTTGTTTTTGAAGATTTTGCGTTTCTAATTCATAACGAAGCCAGCTGGCCAGCATTGTAAGAAAAAAAAAGACCATTTTCACGAGGGAACTTTGGTCATCTGTATGTCATCTTGTAACTGATCTGGTGTTTGCCTTATTGCTGAGAAAATGTAATGTTTAAATGGGCATCTTTCTTTTAAGATAATTGGACCCTTTGCAGATGTTGGTGGGTGGTTATCGAAATATACAGGTTTACAAGTGTTATTATGTGGGAATACAAGAAGAAAGAAGCAGCGAAGGTCAGACACGGAACCAGTTTCTGGGAAGATAGAATTCAACCTTCACTTCAGACGTGGGAAGAGAAATGGTCATACAGGCCGCAGGGCAGAGATAAGTAATTGTGGGAAATATGCTGCATATGTTGTATGAACTGTGTCATTCCAAACAAGAAATCATCAGGGCTGCAAAGAGGAGATTTAAATGTCTGGTAAGTGAGGAAAAAGGTTTTCCCACTACTCTGCATTCTTATATAAGTAAGGTGTTACTCCTGTGCCTCTGGAATGCGGGGGATAAACTAGTCTTTAGGTCATGAAATTGTTTCTGTGATAATATCAAAAGAAATGTATCAGAAATTCAGTGAGGTATCAAGTTTGGTTTGTGACTGTACTATATACATAGCATGGTTGTTGCTGCTGCAGACAGTGATTGCTGAATTCCCTGTGAAATTGAAAACTTGAATCTGAGGGAGTCGTGTTTCTGTTGTCCTTGGCCTTTGTAGACTCTGTTCCTGCCCAGCGAGGGTTGCTGGATTTAACTGCTCATGGAAAGCCCTGTCCAGCCATGTTTTGTGTATTTGACCAGTGGGGGTTCCAGCTGTAAAGCACCTATCTGCTCTTTATTTCAGATGTCACAATTATTATATCATCAGTTTCTGTTGTCAGGAAAAGGACTCTCCAATAATAAAAAATAATGAGGCCTAGAGTTATTCAGATACTTCAGCTGTCGCTTAAGATTGACATGGAAGTCCTCTTCACTGCAGTGTGAGGGTGTTGAGCATATGCTGAAGAATCTCTGTTTCTAAGTTTGAATTCCTCAGATTTAGTGTGGCATCACTGGCTCATCTTTGGATTGCATGTGTATATTACATCTGTGATGTGCAATACAATTCTAAAGTAAAATATCAAAACATTGTTGAGTATGGAATATTAAATATTTCAAACAGTTTGCTGCTGGAGAAAATTACATCCAGCACAATGTGAAAGCTAATCTTAACTGATGTATTATTTCTATTTGTAACTAGAAAGATGGAGAAAAAAAACCCAATTGAGCAACATCAACATTAAAGAATGTTGGAAGTCTTTTATGCCTATTTTGTATGAAAAAGCACCATTAGCTGCACACAATAAAATAATAGGCTATCAAAGTGACATCAAACTCAAACATAGAGTGTCTTTTATGAAAATACTGTGTAACTGAGATTACAGGGTAAGCTAGAAGTGTTTCTATTAGAAAAAAAAATAAATGAATGTACTGCAGGGTAGTAGACTGGTAGGCAAAGGCAGCACTGTGCAGGTTAATATAGAATTTTCCAAAAATAAAACCAATTATGTACTGTAGTCCTGGTGCCAACAGGATCTGGGGAGTCTGCATGGCTGGTGGTTTTAAGACAAGGTTGGACAGTAGCCATGGCTGAGTTGGATGTGGCTAAATTCTCTCTGTGGCTCTGGGATGGTTCAGGTGACCCCTTGAAGCTGCTTCGTGTCACGTATTGCGTAATTTTTCCATTGCTGAACGTGATACTTGGGGTGAGGCAATAGAATGAGAATTTCTCTCTCAGAACCACTTGTAACCATGAGGAAGTTCAGTACTTCTACAAAAAACCTGTTGGGATAACTCACCACGTTCAGCCTGTGTTCTGCTGCCTGTAAATTGCTGAAATTGCATTGCTTAAGTTTCTGCTTTGCTGTTGATGTCTTTTCTCCTGGCTGCAGTGTCACTCCCCTGGCTCCCTCTGCCTTTTCCTGTTTTCCCTCTTGTTTCCTGCCTGATGCAGAGAGTCTCTGTTTCGTAGAGCAGGCCTTGCTTTTGTTATTTGTCTGTGCAATTTCCAGCCTTGGATTTTCAGAGAGGTCTGTTAAATGTTACGATACAAGCAGTGGCAGTGGTGAGGATATATGGTTTAGGGTGTTTTTAGCAGGATGTAGAGAAGAATTGGCAGAGTAAGCCAGTGGCTTTGTATTAGCATGGAATCCACTGCGATGCAGAATTTTGCTTTGGTTCAGGACAAGTTTGGTTTGGTTTTGAAAAAGGAATGCAGCACTTTGATATGCTGAGCTAACAGTCACTGAAGGTTGTGAGTATCTCAGCCTTCACTGGATCCAGGAATCCATAGGCATACTGTTGGTGCTTGATGAGTGCAAAATATGTGGGGGTTCAAAAATGACCAAGTCACCAACATTAGAGCTGTGACAGAATTCAGACTGCTGTGTGCAACTTTGCCTTCAAGGCTGGCTTTGAAGTTTAGGAAGTGTGTGTGTTCAGCTATACTTCCTTTTCTCCTCTACAAGTATTTTAAGAAATCGTCCTCAGGAACAATGCAACAAACATTTTGGGCTCTTTTCTTTTGGGCAAATCTCTAAGCCTAATAGAAAATAGGGAGGCTGGAAAACTGCCTTGCAAAAGATTTTAAATATATTGTTCAGCATGTAACTTGGGAAGATCATAGAGTTAGTAGAATATTGTATTTGGTAGTATATGGTGCCCAGACTGTGAGATGGTAGGTCGGGAGTGAAGCAAAATAAATTCGTAAGTTTATTTCTCTTCTTTCTTGATGTCGGAAAATCAGCTGTTAAAACAGTTGATGGGGTTTCTGGTGTGTACAGTTAAATGACCAGAACCATTTAATGTAAATTACATTGGCAGTAAATAAAAAGCAGTGCAACTGAGGGTTTACAGTTAAATCAACGACAACACAAGACTGGAATATTTTTTAGGGTAGTCTTCTGGGGTACTTAAGCATGGTGTACCAGGGCTTGTGTCACAGGGCTGTGAGTTCAAAAACCCCACCCCCTTTCTCCTGAGAGACTTAAGTCAAAATAATTGCTTTAGTGGCATATACACAATAAATGTATTATGTAGTGCAGCCACTCTTGCCATTTAACGTGCTTTTACTGTTTGTATGCATGATGTGCTCCGTGAATACAAAAACGGGTTTTACAAAGGTCACTGAAAGTTGATTGCAGTATTTGGAGATACAATGCAAATAAATGAAAGGTTTAGATCTAAATTATTTCTACGTAGTTTGCTGCAGTAGTTATTTGATGCTGCAGTGGAATATGGCTTTTTCAGCCTCTTACAGCTGAAAATAGCCAGTAGTAATTAAAATGCTAATACATATGTCATGGGTTGGTGAAGTTGAATAAATGCTTCTTGGCCTTGGGAACTTCCATGCTGAGGGAGAGAACAGGCCTGGGTAGAACAAAACACCCTGGAAAGACTAAGAAATATTAAACATCTCTATGGTACATATTTTCCCGTATTATTTGTACAGTATCAATTCCGTACTATTATAAGTGGCCTCTGTTAAATATTGCAATTTTGCTTATAAAGAGTGATATCTGAATGACCACATTTCTGTGAAAATACAGCTCTGTGTTTTGCATTGCAAGCTGTCTCCTCTCTGAGTGCTGAAAAGAAATGCACTCTTATTATGGGTACAGATTTAATATGTCTTCAGTGTAAGTTGTCTGTCTTCATGCTTTTGACCTTACTTGATTCTGAGCATTATACTTTCATACAGAGGAATACATGGTAAGGGATCCACGAGCTTTGCAGACGTGAAGTCTTCACAGAAGACCCAGAATTGCCAGATCTAATTATTATTATTATGCTCCTGGTCTCACAGCAGTGTCACTGAGCTGATTACTGCCAGGCTCTAGGTTATGTAACACTGCAGTGTTACGGTCAGCATTAATACCTGGTTCTCTTCTTCCTTGCCAGCTCTTCACACTCCTACTCCTTTTCTTTATAGGGGGTACAGATACATTGGATATGTCCTCATCAAGAACCTGAAAAATAAAATAAGCCACTGGGGTGAGGAGATGCCCTGTGTTTTGTCTTGGAGTCTGAGGGGTTGATTTCATTTGTTCCCATCTAACTTGGCTTTGTCATCCAGCAAATATGATAAACTCGGTGCTGAGCCCATCGTCTGTGCTTGGCTGTTGCTTTCCCTGGCACTCAGCCAGCCTTGCCCTGCAGAGCTTCTGGACTGCTTTTGTTCTCCCTGTGGTTCCACCAAAGTCAGGGTTATCATGTCTAGAGGCATTTTCTCCCAGCAAAACAAGGAGTTGGAGGAGCTGTTGGCCACATGCTTGGGAAAAACCACAGTGTAAGTCAGCGACTTAAAATTGTGAGATATCTTCTAGAAACCTTGTAAGTACCATTTTAGCTGCTCGTTTTTGCCAACTCAAAACAAGCTGAACTTGTGTTGTAAATCCTTCACTTATGTCTTGGACCTGCTCCCTTGGGCCAACAAGTATCCCTGGAAGAATTTGGACAAAAATGCTGAATATCTTAGGCCAGGATATACTAATATGATTGTGCAGTGCTTGCTCTACTTTCACTTTGCAGTTGTGATGCTCTCCTGGAAAAAAAATAATTAGAATATGTTTTAGTTCTTTTAGAACATGAGCATTTCTTGGAATAGTTCCCTTAATTGCTATTGGACTGTTTATTTTCTGAAAAGAGGAAGGGAAATATCCATGTTAAACTTATTTCCCTGTCTCCAACTCTAACCATGTACGTATCTCATAATTCTCAAGGGTCCTTCTCCAAGTTGTGCAGGGCATGTTATAAAGAAAACTTATGAAAATTTTTTCATTGTACGGTCAAATAACTATAATTACTGTTTTCCCAAAGAAAAAATATGTTTCAGACTTTAACTCATATTGTTGATAGTGAGTCACTAGGAAGTAGAATCTAAATTTTCATATTTGAAATACTTCATCAGGAAAAAGCCATTTTTTAACAGCACATTATTTTATTTAGCAAAAAAAAAAAAAAGTAGTTTCATTTTCTTTCAGAGTTTCTTGTTGGAACCTTCTGGATTTTGTTGCATGGTTATTTTGACTGTTTTCTTCAGTTTTCTTATTCTCTCCAAATGAACATCCTGATCCTAGACTTCTGTCAGTGTGACTCCAGTTTCTAGAATGTGAAAAGTCTGTTTCATGCATGTTTCAAGGAAAGAAAGCCAGTGGAAGAATGAAGAATCTGATGATCAGCCAGGACTCCTCCAGCCAGCCTTCTCCTGGGTAACTCGCTGCTGGTCTTCTTAATTGGTTCTAGATGGCTAAGAACAAAATAACAGGCAGCTGTGCCACTGTGAGGGACTAGAGCTTCCCACAAACAAATCCAGGGGAGCTTTGCTCACTCTGCCTTTTCTAAAAACCACCTAAGGAGGCTGAGATTTCATTCAGTCAGAGCAGACCTAACATTTTCTTGAACCCGTTCTGAGATGACGCAAGCTGAGTGATGCATTCCCCCAAAGGAGAAAGCACTTTGCTCATAGTCTGTAACTCACTGCAAACTGAAAATGCCCACCACTTAACTTGAGAAGATGAGATGCAACTAGTATTTTTTTTTTAGATCCTAGAAGCTATAGCTGGTGAAAAACCTGTAAAAGGGGATAGAAATGATTTGGTTTGGGTGGTTATCCCTAAGGATGAAAAGTTTGTATGGAGTGAGCAACTTGCCATAGAGAGAATTTTTTATTTTTTTTGTTTCATTTCAGAGTTGCCATATGCTATCTCAGCGGAATTTAGATTTTAATGATGGAATGTTTCAGCTTTCATGTGCCAGCAAGGTTTGGAAGAAAGTTTAAATGTATGAAAGAAATGCAAGTTCCAGATTGAGATGGAAAGATAGGAAAAAGAACATTGCTTTTAAGAGTCTGAATCGATCTAAAGTCTATTGGTGTCCTGCCATTCACTGTGAAGTACTGAACATTTTTGCATAGAGAGAGGATGTATTTCTTTAAGGACAGCTGTTTGCATGAAAATGTTGTTTGTCAGAAAAATCAACTCAGCGTGGTTTTCTTATTAACACTGCACTTGAGAAGTGTGTGCAAGGTGAATTACCTACTTGACTTGCAAACAATGAATAATTCAGTGTGAGCCAGAAAGTCAAATGAATCTTCCCAAATACTTTCTGTCTGCCTACAAAATAGACAAAAGTGAGAAAAGGACTGCTTTGGTGATTAAATACTTGCAGCTCTCCCGCTGAAATGATCTGTCCATCTGAAATAATTTGTGATCTTTTATAGTATTTAATGAAATAATATTCAAGTACGGGTTTCAAAGCACATTTCAAACATGGATTATGTATATTTCGCAGATGCTGCAAATAAACGTGGGAGGAAGAGGACCTTAAATTTTCCAAAAGGTCATACAGCAAAGCAGAGCAAAAATAGGAGTAGATTTGAGATGCTTAATCTACTGCCTGGAAGGGGAAAAAAAAGAAAAAAAAAGAACCAAAAAAGAGAAGTTGGATTACAGCCATTTGTAGTCTTTGCAACACCTGGGCAATAAGAAAACTGAGATGAGAACAGTGGGAGAAAAATGAAACCCAAGAGATTAGAGCAGATCCTCTGAAGCCCAAAAGACTAAGACAAAGGACAGTAAGCTTAAACTGTAATTAGTTCTCTGGTGTTTCCACAGGCATGATCTGGAGGTGCAGGAGAAATTACTGTGCTAGAGGCTGTCTAAGCATAAAATAACAACACAATTGCATGGAGTCATTTGTCCCTAGGTATATTCCAATATTAGTGGTCCTCCTTTGTTCCTGTCCTTGCTTCCCCATGGCTCATTCCAGCTTTTCCCAGGTGTTTCCTTGTCCTGGGTAAAAGCAGCAGCAGATGGAGAAAACCTCTCTAGTGTTAATAGAGATTTGAGGGAGCAGATTTCATGCTCAGGAGACTTTAACCTAAATAGCATTTTTAAATTTTTTATTTTCATTCTTTGCTGTCCAGTGAACAACTCACTTTTTTTGTGTAAGCTATGCACAAGTTATTTGACTGGATGTGTTTTAATTAATGTATCTAAAATACACAGGTACAATGTTTCCCAGAAGGTAAAATCCAACAGCCCCTTGCCTTGGTGTTTTCAGGTGAAAAGCAGCAGAACTTTGGGGAACTGTATGTCTTTTTGCTACCTTAGACCTTTATTAGACTATAACTGCTGACCCCAAACTTGTGATGATTGGCTGGGGAAGGGATGGTTTGTCAGACAGATTGATTTCTTAGCAATTAGAGTTACATGGGTGTTGCAGGTTTTTTATTATAATATTTGTTTATGGAAATTGGATGTCTCCTGGATCTCAGCAGGTAGGAAGCTGTTATTTAGCTCCTTGCAGTCTCCCTGCCCCAACTGCCAGGAGCATCATCAGGACCAGGAATCTTCTTAGGTCTGATCCCACACTGCAGCACTATCTCCATGCCCAGGTTCTGCTGTCTGTGAGTGCATTACACTCCGATGGAAATGGAGAATGAAATGAAAAATAGTTTTTGTCCCCTTTGTGAAGTGATTT
Source organism: Chamaea fasciata (assembly GCF_029207755.1). NCBI lineage: Eukaryota > Metazoa > Chordata > Aves > Passeriformes > Sylviidae > Chamaea > Chamaea fasciata. The sequence goes on along the minus strand of NW_027094088.1, from coordinate 4,285,120 downwards.
GAAACCTTTTTTAATATGTTTTGCTTGATTAAAGCAGCAGCTGCCTGCCCAGCCTGACTAGGGGAGCTAATGGTTTTGATGAAAGACATGATGAATGATTTGCTTGAGATTTATATGGGTTTTTTTGCCAGACCCTGAGTTAAAATGAGAGGAAACATATGAGGGGGGAATAGGAGAGAATTTTTTTCAGTTCTGCCTTTATTTTTTTTTCTTGTGAAGGTTAACAACAGATAAGGTGGATTTTGTTTCTTTTTTCTTTTCAGCCCTATTTTATGTAAGGACCTCAGATAAGATTTCTGAGCAATAAAGTAGCTTTCAAGGACTGTGTTTTCATGAGATCTCAAGAAAACAAACAAACAAGCAAAATAACCATCTGCTTCCTTCATTCTTGGCCAAGCCGTGACCTCAGTTACACGCTCATGCAAGGTATGAGCTTATGCTTTCAGCCTCTCTAAATGTTGCCTGCTTTGGGATTTAATATAAAGGGAAGAAAAATTGCCCTGGACAGTTTTCATCACCTGTCAGGACCTGTGAAGTTTGAGTTCAGCCGGAGGGAGGCTTTGAACAGTGTTTTTCCTTAGAGGGATGGTGTTAAAAACATGAGACAAACCTTTCTCTGGTTTGCAGCAGTGAAAACCTGATGTAATCTCACTGAAATGGATGGAGTTTATTTACCCTTGGACAAGAGGAGGTAGAAGCTGGATCTTTGCTCTTCTGGAGAGCTGAATCTTTGCCAAGAAGCCAATACCAAATGTACACCATTTTGACTGCTTGTTCCTCTGACACCATTCTCACTTTTTTTTTTTTTTTTCCCTTTTTTATTTTAATTGCAGTGGCAGCTTTGCAGTGGTGTTGGGATAGGGAATATGATTGTATTTAAAAAAAGTGCTTTCTAAGCTAGAACATTACCCAGATCTCATTTGCAATTCAGTCCGTGGTGAAAAAGGGTGAGATGAAACAAGAGAGACCGACGATAATAACTGGGTTGACCTTCCCTGAAAGGAAAGTGAGGAATGATAAGGGACCCTACTCAGAAGAGGTGAAGGAAATTTTCAGTCCTTTTCATGGACCCCAGAGGTTTTTTCTGTTTTTTTTTGTTCAGGTTTCCCCATTTTGCAGAATACTACTATTACCCCCAGTATCATAAAATGATATTTTGAGCCAAGGCTTTGGCAGTTTCATCCTTTATTATATAATTCTGCTGTGTCTTTGGCACCGCTTTGCTGTTTATAATTTTTCTTTGGCGATGGTCATTTGTTTGTACAGCTCACCTTGCCCTTCAAGAAAAGGCCCAGAACAAATGATGTCATCTCTGATGTCATTGCATTAGTGAGACTTGCCATGTCTATGATTCTGTCATTTAGCACTGGATGTTTTATACTTCTTCAGGCCCAAAACACGTGGGACTTTATATCCTGGTGCCAGTCTAGGCATCTCTTCAAATTGCCACGAAGTGAATCCTTCTGCTGTAGTAGTTTATTTTCCCAAATCTCTCTTTTGTTGCTCTGGGAAGATATTTCTTGAGTGCTTGACATAACACAAATTAAGTCTGGCTTTTTGGAAATACGAGGAGCCCCTAAATGGGTGTGCAGCAGGCACTGTTAGTATTAATCAGAGATTCATCACTTCTCATATGAAAGAAATACATTTACATGAGGGAAACTTTCCTGTTAAATTTTCATTCTGTGGAAACCATAACATGCATTTGGTCTCAAAGTCTGGACACAGAGTAATTTCCATAGAATTTGCATGCATGTTTTTGATTGCCTGCAGTGGGAATCCTGAGCAAATTATTTTCTTCCATGATCTGCTAAACATTTCTCTCATTGGAAATAAACTAGGAATAGGAAGAAGTATATAATTAAACCAGCAGTTTACAGGAGTAGTGGAAATCTTCAGTGGTAGACTAAACCCTAAATATGCTTTTTCTTTTCTCACTCCATTGAGGTATGTGCTCCTTTCAATGAGCATGAATAGAGAAGTCCCTATTAATATTAATGCAAGTTATGTATGTGCACCGGGAGCAAAATATACCCCAAAGTCTAATTATTTTATGCTAATAACTGAACTGAAAAGATAATTCCTCATTCCTGGCCAAAAAAGCTACAATGGTTCAAAGACTTTTCAGCAGGATGACCGTTTTATCACTTCATATTAACCAGGCTCTGCTCTGACCCGGTGGGAACTAGGAAAAAATTCTGGTACCAAAATCTCTGCTGGTGCACATGCAACTGCAATTAATAATGAGCTTTGTATTCTTCAGGATACATTTTTCATTGCTCTAGGCAGTGGATAAATAGAAGGGCTTGGATGAACTGGTCCCTTGAAATCAAGGCAGAAACCCTTTGGCCTCTAAGATTTTTTAAAATAAAACACTAATTATGCAGATGTGCTTTAGAGAGAGGCTTGGCCAGGAGTCTGTGGGACAGGCTGCTGGAAAACACGGGCAAGGACGTAAAAAGCCTCTCTGCTAAAGTGGGTGTTGAGAAAACCCATGAAGAATATTCAGACCACGCTTCTGTGCCTTAGTATCAAAGAATGGTTTGAGTTGGAAGGGATCTTAAAGACCATCTAGTTCCAGCCCCCTTGCTGGGGCAGGGGCACCTTCCAGACGACCAGGTTGCTCAAAGCCCCATCCAACCTGGCTTTGGACACTTCCAGGGATGGGGATGCCTTGTGCTGCCCTGTCTCTGTCTTGTCACTGAGGAGAGTTTCCTCTGGGATGAACTGTGAGCATATTAATACCTGTCTCAGTTTCATGGGATTTTCCTTCTCTGCTATGCCTGGCCAGCTCTGTGTGTCTCTCCCTGCATTGTTGACCTCACCACTGCACTGTGTCAGCCCTCCTGCCTACAGTTTCATTTGGGATGTGATCCCTTTGCCAAATCACTCACCACCTGGTGCCTCTCTTGTCAAGAAAAGAACTGTAGGCTTTAGCTGGGGGGGATAGGGGTTCAATCTGCTGCCCCAGCTGAGCACTGGACAGTTCAGGGGTTCAGGTGCAGAATGGCATTGTTCTGCTTTTGGATCCCTGGGCACTGAGGATTTTAGACTTTCTGTGCTGACAGGCACTGACCCCCAAGAAAACACTGCATTTGACCTGAGGCCTTGGAAAAGGCTTCCAAAACTGAGTGACAGCATTGGGACTGTGGGTGTGCAGCTTGAATAGAAGTGTGTGATAACACATGGTGGAAAACTTGGAGTTTAACGTTTTAGAATATAGTAATATTTTTATAACAAGATGGAGGTTTTAGGGTGGTGGATAGTCCTTCTTTTTCGCCTTCTTCTTCATGGGTTTAGATGGTATTTTGTAATCAGATAGAAGAGTCCAGATTGCGGACCACGGGTGTTGGTTATTGGGTTAAAAGTAAAAATAATTTAGTTGTCATTTCTTAATTGGACAGTTTATCCTTAAAAGGCCTTGTAGAGGGAGAGAGATGGGGCCATTTTTTACTTTGTTAGCTAGAAGTGCTGTAGAACTCATGGTTTGTGAGACTGTAATATAGGTAAGAATTAATAAACATCTGAGTCCAAACATAAAACACCTTCTCAAGCATTTAATCCCAACTCTGGCAGAAAATAAGATAAAAGGCAACATTCTGCCAATTGATGGCAGCCAGATTCTGGGATGAGGCAGGAAAAGGGCCCTGATGTAGATATCCCTCAGCCTTGGTGCAAGCTCTGCGACTGCACTCTGCAGACTCCAAGGCTGGAACTGAAAGAGAACATTTGACAAAGACAGGATTCTGATGTACATGTCTTGAGAACGGTCAAGCACAATCCTCTGAAAGGATCCAAACAAGAACTAGTTTGGATAAAGGCCAGAACACTGGGACTCTGGCTGGTTTTTTCCTTTTTGTTAAACTAATCTCTTACTTGTCATTTTTCCCCTACCTTTCCTCTTATTACGGAAATTGTTCTCTAGAAATGATTCTGTTTTGATGCTTTCTGTGTGGCAGATGGCCTGTCCCTGGCGGCTATACTCTACTAACCCAGTGCTGTACAGCAGTGATGCATAAGCCTCTGCTCATTTTAATAATGTGGTTTGTGATGGGGATCCATATACCTCTGAAAAAGCGCAATTGCAACCTGCACAATTCAATCAATGTAAATCACCAGTAGCTTCCTACTGGGCTGGGAAAGGCATGGATGGGAGCAAGCTCCCATGTCTTTTCTGTCCTGTGTGTTATGGTAATGAAGTAACTGTGAACAACCGCTCTGCTTTTGGTTGCATGAGCAGACATGTGAATGTCAGCAGCAGCATAATTGCAGTTTTCCTTCTGTCAAAAGACTGACTGGCTTCTGTTTTGTGTCTGGCTTCTAGTTATGAAATTTCCTCAGAGAAGACATTGTGCAGCACATTGTGCAGCACTGGACAGCACTTAAGGAGAATCAGCGGTTTGCAATTCTTTCTCTCATTTCCACTGCAATAGCAACAGAGCTCTGAAGGTGTTACAGATGGTCAAGAAAGGCTCACTAGTATATCACTACCACTCATGTGAACATTGAAGTTTCAGTGTTGCAGGTTTTAAACACTAGTATAAGCTTAAACTTCCTTGGCAATTGTTGCTGTATCACTCCAGGCAGGCAGATTTGAAAAAACCAGCCTTTGTTCTTTATTAAAGCTAAATGGATCTTCTGCAGTTGTCATTACCACGTGGTTGGGAAGTGTTGACAGCAGTGGACCATAATCCCTCCTAGCAACAACCTGTCAGCATGGTGAAGTGAGGACCAGAGTCAGAGCAGGGGCTGCAGGAGCTGCTGGAAGAGAGGTGTGTGGCTGTCTGGGTGTCCTCCTGTCTGTGCAGAGATGCTCCTTTCATGGTAACCAAAACACCTCTTCTCAGCTTCAAACTGCATCATTTACTCACAGAGAAGGAAAAGCAGGGGAAGGAAAAATTGTATTGAGCAATGACAGTGCAGAGGAGGTTACAAAAGAGAGGAATTACGTTCTGCAGGGCACTCTGAGGGCTGCAGCCAGGAAAACGCAATCAAAAGGCACTTGGTGTGCTTTCTGAAACCAGTTTTGAGGCAGCTCAGTTTCTGCATGGTGGAGCCAACCTTTACCTCACTGACACCTCCTGACTCCGGGACCCACTGCTAGTTTTAAATAATCCTTTTAATTCAAGCGTTCTTAAATTAATTAAGATCAGATTGATTTTCAGCTCAGTTCATGCACTGCGTGTTGGACAGCATCACTGACACTAGTTTGCCTGCCTTCCCTCCCAGGGCTGTGACACAATTTTTATTCTGGGAAACTGCTCTTCAGCTGAGATACTGGCAGCAATTTTGTGTGAAAGTATTTCACTAGCTCTGGATCCAGTGGGGCCCAACTGCTCAGAAGGAGCAGAGGAAGCTGAAGTAAACTTTTGCTCTAAGCTCCATGGCACAAGGGAAGTCCCCAACAGGTCGTGCCCATGCTTACCACGACTGAGTGTGTCATTTGGTTTGCGGGTCAGCTGTGTATAAAAATATCTGGGGTTTTGACTCAGAAATGGAGCACAGGTGAAGAGCAAAATGAATTACACAAAGGGCAGGGAAACAGGCAGCTCTTCAATGAGTGGGACATTGGGGAGGATTTCCCGTAACATGGAAACAAGGGAAGTCTGTGCCAGTAATTCTGTGGGAGAAAATGCATATTACAGTTTTCCAAGCAGATGGTTCAAGGTGAGTGATGAGCTATTTAGATGAAATTTGAGTGGGAAGGAGGCTGTGGAGAATGAAGTGGAAGTATGATGAGTTACAGCAAAGGTCAGAAGCTGGCTTTTAAGTACAGCATCACTTTGGAGACCAGGGCGTGTATTTTCAGCATATGCTGCAGACTTAATTTAAGATTTTGTCTTGCTGACTCTGTTTCCCCAAGCTTTACCTCCACAGGTGTATTGCAAATCCCTTCTAATCTGTCCATGTGGAATACACTGAAACTTAATGTCTGTGAAGCAAATTTGCATCTCTACAAAAGGAAGACATGAAGTTAGAGGTGAAGCTGCTACAAGTGGTGCTTTGTGAGTCCAAATGTATTGGGGCATTAGCACAAGCATTCACACGTTTACAAGAAGTCTCTTCTGTGTTAGTGAGTCAAGGGGACATTTCAACAAAAACAATAATTTTACCATTTAGTTGAGTCTTCCCATACAAACCAAATTCAGCAGATTTTTTCTCCAAGTGGTATTTTCTCACAGTACCCACATATCTGAAGACTTGCTTTTAAAATCAACAGAGTTAGAGAAATCTTTAGCCTGTGAGCACTCATGCTCTCTTGGGATGTATCAGATATTCATTGCTTGTGTGGAAGCAGCTGCTGTACTAATGGAATCACCAAAAAGGAGGTTATATTAAGGTGGATTGTGTAGTACATTTCACCTTATAGGACCAGTGAGTTGTGGAGTAGGAGGGAAGTCCATTGCTGGGTGACTGCCTAGAGGTATAAGAAATGGTGCAAAGTTACAATTGATGAAAGAGAAAACAAGTTAATTAGAAGATTCAGCATCATAGGAGAACCTCTCTTTTTTGTATTGCACGGATACAGCCAAAAAGTTTGCAGTCTTAAATGTCATCTGGGCCTGATTTAAACTAAAACCCTTTATATACCACAGAGAGGGTGCAAATATAGCTGAGACCTACTCTGGTTATCCCCTCAAGGACTGATGGTGTTCTTTGTAATAGGTAAAAATCACTCCACAAAAGAGTTTTACTGGTGAGGAAGAAGAAGAAGAAGGCAGGTTTGGTTTTTTCCAAGCAAAATGTTTTAAGAAGGTCATACCTGCAGTAATTGGCAAAGGAATGTAAGAGAAAGTTTCTGTTTGTCACAGTTTTCCTAATTTTGCAGCTAGGTAAGCTCTGCAGTTGATAATGACCTATATACACAAGGCCCAATTTTCTTTTCTGTCACCAGCCATGCTGTTTATACCCACGCTGAGGGGTCGTTATTCTGATTGATTTGGAAAGGCCGATCGTTTCTTTGACCCATGTAACTAGTGAGACAGCAAAGTGCAAAATCTACCCATAAGCTGCTGGTGAAGTGTCCCTGTGGTTTGCAGTCTCTGCATATCTAACTGGAAAGACTAATGTATAGTTATGGCCCAACTCCAGGGAATTTCTTTCTTACAGAGATGTTTGATTTTGTAACTGAAATGACTGTCCTGCTATCTTGGAAGAAGACTTTGAAGAAAATATAATTTACTTCATCTTTTTTTGGTATTCTGTAGAATGAGAAGCAGTTTTTCATTCCTTTGGAAACTTGTTAAGATTTCAGAAATGCTCTCGCTCTCATGCTGGCTCGTCTAAGCAGTGAAAAAAAAAATTGGAAACAGATTTCTGAGAATAGTCAGCACCTGTGATGGTGTAGATCCTGATATGCCCCTCCTGCCAAACTGAAGAGAAAGCAAAGGAGTGAACCAGTTTGCTTGTTCTTGAGGCAGTGCACAGAATATCAAGACATGCAGGGCTTTCTCCTCTGTCTCAGTGTTTCCCCTTAATAAATTCTATCCTGGGGCGAAAAAAAATCTTGTTAAAGAGGGCATGATCCCATGAAAATTTCTGTTTTACCAAATTGGCATTTTCCATTGTAGACCATGCATACTCAGCATTGATTTTACATTGCAACTTGACCAGCTCACTTGCATTTCAAAGTAAAAGCTAGAGGAGCTATTGATTGCTTAGCTGAGCAGGTTGAATATGATCTGCAGTCTCCTCTTACACATTGATTCCTTGTCTCTTTACTCTCTGCTTCCTGAATGTCACTGAACTGTGAGAGGCCCGCTAAATGGACAAAAATATTGATTTCCTTTCCCCCTCTTTTATTTTCAAAAGCTCCTTATTTACCAAGAACTGAACTAATATCAGGAAAAGAAAAGGTCACGGGAAAAGGCAGAAAGAAGGTAGTTTTTGTGTATTTTTTAAAAAACATATGGACTTGGTTGAAACTGGAGTCCTTTAAGTTGTGTTTTCATCAAGAAAGGTTATTTGCCTGTGTGAAACCTTTGAACTCAGGCTGTTCAGCTTCATATTTTACTATTGTCTGGTTGATGATGAACTTCTGGGGTGCTTTCCTAAATGGCTGTACCTCTAGTGTTATCACTTTCTGGGATTTTTTTCAGAGAAGTTAATGAGCAGTCCCAGCTATGACAGGTTTTAATGCAGAATGCAATCAGTAAGTCTTTTGTTAGGGTTTACTGTACAGTTTTCTAGAGTTTATTGTATATTTTGGTCCTGTTTTGTTCACCCACAAGTGTGACACTTTGCAATACCAAGTTTAGAGAAAAGGTTCAAGGAAAACAAACCTGGAGTCAGGTAAAAATGAGAAGATGTGCCAAGAGGGATCACTGGGTACTGCATGAGTGTCCAGAGGTTTTAGAATATCTGCTGATGATCTGTGTAAGCTTAGATGTGTTTGGGCAGGCAAATGGGGCTGGTTACAGAAAGGGTAAAACTAGAGCTGGTCCAGAACATCCACGTGTAATAATGAAAAAACCCAGCAGGTCCTTGAAATCCAGTGACATTGTTTCAACAAGTAGCAAAACAGAAAAGTAAAAGCAAGGCAGAGGGATGACTAAAAACATTGAAAAAGATCTATTTTACAGGGAATGTTAATTTTTCTAGAAATCAGAGCAATCCTCATGCTGTCTGTGCTTGTCATTACGAAAATAGCCATTTAAAAATACGTAAACCAAGAGTGATACAACTATTTTATGGAAAGATATGCATTTTTTCCTTTAATGAAATCTTTGAAATTGAAGAAAAAAAGTAAGTTCTTCATCAGCCCTTTGCTTAGAAGTGGTGGGGAAAGTTGTGTCGATAAACTTCCAAGGTTCTAAGGATTTGTGCTCTAGCACAGGATTTATGCTGTAACAGGTGCTGCATCTTTGCTATAGGGTAAGTCTCTGTACAAAACACTCCCTGGGGCTTAATGGGTACAGCTGGAAGAGACACTTGGAGAAGTTGTTATGAATAATCCTCTAGAAACACCTACATTTAGCAGCAGGGACTAGTTGCTAGGTGTGGAGAGATCCATGAGAGCCTTTGAAAGTCATTAGTTTGCTAGAGTGGAGCAGCTCTCATTTTATTAGTAAGAATTGGATGGTCAGTGACACTCTCAAGCCCCCTGATATCCGTGCTTGTGCTTTCTGGGCCACAAAATAGGCTCAGAAAGTTTGAAATCGAGCAGATGGATCGATTTTCTGCATTGCTGTGTGTGATGGGTTGACCCTGGTCAGATGCCAGGCACCTGCCAAAGCTGCTCTCTCACTCCTCTCCAGAGCTGGACAAGGGAGAGGGAATATAATGGGGGAAGGTTCATGTGTTGAGATAAGGACTGGGAAAGATCACTCATCAAACATCACAGGTAAAACAGGCTTTAATTAGAGGTATGAATTGAATTTATTGCACTAGCAAAATCAGAGCAGGATTATGAAAAGTAATAGGGGTTATGGTCATTTCACCACCTGTGGTTTCTTCCATTGGTCAGGGAGAGGAGTTATTCCCCTTCTTCAAAAAGGCAGGCTATCAGTTTCCACTTCTTACTTCACCTTCAGAAACAGACCTGTATTGACCCTGAGGCTTTAGAGAGAAAAGAACCATTACTTCCTTTGATTGATCAACTCGCTGCTTTGTGTTTGTTTTGTTTTTTAATCCCCCAACATGCCTGTTTGATGTCATCAGTTGGGGCTGCCTTCTTCCTCTGGAATTTGGTTCAAATTCTCCTGTTTGGAAGTTCTTGGTATTTGAGGTTCCAAGTTGTGGGTACTGTTCCACTTCTGTACACCCACTGGTACAATTTAGTAAATCTGTCATTTATGCTCAATATAACAGAGTCATTTAACTGCAGGATCTCATCAGTGCAATTAACCCTGTTCCTTTAAAATGAGGAGCTGATTGTCTTGGCATTCATGGGAGCAGGGAGCACAGTAGAGTGCTGCAGATCCTGGCCCTTCCAGAGCAGTACTGCAGTCGATTGATTATTTTGTTAATTGGTTTTGCACCCAGTATCCTGCTGCTTTATTATCATCCAAGTGACTTTATGCACCATGCATAAAGTACAAGTATAGTAAAAATCAATACCTGAGACCTTTTTTTCCTTGTAAAGATCTTAGCATCCATGGGCTACCTTTGAGACATGACCTTTGTTCTGCTTGCAACACAGCTAGTAACTTTTTCATAATTTATTCCTATGCTAATAAAGTAGATGCTCAGATTCTGATCAGTACTTAAAGTTGTATCCTAATGAAAAAAGGAATAAATTACTTAAGAATGAAATGAACAAAAGGCTGTTATTGTAGATAAATAAGCCTGATTTTGAGATGGTAAAATTCATGCTATTTTTGTGAGAAAATCATGTTGTTTCACTAGGTTCAAATAAATACCGTATTTCACAGGCTCGAATCATTTAGTGACTGTTATCAGAAGCCTGAGTCCTATGAATGCTGCATTTTCTGCCTCAGTTAGAGAAACAAGGATTTAAAAGCTGGTATGAGGTTGCATTGTGGGTGGGATTGAGGGCTGGGTTCCAGGTCTGAATGTCACACAAGCAGATGGGATTATGGATGTCACGAGATGAGAATGTTTTCGAGTGCTTTTCTGCTGCTGGACATGCAGACATGTCTTGTGTTTTTGGATGCATTTTTGAAACCTTGATGGGGTACTTAATGCCTTTGTATTGCTGATGTCTGGGGGAGGCCTACTCTTCTTTCAGAAGAAAACCATCAAGTAGAAGCGGAATCGGACGCAGTCCCTCTCCTGATCTTAACTAGATATGAAAGCAGAAATTTCCTTCTCAAAAGAAAAAAAAAAAAAAAAAAAAGGCAATTTTCTAATGTAGCTGGCAGGAAGACAAGGGTTTTGCGGAGTCAGCAGCCCTAAATGGGCAGTTTTCCACCCAGATCATTGGATTTGTGTTACCATTTTCCAAGGTTGCTCTGTGGGGATCTTTCTCTCTGCAGTTATGTGGATGTTACCTGTTCTTGGGCTCATTGCTTTCTATACATGTCTTTGTGAGGAGAATGGCAAGTCCTTACTTTGGTGCTGGTTAAGATCCTGCTAAAAGGCAACTGACCCAGACAATTTTTAACTCATGGGAAAAGCCACCAAGACCTTTTCCAAAAAATTTAACTCTTCTTTTTTTTTTTGACAAAACTGCCTAATCTTTTCCAGATTCAATTGTATGACTTCCTGTCATTTGCAAATATGAGGAAAACACTCTTTGTTTTTGTGGTGAAAAAGAAGTCCCAGAATTTCTGAGACTGGTCTGTCTGTGGGTGGTGACATCCTGTATGCCCCTTCTCCAGCTCCAACATTTGGAAAACAGACTGCAGAGAGCTTTCAGTTCACTGAAGATTAATCCTCTTGGAGGGATGTGTCTCCTTGTCTCGGGAAATTATAATGTTATACAAAAAATACATTATGTTGCCTTGTGAAGATGGAACAAATCAGAAAAATGAGATGGTACTGAAGAGGGAAAACAGCCTGTGCTATTTCTGCAAATTACTCCCCCTCTTCCTCCCTGTTGTCTTAAAATACAAGCCAGGGCTCCCCAGAAATGCTTTTTTAATTAGTAGAAATCCTTTTGCACTTAATCCTAATTCAGTGCCTTAATGCAGGCAGGTCCTGCAGAGCCAGCAAGCTTACATTGGGAACACAAACACCTGAAATCTTTTTCCCTGGCATCCCTCTGAATGAGGCTTGTCTTCTGTTCCTAATTATGTTCTGTGGTGACAGCTTGGGGTTTGCAGTGGCAAAGGGTGAGACTGGGGAGGGGGGAGGCAGAGTGACAGGTGATTGCTCTGTCTCCATGGCGTCACTGAGCTTTATCTCAGAGCTGTCAAACACTGTGCTTTATGCCTTTCTTCGCTGTGTACAGCGACCTGGTGTCACAAAGTGCACCTTGTATGGGTCCTGCTTCGTCACTTGCCAGGTTATTTCATATTAGGTTTTTTCTTTACTTTCAATCCGTTCCACTTTTAGTGAACTGGAACAAGTACTGGGAACACACATATAAATGAAAGCACCAATTCATTATTTTACCGTTGGGTGCCTTTAGTTAAGGAGTTAAAATTCACACAAGTATATTGTTCAGAAACCTTTGGCACTGCCTTTTCAGGCCATGCTGTGCCCCATCCTGCTCATTGTGAATTGGTATTAGGTTCTTGGGGTTATAAGGAAACAATATAGCTGTGAGAAAAACAGCTTTTAGCCCCCATCAGTTAGATCCGTTTCATCTCTGTTTTAAGGCATCTCACTGAGCACTGTCTTTTATGCTCATGCTTTAATTAACTGAGACAGAAAGACGCCTCCAAGAGTGATTCAACTGTCCTAAGATCTGATTGAACCTTTGGATGAATTTCTCCTCTGTTGATTTTGACTAACACTGTATATATAAAGTTGCTATGACACTGCAGTGTAACTCGTGTATGCCTTTTCAATCTGAAATGCCAAAGCCACACATGTAGAAGTGGTTCTCTGATTTATTAGATTTATTTAATAACCATGGATTCTTTTCAAGAGCACACGTAAGTAAATGTTAGGGAGTCTTACTGCCTTCTTGCTGCACCTAAACATGTGCTTGATGGTTTTAAGCATTCCTTTTTCATCAAGAAGGCTAGATTTTTTCTTTTTTTTGGCAATTAAATGTTGGTACTCTTCAAGCTATCTTGTTTCCAGGTGTTAGGCTAAAGAGTACAAAATGAATGTGCCAAAGTTGACAGCACCTTTTGCAAAGTCTGTGAATGTTAGTACATGTTACAACTCCAGTTACAACCGCAGAGTGGTCTCCTTTAGGAATGCTCTTTTACATGGGTACAAATAAGGTGATTATGGTCTGACATTTGAAGTGCCTGCCTCTGGAGATATTTGCACGTTTAACTTTTCTTACATTCTACAGTGCTTCCTTAAATGTCTTGTGGATTTGTGGTCTAAAATTTGTGGTCTAAAAAACTGTGACGACTTGTGTTTTATGACCTGTACTTTCATATCCTGTACTTCAGCCAGTGTGGTCAGTTTAGTGGCTTTTTTTGCCATATGGCTTTGTTCTTTATGGCTTGCCATATAGCAACGAAAAATAAAACTATGGCAAGAAGACTCATGGTAATGATGGCTGGAGAGGGGCTCATTCTTACGCTGATTGTTTGGTGCCTAAAACATGTTCAAGCTGAGCTTTTCTCCAGATAGGACAGTCTGGGGGAGTCTCTGTTCCTCACAGCTGTTGCAGTAGTCCTGGAGCTTTCTACCTCTTTGTAAATTCTGACTGGAATCAGTCCCTGGTTTAGAGGTTGCAAATGAATGACACAAACACAAGAGTGTGTTTTCATAACCCTTACCTCTCACATTAACAAGTCTCAAAAAAGCCTTATATCGGCGTCAAGAATGCTGAGCTGACGGTGTAAAAATTAACCCTTCCAGGTGAGGAAAGCTGTGCAGCAGGAGGGCTTCATCAGAAGGAAGCGAGGATACAGAGACATCAATGACATTGACATCAACATGAATGACCCTTTATTTACAAAGCAGTGGTACCTGGTAAGTTTTGAGAACAAATCACAGTAATCATAACTAAATAATTGTCATTCAAGCCATTCTGTGCAGTTGCAGTGTTTTCCAGCAGTTCTTTCCAAGTGCAGGACTTGGGAATGGATCCAAGGCTCTGTTGTGTTGGTTTTAATTGTCCCCCTTTTATATTGGGAAGATCCAGCACATTTCAAGTGATAAATTTAATGTCAGTCAATGGAAGGAACCTTAGAAGGCTTGAAAGAGAACTATATTGATGTCCTGTGGGCATTACTGGTGTGCTGATGTGACCCCTAGAACTGCATATGAATCATGTCTTTGAGCTGTTGCCAGGTAAAATATTGCTGTGGAATTACAACAAAAGGTTTTAATGTATGTGCTAGCAAAAGTTAAAGCTTTTCTTATGGAAATTTGAATCTATTTTCTTCTGTCAAAAACAGAACAGCTGAAAACTGGTGAATTTCTGCTTAAGCTATTGTCAAAGGAAATTCATATTTTGCTAAATTGTTTCAGTTTTTCGGTGTCATATTTTTACAGGGACAAGCCTTTAGTCATAAAAGAAAACATATTTTTACTTTGAAGTGAAATGATTTTTTTATTTAAAAAGTTGATAAAGTAATTCTGGTCAGTTTTATTGTTGCAACATATTTATGATCAAATACTCAGTAAATGCAGTACTGCCTTGTTAACTTAAAAAGGGTATTTTTGCTTAAGAGTAATGTTTTCTCCTCTTAATCCATTTCTTACGTTTCATGAATCCAACCAATATGGCTGCAGGTTTTTTTTTCCTAAAGCAAGAGTTTTCAAATGAATTGGGGGCACATTAGCATGATGGGATTTTATCCTTGATGAGGATAAACTAAAGTGGGGATTAATTCACTTATTTTCTGGTAGTTAATCAAAATGTTGCAGTGATAAAAATAACAAAAATTTGGGAAGCTGTACAGTAGATCCCTGCTTTCAAAAAGAAAGAATATCCTGCTCATGAAAAAGTCCTCTGTAAAATCAGTTGTTCTAACGTTTTTCCTGGATTGACCCACTGGCTGACTTGTGAAGTGGAAAAGTCTTTTTTTGGGGTCTAAAAGTTTCAGTGTTTAACCAAACCTTATAAAGCACAAAAAATTGAATTTTACCAGTGTTGGGTTTTTTTCAGATTTTTTTCTTTTTTCAGCTGCATTATTGCAGTAGATGTGATTACGAAATATATTTTCTGTGCCAAAGATGCATGCAGAGACATAAAGGAAAAACCAGTAGCTGTGGAAGTATGTCAGTCAAGTAAAAAAAGCTATTTTTTTTTTCACTGATGTATTAGATTAACACTGGTCAAGCAGATGGGACTCCTGGACTTGACCTTAACGTAGCTGAAGCATGGGAGCTGGGATACACAGGGAAGGGAGTAACCATAGGAATTATGGATGATGGTAAGTGAAGACTGAGTGCTAATTTAATACTTTCAAGTAGACTTTTTTCATGTAATTGAAGTTTAAAAAAAAAAAGGATTAAAAATTAATAATCAATTGCTTAGTGGTGAGACTACAAGCCTCCATAAATACTTTGAGATCTTCAGGGAAAATATGATATAAAGATAAGGGTACTGAAGTATAGATGTCTATGCATTAGAAGTGGTTTGCAAGTATCACTCAGATATCTTCCAGGATAACACTGTAATGTCCATTAAAACTAAGGAAAATCTCTCCTTGACTTCTGTAGCCACTGACTGGAGGATGTAATTGCTGTGCAGAAAATACTTAAGAAAATGGTTTTTTGATTACGTTATTTTCAAAGTCATCCTTGATAGCTGAAATAATTAAACACTTTCATGCTGAATGTCAGTGAAGGTCTGCATATTAGATATATTGCTAGTTTCAGGCTAAGTTCAGGATAAATGAAAATAAAAGTACAGTTGAAGTTACAGCTCTTCTACTTATGGGTGCTTGCTGAAGTACAGGAATTCCATGCAGTCTCTCAACACTCTTTGAAATAAATTTTGAATATTTTCCTTTAATGGGGCTGAATAATGTTAAAAATAAATAAAACTTCTGTATCCACGTATGTTTTCTAGGGATCTGTCCTCACTTATTTCTGTTCCTCAGCTGCTTACTCCTGTGGCAGAGGTTTTTATGGAAGTAAGAAAGGAAACTCAGACATCGGGACCTTAGGAAGAAATTTTTTGCTATGAGGGTGGTGAGATACTGTAAGAAGTTGCCAAGGGAGGTTGTGGCAGTGTTCAGGGCCAGGTTGGAGAAGGCCTTGAAGATCAGTCTCATCTGAGAGATGATCTCTTGTGTCACAATTTCACTGATCTCCCAGAGGCAGGACTTGGCTTTCAGATTAGCAAGGCATGACTGTGATGGGAGCGATGGCAAACCATTTGAGCTTTGCGTCAATAAAACTGATGGTCCATCAGATACAGCTTTTAGAGAGGGGAGTCATTTGCCTTATAATTTGTTTCCAATAACCCTAAAAAATACAGCTTGAATAACAGGATTCTTCATAGAGATTTTTATTGTCCATCTACCATTTGGATCAGTATCAAGGGTCTCCTAATGCTAGTGCTAAGGGACCCTACAAAATGTGAATTAATCTTTCCATCAGAATTGCTATGATAACATGGCATTCTCCTTGCAAATCAAGTATAGCATCTGATGGTGAGGTGGTTGGAAAAACAGCATAGAGAGGTTATAGTGAAAGTGTAGCATGAGATTGGTGGCCATTTCTTTGTATGCAATAGGTCATCTTATCCCAGCTGAGTGTAGATCTGCTGCCTCTGTTGCACCATCTGCTGGGATTTGTACATTTGCCATGTGTAGAAAGGTGCCATGCAATAGAATATTACACACCAGTGCTCTGTTAGAATCTTTAGCACGCTACCAAAATGTGGAGCCTATACACAGATATTTGCTAAAATGGTTTAATCCAATATTAAAAGTTCTCTTTCATGCATATAATCTGAAATGTTGGCCTTAGTGATCACCCCATGTCTACTCTAGGTAATTTTCTAGTTTACAGTGGTTAAAAATACTCGTTTTTCTATCCTGTACTGATCCAGTGCTTACCAATCTTGTTAGTTTTGGTATGCTTTGAGGTGACAAAACTCATACAAAGAGAAATTGTGATTTAAACTAATCCTTATAAGTAAGTATGATCCAGTCTACAAAACAGTAAACTTTGCCATTCAGCTCACTTTTTCAAATGGCATCTGGATTTTGACATAAATGGTTGAAAAGTCCACATTTAAAAACTGGAATCTCACTTCAATCAGTTGTATTATTCACCATGATTATATTCCTCTGGTTGTAAAGGAATCTTGTTCTGTGATCATTAGAAAATCCTTTTTGAAACTCTTAACCTTTGCTTTCTGTTCTGTCATTGTCTTATTGCAGGAATTGATTATCTGCATCCAGATCTTGCATCAAACTACGTAAGTTCATGCTGACCTTTACTGTAAGATGTGGATTTTCTTGTTATTATAGTCCCTCTGCTACAAAAGTTTAAATAGAGGGTCGAACAGAAGCACAGCTGAACTCCTGATCTTAGTGATGTTACATTTCCCATTGAAAGAAGCAGACTGAAAATGGGACTGCCTGTGCAAGGAATGGAAAGGTGACAGGGCTCTTTGTGGAGGAATGGCAGACCTGTGTCACACATTAAATGAACTGCTGCTTAAAATACTGGATTTAGGAAATGGGCAACCTGTAAATTGGCTGTCAGTCCTGCTGTTAAGATGCAGAATGCCCCTGTCACTTGGAGAGCCATGGAGCTGTGGGTTGTGCAGGGCATATATTAGCCTTTAAAACCTCCAGGAGCAGTTTCATTCCTTTATAACAGGTTTTTGGATCCAGTGCTTCAAAGCATATGCAGGGGAGAATGTGTATTCTCAGCACATGCTATGCAAATTGTTTGTTCCTCAAATCTACATCAGGATTCAGACTTCTGGACTAGAGTGTTTTTGTGTGTCTTAACTCTTTGTCTCCCTCCAACCCTCCACTGGCACTAGAACTCCGATCTCCAGGTGCCTTCATGTCCCTTCCTGAGGGAAACCCAGGCTGCTTCAGCTGAGCAATGTGGTTTAGTTTGCAATTGCAATTAAATGAAGAGGAATAAGGTGAGCTGGAGATTTTGGTAAAAAAAAATATCAGCCACTTGGATAGAACAGCTCCAAAATAAGGAAGGCATTTTTGCATATGTGCAGTTTGGAACATAATAACACACAGGATGAAAATCTGTTTGTGTTGCAGGCAGCAAAGCGCATGTGGTAGATTGTAAGTGAAAATAGAAGGCTTTGGAGAAGGAATTTGGGAAAGAGCTGACCACAGAATGCAGATTAGCCAGTTTCACTCGTGAACTGGCTTAATAGCAGCTAATTAAACCCTGTGCCCTGACTGCAGAATTCTCTCCCAAATGAAATAACTCAGTAGGATGTTCCCATAAATTGATAGAAATAAAGAAATTTGTAAGGGCAGCCTTTTTCCTTGCAGGAATTGTGCTCTGTATATTTCTAGCATGTGATGTGGGCAAAGCACATGCTCTACGTTCCCTTTTCAGCAGCAAGTGTGGACAAAGTATGTGGGAATATTCTGTTTCTAAAAGCCATGTTTCAAATAGACAAGAGAAAAGTCTTCACAATATACCGGATATAACAGTTCTGATAACGGTGAATTTATGATCCTGCTTAGAAATCGAAACTAGGTAATAAAAACACAATAATACAGTGTTTTCTCTTTTAATTCCAAAATATATTCTGTTTGATGGATAAATATTTGTCAGGTTTGGCAGAAATATATTGGTTTTAGAGTGGCAGTAGTGAGTATTGTGGAAATTAATGGAAAATGACACAGGGAAGGACAGTGCACAGACATGATGGTAGAAATACTGAAATAATGGAGCTGGAGGGAAATCTGAGAGTTAAGAGATATTGGGATGAAAACTGGAAAGAAAAGCTGCCTGGAAATAGAGTCATCAAACCTTTACTGGCAGTCATGGAAGACTTGTGAGGAGACTGACTTTGAAACAAGGATCTGAAAAGATTGTGCAGGACTGGCTTTGTCTAAGTGAGGAGAGGTTCTCTAACGTAGCAGCGATCTGTCTGTGGAGGGAAAAGGGAAGATTAGCTGGTTAATACAAAATGCTGGAGCAAATGGCTGGTTGGCAAGACAGTCATTAAAGGAGCAGCAGAAATCCCATCCGAAAGATCTTAAAGAAGATAAGACCTCCAGGCTTTAATACTGAAATTCAAATCCTGTACGTCTTGCTTGGAAAATTGGGAGCAATTAGAAAGTCTCTCAAAGGTGGTAGGTTTGGCAGTTGGGCATTTTCAAGTCTAAAACCTTGGCCTTGGTTCCTCAGTTTAATTTGGCTTTTATGATTTTGACTTTCTGGTTTTCTTGCTTGAATAGTTTAATGGAGGTTAGCACTTGGATGAAATGCAGGGTCAGTGTAGAGAAAGGCCTTTCTAAAAGAAGAAGACTTTGTATTTTCTCTTGACTGCTGAACTTTGACCTGTTGTATGGAATGCACTTCCATCCGTATATTTCTTTGTAGTTTTTTAAGATTTACTGTGTGAATCTTCCCTTTCTGGTTTTAATGCTCTTCATGTACATGGAAAGACGTGTGCCTGCTCACGGTGTGGGTGGACTGCTCTCCCAGCATTGCCTCCCAGCTTGCTGCAGTGTAGCTGCTTGCTTTTCTGGGATCAGGGGGTTATGGCAGAGCTGGAATTTTCCATTCTACACTGTGAATGCAGAGAGACTCATTGTCAAATGATCTATATTTTCTTCTTCCAAGCCTTGGAAACCCTGCAGGGAACCTTGGAAACCTTCAGGAAATTATTTTTTTTCACCACAAAGAGAGCCCTTCATTATGAACTGATAATTAAAAAGCTGGGGCCTGATGTACACCGTGGTTTGCTTTCAGATCATAATGTACATATAAACCCAGCAATTTTCAGGACCGACTTCTCCGAGATACAGCATCTGAATGAGAAAGAAAAGTCAAGTCACAGGGGCTGCATCTGAGATACGTCTAATGAAAAGGGAAAAAAACAGCTGTTGGGGATGGACATAGCAAACTATTTTAAAGAAAAAACTAAGCAAATGGAGATTTGTTGTGCCACAAACAGAAATATAAGCTGAGCTCTCTCTGTTATCATTTTTTTTTACTGTAGTATTTTATCCTTGGCCGCTGTCTGCTGGTGAAGGGCAGTGTAGCAGCACTTAGAACAGCAGGGAGCTGATCATCTCCTATAAGTGGGTTTGTCCTTGATTAGCAGTAGTTAGAAAAATCAGGATCCCTCCAAGAGACTCCGGCCAGGAGTAAAAAATTGCTGTTTTCAGTGTCTGAACTCTGCCTGAAGCTGAAAGCTTTTTTCAGGAAACTTAGGGGGTGAGAGGGAGAAAGACAAACACTAGGAAAACTGGAGGTGACTATGTGGGTAAGTAACATTTTCACAGAGTATTGATACATGAAGAATGAGAATCAATCAGCAGTTCTTAGTAATAAATAGCAATTCAAAAGATTTTGAGCTCTGTGGAATTGTAACATGTGCAAACAAGCATCAACCTGAGCAGTGCTTCATTGCTGGCCTTCCTCAAGCCTCCTCTCTTTTCTTCTCTGTACTGTGAGTCCTTATGGTGCAGCCTTATCTTCCAAGGTCCTTGTCAGCTGTCACTCAAACTGGAGTGACAAAGTCAAACTCCTTTTTAAGCAGGAAAGGCCCTATGTAAGGAATGAGGGAAGGCTTTTCGGATTTACCTCAGGGTTAGTCAAAACTTTCTGTCATCTTCTGTCATTTCTCATTCAGATGAACAGCGGATGGTCTTAACCTATCTCCTCTTTCCACTTTGTCAGCATCTCCAAACACAAAGCAGTCTCTCTCTCATAACTTTTGATAACTTGTCTCCAGCCAATACCATAACAGCTCCCCCTGCCTTGCTGAGAGTGGGAGCATATTTTTGGAATAATTATCTTATCACATAAGCGGTGAAGCAGGGAAATGTTCCACGTCTGTTCTGAGCTGCATTTGCCATTGTTTGCTTGAGGAACAAAAACATCATTGAATAATCTTTACAGCAGCAAAAGGAATGAAAAATAGTACAGACAATAAATTTCACACTGCAATATGTGCAGCAAAGCGTAGCAACAGCAGGAAGGATCTTCTTACTTTTAGAAAGTCTATTTTTCCTTCATTATCACGAATTTCTGGGTGTGCTTTGCCCTCCCTGCACACCACAGAAAGGACCAGAAAACTGCTCTGAGCCTGATCACAACGATTTACCAGTACAAACAATCAGTATCTCCACTAAAAATCTCTGATTGTGGGATTTTGTAGAGCTGACAAAACTCCACTGACATAGATTGATCCACACTGCTTTGGCCTTGGTGACCCACCACCCTGAAATCCCAGCTGGTTTTTTTCCTTAGTCCAATAGACTCCACATAAAACTGATGGGGAGAAAAATGTTACCCTTCCAAGAGCAAAATTTGTTGGTTATGCTCTGAAGACATTGAGAAGCTCCCAGTGTCTCTGCACTTAATGTGAACCCAGGGAATCCTCAGGGGTTGTAAGCACAAACCACAGGAGAGTCAGGTTCATGCTGGCCTGGTGTCAGGGAATGATTTCAGGCAGCTTTATGAGATCTGATTCCCATGGCAGGATTTTCAACAGGCCATGAGATTGTTAAACTGCATTTAATTAATTAATTTTAAACTGAAATTTCCTATTGCATTTCAAAGGGTTATGGAGCACATGCACTGGACACTTCATTTCAATAAACCTTTGCCTCTGATACATTAGAGGTATTTTATGGGCAAACTCCATGTGCTGATCATCATTTCTAGCATCTCTTTTTAGTTGTAATGTTAAAATAACGTTTATTATCAAAAACTAATGAAAAGAATAAACCTGTGTCAGCACATCACTAATTAGATTTGGGCTTGGTTGGTTTCTTTGGGGTTTTTTGGTGTTTCTTTGGTGTTGGGTTCTTGCTAGTAGGTTTTCTAAAATAAACACTAGCATAAAGCCTAAAAATTACCAACCAAACCCTGGGATAAATTCACAATACATCCTTCTGCTAAGCACTGAAAATTCAGTTAGAACACTGATGGATGAAGGCTGTTGATGAAATTTTTGCCACAATCTGCTTCAAGAAATTGCTGAGACAGAATGAAGCCTCTCTTTTGCCAGGATGGAAGGATGGATCAACTGTTTAAATGCAAAGCTGACTGATGCCTTAGCAGTCAAAACTGATGCCCTTCTGTTGGGCTGTTTATGCTGCTCAGGTGGCTTCTGGCAGCTCAGGGGCTGATTTTAGCATTTAGAATATTACTCAGGACATGCATGACAATAAAGTTTCACTGGCAGAAATTAGAAGTTACTGGGGAAAGAATGAAATTCTCTCTTTCAGACGTGGTTGTTTTTTGTTATTCTGTGGAAGGATCGACTTCTGGGCTCATTTCTATGTTCTGTGCAAACTGTTATTCTGTTGTTTTGGGGGTTTTTTATTTTTTTATTCTCAGAACGTAATTAAAGGCTAAAAAAAGAGATGATGCCTTCTCTGATCATATCAGCCAGGCATATAAAGTTCTCAATGTACCTGGAGGGGTGTCCTGGATTAGTCACATACAGAAAATGCTTCATATCTTGGAAAACATAATGGACAAACAGTCCTTCCCTGCTCCCAAGAGTTACTGTTATTAAAGGTACATGTCATTGGTGCTGGTGTATTAAAGTCTAAATAAGATGACTGTACAGTTCCTCTGCTCTGAACCTTATTGCTGCTTAACAAGAGCACTGCCAATGGGGGAGAGAAGCCTGTGTAAAAGAGATGTCAGGGTCTTCCTATTTAATGAAAGGTAAAAAAAAATAAATTCTGTAATCATCTAGCTTTCAGCTCTATCAAAAAGATGGAGCAGCAAAAAAAGAATTAAAAGGCTGCTTTTCCACTGGGTTATTTCATATGGCCAGAGGGCACAGGAAGAGGCTTTTTCTGCAAAGGAGGCTGTGTCTTGTGAGGGAGGTGTGGTTGCCTAAAGGACAGATGATTCGTGTCACAGGGCTGTGTTTCTTCCACTGAAAGTTATGTGAATGTCTTTGCTAAAGGCCATTTGAAGAGATCTGTACCCTGAATGCATGGCAGGACCTGGGGCTTGGTGCTTAGTACCATCCATGCAACTGGAGTTGGCACCACTCTGCTGGTGTTGGCCTCTCCAGGGGGATGCACTGATTTATCCTGGCTATAAAATAGCCTCAAAACACTGTTCCTTCGGAATCAAAAGGCACTCTCATATTGTAGTTGCATTTGACTGAGATTATTTTCAGATCAATGTATGCTGCAAAGAGTTTCCAGCTTTATTCTATATTAGAACCACCTGAAAGGGATGATTTTCAAGTTAAATGTATGCCTGGTGTGCAAGCAGTGTGAGATGGTGCCAAGGATACTTACTTTGCAAGCTAACAACCACTCATTGTCTGCAGCATTTATTTTTCTCTATAATCAATGCACTTAATCAGTTGCACACTGAGAAAGTGCAAGGTGGCTAATTGCTTTAATCATAAAGCACTAGTATTAATTTTCACTTGAGGCATCATCTGTGGAAAGTAAATTAAGATTGTTGAGATGAGAAATGCACAGGGATGAAAGAGCAGATGACATTTCTGCATCAGTTCTGGCTGGTGCTTTTGGAGTTGGCTTGTGCCTCTCTAGGGTTTCTCCAAGTAAGCCTTTTTATAAAATTAAAGTGTCCATGGGAAAATGAAAGTAAAATATTTTTATTTTGGATCAATTCAACCTAATTTTAAGTATTTGGCATCCAGAATGGGCTGAATTAAAGCAGCAGCAACAAAATCCCACTCTGGTTCTTTATGCACTTGGGAGAACAGGGTCAGACACGTGGTCCCCTGGAAGCAGTGAGCACCACGTAATTTTTAAACCAAGTTCAACAAGTTGAAGGAAAGAGCTTTCCTTTCCCTAAAATGAAAGTAATACATTTTGTGTTGAAAATGGCCCAAATAATTTTTTAATATTTTTCCATTTGAAACCTTTGTTTTCTGTTTCTCAAAGATCAGTTATTTTAGCTGCTGATACTGTTTAAGGCACTAACCAGTGTGGAAATCCCTGAATAACCACCAACATTTAGATGCAACTTAATTAAAATTCATGCTGTAGTTATTTTTGGTTGCCAAGGTATCACCAGGGAAGTCTGAGTTAGATGGTGCAAGTGGAGAACGCTGTTCCCTCACAAAGCTTCATCAAAATTTGATGGGGTTTAGGGAGAACTTTTTGGGCCCAGTGCTGATTTTGGCAAGGAAAGTCACAAACCCACTCTTAACCACTGGACTTTCAGCTGGTTTTAAAAGGAGAGTTTTGGCCAGGCCCTGTGGATAAGCCAGCCTTGCAAGGCAAAGGAATGTAGGAGACCTGTAATTCACAAGTAGTGCCCTTTCTTTTGTCAAATCAAAATGGTCTAAATACAGTAAATAAAGCTACATATGATCTCCAATACTTTAAAACACCTCCCCTTCACGGTACCTGTAAATCAATTTGGTTAATTTGAAATTAATTCAGTCTTTTCCATCCTGAGACTTCCTCTTGGCATGGTTGTTTGCTTTGCTTTGTTTGATTTTATTTGTTTGCATTTATGTTCTCCACATTAATATTTTACTTCTTGGCAGCTATGTAGGTAGTTAAGATATTTTTAGACACCTGCCTTGTTTCAGATTGCTTTGATTCAAATATAATGTTCATAATTTCTGTTCCATTCCAAATAGAAGCAATATAGATAATGAACATCTCTTGCAGCATAGCAGTGCACAGTGTCTAATAAAATGCTCTCCACACTGAAGTCAATGGTAGTTTTTGTTAAAATCAGCAATTTGGCAGATCATATAAATAGCTGGCTTTTCTTGTTTGTTCCACTTTGCATTGCCTTTTTTTTTTTTTTTTTTTTAAGCATTACAGTAAGAGGCATAGACTTCAGCAGAGCCAATAATGGTACTAAGGGCTGTGGAAACATGACTGCCTGGGATAACATGATTTCCTGTGGAACAGGAGCTTGTATTTCACGAAATTGTGGCTATTTCCAGTACTGTAAAGCTGTTATTTTGTGAAGCTTCAGTGTATATGGTAGTGGATACCCCAGTCACACGTTCCCTGTGCTGTCCTCACTGGTAAGCATTGATGTAGATTGGGAATTGTTGGAAATGTTTTTCAGGCAAATTGTGTTCTGACTTTTGTTAAATTAGGTGAATCTCTGTTTTAAATATGTACAAAGGTGAGGATGAAGACTGTGCTGTGTTCAAGGACTTCATAATTTCAATGCTAGCACAAGTTTTTTAGAATTCCTTCTTGTGAGAAACGAACTCATTTTAATTCAGTGGCACTTAACTCGTTTGCAGGATTAGTCAACCGTGATACCATGTCTGACAGATGTAGCTGTGAATCTTTCTGTCAGTCATCTGATGATGTCTAGGACGCTTCTTGAATTTAAACATCCAGTAAATTACTGTGAAAACATTAGCTGTGATCAAATATACTAATCTTTAACAGAAGAACCTGGAATGATCGTGTACTATTTAAAATCTTAAATACTTGAAAAATTTAGTAGGTGTGGATTTGCATGAGCACGTTCTGAAGATTCCACCTTTTCTCTCTGTAATTTTGGATTTAACTGATTCCACATGGAAAAACAAATGCAAACTTTTTAATTAATGCCAAAGCATCTAAATTGGCGCATTAAAAAAAATCCCTGAAAGCCCAGCATGTCTTGACAGGTATTAGTCACATTATTAATTCTCCCCTGGGATGCTAATGAGGTCAGCATACAACTGGAATAAAACACAACAGGTCTTCAAGACCTTTTAAGTCTAAGAATTGTAAATCAAGCTCTGTTTGCTATTTGTGACAGAAGAAATGTAGGTAATAGTCTGCATTACGTATTTTGAGTTTCTTTTCTGAAATTTCCCCTCCTTTTGCTTCGTCTACAATGTCATTTTTATGTGTTCATTCATCTTCCATATTCATGCAAATTCGGTGAAAGACCAGCTGTGTGGTTGTTAACAGTTCTCTTGTCAGCTGAGAAGCATTTCATGAAAAGGAAAATGCCCAACCAGTTTTCTGTCTTGTCTGCTTTCACTTTCTCTGCATCCCCAGACCAGCTTTCCCTGTCCTAACCTCTCCATAACCCACATGGACCAGGTCTCTCTGTTGTAGGTCACCCCCCAAACCACCTAAGCCACTTGGGTTTCCCTCTTTGCAAAGCCACAGTTTGGCTCTTCTGTAACAGTTAAGTTGGTGTAGCGTCTAGAAATGATCATCTTGGGCGTGTTTGTTTTCTGAGTGCCATTGCAACCGCAAGTCCAGTATTCCTGCCCTTTGCTGTAAGCACTGCTGATAATTTTCAGTTTTCATGGGCTCTGCTGTGTGGGTGCCAGTGCCTGCAGGGAAGGGTTGGCTCTCCCAGCATGAGTGGCCACTCCTTGCCAGACCATGTCATCCTAAATGACTGGGCTTGAAGGACTGCTGAGTTTGTATTGCAGCCTCTGAGCTGTAGATTTTCTTACAGTGATGGAAAAATATTTCTCCCTTATCCCCCACGTTCTGTTTAAGAGACCTTGATGCTGGGTGTGATCTGGATCTTGCCGTGTTTGATGAGGAGAGCCCATGGTAGATTTTGCTGAATGTTGGGTCACTGGCAGGAGCAAGGTGGTTTAGTGTTAGAGTTCTGGTTTCTACGTCTCTGCTGAGGTCAGGATGGAAGACACGGGAAACGTAGAGTCGAGTTCAGACTTGGAACGTTTATTATATCTTACCTATTTACAGGCTCACGAGCCATGAGCTCAATCTAGCAAGCTGAAAAAATGAGGTAAAATAGAGAGCTTCTCTATCTTTACCAGGTCTTTCAAGGACAACCTGTCCAATTATGAGATGCCACCTAAATTATTTTTATTTTAAACCAGATAACTAACCACTTGAAGTCTGCAATGCAGACTCTATCAACCAATTACAGAAGACCACCTAAACCCATGAAGAAGGTGAAGAAGAAGGACTTAGACAACCCCCAAAATCCTCCATCTTGACTCATATGTATTACTATACACCAAAACTCCAAATTCTAAATTTCTAGAACTCCAACAGTTTAATTCCCTTTCCCTTCCTGCTTATCCCTCCAAGAGGCTCTAAGTGCTGGCTGCCATCAAAACATTGCAAACACAGCCTTTACTGCCGCTCAGTGCCCAGCAAGCACATATTTGATGTATTGATGGACTTGTCAGCTGTTTCTTACAGGGACATAACTAAGAATAATGGACTTGGACCTCATCTCTCTGCTGCAAGCTTTATTCCTCTATTAGTCTCTCCACTTCAGTAGGTCAAACTAATGAATAATCGAAGTATCTGAAGGGGAAAACTGTCCATTAGAAGGGGGATGTGGGCCAGGTTTTTAATAAAATGGAATGCTAAACCTAAATGAAAAGTGTGTTCAGAGTTTTTTATCGGTAGAAGTCATTGCACAATTTGTATTTCCTATTATCATAAAATAATCCAGGGACTCATATCTAACTATTTATATGCCTTTTTTTCCCCTTTTCATTTCCCTCTGAGTTAAAGAAACCGAGGAGTTCACTCCATAATCCAAGGCTTTAAATTTGCCACTTGCCCTGAAAATCTTTAACAGCAACCAGTTGCTTAATTTATTTTAATTTTTACTAATTTTATTGCCTTAGCCTTATGACTCCCTATGAACATACCTCCTTGGTGTGTTGTAGGTACAGCTTAAAATTAAGGAATGTTTGGCTGAGCAGAAATAGATTTCAGTTCTGTAGGTTAACTTGCTTTTGCTTTCAGAGCCCTGGCTCTGAGCAATTAACAACCGGTGATGTGCTTCAGGTTTTCTCCCCATCAACCTGAAAATTGTGGAGCGGGCTAAGAGTGCCAAGAGGTGAATCATGAAGCAGTGTCTTTATTATAAACAGAAGTTCATTTGGCTGCTTTCTTTTTAGTAAAGTCTCATGTCTGCCTCAATTTTTTACTCTTTTTTTCCTATGTCAGGTAAAGATGCAGGGGAAAGTAATGGAGGGTACTTCAGTAGGCTGGTTTTATTTTTAAAAATTGATTGGAAGAAAGAATTCTCTACCTCTTAAAAAGTCTGCCCAACCTAACTTTTTTTGAGTCCTTGTGTTTCCCATTTTTTTGGTTTGACTGTACAACTCTGAGCCAAGCATTAGCAAACAGCCACAGGGTTAGATGGCATTTAGCTGGATGCATTTGCACTTTCTTTTTGTTCACTGGGAAAACACCTGACAATCTTGGTACCTAAGAATTAATTTCTGATTTCTTTCCAGCTCTTTGGAGCTGGGAAACATCTGTGCTTAGATCTGGGTGGTATACATTGCTGTACTGCCTGTGTGCTTTACCTGTGTGAAATAAAAAGGGTATTTACTGTACCCTTTGTTTTTTAAAGATGCTCACATGCTGGGGAGCACCAGCCAGCAGTGTAACTAATGTTGGTTTTCTCATTTTGTCTGCAGGGGAAATAGGAAGGCCATTACTGAGGTAAAAGTAAAATAAATGATTGTGTGACTTTGTAGCGCTGAGGGATATGTGGAGAGGACCACCAGTTACTTGACAAAGAAATCTGCTTAATATAGAAAAATAATACAATGCAACATGACCTCTGCAAAGCTCTTTTTCTTCATAACTAACTTTAAAAATAATGCTACCTTAATGAAGATAAATGCAAGTGAGAATCCATGTTTTTTTCAACTGCCTTTTTGTTTGTTTGTTTGCTTTTAAACCTAAGAATTGAAAAGCTTTCAATTTTGCAAAATAAGTTGTTAGATAAGAGGTGGGGGACAGCCAGCCTGTGTTCCTGTAAACTCTGAAGCTGGATTATTAGAATTCTTACTTTCTGTAATCTCAACCATTTTAACTGTTGTAAATTAAGCAGTAGCAACTTGTTGGCAGTCACTTTATGTTCTTTTGACTGTAATTCCACTAGTTTTTCCTTTGACCTAATCCCAGATGGTTGGTGATTGTTGAGGAAATTGAAGTTTTTTTCAGTATTAGCTCCAAAATGAAATCACTATTGTGGTGAGCTCTTTACTTGCTTATTCTATGGCCATTAGAGCCTGTACTGAGTACCTGGAACTGGAATACCAGGAGGGCTTACAGGCACCTCAGATACTATTCTGGACCCAGGGCACAACTCCATCAATTTCAAGTGATGTTCTGATTTATTATTCTGTGGCTGTTTTGAAAAGGAGAACAGCAGAAAAGTGTGCTGCCATCTTACTTATTATTCAAGATCTGGTTGGTGTTTCCTGGCTCAGTATTTTTACTTTTGTGATGTACCTATAAGAACTAGGTCAAAGGTTGCTGTGTCTGGAGAGACTGGCAGATTTCACCAGTTGTGGATTTGTTCTTTAAGGTTAATGATTCTGAATATATTCTGGATATATTCTTGGTGTTTACGTGGTCTTCAAAACAGCTCAGAATTTGTTGGATAAAAAATATAGGACATGTACATTAGTTCATGTGGAGGCCAGAGGTATTTAAAAAGTTGCAGGGTT
Source organism: Chamaea fasciata (assembly GCF_029207755.1). Lineage (NCBI taxonomy): Eukaryota > Metazoa > Chordata > Aves > Passeriformes > Sylviidae > Chamaea > Chamaea fasciata. The sequence goes on along the minus strand of NW_027094088.1, from coordinate 4,256,064 downwards.
TTTTTCATTTCCATTTAAAAACCCCCAGAAACCAAACCAAACCAAAATAAAAGTGTGCTTCCCATGGCAGAGAGGAGAGGGTTTATTGTACAATGGCTGACTTAGCACTAATGCCTCTGTTTTTTGTTAATGACCTTAAAGCCTTGCAGCACCTCTGCTAGGTTGAACACGTTCCCTCCTTTTCCACCTTTTGGTGAGCGTATTCCATGTATTTAAGCCTGTGTGTACAAAACTGACTTTCATTTTGCCGCCACGTGATGCTCAGTGTTGCTTTAGTACAGTTTTCCTGAGACGCTGTATGTTGTAATTTGAGCTCATGGCTTTGCTTGCTCTTTGGATCAGTAAAGAAATCAAACAAACAAAAGGTATTTTTCTGCCTCAGATCTAATCCAGGACTTTGATGTCATGAATAGAATCAGCCTGTGACCAGTGGGATGTGTCTTTAGTTGTCTCCTGGACTAGCATGTGAGCATAGGCATATTTCTTGACTTAGAGAGAAAAAGGGAAGTATGTGTGAATTACTCTGCAGAAGCTTGTGAAGTCATACAAAAATTTATGGGCTTGCTGCATTATTCAAGGTACATAATTTTATTACAGTGCTGAAGAGCACATGGGACAACTGATTTATTGTTAGTGTCATATTTTGCATAATGAATTTTTTTCCAGAGATGATTTTACTGCATGTGTTTTAAAAGGTACAAGGCAATTCCTTGAGAAATTCTAGTCAGCTTATTTTTAAGGAAAGCAGAATTTTATGCAGAGGCAAAAGTAATCTATTTGTGTCATGGTACACAAGCCATTACTTAAGAAATGATTGAAAGGGTCTCATCCTGGGATCTGATACTCTTCTGTTAGTATTTCATTTGGTGTAGAGGCTAGAAAGCAAAAATAGAGACATTCCTTAAAAAGCAGTGTCATTCCTCTATGTAGTAGCATTTTTATTATGTAGCAGATGTTATTTTTAAGCAATTGTGTATAGATAGTGACTGATAAACATCAAATCACTGCAGCAATGAGCTGGTTTTGACTGAACATGAGAGATTAGATTCACCTCATTGTAACATCCAGTGCCAAAGACTGGTCTAAGGCCAGACCAGTGTCTCAGGTTGGTGGCTCAAGTTCTCCCTGAGGTTAAAAACCAGGCAACTACCTTAGATACTGAAAGTCAAGTGTTAAACGCTTCAAGTCGAAGAGAAGGAACTGCCTGTAGACTAGTTTGGCAAGAAAAGTGAGCACTGAATCACTTGAGTGGAAAAGCAAAGTGTTCCCACTTCAATGTGCTGTTGTGGATCCTCATCTGCACTGGTTTTGGTTGCAATCTCACAGGTTCCTATGCTGATTAATTCTCCATGTTAGCAATAAATTCCCTCTTGCTGCCTGCTGGGGACTCCAGCCTGTGGAGGACAATGGCAAACCAGAGATTTTAATACTCACTTCGAAAACACAAAATTATTATTTAAGCTATCCGCTGAAGCAGTTTCCTTGGTGATGCAGTTTTGAAATTGATTTAATTTCTTACTTTAGCTTAAATTTTTTTTTTTTTTTAAAACTGAGGCTTAGGTATTTGTGGATTTGATCTTTAAATTAGGAACTTGAAGCAGTACATTTGTACTTGTCCCTGCTGTTTCATTACCCATTTCACTGCTTCCATCGTGTGGGTGAAATACTCCTTCACAATGCTGAAACTCACTGTCTTGTCTCAAAGACCCTAATGAAGATAAATTGCTCAGTTATCAATTGTTTTCTCTCCAAGATTTCTTCTTAATTTTACCCTTTGTGGATGGTTCCCACTCCATTAGTTATCTCTTTCCTTTGAGTGCAGTGATCCAAAGTGAAGCAAATGAGAGCTACAGGATGTGGCTGCACAACTTGGTTTAAAGCTTCTTTACCTGGGGCCTCCAGCAGGGCTGCAGTTTGCTGTAGGGTGTCTGAATCACCCAAGCTGGGATCCCTTTGTCTGTCACTACCGTGAACACGAGTGGGACACCAGCACAGCTAGAAGGGCTTTTCAGCCTTAATTTTTTGCACTAGGGAATTCTAGGGTCAAGAGTCGTTGATAGCAAGTACAAGCTGCTTGCATATTTGATGATGTCCTAAAAAGTCAGCCTCACCAGATCCCCTTTGAGCTTAGGGTGTGTAAGTGGGACTGAATTTCTTCCAAATGGGAAAATAAACCACAGTTGACACATTATTGGGATTAAGCAAGAGATGGGACCACTGACAGGACCCTGAAGGCGTGATTTATTGCTCTTATCTTCTTCAGTCTCACAGAAGGTGAGAATGTCTTCACATCATTCATCAGAGGTCAGTAGTCACAAGATCTCAAGTTACAGAATCTTAGATAGATTTATTAGCCAATAAACTGCTGCCACAAAGTTTGTTAGTGTCTTTAAACCAGTCGTTAATTATTTTGCTTCACACATTTTGCCGCAGTGCAGGTTTTCATTGCCAATCCTATAGTGATGCAAAAACCTATAGTACTACACCTTAAACTTCTTTGTTACAAAATTCTGTAGCCAAACTTTTCTACTCCAAAACTGTCCAGTACCTAGCTTAACATGTTTGTGCTTAAACTACAAATCCACGTTCTTGCTTCTGGTCTCTAAATCTGGAAGGCTTTTCCAAGGTCTTAGGTCAAACCCTGTATTCATTTCTATGTCTGGGCCTGCATGCACAAGGTTTTGAGAGATTTCTGTGCCTTGATTTCCCACAACACGACTGAGTTTGAATTATCATTTGTAGAGTATTTTTAGAGTGGAAGCCGAAGTCCTGAGTGAATATGAGGTTGGCAATATGTCTGTGTGGTATCTACATGACAATGAATTTTGTAGCTCATTACATGTTCTGTGGAAAAGTACTTCTTGTCTTCTGCTGCTTCTAAGTCTCCCCCTTGGGAATTTCTTGAATTATGAGAAGTAGTAAAAAATAACTCCTTGTCCACCTTCTCTGTACTACTCATAAATTATAGACTACTGTCAAATTGCCCCTTTTTCCCTGGCTGAAAAGTGATGTTCTGTTTACTCTTAGCTCATACAAACCAATGCCATTCAAAGTGCTGTATAAGCAGTTGCGGTAATTAAAAGAAGCGAATTAATCAGACACCTGGGCACAAAGACTTAGAAGCACTGAGAATTTCTGGCTATAGCTGATGTGATTGGAAGGCATCTTCAGGCTGAAAATCAGGGCCTTTGTATGGAGGTAGGGAGAGATGTGTAAGGATCCCAAAAAGGGATTAATCTCTGAGCTGGAGGACAGCATCAAGCCATTTGAGGGTCATTCTGAAAAGTTCTGCTCCCTTCAAACACTGCAAGATATTTACTGTCTGTGCTGAATATAAGCAACCAAGGCTTTGACATGACCACCCAAAAAACCCCACTGTAGAACAACTTGAAAGATACTTAGTTCTGCCCTCCAAGTATCAAGGACAATGTTGTCCTCGTTTCATTCTGGAACAAGTTTTTGGGAGTTTAAGGGTTTGAATCCAAAACCCAAGGGCTTGGGTGCTACCAGTGGACTGTCTATTCCTGTATCCCAGGAACTGAGAATCAGATGGAAGGGAATGTTTGTAGGAGCACAGCTATTCATGCACAAGTCTCAAATTATCTTCAATAGCATGCTCAGCCAAATCTTAAAAGGAATACAAGTACACATTAATTAAGAATTAACATAATTCTGTTCCTTGAGTCTGGTGATTATTAAAACATAAACTCAATGAACATACACTTGAGAGGAAGCTGCTAAATATTTTTAAAAGCCTAATTTTCAGTCACCCTTTATTTTTTCATTAAGAGAGAAAAAAGAAGATGGCACTTGACTTTCTGAAACTTTCTGTTTGCTTCAGATCAAAAAGTTGCTGAGTGTCCTTAACTGCTGATAGGACAAATCAGGAATGATTTAGATTTATATGGAAAGCAGAGACATGGGATGACATTTTGAAAAGTGCCTGAAAGCCACATTTGTGAAGCTGTTGAGACAGCTAAAGGAATGAGAAAATATGCAAAGAGATTTTCAGGCATATGTGCTGGCCATTAATGCAATTTTCACAGTTGAATTTTGAGAAATTTACATTCTTAGGCGTTGAAATGCTTTTAGAAAACTGACTGTTGTGGTACCACAAATGAGGTTTTCAAAAATACTTCTTTTGTGGAAGACCCATGTGCCTTGTCACTTCCACCACTGTTTGAAAAATAGGATTTAACCTTTGCTTTGCCACACCATGTATTTTAATACCTGAATACTCTTGCAGGTGTTGATCAGCAATCCCTTAGTAGTGACCTGAGCTCTCACAATTAACCGGACTAGTCTACAGGAGGCTTTGCATGCCAGAAAGCGTTGTTGCCCGGGCTTGCTGGTGTGGAAAATGGAAAACAGCACAGCACAATGGGAACTGGTTTCTGCCCAGATACATCTCACAGGATGAAGAGGGCAAAGTTTGCTCTTGATTCTCAGCTTCTCATTCAATTTGTGTTTCACTTTGCCCTGCATGCCTGTTCTTCAGCTGATTTTCTGTGTTCCTTGTGTTTTGCAGAATGCCAAAGCCAGCTACGACTTCAGCAGCAATGATCCCTACCCCTATCCCCGCTACACAGACGATTGGTTTAACAGGTAAAAGGATTTTGGGCAGCCTGCCCTTCACATTGTTTTGTGTAAGAAATTCTGCATCTTTGTGAAATGTCTGTTTTCTGCTAAATTCAGTCGTCACACAATGGACACTGCAGTCTCACTACTGCTTGAAATTCAGAGGTTACTTACTAAGTCTTTTTTTAGGTTTATAGTTCATAAATGAAGTTGCTGCTCCAGAAATGTTAATTTTTAGATTGTTTGGATAAGTGATGGCTACAGACCTTTTTGTCAGCTGTCCTAGGACAGTCCAGTAATCCAAACCTGTATAAACTTCCCATCTGCTAGCTAAATTTAGAGAGAGTAAGCTGGAGAGAGGAAAGACTTCAGGGAAAAAAAGTCTTTTCATCCTATTGTAGAAGTCAGAGCAGCAGCATGGTGTGGAATGACCAGTTCAAAAATGATTAGATCTTACATTAAGTTCTGAATCACTTTGATTTAAGGACAGTGTACATGGATGGCATTTTTCTAGCTGCTGGAGAAGTCCACATCCAGTGGAATCTGTTCTGTTATGTTTATAAATTTGGAACCAACAGTGCAGCTGTGCTTGCTGTGTTATTTCTCCTGAATACACAGTGATTGCCCAAGACCCATTCCTTCTTCAGTGTGTTCTGAACTTAGCCCTGAACTTCACCAGTTTTCAGTAGAAGAAGGACTAGTTCTCAAGATATGGTATAAATAAGAATGGCCCAAAAGAAAAGGCTTAAGGTTTTAGAAAGTGTGACTTTTAGTTTCCCTAAACTCATTGGCTTTTTTTTTTTTTTTTTTTTTTTTTTTTTTTTTTTTTTTACATAGAATGGGAACGTGTTTTGACAGTTTTTTACAAAATGTGTCTAGGGTTCTTAGCTTGGATTTGCAAAAAATATTTCAGGATATTTTCAAGGAAATTTCCAAATGTCCCTTAGACAGAATTGGCCGGTAGTGCTGAGGATTTGAAAACTTTTTAAAGACTTCAGGGCTCAGACTGAGTGCTTATCAAAAAATATTTCAGGCCTATTTGACATGGATTTCTTCTCAAACTTAGGATGACTGGATTGTCTCCCAGTTTTGGATGGGTTTTTTGTTTTTATTTCGAAAGAAGTCAATTATAGTTCTGTCAGAGTGACATAACAAAGAAGCAGCTGTGCTTCCACCTCAGATATGGACCTCCTGGAATGGATTAAACAGAGTGAGGAGCTGGGATATTCTTCTTTGTAGCCCTGCAGTTTTTCAGCCAAAGCAAGATCTCAATGAGATTTCTGCTTCATTTTGAGAAAGGACATCTGGCACTTTTAAAGTAGTGTGAATCCAGTTAGTGAATGGAAAGTCAGAGAAACACTAGGGCTCTAATTTGTGAAGGTCTGCTGACTTTCTTGCTTTATTTGTGCAAAGGATCTTTTTAGGAGACAGATACCACTCAGCTCTTGGGAGGAAGAAAATTAAATTTAGCTGTAGTGTGTGATGGTAGCTTTTGTTGTTTTCAGTGTGGAACCTCATAAAATTAAGTATGTTCTGCCAAGTCCCATTAACACTGATTCTGCTGCTATCAGTTGTTTTATAGTGAGGCCCAGTTTGCCATCCTTAGCTGTTCTGCAAAGTAAACTCCCTGGAGGGAGAGTTACATCCCAAAGTCTACTTGAATAGACCTCAAGCATTCCAGATGTGGCAGGGGTTGTTGTCTCTGGTCCCAGGTGCTCCTGGCTAACTTCAAGCACTTCAGTGAAGAATTGGGAGTGAGCACCACTGCTGTCTGTGACCCAGTCTGTAGTAATTGGAACAACATCATTCAGGTTTTCAGAGAACTGCAGCACTTTCCTCTGTTTCTTGGAGGAATGGGGAGTTCAGGTCAGCAACAGGAGGAGGAAAACGATGGAGAAATTGCTTTGCAGATTTCCTTTACTGTTCTTTCTTTTCAGAAAAAAAAAATAAAATCGATATTTAGGAAGTGTAACATTGTTTGTCAGTGAACCTTGGTCATAATGGGATTCTCCATCCCTGGAAATGTCCAGGGTCAGGCTGGATGAGGCCCTGAGTAAGCAGCCTGGTCTCATGGGTGGCATCCTTGCCCGTGGCAGGGAGACTGAAGCTAGATGATCTTTAAGGCCCCTTCCAACCCAAACCACTCTATGATACTATACTATGAACCTTGAGATTTCTTCTGCAGGAGAGGGAATATTCCGTCTTGCAAGGTAAACCACGGGAGCAACACATTTCACAATATTAGAAGGCTTTAAGATGTAGGATTCTTAGTTTTGCCCAGGTTAAGATGCAAACCAGCACACCATATCCAGCTGCCCAGGAGGACTGTTTTTCTCTGTGTATTTCTTTGCTGTGCTGTTGAGCTGACATGCTCCTATGTAAGCTCTTCTGACTCCTGAATTAGTGTTGCTGGTGTGTAACCACTGTCCGCCTCTGGCAGTCTGTCTGTCCCTGTGTGTGGCTGCACAGGTGCATCTGGGTAGGGCATGATTACATGGAAAATCTATTGAGAGAAACCTGAAATAAAGGCTCCATTTTGCACAGCCAGTGATGTATCTCCCATTGAGTTTTATGCATGCAGAAGGATCAGGCTCGAAATGGGATATCGTAATATCCCTTTTTTCCAGAAAGAATACGTTTCTATGTGAGCAATTCAAGTGATTTGTGGAACAAGAAGCAGAGGACTGATCACCAAAGGGCTTTTGTGAGCTGCCAGCTGCATGTGCAATGTGTTCATTAGACTTTAAGAATAAAGAGGAGAGGTTTTTGCAAGGAGTATTTCATTAATCACAGCTGCTCTGCTTGTAACCACATACTCCCCTTCCACTCGGTGCTTTGCAAGACTGCTGGAATCACTTTGGCCTTTCTATCTAACAACCTTTGTATTCTGTATATTCTCTCACCCAGCTACTGAGTTAGCAGGGGAAAATTTATTTGCTATCTTGAAAACCTGTATTCTTCAGACATCAGAATCTTTTACTAACTATGGATCCAAAGCAAAGCAGGAGGATGCTTTCCCTTTTGTGAACACTCAAATGCTCAGAAGCTCACACTGTCATGTGAGTAAAAAGGGGATTGCATTTGGCCCACAAAAGTGTCCATCTGAGCTCTCTCTGCATGTTTTATTGCTGCCCAATGCAAGCAGCTAAAGTGGTGAAGAAAGGCAGATGGTCCCAGCTCTTGAGGCTGCAGCTCTGCACAGCCCTCCCCTGCAAACAGCTGGGGATGGGATGCATGGGTCCTCTCCTCTGCTGTCTGCAGAAGCATTTCAAAGCTTATTCAAAGATAAAAAGGAGCCTCAATAAAAATCTGTGCCACCTCTCACACTTTCAAAAATATGTCAGTAGGGAGGTATGCACAGTACCACTGCCAGTTTAGAAACACAACTCTTTTCAAAGACAAAGCAGAGTGACGTTTTCATTGCTAGTATGGTTTGGGTTTTTTTAAATACAGTGTGGAACACTGTTTTTCAATATCCACTTCTCCACCTTACTTTTTTCATGCATGTTCATGTAACATCTTTTCATTTACATAAAGTTTCTGTAAGACTTGCTCTGCTTGCTAAATATATATATAATGTATTTGAAGTAGCTTGTTCCCAGATGAAAATATTTCTGTGGTCTATCCCCTTGTTTTAAATATTGAAATAGGGATGAGGTGAATATTGTAGAGAAAGGCTGTGATTTATTCCTGTGACATGAGTCACTTCATAGAAACCACAAAGGGTTTATCAATGATACATGAACAGCAAATAGGGCTGAGTTGGAAAAGTCTGCTATTTGCCATTAATAATTCAACCAAATGCATTTCCACTAACTTAAAAGTGGTTTTGTTGTGGGTTTTTTTGTTGTTGTTTTTTTTTTTTTTGTGTGTGTGTGTGGGTTTTTTTGTTTGTTTGTTTTTGTTTTTTTTCTCTTTAGTCAGCAGCACAGTATTGAAACTCTGAGCTGCTGGAATAGGCCTGTTTACAGTCTCCACTGTGTGAACCACTGCTCTGGAGAAGCCAGGACAGAGAGAGGATCTTCTGGTAAAAATTTTTTTTGTCAGGAAGATCCTAATACAGTTTTTCTCACTGTAATCTGGCAGCATCACTGATGTTTTACACCCCAGCATTAGTCAAGCCAATTTTGAACAAAGCCATTTATCCTCTGTGGCTTGTAGATGGCCCATAGGTGAGTAGATAATGAGTGCCCAGCACTGATAGCACCTAGCAGTGAATGTTGTGTTTCTGTCACACTTCCTTGAGCAAGAACATGAGGGAAAATCTTGTTTGATTGTTGATAGCAATTCCTGTAGCAGCTGAGTAAGAAACCTGTATTGCTGTCTTGTCTGCCCCCTTTGTAAAAGGAAGCAGATGAGATCTTCAGTTATCTTTATGGAACTGCCTCTAAAAATACGTTCTCCCAAGTAGAGCAGGGAAAAGTATGTGTTGCTTCTTACCTTTTTGTTAGTGTTACACTTATCTTTGCCAAGGCACCCTTAAAGGGAAAGAGAGAGAAAAAGGTGATTAACACAGCTTTGCTGCCTCCCAGGGTGGTCCATCTGATACTCAATATACCTTTATAATACAGCATTTGGAATTGCATGAATCCTTAGCATGCTGTTGGATCAACGCCAGTTTCAGTGCACAGAGTGGGTTGATGTGAGCAGTAGGATGGATTCATATATTGATTCAACACCTTAGACTAAAAAAAAAAAAAACCCTGACAGCAGCACAGGTTTCAGTGGTTTCCCTGCTGCTATGCTATTTTTTAAAAACTAGGTTATGTTGCCTGTGTTTCTCTTCTCTTGAGTTTAATTTCCGTGATGACTTAGGAGAAAGGAAAATGCAATCTCCCTTCCTGCAGGAGTCACTGCCTTTTAAAGAGTCTCTGTTAAGAGCTGTAAAGAACTTCATAGACACCAGATATTACTGAAATACCATGTCAAGCCCAAACCTGGACCTCTGCATCAGAGCAGAGACTTTTCCCACTTGAGCGGAAAGCTGTAGCTCCGTGAGCTGGGGCACCTTGTCAGCTCTTTTGGGAATTAGGCACTGGATGAGACGGATTCACGTGCCTTAGGTCCCACAGCTTTGGGCCTGGCCATGCTGCAGCTTTGCTGCTGAGGAGTGCAGTGACCATTGTGGCTCCTTTCTGCTGCTCCAGCTTGGTGTTGCACCCACCTCTTCCTGTGGCATTTCTTTTGTGGGCAGGGATATGCTCTTTGTATGTGCTCAAACAGCAAAAAAGGCAACCAGACCTTATTCCATAAGGTTCAAAGTAATGGGTGTCACACTGTCAAGCCACAAAAATAAAGGAATTGATATTGATGTTGCATTTACGCTGTTCTGTCAGGGACTGTTGCTACTAAGGGTTGGTAACAAGGCAGAACTTGTCTCACAAGCTAAAAGGAAAAAGCCTGAATAACTCTACAATTAAATGCAGTGAAAGGATACATGTTAACCTCAGAGGAAGCATCACTCATCCTGCAGAGGGGAAGCTGGATATCACCTGCTTCAGGAAGGAGTGAACTCATCCCAGTATCCAGCGCTGAACAGTTTGCCATGGGATGGTTTTCCTCCGCAGCACAGGGACCTGGCTGAGGCAGAACAAGCTCACAGTGACCCAGCTCAGCTCACCACGTGCATTTAGCTGAGGTTCACCTGGTCTCTCTGCCTTCCTTTTCACAGCCACGGGACCAGGTGTGCAGGAGAGGTGTCTGCTGCTGCCAACAACAACATCTGCGGCGTGGGAGTCGCCTACAACTCCAAAGTGGCAGGTATGGTGGCAATCCAAGGTGTAAATGTGCTTCAGGCAGAAGTCCTTCTGCAGAGACAGAGAGTGTTGCCCCAGACAGGGCTGCAGATTGGTACAGGATGACGTATTTATTATTTTGCAAAAGAGCGACTCTGCTCCTCACATGCCAGCTCCTGTTTGCATACTGATTTTCAGTGCTTCTTTCCAGTGCGGCTGTAGAATCGTTTGTGACAAATCTCATTTTGCAGAAGGTAAAGTATAAATTCCTGCTGCACTTAAAAACTGTTTGAAAAGGCAAATCTCATGCTGGTCTTACCCTTTAGGCTCTTACAGGGCAGGATCTGCAGTGCTGTAAATCTCTGTGGTTCATTCTCAGAGAGTGAAACAGGTGGTACCAGTGCCCAGCATCCACACCTTGGGTGTGTTTGGGTATTTTTACTTCTAACGAGTTGTTCTCTGCACATACATACTGAATACAGTGCTTGTGGGTGAATTAGCTCTCAACACTATGTGTCAGTTTAGTTGAATCTGAAGAGATCCAGTTTTCCCCCTCTTGAGACTGTTCCATGATGAGAACAGAGGCACAGAAGGCAGAGATAGATGCTTATGAATTTCACTTTACTTTCCCTGATCCACACCAGAACATCAGCATGGATGGACCCATTGCTTCTTGGAGATGGTCCAGAGTGTGTGCTCATGGACAGCTCTGCTCTGCTTGCCCTGTTTCACTGACTACAGTCAGGAGAAGCTGAGGAAGGCTACATTTCACCTGTCACCTACATGACTGAAAGCTGAATCTCCACCAGAGAAGGGCACCAAGCAATGTTTGCTAAGCTGTTACCCAAGAAATACCACTGAGGGTTAGTAACTGGCTGGGCAGGTCTGATGAATTCTCCTTTCTTCAGTAAGGGTAACATCTCCTTCAGGGATGGGATAGTCCACAAAACTTACATTCTTTCAAGAGTTACTCTTCAAGGAACCTGAACTGAGGCATGGGATTTTGTCTGGACCATGTCCATATTATTCATATAACTCTACAGCTTCAAGCTGGTTGCTTAAAAATCAAGAGGTGTGAAGGCTTCTTTTGATGACCAGCAGCTTACAAATAATCTTCTCAAATAATGTGTTTGTCCACATTGCGGTAAAATCCCCTCAAGATTTTTGGAAGTGCCAGCCAGCCTTCCCTGCCTGAGGGCAATGTGCATTGGCAACACTACTGTGTGGTCCATGGCACTGGAAGTCCATGAAAGCTGAGGATCTGCTGCTGCCCTGGTTCAGAGCCCATGTTTGCAGAATGAAGGGGAAGTTGATGGCCAAGGATCTGGTGCATCACTTGATTTTTTTTTTTTTCTTGCACCTCTTTTTTTCCTCGAAGATGGTTTGGCTCCTCCTGTTCCTCTGCTGTCCCAGGGGTCATGAATTAATTTTGTGGTTGCTCTGGGTTGGGTTTCCTAGGGAATTTCCTCCCATTTGTTGTCAGGGAGATGGTGAATGGACAGCGATCAAGAGATCACTGTTTCGTTGTGTTGTTGTTTGTCTGTCTTGTGACACATACATGTTCGAGTAAAGAACTGTTACTCCTTTCCCCATAGTTTTTGCCTGGAAGCCCCATAATTTCAGAGTTAAAATAATTTGGAGGGAGGGGGTCATCTCTCCATTCCAGGAAGGGTTCCTGCCCTCCTTGGCGGACACCTGTCTTTTTAACCAGGACAGTGGTTTCTGTGCAGATCTGCATTTTATAAGTGTGGGAAGCAATTTCTCACCCACTGAGTTTAACTTCATCATTTCTAGCTCGAGTTAGCTCATCCAGAACATCCAGCTTTGGTCTGATTTCTATATGAAATTTATACCACTTTTTTTCCAACTTTATATTTGACACACTGGTTTTCTGTTGAATATAGTAAAGCCACTGGCTTCTGAATCAGGATCCTTATTGCCATTTACATTATTTGGCACTTGTGCTGCTGATTTCTGCCCCATCTGTGTCCTAAACCCTTGGGAAAAGCTGAACTTCAGCCCAGGGATACAAATTAAGCTTGGAATGAGTCCCTGGTTACTCAGGTCTCATCCAGAGGCCAAGTGACAGGTTGGCTGTCAGTGAAATTGTCCTCTGTGTGGGTCATGATGGATGTAAGGGCTTGCACTGCTGTCTCTTGCACTCTGGCTCACTCAGAATAAACACTTTGAGGTTTTATGAAGCTGACATGCCCTAAGATTGCATCATTTAAACTCTTCTACTGCAATATGGGTTAAAGAAAGCAGGTTTTAGTTTGCTTTTTTCCTCCACATGCTGGCCATATTTTGCTTTTGTGTCTGCATGTTGACAGAATGGTACTTTTCCAGGAAATTGCTGTGTAGCACGTTTCCCTCCTCTGATTAAATTCTGGAGATGCACCAAAATAAGTAGAAAAATTACTTGAATAACTAGTGGCATGTGAACACAAAACTGAATGTAAGTTAGATGAGGTAGGGGCCTTACTCTTTTTTGCTAGCTTACAAAATATTATTTTGAATGCCATTGATGTTATTTAAACACTGAATTTCTGAGATTGCTGAACTCTGGTATTTTTAAAGTGTTCTCCAAGAGCAGATGGAAAATACAGTGTAATTAGAAAGCTAACAATAAAGTTCTTTGTCTTTCTGGGCCATGCTGCCTTGGTTGCTGGGTGTTTAACACTGGCATCCTGCTGGGTAAGCACACCCTGGTGAAATGGGAATGCCAAGTGCAGAAAAGCTTACTGAATGGGTGAAACTGCCAGCTACTTAAAATACCTGTGACTGGGGGGCCTTCTGCAGGTGCTGAGATTACATTTTGTGCTGGGTAATGCATATTTCATGCTCACGTCGATTTAAACTTGCAGGCATTCGAATGCTGGACCAGCCCTTTATGACAGACATTATTGAGGCTTCCTCCATCAGTCACATGCCTCAAGTCATTGATATATACAGTGCCAGCTGGGGGCCAACTGATAATGGGAAGACTGTGGATGGACCTAGAGAGTTAACACTGCAAGCAATGGCAGATGGTGTCAATAAGGTAACAAACAGCTTTAATCCTCTGGTTTCTGGGGCAGAATGGTTTGTGCACGCTTGTGCTGGAACCAGCGGCTTGGGAACGCAATGCCTTTGCACAAATTGTCCGACTTCCAGCATATTTCAAGGTTCTTTGATGTTCACTCTGCAATATTGATTTTGTTGTGTAGTCTCAGCATGCTGTGTTTATCTGTAGTCAGCTTACAGATGCTTTCCATTGGCCATCACAGTCAGAATGGAAGAGCCTGAACCCATTCCCCAGGTTGAAACATGGCAGCTGAGCTACTGACACTACATTATCTGTTTTGGTGTGTTACCAGATTTATTGGTTTGGGTTTGGAGTGTCTCTCGGGTCACTCATGTATTATTGAACTGTGATTGAACTTATATATATATATCACTTATTATAGCTGTGATTGAACTGCAACAGTTCAGATGGCCATGGACTAATATCATCCAGGAGCCTCCTTTTTTATTCCCACATTTCCAGCTCCTTCTAGGAGTAGTCTGTGGTCTTTGTAAAAGACACTCAATATCATCCTGTAATCTGTTAAACAAGAATGCTATAAGACTGCTGGGGGAAACGCGTGTGCCACAACTCTAAAATAAAATCAATTAGCCCAAACAAACCAACCTTGCATGACTTTGTCTCCACCCCTTCAGTGTCATGCAGCCAAGACAGCCATGGCTGCCCCTGGTGCTGTGGGGAATGAGCCTCTTCCCCTTAGCTGATTATAGATGGGTTTCTGTATTGACAAGATCTGAAATTACCCAGAGCATCTGGGATAACTTTGTGTGGGAGCTCCACAATTACTCACTTTTCCATCCAAATTATTTCTTCCTTTTGCTTGTGCCAAACTCTTCATCACCAGCTCACTGCAAGCAGCACATTCAGTTTACCATGTTTTGTGACATGATAATTAAATCTACCGCTGTGATAAGTAGTGAAGCATCTAAAGCTTTCTCAAGTGCTGAGCCTCAGATGTTTTGCCTGTAACAGAGGGATTATAGTCATCTTCATGTTTCCACCCATAAAATTGGCAATGTACTGCAATAACACTGGAAGACTTGTCACAAATTCCTTCTGAGTCTGCTCGGTTTTGTAGTATAAACTGTAAACAAACCTCTGATGAGTTCAGAGTCTCTGTGAAGTCACCTCATGCAGGCTGTGTTTCTTCTTGCGAATTTCATCTATCTGGTGTTTCCATAAAGATCCCCTTAAACACTTTGGTCTTGAGGAGAATCTTTCTTGGGTGTGTGACAGTTCTAGCAGCCCCTTGATATGTTATAGTTGCTTGATCTCTCTTCCAGTAATGTTGTTGGTAGCAGATATAAACTCTGAACACAGAAGTTTCCCTGTAATTTTTGTGTTGTCCTCCTCCAATGGAGAACTTGTCTAAAAGTAGCAAAAAAGGTGGAAGAATCAAAACCGAACAAGAGTTATTTTACCCTTCAAGAGAAGCAGATTTTAAGTCATAATCATGGGGATTTTTTGCAATTTGGCATATATAATATCTTTGAATTAACTTGTTGTCGTATTGCCCTATGCTTTAATTTGTGGAGTTACACTGAAATTAACCTTCTCTGTGAATGTTAATTATCAGAGTAGGGATTTTTCTTTTCTGTTTTATTGCTTGGTTGCAGTCCCATACTCAGAGTGTTGGGCATATTACCTTTTTAATACCATTCCCTCAGGAGTGTTTGTGATTCTCTTCAAGAAATAAGTTGCAATATTAAGATCAGAAGGGGCCCTGAGATCACTCAGGAAAGAGAGAGAGCAGTGACAGTGAGCTGTGCTCTGGCAGGGGTTGCTCTCATCAGGAGACATATGTCTCTCCTATCAGGAGACATAAAATTAACAGGAGAGCCTGCATTAGTTCTGTCAGCCATTGCAGAATTAGGAGGAATGATACTGGATTCTACCTTAAAAAAAAAATATTGTTGTCCAGGGGAAATGACACTTAATCTTGTAGTGGCAGTATCCCAGCTATCACCTGGCAATATGCGCACAGATGAGACAGTTCCACCCCAAATAACTCCCTCTGTGTTGTGATCATATCTTTATCTACCCTTCTTTTGCTCATTACATTTCCTTATAGAATGATTTTTTTGGGTATAGTTTGTTCTGGTCTGGGTTTTTTTGGGTTTTTGAGGGGTTTTTTTGGGTTTTTTTTTTAGACAAATTTTCTAGAGATATTTCAAGCTATGAGTGGGTGCTGGGTATTCTCCATGATGCTCTGAAAAACCCACTACAGAGCTGGCTGCATGTAAAGGAAGACTAACAAGCCTTTAAAATAAAACCCTTTTACCTCGTTTAGGTCTATAATATATGCATCACCTTCTCTATTGACTGTAAAAATGTAAATCTAGTTTATGATTATTTTCCAGTGTAACCCTCCTGTCTCATTAAAAAGTGTCTTTGGTAAACTGAGAGACAAAGAAATTTTAAGAATTCTTTTTATCAGCCTAGAGCTGATTCTCACCAGAGTTATGGTTCACGAATTAATGATAAAGCTGAAATCTTGGCGGGGAGGAAGCAACATGCTGAGAATAAAAATGTGCTCTTAAACTAAAAGCAATACTTCCAAATGTCCTAGAAGGCAATATAAGAGCTCTTGCGTGGAGCAAGATTAATATCCTTGCTCCTAATGCAATAAAATAAAAATCAGCAAGTAGGAGTGATACAGAATTCTTACACAGAATGTGCATTTAATCGTGTTGACAAACACAGGTAACGTTTGCCTTGCTGCCAGCACACTTGGGAGCCCAGCTCATAGGGGAGCTCACTGCCGAGTGTTTCATCCTTCCCACTATCTCCATTCCACTGTCGTGTCCTTTAGAATTCCTCCTCCCAGAGCTGCTGAGATGTGGGGGTAACTAGTCACCTGACAATGGCAGTATGGTAAAAACTGCAGAAACTGTGAAACTTCGTGTTTGTATGTCTATTTTTATGCCTTCAAGCCACCCAGCTATAACCAGGTGGGCTGAGGCAAGCATGTCTTCTATTTCTGTTATGTATTCTTCTAGCTGAAGATGTCCCTGCTCATTACAGAGCAGAGTTGGACTAGATGGCCTTTAAAAGGTCCTTTCCAACCCAAATTATTCTCTGATTCTGTTTTCCTACCTTTCCTCTTCCATTATCCATTCTTGCCACGTGTTAAACTTATCCTTGCCTTCTGTCTTAATCATCCCTTCATTTTGGTGCTCTTTTCTCTTGGAAGGTAAATAGCACCAGTAGAGGCAGCACTAAATAGCATCATTTAGGACAAGACAATCTGCCATCACACTGGCAGCTCCTCTGTGGGCTCTTTTACTAACAGTATATCCAAGGCTGATCACAAAAGGGATGATGTGTGTGTGTTATCAGCATAACCCACATAATCAGAAGTTATTGGGAAAGGTATTCAAGCTGCTTTTTGTTACTAATACACAATCCCACTCTTCTTTTTTTTTTTTTTTTAATGTGATCTGTCTTCACTGTGTTATCTCATGGCTTTAGTTCAGGGACAGCAGTCAGCAGCATGACAGGGTCACTGAGTAGTGGTGCACTTCTGCATTGGAAAGATAAATGAGCTCACAGTTGAATTAGCAAGAACTTGGGAATAGGGACTGGAAAGAATTTCATACACACAAAGATCCACAAGTATTTGGCCATTACCAGCACTGGCCTGACACAGGTGAACATTCTTACCTAATGCAACTTTCAGCTGCTAGAAAAGACATATTTGGGATGTAATTGGAAAGGACTTTTAAAAACTTCTGGTTTTTAAAGATTGGTACGTGCCTAGTGAGGGGTCCTTGCATTCACTGTATGTATAGTATGACTGGACAAAGCAATGCTGTGTGATTTACATATCCCTTGGCTGAGCTGTGCTTACCCGCTTTGGGGGCTAGAAGGCTTGGAGAGGGAGGTGGAGATGGTAGGTGGAAATCCTGTGACAACACATCTCTCTTAAATAGAGACTTTTTTTTGTTGTTGTTCTAGTATATTGCATCCAGATTTGTATCAGCCATCATCTTAAACAGAAAGAGGCAACGTGGGTCAAGAACTAATTCCAATTAGATTTTATGGTTGATCCTGTCTTTAGTTCCAGTAAACATTTCTTATTTGCCATTTCGTGAGTCGAGTTCTTTCCAGCTTCAGTTTTTGGAATGTAAGGCAACAAAAAGAGGTAATCAAATAAACTGGTCTCTTATCTATTGCATTTTTATGATATAGGTTTTTATATTAGGAGGTTGTGAGGGGTTGCTCATGGACTGAATTAATTCCTTGAGACTTCACCATCTCAGCCAGAATATATAAGGCATGAGACATTTGTGCTTGTGCTGGTGAAAACATTATTGCTTCCCTAATGTCGTTCTACCTAAGAAAACAAAGCCCAAGTACAAATTACCAGGGGAGCAGAATTAAGAATTCATAGTCACATCATGGCTTTGTAATTGGGCTCACCAATGAAGGAAGAAAGGACAATGTAAAAAAAAATCCAAAAGGAAATATTTCTCATTTGCCTCTCTCCAAGTGCACAGAAATTGTGTTATTGTTCTTTGAAAATAGCATATTAATGAAGTATATACTGTTAGATGCCTCCACCATAATTTTATTTGTTCAACAGCTAAGTGAGGACAGGAAAATTGATGATATGGCAACCATCTGATTACTCCATTTTTGAGGAAGCCCAGCAAGCTTCTTTAACTTGGGAGCCCTTTACTGTTGTATTGCCATTGTGTCTGAAATACGCATTATAATTCCATGCCTTGTCTTATTCATCTAAGATAAAACCAAACCTTATTAAAACCCCACACACATTTTGTCTGCTTGGAATTCTGAACCCTGGTCATCTGACAGGGACGTTTTCTAAGGAGGCAAGACAGTGATGCAGCCTGAAAATGCTGGTTTTGCAGTCTCACTCTGCCCTCAGGACTGTTTTTTTGCCTAATCTCTGTGCCACAGCTCAGCAGATACGTGGTTTAGCTTCCCAGCAAGGTTGATGCTGCAAGCTGGGAATTTTTTCCCAGTGCTTCCAAGGGCACAGGTGAAGCTGTGACGCCAGAGTTCATCACTCCACTTGGGAATGCTGGGAGGGAAAACCAGCATTGTCACTGGTAAAGAGTAAATTGGGTGCTCAGAGTCTCTCTCCGTGATAATCTAGCTCAGAGGTAATGAGAAGAGGATGAGGTTGATATTTTTTTGCAAATATTATTGATACTAGAATTACGCCTGTAGAATTGTTGTATTATCACTTGTGGTACACAGCCCAGCATCCAGCAAAAAAGAAATGGCTAATGAAAAGATTTTCCCTCAGCATTTTCAAAGTTCCCTCTTCATTTCCCTGCTAGACTGAACCCTCACTGAAACCTAGTGCTGCCTCTCTTCACCAAAAGTATAATTTTACATTCATTTCCTTTGGCTAAGAGAAGTTAATCCAATTTCAACAGCAATTCAGATGTAGAAAATAGCTCAAGCATTATTTTTATCCAAAGGAGGGATTAACAATTATGCAATTAATTGTGGCTTGGTGGATGTGAGTTCAGTACTCTTCTGTGACCAATTCTAAAATAAGTTACAGAAAGCCTTTTATTAAGGTTTACAAATTATATGGCTTAGGTTTCTTGAGACTCTCGGATGCAGCAGTCTTTTGGAGTTTACTTGACCCAAATAGTTTCAGAAATCTGCTAGGACAAACTGGACAGACAACATGTTAAAAAAGGGAGGATGTGAAGGAGAAGCCTGACTGAAATGTGGTTCCAAGTGACAGTTATCCCCTGCACAGCAGCCAAGTGTTGAACTGGGTTTTTGCTCCTGCCAAAACAGCCTTTCCTCTTCCACTCTTGGATACAGTGGTTAGACAGGCCAGCAGGGAAGGGGCAGGGCCTTCATCACTGGTGAATTTGAGAGGATAACCCCATTGCTGTTTCTTCTGAGCTGAACTGCATGCCTTGTGGCTGTGCTGGGCTTTTTCAGGGTTACAGCTCAGCGTCTGCAGGCTTTCAGAAGGAGCTGGGTGTAGGAGAAGTGGGAAGGCATTCAGCTCAAACAAGGCAGCTGTCCCCCTGAACCTGTGCGGTGGCAAACTTTGACAATCCAAATGTGTTTCCTGCTTAAACTTTCTCTGAGGCGTCTCTGAGGTTGAATCAAGATTGCTTGGCTGGCTGTCAGAAATGTGTTCCTGCCTCGATTTTGCTTTGGGTTTTTCAGTGCCCGAGTCATCAG
This sequence comes from Chamaea fasciata, assembly GCF_029207755.1. Lineage (NCBI taxonomy): Eukaryota > Metazoa > Chordata > Aves > Passeriformes > Sylviidae > Chamaea > Chamaea fasciata. The sequence continues at coordinate 4,236,504 of NW_027094088.1, read as the reverse complement.
TATAGGAAAGGAGCAAAGGGATCCAAGAAGTCCCAGGCTACCAGATTGCTCTAGGCAAATCATCCTGGCAGCTGGAGGAGCCGGGGATGTCAGGGATGCAGGAACATGCAAGCAGGCTCCAGAAAACCGTGGCAGTACAAAAAATAGGCAGCAGTTCAGGGATGCCAAGGACTTGCTGCCTCCAGCTGGCTTATGCTGCATAGGCACATTGCTGGTGAACAGGAAGGCTGGGGAGACCAAGATTTCTGTGTAATCTCCTGGAGGGAGGTCTTGGGAGCCCAGTCTGATACTCCCCAGCAGCTCATGACAGCAGAAAAACGGTCCTGTAACTCTTCCATTGTGTCCTTGGCATGTCCCAGCCAGGGAATGTGACTGTGATTTCAGTTTACCTGTGCAGGCTGCAAACTGTACTTTCTGCTATAATTAGCAAGGTTTTAATTACAAAACATGTAAGGATTTTCAAATAATTCAGTCATAAAGAGAAACGAGTCCTCTTTTCAGAGGAATTTCTAGTCAAAATTAATAGAGACAGCAAAATGTGAAAGGGAGGATGTGAAGAAGAAACGTGACTGAAATGTGTCCTGTTCATAAGTCAGTAGGAGCCCTGGAAAAGATGAGAAGAAACTGTAGAATTTCTTTTGGTTTTCCTGGAAAACCAGTTTATCTCTTGCCATAGCAGGCACACAAATTGCTATTAAATTATACAGAAGGTGCTGAAACACCTCTGTTTTCCTAGGAGGAAAGAATTAAAAAATAGCTATCATATGTCAAGCAGAAAGGAGGATGCTTAGAAAACAGTGTTTGCTTTGAATTTGTTACAGAAATCAGTTTTCAGTTCTATAATTTTTTCACATTTTTTTCTCAAATGTGCCCCATCTGCATTTGCTTCCATAGGAATGAAACAGTCCATAAACACCAGCCAACCCTTTGGCTATCCTTATCCTGAAACAGCTTTTCACTGCACCTAAAAAAAAAATTACCTCCTCACAGTCAGGTGCCGTTTTGTTTTGTTTTGTTTTTCTTCTTTCCCCACTCCTATCTGCCTCCTGGTGCCCTGATGATGCCTTTTCCTGGTCTTAAAAATTGAGAGCCAGACACAGTTGAGGGATAAGGGGGTTTTAGCTCGGTATTTTAATAAGGATCCTTATTGGCGCACCACTTTGCCAAGGTGGAATGCAACACAGTGCACTTTGGAGGAAGGATAGTCTTTAAACTGTACCTTACAATCTTGCTGGTGTTCTTAATAATAATTTAATTCTTCCTGACTCTTCCTTCAGGCTCCCTCTGCTGGTTGTAGTGTATGTTACTGCTGCCTTCTTCAACCCCGTTTTTGGTCCAAATGTACAGCAGCTTGAGTCACTCTAGTAACATTTTTTAGGTTCACATGAGGTTGAGTTGCAAACAGGAGCTTTCAGTTCACTTTACATATTGGTGTTTAGTTAACCCAACTGATTTTGGGGGGTTTTTTTCTGGCTTGTCATAGAATCATAGAGTGGTTTGAGTAGGAAGGGACCTTAAAGGCCATTTAGTTCTGACCCCCTGTCACGCCATGAGCAGAGATGCCAGCCATTAGATCAGGACTAGGTCGGTTTTTCCACTACTACCATCCAGAACATTGTAAATTGACTTCTTCTGAAGCCATATATTTCTTCCTGGTAAGTGCCATGATGCCTGAGAACAGCCACCAAACAGTTTGCCTGTGCAAGCACTCCCACTGTGGGGTCTGTCTGTGGGACAAGTAAGCAACAAGTTCTAAGCATCACTGCAAATAATGCGGTTGGGCTGCTGACAGTTTATTCCAGCACTGTTTGCTCATCTTTCCAGGCCTGGCTAGGAAGGAAAGGCGATTGAAATTAGAGTATTAGGAGATTAATTACAGGTTTTAAACACTAAGACCCCCTTGTGGATGTGACTCCTGTAAAAGGGATATCCTGAGTTACAGTAATTGCATGCATAAAAACCCATCCCTTTCAAATGACAAGAAGGGGGATTGTTTAAGAAAGTGTCCATACATGACAAGCATCCTATTCCTGCCACCAGCAACCACCTGCTTTCTGTGATGGAGAGCCACCTGCTTTTTTGGGACAGAGGCTGTCCAGAGCAGGTGCAAAGTGGTGTGGTGGTGTAGGTGGCCATGGTGGTGGCAAGAGAGGGATGTAGCCTCTGAAGGCAGTCCAAAGACCAGGTTTGGGCCCTGCAAACTATTGGCAGTCAGAGCACAAGGTGGGACATGGAAAAAGTCAAAGATTAAAAAGGCATAGCTGGTCTTGTTTTACTGATTTTTATTTTATTTTTAAAATAAATTGCTGGAATTATTTTGTTCTTAAAAGTACGTGTTTTTGCAACAGTATCACCCTCCCTTAAAACTCGACTGATAGCAGGTCTTTGTGGAAGTTCTTAGATGGATTTCAGTGAGCTTTTTCATAGTCATTATCTTTATTATGAAAATCTGTGTCCTGAGACGTTACATATCCCACTGTCAGCAGTCCTGCTGTGCAATTCAGTGGATTATAATGCAACTCACCAACGTGCTTGAAATAATGAGGTTGCTCTGTTCAGTGGGGTGCAGTGAAAAATAGAAGCTACTGCTGGGAACTCAGATTTGATTTAAAATCCTGACTGAAAAGGTTCCCTATTAAAATGCCACTGCAGGTTACTAAGTTTGTATATTCATTAACTTCCATTTCATGCTGGGCAATGAGAAGACCAGAAGAAATTTTTTAGTGTTTTACATAGTGCATCTAAGCAGTGTGTTAAATCCCAGCCTTGCAGGCTTCTGGTGCTCTTGGAAGTAAATGTTGGATTACTTGAACTAAACACAGAGAGGAATGGTGGTTGTGCTGGAATCAGCTGGAGATCTGAGCTTTGAGTTCCACAGCACTGATATTTCCCTGAGAGTTGGAGTTCTCAGGCCTGACTCTCTTTCAGGCAGCTCCTGCCTCTTTCTGATCATGGAATTAGAAGGAACTGAGTTGATCCTTTCCCACTACCTGCCTGTCTGGAAGTTGGGGAGAGGTTATGGATTTCTTTCCTTTAATTAATGGCAAGCCTTTATAGTGACCCTTCAGCTTCAATCACTCCTGTCCATCTCAGCATGATTGCTGGGCTGTTTTTCTATAGATTATTTGTATGGCCTCATAACTTTATTTTCTCCTTGGAAGTAGAAGATGGTTTGTCAGAAAAACAGCTCTGAACCAATCATATCTTTGGAAAAAGAAATTTGTTGAGAGAAAAAGGTGCTGGGAGAGTCTTTTAGCCATTGTCTGAACCTAACTGGATCTTACAGGGATGACCTATCCCCCTTCTAAAAGAACACTTTTCCTCATGGCACTTAGACCATGACATAAAAGCTAATGAATCCATAAAATGTTTTAGCATCTGCCACAGGAGCCTTCAGGGTGTGAAGCAAACCAGGAGATAAATGGAAGTGCTCTGTGTACACAAGGTTGCAGAGCTGGCTTTGGCTGGCAGTTACCTGGATTTAATCACCTGCATAGGTCTGTGTGTTTCAGCTGAAGCTTCGTACATGTTTTTTTTCTTACCAGTTTTCTCCTTTACAGAAGCTCAGTTTTACAATTAGATGTGCAAGTTGTTTTGCCAGTTGATGGGGGCGATTTAAAGGACACAGACACCAATAAAGAATGGTCTTATTTTACTAAGGCAACACAGAGGCAAAATGCTACATTTAATAAAACAATAAGCTTATTGTGCTCTTGGCTTCAGCACCAAAAAAATAAGCAAGATAATGCACCTAATCACTACTAAATGAGAGAGAGAGAGAATAGTGATTGAGAAAGATGCATCGCCAATTGCCTAAATGCTTTACCATCATCCAGAACACGCAGTTGATGGTTCTGTTGCAGTGGAGACTTGGAGGCTTTTCCAGGGAACTGGGAGGTCCTAGAAGGGCGTTCACTCATAAGTGAGGTCTCCAAAGCTGCTGCAAATGTGGGGTTCCAGTTTTTATAACACAATTCCTGACCAGCTGGGACCAGGGCTTGGCCAGAGCCCAGGCCACAGTGGGGGTAGGGGTTTCTTGCAAATAAACATCTGGCGATGTCAGTTGGAAAGGTTTCTTAAAATTACGCATTTATTAACATGTCTTGCAGATAATTACACAAGGTCACGTGAAAGTTCCTATAGCAGCCGGTTTTGCATTAAAGCAGTTTGGTCAGTCTGTGTGCAAGGTTCTCTTTGTTAAATGGCTAACATAGACAGTGTCTATTACATGATTTTCAGGACTCATCTGAGTCAGCTTTGGCTAGGGCCTGTTGTTCAGGCCTGAGCACTTCAGCAGTTTAGAGATGCTGCTGAAGTAACTCCTATAGTATCTCCTGTTTGCTGTTTAACTCCAGAGGGTCAATTTTCACAGGGCCGGGGTGGAAAAGGCAGCATCTATGTCTGGGCTTCTGGAGATGGAGGCAGTTATGATGACTGCAACTGTGATGGTTATGCATCGAGCATGTGGACAATCTCCATCAATTCTGCCATAAACGACGGACGGACGGCTCTGTATGATGAAAGCTGCTCCTCAACCTTAGCCTCCACCTTTAGTAATGGGAGGAAGAGAAATCCAGAGGCTGGCGTGGTGAGTCCTGATACTGTTGTGCTGTTGTTGCTGTCTTTGTGCATGATATATGTCTGTGTGCATGACCTATTGCAAACCTCCGTGTACTTTGGAGCAGCAGATGGCTCTTTGTTGAGATGAGTATTTTCTCATTTGCGGTATGTGATGGGGCCAGGACTGTCAGCTGAGAAGATGTGGGGTTTATACAGCAGTGATCTTCCACCTTTTAGAGCTTCAAAGCTTTTTTTCTTAGGTCTCTGTAAAAATAGGTCTCTGTAAAAATCTAAGTTAACATCTGAGATGGTATTTACTTGTACTGGCAGATTTCTGCTGTACAAGCAGCGAAGGGCAGAAAGACATTTAGCCACCCACAAAGGGCATATGGGAGTTCAGACCACCAGAGCCTGCTGTTGCTGCAGGGCCATACCTACAGCTGGAAAACAGGCAGGTTGGGTTCAGTTGTATTTGGGATTCTCTTCCACTGCAGTGGTCACTGCTCTTCAGCACCGTCAGACTAGCCAGGACTTATTTCAGTTTCCAGAGTGGAAAATGCAGGTGTACTGACTCAAGGTTAGTTTTTGCCAAAAGCTGTTGTACATTTTCTATGGCCCTGTCTCAAACAGGAGAGAAGACACATTGTTCAATCCTAAATACCCCCACGCAGTAGTGGACAGGACAGTGGTTTCTATCTTCATATCAGCTCTGTGATGATACCAGCCAAAATGATCTTTGTAATTATTGCCATAAAATGCATTTTAAGGTTTTCTTCTGGTCTCTGCTAGTGACTAATCTGCACAGAAGACAGCAATCTTGTTGGTGCTGCTGCTGGTCTCAGAGTTGGGCAAATTTTAAAAAGCTCAATTGTGTTAACACACAAAATCTAATTTCATACCTTTCTGATAATCAGAAAGGAATTTAAGGCCTTTGGTTAAACTGTGTTTATAAGAAATAGATGGTTTCTTAGTGATAATGAGCACTGGTTTACTACCTGATGGCTTGCTCTTTCATTTGTGCTCTGAATGTGTCTCACTGTGGTTTTAAATTGATACACTCTTCCAAAAAAGAAACCAGATCATGGGCACAAACACAATTAAAGAGCACAGGCACAAAATCCACTTTCTGTGTTTTTCTGAGTCTGTAGCTGCAAGGAAAATGGGATAACTGGTTTCATTAATGATATCTAATATCATTGCAGGCTACAACAGATTTGTATGGCAACTGCACCCTGCGTCACTCGGGCACTTCTGCAGCAGCCCCTGAAGCAGCCGGAGTGTTCGCCCTGGCCCTGGAGGCTAAGTATGCTGTTGAGAAATTCCTCGTGAGGAATTTCATGAGGAAATTCATGAGAGGGGAGGGCCTGGGGTTTGTTTAATGGTGTTCATCATTTCAGTGGGCTGGCTGTGGCACCAGGCTGCAGTAACCAGCTCAGAAGCCGCCTCGTGCAGTAGTGACGTGCATGGCGACTTGCAGATGGAGCCACAGCCTTGCCAAAGTCTCGTGGCAGAGAGAGACTTTGGCTGTCTTTTGGCTGTCTGGCTCTCTCTGTGTCCTCTCCATCCTCTGCATCCAGGGATTAGACTTCTCTAGCACTGTTTGGAGGAAGAGATCATTAATTTCTCCACATGTACTCTGTGAAACACCCAGCCAACAAAAACATAAGAATGACCCTGTAGTATGAGGCAGGAGTTCATCTTGTGTCTGCAATGACAGGTGCTTAGGAAGAGGACAAAGAATGGGGATGAAGAGTGATCTTTCAACAAGAGCTTTGTCAAACCATGATTTGTAGGGTCAGCAGTGGGTCTCTTCTGTTTAATAGTCACAGGCAGATTGATCTTCCTTGAAGTTGCCTAACTCTTTCTCAAATTGTCTGTATTTGGCACCTAGGTCATCCAGTTCCTCAATATTTTTTTGGCAGTGGTGGTGTGGAACGTTTTCTTTGTTTTCTTAACCCATTGCTGGTAGCTTGCTTCTGTGCTGTGTAATTGCTCTGTTACATGAAGGAATAAGTATCCATTGTCTATTTACCATCTCTGTGGTATTCCTGACGCTGGAACCTTTTTTATATCTTGGAATCATTATCTTCTTCTCTATTCATTAGGCAAAGTTTTCCTTACTGTAACTTATACCACCTTCCCTCTTAATGCTAAGTTTTTTCATGAATTGAGGCAACATTTGCTTAGTTACAAAGCTTCGTTTGCTGTAATGACAGCATGAAGTGAGCACTATGTGCATAGTTTCCTTCAACAGTGCAGAATAATGAAGATTTGTGAGAGGAGACCAAGTTTACATTAACAGGGCGATGACTATCGTGCTCAGAACATGATTTGGTTCAATTCTCATTTTTCAGGTTTTATACATATAAAACATATGCCAGAAGTTTAGCTTTGGGTGATGTTTCCTTCAACTATCAAATCCATTCAGTGGCACAGCCACTATGTAAAATATTAATATGGCCATAAAAATATGAATGTTTAATGAATTTTCTGACCACTGAATATTTAAACTGGACTGGAACCTAAATATCTCAGTAATAATTATCATTCTTCTTCATTTGAGCTACCTATAAGGACCAGAATTACTCTGCCAAATTGTCATGAATAGGAATCAGGCTTAATACCCCTGGCTTGCACTAGAATTTCTAGGCACTAGAATTTTGCTGAGAAGGCAGCAGGAGAGAGAAGGAGCTGTCAGTGTCTCCCATATCTTTCTGGCTATATTGGATTGTATTGTGCAGAACTATCCTGGATGAGCTTTCCTGGGAATCGCTGACAATCTCCCACGAAGCCTGTTCTTGCCTGCATTGTGTCTGTCGGCTCATACACAGTATAAGGCTGACATGTCTCTCAAACCAGACCAACCCATGAAATAGAAAGTGCAGCTTTAAGATAAGTAGCAAGCTCTTAAAAGATTTCAATAAGAATGATGCAAGTGATATCTCCTTTTCAGCTCTCTTGTGTCACCTTGTTATTGGCTATTGTGGTGTACATTCAGCATGCACACATGCTTATTACTTGGGGCACAGAAAGCTGAAAAGCAGCTCCTTTTAGGCTGATGGTTTGAATCAAACACATTGTGATGTTGAAAGAGTTCATCATAAAACTACTGGAATAGCTTTAGTTATGTAGAATTAGAATGTCAGTTCTGAAGCTTTTTAGAATAGTAAGTGCCCTTCCTGTTATCATAATCACTGTACATCTAAAAAGACAAGAGAAGATGATGAAAAATAACTATTGCAGCTAGGCAGACATTACTTGACTGCATCCATTCATGCTAATATAACATGGGTGAAAAACCTCTGCCATGCCTTATACTGCAGAGCTGCAGCCACCCACGGCCCATATATCCCCATGTTCACAGAATCCTGACCTTACCAACACCCAGATCGTTGGAGCTCATCAGCTTCATCAGTCTGGGGCTTCTCAGGGTGGATCTTGGAAGGTCCATGGGAAAAGCAGGAGGAGCAGGCAAGAAAAAGAGGGTAAGATCTGAAAGGAAAGCTAGGTAAATTTTTTTTATCATCTTTGAATTTTTTGTATTTCTCTCAGGATCTGATAAAGTATCTTACGCATTTTATTAGTTTGAAATTTGCATGTTGGATCTATAATGTCTAGTTAAAAGAAGTTATTTTTAATCAGAAAGGATTTTGCAGTTTTGGAGAACATACTTGGAGAAGTAGTGTATAATTCAAACCTATTCTTGTTCCCACTGAGATCAACAGAAACTTTGCTACTGAGATGTGTGCAGTTACAATTTCTGTTTCACAGAAGCAAATTTTCCCCAAAGCCTTGCTCAAACACAGTTCCTCTTCAATATCTGCTTGGAAAATCATGTTTTTTCCTCACTGCTGCTCTTCCACAGCTTGGATCTGACATGGAGAGACATGCAGCATCTGACAGTGCTCACCTCCAAGAGGAACCAGCTCCATGATGAGGTTCACAGGTGGCGCAGGAACGGCGTTGGGCTGGAGTTCAACCATTTGTTTGGCTACGGTGTCCTGGATGCAGGAGCAATGGTTAAGATGGCAAAAGACTGGAAGACTGTTCCTGAGAGATTCCATTGTGTTGGGGGGTCAATACAGGAACCTGAGTAAGTGGATAGTGCTGGTGGATGTGCTTGGCTTCTTCCAGACATCTGGGAGACCGCAGGCATACAATTACATTGACAAAGACAGTTAAAGAAACTTCATGAAGTTTATTTTTTTGCTAAGAAACTCTAACATTACCAATAATAAGTTAATAAAACATATTTTATCAACAATGCTTGATGAAACTATATGATGTTTCAGTTCCTGGCTTGCTGGAGCAGTATATTCTGTAGCACATCTGTATCCTCACTGCTAGTGCCAGTAGTGTCAATAGCAACATCCATTTCTCCTGGCCACTCACAGGTGTGTTTGTAGGAATAAGGAGTTTTTATTATTTTTTCATTATCCCCAGGTAGTTTCTGGGAATAAAGAGCTTATACCCAAATAAAAATCTGGGAGGCTGGCTCTGTGAATTCTATAAAATGCTGCCACAATAAGTATCTATCAGCCAAGTAATATCTCATTGTGAGATTCTTCAGCAGAAAATTTTATCTCCAGAAGACTGAAACAATCATCTACAGGTGCCAGTGTTACAGTTTGAACACTGCAGCATTTAATTGTGCTTGCTTTAAGCTCTTCAAATCTCTAATTGCAGGGTAGCTAGTCAGATTATTTTCTGATTTACCTTTATGTGCAAAAGTGAATGAGTCAACAAGTGAATGAATTAATACAAATTGACTACAACAGCTTTAATTTAATTTAAGTAATTGAATTACTAACCCAATAGTGGCCTAAATTATATCTATATCGTTTGAAATTTGACATTTCAGTGCCATTTTTGAAGGCAACATTATTCTGTTGGAAAAAGAAAACAAACCAGGATGCCACCCTAGCACATAGCTCAGCCAGGGAAAGAGTGAGTTTTTCTCCAACCTTGCAAATTGAATTTGCATGACTCAAGGTATAACAGCTGAGCTCTGAGTTTCAGTTTACCTGTCATAAGCATACTCACAGGTAAAAAACTAATGAGAATGATGAAGCTAGTTTTAAGAAATCTCTAGTTTATTAATAATTAAATGGAGAAAAATAATCTCATTTGTCTTAGGGAAGTTCCATTTATTGAAATAAGGATCATCCTAGAGGAGGAGAGAACATTTCTTTCTGTAGGCTGTAAGGGTGCCCCCCTGTTAATTGCCTGACACATCTATATATTAACAGCACTGCTGTAATAGTTGTGTTCCCCAATGAAAATGTCACTGGCAGGATAATAAGCATTATGAAGTGCAACATGCGCATTTTTTGAATTGCACTGTAAAAAAAACCAAAAAACCTAGTTAAGTCCCAGCATCTCCAGAGATTTCCTGGAAATGAAAACTCTGCACATCTAATTTGCACTTCTGCTGTGGATAATTGGGTTATTCTTTCAGTTTGGTTTGCTGAAGCAACTTTTCCTATATATATTCTCTATATTTTTATTTAAGTATAGATATTTATATACATAAAATATGTATTTAGCATAGATTTATGAAGGTGAGTAGCTGATACAGAGGTGTGTTTCAGAGCAGCATTGTCAATGAAGCAAAAGGCCAGGAAATAATTCCCAGACATAATATACCGTGTGCTGAAAGCAATCAGTATTTAAAATAGGAACATTTGTTAGCAATAGGAGCTTTTCCTGACAAAGGTTCTGGCTCGTTTAGGGAAATACAAAGTTACAAGACTTTAAAGTTTTAAGTCCATTAGCTGAGGAACAGGAGCACACAGGAGCTCCCCCTGCTCATCTCTCACTAGGTACTACACATGCAAAAATGGATTTACCATATATAATCTCCCACTGGGTACTATGCCAAGGATACCTTATATATACGCACACACACATAAGCTGGGCAGTGGCACGTGGTAAGGCTGTGGAAAATCAGTTTTCTCTTCTGCTCTTCATGTCAGGCTTTTCCCACCACCCCTGGTACTTTTTGTTTCTTTAGGAAAATTCACCTGGACTTCCAATAATTGGTCTAGTGAAGCAGACACTATTAGATCCTAATTAATAGGAAAGGGGGAAATAGAGCAAGCCTTTTCTCAAGTTTTTAGAGAGCTGAGAGAACTTTTGCACTGCAGCACTTGAGAAGGTGGAGAGAAAAGCTTTATGCAGCTGTCAAGGCTTCTGCAGAGCAGATGTAGTGGGAGCACACTGCTCTTGTTCCTTTGGGCTTTAGTCTGGACAACAGGAAAAGACTCACACTGTGATGTCCCTCCTTATTAACTGGAGGAGATAAAACACTTATCACATCTCTGGGAATGAAGCAGAATTTGACAAACTTTGTCCACTGTGTGAGAGGGCTGTGAGACAACATGAATTCAGATTGAGTTGAGATTGAGGCTTCCCATGCAGAGAAACTGCAAGCACAAGGCAAAGTTGTGAAATTACAAACCTTCACCTCTGTCTGCACATAGTGCATTTTTCTTGTGCTTTGGCACGTAAAATAAATATCTCAAGGGTATTATATTAGATACTCAAATATTTCAGCTATACAGTATTTATGTTATACCAGCTTCTGCTCCCTAATACTCAGAACAACACAGGTTTTTTAGTTTAAGGTGTTTAAATGCCTTGAGGATCTGGATATAAATGACATTTTGTTCTGCAAGTACTTCCAGGAAGGTAATACTCTATGACAGGGGGACTGGCCTGAGCCATTTAGTGATGTACCAAGTGTAATACCTGGAGCTCATCTCAAGAAGAAAAGAATTCCTGGAAGCTAGGCTCCAGTGAAAGGCTTTCACTGGTCTCTAAAGAGCACAGTATTTCATTAGGAGAAGGAAAAAGCTGGTACAGATTTCTTTTGAAAAGAAGATATTCATTACCACAGTGTAATCAATGCCCTTCAAAAGACTCTCAATTTGGCTGCACAACTGAGGTCAGGGAGAAGCCACTGGAAGACAAAATGATGACAAGGTGACTGGAGTCTTTTGTGGCTTGGTCCCTTTTTTAATGATTGCTGTAATTCTTGTCTTTCAATTATTTCTTTTAGACAGAGGGAAATGTCACACTGCTCGCAGAACACTGATGGTGAAGATGTATTTTTACACTTTCCATGTATTTTGCCAGCCAGTTTCTGAGGCAGTGGGTAATTGAAGTTGCATCCTGACCCCAATGGGTTTAGAAGGCACTTTACAGCCTCAGCTCCTGGGATAGACAGCACTTTGGCACCTCAGTAAACATGTGCAACTTCTTTCCTTGGTGTATGTGCTTGTGTACATACACAAGGAGCTGTTGGAGGATGGAAATCTTCACGGAAAAGTGTTTTTCAAATGAACCGACTCTAGGATCCCACGTTTGTGCTGGTTTCCAAAGCAGAACAAGGACATGTGACTGCACTGAAATTGTGTGCAATTGGTTCCTCCAACACCAGAGAGCCATTTGCTGTTGTCATTTAGGGAAACTTGCATGATTGACTACTCACAGTTCTTTTACTGAGTATGCACATTATTACACAATTACCCCATACAGGAGTGATAGGTAAGGACAACCATAAATGTTAGTCCTTAAAGAGCAGTACGTACTTCTAAAATTGTATTACTTCTCTCTTTGTGTAGGTGTACATTTCATAACTATTTTCTAATTAAGCTTTTGGTATCATTTTCTAAGAGGAGAACATTTACTTTCTGGCTAAGTTTGCAGCTATTATTTCCTTACTTCTTCATGTGTTGATAAGGAAAATAATAGAGTGTTTTCCTGTGAGGCTCTATAACCCAGCAGCTTTAGCACCACATTGCACCGTTTTAATTTGCTTCATTATCTTCTGACCCACAGGAAGATACCACCAAATGGCAAACTGGTCCTCACACTGACGACTGATGCCTGTGAGGGGAAGGAGAACTTTGTCCGCTACCTTGAGCACGTCCAGGCAGTTATAACCGTGAACTCCACGCGGCGAGGGGACCTCAACATCAACATGACCTCACCCATGGGAACAAAGTCCATCCTGCTAAGCCGGCGCCCCAGGGATGATGACTCCAAGGTGGGTTTTGACAAGTGGCCTTTCATGACCACTCACACTTGGGGAGAAGACCCCCGAGGCAGCTGGGCTCTGGAGGTTGGGTTTGTGGGCAGCCAGCCCCAGCGGGGCGTGCTGAAGGAGTGGACACTGATGCTGCACGGGACTCAGAGCGCACCCTACATAGACCAAATCGTAAAGGATTATCAGTCCAAACTGGCCATGTCCAAGAAGGAAGAGCTGGAGGAGGAATTAGATGAAGCAGTGGAGAGAAGCCTGAAGAGTATACTGAGCAAGAACTAGTGCTGTGTTGCATGACGGTGTCTTTCCTTCCCCAGACCCCTCCACTTCACCAAACTTCACCTTCTAGTATCCAAACCTCTGTGTTAGACGTATTACAATGATTGTCTCTGTAGCCAAATTATCACCCTTTCTTGATTTTAAAGTCTTATATCTCGTCGATAATTATTTTAATTGCCACTGAAGCAGTCCATTTTTTTTTAATCTCTAAACCACGAAATATACTCCCACCAAATACTATGTATAGTTTGTGACTGTAAATGATGATTTTTTTTCTTTTGTGTCATACAAATAGGTAATAACCTGCAAAGAAGTTAATGGCTTTTCCCTTCATATTTCTGTGGTAAATGTTTGTATTAAAAAAAAAAAGAGTGAATTTTAACACTGGAAGTTGGTGATAATGAGCACATTTTTAAAAATGACTGTGAGAGAGGGAATCACAAAGAAGTTGTCTGGAGAGGTCTTTGAACATGCTCCTTCTGCATCACTGACTTCAGTGGGACTTTCTCCATTGGGTTCAACCAAAGCAGCACTGGACCCCACAAAAACAATCCAGAGATAAGGAAAATTCACCAATCCTTTTCGCAGAAATCCAGTTCTTTTGAGATGTTTGTTTCATACTACAGTTACACTACATACACCCTTCAGCTACAGGATGGATCAACAGATATGCAATAAGGAAGGCAAAGTTATGCCAAAACTGGGTGACAGGGAGAAGTGATTTGCAAACTGGGTCAAGGCCTTCTAGAAGCACAAGTCCCACTTTTGCTGGAGTTTTTTCAGTTTGGTTGTTCTGGGGGCTCTTTTCCTGTGTTTTGGGGTTTTTTGTTTGTTTTATTTTGCAGTTTTGGCAATTTAAATCAATTTACCATCTTAATGGAGGACAGGCACTTGTAAGAACGTGAGTTGTAGGATTTCTGACAGCTTGTGTGCATCTGCTGGTCTCCCTACTGAGATGTACTCCAGCACTGTAAAATGAGGTTGTTTCAGTGTTACCAACCACAGACACCTGTTTTCTGGGTTGCCACCTGGTTTCTAGCTGCCACTAAACGGCTGTGGGGAAAATTTGAAGCACACAGTTTAAATCCCAAAGCAATTTTTAATTTAAATTTCTTTTTTTAAAGCTATATATATGCTGGTATTATGTTGTACAAATATATTTAAGGAGAAAAATATGCTGAAGTTATTAAAGTGTAACGCAAAGTTGGCCTTCTTGAGAAATAAAATGTAGTATATTTGGGAAGATTTGTTGGCAGTCATTGTTCTTTGCTGTTTAAAGTCAGTCCCACTTTGATGAATTAAAGTCCATCTCTCTCACCCTCAGAGTATGCTCTGGCTATTGCTGCAAAACATAACGTTCTCCCTGGTGGGAATTACTGATGGGAGCAACCACTACATGTTCTCAGGTGTGAGATCCCAAATTTAACCTTTGAGAAACAAAGGGTCTTGATTCTGCAACTGTTTAGGCACTTGCACTAAAGCCCATCAGTGGACCTACTCAAATGGTAATTTTAAGCAAGCATTTCAGATCTTTGCAGGATCCACATTTTGGCAGCGACTAGTTTCAGAATTTTATTATGTATTTTTAATATGCAGAGTATTTAAGATGTTTTAATAAAAGTTGTCCTGCTTGATCCAGTGCATAGCAGTAGAAACACATTCAGTAAGTAAATATTTATCTAACAAATAAAAAACATAACCCAAAGGTTCTATGGTGGGCGTGTTTCACTTTAGAATGTATAAGAATAACATTAATTCAAGAGACCATCCATCTTTTATTTTTCCGTAAGAGGCCTGTTCTTTCCTTTTCCAAATGAAAAATAAACAGCTCAACCTACTCAAAGTCTGTGTGAATTACACCCTAAAGCCAGGCCAAGCAGCCTCACACTACTGACAAGTTTCTCGTTGTGTGCAGCAGTCCCATCAGAAAAATTTACCGTATATATATATATATTTATGCATACACCTGTATGACTAAATACACACACATCTGTGGTATTGCACTCTCTGTATATATATATATATATAAAATCGTAATTTTATATATATATATATATATATATATACAAAACATAGAATATATGTATTCAGAGTACATTAAGTATATTTGCATATAAATATGTCTAGAATTACATATGGTATATAAGGTACAAAATACACATACATCATAACTTTCTGTGTGTATGTGTTCAAAGGAAGAGGTTACTGAAAGTTTTTAGTGCACTTCTAAAATGTGGAGAAGTTTTGGAATAAGAAAAGTCCATGTGGAATTCTTAAATGAACATGTACATGACTTTCCATTGCATTCATGTAATTTTGCAGTTGTCTGTTCAATTATTAAATATCTTATAAAGCAGCAAAATAACTAGATGGCTGTCCATATTTTCATAATGCTGACATAATCTAGTAATTTAAAAAATCACAGTAATGAGTGATATATAGAAATGGTGAATTTTGATATATAATTATATATATAAAACTACATTTATATACAATATAAAGATCGGATTCTTGGGGATTTTTGCTTCAAGGGATCACTGAAAAATATGTCCAGTTAGATGGAGTTTTTATGGTATTGCTGATGAAAAATAAAGTTAATTTGTTAGTATTTATAATAAAAGGGAAAATGAAGCTCATGATGCAAAACAGGTGAACCCTGTGATGATGTTTTATAATATCAGTAAAATAAAGAGCTGTTATAAACTGGCAGGTCCTATCATCATCATTGCTTATCTGAAGGTACATGGGAGGTAAAATGCTGCTCTCAGTGGGAGACTTCCTACTTCTCTGTTTTTTACACTGATGAAGAAGTGTGTATCTTGGAAATACTGGATACAGAGGAGATAAAGACCGTACTCCGAAAGAGCTGACAGCAGCAGATTAAGAGGTAAAGTGCTTTATGTTAACTCTGTGAAACTCTGGCACATATAAGCTTCAAGGCACAGGCTGGGAGGAACTTTTTTTTAATTTATGTGGTATTATTTACATGGTTCAAACCCATTGGCTCCAAGGTCAGCCCTGCAAAAGCAGCAGCAGTGCAGTGCTGAGCTGCACTGGGAAGAGGATGATCAGGAATAGAGACTGTGACAGTTTTGCACTGCAGCTCTTCTCCCAAGGAAATGCTACAGCAGATTTTTTTTTTTTTTTTCCCCTCTGCTGTTTGGAGCACTTTGATTCACATTAAACCTCATTTCCCTTTTCTTTTCTACTTCCCACCCATGCCTTTTGGGTACTTTTTAGCTCGTGTGTTCTCATGGCAGAAAGTACATTATATTTTATAATATCTTGCCACGTCTGCAGCAGTACAGTCTGGCAGGGAACCTCCTGATCTAGTTCTGGTTCCCTCAGAAGTGAGAATTTGCCTGTGGTAACCCGAGTCTCATTCCAGTCTCTTGTTGAATTGATCCTTGAAACTGTTTCACCATTAAACTTTAGCGTTTAAACACTTCACTGAGAATCTGCGTTTATTGAAAGGCTTAGCCCCTAAATTACGAGACGCACTACACACTTCAGCGTGGTCGCTATTAACCAGATACTACTAGTGGTTTTCCATATAATTTTCATGCAAATTTACAGAAAGATGGCTGTGGTCTGTTGCCTTACTGGGTACTTGCAGTGTCTGTGGAAGCTAAGTCAGAGATTGTAGCAGAATTTAGCCCTCACCTCTTCTTAGTCCTTGACTTTTGCTAGTTGCTGCCCAGGCAATGCAGTGTGTGACTTCCTTCAGCAGTTAAGTGCCATCAAACCAGCTTTAGGAGCCGGTTTTACATCACACTGAGCTGCTGAGTCTGGGTTACAGGCATCATAAACCAGGTCTGGGTCAGCAGCCAGTGGTGACACCATGAAACAAAAGAGGATGAAGGTGCTGGAGGTGCTCACACAGTGGACACCTCGCCCAGGCTGTCCTGACATTGCCTCCTTGCCACTGAATGAGGTCTTTTGTATTCTGGACACTGGGCCCACTGTATTGCCTTGAAGTCAGGTGGGCTGGGAGAGGGGGAAGAATACTCAGTTTCATCTAGGTACTGCCTGAACCTGTTTTCACCCTGTTTTATGATAGAATTATTAAACAGCCTGCCTATTGCTGCAATGAGGATAGGATCTTTGGGGGTTTTTTGTTTACCTTGCAACAGTCAAATTTTCAGCAGCAGTTATTCTGAGCAGTTGCTCCCAGCTCAGCAGAGCCCAGCCTGCACATAGGCATTGATAAATTCCTCCTCTGCAGTTATTTACACTGTTAATATATTGAACTGAAAAGCAACACACTCTAGGTGAGCCATGTCTGGAATAAACTCCCACAGCATTCTGATAAAACAGCATCGAGAAAAAGTCCTGACTAAAACTGTGACTGTGAGAGTCACCTGTCCCTTTTTCAAAGAATAAGGTGCCACTTTACCAGGCATAACAAGCACAGTAGATCAGATGCTACACTTGTGCTGGACCTCATGAATGAAATAACCAAAACCAACGTGTTATTGAAGGAAAGTCTTGGGTGCTGTGAGGAGTTCCTGAAGCTCAGGCTCGTCAGCTCAAATGGCTTTTAGCCCTGATTTGCTGCAGCTGACAGGAGTTAACAGGCAGAAAGAAAAGGCACAACAATGCTGGAAGCTGAAATGAGAACTTAGAGAATTGGGACTGGGTTGGACAAGAAATGTGTAGAGACTAATCTAGTACTTCAGTAAGTCTGAGCCCTTCAGTAAGTCTTGGGCTTTAGTGGAATCATTTGTGTGCCTGGAGTCAAGCCGAGGCCTAAATGGTTTATGAGCACTTTAAGTAGAGCTCAGTATTTACAAGCAAAAGATTTCCTTTCCCTGATTTTTTTTTGTGGTTTTTTTTGTTTGTTTTTTTCCTTGAGTTGAATCTTTATGGGAGCTGCAAGAGTCTGTTGCTGCTGCAAGTGTTGCTTTTGGCTTCCCCAGGCATGGGGAGGTGGAAAGGTACTGCTTATTCCAACAATCCTGTGGAGCTCCATGTGACAAGGAGTGAGACAAGATCCTGTGGCAGAATTAAACTCTACAGTCCAAGGAAACACTTAAAAGAAAATACCTAAACACACAGATTTTGGCTGCAGTCTGCTCAAAAGCTCGTTGGCATTCGTAAGCACATCAGTTGTGTTGGTGAAGGACAAATTGTAGCTTTTATAAGGGAAACCTCCCTTAAAAAAGGGAATTTCATTCTGAGAAGATCTGCAGTAAGAGCTTATTTCAAATACAGGAAAGTTTGTCTTTATTTCCAAGAAGAAAGGTCTGCCGAGCTCATTGCTGTTTAAAGACTCTGAAAGGGAAAGATTTGGAACGGGTTATTTCAGAGGCATCCAGCCCTTTCCCTGGAAAAACTCCTGCACACCAGTCAGGTTATGTTTACAAGTAGGGACTGTGAGTCTGTGGTACAGGCAAAATAAACCCAGAGGGGGTATCTTGGGTAGAAGGCAAAACTTTTATTCAATGAACCAGATGTCACAAGTTAACATTTGCAGCTGTCTCAGAGATTGGGGGGTCGTGTGGCAGTTATCGGAGCAGTAGAGGAATATGCAAATTTGTCCCGGATACTGTGGAAAGCCAGGCAGCTCTGTCATAATCATTATTTTCCATGTGTCTTAACCATGAAAATCAGTTGCATAGGATGTGCCCTGGAGAGCACTAGTGGTTGTTGCACCAAAGGTGAGCCTACATCAGACAGAATTGCCATCAAGGTTTCAATCTGTTCCATACCAAACAGCAAAAATCTCACTACTGTCATCATTCAGTCAGGAAAAAAACACAGTCATTTAATAACTAGGCCAGACAAGTCGACTATCAGAGGGTGTGTGTCACTTAAGAGCCTTTGTCACCTGGTTTCTTCTTGCTTGTCTTCTCTATCATTGTCTCGACAATCATTGCTGTCTCTTCGTATGTCTGAATTCTGTCATCTGAAAACTTCTCAATGGACTCCACCACCTCCACCTTCTCATAGCTCATAGAGCCAGGTAAGGCTGCTTCCCTGAACAAAAGGCCCTGTTTATCTTCTCGCTCGTATTCTCTCTCTTGAAGGAGTCCTGGCTCAGTTGGGCTGATCAGACCAGGGGAAGGAGCTGTCTCAGGCTCAGAGATGTCCGGGTACTTTGTGATTTGCTCAATTTTTCCTCTCGCTTTTTTCCCCCATTCGAGCACATCTTCTTTCCCCTCCTCTCTCTGTTTATCTGGGAGTTCAAACTCTTCTCTCCTCTCACAGATTTCCCCTTTCTCTCTTTCTGACGGTTCGGCGGGTTCTGGCAGCTCTGGTATGGGCTCCACCTCGCCACCGTTCATCACCTTCCCGTTGCCAGTGGAAACTGTGATCCCTCCTGCAGCAGGGATAGAGGGGGCCAGGATGCAGGGTTCTTCATAGCCTTCCTCCCCAGTCACCAGCACGTAACGCCCTTTGGGGTGGGCATCAGGCTTAGCCTCTGGTCTCTTGCAGACTCTTATTTTCTCCCTCACAATGTTACACAATTTGTCAAAGGCTTTGCTTATCTGGGCTCCGTCGGGTACGTCCTCCGGGCCCATTTCTTTTTCATCGAATTCTGACCCTTCCTGCTCAGGTTCACACCTGACTGAGCCTCCGTGCCTGAACTCCATCTGATCTTGGTCAAAACCTTCCAGGGTTCTCTCGTACATTCTTTCAGGAGAGTGACTGTCGGTTATGTCTTTTGACATCAGCTCCTTTTTCCTGGCAATTTTCTTTGTCAGGGCTTTTTGTCTGGGCTTTACGCTGGCGATGTCTTGCATGGCCTGGGTGATATCTGAAGAAAAATCAAAGCAGAGGAAGCAACAAACAGTGCTTGAATGCAGTCACTACAAATGCTAGAGCTGCCTCTTGCCCTCACTACTGCAGGTGGAGAGCCTTTTTATCCCCAGCGGGGGCTAAAACAGAGCCAGGCACCTCCACTCCTGGCAATTTGGAGTATGGACAGATGCTGAGAGTCATGCCAGGGGGGAGCAGCAGTGACTCCGGTGGTCACAGAGCTGAGAAGCCGCCCACCCACAATGGCATCACTCAGGCACTACCACTGAGCTCTTAGAACCCCCTGCCCACAGGCTGATTCTGATCTCCTGGGCAATCAGGAGACACATATCCCATGACAGCAGCAGCAGGAGCATAGGCAGGATACTGATTTCTGTGGCATGGGCAGCTAGAGCAGAGGAGGCAGGGGTTGGTACTGGTAATTACAGGAACACAGGGACAGACAGATATCAATATAATTTCCCCAAGACAGCTGTTTTGTGCCCTGCCACAGTAGACAGTAGAGTACCACACATAAAATACCCTGCTTGGCATGCAGGAGAAATCTCTGGTGTCTCTAGAGACAGGCCAAATCCTCAGCAGGTATAAAACACCACTTTCTTTGCACAACAGTAGTTATTTACAGCTGCTGAGGATCTGGCCTCAGGCATTATGGACCCATTTAATATAAAACTGCTGCAATTCACACAGCAGTTAGAAAAAATTACAGCTGCATTCCAAAAACATCCCTCATAGGATGGTTTGTCTCCGTTCTCGAGGCAGTTTGTCATTAGTAAAGCCCCAGTGAGCCTTGGATTTAAGTCATCCCATGCGTTGGAACCTACCACATCAACTCCTTTCTTAAGAGCAGTCTTGCTCATTTAGCCCTGGCCATTTCCTTGTCACCACGTTTACAAGCATCCTAATTCTAACAAGCAACATAGAGGAAAGATCATTCATAGGAAAACAGGCCTCAAAAAGGGCCCTCAACACCCCTTGGTGCTCTTTATTGATGTGCAAAGTGCAAACAAACAACTCAGAATGAGTCAGCACAAAACCTGCAGCTCTTTCCACCATTTCAGGTGCCTTTTTGATTTTACCCTTGACTGGCCAAAGCAGTAAACTGCAGAAATTAGCAAAGAAACCCTTTTGCTTGTGGTTTTGACCTTTGCCACCTTGTCTCAAGGGCAGCTGAGGCAAGCTGAAATGGTTGCATTTACAAGCCTGTAGTCCGACTGTCATCACATATTAAAGACAAATGGACAAACAGCTTAAAAACACAATGATGCTTCTCTTGACAGACAGAGAAGGATACATGACAGGTTTACCTCTTCCCCTGGAAGCCTGAGGCTGGGCAGGTCGGTATATCTGTGTGAAGAGTGTGACTGGGGTTCCTGCTATAGCTGAATTTAACCTGTGGAGAATATAAAATGCGAGATCCATCAGCTCTCTCCCCACCCTTTTCAGCGAAAAGCAAGCGAAATTGTGCAAAAATGAAGCACAGAGGTTAAAGAAACGTGCTTCTCCGTGGTGAGGAGTCAAAAAGAATGATGGGAACCTGTTTCTTTTTTGGGGAAAATCGAGACAGCCACAGCACCTTCCTGGGAGTGAGGCTGGTTTCTGCCAGCAGGAGAAATGGGATACTCCTTTAGGTAAACTACACCAGCAATTACAACATGTAGCAACAGCTTTGCATTCAGCATGGCACTCTGAAAAGGTGGGAAGGTTTTAGATGGGCGAACAGTCAGTCCAAGCCTACCAGAGCTCAGCAAGATCTGTAAATCCATTTTTACCATGCTGGCTGGTAAAATAGGAAATTTGGAGCAGTCTTCCTTGGAAAACATTTGAGAAGTCAGTAGTATTAAGGGTTAAAAATTAAAATTGAGAGGCAGGCTTATTGCAAAACAGTTACTGTATCTTTGGCCTCTCCAGTCTGCTCTGCTGGAATTTGAGATATTTTGTCCTGTCAGAGACCCTGTGTCCATATGATTTTTGGCGTTGAGAATTACCCCCTTGAGATACTTCTAACTAGAACTCAGTGTCCAAAATAAGACCCTGAAAATGAATTAAATTCCCATTCCCCACGCCTAGGATGGACTATTTAGTGAGTGTTCTTCTGCATCTTCTGCACAGCCTGGAGCAGTAGTTTGGGTGCTCAGGGGTCTGGCTCTGCTGCTGAGAAAGATCCCTTTCTCCACTGTGGCTGATAGCTGACATTAGAGGGAGACAGTGCTCCTCTGTAGGTTTAAGCACTACACAAATCCCTGCCAATTTCTTGTGTTTTATCTCTTTCTCCTCGTGCCTGAAGAATGGCTTTGCTGTGAAGAATGCTTAGCTTTACAGGACATCTGCTTTGCCTGCACCCTCCAAAATGCAAGCTGCTGGTAATGTCGAGCAAGTGTCACCAACACCCAGTTTGGGGAGAGGATGTTCAGATTGATTTCGTGTACTCCTGACCTCTGTACCACTGATGCCAGGACAGCATCTGGAAAGGAGACTGCATGGCCAGGAGAAGCCCAAAATGGCTCTGACCCTTTCCTTGGCAGAACTTCGACCAGATTTTCCATCTATTTAGATTTCTGTCCCTTTTGCCCCTAGTGAAAGATGCGAAAAATGCTACAGCTTTGGGTGAATCAAATGCCCTTAAAACATACTATTTTTTTCTCAAAGGAGACAAAAGAGATCACTGTTCCCTTTGGGAGTGCCCAGAAATCCAGCCTTACCGGCTGTCCTCATTCTCGATGATCCGTTTGTACCGCTCCAGCTCGTTCTCCAGGGACTGCTGGTAGATCACCAGCTGGCGGCAGTCAGTGGTGTACTTCTCCAAGATCCTCTCAGCCTCCTCTATCCCCTTCCTAAGGTTTTCAATCTGCTCATTGTAAAGCTGGATTTCATCGTCATAACTCTCCTGGGTGTTTTTAATTGCTTGCTCCAGCATGGTTGTCTGGTAAATAAAATCAGTGGTGAAAGAAGCAGCTTTGAAAAATTCATATTTGAAGGATAAATAAAGGCAAGTCAGGCTTTATTACACTGTGATGCTGCACTGCTGAAACACAGGAGCAATTTAACTACCTTTGTTCAGTTATTCAAAAAAACCAGTAACTCATCAGAGAGGGCAGGGCCTTACAAGGGCAGTAAAAGTTCTTAAATGGGAAGATGAGCTCAAGAAATACCCACTCCTCCTTCTCTGTGGTCTGCAGACAGGGCAAATAAGACCAAAGGTCTCACTTTAAATAAAGAACACTCCTTTGAATTCAATTCCTTGGCCTTTTTACTTCAGTGATAAAATGAGCACATCAACCAGGAGGTGGCAAAAGTTGCCTTCCTAAAACAAGGGCTGAGTTTGAGGTGGGATATTTCACCCTGTAACTCTCCTCTCACTTTCTTCTGCTATTTTTAGCTGTTTACTATAGTTATTTCATCACTTTTTTCTTTTTTTTTTTTTTTTTTTTTTTTACTAGATTTCAAAGAGATGAACTCACAAAAAGCTAATGGGGCAATAAGTGACAAATGAACCCTTTAATAATTGATTTACTTCTATATGGTTCAGGCAAGATTAAAAAAAAAGACTTTTAAGAGCCTAAAGATAGGAGTGATGTCCCTTGACATTAGTTTGGTTACGTTGTAGTGCACAAGTGGACTGAGACTCCCCTCTGCTCAGTGCTCATGAGGTGGGGTCCATGACCTCTCAAGCACATGGCTATTGGGTCCAGAAACAGGAAAGCAAAGAAATTCCATGATACCCCAGTCATCATATCCAGCCTTCCCCATCACAAGCACTTGTGTTACTGACCTCCACTCATAAAGCTATTTCACTCTTTTAATCTCAAGGCACAAGAATGAAAGAATGAAAGAATGAAAGAATGAAAGAATGAAAGAATGAAAGAAAGAATGAAAGAATGAAAGAATGAATGAATGAATGAATGATCTCTTTTTATTTGGGATGAGAAGATTTGATTTTGAAAGCAGCATGATTAATTCCTCAAAGGCTGCCTCTCTCCATCTGCCAGCAGAAGGCTGATTTCCTCCTCTTTTTCTCTATATTGATCCACTATCCCAACCCCATATTGATTCTTGTCCATCCCAGAATGCAGTGTCCTTTCCACCAGAGCATCAGAAGTGAGAAAGAGACCAAGGAAAATACACTGTCCTGACCCTAATGAAAGAAGTTATGCTCAGGAAGTTATGAACTGCTGCTATGGCTGTCCAAATGAATGCCAGCAAAAGATGGTTTTGTCAGTATTTCATTCCTCTCACCTGGATGGGCAACTTGTGGCACAAATGAAGCTACATCTGGGGTCATTCTCCACCCCATCTGCTGGAAAATATTGAACGGTGTGGAGGCAGAGATGCCACTGGTGACCATTCAGGTCTGGTCTCTATCCACTGCAGCCTTCAGCTGCCCCTCCACCTGCCACCCTCCTCCCTGCACTGCACTCATACTTGCAGGCACTGGCTGGGGACAGAAGGTTGATTTAGGGCAGGTTTGGCTGGGAAATGGGCAAGGACAACTAGCCAAAGTCTTGGCCAGACATTTCCTGTCAAAAAGCACATGATTTTTCCTGCTGGTAGTGTCCAAGCACAGAAGAGCTGCTGGCTTAGTGCTTACTAGGAACATGGATGAAGGCAGAAAGCCAAATGTAGCTCAACAGCCCTCTCAGTTTTGCTCACCAAAAACCTGTCCTGTCCTTCCCACAGCAAGCTCAGCACTGGATGTGGCAGTGATGGAAAGGATTGGGAAGAGCCCTGAGGGTTCCCCATCCCTTTTCATGGAGCCAATTTCCAGCCAGAGCTCAGCAAGTAAGAAAGCCATAGGAGCCCTGTGAGACTTTTCCATCCATAATGTCCTGCTGATTCTGTCCTGCAGGAATCCAGTTGCAGTGTGGAAACCTTCCCTCATCAGCCACTCTGATAAGAAAGACGACTTCATTGCTCCTACAATATCCTCCCTGGCCATCTAAACCTGACAATTTCACTCCACTGAGAGAATGGGAACGAAACAGCTGAAGGAAAAGATGGAAATCTTAAAGGAAAACACACCTCCAAGTCCACCAAGTTAATGTAACCGTGTTAAAGCCATGTTAGAGGTTTTATCACATGGCCATAAAAAAAGCAGTTCATGAACAGCATGGTTAGTGGTTAGTGATTACAATACCTCTGTCTGCAGCTTGTATTTCTGTGCCTGCAGCTGGCAGAGGATGCTCTTGTATTCCTCCAGCTGGCTCTGCAGAACAGGGATCCTCCTCTCCGCTATCACTTTTTCCTGGTTGGAAGAAAACAATGTGTGTACAGGAAAGTATGTTTCCCTCCTAAAAAGGGCCAGAAGAAATTGCACTACTGGAAATAAACTGTAAAGAAAAACAGAAAAGGGCAAAAGACAGATAAAAGGTGGGCACTGAACCTCGAGTCAAATTCTGTTTAATGGTGGCATGGCTTTAAGAATAAAGATACTAGATGGCAGGGCTGTAGCAGTACAGCTTAGACCCTGTAGATCCACCTGCTCACATCTCCTTCCACGTAATGAATGTTCCTGGCATAGCCACTCATATTGGTGGGAATCACCAAGTTCTCATCTAGTCTGTGTCAATTAAATTGATTTAATTTTCACCACATCTCATCCCTTCAGGTTAAGATTTCCTTTCTCTTCAAATATTCATATATCCTGCCAGCTCCTCCTCAGAGAAGAAGCACAACTACTTCAGCTACCTTTGAACCACACATTTTTGGGGCACACATGCTGGAGTGCACCTGACAAAGCCAATCTCTCTTTCCTCATTGATGCAGTTTTTTCAAAGCTACATTTAATTTCTTTTTCTCCCATATTCACTATTCGGCACTGACACATTGTTCTGACAGTTTTCACCAAACTTTGGAGCAGAAGTTAAAGGAGCTGGTACACTTTAGGGGGAAACATTATACCTTTCTTACTTAGAGCTGCATTTCCCAACAGCAATACTTGCCTCACATATGCCAGTGGTTATCGGGGACACACGAGGAGTTGTCTGGATGATCTGCTGCAAGACATTGACGTAGGTCTGGATTTCCATGAGGTTCTGTGATGAGGTAAAAACATCTTCATTAGAAAATGCCATGGTAAGGCAGACATTTCCATGTACTCCTGGGGCTTATTTCTAGATGTGAAATGCTTTTAGCATGTAAAATTCCAATTCATGTTCAGACTTGGGTTTGGAATGTGATTTTATACCTGCTTTTGAGTGCAGGAGTGCTAACAGCTTCACCATACTGAGGGTATATCACAGACTTTTGGCTAAAATAGTCTTACTAAAGATTCCATGATTTTTAATTTCATAGGAGATTTTCAAAAAGAGAATCACAAACAACTTTTGCCTGTGGACTGAAAAAAATAGTCACTTTTTTTTCAAAAGCAGCAAGATGGGGCAGTGGTTCAAGGTTCATAGTTGTCCCAGGAAGAAGGTGACATATATTAAAGTCAGCTGCAGTGGAATCATTCATCCACAGGCATATGTCTGCTGATTAACTGGAGTGCCCTGTCCCAAAAAAATTGGGTGATGAAAGCAACAGCTTCCTTAGTGTGAAATATAAGACAGCTTGACCAGCACTTTAGGTTCAACCATGATACCAGGTTGACAAATTCAAGACTCTGCTACAGCTGTAGAGACTGGAGCCTGGCAAGTGTGTTTGGGTGCTGGAAACCAACCATCTGTTGTTGAAAATAAATACTTCTCTGTGCACCCACCAAAACACAAATATGATTTGCTTTTATTTGCCACCATTTGATCATGGAGAAGGGCAATGTTCCACATCTATCTCTACAAGGAAGACAGCAATTTCAGCCAGTTACCTTCTTGTATCTGTCCTTTGTGGCATTAATGTCATCCTGCAGGAACTGGGACTCGATTTGCAGCTCCAGGTTGCACAGCAAGGCTTCATCAGCTTCCTGCAATGCAGAGACATGTGGCTGGAGTGGCAAACCTACAGCAGCCCCACAGGCACTGCCTGAGCCACTGTGCACTCCTGCCTGGAGTGTTAAAACCCACGGGGAGACACAGAAGTGTCATGAAACCAACAAACTGGAGACACGTTGTTCATCATGTTCTGCACAAATGTAATTTACGATACAGTTTGGCACTGGCACTGGCAAAATAATGCTGGGAGACACATAGTAGATGTTTGAAATACCACATTTTGATGTTAAAATCTTGAAATGGTGGATGAGTCTTAAGCAAATGACACCAGCAGACTAAGGCATTGATTTCTCTAGTGGCATAACAAAATCTGAGGTGTCCTGATACCTTTCTAAGATCCCCAGCGAAGAAATCCTTCTAAAAACCCAGGATGGCCAAAAGTATTTGCAGTCTCTTTGGTATGTCCTCAAACGCCACAAATGTTTGCCAATTTGGAGCCATTTTTGGAAATAAAAATGACCAAGTTGACCAAGTTTAGAAAAAAAACTTCTGTAAACTTTTATAAAAAGTTGAGCAAGTTTAGAAAAAATTACCTTGCTGCACAAGTTTATAATACTTTGGGACTTGGGAGGAAAATTAGTTCAAAGAACAAACTGTACGACTAGAAACCATGATCTCAGAGTACATAGGTATGAGTGGCACTGGTCCTTAAATCTAATGAAATCTCCATTTCCGTTCAAAGGCCTAATTTAGATTTTTTCCTATGTTATGTTATTTAACACAAACCCTGGAATTTAGGATAATTTCCATGGAACGTGGCAATGTCTTTTACAAACACGTAAGAGTAGTGATAAGTTTTATCTTCCTATTTAACGCATCATTTCTTTTTTAGGTTTGGCATTAATTAAGGCTGTAAAATACAACTTTTGAGAAAGCATCTTAAAAGATATTAACTGCATCTTCCTTGCAACTCTGCAAAACTTGACAGTTCCTCCACCAGCTCACGATTTGCCTCAAGAAAGTCTCGCTTTCTGCATTTAACTCAAAGGGAAAAAAAAGAGCAGTGTTTAAAGTTATCTCTTTCAAAATGACCCACGTGCCATTATCAGCTGTAAAAATACCTCTGTGAGTGGATCATGGGTTGCAAACAAACCATTGAGGTCTGTGGGTGCAGCCTATGACTGGCAGAAGAGGATTTTTTTTTTTATTTTTGCATGGGTACAGCACGTGCCGCCCCAAAAAATGTGTAGATGTTGGCTGTCTCATTGTGCTGCTAAGCCTCCTGGGCAGAGAACTCTCCAGCAGGCTCTGCTTTGTGAGCCAGGGGCTGATTCAGACACATCCAGCCCAGCACATTCGGAGCCAGCCATCAGGAATGCCCACTGCTTTTTCTGCACTCCTCTCCCTTCCTATTGAGAGGAAGATCAGCAGGACAATGGCCATGCTGGGAGGGTTGGGAGGGAGCCAGGAAAAGGCCCCAGGCCCTTAGATAACACCTACAGGCAAATATTTCTGCATGCGATAAACAGAAGCAGTTTTTGGCTTTCCAAATGTTCCCTCAAAGGGGAAAAATACTTCTGCTTTTGTTCTGTGCTTTCAAAGAGACCAGCTTCCTTCATGGCGCACTGTCTACACATTTTCTTCTTAACTGTGCAGTATCTGCTAATCACCCAACTTCTGAAAAGCCATTCTGCTCCATATGATGGTTCCAGAACACTGATCTGTGTGCTGAAGCAATATTTTCATTTACTGTGGAAGAGAAATTCCTTAGATCTCTCCAGAATGTGTATTTTCCCAGCTGTCAGATAAAGAATGAGTTTGCCCCTGCACACATGCAGGTTTTCAGGCTACACCATGGGCCCTGTACAGAAAACCTGCTGAATTCCCTCCAGCTCTTGGTGCTCCACTGCAAGGAGCTGCTGCAACACAGGTGGCCAGGGACATCCTGGGACAAAAAACACTCTTGTGCCTCAAGATTTTGTGAGCTGTGCCTAGGGCTGGTGAATCAATTCACTTTTCTTCAGCTACAGATTTCTTGAGAGGAACTGTGAAGACAGACTTACCAGCTCCAACAACCCCTTACAAAAGATTTACCATCACAATTTTTTTTAAGGGCTTGCAGGGTGTTCAAGAGCAGGGTGTTCTGGAGAACAGAACTGATGCAGGATGTCAAGAGCTCACTGGAGACAGAAATGCTAAAATGAACATTCTGTCTTTTCTTAGTATAAAACATGCATATCTTTGATATGACAATGCTCCAGCAAAGCAGGTCCAGCCATTTGTAGCAAGGAAGTAAAAAAAAAATTCTCTATATAATCCACCTTTAATTGTTTCCCAATACAGAAGATGAAGGATAGCCTGTGCACAGTACAGCTGGGGAAAGATATAATAGTACATTCTTCACTCAAATGAAGATTAGCAGCAAGAGAGGATGAATCAGGATTTTCTGTTTCACAGACCTGGTTTGGAAACTTCCAAAATACTTCAGCCAACTTTTATCTTTCTCTGAGCTTTGTATTATATTAAATGTTGTTATTTTTCTTATTGCTTTTCCCATGGTATTAGTTTAAGAAAATGTAGCTTGATATAAGAGGAACAAACCAGTGGGAGTTCTGGCTTCTCTTTTATTTGGAAACCTAATGGGAAGCTGAGGGTCTGTCCTGAGAAGGGCTGACCATACCCTGCAAGGGACTAAGGAGCTTTGACACACGCCAGGCTTCAAAACATAGACTCAATCAGCAATTTTTCCTGGTATGATTCTCACTAGTGACTGTATTTTAATAAAGTATCTGTATTTAAAAAGAGTGGGGAAAAGGCTGAGGCTCAGACACTTACACAAGGCTTAGGGATGGGGAGGACAGAGAAGGACACAATGACAAGAAATGCCTTGCTCTGACATTTCATCTTCCCCCCGCTTCTTCAAAGCAGCTGGCTGTAGTAAATGAAATTAAAGGAGAAAAAAAAAGTTATACACCTTTCCCCTGGCATTTTCCCAGACTTACTTTATTGAGGCGCTCCAGGGTTTCTTTTAGCCTCTGCTGATATTCACGTTCGTTTCTATACCTGCAGTAGAGAAAAGGAGATAAAGTTCAGCAGTTCATCCCCCTGAAAACTGCCTTTTATCTGCACTGTCATGCACAAGATTTGCTTCATGCTAAAGGAGAATATGAATCTTGAAAGAGCCCAAAAGATTTATTGGTGTATTAGCATTAATTATTTTTTGGTCCCGGATGCTGAGAGTAATTTTAGAATAGCCTAAATTCTTGTCTTCAGCTTATGTAACAGAATACAATGAAATGCCATACATTTCCTATCACTTTTTTACAGAATTCCCAAAAAAAGTTTATCTACAATTAAAGTTTATCTGCAATAAAATCTACAATAAAAAGATTCCATTGGTGTTGGACTACAGTGAAAGCTGTTCAGCAGTGGCTACTCTGTGAGGATTTGCTACATTGGCACATGAACATTTAATTACATTGTTCTTGGTTTTCCATTATACCTGCTGTTGTTCAATAAGCACTTCAATGGCAGGCACATTAAACACAAAGGCTGCAATTTCACATATGGACTGTGTAGGAACGACGTTGCATCAGGATGCGCAAACTTTGTGTTCCCTTCAGTGGTAATTTGTATTTTATCTTTGTCAAAGCAGTAAGCGAGCCTTAGTAAGGACTGCACTTAACTGCTAGTCTTACGCTTTTATAAAAGTGCATAATGCACGTTTGTGGTGCTGAGATGGATGTATGTTGTGTTTATCTTTGGTTTGAGGAAACAACATGTATTCTTTAAGAATTAGGGCCCCACATTTTATGTAAATATAATTATCTTCTAGAAAATCCTTTTAGCCAGAGTACAAAATTTAGTTGTTGATTACTGTAATTTATTCCCTTCCTTAAGTAAACCTCATATGAAATGTTTAACAGTAGATGTGGTTTAACGAGACTCCATTAAAAAACAAACAAAGAAACAAAAAAGCCCCTGAGAAACAACCAGCCAGAAGCAGCTCAGTAAAACAAGGCAATGAGACTTTGCCATCAGCACTGCACAAATGGCTTATCAAACTCCAAGAGCAGCAGAAATAGACTCAACCTTCTAACACTTTGCTTTCCCTAAAATAATAGAGGTACAGAGATGTCCTTGTCTGTTGTCTGAACTCATTGATCCAGCTCAGATGGGCTGGTGAAAACAAAGGGATTTGCTCTGGTCAACAGGGAACTTGACAGTTCCTCGACTGAACACATCAAGGATCAAGTTATAATGATCATGTCAGCCTCAGTTCTTCCTTTCCATCTCCTGAAGGAAGGACAACAAATGTTATTCTCATCTCTTTCAACACATACTGGAAAGCTGAGTGGATGAAGCCACTCACCAACTGAGCAGGACCACAAAGGAGGAACTTGGCAGAACAAGGAAATGGATTTAACCTGGTCCTCTGGTTAACCAACTTCTTCTTCTTCTGAAATCCCATAACATTAGCAGGGTTGGTAAATGGTTTGTTTTCAATTCTTACATGCACAGCAAAGAAACAAGTGAAAATGATGAGGTTTTATTTAATTATTTTATTTCATTATGACTCCAACAAATTGCTGAAAAGGCTAAAACAATGTCCCTTTTTTTTGACAAATAGTATTGACACCAGTTTCACTGCCAAGGGTGCAATGTTTTTCAGCTTCAAAAGTGAGACTGCTTTTGTTTCAGCTGCTTACCAAGTAACTCCCACCTCCAACCAGTTTCCTAGCTATTCAAATTTTTTTGTGTATGCAGTTGACAGTAAACACTTTCCGAACTTTGATACTTTCTGACAGCTGAGCAAATGAAGCAAATTGTGGCATCTTGTGAAAATCAAATAGTTGCAATAAAAGGCTGGTTTTACACTCACAGTAATATAAAACCCTCTGATGGATTCAGTGTCTATACCTCAGCCCTAATGTAATTCAGATCTCCCTCATTTCAATGACTAAAAAATCCAGCTACATTTTTCTTCACTCTCAAATAAACCAAATATGTGCTGTTCCACACAGCTCTAAATCCACCTGGCAGCTTGAGAGAGTTAGTATTGTATGATCATCCTTTGAAGGAGAATTTCTTTCAAGAGATGTTCAATCTTCTCCAGAAGATCAGTGCAAAAGTGCTATAGACCTCTTTGAAATGCTTCAGAGACCTCAGGATGCCTCTGTGCCTGCTGAAATGTGTCTGTAAGTGCAAGTCACAACCCTGTTATACTTCAAAGTTGATTTTGATGCTTAGTAATTAGCTAGACATGTCCAAAAATTTTTTTACTAGATGTTTTACAGTCAGGCTTTCCTGGAGCTTAAGAGCCATGAATTTAATTTACTTCATTAAAAAAAAACCAACCAAACTAGCAAAACACCAACCTTCTCACCTAGTCAGGTAGCTTTAGGTCAGCTACAAATATTTTTGGAGTGTTGAAAGAAAAGGGATGTTAACTGTTGGGTTGGGGTTTTTTTTTATAGGGGGAAAGAAATGGAGGGGAGGGAGCTGGCAGGCTCAAAGAAAGCAGATCAGAGGATTAAAGATTTCCATCACCTTTTTTTTTTTTTTTTTTTTTTTTTTTTTTTTTTTTTGGACCCTGCCTCTGCTGCAGTGCAAGGGCTCAGTCCCCACCAAAGAGGAAACAGTAAGAATCCATCCCAGCAATGCACAATAGCCAGATTACTCAATCTGGCATCAAACCTGAGCCTTTTACCTGAAGAAAAATGGTGCCTCTCTGTTGAACCCTACTGAACACTTGCACCCCTTGGCTATTACCTTTGTCATTTTCCCTTTCCCTGATGCACTTCACTAAAGCTCCCAACAGAGAGCAGCAATTTGGGTGCCAAGGACAGCACAGACTGCGAATCAGAGGTCGTACAAGGATGATGGACAGGCCAGTCATGGTTATCCAATTTAGGTTTAGCATACCCTAAATGCTTAGATGAGCCCAAGAGGGCTGTGCCCTGCTGATTTATGAACAAATTTGACCTGTGTCATCAAGAAGCCACTGCTGAGCAGCTGACAGCCACAGGACAAGATTTTGGCAGTTTGTGGAGTGTGGAGGGCAGGGAAATGCTCCTCACCTCGGCTGCAGCAGGATAAATTCCTTCCTATCAGCAGAGAAGCAGCTGCAGTGCCAAGACAATCCCTGCAGACAGGGGTGGAAGGCAGCTTTGCCAATGGAGCCCCCACATCCCAGCTATCGTGTTTTCCCACTCTTTTTGTTTTCTCACACCTGTTGGGTCCCTCTGTGGCCAAAAAGGATGCTAGCTCAGCTCATCAGAGCATCACCGTGCAGCACATCCTGGAGAACACTGCCAATTACTGCATCCAGCAACTTCCAGGGAATCATATTGTATGTTCAAAATCCACTGTATTAGCAGTGCACAATTATTTTAATGAAGCAATTGATTAGCAAGGCTTTTCATTTATGAAGTTTATTTATCCTGTTTAGTCAAGGCCACTAAAATCTGGATTCCAGCATCTTTCCCAATATCACAGAGAGAAAAATACAAACCTTTCCCACAGCCAGATGCAATGTTGCTATATAAAAATAAAATTAGCATAATTAGTCTTTTTATGAGATGCATCCAAGCTATTCCCAGCATTGATTTTTTTTGCAACTTCAAGAGAAAGAAGTCTTCCCCTGGTACAGAGTCTGAACTATTCCTGTTAATGAGAAAAGCTTTG
Organism: Chamaea fasciata; assembly: GCF_029207755.1. Taxonomy (NCBI): domain Eukaryota; kingdom Metazoa; phylum Chordata; class Aves; order Passeriformes; family Sylviidae; genus Chamaea; species Chamaea fasciata. Next base: position 4,203,303 of record NW_027094088.1, on the reverse strand, counting down.
AATGTGACCATAGACAATTTAAAAATAAATTTTAACGTATGTTCTACTTTTTAATGGTTCATGAACATTTAATTGTACAGGCCCAGTACCCTTAGGCCCCACTCCGTCTAAATCCAACTTTAAAAGGCCTATTTACATAAATGTTGCTTAAAAGGTTTACTTAGACATAAATCCATTTCCCCAGCTGTGAAAGTGAGTGAAAGAATGTGTTGTAAGAGTTAAAATTCTTTGCGTTAATGAAGGACACAGACATTTGTCAATTAATTGATTCACAATGCTCTCCTCTAAGAGATTTTGTTAACCCCAGTGCACCAAAAGCTTTATGCTTCAAGATGAAGCAAGAAAACCCACAGTGCCTGTTGGCAACAGAATGCAGACTCAGGGAAGAGAGTAGCGCTTCAGCACAGGAATGTCTCTGGTTTCAGCAGCCCCTAATAGGGCACAGAAAGTTCTTCCTCCCATATTTTGTTTAGAGAGCTTTATTTATAACTTTCAGGAGCTGAAATCAGAGCCATCAGGATGGCAGGGTACATGTTACCAGAGCAATGGCCTTGTTTTAAAACCTGCAACTCAAAACCAAACCCAGCTTTTCAGACACCGAAGAAATTTTCATGTCTGTTTTCTAGTCAAATTCAGCAGCTCCCAGGAAAAAAAAAAAACAAACCCAACAAAAGTCACTTCTTGATGTAAACCAATTGGTGAAATTTGGCCACTGCCCTTCCATTATCACAGCTCTGAGTATCTTTAACTTTTAAATTGCAATTTTTGGTTTGGATGTAGTCAAAATTTCCTTCTTACCTTGGTTTACAGCTGCTGAGCGAGCACCCCAGCACTGTACAACAAAGTACCATCCCTTTTTTTTCTGGGAAGCCACTAACTACCTCGTCAGCAGGTCCTAAATCTTACTTTCTTTTTTTTTCACCTTTCACCATTCTTACTTTCACCTTTTCTGGGTGTTGCCTCCTACTCTGGATTTTCAACGTCCTGCATTATTCCCCACCTATTTACAGTTTGCATAAAGCAGCTCTCATAAAATTTTAACTAACGTGCAGGTAGAAAATTAAGTGCTGAGTTTAGTCAAATACTCACGGACACTGTTAATAAAAACACAGGAGCAAGTACCAGAGTCAAGAGCTAAATTACAGCATTGACTCACAGTTGAATTTCCTGCTCATAAATATTGGAATACAATTCAGGTGCTTATTACTCACTGGCACTGAGTCTGGACATTGTGGACACCTGAGCACTGGCAGCAAAAAGCCTCAGTGCACCTGGATGGGCTCTTCTCTCATGCCAGATGAGAGAGATCAGGGCCTGGCATTTCTATAGGTGTGCTGCAGCTCACAGCTGGCTTTTCATTTGGCAGTGTGGAAATTTTCATGGGTGAAATAGCCAGATAAACAATTTGGGAGTAAAAAAATCCCTGACCAATATGCAAACAGGAGGATTAGAGTCTTTTGTCCTGTGAACAGCCCTTTTACGAGCAAATGCTCACCAACTCGTGTAATTGAGCCATGTGACCAGAATTGCCTGTTGCTGGAGGGAAGGCGCTCGTCACCATCAGCATCTGAGGCTCCTGCTCTTTGATTTATGGTGCCACAGAGGTGGAAATGCAGGATGCAAGGAAGAAGAGGAGAGCAAATTTCACACACCAGGAAAAAAAAAATTATCTCCTTTCTTTTCATCTGCCAGATGTGGTTGGCATGGACTGGCCCAGGTGCTTCACAGTGGCTGTAAATAAGAGTTTCTCAGAGACAGCCTGCACATTTCAGGAGATGTTTGGCATCTCCTGATTCGTGTAACTCTGGGCTGCTCAGACACAAGGCTTGCTTTGAGACACCTGGTGGTCAAATGGCTTATTTCCTCTTTGCCGCTCAGAGCACAGTTCTGCTAAGGCTAATGAACAACAGCAGCCAACGTGTGCCAGGGCTGCTGCCACGGAACAGAGGGGGCATTTTCCTGTTGGAGCCCTGGGCACTGAGAATTTTAGTCTTTCTGTACTGACAGGCACTGACCCCCAGGAAAACACCGCATTTGACCTGAGGCCTGGAAAAGGCTTCCAAAATTGGATGATAGCACTGGGATTATGGGTGTGTAGCTTGAATAGAAGTGTGTGATATCAGAAGGTGGAAAACCTAGAGTTTAAGGTTTTAGAATATAGTAATATATATAAAGCAAGATGGGGGTTTTAGGGCAGAGGCTAAGCCCTTCTTTTTCACCTTCCTCTTCACGGGTCTGTCTGGTATTTTGTAATTTGACAGAAAAGTCTGTATTGCGGACCACGGGTGTTGGTTATTGGGTTAAAAGTAAAAATAATTTAGGTGTCATTTCACAATTGGACAGTTTTTTCTTAAAAGACCTTGTAGAGAGACAGAGATGGAGCCATTTTTCACTTTGTTAGCTAGAATTCATAGCTTGTGAGACTGTACTATATATAAGAATTAATAAACTTCTGAGTCCGAACACAAAATCCACATCTCCTGAGCATTTAATCTTGTCTCCAACAGAAAAGAAAACAAAAAAGCCACATTTTCCCATCTAGGAGTAGTGAGACCATAGAGTTTCAGAGGTGCAGCTCCCTAAGTCCTGATATCTTACGTTTCACCACAGGCTTACCTGCCATCCCTCTTGACAAGTCTGATACACATGGAGAAGCATCACCATGAAAAGATACATGTGGGGGGGTATCACCCATGCAAAGATACACATGGGGAGCTGTCGCTGTAGGACACGGAAGAAAGATGGAAGACTCCAAATATTTCAGAAGGCAAAGAGCACAGAAAAAAGGCCTTTATTGTCTAATTCTTACTGCCTTTTATAAGGTGTTCCCATACAGACTTGACATGATTGGTGAATAGCGACGACACCTCTCTAATCCCACTGGTTAAACTAGAGAAATGGCAAAACACCAGCTGGAGAAAGGTTGTTTTGAGGAAGGAGAGTTGTTTGCCGAGATTGTTTTGAGAAGAAGCTTTCTTGAGAAATTTTTCCTTGGGAAAAAGTTAGCAGCTGCTAGCAGGCTAAAAATCTCTCCAACCCAGAAATATCAGGCCCACTGACAGGCATCACCCATGCAAAGATACACATGGAGAGGCATCACCCATGAAAAGAGACACAAGGAGAGGGACTACCCATGCAAAAACACACATGGTATCACCATGCAAAGAGGTATCACCATGCAAAGACGCACATGGAGAGGCATCACCCACACAAAAACGAAGTAGCTGGTGACCCCAAACCCACCCTTATTACTACGGAAACGACACCACCCCTCTTCCACCAAACCCTTACTTGTTGCGGTACTCGTCGAGCATGCGCTGGGCGTCCTTCTCCTCGCGCTCCAGCTTGGCTCTGTCGGAGGCCAGCTCCCGCATCCGCTGGCGGTTGAACTCGATCTGCCCGGCGAAGGCTTCGTCCAGCCCCACCAGCTCGTCCATGCGCTGGAAGGTCTCCAGCTGCTTGCGCAGGATGGCGTTGCGCTGCTCCAGCACCCGTGCCCGGTTGATGTAGCTGGCGAAGCGCTCGTTGAGCTCCTGCAGGTTCTCCAAGCCCCGGGCCTGGGCCAAGCTGTCGAATTCCGGGGAGCCTCGCAGCTCATCGTAGGCATCCGAGCGCTCGTACTTCTCCTTGCGCACCTCGCGGAGGAAGCTGCTCCTGTACATGGCTTCAGAGGGGCTGTGCAGTGCCGGGGTCCCCTCTGGCGTGCCTGCCTGTCTCTCCAGTTTGGATCTGAATCGTGTCTGGGGGGTTTGGGGAGGAAGAACTGAACATAATCACCCCACCCCCCCGACGGTTAGGGCTTGTCTCCAGGGTGGTTTGTGGCACTAAAGGCATCGTCCGCGGCGGTGAACTAAATAAATCCCAATGGCCCCGCCTTGGAGCTGCCCATCCAGGCGTCAGCAGTTCGGGGGAGCAGCGGGCACAGATGGGCCAGCGGGGGCTTTTCTTTTCCAGCACTGCAATTGTGTACAGCCAGGATAAAAGAGAGCAACGTCCAGCTTTCACCCGGCGGATTAAAGCATTATCTGTGGAAAACAAAACAAGTACTTTGCAGTTTTGGAGGCTGAGCTCAAAGCCTTTCATGGCTGTGCTGGGGGGAGAGCTTTGTCCCACGGGGGTGTCCCCAGGGCTGTGCACAGGGGCCTTCTGCTGAGACAGGATTTTGGTGTGAGTGGATGGCAGCCCTTGATTTTTGTTATTTGAAAGTTTTTTGTGATCATTTAGAATGATGGGATATAAAAGTATATAAAGTACATAAAATTATATAAAAGTATATTAAAAATTCATATGACTCCAGCTCCACAGGCAAGATTTGGGCATTTGGTTCTCACTTCAGGCTTCATGTCAAGCCTTTCTGCAGGTTGGTTTTACCTGGCATGAGAAGCACCCAAGCACCAGTGGTACTAAAAGCCCCAGGCTTAACAAAGCCTCTTTGGGAAGCCACTTTCCTTGGGGATAGCCAAAAGCCATGACACCTCATGACCTGGTGGACTTTCCATATTATCCCATGGGGAGCCACCATTCTTCCTTTACTTCCACCATAGTGGGGCTTTGTGTGCTGCCATTTCCTGAGAGGCTTTAATTTCCCCTCGATGCATCTCCTCTGGTATTTTTTTTTTTCCTGTCTTTCATTTTGAAAAACCCTATTTCTTGGACCTGTTTTTCATTAATCTACTTGCCCAGACAAAAAGCCCAGCACCAAGACACTGCAATTTTGAGATCTCGGTTAATAATTCATATAAAAGTCAATTTCACTTTTTAATGGTCATATCCTAAATGAATATTTAAATCACGTGTATTTTGAAGCTCAGCAGAGCTCAAGTCACAGATGGCAAGTACAGAGGTGAAGAAAGCAGCTGGTGCTCGGATGACTCCAAAGTTTGGGTACTCTGCTACTAAATCTGAATCAAGAGGGGGAGAAATTCATTAGACATTTCCCTCACATTTCTTATTCCGCTTCAGATTATTTGGAGGTGCCATGGGGAAAGATCAAATGCTTCTTCAGAAAATTAAATTAGGCTGTGCACACAGAGTGTGCAGCTCCACACTCTGCTTCCAAATTATGTATAGAGCAAAACAGGGAGGGATCTTTTAGAAATGTCTGGGATCTTTATGAACCAGTGGACATGAAACCACTGGTCTCCACGTTGCACAAACATATCGGCATTTGCAGCTCTTTGGCTGGACCAGCCTGCTTACCCCAACAATGCAGCCGAGCTTTTAACAAAGTTAGTCTTCCAGAAGAGATCAGAAAGTAGATTCTGCTGGATTGTGGGCCGTGTGTTTTCATGGCAAGAGTTTTTATGGCTTTAGACAGCCTTTCAGTGAAATAATAGCCCATGTAAGTGCTATTCCATCTCTCTCTCAGTGGCTGGAAGAAACACTGACTCCATGCTGACTTTAACTCCTTAGGCAGTAAAAGGACAGGTCTTTCAACAACTCACCATGTCCCTAAAATGAGGGGTCTGTCTGCAGGGGAACCCTTGCAGTCCCAGTTTTTGTTACTGAAATTTATCTCCTGCCTTCTGCTGGGAAAATCTCTGGTATAGCATGCTTTGCCATTACAGGCATGTCTCTAAGGTGAGATCCTTGATTCCAAGACCTCATCTTGGGCAGTTTCTGTGGCTGACTTGCTATAGATGCAGCTTTTCCAGGTACATTTCCAGGTATGGTGATCCCACCACTTCCCTGGGCAGCCTGTTCCAATGCTTGACAACCCTTCCAGCAATTTTTTTTTTCCTAATATCCAGTCTATCCTCCTTTCATATAGTTGTAGAGAGAGAGATAAGGTCTTCCCAGGCCTCTTCTTCTCCAGGCTAAACATCCCCAGCTCCCTCAGCTCCTCCTCATCAGATTCATGCTGCAGATCCTCCAGCACCTCCATGTCCTTCCTGTCGCAAGGAGTCCAAAACTGAACACAAATGCAGCAAATCACAATAACGTAGCCTAAAAGGAAAACCAGTTTGGAACAGACTGCAGCTGTTACTCTTTTCAAAAATAAAGACTCAAAAACACCTCAGAAAAATCGATCTGCTTCTGTTATCCACTGAGGTATTTGGCTCATCTAATGGATCGCGAAGGTGAATTACCTACACAGGGATCTTGTCCACTGTTTCCTATTTAGAGACAGCTCAAAGACTGAAAGGTTATCTGTACACACATTAATGAAATGCCTAACAAAGTGCTTGAAATCTTTTTAGATTTAAATCAATGAGTGTGAATTAATTGAAGAACACTCATATAAAGAAAACTTTTCATCCTAATGCCTGCAGTATAAACAAGAAGGAAGACACAGAAACAATCTGCACTTTCCCTCTTTGTCCCCAGATTATGTGTGACTTCTTCCAATAATAAAATCTGAAGGCTGGTTCTTTGCTGTTTGAATGCACTATATGATACAACACCCTCACCCCAGAATGGGTGTTTACCTACTGCTGCACAGCTCAATAAATCTGCGGTACAAGAGGTTGGTTTCTTTCTTCTTTAATTGCTTGTATTGCTATAAACCACTTTGCAAATGAACTTAGCTATATCCTTCAAGCACAACATGAGTACATTTTGGCAGTGCCAAAAACCTGCTTGTTCTCGTTACTGCTTAGCTAAGTCAACGCAAGCTTCTCAAACGAAATCAAAATGCATAAATTACATTAAAAAATGCCACAATCCAAAGCAACTACATCTTTCTGATAAGAACTAGTCCAGTCCCAGCAGTGGTTGGCCACGTTTTGCTGTCCATTATTGTGGGACAACCTTGGAGCTCCTGTACTCTCCCTACCCTGGGGACTTCCAGCTCTGTTTCTTTTCTCATGGCAGTAACCTTTTCTACACTAGTGGGTTAAGACAGGGTAAGAGTCAAATAAATTCCCCCAGGCAGTGTGCTCAGAGTTTTCAAATTAATCCTCCAAGTTCAGCGTTTCCTCAGTAAAAATATGACAACATGTTTGTACAACTATTCAGCTGCTATAAAATGATCACATCAACTGGTACAGCCCAGCTGAGGCACTTAATTCACCCTTGCTGCCTTTCCCAGTTATTTTGCTTTATTCAGAACCTGATGCTATAGCCCAGGTTCTCCTGTCCCTGTAGTCCAGAACAAAACTTCAGAGACAATGTGATAATGAAACGTGTCACAAGTGTTTCATGCTGAGAACTCATGGATGGAAATTGAGGTTATTCTTCATTTTGAAAACTGATGCTCAAGAGCCGTGTCCAAATACATAACATTACCTATCTGTAAAAACTTCTGTGAAGACATTCAAAGCAGAATCTTTTAGTGAATATGATTGATCAGAAAGATGAAATGAATTTGTGCTGATTAGCTTTAAGGAAGGCTCAAAGAACATATATTCAAATATGAAAGAGACCAGAAAAAACAAAGTCTTGTGTGTTTTTTCCTTTTCCATGATCCTAGTAAATAGGTCAAGGAATAATGAATTTAAACTGTGCAATACAAGCTGTGAATGGGATATAAGACAAGTAGACTAATTGTTCCTCCAATAAAGTACAAGGAATAAAATATTGCAAGATCTCAGTCATTGGAGCACTTTAAAGATCAAGTTAAACAAACACTACCCCAGGCCAAGGGATACTTGATTCATCCTCCCTTAGGAAAGAGAAGAGTTTATTGCTGATTGTCAGAACACTCTTGAGGGGTCCTTACTGGCCTCTTCCCCAGGGCCAATTAGTGTTTTCAATGATTTATAAGGTCTCTCCTAATCCTGTGAGGTAAATACCCTCCCACTTCTTTAGCACCCTTGCACTCAGTCGCTGAATTTGCTTCAGACATTTTTATCTGGTGGGTCATGTCCATGAAGTGCATCACAGCTGGATGCTGACTTGCATCCTGCTCCTTGCACTCTTCCCCCAGAGATATTCTCACCCCTCCAGCAGCAGCAGGTTACTGCTCAGAGCCGAAAGGTGAGTTTTTCCCTGTAATGTTGCGCAGCTCTTCACAAAGGCAGTGATTTGGTACCACCAGAGGGCTGTAGCTCTACAGCAGCAGGAGCAGGCTGTGGGCTGGAGATGCAGCACCAACCACGTCAGCCTCCGACACAAGCAACCCCAGAGATTCCTGCTGAGAATTTGCTTTGCAGCATGAAACAAGCTGGGTTTTGTCCTCATTGCAATAGCAGACGTGCTGCAACAAGCTGTTCCTTCTCCTCAAGAGGACCAAATCCTTCTGGGATCAGGATGAGTCCCCTAAGAGAGGTGGATGTGCTGATATAAAGGTACATATCTGTTGCATTTTTCAGGACACATCTTCCTCCCAGACCGGCCCAAATAAACACCCCAAAGTAACAGCAGCACTGGGGCAGATCCCTTTCTAGGATCCTGTCTCAAAATCAGGCCAGAAAAAAGTCTGCTTCACGCATCTGGTGCTCAGTTGTGCTCTCCAGAGAGATGGGCATGGAATTAGAGTCGAGAAAATGACATTGTTAATTTTTGTAGTGATCATTGGCAAAATTAAAATGGCAGAAAATTTTTGTCTGTTTTGTTCTGGCAAGTCTGTGATAGTAAGTAATTAAGTTTCCCAATTGCAGTGGTAGGCAGACAAGATTTACCCAGTTCAGATGAGATTTTTTTTCCCCTTCATTCTGGCTCTAAGCCAGAAGAAATACTACTCTGATAGATGATTCCTTTTCAGTCAAAGGATCAGATGTGAAAATCGGGTAAATACTCAGGATTTTCTTTTTTTTAATTTTCTATTTTCTTTTTATTCTATCCACTTGGATGCCTTCTCCCCTTTCTGAATAATGCACAAAGCAGCAAAAGACAACATATCAAAAATAAATGAGATCTCTGACCGGTGGTTTAGACTAACTCAGATCTCCTGGGGAAAAAAAAAAGTGGATCTCAAGAAAGTAAGAAGACAGTGTGAGCTAATTGTAGATAACATTCCTTTTACCCTAGACCAGAACAAATACATATTCCCTGACGTGGGGCACAGGATGGCACCTATCTGTACACCTCAATATTTAATAATATTGCTTATTTGTAAGGACAGAACATTTTGAAGATACTCTGATATGTCTGTATCTTGTCACCCTGAAAATGCTTAAAATTGAAATACCTATTTAGTCTATGTAGAAATAACATTTCTTAAGAAGTTGATTCAGAAGCATCAAGTACTTTGTCTATTTCCTTGGCCCTTCAAACCACAAAAAAAAAAAATCATTTGAACAATTCTTGTTTTCACAGAATATCTTTGATGAATGAAATATTTCAGACCAAATTTTCCCATGAAACCTTAAGGTTTTTCTCATTTCTTTTTGAGTGAAAAACATAGTAATTGATATATATATAATTTTGATGGGATCAAGAATATACTTCACAGTATAGAAGAGAGAAAATAAATACAGTTTTCTCACTGTAGAGTTCATAATATGAGGAAAGAAAAAACATAGCATGTCTCACAAAGCAAATAGAGGGAAAAAAAGAGTAGGAAGCTTTTTCTGTGGGGGTGTTTAAATTTCCTGGGGGTAGAAAGAAAGTGGAAAGGCAGCTGAACTCAATCTGAGCTCCACTTGAGCCCTGTAGGCAATAGTCTGAATTCCTCTGACAGAACAAGGAAAACAAGAGCCAGAGGAGATGTGCAATTGCTGCTGGTAGAAATATCCCAAATGGATGAAGCAATAGAACTGGGGAAGGTGATGCCTTGGGAAGGCTGACCTGGAACAGAGACTGGACAGAGCTAGAGAATAAAGTAGAGATTTATTGAAAGGCCTCCAGGATCCACCTTGGGCAGGACAAGGCCTGACCAGGGCTACACCCAAGGTGGACCCAAAATGGTCACAAAAATGGCTGAGCAGTCAGAAGGTCTTACATTTTTATAAGTTTTGGTCCATTTGCACATTGGGGTTTAATTGTCCAATTCCAGCTCCAGGCTGTGAGGTCCCATCCTTCTTGTTCCTCCCTTCAGCCCACCCTTGTTTGTGCTTTTGGGGCTGAAAGTTGTCCTCAGTCTTCAGCAGGAAAAGGATTTGTTTTGTGTCCCTGCTCTGTGAAGAGATCTCACTGACATTGAATATGAGGCTCAGAACTGCACCCCTAGGCAACACAAAATCTGAAAAACATGAAAGCTAAAACTTAAGACATCAAGAGAACGGAGGATGGCTCAGACCCCACTCCTCTCCTGCCTCTGCCCCAAGAGTGGCTCAGTGTGAGGGTCTTGTTAAGGACAACCCTCAGAGAGGAGGATGAGTGAGACCACAAACCACACCAGTCCCGGCACCTGCAAACCTGAAAAGCTGTCCTGGATCCTCACAGCTGCCAAAGGCACCTGCCAGCCAGGTTAAACTGGCATTCAGAGCTAACTGGCCCTTCCTTGCCCTACAGGCCAAAAAAGGGAGCAAGAAGAGAGCCAGAAATGGGCATCTTTCCTCCCCAGCAGACCAGAGTGCACACAGCATCTCCCTGTCTCCACATCTGGCAAATGATGATATTTTTCCTAATAGCATCCACATGGGTGTGTGCTCACGTTGAGGAGCTGCTCTCAGACACACCTGAGCAACATTTCATCACAATACTAGGGATTAATACATAACCCCCAAATGAAATGAACCATTACACTGTGCGTTGAGAAGACTGCAAATTCCAAACACACACCATTTACTTCTCTTCCTCTCCCCTCTGCCTTGACTGTTTAGCAAAGAACTCCTAAAATCCTGCCTTAAATTCTCAGAGTTTAATAAAACGCGGTAAGATGCTTGAATTCTCTCCGGCAGGAGATATTTTAAAAAAGGGACTCACCAGGGCTGATTTTTACTGCATCATTGATCATCCTGTCAATGGATGTATTGAAAAAGAATGATGAATTGCTGGAGGAAAACTGTACAGGAATTCCTCCAGGAAGTAATTTCACTTTCAAGACACTTTCAAGCAGCTGAAGCAATGACAGAAAAGCAAATAGGGAGGGTACTAAAAGCTGTAAGCAATTTGATATTAACTTCTAGTGAAGAAAATGCTGACTGGATTTAAAAAGAATGTTCCTCTAGAGCTCATAATAAAACACATTTCTATGAAGGTATCCACACACCTCAGCACACCTTCCCTACCTCCAGCTCTTACAGCAATACTGCTTTTTTTGGGATCAGCCCACAAGTTCTGCAAGTCAGGAAGTGTTTAGAAGCTAAATGCCACCGCTTAGATTTCTAAATGCAGGGCTGAATACAAAATATTTTCAAGGCATTGAATTTGAACACTGCTCTCCTAATGTAGACAACAGAAGCCAGCTGGAGCTGTCAGACATTCAACACTCCTGAAAATTCAGCTTGCTACTTACTGAGTCAGGAGCCAAATGGTAGCTGAACACCCACTGCTGACCATCCAAGCTGCTGCTTCCCAGATTTCCACACCACCAGCCTCTGCATCTGCTCAACAGAAACGCCACACTCACAGCATGCAATTACTGAGCCCATTCCTGCATTCCTGGTGTCCACAATTATTTATGCATTTCATTCAAAATGCCTTTGAGGTCTTTTCCTCCCCCGCTTTTTGTTTCATTAATTATTTGATGGGGACAACAATTGTGGGGAGCATTCGTTTTCACTGTTCTCCATCCTCCTTTGAAAAACCTGTCCAATTTCTGCTTCATATTTATCATGGCAATATTTGGATTACGATTTGGATAAACAGCCACGGGGAGTTTTGCTGATTTGTAGTTAAGTGCTTCTCAAGGACAGAGGTAGAAACTACAGGTCAGTGCTGCTACAACAGGAGCTACAAACCAGTATTTTCCAAAGCTCGGTGTTTTAAAATACCTTGTGCACAAACTGCCAAGAAATCAGTGGGAAGACTTGCAGTGATTTTTCTCCTTAGAGAGTGGTGGAGAATAACACACAGAGTCACACACCACATGGATGTGCACATTTATAGTAAGAGCAAATATATATATTGATCTATATCTATATCTATATATATTATATCTGGGCAAGTGTGTGGTGACTGACCTCACACTGAAGCAAAGCTTAGGTGCAGCTGCTCAGAGGAAGACCTAGGTCCAACAGGCTCCTGCTCATCATGCCTTTCTGGAGGCTACAGGGGCAAAATAACACAGTCCTACTGTTAGATGTGGGGCTACTCTCAGTCTTGACTCAGTGACATTCATTAATATGTGTCATTGCTCTGACTCTCGTCTACCTAATACTGTGCATGATGCACCAACACAGTGTGGTAGACAGAAGTTTTACACACAACCTAATGTACTCCGTTCTTGGTATTCCTTTCCACATTACAAACCACTTTTGCCTCAGCAGTGGCACTGGCAACCAAAAAAATATTCCCTAATTAGATCTTTCTAGATTTGTGCTGGACCAGCACAACCCTATTCACATTTCATTGTGACTTCACTGATGCTTTCTGACTGGACTGGTGGTGTGTGGTTTAATGCTCCTGGACAGGAGCCCCATTGCTGCAGTAAGGCAGAGCAGCTGGCAGAGGCAGCTCTCCAGCAGCACAGCTGGCTGGCACCAGCAGAGGGTCTGGCTCCTCACTTAACATATGACACTTTGCATTAGGTGATTGCCCGATGTCACAATTTTGTCCTTCCCCTGCCAGCACTGCTCCTATTAGAGTTTATGTGGCCTCTGTAGAGAAGTGTGATTTACATTGGTTTCTGCATGAACCATTGGTAAGCACAGTCATGTTGATCTCTGCTTTTAGCTGAACCTAATTTTCAAACCATCCATTAATGTTGCCACAGCACCATCTTGAACCACTCAGACTTCCCTCGAATTCTGCCCAGTGCATACAGTGTGGCTGCAAGGTCGTTTGTAAAGATAACCAAAAATAAAATTTAATTGCTTTGACTCAATCTTGCATAACTCATATGGGTTTTTTGGGGGGGGGTTTAAGGGTTTGAGGGCTTTTTGTTAATTTTTAAATTCTGCACTAGGGTCTGTAAGTGAGGGTCTCAGAGAGAAGGTCACCTTCCTTCCCCACGTTTCCTTGCCCAAGTGCCACCTACCCGGTGGTAACTTTATTCTGGGGCTTTGCCTGCAGTCCCTGCTAGGACAGGAGCCACAAGGGAAAAGCATATCTCTATTGGTAAATTCTCAGTTTCCCTAAAAACAATTTGGGGGGTGCTTTTACATTGGCCTCCGTACCTATTTTTTGTTGACATAAGCAGACTGCTTCATTTGAGTCTTCCCACTGATATGAAAATGCAGCTCAGGAAACACAGAAGGTGTTTTAAAACCCAGTTCTAGGAAGTGCACTGAAGTCATTGTTGCACTGATAGCCTCATCTTTAAACCAGTTATGGGACAGGGTGAGAGAAGGGAGAGCAGTGCAAATATGTCATACTCAGATTCTCCCCTTCATCAGAATTCCACTCCCAATAAACCAGCCAGGACAAACACCTTCTCCTTAGTTTCCTTGAATTTAGCAATTGCCTAAGAATCTCGTAACAACAGAGCTGCAGAATGGTGAATGCACAGGGAAAGTGTAAAGAAATGTCGCACGAGGCAAATCTTGCACAGGCCAGTGACACCACATTACTCCATGCACTCTAATCCTCAATTACTGATACCAGTCATCACAAAATTATATTTATCCTCTGAGGGTAAGAGCACCGAATTTTTGATTTTTTTTATGCTCGCGATCCAAAGACATGACAACTAACCTCTTTGGTGTCTGCTGCCAAACAAAATCTTCTGTGAGTTTTACATTTTTTGGTGGTTAGGGACATCAAAGAAAAGTTACAGGGAAAGATTTTTTTTTTTTTTTACCTGGTGTGTGAAATGTGCGGGAAAGAGGCCCCAGGTACCAGGAGGAGAGTTGCCAGTCTGATGCATCTATTCCTTTCCATGCTCATCCCCTTTGTGCACATATTTTCTGTTGGGGACAACCACTAAGTGACTGCCTGTGTGCAGGAAAATCCCACTCCATTTAGGGAATGCAGAATCTGCCTGAGAACAGAAGAAGAGCAAAGTATATTGGGAAGATTTAGAAGATACAGTAACTAAATGCCAGGGCAGTTATGTTCTGAAAAATAAATCTAGGTATCGTTTTCACGCGCTGTCAAATTACAACAGATAAGTAGACTGTCTAAAGAGAAAATCCTTTTAATTAAAAAAAAGAAAAAAATAAAAAAATAAGCTTGCCTCCTGGGAAAACCAGCCAGCTGGTATTATGTATTTCCAAGGCATTTGTCACGAATGTTTTACTTTGAAGCTTTCACTTCACTGTTGTCAATAAAATTACTTTCACCATTCAGTAGGTGGAACACACCTCTCCTAGATGCATCCTGCTCAGACAAAAGGGACTGTCATGCCTCAATGCCTTTTGCCCCTGCAAAAGGGGTCCCACTGCAAAAATTGTAACCCTTCAGACAATCTGGATACAGTTTCGGTGCCTATCATGATGTACACTGTTAGTTTTTTAAAGAGCTCCCATGAACAAGCCTTTCATATTTTAATCAGCAGGTGCAAAAAGAAAGGACTTAAACTTCCCATTTTAGGGGGGGCACATTAAACTGGGTATTTCAGAGGTATTTCTGTCACGAGGCTTGAAATTACAGCTATGGGGATTAATTCCCAAGGCAGTTGAAAAGGAACTCCCTATGTCTGGCTTTGTGTATCTGAAGTCATATGCCTTTTTCCTCCCATCATTTCCCCAACACTTCCTAGAGATCTGTACCCACTGGCCTTTCCCATACTCTGTGAAACTCCTGTGAGCAGGACTGTCATCATATTCAGTGCAACAGGTCCTGCTCCACAGTCACAGACAGATATTAAGCATTTTGGCAATGTGGGTGTTGAATATCAATAAAGACTGATGTTTCTTTGCTACGGCGGGATCTGAAAGACAGAAGATAATACCCTTGCTTTCTCTTTCCCTGTGAATTAGTCTAATTTTAGTGAACACTGGACCACTTTTCACCCACCTCAAAGGAACAGGATCAGAATCCATGTTCTGCTGTTTGTAGAAGGTGGTAGCTGGAGTATTTTCACATCTGCTCTTGGTTAAACATCATAACTTATGCTAAAATGGCTTCTGTACAGATGCACAGCATGGAAAGATTGAATTTTCTGTTTTAAAAAGACAGTGGGAAAATCAGATGCCAGTTGAAACATCAGTTAATGAGAAATGCATAGGAGTAATTTTCTGTTCTCTTTTGTTTTTGTAGAGGGTAGAGAGAAGTACAGAAAGAAAATTAGGAGAAGCCATAAGAACAGGATCTGTTAGTGTCTTTTAAATCAAAATGCTTATTGATTTCAACAAAATATTAATCATATTAAAAGGATTTGTGTGCTAAATGAAAAGGTCTAAGGTCACAGAGTCATGCTGTGTTTTTTCAGCTATAAATCCAGTGCTGAATTGGCTGAGCCATGATCAAAACCTGTGGCAAATGGTATCAAAGACAAACCTGAAGGCTCAGGAGCTTGCCTTGCTAGTGATGCAGTTCAACTCTCTTATCTATATCCAGGGCTCTTTTCGGATAATTGCTTGGTAATATCTGCTGGCAGGTGTTACTTCTAAGGCGGAACATTTTCAGTGTTTGCAGCCATCCAAGGAGACAGAGAAAGGAAATCCAAGTGAAATTCAATTTTTCACAATGAGGAAAGAAGTAAAGTTGCAATTTCTTATTTTCCAAGTGGGTTACCTACTATGAACTGTGAGGCTGCAGGCTGAATGCAATTAGAACTGTCAGACAAACTGGAGCCCTCCCATGGGTCCTTTTGGAGAACAAACCCTGAGGTGAGAGCGGCTGCATCATCCAGTGAGACAGATCGGATTTATAAAGCCATGCAGTGTAAAACAAACACACTCATCCCAAAGCTGCAGCTTGAATGTGGGTACCAGCTTCCCATGGGAGTCATTATCTGGGTTTCACAGACCAAATGAAGCCACAGGTCTGTCCTGTGCTTTAATGAACATGCTTCAGACTTTGTTCTGCTCCTGACCACAGCTGCTGTCAACAAAAAAAGCATTATAGATCTTCTGGAGAGAGGTGGGCTGGGAGTGCTTTGACCATGAGGGCAAATTAGGTTAAAAAAGGGTTCACTGAGCAATTGTCTCTTACTCAATTGTCTCTTACTCTGTCTACTACAAAGACCAAAATCTGGCAGAAAACAGTGAAAACAGGCATCTTGTGAGACTTCTCCCATCCTCCAGTAAAGTCTTGCCTGAGTCACACTTTGGTTGTATCATGTCACCAATTAAATGTGTTGAAAATGTTTAAAAAAGTATTGGTAATTGTTGAAGGCCTGGACTTTTTTTTTTTCCCCCCAGATAATTTGAATTAATATATTCAGACCTCCCTGAAAAGTGAATTGCGACCTCTCTCCTATCTTGGGGAATGTCATTAAGTGTTCATTTAATTTTGGAGCAATGGATCTTGCATGTTTTGTGGCTGAGTATTAGGTTCTGGTTGATTTGTTTTCAGACAATACAGGTGAAAGGAGTAAAGAACGCCCTTGCCAGAGCTGCAGTGTGTAACACAGCCAGGCAGCTGGCACTCACCAGCAGGTGAATTCGCTGTGTGTTTCCCCTAAAGAAAAAGAGACTGCAATACTTCCTGCATGCTTCCCTCCTTATTTACTTTGACAGATGTCTCCTGCCATCTAATCATAGGGACTGAAATCCTTGCTTTAAAGGTATTTGCTGGCTGAGTTCTGTACTACTCCAGCACTCACTTCTTGTTTTTCTCTTGGATCCTAAAGGTTTCACCCTTCATTCTCTCTGTTTCACTGCTCCAACTTCCTTTTGCAAATGTCACTCAGCCTTTTCTCTTATGTGTCTGTCCTCCCAAATAACTGATTTGTATAGAAGAACTGTAAATTTTATCTGGCAGTTTCATGGGAAGAGTTGCTTTTGGAAACCTCTCACATTCAAATTTCGCTGGTTTCCCCGGGCATTTTATTTTGTCAATCAGCACAAATTCAGTCAGGATACAAGTGGAATCAACCACTATTGGGATTTTATCAGATGCACTGCAAAAGATTTTGCTAGTTACAAACTGCTTTAAAGACCTTTTTTTTCCCTTAGAAATTTTAGCAAACAACAGAACAAATTTCTAGACATATATAGCAAAAACAGAACATATTTTGAATGTTTTTGATTTTGATCTAGTGAATTCTAACAATTCCAAAAAGGTTTATAATGGAAAGCAAACGGTTTAACAGTTTTGTGTAAACACTTATCAACATGTTCCTAAAACACCAGATATAAAACTCCTGACACCCTCTCATTCTTCAAATGAAAAATTAAAGCATTAGAAGGCATAGTAATGTCTTGAAGAATCTTGATCCTATGACTTAGTCATCAAATCACACTTTTCTGCTCTTTGCTGCTTATGCTTGGCCTGTGTGCTGAACAGCCCTCATGGATGCAGCTGGAGCTAAAAGACAATGAATGTTCAATTAATCAGTCAACAAAGAACAGTTACCCACCAAGAGAAGAAAGGTCTTGTAGAGACCGAAACTTATTTCTCATCTCATGGAGATAAAGAACCTTATGGACCCCCCAGGTATGGTACAGAGACAGGAGAAAGAATAAAAATATTACACCCAGAATAACTCCTAAGCAGTATAAAACTGACAATGAATAAAAATAACCACTGCTTCTGATTTAAACTGCCCACAGGATGGAGTTTGGGGTGTATATTTTAATTGTTGCTTTTGATAAATACATATTTTTTTAAAAAAATGCAACTGGCTTATCTGTCAGAACATGATAGCTGATACTTCTTAAGTCATTTTGGCCCTGCTACTTGGTCTGCACAGGTCTTGTGGATTCAAAGTGAGCAGCTCACATAAATCTGACAGGGACCCCTGCCAGTGAGCTGCAAGGGTTTGAACATGTGAACAAAACCACTCTCCTAAGTGAGAAATGGGTCCTGAGCCATTACAAACAAATAATTACACCCAGGATCCTTGCACTTCTCAGCACATACTGCCAATTAGTTGTTCTGTGGGAAAGAATTAGGATTGGCTCTGTAATGACACGGAAAGCAAACATTAACAATTAATGCAATTCATTATCACAGTATTTTCAAATGGGTGCAAATTGATTTTTGAAGAGCGTCCAAACCAATCTGCTTCAGAGTAACTGCTAACAGCAACTTATCACTTTGTGCTACTTTGCATTTACTGAAATAAAAATGCACTATTCTAAAATTTATGAGAATTGATATCAATGTTTTAATGAACTTTTCAGAAAGTGCAAATGTCCTTAGTAAGATGCTTACCATGGGCTTCTGACACCATAACTGGTATTCAGGAGACAAATTTTATTCCAAGGTAGGTATTAAAGTCCAGCAAGGCCATTTTTGAAGAACCTGAACAATAGTGTGTAATTCAGTGTGAAGAAACATACAAAAATCTGATACTATGAAGTATTTCTCAGCTACCTGGAGCCTTGCTGTTCCTGTATTGAATCAAAAGCACTCACAAGTTTTGTCTGCTATTTACAACTTCAAAATCAATTAGTGCATCATTACTGGTTAATGTAAGAGTTACAGGAAAGCAGTGATAAGGAAACACAAATGCAAGCAGGAAATACAGAATTATTGAAAGTCCCAATCTTGGTAATGACTATTTCTAATTAAATATAAATGGATGAGAAATGTCTGGCTCTAATCCTCTTGTCAGATCACCACAGGGTAACAAAATGATAGATTACCTCCCACAGGCAAAGAGCTTTTCGTGTAAGAAGGAAGCCAGATCTTCAATTGACTTATTTGGATTCTGCTGAAGGAAAGGCATCTAAGTGAGTTTGAGAGACAAGAGAAATCAACCTGAACCCTGGTGACAATTTACAAGAACGGAAGAGCCAGATCAGAAAAACCATAATTTTATCATCCTGCTAAGAAGGTGAATGCTTTCCCCCTATCAAGTCATCATTAAAATGGATTATATTGTAGGCTAACTAATGGATTATGCTGTTTGCACCTAAACAGTTTGGTAGATTTGGATTTGAAAACACATAGATGGACTTCTTGCTCCTGGTAGTCAATGAGCTATCTACAAGGTGCAGAAGTTTGCCATGTGGAGTTAGAACTTATTTAAAACAACATGTATTGATCAGCAGCAACTGAGCTCCATCCAGAACAGTATGTAGCAAAAGAAAACTGGGTAACACTCATCAACTAAATATGACGAGGTGAGCACAAATATTTTTCAAATTTGAAAGTGAATAAGTAAACTTGTTATCTCATGGAAACAGACTCTAGATAAATGTCCGGCAGTTCTCTGCTCTTTCCAAAGAAAGCAATAATAAAGCCTCCCAGATTTAAATCTTTTTTAAAATCTAATAAAAGACTGTTGTTACAAGTCTGGTCAGTGTCAGACTGGTCACATTACTTCTTACTCAACATAAAAGCTCTAGCCATTCTATGCCTTCTCTTGTTTCCACATATTTATCTACTAAAAAACCCTAAGTTATCCTCATCCACATTTTGGATTTATGCCTTTCATTCCAGATTTACTATTTCTCATCTGGTCCCAGCTGCCCTATTACATTTTCATGTTGCTTTGGCCATCAAGCAGTTGGTGGTGATTACCACTTGAAAAGTTGATATTCACGCTGGAACAGAAAAATATCTTCTCCTTCAGCTTTTGTTAAAGACCTCAACACTGATTTCCAGAGAAAATGCCATCACTGTGAACAGGAGTTTCATAGTAAAAACATGCTTGGAGGACAGGACTGGAAAAAAAGTCCTTAACTATTTCCATCTGACTCCAGCACTTGCTCCAAGGTGAGTACTGCATGCCCCGACTCCCTGTTTCCCAAAAGTGTTCTTTTTAGGTTCTCTTGAAAAATCTGTGATGCTGCGGGCACATCTGGACAGATCAGTGTGGGAGTTACAGGCAGGATAAGCCATTCTATTGATGCCTTGGGAAGGCTGACCTGGAACAGAGACTGGACAGAGCTGGAGAATAAAGTAGAGATTTATTGAAAGGCCTCCAGGATCCACATTGGGCAGGACAGGGCCTGACCAGGGCTACACCCAAGGTGGACCCAAAATGGTCACAAAAATGGCTGAGCAGTCAGAAGGTCTTACATCTGTATAAGTTTTGGTCCATTTGCATATTGGGGTTTAATTGTCCAATTCCAGCTTCAGGTTGTGAGGTCCCATCCTTCTTGCTCCTCCCTTCATGTCCACCCTTGTTTGTGCTGTTGGGCCTGAAAGTTGTCCTTGGTCTTCAGCAGGAAAAGGATTTTTGTCTCCCTACTCTGTGAAGAGATCTCACCAGCACTTAATATGAGGCTCAGAACGGCACCCCTGGGCAACACAAAATCTGACAATATGAAAGCTAAAGCTTAAGGTATCACTATACAGCCAGATCTTTGTGTGGTCTAGAAGCTGCTGAGCTGCAGCAAGTGGCTCTATGAGGGTTTATGATCCCCTTTGGGGCTAAGACATGATAAAGCCTCTCTGGATTGCATTGAAACAGGCTATGGGTGCTTATTTACATCATGACAGCTGGAGGATGGTGATGGATGAGGGAGGTGTGGAAACCACACAGTTCATACCTCTGTGCCACCAGCTGCAATGGAAGAAGACACTCTCACCTCTCCACACTTAGCACAAACACTTCCAATACCCTTCTACAGCTCAAAAGGTGACTCACAGTATTAGAAATTCTGTTGTACACCCTTTCAATCAGACTCTTTGTGAAATAATTCACCTTTTACTCAAAGATTTGTTTTTACATGCTCTGTGAGTCCATTTCTTCACCCATTCCCAGCACAAGGAGAATGTTGTTTTGTTTTTTTTTCTTGCTTGACCTACAACTTTTAGTAGGCATTAAAGAGTCCACAAGCACAGGGTAAAAGCATTTGAGCATTTATTTCTGGTAAATGAGAATCAAATGCTGGACCTTTGTCAGTCACTAGTTGATGCTTATGCCCCTCCCAGTTAGCTAAATCTTGGATTTTTCTGGTATGATAAAAATCAAAATCCTGCTCCTAAATTGTATCTTGTTCCCAGGAGCTGTGTGACAGAGAACCCAGCTGAAATCACATGTGAATCTGAAAAACATTACAGTCATCTTTCTGGAGTTAGCACATACAAGCTGAGCAGAAAAACACTTAATAGGGGTTTTAAATTAGCGTGACTACAAATAAGAGATTAAAGTGATGGAAGCAGGCTGCAGTTTTCTTTCCACATCCATGGAGTTAACACCTAAACTCCTGCAACAAAATATCAGTGTCATGCTCCTCCTTAGCAGCACAGGACGGATGATGGCTGCTTCTGACTCTTTCTGGAAACCGAAGAGACCAAAACTCCTCCTACAGAGCACTCAGCTCTACAGAGGGTCACTCGAGAGAGATTTTCGTGTTCCCTACAAGCTCCTTGCACATTTGCTATGTTATTTCCCCCTCTCTGTTGAAATAATAAATCCTTTGGGGCAAGAGCTGCCTCTCACTGTGGTATAGCACAGAATTTTGCTTCCAGACTCAGTGGAGAGACTTTTATCTGCTACTGTAAGATAAATGATAGCAGATAACTACAATACAGATGCTCTGTGGTCTTTGGAATGATCACCTGTCAGCAAAATTAGTGCTTCAGATGTCTCAGCTAAAGTTTGTTTCTTGTTTATTTACTACTCAAAAATACCTGTGCCTAAAGGTAAAGCAATCAATAATTATTAGCTTTCATTTGAAGGAACAGATGTCATTTTAACCACAGCTTTTTTTGCTGGCTACTGTTGTCAGACCCTCACACAGAGGCAGAGTTTATTGGTTTGTTCATGTAAAAGATCATTAAACACAGCACCAGGAAAACCCAGAGAACTAGGAAAATCTATAGAGAATGCCTCCAAAATATTTCAGCTGAAAGTTGGGCAGAACATACCTTTCACTTTTTCACTCTGACTCACTGAGTCAAAGAATAAATACACTGGGCAATTTAATAGGTAGCTGATACCAGCACCTGTGGGTACAGATAAGAAGTGTACTTGATACTACAAAGAGCAAAGTTGGTAAACTTGCTGGAGGATCACAAAAAGGATCTTTCTCTTGAATGATTTATGACTGACAAACCGCTTGCAAAACACACTTTTTTAAAAGCCTTTTTCATGAATCCAGGGTTGGCAAGGGACAACAGGATTATCAGCCCTGCGGCATGAGATGCATAAAACACATACCAGAAAAACTGAAACTTGAGAAAACCTCCTGTTTCCCAGCAGCTCCTCCTCTCCCATTACCTTCACCAAACATTAACCTCAACGCTCACCCAGACTTTTCATTTCTCAAACTCTGAACAAAGGAGAAGCCTCAGAATCTGAGAGACCAACAAGCAGAATGTAAAGGTGCAGTGCTGGGACAGGATGCAAGGTCCTGCCCTCATTAAATCCCTCCAAAACACAGGTACTCTTAGGGATGGGTACTCCTCAGCCTAAAAAGTACCTCCTGGGGAGGCAGTTCTGACCTACAGCAAACCTGGCTGCATTTGCACCCACATTTCATTAGCCATTTCAAACAAAGAGAAGCATTTAAGTTGCTCTGATGTTCTAGTAAACTTGAAAACATGCAGGAGTTTTCCTGCGTGAACCGTTAAATTTAAATTAATTCAATTTAAATAATTTCAACTGCTGTTTTCCTTTAGCTTAAATCAGAAGGTGGAACACCAGTTTTGACATTCATCTCAGGGCAAAATGCTGACACTGTGAATGGTGACATCATCAAAGTGCTCAGATAAGTTACTCTTTTTATTGCATTCTTTCAAAATTAAAAAAAAAAAACACTTAAATATTCGATTTGGAAAAAGAATTAGAAGCAGTTCTCATGAAATAAAATTCTGACAAAAACTTTGAGGAGTCGTGTTCTGGCATGATGTCACTCAGCAATGGAGCCTGTAGAACGGCACTGTTCATGTGCAATCAGTCCCAGTGCTTATTTCCCCTCTTCCAGCAAAACTCACATCCCAAAATCAGCCAGATGTGGGTAGAGGTTTCCCACACCTCTTGTGCCTGTAAATAGACAGCTGGCTAGAAAATCCACTTCTTTTGCAGAGTGTATTATGTTTGCATGTTTTGTTTATGGCATTAGTTTATTTAGGATGAGAATGTCCTGCTGTGACCTACTTTAATCTGAGAAAAAATTTCTGTCACTGGACAGTGGATACAGACAGTGTATTTTACAAGTTTCTTTCCACAAACTTGTTTGTTTTCTGTCAGCGGGATGAAGTACACAAAACTTTCCATAATAAGCAAGACAGAAGAGGGATCCTGGCTTTGGAGGAGTAGAGGGCAATATCAGTAGTAGAGAAAAAGGTACAAATGGAGAAAGCATGCTTGAGCTCTACACCCCTCGGCAGACTGACAGACAGCAATGTATTTTTGGTCATAATTATCCATCACAAATCAAGTTCTTATCCCCCCAAAATGATAAACCCATTGGAAACTTCAACTGAAACTGATCGATGTCGAATTTCATGACAGGTGGCCTAAGGCAGAGAGCTGCACAGGAATAACATTTGCTCCACAGCATACAGCACTTGGCTTTTCAGATTTTTCTCATTAGAGGAAAAGTCCTGGGATGGGTTCAACAAGTGACAATGCAGGAATGAGAAGCAGCAATGTCTCCCTGCAGTGAAGGGGAGCTGTGCACCCTCCTCCTAGCCAGTCCTTCCATGCCGGAAAGCACAGTCTTCATTTGCCTTCTCTACTCTTCATTTCATCCACTCTTAAAAGACACACCCCTTTTGTCAATATTCAAGAAAGAGGAAATCATCAGTGAAGTAGTGCATTTTGCTTAGAGAGAAATGGAAATTCTCTCACTTTGAAGCATAACCAAATTCCCACCTCTGGAAGTTAGTAGAAGACTTTTCTTAGGGAGCAGATTTTTTTTTGCATACATGCACACTTTCCTTCTGACCACCACCAGAGCAGAGGATAAATAGCAAGAAGGTAAAATGTGTCAAACCAAAGGTTTGCAGAGGTCAATATTATCCCTCTAATTGTGAATATGGAGGTAGGCTGTTCTGTATCCTGTTAATTATTGTCATTTGTTGTCCCCTGCTGTCAGTTGTTTTTCCCCTTAGTGTTTTTTTTTACTTTTCTCACTTTCATGCCCTATAAGACTTCATTGTTTCCTCAGGTTCTTGCCTGGCCATATGAGGAGGATCCTGCACGAAATGGATGGAAAAGGACAGGAACAGAGCAAAGAGTCAGGCTTTTCCACATGGCATGGAATCCTATCCTTCTCCTCCCACTGTGTTTGTGGCATCTGGGTTTATTTACTCTCTTAAGATTCAAAGCAGAGGTTTTGCTGCTCTGCATTAAAACAAGTGTGAATACAGGCTGAAAACCATGAGCTGAATCTATAATGGATGACTCCTGAAACTGTTCAGAGATGCTCCATGAATATCTTAGTTAGAGATGGGTAGTAACTCAGCCTATGAATACCATATACAGTTATCGTCACATGGCCAATGAACAGGTGTAGAATGGTAAATCAGCAGCATTTGTCTCCATTTTTCCAAAGAATGCCTGAACCTTCTTTGAAACTTTGGAATACATGGAAGAGTAAATTGTCTTGACTCTGTTCCCACTAATTTCAGTGGGGTTGAGAGACCTTCAGGAAATCAAGTCTCGCATGGGGTCTTATATTTGAATTTTTTTCTTCATGTCTATAAACAGAAGGGCTTCATCTTAATCTACACTAACTATATTTTCTCTTCTTTCTAGCTGGATATCATCAAAAGCAAGGATTAATTTATCAATATAAAGCTAAGCCAGATGAAAATTTACAAACTCCGTACACTGTTTCTAACACTTAGAACAGGTGTAATATTTATTTCCTACATAGTATCACTGGTGGAGGTATCAGTGTTTTGTGACTTCAGTTATTGAAAATGACAAGTAAAAAACAAAAAGAAAAAAGAAATCAGGATATGCCAATGTGATTTATAGTCCTGGGCATTAAGACAAAGCCTTTTAAAACATGACAGGACACTGCTTTATTTAATAACTTTTCATCAGTCCTTGCTGGGTACTTCACTCTTCTCACTGAATACCAAAGGACTCCAGACTAAACGATTTGACTAAGGTGAATACAGTACTAAAATTTTCCCTGTTGGCACTCCATGCATTACTCCAGCAATTCCTGGGGGAAGTCATCAAGCCCAGAAGTGGATGATCCAAGACGAAAACCTCAGGTCTGTCTGTGAGAACATGGTGTGAGTGACTATCCAGAGGGATAACTGGCCTCTCCAGCATTACACTGAGCTACTTTGCACCAGGAGGACAGAGATGAGTGTGCCAAGAGAGGAGCTGGCCATGCCTGTCACTGGAAATGCAGCGGAAGGTCAAAGCAGCAGTTCTGACTCTCAGCCCATTTTGCCCCAATGTAGATGTGCTTTTTTGGGGGTTTTTTAGTGTTGGAGTTTTTTTTCTGTTTCTTTGTTTTGTTTTTTTAGAAAAAAAGCAGCAATCCAGAAGAAATTAAATAAAATCCAAAATCCATTTGCCCTCTGACTTCAAGGAGCCAGACACCTGCATCCAGACACCTGCCGCCATGATGGCATCCTTGAAAAATTTACGCAAAGCAATTTCTGAGAAGTCTGCAGTTTCCTAGCACCAGTGCCCCCCTTCACAAGGCTAAGATGGTGAAGTGCATTATTTATGGATTCAAATGGTACATTCTCCTTCCAAAATAATCATTGTGTAATTGGGATAATGCCCTTGGTTGTCTGCCTAAGTGAAACTTGGGGAGAAAATATGTCTTGGCTTTCAGCCATTTGATCAGTAGTCAGAGCTGACTGAAAACTTACCATCAAGGCACTCAGGAATAATTAATCTTCTCATATAAATAAAAAGTTTAACAGCAGTACTCATCTTAAAAGAATTTTAGATCAAGAAAATAAAAAACTGTCTTTTCCCCCTTCTAAAAATTTTTGCAATAAAGTACAAAACAATTATGACAATATTTTCCACTGTCCGAGTCCTGGTTTTGCGAAACCGAAGGAGCAGAGGACTCATCTTGAGAAGTTTGAAGCCATTTGCTACGCTGGAAAGGATGTTTTTCCTCTTGACTTCCACGTCTAATTTGGAGAAATTCCACTTTTGACAAATGTATGAAAACCATCCTTCTGCCCTGCATTGAAAAATAAAATTTCAAATCCAGTCCTTAAAACACCTTGCAGAACCAGACCCAAGCACAGGAACTGCACCACTGAAATACAGTGGATTGTAAGATATGGAATACTTGCTTAAGTTGCAGATTTTGAGATGTCCCCTGCAATTCAGTTTCAAAAGCGTAGAAATCATTTCAAAACCCTGTCCTGGCTTGGCCCTGACAGATTGAAAGGGAAGCCAAGGGTGGGCTTACCCTTTGCACAGGGCATGACATCACTGAGTGCAACAATAACTCACAGGAAAAGAAGCAAACACACAGTCAGTTTTCGTGTAACGTTTTATTAAAACAGTACTAACAAAAAACACATCTGAAGAAATGACAGGGAAATTTTAATTCCTGAATTTTACAGCTTACACATGCTAACAAACACTGTGAAACAAGTACATTGGGAACTTTAATACAAAGGAAACTTCTGTGGTGCAACGCACCGTCTAACATATCTATGTGGAAAGAAATTTTTCAAACAAGGGTTACAATTAAAACTAGCAAGTACCGTAAACTAACTACTAACTCTATCTCCAAAACATAGAAATGGCTTCACATTAAACTATTCCAGGAGAAACAGACCTAACATATCTTACTATATATTACTAGTATATTGATTAATATAACACATTATAACATATTATATTCTATTACTTGACTATTCTATTACCTATATAATATATTCTATTACCTATATAATATGCTCTATTACTTATATATTATATTATTTTATATTATTTTGTATTACAAAATATCCATATATAACCAGTAAATTATATTACATTTTTATTGAATAATAACGTATATTACAAGACAGGTCTATGTGATGGATTGCAGCTGGTCCCGTATTTTGACATTAAACAGCTGCAGCACTGGAAAACTCATCATAAAAGTTCTTCTATAAAATGTCAGTCTCCTTTAGGGATCCCGGCGAGCTCTTTTCTTTGGTGGTGTCTCATCATCTTCGTCATCGTGAAAACTAAATATTTCAAACAGACCTCTCTGCGAATTAGAAAAAGGTTAAAAAAAAAATGAAATTCCCACATTGAAAAAATGCACCCCGCACATCTGTTTTGCCCCCAAGTCTTAGAGGTGAGCAATAAAATTCTTGCCAGTTCTCTGTAGCTGCTCAGAAGCTAAGATTTGAATAATGCTCAGCTGTAAAAGGCACAAAAAAGGTATCATTCCCTGCATTTTGTCTGCTTAAAACCACTTCTTAATCCCCTGATGGGGAACAGATACCAAAAAAGGAAATTCCATCTGTGTATCACACCAGCTGGGCAGGGTAGAAAGCCAAGGAGTAGCAACAGTTGAGTGATGCGGAAGAGGCAAAATTGTGCCCACCAGATTAACAACTGACTCCAGTCCCACCTTATCCTCATCAAACCTTACCCCAGACCAGTCAGGGTTTCACTCTTGGTGGAATTAGTCAGGGATTTGTGTGTATTTATCCCCGAGATACCCTGTACAAGGCTATTGCTGACTGTGCCACATCACACCCAGAGAAGCTCTGAGGCTGCTCTGCGGTCCTGTGTGAGGACAGGAGCCTCCATGAAACTTCTCTCCCACCTTGGGGAATTCCAGCGCTGTGGTCAGGCTTCTGTAGGTTGTCGAGGAGTCACTGCAGCTTGGTTTAGATGTTGCAGCTGCCTTCCCTTCACCTGCACTGAACTTCAGATCTTCACGCACTGGGGAGACTGTTGGTTCTTTGGCACGTGTCTCAACAGGCAATGCGGAGGGGACACTGCAAGAGACACAGGACAAGTGATTGAAGCTTTTCCTGATGTTTCAGACTCAGCCAGGTCATCAATGGGCTTCCAAAGAATTAGAATGAAGGAAGTGACTTGGAGAAAGCAATCCAGCTCCATCCCTGCTTCCACCCTCACCGTAAGCTTCACAAATACCCAGGTGATAATGAGGCAGACTCAATCCTAACTCAGAAGAGCAGAGCAAGATTCTGCTCTTCCAGAGCTGGCAGTTTTCTGAACAGGACATTTAATCTACTGGCCACATCAGCTCTACTCAAAGAAAGCTAGGTGGGGGTTTACTGCAAAAAGTTTTCAGCAAGAATGAAATTCAACCCCAATCCCAGCCACCTGCTTCTGCTGCTCTCTGGAAAGTTAAAAACCAACCGGGCAGGCCTGCAGAATGCCAGCCACTGGCAGCCTCATGAGACAGAAACTGGGCCATACCTGTCCACTTTCTTTCTTTCCTCCTCTTTTGCTTGGTCGTGTTTTCTCTTCAGTCCCTGGAATGCCTGAGTGGGTTTGACAGATTCCAGTGCATCAGAGAAGTTCTCAACTAAATGTGCAATAAGCAACTGAATATTCTCCTGAATAAGAACAAGAACAAGGTTTCAGTCTCAAATGTTCACAGGCAGAAAGTCAGAAAGCTTTTTGGAAAGTAACTGATTCCTTGTCCAGAGCCAAAGTGTTCTTGTCAAGAACAAACGGGAAGCAATCAGATTTATTCTTAGGGAAAGAGCTGAGATCTAGAAAGATTCAATTTCCCTTAGAAATGAACAATAGACTCAGCAAAGTCCCAGCTCCATTTGTGAACCTTCCATTAAAACAGGACACTTGCTATCTTGGAGATCCGCCTTTGGCCTCTGGCAATGCCATGGACATGTCAGTGCTGAGGCTGCTGCTGAACTCACCCTTTGGATGAATTCAAACATTTCCATCGAGGCAGATTTCAGCAGGTTGCACTTATCCTTATTGTCCAGCACAGCGTTTACAACTGGCTCAAACAGGTTCCCCAGGGTGATGTAACGGTTGTAAAGGTCATCCTTCAGGCCAATGATCTTCCTCATAAAGCGAAGAGCACCTGTGTGAAGAACAGACATTCAAGTATTCAACAACCAGATGCTGGGGCTCTCACCTTGCTGTGAAAAAACTGAAAAATCTGGTGTTCCATCTGAGAGGAAGATGCACCCCCAAAGTGCAAAAAGCAGCATTTGTTGGCATTTCTTTCCTTCTGGGACTTTTCCCTGGTATTTGAAGGTCATCAGGAACCATGGATTTCTTCCTCCAATCCAGCAGCAATGCATGCCAGCATGCATGTAGTTCAACTATTAACTCCCTCCTGTGTTTTTTTTCCCCTTGTTCCCCTCCCAGAACCAGCCCTGAGTCTTTAAAGATCCTGGGTCACAGAATTTCATTCACTCTCCACAGGGAGTACCAGATTGAGAACATTATTAAGAAAGGACACAACTTCCACTGAAATGAGGAGAGAAACCTGATCACAAAGGATCCTGTCATGAAGATCTGAAAGGATCCCTGCAGACTTCAAAAGAGACAACAATCCTCCTCCCACCAGAAACTGCATTGCTCTGTGCTTACAGACAGCTGCTCTTTTACAAAAAAAAAAGAAAAAAGAAGTCAAACCTCTTTTTTTCCAAATTACTTAATTGACACCAGTGAAACACAGCAAACGAACAGGAATTCTGAGTTCAGGTGTACATTGGTACACCTTCCACACAGGACACACAAAGCCTGAAGAAGGAAATCACAACAGTTCCAATACTCACTCAAGGCCAGAAATTTGTGTTTGGACTTCATCAGGACCAGTGCTGGTCTTAGGAGATCTTTCTTCAAAACGTAAATCTTCATGTGATGCTTGTGCTGTTGCACACAATAAGACAGCATCGCCAAAATTGAGGCAAGTGTTTCTGCTTTTTGATAATTATCTACAAGAAAAATTAATGCCTTGGGTTATACAAAAAATTCAATAACGTACTGTCAGCATACACTGAGTTCAGTTGCTATTCCAGTTCCTGGCATATTTGTAGTGGATTTTTGTTTTACTGGATTGCTTTGGGAAGCAGAACATTGGGTCAGAACAAAACAGCAAACACAGCTACAGCTTTTTTTTTTTTTTTTTACCTTTGCTGTCAATATTCTTTAAAATTAGACTAGTAAAACTATGACGTTATTCTCAATATACATGAGGGAAGTGCGTCTTTACAAAGCACACCATCAAGCTATGTCAGCATTCACAGCTTCAGGAAAGGAAGACTGAGGCAGGAACAGCAGTAAGCGTGTTCCCAGAAGGCATCACAGGTCTATTGCTGTTTACCAGGACTGTGAGGCCCTTCAAAGGGGAAAGAAAAATTAAAATTGTCATTACCTATTTCCTGGTATGGTTCTGATGTGGCAGCCAGCAGCGGCGCAGTAAGAAGTTGAATGTAACGGTCGTAGAAGATTTCGAGAAATTCAAATACGTCCAAACACTGAAACAGCAATAACTTCATTAAACACTGGCATTCACATTTAACTTTTAAATATAAAAAGAATAATAAAAGAAGAAACAGCCGACAAAGGATTCTGCTGAGTTCTTTGGGTCTGCAGCACTGTCTTCATACAGGATCAATTTCTTTCTTTTGGGGCAAACTTGTGAGACATGCAAGCAAGCTGGCTATCATTAAAAGAATCCCCAGCATGGACGCAAATATATACTGAAAAAAGCCCAGCAATGACTCAAAGTGCTTGACAAAGTGTCTTTAAACCATTCTGAAATTCTGAAAATAGTTTTGCCCAGAACAAATATCTGTAAACCATTTTACAGGTATTCTGCTACGTTACAATGTATTGAAATCTTTCAGGATTTATCATCCAGATGGAGAGAGCTATGGTCAGACAGGGCTATGGCACTGACACCTATGAATTTAACAATTTAAATAATGGTTAATTAATGCTCAATTAATTAACCATTTAATTTTGGCACAGTGCCCTACACACATGCCTTCCATTAGCAAAATTAGCTTATCTTTTGCTTATTTAAAGTCACTATCAGACCACACCCCACTCAATTAAAAAAAAAAACCTATAATTTTGTCTCCTTTGCCCGCAATAACAGCAATAGAGAGTATCAGGCTTTTAAGTTTGCCAAGACAGTGTCATGTCTTCTGCCATTCATGTTCACTTACACTAATTCTGGCCATCATTTTGTCTGTGTTGATCAGAGCACAAAATATCTTCATTAACTGATGATTTCCTCCAAACTGAGGGTCGGTAGTACAGATCATCTGCTCTATGACCTTCGTGATGAGTTGGGTATGCTAAAAAAATCCCAAAAAATACAAAACAAACAAACAAAAAAAAAAAACACAAAGAAAGAAGTCATAAAATAATTGCTCACAAGAATGGAACGAGTTCCCCAACTTTTTGCAATGATTCCAAAATAAAATTAAAACTCAGAAACTGAGATTTTATTTTGCTGGTTGTTTTCCTGTTTTCCCTAAAAGTGGTGTATTCAAAATCTCCAAACCACTTGTTACTTACGTTCTCACTCTGCCGGGCCTCTTGCAGTACAAAATCTTGGACTTTGGCTGGACAAAATTGCACTAGATAAGACAATATATCTGTAGCAAAAGATCTAACTTGCAGATCGTCCATTGCCTTACCAAAAAAAAGAAAAAAAAAACAAAACATGTTCAGTTGCAAGGAAGAGGCAGTTCAAAAGTGGAGAACATTTTGTTTCAAAAATTTTCATGAGAAACATGATAATATGGTCACAGAAAAACAACAAGGAACCAGGCAAATATTTTTCTTTCCCAATGTTTTCCTCCTTTAGAAAGGGCACAAGACTTTTTGTGAATTTGACAGCCCTAACATAGGCTGGAAACATTCACAACATCCAACTTGCTTGAATATCTAAGACTTTCTTGATATTCTGGACCTGCTATTCACAATTTATTCATTTTGTACTAAAGGACCAACTGAACAAATCAAGTTGTACAACAGTTTCTGTGCCCATTTACAGGCAACAAGAATTCAGACCTTCCCTTAAGGGATGTGATTTTCTCTGATAAAAATCCAGCAATCAAGCTTCCACATCAAAAAGTCTCTTTCACCTTTTGACTGCCTGGACACGAGGGTTTCACTGCCCTCAGACTTCTCCCTCATGAAAAGTAAAAAATAGCAAGAGCAGTCAAGCCAGGCTTCTCCAGAGCAGAACTGTGGGAAGCTTCTGCATTCTGGACATCACCAGAAATCTCCACTCTCAGCAGAGCAAAGCTCTCCAATCAGACTTACAAAAAAAAATGCTCGGCAGATTTAAAAAAAAAAAAAAAAAAACAACAAAAAAACAGGCAAATGGCTGTGGACTTTTCTAGTTTTATTAAAGGCAGTTCTAAGTTTTCACTTACCATTAACTTTTCAAGAATTGGAAGAATTTGCAACTTTAACAAAGTTTGAAGAAATTCCTTTGTTCCATTTCTTCTCTCACGTAATGAGAAAAAAAAGGCACATAATTCATTGAAAATCTTCATCTGGTGCACAGGAAAAAAAAATAAATTATTGTGTGTTCGAGTCAGAAAGCTCTCTGAAAGGATGAAACAGTTACAATTTTTACCAGGGGGGTGTACTGGCTGATTCTCTAGAAATACTTCTAAGACTGCAGAACTCTCGGAACAGTTTCTCTTTCTACTTTTTGCCTCTCATTTATTTAAAGCCTTTGAGGAGCCACCAAGCCTGCTGACTTACCAATCGACATCGTTGCTCAGCAGGTGTAGCTTCATTTGTTAGTTGTGCTAAAACTGCAGGCAAAAACGCCTCATCTTTCTGTGGAGCACACAAAAAGAACACAAATTAGGCAGTGATCCTGGAAAGTGAAAAACATGGTCCTTTTAGGACCCCACCCTGCACAAAGCCAAACTTCCCACACTGCCATTGCTTTTGTCACAAAGAAGGCAAATGCTAGAGTACACATCCACCAGAATCATTTCCAGTTTACAGCAGCTCCAGGAAGGGGTTTGGCGCTTTCTGCCATATTTGCACCCCTTTACAGAGAAAACATTGTAATAAATGTCCCTGGAAGTTGCATGTTCCTGAAATACTTAAACAAAAGCAGATCCAAAGGTTTGCTTGGCAACCAAAGAGAAGCACTTGATCTTGTTACAGCCCATAAAAAGTATTAAGATACTCAACCAAAATTTATCAGTTTGAAAATACAAAATCCAAGGGATCAGGAAGAAGGGAAAGCATTCAAAACATTGTGCAAATGAAAGTGCCTGTGATTAACTTCAACACTGTTCACCAGCTGTAAACCAATTCCAAACTACAGCCAGCGGGATCTCTACAGCTCCCATCTAAGCTGCATTAAAAAAAAAACCACTTACTTGCAACCCACATAAAATCTTCTCTTTGCTGGAGCTGATGAAGGACTTGAGGGTAGAAAGACGACCACCTTCAAAATCGGATGGCTTAGGCGTGATGATGGCCAGAATGTACTGTGCCCTGAACGCCTGGCTGATTCTTTCCTTGAGGTGAGGGTCTTTGATAGGAATAACCTCATGAAGCTTTGCTGTTTTGGCTAGGAATTCCCTGTGCTGTGCTGGCTGAGGCAAACAGGGATCGTACTCCAGGCATCCGGCAACACCCTGAATACACTTGTCAGAAAACAGCACCTCAAACAGGATGGCTTGGTCTAGGTACACAATTCCTCTGACAGTATGGAACAGGAGGTGCAAGGCTTCGGTGTTCTTCTGTCTCTCACAGATTTGGAAAAGCTCTAGGAGCTTTGGGATATAGCCTTCACTCTTCAAGGCCAGTGCCAGCATAGCCGACTGGCTGCATGACGTGTGGACGGAGGTCACCAGCTCTGCAAGCTCCGCAAGCCTGGGGAGCTCACAGGTAGGAAGGTCTGTGAAATTACCTATCCCACCCATTGCTTCAGACATTCTTCTTTGAATTCAGGAAGGTCCTGGGTGGCTTCCACAGAATGGCACACCAGTACCCAAAGGAGGCCGAGAGAGAGGCAGGACAGGACAGCTCACGCTGCAGCGCCCTTGTGCTGCTCTGCTCCCAACTGCCACGGGTGCTCTTCACCCGTTGCTATGTTACCTGGAGCAGAGCCTGCTGATTGGTCCATCCCTCCAACTCCCAAACCCTAGAATGTTGAGGTCATGACTGCCAGGGGTCGTGACACATGACCAACGGTTCTTTTTGGCCGTTGACGTTTTGGAACCTCGAAAACCCCTCCCCAGTACCTGCTGGGGCCCTACAAGTAGGCCAAAAGGTGGCTTCCCAAGGGCAGGCAGGGAAAAGGGTAACAGCCTTAAGCTGTTTCTTATAGGATATTGGGAAGAAATGCTGGACTACAAGAGTGGTGAGGCACAGCTTGCCCACCCCATCCCCGGAGCTGTTGAAGGCCAGGCTGGATGGGGCTTTGAACTACCTGGTCTGGTAGAAGTAGAAGTTGGAACCAGATGAGCTTTTAGGTCCCTTCCAAACCTAACTATGGTCAAATTGCCATCATGGAAGCATGCTGGGATGCTCCTCCAAGGGGACCACTTCCCCACTGTAGCTGAGGGCTATGGTGTTGGAACCCTGGAAACTTCGATTTGAAGCCTATGGGCCATGGGCTTTTCAGAAGCAAGAGGCTAGGAAGGGAGGGATTCAATCTTAAGGAAAATTCCCACTGCAAGCACCCAAGAGCCACTCTGGAGTCACTCTCACATCACCTCATGTGGGACCCAACACAACGTGGGCCTTCACGACTATACCCTCCACACTCACACACTCAGACCAGGTTTCCTTAACCCTGGGTTTCCCGTACCAGAGTCACAGATGTCCAGATCCTCAGAACAGATTAATCACGATGCAGTAGCTAAATAACAAAATAACACCTCAAGCTGGTGCCTCCAAGGAGGGACCTGGAATAAAGGAACCCCTGTGCTTTTATCCCCTCACTGTCTAAGGTCATGAAGCCCTGGGGCTCATCAGCTCCTGCTGTGTCTCTGAGTGTCTGGTCCCCTGGCTGCCCCACAGGTCCCTGTGCCCTTTGGAATGCAAAGGGGAGCTCACGGCCTCTTGCCCTGGGCTGGGGCTCCTGCTCCCAGAGAGCTCAGCCTGCATTTTGTGCTGCAGCTGCATCCCCATTTACCTGCACTGAATAGATCGTTTAACACCTGCCTCACCAACATCTGCTGGGAAAGGAACACAGCTGGCTGCAAGAAACCAAGGGCACTCCTGGAGTGTGTGGAGCACAATTTTCTGATCTAGCTATTAGATGAGCCATCCAGAGGTTGTGGATGCCCATCCCTGCAAGCGTTGAAGGCCAGGCTGGATGGGGCCCTGAGCAACTGTGTCTAGTGAGAAGCCCATGGCAGAGGGATGATCTTTAAGGTCCCTTCCCATGAAAACCATTTTAGGATCCTATGATTTGGAAGAGCTAGAAAACCAGCAATAACTGTATCGTGGCTCTTTAGCCCATGTTGGCTTGGTAATAGCAGCTGTTCTTTCTCTTTTCAGTAAATGCAAAGAATAATCCGTGTTTGTGCAACACCTTAGAGATCTCATACTACATTCTAAGTGTCCTTCTCCCATCAGTTAATTTCAAGCTGCTACATGTCCCTTCGTACCACATTCGCTAAGGGCCACACTGGCCCTTCCAGCAACAGGACACATGCTGCTATACAGGGAGACACCAGTGACAATGAATAATCCCACTTAGCCCATTAGGGCTGGAAAGCCTTTGGAAATCAGATGGCAATGAACAGGTGCAGAGCTTCATGGTTAAGGGTGCGTCGCAGCTTCTTCTACCCATGGTGATGCCTTAAAGAACCTATAAATGAAACAACACACACTTTCAAGATAAGATTGGTAGAGGAGGTAATATAAAGGCTGGTGTTTATTGGAGGCCTCCAGGGGCAGATATGGAGAACGTCCAAAAACACGCACACCCCCCACCCCCAGGGTGAATACAATTTTCTAAGTTGAGCAAATTAGCATAATTGACAAAAATCACCAATTAGAGACATAACTGGTGAGGCAGTTTCCCCCCCGTTCAACCCTTTTCTGAATCCCACCTCCCCTTTTTAGGGACTAAATGTTCTTGATGAAAACGTGTCTCAAAGAGCTGGGTTTGACCTGGGTTCCTAGGGAGACCAAGATAGGAAGTGGCCCTGTAATACCTGAGTCTTGGTGCTCTGGAATGTGTTTTGTCTTTCTGCCTGGGGAGAAAAGGTAAGGAAAAGTACTGGGACTACGAATACACTACAAATACATATGTCAAGAGTACAGAGAATACATAAAAGAAAAAAGGCAAAAATCAGTTTGGCAACAATGGAAAACTGCGTCTGAAACAGGCCAAGCCTATGTCAATCCATCAAAATGAAGTAGTAATTTACAAAAGCCCCTTATAATACTGTAGTAGCAGAGAGTCCTTAGAGCGCGAGAATCAGATGCCATACACACACAAATAAGCACAGAATCCCCTCAAGTACCAACGTCTATTTTTATCATCCAAGCATACAAAGAGATAGCAAGGCTGAGTAAAAGTAACACCACGGTCAGCCCACAGCTGCTCGTGGGTTTTGATCAGAAAAGTGACTGAGGTGCCTGAATATTTTTAAGAACTGACACGTAATCTTGATCTAGATGTGCAAGTTGAGAGCAGAATCGGAGAAAACCTGATTTTGGCAAGGGGATGTGGTGTTCAACAATGGAAAATGTCATATTTTTGAACATAATTGTCACAGGGCTACCTTTAGACTAAAGTCTGCTATGGCCCTGTGTCTCCCTGATTCTTTAGCCTTCTGATGACTGTTTACATATTTCTAGTGGAGTCTCTCTTGAATGTAACATAAACAAGTAGATTGTTTTCATACCAGTCTGTGATGGACTGCTGAACTGACCACTGGGGTCAGAAAGGTGTTCCTCTCATCTCCCAATCCTTGACCAAACTCCAAAACCTATTTAAATCCCAAATGATAATGAACTTCCTTTTCTCTGCTCACCTCGGAACCTGAGTGAGTGTGGTTCTATCATGTCCCTACCGGCGACATCTGGTGACCTCCGACTGTGGCGATTGCAGTGTGTGGAGTCAGCTATAAGGTAATAGAGCTGGTTGGTAACAGGCTTTTGCAAAAATGGTATTCTTTATCTTCAGGTTTGAGGCTTGGATCTTGCACCATTTGCGAGCCTCCCTGCAGCGGCAGAAGGTTGCTGTTTCTAGTGATGATTTTAAGCGTTTATATTATTATGGCAAATGCAATGGGTTTTTCCCAGAAGACTGGAGAGCCCTTTCACGGGAAGAGTGGGGCTGATTCGGTGTCCACATCATCCAGGCCATGTCTGCACGTGACGATGCAGACTTGGTGGAGTTACTGGAGCTCTGGAAGCAATGTGTTGATGTCATAAGCAGTTTTATGAGGTGGGAAGCTCCCGAGGGAGCCGGGGTCTCCCCTGGAAATGTTTCCATCTCGGATGCCGAGGCTGGGGGGAAAGAAGAAGCATCCCTCTCCGAGGCTGAGACAGGTTCCGAGTTGGACTGGGGGGAGGACGCAGCTCCCGGCTAGCCAGGCGGGGTCTCGCAGGGATCCGGGGAGCCGGCCGTGGCGGCCCCACCGATCCCGCCCGTCCCCGCGCCCAGGAGGCTGAAGAGGGGGGGGTTTCTGCCCCTCCCGGTGCTCTTCTGGCGCTGAGGGAGGGGGCGGGACTGAGTCCACCCGTCCCAGCGCCAAGGAGAAGGACAAGCGAGGCTGAAGCGGAGTCCCCGCCACGGGCGGCCGTGCCCGGCTCGGTGCCAGCCGCTGTGCCTGCGCAGGTCGCGGTGGACCCGAGGGACGGGCGGTCCGTCCCGCCCCCCGCGGGGCTGGCGGTGCCCCCGATGGTTCTCCGCGGCGCGGGCGGGGCGTTGCTGGCCGTAGGGCCGGGCCCCTCCTCCCCTGCGCCGGTGCCGCCTGGTGCTGTGGGTGACACGGCTTGCGGGGGGCCCGGGCCGAGCGGCCCCATGCCGCCTCCTGCCCCCCCACGGCCCTTCCCCCGCCAGCGCCGCCCGCTCCTCCACAGACGGGCGAGTCTCGGGCGGCGGGGCGGGCCGGGGTCGCGGCTCCGCACACCGCGCCCCTCCCGGCGTCCCGTTCCCCCCCTGCCCTGGATCCGAGGGGTCATGTGATGGGCTCCATCTGTCCCACGCTGGGTCCACATGTCCCGGCTGGACCCGTGGCTGTACCGAGGTCCCTCGTCCGGGCCATGCGGCCGGCGCTCCTGCCCTGCCGACAGGCACGGGCTCTTCGGGGCCCGTGAGCCCGGCCCTGCCGCCTTCCACAGAACCCGGGGCAGCGGCAGGGGCCGGTCCTGTGAGATGCGCTTTTAGCGCAGGCAGGGACATGGCCACCAGGAGGTCAGCGCCTCCTTGGAGTGACCACGATTGGTCAATTTGCGTTTTTTGAGTTTTCTGTTCACAAGACAGAGAGCCGGTGGTGAGAAGACAGCTGTTCTGAAGCTCCCGGGCTGGCTCAAGTTCACTGGACTGTTGTTATGGCCAGAGACTGCCCTGAAACGATTTGTACCCTGTCTGTCCCTTAGATAGACATCACGTTTCTTTCCCTTGCCCCTTGACCTCTGGAATGAACTGTCTCTCAAGACACAATTGTCGCCCTTCAGAACTTGGTACAGGAGCTGTTGGACCAGGATCATCTGGAACGTTTTACCAGTCTTGGGACACTCCTGCTCTCTGCATCGAAAAGAAGTCTGGGAAATGGAGGTTGTTACAAGACCTCTGAAAAGTTAACGCTGTGGTGGACAGCATGGGCATGTTGCAGGCTGGTACGCTGTTGCCCACCCTGCTTCCCTCAGATTGGCTGATCCTCATTGTGACTATGAACGATTGCTTTCTTGTGATACTTTTGTATCCTACAGGTATCACTGGCCGATGGAGATGAATGGTCCTATCCCTGGCACAGTTTGGACTGGGTCTTCCTGCCCCATCAGCCGCAGTAGACGGCAAGTACATAATCTGAGCTAATTGCTCGCTTTCAGCCTTCCAATTAAGTCACGGCTTTTTCATTTGTGGTCGACATAGCACAGCACTTGGGCCATCAAATTTTGAAGGAAGTCAGCAATGCTGCCTTGTTTCATTTTTGTTTCATTTGCTGAAGACCCTGTGTTACTGTGTTGTGTGCCACTGAGGCAAAAAAAAAAAAAAAAAAAACCAACAAAAAACAAGGGGGAATGCAGGTTTCACCCTGCACACAGTGGATTGGCAAAGCTTTGTGTGCCATCGAGCACCTTATGGTCCCACAGAATTGTAATAACCCTGTGATGTTGAAAGATGGAGACCATGACCAAATGAAAAGCGGAGTGCATGAACTATGGAGTGGTGACTCAGATGCAGACGACGCGAGTGTTCACTCCAATGGTCCTTCAAAAAGAAAGATTTTTCTTCCTTCCTATTTCTTTTTTTCCTAATGCAGAAAGGGTGAGATGTCGCCCTGATTCTTTAGCCTTCTGATGACTGTTCACATATTTCTAGTGGAGTCTCTCACGAATGTAACATAAACAAGTAGATTGTTTTCATACCAGTCTGTGATGGACTGCTGAACTGACCACTAGGGTCAGAAAGGTGTTCCTCTCATCTATCAATCCTTGGCCAAACTCCAAAACCTATTTAAATCCCAAATGATAATGAATTTCCTTTTCTCTGCTCACCTCGGAACCTGAGTGAGTGTGGTTCTCTCATGTCCCTAACAGTGACAGCCCTACGGGCTGTGTTTTTTGAGAATTAAATTCATCATTGAAGTATTTTTTTCACAGAAGGTTTTTGGAGAAGGATAATTAATATATTTCCTTAAATTATTAATCATATAAATAATTTTTTTATTAGTGTGTATATATATATATTTCTATTGTAAATATATTTATATGAGTATCATTTATTATTTTCATGAGTAATATTATTCCATAAAGGATTAAATGGAATGGTTCCACCTGAGTTTTAGCCACCTTTCAGAACTCCTCCCACATCCAGCGAGCACTCGGGCAAAGCCATAGGACTGAAAAGAGCAACACAGTGTCAAGACTTGGCAAAAGCATCTTCTGGTGGTCAGTTCAGAGCAAATAATCTACTGGCCATGCTTTATTCCAAAGAGAAAACACTTGGGAAGATAAACCAAACCATGCTAAGCCTGCAGGGGTCAGAGCTGGTGCTGTGGCAGAAAGGGTAATTATGAAACACCACATATTTTAGATAACTGGGTTTGCCCCCACGCGATGTACACAGAGCAGCACAGACAACTCGGTAATTACTTTGCCCCTTTTCTCTTAAATAAATCAGAATTACACCATCATTTGATTTATGTTGTTGGTGGTGGTTTTTTTCGGTTTTGTTTGAGTTTTCATGTTTTGGGAGGTTTTCCTGTTTTCTTTCCTTGTTGGGGTTTTGGGGTTTTTGGGTTTTTGGAGGGTTTTGTTTGTTTGTTTTTTAAACAAGAATGCAGAAGATTGGGAAGGAACATGAAGAACTTGTTTCTATGCACAATGTTTTCTAATCAGAGGAATGCAAGGAAAGCCAGAGCAAATAAACAATTTAGTGATTTCTTATTAAGGTCACAGGAATTTTCTTAATGCAGCGTGATACTGACTGCCAGGAAACCTCACAGTGACCTAATAAATTCAGTATCATTACACTGCTGCCATCCAAGCATCCTGAGCCTATCGGGCATTAAGGAGGGTGACTAAAACAGGGGGAGGAAATGAGCTTTTATTCCTGAGATGCAAGTGGAGAAGCACTGCCAATCTGCATTTTGACCGTCTTTTGAGTGGTAAAGAACTTACACCGGAAATATAAAACATATATTGGAAGCATATATTTTATATCTACACAAGAGAAATCTCAGACCGGTGAGTCGTCCTGCTGTCACTCAGACAGTGGAGGTGGGAGTGAGAAAAACAATGCCAACAATTAATGTTTACAGTGCAAAAAGGCACATCAAATTGACTTGTAATGGCCTGCTGTAGCACTGTTTCTAATTGGCATCTCACTATGTAATTAGATGATCGTGCCGCATACTTGAGCAATAATGCAAAAACTAGATCACTTATGGGAGAAAAAATACTAGGCTGGGCAATCAACACTGTGTGTCTGCACTGAAGTTTGCCACGTCTCATTCATCTTTTTAAAAATTCCTGAAATGTGCACACCATTGCAATTGTGGGGGTGCCCCCCAGAAACCACCAGCCTTTCTGCCTCTACACTTGAGCAGCTCCTGCTCTGAGGGGCTTCTTGTAGCAGCTACTCCATGAAAAAAATCCCAAACAAATAAAACCACATGTGCACACATGTATCTCTGCCACAATAAAAACCTTCACCAAGGTTTGTCCTTCATCAGCACAACCCTCTCTGACTGATCTCTCACAAATTAGCTGCAATGGCAGCTGAAGACATCAAAAACAGGCCTTGCCCATGACCTCCCTGGACAGAATTTATCCACATATGGATGGGGCTTTTTGCCACATGTGGATGGCACAGAAAGACTTTCTTAGAAGAGTAGGGTTCCCTGGATCTGCATTTGCACCCACATTTCATTAGCCATTTCAAACAAAGAGAAGCACTTAACTCGTCCTGATGTTCTACTAAACTTGAAAACCTGCAGGAGTTTTCCTGTGTGAACTGTTTTAAATTAAATTAATTACATTAAATTAATTTCAACTGCTGTTTTCCTTTAGCTTAAATCAGAAGGTGGAACACCAGTTTTGACATTCATCTCAGGGCAAAATGCTGACACTGTGAATGGTGACATCATCAAAGTGCTCAGATAAGTTACTCTTTTAATTGCATTCTTTTAAAATTTAAGGAAAAAAATTAAAACCACTAAATATTCGATTTGGAAGAAGAATTAGAAGCTGTTCTCATGAAATAAAATTCTGACAAAAACTTTGAGGAGTCGTGTTCTGGCATGATGTCATTCAGCAATGGAGCCTATAGAACGGCACTGTTCATGTGCAATCAGTCCCAGTGCTTATTTCCCCTCTTCCAGCAAAACTCACATCCCAAAATCAGCCAGATGTGGGTAGAGGTTTCCCACACCTCTTGTGCCTGTAAATAGACAGCTGGCTAGAAAATCCACTTCTTTTGCAGAGTGTATTATGTTTGCATGTTTTGTTTATGACATTAGTTTATTTAGGATGAGAATGTCCTGCTGTGAGCTACTTTAATCTGAGAAAAAATTTCTGTCACTGGACAATGGATACAGACAGTGTATTTTACAAGTTTCTTTCCACAAACTTGTTTGTTTTCTGTCAGAGGGATGAAGTACACAAAACTTTCCATAATAAGCCAGACAGAAGAGGGATCCTGGCTTTGGAGGAGCAGAGGGCAATATCAGTAGTAGAGAAAAAGGTACAAATGGAGAAAGCATGCTTGAGCTCTACACCCCTCTGCAGACTGACAGACAGCAATGTATTTTTGGTCATAATTATCCATCACAAATCAAGTTCTTATCCTCCCAAATGATAAACCCATTGGAAACTTCAACTGAAACTGAACGATGTCGAATTTCATGACAGGTGGCCTAAGGCAGAGAGCTGCACAGGAATAACATTTGCTCCACAGCATACAGCACTTGGCTTTTCAGATTTTTCTCATTAGAGGAAAAGTCCTGGGATGGGTTCAACAAGTGACAATGCAGGAATGAGAAGCAGCAATGTCTCCCTGCAGTGAAGGGGAGCTGTGCTCCCTCCTCCTAGCCAGTCCTTCCATGCCGGAAAGCACAGTCTTCATTTGCCTCCTCTACTCTTCATTTCATCCACTCTTAAAAGACACACCCCTTTTGTCAATATTCAAGAAAGAGGAAATCATCAATGAAGTAGTGCATTTTGCCTAGAGAGAAATGGAAATTCTCTCACTTTGAAGCATAACCAAATTCCCACCTCCGGAAGTTAGTAGAAGACTTTTCTTAGGGAGCAGATTTTTTTTGCATAAATGCACACTTTCCTTCGGACCACCACCAGAGCAGAGGATAAATAGCAAGAAGGTAAAATGTGTCAAAGCAAAGGTTTGCAGAGGTCAATATTATCCCTCTAATTGTGAATATGGAGGTAGGCTATTCTGTATCCTGTTAATTATTGTCATTTGTTGTCCCCTGCTGTCAGTTGTTTTTCCCCTTAGTGTTTTTTTACTTTTCTCACTTTCATGCCCTATAAGACTTCATTGTTTCCTCAGGTTCATGCCTGGCCATATGAGGAGGTTCCTGCACGAAATGGATGGAAAAGGACAGGAACAGAGCAAAGAGTCAGGCTTTTCCACATGGCATGGAATCCTATCCTTCTCCTCCCACTGTGTTTGTGGCATCTGCGTTTATTTACTCTCTTAAGATTCAAAGCAGAGGTTTTGCTGCTCTGCATTAAAACAAGTGTGAACACAGGCTGCAAACCATGAGCTGAATCTATAATGGATGACTCCTGAAACTGTTCAGAGATGCTCCAAGAATATCTTAGTTAGAGATGGGTAGTAACTCAGCCTATGAATACCATATACAGTTATTGTCACATGGCCAATGAACAGGTGTAGAATGGTAAATCAGCAGCATTTGTCTCCATTTTTCCAAAGAATGCCTGAACCTTCTTTGTAACTTTGGAATACATGGAAGAGTAAAGTGTCTTGACTCTGTTCCCACTAATTTCAGTGGGGTTGAGAGACCTTCAGGAAATCAAGTCACTCATGGGGTCTTATATTTGAATTTTTTTCTTCATGTCTATAAACAGAAGGGCTTCATCTTAATCTACACTAACTATATTTTCTCTTCTTTCTAGCTGGATATCATCAAAAGCAAGGATTAATTTATCAATATAAAGCTAAGCCAGATGAAAATTTACAAACTCCGTACACTGTTTCTAACACTTAGAACAGGTGTAATATTTATTTCCTATATAGTATCACCGGTGGAGGTATCAGTGTTTTGTGACTTCAGTTATTGAAAATGACCAGTTAAAAACAAAACGAAAAAAATCAGGATATGCCAATGTGATTTATATTCCTGGGCATTAAGACAAAGCTTTTTAAAACATGACATGACACTGCTTTATTTAATAACTTTTCATCAGTCCTTGCTGGGTACTTCACTCTTCTCACTGAATACCAATGGACTCCAGACTAAACGATTTGACTAAGGTGAATACAGTACTAAAATTTTCCCTGTTGGCACTCCATGCATTACTCCAGCAATTCCTGGGGGAAGTCATCAAGCCCAGAAGTGGACGATCCAAGACGAAAACCTCAGGTCTGTCTGTGAGAACATGGTGTGAGTGACTATCCAGAGGGATAACTGGCCTCTCCAGCATTACACTGAGCTACTTTGCACCAGGAGGACAGAGATGAGTGTGCCAAGAGAGGAGCTGGCCATGCCTGTCACTGGAAATGCAGCGGAAGGTCAAAGCAGCAGTTCTGACTCTCAGCCCATTTTGCCCCAATGTAGATGTGCTTTTTTGGGGGTTTTTTAGTGTTGGAGTTTTTTTTCTGTTTCTTTGTTTTGTTTTTTTAGAAAAAAAGCAGCAATCCAGAAGAAATTAAATAAAATCCAAAATCCATTTGCCCTCTGACTTCAAGGAGCCAGACACCTGCATCCAGACACCTGCCGCCATGATGGCATCCTTGAAAAATTTACGCAAAGCAATTTCTGAGAAGTCTGCAGTTTCCTAGCACCAGTGCCCCCCTTCACAAGGCTAAGATGGTGAAGTGCATTATTTATGGATTCAAATGGTACATTCTCCTTCCAAAATAATCATTGTGTAATTGGGATAATGCCCTTGGTTGTCTGCCTAAGTGAAACTTGGGGAGAAAATATGTCTTGGCTTTCAGCCATTTGATCAGTAGTCAGAGCTGACTGAAAACTTACCATCAAGGCACTCAGGAATAATTAATCTTCTCATATAAATAAAAAGTTTAACAGCAGTACTCATCTTAAAAGAATTTTAGATCAAGAAAATAAAAAACTGTCTTTTCCCCCTTCTAAAAATTTTTGCAATAAAGTACAAAACAATTATGACAATATTTTCCACTGTCCGAGTCCTGGTTTTGCGAAACCGAAGGAGCAGAGGACTCATCTTGAGAAGTTTGAAGCCATTTGCTACGCTGGAAAGGATGTTTTTCCTCTTGACTTCCACGTCTAATTTGGAGAGATTCCACTTTT
Organism: Chamaea fasciata; assembly: GCF_029207755.1. Lineage (NCBI taxonomy): Eukaryota > Metazoa > Chordata > Aves > Passeriformes > Sylviidae > Chamaea > Chamaea fasciata. Next base: position 4,158,318 of record NW_027094088.1, on the reverse strand, counting down.
GACAAATGTATGAAAACCATCCTTCTGCCCTGCATTGAAAAATAAAATTTCAAATCCAGTCCTTAAAACACCTTGCAGAACCAGACCCAAGCACAGGAACTGCACCACTGAAATACAGTGGATTGTAAGATATGGAATACTTACTTTAGTAGCAAATTTTGAGATGTCCCCTGCAATTCAGTTTCAAAAGCGTAGAAATCATTTCAAAACCCTGTCCCGGCTTGGCCCTGACAGATTGAAAGCGAAGCCAAGGGTGGGCTTACCCTTTGCACAGGGCATGACATCACTGAGTGCAACAATAACTCACAGGAAAAGAAGCAAACACACAGTCAGTTTTCGTGTAACGTTTTATTAAAACAGTACTAACAAAAAACACATCTGAAGAAATGACAGGGAAATTTTAATTCCTGAATTTTACTGCTTACACATGCTAACAAACAGTGTAAAACAAGTACATTGGGAACTTTAATACAAAGGAAACTTCTGTGGTGCAACGAACCGTCTAACATATCTATGTGGAAAGAAATTTTTCAAACAAGAGTTACAATTAAAACTAGCAAGTACCGTAAACTAACTACTAACTATATCTCCAAAACATAGAAATGGCTTCACATTAAACTATTCCAGGAGAAACAGACCTAACATATGTTACTATATATTACTAGTATATTGAAAAATATAACACATTAGCACATACTATATTCAATTACTTATATATTCTATTACCTATATAATATATTCTATTACCTATATAATATGCTCTATTACTTATATATTATTTTATATTACTTTATAACATATCCATATATAACCAGTAAATTATATTATATTTTTATTGAATAATAACCTATATTACAAGACAGATCTATGTGATGGATTGCAGCTGGTCCCGTATTTTGATATTAAACAGCTGCAGCACTGGAAAACTCATCCTAAAAGTTCTTCTATAAAATGTCAGTCACCTTTAGGGATCCCGGCGAGCTCTTTTCTTTGGTGGTGTCTCATCATCTTCATCATTGTGAAAACCAAATATTTCAAACAGACCTCTCTGCGAATTAGAAAAAGGTTAAAAAAAAAATGAAATTCCCACATTGAAAAAATGCACACCGCACATCTGTTTTGCCCCCAAGTCTTAGAGGTGAGCAATAAAATTCTTGCCAGTTCTCTGTAGCTGCTCAGAAGCTAAGATTTGAATAACGCTCAGCTGTAAAAGGCACAAAAGAGGTATCACTCCCTGCATTTTGTCTGCTTAAAACCACTTCTTAATCCCCTGATGGGGAACAGATACCAAAAAAGGAAATTCCATCTGTGTATCACACCAGCTGGGCAGGGTAGAAAGCCAAGGAGTAGCAAAAGTTGAGTCATGCGGAAGAGGCAAAATTGTGCCCACCAGATTAACAACTGACTCCAGTCCCACCTTATCCTCATCAAACCTTACCCCAGACCAGTCAGGGTTTCACTCTTGGTGGAATTAGTCAGGGATTTGTGTGTATGTATCCCCGAGATACCCTGTACAAGGCTATTGCTGACTGTGCCACATCACACCCAGAGAAGCTCTGAGGCTGCTCTGCGGTCCTGTGTGAGGACAGGAGCCTCCATGAAACTTCTCTCCCACCTTGGGGAATTCCAGCGCTGTGGTCAGGCTTCTGTAGGTTGTCGAGGAGTCACTGCAGCTTGGTTTAGATGTTGCAGCTGCCTTCCCTTCACCTGCACTGAACTTCAGATCTTCACGCACTGGGGAGACTGTTGGTTCTTTGGCACGTGTCTCAACAGGCAATGCGGAGGGGACACTGCAAGAGACACAGGACAAGTGATTGAAGCTTTTCCTGATGTTTCAGACTCAGCCAGGTCATCAATGGGCTTCCAAAGAATTAGAATGAAGGAAGTGACTTGGAGAAAGCAATCCAGCTCCATCCCTGCTTCCACCCTCACCGTAAGCTTCACAAATACCCAGGTGATAATGAGGCAGACTCAGTCCTAACTCAGAAGAGCAGAGCAAGATTCTGCTCTTCCTAAGCTGGCAGTTTTCTGAACAGGACATTTAATCTACTGGCCACATCAGCTCTACTCAAAGAAAGCTAGGTGGGGGTTTACTGCAAAAAGTTTTCAGCAAGCATGAAATCCAACCCCAATCCCAGCCACCTGCTTCTGCTGCTCTCTGGAAAGTTAAAAACCAACCGGGCAGGCCTGCAGAATGCCAGCCACTGGCAGCCTCATGAGACAGAAACTGGGCCATACCTGTCCACTTTCTTTCTTTCCTCCTCTTTCGCTGGGTCCTGTTTTGTCTTCAGGCCCTGGAATGCCTGAGTGGGTTTGACAGATTCCAGTGCATCAGAGAAGTTCTCAACTAAATGTGCAATAAGCAACTGAATATTCTCCTGAATAAGAACAAAAACAAGGTTTCAGTCTCAAATGTTCACAGGCAGAAAGTCAGAAAGCTTTTTGGAAAGTAACTGATTCCTTGTCCAGAGCCAAAGTATTCTTGTCAAGAACAAACGGGAAGCAATCAAATTTATTCTTAGGGAAAGAGCTGAGATCTAGAAAGATTCAACTTCCCTTAGAAATGAACAATAGACTCAGCAAAGTCCCAGCTCCATTTGTGAACCTTCCATTAAAACAGGACATTTGCTATCTTGGAGATCCGCCTTTGGCCTCTGGCAATGCCATGGACATGTCAGTGCTGAGGCTGCTGCTGAACTCACCCTTTGGATGAATTTAAACATTTCCATCGAGGCAGATTTCAGCAGGTTGCGCTTATCCTTGTTGTCCAGCACAGCGTTTAAAACTGGCTCAAACAGGTTCCCCAGGGTGATGTACCGGTTGTAAAGGTCATCCTTCAGGCCAATTATCTTCCTCATAAAGCGAAGAGCACCTGTGTGAAGAAAAGACATTCAAGTATTCAACAACCAGATGCTGGGGCTCTCACCTTGCTGTGAAAAAACTGAAAAACTTGGTGTTATCCTGAGAGGAAGATGCACCCCCAAAGTGCAAAAAGCAGCATTTGTTGGCATTTCTTTCCTTCTGGGACTTTTCCCTGGTATTTGAAGGTCATCAGGAACCATGGATTTCTTCCTCCAATCCAGCAGCAATGCATGCCAGCATGCATGCAGTTCAACTATTAACTCCCTCCTGTGCTTTTTTCCCCCTTGTTCCCCTCCCAGAACCAGCCCTGAGTCTTTAAAGATCCTGGGTCACAGAATTTCATTCACTCTCCACAGGGAGTACCAGATTGAGAACATTATTAAGAAAGGACACAATTTCCACTGAAATGAGGAGAGAAACCTGATCACAAAGGATCCTGTCATGAAGATTTCAAAGGATCCCTGCAGACTTCAAAAGAGACAACAATCCTCCTCCCACCAGAAACTGCATTGCTCTGTGCTTACAGACAGCTGCTCTTTTACAAAAAAAAAAAGAAAAAAGAAGTCAAACCTCATTTTTTCCAAATTACTTAATTGACACCAGTGAAACACAGCAAACGAACAGGAATTCTGAGTTCAGGTGTACATTGGTACACCTTCCACACAGGACACACAAAGCCTGAAGAAGGAAATCACAACAGTTCCAATACTCACTCAAGGCCAGAAATTTGTGTTTGGACTTCATCAGGACCAGTGCTGTTCTTAGCAGATCTTTCTTCAAAACGTAAATCTTCATGTGATGCTTGTGCTGTTGCACACAATAAGACAGCATCGCCAAAATTGAGGCAAGTGTTTCTGCTTTTTGATAATTATCTACAAGAAAAATTAATGCCTTGGGTTATACAAAAAATTCAATAACGTACTGTCAGCATACACTGAGCTCAGTTGCTATTCCAGTTCCTGGCATATTTGTAGTGGATTTTTGTTTTACTGGATTGCTTTGGGAAGCAGAACATTGGGTCAGAACAAAACAGCAAACACAGCTACAGCTTTTTTTTTTTTTTTTTTACCTTTGCAGTCAATATTCTTTAAAATTAGACTAGTAAAACTATGACGTTATTCTCAATATACATGAGGGAAGTGCGTCTTTACAAAGCACACCATCACGCTATGTCAGCATTCACAGCTTCAGGAAAGGAAGACTGAGACAGGAACAGCAGTAAGCGTGTTCCCAGAAGGCATCACAGGTCTATTGCTGTTTACCAGGACTGTGAGGCCCTTCGAAGGGGAAAGAAAAATTAAAATTGTCATTACCTATTTCCTGGTATGGTTCTGATGTGGCAGCCAGCAGCGGCGCAGTAAGAAGTTGAATGTAACGGTCGTAGAAGATTTCGAGAAATTCAAATACTTCCAAACTCTGAAACAGCAATAACTTCATTAAACACTGGCATTCACGTTTAACTTTTAAATATAAAAAGAATAATAAAAGAAGAAACAGCCTACAAAGGATTCTGCTGAGTTCTTTGGGTCTGCAGCACTGTCTTCATACAGGATCAATTTCTTTCTTTTGGGGCAAACTTGTGAGACATGCAAGCAAGCTGGCTATCATTAAAAGAATCCCCAGCATGGACGCAAATATATACTGAAAAAAGCCCATCAATGACTCAAAGTGCTTGACAAAGTGTCTTTAAACCATTCTGAAATTCTGAAAATAGTTTTGCCCAGAACAAATATCTGTAAACCATTTTACAGGTATTCTGCTACGTTACAATGTATTGAAATCTTTCAGGATTTATCATCCAGATGGAGAGAGCTATGGTCAGACAGGGCTATGGCACTGACACCTATTAATTTAACAATTTAAATAATGGTTAATTAATGCTCAATTAATTAACCATTTAATATTGGCACAGTGCCCTACACACATGCCTTCCATTAGCAAAATTAGCTTATCTTTTGCTTATTTAAAGTCACTATCAGACCACACTCCACTCAATTAAAAAAAAACCCTATAATTTTGTCTCCTTTGCCCGCAATAACAGCAATAGAGTGTATCAGGCTTTCAAGTTTGCCAAGACAGTGTCATGTCTTCTGCCATTCATGTTCACTTACACTAATTCTGGCCATCATTTTGTCTGTGTTGATCAGAGCACAAAGTATCTTCATTAACTGATGATTTCCTCCAAATTGAGGGTCGGTAGTACAGATCATCTGCTCTATGACCTTAGTGATGAGTTGGGTATGCTAAAAAAATCCAAAAAATACAAAACAAACAAACAAACAAAAAAAAAAAACACAAAGAAAGAAGTCATAAAATAATTGCTCACAAGAATGGAACGAGTTCCCCAACTTTTTGCAATGATTCCAAAATAAAATAAAAACTCAGAAACTGAGATTTTATTTTGCTGGTTGTTTTCTTGTTTTCCCTAAAAGTGGTGTATTCAAAATCTCCAAACCACTTGTTACTTACATTCTCACTCTGCCGGGCCTCTTGCAGTACAAAATCTTGGACTTTGGATGGACAAAATTGCACTAGTAAGACAATATATCTGTAGCAAAAGATCTAACTTGCAGATCGTCCATTGCCTTACCAAAAAAAAGAAAAAAAAAAACAAAACATGTTCAGCTGCAAGGAAGAGGCAGTTCAAAAGTGGAGAACATTTTGTTTCAAAAATTTTCATGAGAAACATGATAATATGGTCACAGAAAAACAACAAGGAACCAGGCAAATATTTTTCTTTCCCAATGTTTTCCTCCTTTAGAAAGGGCACAAGACTTTTTGTGAATTTGACAGCCCTAACATAGGCTGGAAACATTCACAACATCCAACTTGCTTGAATATCTAAGACTTTCTTGATATTCTGTACCTGCTATTCACAATTTATTCATTTTGTACTAAAGAACCAACTGAACAAATCAAGTTGTACAACAGTTTCTGTGCCCATTTACAGGCAACAAGAATTCAGACCTTCCCTTAAGGGATGTGATTTTCTCTGATAAAAATCCAGCAATCAAGCTTCCACATCAAAAAGTCTCTTTCACCTTTTGACTGCCTGGACACGAGGGTTTCACTGCCCTCAGACTTCTCCCTCATGAAAAGTAAAAAATAGCAAGAGCAGTCAAGCCAGGCTTCTCCAGGGCAGAACTGTGGGAAGCTTCTGCATTCTGGACATCACCAGAAATCTCCACTCTCAGCAGAGCAAAGCTCTCCAATCAGACTTACAAAAAAAAATGCTCGGCAGATTTAAAAAAAAAGAAAACAAAAAAAAAAAAACAGGCAAATGGCTGTGGACTTTTCTAGTTTTATTAAAGGCAGTTCTAAGTTTTCACTTACCATTAACTTTTCAAGAATTGGAAGAATTTGCAACTTTAACAAAGTTTGAAGAAATTCCTTTGTTCCATTTCTTCTCTCACGTAATGAGAAAAAAAAGGCACATAATTCATTGAAAATCTTCATCTGGTGCACAGGAAAAAAAAATAAATTATTGTGTATTCAAGTCAGAAAGCTCTCTGAAAGGATGAAACAGTTACAATTTTTACCAGGGGGGTGTACATTGCTGATTCTCTTGAAATACTTCTAAGACTGCAGAACTCTCAGAACAGTTTCTCTTTCTACTTTTTGCCTGTCATTTATTTAAAGCCTTTGAGGAGCCACCAAGCCTGCTGACTTACCAATCGACATCGTTGCTCAGCAGGTGTAGCTTCATTTGTTAGTTGTGCTAAAACTGCAGGCAAAAACGCCTCATCTTTCTGTGGAGCACACAAAAAGAACACAAATTAGGCAGTGATCCTGGAAAGTGAAAAACATGGTCCTTTTAGGACCCCACCCTGCACAAAGCCAAACTTCCCACACTGCCATTGCTTTTGTCACAAAGAAGGCAAATGCTAGAGTACACATCCACCAGAATCATTTCCAGTTTACAGCAGCTCCAGGAAGGGGTTTGGCGCTTTCTGCCATATTTGCACCCCTTTACAGAGAAAACATTGTAATAAATGTCCCTGGAAGTTGCATGTTCCTGAAATACTTAAACAAAAGCAGATCCAAAGGTTTGCTTGGCAACCAAAGAGAAGCACTTGATCTTGTTACAGCCCATAAAAAGTATTAAGATACTCAACCAAAATTTATCAGTTTGAAAATACAAAATCCAAGGGATCAGGAAGAAGGGAAAGCATTCAAAACATTGTGCAAATGAAAGTGTCTGTGATTAACTTCAACACTGTTCACCAGCTGTAAACCAATTCCAAACTACAGCCAGCGGGATCTCTACAGCTCCCATCTAAGCTGCATTAAAAAAAAAACCACTTACTTGCAACCCACATAAAATCTTCTCTTTGCTGGAGCTGATGAAGGACTTGAGGGTAGAAAGACGACCACCTTCAAAATCGGATGGCTTAGGCGTGATGATGGCCAGAATGTACTGTGCCCTGAACGCCTGGCTGATTCTTTCCTTGAGGTGAGGGTCTTTGATTGGAATAACCTCATGAAGCTTTGCTGTTTTGGCTAAGGATTCCCTGTGCTGTGCTGGCTGAGGCAAACAGGGATCGTACTCCAGGCATCCGGCAACAGCCTGAATACACTGGTCAGAAAACAGCACCTCAAACAGGATGGCTTGGTCTAGGTACACAATTCCTCTGACAGTATGGAACAGGAGGTGCAAGGCTTCGGTGTTCTTCTGTCTCTCACAGATTTGGAAAAGCTCTAGGAGCTTTGGGATATAGCCTTCACTCTTCAAGGCCAGTGCCAGCATAGCCGACTGGCTGCATGACGTGTGGACGGAGGTCACCAGCTCTGCAAGCTCCGCAAGCCTGGGGAGCTCACAGGTAGGAAGGTCTGTGAAATTACCTATCCCACCCATTGCTTCAGACATTCTTCTTTGAATTCAGGAAGGTCCTGGGTGGCTTCCACAGAGTGGCACACCAGTACCCAAAGGAGGCCGAGAGAGAGGCAGGACAGGACAGCTCACGCTGCAGCGCCCTTGTGCTGCTCTGCTCCCAACTGCCACGGGTGCTCTTCACCCGTTGCTATGTTACCTGGAGCAGAGCCTGCTGATTGGTCCATCCCTCCAACTCCCAAACCCTAGAATGTTGAGGTCATGACTGCCAGGGGTCGTGACACATGACCAACGGTTCTTTTTGGCCGTTGACGTTTTGGAACCTCTAAAACCCCTCCCCAGTACCTGCTGGGGCCCTACAAGTAGGCCAAAAGGTGGCTTCCCAAGGGCAGGCAGGGAAAAGGGCAACAGCCTTAAGCTGTTTCTTATAGGATATTGGGAAGAAATGCTGGACTACAAGAGTGGTGAGGCACAGCTTGCCCACCCCATCCCCGGAGCTGTTGAAGGCCAGGCTGGATGGGACTTTGAGCTACCTGGTCTGGTAGAAGGTGTTCCTGCCTATGGCAGGGAAGTTGGAACCAGATGAGCTTTTAGGTCCCTTCCAAACCTAACTATGGTCAAATTGCCATCATGGAAGCATGCTGGGAAGCTCCTCCAAGGGGACCACTTCCCCACTGTAGCTGAGGGCTATGGTGTTGGAACCCTGGAAACTTCGATTTGAAGCCTATGGGCTATGGGCTTTTCAGAAGCAAGAGGCTAGGAAGGGAGGGATTCAATCTTAAGGAAACTTCCCTGTGCAAGCACCCAAGAGCCACTCTGGAGTCACTCTCCCATCACCTCATGTGGGACCCAACACAACGTGGGCCTTCACGACTATACCCTCCACACTCACACAGTCAGACCAGGTTTCCTTAACGCTGGGTTTCCCATAGCAGAGTCACAGATGTCGAGATCCTCAGAACAGATTAATCACGATGCAGTAGCTAAATAACAAAATAACACCTCAAGCTGGTGCCTCCAAGGAGGGACCTGGAATAAAGGAACCCCTGTGCTTTCATCCCCTCACTGTCTAAGGTCATGAAGCCCTGGGGCTCATCAGCTCCTGCTGTGTCTCTGAGTGTCTGGTCCCCTGGCTGCCCCACAGGTCCCTGTGCCCTTTGGAATGCAAAGGGGAGCTCATGGCCTCTTGCCCTGGGCTGGGGCTCCTGCTCCCAGAGAGCTCAGCCTGCATTTTGTGCTGCAGCTGCATCCCCATTTACCTGCACTGAATAGATCGTTTAACACCTGCCTCACCAACATCTGCTGGGAAAGGAACACAGCTGGCTGCAAGAAACCAAGGGCACTCCTGGAGTGTGTGGAGCACAACTTTCTGATCTAGCTATTAGATGAGCCATCCAGAGGTTGTGGATGCCCATCCCTGCAAGCGTTGAAGGCCAGGCTGGATGGGGCCCTGAGCAACTGTGTCTAGTGAGAAGCCCATGGCAGAGGGATGATCTTTAAGGTCCCTTCCCATGAAAACCATTTTAGGATCCTATGATTTGGAAGAGCTAGAAAACCAGCAATAACTGTATCGTGGCTCTTTAGCCCATGTTGGCTTGGTAATAGCAGCTGTTCTTTCTCTTTTCAGTAAATGCAAAGAATAATCCGTGTTTGTGCAACACCTTAGAGATCTCATACTACATTCTAAGTGTCCTTCTCCCATCAGCTAATTTCAAGCTGCTACATGTCCCTTCATACCACATTCGCTAAGGGCCACACTGGCCCTTCCAGCAACAGGACACATGCTGCTATACAGGGAGACACCAGTGACAATGAATAATCCCACTTAGCCCATTATGGCTGGAAAGCCTTTGGAAATCAGATGGCAATGAACAGGTGCAGAGCTTCAAGGTTAAGGGTGCGTCGCAGCTTCTTCTACCCATGGTGATGCCTTAAAGAACCTATAAATGAAACAACACACACTTTCAAGATAAGATTGGTAGAGGAGGTAATATAAAGGCTGGTGTTTATTGGAGGCCTCCAGGGGCAGATATGGAGAACGTCCAAAAACACGCACACCCCCCACCCCCAGGGTGAATACAATTTTCTAAGTTGAGCAAATTAGCATAATTGACAAAAATCACCAATTAGAGACATAACTGGTGAGGCGGTTTCCCCCCCGTTCAACCCTTTTCTGAATCCCACCTCCCCTTTTTAGGGACTAAATGTTCTTGATGAAAACGTGTCTCAAAGAGCTGGTTTTGACCTTGGTTCCTAGGGAGACCAAGATAGGAAGTGGCCCTGTAATACCTGAGTCTTGGAGCTCTGGAATGTATTTTGTCTTTCTGCCTGGGGAGAAAAGGTAAGGAAAAGTACTGGGACTACGAATACACTACAAATACATATGTCAAGAGTACAGAGAATACATAAAAGAAAAAAGGCAAAAATCAGTTTGGCAACAATGGAAAACTGCGTCTGAAACAGGCCAAGCCTATGTCAATCCATCAAAATGAAGTAGTAATTTACAAAAGCCCCTTATAATACTGTAGTAGCAGAGAGTCCTTAGAGCGCGAGAATCAGATGTCATACACACACAAATTAGCACAGAATCCCCTCAAGTACCAACGTCTATTTTTATCATCCAAGCATACAAAGAGATAGCAAGGCTGAGTAAAAGTAACACCACAGTCAGCCCACAGCTGCTCGTGGGTTTTGATCAGAAAAGTGACTGAGGTGCCTGAATATTTTTAAGAACTGACACGTAATCTTGATCTAGATGTGCAAGTTGAGAGCAGAATCGGAGAAAACCTGATTTTGGCAAGGGGATGTGGTGTTCAACAATGGAAAATGTCATATTTTTGAACATAATTGTCACAGGGCTACCTTTAGACTAAAGTCTGCTATGGCCCTGTGTCGCCCTGATTCTTTAGCCTTCTGATGACTGTTTACGTATTTCTAGTGGAGTCTCTCTTGAATGTAACATAAACAAGTAGATTGTTTTCATACCAGTCTGTGATGGACTGCTGAACTGACCACTGGGGTCAGAAAGGTGTTCCTCTCATCTCCCAATCCTTGACCAAACTCCAAAACCTATTTAAATCCCAAATGATAATGAACTTCCTTTTCTCTGCTCACCTCGGAACCTGAGTGAGTGTGGTTCTATCATGTCCCTACCGGCGACATCTGGTGACCTCCGACTGTGGCGATTGCAGTGTGTGGAGTCAGCTTTTAGGTAATAGAGCTGGTTGGTAACAGGCTTTTGCAAAAATGGTATTCTTTATCTCCAGGTTTGAGGCTTGGATCTCGCACCATTTGCGAGCCTTCCTGCAGCGGCAGAAGGTTGCTGTTTCTAGTGATGATTTTAAGCGTTTATATTATTATGGCAAATGCAATGGGTTTTTCCCAGAAGACTGGAGAGCCCTTTCACGGGAAGAGTGGGGCTGATTCGGTGTCCACATCATCCAGGCCATGTCTGCACGTGACGATGCAGACTTGGTGGAGTTACTGGAGCTCTGGAAGCAATGTGTTGATGTCATAAGTAGTTTTATGAGGTGGGAAGCTCCCGAGGGAGCCGGGGTCTCCCCTGGAAACGTTTCCATCTCGGATGCCGAGGCTGGGGGGAAAGAAGAAGCATCCCTCTCCGAGGCTGAGACAGGTTCCGAGTTGGACTGGGGGGAGGACGCAGCTCCCGGCTAGCCAGGCGGGGTCTCGCAGGGATCCGGGGAGCCGGCCGTGGCGGCCCCATCGATCCCGCCCGTCCCCGCGCCCAGGAGGCTGAAGAGGGGGGGGTTTCTGCCCCTCCCGGTGCTCTTCTGGCGCTGAGGGAGGGGGCGGGACTGAGTCCACCCGTCCCAGCGCCAAGGAGAAGGACAAGCGAGGCTGAAGCGGAGTCCCCGCCACGGGCGGCCGTGCCCGGCTCGGTGCCAGCCGCTGTGCCTGCGCAGGTCGCGGCGGACCCGAGGGACGGGCGGTCCGTCCCGCCCCCCGCGGGGCTGGCGGTGCCCCCGATGGTTCTCCGCGGCGCGGGCGGGGCGTTGCTGGCCGTAGGGCCGGGCCCCTCCTCCCCTGCGCCGGTGCCGCCTGGTGCTGTGGGTGACACGGCTTGCGGGGGGGCCCGGGCCGAGCGGCCCCATGCCGCCTCCTGCCCCCCACGGCCCTTCCCCCGCCAGCGCCGCCCGCTCCTCCACAGACGGGCGAGTCTCGGGCGGCGGGGCGGGCCGGGGTCGCGGCTCCGCAAACCGCGCCCCTCCCGGCGTCCCGTTCCCCCCCTGCCCTGGATCCGAGGGGTCATGTGATGGGCTCCATCTGTCCCACGCTGGGTCCACATGTCCCGGCTGGACCCGTGGCTGTACCGAGGTCCCTCGTCCGGGCCATGCGGCCGGCGTTCCTGCCCTGCCGACAGGCACGGGCTCTTCGGGGCCCGTGAGCCCGGCCCTGCCGCCTCCCACAGAACCCGGGGCAGCGGCAGGGGCCGGTCCCGTGAGATGCGCTTTTAGCGCAGGCAGGGACATGGCCACCAGGAGGTCAGCGCCTCCTTGGAGTGACCACGATTGGTCAATTTGTGTTTTTTGAGTTTTCTGTTCACAAGACAGAGAGCCGGTGGTGAGAAGACAGCTGTTCTGAAGCTCCCGGGCTGGCTCAAGTTCACTGGACTGTTGTTATGGCCAGAGACTGTCCTGAAACGATTTGTACCCTGTCTGTCCCTTAGATAGACATCACGTTTCTTTCCCTTGCCCCTTGACCTCTGGAATGAACTGTCTCTCAAGACACAATCTTCGCCCTTCAGAACTTGGTACAGGAGCTGTTGGACCAGGATCATCTGGAACGTTTTACCAGTCTTGGGACACTCCTGCTCTCTGCATCGAAAAGAAGTCTGGGAAATGGAGGTTGTTACAAGACCTCTGAAAAGTTAATGCCGTGGTGTACAGCATGGGCATGTTGCAGGCTGGTACGCTGTTGCCCACCCTGCTTCCCTCAGATTGGCTGATCCTCATTGTGACTATGAACGATTGCTTTCTTGTGATACTTTTGTATCCTACAGGTATCACTGGCCGATGGAGATGAATGGTCCTATCCCTGGCACAGTTTGGACTGGGTCTTCCTGCCCCATCAGCCGCAGTAGACGGCAAGTACATAATCTGAGCTAATTGCTCGCTTTCAGCCTTCCAATTTAGTCACGGCTTTTTCGTTTGTGGTCGACATAGCACAGCACTTGGGCCATCAAATTTTGAAGGAAGTCAGCAATGCTGCCTTGTTTCATTTTTGTTTCATTTGCTGAAGACCCTGTGTTACTGTGTTGTGTGCCACTGAGGCAAAAAAAAGAAAAAAACAAACCACAAAAAACAACGTGGAATGCAGGTTTCACCCTGCACACAGTCGATTGGCAAAGCTTTGTGTGCCATCGAGCACCTTATGGTCCCACAGAATTGTAATAACCCTGTGATGTTGAAAGATGGAGACCATGACCAAATGAAAAGCAAAGTGCATGAACTATGGAGTGGTGACTCAGATGCAGACGACGCGAGTGTTCACTCCAATGGTCCTTCAAAAAGAAAGATTTTTCTTCCTTCCTATTTCTTTTTTTCCTAATGCAAAAAGGGTGAGATGTCGCCCTGATTCTTTAGCCTTCTGATGACTGTTTACATATTTCTAGTGGAGACTGTCACGAATGTAACATAAACAAGTAGATTGTTTTCATACCAGTCTGTGATGGACTGCTGAACTGACCACTAGGGTCAGAAAGGTGTTCCTCTCATCTATCAATCCTTGATCAAACTCCAAAACCTATTTAAATCCCAAATGATAATGAACTTCCTTTTCTCTGCTCACCTCGGAACCTGAGTGAGTGTGGTTCTCTCATGTCCCTAAAGGTGACAGCCCTACAGGCTGTGTTTTTTGAGAATTAAGTTCATCATTGAAGTATTGTTTTTCACAGAAGCTTTTTGAAGAAGGATAATTAATATATTTCCTTATATTATTAATCATATCAATAATTTATTTATATCAGTGTGTATATATATTTTTATATATTGTAAATATATTTATATGAGTATCATTTATTATTTTCATGAGTAATATTATTCCATAAAGGATTAAATGGAAAGGTTCCACCTGAGTTTTAGCCAGCTTTCAGAACTCCTCCCACATCCAGCGAGAACTCGGGCAAAGCCATAGGACTGAAAAGAGCAACACAGTGTCAAGACTTGGCAAAAGAATCTTCTGGTGGTAGGTTCAGAGCCAATAATCTACTGGCCATGCTTTATTCCAAAGAGAAAACACTTGGGAAGATAAACCAAACCATGCTAAGCCTGCAGGGGTCAGAGCTGGTGCTGTGGCAGAAAGGGTAATTATGAAACACCACATATTTTAGATAACTGGGTTTACCCCCACGCGATGTACACAGAGCAGCACAGACAACTCGATAATTACTTTGCCCCTTTTCTCTTAAATAAATCAGAATTACACCATCCTTGGATTTATGTTGTTGTTGGTGGTTTTTTTTGGTTTTGTTTGAGTTTTCACGTTTTGGGAGGTTTTCCTGTTTTCTTTCCTTGTTGTTGGGGTTTTGGGGTTTTTGGGTTGTTGGGTTTTTTTTTTTTCTTTTTCTTTTTTTTTTAACAAAAATGCAGAAATGCAGACACCTGCCTCCAGACACCTGCCGCCATGATGGCATCCATGAAAAATCTCCACAAAGCAATTTCTCAGAAGTCTGCAGCTACCAAGCGCCAGTGCCCCCCTTCACAAGACTAAGATGGTGAAGTGCATTATTTATGGATTCAAATGGTACATTCTCTGTGGTGGTATGATTTTTATAACAAGTTTTAATGTAAGACAGCTGTTCTCTGTACCCCTGTTCGGCGCTGTTCTGCTTTTACATCCCTCTGTTTCCAGTTGAAAGCTCCTCCCTCAGCCTCCCCCAGATCCAACCCCTGTTTGGTTCACCTTTCCCGCCTTGGTTACCTGTCCATCATTTGTCGGGAAACCCTCCCACCCTGCCAGTCACCCAGGGCCTGTCCCCCAGGTCCGGGAGCTTCGAAGGGAGCTCTCTGGTGACTGGCTGGATGGGAGGCTTTCCCCTCCTTCCTTCTGCTCAGTGGTTAGTGTTAATGCCTGCTGTGCCAGCAGACACTCCCCAGTTATGCCCCATTGGTTGTATGTGTTCCCACCCTGAGTTTCCACCCACTGTAGAAAACCCCCTCCCTCCTGAGATTCAGGGTCTCTCTCTGAGGCATTGATCTTAGGGTGAGGCCTCCCTCCTTCCCTCCAATAAACCCAAGTATCAGCTGAGCCTCCGAGAGTCCCGTCTTTCTTCCTCCACCTTCGCAACGTGGCAGGGCAGGTCGGCAGCCAAGATCCCACTTTTACCTAGATCCTGTGGGGCCTGTTGGGGCTAGCCGAGCGTGGGAGGACATGCACTGCCACAATTCCCCTTCCAAAATAATCATTGTGTGATTGGGATAATGCCCTTGGTTGTCTGCCTAAGTGAAACTTGGGGAGGAAATATGTCTTGGCTTTCAGCCATTTGATCAGTAGTCAGAGCTGACTGAAAACTTACCATCAAGGCATTCAGGAATAATTAATCTTCTCAAAAAAGCAAAAAAGTTTCACAGCAGTACTCATCTTAACAGAATTTTAGATCAAGAAAATAAAAACCTGTCTTTTCCCCCTTCTAAAAATTTTTGCAATAATGTAGAAAGCAATTATGACAATAGTTCCCACTGTTTCTCCTCATTAACCTGTTCCCATTATCAATCCTTTAGTATAAGTAGGTGACTGTCAAGATTGCAACAGGGAATTATCACCTGTGTGTAAACCATAGGCCCAGTGTTCATGCCACTGCAGCCTTGGGGAGGTTTCAGAAGGAAGTTAAGAAAGGGTCTCCAGACCCCAGAGAGATTTACAGAGTGAAACAGGGGAAACTGAATCAATTTAGCATCTAAAAGAGAGGGTTAAGTGATAAATTTACTGGATGTGTCCACAGTGGCATAGTGGAAGCAAATACACCCAGGTTATGGTAGGATCTCTGTAGCTGAACAGCCACAGTAGCATGCGTTTGGCGTGTTAATTAACTCTGAGTTCATGATCTCTGCGTTAATTAACTCAGGAGTTAAGGCAGCTTTCAGGGCAAATTTTGCAGAGGGCACCGAGTCCTGGTTTTGCGAAACCGAGGGAGCAGAGGACTCATCTTGAGAAGTTTGAAGCCATTTGCTACGCTGGAAAGGATGTTTTGCCTCTTGACTTCCACGTCTAATTTGGAGAGATTCCACTTTTGACAAATGTATGAAAACCATCCTTCTGCCCTGCATTGAAAAATAAAATATCAAATCCAGTTCTTAAAACACCTTGCAGAACCAGACCCAAGCACAGGAACTGCACCACTGAAATACAGTGGATTGTAAGATATGGAATACTTGCTTTAGTTGCAAATTTTGAGATGTCCCCTGCAATTCAGTTTCAAAAGAGCAGAAATCGTTTCAAAACCCTGTCCTGGCTTGGCCCTGACAGATTGAAAGCGAAGCCAAGAGTGGGCTTACCCTTTGCACAGGGCATGACATCACTGAGTGCAACAATAACTCACAGGAAAAGAAGCAAACACACAGTCAGTTTTCATGTAACGTTTTATTAAAACAGTACTAACAAAAAACACATCTGAAGAAATGACAGGGAAATTTTAATTCCTGAATTTTACTGCTTACACATGCTAACAAACAGTTTAAAACAAGTACATTGGGAACTTTAATACAAAGGAAACTTCTGTGGTGCAACGAACCGTCTAACATATCTATATGGAAAGAAATTTTTCAAACAAGGGTTACAATTAAAACTAGCAAGTACCGTAAACTAACTAATAACTATATCTCCAAAACATAGAAATGGCTTCACATTAAACTATTCCAGGAGAAACAGACCTAATATATCTTACTATATATTACTAGTATATTGATTAATATAACACATTAGCACATATTATATACAATTACTTATATATTCTATTACCTATATAATATATTCTATTACCTATATAAAATGCTCTATTACTTATATATTATATTATTTTATATTACTTTATATTATAACATATCCATATATAACCAGTAAATTATATTATATTTTTATTGAATAATAACCTATATTACAAGACAGATGAATGTGATGGATTGCAGCTGGTCCCGTATTTTGATATTAAACAGCTGCAGCACTGGAAAACTCATCCTAAAAGTTCTTCTATAAAATGTCAGTCTCCTTTAGGGATCCCGGCGAGCTCTTTTCTTTGGTGGTGTCTCATCATCTTCATCATCGTGAAAACCAAATATTTCAAACAGACCTCTCTGCAAATTAGAAAAAGGTTAAAAAAAAAATGAAATTCCCACATTGAAAAAATGCACCCCGCACATCTGTTTTGCCCCCAAGTCTTAGAGGTGAGCAATAAAATTCTTGCCAGTTCTCTGTAGCTGCTCAGAAGCTAAGATTTGAATAATGCTCAGCTGTAAAAGGCACAAAAAAGGTATCACTCCCTGCATTTTGTCTGCTTAAAACCACTTCTTAATCCCCTGATGGGGAACAGATACCAAAAAAGGAAATTCCATCTGTGTATCACACCAGCTGGGCAGGGTAGAAAGCCAAGGAGTAGCAACAGTTGAGTGATGCGGAAGAGGCAAAATTGTGCCCACCAGATTAACAACTGACTCCAGTCCCACCTTATCCTCATCAAACCTTACCGCAGACCAGTCAGGGTTTCACTCTTGGTGGAATTAGTCAGGGATTTGTGTGTATTTATCCCCGAGATACCCTGTACAAGGCTATTGCTGACTGTGCCACATCACACCCAGAGAAGCTCTGAGGCTGCTCTGCGGTCCTGTGTGAGGACAGGAGCCTCCATGAAACTTCTCTCCCACCTTGGGGAATTCCAGCGCTGTGGTCAGGCTTCTGTAGGTTGTGGAGGAGTCACTGCAGCTTGGTTTAGATGTTGCAGCTGCCTTCCCTTCACCTGCACTGAACTTCAGATCTTCACGCACTGGGGAGACTGTTGGTTCTTTGGCACGTGTCTCAACAGGCAATGCGGAGGGGACACTGCAAGAGACACAGGACAAGTGATTGAAGCTTTTCCTGATGTTTCAGACTCAGCCAGGTCATCAATGGGCTTCCAAAGAATTAGAATGAAGGAAGTGACTTGGAGAAAGCAATCCAGCTCCATCCCTGCTTCCACCCTCACCGTAAGCTTCACAAATACCCAGGTGATAATGAGGCAGACTCAATCCTAACTCAGAAGAGCAGAGCAAGATTCTGCTCTTCCTAAGCTGGCAGTTTTCTGAACAGGACATTTAATCTACTGGCCACATCAGCTCTACTCAAAGAAAGCTAGGTGGGGGTTTACTGCAAAAAGTTTTCAGCAAGAATGAAATTCAACCCCAATCCCAGCCACCTGCTTCTGCTGCTCTCTGGAAAGTTAAAAACCAACTGGGCAGGCCTGCAGAATGCCAGCCACTGGCAGCCTCATGAGACAGAAACTGGGCCATACCTGTCCACTTTCTTTCTTTCCTCCTCTTTCGCTGGGTCCTGTTTTGTCTTCAGGCCCTGGAATGCCTGAGTGGGTTTGACAGATTCCAGTGCATCAGAGAAGTTCTCAACTAAATGTGCAATAAGCAACTGAATATTCTCCTGAATAAGAACAAGAACAAGGTTTCAGTCTCAAATGTTCACAGGCAGAAAGTCAGAAAGCTTTTTGGAAAGTAACTGATTCCTTGTCCAGTGCCAAAGTGTTCTTGTCAAGAACAAACGGGAAGCAATCAGATTTATTCTTAGGGAAAGAGCTGAGATCTAGAAAGATTCAACTTCCTTTAGAAATGAACAATAGACTCAGCAAAGTCCCAGCTCCATTTGTGAACCTTCCATTAAAACAGGACATTTGCTATCTTGGAGATCCGCCTTTGGCCTCTGGCAATGCCATGGACATGTCAGTGCTGAGGCTGCTGCTGAACTCACCCTTTGGATGAATTTAAACATTTCCATCGAGGTAGATTTCAGCAGGTTGCGCTTATCCTTATTGTACAGCACAGCGTTTAAAACTGGCTCAAACAGGTTCCCCAGGGTGATGTACCGGTTGTAAAGGTCATCCTTCAGGCCAATGATCTTCCTCATAAAGCGAAGAGCACCTGTGTGAAGAAAAGACATTCAAGTATTCAACAACCAGATGCTGGAGCTCTCACCTTGCTGTGAAAAAACTGAAAAATCTGGTGTTCCATCTAAGAGGAAGATGCACCCCCAAAGTGCAAAAAGCAGCATTTGTTGGCATTTCTTTCCTTCTGGGACTTTTCCCTGGTATTTGAAGGTCATCAGGAACCATGGATTTCTTCCTCCAGTCCAGCAGCAATGCATGCCAGCATGCATGCAGTTCAACTATTAACTCCCTCCTGTGCTTTTTTTCCCCCTTGTTCCCCTCCCAGAACCAGCCCTGAGTCTTTAAAGATCCTGGGTCACAGAATTTCATTCACTCTCCACAGGGAGTACCAGATTGAGAACATTATTAAGAAAGGACACAATTTCCACTGAAATGAGGCGAGAAACCTGATCACAAAGGATCCTGTCATGAAGATCTGAAAGGATCCCTGCAGACTTCAAAAGAGACAACAATCCTCCTCCCACCAGAAACTGCATTGCTCTGTGCTTACAGACAGCTGCTCTTTTACAAAAAAAAGAAAAAAGAAGACAAACCTCTTTTTTTCCAAATTACTTAATTGACACCAGTGAAACACAGCAAACGAACAGGAATTCTGAGTTCAGGTGTACATTGGTACACCTTCCACACAGGACACACAAAGGCTGTAGAAGGAAATCACAACAGTTCCAATACTCACTCAAGGCCAGAAATTTGCGTTTGGACTTCATCAGGACCAGTGCTGGTCTTAGCAGATCTTTCTTGGTAACGTACATCTTCATGTGGTACTGGTGTCGTTGCACACAATAAGACAGCATTGCCAAAACTGAGGCAAGTATTTTTGCTTTTTGATAATTATCTACAAGAAAAATTAATGCCTTGGGTTATACAAAAAATTCAATAACGTACTGTCAGCATACACTGAGCTCAGTTGTTATTCCAGTTCCTGGCATATTTGTAGTGGATTTTTGTTTTACTGGATTGTTTTGGGAAGCAGCACATTGGGTCAGAACAAAACAATAAACACAGCTACAGCTTTTTTTTTTGCCTTTGCAGTCAATATTCTTTAAAATTAGACTAGTAAAACTATGACATTATTCTCAATATACATGAGGGAAGTGCGTCTTTACAAAGCACACCATCAAGCTATGTCAGCATTCACAGCTTCAGGAAAGGAAGACTGAGGCAGGAGCAGCAGTAAGCATGTTCCCAGAAGGCATCACAGGCCTATTGCTGTTTACCAGGACTGTGAGGCCCTTCAAAGGGGAAAGAAAAATTAAAATTGTCATTACCTATTTCCTGGTATGGTTCTGATGTGGCAGCCAGCAGCGGCGCAGTAAGAAGTTGAATGTAACGGTCGTAGAAGATATCCAGAAATTCAAATACTTCCAAATGCTGAAACAGCAATAACTTCATTAAACACTGGCATTCACATTTAATCTTTTAAATATAAAAAGAGTAATAACAGAAGAAACAGCCTACAAAGGATTCTGCTGAGTTCTTTGGGTCTGCAGCACTGTCTTCACATAGGATCAATTTCTTTCTTTTGGGGCAAACGTGTGAGACGTGCAAGCAAGCTAGCTATCATTAAAAGAATCCCCAGCATGGACGCAAATATATACTGAAAAAAGCCCATCAATGACTCAAAGTGCTTGACAAAGTGTCTTTAAAGCATTCTGAAATTCTGAAAATAGTTTTGCCCAGAACAAATATCTGTAAACCATTTTACAGGTATTCTGCTACGTTACAATGTATTGAAATCTTTCAGGATTAATCCTCCAGATGGAGAGAGCTATGGTCAGACAGGGCTATGGCACTGACACCTATGAATTTAACAATTGAAATAATGGTTAACTAATGCTTAATTATTTAACCATTTAATATTGGCCCAGTGCCCTACACACATGCCTTCCATTAGCAAAATTAGCTTATCTTTTGCTTATTTAAAGTCACTATCAGACCACACTTCACTCAATTAAAAAAAAAACCCTATAATTTTGTCTCCTTTGCCCGCAATAACAGCAATAGAGTGTATCAGGCTTTTAAGTTTGCCAAGACAGTGTCATGTCTTCTGCCATTCATGTTCACTTACACTAATTCTGGCCATCATTTTGTCTGTGTTGATCAGAGCACAAAGTATCTTCATTAACTGATGTTTTCCTCCAAATTGAGGGTCGGTGGTACAGATCATCTGCTCTATGACCTTAGTGATGAGATGGGTATCCTAAAAAAAACCAAAAAATACAAAACAAACAAAAACCAGAGAAAGAAGTCAAAAAATAATTACTCACAGGAATGATATGAGTTCCCCAACTTTCTGCAGTAATTTTAAAATAAAAATTAAAACCCAGAAACTGAGATTTTATTTTGCTGGTTGTTTTCCTGTTTTCCCTAAAAGTGGTGTATTCAAAATCTCCAAACCACTTGTTACTTACATTCTCACTCTGCCGGGCCTCTTGCAGTACAAAATCTTGGGCTGTGGCTGGACTAAATTGTACTAGATAAGACAATATATCTGTAGCAGCAGATCTAACTTGCAGATTGTCCATTGCCTTACCAAAAATAAGAAAAAAAAACCAAAAGAGGTTCACTTGTTAGAGAGAATCACATTTGGTATTTATTATCACGTGCAGCTGCAAGGAAGAGGCAGTTCAAAAGTGGAGAACATTTTGTTTCAAAAATTTTCATGAGAAACATGATAATATGGTCACAGAAAAACAACAAGGAACCAGGCAAATATTTTTCTTTCCCTACTGTTTTCCTCCTTTAGAAAGGGCACAAGACTTTTTGTGAATTTGACAGCCCTAACATAGGCTGGAAACATTCACAACATCCAACTTGCTTGAATATCTAAGACTTTCTTGATATTCTGTACCTGCTATTCACAATTTATTCATTTTGTACTAAAGGACCAACTGAACAAATCAAGTTGTACAACAGTTTCTGTGCCCATTTACAGGCAACAAGAATTCAGACCTTCCCTTAAGGGATGTGATTTTCTCTGATAAAAATCCAGCAATCAAGCTTCCACATCAAAAAGTCCCTTTCACCTTTTGACTGCCTGGACACGAGGGTTTCACTGCCCTCAGACTTCTCCCTCATGAAAAGTAAAAAATAGCAAGAGCAGTCAAGCCAGGCTTCTCCAGAGCAGAACTGTCGGAAGCTTCTGCATTCTGGACATCACCAGAAATCTCCACTCTCAGCAGAGCAAAGCGCTCCAATCAGACTTACAAAAGAAATGCTCGGCAGATTTAAAAAAAAAAATAAAAGGAATAAAAAAAACCCGCAAATGGCTGTGGGCTTTTCTAGTTTTGTTAAAGGCAGTTCTAAGTTTTCACTTACCATTAACTTTTCAAGAATTGGAAGAATTTGCAACTTTAACAAAGTTTGAAGGAATTCCTTTCTTCTCTCACGAAATGACAAAGAAAAGGCACAGAATTCATTGAAAATCTTCATCTGGTGCGCAGGAAAAAAAAAATAAATTATTGTGTATTCAAGTCAGAAAGCTCCCTGAAAGGATGAAACAGTTACAATTTTTACCGGGGAGGTGTACTGGCTGATTCTCTAGAAATACTTCTAAGACTGCAGAACTCTCAGAACAGTTTCTCTTTCTACTTTTTGCCTGTCATTTATTTAAAGCCTTTGAGAAGCCACCAAGCCTGCTGACTTACCAATTGACATTGTTGCTCAGCAGGTGTAGCTTCATTTGTTAGTTGTGCTAAAACTGCAGGCAAAAACGCCTCATCTTTCTGTGGAGCACACAAAAAGAACACAAATTAGGCAGTGATCCTGGAAAGTGAAAAACATGGTCCTTTTAGGACCCCACCCTGCACAAAGCCAAACTTCCCACACTGCCATTGCTTTTGTCACAAAGAAGGCAAATGCTAGAGTACACATCCACCAGAATCATTTCCAGGTTACAGCAGCTCCAGGAAGGGGTTTGGCGCTTTCTGCCATATTTGCACCCCTTTACAGAGAAAACATTGTAATAAATGTCCCTGGAAGTTGCATGTTCCTGAAATACTTAAACAAAAGCAGATCCAAAGGTTTGCTTGGCAACCAAAGAGAAGCACTTGATCTTGTTACAGCCCATAAAAAGTATTAAGATACTCAACCAAAATTTATCAGTTTGAAAATACAAAATCCAAGGGATCAGGAAGAAGGGAAAGCATTCAAAACATTGTGCAAATGAAAGTGCCTGTGATTAACTTCAACACTGTTCACCAGCTGTAAACCAATTCCAAACTACAGCCAGCGGGATCTCTACAGCTCCCATCTAAGCTGCATTAAAAAAAAAAACACTTACTTGCAACCCACATAAAATCTTCTCTTTGCTGGAGCTGATGAAGGACTTGAGGGTAGAAAGACGACCACCTTCAAAATCGGATGGCTTAGGCGTGATGATGGCCAGAATGTACTGTGCCCTGAACGCCTGGCTGATTCTTTCCTTGAGGTGAGGGTCTTTGATTGGAATAACCTCATGAAGCTTTGCTGTTTTGGCTAAGGATTCCCTGTGCTGTGCTGGCTGAGGCAAACAGGGATCGTACTCCAGGCATCCGGCAACAGCCTGAATACACTGGTCAGAAAACAGCACCTCAAACAGGATGGCTTGGTCTAGGTACACAATTCCTCTGACAGTATGGAACAGGAGGTGCAAGGCTTCGGTGTTCTTCTGTCTCTCACAGATTTGGAAAAGCTCTAGGAGCTTTGGGATATAGCCTTCACTCTTCAAGGCCAGTGCCAGCGTGGCCGACTGGCTGCATGACGTGTGGACGGAGGTCACCAGCTCTGCAAGCTCCGCAAGCCTGGGGAGCTCACAGGTAGGAAGGTCTGTGAAATTACCTATCCCACCCATTGCTTCAGACATTCTTCTTTGAATTCAGGAAGGTCCTGGGTGGCTTCCACAGAATGGCACACCAGTACCCAAAGGAGGCCGAGAGAGAGGCAGGACAGGACAGCTCACGCTGCAGCACCCTTGTGCTGCTCTGCTCCCAACTGCCACGGGTGCTCTTCACCCGTTGCTATGTTACCTGGAGCAGAGCCTGCTGATTGGTCCATCCCTCCAACTCCCAAACCCTAGAATGTTGAGGTCATGACTGCCAGGGGTCGTGACACATGACCAACGGTTCTTTTTGGCCGTTGACGTTTTGGAACCTCGAAAACCCCTCCCCAGTACCTGCTGGGGCCCTACAAGTAGGCCAAAAGGTGGCTTCCCAAGGGCAGGCAGGGAAAAGGGTAACAGCCTTAAGCTGTTTCTTATAGGATATTGGGAAGAAATGCTGGACTACAAGAGTGGTGAGGCACAGCTTGCCCACCCCATCCCCGGAGCTGTTGAAGGCCAGGCTGGATGGGGCTTTGAACTACCTGGTCTGGTAGAAGTAGAAGTTGGAACCAGATGAGCTTTTAGGTCCCTTCCAAACCTAACTATGGTCAAATTGCCATCATGGAAGCATGCTGGGATGCTCCTCCAAGGGGACCACTTCCCCACTGTAGCTGAGGGCTATGGTGTTGGAACCCTGGAAACTTCGATTTGAAGCCTATGGGCTATGGGCTTTTCAGAAGCAAGAGGCTAGGAAGGGAGGGATTCAATCTTAAGGAAACTTCCCTGTGCAAGCACCCAAGAGCCACTCTGGAGTCACTCTCACATCACCTCATGTGGGACCCAACACAACGGGGGCCTTCACGACTATACCCTCCACACTCACACAGTCAGACCAGGTTTCCTTAACCCTGGGTTTCCCGTACCAGAGTCACAGATGTCGAGATCCTCAGAACAGATAAATCACGATGCAGTAGCTAAATAACAAAATAACACCTCAAGCTGGTGCCTCCAAGGAGGGACCTGGAATAAAGGAACCCCTGTGCTTTTATCCCCTCACTGTCTAAGGTCATGAAGCCCTGGGGCTCATCAGCTCCTGCTGTGTCTCTGAGTGTCTGGTCCCCTGGCTGCCCCACAGGTCCCTGTGCCCTTTGGAATGCAAAGGGGAGCTCACGGCCTCTTGCCCTGGGCTGGGGCTCCTGCTCCCAGAGAGCTCAGCCTGCATTTTGTGCTGCAGCTGCATCCCCATTTACCTGCACTGAATAGATCGTTTAACACCTGCCTCACCAACATCTGCTGGGAAAGGAACACAGCTGGCTGCAAGAAACCAAGGGCACTCCTGGAGTGTGTGGAGCACAATTTTCTGATCTAGCTATTAGATGAGCCATCCAGAGGTTGTGGATGCCCATCCCTGCAAGCGTTGAAGGCCAGCCTGGATGGGGCCCTGAGCAACTGTGTCTAGTGAGAAGCCCATGGCAGAGGGATGATCTTTAAGGTCCCTTCCCATGAAAACCATTTTAGGATCCTATGATTTGGAAGAGCTAGAAAACCAGCAATAACTGTATCGTGGCTCTTTAGCCCATGTTGGCTTGGTAATAGCAGCTGTTCTTTCTCTTTTCAGTAAATGCAAAGAATAATCCGTGTTTGTGCAACACCTTAGAGATCTCATACTACATTCTAAGTGTCCTTCTCCCATCAGTTAATTTCAAGCTGCTACATGTCCCTTCATACCACATTCGCTAAGGGCCACACTGGCCCTTCCAGCAACAGGACACATGCTGCTATACAGGGAGACACCAGTGACAATGAATAATCCCACTTAGCCCATTAGGGCAGGAAAGCCTTTGGAAATCAGATGGCAATGAACAGGTGCAGAGCTTCATGGTTAAGGGTGCGTCGCAGCTTCTTCTACCCATGGTGATGCCTTAAAGAACCTATAAATGAAAGAACACACACTTTCAAGATAAGATTGGTAGAGGAGGTAATATAAAGGCTGGTGTTTATTGGAGGCCTCCAGGGGCAGATATGGAGAACGTCCAAAAACACGCACACCCCCCACCCCCAGGGTGAATACAATTTTCTAAGTTGAGCAAATTAGCATAATTGACAAAAATCACCAATTAGAGACATAACTGGTGAGGCAGTTTCCCCCCCGTTCAACCCTTTTCTGAATCCCACCTCCCCTTTTTAGGGACTAAATGTTCTTGATGAAAACGTGTCTCAAAGAGCTGGTTTTGACCTTGGTTCCTAGGGACACCAAGATAGGAAGTGGCCCTGTAATACCTGAGTCTTGGTGCTCTGGAATGTGTTTTGTCTTTCTGCCTGGGGAGAAAAGGTAAGGAAAAGTACTGGGACTACGAATACACTACAAATACATATGTCAAGAGTACAGAGAATACATAAAAGAAAAAAGGCAAAAATCAGTTTGGCAACAATGGAAAACTGCGTCTGAAACAGGCCAAGCCTATGTCAATCCATCAAAATGAAGTAGTAATTTACAAAAGCCCCTTATAATACTGTAGTAGCAGAGAGTCCTTAGAGCGCGAGAATCAGATGCCATACACACACAAATAAGCACAGAATCCCCTCAAGTACCAACGTCTATTTTTATCATCCAAGCATACAAAGAGATAGCAAGGCTGAGTAAAAGTAACACCACGGTCAGCCCACAGCTGCTCGTGGGTTTTGATCAGAAAAGTGACTGAGGTGCCTGAATATTTTTAAGAACTGACACGTAATCTTGATCTAGATGTGCAAGTTGAGAGCAGAATCGGAGAAAACCTGATTTTGGCAAGGGGATGTGGTGTTCAACAATGGAAAATGTCATATTTTTGAACATAATTGTCACAGGGCTACCTTTAGACTAAAGTCTGCTATGGCCCTGTGTCGCCCTGATTCTTTAGCCTTCTGATGACTGTTTACATATTTCTAGTGGAGTCTCTCTTGAATGTAACATAAACAAGTAGATGGTTTTCATACCAGTCTGTGATGGACTGCTGAACTGACCACTGGGGTCAGAAAGGTGTTCCTCTCATCTCCCAATCCTTGACCAAACTCCAAAACCTATTTAAATCCCAAATGATAATGAACTTCCTTTTCTCTGCTCACCTCGGAACCTGAGTGAGTGTGGTTCTATCATGTCCCTACCGGCGACATCTGGTGACCTCCGACTGTGGCGATTGCAGTGTGTGGAGTCAGCTATAAGGTAATAGAGCTGGTTGGTAACAGGCTTTTGCAAAAATGGTATTCTTTATCTTCAGGTTTGAGGCTTGGATCTTGCACCATTTGCGAGCCTTCCTGCAGCGGCAGAAGGTTGCTGTTTCTAGTGATGATTTTAAGCGTTTATATTATTATGGCAAATGCAATGGGTTTTTCCCAGAAGACTGGAGAGCCCTTTCACGGGAAGAGTGGGGCTGATTCGGTGTCCACATCATCCAGGCCATGTCTGCACGTGACGATGCAGACTTGGTGGAGTTACTGGAGCTCTGGAAGCAATGCGTTGATGTCATAAGCAGTTTTATGAGGTGGGAAGCTCCCGAGGGAGCCGGGGTCTCCCCTGGAAACGTTTCCATCTCGGATGCCGAGGCTGGGGGGAAAGAAGAAGCATCCCTCTCCGAGGCTGAGACAGGTTCCGAGTTGGACTGGGGGGAGGACGCAGCTCCCGGCTAGCCAGGCGGGGTCTCGCAGGGATCCGGGGAGCCGGCCGTGGCGGCCCCACCGATCCCGCCCGTCCCCGCGCCCAGGAGGCTGAAGAGGGGGGGGTTTCTGCCCCTCCCGGTGCTCTTCTGGCGCTGAGGGAGGGGGCGGGACTGAGTCCACCCGTCCCAGCGCCAAGGAGAAGGACAAGCGAGGCTGAAGCGGAGTCCCCGCCACGGGCGGCCGTGCCCGGCTCGGTGCCAGCCGCTGTGCCTGCGCAGGTCGCGGCGGACCCGAGGGACGGGCGGTCCGTCCCGCCCCCCGCGGGGCTGGCGGTGCCCCCGATGGTTCTCCGCGGCGCGGGCGGGGCGTTGCTGGCCGTAGGGCCGGGCCCCTCCTCCCCTGCGCCGGTGCCGCCTGGTGCTGTGGGTGACACGGCTTGCGGGGGGGCCCGGGCCGAGCGGCCCCATGCCGCCTCCTGCCCCCCACGGCCCTTCCCCCGCCAGCGCCGCCCGCTCCTCCACAGACGGGCGAGTCTCGGGCGGCGGGGCGGGCCGGGGTCGCGGCTCCGCAAACCGCGCCCCTCCCGGCGTCCCGTTCCCCCCCTGCCCTGGATCCGAGGGGTCATGTGATGGGCTCCATCTGTCCCACGCTGGGTCCACATGTCCCGGCTGGACCCGTGGCTGTACCGAGGTCCCTCGTCCGGGCCATGCGGCCGGCGTTCCTGCCCTGCCGACAGGCACGGGCTCTTCGGGGCCCGTGAGCCCGGCCCTGCCGCCTCCCACAGAACCCGGGGCAGCGGCAGGGGCCGGTCCCGTGAGATGCGCTTTTAGCGCAGGCAGGGACATGGCCACCAGGAGGTCAGCGCCTCCTTGGAGTGACCACGATTGGTCAATTTGTGTTTTTTGAGTTTTCTGTTCACAAGACAGAGAGCCGGTGGTGAGAAGACAGCTGTTCTGAAGCTCCCGGGCTGGCTCAAGTTCACTGGACTGTTGTTATGGCCAGAGACTGCCCTGAAACGATTTGTACCCTGTCTGTCCCTTAGATAGACATCACGTTTCTTTCCCTTGCCCCTTGACCTCTGGAATGAACTGTCTCTCAAGACACAATCGTCGCCCTTCAGAACTTGGTACAGGAGCTGTTGGACCAGGATCATCTGGAACGTTTTACCAGTCTTGGGACACTCCTGCTCTCTGCATCGAAAAGAAGTCTGGGAAATGGAGGTTGTTACAAGACCTCTGAAAAGTTAACGCTGTGGTGGACAGCATGGGCATGTTGCAGGCTGGTACGCTGTTGCCCACCCTGCTTCCCTCAGATTGGCTGATCCTCATTGTGACTATGAACGATTGCTTTCTTGTGATACTTTTGTATCCTACAGGTATCACTGGCCGATGGAGATGAATGGTCCTATCCCTGGCACAGTTTGGACTGGGTCTTCCTGCCCCATCAGCCGCAGTAGACGGCAAGTACATAATCTGAGCTAATTGCTCGCTTTCAGCCTTCCAATTTAGTCACGGCTTTTTCGTTTGTGGTCGACATAGCACAGCACTTGGGCCATCAAATTTTGAAGGAAGTCAGCAATGCTGCCTTGTTTCATTTTTGTTTCATTTGCTGAAGACCCTGTGTTACTGTGTTGTGTGCCACTGAGGCAAAAAAAAAAAAAAAAACACAACAAAAAACGGGGAATGCAGGTTTCACCCTGCACACAGTGAATTGGCAAAGCTTTGTGTGCCATCGAGCACCTTATGGTCCCACAGAATTGTAATAACCCTGTGATGTTGAAAGATGGAGACCATGACCAAATGAAAAGCGAAGTGCATGAACTATGGAGTGGTGACTCAGATGCAGACGACGCGAGTGTTCACTCCAATGGTCCTTCAAAAAGAAAGATTTTTCTTCCTTCCTATTTCTTTTTTTCCTAATGCAAAAAGGGTGAGATGTCGCCCTGATTCTTTAGCCTTCTGATGACTGTTTACATATTTCTAGTGGAGACTCTCACGAATGTAACATAAGCAAGTAGATTGTTTTCATACCAGTCTGTGATGGACTGCTGAACTGACCACTAGGGTCAGAAAGGTGTTCCTCTCATCTACCAATCCTTGACCAAACTCCAAAACCTATTTAAATCCCAAATGATAATGAACTTCCTTTTCTCTGCTCACCTCGGAACCTGAGTGAGTGTGGTTCTCTCATGTCCCTAAAGGTGACAGCCCTACAGGCTGTGTTTTTTGAGAATTAAGTTCATCATTGAAGTATTGTTTTTCACAGAAGCTTTTTGAAGAAGGATAATTAATATATTTCCTTAAATTATTAATCATATCAATAATTTATTCATATCAGTGTGTATATATATTTTTATATATTGTAAATATATTTATATGAGTATCATTTAATATTTGCATGAGTAATATTATTCCATAAAGGATTAAATGGAATGGTTCCACCTGAGTTTTAGCCAGCTTTCAGAACTCCTCCCACATCCAGCGAGCACTCGGGCAAAGCCATAGGACAGAAAAGAGCAACACAGTGTCAAGACTTGGCAAAAGCATCTTCTGGTGGTCGCTTCAGAGCAAATAATCTACTGGCCATGCTTTATTCCAAAGAGAAAACACTTGGGAAGATAAACCAAATCATGCTAAGCCTGCAGGGGTCAGAGCTGGTGCTGTGGCAGAAAGGGTAATTATGAAACACCACATATTTTAGATAACTGGGTTTGCCCCCACGCGATGTACACAGAGCAGCACAGACAACTCGGTAATTACTTTGCCCCTTTTCTCTTAAATAAATCAGAATTACACCATCCTTGGATTTATGTTGTTGTTGGTGGTTTTTTTTGGTTTTGTTTGAGTTTTCATGTTTTGGGAGGTTTTCCTGTTTTCTTTCCTTGTTGTTGGGGTTTTGGGGTTTTTGGGTTGTTGGGTTTTTTTTTTTCTTTTTTTTTTTTTAACAAAAATGCAGAAATGCAGACACCTGCCTCCAGACACCTGCCGCCATGATGGCATCCATGAAAAATCTCCACAAAGCAATTTCTCAGAAGTCTGCAGTTACCAAGCGCCAGTGCCCCCCTTCACAAGGCTAAGATGGTGAAGTGCATTATTTATGGATTCAAATGGTACATTCTCTGTGGTGGTATGATTTTTATAATAAGTTTTAATGGACGACAGCTGTTCTCTGTACCCCTGTTCAGCGCTCTTCTGCTTTTACATCCCTCTGTTTCCAGTTGAAAGCTCCTCCCTCAGCCTCCCCCAGATCCAACCCCTGTTTGGTTCACCTTTCCCGCCTTGGTTACCTGTCCATCATTTGTCGGGAAACCCTCCCACCCTGCCAGTCACCCAGGGCCTGTCCCCCAGGTCCGGGAGCTTCGAAGGGAGCTCTCTGGTGACTGGCTGGATGGGAGGCTTTCCCCTCCTTCCTTCTGCTCAGTGGTTAGTGTTAATGCCTGCTGTGCCAGCAGACACTCCCCAGTTATGCCCCATTGGTTGTATGTGTTCCCACCCTGAGTTTCCACCCACTGTAGAAAACCCCCTCCCTCCTGAGATTCAGGGTCTCTCTCTGAGGCATTGATCTTAGGGTGAGGCCTCCCTCCTTCCCTCCAATAAACCCAAGTATCAGCTGAGCCTCCGAGAGTCCCGTCTTTCTTCCTCCACCTTCGCAACGTGGCAGGGCAGGTCGGCAGCCAAGATCCCACTTTTACCTAGATCCTGTGGGGCCTGTTGGGGCTAGCCGAGCGTGGGAGGACATGCACTGCCACAATTCCCCTTCCAAAATAATCATTGTGTGATTGGGATAATGCCCTTGGTTGTCTGCCTAAGTGAAACTTGGGGAGGAAATATGTCTTGGCTTTCAGCCATTTGATCAGTAGTCAGAGCTGACTGAAAACTTACCATCAAGGCATTCAGGAATAATTAATCTTCTCAAAAAAGCAAAAAAGTTTCACAGCAGTACTCATCTTAACAGATTTTTAGATCAAGAAAATAAAAACCTGTCTTTTCCCCCTTCTAAAAATTTTTGCAATAATGTACACAGGAATTATGACAATAGTTCCCACTGTTTCTCCTCATTAACCTGTTCCCATTATCAATCCTTTTGCATAAGTAGGTGACTGTCAAGATTGCAACAGGGAATTATCACCTGGGTGTAAACAATAGGCCCAGTGTTCATGCCACTGCAGCCTTGGGGAGGTTTCAGAAGGAAGTTAAGAAAGGGTCTCCAGACCCCAGAGAGATTTACAGAGTGAAACAGGGGAAACTGAATCAATTTAGCATCTAAAAGAGAGGGTTAAGTGATAAATTTACTGGATGTGTCCACAGTGGCATAGTGGAAGCAAATACACCCAGGTTATGGTAGGATCTCTGTACCTGAACAGCCACAGTAGCATGCGTTTGGCGTGTTAATTAACTCTGAGTTCATGATCTCTGCGTTAATTAACTCAGGAGTTAAGGCAGCTTTCAGGGCAAATTTTGCAGAGGGCACCGAGTCCTGGTTTTGCGAAACCGAGGGAGCAGAGGACTCATCTTGAGAAGTTTGAAGCCATTTGACACACTGGAAAGGATGTTTTGCCTCTTGACTTCCACGGCTAATTTGGAGAGATTCCACTTTTGACAAATGTATGAAAACCATCCTTCTGCCCTGCATTGAAAAATAAATTTTCAAATCCAGTCCTTAAAACACCTTGCAGAACAAGACCCAAGCACAGGAACTGCACCACTGATATACAGTGGACTGTAAGATATGGAATACTTGCTTTAGTTGCAAATTTTGAGATGTCCCCTGCAATTCAGTTTCAAAAGAGCAGAAATCGTTTCAAAACCCTGTCCTGGCTTGGCCCTGACAGATTGAAAGCGAAGCCAAGAGTGGGCTTACCCTTTGCACAGGGCATGACATCACTGAGTGCAGCAATAACTCACAGGAAAAAAAGCAAACACACAGTCAGTTTTCGTGTAACGTTTTATTAAAACAGTACTAACAAAAAACACATCTGAAGAAATGACAGGGAAATTTTAATTCCTGAATTTTACAGTTTAAACATACCAACAAACAGTGTAAAACAAGTACATTCGAACTTTAATACAAAAGAAACTTCTGTGATGCAACAAACTGTCTTACATTCCTGTATGGAAAGAAATTTTTCAAACAAGAGTTACAATTAAAACTAGCTAGTACCGTAAACTAACTACTAACTATATCTCCAAAACATAGAAATGGCTTCGCATTAAACTATTCCAGGAGAAACAGACCTATTTTATGTTACTATATATTACTAGTATATTGAATAATATAACACATTAGCACATATTATATTCTTTTACTTGAATATTCTATTACCTATATAATATATTCTATTACCTATATAATATGCTCTATTACTTATATATTATATTATTTTATATTATTTTGTATTACAACATATCCATATATAACCAGTAAATTATATTATATTTTTATTGAATAATAACCTATATTACAAGACAGGTCTATGTGATGGATTGCAGCTGGTCCCGTATTTTGATATTAAACAGCTGCAGCACTGGAAAACTCATCATAAAAGTTCTTCTATAAAATGTCAGTCACCTTTAGGGATCCCGGCGAGCTCTTTTCTTTGGTGGTGTCTCATCATCTTCGTCATCGTGAAAACCAAATATTTCAAACAGACCTCTCTGCAAATTAGAAAATGGTTAAAATGAAAAATGAAATTCCCACATTGAAAAAATGCACCCCGCACATCTTTTTTGCCCCCAAGTCTTAGAGGTGAGCAATAAAATTCTTGCCAGTTCTCTGTAGCTGCTCAGAAGCTAAGATTTGAATAATGCTCAGCTGTAAAAGGCACAAAAGAGGTATCACTCCCTGCATTTTGTCTGCTTAAAGCCACTTCTTAATCCCCTGATGGGGAACAGATACCAAAAAAGGAAATTCCATCTGTGTATCACACCAGCTGGGCAGGGTAGAAAGCCAAGGAGTAGCAACAGTTGAGTGATGCGGAAGAGGCAAAATTGTGCCCACCAGATTAACAACTGACTCCAGTCCCACCTTATCCTCATCAAACCTTACCCCAGACCAGTCAGGGTTTCACTCTTGGTGGAATTAGTCAGGGATTTGTGTGTATTTATCCCCGAGATACCCTGTACAAGGCTATTGCTGACTGTGCCACATCACACCCAGAGAAGCTCTGAGGCTGCTCTGCGGTCCTGTGTGAGGACAGGAGCCTCCATGAAACTTCTCTCCCACCTTGGGGAATTCCAGCGCTGTGGTCAGGCTTCTGTAGGTTGTGGAGGAGTCACTGCAGCTTGGTTTAGATGTTGCAGCTGCCTTCCCTCCACCTGCACTGAACTTCAGATCTTCACGCACTGGGGAGACTGTTGGTTCTTTGGCACGTGTCTCAACAGGCAATGCGGAGGGGACACTGCAAGAGACACAGGACAAGTGATTGAAGCTTTTCCTGATGTTTCAGACTCAGCCAGGTCATCAATGGGCTTCCAAAGAATTAGAATGAAGGAAGTGACTTGGAGAAAGCAATCCAGCTCCATCCCTGCTTCCACCCTCACCGTAAGCTTCACAAATACCCAGGTGATAATGAGGCAGACTCAATCCTAACTCAGAAGAGCAGAGCAAGATTCTGCTCTTCCTAAGCTGGCAGTTTTCTGAACAGGACATTTAATCTACTGGCCACATCAGCTCTACTCAAAGAAAGCTAGGTGGGGGTTTACTGCAAAAAGTTTTCAGCAAGAATGAAATCCAACCCCAATCCCAGCCACCTGCTTCTGCTGCTCTCTGGAAAGTTAAAAACCAACCGGGCAGGCCTGCAGAATGCCAGCCACTGGCAGCCTCATGAGACAGAAACTGGGCCATACCTGTCCACTTTCTTTCTTTCCTCCTCTTTTGCTTGGTCGTGTTTTCTCTTCAGTCCCTGGAATGCCTGAGTGGGTTTGACAGATTCCAGTGCATCAGAGAAGTTCTCAACTAAATGTGCAATAAGCAACTGAATATTCTCCTGAATAAGAACAAGAACAAGGTTTCAGTCTCAAATGTTCACAGGCAGAAAGTCAGAAAGCTTTTTGGAAAGTAACTGATTCCTTGTCCAGAGCCAAAGTGTTCTTGTCAAGAACAAACGGGAAGCAATCAGATTTATTCTTAGGGAAAGAGCTGAGATCTAGAAAGATTCAATTTCCCTTAGAAATGAACAATAGACTCAGCAAAGTCCCAGCTCCATTTGTGAACCTTCCATTAAAACAGGACATTTGCTATCTTGGAGATCCGCCTTTGGCCTCTGGCAATGCCATGGACATGTCAGTGCTGAGGCTGCTGCTGAACTCACCCTTTGGATGAATTCAAACATTTCCATCGAGGCAGATTTCAGCAGGTTGCACTTATCCTTATTGTCCAGCACAGCATTTACAACTGGCTCAAACAGGTTCCCCAGGGTGATGTACCGGTTGTAAAGGTCATCCTTCAGGCCAATGATCTTCCTCATAAAGCGAAGAGCACCTGTGTGAAGAAAAGACATTCAAGTATTCAACAACCAGATGCTGGGGCTCTCACCTTGCTGTGAAAAAACTGAAAAATCTGGTGTTCCATCTGAGAGGAAGATGCACCCCCAAAGTGCAAAAAGCAGCATTTGTTGGCATTTCTTTCCTTCTTGGACTTTTCCCTGGTATTTGAAGGTCATCAGGAACCATGGATTTCTTCCTCCAATCCAGCAGGAATGCATGCCAGCATGCATGCAGTTCAACTATTAACTCCCTCCTGTGCTTTTTTTCCCCTTGTTCCCCTCCCAGAACCAGCCCTGAGTCTTTAAAGATCCTGGGTCACAGAATTTCATTCACTCTCCACAGGGAGTACCAGATTGAGAACATTATTAAGAAAGGACACAACTTCCACTGAAATGAGGCGAGAAACCTGATCACAAAGGATCCTGTCATGAAGATCTGAAAGGATCCCTGCAGACTTCAAAAGAGACAACAATCCTCCTCCCACCAGAAACTGCATTGCTCTGTGCTTACAGACAGCTGCTCTTTTCCAAAAAAAAAAAGAAAAAAGAAGTCAAACCTCTTTTTTTCCAAATTACTTAATTGACACCAGTGAAACACAGCAAACGAACAGGAATTCTGAGTTCAGGTGTACATTGGTACACCTTCCACACAGGACACACAAAGCCTGAAGAAGGAAATCACAACAGTTCCAATACTCACTCAAGGCCAGAAATTTGTGTTTGGACTTCATCAGGACCAGTGCTAGTCTTAGGAGATCTTTCTTCAAAACGTAAATCTTCATGTGATGCTTGTGCTGTTGCACACAATAAGACAGCATCGCCAAAATTGAGGCAAGTGTTTCTGCTTTTTGATAATTATCTACAAGAAAAATTAATGCCTTGGGTTATACAAAAAATTCAATAACGTACTGTCAGCATACACTGAGTTCAGTTGCTATTCCAGTTCCTGGCATATTTGTAGTGGATTTTTGTTTTACTGGATTGCTTTGGGAAGCAGAACATTGGGTCAGAACAAAACAGCAAACACAGCTACAGCTTTTTTTTTTTTTTTTTGCCTTTGCAGTCAATATTCTTTAAAATTATACTAGTAAAACTATGACGTTATTCTCAATATACATGAGGGAAGTGCGTCTTTACAAAGCACACCATCAAGCTATGTCAGCATTCACAGCTTCAGGAAAGGAAGACTGAGACAGGAACAGCAGTAAGCGTGTTCCCAGAAGGCATCACAGGTCTATTGCTGTTTACCAGGACTGTGAGGCCCTTCAAAGGGGAAAGAAAAATTAAAATTGTCATTACCTATTTCCTGGTATGGTTCTGATGTGGCAGCCAGCAGCGGCGCAGTAAGAAGTTGAATGTAACGGTCGTAGAAGATTTCGAGAAATTCAAATACGTCCAAACACTGAAACAGCAATAACTTCATTAAACACTGGCATTCACATTTAACTTTTAAATATAAAAAGAATAATAAAAGAAGAAACAGCCGACAAAGGATTCTGCTGAGTTCTTTGGGTCTGCAGCACTGTCTTCACACAGGATCAATTTCTTTCTTTTGGGGCAAACTTGTGAGACATGCAAGCAAGCTGGCTATCATTAAAAGAATCCCCAGCATGGACGCAAATATATACTGAAAAAAGCCCATCAATGACTCAAAGTGCTTGACAAAGTGTCTTTAAACCATTCTGAAATTCTGAAAATAGTTTTGCCCAGAACAAATATCTGTAAACCATTTTACAGGTATTCTGCTACGTTACAATGTATTGAAATCTTTCAGGATTTATCATCCAGATGGAGAGAGCTATGGTCAGACAGGGCTATGGCACTGACACCTATTAATTTAACAATTTAAATAATGGTTAATTAATGCTCAATTAATTAACCATTTAATTTTGGCACAGTGCCCTACACACATGCCTTCCATTAGCAAAATTAGCTTATCTTTTGCTTATTTAAAGTCACTATCAGACCACACTCCACTCAATTAAAAAAAAAAACCTATAATTTTGTCTCCTTTGCCCTCAATAACAGCAATAGAGAGTATCAGGCTTTTAAGTTTGCCAAGACAGTGTCATGTCTTCTGCCATTCATGTTCACTTACACTAATTCTGGCCATCATTTTGTCTGTGTTGATCAGAGCACAAAATATCTTCATTAACTGATGATTTCCTCCAAACTGAGGGTCGGTAGTACAGATCATCTGCTCTATGACCTTAGTGATGAGTTGGGTATGCTAAAAAAATCCAAAAAATACAAAACAAACAAACAAACAAAAAAAAAACACAAAGAAAGAAGTCATAAAATAATTGCTCACAAGAATGGAACGAGTTCCCCAACTTTTTGCAATGATTCCAAAATAAAATTAAAACTCAGAAACTGAGATTTTATTTTGCTGGTTGTTTTCCTGTTTTCCCTAAAAGTGGTGTATTCAAAATCTCCAAACCACTTGTTACTTACGTTCTCACTCTGCCGGGCCTCTTGCAGTACAAAATCTTGGACTTTGGATGGACAAAATTGCACTAGATAAGACAATATATCTGTAGCAAAAGATCTAACTTGCAGATCGTCCATTGCCTTACCAAAAAAAAGAAAAAAAAAACAAAACATGTTCAGTTGCAAGGAAGAGGCAGTTCAAAAGTGGAGAACATTTTGTTTCAAAAATTTTCATGAGAAACATGATAATATGGTCACAGAAAAACAACAAGGAACCAGGCAAATATTTTTCTTTCCCAATGTTTTCCTCCTTTAGAAAGGGCACAAGACTTTTTGTGAATTTGACAGCCCTAACATAGGCTGGAAACATTCACAACATCCAACTTGCTTGAATATCTAAGACTTTCTTGATATTCTGTACCTGCTATTCACAATTTATTCATTTTGTACTAAAGGACCAACTGAACAAATCAAGTTGTACAACAGTTTCTGTGCCCATTTACAGGCAACAAGAATTCAGACCTTCCCTTAAGGGATGTGATTTTCTCTGATAAAAATCCAGCAATCAAGCTTCCACATCAAAAAGTCCCTTTCACCTTTTGACTGCCTGGACACGAGGGTTTCACTGCCCTCAGACTTCTCCCTCATGAAAAGTAAAAAATAGCAAGAGCAGTCAAGCCAGGCTTCTCCAGAGCAGAACTGTGGGAAGCTTCTGCATTCTGGACATCACCAGAAATCTCCACTCTCAGCAGAGCAAAGCTCTCCAATCAGACTTACAAAAAAATGCTCGGCAGATTTAAAAAAAAAAAAGAAATAAAAAAAGGCAAATGGCTGTGGGCTTTTCTAGTTTTGTTAAAGGCAGTTCTAAGTTTTCACTTACCATTAACTTTTCAAGAATTGGAAGAATTTGCAACTTTAACAAAGTTTGAAGAAATTCCTTTCTTCTCTCACGTAGTGACAAAGAAAAGGCACAGAATTCATTGAAAATCTTCATCTGGTGCACAGGAAAAAAAAAATAAATTATTGTGTGTTCGAGTCAGAAAGCTCTCTGAAAGGATGAAGCAGTTACAATTTTTACCAGGGGGGTGTACTGGCTGATTCTCTAGAAATACTTCTAAGACTGCAGAACTCTCGGAACAGTTTCTCTTTCTACTTTTTGCCTGTCATTTATTTAAAGCCTTTGAGGAGCCACCAAGCCTGCTGACTTACCAATCGACATCGTTGCTCAGCAGGTGTAGCTTCATTTGCTAGTTGTGCTAAAACTGCAGGCAAAAACGCCTCATCTTTCTGTGGAGCACACAAAAAGAACACAAATTAGGCAGTGATCCTGGAAAGTGAAAAACATGGTCCTTTTAGGACCCCACCCTGCACAAAGCCAAACTTCCCACACTGCCATTGCTTTTGTCACAAAGAAGGCAAATGCTAGAGTACACATCCACCAGAATCATTTCCAGTTTACAGCAGCTCCAGGAAGGGGTTTGGCGCTTTCTGCCATATTTGCACCCCTTTACATAGAAAAAATTGTAATAAATGTCCCTGGAAGTTGCATGTTCCTGAAATACTTAAACAAAAGCAGATCCAAAGGTTTGCTTGGCAACCAAAGAGAAGCACTTGATCTTGTTACAGCCCATAAAAAGTATTAAGATACTCAACCAAAATTTATCAGTTTGAAAACACAAAATCCAAGGGATCAGGAAGAAGGGAAAGCATTCAAAACATTGTGCAAATGAAAGTGCCTGTGATTAACTTCAACACTGTTCACCAGATGTAAAGCAATTCCAAACTACAGCCAGCGGGATCTCTACAGCTCCCATCTAAGCTGCATTAAAAAAAAAAAAACCACTTACTTGCAACCCACATAAAATCTTCTCTTTGCTGGAGCTGATGAAGGACTTGAGGGTAGAAAGACGACCACCTTCAAAATCGGATGGCTTAGGCGTGATGATGGCCAGAATGTACTGTGCCCTGAACGCCTGGCTGATTCTTTCCTTGAGGTGAGGGTCTTTGATAGGAATAACCTCATGAAGCTTTGCTGTTTTGGCTAGGAATTCCCTGTGCTGTGCTGGCTGAGGCAAACAGGGATCGTACTCCAGGCATCCGGCAACACCCTGAATACACTTGTCAGAAAACAGCACCTCAAACAGGATGGCTTGGTCTAGGTACACAATTCCTCTGACAGTATGGAACAGGAGGTGCAAGGCTTCGGTGTTCTTCTGTCTCTCACAGATTTGGAAAAGCTCTAGGAGCTTTGGGATAAGGCCTTTGCTCTCCAAAGCCAGTGCCAGCGCGGCCGACTGGCTGCGTGAGAGGCGGACGGAGGTCACCAGCTCTGCAAGCTCCGCAAGCCAGGAAAGCTCACAGGTAGGAAGGTCTGTGAAGTTACCTATCCCACCCATTGCTTCAGACATTCTTCTTCTAGCTCAGGAAGGTCCTGGGTGGATTCCACAGAATGGCACACCAGTACCCAAAGGAGGCCGAGAGAGAGGCAGGACAGGACAGCTCACGCTGCAGCGCCCTTGTGCTGCTCTGCTCCCAACTGCCACGGGTGCTCTTCACCCGTTGCTATGTTACCTGGAGCAGAGCCTGCTGATTGGTCCATCCCTCCAACTCCCAAACCCTAGAATGTTGAGGTCATGACTGCCAGGGGTCGTGACACATGACCAACGGTTCTTTTTGGCCGTTGACGTTTTGGAACCTCTAAAACCCCTCCCCAGTACCTGCTGGGGCCCTACAAGTAGGCCAAAAGGTGGCTTCCCAAGGGCAGGCAGGGAAAAGGGTAACAGCCTTATGCTGTTTCTTATAGGATATTAGGAAGAAATGCTGGACTACAAGAGTGGTGAGGCACAGCTTGCCCACCCCATCCCCGGAGCTGTTGAAGGCCAGGCTGGATGGGGCTTTGAGCTACCTGGCCTGGTAGAAGTAGAAGTTGGAACCAGCTGAGCTTTTAGGTCCCTTCCAAACCTAACTATGGTCAAATTGCCATCATGGAAGCATGCTGGGATGCTCCTCCAAGGGGACCACTTCCCCACTGTAGCTGAGGGCTGTGGTGTTGGAACCCTGGAAACTTCGATTTGGAGCCTATGGGCTATGGGCTTTTCAGAAGCAAGAGGCTAGGAAGGGAGGGATTCAATCTTAAGGAAACTTCCCTGTGCAAGCACCCAAGAGCCACTCTGGAGTCACTCTCACATCACCTCATGTGGGACCCAACACAACGTGGGCCTTCACGACTATACCCTCCACACTCACACAGTCAGACCA
The DNA here is from genome assembly GCF_029207755.1 of Chamaea fasciata. Lineage (NCBI taxonomy): Eukaryota > Metazoa > Chordata > Aves > Passeriformes > Sylviidae > Chamaea > Chamaea fasciata. Next base: position 4,117,862 of record NW_027094088.1, on the reverse strand, counting down.
GGTTTCCTTAACCCTGGGTTTCCCGTACCAGAGTCACAGATGTCCAGATCCTCAGAACAGATTAATCACGATGCAGTAGCTAAATAACAAAATAACACCTCAAGCTGGTGCCTCCAAGGAGGGACCTGGAATAAAGGAACCCCTGTGCTTTTATCCCCTCACTGTCTAAGGTCATGAAGCCCTGGGGCTCATCAGCTCCTGCTGTGTCTCTGAGTGTCTGGTCCCCTGGCTGCCCCACAGCTCCCTGTGCCCTTTGGAATGCAAAGGGGAGCTCATGGCCTCTTGCCCTGGGCTGGGGCTCCTGCTCCCAGAGAGCTCAGCCTGCATTTTGTGCTGCAGCTGCATCCCCATTTACCTGCACTGAATAGATCGCTTAACACCTGCCTCACCAACATCTGCTGGGAAAGGAACACAGCTGGCTGCAAGAAACCAAGGGCACTCCTGGAGTGTGTGGAGCACAATTTTCTGATCTAGCTATTAGATGAGCCATCCAGAGGTTGTGGATGCCCATCCCTGCAAGCGTTGAAGGCCAGGCTGGATGGGGCCCTGAGCAACTGTGTCTAGTGAGAAGCCCATGGCAGAGGGATGATCTTTAAGGTCCCTTCCCATGAAAACCATTTTAGGATCCTATGATTTGGAAGAGCTAGAAAACCAGCAATAACTGTATCGTGGCTCTTTAGCCCATGTTGGCTTGGTAATAGCAGCTGTTCTTTCTCTTTTCAGTAAATGCAAAGAATAATCCGTGTTTGTGCAACACCTTAGAGATCTCATACTACATTCTAAGTGTCCTTCTCCCATCAGTTAATTTCAAGCTGCTACATGTCCCTTCGTACCACATTCGCTAAGGGCCACACTGGCCCTTCCAGCAACAGGACACATGCTGCTATACAGGGAGACACCAGTGACAATGAATAATCCCACTTAGCCCATTAGGGCTGGAAAGCCTTTGGAAATCAGATGGCAATGATCAGGTCCAGAGCTTCACGGTTAAGGGTGTGTCGCAGCTTCTTCTACCCATGGTGATGCCTTAAAGAACCTATAAATGAAAGAACACACACGTTCAAGATAAGATTGGTAGAGGAGGTGATATAAAGGCTGGTGTTTATTGGAGGCCTCCAGGGGCAGATATGGAGAACGTCCAAAAACACGCACACCCCCCACCCCCAGGGTGAATACAATTTTCTAAGTTGAGCAAATTAGCATAATTGACAAAAATCACCAATTAGAGACATAACTGGTGAGGCGGTTTCCCCCCCGTTCAACCCTTTTCTGAATCCCACCTCCCCTTTTTAGGGACTAAATGTTCTTGATGAAAACGTGTCTCAAAGAGCTGGTTTTGACCTGGGTTCCTAGGGAGACCAAGATAGGAAGTGGCCCTGTAATACCTGAGTCTTGGAGCTCTGGAATGTGTTTTGTCTTTCTGCCTGGGGAGAAAAGGTAAGGAAAAGTACTGGGACTACGAATACACTACAAATACATATGTCAAGAGTACAGAGAAAACATAAAAGAAAAAAAGGCAAAAATCAGTTTGGCATCAATGGAAAACTGCGTCTGAAACAGGCCAAGCCTATGTCAATCCATCAAAATGAAGTAGTAATTTATAAAAGCCCCTTATAATACTGTAGTAGCAGAGAGTCCTTAGAGCCCGAGAATCAGATGCCATACACACACAAATTAGCACAGAATCCCCTCAAGTACCATCGTCTATTTTTATCATCCAAGCATACAAAGAGATAGCAAGGCTGAGTAAAAGTAAAACCACGGTCAGCCCACAGCTGCTCGTGGGTTTTGATCAGAAAAGTGACTGAGGTGCCTGAATATTTTTAAGAACTGACACGTAATCTTGATCTAGATGTGCAAGTTGAGAGCAGAATCGGAGAAAACCTGATTTTGACAAGGGGATGTGGTGTTCAACAATGGAAAATGTCATATTTTTGAACATAATTGTCACAGGGCTACCTTTAGACTAAAGTCTGCTATGGCCCTGTGTCGCCCTGATTCTTTAGCCTTCTGATGACTGTTTATGTATTTCTAGTGGAGTCTCTCTTGAATGTAACATAAACAAGTAGATTGTTTTCATACCAGTCTGTGATGGACTGCTGAACTGACCACTGGGGTCAGAAAGGTGTTCCTCTCATCTCCTAATCCTTGACCAAACTCCAAAACCTATTTAAATCCCAAATGATAATGAACTTCCTTTTCTCTGCTCACCTCGGAACCTGAGTGAGTGTGGTTCTATCATGTCCCTACCGGCGACATCTGGTGACCTCCGACTGTGGCGATTGCAGTGTGTGGAGTCAGCTATAAGGTAATAGAGCTGGTTGGTAACTGGCTTTTCAAAAATGGTATTCTTTATCTCCAGGTTTGAGGCTTGGATCTTGCACCATTTGCAAGCCTCCCTGCAGCGGCAGAAGGTTGCTGTTTCTAGTGATGATTTTAAGCGTTTATATTATTATGGCAAATGCAATGGGTTTTTCCCAGAAGACTGGAGAGCCCTTTCACGGGAAGAGTGGGGCTGATTCGGTGTCCACATCATCCAGGCCATGTCTGCACGTGACGATGCAGACTTGGTGGAGTTACTGGAGCTCTGGAAGCAATGTGTTGATGTCATAAGCAGTTTTATGAGTTGGGAAGCTCCCGAGGGAGCCGGGGTCTCCCCTGGAAACGTTTCCATCTCGGATGCCGAGGCTGGGGGGAAAGAAGAAGCATCCCTCTCCGAGGCTGAGACAGGTTCCGAGTTGGACTGGGGGGAGGACGCAGCTCCCGGCTAGCCAGGCGGGGTCTCGCAGGGATCCGGGGAGCCGGCCGTGGCGGCCCCACCGATCCCGCCCGTCCCCGAGCCCAGGAGGCTGAAGAGGGGGGGGTTTCTGCCCCTCCCGGTGCTCTTCTGGCGCTGAGGGAGGGGGCGGGACTGAGTCCACCCGTCCCAGCGCCAAGGAGAAGGACAAGCGAGGCTGAAGCGGAGTCCCCGCCACGGGCGGCCGTGCCCGGCTCGGTGCCAGCCGCTGTGCCTGCGCAGGTCGCGGTGGACCCGAGGGACGGGCGGTCCGTCCCGCCCCCCGCGGGGCTGGCGGTGCCCCCGATGGTTCTCCGCGGCGCGGGCGGGGCGTTGCTGGCCGTAGGGCCGGGCCCCTCCTCCCCTGCGCCGGTGCCGCCTGGTGCTGTGGGTGACACGGCTTGCGGGGGGGCCCGGGCCGAGCGGCCCCATGCCGCCTCCTGCCCCCCCACGGCCCTTCCCCCGCCAGCGCCGCCCGCTCCTCCACAGACGGGCGAGTCTCGGGCGGCGGGGCGGGCCGGGGTCGCGGCTCCGCAAACCGCGCCCCTCCCGGCGTCCCGTTCCCCCCCTGCCCTGGATCCGAGGGGTCATGTGATGGGCTCCATCTGTCCCACGCTGGGTCCACATGTCCCGGCTGGACCCGTGGCTGTACCGAGGTCCCTCGTCCGGGCCATGCGGCCGGCGCTCCTGCCCTGCCGACAGGCACGGGCTCTTCGGGGCCCGTGAGCCCGGCCCTGCCGCCTCCCACAGAACCCGGGGCAGCGGCAGGGGCCGGTCCCGTGAGATGCGCTTTTAGCGCAGGCAGGGACATGGCCACCAGGAGGTCAGCGCCTCCTTGGAGTGACCACGATTGGTCAATTTGTGTTTTTTGAGTTTTCTGTTCACAAGACAGAGAGCCGGTGGTGAGAAGACAGCTGTTCTGAAGCTCCCGGGCTGGCTCAAGTTCACTGGACTGTTGTTATGGCCAGAGACTGCCCTGAAACGATTTGTACCCTGTCTGTCCCTTAGATAGACATCACGTTTCTTTCCCTTGCCCCTTGACCTCTGGAATGAACTGTCTCTCAAGACACAATCGTCGCCCTTCAGAACTTGGTACAGGAGCTGTTGGACCAGGATCATCTGGAACGTTTTACCAGTCTTGGGACACTCCTGCTCTCTGCATCGAAAAGAAGTCTGGGAAATGGAGGTTGTTACAAGACCTCTGAAAAGTTAATGCTGTGGTGGACAGCATGGGCATGTTGCAGGCTGGTACGCTGTTGCCCACCCTGCTTCCCTCAGATTGGCTGATCCTCATTGTGACTATGAACGATTGCTTTCTTGTGATACTTTTGTATCCTACAGGTATCACTGGCCGATGGAGATGAATGGTCCTATCCCTGGCACAGTTTGGACTGGGTCTTCCTGCCCCATCAGCCGCAGTAGACGGCAAGTACATAATCTGAGCTAATTGCTCGCTTTCAGCCTTCCAATTTAGTCACGGTTTTTCGTTTGTGGTCGACATAGCACAGCACTTGGGCCATCAAATTTTGAAGGAAGTCAGCAATGCTGCCTTGTTTCATTTTTGTTTCATTTGCTGAAGACCCTGTGTTACTGTGTTGTGTGCCACTGAGGCAAAAAAAAAAAAAAAAACACAACAAAAAACGGGGAATGCAGGTTTCACCCTGCACACAGTGAATTGGCAAAGCTTTGTGTGCCATCGAGCACCTTATGGTCCCACAGAATTGTAATAACCCTGTGATGTTGAAAGATGGAGACCATGACCAAATGAAAAGCGAAGTGCATGAACTATGGAGTGGTGACTCAGATGCAGACGACGCGAGTGTTCACTCCAATGGTCCTTCAAAAAGAAAGATTTTTCTTCCTTCCTATTTCTTTTTTTCCTAATGCAAAAAGGGTGAGATGTCGCCCTGATTCTTTAGCCTTCTGATGACTGTTTACATATTTCTAGTGGAGACTCTCACGAATGTAACATAAGCAAGTAGATTGTTTTCATACCAGTCTGTGATGGACTGCTGAACTGACCACTAGGGTCAGAAAGGTGTTCCTCTCATCTACCAATCCTTGACCAAACTCCAAAACCTATTTAAATCCCAAATGATAATGAACTTCCTTTTCTCTGCTCACCTCGGAACCTGAGTGAGTGTGGTTCTCTCATGTCCCTAAAGGTGACAGCCCTACAGGCTGTGTTTTTTGAGAATTAAGTTCATCATTGAAGTATTGTTTTTCACAGAAGCTTTTTGAAGAAGGATAATTAATATATTTCCTTAAATTATTAATCATATCAATAATTTATTCATATCAGTGTGTATATATATTTTTATATATTGTAAATATATTTATATGAGTATCATTTAATATTTGCATGAGTAATATTATTCCATAAAGGATTAAATGGAATGGTTCCACCTGAGTTTTAGCCAGCTTTCAGAACTCCTCCCACATCCAGCGAGCACTCGGGCAAAGCCATAGGACAGAAAAGAGCAACACAGTGTCAAGACTTGGCAAAAGCATCTTCTGGTGGTCGCTTCAGAGCAAATAATCTACTGGCCATGCTTTATTCCAAAGAGAAAACACTTGGGAAGATAAACCAAATCATGCTAAGCCTGCAGGGGTCAGAGCTGGTGCTGTGGCAGAAAGGGTAATTATGAAACACCACATATTTTAGATAACTGGGTTTGCCCCCACGCGATGTACACAGAGCAGCACAGACAACTCGGTAATTACTTTGCCCCTTTTCTCTTAAATAAATCAGAATTACACCATCCTTGGATTTATGTTGTTGTTGGTGGTTTTTTTTGGTTTTGTTTGAGTTTTCATGTTTTGGGAGGTTTTCCTGTTTTCTTTCCTTGTTGTTGGGGTTTTGGGGTTTTTGGGTTGTTGGGTTTTTTTTTTTCTTTTTTTTTTTTTAACAAAAATGCAGAAATGCAGACACCTGCCTCCAGACACCTGCCGCCATGATGGCATCCATGAAAAATCTCCACAAAGCAATTTCTCAGAAGTCTGCAGTTACCAAGCGCCAGTGCCCCCCTTCACAAGGCTAAGATGGTGAAGTGCATTATTTATGGATTCAAATGGTACATTCTCTGTGGTGGTATGATTTTTATAATAAGTTTTAATGGACGACAGCTGTTCTCTGTACCCCTGTTCAGCGCTCTTCTGCTTTTACATCCCTCTGTTTCCAGTTGAAAGCTCCTCCCTCAGCCTCCCCCAGATCCAACCCCTGTTTGGTTCACCTTTCCCGCCTTGGTTACCTGTCCATCATTTGTCGGGAAACCCTCCCACCCTGCCAGTCACCCAGGGCCTGTCCCCCAGGTCCGGGAGCTTCGAAGGGAGCTCTCTGGTGACTGGCTGGATGGGAGGCTTTCCCCTCCTTCCTTCTGCTCAGTGGTTAGTGTTAATGCCTGCTGTGCCAGCAGACACTCCCCAGTTATGCCCCATTGGTTGTATGTGTTCCCACCCTGAGTTTCCACCCACTGTAGAAAACCCCCTCCCTCCTGAGATTCAGGGTCTCTCTCTGAGGCATTGATCTTAGGGTGAGGCCTCCCTCCTTCCCTCCAATAAACCCAAGTATCAGCTGAGCCTCCGAGAGTCCCGTCTTTCTTCCTCCACCTTCGCAACGTGGCAGGGCAGGTCGGCAGCCAAGATCCCACTTTTACCTAGATCCTGTGGGGCCTGTTGGGGCTAGCCGAGCGTGGGAGGACATGCACTGCCACAATTCCCCTTCCAAAATAATCATTGTGTGATTGGGATAATGCCCTTGGTTGTCTGCCTAAGTGAAACTTGGGGAGGAAATATGTCTTGGCTTTCAGCCATTTGATCAGTAGTCAGAGCTGACTGAAAACTTACCATCAAGGCATTCAGGAATAATTAATCTTCTCAAAAAAGCAAAAAAGTTTCACAGCAGTACTCATCTTAACAGATTTTTAGATCAAGAAAATAAAAACCTGTCTTTTCCCCCTTCTAAAAATTTTTGCAATAATGTACACAGGAATTATGACAATAGTTCCCACTGTTTCTCCTCATTAACCTGTTCCCATTATCAATCCTTTTGCATAAGTAGGTGACTGTCAAGATTGCAACAGGGAATTATCACCTGGGTGTAAACAATAGGCCCAGTGTTCATGCCACTGCAGCCTTGGGGAGGTTTCAGAAGGAAGTTAAGAAAGGGTCTCCAGACCCCAGAGAGATTTACAGAGTGAAACAGGGGAAACTGAATCAATTTAGCATCTAAAAGAGAGGGTTAAGTGATAAATTTACTGGATGTGTCCACAGTGGCATAGTGGAAGCAAATACACCCAGGTTATGGTAGGATCTCTGTACCTGAACAGCCACAGTAGCATGCGTTTGGCGTGTTAATTAACTCTGAGTTCATGATCTCTGCGTTAATTAACTCAGGAGTTAAGGCAGCTTTCAGGGCAAATTTTGCAGAGGGCACCGAGTCCTGGTTTTGCGAAACCGAGGGAGCAGAGGACTCATCTTGAGAAGTTTGAAGCCATTTGACACACTGGAAAGGATGTTTTGCCTCTTGACTTCCACGGCTAATTTGGAGAGATTCCACTTTTGACAAATGTATGAAAACCATCCTTCTGCCCTGCATTGAAAAATAAATTTTCAAATCCAGTCCTTAAAACACCTTGCAGAACAAGACCCAAGCACAGGAACTGCACCACTGATATACAGTGGATTGTAAGATATGGAATACTTGCTTTAGTTGCAAATTTTGAGATGTCCCCTGCAATTCAGTTTCAAAAGAGCAGAAATCGTTTCAAAACCCTGTCCTGGCTTGGCCCTGACAGATTGAAAGCGAAGCCAAGAGTGGGCTTACCCTTTGCACAGGGCATGACATCACTGAGTGCAGCAATAACTCACAGGAAAAAAAGCAAACACACAGTCAGTTTTCGTGTAACGTTTTATTAAAACAGTACTAACAAAAAACACATCTGAAGAAATGACAGGGAAATTTTAATTCCTGAATTTTACAGTTTAAACATACCAACAAACAGTGTAAAACAAGTACATTCGAACTTTAATACAAAAGAAACTTCTGTGATGCAACAAACTGTCTTACATTCCTGTATGGAAAGAAATTTTTCAAACAAGAGTTACAATTAAAACTAGCTAGTACCGTAAACTAACTACTAACTATATCTCCAAAACATAGAAATGGCTTCGCATTAAACTATTCCAGGAGAAACAGACCTATTTTATGTTACTATATATTACTAGTATATTGAATAATATAACACATTAGCACATATTATATTCTTTTACTTGAATATTCTATTACCTATATAATATATTCTATTACCTATATAATATGCTCTATTACTTATATATTATATTATTTTATATTATTTTGTATTACAACATATCCATATATAACCAGTAAATTATATTATATTTTTATTGAATAATAACCTATATTACAAGACAGGTCTATGTGATGGATTGCAGCTGGTCCCGTATTTTGATATTAAACAGCTGCAGCACTGGAAAACTCATCATAAAAGTTCTTCTATAAAATGTCAGTCACCTTTAGGGATCCCGGCGAGCTCTTTTCTTTGGTGGTGTCTCATCATCTTCGTCATCGTGAAAACCAAATATTTCAAACAGACCTCTCTGCAAATTAGAAAATGGTTAAAATGAAAAATGAAATTCCCACATTGAAAAAATGCACCCCGCACATCTTTTTTGCCCCCAAGTCTTAGAGGTGAGCAATAAAATTCTTGCCAGTTCTCTGTAGCTGCTCAGAAGCTAAGATTTGAATAATGCTCAGCTGTAAAAGGCACAAAAGAGGTATCACTCCCTGCATTTTGTCTGCTTAAAGCCACTTCTTAATCCCCTGATGGGGAACAGATACCAAAAAAGGAAATTCCATCTGTGTATCACACCAGCTGGGCAGGGTAGAAAGCCAAGGAGTAGCAACAGTTGAGTGATGCGGAAGAGGCAAAATTGTGCCCACCAGATTAACAACTGACTCCAGTCCCACCTTATCCTCATCAAACCTTACCCCAGACCAGTCAGGGTTTCACTCTTGGTGGAATTAGTCAGGGATTTGTGTGTATTTATCCCCGAGATACCCTGTACAAGGCTATTGCTGACTGTGCCACATCACACCCAGAGAAGCTCTGAGGCTGCTCTGCGGTCCTGTGTGAGGACAGGAGCCTCCATGAAACTTCTCTCCCACCTTGGGGAATTCCAGCGCTGTGGTCAGGCTTCTGTAGGTTGTGGAGGAGTCACTGCAGCTTGGTTTAGATGTTGCAGCTGCCTTCCCTCCACCTGCACTGAACTTCAGATCTTCACGCACTGGGGAGACTGTTGGTTCTTTGGCACGTGTCTCAACAGGCAATGCGGAGGGGACACTGCAAGAGACACAGGACAAGTGATTGAAGCTTTTCCTGATGTTTCAGACTCAGCCAGGTCATCAATGGGCTTCCAAAGAATTAGAATGAAGGAAGTGACTTGGAGAAAGCAATCCAGCTCCATCCCTGCTTCCACCCTCACCGTAAGCTTCACAAATACCCAGGTGATAATGAGGCAGACTCAATCCTAACTCAGAAGAGCAGAGCAAGATTCTGCTCTTCCTAAGCTGGCAGTTTTCTGAACAGGACATTTAATCTACTGGCCACATCAGCTCTACTCAAAGAAAGCTAGGTGGGGGTTTACTGCAAAAAGTTTTCAGCAAGAATGAAATCCAACCCCAATCCCAGCCACCTGCTTCTGCTGCTCTCTGGAAAGTTAAAAACCAACCGGGCAGGCCTGCAGAATGCCAGCCACTGGCAGCCTCATGAGACAGAAACTGGGCCATACCTGTCCACTTTCTTTCTTTCCTCCTCTTTTGCTTGGTCGTGTTTTCTCTTCAGTCCCTGGAATGCCTGAGTGGGTTTGACAGATTCCAGTGCATCAGAGAAGTTCTCAACTAAATGTGCAATAAGCAACTGAATATTCTCCTGAATAAGAACAAGAACAAGGTTTCAGTCTCAAATGTTCACAGGCAGAAAGTCAGAAAGCTTTTTGGAAAGTAACTGATTCCTTGTCCAGAGCCAAAGTGTTCTTGTCAAGAACAAACGGGAAGCAATCAGATTTATTCTTAGGGAAAGAGCTGAGATCTAGAAAGATTCAATTTCCCTTAGAAATGAACAATAGACTCAGCAAAGTCCCAGCTCCATTTGTGAACCTTCCATTAAAACAGGACATTTGCTATCTTGGAGATCCGCCTTTGGCCTCTGGCAATGCCATGGACATGTCAGTGCTGAGGCTGCTGCTGAACTCACCCTTTGGATGAATTCAAACATTTCCATCGAGGCAGATTTCAGCAGGTTGCACTTATCCTTATTGTCCAGCACAGCATTTACAACTGGCTCAAACAGGTTCCCCAGGGTGATGTACCGGTTGTAAAGGTCATCCTTCAGGCCAATGATCTTCCTCATAAAGCGAAGAGCACCTGTGTGAAGAAAAGACATTCAAGTATTCAACAACCAGATGCTGGGGCTCTCACCTTGCTGTGAAAAAACTGAAAAATCTGGTGTTCCATCTGAGAGGAAGATGCACCCCCAAAGTGCAAAAAGCAGCATTTGTTGGCATTTCTTTCCTTCTTGGACTTTTCCCTGGTATTTGAAGGTCATCAGGAACCATGGATTTCTTCCTCCAATCCAGCAGGAATGCATGCCAGCATGCATGCAGTTCAACTATTAACTCCCTCCTGTGCTTTTTTTCCCCTTGTTCCCCTCCCAGAACCAGCCCTGAGTCTTTAAAGATCCTGGGTCACAGAATTTCATTCACTCTCCACAGGGAGTACCAGATTGAGAACATTATTAAGAAAGGACACAACTTCCACTGAAATGAGGCGAGAAACCTGATCACAAAGGATCCTGTCATGAAGATCTGAAAGGATCCCTGCAGACTTCAAAAGAGACAACAATCCTCCTCCCACCAGAAACTGCATTGCTCTGTGCTTACAGACAGCTGCTCTTTTCCAAAAAAAAAAAGAAAAAAGAAGTCAAACCTCTTTTTTTCCAAATTACTTAATTGACACCAGTGAAACACAGCAAACGAACAGGAATTCTGAGTTCAGGTGTACATTGGTACACCTTCCACACAGGACACACAAAGCCTGAAGAAGGAAATCACAACAGTTCCAATACTCACTCAAGGCCAGAAATTTGTGTTTGGACTTCATCAGGACCAGTGCTAGTCTTAGGAGATCTTTCTTCAAAACGTAAATCTTCATGTGATGCTTGTGCTGTTGCACACAATAAGACAGCATCGCCAAAATTGAGGCAAGTGTTTCTGCTTTTTGATAATTATCTACAAGAAAAATTAATGCCTTGGGTTATACAAAAAATTCAATAACGTACTGTCAGCATACACTGAGTTCAGTTGCTATTCCAGTTCCTGGCATATTTGTAGTGGATTTTTGTTTTACTGGATTGCTTTGGGAAGCAGAACATTGGGTCAGAACAAAACAGCAAACACAGCTACAGCTTTTTTTTTTTTTTTTTGCCTTTGCAGTCAATATTCTTTAAAATTATACTAGTAAAACTATGACGTTATTCTCAATATACATGAGGGAAGTGCGTCTTTACAAAGCACACCATCAAGCTATGTCAGCATTCACAGCTTCAGGAAAGGAAGACTGAGACAGGAACAGCAGTAAGCGTGTTCCCAGAAGGCATCACAGGTCTATTGCTGTTTACCAGGACTGTGAGGCCCTTCAAAGGGGAAAGAAAAATTAAAATTGTCATTACCTATTTCCTGGTATGGTTCTGATGTGGCAGCCAGCAGCGGCGCAGTAAGAAGTTGAATGTAACGGTCGTAGAAGATTTCGAGAAATTCAAATACGTCCAAACACTGAAACAGCAATAACTTCATTAAACACTGGCATTCACATTTAACTTTTAAATATAAAAAGAATAATAAAAGAAGAAACAGCCGACAAAGGATTCTGCTGAGTTCTTTGGGTCTGCAGCACTGTCTTCACACAGGATCAATTTCTTTCTTTTGGGGCAAACTTGTGAGACATGCAAGCAAGCTGGCTATCATTAAAAGAATCCCCAGCATGGACGCAAATATATACTGAAAAAAGCCCATCAATGACTCAAAGTGCTTGACAAAGTGTCTTTAAACCATTCTGAAATTCTGAAAATAGTTTTGCCCAGAACAAATATCTGTAAACCATTTTACAGGTATTCTGCTACGTTACAATGTATTGAAATCTTTCAGGATTTATCATCCAGATGGAGAGAGCTATGGTCAGACAGGGCTATGGCACTGACACCTATTAATTTAACAATTTAAATAATGGTTAATTAATGCTCAATTAATTAACCATTTAATTTTGGCACAGTGCCCTACACACATGCCTTCCATTAGCAAAATTAGCTTATCTTTTGCTTATTTAAAGTCACTATCAGACCACACTCCACTCAATTAAAAAAAAAAACCTATAATTTTGTCTCCTTTGCCCTCAATAACAGCAATAGAGAGTATCAGGCTTTTAAGTTTGCCAAGACAGTGTCATGTCTTCTGCCATTCATGTTCACTTACACTAATTCTGGCCATCATTTTGTCTGTGTTGATCAGAGCACAAAATATCTTCATTAACTGATGATTTCCTCCAAACTGAGGGTCGGTAGTACAGATCATCTGCTCTATGACCTTAGTGATGAGTTGGGTATGCTAAAAAAATCCAAAAAATACAAAACAAACAAACAAACAAAAAAAAAACACAAAGAAAGAAGTCATAAAATAATTGCTCACAAGAATGGAACGAGTTCCCCAACTTTTTGCAATGATTCCAAAATAAAATTAAAACTCAGAAACTGAGATTTTATTTTGCTGGTTGTTTTCCTGTTTTCCCTAAAAGTGGTGTATTCAAAATCTCCAAACCACTTGTTACTTACGTTCTCACTCTGCCGGGCCTCTTGCAGTACAAAATCTTGGACTTTGGATGGACAAAATTGCACTAGATAAGACAATATATCTGTAGCAAAAGATCTAACTTGCAGATCGTCCATTGCCTTACCAAAAAAAAGAAAAAAAAAACAAAACATGTTCAGTTGCAAGGAAGAGGCAGTTCAAAAGTGGAGAACATTTTGTTTCAAAAATTTTCATGAGAAACATGATAATATGGTCACAGAAAAACAACAAGGAACCAGGCAAATATTTTTCTTTCCCAATGTTTTCCTCCTTTAGAAAGGGCACAAGACTTTTTGTGAATTTGACAGCCCTAACATAGGCTGGAAACATTCACAACATCCAACTTGCTTGAATATCTAAGACTTTCTTGATATTCTGTACCTGCTATTCACAATTTATTCATTTTGTACTAAAGGACCAACTGAACAAATCAAGTTGTACAACAGTTTCTGTGCCCATTTACAGGCAACAAGAATTCAGACCTTCCCTTAAGGGATGTGATTTTCTCTGATAAAAATCCAGCAATCAAGCTTCCACATCAAAAAGTCCCTTTCACCTTTTGACTGCCTGGACACGAGGGTTTCACTGCCCTCAGACTTCTCCCTCATGAAAAGTAAAAAATAGCAAGAGCAGTCAAGCCAGGCTTCTCCAGAGCAGAACTGTGGGAAGCTTCTGCATTCTGGACATCACCAGAAATCTCCACTCTCAGCAGAGCAAAGCTCTCCAATCAGACTTACAAAAAAATGCTCGGCAGATTTAAAAAAAAAAAAGAAATAAAAAAAGGCAAATGGCTGTGGGCTTTTCTAGTTTTGTTAAAGGCAGTTCTAAGTTTTCACTTACCATTAACTTTTCAAGAATTGGAAGAATTTGCAACTTTAACAAAGTTTGAAGAAATTCCTTTCTTCTCTCACGTAGTGACAAAGAAAAGGCACAGAATTCATTGAAAATCTTCATCTGGTGCACAGGAAAAAAAAAATAAATTATTGTGTGTTCGAGTCAGAAAGCTCTCTGAAAGGATGAAGCAGTTACAATTTTTACCAGGGGGGTGTACTGGCTGATTCTCTAGAAATACTTCTAAGACTGCAGAACTCTCGGAACAGTTTCTCTTTCTACTTTTTGCCTGTCATTTATTTAAAGCCTTTGAGGAGCCACCAAGCCTGCTGACTTACCAATCGACATCGTTGCTCAGCAGGTGTAGCTTCATTTGCTAGTTGTGCTAAAACTGCAGGCAAAAACGCCTCATCTTTCTGTGGAGCACACAAAAAGAACACAAATTAGGCAGTGATCCTGGAAAGTGAAAAACATGGTCCTTTTAGGACCCCACCCTGCACAAAGCCAAACTTCCCACACTGCCATTGCTTTTGTCACAAAGAAGGCAAATGCTAGAGTACACATCCACCAGAATCATTTCCAGTTTACAGCAGCTCCAGGAAGGGGTTTGGCGCTTTCTGCCATATTTGCACCCCTTTACATAGAAAAAATTGTAATAAATGTCCCTGGAAGTTGCATGTTCCTGAAATACTTAAACAAAAGCAGATCCAAAGGTTTGCTTGGCAACCAAAGAGAAGCACTTGATCTTGTTACAGCCCATAAAAAGTATTAAGATACTCAACCAAAATTTATCAGTTTGAAAACACAAAATCCAAGGGATCAGGAAGAAGGGAAAGCATTCAAAACATTGTGCAAATGAAAGTGCCTGTGATTAACTTCAACACTGTTCACCAGATGTAAAGCAATTCCAAACTACAGCCAGCGGGATCTCTACAGCTCCCATCTAAGCTGCATTAAAAAAAAAAAAACCACTTACTTGCAACCCACATAAAATCTTCTCTTTGCTGGAGCTGATGAAGGACTTGAGGGTAGAAAGACGACCACCTTCAAAATCGGATGGCTTAGGCGTGATGATGGCCAGAATGTACTGTGCCCTGAACGCCTGGCTGATTCTTTCCTTGAGGTGAGGGTCTTTGATAGGAATAACCTCATGAAGCTTTGCTGTTTTGGCTAGGAATTCCCTGTGCTGTGCTGGCTGAGGCAAACAGGGATCGTACTCCAGGCATCCGGCAACACCCTGAATACACTTGTCAGAAAACAGCACCTCAAACAGGATGGCTTGGTCTAGGTACACAATTCCTCTGACAGTATGGAACAGGAGGTGCAAGGCTTCGGTGTTCTTCTGTCTCTCACAGATTTGGAAAAGCTCTAGGAGCTTTGGGATAAGGCCTTTGCTCTCCAAAGCCAGTGCCAGCGCGGCCGACTGGCTGCGTGAGAGGCGGACGGAGGTCACCAGCTCTGCAAGCTCCGCAAGCCAGGAAAGCTCACAGGTAGGAAGGTCTGTGAAGTTACCTATCCCACCCATTGCTTCAGACATTCTTCTTCTAGCTCAGGAAGGTCCTGGGTGGATTCCACAGAATGGCACACCAGTACCCAAAGGAGGCCGAGAGAGAGGCAGGACAGGACAGCTCACGCTGCAGCGCCCTTGTGCTGCTCTGCTCCCAACTGCCACGGGTGCTCTTCACCCGTTGCTATGTTACCTGGAGCAGAGCCTGCTGATTGGTCCATCCCTCCAACTCCCAAACCCTAGAATGTTGAGGTCATGACTGCCAGGGGTCGTGACACATGACCAACGGTTCTTTTTGGCCGTTGACGTTTTGGAACCTCTAAAACCCCTCCCCAGTACCTGCTGGGGCCCTACAAGTAGGCCAAAAGGTGGCTTCCCAAGGGCAGGCAGGGAAAAGGGTAACAGCCTTATGCTGTTTCTTATAGGATATTAGGAAGAAATGCTGGACTACAAGAGTGGTGAGGCACAGCTTGCCCACCCCATCCCCGGAGCTGTTGAAGGCCAGGCTGGATGGGGCTTTGAGCTACCTGGCCTGGTAGAAGTAGAAGTTGGAACCAGCTGAGCTTTTAGGTCCCTTCCAAACCTAACTATGGTCAAATTGCCATCATGGAAGCATGCTGGGATGCTCCTCCAAGGGGACCACTTCCCCACTGTAGCTGAGGGCTGTGGTGTTGGAACCCTGGAAACTTCGATTTGGAGCCTATGGGCTATGGGCTTTTCAGAAGCAAGAGGCTAGGAAGGGAGGGATTCAATCTTAAGGAAACTTCCCTGTGCAAGCACCCAAGAGCCACTCTGGAGTCACTCTCACATCACCTCATGTGGGACCCAACACAACGTGGGCCTTCACGACTATACCCTCCACACTCACACAGTCAGACCAGGTTTCCTTAACCCTGGGTTTCCCGTACCAGAGTCACAGATGTCCAGATCCTCAGAACAGATTAATCACGATGCAGTAGCTAAATAACAAAATAACACCTCAAGCTGGTGCCTCCAAGGAGGGACCTGGAATAAAGGAACCCCTGTGCTTTTATCCCCTCACTGTCTAAGGTCATGAAGCCCTGGGGCTCATCAGCTCCTGCTGTGTCTCTGAGTGCCTGGTCCCCTGGCTGCCTCACAGGTCCCTGTGCCCTTTGGAATGCAAAGGGGAGCTCACGGCCTCTTGCCCTGGGCTGGGGCTCCTGCTCCCAGAGAGCTCAGCCTGCATTTTGTGCTGCAGCTGCATCCCCATTTACCTGCACTGAATAGATCGCTTAACACCTGCCTCACCAACATCTGCTGGGAAAGGAACACAGCTGGCTGCAAGAAACCAAGGGCACTCCTGGAGTGTGTGGAGCACAATTTTCTGATCTAGCTATTAGATGAGCCATCCAGAGGTTGTGGATGCCCATCCCTGCAAGCGTTGAAGGCCAGGCTGGATGGGGCCCTGAGCAACTGTGTCTAGTGAGAAGCCCATGGCAGAGGGATGATCTTTAAGGTCCCTTCCCATGAAAACCATTTTAGGATCCTATGATTTGGAAGAGCTAGAAAACCAGCAATAACTGTATCGTGGCTCTTTAGCCCATGTTGGCTTGGTAATAGCAGCTGTTCTTTCTCTTTTCAGTAAATGCAAAGAATAATCCGTGTTTGTGCAACACCTTAGAGATCTCATACTACATTCTAAGTGTCCTTCTCCCATCAGTTAATTTCAAGCTGCTACATGTCCCTTCGTACCACATTCGCTAAGGGCCACACTGGCCCTTCCAGCAACAGGACACATGCTGCTATACAGGGAGACACCAGTGACAATGAATAATCCCACTTAGCCCATTAGGGCTGGAAAGCCTTTGGAAATCAGATGGCAATGATCAGGTCCAGAGCTTCACGGTTAAGGGTGTGTCGCAGCTTCTTCTACCCATGGTGATGCCTTAAAGAACCTATAAATGAAAGAACACACACGTTCAAGATAAGATTGGTAGAGGAGGTGATATAAAGGCTGGTGTTTATTGGAGGCCTCCAGGGGCAGATATGGAGAACGTCCAAAAACACGCACACCCCCCACCCCCAGGGTGAATACAATTTTCTAAGTTGAGCAAATTAGCATAATTGACAAAAATCACCAATTAGAGACATAACTGGTGAGGCGGTTTCCCCCCCGTTCAACCCTTTTCTGAATCCCACCTCCCCTTTTTAGGGACTAAATGTTCTTGATGAAAACGTGTCTCAAAGAGCTGGTTTTGACCTGGGTTCCTAGGGAGACCAAGATAGGAAGTGGCCCTGTAATACCTGAGTCTTGGAGCTCTGGAATGTGTTTTGTCTTTCTGCCTGGGGAGAAAAGGTAAGGAAAAGTACTGGGACTACGAATACACTACAAATACATATGTCAAGAGTACAGAGAAAACATAAAAGAAAAAAAGGCAAAAATCAGTTTGGCATCAATGGAAAACTGCGTCTGAAACAGGCCAAGCCTATGTCAATCCATCAAAATGAAGTAGTAATTTATAAAAGCCCCTTATAATACTGTAGTAGCAGAGAGTCCTTAGAGCCCGAGAATCAGATGCCATACACACACAAATTAGCACAGAATCCCCTCAAGTACCATCGTCTATTTTTATCATCCAAGCATACAAAGAGATAGCAAGGCTGAGTAAAAGTAAAACCACGGTCAGCCCACAGCTGCTCGTGGGTTTTGATCAGAAAAGTGACTGAGGTGCCTGAATATTTTTAAGAACTGACACGTAATCTTGATCTAGATGTGCAAGTTGAGAGCAGAATCGGAGAAAACCTGATTTTGACAAGGGGATGTGGTGTTCAACAATGGAAAATGTCATATTTTTGAACATAATTGTCACAGGGCTACCTTTAGACTAAAGTCTGCTATGGCCCTGTGTCGCCCTGATTCTTTAGCCTTCTGATGACTGTTTATGTATTTCTAGTGGAGTCTCTCTTGAATGTAACATAAACAAGTAGATTGTTTTCATACCAGTCTGTGATGGACTGCTGAACTGACCACTGGGGTCAGAAAGGTGTTCCTCTCATCTCCTAATCCTTGACCAAACTCCAAAACCTATTTAAATCCCAAATGATAATGAACTTCCTTTTCTCTGCTCACCTCGGAACCTGAGTGAGTGTGGTTCTATCATGTCCCTACCGGCGACATCTGGTGACCTCCGACTGTGGCGATTGCAGTGTGTGGAGTCAGCTATAAGGTAATAGAGCTGGTTGGTAACTGGCTTTTCAAAAATGGTATTCTTTATCTCCAGGTTTGAGGCTTGGATCTTGCACCATTTGCAAGCCTCCCTGCAGCGGCAGAAGGTTGCTGTTTCTAGTGATGATTTTAAGCGTTTATATTATTATGGCAAATGCAATGGGTTTTTCCCAGAAGACTGGAGAGCCCTTTCACGGGAAGAGTGGGGCTGATTCGGTGTCCACATCATCCAGGCCATGTCTGCACGTGACGATGCAGACTTGGTGGAGTTACTGGAGCTCTGGAAGCAATGTGTTGATGTCATAAGCAGTTTTATGAGTTGGGAAGCTCCCGAGGGAGCCGGGGTCTCCCCTGGAAACGTTTCCATCTCGGATGCCGAGGCTGGGGGGAAAGAAGAAGCATCCCTCTCCGAGGCTGAGACAGGTTCCGAGTTGGACTGGGGGGAGGACGCAGCTCCCGGCTAGCCAGGCGGGGTCTCGCAGGGATCCGGGGAGCCGGCCGTGGCGGCCCCACCGATCCCGCCCGTCCCCGAGCCCAGGAGGCTGAAGAGGGGGGGGTTTCTGCCCCTCCCGGTGCTCTTCTGGCGCTGAGGGAGGGGGCGGGACTGAGTCCACCCGTCCCAGCGCCAAGGAGAAGGACAAGCGAGGCTGAAGCGGAGTCCCCGCCACGGGCGGCCGTGCCCGGCTCGGTGCCAGCCGCTGTGCCTGCGCAGGTCGCGGTGGACCCGAGGGACGGGCGGTCCGTCCCGCCCCCCGCGGGGCTGGCGGTGCCCCCGATGGTTCTCCGCGGCGCGGGCGGGGCGTTGCTGGCCGTAGGGCCGGGCCCCTCCTCCCCTGCGCCGGTGCCGCCTGGTGCTGTGGGTGACACGGCTTGCGGGGGGGCCCGGGCCGAGCGGCCCCATGCCGCCTCCTGCCCCCCCACGGCCCTTCCCCCGCCAGCGCCGCCCGCTCCTCCACAGACGGGCGAGTCTCGGGCGGCGGGGCGGGCCGGGGTCGCGGCTCCGCAAACCGCGCCCCTCCCGGCGTCCCGTTCCCCCCCTGCCCTGGATCCGAGGGGTCATGTGATGGGCTCCATCTGTCCCACGCTGGGTCCACATGTCCCGGCTGGACCCGTGGCTGTACCGAGGTCCCTCGTCCGGGCCATGCGGCCGGCGCTCCTGCCCTGCCGACAGGCACGGGCTCTTCGGGGCCCGTGAGCCCGGCCCTGCCGCCTCCCACAGAACCCGGGGCAGCGGCAGGGGCCGGTCCCGTGAGATGCGCTTTTAGCGCAGGCAGGGACATGGCCACCAGGAGGTCAGCGCCTCCTTGGAGTGACCACGATTGGTCAATTTGTGTTTTTTGAGTTTTCTGTTCACAAGACAGAGAGCCGGTGGTGAGAAGACAGCTGTTCTGAAGCTCCCGGGCTGGCTCAAGTTCACTGGACTGTTGTTATGGCCAGAGACTGCCCTGAAACGATTTGTACCCTGTCTGTCCCTTAGATAGACATCACGTTTCTTTCCCTTGCCCCTTGACCTCTGGAATGAACTGTCTCTCAAGACACAATCGTCGCCCTTCAGAACTTGGTACAGGAGCTGTTGGACCAGGATCATCTGGAACGTTTT
Source organism: Chamaea fasciata (assembly GCF_029207755.1). Lineage (NCBI taxonomy): Eukaryota > Metazoa > Chordata > Aves > Passeriformes > Sylviidae > Chamaea > Chamaea fasciata. The sequence goes on along the minus strand of NW_027094088.1, from coordinate 4,098,043 downwards.
ACCAGTCTTGGGACACTCCTGCTCTCTGCATCGAAAAGAAGTCTGGGAAATGGAGGTTGTTACAAGACCTCTGAAAAGTTAATGCTGTGGTGGACAGCATGGGCATGTTGCAGGCTGGTACGCTGTTGCCCACCCTGCTTCCCTCAGATTGGCTGATCCTCATTGTGACTATGAACGATTGCTTTCTTGTGATACTTTTGTATCCTACAGGTATCACTGGCCGATGGAGATGAATGGTCCTATCCCTGGCACAGTTTGGACTGGGTCTTCCTGCCCCATCAGCCGCAGTAGACGGCAAGTACATAATCTGAGCTAATTGCTCGCTTTCAGCCTTCCAATTTAGTCACGGTTTTTCGTTTGTGGTCGACATAGCACAGCACTTGGGCCATCAAATTTTGAAGGAAGTCAGCAATGCTGCCTTGTTTCATTTTTGTTTCATTTGCTGAAGACCCTGTGTTACTGTGTTGTGTGCCACTGAGGCAAAAAAAAAAAAAAAAAAAACAAAAAAACAACAAAAAACAACGGGGAATGCAGGTTTCACCCTGCACACAGTGGATTGGCAAAGCTTTGTGTGCCATCGAGCACCTTATGGTCCCACAGAATTGTAATAACCCTGTGATGTTGAAAGATGGAGACCATGACCAAATCAAAAGCGAAGTGCATGAACTATGGAGTGGTGACTCAGATGCAGACGACGCGAGTGTTCACTCCAATGGTCCTTCAAAAAGAAAGATTTTTCTTCCTTCCTATTTCTTTTTTTTCCTAATGCAAAAAGGGTGAGATGTCGCCCTGATTCTTTAGCCTTCTGATGACTGTTTACATATTTCTAGTGGAGTCTCTCACGAATGTAACATAAACAAGTAGATTGTTTTCATACCAGTCTGTGATGGACTGCTGAACTGACCACTAGGGTCAGAAAGGTGTTCCTCTCATCTATCAATCCTTGGCCAAACTCCAAAACCTATTTAAATCCCAAATGATAATGAACTTCCTTTTCTCTGCTCACCTCGGAACCTGTATGAGTGTGGTTCTCTCATGTCCCTAACAGTGACAGCCCTACAGGCTGTGTTTTTTGAGAATTAAATTCATCATTGAAGTATTGTTTTCACAGAAGCTTTTTGAAGAAGGATAATTAATATATTTCCTTAAATTATTAATCATATAAATAATTTATTTTTATTAGTGTGTATATATATATATATATATTTTTATATTGTAAATATATTTATATGAGTATCATTTAATATTTTCATGAGTAATATTATTCCATAAAGGATTAAATGGAATGGTTCCACCTGAGTTTTAGCCAGCTTTCAGAACTCCTCCCACATCCAGCAAGCACTCGGGCAAAGCCATAGGACTGAAAAGAGCAACACAGTGTCAAGACTTGGCAAAAGAATCTTCTGGTGGTAGGTTCAGAGCCAATAATCTACTGGCCATGCTTTATTCCAAAGAGAAAACACTTGGGAAGATAAACCAAACCATGCTAAGCCTGCAGGGGTCAGAGCTGGTGCTGTGGCAGAAAGGGTAATTATGAAACACCACATATTTTAGATAACTGGGTTTGCCCCCACGCGATGTACACAGAGCAGCACAGACAACTCGGTAATTACTTTGCCCCTTTTCTCTTAAATAAATCAGAATTACACCATCCTTGGATTTATGTTGCTGCTGGTGGTGTTTTTTTTGGGTTTTGTTTGAGTTTTCACGTTTTGGGAGGTTTTCCTGTTTTCTTTCCTTGTTGTTGGGGTTTTGGGGTTTTTGGGTTTTGGGGGGGTTTTGTTTGTTTTGGTTTTTTTTTAAACAAGAATGCAGAAGATTGGGATGGAACATGAAGAACTTGCTTCCATGCACAATATTTTCTAATCAGAGGAATGAAAGGAAAGCCAGAGCAAATAAACAATTTAGTGATTTCTTATTAAGGTCACAGGAATTTTCTTAATGCAGCGTGATACTGACTGCCAGGAAACCTCACAGTGACCTAATAAATTCAGTATCATTACACTGCTGCCATCCAAGCATCCTGAGCCTATCTGGCATTAGGGAGGGTGACTAAAACAGGGGGAGGAAATGAGCTTTTACCTCTGAGATGCAAGTGGAGAAGCACTGCCAATCTGCATTTTGACCGTCTTTTGAGTGGTAAAGAACTTACACTGGAAGTATAAATATAAAACATATATTGGAAGCATATATTTTATATCTACACAAGAGAAATCTCAAACCGGTGAGTCGTACTGCTGTCACTCAGAGAGTGGAGGTGGGAGTGAGAAAAACAATGCCAACAATTAATGTTTACAGTGCAAAAAGGCACATCAAATTGACTTGTAATGGCCGGCTGTAGCACTGTTTCTAATTGGCATATCACTATGTAATTAGATGATCGTGCCGCATACTTGAGCAATAATGCAAAAACTAGATCATTTGTGGGAGAAAAAATACTCGGCTGGGTAATCAACACTGTGTATCTGCACTGAAGTTTGCCACATCTCATTCATCTTTTTAAAAATTCCTGAAATGTGCACACCATTGCAATTATGGCGGTGCCCCCCAGAAACCACCAGCCTTTCTGCCTCTACGCTTGAGCAGCTCCTGCTCTGAGGGGCTTCTTGTAGCAGCTACTCCATGAAAAAAATCCCAAACAAATAAAACCACATGTGCACACATGTATCTCTGCCACAATAAAAACCTTCACCAAGGTTTGTCCTTCATCAGCACAACCCTCTCTGACTGATCTCTCACAAATTAGCTGCAATGGCAGCTGAAGACATCAAAAACAGGCCTTGCCCATGACCTCCCTGGACAGAATTTATCCACATATGGATGGGGCTTTTTGCCACATGTGGATGGCACAGAAAGACTTTCTTAGAAGAGTAGGGTTCCCTGGATCTGCATTTGCACCCACATTTCATTAGCCATTTCAAACAAAGAGAAGCACTTAACTCGTCCTGATGTTTTACTAAACTTGAAAACCTGCAGGAGTTTTCCTGTGTGAACTGTTTTAAATTAAATTAATTAAATTTAAATAATTTCAACTGCTTTTTTCTTTTAGCTTAAATCAGAAGGTGGAACACCAGGTCTGACATTCATCTCAGGGCAAAATGCTGACACTGTGAATGGTGACACCATCAAAGTGCTCAGATAAGTTACTCTTTTTATTGCATTCTTTCAAAATTTAAGGAAAAAAATCGAACCACTTAAATATTCGATTTGGAAAAAAAATTAGAAGCGGTTCTCATGAAATAAAATTCTGACAAAAACTTTGAGGAGTCATGTTCTGGCATGACGCAACTCAGCAGTGGAGCCTATAGAACTGCACTGTTCATGTGCAATCAGTCCGAGTGCTCATTTCCCCTCTTCCAGCAAAACTCACATCCCAAAAGCAGCCAGATGTGGGTAGAGTTTTCCCACACCTCTTGTGACTGTAAATAGACAGCTGGCTAGAAAATCCACTTCTTTTGCGGAGTGTATTATGTTTGCATGTTTTGTTTATGGCATTAGTTTATTTAGGGTGAGAATGTCCTGCTGTGAGCTACTTTAATCTGAGAAAAAATTTCTGTCACTGGACAGTGGATACAGACAGTGTATTTTACAAGTTTCTTTCCACAAACTTGTTTGTTTTCTGTCAGAGGGATGAAGTACACAAAACTTTCCATAATAAGCCAGACAGAAGAGGGATCCTGGCTTTGGAGGAGTAGAGGGCAATATCAGTAGTAGAGAAAAAGGTACAAATGGAGAAAGCACGCTTGAGCTCTACACCCCTCGGCAGACTGACAGATAGCAATGTATTTTTGGTCATAATTATCCATCACAAATCAAGTTCTTATCCCCCCAAATGATAAACCCATTGGAAACTTCAATCGAAACTGATCGATGTCGAATTTCATGACAGGTGGCCTAAGGCAGAGAGCTGCACAGGAATAACATTTGCTCCACAGCATACAGCACTTGGCTTTTCATATTTTTCTCATTAGAGGAAAAGTCCTGGGATGGGTTCAACAAGTGACAATGCAGGAATGAGAAGCAGCAATGTCTCCCTGCAGTGAAGGGGAGCTGTGCTCCCTCCTCCTAGCCAGTCCTTCCATGCCGGAAAGCACAGTCTTCATTTGCCTCCTCTACTCTTCATTTCATCCACTCTTAAAAGACACACCCCTTTTGTCAATATTCAAGAAAGAGGAAATCATCAGTGAAGTAGTGCATTTTGCTTAGAGAGAAATGGAAATTCTCTCACTTTGAAGCATAACCAAATTCCCACCTCCGGAAGTTAGTAGAAGACTTTTCTTAGGGAGCAGATTTTTTTTGCATACATGCACACTTTCCTTCTGACCACCACCAGAGCAGAGGATAAATAGCAAGAAGGTAAAATGTGTCAAACCAAAGGTTTGCAGAGGTCAATATTCTCCCTCTAATTGTGAATATGGAGGCAGGCTGTTCTGTATCCTGTTAATTATTGTTATTTGTTGTCCCCTGCTGTCAGTTGTTTTTCCCCTTAGTGTTTTTTTTACTTTTCTCACTTTCATGCCCTATAAGACTTCATTGTTTCCTTAGGTTCATGCCTGGCCATATGAGGAGAATCCTACATGAAATGGATGGAAAAGGACAGGAGAAGAGCAAAGAGTCAGGCTTTTCCACATGGCATGGAATCCTATCCTTCTCCTCCCATTGTGTTTGTGGCATCTGCGTTTATTTACTCTCTTAAGATTCAAAGCAGAGGTTTTGCTGCTCTGCATCAAAACAAGTGTGAACACAGGCTGAAAACCATGAGCTGAATCTATAATGGATGACTCCTGAAACTGTTCAGAGATGCTCCATGAATATCTTAGTTAGAGATGGGTAGTAACTCAGCCCATGAATACCATATACAGTTATTGTCACATGGCCAATGAACAGGTGTAGAATGGTAAATCAGCAGCATTTGTCTCCATTTTTCCAAAGAATGCCTGAACCTTCTTTGAAACTTTGGAATACATGGAAGAGTAAAGTGTCTTGACTCTGTTCCCACTAATTTCAGTGGGGTTGAGAGACCTTCAGGAAATCAAGTCTCTCATGGGGTCTTATATTTGAATTTTTTTCTTCATGTCTATAAACAGAAGGGCTTCATCTTAATCTACACTAACTATATTTTCTCTTCTTTCTAGCTGGATATCATCAAAAGCAAGGATTAATTTATCAATATAAAGCTAAGCCAGATGAAAATCTATAAACTATGTACACTGTTTTTAGCACTTAGAACAGGTGTAATATTTATTTCCTACATAGTATCACTGGTGGAGGTATCAGTGTTTTGTGACTTCAGTTATTGAAAATGACAAGTAAAAATAAGAAAAAAGAAATCAGGATATGCCAATGTGATTTATATTCCTGGGCATTAAGACAAAGCTTTTTAAAACATGACAGGACACTGCTTTATTTAATAACTTTTCATCAGTCCTTGCTGGGTACTTCACTCTTCTCACTGAATACCAATGGACTCCAGACTAAACGATTTGACTAAGGTGAATACAGTACTAAAATTTTCGCTGTTGGCACTCCATGCATTACTCCAGCAATTCCTGGGGGAAGTCATCAAGCCCAGAAGTGGACGATCCAAGACGAAAACCTCAGGTCTGTCTGTGAGAACATGGTGTGAGTGACTATCCAGAGGGATAACTGGCCTCTCCAGCATTACACTGAGCTACTTTGCACCAGGAGGACAGAGATGAGTGTGCCAAGAGAGGAGCTGGCAGCAGCTCTGATTCTCAACCCATTTTGTCCCAAAGTACAGGTGGTTTTGAGGGTTTTTTTTGGTGGTTTCTGTTTGTTTGTTTGTTTGTTTGTTGTTTTTGTTTCATTGTTTTGGGTTTTTTCTTAAAAAGCAGCAATCCAGAAGACATTAATAAAATCCATTTGCCCTCTGACTTCAAGGAGCCAGACACCTGCCCCCAGACACCTGCCGCCATGATGGCATCCATGAAAAATCTCCACAAAGCAATTTCTCAGAAGTCTGCAGCTACCAAGCGCCAGTGCCCCCCCTTCACAAGGCTAAGATGGTGAAGTGCATTATTTATGGATTCAAATGGTACATTCTCTGTGGTGGTATGATTTTTATAACAAGTTTTAATGTAAGACAGCTGTTCTCTGTACCCCTGTTCAGTGCTGTTCTGCTTTTACATCCCTCTGTTTCCAGTTGAAAGCTCCTCCCTCAGCCTCCCCCAGATCCAACCCCTGTTTGGTTCACCTTTCCCGCCTTGGTTACCTGTCCATCATTTGTCGGGAAACCCTCCCACCCTGCCAGTCACGCAGGGCCTGTCCCCCAGGTCCGGGAGCTTCGAAGGGAGCTCTCTGGTGACTGGCTGGATGGGAGGCTTTCCCCTCCTTCCTTCTGCTCAGTGGTTAGTGTTAATGCCTGCTGTGCCAGCAGACACTCCCCAGTTATGCCCCATTGGTTGTATGTGTTCCCACCCTGAGTTTCCACCCACTGTAGAAAACCCCCTCCCTCCTGAGATTCAGGGTCTCTCTCTGAGGCATTGATCTTAGGGTGAGGCCTCCCTCCTTCCCTCCAATAAACCCAAGTATCAGCTGAGCCTCCGAGAGTCCCGTCTTTCTTCCTCCACCTTCGCAACGTGGCAGGGCAGGTCGGCAGCCAAGATCCCACTTTTACCTAGATCCTGTGGGGCCTGTTGGGGCTAGCCGAGCGTGGGAGGACATGCACTGCCACAATTCCCCTTCCAAAATAATCATTGTGTGATTGGGATAATGCCCTTGGTTGTCTGCCTGAGTGAAACTTGGGGAGAAAATATGTCTTGGCTTTCAGCCATTTGATCAGTAGTCAGAGCTGACTGAAAACTTACCATCAAGGCATTCAGGAATAATTAAGCTTCTCAAATAAGCAAAAAAGTTTCACAGCAGTACTCATCTTAACAGAATTTTAGATCAAGAAAATAAAAACCTGTCTTTTCCCCCTTCTAAAAATTTTTGCAATAATGTAGAAAGCAATTATGACAATAGTTCCCACTGTTTCTCCTCATTAACCTGTTCCCATTATCAATCCTTTTGTATAAGTAGGTGACTGTCAAGATTGCAACAGGGAATTATCACCTGTGTGTAAACCATAGGCCCAGTGTTCATGCCACTGCAGCCTTGGGGAGGTTTCAGAAGGAAGTTAAGAAAGGGTCTCCAGACCCCAGAGAGATTTACAGAGTGAAACAGGGGAAACTGAATCAATTTAGCATCTAAAAGAGAGAGTTAAGTGATAAATTTACTGGATGTGTCCACAGTGGCATAGTGGAAGCAAATACACCCAGGTTATGGTAGGATCTCTGTAGCTGAACAGTCACAGTAGCATGCGTTTGGCGTGTTAATTAACTCTGAGTTCATGATCTCTGCGTTAATTAACTCAGGAGTTAAGGCAGCTTTCAGGGCAAATTTTGCAGAGGGCACCGAGTCCTGGTTTTGCGAAACCAAGGGAGCAGAGGACTCATCTTGAGAAGTTTGAAGCCATTTGACACACTGGAAAGGATGTTTTGCCTCTTGACTTCCACGGCTAATTTGGAGAGATTCCACTTTTGACAAGTGTATGAAAACCATCCTTCTGCCCTGCATTGAAAAATAAATTTTCAAATCCAGTCCTTAAAACACCTTGCAGAACCAGACCCAAGCACAGGAACTGCATCACTGAAATACAGTGGATTGTAAGATATGGAATACTTGCTTTAGTTGCAGATTTTGAGATGTCCCCTGCAATTCAGTTTCAAAAGAGCAGAAATCGTTTCAAAACCCTGTCCTGGCTTGGCCCTGACAGATTGAAAGGGAAGCCAAGGGTGGGCTTACCCTTTGCACAGGGCATGACATCACTGAGTGCAGCAATAACTCACAGGAAAAGAAGCAAACACACAGTCAGTTTTCGTGTAACGTTTTATTAAAACAGTACTAACAAAAAACACATCTGAAGAAATGAAAGGGAAATTTTAATTCCTGAATTTTACAGTTTAAACATACCAACAAACAGTGTAAAACAAGTACATTCGAACTTTAATACAAAGGAAACTTCTGTGATGCAACAAACTGTCTTACATTCCTGTATGGAAAGAAATTTTTCAAACAAGAGTTATAATTAAAACTAGCTAGTACCGTAAACTAACTACTAACTATATCTCCAAAACATAGAAATGGCTTCGCATTAAACTATTCCAGGAGAAACAGACCTATTTTATGTTACTATATATTACTAGTATATTGAATAATATAACACATTAGCACATATTATATTCTTTTACTTGAATATTCTATTACCTATATAATATATTCTATTACCTATATAATATGCTCTATTACTTATATTATTTTATATTATTTTGTATTACAACATATCCATATATAACCAGTAAATTATATTATATTTTTATTGAATAATAACCTATATTACAAGACAGGTCTATGTGATGGATTGCAGCTGGTCCCGTATTTTGACATTAAACAGCTGCAGCACTGGAAAACTCATCCTAAAAGTTCTTCTATAAAATGTCAGTCACCTTTAGGGATCCCGGCGAGCTCTTTTCTTTGGTGGTGTCTCATCATCTTCGTCATCGTGAAAACCAAATATTTCAAACAGACCTCTCTGCAAATTAGAAAATGGTTAAAATGAAAAATGAAATTCCCACATTGAAAAAATGCACCCCGCACATCTGTTTTGCCCCCAAGTCTTAGAGGTGAGCAATAAAATTCTTGCCAGTTCTCTGTAGCTGCTCAGAAGCTAAGATTTGAATAATGCTCAGCTGTAAAAGGCACAAAAGAGGTATCACTCCCTGCATTTTGTCTGCTTAAAACCACTTCTTAATCCCCTGATGGGGAACAGATACCAAAAAAGGAAATTCCATCTGTGTATCACACCAGCTGGGCAGGGTAGAAAGCCAAGGAGTAGCAACAGTTGAGTCATGCGGAAGAGGCAAAATTGTGCCCACCAGATTAACAACTGACTCCAGTCCCACCTTATCCTCATCAAACCTTACCCCAGACCAGTCAGGGTTTCACTCTTGGTGGAATTAGTCAGGGATTTGTGTGTATTTATCCCCGAGATACCCTGTACAAGGCTATTGCTGACTGTGCCACATCACACCCAGAGAAGCTCCGAGGCTGCTCTGCGGTCCTGTGTGAGGACAGGAGCCTCCATGAAACTTCTCTCCCACCTTGGGGAATTCCAGCGCTGTGGTCAGGCTTCTGTAGGTTGTGGAGGAGTCACTGCAGCTTGGTTTAGATGTTGCAGCTGCCTTCCCTTCACCTGCACTGAACTTCAGATCTTCACGCACTGGGGAGACTCTTGGTTCTTTGGCACGTGTCTCAACAGGCAATGCGGAGGGGACACTGCAAGAGACACAGGACAAGTGATTGAAGCTTTTCCTGATGTTTCAGACTCAGCCAGGTCATCAATGGGCTTCCAAAGAATTAGAATGAAGGAAGTGACTTGGAGAAAGCAATCCAGCTCCATCCCTGCTTCCACCCTCACCGTAAGCTTCACAAATACCCAGGTGATAATGAGGCAGACTCAATCCTAACTCAGAAGAGCAGAGCAAGATTCTGCTCTTCCAGAGCTGGCAGTTTTCTGAACAGGACATTTAATCTACTGGCCACATCAGCTCTACTCAAAGAAAGCTAGGTGGGGGTTTACTGCAAAAAGTTTTCAGCAAGAATGAAATCCAACCCCAATCCCAGCCACCTGCTTCTGCTGCTCTCTGGAAAGTTAAAAACCAACCAGGCAGGCCTGCAGAATGCCAGCCACTGGCAGCCTCATGAGACAGAAACTGGGCCATACCTGTCCACTTTCTTTCTTTCCTCCTCTTTCGCTGGGTCCTGTTTTGTCTTCAGGCCCTGGAATGCCTGAGTGGGTTTGACAGATTCCAGTGCATCAGAGAAGTTCTCAACTAAATGTGCAATAAGCAACTGAATATTCTCCTGAATAAGAACAAAAACAAGGTTTCAGTCTCAAATGTTCACAGGCAGAAAGTCAGAAAGCTTTTTGGAAAGTAACTGATTCCTTGTCCAGAGCCAAAATATTCTTGTCAAGAACAAACGGGAAGCAATCAGATTTATTCTTAGGGAAAGAGCTGAGATCTAGAAAGATTCAACTTCCCTTAGAAATGAACAATAGACTCAGCAAAGTCCCAGCTCCATTTGTGAACCTTCCATTAAAACAGGACATTTGCTATCTTGGAGATCCGCCTTTGGCCTCTGGCAATGCCATGGACATGTCAGTGCTGAGGCTGCTGCTGAACTCACCCTTTGGATGAATTTAAACATTTCCATCGAGGTAGATTTCAGCAGGTTGCGCTTATCCTTGTTGTACAGCACAGCGTTTAAAACTGGCTCAAACAGGTTCCCCAGGGTGATGTAACGGTTGTAAAGGTCATCCTTCAGGCCAATTATCTTCCTCATAAAGCGAAGAGCACCTGTGTGAAGAAAAGACATTCAAGTATTCAACAACCAGATGCTGGGGCTCTCACCTTGCTGTGAAAAAAACTGAAAAACTTGGTGTTATCCTGAGAGGAAGATGCACCCCCAAAGTGCAAAAAGCAGCATTTGTTGGCATTTCTTTCCTTCTTGGACTTTTCTCTGGTATTTGAAGGTCATCAGGAACCATGGATTTCTTCCTCCAGTCCAGCAGCAATGCATGCCAGCATGCATGCAGTTCAACTATTAACGCCTTCCTGTGCTTTTTTTCCCCTTGTTCCCCTCCCAGAACCAGCCCTGAGTCTTTAAAGATCCTGGGTCACAGAATTTCATTCACTCTCCACAGGGAGTACCAGATTGAGAACATTATTAAGAAAGGACACAACTTCCACTGAAATGAGGAGAGAAACCTGATCACAAAGGATCCTGTCATGAAGATCTGAAAGGATCCCTGCAGACTTCAAAAGAGACAACAATCCTCCTCCCACCAGAAACTGCATTGGTCTGTGCTTACAGACAGCTGCTCTTTTACAAAAAAAAAAAAAAAGAAGACAAACCTCTTTTTTCCCAAATTACTTAATTGACACCAGTGAAACACAGCAAACGAACAGGAATTCTGAGTTCAGGTGTACATTGGTACACCTTCCACACAGGACACACAAAGCCTGAAGAAGGCAATCTCAACAGTTCCAATACTCACTCAAGGCCAGAAATTTGTGTTTGGACTTCATCAGGACCAGTGCTGGTCTTAGCAGATCTTTCTTGGTAATGTACATCTTCATGTGATACTGGTGTCGTTGCACACAATAAGAGAGCATCGCCAAAACTGAGGCAAGTATTTTTGCTTTTTGATAATTATCTACAAGAAAAATTAATGCCTTGGGTTATACAAAAAATTCAATAACGTCCTGTCAGCATACACTGAGCTCAGTTGTTTTTCCAGTTCCTGGCATATTTGTAGTGGATTTTTGTTTTACTGGATTGCTTTGGGAAGCAGCACATTGGGTCAGAACAAAACAATAAACACAGCTACAGCTTTTTTTTTTGCCTTTGCAGTCAATATTCTTTAAAATTAGACTAATAAAACTATGACGTTATTCTCAATATACATGAGGGAAGTGCGTCTTTACAAAGCACACCATCAAGCTATGTCAGCATTCACAGCTTCAGGAAAGGAAGACTGAGGCAGGAGCAGCAGTAAGCATGTTCCCAGAAGGCATCACAGGTCTATTGCTGTTTACCAGGACTGTGAGGCCCTTCAAAGGGGAAAGAAAAATTAAAATTGTCATTACCTATTTCCTGGTATGGTTCTGATGTGGCAGCCAGCAGCGGCGCAGTAAGAAGTTGAATGTAACGGTCGTAGAAGATATCCAGAAATTCAAATACTTCCAAATGCTGAAACAGCAATAACTTCATTAAACACTGGCATTCACATTTAATCTTTTAAATATAAAAAGAGTAATAACAGAAGAAACAGCCTACAAAGGATTCTGCTGAGTTCTTTGGGTCTGCAGCACTGTCTTCACATAGGATCAATTTCTTTCTTTTGGGGCAAACGTGTGAGACATGCAAGCAAGCTAGCTATCATTAAAAGAATCCCCAGCATGGACGCAAATATATACTGAAAAAAGCCCATCAATGACTCAAAGTGCTTGACAAAGTGTCTTTAAAGCATTCTGAAATTCTGAAAATAGTTTTGCCCAGAACAAATATCTGTAAACCATTTTACAGGTATTCTGCTACGTTACAATGTATTGAAATCTTTCAGGATTAATCCTCCAGATGGAGAGAGCTATGGTCAGACAGGGCTATGGCACTGACACCTATGAATTTAACAATTGAAATAATGGTTAACTAATGCTTAATTATTTAACCATTTAATATTGGCCCAGTGCCCTACACACATGCCTTCCATTAGCAAAATTAGCTTATCTTTTGCTTATTTAAAGTCACTATCAGACCACACTTCACTCAATTAAAAAAAAAACCCTATAATTTTGTCTCCTTTGCCCGCAATAACAGCAATAGAGTGTATCAGGCTTTTAAGTTTGCCAAGACAGTGTCATGTCTTCTGCCATTCATGTTCACTTACACTAATTCTGGCCATCATTTTGTCTGTGTTGATCAGAGCACAAAGTATCTTCATTAACTGATGTTTTCCTCCAAATTGAGGGTCGGTGGTACAGATCATCTGCTCTATGACCTTAGTGATGAGATGGGTATCCTAAAAAAAACCAAAAAATACAAAACAAACAAAAATCAGAGAGAGAAGTCAAAAAATAATTACTCACAGGAATGATATGAGTTCCCCAACTTTCTGCAGTAATTTTAAAATAAAAATTAAAACCCAGAAACTGAGATTTTATTTTGCTGGTTGTTTTCCTGTTTTCCCTAAAAGTGGTGTATTCAAAATCTCCAAACCACTTGTTACTTACATTCTCACTCTGCCGGGCCTCTTGCAGTACAAAATCTTGGGCTGTGGCTGGACTAAATTGTACTAGATAAGACAATATATCTGTAGCAGCAGATCTAACTTGCAGATTGTCCATTGCCTTACCAAAAATAAGAAAAAAAAACCAAAAGAGGTTCACTTGTTAGAGAGAATCACATTTGGTATTTATTATCACGTGCAGCTGCAAGGAAGAGGCAGTTCAAAAGTGGAGAACATTTTGTTTCAAAAATTTTCATGAGAAACATGATAATATGGTCACAGAAAAACAACAAGGAACCAGGCAAATATTTTTCTTTCCCTACTGTTTTCCTCCTTTAGAAAGGGCACAAGACTTTTTGTGAATTTGACAGCCCTAACATAGGCTGGAAACATTCACAACATCCAACTTGCTTGAATATCTAAGACTTTCTTGATATTCTGTACCTGCTATTCACAATTTATTCATTTTGTACTAAAGGACCAACTGAACAAATCAAGTTGTACAACAGTTTCTGTGCCCATTTACAGGCAACAAGAATTCAGACCTTCCCTTAAGGGATGTGATTTTCTCTGATAAAAATCCAGCAATCAAGCTTCCACATCAAAAAGTCCCTTTCACCTTTTGACTGCCTGGACACGAGGGTTTCACTGCCCTCAGACTTCTCCCTCATGAAAAGTAAAAAATAGCAAGAGCAGTCAAGCCAGGCTTCTCCAGAGCAGAACTGTCGGAAGCTTCTGCATTCTGGACATCACCAGAAATCTCCACTCTCAGCAGAGCAAAGCGCTCCAATCAGACTTACAAAAGAAATGCTCGGCAGATTTAAAAAAAAAAATAAAAGGAATAAAAAAAACCCGCAAATGGCTGTGGGCTTTTCTAGTTTTGTTAAAGGCAGTTCTAAGTTTTCACTTACCATTAACTTTTCAAGAATTGGAAGAATTTGCAACTTTAACAAAGTTTGAAGGAATTCCTTTCTTCTCTCACGAAATGACAAAGAAAAGGCACAGAATTCATTGAAAATCTTCATCTGGTGCGCAGGAAAAAAAAAATAAATTATTGTGTATTCAAGTCAGAAAGCTCCCTGAAAGGATGAAACAGTTACAATTTTTACCGGGGAGGTGTACTGGCTGATTCTCTAGAAATACTTCTAAGACTGCAGAACTCTCAGAACAGTTTCTCTTTCTACTTTTTGCCTGTCATTTATTTAAAGCCTTTGAGAAGCCACCAAGCCTGCTGACTTACCAATTGACATTGTTGCTCAGCAGGTGTAGCTTCATTTGTTAGTTGTGCTAAAACTTCAGGCAAAAACGCCTCATCTTTCTGTGGAGCACACAAAAAGAACACAAATTAGGCAGTGATCCTGGAAAGTGAAAAACATGGTCCTTTTAGGACCCCACCCTGCACAAAGCCAAACTTCCCACACTGCCATTGCTTTTGTCACAAAGAAGGCAAATGCTAGAGTACACATCCACCAGAATCATTTCCAGTTTACAGCAGCTCCAGGAAAGGGTTTGGCGCTTTCTGCCATATTTGCACCCCTTTACAGAGAAAACATTGTAATAAATGTCCCTGGAAGTTGCATGTTCCTGAAATACTTAAACAAAAGCAGATCCAAAGGTTTGCTTGGCAACCAAAGAGAAGCACTTGATCTTGTTACAGCCCATAAAAAGTATTAAGATACTCAACCAAAATTTATCAGTTTGAAAATACAAAATCCAAGGGATCAGGAAGAAGGGAAAGCATTCAAAACATTGTGCAAATGAAAGTGCCTGTGATTAACTTCAACACTGTTCACCAGCTGTAAACCAATTCCAAACTACAGCCAGCGGGATCTCTACAGCTCCCATCTAAGCTGCATTAAAAAAAAAAAAAACCACTTACTTGCAACCCACATAAAATCTTCTCTTTGCTGGAGCTGATGAAGGACTTGAGGGTAGAAAGACGACCACCTTCAAAATCGGATGGCTTAGGCGTGATGATGGCCAGAATGTACTGTGCCCTGAACGCCTGGCTGATTCTTTCCTTGAGGTGAGGGTCTTTGATTGGAATAACCTCATGAAGCTTTGCTGTTTTGGCTAAGGATTCCCTGTGCTGTGCTGGCTGAGGCAAACAGGGATCGTACTCCAGGCATCCGGCAACACCCTGAATACACTGGTCAGAAAACAGCACCTCAAACAGGATGGCTTGGTCTAGGTACACAATTCCTCTGACAGTATGGAACAGGAGGTGCAAGGCTTCGGTGTTCTTCTCTCTCTCACAGATCTGGAAAAGCTCTAGGAGCTTTGGGATATAGCCTTTGCTCTCCAAGGCCAGTGCCAGCGTGGCCGACTGGCTGCGTGAGAGGCGGATGGAGGTCACCAGCTCTGCAAGCTCCGCAAGCCAGGAAAGCTCACAGGTAGGAAGGTCTGTGAAATTACCTATCCCACCCATTGCTTCAGACATTCTTCTTTGAATTCAGGAAGGTCCTGGGTTGATTCCACAGAGTGGCACACCAGTACCCAAAGGAGGCCGAGAGAGAGGCAGGACAGGACAGCTCACGCTGCAGCGCCCTTGTGCTGCTCTGCTCCCAACTGCCACGGGTGCTCTTCACCCGTTGCTGTTACCTGGAGCAGAGCCTGCTGATTGGTCCATCCCTCCAACTCCCAAACCCGAGGGAGGTCATGACTGCCAGGGGTCGTGACACATGACCAACGGTTCTTTTTGGCCGTTGACGTTTTGGAACCTCTAAAACCCCTCCCCAGTACCTGCTGGGGGCCTACAAGTAGGCCAAAAGGTGGCTTCCCAAGGGCAGGCAGGGAAAAGGGTAACAGCCTTAAGCTGTTTCTTATAGGATATTAGGAAGAAATGCTGGACTACAAGAGTGGTGAGGCCCAGCTTGCCCACCCCATCCCCGGAGCTGTTGAAGGCCAGGCTGGATGGGGCTTTGAGCTACCTGGTCTGGTAGAAGTTGGAACCAGCTGAGCTTTTAGGTCCCTTCCAAACCTAACTATGGTCAAATTGTCATCATGGAAGCATGCTGGGATGCTCCTCCAAGGGGACCACTTCCCCACTGTAGCTGAGGGCTATGGTGTTGGAACCCTGGAAACTTCGATTTGAAGCCTATGGGCTATGGGCTTTTCAGAAGCAAGAGGCTAGGAAGGGAGGGATTCAATCTTAAGGAAACTTCCCTGTGCAAGCACCCAAGAGCCACTCTGGAGTCACTCTCACATCACCTCATGTGGGACCCAACACAACGTGGGCCTTCACGACTATACCCTCCACACTCACACTGTCAGACCAGGTTTCCTTAACCCTGGGTTTCCCATAGCAGAGTCACAGATGTCCAGATCCTCAGAACAGATAAATCACGATGCAGTAGCTAAATAACACAATAACACCTCAAGCTGGTGCCTCCAAGGAGGGACCTGGAATAAAGGAACCCCTGTGCTTTTATCCCCTCACTGTCTAAGGTCATGAAGCCCTGGGGCTCATCAGCTCCTGCTGTGTCTCTGAGTGTCTGGTCCCCTGGCTGCCCCACAGCTCCCTGTGCCCTTTGGAATGCAAAGGGGAGCTCATGGCCTCTTGCCCTGGGCTGGGGCTCCTGCTCCCAGAGAGCTCAGCCTGCATTTTGTGCTGCAGCTGCATCCCCATTTACCTGCACTGAATAGATCGTTTAACACCTGCCTCACCAACATCTGCTGGGAAAGGAACACAGCTGGCTTCAAGAAACCAAGGGCACTCCTGGAGTGTGTGGAGCACAATTTTCTGATCTAGCTATTAGATGAGCCATCCAGAGGTTGTGGATGCCCATCCCTGCAAGCGTTGAAGGCCAGCCTGGATGGGGCCCTGAGCAACTGTGTCTAGTGAGAAGCCCATGGCAGAGGGATGATCTTTAAGGTCCCTTCCCATGAAAACCATTTTAGGATCCTATGATTTGGAAGAGCTAGAAAACCAGCAATAACTGTATCGTGGCTCTTTAGCCCATGTTGGCTTGGTAATAGCAGCTGTTCTTTCTCTTTTCAGTAAATGCAAAGAATAATCCGTGTTTGTGCAACACCTTAGAGATCTCATACTACATTCTAAGTGTCCTTCTCCCATCAGCTAATTTCAAGCTGCTACATGTCCCTTCATACCACATTCGCTAAGGGCCACACTGGCCATTCCAGCAATAGGACACATGCTGCTATACAGGGAGACACCAGTGACAATGAATAATCCCACTTAGCCCATTATGGCTGGAAAGCCTTTGGAAATCAGATGGCAATGAACAGGTGCAGAGCTTCACGGTTAAGGGTGCGTCGCAGCTTCTTCTACCCATGGTGATGCCTTAAAGAACCTATAAATGAAACAACACACACTTTCAAGATAAGATTGGTAGAGGAGGTGATATAAAGGCTGGTGTTTATTGGAGGCCTCCAGGGGCAGATATGGAGAACGTCCAAAAACACGCACACCCCCCACCCCCAGGGTGAATACAATTTTCTAAGTTGAGCAAATTAGCATAATTGACAAAAATCACCAATTAGAGACATAACTGGTGAGGCGGTTTCCCCCCCGTTCAACCCTTTTCTGAATCCCACCTCCCCTTTTTAGGGACTAAATGTTCTTGATGAAAACGTGTCTCAAAGAGCTGGTTTTGACCTTGGTTCCTAGGGAGACCAAGATAGGAAGTGGCCCTGTAATACCTGAGTCTTGGAGCTCTGGAATGTGTTTTGTCTTTCTGCCTGGGGAGAAAAGGTAAGGAAAAGTACTGGGACTACGAATACACTACAAATACATATGTCAAGAGTACAGAGAATACATAAAAGAAAAAAGGCAAAAATCAGTTTGGCAACAATGGAAAACTGCGTCTGAAACAGGCCAAGCCTATGTCAATCCATCAAAATGAAGTAGTAATTTACAAAAGCCCCTTATAATACTATAGTAGCAGAGAGTCCTTAGAGCGCGAGAATCAGATGTCATACACACACAAATAAGCACAGAATCCCCTCAAGTACCAACGTCTATTTTTATCATCCAAGCATACAAAGAGATAGCAAGGCTGAGTAAAAGTAACACCACAGTCAGCCCACAGCTGCTCGTGGGTTTTGATCAGAAAAGTGACTGAGGTGCCTGAATATTTTTAAGAACTGACACGTAATCTTGATCTAGATGTGCAAGTTGAGAGCAGAATCGGAGAAAACCTGATTTTGGCAAGGGGATGTGGTGTTCAACAATGGAAAATGTCATATTTTTGAACATAATTGTCACAGGGCTACCTTTAGACTAAAGTCTGCTATGGCCCTGTGTCGCCCTGATTCTTTAGCCTTCTGATGACTGTTTACGTATTTCTAGTGGAGTCTCTCTTGAATGTAACATAAACAAGTAGATTGTTTTCATACCAGTCTGTGATGGACTGCTGAACTGACCACTGGGGTCAGAAAGGTGTTCCTCTCATCTCCCAATCCTTGACCAAACTCCAAAACCTATTTAAATCCCAAATGATAATGAACTTCCTTTTCTCTGCTCACCTCGGAACCTGAGTGAGTGTGGTTCTATCATGTCCCTACCGGCGACATCTGGTGACCTCCGACTGTGGCGATTGCAGTGTGTGGAGTCAGCTATAAGGTAATAGAGCTGGTTGGTAACAGGCTTTTGCAAAAATGGTATTCTTTATCTCCAGGTTTGAGGCTTGGATCTCGCACCATTTGCGAGCCTTCCTGCAGCGGCAGAAGGTTGCTGTTTCTAGTGATGATTTTAAGCGTTTATATTATTATGGCAAATGCAATGGGTTTTTCCCAGAAGACTGGAGAGCCCTTTCACGGGAAGAGTGGGGCTGATTCGGTGTCCACATCATCCAGGCCATGTCTGCACGTGACGATGCAGACTTGGTGGAGTTACTGGAGCTCTGGAAGCAATGTGTTGATGTCATAAGCAGTTTTATGAGGTGGGAAGCTCCCGAGGGAGCCGGGGTCTCCCCTGGAAACGTTTCCATCTCGGATGCCGAGGCTGGGGGGAAAGAAGAAGCATCCCTCTCCGAGGCTGAGACAGGTTCCGAGTTGGACTGGGGGGAGGACGCAGCTCCCGGCTAGCCAGGCGGGGTCTCGCAGGGATCCGGGGAGCCGGCCGTGGCGGCCCCACCGATCCCGCCCGTCTCCGTGCCCAGGAGGCTGAAGAGCGGGGGGGTTTCTGCCCCTCCCGGTGCTCTTCTGGTGCTGAGAGAGGGGGCGGGACTGAGTCCACCCGTCCCAGCGCCAAGGAGAAGGACAAGCGAGGCTGAAGCGGAGTCCCCGCCACGGGCAGCCGTGCCTGGCTCGGTGCCAGCCGCTGTGCCTGCGCAGGTCGCGGTGGACCCGAGGGACGGGCGGTCCGTCCCGCCCCCCGCGGGGCTGGCGGTGCCCCCGATGGTTCTCCGCGGCGCGGGCGGGGCGTTGCTGGCCGTAGGGCCGGGCCCCTCCTCCCCTGCGCCGGTGCCGCCTGGTGCTGTGGGTGACACGGCTTGCGGGGGGGCCCGGGCCGAGCGGCCCCATGCCGCCTCCTGCCCCCCCACGGCCCTTCCCCCGCCAGCGCCGCCCGCTCCTCCACAGACGGGCGAGTCTCGGGCGGCGGGGCGGGCCGGGGTCGCGGCTCCGCAAACCGCGCCCCTCCCGGCGTCCCGTTCCCCCCCTGCCCTGGATCCGAGGGGTCATGTGATGGGCTCCATCTGTCCCACGCTGGGTTCACATGTCCCGGCTGGACCCGTGGCTGTACCGAGGTCCCTCGTCCGGGCCATGCGGCCGGCGCTCCTGCCCTGCCGACAGGCACGGGCTCTTCGGGGCCCGTGAGCCCGGCCCTGCCGCCTCCCACAGAACCCGGGGCAGCGGCAGGGGCCGGTCCCGTGAGATGCGCTTTTAGCGCAGGCAGGGACATGGCCACCAGGAGGTCAGCGCCTCCTTGGAGTGACCACGATTGGTCAATTTGTGTTTTTTGAGTTTTCTGTTCACAAGACAGAGAGCCGGTGGTGAGAAGACAGCTGTTCTGAAGCTCCCGGGCTGGCTCAAGTTCACTGGACTGTTGTTATGGCCAGAGACTGCCCTGAAACGATTTGTACCCTGTCTGTCCCTTAGATAGACATCACGTTTCTTTCCCTTGCCCCTTGACCTCTGGAATGAACTGTCTCTCAAGACACAATCGTCGCCCTTCAGAACTTGGTACAGGAGCTGTTGGACCAGGATCATCTGGAACGTTTTACCAGTCTTGGGACACTCCTGCTCTCTGCATCGAAAAGAAGTCTGGGAAATGGAGGTTGTTACAAGACCTCTGAAAAGTTAATGCTGTGGTGGACAGCATGGGCATGTTGCAGGCTGGTACGCTGTTGCCCACCCTGCTTCCCTCAGATTGGCTGATCCTCATTGTGACTATGAACGATTGCTTTCTTGTGATACTTTTGTATCCTACAGGTATCACTGGCCGATGGAGATGAATGGTCCTATCCCTGGCACAGTTTGGACTGGGTCTTCCTGCCCCATCAGCCGCAGTAGACGGCAAGTACATAATCTGAGCTAATTGCTCGCTTTCAGCCTTCCAATTTAGTCACGGCTTTTTCGTTTGTGGTCGACATAGCACAGCACTTGGGCCATCAAATTTTGAAGGAAGTCAGCAATGCTGCCTTGTTTCATTTTTGTTTCATTTGCTGAAGACCCTGTGTTACTGTGTTGTGTGCCACTGAGGAAAAAAAAAAAAAAAACAAAAAAAAAAACAACGGGGAATGCAGGTTTCACCCTGCACACAGTGGATTGGCAAAGCTTTGTGTGCCATCGAGCACCTTATGGTCCCACAGAATTGTAATAACCGTGTGATGTTGAAAGATGGAGACCATGACCAAATGAAAAGCGAAGTGCATGAACTATGAAGTGGTGACTCAGATGCAGACGACGCGAGTGTTCACTCCAATGGTCCTTCAAAAAGAAAGATTTTTCTTCCTTCCTATTTCTTTTTTTCCTAATGCAAAAAGGGTGAGATGTCGCCCTGATTCTTTAGCCTTCTGATGACTGTTCACATATTTCTAGTGGAGAGTCTCACGAATGTAACATAAACAAGTAGATTGTTTTCATACCAGTCTGTGATGGACTGCTGAACTGACCACTGGGGTCAGAAAGGTGTTCCTCTCATCTATCAATCCTTGATCAAACTCCAAAACCTATTTAAATCCCAAATGATAATGAACTTCCTTTTCTCTGCTCACCTCGGAACCTGAGTGAGTGTGGTTCTCTCATGTCCCTAAAGGTGACAGCCCTACAGGCTGTGTTTTTTGAGAATTAAGTTCATCATTGAAGTATTGTTTTTCACAGAAGCTTTTTGAAGAAGGATAATTAATATATTTCCTTAAATTATTAATCATATCAATAATTTATTTATATCAGTGTGTATATATATATTTGTATATATTGTAAATATATTTATATGAGTATCATTTATTATTTTCATGAGTAATATTATTCCATAAAGGATTAAATGGAATGGTTCCACCTGAGTTTTAGCCAGCTTTCAGAACTCCTCCCACATCCAGCGAGCACTCGCGCAAAGCCATAGGACTGAAAAGAGCAACACAGTGTCAAGACTTGGCAAAAGCATCTTCTGGTGGTCGGTTCAGAGCAAATAATCTACTGGCCATGCTTTATTCCAAAGAGAAAACACTTGGGAAGATCAACCAAACCATGCTAAGCCTGCAGGGGTCAGAGCTGGTGCTGTGGCAGAAAGGGTAATTATGAAACACCACATATTTTAGATAACTGGGTTTGCCCCCACGCGATGTACACAGAGCAGCACAGACAACTCGGAAATTACTTTGCCCCTTTTCTCTTAAATAAATCAGAATTACACCATCCTTGGATTTATGTTGTTGGTGGTGTTTTTTCGGTTTTGTTTGAGTTTTCATGTTTTGGGAGGTTTTCCTGTTTTCTTTCCTTGTTGTTGGGGTTTTGGGGTTTTTGGGGGGTTTTGTTTGTTTGTTTTTTAAACAAGAATGCAGAAGACTGGGAAGGAACATGAAGAACTTGTTTCTATGCACAATATGTTCTAATCAGAGGAATGAAAGGAAAGCCAGAGCAAATAAACAATTTAGTGAATTCTTATTAAGGTCACAGGAATTTTCTTAATGCAGCGTGATACTGACTGCCAGGAAACCTCACAGTGACCTAATAAATTCAGTATCATTACACTGCTGCCATCCAAGCATCCTGAGCCTATCGGGCATTAAGGAGGGTGACTAAAACAGGGGGAGGAAATGAGCTTTTATCCCTGAGATGCAAGTGGAGAAGCACTGCCAATCTCCATTTTGACCGTCTTTTGAGTGGTAAAGAACTTACACTGGAAGTTATAAAACATATATTGGAAGCATATATTTTATATCTACACAAGAGGAATCTCAGACTGGTGAGTCGTCCTGCTGTCACTCAGACAGTGGAGGTGGGAGTGAGAAAAACAATGCCAACAATTAATGTTTACAGTGCAAAAAGGCACATCAAATTGACTTGTAATGTCCTGCTGTAGCACTGTTTCTAATTGGCATCTCACTATGTAATTAGATGATCGTGCCGCATACTTGAGCAATAATGCAAAAACTAGATCATTTGTGGGAGAAAAAATACTAGGCTGGGCAATCAACACTGTGTGTCTGCACTGAAGTTTGCCACATCTCATTCATCTTTTTAAAAATTCCTGAAATGTGCACACCATTGCAATTATGTTGGTGCCCCCCAGAAACCACCAGCCTTTCTGCCTCTACACTTGAGCAGCTCCTGCTCTGAGGGGCTTCTTGTAGCAGCTACTCCATGAAAAAAATCCCAAACAAATAAAACCACATGTGCACACATGTATCTCTGCCACAATAAAAACCTTCACCAAGGTTTGTCCTTCATCAGCACAACCCTCTCTGACTGATCTCTCACAAATTAGCTGCAATGGCAGCTGAAGACATCAAAAACAGGCCTTGCCCATGACCTCCCTGGACAGAATTTATCCACATATGGATGGGGCTTTTTGCCACACGTGGATGGCACAGAAAGACTTTCTTAGAAGAGTAGGGTTCCCTGGATCTGCATTTGCACCCACATTTCATTAGCCACTTAAAACAAAGAGAAGCACTTAACTCGTCCTGATGTTCTACTAAACTTGAAAACCTGCAGGAGTTTTCCTGTGTGAACTGTTTTAAATTAAATTAATTAAATTTAAATAATTTCAACTGCTTTTTTCTTTTAGCTTAAATCAGAAGGTGGAACACCAGTTTTGACATTCATCTCAGGGCAAAATGCTGACACTGTGAATGGTGACATCATCAAAGTGCTCAGATAAGTTACTCTTTTTATTGCATTCTTTCAAAATTTAAGGAAAAAAATAAAACCACGTAAATATTCGATTTGGAAAAAAAATTAGAAGCTGTTCTCATGAAATAAAATTCTGACAAAAACTTTGAGGAGTCACGTTCTGGCATGACGCAACTCAGCCGTGGAGCCTATAGAACTGCACTGTTCATGTGCAATCAGTCCCAGTGCTTATTTCCCCTCTTCCAGCAAAACTCACATCCCAAAATCAGCCAGATGTGTGTAGAGGTTTCCCACACCTCTTGGGCCTTTAAATAGACAGCTGGCTAGAAAATCCACTTCTTTTGCAGAGTGTATTATGTTTGCATGTTTTGTTTATGACATTAGTTTATTTAGGATGAGAATGTCCTGCTGTGAGCTACTTTAATCTGAGAAAAAATTTCTGTCACTGGACAATGGATACAGACAGTGTATTTTACAAGTTTCTTTCCACAAACTTGTTTGTTTTCTGTCAGAGGGATGAAGTACACAAAACTTTCCATAATAAGCCAGACAGAAGAGGGATCCTGGCTTTGGAGGAGTAGAGGGCAATATCAGTAGTAGAGAAAAAGGTACAAATGGAGAAAGCATGCTTGAGCTCTACACCCCTCTGCAGACTGACAGACAGCAATTGTATTTTTGGTCATAATTATCCATCACAAATCAAGTTCTTATCCCCCCAAATGATAAACCCATTGGAAACTTCAATCGAAACTGAACGATGTCGAATTTCATGACAGGTGGCCTAAGGCAGAGAGCTGCACAGGAATAACATTTGCTCCACAGCATACAGCACTTGGCTTTTCAGATTTTTCTCATTAGAGGAAAAGTCCTGGGATGGGTTCAACAAGTGACAATGCCGGAATGAGAAGCAGCAATGTCTCCCTGCAGTGAAGGGGAGCTGTGCTCCCTCCTCCTAGCCAGTCCTTCCATGCCGGAAAGCACAGTCTTCATTTGCCTCCTCTACTCTTCATTTCATCCACTCTTAAAAGACACACCCCTTTTGTCAATATTCAAGAAAGAGGAAATCATCAGTGAAGTAGTGCATTTTGCTTAGAGAGAAATGGAAATTCTCTCACTTTGAAGCATAACCAAATTCCCACCTCCGGAAGTTAGTAGAAGACTTTTCTTAGGGAGAAGATTTTTTTGCATACATGCACACTTTCCTTCTGACCACCACCAGAGCAGAGGATAATGGCAAGAAGGTAAAATGTGTCAAACCAAAGGTTTGCAGAGGTCAGTATTCTCCCTCTAATTGTGAATATGGAGGTAGGCTGTTCTGTATCCTGTTAATTATTGTCATTTGTTGTCCCCTGCTGTCAGTTGTTTTTCCCCTTAGTGTTTTTTTACTTTTCTCACTTTCATGCCCTATAAGACTTCATTGTTTCCTTAGGTTCATGCCTGGCCATATGAGGAGGATCCTACACAAAATGGATGGAAAAGGACAGGAATAGAGCAAAGAGTCAGGCTTTTCCACATGGCATGGAATCCTATCCTTCTCCTCCCACTGTGTTTGTGGCATCTGGGTTTATTTACTCTCTTAAGATTCAAAGCAGAGGTTTTGCTGCTCTGCATTAAAACAAGTGTGAACACAGGCTGCAAACCATGAGCTGAATCTATAATGGATGACTCCTGAAACTGTTCAAAGATGCTCCATGAATATCTTAGTTAGAGATGGGTAGTAACTCAGCCTATGAATACCATATACAGTTATTGTCACATGGCCAATGAACAGGTGTAGAATGGTAAATCAGCAGCATTTGTCTCCATTTTTCCAAAGAATGCCTGAACCTTCTTTGAAACTTTGGAATACATGGAAGAGTAAAGTGTCTTGACTCTGTTCCCACTAATTTCAGTGGGGTTGAGAGACCTTCAGGAAATCAAGTCTCTCATGGGGTCTTATATTTGAATTTTTTTCTTCATGTCTATAAACAGAAGGGCTTCATCTTAATCTACACTAACTATATTTTCTCTTCTTTCTAGCTGGATATCATCAAAAGCAAGGATTAATTTATCAATATAAAGCTAAGCCAGATGAAAATTTACAAACTCCGTACACTGTTTCTAACACTTAGAACAGCTGTAATATTTATTTCCTACATAGTATCACTGGTGGAGGTATCAGTGTTTTGTGACTTCAGTTATTGAAAATGACAAGTAAAAAAAAGAAAAAGGAAATCAGGATATGCCAATGTGATTTATAGTCCTGGGCATTAAGACAAAGCCTTTTAAAACATGACAGGACACTGCTTTATTTAATAACTTTTCATCAGTCCTTGCTGGGTACTTCACTCTTCTCACTGAATACCAATGGACTCCAGACTAAACGATTTGACTAAGGTGAATACAGTACTAAAATTTTCCCTGTTGGCACTCCATGCATTACTCCAGCAATTCCTGGGGGAAGTCATCAAGCCCAGAAGTGGACGATCCAAGACGAAAACCTCAGGTCTGTCTGTGAGAACATGGTGTGAGTGACTATCCAGAGGGATAACTGGCCTCTCCAGCATTACACTGAGCTACTTTGCACCAGGAGGACAGAGATGAGTGTGCCAAGAGAGGAGCTGGCAGCAGCTCTGACTCTCAACCCATTTTGCCCCAAAGTACAGGTGGTTTTGGGGTTTTTTTTTGGTGGTTTTTGTTTGTTTCTTTGTTTGTTGTTTTTGTTTCATGGTTTTGTTTTTTTTTAAAAAAAGCAGCAATCCAGAAGACATTAATAAAATCCATTTGCCCTCTGACTTCAAGGAGCCAGACACCTGCCCCCAGACACCTGCCGCCATGATGGCATCCATGAAAAATCTCCACAAAGCAATTTCTCAGAAGTCTGCAGTTACCAAGCGCCAGTGCCCCCCTTCACAAGGCTAAGATGGTGAAGTGCATTATTTATGGATTCAAATGGTACATTCTCTGTGGTGGTACGATTTTTATAATAAGTTTTAATGTAAGACAGCTGTTCTCTGTACCCCTGTTCAGCGCTGTTCTGCTTTTACATCCCTCTGTTTCCAGTTGAAAGCTCCTCCCTCAGCCTCCCCCAGATCCAACCCCTGTTTGGTTCACCTTTCCCGCCTTGGTTACCTGTCCATCATTTGTCGGGAAACCCTCCCACCCTGCCAGTCACCCAGGGCCTGTCCCCCAGGTCCGGGAGCTTCGAAGGGAGCTCTCTGGTGACTGGCTGGATGGGAGGCTTTCCCCTCCTTCCTTCTGCTCAGTGGTTAGTGTTAATGCCTGCTGTGCCAGCAGACACTCCCCAGTTATGCCCCATTGGTTGTATGTGTTCCCACCCTGAGTTTCCACCCACTGTGGAAAACCCCCTCCCTCCTGAGATTCAGGGTCTCTCTCTGAGGCATTGATCTTAGGGTGAGGCCTCCCTCCTTCCCTCCAATAAACCCAAGTATCAGCTGAGCCTCCGAGAGTCCCGTCTTTCTTCCTCCACCTTCGCAACGTGGCAGGGCAGGTCGGCAGCCAAGATCCCACTTTTACCTAGATCCTGTGGGGCCTGTTGGGGCTAGCCGAGCGTGGGAGGACATGCACTGCCACAATTCCCCTTCCAAAATAATCATTGTGTGATTGGGATAATGCCCTTGGTTGTCTGCCTGAGTGAAACTTGGGGAGGAAATATGTCTTGGCTTTCAGCCATTTGATCAGTAGTCAGAGCTGACTGAAAACTTACCATCAAGGCATTCAGGAATAATTAAGCTTCTCAAATAAGCCAAAAGTTTCACAGCAGTACTCATCTTAAAAGAATTTTAGATCAAGAAAATAAAAACCTGTCTTTTCCCCCTTCTAAAAATTTTTGCAATAATGTAGAAAGCAATTATGACAATAGTTCCCACTGTTTCTCCTCATTAACCTGTTCCCATTATCAATCCTTTAGTATAAGTAGGTGACTGTCAAGATTGCAACAGGGAATTATCACCTGTGTGTAAACAATAGGCCCAGTGTTCATGCCACTGCAGCCTTGGGGAGGTTTCAGAAGGAAGTTAAGAAAGGGTCTCCAGACCCCAGAGAGATTTACAGAGTGAAACAGGGGAAACTGAATCAATTTAGCATCTAAAAGAGAGGGTTAGGTGATAAATTTACTGGATGTGTCCACAGTGGCATAGTGGAAGTAAATACACCCAGGTTATGGTAGGATCTCTGTAGCTGAACAGCCACAGTAGCATGCGTTTGGCGTGTTAATTTACTCTGAGTTCATGATCTCTGCGTTAATTAACTCAGGAGTTAAGGCAGCTTTCAGGGCAAATTTTGCAGAGGGCACCGAGTCCTGGTTTTGCGAAACCGAGGGAGCAGAGGACTCATCTTGAGAAGTTTGAAGCCATTTGCTACGCTGGAAAGGATGTTTTTCCTCTTGACTTCCACGTCTAATTTGGAGAGATTCCACTTTTGACAAATGTATGAAAACCATCCTTCTGCCCTGCATTGAAAAATAAAATTTCAAATCCAGTCCTTAAAACACCTTGCAGAACCAGACCCAAGCACAGGAACTGCACCACTGAAATACAGTGGATTGTAAGATATGGAATACTTGCTTTAGTTGCAAATTTTGAGATGTCCCCTGCAATTCAGTTTCAAAAGAGTAGAAATCATTTCAAAACCCTGTCCCGGCTTGGCCCTGACAGATTGAAAGCGAAGCCAAGGGTGGGCTTACCCTTTGCACAGGGCATGACATCACTGAGTGCGACAATAACTCACAGGAAAAGAAGCAAACACACAGTCAGTTTTCGTGTAACGTTTTATTAAAACAGTACTAACAAAAAACACATCTGAAGAAATGACAGGGAAATTTTAATTCCTGAATTTTACAGCTTACACATGCTAACAAACACTGTAAAACAAGTACATTGGGAACTTTAATACAAAGGAAACTTCTGTGGTGCAACGCACCGTCTAACATATCTATGTGGAAAGAAATTTTTCAAACAAGGGTTACAATTAAAACTAGCAAGTACCGTAAACTAACTACTAACTCTATCTCCAAAACATAGAAATGGCTTCACATTAAACTATTCCAGGAGAAACAGACCTAACATATCTTACTATATATTACTAGTATATTGATTAATATAACACATTATAACATATTATATTCTATTACTTGACTATTCTATTACCTATATAATATATTCTATTACCTATATAATATGCTCTATTACTTATATATTATTTTATTTTATATTATTTTGTATTATAACATATCCATATATAACCAGTAAATTATATTACATTTTTATTGAATAATAACGTATATTACAAGTCAGATCTATGTGATGGATTGCAGCTGGTCCCGTATTTTGACATTAAACAGCTGCAGCACTGGAAAACTCATCATAAAAGTTCTTCTATAAAATGTCAGTCTCCTTTAGGGATCCCGGCGAGCTCTTTTCTTTGGTGGTGTCTCATCATCTTCATCATCGTGAAAACCAAATATTTCAAACAGACCTCTCTGCAAATTAGAAAAAGGTTAAAAAAAAAATGAAATTCCCACATTGAAAAAATGCACCCCGCACATCTGTTTTGCCCCCAAGTCTTAGAGGTGAGCAATAAAATTCTTGCCAGTTCTCTGTAGCTGCTCAGAAGCTAAGATTTGAATAATGCTCAGCTGTAAAAGGCACAAAAGAGGTATCACTCCCTGCATTTTGTCTGCTTAAACCCACTTCTTAATCCCCTGATGGGGAACAGATACCAAAAAAGGAAATTCCATCTGTGTATCACACCAGCTGGGCAGGGTAGAAAGCCAAGGAGTAGCAACAGTTGAGTGATGCGGAAGAGGCAAAATTGTGCCCACCAGATTAACAACTGACTCCAGTCCCACCTTATCCTCATCAAACCTTACCGCAGACCAGTCAGGGTTTCACTCTTGGTGGAATTAGTCAGGGATTTGTGTGTATTTATCCCCGAGATACCCTGTACAAGGCTATTGCTGACTGTGCCACATCACACCCAGAGAAGCTCTGAGGCTGCTCTGCGGTCCTGTGTGAGGACAGGAGCCTCCATGAAACTTCTCTCCCACCTTGGGGAATTCCAGCGCTGTGGTCAGGCTTCTGTAGGTTGTGGAGGAGTCACTGCAGCTTGGTTTAGATGTTGCAGCTGCCTTCCCTTCACCTGCACTGAACTTCAGATCTTCACGCACTGGGGAGACTGTTGGTTCTTTGGCACGTGTCTCAACAGGCAATGCGGAGGGGACACTGCAAGAGACACAGGACAAGTGATTGAAGCTTTTCCTGATGTTTCAGACTCAGCCAGGTCATCAATGGGCTTCCAAAGAATTAGAATGAAGGAAGTGACTTGGAGAAAGCAATCCAGCTCCATCCCTGCTTCCACCCTCACCGTAAGCTTCACAAATACCCAGGTGATAATGAGGCAGACTCAATCCTAACTCAGAAGAGCAGAGCAAGATTCTGCTCTTCCAGAGCTGGCAGTTTTCTGAACAGGACATTTAATCTACTGGCCACATCAGCTCTACTCAAAGAAAGCTAGGTGGGGGTTTACTGCAAAAAGTTTTCAGCAAGAATGAAATTCAACCCCAATCCCAGCCACCTGCTTCTGCTGCTCTCTGGAAAGTTAAAAACCAACCGGGCAGGCCTGCAGAATGCCAGCCACTGGCAGCCTCATGAGACAGAAACTGGGCCATACCTGTCCACTTTCTTTCTTTCCTCCTCTTTTGCTTGGTCGTGTTTTCTCTTCAGTCCCTGGAATGCCTGAGTGGGTTTGACAGATTCCAGTGCATCAGAGAAGTTCTCAACTAAATGTGCAATAAGCAACTGAATATTCTCCTGAATAAGAACAAGAACAAGGTTTCAGTCTCAAATGTTCACAGGCAGAAAGTCAGAAAGCTTTTTGGAAAGTAACTGATTCCTTGTCCAGAGCCAAAGTGTTCTTGTCAAGAACAAACGGGAAGCAATCAGATTTATTCTTAGGGAAAGAGCTGAGATCTAGAAAGATTCAATTTCCCTTAGAAATGAACAATAGACTCAGCAAAGTCCCAGCTCCATTTGTGAACCTTCCATTAAAACAGGACATTTGCTATCTTGGAGATCCGCCTTTGGCCTCTGGCAATGCCATGGACATGTCAGTGCTGAGGCTGCTGCTGAACTCACCCTTTGGATGAATTCAAACATTTCCATCGAGGCAGATTTCAGCAGGTTGCACTTATCCTTATTGTCCAGCACAGCGTTTACAACTGGCTCAAACAGGTTCCCCAGGGTGATGTAACGGTTGTAAAGGTCATCCTTCAGGCCAATTATCTTCCTCATAAAGCGAAGAGCACCTGTGTGAAGAAAAGACATTCAAGTATTCAACAACCAGATGCTGGGGCTCTCACCTTGCTGTGAAAAAACTGAAAAATCTGGTGTTCCATCTGAGAGGAAGATGCACCCCCAAAGTGCAAAAAGCAGCATTTGTTGGCATTTCTTTCCTTCTTGGACTTTTCCCTGGTATTTGAAGGTCATCAGGAACCATGGATTTCTTCCTCCAATCCAGCAGCAATGCATGCCAGCATGCATGTAGTTCAACTATTAACTCCCTCCTGTGTTTTTTTTCCCCTTGTTCCCCTCCCAGAACCAGCCCTGAGTCTTTAAAGATCCTGGGTCACAGAATTTCATTCACTCTCCACAGGGAGTACCAGATTGAGAACATTATTAAGAAAGGACACAACTTCCACTGAAATGAGGAGAGAAACCTGATCACAAAGGATCCTGTCATGAAGATCTGAAAGGATCCCTGCAGACTTCAAAAGAGACAACAATCCTCCTCCCACCAGAAACTGCATTGCTCTGTGCTTACAGACAGCTGCTCTTTTACAAAAAAAAAAGAAAAAAGAAGTCAAACCTCTTTTTTTCCAAATTACTTAATTGACACCAGTGAAACACAGCAAACGAACAGGAATTCTGAGTTCAGGTGTACATTGGTACACCTTCCACACAGGACACACAAAGCCTGAAGAAGGAAATCACAACAGTTCCAATACTCACTCAAGGCCAGAAATTTGTGTTTGGACTTCATCAGGACCAGTGCTGGTCTTAGGAGATCTTTCTTCAAAACGTAAATCTTCATGTGATGCTTGTGCTGTTGCACACAATAAGACAGCATCGCCAAAATTGAGGCAAGTGTTTCTGCTTTTTGATAATTATCTACAAGAAAAATTAATGCCTTGGGTTATACAAAAAATTCAATAACGTACTGTCAGCATACACTGAGTTCAGTTGCTATTCCAGTTCCTGGCATATTTGTAGTGGATTTTTGTTTTACTGGATTGCTTTGGGAAGCAGAACATTGGGTCAGAACAAAACAGCAAACACAGCTACAGCTTTTTTTTTTTTTCTTTACCTTTGCTGTCAATATTCTTTAAAATTAGACTAGTAAAACTATGACATTATTCTCAATATACATGAGGGAAGTGCGTCTTTACAAAGCACACCATCAAGCTATGTCAGCATTCACAGCTTCAGGAAAGGAAGACTGAGGCAGGAACAGCAGTAAGCGTGTTCCCAGAAGGCATCACAGGTCTATTGCTGTTTACCAGGACTGTGAGGCCCTTCAAAGGGGAAAGAAAAATTAAAATTGTCATTACCTATTTCCTGGTATGGTTCTGATGTGGCAGCCAGCAGCGGCGCAGTAAGAAGTTGAATGTAACGGTCGTAGAAGATTTCGAGAAATTCAAATACGTCCAAACACTGAAACAGCAATAACTTCATTAAACACTGGCATTCACATTTAACTTTTAAATATAAAAAGAATAATAAAAGAAGAAACAGCCGACAAAGGATTCTGCTGAGTTCTTTGGGTCTGCAGCACTGTCTTCATACAGGATCAATTTCTTTCTTTTGGGGCAAACTTGTGAGACATGCAAGCAAGCTGGCTATCATTAAAAGAATCCCCAGCATGGACGCAAATATATACTGAAAAAAGCCCAGCAATGACTCAAAGTGCTTGACAAAGTGTCTTTAAACCATTCTGAAATTCTGAAAATAGTTTTGCCCAGAACAAATATCTGTAAACCATTTTACAGGTATTCTGCTACGTTACAATGTATTGAAATCTTTCAGGATTTATCATCCAGATGGAGAGAGCTATGGTCAGACAGGGCTATGGCACTGACACCTATTAATTTAACAATTTAAATAATGGTTAATTAATGCTCAATTAATTAACCATTTAATTTTGGCACAGTGCCCTACACACATGCCTTCCATTAGCAAAATTAGCTTATCTTTTGCTTATTTAAAGTCACTATCAGACCACACCCCACTCAATTAAAAAAAAAAACCTATAATTTTGTCTCCTTTGCCCGCAATAACAGCAATAGAGAGTATCAGGCTTTTAAGTTTGCCAAGACAGTGTCATGTCTTCTGCCATTCATGTTCACTTACACTAATTCTGGCCATCATTTTGTCTGTGTTGATCAGAGCACAAAATATCTTCATTAACTGATGATTTCCTCCAAACTGAGGGTCGGTAGTACAGATCATCTGCTCTATGACCTTCGTGATGAGTTGGGTATGCTAAAAAATCCCAAAAAATACAAAACAAACAAACAAAAAAAAAAACACAAAGAAAGAAGTCATAAAATAATTGCTCACAAGAATGGAACGAGTTCCCCAACTTTTTGCAATGATTCCAAAATAAAATTAAAACTCAGAAACTGAGATTTTATTTTGCTGGTTGTTTTCCTGTTTTCCCTAAAAGTGGTGTATTCAAAATCTCCAAACCACTTGTTACTTACATTCTCACTCTGCCGGGCCTCTTGCAGTACAAAATCTTGGACTTTGGCTGGACAAAATTGCACTAGATAAGACAATATATCTGTAGCAAAAGATCTAACTTGCAGATCGTCCATTGCCTTACCAAAAAAAAGAAAAAAAAAACAAAACATGTTCAGTTGCAAGGAAGAGGCAGTTCAAAAGTGGAGAACATTTTGTTTCAAAAATTTTCATGAGAAACATGATAATATGGTCACAGAAAAACAACAAGGAACCAGGCAAATATTTTTCTTTCCCAATGTTTTCCTCCTTTAGAAAGGGCACAAGACTTTTTGTGAATTTGACAGCCCTAACATAGGCTGGAAACATTCACAACATCCAACTTGCTTGAATATCTAAGACTTTCTTGATATTCTGGACCTGCTATTCACAATTTATTCATTTTGTACTAAAGGACCAACTGAACAAATCAAGTTGTACAACAGTTTCTGTGCCCATTTACAGGCAACAAGAATTCAGACCTTCCCTTAAGGGATGTGATTTTCTCTGATAAAAATCCAGCAATCAAGCTTCCACATCAAAAAGTCTCTTTCACCTTTTGACTGCCTGGACACGAGGGTTTCACTGCCCTCAGACTTCTCCCTCATGAAAAGTAAAAAATAGCAAGAGCAGTCAAGCCAGGCTTCTCCAGAGCAGAACTGTGGGAAGCTTCTGCATTCTGGACATCACCAGAAATCTCCACTCTCAGCAGAGCAAAGCTCTCCAATCAGACTTACAAAAAAAAATGCTCGGCAGATTTAAAAAAAAAAAAAAAAAAAAACAACAAAAAAACAGGCAAATGGCTGTGGACTTTTCTAGTTTTATTAAAGGCAGTTCTAAGTTTTCACTTACCATTAACTTTTCAAGAATTGGAAGAATTTGCAACTTTAACAAAGTTTGAAGAAATTCCTTTGTTCCATTTCTTCTCTCACGTAATGAGAAAAAAAAGGCACATAATTCATTGAAAATCTTCATCTGGTGCACAGGAAAAAAAAATAAATTATTGTGTGTTCGAGTCAGAAAGCTCTCTGAAAGGATGAAACAGTTACAATTTTTACCAGGGGGGTGTACTGGCTGATTCTCTAGAAATACTTCTAAGACTGCAGAACTCTCGGAACAGTTTCTCTTTCTACTTTTTGCCTCTCATTTATTTAAAGCCTTTGAGGAGCCACCAAGCCTGCTGACTTACCAATCGACATCGTTGCTCAGCAGGTGTAGCTTCATTTGTTAGTTGTGCTAAAACTGCAGGCAAAAACGCCTCATCTTTCTGTGGAGCACACAAAAAGAACACAAATTAGGCAGTGATCCTGGAAAGTGAAAAACATGGTCCTTTTAGGACCCCACCCTGCACAAAGCCAAACTTCCCACACTGCCATTGCTTTTGTCACAAAGAAGGCAAATGCTAGAGTACACATCCACCAGAATCATTTCCAGTTTACAGCAGCTCCAGGAAGGGGTTTGGCGCTTTCTGCCATATTTGCACCCCTTTACAGAGAAAACATTGTAATAAATGTCCCTGGAAGTTGCATGTTCCTGAAATACTTAAACAAAAGCAGATCCAAAGGTTTGCTTGGCAACCAAAGAGAAGCACTTGATCTTGTTACAGCCCATAAAAAGTATTAAGATACTCAACCAAAATTTATCAGTTTGAAAATACAAAATCCAAGGGATCAGGAAGAAGGGAAAGCATTCAAAACATTGTGCAAATGAAAGTGCCTGTGATTAACTTCAACACTGTTCACCAGCTGTAAACCAATTCCAAACTACAGCCAGCGGGATCTCTACAGCTCCCATCTAAGCTGCATTAAAAAAAAAACCACTTACTTGCAACCCACATAAAATCTTCTCTTTGCTGGAGCTGATGAAGGACTTGAGGGTAGAAAGACGACCACCTTCAAAATCGGATGGCTTAGGCGTGATGATGGCCAGAATGTACTGTGCCCTGAACGCCTGGCTGATTCTTTCCTTGAGGTGAGGGTCTTTGATTGGAATAACCTCATGAAGCTTTGCTGTTTTGGCTAAGGATTCCCTGTGCTGTGCTGGCTGAGGCAAACAGGGATCGTACTCCAGGCATCCGGCAACACCCTGAATACACTGGTCAGAAAACAGCACCTCAAACAGGATGGCTTGGTCTAGGTACACAATTCCTCTGACAGTATGGAACAGGAGGTGCAAGGCTTCGGTGTTCTTCTGTCTCTCACAGATTTGGAAAAGCTCTAGGAGCTTTGGGATATAGCCTTCACTCTTCAAGGCCAGTGCCAGCGTGGCCGACTGGCTGCATGACGTGTGGACGGAGGTCACCAGCTCTGCAAGCTCCGCAAGCCTGGGGAGCTCACAGGTAGGAAGGTCTGTGAAATTACCTATCCCACCCATTGCTTCAGACATTCTTCTTTGAATTCAGGAAGGTCCTGGGTGGCTTCCACAGAATGGCACACCAGTACCCAAAGGAGGCCGAGAGAGAGGCAGGACAGGACAGCTCACGCTGCAGCACCCTTGTGCTGCTCTGCTCCCAACTGCCACGGGTGCTCTTCACCCGTTGCTATGTTACCTGGAGCAGAGCCTGCTGATTGGTCCATCCCTCCAACTCCCAAACCCTAGAATGTTGAGGTCATGACTGCCAGGGGTCGTGACACATGACCAACGGTTCTTTTTGGCCGTTGACGTTTTGGAACCTCTAAAACCCCTCCCCAGTACCTGCTGGGGCCCTACAAGTAGGCCAAAAGGTGGCTTCCCAAGGGCAGGCAGGGAAAAGGGTAACAGCCTTAAGCTGTTTCTTATAGGATATTAGGAAGAAATGCTGGACTACAAGAGTGGTGAGGCACAGCTTGCCCACCCCATCCCCGGAGCTGTTGAAGGCCAGGCTGGATGGGGCTTTGAACTACCTGGTCTGGTAGAAGTAGAAGTTGGAACCAGATGAGCTTTTAGGTCCCTTCCAAACCTAACTATGGTCAAATTGCCATCATGGAAGCATGCTGGGATGCTCCTCCAAGGGGACCACTTCCCCACTGTAGCTGAGGGCTATGGTGTTGGAACCCTGGAAACTTCGATTTGAAGCCTATGGGCTATGGGCTTTTCAGAAGCAAGAGGCTAGGAAGGGAGGGATTCAATCTTAAGGAAACTTCCCTGTGCAAGCACCCAAGAGCCACTCTGGAGTCACTCTCACATCACCTCATGTGGGACCCAACACAACGTGGGCCTTCACGACTATACCCTCCACACTCACACAGTCAGACCAGGTTTCCTTAACCCTGGGTTTCCCGTACCAGAGTCACAGATGTCCAGATCCTCAGAACAGATTAATCACGATGCAGTAGCTAAATAACAAAATAACACCTCAAGCTGGTGCCTCCAAGGAGGGACCTGGAATAAAGGAACCCCTGTGCTTTTATCCCCTCACTGTCTAAGGTCATGAAGCCCTGGGGCTCATCAGCTCCTGCTGTGTCTCTGAGTGTCTGGTCCCCTGGCTGCCCCACAGCTCCCTGTGCCCTTTGGAATGCAAAGGGGAGCTCACGGCCTCTTGCCCTGGGCTGGGGCTCCTGCTCCCAGAGAGCTCAGCCTGCATTTTGTGCTGCAGCTGCATCCCCATTTACCTGCACTGAATAGATCGTTTAACACCTGCCTCACCAACATCTGCTGGGAAAGGAACACAGCTGGCTGCAAGAAACCAAGGGCACTCCTGGAGTGTGTGGAGCACAATTTTCTGATCTAGCTATTAGATGAGCCATCCAGAGGTTGTGGATGCCCATCCCTGCAAGCGTTGAAGGCCAGGCTGGATGGGGCCCTGAGCAACTGTGTCTAGTGAGAAGCCCATGGCAGAGGGATGATCTTTAAGGTCCCTTCCCATGAAAACCATTTTAGGATCCTATGATTTGGAAGAGCTAGAAAACCAGCAATAACTGTATCGTGGCTCTTTAGCCCATGTTGGCTTGGTAATAGCAGCTGTTCTTTCTCTTTTCAGTAAATGCAAAGAATAATCCGTGTTTGTGCAACACCTTAGAGATCTCATACTACATTCTAAGTGTCCTTCTCCCATCAGTTAATTTCAAGCTGCTACATGTCCCTTCGTACCACATTCGCTAAGGGCCACACTGGCCCTTCCAGCAACAGGACACATGCTGCTATACAGGGAGACACCAGTGACAATGAATAATCCCACTTAGCCCATTAGGGCTGGAAAGCCTTTGGAAATCAGATGGCAATGAACAGGTGCAGAGCTTCACGGTTAAGGGTGCGTCGCAGCTTCTTCTACCCATGGTGATGCCTTAAAGAACCTATAAATGAAACAACACACACTTTCAAGATAAGATTGGTAGAGGAGGTAATATAAAGGCTGGTGTTTATTGGAGGCCTCCAGGGGCAGATATGGAGAACGTCCAAAAACACGCACACCCCCCACCCCCAGGGTGAATACAATTTTCTAAGTTGAGCAAATTAGCATAATTGACAAAAATCACCAATTAGAGACATAACTGGTGAGGCAGTTTCCCCCCCGTTCAACCCTTTTCTGAATCCCACCTCCCCCTTTTTAGGGACTAAATGTTCTTGATGAAAACGTGTCTCAAAGAGCTGGTTTTGACCTTGGTTCCTAGGGAGACCAAGATAGGAAGTGGCCCTGTAATACCTGAGTCTTGGTGCTCTGGAATGTGTTTTGTCTTTCTGCCTGGGGAGAAAAGGTAAGGAAAAGTACTGGGACTACGAATACACTACAAATACATATGTCAAGAGTACAGAGAATACATAAAAGAAAAAAGGCAAAAATCAGTTTGGCAACAATGGAAAACTGCGTCTGAAACAGGCCAAGCCTATGTCAATCCATCAAAATGAAGTAGTAATTTACAAAAGCCCCTTATAATACTGTAGTAGCAGAGAGTCCTTAGAGCGCGAGAATCAGATGCCATACACACACAAATAAGCACAGAATCCCCTCAAGTACCAACGTCTATTTTTATCATCCAAGCATACAAAGAGATAGCAAGGCTGAGTAAAAGTAACACCACGGTCAGCCCACAGCTGCTCGTGGGTTTTGATCAGAAAAGTGACTGAGGTGCCTGAATATTTTTAAGAACTGACACGTAATCTTGATCTAGATGTGCAAGTTGAGAGCAGAATCGGAGAAAACCTGATTTTGGCAAGGGGATGTGGTGTTCAACAATGGAAAATGTCATATTTTTGAACATAATTGTCACAGGGCTACCTTTAGACTAAAGTCTGCTATGGCCCTGTGTCGCCCTGATTCTTTAGCCTTCTGATGACTGTTTACATATTTCTAGTGGAGTCTCTCTTGAATGTAACATAAACAAGTAGATGGTTTTCATACCAGTCTGTGATGGACTGCTGAACTGACCACTGGGGTCAGAAAGGTGTTCCTCTCATCTCCCAATCCTTGACCAAACTCCAAAACCTATTTAAATCCCAAATGATAATGAACTTCCTTTTCTCTGCTTACCTCGGAACCTGAGTGAGTGTGGTTCTATCATGTCCCTACCGGCGACATCTGGTGACCTCCGACTGTGGCGATTGCAGTGTGTGGAGTCAGCTTTTAGGTAATAGAGCTGGTTGGTAACAGGCTTTTGCAAAAATGGTATTCTTTATCTTCAGGTTTGAGGCTTGGATCTCGCACCATTTGCGAGCCTTCCTGCAGCGGCAGAAGGTTGCTGTTTCTAGTGATGATTTTAAGCGTTTATATTATTATGGCAAATGCAATGGGTTTTTCCCAGAAGACTGGAGAGCCCTTTCACGGGAAGAGTGGGGCTGATTCGGTGTCCACATCATCCAGGCCATGTCTGCACGTGACGATGCAGACTTGGTGGAGTTACTGGAGCTCTGGAAGCAATGTGTTGATGTCATAAGCAGTTTTATGAGGTGGGAAGCTCCCGAGGGAGCCGGGGTCTCCCCTGGAAACGTTTCCATCTCGGATGCCGAGGCTGGGGGGAAAGAAGCATCATCCCTCTCCGAGGCTGAGACAGGTTCCGAGTTGGACTGGGGGGAGGACGCAGCTCCCGGCTAGCCAGGCGGGGTCTCGCAGGGATCCGGGGAGCCGGCCGTGGCGGCCCCACCGATCCCGCCCGTCCCCGCGCCCAGGAGGCTGAAGAGGGGGGGGTTTCTGCCCCTCCCGGTGCTCTTCTGGCGCTGAGGGAGAGGGCGGGACTGAGTCCACCCGTCCCAGCGCCAAGGAGAAGGACAAGCGAGGCTGAAGCGGAGTCCCCGCCACGGGCGGCCGTGCCCGGCTCGGTGCCAGCCGCTGTGCCTGCGCAGGTCGCGGTGGACCCGAGGGACGGGCGGTCCGTCCCGCCCCCCGCGGGGCTGGCGGTGCCCCCGATGGTTCTCCGCGGCGCGGGCGGGGCGTTGCTGGCCGTAGGGCCGGGCCCCTCCTCCCCTGCGCTGGTGCCGCCTGGTGCTGTGGGTGACACGGCTTGCGGGGGGCCCCGGGCCGAGCGGCCCCATGCCGCCTCCTGCCCCCCCACGGCCCTTCCCCCGCCAGCGCCGCCCGCTCCTCCACAGACGGGCGAGTCTCGGGCGGCGGGGCGGGCCGGGGTCGCGGCTCCGCAAACCGCGCCCCTCCCGGCGTCCCGTTCCCCCCCTGCCCTGGATCCGAGGGGTCATGTGATGGGCTCCATCTGTCCCACGCTGGGTCCACATGTCCCGGCTGGACCCGTGGCTGTACCGAGGTCCCTCGTTCGGGCCATGCGGCCGGCGCTCCTGCCCTGCCGACAGGCACGGGCTCTTCGGGGCCCGTGAGCCCGGCCCTGCCGCCTCCCACAGAACCCGGGGCAGCGGCAGGGGCCGGTCCCGTGAGATGCGCTTTTAGCGCAGGCAGGGACATGGCCACCAGGAGGTCAGCGCCTCCTTGGAGTGACCACGATTGGTCAATTTGTGTTTTTTGAGTTTTCTGTTCACAAGACAGAGAGCCGGTGGTGAGAAGACAGCTGTTCTGAAGCTCCCGGGCTGGCTCAAGTTCACTGGACTGTTGTTATGGCCAGAGACTGTCCTGAAACGATTTGTACCCTGTCTGTCCCTTAGATAGACATCACGTTTCTTTCCCTTGCCCCTTGACCTCTGGAATGAACTGTCTCTCAAGACACAATCGTCGCCCTTCAGAACTTGGTACAGGAGCTGTTGGACCAGGATCATCTGGAACGTTTTACCAGTCTTGGGACACTCCTGCTCTCTGCATCGAAAAGAAGTCTGGGAAATGGAGGTTGTTACAAGACCTCTGAAAAGTTAACGCTGTGGTGGACAGCATGGGCATGTTGCAGGCTGGTACGCTGTTGCCCACCCTGCTTCCCTCAGATTGGCTGATCCTCATTGTGACTATGAACGATTGCTTTCTTGTGATACTTTTGTATCCTACAGGTATCACTGGCCGATGGAGATGAATGGTTCTATCCCTGGCACAGTTTGGACTGGGTCTTCCTGCCCCATCAGCCGCAGTAGACGGCAAGTACATAATCTGAGCTAATTGCTCGCTTTCAGCCTTCCAATTAAGTCACAGCTTTTTCGTTTGTGGTCGACATAGCACAGCACTTGGGCCATCAAATTTTGAAGGAAGTCAGCAATGTTGCCTTGTTTCATTTTTGTTTCATTTGCTGAAGACCCTGTGTTACTGTGTTGTGTGCCACTGAGGCAAAAAAAAAAAAAAAAAAAAAACCACAAAAAAAAAAAAAACGTGGAATGCAGGTTTCACCCTGCACACAGTGGATTGGCAAAGCTTTGTGTGCCATCGAGCACCTTATGGTCCCACAGAATTGTAATAACCCTGTGATGTTGAAAGATGGAGACCATGACCAAATGAAAAGCGAAGTGCATGAACTATGGAGTGGTGACTCAGATGCAGACGACGCGAGTGTTCACTCCAATGGTCCTTCAAAAAGAAAGATTTTTCTTCCTTCCTATTTCTTTTTTTCCTAATGCAAAAAGGGTGAGATGTCGCCCTGATTCTTTAGCCTTCTGATGACTGTTTACATATTTCTAGTGGAGACTGTCACGAATGTAACATAAACAAGTAGATTGTTTTCATACCAGTCTGTGATGGACTGCTGAACTGACCACTGGGGTCAGAAAGGTGTTCCTCTCATCTATCAATCCTTGGCCAAACTCCAAAACCTATTTAAATCCCAAATGATAATGAACTTCCTTTTCTCTGCTCACCTCGGAACCTGAGTGAGTGTGGTTCTCTCATGTCCCTAACAGTGACAGCCCTACGGGCTGTGTTTTTTGAGAATTAAATTCATCATTGAAGTATTTTTTTCACAGAAGCTTTTTGGAGAAGGATAATTAATATATTTCCTTAAATTATTAATCATATAAATAATTTATTTTTATTAGTGTGTATATATATATATATTTATATTGTAAATATATTTATATGAGTATCATTTATTATTTTCATGAGTAATATTATTCCATAAAGGATTAAATGGAAAGGTTACACCTGAGTTTTAGCCAGCTTTCAGAACTCCTCCCACATCCAGCGAGCACTCGGGCAAAGCCATAGGACTGAAAAGAGCAACACAGTGTCAAGACTTGGCAAAAGAATCTTCTGGTGGTCAGTTCAGAGCAAATAATCTACTGGCCATGCTTTATTCCAAAGAGAAAACACTTGGGAAGATAAACCAAACCATGCTAAGCCTGCAGGGGTCAGAGCTGGTCCTGTGGCAGAAAGGGTAATTATGAAACACCACATATTTTAGATAACTGGGTTTGCCCCCACGCGATGTACACAGAGCAGCACAGACAACTCGGTAATTACTTTGCCCCTTTTCTCTTAAATAAATCAGAATTACACCATCCTTGGATTTATGTTGTTGTTGGTGGTTTTTTTTGGTTTTGTTTGAGTTTTCACGTTTTGGGAGGTTTCCATGTTTTCTTTCCTTGTTGTTGGGGTTTTTGGGTTTTTGGGTTGTTGGGGTTTTTTTTTCTTTTTTTTTTTTTTAACAAAAATGCAGAAATGCAGGCACCTGCCTCCAGACACCTGCCGCCATGATGGCATCCTTGAAAAATCTCCACAAAGCAATTTCTCAGAAGTCTGCAGCTACCAAGCGCCAGTGCCCCCATTCACAAGGCTAAGATGGTGAAGTGCATTATTTATGGATTCAAATGGTACATTCTCTGTGGTGGTATGATTTTTATAACAAGTTTTAATGTAAGACAGCTGTTCTCTGTACCCCTGTTCAGCGCTGTTCTGCTTTTACATCCCTCTGTTTCCAGTTGAAAGCTCCTCCCTCAGCCTCCCCCAGATCCAACCCCTGTTTGGTTCACCTTTCCCGCCTTGGTTACCTGTCCATCATTTGTCGGGAAACCCTCCCACCCTGCCAGTCACCCAGGGCCTGTCCCCCAGGTCCGGGAGCTTCGAAGGGAGCTCTCTGGTGACTGGCTGGATGGGAGGCTTTCCCCTCCTTCCTTCTGCTCAGTGGTTAGTGTTAATGCCTGCTGTGCCAGCAGACACTCCCCAGTTATGCCCCATTGGTTGTATGTGTTCCCACCCTGAGTTTCCACCCACTGTAGAAAACCCCCTCCCTCCTGAGATTCAGGGTCTCTCTCTGAGGCATTGATCTTAGGGTGAGGCCGCCCTCCTTCCCTCCAATAAACCCAAGTATCAGCTGAGCCTCCGAGAGTCCCGTCTTTCTTCCTCCACCTTCGCAACGTGGCAGGGCAGGTCGGCAGCCAAGATCCCACTTTTACCTAGATCCTGTGGGGCCTGTTGGGGCTAGCCGAGCGTGGGAGGACATGCACTGCCACAATTCCCCTTCCAAAATAATCATTGTGTGATTGGGATAATGCCCTTGGTTGTCTGCCTGAGTGAAACTTGGGGAGGAAATATCTCTTGGCTTTCAGCCATTTGATCAGTAGTCAGAGCTGACTGAAAACTTACCATCAAGGCATTCAGGAATAATTAAGCTTCTCAAATAAGCCAAAAGTTTCACAGCAGTACTCATCTTAACAGAATTTTAGATCAAGAAAATAAAAACCTGTCTTTTCCCCCTTCTAAAAATTTTTGCAATAATGTAGAAAGCAATTATGACAATAGTTCTCACTGTTTCTCCTCATTAACCTGTTCCCATTATCAATCCTTTAGTATAAGAAGGTGACTGTCAGGATTGCAACAGGGAATTATCACCTGTGTGTAAACCACAGGCCCAGTGTTCATGCCACTGCAGCCTTGGGGAGGTTTCAGAAGGAAGTTAAGAAAGGGTCTCCAGACCCCAGAGAGATTTACAGAGTGAAACAGGGGAAACTGAATCAATTTAGCATCTAAAAGAGAGGGTTAAGTGATAAATTTACTGGATGTGTCCACAGTGGCATAGTGGAAGTAAATACACCCAGGTTATGGTAGGATCTCTGTAGCTGAACAGCAATGGTAGCATGCGTTTGGCGTGTAAATTAACTCTGAGTTCATGATCTCTGATGTAATTAACTCAGGAGTTAAGGCAGCCTTCAGGGCAAATTTTGCAGAGGGCACCGAGTCCTGGTTTTGCGAAACCGAAGGAGCAGAGGACTCATCTTGAGAAGTTTGAAGCCATTTGCTACGCTGGAAAGGATGTTTTTCCTCTTGACTTCCACGTCTAATTTGGAGAGATTCCACTTTTGACAAATGCATGAAAACCATCCTTATGCCCTGCACTGAAAAATAAAATTTCAAATCCAGTCCTTAAAACACCTTGCAGAACCAGACCCAAGCACAGGAACTGCACCACTGAAATACAGTGGATTGTAAGATATGGAATACTTGCTTTAGTTGCAAATTTTGAGATGTCCCCTACAATTCAGTTTCAAAAGAGTAGAAATCGTTTCAAAACCCTGTCCCGGCTTGGCCCTGACAGATTGAAAGCGAAGCCAAGGGTGGGCTTACCCTTTGCACAGGGCATGACATCACTGAGTGCAGCAATAACTCACAGGAAAAGAAGCAAACACACAGTCAGTTTTTGTGTAACGTTTTATTAAAACAGTACTAACAAAAAACACATCTGAAGAAATGAAAGGGAAATTTTAATTCCTGAATTTTACAGCTTACACATACCAACAAACAGTGTAAAACAAGTACATTGGGAACTTTAATACAAAGGAAACTTCTGTGATGCAACAAACCATCTAACATATCTATATGGAAAGCCATTTTCCAAACAAGAGTTACAATTAAAACTAGCTAGTACCGTA
The DNA here is from genome assembly GCF_029207755.1 of Chamaea fasciata. NCBI lineage: Eukaryota > Metazoa > Chordata > Aves > Passeriformes > Sylviidae > Chamaea > Chamaea fasciata. Next base: position 4,054,006 of record NW_027094088.1, on the reverse strand, counting down.
AACTAACTACTAACTATATCTCCAAAACATAGAAATGGCTTCACATTAAACTATTCCAGGAGAAACAGACCTAACATATCTTACTATATATTACTAGTATATTGATTAATATAACACATTAGCACATATTATATACAATTACTTATATATTCTATTACCTATATAATATATTCTATTACCTATATAATATGTTCTATTAGTTATATATTATATTATTTTATTTTATATTATTTTGTATTATAACATATCCATATATAACCAGTAAATTATATTACATTTTTATTGAATAATAACGTATATTACAAGATAGATCTATGTGATGGATTGCAGCTGGTCCCGTATTTTGACATTAAACAGCTGCAGCACTGGAAAACTCATCCTAAAAGTTCTTCTATAAAATGTCAGTCTCCTTTAGGGATCCCGGCGAGCTCTTTTCTTTGGTGGTGTCTCATCATCTTCATCATCGTGAAAACCAAATATTTCAAACAGACCTCTCTGCAAATTAGAAAAAGGTTAAAAAAAAAATGAAATTCCCACATTGAAAAAATGCACCCCGCACATCTGTTTTGCCCCCAAGTCTTAGAGGTGAGCAATAAAATTCTTGCCAGTTCTCTGTAGCTGCTCAGAAGCTAAGATTTGAATAATGCTCAGCTGTAAAAGGCACAAAAAAGGTATCATTCCCTGCATTTTGTCTGCTTAAAACCACTTCTTAATCCCCTGATGGGGAACAGATACCAAAAAAGGAAATTCCATCTGTGTATCACACCAGCTGGGCAGGGTAGAAAGCCAAGGAGTAGCAACAGTTGAGTGATGCGGAAGAGGCAAAATTGTGCCCACCAGATTAACAACTGACTCCAGTCCCACCTTATCCTCATCAAACCTTACCCCAGACCAGTCAGGGTTTCACTCTTGGTGGAATTAGTCAGGGATTTGTGTGTATTTATCCCCGAGATACCCTGTACAAGGCTATTGCTGACTGTGCCACATCACACCCAGAGAAGCTCCGAGGCTGCTCTGCGGTCCTGTGTGAGGACAGGAGCCTCCATGAAACTTCTCTCCCACCTTGGGGAATTCCAGCGCTGTGGTCAGCCTTCTGTAGGTTGTCGAGGAGTCACTGCAGCTTGGTTTAGATGTTGCAGCTGCCTTCCCTTCACCTGCACTGAACTTCAGATCTTCACGCACTGGGGAGACTGTTGGTTCTTTGGCACGTGTCTCAACAGGCAATGCGGAGGGGACACTGCAAGAGACACAGGACAAGTGATTGAAGCTTTTCCTGATGTTTCAGACTCAGCCAGGTCATCAATGGGCTTCCAAAGAATTAGAATGAAGGAAGTGACTTGGAGAAAGCAATCCAGCTCCATCCCTGCTTCCACCCTCACCGTAAGCTTCACAAATACCCAGGTGATAATGAGGCAGACTCAATCCTAACTCAGAAGAGCAGAGCAAGATTCTGCTCTTCCTAAGCTGGCAGTTTTCTGAACAGGACATTTAATCTACTGGCCACATCAGCTCTACTCAAAGAAAGCTAGGTGGGGGTTTACTGCAAAAAGTTTTCAGCAAGCATGAAATGCAACCCCAATCCCAGCCACCTGCTTCTGCTGCTCTCTGGAAAGTTAAAAACCAACCAGGCAGGCCTGCAGAATGCCAGCCACTGGCAGCCTCATGAGACAGAAACTGGGCCATACCTGTCCACTTTCTTTCTTTCCTCCTCTTTCGCTGGGTCCTGTTTTGTCTTCAGGCCCTGGAATGCCTGAGTGGGTTTGACAGATTCCAGTGCATCAGAGAAGTTCTCAACTAAATGTGCAATAAGCAACTGAATATTCTCCTGAATAAGAACAAAAACAAGGTTTCAGTCTCAAATGTTCACAGGCAGAAAGTCAGAAAGCTTTTTGGAAAGTAACTGATTCCTTGTCCAGTGCCAAAATATTCTTGTCAAGAACAAACGGGAAGCAATCAGATTTATTCTTAGGGAAAGAGCTGAGATCTAGAAAGATTCAACTTCCCTTAGAAATGAACAATAGACTCAGCAAAGTCCCAGCTCCATTTGTGAACCTTCCATTAAAACAGGACATTTGCTATCTTGGAGATCCGCCTTTGGCCTCTGGCAATGCCATGGACATGTCAGTGCTGAGGCTGCTGCTGAACTCACCCTTTGGATGAATTCAAACATTTCCATCGAGGCAGATTTCAGCAGGTTGCGCTTATCCTTGTTGTACAGCACAGCGTTTAAAACTGGCTCAAACAGGTTCCCCAGGGTGATGTAACGGTTGTAAAGGTCATCCTTCAGGCCAATGATCTTCCTCATAAAGCGAAGAGCACCTGTGTGAAGAAAAGACATTCAAGTATTCAACAACCAGATGCTGGGGCTCTCACCTTGCTGTGAAAAAATTGAAAAACTTGATGTTATCCTGAGAGGAAGATGCACCCCCAAAGTGCAAAAAGCAGCATTTGTTGGCATTTCTTTCCTTCTGGGACTTTTCCCTGGTATTTGAAGGTCATCAGGAACCATGGATTTCTTCCTCCAGTCCAGCAGCAATGCATGCCAGCATGCATGCAGTTCAACTATTAACTCCCTCCTGTGCTTTTTTCCCCCTTGTTCCCCTCCCAGAACCAGCCCTGAGTCTTTAAAGATCCTGGGTCACAGAATTTCATTCACTCTCCACAGGGAGTACCAGATTTAGAACATTATTAAGAAAGGACACAATTTCCACGGAAATGAGGCGAGAAACCTGATCACAAAGGATCCTGTCATGAAGATTTCAAAGGATCCCTGCAGACTTCAAAAGAGACAACAATCCTCCTCCCACCAGAAACTGCATTGCTCTGTGCTTACAGACAGCTGCTCTTTTACAAAAAAAAAAAAGAAAAAAGAAGATAAACCTCTTTTTTTTCAAAATTACTTAATTGAAACCAGTAAAACACAGCAAACGAACAGGAATTCTGAGTTCAGGTGTACATTGGTACACCTTCCACACAGGACGCACAACGCCTGAAGAAGGCAATCTCAACAGTTCCAATACTCACTCAAGGCCAGAAATTTGTGTTTGGACTTCATCAGGACCAGTGCTGGTCTTAGCAGATCTTTCTTGGTAACGTACATCTTCATGTGATACTGGTGTCGTTGCACACAATAAGACAGCATCGCCAAAACTGAGGCAAGTATTTTTGCTTTTTGATAATTATCTACAAGAAAAATTAATGCCTTGGGTTATACAAAAAATTCAATAACGTACTGTCAGCATACACTGAGCTCAGTTGCTATTCCAGTTCCTGGCATATTTGTAGTGGATTTTTGTTTTACTGGATTGCTTTGGGAAGCAGGACATTGGGTCAGAACAAAACAATAAACACAGCTACAGCTTTTTTTTTTTTTGCCTTTGCAGTCAATATTCTTTAAAATTAGACTAATAAAACTATGACATTATTCTCAATATACATGAGGGAAGTGCGTCTTTACAAAGCACACCATCAAGCTATGTCAGCATTCACAGCTTCGGGAAAGGAAGACTGCGGCAGGAACAGCAGTAAGCGTGTTCCCAGAAGGCATCACAGGTCTATTGCTGTTTACCAGGACTGTGAGGCCCTTCAAAGGGGAAAGAAAAGTTAAAATTGTCATTACCTATTTCCTGGTATGGTTCTGATGTGGCAGCCAGCAGCGGCGCAGTAAGAAGTTGAATGTAACGGTCGTAGAAGATATCCAGAAATTCAAATACTTCCAAATGCTGAAACAGCAATAACTTCATTAAACACTGGCATTCACATTTAATCTTTTAAATATAAAAAGAGTAATAACAGAAGAAACAGCCTACAAAGGATTCTGCTGAGTTCTTTGGGTCTGCAGCACTGTCTTCACACAGGATCAATTTCTTTCTTTTGGGGCAAATGTGTGAGACGTGCAAGCAAGCTAGCTATCATTAAAAGAATCCCCAGCATGGACGCAAATATATACTGAAAAAAGCCCATCAATGACTCAAAGTGCTTGACAAAGTGTCTTTAAACCATTCTGAAATTCTGAAAATAGTTTTGCCCAGAACAAATATCTGTAAACCATTTTACAGGTATTCTGCTACGTTACAATGTATTGAAATCTTTCAGGATTTATCATCCAGATGGAGAGAGCTATGGTCAGACAGGGCTATGGCACTGACACCTATTAATTTAACAATTGAAATAATGGTTAACTAATGCTTAATTATTTAACCATTTAATATTGGCACAGTGCCCTACACACATGCCTTCCATTAGCAAAATTAGCTTATCTTTTGCTTATTTAAAGTCACTATCAGACCACACTCCACTCAATTAAAAAAAAAAACCCTATAATTTTGTCTCCTTTGCCCGCAATAACAGCAATAGAGTGTATCAGGCTTTTAAGTTTGCCAAGACAGTGTCATGTCTTCTGCCATTCACGTTCACTTACACTAATTCTGGCCATCATTTTGTCTGTGTTGATCAGAGCACAAAGTATCTTCATTAACTGATGCTTTCCTCCAAATTGAGTGTCGGTAGTACAGATCATCTGCTCTATGACCTTAGTGATGAGATGGGTATGCTAAAAAAATCCAAAAAATACAAAACAAACAAACAAAAACCAGAGAAAGAAGTCAAAAAATAATTACTCACAGGAATGATATGAGTTCCCCACTTTCTGCAATGATTTTAAAATAAAAATTAAAACCCAGAAACTGAGATTTTATTTTGCTGGTTGTTTTCCTGTTTTCCCTAAAAGTGGTGTATTCAAAATCTCCAAACCACTTGTTACTTACATTCTCACTCTGCCGGGCCTCTTGCAGTACAAAATCTTGGACTTTGGCTGGACTAAATTGTACAAGATAAGACAATATATCTGTAGCAGCAGATCTAACTTGCAGATCGTCCATTGCCTTACCAAAAAAAAGAAAAGAAAAAAACAAAACATGTTCAGCTGCAAGGAAGAGGCAGTTCAAAAGTGGAGAACATTTTGTTTCAAAAATTTTCACGAGAAACATGATAATATGGTCACAGAAAAACAATAAGGAACCAGGCAAATATTTTTCTTTCCCTACTGCTTTCCTCCTTTAGAAAGGGCACAAGACTTTTTGTGAATTTGAGAGCCCTAACATAGGCCGGAAACATTCACAACATCCAACTTGCTTGAATATCTAAGACTTTCTTGATATTCTGTACCTGCTATTCACAATTTATTCATTTTGTACTAAAGGACCAACTGAACAAATCAAGTTGTACAACAGTTTCTGTGCCCATTTACAGGCAACAAGAATTCAGACCTTCCCTTAAGGGATGTGATTTTCTCTGATAAAAATCCAGCAATCAAGCTTCCACATCAAAAAGTCTCTTTCACCTTTTAACTGCCTGGACACGAGGGTTTCACTGCCCTCAGACTTCTCCCTCATGAAAAGTAAAAAATAGCAAGAGCAGTCAAGCCAGGCTTCTCCAGAGCAGAACTGTGGGAAGCTTCTGCATTCTGGACATCACCAGAAATCTCCACTCTCAGCAGAGCAAAGCTCTCCAATCAGACTTACAAAAAAAATGCTCGGCAGTTTTAAAAAAAAAAACGAAAAAAAAAAGGCAAATGGCTGTGGGCTTTTCTAGTTTTGTTAAAGGCAGTTCTAAGTTTTCACTTACCATTAACTTTTCAAGAATTGGAAGAATTTGCAACTTTAACAAAGTTTGAAGAAATTCCTTTCTTCTCTCACGTAGTGACAAAGAAAAGGCACAGAATTCATTGAAAATCTTCATCTGGTGCACAGGAAAAAAAAATAAATTATTGTGTGTTCGAGTCAGAAAGCTCTCTGAAAGGATGAAGCAGTTACAATTTTTACCAGGGGGGTGTACTGGCTGATTCTCTAGAAATACTTCTAAGACTGCAGAACTCTCAGAACAGTTTCTCTTTCTACTTTTTGCCCCTCATTTATTTAAAGCCTGTTGACTTACCAATTGACATCGTTGCTCAGCAGGTGTAGCTTCATTTGCTAGTTGTGCTAAAACTTCAGGCAAAAAGGCCTCATCTTTCTGTGGAGCACACAAAAAGAACACAAATTAGGCAGTGATCCTGGAAAGTGAAAAACATGGTCCTTTTAGGACCCCACCCTGCACAAAGCCAAACTTCCCACACTGCCATTGCTTTTGTCACAAAGAAGGCAAATGCTAGAGTACACATCCACCAGAATCATTTCCAGTTTACAGCAGCTCCAGGAAGGGGTTTGGCGCTTTCTGCCATATTTGCACCCCTTTACATAGAAAAAATTGTAATAAATGTCCCTGGAAGTTGCATGTTCCTGAAATACTTAAAAGCAGATCCAAAGGTTTGCTTGGCAACCAAAGAGAAGCACTTGATCTTGTTACAGCCCATAAAAAGTATTAAGATACTCAACCAAAATTTATCAGTTTGAAAATACAAAATCCAAGGGATCCGGAAGAAGGGAAAGCATTCAAAACATTGTGCAAATGAAAGTGCCTGTGATTAACTTCAACACTGTTCACCAGCTGTAAACCAATTCCAAACTACAGCCAGCGGGATCTCTACAGCTCCCATCTAAGCCGCATTAAAAAAAAAACCACTTACTTGCAACCCACATAAAATCTTCTCTTTGCTGGAGCTGATGAAGGACTTGAGGGTAGAAAGACGACCACCTTCAAAATCGGATGGCTTAGGCGTGATGATGGCCAGAATGTACTGTGCCCTGAACGCCTGGCTGATTCTTTTCTTGAGGTGAGGGTCTTGGATAGGAATAACCTCATGAAGCTTTGCTGTTTTGGCTAAGGATTCCCTGTGCTGTGCTGGCTGAGGCAAACAGGGATCGTACTCCAGGCATCCGGCAACACCCTGAATACACTTGTCAGAAAACAGCACCTCAAACAGGATGGCTTGGTCTAGGTACACAATTCCTCTGACAGTATGGAACAGGAGGTGCAAGGCTTCGGTGTTCTTCTCTCTCTCACAGATCTGGAAAAGCTCTAGGAGCTTTGGGATAAAGCCTTTGCTCTCCAAGGCCAGTGCCAGCGTGGCCGACTGGCTGCGTGAGAGGCGGACGGAGGTCACCAGCTCTGCAAGCTCCGCAAGCCTGGGGAGCTCACAGGTAGGAAGGTCTGTGAAATTACCTATCCCACCCATTGCTTCAGACATTCTTCTTCTAGCTCAGGAAGGTCCTGGGTTGATTCCACAGAGTGGCACACCAGTACCCAAAGGAGGCCGAGAGAGAGGCAGGACAGGACAGCTCACGCTGCAGCGCCCTTGTGCTGCTCTGCTCCCAACTGCCACGGGTGCTCTTCACCCGTTGCTATGTTACCTGGAGCAGAGCCTGCTGATTGGTCCATCCCTCCAACTCCCAAACCCTAGAATGTTGAGGTCATGACTGCCAGGGGTCGTGACACATGACCAACGGTTCTTTTTGGCCGTTGACGTTTTGGAACCTCGAAAACCCCTCCCCAGTACCTGCTGGGGGCCTACAAGTAGGCCAAAAGGTGGCTTCCCAAGGGCAGGCAGGGAAAAGGGTAACAGCCTTATGCTGTTTCTTATAGGATATTGGGAAGAAATGCTGGACTACAAGAGTGGTGAGGCACAGGTTGCCCACCCCATCCCCGGAGCTGTTGAAGGCCAGGCTGGATGGGGCTTTGAGCTACCTGGTCTGGTAGAAGGTGTTCCTGCCTATGGCAGGGAAGTTGGAACCAGATGAGCTTTTAGGTCCCTTCCAAACCTAACTATGGTCAAATTGTCATCATGGAAGCATGCTGGGATGCTCCTCCAAGGGGACCACTTCCCCACTGTAGCTGAGGGCTATGGTGTTGGAACCCTGGAAACTTCGATTTGGAGCCTATGGGCTATGGGCTTTTCAGAAGCAAGAGGCTAGGAAGGGAGGGATTCAATCTTAAGGAAACTTCCCTGTGCAAGCACCCAAGAGCCACTCTGGAGTCACTCTCACATCACCTCATGTGGGACCCAACACAACGTGGGCCTTCACGACTATACCCTCCACACTCACACAGTCAGACCAGGTTTCCTTAACCCTGGGTTTCCCGTAGCAGAGTCACAGATGTCCAGATCCTCAGAACAGATTAATCACGATGCAGTAGCTAAATAACAAAATAACACCTCAAGCTGGTGCCTCCAAGGAGGGACCTGGAATAAAGGAACCCCTGTGCTTTTATCCCCTCACTGTCTAAGGTCATGAAGCCCTGGGGCTCATCAGCTCCTGCTGTGTCTCTGAGTGTCTGGTCCCCTGGCTGCCCCACAGGTCCCTGTGCCCTTTGGAATGCAAAGGGGAGCTCACGGCCTCTTGCCCTGGGCTGGGGCTCCTGCTCCCAGAGAGCTCAGCCTGCATTTTGTGCTGCAGCTGCATCCCCATTTACCTGCACTGAATAGATCGTTTAACACCTGCCTCACCAACATCTGCTGGGAAAGGAACACAGCTGGCTGCAAGAAACCAAGGGCACTCCTGGAGTGTGTGGAGCACAATTTTCTGATCTAGCTATTAGATGAGCCATCCAGAGGTTGTGGATGCCCATCCCTGCAAGCGTTGAAGGCCAGGCTGGATGGGGCCCTGAGCAACTGTGTCTAGTGAGAAGCCCATGGCAGAGGGATGATCTTTAAGGTCCCTTCCCATGAAAACCATTTTAGGATCCTATGATTTGGAAGAGCTAGAAAACCAGCAATAACTGTATCGTGGCTCTTTAGCCCATGTTGGCTTGGTAATAGCAGCTGTTCTTTCTCTTTTCAGTAAATGCAAAGAATAATCCGTGTTTGTGCAACACCTTAGAGATCTCATACTACATTCTAAGTGTCCTTCTCCCATCAGTTAATTTCAAGCTGCTACATGTCCCTTCGTACCACATTCGCTAAGGGCCACACTGGCCCTTCCAGCAACAGGACACATGCTGCTATACAGGGAGACACCAGTGACAATGAATAATCCCACTTAGCCCATTAGGGCTGGAAAGCCTTTGGAAATCAGATGGCAATGAACAGGTGCAGAGCTTCATGGTTAAGGGTGCGTCGCAGCTTCTTCTACCCATGGTGATGCCTTAAAGAACCTATAAATGAAACAACACACACTTTCAAGATAAGATTGGTAGAGGAGGTAATATAAAGGCTGGTGTTTATTGGAGGCCTCCAGGGGCAGATATGGAGAACGTCCAAAAACACGCACACCCCCCACCCCCAGGGTGAATACAATTTTCTAAGTTGAGCAAATTAGCATAATTGACAAAAATCACCAATTAGAGACATAACTGGTGAGGCAGTTTCCCCCCCGTTCAACCCTTTTCTGAATCCCACCTCCCCTTTTTAGGGACTAAATGTTCTTGATGAAAACGTGTCTCAAAGAGCTGGGTTTGACCTGGGTTCCTAGGGAGACCAAGATAGGAAGTGGCCCTGTAATACCTGAGTCTTGGTGCTCTGGAATGTGTTTTGTCTTTCTGCCTGGGGAGAAAAGGTAAGGAAAAGTACTGGGACTACGAATACACTACAAATACATATGTCAAGAGTACAGAGAATACATAAAAGAAAAAAGGCAAAAATCAGTTTGGCAACAATGGAAAACTGCGTCTGAAACAGGCCAAGCCTATGTCAATCCATCAAAATGAAGTAGTAATTTACAAAAGCCCCTTATAATACTGTAGTAGCAGAGAGTCCTTAGACCGCGAGAATCAGATGCCATACACACACAAATAAGCACAGAATCCCCTCAAGTACCAACGTCTATTTTTATCATCCAAGCATACAAAGAGATAGCAAGGCTGAGTAAAAGTAACACCACGGTCAGCCCACAGCTGCTCGTGGGTTTTGATCAGAAAAGTGACTGAGGTGCCTGAATATTTTTAAGAACTGACACGTAATCTTGATCTAGATGTGCAAGTTGAGAGCAGAATCGGAGAAAACCTGATTTTGGCAAGGGGATGTGGTGTTCAACAATGGAAAATGTCATATTTTTGAACATAATTGTCACAGGGCTACCTTTAGACTAAAGTCTGCTATGGCCCTGTGTCGCCCTGATTCTTTAGCCTTCTGATGACTGTTTACATATTTCTAGTGGAGTCTCTCTTGAATGTAACATAAACAAGTAGATTGTTTTCATACCAGTCTGTGATGGACTGCTGAACTGACCACTGGGGTCAGAAAGGTGTTCCTCTCATCTCCCAATCCTTGACCAAACTCCAAAACCTATTTAAATCCCAAATGATAATGAACTTCCTTTTCTCTGCTCACCTCGGAACCTGAGTGAGTGTGGTTCTATCATGTCCCTACCGGCGACATCTGGTGACCTCCGACTGTGGCGATTGCAGTGTGTGGAGTCAGCTATAAGGTAATAGAGCTGGTTGGTAACAGGCTTTTGCAAAAATGGTATTCTTTATCTTCAGGTTTGAGGCTTAGATCTCGCACCATTTGCAAGCCTCCCTGCAGCGGCAGAAGGTTGCTGTTTCTAGTGATGATTTTAAGCGTTTATATTATTATGGCAAATGCAATGGGTTTTTCCCAGAAGACTGGAGAGCCCTTTCACGGGAAGAGTGGGGCTGATTCGGTGTCCACATCATCCAGGCCATGTCTGCACGTGACGATGCAGACTTGGTGGAGTTACTGGAGCTCTGGAAGCAATGCGTTGATGTCATAAGTAGTTTTATGAGGTGGGAAGCTCCCGAGGGAGCCGGGGTCTCCCCTGGAAACGTTTCCATCTCGGATGCCGAGGCTGGGGGGAAAGAAGAAGCATCCCTCTCCGAGGCTGAGACAGGTTCCGAGTTGGACTGGGGGGAGGACGCAGCTCCCGGCTAGCCAGGCGGGGTCTCGCAGGGATCCGGGGAGCCGGCCGTGGCGGCCCCACCGATCCCGCCCGTCCCCGCGCCCAGGAGGCTGAAGAGGGGGGGGTTTCTGCCCCTCCCGGTGCTCTTCTGGCGCTGAGGGAGGGGGCGGGACTGAGTCCACCCGTCCCAGCGCCAAGGAGAAGGACAAGCGAGGCTGAAGCGGAGTCCCCGCCACGGGCGGCCGTGCCCGGCTCGGTGCCAGCCGCTGTGCCTGCGCAGGTCGCGGTGGACCCGAGGGACGGGCGGTCCGTCCCGCCCCCCGCGGGGCTGGCGGTGCCCCCGATGGTTCTCCGCGGCGCGGGCGGGGCGTTGCTGGCCGTAGGGCCGGGCCCCTCCTCCCCTGCGCCGGTGCCGCCTGGTGCTGTGGGTGACACGGCTTGCGGGGGGGCCCGGGCCGAGCGGCCCCATGCCGCCTCCTGCCCCCCCACGGCCCTTCCCCCGCCAGCGCCGCCCGCTCCTCCACAGACGGGCGAGTCTCGGGCGGCGGGGCGGGCCGGGGTCGCGGCTCCGCAAACCGCGCCCCTCCCGGCGTCCCGTTCCCCCCCTGCCCTGGATCCGAGGGGTCATGTGATGGGCTCCATCTGTCCCACGCTGGGTCCACATGTCCCGGCTGGACCCGTGGCTGTACCGAGGTCCCTCGTCCGGGCCATGCGGCCGGCGCTCCTGCCCTGCCGACAGGCACGGGCTCTTCGGGGCCCGTGAGCCCAGCCCTGCCGCCTTCCACAGAACCCGGGGCAGCGGCAGGGGCCGGTCCTGTGAGATGCGCTTTTAGCGCAGGCAGGGACATGGCCACCAGGAGGTCAGCGCCTCCTTGGAGTGACCACGATTGGTCAATTTGCGTTTTTTGAGTTTTCTGTTCACAAGACAGAGAGCCGGTGGTGAGAAGACAGCTGTTCTGAAGCTCCCGGGCTGGCTCAAGTTCACTGGACTGTTGTTATGGCCAGAGACTGCCCTGAAACGATTTGTACCCTGTCTGTCCCTTAGATAGACATCACGTTTCTTTCCCTTGCCCCTTGACCTCTGGAATGAACTGTCTCTCAAGACACAATTGTCGCCCTTCAGAACTTGGTACAGGAGCTGTTGGACCAGGATCATCTGGAACGTTTTACCAGTCTTGGGACACTCCTGCTCTCTGCATCGAAAAGAAGTCTGGGAAATGGAGGTTGTTACAAGACCTCTGAAAAGTTAACGCTGTGGTGGACAGCATGGGCATGTTGCAGGCTGGTACGCTGTTGCCCACCCTGCTTCCCTCAGATTGGCTGATCCTCATTGTGACTATGAACGATTGCTTTCTTGTGATACTTTTGTATCCTACAGGTATCACTGGCCGATGGAGATGAATGGTCCTATCCCTGGCACAGTTTGGACTGGGTCTTCCTGCCCCATCAGCCGCAGTAGACGGCAAGTACATAATCTGAGCTAATTGCTCGCTTTCAGCCTTCCAATTAAGTCACGGCTTTTTCATTTGTGGTCGACATAGCACAGCACTTGGGCCATCAAATTTTGAAGGAAGTCAGCAATGCTGCCTTGTTTCATTTTTGTTTCATTTGCTGAAGACCCTGTGTTACTGTGTTGTGTGCCACTGAGGCAAAAAAAAAAAAAAAAAAAACCAACAAAAAACAAGGGGGAATGCAGGTTTCACCCTGCACACAGTGGATTGGCAAAGCTTTGTGTGCCATCGAGCACCTTATGGTCCCACAGAATTGTAATAACCCTGTGATGTTGAAAGATGGAGACCATGACCAAATGAAAAGCGGAGTGCATGAACTATGGAGTGGTGACTCAGATGCAGACGACGCGAGTGTTCACTCCAATGGTCCTTCAAAAAGAAAGATTTTTCTTCCTTCCTATTTCTTTTTTTCCTAATGCAGAAAGGGTGAGATGTCGCCCTGATTCTTTAGCCTTCTGATGACTGTTCACATATTTCTAGTGGAGTCTCTCACGAATGTAACATAAACAAGTAGATTGTTTTCATACCAGTCTGTGATGGACTGCTGAACTGACCACTAGGGTCAGAAAGGTGTTCCTCTCATCTATCAATCCTTGGCCAAACTCCAAAACCTATTTAAATCCCAAATGATAATGAATTTCCTTTTCTCTGCTCACCTCGGAACCTGAGTGAGTGTGGTTCTCTCATGTCCCTAACAGTGACAGCCCTACGGGCTGTGTTTTTTGAGAATTAAATTCATCATTGAAGTATTTTTTTCACAGAAGGTTTTTGGAGAAGGATAATTAATATATTTCCTTAAATTATTAATCATATAAATAATTTTTTTATTAGTGTGTATATATATATATTTCTATTGTAAATATATTTATATGAGTATCATTTATTATTTTCATGAGTAATATTATTCCATAAAGGATTAAATGGAATGGTTCCACCTGAGTTTTAGCCACCTTTCAGAACTCCTCCCACATCCAGCGAGCACTCGGGCAAAGCCATAGGACTGAAAAGAGCAACACAGTGTCAAGACTTGGCAAAAGCATCTTCTGGTGGTCAGTTCAGAGCAAATAATCTACTGGCCATGCTTTATTCCAAAGAGAAAACACTTGGGAAGATAAACCAAACCATGCTAAGCCTGCAGGGGTCAGAGCTGGTGCTGTGGCAGAAAGGGTAATTATGAAACACCACATATTTTAGATAACTGGGTTTGCCCCCACGCGATGTACACAGAGCAGCACAGACAACTCGGAAATTACTTTGCCGCTTTTCTCTTAAATAAATCAGAATTACACCATCCTTGGATTTATGTTGTTGGTGGTGTTTTTTCGGTTTTGTTTGAGTTTTCATGTTTTGGGAGGTTTTCCTGTTTTCTTTCCTTGTTGTTGGGGTTTTGGGGTTTTTGGGTTTTGGGGGGGTTTTGTTTGTTTTGGTTTTTTTTTAAACAAGAATGCAGAAGACTGGAAAGGAACATGAAGAACTTGTTTCTATGCACAATATTTTCTAATCAGAGGAATGAAAGGAAAGCCAGAGCAAATAAACAATTTAGTGATTTCTTATTAAGGTCACAGGAATTTTCTTAATGCAGCGTGATACTGACTGCAAGGAAACCTCACAGTGACCTAATAAATTCAGTATCATTACACTGCTGCCATCCAAGCATCCTGAGCCTATCTGGCATTAAAGAGGGTGACTAAAACAGGGGGAGGAAATGAGCTTTTATCCCTGAGATGCAAGTGGAGAAGCACTGCCAATCAGCATTTTGACCGTCTTTTGAGTGGTAAAGAACTTACACCGGAAATATAAAATATATATGGGAAGCATATATTTTATATCTACACAAGAGAAATCTCAACTGGTGAGTCATCCTGCTGTCACTCAGACAGTGGAGGTGGGAGTGAGAAAAACAATGCCAACAATTAATGTTTACAGTGCAAAAAGGCACATCAAATTGACTTGTAATGGCCTGCTGTAGCACTGTTTCTAATTGGCATCTCACTATGTAATTAGATGATCGTGCCGCATACTTGAGCAATAATGCAAAAACTAGATCATTTATGGGAGAAAAAATACTAGGCTGGGCAATCAACACTGTGTGTCTGCACTGAAGTTTGCCACATCTCATTCATCTTTTTAAAAATTCCTGAAATGTGCACACCATTGCAATTGTGGGGGTGCCCCCGAGAAACCACCAGCCTTTCTGCCTCTACACTTGAGCAGCTCCTGCTCTGAGGGGCTTCTTGTAGCAGCTACTCCATGAAAAAAATCCCAAACAAATAAAACCACATGTTCACACATGTATCTCTGCCACGATAAAAACCTTCACCAAGGTTTGTCCTTCATCAGCACAACCCTCTCTGACTGATCTCTCACAAATTAGCTGCAATGGCAGCTGAAGACATCAAAAACAGGCCTTGCCCATGACCTCCCTGGACAGAATTTATCCACATATGGATGGGGCTTTTTGCCACACGTGGATGGCACAGAAAGACTTTCTTAGAAGAGTAGGGTTCCCTGGATCTGCATTTGCACCCACATTTATTAGCCATTTCAAACAAAGAGAAGCACTTAACTCGTCCTGATGTTCTACTAAACTTGAAAACCTGCAGGAGTTTTCCTGTGTGAACTGTTTTAAATTAAATTAATTACATTAAATTAATTTCAACTGCTGTTTCCCTTTAGCTTAAATCAGAAGGTGGAACACCAGTTTTGACATTCATCTCAGGGCAAAATGCTGACACTGTGAATGGTGACATCATCAAAGTGCTCAGATAAGTTACTCTTTTTATTGCATTCTTTCAAAATTTAAGGAAAAAAATTAAAACCACTAAATATTCGATTTGGAAGAAGAATTAGAAGCGGTTCTCATGAAATAAAATTCTGACAAAAACTTTGAGGAGTCGTGTTCTGGCATGATGTCACTCAGCAATGGAGCCTGTAGAACGGCACTGTTCATGTGCAATCAGTCCCAGTGCTTATTTCCCCTCTTCCAGCAAAACTCACATCCCAAAATCAGCCAGATGTGTGTAGAGGGTTCCCACATCTCTTGTGCCTGTAAATAGACAGCTGGGTAGAAAATCCACTTCTTTTGCAGAGTGTATTATGTTTGCATGTTTTGTTTATGGCATTAGTTTATTTAGGATGAGAATGTCCTGCTGTGAGCTACTTTAATCTGAGAAAAAATTTCTGTCACTGGACAATGGATACAGACAGTGTATTTTACAAGTTTCTTTCCACAAACTTGTTTGTTTTCTGTCAGCGGGATGAAGTACACAAAACTTTCCATAATAAGCCAGACAGAAGAGGGATCCTGGCTTTGGAGGAGCAGAGGGCAATATCAGTAGTAGAGAAAAAGTTACAAATGGAGAAAGCATGCTTGAGCTCTACACCCCTTTGCAGACTGACAGACAGCAATGTATTTTTGGTCATAATTATCCATCACAAATCAAGTTCTTATCCCCCCAAATGATAAACCCATTGGAAACTTCAATCGAAACTGATCGATGTCGAATTTCATGACAGGTGGCCTAAGGCAGAGAGCTGCACAGGAATAACATTTGCTCCACAGCATACAGCACTTGGCTTTTCATATTTTTCTCATTAGAGGAAAAGTCCTGGGATGGGTTCAACAAGTGACAATGCAGGAATGAGAAGCAGCAATGTCTCCCTGCAGTGAAGGGGAGCTGTGCTCCCTCCTCCTAGCCAGTCCTTCCATGCCGGAAAGCACAGTCTTCATTTGCCTCCTCTACTCTTCATTTCATCCACTCTTAAAAGACACACCCCTTTTGTCAATATTCAAGAAAGAGGAAATCATCAGTGAAGTAGTGCATTTTGCTTAGAGAGAAATGGAAATTCTCTCACTTTGAAGCATAACCAAATTCCCACCTCCGGAAGTTAGTAGAAGACTTTTCTTAGGGAGCAGATTTTTTTGCATAAATGCACACTTTCCTTCTGACCACCACCAGAGCAGAGGATAATGGCAAGAAGGTAAATTGTGTCAAACCAAAGGATTGCAGAGGTCAATATTCTCCCTCTAATTGTGAATATGGATGTAGGCTGTTCTGTATCCTGTTAATTATTGTCATTTGTTGTCCCCTGCTGTCAGTTGTTTTTCCCCTTAGTGTTTTTTTTAGTTTTCTCACTTTCATGCCCTATAAGACTTCATTGTTTCCTCAGGTTCTTGCCTGGCCATATGAGGAGGATCCTGCACGAAATGGATGGAAAAGGACAGGAACAGAGCAAAGAGTCAGGCTTTTCCACATGGCATGGAATCCTATCCTTCTCCTCCCACTGTGTTTGTGGCATCTGGGTTTATTTACTCTCTTAAGATTCAAAGCAGAGGTTTTGCTGCTCTGCATCAAAACAAGTGTGAACACAGGCTGAAAACCATGAGCTGAATCTATAATGGATGACTCCTGAAACTGTTCAGAGATGCTCCATGAATATCTTAGTTAGAGATGGGTAGTAACTCAGCCCATGAATACCATATACAGTTATTGTCACATGGCCAATGAACAGGTGTAGAATGGTAAATCAGCAGCATTTGTCTCCATTTTTCCAAAGAATGCCTGAACCTTCTTTGAAACTTTGGAATACATGGAAGAGTAAAGTGTCTTGACTCTGTTCCCACTAATTTCAGTGGGGTTGAGAGACCTTCAGGAAATCAAGTCTCTCATGGGGTCTTATATTTGAATTTTTTTCTTCATGTCTATAAACAGAAGGGCTTCATCTTAATCTACACTAACTATATTTTCTCTTCTTTCTAGCTGGATATCATCAAAAGCAAGGATTAATTTATCAATATAAAGCTAAGCCAGATGAAAATTTACAAACTCCGTACACTGTTTCTAACACTTAGAACAGGTGTAATATTTATTTCCTACATAGTATCACTGGTGGAGGTATCAGTGTTTTGTGACTTCAGTTACTGAAAATGACAAGTAAAAAAAAGAAAAAAGAAATCAGGATATGCCAATGTGATTTATATTCCTGGGCATTAAGACAAAGCCTTTTAAAACATGACAGGACACTGCTTTATTTAATAACTTTTCATCAGTCCTTGCTGGGTACTTCACTCTTCTCACTGAATACCAATGGACTCCAGACTAAACGATTTGACTAAGGTGAATACAGTACTAAAATTTTCCCTGTTGGCACTCCATGCATTACTCCAGCAATTCCTGGGGGAAGTCATCAAGCCCAGAAGTGGACTATCCAACACAAAAACCTCAGGTCTGTCTGTGAGAACATGGTGTGAGTGACTATCCAGAGGGATAACTGGCCTCTCCAGCATTACACTGAGCTACTTTGCACCAGGAGGACAGAGATGAGTGTGCCAAGAGAGGAGCTGGCAGCAGCTCCGACTCTCAACCCATTTTGCCCCAAAGTACAGGTGTTTTGGGGGGTTTTTTTGGTGTTTTTTGTTTGTTTCTTTGTTTGTTGTTTTTGTTTCATGGTTTTGGTTTTTTTAAAAAAAAGCAGCAATCCAGAAGACATTAATAAAATCCATTTGCCCTCTGACTTCAAGGAGCCAGACACCTGCCCCCAGACACCTGCCGCCATGATGGCATCCATGAAAAATCTCCACAAAGCAATTTCTCAGAAGTCTGCAGCTACCAAGCGCCAGTGCCCCCCTTCACAAGGCTAAGATGGTGAAGTGCATTATTTATGGATTCAAATGGTACATTCTCTGTGGTGGTATGATTTTTATAACAAGTTTTAATGTAAGACAGCTGTTCTCTGTACCCCTGTTCAGTGCTGTTCTGCTTTTACATCCCTCTGTTTCCAGTTGAAAGCTCCTCCCTCAGCCTCCCCCAGATCCAACCCCTGTTTGGTTCACCTTTCCCGCCTTGGTTACCTGTCCATCATTTGTCGGGAAACCCTCCCACCCTGCCAGTCACCCAGGGCCTGTCCCCCAGGTCCGGGAGCTTCGAAGGGAGCTCTCTGGTGACTGGCTGGATGGGAGGCTTTCCCCTCCTTCCTTCTGCTCAGTGGTTAGTGTTAATGCCTGCTGTGCCAGCAGACACTCCCCAGTTATGCCCCATTGGTTGTATGTGTTCCCACCCTGAGTTTCCACCCACTGTAGAAAACCCCCTCCCTCCTGAGATTCAGGGTCTCTCTCTGAGGCATTGATCTTAGGGTGAGGCCGCCCTCCTTCCCTCCAATAAACCCAAGTATCAGCTGAGCCTCCGAGAGTCCCGTCTTTCTTCCTCCACCTTCGCAACGTGGCAGGGCAGGTCGGCAGCCAAGATCCCACTTTTACCTAGATCCTGTGGGGCCTGTTGGGGCTAGCCGAGCGTGGGAGGACATGCCCTGCCACAATTCCCCTTCCAAAATAATCATTGTGTGATTGGGATAATGCCCTTGGTTGTCTGCCTAAGTGAAACTTGGGGAGGAAATATGTCTTGGCTTTCAGCCATTTGATCAGTAGTCAGAGCTGACTGAAAACTTACCATCAAGGCATTCAGGAATAATTAATCTTCTCAAATAAGCAAAAAAGTTTCACAGCAGTACTCACCTTAAAAGAATTTTAGATCCAGAAAATAAAAACCTGTCTTTTCCCCCTTCTAAAAATTTTTGCAATAATATAGAAAGCAATTATGACAATAGTTCCCACTGTTTCTCCTCATTAACCTGTTCCCATTATCAATCCTTTAGTATAAGTAGGTGACTGTCAAGATTGCAACAGGGAATTATCACCTGTGTGTAAACCATAGGCCCAGTGTTCATGCCACTGCAGCCTTGGGGAGGTTTCAGAAGGAAGTTAAGAAAGGGTCTCCAGACCCCAGAGAGATTTACAGAGTGAAACAGGGGAAACTGAATCAATTTAGCATCTAAAAGAGAGGGTTAAGTGATAAATTTACTGGATGTGTCCACAGTGGCATAGTGGAAGCAAATACACCCAGGTTATGGTAGGATCTCTGTAGCTGAACAGCCACAGTAGCATGCGTTTGGCGTGTTAATTAACTCTGAGTTCATGATCTCTGCGTTAATTAACTCAGGAGTTAAGGCAGCTTTCAGGGCAAATTTTGCAGAGGGCACCGAGTCCTGGTTTTGCGAAACCGAAGGAGCAGAGGACTCATCTTGAGAAGTTTGAAGCCATTTGCTACACTGGAAAGGATGTTTTTCCTCTTGACTTCCACGGCTAATTTGGAGAGATTCCACTTTTGACAAATGTATGAAAACCATCCTTCTGCCCTGCATTGAAAAATAAAATTTCAAATCCAGTCCTTAAAACACCTTGCAGAACCAGACCCAAGCACAGGAACTGCACCACTGAAATACAGTGGATTGTAAGATATGGAATACTTGCTTTAGTTGCAAATTTTGAGATGTCCCCTGCAATTCAGTTTCAAAAGAGTAGAAATCATTTCAAAACCCTGTCCTGGCTTGGCCCTGACAGATTGAAAGCGAAGCCAAGGGTGGGCTTACCCTTTGCACAGGGCATGACATCACTGAGTGCAGCAATAACTCACAGGAAAAGAAGCAAACACACAGTCAGTTTTCGTGTAACGTTTTATTAAAACAGTACTAACAAAAAACACATCTGAAGAAATGAAAGGGAAATTTTAATTCCTGAATTTTACTGCTTACACATGCTAACAAACAGTGTAAAACAAGTACATTGGGAACTTTAATACAAAGGAAACTTCTGTGGTGCAACGCACCGTCTAACATATCTATGTGGAAAGAAATTTTTCAAACAAGGGTTACAATTAAATCTAGCAAGTACCGTAAACTAACTACTAACTCTATCTCCAAAACATAGAAATGGCTTCGCATTAAACTATTCCAGGAGAAACAGACCTAACATATCTTACTATATATTACTAGTATATTGATTAATATAACACATTAGCACATATTATATACAATTTCTTATATATTCTATTACCTATATAATATATTCTATTACCTATATAATATGCTCTATTACTTATATATTATATTATTTTATATTATTTTGTATTACAAAATATCCATATATAACCAGTAAATTATATTACATTTTTATTGAATAATAACGTATATTACAAGATAGATCTATGTGATGGATTGCAGCTGGTCCCGTATTTTGACATTAAACAGCTGCAGCACTGGAAAACTCATCATAAAAGTTCTTCTATAAAATGTCAGTCTCCTTTAGGGATCCCGGCGAGCTCTTTTCTTTGGTGGTGTCTCATCATCTTCATCATCGTGAAAACCAAATATTTCAAACAGACCTCTCTGCAAATTAGAAAAAGGTTAAAAAAAAATGAAATTCCCACATTGAAAAAATGCACCCCGCACATCTGTTTTGCCCCCAAGTCTTAGAGGTGAGCAATAAAATTCTTGCCAGTTCTCTGTAGCTGCTCAGAAGCTAAGATTTGAATAATGCTCAGCTGTAAAAGGCACAAAAGAGGTATCACTCCCTGCATTTTGTCTGCTTAAAACCACTTCTTAATCCCCTGATGGGGAACAGATACCAAAAAAGGAAATTCCATCTGTGTATCACACCAGCTGGGCAGGGTAGAAAGCCAAGGAGTAGCAACAGTTGAGTGATGCGGAAGAGGCAAAATTGTGCCCACCAGATTAACAACTGACTCCAGTCCCACCTTATCCTCATCAAACCTTACCGCAGACCAGTCAGGGTTTCACTCTTGGTGGAATTAGTCAGGGATTTGTGTGTATTTATCCCCGAGATACCCTGTACAAGGCTATTGCTGACTGTGCCACATCACACCCAGAGAAGCTCTGAGGCTGCTCTGCGGTCCTGTGTGAGGACAGGAGCCTCCATGAAACTTCTCTCCCACCTTGGGGAATTCCAGCGCTGTGGTCAGGCTTCTGTAGGTTGTCGAGGAGTCACTGCAGCTTGGTTTAGATGTTGCAGCTGCCTTCCCTTCACCTGCACTGAACTTCAGATCTTCACGCACTGGGGAGACTGTTGGTTCTTTGGCACGTGTCTCAACAGGCAATGCGGAGGGGACACTGCAAGAGACACAGGACAAGTGATTGAAGCTTTTCCTGATGTTTCAGACTCAGCCAGGTCATCAATGGGCTTCCAAAGAATTAGAATGAAGGAAGTGACTTGGAGAAAGCAATCCAGCTCCATCCCTGCTTCCACCCTCACCGTAAGCTTCACAAATACCCAGGTGATAATGAGGCAGACTCAATCCTAACTCAGAAGAGCAGAGCAAGATTCTGCTCTTCCTAAGCTGGCAGTTTTCTGAACAGGACATTTAATCTACTGGCCACATCAGCTCTACTCAAAGAAAGCTAGGTGGGGGTTTACTGCAAAAAGTTTTCAGCAAGAATGAAATCCAACCCCAATCCCAGCCACCTGCTTCTGCTGCTCTCTGGAAAGTTAAAAACCAACCGGGCAGGCCTGCAGAATGCCAGCCACTGGCAGCCTCATGAGACAGAAACTGGGCCATACCTGTCCACTTTCTTTCTTTCCTCCTCTTTTGCTTGGTCGTGTTTTCTCTTCAGTCCCTGGAATGCCTGAGTGGGTTTGACAGATTCCAGTGCATCAGAGAAGTTCTCAACTAAATGTGCAATAAGCAACTGAATATTCTCCTGAATAAGAACAAAAACAAGGTTTCAGTCTCAAATGTTCACAGGCAGAAAGTCAGAAAGCTTTTTGGAAAGTAACTGATTCCTTGTCCAGAGCCAAAGTGCTCTTGTCAAGAACAAACGGGAAGCAATCAGATTTATTCTTAGGGAAAGAGCTGAGATCTAGAAAGATTCAATTTCCCTTAGAAATGAACAATAGACTCAGCAAAGTCCCAGCTCCATTTGTGAACCTTCCATTAAAACAGGACATTTGCTATCTTGGAGATCCGCCTTTGGCCTCTGGCAATGCCATGGACATGTCAGTGCTGAGGCTGCTGCTGAACTCACCCTTTGGATGAATTCAAACATTTCCATCGAGGCAGATTTCAGCAGGTTGCACTTATCCTTATTGTCCAGCACAGCATTTACAACTGGCTCAAACAGGTTCCCCAGGGTGATGTAACGGTTGTAAAGGTCATCCTTCAGGCCAATTATCTTCCTCATAAAGCGAAGAGCACCTGTGTGAAGAAAAGACATTCAAGTATTCAACAACCAGATGCTGGGGCTCTCACCTTGCTGTGAAAAAACTGAAAAACCTGGTGTTCCATCTGAGAGGAAGATGCACCCCCAAAGTGCAAAAAGCAGCATTTGTTGGCATTTCTTTCCTTCTTGGACTTTTCCCTGGTATTTGAAGGTCATCAGGAACCATGGATTTCTTCCTCCAATCCAGCAGCAATGCATGCCAGCATGCATGTAGTTCAACTATTAACTCCCTCCTGTATTTTTTTTCCCCTTGTTCCCCTCCCAGAACCAGCCCTGAGTCTTTAAAGATCCTGGGTCACAGAATTTCATTCACTCTCCACAGGGAGTACCAGATTGAGAACATTATTAAGAAAGGACACAACTTCCACTGAAATGAGGAGAGAAACCTGATCACAAAGGATCCTGTCATGAAGATCTGAAAGGATCCCTGCAGACTTCAAAAGAGACAACAATCCTCCTCCCACCAGAAACTGCATTGCTCTGTGCTTACAGACAGCTGCTCTTTTACAAAAAAAAAAGAAAAAAGAAGTCAAACCTCTTTTTTTCCAAATTACTTAATTGACACCAGTGAAACACAGCAAACGAACAGGAATTCTGAGTTCAGGTGTACATTGGTACACCTTCCACACAGGACGCACAAAGCCTGAAGAAGGAAATCACAACAGTTCCAATACTCACTCAAGGCCAGAAATTTGTGTTTGGACTTCATCAGGACCAGTGCTAGTCTTAGGAGATCTTTCTTCAAAACGTAAATCTTCATGTGATGCTTGTGCTGTTGCACACAATAAGACAGCATCGCCAAAATTGAGGCAAGTGTTTCTGCTTTTTGATAATTATCTACAAGAAAAATTAATGCCTTGGGTTATACAAAAAATTCAATAACGTACTGTCAGCATACACTGAGTTCAGTTGCTATTCCAGTTCCTGGCATATTTGTAGTGGATTTTTGTTTTACTGGATTGCTTTGGGAAGCAGAACATTGGGTTAGAACAAAACAGCAAACACAGCTACAGCTTTTTTTTTTTTTTTTAACCTTTGCAGTCAATATTCTTTAAAATTAGACTAGTAAAACTATGACATTATTCTCAATATACATGAGGGAAGTGCGTCTTTACAAAGCACACCATCAAGCTATGTCAGCATTCACAGCTTCAGGAAAGGAAGACTGAGACAGGAACAGCAGTAAGCGTGTTCCCAGAAGGCATCACAGGTCTATTGCTGTTTACCAGGACTGTGAGGCCCTTCAAAGGGGAAAGAAAAATTAAAATTGTCATTACCTATTTCCTGGTATGGTTCTGATGTGGCAGCCAGCAGCGGCGCAGTAAGAAGTTGAATGTAACGGTTGTAGAAGATTTCGAGAAATTCAAATACGTCCAAACACTGAAACAGCAATAACTTCATTAAACACTGGCATTCACATTTAACTTTTAAATATAAAAAGAATAATAAAAGAAGAAACAGCCTACAAAGGATTCTGCTGAGTTCTTTGGGTCTGCAGCACTGTCTTCATACAGGATCAATTTCTTTCTTTTGGGGCAAACTTGTGAGACATGCAAGCAAGCTGGCTATCATTAAAAGAATCCCCAGCATGGACGCAAATATATACTGAAAAAAGCCCATCAATGACTCAAAGTGCTTGACAAAGTGTCTTTAAACCATTCTGAAATTCTGAAAATAGTTTTGCCCAGAACAAATATCTGTAAACCATTTTACAGGTATTCTGCTACGTTACAATGTATTGAAATCTTTCAGGATTTATCATCCAGATGGAGAGAGCTATGGTCAGACAGGGCTATGGCACTGACACCTATTAATTTAACAATTTAAATAATGGTTAATTAATGCTCAATTAATTAACCATTTAATTTTGGCACAGTGCCCTACACACATGCCTTCCATTAGCAAAATTAGCTTATCTTTTGCTTATTTAAAGTCACTATCAGACCACACTCCACTCAATTAAAAAAAAAAACCTATAATTTTGTCTCCTTTGCCCGCAATAACAGCAATAGAGAGTATCAGGCTTTTAAGTTTGCCAGGACAGTGTCATGTCTTCTGCCATTCATGTTCACTTACACTAATTCTGGCCATCATTTTGTCTGTGTTGATCAGAGCACAAAATATCTTCATTAACTGATGATTTCCTCCAAACTGAGGGTCGGTAGTACAGATCATCTGCTCTATGACCTTAGTGATGAGTTGGGTATGCTAAAAAAATCCAAAAAATACAAAACAAACAAACAACAAAAAAAAAAACACAAAGAAAGAAGTCATAAAATAATTGCTCACAAGAATGGAACGAGTTCCCCAACTTTTTGCAATGATTCCAAAATAAAATTAAAACTCAGAAACTGAGATTTTATTTTGCTGGGTGTTTTCCTGTTTTCCCTAAAAGTGGTGTATTCAAAATCTCCAAACCACTTGTTACTTACATTCTCACTCCTCCGGGCCTCTTGCAGTACAAAATCTTGGACTTTGGCTGGACAAAATTGCACTAGATAAGACAATATATCTGTAGCAAAAGATCTAACTTGCAGATCGTCCATTGCCTTACCAAAAAAAAGAAAAAAAAAACAAAACATGTTCAGTTGCAAGGAAGAGGCAGTTCAAAAGTGGAGAACATTTTGTTTCAAAAATTTTCATGAGAAACATGATAATATGGTCACAGAAAAACAACAAGGAACCAGGCAAATATTTTTCTTTCCCAATGTTTTCCTCCTTTAGAAAGGGCACAAGACTTTTTGTGAATTTGACAGCCCTAACATAGGCTGGAAACATTCACAACATCCAACTTGCTTGAATATCTAAGACTTTCTTGATATTCTGTACCTGCTATTCACAATTTATTCATTTTGTACTAAAGAACCAACTGAACAAATCAAGTTGTACAACAGTTTCTGTGCCCATTTACAGGCAACAAGAATTCAGACCTTCCCTTAAGGGATGTGATTTTCTCTGATAAAAATCCAGCAATCAAGCTTCCACATCAAAAAGTCTCTTTCACCTTTTGACTGCCTGGACACGAGGGTTTCACTGCCCTCAGACTTCTCCCTCATGAAAAGTAAAAAATAGCAAGAGCAGTCAAGCCAGGCTTCTCCAGGGCAGAACTGTGGGAAGCTTCTGCATTCTGGACATCACCAGAAATCTCCACTCTCAGCAGAGCAAAGCTCTCCAATCAGACTTACAAAAAAAAATGCTCGGCAGATTTAAAAAAAAAAAAAAAAAAAAAACAACAAAAAAACAGGCAAATGGCTGTGGACTTTTCTAGTTTTATTAAAGGCAGTTCTAAGTTTTCACTTACCATTAACTTTTCAAGAATTGGAAGAATTTGCAACTTTAACAAAGTTTGAAGAAATTCCTTTGTTCCATTTCTTCTCTCACGTAATGAGAAAAAAAAGGCACATAATTCATTGAAAATCTTCATCTGGTGCACAGGAAAAAAAAATAAATTATTGTGTGTTCAAGTCAGAAAGCTCTCTGAAAGGATGAAACAGTTACAATTTTTACCAGGGGGGTGTACATTGCTGATTCTCTTGAAATACTTCTAAGACTGCAGAACTCTCAGAACAGTTTCTCTTTCTACTTTTTGCCTCTCATTTATTTAAAGCCTTTGAGGAGCCACCAAGCCTGTTGACTTACCAATCGACATCGTTGCTCAGCAGGTGTAGCTTCATTTGCTAGTTGTGCTAAAACTGCAGGCAAAAACGCCTCATCTTTCTGTGGAGCACACAAAAAGAACACAAATTAGGCAGTGATCCTGGAAAGTGAAAAACATGGTCCTTTTAGGACCCCACCCTGCACAAAGCCAAACTTCCCACACTGCCATTGCTTTTGTCACAAAGAAGGCAAATGCTAGAGTACACATCCACCAGAATCATTTCCAGTTTACAGCAGCACCAGGAAGGGGTTTGGCGCTTTCTGCCATATTTGCACCCCTTTACAGAGAAAACATTGTAATAAATGTCCCTGGAAGTTGCATGTTCCTGAAATACTTAAACAAAAGCAGATCCAAAGGTTTGCTTGGCAACCAAAGAGAAGCACTTGATCTTGTTACAGCCCATAAAAAGTATTAAGATACTCAACCAAAATTTATCAGTTTGAAAACACAAAATCCAAGGGATCAGGAAGAAGGGAAAGCATTCAAAACATTGTGCAAATGAAAGTGCCTGTGATTAACTTCAACACTGTTCACCAGCTGTAAACCAATTCCAAACTACAGCCAGCGGGATCTCTACAGCTCCCATCTAAGCTGCATTAAAAAAAAACCACTTACTTGCAACCCACATAAAATCTTCTCTTTGCTGGAGCTGATGAAGGACTTGAGGGTAGAAAGACGACCACCTTCAAAATCGGATGGCTTAGGCGTGATGATGGCCAGAATGTACTGTGCCCTGAACGCCTGGCTGATTCTTTCCTTGAGGTGAGGGTCTTTGATTGGAATAACCTCATGAAGCTTTGCTGTTTTGTCTAAGGATTCCCTGTGCTGTGCTGGCTGAGGCAAACAGGGATCGTACTCCAGGCATCCGGCAACACCCTGAATACACTGGTCAGAAAACAGCACCTCAAACAGGATGGCTTGGTCTAGGTACACAATTCCTCTGACAGTATGGAACAGGAGGTGCAAGGCTTCGGTGTTCTTCTGTCTCTCACAGATTTGGAAAAGCTCTAGGAGCTTTGGGATATAGCCTTCACTCTTCAAGGCCAGTGCCAGCGTGGCCGACTGGCTGCATGACGTGTGGACGGAGGTCACCAGCTCTGCAAGCTCCGCAAGCCTGGGGAGCTCACAGGTAGGAAGGTCTGTGAAATTACCTATCCCACCCATTGCTTCAGACATTCTTCTTTGAATTCAGGAAGGTCCTGGGTGGCTTCCACAGAATGGCACACCAGTACCCAAAGGAGGCCGAGAGAGAGGCAGGACAGGACAGCTCACGCTGCAGCACCCTTGTGCTGCTCTGCTCCCAACTGCCACGGGTGCTCTTCACCCGTTGCTATGTTACCTGGAGCAGAGCCTGCTGATTGGTCCATCCCTCCAACTCCCAAACCCTAGAATGTTGAGGTCATGACTGCCAGGGGTCGTGACACATGACCAACGGTTCTTTTTGGCCGTTGACGTTTTGGAACCTCGAAAACCCCTCCCCAGTACCTGCTGGGGCCCTACAAGTAGGCCAAAAGGTGGCTTCCCAAGGGCAGGCAGGGAAAAGGGTAACAGCCTTAAGCTGTTTCTTATAGGATATTGGGAAGAAATGCTGGACTACAAGAGTGGTGAGGCACAGCTTGCCCACCCCATCCCCGGAGCTGTTGAAGGCCAGGCTGGATGGGGCTTTGAGCTACCTGGCCTGGTAGAAGTAGAAGTTGGAACCAGATGAGCTTTTAGGTCCCTTCCAAACCTAACTATGGTCAAATTGCCATCATGGAAGCATGCTGGGATGCTCCTCCAAGGGGACCACTTCCCCACTGTAGCTGAGGGCTATGGTGTTGGAACCCTGGAAACTTCGATTTGGAGCCTATGGGCTATGGGCTTTTCAGAAGCAAGAGGCTAGGAAGGGAGGGATTCAATCTTTAGCAAAATTCCCACTGCAAGCACCCAAGAGCCACTCTGGAGTCACTCTCACATCACCTCATGTGGGACCCAACACAACGTGGGCCTTCACGACTATACCCTCCACACTCACACAGTCAGACCAGGTTTCCTTAACCCTGGGTTTCCCATAGCAGAGTCACAGATGTCCAGATCCTCAGAACAGATTAATCACGATGAAGTAGCTAAATAACAAAATAACACCTCAAGCTGGTGCCTCCAAGGAGGGACCTGGAATAAAGGAACCCCTGTGCTTTCATCCCCTCACTGTCTAAGGTCATGAAGCCCTGGGGCTCATCAGCTCCTGCTGTGTCTCTGAGTGTCTGGTCCCCTGGCTGCCCCACAGCTCCCTGTGCCCTTTGGAATGCAAAGGGGAGCTCATGGCCTCTTGCCCTGGGCTGGGGCTCCTGCTCCCAGAGAGCTCAGCCTGCATTTTGTGCTGCAGCTGCATCCCCATTTACCTGCACTGAATAGATCGTTTAACACCTGCCTCACCAACATCTGCTGGGAAAGGAACACAGCTGGCTGCAAGAAACCAAGGGCACTCCTGGAGTGTGTGGAGCACAATTTTCTGATCTAGCTATTAGATGAGCCATCCAGAGGTTGTGGATGCCCATCCCTGCAAGCGTTGAAGGCCAGGCTGGATGGGGCCCTGAGCAACTGTGTCTAGTGAGAAGCCCATGGCAGAGGGATGATCTTTAAGGTCCCTTCCCATGAAAACCATTTTAGGATCCTATGATTTGGAAGAGCTAGAAAACCAGCAATAACTGTATCGTGGCTCTTTAGCCCATGTTGGCTTGGTAATAGCAGCTGTTCTTTCTCTTTTCAGTAAATGCAAAGAATAATCCGTGTTTGTGCAACACCTTAGAGATCTCATACTACATTCTAAGTGTCCTTCTCCCATCAGTTAATTTCAAGCTGCTACATGTCCCTTCGTACCACATTCGCTAAGGGCCACACTGGCCCTTCCAGCAACAGGACACATGCTGCTATACAGGGAGACACCAGTGACAATGAATAATCCCACTTAGCCCATTAGGGCTGGAAAGCCTTTGGAAATCAGATGGCAATGAACAGGTGCAGAGCTTCATGGTTAAGGGTGCGTCGCAGCTTATTCTACCCATGGTGATGCCTTAAAGAACCTATAAATGAAACAACACACACTTTCAAGATAAGATTGGTAGAGGAGGTAATATAAAGGCTGGTGTTTATTGGAGGCCTCCAGGGGCAGATATGGAGAACGTCCAAAAACACGCACACCCCCCACCCCCAGGGTGAATACAATTTTCTAAGTTGAGCAAATTAGCATAATTGACAAAAATCACCAATTAGAGACATAACTGGTGAGGCGGTTTCCCCCCCGTTCAACCCTTTTCTGAATCCCACCTCCCCTTTTTAGGGACTAAATGTTCTTGATGAAAACGTGTCTCAAAGAGCTGGGTTTGACCTGGGTTCCTAGGGAGACCAAGATAGGAAGTGGCCCTGTAATACCTGAGTCTTGGTGCTCTGGAATGTGTTTTGTCTTTCTGCCTGGGGAGAAAAGGTAAGGAAAAGTACTGGGACTACGAATACACTACAAATACATATGTCAAGAGTACAGAGAATACATAAAAGAAAAAAGGCAAAAATCAGATTGGCAACAATGGAAAACTGCGTCTGAAACAGGCCAAGCCTATGTCAATCCATCAAAATGAAGTAGTAATTTACAAAAGCCCCTTATAATACTGTAGTAGCAGAGAGTCCTTAGAGCGCGAGAATCAGATGCCATACACACACAAATTAGCACAGAATCCCCTCAAGTACCAACGTCTATTTTTATCATCCAAGCATACAAAGAGATAGCAAGGCTGAGTAAAAGTAACACCACGGTCAGCCCACAGCTGCTCGTGGGTTTTGATCAGAAAAGTGACTGAGGTGCCTGAATATTTTTAAGAACTGACACGTAATCTTGATCTAGATGTGCAAGTTGAGAGCAGAATCGGAGAAAACCTGATTTTGGCAAGGGGATGTGGTGTTCAACAATGGAAAATGTCATATTTTTGAACATAATTGTCACAGGGCTACCTTTAGACTAAAGTCTGCTATGGCCCTGTGTCGCCCTGATTCTTTAGCCTTCTGATGACTGTTTACATATTTCTAGTGGAGTCTCTCTTGAATGTAACATAAACAAGTAGATTGTTTTCATACCAGTCTGTGATGGACTGCTGAACTGACCACTGGGGTCAGAAAGGTGTTCCTCTCATCTCCCAATCCTTGACCAAACTCCAAAACCTATTTAAATCCCAAATGATAATGAACTTCCTTTTCTCTGCTCACCTCGGAACCTGAGTGAGTGTGGTTCTATCATGTCCCTACCAGCGACATCTGGTGACCTCCGACTGTGGCGATTGCAGTGTGTGGAGTCAGCTATAAGGTAATAGAGCTGGTTGGTAACAGGCTTTTGCAAAAATGGTATTCTTTATCTTCAGGTTTGAGGCTTGGATCTCGCACCATTTGCGAGCCTTCCTGCAGCGGCAGAAGGTTGCTGTTTCTAGTGATGATTTTAAGCGTTTATATTATTATGGCAAATGCAATGGGTTTTTCCCAGAAGACTGGAGAGCCCTTTCACGGGAAGAGTGGGGCTGATTCGGTGTCCACATCATCCAGGCCATGTCTGCACGTGACGATGCCGACTTGGTGGAGTTACTGGAGCTCTGGAAGCAATGTGTTGATGTCATAAGTAGTTTTATGAGGTGGGAAGCTCCCGAGGGAGCCGGGGTCTCCCCTGTAAACGTTTCCATCTCGGATGCCGAGGCTGGGGGGAAAGAAGAAGCATCCCTCTCCGAGGCTGAGACAGGTTCCGAGTTGGACTGGGGGGAGGACGCAGCTCCCGGCTAGCCAGGCGGGGTCTCGCAGGGATCCGGGGAGCCGGCCGTGGCGGCCCCACCGATCCCGCCCGTCCCCGCGCCCAGGAGGCTGAAGAGGGGGGGGTTTCTGCCCCTCCCGGTGCTCTTCTGGCGCGGAGGGAGGAGGCGGGACTGAGTCCACCCGTCCCAGCGCCAAGGAGAAGGACAAGCGAGGCTGAAGCGGAGTCCCCGCCACGGGCGGCCGTGCCCGGCTCGGTGCCAGCCGCTGTGCCTGCGCAGGTCGCGGCGGACCCGAGGGACGGGCGGTCCGTCCCGCCCCCCGCGGGGCTGGCGGTGCCCCCGATGGTTCTCCGCGGCGCGGGCGGGGCGTTGCTGGCCGTAGGGCCGGGCCCCTCCTCCCCTGCGCCGGTGCCGCCTGGTGCTGTGGGTGACACGGCTTGCGGGGGGGCCCGGGCCGAGCGGCCCCATGCCGCCTCCTGCCCCCCACGGCCCTTCCCCCGCCAGCGCCGCCCGCTCCTCCACAGACGGGCGAGTCTCGGGCGGCGGGGCGGGCCGGGGTCGCGGCTCCGCAAACCGCGCCCCTCCCGGCGTCCCGTTCCCCCCCTGCCCTGGATCCGAGGGGTCATGTGATGGGCTACATCTGTCCCACGCTGGGTCCACATGTCCCGGCTGGACCCGTGGCTGTACCGAGGTCCCTCGTCCGGGCCATGCGGCCGGCGCTCCTGCCCTGCCGACAGGCACGGGCTCTTCGGGGCCCGTGAGCCCGGCCCTGCCGCCTCCCACAGAACCCGGGGCAGCGGCAGGGGCCGGTCCCGTGAGATGCGCTTTTAGCGCAGGCAGGGACATGGCCACCAGGAGGTCAGCGCCTCCTTGGAGTGACCACGATTGGTCAATTTGTGTTTTTTGAGTTTTCTGTTCACAAGACAGAGAGCCGGTGGTGAGAAGACAGCTGTTCTGAAGCTCCCGGGCTGGCTCAAGTTCACTGGACTGTTGTTATGGCCAGAGACTGTCCTGAAACGATTTGTACCCTGTCTGTCCCTTAGATAGACATCACGTTTCTTTCCCTTGCCCCTTGACCTCTGGAATGAGCTGTCTCTCAAGACACAATTGTCGCCCTTCAGAACTTGGTACAGGAGCTGTTGGACCAGGATCATCTGGAACGTTTTACCAGTCTTGGGACACTCCTGCTCTCTGCATCGACAAGAAGTCTGGGAAATGGAGGTTGTTACAAGACCTCTGAAAAGTTAATGCCGTGGTGGACAGCATGGGCATGTTGCAGGCTGGTACGCTGTTGCCCACCCTGCTTCCCTCAGATTGGCTGATCCTCATTGTGACTAGGAACGATTGCTTTCTTGTGATACTTTTGTATCCTACAGGTATCACTGGCTGATGGAGATGAATGGTCCTATCCCTGGCACAATTTGGACTGGGTCTTCCTGCCCCATCAGCCGCAATAGACGGCAAGTACATAATCTGAGCTAATTGCTCGCTTTCAGCCTTCCAATTTAGTCACGGCTTTTTTGTTTGTGGTCGACATAGCACAGCACTTGGGCCATCAAATTTTGAAGGAAGTCAGCAATGCTGCCTTGTTTCATTTTTGTTTCATTTGCTGAAGACCCTGTGTTACTGTGTTGTGTGCCACTGAGGCAAAAAAAAAAAAAAAAACACAACAAAAAACGGGGAATGCAGGTTTCACCCTGCACACAGTGAATTGGCAAAGCTTTGTGTGCCATCGAGCACCTTATGGTCCCACAGAATTGTAATAACCCTGTGATGTTGAAAGATGGAGACCATGACCAAATGAAAAGCGAAGTGCATGAACTATGGAGTGGTGACTCAGATGCAGACGACGCGAGTGTTCACTCCAATGGTCCTTCAAAAAGAAAGATTTTTCTTCCTTCCTATTTCTTTTTTTCCTAATGCAAAAAGGGTGAGATGTCGCCCTGATTCTTTAGCCTTCTGATGACTGTTTACATATTTCTAGTGGAGACTGTCACGAATGTAACATAAACAAGTAGATTGTTTTCATACCAGTCTGTGATGGACTGCTGAACTGACCACTGGGGTCAGAAAGGTGTTCCTCTCATCTATCAATCCTTGACCAAACTCCAAAACCTATTTAAATCCCAAATGATAATGAACTTCCTTTTCTCTGCTCACCTCGGAACCTGAGTGAGTGTGGTTCTCTCATGTCCCTAAAGGTGACAGCCCTACAGGCTGTGTTTTTTGAGAATTAAGTTCATCATTGAAGTATTGTTTTTCACAGAAGCTTTTTGAAGAAGGATAATTAATATATTTCCTTAAATTATTAATCATATCAATAATTTATTCATATCAGTGTGTATATATATTTTTATATATTGTAAATATATTTATATGAGTATCATTTAATATTTGCATGAGTAATATTATTCCATAAAGGATTAAATGGAATGGTTCCACCTGAGTTTTAGCCAGCTTTCAGAACTCCTCCCACATCCAGCGAGCACTCGGGCAAAGCCATAGGACAGAAAAGAGCAACACAGTGTCAAGACTTGGCAAAAGCATCTTCTGGTGGTCGCTTCAGAGCAAATAATCTACTGGCCATGCTTTATTCCAAAGAGAAAACACTTGGGAAGATAAACCAAATCATGCTAAGCCTGCAGGGGTCAGAGCTGGTCCTGTGGCAGAAAGGGTAATTATGAAACACCACATATTTTAGATAACTGGGTTTGCCCCCACGCGATGTACACAGAGCAGCACAGACAACTCGGTAATTACTTTGCCCCTTTTCTCTTAAATAAATCAGAATTACACCATCCTTGGATTTATGTTGTTGTTGGTGGTTTTTTTTGGTTTTGTTTGAGTTTTCACGTTTTGGGAGGTTTCCATGTTTTCTTTCCTTGTTGTTGGGGTTTTGGGGTTTTTGGGTTGTTGGTTTTTTTTTTTTTTTCTTTTTTCTTTTTTTAACAAAAATGCAGAAATGCAGACACCTGCCTCCAGACACCTGCCGCCATGATGGCATCCATGAAAAATCTCCACAAAGCAATTTCTCAGAAGTCTGCAGTTACCAAGCGCCAGTGCCCCCCTTCACAAGGCTAAGATGGTGAAGTGCATTATTTATGGATTCAAATGGTACATTCTCTGTGGTGGTATGATTTTTGTAATAAGTTTTAATGTAAGACAGCTGTTCTCTGTACCCGTGTTCGGTGCTGTTCTCCTTTTACATCCCTCTGTTTCCAGTTGAAAGCTCCTCCCTCAGCCTCCCCCAGATCCAACCCCTGTTTGGTTCACCTTTCCCGCCTTGGTTACCTGTCCATCATTTGTCGGGAAACCCTCCCACCCTGCCAGTCACCCAGGGCCTGTCCCCCAGGTCCGGGAGCTTCGAAGGGAGCTCTCTGGTGACTGGCTGGATGGGAGGCTTTCCCCTCCTTCCTTCTGCTCAGTGGTTAGTGTTAATGCCTGCTGTGCCAGCAGACACTCCCCAGTTATGCCCCATTGGTTGTATGTGTTCCCACCCTGAGTTTCCACCCACTGTAGAAAACCCCCTCCCTCCTGAGATTCAGGGTCTCTCTCTGAGGCATTGATCTTAGGGTGAGGCCGCCCTCCTTCCCTCCAATAAACCCAAGTATCAGCTGAGCCTCCGAGAGTCCCGTCTTTCTTCCTCCACCTTCGCAACGTGGCAGGGCAGGTCGGCAGCCAAGATCCCACTTTTACCTAGATCCTGTGGGGCCTGTTGGGGCTGGCCGAGCGTGGGAGGACATGCCCTGCCACAATTCCCCTTCCAAAATAATCATTGTGTGATTGGGATAATGCCCTTGGTTGTCTGCCTAAGTGAAACTTGGGGAGAAAATATGTCTTGGCTTTCAGCCATTTGATCAGTAGTCAGAGCTGACTGAAAACTTACCATCAAGGCAGTCAGGAATAATTAAGCTTCTCAAATAAGCAAAAAGTTTCACAGCAGTACTCATCTTAACAGAATTTTAGATCAAGAAAATAAAAACCTGTCTTTTCCCCCTTCTAAAAATTTTTGCAATAATGTAGAAAGCAATTATGACAATAGTTCCCACTGTTTCTCCTCATTAACCTGTTCCCATTATCAATGCTTTAGTATAAGTAGGTGACTGTCAAGATTGCAACAGGGAATTATCACCTGTGTGTAAACAATAGGCCCAGTGTTCATGCCACTGCAGCCTTGGGGAGGTTTCAGAAGGAAGTTAAGAAAGGGTCTCCAGACCCCAGAGAGATTTACAGAGTGAAACAGGGGAAACTGAATCAATTTAGCATCTAAAAGAGAGGGTTAAGTGATAAATTTACTGGATGTGTCCACAGTGGCATAGTGGAAGTAAATACACCCAGGTTATGGTAGGATCTCTGTAGCTGAACAGCCACAGTAGCATGCGTTTGGCGTGTTAATTTACTCTGAGTTCATGATCTCTGCGTTAATTAACTCAGGAGTTAAGGCAGCTTTCAGGGCAAATTTTGCAGAGGGCACCGAGTCCTGGTTTTGCGAAACCGAGGGAGCAGAGGACTCATCTTGAGAAGTTTGAAGCCATTTGCTACGCTGGAAAGGATGTTTTTCCTCTTGACTTCCACGTCTAATTTGGAGAGATTCCACTTTTGACAAATGTATGAAAACCATCCTTCTGCCCTGCATTGAAAAATAAAATTTCAAATCCAGTCTTTAAAACACCTTGCAGAACCAGACCCAAGCACAGGAACTGCACCACTGAAATACAGTGGATTGTAAGATACGGAATACTTGCTTTAGTTGCAAATTTTGAGATGTCCCCTACAATTCAGTTTCAAAAGAGTAGAAATCGTTTCAAAACCCTGTCCTGGCTTGGCCCTGACAGATTGAAAGCGAAGCCAAGGGTGGGCTTACCCTTTGCACAGGGCATGACATCACTGAGTGCAACAATAACTCACAGGAAAAGAAGCAAACACACAGTCAGTTTTCGTGTAACGTTTTATTAAAACAGTACTAACAAAAAACACATCTGAAGAAATGACAGGGAAATTTTAATTCCTGAATTTTACAGCTTACACATGCTAACAAACAGTGTAAAACAAGTACATTGGGAACTTTAATACAAAGGAAACTTCTGTGGTGCAACGCACCGTCTAACATATCTATGTGGAAAGCCATTTTCCAAACAAGAGTTACAATTAAAACTAGCTAGTACCATAAACTAACTACTAACTATATCTCCAAAACATAGAAATGGCTTTACATTAAACTATTCCAGGAGAAACAGACCTAACATATCTTACTATATATTACTAGTATATTGATTAATATAACACATTAGCACATATTCTATACAATTACTTATATATTCTATTACCTATATAATTTATTCTATTACCTATATAATATGTTCTATTAGTTATATATTATATTATTTTATTTTATATTATTTTGTATTATAACATATCCATATATAACCAGTAAATTATATTACATTTTTATTGAATAATAACGTATATTACAAGATAGATCTATGTGATGGATTGCAGCTGGTCCCGTATTTTGACATTAAACAGCTGCAGCACTGGAAAACTCATCATAAAAGTTCTTCTATAAAATGTCAGTCTCCTTTAGTGATCCCGGCGAGCTCTTTTCTTTGGTGGTGTCTCATCATCTTCATCATCGTGAAAACCAAATATTTCAAACAGACCTCTCTGCAAATTAGAAAAAGGTTAAAAAAAAAATGAAATTCCCACATTGAAAAAATGCACACCGCACATCTGTTTTGCCCCCAAGTCTTAGAGGTGAGCAATAAAATTCTTGCCAGTTCTCTGTAGCTGCTCAGAAGCTAAGATTTGAATAATGCTCAGCTGTAAAAGGCACAAAAGAGGTATCACTCCCTGCATTTTGTCTGCTTAAACCCACTTCTTAATCCCCTGATGGGGAACAGATACCAAAAAAGGAAATTCCATCTGTGTATCACACCAGCTGGGCAGGGTAGAAAGCCAAGGAGTAGCAACAGTTGAGTGATGCGGAAGAGGCAAAATTGTGCCCACCAGATTAACAACTGACTCCAGTCCCACCTTATCCTCATCAAACCTTACCCCAGACCAGTCAGGGTTTCACTCTTGGTGGAATTAGTCAGGGATTTGTGTGTATTTATCCCCGAGATACCCTGTACAAGGCTATTGCTGACTGTGCCACATCACACCCAGAGAAGCTCTGAGGCTGCTCTGCGGTCCTGTGTGAGGACAGGAGCCTCCATGAAACTTCTCTCCCACCTTGGGGAATTCCAGCGCTGTGGTCAGGCTTCTGTAGGTTGTCGAGGAGTCACTGCAGCTTGGTTTAGATGTTGCAGCTGCCTTCCCTTCACCTGCACTGAACTTCAGATCTTCACGCACTGGGGAGACTGTTGGTTCTTTGGCACGTGTCTCAACAGGCAATGCGGAGGGGACACTGCAAGAGACACAGGACAAGTGATTGAAGCTTTTCCTGATGTTTCAGACTCAGCCAGGTCATCAATGGGCTTCCAAAGAATTAGAATGAAGGAAGTGACTTGGAGAAAGCAATCCAGCTCCATCCCTGCTTCCACCCTCACCGTAAGCTTCACAAATACCCAGGTGATAATGAGGCAGACTCAATCCTAACTCAGAGGAGCAGAGCAAGATTCTGCTCTTCCTAAGCTGGCAGTTTTCTGAACAGGACATTTAATCTACTGGCCACATCAGCTCTACTCAAAGAAAGCTAGGTGGGGGTTTACTGCAAAAAGTTTTCAGCAAGCATGAAATCCAACCCCAATCCCAGCCACCTGCTTCTGCTGCTCTCTGGAAAGTTAAAAACCAACCGGGCAGGCCTGCAGAATGCCAGCCACTGGCAGCCTCATGAGACAGAAACTGGGCCATACCTGTCCACTTTCTTTCTTTCCTCCTCTTTTGCTTGGTCGTGTTTTCTCTTCAGTCCCTGGAATGCCTGAGTGGGTTTGACAGATTCCAGTGCATCAGAGAAGTTCTCAACTAAATGTGCAATAAGCAACTGAATATTCTCCTGAATAAGAACAAAAACAAGGTTTCAGTCTCAAATGTTCACAGGCAGAAAGTCAGAAAGCTTTTTGGAAAGTAACTGATTCCTTGTCCAGAGCCAAAGTATTCTTGTCAAGAACAAACGAGAAGCAATCAGATTTATTCTTAGGGAAAGAGCTGAGATCTAGAAAGATTCAACTTCCCTTAGAAATGAACAATAGACTCAGCAAAGTCCCAGCTCCATTTGTGAACCTTCCATTAAAACAGGACATTTGCTATCTTGGAGATCCGCCTTTGGCCTCTGGCAATGCCATGGACATGTCAGTGCTGAGGCTGCTGCTGAACTCACCCTTTGGATGAATTTAAACATTTCCATCGAGGTAGATTTCAGCAGGTTGCGCTTATCCTTGTTGTCCAGCACAGCGTTTAAAACCGGCTCAAACAGGTTCCCCAGGGTGATGTAACGGTTGTAAAGGTCATCCTTCAGGCCAATGATCTTCCTCATAAAGCGAAGAGCACCTGTGTGAAGAAAAGACATTCAAGAATTCAACAACCAGATGCTGGGGCTCTCACCTTGCTGTGAAAAAACTGAAAAATCTGGTGGTCCATCTGAGAGGAAAATGCACCCCCAAAGTGCAAAAAGCAGCATTTGTTGGCATTTCTTTCCTTCTGGACTTTTCCCTGGTATTTGAAGGTCATCAGGAACCATGGATTTCTTCCTCCAATCCAGCAGCAATGCATGCCAGCATGCATGCAGTTCAACTATTAACTCCCTCCTGTGCTTTTTTTCCCCTTGTTCCCCTCCCAGAACCAGCCCTGAGTCTTTAAAGATCCTGGGTCACAGAATTTCATTCACTCTCCACAGGGAGTACCAGATTTAGGACATTATTAAGAAAGGACACAATTTCCACTGAAATGAGGCGAGAAATCTGATCACAAAGGATCCTGTCATGAAGATCTGAAAGGATCCCTGCAGACTTCAAAAGAGACAACAATCCTCCTCCCACCAGAAACTGCATTGCTCTGTGCTTACAGACAGCTGCTCTTTTACAAAAAAAAAAAAAAGAAAAAAGAAGACAAACCTCTTTTTTTCCAAATTACTTAATTGACACCAGTGAAACACAGCAAACGAACAGGAATTCTGAGTTCAGGTGTACATTGGTACACCTTCCACACAGGACGCACAAAGCCTGAGGAAGGCAATCTCAACAGTTCCAATACTCACTCAAGGCCAGAAATTTGTGTTTGGACTTCATCAGGACCAGTGCTGGTCTTAGCAGATCTTTCTTGGTAACGTACATCTTCATGTGATACTGGTGTCGTTGCACACAATAAGAGAGCATCGCCAAAACTGAGGCAAGTATTTTTGCTTTTTGATAATTATCTACAAGAAAAATTAATGCCTTGGGTTATACAAAAAGTTCAATAACGTACTGTCAGCATACACTGAGCTCAGTTGTTATTCCAGTTCCTGGCATATTTGTAGTGGATTTTTGTTTTACTGGATTGTTTTGGGAAGCAGCACATTGGGTCAGAACAAAACAATAAACACAGCTACAGCTTTTTTTTTTTGCCTTTGCAGTCAATATTCTTTAAATTTAGACTAATAAAACTATGATGTTATTCTCAATATACATGAGGGAAGTGCGTCTTTACAAAGCACACCATCAAGCTATGTCAGCATTCACAGCTTCAGGAAAGGAAGACTGAGGCAGGAACAGCAGTAAGCGTGTTCCCAGAAGGCATCACAGGTCTATTGCTGTTTACCAGGACTGTGAGGCCCTTCGAAGGGGAAAGAAAAATTAAAATTGTCATTACCTATTTCCTGGTATGGTTCTGATGTGGCAGCCAGCAGCGGCGCAGTAAGAAGTTGAATGTAACGGTCGTAGAAGATATCCAGAAATTCAAATACTTCCAAATGCTGAAACAGCAATAGCTTCATTAAACACTGGCATTCACATTTAATCTTTTAAATATAAAAAGAGTAATAACAGAAGAAACAGCGTACAAAGGATTCTGCTGAGTTCTTTGGGTCTGCAGCACTGTCTTCACACAGGATCAATTTCTTTCTTTTGGGGCAAACTTGTGAGACATGCAAGCAAGCTAGCTATCATTAAAAGAATCCCCAGCATGGATGCAAATATATACTGAAAAAAGCCCATCAATGACTCAAAGTGCTTGACAAAGTGTCTTTAAACCATTCTGAAATTCTGAAAATAGTTTTGCCCAGAACAAATATCTGTAAACCATTTTACAGGTATTCTGCTACGTTACAATGTATTGAAATCTTTCAGGATTTATCATCCAGATGGAGAGAGCTATGGTCAGACAGGGCTATGGCACTGACACCTATGAATTTAACAATTTTAATAATGGTTAACTAATGCTTAATTATTTAACCATTTAATATTGGCACAGTGCCCTACACACATGCCTTCCATTAGCAAAATTAGCTTATCTTTTGCTTATTTAAAGTCACTATCAGACCACACTCCACTCAATTAAAAAAAAAAACCCTATAATTTTGTCTCCTTTGCCCGCAATAACAGCAATAGAGAGTATCAGGCTTTTAAGTTTGCCAAGACAGTGTCATGTCTTCTGCCATTCACGTTCACTTACACTAATTCTGGCCATCATTTTGTCTGTGTTGATCAGAGCACAAAGTATCTTCATTAACTGATGCTTTCCTCCAAATTGAGGGTCGGTAGTACAGATCATCTGCTCTATGACCTTAGTGATGAGATGGGTATCCTAAAAAAATCCAAAAAATACAAAACAAACAAACAAAAACCAGAGAAAGAAGTCAAAAAATAATTGCTCACAGGAATGATATGAGTTCCCCACTTTCTGCAATGATTTTAAAATAAAAATTAAACCCCAGAAACTGAGATTTTATTTTGCTGGTTGTTTTCCTCTTTTCCCTAAAAGTGGTATATTCAAAATCTCCAAACCACTTGTTACTTACATTCTCACTCTGTCGGGCCTCTTGCAGTACAAAATCTTGGACTTTGGCTGGACTAAATTGTACTAGATTAGACAATATATCTGTAGCAGCAGATCTAACTTGCAGATCGTCCATTGCCTTACCAAAAATAAAGAAAAAAAAACCAAAAGAGGTTCATTTGTTAGAGAGAATCAGGTTTGGTATTTATTATCACGTGCAGCTGCAAGGAAGAGGCAGTTCAAAAGTGGAGAACATTTTGTTTCAAAAATTTTCATGAGAAACATGATAATATGGTCACAGAAAAACAACAAGGAACCAGGCAAATACGTTTCTTTCCCTACTGTTTTCCTCCTTTAGAAAGGGCACAAGACTTTTTGTGAATTTGACAGCCCTAACATAGGCTGGAAACATTCACAACATCCAACTCGCTTGAATATCTAAGACTTTCTTGACATTCTGTACCTGCTATTCACAATTTATTCATTTTGTACTAAAGGACCAACTGAACAAATCAAGTTGTACAACAGTTTCTGTGCCCCTTTACAGGCAACAAGAATTCAGACCTTCCCTTAAGGGATGTGATTTTCTCTGATAAAAATCCAGCAATCAAGCTTCCACATCAAAAAGTCTCTTTCACCTTTTAACTGCCTGGACACGAGGGTTTCACTGCCCTCAGACTTCTCCCTCATGAAAAGTAAAAAATAGCAAGAGCAGTCAAGCCAGGCTTCTCCAGAGCAGAACTGTGGGAAGCTTCTGCATTCTGGACATCACCAGAAATCTCCACTCTCAGAAGAGCAAAGCTCTCCATGCAGACTTACAAAAAAAATGCTCGGCAGATTTAAAAAAAAAAAAAGAAATAAAAAAAGGCAAATGGCTGTGGGCTTTTCTAGTTTTGTTAAAGGCAGTTCTAAGTTTTCACTTACCATTAACTTTTCAAGAATTGGAAGAATTTGCAACTTTAACAAAGTTTGAAGAAATTCCTTTCTTCTCTCACGTAGTGACAAAGAAAAGGCACAGAATTCATTGAAAATCTTCATCTGGTGCACAGGAAAAAAAAAATAAATTATTGTGTGTTCGAGTCAGAAAGCTCTCTGAAAGGATGAAGCAGTTACAATTTTTACCAGGGGGGTGTACTGGCTGATTCTCTAGAAATACTTCTAAGACTGCAGAACTCTCGGAACAGTTTCTCTTTCTACTTTTTGCCTCTCATTTATTTAAAGCCTTTGAGGAGCCACCAAGCCTGCTGACTTACCAACTGACATCGTTGCTCAGCAGGTGTAGCTTCATTTGCTAGTTGTGCTAAAACTGCAGGCAAAAACGCCTCATCTTTCTGTGGAGCACACAAAAAGAACACAAATTAGGCAGTGATCCTGGAAAGTGAAAAACATGGTCCTTTTAGGACCCCACCCTGCACAAAGCCAAACTTCCCACACTGCCATTGCTTTTGTCACAAAGAAGGCAAATGCTAGAGTACACATCCACCAGAATCATTTCCAGTTTACAGCAGCTCCAGGAAGGGGTTTGGCGCTTTCTGCCATATTTGCACCCCTTTACATAGAAAAAATTGTAATAAATGTCCCTGGAAGTTGCATGTTCCTGAAATACTTAAACAAAAGCAGATCCAAAGGTTTGCTTGGCAACCAAAGAGAAGCACTTGATCTTGTTACAGCCCATAAAAAGTATTAAGATACTCAACCAAAATTTATCAGTTTGAAAACACAAAATCCAAGGGATCAGGAAGAAGGGAAAGCATTCAAAACATTGTGCAAATGAAAGTGCCTGTGATTAACTTCAACACTGTTCCCCAGATGTAAAGCAATTCCAAACTACAGCCAGCGGGATCTCTACAGCTCCCATCTAAGCTGCATTAAAAAAAAAAAAACCACTTACTTGCAACCCACATAAAATCTTCTCTTTGCTGGAGCTGATGAAGGACTTGAGGGTAGAAAGACGACCACCTTCAAAATCGGATGGCTTAGGCGTGATGATGGCCAGAATGTACTGTGCTCTGAACGCCTGGCTGATTCTTTCCTTGAGGTGAGGGTCTTTGATTGGAATAACCTCATGAAGCTTTGCTGTTTTGGCTAGGAATTCCCTGTGCTGTGCTGGCTGAGGCAAACAGGGATCGTACTCCAGGCATCCGGCAACACCCTGAATACACTGGTCAGAAAACAGCACCTCAAACAGGATGGCTTGGTCTAGGTACACAATTCCTCTGACAGTATGGAACAGGAGGTGCAAGGCTTCGGTGTTCTTCTGTCTCTCACAGATTTGGAAAAGCTCTAGGAGCTTTGGGATAAGGCCTTTGCTCTCCAAAGCCAGTGCCAGCGTGGCCGACTGGCTGCGTGAGAGGCGGACGGAGGTCACCAGCTCTGCAAGCTCCGCAAGCCAGGAAAGCTCACAGGTAGGAAGGTCTGTGAAATTACCTATCCCACCCATTGCTTCAGACATTCTTCTTCTAGCTCAGGAAGGTCCTGGGTGGCTTCCACAGAATGGCACACCAGTACCCAAAGGAGGCCGAGAGAGAGGCAGGACAGGACAGCTCACGCTGCAGCGCCCTTGTGCTGCTCTGCTCCCAACTGCCACGGGTGCTCTTCACCCGTTGCTATGTTACCTGGAGCAGAGCCTGCTGATTGGTCCATCCCTCCAACTCCCAAACCCTAGAATGTTGAGGTCATGACTGCCAGGGGTCGTGACACATGACCAACGGTTCTTTTTGGCCGTTGACGTTTTGGAACCTCGAAAACCCCTCCCCAGTACCTGCTGGGGCCCTACAAGTAGGCCAAAAGGTGGCTTCCCAAGGGCAGGCAGGGAAAAGGGTAACAGCCTTAAGCTGTTTCTTATAGGATATTGGGAAGAAATGCTGGACTACAAGAGTGGTGAGGCACAGCTTGCCCACCCCATCCCCGGAGCTGTTGAAGGCCAGGCTGGATGGGGCTTTGAGCTACCTGGCCTGGTAGAAGTAGAAGTTGGAACCAGATGAGCTTTTAGGTCCCTTCCAAACCTAACTATGGTCAAATTGCCATCATGGAAGCATGCTGGGATGCTCCTCCAAGGGGACCACTTCCCCACTGTAGCTGAGGGCTATGGTGTTGGAACCCTGGAAACTTCGATTTGAAGCCTATGGGCTATGGGCTTTTCAGAAGCAAGAGGCTAGGAAGGGAGGGATTCAATCTTAAGGAAACTTCCCTGTGCAAGCACCCAAGAGCCACTCTGGAGTCACTCTCACATCACCTCATGTGGGACCCAACACAACGTGGG
Source organism: Chamaea fasciata (assembly GCF_029207755.1). Taxonomy (NCBI): domain Eukaryota; kingdom Metazoa; phylum Chordata; class Aves; order Passeriformes; family Sylviidae; genus Chamaea; species Chamaea fasciata. The sequence goes on along the minus strand of NW_027094088.1, from coordinate 4,010,096 downwards.
CCTTCACGACTATACCCTCCACACTCACACAGTCAGACCAGGTTTCCTTAAGCCTGGGTTTCCCGTACCAGAGTCACAGATGTCCAGATCCTCAGAACAGATTAATCACGATGCAGTAGCTAAATAACAAAATAACACCTCAAGCTGGTGCCTCCAAGGAGGGACCTGGAATAAAGGAACCCCTGTGCTTTTATCCCCTCACTGTCTAAGGTCATGAAGCCCTGGGGCTCATCAGCTCCTGCTGTGTCTCTGAGTGTCTGGTCCCCTGGCTGCCCCACAGCTCCCTGTGCCCTTTGGAATGCAAAGGGGAGCTCATGGCCTCTTGCCCTGGGCTGGGGCTCCTGCTCCCAGAGAGCTCAGCCTGCATTTTGTGCTGCAGCTTCATCCCCATTTACCTGCACTGAATAGATCGTTTAACACCTGCCTCACCAACATCTGCTGGGAAAGGAACACAGCTGGCTGCAAGAAACCAAGGGCACTCCTGGAGTGTGTGGAGCACAATTTTCTGATCTAGCTATTAGATGAGCCATCCAGAGGTTGTGGATGCCCATCCCTGCAAGCGTTGAAGGCCAGGCTGGATGGGGCCCTGAGCAACTGTGTCTAGTGAGAAGCCCATGGCAGAGGGATGATCTTTAAGGTCCCTTCCCATGAAAACCATTTTAGGATCCTATGATTTGGAAGAGCTAGAAAACCAGCAATAACTGTATCGTGGCTCTTTAGCCCATGTTGGCTTGGTAATAGCAGCTGTTCTTTCTCTTTTCAGTAAATGCAAAGAATAATCCGTGTTTGTGCAACACCTTAGAGATCTCATACTACATTCTAAGTGTCCTTCTCCCATCAGTTAATTTCAAGCTGCTACATGTCCCTTCATACCACATTCGCTAAGGGCCACACTGGCCCTTCCAGCAATAGGACACATGCTGCTATACAGGGAGACACCAGTGACAATGAATAATCCCACTTAGCCCATTAGGGCTGGAAAGCCTTTGGAAATCAGATGGCAATGAACAGGTGCAGAGCTTCACGGTTAAGGGTGCGTCGCAGCTTCTTCTACCCATGGTGATGCCTTAAAGAACCTATAAATGAAACAACACACACTTTCAAGATAAGATTGGTAGAGGAGGTAATATAAAGGCTGGTGTTTATTGGAGGCCTCCAGGGGCAGATATGGAGAACGTCCAAAAACACGCACACCCCCCACCCCCAGGGTGAATACAATTTTCTAAGTTGAGCAAATTAGCATAATTGACAAAAATCACCAATTAGAGACATAACTGGTGAGGCAGTTTCCCCCCCGTTCAACCCTTTTCTGAATCCCACCTCCCCCTTTTTAGGGACTAAATGTTCTTGATGAAAACGTGTCTCAAAGAGCTGGTTTTGACCTTGGTTCCTAGGGAGACCAAGATAGGAAGTGGCCCTGTAATACCTGAGTCTTGGAGCTCTGGAATGTGTTTTGTCTTTCTGCCTGGGGAGAAAAGGTAAGGAAAAGTACTGGGACTATGAATACACTACAAATACATATGTCAAGAGTACAGAGAATACATAAAAGAAAAAAGGCAAAAATCAGTTTGGCATCAATGGAAAACTGCGTCTGAAACAGGCCAAGCCTATGTCAATCCATCAAAATGAAGTAGTAATTTACAAAAGCCCCTTATAATACTGTAGTAGCAGAGAGTCCTTAGAGCCCGAGAATCAGATGTCATACACACACAAATAAGCACAGAATCCCCTCAAGTACCAACGTCTATTTTTATCATCCAAGCATACAAAGAGATAGCAAGGCTGAGTAAAAGTAACACCACAGTCAGCCCACAGCTGCTCGTGGGTTTTGATCAGAAAAGTGACTGAGGTGCCTGAATATTTTTAAGAACTGACACGTAATCTTGATCTAGATGTGCAAGTTGAGAGCAGAATCGGAGAAAACCTGATTTTGGCAAGGGGATGTGGTGTTCAACAATGGAAAATGTCATATTTTTTGAATATAATTGTCACAGGGCTACCTTTAGACTAAAGTCTGCTATGGCCCTGTGTCGCCCTGATTCTTTAGCCTTCTGATGACTGTTTACGTATTTCTAGTGGAGTCTCTCTTGAATGTAACATAAACAAGTAGATTGTTTTCATACCAGTCTGTGATGGACTGCTGAACTGACCACTGGGGTCAGAAAGGTGTTCCTCTCATCTCCCAATCCTTGACCAAACTCCAAAACCTATTTAAATCCCAAATGATAATGAACTTCCTTTTCTCTGCTCACCTCGGAACCTGAGTGAGTGTGGTTCTATCATGTCCCTACCGGCGACATCTGGTGACCTCCGACTGTGGCGATTGCAGTGTGTGGAGTCAGCTTTTAGGTAATAGAGCTGGTTGGTAACAGGCTTTTGCAAAAATGGTATTCTTTATCTTCAGGTTTGAGGCTTAGATCTCGCACCATTTGCAAGCCTCCCTGCAGCGGCAGAAGGTTGCTGTTTCTAGTGATGATTTTAAGCGTTTATATTATTATGGCAAATGCAATGGGTTTTTCCCAGAAGACTGGAGAGCCCTTTCACGGGAAGAGTGGGGCTGATTCGGTGTCCACATCATCCAGGCCATGTCTGCACGTGACGATGCAGACTTGGTGGAGTTACTGGAGCTCTGGAAGCAATGCGTTGATGTCATAAGTAGTTTTATGAGGTGGGAAGCTCCCGAGGGAGCCGGGGTCTCCCCTGGAAACGTTTCCATCTCGGATGCCGAGGCTGGGGGGAAAGAAGAAGCATCCCTCTCCGAGGCTGAGACAGGTTCCGAGTTGGACTGGGGGGAGGACGCAGCTCCCGGCTAGCCAGGCGGGGTCTCGCAGGGATCCGGGGAGCCGGCCGTGGCGGCCCCACCGATCCCGCCCGTCCCCGCGCCCAGGAGGCTGAAGAGGGGGGGGTTTCTGCCCCTCCCGGTGCTCTTCTGGCGCTGAGGGAGGGGGCGGGACTGAGTCCACCCGTCCCAGCGCCAAGGAGAAGGACAAGCGAGGCTGAAGCGGAGTCCCCGCCACGGGCGGCCGTGCCCGGCTCGGTGCCAGCCGCTGTGCCTGCGCAGGTCGCGGTGGACCCGAGGGACGGGCGGTCCGTCCCGCCCCCCGCGGGGCTGGCGGTGCCCCCGATGGTTCTCCGCGGCGCGGGCGGGGCGTTGCTGGCCGTAGGGCCGGGCCCCTCCTCCCCTGCGCCGGTGCCGCCTGGTGCTGTGGGTGACACGGCTTGCGGGGGGGCCCGGGCCGAGCGGCCCCATGCCGCCTCCTGCCCCCCCACGGCCCTTCCCCCGCCAGCGCCGCCCGCTCCTCCACAGACGGGCGAGTCTCGGGCGGCGGGGCGGGCCGGGGTCGCGGCTCCGCAAACCGCGCCCCTCCCGGCGTCCCGTTCCCCCCCTGCCCTGGATCCGAGGGGTCATGTGATGGGCTCCATCTGTCCCACGCTGGGTCCACATGTCCCGGCTGGACCCGTGGCTGTACCGAGGTCCCTCGTTCGGGCCATGCGGCCGGCGCTCCTGGCCTGCCGACAGGCACGGGCTCTTCGGGGCAAGTACATAATCTGAGCTAATTGCTCGCTTTCAGCCTTCCAATTTAGTCACGGCTTTTTCGTTTGTGGTCGACATAGCACAGCACTTGGGCCATCAAATTTTGAAGGAAGTCAGCAATGCTGCCTTGTTTCATTTTTGTTTCATTTGCTGAAGACCCTGTGTTACTGTGTTGTGTGCCACTGAGGCAAAAAAAAAAAAAAAAAAAAAACAAACAACAAAAAACAACGGGGAAAGCAGGTTTCACCCTGCACACAGTGAATTGGCAAAGCTTTGTGTGCCATCGAGCACCTTATGGTCCCACAGAATTGTAATAACCCTGTGATGTTGAAAGATGGAGACCATGACCAAATGAAAAGCGAAGTGCATGAACTATGGAGTGGTGACTCAGATGCAGACGACGCGAGTGTTCACTCCGATGGTCCTTCAAAAAGAAAGATTTTTCTTCCTTCCTATTTCTTTTTTTCCTAATGCACAAAGGGTGAGATGTCGCCCTGATTCTTTAGCCTTCTGATGACTGTTCACATATTTCTTGTGGAGTCTCTCACGAATGTAACATAAACAAGTAGATTGTTTTCATACCAGTCTGTGATGGACTGCTGAACTGACCACTGGGGTCAGAAAGGTGTTCCTCTCATCTATCAATCCTTGGCCAAACTCCAAAACCTATTTAAATCCCAAATGATAATGAATTTCCTTTTCTCTGCTCACCTCGGAACCTGAGTGAGTGTGGTTCTCTCATGTCCCTAACAGTGACAGCCCTACGGGCTGTGTTTTTTGAGAATTAAATTCATCATTGAAGTATTGTTTTCACAGAAGCTTTTTGGAGAAGGATAATTAATATATTTCCTTAAATTATTAATCATATAAATAATTTATTTTTATTAGTGTGTATATATATATATTTATATTGTAAATATATTTATATGAGTATCATTTATTATTTTCATGAGTAATATTATTCCATAAAGGATTTAATGGAAAGGTTCCACCTGAGTTTTAGCCAGCTTTCAGAACTCCTCCCACATCCAGCGAGCACTCGGGCAAAGCCATAGGACTGAAAAGAGCAACACAGTGTCAAGACTTGGCAAAAGAATCTTCTGGTGGTAGGTTCAGAGCAAATAATCTACTGGCCATGCTTTATTCCAAAGAGAAAACACTTGGGAAGATAAACCAAACCATGCTAAGCCTGCAGGGGTCAGAGCTGGTCCTGTGGCAGAGAGGGTAATTATGAAACACCACATATTTTAGATAACTGGGTTTGCCCCCACGCGATGTACACAGAGCAGCACAGACAACTCGGAAATTACTTTGCCCCTTTTCTCTTAAATAAATCAGAATTACACCATCCTTGGATTTATGCTGTTGCTGGTGGTTTTTTTGGGTTTTGTTTGAGTTTTCACGTTTTGGGAGGTTTTCCAGTTTTCTTTCCTTGTTGTTGGGGTTTTGGGGTTTTTGGGTTGTTGGGTTTTTTTTTTTTCTTTTTTTTTTTTTTTTAACAAAAATGCAGAAATGCAGACACCTGCCTCCAGACACCTGCCGCCATGATGGCATCCATGAAAAATCTCCACAAAGCAATTTCTCAGAAGTCTGCAGTTACCAGGCGCCAGTGCCCCCCTTCACAAGGCTAAGATGGTGAAGTGCATTATTTATGGATTCAAATTCTCTGTGGTGGTATGATTTTTATAATAAGTTTTAATGGACGACAGCTGTTCTCTGTACCCCTGTTCAGCGCTCTTCTGCTTTTACATCCCTCTGTTTCCAGTTGAAAGCTCCTCCCTCAGCCTCCCCCAGATCCAACCCCTGTTTGGTTCACCTTTCCCGCCTTGGTTACCTGTCCATCATTTGTCGGGAAACCCTCCCACCCTGCCAGTCACCCAGGGCCTGTCCCCCAGGTCCGGGAGCTTCGAAGGGAGCTCTCTGGTGACTGGCTGGATGGGAGGCTTTCCCCTCCTTCCTTCTGCTCAGTGGTTAGTGTTAATGCCTGCTGTGCCAGCAGACACTCCCCAGTTATGCCCCATTGGTTGTATGTGTTCCCACCCTGAGTTTCCACCCACTGTAGAAAACCCCCTCCCTCCTGAGATTCAGGGTCTCTCTCTGAGGCATTGATCTTAGGGTGAGGCCTCCCTCCTTCCCTCCAATAAACCCAAGTATCAGCTGAGCCTCCGAGAGTCCCGTCTTTCTTCCTCCACCTTCGCAACGTGGCAGGGCAGGTCGGCAGCCAAGATCCCACTTTTACCTAGATCCTGTGGGGCCTGTTGGGGCTAGCCGAGCGTGGGAGGACATGCACTGCCACAATTCCCCTTCCAAAATAATCATTGTGTGATTGGGATAATGCCCTTGGTTGTCTGCCTAAGTGAAACTTGGGGAGGAAATATGTCTTGGCTTTCAGCCATTTGATCAGTAGTCAGAGCTGACTGAAAACTTACCATCAAGGCATTCAGGAATAATTAAGCTTCTCAAATAAGCAAAAAAGTTTCACAGCAGTACTCACCTTAAAAGAATTTTAGATCAAGAAAATAAAAACCTGTCTTTTCCCCCTTCTAAAAATTTTTGCAATAATGTAGAAAGCAATTATGACAATAGTTCCCACTGTTTCTCCTCATTAACCTGTTCCCATTATCAATCCTTTTGTATAAGTAGGTGACTGTCAAGATTGCAACAGGGAATTATCACCTGTGTGTAAACCACAGGCCCAGTGTTCATGCCACTGCAGCCTTGGGGAGGTTTCAGAAGGAAGTTAAGAAAGGGTCTCCAGACCCCAGAGAGATTTACAGAGTGAAACAGGGGAAACTGAATCAATTTAGCATCTAAAAGAGAGGGTTAAGTGATAAATTTACTGGATGTGTCCACAGTGGCATAGTGGAAGCAAATACACCCAGGTTATGGTAGGATCTCTGTAGCTGAACAGTCACAGTAGCATGCGTTTGGCGTGTTAATTAACTCTGAGTTCATGATCTCTGCGTTAATTAACTCAGGAGTTAAGGCAGCTTTCAGGGCAAATTTTGCAGAGGGCACCGAGTCCTGGTTTTGCGAAACCGAGGGAGCAGAGGACTCATCTTGAGAAGTTTGAAGCCATTTGACACACTGGAAAGGATGTTTTGCCTCTTGACTTCCACGGCTAATTTGGAGAGATTCCACTTTTGACAAGTGTATGAAAACCATCCTTCTGCCCTGCATTGAAAAATAAAATTTCAAATCCAGTCCTTAAAACACCTTGCAGAACCAGACCCAAGCACAGGAACTGCATCACTGAAATACAGTGGATTGTAAGATATGGAATACTTGCTTTAGTTGCAGATTTTGAGATGTCCCCTGCAATTCAGTTTCAAAAGAGCAGAAATCGTTTCAAAACCCTGTCCTGCCTTGGCCCTGACAGATTGAAAGCGAAGCCAAGGGTGGGCTTACCCTTTGCACAGGGCATGACATCACTGAGTGCAGCAATAACTCACAGGAAAAGAAGCAAACACACAGTCAGTTTTCGTGTAACGTTTTATTAAAACAGTACTAACAAAAAACACATCTGAAGAAATGAAAGGGAAATTTTAATTCCTGAATTTTACAGTTTAAACATACCAACAAACAGTGTAAAACAAGTACATTCGAACTTTAATACAAAGGAAACTTCTGTGATGCAACAAACTGTCTTACATTCCTGTATGGAAAGAAATTTTTCAAACAAGAGTTATAATTAAAACTAGCTAGTACCGTAAACTAACTACTAACTATATCTCCAAAACATAGAAATGGCTTCGCATTAAACTATTCCAGGAGAAACAGACCTATTTTATGTTACTATATATTACTAGTATATTGAATAATATAACACATTAGCACATATTATATTCTTTTACTTGAATATTCTATTACCTATATAATATATTCTATTACCTATATAATATGCTCTATTACTTATATATTATATTATTTTATATTATTTTGTATTACAACATATCGATATATAACCAGTAAATTATATTATATTTTTATTGAATAATAACCTATATTACAAGACAGGTCTATGTGATGGATTGCAGCTGGTCCCGTATTTTGACATTAAACAGCTGCAGCACTGGAAAACTCATCCTAAAAGTTCTTCTATAAAATGTCAGTCACCTTTAGGGATCCCGGCGAGCTCTTTTCTTTGGTGGTGTCTCATCATCTTCGTCATCGTGAAAACCAAATATTTCAAACAGACCTCTCTGCAAATTAGAAAATAGTTAAAATGAAAAATGAAATTCCCACATTGAAAAAATGCACCCCGCACATCTGTTTTGCCCCCAAGTCTTAGAGGTGAGCAATAAAATTCTTGCCAGTTCTCTGTAGCTGCTCAGAAGCTAAGATTTGAATAATGCTCAGCTGTAAAAGGCACAAAAGAGGTATCACTCCCTGCATTTTGTCTGCTTAAAACCACTTCTTAATCCCCTGATGGGGAACAGATACCAAAAAAGGAAATTCCATCTGTGTATCACACCAGCTGGGCAGGGTAGAAAGCCAAGGAGTAGCAACAGTTGAGTCATGCGGAAGAGGCAAAATTGTGCCCACCAGATTAACAACTGACTCCAGTCCCACCTTATCCTCATCAAACCTTACCCCAGACCAGTCAGGGTTTCACTCTTGGTGGAATTAGTCAGGGATTTGTGTGTATTTATCCCCGAGATACCCTGTACAAGGCTATTGCTGACTGTGCCACATCACACCCAGAGAAGCTCCGAGGCTGCTCTGCGGTCCTGTGTGAGGACAGGAGCCTCCATGAAACTTCTCTCCCACCTTGGGGAATTCCAGCGCTGTGGTCAGGCTTCTGTAGGTTGTGGAGGAGTCACTGCAGCTTGGTTTAGATGTTGCAGCTGCCTTCCCTTCACCTGCACTGAACTTCAGATCTTCACGCACTGGGGAGACTCTTGGTTCTTTGGCACGTGTCTCAACAGGCAATGCGGAGGGGACACTGCAAGAGACACAGGACAAGTGATTGAAGCTTTTCCTGATGTTTCAGACTCAGCCAGGTCATCAATGGGCTTCCAAAGAATTAGAATGAAGGAAGTGACTTGGAGAAAGCAATCCAGCTCCATCCCTGCTTCCACCCTCACCGTAAGCTTCACAAATACCCAGGTGATAATGAGGCAGACTCAATCCTAACTCAGAAGAGCAGAGCAAGATTCTGCTCTTCCTAAGCTGGCAGTTTTCTGAACAGGACATTTAATCTACTGGCCACATCAGCTCTACTCAAAGAAAGGTAGGTGGGGGTTTACTGCAAAAAGTTTTCAGCAAGAATGAAATCCAACCCCAATCCCAGCCACCTGCTTCTGCTGCTCTCTGGAAAGTTAAAAACCAACCAGGCAGGCCTGCAGAATGCCAGCCACTGGCAGCCTCATGAGACAGAAACTGGGCCATACCTGTCCACTTTCTTTCTTTCCTCCTCTTTCGCTGGGTCCTGTTTTGTCTTCAGGCCCTGGAATGCCTGAGTGGGTTTGACAGATTCCAGTGCATCAGAGAAGTTCTCAACTAAATGTGCAATAAGCAACTGAATATTCTCCTGAATAAGAACAAGAACAAGGTTTCAGTCTCAAATGTTCACAGGCAGAAAGTCAGAAAGCTTTTTGGAAAGTAACTGATTCCTTGTCCAGAGCCAAAGTATTCTTGTCAAGAACAAACGAGAAGCAATCAGATTTATTTTTAGGGAAAGAGCTGAGATCTAGAAAGATTCAACTTCCCTTAGAAATGAACAATAGACTCAGCAAAGTCCCAGCTCCATTTGTGAACCTTCCATTAAAACAGGACATTTGCTATCTTGGAGATCCGCCTTTGGCCTCTGGCAATGCCATGGACATGTCAGTGCTGAGGCTGCTGCTGAACTCACCCTTTGGATGAATTTAAACATTTCCATCGAGGTAGATTTCAGCAGGTTGCGCTTATCCTTGTTGTACAGCACAGCGTTTAAAACTGGCTCAAACAGGTTCCCCAGGGTGATGTAACGGTTGTAAAGGTCATCCTTCAGGCCAATGATCTTCCTCATAAAGCGAAGAGCACCTGTGTGAAGAAAAGACATTCAAGAATTCAACAACCAGATGCTGGGGCTCTCACCTTGCTGTGAAAAAAACTGAAAAACTTGGTGTTATCCTGAGAGGAAGATGCACCCCCAAAGTGCAAAAAGCAGCATTTGTTGGCATTTCTTTCCTTCTTGGACTTTTCTCTGGTATTTGAAGGTCATCAGGAACCATGGATTTCTTCCTCCAATCCAGCAGCAATGCATGCCAGCATGCATGCAGTTCAACTATTAACTCCCTCCTGTGCTTTTTTTCCCCTTGTTCCCCTCCCAGAACCAGCCCTGAGTCTTTAAAGATCCTGGGTCACAGAATTTCATTCACTCTCCACAGGGAGTACCAGATTTAGAACATTATTAAGAAAGGACACAATTTCCACTGAAATGAGGCGAGAAATCTGATCACAAAGGATCCTGTCATGAAGATCTGAAAGGATCCCTGCAGACTTCAAAAGAGACAACAATCCTCCTCCCACCAGAAACTGCATTGCTCTGTGCTTACAGACAGCTGCTCTTTTACAAAAAAAAAAAAAGAAAAAAGAAGTCAAACCTCTTTTTTTCCAAATTACTTAATTGACACCAGTGAAACACAGCAAACGAACAGGAATTCTGAGTTCAGGTGTACATTGGTACACCTTCCACACAGGACACACAAAGCCTGAGGAAGGCAATCTCAACAGTTCCAATACTCACTCAAGGCCAGAAATTTGCGTTTGGACTTCATCAGGACCAGTGCTGGTCTTAGCAGATCTTTCTTGGTAACGTACATCTTCATGTGATACTGGTGTCGTTGCACACAATAAGACAGCATCGCCAAAACTGAGGCAAGTATTTTTGCTTTTTGATAATTATCTACAAGAAAAATTAATGCCTTGGGTTATACAAAAAATTCAATAACGTACTGTCAGCATACACTGAGCTCAGTTGTTATTCCAGTTCCTGGCATATTTGTAGTGGATTTTTGTTTTACTGGATTGTTTTGGGAAGCAGCACATTGGGTCAGAACAAAACAATAAACACAGCTACAGCTTTTTTTTTTTGCCTTTGCAGTCAATATTCTTTAAAATTAGACTAATAAAACTATGACATTATTCTCAATATACATGAGGGAAGTGCATCTTTACAAAGCACACCATCAAGCTATGTCAGCATTCACAGCTTCAGGAAAGGAAGACTGCGGCAGGAACAGCAGTAAGCGTGTTCCCAGAAGGCATCACAGGTCTATTGCTGTTTACCAGGACTGTGAGGCCCTTCAAAGGGGAAAGAAAAGTTAAAATTGTCATTACCTATTTCCTGGTATGGTTCTGATGTGGCAGCCAGCAGCGGCGCAGTAAGAAGTTGAATGTAACGGTCGTAGAAGATATCGAGAAATTCAAATACTTCCAAATGCTGAAACAGCAATAACTTCATTAAACACTGGCATTCACATTTAATCTTTTAAATATAAAAAGAGTAATAACAGAAGAAACAGCCTACAAAGGATTCTGCTGAGTTCTTTGGGTCTGCAGCACTGTCTTCATACAGGATCAATTTCTTTCTTTTGGGGCAAATGTGTGAGACGTGCAAGCAAGCTAGCTATCATTAAAAGAATCCCCAGCATGGACGCAAATATATACTGAAAAAAGCCCATCAATGACTCAAAGTGCTTGACAAAGTGTCTTTAAACCATTCTGAAATTCTGAAAATAGTTTTGCCCAGAACAAATATCTGTAAACCATTTTACAGGTATTCTGCTACGTTACAATGTATTGAAATCTTTCAGGATTTATCATCCAGATGGAGAGAGCTATGGTCAGACAGGGCTATGGCACTGACACCTATTAATTTAACAATTGAAATAATGGTTAACTAATGCTTAATTATTTAACCATTTAATATTGGCACAGTGCCCTACACACATGCCTTCCATTAGCAAAATTAGCTTATCTTTTGCTTATTTAAAGTCACTATCAGACCACACTCCACTCAATTAAAAAAAAAAACCCTATAATTTTGTCTCCTTTGCCCGCAATAACAGCAATAGAGTGTATCAGGCTTTTAAGTTTGCCAAGACAGTGTCATGTCTTCTGCCATTCACGTTCACTTACACTAATTCTGGCCATCATTTTGTCTGTGTTGATCAGAGCACAAAGTATCTTCATTAACTGATGCTTTCCTCCAAATTGAGGGTCGGTAGTACAGATCATCTGCTCTATGACCTTAGTGATGAGATGGGTATCCTAAAAAAATCCAAAAAATACAAAACAAACAAACAAAAACCAGAGAAAGAAGTCAAAAAATAATTACTCACAGGAATGATATGAGTTCCCCACTTTCTGCAATGATTTTAAAATAAAAATTAAACCCCAGAAACTGAGATTTTATTTTGCTGGTTGTTTTCCTGTTTTCCCTAAAAGTGGTGTATTCAAAATCTCCAAACCACTTGTTACTTACATTCTCACTCTGCCGCGCCTCTTGCAGTACAAAATCTTGGACTTTGGCTGGACTAAATTGTACAAGATAAGACAATATATCTGTAGCAGCAGATCTAACTTGCAGATCGTCCATTGCCTTACCAAAAATAAAGAAAAAAAAACCAAAAGAGGTTCATTTGTTAGAGAGAATCAGGTTTGGTATTTATTATCACGTGCAGCTGCAAGGAAGAGGCAGTTCAAAAGTGGAGAACATTTTGTTTCAAAAATTTTCATGAGAAACATGATAATATGGTCACAGAAAAACAACAAGGAACCAGGCAAATACGTTTCTTTCCCTACTGTTTTCCTCCTTTAGAAAGGGCACAAGACTTTTTGTGAATTTGACAGCCCTAACATAGGCTGGAAACATTCACAACATCCAACTCGCTTGAATATCTAAGACTTTCTTGACATTCTGTACCTGCTATTCACAATTTATTCATTTTGTACTAAAGGACCAACTGAACAAATCAAGTTGTACAACAGTTTCTGTGCCCCTTTACAGGCAACAAGAATTCAGACCTTCCCTTAAGGGATGTGATTTTCTCTGATAAAAATCCAGCAATCAAGCTTCCACATCAAAAAGTCCCTTTCACCTTTTGACTGCCTGGACACGAGGGTTTCACTGCCCTCAGACTTCTCCCTCATGAAAAGTAAAAAATAGCAAGAGCAGTCAAGCCAGGCTTCTCCAGAGCAGAACTGTGGGAAGCTTCTGCATTCTGGACATCACCAGAAATCTCCACTCTCAGAAGAGCAAAGCTCTCCAATCAGACTTACAAAAAAAATGCTCGGCAGATTTAAAAAAAAAAAAAAAAAAGAGAAAAAAAACAGGCAAATGGCTGTGGGCTTTTCTAGTTTTGTTAAAGGCAGTTCTAAGTTTTCACTTACCATTAACTTTTCAAGAATTGGAAGAATTTGCAACTTTAACAAAGTTTGAAGAAATTCCTTTCTTCTCTCACGTAATGACAAAGAAAAGGCACAGAATTCATTGAAAATCTTCATCTGGTGCACAGGAAAAAAAAAATAATTTATTGTGTGTTCGAGTCAGAAAGCTCTCTGAAAGGATGAAACAGTTACAATTTTTACCAGGGGGGCGTACTGGCTGATTCTCTAGAAATACTTCTAAGACTGCAGAACTCTCAGAACAGTTTCTCTTTCCACTTTTTGCCTCTCATTTATTTAAAGCCTTTGAGGAGCCACCAAGCCTGCTGACTTACCAATTGACATCGTTGCTCAGCAGGTGTAGCTTCATTTGTTAGTTGTGCTAAAACTGCAGGCAAAAACGCCTCATCTTTCTGTGGAGCACACAAAAAGAACACAAATTAGGCAGTGATCCTGGAAAGTGAAAAACATGGTCCTTTTAGGACCCCACCCTGCACAAAGCCAAACTTCCCACACTGCCATTGCTTTTGTCACAAAGAAGGCAAATGCTAGAGTACACATCCACCAGAATCATTTCCAGTTTACAGCAGCTCCAGGAAGGGGTTTGGCGCTTTCTGCCATATTTGCACCCCTTTACATAGAAAACATTGTAATAAATGTCCCTGGAAGTTGCATGTTCCTGAAATACTTAAACAAAAGCAGATCCAAAGGTTTGCTTGGCAACCAAAGAGAAGCACTTGATCTTGTTACAGCCCATAAAAAGTATTAAGATACTCAACCAAAATTTATCAGTTTGAAAATACAAAATCCAAGGGATCAGGAAGAAGGGAAAGCATTCAAAACATTGTGCAAATGAAAGTGCCTGTGATTAACTTCAACACTGTTCACCAGCTGTAAACCAATTCCAAACTACAGCCAGCGGGATCTCTACAGCTCCCATCTAAGCTGCATTAAAAAAAAAAAAAAAAAAACACTTACCTGCAACCCACATAAAATCTTCTCTTTGCTGGAGCTGATGAAGGACTTGAGGGTAGAAAGACGACCACCTTCAAAATCGGATGGCTTAGGCGTGATGATGGCCAGAATGTACTGTGCCCTGAACGCCTGGCTGATTCTTTCCTTGAGGTGAAGGTCTTTGATAGGAATAACCTCATGAAGCTTTGCTGTTTTGGCTAAGGATTCCCTGTGCTGTGCTGGCTGAGGCAAACAGGGATCGTACTCCAGGCATCCGGCAACAGCCTGAATACACTGGTCAGAAAACAGCACCTCAAACAGGATGGCTTGGTCTAGGTACACAATTCCTCTGACAGTATGGAACAGGAGGTGCAAGGCTTCGGTGTTCTTCTGTCTCTCACAGATCTGGAAAAGCTCTAGGAGCTTTGGGATAAGGCCTTTGCTCTCCAAGGCCAGTGCCAGCGCGGCCGACTGGCTGCGTGAGAGGCGGACGGAGGTCACCAGCTCTGCAAGCTCCGCAAGCCTGGGGAGCTCACAGGTAGGAAGGTCTGTGAAATTACCTATCCCACCCATTGCTTCAGACATTCTTCTTTGAATTCAGGAAGGTCCTGGGTAGCTTCCACAGAATGGCACACCAGTACCCAAAGGAGGCCGAGAGAGAGGCAGGACAGGACAGCTCACGCTGCAGCGCCCTTGTGCTGCTCTGCTCCCAACTGCCACGGGTGCTCTTCACCCGTTGCTATGTTACCTGGAGCAGAGCCTGCTGATTGGTCCATCCCTCCAACTCCCAAACCCTAGAATGTTGAGGTCATGACTGCCAGGGGTCGTGACACATGACCAACGGTTCTTTTTGGCCGTTGACGTTTTGGAACCTCTAAAACCCCTCCCCAGTACCTGCTGGGCCCCTACAAGTAGGCCAAAAGGTGGCTTCCCAAGGGCAGGCAGGGAAAAGGGTAACAGCCTTAAGCTGTTTCTTATAGGATATTGGGAAGAAATGCTGGACTACAAGAGTGGTGAGGCACAGCTTGCCCACCCCATCCCCGGAGCTGTTGAAGGCCAGGCTGGATGGGGCTTAGAACTACCTGGTCTGGTAGAAGTAGAAGTTGGAACCAGATGAGCTTTTAGGTCCCTTCCAAACCTAACTATGGTCAAATTGCCATCATGGAAGCATGCTGGGATGCTCCTCCAAGGGGACCACTTCCCCACTGTAGCTGAGGGCTATGGTGTTGGAACCCTGGAAACTTCGATTTGAAGCCTATGGGCTATGGGCTTTTCAGAAGCAAGAGGCTAGGAAGGGAGGGATTCAATCTTAAGGAAAATTCCCTGTGCAAGCACCCAAGAGCCACTCTGGAGTCACTCTCACATCACCTCATGTGGGACCCAACACAACGTGGGCCTTCACGACTATACCCTCCACACTCACACAGTCAGACCAGGTTTCCTTAACCCTGGGTTTCCCGTACCAGAGTCACAGATGTCCAGATCCTCAGAACAGATTAATCACGATGCAGTAGCTAAATAACAAAATAACACCTCAAGCTGGTGCCTCCAAGGAGGGACCTGGAATAAAGGAACCCCTGTGCTTTTATCCCCTCACTGTCTAAGGTCATGAAGCCCTGGGGCTCATCAGCTCCTGCTGTGTCTCTGAGTGTCTGGTCCCCTGGCTGCCCCACAGCTCCCTGTGCCCTTTGGAATGCAAAGGGGAGCTCATGGCCTCTTGCCCTGGGCTGGGGCTCCTGCTCCCAGAGAGCTCAGCCTGCATTTTGTGCTGCAGCTGCATCCACATTTACCTGCACTGAATAGATCGTTTAACACCTGCCTCACCAACATCTGCTGGGAAAGGAACACAGCTGGCTGCAAGAAACCAAGGGCACTCCTGGAGTGTGTGGAGCACAATTTTCTGATCTAGCTATTAGATGAGCCATCCAGAGGTTGTGG
Organism: Chamaea fasciata; assembly: GCF_029207755.1. Taxonomy (NCBI): domain Eukaryota; kingdom Metazoa; phylum Chordata; class Aves; order Passeriformes; family Sylviidae; genus Chamaea; species Chamaea fasciata. Next base: position 3,994,294 of record NW_027094088.1, on the reverse strand, counting down.
ATGCCCATCCCTGCAAGCGTTGAAGGCCAGCCTGGATGGGGCCCTGAGCAACTGTGTCTAGTGAGAAGCCCATGGCAGAGGGATGATCTTTAAGGTCCCTTCCCATGAAAACCATTTTAGGATCCTATGATTTGGAAGAGCTAGAAAACCAGCAATAACTGTATCGTGGCTCTTTAGCCCATGTTGGCTTGGTAATAGCAGCTGTTCTTTCTCTTTTCAGTAAATGCAAAGAATAATCCGTGTTTGTGCAACACCTTAGAGATCTCATACTACATTCTAAGTGTCCTTCTCCCATCAGCTAATTTCAAGCTGCTACATGTCCCTTCATACCACATTCGCTAAGGGCCACACTGGCCCTTCCAGCAACAGGACACATGCTGCTATACAGGGAGACACCAGTGACAATGAATAATCCCACTTAGCCCATTAGGGCAGGAAAGCCTTTGGAAATCAGATGGCAATGAACAGGTCCAGAGCTTCATGGTTAAGGGTGCGTCGCAGCTTCTTCTACCCATGGTGATGCCTTAAAGAACCTATAAATGAAACAACACACACTTTCAAGATAAGATTGGTAGAGGAGGTAATATAAAGGCTGGTGTTTATTGGAGGCCTCCAGGGGCAGATATGGAGAAAAGGTAAGGAAAAGTACTGGGACTACGAATACACTACAAATACATATGTCAAGAGTACAGAGAATACATAAAAGAAAAAAGGCAAAAATCAGTTTGGCATCAATGGAAAACTGCGTCTGAAACAGGCCAAGCGTATGTCAATCCATCAAAATGAAGTAGTAATTTATAAAAGCCCCTTATAATACTGTAGTAGCAGAGAGTCCTTAGAGCGCGAGAATCAGATGCCATACACACACAAATAAGCACAGAATCCCCTCAAGTACCATCGTCTATTTTTATCATCCAAGCATACAAAGAGATAGCAAGGCTGAGTAAAAGTAAAACCACGATCAGCCCACAGCTGCTCGTGGGTTTTGATCAGAAAAGTGACTGAGGTGCCTGAATATTTTTAAGAACTGACACGTAATCTTGATCTAGATGTGCAAGTTGAGAGCAGAATCGGAGAAAACCTGATTTTGGCAAGGGGATGTGGTGTTCAACAATGGATAACGTCATATTTTTTGAATATAATTGTCACAGGGCTACCTTTGGACTAAAGTCTGCTGTGGCCCTAGAGGCTGTGTTTTTTGACAATTAAATTCATCACTGAAGTATTGTTTTCACGGAAGCTCTTTGAAGAAGGATAAAGAATATATTTTCCTAAATTATTAATCATATGAATATTTTATTACTTATATGAGTAATATTATTCCATAAAGGATTAGATGGAATGGATCCACCTGAGTTTTAGCCAGCTTTCAGAACTCCTCCCACATCCAGCGAGCACTCGGGCAAAGCCATAGGACTGAAAAGAGCAACACAGTGTCAAGACTTGGCAAAAGAATCTTCTGGTGCTAGATTCAGAGCAAATAATCTACTGGCCATGCTTTATTCCAAAGAGAAAACACTTGGGAAGATAAACCAAACCATGCTAAGCCTGCAGGGGTCAGAGCTGGTGCTGTGGCAGAAAGGGTAATTATGAAACACCACATATTTTAGATAACTGAGTTTCCCCCACGCGATGTACACAGAGCAGCACAGACAACTCGGAAATTACTTTGCCCCTTTTCTCTTAAATAAATCAGAATTACACCATCCTTTGATTTATGTTGCTGTTGGTGGTGTTTTTTCAGTTTTGTTTGAGTTTTCATGTTTTGGGAGGTTTTCCTGTTTTCTTTCCTTGTTGTTGGGGTTTTGGGGTTTTTGTGTTTTTGGGGGGTTTTGTTTGTTTGTTTTTTAAACAAGAATGCAGAAGACTGGGAAGGAACATGAAGAACTTGCTTCCATGCACAATATTTTCTAATCAGAGGAATGGAAGGAAAGCCAGAGCAAATAAACAATTTAGTGATTTCTTATTAAGGTCACAGGAATTTTCTTAATGCAGCGTGATACTGACTGCCAGGAAACCTCACAGTGACCTAATAAATTCAGTATCATTACACTGCTGCCATCCAAGCATCCTGAGCCTATCGGGCATTAAGGAGGGTGACTAAAACAGGGGGAGGAAATGAGCTTTTATCCCTGAGATGCAAGTGGAGAAGCACTGCCAATCTGCATTTTGACCGTCTTTTGAGTGGTAAAGAACTTACACCGGAAATATAAAACATATATTGGAAGCATATATTTTATATCTACACAAGAGAAATCTCAAACCGGTGAGTCGTCCTGCTGTCACTCAGACAGTGGAGGTGGGAGTGAGAAAAACAATGCCAACAATTAATGTTTACAGTGCAAAAAGGCACATCAAATTGACTTGTATTGGCCTGCTGTAGCACTGTTTCTAATTGGCATCTCACTATGTAATTAGATGATCGTGCCGCATACTTGAGCAATAATGCAAAAACTAGATCATTTATGGGAGAAAAATACTAGGCTGAGTAATCAACACTGTGTGTCTGCACTGAAGTTTGCCACGTCTCATTCATCTTTTTAAAAATTCCTGAAATGTGCACACCATTGCAATTATGGGGGTGCCCCCCAGAAACCACCAGCCTTTCTGCCTCTACACTTGAGCAGCTCCTGCTCTGAGGGGCTTCTTGTAGCAGCTACTCCATGAAAAAAATCCCAAACAAATAAAACCACATGTGCACACATGTATCTCTGCCACAATAAAAACCTCCACCAATGTTTGTCCTTCTTCAGCACAACCCTCTCTGACTGATCTCTCACAAATTAGCTGTAATGGCAGCTGAAGACATCAAAAACAGGCCTTGCCCATGACCTCCCTGGTCAGAATTTATCCACATATGGATGGGGCTTTTTGCCACACGTGGATGGCACAAAAAGACTTTCTTAAAAGAGTAGGATTCCCTGGATCTGCTTTACAGTAACAGGTTTGTCAAGCTATAATTAGGACTCCTCTTCTGCAAAGAACTCCGTGCTGTCAAAAACCCCCAAGTGTTGTCAATAAAAGTGTCTGCTGAGAGCTAAAACTGCTTTGAACTGGGATTTTTTTTTTCCTGAGTTTCTACTTTCTCTTTGCTTCTCACCCTCCTCCTGCATCTATTACCCAGCCTGAGTCTAAAAATGTCATGACCTGAGCAGAGGGCATAAGCTGCTTTCATCTAACTGCAGGAGACCACTGCTCCTGCAGTTCATGCGTGTTTCAGAGTCACAAACTGCAGAGAAGACAAAAACTTCAGTGAAATAACCTTAAATCTTCTCAGCATCCTCCTGTGGTAACTCTTTGTCACGGTGATAAAAGGACATTAATTACACACTCCGATAACTGCCTTATATCATTCACAATAAAAGGACATAAAGGCTGAAATTCTTGGAAATGGCATGACATCTACAATGAAGCTCATGCATCATTTAAATGTTATTTATTCCAAATCGTAAGGGTTTCAGATCAGAGTGCTTCAGTGTGCCGAAGGCAAGCACCCTGTGAATCCAGACAAAAGCTTGTGGTACACTCCTTCCTTCCTAGACTAGTGAGTCTATCCTCACTAGTGACAATACAAAGCAGGCACAGCCTTTCTTGAAGAAAAAAAAACTACTCTGAGGAATAATTTAAATAAAATTATATTTTTAAAAAAGTTAAAATTTTAAAATGGTTTAAATTGTCTATAATATCAAAAATGCTCAGTTTTCAAATTAAAATTTTGCTAATGATTAGAAAATCATGAAGAGCTACATTGTGCCACTGAATTTTCTTAGTACAGGGAAGACATTCCTAGGAAGAAGAGTTTCTTTTTTCCTCATCTTTTCTCATCCTAACTAAGGAAAAAAAACCCCTGCTTTTAAGACCAAATGTGCATCATGCCAAACTGTGCTGCTTAGAAAATCCTCATGTCTGAACTTTTGATGGGCAAGACCCAAATTGTCTTTTTTTGTCAAAGTCAGGATCCATGAGGTGTTCTGTGCTCTGCAGAAGAGGCTCATCAGTGTACAGGATCTGACTGATCACAATCTGGGAGGCACAATGACATCCCAGCAACTTGGAGCTTTTCAGCAGGTGTATTTCTATCTTTTTTTCAAGGAAAGCTACTCATATGACCCCTGCAACACCCATGAAAGAGTCCTAAACGCAAGCATGAAAGCTCAAAATTTCAGTTGTTTAAGGGTATATTTGAAAAGTTGATATTTTCTTTCCCTTCCCCTAAGAAGAAGGGAAGCCACATTCCAATTCCTCCCAGTCTCCCTCATTAAACACCTCTTCCTCAGAGTGCTTGCATCCACAGTACACACAAATCTCAAAAGACAAATGCCAATTTGTCTGGCACAGACATCACTTCAAGGCTCTCTGCTTCTGAATATCGGATTATGTGGAAATTTAAGTGTCTGTTCTCACCTCAGAGCTAAGCAGATGTCTTTTCCAAATGCACAGGTTAGTTATTCATATCTGTGCCCTTTGTGACAATCACAAGTAATAACAGCAATCAGATCATTACAAGAGAGTGGGCTGGATAAATAGGAAGTGCTGAGATTCAGCCTCCCAGGGAAAAACAAATGCATAATACCATTCATTTTGGGTGTCTTCTGTATGAAATCAAATTATTCACCACCAATATACAACATCTGTATGGATTAAAGAGGAGAAAACATTGGATACTAACTTGTCCTTTCTGCACAATTCTTTGGAGAGAAGAAGAGTGGCAAATAAACTCTTAGAGTGTCTACTAAATAATGCATTTTCATATCATTAAGTATATTCTAGTCAGAAGCCTTCAGCTTTTAGACTTTTAGACAATTTTCAGAATAATTATCTGAGAAGTCCAATTTGGACCGTGCAGCCAGTGTGGATTTTTTTTTTATTATTTTTTTTCAACTTATGACTGAATAACTGAATTTTCATCTGATCAGGGCAAAATTATTTCTGGAACTTAAGAGTACTAAACTATCATGGTTTTCACTGCTATACACATTTCTTCACTGACTACAACCTCACATTTCTACAGCCATGGGATTGTTGATTTTACCAGGAAGCTGACCCTAGCAATTCACTTTCCACAAGTTTTGCAGAGCATACACTTGGCAGGGGTTGGAAATTTCATCCAGTTAAAAATGCCAAGACAGAGGCAAATTCTTGGGAGCTTTGGCATTTAGGGAAAGACAGGAGAAACCATTGATGCAATGCATTGTGAGGCAGGTGTTCTGCTACGCCAGTGGCACTCATGCATCCACAATTATAATGCCAAGGTGGATGCTGCCTCTCCCTTCTCCCAACACTACTGCTGCTCCCTCAGATTTCTCCTCACACCTTGCAACCTCATCAGCAGGAACTGAATATAAAACAGTGAATATAAAACAGTGAATATAACTGCCATATATAAGTGTATATAACAGCCAGAGAAACCAAGCGTGGAAAAGGTGTCATTAAGAAAGTTATTTACAGATTAAATTACTGCCTATTTCCTAGTTCAATTCACAGAGTTGAGCAGAAAAATGGGAATACTGGTGAATCACATCTGCTCCAGCATTAATTTTCTTAGGCCTCATGAACTGGTTTTCATAAATGTATTTCCCCTTCAGTTTCAAAGCCAGGTAATAATTTGCAGGGCTTCCCATGCCTGAGGCACAAGCAATCCAGATCAGTGGGCTCCAAATAACATCTTTATTATAAAACAGCAGAACAAATGAATGGTGAAAATACATTTTCTTGCAACCAGAAAACTGCACAGCAGGCAAGAGAAAAAAATTTCAACTTATTTCCATGAGTTTTATCACAAAACTGGTGCTTTGGAGCAAGAGATGCTTGCTTGCTCTGCTCAGCCAAGTGGAAATGGCTTGGGAGAGCCTCACAGAGCCTGTGCTGATGCCACCTCACAAGTGCCCATGTGGTTCCTGGGCCAGGATGCAGGGATTGCCCCCATTCCTGCTGCAGGGCTTGTCAGCCAGTCAAAGCTGCAGCTGTGCCCTGCCCAGGGACACAGGAGCTGTCCTGCAGGCTGCACAGATGCCAGAAATGCTGACAGAGTCTGCTATGCTTACACCCAGCTGCAAAAAGGTCCCGTTTGCACATCCTTTGCAATTTTCCACATCAGAAGAAAAGCAGATTCTAAAGTATTATCAAAGCTGTTGATATAAATAAGCATTCTAACATGCAGCCTGCCTGCAGTTTTATTTCCCCTCTAGAGAGTTTCTAAGAGAACCAAGACAGGATAGGGGCTTTGGAATGTGTCTTGTCTTTCTGCCTGCCAGGGCAGGGAAAAGTACTGGGAAAACTTGCAATAATGAGCTACAAAGCTACAAATATATGGGTGACAAATACAGAGAATATATAAAAGAAAAAAAAAAGACAAAAATCATTAGGCATCACCCCGAGCTGTCACTTGCTGCCTCTGTGCTGAATTCAACCCCAGCCAGGCAAGTCTCCAGCCACAAGGGAGAAGTGCTGAAGTTAATTCAGTTTTCTGCATCTCTGCAGCACAAATCTCCATCTAAGACTACTTTTCTTTGCTAGAAATGGTGCCAACTGCAAAGCAGATAGAGAAGAGCAAAAAACTGGGGGATATATGGATTTACAGCTCCTAACCAGTAAGATCATGAGCATTAAGCCATTAAAATACAGCTACAGGCCAGTCATCCTTAGGAAGGTGTGTTGGAGAATGGATAAGGAGAACTTGGGTGGAAAGACCTTATTTCAGAGCCAGTTAAAAGGCAGCTCAGCTGTGTTTCCAGTAGAGAGTTGAGATGAAGCTGGTGTATCAGGAATCCTTTCCCTTCCTGCCAGACAGCCTCTGAGAGACTCCAGCTAAGAGAATTGAGGAGTTAAAAATTAGTGTTACTGGTGCTCTTCTGGGGTCATGCAGGAAACTGAAGGATGCATTTCTCCTTAATGACCTTCCATCAACAGACACACAGACAAGCCTCTGACAAGCCAATCCTTAAAATTTGGGGGGAAAATCACAATCCAACTTCTCAGCTATTCTGTTCCTGCTCTTCCCTACATCTTGTAGGAGTGAGCAGGCACAGAATTTTGTCCCTAATGTATCTGTTTGGTGTTGTAAAGCCAAATTTCAAACCTAATCAGCAACTTCAAACTCCTCTTGCCAAGGAATCTGCTATTCAGAAGGGATGGAAATTGCAAAGAGAGCTTGTCTAAAGTGTAGTCAGTAACTCAATTGACATAAAATATATCCATTACAGGCTTGATCTTTGATTTTATTTTCAGGAATTTTATGTTCAAAAATTTTATTTTCAGAAATTTTTTAGAAATAATATAATAATATTAACAATTAATATAATGATATATATTTTATTTTAATAATAATATAGTTTTATATAATAATATTTTTATTTTCAGAAATTTTATTTTCCTGAAACAATATGCAAAGCTCAACTCCAAACATCCTGCTTTGTCCGCTTTCAATTTGAGCAAGGCTATAAAGATCTGTATTACAAGTTCAGGATGTAAGAACAGAACACTAAAATAATCTATCTCCAGTTATTTATTTTAATAAAGGTTGTATCTCTAATTGTTTCCTACCATTTTAAAGCAATTGGCCCCTCACTGAACTTCAGCAAATGAGAGCTTTGAAAATACAGCTATTAAGAGAGATTAATAACAGCTTCTCATCCCTTATCCCAGGAGCCCAAGATATTCTCCCATTATTGCTATTCCTCTGAGCATGCAGAGTTAAAGGAAAGGGCATGAGGACATGAAAGCCATTAGCAATTTCCACTTGTAAAGATATGGCAAGGCAGGCAATAATATTTTGTTTCAAAGCACAGCCCATTTAGTCCAGTGAAATTATTTTAGCCTCTAAAATTGTAAATATACTTAAAACTAGAGGTCACTGAGCATCTAAGCTGCCATACAGCACTAGTACAGTCAGGAGCCTTCTGACACTTGCAAGGCTCAGAGTTAACAGATCTGCTGTCTAGTGCTTATGTCTGGTTTCAATGCTCCTTTTCACAAATATTTATGACTAACAAATATAATCCCTCTAATTTTATACTGCTTGTGTAGCTGCAGTATTTTGGGTAATCAGGGACTTAGAATTTCCAAGTAAGATTTCTTCAGAGTCAGGTCAGAACAATGCTAACCCAACATAGCTGCCCTGAAGACATCCAACTGCTTTCTGAATCTGTACAGCTTCCTTTAATTGAGGAAAATAAACAGTGAGCAGCTATCAAACACCTGTATCAGATATTCCTATGTGAGATAAATAGTGAGACTCAAATAGAGCCAACTCTCTGTTTTGGAGGTTACTTGATGTTTACACAGAGGAATCCTGATAATTTTCCTATGAGAAGTGCAGCAGCTAATGTGATACAGAACATCTCTAAAGGAGAATGTGCAAAGCAAATTACCTCTCTTTGGTAACATAACTGCTCGTTATAAATCAAGACAAAGTTGTCACCTCTTTTGGATCAAGGTTAATCTACTCATGGCCATTAAATTCACGCACATGCATTATCAAGGATCTATTTTACAGCTTCTCACTCCAATAATTTGAAGTGTTACCAGCTGAATGTGACATTTTCTGTCACAGACGCAGAAAAGCCAGAAAGGATTTGTGCTGTTATGTCCAGCTTTCAGGCTATGCATTTAGCTGTACAGGAACAAGATCAGTAAGAAATTTTTGTGATGCAGCAAGGCAAAGCTACAAAAACATGAGAAACCAAGGCAGATTGTCACATTATTGTTTTGTTTTGTTTTGTTTTGTTTTGTTTTATTTTGTTTTGTTTTGTTTTGTTTTGTTTTGTTTTCCCCAGCAGATGATGGAGAATATTTCTGCACAGCAACAGTAGTGTTGACCAGGCACCTCCAAAAGCCTAGGTAAAAGGTGACCAAGCTAAGCCTCACCACTCCCAAAGGCTGGAAATTATTGCATGATGAAGCCCAGAACATACTCTCCTTGCTAACAAGATGAAGTTCTATTCCATTTAATAGACTTTGCTGCACTAAGTGACACATCTCTAATTAAAAGATACCATGTTTTAGTGTGAAAAACCCTGGACCACGAGGGAAATCCAGAACCCTACTCCACTGTTCACATTTCCAGGAATCCCCTGCAAAAAAACCTAGCAGTAGTAAAAGCCATATGTGTTGGTAAGAGTGGACAGATCACAGTTTACCTTTGCAAACTGAACAAATCAACAGCAGTTTTACACCACTTGAAGATTTATCCCTCTTTTTCCAACCTGCACGCTGCAAACAGCTGGGAAGTTTGTGAGGGCACTGCAAATCTCCAAGGTTTGCAATGATAAACACAAGGTAAAAACAAACTTGAAAACTGTTTCCTACACAAAGAGGACTACTTTCAGGCATCTGAAAGCCAGGTTAAGTGCATTTAGTGACCCACTAGCATTTGCTGCCTAAACCAGCTGGATTGGAAACGTTAGCTTTGATTAACTGTCTAGGAATCTATGAGGCCAGCTGCTCTAAGACACTAAAAAGATGTATCTCTAAGAGGAAATAGAAAGGAAAAGGTTTCCTCTGATTAAGTTTTGAAAAAAACTCGACATACACTTCTGCGAACAGTTGAGAGGAAGCAAATACAGAGATCAGACTATCAGAGAGATGAGGCACTGTCTTTTTTACAGCAAGAGATAAAGGTTACTACACAGGGATGAAGGTTAAGTTTCTTAGAGTCACAGTGAAAAACAACAGCACATTCAAACACCCCACATAATGCCTCATCTCACACGGCCAAAGGACCCAGAATTTCCTCACAGGGGATCTTGTTGACTCCCTGGGGCAATTTTTTCCACAATTTCTCAATGCAAAATTTCCCCTGCACCCTTTCTCTCTGCCAGTTGTGTGTTCATGGCACAGTCTTAACCTGCTCATGCTTTGGTGAAAGGCACAAAAAGTATCCAGAAATGCAGAGGTGACCAAGGCCATCAGATCTGCCCAGGTACTGTGACAGTGTCTGTTCTTTTACAGGTTCATGGAGCTTTCCCTTCCAGTGGCATTTCTCTTAAAAATGAAAGGAATATCGATTCAAATTGGACTCCCAGGCCAGAAAAGGGGCAGTTTCTAAATGCAAATACAGGTAAAGACACCTGGAACAGCCATCTGCAACTATTTCAGCATCAAGAACATGACAGAGTTCTTCCTGTCTGACTGTGTGGTAAGAACAACCGTTTCCCCTGTCAAGATTTACCTTTAAATGGATCCAAGTGCAGCCTGAAGTGAACTGCAGCACAACTGTACTGATGGAGCTGAGGCAGGGATGAGAGCAGCAAGCTTTTCAGCCAGGAGGAAAGGACACAGCTGCACAGCCAGATGCCAGCTACCACACCACAGTCACAATCAGGACACATGGTCATCACAGGCCAGCCAGATGCCTAAACAGGATGGAAAGCACTTCATGAAAATAATCATGCTATCAAAAGAGCACAGATCTTATTTTCTGTTTATCCCCATGTACTGGTTTGACAGCAAGCCAGCAGGAGGAATTATCTCCAAATACATTGTGAGAGATGCCAAGTAAGAACTAAAATTTAATTTTTTAAAATTTAATAGGGAAGATTTAATAGGGAAAAATTTAATAGGCAGTAGCATAGAAACAGTGGCTTATACCAACAAAATCAGTTTGACACCCTGTTGGTCAGGGTGGTGGCAGCAATCTGATTGGAGTGATGGGTGTGGTCCTGCTGGTGATCCTGTAGAAAGATCTGGTCCTTCTCTGGAGGTCCAGTGGTGGTTACTGAGAGCTCTTGTCCTCTGGGAATGCAGTGGTGGTATTGTGGTGTCCCTAGATCCAGATTATATACAGGTAGGAATGTTCAGCTGCTCTGCAGGGCCGGGCATCTCGCAATGGGATGATGCAATTTTATGAGAAATTCTGGGAGGCCTTGATGGCCCACTGGCAGAGATGGCCCCCCCCAGGGTGGCTGCTGCTTCCCCAGAGGGAGTTATCAGGGCTGAGTCATGGAGAAGATCAAGAGCACTGCTCCACCCATTTTACAGCTCATGTAGTAGATAACAGAACACATACTTTTGGTTACACCTTACACTGTAACCCAAGACACCCCATTTCCTCTGACCTCCATGAAGCCTTCTGAACTGCCATCAATGCATACCCTGACCTCTTTTAGTAACTGTGAGAAACAAACCTCACTCTTTAAAATTTTTAGAAGTTTCATAATGGATAATAAGGGACAAATCAATAACAGCACTCGGTGCTTGGCAATGGCCAGAGGCATTCTGGCTAACCATAACAACTTTTCTTATATATTTTTCCCACTGCATTGGTCAAATACATATTTATAAAGATTATACATATTCAAACATTTCTTTGAGCTCGTTTACATGTCCCAGGAATTCTTTAGCTTGGTTCAACCCCTGACCTGCCTTCTTTTGGTACATGCAGTAATCATGGATTGTTGTTTGAGAGTTGGGTGTCACTTCCTCTTAACAGTTCTGTGGTTTCAGCAGGCAGCAGTTATTGATAGTCAAAGGGTCAGTGGCAGGTGCCATAAATACATATTGTTGGTTTTTCACAAATATAAAGATGAATGCTATATGTATAATGTTAAATTGATTTTGCTGTGAGAATATAGTTTTTGTTTCTGCTTTTAACAAAACTTAGACACGGCAGTGGGATAGCTGATATATATTTATGCTTGTAATTGAACTGTCTGCTTGGCTGGGATAACATCCAGTGAATATATGATGAGGACCCTGTTCCTAATATGCCAACTATCAGCACCTGCTGTCCGAAGAATTATGGACCAAGACCCAAGCTGGAGGTCATGAAAAGAACTGACTAAAACCACAGCCAAGAAACACACATGCTCTAAAAAGGCAGACCCAAGGAGGGGCCATGCTAAACAGAGTAAATGATTATGAAGTGTTGCCTTGGAGTGAGTGTATTCCATGATTTAATGTATTCTTGGACTGTGTGTTCCATGATCCTCTGCCTTGGGCCCAAAAAATGGTTATTAAAAAATGGTTATTGTGTCTTTAAGGCCGGGGTGCAGTGTGTGTGTGTGGGACCAGGGAGGCTTCTACTTTGCTGTGAGGGCATTTTGAAGCATCACTGCCCAGGTTTCCCATGGCTCTGGGCAACGTGTTTTTTGCTTGACTGAAGAGCTTTTTTTTGGACCAGGCAAAAAAGCTTTTCCTTTTCTTGGTACAGAGAAGCTGCAGTAGTGAGCCTTAGACTGCCCTGAGGTGAACTCAGCAGCTGCTTTGTCCATCTTGTACTGTGTGTCATGAGTGGGTATTTCTCTGGTCTTTTGGGTCTTTTGTCCCAGTGTGTCTGCCTGGGGTAAGATCTGACAGCTCAGCATCTAACAGTTATTTACCCTTTTTTCCCCCCTTGGGCTTGTGGGCATTCTGTTTCTTAATAAATTGTTGGGGTTTTTTTCACTTTCATTTCTTGGTGTTCCTTTCCTACTGGTGGAAAGGGATAATTGGAACCCTGTAGAGGAGACCACACTTATTCCAGTCCTCTTCTAAATTGTCTCTCAAACTCAGACAAGTGTAAAATTCAGAACAGAATCTGCCCCCAGTCACTTGCTCAGTTTTCTCCTGAGGCCAATTGTAGCTCTCCTGTCAGCCAAATTCCTCCAGCTCTTCTGCAGACAAGTAATTTAATTTCTATAGTACTTTAAAAAGCTCCATGTGAATACTCTTTTCACAAAGAATAATCTGGGAAAGATTATCTTATGTATGGACAATACAGTTGAACAATATTCTTCTAGATCAGTATGTCCTTGTGCCACATTTTCAGCCCTGCCTTTTAATTCATGTAGTTGCTGTCTTCTCCAATAATTGCTCAAGGATTGTGTTGTCAAATCCTTGGCATTTACATCAGAGAATTTCAGCAACTTATGCTACCAAGGGTTGAACAATGTTTCTTCTACAAGCATCCTGTCTTTGCTTCAGAACTCATTTAGGCTGATTGCAGAGGTAACTCATCATTTCCTTTAAGAAATTCCTTTCAAGGGCTATTTCAATAGAAAAATATAATTTGAAGCTTTGAAAGGCCATGAAGAACTTGAAGAAAACAGCTTCTGCAAATTTCCTTCCACAGTGTTTCAAAAGAAAAAGCAGTTGCTTCTGCATATTGCAGGAACTGAACTCAATCTCAAGGACAGAATTCTGTGTGTTATTATCCCAGGCAAAATATCTTTAGATGGAAAAATACCTGTAACATTTAGAATCATACAGTGATAGAATAGCCTGAGTTGGAAAGGACCCACCCACAAGGATTATCAAGTCCCAGATCCTGATCCATGTCAACCCCAACAATCACACCATGTGCCTGAGATTGTTGTCCAAATGCTCCTTGAACTCTGCCAGGCTTGGTGCTGTGACCACTTCTCTGCGGACACTGTTCCAGTGCCCAACCACTCTCTGAGTGAAAAACGCCTTCCTGCTATCCAAGCTAAACCCCTCCTGACACAACTTCAGGCTATTCCCTGTCAGTGGACACCACAGAGAAGAGGTCAGTGCACTCCCCTCACAAGGAAGATGTAACTGCAGTGAGGTCTCCCCTCAGTCTCCTCCAGGCTGAACAGACCAAGTGATCTCAGCTGCTCCTCATGTGGCTTCCCCTCCAGGACCCTTCACCACCTGCTGTGGTGCCAAACTTTTAAAAAATAAATGTAAAATCCATTTCAATGCTTGCTCCTGGTACGATCCAATGCAGAAAGCTCAGGAAAATCCATTTGCCCCGGCAGAAAGAGCATTGCATAATGTCCCTGTGTACTACGGAGTGGGAGATGACTTTCCATCATCTTTATCTTTCTTTAAAGGCTATCTCAGGTTTAACAGGGGGATACAGATCTGGAAGATGCAGCTGGCTCCAAAACCAGCAAAAGAAAATAGTACAGTAAAAACCTCCAGTGGTAAAGTAATGGATCAGTTATTGGATGGAAAAGAATCTGACATGATTTCAGACAGCATTTGCCTGAGAAATAAGACTTTAAAAAACCCTTCTGAATAGTACTCAAATATCCAGTCTGTCATCCTTTTCTCTTACTGATTTACTTTGGGATCAGTAGTCAAGAGATACAAATGACCTCTGAACAGCTAAATTTATTTCTAAAAAATTCTGGAGGTTGTATTCTAGCTGATTCATCCATTGTCCTGGTTTTGGCTGGGATAGAGCTCATTTTTATCTTAGCAGCTGGTACACGGCTGTGTTTTTGGATTGGGATGAGAATAAAGTTGATAACACACTATTTTGGTTGTTGCTGAGCAGTGCTTGCCCTAAGTCAAGGACTTCTCAGTGTCTCCTGCTCAGTCAGTGAGGAGCATGGCCAGGACAGCTGACCAGAGCTGTCCAAAGGGACATTCCACACCACAGCACATAAACTGGGGGAATTTGGCTGAGAGGGGCTCATCACTGCTCAAGGACTGGATAGTCTTTGGTCAGCAAGTGGTGAGTAGCTGCATTTCTTGGGATTTAGTTATCTATTCTTGTTATTGTTATTATTATATTTAAATTTGCTTCCATTATTAAACTGTTCTTATGTCAACCCACCAGGGTTTTTTAAATTTTCTTTCTGATTCTTCTCCCCATCCCTCTGGGAAGGGGCAGGCAGTAAGCAAGTGGGTTTTGTTAACAGCTAGGGTTAAACCATAACATCCTCAACGCTGAGAGATGCCAGTTTGGGCTGAACAGCTCATTCCTCCTGAGCCAGTTTTGTGGCACTGTGTCATAGCCCCTGCACAGGGGGTCTTTTAAGAAGATCACAGTAAATGGGGTCTGATTTCAGAAGGACATTTCCCTGACAATTTTGGTGTCAACCAAATAGAAACAATTTATAAGTAGGTTCCTTAGAAAAGGCTGGGACTTAGCAGGCATTTTATTCCTCAAGAATCTGCAGTTCTGGAATTGAGAGATTCCCATTCCCACACAGCTGTAGCCATGCCACATTCTCCTACTGCCTCTAATTTGTCCACAGCATTTCTAAAAACTCCAGGAAAAGTACCACCACTGTTTTGAACCAGGAGGTGCTAATTCATTGTGATCCCAGTAAGAGAGGCACTCAGACTTTGTACATTATGACATAAAATACCTTTCATTGCAGCTAATATGACAAAAGGGAGAGCATGAATAGTCTTACCTGACTCAGGTGGGAACCCTGAGCTATACTTTATTCAATGGGTCTCCAAGCACACTATCCTGAAGAACGTCCATAGAAAGGTTTCCCCATTTTGGTGTTTTGAGCTTTGACAGGATTCTCTTAAATCTGACTCATCACTCCTACCACCAAAAAAAAAAAAAAAAAAAAAGGGTTTTTACACAAGAAAGTGTGGGTGAATTTTCAAAGACAAGAAACATGGGGGTAAAATTGCCCCATGACTGTGACCACCAGCAGAGAGAAGGGAGGGTTTTCCTCCTCACCACTACCAAATGGTAAAGAGGTTCCTTGTGCAGTGTGGGAACTCTGTCATTCCTGCCCCAAAGTATTTAGCTCCGTCTGTATATCACACCAGAAGAGAGATGCTGAGCCCTTGACATCCATGCCCCCCTCTCAGACAAACCAGCACCTGTCCCCTTTTGACTGTAAATAACCTGTATTCCAGAGCCTGTTCCACCCATCTGCCAGCCACACAGTCAGCAGCCAGCCCTGGAGTGCCTGGGGGGCCACAGACTCCACCTCAAAACATGGATGGACATCTTTTAGCAGGGATTTGCTTCATCTCCACCTAGTTTGGGGAGCATGGGCATGTCTTTCATGTCCTGTTCCTTCTACAGTGCTACTCTCAGACTTAGGAGAAGGAAGCTGATGAAGCCCTTCACTTTTGACACCATATCAGAAGTACCACAAGGCCTTTTTAATGCTAGAAATAAGGTGACAGCAGCTTTTCTTGATTCATCCTGACACCAAGATTGTGTTTTCATGCTCTGAGTGGTGGCTTCAAATGAAACCACCATTAAGCATTACTCTGTTGAATCAGAAGTCAAGAAAATGTTGGAACCATTCTGCCTGCCATGGCAAAACACCAAATTGTCAACGACAAACAGCAATGGCAAACCCACCACAATATTCCAAAGGGGAGAAGTGAAGGAACAGGACTCTGTCCACAGTAGATGAACAGGAAGTAATGATCCCTGAATATAAAGAACAGAATAAAGAAGATGCTGAACTGATAATACAAATCACATGGCTTTGTTAACAGAGAACATCAATGGCAAAGGAAAGTGCTGACAATTGAGCTTAAATTTGAGACTGTAGCTGGAATGGATAACACTTAATTTTTTTAATTAATGCAGCACTCTGTTTTTCCTACTTAGACTGCCAAAGAAGTCAGCAGGTTTTTAGAAGGATGTATCTCCTACAGAGACACTTCAATTAAAAAGTTGCTTCATTTCCAAAAACATTCCACACCTCATAGCACCACTGAAAGAGAAGATGAACCAAGTGTTTCTCTGAGTAAAATCCGAAGTCAACAAGACTGTCTCTGAAAATCCAAAGGAGTGACAAGCCTGAATGAGATATAAGACATAAGTTTCTTTTGGATGTTTCTAAATTCAAAGGCTTTTGAATTATTATTATTATTATTTTGAATATTTATAAACCTGTATAAACCTTGAGGAAGAGGCCAAATGCAGGCTTCATATCTGGATAAGAGATAGTAAAATAAGGAATTTAAAATAGGACCACTAGAGCTCTATCTGGTGCAGCCAAGAAACCTTTAATAGTTTCATACAGAAGATATGAGCCCTCCCTACATGAAAAAATTTCTTTGCCATCAGGCCAGGAAAGCATTTTTCATAAATTATTTGT
The DNA here is from genome assembly GCF_029207755.1 of Chamaea fasciata. NCBI lineage: Eukaryota > Metazoa > Chordata > Aves > Passeriformes > Sylviidae > Chamaea > Chamaea fasciata. Next base: position 3,977,537 of record NW_027094088.1, on the reverse strand, counting down.
TGTCCTGTGTTGCTTTTTATCTTCTTTTGCGGTCAGAGTCAGGATTAAATGCTTGAGATGGTGTTTCATGTTTGGACTCACATTAATTCTTATCTATATTAGAGTCTCACAAACAGTGAGCTCTAAGCACTTCAAGCTAACAAAGTAAAAATGGAGCCATCTTACAAGGGCTTTTAAGGATAAATTGTCCAATTAAGAAATGATACCTAAATTATTTTTACTTTTAACCCAATAACCAACCACCTGTGGCCCACAATGTGGATTTTTCTATCCAATTACAAAATACCATCCAGACCCATGAAGAAGAAGGTGAAAAAGAACTTAGCCTCCACCTTGAAACCTCTATCTTGCTATATATATATATTACCATATTCTAAAACCTTAAACTCTAAGTTTTCCACCACGTGATATCACACACTTCCATTCAAACTACACACCCACAATCCCAGTGCTGTCACTCAATTTTGGAAGCCTTTTCCAAGGCCTCAGGTCAAATGCAGAGTTATCCTGGGGGTCAGTGCCTGTCAGCACAGAAAGTCTGAAATCCTCAGTGCCCAAGGTTCCAACAATCTTGGTTTGAAAGACAAGTGTCTGCTAAGGACGGGAGGAGACTCCTTTGGAATGGAAAATATTACCCCCTTCTCTTTGAATTATTATTCTATTTTTGAAATTAAGGGGCTTTCAGGCAAAGATATGAGCAAAGCCCCGGAGTGGTAGATGAGATGTATCAGAAATTTGGCAGCTGAAGGTGTCCCAGCACATGGTGAAGGGTCCTTTGTTTGGCGAGGTTGGGTGTTAATAAGGTCCCTGTTGGATGCAAAATCCCCCTGGGTCCCATCCATACAGGCCCAGAGGTGTCCAAAGATGTGAGGGCTGAATTAAAACCTTTGGAGAAACTAAGATACAGAAATCCACGCAGGCGTGAGGTGGAAATGCAAGTTTAGTTTTAAATAAGTAGAAAATATCTTAAATGCCATAAACAAGTAAGAAACTGAATTAGTTAGTCGGAAAAGGACCTTAAATCTAGTTTAAAGTTCAGTGGCATTGTCTTTTGCAAAGATAGTTAAGCCCTAAACATAACAATGTAGCTTTGCTAAACAATCCTAGATGGAACAGATGTGAAGATTTTGTGCAAGAAATTACGAATATCAATCAATCTTAGCTGTTACCTGTTCCAAGGCAGGAAGGAAAAGGAATTTTCCTGAGATTCTTCTGATTTTTAAGCCTGTGTATCCCTATATTTAATTGGCCAATCTGGCTGTCAATTTCAAAGCCAACTAATTGGTTTTTTACCATCAGTGCTAAACCAACACAGTTGAATGTTTAAAGACTGAAATATTTTTCTTGTGGTTATTTATGTCATATAGCGTGGGATCAAGACTCATGCACAGCCCCTGGGCTGGTCCTTTCTCCTACCCTGCCCCAAATACTGTTATTTTTGCTCCTCTATTGACGGTGGCAAGTGACAGAACATCAACTTCTTAGAGCTGTTTCTGCATATTTCATACACTGTTGTTGAAGGCAGGGTGTACTTCTCACAAGCAAATTCCATGCTAAGCTGAAGTGAGGAAAATAAACAACATTTTCCTACACAATCACAAAATGATGAACAAAGATGAAGAAACTGGGAAACAGGCACTGTCAGAGATTTATAAAGTAGGGAAAAGAAAAAGAAAAAAACCCCAGACAAGTGAAAACAAAGGAGCTTCTGCTTGGAAAAGAGCTGCTGCTTGTCACCTTGCATGGGAAGTGAGCCCTGAGCAGCTCAGATTAATCTTGTGTCATTGAGCCACCTGAATGGCCTTGTCCTCAGAAACCTGTGCTGCTCTGAAAGGAAAAGACCTTTTGGATGAAAGTGCCACGTCTGCTGTTCCAGCAGTGCTGATAACTATCTTGGCAGAGTGTCCCTGTGGTTGTTGACAGCCTGCTCTGTGGTTCCTTCACATGCTTTGTGCCTTTTTCCAAGCCACAAAGTGATAAACACTCAGTAAGGAAGCAGAAGAAGGTGATAAGAGGAAACTAACATGGTGGCATAATCCAGTAATATAGTCAGATTCTTCTCTGCTCACTCCTTTCCAGGACATTTCCACATCCCAAGTTACCATTGGAGCAGCTGAGTAAGGTGGGATTCCTTCTATGTGCCAAGTATTTTTCCAAACTCTATCCAAAAGTCACTTTCCTTTTGTGCCACAAGGCACGCTTCCATGTATTAAAATATATATATATACACCTAACTTTCTGCAGGCAAATGTAGTGTTCAGACTCTCAGACTAAGTAAAGCCCCTGAGCCAAATGGCGGGAATACTGAGCAAAAATACACATGGCTGTAATCCATGTGTGCCTACACAGTCTGTTTGCTTGTTTTCCCAGAAAACCACAAGTCTGATGCTTTGTCCCACTTCAGTGCCTGATTTATATCAGCAACCTTTGGGAAACCCCAGCTATAATTTATGCAAAGCTTAGGTGAGATTAATTAGCTCACTCAGAGTCCAATTTATTTAGCAATTAGGAAAAATTAGACAGTAGCTAGTGAGTTTGCTGTTTTGAAATGAAGGGCCAGAGTCCTCAGATCTGTTCCCAGGCTGAATGCTGGGTTTAGAACTTCGTGATTTCAAAGTCTCCAAACAAGTACTTTACACTGCAATTGTTTTTCCATCATTCAGCCTCCAAATAACCTCCCTATTCAACCTAGTGAGTATACTAATGATCAAAACAAATGAAAAGGAATGTGAATCTTTGTCATGGTTTCATGCTGGCCAAATTCTAGGCACCCACAAAAGTCACTCACACTCCCCTGCCTCAGCTGAGCAGAGGAAAGAGAAAAATTTAATGAAGGCTTCATGAGTTAAGGACTGGGAGAAAAAACCCTTTTTTTTCTCAGCCTGAACTTGTCACACTGGTCTCAGGAAATGCCTTGTGGTGCTGTGCTGAATGTTGTGACACCACTGGGGAATTACCAATTAGTATTATTAAGGAGAAACCCTGTCCTCTAAAGAAATGGCACACCCAAATCGTGTGCATACATTTGCTGCATATACCCCACAGCTTTAGAGCCCTTGGACTGCCACACCAGCCCTTACTGCAGTGGGGCAGGGTGCTGGGACAGTCACTGAGGCTCAGACACACTCCTGAACATCCACTCTGCCCAAGGACAGTCCCCACACCACAGTTTTTGTTCTCTATTCAGTGACAAAGCACTGCCTTGCACAGCACACGTAAGTCACATTGTTTGACAGTGCTTCTGGTGTTTTCTGAGGAACAGCCTGGCACACACAGCACAATCCCTTGGAGCACAGGAGATGGGCTGCTGCTATACAGAAGCTCCCACTGAGCACGCAGTGCACATCTGGAGTTACCAAGGTTCTGATGCCAGCTTGCCTTGAGTCAATGGGGAGAGACAGCTCTGCAGCAGATGAGGTTTTGGCCTAAAGGAATATAAATATCTGGGTATCATGTTGCTTGATTAGCTCACTAGCTAACTTCAAGTGAGACAGCTGAACAAAGTCTTAAAGAGATCATGAACATTCTGAATGCAAAACTCCCATTAGAGGATCAACTTTTCTTCAGGGGCATTTAAGGTTTATGTGGCCCATTTAAGGGATTGTTTTAACATGGCTCTGATGTACACAATTTCCTTCACCTCTCTCTCCATACTTACTGTATTTACATTTTTCATGACAGAATTTAGCAGGTGGACTGGATCTGATTTTCTCGTTGTTCATCTGGTTGCACCCTTTCAGGAGATTAAAAATCCCTTAGTGTATTTTCAAGTATTAGACTGGTTGCTCAAAACAAAGCCCAGCAAAGTATTTGTTGTGAAATTCTTAATGCTGTCTGCAGACATTGAGGACTTTCTGATCTTCTTCAAGTTTTCTGGAAGGAATGCCACAGTAGTGGTTCTTTTACTCCAGACATATTTTACATTCACAGGTTTCTTTCCTTACCTTCTTTCTTCAGAGCTAAGTGCCCACTAGCCCACCAGAGCCCAGCCTTGTGAATTTACACTGGGGACACACAGTCTAAGTTTTCTGTAAACCTCCTACACTCTTCATGACCTGTGACAGCCTCTGATGGTCTCATCTGTTGGGGACTATGTAAAGTGTCCCACTATGCACCTTGGAAAGTGTCAGCCAAAGTGACTAAGTCTGGAGGTGAAGAAGACAGGTGTCGTGCCATACATTTCCTTTCCTTCTGGAGAACTGGAAAGCAGAACTGCTCCCTCAGGTTTGAGTGTTCAGAGCAGTGAGGAGGCGGCATTAGCAAAGGACACCAAGTCTTTAAGGATTCACTGCCACTTTTCTGCTCTGAGTAGCTCCCTGAGAGGGCAAGGAAAGCTGTCAGGGGTCCTCTGATTTACGGCTATTCACTGTGTGTCCCTCCTGCTGGAGCTACTGCAGCTGCATCCTAAAGACAATAGCCAGAGAAAGAGACACAGAGAAAGGTTCCTGGGAAAGCACATCACCCTCCTTCCTCCCCCTCCCTTCCAGTGGGAGGTTTGTATTTTGCTTCTGTGGCACATCAGGTGCAGGCTGCTGCTGCCCAGCACAGGCAAAACTCAAAGAGCAAGGGCAGACCGGGAATTTAAACGTTCCACGCTCAGGCTGGCTAACAAAGCCACTCTGCCAATTCCATGCATTCGGGGGGCTTAAGGCAGAGGAACCCCAAAAGGTCTGTGCTCTATTGTCTCCAGACTGTGCTGCCTCTTTAAAATCAGAAATGCACGGACAGCTTCAAGGTGCCTCCCACTGAGCAAAGGCTTTAGATGCAGGCACAGAGGCAGAGGAGCCACCCTCCCCTGAGCACAGGGCTAACATGCATGGGAGAGAAAGAGCACTCAGCCGAGTCCTTGGGCTACTTCCAGTGATCCTTTCTCTCCTCCAGTAACAGCAGCACCTGCAGAGGACAAACCTGGAAGCTCTCCACAGGGTGCCTGAGACCTCCAGGAAGATGAGCACAACTGCAGGTACCCTTTGCTGATAGCGTTATGTCAGTTTTGTGGATGGTTGTGTTGTCTGTATTTTATAGCTCGTTTGGTATTTAGCAGAGAAATCTAACGCAGATACTCCCTCTTGCTTTGGCCAACAGATTTTTGCATCCAAGTGCTTATTTAGCACTTCTCTTAAATGAATATTTACCTTTCCCGGCAGCTGTCGAGATGTCTCCTAAAGCAGTCCCTTGTCAGAACTCTTTCGTTTCAGGCTTTGCCTTTCTGTTACTCTGTTCTGCAATGCTCAGTTTGAAAAACAACGTGATGACCAAAGTTGTAAAAAAGAGTTTCTGGCAGATATTTGTTAAGTGTCGGTACATCAGGGTCTGAGGGTGGTTCCAGGGAAAGAAGGGAACAACAGCTCCACTATGCAGATTATCCTTTGTAGGCACGACTGCTATTGTTCGGTGGCTTTGACACCCTGAGGACTTACTGCTTGAGGGCAGAAAAAGCAGTAATGCTCCCTAATCCTCTGCTGGGATGAGGTGAGACCGTCCTGACAGCCAGGAGCCTGGTGTGAAGGTTCCTAGATGGACCATGGCAAGATGCAAGAAGATGCCCTCTCAACATTTTGATACAGAGGGGCAAAAATAAGGAGTAGATTATTTTTTTTTTCCCCTCTGTGTGGGAAAAATTAATAGTTTTTAAATATTTGATACAACTGGCAGTACAAAGAGGGGAACCTGCTCCTCCCCAGCATCAAAAATGCAAGGCACTCTGTCTTTCTTACAGATGATTTTCCCTCTCACCTTTCACTCTCTGTGGAAACACTTTCCCTGTGAATGGCAGATTTGCCTTCACAGTTAAGCTCTACAAGCTGGTTCACAGGACAAAATTCTTGTCTCTGCAAATTGGCAGAGCTTCACCTGTTTGACAGAAGTGCTAATGGATTATGCTGGCAGAAAATTTTGTCCTGTACTCAATCAATGGCTGCCAAAAGGGAGGGGCTGGATTTAGTATTTTCTTGGGTCTTTGCAACTCTTACTTAATTAAGAAATGTATTTAGGAGCAAGGACATCAGTTCTCTTTTTGATCTCCTCTACCACATCACTCTGAAACAACCAGAATAAAGCATAAACTTTGTCCAAAAGGCACATCAAATGCTTTCCAGCACACTGAGTTGTCATTTTAGTGTCTTTTACCTTGCACAACGATGACAGCACCATGAGCTTGTGGGCCAGTGGAGGCTTAAACCAGATTTTACATTCCTCCTATATTGTCATTTCAGTGCCTGATGAAAATTTCATTGTTGGTAAATAAAACTGCTGCTGTAACAAACCGTGCATGAAGCAACTCGAAGCATTTATTTTGTGAGAACAGAAGCATCCCTTCACAGGGTATTTCTCCCTTCTGTGCACATGCAGCAACAGATGTGTGGGGCAATAAGGTGGCTATTGCTTTCCTTCAAGATAAGTACTCTTGCTGTCATTTCCTTTCAGGAAACATTTTCCTCTTTTTGTTTCCACAGAAGGAGATGAGTGAGGCTGCTGTTCTATAATCGTCTGGGGACAAAGACGAGGTCTGGGTGAGGTCTCTCACCCTTGGCTAGCACAACACCCAGCGCCAGCCAAAAGAAGACGGACATGGAGCAAGCTGAACACAACCGAAACGCCACCACCCGCCTCAATTTTGCTGCAATCTACAACATCCACGATGGGGATTTCACCTCCTTGAGAAACTCCTCTTTCCCTTTCAATTTCACTTACAGTGACTACGACCTGCCGCTGGACAGCGAGGACGACCTGACCAAAACCCGCACCTTCCTCATAGCCAGGATTGTGGTCGGGGTTGCTCTGGTGGGCATCATGCTGGTCTGTGGCATCGGCAACTTCATCTTCATCGCCGCTCTGGCCCGCTACAAGAAGCTGAGGAACCTCACCAACCTGCTGATCGCCAACCTGGCCATCTCGGACTTCATCGTGGCCATCGTGTGCTGCCCCTTCGAGATGGATTACTACGTGGTGCAGCAGCTGTCCTGGGAGCACGGCCACATCCTCTGTGCCTCCGTCAACTACCTGAGGACTGTCTCCCTCTACGTCTCAACCAACGCTCTCTTGGCTATAGCTGTTGACAGGTAAGAGGGATGCTTCCCACTGCCACAAAGATGTGGCCACAGCTTGGGAGGTTCTAAATCTCAAGTGCCACATCCACACTCTTTTTGTGAACTATTCCCTTGTTTTGATGCCCGACTATTCTTTCGGTGAAGAATTTTTTTTCCAGTTGTGCCGCAGTCCTGAGAGGCTGCCTGCCTTTTACTCCAGGAGTTTTAGCAATTTCATTTAACTGTATCCTTTCTCAAGACTCTTCTCTCAGCCTCCAGCACCAGGGACTCTGACAGACTGAGGCACTGAGGATCAGCCTCGTGCTGACATAAGTCTGACATGGCTGACTCACAAAAAGCCAGAGACCTGCTCAGTAAACAGAAAGGCCATTCTCACAAGACCTCTTTCATGTACAAACACAATACCCATCTCTGTAGACCTTTTGCACATACATATGTGATTCCCACCCCTCCTTCCTCTTCTTTCCCCCAATTTCTCTCATGTACCTGAGTATAGTGTTGCACAGTTTTAGTCCCTGATGCAGAAGTCAGCTCAGGAGTGGTTAACCCTGATGAAGGCTGTACAGATAAAGCTCATGTGTGGCTGATTCAGCTCTTCCTGACGTCAGCTGACGTCTGTGAAAAGACTCTGCAGAAGTTCAGAGATGTTTTGCCTGGTAAGGGCAAGAGGACAATCAGTTTTTACAAAACAAATATGTAACACAAAACAAATATGTAACAAGCATCTAACAGAATATCCTTTCAACAGCAGCAGAGGACTGAGGGTAAAGCTTCTAAACACCATCATGTATGCATTACCATTTTCTATCAGTTTTTCAGTTTCTTACAAGGTTTTCCTGGAAAGCTCTGCTAGTACATCACAGGTTGATGAAGTAACATGGGTCATGGTGCCCTTATGTCTGCTAAGAAAGCAGATTTATAGCATATCTTCCACACATCTTTAAAAACAAGCCTGGCAAAGATTAATCACTGAAGCTTGTTGTAAGAACACACTGTTTTGGTTTAATTGCTTTTCTTTTTTCTTTTACTTTTTTTTTTTGCAAGCTTTTGGCTTGGTAAACGGAGAGAAACCTCATTGTTGAGCAATCATGTATTCCACATTAGTTATGTCATGTGGATTGTTGATTTCTGTCTATAAAAAGAACAGGCTCCTTACAAAAGTCTTCCCATGTTTAGATAATTTAAAAGGAATCAGCCATGTAAAGCAAGTAAGTCTGTCCCACTGAGGATTTCCTCTAGGGAGGGCTCTTTCTTCTTCCTCCATGTCCATTCACATGAAAAAAATAGGAATTTCACATTTTTAAAGCCACACCTACACTAGAAAAAATACAGTATCTGAAAAGGAAGAGCATGTGATAAGGGTCCACACTGCATATATTTAGCTGGGCTCCCTGGATCAAACACCCATGGACACTTGGTGTGTTTTATGTATACTTTTGGAGGATATTTTCCAAGACAGTTTCATCTGAATTCAGTTCATGAACTGCAGGACCACTCCAGGGTTAACAGCCCAAGTGTGGTAAGCAATGACAATCAGGAAATCCACCATCAAAGCTCCCTCCTGACTCTGTTGGACAGACTGATCCCATCCAGACAAATGTTCTGCTGAGCAGATATACATACTTATGAATACATACACATACATCATGCCACCACATACTTCCCCAAGACCTGATCTAAAACTGTTAACCTATCTCCTCCGCAATGAGGCTGACTCATTCTGCTGTCCCCTGACATTTACTCTGCACTATTAAGAGCCATGAACAATTTATCTGCTTCCAAGATCTGGCTGATGACAAGTGCTGCTGACTTTCCATTTTACATTAGAATGAATGTATCTCGTGGATGCTATGCTAGGTATTGAATATACACAGATGGAATAGACTCCAAAGGAATGAGAAATTCCACTTTTTGAAACAATACTTTGGGTTAAAGACGCTTGTACTGGGACCTCTGATAAAAATCTCCTTCTAGCAGGAATAACACAAGCTTGCAGCTTTACAGTCCTAAGCAGTGCAAATACCTAAGTCAAGTTTTCTGCTTTGCCATATTACTTAATACTGTGTATTTAAGATTAATAAGCAATAGTCACCTTGGGAACATACACAAAAAAAGGTCTGCATGGGCAGAAAATAGACACACGCTCCTCCAGAGCATGTATCTATAAAATAGATACACTTTCTGTTGGTGGCTTAAAATCATTTTCATCTGTAACCATACATTAGCATCGCCTTCAGGTCTTTGCACCCCACAGAACAACCACAGAAATAAGAAAGAACACTGTGATGTATTTTTCACCTCTTAGTAAAAAGAGCTATTTAAGTAGCTCTCTGCCTAGGGAAAACATTTTCCTGATTCTACATGTTTGTCTTTTCTTCCCCAGATCTGACTAGATGTGTAATACTGCATTTTTCAAACTCTTGCTCCTGTTTAAAAGGAGAAGTTGTGATACACAATTGCAACTCAGCTCCAGGCTGCTATTTCACAAAATGTTCTTACAGATGATTATGTCCTTACAGACAAACATGTTCAGGCTCTCCCCTCAGGAATGACAGCAATTTCCTCCTGCCCAATTCTGTTTGCTTGTATTTTGAAGTGTGTTTTCAGACTTCATTTTGAATGTATTTTTTTCTGTTCTAGGTATCTGGCCATCGTTCACCCACTGAAACCACGCATGAATTACCAAACAGCAACCTTCCTCATTGCCTTGGTCTGGATTGTCTCCATACTTGTAGCTATTCCATCTGCATACTTTGCCACCGAAACAGTGTTATTCATCGTGAAAAACCAGGAGAAAATTTTCTGTGGCCAAATTTGGTCCGTTGACCAGCAGATGTACTACAAATCGTACTTCCTCTTCATCTTTGGCATTGAATTTGTAGCACCTGTGATCACCATGACCTTGTGTTACGCCAGGATCTCTCGGGAGCTTTGGTTTAAAACCGTCCCAGGGTTTCAGACGGAACAAATCAGGAAGAGGCTCCGGTGCAGAAGGAAAACTGTGATGGTGCTAATGTGCATCCTGACTGCCTATGTTCTCTGCTGGGCACCTTTCTATGGCTTCTCCATTGTCAGGGACTTCTTCCCCACCGTCTTTGTGAAAGAGAAGCATTATCTTACTGCCTTTTACATAGTGCAGTGCATCGCCATGAGTAACAGCATGATAAACACCATGTGCTTCGTAACCATGAAAAACAACACCATGAAGTACTTCAAGAAGATCATGCTGCTCAGGTGGAGGTCAACCTACAAGGGAAGCAAATCTAGCACAGATTTGGACCTGAGAACAAGTGCAATGCCAATCACAGAGGAAGTAGACTGCATAAAACTACAATAAGCTTTCTGAGGTTCTAATCACACCTATTTTGGAGAGGAGGTAAAGAGGAAATAATCCCTTCTCAGAAGCTTCCTCCTTGTCTGTGAGAACACCCACCAATGGTGAGAGCCCTCAAATATGCAGCCTACTTTGCATTCCCACCAGAACTCTTCTCACTGGACTGCTGGATAGTCTTCAAGCTGGAACAGATGCTGTGCTTCAGTTCACACATCTGTCAATTTGGGATGTAGACACTCAGTTTAGAGTTGTTTAATAAGAACAAAAAAGTCCGTGAATGCATTAGAGCATATTACAATGATGGAAATGTTGAGTGCTGATCCTAGCAGCGATGCTTCTTTGTTTCTTAGAGAAGCCTCTTAACTCCTTTGAGCTTATGACTTGTACCTTTAAGCTATTTGTTTCTTTTTCTTTCTGCTCAGAAGAGAAAAGATACCAAAAAAGCCCATTTTTCTTCCTGTCACTCTTTAACCTCTCAGTTTACCCCTCCTGATGAAGCTTCTTGAAGGCTACAGACCACCAGCTTTCTTTTGTCATTGGACAATATGCACAGCATGTGCTTATGAAAGGCGCATGCTCTAAAAGCTAAAATCTGCTTCACAGTCAAGTGGGAACCTCAAGTCTCTTCCTGTTACACCTTGTTTAGGAATGCTTTATCAATATTCCACTCTTTAGTTTTATGGAGAGTGTTACTCTGTCTGTTCTGTGTTTGGAAATGCCACAGATACAGATGAAAAGGATCTCTTCCCTCATCAGCTTCTGCTGCCTTGAGATGCTGAGCTCACTACAGAATCAATCACAAAATTGTAGGTGTTGGGAATAACACCTTCACACTGTCTAGCCCACTCCTCAGCACATATTGGCCAGGATTGTGTCCATCTAGGCTTTGACTGACTCCAGGGAATGCCGAGAGTCTGCCTGGATCACCAGCGTCAATGTTCAACAGATCTCACACAGTGGAAAAAGTGGTTTCTCATGTTCAGATGGAACTTCATGTGTTTTACCTTGCTTGTCAGAGGGATCCATATAAAACCACAGCATGGTGGTGGGAAAAACCCAACAAGACATCTTACCAAGTCTGTGTGCACCTTCATGATAAAGGATAAACAAAGCCAAAAGACCAAGGAGATCCTGAGATGATCCATCTTTCTGGGAGCAAGACAGGCTTAGGCTTCAGCGAGCCAGCCTCTGGTTGAGTTGAGTAGTTTATTGTCTGCTGAGATATGAGGCAACAACTCCAGATCAATTCTGCATTTCCTTCCACAGGGCTTCTTTTACTGTTCTGATTCAGTGCAACTCCAGTTTGGACGTTTCTTAACTGATAATTGTGACAAAGCAGGTGACAGTAACAGTAATACCTACTCATTTCAACTACACATAAGATATCATGGACTTCTGTATCTGCAGATAAAATCTTTTCTGTCGTGATGACAAATGCTATCTGTTTTAGAGTACGTGGTTGTGCCTACTTTTGGAGTAAACAGTTTTGGTAAATAACTTGTCTATTTGTGAATTTAAAGTGAGCAGCAAATCCTGCAAATAAAACATGGCCTCAGTATCAGCATTCTGAATTATTTTTTGCCTTTTTCCCTCAGCCATCACTTTCTTACCCAGCTGAGTAATGTGAATGATCCCATTCCTGCTGAAGAAAAATTGACCAATTAAATTTAAGGGGAAAAGGATATTGAAATCCATTAAAATGCTCAAAGCCTCTCATCATTAGCTGCTTTTAAATATATGTTGGAGAGTATTTCATCATTTGCTGTTAGGCAAAAAAACTGAATGAAATCACCCTTCAAAGTGTCAGCTTTGAATAGGGGTAAGTACTAACTCCATCTGTTTTCCAACCTGCCACAAAATTTAAAGGACCAGAGAGTCGAAGTATTTCACTATCAAAAGGCCTAATCTCATAATCTCATCTGAAATCTCATGATTCCTTCTGACACTATGCTCCCATATATATCTCCTGAAACCTGCCCTAGTGGCTAGGGATTAGCTGGCATTACTACCTGCTATTAGTGTGCTGATACTCCTTCCAACTGTTTTCCCTACATGGTTTTGGTGCAACAAAGTCAACTGATAATCTCCACATGAGGGAAATCCATCTAAGGCTGAGATAATAAAAAACCACTTCAACTTCCACCAAGAAATACAGTACTAAACAAAATCTGGGGCAAAGAATTGCTTTAAAACTTTGGAACTCTGAGAGCTCCAAGAGGGCTCTTGTGGTCTGGCCTAACCACTGTTCTAATCCCTGTGCCTGCCAAGGGTATCAAAGCAGCATCCTCCACAGCCCCTATGGAGGGTTTAGGTTTTGGTGATGCCTTGGGAAAGCTGACCTGAAACAGAGACTGGACAGAACTAGACAATAAAGTAGGGATTGACTGAAAGGCCTCCAGGATCCACCTTGGGCAGGACAGGGCCTGACCAGGACTACAGCCAAGGTGGACTAAGAATGGTCACAAAATGGATGACCGGTCACAAGATCTTCCATTTTTAGAAGTTTTGGTCCATTTTCATATTGGGGTTTAATTGTCCAAAACAGCTTCAGATTATGAAGTCCCATCTTTCCTGTTTTCTCTCCTGAGTCCACCATTATTTGTGCTTTCGGACTTGAAAGTTTTCCTCGGTCTTCAGCAGGAAAAGGGTTTTGTCTCCCTACCCTGTGAAGAGAGCTGAATGACACTTAATATGAGGCTCAGGACTGCATCTCTAAGCAGCACAGAATCTGAAAAACATGAAAGCTAAAACTTAAGGCATCATTGGGACTGCTGCCTTTTTGATCTTTTGAGGTCCTCCCAACAGCAAAGCAGTGTTACTGCCTGAACCTCTGGATAGGGCAGAAGCCATGCTTTGCCCTCAACTGCATTTGTTATGAGCGGCATCCACGGAGAGAGGGGGAATTCCCATTGAGGAAGGGTGACAACTCTCCTCCCTGATCCAGTCATGAAGCAGTCACATTACCCTTAGCCTGTGTCTCCTGTGGCAACAGCACCCTCCAGCTGCTGCCTCTGCAGCACAGTGTCACCACAAACTGCATCAGCTCATGTCAAATGCCTTGGGAATGGCATCATCCAGGGATTCCCAGGATTCCCATGACTCCAACAAGTAGCAACAGATGCTTCAGCTTTTGACAGCTCGGTACCCAGGCACTTATCCAATGCTTTTAGTGTCTGCATTCTCCTTCTCCCTCTCCCTGTGTTGGCTTGGGCTGTCCCCTTTCCAAATACTCCACACCACCTGTGCAGGGAAATACCCACCATTGAGCAGAAAAAGGCAGAATTGAGGCAAGATAGACACTTGTCCCTCAGACTCACAGAGATCTCCCTCTCCCATGCACTCTGTTAGGATCCTGTAACACACATTGCCAGAAAAAGCCCTAAATCACAGACACAATTAGGCTGGAAAAGACCTCCGAGATCCTTGAGTCCAGCCTTTGGCCAAACACCACCATATCAAACAGACCATGGCACTTTCCTTAAACACCTCCCGAGACAATGACTCCAGCACCCCCATTCCAATGTCTAACCACCCTTTCTGTGAAGGAAATTCCTCCTGATGTCCAACCTGAGCCAACTATGTCCTGCTGTCCTGTTCCCTGGGAGAAGAGACTAACCCCCACCTGGCTACAACCTCCTGTCAGGGAGTTGCAGAGAGTGACAAGGTCACCCCTGAGCCCCATCTGGTCCAGGCTAAACACACCCAGCTACCTCAGCTGTTCCTCAAAACCACTGAGGAGGCAGAAATTCCTGCAGCTTCAAAAGCGTGACCTTTGTAACACCAACCAGAACAAAGGAACTTGGAACAAATCCCAGTATAAAAACCAAAACCACCAAATAATCATGGATGGCAAGAAACATCAAAGAGCACAAAGCTGCTCAAAGTGTAAAGTCACCTTCTTCAAAACCAAGACTAAGTGACAGAAAACACTAAGATGGTAACACTTCCTGGAAAAAGGCATTTTTCCTAAAGGCTAAAAAGGAACATCAAACTCCATGAAAACTCTACCTTCATTTGCTGATTCCAGAAGAAAAGATGTGGAAGGTAACGCATGTAAAGCAATCACAGGAAGCAGGCTGAGGCAAAGCAATAGGATCTGGACACACAGCACTCTGAAAGAGCAGGGGGTGACACACTGCTCCAGGATGGCTCTGTAAAGTGTTCCAATATGTGCCAGGCATTGTAGAAATCAAGAAAAAAGCCACAGGGTGAAACACCTCAAAAAAAGATGGGAACTTCTGAAAAAGCCAAACAGGAAAACACTCCAAAAAACACCAAAAAGCTGTGAAGAACCCCTCCAGGGCCATATGGTGACAACTCTCCAAAAAATACCAGTGAGGAGGAAACTAGAAGGGTCAGTAAGCAATATGCAGTCAAGGACTCCTCTGTGAGGCTGTGATTAGCAACTCCAATTTAGGTGGCAGCATGGTGAAGGAATCCAAGATAATTCAATATAAAATTCCAAAAAGAGCTGGGCCTCATGGCAAAGCGATCCAGTCATCTGTCCCAAAATATAGTAAAACCTTTTAACTTGCTTTCCAGGAAGCTCAGAGGAGTGATGAACACACTGAAGGCAGGATCTTCCAACATCTTTAGAAACCACAGACACAGCTGAACGTTTTTCCCACTGTATGTTACAAGTTTAATTGTGCAAAAAATACAGTCATCAAGACTTCGCTGAGAATTGGACAGTTCCAGTGATGTACACAGAAAGAGGTACTGTTGCAATTAGAGCAAATAACAATGTAATTGTTGTTGAGCCAGTCAAGTGGTTCAATACACTGAGATTGTGTTCTCAAGTGATTTAGACAACCTGTATTTAACTACAGTACCTGAAGAGAACCAACAAAACAACGCCTGGGGAAAGATGGGAGCAGAATAATGAAGTTTAAAACTGCACTAACTCAACAATAAAAATGGCTTAGGATTTCCTACTGCCTAGACTTCTTTCAAGCACAGGAAGATGAAGTTATAGCAATCTTTTAAATTGTATTTCAAAATACGAGATCCCAATGGCATTGAAAAAAGAAAAAAAAAAAAAAAGAAGAAAGAGAAAAAAAACAACCAAAAATTGTCAGAGTTGTATCCTCTGGGTCCATGACTTAATAAAACAAACACCACACCAGCCCCAAAATAATACATATGGACAAGAAAGACATTGCAGAATCCCTTCACCTCCATTATTATCTTCCTGTAGTGCCTACATCATGGAGAAAAAAATTTCCAAACAATTCCTCTCCTTTGTGCAACCATGTTCTAACACAACCACACTGGACATTTGTAAGGCTGTTCTGAGCAGCTATTTTTTGACCCTAACAAATTTACGTGTTTCTTGCACAACTGTCTCAACATCTTCGTTATCCTTTTCTTCTGAACTTGGTTCCCAGTCCGAGTCTTCATCAGTAGGTTCATACTCTTCCTCCTCCTCATCATCTATAAAGCTGTCATTGAGGTCATATTCATTGACACCATCTTTCTTCACAGCCCTTTTTCCTGTAGGGACAAAAATGTCATATATTCATGAATAATAAATGTAGAGCTCAAGATCCCTCCCAGTGCCCATACAGTTAAGCTTCTCTCCTCAAGAGAAAGAATCACTTAAATAACACATCTGTCTTACAGTTAAGCCTCTAGCTATTGCTAGATGGCTGCTCTCGCTCTAGATTTTCTGCCTCCATCCATCCATCCATCCATCCTTTATATTCTTAGTCTTTGGAAGCTGATATGACTTTAATTCCTACTCATTTCCTTCCTGACCTTCACATGAGAGAAGGAAATCTTCTAAATCACTCACCTCCTATGTTTTCCAGTTGCCTTCACGCTGGATAGTCTGTGCTTCCCTTCTGAAGGTCATTTCCTTCAGAAATGCATTTTGGCAGATGTGTTTAAGCCTTGCTCTCAACATTTGCGACATCTCTTCTCTTAAATGTCCAAAATTCCTAACTAGCCATGGCCTGTTAATATTCCAGTCGTGTCTTGTTCTGTCCTTAAGTCACACCTCTGAGTAAAATCATGTTCATTCCTCTCCCTCTCACCCTCCCACTTTTGCATTCTTAACTTATCTAGAAATAACCACTCAATGATATCAGTTTAGCTGACTTACCTGTTGAGCACTTGTCACCAGCTTTCATATGAAACTATGAATATGTTGTTTTTTTCCTTTACCTACAGACCACAGCCCAAATCCTAGCTCTTTAAATTAACCATAAGCACTTGTCAGCAAACCCTTGAAACCTCAGGTCAGAGCTCCAGGCATGAACACTACCACCAGTACCTCAGGTAGTCAGACTACAGCCTCTATCAGTCACACTTTTCTATGAGTGGGAACTCTCCTGTTCCAGAATTACCTTCCTTTTTATGTTTCCTGCCTTATTGTTCAATAGGCTTCAGAGGTAATTAATCATGCCATAATTGGAGGAGGACACGTTCATTTCGGGATATTTCCTCCCAATTTGTCTCAAACCAAGACACCATAACCACCCCATAACCAGCAGAATTTCTTAGCAGAATCACAGATTATAGTCCTTGCAGAATTAACTATTGGAAGGGAGGGGTCAAAATGAAGATGCTGAATAAAATAAGAACAAAATCCCCCTTCTCAGACAAAGGTTATGAGAATAATAAGCCCAAGAGCTGCTTATCGAAGAAAAGCCTTTTGTCACTTTCACAGCACTGTGAGTTTTTACAACAGAAGCAGGAATTCTGGCAAAATACTGATGACTTTCATATTCTTCCTACAAATCCAGGAGGTGCATACTATATTCACCCTCCCCATACATCAATGCTTTGATTTTAGCAGTGAGTGATGCAATTCCTTTCATGCCTTTCCCCTCCCATTTCTTTCCACTGTAGTTTAATTAAGCCCTGCAGCCCTTAAAGCTGATTATTAAGCTCAATTTTGCCTTTTCTCTAGTTGCACAACTATAAAGACGACCTTGAAACTTTCTATGAAGATATCTCCTTGATGTGGGGAAAAAAAGCTTGCTGATTGCTCCTTCCAAAATGTTCTATGCTGAAGTGAGCTGATCAGCTCGCGAGAAAACCAACACTAAAGTGTGTGGAAGAATCCTGCATATTCCATGGTCACAGGGTGTTATTCATCGCAGTAGCAACAACCTAGAGAAGTCATTCAGTAGTGACAACTTAAGGGCAGCATAACTGACTTCTTTTTTCATTTCTTTCCCTACAACTATTCCCCAGTAATTTGCCTCAGATTATTCTTCAGAACATTCTCTACAGGCAATTCTGGCAGCAATAAGACTTAAAAGCTAAACATGTTAACTGTCATGTGGAGGGCTCCTCTCTTCTCTTGGCTGGTGGAATTTAAATACACTTGTAGGGAATTCAATCCTGCTGTGTCTAATGGTGCAGTTGTGCCAAATACGACAAAATAAAGGTTAATGGAGCCCTTACTGTCTGTCTGACCCTGCAGGACATGGTGTGATGGCCTCAGGTGGGAACTTGCTGAGCAACACCTTTTATTAAGCTTTGCCCTCCACAGAGCTAAGTAAGCCAGTCAACAAGACATTTAAAAAAATTTGGAAATAGCAAATATAAACATAACTTAATAAATTAATTCCTTTCTTCCCCGTGTGTGCAGAATATAAATTCTTCCCCAGTTCATTCTTAGTAAGAAGAGTTGGATTTGACAGACTGAATTTGACTTCTGTGTGCAAGTTTTACATGCTGCAAGAGCAGCACTTCTTCCTTCAGGGTCGCCCCTGCCTGACCATCAGCTGCACACACAGGAGCTACTATTTTGGGTAAGGAAGGTGCTCTTATGAGAGGGCACAGCTACAACTTTAAACCTTCAAGAATAGATTCAGATTTTAGATATGCACACAGCCCAGCCTACTTCATTCTAAAATCTTCACCATTCAGTGTATGCCTCAACACTCTGTAAAAAAACTTCTACTATGATTATCAAGGAACACTGGCACAAATTCAACGGAAGCACTATTACTTGTAAGAAAACAAGGATTTTACTAAAATAAAGACTACTTTCTCCTCAGCTAAGTATTATCAAGCATCTCCAGCACAATTAAATGCCAAGAAGAGCCACAGCAGACCAGCTGTGTTGCAGGTTGATCTGCCCACTCATAACTTTAGAATACACTCACCATTGCTTGAAGTTTGTTGCTGCGTTCTTCTTCTAGTTACTAAAGAAAGGGAAATTGTCAGTCAGGACGGAGGGAATCCTGCCATAAGGGTTATTCTTAGAGCTGCCACAACAGAAAACTGACCTATTAACCAAATGCTGAAATGGCTTGCTGTACTTACAGGTATAAAAGCTACTCTGCTGCTCCAAAAAGACTGTTTTTGTCTTGAATTATTCCCAAGAGATTATCCAGATAAACTTTTTTTAAAATTATTACCCTCGCCATCTGTAGACAAATGTCATCGATTCTGATTGGGGGTTTTTAAGCAGGAAACTGGAATATTTTAGGGCATTTAAATATTTTGCACTACTGTTTCCATAAATGCTATTCTTTCTTAGTAATGTCATAGCCCTGAATCTTCAAAGTAAAATGCATTATCATGACATTTTCATAAGTTTTCCGCTCCAAACTTCTGTTTATTGCATTGGGATTTCATGTGCAAAATCTCAAATCCAATAATCAAGACAAAGAACCCCCAAATACTAAAACCAAGAAGTATCTCTTTCAATTCTTTTAGAGCAGACAAAATGTAAACAGCACATCCCCCTGTGTTTTTTCACCAAATCAAGTTACTGGAATATAAAAAGACCACAAAGTGTTGGATTAGGAACTCAAATTCGGTTTTAGCTATATTCCCTCCAGGCCTCAAGAGAACATATATGCAAAAATTAGTTCTCACACTAAGAAAATCACTGGTAAAAAAAACCCAACACAAAAAGACGACAGACGTTGTTGCAGTATTTTTTAAAGAACACTTTAAAATTGTATCTTACCTGAGAATTTCTTATTTTAAAAAAACCCAGAAAAAAATAATGCTAATACAGAGGGAGCTATAAATGCACTCTATTCCCTAAAGAAAGATTAAAGCATTTTATTGAGATGGACTTGATGGTCCTTGTGGGTCCCTTCCAATTCAGAATATTCCGAGATTCTGTAGTATTGAACAAATTTGCCCACCTGGAGGTGCACTGTGCTTGTATTCCAGCTTGTGCTGGGGGTTCTTCCTGCAAAAAAGAAAACAGTAAAAGCTTGATTCCATTACCTTGTTCCACGTTTAAAAAGTGCTGAATTCCCTGGTATTTTCTGGATCATTTTCAAGGCACAGCATTTACATCAGTCAAGTAATAGCCAACAGATAAGGACAACAAAATTAACACAAAACCCCTTCAAATTACATCTGTTGCTTCATCCAAAGAATAATCAAGTTTTCGTGGGTGCCTCCATTCCTCTATCCCCAAAGAATGAAGCACAGATGAAGAAATTAATCAACTAATGGAACACAGAGGTTGTCTCATGTGGAAGGAGAGGCAGTCTGGGGTTTAGATAAAGCATCTGTTGTATTCCTGAAAAATATGTTGGGAATTTCATTACTGAGATAAGCCTTTATTGCTCAGCCTGAGGTGGAAAATTCTTCTCAGAGGTGTTTTTAAGAGAACCAATTTTCCTGCATTAGCTGAGTATCACCAAGTCATTCTCCTAAGAGCTGTCCTCATTTTGTTCCATTTCACAGAGACCACACTTTTTAGAACAACCACACTTTCCAGGTGAAAATGTTTCTGTGCAGAAACAATCTTTAACAGCAGCCACCAGTTTCAATGTGCTCCCATAGAAATGCCAGTGCCTCAAAATACATCTTCTTGTCCATTGTGATCATTATACAATCTGCTAAATATGTAAAATCTAGATACTGAAAAACAAACGGAATACGACAATATTTTGAAGGAAATCAACAGTGCTTAAAAGAAACAGCAGTCAGCCATAAACTGGATTTTATTGCTGTTACCTCAATTATGCTTTGTAACAAATCAAGTACTGATTAAAACAGCTTTTGTACAAAACTCCAACAAACACATCATCAAAATTTAAACTAAAAGTTACAGATCAAGAACAACATGTAACAATAAATTGTTTCTATAAAAAAACAATTTACTGAGTGTTGAAAAGAGACACAGTGTTGATCTCTGAAGAGTCTCTTTGAATAGTCAAGTTTTCACTGACATCACCACCAAAATAGTGATTTTTACTGTGTCAATGTTAAAAATATGCAGAGACTTGGGTGCTTTAATGGTAGCAGTAAACAAACAGTCAAAGTTAACATCAAGAATTAGTCATTATTCTACTAATGAGGAGGGGAGAACATTCTTAACCTGTAAACAAGAAAAGCCACTTTGCACAGTGTTTCTCACCTGTAACAAGCTGTTCCATATGGACACTCCGGCCTGCTGTCATCGTCACCCTGAGCCACCACCTCCATGTCATGATAGTCATCATCACTGGGATGACTGAACTGCTGGAAGTGAGTGGGATTCTTCCTGCAGGAGACAAATACACACCCAAACTGACCGCTCCATTTCAACAGTCAAGAAGAGGACATATAAAACGTGAATTACTGAATCACTGACAGCTCATTTTTCTGCGGTTACATGAAGAGGAGCTTTAAATGTTGAACTTGATGCAGAATGTATGACCTACCTTGAGGATAACAGAAGAAATTTTGTCTCAGCACCTGCTGCAACTGAGGTTAAACCAGGAATTTTCCTATTTTCCATCAGCTTTAATTTCACAGAAGGTTTTATTTGAATTACAAATGAGCATGCTGACACAAAGTTGTACCATAAGACATTAACAATTCCATGTGTAGCTAAGTCACACCAGTGTTAGGTGAGGACAGCACAATACCATCATCTACAACTTCTTGCTCTACAACACTTGAATCTCAGGTGAACAAGTAGGGAACACAAATTGATGCATCACTGAAAGAACATTTCTACCATTTCCAGGCAAGAGCTTTGTACACACACCACTCAAGACTAGGCAGTCATAAACATCATTAAAGAAGAGTTTTCTTCCTTCTAGAACTGCTGTAAGTGGAGTTAAAAAGAATACAGAAGAACAAGTTCTGACTTCAGGAGAAATTCATGCGAGAGATCAAAACATGCTACAAAAAATTACATCAAAATTAACACACTGGTAGCAAAAGCAAATCTACCTTTTGCCTATAATTTCTTAAGATACTTTTTTCCCAAGCTTGATATTGAGAAGCAAGAACTGTGTGATTAATAAATAAATTATTTTCCAAAAGACATCTATAAAATACTTTAGCGATTACCTCAATCATTCCCAGAGTACATAACCTCTAGTGTGTTTGTGCAAATTACAAAAGTGAGCTGCCTCCCTCAAGCAGGAGGAACAATGACTTTCGGCTACAGAGTTCTTACTGCTTTAACTTAGACTTCCTGCAGCTGCATTTAAAAGCAAGTATGGAACATGCCAAGCACACGTGTGCAGCCACCTCCACACACAGCAACCTCCTCACTGATCAGAGAAACTCCTTTAAATTCACAAGTACCTCTTTTGAACTTCATAGAGGAGAGTCAATATCCATCTAGCATTTCAACTACCACTACAGCAAAAGAGCATTTTTACAGCTTTTACAAAATGGTGACTTAAACACTGTGAGCTCTGCTGGCCATTCATTTATATTAATTCATAATAATTCATAATAATTAATACTCATTCATGTTAATTCTTTAATTCTCCATTTGCCAGATATCTTTCACTAAGGAAAATCCACAAGCAAGCTACAGATAAACTCTTCTATAAGCCACTTATCAAAGGTCCAGTATCCCTTGGACCTACTTACATAGGTGATTGGCTTTTTGTTCTGACCTTCTGTTGCTGCTGCAAACTGTAGGATAATTTACCAGAAACTATTGCAAGGTTGCAGTCTTTTATTCCATAAAAAATTCTCATGAAACACCACTTGTTGTGACAAATTCAGACTGTCTGCCTACTTCTTTCCCCATTAAAAATAAATGGGATGAAACCAAATCATTTAGAGGCCATTTGCTTTGTTTTCTTACTGCACAGAGCTAACATACTTGCAGTAATAGCAAGAATTCTCAGTCACAAGAAATACAATTTATTTGGTAAAAGGGACACAGCAGCCACTGATGTTCTTTGAAGTAATTTTAATCCTCATTCCTACATCAAGATACATATAGCATCATAGATGTTAAGGAAAGAAGGATAGTAATAGCTGTTGATGAGCGGATTTATTTTATTTTAGGAGATATCCATTTCCTTTTTAAAACATTGCTTCAAGGCCTACTTGGACAACACCAACCAGCCATTGTTGAAGGGGGGGGGGAGGGGGGAAAGAAAAAGAAGTATGGGAGAAAAGAGGAAGATCAACAAATGAGTTGTGATGTATAAGTCCTTGTCACTAAGCTTCAGGTGTCTTTTGGCCAGCAGATGATGCTCCTCAAATTATACAATATCTGTGGAGCACCTCAAACATGTCCTGTCTCTTGTCCTACTTCAGATGCTCAGTAGAAACATCTTATTTTATCTTAGCTTTACCTGGCTAATTTATACTTATTCTATGCGTGGTGCAAAATAAAAGGAAGCAGAGAAGTGCAGAGCTAATAAGCAAACATCCTCCCTTTTTTCAGAAAAACCCTAAGGCTTCTTCCTTAAAGGTTTTGTTACGGGTTTTTTAACATTTATTTGTAGACATATTTGATTTACAGGAGCACATCTATCACACTGAAAGCTGCACTCCAAAGTTAACTGTTTCACAACAAAGCCTCAGTGCACAGGAATGTGTTAATTCATTTGATCAAAACAAAATCACAAGGCTTTATTTGCATGAAAAGTAACCAAATAAAAGCCTATTTTAATAAGGAAGTTTTATGACTGCTGCCTTCATATGAGCACACTGACACAGTTACAGCAGCTTTGCTTTCACAGAAGCTCTAAGTTTGTGTGCTCACACTTCATGATGCAAGAAAAACCATGCAGAGAGGCTTGCAGAGACTGTCCAGATAAAGGTTAACCTCGAGCTCTAAGTATGCCTTGTTCTGGTTTTAGAGTTGACTGAAAGCTTAAAAAAAATTGCAGAAACACCAAGTTATAATAAAAGAAATTCTTGATTATTTACGGATGACAAATAGTAAGTATTTAAAACATTCAGATCATAAAATAGGCAGCAACTTAAAGAAACACAATAATCTTTCATGTAAGTCTCACCTGGTAATAAAACAAACCTACAGGGTTTGTGTTGGGCATGTGAACCTTTTAAACCTATTCTCTCTGCTAATAACTCATACTGTACACACGGGTCTTTTATTTCTTTTCCTTTTATAATGGACCTTTATCTTTTATTTCCTGCGACACTTCATCTTTTAATTTGCTCAAGTACTTCATCTTCATCCCTTGTTTGGGTTGTATTAGGAGTGAGCAAGACATCCCAGCTCCTCCTTTGATCCTTCTAAAATTAGTGTCCTGCTATTTGTTTCTCATCAGCCCCCTGTTCACCATTAGATTATTTTTCCAAATCAAAGCTTGTAACAACTCTACAGTTTTCTGTAGAAATAATACATTACTTCTAAATAACAAGCTAGATTTAATTTTGCTTTACCTGTAACAGCCACTTCCATACATGCAAGGTGTCCTCTTATGCTGCATCTGTTTGGAGCTTTCTGAAGCATCTGCACTTCTGGCTGAATCAGAAACCTCAGTGTTGAAGTCCAGATGTGCATCAGGCTCAAGAATCCTTTCCTGGGCACCAAAGCATTGGGAAGTCCTGCCCCAGTGAGCTTGTTGGCTTGTAGAACCAGTAATCTGCTCTTGGTTTTCTGTTTCCTCAATTCTATTGTCTTTACTGGAGATCTGACCTATTCTTTTAGAGCATTTGCTATGCAACTGCCTATCCTTTTTGTCCAGAGAACTTCGGGGGTTTTTTGTTCCAGTCTTGCCACTTCCTTCCATATCTCTCATGGAAGTCTCAAGAGGAAATCCAGAAGCATTCTGTGGAACAAGGTTACATTTTGAAGAACATGAAAATTTACACTCCTCAGAATTAAAAGCTTTGAAGTAAAACTGTGCCTCATCATCCCTGACTTTCAAAATCAGTCACAGAACAGCCCAGGTTAGAAAGGACCTTGAAAGATCATCTCGTCCAGACTTTAAAAACCTTCTACTCCACTTCCCAAACTCAAGTTCACTGCTAAACACAGCTGCTGAATGAAAGCCTCAAGTTCAGAAAGAACCCAGAGAGCACACAGTCTCAGAGAAAACTTATTCAACAGCTTCCTTCCTCAGCATCAGTTTCCTCACAACATGACCTCTTCTCTCACCACCTCAGTTTGTGAACAGTCCAAGACCTAGTTTAAATCAACTTACAATTAAAATCACTGCTCCTGAAAAATTAATGGGGATTTTACAGGTGAGGATGTAGTAGACTGTAGAAGAATGTAGACTCTTACCCAAGAATCAATTTAAATGATTAAGGAATGACTTACTAATTTAATTAATTTCTTAATACTTTAAGCACCAAGATATATGGAGTATATATGTACTTATCTATGTAGAAAATATATGGGAACTCAGGATACATACCCTGAGGTTAACCCCACACTGATATATCTTAAATGCTTCAGCTCATGACTCTAAATCATAACAGTCTGTCACAGACACCATTAAAGGAAATATTTCAGTTTTGACACAAACTGCATTTTAAATTTTGGAAAAAAAGTACATTTAAAATGAGAAATGTGTTCTTTAGAAAAAGAATATGGGACACACAACTGAGGGAAGAACACTGCCCTGACAATTGAGACACTACCTGGAAGCATATCTACATTCAAGGCTGAACTACTTTGATGCATCATAGAACTATTCAAAGGTCTCTGCTTTCTAAAGATTATTATCTGTTTCCCCCCACAATAAATTTATACTTAGTTTACACAGGTGTGTTTGGCAGAGCTTGAAAACCAGCCAGTGATTTCCCATTTGATTTTTGTTCCTTTCAATGCAAGTCCCAAAAAGTGTTATCCTAAACCACAGACAGCTCCATTTGAGCAGCAAGGTGATTAAGGAAGGGCAAAGTCAGCATTAATATCAGCATATTTACTGACTCAACTAGGAGACAAAGGCAACTCCCAAAACACAGCTCAGCAATCAACTGCAACTTAAGAAATAAGCCGTCCTTTGCAAAATAAAGCACAAATTACTGTTGTTTGCCACTACCACTTGTTGAGTTCTCTCTCAAATATTGCCTGTATGGTACATGAGGACACAGAAGTCTCCCATGGATTAGGATCAGTGGCACTCCAGGCTGCGATCCAGGGAAACTAAAATCCAGGGACAGCACACGCGGGGCCTCGGCGCCCTCCGGCGGCTGCTTCTGCCAACTACAACAATTCAGGTATTTCTGCTCCCTTCCCTACAGAACGTTTTCTCAATGGCAGGAGCATGATTTAGGCTCCGATATCCAAATTACAGTTTTTCAGAGCTCTCTGTGGTTATTACCCTCGCTTGCCCTAATACATCAGTTTTCCTGCAAAGTCCTGAAAGCAATTTATTAAACTGTGCTTGAGATTAAAATGATTCATGGAATTGTTAGGTGAAAATAACTAAGGCTTCCTACTTACAAATCGCAAAATTGAATAATTCATTACGTAGTCGCTCGTTTTATAACCTGGCAAAGAGAAAACAGCTCACCAGCTGTTATTCATGCACCTAGTGGACCACCGTTGTACCAAAACTACTACTACTACTTGCTGTCTATGCATGGTTTGTTTCAATTAACCTTAAAACCAAAACTCCAATAATTTTCAGTGTCAGAAGCATTTAAGGTATTTTATCCTAGAACACACCCAGGCAATTTTAATGCCACACATTAAAAACACCTTCCCAAGTGGTTCACCTAAAGCAAACAAGTGAAACCCTCAGTTCGATCTCACCAGAATGTGCTTTGTCTTTGGCAATGACCCTTCTCTTTTCACCACTTGCAAGATGTTGCTAGTAAGGATTTAACTGCCTGTAAATGCAGCTGTACTGTGAGGACACAGAGACACTGGACCAGCTGGACCAAAGGGTCTGTGCACTCATTGCCACGAATCATTTTGGGTTTCGGGGAACCTTTTTTTCCCCTTTCCTTTTTCTCCCCCTCACCTACTAAAATGGCAATAGCTTGGGCAAAGCCCAGAGTGGCATTACATCAGCATCACCCCATCATCTATCCCCAAAGGCTCTCAGAAAAAGAAAGCACACACACCAGCCACTCCTAGGAGCAGTGCTCTGGCCCATGTGTTCCTGCCTCTTGCTGCAAAACTCCAAGTCTGGTACTTCTGTGGGACTTTTGGGGCCCAAGGCCCACATCCTTTGAAGGAAATGCAGAAAACTAAATCTTTGAGGCTCCCATGATCCTTGCTACAGAGCTATCCAATGGACTGGTATTTCAAAACAACAAATGATGAGCAGAACACATAGAACAAAACATTACATTGTAGACCCAACCTTCAACGTGACATTGCCAACTACATTCTCATTTTTTACGACATCGCAGTTCTGCCCTGAGCAAAAAAGCTACCTGAGATGAAGGAACAGGGATGGAAAGGCAGCTCCTTTTCCCTTGATCTTGCTCTCCACCTTCAAGACCCTCTATAGCTTCTTCAGAAGTTAATCTTTTTTTCTGCTGTACATGTACTTCTGATTTTAATGACTCACTATGACCTTCTCCTCTTCCTTGGCCTTTTTTCTTTTTACTACCTTAAAAAAAAAAAAAGAGAAAAAAGGGGTACTTTTGAAAAGCACCTTTTTCAGTGAAATCCTGACTCTAGAAACCATTAAAGCAGAACACAAGGCACATGGCATGAGAAACAGCAGCAGGTGTGAAAAAGACTTATTGAACAGTTCCAATAATGTTTGCATGTACCCCCCAGTGCCCTCAAGGTCAGGCCTTCAGACACATCTCACCCACACAGCTCCTAATCTCAAGACTGACACAATCAAAGCGTTCAGTCTTCGAGATAAACATTACATTCACATATAAAAACACACACATATAAACACATGT
This sequence comes from Chamaea fasciata, assembly GCF_029207755.1. Lineage (NCBI taxonomy): Eukaryota > Metazoa > Chordata > Aves > Passeriformes > Sylviidae > Chamaea > Chamaea fasciata. The sequence goes on along the minus strand of NW_027094088.1, from coordinate 3,950,132 downwards.
ATGTTTCACAAACATATATGTGTTTATAACAAACACGTTCACACATATAGAGGCATATAACAAATGATATGCAGCAGCACACCACAGGTCCAGCAATTTCTTTTCCCACAAGACCAGGAGGGAATGCAACACTATTTTAGCCTCATGTTGGTAAGAAACTATCAGACTGTAATGAACTGCTCCCCCTAGGAATTAACTTTGGATTAAATAACCAAGTTTGACTCAGTAACGATTAAAAAACTAACATGCAACGCACCACCCAAACCCTTCTGCCTTTAAAACCGGTGAAGCTAAGAATCCGATTTTAAAAGGGAAAAACATCAGTGAATTAAGTGTGGAGAAGGCTAGGAATTAAAGAGAGAGAAATTTACCCACAATTTACATACAAAATAGGCAAGTTTATAGGAAAGGGCTTCAGAACATCCAATACTCAGCTGTACAAATAGAATTTATTACCTGGCATTAAAACCAAAAAAGAACAGAAAGAAAATTAACTGATAAAAAAAGCTCTATTACACACACAGGACTGATGACAAAGGAGACAACAGAAGTCAGTCTTTGTCAGCTGCCCCACACAGAGCATGGAAAGAGAAGTAGCAAATTTATTCTTCCTACCACCACCATTATAATCTTAAAAATTACATCCAAGCACAGAAATGCATTCTGGAATGCATTATGGAATGCATACCTACCTCCTGTCATTACAGGCTTGGAAACCCTCTGCACCAGGACATCAGTTTCCAGCATCCAAGATGGAAGCACTCGCTTTCTTTGAATAGATTTTGGCTGTTTGCTTTCATTCTTATCAGAAAGAGGAACCTGAAACAACATTTACTGCTTAGTGCCTTTATCCAGTTACAGAAGAGTGAGGGGAAATTAGACCACAGTTTCTAGTCAGTCATGCCTTTCAAAAGCAGTCTGGGTAACCAATCACCTACTTTTTGTACAGAGACCATAGCTCAAATATTTTACTTTTTTTTTTTTGCAGTTTCCACCCACTGAGAAAAATAACATCCATAGGAACCTTCATGCAGTAAAAACAAAACAAAACAAAACTAAACAAAACTAAACAAAACTAAACAAAACTAAACAAAACTAAACAAAACTAAACAAAACTAAACAAAACTAAACAAAACTAAACAAAACTAAACAAAACTAAACAAAACTAAACAAAACTTCTTAGATCTTTGGAATACCTAAAAGGCTACAAACTGAAAGATTCATAGAAGAGCTTTACCACCATCTTGCTCTAGAGTTTCCACATATAGATACAACAGAAAAAGCAAGTTTAACAAAAGCCTATTTATCCAAGAAAAAAAAACCCCAAAGCCCCACAAACAGAGAAGTCTTTCTCACACTCCTACAATTTATTTCTCCAGAAATTAACCAGGCTCTAAATCTCTGTAAAAACAACACAAACACACCAAAGTCACATCCATTATTTACTGAAAACAGCAGTATCATTTTGAATTTCCTGAGCCAGTCCACCCCAGGATCTCAACTACAGCAAAGGCTGACACTTCATTTGTAAGGAAAACACAACACCTCTAACTTTCAACACATGCTTACAAATAGTAAACTTCATTAAAAACCTAAACACCCACCAAAAGTCTGGAGGCAGCATCATTATTCCGCATTTTTGTGGCTCCCTGCCCCTCAGAGCTGGAGCATGCTGGTTCCATTAAAAGTGGAATACGGGACATCTCAACAGCATGAACAGTCGGTGCTCTTCTGCATCAGCCTCCTGATTTTTTTCTGACAAAACAAAGTCAATTTCAGCTACTCACACACTACAAATATAAACACAAAAGTTAGTCTGAATGTTTGCCATTAACAACTGCAGTTTGAAACTGACTGTCAACATCCTCTTACATCAACTTACAGAGGAAATAAATGCACCTTGCTTTTACCTCACACCTAAAGGGTTTTGAACAAAAGACTCTCTAGTAACTGCTGCCCACGACTGTGGTGTTTTGGGGTTTAAGTACATAATTTACACTGGTTGCTGCCATGACAAAACTTCGAGAAAGCTGAAATTGCATCTCAGCTTTTGCTTTATGGTAAATCTGCACAACTCCCCAAAATCTGGTCCTATCCTAAAAGTCAGGCAACGATATTAAGATCCAGTTTTCAGGATCAGATGTCCAACAAATCAAGCACTTCTCACTACAGTCTACAAGCCTGCATCACTGAGGTGACACTAAATACTCAGATTAATTTCAAAAGCCTCAGTTCAGAGTCACTACTAATTTAAAAACCTTTTTAGCTTATGAAAGCACGCCCAAACTGCACCTCTTTTTCCTTCAACACATTGCTTTCCCACTGCTCAATTCACCAGCACAAATAATTAGGGAAAACCAAGTCTAATTGCTGCAGCATTCCCTGCACAGCAGCACTGGGGAGTCTCTGCCAACCCTTCCAGAACTTTGTGCACTGCAGACACGGCACACCGAACTTTGTTGCCCTGTGAAGAGAAACACCAAAGGCTAAGCTCTGCTCTCACGCCTTCAGCTCTGCAGGGGCTCACAAAATGCCAGGATAGGTGAGGTTCAATGGGACCACAAGTGGGTTATCCATCCCCCTGCTCAAGAAGGGTCATCGCAGAACACATGGCACAGGATTGCGTTCAGATCATTCTGGAACATCTCCTCTGAGGAAGACTCCACAACCTCTCTGGGCAATCTGTTCCACGTGCGGTCACTGCACAGTAAAGAAGTTCTTCCTTATATTCAGGCGGAACTTCTGTGCATCACTTTCTGCCCATTGCCCATTGTCCCGCTGCTCTGCACCAGCGGGCACAGCCCGGTCCACCCTCTCGGCACTCAAGTATTTATACTCATGAATGAGGTCCATCCTCTCAGCCTCTCCTCAAAGCTGAACAGGCCCAGCTCTCTCAGCCTTTCCTCCAACGAGAGATGCTCCACTCTCCCAACCATCCTCGCTGCCCTCCGCTGGAGCCGAGCTTTCCCCGCCCGCGGCGGAGCCGGCTCGGGGCTACAGCACCGCCGGGCCGGCCTCACCTGGGGGAGCCGGAGCGGCCGGGACAGGGACGGAGGTGGTGCCGAGCCCGGCAGGAGCCGCTGGGACAGGGACAGAGGCGGTGCTGAGCCCCACAGGAGCCACCGGGACAAGGACAGAGGCGGCGCCGAACTCCACAGCAGCCGCTGGGACAGGGATATGGACGGAGGCGGTGCCGAGCTCCACAGGAGCCGCGGCCGCCGCCGCCTGATGACGCGCGGCCGCCCCGTGACGCGCGGCTTCCCCGAGCCGAGCCGAGCCGAGCCGAGCCGCGGCGCCGCCCCTGCGGTCCCGAAACTGCGAAGGTTCGCCCCGAAAGCAGCGCCCTGCAGTCACACCCGCAGCGGCAGGGCGGCGGGGACATGGCAGCAGGCAGGCGGCATCCCGCCCGCAGCGCTGCCGCCGGCGGCCGCCCGCACACGGAGAGGCGGCGGTGACGCTTCGGCAGCCCGAGGCCGCGGGGATGGACGCGCAGCGCGCTGCCGGCCGCGACGGCGCCGAGGGAGGAAGAGGAGGAGCGGGTGACTTCGTGTCTGCCCTTCCTCCCGAGCTCAGCTCGCGCATTTTCAGCGGGCTGGACGTCGAGAGCTTGTGCCACGCGTCCGCGACGTGCAAGGGCTGGCACCGCGTTATCGAGGGCAGCGAGCGGCTGTGGCGGCACCACTGCCTGGCCGTGCGCGCCGTCTGCCAGCGGGAGATCGACTGCGACCGCGGGAACGGCTATTCCTGGAAGGTAAAGCCACCTTCGGCGGCGGAGCACCGGCGGTGACACAAATCGCTAGGAGGGCCAATAGAGATGTGTAAGGAAATGACAACAGCGCGTCCCACCCGTCCCGGGGTTGTGGGAGAAGAGCTGCGGTGACAGGGCGGCTCGGCTGCGCGTCCCGGCAGACGGACATCTGGTAAAACACACTGAGAGATAAAGCAAATACACTGAGAGATAAAGCCTTTTCCTACCCAGGACACAACCCGTCCGGCTCGGCGTTAGTCCTCCTGCTACCCCGCGCAGCCTCAGCGCTGACCTTCATCACACACAAGCCCTAACATGGGACAAAGGCCACGCTCCCGCAGACAGGGCTGGCAGGGAGAGGATAACAGAACCGCGATGGCAGTGTGTTCTTCCTTGTTGTGTTTTGTGGAAATAGATCTGCTGGTCAGGAATGACTTCCTGAAAAACCATCCTGGATAGCGCTGCCTCAATGCACCTCAAGTGATACACGTTCAGGAGGGAAAAAAAATAAAACGGGGAAATGAGCGAGAGCTTTTATAAACTGTTTAGAAAATCTCCCCACGATGATTTCAAAGTGCGCAGTCTGTGGATGAGGCTGCTTGCAAGTAATAGTGGATTTCATTTGCAATAGTGATGATTTCAAAGAGGATGTTGTCATCATCATGCTTCTTGGCTACAGTAAAGTCAGTTATGAGAGAAAAAAAGTCTTGTACTTTCAAACACACAGACTGCTCTGAGGAGTTTGCAGCAGGTTGAGCTCCGGAGCATGCTGAATGATCTCTCAGTGTTGAATCCAGCCTGGAAGCTGAGGTAGATCAGGACCTGATCAGGTGGATCAGACAGCTGGTTCCACAGATTACTCTGGGCTAGCTAGAGGGGAATCTCCCACCTTACTTTAGCTAGTGCGAGAGCAGGAGGGGTGAAAAGAGAGAAGTAGCAGCAAAAGAAACAAAAGCAGCCACTGGACTGACATTTCAGTAAAGTTACTGCAGTGTGAGGCACAGCCATGAGCAAACAATGGTTACCCTTTCAGTGTGTAGGTCTTGCTACCCTTGCACAGCAATTTCCAGAATTCCCTGCACTGATCGTGTCTTTTATCTTGAGAGGATTTGAAATAGGAGCAACGAACACTCCAAGTCCACATTTTCTTGCCCGAAAAGGCTGGCAGAAGACAACAATCCAGGCAGCCTCCAAACAAAAGATAAAGGTCACAAGCTAAAGAGAAAGTGAAATGTGCTTCTTCTAAGGAGTAAGATGAATTCCTGGTTTGGGTTTTTCATCTTGAAGAGTTGAGGCAGGAGCAGGAAAGTTGGAAGTGGAGCATGTTCTGCTTCTTGGCAGCATTGCACCTGCCTGGGCTGAATGTCTAGATATCCAAAGGCACATCCCAAATCCTTTTTCCAGCACTGTTCTTCTAGTGCTAAACTTAGTTATATTGAATGCAGTTTAAATCGGTTCCTTTCTGAGATCTGACTATATATTTTTCCACCAGATTACATTGTTGAGAAACTACTGGAAGAGCAAAGTGAAGCAAGAGTGGCTTAGTGGGAAATACAGCAACATTCCTTCACAGTTCAGCTTGCCAGAGAAAAGCATGTATCCAATGGACGTTGACACGTGGGGAGAAATCTTGGAAGCAGAACTTGAAAGATGAGAGACCAGTGCTGATTCTTGCAGCTCAAACAACTTTTGCCAATAGCACACACACTGTTTGGCAGCTGCCAAACTGATTTTGTATGATTTTTGGACTGATTGTGAATTTATCATGGAAAAAAAAGTTATGGGTGTCTTTTTTTTTTTTTTTTAATTTGCAGTTTACTGTATTAATTTTATGCAAAATTCTAAAGACAACTAAATATTCAGTTGTCGTTTATATTTATAAATTTAATGTTCTACTGCACTGTCAAAAGAGCTGATTATAATTTCAGTTTGCACTTTTTGTTTTGGAAGAGATGATTTTTATAATAAACAACAACAATAAACCCAAAAACCCCCAAGGTGTGTTTGACTTTTTGACATAAAGTGAAAATTGTATCTGCAGCACATGAGAGCCCACAAAGTAACTTGGATAACTCTATGAGGTAACACAACTTGATGTATTTTCATGGATTAAAACACATTGAGAAACTTAGGTTTTTTTACTGTTTGCTGATCTTCCATCACACAGGCCTTGCTTTACTAGCACTGATTTTTGGCACCAACCGTAAAAACTGGTGCTAGTAAAACAGGAGCTGCCTGTCATACTACTCAATATAAAAGTGATCATAAAATCAATATACCACTATTCTGAATATCACCTTTCCCTACCTCATTTACACTAAAGAATAAAAAAAGTGAGAAAATGCTGGGAAGGTCCCCGTTGCTTGAGGCATTCCTGCAAAATGCAGTCACCAATCTGGCACCAATTTTCTGTAGAAAGACTTGAGGGGAAGAGAGCTAGAAGTGCAAAGTGCATCTTAAGTTAATCAAGAAGAAAACAATACTAGCAGTACATTCTCATCCCCTCAAAACTGCCCACTTTTTAAAATCGTAACAGGGAAACTGTACAATAATGGATGTAGTCCCTCATCTTTCTTATCCAACCTCCCCTGTTACCTCCAGCCTGTAACTCCCTGACATTTATCTCCTGTTCCTGTTCCTTTCATACCCCTGTGCTGTAAGTTGTCATGAATTCGTCTTACAGTTTGTAAGTAGGATAATATTCAGGTGTGAATCCTAAACAATTTCTTCACTGTGCACTTAGCTGTAGCTTTTCCCCATTCTCAGATGAGCATTAAGAATCCCCAGTATCTCGTGTCTCTGCCTCTGTTCAAATCAGGGGGATGAGCCTCTTTAAACACAAGGAATTAAACATTACAACTATGCAATTACACAAGGCCTGCGTCTTTAAATCTGGAGTAACAGTGGTGTCAATTTCTTGTGAAAATTCTTTTACTGGGGAAAAAAAAATTAAGTACAAATCCTCATAAAAACCAAGTTTTCTTCCTCTCCCTACTCTGACTCCTTCCTTTAAGGGTTTTAATTCCCCCTGCAGATTTTATTACATGAGTTCTGGTAATCTGTTCTACTCCTCTCTGCCCCTGCACTGTCTCCTCAGCCTCCCATGTCTGCTGCAGGATGGATGTGTTCTCTTCTCTTTAGAGACACCCCAGCACCATCCAGTGGTTCACTCCTTGCACCACCTGGTTTGGGGCTCGTCTCTTGCCCCTCCTACCTGCCAACATAAGCCACTGAAGCATAGGAAGAAAAGAACTGAATAGGGAGATTTTACCCATGTCTAAATTAGCACTCACATGTGGGTGTCCTTCCCCAGAGAGCATCCTCAGCAGCTAAGAGCACACATGCAAAGCCCACACCACCCAGGGCATGCATGAGCTACCCTCACACCTTGGTGAAAAACCCTTTTTCCACTCCAGTGCTTGCCCCTTACCCACATGCTTTTGCTGAAGTGCAAAGTTCTACTTTTGCAAACCCCACTGAGCTTCCCACTGCATTCCCAGGCCTTTTTTATGCCCCTGACACTTGGAAGGTGTCAGCTGCAGAAAGGTGCCTGAGGCATCCGTCACCAAGGCTTCCCATTTAGCCACCTGGCCTTGCTGCCATTCACTTCCTACCCACCTGGCTTTCCTGGGATCCAGAGCCCTTGGGAGAAAGCACATGAAGTTTGTGTGCAAAGAGCTCTTTGCAAATGTTTTCTGCCCACACAACTCAATTGTGCAACCAGCCAGGCTTCTATGAGAGCAAAAAGCTTCCCTCCTGCACAAAACCCTGTGAACTGCTGCACAGCTGGGTATCAAAAAGACCAGCACTGAAGCTCAGCTGAAGGGCCCTCCCCGATCAGAATTTTATTTCTGCATCTCCAAAACCACCTGTGGTGTTTTTAATAACACCTCTTGGTGTTAGAATCTTCCTTGCAACTACTCACTGTTGCAGTGCTCCATTTTTGAAGCAACTAGCCGACAGCATGGCTTTATTTCATCATGGTGCAGGATGTGGCTTTGGGTCATTGCCATTAACAGACTAAATGAAAAAGCATGCACGAGGTATGTAATCACCAGACTTTAAATCAGACCACTTGAATTTTGAGGCTAATTTTGTCAAGTATTTCAGCCAACAGGCAGAAACATGCAGATAGTCATGTCTTTAACCTGATCATCTTTGGAAGGTACCAAGTGACAAATTTATCCCAACTGAAGACAGAACAGTTGAGCACAGGACTGGAATCAGCTGTTTCAGCCCCCCAGAGCTGACCTGAAGACAATAAAAGCATTCAGCTGGGAGTACTTAGGTAGTAGTGGTGTTATTTTTCTTACTTTCCCTCCAAATGAACTTGGGATAAGTTATATTGGGTTCCCAAGAGCATGTTGACACTTGGAAATTGTTTTTCACCATATTGCTTGTTCAGGAAAGTCCATCTCCAAAACCACAGAAGAAATCACCTGCTGCATTTAACACCTTAAGTCAGCAGCAGCTTCTGCTCAGCACCACACAAAGAATTGAGAATTGGGGGCTGAGAGGGGTTGAGGCCTCAGTGCTTAGGGCTAGACCCACTTCTGCTATTTTGGTAAACCAAAAAACCCAAGCTACAACTGTGGGTTGAAAAGGAAGAAGGAGGGAGGTGATGGACTGCAAACTCAGAGATCCTGGAGGAAAGATGAAACCCATCCTACCAAGATAAAACCCAAGAGGATAATTCTATGTACTGGCACAGTTTGCTGCAGTCTCCCCCAACTCCTCAGAATCACCTTGTCCAGCACTGCCAACCCATGCCCAGCAACTATGGATTTACAAAGCCAGAGGATAATAAACCCCAGCCTGCTAGAGCGTGCAAATTACGTACAACATCAGCTGGTTTTGACTCACGTTTAAGAATGTTGGTAAAACTACACATGTTGGTTTTAATGCACAGTCCTTAAAAGCATGAAGTGCCAAAGGAGCTGCTGTTTGCCAATCCAGGGGTGCTGACTGCATGGTTTTGTTGCTGAGATACCAGACACTGAGTTATACACAAAGGCTTCTCCAGATGCCACAGGACACCAGTGGCCATGAGATAATGTATCACTCATAGCACCTAATATTGCTTTTAAACACTTCAGTGGTCTCAGAATGCCAAAACCAAAAGATGCTGCCTATTGGAAGATTCAGCTTGAAGACTTGAACCGAAGGTATAGGTTGAGCAAGCTGGGAACAGAGAGAAAACTTCAATCAAACAAACCAGCCACCTTAAACCTTTAATCCTTAGGTGGGGAAAAAGGAAAAGCTGAGAAAGACCAAGTTTGGGGTTTTTTGCAGCAGTATCTAGCAACTAATATATATTACAATACCCCATAAGAGCTTTACTTGTCTGTTCTACTGAAGGAATATTTTCAATAGTTTCCATTACTTTTCCATCATGTTGCTAAAGAACAAGAGCACTGAACGAATACATCTGGGACATCCTAACACCCAGGTTTCACCAGGTACACTATGTAGCCATTTAACAGGACAGCCAATGACAAAAACGTGCCTAAAGTCACCTGGTATGGCTGACCAAACTAAATTGGCTTTTCTAATGCGCCTTTATTTTTGAACAATACAATTTATTCGAACAAGACAATTTATTTCACTAAGTTATACTGCTCCTTAAAGTAATTTTAACATGCAACTCATCAATGTGTGTACTTAGAGATAACAACACTAGGGACCCTTATAAAAAAATAGGGACATTATAACAGCACCCAACACCTATAGAGCAACTACATGTCTGTGTACATCTCACAAGCATGGGGAGATGAGAGGAAGTTTTTACTGTTCTAATGGGGTGACTAAAGAACCCATGGTATGTTGTAGCAATTCCACAATGACACTGGGCATTTATGTTTTGTCAGCCAAGATTCGCTCTGTGATGCCTAAAAGCAGAAATACAAGCTGTCTTTTCGGATGTTTAGGTCTAAATAGTTAGAAGAAGGATGTGGGGGAGGGCAGAAGAGAAGAAAGGGAAAATTGAAGATATAACTTGGGAAAGAAACCTTTAAGTGAAAATATTAAGAGAAACCCAAACCAACAAACCCATCTTATTTTACCAGTTATTTATATACCAGAACCATGAAATACTTCCTTTTAGCAAAAAACTGCATAAGAGCGTAAAAAGCCTGATCTAAATAACTCTTACTATTATTCAAAAATATCTCACACATGGGCATTGATTCTGTTACTGTAGGTTAACCATCATACACTTGGAAAACACAGCAATTTAAACTTTCAAAAGCAGGATACCTACATGCACATATAGCAAAAGCAATGGAGGACAAAAGAGATGGTTTCCTGAATTTCTTTTGACAGACTTTGGTAATTAAGAAAGGATTTTCAGACTTTTCCTTATGATATGGAAGCGGGTACATGAAAAGACTGATCATACACTGATTTACATAATCGATACTCATATTTTAGTCTGCAATATGCTGTTCTAGTATATTTGATAAAGAAAGAGGGGCTAATGGCAATACTCTAAGAAGAGAGCTTTCAATTTCCTTTTTATATCAGAGTTTGAAAATTAGGGTGTCTAGTTGTTTGGGATTTTTTAAATTAAACCAATCAATTCCCAGCTCTCTTTCCTCTCCCTTGATCACTCCAGTTTATTAATATCCAAAATTTTGGTGAAAGAAATACTGAAGGCAAATTTTAAAAAATACTAACATCATCTCTCTCCCTTACAAGTGCTGGAAGCAAGATTCCATAAGTTTAATCAGCATTTCCCTTTGATTATTTTTCTCTCTCCTGCTCAGTCATCTTTTAATGAGTTGAAGAAAAGGAGGGAAAGACATTGCAATCTTAAAAGAAAGGCAGAGTCCATGCAGGAAAGTGAAGAGTTTTACTGTGGCTCACTACATTTAACATGAAAGGCCAAAGAAGCATGAAAAGCAGCACTTTTACTCACCTTTCATACAGTCTTAGTCTCCCTTTTACCACACTGGAAGGAAAAAAAAAAATTAAGCAATCTACAGGAACCAGAAACAAAGTATGGAAAGCCACAGTTTTGGTTCTAAATGCAAAGTAGGAAGTGCTATGTTCTAATCAAAAAACTTCCCCAACCTTCTTTTGAAGCCAAATGAGAAGTTCTATTTCAAGAAGTCTGATGAGTAACAACAAAAGAAGAATCTTGTTTTCAGTCAGAGTTCACCCGGAGCACAGAAAGATCTCAATACATCAATGAGAAGGTCACAGTTCACAAACAAAAAACACATGCACTTTTCAAAACACAAACTGAAGGCACCCACAGAAATACCAACAACCTGCAGAGGACTCTCTTATCTACTCATTTTGCTTTTTCAAGTTCCATCTATAGTCTCCCACAGTTTTAAAAGGTACAAACCGAAGAAGGAAAACCAGAAAACCCAACCCATTCCTACCCTACTGCCCTCCCCCCAAAATCTCCCACCCTATTTAAATATTTCTGGCCCCCACCAAAAAGATTATTTAACGATTTTTTGTCTGGATTTCAGTGTTGCCCAACCTTGAAATCAGAACAAATGGAGGCACACTTCAAACAGTGAAAAGCACGAATCAAGAGCCCTATGAAGCAAGTAGTTTAAACTTAAAATAACTTCTCAAATATTTGAGAACAAATTAGTGGGGGGAAAGTGGGTGCTTAACATTTGTAGTAAAGTGAAGTCTAAGCCATAGACAGAAGAGGAGGTACTACTGCACTGAGGAGTTATGTGTAATATTACAAGAAGAAATGAAAATAAAAACTTTTCTAAAAGAGAGGTTTGACATTTAAACATTAGATACCTCAGAGGCCTTAACGAGTTTTTTTTGTCTTTATGAACAAACTTAAAGTTAAATCACCTTACCCTTCAGAAGAAAGCTGTGGGGCAGGGAAAGCAAACAACTCTTTGAAAAAAAAAAATGCTTGAGACTTATAAAATCCAAACTACCTCCATATGTGTTGTCTCATGGATTATAAGAAGTACTAACACCTGTAGATGAAAGCTTGTTGGGCTGAGGTTGTTATTTCTCAGCATCTGTGTTTGTGGTTTACTTCATACCATTTTCTTTTAAACTTCATTTTAAAGTGGAAGTAGGAGCACTGTGTCTGTGTGGGTGTTTTAATGGGTGCATGGTTAGTCAACATTCCCAAAAACCTGACCCTGACTGTAGCAAGCACGTAGGCAGTGTTCCAGGGGAGGGAAAATTGCTCAGTGCAAATTGTGGCAAGATGAACGTGAATTTGAGACGATATTTACATGAGATTATGTTATACAAGTCTTTCAGCAAGGAAGATTATAAATACAATACTTACCCACAATGGTTTGTTTGTTTTGCTGTCCTTTGGACTACTTCTTTTATAAGTAAAAAAGAAACTGATGTTAATGTAGTAATTGCTGAGGGCATAGTAGGCATGTGATTTAAATAGTTAGTGGGTGAAAGTTAGAGGAAGCATGATACATGTGGGTCTGGTCTTCTGTTTCCTCCCTTTCTCTTTAGCAGTTCCTTGCACAAAGCTGTCTCTCTCTTCTTTGTGCCAGTATTCAGGATCTGTTCCTCTTCCATGCCTTCTGAGTTACTGGGCTGGCCTCATCATCTCCAATAGACATGGAGCTGCTTTTTAATACTGAATTCCCTTGGATGAGATCTTCTCACTGCTGCCAAGAAGCAGAGCCACCTACAAACCCTTGAAATGTGTCTTCTGAAGCGCTGCCCATGGGATTACAGATTCCATCAATTTAGAATGGTACAAACATAAGGGCTCTTCCATAAATATCCTGACTATCATCCTCTGCCTAAAAAAACACCATTCATAGGTGGACAGCAATACCTTGGACTGGGCAAAAGTTAAAAATTATAAGGTCATAGCCTGGTAAAACATTTTAGTTTTATGAAATTGTGGCAGTCACGTCCCTCCTTTGGTAAGCTGGACAAGTTTCTGTTGTTTGGTTGCGTGGGGTATTTTTTTTTTTCTCTTCTCTTTTCCTGTGCCCTTGGGTATTTTTGGGTTAGTGAGCTCTGAAAGGAAAAATAAGCAGCAATTATCAAGAAAGCAGGCTGACCAAACAGTGGGTCTTTTTTACCATGAGTCTTCCTTCCTCAGAATGACACATCAGACTTCAACGATCCCGTTAGCTTGCATGAGAGACAGGAAATGTCTGCCAGAAGTTGATTTCTGCTGGCCAACACCAAAAGTAGACATGATGATGCAGTGTCTCAGCCTGCTGCTCTTGCAAGGTTGTGTTTTCTTATAAAGTAGTGCAAGGCAACAGGGCTTTAGGCTCATTAGCTCAGCTACAGGTATAATGAAGAACAACTGAAGAGAAGATTTAGCTCCGCATTTATTTTTAGATGGAAGAGATCCCAGTAAGAATTCTTAAAGAGAAGGTACCTTATTAGATCTGTGAACAGAGTTTTAAAGATTTTGTAGTTTCCTTCACTAAATATCAGTCTTACATGACCAGGAACAGCCTAGATACACAATCTGATATTAACTTGAGTTTCAACTCATCCTTAGAGTTTAAGACTTAGAAGTTTGTTTGATATACAATCAGACAAAAATGCAAAGATTAATCAGGTGAACTGACCCTATCAAATAAAAACATTTATTTCAGTTACAAGCACAAGGTTTCTCTTATGTTACTAAGGCACAGAATCAAGCACTGAGCATATTGCTGGAGGCTAAAAAAGGAAAATCTAATCGAAACCACTTCAATCAATAGCTCAAGTAACCAACCCATGCATCCTTTCCCTTCTCCTGCAAGATTCTTAATTCAAATAGAGTACAGTATCTGACAAGCCAGCATCTGCTTTGCAGGCCTAAATAAAGGGAAACAATGGTCCCAGGGCAGATTCTTGTGGAGAAATTTTGCAAGGTTGAAAATTGGGTGATATGGAGTTTGAAGTGAGATTGCTTTGTGTTTGAATAGTGGGAAGAGACTTTTCCTCATACTGCTGTTATGGAGTTACACTTGGTTCCACGTGGTGTTTACATAGTTGTCTGCATTTTTCCCTCCCTTAATGCTGACAGATTCTAAAGGTTTCCAAGTGAGTTGACTTCTTTTCCTTATATCTGTGGCATTATTTGTACAAGTGAACAAGCAGCAACAAGATCTGGTAAAGAAGAAAGTGTAAAAGTTGTCTGGAGAAGACTGAAATACGTGAAAATCCTGAAAGACAGCACAGGCTGAAGAGGGTGATTAACTGAGTTCCTCTCTGTCAGTGACATGACTCTGTCCCCTGTGAATGGTGACATTCCCACTATCAACTGTGGCAACAGGTACAACCTTCTCAAGGCAGACTGATTACTCTAAGCAACACACACTAATATGGCATATCCTATGTTATAATTTAGTAAATATTACCATAACACAAGTGGAAAAATGTTAGTTTGTTAGTGCCTGCTATAGAATTGAAACTTCCATCCAGTCCTCAACCTCAACACACAACCCCTTTGGGATGATGCTGCTTTCTCTTGGTGAAATGCTAAATTCTGTTTTGAGTGACTAACTTAATTTGTCTGTCTTCTTTTTGGAAGATCATCTTCATTTACCAGTCCTAGCAACTGACTGGATTGCTTTGATCCACTCTGTACGCTCTGTGGAGGAGGCTGCTTGCAAGTAATAGTGGATTTCATTTGCTGTGATGATTTCAAAGAGGATGTTGTCATCATCATGCTTCTTGGCTACAGGCAAAAAATAAGAAGGTCAGCTATGAGAGGAAAAAAGTCTTGTACTTCCAATATTTCCTCCTTTACAAGCTGTAAGGGGATCTCCTTTCTTTCTACAGCTGAGCCTGATCAGGCCTTCACAAAGATTGGGTCCAAGAGATGAGTCTCTCTCTCAGAGAAACCACTCATGACTTCTGCACATTTCACCTTCAGGAGTCTCTGGTTTGTTGGTCTCAAATCACGTTCCCCAAACCCTCCCATGCCTTGCCAGCTATGAAGACAAGGTATTTGAGTTTATGTCACGTCCGTTTCTTTTCTGAGATGCCAACAAACTTTCCTGCTGGATATGATAGCCAGCCTCTCCTGCGGAGAGGAGAATGCATGAAATCAATGTTTCTTTGTCCTTGCAGCAACACCATTTCTGTTCCCACAACTTCTAGCTTTGGGAGGGAAGAGAAGGTGGACAGTAACAAATTGTCTGTATAACATGAAGCTTCCATCCCAAATTCATCAACTAAAGAGATCAAACTCAGCTTACTTTGCCTAAAGGCCAGTTATCCTAACACAGGGTTCGTGTCATCCTTTTGACCAGCCTTCCCTAAAGTACTGACAATACACAAGATTCCCTATTGCTACCTTTACCACTGTACCCTTCCCCAGTAATTCAGACAGCAAGAGAGAGAGACCTGTTACTAGAATTACTGAATCATTGTATATAGATTGCTTTGGAATAGAAAACACTTGTGATTCTAGGCAGATTGAAAGGGGATTATTATAGCTTTTTAGAGAGCTCATTCATTATGGTTCCTTACTGTCTGGCATATCTTCCACTGCTGTCACCACGCAGCCTCTCAAGTGAATTGCGCCCAGTGGCTCGTCTCCCTGGGGAGGACACGAAATCAAAATGAAATGCAACACTTCTGAAACCAGCAGCATGTTAATTTATGGCCACATTTCCAGAATGGAAACAAAACCATTTGATTACTTAGTGTGTCTCACCTGAGAGAACAGGGGGTCTTCAGTCTGTGTGTGACATGGAGGGTTGGGGGCGTGGGAAGAGAAAGGCTAAATAATAATAATAATAAATAGGGAATCTCTTGTGATTTTGAATTCAGAATCTGCAGAGTATTTAGCATGGGGATGGGCCCGTTAAAAATACACAAGAAATAGGATGCCATGTCTCAGCCTGGCATGGCAAATACTTCAAATATAAACTGCAAAATTACTGTATTGTGTTCATTTGCACTTATGACCTAATTTGTTTTGATCAAGTGAGAGCACGTGTTAATTCTAATTAATCACAGATAAGAGGTGAAAATACAGTTCAGTGTTACTTGTTCCCCAGGCTGGTACTTGCCACTCTGACTCAACAGCCCCAGAAACTACCCTTCCCTCTGCTTTTCCAGAGGATGGCTAGGCTATGTAAGAACAAACAGTCCCACTGTCCTGCCTGATCTTCCCAGTCACATTCTTATGCAAATATTCCGTTCAGGTACGACAACAAGGCACTGGATTCAAAACAAACAGGGAAATAAAACGAATCTCTCTTACTCCAGCAGGATCATAATAGTGAAGATAGGCAGGATCATCCCTTAAAACGAACTTTCTCACTTTCCAGTTCTTCCTCCGATGTCCCTAGGAAAATTCCAAACCAGGAATGTCACAGAGCTGCTTTGCCTGCATGCAAATCTTACCCACACATTAGAGGACAGGCAAATACAAAAGGGAAAAAACCTGAATATTCTGGACAGGAAATACTCACTGGAGTAGGACTTGAATCTGCCTTTTCTACATTCCAAACTTTTGCACAAGAGCTGGACTATCAAAATACTTTCTCTTTTTTTTTTTTTTTTTTTTTTTTCTTTTTTTCTTTTTTTTTTTTTTTTTTTTTTTTCTTTTCTTTTGTGCAAAGCAGAGGAGCTTCAACATGGGAGATTGCCCTAAACATATCACACAGTCTGGTAGTTATGACATTCATGTGAGATCTGTGAGAGCTTGGTTTAACTGCTTGCTAGAAAACAGGGCTGCAAAGTGCCTTGCAGGAAGGTACCTTGAATTATTGGCAAGAATGAGCTGAAAGTCTTTCTGTCCCTGCAAAGATAACAAAAAAAGAACTTATCTAGCTTAAACACCCTGGAGGGCTCATGGTTGAGAAGTTCAGGCAGAAATATGGACATAGGTGCCTCATGGCCCTGTTTTCATGACTGAAAAGGATGGGTGTTGGAAGGTTTAGACCTGCTGAAAGCACTTTCAGCAGAGGCAGTGACCCTTCCAAGCAATGACCCACAAGTCACTGAGGATGACCAAGTGCAGACTAACACCGGTGGAAGGTTGTCATGAATCACTTCCTCTGGCATTTCAAAATACGAGTTTCTCAATTAGCTACTGTTTGCACAGAAGCTCTTACTAACAAGGTTGATATGAATGTGACAGCAAAAGAGCAGCAAGGCGTGGGTCTTATTTCTTCCATTGCTTTTGAGTAAACTGATTAAGCAAGAGAAATACATGTGAGCACCACCAAAAAGTTCTTAGGCCCTCAAGGACTATTTTTAACAGTGCAGGTTCAGACTCAATATTAGGAAGCATTTCTTTAGAGAGAGGGTGGTCAAACACTGCAACAGGCTACCTAGGGAGGTGGCAAGTGCACCTTGTCTGTCAATGTGTAAGAAGCTTTTGGACAACAAAACGCTTAACAAAGTGCTTTAACCCTTGGTCAGCCAGTGGTCAGGCAGTTGGACCAGAGGATTGTTGCAGGTCCCTTCCACCTGACCCATTTTATTCGTTGAAGAATCCTGATTTTGCCTTCAGTTCACTAATATCTGCTTGCAATGGCCTTGGAAACGTGACATTCACTGTGTTGCTTAAAGTTTTTCTGGAAAGGAAGGTATTCAGTTATCTTCTGTCTTACACATCAAACATTAGTGACTGAAACAACTCCTTTACTCAAGCATGCTGAAAAAGTCCATGAAAACTGGCAACTGAATCCACTTGTGTGTCCAGAGGGACACAGGAGTGGCAGCTTTTTGTAACCTGAGTTCAGTTTTGCATTGTACCAATGACTTGTCACATCTCCTGTGTTAGGACTCTTTCCTAATTAAAGCTATCAAGTGTTTTATTTTGTGGTAAGAGTAATAAACCTTGCAACATTTGTCCAGAGTCCTGCTGCCATGCTGCAGCAAGTGTTCCTTGTGCAAAGGCAAGAGGGACAGAGATGAAACCTGCCAAGTGTGGAGATGCCATAGGGCAGTTTCTCTCTTACCCAAAGTTTTTATGTGTAAAAGAGTAATCTTGCACCCACATAACATCATTCTAAGTGACAGGATAGAGCGTGGGCAATACTGACCTGTTTCAGCAAACATCCTTGTTTGACAATTGTCCCTCTGAATTCTTCTTTTAGGACCACATCATCATCACTGGAATATCCCTCACAGAAAAATCCACTGTCTGGCTGTAAGACCACAAGAGAAATGTTACAGAAGTTACACAGTTGCTGCATGCTTATGTACATGTACCGATCTGGCTTCTTTTGGCTTGCCTCACCCTGTTTTTTGCCAGAGAATATTATTATTGTTGTTGTTGCTGTTTTGTTGTTGCTGTTTTGTTGTTGTTGTTGTTATGGTTATTGTTAAATAATCTAACCTTTTCTGGAAATGTCTCCCAGTGAAGTTGAGGAGAAGTGAGACTACACTTCTTTGATACCAGCTCAGACCTTGACTTGCTGTGGCCTCCTCACACCACACTGGTATTGAATCAAACTGGAAATAATCCAAAAGCAAGCAGGCTACACATGGGCTGCTACAGGAAGCATCCCAGGAGGCCACAAGGCTGCCTTTACCAGCAGTGTCTCTGCTGAACAGGTGAAGTCTCCCTAGCACAAACACATTTAGGAAAACAAATGAGTAGTGGGAGAGCCCTTTTGCTGAAGCCAAGTGATTCCATGTGGTAAATATAAACAGAATTGTAATACCAATTTACTTGTTTTCACTTTATAGAAGGCATACTTTTTGGCTAGCCTAAGTCCAGAAGCCAAGAATCTTTCAAACAGTATTTGACTGTGATATTTAAAGTTCTTTAAATCAGGCCACAGAATATGAACTAGTAAATGGAGAAGGCTGCATATGACACCCAGAACAAGTTACTGGGGGATAATAAGAACTTTTACTTCTTTGCTAACAGGCAAGCTCTGTGGGTGTACACCCACACTGAGTCAGATTTGGTGGCTCTGCACAAAAGTGGGTTTGTAGCTTCTGCCATTCTGTGAAGCCCTGTGATAATGGATTACTCTCTTCTCTTCCCGTGAATCAACAGGGAAACAGATGGTTAAATTCTGGTCACCAGTACAGTTATCAGGAACAAAGTCTAAGTTAAAAAGAACGCAGCTTTGTCTCAGCACTTAATTCATACTTAGAAAGGTGCCAGGAAAAGAAACTCCTGTCCTGGTTACAACAATTAAAGTTGAGCAGGTTCATTCTGAGTACCACAGGAAAAAGAAAATTAAGATAGATTTCTCAATTTCTGTGCATTCTTTCTTCCAGGATTTAAGAAGCCCAACAGGAAGCATGAGAAAGGCAGAGCATCAGTAAGTCTGAGACAATAACAAGCCAGAATACAATGCTCACAAAGTAATAGTAGGCATCACTGAGGTCTAGGAAGGGGGTGTCTGACAGCCCCTCAGCAGCTGCCTTGGATGTATCCCCAGCAGGCTGGAGATAGCCTTCACTCAGGAGGGAAGAGGCAAGCAGGAGACCTTCTCTGCGATTTCGGACGGAGCTGCTGGACACCAGCCAGTCTATCACGCAGGTGCCTGGTAAAAAAGGAACTAAATATCAGCCACAAGCCAAGACAGACATGAAGAAGCCCAAAAGCACACAGGAAACGAGCCTACTCCGTGTATTCATCAATCTCCTGAAAAAATGTTCTTAGCAACAACATGGGGAGCTAATCTAGGAAGGTTCCTGGCCATGCAGTGAGGCACAGCCTTGCCAGCTGATGGCAGGAGCCAGGACGGCTCTCAAACACCATTCCTGAGGGAGAAGAGAGCTGGGAGGGGATGCAGGGCTGTGGGCTTGATATTTTCTGAGCCTGAGAATTGCTGAGCTCTTCCCAAGGCTCAGAAATTATCGAGCCCACACAGGGCTGAGCTGGGAAGCCTCAAAGACAGGGACTGGGGATGTATGAAGGATAGCCAAGCCTGGAAAAGGCAGCCTTCCAGGCTGCTATGCTACTAACAGAATGCTTTGGGAAACAGAGTGGCTTTCATAGAATCACAGAATCACTAAGGTTGGAAAAGACCTCAAAGATCATCAGTCCAGCCATTAACCCAACACTGCCATGCCCACTACTAAACTATGTCCTATGTGTTTTTGAGCACAAACACAGATTTGACTTGGAGAGAAACCGAAATTACAATGGGACACAGTTCGGTGGTGAAAAATTCAGAATGGAATAATTCTTAAATTTTGTCCTTCTCCTTTGTTTAACATGGCCATAACTGAACCCTTTTCCAAGATACATCCTTTGAGCATCTCCTGGGTTAGCAAAAATCCCATCAAACTTCTCAGTGCTTTACAGAGCTTAGAGCTATTTCATCTCTTTAGTTTTTCAACTCTGTGCTTCCTTTATTGAATAGAGGCACAGGAGCTCCTTACCTGTAAAGCAGTGATTGAACACTCTTTTATCTTTTTCCAGCTTCAACTCCTTTATTCCCTTCTCAGGATCTTTCATTGAGAGATACAAAGCACTGTGCATTAAAAAGAACCACAGAAACTGTTAGCAAATAAAAAGATTTTGCCAGTTTGTACAACAATATCACTGTCATTCGTGGGGGCTTCGTGTTTTGTTGGCACATGGCTCTCTGCAGAGCTGTAGTTTCATCTCCTTCATCTCCTGAAAAATTCAAGTTGCAAAGCCTGGAGGTCTCACTGCATTAGCTCACAGCTGTGGGGGCAGAGGGGTGGAGTGCACAAAGGGCTTCTCACCACATCTCCCTGTTTTGAGAATGCAACCACTTGTGGTGACTATAGCGTGAAGAGTGGAACACCCACTGCTGAGGCACCTTCACAGGGCCCCGAGGCCCCAGGAGGAGGTTCACTGTCCTGCCCTGTGTTCACCCAAAGGTCCTGGGCTGAGCAGAAAACTTGTCCCCGTCCCAAAGCCTGCATGCTCTCAGATGATCTCGGCCCTGTGTGGTTTTACTGTCTTGTAAGAAGACTTCAGGCTCATTTTTATCTTGGTATTTACAGCCCAGAGACAGAAGTTATCCTTGATTTTTAAAAGCACTAACAGATTGCTTCCCTTTATCTCTTCTCCCTTTACCAGCTTCATGTCCTTTGGCAGGCACCACAGTCCCCTCACCATCCAAAAACTGGGCTAACATCAGCATTTCTTTGGAGAGCAAATAAAAGGTCTAAAATATTTTTTTGCAATAAATGATTTACTCTATAAAATGCTTCTCCTGGAAGAGTCACACTTTGGCTAGCATATCCTCTTGCACTGCAACATGCCCAGAAATCTCTTTATCAGCAAAGACCTTTGATAAATAAGCATGTTTTGGTGAATTGTAGTATATTAAAAAAGAGCTTCCCAGTTCTGATTGCTAGCTCATTTCTGACACATTGTACAAACTGAAATTTTCAGTCGTGCAGAAAGGGCTGTGAGAGAATCCATGGACAGATAGGCTCCTTGTTCTTCCTGACCAAGACTACATTTCTGACACACTGACTGCAGATGGAAGTAAATGGAAGAGCAGAGCTGTGAGAACAAACCTCAGATTGATTGTTTCAGGCAACCTGATAGACTTCCTTGTGGATTTTCTGGCAAACCTTTGGCCTCCATCTATGTGATGAATTGCTTTCTTGATATCCCGCACCCAGGCATCTCTCTCCTCCAGGTAGGCAGCTTGGAAAAAGTGGTCCTGCTGCTTGGCCACAGTGAGCTTGAAGACAAACTGGAATGATAAATTATGGCAGGTTTGGGGTTTTTTAAAGTTACTTTGGTGTAGCCAGTTGGGCACAAATAAGCTAGTACCACCACAACATACAGCCTACCTATGCCCTAAGGACTATGGAAAGTGCCTTAGAGACACAGTAAAATTATAGAAACTCTGAAGAAAACCATGAACCAGCACTGAAGAAAACCATGAACCATGAAAGTGCAAAAAACTGAATCCTTTTGTTACTTTACTGTGACTGATCCTGACATTGTCAGCACACCCAAGGTGTGTGGCACCAATACAGCCGCTGATTCTAACTTTTGCTGGGAAGTTCAACACAGCTGAAAGGCTGAAGTGATTCCTTGGAGTGGCTATCTGGAACAGAGGCTACGCAAGATTAGGAGAATAAAAGCAAGTATTTATTAAAGGCCTTCAATAGCACCTTGGGCAGTCAGAAGCCTCTGAGAGGCTACATCCAAGATAGACAATGGTCACGAGTTTTTCAGACATATACAAATGTGGTCTATTTATATATCGGGGTTAATCTTCCAATTACAGCTTCAGGAAATGAAGCCATTTACCCCCAGTTTGCTTCCCCCTCAACTCACTTTTGTTTGTGTTTTGGGGCCTTGAAACAGTGAGGTGTTCCTTGAGCTTCAGGCCTAGAGGAATCGTTGTGTCTGACCAAAATGTGAAGACAGTAGCTAACACTCTAAATGGAGTTTTAGATTTATACACTAAAGCAGTACAGGATTTGAAAAAAATAAAAGTTAAAACCCTAATACATCAGAAGCACCCAACCCCTGCGGGCTTGCAATGGATGTAAATTTGTTTTAATGTTTAGAGACACGTGAACAGTTTGAAGGAGGAAAAATACCCCACATCATATTCAGCTGCTGACTCACAAGGGAAAAAAAAGGTCATACACTGGAGAGTACCAGAGTATATTTGCAGCCTAGTAGGTAGATGGTACATCCAACCCTTGCCTCCACCTTAGGATCACCTATCTAAACACAGTAGCAACAATGGAAAGACTACATTTCCCAAAAATAGGAATAGATCATCTAGAGGTAGCTATAAACAGAAAATATAACAACAACCTGAAAAAAACAAAACAAAACAAAACAAAACAAAAAACAAACCTCCAAAACCATCCAACAAAGTTCACACTGTTTGAACTCATTTCCATCTGGTGATCTTCTGAATGGAAAATCTGGATCTAATTACTCAGGTTTCTACTTCCTCTAAAATATAGTTCCCCATGAGTGACACTAATTTGTTCTGGAGTTGTGTTATAATAAATATCAGAAGTTCTGACTCAGCAGGTGTCTAGAAATGCCAAGCTAAGCCGTAGGCCAACAGCATGACGCGATGAGGGCAAGGAAAGCAAAGTCTACTGTCAAAGAGCAGCAAATTAGGATCAGTGAAATCAACACACCAAATGAGTCTGCTGAAGCCCATGTTTGTAAATAATGCATTTCTGAACATCCCTGACAAGCATTTTCCAAACTATGGCCAACAGGAAAAATTTTGACACCCTGAAATTGTGCAGAGGTCCAACTGAATTTCATGGAAGATACATTTCAAAGTTACAAAGCAACAAGTCCTCAAAAATCCATCTCAGACAGGAAAGTAACCTTTTCTTATCTGATATTGTTCATATTTCCAGCAATACTCACCTTTTCTGTTATGCAGGAAAGACCTACATACTGAAAACCTATGTACGGTGCATGAGGAAAGCAAACAGACCAATCTATCCAAATCCCAATATTCAGCAGTCAAGCTAACACTCCAGATTAACAGAATGAAATACCAAAGCATTGATGAGATTTATTACCAAAGGAAAAAAGATCAGTCTTCTCAAAGAGATGAGAAGGAACATACAGTGAAATGCTAAAGAAAAGTTTTCATTTTCAGCACATGGAGAAGACTGGCAAAGCCATTTCTTTTTAGCATTTACAAAGTTAGGCCAATAAGCTAGATAGAATTCCAGTCTACTTCTGAAATTGGTAAAGAGGGTGAGTCTCCGGTCCTAGACTTGACCAGGCCTCCCTCTGATGATGTATATCTGATTGTGTTTTTAAGAAAATTAGACCATTAGACTAAACTAAAGAGCAACATTTTGGATAGTTTAAATTGAGACAGATGAATCTAACTATGAGCAACCAAACACGATAATGCTATCCACAAAAAAAACATGTTTTCTCCATGGGGGAAATGGAACAAAGCTGAAGAATATCAGAATTTGTGTTACATTAAACAATGATCAAACGTCACATCAAGGACAGCAAACAGTGGTAATATATAATTAAATATAATCTCAAAATATGCAGTTGCAGCCCCTTCTGAGCCTTTATCTGTGATAATCCAATCCAAGATTGCTTCTTTTGCCCTCAGCACCTGCATTTTGCAATCAATGTAGTAAACAAAGCATGTTGGTGATTTGCTCTGAGCTTTCAAATGAGGGACACAAGGGACCCTGATTCCACCTATTAGAAAACCTAAGGACAGGTTTAATTATCCTCACTTTACTCGTATGAAAAAGTAAAGTTCACTTTCTCAGCAGTCTCTCACACTTCCTATTTCTCTAATACTCTCAAAGAGACTTCTATCTTCAGTCAGGCATCCCTGTGGTAAATTTCTTTAAACTGTGGTGGGATAATATTCCAGATTCTGGGGGACCCCTCTGTCAGAGGAATTCCTGGGGATGTGGTGCCTATTTGATGAAACTGAGTTGACAAAATTATAAATGACTAATGATACGATTCTTTGCTCGTATGAGAAATCCTGTTTTACCAACAATTATTTTTCAGGAACCCTATAACAAAATATATGTGTCACAGCATTTATCTCCTTCCTGTCTGAGCTAGCCAGTTGTTCCTTGACAATAAATAAATGCTTCTCCTGCTCACAAAGTATTTCCCCCCAGCTTTATTCTGTGGCAATTAGATTTATATTTAATACAGGAGTTGTTCTATTCAGCTGCAAAATATCTTCACACCAAGTTCTGCTCTCTGAGAGACTCAGAAGTTTAATAAAAATCAACCAACCCCTCCCCAATGCTTTCTGAATTAGTCCTCTTGAAGTGTCCTGAATTCAAAAAGTACAATTTGAATTTCCAAGCATGCTTGTGATCTCCCAAAGCAAGTGAAAATTGCCACTTGGATGAGTGCAAGGAATTTGCAGCCACCAGCCTTTTGCCTTTTCAGTGCTTCCAGAAGTGTAAGTATCCCGTCAATTCTTTTTATAAAAAAAGTACTTACCATTCTTTTACCAAAATCTTGGCATGGGCTGTGAATAGAGCTTCCTTTTAGTGGGATCATCCCTTTGGGACTGTTATCAGCCTTCCGCTTGTAGAATTCAATTCCGTCTTCTAAGAGCACAACCCACATTGGCTTCCAGGTATTAAACATGCTGCCCTGCATCAATAAATCACAAATTTTGTTCAATGAATCACTCTTCACATGATACCCAAGGAAGATATGAGCTTCCAGGGAATGTCTGACTGATGCTAAAATAACTACAGTTTGTGTTTCAAGGGGAACGTAGCACCACCACATCCACCCCACTATGCAGTTGAACATTTGTTGTTATTTTTCTGACCACCATTTCTTTCCCCTTATAGTTGCTCTGTCAATGGAAGCCGCTGTGGGTTTAAGTAAAAATAAAGGTTTTATCCTAAGGGCTGTACCACAAAAGACTCCAGAGCAGAGGTTACTGTGGAGCAGCAACCTCCTTCCCAAAGAATGGATGTGCCGGAAAACCAAGGTGATGTGACCTCTTTAATCTCACTATTCTTCCTCTATGTTTAACCCAATTAAGTGCAACTATAGATATTTCCTGTTACCTCTTTGCCAAGATTTCGCAGCATGTTTCCTCACATCTTCCCAACCTGTTCACAGTTAGTCTTCTCTTCCACTCAGTCCAAAAGTACCCACTTACCTTCTTAACCAAGTAGCCCTCCCTTATGCGCATCGGTTCTCGCTCCATGGCTCGAGCAGTCCTGCTCTGGGGTCTGTCAGTGCTGCCTGGTGAGTTCCTCTGGCAGCAGAGTTTGTGGAATGGGTGTTTTGTGTTTTTTTTTTTTACAGTACAGCTGTGTCATTTCACAAGTTCCTCTCAGTGCTAATCGCGAGCCCATTTCCTCTTACCGAGTGAGAGATAGGGAAATGCAGAAGCACTGTGTGTATTTATAGGCTGCCTCTGACAGCACAGGCAACAGCCTGACAGAACACTCTGTCGTATCAAATGCAGCCAGCCTCGATGAAAGAATCCTGGGAAATTAAATTAAATAAGCACAGTAGTGCTCAGTCAGAAGAAATTTGGCCTGCTCTGCAAATACATGAGCTCAACCAAAAAAACAAGCAGGGCATGGTGCTGCTGCCTGGTGCTTGCCAAATAATTGCAGAGACAGATTTCCAACCCATCAGTGGTTTCACATCACCCTGCTTTCCAAATCTGGCTCCCAGTGGGCAAGCATGAGAAGTCAGGCAGGAAGGTGGAGGACCCTCACTTGCTTAATGAGGATGCGCCCTCTGCTGACATAAGAAATTTGTTCATCAGACTTGATCAGGTTCTGGATTTCTCATGCTGAGGCCTCCCAAAGGTGTCAGCTGTCAAACAGGCACAAATATATTAGACCCGTGCATTACATAAAGCACTGACCACAAAATGCTTTCTACAAGCATCTTTTACTTGCTGCAGAGCTTGTTTGGCTTTATTTGGGAAAAGGCAAGGCAAACCCATAGTTTTTTGTAAATACCAGAGTCAAAATCCTTCTTCCCCACATAGAAGAAAGTGGGGGTATATGGGAGGCAATAAGAGGCTGCTTCACGGTATCTTGAAGCAGCCTCTTGTGTTCTTCCAAGCACAAGATGCCCGGTCACTTTTGCAGCTAAGTTCATTCATTCAAATGTTGATTGAGCCCAGGGTGACTCCATCTGTCATCTCTGCCAAGATCACTAAACAGGGACTTTTTTCACAGACAGAAATTCCTGTTCTCCATGTGACTCTGTCTCAGCCTTTACTCTGGAGGAGGTCTTACTCAGAAGTCTGACAAGGTCTGCGATAGAGGACCAGAGAGTTAGCAGAGCACTCAGAAACCTTTTCTAAACATTCCTCACTGATGCCTATTTAGTGGTATTCTCACAGATGAGATTCCACTCCTTCTTTAATTATCTGTACTAATGCTTCACTATCCCAGCTGCTCAGTGTTTCTCCTCACTGTCTGAATGAAGATTTTCCTTTTCCAGGCCTTTCTCAACTAGTTGCTGCTCAAATGACACATCCAGTCTCTCTGCAGGCAGAGCACCTGTCTGTACCACCAGTTTCAGGTTAAACACTTTGTATTACATTCTGCCCAAAGCATACCTTTTTGTGATGATTTCCTCTATCACTAAGTTGTTTGGGGGTTCTAAAACCTGCAATCCCACTACATTGTTCCTTTGCTCATGTAAATCATCTTGTTGCTATTAAAGGCACCAGTTGCTGATGAAGCAAATCATCCATCAGTTTGCAAATCAAAGGCTCCATATATTCTCTGGATGTGAAGCATACTTGAATTCAACAAAGAGATTTTGAAATTATTACAGACAGAAAGTCACACAAAATTAATCAAACTTCATGGTTCTTGGAGCTAAAAGTAAAAAATTACCACTAAAAAGAGATCAAAAATGTCTAACATTTATAGTAGAAAATTTGCCTACCAGGTCCAGGACTTGGAATGAACTGAAGAATCTCTGCATTCCCACAGCAGAGACGATCGAACTGGATTTCTGAGTTATATTTCTTGTGAAATAAATTTCCCTTCATCCCCCATAAGTCTTAAAAGGATGCTTGAAGGACTGAGGAGATTGTAGAATCCTCCTGTATAATGTCTGTTTGGTCACTAATTCTTTTTCCTTTAAGAAGGTGAATTGTTTCCTTCTCTTCCCTTTCATTTCAGTGGTTCCATCTTCAGGAAAAAAAAACACCTTTTTTTTTTTCTTTTCTCCAATTAGATAAACCAAAAATACAGGTCACAGACAAACAGTAACTCTTGAAGTGTTTTTGGAAGCCAAATTATCCCATTATTATCTACCTTGAGGACATAATGCTTCAGAGCTTGGAGCTATGATTAAAGACTGAGAACAGGATCACAGTTAGCTCTTTCTTCTGTCTCCACCTCAGGTGTGAGGAAAGGAACCCCATCCCTAGCTGGAAGGCCTTATGGGGAGCAAAGGCAAAAGAACCTGCTGGTATTATCCTCCCTGCAGGCATCCTTTCTGCAGGTTTTCCTGCTTGCCTCCTCCTGCTGACTCAGGGTTTGTGCTGAATCAGGATGACACAATAAATTGATGATATGAGATGACCAGGGATAGGTACTCTTTAACAGAATATTTATATATCCCTGTACTAAAAAGTGGTTTAATGAAAACAGAGAAGAATGATGACTCCACAATTTCACAAAAGCTCCTTTTTCTCACTTACCTCCATGAAAAACCTTTGGAGGTATGAAATGTAAGTCTGAACGCAGTGGCACCTAGCCAAAGGCTTCAGAATTTACCATTACTGCTTATGCTATTGAGTGTTAAAACACAAAATAACTTCCATCTAATGTTAGCTGAAGGCAATGGCTTTTATAACACTTCTCTATGTTGTTTCTGTTTCATCTTCAAGGCTCAGCTGGTCCTTTTGCCCTTCCACTGTACAAGTCTGGCACAAAGCTTTTCTTTACTGCTGAGGCTTGGTTTCATTTATCACACACCACCACAGGGAAACCAGAAAGTTCATCTCCCCCCAGACAGAAACATGCTGATGTAGCTGAATCATTCATGTCAGGCAAAGTGGTCCTTAAACACACAAGGCTTTGGCAGGTGCAAGGAAGGGTGCATGTAGGTTTTCTTTGTCCAGCCACTCCTAAAGAGCAGCACCAGGCATGAGAGGAAGAGCTGTGTTTCTTTTATCTCTCCACAAAGGGGAGGAAGAGCTTTGTCAGAGAGGGAAGATAACCTGCAATGTGGAAATCTGCTATGACTTACTATGTCCTCTCCACTTCTCTCTCAAGTAGGTAAAGGTGCATGATGTCAGATGAGCAGAATTCGTCACAATATCACAATCTGCAGCAGAGCTGAATATCTTAGCTTAGTTTACTGTTCTTGTACAGGAGAACTTGCTGCTGTATTTCTTCAGAAAATTCTACTTTGTTTCTGCTACTTCAGATTATGAGCTCCTGCAAGCATTGAAAAAAAAAAAAAAAAGTGATCAACCGCATTTATCAGAGCAAGAAATCTACCTGAGGGACTGAGAAATGTCTATACCAAAAACTGGAAGCATGTAGCAGCTGCAAGGAACGCAAGATTCTGTTACACCAGCTTCATTGCTCCACAAGCCCCTGCAGAGATGGTTCTAACATGTTTGCTGCACTGTAAATGCCATAAGCCCACCCCATCTGCAACAAAACACATGACCTCTCCATAAGTATATGTCATTACACCAAATCAAGCTGCATTTGCAGGGGAAATTATAACAAAGGTTATATGTTCAAAATGATTGTCTATGTGGGGAAAACGATACACACAAGCGATCTCCAAACAAGATAAAGACTGTCCAGCTGATATTTCAGTAAAAAAAAAAAAACAAAACCCAAACATTTCTCACATCTGCACAGAGGCAGAGGGCTCAAAAGAATCAAAGTATTGAATTGAGAGCCGGCAGGTGTAGGTCTTAGCACAATTCCCTCCATACAGAATCAAACATATGGCCATTTTTAGTGCATGAGAGGTTGTGGCTTTGCATGTCCTTCTTGAAAAGAAACCCCAAACCACAACATTTTGAAATTTTGCACTGTGTTAAGAAATTAATCAAAGAGGGGCAAGCATGGAAAGGCTAATACAGATATTACATGTCACCTTAGGATCTAAATGCTGTGGTCTGGCCATCTTATGGAGATCATATTGAGTAGATGCAATCAAGAGACCAAACACATTTCTCCAGAATGTTTTCTGGACGATTTAGACCAGCATAAAGCGTAGGTGATGGTTAATCTACGTGTTCATTGAACACATCCCCCCTCACCTCTCCCCTACAGTAGTTTCCCATCAGTGATACATGCAGGTTATGTTGATGCAGCAGGGAAGGTCTGTGCACAAGAAAGAGGTCTTGGAGGATGTAGCTTGTACCTAGCTCACACATCTTGTAGGATGTGTGAGACTGTCAGTCTTATGAGGAAAAAGAGGTATAAAACTGCTGGTTACAGCTGACTCACCACTTTGGAAGCACTGAGGCATTTGCCAGGGCATAGGTGAGTGCTCCAATCTTCCTACCCCAAGGGAGGGGAATTATCTTAATGTACTTTGCTGACTCCACACAACAGACTGGGAATCCTCAGCTGCCAGGGGAATGAAAAGTGGATTTGAAGGACTGAAAAAAAACCAAACCAAAACACAGATACCCACACACAAAACCAAATAACCCCCCCCCCCCCCCCGAAAAAAAACCCAAACAAACAAAAAACCAGAAGAACAGTTATGCAGTTTACAAAGACATTAAGTATTATTGCCCCACCCCTCCAGTGTAGGTGTAGAGAATGGAGGAATCTGACACAACTTTATCTTTTTGTTCCCAGAAGGAAATTGCTGCTGTGGCTTAGGAGAAATAGGACTTTGTCCTAAGTCTATGATGATTCATTTAGCTTTGAATCTTGTAAATGTCAGCATGTTTACTCTGTGCTCCTGGAAAAATCACACCAACTCTTTCTTCCTTCAGAAGGAAGGAATATAATATATTCCCTATAATAAAATACTGGAGGTATTTTACTCCCTACAGAATATCAAGCCATTAACACCAGGTAACGTAGCAGCCTGAGATCTGGGACCCATAGAAAATCCCCATGGGGCAGCCTCATGGCCATTAAGGTGACCATTTTGTTGTCAGCAACAAAACTAACCTCCCAGAAGGATTTAGCAAAGGCAGCCCCTTCCCTTGGTCTATACTGATAAAGGGCATCTGGTGGGATCAGGTAAGTAAATGTATTAACCCAAGCGAAGTTATTAGATCAATCAAAAGAAGGTCATTGCCTAAATAAAGATTTTTTTCTTCATAAATGTTCTACTCTCACCATGTTACACTTGCACATGGTAAGACAGTTACTATGCATACACATTCCATAATACGATGCTTTTTTAGTTTTCCCTCATGTTTGCCCAATACTGGTCAGGGATAAAGTCCCAGTCTGAGCTGTGTCCATAGAAAGATAATCATTCAGGCAGAAATAATAAGGAAAAAAAACCCTGGGTATAGATCTGACCTCTCATGTACATGGGAAGCTAATTGCAATCAATGTCTTCAGCTACACACAATTTACTACAACATGATATGTCTGGCCCATGAAGTGAGTAAACCCGATCCCTGGCAATGGCCATTACTCCTCACACACCACTTTAAGTGATACTGTCAGATTCCCCACAGGCTGGGCCTCTGGGATTTCATACTAAATTACATTTAAACTTACAGAAGGGGGGTTTACTGCGGGCAAAACTTCCAACAAGCCACAAAGTGCAGCAGTTTCTGCAGAATGCAATGCAAAATGAGATTTCTCCTGCAGCAAGGAAAAGAGATAAGGAGAAATGCACTGGGGGTGGGTGTTGTTTATTTGGTTTTGTTTTGTTTGTTTAGTATTTTTGCAGAGATACATAGTTATGAGAGGCAGGGATCATATCCTGCCCCTATATTGTGAAAACCTGAATGGTTGAACACATTATAAAGCCTGTTTTGAGCTGGAACTCGAAGCAAGGGATATCCAGTAGGATTTTTTGGGTTTTGTTTTTGTTTTTTGGTTTTTTTCCCAGAGGTTTTCAGCAGAATGTATTATTTTGCCTAAAGTTCATAATAAAATTAAATCACTGAATAACTTGCATGCATAAGGAAATGCAGCTGGGTAATGCCGTAACTACTTTTTGGCTTTTAGTTTACATTACACCACCACATGCACATCCCAGCCTGAGAAAAACAAAGAACAGGTCAGGTCCAGTGCAACATGGGCCTATGAAATTCTCCTAACAAACTCTGCCACAATGTCCAAGCAAAAATATATTCGTGGGCCAAAACTTGTGTCAGAATTAAGGATGCTGCTACAGTTTTAACAGCCAACAAGAACAAATAAAAAAATAATGGGAAAATGGGCACAAACTTGCCTGGGTTAAAAGTAATCTGTTAGACGGGAATGAGACAGGCTGAGAGCTGAATTATGGTACATTGTTCAGTTTCAAAGATCTTTGCTCTTGAACAAACTGCACCAGCCATCTGTAAAGAGTATATTAGACTTAAAGACGTGAGATTCAGATCTTACAGTGCAATTACAGTGTATGGGGTATTTTCTGTTTCAATAAGAGGATTGCAATGAAGTGATTAAAATAATCCCAAGAGAAACCTTAACCTGCTGATGTTGATTGTCGACCTCGGGGAGCAAGAAAGCGACCCTCAGTCCAGTCATGGTGACTCAACAAAACCTTTTGCTGCACCGGGAGAGAGAAAAACCAGAAACGCAGGGCTTTGCTGGGTTTAAACACCGCCCTCCCCTCTCTCTCGGGCAGCTCTGGCTCCTCCGTGCCGCCACACAGATGTTTCTGCCCATCCCAGAGGGCTCCATCAGCCCCAAGGGTGGGGAATGGGAGGGTGATTTGGGGGGCCCCCCCCAGGTGAAGGGATTGGGGATGGTTTGGGGGCTCCACCCAGGCGAGGGAGCCATGGACATGGGCATGGAAATTTTGAAGGAATGTGTTGTATGAATTTATCTGATCACTCAGAATCTATTCGTAAGAGCACACAACAATTTAAGGAAATTTAAGGGGATCGGGGGCGCTTTGGGGGCTTCCCCCAGGTGAAGGGATCGGGGGATGGTTTGTGGGCTCCCCTCCAGTGAAGGGATCGGGGGCTCTTTGGGGGCTCCCCTCCAGTGAAGGGATCGGGGGCTCTTTGGGGGCTCCCCTCCAGTGAAGGGATCGGAGGCTCTTTGGGGGCTCCCCCCGGTGAGGGGCTCGGGGGATGGTTTGTGGGCTCCTCTCCAGTGAAGGGATCGGGGGCTCTTTGGGGGCTCCTCTCCAGTGAAGGGATCGGGGGATGGTTTGGGGGCTCCCCTCCAGTGAAGGGATCGGGGGCTCTTTGTGGGCTCCCCTCCAGTGAAGGGATCGGGGGATGGTTTGTGGGCTCCCCTCCAGTGAAGGGATCGGGGGATGGTTTGTGGGCTCCCCTCCAGTGAAGGGATCGGGGGATGGTTTGTGGGCTCCTCTCCAGTGAAGGGATCGGGGGATGGTTTGTGGGCTCCCCTCCAGTGAAGGGATCGGGGGCTCTTCGGGGGCTCCCCCCGGGGAGGGGCTCGGGGGCTCCCCTCAGCCGGCGGGCCCGGCCCACGCCGCTGTCCGCGGCCGTGGTGCTGAAGGCGGCTCCCAGCCCGGGCCTCTCTCGTTTCCTCCGGGACGAGCTGCGGGATTAAGGCTGCAGTAATCGGGGCCGGATTAACTCCCTGGAAACCGGCTGCAATCTGAGCGGCTGCAAATGTCCCCCAAACCGGCATATGGGGCGGGGTGATGAAGTGGAGGCGGGGGGAAATAAGAGGGGGGGGGGGGGGGGGGGGAGACATCAACCGCCCCAGATGCTACGCCGCGATTAGTGGGAGGGAAAATAAATAATCAAGTATCTCATCCGCTGCTTTTGGGAAGGGCTGGCCTGGCTGGGATCCGGCAGCCCCTCCTCTTCCTTCTCCGTCCTCCTCTTCCTCTCCCTCGCTCCCGGCCAGCCGCCTTTCCTCGGAGGGGGCGAGACGCGCGCAGAGCCGGCAGCCCCCCCCCGGCCGCAAGCGATGGGCGACATCCCCGGCCTCGTGAAAATCAGCGTCTCCCTCAAAATCCAGCCCAACGACGGGGCCGTGTATTTCAAGGTGGACGGGCAGCGCTTCGGCCAGAACCGCACCATCAAGCTGCTGACCGGAGCCAAGTACAAGATCGAGGTGTCCCTCCGACCCGGCACCGTCCAGGCCACGTAAGTGCGGCCGTCCTCCTCAGGGCGGCTCCCCCGGCCCTCCCCTCCCTCCGAGCTGCTTTATTTTTAGACGTTTAATGTATTTTCCTGGCAGGCTGACAGCGCGGGGTTTCCGTGATTTCTCCCTCCCCGCCCTTTTAGTTCGGTGGCCCCGTTTCTGGGTCCCTGGCCAGCTGTTCCCAGCGCTCCGCATGGCTGGCTCGGGGTGGGGGGGATACCACCTTTGGGAGTCGCTGCCTTCCCTCTCCCTCCCCACCTTCTCCCGGAGCTTTTTCAAGCCCAGCTCTTTTTCTCCCTCCTTCCCCGCGGTTTTGGCTGGAGGAAGAAAACCCCTCCTACACAATGCCCAAGCCTCCTCGCTGCGGCGTGGCAAAGCAGAGACAGGGAGCAGACGGGGAGCCAGCTCTGGGTGGAGGGGCAGCCCCGCAGAAGAGATTCGACTAACCTCACCCTGTCCATTCGAAATCAGATCCCGCCTGCCTCTCCTTGCTACTCCTTCCCCGGGTGACTGCAGAGCCCTGACATATTTCAGGAGCCCCAATGAGTCAGCAGCACATGCAGGTCTGCTAGAATCCCTGAAAGCTTTTCCCCAGCACAAGAGGCTACCAGGCTGCAAAAACCCACGTGCTGGCTCCAAACTGCCAAGGAAGGGGGAATTCAGGGCTGAAAGGTTGGATCCCGTCTTTTTGTAGGACCATGGGCATCGGCGGCGTCAATGTCCCACTGGAAGAAAAATCCCGGGATGCACAAGTGGCCTCTTACACAGGGATCTACGACACAGAAGGGGTGCCCCACACCAAAAGTGGGGAGAGACAGCCCATTCAAGTCAACATGCAGGTACGTGGTTCTCCAAGGCTGCCATGAGAGGACAAGGGGGTTGACTCCCAGAGAGAATGTGGTGAAATATTTCGGGGCAAAGTCTGATCACAGCTGCTGCCTTCCTCTTTGCTTTGTGTCAGTAAGTTTGCTGGCGAGGACATAGCTGGAAAATACAAGACCTGCTGCCTTCTCTCTCAAGCAAACAAGGGCCAGGGAGAAGTAGGAGGTTTTCTAGAGACCTGCTAAACCCTTTGGGATGCTGCAGCAGAAAGAATTGTGAGCTGAACCTCCCACCCCTTCTATAGGACATCATATATTTGCTCCCACTGAGGTTGTTGGCTAGAAATCCAATCCCTTGGCACACAGGGATTTTGCCTGGCAGCACCGTATCTTTTTTTGGCACAGAGCACGCCCCAAGCACTGGGGGTGCCTGCTCTCCCCTTCCATCTGTCACCTTCAGCATGCATGAAAACAACACCCAAGGCTGTCTTCTCTCTTTTCCCATATGTTTCCACTGTCTGCATCCACAAACCTAAGTTCATATTTAAGTGGCTCCTCACCCCAACCTTAAAGAGAGGCTCCATGGCCCCAAAGTGAGATGACAAAAGCTCCAGCCCACAAGGCAGCAGAGCTGACAGAAGACATGAAGAGCACCTGGCAGATTTCCACAGCACTCTTTTGGCTGGTATGCCCAGTGTGCGGGGGGAGTTTTGTTTTGGTAGTTTGTGTTTTTTCTTCTCCTGATTTTAGTTGTGAGAGATTCCTGCTGTTTATTCCATGTATTCTGTACCACAAAAAGGAATCAGGGCAGCCAGCCATCTTCATCTGAAGCTCTCTTAAGGGTCTGTTCCAGCTTATACAAGCCCACCAGATTTCCGCATTGTATGACATTTGCTTACTGAACACAGGATTTCATATTCCTCTTCAGTATCTTTTTTTTCTGGAATCATAGTTTAGTATAGTAATCCCCTTCTGAATAAGAACTGTAATATCTTCATTAGGTGTTTCTAATAATTACAGTGTGCCTAACTTAATTTTTGGGAACCCACATCACGTTACTATTTCATAATCTTAGGTTATTAAGACTAATATGGAGTATTACATTAATCACTTTTATATGCAGCCACCTCCTTTTAACACCCAGGAAAACCAAACACAATATTATTTCACAACAAGCTGAACACAGCTGCTGGATGCCACTGTTGATCATTGTAGTTATATTTACACCAGGAGGAGAAAAGACAGTATTCCCAAAAAACCATTTGCTTTGACTAAGGCATCCCTATTTTTCTGGTCATTTTTACCCTGAATTGCAGCACTGATGTGAACTCTGAAAATCTAGAAGTTTTAACTTTTCCTTTGGAGAAAACCAAGTCAAATCACGAATGAAATGTAAGGAGGGTCTGATTTTCAGTGACAAGCTCTGACATGGTTTGTTGCAGCATCAGAATGAGTAGCCACAATACTTGCCCAAAGATCTGTTGCTTTTACAGATCAGATCCTGGGATATTAACCATAGAGCTAATAGGATTTTCAAGCATTAAGCAGGTCCTCAATTCCTTTTAGGAACTGATCTTGATAGATAGGTTCATCAGTACAGACTTAGATACCCAGAATTGATACTTTTAAGTATTAAACATAGGGCATCTCAACAGGGATTTACATGTTGAACTCATCTTTTAGCTGCTTAGCTAAGCAGAGCTGTAACAGATTTAGGAAATGAGCCTCACATACCCCAGTCTGAAAACTGCTTTGAATACCTACTTCCTGAATCTTCACAACTGAGCTTACTGCAAACAGCTTTAAATTTTCCTGTTTCCTTCAGCTATGAGGAACTTCTGCCTCCACTTCCTCTTCTAGAACACACAGAATCCTGATGCATCCTATGGTGCTAAGGACACTATTTAGGGCACAAAAACTGAATTCACATTAGAAACAGATTGTGAGATCAGTCCTGCAGTCAAAAACTAGTCTGATACTTCCAGCCTAGTATCTGAATGACTTAAGGTTCATAAAGATCTATAAGAACTTATTTCCTGTCTGCTTTGAAACTTTAAACAAACAATTCTTTGTGTTGCTGCTTTAATTGGCCAGTAGATATCTGACCCATGACATTCAGAGTTTATACATATTAAACAAGCAATCCTGTCTCTGAATTCCAGAATCTGATGTTTTGTTTCTGTTACCTGATTGGTCAGTCATGCACACTGTCCAGAAACTGCCAAAATGTCTGGCAAATGGTGCAAACTAAGTTAGAAGAACTATTTAATAGTTCTAAGTAGTCAGAACTCTTTTAGAAGGCGGCTTCATTTTATTCTTGATCAGACTGGTCTAAGATTGAAGAAAGAAGCTGGAACTCTAGTCACAGTAAGAGCTATCAAATCATCTCAGCATGCAAATGTAGATGGAGTGATTAAATAACTATCTACTCCTAGAGCATCCACCAGCTGATAGAGAAGATCAGACAGGGAAATAACCTGAAGCCTGACCTGCAAAGAGTAGAGCTGTTCTCCCTCCCTGGGGATGCCCATGTACAAGCTCATGGAGTAGCCAGGATTCAGCTGCAGGAGTCATGGGAATTCAGGGGAATTCATGTTCATTACTCCACAGAGCTTCTGCATGTGCTGAGTACTGAGCTGGGGGAGGCACTCTGTAGTAGAAAAGCTCTACAATTAATTTTTTCCTTCTCCTGGAAACCCACAGCAGTCGAGCTACTCAGGGTAGCTCAGCAAACTGGGTCATTGAAGGAAAATTAAATTTGCTCTTTTCGTCTATCTTTTTGAAAATGGTATCCTTCACACGTCAATGAAATGAAATGCTGCCCTTGTATCATATCACCTTCTACAAATGTTATTACAAATGCCTTTTCTTCCTTAGTTTCTGCACTGAGGGTGGCTGATGCTCCTCTCTGACAAGTTTTGTGGACTGTGCACAGTACTATCCAAGCTGCTTAACCTTTACTATCTTGCATTTTATCAAGACTACTATCAAAGATGGCTGATCAAAAAAAAAGGCCTCAATTAAGATTTTAGTCGCTAGGAGAGATAAAATAGCCTGTCGCCTGTACATCCAACTCTTTCTTAGTCAAAGGAAGTGGCAGAAATATTTCAGTTACTCCTTTAAGGTAACACTTGTAACTGGAGCTGAATAAAACCTCTCCACTTACAGCACACGGCAACTTCTGCTATTGTCAAGGCTAAATTTAACTTACCACGGTGGGTGGAGGGAAGGTTTAAAGTAATGTCTGTTACACAGCAGCACCTTACAAACCACATCTTGAATTTTTATAAAAAAAACAACAACAAACGTGTCCTGAAAAATCTGGATACAGAAGACTTTGCTCGTAAATCAGGAACAATTTCTCTGTAAAAGGGCTTTCATACTGACTTTGCAAGTCTGATTATAGCAGGCAGATGAACAAAGATCAGCTCCCAGGCACATGATGGGAATGGAAAACAGTCAAGTGAAGAAGCTGTCATAAAAGTGAGTGATGGAAATACTTAAAGGGAAAAAATACTGAAGAATGGTGCAGTTCAGTAGCACTAAATTCACTATTTAGTATCTTCTAACAACGTAACACAATGAACAAGCCACATTGGCTTGGGACCAATGGCAATACATACAGGCTTCACACCCACACTCGAGATTCTCTGCAATGTCTCAAGGCATAGGAGCTCAAATTTTCCATTACCATTAAAAGTGAAATCATAATTTATGCTTGAAAGCCTCACTGAGGTTTTTCTGATGTTGTACAGGTGTCTAGCAGTGGCTTAAAGAGAAAAAACCCCTTTATTTTACAGAACTTACTATAGCCGTAGTCTCATTCACTTCAAAGTTGCATGCAGAGCCAAGTTAAAGTCAATGTCTCACTACTTCACTGTATTAGACACTTACCTACTAAACATGCTGATTATCTCTTTATTAGCTCCTATTACTCAGCAGCACTATCACAGTCCACCCAGCAGTTACACATTTGCACACAGAACTTGTCTTGCTTAGGTCTCATTTAAAATGTGGGATAGAATCCCAGGAAAGCAGTAAATGCTGCAAGACCAGCACATCTCAGACAAGACACTGCAAACACAAGACTCCAAAATGCAGACACATTAAAGGTTTCAGACTGAGCAAAAGAAGACTCTTCCCAATCCTAACTGCAGCCTCTGGGTATGGCATAAAGGTAAAGTGATGGTCTGTATCACTGCAGCTCACTGGTACATGATCTGGTACATGATCTACAGTATATAGAAGCTGTGTCATCTTCAGAAAAATTATGGCTTTGGTTCTTGTTGTTAGTAACATTTATCCAGATGGCAACTTGAATATTTTTACTCCCTCGCCTATCCCAGATGTGAGTGCAAGAGGACGGTACAGGCAGAATCTAATCATTCATGTTTTATGTATGGCTACACACAAAAGCCTTTTCTGATTGCTGGAGCGGGTTTTACAGGTCTTTGATTTATTGAACTGAGGAACAATAATCCTTATACCAGGTGTTCTATGTTCTGCAGTTTCAAGGGTGTTATTTCTCAGGATGAGAGAGAAACCAACAAAATAATCAGCTCACTAACACCGGTGTTCCCTCTTCCTCACAGTTTAATGACATTGGCGTTTTTGAGACAGTCTGGCAAGTCAAATTCTACAACTACCACAAACGGGATCATTGCCAGTGGGGAAACAGCTTTGGCAGTATTGAGTACGAGTGCAAACCAAATGAAACACGCAGTCTCATGTGGATCAATAAAGAGACCTTCCACTGAAGAGATGGGAAACCAATACTGCTGGACAATCTCCCTAAAGAAAAATCTACCTTTTTAAACCAGCAAGAAGCCTTAACAAAGGCATACTGTAACACTGCTTTGTCCACAAGGCTCCAACAACTACATTGTATATACAGGTGGTGCCACGAAAATATTTGCCTATTTACTGCATTTTATGTTTACCATGGCATCTGCAACATTCATTATCTGTCACCCTGAGAATACTGAAAGGTTCATGGTAAAGGATGTCTGATAGCTGGGTAGGAAGTCATATCATAATACTGTTGTAAGTATTTGGATTATTCTGACTAGATGTAACAAACTTTTGTGAAGTGTTTTGCTTCATTGCTTAGAATTTGGATTAACATCACATTGGTGATTTCTGTATTTGCATTTGTGTTTGCTCCAAAATCGATGTGTTTCTCCAAGCATTTTGACGTACTGTCCTCCCAGTGGACACCAAAAATCTAAAATATGGTTATTTGTAGGTTTAGCTAAATGGCAGCTAATGCACTGTTGGTATTGTGCTTTCATACCAAGGGATTTGGGAACTCATTCTCCCTTTTGTTAAGTGCTGTAAGATATTCTGTGAAGTTTGCTAATTTATCACATCTCTCAAAGAGGATTCTTTTTTGTTAATTTTCCCAGTCTTTGAAATAGCATTAGGAAATGATATAAAACATGATGAAGGAAGAGCAATAAATCACTTGAGTTATCCAAGACATCTAACAACATGGCTAAGACATATCTTAAGATCATACGGTATCCTTGAGAGACACAGCAGCCATACCTAATTTAGTTCTTAGAGTAAGAGTTCTGATACTAAACTCCATTTTTATTTTAATGGCACATTACTGAAATCAGTTAAATCTTACAAATCAACATTTTCAAGCCTGCCCACTGCATTAATTGACAAGATTTCTGACCAACAAACACTCAGTAATGTGAAGGGCACAGATCCCAGTGCACGTTTATACATGCACTGCACTCTTTCAAATAAAGAAAAGCATGTAAGCATTTGCATAGTTATAACTAAAGGTGCTTCATAAACACTAAATCAGTGTTTAACACAAACAGACAACACAAAACAGACATATCTTTTATTCCAGTAAAGATAGGGAAGCAAGGAAACAATGACACTTGTCCCGTCCTCAGCTTGGGTTGAAGTGAGCTGTCAGTTCCTGCGTATCTGTTATTCCCTTTGTGAATAATTTGTAAATTGTGTATGTAAATGGTAAACATGACTTTTGATCTTCGTAATAAAG
The DNA here is from genome assembly GCF_029207755.1 of Chamaea fasciata. Classification (NCBI taxonomy): domain Eukaryota; kingdom Metazoa; phylum Chordata; class Aves; order Passeriformes; family Sylviidae; genus Chamaea; species Chamaea fasciata. The sequence goes on along the minus strand of NW_027094088.1, from coordinate 3,909,961 downwards.
GACCTGAACAATTTCTTCTCTACTATGGCCATCTAAATGAGCTGAAAATACTGTATAAAAAAAAAGGCAGTGGTTTTAGAGAGTCAGACAGCAGAGGGTATGTAGCCAGTGCTTTCTGAGAATGCAGTCCAAAGTACCTTGTGTTCTTCACCCAAAGCATGTGTTTCCAGGAAACACAGGTCCAGTGTGCTAAAATGCAGATGGTTAATGTGATAACACTCAGTAGAGCTTATTAATATGCAGCAAGATCCTGTAATACAGTGTGAAAAGTAAAGATTTAGGACAGGATTGAATTATCAAGGAAATATTTTCTTCCTCTGAATTATTAATCAAAGGGCTTTACTACTTGCAGATTTCTACAGCCAAAAGAACTGACAGTGGCACTGATGTAATAAAACACCACTGGAATGGTGACCTAGCCAGCTGCCTCTCCACTCCCAGACAACGTTATATGGGCAGATTTTACTGAAATGAAAATCTAGAAATAATCTTCTCCATTAACTTCTTCCTTAAACACTCCCTAGAAAGAATTCTTCAAAATGAAAAAACTGACCAAATTCAAATCTGCACTTCAGACAGAAGTGCTATTGCCAGCCTTTGAGCAGAAGTTTCCAGAAAACATGCTTTGATGAATCTAGACTTCCAGCTGTGAATCAGTTCTGTCTCTACATTGCTAGGAAAACGATTTTATTCTGCAATAATTTGCATACTTTGGTTTATTTTGTTTGTACATATGAACACATATGTATACACTGACACACTGGCAAGAAATACATGTGACATAAATTCACAAACTTCTGTCCTAGTAAAAAACACTTAAGACCCACAGTGTCCCAGCTCTCCAGCATTTAAAAATGCAATGAATAAATCCAGCTGATCCTGGCACAGGAGGGTTGTTATTCTCAGCCAGCTGGAAGTATACCCTTCCTAAGGCAAATTCTCACACCCACATTATGCCAAATGGGGCACCTCTTCTCTTACAACCTAACAGGTCCTGTAGCAATTCAGTTCAGAGGATGCTCAAGAAAAAGGCTGCAGATGGAGCAAGTTGTTTATAAAAGGAAGAACAGCAAGAGCAACTGTGTTGTACATGTCTCATATCCTAAGACTGAACGTTGCTGCCCAGGATTGCAGCACCCCTTTCATAGACAGCAGCAGGGATAGAAATTGGTTAATCACTTCTCTGGGGAAGGTGTAAATGGCATTTATCAGCTCTTATATCCTTCTCCCCTGAGTGAGGTTTAAGCACACAGAAATGAGATTTGCATTATTCTTCAATAAAAGATAATTCACGTGATGTTGGTTGAGTATCCATACCACCAGCTCTGATACCCCACACATGTAAAGCAAAATAACCCCATCAACTTCTTCTTGCTCATCAAGTGCTTTGCAAACAAAGTAAACGTTTGCACCTAGTAAAGGAGACCCAAGACTTCAGCAGTTCCCTGGAAAGTAATGTTTTGAATTTCTTTCATCCAGGAAAACTCTGTTGAATATTCATAGAATTTGAGTCACTACAAAACTGCTGCTGTGACAGTTTGATGCATTATTCAATCAGCAGCATTTAAATCTCCAGACAAGTTTGTTCTTTACACAGCTTTTTCTAATTAATATTTCCATTTTTATACGGAATTCCATAATTCAGAACACACTACACTAGGATTAAATATATATGTCAGAAAATGCTGACAATGTGTCAATCCAGCTGAAACCACAAAGCACTCATAGCTGGAGGTTTTATAAATGAGAGACTTCAAGATTTTTGTCATGAAGTGTCCAGCTGTCATTTTTATAAGAGAAACGAAATTAACATTCCAAATCTTTGTGTCACACCTATATTTAGAGGTAGCAGACAGCTCTTTGATACTGCTGAGTAACGGGATTCAAAAGCAAGTTATTAGTCATGATTATTACAGTTGTGATCCTGCACAGGGCTTGCATTAGATCATTAGATTTTGCACAAGGCTTTGTGTTTAGTGCAGCTACTACAGGCTTAGGTATCTCCTACCATCTGACTGTATATGAAACAGAAATAATACACCTCAAGTTTCCATGCTCTACTTTCGTATGGTAAAGACGTTTTACTGACTTCAGCTGAAGCTCTGTCCATTGGTTTGCAAATGCAGTGACCCTTACTCATTCCAGACCAGCAAAGAATCAGAAGACCTCCTTTATAAAATTCTTTGTATAAAAGATGTGTACAGAACTTCTGTACAATAAAGGTGTAAGTTTTGTAATACAAGGCTTTTGCGTGCCAGCAGAGGTTCTTTTTCATTTGGTTAAGAGCACTGCCCTCACTTACTATGTAAAATTTTGATGTGTGTGCTGTGTGTTCTGTTCTTCTAAAGCCCCATGCAAAGCTTTGATTAAAAAAGGACGTGGCACGTTGTAAATGCTAACCTCTTCCTGAGGCCTGAAACAAATGCGATGGCTTTCAAAACTCAAAGCACTGAGCATTGCCTTAACAGCTACGTCAACCCTGAAGCACAAAGCAGAAGCAGAGTGAGTCTTACAACATTCATGTTTTCCCTTAACCTTGCAAAGCTCACAAGTGATGACTTGCAAAGTCTCCTTTAGTGTAGCTAATCCAGACCTTTGGCCAGGAGAGACACACACTCCTGCCCATAGAGCCTTCTGTGCTGCATACTTGGCAGCTTCCACCAGCATTCCTTGGACTGCTTCCTTTTCCCCCTCTCCCTGATACCAGGATTTAAGGCTTCAAATCCCTATGAGCCTTGGCTTTCAGCCTTAGGGAGACAAGGTGGCATCGAGCTGGGAGGAGACAAACCAGTTCTCTCTACATCGTTTCTCTGTCTCTGCCATGAGGTTTTGTGAGCTCTCCCACTGCAGTCATCGGAGTTCGTAATCTTTTGACCCACAGTGAATTGCACTGTGAGTGCATAGAGACACAAACAGATCTCCATTGGAGACACAGCTTAAAAAGCAATGACAGACAGCCTCTCCATTAATTTTTATGCTAAAAAATATTAAATTTTAAAAAATTAATTCATAGCAGCATGTCTGCATTGACCAAGTGTAAGGCTCTGATAATCTGTTTGTCCTCACCCAGACACACTTGAGTCTTGGTGCTGCCATCCATGTCCAAGTGCTTTGCATGCTCTCTGTAACACCTTTGTTTCCCTAGCCCAGAGAACAGGCACTCCTACTTCCTTTATCCCAATAGTGAGGAACAGCCTGGTATCCCATCTAGGATCTGCAGCCTTTGAACAGTCCCAGGAGAAGAAATAATAAACTATCAGTGGATCATGATGAAGGCAAGAACTACATGACTGTGCTGGTGGTTAACTGGACCTTCTGCTCATTCTCAGCACAGTAAAGACAAGGTTGGGAGTCTGCTGTTACAGGAGTGACTGTCACAACACTGTCAGTAATATCCACATGAAACTACAATGTTGTGTGCTACAGGGACCAAATGTTCTCAGAAGCTTGAACTGAATCTCTATGAGTTTAATGTGAACCCCAGAGGGTCTGCAAACAAGTGGCAGCAGTGCAATATCACAACCTACCCTCTTTTCTGGCTGTGATGGATGGCACCCCTGCTCACTAGGTTCCTCTGCCAACAGATTCACCAAAGAAAGGCACTTCCACATTTCAAACTTATTGAGAGAACAAGCTGTGGCCAATTCTGTGCACAGAATATATAGGCTGAGTTGGTGCTTCCTTTTATTTGTTGGTTGTTGGGGGATTTTTTTAAATTAACTGTATAATTTTCACTTCTGGCTTCTGAGACATCTCTGGCTAAATACTTTGCTACAGGTAAGCTGTAGGAAACACCAGAGTATGAAAATAAAACTGAAGTCATCCCTGTTCTGTATGGAAACTATATGACTACCCTCCAAAGATTTAAAAAGCATTAAAACAAACAAACAAACAAACAAAAAGTATCATGCATCTACTCTGTTCAAGTCTGGCAACATTTTGTGTATCAGGACAAGGTAATAGCCAGATAAATATGCTGGTAATAGCATACAAATATGCTGGTCACCTCATTCTTTAATTCACAATGTTTACACTGAACTTTGCTTCCCTTAGGGTGGGTAGGAGGTAATTGCTTAAGAAAACCAAAGTCCCAAATGCACTCCTGGTAAAAAGTTCCACCAAAACATATGGAATGAACACGAGAGACAATTTTGCCCTAATATGCTAAAATGTGATTGAACTGCCCTTGCTTAAAACAGAACTGTAAGAATTTAGACCTAACCATTTTAATACAGATTAAGTATAACTTAAAGAAGTTGAGGAAACACCTCCAGGGAGGTTGTTTGTTCTAAATACAGTGAAAATATTTTCTCTACAGATCATTTACCCTATCTTAGAAAATATATATCTCTTTTTCCAGGGAGCAAGAACTAACATTTTGTACCTGGAAACAGGTACAGAATCAGTTGAACAATGAACTCATAGAGCTGAAAATTTTCTTGCAGGGTTGTTTTGCCTTTTTTTTTTTTTCTTTCAATAAAAGCAGCTATCAATTTTGACTTCTTTCTGCTTCAGCCCTGCAATGCCAGCAGCAGCCCTCAAGCACAAATAAGCAAGCAAAGAAGGAATGCTGCCATATACTTAGTTCCAGAACTGAGAGATGATCCAAACAGCACAAGAAAGGGAGATTATTTGCCACCTTGCAGTCTGCCTATAACCTTTATTTTTGGAGAACTATGGCCAGGACAGCTAAGTACACAATTCTGTCCTTATACTCAATTCTACAAATCCATGAGGAACCGTGCCTTAATCTGACACACCAGCTTCTGTCCAGGTATCTAGAGAGGAAACATTGGAGGGGAGTGGGCTTGGAGTCACAGTACAAGAAGGAGACAGAAGAATCTCAGAGTGTGCTTTTGACCCACAGGCACTGGGGGAAACAGTCACCAGGAGTCACCATATGAAAGTATCACTAGGAGTCTCCATATGAAAGTATAACAATAGCAGAGAACTCCCAAAAAAATCTCTATCTCAGTCACCTTTAATACTTCCTCTCAGTTCTGCTAGAAAGACTGTTCCTAACCTCAAAAATCTCCTACGGAGCTCCCCAGTGGTTTTTACTGGTAAGTAGCTTAAAGCTTCTGGCTCACTAAGCTCAGTGTCAATAACTTTCCACAGATTTCATACTAATCTCAAACTTCTCAGGTTTCACATCCTCTCACTGCTTATCTACATCTCATCTGTCATCTGTAATGGAGAGACAGAAAAGCTCTGTCTTTCTCTTCTCTCAGCATTTGCTGTTCAATCTATTACTCATTTCTCCTCGAAGGCTCTGAAGTAAGTGGCTATTTACAAAATATAAGGCCCCCAAGTCATTCAGTAACTTCTAATGTAATAATCCAAGAGGGTGGGAGAAGCAGCACTATATTCCATAGCATGGAATGAGCAAGGAAGCCCTTAGACCTCCAACACAGAGGGCATAGCAACTGAATACATCGATACCCTGTGGTGCAGCACTCCTCAAGATATTAGAAGTACTCCAAGTAGAAGTTGGCACAGCTCAGCCAAGCCAAGTATGTTGCTGAAAAACATTCAAGCTAGTTTTATACTACATAACAGAATTTCAATTGAGGAGAAAAAAGGGTGGAATCTGTTTTAACCCATCTCCTTCTTGCCTCTTGGGTAATTTTATTAAAATCTCATAGAAATGAAAAATTAAATGAGACAATGGTCTTTAGGATGCAGTGAAAAAAAGTAGGCTGACTGTCAAATCTCAGACCAGCTCTGAGTTACCTGTTGTTTAGCCCATTAAATGCAGAATTCCTGGAAAAACGACGAGGCTTTAATGCAATCTGAAATAGGTGGTACAGACCAGTGCTTTAAATTACCTCAAAAATACCAGAACATATCTCTGAAGTTGTTTCAACCATAGTCTACAACTTTTCACAAACAAGACTTCATTTAAAGTGAGCAGGTACAAATTATTAGTCATTCCAGTCAAGAGTAAATGTCCAGCTCTGGTAAGTTTTCTCCTCTGTATTCTTATCATTATTTCAATTCCCACTGCTCCAGTAAAAGAATATTAACTGCTGAGGATTCAGAGATTTAAAGCCATTTCTTCCAGGTCACAGTCACTTTGCTGCAATCACTGCCATGTGAATACTAATAACAGTAAAACTTTTATTTTACTTTCGTTCCCTTAGTGTATCATGATGAACCATAGGACTTACAGAGACTAATTTCCTGTCCATCTCCTGTGCATTCCCTGCTCTTATAACATTACAGTTCAACTCATGATGCAGCCCCTCTATCATTACGGACACTAATTTCATCTGGTGTACTGTGTTCAGATTTGTAATTTCATAAAACTAAAGCAACTCAGTAGGTGCCCTCAGCCCCGCTTCTGATTTTCATAAGAAACTCTTAATATTGGGGGTGGAGGGATGCAGGGGAAGGAGAAGAGTAACACAAAGCGTGCTCGACCCAAGCTTCAATTTCTTAAGAAACCTGACAAAAATTGCCGTAGGAAAAAAAAAGCAGCAATCAGAAATACTCCAGCCAATCAGTAGATGGAGCTGCTAACAGGAAATACAGAACCGTAGAATTGGTTCGGTTGTTAAAGACCTTTCACAGCTCTCATAAATGAGGATAATAGCACTTGAACAGAGCCCCCATTCCCTACTTCAAAGATGACTCCAAACTCTATCAAAATAAGCAGGTGCACCGTAACATTTCTAAAGACAGAACAAAAGCTCACTTCACCATTACACACCACTGCTAATCTCGTGCTTCTGTAACCAAAGTTAGGCTGCTGTGGTCCACAAGGTGCAACCCATAAATCTCTGAACAAGATTACAGTTTACCGTTTGGCCAAAGGACAGGATCCCAATAACCAATTTTTGTCATTATTTCAATTCCCACTGCTCCAGTAAAAGAAAATTAACTGCTGAGCAGTTAATACAGCAATTTTTTTTGCAGTGGGTCAGAGCACTCGGTGCTGTTTCAGTCCTCTTTAGCTGCCAATGAATTGGTAAAATTAAAACTCCACTGTAATACTAGAGATCCAACCCCCCCCTCCCCAAAAGTGCTTCGTTCTCAGGGGAATAACGTTAGCATTTATGGAAGTAAATGCCTCGGGGCTTTGTTAATGTGCTAATGAGCTAAAGCCTTCCACCTTCAGATCACAAGCATGAATCATATTCAGCTCAAAGGTAAAAATACTGTTTCTAGCAGGAATTTGATATCAAGTTCTAATTCCAGCCTCTCCATCACAATTTCATCTTTATGCTTTCCATGCAGCTTTATTTTCCAAGTCACACAGCCCAGCAGAGCCTTCTACTAAGGGCCACTAATCACTGCAAGATTCAAAATAATTTTAATATAGATCTTCAAGATATACAGATTACCAAACTAAAAAAAAAAAATGAAAAAGAAAAAGAATTTTTTAAATATAAGCTCTACAAATCTGAATTCACAGAAATGTCCCAAATACTAAGGCTTTTCAGCAAAGAGCTACAGAAAGCAAAATCTCTAAAAAATATCAGCTGCTTTAGATGCCTTTAACACTATAGAGTCCACTATGGCCACATTATACTATTTAAATGATCCGGTTTTACTTAAACACAGCAAACAGGTATAACTGAGATACAGTTTTACAAATAAGTCAGACAAAATATAAAAAATTTACTTTGAGAAATAAAGTAACGGGGAGCGAGGTTTTGCATTCCAGTATTTGCAAAGTCCCACAGTCCTTGTAACCCCCTTTCCCGCTGATTTAAAATCACGGGGTGATGCCCTTATGGTTGCTCCTTGTCACAGCAGAGGTTCATCTCTTCCACAGGAGGGAGCTTTTCTCTTGCTAAGACGACACTCTCTCTCAGTTCTCAATTTGGAAATGTGTAGGAGCTCTAAACATGCTGGAGTGCCCCACGCCTGACAGCTTCCACACAGGATTACCAAAGATTTAAAAAAAAAAAAAAAAAAAAAACCAAAAAAAAAAACACCTCATAAAATGAAAGATCGAGCATTTTATAAGCTAAACCATTCTTGCACCCTTGTTTATGTCCCATTATTACTATCCCCTAATGCAATTACTTATATAATGGAAAAACCTGAGCACATCAAGTCCAACACCATTTATATCCAGCTATATCTGATGTATATAAATTTCACTTCTGTGGCTGAAGGTATCAGCTATCCAGATAGTAATAGAAGAGGAACAATAAATCTCAGTAATATGGAGAGTTTAACATCTGGCCTAACAACTGAAAATAATATTTGAATACTTGAAAATATATCTTATATAACACAAAAAGAAGGAATCTTTTCTTTGATCAACTATGTATTAAGCCAGTAAGTGACAGTCAGCTTTTACCAGGGTCAACCTTAATGGCTACTTTTTTTTCCAGAAAAACAGCTCACGTCCATCATTCAGGATTCTGTGCCACACTTGACCCTACAGCTCAGAGCTGCATTTTCCATTGAGGTAACACTGTGCTATCATCACGTTTCCCAGCTGCTACTTCCACAACTGTTTCCTTAGGGGGGGAAAAAAAATCACAAAATGCAGAGGTAAGAGTGATGCTTAAACTGTCTAGTTTTACAGGAGAATTTCATATTCCCTGCTGTCTAAGTTCAGTCCAAGAATCCCAGATCAAAGCCCTGTGGAGCAAAATGAGGTAGAAAGGATTAGACAAAATACAACTTCTGCTCCAAAGGTCTTCCATGCTGCTCAGAACCCCTTCCTCCTATTAAAGTCATAGGTGAAAAAAATACTACAAATCTTCCTTGTCTTCAAATCCTTGCTGCTATTTCAAAACCAACTATGGTAATAATCATGCAGGCTGTGTTTTGGCTTACACATAATCAACACCCAGTAAAAACAGCTCCACAGAAGGCTAAATGTCAAGTCAGAAAAGCCAGCTCTGACTGATAACTTTTTAGTGTTAAATTTCCATTAATCAAAGCCTTATCTAAAATATCTGTAATCTACAGACCACGTCAAACCACACTCTGGGCTCCTGGGCAATTTCTCAGAACAAAACTGTTCCTATTCACAAGTAATTAACTCTGCAAAGTTATCATTCTATATGGTAAATATAAACAAACAAAAAAAAAAAAAAAAAAAAAGAAAGAAACAATACAGGTCAGATAGCATTGTTGGAAAAAAGACTGCAAGGCAACCAGAATCTTGTTTGTTTAACATTAATAAGTCCCAGAGGGAAAAGAGACAGCTGTGTAAAGCCACCTTAGTTGTCCCCCCCCTTTTTTTTTTCCGTGGTAATTACAACTGTTGCTGATGTTTCATACAATGAAATGCCTGAAGAGACTTTTCAGAGTTCAGTGTGAATACAGATAAAGCTGGAACATAGAAAGCAGATTAAAAAGCACCTTCAGTGATACATTTTGAAAGGTAGCCAAAATCATCTTGGAAAATCTCCTTAGGTCCAGTAAAAATCTTTACTGAGGGACACTGTGTATCAGCACTCATTTGACTTACTGGGAGTGCAAGGACTTAAAGCGAACTTGACATCAAGTCTCCCTTTAGGACCTAAAATGACATCATGTCAATAATCACACTCATTCTGACTTCTGTTCTATTTCTTAAGTAGGTGTTTTGATTTTGTTTGTTTGTTTGTTTGGGGGGTTTTTTTCTGCATTTGAAAAGAAATTAAGGAGTTTTTAAAGATTCTGAAAACAATCACTTACACTTTTGTGTTAGTTGCGGTTTCAAGTCTTACAACTTGAAACTGCAACTGAGAAACACAAAATGCTGGAGTCAACTTTAAGAAAAAAGGCAAAGGACAGAGTATAAAGTATCTAATTAGAACTCATCTGGGAAACAAGAATTACTTGGTTTCACCTCAGTTCCAATATTATAAACTGACCCACAATGTTTTAACCAAAGCTAGATACACACATATATAGTTTGAATTTCAGAGTTGCTAAGCATCTACCTGCTTTACTTGACTTGAAAAAAAAGAACATTAGAAGCTGTAAGAAACAGAAAAAATTTGCAGCATTCTGCAAAAGGAAAATTGTCTCTTGTTATTTAAAGCCTTACCTAATACTAAAGATCCTTCAAAAATTACTTTTCAAATAAAACTGGAAAAAACATATGCCAACTAAAACCTTAACCAAAAAACTTTTTGATTTTCAAGCATATCTAGTGAAAATGAAATACATACACACAAAGAGTTAACTGGAATTTTGGGATGCTTTATTTGTTTGATCTAGAAGGCAGAAATTTTGTGACAATTTTCTTTTTCTACAAAAACCTGTTTTGATTCAAAGAGCTCTGTAAGAAGTATTTCATAGGTAAGACTGTATATAACTAAGTAACATTATATAAACTACTTACCTCTATCATACCTGTAAAATTTCTATGGCTCATAGATGTAAGTGATGAGTGTGATTTTTTTTTCATTCAAAGTATTTCCTTCTAACAAGACGAAGGGTTAAAATAATCACTTGGCTCTCTAAGGTTTTATTGGCCTCAACCTTTTCTTATTCCAAATTAGTGAAAATAAACTGTAGAGTACAATCCTTCCTAAACTACATATCTACTTACACCTGAACATTAATGGATCCCAGATCTTTTATCTTTATGGTTTCTTTTTGGGCTACCCTTGCATAGGAGAATTTTGACTGGAGAGCTGAACCACAGTCTCCAGAGGACATGACAAAACAAACACAAGAAACAAGCAGAGAAACAGAATGGTTATGAGGACTCTTCTGCTTCAGATAGATTTGCGTTTGAAGATGAAACCTGAATCTGGGCACCTACAGCACCTCCAGCTCAGAAGCAAGTCAACACATTGTTTTGGAAGCTCACTTCCATGGAATATGAAATACTGGTATGATCCCTGGATATTATTGCAACATACATTCAGCATTACCATTTCTGTCATTAAACCATTTAAAAAGTTTTACAATCCAAAATGGCTTTCTTTAAGGTATTTGGCCTGTCTGGTAAAAGAGACTTAAAACAGTCAGTGTGATGCACTGCCATTTCTGAGTAATTTCCATCTGTGAAATAGCAATGGACACAAAAGTGGTCTTATTTTCAATCATTTGAGTACAACAAATAAGAGCTGGAGACTGCAAAAGTGCCTGCAGGTTGGGAATGTGTGAGTAAAGTTAAGCCTGGAAAAAGGGAGTGTGTGTGGGAAGGTGTTTTAAGATTTTTTTATTTCTCATCATCCTACTCTGATAACTGCTAATAAATTAAATTGGTTTCCCCAAGTTGAGTCTTTTTTTCCCCATAGCAGGAACTGGTGAGTGATCTCTCTCTGCCCTAATCTCCACCCTTGAGCCTTTGGTTATATTTTTCTTTCTCCTGTCCAGCTGAGGAGAGCTGTAATAAAGCTTTGGTGGGCACCTGGTGTTCAGCCACGGTAAAGCCACCATGGTAAGAATGAGAATTATTTCAAATCAGTTCTAATCACGTGTATAAAGAGAAATAATAGTCAAACAAAAACAGATCAGCCAATATTGACAGCAGAAAAAAGAACTGACTCCAGGTATGAGAAAAAGGTTTCAGACCCCAGCCAGGTTCACTGAGTGAGGCCAAAACTCAATTACGTCTCCAATTCTAATGGTGTTCTGTGAACCTTTGCCCTTGTATTTGCAATACCTCACAAAGCTAGTATGATCATACTCCCAAATACCAGTTTCAAAATCAACTTTTCAGAAAAGAAAAAAAAAATAATGTTTAGAGTACCAGAAATAAAGAAATTTGGTTTCCTGCACACTAATATTCTATATTTGATTGACTGGTCTTTAAAAAGTTGAGAATTCCAGCTGAAGCTTTTATACAAGTAGGACAATAAGGTGTTTGTCCTCTATGGATTTTTGGTTTAATGAAAGATATAAACCTATCTCTTTCCTCATGCAAGGATAATACAAAAATCCTTCTCTGCTCTGTGGTCTGTTTTCACACAAAAAACTCAGTCTTTTGGAGAATTTTGCTTGTCAAATGCAGCTCATCATCACTGCATACGCCTCATTACTTAAAGCTAGCTAAAAAAAAAGGCTTGTCAAAATGTCAGTGGCAGCAGTAGTCCTTCCCCAGCCATGGGTTTTTGGGTTTGGGGGTTTTTTTTAAACTCAAAGAGTTACTGGCATTCACATCAGCAAAAACACATCTATATAGGAGATTTTAAAACAAAAAAGGGGGATATGGGTGTGGCTTATCCAGTTAAGTCATAATGAAAGCTCCATTGCAGCTCATTTGTAGTATATTTTAACCCTCATATGAGAGGACCACATTTAGCCTTTGCAGCCATTCCCTGGAAAAGGGAGTCCTCAAGTGTTCCAACAGCATTCTTCTCAGGAGCAGTGCCAGAAATTTAATGTGCGTGGTTTTTTTTTCAGTGACTCCTCACTCTGGCTAATAGATGAAAACCCTGCACCATTCCAATACCACATATGGAGAGCTGCAGACTCCAGTTTTCTTACATCTACGTTCTTTTTAAACAGCCCTCAGAACACGCACAAGTTGTTTCTATTAGTGCTGCAGTCAAGAACACATCGGCTACAATGAAACAGCAAAATTTAAATCCAGCCAAAAATATTCTGCTTTGGTCTACTGTTAGTTTAAGCTTTTGCCCGACATCCACTTGCTCTCCAATCCCATGGAGAGCTGCTCCTCAAACAGCCTGAAGTTTATTTTGCTTTTACTGCAACTCTTCACTATGCAGCTGCGCAGTAGTAAACATGACCTTAACACTGAGTGGAAGTTTGGCAACAGCTTGATTGCAAATGTAATCTACAACAGCCATGGAAGTTGGCCAAGCCAAAAGCAGAGTTACAGCTCCTAAAAACTCAGGCTATAAATGGCTATACAATATCACACTTCACACTGCAGTTTGCAAGTGTGATTAACTGCTGGGCTGTGCTACACCTGCAAATCATTCCTCTGTTTGCAAACGCTGCAGAGTTAATGCAGATGCCCCAGCATCTGCCTTTAAATCAGGTAACAGTAAATGAAGAGTAATAAATCAGTAATATTGTTTGAAACGTGCATTGTTAAACAAGTGTGCAAGTCTCCATGGGATCAGGACCTTGGATGGTGAAGTGATGATCTAAAGTGCATTGGAAGATAAAATGGTAGGGTAATTTTAATGGGTCAAAATGATGGCCTGGTTAATGTAGCAGATAAAAATGAAAAGCCTTCATCAAGTTGTTAGGATAAATGTTTTAAAGCCTTTCTGAGGTTTTTAAAGTCTGGGTTTCTAAAGCTTTGTAGTTATAAAACACATACTATTGCCATGTTTTATAAGATAATAAGATAGAGGGAGCATCTGAAACATGAACACCTCTGAGATTTACTTACAAGCAGGCCACAGAAATAGCTAGTGCTGCCCTTGCTGCTGTCAAAATGAAAGATGAAGCAAAAAGATGAGGTTTCTCTGACAGCAATTGTCTAGGTACAGATAAAAAGAAGAAGAAAATAAAGAGATGCAATTAAGTTGATTGTAACAGAATCCCTGAAGTGAACACTCTGATAAAATTCTGTGGCCAGTTATTACAGGTCACCATATGGGAAGAGACATCAAAAGTCAATCCTCATGGCATCTTCCATTCTCAAAACAGCACCAAGTAGATACTTGCCTCAGGGATACACTTCCAAAGTCACAAAAAGCACTTCAAAATTATTCTCCTTTGAATAATTTCCTCACTTAAACTGGCTTAAATCCCAACCCAACAATTTTTCAATAACTTTAAATAATTTTCAGCTACAGCATAGTCAGGCCCTAAACAATTGACTTTCAGAGCAGCTTTGTAATCAGCTTAATTTGTAGCTGTCTCTCCACACTTCTCACAACCACAGGTCCCTGACTCTCCCCAGTGCCTCACCAGTGGCCATTCCATCACAGGCTTGAGCAGATCAGAAGGATGACTTGGGGCACACTCATTTGCAGGGAGGTTAATTTTCACACAAATCAAACTCCCAGGTTTCTGCCATGCTGGCAGCCCTGGGAATACAAATTATGGCATCAGGTCAAAAAGGTGTAGCAGGGATTAGCTGTACCTCAACGAAATGTTAAATAGTATTTTCATACTAAAGTTCAGGCCTTGGCTCACTACAGCACTTGCAACCCGGCTCATCAAAGCACACTGACTTGAGGCCCCAGTTACTATGGTGATAAGCATGGAATAAATGTTTATATATAATTAGTTAAATTATCCCTTCAAGAAAGCAGTCGTCCTTCTCACAGGCAGGTACTCATGTTTTTTTTTTTAACTAAATAGATGTAATAACAAATTTAAATTTTAAAGCTTGAGAATCACTACTATTCATCCACATAATAATTTAAATCCAAAGCAAGAATTAAAAAAAAAGGGGGAAAAAATTAATCGATGAGAAACCCATCTCTTCTGAAAACTACACTGTAAATGCCCTACGAAATAGGTTAATGCTTGGTTTTGAACATTTTAGGGTTTTGCTTAATAAAAACAGGAATGATTAATAAAACTGTCTTCTTGTCTAATAAAACCTAAAAAATACTCACTGAATGAAACACTAATATATGAGTCCTTTTCTTCTGTGCAATCACTAAATCAAGTCAATCCTACTTGTAAAACATAAGCAGCATTTTCTAACTCTAAGCTTACTGCAAAAGCAATACGCTGATATAAACAAGTTAATTTAGACAAAATGCTTAGTCCATAAACTCATGAGTAGCTCACTTCCTTTTTCAAAAGACTATGAATCAGCAATTACTGTGGAACCATCTGCCACAAAGATGAATATTCTGCTCAGGGTTTTAGGGAACCGTCAGCCACAATATTTACATGTACCTTGGTTTATTTTTTTTTTTTAATTTAGAAAATACAGTCCTAAAATGTCAGCACTAATCACATGACTTAGGATATAAAATGGCCTTAAATTAAAGGAATATTTAAGTTCAGAGCAGACAAGATGATTTCCTAGGATCAATAACTATGAAAACTAACAACAAAACTTAACCAAGCACTGAATTCTTCCCTGAAGAAAAACAATTAATTGACCAAATGCAGTAGAAACATTGCCAGCTGATGAGCTGTTACTTTCCAGTCTGCCAACATAACTACCTGAGTTTTCTCTCCCCAGCCCAACTGCTTGGTAAATTAACTTCAGAAAAACTTCAGCTCCATGAAGTGTTTAAGCTAAGAGGGATCACATTTTTAAGAACTGAGTTAGGAAGCAGACACATGCAGGTTCATAAAAGCAGATCATATGTGGGAAACTTCCAGGAAAAAGGGCAAAACCAATGGTATATTCCTTTTTCCTGCAGCATGGCAGGAGCCAATGCACACACCTGCCATCTACCCACACGCTACAACCTTCTGGTAAGGAACAGTGAGTTCCTAACCCTAATAAACTCATAGAATAACATTTAGTTATCCTTCACATGTAGGCTGTAAATTCCTCCAAGGCAAAGAGCTTCTGCAGTGCCCTGCACTTGTTGACACACAAAATATAAAGGGAAGATGTACAGCTGAATGAAAAAGCAGAAGGTAATTTTGACTTGCTCTAAGAATAGGCCAAATGCCTTCCTCCAGTTTGCATGCAAATTTATTACTGAAGACAATGCAGGTCTTTGAGGGAAGAAACTCAGCTTAGAATCTGATTATCTCTTCAGAAACCATCCAAATTTTAAAATGCCTTCTCAAACACCAAGGTTTACAGCTTTAGCATCTTCTGTCAAGGGAGTTTTAAGTGATAAATCGTTACATATTTGTATAATCTATCTTTGTTTCATCTGAGCGTTAGTTGCAGGAAGCAGAGTGTTATTGCAAAAGGCAGTAACTAGGTAATCAAGTCTAAATGTCCTTTTATCATTAAAAACGTGTTACTATTAATTCATAAAACATTCATTTACATTTTCAAGATAATCCATAGCAAGGAACCAGACATCCCCAAACACAGATAAGAAGAGCTATTGGTTGTGCTGAAAGCCAGATAAATTGACTACTATGCAGCAAAGTAATTTCAAAGTGGTTTTTTTTTTTTTTAATCAATATCTTTAATATTTTGAGTTGCTTCTAACTTTTATGGGCCACAGTCTTAAGGACACTGTTTTCATTTAAACATGAAACAGTAAAGACAGTAAAGAGTTTAGTTGAATACCTTTACTAGAACCAGCCAATTTAGGCTGTAGCACAAAAAAAAAAAAAAAAGAAAAAAGAAACAAAAGGAGCAGCTTTTAAGACTTGTCTTGCTTTTAATACCTGCAATTTCATTAGTGAGCTGCTCTGTTTATCTCTTCTATGCAGATGCAAAAGTTTATCTAACACTGAGGACATTGCATTTTGAAACTTTGATAAGTCACTAAGAATCCTTTTGTTCTTTCCATTTATCCTCTACAAAAAAGTATTAGGCTGGACATATCAAGGAAGGTTGAATTTACCATATTTTAATATCATGTACTTTTCAGTAAGTTAAATATGGATTACAGTATGTAAATAACAATGCACATTTAAATGCACTACAGATTTGTGTAAGAATTCCTGAATCCTCCACCATTTGAAAGAGGGCCTAAAGTCTACACATCCACCTGAGATACCTACTGTGTAAGGTCACATAGAAAATGAGTGACAAATCTGTTGTTAAAAATCCTCTATTTCAGCTCACTGGTGTAAACTGAGCATTAGGGGAGATGTTCCCAAAATGACATCCAGAAAAGCACTAGAACACTTGTCTTAGACATCAGGATTATCACTTATCAACCTCACTGATGGTTAAGTAATGGCTTTGTGCATAGCTGTAGCAAAAAAAAAATCAAGAAGGGCTGCCCAGAGCAACAGCTTTTCACTGGTCACCTCAGGGATGCAGCAGGCTTCCAGCTCAGCCTCACTGCTCCAGTGAAATTCCTGGGAAATTGGTTTTATATCTTAACTACAAGTTATCTGCAGAGTTACCCCAGTCCAAACTCTCTCAAAATGTAAGTATCCCAAAACTGTCATGAGATGTCAGCCTCAAAGCTGGCTACTCATGAATGTAGATCTTGAGCAAATACTTAAAACTGGCTACTATGATGCCAAGAACTGAGCACTTTAAGCTCCTTTATTCTACAACATACATCTACACGTGTGCATTCAGTCAGAATAAACACCCATATGTTCAGAAAGAAATCAATAACAAATTAACCACTTGAGCAGTAAAATGTGTACTGTCTGTTACTAAAATACCAATAAAATAAAGGACTTACACTGTGAGGCTGGTTCTTTAAGGATTATATAAACTAGATACATAATTGAACACTATAAAAACAAGATACACTCTTAAAAGGGGAGCCCGGACTGCTTCAGTGATGGATGTTTTTTTATCTTAATCTCACAAGCTTTGCTGGCTTTATACATTCAGTGTTCTTTTTTAACACCTTGAGGGACCTTGATCATGTAGCAGCATTTCCTCTTTAAAAAGCCCATTTGCAGGGTCACTCAGATTTGCAGGAACTGGGAGGCTCTGAGAGCAACACCGCTCATATCTGAGGAAGTTTTTTGGTTTGTTTTTGAAACACTCCTTACTCCACACAGCTATTTCAAAGGCTCTTAAGTCCCAGGGTTTGCAACAGCTTTAGGGTATATCCAGAGGCTTTCGAGTGTTGAAAACCAGGTTATACTGAAAATTATTTCTCTGTAGAATTAATCTAAAATATGCTCTATTTATTGCACTCAGAACAGCAGTGCTTAAAAAAAAAAAAAAGAAAAGAAAAAAAAAGCTAACAGCCCACACAAGAAGGGCTGCAGGTTGTTCAACATTAAATGTAGCTCTTCATTTACATGTGTGAGAAAAAGTGGAATCCTTCACACACAGCAGAGAAATACTCTCACTGTACCAGATGTGGGCATATCTGGTGTGCTGCCCATATAGACTGACCTGGTCAGGAGAGGCAGATTGGGTTTCACCACCAAGAGGATTACAGATTACTCCTTCACCCTAACAGCATCCCTTCTCTCTTCGCTGACCTTAAGCTAAATCCAGTGCTAACTGCTGCTGCATTTGACCAGCAAAGGGCTGGGAATGTATTCCCTGCCATTTAAGCATTAATTAGTCCCTTCCATCCCAGAGTAGGATTACAGGATGCAGACACAGAGAATGAAAGCTTTCAGCTGCTTGCTCCTGAGGTCTTGGTTTAAGTACTGCTGGAGCTGGAGAGGTCACATCCAGCAGCACAAGGGAGTATTGATAACCTGTGTTTATTCTTTGCTACGGATGTCAGAATCAGGAAGCGGCATGTTGCCTCACTGGGCCATGATGGTGTTGCTCAGAATGGTTTCTATTTGCAAGAGGGACAGAACATAAACATTTCCCAGACACATCCTACACTTTCAGCTCCGGGGAGGTAGCAAAATACTCCTGCAAGCACAAGTCAGGCAGAAAACTGCAAATTATGTTGACCAAAAAGCCGCTGGAGTGTTGTTTCTTCTAGTCCAAAATAGGTGTGAGCTATTACAGGAAAAAGACACTGACTTCAGTTTCACTGAGGTTCGTCAGAAGGGCAGTAGGGCCTCATCCACAGGCTGCACTAACCCCGGGAACACTCAGTCCCAGTGGGTCCAGCAGAACTGGATACATTTCACTAAATCTTTTCCAGTTCTAACCCATGAAGTCATAGCATTAGTAACATGCTTATTACAACGTTGAACAAGTTTCCATAATTTATTTTTTTTTTAATACCGAGATTTGCGTGCAGTACAAAGGCCTCATGGCATTGTGAGGTTCAAGTGCACACCTTGCTTTTCTGGGCATTAAGTCTCTTCTGCAAATTTACCAGCTGTTCCTAAATCTGCAGAAGGGGTCATATGACTACTTCAACTGAATGAGAAAAGACCAAGCTGAAGTTCTTTAAAAGATAATACAAACATTTTTCAACACAGTGTCATCTCATTAGTACTATCCTGATAACTAATAATCTAATTTTTTTTTTCTGGCACTGTTCTCTTCAGCCTCTTTTTGGTTCTTTATACATAAACACATGATCCAAAGTCACAAAATGTTCTGTTGCATTTCCCACCAGCTGAAAAGCATTAGAATCATTACTGGTCTTATTGTTCCTGCCACAGACCAGGCTTACAGAAGTGGGTTGTTTGAAACTAGATTTCGTATTGAGGACAGCCTGGAGTATCTCTTGTTGTATAATACATGCTGCATAAACTAGGGACGGTACATTTAAGGATTTTATCATCCAGTGGAAAATTGTTCGGGCTTCAGCAAAAATTCCAGTGGTGGTACTTTACAATGAAATCTGAAATTGTTTTCAGCGTGCAAAAGCAGGCTGCAAAATAAAATGTACAAGTTGCAGAGAGCAGTATTCTTCCCTATTGACAGAAGGAAGAAAAATAGCACAGCATGACTAAGACACCCCCAATTTCCTGGTATTTACTTAAGAACTCCACTGTCATTACGTATACATTTTGTCTGCAGGGAGACAGAACCAGAGGGAATATTGATAGGAAAAGAAGAGAAAATGTCTTTATTCTGACTTTTGAAATCTCATCTGGAAACATTGCAGGTCCTTTCAGAAAGGAAAATTTCTATTTTTCTCTTGTGGGAGAGTTCAGAATCAGCCTGACGGATCAGAAGCCGATATTAAATCTACTGAAGTTATGAATCAATTCCACACCAGAAACTCGATGGTGCTTTGCCAAGTAAGTAGGAGGCAGAGGCACCATGACTTAACACTGTACCAGGGGAACACTCTGCACACCATTCCTGGCAAATGCCCCTTTTAATTAGACAGTCTTCTGCGAGATGAAGGCCCAAGGACTTAAATCACTCAAAATCTTCAGATTAACAGAGATTAACAGCAAGTCCAGCCAATTTTTAATTCCTGTAATAGATTCTTTAACTTCAGTGCAAAGCAAGAGCTCCCAGTAGCTTCAGTGACACACACACACACAATGCAAAAACATTGCAGTCTGTAACCTGCAGTCTATTACCTACCTCTAAGGAGGAAGAGGGTGCCAGGAAGCCAAAGCTACTTACAATTCCTTGGGCAAGCATACTATGTTACAAGTGCGAAGAGCAAGCATAAAACCCAGGAAGTCTGAATGCTTGGGATTCAGGACTTGAACCTGCTTTATGTGAACAGAACACAGAATCCCCATCCAGCAGCTTGAGTGTAACTTCACTTTCTACTGAAACTTCCACACACCATTAAAGAGCTGATGTGATTTTCTAGTCCTGTGCTGCAGGTGCAAAATACCTGAATACTACCATGATAAGAAAAAGGCAGTATGCAATGTTGATCCAAACAGACAGACAGGCATAGCTGATAGGCCAGGTGCTTTGCACCTTGAGAAAAGAATATCACTTTTTGAATTCCCTGGGAAAGAAAAAAAAATCCCATCCTGTGGCCAACAGATCTTTCTTACTGGCATATGGGGTTATACTCCCTCAGTGACAAACCACAGAGTCCTCAGTGTGCACTCCCAAGGATCTCTGCATGGAACAGCAGCCCTGAGCAGAGAATTCCACACACAGGTGACTCCCTCAGTGTGGTCTCATTGCCTCAGCTAAAGGGCTATGAACATATACATTAATATATGTGATCATGCTGCATCATGTTTTCCTTGAAAGCTCTAACACGCTACTTCATTTTCCATACTGCTGACAGCACTGCAAATGAAAACAGATTGCATGAGCACAGAGATTATGGCAGTAAAAGCTGTAGAATAAATGCACAACTAAGCTAGATGCAATTTAACATATCACACCACAGACAGTATTTGTTAATGCCATTTTTTTTTGGTCCTCCATGACAACACAGAGGTTAATAGTGCAGAACCTTGCACTAATTAACTCCCCACAACACACACTGATAGGCTAAAAGGTGCTCCACAGGAAAACACGTATGCTGATTAGTTTTGAAATAGTCAGGTTGCTAACTGGTATTCAAAATTTGTCCCCAACTCAACCTGTTAGAGGATCAGCAACAAAGCAGTTCCTTACTTTTCTCTCTGCTACAAGAAAGACAACAAATAAAGACCTTTTTGTCATAGTTTCAGTTCAGATTGTTGTTTTGCCATGAAAGCATTGGTCTACTTTACTGCCTGAGTCATCACCTTCAGAATTTGCACTGGCCCAAACCTGAACCAGTCAGCCAATACATGACCAGTGATAAAACAGTAATTCAGGAGATTGTTTCTACAACATTGGAGTTACATACATTAATAGCTCATTAACAACATGTCTCTACACCCTTAATCAGTTACTGCAGGAAGAAAAGAACTTCACAAGTCAGATTGATACACATCGATCTTTAGCAGAATTAAGCAAAATAAATAAGACTTTGCAAAGGTTTCAAACAAGCACATAAGTGGAAAAAAAAAAAAATCAAACACTACTCCAGCACTTACTTCCATTTGTTGCAAGGTCTTTGAGAAGTCAGCCCATAACAGCTCCCCAGAACAAATGTCTTCAGAAAAAAAGCAGCCAATTATACCAACCCCAGCAACAGCTGGATGCCATCCGGAATTCTTAATAAACTGCTGGGCAAACAAGATCACTACGTGAAAGTATTACACTAACAGCAGTCTCTAGAAAAATGCAACCTTTTAGTCTCAATCTTTCTTGCAAGTTGTTTCCTTATTGTTCTGGAGAGACTTATCTAGTAACGTGATTATTATAGGCACAGGAACAAAGACAAAGAAAGCATTTTTATCCTCAGTTCATCCTAGCCAGAACTGGCAGTAAGTTTAGGAAATCAGAAGACCACTCTGCTGCTAGTAGGGACACAAAAGAACCACACTCACCCGACAGGTTGAAGTGAGGAAAGAAAAGGGACGTTTATTGTTGTTTTGGGTTTAAATAGGATTTGAAGTTTGATCCAGGATTGGAGGACAAAGGGGACATCCCTCTGACCCCAATGGTCATCTCAGAAGTTTATCACACATTGGTATGTGAAAACAATTTACTTGTATATGTTACATTCGTGAGAAACTCTATTAGAAATATGTAAACAGTCATCAGAAGGCTGAAAATCAGGGCGACACCACTCTTCATAATGCAGTTAAGAAAATAAATCAAGAAGTTTTTGTAATGGTTTTCAGTTTGAGGCTTCAATTCCTCGGGGGCTGTTAATGACAAACAAGAGCTGAAAAGAAATAATCCTACTGTCACGTCATTGTTTCACAGCTCCTTGGGCTGCAAGATCCATAGTTCAGAAGCAGTAACAAACACTGTTTCAGTAAATGCACATATGCAAGAGACAACTGTGCATTTGCAGCTCTTCTAGCAATTTGAAATCCAGCATCCCACAGTGCCACAAAATAAACCAATGGGTAACTAAACCCCACCCTGTTACCTCCAGCCTCACAAGCCTTCCGTGCCCCACAGCATTCTTCAGGTCTTTCATTAGATCACATTTTTTCAGCTGTGCCTTACTGGATCTGAAAAGTATCATCTCCCTTTCCTCCTGAGTCTTGGCACTTTATACATGCTCTCACAAATGTGCAAGAAAATAAGGACAGGTTCCCTTCGAATTTCTTTCAAGTGAAAAGACAGATGTAGGAGTAAGAAAGATACAATGAGAGGCACATTATCCTTCCAACCATTTGTCAGCTCTAGTCAGTGTTGTATCTTTAGATTTGCTTATTATTCTTTTATTACAATTGAAATGATGAATCAATACGGTGCATTGGTTTTACAGATATTAAGAGTTCAGGACCTGCACTAACAGGGCAATTCAAACATGCTGAGAAAGGACAGTTTTCCTTTCTAGCTGAAAAGGCTTCCTCTTTTGCTGATAAGGTACAGCCTCCCTTGCCCACTGTAACTGAAAGCACTTTCTCTCAAAGCCAGTTCATAAAAGGTTGTTTTCCTTTCTTCCTTTTACAGAATTGCAGAAAAGTAAGAGTTTATTGATTTTTATAAAACACTACTACATACAAACATGCTTAAAAATAGTGTATTTTCAAGCTTTATTGCACTGTCCCAAGAGTTTACCTGCCTTGCTGGGAAAAGCTGCTTACAGCCTGTTAAGGGTCAGGACAGAAGATTATTTAATTAGGTGGCAGCCCTAACCCTGGGTTAACAGGGAGGGGAATGCTGAATTGCATCCAGCAAGGTTTGTGAGTCAGGAATGTTTATATGAAGACCAGCACAAGGCAAGACAAAGAAGGATATGCTCAGGACATCAAAGACACATGCTATATTAAAAAACCCTCAACACTTTGAGCCAGTTAAGGCATCACAAATAGCACTTTCAAAGAAACATGCTAGAAAATGAGCTAGAGCCCAGAAACACAAGCAGCAGCACAGAAACTCTTTTCTAGGCATTATGTCAAGCACTGTGCAAGCCACATCATAATGGTTAATAACAATGAAGATCCCAAACAGGCACAGAGTTGACATATTTACTTATCTGTAGCTTAATCAGGTTCCATTTACACGTAGACAGATGTTTTTTACAGTGGGGGTGGTAAAACACAGGAGTAGGTGGCCCAAAGGGGAGGTGGAAGGGAATATTCAAGGTCAGATTGGATCAAGCTCTGAAAAACCTGGCCTGGTTGAAGATGTCTCTGCTCATGGTGGACATAGGTGACCCCATGGCTGGAATAAGTGGCCCTTAAAGGTCCTTTCCAATCCAAATGATTCCATGATGTTATGATACTAATTTGAATGGTTGCAATTATGCTGCAGATGAGCTTTACTAACAGCAGAAAATGACAAAGCAATGTCTGAAATTTACTCTAAAAAAAATAAATCACATATCAATATTTGCAAAAATATTAGTCAGAAATACAGGTAACATAGTGCAAAGTGTTAAATGCAAGTCATGATTTTCTACAGACTCTTACCTATCTACTAACAAACACCATCGTTCATTTTTAATTTCTTTTAGAAATTAGGTATAAAAGAAAAGCAACTTGGACACATTCAAACAAAAGAAAAGGGAATTAAAAGTGCATTAGTCCTTTGCACTGCATTTAGAGGTTCAAATCTATTAGCAGTGACATAACTGCGTTACAAGACTAAAATTGTATTTTCCTAAGTTCTTGGCTCTGTCTACTCGGAACTCAAAAAGGTAACAAATAAGGTATTATGTTCCTCATTTCTGTTTATTTTAATCTCATTACTTTATTCAAGAGAAATTCCAGCCTCCTTCAATTTAATTTAGCTGATTTTACTCCAGAATTACATCTGCTAGATACAGCTGCAATGACAGAGATGCAAGTAGCAAGACTGCTTTACATCAGAATTCCTTTTTCTCTTGGAGGTCCCAAGTTAATATTATTTGGCTAGAGGCCAGTCAGTTTCAATGCAACCTTTCAGTGAAATCTAGGAATATTTTATTCCTAGAAAGCCTACCACTTAGGCTTTTTTTCCCCTCAGAAGAAGAGACATCCTAACCATCTGTATCTGTCAATAAAAATGGGCAGAAAATTCCTTCCCTGGAGCAGACCATTTTCTGATGTAAAACCTCCCACTGTGGCCAGGCCTAGGTTCTCACCAGCCTGTTTTGCTGATTCGTTATTAACTCAAATCTCACACTTCTGTTTCGGTGCTCGTTTTGTTTTCTTCTGGGGCAAATTACCACTCTTCAGTTTCACTCATCACCACCACTTTCACTCAGTTACTTCTGCCAGACTTTTCCGTGCCGTCTCCTTGACCCACTCTTGGTTTTCCTGCTCAAGCTTCCCCCTTGCCGCACGTCAGTTTGGGAACAGAACATTTGTGAGGCATTAACAGTCTCTAAGAACTGCTCATTTATTGTTCTGCCTTGCTTCAGTCTTCTAGGACAGAACAACTTTTGATCTGTTCTCAAACTCCACAGTCACCTTTCATTTATGTAGGTCCCTGGGCAGACTTCCCTATGGGAGATTCCCATTCCTCTTAGCGTTTGTGCACTTAATTTCAGGACTCTGGGTTTCTCCATGCGCTCTAAAGGTAACCTTTGCTAATCTTAGATCAGCTCAGACTCCCATTAATAGGGCAACAGTGATGAGGCAGTTCCTCTTCCAGAAGGAGCTGAAGGGAGAGGACATTACCATTTTAGACTAGAGAGCTAGTCATGCTCTCAGCTGTGGTCCTAAAAAATTAACCTGGTTTTAAAGCATTAATCCAGTCTTCCCCCGTGAATTAAATCACCATTCTTGGTTCACCTTGAACTTGGCAGGATTAATCTGCATTTTCCCAGGCAAAGTGTCTAGCTATTGTGAGCCAAGTAACAAACGCCTGAAAAACAACATCAACATGGTACAGAGTCTTCTCTTTGGCAGCATTAACACAACAATACGTAATTATGATCTTCACATCACCACCTAATTTGTTATAGCGCTATGTGCTGTATCACGGTGCTCCAAAATAAACCCATTTAGCAGAGAGAGGGCAGAAAGGCAAAAACACCAAAGGAAATGTGGAATTGCACACCCTTTATTAACTATTTTATTTTTACCCTTTACAGAGGTTTTTAAAGGTGTCATCTGGCCTACTTAATACTTCACAATATACAGAGATCACTCCCTGAGGGTCAGCCTTACTTATGCAAGCAGTTGCATTGCCCTAAATCTTGCCTCAAAGAGGTTACTGAGACTACATCTTTCATCTGAGTTTGCACTCAGCTCAGTAATTTTGTTTTGTAGACTATGCAGGGTACAAAGCTGGCATGAAAAAACAAAGATACATGCACACACTTTTACGGATTATCTCACCAGTGCACAAATCCTTTAGTTTTGTATCATGAACTACTAACAGTACTGAAACACCATACTCTAAAAATCTGTCAAATATGGGGGTTGGACTAGATGATCTCCAGGGATCCCTTCCAACATTAAATACTTTGTGATTCTCGTGGATTTTATTTTTCCTCTTTTGCAGAACACAGAAGTCACAGGGGGAAGCTCAAGAAACAAGGGCTCCAAATGATCACACATTCATCTGTAAAATCATACAAGGGGAGGGGAAAAAAAAGTGTATGTTATCACCTTGAATCAGTGCTGGTTTAGTAGCCAAAAGGAAAAAGTTGTGTTTTGTAGTTAACATTCAACACAAAAGGCCAACCAAAATGGACCTTCTGGCAGCCCCAAAAATCACTTCTGAGGAGCGGCTGAGGGGCCTGGGGCGGTTTAGCCTGTAGTGAGAGGACCTGAGAAAAAGGCCTCAAGATGAGACAGGGGAGACTGGGATTAAATAGCAGAAAAAAAGGGTTTTTTCACTGGTCTCGTGGTCATACTTTGGACTGGACTGCTGAGGGAGCTGGTGGAGTCACCAACCCCGGTGATGTTTAAGAGCCGCTGAGCGCTGTAGTGTAGTGCTTTAGGACTTTAGAGGTTCCGAGGTTAGGGTTACAGTAGCAATGCCGACACCGGACTCAAAAACCTCCTCTGCCCCTGACATCCCCACACAACCACCTCGGCGCCATTTTGCGCTCCCCCACCTCCCCGCCCCGCCCTGGTGACGTCACGGCCCGGCCCCGCCCCCCGGCGCGGCGGAGTGCCCGGATGTGAGAGCCCCGCCCCCTCCGCCCCGCGCCCGCGCCGCTCGCGCCCCCTCCCTCCCTCCCTCGCTCGCTGTGTCGCTCCGTGCGCGGGTCAGCGGAGCCTTTGCCGCAGTGACGGGAGCGGGATCGGCACCGGCAGCGGCATCGGCAGCGGGCAGTCGGGAGTGGCGACGGCGGCGGCGACGCCGGACAACTCACAGCGAGGCCGGGGCTCGGCGGATTCATCTGCGGGGGAGACGCCTGACGCCCACCCGCCGCCATGGTGAGGACCCTCCCTCGCTTCCCCCCCCCCCCCACCTCCCTAGCTCTTCCCACCTTCCCCGCTCCCGCCCCGCCGGAATATTCCAGACCGGGCCGCGGCCCCCCACCCCCGCGGCCCCACCGCCGCTCCGCCTCGGCGCTGCCCTGCCCCTGACCCGGCACCTCCCGCCCCCGGGGCCGTCCACGTCCTCCCCTCCTCTTGGGGTTTCCTCCCCGGCTCCTCCGGGCGCATCCCCCGCTCTCCCCCGCCGCCCACGGAACCCCCGCCGGCTCTCCGCCTCCTCCCTTCCACCGCCTTGGCAGCGCTCGTCGGGCTCGGCCCTTCCCTTCCCCGGCAGCCTCTCACCTCCCCGCCGCCCGGGGGATTCGCGTCGCCCGGGCTGCGCCGGGGCTGTTCCGCAGAGGCACCATCGGGCCCCTTCGGGAGCCAGACCCGGGCGGGTTCGGCAGCGCTGCCGTGCGGGGGTTGTTCGGCAGCTCGGCGGGGTTCTCCCCCCGCCCCCGGTGCAGCAGCAGCAGCAGCAGCGCTGTGCTGTTTGTGTGCGGAGCGGAGGGCTGGAATAATGCACGTAGCCCGATGGACCGGGGAATGCGCGCCGTGAACGGGGTTGGGGCGGAGAGCTGGCGCTGCACAGGCGGCGGCTGCTCGGCCTTTGGGCACATCGTGTGTCCAGGTGTGCCTATGTGAGAGTCGCTCTGTTTTCTCCGTCGTGGCGGGTTGAAATTTCCCCTTTTTTCCTGCCGTGAAATTAACCTGGAGGTACAGTATGGAGTCCTGTAGTATTTTACGTCGACACTAGGGGTGTCTCCTGCTTTTCCGCCGCCGCCAAGAAATCGACGCCCTTTTTTTTTATTTTTTATTTTTTTTTCTTGTAATAAACATTTATTTTATACCCTAAATTATCCAGTACCCCGGCTGCGGGAAGACCTGGCAGTATTTTGGTTTTGCAGCTGGAGAAATACAAAAAGTTTAAAATTATTTTGTTTTAACCCTTTCAGGCCGAGGCCGGCTGGTTATCACATTGCACGTTAGACCTCACAGGGGCCTGGAAGTCAAAAAAAAAAATGGGTTTCCTTTTGTTTTTGAGCAGGCATTGCAGGCTTTCCTTTAAAAAAATAAAATTGTGGCAGAAACTAATGTGCTCAGGCTGGTTTTGTGCGTACACTTAATTAGATGTGCTTTTGGAGAAGTGCTTTGAAATATAAAGGTTTGAAGTGTAAAGGTTTGGTTTCGGTTGGGAGCACATCAAGACTGTGATGGGGGGGAAAAGTTCCTGTTTTGAGAACAAGGTAATCGGGAATTTGAGGATTAAAAAAGTTATTATCACTTATGCCATGGCAGCAATCCTGCTAATTACTTTGAATGTATGGATTGTCGTGAACAGTGGTTATTTTCCACACAATGGTTGTGCTCATCCTGCCAGTAGTTGGGTCTTTTTGTGAAAATTTTGTGAAATTTTCTGTGAAAATTCTGTTCTCAAAGGCCTGCCGCAGAAGATAGACTAACACGCATAAAAGGAAGGAAATATTGTGGAACTCTGATGCTCATGTCCATGTCAGTCACCTCTAATGAACTTAATTTTCATGTATTATTACCTTTGATTATTTTTTGCCTCCATTCTGTTGTAATTAAAGCTTTCCTTTAACCTTTTGATGGTATAATCGTGTTGATCCTTATTACTTCATGGCTTCCTGAATAGTATTTGTGTATCACTGCATGGGTTCTGGTAACACCTGATCTTAAAACCTTTTATTCTGAAAAGCAATATAAAACTAGACATTAACAAAAAAAACACCACCCCCAGCAATTCATTGAAGCTGTTATTGTTTTTGTTGTCATTAATCAGGGGATGTTTTCATTGAAAGAGTTCAGTTTTAATGAAGGAGCACATCATGTTTCAACCCTTACGGTATCAGAGAAATTCTTTTTTCACAGTTTGGAACAACATTTTTTGTGTTGTTACAGGATGAGAGAACTGACAGCTACGGTAAAAAAAGAGGTGAACATATTGTTGTGTAGTTTAAGATAAAACCAAACCACGTAGTGAGTCAAACAGTGTTCTTCTGGATGTTTAGGTATAAATAAGAGTTCTAAAATAATCTGTCAGAGCACAGGGTGACGAGGCTGTTACGTAATGCTGCAAGTAATGTTGATCGGCTATTTTTGTCAGAGTTGACTTAGCAAGTTTTTCCTATGAGTAGTGTTTTCTAGGAAAAGGTAAACAGCACAGATAAAGGTGTTAAATGATCTTAGTTTTAGATAGATAAATTCTGTCTTCTTGGGGTGGTCTGAGTTCTGGCTCATATCCAGTTCTTGAACTTTATCGATGTAGGACAGAAGCCCCAGAATTCAACAGGAATCACCCAAAACATGTTACATCGTGCATCCATCTTAACTAGTCTCTTATTCAGTTGTTTTGACTCAGCTCACTTGAATACTAGTGCCTCTGGTGCATATTCTCTAGCCAGAACTGATCTAAATTACTGGAGTACAGAACCTCCTAAACAGGTTGTTTTTTTGCAATCAAACAAACAAACAAAAAGAATCCCAGAAGAACATCTTAAATATTTTTTTTTACTGTTTAGCAGGGAGGGTGTTAAATGCTTTGTTTATTAGCTGAACAAAAAGCTGGTTATTCCTAAACAGGCAGATAGAGCTTGTTGGTGGAGAAGGAAAAAGGTTTTTTCTAAAAAAAATTATTATATTTTTTAATCATTCCTGTGGTAGAAGTAGAATTCTGTTTTTATATTAATTTAACAACAGGGAGGAATGAAAATTGAGTAGTTGAAGGGGAAATAGTTTGTGGTGGGCATACCTCAGGAGCTTCAGTATATTCATCACCTAAGGCTTAGCAGATGAAAGGAAAATTTTAAGGGAGTGAGATTAATAACACCTAAATTGTGGGGTTTATTCATATCTTAAAGTAGATAGGACATAGGGTTCTTCTACTGTAATTCATAAATCAATCTTGCATAAGATTTTTCAATATTGCTTTGATTTTTTATTTTTTTCTTCTAGTTTGAAGAATTGTTTTGCTTTCCCTTCCTGGTCCTACTGCCTGTATTTTAGCTGTGTTCCACTAAAGGAAATTGTGTCCTCTCCTAAAACATTTGAAATCTGAATGGTAGTTGAGTGTAAAATTCTGGAGGTTGAACTCAGTGATCTCGGAGGTCTCTTCCAACCTAACTGGATTCCAAAGACTTTAGTTTAACTATATGAAATTATGACCAAAAGTTGTTTTCAGAAAAAAAAAACCCAACATTTTTTGTAATTTGAGCTAATATATGACTACTTGAAAGCATTTTGCTCTCAATTTCCTTGGCCCTCCTCTTTCCCTGCCAAGCCTGTTCTCCCTTCTCTGTATAATATCATTTGTCAAGTTGTAAGTGGGAGAAAAATTGCACTGTTCTTTGTTCACTGGCAGAACACTTTTCCCAGTTTTCCATCCTTGTTTTCTTCTGGACTGTGCATTTTTCTATTTTCCTGAGCTTATTAATTCCTTTATGTTCCTTACAGAAGGACTGTGGGGGTAAAAGGGACTGTTTCTATACTTCCCACATGCTATTTCTTTACCAAAATCAGCAGAAACAGAAGGAATACTACTGTGTGATATCCTTGTCATCATCCAATTCTGCTGCTGCTGGAGGAGTGAGCACTGTGAGGATGGAGCAGGAAAAATTGAAGTGGTGGGGAGGGAATGATGACAGGCATAAAAATGATGTCAGCATAAAAAGAGGAGTCCAAAGTGCTTGTGCTTAAAGGTTACACAGCTGGAGCCTCAGAGCAGGATAACATTAGAAAATAAACATCTTGCAGGGCTATGTTAATTAAAATATAGAAAAGTTGGAACTCCTGAAACAGTTGGAATTTTACTGGCTGACATGATTATATAAATTACTTAAATATGTTCTTTCTTTCTGTAAGAATTTAACTTGCTGTGCTCTCGTGAAGCTGGTAAATATCGCCCTTGTTCTGGAAATGGAACAGGCTGAGGTCATGGCAGGGTAATAAATTTGCCCAGCG
This sequence comes from Chamaea fasciata, assembly GCF_029207755.1. NCBI lineage: Eukaryota > Metazoa > Chordata > Aves > Passeriformes > Sylviidae > Chamaea > Chamaea fasciata. The sequence continues at coordinate 3,879,301 of NW_027094088.1, read as the reverse complement.
TCCTTGTTATTGTTTAGAAGTGAGTATGTCATATTGGGAAAGTGTGTTTGTAGCTTTAAAAATAAATGTCTGAATCAGAATAAGTGTTACAAATTTAAGGGTCTTGGGACTTGAAATGCAACCGCTAGAAAATGTGCTGTGCAGTGGAGATGTTCTTCCAACACCTTTGTAACACTTGTGTTTTAACCACTTGAAGTGACTGTTTTTTGTAATAAGAGCAGGGGATGGGCCTTTGATATCCTGCAAAAGCTACTCTGTTTCTTAGTTGCCAGTGGCCTGAAGTAATCTTGACACCATCAGTGTCAGAAAGATCAGCTACAGAGATTGTCTTAATGTGCTGAGGGAGGTGGGGAAGTCTTGGACATGCATCAGCATATTTTAATCTGTAATAGATAAATCTTTTGGTGTACCAGTTCAAGTATTCTGGGAAAGTTCAGGACTAGAAGCAACATATTCTACTTGGTGTATGATGTAGCTAGATTTGTTTTGGGTCACTGCATGATATACTGTGTTTAGTAATATTGAGATGAGTTTAATCAGAGCTAAGCTTAAACTATGTCTTGTCTTTCTGTTCAGGTTTACATATATAATTTGAGTGGCAAAACTCTGTGGTGGGTTGGGTTTTTTAAATTTTCAGGTGTGTCTAAGAATAAACGCCCCATCTTTCAAGTGAAGTGATTTCTGGAGTGTCATTTCTTCTTAATTTTGACATGTTGTACAGCTTGAAAATTTTAATTTTGGTAGCTGTGCTTTATTAGGCTTTTTCCATATAGAGCATGTTTTCTATGTCGCTACAAGCAGTCGAACTGCTTGGGCAAAACTGTGTTGATGGTACAAAACAGGCTGGAGACTATATCTGACTCTCTTGTAACTTGACAGTCATTTGGCCCTGCTATTGATACTCCCTTCCACAATTCAGGAAGAAATCTGGTGATAAAAATAATCCTTAACTGCATTAAAGAAGTCTTGGAAGCCCGTTAAATGCGTTGGATTAAGGGCAGCATTTCTTCTGAACTGCCAATAAAAAATCTTGGCTTCTGAGCTGTAAACAGGTTGTGTCAGTGAATGTTTGCAAAGTCTGGGTTGATGAACGTTTTTAAGCAAACTCAAGGCAAAGAACTGAAGCTTGAGTCAGCTTAAAGTTACAGTAGTTTATAGCATTGCCTAAGTTAGGTAAGGTAGGGATTAAAAAAATGTAATGCATTTATGGAAGCAATTCAGACAGAATTTGGGAGGGGCAGGAGAAGAAGAAATGGGAGAACAAGATAGGAAGCCCAGAAATGAAGCCCAGGGCTTATATGTTTCTGGGAAGAAACCAAACTACTGGAAAAGTGGATTCAGCTGTGATTCTCACAAGAATGCAATCCTAGGATCATCTTTAAATGCTGTGGAACTTTTTCTTCCTCTGATATCTTTGTGACAAACATGGAGATCTTTTTACCCCTTATTTTCATCAGCTGGAAACGACAGGATTCTTTTTGTACATCTTCTCTGTTGTTACCCTGTGAGTATCTCTTCTGTGTACATGTATTAGATGTTTCAGGGGTTTTTCTGTAATAAGTGGTAAAAGATAAACCCAACTGTTGTTTCTGTGCAGGTTCTGAACAGCATCACTGGGGTTGAAAAAAGTCACTTGAATTCCCTCTGCTGAATGACACTCTGGCTGGCAGAGAGGACTTTAAAAGGAGTTGTTTGCTTTGTTGTTGGGTGGGGTTTTTTTTTCAGTCAGCTCCATGGCTGTGCTTGTGGAGGAGAACTCACGTACTTGGTGAGCACGACGATGACTGAACAGCTTTTCAGTCTTGTGTATATAAGATGTTCCCTTGGGAAGTTTAATTTAGTATTGAGCCACTGCTAACAGGCTTAACACTCTGGGATCTGAGCACTCACGGGTCACTTTTGTTGATAATGCTAAAGTGACACTTCACAGATTTTTTTTTTTTTAGATTAAAGCTTGATTGCATGTAGATCTGCTAACAAGTCTAGGAAAAAAAACTATGATAAATAGGAGAACTTCTAAGCAGCAATAATAAAAATGTCAGCTGAATAAATAGACTTGATTTTTATATTTGAACTCAAATAGACTCTCTTGGCACTCTAATAACTTTTCTTCTCAGAGGTATCAAGTAAAGTACCTGTTCGCCACTTATTCTTAATTTTTTCCAGTGGTTCTTATAGAAGCAGTGTTAGTTTTCCTGAAATATTTTATTCAAAATGCAGCTTATTTTATTAATAACATTTGCAGTAGGTACCGCTGGTGTTAGGGGGTTTTTTGTTGTTTTCAGGCAGTGCATTAAAAAATCAGATAAATGTAATTGGTGAAATATGAAAGGTTAATAAGTTTGAATCTTGCGTACTCTAGTGCTGCTCTAGTGTTGGTGCAGCTGAGTTTTGCTAAAGGTCAATTCTGAACAATTCCTTTTTTTGAGAGGCCTTGAAAAAATGGGATGGTGAGTGAAAAGGTGGCGAAATGGCCTCTTGGGGTGAGAAAACAAGTGATATGAGTAAAAGGAACTAAAATGGAGCAGAATGAGAAGATGGTGGGTTTAGACTTAGGCATTTTTATTTCATGATGTAGTAAAAGTGTACTGGTCTGTCCCAGAAAGATTCCAGAAAAATTGGTTTTAGGGAAAGGATGGGTTTTACTTTTTCTCGAAGGTATTGTGTAGCATCTGTGCAGTGCCAGAAATGTTGTGTCAAGTCAATCCTTGTTAGTCAGTGTTCCACAAAGAGCTGTTAAAACACTTCATTTAAAATTCCAAGTGTTCTTTGATTTGCAGTTCCTATTACAGACTGGTATGCAAATGTACATGCATTATATGCTGCCTTTAATGCTTGCAAACTATACATTTTTGAAAGTATGGCACATGGAGACATGAGATGGTCACTGGCAGAAAGGTGGTGGCCTCTGGTTCCGTGGACAGGTTGTGATTTATGTGCAGAATTGTGTCAGTCTTTGTACAGTGCCTTGGACTGAATTCTCGATTGTGAGCTGTTGCTTTTATCTTCTTTTTGCCAGAGTTGGGATTAAGTGCTGGAGATGGTATTTCATGTTTGGACTCAGATGTTTATTAATTATGATGTATATTACAGTCTCACAAACCATGAGTTCTACAGAACTTCTAGCTAACAAAGTGGCTGCTATCTCTTTCTCTGCAAGGCCTTTGAAGGATAAACTGCCCAATTAAGAAATGACACCTAAATTGTTTTAACCCAATAACCAACACCTGTGGCCTGCAATGTGGACTTTTCTATCCAATTACAAAATACACCCAGACCCGTGAAGAAAAAGGTGAAAAAGAATGACTTAACCTAAACCCTAAAACCTCCATCTTGCTTTATATATATATTACTGTATTCTAAAACCTTCAACTCTTAAGTTTTCCACCGTGTGATATCACACACTTCTATTCAAGCTGCACACCCACAGTCCCAGTGCTGTCACTCAGTTTTGGAAGCCTTTTCCAAGGCCTCAGGTCAAATGCAGTGTTTATTTGTGGGTCAGTGCCTGTCAGCAGAGAAAATCTGAAATTCTCAGTGCCCAGGGTTCCAACATCCAGCAGCTGGTAATTACTCCTGGAAGTCCCTGGGCTCTGCAGGGGTGCATCTATGGACTTATTTCGGAACCTGTAGACCCTATAAATAGCAGTAATTTTTCTAATGTGCGTTGTGTGGACTCTTACATACATTTACAACTTTATGTACATTTACCACTTACAAAAATTTATGGCTCTTCAGGACAGCTGTTTCTGGTTGTATTGTCAATTACAGCAATTAATAAGCTTTGATTAAGCAATCTTTAAAGTGCTGTGAATCTTTTATTTAGAGATCTTAAAACTATTCTGGTAATGAGATTTTGGATAATTCTTCAAACATTTGACATGAATGTTTATAAGCTACTGAAATTGGTTTGGATTTGTAATTTAATCCTTTGAGGACCCTATTATTAGCTTGTAACAAAAGTGACAAATGTCTCTATTTGTTACTCAATATTTGCATTCCTGTATGTTAGAAATGAGCCAGTTCCTGCCCTGAAGAACTTAACCTAAAATATTCTTCTAAATAGCATTTGAGTATTAATATAACCGACTCCTGAATGGACATCACCTCAGTGTTAGGACTAAGAATAGTCAGTACTTCCTCCATGACACATAAAAAGAAAACTAACTCAAGGTTTCAGATATTCCATAGCAGGGAAGACCTTAACTGAAAGCATTTGTGTTGTTGGTTTGTTGGTGGTTTTTTTGTGTGTGTGTGTTTTATTATGTTTTGTTTTGCTGTCATTTTATTGGGAAATCTGTGATAGTTGGAACACTTCGGAAATTTGTAGTGGATCTTCAGAAAACCAGTTTCTAATTTGTGGAAAATTCTTGAGTGCTGGAAATTAAGTGTTCTCTTCAGAATGGAAGCTGGTAATGCCAAGAAGACCTGTTTAATGTTTTATACATTTCTTGATAATTACAGTGGATTTGATCTCTCTGTTTTGGATCATAGTGTTGCTAGGGCCTGTTTTCAAACCTTATGATTAATTTTCATTCTTTGTGAATCTTTGAATAGCATAAACTAAACCAGAACTTGTTAAAATGTCTCCATTTATTAGCTGACAGCTGCAAGTTCTGATTAAGTTATTTTCCTTCAGTAAAAAAAGAAAAGAAAAAAAAAAAAAAAGACAAAACTAAGATTGGTGTTAACTGGTTGAAAATACCAGGATATGAACAATCTCATTTTTCAGATTCTGTTTCTATGCAACAATTCCCCTTCAGCATAGGCTGCTTCTTCCTTTGATTTGCACTTCTTGCCCGGTTCTGCATCTTTGCCTCCTTGATTGTTTTCTGTTCATGTCAGTTTGTGAAATCAAATCCCATTTTTGAACTGTCTTTTTTCTGTGTGGAGGAATGTGTCATTTTCACAACTCCTCACAATGTTCTTCAGCCTCTTTTGTGACGGATCCTGAATGACATTTTGCCTACTTAGTGATATTTTTTTTTGATTGTACTGTTTCCTCTTTCTCTCTTCTTGTTGGGCACCCATAAGATGTTTATCTCCTTTCAAACTCAGATTTCCCTTTTTGATTTCCTAAGTGGTACTGAGCTGTTGATAAGTTTCTTACATGGGAAGAGAGGCTGGAGACAGCATCTGCTTATGCAGCCTGTTTCTGTGCAGTGCCATACACTGAGCTCTGGGACTTCCTGACTGTTCTAACCCCTTGAGGTAGAGCCTTTGTGAATTACTGACACTTTCTGAATTCATATTTACACTTCCCTGCTCAAGGATTTTTGTTAAAACTGGTGTTAAACCATTGCATGTAGTAGAGCTGCATCATCTTTTTTGGTTTTTTGCTCCAGATCTTTTCAGATTAATTTATAATATCTATGCAGTTGTTCCTAAAGCTTTACCCTTTGCAGTTAACACGACTGAATACACTGTTGAAATGTAAAAATTCAGGAAAGTCAGTTGGTAGAGAAAGATGTGCTGGTCGTGTTGTTCTTGGCTGTTTCCAGCCTACTTCTATGAACAGAGAATCACACTGAACTGCAGTAGAGACTTTTACATTAAGTAGCATAATACTGTTCTATGATGCAGTAAAATCTGTTAATATATTTTTCCTATTTCCTTTGCCCTCTCTAAATACCACTTGCAGTGAATCTGCTGTCTAAACCCCCCTAAAAAAATATGCCTTATAAATAAATTTATTTTCTAACTGATATTGATCTTCCATTCTTTCCTTGCTCAAGTTTGGTAACAGTTTGTGGCAAGGGACCTTTGCTAGCTACAAAGTGGAAGAAATACATTAATTATGTAACATTAATGAATATATACATAACTAGTTATGTAATTATATATTAACAGATATAGTCATTTGGATGTTCATCACTTGCTGTCGGAGGATAACGTGCTACGTTCCATTTCTAGCTAAATTCTTACCTTTCATATTTGTCTCAGCCTAATCAGGGACAAGGATCTGTAGCCATTTCTGGCAGAAATTAGGGAGGAGATTTATTTTCTTTGCTTGGGATTCTGTGGCTGCTGTAGCTCCTTTTCTGCTTTTTGGAAAGCCTCCTCTGCAAAGAAAAATGTTCTTACTCCTTCCTAATGCTTACAGCATTGCTGAAGCCTAATAGTAGGAAACTGATCTAATGGTCATTGGTTTTTTCCTGCCTGTGGAGCTCAGGCTTTGGGATTTAAATGTCTTCTTGGTACGAGCCAATCTAGAAGTTCAGAAACTTCAGAAGACTGAGCCATCCTTATTTCATTTCCTGTATTTGGAGTATCACAACTCTTACTTTTAAGAGGAAATTTTTGATATGGCAGATACTGATAGCCCTTGGGTTTTTGAAGATTACTCAGAATGAAGTTTAAATTTACAAGCACGGTGACAGGTCCTGCACCTTAAGTGACTGTGATTTCCACAGTCTGCTAAACGTGGTTGGAAAACAGTGGAGAGAAAAGAAAGCCTGCATTTCACACTCCTCAGCAATCCACTGGCAAGAGTGCTTGACTTGGAATTATTACAGAGAATATAATTCCTTGACTGTTAATTTTGGAGGGATATTGAGATACCCGTTAACTTGACACAGTTTTTACAGAGATTAATCTATAAAGCTGTTGGTTGAAGCTCCCTGTTTTTTTCTTTTGTTTTAGTCACTTGAAATGCTGACAATTAAACTGGCCTAATTAAAAGCAGCCTCATGAGAATATAGGTAGCAAATTATATTTCACTATGGCTTTAGGTCAAGTTAATATCTTTTTGTAAAGTAATTGTTCTGTTCCTATTTCTATGTAGGTCAGCCAGTGATGAAGTTGTTATTGCATTGTGTTGGAGTGGAAGTTTGGAGCATAGTCTGTTTTCTGGGAAAAAATAGTTTTATCTTCAAATTGTTGTGGAGAAAGAGAGAAGCTGGAAGAGCTTTAATTACCTACTAAGTGTTTTACCTGCAAAAAAATGAGTGTTTTGACTCTTTTGGGTAGTTTTGTCGTTCTTCATTTGACAGAGTATGATACGCTAAATAACATCTTGAGTATAATCTTAGTTTCTGGTGAAAATGTGGGACTCTGTAGTTCCTCCAGGTTCTTGGTGATGCTTCCATATTTTGGCTTAATGTTTTGAATGAAGTTTTGTTCCTTTGTTCTCTGTGTTACTTTACTTTTCCAAATCTGAAGTTGTTCTTTCACAAAAACGTGACACGGTTTACTGTTTGCAGTTGCTTGGATTTTCTGTGTTCATATTCACCAACAAAGGGGAAAAAAATCTTTCCTATTAACGAAGTGAATAAATTGGAGATCCTAAGTGTCTGATATCCAGTTTATATCCATCAGCGTCCCTAAAAACGAGATCAGTGTGATGCGCTTTGGTTGTTTCTCTTTAATATCTCGTTAAACGTAAGTTAATGTAATTTCTTTGTTAAGATGTTGACTCTTAACTCTGAAAATCCCAGGACACCTCAGTCACTTTATCAAGTCATCAGTTCCATTTTATGCTTTCTCCTGTACTCTTTAGATAAGATATACTTCCAAAGCTGCTGCCTTTGAAATGCTCTCTTCAGCTCTACTTACGTCATGCATAAAGATTTGTGGTTTGTGTCAGGTTTGTGAGGGTTTTTTGGTAACTTGTCATTGATGTGTCTGTTCTCTTTGTTGTTTGTATTTTCTACCTTGTTTTGTACTTGGATTATAAATGTTTTGTATGGCCTTGGTTTTATTTTTACTAGCGTGGGATTAGTCTGTGTAACAGCAGTCATGGGGTGGATTGATAGAGAAACTTCACTGCAATTGTCTTGAAAGCTGCAAAGGACAACTGCCTTGGTCTCCTCTTCTGCTGAGGGAATTGAATAAACTTCAGTTTGTGTTGTAAACCTAGAAAGAAGTTTTGAAGGCAAAACCAGTATATTAACCTAAGTGGAACTAATAAATTATTATCTTGTACATTTTTTTGTGACTCCTCCAGAAGCAGTAGAGGAACAACCTGTTAATCCCAAAGACTTCCCCAGTGTGAGCTCTTAATTGCATCAGAACTTCAATTTAGTGGTGGCAGAATTTTATTGTTCCCCTTCCTAAGGTTGTGTTGCTTCAGCATCCTTCTGGGAAACTCCTTTCCTTGGCTTTTTGAGACTTCATCATTCATTTATGCACTTTACATTACAGGTTTCTGAGAGTTTTTGGAGTGATGCAAGCTTTAGAACTGTGAGCTTTGAAGCGATTGGATAAGCAGATTGGGTTGTTGCCACTAAAGAGTAGCAGCTGGGGACTGCCAAAAATGAAACTGTGAAACGTACCTTAGCTCATAAAGTTAACACTTATGTTCCTGTTACTGCTTTTCTCTCAGGTTTTATATACAGATTGCAAAGTTTTTGCAAGCTTTTACACCGAGAGCTCTTATTTTCTATTTTTTTTTACATATGTGAGGTTTTGCTTTTCTCCTTCAAATAACAAGATTAATATGTTAGTTTTCTAAATGTGGCACAATCAATTCTCTGTCAAAAAACTCATTATGTTTCTAGCACCGTTTATTATCTGACATACTGCAAGCTCTGTTAGGGAGATCATAAAATGGAACAGAAAATGTGAATAGTCTCACATATGACAGGTGGAACAATGAAATTAAGTTTATAGTAATCTAGTTATCCTTTAGGTTTTTATTATGTCTACAGCAAACTTGTGTGAGATGATTTGGGGAAATACATACACACCTAGTAAATGATGTTATCGGTGTACACTCTGACCTCATGGCTTCTTTTGTCCTCCAGATTCAGGAAAAGGACTTTGCGGTAAAACTGCCTTTATCTTTGGTCCTTCTTTCTTCTTAAGCAATTTAACTAACTGCTCTGTTTTGTTTCTGCTGGCTCTGTATGTCTCATTCTGTCTTGGGTGACCTTTTTTTTTTTTTTTCCTGGGAGATGCTGCAGGTGAGTAATTAGTGTTTTGTCTGCATGTACAGGTCTTTGATTAACTCAAGTACTTTATCCTGCCTTCGAGATCATGCAAGTCTAGATTTTTGCTGGAAGCTGAGCAAGTGTAACTGAGTTCAGACAGGGCATGCTATGGGATTGATGTGTATGAATATATATCATATAATCCCTGCTGTAAGTGGACAAATTTTATAGATTGCTTTTCAGTCTTGAACCTTTGAAATTCAAAACATTAAAATTTTAAATAACTGTTTTTGTCCTATTTGAATAGATGCACTTTTTGTTGATATGTATATTGATAAAGTCCAATGGTGTATTAAAGGCTGAATCCTCTTACAAATTACACTCTTGATTCCTTTATTTTTTCTGTCTAGTAGAGGCTTTGGCAACAGGAGGTATCTCTGATTCCGAGTTTGCTTTGTGCTTCATTGGTTTAGGGCTTCCCTGTGATATCCTAGAATAGTTCCTTGACTGTGATGGCCTTAAGCCATTAATATCTCACATTGGAGGAGACCCGTGGACAGTGAAGGATTTAAATAAAGCATGGCAGAAGTTACTGGCCAACTGCCAGCCAGGGGACAAGTGGCTTCCCTAAAAATGACTGATGAAGCTTGAGCAGAGACATGACTGGATTAGATGGTGACTCAGGAGTAAACTGGGGGCTTTTCCTAAGACTTGGACAGTCTTTCTTGCCTTCTCTGTCCAGAAAGGGGATGTGGTAGAACCTGACCTACGTGCAAGAGGGGGGAGAGTCTTCTAAGGAATCATCGCTTTGTTATAAGCAAATGGAGTAAATGTATGCAAAATAAGGGGGTTTTTGTTTGTTTTTTTTTTTTTTTTTTTAGTAAGACTTTCTTTTTTTAATGTGGCAAAGGGAATTATAACACTCGGCATACTTGAAAGAAGCAATGTCAGAGTGCTGTAACAGCTTTAACCTGACTTGATCTCTACTGTAATCCCAAATCCACCAATCCCCTTTGCCTTGGTTCATTATCTCTGATGTCTGCAATTTAAATATGTTGAAGAATTAGGTATTAATCTTTTTTTTTTGAGTTCATTCAGTACTGAAGGTCACAGAGTATCTTCTTTAGAGGCGGGATTAAAAGTTTAGGGTGTTTTGGGGGCAACACATTTAAAACTTGAAATCAAAGGTAAGTTATAAGAAGCTGTGTTTGGTTTTGTGGTTTTATTACAGCCTTCCTTGATGTTTGCTGTTGATTAGTATTCAGGTGAGGTATTGAGTTAGAATATTAACAGCTGTAAGACCTGCCTTTTGTACCTTTATGGTTTCACCTTTAAGATCATACGTAAAAATTGAGCGCTGATACAAGTCCAGTTGTTTATCAGATTTCTGGTGAACTTTACAAGAAATGTAACTCAATGTGTCCACTAGGAGTTACTATAAAATTTCAAGGGACAGTGATTGGCAGGTGTAGGGGAGAACATAGTTTATGTTGTAGTGTCTAAATGGAAATTATTTCCAAACATGAAGGTGGAATGGAAGATTTTGTTGGCTGGATTATGTCACTGGTTTTAAACTGCTGACTGGAATTGTAACAGAGGTGCTGGGGAGTTGTGGCTGTGTTATGCTAGATAGTTGTAGCCTCTTAGAAATTGTGCCTGCTAGAAAATGGAAAATGCCTCTAATTTCCTCTAAAGGAAACCTTAAATTGTTTGGACAGCAATGTGTGAACTAAATAGAACTGTAAGATTTCATTTTAATCTCAAATGAAACATGCAGGGTTTTTCAGCTGTTTTAGATTTTTTTTTTTCAAAAGAGAAATAATTATTATTATTAAGCATTTGCCACTTCATTTATTACATTGTCTGGGCCATTAAAAGTGTGCGTCTTTATTTCTCAACTGATGTAGAACCAGCTTTGGAATAACACTTATGTTTGTGAATATATCCCCTTTATCTCTGTATACTTAGGGAACTGTTAATAGCTCAAAGGAAGGTACAAAATAATGAAAGAATTATTAAGGTTGGAAAAGAGTTCCAAGATCATCAAGTCCAACTTTTGAGTGATTACTTTATGCCCACTAAACTGGAAAAGTGGCGTGTCCACTTGTTGGTGTTTTGGTTTTTTTTTTTCTTTGAACACTGCCTGGGTTGGTGACTCCACCACAGCCCTGGACAGCCTGTTCCAATATTTTAACACTCTTTTGGTGAAGAAATTTTTCCGACATGAACCTCCCTGGTGCAACTTGAGGCAGGTTCTCCTCATCCTTTTCCTGGTTCCCTTGGAGCAGAGCCTGAACCCCACCTGGCTACAGCCTCCTTTCTGGGAGTTGCGATGAGATAAAGTCACCTCTGAACCTCCTTTTTCCCCAGCTAAACATCCCCGGCTCCCTCAGCTGCTCCTCATGGGACTTGTGCTTCAAACCTCCTCTGGACTTGCTCCAGTACCTCAGTGTCCTTTTGAATTGAGGGGCCCACAACTGGATACGGGATTTGAGGTGTCACTAGTGCCAAGTACAGGGGAGGAATGCTGTTCCTGCTCCTGCTGGCCTCACTATTCCTGATCCAGCCAGGATGTCATTTGCCTTCTTGGCCACCTGGGCACATGCTGGCTTGTGTTCAGCTGCTGTCAGTCAACACCACTGTGTCATTTTCTGCTTGGCCACTTTGCAGTTGCTTTTTCCCCAACCCATGGTGCTGTCTGGGGTTGTGACCCAAGGGCAGGACCTGCCACTTCACCTTGTTGAACTCATACCATTGGCCTTGATCCAGCCTGTCCAGAATCCTCCGGCAGAACAAAACTCCCATAAGTGTCACCTGCAGAATGACTGAGAGTACCCTCAGTCCCCTTGTGCAGATCATTGACAAAGGTGTTAAATGTGACCTGCCCCAAAACTGAGCCCTGGGCAGCTGCTGACAGGCTTCCAGCTGAATGCAGCTCCATTCACTCTTGGCTTGGCCACCCAGGGAGTGTTTTCACCCAGTGAACTCCTGGCCCATCTGAGCCATGTGCAGACAGTTCCTCCCAGAGAGTGCTGTGGGACACAAGTGTCAAAGGCTTTCCCGAAGGGCAGGTAAATGACATCCACAGCTTTTCCTTCATCTGCTGAGTGGGACACCTTGACCTAGAAGGAGATGAGGTTGGTCAAGCTTGGATGAACCCAGGCTGACAGAGACACTGATTGCTCTGGTTATCCTGCATGCACTGTGTGATTGCACCCAAGATAATTTAAATATCAACATTTAAGGTCAGTTCATAAATTTCCTAGTTTGCTTTTGTAGCTATATCTTCAAGGGTCCTGGAGAAAATAACTATAATGTATTGCTGCAATATGCATCTTGTTGCTGGTTGACTAAAGAATTAAAGAAACAAGTGGTGGATACTCTTCCATAAAAATATTGTTCATTCTTGAAAGATTTTTTTGGTAAAGAAGTACCAAAATGGATTTCTTTCATATTGACTTGTGCCATATTGTGCACTCAATACATGTTGCTAGTTCTAGCTATTAGAGTTTTGTTCATAATAAGAGTTACTGATTTTAATGGCAAGTTTTACTCATAGAAATGCAACTCTTACATACCAGTGGAATGCCCAAGTCCATTACTGTCACACTTGTCTGTGCTACTTACCTGGCACCATTATTGCTGCTTCTCTGTTTCCTTGTCTTTTCTCTCCTTATTTATTTACTTTACTTTAATCCTTGACTTTTCTGTATGACCTTTAAGAATTTGTTGCTCATTTGTATCCTCTTTAAACCCTAAAAGCTCACAAAGGGTACCAAGATGCTCAGATTTGACAGTCCAGTGCCAGAAAATATACTTGACTTTTGGCTAGCCAAGGTAATGGCTGTGAAATGTCCTGGGCTTTGGTTATAACGATGAACATAAGCAGAGCTGAGGTGGTGAAAATTGTAGTGTAGTCATGAAGGTTCAATAAACCGTCAAATTAATTTGAGCTGGATTCAGTTTGGAAGTCTTGGATCTTAAACTGCTGTCATACTGTCCTGGCGTCAGGGTGGAGTGGATTTGTTGGTGACCTGAAAACACAATGCAAGATTGGTGAGTGTAGTCTAGCTTACTGCTAGCAGATAATTAATTTTTGAAGTTATTGAATGTCAGGTGGGTGTCACCTCACGTGAATTTGTATGTATTTCTTTAATTCCTTCTTTAGACCATGGCCTTAGAAAACAGGCTGAGAATTTGGGGTCAACAATGAAACTGTAACTGCTCTTAAGTTGCTTGAACTTCCACAAGCCTTCTTATTCAGTGTTTTCTGATTTCTTGGCTTTGGTTAATTTTTGCATCCCAAAATCTAACTCAACATTAGTACAAATGTAAGAACCTCAGAGGTAGATTTATTTTTTTTGAGTAGAGGTCTTGTGTTGGAGAACTGCTAATTTGAGAAGGAAGTATTCAGGAGACTTGCACTCTCTCTGCCTGGAATACTTTTAAATAAAGCAGGTACTCAGTAGTTGCTTTGTATAAAACAACGCAGAAGTCACCAGGTTGTTTTAAATGTTAGTTTCTAAAATTTGTCAGTCTGCACTATTACTAGTTCTTCAGTTAAGTCTTGTTTTCAGGTAACTGTGTTTGGATATTCACATTTTAGGCAGATTTGTTTACTGCCTGCAATAAAAAGCCTAGAAGATGACTTAATTACTCCAAGTCAAAACATAAATGCCAGATTCCCTCGTGGTCTTATCTGCAGCATTTCCTTTACAAGTTTCCTTTTGCAGTGTATAAATTGGATATTCCTGTTAAATAGGAGATAATCATTGAAGTATTTTTCTTGATTCCTAGACTTCTCTTGGACTGACACAACATTTTTGTGTTGAGTAGTTTAAGGGTTTTTGATTTTTTTCTCTTCTTCTCATAGAATTTAACAAAAAAGGCCAAGTATAATTATGTTCATACTCTTTCTGAACAAAGTAGATTGAAGTATTTTTCTTGCTTTTCTTGTTTTAGGCTGTATTTTTTGTGGTGTCTACAGAAACTTTGTGTACGTCTTTTATCTGCTCTCTGATAAAGTCCTTTTAGTGTTTAATTCTCTTGTAAGTTCCATATAAAATGTATAAATTACAATAGGTGAGATCTTGTGTGTTTTTTTGACCAACATTTAATTCAAAGATTCAAATAATAAAGTGGCTTAAAGCTTCTTGGGCTTTGTGTGAAATTTATTCTAAACCACTGTAGGTGTGTCTGTGTGGCATGTTCTATTCATGCAGAAGTTTTCAGAGCCTTCAAAACACATTCTGTCATTTTTAGTTTTCCTACTTGCCTGCTCTTTTTGATGAGGAATACCAACCTCTGACAGCTAAAGCTCTAGTAATTTGTTAAACAATGATCATTAAAAAAAAACCAACCCAACAAAATCAAACTTCTTTTCACCAAGCAGTTCTTCATTGTTAAAACTTTATGGAAGTGGCAATACGTGGAAAATGGGCTCGAAGGAGGAGGAAGAATTCTCTGCAACAGGTAATTGTCATCAATCATTAATTCTGGTGGTATGGAGAAGAATGAGGAAAGAGAAGCATTTTGTGTATTTGTGGAACAGGGAGAAGAAAGGTCCTATGTGTGGGCTCCTAATTTCGAGCTGCCAGCTGCTTCCATCTTTCTTTTCAATGCTCCCATTTTTTTGAGTTGTAGTCGGGGATGATGGAAAACAGCTTTTTTGTGTAACTTAAGAATTGAAGTTGGCTGTCTTGATCATGCAGAGTTGTGGTCCCCAGCTGACCGGGCTTGGACTGTTTCATTTGCCCACTGAAGTTTCTTTTGCTGTTGCCAGCAGTGGTAATTAGTAGTGTAGAAGGTTTAGGAGCAGATGCAAGGAGCACAGCATACAGTGTGCTGCCAACACCCCAAGAGGTGCCTTTGCATCAAAAAACACAACTGCAGGAACATCTAGTGCAGAGGTGGAACAGCCAGTGCTCTGACAAGGCAGTTTGCATATTTAAGGCAATTCACAACAATGAACATCTTATTTCTGTTGCTTTTGTATGCTGCTGCAGAAAGTAGGAAATCTTGGACAAGTACTCCCGTACATGTACATTTAAATAATAAACAGATCAGGAGACCACTCCTGTCCCTTGTTGAATTAACTGCCTGGCTGTGGAAACATAAATCAGAGTCTTTGAGGGAATCTAATGTTTTAAACTGTCCAAGAATTAATTTTCATTTGTAGTCACTTACATACCCCCCCACCCCCTTTGGAGGACTAAATTTGAGATTAGTCCTAAGGTGAAATTGTGGCTTGCTGACATTTAAGCACATTTTCTGCTTTTATAAAAGCAGAAAACAAATTGAGGGCTGATGCTGGGATTTAGCTCTCTGAGCTATTCGCAAAAAGGTGCACACCATGCAGAAAAGTAATGCATAATCAGCTCTAGAAACAGTGTTGTACTAATATATGCTGAAGAAGTGCTTTGCAGTGTGATATCTGTGTACAAGCTGTTTTGTATAAACAACTGCAGCTAAGAATTGAAATTTTGTTGCTAATTCTGCTAATTGCTAATTTCCTTTTTTTTATTTTCTATCCACAGATCTTCATGTCTTTCACTAAGAGGAAACTTGTCAAGATAATTGCCTTAACTATTGTACCTTGGAGCAGCCTGTACAAAACTGATCTTAAGAAGAAACAGTGATTAGTATTTGAAATAGTTGCCAGGGGAAAAAAAAAATCAAGGAGGATTTTTTTTTTAAATAATTTACAGAAGAGACAATGACTTAAGTCCATTAAGTGGTTATTCTTACCTAGTAAAAAGGCACAGCTGCTGAAAGGAGAAAAGAATTCTTAGTAGAAAAATGCAAAACCCACTTTTGTTCTTAAAGGAACACATTATGTGTCATGTCAGCTCCTTTAGTGATGTGTTTTGACTTCTCTCTAGGAAACTGGTATTTCTGCAGTATTCAGAATTGGGTCAGCCTTCTGTTAGCAGATCTTGGACTTCTCCCTTACCTGTAATTATTTCTGCCAATAAGTCATGATTTTGTGGCTGTTTAACTGGGAATTAACTCGTAGGCTTCTAATAGCATTTCAGAAAATTTCAAGACTATTATTCTAAAAGGATCAGGGTATTCAAAGTATGTGTAGTATTTCAGCTGCTTTTTTCACTGGTGCTGCTTGAGAGGGAGTTCCAGCAGTCTGGTAGCAGTGCCCAGATGCAGCTGAGGGAAGATGTTTTACACTGGGTGTAGGTGCTGAGTAAATCTCTTGTGGAGTGTTGACTCTGTAAAAGCTGCATTTCCTCAACAAACCATGTTTCTAAATGTGCTGATCTAGTATATATGAGCAGATACTCTCACTTTTTGTGGGGTATGCTAAATATATATCTGGCAGGAAACACTGTTATTAAAATGATATTTTAAAATTGACAATTTTATTCTGTGTCAGAACCTTCTTAGTCTACAGATGCATTTGTGTAAATGAACTTCTATGTCCGAGATGAAATTGCATCTTTGGAGTTTTACACTGGCTTTGGTCTTTATAGATTAGTATAATTTAAAACTATAAAATAAAGTGTAAATGCAGTGTTTTTTAAATGGATAAAGTGTGTAATTATAGTGATCTTTTGCAGTAACTCAAATTTTCTGTTAGTGTACTCAATCACAAAGAATATTTTTCAGTGTTCTTTAGAATGCTTCCTCATCTGGTGTTAGTTAGTTAATTCTTTGGATTAAAACTGTACAGATGAAAGTGTGTATCCAGTTCCTTTCCCTTTTCTTAGAAGGTTTATTTAATACTTAGTGATGTCTCTTAGCTGTGCTCTCCTCCCTACTTTTTTTCTGAACACGTGGATGTGGATATAGCTTTAAACCTTCCATTTTACTTACTTAGAACGAAGAACTTCCCTGTTCTTAAACAATCCTTACTTCTGAAGCAAGAAGAGTATTCAGCCTGCTTAGTCCTTGTGTTTCAGGGTTTTTCTCCTGTCTCAGAGTGTGTACATGAAATATTGATGTATTTGGAGACAAGTAAGCAACCTCCTTGTACTGCTGCTCATGGAATATGATAAAAAAAGTCTGCTCCTGAGACCAAGTCATTCCTCTTAATCGCTGAAGATCAAGGCTTTGGTAGAGAAGCACCATCCTTGTGTTTGTTCAGGTCACAGCAGTGCAAACAGGAATTTTGGCATGAGTAGTTCAGATGTTTATTTGCACCAAATCTCCCCCTGCCCCCCTGACATCCTTTTTAAGTCTTACAAGAATTTTGGATTCTCTTGTGAAGATGAATATTCAGCGCATTGATAGCAGGTAACTACTTTTTGAAACACTTTACTTAAATACTATGTGGAAAATGTTGAATAATCATGTAATTTTTACATTGTCATTTACTGGATTTTTCTACCTTTTTAGGTGTCCAGGATCCAGTCCTGGATAGGTAAGTATTCTGAACGCTTTTTTTTTTTTTTTTTTTTTTTTAGCAGTAACTGTTTCAAAGAAAAGCTAAGCTGAAGTGTATTTACTTTTTTCTCTGATCTCCAAATATTTTTTTAGGCTACTCCATTTAGATAACTTGCTTCTGACTTAGCATGTGCATCTAAATGCATAGTAAATCTCCTTATAAACATTACACTTACTCCGTTCATGGACTGAAAACTGTTACTCCCGTTTCTTCATTTTGTCCTGCTCAGTTTTCAGAAGCATTTTATGTGTATTTAGGCAGATTGATTTTGGTAGCCTGTACCAGAAATTAATTTTCTCCCAAGACCCGAACAAGGATGTAAATGCCCAGAACAGTAGTAGTTAAGATTGTATATTTGTGTGCATGTGCATAAATGCACTGGTTTTAATTCAACTTTCTCCTTTAATTTGCAGCCTTCCAGTCTGGTGTTTTTCTTGCCTCTTCATGACCTCGTGTCTTGAGCAGCCTAGCTGGATCCCCTGGTTCCTGTTTTCTTCTTGTTTCAAAGTTCTGCTTTCTCCCGTTTTAGATTGCCTACCCTTTTATATTCACATGCACACACTAGCCTTTTGCTGCCTGTTTTGGTCTTTGCTGTTTATCCTGAGGCTTTGGTTGGGTTCCATGCAACGTTTTCCACGTGGCACTGCTCTTCTGGATTCCCTTAGTTTATTTGGAAGAACATCCCTGATGAGCTTCTGAGGTTTTAGTGGCCTGTTGGTCCCTCAACTACATTTCTGTTCTGCTGCTTTGTCTTGCTCTGAGAAGACATGAGGGCTGTACCTTTTGCTGCCCTACTTAGAAAGCAAATGCGTGGATGTTTTTTGAAAGAAGCGAAAGAGCTTGTGGATTGTGGCGGATGAGCAAAGTGAAAGCGTTCCTGAGATAAAAAAAATGCAAAGAGCTCCCCTCAACACCACCACCACATCTCCTCTTGGGCATGTTTAGATTCATGAGATGTTTGTTCTGCCCCTTTCTGCTCTAATTAGGAAATGCAGTCACGTTTTAGCTTCTAGGCTAAATGTAGTTCTTTTTTTTCCCCTCCCCTTCTGTCAAGTAATCTCTGTTTCTGTTCAATTTTGTATCATCTTGATGAGCCTTTCTTTGCAAGTGCTCAGCTGTGGAATCCCTTATGCTCCACACCATGAGAGAATTGCTGCTGAATAGAATGTCTTAGACTCATCTGCAATATATTTTTTTTTCTTGTGTAACACACTCCCTTAAAAACATTGGGTTTGAAAGTGGTTGTGGATCTCTTCAGTTACCTGGCTGCTCCTTTGCTGATGGATTCAGAAAAGTCATTAAGCATGTGTGCACTGTGATCTCTGGCTCCCAAGTGAGGCATTTGGGGGAAAATACCAAGTTTTGGTGTTTTTTGGCGTTCATATTGCAGTAGTTCATGTTGATTTCCACGTGTGCAAATTTAAAGTGTTGATGCCCTCAAAGTTTAAAGTTTTTTTCATGTCATTATTGTGTTGTTGTGTAGCAAGGATTTAAAGTCTTCGTTTGACTTTCCATTCAGTTACAAAGCAGGAATATATTAGCATAGTACATTAAGGAAATATTTAAATGTAAAGCTGTTATGTCTGAATTTCTGGTCACGTAAAACTCTTCTTTTGCATAATTCTTGCTGTGTGAATCTTTTTTGGGGTGAATGGGCAGGCGGTTGAGGGAAGAAAACTTGATAGTTTTCTTATGCAAATTGAGTAAGATTTTCATTGGAATTTATAAGGATGTGTCTGTGTGTGAAATAAAATGGTAAAGCAGGTTTTGTGAAGTTCTGACATTAAATATTTTTAATGTGAAAAGTGGCATTTTCTCAATATATAAGTAGCGAGTTTGTTTTTCTGAGTTCAGAATATGGGATTGAAGTTCTTGACATAATTACGTGAACTGACATTGTCATGGGAATTCTCATCTAAGGAGACCTCTTAATGGTTTTATATTTCTTTGTATGTTTTGGTAACATAGATCTATCCAAATAAAACACTGTTTATGATTGTTGGGTCTGAAATACATATATTTGTATAACAATGTAACTTGTATTGCCTGAGATTTTTGAACAGTGCTGAACTTTAAATACCTCCTCAAAGCTAGTTTGGGAGTAATTGCAACTTTGTTCTCTTTTTCTTGTTGTGTTTCAGGGAAATGAGGCAAGCTACCCTTTGGAAATGTGCTCGCACTGTAAGTTTTTTTTTAATTGCTACACTGTATTGTAACAGAAGTGAATTTTTGGGGGGGGTTGATACGTGCAGTATGTTATGCAGTTTATATGCTAACCAAAGGAGTAAAAAAGTTTAAAATTACCTTTGGAAATAATATAGAATGTAAAATCAAAAATCAGTCCATCTTTAAAACAAAAGTGTCTTAAAGTTTTGAGGGTTTTCTTTGAGTCTTCCATTAGAATATTAAAAAACCTTAGAGTCTTGATGTCTGTAGGGTGTTCAGCCTTCAGTCCTGGTGCCGCTTCCTCGGGGATGTGGAGCAGCTCCTGGTGCAGTCCGTACTGTGTTAGGAGTGAAGTATCTTACTTAAACTGCCTTTGTGCCCTCAGAGGAAGGAGAGGTTGAGGCTAAATGAACTCTTTTTTTCCCCTGTGTGTGCTTGCAACCAAGCAGTTAGGTGAGAACCCACTTGGTGTTACTTGCTTTTGGTGAGAACAAAATCTGTTGCTCCATCTCATGGGGTTTGTCTACTCTGTAAAAATGACAAAACTTTTTTTTGCTTAAAGCTGACCAAAGAAAGGGTTGTCTTGTGAAATGTCCTTGTGATTTTATGCTAAGTGTACCTATTCTTAGTTGTTTTTTTCTGTTGAATGATTTTCTTCAGCCCTAAAAGTGTGTGTAGACATGTCAATGTGTCTTCTGAACCGCTTGGTAAAATCCCCTCTCTTGGGTGAATCAGATCTTCTTTTTAAACAGGGTAACTCTTCAAGAGAGGGTCTTGATCTAGATCAAGGTTTTCTAGATCTCTTCCGCAGTGCTTGTGTTAGCCTCTTTTAACTCAGACTGGCATAGAAAATAATTGGTCATGGAGAAATCTTTGTCTGAATAGGTTTTTTTCAGAGAAATGAGGCTTTAGCTGGTAATTTTTCAAGTTCTTAATAGGAACATCTACGTGGATTGTAATTTGAGCCATAAGTTTGCAAACACATGAGAATACCATGCATAGCTGTGTAATGTTCTCAGTGTATTTTGTTAAATGCAAATGTATGGTTGGAGTTTTGTATTTGATAAAGACTTCAGTAGTGTTTTCCTGAATCATGAATATATCTCAATCTTGCATTACTGCTCCATTGGCCAGTGTTTTGTTATGGACAAACTGGTTTCTGAAGAATTTTTTTTTTAGGTAGTTGTGTCAGTGTCAGAGTTGTAATCAGAAGTGTGTTGCCATCCTTCACTTCTGATTCTAGGACAAGCTATATTCATTGGTAGCAGTGGGCAGCCTAAAGGTTTATTACTGAACTTCTTTGCACATTTTTATTGCAGAGAAAACGAGGATTTTCACCTTATATCCTGTGGTTAAACTGTATGTTGAGGCTGTTGTTGAAATGTGAAGTTTTGCACGATGAAAGCTTTCTCTGCCCTGATGGCCTTTCACACAGTTGTGTCCCTGAGCAACATAACTATACACACCAGGAAAATGGAGTTATCTCTGTCCCTTTGCTTGGATGGGCCCAGCCATTGCAAGTGCTGTGCTTAAAGATCCTGCTGCCTCAGTATTCTAAAAACCAGGGGGTTTGGGCACAGATGTGCACAGCTGCATGCCAGGAAGCAAGTCCACCAAGTAAACGTTCACACCGTTCTTCAAATGTTCATTGTTCCTGCTGCTTCCCAGAAATGGTCACTGACAGGGCTAAAGCTTTCAAGGCAAGGCCAGACAATGTCTTTGAAAATCATCTGATCTGGATTTTGAATTTTCACCTTTTGGAGATTGCAAGTTAGTAATAATGAATTAATGCTGTTTGCATGGAGGCATTGGGTCATAACCTCTGCTTGCTGCTACAGTTGCTACTTTGGTGTCTCATAAGAACAATTTTGTGTTGTAGTTGGCAGTTACGTGGAGCAAATTCAGGATACCACCATTAAATAGTCAAGTGTATTCTTTTGACCTTTCATTTTAGAACATCAGTTCTTCTCAGCGGGTGAATTAGTGTTGTTGGATTCCTTAAAGTGGTTTGGTTTTGTTCCTCACCTGTGCTGTGCCAGAAATTACTGAAAACCTACCACTGCTTTCCATGGTGGAATCTATCCATAAGAAAAATTTATCATAGTAAAAAGATATAGAGAAAACTATTTTGTAACAGAGTAAAGAATAGTTTATAGTGTAGTCTTTTTAATATAAACGCTCTTTTGTCGAATGTTTGGATTTTAAGATGAGAAGAGTAGTATCTCTTTTCTAACTTAGGGAATTGTAATTGACACATCTGAAGTCATGAAAAGGATTAGGCCAGCTGTGTGTAAGCATATACAAGACAAGTGGTTGAGTGTGTTCTCAAGGGCGTCATCTTTTTGAAATCTGATCTCCAAAACTGAAATGGCTGACCTGGTTGCTGCTCTGAAACGTTATATTCGTGAATCAGATGAGACTGTAGGTAGAGGTGCAAGTTTTGCTGAAGGTCTGTTTTATTTTGAGATCTCTGCAATGCATTCTTCTGGGGGGAAAGTGGGTCTGGAAACGTTTAAAATTCATTTCAGAACATGTCTGATTTATAAAATTTCTCCTAACACCTTAGCAAAAGTCTTGTCCACGATGATTTCATGTTTGAAAAATTAGTGGAAATGGGGCTCTCTGTGACCATGCTCTGATCTGACTTCTGTTAGTTCAACCTTTGAGCCAGTATTCAAAGAGTATCTGAAAAGCCAACCTTTTAAATACAGGGGTAAACGTTTAGATTTCAGAAGTTCTCAGCACCTAATTGCTGAGAGATGCACAGCTTTCGTAAGGTCTGTACCCTTTGCAGATGCCTGTGTGTATATTGTCTGAGATGCTTCTTAATCCGTAAGCAATTGTCCTGTTAAAGCATCACTGAATGTAGCGGATTTCAGAAACCTGGGGTTTTAGGACATTCTTGACTTTTGTCTCTTACATTAATAGAAAGTTAGCTACATACCTTTATGTTAACTGGAAAAAATAGAATTAATTTTTTTTTCTGAAATTACTATTTTCAACCTAGAGCACACTGAAACTGGCTTCTGATAAAGCTTTTTGAGGTGTCTCTTGAATAGTTTTTCCAGTCTTATCTGAGCTTCAGTTACATGCATAAGAATTTGACACAGGATTGTCTTAAAATCTCATGGGTGATTCTGTACTGCTACTTTGAGGGGAAGAAGTGAGGGACTCAGTAGTGTGGATCAGCATATTAGAAATTGAGCAACTGGGAGATAAGACTCCTGCCCTAAAATGGGAGTGAGGCAAAGCATTTGCATGTAGTTTCTTGGAAGCATTTTAAGCTGACTCATCTTATTTTCAGATGTATGCAGATGAGTTCAGGAGATGAAGCAGGTGTTGGCCTTAAGAATTTTAATACTTGGATGAGAGAGGAATCTTTTGAAAGTACTGATAGTTCTTTAACAAAAAAATCTTCAGTAGCAGAACTACTTATGTTAATTACAAGGGGAACAAAATTCAGAATGGATTATGAAATCAACATAAATAATTCTGTGTGTTACAAAACAGTGCAGAATTTGATGTTGGTGCTAATGAAGCATTTTAAAGGAAAGCACTTAGCAGTTATCATTTCCAGACAGTTAATAGGTTTGTGAGCTCAGGCATCAGTGCCAAGCTGATGGGATACTGTCAGATTCTGCCGAAAAGCACAGGAAGCACAGAGCCCTTGTATGCTGGGGAGCACAGCACATAAAAAGGCTAATTTGGAGCTGAGGTAGAGCAGTGAATGCTCAGGCTTGCTCAGAGTGTGCTGATGAGTCACAGGCAAACTCTGCCTCAGACAGTGTAAACAAAGCTCAGTCCTCCTGACTTTCCTCAGTGGTGGTATCACCCTTTTCACACTGCTGTGGACTTGGGCTTGCTGGGGTTTCCTGGTGTTTTTATCTGTCCTGGCCTCCTGAGCTGGTCTTCCTAAATTCTGTCTGCTACTGCCACCATCAGTCCTTTCAGCTCAGCTTTCCCTTGATCTGAACTATCTTGTGCCTTGTATTTCCAGCAGAACTTAAAGAGAGATTTTGTGTGGGCAGAAAGTCAAATTTTTTTGTTCAGACACTAAAAATTTAATTCAGTGCTCTGTTCTTCAGTGAGAGTGAATTTCAGAATTTTAAGAAAGGCTGTTGGTAAGGACAAGGCAAATAAAGGCCTTGTAAAAAAGGGGAGCATCCATCTCGAATGGGAACTGTTGTCAACTAATGTCAACAAAAAATGAATAAGATATTATTGAAATCTGCTGTTATGCATAAAAATATGCTGTTTTCCTTTAAAAAAATCCAAAGGAGAACGAAGAAACAAACATTTAAGCCCCAGAAGACGTGCATAGTTTTTAGGTAAATTCAGCATAGGCAGGGAGAGTCACCAAAAATGAAGACTCTGCACTGAAGAAAGAATAGACAGAAGGTATGCAAATATAAGGCAGGTTATACTGTAATGTATTCATCCCTTATTTTATGTTTGTATTCTTATTTCTTAAAGGTGTTCTATGAAGCCAAAGATGCTATTGAAATTTTTTTTCAAGTGTATAAGCTTTTTAAGATTCAGCTTGTGGAAAGGATTTAATGGTAGGCGAGGTGCCTGCAATATATTTAGTGAAAAGTAATGAAATTCTGATATGAAATTCTCATACAGTCAGTTGTGAACACAGTGGTCTCGTGTTTATCCAGATACATTCATTAGGAACAGAGGTTTATATGCTCATGGGCTATTAAAGAAAATTTCCTTAGTCCTGCATTTACTTTGCCTTTTCATTATTTCCTCCTCCAAGTACTGTCATTCATGGTGTATCAATTGCCAGAAGCACAACATTGGAAGAGGTTGCTGTTTGGTCAGCTTTTGGCAGAGATGCAAATTTTTTTTCAGTATTCCCATTAAGAAAAGAGCCTCACTCAGATCTCCAGTGCAAAGCAAACCCTTTGCTTGAATGTTTTAAGGTTTGGAATGAGAAATTTGTAATCCCATTTCTAGTTGAAACTGCTGCCAGATATTTGTACCTGGACTGTGCATTAAAGGTGAGCTGGTACGAGCTGTGAAATGGGATGTGTGTGTATGTGGAGAAAGAGTAATTGACGTTTTTCAAGTATCCTTAATTCCATAATTGTGGCAGCTGTTACTTTGTTACAGTTCAGCAAAACACCAACATTCCTGAGAAATATTCTTACATGTCTCTGCAACCTCCTCCCCTTCCTGTGATCTGATTCTTATCTTTATCATCCATAATCTTGACCTCCTTGCCTACAATCTTTAAAACAAAACAAGAAGTTTTCTCTTCCTCTTGTTAGATTTTGAATTTAAGGACCTTGTTACCTGCAAATGCAAGGTTGGTTAACCCAACAGTGGTTCTTGTGCCGAGCAGGTGGTGGTGGCATTGCTTGTTAACACTGTGTCCAGTGGATCAATTTCTGAATGCCACAAGAAAATGTTCTTTTTATTAGAAATTCCTGCTAGAGATATATTAGCTCAAGATAAAATACCTTTCTGACAACAGTTTGTCTTCTTAGCATGTCTCTCTGCATTGGCAGAGTTGGTCTTGTCTGTCTTTTGTGCGAGTTCAAGCTGTGTTGCAGTGTGTGAGTGACTTGTAGGTGTGGTAATTAGCTCCACTTCATAGCAGAACACTGACAGAACTCTGGGTGTCACTTTCAGTCTTTGCTCTTATATTTGTGAGGGGAAAATGGCATGGACTTGAGCTCCTAAACCAGGAAATGGAACAGAAGTAATGAAGTAAGACTTTCTTTAATGTGCCTTCTGGGTCGTGAGGAGAGAGTGTTACCTAATAATCAGAGATTTGCAGTCCTGCTTCAGGCAGCTCTGTGTTTCCATCTTGATTTGTGAGAATCTAATTGCTGTGTTTTGGTACTTAGGAGTTTTTTAATGTGTTACTTAGAAATGTTACAGAACTTGCAGTTCATTAACTCAGTCGTTTTTGTGGCAAGGGGGAAGAGATCCAGCTGTGTTAATGCTTCTGTCATTTTTCTCCATTGTGATGTTGTGAAATTGCAGATCTAGGAAGTATTTCAGGTTGCTTTGGAGGCTTTAGAACTGACCAAAATGGAAAGATTAGTCTTTCTATTAATACTGGAAGTGAGATTCCACTTACCTGGTAAGAAACTGACAGTGCATTATATACCCCATGGACAATACTTCAGGTTTTGCTGTTTAATTGTTTTAAAGTGAAGTAATACAGGTATAAATTATGCCTATTCATGCACTTATTTTACAAAGGGAAACGTGCTTACATAGATAGTGTGATGACCCACCCTTTAAATTTTAATACTTTTTCAAATGCTTGTGCTGTGAGGATTTTTTGAGGGTATCAGCTCTTTCTGTGTGAGCTGCAAGTAGAGAAATTCCCACATTTGCAGTTTTCCAAGGTGCTCTCTTTGATTAAAATGGGGTGGGCCCAGTAATTGTCCAGTGGCAGGACTGGGAGTGAGGATGAGTGGAAGCAAAAGAATTTCTGTGTGCAGCAGCAAAAGTTGGCAAGTCCCTTCAGTGTATTGGTGAGAAGCAGCATTTCGTGCTGATGGAACTCATAAAATTGCCTGTGGAGCTCTGCTTTGCCATTCCTTTTTAATACTGTATTCTTTTAGTCACATGATGATGTTCTACCTCCAGGTCACTGTATGGTGCTCCGTCTCCTTCTGTGTCATCTGGGCGGGGTTCCAGATTTGGTTCTGGTTTGCTTCTGCACGAACTGGGCTAAAAGGAATATTTAGTGCAGTCAAGAGGTTAATTATGTGAAATACCACACTGCTTACTAGAAACTGAGGAAGGCAAATTATGTTTAGTGTTAATTTTATAGCCCAAGAGGGAGAATCTGTCCCTTTCTGGCACAGCAAAGAGAAGATTATTCTGGGACTGTAGACTGTTTTTTGCCCTTTGTCTCTGCAGTTGCAAGCAGTAACTGAGACTGACTGCAGGATGTCAGAAAATCATCTTGTGCATTTGGGCTTCTGTCAGGCCTCTCTTTCATTCTGAAATCGTACAGTCCTGAGGACTCTGTGTTTGTGTCTCATTGGTTTGTAGACAGGGATATCAAGGAATTGAAGTGGAAGTTGGTTACTGTTGGTAGAGGATCAGGTCTTTGAGTTTGTTACAGTTTCAAAACATCAAGCTCTGTAGGCTGGCTGACCCTAGGTATTAAAAAGACTCAGAGCTGTTTGGTTTTTATGCTGCACTTTTACAAAAGGTACTTATGTGATGTGAAATGGATCAGGTGGATGTATGTGCCTTGTAGAAGATAAGATACAATTTCTGTTACTATTGGAGCAAACACTACTAAATGGAGCTAAGAAATACTGAGGGAACTGCTCATGTACAGGACAAGGTTGGTAGAGGGAGTTTGCAGCCTTAGGTTGTTCTGCAAGGTGTGTTTGCTGTGGTTTGCTCTATGCTGGGCTCCTTTTAGGCTTCCTAAGAACTTCAGTTCCTCCTTTGTAGCCAAAAATGGTGAGCAACATGTGAACAGACTTGGATCTCCTAAATGAAGCTGCTGACAGGATGTTTTCAGGTTGTCACAGGGAAATTTTTTCAAGTTTTCCAGCATTAGCAAAGTACAAGATTGCTTTTAATTGTTTTTCTGGATTCACAGTTTTAGTCTATTCTTGGCATAATCAAATGTGTAAAGTAAGGTACTAGGTAAATGCTTTAATTGAGGTTCTCTATAAATTTGATGAGATTAGATGAAGAGGTACTGCTGCTGAAGGTGAATCTACTTCAATTTCTGGGACAAAAAAATGCTGTGTGCAGGTTGTGGCTACAGATATGTCTGAGATGGAGAGGAAAAAGGATCCTGGGTCAGTCAGAGGGATGTTTTGAGTAGGTGAGAGATACTGGTTAGGACTGTTAACCTGCTTAACTTGACACATATCCCAGGAGATCTCATGTTCAGTGTGCTGAAGAAGCACTAATTTTGCTAATAACTTGAATATAATTGCCTTTCTAACATGTTTTTTTAGTCTAATGTAAACATAATGCCTGTTCCTTCAGAGAACACTTGGTCTCTTCCTTAATTTCTTCATATCTGGTATTTGTAAGAGCTGTCTGACTAACAACTAGCTAGCTAAGCATCCTCAATCCTTCAAAATGTTGTGTCAGCATGTGGTATTCAGTGAGTCACAAGGCTAATAACTGTATTATGGCAGGTGCAGGGAGAAAAAAAGGTAAGTCTTATTTAAAATAGTGTTTGTTTTCAGAATTTCATGTTATCTTTATAGGTGTTTAATAATTAAAGTAGGAGAAAATCTTGTAGGAAAGCAATGAAATGTGCCTTGTGTTTAACTGCAGAGGCTTTACTGAAGCCTTTCTGAGATTAAGCCTGGGGTTGTTTTTCGTTTCAGTTGATGCTGATGAGATAAAACGACTAGGAAAGAGATTTAAGAAGCTTGATTTGGACAACTCTGGTTCTCTGAGCGTGGAAGAGTTCATGTCTTTACCTGAATTGCAACAGAACCCATTAGTACAGCGAGTAATAGATATATTTGACACAGATGGCAATGGAGAGGTGGATTTCAAAGGTAAGGCACAGTGTTCCGTGACTTAGAGCCCTAGAATTCATGGTTTTCTTCATCTGAGAGAGGAAAGGTGAAGAAGATTTGTTAAAACAAGGTGCTAAATCCTAGTGAAACTAAATAAAACCAGTAAAACTAGTTTCTCTGCGTTAGGGCACTTCTGAGTGGAATGTTTAGAACAGCTTGTTTAGGAATGGCTTCTAAGGTCATGCTGACTGAGGATTACTCATTAAATATCTCTTAAAGTACACCAATTTAAACTCTTAATTTTGATGCTGAGGAGGGACTGAAGAAAGTGTGGTAGGCTAAGTGGTGTCTTTCTACATAAGTTGTATTTATCCAAATATCCAAATGAAACCTGTTCCTTGGAGTATTTAGAAAATAAAAAAGAGCCCAGGTTTCTCTGTTGATACTTCTTTTATGGGATTCTTTTTAGGTAGATCTTAGATTGACACTTGAAGGGAAAAAAAAATCAAAACAACCCGGAAGATTTGATTTAGTACATTTCTCAAAATTTTAGATGTATTTTAAATATTCATGATTAAAAGGCCAACAGGCTATAATCTTCATCACTAATTCATCTTGAAACAGTCTCTGACCCTTAGAAGTGATAATGTTTGTCACTTCTGTTCAAGGTAATACTTAGTATTTCTTGTTGCTTACGACTAGAGAAGACTAATCAGTCTTGCACCTTTTTTTAACTGGAGAAAGTACTTAAATCTTATTTATACTGACAGACTGACATATTAAATAAGGTATTAATATACAGGAGCTGCTAACCTTTGCAAAACCCCTTAAATGTCTATAGGGGTAGTTACAGTACAGCCAGAATGTTGGGGCATGATTGGAAGCAGTAATTGTTGCATGGAACTATTCAAAATTCCCTTGTAAAAAATAAATAGTCATGAGCAGTGATGACCATGTTGTCTGTGACATTGAGCTGTGATTAGTACGGTTATCAAGAGTTGTTCCTGTTGGGAGGGAACAGAAGTTGGCAAAATCAATTTTCTTTCATAGAAAAACACTATTTTAGTATTTCTTCAGAAGCAGTTTTCAGTTTCAGTGTAGTTCTTTACATTAAGAAACCAGTATTGAGAGGAGTTGTACAATTTAAATCTCAACTGGAGTAGCTTTAATAAAGATCTTAGAGTTTTCCATCAGGTTCTTGTGAAGGTCCAACAACAAATTTAAATCCTGGTGTGACCAATGAGTGTGTCTAATGAGTGCTGCATTGCATTTGGGGTTCCTCCCATTGAAGAACATTAAATATCAAAGTATGCAGACATTTAGGTGTCACAAATTAGGCAATATTTTGAAGATTTCAATTTTAAAGAGTAGATTGCTTTTACAATTTCTAAAATTTTCTCAATGTTGACTTCTTTGTTTATTAAAAAATACGCTTTTTTAATACATGTTTTCCTTGCATTATTTAGAATTTATAGAAGGAGTTTCCCAGTTCAGTGTCAAAGGAGATAAAGAACAGAAGTTGAGGTGTAAGTATTTTGATTTTCCTTCACAAAAATTTTCTGATCCTCAAAAATACGCTTTTGTAAATTGAGATTAAGATCCAAAGGCAAATCTAAATTGTTGTAAAGAGTGGAAAATCATGAAAGTAGATTGTAAGCTTTTTGCACGTTTTGTCCTTTATTTGTGTGAAGATTTGTTTGCACTCTTGTCTGCAGAGAAGGTTGGAAGAGGTTGGTTGCTTTCTGAAGAATTTCAGTTGCTTTCTGTTTTTGAAAAAAGTAAATTCATTTAAGAACAGCTTGCTGTTCTTAAATAGAATATTTAAGAATATTCTTAAATACTCTTTTAATTTAATATTTCTTTAAATATTCTATCATAGTTCTGTGAACAGGGCCAAAGAATAATACTCAATTCTTTGCTATTACAGTAGGAAAGCATTAAATTCTTGTTTCAGAACTGCATCTCCAGAGCGAGGCTTTAGGAGTAGAAAAGAGACAGGTTCAGTTACAGATTTAGCTTCCAATAACCAAGACTGAAATGTTTAAAAATAAATTCAGTCTTGGTGCCAAAAGTTGTTTGCAGCAAAGTAACCAGATGGGATTTTGAGTCATCTGTTTCCTGCAAGGTTGTAAATTTTTTGCTGCCTGGATGCTTTACTTGGGGTAGGGAAGATTTTCTTTTCTGGTGTTCGTAGAATGCTTTTACTGCGGGTGCTGAAACAATTTCAGGTGTTTTCTGAAAAGTGAGTATGTATTAGTTTCCAGCCACAGTTGCTACCAAATGGTTGGTTTATTTATTTTTGATTCTTTTTTGTTGTTTTACTTCTGCAGTTGCTTTTCGCATTTACGATATGGACAAAGATGGTTATATCTCAAATGGAGAGCTCTTCCAGGTGCTGAAGATGATGGTTGGGAACAATCTCAAAGACACTCAGTTACAGCAAATTGTAGATAAAACCATAATTAATGCAGATAAGGATGGTGATGGAAGAATATCCTTTGAAGAATTCTGTGCTGTAAGTAACTTCTAAAGAAAACTTCTGTCATTCACAGAGAGAGAGAAAAAAAAACCCTCTCAAATGCTGCTCTGGAAAAAGAGTAAATATTTGAAAGGCACCTTTTAAGAACTTAGAGGTTTAGTGAGTGCTTAAATGTAGCATTTAATACTTGAAGGGGTTTATTTCAACCCATATATATGGTATACATATGATTAAATAGATGTGGTATATCTATTGAATTGGTTGACAGCAAGTTTTAAATTCTTTTACCGAAAAAAGTAAATGACACATTGAATCCTGGTCCTTGGAAAATTGTAATAATGAGTGTTTGGACATTGATTTTAAGCAGTGTATTAAGGAAGATACACTTGATAGCATGGTTTGGGCATTGCTTTTTTCCCTCATCTTTGAGTTTACAACATCAGTTCAAACATAACCTGTTCATACCCCAAAAATATGTGAGTTCTTAAAAAAAAAAAAAAAAGAGGAGGAGGGAGGGTGGTGGAAATCTGCCATCCCACCAGCTACTAGAGTAAAAAGGTTCTGTTGTTTGCATTTTGGGGATTTTTTTTTAAGTTGAATTATTTTTGTGACATCATGTAAAAAACATTCTGTCTGCAAAGTTAGAGCTGCAGCCTGCAAATGGATGGATTAGTGCATTATTGCTTTATTTCTTGCACTGGTCTCTCATCTTCAGCCATCCATCAAATGTGATGCTGCCTCTTCTTTTGTCTTTGAGCTTCTTGCCTTGTGCTACTGATGGATTTTCCTCTTCCTTACTTTTAAATTCTTCAGTTTTTGTTGACCCTCTGACAAGATACTTTTCAGTTCTACAACATCTTAATCTTTGTCATGCATTTTACCCTCTCTGAACCTGGTGCTGTTTTTTCATTTGTTGTCTTTGGCCCATACCATTTGGCCTTGGAATTTTCTACCTCTATAATTTTATTAAATGTTCCTCTGGCATGGCACCTTCCTTTTTCCTTCTGCTCTGCATGGATCACACACCTGTGAACACTCTGGTAATGCTTTCCTGGGTGTGTGTAGTTCTGTCAGAAATCTTGCTGCTGTTCCAAAGGCCCTTTCCTTTTCCTGGGAAGGTTCACAGTTATACACAGGGTGTTTTAGAAGTCATCATTTTATTTAAAATGCACAAACAAACTACAGGGTCATAATATGAGATGGAGAGGAATGCCAAAATGGTGTTATTTGCACTTGTTTTCAGGCCTTTGAGCATGTAAATTGTACTAACATACAACTACCTCGGTTTGTACATAATTAATTTCATCTCTCACAGTACTTGTAAAATGTAAATCAGTTTGGAGACGCCAGGGAAGTGTTGACTTTGTGATTGACCTCCGTGCATCTATTGAATGTGTTCTTTGCACCTTGCCAACTTGCAATTCTCATCTTTCTGACCCTTATTTCTCTCCCAGGTTGTAGGAGGCCTAGATATCCACAAAAAGATGGTCGTAGATGTGTGACTCTGTAGGGCACCACCCAACACTTTTGCTTTCTTCTCCATCTCTGAAGATCTGCTCCAGACGTCCAGCAATGCTCTCTGTGTATTTAAATGGAAGTATTTTTCTCTGTGAAGCCACATTTTCCAACATGAGCCTCATGAAGCCAACTAAGTGTTATTGAACTTTGATTCTCTCAATAACTCAGTGTAGCACTTTAAAGTCTGAAGGACAGCAAAGATGGGAAGAGCATATCAGTGTGGCGGAGAAAGGGAAGGGGTTGGCTTTTTAATTTATTTTTCTTCATCTTTTATAACAAGGAAATATCTATCTATATATATATGTGTGTATTTATATATAGATATATATGTAGCTTTCTATATGTAGTAGCTAGGTGGGCTTTAATTTAATATACTTGATTCAGAAACAAAACTAGAGTACAAAGTGCCAAGCAGAATATTAACAGTTCAATATATGGATATACATCCTTACTTTTATTTCACACAGTTTTATATATATAGTAGAAGAATGTAAAATTTTAACTGGGTCTTAGGTCAACTCTTTTCCTTTTCCTGTGACTGTTCAGATGTTTCTATATATTGAATGGCTGACAAAGCATTGCTTCTTATTAAATCACCTTAATTACTTTTTTTTTTGTTTGTTTTGTAACACGGGAGACTACGTTTATTTATACCTGTTAATATATTTACCAGGGACTGTGTCTCTTTGCTAAATAACTTAGTACAGTTCTACTTAATATGAGAATATAGTTTAATGCTACTGCCAAGAACTAGTCCTCGTGTGCATATAGTGACTTTGGAATGCTTTGATGGCTGTTAGATTCCTTCACCCAGGAATTGGGAGCAGTTACAGCTGTCATGAAGCCAAGGCAACTCTGCTGTTCTGGGTTCAGTTTAGATACAGCTGCTTAAGGTGGTAGGTGCATTCATGATTTTTCTCTAGTGCTTAGCTTAATGAAATTAGGATCAACATAACTGTGCAGGATTCCCATCTACTTATTTTATACAGTACTTAGGTTATGAAATGTCCTTGCCACTTAAATTCTGTTGTTTCACCCATGATAGTTTTCCCCCTGGCATTTAAAAAATACTACAGGTAGCTAAATAACTGGTAATATTTTATATATATATATGTATATATGATTCATACAGGGGGGAAATCTTGTTAACCTATGCCATAGAGGAGGAAAACTTCACACTATCTAAATTTATACCTCTTGCAGTTCTCCAGTCCTTTTCCTGGAGAATTTTTTTTTTTCTTTTCTAGATTTGTCCATATCATAATTTGTAATGGAAGGTAACTTGATCTATTTGTGTGATATAAAAGTAGCGAGCCATGTTTTACAACTTTATATCATCCCTTCCCTTTTCTGCAGTGGTACTATTGGCTGGAAGAAAAACATTTGCTAGATTTTTTTTAGGACAGTACATCTTTTCCTGTATAGTAGTTTTTTCTATTTAAAAAAAAAAAAACAAAAATAATAAATTGTTTTATAATGAGCAGTGGAAAAGTGCAGGTTGTCTGAACCTCTTCAATCGAGCACCTGTCTGCCATAGCTGTTCCTTCAACTGAGTGCTGCACATCATGGGCTCTGTCTGTGAGAGAGAAATCCAGGTGCTTAGTGTCCTTGCATGACATGAAGTTTTGCATGTAGATCGATTTGAAATGTTCCTCTTGTTTACATAATTTGCATAATTAAAGAGATAATGTTGCCAAACTTTGGTAAATGTTCATGTTCGAAACAAAAAAAAAAATCTCCACTACATGTTAACTTTTTTCTTCCTCTGGATCAGTACGTGGTTTATAATCCCAGCCAGTGGTTGTATCTGTTCCAGTGTCAACTGCCATGTGCTCTGCTTCAAGGGGGAATTAGTCTTTTGTGAATTTTTTGTACATAAGTATTTGTTACAAACATTTTAGCAAATGCTTTCAGTTTTTCTTGCTTGTGCATATCTTGGCTGGCATTATAGAAATTAGTGCTAATGTTATTTCCTTAGGGGGACTGGAAGGGGAGGGATGAGGTTGGTTTTTTTGTTTTTTTTTTTTTTTTTTCTTTTTTTTCAGTTTGTGTGGGGAAAAAATGATTTATGTTGAATGTTTAGTTTTTCCTCTGCATGCTACATCATATATTGTGGGAACTATAAGAACCTTCATACTGTATGAATACAAAATAAAATATTTGAACCTTGTCTGGGGTGCTCAGTACCTTTCCTGTTCAACTTAAAGCAGCTCTGTACCTTGCTCTGAAGAAAACTTGTTCATAATTTTTTTGTCCACTCCTCGATTATTAAGATTTACTGAAAAACTCCACAGGGTGCAGTCTGCTGAACACTTCCAGGGTTCACTTCAGTGTTTTAAGACATGTTGAGGTGGTTTAAAGGCACATCTGGTTCTCTTTGCTAAATGTTGAAAACGGATAGCATACTTCATTTGAAATCCCTGTGGAAAGAGGTTTAAAAACCACGCCAACCAACCCTAACATTAATTTAGGTATTAATTTAATAAAAGGCAGTTCCTGTCTCAGAAAAAGGGTGTGCTCTGGGCTGCAGGAGTTTGGACCTTGTGGGTGCTGCCCTCTCCTTTCTGCTGCTTTGGGTCAGTGTCTGTGTGCCCCTAATTTAGGATAAATACTAATTTTGTGTGCTCTTGCCTCCCTCTCCCTTACCTATCAAGCTAATTGAAATAAATTAGAAGCAGCCAAGGAACAGAACAGAGTGACCAGGAGCACCTGGAGCTGCTCAGAATGTGCACACTGTCCCCTGTACAGCTCAGACTGCTGAACTCTTGTGTGCTGAGGTAACTCCAGCAAGTCTTAAGTCTGTGACAACTGAAGGCTTGAATCAGTTTGGCTGCAGTGGTAACCCCATACTGTGAAGTGCTATTCTGGAAACTTGAACATTGACCTAAATGCTTTACTCCATTTGTGTGTTTGATAATCTTATTTTAGTTTGTTTTCATTCCCAAGCCTGAACTTAATTATTTTGCAAGACACTTTGCAGAAGGTTGCCTGGCAGGTCTAGGAGAAGAGGGTCCATTTTTAAATCATACTGAGACTGGTCACTCTGATTTCTCCCCTTACTTTTGTTGCATTATGTAACATTTTAAAGAAGAGACACACAGGACCTTACAGTTGTTGGTGCTCTGCTACACTGGAAAGTAGTTAACCTGGTGGCTCTTTGCTTTATTAGGTTGTCCTTACAGATCATTTTTAGGAACTAAAAAAATCTGTGTATGTGCAGATTGAGGATTCAGTTCAAATGTTATCTCTTCATCTTACTCTTTTCATGTGATGCATTGTTCCAGCAGCAGCAGTGACTCAGTGGACAGCCCGTCCTTAAACTCTGCATTCCAGTTGATTCCTCCTTTCTTCAGGAAGATACTTAACCATGATGTGTGGTTATAAATGCCTAACTCTGCCAATTCCTTTAGGCTCAAAACATTAAACGCCAAGGCTTTCTGAAGAAGCAGCCTCTTAAGTCTGATGCTCAGAAAATCTGTCATGAAGCAGGTTTTTGTTGGAGGCTGTACAAGTAAAATAATGGATTTTTGATATAGACACAATTTAAAATACCTTTTAATGACTAGACAGAAACATAAGTTATGTTCAAATCAGACCACATGTCCACAAAACAGTCCTGGTTTTCTTCTGGGCTTCCAAATCCAGCAGAAAACTGATGGCTTCTGTAGCTCTCTAGGCTTGTCTTGTGTCCAGGAACATGGAATTCCAGCCGCAGTCCTTGGTGGTGCAGCTCAGAACCTCTCAGCTGCTCTGCTGGCCACTGCCCTGATATTGCCATAGACTTTGGATGGAGGACTGCCTGCAGAAGAAGGCGCAAATCTAGTCAGGAAATGAGGTGATCTGTCACAAAAATGCATGTGTTGTGCTCACACCTGTGCTGAAAGTGGAGAACTAAGCCAAAGGATGAGTAGTCAAGGTCAGTCACTCTGTCTCACTGCAAGTGCAGAGCTCAACTTCTGCTTTCAGAATGAATTGCTCCTTTGGCTTTTGAGAGCCCTTAGGGAATGCTGCAGATAAATCAAAAAGCAGAACATCTTTCTGCAATGTGGCCAGGGTTCTGGAGCCAGAACTCCAGTCCTGGATTCTATGCTTCTCCCCGAGATTTTTCTCGTAGGAGCAGCAAGCCAACTGCCAGCAAGCTACTTGCTCCAAATGTAGGTGTGGACAGGACAGGGAAGGGGGTAAGAGCCACACAGCCGTTTCTCAAACTGCAAAATCTATATGTAGTGAAGATCAGGTAAGAGGACTTACCTAAAATTAGATTGCAAATTGCTGTTCGTGCCATTTTAATGTTCTGAAAAGATCCCAAAATATGAATTTTTCTGTAAAAAGAAAAGTAGCAGTAGTTAACAGAAAGTAACTTAGGAAATTACACAGTTAATAGAGAATTGGAGGTCAGAGATAAATGTGGAATTTTGTATCAATGTACCAGTTTCTTTTCTACACTTGTAAACAAACAAAAAAAAACCAAAAAACCAAAACAAACCAACCAACCAACCTGCAAGGTAAAACCTGTGCTCTTCTAAATCCTTTTGAAATAGATTTTACCATTTACAAATTTAACAGAGGAAAATGTTGCTGTGTTGGTGAATTCAACTTTGATTATTCATAAGAAAGAATTCTTAAGCTATGGGGAATAACTGAATTCTAGGTGATGCTGGTGACACTGTCATAACAAAAGGTCAAATAACTTGTGCTCATTAAAATATTCTCTTAAATATTTTTTTCTTACTACTACTCTACAACAGCTTCATAAAATTTAAGTTCTCTTTGTTCCTGGCAGAGGACCTGGATTAGCCGAGGGGTTGTGCTTTGCCCAGGAGGAAGTCAGTCAGTCTGTACTCACGTGTCAGCAAGAACGATGCGTGTCCTGGTCACGTTTTCTATGGTGAATTTGGTTTTCCCACCTTTCCCTGCTATCCTCCCTATTGCTCTTGACAGATGATCTCCTTTCAAAGGTTTGACTGAAATGAGAACAGCATGCTCAGGATAACAGCAGTGGGGTGTATTCCTGTTCATGTTTCTCTTGGTCAAGTTGCTGGAAAGAACTCATGCCAAGCACTAGGAAAGCAATTTCAGTGGTCAGCACAGATCCAGCTGGATTTCAGCTTTTTTTTTTTTTGACTAATAGTCCAAACTGCATCCAGTGCTGACACAGGGTTTTTGGCACGTGAAAGTCTCCTTCAGAACTGCAGAGGAAGGCACTGCACTTCATGTGGAGGAGATGGAGTCAGAGAGCATCAAGTTAACACTGGTAGAAATGAAGTAGAGCAGGTTCAGATCCTGCTCTACGGGGGACTCCAAGGAGTGCCAGTACTACATAAAATTAGATATTTCTGGCTTCCCTGATCCTTGAGGACAAGTGATACAAGAGGAGCAGGGGGAAACACAAAACAAACCCATACCAGCAGGATGCACACATGACTTGAATACTCACCATCTGTAACTTCAAATGACTCTAGAAAAAGATCGTCTAATCTGATGAGAGCAAGGGCATCCTAAAAGAGCAGAAGATCTGTTATCAGCAGGTTTTTTTTTTTTGTTTTAGTACTGTTGAAAGCTGCAGTTCTGTTTATACACATAACCTAGCAAATAATAGCTGAAGTTAAATCTAAAGAATAATTTCTTGTCTCACACAACCTATGTCCTCTGTTTATGTGCTGTTTGAAGGCTACTTTTTTATATGGCATTATCTTAAGAAACTGGATGTCTACTCCAGTTTCTAGAAAACCACCTAAGGATTTTTCCTTCTTTATTTCTTACTGTGATTTGCAGAGAGGCCAGGGACAGATCAGCAACTGGAACACTCTCACAATCGGGTTGTTGGGAGACTCACCTCTACTTGAAATCCAAGTATGAAGGCTTTTACAAAATCAGCTGCTTTTGTCAGAGCACTGAGATCCTTTGTCTCTTGACAAGTCTGCAAGACAAGAAGTTATGTTTGCAAATTAAGACCAGGCAAGTTAGGAACAGAACTTAAAAATTCAGCCTGTGCTTGGAGGGGAGAGAAGAGAAAAGCTGCTGAAAGTCCACACCACCACTGACTGAGGAGAACCCTTTGGGTGGAGAAAACCCCAAACCAACACAAACTAAACTGCAAGAGCAAAAGTAAGAGAAGGATGGTGATGGCAGGAGAGTTATTCTAATGACAATATTCTAAAGATGTCTGAGCAGGTGACTGAAACTCATTTCAACGTTTTATATTCAGGATGGATATGGGCAAAATGAAATCAGCTTGATTAAAAACAAAACTACGTTTTTACCAGACATCATTTCATATCAAAAAGTGGTGTTAAAATCCCAGGGTTTTCTCCTGCACAGTTACTGAGTGACACTGCAGGAGTTCCTGCTCCTCCCTACCTTTTCCCTGAAGTTATTTCTAGGAAGTGTCACCTTTCCTCCAGTTTCTGTCATCAAACTTGTGGTAACATTTCATGGTTAGGAAGCAAAATTCCTGTTGTCTGTATTTTCACTTTTACACTGGAAGATCTCGTATGTCAGCATTACTAATACAGTAAGTCTTACGTCAAAACTTTGGATATGCCCTAAAAATTCCTGGTGTGAACATTCCTCAGGAGGAATAAGGTTAACGAATGAGCATCTGCAAGATTTACAGGTTTACACTGGTGTTCCAGTGCAATCCATTGAAGAAAAATCACATGCTGTGGGCCCTCATCATCTGCCACAAACAAAGGCATTAGAAAATTCAGTGCCCCCTTAAAAGATACTGTTTACAATGTCAGGTAAGTATTTGGTAGCCTTAAATAGCTGGAAAACATTGAATTACAAGATTGTATCTAAGACATGGATGAAAATCCTTAATGCTATAATACATTACTTTCTCCTACAAAAATTGAACACTCCCCCAGCTTCTGGAAGAGATTTGTATTTTTGAATTGCAGAAACTACTTGTTCTAAGCAGTAATTGCCAGATTTGATCCCCGGAGCGGTGACACCGCACAGTTTCCATTTTTTTTCCAAGCATTATATGGGATTTATGACTTCCCTAGTCTTTAATGTGTGGACCAAGAACACCCAGTGAGAAGAGGCTGTGCTTTTCAAGAGATAAAAATCATAGAAGGGTAAGGGGTTGGAGTAAGATCATCTTACCATGGGCAGGGACATCTGTCACTAAACCAGGCTGCTCAAGGCTTTATCCAACCTGGCTCTGAACACTCACCACTCTCACAGTAAAAAAAAAAAAAGAAAAGAAAAAAGAAATTCCTAACAACTAAATTAAACTTCCCTCCTTCTTCTTTCACTACAGTTCCTCACAAAGAGCCCCTCTCTGCTTCCTTGGAGGCCCCTTCAGATACCTGAGGGTGCTGTGAGGTCTGCACACAAACTTCTCCAGTTACCGCCGAAAGCAGAAAAAGTTGCCCCCCTTACCTTGATCTCAACATTCCTCGTTTTCAAATTGAACCTGATCTGAAGCTGCAGATGCTCCACGATGGGCGTGAATATCTTCATCCAGTTCTCCTTCAGCGGCGTGTACCTGTTGGCCGGAACGGGGATCTTCCTCAGCTCTCCTTTCCCAACCTGGGGGCGAGACACAGCGGGGCCGTGAGCCGGAGGACGGCGGGGACCCGGGGCCGAGACACAGAGGACCAGGAGCCGGGGGACGGCGGGGACCCGGGGCCGAGACACAGAGGACCAGGAGCCGGGGGACGGCGGGGACCCGGGGCCGAGACACAGAGGACCAGGAGCCGGGGGCGGCATTTCCCCAGCCCCGCTTACCCCCAGCGCCTCGGCGGCCACGGGTGGGAACGCCGGCCGCTTGCTGGGCCGCGGCTCCGCCGTGTCCATGGCCGCTCCCGCCGCCGGCCCCTCGCCGCCCGCCCGCCGCTTCCTGCGGCTCCGCCGGGACACGACGCTGGTGAAGCCGCCTCCCGCCGCCGCCTCGGCGTCCATGTCCTCCGGAGAACGCACACGTGGTGCCGCCGTCGGCGGAAGGGGCCGGGCCGCCTTTTCCGCCGGGGCGGGATGTCGGCGGCCGCGGGCGCGGAGCGGCCGCAGGTGGTGTCGCACGTCCAGCAGGCGCTGAGCTACACCGTGTTCGACTGCAAGTGGGTGCCCCGCAGCGCCCGGCTGCTGTGCCTGGGCAGCGCCGCCCGCGGAACAGGCGTCGTCCAGCTGTACGAGCTGCACGGAGCCCGCCTGGAGCTGCTGCGGGAGGTGAGCGCGGTCCCCTGGGGACAGAAAACCAGGAGCTGGTTTGCGTGTTCAGTGTGCTGATCCGGTGATGCCCTCTCGTTTCTTGCTGAGAGGTCGCCTCCTCGCTCTCCACAACTCCCTGGAGGGTTGTAGCCCGCTGGGAGTCTGCCTCTTCTCCCAGGCAACCAGTGACAGAACATAGACTTAAGCTGCAGGAGGGGAAGGTTGAGATTCGACATTAGGAAGATTTTCCTGACAGAAAGGGGGATTAGACATCGGGATGGGCTGCCCAGGGAGGTGTTGGAGTCACCGTCCCTGGAGGTGTTTGAGGCAAGACTGGATTCGGCACTCGGTGCCGTGGTTTAGTTGGCAAGGTGGTGGCCGGGCGTAGGTTGGACTCAGCGATCTCAGAGGTCTTTTTCAGCCTGACTGAGGCTGTGATTCTGTGATTTTGTTTACTGCCCTGTTTTCTAGGTCGTTTTCATGTGTTGCGTTATGGGTTTCTGGTTTCTGCCTGTGTTTGGATTTTTGGGGATGTTTTTTCGTTTGTTTGTTTGTGGTTTTTTTGTTGTTTGGGTTTTTGTTTGGTTGGCTTTTCATTGGTTTTGGGGTGGGGTTTTTTCGGTTGGTCTGTTATTTTCTTTTTTGTTTGGTTGGGGTTTTTTTTTGCCCCTCAGATTAACCTTTGAGTGTTTGCTGCTTCTGAGGCGGGGCAGCTCCTCGGGTGCTTAAGGCCCCATTAGACAACAAGCAAAATGTTTTCCTTCAAGACCGGCAAACTGCACCCTCTCCTTTTCTGTGCACAGGGACTAAACTTAAAATGTTCAATAACATTTTGATAGTTTTTTTGCGCCACATTTCATGTGTGTTTCACTGACACTTGCCCCCGTGCACCCCCGAGAACTGCGCGGTCTGTGGGTGGTTTTGCCTTTTCCACCCGCTGACACGGACGTTTCCTTTTCTTTAAAAGATCGAAAAGCCCAAACCTATAA
This sequence comes from Chamaea fasciata, assembly GCF_029207755.1. Lineage (NCBI taxonomy): Eukaryota > Metazoa > Chordata > Aves > Passeriformes > Sylviidae > Chamaea > Chamaea fasciata. Next base: position 3,838,250 of record NW_027094088.1, on the reverse strand, counting down.
AATGCGGAACCTTTGGTGCTACGTCCCTGCAGCAAAGATACTTAGCTACGGGAGATTTCGATGGAAACCTTAACATATGGTAAGCACAGGTATTGGAAGCATTTTCATTGAATCTCGCGTGTGTCTGTCTGAGCAGAGGTTTTTGTTTGTGATTTTTCCATGAGATGCTCTCCATGCTGCCTGTGGTTGGGACCCAGTGCAGGCTTTGCTGGCTGTATATTTGGACCATTCCTGTTTTGTAGAAACACCACAGAATTCTGCACTGTGCTGCTTCCCTCCCATCTCCTCTGTGCAGCTGCAAAAACCTGTTAAAGTTCTGTGAGGTTGTCCTCTGAATAAAATAAAATTCTGAAGGATTCTGACAAGAGGCTTTTGAGTGGCTGCACAAGTACAAACAAGAGGTTGTGTTCAGCCTAAATTTCGTGTCTCGATTAAATATGTGTATTTTTAATCTTGAGATTTCAAATGTTTCCTCTAGGCCCCTGGATTGTTTGATTGTTTGTGTAATTAATGTCTAGGTAAATTTAGGATCAAATAAAGTAGTAGTGTCAAAAGGTGATTTATTATTATTATTATTATTATTATTATTATTATCATTATCATTATCATTATCATTATCATTATCATTATTATTATTATATTGCCCTGTGTCAAGGAACTACCAGTTCTTGTTGGAATAGCAAGAATTACATGGAACAGTTACTAGCTGAAATGTAAAATAAAATTCTGAAGGATTCCCAAAGAATGGGAACCAGTTGGAAAGAACCATGAAACTCATGGCTGGATATAGTATTCACCTGAAGTTAAAGAGCAGTGGTCAGAGCTAGGTGGGGGATCAATGAATCAAGTTATTTTATAGAAATATTTTATAGAAAGTAGAGCTGATTGGTGTATTTTGATCTGTAGTGTGACTCATTTTTGAGCCTAGCTTAAAAACTGGGTCTGGGTGGTTGCTGTGGTGAATCCCACAGCTGCTTTTACAAACAGGGAGCTCCAGAACAGAGCAAAACCTTTTGGAGCAGCCTAAAGCAGCAGCCAAAGAAGGAGTCAAACAAAGACTCTTGGTTCTTAGTGGTGATATCCATGTTTGTTCTCTCCGTTCATCTGAGCTTCTATGATTTGTGCTCAAGTTTCCTTTCATTTTTATACAGATCCTGAGTGTCAAGGGAAAAATGCCATGTTTTTCTGTTCTTTTTCTTTCTTGCCTAGGAATTTAGAAGCTCCTGAATTACCAGTGTATTCTGTGAAAGGTCATAAGGAAATCATAAACAGTATAGATGGTGTAGGTGGCTTAGGAATTGGGGAAGGTGCACCAGAAATTGTGACTGGCAGTCGAGATGGTGAGTTAGTGACCTCTGCAAAGTCTTTCCAGTTCCTCTGAGCCTGCAAAGCTCCTGATGGCAGGGCACAGTCTGCCATCTGAACTAGTTACAAGCTGTTGCAACTAGTTCTTTGTACACTTTTTGTCTTTTGAGTCTTGCTTGGATTTCTCTAATTCTTCCAGAAGCCACAGATAAGCCAAAGGTGCTGTTGTCACTGGGCGTGAGACAGAAGGGACACAAACCAGAATAAATGCGAAATACTAGATAGAGAAAATATATCCTTAACAAAATGCTTCCACTCTGTTTCTGTTTGGCTTTGTGGTTCTTTCTTCCATCCACAAAACATAGTGAGGCTTTCTAGAACTGAAAGAGTTGCTCCTGTCCTTTGAATGATTAGGATGAAAAGCAAAGGGTTTTCCTGGGAAAGTGAACACAGTAGGACAGTGCATTCCCAACACAAAATCTCTTGTCTTTCTTTCCCAGGAACTGTGAAGGTGTGGGACCCGAGGCAGAATGACACACCTGTGGCTAATATGGAACCTGTGCAGGGGGAGAGCAAAAGAGACTGCTGGACTGTGGCATTTGGTAATTATTGATCTGATTATGAGCATTCCTCCCTCTCATGTGATTGTGCTTTGATGATTATCAGTGTATTTCAGGGTGTTATGGAATACTTTATTTTGTATGGATGCATAAGCAGAAGGTTTTGCTTTTCTACACTGTTAAATTTATGTGTGAGGTTTTCTTTCTACAAAATAAACCAGTTTTGTGGGTTTGGGATAGTTAGGTTTTGGACTTGTTCTCTAATCACTTTTGGTCACCATTTTTAGTTGGACTTGACCATTTTGAAGGTTTCTTTTCCAACCTAAGGGGTCTGATGATTCTGTGGTATCACAGATGAGTTGTGCAAGCTTTATTTATGTGCCTAGGAATGTAAAAACAGGATATCCAGCTGCGTGGTCCTGAAGGAATGTAAATGTTGCCATCAGTGTTGTAGTGTAGTTCTAGCTACCAAGCATTAAAGATTTAATTTAAGAGAAGACCCTTGAAGCTGAAGACCTAATCAGAGAAAACAGCAAGGCTTTATGTGGGCTCTGTGTTTTTAATTGGAGAAAGCAAAGCTGCTTGTGTTCTACGCAAGATTTTTTCTAGACCCTTCAGGTTTGAAAACCATCCAGTTCACCACATCCTAATATCCCAAGAGTAACTTGTTGTTGTTGTTGTGTAAATATAAGTTGAAACTGCAGGTCTGGGGCTTCTGAAATTTACAGGCTAAAGAAGTTCTGTGTTTTGTGGTTAATTCCCTCTCTGTGTCCAGGCAATGCTTACAATCAAGAGGAACGTGTTGTATGTGCTGGATATGACAATGGGGACATTAAATTGTTTGACTTAAGAACCATGTCACTGCGATGGGAGACCAACATTAAGAATGGGGTAAGGAAATCATGAAAGTGTTTTTCATTCCAGCTGCTGTGTGGGATGGAGAAATTGAAAGGATTCTGTCTGTGTGAAACTTACCCAGAAGATGTTTCTGCTGAGATTGTACCAAGTAATAATTTTCTTTAGGTTCAGCAAGTTGTACCCCTTACATTCTTGATCAGGACAGCACGGGGTATTTCCCAGTGAATTCAAGTTTTCAGATGAACCTGTTTATTTCCTATTTGGTGATGATGTTATTGTGGAAACAATCAATGATTAATACATATTTACAAATCACAAAACACCCATTTATTTTTTTTTAGCAGTGGCTAAATTACAAGACTATATTTTATCTTGTTCTATATCCAGGTTTGCAGCGTGGAGTTTGACAGAAAAGATATAAATATGAATAAGCTGGTGGCCACATCACTTGAGGGAAAATTCCATGTTTTTGATATGAGGACTCAGCATCCAACCAAAGGTTTTGCTTCTGTTTCAGAGAAGGTATGGGGAGACTGAGAATTTTTTAATAAGAGACAAACTTTCTAAATTCAAATTACTACAGGTGTAGTACAAATAGGTAAGAAATGCCCAGGTTAATTCATCAAACTTGTTTTGTTTTGTGTTTTGTTTAGTGAACAAAATCTGGTGATAATTCAAGAAAAGGCACTTTTGTGGTGAAATTCTTCAGAACTTCCTTTTTTTAGAAAAGGCTGTTTCAACTTAGTATCTCTTAGGTTTTTCCATACTATCATTCAAAGCAGATAAAGTTTCTGAGGTACTTTATTCTGAATCAAAGAAATTTTTTACAGAATAAACCAATAAATTTTATTTATTTATTGGTAAATTATTTCATCATAAAATGTGAAAATCGAATTTGTTGTTCATTTGGTGCATTTAAACTTTTCCTTGTGGACGTTTGCAGACAGATGTGCATTAAGTCAGAGGATCTGTTGGGGTTTTTTCCCTAAGTGAAAGGGATTTCTGTTGCTGTATGATCTTAGTGCCCTGGCTGAGGTTTGAGTTGTTGACTGTGTGTTGTGTTTGCACAGTGTTTGTCATATATTCCCTTCCAGTAATGATGTTAAGAGATACCAGTGAAAATACAGATTTTTAAGAGATACCAGTGAGATACAGTGAAATTAACCATCCACTGTGGGAATGCTGGGCTCTCTTCATAAAGTGATGTCTGTTTTAAGATTCTGTGTCCTTTCCTGTGAAATTCATCCCCAAATGACTTCTGCCCAATGCTGGTTTCTTTTTTATTAGGCACAAAAATCTACCATTTGGCAGGTTAGGCACCTGCCACAGAACAGAGATGTGTTTATGACAAGTGGAGGATCTGGGAGCCTTCATCTGTGGAAATAGTAAGTGATCACTTTTCCAGCCAGGAGTAAAAAACCAGCCATTTAATGTTTTAAGAAAGAATCTTTCTGAAAATGATGAGTTGAGGTCCTGCTTCCAACCTCAGAATATCTGGTTAAAATTATTGCTTACAAATGCAGTAGAAAGGGTGATTTCAGTGTCGGTACATGATGTGGAATCTTGAATTAATCCTTAAGAGAATGTAACAGCACAAGTGAATCTTGCCCTTGTTGTCTTAACAAAGTGAAGATCTAATTATATCCTTGGTTAACAAGGTGATAAATGGAAAAAAAGGGGTTTCTTAAAATTGTCATATGGTAGCAGTTACAACTGAGAAGAATATTGAAAGCCTTGACTTAATGATTCTTATGTTCACATTTTCTTACATGGAAAGATAATTTAATTGTCCTAAATGCAATGAAGTTGGTGCATTAAGGTTCAGAAGCATAGCTGTGATGAATTTTTTTTCTGTCTGTGGTAAAAGCCAACCATTTAAAAAATGAAGAGATACAGGGGAGGGGCTGTCAGGGTTCAAAATTTCCTACTTCCTTTTCTACTAAAGTATCCAGTGTAGATATATCTGGATATGATTACTCCTTACTTTTAAGACATCTATTTGCCTTATCTGTAGAGCAGGAAATAAAGAGGATGATGATGATGATGATGATGTGTTTGCATCAATAAATTTCTCTAAATGCTTGGTTTTTTTGCTTTCCTTTCCTCCTTGGCAGCGAGTACCCAGCCCAGCGCTCCAAGAAGGATTCGGAAGGATCTGAGATGGGCGTGGCAGGGTCTGTCAGCCTCCTGCAGAACGTGACTCTGTCCACACAGCCCATCTCCAGCCTGGACTGGAGCCCTGACAAAAAGGGACTCTGTGTCTGTGGGGCCTTTGACCAAACTGTGAGGGTGCTGATAGTTACAAAGCTGAACAAAATTTGACAAGAAAACAAGAATTTCTGATCAGAAAGAAATACAGTTTGCAGTCTGTAAATATGGGAGGGGGAGCCCTTCTATTTCTAATTTAATTTCTTCCTTAATAAAACTGGATTAAAGAAATAGAAGCCAGATTTTTCTATTGAAAGTCCAGATATGTGCAGTTAGGGTTATTGGGCTGATTGTGCTGTTATGACTTGAAGTTACCTGGGCACAAAAGTTAACCTTCTAGAAATGTGAATTTACACTTGAAATAAAATGTGCCATTGTGTTAACACAGCTCTGTAATTTCAGAGTTCACTTGGGTTTGTGTTCAGCTTATTCCTAGTGCAAATCTCTTCACACTTGTTAAATGTTTATTATCTATAGTATTGCCCATGTGCATTCATGCAGTGGGAACCACTACAGAGACTCGTTGTGTTATTGGATTTGTTAGTTAGAATGTTTGTTAAAGTGACTTAGGATCCTTTAATACAATAGAGAAACGATAACAAGGCTAAAATATTCAGATTTAATGGAGTAAGGTTAAACTATTAAACTGTTCAGCAAAATGCGCTAGTTTATTATTTTACCTGGGTTTCCTATTAAGTTTATATGTTCTGTTGTTTTTATATCTGTTTTCAACTTGATACTCTACAAATAAAATTATATATAGTGTTTTCTTAATATGGACAAAGTATATTGTTCAAATATCCCGAGATTTAGGGAAGTAGTGTATAGAAAAACCTCACAGGCTGTAAAACCCTAGACTTTGTGGCATGGAGAAATCCTTCATGCCTGTGTAGCAGACGGTGGGCAGGAGGAACATTACCCGACACCATAAACACAGTCCTGGGTTTTAGTAGGTCACTGATACTGTAGCCTGTCTACAGAGTTAGGTTCTTGCATCTCAGATTTAGCAGGGACAAAAACACAGGCAATATAGGCTAAATATTTGGTGGAAGATAAAAGATGTATGAGAATCAGCTGTTTTCCCTAAGATTTGATGGTTTGCTTTCAAGTGTAATATTTAGTGTGTAATTTTTTTGGACCCAAGTAATCCCATCTCCTTTTGTGCATGGTGTAATGTTGAGAGCATATTCTGAAATTATTTTCAATGTTGTCCTTCTTAAGGTACATTCCAGCAGGAGGGAATAGGGGGAACCATTACTCTGCACTCTTTGGGGGTGTGGAATTCAAAGAATTCAAGTGCTTTGAGTCTAAAATGCATTGTTCAAAGCTGGCTTCCATTAGCTTTGTGCTGTAAATAAAATATACTCATTGAAAGGTGTGAAAGGCGGTCGAAATACAGTTTCTCTCTTTAACAGTGACTCTGAGTCAAGCACAGAGCAAGGGAAGAAAAAGCTCTCAGTGTAAGGGAAAACAAAAATCTCTTGAGCACAGGACTGGGCTCTTGGTGCTATTTTTATGTACTTGTCCTGCAGCAAAAATGTCCCTTCTTTATTCAAACAACTCCAGGGAGATCTCCTAGCGGGATACAACTTAGAGCAAGAACTATGAAACAACAAGCTCCATGGGCCTCAAAAAATATGAAATGTGTGTTACCTCTGTGCATTTAATTTTGAGATTCATTTTGTTTGTTGTTTTGAAAATGAAGGATTGTGTTCCCCTCGTGAGTAGCTGGTTTCATGGAGACAAGACAGGAGCTTGCAAAAAACTGAGAGGTAGAGGAAAAACAGATGGAAGGTAGTGTGTCCTTGTTCCTTAAAGGTAAGTGGCTGTACCTGTGTACCTACAAAATGAGAGAGAGTTATGGGTTGGAGAGGAGAACTGTTGCTTGTGCCTGTGCTGTGCATTACCTCCTCAGCAGACTGAATTTCTGCTTCTTCGAGGCTAGAGCAGAAACATAAGCAGACCAAAAGCTGCCTGTGGCAGCCCAGCCTGCTCTATTTATAGTCCTTCCCCCTCTTGCTGGAGACTGGCACCTTGCCTCTGCAGCCTGCAGAGCTGGAGTGTGTCCTAAATAGAACCAGAATGCATCTGAGAGCAAATGCTGTGTGACGCAGCACAGGAGTGCTCTGGAAAACCCCTGCCTCACCCAGGGAAATGGAATGTGCTGCCGAATTTGGAGTGGCTGCATGTCACAAGGGTAGGGTGTCTGCCTGGCAGCTACTGCTTGTTTCCTGTGCAAACCATCCCTGTGTGCTCATGGAAGAAAAAAAAAAATCTGTTTACAGGCATGACTGCAGCCTGTACAGAGGGACATGTTACACGTTTTTGGGTTTGTGCTTTGTGTGCTTTAACGAGACGCTGCCCAAATCTCCAACTCTCAGGTTTGGGTTTTCTGTTTCACACCAGTAGAGTTATTTGGAATTTCACCATTTGTACAGGCCCTTGGAGATCACAGCCCTCCAAGGTTTCTCTGCATGGAGTCAGTATTTACATACAACATACAGTTTTCATCACCAAAAAAAGTGATTTATAGTTTAGGCATGACTTGGACTGAATTTATGCAATATAAGGCAAGTTGTAACTCTGTGTGGGAAGCTACAATGCTGTGCTCTCACCTCTTCTTCACAACCACTGATTCTGTTAGGGACATCACAGAATTGGTACAAAGAAGGAAGATGAGGAGTGGCACAGAAAAAGAAAGACATCTGCTCTTCAGTGATTCCTTCAGAGACAGCGGACACAGCTTGCCAATACAGTTCAGCTCATCTTCCCCAAATGGTTCCTTTCAAATAGATTAGATAGCAAAGAGGGATTGTTTGGTTGAGCTGACCGGTTTGTGAGAGGCTTGTGGCCTGCACATTCAGTGAAGTTGTCTAAAGTCGGTGTTCTTTAGGGGGCATGTGCAGATAAATAAATATTAAAAAAACACTTTAAAATGATAACTACAATTTAGGTCCTAAGTTTAATTTACTCCTAAAGTTGTCTTAGGCTTTCTGCTAAAACAGAGTATAAAATCTATGATTCTACTGAATTTAGGCACAGAAGCTAACAAGTGAGAGAGGTGGAATGCCAATGCATTTAAAAATAAACCTCAATTTCTAATACAATTTAGTTACACAATCTTAGTAAAAGAGAGACAGCTGTAAAAAATGACAGCTTTACATACTAATTGGAAAAAATGCAATCTTAGAACAGTATCAGAACAAATACTTTACACATGATCGATTGCTTTCAATTTATTTCTACAGTTCCCATATATAAATGCATTTAACCTAATAGATATATATATACATTCAGTAAATAAGGCCTTGTATGTAAAATAACCCAGTACTTCACCACATCCTGTCATTTAATCTAGCTGGCATGAGCACAAGCTCTTTTGATCTGCACCAACTATCACTATCTCAGTGTGGATCTCATACTCTCTATCTGTTATGTTTAAAAAAAAGCTTTAATTAGAGGGCTTAAGCTAGTCTTATTGAATTATATTTTTTTTCCTCCCTAAACCAAAGACACATCAATCTCAGTTTCCCTTTTTCCATGTCCTTTTGCATCTGTATTTTGATTAGAAATCGTATGTTTTCAAAAGAGAAAAAAAATCTGTGCTTAGTAGGTTGAAAGCCATTCTAATTTAATCTAAGTGCAGGAAAAAAAAAAAAAAAAAAAAAAAAAAAAAAAAAAAAAAAAAAAAAAAAAAAAAGGCATTTCCAGAGCGTTTTAACTGAAAGGTGAGTCTTAGTTCACTTGGGCTTAAGCTACCACATATGCTGCCCCTAAGTTCAGCAATGTGTAACAGAACATGGAAAGTTTTGGAGGTTACATTTCTTTTTCGCTGTGCTAATGCCACTACTGTAGGATTTTTAGTTGCTGAAAATGGGGGTTAGCCTCAAGACACTCTTCCCCATCTAGCAAGTAAGAAAAGGAAAGCTGGCAGCCAGACAGATACCTTGGTCTCTCTTCCTCGTCTCACCATCTGCACTGGAATAAATCACTGTAAAATCTCCATCCCTGCCCTCTCTCCCTGCATATATCTGGGCTCAGCAGAATTCAGGCAGAGACATAAATTCCCACAAACAGGGCATCAAGGCAGGCAGCTGCCTGTCACTGTCCTTTGAGGAATGTTTGTCTCCTGATTTACCAGAGGAAACATTGGGCACTCATCATTCTTCCACCAAGGAACAAGTGCACAAAGGGCAACACTGGCAAGCAGATGGAAGTTTGTGCTTCAGTTTGTTCCTGCTACACCCTCTTCTGGTAACTTGCTGGTCTGCCCACACGTGGGACTGCAGGTTCATTAGATTACACTGCAAAGAAATTAGATTGAAAATTCATTAGATTACACTGCCAAGGAGGGGGCCTCACAAAAACAAAATGCCTGTTCCAAAAGGCCCAAGGTGCCCTTCAGACACGTGTACTACACACACAAGCATCTCCCAAACTGGTCTGCTGGCCACATTTTGGTCTGATTTTAGAGTCTGTATTTTTATCCTGCAAATGTTTTGTTAACCCTTTTGCTACAATTAGCTTCTAGTAATCTTTGTTACATTCACAGCAGAAGAATCCAGGCTATATTTTTTCATTTACATTATCCTCTGTGTGACATCTCCCAAAGCTTTTTCGGTGGTGTTGTTCCAGGGAGATGGAGTTGCCACAGCTGGTTTGTCCATCAGGCTGTGGTGCTCTGCATGACCCAGGCTGTGTCATGATTCCAGTGGGGCCAAGACTCCAGGATTTTGCTCCACAAAGAACATTGACTTTGCAGGAATCATTATGTTGTATGTACAGTGGGTGAGATGCATCATAATAATGCAGCAATTATGTTAAAGATGCCTGTCACTTTGACTGTTTTGGCAAAAATATTCAGGATTGCTTTCTCTTGTTTTGGGAACAATAGAGAAAAATTAATAATCATTCATAGGCCTCTCAAATGAAATGGTTTCCATTAAGTACCAGATGCCAGTACAGCTTTTTGTGGATAGACTTGTCTATAGATATCCATATATAAAATAATAATAAATTTTCAGAGTGGCACCAGCATAAACCATTTGCATTATATGAGCCGTATCTCAATCAGATTTTGGCTGGGATAAATGTGAATTCTTAACTCCTCGCTCACTGCTCCTGAAAACCAAACAGGCATTGCAGCCATTTTAAGCAGAAAAGTAATGCTTTTATACCTAATACTCTCCTGAGTGAATTGGCTCGAGGAATTCCAAGACGTGGCACTCAGTGTAGGAACTGCAGTTAACTGAACAAAAGTATCAATCTGTAGCAGTCCAGAGGCAGTAGGAGCAAATCTGTAACAAATGTAAACCAGTAGAAGGAGACAGAGCCACGCTGTAAGACCAAGGAATACAGAGCACAATCTGTACTGCATTAATGCTCTACATGGTTACAGTCCTCCACAAACAGAGTTGGCTGGATCTGAACATTGATCAGCATGTGTTGCATTTTCCTTTTGATCTTGTGATTGAAACTGTTGGGGGCCTTAGGCAAGTAGTGACTGAATATAGGAGACTATAAGGTCAAGTAAAGGACAGTTAATAAGGAGCTAAGTGCTGAGTTTACATGATTTTGAAGCAAAACAGGATGTAGAAACCGCAGAACCGGAGAAGCTGGGAGGAGAATGATGAACATAGCAACCAATCAGCGCAGCCGGACAACCAATCAGCTTAAAAAGAAGGCGCATGGAAGGCGCGTGAACAAAGCGAGGCATCCAATCGGATTATGTGTGATTGCATGCACGAAAGTAGAAAGCGTATATATGCTGTAACGCGGAGCCTAATAAACGGAGCTTTTGTCTTATTTACATCGAGTCGGTGTGATTGCTCCCGTCCACCTGGCCGCAACATTCTGGTGACCCCGACGTGATGGCGGGACAACGGGAGTAGAGGACTGCCCTCAAGCGGACGAGAGAAGGTGGAGAATCCCGGCTGCTCAAGAAGCAGGGCTGCGCAAGGAGGCAGGGATATTCGTGGCCACGAGGACTTCTGACCGGTGAGTGAGGCAGACTTTATTGTCTGGGACGGGATGGGCTCCGCTGTATCAGCGATCGAAAAGGCTACGATAGACGGACTGTTGTCAGTGGCCAAGAAGACTGGACAGCCAATTCCAAGGCAGGAATTGGTAGACTTTCTGTTTTGGTGTCGCCGGAGGGGGCTACTAACTGCAACAGGACAATTGTTCTCACAAGACAATTGGAAAAAAATAGGGGAGGAACTATGGGAGAGCGTACAAAGTGGGCAGAAAGGCAGCAAGCAGCTGGCGCGTACATACCGCGCAGTACGGTTAATGATAGACCAAGTACACGCTGATGCGGAAATAGCCGCTGCTTTGCAAGACGCTATTAGTGGAAGGAAGCCTGAGCCCAATGAACAAACTGACTTGCTTGAATGGGGACCATACGCTGAACCTGTTCCCTCTTATAGTAGCCCAGAAACTATATTGGCAGCCCCTGCAAAAAAGAAAGGTGAATTTGATGATGTGATTATTCCTTGGATCCCTCCACCCGAACCCTCTGCTCCCCCTGCTGAGACTTCTCAAAAAGGGACACAACCTATGGATGTTGACCCTGTCAAGATCCCTCTGCCTGATGAAAAAGGGGAAGGAAAGAGTACCATAAATTCCCCATACGCAGACTTAATAGATGAGCTGAAACAGCAATGTCAACAAATGGCTGATTTAATGACTGAAATGCAAGCAATGGACAAACTGGGGAAAAAAGGGGAAAGAAGGGAGATGTATGAGAAAGCTTATCGGGCAGTAAGAGAAGGTATCAAAAATATTGAACGGCAATTAGTGGAAAAAGAAAAAAGAGACTTGGGGGGCCGAGAAGGAATAAAAAATGCCATAAAAAGAGGAGAATTGTCCTTAAGAGAGGGGCAGAGTAAAATCAAGCAACTGTGTGGGGTAGGGGAAGGATTGACGAAACGAGAAATAGATGAGTTGGAAGAAGCCATTTGGCAAAACGAACAACAAAGAGGTTATGTTGGAGCAGGTTCCAGATCACATGTAAAAAGTGGGGAGGTAAATATACCTCGAGACCCATCTTTTGATGCTGCAAAACGATGGAAAGGTTTGTTAACGAGTGTAAACCTTCAAGGCCCAATGGAGATAGAGGGGATGCTTGCGGCCCCTGTACGGGCCACAGTAAATGGTCCTGAATGGGCACCTTTAGAGTGGAATGCAATTCAAAAATTACAGCAAAGTATTATGGCGTATGGGGCAACTAATTCGGCAGTTAGGCGACAACTAACAGCGTTTGTAAAATATCAGGAATTGGTGCCTGCCGATATTAGATTAATTATGGAAACTTTATTGGAACCAAAAGCATATACATTGTTTTTGGTAAAATGGCAAGAAAGGCTGGAGCATTATCAGGTGCAAAACCTCGACTTACCGATCCAAGATCCCCTTCGAGCTGCCTCAATAGACATGCTTATGGGGTCGGGGCAATACAGAGACCCTCAAAGGCAAGCAGCCCTACCGCGTCACGTTTTGTCACAGAGTAAAGCTGCCGCCCTGGAGGCATTTACTGCTTTGCCTCAGATAGGAAAACCGAATCCTCCCTATTTACAAATTAGGCAGAAGGAAAATGAGCCATTTTTAACTTTTGTTGATCGGTTAAGAGAATCAATGGAGTCTGTACCTGATATTGATCCCGATATCAAAACAACCTTGCTTAAAGAGGTGGCCACCCAAAATGCCAATGATACTTGCAAAGTTTTACTAAGAACACTGCCTCAAGGATCCACCTTGGTTCAAATGGTAGACCTTTGCACAAAAGCCCCATGGGAAGAGGAAAAGAAACGAGCCAATATACACGCCGCTGCCTTGGCTGTAGCTTTAAAACAAGGAAATTTAGGAAAAGGTGATAAGGGGCCTAAAGGCTGTTATTTATGTGGTCAGTCAGGGCACTTTAAAAGGGAATGTCCTAAGCGAGGAGGGAAAGAAATCGTGGGAAATAAGAAGGCTAATGGAATGCTGTGTGCTCGTTGTAATAAGGGTGGTCATCGAACCCCTGAGTGCAGATCTAGGTATCATCGGAATGGGACTCCTCTACAAGGATCTGGAGGATCATCGGGAAACCACCGTTTGCCAATGCGTATTGTGTGTATAGGGCCAGAGTGTGAGTGCTATCCTTTTATATGTTATATTTGTAAGGTATGCAAAGAAAAGTGGTGGACACATTGTAGGAGGGGCCACTCTCCAAGAGGAGTTTGTGCAGAATGTTATAATAGTGAAAGAAAAATAACTGCGTGTGCGTTGCGGATAGGCATGCTTACAGGACAATTAATAGAAGGATCTAAAAGGTGGTGGAAAATTTTTGCATTTGGATTGAACCCAGAGAGATATTGTTACCATCCCAACACACCCTTGCCAGACATTATTGAGATTGTTAACATACGTTGTCGCAAGACACTCACACCTTTGAAGTGTGATAGCCCAGAGGTAAAACATAAGAATTGGGAGCAATATTTACAACGACAATTTCGATATACCGGGTTTTCCACTGAAGATTATTTTTGTTGTCATAAAGATGGAACACCCTGTAATATTAAGCAACCAACTCCAATGGCAAAGAATGAGGAGGTTGAATGGGACCCGGCCAAGATATTGGCTGAATTGCCCCAACTTTAGGGGATTCTACTTGCCTTTGTGGTATTTGTTTTTGTGGTGGTCTACAATGATAGGTAGCAATGACGGGATGTTGCACAATATCGATCTGAGACAAAACATGTGGATTACTTGGGCCAACCAAACAGGGCAGGAATCATTTTGTTTATCAATGGCAACACCTAGCGACCCTTTTCGAACCTGCTTAGTAGGCATGCCACTGAATACCACTAATGACAACTCAAACTTTCAAGGATGGACTGCAAGATGGATGAACATAACCACCGCGAACCAGACGTTTTGCATGGGTAACGGTGGTAGTGCTAGCCCGTGTGCATCACAAACAAACTCGTCCCATTACAAACCAAACCCAGTGGGTGCTCAAGCCTATTACATTAGTAAGAATTTAAATGTTACAGGACCCGAGCCACAGGAATTGCAGCTCTTAGGCTCCTCCCCAAGCTCATACTGTTTTGAATTTAGGTATCGGGGACATGGAAGTTCAAAACAGTATGATAAAAGGCCTAAAATGATTGGCCCAAGGTATCTTCCTAATGGCACAGATGTTTCCCCCAGTGGTCAAATATATTTTAACAGCACTGGCTATTGTGACAATTGGACAATACCAATAACCTTAAACCGAACAGACCCGCACCAGCTGCCCCCAGGTGTGTTCCTAATTTGTGGTGACAGGGCATGGCAGGGAATTCCTTCACAACCCATAGGAGGCCCATGTTATTTTGGTAAACTGACTTTGTTCGCCCCCACTATTCAACAAGTATTAAGTGCAAAAAGGCCCCAGTCCTGGCATCGATCCCATCGGAATGTGTATCAGTTGGGACCTGACTGCAAAGATAATGTCGAGTTGTGGGAGTGCCCAACCGTAATTGTGGCTTCCTTTTTCACTCCAGGGGTCGCATCTGCGAAGGCTTTAACTCAGCTACGCCGCTTAGCTTGTTGGACGGGAAAGCAAATTAATATAACATCTGCAATTATAACAGATTTGCTTGTTGATGTTGATAGTGTTAGGCACGCTGTGCTCCAAAACCGTGCCGCTATTGATTTTTTGCTTCTTGCTCAAGGACATGGCTGTGAAGACTTTGAAGGTATGTGTTGCTTGAATATTTCAGACCATTCTGAATCGATTCATAAGAAGCTGCAGGAACTACGAAATAATATGAAAAAATTTACAATAAATACTAATCCACTAGATACTTGGTTAAATTCATTGCAAATCCCAGGATGGCTGAAAGGGTTATTCATGATGTTTGCGGGACCTGTATTGATTTTTTTGCTTATTTTGCTTCTAGGGCCATGTATTATTCAATGTGTTATAGGACGACTGCAATGCATAGCTGATAGCATTTTTGAAAAAAGAGGGGGAGATGTTGGGGGCCTTAGGCAAGTAGTGACTGAATATAGGAGAATATAAGGTCAAGTAAAGGACAGTTAATAAGGAGCTAAGTGCTGAGTTTACATGATTTTGAAGCAAAACAGGATGTAGAAACCGCAGAACCGGAGAAGCTGGGAGGAGAATGATGAACATAGCAACCAATCAGCGCAGCCGGACAACCAATCAGCTTAAAAAGAAGGCGCATGGAAGGCGCGTGAACAAAGCAAGGTATCCAATCGGATTATGCGTGATTGCGTGCACGGAAGTAGAAAGCGTATATATGCTGTAACGCGGAGCCTAATAAACGGAGCTTTTGTCTTATTTACATTGAGTCGGTGTGATTGCTCCCCTCCACCTGGCCGCAACATTCAACAAAATATTGGGTTTAGGAAATAAGACTCCGGCAACAATTTCTATCTAACATTTGGTAAATCAATTAGTCCATCAATCAAATCCCTTCTCTGTGTTTCCCGGTCTGTGACATGTGAATACTGAGGTAAGAATGAACTCAACATACATTAAGTGTTCTGACCTCCTTGCAGACATTTGGCATACTAGCAGTGCAAAGTATTATTCTATTTAGGAGTGCAGGTCTTGCTAATTCTCTCCTACCCTTCAGACTGTTTCATTTCTGAACATTTTGAAAAGAAAACTCTCCTAAATTCCCTTCTATTTACAGTGCATGGTTCTGCTGCTGTACTAGTAAAAAATAAACATGAGCAAATAATTAGAACTGTGTTTTTTGAAAATAAGAAATGGCTAAGAAAATGCAATAAAATTGGTATTATTACACTAAAATATTAGCACACAGTAGTGATGCCATTCTCTACCCCAGTGATTTTACGACTTGTATGTGTCCCACATATAGCTGAAAGGCTCTTAAATAAATCCCTGTGTTTGCTGCTTTTATAATACCCATAAACCCCAAGTTTTTATTCATTTGCAGTCACTTTGGGTTGAAACTGAAAAGTTAAACCTCCAAATCTCCTGTAGTAAAAGGAGACAAGATGTAAACAAGTGACAATGACATCTGAAGATCTTCAGATATGCTTCCAGCTGTGACTATGGAGAAAGACTCTGTTGCAGTACACACTGATTTAATTACAATTGACATAGTACAGCACTTAGATTATGTAAACCCACTATTAAAAGTAAGCTCGCTTTTGTGGTATTTTTAAAAGCATTGAAGGTGCATGGAGGTGCTCTGAAGCTAGGTAAGATCACCAACTTCTACCCCTGTTTCCCCTAGAGATATAACTCTATTTTCCCCAGCCTTGAACTTGTCCTTCTCCAGACACGACCTGGTTTTTTCTTCCTCTAGGAACTCTGTTGCTGAGCAAGCCAGCTCAGCACATTCCCTTCAGGCAAGCAGTCACAATTTAGTCAGCCACATACAGGCTCCTGGTAACCCACAGCTGAGAGGGGGCCCTCTTCAAATATGATGAAGGACTGCAGTGATCTTATCTCGATCTGCCTTGGAGGGGATAGGCTGCAAAACCTGAGTTACAATGAGCTTCTGATGAGATTTTGAACAGGAAGCAAGAAGAGGTCTTTGGCAAGTAACGCTAATATTTTTGACTGTCAGAATGTAAACCTGTAAAATGAGGATCTTATCTTTGGGAGGCACAGATGTGTTAGTACAATCTTCCAGTCAGTGAGCTCTTGCAATGGAGAAATATTAATCCCCTGCATTTTGAACCCAGATTTATTTGCTGAAATCTTATAGAATCCTGGAATGACTTGGGTTGGAAGGGACCTTAAAGATGCTCTAGTTCTAATCCCCTGCCACAGGCAGGGACACCTTCCACTCAACCAGGTTGCTCAGAGCCCCATCCAGCCTGGCCTTTCATTTCCAGGCATAGGGCATTCACTTCTCTGGACAACCTGCTCCAGTGCCCTTCACAGTCAAGAATTTTTTCCTAACACCTAATCTAAAACTACGCTCAGTTTGGAACCATTCCCCCTTGTCCTAACATCACATGCCCTTGTAAAAAGTCTCTCTCTCTATCTTTCTTGTGGGTTCCCTTCAGGTAGTGGAGGTCGCAAATAGATCATCCCTAAGCCACCTCTTTACCAGGCTGAACAACCAATTCCCCTCGCAGGAGAGGTGCTCCGTCTCTCCAATCATTGTGGTAACCTCCTCTGGACTTGTGGAGAAACATAGTGGAAAACACAGCCAATAACACACTTAGAAACCAACTCTCACTTGAGGGTGAGGCAAAGATGTGCAGTGTCAGGCAGGAACCAGTGCTGACCCCCTGGGATGACTCCATGCAATCTCTACACATAGTTTCCGCCTCCCTTTTTCCAGGAAGCAACTGCAAGAGCTTGGGAACAGCTGGAGATATGTCATGCCGGCTGTTTACCTTCTCCACTGAGAGGAGCCAGCAGCTGGAAAGCGTGTCCCTGCTTTAAAAGAGCATCTCCCTCCCCACTGCAGAATCCCAGAAGATAAGACCCCGATGTGCGTCTCAAACACTGATAACTGGATGGTTGTGGAGCCAGTGAATCAGACAGGAATCCCAACACACAAGAATTCTTGGTAATAACAAAACACTGTTGGTATTAACACGGTGTGAGGAAGAACAGGTTGTGACTGGAGAAAGGGGCCATGAGGAAGCAGGGCACCACTTTTCCCGGACAAACATCCTTGCTGAAGCTCTTGGAGATAAGCACAACATGTCACAGCGCAAGCACAGGGATGAGGCCAAGAAGTGGGCACGGGCTGTAGGGGCGATCAAGACCACTCAAGACCCTTGAGAGAATAGACTGTGCATGAGAACTAACGTACATAGAAAGAGAGAAACGAGTCTTCCAGGGCAGGGAAACTTATCCATAAAAAGGTATCCCTGCCCTGGACATCAGCTGGATCTCTTCTCTTCTCTTCTCTTCTCTTCTCTTCTCTTCTCTTCTCTTCTCTTCTCTTCTCTTCTCTTCTCTTCTCTTCTCTTCTCTTCTCTTCTCTTCTCTTCTCTTCTCTTCTCTTCTCTTCTCTTCTCTTCTCTTCTCTTCTCTTCTCTTCTCTTCTCTTCTCTTCTCTTCTCTTCTCTTCTCTCTTCTCTTCCCCCCTTTAATTCATCTCTTCCTTTCCCCCCTCCCCTTCATGCACACCCCACTGCCGTGCGCTTATTACGCATATCGGGGCCTACCCCACAGCAGCCTCTACGCCAGGTGTACGATTTCCTGACCAGACGCGGTTGTTTGCGGGCCCCACGGCCCGTCTCCCTTTCCGGAATCGTTTCCCCTCCGGGCCGGCTCTCTGTGCCGCCCTTTCCGCCTCCCTTCTGGGCCGTGTCGTCACCGCCGGCCCCGCCCGCCGCCGCCGTGCCCGCAGCTCCGCGCGGTTCTCGCCCGCAGGTACGAGCGGCCGCCCCCCGGTGTCCCCCCGCGCCGGGGGTTTCCTCTGGCTCTCCGGGGCTTTGCCGAGGCCTCGGTGAACGGGGAAGTGCGCTGTCGGGAGGCAAGGCCGCTGGTGGTGGTGTCAGTGAGCGCGGTTTGGGAATCGCGGCGTGGTTCGGGGTGGAAGGCGGAAAGATCGCGTCTTTCCAATCCCCGTGCTATGGACAGGGACGCCTTGAGCTAGGCGAGGTTGCTTAGAGCTCCATCCGGCCTGGCCTTGAATGTTTGATGCAGGACATGTTGACCACTTGTTTACGTGAAAAAGACAACACGGGCTTTAGACTTCTGAGGATGGATGTTCTGTAGGCAGCAAGCGGTTACGTCGCTGTTAAAAATGAGCAAAAACAGCGTCGCAGCTTGAGGAGCCTTGAGAACTTGGCGAAGTTTTTCCAGGAGAAGGTGCAGTGTGCATGTGCAGGCCGCTGAAAGAGTTAAGCAGCGCCTAACAGAAAGGCAGGTGGTGCTTAAAGTTACCTTGTAATGAAACTTCTGTATCTCATCTTCCTGCAAAGGTCAAATCGTCCCCTTCCTTACACTTTGTCACAGCTTTCTGACTACGGGCTTAGTTGATGCCACCAACGTGGAATGGAGACTTTGACTAGCAAATTAAACTTTAGATGATGCCCGTTAAAAAGGCCTCGTTTTTGGGGCAAACGAAAATGGAAGAACTGGATTTTGAAGTCAACATTGAAAGGGGTCTGGCGTATTTCTTGGCTTTAAAAGTGCCAAAAAACCCCACTTCAAATCTAAAATACCCGGATATTGCTAATCCTGTACGATTGTTGGTAAAGAAATGAGAAAACACTCAACCCAAGGCTCTTCTCCAGAGTGTGAGAAACTCAGAAGTACTTGGTAGAATTTTCAGGCTTCATATCAGAAAAGCAGTGCACAAGTCACAGAACCCTTTCTGATAAGTGCCTTTCTCTTTGAAGTGGCTTGAGATTTTTAGCATTGTTTTTTCATCTGCGGTCTGCTTTTCCTCTAAATAAATAAACAAACAAACAGTGCACTGAAATGGACTGGCCACCATAATTCCAGGTGGATGTTCCCCCCCCATCAGTGAAATTGATGCTAAACACAAACATTCCACAGTTACATTGAATCAAATAAATGGCTAAACATGCTTCTTATAGTGAACAGCCAAATAAAAATTATAGTTACCACAACCAAATAAAAACCAGCCCAAAATCCTTTTGAGTTGCTGTTCAGAATGGTACAGAGAGACACTGCGTGAATTGCAAATACAGAAAATTGCATTCTGGTAAAGAGAAGTGCTTTTTCGTGTATTGTGGAACAAGTGGCTAAAAGGAAACTAGGTCAGCAGTTTTAAAAGGATCGAAAAAAACCTCTTGGCTTTAATTCTGGATGTTCATATTCATGGTGGTGATACCACTGGAGAGTGGAAGGAGGTTTTAGAAGCAGTAAACTCTCCATAGTTTACCAGAGGTGCAAACTGTGGGCAGGTTTCCTGTTTGCTTTGAATTTGGTAGGACAGAATTACTCAATACTGAGGGTTATCCCCACTGTGTGTAAACTGATTTGTCCAAGGAGACAATCAGTTGTCTACCAGGAACTTTTGCTGTGCAAGCAGTTCCTGGTAGGTGCAGTGCCAAGGAAAGTATGTGTTTTAAAGGCCAGTTTAGAGACAGAAAGTTAGTATCACTTTGGAGTGAACTTGAGCTGAAGTGTGACAGCTTATCTGAGTGTGGGTGCTTTCTTGAAAACCTCCCAGGAATAAGTGTTCTGCACAAACCCGAAGAAAGCTGTTTTTATTGTTGTGCTGGGTGTACTGATGGGTTGGAGCAGAGAGAGGCAGGTTGGATTGGATTTGTTCAGAAGAAGACACCACTGTGTCACCAAAGATGCAGAATTTGGGTCAGTTGATTACAGAGAGTAAAAATGTTTAATGAATCGTGCAGATGGAGTTGAAGGTTTACACCAGTGGATATAGATGGGACCGTGGTGAAGGAGTGATGTTTAATCCAAGCTGAGATAACTGTTTTCCCATGGGATATCCCCCACTAGCTGAAGTGTAAATGAGCCTGTAATATTATTCTCTCCCTTAAAATTTTAATCTCCTTTTAAAACAGATGAGAATAAACTTTGCAAATCCTTTGAAGCTCAAGTGACTCAGTGGCATCAGCAAGAGGCTGATAGATGTGAGCTGTGGCTTTGAAGGGAGGGATTCCTTGGCTGTTTCCCAGTTGTAATATAGTGCAAATTATGCCCTTGAATTTGAGAGCAGTTTTATGTGTCCTGATCAGAAGGTTTTGGGGTTTGTTTTCTCTAGTTTGGTTTTTTCCTTCGATGCAATCTGTAAATATCCGTAAAAAGAAGAGATAATCTAATTACCTAATCTGATTTTCATCAGGTGAATAATCTGAAAAAAAAAGTAAAAGATCTGAGCTAAGTACGAAGAAAAGGCCTTTTAATGCTTAAGGAATACACATGAATTAACACGATGCATGAATTGCACTATTTAGCAGAATGCTAAATTGCCTTTTTTTTTTTCTTCTGTTCACATGTTACTAAATATTTCAAATACACCATTTTTATCCTGAACTTCCAGTTTTAATTCCAGTTGAAAACCCAGGTGCATGATGCTAACACTGAGCATTTTTAATTTCTGTCTTAAGTGGTTTCCTGTTGCCGTGTTGACAGATGCATGTAGCTTCCACTACTTTCACAATGTATCTTCAGCAAAATCTCTCGTAGAGGTACTTATGGCCTAATTAGAGTTTATATCTTTCAGTATGACAGGGTTTTGCTGGGGGTAGGGAAAGTTTGGTTTTGCTTTTTAATCCAGCTGGCAATTGCTTTCTGAGGCTTGTGTTAAATCACCCCTCGATATAGTAAAAGATAATTCATAAAAGCCACCTGAAAATTGACTGCAGTTTCTCTTTTTCCTGGGTGTGCTTTTCTTAAAAGGGGTCTGTAGTTCTTCTCTTCTTTCTCCTGGAAGATAAATGCAGCTAATTTTGCTAGTAGTGTTGTGCACAACCACCTGTATTTTGTTTGGTTTTATTTAAAATACCTTAATACGGCATTTAACTTGGTTGTATCTTAGATCAATAGCCATGTTAACATTACAGCCAACTGCTTTTGATTGTCACCTGTGTAGTTGTTTTTACAGAGTCTGCAGAAGTTTACATAAATGTAGTCATCTTTCTCAATAAATGAGAGTTTAGTCAGAATTTTTCAGAAATTTCAGAGTATTTAGAAATTTTCCACCTATGGAAACAAATAAACATTCTGTAAACAGACCTAAATGCAATGCATAAATTTTCTCATGAAAGTGGTTTACTTTTGCAATCTAAAGTCCTTTTCTTCCTCAAATACATATTCTTATTTTTTTTCCCCCAAAAACTACATGTCAGCTCAGAGTTATTAAAAGGGGAGTTTGTTTCTGGTAAGTTGGTGTTATGAAGTTGTACAACATTTTTCATCAATTTTTTTTTTTTTCCCTCGGTGACCCTAATCAAAGTAGTTAATTTCTTGTGTGTTTTATGGGTTATGAACTTTTCTTGGCCTTCTCAAAATTAAAGATCTTTTAAAGTGTTACACAACCACAGATTATGTGTTGTGCATCATAGGTCTTACTGCTTGATAATGAAAATTCTGTCTTATTTCCTTTAGAATTTCCTATTGTTCACATAATTTACCTAGCTGGAATTTTTCATTACTTCTTTTACCTGAATATTTCTGCTGTCCTTAATTTTTAAAGTGAGAACTCAGTGCCAAATAAAATCTGGTTGAAAGTCAGTAAATTCAAATCAGAAAACCTGTCTAATAAACATTGTTTTCAGGGACTGACTTAAGTTTTTGCTTGGTCAAAATATAAAAAAAGAAACTCTTGAAGAACTTCGAGGAAAAATTTGTTTGTTGTTTAATAAGTGAAGCATAACTGCTGAGGGCAGTAAAGCTTTTGGGTATGTTTACAGAGTCATGGAGTTCCTCTTATCCTTGGCTTTGTGATTCTGCAGGTGTGAGTACACTGCCCTTGTGTTGATTTTGGCGGAAACAATTTTGTGGAGTTTCTGGTGTTTTTTAATGTAGTTTGATCTTCTTGTTAATGTTACCAAAATTACTTCAGGCTGTTGTCTGCTGCCTCATTGTTGGCACGTGCCAACACTGTGACATATCCTGATTAGAGATTAGTTATGCTGAAACAACAGGGTAATGAAAAGAGAGAGATCCCTACACAGCAGGAGTAGAAACTTGCTAGTTCCTGTTGAAGTGAATAGAAAACACAAGTTTAGTAATTTGTTCCTGCTCCCCAGGCAGAAGCAGCAGACTTAGCAGTGAAGGGTTCTGTACACAGGCTAAAGGGCAGCCTTGTTCCGTTGAGCTGCGATTGTTGGAGGTTAAGATTTTTCCTTTTTTAATTTCTTTCTCTCACGGAATTTTGTCCCATTTGTTGTAAGAGACAATAACAACCGTGCAGTCTCTCTGATTTGTTCCCTACCTCTGTACTCAACACCTGGAGACTGGGATTATCACACAGGTTCTAAGAAGAAAAGTCTGCAGTGATCCCACTGTTCTTGATGCACCTTACCAAATAGGCAGGAAAGTTACATATTTCTTCGCTTCTTTCCTTAAAACATTCGAAAAGTTGTTGCTCAGTAGAAGTTGTAGAAAATAACTTAGCTCTAAGTAACATTAACTCCCCAAGGTAATACGTGATTTATGATTTGAGAGGAATTAAAGATATTGATTATAAACCAGCAGCCAGATGGCTTGGCAGTAGCCATACCATGGTACTATAAATTCTGGGAACAAAAAAGGGGTGCTTTGGGATTTTTCACATCTTATTTCCCAGTTGCTGGGCACTGATGTGTTGACAAGATTGCAGGAGTATTCTGTAATCCCCATATCAACTCAGCTTTGTTACAGGTAGAGTTATATGGGGGATTATATATAATACCTCATAAGGACTTCAGGAAACTGGATACAGAGTTCACAAGAAGAATTTTTTGGACCTACTCCTAAATGAACTGACCATGACATAACTGGTGCTGAAGTAATGTCTGTTCCTGAGACAAACCGAAACTGTAGCCCCATTGGTTCGGTTTGTGGTTTGGGTTTGTGGGGTTTGTTTTGTTTGTTTTCTTTGTTTTGTTTTGTTTTTTGTTAGTTAGTTAGTTTTGTTTTTGTTTTTTCCTGGTGTCCTGCCTGCTGCTTGGTGTAGCTCTTTATATAGCGTGATTTATAGAGCACTTCTTTTAAACATGCAAATAATTCCTTTCTATCACAGATCATAAAAGCTAAATACTGTTTTAGGACCGTTGCAAGAATAGCTACTAAAGTCATGTAAATTGTAACGCTCCTTCATGCCATTTTGCACAGGAGCTAGGAGATATCCCTGAAATTACAGGTCCTTTAACTGTGTTGCTGCTGCTGGAACTCTTCACATTTCTTAAAATGTTTAATGAATGAATGTTAGTGCTCTGTGTTGTAAAATACAGTCTTTTGACTCTGTAGGTACTTAAAGAAAAGCATTATTATTTTTGTTTCCGCTTTCCAGATGGAAATGTCGGAAGATGACAATAACATGGAAGACTACCCCACTGAAATTCATGATTATCTCGCAGCATTTGAAAAGTCTCTTGGTTCTGTAGATGAGATGCTGAAGACAATGATGTCAGTTTCTAGGAGTGAGCTTTTGCAAAAGGTAGGTTATCTTCCTTTTGAAAACCTTTTCCTTATTAATACACAAATACTTGAGAGCCTGAACTGAAATAGAAGGGTCTGTTAGGCCAGCCCCTGCACTAAGAAATAACAAAAATGACACTCCCACGCTTGACACTTACTGTTAAATTCTTCCATTTCTAAGAAATCCAGATGGTCTGACAAGCTCAACAATGACACACATGCTCTTCCAAGCTGATAAGTGATGATCTTACCAGTGAGTCATTCTGCTTGAGGACATTCTAGCTTATTCCTGACCTTCCTTAACGTGCTCTTCCATAATGGAGAGGTCATTCACATTTTTGACTGAGACTTCTTCACAACAAGCTGAATGGAGCTGGTGTACCCAGCAAGATGAGAAGGTGAACTGGCAGAAGTGAGAATTGATCTGATTCCAGAAGTCTAGACTTGCAGAACCTGAGCTGTCTCCTCTAGCTGTGCTATAGGCATTAAGTCTGCAAAATGTGGCTTTTTATCAGAGCAAGGTAGTGCCTGAGAATTTCATAGAAGCATCTCTCTCCTGTAACATTTAAAGCCTAACGTGTAATTTCTTTCTGTAGGGCAAGAAAAAGGCAGCACATGAGGGAACTTCTTTATCCTGTGAGGATTTCTTCCGCAAATAAATTATGAAGAGAACAGTCTTGACAACACAGATCTTTTGACAGTATCCATGTTAGAGCTAGTGAGCTGTACAATGATGTTATCAGAGTTTCTGGAAGTCGTGTAGGACTAAAATAATAAATTGACTTTGACAGTCAAGGGAAACAAAAACCCCTTCATTACCTTTATTCTTCCTTTGCTTTATATCCCTAAGTATTCCAGCGTGCAATGAACACACAGTCTGTCATGTGTCGTGTTAACGTTCACTGATTGTATGTTGACATTTGAGTTTCAGCAACTTCTGAACTTTTTTTTCCTTCCATTGATAGCAACAACTATTTTGAATTAAATTTTTGTGGGAAATGTGGACTTATTTCTGACTATGGGAGCAGTAGTCCAAGAGCTACAAGCTAAGGGATTGTGCTTTTGGTCGTATGGGTCTGAGGCATTTATCTTCAGACTGGGAGAATTACTTGAATACTCAGAGAGGAGAGAATGAATGGTCCTGTGATGGCATGGAAATTAGGAATAAACATAGTCTCAGTGAACTTGTGATGCAAAAATGTGCTCCTTCAGTCTGTATTCTTTTATTAAAACATCTATACGTGTATATACAGTTATACACAATTATAAAATGTGCACATTACTACAATCTTGCTTAAAAATCTTCAAATATGATGTGTTTTGATTGTTTTTTTTTTCCATTCTAGTTAGATCCTCTTGAGCAAGCAAAGCTGGATTTGGTTTCGGTGTACACATTAAATTCTATGTTCTGGGGTAAGTATGTGGTAGAAGGAAAACATAGTATTTATGATTACCATTTGAACACCTAGACAGCCGCAAACACTAAATAATCATACTTCATAGCCAAATAATTAAAAACTTGTAATTACCCTGAGGACCCACATTATTGCCATCCATAGGGTAAATGATGTTGAAACTCCGAATCAAAAATCTGTATTTGGAAAAGCTGATTTTCTACATGCATGAGTATGTTTCTGGTTTCTCTGTGACAACCTTTTCAGTCCTTTAAAGGACCAAAAGCTTAACCATTTTAATTGTTTGGGGGTATTTGAGCTGCAATATTTGATAATAATAGTTTGTCAGATACTTAATGGCACAATTAACAATTCTTATTAATGATTTTGTGTGGAAATCATGGCTTTCCTATGTGAGTGCTCAGTCATAGGCAGCCTTCAGTTTCAAAAAAAGTCTTGTTTTTTCTTGTAGTGTACTTGGCTACCCAGGGAATCAGTCCTAAGGAACATCCAGTGAAACAAGAACTGGTGAGTTGCTTCTGCTGCATGGATCCTACTTGTGCAGGGTGGTTAGCCCAAATAGAAGTTAAAAAGTGTTTATATCTACATTTAAAAATGATACATTCCTATAATAGCATGCATGTGCTACGTGGTGTTATATAACTATTTATATGCCCTGCTGGGCTCTCTAAATTAAAGAAAGCAATTTTTTTTTACTTTTAAACAGTGCTGTTTAAAGTAAATTGTAGAGTCTGCTGAAATTAGAAAAGGATGATGAATGATATCGTCTTATCTTTTCTTTTTTTCCACCTTTGGCTGAGAATTGGAATCTGTACAGAGCAGCTTTTCACTTGTATCTCTTAAATGGAAAAATGTTATGTGCCTGATAGTAATTTATAACTTCCAGTATGGCATTTTTTTTTTCTTATAAATACTTGGAATCATGTTAATCTCTGAGGCTGCCTTTTCTTACTTTTGTATGACTCTAAAAGTACAGTGTGGTTGATTTACTAGGGAAGACGGGAAAGTGCCCCCCTCCCTCTTCCAAGCCCTCCATTAATTCATTTTCTCAGCAGTAAAGAATCCAGTTCAGCAACAAAGCTAAAAGCTTTTTTGGCACCAGTTGTATGTGTATTGTCCAGTAATTCTGCATTAGTGACATATTTACGACCTGTAATAAATCTTTAGTTTTGTCTTTATACTCCATTTAGATGCATGACTACAGTATAGAAGGCCAGCTATCTTGAAAATTCTGCTGACTTAAAAAAACCCCAAATCATTTAGCCTGAAGAAAAAAAAAAAAACAACCCAGAAATCAAAACTTCTCACTACTCATTTTAATTTCTGAATAAATGAAAATATTAAATCTCAGAAGATGTAAAATAGTTAGGTTAAATGTAATACTTACATAACCAGTGGAATGGAAGGGAGGACTAAAAAATGTGGAAAGCCTGAATAACGAGAATACTTCTATTTCAAATTTTGTGAGGTTTTCAGTAGTCTAGACTGTGTCATATTAAAAAAACGCATCAGTTAATATTTCATGAGCTTTCTGTCAGTTTTTTGTTCCTCATATATTATACAGTGTCTGAGCACCGTGTTAATTTAGTGATACTAAAAACTTCTATATCCTTTGCTGTGGATATTTTATGTTTGTATTTTACTTCACAACTGCCACATTAACTCTGAAGAAAGAGTGAATATTTTCCTAGCCTAGATTGTTACTCAAATCTCTTTTCCTTTTGCAAGTATCGAGGTTGAATGAATGCACATTCCTTCCTTCCAAAGGCATTGTGATGTTCTTATTCACGTGGAAAGGGAATTAAAAAAGACAGTTCTGTCATGATTATTTTGTTTTTAGAATTGCTCTCCTTGTGTACATACAGGTATTTAAACTGTATTAATAAAACTCACACTCAAGCTATCAGAATTCATTTCTTTTGTCAAGCTGACATTTCCCAGTTCCTTTTTTCCCGTGTTAAAGCATGTAGGTTTGCCATCTGTTCTCATTAGCCATCTCAGTCACCAAAGAAATGTTACTGCCGATCGTGATTTCAGACCCTGTAAAGCTCTCCTTGTTAAAGCTGTGCTTTTGATACAGAAAGAGTGGCCAAGTTTTTGACAGTTGCTTCTAATGATCACTGAAGAGCTGAAAATCAGTTCTGGTAGTGTAAGTCTTGTAACTTTTGTTCCAGATTCAAAGAGGTGGCAACAGCTGTGTGAGAAATGTGTGGGTTACATATCAAAATTTATTTTAGCAATGTCCACACGTGTTCTGTTAACCCACATTTGTAATTCAGGTATCAGGTAGAGGACTACATATATGTGTGTGTATATATATATATATATATATATATATATATATATATATATATACATGTATATGTTACTGTTGTTTGTGTGACAGTAACACCCAAAGGCCCTACAGTTAAAGGCCATATTAGGGTAAATAAGTAGATCTGAAATCCGTAAACTAAATTGTTCAGTGTTTTGCAGAGTTGCTGTAAGTGTACTCCCTAGTCAGTGAAGAGAAGCAGGCACTTATCAGAGGGGGATTCCCATCTTAATGCTGCTTAGTACCCTCTCAAAGCAATTTTCTTTATTTGTTGCAGGAGCAGATGAGGATGAGAAGGCACATAAGCTAGGAGGGTATAAATCTGTGGGGCTGAGTCCAAATCATGGTTTGGTCAAAAAAAAAAAAAAAAAAAAGCAAAACCCATAAATACCAAATAACTTTGGTAGGCTAAGATAGGTCAAGAAAGTGTACCCTATTCCCTGGAAACAGGCCTGTATTGTTATTTATGGCCATAAAATGAACTTCTGATATGGCTGGAAATTCATCAGGCTGCCCTAAATAATTTCTTTGATAAACTCCCTTGATCATTTCAGGAACTTAACCCCTAGACTTCTGTGTAGTTGCATGTGTAATGCTTGTACCATTTTTGCTTTTGTGCAAGATGCTTTTTTAGTTTTGCTTGAACTTGTGATTTTTTATTTTTTGTGGACAGTAGTCAGGCAGTATAATTCATCCATAAATGTGTCAAATACTTAAATATTATTTTGACATCTTTATGTAGGTCAGACTCCAAACTGACTTCATTATTGTACTTTCTAACTTTGCTTGCAAGAACAGTTCCCATATCTCTGCAAATTAGATGCAGAGTCTGCATCTCTGCAGGACTTTGTGTTCCTGTTAGAGCGGGTGTCATGCAGATGGTATGGGAGGCACCTGTGATGGGAAATCTGCTAAAGGGAAGTCTCAAGTTTGCAAAGGGCCTGGTGTATTTGTTTAAATAATGCTGTTCTTCTAGGTATTATAGTTCTGGAAGTGTGCAGTGTGGAGAACTTCTACTCATTGATTCATTTTAGCAGTAATTTGGGAGAATGATTTGAAATACTGTTCCTTTTTTTTTTTTTTTCTCCCTAGGAGAGAATAAGAACATACATGAACAAGGTCAAAGAAATAACAGACAAGAAAAAGGCAGCCAGACTCGATAAAGGAGCTGCCTCTAGATTTGTGAAAAATGCACTCTGGGAACCAAATGCAGAAAAAGAACATACTTCCAAAACTCCTGCTAAAGGAAAAAAGCGACAGAAGGACTAAATTTTTTTTCCCTCATAGCAATTGCAGACCCCTAGAACTTCCTTGAAAATGTTTTGTGTACTGAATGCATCTCATAGAAATGCTGTATAACAGGTTAATTTATACTTACAAACTTTACAGGGTTGTATTTTGTCCAGAACACTTGTCACTGAGGTGATCACTTTTAATGTGTATCTGAAAGTGCCATTTGATGCACATTTGACATCTCATTACTGAAGTGATAATGACCCATACTTGCTGGTAATAAATAAAAATGATGTTTTGTATATAATGCCAATGAATTCAATTTTTTTTTTATGATTTATTGACACTTTTTTTATATGTCCTCAGTCTCCTCAAAATTAAAAAGTTTCGAACACTGTTATCCAGTCTGTGGTGTTTATGAAGGAGCATTGTGTAAAATGCCATATTTGTCGAGTTTTGTAAGGTTTATTCACTGTGTTAAACTCTTTCCAGCCTTTCAACTTGAATGTTTGCAATATTCCCTTACTTCTGTTGCCTCTGAGAAAGCAGGGCTTCGAGGGCCACAAGCAAACACCTTGGATTCCACTCTAAGCCCCTGTGTCTAGTCAGTGGAAAAGTTAAATATCCTTTAAAGGCAGTTTGTAGGGTCCAGAAGAAAAAAGGAGCAGGCTGGGGGTGGCTTTAGGAAACAGCACGTGCAGGAACTTCATGGAATTTTGTCTGTAGTGCTGACACTCAAGAGAAATCTGCTCTGGGGTGGTAGGAGTGTGGCCATCTCTTGGTGTTTCTCAAATCTTCATTAGGGAAAGCATCCTCTGGTGCAATAAAAACTACTGCTCCAACTTGCAAATACTGTATTTTATTCCTCAAAATGTGAAGCTTAGTTGTTTAGGAAAGGAAGGGTGTTAGGGGGGTTCAGTTTGCTGCAACGCAAAGCTCAGTTATCTCCCCAAAAGCTATTTAACAGCTATTTTATTTAGCAAAGAATTAACAATTATGAAGGAAAACCAGATGATTTAGCTCCCAAAAATGCAGTTTGGGTAGCAGTCCATACAAATGTTTGGGAGATACTGTTAGTGTGAAAGATTAAATGATAAAAGCAAAGGAATCCAGTATAGTTCTGGTACTGCTAAGCTGAATGGTGTTCAGTGGATGGTTACTGACGATGGCATTGTACTGCAGCAGGCAATGCAGAGTGTGAACTAAAATGAATTAGGTATTAAAATGAAGGTTTTTCTCTAATTATTATCTAAAAATACATATTCGAAAGTAAAAATTCAATGCATTGACAAGTTTATTAAATTCATTACCTGTTTAGAAACTTTTTTAGTGACTGGTATGAATTTACATATTTTTGTTTACAATAAACTCTCCAGGTAAATAGCAGTGCCTTTAATGCATCTAACGAGAACTATTTAGATGTGGGTACCTAACCTTGTTGCCTCAATTCCACAGCACTGCTTATGTGAGGATACATGTCAAAGGTGTAAAAAGCTAAAGCGACAGTGCTTTATTTCTTCAGGTTAATGTCGTGGTTGTGTCAAATGAAGGAACTGTTCGACTTGGGAGGGGTTTTTTTTTTGGTTTAATAAAGGTTAAAAATTCAGAAGATCCAAAGTGTGTTCTTGACCAGAGGTAACACATTTGTGTAAAGCAGTTCTGAATAGGTTTGGGTGGTGTTTGTGTGGAAGTCTGTGTGCCCTGTCTCATTCCCCTTTCAGCCCGACACTGCAGATGGCAGTATTAGACTGTCATAAATTGTGTGAATGTTGAGGTCTGCACGTACAAAGCGGGAGGTTCAAAATGCTCGTCTCAAACCCACCGATCTGAACAAAAGGAAAGTAGGTCAGGTGTTCTTTGGGCTAGTGGGGAAGGCGGTTGGATAGAAGTGGTCTGAAGTAGCACAAACCAGAGCACTTTAATATAGAAATTTTCTGGGAGATAACATCTTCTGCTTTGAGAGGCATTGTCTGTAGGAAATGAGCAGCTCAGCTTGCACTTATGCACAGTACTGTTAATTAAAAGGGGATTGGAGGACATTTCCATTACATGATTTTCCTCTTAAGCTTCAATTATAGGTTTTGTTTTAAAAGGATAATTTCTGAAAAGGATCATAATTCATTGTCCAGTAAAGTACACAGGTTTCATTGGTAAATGTTTGAACAAGAATAATGCAAGGCTATTAGCTGAGACTTACTGAGGTAGAAGTCCATCTGGCATAATTAATTATATGCAGGTATTTGACATTTGTAATAGGGCAGTTTAAATAGATATAGCACATGCAATTTTGTGATTTTTTTTTTAAGGTTTGCATCATTCAGTCCTGCTGTTAATAGTGTGGACTGTGGCTTTGGTTTTCTGACAACAACACAGCCCAGACAAATACCCCACAAACTAAGAATCCTCACCCTGTGCTTGTTATTCATTAACAGCCCCATTAGAAAGAAGCTTGAAATCATGATCATGAATGCTAAGTGGTTTTTATATCATTGAAGTGATTACTTTGTTAAAGATTTTGTTTTGATTCAGACATTTAATGAGTTCTTGGAACTTTTCTTGCTTTTCACTCTTTGCACCAGAGAAGTGGTGAGGTTGGTGAGGGCATGTGAAGTTAGCAGCTGGGACTAGAATTTGGTATGAGGTTGCAATGGGCAATTTTCCAAGTTCACAGAAATATATTTCAGAAGAGCAACGAAAATGCAGCTCAGGATGTTAAATCCCACTCGTGTTAGTGGCAAATAACTACATGAAAATAGCAATTTGGCATTAACTGTCCTAGCCATATAAGAGGATTTTTACTGTAACAAAGTGACTATCTGACATGAGAAACTGCATATTCTCCAAGCTGTGTGAAGTTTCCACAGATCTACTCCTAGAAAACATTTCTCTGACAGAGAGTTTACTGTGGCTGTAAACAAATGGGGAATTTTCCTGGGGCTTAAATTTCCAGCCTTAAAAACGTTAGCCATATGACTTGGGAAGTCAACATATCAATGAGGCTCATTTCTACTCCTTCAGTATTTTTATTACTGGAGAACTGCATTCCTAAGAGTTCGTTTTTTAAGTCATCTTATTTTTCCTGGCCTTGAAAATCAGCACTAGCATAGAGATTTGTCAAAAACTGTCAGTGTGGCAGTTACATTGAAAATCTCCTCAAACATATTTTTCTGGAATAATAAAAGCTAAGCAAACAAAATTCTCTCAGGATTAAGAATTTTCTTGGGTTTAAGACTGAGACTCAGTTTTTAACTGCAGGGCTGGGGCCATTACAAATGTAAAGGGAAATCCAAGTTTTTATAGTAAATGACATCCATGACAAGTGATGGTGACCTGTTTCTGCAGCTCTAGAAGGAGAGACCTTGGTTATCTAGATCAGGATTTGTAACAGCTCTCAGCCACCAGAAAACTTTCGGGAGCCATGAACAGCAAACTCCATTCTGTGACTGGAAACATGGGTGGAGTTACATTGGTGGAAGTGGCACCTGTGGCACAGGGTTTTCAACTTAGAAGTGCCAAAATAATTTCAAGTGGTTGCATCCCGAATGTGTACAGGTTATTAGTTATAAACTGAGATGTAAAGATGTCAAAACAGGGCATTATTAGTTTATGTTATTATTTATGTTTCTTAGACATTCACTTGCCAGTGATTTAGAAGGTGTTAAGTTACATCAGGTACAGAAAGTAAGTTTGATTAGTCATTTTAGAATCACACATGATACACATTTGTTAAAAATGCATTGAAGTTCTGCAGTGGGACAGTGATTTTCTTTTTCCTAATCTGCTTTGAGTAGTAAATATTTCTTACACAAAGTTTCAGAAAGTCCACATGAATGCTTTTGTTTTGCAGAGCACTCTTAGCATCTGTGCATTAGCGGTAGTTTGTTGGTTTTTTTCCCTTCAATTTCTGCTTTCCAGTGGGATACACTTGTGATATTTTATTGATAAAACCAACAGCTTATCTTTTTGCTAACTTTTAACCTTCCCTGTAGCAGAAGATTACAGATCTATGGAATATTTAGTGCTGGTGATCTAAGAAGCAGACCTTGAACTGCCCTGTTTTCATCAGCTGTACTGAAGGGGAAAGAGCAAAAGCTTGTTTTTACTACTAAGCTGAGTGAATATGGCATGGAAATCTTGTAATGGCAAGGTATCAATTTGTAAAGTGATATATTTCAGAGGGGATACTAAAGTTGACTGTGAATAAAAAGCTTTATAAATGGAGCATTTAAGAGGCTATCTTTTACTTTTCAGTGTAGGGTTGCCTTGACATGCATCATTTCACCTTGGCAGCCCCAGCAAATTGATGGAAGCAGTTCAGTATGATAATCTGGTATTGCCAGGAGGCTTCTTCTGAGTCTAGTGTGGACACGTTCCATGGACAAATGTAAAGTCTAAGTGATAGAAAACGGATTTAATTCGGCTCTATATTGTTCCAATCTTACATCAAGACAGTCTTGGTATCAAAGGTACCTAGAGAGCATATCCAAAGAGTAAGTACATGAACCACAAACTAATTTTCAAGCAAAGGATCACCTCCAATTTATGGTGATATATCTTGCATAACAATGATCCAGACTAGACAGAAAAGAAGTAAAACTTAAATGTGTTTGCACATGTACTTTATTAAAGTACTAATTCTAGGGGTAAATTCTTAGCTACTCTTTACCAGCAGAGTCTCTTGAAGTAAATGAGCAGCTGCTGACTTCTGCAGTAGGCTTAGATATTCTCATGTGTTACGGACATTTCCATGAATATGGTGTAGCATTTGTTTTCTAGAATGCTTTCCTTTCATTGTCACCTGAGTGTTTTTGGCCCCCATGGGAACAAATGAGTCATTGTTTAAAGTAACAAAGTTCCTGTCCCCATTATTGAAAGGTGAGAAGGAGAAATGCCTAGTAAGAAACACGGACAAGTTGGATAGCATAAACAATCCCTTTAATTTGTTGCCCTAGGCTGACAGACCTACTCCCCAACTCACGCACAAGACTAAACACGTTTTGTCCTGTGAAATTTCCATGGAGAGAGCGATTCCTTAAGGCAGTTAATCACATGGGGTGCTGCCTGTGGATGCATACATTACACATCCACCTGTGGGTTGTAGATCTCTTGCTTGTCAGGAAGTTCAGTGTTTGACAGAACACAAAGTGCATATTTACTGAAATGCTATTGTTGGAGACTCTGTATAACATCACAAGCTTAATTCTCTTTGCTTTAAGTCAGTTTAACTCTTGATTTCATTAAGGTCACAGTAGCAAAAATCCAGTACAAAAGAACTGAGGATTTGGCTTTATGCATGTATGAATGTCTTTATATAATGAAACCAGCACTAAGATATTTGCTTCCAGTGAAATTTATTTGTCTGTTAAAATCTACTTCCTGCCTGCTTTGAGAGCATTTGTTAAGCTTTGTTTACTTTTTATTATATACAGGGCTTACTATTCACACTTCCACACAGTGTTAAACTTCTTGTGATCATACGTTCCCAGATGTTTGTAATTTTTCCAGCTTTTAACTACTTGTATTGGACTTTTTCATGTTTGGCCTTTGCCATGAGTGAATTCCCCCAAAACCAGAAAGGTTGAATAGTTCTTGGAGTTGTTGAAGAGCATGGTGTGTCAAGTACAGGCCACATTGGAATGTCAGCTTAAAAATTCCAACTGTGTTTTTCTAAAGGTTGTAACTCTCCTTCACTGAGGTAAAATTTTGAAATGCATCATTAGGAGATTAAAAAGAAAAGTTATCTCAGTGAAAATTTATCCAGATAAAGGCTCTGGGGAAACCTCAAAAACTTCTTGGAAGGTACTGGCCCTTATTCTGTTCATGTTCTGGTTTTGCCATGCACGAGAAGCTCCCAGCATAGTTCTGAGGCCACAAATTGCTTAGGGAGGAATATGGGCTTGAAAATTAAAGTTCAGTTTATCTCAGATGATGACAGGGCTCTGTAACATACTGTGTTTGAAGAATTGCAGGTCTAGTACAACTGTGCCTATTTTAACAGTGTTGTTTTAATGTAGCTTTATATTCATTTCAGATGTTTAAATCCTCAACGTAGACAACGGATGCTCTTATATGTATCTGATTCATTTCCATTATGATCATACTGGGATTTAGTTTTGTACCAGTTAAACTAAAATGGAATTAATTCACATGTGGCATCTCCCTGAGTGGTAACTCCAGTGTAAGGGTGCCTCTTTTCACTGTTTAAGTATGTTAAATATACTAAACATCTCAAATTTTGATTTTGTCTCACCTCAAAGCATAAAGAAGGGTTACAGTTGTCATACCGAGTTTGTTTGTTTGTTTGTTTTGTAAAAGGAAGTGCATTATTTTTTTAAGCTGTGGGAGCTGTTCCTTCCTTGAGCTGGTAAAATGAAGTCTGCTCCATTTCACATACTCTTTTTAATAGGTGTTCTTGTCATGTGTAGACTGAAGTATCCTATTTATTTGGAAGATACTCAGATCATTAAAGACTAAGAATTCGACCTCATCCCTTATATACAGAATTACACAGAAGACTTTTGGTAGGTAAATGAGTAATTTCTGGGCATAGGTCAGTATTTCTAGATGTACCCTTTCCCCAAACCAGGGCAAACTACTCAGACTGAGACTTATGCACCTTATACACTTTATACCCACTTACACAATTTAACACGAAGAAATTAAGCTACAAAAATTCTTGTTTTCTTTTGTTTGTCTTTTGCCACCCAGGTGAGGTTGTACTATCAAAACAATCAAGGGCCAGATTTTGCCCATGGATTCTCTTGCACAAGTTTTCAGAATGCAAAAGGCCACATTCTGATATTAGCTACAGTGACTTCTGACTTGCAGAATTACCTGATGCTGTGGCACTTAGGTTCGTGCGCCAAAAAGGCAAGATATAATTCAGCCAAGCCTTCAGTTAAAGCATAATGGTAAGTTCATCTGGTCCAAAGAGAATTTGAGGTTCTAAGTCATTTAAGACAGAGCCTGTGCTGGGTAGCTGGCTGGCCTCAGAAGCCTCAGCAGTCAGGATCTCAGCTGGCAAAGATTAGTAATGATTTACTCTACTCAAGCATCCCACCAAGAACAGGGGGGAAAAAAAAAAAAAAAACCAACAAAAAATCTGACAGCTGATTCTCAGCTGGCATTACCTGCAGTGACTTTGCTGGCAGTGTGTGTGTGTTAACACATTTGTGACCCCCCCCCCCATGTTGCTAAAATATCTGAATATTTCTTTCATGTAACTGCAGAGCACAGAGCTTAGGGTTTGAAAAGCACCTGGAAAATGAACCAGTCAACCATGAGCTTAGAAGTTTGTAATTTTTCTCCATTTAGTGTATCTCGTACTTCTTCATTTTAGTAGTTTAGCTTACTTGTGTAAGTCTTAAGTTTTTTGGTTTTTTTTTTCAGTTTCATTACTGGACAACAGTAATTGAACTGGTGGTGGGTAAATTCTCATGTTAAATTATGTTAGTGCTTAAAGGCCATTTCATCTCTTTTTCAGTCTTTCAGCTGCCTTTCCTATGTTCAACTTCAACATAATTCAACTGTGTGGCTCTACTTCTGCCTCTGAAATCAGATTGAATGAAAAAAGTACTGCCAGAAATTCTTCAGGGCTCCTCACAACTCTGTGCTCCTTGAGCACATCTGTGTGATATTACCTAAAAGACAGTAATTGCTACAAAAACAAGATGTACTAAAACGGGGACACTATCTTACATCTGTTGAATTAGTTTAAATTAAAAGTGAAAGTGAACAGTATCTACATCCCTGGAAACCAGTATGAACTCTGGGGCTCCTTGGGAGCATCTTCACCCAAATGTCTCCCTCAGTTCTCTCCACAGCGTCCTAAGCACCCCTCCAGTATGGGCATCATTCCTGCCCCAAAATCATCAGTTCACAATACAATGAAATGTTAGTTCCTTTAAGATGTTTGTTCCTTTAACCACTTCATACATTTTGTCACCAAAAGTGGTTGTGGTGCTGCCTTAAGGGAGCACCTCACCTCGCCTGAGCAGGCCTGTCAGATAATGTGTTTGCTTCCCAGCATAGGCTGACCCGTACTTCACTTCCTCTTCGAGAAGATGTGCAAGTAAAAGATCTGCTTTTCCTTGCATTTATATCTTGTATTAAGCACGCCTGTGTCCCTTAGCGGAGGAGCAGGGCAGGGAAGCAAAGTGGGGACATGTAACGAGGAAACACATTCAACGCCCGAGGAGCCCCTTCCTCACAGTATCTATTAGATATGCCATGTAGTGGAATTGTGTATTCATTATTTTGACGGTCTCTTTTTTATGTTTCTCCTGTGAATGGAGTGCTGTAGAGGCTGCTGGGGGTATTTTGCACGGTCCCCTCCCCATGGCTGCAGGCAAGGCTGAAGGGAAAGCGGGAACCGACACCAGGTCTTAAGTTTCTGCAGTGTCCTCACTGAAGACAAGAGCAACGGGTCGTTGTAAAAGCAAAGTCTTTTATTGCATCGTTCCATCAGCCCCATGAAGACAAAGTTGTCACGGTCCATCGCAGTACGCAGAAGCTTCGTAAACATAAAGCCTCTAAGTCCCAAGCTGAAGCAGCAGCCGCAGTAGCAGTGGAGGCCTCAATAGTCGGTGTTCTCATGAATCTCGTGTGTGTGTCCTCTAAGCGTGCTTTTCCTAATATTCTTAGTACATTCTATTCTAATTTTAGCCAATCAAGCTTGAACACGAACTCTCTACAAAAGTGTTGTTATCATAAATTCTTGCACAAATTCTACGCATGTATCTGTCCCATCTAGGAATTTCTAGCAAGGCTACACTATTTTTATCACGACTAGAATTTAACCAACTTTGCAAAAGGCGCTATCGCTGAACTTCAAACTGGGTTACTAGCTCTCTTTCTTACTCACTAACACAGGCTCGTATTTTCAAGGCACTTAAAAATCCTCTATTTATTGAAAACTAAACTTGTGTTTTTACTTCTTGTCTGTGTGGATTTGGCCCGAGGGAGGGATTCATACTCACACATTTGTCCTCTCTGGACACATTTCGGGCACTTTTTTTTTTTTTTGCCTCCCTGTTTCTTTTCCATGCGGTGGCAGCAAAGGAGCATCAAAGAGGCAGCGGTGAGAAGAGCTTTAAGTCTCAGAAATCTGCTCACGGGGTTATGTGTGGGGAAAAAAATAGACCCCATACAGACACCGTTCCTGTCCCCCCTTCCCAAAAAACCCCCAACCGACCAACTCCAAAAAACAAGCTCTCAAAGTCCTTAAAAATGCAAAATTTCTGCATTTCTGAGACAAGTGAAACTAACTGCTGCTCCACCCATCAGGTAGTCTAGTTAAAAAGGCTGCTTTTTTTTTTTACCTTACCTCTTTTTAACTAGCGCGTGTAGCAGACTGCACCATGTCTTTTGACTTTGGCAGATTTTAGCAGCTTTTTATGAGCAACCAGTTAAATTTCCATATGTTCTGCTTAGTTTCTGTCTGATTTCCTGGAGAGGTTTTAAAAATGGTGCGCGTATATGTCTGTGTTTATGTACACACATAATGTAATGTAATCTCTGCAAAATTGGAAAGTAATACACCGACTTCTAAATTCAGCTGAGTTTATAGACCTGTTTCTACTCTCACTTACACCTGTTTTATACTCATGGAAGGCTGCTAATGTGGATAGCTTTGCTCCTGATTTACAGTGGTGTAAGCAGAAGCAGATTAGGTCCTTTATTCTCAGGATCCTGATAGGTGGCAAATATTGAGTGGAGAAATGGAAAAGGGCAGCATTTCTCCACAGCAGGCTGGAGAACAAAACCCCAGCTGGTGCCCTGTGGGCTCTAAAGGCTTTGCATTTCTTTGGGAAAGAATGATTTTACCAGAAGGGCTGAGCAGGTGTTGTGTTCTGTGGTTACTGCTGGCCTGATGTGTCACACTGGGTGTGTTTGAGGTGAGCACATCTGGGCAGTGCCCTGTCCAAATTAGAGCTGTGTCCTTCCCACTGTGCGGGAAAAGATGATCAAGGGCTGCAGCCTCGGCCACCAAAAATAGAGATTTTTCTCTTAATGGAATGATGAGTTTCACCAGCACAGGATGGTAGCATCAAATACCCTTTTTTTTTTTTAATTACTTTATCTGGGAAAGTTTTCTGAGGCAAGGTCTAATTTTTGCGGGGTTTACTCTCTGCTTAGCATCTGGTCACTAATTATTTTCATGCCTGTGCCTAAACTTAGCAAATAAGCACATCATGGGTCCAAGAAACAAGTCTTAAATCTTGCTTTAACTTACACCTCTGTAAATCCTGGCTAGCCTAAGTGATTCCTGTGGATGTACACCATAAAAATATTAAGACATTAAGTAAAGACCTATTTTAAGGGTTTCCTTAAAGGCCCAAAATTTGATTCTGTTTTTTAATAAGTCAGGTATGACTCTAATGAAATCAGTGGTGTTACGTGGTTGTGAAATCCTGATGGGGGCAATAGAGCTTGAGTTCTGTTTTACATCCCATGAGCAAACCTTCTGGTCATTCACCTGTCCTGCCAAAGTTTGCCCACTGAATTTAGGAGGAATGCAAAATCAAATCCTCTGGGTTCAGTCACAGCCCACTGACTCATGTAGTTACTTGCATTTTGGTTGCTCTTTTTTTTTTTTTGTCCAGAATTTCAGCAGTTGGAGTCTCTTTGAAGATTTTGCTCCTGAATCAACCCATTGGTATAAGATTATTCTGGGTGAATCCCAAGATGAGTTCCCTGTTTGAATCTTGGAGAGTGAATGCAAAATACTCAGCTTACAGAAGAAACCCGGTAAAGAATGAATCAAGTTGCTAAACCCTTTAGCCCTTTTTTTGTTTGTTTCGTTTTTCTTATTTATTTTTAAAGGGAAAACACTCGTATGCATATCCAGTGAGAAAAAAAAAAGGAACTTTTACCCTTTCTCCTCTTCCTTTTTCTTCTTAAACAATGGGTCTAGACTTGTTCTGCTGCTTATAATACTCCTGAGTAACACCATAAAGGGCATCAGTGTAACAACTAAGATGGATTTTAAGATAGGGACATGAAGTCCTCAATTAAGCAACCATGGTTTCTGCACTTCATTAGAGTTGCCTAGTTCTGTTAAAAAATCCTGTCAACATCCCGACCTAATTAGGTTTATTGGCCCCCAAAAAGTTGTTCCATAACAGCATTCCTGTATTTAAGCTGTTGGTTTAGTGATAGCTTTCTTATTTCAATCCAAAATGTGCCCTTTTGGCAACTTACAAGCCATTTGTTCTTGTGTGTTTTTAAATGGAAAACCCAGTTTTGTTCCAACTGAAGTGATTTTTTCTGGTTTTGATCCATTACAATCTTTGTTATTCACATGTTTGCTTTCTGATGGAGGGAGCAGGACTACAACTGGTAGAAATCTGTCTGTAGGTGCTGAAAATACCATACCAACACTCTGATCTCGAGTCCCAAGCAAATTTCCCAGTGACTTTGGCTTGGGTTTTGCCATCACAAGTTTCAAAGTCCTTCTGTCTTCTGGATCTGGAGGTGAATCCCTGCCCTGAACACAGAACTTAATTTACCTTTCTACTAGTGAGTGTTACTAATAGCATTTTCTAGTGAAAGAGGTTTTTTCAAGCTCAGCAGGAAGCTCAAAACTTCAGTCAACAGTGTATCGTGCCCAGCATCTGAGTGATTGGAAGAAAGGAGGATATTAAAGATTTTTTTTTTTTTTTAATGAGGCAAATTGCCAAAGGGGAACAACAGTTTGCCATCTCATGACTTTACAGTGTTATTTACAGGTACAGAGACCTCACCCTCTTTAACTCCTCAAACCCTCCTGAAACAGCAGCAGACAGACCTCCCGGGCTTGTATTCCAGCCAGTGGCAGGGAAAATAGAACTGGGAAAAGAGTGTATCAGCTCTTTTCACTGCATTTCCCTGAAAGGGCAGGTAAAGCTCAGTTCTGTCCTGTGAGGATAAAGTCCCTCCATGGTTCCCCAGCAGCAGCAGGTGCACAGTATTATTGTCTGCTATAAACAGGCATGGAAAGTTTGTTGTTGTTGTTGTTGTTTTTGTGTTATTAAATTAAATCCATTAAGGAAAGATTGGCAGAATCATTTGAATTGATATGATTTTGATTGTAAGTTTATTATGCCTTGATGATGGATGAGTCAAGGAAACAGGCATTTTTCATGACAGAATCAGGTTAACTTGCTGGTTATAGTGAAATATAATTCTCTAGTTGTCTTTAGTGTTTATGGCAGTGAGACCTTTAAGTTTGGAGCCATAAGTGCTCTTCACATCACTACTGGCTGAAGGAGCATTATTTTGAATTATGCCAACTGCAGATGTGGACCTTCATGTGTGGGGCCGTGTTGCAGACGGAACCATCTTGAAAGGCAAAGTTACGGTTTTCAGCAGCATTTTAGCCAAATTTTAGCTGAAAAGATAAAGCACTTTCAAGGACTTCTCCCCTTCCCTGTGTACAAGTGTTTTCTTTTTGACAGAGTGAGAGCTGTTTGGCATTGCTTCAGCTTTGTTCAAGGACTGTCAAAGCATGTCAGAAAAGAGCTGAGAGAAGGTAGTGCTTGCATGCTTCTGGACCACCTAGAGCTGCCTTCTGGGTGCTCTTGCCTCTCCTGCTCTGTGCCTCATGCCAGGCCTGGCCTTTTGTACTGCCTGTGGGTGTTGTTTCATTGTCTGAGGGTTTATCCTCTCCCTGCTGTCACCACGCCATCATCTCTGTAAAACTGAAAGCTGCAAAGAAGTTCTTTGTGGCCCCCTTGGCCCTGATGTTTTGTTCCCCCTCTTCAAAGCCATCTTACTCTGTTGTGCTCTTGCTTGTGATTTAAAAATCAACACTAATCCATTCCTTTTCCTTTTGGCTTTGGTCAGTGAGTGCAGAAAATCATTTTGCTTCTGCAAGTGTCATTTTCAGTCTTGAGGGCAGGGAAACATGGTCACCAGAGTAGGGTCTTGAAAGAGAATATGTTGTCCCAGATTTGAAGAGGGTAAGGCTTGTTTTGTATGCAAATAACAGAGTATTTATCTTAACTTTTAATTTAATTGGCTGCTCAAAGTGAGCTACAGAGCTTCTTACTGCCATTCACAGAAGGGGCAGGATTGCTGGGTCAGATCATTCCAATCCACACATCATTTTGTCTGTATGTCATAGGAGAAAATTCTGGACTTGTGGTTAGACTGGAAGCTTTATCACTCTTAATATACATTGCTCCCCTCTTTCCTTCCCCCCCTCCCCCTTTGTTCTTATTAACAAATACAAAGAAACCAAGAAAATCTGGCTGATGTTTCAAGGGGGTGAAAGGCAACAGTCCTATTTTTAAGTAGCCACTAGAGATGAGGAGGTTCAGCCAGAGCTCCTCCATGACTCCCTTTTAAAGGCAGGATCCCACTGCAGAGCAAGGAGTCACAATTTCACTGAGACTATGATTTCAGACAAAGAGTCATTGGGCTGCTCCAGATGTTTGTCCAGATTCTTCTCCAGATTCAACCAGATTCTCTTTTTCTGTTTAAAACTGACAGATAAAGCTGTTTAAAAGGGCTCCCTTTTGCAGATTATTGCCTGAAGATCACACAAGGTACTAGCAAGAACATTAAAAATAAGAAAGTGAAAAATTAGGCAAGAAATACAACGGAATGGAATGCATAAACCCTCTTTCTCCTCCGTATTTACCTTGGAGTGTTCCTCTCAGAGATCATTCTATAATGTCAGCTCTGTTTACTCCTTGAGTAAATGTCTGGTGTCACTTTAATAAGAACTCTGCTCAGAGAGATATGAAGCCTGTCATTTGATCATTAAGATTATTTACTGTAGGGTATG
Organism: Chamaea fasciata; assembly: GCF_029207755.1. Taxonomy (NCBI): domain Eukaryota; kingdom Metazoa; phylum Chordata; class Aves; order Passeriformes; family Sylviidae; genus Chamaea; species Chamaea fasciata. The sequence continues at coordinate 3,795,526 of NW_027094088.1, read as the reverse complement.
TAGCTGAAATACAATAGTAATACAGACACACACAAACCTGAACTCCTAAACGGAACAAAATTAATGGATAAAGTCTGACATAGTATGTTTTAAGCTAAAAGGACGTCAATCAATCAATACCTAGTTTAGATCATTGTGATGATGTTTGATGCAGAACCTTCTGAGCCAATCCAAAATAGTACAGCCTGTTTTAAGTAAATCAGCACAATACATAAGACTAATTTTTATGGGCCATCTGTACATAACAGGCTGCTTTCAGATATTTTTTTTCCAAACACTATGAGATGTAACTTGCAGCTCACAGAGCAACGTAGGCAGTATGAGTCTTAGGTGTAGGTGTATTTACAATTGCAAAGCTGTGCTTTTACCCATGAAGTTTGCTTTCCTTAGGGAAGAGCAATATGCTGTTGACACATTATCACCTGCATTTCTTTGTTTCTGTACCCTAGAAATGGGTTGTTTACATTTTGTCAAATTCATTTGTATCTTCAAAATTAGCGTGCTCGTAAGAGAAACATGTCCTCAGTTGGCCCCAGAGGTTGGAGTTAGGGAATATTGAAATTTTGTTTGCTTCTTGCTTTCAAGATGCAAATAGCTTTTCATTACAGTTATAAATGTTGCCAGCATGATTCCTTGAGAAGCCAACAGACACCGACAGAGACCTGGCAGCTCTCTGACTTTGCAGCTCATGCAGCTTAATCCTGATTGAATTCCTCTGTGGCTGAGCAAGGCCCAGAGCAAGGGGCAGGCTCTGATATCTGAATGTATAATGGGATGGCAGAGAGGGCCAGCCCACATTCTCTGGGGGGATCTACAGGTGCTTTCCGACAGTGGTCTGTGTAAGCTGTGATCTGATGTGCAGCTGGATGACATTCAGAAGGGACAGTTTAAACTGTGAAGGGTTGTGGTGCTCCTGATAACTTCAGGATAAGCTTGATTGCAGATGGATCGACTAGTGTGTCCAAATTAAGAGCCAGACTCTTTGCTCTCACTCCAGATAGGTTCTGCTTCTGGCTAAGCAAAAGGGGGACCTGCCTGTTTATTACAAGTGTTTTCCCACACCAGGAGTGCCCTAGGACTTTCACTCTGTGATGCTCAGGTGCTGGAGAAATAATTGTAGGACTGGGGTGAATGCTGTCTTCCTCCCCAGGTTTTTGTGAGGCCAGTGGGTGCAGTTACTGCCCTCAGGAGCTGAATTGCACCTGGATCTGCTGCGTGCAGAACCTCGCACACTTGTGGGATCCTGTTGCAGGATCCTATTAAGTTTCACACGGATGTCTGGGTCAAAGTCTCGGGCCTTTGTGTAGCAGAGCTGTTAAAGATGTTCTCAGCTTTACATGTAATCCCCACCTCTCCTTCCACGAGAGCAGTGAGAAGTGCAATTACTCAGGACAGCAGAAGTGATAGTGAGCAAAGCATGGACAAAGAGCTGTTTTATAATCCCTTCTCTCTCAGCAGCACAGACTGGTGTCCACGTCCATCCGTAATATCCATGATTCAAGTGAAGTTTGATTGTTGTAACTAAACTAAAACAGACTGGGGGGAAAAAGAATTTTATTTGGAAAGAAAGCACCTGAGGTGTTATGTCCTGTGTTCTTCTGCTGACATTTTCATGTTTATAAAACCTCACGGTTTGATTTGTTGATCCCACAAAATGGTCAAGAGACTGAAATACCTGGAAAGACTGTTTGCCACAAAAGCAGATAGTGGGAAATGTACTGGGCCACTCTGCTAGTCACTTGAAACAGTAAAAAAAATTAAATAAATGTGAGAGAGAGAGTGGTGGGGAAATGACAAAACAAGCAATGGGAAATACCATTCTAAATTTGTGTGGCCTGAGATCTCTAATGATAGGCTTTTATCCCATTACATCTAATTGACATAGAACTTTATCATTAACAAATTAAGCAGTATTTACTCCCAGCAATATTTGGGACATTTTAGTGACTTTCTATTCATGATAGGCTGTTGAAAGGACTATTATGGCCTGGCTGACATGTAACCTGGGAAAATGACCCAGCGGTTTTCAAAAGTTAATGAAATGCCATTTGTCATAGGCTTTGCAGGTGTGGCTCTGTTTCTGTGTTAAAATACGTGGTGGAGTAATAGCTGGATTGCAGGCCTATTGCCAAGCATAATGCACATTCTGTGAGTGTCACTGGTGCAGAATTGCACAAATCTTACTAATAGTGAGAAGTCTTGAAATGCATGATCTTTCTCTTCAAAGGTCAGGCAAGATTACACCATAGCTTAATTTTAGCCTTGCTGTCCCCGCAGTCAGAGTGGTAACATTCAACACTGGCCCTCCAGTGTCTTTGTCTGAAGGGTTAATTTTGAAGGGCTTCATTAGTTTTATTTTATTTTATTTATTTTATTTTATTTTATTTTATTTTATTTTATTTTATTTTATTTTATCATTTCATTTAATTTAATTTAATTTAATTTTTGGGTTTTTTTATGCTTTGGCTTGGTATTTTCTTGTTTCCCTCCCCACCTCCCCAATCCCTGGCCAAGAATGGAAGGAGTGAACTGGCTCTGGAAGAGTGTTTTGTAAGGAATTTTTTTTGTTCACTCCCAGGCCTTTGCACTGTGTCAGAGCAGAAGAGATGGCATTTATTCTAACTGCATTTATTCTAACTGCGTAAACTAACTAGTTTTACCAGGACAATTAGTGGGAGTAGGCAAAGGCTGAGATACTGAAAGCTGCCGAAGCAACTTGCATACAGGAATGTTCTGTTTGCTGGAGCTCTAATTGCAACAAATAGTGCAATGTTCTTTTTCAGTGCCAGATGTTTAGTTGGGGTAAATCACTGAGTGTAAATACTGGAGAAATTCAAAAAGGAAAAATAATACCCAATAATACCCTTCAATTTATCTTGTTAAAGAGTTAGTCTGTTACTTCTTGAAAATTATGTTTTCACGTGGTTACTGTTTGGATATTTTATTTGCACTTGCTCTCTCTGAGCAGGAAAGCAGAACAATGGAGAAGGGCAGGCATGATTCGTTGCTGATATGCAAAGCTGATACCCCTGTGCACCATTTTCTGAATTGTTTAGTCAATTGTACACAAACCTTAAAATCTTCCAAGCTTGAAGTGCCTAACACACTTGCTTAAACAACAGATCTGAGGGACCTGGAACAAACTAGTTCACAGAGAAATCTGGAAATGCTCTTCATGCTTTTGCATATTTCTGTGACTACACGTTTCTGTCCCTCTCTATGATGCTGACCCTCACAGCATCACAGCATTAATAACTCCTTTTGAAAGGGGCAGGTAAAATACAGCTTTCTTCTGCACTCCCTCTTTTTAAATTTTTTAAAAGTTAATATTATTTATTGCAGTATTGCACAGAAGGTGAAGCTTGTCCTTACTTCTGTAGGCTCTCATGTGAGAGAAGTTTAATTTTGCTGGAGGCTTAGAGACTAAGCTTTACCCACGTGAGTACAGCAGCACCCTGTTGCACACGCTTTACCTTCTAAGTAATCTTTCTAAGATGAAACTACTTGCAGAGCACCCTTAGTGCTAAATGAAAAAGGACAAGGATCGATTTTGTTGGTATGTTTAGCAGAATCAGATGTTGTGTTGAAATTTAGTTCTTAAATTATATTGTCATTTTGGTCATATTAAAAGTAGTAGTTTTTTAATGACGGTTCTTTGTATATGTTTATAAATTATTTTCTGGTTCAAGAAGGCCATGGATTCTGCTGTCCTGAATTTTATTTACCTTTAGAGGAACTGAAAGAATCTTCTAGGTCTGTGTGGATAATGTGGCTTGAATGAGTCATGGAGATACACGTCACTACATAGCCTTATCCCAGCTTGTAAACTCCATGAACCTGATTTTTATTTTTTAGGAGTTTGAAGCTGTTGCAATCAGCTCCTAAGTAATGTGGTGTGTGCCTTACAGGAAGACTAGTGAACACAAAATACTCTTTTTTTTCCCCCCCCTTTTTTTTTTGTACAAAATATGTCCCCTGTGGCCCCTCACCTTCTTCCCTCATTGGTACTGAGATCAAATTTCAAAAGAATTCTAGAAGCATATTGAATTTCAGGTTTTGTTTTCCCATAGCAATGATTCTGGCCAAAAAGCTTTTTAATCAAAAGGACCAACTGTAACCTTGTTAATAACTAAGAAAACAATGGCCAAAGGGAAAAGACCTGCCAAAAGCTACAAGTCATTTCTGTTGGCAGAATAATTGGTAGATCATTATTTTGGTTGAAAACAATGTGATTTGTATTTCTAATTTTGTAAAATTACTTAATTAATAACACATGGCCGGCAATGTTGATTGCAGAGTGGCTCCTGACAGAGGACACTTTTAAAGAAATGTTATGGGGGGCAGAGGTAGGATTACACAATGGCTGAGCAAATAAGGCCATGACTGCTGTTCAACAGATGATTCTGCCCTTCTTGGGAAGGCATAAATTATTATGACGTTGAAAACACTGTAAAGAGGACAGAAGGATACATCCGTGACCATGGGATCATCACTAGATACAAACCGGGTTAATTCCACTTGGGTGGACAAGTACAATCATCTCTTTGTTAGAGAATTCTACTTCATGGCTGTGCAAGGGAACTTTTGGGTGTTGAGAAAATACCTGGAGGGGAGCTGTATACCCACAAAAACGAATTTTAGGGAATGTTGGTGGTTCTGCAGGAGTAGTGGTGTTGTCAGTGTTGTGCAAGTGTTTAGGCTGGCTTAGATCTATGTGTGTCCATGTTTGTGAGCAGAGAATGTGGGAGCATTAAGGGAAAATGTGGAAGCATTAAGGGAAAATGTGGAGTTACAGTCCTGGCCTGTAAGGAGCCCATGGCTCACAAGACAAAAATTCCAAATCCTTTGTTACAATCCAAAAATGGACATTTTTTTGAACTGTCCTTGTTTCTCAGTGCCTGCCTTTCTTGCATTGGTTACTCGTTTCCGTGAGACTGAACGTACAGCACAACTTTCTGCTTGATTCTTTTGTGCAGTCTATTCCTTCCCCTGAGCAAAGCAGCTCACAGTGAGTGCGGAGGGGAAAGGGTGGGAGGGACAAAGCAGAATAGAGGAGTTTCACTTCTGCCAAAACCACACAACCACCAAGACACTTGCTGCAATTATCCAGAACATCGTGGCTCTTGGGATGCCTGCAAGTGCTTGTCTGCTCTGTTATGCACAGTACTTGATTAGCTATTGTTTCACACTGATGAAGGAGGTTGGTTCTCTCCACGACTGAGATCTTCACAGCCTCTTTTCTGTAAACCTTGTCTTTTTTCATTATGCCATGCTAATTATTTCCTTTTTGTCGAGTGCGTAGCCTAACACCTATGTACATCGAGTGCCAGGGTTTGAAACAATAATAAGGCAAATGCTCACCTTTGAAGCCATTATTCCACTCATTACAACACAGTTTATTCCTCTAGAGGACATTAACATTTGAAAATGTGTCAACTAGAGTACGGAATTTATCATGATCATGAACCATCTGCCAACTCATTAGAATATAACATTCTGATTTCCTGTACTCCAGTATTAATCTAATGCTTTGCAGCCATGTGTATTTTTAAGTCATTTAAGTTTCTAGCAAATAGTTTTCGAAGGCCCAAGCAGTATGTCCTGATGTGGGAGAGATGAAGTAAAGAGCCAAATGTGTGGTCAAAGTGTTGCTTACAAAAGCTCAATCAGCAATGCAAGCAATGGCAAAACCACTGGAAAGGGGGCAAAAAGGAAAGGAAAACATATTAAAAATTTCTTAACAATAGTTAAGGAGCAGTTTTAAGGCATTCAGTCTCTAACAAAAGAATATATTGGAACTATTCTGCAATAATGGAAGTGTGTTAAATCTGAGGAGAGTTTCAGGGTATCACCTTGCTAGACACCTGAAAATTCTCAGTAACTTTTCCTGTAAGTGAGGGCTCATACTTCAGCTCAAGGTGTAATACAGCAGTTGGTGGTTCTGCCTATTTTTTCAGCAAAGCATTTCTTGTAATAGTAATAATTCTGGTATTGGAATGAAAAGCTCTTTCAGGATTTGAATGAATGGCGTGTATGAAAATGGTTAAAGCATGTGATGACTTTTTACTGGCAAAATCAGACTCCCTGAAGATATCTTGTTTTTTGTTAGCTCCTAAAGATCCACTCAACAGACCATGTCGCAAAATCAAGCCTTTTAGGGTGTTTCAGATTATTAAAATATGCTACGTGATGGTACAAGGCTGAGGGAAAGTGTTCCTCTGTTTGAAGCTGGAATTTACATTTCAGCTGAATCCTCTTCCCCCACCTTGCAACGACCAAACTATTTTGCTATTTGATTTACCTCACTTGTCAGTGTGCCAAAGGGCTTCATATGAGAGAAACATTTGCAGAGAGGTGTATTAAATCCCCAGTGGTTAATTATTTGCTGTTTTTGTGATCTTCTCTGTATGCTTTGCTTTTTCTTCATGGTAATTTCTCGTGTTTTAAAAAAAGGGTAATAAATATGCATAGCACTAGGATGAAAATGAATATTTGGTCTTGGCAATCAGCAGGTCTGCTCCAAGGAGCTAAAGTAAGTGTGGGGCAAATAGCTTCAAACTGATGCTGAAGGAGCTGCATGATCCCAGAACTGGTGCTTTTCTGTTGACTTCAGTTCAAATCTGGTTTTCTCCAGAACACTTTTCTTGATTCTTCAGGAAGAGAGAAAGTTTGAGAGAAGAGTTAATGCAAATGAACAGACACAGCTGTGCAGAAGAGTTAATGGAAAAGCAGTGCCAGGAAGAAGGGGAAAAGGGGAAAATAATTCCTTTCTTCACTGTGTGAAAAGGCAAAACTTTAAAACCTCTGCCTAGAAAAAAGGGATCAGAATATCTTCATAAACAGAACTTTGCAGTAAAAGCTGAATGTATAAAGTCTGACTAGAGCTCGTTCTCTGCTCATCACCAGACTTATCAGTTTTGCAGACTGCCACCTATCAGTTTTACAGCAGATAACACACGATTGGATCCAGCCTCCTTGCATGCACAGTGAAGAGATCTATCCCAGCATCTATCCCAGCAGCAGTGAAAATATGAGGTGGCAATGTATGATTTTGCCCTCAGCAGTCCTGCTGTGAAGTTATGCCTGCAGTATAAGCTGTTGTGTGAGCTGTGAGGATCTGATCTTGTTGTATCTTACAGTTTGTGGAGCAGTTTCTCATTTCCCTGATTTGGAAGGGGAGAAGAAATCCTGTGGTTAATGACTGGTGTCTGAGCCTTTCTAAATCAGAGCTACTTATCTAAATTCAGCAGGAAGACTTCCTTCTTGGAAATGTATGATCCAAGTTGCCTATGCTTATTTGCAAGACCACTTACCTTTGTATAAAAAGCTTTCTTCTGGATCCAAAACCTTTTTTGTTCCCAATATTATTGTAGACCAGATTCTGATTTTCTCCTCACCTGGTGCCATTTGCAAGCCACTAGCAAAGGGAGTAAAGCTCAGTACCAGGTGTACTTCTCACAAGTGCACAACAATTCAGTGGAAGGGCTGAAGCCATGGCCAAAACAACTTGCTCTGTTTTGGAGGGTTTTTTTCCCCCGTGGCTTGCCCAATTCTGTGACAGCTTAGGGTATGTAAAATTTTAGTGGGTGATCCCTGAAGGTCACAACATGCCAGGTAGTATCAATGCTGATATTTCTTGTCTGAGTTTATGCAGAATACATTGGTCTATATCTACCAGATGGTATTCCCAGGAATCAATGTAAAGCACTTCATGTACCACATACAACTGCATAAACAGGTTTACAGACTAACACTGCAAACACTGAATTGGCAGAGATCTGTGTTGGTATCACTCACTACTTGCAGCACCACCACTGAGCTCTCCTGGCTTCATCCCAGCTGAGGGAACTCAGTCAAACAGAAGAATCCCACCAACACATCTGGAAGGGACTTTTGACATTATTTTTTTTCACTGCTGCTAAGGCTGTTTGGGGTGTGTGGAAAATGTCTTGAGCTCTGAAGAATGGCACAGTGTAATGTGATAACAAACACTGTGAAGGTTATCAGTGACATAATCAAATCTATCTGTGGGACAAAGACACTCACTGTACAGCTAATTAAAACTTGTTTCTTCTCTGCCTGTTCTCATTCAGTGGCCATTATTTAGAACCGAGCTGCAAGGCACTGGAGCGGAAAGTTAACTCAATATTTTAAGACTAGCTCTGTCCAAAACCTTGTCTTGAAAGAAACCACATACTCTTTTTCTTGTGGGCTGCACGAATGGCAGATCAGCAAGACATTTTTGGGAAATTTTCCCAATAAGCTTATAAGGTCAGTTATAAGACAGGCATCTGGAAAAAACCCAAAACAATTGAACAAAAAAAAAAAACAACCAAAGAAACAAAGAACCCCCAAACCAAACCACCTAAAAAACCACCACCAGACTCCAAAACTTGCCCTTTTTAAATTTCTTTGAGCTGGTCACATTATTGCAATGGCAAGATATAAACTTTGTCTTGTCCTGTAATAAAATCTACACGTGTATCTCAAATGGATCTCCAGCATTAATTTCTTAAGCATTAGAGTATTATGTTTTTTCTTCCTGCCCTGAGTGTCCATACAGCTACTTTCTAGCTACTACAGCCATATAGGACAGGAGACTGGTGAATCTTGAGGTCAAGCTCTGTCAAGGCAGCGCCTGTGATTATGGAAATTATGGAAAATTGAATGGGGTGCAATATTGCTCCATGTTTGGTGCAAAGAAGAGTTCAACACCTGTCCCCAGCAATGTGAACAATCCTTCCTGCTGTGGCACTGCTATGATTTTTGTTTCCCAAAGCAGGACTTGTGTAGCCTAGTGTGGTGACAGCCAGCTAGATGATGACTGCTGGAGTAGGACTGGTCTGTGAATGGTGCTAGTAATACAAATTGTAATTTGTACCCTGGATGTGCCAAGCGCCTCTCGCCCTGCTATGCTAGGCACGGCACATATGTGGAGCAGGAGTCATGAAAGGCTCCCCTAGGCATGCAAAAGCTGATGGAGAGTCCTGGGGAAGTAAAGGACTGTTCAAGGTCCCACAACAGATTGGTAGTTCAGCTGGCAGTAGAATTTATAGAGAAAACTCTGCTGCTATGGCAGCTCCCTTGTTGAATTTCTTTAATTTTTTAAAACCAGGATTCTTCCTCTAGACCCAGAGATTGTTTTGCTTATTGAACTGCCTGAGCAAGAGATCTTTGTTCTGGGACCTGTTGTGTGCTTTCCCATTCCTTCCATAAGGCAGGCATATGTGGGTTGTTGCATCTGCTAATTCCTGGTTTGTACCTCAGTGACGGATTTCTGGCCTGTGCTGGGCTGCTTCTCAAAGGTGATGATATCATTGACCACCTCCCTCACTGTAAATTCAGGGAATGACACAGGGACATCCTTTCTCCCCACAAGATAGGAAGGGATTGTGGGGTACATGTGTTTTTTTGGGTTTTTTTGTCAGCTGCTGTCAGTATTAGAAATGTCAGGTTCTGTTGGTATTCTTGACAAGTAGACCCCTGCATTCTCCACTGTTCCCTATTTCCTCTTCTACTGTGTGGTTTCACATCTCTTGATGGTACCTTTCTGTTGTCTAGTTTGTGATGTGTTCTCAGTAGTTACGTGGTCTCAGAGATGAAGCAGCTGAGATAAAAGGTTGGAATTTGAGAGTTTGCTCTTGACTCAGTCAAAATCAGAAGAGTTTGACGTTGAGGATCACCAGACTCTGAAATACGAGTAGTGATTCTTGCAAGTGGCCTTTGACTTGGGTGCACAGAATCTCTGTGGGAGGACAGAGATAGTGCTGAAGGCAGTCTTGCCCCTGATACATTGCAGCTGTGTTAATTACCAAAGAGTGGGAACAGCCTTGCCCTCACAGCTGTGGGTGTGATAAAAGAGTGAGTGAGGTGGGAGAAGGTCAGTTGGAGTCTGCCGCGAAGGAGGAAGGGATAGAAGTCCCGTAATGGACAGAAAGGGTAAGATGTTGTGTGAGGGACAGACAGGGTTAGGTGGCCGTGCTGGGGACAGGGAGGAGTGAGCCAGAACTGCAGAAGGAAGAGAAAAGAAGAGAGAAAAAGCCAGAGCTGCCCACAGGAGGCTACACAGAAAAGGTATGAGAGACTTTTAGATAACAGGGTGCTGATCCTTGAAGCCTTCTTTGGTGTTAGTTGTACCTGCTCTGGCAGATCTGTGCCTTTTTAGGTAGACATTTAGCTCTGTTTCAGTGCCTTCAGGAGCTGGAGAAGTCTCTGTGCACCAGTGTTGGAACTCCAATGCTCTACTTTCTCTTTTTGGAAATGGTCACCCTTTGTGTCTCTGAACTTGCCTGGCCTTGGCTCCTGGCTGTGAAGTCTTGTCATGCCTTTTCCACTGGATTAATGAGACCTTTAGTACCAGAAATATTGCCCTTGTAAGAATTGATCATACCTTCTGATACCTGTAATAGACTTCAGTGCCGTTTTCTTACCATAGTTCAGACTCCCTGGCTTAAGTCATCGTGACTTCCAGCAGTCTGCAGCTCCATCCCTGCGTTTCAAGGTGTGGATAACGATACTCAGGGTTTTGTCTTTCTGTTTTCCATCCTGTGGTTTTTTTGCAAGCTGTTTAATGCCAGGGACATTTCCTTATGATAGCTTTGTAGAATTTCTGGTCTGTGAGTTCTTGACCTGGGCTGGGAATTTGAGGTGGTTACTGAGATATAAGGAACAAAATTAAAATAAATACATTTTAACTCAGAGCTTGCTATATTCCCCTCCAAGTTTTAATACTCATTCAGTTAAGAAAATAACACATTCCCACACTGCTACTCAACCTGAATTAAAACATCATAATGTAAATCATATTTTATTAATTTTTTAATTACTGGGAAACACATTAGGGAAAAGCCTTTCAGGTAAGGTCCCAAATTTGCAATAGGGATGATCCGAGGGGAAGTGATTGTTTGCCATGAAGTGAATTATGCATTAGAGGAGCCTTATTATATTCTTATTTAACATCCAATATTGATATATTTATCGGTCTACAGAAGCTGCAGTACTGTAATATGCAAATCAATTAAAACTATAATTAAAGTGAGTAATAGGTACAAGCACCAGCACTTGTGACAAAATGTATGTGTATAAATAGGCTTTTCAGTTTCCTTGTATCTCCACTGTCCAGTGACTGACACTATTTTAAGAGCAAAAGAAACTTCTCTGGGCATAGAAGTTGCATAAAACAGAGTAATTTGGCTGTTAGCCTGTGCAAGCTGCAGATGATGCATTTGCTCTTTTAAAATATGTCTGTTTATGTTTTGGCCAAGCACAGACATAAAAGCTTGGAAGAAAGGGCAATCTTCACACCATTCATTGGTGAAATTCTCTGGTGAAATGAGAACTGCTTGGTCAGGACTGAAAAAATAGGTGGCAGTGCCATACAGGGTCCAGGCAGCTGGATTTTCATCAGTGCTCAAGGGGCAGCAGTTTCCAATGAGTGTTTGGCTCTGTATGTTTGCTGTGTGTCGTTTGCAGCACTGTTTTCCAAGCAGGCAAAAGCCAAGGATTCCCTTGCTCAAAAAGCCAGTACCAACTAGAATGCCTGAATGCTGAAAGTTGTGGAAGTTTCTCCCCTTTTCTGAGGTACCTAAATAGGAGCCATCCTCTAGAAAATGCTGCCCTTCCTTTCCTGATCAAGGGGTAGCTGGATCCTTATATGTGTCCTCTACAAACGGCAGGTCAAAGGAGGTTAAATCCCTCCCAGTGGCTTGGAACAAAGTGGCAAAGTGACTCTCACTTCTTCAGCTTCCCCAGAATCGCAGAAGGGATGTCTAACACAGATGCCCTGCATGATGCTGCAGCACAAAAGGTCTGTGTGCTGGCTGTCGTCCTGGAAACACCCAGAAGGAAAAGCAGGAAGCTGCTCTCTGGATAGAGAACCCTGATACACCTACATTCCCTGTGGCTGAGTGACTGTCCACAGGGTACATCGTGTACCGGTGGCTATAACAAAACTACACCCAGCCTTCCTTGCCATTCCTCGCCCCGGAATTTAGGAGAATATCTGTAGCTGTCCATCTCCAGCATCACATAACTCTTGATGAACTATATGGGCTGCTACTTCATATTTTTTTCTCTTTTCCATTGGCCTGTTGTAAATGGAGGAAGAAAGGACAAGTGCAGGCAATCCCAAGTTTGTGGTCAGGAGTAATTTGGTGTGGGTTTTACATGGTGTGGAGGAGAGGAAAGGAAGACAATCTTTTGCAGGCTCCTTGTGTTTTAAGCTGGGAAATCAGAACACTAATCCTAGGACTCTCTGAACTTGGTCTCTCTCACAGCAGCCCCAGCATATCTCAGGAATATGTGGCAGATTCTGCTCTGTTAAGATGCATGGCAAGACTTCAAGAAGTCTCTGCTTCTGGTTCTTGGTTCAAGTGTGGTATATTTGCTTGTCAAAGGAGCTATTTATGCCTTTAAAGGTTATTCTGGAGGCTTTTTTCCCCTGAAGTAGAGATGTAACAGGAGTATCTTGGACAGTTTCTTTTTCAAACTTGGTTGATTGTTAAGCAAACAATGACTTTGAATCCAAGTGATACTTCTCAGTTTGTATCTGAATTGAGACCAATTCATAAAACTGAGCTACCTCAGTCAAATTAAATACAGGTCCATTTCTTGACCTATCTTCTTTTTTTTTAAGGAATATGATAAAAAAACTCCAACTAAAGTAAAATCAGAAAACAATGTCACAGTGTTTACCCAGAGCCCAGGTCTGCTTGAGACATTACTTAATCTCTAAAATGAAAATTTCCTGTGGTTTGAGTATTTTCTGCAAACCATAATTTTCGGATTGCTCTTTATTTTACTTACTGGATATTTCTTCATTATCTTGTGATATCTTCCCAGAAGATGGTAGTAGAGTGGGAATGACAACTGAAATGCACTTTATCCTTGAATTCACTATTTCTGGGGCGGCATGTTTTCATGTGCAGAAAGGGAGGCTGACTTAAACATGGCTCAAGAAGTGGAAAATAGAGGTATATCAGACTCTTGTCAAAATCTGATGGAAAAATAGGCATTCTGTCACAGAAGTCTTTCCTACTTATGGTACCTGGATGTTTTGTTTGGGCTTTTAGATGTTGTTTTGAGATTTTTTTTTTTTGGAAGGGCACGCATCTTATTGCTCATCTGGCTTTTTACTAGCTAGTTCTTTATCATAAATGTCATATGACTCTGCATATCCTGGTTAATCTTCCCAACGACTTTGCAAGGTCACCTGGGGCACTCTTTGCACTACCTTAAAAAAAGTAAATTACTTTCTTAGTGCTATACTGCAGTAACAATCTTAAAATAATAAGAGAACAGTGGAACAGTGATAATCCAGCCTATCAGAACAAAATCCCCTAAAAAAAATCATGACATTTGGGGGATGGATTGGAATTCTACTCATGACCACAGCTAAAACACCTGGTTTAGTATCCCATTAACTTCTGTTCACTGCAAAATTTCCATATTTTTAAATTTTAGGACTAGTATTGTATGCTACAACTAAATTTCACTGCTGTCTGGGATTCTGGGTCAGTACAGACTCTCTTGGCTAGAGGAAAATCATTTTCTTCTGGACTCTTCTGCTTCTGAATAGCCTAGAACACACAGCTCTGCTTTCCTGATGAATTTGTCTTAGTTCATGAGAGTAAAGTAAAGGTTATACATTCCAATCAAGGCTTTATATTTTTCCCAGCTATGAAGACAACTTGTTTGATAAGAACCTGAATTATGGAAGGAAGAAGGATGTAAAAATCAGATTCTTGGTCTGGCTTTGAAGTCTTTGTTTATAACTTCACAGGCTTTTGTGAGATTTTTTTTTATTGTTAGCAATATGGATGCTATTTCATATAAGTAAGTGTTTGTCTTGATTTATAGTGCACCCTGCATTGTCAATTAGAATAAGATATGCTGAAATTAAAAAAATAAGTTGTATAGGAGTAAAGTACCTTGATCCTTACATAGCAGTATCCATTTTAGAGCTGATTAACAAATCAAATTAAGCCCATGCTGGCAAGAGAAGAGAGTATGCTCACGTTGGGAAGTAGGACTGCACCTATTAGTTGTGTGATGCCAAACTTGAGGATTTATCCTGTATCTGCTCCCAAAGTATGCACCAACACTGTCTAAATTTTACTAGCTGTGAAGCTGATCTGCTTATCTATGGAAGCAATGGAAAATTCTGGTTGGTTTTGTAGCAAAAATGCTTTTTGAAGAATAAAATGAAGAATGTCAGTAATTTTTGCAGATTAGACCTTCTGTTGTACCCTTCAAGGAATATTTTTCTATTATTGCTAGAGGGAAAAGTAGATTATTAGACTACAGATGTCTGAATTGCTTCAAAAGCACAAATACATTTATTGTCTTGTGTGTCTGTTACGACTGTTTGGGTTTTGTTTTTTCTTGAAAAAAATTTCAGATGAAGGTGGGTAAATAATAGGAAGAATGCTGATGGGGGATTCATGAACTGCTCTGCCTGGAGAGCTTTGAATTTACTTTGTTACCTCGGAACAAGTGAAAATGTTTCAAATACTGAAAAGGCTAAGAAAGTAATTTTGCAGTTATTTTAAAATTGGTATTTTTAAAAAATTATTTTCTAATATTGGTCCTTGAAAACTCCTATGAAAAATCCTAGGTAGTAAGAGTATATTTTCATGTGTGAATAAACAGTATTTCCTACAAGAGGAAAAAAATCTTCTGGAGAGCAACAGTTGGTCCATGAAAGTTAAACAAGTGAGTTGGGTTTTGTAAGTCTTTTGAGAAGAGAATCGATGCTCTTCTGTAACCTAAATACAATGACAAGAAGAAAATGTAGTCCAAATAGGTTCCACAGCCAAGCCTAGCACTCAGGAGAATAAAGGCAGAGGATAAACACATGGGCAGCAACATACACTTCCATGAACTACCACTGCGCTCAGATGAACGTACATGTGTTTTATTTACATAGTGAGAAAAGAGGAGCATACAGATGGCTAGCCAGGAGGATATTTATTTTCGTTTTTAATCTAACATCATGAGATGCACCTAAATATTTCAGTACTTACTTGATACCTTCACCCCTGGGACTGTCTCTTACACCAAGCCTTCGCTCTAAGGAGGTGTAACATTTTCAGGACTGGGTGTGAGAGGGGAAGTGAAAAGACCTGCTTTCTGTTCCTCACTTTGTCACTGAGCTGTTTGGTGAACTCGGAGCAGTTGTTTAATTTCCTTGTGCTTGTGAGAAACTTGGTGGAAAATCTTATATGTTAGAGACGTGTGATCCCTACTTAATATTTATGGATGCAAATTTACCCAGAGCTGCCATCTGCTTGCGTGTGCAGTACCTAAAGAATTTCATGCAGGAAACTGGGTTTGGGTGTGTTTAATGCTGACACTCTGAATTTGTGTAAGTCTTTGCAAGGAATTTTAGCTGGAACTGCTCTTATGAAATAAATGAGCCCTGTCACATCTATTTAATAGTATGTACAGAACAGTTTAGGGAAAACAGTTAAAAATGAAGTAATCTGAAATGAGGGTGGGACTTAAACTCATTCACTCAGAAGTTTTCTTGATTTAGTTTTGACACCAATAGTCAGGCAGCTCTCTTGAAAGTGCAAGCGGATCCCAAGGATCCCTATGAATTAGGAATTTGATTAGGACTCTCTTGTAAAAGACAGTGTCTGAGCATCTCCTGCCATCCTTTTGATGCGGCTGATCAGAAGAAAACACCGTGTACAGAACAAATGACCCTCTTCCCCCAACAGCCCCATGCCTGTTTTCTCAGCTGACACTTGACCAGACCTGAACCTGTGTAGATTGTGAGCTTTGGAGAGATAAAAGGACAAATAATGCTGTAGGGAGAGGAAGCAGGTCAGGTTTTTTTTTTTTTTAACTCTAACGTTGCTGTTATTTCACTGATTTTGAAACCTTAAACTAATGTAAGGAAAATAAATCATTGTAGAACTGAGGCAAAAGAAGGGATTTACAGCCCAGTGTGAATCAAATGCAAGCCACAAGGAACTTCAGCACAAAATCTGCCAAAGAGATCTGTTTCCAAGGCATGGGAATTTTTTTTTTTTTAATGTATTTCCTATGCCCATTTGACTTGACAGGAAATCAAATGAGAATCACATGTAGCTCAAGAGGTAGATCATTGGTGAAGAAAATATTGGAGAAAATTATTATTTTCACAAGATTTATGCATCTTTTCCATTCCCATTCTGCCTTCCAGCTATGCACACTCTTCAATCTACTTAGATGATTAAGACTAAGAGACAGATTGCGATGCCTGGTAAATCCAGGGGAAAAGAAAATCCCAAGTAATCAATGGCAAGCAAACAAAATACCAAAAAGCCTCTGGAAGTGAGACAGATTTTGTGAGCTTTTCCCCTTCCTTAAACTAAACAAGTACTTTAAGGAGCCATCTTAAAAAGGAAGCTGGTGGTTGTAATAATATCCCCCCTTCACCCAGAGCAGAGGTTCCATTCTGTTTCTTTTCACATCTGTGGCAAAGGTCAGCTATTGAGCGTGACTTGTCTTTGCTACTGTGGGAGTCTGTGTGTCTCTCTGTTACTGGCTGCTACTGTTTCAGTCCCAAGTGTTTATCCTTTTTTTTTTTTTAAGGCTTCAAGATTCCAAATGTATCGGGAGAGGAAATAATATATTAAAAAAAAAGAGGAACCCACAAACAAGGTTAAAAGCACAAATAAAGATGAAGAGAGAAATGGAAAGGGGAGGAGAAAAAAATGAGGGGGGGATCAGTCCAATTTTCTTTGGAGAGGTATCGTATTGTTGGGGCTGTCTGGCAGTGTTCCAGGGCTTCAATTGAAAGTGAATTTCTTTTATTGAATTCCATCCAGAGATATCATAACCTCAAAAGGCTACTATTACCCAGAGGGTTTCAGATGAAACCATCTGAGCGTGACTTTGGAAATGCGAGAAGTCACAATTGTTGTTTGACAGCATGGGACCTGTGAAGGACCCTCTTTCCAGACAATTGTTTACATAATCCTTCCACCCACCCTATTGAGGTGAAAACGCTACCATTGCAGGCCTTTTCACCTCAGCAGGTGCAGAGCAAAAAAAATAAAAAATAATCAAAAAAGGTCAAAAAGGCATGGTGAGCTCCACAAAACCATCCCATGCCTTGACAAGCAATATTTAAACATTGGTGTTTTGGTTGTGCATTGGAAGGCAGTGAAAGAATGCTAGGTTTTAATTAATCAGGTTATTCCTCTTGTGTAATGATCATTATAACAAAACAGAATGGCAAGTAAAAGACCAAATTGTTTGAAAAAAAACATTGAAAAAAATTGCAGCCACCTTAGCATGCAAAACTAGCATGCAGAAGGTGATTGGGAAGCTGATGAGACACATCAGGCATCCTCAGCTTTCCCTGATGATGCAAGAGTGAAACACAACCGCTGCTGGTGGGAATTGCTGTCACGTACCCCCACCCTTCCCTGGGTGAGGTGATGGGGCTGAGAAAACTTGAAGATGAGTGGCATCCTTCCTTCAGCTTCTGGAGGGCAACATGCTGGCAATCTCGCTAGAGACATCCAAAGTTAATTGCTAGTTTGGAAATTTTGGCTGGTCTCCATAGATGCTGTGATAGTGTGTGTGTGTGTATGAATGTTTATTTTCAACAGATTTTGGGTTTTGTGGCTGCTGATAGACTGTCTACGTGTAGAGCCCAAAGTGGAGTTGTAATGATACTCCCACACTTACTAGGAGGTTGTGATGTAAGAGGAATTGATGTATGGGATGGGTAGCGCATGTCTTTTACTGAGGACAAAAGAAAGTAGCAGAAGATTAGTGGTTGTGTTTTTACACAAGCTCCACTCACAGACTGTCTGTCAAGAGGGCAGAAAAGTGTACAGTAAAAAAAGGGGAGGAAGTCATAAAGCGTGCAGTAGGCAGGCTGCATAAAACACTTGGGGGAGGCAAATGGAAAAGAATTTGACCAAGATCTAGTAAGAAAATACATAAAAGTGGCACGTGGGCGCAAGTTATGGAAAGCCCAAATGAAGTACAAGGTTTTCCTTGTGTGCACTCACAACACAGCGTGGTTTTAGGCATGGGGGGGAGCTCTGGTTGACAGCAATGCAGTAATGGACAAGCAAGTTCAGAAATCTTTAGGGAGCAGTTTGAAATTGTGACCAAAAGACAAGCTGCACTTCGACTGCACTGTGTGGGTGAGAAGATAAATGTCTTATGATTCACTGCTCAGCAAAATCCCTGGTGGAGCTGGAAATACCTTTAAAAATTTCTTTCAGTGTCAAGCCTTTCTAGGAGGGGGGGAAAAAAAAAGGAGAGTAAATGAAACGTTTTTTACATTTCTCTTCAAGCAGGAGAGACAAGATGTAGGTGTGACATTGATCCATTTGAATTCCACAATACACCCACAAGGACTCACTTGTAAGTTCTGTTCAACAGAGTGTGAGATCAAGATAAGAAGTTTGATGAGCTGTTGATGAGCAGTTCATGGAGCAAAGTGTTTCAGACCACATTTAGGACAGACTGGTGAGTGTCAGATGAATGTAGATATGTGGTGGAATAATGGATGTTGTGTGGAAAATGGCATTAAATCTTGGAAACATGATAATATCCCTAAGTCCCCAAAAGCCAAAATCTTTTTTTTTTTTTTTTTTTTTTTTCACGTGCAAGGCAGAAAACAAAACTGAGGAGTAACAGGAAATAAGTGAAGGAAAAGATGGTGCATAGGTACATTTACCTGTCTGCAGGGAATCTTAATTTGTAAAACTACTGCATGTTGAAAGGCACTTCTTGGTATAAAACTTTTAACTCCACTCCTTGAAACTTTTTGAGTGAAAGAAATTATGCTGGCAAACCAGAAAGACTGAACAAAGTGGAAGATAAAAAGCAAGGAATACTCTGGTTATTTGCCAGATTAAAAGGAGATACTTGTAAAGGAACATACAAATTTTGGGAAAAGTAATGAGACTTCTTATGAGGTAAAAAAAAACCCCAAAACTCAAGGGAAGTTATAAAAATTATTTACTTTGAGGTTCTGTTGTCAATCTCTCCCCAGTATTGTGTTCTCTATCTAGACACTGCTAATTTATCAGTCTGCTTAGAACTGGCCACTTGCTCCAGGTCATTCAGACACATCAAAAACAAAACGGGGAAGGAAGTTATGCAGGGAAAATATGCCCTTAAGGAGTTACAGAGTATTAAAACTAAAATGCCCCCCATCTTTTAGGACTCCATTTGAAAACTTTGGAGCATAGCCTTCTTTAAGACCGTTGCAGGCAAAAACTGATATCTGCTGTCTGTGACCACAGTGATGCAAAGACTGTGACAGTGTACAGGACTGCACAGTGAGAGGTTTCTTGGGACAAAAAAAAAACCACTGTAAGCTTGTATTTCTTAATGCTGAGTAGGGTTTTGAATTCTAAGTGGAGGAACATATTGATGAGCACTCCAAGAGCCCTGTAGTAAACTCTGAAAAATCCAGTTCTATTGGAAGTTAGTCAATATACAAGGTACAGTAGCATATGGAACAGATGCTGGAGTTCTGCTGCAAGAAGAATACTAATTCTGGATATGTGCCTGATCCAGATGTCCTTTTATAAAAGCAAGAGTTGCAGTTATAATCTTGGAAGCCATAGTAAACCCATAAATATAATAACACTCAGCAAGAGCAGAAAATGTATTAGTGGCAAATTTGCAAGGCATTTGTTGCTCTTTAACTCCTTCTTGAAGTGGGCATAATTTTGTTGATCGTGCCTTTATTTCTGTCAGGAGAGGACTTTGGCATTGCTAATCTCTTCTAATTAATGAAAACAATCATATCTCAATTGCAGTGAACTGTATGAGCTGAGTAATGAGAGTGTTAGAAATCTGAAAGGATGAGTTTGTGCAAAAGAGAGATACTGACTATCTCTACCTGTGTCTCAGTGGGGAAAACTGTTATTTTTCTGTGGTAATCTGGAATGTGAAAATCAGTGGTTTTATTTTTTTTTTTTGTGAAGTGTCTCCTCATCAACAACAGGAAAAGATATTAACTGACTTCACTGACTGGTGCAGGTTTGCTGCTGTGGGCTGGGAATCTACAGGTGTTAGTCCCACTGAGGTTCTGTCTTTTCTTACAGTAAGAGTTATTGGAAGTTATAAATACACTATTTATTTGTGATATGCTTCCTTGCCCCAATACATTGTCAGGCTGTAATAATTAAGCATGATCTGTAAACATATTTTTCAACAAAAGGATTCCTGGCAGAAGAGAAGTGGTATTTTTGTATTCTGTTAATTATTATCAGTATATTAGCTAATATTCCAGGCCAGTACCTGTGACACATGTGATCTGTCAGTGATGTCATAGCTGAAAACTGGAATGTCATGAGGCACTGCAGTAGGTCAGATGAGCTCAAAGAAATATATCTCCCTTGGAACTGGGTACTTTTGTTTTTTTATTTTCCTAAAAGGAAGAAATGAGAATTTTTTGAATGGAACTGTTTCTGCTGAAGCTACTTGTTTCACTTGAAGACCTTTCTCACTTAGAAAATTCCACCCCATGAGTGCAATTATGATTAAATCTTGCCCTCACTGTGTTTGTTGTGATTTTATCACATGGTACAAAATAACATCTGTAGCGTTTCAGCAGGTGCTTGCTGTAGTTCTAGCTCTGCTGTACTCCAGTTCAGGTGTTCTCTGCAGGAAGTGCTTGAAAACAGGAATGAGAACAAAATCACAGATCACTAATTGGAATGAACCTGGATGCTTATTTCTTGTCTGGCAGTGCTGACAGAGCATTTCTGTGTCATTTCTCTCCCTCAGATTTTATAAACCAATTTTTTCCCAGAGGGGGAGAACAAAACTCTTAATTTCAGGATTTGTAAAACTGAGAACACACTTGATTTGTAGCTATCCTTACCAATCTTTCATTAGTATGCTTGTATATTTCTTAATACCTTTCCATGCAATACTTTTGGGGAAGGTTGTGCACAGAAACAGTCTTCTGTATCTCAGGATAAAACATTTCAGTGTCACTGAATTGAGAACAGCAGGAGTTTTTTCCACTATCTTGATTTTATACAGAATAACTCCTATTTAGTAAAGTATTTTGCAGGACAAAAGGAAATACATATGGAGATTCCCACATTTCTGTTGAGTCCATCTGGGTACTTTAGTTTCTGAGCAAAGAGTTTAGAGACCCAGTAGAGGAAATATAATTTGAAACTGCTGTTTTTGCTTATACAAGGTGCTCTCATCTGCTGGACTGCAGAGATTTACTCACCCTGGCTATTATCACAGCAAGCTTTCAAAAGTGAGAGAGGACTGGAGGACTGATGCTTTGAAATACTGGCATTTAATATTTTTTTTCTGTTGGAATCAGATTGAGCTGATGTATTTTGATCCATGTCAGAGCCTCTTTGCTATAAATGGTTTGGTTGCAGCAAAAAGTAGAGGAGGGAGGTAAATCTCACAGCTGATGTGCTGGTACTCTCTCTGTGGTAGAGACAGCCTGTCCTGTCTTAGCAAAATGACAAACTGGTTTCATCAATTCCTTTTTATGACCACTGAGCTTTGAATCATCAGGGAAATGTGATTTGGTTTCTGGTTTTAATTTTGTTTTCAAAAACTAGGCAGCAACACATCTCTATGCCTGCTATCAAAAAGAGTGTGTGATAGTGCAGTGACAAAAGATGACTGAAAATGTTGCATTAATTCTTCTTGTCTGGTGGAAACATATACTGGGGCAATCTTCAGGTGAAAGAATTCAGTAGGAAGGGTTGTCCTTAGGATGGAAAGGGCACTTTTAAACCCTGGCCAGCATGAGGCATCAAACAGAGCCAGGAGACATGGCTTCTCACTGAGTAACACATGTTGAGACCTGAGAAAACAGGGCTCGTGGAGTTTCATGGCAGCAGGTTACTCAGCTCATTTGATCATAATTCAAACCATTTGTGTGACTAATGATGCTCTCAGATGTTTGGCAGAATAAACCAATCAGCTGTTTAACAGTAGCACAGCTTCTCTGTGGCTGACATGGATCCAAGGGATTCTGCTTCAGTCAGAGATGCAGCTCCTCTCTCTGTGCATTTTCCTTAACTGTGTAGTTCAGTAGCCCTTCAGCAGACCTATCTCTGAAACGAGTAGTTCAACACGAAGAAAGAACATGCTTGGGAAAAGGCACTCTTGATCAGTTGCTGCACATCTGGTTTAAAGTCTTAAGGATGAGGCTGTGTACCAAGTCAGCATGTGTCCTGGTAAATCTGAAATGGTGTGATTCAAACAGTCTCAGAGATGAACGCCCTGTTGTGTGGTTTGTAGGTGTCTCTCATGCTAATCCAAGCCCACTTCAGGTTAAAAATCACACATTAGTTGCCTGAAAGATGAACCAGATGATGTAGTAGTCTGGTTTTAGTTTTTTTTTACATTTCAATCTCTTCTTTGTTGTTGTTTTTTTTTTTATTCTGAAGGGAGGACTGATGAGACCTACTGGCCCCAAACAGCATGGTATTATAGCCCAGACCCTCTGCTGTTATTAAAAGGTGCAGCTGCACTAGTTGATATTAGTAAGGAATATAGTCACCTGATGCATTTATAAATCAGATTTCCTCCTGTATTTAGAGAATAGCTAAGCCTGAGAAACATTTGTTCTATCTCTGTACTGGTTTGAAAGCAAACCAGTGGGAGATTCCATGTCAGAACTACAACTTAGTTGGAAAATTAAAATATAGGCAGTGGTGCAGAAACACTGGCTTAAACTGAAAGAGTCAGAATACCACCTGACACGTTGTGGGGCAGGGTGATGGTAGCATCCAATTAAATGGTGCCTAAGTCCCATTGGAGTGAGGGGTTGTAGATGTAGAAGAAAGGATTACAGGTGACCTGGCCCCTGATAAGTCACAGCTGTACTAATTACCAAAGAAAAGGAACAGCCTTGCCCTTAATGGGCCACAGTTGTGACTAATAAAGGTAAGTGTGATAAAAGGGGTGGGTTGGCTGGTAAGGAGAAGACTTTGAAGAAGGAGACTTGGAGGTAGAGGAGCCCTGAGGAAGGAGTGATGCAGAGAAACACAAAGAAGAACGAAACAAGGAAGGGAGCTGCTGCTATAAAAGATCTTCTGTGAGGTCAGTCTGGGTCTGATGGGGTCAGAGCCTGCTGCTGGAGCCTGCAGTCGTATTCCAGCAGAAAATAACCAGCAGAGTATGCAGCTGGACCCTACAGTAGGAGCTTGCTGTAGTCAGAGTCAGTGAATAGTTGGAGCCAGGATGAATGAATTGTATTAGGGAATAAACCAGGGCCCTCTTCATGTTTTTCATTGAGAGTCTGTGTCCTGACCCATTTCTACCCCTAAGGAGAAAGGTCTGCTGCAGCAATGGATGTGGTTCTGTCAAAGCAGAAAGATTTTTTTCTGAAGGTCCAGTGGGAGTTATCAAGAGCTCTTGTCCTCTGGGAATCTGGTGGTAGCCGCTGCCGCTGGTTTTCTGAGCCCCAGATTATATACAGGTAGGAATGTTTGGTTCTTCCCCCTGGGCAGAGCATTTCACAATGGGATGATGTAATTCTTGGAGTCACTCTGTGAGACCTTGATGGCCCCTTAGCTAAAACAGTCCCCTTCGGGAGTTATCGGGGCTGACTCATGGAGAAGATAAAGAACTCATCCCCACTTACCTTAACAGCTTGTGTAGATGGGAATACATACTTTTGGTTACACGTTACACTCTAAATACGTTACCCACGTAACCTCTAAATGTGAAAACCCACCAATTGCTACAAAGGGCATAATCCTGCTGATAAACTAACTGAGCATGTTGAGAGGGTTTCAGGAAACTGGCCATTATAGAGAAGTTGGCATTTTGTTTTTAAACCTCTGTGTTGTAGGGCCCTGAAAACAGTACTTACAGTAAAGTGCTGACGCCACCGAGTTCCACGACTGCAAAACCATAATATTAGTGTTGTGCAGGTATACACATTGTCACAAAGGTATGCACTTTGTCCCTGGAACAGAAACCACGGGTACAGTTAATGATGACTTTGGATGAGAGCAGGAGTGCTTCAAAGACAAAAATGGATAGGTTAGCTGGATGACTTATTTGCCAAGAAAGCAAATTTGTCCATTTATGGGGTTGGCTTTCTTATTTTCAAGTTTTAAAGCTTAATTTACGTTTCAGTGCAATATATTTGATAGAAAAAGAGGAGTGTGTTTCCAGTAGAACTAGTATTCCTAAAGGTTTCTTTTTGCCTACTGTTTCTGCTGAAAAGAGAGGCTTGGATTATTTATTTATCCTTTTGTTTGGTCTCTGATACCCTTTTCAAGGAATAGCTGGCTGCAGAACCTGGGTATAGTTTGCATGCTAATGATTTTCGTAATTGATCTCTTCAGCTTTCTTCAGTCACTGTGGAAGGTTGTCAGCTGCTTCTTTGAAGTTAACTAACGATCATAGAGGCAGGGAATCTGCAGTAGGAGCCAGGATCTCCCTGGTGCCGTGGCAGCACAGCTTCCTTGTGCTGGCACTCTCCTGTTACCTTACGTGGTGTTCCTCAAGTGAGCTTGGAGTTAGAAAGCTTTAATTGCTGTGTGTATCCTGGGGGTCAGGGCAATGCAAAGGTATTTCTGCAAACGGAGGAAAAAACCCAAAAAGAAAACAATATTCTTTTCGCCTTTGTGTCAAAGGCTGGCATATCTGCCAGGCAACTTGCTGGCATTCCTCTATGTAATTTGCACTGGATGGGTTATAAAATCTAAAACAGACTTTAAAATCCTCTTTCTCACTTGAACATTCACAGACATGTTCATGTAACTGAAAAATGCATACAGGAGAGGCTGGACTGGCATCTGTGAGAATTCTTCTGCTGGACTGGCATCTGTGAGAATTCTTCTGCTGGCCTGGCTGGAGTTTTGGATTAGCTCTTAGAGTCAGCCTATACAGTCAGATACTCATTGTATAACATGAGTCTTTTTTTCCCCCTTGTTTTCTTTCCTCTCACTCTGCCAGTATATTTCTAATAAAACCCTCATATGCCAGCTTTTGAATAGATGAGGCTGCCTTTATTTATCTTTATTTTTCCTCTTTATCGGTTTCTCTGCTCTTGTCTGTGAGTACTACAGAAGAGCTCTTTTCTCTGCTCTAGTCACCCTTAACCCATAAAATAAACTACTTTTAAAAGGGCAGGGAAGAAATAATAATAGATGGTCTAATAAAAGATACTGTCTCTGTCTACAAGCCTTCTCTCACTTCAAAACAATACAGCAATGTGATAAAATAAACTGCTGCTGCCATATGTTTTGCTGAAGGACCCCTCCCCCTTTCCCAAGTGGTGGCACAGTCACAGTTGTGTTGAATTTGGTGCAGCTGAAGGCTGACCTTTAGAGCTTTTAGTTTGGGAAATGATCATTCTGGGGTGTTACTGTAAGTATTCTTTACTCACGGCCAAGATAATTTCAGTGGGAAAGGAGTAAAAAAAAATATACACATATACAGGTACATATGTAGACACATATATTACATGTACATACACCTTGTTATTTTACTCATGTCATCCACAGAACTGCTGTAGTCTTGCTTGTTTACTCCTTATTCATCTGGAATGGGTCCTGCTGCAGGAACAGGCTGTGGGAGGACATTTGAGAGGAGAAAGGGTTGTGTGGTTTTCTTGTCACTCTTGCTGTTAAGCTGAATCTGTGATTGCATTTGCTTTGTACTTAACGTGCCTCCGTGTGAGAGCAGCACCTTTATGGCCCGTGATTTGGCTCTAGAGCATTGCATAGCACGTTGGTTTTGTGCTTCCTTTTTTCTCTCCTCTAAGAATATACTTAAAGCTGGGAAAACAGTGGTTTGAGTTTTTTTAAAAAAATTATTCTTAGTTATGTATTTGTGGCAGGTAAGAAATGTGTTTATCAATCGCAGCAGGAACAGGGCTTGTAACTTTAATACCTGTAAGCAGTCATGGCACACTCTGCATTTGTCAGTCAATGCTTATCTAGACCTGCTAACATGTACTGAATTCCTGTTTTCTGTTGTATCTCAGTTCTGATGTATTAGATAACAGTTGATTAAAGGTGTATTTTCCGAGGGAGTACTTTCTAAATCAATAAGCTACCTGGGAATATTGGTCACTTCTAATCATAGTTCATCCTGATGTGTACTGGGCTACCACTGAAGGTCAGTGAAAACATCTGTTAACTCTCTAGGCTGTGACATTCTGCTCAAGAGTTTGACAAGGAACTCCTGTACTGATGTCACTAGCAGGGGTGTTTTTGTGTTGACACCGCCATAAAAGCTTCATACTAGTAATCCCAGAGGAAGGATTTAAATTGTAAAAGAAAATTGCACTCTTATTTTTGTCAGTCATTTGCATGTTGCTACTTGCATTTCAGAGATTCCTGTTTTTGTTAGTGGCATTTGGGGCTGGGGAGCATCATCTGTGACAGTAGAGATGTCCAGTAGAGCTTTGTGGAAACTGTTACGTGTCTAAACTTGAATACTTTATCCCTTTTCTTCCTTCTGCAGATCTGAAAGAAAGGATTTTTTTTTTTTAAGGAAACAGGCTTTTTTTATCAGGGCAAAATAATAGCTATTCTTCAACTACTGCAGGAAGCCAACTAACTGCCTCCCTTGCCTAGTTGTATCTCCTTAAGCTTGATGATAGATTCGGAGCTGTACAAGCCTCTGGCATCAATGCAATCAGTCCCTAAAAAGTTATATTTTATGAGAGTCCCTATTTTCAAAAGAGAAAAATCTGTTCCCATATAAGAAACAAACAAACTTACATGTGTCTTTTAATTGTCTGCACCCACCTTTGGAGTTGTTAGATATTTACTAAGTAGTCTATCATGGCCAATCTGGAGTATTTTCATGCCACATCCATCAAGCCTTACTGCTGAATGTAGAAGTTATGAGGTGGTTGAGAGAGAACCCACAAAATAGATTTTGAACACTCATGGGTCACCAAGAATATGATCATTTGGGGCTTTCTTCCTTTTTCCTGTCATTAGCCAATTTGTTACTTCTGCCTCTTATTTTAATTCTTATATAGTACTTTTTATTTTCTTTGTTTTCCCTATCTGCATTGGGATTTTCTTCCTCTTCCTTCCATCCGGCATGATGCTGCTTGAGACTGGCTTGTGGTGATTCTGGGCTCTTCTGGCACTGCTCACTGAGATAAAAAGTGACAGCCTGGGAGCCCCCTCGTGTGCTCCAGCGCTTTCAGCCTGTAGCACAGAGCAGTATATCAAACACCAGCAGGCCAACTCCTTTTTGTTGCATTAGCCAGTCAAGCATTTTGTGCTGCTGAATGTCATCTTATTTAACATTTTGTTAAACAACTTCTAAAGGTCTTAACAATATGACAGATGGGCTATTGAATGGATGCTTTAGTGGCTAAGCATTAGTTTGTTTTTGTTTCATAGTGTTTATTGTTAGTTAAGTACTGTTTAAATAAATCAAGATTTTCCCTCTCTTTTACAATGCAGACACATTCAAGAGAGGGTTTTATCCTCCTTGTGATGGCTGTGTGTTTCATTCTGTCAGGCAGACATGATATATGGTGGTCTCATTTCTAGTCAGTCTCTGCCTCGTAGGATGCGAACCCAAAGCCTAGGTCATGTCTCTAAAGGTTAAAGTGTGCCTTGAGGATTCTGCCTAGATGGCAAAGAAAAATTTGGAATGATTTTTTTTTTCTAACCTCCTTTCAAGTTACAACCTTCACTGCCATCTGTCTTGTCTCTAACTTAATTTTCATAACGTTCAAGCCTGACTATGGTTACAGTTGAGTCCATGTGAAGGCAGCAGACTGGGGGAACCCAAGGATTCACCTTTCCAAAGGTGAGAAATCTGAATAACAGGTATGTATGCAGGCTGTCCCTTTGGCACATGTGGAAAAATTTTTTTAGGCAAGAAGCAGTCAGCTGCCTCAAATCTCCATGTGCCATGCTGGGTACACCTGAGGTGTCAGGACTGAGCTTATCTCCAGAGCAGGCATGTGGACAGACAGTGGTGGCTGGCAGGCAGAGTGTGCTGTATCTGTAGCTAATCCAGAGACTTTTTCCAGATACGGTCACTGATTTCTGCTGCTGAGGTATAAAAATATGACTTTTGGTAACACTGAACTGCTGGATGCAAAAGTTATGTATGTTAGATTTCAGGAAGTTGCTGAAAGTGTTCTCTTGCATTCTATGAGCAAGTCAGAGACAGAATTTCTTGCAGTGTGAGAATTGTGTTTTATCAAGACTGAAAGACTACAGTTGGGATGGGGTGGAATGAGAAATAAAATAGTTGGAAAGTCAAAGAGAAGCCATCTCCTCCTCCCTGCTGCAGGTGGAAGGTTGGAAAGAAGAGGAGTAGCATTTCCCATCCCTGAGAGTGTTCAAGGCCAGGCTGGATGGACCTCATAGCAAATTGATCTAGTGAAAGATGTTTCAACCCTCCCCGTGGCAGGAGGATTGAAACAAGAAGACCTTAAGGTCCCTTCCAGTCTAAAACATTCTGTGATCCTTTGATGGGTAACTGCTATCCCTGCAGCATCTTCTCTAGCAGAGTCCAAGTGGGCCTGGGTTCATGGGCTGCAGAGCTGTGGCTTATTTTGCAGCTTGCTGAAGGTCTGATGTAGTTGAAGTTGCTGATTTTGCTTCTGCAAAGAGCCTGCACTAGCAGCAGAGGTTTTCAAGACTTTGGGATGTCACCATGGCACAAAATGCAAGCAGTGTGCCTCCTCCTCTTTTTCTGACAGCAAATATTCATGTCAAGTACCTGTCAGGATCAGTCCTTGGCCTGAGTACAGATATTGGCAGTCTGTTTCCAGAATCTTGAAAACATGGCATGAGATCTAAGAGTCAGGAATTTTAGTGTGGCTATTGATTCTTGGCTTGTTTTGGACTTCTGGGGAATACTGAGCTGAGTGTGGCATTCCAAAGCATGAAAACACTTTGTGTTTCCTTGAGACAATTGCGAATTTTTGTCTGTGGTAAAAATTTTGGTCTGTGGTGGTCATTTTTACAGGAGCAGGTAACACCTCTGGTGTTTTCACCAAATTCTAGTTTCAGTAAACAAAGCTCATCGGTCTCTTATTCCCTTTGCTGTCTCTAGTGGTACATCTATTCTTCATTTCATTGATCATTCATCATTTCATCCATCATTTACATACAGAACTGGGGAAAGAAATAAGGGTCTGTTTCTGAGGCAGTGGCCTTAGGTGATGCCATTTGCCCACAATTTTTGAGCATCAATTCCTCATTTGGTGCATGGGAGCCAATTTACTTATTTATTTTGTGAGACAGTATCTGGCTTATTAAGTGTCTACAGCATTTGTAATTTAATGGTGTCTGGGTCTCACTTTAACTATTCATGCATCTTTTGAGAGACAAATAGCAGTAATACATTTGCTCTCATTAATTTGCAGACTGGCTTTTTTTTTCATTGTCCTTTTTCTTTCTTTTTTTTTTTTAATAACTCCATCCCCCAAACTTTCAAAACACTCATCTGAAATAACAAAGTGTTACAGATGAGGTCTTCTGATTATTGCCCTTTAAAGCTTTTTTCACATGGCCAGGCTTCACAAAAACCTATTTTACTCAAAGAAATTAGGTTTCTGGTTAGCAGGAGCCCTAAATAGACATGAATTACAGGAACGTCCTTTGAAATCCCACACAGTACTTGTTTCATTAAATCCCATGAAGCGACCTTAATTTAGTGGAACACTGGATAGGTTGTTCTTTTAACCTATTAGCACTTTGGCCAGTCCCATAAACCATATTCATGGATGATTCCATCAAGAAGGACAACAGTGGGATTAATATTATTTCAGGATACAGTAAATGCCACAATGATGAAGCTGTTTAAGATCTGGTGCTCACTGTGTCACACTGAATGCATTGACATTTACTCTGCCATCACTTCATTTCCAATATTCCTTCCAAATCAGCCGATGCTAATGTTTCAGTGTGTGTGCAGAATACAATTCCATCCGGGCTAGGGACGAGGAGAAATGAGCTTAAAGCAAGTCCTTCTCCTCTGTCCCCTTGGCATCCTTCTGTTCTACTGGCACCCCAGCATGGCAAATGGCTTATCTGCTGTGACTTTGGACATAGCTAGGAAAGAGCAAGCACACAGGTGGGAAGTGTGACAAAATTAGGTTTTTGTGTTGTGTGGAGTCAGCCCACCCACAGCCAGGGACAGGTGTAGTTCAGTGGTGTTTTTATAGGGCCAAGAGTACAAGGGGAAGAGCCCCTTTGCTGACCATGTGGCAAAGAGGCAGCATGAAAAAGAGCCGGCTTTTTCACAGGACAAAAATTCCAACTGCTGCCCCACTTTGCTTTCTACACATCTGCCTTGGGAAAGACAACAAAGGCTACCTAGTGACACACCCCTGCACCACCATAATTGAATTTTAGAAAGCTTTAATATCCTTTAATTCCTCCTCAGCAGCTTTGGGGAGTCAGCACAATGCCTTATGCTGTTTTGCAGGCTGAGGACTCAAAGGGGACTTCAGCTGTAATTCAGTGGAGAGAAACACTCTTTTCCAGAGATTCCAGAGGGAAACAAACTGCTCTCATTCAAGTTGAGTAGGAGCCTCTGTCTTTACATTGCCAAAAAAAAAATTCCAAATTGCCTCACTGATGTTTGCACAGGAAACCAGCTACAGAAGGGAGGTTTGAACACAGGCTTCCCTAGTCTGTCTATCCAAGAGACATTCCCTGGTGTGGCTGAGAGGTAGCAGGAAGAATGGAAGAGAGTTGTCATGGGGCACGACTGATGTGGCTGTGCTGCTCTCAGCTATGCTGGGTGGCATTGAACCTCTGCTCAAGTTCATCTGTCATGTTCAGTTGCAATGCAGGGGAGAAGATTACACAGCTGGCGTCATTAATCATGAACACTCTGGTAAATTGGGGGAAGTAGGAAAGATCTGGGCCCTCTGTAAGCCAAAATTCTTGAAGCTAGGAGAATGAGGAAGGGAACTTCCACATTATGTGCTGGCCTCATTATCATATCCTCCAGCAGGATTTCTCGGTTGGTCACTGCAGGAGGTGGTGGGAATTGGTTATTTGGTCTGACTTGGTGTGATCATTCTCGTGCTAAGGAATGACCAAATAAACTATTCCTATGGTAAAGAACATGAGCATTATGAGCAGAAAACAAGGAGTTGAGGAGAACTGAGGCAGCCATTGAGACTTTGGATTTATTGGATATGCAGGAAGACTATTGGTTAAGCAGGTCTATCCAGATTTGGGTTTAGATTATTGTAATACGGGGAAAGACAGTGACAGTCTATTTGGTCTAGGTTAGGCAAACAATTATAGTCAAGGCAATGCAATACTTGTACTTAGATAAATAGAAAATGTGCTGGATTGTGCTCTGCATGGCGGAAATGAATGAACCTATCTGGGAAAAATTTCTTTGGACAGATTATTTTTCATGATTCAGTGAAGATAACTGGATACTTGACTGCCTTACTCGTATATGATGCCCCACAGTGTGTCGAAAATTTCAACCTTGATTTTGTAGGGTGTCCACTGGCATCCTCCATAAGAACTTGTGTCATTTTATTGTATCCATACAAAACATTATTAATGTCCTGTGGCTGATGCTGTTAACACATTTGTGCTCCATTGGGAAAAAGATGGCATATTGCATTGGGAAGGCCTCATTGCATCTGGAGAACTCAAGAAAATCAGATAGTATTAGCAGGAAGTGTTAAAATGGTGGACGATAAACCCAGAGAGACCCATTCTTTGTGGAACAGAAATCTACCATTGAAATACATTGAACTGCCCTGGTCCTCAGTATTTTGATAGAGTTTTAAACCCTCTTCATAAAAAAGCTATTCAGCTAACTGGAAAATGTGAATAGATCTCAGAGTATATGTAAACAGAAATCTATGGATTTGGCCTACATTTCACCTAAGCATTTGAAGCCCATAAGTTCTCTTTCCTCTGTTACAGCTGAGCTGTTACAGGTCTTCAAGGGCTGCATTACAGCTATTTTGAAAGGGAAGCTGGTATTTGATTTGCTTCTTGTGTAAGGAGTCTGGAGAAGAATTTTGGTGGAGGACTGGTGTGAAGAAAAGGGCTAGGTCCTGGGGAGAAGTGAGAAAATAGGTAAGGAAACATCTCTTGACCCTTTTGTCTGTGGTGCTATGACTGTACAAGATTTTGAGCTCCGTGCAGGGTATCAGCAGTTCTAAGCTATTGTTAATCTGGAGGTGAAACTTGATTCTTCTGCCAAAACTCTGATTCTGTCCCATTTTGCAGAGGTTTGGACGCTGAAGGATGACACACATGCGTGTTTTAAGACATCTGATTTCAAAGTGGAGAAATTATATTAGACTGCACAAAAAAACATTTCCCTGTGATGGTTTCATAGCCTTTCTTACTGCAAGAATGTGAATGCGTCAAAACAAACACATACTTTGAAAAAATAGATCCAATCCTCCTTGCTTTATAACAGCAGGTGAAATAATTTTAGATCTAACAGACTAGGGAGGGCTCATGGTCTGACTGGAAGTCAGGTGTCTGCAGGAGACTTTTGATAAACTTCGCCCTGGAAGTGAAGTTTGCCTGTGGCTTTGGGCCCTTAGTTCCTCTGACTCTGTTTCCTCATCTGCAGAGCAAACCTCAAAAAACCCTCTGTGAATGCCATTAGCAAAGTCAACAGTTTCCCACAGTTATTTCCTTGTTTAAGTACGGGAAGATGGTTAGACTTTTGAACTGCCACCATGTGGTTCCTTCTTACAAGTTTTTCAACTTTCATTTTTATCAGTTCCTGCCTTTCCCAACACATTTAGCACAGAAAGCTCAACTGTGTCCTTCGCTGTGTAAGCTCTTGGCCTTTACCAACACTGTTTTTGCAGTGGATTTAGTTTATTGTTGTATCAAAAGATCTGGCTTACCTCAATCACCTGCCATATTTCTGTGTTATCAGGTCAACTCTGAGTTATGTAATATGAACAGTTGGCTGGAATCTCAGTGATAATGCTTTGTGGAAACCTTGTGGAATTTGGCAGGAATAGGATCATCCTATGAAGGTGTCTGACATTTGTTGGTAAAACAAAAGAAGTAAATTTTTGGAGTGAGGGACTGTTCACAGCTACATTTTGGTCAACTTGAGCTGACCAAACATCAATTTGATATCTTTAGTGTGTAATTGCAATTTTCAATACCTGATTTCAACAGAACTTCTGAAATAGAAAGTAAATGGGAGGAAGGGGTTTGTTCAATCTTGAAAGGACAGAGCCTGGAGAACAGTTTGATTTGTTTTGTTTTTAAAAAAGTGATATTGTACTGGTTTTAAGGGAATCTTGCAAGCTTGACCATTTTATGGACACATACTATCAAGAATTTATTGACTTTCAGATCTATGTTCTGTAGTGATATTTGCATTGCTTTACCATAGTATTAGATTCCTTGGTGACCTATTAATTTAAATTTGAGGTTAAGACAGCCTTTTTATAAAATAGTAAGTTGGAAGTGCCAGGAATATTCAGTGGGCTAAAAAGAAGTAACTTTTTTAAAGTCCAGAAGTCCCTACTTGAGTGTCAGCATTTAATATTAGCTCCTTCCTTTAAGTGCCTGTGTCACGTTGCCCTGTCAAAAGACTCCGTGAGCACTTTTATAAGGGCACTCCAACATGGAGGTGCTGAAAAATAGCTTTAAATCAAAACAAAGTCTTTGCTGTCTTTTCAAGAGCTTGAAAGGCAGCCAGGGGCATTTCAGCAAAGCAGCATGTCACTGTATTAACACCAGACAAATAAAATTGTGTTGATTGCAACTGGGAAGTCTGTGTCGGGTGTGTTCCAGAGACCAACTCTTTTCCAACTGGGTTTTTAGACACCTTGCAAAGTTGATACAATTTTTTTTTTTTCTGGGAATAAACTGATTTCTATTATTTTTTCCTGGTTTCTACTGGATAAAGTTATTTTCTGTTTCCAATTTGAACAAGATCATTGGGTTGTGACAGCTGCTCACAAAAATAGCGACCATTGTTAGTGGCTCTGCCTCCTTACCAATAGGCTTGCTTCATGGGTTGTGGGACAATACTGGAAAGCAGATCAGCTGAAGGGGATTGCAGAAGACATGTGATCAAATTGCAGCTTGGCATTACTGTAAAGCGCAACAACTTGTCTGTGTCCCACACAAAGGATAAGGTACATCTGCCCTGCCTATTTCTTGAGGCAAAAGAGAGGAAATGTTGCAGCTGGCAGAAATTTGCTTTTGGGCAGAGAATATCCAACTGTTAGCTCTTATCCTGGAACCAGTCTTCTTGCTTGTTGAGAGCAATTGAGAGCTCCTGCTAATTTTGGGGGGCTTCTGTTCAAAGCAGCTATAATGTAGTTGTCTACAATGGAAAAACAGTTGAGCCTTCTGCATGTACCTGACTTATGTTTTCCAATTATTTTATCACCAGTGTAGATAATGCATTTTTTGTTTAGATCTTGCCAATTTTAATCCAGTTTAGGTCCAGCCAATTTTTGGTCCCAGTTTTCATGGGTAGAACATTGATGTCAGTGTGGTTCTTAGTCCAAGTAGGAACTGCTTGAAAGACCTCTTGGGTTTGGTTTTTTACATTGTCCAACCAACTGTCTCACTCCTGCTAACCAGTAGCCAAGCTGGCCATCCTGGATTCCTTTCTTGTTTCCAACTACGCTCTGTCAGTCAGTCCATCCAGCTCTTCTGCTGATTACATCACATTTAGCTGAGGAGGTGCCCAGCAATGCTCTTTCCCTTAGAGTGGGAGGGCTTTATTTTACAGAGGAAACAGGATGATTTCCTGCGTGAGACTCACCGAGGATTAATGGGTCTGTCAAGATCCGTAATCGGCGGCTTAGCGGGGCTGACACATGAAAGGGCTGCAGTGCTATGTGAACCACCTTCAGGCTTAAAACTATTTCTGTAGTTCAGTCCTGGAGAGCTGGATGAACATGAACTCAGAATTCAATTACTTCCTCCCAGCCCCAGTAGAGATCCATTTACATGCCAGGAGAAACCACTGCTGAGCAAGAACATAATGCTGCTCTTGCAGGGACCCCATAAGCAGCATAACTGTCCTCCAAATCCTGCATGTTTGGCTGGAAATCTTCAAAGATTGCTGTGTAGCACATGACAAACCTGTGCTTCTCACCAGTATCTCACACACTATTTTTTGAAAGCTCTTTTTTATGTTTTCTAGAGACTTGAGGGCAGATCCTGGTCCGCCATGGACTGAGAGAAGACACTTCTCTTCAGTAGGCCAGATGCAGACCCTGGGGAATTCTCAGGGTAAAAAATGCAAAGCAGGATGGATATTTCTGAGATTTTTATTTTCAGGAAGCAGTGTCTTGGGGGGTCATATCCCTACTTGGGCAAAATTTCTTGTTTACCTGTCCTTGGATGGAGGAGAAAAAAACAAAGAAAAGGGTCTACAGATGCATAATAACCTTTTCTTTAATGACTGTGTATTTCAGTTTACCTATTGAAGGAAAAGCTGTAGACTGTCTTTGTAGCCTTCGAGGAGATTATTAATGTCTGTCATGCTTTTGGCTGTAGCATGAGTGAGCAGAGATATAGAGGTAGTCTATTTTGCAGCTATGAGTCTGTGGTAGGCTGCAGGAAAGGGAGAGGTATCCAGAATTTTGCTCTATAAATGCTCTGTTTCTGGCTTCTCCAGTTGTGGTAAACTGAGGCAAAAGCCTTTCAGTGAAAAGGAATCTTCTCTGTATTGTGACTGTTTAATGTTTCATTTAGGCAGTCTCCCTCCTGTGCATCTTTTCCTTGATTCATTCCCTATTGGGCATCCTTCCTTGGCTTCCCTGTCTGTATGAAGGCTCAAGCAGCTTTTCTATTTTGGGAGATTTGCCAAGGAAAATCTGTAAGCCAGCGGTTTGTGCAGTGTAGCTCCAGTCTGGGTATGTCTTTCTCAGTGGCACTAAAAACTGAAGGACAGTGGGACAGTGTAACCTACCCAGCCTGGTCCTTCCAGTCTGGGATGCGACTTATCTTGTCAGCCCCAAAGGTTACGCCCCATCTTTTGGCTGCAGATACCTCCTGTGGCTTTCAGTAGGAATTAGTGTACAACAGGACCTCAAAAAGTTGTTGGTAACCATTTTCCCACGAACATTTTAAATGATACCACAGTCCAGCTGTGAAGGTTTCTGTTTTCCTGAGATGGGCTGTTGAACCTGAAAGGTACTGCATTGGATCTGTTTTGGACTATCCTTTCACCTCGAATTTTACTTGTGTTTCTCCCTGCGGTGCTGACAGGATAATATTGTAACACTGTCACATCTGGTTAGGGAGAAGGGCAGGAGGAGGAAATGAGGAACTGTCTCCTGAACTAACCTAAGCTCTATTCTATAAACAGATGAATGCAGGAACCTCTGCTGCGTGGGCCACAGCCTCCCACAGCTGCAGAGGGATGTGTCTTGCCTTTTTCTATGCACCCAGTGCTCTCATTAACTTCAGTGAACCCCAGAGACCCTGACACATGAAGATTTAGAAAGTCGGTGCTAATGCAACCTTTCATCTACTGTCTTTTTTCCCTCCAAAGTCAGTGGGGGACTTGGAATTTCAAGAACATCTGTTCGTGTCTAAACATTGGGGTATTTACCTTTTCTGATATCTTAGGTTGCTCATTTGTACCCCAGCAGGTTCCTAGGAGCTCACTAGATGACCTCTGGGACTTGCATTCTAGGCCTAAAATAAGACGGGACAACATCAATTTGTAATTTTTATTTTGTTTAATTAAAGAAAAAAAATAGCTGTGAACAATGATTAAATTATTGACACTTATCACTAATTATTATTTGCCATGTGCTAAATCAACTTTGAAAATAAGACAGATGTTTACAAACTACCAGAACAAAACCTCAGGTTTTGTGGTAATTGCCCAGGCATTGTAAATGGGATACCCTTTACTTTCGATGCTGCAGAACAAGCATCAGAATGAAAAACTTTTCCTGACAACAAAAAGAATAAGCAAAAAGCGTCAGAACCCTTTCCCCCACTCTTTCCCATTTTAGGACTCAAAATCTGTTGCTTGCTTGTATGACCTTTTTGCTCTGCAGTTGGGTAAGACTCTTCCATGAAGTGTAGTGTGATTCCAAGCCTATTTTTGGTCCCACTAATCTTGACAATGCGGATTCATGACACAGAGCCCAAGCCTGCTTGCCAGATCTGTGCTTTTGCTGGCAGTCCAAGTTCAGTCCCTCTGAGCTCTGTTGCCAGGCTCCCATTTAGACAGGTACCAGTTCAGGCTGTGTAATGTTAGCAGCAAGGCTCCCAGTCTGAGAAATGCTTCATCATCTTGATGTGGTGGTTTTTATGTTTTTTGGTTGTGTGTGTGTTTTTTTTATTTTGTGTGTGTTCACATGAAGCATGAGGAGTGCAGCAGATCTGCTTTTATTGTTTTGCCCCTCTTCTTAACCCCCTGGCTCCCCTTCTCCTATGGTGGGGAACCCCTTTCTGGCAGGTCCTTCTGTCTTTGCAGATGTAGTAGGGTTATGCAGTAAGATGAAATGCTTCTGTTGTCAGGGGGCCAGCCCAGCTGGGTAGGATCAGGCATGAAGATGTGCTGCTTATATCATCCCCAGGCTGAAGAATTACATTCAGGTGTTGCACACCAGTTTTGAATAAATAGGAGTGCATAGTGGGAAAGATCTGTAAAGTATCTGGTATCCAATGTTCTCCTCTGTTTTCTTGGGGTTTTTTTCCTCCCATGTTTCACTTTGTTGAGAGTCTGAATTGTATGCCTGAAGTCTGAGCAGATGAAGAGGAGTCCTCAAAGAAGTGAGAGGGTTTTCTCTTCTTTCAATACTTTTATTCCCTTTTTTTCCTAGGGACTCTTTCTGTAGCCCCAGAAGAGTGGGGCTGTGGTGATAAGGCATACAATCCTTACAAGTCTCTGTTGAATCTCTTCTGGGCAAACCAAGCACTTGGCCTGGGTGTCAGCTGAGTCCTGAGGAGCAGGGTTATACCAGGCTGTCAGCAGGAACTTAAAGGAGAGCATGAGAAGGAATAGTGTAGGGGAGCAAGGTTTCTGCATATGCTTACTGAAAGAATAATGAACATCCAGGGAATACAAAGAGTTATGAGCCCAAGGCTTTTTCAGAAGGATGGAAACATTCCTTCTCTGAACGGAAACTTGAAGATTCACGGGGGAATGATAGAGGCTGCTCCCACATTTCATTCTTTCAAATTGTATTTTTTTTCTTCCATGTCCATGAGGTTTTTTTTTTTTTGCATACTCAGGTTCTTTCTGCCAGGACATGACCTACAAATTATGTAGCTTAAAGCGGCAACCAAACCAATATATCTATTCAAGACATAAGGTTCTGTATACCAAGAGCTTTTTAGAACAGAGGGAGCCAGTTCAGCCTCTAACATCAAGGAGGCTGAGACTCATTTGTACTCTTAGACACGTTCCATACATACTCTTAGGTGTAAGTACCATGATAGCGAGTAACAGCCAAGTGGGCCTCCAGCTCTGGGCAAAGGAACCACTATGACTTCCCCTGACACCTGGAGAGGTGCATTGTCTGCTGGGTTCTTTGATGTAGGGATGGTGTAGTCCCTGAGAGAACCAGAGTTCTTAAGGCTTTAGATTGGAAAAAAAAAAAAAAAATCTATGAAAATCAGTAGATTTCATAAAGACAGTATTTCAAGTGTTACTGTGCACTAGGAAAAGACTGTGATCCTGGCTCAGGATCATCCCTGCAGGGCTGTAGTGTTTTCAACTCCATTGCTAGTCAATAGGTTTGTGAGATCATTGATGCTTTTCAAGTCTGGGCTGTTAAGGAGGCTTTTTTTACATGTAATACTGTATAGTCACTAAAACTGGGGAGTAAATCATGGGTACTACTGGACGTAGGGTGGTGTTAAGGCTGTTTTACTGCCCTCACTTTCCTGTGGGGTGTGGGCTTGTGTGTGACAAGTTCAGCCATATCTTCTGACAACTGGAGTGGAAATTACATGAACCACTAATTCAGCAGTGAGGTACAATTTCTGAAAGCATAACAGAGAATGAGAATGTTTAAAGTAGTTTTGGCTATGACTTTTGTATTTTGCATGTTCCTGGGGAAATCTTTTCTTTTAGGTTTGCTTTTTACCTGGGGGGACTTTTTTCTCACACTTAATTTCTTTTAAAAGAAGTCTGAATGTGTGGAGTCTACTTTGCCTCCTTGCTGTTGGTGCAGTTCTGATCCTGAATGCCGAGAGCAAAGACATTAAATATTGTATTTGCTAAACAAAACTGACACATTGGTACTTTCACACAAGGAAGCAGCGGCACTTCGCCGTGCTCCTGAGAGTTTAAAATGATCCATTTTATTGAGCGATATAATGACAGCACTAGCTGAGCAGAGCCAGTAATTATTATCTCTAGGAGACCCAGGAGAACAGTGTTTTAAAAGGAAAAATAGTGGTTTTTTTCACGTGTTTCTTTAAATTCTGATATCAGCAGTTCAAGATTTGTCAGGCATAACTAAAAATAGAAATTGTAGCCAGATGTGTTTCAGGGGACAGATTGTGTGGAGGCCTCTTGGAGTCAATGGGGTGGGATTTGTCTGTCCATTGGCTCCATTGCACTTGGAAATCTGGCACAGCTCAGCATGTGCATGCTAAAAATCAAGTAGAAGGGACCGTGTTTGACTTATATTCAGGCTGTTTGACGTGGGGTAGGCAGTCGACTTGACTCCATTTTTTCCCCCCCTTGGATTTTTGTGAACACAGGTGGTCTGACTGCTGCTTGCTCTTGGTCTGTGTGACAATGCAAGATGTGAAAGTTAAAGAAAAAGCTGAGATGCCGCAAGCTTCTTGCGGCGTGTACTGGTTTACGTCAGGAGGTATGGAGGTGTGTGAACTTTGCCTACAAGGACTAATCTTCAATATTTTGTGATGCTGACAATGTAACAAGTGCAGGCAAAATAGCAGCAACCATGAGAGCAGATAAGGCTGCTAATCTCTTCTCTTGTAATTGAAAACAGATAAAATTAAAAATATGAGCCGTGATAAGGTCAGAACACTTGAGTTCATCCTTTATCTCGGAGGCATTGCTCCATGTCTGAGGTTTCCCTTCTTTCTTATGGTGTGAGCATCCTCACAGAGCCTACTGACTGTGGAACAGGACAGCACTCTGCAGAATTCCACTCTTCGAGTGGTCACCCTGCAGAGCTGGCTGTGCCATCTTTCTCGATGCTGTTGGGTCACAAAAACATTTATTATATAAATAAATACTAAATTTGGTATTTTTCTGGGACTGTAAGGTCCCTTTAAGACCTTGTGTGAGTAGAATGTGACATAATGAGTGAACTCCTACACTATTTTCTCAACAAAACGTCTAGAAAATTATACTGGTCAGATCCCCAGCTTATGTAATTGGCCTTCTGAATGAGTTTTCCTAGAGCTGAACCAGTTCACTGTAAGTTCACTTGGCTTGGTATTAGCATGTCCTGTGTTAGTCAGACATTCCTTCCTAAATTCAGCCAGTTGGCATTCTGCCCATTGCGGTTATTTTTGCCCTTTGTCCCTAAAGACTTCTCTGAGAGCCAAGGTCCAGGTGTATTCTTGGGTGTCAGCTGCATGTAAGATCTTAGGGCAGCATTAAATTCCAAACAGGACAAATGGAGTGCTGGCTGCTCCTTTCCCACTACAGCAAATTCTCCTACTTGATGACACAATTCCTTCATCCCCTAGATTTACACTTCATTAGAAACCCAAACCTGCTCCCAGGTTTTCAAGAGCTTGTTAGCTCCCAAAGCACCAAGAGTGCTGCTGAATTCGCATGTGGGAAGGGTTGGGGAAGGCAGTATGACGTGAGGTTTCTTTCATTCAGCTTTTCAAGTGGTCGTGGTTTGATACTGGCCAAAAGCCAGGTATCCACAAAAGTCTCTCATCCTCTCCTGCTACAGTTGGGCAAAGACGAGGGAAAGAAAATTAACAAAGGTCTCATAAGTTGAGATAAGGACTGGGAGAAAAACACTACAAGGGCAAAACTGGTTTAAATTTAAAGGTATAAATTAAGTTTATAATTAACATAGTTAGAGGAGGATAATGAGAAATAAAGCAAGCCTTTAAAACACCTTTTTTCCTCCCCAGCCCCTCCCTCTTTCCCACTGACAGCGCAGGGAGATGGTGTGGGGGTCTTGGTCAGGTTACCACTCAAGATCTTTTCTGTGCTATGCCGTGGGATCCCTCCCATGGGCAAACAGTCTTCCCAAATCTGTTGTGGTGTGGGTCACTCGTCCATGGGGTGCAGTCCTTCAAAGACAGGTTGCTCTAGTTTGGAATCAGGGACCCTGTCTCGCTTTGTTCAGGTCTCCCATTAAATCATAGCTTTCTCTGGCATCTGGCTCTGGCATGAGCGTTTTTCCCAAGGACTGTAAACAAATTTTTGCATTCGCTGTGGACTTCGTGCCTTTTTGCATCTGCTGTGAACTTCATGCATTCCAAAGGGACAGTTTGGTTCTCCATAGTCCTCACCACAGAGGAATTCTGCAGAGGAATCTCGGCTCTGATGCTTGAAGCACCTCCTCCCTCTCTTTTTCACCACTGACCTTGGTGCCACCATGTGGTTTTCCCTCACGGGTCCTCGCTTCCTCCTCTTCTCTGACTAGAAGAAAAACTGCTGCTTGTACTTACCATTGCCAACAAGTTCTACTAATTCAAAGACTCCTGCAAGGTCCCACAGTGCCAAGAAGCTGACCTCGTCTAGGTTCCTTGTCAGGGAATTGCTTGTCACGCTTCCCCTGCCGGTCAGGTGGCTCTGCCACCATTGTGTGGGCAGTGGCGGTGGCACTGGCACAATTTAATCTCTCTCTTCAGGCAGGGTGCTGGGAAGGGGGAGCCATCACTGCTGTCCCTGCCCTTTTCACCTGGAGTGTGGCTGGCTGGGGGGTGGCCAGGCAGGCAAGGCTCGCTGCAGGCTGCACCAAGATGGTTGTGGCCATGGCAACACACTGAGGCGTGCCATGCTGGGGATGGCCCCCAGTGACAGCACTTTGCCACTCCTGGAGAAAACCTGCTTCTTCTTAGATGTCTTCACAGAGGCTTTACCCACCTCTCTAATTGGGTCAGCAGCATGTCTGTCTTCAGAGCCATCAGAGATTGGCTCTGTCGGACATGGTGGAAGCCTCCAGCAGCTTCTCGCAGAAGTTACCCCTGTGGCCCCCCACCCCGCCACCAAAAACCAGGCTGTGTCAAACCAGCACACAAGCTGAAGGGTAAATAATGTGACCAGGACTTCAGGAGGAAGGAAAAAAGAAGGAAAAAGAAAGCATTGGCGTGGAAATACAATTTAAGTAAATAGCAGTGGTGC
Organism: Chamaea fasciata; assembly: GCF_029207755.1. NCBI lineage: Eukaryota > Metazoa > Chordata > Aves > Passeriformes > Sylviidae > Chamaea > Chamaea fasciata. Next base: position 3,753,316 of record NW_027094088.1, on the reverse strand, counting down.
TAATTTCTGGCAAAACAGAGTTAGGTCAGTATGGAAACAATTAATGTTGCTGTAGCCGTGAAACAGAAGTAAAGATAGCTGATGCTTCAGGATAAAGTTCTTCATCAATCACTGGTTTATTTTATTAGCATTCATAGTGCTGTGTGGTGTGATTACTTCTGATGTCTTGTGACAAGCATAATGAGAAAATGCAGGGCCAAACCCAGACCTGGCACTGGACCCACATACACAGCTCTGAATTTGGACTCTAATGTAACACATATGATGGCATAAACCTTTTTTGAAGGAACACAGATTCCACCTCAACCCCTGGCCCTCATTAAGGTTATTGCCTACATTCAGATTTATTGATAAAGCATTGCTGAAACTTTGTCTCCTCTTTTAAAAATTGCCCTACAAATGATATGTTGAAAAATCTGAGGTTCCCGTATTGTCTGGACTGTTCTTTATTGCGTGAACATCCGGGTTTTGCTAACCAAATGAGCAGATGCTTTGCAGCCAGATGGTATTGATTCCTTACAGTTGTGTTCGTATATCAGATGTAGATATTGTGTTCCACTTCCCATTACATCTGAAGATGACTGAGCCTGATTGACAATATGGCATTCACATTGAGATGTTTGCTTTGTGAAAACTAGCTGCTGCCCAGAATTATTTTGTAATATTAACTCCTGTACATTGCCCCTGCTGTTTGATCAGTCCGTTTCCTTTTGTTCTAAGCCATATGTGTTTTCAAAACTAATACTTATACACCTTTCAAGGCCTTTGATTGTTGTACAAAAGATGATAAATCTCTAGGGGATCTAACTGTATCCTGGAGCATACAACCTAATGAGAAAAATAAGTTCAAAATACCAAAGCATGGTGTTCTGACATTCTATCTCTTAGCTTTCAAATTCAAACAAAAAAAGAAAAGGATCTGCTGTGATGAAGCATTAGCTGCATGAAAAGCAAGTCTAACTCCTTTATTCCCAAGAGAGACTGTATTTAACAAGGGCACTTCCATCGCTTCTGGATTTCTCATCAGTTCTTTGTATATTTTCTGTAGGTGGTAAATAGGCCACTCTGCTCGTGAGAGAAGAGAGAATGTTGTTTTGGGGCCTTTATTTGGAGATTTTTTTTTTAAGGTTCTCAAAAGCTTTTTGACCACTATTTCTGTGGAAGGAACAATTATTTTTGAGTCATAAACAAGTGCTGGATTTGCACAACAGTGAATATACCCCAGATTCTTTTGAACCTTGCAGACAGGTATGATGTAGGGAATGAATTAAGGGTAGAAAATGGGGACAATCTGTGTGTGACTGAAAAAATTGCTATTTCTAGCACTAAATGATGCCTCTTAGGAAGGGGAAAGTTGAACAATGATGAGAAAAAATTGCTTCACTCGTGTCCAAACTTACTGTAAGAGCTTTCTTTTCCTGAAAAGAGTCCAATGTTTCTTTTTGCTAATTTTGGGTGATTTTTTGGTGTTGTTTTTTTAGCCAGCTAAACTAGTTTCAGTCTATCATAGATTCTGTTGGGTTCAGTGCCTTGATATCAACTAGACATGAGAAATATTCACAGGTTTGTGAAGAGTACGCAGAAGAAGCTCAGACTTGACTTTTTTTTTTCCTGTAAACCTATGGAATATCAGACTCTCACTGCAAATATTACAGCTTCCTTAGAAAAATGTGGTACAAAAATTGATCAATAAGATACAATTTTCTTGTCCATCGTGAACCAAGAAAAAGTACTTCTTAATGCAGATCTGGTAAACATGTTAAATCTGATACAAAAGGCTTTCCTGGCGCAGGTAAAAAAATTATTTTGGTGGTGCATTTGTGTGCAAGCTGCTTGTGTAATATGTTTTTTATTTAGAAACTGTTTCTACATGAAGGATTTTGTAACAGTGCAATAAAACAATCATGCCCATCCATCTTGAGCCAGAAAATAATATTTAATTTTTGTTGGTGGAAATGCTTTAAACTCCCAGCTTGAAACAGTTTGGTGATCTGTGTGAAGCTCTGAATGAGAAGCAGTGAACCTTGGTTACTCCTACGTGGGCAGATGCCAGCTGGGAAATAAATAACTTCTAGGTACTCTTAGTGCCTAACATACTACATGAGTACCTTCTGTCCTTCAATATATTTTTCCTCACCTCACCCGTCTGAAAGGATATACCCCCACTTGTGCAATTGGGGGCTACATTTCAGAAAAGCCAAGCCAATACCCAATTGAGTAACAAGTCTTTGTGGGAAATTCCAGTTAAACCTGCTTCTTCAGGGCCCTGAGCTACCTCTGCACTCAGACCTGTCCAAGTCACTAGAGATCAAAGCCCAAAACTAATTAAAAGATAATAGGACAGTACTCAGCATCTTTGGCATTAAGAAGCTCCTACTATGCCCAGTGGCTGCAAGAATATGTTAACTGGATAGTTATATTACAAAAGAGATTATTCCCTGATTTAAGAAATGCAGGGAATGCCAGATCCCTTTTTCCAGGGCTAGCCATAATCAAATTCCTTTCTTTACTGTTTTTTGTAACCCCACTAATTGAGATCACCCAAAATGTTACCATGAGCTCAAGTCAGTGTCAATTAAAAATCCCATTTATATTCCCTGTGAAAACACATGGCCTTCAAAAGTGTTTGATTTTCATTGGACCTTCTCATCTGTTTGTCATTTAAAGTTCAGGCCATTTTCCATATTTCTATCAAATGCAGCCTCATATGGAAGTCTGGCAAATGAGCTTGCAAAGTAACTTACTTGAAGTTATAAATGATCTAATACTTTTGTAAAGTTGACCTCTCTATGTAATAATATACAAATTAATGTCTGAAGCTGAGGGGACACACAGTTCTCTAGAACTGCCTGGTTAGTTAAAGGCGGGGTTGCACTTGTACGCTTGCAGCACTCGTGGTTATTCGCACTGGTGCAGATCAGGCCATGAGGTAGGAAGGGTTTGGAGGAGGAATCAGGGCAGAATCCGTAACACTGGCAGCTCTTTCAGGCACAAGAATTGACTCTGTCACCACTCCAACTACCCTCTTGCTCATTTATTTTAAAAACTCCTGGTGAGTAGGCAAATTTTTTTGCTGTCACATGTCCATTCACATTAAAGTCTGCTCTCTTACATTTCCTGTTATGATGAGGAAGTGTTTGGGAACCTGCTGGTTCATGGGTGGTTGGAGGATAGGGCATAGGATGCCAGGGCCACCCCTGAGACTTCAAAACCACTTTGGAAGGACTCAGCTGTCAAGGTGCTATTCATCCAGTGAGTTTTCAGGCACAGACAAATCCTTGTATCCTTCATTTTTTTTGGGTGGACAGGATGGATCAGCCTCAGCCACTCTGCATCTAACAAGGCAATCCATGTCTGATTTATGCTTCCCTGCCACTCCTCTGTGACTCAGACTTTTGCAACGTGAGCTTCAGCAGGTTGTAGCAACAATTTTTGACTCTTTTTAGCCTGCCTGAAAGATGAGGATGGTCCTACACAGCCTGTGCTGGTTCCATTAGTATCTTTTTCCATACTGTATACTCAATTTTAGGGTTAGCAGTTAGCTTTATACTGTGGTGCAGAAATGCCTTCGAGCCGGACCTTGGGGTCAGACTCAAATCATCCCAGCCACACACTTGTTTCCTTAAGTAGGGCTGGTTTGGTGTTATTCCACAGGTAAAGCTGATAGATGAGATGTTGGACTGACTCCTGTGCGTCTGGAGCAGTTCTGCAGAGCCAACCAGCCCAGATGGCCTGGGCTTAGATCTGCAAATTTGTTGAAGCTCCTTGGGTGCCCCCTTTGTCCCATTCCTCTAGTCTGCCAAGGGACCACATTTCATCAGCAGCATGGGCAGGTGAGCTTGAAATTGGGGTAGAATTTCAAAGTAAGCACTGGACATCTAGCTGTAGGATAATCGGAGCTTTTTGGATGTCAGGTCACTCCCAGAACTGACCAGCTGAGATACACCAAAGGTGTAACAAAAAGGAAGGTTTGAGTGGAAAGATGCTGCTCATTTCTCAACAGAGCTGCAAAATCTTGTTCCTGAAATTTTTCCATGTGAATTCTTGTCATTGTGACGCTACACTTGGTTGAGCTCCTTTTGCTCTTAGGCACCTGTCTCATGCTGATTACATTTTTAACATATTAGTTAAAGGACCTAAATATTTTTGGAGGCTATTGGCACCTGAAATTAAAGTGTATTGTTATCTCCTCTCTTAGAAAGAGAGGACTCTGCTAATGTGAAGCTCTTGAGCAGAGTTTTCTTTTTGCTTTTCTTCTAATCAACTTCAGATATGGCCATTCACTGACAGTACTTTATATCTGCTAATTAAATTGAGACTTGAATGACCAGGGTAGCACTCCACTTATCATTATGCTTCCACTTGATGGTTTATATTTCAAGTTATTCTAGAGACTTTCTTAATGGCAATCAGGTTAGTGGAACCTTGATCTTACCAATGCGTATCCTTTTGCTTAACTTCAAGTAAGTGCCCAAATGGAGTTCAGCAAACCTTTTACTTATTGTGTTTTTGGGATTATTTTTTTGCACACAGCTAGCACTTAGAGGAATGGGACAAACTCCACATCACATAAGGTAAAATGCCAGTGTCCTGGCTCCCAAAAAACAGACACCAATGTTTTATATGCTAAGAGAATCAGAGTCTATTCACATCAAGAAAAAATGTCCCCTCCTCTTGTGAGGGTTCTTTTTCTTTTTTTTTTTTTTTTTTTAATATACCTTAAAAGTGAGTAGGTTTTCTTAGATATTTTTAGGGAGCAGATCTGTGCATGTAATTCAGTATTTCCCATTGTGCATGACAACAAAGATACTTAAAGATTAGTATCTCTTCTAAATTTGTATATGCAAAGCTACAGGTGATCTGCAAACACAGTGTTGTACAGTTGGTAAGATTGATATGAAGATTTTGCGCACTTATTCATATCCCCAGGTTGGGGTTTAGGAGTTCTCCTTTTCTTTCTTTCTCTTACAGAATTTTCTCCCATTTTTTGTTGCTAAGAGGCAATAACAGCCGAGTATTTAGGAGAGACAAAAGAAGTTTCCCTGGGAAGGGTGCAGCTTGATTTCAAAGTTAGAATAATTGGGAGGGAAGGGGGTAATATTTTGTGTTCCAAGTGAGGCTCCTGCTTTCCTTAGCAGACACCTGTCTTTCAAACCAAGACACCCCAAAATACAGAAAGCTGTAATTTGATTTTTACGAATATTTACATCTATGTTTTGGTTAATTGTTGTCACGTTATTCTCTGAAATAGTTAAGATTAGAAGTTATTTGACCTTCCTTAAATTTAAGTGTAATCACAAAACCTCCAAGACTGGAGTTTTACAAAACAGCAACAGATATCTCAAGTTTTATAATAAATAATAAACACAAGAATTGACAACGATTTCTTTCTTTAACCCAGTGGGAATAATGTAAAACCAAATATTTGTAACATAGGTAAGTCATAAATAGGTAGATGAGCAGGCAGGGAAGTTTGCTCAGCTCTTTGTCAACCACCTGGTACCCTGGGAATCCTGGCTGATAAACACAGCCATCCCCATCCGTAGATGGGGAGTTATAACTAATTACCATGACATTGATAAATTTCTTTTACCGTCTTCTCTTAATCCAGTGCTGCATTTGCATCAAGTCCTCTGCTCTCTCTTCTGACATGAAGAGTCTATTTATGGACTTAGATTCATGTTTCATTTTGAAAAAAGAATGGATCCCAGGAAGATGTGAGCTCCGGTTCTGTGCTTGCACTGGGCTTTGTCAGACATTACATAAGAGCTTTGCTCATGTTGGCCTCCTGCTCCTGGCTTTTTAGATCATTCTTTGTATTGTTTCCAGTGCATGTAGGTAATTTAATTTAACGTTTTTCTAAATGCCAACATGCAGGAAGGCTGACCTTATAAGATCATAATTAGGATTATTTATATACTGTAAAAATGTAACTGATTCGGAATCACTGGAAAATGTCAGATTTTAATTTTTTGTTTTAAAGAATTCGTTTTGCTGGATTAAGTTAAAGCCTTAATTACTTTTCAACTTTTGCCTTACTATAACCCTTCTACTTGATCATGTCATTGCTTTAACTATATGCAAAGTTCCCTTTGGCAACAATGGCTGTCCTCTTAATTGCTTTGTTTCAATGGGTTGTTATTCCAAAGCCTCAAAGTTCTAATAAATTATGTTAACAGGCTTAAAAACTTGTGTGAATAATGTCTTCAGGTTACTGACGCTAATGTAGACTGCTGTCTCAATAGCTATGAAATAAACAGAGCCTCCATCCTTTGTTGTACTAGGTACCATTTATACTGTTAACCACCACAGCCTGCCTTGCCTGGGAGATAAATGTGATCATTGATGAGCAATTAGAAAACAGTTCTGTGGAGATCTAGGCTTTATGGAGCAGGCTATTGGGGCAGAGAAGCAGCCTGTTTTCTGAAGGTCGGGATGTGTCATGAGGGGATGAGCTCACACTGGAGAAGGAAACAGTTTTAATGGATGTGTTTTGGTGATGTGGGGAGGAGAGGAGGCAAAAGGCCCTTTTTGGTGATGCAAGTTTAATGAACTTGACCACAGACATTTTGATACCTGAAAGCTGATCACAGGCAGTTTTATTTTTATTTGCATATTTATGTATATATTAAAAAAAAAGACTGCTCAGTCTGAGTTTCAAGGAAAGGCAATGTTTTGATGTAACACAATATGGCACATATACTTCTGTGCTTTTATGTGTGTTCCAATATATGCAACAAATACATGAGAGAAACAAAGAAAAAACCTCCAGGAGGCTTGTTTGACAGCTTGCTTAATTTTAAAATTGAATGGAACTATGGAAATACTAAGAGGAAAAGTATTGTGAGCTGTCATTTCTGGTCCAGAAATTAAAACCCATAAAAATAGTGTCAAAGCTTGCCTTTGCTACTCCACACAGAAATGGAAAGGACAGGTTTAATGCCATACTCAGGACTGTAGAAGATGAGGAGTAAAATGAGGTCAGCCTGTCTTAACTTCAGTTTTGGGTCAAGGCTCAGCTATGGACCTCCAGAAACTAAGGAAAATACTATTATTGAGGCATTTAAATATCACAAAACATGCATGGTGTAAACACCTAGAATGGAGATGAAGATAAGGCGTTAAATATTTAAAGATTGGGTGAAATATGCTTCAGCGTTTGATTTCATCTCTGTGTAGTCTCTGCCTTTCAAAAGGAAGTTAGCAGTAGCATTTACAGCAATAGCAGAGGTATTCTTAACAACGTAAATTCCTAACCCTGCTTTGTCTCGCCATGGTCTTGGCCTTTTTGAAGTCCTGTGACAACAAGATTTCAGTACAATTCTAAGTTGCTCTTTTTGAGATTTGAGTTTTTCAGCTTCGGAATTTTCTCACTTTTAATGTTATAATCTGTCTCCTTAACTGTGGGTTAGAAGGACCGAAACATCAGGCTTTTTTCACAAATTAGGCTTTTGTGGTATATTCCCTGCTACTTTTTGTCTTCTAGCATCACCTTCTGATGGGTTTTGGGCACCTGTTAGCATTGTTAAAGGGAGGTGGGTGGATGTCTGCATGAATCATAGGCCAGGCTCTTTTGAGGAGCTATTTTCTGTGATGGAAACCACTGGGTTGTACCTTTTTTTTTCCACTAAGCTGCTGTACAGGCCTCATGCTTGAAGCTTGAACTCAGCCTTCTGAGTTGACCTGGCGGCTTGTCAGACTGGCCAGTTTGGGTGTTTAAATCCAAATGCATCTCAGGACATTTTTAGCATTTGACAATTCATCTACGAGTGGGCTGGACAAAACCAAAAGTTTCTGGCAGCCTAATTCAGAATAAATTATTTCAATCCACTGTCTTCTGTAGCAGGCAGTAATCCTTTGACTTACATGAACAGAAGAAACGGGACAACTGGGCTGGACACAAAGCTTAGAGTAGTGCCAGTAAGGAGCCTGACTTCTCTGAAACCAGATCCTTCCCTGACCCAGATTAATTACTTGGTTGTTCCCACAACCAAATTCCTGCTGTCAGTGTGTCCAGTGCTGCCTGCCAGGGCTTGCCAATGAAAACAGAGCAGTTGTAAACCCTGAGAATTATCCCTGTGGCTGGAGGTAGTGTCCTATCAAATAATTATCATGTGATAGGGCCCCTAGTGCTTTCCAGCTTCTCTGGCTCCCCTGATGAAATATTAATATGCTTTCAACATTTAAGGTTATTATTCTTGTATGCTGTACTTGGGGCATATCTTTCTCTGCAGCCATCGTATGCTTTATAGAGCCAAAATACCCTGTGCAGGAGAACAGATCTTTATGTCTTCCAAGACAGCCTTAGTTGAATGCCCTTCGTTGAATCATTATGCTAAATAATCAGCAGTGCCTTAAATACCCTCCTATGGGCTGAAGGGAGCCTAATGCAGTATGAAGTACACAGATTTTCCCAGAAGAATTGTTTCTTTCATCTCCAGCTTAGTAAGTAGAGCTGGGGACCTGCTGGAAGCCTGGCTTGCATGTTAACTTGCCACGAACAGCACACAGCTGTCCCATGCTGGGGCGGGGGCTGGCTCCAGGCTGCTGCGTGTGTGTGGGAGAACAGAGACATCCTTTGGATAAGCATGGAAACAAGAGGTTAGATTTGCTTAAATGATGAGGTTTTGATAAGCCAACAAGACATATTTTTAAACTCAGTTCTAGGCTTTTCAAATATATCTCAGATTCTTTTCTTTTCCAAAATTATCTGAAGCTCCTCAAGAGGAACAAAGCAGGTTTGATTCTATTCTCACGCCTCGGTTTAAGAAGTTCCCTTCTGAGTTTTCTTCCTTAACAGGGCAAGAAATGCACGTTAAAAAAAAAGTTACTTTCTGATAATCATCCACTTTCAACAGCTTGAAATGAAAATGCAGAACAAAACAAAACACTAGAGTTAGGAGACCTGCAGCAGAACCCGCAGGCTGGCAATATTTTTATGAATGAATCCAGGCTTTCCTCAGCATGGAACTTGCTCACGATAGTGATTCCTTGCACATAGGTATTTGGCTGTGCAGGTTTTAGCTCTTGCCAGCTTTTCTGGAAAGCATATTAGCTGCCTTGATGTCTGAAATTCCCTGAGGATCACCCAAAGAGAGCTCTTAAAGTGGCACTGTTTTGCTAATTAGTAAGGCCAACTGTTGTCTGGCTGAATTGTCTGCACTAACAACGGGCTCCCTCTGCCTCCTCTCTCCGGTTTTAATTCTAATGCTAACAGAGCACGCTGTGATTATGCTAATATTTCTGGCCTTCCTACCTAAGGACATCTGTGAGGTGTGCTGCATTTTCTAATCGTTTCATTCTAGTCCTGCTCATCCCTGTACACAGGTTTTGTTCTGCTGAAAAGGACACGTCAGCCTAGTTGGCATTGCCTCAGCAGGCATTTTGGGGATGGATAGCAAAGGAGAGACAGCTTTAGCCATCATTTAATTGTTGCTTTTTAGCTTGGTCACTGATAAGGCCACTCATGAAATGGTAGTTGAGCACCTCAAGGTCAGCGTTGCAACCTCAGAACCTTTTTATTGAGTGGAGGAGACAACCCTACTGGTGGAGAATTGAAGCACACAAAGTGTCAAGTGGTTTGCTTGGGGTTAGTATAAAAAACCCTAAGGCAGAGAAGACATTGAGCAGCTCTCAGGTGCCATTAAGAACCCATCACTCCGGTTTTTTCCTCCTGGCTGGGAACGTGCCAAGGGGCTTGTCAGTAAAACCTTCTTTTTCTGAGGGTAGAGGACAAATTTCTCTCTGAAAAACTAGCTGTGATTGAACTTCACAAGAGAAAAAAAGTAGCTCCTCCTCCCAACGTAGACAAATCGAAAAACAGGCTCTCTATGGGAGAAATCTGGCTGAGACATGGACTTGGTACTTTTTATTAATTTTTTCCCTGTTCAGTAAATGGTGAAGTCTTTGTTTGTTTGCTTGGGTTTCCTTGGGTTTTTTTGTAGCTGCATTAGGTACAGGTATTAAGTCAAATGTTGCTTTTGAATATATTGCAGAGTAAAGATGACTGACATAAGAATTTTTTTTTTGTGGTGTCAATTTTAAATCTATCCCTCAAAAATTAACCTCTCCCTCATGGAGACATCCATGACTGGACACATCTGCCTACAGTGAGCTGTTTTCCTGCAAGCTGGGTGAAGCCCAGGCTCTGGTCTGTGATCACCTTGAGATCTGGTGATGAAAGTGCCCATTAAGTTTACAGGGATAAGCATTATTGAGAATACTGTGGGATTCCTCTCTTGATGATATGGTTCCTGTATATCATCCCCTTTGGGCTGATGTCCATAAACAGTGATTGTCCCGACACAAAATTTATCCTAGTCTTTATGACACTGGGAGCCAACAGGGCAACCAAAATTACAGCTTTGGCATTACAACCGAGTTCTGTTGTTTTCCTGGCAGTTTAAACTAGATTGTTAGCAAAATAGCTGTTTGTTACAGGTTTTGTGTGTAAGTTGCTTTTTTTATTTCTTAATGTTAGTTAAGGACATAAAAATGAGAAGCCAAAATATAGGTATTTATTTGACTGACAGTAATGGCTCTGAGAGAAGCCATTTAAATGTTATTTACATATTATTTGAAGCCATAATAAGCAATCACGTCAATCCATAGCACCCCTTTGTTATTAAAGGAGTCTGCAACAGTGTAACTCATTATGGTGTTATGCAAATCAAACGCATTTAAAAAAAACAACTTCTGTAGGAACATTACTGTACAACGAGGTAGCAAAGTTTTCAACATCAGGCACACTGTCACTTTAAATTTAAAATGCGCAATCTGTGTGACTAATATCTCTGCAAAGCTCTCTATTAAGTACCAGACTCAGCAAATGCTGAACGTGTAAGTCCCTCCTGATTTAAATAAATGTTTTAGTATACAGGACTTTACTAATGTTACCTTGCTGAACTCAAACCAACTGCTACCCTAGGATGGATGGAAAATGAAAACGTATTTTCTCCTCTCCCTGAAAAACTTCGTCCTTCATAAGAGTTTTTGGATGTTGGGATTTGGTAAGGCTTGGATGAAAAATGGGATACAGCCGGAAGAAAATCTAGCTCAGAGCTGTATAATCAAAATTAAAAAGGGGGGGATGGGTCCCATGGCTGAGCATGCAAAGAGAATGAGGCCTCCCAAACATAAAATGCAATTACTGCTACTCTTCTGGGTAAAAACATCAGTGTTAAGGAAAAAAAATAAGCTAAGTTGCTGTGCAAGTGTCTCCATCTAGTCATTGGAACACATGGCTTGTCCAACATGCACAGTCTGGGGAATGAGACCCTCTTTCTGGAAAGTCTCAGTGTGATACTAGAGACATTTTGAAGGCAAAGTGAATCTGCTTTTCAGAAGTATCCTCCTGAGGTGCAGAATAAACATTTTCTTGTAGATATTCACATCAGTGTCTGAGCAGCAAAGGGCTGAGTTCCACCAGAGGCTGAAGGAGCTATTCCAGCCATTCTTTTCCCTGTGTAGTGGGAGCATTAAATGTTTCATGGGAGCCCACAATATCCTCTTGTAGTGTGTCACTTGAAAAATTACTGCAGTCATAAAATTGTCATTTAGAGTTTCCTTTGAGTCTGAGAAAATATGACCTCTCTGTCTGTCAGGCCTGTTCCAAGTTTGTTTTTTCTTCACTTTGTGATTTGGGGTTGCTTGGCAGAGATGTACTCCCCCTATTTCTGCCACTGTTTCCCCTTCTTTTTTATGAGCACACATTCACGCACCTGTGCATGACTGATGGAAAACTGTAGGGAAGAGCCTTACTGGCCTAGACAACATGCTGTCAGCACCATTTGTAGCCAAACTTGCCTAGTTTTTTTTTTTTTTTCTTTGGCTGTGCAGATTCCTAAAACATCGAAGAAAGCAAAGATAAAAATGTATTTTAACCAAGCGAGGCTGCATTCTTTCATTGCAGCCATCCCATGAGGTTTGGCCAGTCCATCAGGATAGGTTTGAAAAGGGATTCCTGAAACTGGCTGCCAAAAAAAGTGGCTTTGGAGTGTCTGGATAAAGCTGCTGTGGTATGTCAGCTGCACATTCTGCAGGGCACTGGGATGATGAGGAGACTGCAAGGGCTGATATGGACACCTTCTGCTGCCCTGCAGGACATTTGCTTCCCAGGCTAAATTCCTGTGCCTTGGGAAGCCTGCAAACCCTTCAGGATGTACTGACCTAACTTCCAGTTGTGTTGATGATGGAGATCATGCATCCTTTGGATTTTGTTTGGCTTTAAAACACACCTGGTTCTGTTTTGTTCTCTAATGGAGCTTGACTGCTCAGAAACAAGCTGTAACCAAAATGCACTGTGCATAAAAAGACAACTTGGAAAAATACCACCCAAACAAACTCCAACAAAACCAATGCCAAACACAACCCCCTTGCTGGACTTTTGAATTTCTTCCTGACCTTATCACCTCCACTTGATTTCCACTCCCAGTCTGCCAAAAGATTTGGATTCCTATCAAGGCAGTTTGGAAGAACTTTAATACTCAAATAAATGCAACAGGCAACTAAGCTGCTGTGAACTAATGGCAGGACACTTGGAAGTGCTGTATTTCAGATAATGGTGTCAGTTTCAGAAAGGTGTGCAAACTGGTTTAACCAAATGTTATATTTTATGAAATTCCTGACCATTGGGAAGGAGATTGCAAAGGAGAATTTAAAAGATTGGGAGTTTCTGGCTTTTATTTCTGCACTGCTGCTAAGCAGCAATTTTTGAAGAAGGGGGAGAAGTAACCCTCTGCAATAAAACCATTTTCATAATACCATGGGAATGAATTATTGCTTGAGGTGAGGCACAGTTTCTAATGGCAGCCTGAGCTTTCATCTCCATCTTTCATGGGCTAGTCAGACGTTTTTATAGTGCTGACACAAAAAGAGAGCATTTATGTTGCTTCCATTCTCCATCTGTCAACAGTTAGGTTAAAGTGCCACTACAGGAATACTTTTCATCTGATTTCCATTCCAACGTGGTTCATCAATATCTGGTATTTGAGCCATGCCAGCTCTCAAGGTCCCAATCGCTTATTTTTTATGCACCATTAATGGTCAGCCAATAGGAGACAAAAGTCTCTTTTTAACGTGAAGAGGGTGGTATTTACTTTTATTGTGAATTCACCTCAATGTACCTCCAGTACAGTTTTCTGAGCCTATCAAGAGTTGGTTTTCAGTAAATAGTGTGAAAAGTCAAAATACGTTAGGCCAGAGAGGAAGTGGATTTTTATTTGTCTGGTATGAGATACATCCATGACCACCTACAACTGATTAACAATTTGGGCATCAGGGAGGAGCAAAAGGGGGAAGCATTGTCATTAATCCCTGTTTTACTTGCAATTCCTTTCAGCTAATGAACCTACTTTTATTAGGGGCAGAGACCACAAAAAGGTTATTTAGCGCAAAAATTCGGAGAACTTAATGAAAAAAACTGTCTTATTCTGTGCTTAGTGCAGTTGTAAGGTTGAACAGCAGGGTAGATGCGTTGGCAACAAACTAAAGCAGACTCTAAAGTGCAGAGATTTCCTCTTCCTATCCTTTGAAAACTCTCATTTTGTTAGTGTCCAGAGAAAGGTAGCTATAACAAAAAATCAAACTACAAGGGCAACAGTTGTCACCTATGTTTTTGACACGTGTTTTCTGGGCTTATATTTAGCATTATTCTTGTGAATTCTGGGTGGTTTTTTGTGTGGGTTTTTTTCTGGTTTTGTTTTATTTATTTATTTATTTTTAGTCTAGGGTTTTTTTTCCTGGTTGGTCTTTACCTTCCTTGTAGAATAGCACCCAGACACAAGGTACCCCCAAATCCAGCTTTTTTTCGCTGATGGTGAGAACAGAAAAGCTATTCCTGACCACTTCAGTGTATCTGTTACACAAGACAATATGTTCCAAAAATATCCTCTCTGTGCTGAGAAAGAGGTGGTTGGGGGATGATAAACTTATTTTAAATTAGATGGGGGAAAAAAGGAGAAAAAAAAACCTGAGGAAAGGAAAAAAAAAAAAGTTAAGACTCTGAAGAGGGGGGAAACAATCTGTTTTTAACAGGATTTTCTTCCAAGTACCTCTGTCCCTTGGGTATGCAATATTCGCTTAGACTAAATTTCTTCCAGCTTTCTCTCAGATTTTGAGAGCCTCATTTTTCTCCAGCTAATATAGTGCAGCTCATATACTGTATTTTATGGGTGACTGGCTTCCAGAGGAATGTAGGTGTGAAAGACCACACAGCCACGAACCTGAGTTATATGGAGTAATCACTACAGGGGAGAAGGAGTGTTTAGTCCCTTTCTGGTCCAAGTCAGATGAGGCTTTCACACCGTGGGAGGGGTTGTAAAGATCCAAAGGAGATGTTATTTTTGTTTCAAGTTTGTTTTCAGTTCATTGGCTAAGCTTCCTGGCTTCTGGAAACTTTACATTGCATTTCAATGCTGTTGGCCACGGGAGTGGGTATTATCACACTCTCTACGCCTGGCTTGATCTTCATGATTAACTATTTTAGCTGTGGTCTTGTGGTCCACGTGTGTGCAGATGTAAACTACTGTGTCTTGGTTTCACATAAACAAAAAGGTTTTTTTGTTTTTGTCTCAAAGTGCATTGTGTTGCATTTCTTGCTGTCAGTCTGTGTGTTTGTATAATTAGGACTGCTCAGCTGGTACATGTAATTCTGTTTCTGAGTTCTTACACAGCTGAGAGATATGCCTGAATTTTTACAAAAGTTAAAGATCAAACCCAAAATTCCTTGGGCTGGTTTTTTCTGTCGAATATTTTAACTGCCTTTGTCCTGTGATAGTGATGTAAAGGATCAAAATACCTTAAAAGTGCATTTATTTGGGGCTTTAAGATGCTTAAGTTGTGCATATATTTGTAGGTCTGTTCTTCCAACTTTTTCATGCAGCTGGGAGCCTTCTGTTCCCTCAGCCAATTTTTCATTGTTCCCACTAGGCAGCCACTGGAGTGCTATTAGAACCAGGAACAAAAAAAAAGATTTTTACGCCTGTTTTATTCGTATCTACAGCTTTCTGTCTCTTACTTGTGCTTCTTCAGTCCTCTTCTCATATTGTTGTCCACCCTCTGTTACCTCCCACAATGATGATTAATGGAATGCTCTACATCTTTTTTTGAACTCTTGGTTTTTCTTCTTAGTCTCTGATTATTTTAATTCTGCCAGACCCTTTTTCATATCCTTTCCTCATCTGCCTCTAATCTACAGTATATCATTTCTCCTACTCCAATCCCTCATTTCCATTCCTGCAACGTTCCATGTCCTTTCTTGGAGCCTGGGCTGAGCACACAGACCAGTTAAAATGAAAATATACTTTCCAGATTTTTAGTAGCCTAATTATTTTATTTTAAACGAAGCCGAGACATCAATCAGATTGTTCTCTAAATCCCAGTCACATCAGCAGCTAAATGAAAATATCAGTTATTCTCTGCCATTCCCAACCCACTTGCCTTTAAATGGTATTATCACAGCAAATATTAGGAGTTTAGACATGTCCATAGTCTTTTGTTGAAAAGCTCTTGCAAACAAGGCAAGGGAGATGCATCTGAAATCCTAATATCTTGTGAAATAATATTAACAATGGGTCTGGCACATATGAGCCTTTAGACAGGAGGCTGTCAGATCCCGGGAGGTTGAAAGTGAGAAATATTTGAAAGACAAAGAGCAAATCATAGAAATGGGAAGTTAAGAAAAATAATTTTTTTCCAGGCTAAGCAGTACAGGCTCCTGGGGCTGGTTCTCAGTTCTGACACCCCAGCTCACTTCTCAGCTCCAGACAGAGATTTCAGGAGAGCTGCACAGGGCTCGAGCATGACCAGTAATCAGATCCTGTCCTCCCTGACAGCCTCACGTCAGTCATGAGTGCCCAGAGTTAATTGGGACTTTAATTAGAGCTGTGGATGCTCAGCTCTTCTGAAAACCGGATCCAACCCAATAAACGTGTGGCCACATTGGAAATTTTTGCCTTTCAGACCTTTTGATAAGATTCCTCCCCTTCCATCTTCTTTTCTGTTAGCCAGGAGAGATAATGGAAGTTATATAGCTGAAAAAGCTGTGTTTGGGAGGTGGATACTTATCATATAATCTGCTTGGAAACTTCTCTGAGCTTTTGAAGGTCCTGTGTTTTTACTCACTGAGGAAGCATATAATGGATGTTAAAATCTCTTTTGATTTGTTCCTTCTCATTGAAGGCAAATCTGTGAGTCCCTCTGACTGGCAGGGAAGGGTGTTCTTCCAGAGGCTGATTTGCTGACTTTTAGGGGCGTTATGTGAAACAGATTTTTTTTTTTCTGATAATTTTTACTGCCTCCAAACCCTCTTTTGTATCATTTCCTGGTCTCTCTGCAGTTTGCAGTAGATTATTTCTCCTACTCTGACCTGTTTTCTCTGTAACCGGGAGAACTGAGGAAGCTGTGTGAAGAATTTAGGCACATCAGTACTACCCTCTATGTAGGGAAAGATAAATGAAATAGGCAAGATGACAGGGGAGGATGCTGCAGAGGATGAAATAATTTGCGGTCAGTCAGTTACAGAGGTAGGAGTGTAATTGTCCCTCCAGGTCTACTACAGTGCTTTTTTTTTTTTTTTTTAATTTTCCTAGTGGACTGTGCTGTCTCTTCTTATAAATACATACCTTATTGACAATGTATACTAGAATCTTACATTAGGGATTAATTCAATTTTCTTTTTCCCCGAGCAACTTGCTGTATTTTAGCTTATCATGGTAATGAACTAAATAAGCCTGAAGTTTTATTCCTTCTATTTCCCCTTTAATATATTGCTATTTCTGTTTTTATTTTCCCCTCTTTTTTCCTTCCACTAAACTCCAAGGAGGATGAAGGTGCACGAGAGATGGCGTGAAGAGCTTTAGCAAAACTTCTGTGTAATAATAATGAGATTTGCAATGGGCTTCTAAAGGACACGGATCAGAACCACTTACCATAATGACACTACAAAGTAATGAAGATTCAAGTGGTTCTTATTAGACGTGAAGCTCTTTCAGAGAATCCAAACTCACTTAATATCCTGTTGCTGGAGGAGAGGTGGGCATTGATGCTGTGAAATGTTTGTTTCTCTTTTCGGTTTCAAATCCAGGCTAATCTGTTTGGATTTGTGGGACTCCATGTGTGCACACTGTGACTCTCCCTCCCATTAAAGCTTTAAATAAAGGTTCTAGTAAATTCTCATTAAAATAAGTAGTAACCACATTTAATGACCAGTTTGTTTGAGTGTTAACAGCTTGTAAGCTAACAAACTCATCATTAACTGGTGATAACTTCTCTCCACTTGTTTAAATAATCCCTTAACATCAGACCTGTTTGTATTAAGATGCCCATGTAAAATTTCCATTTGATTCCTCCTTTTAAATTTTTTTGAGAATATTTTATCTTTTTGGTCTGTTCCTCTTTGCTTGTTCCACTTTCCACTACTAGTATTTCCTCCTTAGTCGTTCAGATAGCAGTTTTATTTTCTTCTGTATTTTTTTCCAGATTTATCTTAAAATCTCTGCTTGTTCAATGAATTAGGTGACAAACCCCTAGGGATAAATTCAACTATGGAACATAAAACTCACAAATCAATGGAGCTGTGGGCTACATCCTGATTATGTACAGAATTCAAATGAGCTTGGGAAGCCCATTTGTGTGCTGTTAGAGGAAGCAGAAATCACGTCCCCAGTCTTGCAAAGATACCAATGCCTTTCTGCAAGTCCAGGAGAATGATTTACGCATGGAATTGCATCACATTTGCAGACCTAGAATCTGTGTACTGGAGGCTTAATTTGCCTGTAGGATTTGTTTTATATACCACAAACAGTCTTGGCTTCATCCTGTGGAAGGAGGATGACAGTTCAGTTCAAATAAAATCTTAGATTTTGGCCAACACTCAGAATAAAGTTGAAAGCCACTTCATGTGATATATTGTGGGGAAGGAGGAAAGAACATTTCAGAAGAGCTTTCTGCGTTCATTTTCTCTGAATGATTGCAGACTAAACTGGTAAGTAGTGGTGGGCAGCAGTTCAGGAAATTGTCTATGTGTCTCCTCATCTCAGAACAGGATTGCCAAAAACTGGGTGACACCTGGCACGTCTGTCTGACCTCTTCTTGAAAGATCTCCAGGAGCAGCTGCCCTGCAGCTTTCCTGGGTTTTCTGCTCCTGCATTTTGCTATTATTATTACTGTTAATTCCAGCCTGGAATTTTCTTCCCGCAGTATAAAGGTAGTTTCCTGGCTCCAAAGATACAATGAAAAATGATTCCTCCTTCTTTACAGTAACCAACCACAGGCTTCAAAATGTTTTCCCATCTCTGCTGAGTTTTATGCACTTTAGACTAAATAAATCTCAAAGGTGGGCCCATCTCTCCTGTTGAATGGCAACTTTCTTTCAAGTCAGGCTTCCAAACTGGACCCAGTATGCAGCTAAGATCTACCTATGGATACAAGATCTCTATGGATATAGAAAGATTGCTTCAGGTATCTTAGAAGATATATTTCAGTGTACTTAATCCCAATATAAAGTATTCCTTTTTTTCCCAGGAGCATTAGCACGTCCTCTAGTGCCTCTCTGAAGATGTTATCCAACACTAGGCCACCGCTCTTTATTTTTGCAAAGTTATTTCTGCTTAATTTACGCCTGTCCTATTTAATTTCTTTTTTTTTAAAGTTTTTTTTGCTTGTCAGTATGTCATGTCAAGTTACTGTAAGGGGGACTCATAGTTGGAAAATATTGGGGTCTCCGCTGTCTTGCTCCAAGCAGAGAGTTACAGGTATTGCTTAAATATTCAGGACAAATATGGTTTTATCTCTGAACTGGAAGAGGAGGTGCATGGTAGTTAAAATCACTGGAGACTCATCCTGTTTTTGTTTAGTGGTGTTTTGTTTTCCTTGGTTGACAAGCCATTAGTGAATGGTTCTTCATCACAAACTGCGATGAAAATGACTTCCCTCATTTTCCTCAGGCAGCAGGGATGGGAAAAGCCAATTCACAGCCCTTGTGCAACTTAGGTGATGAAGGAAATGGCAAAGAAGTTGCTTGTGGTGTGGCTGGCAGGCAGTAGTGGGATAATAACCACGAGTGACCACTTTCTGCAGAGGTTCCACATTAGCACTGCCTTGTACTGAGCAGATGTTCTGGTCACTCTTCACCTTTGCCTGCAAGGTGCATCAATCACCATAATTTATAATGGGACATGGAGCCAACAACTGAAGGAGAAAAATCAACCCAATGCTAGGAACAATCTTTCTTGATGAATTCTCCCCCCTAAATTGAAACAATTTGCTGGGCAACCCAGCTGGGGTTCATATGCTTTTGATTACTGTGGGCTATTTAGCTTTACAAAATGACATGCTGCTTAATGGTCTTTTAATGGTTATAGGTTTCTCTCTCTTTTTTTAATGAGCTTCACCAGTTTGTTACTAATGCCCTGTAGAAATCTGGCAAAAGGCCAGATTTTCTGTTACAAATTTTCTGGTTTTCGTGTGGCATAAGTGGAGTCTATGCAGCCAGTGGGGATGTCTGTGTTACTAATCATCTGTAATGCCATTAAAGAAAAAGGGGGGAAAAAAAAAAGAGCTAATTGAGTATTCTGCAGTCCCAGTAATGGCGTATGCAAAGATGGTGTCATTAACACTTTCCAGCTGAAGTCTTACAAGAAGTCCAGTCTGTTGTTCAAGCTCTGAAAGATGGAGTTTCTTAAAGCCCATGTGTTCCACTTGGCCACTGCCAGGTCGAAATGTCAAGTGAAGGTTACACCACTGTCAAGGTACAGATAAGATTCTGTCCTATTTGATAAGGAAGTGAGAACTTTCCTTGTGGGATGACAGGGATAGTGCTGAAGGCAGTCTTGCCCCTGAGACATTGCAATTGTGTTAATTACAAAAGAGTGGGAACAGCCTTGCCCTCACAGCTGTGGGTGTGATAAGAGCGAGTTAGCTGGGAGAGGGAGGGTCAGTTGGAGTCTGCTGTGGGGAGGAAGGGATAGGAGGTCCTGTAGGGGACAGAAAGGGTAAAGTGTTGTATGAGGGTTAGGTGGCTGTCCTGGAGGCAGGAAGGAGCTGGAACTGCAGAAGGAAGAGGGAAGGAGAGAAAAAGCCAGAAAGCTACACAGAAAAGGCATGAGAGACTTTTAGATAACAAGGTGCTGATGCTTGAAGACCTCTCCGGTGTCAGTTGTACCTGCTCTGTCATTTCCTAACATTTTGCTGAATATAATGGGCTATGTTGTCAGCCACGACTATAGCTCAGCTTTCAAATGGCCCTTCTTAAGGGGCCTTCTTTATTTTCAGAGAGTGAATACTCAACACTTTGTGTGTTTTGAAGTTGGAGGAGATTCCTGCTCCAATCATTACTTGAAACACGAGCAGATAGTACTAGTGGGTCTTGATGGGAAGTCTGGGCATTGCTTTTGATTTATATAAACTTACAGTGAAAGATTAAATTGTTAAATCTCTTTTGCTGTCTTAATTTGGTGGTAACACAAATCTTTGTGTTATGTATTCCCTAATAAGAGCTGATAATTCTCAATGAACACATAGTTATACCTAAAACTCTCTGTTGAGTCTGAACTGTCAAAACGTCTTGGGCATAAGCACTTTTTAGGCACCAGTTTTAGGACAAATACAAAGAAAGAGTAACAAACATTCAAGATGTTCTTTGCAAAGGAGTGGAAAGCTATAAAAGGATGGGCTTCCAGACTTATACTTTGAGCACAGAACATATTGAAAGGTCACATTCATGACCTTTATGGCAGACAAAACTCAACTGACCTCAACTGTGTTCCTGTTGGAGCCTGTTTTTCTTTTGGGCCTTACGTTGCACTCAGGTCATGTGTGAAGAGACTGTGCTTGCTTTGCAGCTGGAGTCTAGGCAGGGTTTTCAAACCATGATTAACAAGAGCAGTGTCATGGTTTTGGGTCTGTCCTCAGGGCTCTGGTCTAGGATGTTTTTGGCAGCACGAATCTTTGTAGTTAGTTTCTTTGCTTGTAAATTCAAGCGATGTATGAGATTTTCAGAAAGGTGTGCTCGACTCCTGGTTAGTGGGAGCAATGAGAAAGAGCTGGAATAACCTGCATAAAGAAAAACTGACAAGTGCAATAGACATTTTCAGCTTTAACTATCAGCACTTGGAGCAATAATGTAACTGCAGAAGGGAGAATCATCAAGACAAAATGCAGAGGGTCCTGTATGATTGGCCTGAGCTGGTAAATTTGCACAGCCTGGCTGTAAGTGAGCACAAAGAGCTTCCAGACTGATTTCAGCTCCTGAGGAACAACCTGCAGCATCTCAACTCTCATGGCCCTTGTGTGGAGATTTCATCTATGCATAACCAAGAGTGGATGGTACTTCTTTTTATTCTTTATGAAGTTATAGTTTGTTTTCAGTTGACGTTGTGAAAAACTAAGACAAAAATGTCAACAGAAAGTTGATAAAATACCAGTTGAGTCTGCTAGTTTATTGAATGTAGTTGATGCAAATATTTTGTTCCCTATTTCCTTTTGTTCTGAGGTTGCAGAACTTCATAATCAAACAAGGACAAATAATATCATTCTTAGGATTATCATAAACTCAGATAAAAAAAAATCTACAAGTACTCGTCTGAATTATCAAATTACATTAGTTTATGTCCCTTTTATAATCATTCAGATGATTGTTCCTACCAGGAGATGAATTTGGCCAAATATTCCCAGAAAGAGCAAATCTAAATTAATATCAAAAGTTGTTCAAAGGGAAAAAACTTCAGATCTTTAATCAGATTATTTGCATCCAGTCAAAATTGGTCAGACTTCCAGTGTCACACATTTAGGGATGTACTACTAACCAGCTGCAGTCAGGGATCTTGATGGAAACTGTTTGAATTACCAGGATATAAATAATTGTAATGTTGAGTGATGCCTGTATAATCCATCTGTGACAGATAAAAAAGAGGTGTAATTCATGAAGTGAAACTGTTAACTACAATTCTTAATTGTTAATTAAGGATAGACAGGAGCTCTAAGATGTACAGGTTTAGAAACTTGATCTTGGTGAATTTAGCAGCAATACTTTAAAACTTTACTACCAACAATATCTGCTGCTCTGGATGTCCCCATCCCTTTCAGAGAGGTAAAACTTAATGCTCGTTCGGTGGCCCCAGGACTGAAGCATGTGTGAATGGGTGTTCTTTTTCCTCCTTTATTTTTCTCTAGACTATCCTTTAAGTTTTTACATAATTTACATAGAACTAATTAGTTGCACGTTTTAATAATTTCTTGTGTAAGGAGAAAGATCATGGGGCTTTCCTATTGTACTGTGAATGTATCTGCAAATGTATCTCCACTGTATACACTGCCTGTGCTAGATCTGACTGTTCAGGCTGGGATTTCTCAAAAACTCAATTCTTAGTTCAAGGAGTCTATCAACTTGACAGTATTTGTTCAATTTTTTTTTTTAATAACTTTGAAAACCACCATCATATGCTGAGACAATCCCAGCATAGGAGGAGTCAGTCAGGTATCTTGAATCCTTGTACAAATATATATTTCTCAAGCAGATGGGGAAATCTTGTAATTAAACTTGCCTGCTTTTTATTAACTAATGAACACATTCCTTTAGCTGACCTGGTGTTCAACAGTAGTAGAAATCTTCCTGTTAAATAGCAGCAAATTCTGGGTCCAGCCCTTATTGAAAGCATCTCAGCTCTCCTGAACGATCTACCCAATCTTAGTGTCATGGTGCTGTTGAATAACCATTCCCATATAATTCATAGCTCTGCATCTTCAGTGAATTAGCCCCAGCACCTTCATGGCAAGGTCTGCATCTCTCCTGCTCACCTTATAGTAATACTATACCTGTGCCACCTGGAAGGCATACATTCACATGCCTTCCCTGACAATTTTGGGCGGTTTTGGGTAGGACACCCCCTTCATGAGCCACTTTGGCCTCTTGCATGGCAGGACATAGCAGTGGCCAGAGGCACAGCATTATTTCACGTCTTGCACAGAATATGGCTGTTTCCTGTATTTTTAAATTATTTGTTCTCTTCCTCCCCTTTTGAAATGCTTGTAATATTCTTAAAATTGACATATTTATTACATTTAGCAAAGGAATCTCCCATTGGTCACAGATCAGCAAAATTTTATGGGCTGTGAGCAGAAATGCTTTGTGAGAGCCTGCTAGCGTTTTGCCACATCTCAGCTCTTATTTGAACAAGAGCTGCTTCTTTTTCACACTGTAGGTGCCTTGGCTGCTCCTGAGATATGGATCCAAGCACCTGAATGGTGGCTTGGATGGGACTGGCTGGAAGCGTGGCCTCAGGCAGGTTCCTTCTCAGGGTTCCTGTGCTTTATCTGGGAGGTGTTTCACGGGATGGCTTCAGCTGCTGGTCTTGCTGATGATGCCTGTGGTAGAATTAGGTGGCAAACCTGCCAGAAGTCTGGCCAAAAGCACTGATGTTTTGTATTAAGGCAGAGTTTTTGAAGATTTGCTAAAAAAAAATGGAATACAAAGCTTTTAGTGAAAACTGTGACTTTTTGAAGATTTTCTTTTTTACTTGAAGTTTTTTTCTTGCTGGGTTTTTTCCTCTCCCTTTAAAGCCTTGCACCCAACTTTATCTGTCAGGAAAAAAAAAAAAAAATTAGTCACTAAATTGTTGCTGTGACGAAACATTGTGAGACCTTCAGCTCAGGAAAGTGCTCCAAAAGCCCTAAACTGGAGGATCCTCTTTAACAGACAAAAAAAGGGGCAGTGGAAATCCTTCCTACTTGTCTGACCATAAGAAGTGTTGGGTACCAGCCTGAAGATTTCCAGTGCTTGGTTGAACTCTCCATCTGGGCAAGGTGCAGGGAAGTAATGCTGTACTTAATCACCAAAGCTCTAGTTGACAGAAGGCTTCCTGTTCCTACTGAGTGCTTTATCAAATATAAAAGGAGATTAATTTCAAGTGGCTTTGAGTTTTGCAGTGAGCACTGCGGTGTCTAGGCTGGTGTCATTCTCCTGTAGGAACTAAAGAGCTTGTAGAGTATGATTAATGGTGTTTTTCAGTGATCAAAATGCAAACTGAAGCCCTTGATTCTAGAAATTATTGTTGTGGGTGGTGTTTTTTCGTTTTTTTCTTTTTTTTTTTTTTTTTTTTTTTGACTAAAAAGGAGCATGACTGTTATCTCTTCCTGCATAATATATTTGTAGAAAATGGATGAACACAAGCCTGAGGGCATCTACCAAGGCACCATTTTTTCTTGTACCCACCTGGGATTTTAGCTCATGGTATCCTCAGGCTGGGACATGTGTGGGGCAGGCACGGACATCCTGTTTCCAGTTTGGACATCAGAACCTCATGTAATGTCCTCCCTGCAGTGGTTCCATTCTCAGTCAGTTAAAATTGGGCTCTCTGAATTCTCAAGCGAGAACCACTTGATACTAAATTCTGCCACATAAGGGGGAGAAAAAGGTATATTGGGCCCAGCTGGGCTCTGAACTGGGAAATGCAATGTTTCCTCTGGGGCTGAAATTAAAAATTGACTCTCTTGGGTGTTGATGAGCTGAGCCTTCAAAGCATCAAACCTCTGAGCAGCGTTTGTGTCATTAGCAGCATTATTCCTCTGACTTTGAAAGAGAGCTTTATCACAATGGCACACTCCAGCAGTATTTTCTAAATCTTGCCTCGTTATGCAGCTCCAAAGACAGGACACCAGCCATGTTGCTGCTTGCTTGTTGCAACTCCCATGCAGGCCAGCAGACAATAAACAAATGTCTTTTGTGTAATATTAATAAGCTTTCAGCGCTTCTCAGCGTGGCCTGTTGTCATCGGAGTAAATCATGTGTATCAAAAGCCCTTATATGTGAAAGTTTGTTTTCATATCTGGTCAGCTTTTCTATTCAAACCCTTTTATCATCTTGTAATAAGAACATTTGTTTATTTTTTCAATGGCACTTCAGTCATGATGCAGGAACTGCTTCCATGAATAGAACAGCACTTTTCCTAAGGAGCTTTCTTTCAAATCATTTCAACTGGCCCCTTCTAGCTGCCAGTGGACTTTGAATCCTGTTTACATTAAAACAATAGTAGCAGCTTCGTAAATAAACAGGAGCACACATGCCTGAAAGCCATCTTATAATTGAAAAGTTAAAGTTTTCTCCTACTCAAACTCCTTTATTTTATCCAATTCACTTTGGGTTTGAGCTAAATTTAAAGTTCTATCTTTATGCTTAATGCACAGATCATATTCTATTGATGTGTCCTACAGTGCAAGTCCTTAATTTAAGCAGATTCTGCTATGTCAATATTTCAGTACCAGCAGATATTTGCTAAAACAAACACTTTTCCTTGTCTCAAGACACAGGGATAACATCCTGCCAGTACCTGTGAGTAAATAAACCCCTGAGACCTAGCAACCTTTTATGTGCTCTTGAGCTACTGCTACTTTTCTGTTTGCTTTCCAGCTTTTCCTGTGGCTGGCAAATGCCAGAGGATGGAATTAAAGGGATGATGGAGAGATTTAATGCATTAGGTTGCCTAAGAAGTACTTGTTAGGGGTCTTTTAAATCTCGCCTATCTCAGGTTACATGTTTGCTTCTGGGCACTGTAGGAAAAATTGTTTTACTTAATTTTGAACCCATTTACATTTATCATTTCTAGCAGCTTCCTTGTAATTTCACACTCAAAAAGGATTCAGAAGCACCTAAGTTGACTCTAGAGTTGAAAAAGTGAAACAGAAATCAAAGTTTCAATCAAAGCTGAATGAAAAATTCAGCTAGCTCAAAGTCCACTCAGACTGTGAATGGATAATGAGATAACTGGACAGGTAAGAAGCTGCATCTCTGCCCCCAGGATGGGCCCATAGATGTGATAAATGACTTGTCCCAACTCAGGCACCCAGGGCCAGTCCCACACTGTGACATGGTATCAGCAGAGATTTGTGCAGACAGAGAAATTTGCTTGTTGGATCAGTTGACAATTTTTTGTCATTTTTTTTTTTTTTACCAGCATCTTTGTCTTTTGGAGAAATGCTGTGTTTTCTGTTTCTGGAAAAAATATGTCCATAATTTGTAGGAAATTTCTGTAATCAAAGGAAATCCTCTAAGTTACATTTCTTGTTATCAAGCCCTGACCT
Organism: Chamaea fasciata; assembly: GCF_029207755.1. NCBI lineage: Eukaryota > Metazoa > Chordata > Aves > Passeriformes > Sylviidae > Chamaea > Chamaea fasciata. Next base: position 3,727,243 of record NW_027094088.1, on the reverse strand, counting down.
CAGACACTTGATGAAATACTTTTTTGCCTGGACTATTTATGTTTTTCCCCCTGCAAGTGAAAGGACGGCATCTCTAGCTGACCTGACATCCTTCCTGGCATGTCCAAAGGAGCAGAGGGCTAGAAAAATGGCTCAGTAGTTGGTTCAGACACCCCATGCTTCTCTCATTAAGAGAGGGCTTTGGAAGCATTTCCACAGCTCTAATTTGATCTCTGGGAAACTGAAAGGTTAATTGCACAATGTACAGGGGCAAAATAGATTTCCAAGAACATCTGGCACTATATTATTGAGTCTGAAATGAGATTAAAGTCATTCTTCTGGGACATGAGCTCTTGCCAACCACGATGGGGAAGGTGTACAAACTTTATCTGAGTTTAATGAAGACATGGTGTGTATATTTATACACACATAAATGCAGACATACGTGTTGGTGGTTTTTTTCTCCTTTTGCTTATGGCCTGTGGTGTCTTGGGCTTGGTTTTACAGGATTTTCTCCTCACTAGATTTTCATGAGTGCCAATTAGGGGACGTTTTGCTGCCTGCAATAAATCTGTGTTGCAGGAAATGTGGTCTTTTCCTCCTCTTCTTAAAAATGAAAAAATTTCAGGCATCTTTCCTCTCTTATCTGCCACCATTCCTCTGTGTTACCTAAGAATAACCCGATACTGCAGAAAGCAAATATGGGGAGGGAATATCAGGGGACAGGGTGATATCTTTTCAAAGCCATCTATGTTAAAGGTCAAGGCAAACATTTGCCATCTCTTGAACACCAAGTTTATCCTGAAGGCATCTGGCTGTGTAATTAGGGACAGAATAAACTCTTGCTTCAAAAATACGAGCTGTGCTTGTGTCCAAGGCAGGTAGGGAAAGGACATGCCAGAGGGGGGCAGGTGTGGGAGTGAATGGTGAGGAGTCGACTCATCTCTTCTTCTCAGGGCATTTTTCTTTGCCAAGGTCAGCTGTGATCCATGCTCTTTCCCCCAGCTTTTCCTGAGGATGAAGGAGGAATCTGTCAGTGGGAGAAATGGTAATGAATAATGATCCCCAGATCATCTCTTGTACTGGAGAAGTCCTGGTGGGGAGACGCTCTCTGAGCCGTCCGTTTCCCTGAGTGCACGGCTCAGTATTAGTGGCTTATCTGCCTGATATGTGACACTCTGGTGTCTTTAATATGTCACAGGTTCTGACAGATTTGGCAGGTCTTTAGCCTGAAGATCAGCTGTGCGGCTGCGGATGGTTGAAAAGACTGTAGAGGGCAGTCTGAGACCACCAGTGATGGGCTGCTGGAGATGTGCAGGGTCCGATATCTGCCACCTGTGGGGAGGAGGGAGTGCAGGAAAAAAAAAAAAATGGGGAAACTGGTCTCTTGGATTTACAGTAAATATCTATTTGGCTTCACCTAAAAGAAATGCTTTATAGGACTTATTTTTCTTTAACCCCTCCTTTCCCCCCTCTGGCTCCGTTTGAAAAGAGCTAATGCTGCTACTGGCTGAACAGCTGTTTTTACCCTGCAGTCACTATTTGAGCAAAAGAAACAAGTTGTGTAAATCCTCCTGCTGACAGTTGAAATGACTTTTAGTCTGTTCACAATGGGCTTGACTTCACCACACTGTGAATGAACGTGACAATGAGCAGGATGGTGTTGTCCAAACACCACTTTACTGCCAGCCGGCGCTGAGAGTTAGACAAGAGAAATCCCAGCACCTGAGGCAGGGTGCTGCCAAAGCAAGCAGGAATGATGGATGTGGTCCCCCTGCAAGGGGAGACAGCACAAAAAGCAGAGCAGTGCTGGGCCTGGGCAAGCATTCTTTCTCTTATTTGGGGGGCTAAAAAGCAAATTCATAGCTGGGCAAAACTTTTTTTTTTCTGTCATGCTTTTAACCATCTGTGAATTATGACAGTTGGGGCCTGACCCCGTGTCCAAAGCGGTGATGTTTAGCCATAGAGATGATTTTATGTCCTTCAAGGTAAGGGCATGTGCCATTGGTGGCTCTGTTAAAGGTGTCCACAGGACAGTCTCACAGTGGGGTCACCGGGAGGGGAATTACTTGGCACGGTTGCTCCTCTCCTGGTGGGCACATCTGAGATGTCTCACACTGCTGGTGAAAAAAGGGGCAGGCTCTGCTATAACTGCAGTGTGAAACCAGTCTCACTTTTCTCCTTTTTAAGAGAGAGTCATCTGAATTGATAAGCTGGGCAAAAGGATGAGTCCTGTCAGATTCTGAAATTGCTGGCAGTAGAGTTTTTCAGCTGGTCTGTTTCCTGCATTAATCAGAGGACCAAAAAGCTACCAGTAAACCTGCACAACTACCCAGTTTTCTTCTCAGGATCTGAGTCCACCAATTTGATTTCTGTAATTGCACTCTAGGTAGTCAGGAGCAGTCATGCAGAGCTTGCCCCTGTAAGCACCTTCATGCATAGGCATATTCTTATTTGTGTTAATATTCTCCTGGATTTCATTGAGACAGTTTGTACTTGTAAAAGTTGAGTCTGCAAAATTCAGTCCAGAACTTAATCTGATTTTAAATATCCTCACTTTCTAAGAAGTCTCTGCAAGGCAGAATTTTTTTTATGTAGCTGCCCTGATTTTTTAAAGTGCCCCTTTGCTTGCAGTATGCTTGGTATTTCTCGCCTGTCTTCTAGAGGGCTTAGTTGTTGCCATTATTAATTCAACTTCACAGAGCTCCTTTGGAGGAGATGAATGGCTTAGAGCCTACGTTAAACTGAGGCAGAACAAAGCCAAGAGGTTGTTTTCCCTCAGGTCTTGTGGCAAACCTCTGGCAGAGCTGGGAATGCAACTCAGTTTTGCTCATCCCCAGCCCTCTTCTGTAGCCATGGGCAAGCTGGAGCAAATTAAACCCAGGCAAAAAGGGGGTACAGCTCCTTTAGCAGGCAGGGAGGACTGTGCCCATCACACAAACTCTGTGTTTGGCCCATTGCCTGCATGCTCCTAGAGTAACAGACATATGGAACATGTTGCCAAGTTAGGTCCTTAAATCAGGCTTTTATAAACGAGTTCAGGAGGAAAGGAGGCATATTTTATTTCTACAGAAAGGTGGGGGGATTGAAGGACATGGTGCCCAGCTAACCCCAAAGGGGGGAAAGTTTATTAGGCCAAGTGGCCTTTTCCTTCTCGGTAATGCATTCAGTTCGTAACTAAGAACTCACTTTGCAAAAAGATAACAAAATACAAGCCTTGCTCCCAAGCTTGTGTTAACGCTTTCATTTCAGGGGATCAAATTCAGATAGGAGCCTAAGCTGTAGCCCCGCTAGTAAACCAGCTAAGCAAGAGTCTGTGGTACTGTCTGTGATAGAGGAGGGAGGAGAGCTCAGTTTTTAGGCTGGAGAGCACATATTCCACACGGACCTCTTTTGCAACAGAGTAGGGGTCCAAGAATCCACTTAAGGCAAAAGAATGCTGCCATGTTAAACCCTTGGCCGTGAGCCTCAGTCAACTGCCAGCATCAACAATCACTTTTCCCATGAAAAAGAACGTTTTCTGCTCTGGCAATGTGAACATTGCCTGCTTTTAAATCAAGGCAGACTGTGCTGATACAGGACATGGCCTTGCAGTGCCAACCTACACTGCATTAAAAGTATCTAAGCCCTCACCTCTTTTCTATTTACCTCTGAGCTCTCATGAGGTCCTGTCTGTTTTCTTTTCCTTGTGTTTTTTTCCTTCCTTTGGGTGTAGGCTCCTGAAGTACATGAATTTAACCTTGAGCTCAGACGTGGCCCATCTCCTTCTGCTTGAAGTCATCTTGCTAAATATGAGCGTTGGTGGAAAGGAGAATTTTAAACTAGAGTCTTGATTCAGAAAGTTTTGCAACCCACTGCCACACCTGTGTGTTCCATGTGCTTTTGTAAAGGGAAAATGAACAAGAGGGAGAAACATGATGGCTTACAGTAGAAATGGGGTAGATTTGATGGCTTTTTTTAAATCTAAAAAAAGAGAAAAGAATCTAATTTGTGTGCATTACTATATTTTAGAGTGCACACATAACTGTGTGCTTTTTGCCCACGTTTCCCAGTAGAACTACTGAAGTCCTACATGCTTAGGCAGTACCTAGAGGAGGATTAGAGCTGGTCACAGTGTTGTGCCCATTGCTCCTCACTGTTTTTGGACATTTTCTGTTGTACTTAGTAGGTAGAGAGGTTCACTGTTCTCACAAAAACAAACAAAACAAAAAACCCACCACCAACACAAAAAAAAAACAAAACAAAAAAAACCCCCCAAAAAACAACCAAACAAAAAAACCCCCCAAAGCTGTTTTCTTACATAAAAAAGTTTTAATACCTGACTTTCTTTGCTGTCCTTTCTGTCAAAAATTAAACACGAAACCCAAACTTAAGTCGTTCATTCAGGATCTACATGTAGTCTACCTATGTGACCACAGTGTGCAAGGAACTTCAATAGGAGGATGCTCAAATGAACATCTCATGAGCTTTGTGTGGGCTGAGGTATAGTCACATCTCTTCTTTGGGGAACAAACAATGTATTAACCCTAAGAGGGATCGGAATAGACAAAATGTGTTTTCCAGGCACCTTATTCATGACCAAGAAAGCAGTGAACTGTTTTCCTAATAGCTTCTGCAAACTCCTTCCTGCCTTTGCTTTCAGAAGGAGATCCTGTAAGGAATTCTGTACAGGAGATGAAGAAGACAAGTTGATGATAAGAATGACACTGCACTGGATTGTTGGCAGAGACACCTAAAGCATCACGGAACTATTTACTCTATTCAGTAATTTAGCAGCTGAAAGGTATTTTTGGAATACAGTGAACTGCAGTGGTTTTCATTCATGCTCACCAAGTCAAGTTCTCCCCATAGCAATCTCCATATGCTAACAAGACAAATCTCACCCCCGTGCCAGGTGGAAAATCATTGCTCCATCAGCTGTGTAGCTGGTTACATGTGCCCAGGTCTATTGTCCTTCTAGAAAAAAGGAACAAGTCAGAGACAGAGAATTATTATATAAGTTTCTGGACTTTGTGCTTCCCCTTCCTAGCTGCTAAAACTGAAGTCTATTTAGGGTTTAAAAATCAAATCCACCTGAGAAGAAGGGGCAAACGTCATCTTTGTCAGTATCAGAGCTGCTCAATCAGTGTATTTTTTCTAGTAAATTATTTGATTTAATAATTAATTCCTATTTCTTAGCTGGTCCTGACCAAGGATCAAGTGTTTTGAGTGTGTTCATTGTTTACAAACACTTATCTTATGAATTAAGGACATAAATCCTGAGCTGTATTCAAAATATCTCTACTCTGATGAGTAGCTTTTTTTGACCTGTGTTTGGATTTGTCTAGCTCATGCAGTACTTGGAAGGGGTGGTCAGAACTATTAGACAGGAAGAATAAACTCAAGCTCTTGGTAATAGAAGGAATGGCCCTAGTGAAGAAAACATTGGAACTTATTGCATTTATCTAGTTTTAAACAGCCCTTTGAATGAACATTTCCCAGTTGCTGCTGAACAGAGGGTTGCATGTTTCAATCACCCTGCATCTGTGAATTAAAATACCCTCGGCAATGCGTTTTTGTGCTGTTGTTTGCGGAGGTTATCACACGGATCAAATGTGCTCGATCACTTTCTTCTGTGGCCACGGAAAGGTTTGTTTTGGCAATGTTGTGAAGATCCTTGGTTAGTATTGGCTTCGGTGCTGATTGAGGCTGAGATTCCATCTGCTGTCTCCCTCAGTGTTTTATCCTTATTTGAGGTTTTGAGTGAGTTCTGAAACCAAAAAATTAAGTTCAGGATTAAAGTTGAGCATAATCCCTGTTACTGTAAAAGTCTGCTGTTGTTTGGTAGCTGCATTTTCTGTATTCTGAGGATACATAGGCTGACACCAGGACTTGGAGAAACCATTATCCCCAGAATGTCCCAGTGACACCATCCATCATTTAAAAACCTGTCTGGAAGAACTTCCTGTGACTGATTCCTATTCTAGTGGTATTTAGGTATGTTTTGGCCCTTTATATCAGTGGTGACATAAACAAGGTCCCAAACAATGTGTAAATGACGTAATATATATTATGTCATTATATATAATATAATCCTACTGCTAAAGCTTTTCTCTACTGCTGAATTCTTGCATGCAGGGATCAGTCCTTTCCTTTCTGTAAAAACAGTCTAACTTAACTCCAACCTCTGTAGATAAAGATTTTAGAATAACAAGCATTAGAAATATTTCAGACTAATTAAAAGGAAAAATAGCATATGGAATTTAGGATAAGAGCACATGGGGGAAAAGGTATCCCACTTAGACTGAAGACTAGGCTTAGAAGGCACAGTCTGACTGACAGTCTGTGCACCTCCTCAGTTGGTGACTGGATAATGCCACTGAGAACATTTTAAAGGAACAAAAGTGCTTTTGGCCTCCTCAAGAACTGCTTTTAGAGCAGCACAGAGCTGAAAAGCCACTCCCTGCAGCTGCAGTGGAGACATGAGGAAAGCAGCTGCAAGGGTTTGTTTTCACGTTTCATATTCTTGTGCCTTGAAAAGAGGAATGCCGGAAGGGAGCTGCTGTAGGATCACTCACCTACAGGGCACAGACCAAGCCTGCTGCAATCCTTGCCCCGGCAAAAGTCCCATTGATGGATTTCAGTATTTCTGTGAAGCTGCAGCCTTTATTTTCAGAGGGAAGGCTGGCTTTTGAGCACAAGTAGAGAGCAATAGCTTGCCAGCTGTGAGCTGGGCCGTGACCCTTTGTGTGTGCACTTGCTGCAGTCTTTGTGGTGGGAGTGAGATATTTCAGCTGATGGAGGACTGAGCAAACGCAGTTTACCCTGGACTGTTTTCACAGGACTCATGCTTTCCCCAGGGTCTGTCTCAGTGTTAGTGGAGTGCAGTGGGTGAAGCCATGGTCTCTGATCCACAACCACACTTGCTCAGTGTCCCTTCAGAAAAGGCATTCTGAAATGTGTCAGCCCCTGAGTACAGCTTGGTCCTGATTTGAAGATCCAAGATTAGCTGTCTTAGAACAAGCACCTCCTTCTGTCCTCCAATTTTAAGCCTAGTAGGCAATTTCAGTTAAATGTGGCAGAAAGAAGCCTCCGAGTTACATTATTCCAACGTGTCTTGTAAAAAAACAGGCAGTGAGGTAGAGGGGAGAGACCTTATATGTGTCTCCACTGGGGAAAAAAACTGTGGTTTGAGCTCACTGTGTGTGAAATCCCAGAGGCTCCACATGAAAGAACCTTCAATAATACCCCAAACTGGAAGGAACTTTTGTCAGAGCATGAATATTTCAAAACACAAGGGAACCTGACCATGATAAACAAATCTGGAGAGAACCAGATTTCACACATTCTGTTGCTCACAGATATTTATTTATTTTATTATTATTATTACTTGGAGAATAAAGTAGCTGATGTTAATAGCAGCACTAGTCTAAAAGTGAAATCCATGAGAACCTGAGGAGTTAGATATTTAAGGTGCTATGTTGCATCTAGCCTTCCTGGAATGGACTCATTTATAAAATCACGGAATATACTGAGTTGTTAAGGGGACCCACAAGGATCATCAGAAGAAAGGAGAAGGAAAATCCTGAAAAACTTCAATGCTCCATGTTGAGTGCTCAGAAGTTCACACACCTACTGCTCAGCTTCAGCTGGATTGAACAGACAGGAAGGTGGACTTCCCATACCAGGCTCTGTTAATGCTGGGGAGCCTTCTTTCAGATCATTCCCTTGTGCTAAGAGAGTTTTCTTTCCTGTGCTCTAGCTCACCTAATTAATTTTTATCTGAATCTGATCCAAACTACCTGAATTTCTGCTTTCACAACTGCTCAAAAAACTTTCTAATGACATTTCCCTTTTCTCCTGCATCTGCCTGGGCCAGTAGCGCCTTGAGAACAGCCTTTTTAAAGTATGTCTGCATCTCTTATTCTCGAGAATTAGTGTGTGAGTTTAAGATTAATGAGTCAAAGAAGTTTTTAAGCTATTTTAAATCTACGTGAAGTCCTTTCAAGTCTAGACTTGAATTTTGAAACTTGAAGAATCATTTAAGGCTCATTCTCCCTCTCATGGGGAAACATGGAAGGACGTGGAGGCTAAAAGCACAGTCTTCAAGGTAGTCCTGCGCTCAATAAAGACCCAAATTTTGCTTAGAGAAGATAAAAATTCTAGCTAATGTATGGGGATTACAGGCTGGGAGATATTAGACTAGTCTTTTAGAAAAGCCACAAATATTTAGCTTGTGATTACACACGAATCTGTGAAGCCTTTGTAAACAACTGGCTGCAGCTATCAAGTTTTGCAGAAAAGAAAATAAAACCCATTTCCTCCACATCAAGAAATGCAGGACTGAGAATGATAACTGAAGTTCTCAAATGGATACGAAACCATGCAATGACCCAGAGTGACCCATGTAATGAATCACATAACAGGAAATAAAATAACAACAGAAAATCTCTTGGAGGAGTTGGGGCTTTGCTTTTATTCCTTGGAGGTTTGTCTAGATGGTCATTAGATATCATCAGGCAGTGCCATTTTACCAGATATTTTTCCTTATTAATGCCCTCAATTATGAACAAGTTAATTAAAATTCTATTTCATTTGCTAGAAATGACTCTCAGGCTACTCTTTTCTAATTGAGCTTTAAAACTTTTTTTTTTTTTTTTGGGGGGGGGGGTTGATGAATTTTTTTTTTGGGGGGGGAGGGAGGATGACTTTTATTGCCAGGTTTGGATTTTCTCTCTTCCCCTTATATTGTTGGTCATTCACAACACGTAGCCAACGTGTCTGCTGTGAGTTGGATGCCCTGCCTTGGCACTGTTCATCCCAGAAACCTTTTGGCCAAGATTGGGGAAAAATCTTCAGTTTGTTGCAGAAAGCATGTGAAGGCTGCAGAGAGATGGCAGCTGATTCCACATCAGAACTCCCCACCAGTGCCGCCACCAGAGGGGAGAAAAGTGGGATGCTACAGAAGAAACAAACGTTTGCAATTGGATTCATACTGTTAGGATTAATGATAGAAGGTAGAGGAAAACTGGAGTAGCATTCCTAAGCCAGCACATTGGAATGATTAATTGCATTAAGGCACTGAAAAAGAACAACAGCTGCAGTCCACGAAAAGCCAAATTTATCTAAATTTCTCCAGCTGATCAGTAAAACCATCACTGAGACTTCTACTTTGTAACTGCTTTTACACAGAAAACCAGAGCAAGCAGGGAAGAAAACAAAAGTTCCTGATTATAGAGATGTCTGTGTTTATTTTGCTAATTTTTTTAGAGCCAGTAAACCTTCATGTAGCAGAATTCCATATTGCTGCTAGCAATGGGGATTTTTAGTGGAGCTTTTTTTGGAATTATACATCTCAGGAAGGTGCAGTAAGGACCCTCTTTAAATAAGCAATAACTGTTGCAGTTTGGAAATTCATATCTAGATGAACTTTTCAGGTTTTTATTTGAAGGTAAGGTCTGCCAGAGTGCCAAGACTTCTCATAGGGGAAAATAGGTTACAATATGGACATGAGTCAAGGTACTCACAACGGGCTGTCTGGGCTTTATTACAGCAGCATTTAGAAGTCTCCATCAAGATCAGATATGGGAGGGATTGTTATCTCCATGTAACAGCAGGGTGACTGAGGTGGGGGGGATTAAGTTACTTTTCTGAAGCATGTTTTGGTCAACTGTAGCAGTACAAAGATTTGAACCACCTCTACTAGTGGTTCCTGTCCAAGATTGCCTTTTTCCTCCTTTCAAAACTAACCCCCACCAAATATGACCTACTGATAAATCAGTCTTTTGCTGTTGATGTCTCTACTGGGATGTTATTTCAGTATATATATCAATATATTTTCAGTATATTTCACATAAATCTTGCTTGTTGGGCAGCTACACAAAGCCCCTGCGTTGGACATGCGGGCAGCATGTCATCTCCTCTCTTCTGGATGGGCTCTATAGGATGGAGAGAAAGGAGATTTGCTCCTGGTCTTCCCAAGGGAGAGAATGGGAAAAGAGAGTGTGAAAAGAAAAGGAAAAGGTTGGTGAGCTATGAGCTGAGGATGAATTCAAAGTAAAAGAAGGAAGTCCAGAATGGAAGTTGTTCTGGAAGGCTTAAGAGGAGTGACATTGGGGTGGCAAAGTGGGATGGCTGGATTTGCTTTCTGCACGTCCCAAAATCCCATGTTGTATCCCTTTCTCCACCTGCTCCCTTGGGATTCCAGCCCTGCTCTGAGGTCCTGGATACAAGTGTCCTGCAAGTATCAGCTGTGTGTCTGACCCTGGAAAGGAGTGGAAAAGGATGCAGGCTCGTTGCAGCTCCAGAAGTCATGATGTGGCTAAATTTTGTAAGAGAACCTGTTGAGGAAGGGGCTTTTCCTGCCCGAATTGTGGTGGCTGTGTCCTGCTGGGTTGTGTAGCTCTCATTTACCTGCTGACAGCTGTCTGTTCTACTCAGCCCCACTGTGGGATCAGAGCCAAATAAATGATTAAAACAAGTGAATTTGGGTGTCTGGCTCTCTGGTCAGCAGGTGTGTGTGATATAGCTCAAATGTATTTCATATTTCCTCCGGTCATTTTCATGGTTTGACTTTGTTCCCGTAGATTTATGAGGATATTTTTTTTCCTAGATAAGGATATATTTTTCTTCATCTTTTTATGGCGTTAAGTATGTTTTATTTATGGGTGTATGTGTGTGCATTTGTGAATTTTTCTGTGGTTGACTTATAACATTAACCTTTCCTGAAGTTTCCCAATCCTATGTTTGATTGCAAGTACTTTAAATAAATGGGCTATAAAGGAGGCAATTTTCCTTCACTTGGAAGTTTTTCTATGAAATACATCTGTGGATCACCCAAAATAATAATGTTTTTGTGGTGTTTTCTCTAGCTTCTTGCTAGGAACTGCTATTTTCTCTTATGTTCCCGCATTACCAGCCAACATCTGAAGCTGGATCAGTGACACAGTTGTTCTGATTTTCCAGTGCCAAGGAAGAGGGAGCCATTCAAACGTTGACCCCTCTCCCTGTATATTCACCCTTTTAATTCCTGTACCAATGCTTTAATTTCCTGACCAGGCCAGTTACACCAAGAACTGAAGAGTGAGTGTTTAACTGCATTTTATTTGAGCCCCTACTCTGTTTATTTTGTTTTCTTCTCTTTTGGTTATGTTCTCTACAGGTAAAAAAGGGAATGTCGATGTGGCAACTAAGTAGATTCTCTAAAAGGTTAAAAAGGGCCACTTTGGAGTTGCAAAGTCACTGGGAGTTTCAGCTCTGACTCCAGTGCTATTTAATCAGTGAAACTTTCTGCTGAAGAATGTATTACTCTGTTCTTTTGGACCACATTTACTTAATAGGATCAAAGGGAGGAAATGCTTTTTCTCTTCAGGGTAACTGAATTAAAAAAGCACATATTTTGATTTGCTTGTGTTCAACCTTGAGGGCAGATTTTAATCTAGTCTAAATGTGTGTAGCTCCATAAACTTTACTGAAATTGTACTGATTGATAGGAGCCAAAAAATCTGCTTTTGTGCTCACGTTGCATCCGCGTTTGAATGATTGAGTACTATTTGCAGTAATATTTGCGAAAGACAAAATACTTCGTGTATTCATTTGTATTGTTTGAGATGCATGCCATGGTAGTTTGATTACTTTAGACTTGTAATCAGATATTAAAATGATCACAAGATAGCATTATGTTAAAAAATACTTCTTTCAAGCTGAATTTTTTTTCAAGAAAGCTTACATGTCGTCTTTAATGAAAAAAGCATTTCATCAAACCGGTGGTGAAAAACAAAAACCCAAATGAAAAATAATTCAACATGTGAGCTGTCACTTTTCCATGGAAAATTAAAAAGGAATAAAGAAAAAAGTGCACTGGAACAAAAAAATATTTCCTGACCAGTCTTACTTAGAAGAAATTCTTTTTCTTAGCATGTCAGTGCCATTCCTTCTTTGCAGGAATACTTGAATCGCTTTGTAATGCAGTTTTTATGTAGGTTGTAGTCATCATGAGAGCTGCAGCACTAGCTGATACACCCTGGACGTTAAATTCAAGCACTGAACATTGACAAAGATACCTTTTTTTAGCTGTCCAGAAGAAATTCACAAAGGAAATCCAAATGTAATTGGGATTAACAATCAGTCTGTAGAAACTGGTGATGTTTGAGGCAGCCTGCTCCTCTGGCCGGGGCAGAGCTGTTGTTTCACTCCCTCAGGTTCTGCTGCCTGTGGGAACTAAGAAAACCTCAATCCCTTCTTTTACAAAGCAGTCAGGCCAGGATTATTTATGTTTTCATCCCTCTGGGCACTTTGCGAGGACAAGCTGATTTTTTCAGGTGTTGTATTTATTCTATTTTTCATAGCATTTTATGTATTGGTACAGGGATACCTCTTACTTGAAGTTTCCAGAACCCTTAACCATAATTAATTTCCACCAAACCCTGCTATTTGGGTTATGTTTTCTTAGTGTCTGCATGCTTCTGGTGTTAATGTCTATGCCAGTGTAAAATAACAGGAATTCCTCCTATTTTCATTTTGCTTCTTCAGATAAGATTTACAGATATTTCAATCTTTTAATCTGAAATCCTTCACCTTTTGCTAGGAGGGGAGTGCCTTTTGGTATATTTTTCTTCATATGTTTCAGTGGTTATTGTGGGATAATTCTGTTTTTCTCTGACAGGAATGTTGGTAATAAAGTTTGGATTTACATAATTAATACATTTTCTGTGCATTTCTCAGTTACATAAGTGGTAAGGAAGTTTGAGGGAGGCTGTTATGGGTCACACTTTGATCACACCCATTTGATCACACTTACCTGGTCACTAGGACAGGCAGTTGAGTAGTCTGAGGAGTTGTGTATGATGTGGTGATCTTGGTTAAATCGTTCATGTGGATCAATTTGAAGTCAGAAGTAAGTTCAGTGCTTATCTCAGAGCCTGTCTAATGAGAATCCTGTATACTCACAGACATGTGTAAATAATTTTTAAACAACTAATGCACTCATTTCCTTAGCTTGGGTGCAAGATGTTAGTGTCTCAGTAATCCAAGCCTCTAATCTGAGACAAAAAAAAACCCCAATCAAGTAATACACCTTTTGGGAGCTCATTGCTGGTAAATCCACCAAGTTGTGAAAAGCTGAGGGAAAAGGAGGATTTCTGCTGCTTCCTGCAGAATTCTGCTACACCTGTGGCACAGGGACTGGAGTTTTTAAGTTTGGTGATAATAGTGAAGATCCATCTGGTCATTCAGGGTTCTGTTCATCCTTGGGGACTGTGCACTTGTAATAAGTTGTGCAAATATTCTTCTAAATGTTTTCAGTGTGAAAGCTGTTGAACGTATCTAACTCCTATTCAGTGTTACCTCTGTGTGCATCCGTTGAGGAATAAGTTACTCTACTTGTTTTTGTGCATGGAATTTAAAAATTTGGAGCATAAATTTCACAATTCACTTCAGATGCTGTTCTGTCCACAACCCTTTTTCTGTTGAGCAAATAACAGCAGGATAAATTTTCCTTAAAGCTCCTACAGAAATTCTGTGGTACCAAAAGTCAGAGGTCAGTTCTGAGTATTTAATTTAGATTTAAGTTTTGTGTTAAGGTGCTTGCCTGCTTATTCAGTCAGAGAGCAGAAAGAATGCCATGCACTCCTCATCTGCAGTTGCCTCCTGCCAGAATAAGTGGCAGGAACCGAACACTTGCAGACAGCTTTTTATCACCAGCAGGGAGAAACAGCCAGCTTAAAACTTGGATTTATTATTTGTTAAGAGTTATGCACACAGTGATAGAAAATGAATTCTTATACTACCCAGTCATAGCCATTTGAATGTGTGTTTCCAAGAAATAGCTCTAGATGAAGGGGAAGGAAAGTTTTTACTTGATTCTTGAGTTTATGAATGGGATTTTAACAGAGTTGCTTACTGGTTTACCTCTGGTATTAATCATGAGGTGAAGTCTTCCCTCCATTGATGTCAGTGTCTGTTTAACTTAAGCAGGAACAAGATTTTATCTCCAGTGTTTTCAGACATGAGAAGTTAAATCAAAATTAGATACATTTCACAAACTCCAGCTTAGACTCTTACCAAGCTAAATTTATCATAATTCACAGGGATTCTTGGGGATCTCTTTCCTGGCTAGCTGTTTTGACTGAAACGCTTTGGAGAGCAGCACAGTAATATTACCCTCTGTCCTCCCCATCTTCCTTATTGGATCTTTAATATCCCATTAGCTAAATTGGTGACCTAGCTACATGACAGTATCTGAGTGGCAGCTTTTAAACAAAGTGTAAATACAACTTATACAGTGTTTTGTGTCATTACTGTACCTGAAATGAGATTGAATTTCGTGTTGTTATTGACTAGTCTTACAGATTTTTTTTTAAAAAAGCAGTCATAGCCTGAAGTTACACCCTGAAATAACCCTACTGTGTGACATTCCTTACTTATAGCCAAATTATTTCTGGTCTAACTCCAGTCAAACAACAGACTGAGTGAATTTTATCCCAGTAAGTGAAATGAATTTATGCTTGTGATGGAGTAGCAGAGAGATGGAAGATGGTTACCTTTCCTACAGGAATTTAGTAGCCGTTGCTCATGAGCCTCACTGGACTTCTGCATGTACTGACTCACCACTCCTTAGGCTGAATAAGAACCTGAGAGTGTGAAAATGTGCTATTTTAACATAAATGCCTGCAGTTGTCAATCTGGCATCCACGTGGTTCCTCCAGTTGCTCTGTTTTCAATTTGGATTCATCTCCATAAAGGTAAAGCAATAACCTGATTTCAAGTAGTATGAACTGTACAAAATTAAATCTTTGACATCGACTTTGAATACTGATATCCTTTTGCTATCTCATGTGGAAGGTGAAGGGAAATGAAAGGAGGAAACATTTATTTGAAATAAGATCTGCCCTTCTGCCAACCCCACACCCCCACAAACATATTACAACTAATTTCCAGGCCAAGAGTGCCTAATGTTAATCCAACCCTTTCGGCCCTGGGGGAAAAAAAAGTGTGTGGGTGGTGATGGAGGGGAAAAGACTTTTATTTGGCAACCTGTGAGAGCTGGATTGAAGAGCCTGTATTCAATATTGCCCTCAGTAATGCACAGCTTCTCCCACACGTGTAGTCTCCGCCACTGGCTGTCAGATCTCCCCCAGAAGACTGTCAAGACATCAAGTCTAACAAGTAGAAATCACAATAGTCAGCTTTATCTCTTTTGTTTTTACTTACATGCTTGTAGAAACTGCCAGTTCCTGCAAGCACTTCTGTGCTGGGAAAATGTACTAGTGATGCAGATTGCTTTGATTCATGGAAGGGTTTTGCAGACTCTGAGTCTGTCCCTGCAGGGAATTCTTTTTTTCAACTCCCTCTGCTGTGTGTCCAGCTCTCTTTTGATCTGGATTGCTTTATTAGTTAAGATCTTTGAGAAGAGTATCAGAGATGATCAGGTATCTGCTAGTTTACAAGGGTGTAGCATAAGAGGAAATCTAGCTCTCCAAAAGAGAAATAAAAGTATTTCTAAGTGGACACAGATACCAGGAAATTATAGATAAGAGAAGTCTGTATGTATCAATAGCAAATTGTATGGTAAATTATTTAATGTAAGATTTCTGGAGCGTCAATGACAATTGAGGTCTATGGATCCCCTGTGGCACTTTCGTATAGCACACCTAAATTCTGTTAAACCTGACCTATTTCAACAGGTTGAATTTAACATTTAGCTGGATGAAAAGAACGTGTGAAATCAACAGGAGAGGTTTTGTTTGTGAAAGCCCTTGGTGGTGTTTTTTAAGTACACTTGAGGTGAAGCAAGCTGAATAAGTATGGAGTATTTAGGGGCAGAATTGCTGAGGATTTTATGGAACAAAACAGTAAGAAGCTTTGTCATTCCAAGCTGTAAATGATGCCTAGCTGAGCCCATAAAACACACATCAAAGGTGTACATATGGGTTGCATTTTAATATTCTTTCAATATTAAAGACCTGTTATTAATTTTAAACTGCATTGGTAAAAACTAATTCTTTTCTTTTTTCTTTTTTGTCTTTTCTTCTATATTGCTAAATGATGTAAATCACTAATGTCAATTACATGCTGATTTATGCCAGCTGAAGATCTGACCGTGAGAGATATTTCTCCTCTGTATAATCATCCCAAAAAGGGAAGGGAAAAGAGGAGGAAGGAATGGTGTCATCTGGATATGTGAATATTTTGGCTGTAATACAATCCTGAGAAAGGCTCTGATATAAAGATGGAAATATGGGGATTATAGTAGAAACTCTTGAAATAATCCTATAAATAGCAGAGGAAATTCTGGCTAGGAGTTGTCTATTGAAACCATTTTGAAATGAGATGGCTGACAGGAAGAGAATTTAAAGCCAGAAACCACAAGGCAGATCCTCACCTGGTGTAAATCAGCATAACTACATTAATTTCAGAGGCATTGACTTGAAAGAACCCTGATGATCTCCAGCAGCTGAGGATCTATAACCAGAGGTAGCGGGTGCCAAATGCACTCACTCACACCCGTGTAAATCTGGAGCACCTCAACTGACTTGGTGGCGTTATTTTGGATTATCACTACTGTACATGAGTGTAGGACACAGTGGTTTGTGTGTGGAGAGTGAAGACAATTGATTCGTAGGATGTGAAATGTGTCTTTTTGGATCAAGGAACGCATCTACTTGAGAGATTGTTTTAGGCTGCTATTGCAGATGCAGGCTGTTTAACAGCCAGGAAATTTCCTTGTTCACCATGCTGTTACAGAAAGGTGTTGACTCCATACAGGCACTCATGATACTCCTGGGTCCCCTAGCTAGCACATCAATAAATAAACTAATAAATTCTCCAGCATTTCACTGTATATTTTCCTTGCGTTGTACTGATAATGACAACAGTACGTGGCCATTGGAGCTGATTGAGGCATTTCAGTGTTACACCAGCACCACTAAGGGAAGAATTTGTTCCTGTGCAGTAAAAAAATAGAGTCAGAAACAGGACTCTCTTATGTCTGTTCAAATGTGTGTGGTACTGTCAGTCCAAATTCAACACATATGAACATGCTGACACCTGGGGAAGCCTTGGCTTTTCATTCAAAGCTATTGCTAGAGGACCAAGACTTTTTAGAGTGTGCTTTGACTTATGAAAATACATTTATAAACACGCATAAGGGACTCTATTTTTCAGTATCTTTTGATAATTACCTACTGTTTATTTAAGGGCTAGATCAGGCCCTAGAAGATGTTATCAGTAAAATACTTCAGAAAAGGTTACATGAATTAGGTCCTGCGTGGCTGCTTTCCCATCTGCAGCCAGGGACTGTGTGTGCAGCAGGAAAGGACCTTCCTCAGCTGCAATTGCCTTGGCAGAAGGAGGAGAACACACGGCTGTGTACTTTGTTAGCAATTCCTAACGACTCTTTTATTAACATTACTGCATTAAAATCTCCAGTGAGATGACAAACAGGAGTTAAAGTTTTCAAAATATGGCTAGTTATACTCTGCCTTTAACAGTCCTACTCTGCCTCTTTTTTAAATGGCGCATTTTTTAGCTGGTTACATGTGATAACTTTTTTATTTTTAAGGCTAGAGCAGAGTTTACGGTAGCTGCTTTCAGCGCTGTGCTCTAAGTAGTATCTAAACCAAAGAGTGCAGGTCTGGAGCTACAAGGACACATGAGAAGAGCCAGAAAGATAATCATTTCATATTGTATCCAGAACATTTCCTGTAATTACTCTGTTTCCTGCTCTACTTCCTACAGAACTTCTTTACCCTCAACTGTCCTTTTGCCTCCTGTTTATTGCATTAACCTTTACTCGGTGTCCCTGAGCCTCATCTGTTCCAGGTGGGGCATTGAATCCTACATCCCACTGTGCCTACCCCACATCCTGTGAATGGCACTGACTTTGGTAATGGCATAGTCAGTTCTGCTGCTGTTTCTCACAGGCAGTAGAAAAACATAATATTAACCAAAATAATAATAACAATAATAGACTGTTCTGGACTTAATTCAGACTTTTCTTCTGTGGGAAAGTTTATAACCCAAAAGCATAATGTAAGACTCATGTTTCTGTAACTGGATTTTTTTACCGAGTTTGATTGATCTGATGGTGAAAAGGCACATGAGATGGCCACTTCTGTTTTCCTCAGGCTTCTAAAACTGTTTTAGTGTCTTCTATGTTTTTCACTTTTGTTTCTGAATTGCTGTTGTCTGAAAGGAATTATGGGCTGAATCATTGGTGCCACGGAATTTTTTTTTTTTTATCAGCAGAGCGACCAAAGTAGGGTTGAGGTTATCAGCATTATTTCCCACTGAAGCAGCTGTACCTTTTGATAACTCTTAATCGTGACAAGGCATTGGCTGGGGTTTAGGTACAGGACTTGATGTACGAGTGTTGCACATATGCACACAGACACATCTTCAGAGTTTCCATGGTTTGGAATTAAAATTACCAGTATAAAGATGAGAGAAGTAACCAAATATGGAAGGTGTGGAGAGGAATGGAGGGTGATGATCTGGTAAACAAGGCCTCGTGGTAGGGCAGGGGAGAACTAGTTTATTTTTTCACTCTGTCTCAGACATTTCCTTTGGCAGACTCCTTTTAGAGGGATTTAAAAAGAATGACTTGCTCACTGCTGTCCAGAGGAGGACAAGGATGCCCTTGATCTCTTCTGCTTTTTTTTTTTTTTTTTTTTTTTTTTTGTGCACGTGTGTTGTAGGGGACTGGGCCCTGCAGTCACTCTGTTGGATGTCTCCAGTCAAGCCTTTCTCAGTCCCAGTGAGAAGCTCTGCTCTTGTTGGAAGTTGGTGGGGAAAAAAAAACAACCCCAAACTGTTTAACTCCTGGTTTTTCCTTTGAAAGCATCTCCTTGCCCTTTTCCTCTGTTGTCCAACTAGAAGAATAAGATTTCCTGCAGTGATCTATTTTGGGTTTAAATGGTGAAATAGAGTAGCCTGGGGGCTGTATAAGCAGAGCGCACAGCGACATTCTATGTTTGTACATATATATATATATTTTAATTGTGCTTATTTGTAGTGGTGATGCTGCTGTCCTCGGTGACTAGTTGGATTTGACCTTTTCCTCAATTCTGGGTAGGATTAATTGTTCCAGTTTTAGCTACTTAAAACCTAAGTAATTTGGTTTGACTCTCAGTGGTCGGTACAAAGAGTAGCAGCAACTCCAAAACAAGGATTAATCTCATCCAAAAATAAGTATTTTGGGTATGAAGGTTTTGGGGGTAGTTTTTATGAAAGTCAGTATTTTTTTATTGAATAGCGAATTAGATGTGGGAAGAAAATGAAAGTGTTTGGCACATCTGGAGCGCAAGGCTTTATTCCTTAAAATTGGCAAACTTCCCCTGAACAGCACCATCAGTCCTTCTGCAAAGTATTTGGCACAGAAGATCTGATTTTTAAACCAAAGCAACAGTGGTGCTACAGACACCAACTGCTGCCCTTGAGTTTTAGAAAAGGAGCAATCTCCTTGCCCAAGCTCCCCCCCACCACGAGGAAGTTTCTGGGCTCCTGAGGGAGCACCCCTGAGGTGGGGGAGTCACTGCAGCCCCTCTGCCCTCCCTGAGCCACCAGTGCCCCTGGCTGGTTGTGGGCATAGCTACACAAAAAGGGGAAATTGCTTAATGGGTGGGAAAAGTCCATTACTGTTTTGTTGGTTGTGGTGCCTTGTTTTATATATATATTTTCTAGTAAAGAACTGTTAGTCCTGTGAGAAATGAGGCTCACTTTTAAAAATTTCAAAGGTTTATTAAGCCTTAAAATGCAACAAAGGACTGAATAAGGAGAAAGAGCAGCGCTGGGAGCATGGAACTGAACCGCCATGTGCTCGCTCACAAAATGGCTGCTCTGCTTTTTATACCCTGGTGGTGCATCAGGCAATCCTGGCCCCTCCCAAAGCCTGTCAATCAACTGTTCTTTGCTGTTCATTGGTGGAGGCTGATTTCTTGCAATTGGATTGGAGGTCAGCTGTTGCCATGCCACGCCCCCTGGTAACAAGTCTCCTCCCACAGGCCCTGGCTACCAAGGCTGAACAGTGACAACAATACAACGGAAAGGGAACTGTGTGGAGAACAAATCACAATAACCAACTATTTATCAGTAAAACTTCTCTTAAAATACACATAAGATTCATCCCTTAATTGTGAGAGCCATCCACTGCATTGCCCATCTATAATATTCCTTTTTCTCCAATTTTGCCTGGAAGATCCATAATTTACATACGATAACTTGGGGGCAGGGGTTGTCTTCCCATTCCAGGAAGGTTCCTGCCTTCCTCAGCAGACATTTTGTCTTTTAAACCAAGACAGTGAGTAATCTCCCTCTGTCCTCATCTTAACTCATGAAACCTTTGTTGTATTTTCTTTTCCCTGTCCAGCTGTGGCGGGGGAGTGAGAGAGCAGCTTTAGTGGGTGGCTGGCATCCAGCTGAGGTTAACCCACTACTGATGGCTTAGGATTTTAGTTTTTGTATTTTTTATATGTTTTTAATCCTGCAATTCTTTAGTGTATAACTCAAAACTCTACATAGAGTGTTAGCTACTGCTTTCCCATTCTGGTCAGACACAAAAATTCCTCTCTAGGCCTGGGAATCAAGGACATCTTACTGTTTCAGGCCCCAATAAACGTAAACACAAGTGAGTTCAGGGGGTGATCAAACTTGGGGTAAATGACTTCACTACCTTAAGCTGTAATCGGAAGATTAACCCCCAATATGCAAATGGACCAAATTTATAGAAATATGAAAACTCATCACCCATCATCAATTTTTGGGTGTAGCCACTGGGAGGAGCTTTGTCTGACCAAAATGCACCTGAAGGCCTTTTAATGAATATAACCACATTTTATTCCCTTACTTTTGTCTGGCTTCTGTTTTTAGGTAGTCCCAAAAAGGCATCACTCTACTAACAAAAAGTGCTGGCATGGGACGTTTCAATATATTCTAAAAGCAACTTATGGGAGGGGTGGGTCAAAACGTATCCTGGAGAGAATATCCTGGAGTCAAAGTTGAATGTGCTGTGTCCTTTTCTTTGTGATTTACACATCCAAACTGGGCAGGTATCAGGTCTAACATGTAAATGTGGGAGAGGGTCAGACTGAATTGGGCTGGACTGGCATTTATGTGTCTGGGTATGATTTTATCCATGTTGGTAAAACAGTCATGAGGAACATTGAGAGCATTTGACTGGAAAGGGACTGCTTGAAAATGTCAGATTACCAAATCTGATGGCCAGACCTTTAAGGCCATTTAGATTATCTTCTTACAGGAAAAGGATTTCCTAATTATTTTTGCTTCAATTCCAAGAGCATTAAACAAGTAACTGCTAATGCAAAAAACCAATATGTAATCTGTCACACATACCTTGGTGAAATTGCCATGAAGTTTAAAAGGCTTAGGATAAACAAGCGTAAAGAGCATACTGTGGCTTTTCTTCTTCATAAAGATTTTTCAATTTTGTGCTCAGGGAAGCTTTTTACTGTAAGAAGGCAGTTTCTCATCTGCTCTTGGTTATTTATATATTGTGGGGAAACTTGTACTGGCCACCTTCTCTACAGACCCAGCCTGTTCTGTGTCCTGAAGCTTTTTTCCTGGGGGAGGATTTTGTGTTTGCTCCTGTTGAATTTCACAAAGTCCCTATGTGCCCTTTCCTCTGGCCTGTTGGTGTCCCTTTGAATGGCATCCCCGAGCAGGGAGTGTATCAAAAGATTCCCCCAGTCTGGTGTCATTGAAAACTGGACTCTGGTCCAGGAAAAAGTTAACAGGGAAACAGTTAAAATGTAATAAAAGGAAGGAATACTTTTTTTTTTTTTTTTTAAAGGCTGTACAGTTTCTCCATTGCATTTAAACATTTTTTGATTTATTTTTCCTAAGCTGAGGAACAGAAATATATTTCCAATGTATTAGACAAAAGAATATAATACTCATCAGCTGCTAAAGAAAAAAAACAAACTTGTGATACATGCAGCATATGCAATATTTAAAATCACTGTCGCTGAATCTCATTTTCTGTCATTCAAAGTTTATTAAGCTGCTCTCTGAGTAGGGATCAAATATGTAAATGATATTCATGTTGTAGGTAGTCTATGACTCTGATTGTCACTGATTTACAAGGAGGACAGTATAGCCTTTCACAGCAACCTAAATAGTATTTTCTTTTTCTCTTTGTTATAATCAAATACTCACCTTTAGACTAAAAAAAAGTCTAATAATGACTAATGGGCAATGATCTTCTGGATTAAGCTGCAGAGCATTCAAAATCTCTTTGAGTAGCGATTACCATCTTTTTTTGGGGGGGATATCAATTTAAAGGTCAAGTGCTTTCATAAAAAAGGGTGATTAACCAGTATTTCATATGTTGAACAAAAGCTTAGCAAGATTCATTGTGTGTCAGTTGCTTTTGTGTATAGCGTATATGCAGTGAAATGGATTGCTTAATTATCTAACTACCTGTCTTCAGGGAAGGGATGTGACCATGAATAGAATCTGTCAAATAGATACTTTGCTTTGCTTGTGATAGTTAATCAATTACTATAATGGTTTCAGGTTATAAGTTGGCTTTTTAAAAATAGGGAAAAATTTAAATTACTTTCGTGCCAACAGCCAGGGATTTGGTTATAAATGGGTGATTTTATTGGGAATGGAATGTGGAATGAAGATGAAAAGGAGAGAGGAACAAAACAGGGCTAAACTTATGACTGGTCCCTTTCTCTTTCCTTTCAATTCTCGTACTGTTCTTTTACAAGCTATAAAAGTATTCTGTGACATGGTAAAAGTGGCTAGGGCTATATTCAGAGTAAATCCAAGCAAGTGAACTTGAAGCTGTTTTGTACACTCTCGTCTTCTTTATAGTTACAGTTATTTTTTTCCTTGTGGATTTTTATTGGTTAATTTTGTAGGTTAATAGGATTAGAGATATCCTAAATATACTAAAACAAAATATGCAGGAAAAAATGCCACATTTTTGTTTTTTCAACTGTTTTCCCCCCTCTTGTAAGATAGTTTTCTAACAGCTGTAGACATTTTTATTTGTAATTAGAGATTACCTCCTTAATTTGTAAACATTTTTTCTGTTTCTGGATTTTGTTTTTGGATCACATCCTTTTTTTTTTTCTACTGGTGTGCCTGTATTTGTCAGATAATTCATGTATGTTTGATCAACTGTATTTCAAGGAGCTCTGCTGGGTCTTTGTGGGGTTCTGTTGATCACTTTACATGGCATTGTTTCCTCTCCCTGAGGAGAACAGCAGCTTTTAAAATGGAATAGTAATAACTGGTACCCAGAAAATACACTGGGAGTAGTGGATTGTTAATAACCTTTGCTGCTCTTCAAGTAAAATATTTATATGTGAGGAAGAAAGTCTTTGTGTGAAGTCCAGCTCCTGGCTGGACTTTTGTACAAACAGAGATCAACACTGAAGAGCGTAAAGGGTCACCTGAGTGATGACATGCTAGGAAAATTTTTATCAAATGATTTCGATAAGTTGTTTTTATTTAAAGGCGAATGTCTCTAAAAGTATAAAATCTAAATTTTAAAAATTCTATTGCTGCTGTAGAAGGTATCTAATAAATATCTAAAACATCTCAAGTAGGCTAAGAGTTGTAAGGCTTTTCTCTTTTATACAGACTTACTGAGGCTAAGCTGTTTTATCTGCAGAGGGGGAGAGAAAGGAGACTGGAGGGTTTTATAATATGACAGATCCAGGTTAATTAAAAAAAAAAAACCAACAAAAAAACCCCCAAGGAGTTTTCATTAGTGTTATTGTATGTTAGCCCCACTCCGTGCATGAAAGTGTTTTTTTTTTCTTTTTTTTCTTTTTTTTTTTTTTAATAATATGAGAGGTGAGAACCAAGACAGTTAAGATAATTCACTTGATGTACACTGCCAAAAAACCTGTGTTTGGTTTTGTGTCCCTGCAGAGTGTTAATGCCTAGGGCCTAGGTGAACATCCACCTTTTAAACAATAAGCATTAGCTATTCTTGAGCTTTGTTGCTTTCTTTTTTTTTTTTTTTTTTTTTTTTTTATTGAGGCTTTCCTCATGGCTGCACACATGGTAAATCTTTAACTTCAAGTGTCCTTCTGAGGTGACCAACTAAAATATTAGCAAAATAAATGTTTTATGGGAAAATGTTGGCAGAGACCCCAGCAGAAACAGGTGGTATTGGGTTATTTCAATATAATGTAATGATGCAGCCAGGTTTCCATCTGGACAGCATGTGGTCGTGTCTACTTAGAGAGTATCAAAGAGTGTGAGTATGCACCAGGGATGATGGTGGTGCACGAAAGTGTAGCTGGATGGCTACTTTGCAAAATAATAGCCAGGGCTCCAGGTCCTCTGGGTTAAATACTTTTACTGTCAGAATCTGAACTTCTTCATAAAATATTAAAGATGGAGCAAACCTCTGACATGCAATACTGAGCCGTGTAATTATGAGGCAGTTCCTGGAAGCCAAGTATTGTTCATATTATAGCTGGGCGTTTATTATAAAAGAGTTCATTACCCTTGGAAGCTAAGACATATTTCAAAAGAGTCCCTGAAGCAGAGGCACTTTCAGCAAAGCTTTACTGAACGAGGAAAAAAGCTCCGAGTAAGTTGATCAGAACATAATTAGGAAACAGGAGAGGAATCAGTGGATGCACGTTTGCCAAGGATCAGATAAACATCTGGAGTAAATGTCTCCATCTTCATTGCCTTCAATGCAGGCCTGCTGACTTGCACTGGGTATGGCATTTTAAAAACCAGATGTGGTTTTCCTTTGGGCTGGCAGATCCTCTCACAAATCAAAGGGCTTTGCTAAGGTGTGCCACAGACCACCTTCACACCTGTGTGCTCTCTGTACAGAGGCAGGTGAAATCTAGTAAAGAAAAAACCAAAGGCTTAACTGAGGACAAGGTTTAGTCTCATGCATTTACAGGGAGATTTGGAAGATACCCCTGTAAAATACTGTTTTGTGGGCAGGGGTGTAAGGAGGAAGTTTGAGGGCTAAGAGGATGAGCAGCAGGCTCAAACTCCCTTGGGGCTGTCAGCAGGAGCAGAGTTGACACAGAGCCTTCTCAGTACTTGGAAGTGAAGAGCAGTGCATCGACTCATGGGAAGTGTGTTCCACACAGGCGCAGTGTATCCCATGGGAAATGGGACTGTTAATGAGCACACAGGGCCTGATTCTTTACTGTCTTTGTATTTTGTGCACATTTAGCCCTTGTTTTCTATGTCAATCAGCTTTATAGCTTTTGACACCCTGTGTCAATTGATCAGCACAAGTGTAAATCATGGAAGCAGGGCTGAGGGGAATTAAGACCAGGTCTTAGGCTGCCATGAATCACATAGCCTTTGTGGGCTTTTCTGATGATTTGTACCAGCTGAGGAGCTGGCACAAGTTTTCATTGCTGAGATATCACTTCTATAGACGTATGTGTTAAAAATCCCCGTGTCTCTTTTTTCCCTTGCTCATGGAGGATTACACTAGAAACAATTCTTTCTGCCAGGGTGAAGAACCACTGAAAATTTAGGGTGCTGGCCAGCAGCACTTGGCAGCTAAAGATCAGCGTGCTACTGCCATTAGTCGGTAGTACCACACAGAGGTGCCAAAAGCCATGGAAAATGTGAGATGACATCCAACAACTGATGAATGTGATGATTACAAGATCAGCAAGTATTTAACAGTAATGGGTATTGGACAGTTTTTGGAAGGAGTAACCCTTTCCATTCAGCTAATATTAAAAAACTCAAAACCATGCACCTGACACTGGCTAATGAGGTTTTGTGCCTAAGAGAGATCCTTTCCCCCTTTCCTGAGCAAATCCAGCTCTGCTTCATAATGCCTATACTAAGAGGAAATGTAATTAGAACCGGTACCAAGGGCCAGACATTTAAGACCTCCATCCAGACTGCTTGGAAAAATAAGAATATTCTCCTACACGTGGCATTCTATTTAGAGTGATGTTATCTCACTTACACCAGTGCTGTAGCTTTCAGTTTCAAGTTGCATGTGTGCTCAAATGCTTTGCTAGGCCAGGGGGCTGGATACTTTTCCCGGAGCTCCAGTGGCTTGAGGGAAGCCATGTGATGGTGCAACTTCGTTTTATTGTTCAGTCTCACCATATTTGTGGTGCTTCCTGTGGGGACCACGCCTTGGTGTGTTGTGTGTCATTTCCATTCACTTTGCCCTTTGAGGTCCATGGAGGAACAGCACTGTTCAAATTACATTTTACAGGTGTCGGATTGTGGTCTGCTTTCAAGTGAAATCTTTACAGCAGACTGAAAGGATTAATGGATTCCCAGTTTTCCTCCAAGTTCAGATCTGTGGCTACTCAGGCCATGAGTTTGTGTGGCTTCTTCCCTTCCTTGCTGAAAATAAAGCCATGCCTAGAGACAAGACTAACTTTCTGTGATCTGTAGCTTGTTTCTCTCCTTGCCACAGGACTAGAGTTGCTGGGACAGCAGAGGGTTTTTCCAGAGTCAATTAAGCAAGTTGCAAATGGTTCTTCAATATCCATAGATGTCTCTAACGGATGACTTGTGACAGCAAGCAGGCTGAAGCCTACACAGATTAAGGATGTCAATGCGTGTGAGTGTCCGTCTACATCCTGATTGCAATGCTGATTTAATAGGCTGGTTCAAGGCTTCTTGGCTGCAGGGGCTGATTTGAATTTTATTTTACCAAGGATGAGAAGAACTAAGATATCCCTGATCTGAGCCTGACAATGAAGTAATGGGGAAAAAAAATCCCATTACTTCATTGTCGTGCTTGGAGCATATGACCAGCTACTGTCTGTAAATCCCTGTTCATCTCCTGTCTCCATTATGTTCCTGGAACAGCCCTTTGCCACTCACCTTTGCAATGCTCTGTGCCTAAAACCAGCCTGTGGCCACAGGTACATTGAAAGTATAGTAATGCATGCTGAGAGTTTAAGAGTCCTGAGAAAGTAAGAGGAAATTTGATGTATTCCCTCCTCCTCAGAGAATTTTTTTTTTTTTCATTCAGATAACCTTGTCTAGAGACATAACATGGTCACTTCAGATCTGGAAATAACCAAGAAAATTCAGTGGTGCCTCCTCTGAGGAGGCTGTCAATGAGCAAGTGCCTGATGTTTCAAGGAGGAGGAGAAAGGGAGAAATCAACAATTCTCTGGAGGAGCCTTAGCAGTAAAAACAGTCCTAATTTTTGGCTTGCTTTCTCTTTCCCCCCCACACACCTGTATTAACAAGGAGAGTAAATCCTTTGGGCGCCGAGTCAGGCTGACCAAAGTCATTACCCTCCTCTTCTGAGGAAAGAGCAGATGGTCTCAGCACAGTTCCAAATGTGGGATAGATTTAGTCACGAAACACATATCAGGTAAGGGAGATTAAGAAACTTTTGGGTGACACAAGAGGGAATGATCCAGCATTGATGCCATGGTTTCTGCCAGCACATCTCTGTGCTGTAGGGTGGGAAGCCTGAAAGTGTTAATGGATTAGTGGAAAAGACCACGGTTCCCATTCCTCTTGATTTTGGCTCTTGCAGTGGAGTTAGTGTATGCTAATTTCCTTGACCCTTTTGGTTGATGGGCACAGTGCATCTCCTCAGTGTGTCTAAGATTTCCTCATGAAGCCACTCCATGTGGCTCTGAATCAAAAAGTGGTTTGGGTTGGAAGGGACCCTAAATATGATCTTGCCCCAGTTCCACTGCTGTGGGCAGGGAACCATCCACTTGTTCAGAGCACCATCTAGCTTGGCCTCAAACCCTTCTGGGGGGGGGGGCATCCACAGTTCCTCTGGACAACCCCTTCCAGTGTCTCACCATCCTCACAGGGAAGAATTTCTACCTGAGCTAAACCTGCCCTCTTTCAGTATAAAGCCATTTCACCTTGTCTTGTCAATCCATACCCTTGTAAAAAGTCCCTCTCCAGCTCTCTTGTAGCCCTTTAAGTAAAGGAATGGCTGCTATAAGCTCTCCCCAGAGACGTCTCCAGGCTGAGGAGCCCCAAGTCTCTTGATCTGTCTCAATAAGAGAAGTGCTCCATGCCTCTGATCACCTTGGTGGCCTACTCTGGACTTGCCTCAGTGGGCCCATGTCCTTCTTAAGTTGAAACCACAAATCTGGATGCAGCAATGCAGGTCGGATCACGCTGGAGTGTAGCAGAGAGAATCCTCTACTTCACCTGCTGGCCTCTCTGCTTTGGATGCAGCCCAGGAAGATGATGTTTCTGTGGGTGCACATGCCTGGCTCAAGTTGCTTCTCATTCACCAACACGCTCAATTCCTTTTTCTTCAGGGTTAGTTTAGTGTGACCATCCAGACAGATCTTTGGTTAAAGATATTTAAGAATAGACCCATAGCCTCATGGTGACAAAGCCCACTTCTCCCTAGAAACAGGTCCAGGACACTCTTTTTCTTATCCAAAGAGATAACAACTTCACAGCTGCCTCTGGATTTGAAGGCGCTCTGTTCCTGTTTTGACAAATGTAAACCTCCTGCTGTTTGCTGAATTGAGGTTGTGTCCGTGTGTGCCACCATGGTTCATAGGTCTGCATCTGAAAGGACCTTTGGTTCATTTTGGGTCTGTCCAGATTGGGGAAAGTCTGTGCAGCTGAACTTGTTCCAAAGCAGTTCATCAATCCGTAATGTTTTCAAGAAAGTTTTATTTTGCCGCTGTGTCTACTAAAGAGTTTAAGGCTGTCCTGGCAGAGGATCAATCTCTGTGTTATTTGGTACTGTTCTGACTTCATAAGGATTTGCAGGATGGACCCAATTAAGTCTAAAAAATTAGGAAGGTGTGCCTTTTTCTGGTCTTTACATTAAATGCATACTGTTTCTCAAGTATTCTGGAGCTGAACATATGCCAAGTTTTGAAGCCAGTATATTTGAAGGTCCACAAAGAAATGTACTATGCTACGTATAATATATCTCCTGGAAACAATCTAAGCTATATTTATATCATCTTCTGCTGTGAGAGATGTTAGTAAGTGCTTCCAGTAAAAGAGCATGTAAAGGTGAATCCTGAAAGCCAGGGTAAAAAGTTGCAGGATATTATTATTTATCATTGAGTAACATTGCACAACTCTCCATCTTCATTTCATTGGAACCCTGGCTGAGTGTCGAAAGACATAATAAAAACAATCAGTATATTCTCATTTTTCTGTGTGAGAGGATGAAGTCATGGCATATGGTCAGCTCACCAGTGCTGTTAATAATAAACCACAGCTAATTAAGTGCTGATTTATTCGTCTACGTAAGTGAAACAAATTGCTTTAACGGCTTTTGCTGAGGACCATCTAGTCAGATGGATTATGTATAGGAAGTTCAAACTAAAAATTATTAGAGATCATATT
Organism: Chamaea fasciata; assembly: GCF_029207755.1. Lineage (NCBI taxonomy): Eukaryota > Metazoa > Chordata > Aves > Passeriformes > Sylviidae > Chamaea > Chamaea fasciata. Next base: position 3,697,987 of record NW_027094088.1, on the reverse strand, counting down.
TCAGTGTGGTGGAGTTTTATGGTAGAAACAATTAGAAACCTAACAGAATGTGTCCTGTATTCTCTTTGATGGAAAATCAGATATTAATCTGGGGAAAAGTCTAATTCTCAACACAGCTGCTCCCCTTGCTCTATTGCACCAGATTTGAGCTGGATAAAAATGGAAACATGTTTAAAAAATTGATCATAGCTTATAATGGCAATAATCACCTTGAAATTGGTTGTTACTACAGTTAATGATCGGAGTATTAGAGCATAAAACGCCCTCGGATTCCCTCAGGCTATTAGCTAACGTGCTGGTTGTTAATTGCTGTAAAGATAGGATCTTTTTTTGGTGACCCTCTTTCAAAGACATGGAGCCAGTCCTGGGAAGCTGTGGGGTGGGGTGCTTCCTTGGAGTAGTGGCAGAGAGAGAGAGAGGGACTTTGGACGGGTAATCTCCATTGTGAGAGTCCTCTTTTCTCCCATATCTGTGATCCAGTTCCTTTAGAGTGTGATTATCCATGCAAGTAAAAGCCGTGCTGCTGGTTGTGAGCTCCCACTAGAATTTCCCCAGAGAAGGTTTTTCCCAAAAATTAAGCATGGCAACCCGTTTTTGGAGGTCTTCCACAGGCAACCTCAGGGGCTCTTTGCATTAGGAGCTTGGCTTGGCAGACCGGGATGGAGAGAAACCTTTCCTTTTCAGAAATTCATCATGGGATTTTGCACTCCTGCAGGTAGCAGCGCTGCACAGTTGCAAAAATGATAGGAGTTTGTTCAGTTTATTACACTGAGCTTTGCATAATCCTTTCTTGCATTGGTTAGTTCCTTACAAAATCCCGTCTGGTGTGGAGATACTGCTTTAGTTTAGATGCTCACTGCTTTCTGAGCTGTGAAATAGTAATGGGCTAATAAAATGATATCACTGGAATTGCCTCTGCTAACCTAAAGATTCGATTTTGCCTGCTAGGGTTTTGTGGTGTTCATAAATTTATGGTTTACCAGTCAAAGTTTTGGTGTCTTTGGAAAATTTATTGTCACAGAGCATTTATGACTAACTTGGTCTCTTGATCCCAGGAGTCTGAAGTAATAGGAGCAAATTTTACTATTGCACATGCCATATTTAGGTGGTGTTTTGTTTTGTTTTGTTTTTTTTCCCTCAGCAATGTTGGGGCCTTAAAGAAATAGCTCTTTGCCAGAGCTAGTTGCAATTTGTGGCAGCAATTTTTTTTCCCATGACTTGTGACGTGCCCACAACATTAAAAATGCGTGTGGAAACAAGTGAGTGATTTTGGGTGAATTTCTGAGTGTTTGGTGGAAAAGGTTAAAACAAAACATTTTTCTTTACTAATATCTGGCTTATAGCACTAGAGAGGTTTGTTGTGCAGATCACCAGAAGCTCTTTTATGGGGCTTAAAAGCAGTTTATATCATGCTAAAACTTCAAATATCATTATGCTAGCTCAGAAAATGTTTCACAGACGTAAAATTCCTCGTGTCAGCCTATAGTTTCAGTATCTCAGCTGCAAGACGAACAGGCTGCTTCAGCAAGGCATTCTGAAGGCCAAATAATTTCCAGTGACCTTTTAAACTTCTTAATCAAAATGAAGAGAGGTAACCTGCTGAATATAATCTCTGTAGAGTGGAAGCTTTTTTGTTTAATTTTTTTTTTAATACAATATTCTGCTATAAGTTTACGTAACTTCATTTCCAATGATTGCGCCAATCATTCTTTTCCTCCTCCTTCATGAGTCATGGCCAAGGTGAGAGTTGCAGGCAGAACATCCATTTAAGGGAAAGGGCAAGGTGGTTGGGAGGTCCCAGCTAAACCATCAGGGCAATGAAGGCTCATTAGTACCCTGATAGCGCCATGTTGGGTTTTTCTTGATCTCACTTGGAGTTTACTTTGTATTAAAATAAACCTGCATTGGTGGAGGGAATGGCTTTTGTGAGTGTGTTGAAGGTAGTGTGTAGGAGTGTTTCTTGCCTGGTCTGTAGGCAATATTTAACTTTTGGGATTATACTGTTGTCATTAACTAGTATCATTTGAGCAAAGTGAAAATAGTGCTTCTATCTATAAGTGTGTTGTCATGATATGTTGTGTCAGTGGAGAAGTGAGGAATGGACTGTAATTTCCATGGGAGAAAGCAGGACTGAGACTTTCTACCTCCTCTCCAGATGTTCTCTTCTGGGCCACAAAACAAATGATGAGTTTTAGTCTTCTTTCTATCTGATTTCATTTTATTAATAGAAATGCCTGTGTCAAGTGAAATGGTGTGGGCTTTTTTGAAGTCTGGGTTTTGTTGGCCCAATAAGATAAAACCCGAGCCTATTCACATATGGTTCAGCATGAATGGAAGGGTTTTTTTCCTTTTTTTCTTGGTTTTAATTCAGCTGCCAAACTGAAAATTATTCACACAGTGCTACCTGACAGTTTGTTGGGGAAATAGTCTGAAAATATTTTGCAAAAGATCTGTGATTTGCTTTGTGGAAGACAAAATGCTTCATTCAGAATCGAATGAAAACTGTAGAAGGATTGCAGTAATTGAATATGTTTTATCCTAAATTCTGTAACATTTCTTCAGTACTTACATCTACTCATGCTACCTAATGAGCTCCCTGTGCTGCTCAAAATTCCCAGACACAAATGCCATTGAAAATATAATGATGTTGTTAGAATGTAAACTGCATTTTCTGTTTCTGTGTTATAAACTACCTGAAACTTTTCAGCTAAATGGTTTATTCACTTTCTACTGAGTTGTACTTAAAGTGCTGCACTTTGCTGTTATAGGAAATCAAGTGTATTTCTGTTTATCACAAGTAAGATGTTTTCTGTCTGTTTAAAACCATAGTTGTTAATATTGAACACAACTATTGCAGTCAAAACCCCAAGAGACCAATGTCCAGCAGCCAAAGTACAGAAAAAACAGCTCTTTGATAGAGGACACTTGCCAAAATTACATCAAAACCACAGTGAAATCGGGTCTAAGCCAGCTGATCTCTCTGATTATTGTATTTTGGTCCAGAGAAAAAAACAAGAGCATGAAGCAGCTACAAAAAAAAGGGGCACATATGGAAAATGTACTTTAAGGGTTGGATTTTTTTTCCAGTTTTAATTTTGAGTAAGAATTCCTTTTGATAACAGCTATTATTTCAGTAGAGCTGTAACCAAAATATGCTTTGGTGTGGATGAGGTTAGTGGATCTTGCTTCCAATTAGCTTGCAGGTGAACTTGATTTCAGTATAGTGCCCCAAACCTGAAGGTAAATACCACAGAGATATTTTTTTCTGGTAGCGTTGAAAACTCCAGAAATATCTTTGTTTCTTCCTCTCACTATAACAATTAAGAAATTTACTTACAATATAGCAGTTGTTACACTTCCTCATCCCCACAAGTGACAACGATCTGGCATTTTGCTGGTTAGCTGTTTCCTCTTCTAACAATCTACAAGGAGGTATTTTCCTGAAAGGTTACTGAAATCTGGAGAGAGAAATAATCAATACCAGACACCTGTATTTGCTGATTTATTTCAACACTGCAAAGGTGTTGTCCTTAGTCACTTTATTTAGGAGTCAGCTTTCTGGGAAGAAGTGGCAGCATGAGAAATGACATCATGGACCAGAAAGAAAATTTAGGACTTGGAACAGAGACACCAGGGGCCACAGCTGGAGGTATGAAGATATTAAAGCTGAGTTTCTCCTCACTTCTCAGTGTAGAAATGAGAGAAGGAGACAAAAAAGTAGCCGAATATTAACATAATTTCCAGAAACATAGTTTTCCCCAAGAAGATTTAAAGCTTCCTTGATTCTGTGTGAAATGCATCTTAGCTGGAGTGGAAGAACGGCGGGCTGAGGCCAGATTTTTCTGAACCTTTGAAGAGATGCTCATAGTGAGGTTTTTGGTGATAAAATAAGGATGAAGATTCCAGAAGAAAGAACAGACTTTAACACAAACTTCAGCATGCTGTAAAAGTGATTTTAGGAAAACAAAGGTGACAGGCAGGTGTTAGGTCCTTCTTTGACCTTCACTGCAATAGTTTTGTATTCTGGCATAGAAGAGAAGTATCTGTGTCAAGTGAAATGGTGTGGTGGGCTTTCTTGCAGTCTTTGAGCCTTATAAAAGCCTAATTCTCCAATCAGCTCTGTTTTGGGAAAACAAGACATTGCATGAAATGCCAGTATGGACTCTCATCACACTTCTGCTGTGCAAGAACCCTGACATGCTTTTAATGTTTCATGCTGTGAGCGCTTTTCTTCCCCAGTCACTCCCTTCTTTTTCTTGAGTCCATTTCTGGCTAAGTTTTGTTGTTTTCACGGGGTATTTTTGTCTGAGTATCACTGCTGCCTACCCAGTGGCAGAGTTTAGTTATCTCCTGCTTCTTGTGCTGTCTGTGGTTCAGCACGTGAGCTGTGTCTCTGCCCTAGGGACCTACCTGTGCATGTCTGTTCATACAAGAAAGGTGGGAATTCAGCACACACTGGTTGGTTTTAGCTGGTGGTAGCAAAATAAAAGCAGTTGCAGTGTGTTTGTGTGTGTAAAAAAAGTGGCTGCTTAAAAAAACCTGCAGATTCACGTTTTATTAAACTCTTGCAGTAACAGGTCTCCTGGAACAGAACATTTGTTCCTGTAATGGAGTTTAGTTCTGCACTTTATATTAAAGTTCTACTTGTATATAGGTTGTAAAAAGTTAATAACTAAGAGTGTAACAGGTATAAACAGCTTGGCCTGGAACAGACTCTGGATATCTGAGGGATATAAGTAAGCATTTGGTCAGATACACCTCACACTTGGATGGCTTGAGCTTGTGTTTTGGAGTTACCTCCCTATCTCTGCCTTCCACTCTTTGCAAAACCTGTTGTTATACTGGCGTAAGGGAAAAATTGCTCAAAGGCAAGAAGGGACATGGAGAATATCTATTTGTTTTTAAAAAGTATTTATTTTTTGTTGTTTTGTATTATTAAGCAAAATGAAACTCCACACTTAACTAATCTGAAGTTTCTCACCCAAATTTTTCTCTCTTTGTTAATGCAAAATAACATTTCCTGCTATAAGGAGTCACAAGTACTTCCCTCAGGTTATGTACCTGCAGCCTGCCTGGCCCAGAGCTGGACATCAGGACCAAGAAATGCTGGTGCAGCTCATGTGCTTGGTGTAATTATGTGTTCTGCTGACAAGTGGGCAGTTTTGCTACTTCCTCAGACAGTAATTTCTTCAGTCTCCATGTCTTAAAGCCTTGACTAATGATCCCTAAGATGGAGTTCTCCCCAGCCTCATTAGCTAATTAAACAAATCAAAATAAAGGGTTCTTCAGGCTGCAAAATATTGCTGAGAGGGCCTATAGTGCAAACATTAGCATTTCCACACAATCCATTACCATCAGGAAACAGAAGCATGATGCCCCAGACAGCCCTGCCTTCACCATTTCAATATACTCTGCTATTACACATTTTTATACAACCCCTCTCCCTAGTGCCCAGGTTTGTGTCTCCCTAAAAACATCATGTATTACTGCTTTCTTCTGTTCTTTGTGCCAAATTCTGCTTTGAGGGGTGTGGGACAAACAGCAAAAGCATCAGTGATGTCTGGCTGCTCTGCTGCAGTTTTACTTGTTCTCAAGTGTGCCGTGCTTGAGGTTTTGAAAGGGGTGTTTATAAAGGATAGTTTTTTGTCTGAATAAGAATACTGTGTGCTTCTCTCTCTGAGTATGCACTGAAAAACAGCTGGAAAGCAACAGGAGGGGGAAGGTGGGGAAAAGATAACTTGAATAGAATACTGGTGTTTTCGAGAGGGCAGAAAAACTGAGGGGAAGAAACCTATTTGTGGGGAGATTGTCCAATAAGAGCACGTTGCATATTGTTTTCCTAGGCTCTACTCAGTATCTGGTAACAGTGAGAACACGGTTGAAGTTACTAATGGTACACAGTATTTTGACAGTGATATAGGGAAGGACCAATTCAGGTTTTTCCAAGTGCATTAAATACAAAGCAAAGTTAACACACAAGCACTGGGGGTTTTACCCTCCCTAGAGCTGAGAAAAGCTGTCCAGTAACTTCGTCAGTTGGTGCCAGACAACACTTGAGAATAGTCTTGAGTGATTTAAATGAGTTTGGAGCAGGTAAGACCAAAGTTTGAATGATTGGTGTGGACAGATAAACATTGAAAGAATGAGCTGACTTGCAAAACATTTAATTGGGGGATCTGTCACCATTTGCTTTGTTCCATCTTTGGAAAGCTAGCATTCAGCATACAGCATTCTTGTGGAATACAACAAATTTAAAGCAACTTTCAAGGCAAACTGGTCAATTAAAGCACAGATATAAGAACTTGGAGCTCTGGGTGTGAATTCTTTTCCTATCGCTTTCTGTTTTAACACAATTTGTTTGTGATTAAAAAAAAATAAATCCTTAAAGCTGCAGAGCTGAAATCATAAGCTTTAAACAGAAGGTCACTTTTTATTTGCATGCACTTTACAAGTACACTGTTATAGGATGTAGCGGCTCTTTGGATGTTCACTTTTTGTTTAGGCTTGGCTTTGTTGTAGCCACATGCAAAACATTGGAAATGCAGTTGGGGAAATGGAAAGGGCAAGTGAAAAAATAGCCATAAGCCTGAGCTAGGCTCTCAGGCTTATAAAATGCTGTTTTAATGTACAGTAACTGTTGTAGGTTGCCTCTGTATTGAGGGATCTCTAGACAAACGTATTACAAAATTAGTGTACACTAATGTAACTCTGTGATCTTTTGTGAAAAAGAGAGGGTTTTTTTCCTGCTTTAACTTCTTTTGAGGAAGGACAGTGGGTTTAAGGTATATTTTCAGCACTCTTCTCTGTCACTGTCTTCCCTTCATTGCACTTCTACATGAAATACTCAGCAAAGATTGGACAATTCAGTGCCACAAAGTGATCATAACTAAGAAAATGATGATTATACTGTGTGAGACTCAAAGGTTCATGTAATTGTGCATTCAGTGTCAGACATTAGCAGCTAACGATGAAGGAATATAAGAACCAAGGGTAAATCTTGACCTGCCCATCACACAAAAAGTCAGTTCGGACTTCACAACTTTATTTTGACCAGACATCTCTTTAAAAAAAATAAAAAAAAATATATATATAGTCAAAGTGTGATACTTACTAAGTACTGTGCTTAGGGCAGCTCTGCTTAAGTTCAGATCACAAAGGCTGTTGTACTGCCAGAGCTAATTCCAGGACTGGGGTCAGATTTTTAATGATGTAAATCCTAGAGGTTCCACTGGCTGGAGAAAGCCATGTTGGTCTGTTTGGGTGAAGAATGTAGCCTGTAACTTTTACGTTTTAAAAGTTATCTAAGTTTTCTGTTACTCCTTCGTGGATTTTTGTGGTGATATTTTCATAATTACACAGATCCTTGGGGAAAGCTCCCATCTGATAAACCTTTTTACATGGTTTTGAACTCTGTATTCTCCTGTAGCTTTTTTCAGGGGGCAGTAAAGTTCATACTTAGCAATAAACCATTAAGGAAACAAAACCAGTTTAAACATATTATTCTTTCACATTGTTCTTTGAGTTTTGTCTCAATTTTTTGACCCTTTACTCATAGCAAGGTTCTGTGAGTTCAGTGAAACCTATTTGCTGCTTTGCAGCCTGTACCCCCATCTGGGCGAGGTGGTGGACAGAGTTTAAATCTTCTGCATTGCCAGAGCATTTCATCATGGGGCCATGGGGTGCCCCCTTCTCCCCAGACGCAAACTGTCGAGTAGAACTCGTTTTTTATCCACAAAGAGCTGAGCAAAATAGGGGGCCATCAAAATTAGTGGTGGAAGAGGCTTACTGAAAACCATCTTTTCTGCTATTTGAGGATGGAGGACTGTACTATTGTGATTTTTTTTCCTCCCATCCTTTGTCCAGGCAGTTTCAGAAAGACTCAATCAGTGCAGCTCAGCTGTTTCCCTTGAGACTATTCCACAGCCTAATGGCTAACATTTAGCCATTTTGCTAAATGTTTCCAGATAGCCATCTCTTCCCCTGCCCCAGATGCAGTTTCATCCCATCACTTCTAGTTAGTTATACTTCCATGAGCCAACTGATACAAAATCTTTCTTATTCACAAGAAAAATCCTTTTTTTTTTTTTTTTTTTTTCCTTTGGGAGGAAAAAACCAAGGCTTGACTCAAGATGAAGCTTCTCCATTTCTAGCTTTTAGGGGAATTTCTTTCTTGTTTCTCTCCTTCTAGCAAGAGTTGAGAAGTGTTAATAGCTGGAGGTGCTTCACACACACACACAGACACAATCATTCAGTTGATTATTTTAGGTACTAGATCCTCCTACAGGATCTTTAGTGAATGCCCCAAATGTCTGAGGTGATGGAGGGAGGCCTGGAGGGCTGCGTTTACTGTTTTCTTTGCTTTTTATTTTCCCCTCAAGAAATTATTGAAATTTTTCTGTATATGGACAACTTTCAACACAATACTGATGTCTGTCTAATTTGAAGTGAGATTTTATTCTTCTTTCATGAGACTGACATCAGTGTACCTGGAAGGGAATGGAAATGGTCAAGATACTTTTCAGAGTGTGATTCAGTAGGGCTTAGCTCTGTTTAGTAGTGCTGAGTGTGGCCTTTTTTGGTCTCTGCACTCAGTCCCAACTGGGTCTGGGATGTGCAGATAACAATTTTGTCTCACCTTCTTGGAGCATCTGGCTCCAGCTTGACCTTCCTAAAGGGTGATCTCTAGGATTAGGACATTTATCAGGCTCCAGGCTGTGGAAACAAGGATTTGGGTATAGCTGTACCAGCTATGCAGTGGCTTTAAATTTGTGGGAATAAATCAAGTGACTGGAGTAGATTTATTGATAAGGTTTTAGGTGTAACTCTTCTGCAAGCAGGTGTTATGTTTGACTAAACAGTGCTGAGGAATTGCCTTCACTTGTCTTGCTCTGAATGAGCTCTGCTTTCTGTAGTGCTGCTTCAACAAACCAGCCTTGTGTTCAAACTGCCCTGACAATAATGCTTCTATTTTTCCTCTAATTTTTCCACTCCCTCCTTTCTGCACTTCTTCCTTGTAACACAAGAGTCAGTAGAAATGGTCTCCTGGAGGAGGACTACGTTCCAGAAGATATGCTTGCTGCATTTAATCCTCCTTGGAGCTTTTATTTTGCTAAAGGACTAAAGTGACAGCCTTTAGAGAGTAATTGTATGAAACACCATGTGTGAGCAAAGTGTGAAATGTCTCCAGGACCGACCAAAGCTATAGATTTTTTTATTAAATATTAATGCCATGCATTTATGAAGGGTTTGCCAAGCAGGTGTTAAGGTGGTCTTCATGGTAATTTAATTGAGCAAGGGACATTTCCTGCAATTTTTGTCAATGTCAGGCTTTACATGACATTTTATATTAGAAATATAAATTGTAGAGAAAGAGAGAGAAAAATAATTAATAATCCATTTCCATTCATGAATATCTTAATATTTCCCTTCAGAGGATTTAAAGTTCCTCCTGAATGTTTTTCTTGGAGGCCAGTAGGAATCTGAGCTAACCTGGACTGTGTGCAAGTTCTTCCACAGGGCCTCCATCTGGAGTCAGGCCCACTCCTGCTAATGCAGTTCTCATTTTTCTATTTGTAAAAAGATGATGATGACGCTGAAGGCAAACCTTAAGCTGTTCTGAAGATTTTGATATAGAGCTCTGAAAATATCTGTGGATGGTTCCTCCTTGGAGCAGTACATGAGGATCAAATGTCAAATATGGATTGATTAACCTCGCTGACATTATGCCTCTCTGCACAGTGCAACATCTTAGCAGGATTTGGCATCATAAAGCATTTGATTATATACAACACATCAAGCAAAAATAAATAAGAGAAAAATAATGAGGCAAAAAGGCAACTGAACTGTCTGTGGGCCAGGTGCAACATCATGAGCCTATTCATGAAATATCACTGAAGGCCCCCTCCTTAAAAGCATGACATTATTTACATGGAAAAAGTGTTGTCACACTTCTACCTTCTAGATGTTGTTTTTAAATTTATGAAACTGTTTTTCCCCCTCAAGACATAAGTGGACTTTTCTCAGTTCCGTTCCCCAGAGACAACATCTGTCCCCCACCTCATGATGACCGTGGTTTTCATGACCAATTGTAGCTCCAGCTGAAGAAGGAAAAAAATAGATGATAATAAATCGGAGCATGATTTAATGATAATTAAATTAGAGCGGGGCTGAGATAAAATGAAAAAAAACCCATCAGCTTGGTTTGTGGGTTTCACCTGCCTTCCCATGATGGCACAGGCTTCCCATCACCTGTGGGAACTTCTGAAATAGGTTATGTGCGTGTTAGAGCCCCAGAACTTCACCTGCTCCACTCAGCACTCTGCTGCTGCGGTGGAGGGGATATGATCCATCCTTTTGTTCACCGGGTGCATCTGAGGGGGTCCTGCTTGAAGCAGAGAAGGTGTATTTACAGTCTGGCCACTCTACCAGGATATTAAAGATTTGGTCCAGCAAAGGATCATCATGCTCTCATTCCTGACTTCCAGTTAAATCACTACAAGCCCAGCCTGTAGGGTAGAGCAAGGATAACTCCTTGAGTTGAGGGAACAGGAGATGGTACAGGGGCAGAAAACTTGCTGGTTTTACCTCCTAAAACCAAGGAACTGATTATAATAAATTCAAAGGTAAAGCACTAAACAGATACACTTCGTTTGGCTTCTAGAACTGTTGCCACTGATTTGTGTGGATTGTGCTTGGTGGCCTGAAAGGAAGGAAAACAGAGAGGATTTTGCAGACTACCTCTGTGCTGTTATTCTGTACCAATAATGTGGAAATGCAGTAAAGGCTGAGTTTCTTTAATGAGGTCTGTACCAAACCCAGATGTGTACAGTATGTTACATATGTGTGCACAGAAATACGAACTTTCCCATATTTTTAATAGAATAAGTTTAAAATATCAAAGTCATTTGCTACATGTGTTCAGAGATACAATATTGGTTTCTTCCCACTTCTCCGTACAGGAGAAAATTTATTTTACATGTTCTGAAAGGTGTTAAGTTTTCAATGAATTGTCTTTTAGATTGGTTTGAGATCGATATGTCTGGTTGACAGGCTGAGCAGAAAAAGCTGTTTATCAGTGTTGGAAGCAGGCCTCAGACCTGATCAAACCATTTCTTTATTATTATTTTGAAAGGAGAAAGCTTAATATTTACTTGAAGTTGCTTGTTGACCACTCATGTGATTTTTCACCCATTCAGTGGAGTGCTGAGCAATATGAGTTACGAACATGAAAATAACAATCAAATGCTGCCTAGTACCTGGTGTACTGCTAAGTAGTAATTGACAGACTTATCTTCCAAACTCTGCAGCAGGCTTTAAGTTTCCCCATTGTGCCTGACACCTTTCCAGCTTCTTCCACATTTAGTTGATACCATTTGGTCATATTCATTGCAGGAAATGTTGTCCAAGAGGCTGTTAACACAATGGGAGTGTTTTGTATTCGCCAGGAGTCTGTATGCCATAAAGAAACAGAAAGCCCAGGAAGGGGCAGGCAGAGCTGCTGCGTGTTGCAAATATCTGGTGACCTTTCTGAAGGCCAAAGATCCGTCTTGTACTTTGAATTTCTCGTTTTGGAAGTAATCAGCAGAAGTTTTCCCAGCAGGCTTCCTGCCCAGGATGCTGGCTGTAAGTCATGTGGCTGATGCTGACTCAACATCCTTGATTCAGGGCTGCTGCTGCTGCTGCAGCTTAAACAGCTTTAAAACCTCCCAAAGTGCCAGCAAGTGGTGCATCACCATCTCTTGTAAACTCCTTGTTTTGTATGCACCTAGAACTGGAGGCCCTGCTGGCTCTGAAATCTGAGCTCTTACTTTTATCAGCACGGTAGCAGAGGTAGAACTCCACACTTTACACTTCACGTGGCTTGTCACTTCTAAATTTTTCTTTACCTGTGTGAAAATAGCTTTGAGCATGCGACACTTCTTGGGTTTTGATAGAAAGATAGGAGGATTTGGGGTCCTTGGGTGGGAGACAAAAATGTGGCGGAAAGAAGGCCGAACATCAAAGGTTTCTCTGGTTTTTCATTTTCAGAACCTGTAATTAACTCCTGGAGGTTTTTCAGGAAACATAAGCCATTTGCATCTGTATAAAAAAAGGAGTCTAGGCCCTGTCTTGTCCAGCCATCACTGGCCTGTATGACTTCCCAGAAGAAAGAGAACTGGTATCAATTTTTGGTGTTTTTTTTCGAAACATACGGTGCATTTCACTGTTCAGAGTTTATGCTACACATCTGATGGGCACACAGCTCCCATTAACTTTAATGAGAATTGCATGCACAAGGGGAGCATATAGGTCTCATCTCCAATCTCTGGATCTTTACTACTTTGTGTTACAAGCTGTGATAAATTAATATGTATCTGTGCTGCCACTTCAGTTTGCCAGCGCCAGTGGATTTGGCCATATTTGATTGTTATCTGTACCTTACATCTTGCTTAGGATGATGTCTGGTGGGCAAGACAGGCCAAGATGCTCAGCCAGAGGCTCGTGTCTGACTCAGAAAATGAAATGAGGTGCTGAAAGGTGCTTGGAGGACATGGTGTGCAGCCCAAAACACTCTGTGCACTCTAGACACTGGAGTGGACGGGTCACTATCTGCTATTTCTTGCTCAGGTTCAAGACTCTAGTGCTTGATTTCTGAGCAAAGTGTATTTCTAAGATATTTCTTTTCAGCTAATTTATGAAGAGTAAAACCCTGAGCTGAGGTATCTGATGGGGAATATTGCTCACTGGAATACATTGACATTATTGGGGATTTGACAGCATGCATCTTGATTATAATATCTTAATTTGTTATTATGCTTAATTTGAGATGCAGCATCTCAAAATAAGGATCCTAAAGAATAAGCATTTGTGCCAGGGAGATGAAGCTGGCAGTGCCTGAACTGGTGGGGTTCAGAGGCCAGGATCAGCAGCTCAGGGTGGTGCCTGATTACCACAGGTAGCTGAGGCAGGTCTGTAGAAACACAGCCAAGCCTTTGCAAACACAAACAAGCTGCTTTAGGGCACAGCATGAATGTAAACCGATGGTAAATATGTATTACATGTTCCACGTTTTGTGCTGATTTCATAAAGAATATATTTATTCTGGGCTCTGGTGCAAGCCATAATGCCTCATTCATACCAGCACTGAACATCACTCCCAAGGCAGGATACAAAAGCCTAAAGAGGATTTTCATGTTTGCAATCACCTGCCTGTGCTGCAGCCAGTGGTGAGGCTTTTATCTGTAAGGGTTGAATATTATTTGAATATTGGAGGGGTAAAATACTAATTTCGGGAGTTTAAAAACAAGGATTGTTCCCGCTGTACTCAGCACTGGTGTGGCTGCACTTTGAGTCCTGTGTTTGGTTTTGGGCTTTTCTCTTCAGAAAGAACATTTGAGGTGCTGGAGTCCACAGAAGGTCCAAGGACCTGGTGAAGGATCTGCAAAACAAGTCCTAAGAGGAGCAGCTGAGGAAGCTGGGGTTGTTTAGCCTGGGGAAAAGGAGGCTCAGGGGGAGCATCACTGCTCTCTACAACTCCCTGTTGAAAGGAGGCTGTGGTGAGACGGGGGTTGGTCTCTTCTGCCACATCTCAAGTGAAAGGATGAGAGGAAATGACCTGAAGTTGTGCCAGGGGAGGGTCAGATTAGATGTTAGAAGAAAAATGTTCACTGAAAGAGTGATTTGGCATTGGAATAAGCTGCCTGGGCAGCTGGTGGTGTCCCTGTCTCTGGAAGTGCTCAAGAGGCATCCATATGTGGGACTTGGGGGTACAGCTTAGGGGTGATTATGGTGTTGCTGGGTTGATTGTTGAGCTTGATGATCTTGAAGGTCTCATCTAATCTTGATGATTTTGTGTGGTTCTGTGAAAAACAGGAAAATGTAGAGCCCTGATAAGTTAAGCCCTTATCAGCCCTTAACTGATAAAACACATTCAAAAGGAGCACCAGACAAAGTCTAGAATCTACCCTTTCTTTTGATAAGGAAATAAGAGGGAACATCACCCTTTAAATCAGCCATGCGACTACTTCAGTGTAAGCTGCTTGTCTATTTTGTGTTCCTGTCTACTGACAGAGAAGACTGTGTGTGTCTTTGGACAGGGAGGCACTATGGGATGTGCCCCTTTCCAGGCTGCTGGGAAGTTTATTATAGGTTTATGAATTTATTCTGGTAAAAGATGATGGTGTTTTTGATGATTTTTTTTTCCCCTTCATGAGCAGAAATGTGACTTAAAATGTTGTTCAGTATTGAAGTTTCAGCTGGAAAAACAAGAAGATAGAAGGTTAGTCATATGGATCCATGTCTGGCTAAGAAGGAGGTATTTCCCAGCTATGGGCTGAGATTGTGGTCTTTCACAGTGGAAAAACTGAGATTAGGATAAGACTGGAGGAATAAAAAGTAATTTTTAAAAAAGGGTAGTTTGGGAAATGACTGTTTCAACATATTTGCTATAGTGGCCATGAATGTTCTTGCTCAATTTTTGAGGGATTTTGCAGCAGTCTGATTTAGGAATGAGGTATGTGTGACCTTTGCACTGATGGGGTCATATCCACTTTATACTTGCAGAGGTCAAGGAACTCCAGGGATGAAAATAATTTGCATATTTACTTTTCTTTTGCTAGAGTCCATTCTGGGGGGGAAAAAAAAAAATCTTGGCAACTGCAGTAGCAAGGAATAAAAGAAATGACATGTTTTCTTGTCCTGACATGACTGCACACTGTAACCTTGATTCTTCAGTTTAAATACTCCAAAATCATCAGAAACTTGAATCTGAATGAACCACTTAACTCTGCTATGATGAGAGAATGCGATTGCCCTTAATGTTACGGAAAGAGATGTCTGTCTTTAGTGCCAAATATCCTCATTTGAAGGTTGTTCTCTCCTAATGTGTTTGAATTTTCTGGAGGTCTCGATTTCATCCTCTGGATAAGGATCAGACCTTTCAAAACTTTGGTGCCTCAGTCTCCATTCTGCACAGCCACATTTCTGGCAATGCTCAGTAATTTTTCATCTTGAAAGCTGTTACTCTGGGAAAAATGGATCCTGTTAAGACTGAGCAGGGGGAAGAGGGTGGTTGAAGGGCTGACCTCTCTCCTGGTGAGGTTTATCCTTTTTACAGTGTGCCACTGCAAGGGGAGGTGTGAGTCTGAGGTGTGCACAGGTAGCACAGTCCTGAGCTGAGTGATTAAACCCTGGTAAGAGACCAGAGAGCTCACTGGATCAGTCAAAACCAACCAAAAAATACCCCAACAAAAAACCCCATGACCTTTGGACCCCAACTGTGTTTCAATGGGGAGAAAAAAAAAATCTGCTTTTCAAATGAAACTATTTTTGGCATTTTTCTTTTTACTGCAATGCAATTTTCAACGGGGACTTTGATTTTCAATTAATTTTTTCGTTTTAATGCTGGAAGCTGGATGTCACCGTGATGGTTCAAAGATGCTCCCAGATATAATATTGGACTTTTTTTCTTTTTTTAATTGTTCTTGGGACTAACTGAAAGCTTTAAAACTGCAGCATTTTTCAGTCAAATGTAGCTGGTGTTACTCAGTCTCATACAATCAAAACCCAGAGTGCGGCTGCTTGAAAATGCAAGACGAACAGGTCGTTTATGTTCTTTTGGAATATTGGGTTATGCTTTCAGAACATTTTGTTTCTGGTGTTGACTTGCCCCTGTGGAAACACATCTTCTAAAATTGCAGGTGAAGTTGAAATGTAACCATCTCATTCTGATGATCTAAAGCTTCAGGAAAAACGCCAAGTATTCAAAACTTCCTCCCTGATAAGAATACTGTTAACTGGCAACTCTACAAATCCAGATTTTCTTTTTTTTTTAACCATCAGTCCTGTCCAGGGGAGTTTTTACCTGATGAAATATCCTGCTTTGCCCGAGATTGCCTCTTGTGTTAAGAGGAATGAAGCAGCATTGCCTCTGCTTGCCTGGAAACCAGTATGTTCCTAGGGAGACTGTCCTCTAAAATCAGGAATGACAAAATATGGATAGCTGAGTGACTTTTTAGTCTGTGTGACCCCACATAAATGCAGAGACTTTCCGTCTTTAAGTACTGCATTTTCTTTTTGCAGCCACATGTCTGACTAAATCAAATATTTAAAAAAAAACCAAAACAACATAACAAGAGCCAGCTTTATTTTCTCAAATAACTGCATCCAGATCGAGGTAACATCAGGATTTTTATCCTCTCTCAGGAAAGGATGCAGCAGCAGAGACATGAGTATTCTGGGATGGCATAGTCACTTTCTTGTCTGTCAAGTTCACCTGGCCAATTTTAGTAGTCTTCAGTACTTGCTCCATACAAGGGTGACAACACTGGCACCTAATGTCTTCTAAAGCAATACTCTCCTTTTTTTTGGTTTTTTCCTTTGAGGAAAAAACAGGTGTCTCATTTGAGTTGTCAAAGTATAGTTAAGCCCCAAGATTAATTTCTGTTCCTCATCCCCTGCTGCCCTAAAAGGTGACTTTGAGTCAGGTTCTCAAGTTCTGTGAACACATCTCTCTCCAGTTACACCACCTTGGTCCTCAAGCGCCTGTGGTTTCCAGATACTGTGAAACTTGTTCACTTGCTGAAAAAATTGATGTTGTGGTTTTGAGTACTCTGTAATAAGCAAAACAACAACTTTCCTTTTTCTAGAACTACTCAGCTGCATCCTTTTGAGGTTATTTATTGAAGGCAGATACATTAACAGTTAATACTGGCTTTAATTCACAGTAAATGTTGATTCCAGCTCTTCTGATTTTGATGAAGACTGGCTTTTCTGGCAGCCTGCGGTTGGCACAACTACAAAGCTTATTTTTGGGAACCTTAGAGGTTTATTTAGATTCCTTAAATGTTTTGGCTTGATGGTATCATGGGTGTTTTGAAACTTTTGAAGCCTTTTCAATTCCTAACAGCACCATGCAGGCAGACATGGAAACACACAGGGATTAGGAAGCCAGTACCATCTTTGCTTTGTTCATCGGGCTTGTGTCTCCAGGGGAGTGGAGGAAGAGGGGAAAAAGAACAAAAAGGAGTAAAAAATAACAGCAACTGGTGGATGAGGACCATGTTATTCACCTCACTAGGGGAGGACGGAGTAGCAAAGAATGATGCTTTGTGTGCCTGCCTTAGTGCAGTTTGCACTGCTGGAAAGAGATGTGCAGCTGTGTGTTGGAAGACCCCAGAGGCTGAAAATTTCAGGCTTTCTGTTCTAAAGGGCACTGACCCTCAAGCAAGCACCACATTTGACTTGAGGCCGTGGAACAGGTTTCCAAAATTGAGTGATAGCACTGGGGTTGCGGGTGTGTAGTTTGAAGAGCATTGTGTGATCTCACAGGGTGAAAAAACTTGAAGTTGGGATTTCAGTACGTGGTCATGGATGGGGCAAGATGGAGGACTTTGGGCATTGTCTGGCTCCTTCTTCTTCATGGTTTGGGTGGTTTTCTGTAAGTGGTCGATGGAGTCTGCATTGTGGACTTCAAGTAGTTATTGGGTTTAAAGTAAAAATAATTTAGGTGGCATTTCATAATTGGATGGATTCTCCTTGAAAAGACCTGGTAGAGATGGAGAGGTGCTCCATTTTACCTTCATTTTCTAATTTGCTAGTTAGAGCTCACGGCTCATAAAACTGTAAATAGATAAAAAATAATAAACCCTGAGTCTGAACACGAAACTGTGACTCCCCTGTATTAACCCCCACCTTGGCAGAAAAAAAAAAAAAAGCCAGAACCATCACAGCTGTGAAGTTTGGGCCTCGTGTACAAATGCTGATTCCTCCTGTACTTTGGTGATCAGTTCTGAGGATGAGAGCTAGTTCCCAGGGATCAACCTGCTTGTCACCTTCAGGAAGTTTACTGCTTTCTTCTCTCACTGTGCTGTGGGCTGTTTGGGGTGGTAGCCCACGGAAACATGCTGCTTTAACACTGATCTCTTTTTTGTTTGGGTTTTCTTGGGGTGGCAGGAGGGTGGAGGGAAATGTACGTGGAGGAATGCTGGGAGCATGTGGAGGCGGCAATCTTGGGCAAAATGTTTTCAGTGTGCTGCACCTGCGTGTTTGGTGCTAGAAAATCACATAGAGCTTGAGCTGAGGAGAGGGAAAATCTTTGCATGACATCTTTTTTTAAATACCTGATGGTGTAAAAGTGATCTTCTATGGAATGACTGAGCAGATATATCCCCAAATACTTTTTGATACGTTTTAAGAATTTGTATGTAGCTCCTAAAAATCATCCAGGGATTTCTTGTTAATGCAGAGTCATATTTAATGCCAAGTTGATGCATGTAATTTCTCTTACAGCTCTGTGCTTCTCCGTTCTCCCTTCTTCTCCCTCTCCTTCTACCTTTGTGGACTTCATAGCGTCTTCAGCAAAGCTCTAAAGAGGTTGATACTCAGAGTAAATTAACTATATTGCAGCCTTAGGCCTGACTGCTTTTCTTGGTGCATCAAATCATGTAGGAGAAAAAGCTGTGTCCAAGAAACGTGGCAGAATATGGCTTTTTCTTCTTTGCCTGGAAGGGTGGTGGGCGGTGTTTCATGCAGCCATTAGACTTGTTCCATTGCTTATGAGAGTGTTTTGCAGTCTGCAAGGAGGACGAAACCTCTGCACAACTTAAATTTTAATTAATTGAAATTAAAGTAGTCTAATGATTAGATGAAGGCTACTCCCTTAATCTTTAACTATTCTTCAGAATTCTGGCAGAAGAATAAAGCTGATTAACTGATTCTATGCAGACTATTTTCTCTTCAGTTAAATGCCAGAGGAATAGCTCCAAATGGGAGCTAGCAGACAAAACAAGTAATCCTTGTGCCCTGCACTGTCTATTTGAATTGGTAAGCAGAAGTTGAAGCCATCATGTTTTTCTGATGGGCACTGCAGGCTGGATCTGAGAACCATCTATGTAATGGCTGGAAAAACTAAAAAGGAACTCCTGGTCTAACCTTGAGGTCTCTGCACAGGTGAAGCTGCCCCTAATGTGCTGGAAGGAGCCTTTTCTGGTTTTTTTCTTTTAGGTATTGTGAGCATTGGAAGTGCTGCTTTTGAAGGTGTCTTGGTAGCAGAGTTGAATGGGTGTAGGAAGCTTCCCAGCAGAACAATAGATTGTCAATAAGCAACAAATTTTCTCTGAACTGATATATATAATAAAGGCAAAGGACTTGATTTAAGGCATGCAGAAAGGCTACTAAAATCAGAATTGATTTTCCCCTGCAAGAGTGGTTAGAAACAGAATACATTATTGTCACAGTTCATAGTAGTTCTGTAGCTAAACCGGAACAGTATGGGGACACGGCAGGCCTGAGAAGAGAGGCAGTGGTTGTATTAAAAACCAAACTACTCCTTGGCTTGGCCCTTCCCCCCAAATTCCATCTCTCTTCCAGGCTTTGTGTCAATTACTTGGTGTCAATTAGCTTCAGCCACCACTGGATGTAGCTGTCGCTTCACAGAAATATGGCCTAGTAGACACCTTTCCACCTCTTTCAAGATGACATGGGAGAGATTGCTTCTTGCATGTTAGTTCTGGCATTGATGGCTCCTCTCCTTCCTCTCCTTCCTCTCCTTCCTCTCCTTCCTCTCCTTCCTCTCCTTCCTCTCCTTCCTCTCCTTCCTCTCCTTCCTCTCCTTCCTCTCCTTCCTCTCCTTCCTCTCCTTCCTCTCCTTCCTCTCCTTCCTCTCCTTCCTCTCCTTCCTCTCCTTCCTCTCCTTCCTCTCCTTCCTCTCCTTCCTCTCCTTCCTCTCCTTCCTCTCCTTCCTCTCCTTCCTCTCCTTCCTCTCCTTCCTCTCCTTCCCGTCCTTTTATATAATCAAAAAGCTCCTTTAGGCTCTCCAGGTTTTGAACACAAGTCCCATATTTCAGAGGTAATATGGAAGAGTACTTAAGCTACAAACAGATATTTATTTAGAAGGGCAAGAATTCATAGAAAAAGGGGGAATGGCCCTAAGGGGAAGGAGGGCAAGTTTAGATTGGATATTAGGTAGAAATTTACTGTGAATTTGGGGAAGCACTGGCACAGATTGCTCGTAGAAGTATTGTGGATTCCTGGAAGTGTTCAAGGTTGGGTTAGATGGGGCTTGGAGTAAGTGGGTCTGTTGGATGGCACATGGAGTGAAACTAGGTGATCTTTTACGTCCCTTCTGCCTCAAATCATTTTGTGATTCTATGAGGTAAGAAATCTAGGAGAACTGGAAACATACTGAATCACACAGGAGAACATCACTGTGACACCAAGGAGACTTACTTAAACAGAAGGTGAAAACTAATGATCTATAAAGGGACCAAAATGAATTTTCACATCTGTATTGAATAAAAATACAAAACCTGGGTATTTCTGAGACATCTAAAGTTACTATATTTGTTCCCTTGCCATTGTTGTTTGCAAAACCATGAGTAAAAAGTAGTAGGCTGGGAGTGTTCAGACATCTACGCTTATATGTATTAGTAGTTTACGAATACTTCAAAGCATTCTACTTATTTGGTAGGAAGAGAAAGTGATTTAAAAAACCCAAGGCTAAAAAACCAAGCACCATCCAGCTCTTCTTATTCAGGAAATATGCAGGAGCACTGACTCACTGTTAAAGTGGAAACATTTCATATGTTAAGCTTGAATTTCTGCACATCACCTTGGAGGGTAGAGCTGGTTTATGGATTTGGTCAGAGTTGCCAGAATTTTTGTTTCCACGCGCTGCTGTCAGGTAGCTTTGAACTCTCCAGTTTTTATAATTTCTTCTTATGCCCATTGGTATAATTCTGGTTGAATTTGCAGGTAGTGACCAATACTCTTGTCTTTGCAAAGGAAATCTTCTGAGGGCAGCACAATTTTTCTTACTGTCCTACTGCAGGCATGTTAGGGCCTCAGTTCTGAGCTTGAAGTGTCACAGCCCAGCATGGTTCACAACCTTCTCGCCTGCTGCAGGATCAAGGCTCATCTGGACTTTCAGGTCAGGACATGTAGAATAAATTTCTTGCTCCTGTGCTGTGCTAGATTTTTCTACCTGTTAAGAATTTACAAGGCTGCGCATGAAGACACTCGAAGCTTTACTTCTTAATTCTACGTAGCTCACTGATGTTAGTACAGCAAGGTGGTTCTCTGAACCTGAGCAGATGGGGTTAGAAAGGACAATAAGTTATCTAGCCTGGTCTCTTTCCCCAAGGCAGGATCAACGAGACCTAACCCTCCTTGACAGATATGCAGCAAACCTGTTCTTAAAAACCTCTCATAACAGAAATTTGACACCTTTCCTCAGGCTGTATTTGCCAAAGCAAAACTCTTCTGAGTGCTAGAAAGGCTTTCCTAAGGACAAGCCTGGATCTCCCTTCCTGTAGCTTAACCCATTGGTTTCTTGCCTTAACCTCGGAGGAGACAGAAAAGAATTTTTTCCTTTGTAGCAGGCTATGGCATTTTGCAGGACAACCATTGTCAATCCCCATTATCTACTCTAGCCTATGTATTTCAAATTTTTTTCCTGACTCCCCAACCCTCTGGTCTTCTCCCCTCTGCCCTAGACCAAATTTTCTGGATCTCTGCTCTTGATATATTGTGGGATAGCTTTTTTTGTTGTTGTTGTTGTTTTGCTTTGTGCCGGAATGCCCACGGTTGTCTCTCAGCCAAGGCACGTTCGACTTCTAGCAGCTAAACCATAATTTTGGTTTAGAAGGCTTTAGGGAGACAATGCATGAATAGTATCTTGCTACCACTGTGTACTCACTGAATGAGGAAAATGTTGGAGAGTTGCCTGGCTGGTTTTAGACAAACAGGATCGTTTGGGTGTTTGCTTCCAGGGTAGACAATAGGAGAAGAAGGGATCTGTATGAGCAGTGTATTGTGCCCACATCTGAACTTGGGCCCTCTGGTGCCAGAGAAATGCCTCTTGCCATGCAAGAGGAATCTCCAAGCGGCGCAGTGTTTGAGCCAGAGCACAAGTAGAAAATTCCTGGCATCCTGGCAGAGGAACTCCTCGTTCAGATTGCTTGCATTAGCAAGAGCAAACACCAAAAAACACCCCAAACCATCCAAGAAGCAAAACTAAAAGAGTCTGCAACACAGTGGCTGTCTAAGCTGCTTTTTTTCTCATTCAGGTTTATTTTCATATGTCTGTCAGTGGGACTATGAGAAGGATCCTGCCTTCCCCCCACTGCTTTCCCTCCCCTTTTACCATGGTGCATTTTAAATCAAGCTGTCCTCTGTAGCTCTGCAGCAAATCTGCACATTTCTGGTTTTGCTCTTTCAGAGGATAATTTCTCCTGTTTAATGAGATCTGAAAATGAAGTCAGGCATGAGTTGGAGAAAGGTCACAGCATGTGCTCAAAGGTATATTAACTACTGTTGGAGCTGGCATCCATTGACTTCCATGAGGACAAAATTAAGCAGCAAACAGTAAATACTTCCACTAGCACTTTATTACAAGCAGGACCATTTACAATGAATAAGAATTTGAGAAGCTTCAAGGATGAAATGGGGATGCTCACAAATAAAAAGAAAAATCTTACTACTTAGGCTCAGAATATGACTCCAGTCAAGGTTAATGGGGAAACAGTTAATGAGGGGTACAGAATCCAAAGGCTGCATTGATGCCATATTGTGTCTTACACATGTAATTAATGCCACTGACTACTGCTAAATGGCTCTACCTGAGCACATTTTCTCTAGCAGGAACTTTAAATCCCCCACACTGTATACAGGAGAACTCTCCTGATGCTTTACAGCTCCCACTAATGCTGAACAGGCTAAATCAGAACCAATTCCTTCCACTCATTTCCAGGATGGTGATTTGCATCCATCGCCACCATGATACATCCATCATCCAGGGCCCAGTGGTGTAATGGCAAATTTGGCATCAGCTTTACAAGAGGCAGGATCAGTCCTTGAATGCACGTAGTGAGAAAAGAATCCCATTTTTCCATTTGAGCCGTGTTTCCACAGCAGGAAATGCTGTGAAAAAAGAGAGACTTCCCTCTTGGTGAGTGTTTATTGTCATCTTCCTCTTGCAGTTTTTTAATTCAACTTTTTTTTTTTTTTTTTTGGAAAGTTACTTTCCAAAATATTGCTGCTCAGTGTCCAGCACAGCAAAAAAAAAAAAAAAAAAAAGAAAAGCAGATGAAGGTAGAGGTGAACCATTAGGCATCCTGTGCCCAGGCAAAGCATAAGGATGCAAAACCCACCCATCCAGCTATGACCAGCTCCCTCCATTCACATCTGCTCCTGGAAGTCCTGCTCAGTGCCCAGCATGGGAAGAGGAAGAGCAAGATGAGATTATTTAGAAGGAAAGAGAGGGACTGCATAGAGTTTACGCTTACTGTGTGCTCCTGTTGTTCAAAAATATTTTGTTTTCTTTGCACAGAGGCTTTAAAGTAGGGCATTTGTAAACACTGTTCTTTCTGCCCAGTGCTCATTGTATTGACAGGAATTGCTCCAGCTGAACAGTTTCATCAATGTGCTCAAGCCTGTTTGTAGGTGGCATCCAGAGGGCAGATTCCACTCTCATCTCGGACCTAAGCCTATTCCATCTCTCCCTTTAAAACACCTCCCAGGTGCACTTACGAATTGTTTTCCTTCCCAATCCTCTCTTCCCCCACCTTTCCTTTTCTCTTCTGAATGAAATGGTTTGAAAAACCCAGGCCAAATCCTGGATTTCTTTTGGTCGAGGACTAACAGGTCCACAGGATTAACCTCCAGGTTCCACCTGTCCTCAGAGGAGGGACAGTCCCTCCAGTGCCACATCACCACATAGCACTGAGGGCTGCAGAATTGCACCTATTTTTTCTTTGTGTGAGAGAGCATTTCATCAGCCTTTAATTGCCTCCAAACCAGAATGGGGTCAAACTGGGTTGTGCTGCTGAGTCTAAACAGCCTCACCAAGCAGAGGTAAATGTCTCATAAACAGGTCACAATTTACATCCTTTTTGCATTCCTTGTGATTTGGGATTTATGGCCTGCCTGGAAATCTTGGGCTCTGAGTTGGAGGAACAAAAAAGATGTAATACTGGTGCACGATTCCAGCCTGTGTACCTTCCCCTTCCTGCTTTTAAGTGGAATTTTTTTTTTGTTTTGTTTTAACTTTTGGTCATTGTGGCAGGCTGAATTTGACTGGGTGCCTACCAAGCCCTCCTCATTCAGCAGGATGAGGAGGGAGAAAATAAGGTGGAAATAAACCCTTGTGGGTTTAAATAAAATAAAGACAGTTGGGGGGGGGAGGAAACAAAAGCAGGGTCCATGTGTGGAAGCAAAGGAAAATGGAAGATTTATTCTCTACTTGGAAGTAGAGAGTACTGTGGAAGGTGATGTCCGTCCACTTCCTAGGAAGGAATGGTTTCTCAGCAAGGCAAATGTCTTACTAATGAATGCACCCTCTCCTTCTTTTTCATAGTGTCATATGGTTTAGAATAACCCTTTGGTCAGTCTGGGTCAGCTGCCCTGGCTGTGTCCACTCCCAAACTGCTGATGGTGGTGAGGAGTGTTGGAGACACAGCCTTGATGCTGTGGAGAGCACTGCATCAGTGCCCAAAACTCTGATCTGTTGCCAACACCTTCCTAGCTACCACTGCAAAATCCCACGCTTTGAGGGCTGTTATGGGAAAAATGAATTCCATCTCATCAGACCCAATATCAATCATCCACTTCAGTGACTCCCAATCTGCGTCCCTACAAAACCATACCAAGCCAGTTCCTTTCCATGTGCCATCCTAGTAAGTTTGACCCCAGACAAGCTCCTCACTGGATTCTTCTCTATGGGAATCTTATTCTGCACAGTTTCTGCTCTCTGCAAAGCAGCAGCACAATTGGAATCTGCAGCAAACGCTGTAGATTTGTCCTCTGGGTGTGAGAGAGAAAACCCCACTTTCTTTGAGTTCTACTCTAGTTCTCTAACAGTTTTGAAAATTGGAGTTCAGTTTATAATTCCTCCTGTTGCATTCAGAAGAGGCTCTTAGAGCGACTGAATGAATCCAAATTATACTGACGGTGAACTTTTTTCTCTTCTCTCCTCTTTCTTGTTTCTAAATGTTGAACTTAGAAAAATCTTAGATTAAGTTTGTGTTACCTCAGCTGCATCATTGTTTTCTGGGAGCATGATTGCATTTTTCAGGAAACGGAGTGGCTTTTTGACTTGGAGAAATGGGACAGAATCAGAAGTTCATTTGATTCTTTTTGTAATGTGGCTTATTTTTTGTTAGTTCGTTTGGGGTTTTTGTAAATATACCCTTTACACGTCTACTAGTTGTCTGATACTGGTGGGAAAACAGGCAGATAAGATGAAGATGCTGATGAATAAATTTAGATATGTTGGAAACATCACATGAAATGAAATTCGATTATGATAATCCTCTTGACCAGCTCTTGACCCTGTAAATTTTTAAATGGAAGAGACCTTGGTGTTGCCTGTTGAAGCCTAACCCTAGCAGCCTTCTCTAGTGGTTTTCCTGACAGATTTTAAAGCTTATCAGTTTTCAGTAGTATTTAGAAGCTGTTTCAACTGTATGAACTAAAGTCCTCAGAGGATTTAATCAGTCAATGGAGCATAAGATTTGGCCCTCTCTTTTCTAAATGCTGATAATAACAAATCCTATTCTGGCAAAACTCACGTGAGGTTAAGGTTAATGCAAAACTACGTTCAAAAATAAAAAGCAACACCACCCCCACCTCCTTCCTCCTGTCCCCCAACTTGTTTGGCAAGTGCAGGAGAGTGCCTGGTTTGTGAGCAGGAATGCTTAGGAGCATGTTTGTAGGCTAATGTGAAAACCATTTTAATCCTGGGTGATTTTAACTTGCTTAAGTTCCTTTGAAGATCCCCCCCCTCTCCTTGATGGGGATTGAGGTTCCACTGCTACGATGGATTTTTTTTATACTGCATTCCCCAGGAGTTAGGACTTGCCATGGAGACCTGCACTTTGTCTTTTAAGCAGATAAAAAGAGAGGTCAGTCAGATGTAATTCCCCAACTCCTCGTATAAACAATTTTACCGCTGCAGCAACATACTTGTTTGGAATTACTCCCTCAGATTCAATTCCCTTTTCCTGCTCCACTTGTAAAAATGGTTAGTGTCCTCTATAAACTGCTGCTCAGCCAGGTCCAAGGCTTGCTGTGGAGTTGTAGAATAAATGTTAATCTAATACAGGTTACTGGGTCAAATGCAATCACAGGCTTGTGGGAAAAGCTTAATACTGTTCTGCTTCTTCTAACACAGTAAACCTGGATATTATATGATAGGTTAAATACCATTGAACCATGGCAAGAATTTTCTTGAAAGTAGGATTTAGTACAAAGGAAACTACACTGGAAGAGTGACCTAGGATTGACTTTGCTCTCTGAGAGCATTCTAAGAAGCTGAGGTATGCTGTGAAAATTATCTCCCTGAAAACACTGGGTACAAAAGACCCTAGGTCAGCTACAGCCAGGATGATTCAGCTAATAAAAGGCTGCATGGGTTTTCACACTGCAGCCTTCTGTCCGCAGGAAAGAGCATTTTGCTTTTTTTTCCCCCTGTGCAGTGATTGTGAAGCCAGCATGATGTGACTTGCCTCAACATCTGATATCTGAGATTGTGTAAATACACACTAAGAAATGTATAACTTTAACACTCACATGTGAGTGCTGACAGTTGCTTATTTCCCCCAGGCTGCCCTGTGTTATCCCTTGCTGTCATGTACCTCTCTGTGATGTAGTTTGGCACAGTATTTCACCTTCTTTAGTGCGGGTTTTGTTTGTGCTCAGCACTGCTGAGGCCGGAGACTCAGTGAAGTCATGAAAGGAAGGCTTGAGGACCCAATCCTGCACAGGGATTTGGCTCAGTGTGTGCCAGTTTCTGTCAGCCTGGGCCAGTCTCTTGCCACAGTGTATGCTGTCTGCCTCTCCATGTTTATGTAATTATTTATTATGGTTATTACAGTTATTTATAGTTATGGTCCTGGTATTTAATTAGAGAATGAGGGCGAATGGGCACAAAGATGAGGGGTGTTGTGGACTTCATTTTATATTTGTTTTATATAATTTTGTTTTATATACTTGTTTTATGTTGTTTGCTACTTTAACCAGCCAAACTATAAGTCCTGTGAGTGGGAGAACTCTGGATGATACACAGGGAGAGAGGAGACATGAGAGTGCCAGAGCTGAGAGCCTGGTTGAGCTCAGACATCCCTTCTGTCAGGAAACATCCCTTTCTGAGCAGGAAACAGAGATGAGACATTGACACTGAGGTGGCCTGTGAACACACAGCTTTGCTAGTCAGTAAAAAAACCCAACCAAACCCCATTGCATCACAGCACTGAATTGTCAAAATGCTGCCCCAGCATCTACAGAGCAGTGTCAAACCTCACTTTACGTGTGGGTTGGGAAAGGCAGGGTCAGAACAGCCTGTGGCAGAGGCAGAAATATAGCCAAGTTTTGTGAGATTGGTTTGTTTTCTTGGTTTTAGTTTTGTTGCCAAGTTTTATACTGAGGACAAACTTCCTGCACAAGGTTTTTTACTGATTGCTGTGTACAGCAATCACTGCACACCTCAGCACGTCTCAAACAGATTTTCCACATTTTAATGCAGAAATGCCACTTCAGGCTTTGCACACAAGGTGCACTCGAGACGTGAAAAGAGTCTCTAGAAACTGGTGAGGTGTGGAGCCAAGAACTCACCTCCCCTGGAAAAAAACACTGCTCACCTGCAGTTCTGCACAGGGATTTCCCCACTGGGATATTCTGGCCCTGTTGGGCAGCCAGTTGGATGTTTCCATATAATGCCTCACCCCTCTCAGTTTTCCAAAGCCAGGACAGCTTGGACTGCTGAAATGCCATGACTGCATGGCAGTCAACTTTTAGTGCCATTATCTGAGCAGGAACTGAAGGATGGTCCCCACATGTTAGACTGAGCTTGCAGACCAGGAGAAAAAGAAGCACTGCTTACATGGCTGCTGTGCAGGGAAATGTGGGGGAAAGATCTTGAGGAGGCTGAGATTCATGAGACATTTGGAGCATTTCAAGCAGAGGGTTTGCTCTTTCATCAGGTGGTGTCAGGCACACAAACATGCCTTTAATTTTTTTTATTTATTAATTTTTTAACACCCAGTAGAACAACTGCGGATTGTATCTTATGTGGGGAAACATAACAGACTGAATCCTGCGCTGAACAAGAGAAAATGTTTTGTCTGTGCTATTTTCTTTGTGTTAGCCGTGAAACCCTGGTAACCTCTGGTCCCTGAGGTCTCTCCTTCATTTCATCTTCCATATCATCTCTTGCCAACATTTTGTTACATCGATCTGCTTCCGAATAGCCAGGCCCTCTGCTTTCTCTTTCCTCCTCCAGGGTCAGTTGTGGGATAAAAAAAAGCCTCTTTTTTTTCTTCTCATCCCTGTTACATTCTTCACTGAAGTGTCTACTTTTCCATCTTGTGTGTTCTTCATCTCACCATGTTTCTGTCTTCTGTCTGTTCCTCGTGTTCTTTACGCAGATTTCAACACCTTTCTCGTTTCTCTGAGTCTCACTGACAAATCTGATGCATCTACCAGAGGTTTCTCCTCTGTGCTCCCAAGGGCTACCCAGGACACGCCTGCCTAGATGCAGCTGGAAAGATGAGAGGAGGAGGAGGACATCTGATGTCACTCCTTCCTCCCCACTCTCCTCTTCAGGGCCAGCTTTCTAACCTGATTTTATTCCTTGGCCACTCAGTGAAGAAATATCAGCTGATTTAGAGGGTTCAGAGAGGAAGTCCTGATCCTGCTGAAGGCTAAACTACTGAATTTCACCTCTATTTTCTCTCTTCTTTGTGTTTTGTGGTGCTGCTGCGCACTTTCAAATAAATGCGTTTATGACTTGTTTGTCTTGGGAGGAAAAGAGGTAGGAATGTCTCAAGGTGGCCAGATACCGTGTAAGGCTTTTTTGTTGTGTTTTTTAAAATCCTATTTGCTTCCCCAACCCTTCTTGTCCCCAGCTGCTCAGTAGTAACCCAGACCTTGGTACACTTTAAATTATTGCAGTTTAAACTGGAAAAGCTGGCTGGTGTGTAAGTGAAAAGTAAACATCTGGTTGTTATTCCACCTCCCTAAAAAAGAAACCCAAAAAAACCAAAAAATAAAATAAAAAAATGTATGGCTGTTTTGATCTGTCATTTCTAGCTGGTGGATCAGATGTGTGCAATAAGATTTTTTTCATGTTTTACCACAGGACATGCTCGTGGCACAGCAAGAGCTTTGTGTCTTGGTAAAGGCTCACCAGTAGCAAATTGTGTACAAGGGCTGTGTCCTTTGTGGAGTCCTGAACCTGACGTGTGAAAGGCAGAAAGAAGGCTTGCAGGGTGTTTCTTTTCCCTTTAAGGAATAATTAAAAAAATAAAAAAGGACCTGTGACATTTTAGAAGGCGATTTGCTAAGCTCTGCATGTTCTGTGTACTTTAGTGTGTGAACAAATTAGATTATGAAAGGTAATGTATTAGTGATTTGACAGTAATGTGGAATTTTGGAAGCATTAATCGCTAATGCATGTTTCATAATTTTCAGCTAAATGATCTCAGTTGAAATGCAAGAGAGGCAATTGAGAAATTCATTGAGATTGCAGTGGAACCTGCAGATTACTTTGATTTACTGCAAAATACTGCAAGGCAGTAGGAAATGTTCCACAGCTGCTGTGTTTATAATCACGGCGGAGATGCGTGATGAAACGGTAAATTCATATATGTATTTATCTTGTCAAATGTAACCCCTCATTCTTCATCTTCGTATGTTACATATTAAAAAAAATCAAACCAAACTGCAGGTTACAACATAGTGTTTTCATTTATACATTTGTGTTAGCAAAGTGTTTAGATACCCTGAGATCGAGGCTTTCATATTTTTGTGCCAGCACTCCCTTGCTGAAAGCCAGGGTGGCAGTTTTTTCCTTCAGCTTTTTTCTTCTTCTCAGTTTTACTCTCTCTCAGTGCTGTGCCAATCTGCCTGCAATGGCAGCTTGTGCAAATCTTTGTGTCTTCTCTTCCTTCCAGGACTAGATGAGCCAGGAGAGCTGGTACTGGTGAGATTTAAATGGACGTAGGTTTCAGAGCTAATGCACCACCAAGATAAATTCTTGCCTTTCTGCAGGTCCCAGTGGACTCCACACCTTCCCTGTTGGTCCATCCTGGCTGCAACATCAGTCATGGGTGTTCTTAAGCTACAGGTTTCTTTTTGCAGTTGAGGGACCAATTTATTTGAAGTGAAAAATAAGAATTTTTAGGTCTCACTTCTCAGCTACTGTGCAGAAAGACATCTGCCTACGGAGTCATCACCGTGCTGTTCTGTTCACCTTTCTTCCAGCTGATGAAATCCACTCTGCATGGATTAAATATCTCTTAAAGACAGTTTTTTTGGTCACTAGCTTCACTGTCAAGTAGGAATTGATGCTTCAACTTTTTTTTTTTTCCCCAAGTAATCTTCTTTCTGCCGAGTAATCCTGCTGATGCTGAGGACACTTTATTCCCCCCTTTCCTGCCTAATGTCTAATATATGAAGTGAGGCTTATTTGGATAGTAAAGGTGAAAGGATTTGGGCTCTTTTCCAATGGCAGCAAAATTGGTTGTGAAGTATTAAGATGACACCTGACTCCTCTTTCATCAGAAACCATGGAGGGCTTCTCTTTAATGCATATTAAGCAGTGGAGAATCATAATAAAAGAAATTTCTCCATTGAAATTGCTTTATTTGGTGTAAGGAAAAGCAAGGCTAGTCCTCAGGAAGCCAGAATTCTCTTCAAATCAAGAAAATACTGCACATCATGTGTAAAGTACAATGTGTCACTTTTTCCTCATTGAGTGCTCCCTTCATGGCCTGTGTTTCCCAAGTCAATTATAAAAGCCCAGGAAATTAATGGACAACTTCTGTTTGTAAAAAAAATTTCAGCAGAAGCAGTATGGACTCCAGCTCACAACAATGCAACATAACGGATAAGTTCCTTGTGTAAATCCTTTCAAAGGACTCCGTGGGCTCTTTACTTCTGCCCAAAAGAGCTTTTCTAGCCTATCCATGAAATTATGATTGTCCCAGGGACTTCCATAAACGTCTTTCTGTAACACCCACCTTTCTCATTAGTGCTGCTGAGTCTTTAAGAAGCGACAGAGCCTCTCATTCCCCTTTTTAAAGTGGATGGTGCTTAAAAGAAAAAGTATGTCTGTGTTTGAGCTAAAGCACAGATTGAGTCAGAATGGGTAAAAAGAGAGAGAGAGCAGAGATTTATCTTTCAGAGTAAAATTTTCAACCACTTTTATATGATTCATTCACTCATTATCATACTTGATTGGTTTTATGGAGCCCGAGGAAGTACCTGCTACTTTTTGGAGCATGTAGGAGGCATCTTCCTTGCCTTGCAGCATTATTTTCCCAGTGGGTAACAGAAAGCAGCTCAGGCTCCCGAACCAGCAGACCCCTCCAAGGCAGAAACAGTGCAGCCGTGAAGGGGCTGCGGTGGTTGTTTTTGCTGAGACACATGGCCAAATCCTGGCCAGGTGCCACACAAATGTGGCCCTGCTGCTGCTGAGGCACGAGTGAGGAGCTGCAGTAACTCCACATGGGGTTGGATGCCGTCGCTCACTTGGCAGCCATGTGGCCAGCTTGGCTCCATTCCCTCTTCCTAGGTGCAGACATCCTGACATCAGTCCTGTTCCTGCCCAGATACAAAGATTTCTTGGGCCAGAAGAGGCAGCCCACTTCCTGCAGTGGAAACAAACCCCTCACTTGTTCCTACTGCTTGTTTGTTTTTGCCTTCGTTTAAGCGTTGCTGTTTGTAAGAGGAGAAGCGTGCATCCAGGAAAATGCTTAAAAAGTGTATCTGAAGTATATAAAAATGTGAAGTGTTTTTTTCCTCCTGGTAATCAGTTTTTAACAGAGAGCAACAATAGATTAATTTTTGTGAGATGTTATTTTGGAATGAAAATTTAGCAAGTATTTTTAGTTTTTGCGGCTTTTGTGAAGGATGACGGTTGTGGAGAGACAGGCATTATAAAGTTACTTGCATTCTAAAAAAAAAGAAACCAAACTAATTCTAATTCCCCCCAACACAACATCCTGTCTTTTCCCATATGCTTAGTTTACCTGTTACTCCTGTGCTGTTTTTCTAATGCACTGAATCCAGGATCAGATTGAAGATTTCTCTCCTGATACCCATCTCCCATGGAGTTTAAGTATCTGAGAAGATGACTACAACATGACCCTACACGTCAGATATGTTATAATAATAAAGCAAAATCCCTCAAACAGTATTATACAGCTTTTGAATGTGATCAGAAACATTTGCCGACACTGAAGATAGGATCAAGGTTATTTGTCAGGACTGTTTTACATACATAAAATTAAAAGAACAATCAGGTTTTCAAACAGCTGTAATGTAAAAAGAAATTTTGAAAAAAAATGTGAAGGCAATATAATGTTTCATGAAAAGTTGGCATTTGAAACAAGTAGCAAACAGTATTAGAAATTAAAGCTGAAATAAACCATAGTTATGCTGCTGAAAAAAAAAAAATGTTAAAAACCTGGAAACGAGTTTGCCAAAAGCATGTGTATAAATAGAAAATACATGTGACAATTTTCTTTATTATACAGCCTAATGAGGGTAAGGACAGGTGAGTAATGATTAAAAAAAACCATCATGTAGTGTTACTCAGATCTTATTCTGTTATTGGATTTAATGATGGAAGCTGTTAGAAAGATGAAAGCATTTTCACCAGTATCTTAGCAGCTTTTCTGCACCAGAAAATGTGGCAGGGATGTGGGATTCAGCCCTTCCCAGAGGGGGTTTGGCTTTTGTCTGGAAGTGTCAGATCAGGACATGAAAGACTGTCTGACAAGATTTTGGGAGCTGTGGAAAGAGCTTCAGAGGAAATGAAATTATATCTTATTTATCTATGGACAGGTTGTGGCCAAGCTCTTAAGTACAACTTGATATTCAATTCAACTCAAAGTAAAGACCTCAACTTCCTAACCTCTCATTTCCCCCTTTTATTGAAGGGGATGCTCCATAGTCTGCTTTCCTCCTGCTAAACTCCGAGCAGCCTGCAAAAGCTTTCCTGAAAACTGGCCAGAGTGAGACACTACCTAAAAATGTTTCTTCTTTTCATGGGAAACCTCCAAAGTGTGGTTCTCCCAGAAGGATTTTCATGTGTAACCCAATGGATCTGCCTCTGTAAATGGTGGAGAGATATTGGCAGTCCCCTGTGAGAGAAACTCAGCTCTCCAGCAGTTCCTAAGTGCACAGGTACAGCAGCAAAATAGGGATTGTTTTATATCCAGGCTGCAGTTAGAGGGCACAATCTTCATACATAGCTGTTCTTCATTTCTTTGTGCTTTGTTGAAAAGGCTGACATTTGACTTTTTTTGTGCCCAAATCACTTCTTGCTGTACCTGAAATGTGCTCAGGACTGTAGGTGATCGGCTGGAGTGAGCCTGCACTTGCCTCCAGCTTCATCAGAATTGTGCAGAATTGTAACAAACGATTCTGCACGGTGTTTTCAGGATGCCACCTCCTGTGGACAGTCCAAAGAGCACAAACAGTGATGTGTCAAAGAGTGAAGCACAAGGTTAGGTTATATTGGCAGTTAAGAGAAGAATTTTTTTTAGTCAAGCCTGTGAAAGGTGCTGTCATGGTTTCGGTGGGATGGTAAAGACATTTTGTGATGTGCTGCGACACTTTGCTGAGTCTTTTGGGTTCTGCCTTTTTGGTTTTTTTTTTCACCATGTGCCCTTTCATCAAGCAGCATAAATGTTTTGATTCATTCCTCAGAAAAGCAATTCAGCAACTTGTTCATTGGTTTGTAATGTGTCAGGCAGAATGCAAAGTCTGGACTACATCGAGAGAGAATTTAGGAGTTTACACACACTTACTCATGAGAAAACTTCTCAGACTTTTTGGTTTTGTTTTTCAAAACAAAAGTCATTGATTTAGGGGAAAGGTCCACTAATTGGATGTGTAAAATAGACAAATTTAGGCTAAAGAAGATATGCACATGTTTAGTAATAAACATAAATCATCAGTGGAAGTATTTCCCTAGAGATGTGATAGATAGAATATTTAAATGAAGACTTTCTGAGTTGCAGAAATCCCTGAAGTGGATTCTTTGCTCTAGATTAGAGAGAAGGTCAAATGATTATTGAGGAGATAAATGGTCCTGCCTGGCTTGAAAATTCATGTATTTATTAAATGTAAACAAAATACAAGCAGATGTACAGTCTCATTTACTCTAGTTCTTGAGGGGACAAAAAGCAAGCCAGCACCACCACACATATATTCTCTCTTGGCATAGAAAAGAACAGGGCTGTCCTTGCCTCTCAGACATCAGGATTTTGTGGGCATGTGAAAAGACTGGCTGAAGGAGGAACCTTTATTAGAGGTCTGATTAATAAAAAGATTATTGCTGAGTGGTTTTTTTGGGTGTCTGATTTAGAGATGGAATGATCTCTTACATTAATCATGGCTCACTGGCAAGGCAGATAATTAAAAAATTTAAAAAATGTTAAAGGTATGTATTTTAGATAGATGTGTCTCTGTCTGTCTGTCTGTCTCAAAACTAAATTTGTGATAATTTCGGCCATTTCGACCTGTAGGTTGTTTAACTGGTGGTCCTTAAATGAGATTGGTTATGTGATAAGTAATGAAATTCTGAGATGCACCTGAATTTACCAGCCACACTTGAAAACGTGGGCACCACCTTTGAGCAAAACTGTAGCATCAAGCAAATGCTTTTATGTGATCCTTATGAGGATAACATCCCAGGAATCCAGTCTGTGGTCTGTTTGATGTAGGGGAGAGTACAGGGTCTGCAGAGGCTGCTGGAAACCCATAAATAGCATTGGGGATCTGAAACATATTTCCAGGCAAAACTTGTTCTGTAAGCAGTAATTTTCAGTGACCAGATTTGTGTCAGAGCACTGTGTATGAGATCCAGGCGTAGACAAATTCAGTGTTAACTGGTCATCTTGCTGTGGCTTGATTTGAAATGAAGCAAAGAGCAGTGCATCACCCTGTCCAAATAAAGTACCTTAGAAAATGAAAACACTGCTGGGAGAAGCTTTTAAGGCAAGTTCTTTAATTTTCCAGCACTCAATTTTATGAAAGTGGTGTGTAGCTGCAAACCATTCAGTTTTGATATGATTTCATTCAGATTTTGATTCAATTTCATTCAGATTTTGGTTCAAAGTGGATGCTGATTTTGGTTGCCTAATTTGCTGCATTGAGACATCCATGTTCTATTCAGTCTTACCTTCACCCAGTCTCAGTGAGGGCTGCTGCATTTAAAGTAATGTGTGAGCACAGAAATTAGCTCATTGCTAGATGATATATTCTGATAAACTGTTAATTTTTTTTAAAATAATGAATTCTCCTTTTCCTTGGAAAGGAAAGAAATGGAGAAGGTGTTTGCCTTCTTTCTTCTTGTTTCCTGAAAATACCATTAAGCTAGGATATAATATGACTTCTTTTTTTTATTTGGGGAAGTATTTCTTTTTAATATGCATTAATTGTCTTTCTTGCCTAAGAACTGGGTACTTGAGGGCCTGATCCAACATGTATTTCTGTAAATGAAAAGCCTTCTCCAACTGTAAATACTGGATTGTTGTTTGCCTGGTTTTGACAAGATTTTCCCATCAACAGAGTGAATTCAGAGTCTGGTTCATAGTCTTGCTCAGCATAATAAGTTTCTTCTTTTTTGCTCTAAATGTGTCAGTTCTGAGTATCTCCCATTTAAAAGGAAGTTTGAGATTTGAATTTATTTACAGAACAGATGCTCTCCCCTTAGATCTTCACTTTTCATAAGTCTATAACAGAAATAGTAACAAAACCACCTGAAGCATCCATTCATATACCTAGAAACAGTTTATGGGGACACTGAAAGACACTGATGCTATCTTTTTAATATTGTAAGGAATAATCCTATTAAAGAAGAAACAAGGAAAACTGTTATGCCCACAAGGCAGAATTATCCAAAGTTGATTGGAGGAGCTCAGGTTACTCTACAAAGCCCAAGCTGTGCGCTGGCCTATCTTTCCATCAGGGCTTGGTGAATGAACAATCATTTGTGGATTCTGCTCATCTCTCTTTGCGAACTTTGTTCGGTGGAATTAGATACAACTTTGACAAATTAGAAGTGCCCCTTAGCCCCACTGTCCCTGCCACAGCACAGTCTGCCAATTGTGTCTGGTTTTCTGAAGCTGGGCTGCAGCAGAGCCATCAATGGCAGCCCTTCCACAAAGCTACACTTTTTAATAAGGGAATCTGTCAGCACTGGCTTCACCAGCCTTGCAGCCTTCTCTTAATCCACAGTGCAAAGTGCCTTCCCTTTGCCTTCCCTCTGTTGTGGCTTGGGCTCTGAAATAAATATCCCCTTTGTTTACAATATGCCCGCAACAAAATTAACCTTTGGGATTAATTGCAACAGAGAGTGGTCTGTGTTTCATCTTTCCTCATAGCACAGGTTTGGGATTAAGTAAAAAATCAGCCACCTGC
Organism: Chamaea fasciata; assembly: GCF_029207755.1. NCBI lineage: Eukaryota > Metazoa > Chordata > Aves > Passeriformes > Sylviidae > Chamaea > Chamaea fasciata. The sequence goes on along the minus strand of NW_027094088.1, from coordinate 3,661,582 downwards.
CTAACCAATGTCTGCTACTTCCATTGCTGGATCCCCGGTTTTGCTCATGGTTTCTTGAAAGATGGTCCTGGTTATTGAGATTTTTTTGTATTTTCGGAAAAGTTGGTGGAAATTTCAAGTATAGTGGCCTTTGAGACCTGCAGTTGGAGATATATATCCTCCTTGGTGAGGAGGGAGAGTGGGACTAAGAAACATATTTCAGTTCTGCATAAAATCTGTTAGTAACTGGTTTGTGATTCAGCACAGAAAACCAGCTCTGCTGGACTAGGTGCTGCCTCTGATTTGTGCTACTCAGTTATATCAAGACAATTGGTCTGGCAAAGGGTTTTCTACTCTGTATCTCACCTTAGGATTTTTTTTTTTTTGGGGTGTTTTTTTTTTTTTTTTTCCTCCTTCTTGTAAAAGAGTATTTGTTAAATCTGTCATATTAGTAAGACTGGAAACTAGCAGCATATTCCGTCACAGAATTGAAAATCATAAGTTCTTTACTCTGACCTGTATTTTCTTTTGTGCCCATCCTGCTTGTGCCAGTGTGGAGGAGCTTTTGATTTTAAAGGTGTTGGGGAGTTGCTTTGTGGACCTTGTCTGAACCTGTTTGCTGAGATGGGTTCTTGCTGCATGTGAAGAGCTGATATAAAGGACCTTGAAGGTTTTACATCAGAGGAATTGTTTGCACCATAAAAAAATAAAAAAGGTATTCCCCCCTTTAAGACTTGCAATGAAATTTCTCTAAACAAGGTCCTCCAGGGAGCTACTGAGGGAGGCTCTGCACCCAAAAATCCATAATGGATAAAAGCTCCAGTGTTAATACTTGTTGTTTTGCAATGAAACGTGGCAGATGAGATCATGCTCTATGACTGCTCATATTACAGCTAGAGAAATTGAATTTGAATATGAAATTTCGGCATCTGCTCACTGGGTCTGTATAGGCTGGCCTGAGACAAGTCCTTCGGTTCTGTATGGGCAACCAACCCCCCTGCTTCATTAGCAAAACAAACTTTTCTGCATTGCCTTTGACTCATGATATTTCCACAAACTCTTCTGGGGGACTATGATGTCCTTTGATCACTTGCTAGAGGTCATGAGATGAACTTGTTGCTTTCTTCAGAAAACATCACCACTGAATTCTCTCTCTGAGAATAAAACTGCTCCATATAACCAGCTGTCATTTTAGCTTTGGAGGAAAATCAATGTTATCTGCATTCTGTGTAGATCTGTGCATGTGCCTCCCCCTTATTTCATGTAACAGTTTTAGTGTTGTCCATTCTTAATCCTGTGTGAAATAAGAGTTTTCAATTCAAAAGTAACTGAGTTTCCCCACTGTTGGGCAAAATAAGGAACTAGATAGGGAAGAGTCACACTAATAGAGCATTTATTGGATGCATGGTTTCAGTGCGTGTTCACAAGTTATTTAACACCAGAGAATCCACACAGGAAGGAATCTCGTAATCCTCTGCTGCCAGAAAAACCTTCAGACTCTTGTGCTGTCTTAGACACAGGAGTCAATCAGCCGCAAGAACCAAATAAAAAAAAAAGAAACCAGACTTCATTAGTTTCAATCCTCATGGCACTATTTCTTTCATTTATGGTTGTTCTGGAAGCAGAGATGTCTTTCCAGTGATGCATGTGCTCCATGCCTTCATCACCTCAGGGTTAGCCCTGATTGCTTGGGGCTGCTCCTGCAAAGGACTTCAGTGAGTACAGCCTGCAGCAACCTTTCTCTTGAAGGTCACCTACTATTAGCCCATAAATTTTGAGCTTTGTGCTCCGTGCTGGCTGCCTGTTTATTTCAGAATATAATTCAAGGTGTTGGTTATAATCTTATTAAGCCTTTAAAGGCCTGGGACAAGGTTAGCTAAGAAAATTGCTTCTCCCTCCCACCCCCACTTCGTGCCCTATCATGGGAGTTATGATCTGTTGGGTTCCTGTGATTAGTCTCCCTGCAGTCAACAACGTGGATTTGCTGGGGTAGCAAAGTGTGTGCCTGTGAAACATGCCTCCAGCAGCCTGAAAAAAATCCAGCAATACGAGGCAAACTGCTTCCATTAATATTTTGAAATTTCCTTGGATATTTTTCTGCAGCAGGATCTGGAGACTCTGTTCTCTGGTGATGTACATCATCATCCCTGGTATTTTCTAGTTTTGCTGCCGAGCGTCCCACAGTTTTGGCACACGATTTTTCAAAACCATAATGGATAAAAAAGCTCCAGTGTTAATGCTTGTTGTTTTGCAGTGAAACATGGCAGATGAGATCATGATCTCTATGACTGCTCACGTTGCAGCTTAGGGAAACCTGGAGCAGTGAAGCCTGAGAGCTGAGCTCCAGAGACAGCTGGAGTGATGTGGGAAAGGTCAGTGGAAAGTGCCGGGGGATTGATGAGCTCCTTGCTGAGGTGCTAGAGGCCAAGAAGGGCATGATAAGAAATTAAAGCAGTGAGACAGTGAGAGGAGGCAAGCAGTGGGTGCAGAGCCTCCCTCAGTAGTTCCCTTGAGGACCTTGTTAAGAGAAATTTCACTGCAAATCTTAAAGGGGGGGAAATGCCTTTTTTTTTTTTTTAATGGTGAAAACATTTCATCTGATGTAAAACCTTCAAGGTCCTTTATATCAGCTCTTGTACGCTTCAAAAAAAAGTGCGTAAAGTACTGGTTAAAAGTGAACTGAAAGATGTAATACTTGCTAGATTTCTGATTTTGGGGGGTTTTTACATATCGACCTCCTCAGAGCTGATCTTCCTGCATCAGTAGTCACCTTCTCTGGCTGCTTCACTGTTAAGCTCTTTGTACCACACCTGTTTGATCGGCTTATGTTATTAGAAAGGGAAGAAATAACAGTATTTTAAATTTTATACAAGAAAATGTTACATCCATCCCACTCCCCTTGTGTGCAAATCTGATCTTAAAGGTCTTGCAGAAATTTATGTTGTAGATCCAGACTTCACCTAATCGTGTGATCTTGATTTGCTCCCCACAAGTTTAGCAATACCTGGAGCTAGCAAGGCAGAGTCAGCAACAGCCTTTCAGCCTGTGGCCAGCCAGAGAATATCAGTGCTTGCAACGACTTTTGATGTTTTAAAGTATTTGTCTTTCTTCTTCATTAGGACAGAGGCAATGGCTCTTGAGCATTTCACAGGAAGGAATTTTGTGGAAGAAGCCAGGTTTATGTTTTTTTTTTCCTTCCCAGTGACAGAACAGTTCAGCCCAGGCCTCAGAGATCTTAATTTTGAAAACTTTGCTGAAACAGATATTGCTGTGAAATGTTCCCACATTCAATCAGCATATTTTGATCAAAAGAAATATTTTGCTAAGAACTGTTCCAGGCAGTTCCCCTCTTGAATGTCTTAACTGTTTTAATTCAAGTCAGTTTTCCATGGCAGCAAGCAGCCTGTGATGCAAGCTGTGCTCCTGCAGCCTTTTTCTTCCTTCAAAGCAACATCAAGAGCAATCTCTTATCATGCTTATAGGGGAAGAATTTACTGTTCCCTTACTCCATCAAATTATATAAATGAAATAGTGGTGATAATTCTAGCTCGTCAATAAAAATATGTTTACTCATTATCTATGCCAGACTGAAGATGTAATTAAACTGTACAGAGGACCTTGAAGTGGTGTCAGCATTTTAATACAGAGAAGTAGAAATATTCGTGGAAGGTCAGATCATGATTTGTAATTTTACTGAGGTCATTGCAGAGCTTGTGATGATATTACCTTCACTTAAGGATATAATAATGAGCCACACTTAAGTTCAGCTAAAACCTAGTGGGATGCTGGCAATCAAACCTGCAAGCCCTTGCAAAGAGGCTATTAACACCTAAAATTGAATCAGTGCTTAAGCAAAAACTACAGAGTTACTCCTGCTTTTCTAAACACTCTGCTGATGCTCTTTGATCAGCTTTTGATGTTCATTAGATCAGTTTCAGGTAACCATGAGCACTGAACTCCCATCGAATTAGAAGTTCTGTGTGATATTTTAACGAGGAACTGGTGTGAAACTTGACTGTGTTGACCAAAGGTTTGCTTGGAGAACTTGGCTTTGTTCTGTCAAGAAATGTAAAGTAGGAACTCAAAGGCTGCAAAATCCCTGTGGATGAAGGAAGGTGCTCCCACTGAGTTCAAATCAAGTTTCACATGACCATTATGTTGAATCTGTATTTGGCTCTGCCGCAGGCTTTTTGGCTCCAGGGTTTTTCAAATCAGGAATGTCAATGTCCCTTAATAAGTAACTGGCCATTCAGCCCAGTGAGCTGAAACTGTCCAGGAGAAGACCTGGATAAACCTACCGAGCCAAATTATTCCTGCACTAGGTCAACACACTGCAAAAGGTGATTTTGGGGGCTTATGCAGGAACTTGGAAACCAGAGGGCTTTGTGCTCAGTACTAGCTGTGCATCAGCTAGGTGATGTATTTGAAAAGGCCAGCCCCAGCTGTGTTCCCTATTGAAGTAAATTAAAATAATGGCACTGACAATATGAAACAAAAAACCAAGAAGAAACATTGAGATTGGGTTCTGTTATGTACGTCATTGTGTTGGCCTAAATGTACATGCAAGTTGTGTGCAGCAATTAGGATCTTTTTTGTACTGCAGATGTATCCTGTGGGGATTAAGCCTTCTCAATTTACATATGAGGGGAAGGTGGTGTTAAGGGCTGTTCATGATGAGACCTTCAGTTCATACTGACTAGGAGCTCCAGAGGAACTTTGGCTCAGGTGCTGCCCCTGTGAGTGACTCCACGCAGTATTTTCCTGGCAGTGATAACAGTTTGGATTACGTTTAACCCAAATAGTCTTTTGGGTTTTATTTGCGTGCTTATTTTTAACCTGCTGGATTCTCTGGCCAGCTCTGTAACAGCCATGTGGAAACAAGTTATCTCAGACAAGTGCTGCTGCAAAAGATCACTGGATGCCAGGGCACTGCGTCAACCCGAAAAAGAAATGCAGTGTGCACCTAAGCAAACTGAATGATTGTGTGCTTAGAGATACAGCTCTTTCAGGTTCCCAAAAACCTGCTGTCCCTCTCCACTAAGTCACACCTTGTGCTGCATTGTCTCAGGAAACTGACACAGCCTTTAAAAACGTAATTTTGTAAGCTGGAGAACTTCTTGTGGGTTTTACAGCGTAAGGGAGAGTGGGTTTATATCTGCCACAGCTTGGAGGGGAGGAGGCTCTAGATGTTGCGCTGTGTCCTGTGTGCAGCTCTTCACGTGCCCTTGGAGTACAATTCTCAATCTACCGTTGCTTTTTCTTTTATTTCCTTCCCTCTTGTGTTTTTGCAGTCCAGACAAACTATTGGAAATAAGTCTTCTCTCCCTAAAACAAGAAGTATTCCCCAGCAGTAAGCAACACCCAAGGGATTGTGTAAAACTGAGAACTTTGGCTCTGCAAAAAAGCATTTCCTTGCAGATGCAACATTCACTTCATGGTTAAGTGTCTGTGCTGCAACTGACTTGTGTGCTGTACCTTTTCCTAGCTCAGATGGTTTACCCTTGGGGAAAAAAAGGAAAAAATCTCTTGCCCTCTCTGAGCCAAGGACCAGGCAGTGTGGGATGGGCCTCACTGAAAGGATGATGATGAGGGGTGTGTCTATTTTAGGGAAAATTCGGGGGAATTCTTAGACCTGATCTCTCTGTCTTTGAACTTTTGATTATTCTTCGGCAAGGAAAAAAAATGTCCCACTGGTCTATGTGTTCTATTTGTTTTGTTTTTTGTAACTGCCATTTATGATATGCTAAACATGCTAAGCTGGTCATTCTGAGAGTTTTGGCAATAACTGACCAAGGATGAAGGTCTCTTATGTGTTTTACAGTCTGTGCTTTTGAGGTCTCTGTGTCATGGTTTGACATTGGTTAAAAGCCAGGCACCCACGAAAAAACATTCACTCGCTCTCCTCTGCTGTAGTTGAGCGGAGGGGGAAAGAAAAACTAAAGGGCTTATGAGTTGAGATAAGGATCAGAAAGGGCAAACCAAGCTCAAATTTAAACAGTATAAAGAAAATTTATTATTAACGGAATTAAAAGTGGGTAATGAGGACTAAAATACACCTTTAGAACACCTGGTTTTTTCCCATCTTTCTCACCGACAGCTCAGAGTGACAAAACATGGGGTCTTGTCAGTTTGCTACTTCTAAAAATCTTTCTTCAGTTAGCTTAGGGAAAAGAAGTTTTTTTTTCTGCTGTGCCATGGGGTCCTTCCCACAGGAGACCGTTCTCGGCAAACTTTTCCAGTATGGTTTTATTTCTCACAAGTAGCAGTCCTGCCCAACCTGCTGCTTTGTGAGTCTCTCCCATGAGCAGACAGTGTTCCCATAATTGTTTGGCATGAGTTATTAGTTCATGGGGTGTAGTCTTTTAAGGATGAGCTGTTCTAGTTTGGAAGCAAGGGTCCTCTTTCCCTCTTTCTTTTTCTCTTTGGGTCTTCCACTAGATTACAGCTTTTCAGCTCCTCTCACTCCAGTGAGAACAGCTTTTCTCATGGGCTGCAAGTGGATATCTGCATCCCCCCATACGCTTCGTGAATTACAGGGAAACAGTTTGTTGTGTTGTAATTCTTACCACGACTTGTAGAAGAATCTCAGCCCTGACATTTGAAGCACCTCTTCCCACTTCATCCTTTAAACTGACCTTAGTGAAACTTCCAAGACTCAGCGCTTGGTGACTTTATAGAGAGAGGCATCCTTGATCCTTGATCCAATTGTCCAGAAACAGAACTTTCATAACGCAAAAAATAACAAACAAGAAGGCATACACTGTATGAGGAATGAATTGGAAAAAACCAACAACAAGGGGCAAAAAGCCAAGTGGCAAAAGCAAAGGGGCAAAAAGCAGGGTGCAGGGTCAGACAGGGGTAGTTGTACATTCCAGAGTGGGGAGGAGTTAAGGCAGGGTCTGAGGGGAGGGTCCAAGAGGGGAGAATGATTAGAAATGTTAAAATTTATGCGCCAAAAATCAACCTACGGTGACACAAAGAAGTAAGAGCCTTTTAGCAATGATTTGCATGCTTGAACTGAGGGAACACGGGAGTAAGCCTCTTGCTTTGCTATACTTAGAAAGGGGTTTCCCAGGGAATTAAGCTGAGGTTTTCTTCTTCCTCAGGGAAACCACTCTCTACACCTTAGTGTTGCCATGTTGTTCTCCTCACATGCCCTCACCTTTTCTCTGACTTGAGAAGAAAAACTTTTCTGTAAATTCCTTTGCTTTCAATTTCTGTCGGCTGGAAAGTTCTTACAGGGTTTTGCAAGCACTGAAAGGTTGGTTTTGTTTGGGCTTCTTACTGGAGAGATGCTCACCAAGCCTCTTGTTGTCAGCCATGTGGTCCCTGCCACAGTGCCTCCCCACCCCTTGGAAAAAGAGGGTCTGAAATGTGGGGGGTTTTTTTTCCCTTCTTAAAAAGGTCATCACAGAGGCATTTCCAACTTCTCTAATTGGGCCAGCAATATGTCCATCATCAGAGCCTGATTGGCTCTGCTACACGTAGTAGAAGCTTTGAGCATTTTTTTTTTTTCCCCTCAGAAGCTGCTCCTGTGGCTTCTCCTGCCCCCACTAAGAAAATCAATCTGGGTCAAGATAACACACTCTGATTTCCCAGATTAGGAATACTGCAGATTAAACATGATGCCTATTCAGTGTTCTCTGTACAAGTCTTCTTGCTCTTTCTGTGCCACTGAGCTTCTACCCAATCCGTGAGTGCAGGTTAAGAAGCAGGAAGAATTGTGGTACTTGGCAGAAATACTGAAGACAGAACAGTGCATTTCTTTATTCACAATTACTGACTGATTTTGAATAGCTTTGCATGTTGAATTTGAAAAAAAATACCTCACCATATGGGCAATATGAGCTGAACTGCCATGTTGCAGAAAACTCTGGTGAACATATTGGGGAAAACAGAAGCATTTGGTCTTTGAAGATTCTTTTGGGCAGGGGGGGAATGGACAAATTTAATCTGAATCTATTGTAATTAATATTTTCCTCAGAACAAATATGTGATATTGAATTTCTGGCCAGGCACCACTGCTCAGATGTAATCTGAGATGGCATATCTGCAGATACCTGCACTTCTGACTTCCCTACAGCTGCTCGTCAGGTCAGGATATACCATATGCCATGGCAGAATTGTCTCATCTCTGTGCTGGAGATGCTAAGTCAATCACATAGCTTTTGCTATGACTTTTGACTGATGAAAGAGCTATCTTGGAGAGAATGCACCATTCCTGGTACCTGAGTTGACATATTTAGAATATGTTCCAATATCTCTATGTATCACCACACTGTGCCATAATTCCCCCAAACCCTACTCTCCCCCCTGCCCCCCTCCCCTTAAAATGATAGATTTGCAACATCTGGCCGTGCAGTTGCCACTTTAAATTATTTCCCCAGATGCAAAAAGTGGCAGCAGTCCAAGAAAGAGCCAGTTTACTTTAACGCGCTCATGAAATTCCTCTGTACTTTACTTTTCAATAATCACAGGGCATCCTTCAGCTGTTTGTGAGTCTTAACTTCAAAACACTCCTGAGAAGTGCAAGCTCTGTCTTGACTCTGGAGAGTCAAGGCATGGGCCAGAACAACATGAAACCTGCTGGTGGACACAAACATGTCTGAGCTCTGTTTGTGGTGCTGATTAGCTGGTGAGTGTCTGTGCCTTGCTGTACAGCCAAGCTCTAAGAACACAGAAAATATAATATCACGACTCAATTCCCGGTGTCCATCCAGGGCTCCTATGCCAGACCATACTGCTTGAAGATGTTATGGCAAACCCATTTTCCTTAAAATTTCATTAAGAAGCTGTTCTTCATCTGGAATTAAAGTACTGTAATTTCTGCAGCTTCCGTTGCGGTTGTGTTTGTGCTCCCAAACCCCTGGGGAACGTGGCTCAGGATTTCCCACCTTCCCAGTGCTCCTGGATGCAGCGTTTCCATCTGCAGATGGGCTACAAGTGGTCATGGGTGTGGTTAACTCATCCTTCTGGATTGCCTGGGTGGCAGCAAGAACTGCTGATGACAGCCTGATTTAAAGTTCTCTGCAATATAATGAGCATAACCATAAGTAGAGGAGAATTAGCCAATTACTGCTGCTCAGGGATCTCTTTGTGAGGTTATTCCAAATGAATTGTCTGGGAGCTGGATTGGCTTCAGATGCCACCAAGGGACAAGCGGTTAATTGTAATGAGCTTTCTGTGTCATGCCACTCCCTAACAATAAGGTTGTTCTTAGGAGCAGAGCATGATACGTGTCAGGAGTAAAGATGTCCATTATAAATAGAGGTTGGAATAAACTCAAGCTGTGGTAGTTTATTATTAGAGGTAGCCTAGAGAGATAACAGGAGAAATTTCAGTATATTTTAACAGATGCTTGTCAGTCACCACCATGGAAAGTGTTATGAAAACTTTCAGAGAAGGGGAGGGTGTCCTCTCTCTCCACACTCCCCCCTTGAAGGCTCGGTGTGTGTGTACATAAATTCAAAACATATAAAAGTCCCAGCTGACATGCTGTGTTGTGACAAGCCATCTCAGATTGTGTCAATCATATTGCCTCATGCTATATTAAGTGACATACTATAATGTGATTGATACAACATGAAATGACACATCATTGTACAAAATATCATCTGGAAAATTTAGGAAGCTGCCGAGGAGCAGAAGCTGAGTGTGGCCTTTCAAGTTTTGAGGCAGGAAAACTAAAGAAGTAAAAGGAACTCCTTGGAATCAGACCTGCTGCTGCCACTGAGAATAAGGTTCAAGTGTGCTCTACTACCTGAATCCTTTCATGGGTAATTGGTGGGTCAGTTTTAAAAAAAATGCTCTTGTTTCTTGGGGACTGACACAGATCTGTGGGTCTGAATTGAATTTCCCTGAACCACTTGGCACATCATTAATCGTTAGTGTATCTGCACCATACAAACGGGGCTGCAAGCCAAATGCAACCAGTTTCTGTTCAGGGGGGAAAAAAAGAAAATAAAACTCATTCAAAACAAAACCAAACCAGACTGTTCTCCCTTTCTCCATCTGGATTCTGCTTTCCTCCCATGCCTTCTCCTTTTTTCTTTTCCTATTTTATCTATATAGCGACTGCAATCTCACATACTGAGATGTCTCTAGACTCCATCACAAAATCCACTGTGGTCTGGAGTGTCCCATTGTAGCACCTTTTGTAATGCAGTGCTCTCAGTGGGCTCACCGGTGAGAGCTGTGGGGCAGCAATGGCAAAGGGCTTCCTAATTTTTGGATTTGGCATGAAGCTGTGGCTCACTGTATTTTGGGAGCATCTTACTCCACAGCTGCATTGCATGTTCTCTTCCTCTTTCCACCTGTAGGCACCAAAACAACTAAGCTTGGTGATATGCTGATAATATTGTGTTATGCTGACGGCTGGAGCAAGGAAAAAAATTCCTGGAAATGAGAATTTCTCTGAAATGAGAGCTTTGAAGTGAGTAGGAACTCTTGAATTAGCTTTGCTTTAGTAGATTCTTGCTTAATGGGGTTTAGAGGTTGCGTCCTTATGCTTGCTGGGGAAAATGGGACAGGTACAAAAAAGTTGAAACCTAATTTGGTGCTGGCAGCAGGTAATAAAATGTAGAATAAAGCTAAATATTTTGAACATGAAAAAAACCCCAATAACTGGCTTATATCTCTTTTCATCATACTAGAAAATGGTATAAAATGGACAATTGTCAGTTTTTCAGTATCTTTTTTATTTTAACAGCCTCTCATCCCTTTCCTTCTCTTGGTGGAGACTATGGGGTTTTTTTTTTGTGACAGGGAAATAATAGTGATAATCTATTCTTTCCAGAGATAAAGGGTTGTGTTGGAGCTACTTTTGCTGGTGTCTGAGCCTTATTCCCCTCTGTCTTGAGGACAGAAAAACTCACAAAGAAAAACAATGAAGTCAGGGGAGCTATTTCTCTCTTTGGTGCTGACTGGTACCTGCAACTTCATGCTACATGGAGACACAGACAGACTGTGGTCTTATTCCAGGCCAATTTTTATCTTCGGGCCTTTTAACATTGCCTTTTCTAAAATGTGATTTAGAGCAGCTTTTAGCAAGCCTAGTAAAGCTGTTCTTAAACAAAAGAGAAAAGCAATAGAAATTAAAATTAAAAAAATAAATAAAGGAAAAAAAAACAACCCCCAAAACTAAAACCAAACAAACCACAAAAGACAGAGGGGAAGGGAGAAGCATAAGAAAGTCCATTGCAGAAGATTCTTTTATGTGCCATTACAGATGTCCAGAGTATAGCCAATGTTAGGGAAAGTGCTGAAATCATCTCTCTGGGACACAGAAAGCCCAGCAGTGTCACAGGGAAACCTCCCCAGTCCTCCATGTAGCTATTTGAAGAATTGTCAAAGTATTAATATTGGTTTTTTTCATGTGGTTTGTATTTACTGATAGAAGCAACTTGATAGATTGAAATGGGTCTTTTAAATTCTAGGAAAATAGCTTACATCTGTCTGGCCCAGGCCAGGTTTGGTAGGTGATGATGCCATTGAGGCAAGAAATGAGATGTAGACGGGTCAGAGAAGAGAGGTATTTAAGGTCAGCATTGCTTTAAATGGTCATCTCTAAATCTCCTGATGCGTCTCTAGCCAGCACTGAACACACAGTAAATTGGACCCTTCCATAAGCTTGTTGCAAGGAGGATACAGTCTTTGGATGTAAGTGTATGGACGGTATTGAATCTTAGTTTAATCCCTTTGAATGCTTGCAGGCTTCTGAGGCAAGTTTCTCTCATCAAGCCAGTCCAATGCTAGATATCATGTAGCTGGACGCTCCTGAAAATACTTGCAAGTCCAAATAATTTCAGTCTTTGTTTGGAGCATCATTACTAATTCGGTACTCAATATTATCAGTCCCCTGTTAAAAGAAAAAAAAAAAAATCATCCGGTGAAGGAGTGGGAAGTATGTTGTATAAACAGTCCTGTGGCTGGAATTGTCACCAGCAAATGCAAAATGGGACCTGGGAAGACTACGTGGATAATTTGTGATCTCAGATACTTAAATATACAGCGAATTTAGTAAAATAAATCCAATTGCACCAGAGATAATTAAAACAAAGAACATCCTAAAGCAGGCTGATTTTTTTCCTTAACCCACACTTGAATACGAAGGGGATGGGGCCGGGAATAAAGACGTGCCACATTTCTTTGAATTTGGAAGTGCAGTCTTTGTTATTTTATTCAAATCTTTTCTGAATTAGCAGCTCCTGTCCTGTAAATGGTGATGCCCTCATGGTCAAAGCTCAGGACAGTGCTGAATGTTGAAAGTCATTAGTCATTCATAATAAAAGGCAAAAGGGTGACAGAGGATACAGGGCACCTTACAGAGTTTGAACTGCACAATGCTGCAGCAAATTTCTCAGCTGTTCTAAACTGGCAAACCCCAACAAACTGTAAGTTGTGCATTTTAGAAATATGGCTTTTGTTTCTTTTTGTTTTGCTCATGCCAAATATTGAGTGTTTTGTAGGAGCTAGTCCTATTTGTTCAGTAATTGGATGCCTGTGTGAGCTAATTTAATGAATGGATATTGCCTTTTGTGATTTTTTTTGTTCTCTGCACGTCAGTTCTCTTTTTTTCTGAATGGAGTTCAGTTATTATTATAGCATATATTACTTTGGATCATTTTACTGCTCAATCAATACACATATCTCTACAATAAATATTGACGTTGCTTTAATGTTCCTCAGTGTTCGCTATGTCAAGATTATTTCAGTCAGAAGCCACTCATTACTGCTTGTTTCTAACATTTCCTGTCCACTCAATGTGAAAAAATTTGCTGCTGAAGCTTCTCTTCTGCCCTGGTTTCAAAAGATAAATGGAGGTAATGCACTAGGCAGGATGACTCAGACTCCATTCCTCTGACTCTTGTATGTGTCATTATGTGTCTTTTGTATTTTATTTCTCCTTCTAACCGTTCTTTTATCTCACCTGTTAGAACTGGTAGGTAGTTGGGGTGGTGTCTTGAAGCGTATTTCTACAGAGCACAGCACGTCAGGGCTCAGATTTCACTTACAGCTCACCTAACAATGCTAATATATGGGCTGCTGTGGAACAGTGAGAAAAAACCTTGTTAGAAGATGCAGAACACACACACAGGCACATGGAAGACAGGAGGTGAGAACAGCATGGTTTTGTTATTTCTCTCCTGTAGCATCTTCAGGAGTAAAGCAACTAGGGGAGAGATGTAGCATAAGCCAGTGTTAAATGTTACACTGCCAGCAGCACAAACTATCAGTGGTGAGAGAAAATACAGCATCTTTTTTAGCAATCTGAGGCAGATTTTCCTGTTATTCTCGTGCGAGTGTGTGGACTTCAGTGGGCGCTGGCAGTGGTATCTGGCTCAGCACATTCAGTGAAACACATATGGCTAATCATTGGAGTCTGAAAACACTGGATCACGATGCTGTCTGTGTTGTGAAAGGCACAGTGAGAGTTACTTGAAGGCTGCATTCGAGTTGGAAAAAATTACCACTTTTGGTGTTTCCCATCTGGGAAAACATTGTCTTATTTTCCACCAAGTAATCATAATATCTGTCTGGCATATGTACCACATTAACACAAACATGTACGTGTATCTGCATGTATTTCTCTCTATCTATCTACATCCCACCTTCTTTGTTGTACAGTGTGGCATCAGGTCAGTAGCAACTATGAAAAAAATCATAATCTGTTTGCACACAAAAGATTGTGCATTTATGTCCATGAAAGGAAAAAAAAAAAAAAAAAAAAGTCATTCGGATTGCCCGATCTACATTCCTGGCTCCCTCTGCAGCCTGGGAATTGAAGTAATCATGATGAGGTAAGAGAGGTATCTACAGTAAGAGACTAAACATTGCCTACAGTCACCAAGTTGAAACTGGACTTGAAAAACAAGTGTGTTTAAAATTGTAAGAATGTCACTGGCACCTTGGGAATCCTGTTCAAGGTGGCTGCAGGAGGAAATGCTGTAGTAACACCCTGGCACTCAAAGCTAAAGGGAGATGTCTTGCTTAGTTGAGGATTTTGGGGCTAGCAATCCCACTGGCACAGTTCCTCAGGTCTTTCTTATCTTCTGGCAACTCTAAAGGTTCAGTGTCCTGGGCACCTGTTGTTCCATCATTGCTTACAGTTGCTTGGTTTTTGTTATCCTGGCTTTGAATTGTCACAGTTATAGGCTGCTTTTAGGTGAAGCTTATGTCTCTGAGTGAACAGTGCTTTGTACAATTTCCATATACTTCTCATGTGAAAAATACTAGTGAACTACTAATTAACTGTTACCATTGATGAAAATGTTTGCTAATAAGTTTTATAAGGGTGAAAAAAAGGAGAAGTTATTAGGAGTGTCTATATCAGAAGGGACTTGGCACTGGAGACAAGAAAACAAATGTTTTGCCACTTTTTCAGAGCTGAAAGCTCTTATTTCATGGTGTCATTTATTCATTATCATTTATGATAATTCTAATTGAAACATTGCACTGGGGGGGGAAGCTACCTAAAACAGTTCTAGTGATGTCTGATGAGTTTAAATGAGTGTGTTTTTGCATCTCCATTCCATTATCAAACCCACACTCTGTTCTTTCATAAGGCTTGGAAGAAAGACTACAAAGGTTCCTGGAGATTGCTAAGTTAACCAGGAAATACCTCTTAAAGCACCTTGTTGATCTCATCCCTTGATCTGACATTCAGCTCACAGCATCTGTCTCTGGCCTCCACTCTGGTGCTTAGTTAACTTTATATGGCATTTTGACTGCCCCTAGCTTTTGTGATCTCTAGTTCAAAGGGTTCAGAACATTATTACAGTGTTTATTGCCGGGACATCATTACCTCTTGCCAGAGTGACAAGCTGATAGGGACCCTATCAAAGACAATGTCAGGAAGCACGTTTATTCAGCGTGCCACAGAGAAAGCCCCAGGTTCCTTTTTTTTTTTCCCTTTTAATTTTATGACATTCCACTCCAAAGATGATCAGATTATGCTCTGCTCCCAGAAGCACATTTTGAACTCAGTCCTCTTGAGTTGTGGCATTACCTGATTTCTTTTTATTTTTGTAGAGGCAACACTGATCAAATACTTCCTTTTAACCAAACTTTGCTAACATTGACGCTGAGAATCTGGGAAGGTATTTATATTTTCCTAAAGGCAAATGAAATTCCATGGACAGTTTCTTCCTTCATGAAGCAAAGGCCGCCTGAGTTAATGTCTCTTCTGTGCACCAGGAAAAGTGCTGACCCAGCTGGGGGCACTGGGATTCAGAGCTGGGTCCTCAAGAGCAGATGGTTTAACAGGCTAGTCCATTAATCAACTCTGCTTCCCCAAGCACTGTGTTGTACTTTTTTTTTTTTAGCAATCAAGTGCTGGGTAAGAGAAATGTAACTTCTT
Source organism: Chamaea fasciata (assembly GCF_029207755.1). Classification (NCBI taxonomy): domain Eukaryota; kingdom Metazoa; phylum Chordata; class Aves; order Passeriformes; family Sylviidae; genus Chamaea; species Chamaea fasciata. Next base: position 3,646,245 of record NW_027094088.1, on the reverse strand, counting down.
TTCTTTTTCCAAGAGTTGGCACCTGATGTGTGTGTGTGTGTGCCATTGTATTTCAGTTATTTACAAATATTGAGCTAAAATGCAACAGATGTTTATGAGCGGTTACAACTAAATTCTTTGGTAAATATGCTGAATGAATCCCATACATTTTCAAGTGCTTTAAATGCTTCTCAATGTAAAAAAAGAGAATTTGTTTCAGGTAGACAGAATAATCCAGTCCTGGGACTTACTGGTTTGAGGTAAAAAAAGAGTCAGCTAACAAAATCTTTAACACAGCCAGACAGGTAGAAGAGTCCCAAAGCCTCTTAATACACATAACCTAAAATGAATTACTTTCATTTCTGGTTAAGCCCCTGAATACTTGTATAAATGCTTGAAAAGCAATGAAAAAATATCGAGGGAACAGAACATTTCTATTGCTCCCTGTGAAAGATCTTTAACTGGAGGGGAATGCATTCCTGTCAGGCAGCCTGTAGAAGTAAGCTTGTGTGTGATAATTCCTTTACATTCACAGCCAATAGCTCGCAGACCCAAGGGATGAAATGATATTTTAATCTGACTTTGTTCCCTGTAACCCCTCTGCATACCAAGTCTGTGTTTGAATGCCTAGGAGTGTCCTGTTCCAGGGCAAAGTGCTGTGCAAACCTGTGTGAGGAGTCCCGTGTGAAAGCGTTAAACGGTGCTTCCAAAAAAATCAGCGTTATAATTTTCTTATTATGATTTTTCAACATGAGGGTTTAGAGTTGGTGAAAGGCAGTGAGGTTAGAGTTGGTGAAAGGCAGTGAGCCAACTCTGTTTCGGAGGCAGAGATTCCATCAGTTCCTCAGCACCCCCTGTCTGTCCAGCCCACCCATTTACTGCAGCAGGAATACCTTTCCAAGAGTGAAAAGTCTCAAGGGTGTCCACATGTTTGCTCTGAGACAATGTCACATGAAATAGGAACTGAAATTATTACAGCTGCTATTATCTGCTGTTATTTTTTCACCTGCTCAGAAGGTGCTACTCCAGATTACCTAGCAAGCATCAGTTAGCATGTATTTTAAGTCACTGATAATGTAGACTGAACTGGTCTCGGTGATTGTACAACCCTATACCACATTTAAATGCTTAATTCATCCCCAGTGAAGCTTTCTGTAGAGACACAAATATCATTTATTCATCAAGATGCAAATCCCCCGTGTGTCAGATGAGGCAAGAAACGTGGTTGGCGTTTCCCCACATTCCAAGGAGCAAGAGGAAGAGCGATGTAAAAGCCTGGGCATATTTATCTCTCAGTGTTAGAATGAATAAAACTGCACTGCAATTGAGGTAAAGTAGCTTTTTCCTAAAGTCTGACCACCTCGGGAGTCTTATCTGACTTTGTTGGACATGTGTGGATCCTCAGCTCCCAGCTCAGGTGCCTGCAGTTGATAGTAACTCTCAGGAGTGTAAATTGCACACAAAGTCCTTGTTAGAGCCAGGTGCTGTACAAAGTCCCCCAAGCCTTGGTGCATTACCAACTTGTGGGGGTACTTGGCTCTTTTTCTTGCTCTAAGGTCATAAATAAAACCCAGGAGATGTTGTTTTTTAAGTCTCACTCTGAAATTTATTATTCTTATTTATTACTAACTCACGAGACGTGAGGTCTCTCTAGCAAGTGGAGAAAGTGAGCCAAAATGGTGTCTATTCAAGGCTATTTAAGTCCTAGTTATCTAACAAACAGTTGACATCTATATTATTTATGCTTTTAATCTAATTATGATTACCTGAAACCCACAATATGAACATCTTTCACTTAATTAGAGAAAACCACCTGGATTCCTGAAGAAGAAGGACAAAGACAACACCTAAAATCCTCTATCTTGACTCATATGTATTAGTCTTCACTAAAACCCCAAATTATAAATTTCTAGGACTCCAGCAGTAGCTGGCTGCTCTTTTATAGCTACCCTTAAACTGAGGTGAGCTGTCATCTGAACAAATAACTGGAGTTCATTTCTCAGATAATCCTGTGCCACTGGACATAGTTTCTGTCCAATATTTTCAGTCTCCTTGACTAAAGATGTGCAAGACTTCAATATACTGCTGTTCGTGACAGGCTGACCACTTGGGTCACTTTTATATCCAAAATAGATGAGAAGTTGCTCAACAGTTTTTGCAGTTTCCTCATCACTGCAAGGCTGGGATAAAGTACTCTAGGCTTCAGGCAATAAATTATGTCAGGCCGTATCGTGAGCCAAACTCACACTGAAGGGCAGGAATTGAGTATGTGACTGACTTCAGGGAAGATGTCGTTCCTGTGTCAGACATCAGTTTGACTCAGAACATATTTGGGATTGCTTTAATCTCTCCTGTTTCATTTTGTGTCCTTTTTCTTTCTCCAAGGTTCAACAGAACAGAGATGAGCTCTAGAAAGCTTCTAAACTCAGCAAAGAAAGAGATGAAGCAGATGGGGATTTTTGAAAGATGGTGCGGTTAGGAGGAGGGTAGGAGAGAGTGTCTGGGATCAGAATATTACCTTTGCTGCTGCTGGAATTTTAGCCTGTCATTCATTGTTGAAGTGTTCAGTGACTCAGTTTTTTTTCTCTGAGTATATGAATAAAAATTAGGACAATGTTATATGAGGGCCCTGGGATGGAGCTGAAAGCCCCAGCATGTGAAGTGCAAGAGGTACACTAGGTGGTTTTAGACTTGGAAGTTCCTTGCAGAAGGAACCTGAAACTCTTGAGAGGTGATAGATGGAATAAATTGTGACCCTTCTAAATGGGCACTCTATAGAATGAGTGGATTTACATGGGACACCTTGCCTCATGTCCCTGTGGGACGTTATCTTTGTTGCTATGAAAATGAGTCCAGGCCTACATAAAATAATCCAGTTGACAAGAGGTGAGAATCTCAACCTGTTTATCAGGGAGAAAAAAAAATACTCAAGAAAACTATTTGCATAAAACATTTTTTTTTTAAAAAAACATGGTTTAGTCTTGACGGGCAAAGGGAGCTTCTCCATTCACTCAGATGGCAACAGTCTCTCTCAGCCTTTAGGGAGCTTAAAGCCTTTGCCAAGAATGTCCTGAAATACCATTCCCACTGCATTATGGAGAGGGATTTGTAGCGCTGTGATGTCGTGGTGGAGACTGCTTCCTCTCACTGTCCCCTGGAAGCCAGGATTGTGAAGAAACTAGGCAGAAATCTCAATTCAGGTCAAATGACCTGTGTAATTTTAATATTTACAATAGATTGTAGAAAACCATATACTAATGACTTTATATTTCCTTAACTTGAAGACAGCCAAAGAGTATTTGTATTTGAAATATGGCATGAAATATTCCCAATAGTTGTCCTAAATAAACACAAGTGTTTGCATTACCTTTTCACCTGTAGCAGATTAAAGTGCTCCTTAGTCATTGGCTGTGAGTGAAACCAAGATCAATCTCTGTAATTCAACAAACCATTGTATAAATATATTCTGACTGTTTTTCTACATTAATCACAGCAGATTATGAGGGACATGCCTTACTGTGCGTATTTCTTGCAAGCAAAATAGAACTGTCTGCAATTCTCTTTGCAAAATTATGGAATGGACTGAATCATAAAAACAACATACAGGAAAATCTGCTATTTCAGGACAGCTGTTCAGTATTTTTGGACAGCTGAGACTTTTCTTTTTACAAAAATAAAGCATGAGGAATTTTTTTTTTCCTAGAAATAGTGAGCCAAATTCATTAAGGGGATAATTTCAATTTCCAAAATAGATCATTTCCTTTCTTCCCAAATCTTGCTGAGCAAGCAACATTTCTTATTGCCATTCCCTAGAACTTTTTTTTTTTTTTTTTTTGCGTTTCCACATTCAGGCCCAGCAAAAAAAAAAAAAAATAAAAAAAAATCTCATTTTCAGACATAAATGATAAAGAAGAAGAAAACAGCTTGCTGCGGTTGCAGAGCCATGTGCTGTGACTCTCTGAATTCTCTCAATCCATCACTCCAGACACCACCATGGTGGCTGGACAGCAACCTGGGAAGTGAAGGGAACCTTGCTGGTAAAACAAGGAAGTTGTGCACTGTCGTACGGTGTGTGGAGAAGGTCAGGAGTGGAGACCATGAGTATAAATCATTGTGGTTCAGGTTACTACTACTCTGGCAAGTGGAATTTAAAAAAAATGATTAATCTGTGAAATTTCATGCTCATTAGAATGATTTCTTGAAAGTGTTAATTTTGTGGTTAGTTAGACACAGTCTGGAGGGACTTAGATCTTAAGGGATGTATTCAGACCCAGTTTGACTGTTTATATTGCTGTTTAGGTGAAGATACTTGATGTATCTGTGTCTTACCTGTTTTCCTACCGTTCCCTGTCACATTTAGAGTTTTTCCTCATTCAGAAAAGGCGGAGGGTCTCCATTTGTGCAAAAGAGAGGGAGGATGGCAAATCAAATTCCTGAAGATAGTTCTGCTTGGAAATGGGTTTTTGCAGTCTGAGAAGGATCATCATTCAGGAGGTTCAAAACATATTCTTGAAGAAATGTTGCCACCTTAGATCTGTACAAAAGTGCTGTCAGTTTTTTGCCATGTAGTTGTATCTAATGCTACAGGGGTATGGTCTCTTAACTCAAATGTGTGTCTCTGTGAATATACAAGTCGTATTGTGGGGGGAAAAGGTAAGAAAAGAGAAGACTGAGACCCGAAACGTAGAATTGAAAGGCCTGAGAGCAACAAGGCACAGCACTTTCCCCCTGTGGGCCAGTAGCTTGTTCTCCTTCTTTCCCTCTTCCACATGCCACCTGATCATTACCTCAGCCAGCAGAGCTATTCTACATTGCATTGCTGCACTGTCAACAGTATGTGGGGGTTATTATGATTACCACAGTGCTTTTATGAACTAAATGCTGGAAATCCATTTCTCTTACTGGAATGTGCCTCCCACAGCTTCTAATCCAACGCTTTCAGGATCAGATAATTAAGCCATGTGGAAATGCACGTTTAAAGAGAAAAGCACATGCAAGGTTGTTTTCTCAGTTCCCAGTTCTGCAAGGGTAATAAATGTGTCTAAGGTACCCCCTGCTCCCTCCAGGTCATGGGAAGTTGAGAGTACTCAGCACCTTTGAACATCTGGTTTTAGCAGCCTGGGTAGCACATTGCATGATTTCTTCACACTGTTGTTCATAATGTTATTGTGGTACTTGGACAGGGACACTTGTACAGAAGTTCTTGACAAGTTGAGGGTTTTTTTTTTTTTGTTCCTTTAGGAAAGCCCACTGAAGGTTTGCAGTCCTTGCTTGCAGGCTGCCTCAATGGCAAAAAAGCTTCCCATCATTCAAGTCGTTGGAAGGTGAATCCTACCAAGCACCTCTGATTATTTGGTTTGGCACTCAATTTTATAATAAAACCCTTGCAGAAACTGAGCCCTCCTTTGGTCAATGCTCTTTTTCATCCCATCAGAGGCCTCCCTCTTCTTTGAAGGTTATAAGTACAAAGCAGGAATATGGATAAAGTCTTGATGTTACCCATGACGGACACGTAAAGAACAGAAGATTTGAGTGTTATTGCCATAAGAGAAAAGAAAGCCTTGCAATTTCATGAATTTCAGACAAACAATACTCTTTTTGCACAGCAGTGTCCTCTGTTAGGTAAGGGATGGTAAATGTTGTAGACCTCTGGAATCTAAGCAGTGCAGGAAAAAGGGTGTAAGCAACTTAAAGAAAGCAGGGTCTCCTGTGGGTGATCATTTTGGAGGAACACTCAAGATGAAATTGCAGAGTGTAAACCTTGACTCTAAATCTTACACAAAGCAGGGATGAAAAAGAAAATAGACCAGTTGCAGTGCACCCTTCAGGGCCTGGAAGGAAAATAAAAAATAATCCTTGATACACAGCAGCCTTTCCAGGAGAAAAAGTGGATGCAAAAGCATCTCTTCACCCATTTGTTCTACCATTTACTGCTTTCTCCAGAGCAAATCATGCTATGGTGAAGTTGAATGAGACTTTGCAGATGTCTTAGGCTGACTTTCCTTGTTCATGAGACAGTATCAAGATCAGACGCAAGCTAGAGGAGCAGGAGAAAGAAATTGCATGAATAAAACTAATGTCTGGTAAAAATAATGGGGACTGAAGGGGACTTTGTGGTGCTGACATTGGTCCTGGTCATAATGTTGTATGATGCTGTAGTTTCCTTGCCTTGGTACTAAGGTCCTGTTTCTGTGTGGCTCAAAAGATGTAAATCTCTTTGAAAAGTGTCCAAGCACATCTCTAGTTGGTGTCCAAAGTGAGCTACATTGATGGGCAATTCTCTGACTACCTGTGAGAATTATTATAATTTACCACTCATTACTACGTGGGTGAATCAAGGTCCAAAGCCATTAGAAATTATTTAGGTATAAATTAATTTTAACTATGAGCAAAAAGTACCATCTGATACTTGTTTCTTAAACCATTCATTTGAAAATAATATTAGCTTTTTTTGCCCCAGTCACAGCCAGCCCTTTGGTTTGGTTGAAGTACTTTGCTGGAGCATATGAACATGCTTTGCCTTAGAGAGATTTTATTAGAAGAAGGGTTATATTCAGCATCAATTTATTATCTGCCATAATCCCATCCGATTGGTAGGAGGAGCAGAAGGACCCCACTAATCCAGCTAAACCAGTAATATCTTTTTTGGCCCTAAAATCTAATGATCTAATTCAGTGCTTTGTCCTTGTGATCTGAACACTTCTACAAAGATGCTTTTCTCTGGTAAAACTGTTTGTTTCCCCACCTGCATGTCCTTGTGTAAGGTTTTAAAGCCTAGATCATCTCCAGACGAGAGCTGCAGATTGCAGCCTTGGTCTGTCCTGGATGCTTTTTGTGTCTGACTCTTGACTTGTCCTGAGCAAGACACCCATCATGTTACAGAGGATTCCCAGCTTCAGACAGGAATATAATTTTAACTTAGTGACTATAATTGTAACTGGCACTATCTTATCATGTAAAGATAGTGCCAGTTATAATTATAGCCACTAAGGTCCACACCAAAGGGGTAAAAAGGAGGTGCTGTAAACTTGGGCAACCTCACTGCTGCTTCTGAGGGCTAGATTTATTCTCTGGGCTACTTCAGTCTCCCTCCAGAGAGTTCATTGTGTAAGTCACTGTGACAGATTTATCCATGCTCACAGAGATGGTGGCTGTTTTCTCACTAGGCAGGTGGAAGGAGAAAGCAGCATAAAGACAGCTGCCAGCTGAGAGGTCGCAGTTGAACTCGTGCCATGAAATGGCCATAAATTATAAATCTTCCAAAGAGTTACAGCTTCTGCTCTTATTTCTGTCTTGTCCTAAATTTCTCGGTTGCACTTCTGTTTATTTTTGGCCTGTTATTATTGTCTGCAGAGGTTGCCAAGTGATAGCTGGGCAGAGTTTCACCCAAAGAGCACAGCCACTGTTCACTGAATCCTCGCTGGTGTGCTCCTCTCACCTGCACTCTGCATGTCTGATCCCAAGAAACTGGGCTTGGGATCAGCTCATTTTACTTTTGTGGCCTTAGTTTATGCCCTGATTGGGAGTATTATCAAAGCCATCTCCAGGCAAGTGAAGCCAAGTTACTCAGGGGTAGTTTGGGAACTTCTGTAGATGATGATCCTGGATTTGCTCACTGGAAGTCCATACCAACCCTTGGAGCTGTTCAAAGGTCTGCCCTTGATTGTCAGTGCAATTAGGCCCTGGGGACATAATCTTCACAGTGAAAATAAATGTTCCTGCATGATTCAGAGCTCTGAAATCATGTTGCTAGGTGTAGAAGGAAGCATGTAGAGGCTGCATTTCAACTGGTAAAGATCAGTGGAGCTCCTTTGAGGAACTGGCACTCAGCACCTTGCCTGATCATGCTCATCAATCAGCAATATTTTTTTTCCTGGTAGCATCTGTGCATATCCTTCAGCATTGACCCCTTTTGAATACTTGCAGACTAAGTTTAGAGTAACCATCCTAAACTTTTACGAATGGCAGCTGCCCCATTGCATCTCCAAGTACTGTCTATTCTTAGTGTACCCAAATTCCCCACAAATTCTTTTAGGGCCTGACTTCTTAGCCTAAGTGAGCGTCATTGACACCATCTCCTTCCAACATTAGTCCCTCTGCTGCTGTTTGCTGTTTCCATTTGTGTGATGTACATGCTGTAGGCCCAGTTTAATTACTGTTTCTTCACTGGAGCAGGAACACACGTGCTCAGATGGATGTTCCTGAGCAATTCCAGAAGTGTCAATGGAAGAGTCACATGCTTAAAGCTGAGCTGGTGTGTGTGTGGGGCCAAGTCCTTTGGGATCTGTCACTTTCATGGACCAAGGTCACTGATTTTTCAATTCACTGTGGATTCTCTGAGTCTTTGGTAAGCCTTCTGTTTCCTAGATCTTCTTAAAAGGTGGTTCAAAGGTAGGAACACACGTTGGGAGCAGGACCAAGTACTGCAGGAGGGGGTCTGAGATGCTCGCTAGAGAAGTGTGGTGGCCACACTCCTCAGAAGTGTTCCTCAGGAACATTCCTTCACACACACACCCTTTCTGTCACAGGCTGACTTGGCAAAAAAGCAGGTGGTCGAAAGAAAACCAGGCATGTAAGAAGGAAGCAAAGAAGACCGGCCTTTTTTATTGCTAGTAAATTTCCTTTGCTGCCAAAAGGTCTTTGAAGCAAAAATACCAGCTTGCTGGGTGGCATCCACAACCTGATTTTAGCTTTAACCATATGGCAGCACAGTGTCAGGTTTCTCCCAGCACACACAGCTTCCCATCAAGTGCTTTCCAGGTTCTAAGTGTCTGCAGTATTTCTTCCTCTCTCCCTTGGAACTTGGGATACAACATGTTGGTTCTTGCAATTTTTTTTTTCCAAAATTCCACTTTCTTGATCACCAGCACTAGCATGATCTTGATTTCCTTAAGCACTTCTCTTTCTCCTCTGGGAAATTTATGTTTCTTTCTGGCATCTGTCCCCTCTCCTCTCTGCACACTCAGGCGAAGAATTCATTTCATTTTTTTTTCCCCTTAAACAATGCCCTTACTACTTGTGTCAATAAATTACTCTTGCCATTTTTAAGAGACCCTTCTGTCTCCTTCACTGCCCTCTCCTTCTGTATGTACTTTAAAAAATGTCTTCTTTATCTTAACCCCTGCTGTGATCTTTCTCTGTTCAATTCTCCATCTTTGCCTTTCTTAGCATTTTTAAAGCCAACTGTGCCCTCTGATCTTTACATTCCACTGCTGGACCACATATTTTATAGAGAGATTTTTTTTTTTACAGAAGTTATTTTCTTAATTATAATTAATCCCAGTGAATCGTGGGATTCACTTTAAGCACCTTTTTTAGTACTACCCCTACTTATTTGAGATTATCAGTGTACGTTTGTGTTTTCCTATTTGCCATTCTGCCTGTCTCTTTTCATGCTTGGTAAAACATAACCAAGATCATCCATCTATTATTTTTTATAATTTTTAGGGTTAATTTTCCCTATTCAGTCATTAATTGTAAACCTCATTGCATCACAGCTACTGTTATTTAGCATTTTTTTCCATTCAAACCTCAACTGCCAGTCATTTGAATGGTACTTTAATGTGTAAAGGATGGTGTGTGATAGTAGATTGTCTTCTGTGCCTCAGATACTGAGAAAGTCTTTTTAAGAGTAAAAATTTCCTTTTTTAATGCAATATTTTTTGCATATGCAATATGCAATTTATTTCCTTTTATGCAATACCAGGAAGAGTAGGACTCTGACCCCACAGGAAAGACTGAAGATGCAACTGGAGTGAAAAACTAGTCAGGGATACAATCTTATTCTCCACATATGACAGACTATAGCTTTAAAACTGAATGCTTGTGATAATTTACCCTTATGGACTTCTACTTTCAAAGGGCAGGGTTATCCAAGGAAAACAGGGAACCAGTGATCTGTCCAAGGTTGCTGAGATCTAGCACCACGAGGTAAGTCTCTGGAGTGCCAGTGCAGTGACCCAGCCTTTCAATTTGTGGCAGTAAAGGAGAAGTTCCTGCAGCCAGTTTTCTAGTCCTCTCCTCAATTAAGCTTGCCGCTTCTCTCTGTATGCTCTCAGGCATCTCTGGCCATGTTTCCCAAGATGATTTGGGTTTGCACATGACCCTGTAATATTCCCCAAAGCCAGTATTACCTTCCTGCCACGCCTTTAAGAGCAAAGTTATTCCACGTGAGATCCTGGTGGCAACACCTTTGCAGATATCATTTTGATTTTGACTATTTCCTCAGAAGGTCCTGCTGCAGCAGGCAAACATATTCACACATTGCCTTCTGCAACCTCAGATGGATTTCCTTCAAAGACCTACATTTGATTTGTAGTTATCTTTTGCCTGACTTCACAGAATCATCATACCTTCTACTCTGATGCACTTTTAAAACTGTGGTATCTTTCTCACCTTAGAGGAGGTGCAAATGATTGAGAGGCTTGGAATCCTGAATTAAGGCAAAAACGGTTTAAAATGCTTTCCCCAAATTTCCCAAATTGCTTGTGAAATACTATTGTGCTGTGTAACAGAATCACTGGTTTGCTCTGATGGCAGAGGAATCCATGGGCGTTTTATCAGGTTTTAAGCGCAGCAGTCCTCTCGTGGAAAGATTTATGTATTAAATGATTTATGTATTAAATTAGATTTATGTGAACTAAATCCCTTAATTCACAGTCAAGGAAGAAATGGCATCCAGAATAAACACACTTAGTTTTGCCCTTTACAGTTTGAAGAAAACATGACAGTAGGTTCTCCAGGGTAATTTTAGTTAAGCCTTGGTTTCTCTTCCAGGGGAAGACCCTGATTTTTTCCAGCCATGAGTCCCTCTGTGATTCCATCTCTTATCCTGCAGCCCTGGAGTTCAGACCCAAGGCTTGGACATGGAGTGATGCCACACCAGGCAATAGTAGGTGCTGTTCTCAAAAGCTCTACCAGGCATCTCAAAGCCCTGTGGGGCAGAAGAGGCCAAGAATAGTTTATCCCTGATAATTTTTCTTCAATCTCTGCTTCATTGTCTAAAAGAGACTTCTCCTATGTCTCTGATCAGGTGTAAACAATTTCAGAATTCATCTGTGTCGTTGCTGCTGAAGTTTAGGCACCCACCCTGATCTGACAGGAGTGCTCCTGTCTTGTGTATAAAAAGTTGGTTGTCTGGGGTTTGGTTGGTTTTTTTTTTTTTTTTTTTTTTTTTTTTTTTTTTTTTTTTTTTCTATTTTTTTTTTTTATTTTAGTCTTCTGACAGTAATAAGTGAAACTTCCCACCCTTGTGCATTTTGTCTTAGAACTTTTTTAACATCACTTCAATTTCCACATGGTTGAAGAGATGCCAAACCCGAATTCAATCTCGGAAATCTTTTTTATCCTCTTTTTTTCAGCTGCTTTGTGTTTTTTTCCCCAGCCCATTCCTTCCTCCTCCACATTAGGCACTAGGTGATTATAGAACAAACTTCATGGTGGGCATCCAGAGGACCATTTTACATTAAATATATAATAATTCCCACACCCAAGAGAATTTAAAAACATATTAAATAACCACAAATCTACGGAGAGCTTGTTTTCCTTCCACAAATTATAATTATTTACGTCTTCAATTTGCAATCAACTGGTTGGTGTGACCATGCAGCTAAGCTGGAAGTAGCTGTAGTTGCTATTTTGTTGGAATAATATCAAATTTCCTTCTGTGCTTTGCATAGCTGTCACCCAGTGATATGATAGGTCCATGATTTATTGACCTACTAAAAGCACTTTCACTGACTTGTCACAATAAACTTTACTTAAAACATTCAAACATAAAACACCAACCAGCAGTTTAACCAGAGATGCCATACAAATGCTTTCAAATTTAGTTGAGCTCTGGTGCAAATCCTGGATAGGAAGACCCCAGCATAAGTTTTCTAGGAGTTGTCATGCTAGAATCTGCTGTGTTAAGTAGCAGGAATTATAAATACAAATGCCTGGAAGTATGAGGCGCTGACAAGAAGCTTGGCTCTGTCTCAAACCCTCGTCAGTTTTGAAGGTATTGCTGAGACCATGAAGCTGAACCCAGCTGTAGCAACCACAATAGATCTGAATTGCCAAAAGTTGCTGGAATGTCCCCCTCATACAGGCTGGTCTTGTATGACCTGGCTGTCACTTGTGTGACTGTTTGGTTTAGGACCTGTTTTTGTAAAGCCAGGGAAGCTGGCAGTGACTGTGATCTAGACCACAACCCAGACCTTACATCAGTGTCACTGTCCCCTGCTTGAGGATGGGTACCTTCAACTCTTTTGGTGTGGCTGGATTCATTTGTGGTCTAGTCAGCTGGGTTGGGCAGTAAGAAATAGTTCATTTAATCTCAAATAGACATCAGTGGTGACCGAGAGGAATTCTCCCTCTAAGTGAATACATATATTAATGTTTTTCCAGGATCTCAGAGTTAAGATGGGAAGATCCTCATTTGTTCTACTTCTGGATGTGTTTGAAGAAAGCCTGGATGTGGCACTTGGTGCCATGGTTTAGTTGAGGTGTTTGGGCATGGGTTGGACTTGATGATCTCGGAGATCTCTTCCAACCTGGTGATTCTGTGAATTCTTCAGGGTCAGAGTCCTGTGCAGCAGTCACAGGGATTCACAGCAGCAGTGGTGGCGTGCTAGAGCTGTTCAGTGTTAGCTTGTTTCCCATCAAGTGATGTGGGCTGCATTTAGCATGCAGTGCTGTTTGGCTTTCTCATCATCTTTCCTGCAAGTCTGCCTGCATCTCACTTGCCAAGCTGAAGAATTTACAAGTCCTTACTTAGTGACTCTCTTTTGTTTCTAACTGATGAGAGCAGCATTCTTAAGTTTGAAAGCCAAGTTGAAATTGAAGATAGTTTCTCTCTAAGAACTACTTGCTTTACTAAATCCTCATTATTGTCTTGAAAAATATTAAATAATGGGATGGCCACTACTCTGTGTTTCCGCCTCTCACCTTTAGAATTGCTTCTTTAATTTCTTTCTTAATAATTTTAGTTTGATCATGCCGTAACTGCCTTCAAGACCGAATATGCAGCTTTATGAATGATCCAGAAGATGCCTAGGGATTACTGCTTTAGTCATAGTAGTCCACAATTCAACATATGTCAGGTTTACAGACCCTTTTCATGTTATGTGATCCATGGAATCCCACAGAGATTTCCTGAGTCACTTTAAAATTGGTGAGGAAATACTACAAGGAAAGTATTCAGGTAACAAATCAGGGATCCACAAATATTTTTGTCGTCATGGGACTGCTTGAGGCTGCACATACATGTGTAAAACACTGGTGATGAAAAAATGACAGATGAGTAGTCACTGTCCTGGAAATATCAGGAAATACTAAGTTCAGTTTTCTCTGCCAGGAGGAAGGGGGTGTTAAGATTAAATTGTTTCCATAAGAGGAAAAAGAAAAATGCAGCTAAACTGTGATTTCTTTCTTCCACATGCAAATGCATAATGTACTATCAATAATTGTATCTGCTGTTCTTTTGTACTAGTTAAATGGGAAATAGATAATTTGCTGGAAGTATGTTTGCAGTATTTTTTATTAGGATACTACAAACCAAAGCAGTCATTCGTGGTTAAATTTTGTAAGACTTTCATTCTCCTTCATCATTTATAGGCAAATGATGATCAACCACCTCTTGCATAGGGATGCTATGGCTAAAACCAATTTGCAGCCCTGAATGAAATTAATGACATTTCCATTCTGGACAGATGTCCAAACAGATGCTGGGGAGAAGGTGATAGGGATAAGTGTGTGCAAAGCCTGATGGCAGGAAACACTACCCATGACCTGCTAAAACACATTTTCTCCTTCAATCAGACATTGCAATGTATCCTTGGAGGGTGAGATGTGTGTGCTGCTGGTGTGCACCTTCCTCAGGTTGGCACCCAGAGTTCCTGTATCCTTTCTGGACAGAAACAGCTTCCCTGGAGATAGGTAAAGGGCTCAACACCCACAGTTAGGTGGTGCAGATCTCTAACCACTACACCTTCCTTCTAGTAGTCCACCTTCAAACACCTAACACAAGACTATTTAATATTCTCCATCCTAAAACTATCATCTTAATTAAGGAGGGTCGTCAGAATGACTCCTTTTGCCTGTTCTCATCTTGCCTCTCTTCATTCTGTCTCTTTCACAGGGCTCAGGTTGGCAGTAATGTTTTTATAAGAAAGGCATCATTTCATTCTGGGCATGGAGCCTAATTAATGGGGAATCTAAAATTCCCACCTGGGAACTTACTGTATTGAAATCCTTATGCTTCAGGTTTTCCATGGGCAGGGAATGTGCTGACTTCTGTGGGAAGGGAAGGTAAGGCATGGGAAGGGGAAAAGATGAGGGGATGAACATGTTATCAGTTCTTACACCAAATAACTGGAGGCATTATTTGATTTTCCAAAAAGGACTTAAATTCACTTTTGGTCAACAGGAAAGAATTTTCACATGGGTAAACAACACAGTCGGGTTTTTCCATCCAGGCTATTTTTGTGCCCTAAATTCAGATGAAAAGGTAAAATATAGCTCACAAATTCTCTTACCTGGGCAGTTGTAATTGTATAACTTGATTTAATGCCATACATTGCATTGGTATTTCTATTGTGGGAGGAAGAAAAAAAGAAGGCTGACAAGCTTAAATTTAGAAAAATGTTACTGGAAAGCTTACATTTCTCTCTCAGGTGGTGAAAATTAGCTCACTTGTACGGGGTCAGAGGGACAGCCAGGTAAAATCTTGTCCATTGGACCAAAGATTTTTACGTGGTACTGGTTCCTTTGCCAGGGTTTCCAGGTCTCACACTTGTTCTGCTCCTTGTTTAGCTGTGTTTGGTGAAACTGTAGTTGTCATATGCTGCTAGAGAAGGGGATGTTCATTAATTTCCTTCCTTTCTTGGTTTTCATAGTAGAAGGCTACTTGATTTTATAAAATGTAATTGTATTGACTGCTCTTGTTACCAGGATTGATTGTATTGACTTGAGTTGCATGTTGTTATGTTTTCACACTCTTGATTTAAAATACAGTTTTGCTTTCAGTTTTTTTTTTTCCCCTGCATTTTAAATTATTTACAGTCCATTTTGAGTTAAGGTTCTTCTGCATTTGATTTATCAACCACTGGAATTGCTCTGAAATGCTGTCAAAAGTCTTCTGAGTACGTGACAGTAACCACCAGAACCGATTGCTGTTGACCTCAGTCATGTCAACTATCATAACCTTCCCTCAGGTTAGGAGGTTGAAGCTGGGAAATACATTTCAGCTTCTTATTCCTGTGTGTCACGTCCTTATTGCAATCCATTTCAATTGTTCATTAGGGAATTGGGATAGCTGAGAATACCACAGTGAATAAATAATAGCAACTAGACGTCTGTGGAGAACGATGCTGGTAGCAAAACGCAGGGGATGTGCCACTGAGCCCTTGAGGTGAAGGAAATTATGAAGATTTCATTTTAGATGTGGTGGTGATGCATAAGTTATCTGTGGAAGCGTGCATTTACTTGGATACCATGAGAAGTGCACGTGAGGGTGACATTTTTTGGACTTTGACACTTAGGTACTGAACCCTGTATTTAGGATTGTTTTTTAGCAGTATTATTTTAACACCTGGTGAACACACTGAAATTATTGAAATCTGGGACTTCTTGCTATCTCTGAAAATTAGCCTGCTTCTATTTAGCTGCTCAAACATTGCTTTGCAAAATGATTTTCAAAGATATCTTGGAGAATGTGAGCAAATGCCATGGCCTCTTTTAAAAACCTTTGCTTGAAGTGTCTGCTTTTAGTGGAATTGGAAAAATTATATAAACTGTTGTAACTTTTCACTTATTCAGGCCAGTGGGAGAATTACCCCTGATTCTGTGGGAGCTGGATTCAGCTGATGAATTGTATAAAAATCTGACTTTGAAATTGGACTTAAATCTTAAAAGTCACACTGTCTCTTTTGCGAACGCTGCTGAGGCTGGATTTCAGGGGCATTTACCCAGATTCCTCACAAAGAGAATATTGAAAAGCCATTTGTGTGGCTCCTCAGCAAAAAAATAAAATGCTTTAGCAACAATAATCGAGAAATTTACTTTTGTACAGTTTCTGCTTTTCTTTACTTGTATTATTTTTCTCCCTTTCTTTGTGCCCTGTGACGTTTGGAATTCCTTCTCTAAGCCAACGTGTTTGCAAAGACTTTGAGGAGAGATGTGAAATGCCTGAGAAGGAGACACTAATAGCCCCAAAGACCGGATTAGAGGACATATACATACCGTCTGTGTCCTATTAGGTCTCAAGTAAAGTCTTGTTTAAAGTAAAATATCAACTGTCTTTTGAAATGCCATCATTCCCTAAAGTCCTCTTACAGAGCCCTAAATCTCGAATACAGTATCTCTACATCTACAGGCAAAGGACAAAGGGTCAAAGACATAGTTTCTCCTTATTTAAGATTCCTCTTTCATTTTATTACAGGACCCTGGGGTAGACTCTCTCTTCAAGTCCAGTCTTCACCAATCACATGCTAATAACTTCAGCTGAAAGAGGGCTCTACCCTAATGTCATTATACTCCCAAGCAATGATTGATTGTGTTATAGTATGTTTTTGAAACCTAATTACTGTCTCAGTTTGTATTTGAGCTCATTAATCTTCCAGCCTGTAAATAAGTAAAATTGACTAAATAACTGAATTTCTTTAATGATGGGTTCAAGTTATCTTTATACCTACTGTTTCTATTAACCTTTTTCTTGCCAGAAGTGATTTTTTTGTTATTTTTTTTTAAATTTATTTTTTAGTTTTTATAAGCTTGCATTGGCTGTCAGTGCACCTGTTTAATGCATCCCTGATATAGAACAGACAGACCCATCCTCCTCAACCCTCCTTTCAGGGTCCTAGAAGAAGCAGTTCTCCCTACAGCAGCAGCCTTGCAAAAATTACCTGGGGAAGCTGGTAGGAAGGTACACAGCCAGCTGTGTATTTCTCTTAAGAATTAGATAAAAGATGAGAGGAATTCTTCAGGAAACTGTTTATTCTGTAGCCTCTGTATTGGAAGCAGTGGCCTTTGGACTGAGCAGCAATCTCCAACCTGGGCACCTCCGTGGTGCTGGATGCCTGTAGCTGTGACTAAAAGGGGCCATCAGCAAGACCCCAGCAGCTTGTTTGAGACTTTTGGGCCTAGGACCATGTGTTCCAAAAAACATCATCAAGTTCTTAAGGAAACATGCCCTTGTACAGTCTTGAGTGTCATCTCAGTGTGTGGCTTTTGGATGGACCCTTTCTTTGAGAGTTCAACCCTTTGGTATGTTTGAACATAGTTACTTGAGAGGCCAGTGCTCCCTGCAGTCCTTTTTTTTTTCTTGCAAGAGCCTCATCTATGGGATCCTTGCCACTGCTGACAAATAAATGAAGGCTCTGGCAGTATCCAGACTAAGCTTGTGGAACAAATTTCCAGGAAAAACAAGCATGACCACTAGCTTCAGCACAAGCAGAAACATATGGCAACTTCATCTCCTTGTTTTGGTTCCCCCTAGTAAACTGATTTAATCTACAGATACATGTACCTCTTTAAATTCTCTGCCTACATGCCAGTGAGGAAGAAAGGGAAGGGTGTGATGGATTATTTTCATTTATTGGGAAACACTTAGGTAGTCTGGACAGTGGGGACTTTATAAGCACCCAGGTGGGCAGGACATCTCGAGAGCTTGTCACGCTTGCCAGATGTGTTAGCAGTGACTCCAGGCCCTGATGAGAGACTTCAGTTTGATCTGTGTCTTGCCAAAGCACTTAAGCACATGCTTATCTCTAGACATATGAATAGTCCCTTGGGAATGCCCATGAGCTCGAAGTTCGGCATGCATTTAAGTGCTTTACTGGAGCAGGCTCCCGAGTCTTTCTGGGGATAATTAAGTCATGCCAAAAGCTATTTTACCGCCACATTTTCTTTCTGGTTCACAGGATGGGAAAAATCCATTTTCATCAAAATACCAAGTGGATCATTTTTTTAAACCTGATTATTTGTTAAAGGATTCATGTCGTTAGAAAGAACTTCTTTGCTCCTTCCTTCCATTCAACCCATGGAAGGTTTGCCTGTTTCTAAAACTCCTCTTCTCTTGCTTAGCAGTGACATGCTGTAACTGAGCCAAACTCTGCTTACATACCTGGCAGTGTTAATGAAAGGTGATGACCTTTGGCCACTCCTTCAGGAATGAACCTCTCTGCAGTAGGACCAGATGGTGCTTTCGCTTCCAAGGGTGCAACATTACTGAGGTTATGCAGGTGCAGGAGTATTTCTGGAAAGGTTTCCTGCCTGGAGGAGTGACACAGTGGGATCAGTAGCCAGAGGGAGAAAATGGCCTTAGGAGGGTGAATATAAAAGAAACATCCTCAGAGAATGGAAGATGTTTTTTGTGCAGTTGGTTTTATGCAGCACAGGCTAAGTGGTTACAGCCATAAAGGTCCTCTGGGCTGTAGGTAGGAGCTTGTACACCTTTATGGTTTGTGGGCAGAGGATTTTGATTGTTCATTGCTTAGCAATGTGAGAATCAAAAAAACTCAGCAAGTCAGTGTAGCCATGCATGTAATAAATTAGAATTTTTTATGCAACACCAGTGAATGGAAGGATTAAGGGGAGGAACAGGGAAAACTTTGTGTTGAGAACCCAAAAAGTAGAATTGGCCCATCTTTGGACTGAACTTTCCCAAAAATGTGGCCAAAGGTGTTAGAATCAGTGTCCAAAGCCTCAAGTGGGGTGAAAGGAGGAGGGGAGCAGCATGTCTGACTGCATCCTTGGCATCTCCCATGTTGGGGTGGTTCAGGCTCCAGTCTCCTGATAAAAACAAGCATGTTCCGCTTCATTTCCTGTTTTGGAAAATGTGGCTTGAATGCTAAAAGGCTAATTGCACATTGTTTTTAAAAATTAGTTTGATAATTCATCATATTGTAATTAAACTAATTAGAACACTATTCATTTCCAACCACCTTAATTAGGCCTCAACTTGGCAGGGAGCCCGTGAGACCAAAATGTTGCAATTTGTTAAACAATCGAAAGACTTTGATAACAAATGACTGTATTCAGCTACATTTTAGTTAATAAGATTTATATATTAATCTAGTTATACTTTGTTCCCTCAGAATCTGGCAGGGCTTGCAGGTCTTCTGATCCCCCTACGAAATTCCTGAAGTCTGAATTAAAATAACCGGAAAATTTTCCCAGTCTGATTATTTTTTTCCCCCTCCTGATTTTTTTGCACTGTAGCAGGCATTTGTGAGACCGAAACGACTTTTTAAAAAATCTTTTTTAATTTTTTTTTTTTGTTTTATTTTGCCATTCTTCTAATCGAATCAACAGCTTTCAAAGTAAAATAGTAAAAAGAAGTTTGTGGAGCAGATGCAAGCTGGAGCTGTGGGCTGGGAGGGTGTTGGTGGGTCCAGCTCTCTGGGTTTGCTTTTGGGGGCGCTGTTGGATCAGGCTGCAACTTTTCCAGTTGCACAGCACAGAAGATTCCCTTCGTACCCTTTTTGGACTCCTGGCCCTCGTCATATCACTGTGACAAATGCTTGGCATGAGGGCATGAGCTGGCACCCCAAATTCACATGAGAGGTGGAGGACTTTCCGTGGTGGTTGGTTCATCAGTGGTGAATTTCCCTGCATGCTCTCTTTGACAGCGTAATGAAGTGATAATTACCTAAATGAATAAATGTTGATGGCTGAGATAAATATCCGCATTCCCTTAATCTATTTTCCTCTGAAATTGCTAAAGGAAATTTGGCTTTAATGGGAGGTATATGTCAATTTTTACAAATGATTGTAAATCTGTTTAGAGGGAACTTAGATGAGTCAGTCTCTATTTCAGCAGTAAAAGTTATTGATGTATGAAGGCATAAGATGGACCAAAAAAATTGAACAAGATATTATAATAATTATGTTTCTCAGTGTCACTACCTTTTGCAACATCTGGTTTGTTTCTGTTCTTTCCACATCCTGCAGATGTTGCTGAACACATGAAAAACACTGATGAGAGAGTATTTTAGCCAAGGAGCAATTTCAGTGAATATTATAAAAGGGTATCCTCTTAACTCTGCAGAAGTTGAGTAACGAAAAAAATTCTAGTTTCATTGCTAGTAAAGATCAGATCGATAAGCAAATGGGCCTGGGGCCCTCTAAAAGTGTCAGGAATAATCTGTTGTGGATGAAATAGAAAAGTATCTGGAAACAGTATGAAATAATCCAGATGGAGTCTTATTCTGACACCCTTCCTGCGCCTTACTCCTTAAATAGTCTTACTGATATCAGAGGCTTGTGCTCAAGCTGCTGCTGTTGGATTTCCTTCCTTGCCCATCTCTGGTTGACACGGCAGAGAAAAAAACAACATTAAGGAAATGCGAAAAGCCTACATGCAAACAATTTTCCTCCCATTTTTCTGGGTTGTGTAGCTTACTGCTGGGCTAGGTTTTAAATTCTGTGTGCCCATCTACATGGTCAGCATCTGTGCCAGTCTGGCAGGACAGAAAGACACAGGACAGAGCACAGGACAGGTGAGGGATCCAGTCTCTTGTTGCCGTGGAGTTAGGAAGGGCAGCCTGTCTTCTGCTTTGCCTTTACCACAGCAAATCTCTTTGCTGAACCTGCCCTTAGCTCTTAAATACTCCTAAAATAGTTAGTCAGTCTGAGGCTGCTGACTGGTTTTCCATCCTGTTTCACCTGGTTTTATCTGTTGATCATTTTTTCCATGGGTCTAGGCACCTTTCTGAGCTCTGGGGAATCTTGTGGGAAAGGCTGGGAGTCAGCGGAGCTGCAAACTATCATCCAGCAGCAGCGTGGGTTTCTGCCATGGCCTTGGTTAGAGCAGCTCCCAGGGCGCAAGAGGCAGGTGTGGGAATCCTGGGCGCTATGAATTTTAGACTTTCTGTGCTGACAGGCACTGACCCCCAAGAAAACACTGCATTTGACCTGAGGTCTTGGAACAGGCTTCCAAAATTGAGTGACAGCACTGGGATTATGGGTGTGTAGTTTGAATAGAAGTGTGTAATATCACAAGGTGGAAAACTTAGAGTTTAAGGTTTTAGAATATAGTAATATATATATAAAGCAAGATGGAGGTTTTAAGGTAGAGTCTAAGTCCTTCTTTTACACCTTCTTCTTCATGGGTTTGGGTGGTATTTTGTAATTGGATAGAAAAGTCCACATTGAGGACCACAGGTGGTTGGTTCTTGGGTTAAAAGTAAAAATAATTTAGGTGTCATTTCATAATTGGGCAGTTTGTGCTTAAAAGGCCTTGTAGAGTGATAGACAGACATTTTTCACTTTGTTAGCTAGAACTCTCAGTTTATGAGACTGTCCTATAGATAAGAATTAATAAACATCTGAATCCGAACACAAAAACCATCTCACGTGCAATTAATCCCAGCTCTAACAAGAAAAAAAAACTAAGATAAAATGCCACAGACAGGAATGCAGCCACTCCTCCTTCCCCAGGTCATTCCAAAGGGCTCTGTGTGTGCTCCTGCAGTGCCTCTGGACTGCACAAACAGGCCTGGAGTTCTCAGAGGTTACTCATTATCTCTCTCATGGCTCCTTCCTCTGGCTGCCTCCTCAAAATATAGGTGGCAAAGGAGAAATACTGAGTGCGTGGGAGTTAATGGTAAATTTCTGCTGGTTTCTCAGTGGCTTGGGCTTTGCTTGCACGCTAAAATGAGAGAGTGATGAAAATGGTGACACTGAAGGAGTCTAAGTTGGGAATCTCAAAAAGCCTGAGGAAGGGAAAGGCTGATATATGTAATGGCTCTTTGTCAGGGAGAAATAGGACATTATAAAAGAGATACTAGAAGAGTTCTTCTGGGACTCAGTAAGTGATAGGACAGCAGTGGGTGGGCTGCAGAAAATGCATCTGATGTACCTTGGCATGGTACCTCCCAGTGGTCACAGTGTAATTCGGAGGTGAATTTAAAAATGGGTACCTGGAAGATAGGCTGAGTGCCTGAAATGGACTTCAGCTGCCCATGCTGCCAGAGGAAAAAAAAAAAATCTTCAAAGTCTTTTTCTTTTATGAAGATGAGCATAAATTGATGGTTATTTTTCAGCAAAGAAACAGCAGTAGATGGGAAGGTGCATGAACAGGTGCATCGTTTTCTCTCCTCCCCTCTTGAGCAGCTCATTTTAATAGACACCAGTTATTGCTGTGCATAATAATGAACATCTGTCAAATGCTTTCCAGAGTGTGTGAAAATCCACCTACAGAGCTAAAAAAGCAGTCAAGCCTCGTGGTAGCTCTGCTGCTCCCCATATTGCCAGAGAAGCTGCAGCTTCTCCAAGTTGAAATCTCTCCACACTCTATTTCAGACTTCTGTTTTCTAGTCAAATACGTTATTTCTCGTTATTTCTAGTCAAATACATTATGTATAGTCTACGTAAGGAGACTCCAGTGACCACTAGTGTCCCTAATGTAATTTCAGAGAAATCTCTGACTCCTCTTGAGTCCAAAGCCCTGGAGACCTCCAGTTCCTGAGGTGATGGCCTCCAGCCAGGAAAGAATGAGGTCCCCTAGGTCAGATTCTCCCCCCAGATAGAGCCATTTGCAACCCTAATAAAGGAAATGAGGTTGCCAGGGTGTGGTTGGAGACAAAATTTGGCCATATTTGAAGTCTGTGGAGTGACTCCAGGATGAGATCAAGAATTGGCCTCTCCCTTCAGCCTCCCCTCTGATATTAGTTCTTTATAAAGCAGCATATGTTGCCTCACACTTGCATTCCTGCAGCAGAGGCCGGGTCCAAAGCCCTCTAAAGATGTTTAGAGATTTCCTTTTGGAGACTAGATCAGGTTACCAGACAAGACATACCATCCAACTGCAATAAACTTGTTCCTTAGATGGTTTTTTTTTTTTGTTCAGACAAACCTCAGACTTAATAACCGCTGTTGAATTTGAAAATTCCCCTTTTCTCTTTTATTTTGCACCATTGAGAAGTAAAAAGGAGATAGAAAAAAATACCCTCAGAAGAAAATCCAACCCTCAGCTGCGAGAGCCTGTGTTTGGTTGGTGATGCTTTTGTGGAGGTCACAGGGATTAATGAAAAACATGATTAGAACAACATCAAGCTGGGGGCCCCAGTTTGGCACTGAAGCATCCATTTGGGTATATCATGTTGCATTGTGTGATGTAAGAATGTGGGCTAGTGCAATCAAAATGTAACTGCAATCCTTACCAAAAACACCTGTTTAACCTCAGCTAACCCGGGGAGAGAACGTCAGATATTTTATTTCCTTAGCTTGAGCATCAGAGGTGGTAGTGGTGAAAGCACAATAATGAAGCTTCTGTTTGTAGGCCCTGGAAATTGAAGTATTTAGAGCTTGTGCCCAGTCTAGCCCAAAATACATTTTATGTTCCTCAGTTATGTGATTACTTAACTTAGTTATGAGCTTGGGAAGGCTGCCGAAGTGAGGGAAACGGAGCCTGAGGATGGAAATATTTAATCTGTGATTTGATAAACTGTGGCGAGTGGCAATATGAGCTGCTTCTGGCCCAAGAACAGAGGTCTGTAAAGTACCAAGGAAGCAGCGAGGTCTTTTGGCACTTTTTGAGGAAAAACTGGTTTGAAAAAAGATCAGGGGCTCGGAACCCAGGTCCGAGTTGAAATTGCCAATTTTATCGCTTTGCCCAGAGAACCCTCGGAATCATTCCCTTGGTGATAAATGCTGAGTAGCTGCCAAATCAGGGTGGCAGCCCAGCAAAGAATAAGTGTTGTGATGGTCCAGGTATCAACGTGAGACTAAAGAAAAAAAATCTTGCCTTTTATTCTGCTGCAAGCTTCTTTTTTCTTTATTTTCTTTCTTTTTTCTTTCTTTTTTTTTCTTTTTTTTTTTTTCTTGAAGATTAGGAAAATTATTATTTCTCTTGATTTTACCTGTCTAGAGATTAGTTTTTAGTTTGGCAGTCACTGAAATTCCTTTTTTCTTTGGTGATTCATCCTCCTAATGCAGTCTCTTGTGTATGGGATGATTTATGTTCTAAAGAAATTTCTCTAACAGTTGGAGCACACGTAACTACCTGAGAGAAGATGAGGTGCTGTGAACTTTTAGTTAGCTAAGATGAGGTGAGACGACTCATGGCACCCCGGCTGATTGCTTCTGTAGAGCAAGGATACCCACACTTCCATGCTTCATCACTGTAAGAATAAATGGTAAAATTTAAAGGGAGCGCATTTCAAAGAGCCTACATAAGACAAAGTGTTTCAAAAGTTAGTGGGAAGCACTCACTTGTTTTTTCAAGTCCCAAAGAAGGCTGAAAAGCCACCATAGATGCTTCAGAGGTTTGGTTTTGTTTGGTTTTTTTTTTTAATTTTTGTGTAGTCCAATGCTTTCTTTCACTTGCAGTGACATTGGTGTTGCGTTGCTCTTTGTACCTTGAGCAACCTGACCCCTTTTTGCTGGGCTGTGCTGGGAAAATTCTCACTGTCTGGTATAAGATCAGGAGTCCTCAAGGAGATTTTGGGTATTAGAGTGTTGATCTAAGAGCTCCAGTGCAGGGTGCAGGTGGCGCAGTGAAGACACATGGACCTGCAGCCGAGGCTACACCTTGAACGGGTGATAAATCAACAAGTTTACTGACTTCAGCAGAACTATTGCCTTGTTTCCAGTCCAAAGTTTCAGTGGTTATGTGGTACTTTTACACTTCCAAACAGAATCCTGAGTGAAGTCGGAGCTGCTGCAAGGTACAGGTGTAGTTTTGGAAGAGAAATCAGTGACAGAAAGAAAAAAAAAAAAAAGGATTTCTGAGACAATGCCAGACAAATGAGAAACTTTCTGTTTTAAATATTTGGGAAATCTGTTCTGGCAGAAGGGCTCAGAGCTGAAATTACAGACACGAATCTGTCACGAGGGGCAGCAAACTCCAGTGTGCTCAAATCCCTGGTTTGTCATATTCCAGTTCTGATGGATGACCTACTGAGGCGTTTTCTGCTGAAACAGATCATGGAATTCTGTACAGCTTTGGACAGAAGATGCAAAGAACATTGGCATAAACCAAATGAACAGAACAGTGACACTCCCATGCCACTGTAAGGTGGTGTACAGTGTGTTCTGGTACAGCTTTGGTACAGCAGCACTTACAAGGCCCAGAGTCATTGCATGGAGTCAATGCATTGCCTCTCTCTGCTGTGACTGATTTAACCAGTATTATATAAATCACTCATTCCCATAGGCATCAAATTGTGAATGTTTTTTTGAGCAGCTTACCAATTGTATTTATTTCTATTTGTTTTTTAAAATCAAAGAAAGGTGAAACAAAACCCTGCCCTCTGCTGATGTCTTGTTTAAGGGAATAGTTTATCTTGAGACAGGCAAGAGTGTGTCAAGTTCTGACAGCTTGTCAAGGCAGATAAATACTTGTCAGTGGCTTAAATAGTCTCATGAATGTTAGGGAATCATGAATATTAGGGAATAACAAGTCCACAAAACCAGGAGGGACTAGCTACATTTGGAAATACATGCCCCTACAATTAGGGAGGAAAAAACATTACTGACTGGAAAAGACACCTTTGGGTGACGTATCCGCAGATCCACAGATTCATTACTAAAGTGCAATCTGAAAAGGGAAAAACAAACAAACAAACAAAACGGCTTAAGGTCTCAACTGACTGCTCCTCTTCCATGAAGACAGTTTATGTCAATGGAGATTCCTCAGTTCTTCAGCCTAGAAACGTTCAGACAGGGGAGGGCCTTTGGAAGTTTACAGCAGCCAAAAAAGCCCAGCACTGAAATTTCCTTAATCTGATCAGACTTGTTCTTAACCCTGAGATGTAAACATCCAGCACATTACACCTTTGATTTACTATTATACGTGTATCAGAGAAAACAGTGGTCCTTTTGAATTATGCATTCTCTTAACAGAACATTAAACCTTATGGGGAGATGGAGTGGCCCAACACACAGCTATTATCCTGACAGAAGGGGGAGGGTGAGATCAAGAGTAATGTTCCCAAGCTACAGAAACTCTGAGTTTTTGTTGGATTGCTTGAATGAGCATTATAAATAGCACTTTGTTCCTTCTCGTTAATAAATAGTGTTTAGATTGTTCACGGGAAACCTGATAGATGGCTCATCAAGAGGAACAGGAGGGATTATTATTTGACATAAAAGAAGAACAACATCTCTGAGTCCTGAAACTTGCCTTGTAACTGCTGCAGAACTTGTGCCTTGGCTTCTGAGAACAAAGCATGTATTTTAATAACTTGAAAATTCATTTGTTAATGGTTTTCCATATCAAGACGTGGCCAAGAGTTACTACAGTACTGTAGGAAATCAAGTTTGATTTTGTAATTTAGTCAAATGAGTACTTTGGAGCGCTACGTTTAAGATCAATAAGGAAGCAGTAACTACATTTGCTGTCATATGATGATATTGATGTAAAAACACAGTGGTCAAAATGATAAAATCAATTTCATAATTTAATCAGAAATGTTTATTGATACTATTAAAGCTGAATTCAATAGCTCCTGATATCCAGGTAATTTCTTATCTGTCAGTAAAACATATTGAAATGTTCTTTCTTTTAAATGCTTGGAGTTAAATCATTGAAAAAAAAAAAAAAACCAGCAGCAACCTGTGGCTGGAATGGGTAGAGGATGGTAGATGGGGAGGTGAGCTGAGCTTTTCTAGTGGTTTATACAAAATGCTTTAAGCTTTGCAGAGCTCTTGTATTTCATGTGTGCGTACATGAAGTGATAGGTTTCAAAAATAATATAAATAGATAAATTAGAATTGAGATTTTTATGTGATTGGAGTGAAACTGACTGACTTAGAGACTATTTCATTGACCAAGTGTGTCTAAAAGCTTGAGAAATGATAGTTAAGACTGCCTAGTTCTCTCTCTGAAGACTGTATGCATAATAGAACAAATCCATTAATCTTGGGCAGCAATATTGAATATCTACTTCATTACGGAGCTGAAACTGAGGTCATCCCTGGATGGGTTATTTTAATTTTTTTTTTCATATGGTACTTCTGTTTTTTAAATACTTCATTTTAAAAGAAGCCATCTGGTGAGAAATATTCTGTTTTATCAGAGCATTTTTGCGCTCTAAAGAAATTAGTTTCTGTATAAAAAGGTGAAACTTTTTTGCTCCTCTTTCTCTCTTGGGGTGTGTAAAATTATAGGTCTTGCATTTTAGGATATGTTTGAAATTGATCAATATAAATTATTGATGGAGTAATTCCTTTTTATTTTTACACAGCTAGTCAAAGATGAGTACTTCTTCTAGGGCAGTGCAAGAAAAAAATTACTATGATGGAAAGATATATTTTCACTCCTTGAAGTAAATGTGAGTGATGTGTATTTGTCACATACCAACACAAATTTATTTATATTGAGATTCATGTTTCTCATTACTTTAAATCCTGTAGGAAGCCACCTGGCATAGGCCAGAAACCAGTTCATCCCACGTCTCTAGGCTGACTGCAAACAAAACATAAAACTCCTAAACATTCTTTGCTATGCCTTTCAAGGCGCTTTGCAAGGATGGAGACCGGATACTATAACTGCCACAACTCAGTGTTCAGAACCAAAAACCATTTCCAGGAGGCCATTTTTTTTTGTGGCCAAAATATATTAATATAAATAATTAATAATGAATATATATCAATAATTAATATAGATGAACAATTAATAGATATTAATATAGCTTAAATTCAGTCTGAACACTTAATTTAGTTTAAACACTGAACTTTGCTGTGAGATTTTGGTAGTCCCTAAATTGCAGAATGTGACCTGAACTTCCAGAGTAGGTTTAAATTGGATATTCAGAAGGAATTCTTCTCTGTGAGGGTGGTGAGCCCCTGGCACATCTTGTCCAGAGAAGCTGTGAATGCACTGGAAGTGTCCAAGGCCAGGCTTGTGGGATGTTGGAAGGTGCTCCTGCCCATGGTGAGGGGTGGGTTTGGAACTAGATGGGCTTTAAGGTCAGTTCCAACCCAAACCATTCTGTGATTCCATGAAACTGCCCATCCGTCAGGTGAAAATCTCAACAGAGATACTCTGCACAGTAGTAGTGAGAGGGTCTTACCACACATATGAGTCTTCCTTGTGGTTTTTTGGGGTTTTTGTTTGTAAAGTAGCAGGAACCATTTGGGAAGCCAACAATGAAGTCCTCTGCTGTCATCTCTCCTTTCGTTATATTTGCCAGGGTGGAATCAAATAATCTTTTCTCCTTCCTACTCTGGACAGTGATAAGAGCAAGCCTGAGCAACCCACCTGTTTCAAGGTTTGTGGAGTAAGGGATTTTTAATATGACAGGCAAGAAGATAGATGAGGCATTTTTCGAAGTGGAAACAAATTTAAGTCACTAAATCACACACACACACAGAGCAAGTGTTCCATTCTCTGGCATTCCTAGAAATTCCTCATTGTCCTTGAAACGTGACCTTTGAATCTGATATCATGATTTCTCTTTCTTTTCAGAATTACATGAAGGGTTTATATTCAGCATGGTGAATGAGACCATTCCTTGAGAACATAGGCTCATTCTCCTGGATCTGCACAGGCTTGTTCTACTGGACTTGAGCCTTTTAAAACTGTGTGTCCAAGTCTGCCCTATGGAAGTGCAGTTCACTCCTGAGCTAATGGGGGGAAAAAAAAATAAAAATAAAACTGCCAGAAGGTGCATTCCTCCTTCAACACTTATTGTAGGATGGAATGAACTATCCTCAGAAAACTCTCACTTTCTAGTATGGAAGGAGTGTAGAAAATGAGAGCAGAGACAATCCTGGCTTTTGTGTGTTTATAGGAGAACCGAGTGACCATAGATTTTGGATGTATGAAAATCCAAAGATCTTGTAAGCTGGCAATAAATGAACTACAAAGTTCAGAAGGTTTTGTTACCTATTAAATTGGGATTGTCTGCCTCAGTGTTTAGAGCTTTTCTGTGAGATTTAACTGAAGGAGTGTAACCAATTAGTTAAAGATTAGACTATGGACTAAACAGGGTTTAGGTCTTTTCCTTGCTTCAGTGTTGTTTGTCTCAGTGCTAATTGCTTGTCCATATTTTAATTTCCTTCAGCATAAATAATGATGACAATGTATAAATCAAAATGGTCTTCTGTAATGTAATTCAGGAAGAATTATTGCTTGCTTGACTATTTTTGGATTGAACTACTTTTGAGAAATAGGAATGACAAGACTTGTTTTCATAAGTCAAGTAGCTGAGCCTTTGATATCTGATTTGAAATATTTGTCTATATAACACATATCAGTAAAGCAATTTGTATCCAGCTTGTAGCTGAGAAACTGGCATATTTTATGGCTGATATAATTGATTTAGAAACTGACTTACCAGATTGTCCTATGTACACTAGAGAGGAATGGGGCTGCTGGAGTGTGCCAGGGTGGGGGAAGAATGGAGACTTATTCTTGGAAATGTTCCGATGTTTTGGAGAAGCATTTAGAGAAGCCACAGGAATGCCAGGATTAAGGGCCTGAATGCAGAATAAAAGCTTAAGGAGATGGTGATGGATTTCTTAGCTCTTTTATTAAGATTACATACTGTGCTGTATTTAGTACAGGTTGCCATCGTTTCCAAAAGTTGCAGTCAGATCTGAGAAGGGACTGAATGGAAAGAGCTGTGAGATGAAACTAATTCTAAAAAGAATATGAAGATTGGCTGAAAATTTTAGTCTTATGAAAGAATAATATTTGCTTGTTTATAAACTATATAAGATCTTAAATCCTATACCCAAATCTACATTTCTATCATGGTGTCATAAAGCCCACAAAGATTTTTTGGTTGTCTACCATGAACATACAGTGGTGATGAATTTTGCTGTGAAATGTGGTAGACAGGTCATGGAGACATTACCAGATCTTGCACTACCTTGCATCCAGGCAAATAAAATGCAAAAATCAGTTTTCAAAGGCCAAATCTCTAAGATTTCAAGTTTTAAAGCTTGAAATAGCAGCTCTTGGCAAAATGCCTCGTGCTGCGCTGTTAACAATTTTTGGATGGCAGCAAAATGGCCACCTAGAGCAATGAGGATAATTTTGTGTTTTCTTCTTCCATTAGTCTGACAAAGTATGAAATTTGCCACTTAACCATAACTACCCCTTTAGACCTGTTGTTTCTTCCTGCAATTTATGTGGAATTCTGAGATGCCCATCTAGATGAGAATTCTTGGCCTCAACCAGATGATAGAAATGTACCATAGGAAAGCAAATACGTTACTAAAAAGTACAAATATAGTAGGTTTGGTCAGTGAGAAATTTGGTTATGTAAAAATATTATACTGAAAAAATAAGACAAACTGGAAAACCACCAAAACCTAAGCAATTAAATAGCCTTTTTAAAATAAATAATTAAAAAAATAAATTCATAACTTTATAATGGAGGAATGTAAGGATATGTACATACACAGAAGCAGGTTTTGTGTCACAATATGCTTGAGATCAACGCTACAGCTTAATTATCCACAGCTAATTTGATGGCCAAGCCTAAAACAACTCAAGAGCTAAATTTGTGGATGCTTATGTAGATCATACCTCCCTTCCTGAAATTAGGAAAGAATCAAAATAAAAATTTGTCAGAGGCATCCTGCAAATTTTTTGGAGGAACTGAAAAAAATGGCAAAAATATTTTGGTTGGCTGTTCAGTTTCTGGACCTGTAACATAAAAAAAGTCTTATGGAAGAAATTAGTGTGAGATTAGTTTGGCAGCCTTGAAAGAAATAAGAAGAGATCCTATTCAAAAAATTGACTTCAATTTGAGGTTGACTTTTGAGTTTCTAGGGATATTTTCCTCATTTAATATAAATTAATCACCCAGGAATTAATTGTCTCTCTATAATTGGTGGGAGAAAAATGATCACTTCTGTAGAATGATAAACCTGTATTGTCCTTGACAGTTATTTTAGGATGGGCTGAATCATACACTAAAGATAGTTATCCCTCTCTGCTGGCTACAGGCAGCTCTGATAAGTAGCCTAGGCTGAACATACTAGAGTTTTTGATGGCTCATGTGGATGAAGTATGTCCTCCTGCAGTGACTGGAAGTCCATGTCTGATCGAACACATCTGCTTCTAATAACCCAAAATAAAATGAAAAAAAAAAAAAAAACAACAAAAAAACAAACAAAAAACACCTCTCTCTTTCTTAAGCATTTGTATTAATTAGGTGTGAAAAATTACTTTTTGGATCAGTTCACCAGCACTTCAAGGTTGTTTAACCATCTCTGAATGACCTAAGGCATATTAATCGTGATACAGAAAGTGGGAAGGAGGAAACAGAAGCAGCACTTTTTTAAGTATGAAAAGACAGCATGAAAACAGTTCCTTTTCTTTTGGTTTAATATTTGCTTTTGTTCATCTCTTGAACTTGAAAATTTCATCAAACAATCTGTCAGCACTTGTATGGTGAACAGAGCCCTGCAGCAGGAACAGTGAAAGGAAGCCACCAGTAGCTGGTCCTGCTTGTAATTTAAAGCATATCATCCAATCCACTTACATGGGTAGGACTTCTGTCCATAGTCACTGAACACGTGTGTGTCTGTGAAAGGGCCTCCACCTCTGTAATTATATGAATGTGAGTGATCCAGCAGAAAGCAGCCACATGCAGGTGGCCTGAATTTGAATTTGAGTCTCCTTTGCCTGGTCTGTGCAGAGAGCCACGAAAAACAACTCAGGTCCATTAAGATCCTAAGCAGGAAGCTGCCTAGAGCTAATTAATAGGAAACACTAGGTAAAATAGTGAATTTGAAGTGGTTTCCTGCAATAAGGAGTTCTGACCAGGGACGTGTTGAGGATAGTATTTCAGAAATAAATTGCGAAAACAAAAGGCACTGGAGGAGTTAACCTACACTCAGGACTTTCTTGGATCCCAGAAAAGGATGGGTTTAGTCCTGATAATGCCTTGGGAAGGCTGACCTGAAACAGAGACTGAAGAGCTAGAGAATAAAGTAGGGATTGATTGAAAGGCGTCCAGGATCCACCTTGGGCAGGACAAGAGCCTGACCAGACCTACACCCTGGGTGGACTAAGAATGGTCACAAAATGGACAGCTGGTCACAAGGTCTTACATTTTTATAAGTTTAGCTTCATTTGCATATTGGGGTTTAATTGTCCCATTACAGCTTCAGGTTGTGAGGTCCCATCCTTCTTGTTCCTCCCTTCAGCCCACCCTTGTTTGTGCCTTTGGGTCTGAAAGTTGTCCTTGGTCTTCAGCAGGAAAAGGATTTGTTTTGTTTCCCTACTCTTTAAAGAGGGCTGAGTGACACCGAATATGAGGCTCAGAACTGCACCCCTAGGCAGCACAGAATGTGAAAAACATGAAAACAAAAACTTAAGGTATCACTGATACCTAATTCAAAGGCATGATGCCAGAATCACAATTTGGGGAATCCTACTGGTATCCCATATGTCTTCAAGTACTCCAAGTGCTGAAAACATGTCCTGAAAACATTTTGTAAACCTGTGACAAGGTGGATTTGTTTTTGTGAAGTATTTCCAAGACATCATTGCAGTAAATAATAGTAGTTTAATAACCAATTCGCTAAGGATGGGAGGAAGGTTGTGTGCTGCTCCTTTTCATGGTGTTTCCTGTGTCTGAATACCATAAACCATAAAACATTTCAGCAAGATGCTGAAACGATTTGGCTTAACTTGAAGTTTGCTGAGCTTTTTGGTTTGCTGGGGGAGTCCTTAAGATGACATTCTATTTCTCTTACTTGGCAATTTAGCAGTGCTTTGTTTCTTAAAGGGCGTTAAAGTCTTCTGGTAATGCTGCATTCCTCCTGTTGTAAATCTAAAATACTAATTATCTGGAAAAGGGATTGCAGTTGTCACAGAACCAGGAGGTACAGGCGAAACAAGTGGTTTTTTTCGACACAGAGTTTAGGATCTTTGGGGTAAAAGTCACCTAAATTACTCAACCGACTCATCTAGTCCTCTGCCCAGAGCAGGGTTGATTTCATCTTTCTGTACAGGTGCTTGTGAAACTTGTTACAAATGCCTGGTGCTGAAAATTTTATCACATGCTGCTTTATCCCAGGCAATCTAATTCAATTGTGCTCTCTTAGAATTAGAAACTTGTTGGTAGTGTCTGACCTGAATCTCTCAGGTGTTGGTTTATCCAGCTTGGATATAAATAAACCAGATTACGCTGTTTGTTTACTCGCTTTAACCCTTAAAAGTTCTTTGCTTCACGAGATTGTCTCAATTCCTTCTTTGCATGTGACTGCTTGACTCCTCTTAGTCCAAAGTTGGGGCACCTCTCCTATGAAAACAGAGAGAGTTGGGATTGTCCAGCCTGGAGAAGGCTCCAGGGGGACCTTAGTGCCCCTTCCAGTGCCTGAAGGAGCTTTGAGAAAACTGTAAAGGGGCTTTTGACAAGGGCGTGAAGTGACTTTTAAGAGGGAGAGGCTTTAAACTGAAAAAGGGCAGGTTTAGAATAGATATTAGAAAGAAATCATTGACTGTGAGGATAGTGAGGCACTGAGACATGTTTTCTGGAGAAACTGTGGATGCCTCATCCCTGGAAATGTTCAAGGCCAGGCTGGATGGGGCTTTGAACAACCTGGCCATGTCAGGGGGTTGGAACGAGATGAACTTTAATGTCCCTTTCGGTCCAAACCATTTTGCAATATTATTAATTCAATATTAGATATTCAGTGTCAAGGATGACACCTCATTCATCCATGGATCTCATGTGATAAAGGAGCTGCTGTCTCCTTATTTGTCTTTGTAAATTCAGTATTCTCCGTGCACAGAGAGATACCAAGAGCTGATCCTGCTTTTTGCTGGTAAGAAAATGAAGTACCTTTTCAGAGGTCCAAAAAGAGATCTGCAATTATTTATTGCTGCTGAAGGCCTGCCTGCCTATGCAGCAATTTGAAGAATGAGTCTTCTCCTCAGGAAAATGTGATCCTTTATGAGAAAGAGAAAACTGTGCTCTGGTGTTCTGGTTTGGAGCTCTTTCTTTCAGGTTCTTTTGACTGGCAAGAAACGAGTACGTACTTTAATTACATCTGGCCTTTTTACGACATGGCTAAGCTGTCCAACAGATGTCTGCCTTGGGTCCAAACAGCATGAACATATGACAGGGAGGCAAAAAAATAATCCCAAGGAGTTTCATCCCTCTTGCTTTTCACACAGGTTTGGTCACATTGTATCAAAAGCTTGTGTGAGTTCTTTGTTTTTTCCAAGGACTAACACTGCCAGCAAGTAGGTTCTGATTCTGGTCTCCTCTCATGGCTTCCAGAGAGTAAAGCCCTCTTCAGGAAGGTATCTTCAGATTGCATCTAATTGCCACTCATAACCTGATGATGTGCACCAGGATGGAAGCTTTATAGGCTGCACTCCAGCAGAAATCCTTAAGGAGAGCTAGGAAATGGATACCATCAGGGCAGATTTGGAGGACTGGAAATAATTTACCCATAACTCTTGATTTAATCTATCTGTCTGTTCAAATTCATCTCTCATCTAATCAGTCTGAACAAGAGGACTGAAATCCTGGAAATAGTGTGTTTATTAGTCTTAAAAAAAAAAAAAAAAGGGGGTCCTGGAAATGTGTGTTTTAACAAGTTGTTGAGTTAGCAATTCTTTCTTACTCTACAGCCCAGCCCTGCCACACATACTGTAACTTTCATCTCCAGCCAGAAAACTTCAAAGTCCTTCTGAGGTCAAGGGCAGTGTGGCAACATGTATTAAATCAAGAGTTCCCAGATTAGCCTACATTCTGGGATGTGGACAGGGACTGCAATGTATGATGGTACTATAGGCTAGGCTAGGCACTTAGAGAGATTAAGGATTTGGGGATGTATCAGCCTGCAGAACGGAGAACAGATTTTGATTAGTTTTGTTTGTTTTAATCACTAAGATATAAAGAGCAAAAGGCACGTTACATGACTATTGTCCTGCAGCTTTCTGTATTAGATCTGTTCATTGTTGAAATTCATGTGAGGGTGCCGCACAACCCAACTGGTAAAATCCTCTCAAAGGGCAGGGAAGCAGCCCTTTTCCTAATATACCTTTATCAGGAACATAATGAAAACACAGTTTATAAGGTGAAAGAGTCATCTGCAGTAATAGTTAGCTTGCAGCAAAGCTCTGAATTGGTTGGTTTGCAACCACATCTACCTTTTGTTTCCTTTGATACAATCTCATTTTCAGTTCACAACCATCATGTTCTTTATGTCCTGAGAATGAAATGCAAGCTAGTCTCTGCCTGATGTATTTCTGCTCAGAGCAGGAACTTAACTTTATTAGGCAGCAATAACAGTTGGCGCTTCTCCTTCAAACATATTGGAAAGAAGCATAATGAAAAATAAAATATACCTTTTTTTTTTTTTTTTCTACAGAAACAAAACCAAATTCTTGTAGTAACTGGTGAGAGTTTGCCCATTATCAGATGAACTAATATTCTGAAATTGTTAGAATTCACAAAAATTTGTGGCAGTAGGAGGTTTTGCCCAAACAGATTTGCATTTGAATCAACAAAATATTACGCATGTGAAGCCTGCTTTCATCCCTTGAAAAGACAAGGATTTAAATAAGGTTTTATGTAAGATTTTAGTTTCTGTAGCCTCCCTCTGGGATCTGTAGAGATAAACTGAGGGAGGCAGCTTGACTTTTGGGTGCAATGAATCGTTTTTCGGAACTGCTCGTCTGATTTAGGCACTCCAGTGAAGTGCATACAGTTCAGCATGGTGTACTGTGTATTTTTTAGTGAAAAAAGCACACTGCCATATGTGCAGGGTATGTGGAGTACCTGACTGCTTCGAGTGTGCAGCTACACAGTTGGTTTTTTTTTGTTTGTTTGTTTGTTTGTTTGGTTTTTTTTCATAAAACTGCAGAAAGGATAGAGAAGAAAAAAAATCTTCAAACTGTTTAAATTAATCTGCATGCACTATGTTTCCAGTCTTCCTACAATCGTAATAAGGTGGTGTATCCTTATACTATATATATATTCAATATTTGCTTTGGAAAGCTCTTTTTAAATCCCACTTCCAAATTTCCTTAGAAGCTTTGATTGTCAGGGTGAGTTTAGTTAACTAAAGGGAGAGAAATAAAATTAATTAATGTGACTGGTAACACGGCTGCAGTTTCAAACACCCGATCTAATTGCCCCAAACTGCTAGGTAGCTAAGTTGGAATGCTGATTTCTCATAAAACATCTCCTTCCAAATGAATAACCCTCTTTGCTGCTCTTGCTGTTCTCCAAGCTTCCCATCCACCTCTTGGCTGGTCCTGATTTAGTATGGATGCCGATCTGTCATTATGAGAGCGGGATATGAAAACACAGTTCAAGTGAACTTACATGGTCTTTCTGAACTTCAGCTAAAAAGCATGGTTTAGATTTTCAGCCGAGATTCAGGTAGTTTCTATTTTTGGTAAATAAATTACCTCATTGCTGAATAAAATTTCTATCTTGCTTCATCAGCATTGCTCAGTGAAAAAAAAAAAAAGAAATTAATCAGATTTCCTGCTGTTCTATTAGCTTTTTTTTTTTTTTCATTTACTATTTCAGCTGCCTCCAGGATGATTTTTTTTTTTTTTAATACCAAAAGGGCTTAGTCAATTTTCAGGACTAACTACTTGCAAAATGTCAGTTTAATAAAGCAGGTTCATTGCTGGAACTTGGCACAAAAAGAAAAGCTGAAGCAATGTAAAAATTTATTTTGATGAACCTTAAAAAAAAAAAGGAGGGGAGGAAAGGATGGCAGCCCTGGTTGTTTCTGAATGCCCTTGATTTCTGTAACATCTGAGTCAACTGAGGCTACTCAGCATTTTTGGCATTCACATTCTTCATGCACAGAAATCAGGAGGAACTTTGGCGTACCTGAAATGATGGACTGAGCAGTCAGTCCTCAGACAGCCCATCAAAACATTTCTTTCTGAAGACAGATTCTAGTCACGGTGTGCTAAAAGTCCATGACAACCACTGTCAGCTGCGGCATCTTTGATTAGCGTCTTTACACTATTATCCAGCTGCACTTTAAACTTCCAAGCTTTAAATCCACCCATTGATGAAAGGTTTGGATATAAAGTTTGAGACAGGTCCTCTCACATTTCATGCTGGTAGGGAGTGGACTACAGCTGAAATAGTTGAAAAGAAATATTTATTATATACATGGTAAATATATATATTAATTAAATAAAAGATATAAATAATTAAGTATAAATTATATATTGTAAATATTATATATATATATTATATAATAGCTATTCAAAAAATTGGTGTAAAAACCCAATCTCTTAAAGTCCTTATTTTGAAATAAAGTCTCAAGTACAAAATGCATATAAGTGTAGCATATTAAAGATTTAAAAGGCCAAAATAGAATCAAAATGAGGAAATCAGACATGGAGAGAAATGCTAATGTTTCAATTAGTCCCTTCAACTGGTTTTGATTTCTTTGTTTTATGGAGAAAGCCCATTTCATTCTGGGTCAGCTCCAAAAGATATTTCTTTTCATCTGTTTGCTCAGGTACCCTTCTGGCCCATATTAGCCTTGCCTGAGTTCTGTGTAGAGCAGGAATATATTGATCCCAAGCCAAGGGACAGACCGCTCCTTCCCACAGCGCTTCCTCTTTTTGTGTTCTGCCCCCCTGTAAATTCTACTTGTGTAAGGTGAGCACTCCACTTTCCCACACTGCCTTGTCTTGGGCTTCTTTAAAGCTCCTAAATGAAGGAAACGAGGATGGAGAATTCAGTTTTGCGTGCATGTTGTAGCCTGAAAAACTCTCTCACCTGCCATTCATCAGAAATAGTCACCAGCTGCTCCCAGGCTAAAGTTACAGTGTCAATGGGAGGTCTTTAGCATGAGAGGGAGAAAAAGGTCTTTGCCAAGATGTTAAAAAATGGACTACAGTGAAACTTAAAACTTCCCTTGATAGTGAGTACATTATCTAAGCATCTTATTACAAATTACTGGGAGCCTTTTTAGCTTTTTTTTTTTTTTTTTACTGTCTTAAGGGGATTTAACTAATTAAGCACAAAGTCTTATGCTGGGGATTTATTCAATCATATTTTTTCACTTAAGGTACGGCAATTCCTCTGGTTTTTTTTCCACGTTCTGGTGGTCATTTGTAGATGCGGGCAGATTTAGCTGAGGGGAACCCAGCTGCAGTTACTAATAATTCTCAGCAGTGCTGACGTTCTGTGCTTGCTGCGCACGGATTCCTGCTGGAGTCAGCTGAAGGCTGCTGCTCTTGTGTGGCCTTTCTGCTTGGATTCACAGAACCACAGAATCGCCAGGTTGGAAGAGACCTTCAGGAACATGGAGTCCAACCCATGGCCTGAGACCTCAACTAAACCATGGCACTGAATGGCACATCCAGTCTTTTTTTTAAACACATCCAGGGATGGGGACTCCACCACTTTTCCAGACAGGCCATTCCAGTATTTTATCACCCCTTCTGTAAAAAAACCTGTTCCTCCTATCCAACCTGTATTTCCCTTGGCACAGCTTGAGACTCTGTCCTCTTGTTCTGTCTGTTGCTGCCTGGAGAAAGAGACCAACCCCCACCAGACCACAGCCACCTTTCAGGGAGATGTAGGGAGTGATAAGGTCACCCCTGAGCCTCCTTTTCTCCAGGCTGAAACAGAGACTGGACAGAGTTAGAGAATAAAGTAGGGATTTATTGAAAGGCCTCCAGGATCCACCTTGGGCAGGACAGGGCCTGACCAGGGCTACACCCAGGGTGGACCCCAAATGGTCACAAAATGGACAGCTGGTCACAAGGTCTCACATTTTTATAAGTTTTGGTCCATTTGCATATTGAGGTTTAATTGTCCAATTCCAGCTTCAGGTTGTGAGGTTTCATCCTTCTTGTTCCTCTCTTCAGTCCACCCTTGTTTGTGCCTTTGGGTCTGAAAGTTGTCCTTGGTCTTCAGCAGGAAAAGGATTTGTTTTGTCTCCCTGCTCTGTGAAGAGAGCTGACTAACACTTAATATGAGGCTCAGGACTACACCCCTAGGCAGCACAGAATGTGAAAAACATAAAAGCTAAAACTTACGGCATCAAAACTGTTATTAGGTTGTTGTTATTGGGCCTTACATCTTAAAGCTTCTCTTTAAGAGTCAAGTATAGGTTGCTGTACTTCCATTTCAGTTTAAGCTAGTTTAAATAACTGAAAAGCTATTGATGCCCAAATCCTGAAGTTCTTCCAGACTGATATGTGGCAAATTTTGCAATCGTTTTTTTTGATGACGCATAGAATCCTCCACTAGACAGGGATCTTTGTAAGTCTTCCTTTGGTTTCTGCCTAGTGGTTAACTCAGAAATCCAAGTGTGTTCACTCAAATGTTGTCCTGTATCCTTTCAGCCAAGTTTCATCCCCTCACATGTTGAACCTGGCTTTCTACAGAACTTTGCATTGTGTAAGGCATAAGGAGACATTGCTGATACATTTATTTAACTCTCATTTTCGGTTTATTTAATTCAGAAAACCAAGCTGCAAAGGCACTAAAATCCCGCTACTCTTGACGTTTACAGAACACATTGCATGATATCTCAACAAAGCAGAATCATCTGGCACCAACTATGTTTGACTTACTGTCCTACTAAAAGGTGTAGAGGAAAAAATCAATATCTGTTTTGTTTCACGGTAGAAGATCTCAGCATTTTGCAGCCTAACATATATTTTAGTGGTTTCATTGCACCACTAAAGGTCAAGTACCATATCTGTGCCTGTGATTTCCTGTACTGCTTTAAAGCACAGCCAGGGCCTGTAACTCTTTAAGCTCTTTAAGGTCAAAATCCTCTTCTACTGAAAAAAATGGAGGCGATTTTGGATGGCCAAAAGTGAATTGTAAAAAAATAATTTCATGTAATATATTTGGAGCTTTTAATCATAATTTTTTTTTATTTTCACATGTGGTATCTAGCAATGGTTCTATAAACTCTGTTTAATTGCAAGCTCATGGCAAAGACCATTCTATAGCTTACAGGGGCAGAGACTTGTAGAGAGGGAATGAGATCTGAGTGGTAGCAGACTTCTTTGTATTAGGTATTTCTTGATTATAAATATTACGGTGGTTTTTAATGAATTTCAAGTCTTACATTTTTTCTTAGTGTTGTTTCCTGACTCTGTTTGTGTTCCATTCTGTAAGCAGCATCGTAACTGGTCTGAAGTATTTGCATTTCCCACCTCTTCCATTTGTCTGCTACCTGATACGTTGCATTTTCTTATTAGGATCTTAGCTGGTGAGATATTTGACACCACAGTAACCCACACAGCGAATTCCAGACAAATTTATAAAAATCAGATAAACTCCACACTTGTTTACCAACCACTTCTGCATTTTATTGGCATTTCTGGCTCTGTCTGTTCTCACTCTTATTTGCTGTAATGAAGGTTTTATGCTCCTGGATTTATTTGGTGTAGAGTACCATTACACATATGAAAGGTACAATATAAATCAATCAGTAATAATAATAATAAATAAAGCAAAGTTAACATTTCACTTTATGGCCTTTTAAGCACCAAAACACAAATTCTCTGTTGACTGACAGACACCAAATAAAGCACTACACAAACACACTGCTTGTTACTTATTTGATGCAATTAAAATGCAGCTTTACAGGTGGCATGATAAGAGTTTTGACCTGTTACTTGTTGCCCTATCTTTTACTTTTAAACTGCATGTTGTGAATCAATTTCTCTTATAATTCTCATTGAAAAACTGCTTTGCTCAATACAGTTTATGCTGTGTCAATATCAGATAACAGTTTTCTTAGCTCATTTGAGCTGTGTAGGACATGAATATCTCACAAATTGCTCTCCCTGTTTGATGATGCATCTGTGGCTGCTTGTAGGACTCTGTATTTCTATTGAGAAACCTGTAATTCTTCCAGTGATCCCTGAACCTTACTTAATGCTGCAAAACACTACAGGAAAGGGAGTTGAACTTTAATGTCTGCAAGGGAGAAAGTAATAACTTTCCCCATCTTCTGTAAGTGACTTGGGCTACATGATGAATACAGAACCTTCACTCACAAGGTTTTCTTGATATTATATGCTTGTAACAAATAAGGTTAGAACCTTTAAAATATAACATTTAGAAATGTACAGGAAATAGCTTCTTCTCAATTCCCTTAAAGGTCACTGCATTTGCTTTTCAGTTGTAATTTTAGTTTGGGCCTCTACAGAGTAGAACTGAGAACAGGCTTGGCAATGTCTTCTCAATTTCCCCAAGACCAAAAATAAAATGGCGTGGGCCATTCATATCCAGTGAATTTGTGTGTATTTTGTGTGTGTGTGTGTGTGTTGGTATGTTTGCATACAGAACATTTTCAAGTTTGGGAGTAAGTTGCTTGACCAAACAATCAGGCATAAATGGAAAAACACAGAGAAGTTACTAGTTTATTGTCCACTGTTCCCCTCAAACCTCTCTTAGCATGGCCTCACTCCCTTCCACCACTATGAGCTCACAGATCTCCAGCCTCCCCAGCCAAAGAAAATTCCTGTTTCTGATCTTTGCTTAATAATATGGCCTCACTATATACACATATATATATAGTCTATATACTATATCTATATAGTGTATTTCTGTGATTATTTTGTAAAGACATCTAAAATGAGGAAATAAATTGAAGAATAATGAGTGGCTGTAAGACACAGTGTCCCTCTCACATTTAGGAAATACTCTATGACTAGGAGAGCAGTGGGTTTTAGAGTTGGCCTGAATTTGCCAGTAATGCTGCATTTATTAAGAGTTGGAGGTTACTGGTTAAAGACAGGTGTGGAATATTTGCTGTTTCATATTAGAAAATGGATGTTAGGAGCATCTGTGAAATACAGGCAGGGGAAATATTGCCTCACCTGAAGTGGCGCATATGGGAAGCAGCAAATAAGTGTGAAGGCTTTACATTTTTTTTTTTTTTCTGGCTGTAGAAAAGTCTAGGCTTTTCATAGGCTCAGATCCTACCAATATTGAGGCCTGACTTCTAATTCAGTGCAAAGATTGGGAGCCACAGTAGCAGCCTGAGAAGGGGTGATGGTACTAGAGGTCATGGTTTCAATACCCAAGTCTAACAGATTCCTCTGAGCCCATGTTGTGACCCTGAGTTCATGTGCCTTTGCTCTCAGCATGAGGAATGGTTGGAAGCTGAGAAAAGGATGTATTTTTTTTTCTCTGAAATAGGTCCTGAGCCATAATATTTTTTACACATGAACTTATATTTTAAGGCTCACCCTAGGCTTATAAAACAAATGCTTTTTTTAAACTGCATAAATCAACATGGATGCCAGCTGGATTTTCCCGGGAGAATATTCATACTCAGTGATTGAGAGGATTTATTCTCTGTTTACATTTATGAGATTTGGCAACAGTTAATGGAAGTAGAAAAGTCAGCTATCTTCCTTTAAAGCAGGTAACTATATCCCTTTGGCTGATCAAAATTTACAAACATCTTTCCAGTTGATTTATTCATGTTAACATTACTACTGATCTATTTTGAAAGTCAGAAGAATGATGCCAATTTTAATTTTTCTGTATGAAGCAGGAGCATTGGTTTTGTCAGCTACCAGCTAGTAACTGTCCAAATAATATGTCTGGGGGGTGGGGGGGTTATTTGGTTCATTTTGAAGATGATTTGGCTTGTTTTGTATTAACTGAAGGACTCAGAGCTACATTTTCTATAGTGACTGCTGAGGATACCCTAATAGTTTGTGTGTCCAGCTGAGACATCTGTTTTGCAGTTCTCACGTGCTTAAGGTGTAGAAATCTCCCCTCTTCTGGGCTTCGAGCTTCAAACTGAAATACTCTGATCGTTAATTATGCTTTTACTAAATCCTTTTTCTCTTTCAATGTTCTCTTTGCTCTAAAAGCATCTTCACTTGGGAGCTGTGCTGGACACTGTGCAACAGGGTGCTTACAGTAGCTGAGGTTTAGGATTAGTCCTTGAGCTAATGTGGAAGGTAATAGACTGGATTAGGCTGTGTTTCAAAACCCATCAGTTTTGAAAAGTGTGGCAGATGACTGTCAGCAGGAACTGACAAACAAACCATACTTCAACATCTCGGGGAGAAAAGCTCACTCTGAGCCTTGTGCCGCCCCATTTGAGACTTTTATTTTTGTCTAGCTTGAGGTGACACAGGAAGACAGTGATTTCACAACACTTTGGATCAGTATCAAATCCTCAAAGACTTTGTTGAATGGCAGGCACTGTCATTTATGTGAAAACTGTCAGATATGTCTTTATGGATCTGATGCAGAGTATTGAAGGAGGTCGTGTAGATGTCCAGTTGTGAGAGATTACAGATTACATCTGCTGTGCTTTCCAGCCTGGTTTACTCTCTTTAAGCTCTTACTGGTTTATGTGCTCTGGATGCAAATCTAACATAGGAATACACCTGATTAATTACCTGAGTGCATTTGCTGGATGAAGCATTTCACAAATATGCTAAAGATACAGTCACCACTTTAAAAAGGTCGTGAGCCATTGATCCTATCCTAAAAAGACGCCGTGCCACAGCCAGAGCACAAGCCACTTTAGAGATGAAATGCCATCATTATTCTTCTCCTTTGCATCTGTGCAGACCTCGCAACCTGAAGACACATTTCTTTGCCAGCTTCTCAACTGGAAGAGCTGACCCTGTTTACCATGCCTCACCATGCTGAGCGCTGTCTGCCTCCCAGCACAGAGGGCCCATAGAATATATTATTCCATTAACACTTGCCTGTGTTCTGCACTCTGCATATTAGAGCAACTGAGGAGATCAATTGTCTTCAGCTGGGGATACCAGGCCTTATTATGTCTTTTTTTTTTTTTTTTTAAATGTTTATCCAGAGTGTTGTGAACTTTAATTCTCCAAAGGTAGCAATCAACAAAGATAAATTGAGTGGCAGAGAACAGCTACTTAACTAACTGCTTTCTGTGCTCCGCGCAGGAGTCTGAATCCAGCAGAGGTGAGGATCCAAAATGAAAGCTAAGGGGGGGGGGGGGGTTGGGGGGCAAACCCAGCCAGCTGAGATCACAGA
This sequence comes from Chamaea fasciata, assembly GCF_029207755.1. Taxonomy (NCBI): domain Eukaryota; kingdom Metazoa; phylum Chordata; class Aves; order Passeriformes; family Sylviidae; genus Chamaea; species Chamaea fasciata. Next base: position 3,602,362 of record NW_027094088.1, on the reverse strand, counting down.
GAAAGAGATGTTAACGGAAAAGATCACACACAACAAAACCAAACAAAATGAAGCAGCTAAAGACAGTGATTATATAGATCTGAACAGACTGTTGACTATGTGGAATTGCAATTATCTTGCAGGCTCCTGGGACTTTGCTCAGGGAATCATTACTACAAAACTAAGAAGATTGTTCTCAGGTGCAGAACATATTGATTTTGCTGTTCTCCAGCATCTTGCAAAGCAACTGACCATGTCATTTAAGTGTTCGTTAACCAAACACATCAATAAACATAAAACTTTCAGAAAAGCAAAAATAACCTCATAAATAATTATAAAGGAGTGAATTATTACCTAGGAGCAAGTGTAATTGATGTCATTATAAATAAACCACAAAATATATCCTGTACCAAGCTTAAAAATGTATGAAGGCATCCATCCACCTTGTTAAAAAATGATAGTTTGTCTTGCCAGGAGGACAGCTTTCATAGCTGCCTGAGTGAAAGAGGTGTGTGCAGAGAAGAGATTACATTGTAAATATTTTTTATTTGCTTTATTTTTCCTTTTTTTTTTTCCCCCCTCACCCTTTTTATGTGAATTCAAAGCTTATAAAGGGAGAGGCACAGATAACATTTATTACAGCCAAGCTGCAGGGAGGGCAAGAAGAGTTTTTCTGTACGGTTCAGATCAGCCTTGACCCACAGTGTTCCAACTATTGTAATCCTTGACCTCTGAAGAGCAGCTGTCAGTAACAACAGGCTTTTTAAAATTTTTTTTTGCCCCCCTCCAAGGACTGCAGGGACAAGCAGATTCATTTTGAATGTGTGATGTGAGGTAATCAGTGATGGCAAAGCACTCACATCCTCTGTTCTCCAGCGCTGCCCGTTCACCCGTAACTGCAATTAACACTGGCAAGATATTAAGGCAGAAGGAAATGAGACCCTTGGCTCTGTGCTGACTGATGGCCCAAAATATCTCTTAATCAGGGGTCCCCTCTTCTCCATATACTGAGGCACAGACAAACCCACAGGGTGCAGGTCAAAGGGGTAAAGATGAAGGCTTTAGATTTTTGCTGACTGGTAAGTGAAAGGGACAGATGAATCCGCACGGTAGTTGTGGTCTTGTACCTCTTATTCCATACATGAAAGAAAACAGTTTGAATACGTTCTTTGTGTGTGCACTCATTTAAATAAGCACAAATCTGTGGCTGACCAACTCCAAGAGAAGTCAGTCAAGTACTTTCACTTAGATGTGAGGTATGTCTTACATGTTCCTTTGAAGGAGAACTTTAATAAACCTGGAAACTTCCACAGCTTGCTGGCCAAAGCTGATGGTCGAGCGTCTCCATCCCTCTTACCCTGGAGATCCTGCATGGATCTTCGCAGCAACATGCTCTCCACCAGCCCAGATTTGGGGAAGATGTTTATAAATTGCATATAAACTAGAGATGGGAGCTCACCTGGTAGGATTTTGTGGGATCTGTATCTAGTTGGCTGATGGATCACATTTTCTGTTTTAAAAGTCTCGGTGAAGGATCTGAAGGAAAACTGATTTTAATTTTGTGCATGTCCAGAGACACGTTTCTTTCCAGATCAGATTAGCTTGAATGCTTTCACATGAAGAGAGATTTTAGACTTAAAAAGGGGCTGCTGGTTGTTTTGACTTCCCTGCAGTTGTTGCTTTCAGTTATTCATGTTTCTTTTCTCTCCTGCCTTGCTTCAGTGGGGGACTCGATTTGCAACTGTGTTTTCACAGAGAGTTTTGAGGCTCCTGTTCATACAATAAAACCTAATTTTGCCCCAAGTAGATGCTCTCCTTTTCTCACCCTGGTTCAAGAGTAAAGTTAATGCCAATATATCAGACTTTCTCACTGGGATTTCAGAAGTCTTTGCTGCCAAACGCCTCCCATAAATTTGGAGTCTCATTTTTCTGTCAGTTTTGGGCAAGTTTAGGAGTCACTGCATCGGAGATCTTAGACATGTAAATTTTTCTCTGGACGTGCCTTTTCCGTCCCCATACACTGTCCCATATCTCAGATTACCACCTTGGCTTGCCTTATTTTTAGATAGTTGGTTTTTAGTGTCTGCAGTCAAAGTTACTCCAAAAGCCATGCTCTTGTCACAGAGGCCACAACTTAAACAAGCTTTAAGTTTTCACTGCATGGCACCATATAGCTTAATTTATTAATTAATTGAGTTGGCTGATGCAGGATCTCAGGGGGTCTCGCTCCTCCTGGATTTTTGTTTTTCTAACAGTAATAATTAAAGTAATCTACAATTATATAATTAAATAATCTACAAAGGAGAGGAGTGGCTGGAGCACAGATGTCAAAATGTAAATTCCATTCCTTAAACAAAAAAAGCAGTCATCTGATGATTTGGCTGATTTTATCAGCTGATGTGAAACAAAAGACACGGCAAGATTGCAACTGAATTAAAACAGGAAAAAAGGCTGAGCAACTGGTGCTACAGGAAAGCAAATATAGAACAGAATATTTTCATATTGCAAGCCTGAATTTAAGCAGTGCATTATGCCATTGAAAAATAGGGAGTTGACTTGGATCTGCAGAGTTTGAGTTTTGAATTTGGAGATTTTTTTTTTTCCCTTTGCTTTTCTCTAGACTGTCCAGCACTCCCTGTAGCTCCCACATTTCTGGCACTGTGTCCATAATCCTGGTTGGAGGAGCTTATCTCAACCTCTCCACTGGGGAATGGAAACAGAACATATAGTGCAAGTTCCTTGGCTCATCACCCACTCTGACAACAACCACAGCAACAACAAGGAGCTGGACTTATTTTTACTGCTTGGCAGCGGGACAGCTTTGGGAAGAAGACGTTTCTGAAATTACATTTTCATTAAAATTTGGGAAAACATTTGAGGGGGGAGAACAAGGAGGTGTATATATATATTTATATTTAATGGTACTTTAAGAGACCTATTTTCAGTTAAGCAGAGGCGTGCACGGGAATAACCTTTTCTGCTGGACAAATACAGAATGCACCAAGCTAAAACTGAACCTGCAATTGAATCTTTATCAAGAAAAGCTGTTAGGAGAACAGACCAACAGAGAGGGGAGGGCAACCTTTGAATTAGGAATCAGGATTAATCTTTTTTTCAGCTGTCACGTCTCAGTAAATAAGTCATAGGTTTTTTGCCTTCTAGTCAAGCAAAAGAACTTTATCACAGTTTTATGTCAATTTGTATCTTTTAGATAATGTTGGGAGATTCTGTGTGAAGAGGTGTTAGTGCACTGACTCACAAGTTAGATATTTTTGATGAACTAATTATCTAGGTGTTAGGAATATTTCCCATGCTTTGGAATAATAATAATAAGTAAAAAGACCAAATTAACATTTATTAATGTTAATTGTGTTTGAAAAATAATTTTTATTCATCACTTCTTGCAATTAGCACTGTGTTAATTATCTCTGCCTGGTTCATTTGCTCAGTTGCACCTAGTTAAGACAGCAGGTTCTGGAAACAAAACTGTATCTATCAAGATTAAAATTATTGGAGGAAATCTGCAATTCATTAATTTAATTCTGCTGCCTGAACTTTTCCTGAAAAGCTTTTGTTAAACTACAGTTTTAAATGCTTCTTTTACTCCAGATTTGTAGAACTTTAAATGAAAGCAAACTCCTATGCATAGGATTTTCAGGATTTCTTTTATGTGGTGCAACATCTTGGTTCTGCACAATCCAAAAGTTGGCTGGTCCCCACATTCCTGATGGTGACGTGCAGGAAGGAGTTCAGCATGTTGGCTGTTGATTTGTCAATAGCTTAATTCTCCATGACAACCTCCCCAGAGGAGTGAGAAAAGTCAATAGCGCAGAGTTCACATCACCTTGGATGGCTGATGGGAGGCAAAACACAATAAAGAAGATAGAGGCCATAAACTGTGATAGGCAATGATTAACCCATCAAAATGGAGAAATATAAAGAACTATTAAAATGACAAAATACTGTGAGTCATTTGGCGCTGATCTAATTAAATAATATCTCAATGTAAATCACTGAGTTATGTAATCTGAAAGGCAGGGGGGAAAAGGCATTTGGCCTAACCAGTGGTATCTGAGGAGCCCCTATGTTTATATTCCTCCACTTGACATTTTTGTCTTCTACCTGCAGTTATTTTTTTGCAAATTTGGTCAGGACAAGCTTAATCTAAACCCAGTCAGTGATAAAAGAAAAGCTCTGACTAGTTTCTGTATGATTTTTTGGCACAGCCAAAAATGGATTGGTCAATCCATTTGTCAGACTGGATTTTTTTTCCAGTTGAAGAAGGTGCTTATTTTTTTTTTTATCTCACAGTTTGTAATTAGGTCTCATTGTCATTTCATCATGTTCTTTACTTCTTTGTTTCTAATAGCATTGCTGGTGGCTGTTTTAAGAATTCAGGTGCTCAGGTTTGGCTTTGGGAGAAATTGAGATGAGAAGAGGGATATGGATTTCAGATCTATTTTACCCAGGCCCTGGGGCTCTGAAATTCCTTTCTTTAACAGGAAAATCAGGAATGATTTGTTTTTGCCAGGACTTCATTAGTAGTAATTTGGTTTCATAACATAAAACCAGACTGGGTTGGTTCAGGTTTAGTTCCTTTTTTTACTGCATGCTCTGAGTCTGAAGATAAATTTTCTTGGCATTTTAAAATTTTGTGGATTTTGACGTAAAAACTCAAGTGTGTGAGCTTATTTCTTTTGAAGAAGTTCAAAAGATGTGGTGACAGGGACTTCTTAGTTTCTGCTTCGTATTTGGATGTTGTTATTCTTGCTGGTGTGCATCTTCCATCACTGATGTTCTCTTACCTGTATCAGCTCTGGTGCATGGGGCTGCCACATTTACTCCCGGAAAGTTTAGCAGCTGATGAATGATAGTACAGGAATTGATTCTTCATAGCAAGAGGCAACATTTCTGATTTTGCTGGTTTCATCATCTGTATCCAGGCCAGACATTAGGTACATGTGAAACAGGATCAAGAAGACTGATGACCAGCTCTTAGGGATGCTTTTTTAGAGTGTCCTGCTTTAATGCAGCTGGCCATATTGTCCACAGTGTGTGGTATGGTTTCACATGAGTTCATGTCACTATGTTGTTCTCACCGATTTATTATTCATCTGCCACGTCTGAAATATTTATGGGCTGTAAGGTTTGTTTCTTCCCCAGCACCTGTAGTGTTTATGCCCAACAGTAACTTGGGCATCTGTCACAGCAGGCAGATTTGGAGATTTTGGCTGCTGTTCCATCACCAGTGACCCAAAAGGCTCCCAAAGTGACCTAATTACAAAATGTTGCTGACCAATAGCACATTCACATCTCTCTGTTTAACAGCAATTTTTTTAGCGTAACCCTTTCACTTACTATCCTTCAGATCAACTAATAATGCCAGCATCTGCTATAATGAATGTCAGGTCCCCATCAAATAAACCTCTCTTACCCATTAGTAATTATTGGCTGTGGCCTTCATCAAAAGAGTGAGCTGAAGTAAATGTTCAGGTGATATTATTTGACTAATGTTCCACTTGAATCTGACCTCCTCTTCATTGTGCAGTATGGGCTGATAAGAGACTTTGTTCCTGTCTAGTGAAACATATCCTGATTCATTGAAGTCTGAGGTGTTTAATCACAGCCTTTGCAGTGAGTTTCTCACAGTATAGGAAAAGCCTGGCATTGCCAGGGGCTGCTTCAAACCCTCCAAATCCTTGTCTTCTCTCCTCATAGTTCAGTCTCCATACAAAGTCCTTGCAGGTGTTTTTTTTTTTTTTTTTTAATCTTATTCTGTTTTCGAGCTAGTTCTGTGTTCAGCAAAGCTTTCCCTTGCTGCACCTCCCTTGTCAGCTATTGTCACTCTTCCTTCTGTCTCTCTGATGATGAGTTTCACTCTTGATAAGGCCAGGTGGGTGTTTTGCAGGCAGTTGAGGAAAATCACAAAAGTTCTGTTGTTCCATGGATTAACATGGTTTAAGGCTTTCTTCACAGGCATCAAGCCTCTTGCTGCTTCTGACTGCGAAACAGCAACTTCTCTGGCCGTGTAACAATTTTTATTTTATTTCGGATGGTTACTGTTTGCTGGAAGAATAGGCTTTTACATTATGTTTAATGGAACAAGGCTGCAATTAAAACCACTGAGAAGGTGCAAATATCTGCAAGTGGTCCCAAGCTTTCTGTGCTACTATAAATATTTTAAATTTTGAAATTGCTGCTTTTCTTTGAAGTGGTCTGTCTTCACTGAAAGAATCTCACTTCTAGTTGCATAGTTCTTGAATTCTCCCCCTCATCTCCCCATTCCCCTCAATTTTTGTAATATTTTTTTCCTCTCTGGGTACAGCAGGATTCTACTTTGCAGCAATTCTGGAAAATATCCTGAAAGTCTTCAGGGCTGAAGACTTTGTGACCATTTTCCAATACCTGCTAGTCTCTCCATCCCTGCTGCTATTTCCTGGTACAGATGTTTCTCCTATATCTAGCTGTACATTAGGAATTAAAAACCTCTTTCACTTGGCACAGCAAAGTTAAATATCTTCCAAGATGCTTCTTAAATCTTCTAAGTAGTAGTATCTTCTAAGATACTACTTTAATACTCCCCAAGGTGTACAAGCTTGATTGTCTTGGAATTTCAACTGAGGTCTGAGGAGTTGATTCCTCTCCTTGATTTTGGGAGGCAGAATTTACTGTTCATGAGTTTATTTCCACTGGCTGTTATTCCTTTAGGAAATGCCACAAATCTCTCACATCATGTCTTACCCCGTGGATTATACACACAGAAAGACCTCAGCCTCTCTGTAGGATCTCCCCTCTTGGGGAACATTTCTACCAGTTGCTTATTTTGAAGTATTATTTTGAGGTTTCCATTTTGCCTCCAACATGAGAGGAAAGGGAAAACTGGAGTGTGATCATGGGCTCAAGCTCACCTTATGTTGTGGCTCAGCAAAACTCTTATAAATGGGCTAAACTTTAAATGAACTACAAATAGGACAGTTTCCCACACATCAATTGAGGTGTGTGCTTTAAGAGTGTTGTTAAATGAAGATATTATGACTTTGCTTAGTGAGGGAAGAAGGATTGTATGTGCCACGTACATTTGCCACCAATCAAGATGTGTTGGGAAAGAGCTGCAGACAAGAGGGCCTCATGGTGAGAGCTAGAAATGAATTCCCAAACTTAAAATCACAGTGAACAGCATCCAAACACAATTTTTCTCCTTTCCCCCCAAACTGGCTGCACAGTGGCAAGACCAAAGGACTGTTAGAGACCTGAAAGCAGTAAAAATTTGTAGCAGTGGTTTCATGCACTGCTGTGATACCTAATTCCAACCCAGACAATTTTCTCCTCAGTAATGGAGAAGAGTTGAGAAGCAGTGATTTAGGGCTGGTGGGAGGGACAGATGCAGGAGAGTAGCAGCTCTGGCTCTAACACTGTGCAGCCTGTTGTGTAAGATTAACGACTGTGGACTACTCTCTATTTTTCTCCCCCTACAACTGTGAGCAATCACCTCCAAGATCAGCCCACTGCTGGCTAGCCAGCAAATAGATAATAAGATCCCTGTGTGTTAAATATGCACAGCTGCATGTCTGACATTGCTGATCCATCTGCACTCCCAGCTGGGGTGAAGGAGGAAGGGATCCATTAGAGAAAGAAAGAAAGCTTGCAGTGTAATCTCAGCACTTTTCTCCCTCACCAGTTGCTCTGAGTTCCTAGAGTCTCTTTCCCCTCCCCAACCTTTTTCGGCTACAGAGGTTTGACAGCATCAGACATTTTACCTTTTAAAGAGTGAGCTGGGTTGTCAGCTGACTTTTCCCTGAGCTCCTGCAGTGCTTATTTTCACTTCCTCAAGGTGGTTATTCAGAGCATCTTGGCCAGTCAGATGAGCCCACAGTATTTTCCTACAACCCTCTCTCATTGCCTGACACTTTCATTCAGTAAGGAAGAGGAGCAGTCATTACCTTTTCTTCCTTCTCTATCTCCTGCTCTCCATCCTCTTCCTCTCCTTTGCTGGCATTCTCTTTGGCAGCTCTGAGAGAAGAAAAACGGTATATTCCTAACATTCTGTGTGCTAATTCCTGAACTGGCCTTAGGGGTCTGACAGCAGCTCAGTGATGGAAGTGGCATCAGCTCTTGCCAGGATTTCAAAACCAGGAGCCTTCAGCATTGCTCCTGCTCCATGGTCAGGCACTGGAGTCAGTGTGCGTGTTCTTGTCTGTGCATCTTTTTGAAAGTAAAGATTCCTTGATAATGATACCAAGGTAGGGATTAATTGTGTTTTCCTGTGTCTCTGCCACCTGCCCCTTACGCCCCAGGGCTGCAAATTTTGGCCATCGAGGGAGGGAGAGAGAAAATGGGGGAAGGAGATCTGTATGGAAGCCAGTGACTGCACTTAGGAGTGTCTTGCAGTGCCAGTGCTGTGGTAAACACTGCTCTGAGCTGCTGTTTCTGTGTGAACCAGCTCACATCTGGCCATGCTGGATGGCAAGAAGAGCACACTGATGTCTGCATTTAGGAGGTCATGTAGAAGATGGGTTCCCAGCAAATCTTTGCTGGAGGAGGAAACAGGGCATGGTGTAAAATATATATGAATAAAAATACATAAAATAAAAATGCTATCTGTCTACATGGTCTCCTATCTGGTCTTATCCTGATTATTTTACTTGCAGCCAAAGCTGTGTGCCATACTCGTAAATGAGGAAATTCATCACTGCTCTACTGACAGATGTAAAAAATCCTTTAAATCTTGATTTTATTATGTAAACTGCCTTGTCACTGGCATCCTGTCAGTACTCTGGTGAGAGGGCTTTCCTCCCCAGGTATAACAGTGCAAATGTTATATTGTTATGGCACAAAGTCCAACTTGGTTAGATTCTGTCACGTAAATATACATCAAGTTTAATCAAACACAGCTTTCTTCCTGTTGCAAAAGCCCATTCATAAGCAGTTGTTTGAGGTTCATAATTTAACCCAGTGTGTAGAGATAGCCAGGTGCTCTATAAAGCCTTGTTCCTGGGAAAACCTGAAGCGTAAGTGAAGTGCAAGTGAAGACCAGTAATTAGGCTAAAACTAATAGATGACCTATGTCCTTGGATTTTATAAGCCAGGATTTCCTGTACTCCACCTTTTTTTTCTTCTTTTTTTCCTTTGTTTTTGTGCTGAGAAGCAGTAAAGGAATACCCAGAATCTGGGAGGGAGCCCTTCCAGACCAGCATGTTACAGACAGTCACTGTCTGGGAAAAAAGGAAATGATAATACTTTGGAACACAATGACATTTTGTATATAAAATAATGGAATTGGCAAAAGTTTCATACCAGAGCGCATGCTTGGTTATTGCTAACTGGATGTGAGAATGAATTCCCCTCCTTCCCAGCCCATCCTGTGTTTTAAAGTGCAAAAGCATTAGCAATATCTAAACTCCAAACGGTACAGAAAAGTTTAGCAGAATAAGCTGAAATTGATATAAACAATTGATAGAGGAGAAATTAGGTTTCTCACAGTCTTTTGGAGAATTGGGTTTGCTATGACTACAGACAGGATACTCCCCCAAAATACAACAAAAATAGCAAACTCAATAACCCCTTTCGTGCTTGAAATATTGTGGAATCGGTTGTGAGCAGGACATTTCTTTCCCCCTGATAATAAAGACAGCCAAATAATGTATCAAGTATACTTTGCAAGGATGTCTCATCATTGTTAATATTTTTCTTCATGCTTTTCAATGTATTTTGTTAGCTAAGTGCCTGTTCCAGAGTTCAACCTGGTTTAGAAAGGGCAGGAGCATATGAACTCCTGATAGGGATCTCTGTAAGTGAGACTGGAGCCGAGTCAATATCTAACATGAGTTTGAACCAAACTTTGGCACCCATATGACTTTTTTTCTTCTTCTTCTATTTTTTTTTTTCTTGTGAAGACCCTTAACAAGACCTGTTGAGAAGTACCACTCTCTTTCTGAGCAGAACTAGATCCTGAATGCAAATAGGTTTGAAGACCTTGGGACTACATTTCTAAGGAGGACTTGATGGAGCAATAGGCATCTCAAATCCTTACACGCATTTATCCCAGTAAATTACATTTTACAATCCACCTGCACGTACATCTCACTTTTTTTTATTTTAAAAAGCTGTGCTTTAATCCCAGGTACTTCTTTGGTACATTTTGATTAAAGAGTAAGGAGGCCATAACTAGAATAAATCACCAAAATGGAAAAAGCCATGACACTTCTTTGATTGTAAAGGTGGTCTGAGAAGATTTGGGCTACAGAAGTGGGTGCTGTGGTTCACTGCCCAAATTTGGGTGGACCTGTGACCTTTTCTGAGGCACTTTGAACCCTGGTCTGCCTGGTTCCCATCACATGCTCACATTGCCTAGCAACTCAATCAGATCTTTCTTAGATAGGGTGTGTTTGGCCTCTGCTTGCACATGGCAGCAGGAGACCCTGTTCAGAGTGGAAACCACAATTATTATAATTTTATGTATCAGGATTTGTCATCTCTCCACATAGACAAGGTACTGAAGAGCGTGTACATAAATTATGTTGTTGAAACCAAAGGGGGATAAGCAGATATCTAGTGGGTTATCTGACAGCATAACTCAGAGCTGATTTATGCCTGCAGTCATTACAATGGAATGTGCAGTTGTTTGGAGGCCAGAAAAAGTTGGAGGCTTTCTTTTTGACTTCAGTAAAATTTAGGCTAAGCCCCCCGTAACGAGTGCATTTCTGCATTCCCAAGGGAAAAGGAGCCACTTCCCCCTCCTTTACCAGAATTTCCACTAAGATAAAGATGAAGAGGCTATGAGGCATCTCAGCCTTCAGTGTTAAGGGAAATAGAAGCACCAGAGACAGGAAAATACCTTTTAGAGTTATGAAACCATAAAACCTTTGCAAAAAGCTGGAGAACCTGTGGAACAAGGGGAGGTTTAGTTAAAGAACTTGGGGCTCAGCCAAGATTCATTCAAACATTTACAGGGTGAACAAGGCAAGTTGCAAAAGTGCAATTATCCACCAGAAATTTTTGCTTTGCTTGTCTGTGGCACTTTTCTCCTAAGACTCTCAGAGATGTTCTAAATTCCAAACAGTAAATGTATCTGCATCCTTTGCAAACCTAGAAGCTAGGTTTCACTACAGCTCTAAGTTTTGCCCTTTTTGGCAGATTTACTCCTCTTCGCTGAACCACTACCTGAAATCCAGGACCAGGCTGTGTGCTAGCTTCAGTCTGTGTAGATCTAAAGTAATATCTTTTAACACAGTGGGGTTATACTGGGATAAAAGAAATTTAAATCTGACCTTAGAAGCATCACATTCTGGAAAGCCATGAGAAAGGTTAAATCTACATGTTGATATGCCAATGTACCACAGAAAAAACTATATTCTTAATGTATTTCTGTAGGGCCTGAAATTGTCATCAGAGCCCTTGTACAGTTTTACGGGCTTGTGAAGGCAGATCATAAAAATTTGGAATTAGTGGGATACCTCAGGAGTAGTGGGCTGCACATTTGAAATATATTTTAAGAAGTGTGTCCCATCATTGGTAATTGCAAAATCAGCCCTGTGCATATTGGTGCATAAAGGAAAATATGCATCTCAGGGAAAACTGTTTTGGGATCTTTTCACCTTTGTGCATTTATGAAAATCTTTCACAAATACCAAGATGATTTCTCCTTCATGTTTAGAGCACTAGGAAACAAAAGGAAAAAAAAAAGAAAAAGGAGAAAGACAGCCACTAAATCTAGCAAGCTGATGAAACAGATGATGAAGTAGAGTAAATCCTGCCTGCTGCCTGCTTTTGGGAGAGAAATCTACTTTTGAGCCTTCTCTAATGAATGATGACATTTTGCATTCAAGGAGCAAATGTGACTTTTCCTGTTGGCCAACTCTCTCTTACTTTCCCTTTCTTCTCTTTGGGTCCATATAACACAACCTCACTAAGGAGTGAAACAGTCTTAAAGGAGTTGCAAAGCCATAGATCTTTTTTTAGAAGTGTTGGACCTGCATGACGTAGTCATGAATTAAAAGGCAAAATAAAATAGAGAACTGAATGGTAGAGTCAGCCCACTCTGTGCAATGGGGTCAACACCCTGGAGCTGCAGCTGTGCGGGGAGGAAAACTGAAAACCCAGGAGCACCAGCAATTCTTTTCTGGCTTTCCAGATTTTTCCTGACTGTCTTCTGAAACAAAGGTCTGCAGGTGGAGTGGTTTGCGTGAAATGGAGATCTTGATGAGCATGCGGGCAGAACAGGGCAAGGGCTCAGATTTTTAACCTGTCTGAGTCATCTTGCAGGATTACAGGGCTTCAGTATCTTCTCTCCTTTCCCTTGTGAGGTGCCCCTTTGACTTTGATGGCACAGACAGCTGTGCAGGACTTGGAGCAGGGTCCTGATTCAGCGTGGAGAGTAGAAGTGATGTCCTCCTGCCATCCCCTCCTTCCATCCTGCTCTCCACCAGGGATCTGTGGAGATTTGAAACAGTGCCTTCAAATACTGATGGGAGATGCGTGTTTGGTTTTAGTGGGAGACAGAGGCCCTGGGACTTCACACCTTCACTAAAATGCCAGAGTTGTCACTGCTTCTAAAGTGGGAACACTGAAATAAAAAGTGACATGTTTTAATTATGAAGTGGGGTGGGAGTGGGAAGGAGGGAATAGAAAGCAATCCAACAAGCCAAGATTTAGGGTGACATCACTTTCTGTATAATTGCAATGCCAGCAGACACTCAATAAACATATCAGCATTGTTAAAGTGATTTACGGCCCAAATAGTTGAATATAAAATATTATCAATAGATGTGTCATCATTGATCTTTCCTGGGGCTAGTAGTTGAAGGATGGAAGTGGGAGGTGATTTTAACAAACAATCCTTGACAGGAATCCAAAGGAAACAATGTGCAGGGACAGACAGCTGACAAATTCAGCGCGGGGCCATTAAAACATGTGATGAATTTGCTGGGAAAGTATATATTTGTGGAAGAGGTGAGCTCATATCTGCCATAAATTTGTCAGCCGTGACACAGTGTTCTCAGGCCTGGCATGAATAATGCCTAGCTATTTACGGGCTTTGTCTGGCAAAAGCTCTATCAGTCACTCCAGGGTTATTTACAAAGAAAAGTGTCTATCAGTTTGCAAGGACATGACTTTGCCACGAAAAGATAGCAGAACAAGTCAGCCAGTGGCCTCTCCATGCAAGATGTGTCTTCTCCAGAGGAGCTCTGGGCTGGAATGAATCAGATGGACTGCAGGAGGACCTCCTGGCAGAGTGCCTGGCATAGGCTGCAACAGTACATTTATCCACACTGATTAGATTAGAATTATTAATAGGGGTCTATGGAGTGGAGCAAAGGGTCATTTAGAGTTTAATTCTGTTCTCAGATAACTTCATTTCAGCTGATGGGATTGTTATTGTTGGGGTTTTATATGTTTATAGGAAACAATATACTCAATAATGAAGTCATGCATCCTTCTGCAAGATTGGGAGAGCTATTGTGTAGCTGGAGTGAAGCCTTCACAATTGTGTTAATTAAGTAATAGTGATTTGACTTTGTCTCCTCATAAAATGCATTTAAGAAGTGACTAAAAGCTGCTGAGAAAGTGTTCCCTCAATAGAAATATATAGCAAAACAAGCAAGAAATGAAAGCAGCCTTGGATTGAGTAAATAGAATTGCTGATGCAATGCTTTTACTTAAAACAGACAATGACTTGGTCTGGATTTTCAGCTTCCTGCTATGTTAATATAAATGGGTCTCACTTTAGCATTGAGTGTATCAGGTGTTTTTTTTTTTTTCCCCCTCAGTAGAAGTGGAAGGCATGACATATAGATACCACAGTATATTCTGTGGTATTTGTGGCATGTTTACATTTATCAGTTGTTTGTTTCAAACTTCAAACCACGAAGTTTGAGATTATATCCAGCTTCTACACAGTGGGCACCCAAAGTTAGACATTGAAATCTGCATTTGAGATGATAGATTGAAATGGGCTGGTGATGTCCAGGGCAGAATTTGGAAGTGGTTACAAGCAGTGCTTCAGATTTTCTGAAGGAAATCTAGACTTAAATCTCATATCAAATGGGTACAGACCAAAAATATTGCCTTTGTTCTTTTCTGAAATGCTGTTCAGATTTCATACAGCATGTCGTGCTGTTGCTAATAACTCAGTCGTGGTTTTGTCACTGGGTGCATTATCTCCAAGGCCACGAGTGTGTTGATAAAATTTTTCTGAGAAGTTTAATTTTGCCTATTTTTCAGTGGCAGGAAGCCAGCTTCTTGCATGGTGTAAATTGGACTCTTTCCATTCTCTTCAGTGGAACTGTAGTAACATACACCATTTGAAATCAAATTAAGCAGCAAGTACGGAATGTGAAAAAGAAGCATATTAATGTTTCAGGATAGGATTTCAACTGCAAGTGAAGGAAGTCTATCACTCATGACCACAGAATAAACAATAAATCCTGACAATGCAAAATACTTCCTTAGCCTTGTAAAGGTAGTATTCTCAGTTAAAAAGAAAGGCAATCCCACCTTTTTCAGCCAGAATGGTGCAGCTGGATGATCATTGAGCAGATGCTCAACAGGATGGTAATTAACGAGGAGAAAGAAAGTCACAGCATTTCCAAAATGGCCACAAGCTTGTGCAGCGAAGGATTTTTTAAACATCCACAGGTGTTTATCTCACAGGATTTGCAAGCGTGTGTGACAACCCCATTGGTGTGATAAAGTGCAAGTGCTCCAAAGGAGCCATCATGGTCAATTGTGTCAGTGATGTGTTGGCTTCCAGTGATTTAATGTGTGGTTTATGAAATAACTCAAAGGAGTTGATATGACCTGTTGATCAACTTGATTCTGAAGGAACCCTCTGAAAGCAGCAATTCCTATTGCTCAAAGTCAGTCCAGATAGGGCAGGTTTAATTCCCAGCTTGGTTAAACCAGCACTGTGTTCTCGTATTTTTAAGTGGATGAAAAAAATGTTAGGGGCTGGCTTGAATACTTTTATCCCTTTTGTCTTTGATTTTCTGTTGGTAACACAGTAATTTAGTGATTTCCATCAGGGAAATGAAGCAGATACACCTGCCATCATGCTTCTCCTGCTTTTCCTCTTGCTCCACAGAAAAGTGTGTTGGTTTAGAAAAGGAAGAGCCAGCTATTAGAGATTAACCATATTTGAAGGGAATCTAGTTCTCTGTAGGTCTGGTGTGCATTTTCGCGGGGGGAGGAGAGTTCTGAGATTTTGGGAACTTTAGTTGTAAGGACTTGCACCATCCACTCACTCTGGGAGTGGAGATCTGGTTTGGCCCTGTCCTGAGTCTGCTGGGAGATTTTTGACAACTCTGGTATCCATTTGAATTTTGGCTGTTCTATCTGTGTGTCCAAGGATTTATGCCTTTTCCTGGCTGTGTGTCCCATGACTTCAGGAATTTGCCAGCCAGCAGGAAGATCATTTTAAAGAAAAACTCTTTCAAATTTCAGTTTCCACTACAGGAGCCCTAACTCCAGCCCTGTTGATTCCCACTGAATTCAGCAGAAGTCAGAGGGAATAGAGCTTTAACAAACAGTTCGAAGTCCATAAAGACAAACAACAAATAATCTTTCTTCAATGAACTTCACATCAGTCTCAGAAAGGTGTAATCCTGCATATTGACTTGTTAGGAAAAAATCTTCCTGTGCTGACCTGGAAACTTTGCGTATGCCGTGTTTTTATTGGACTTTATGTCCAGCCAGCTGTTCCACTGAGTTTCTTTTTTTCTTCTGAGGATCTTGTTGGCGGTGTTTTACTAGATTTCATTTGGGCTTTTATGCTTAGGAAGGTAATGGTAATACAGCAGCAGAGTAGGGAGTTTTGAGGTGGAATTTAAGGTGCTTTATCTCCTTTGGAAAAAGTCAGTGCCAGGCTGCAGATCCCAAGGCAACTGTGTGAAGGCTGCTGCCTTCATTCCTGCGTTGCAGGAAGGAAACTAAACTGCACAGAGCAAAATGTTTAGCTTGGAAAAGGGGACACAAAGTCACATTCCGAGCCTAGTGCTGTGTCAGTGGGGGCTGCTGGGCTCTGCAGAGGTTTCCAGCACCTGAAGGAAACTTTGGGAGATGTGGAAGGGGAAAAGTGAGTGTGGGCTGGCTGGGTTTGCCTCTAGCACATGCCGGTCATGACATGGGGAGCTCAGCTGTTGGAGCCCCATTAACTGAGAATTTTAGACTTTCTGTGCTGACAGGCACTGACCCCCAAGAAAACACTGCATTTGACCTGAGGCCTCGTAAAAATCTTCCAAAATTGAGTGAGAGCACTGGGATTGTGGGTGTGTGGTTTGAATAGAAGTGTGTAATATCACATGGTGGAAAACTTAGTGTTGAAGGTTTTAAAATGCAGTAATATATATAAAGAAAGACGGAGGTTTTACGGCAGAGATTGAGTCCTTCTTTTTCACCTTCTTCTTCATGGGTCTGGGTGGCATTTTGTAACTGGATAGAAAACCTGCATTGCGGACCACAGGTGTTGGTTATTGGGTTAAAAGTAAAAAAAATTTAGTTGTCATTTCTTAATTGGACAATTTATCCTTAAAAGGCCTTGTAGAGAGAGAGAGATGGGGGCCATTTTTTTCTTTGTTGGTTAGAAGTGTTGTAGAACTCTCAGTTTGTGAGACTGTAACACAGATAAGAATTAATAAACATCTGGGTCTGAACACGAAACACCTTCTCGAGCATTTAATCCCAACTCTGGCAGAAAAGAAGATAAAAAGCAACACTCACAGACCTGTTTGTGCAGCTGGGGTGGCAGGAGCCAGAGCCAGAGGAGGGCAGTGTGGATGCTGGGGGTCACAGGGTTGTCTGCTCACACCCTCACCCTGGAGAGGATGATGCCAGCTCACAAGACAGGCCTGCATGCTGAAACCTGCTCGGTTTTTTGGGTTTTTTGAGGTTTTTTTTTTTCTTTCTTTCTTTTTGACTAAATATATTTCAGCCATAAAGAAAGCAAAGCCTTAAAAGCTCCAAAGTGTCCAGAAGGATGCATTCCTCTGACAAGTAACTTTAAAAAAACATGTCTTCAATTGAGTCCATGTGTCTGCTTTCAGACAATTTCTACTGAAAATGCCTCCACAAGTAGAGGCATTGCTGTAAATAACCAGATTTCAAACGCTATGACTCCTAGTCATTTTGAATATGGTCCTGGATTTGGAATAACAGACATAAAACTGGCTGTTCTAATAAAGAAAAAGGAATTGTAAGGCCATCAGCAAAATCCAACCCAGGAAATGCTGCCAACTTAAGACAAAGTAAACTGAGAGCAGTAAATCAAACTGAAACACACATTTTTACTGTGGACCAAACAATACAGGGCCTAACATTTCCACAGGCAAGGCACAAACGTCTTTTTACTATCAAAACCAAAAGCTTTTAAAAGCTTCAAAAGGAGCTGCAGGCGAAGAGGGCAATAATAAACGACAGACAGACCTGGTCTGACGGGGGAAAGGCAGGTTGTGTGTTACAGGGGTCTTGGATAATTCACAAATGTCAGCTCGCCCTCCCAGCATCACTGCTGACCACGTCATCCCCAGCTGCTGCTAAAACTCACAGCGTTTTTGGGCAGGTGAGCTAAAACAGCTCAACAAAGTGACCTCACCTTCAGCTGAGCTCACTGGCAGCTGCCCCTGTTGCAAGGCAAAATATATCCGTATATCCACTGGTATTTCTTTTGCTGAAGATGTCAAAATCAACGTTCTGATAGGTGAGCATGCAACTGAATCCAGTGGAAGCAGCTGGGTTTTGCTCTTAATTTTACTTTATCACTCAGAGTGTCAGTGCTTCTGAAATCTTGTGCAGGGAGGACATGTCCCTTGACGGCTTCTGAGCCTGAGTTTTCCCAGCCAAAGGCAGGAGGTTTTTTGGAAAAAGGGGAAGAAGATTCTAGCTGCTACCCTCTTCTGTGTGGAAGAAATGCAGAGAGGTCACTGCAGGGTGTTCCCTTCACATCTGAGCAGACTAGACACCTTGTCACCCTTTTGAAATGTATTTCACGGTCCTTCATCAGGTTGCTTTAGTCTTTAAAGTTCTCTCTGCATCCCAGTTTTCTGCCCTATGGCTGCCTGTCCTATGCCTTGCCTTCCTAGGGCTCATCCTCAGGCTGCTGTGGGTGACAAATGGCCCACACAGGAAGATAAGAATTAAGATTGAAAGGAACTTCCAAAGTCATCAAGTCCTGTCCCCTGCTGTTGAAAGCAACCACATCACATGATATCTTTCAAACACTTATCTGGTTCCATCTTGAAAGCATTCTGCCCTCGTTTACTCCTACTGAGAAGCTGTCTTTCTTCTCATGGTCATAAACCTCCTTCTAATTTCCAGCCTAAATATGTCCAGGGCAGTTGGGGCTGTGTTTAATAGATACAGAGAAAATAAATTAGTCACCAACTTGCTTTAATTTATGTGCATCAAGCTTTTGCTACACATGTCTGAGGCCCTACTGCTTCTGTGTGTATTTTTTTGCTCATGGGAAGGTGTCTGGGTGAGGGGAAAGTTGGGACAGCCCTGCCAGGGAGCAAGGGAACAAACAGAGAAGGAAAGGGAGGAATGGGAAACAAGAAGAGAGGTGAGCTGGGGCCAGGGCCAGGAACAAGGTGTTAGAAGATATGAGGCCTGGTAACGAACAACAGAGAAATTTTGGAACAGAAAATGGGGTGAAAGGCACTTTTAAGAAAATTAGATAGTGATGCAGGTAGAACAGAAGCAAACAAATAGTATTTATGCAACAGGCAAGCAGCTGAGAAAAAATGTAACATAAAGCAGAGAGTTTATGAAGAGTTTAGAGCAGAGGGAAAAAAAGAAACCAATTCAGCAATGAAAACGAAAATGGTTTCTAGTGTGGGGATGTCTGGCTTGTGGAGACACACTCCAGTTCTGCTCCACAAGCTGGCTGGAGATAAGCTCTTCTCTCAGCTGTAGATCTCAAACATAAGAAATGAAGGTTTAGTCTTAATGAAAAAAAAAATCTTTAGAATGCAGAAATGTGCTTTCTGAGAATATTTTAACATTATTTCTGTGGAGAGCGTGAACTTTGTAGAGTGAATGAATGGCAAAAAGTTGTTTTCTGCTGCTCAGCAAAGCTCCTTGCTCTGCTGGTCTGTGAGAAGTTGATTGTTACTATGGCAAATATGAATAATGAAGGAGAATCCATCCACTCCATCAAAACAGGCTTCAAATAATGAATGAATTTCTAACTAATCAGAGAATTTTGAAAAAGGATGGGGTTTTTCCCCCTCTCCCCAAGGCTAGCACTCTATGCCAGCATTAAGTGTGGAAATGCATGGATGGAGTAAGAAAAATACAGGGCAACAGGGATACAAGTAGGTGATAACACAGATCTTTGTACTCAGCCAGCATTAAAAGCCCTGCAAAGAGAAGTTAGTTACTTGTAGTTCATGCCAGACATTAAATTCCAAGTTGCAGAAAGCTGTGGCTGGTGGATGAGTGAAGGAGCTGCAAGATGACCTGAAATGCTGCATTTGTGGCCATTGAGGACCTTTTATTGCAATGAGCTGACACAGAGCAAACGCTCACTTGCACAGGAGCCTGAAAGCTCTTACTGGGTAGGGCTGGAGGCAGCCTGGGAGGTACAGACACCAGCCACATCTGAGCTGCTAAGCTTTTAAGCATGTTCTTTGCTTTGAGAAGTCCTGGGGACAAGGCAGGTGCTACTGCACAGCACATGTGTGGGAAGTTGTGCAGGGTCAGGACTGCTGTGTGCGTTCTGGGCGTGGTGCTGATGCGATGTTCTGCCACGGGAATGCTGCCAGTGGCCAGGGAGAGGATGGCTCTAGCTTTGCACTTGCCCACATTGATTATAAACAGTAAAGGGATGTGGAATTTCAGTTGTCAGTGGGCGATCAAGTGGTGATAACAGTGTCTGTCCTATCTATTCTCCTGCTTCCCTTAATACACAATTTAGAAGATGCTTTTTGCTTACCTCACCTGGAACTCAGTGGGAAGGAATCTACCAATCTCCCTGTACTTCAAAAGCATTCCTCTCAAGCTAAAGAGTATTAATATCTTTATGTCTTTTGTATGAGCCTGGTGTTGCCAGCACAGTCCCAATCTGCAAATTAGCCAGAATTCATTCAAGAGCATTTTTCTTGCACTACTCTGTTTTATCCAGAGGTCTCTAAGTAGTTCCTTTATTTTATTTTTTTTTCTCCTCAGATGCACACATATGAAATGGATGGTTTCTGTCCTTTTAGAAAGAGAGCTACTTTCCATCAAGCCAATTAATGAAGGGGATGGGATCTTTGGTGTTTGCACCAGGGGTTGCCATCTGATCAATGAGCTGGGGGCATTGCCTGCATCTTAGTACAAGTCATCAGGTGGCAAATTCACCAAGGAGTCTGCCAGCTGTTTAACTTCATTACAGTTTGTCATTATGTCTGCCTCCTTTTTTTTTTTTAATTTCTATGTTTAATCACCTAATATCATTTTTATCAGCTTGTCAGGGTGTGGGAGAAGAGTGCTGGGGAATTAGTTTCCCTTTCTCATATTACATATCTATTTTGGTAAAATATTATGGCAAGTTTGTGTCTCTCCTACTTTGAAACAATAAGATTCAAGTGAACTAATTAAGCCTGTGAGTACCAAAGCATCTAATTAGTATTAACTCTTAGCTGTAAAACCAAGATAGGTGTCTACACTGCAAGATACATTTCTGTGTGGTTTAAAATGCATAATGAACCAGGGATGGGCATGCAGAGAGTTGCCTAAAGAGAGCACTTTCCCAGCTCAGAGAAGCCACTTGATTTTGATTGAGGCATTTTATTTTCAGTGTGACAAAGTTGTCAGGTACAGCCAGAGAGCTGAACACCAGTTCCAAAGGTATCTTCATCTGCAGTTTGATGAGGCATCAAACCAAATCACTCTTCATGCCTTGTGGCTTGGCCACAAGAAGGGAGACAACTTTTCTTTTTTTATGTGTATTCCGGATGTGGAAGTGTGTCGCAGTTTTGGTGGAGATCTAAGAATCGGATTACTTGTACCCGATTTTAAGGGAGCAATTAATAGTGAGATTGAAAATTGAAATTCTAGCTATTTAACATTTGCTGTATATGCCATGCCTGATTTCAGATGCTGCACTTGCAGTGGAAGTACATTCTTGCACGGACATCAATCCAAAAATAGCTGTTGTTCCCAAAAAAAAAGTTTAAAAAAATACTGTAGGCTTCCTTGCATCCAGATCTGCTCTAATATTATGAATTTAGGCTGATGTAATGCATGCAGTGGTGTTTATCTTTTGATTCAGAAAAAAGCTGGCTTGACACACATCAAGGTGATTCTAAACATTCATCACATCTTGTTCAAGAAGCTGCTTCACAATAGTGATCCAAATTTGACTGGAAACTCACGTTTGTGAATACACTGTATATAAATCACACTTTCCCCACCTCCTCCTCTGCCAGCTCCTCTGTCTACTGGCTGCATTCAGAAAATTACCTCTATCCCAGAAGGTCAGAACAAGTGCTACCAGCGGTGAGATCCCCTTCTGTGGAATCTCCATTCAGATTCCCTGGGGGTCTGGAGCTCTGTTGATTGTTCTCCAAATTACTGCATTTCTCTAACAGGCTTTAGTGTCTCGAAAATTTACTCTGTTCCTGACCTTCTCAGACCTCTCAGCTGGAAGTTTTCCACAACGCCATCAAAACTGCCTGCTGTAACCTTTAAAAAAAAAAAAAGTTGTTAACGTGGGTTAAAATCACAAATGCATTTTAGGTTTGATTTCTCTTTTAGAAATTCCAAATTACGCTGCACTTTGGAAAGGCCTGCTTTGGCTCGGAGCCATTCTGATAGATGTCACGTTGCTAAACAAGATGGGCTTAGAAATGCGCCTCAATGTTTCCTCTTTTTTTTATTTCAAACAAATACAAGCAGTAGATTAACATTTGGCTGACCCTGGCAAGGATTGCTAAATGTAATGTTTAGAGCAACCCAATGCTCTGATACTCTGTGGTCCTCCACGTTGTTTTCAGCTTTCCAAGTTGTAAAAATTGTGGGCATTTCTACAAAAGGAGCCAAACTTACTGACCAGCAGATCTGATGGCATCCAAACCACATGGCCAGATGACCTGAGAGGGGTTTCTCTTGACCTTGTTGTGCCAGCAACAGCAAGGTGTTCCTCCAAGCTGGCTATTTGCTTCAAGTAGTCCATTAAAAGTTGTAGTTCTGTATATCTGGTATAAAGTTTGTGTGATATACTGCCCAGAAATAGCTTTTGATGAAGTGGGAAGCCCACGCCAATGAACGTGTAAGCAAGTGGTAGAGTCAAATCATGTGAGAGAAAATTAAATTTTCATATCTTGTAAATGAAATATACATTAGGGACACTCTCCAGCGACCTCCAGACTCTGTAATTTTTGGATGGGAGCTAAAGATCTAAATCATGCAGCCACAACGGCCTGTAATGTGTAAGTGGCATTGCCTTGCTATGGGCCTGCAATGGTAAACAAATGCGACCAGTTTTGGAGAACTGCTATTGACAGTAAAATTCTAATTTTGCTCCAGCTCCCAGAACAGATGTACCTCAGAGTCCATAGACTGCAATGCTTAACTGCAGCTACTCAGCTGTGACCTTCAGCCTCGGGCTCACTGCAATAAAATTTTCATGCAACCATATGGAAGAATATTTTAATAGAGATTTACTGTCAGTAACTGTCCCAAAGGAGCAAATAAGGAAGCTGTAACATATTGCGTACAGTAAATCAAGGGGACTTCAATGGAAAAACGAAACCTCCCCGAGGCAAGCATCTTTAAAATTACAGGCAACACTTTGTACAAATATGTGTACAAAGGACTAGTTATGCACTCAGTTAAGCAACGCAAAAAGGGTTTTGGTTTTGAAGATATATGTATTAGAATTTATTTATCGTGTTTCAAAGGTGCTAATGTGGGGGAGGGGGGACGTCTAGCTGGGTTCACCAGCAACTGATTTCATCAAATGTGATGCAAAAATGGGCAGAAGCAGAGGGAGGGAGAAGGAACACGGAGCTGATGAGCTCAAATTGCATCTCCCAACAAACACCACTGCAATGGTGCTCTCTCAGCCCCTTTGACCACGCTGGAGGGTTTTCGTTAAAATGCAATTAACCTCTGCAATTGCTCACTGCTTCCTGAAGCCTGGTGGAACCAGCAGGGAACGAAGGGGAAAACTCCTGCTGGAGTGCTCAGAAGCAACCAGGAAGCACAAATGCCATAGCTTTGGAGGCATGTCAGACCTTTTCCCTGTTGGTGCTCCTCTGGGAGTTCATAAATCCCTTTATAGGGCTTCAGTCTCTTACCCTTTCCCTTTGACATCACGTTTTCGGGAATTTCTGCAAATGGATGAAGGCAAACAGGAATCTGAATTTCCCCTCCAGTCCCACACTGCACACACACTTGTTTTGTTCCCCCAACAAAGTTAATGACATGACAAGGCAATAAATCAGGATCAAGTAGATTAAATGCTGACAGAGGTAAGACTGAGTTATCCTTTGAATGTTCAGTACAGTCACGTAAAAACCAGCTTACCTGAAAACATGCAGGTGTCTGTTAAGTACACTGACTTAGGAAGTATGTGATGAAAAAATAAAGGCATAGCAAAGCCCAGGGAAAAGAAATAGCCAAGTGGCAGGAAATGAATTCACCTTTTTGAAAGAAAAGTGGAGTATTCCATAGGAGGGTGTCACCAAGCCACAGAAATGAGGCAATGGTCAGATTTGATTAAAGTAAAAAAAAAATAAATATATGAGATGGTTATTCTTTTAGGTAAATCTGTGATGGGAGAAGGCTTAAGGAGTGTCCTCTGCTTAGGCTGGCTGTGGGGATACAGATCTCAGGGCTGGGGTGCATTAATGCTTATTGCTTTGAATGGATTGTATAAATCTTATTGCTGTGAAGGAGAAGTAGCAGCGGTGTATCTCAATAAAAGGCTGTGAAAAAGGAGTTACAACCCTGCCATAAACCTGTGTATTTGGTGGGTAGGCAAAAACTACAGGAGAGAATGAGAAAAAACCAAGTGTTCTCCATTTTTACAAATAAAAACGCTGTGTAAAAGGAGCTGCACTTCATCTCCCATATTTTCTTAGAGTTCTCTGTGAGACCCTGCATTTTGACTAAAATTATATGGTGCAAAGTCACCCCTAGAAAGTAAAAACATTAAGTGGTTCTTTAAGTCTGGTCTCTCAAAGTCTGCTGTTGTATCAGTCACCTAATTCCAGAGGAACTTTATGGTTTCCAGCTGCTATTCCAAAGGGATGACAGGTTTTAACTTTGGAACATCTCATACCTACCCTGGATAGCAATTAGGGGTGTTTTAAAGGAAAAAAAAATAATCTTAAGAAGAAATATTTTTCAGTTATAACTTTCAGCCATCTCTTTCTTTGTACTTTGCAAATCATTTGTTTCTGTGCTCTAAAATAGAATAGGAAATCGTGGGTGGCAGCTGTGTGATCCCCTCCTTTGCTCCTCACATGTGCCTTCTTAGACATGAGAAGTTCTTACTTGCCATGAGTCTGGGCATCTCCATTTCTCTGAAATCTTGCTGTGCTGTGAAACATCAGCTACAGGCACATTTGAAAAGGCAGGCAGAAAGAGGATTTAATGACTGAAAGTTATGTCTCCCCCAGACAAAGAACCCCCATGTATTTGTTTTGATAATTTTGTCATTTTTTGGTGGGGGTTTTGGTACTGTCCCTAGAGCTGGGTTCTGACACAGGGGTTTTTTTTTCCTTTTTGTTTCTATGTTCCTATTCCCATCTTAAAAGGCTCTGTTCAAAGAATACCAAAATGAGAGGATTCTACAAGTTTTGTTTTGCTGAATGACTGTTGACAGAGGCTTTTGAGGAGAGACAAATCACTGAGTCTCAGAGCATCAGAGAGATTGTCTCTTCTTAGCTCAGTATCATTTAATCACCTGCAGGCATCCCAATTACCATAAGCAGAATTACTATCCCAATTAAGTAGCAGTCCTTGCCACTTGGTGTCATTAGGCTTAATTTGGTTCCTTGGGAAGTGTCCTGATTAAGTTGATTACCTGATTAAGTGGGTGTACTCTATATGATGGGCCTGATGCATCAGTGCTTTATGTCAGTTCTGCTTGTTGATTAAAGTGCTATTATGGCAGCGTGGAAATGGAGTGATGCCAAGGTGAATCTGGCCCATTGGTTTTAGCAGTCCTTGTCCAAGCTTGCGAAACACTTTGTATTTTTTAGCAGGAAGTCACTAGGCACAAATTACCCCGGGGTTTATAATTCTGTGGTGTCAGAGAAAATAAAATTGTGCTGAAATTGGACAGACTTTTTGGGTTTTTTTTTTCTTTCTTCTAAGAACGAGAAAGTGAAATTTGCTCTCTGCAAGGGGGATGGATGATGTGGTGGAAATGGTCTTGAGAAATGCAAGATAGGAACATATGGAATTTAAAGAGGGTGGGAAAAAACCCAAATCTTAACAGCCCTGATTGCTACTATTTTGCCCTGGTTTTCCATGCTTGAAAATATTGGTGTAGCATATCAGCTCATTTCAACCCTGAGCTAGAAAACTGCTGTCTGAGAATACAGTGACAAGTTTTTTTTTTAAATGCTTTTTATCTCTATCTGTGGTTCTTGGCTATCTCTGGGTCTAACGTGGAATATCATAGTATTAGGAGCTACATTCATCCACTGATTGACATCATCAAAATCAGTGTTGTCATAGGAGATATTAATTAGGGAAAAAAAAAAAATTAAAAAAAATCCCATAATTTCTGGCCCAGCCAGAAGTAAGAGGGAACAGAAGTAAAATTAGTAGAGCAATGTCCAGGAATGACTTTCTTTTCCATTTCTATTGTGGGACACTGCTTAAGTGTTCCATCTTTTGATACTGACTACTCAAAATCTGCTGGTTAATCTTTGAGAAGCGACTCTGTATCTGAACGATACCTGTGATATCATTCATCTCAGCTGCCTTTGGGCACATTTGTTGTAGGAGTCTGTACTGGGATATTGTGTCCAGGCTTCTTTCACAACACAGGAACTTTTGGTGTCGATGCAACCTGGAATAGATGCCTCATCCTAAAGGATGCTTTTAGGATCAGGTGCCCTGGTGGTTTAAAACAAGTCTCTCCAGCTCACTCAGAGGTTAATATGGGTGCTGTAGGCACTTCGACTTGGCAAGGTGAATCTAAACCCCACTTTTCACTGAGCTGGTGCTACTGGGTTGCAAGTGTACCCACTACTTTTGATGTCTTAAGTTTAGCTTTCATGTTTTTCATATTCTGTGCTGCCTAGGACTGCAGTTCTGAGCCTCATATTTAGTGTCACTCAGCTCTCTTCACAGAGCAGGGAGACAAAACAAATCCTTTTCCTGCTGAAGACCAAGGACAGCTTTCAGGCCCAAAAGCACAAACAAGAGTGGACTGAAGGGAGGAACAAGAAGGATGGGACCTCACAACCTGAAGCTGGAACTGAACAATTAAACCTCGATATGTAAATGGACCAAAACTTATAAAATATAAGACCTTGTGACTGCTCAACCATTTTATGACCATTCTCAGTCCACCTTGGGTGTAGCCCTGGTCAGGCCCTGTCCTGCTGAAGGTGGATCCTGGAGGCCTTTCAATAAATCCCTACTTTATTCTTTATCTCTGTCCAGTCTCAGTTTCAGGTCAGCCTTCCTAAGGCATCACTTTCAGAAGAACATGTTGAGAGAAGAATCTGCCCATCTGGCATGAGCTGGAGGGGTGGTATCTCGCCTCACTTTTATCTCTTGTCCCTTTCATCCGGAACATATTGCTGCAACTGCAGTTAATACAGCTATTGGCAATGATATGAACAGATTTGATTTTTTTCCCCCTCCCATTAGGTTTTCTTGGAGTACAGGAAGCAATTTTCCCTCCTGTCATGCCATTTATCTAAGGATAAAGGAGGAGGGATGCAAACGTGCATTAAACTATCTTTGCTAACAGAAATCAGTTGTCCAGCCGCATCTGTTTGATCTGTCCAGCTGATGGAAGAGATGCAGCACTAGCTAATCTGACAATATATTTTCTAGACTGTTAGCCAGCTTTTATCCATCTTTTGGTGGCCCTGTACAGTTAAAGGGCAGAAAAAAGGCAGCTTGCCCAAAGGGCTAATCAGAGCAATACCCTAGTTTGGGTGCTTTGGAAGCCTAAATGTGATGGATATGGTAGCAGTGGAGGTTCTCCATTTAAAAGATCCTTAAAATAGTACACAGCTGTTGTAATACCTGTGTCTTTTCTCCCTACCTATTCCTCTCTAAAAATCATTCATCCCTAAACGCTCCTGTATGAGGACTGCTTAGGGAATGGAGACGTTTCATTTGTTAGACTGTATCCAGGGAGACTCCTTGTAGAGGTCTAGTTGACTTTTCAGATCCATCTAATCTGTGCTGGGAAGTGCCTTTCCTAGGAAAAGAACCTTTTCCTAGATATTTTCTCTTGCATTTACAGTAACTTCTCCAAAGCAGATCTAGCCCACACCACATGAATTGAAAATACTGGTTTGGACAGTAGTATCCAAAAATGCCTTTTGAAGAACATGAACCTGTGAAATAGAGGTGTGTGTCATTAACTGAACTTTTAACTCCCCTTTTCCTTTGGAAAGCTCAGCCTAGCATCCATTCCCATCAGGAGGGTCAATGGTCTGAGCTGAGGAAATGGTTCTGAACCTTGTTTGTAAGCACTCATGGGTCAGATTGAAAATAGGGATCCCCGGGATGAAATTGGGCTGATGGTGTATCTGGCCCTTTGTACTGACATCTACGTGTGTACAGTCAGCTGCTGGGACCTGAACACATGCAGCACATTGTTTTCTCTATCTTTGCAATCTGGCAAGACACTGCAGTGCCCTGAAAGGTTACAGATGTGGCTATAAAGTTTGCATGAATTCTTGCTCAGCTGCATGCATCAGAGCTACTCGAGCCTGACTCCTCCTTGGAGTCAAGTAAAGGAGGAGCAGGGATTTCTGTCGTGAGTGCACCTTTAAAATAAGAACATAAACACCCACTGCAGCATAGGATTCCCCCGGCTAGCAATAATTTGGGCTAGTAGGCCATATTCTGTCATGAAAGATCCATATGGGAGTGTTTCCTGCTTGCATATCCAGCTGCCTTTAGCTGCTTAGCCTGAATGATTTTCAGACGCATCAGCATTCAGCACAAGCCTCCAAGGAAGCTCAATCTCCTGTGGATTTTGCCACACATGCCCCAGCTTGGCTTTTGCTAGATATTAGGCACAAACCAACCGTTAACTTACACTTATTTCTTGCTCCTGAAGATATGACCCATTTCCACACATACCAACAATGACATTCGCATTTCAGTGTGGCATGGTTGGGACGAGAAGAAGTGGTCCCTATGGCTGTTCCAAGTGTGTCTGCTCCCTGTTCCTTTTCCCCTGCATATGTTCAAGATCTGTTCTTTTGTTTTGACTGGCCAAACAGCCTGTGAAGTGTCACCTCTTTGTGCCTGGATAAACACAGCACTTAGGATCAGGCATCCAGTTGGAATACTCATAGCCCATGTACTTGAAATGCTTTCTAAGACAGCTCTTCAGTGCTTCCTTTGGGGTCACTCCCTCTGAAAACTCCTGCCAGAAAACTTGTTCACTGGAACACTGACAGGAAGAAAACACAGAAAAGGTGAAAACATAATTGAATCCAATTCCTTTCAAAATGGAATGAATGAATGAACCAACATTGCTGTAAAATATTTGCAGCAACCTCCCAGATGTCTATCTTAGACTTTGGATGAACTTGGCTCAGAAGTACCATTTTTTTGTCTTTAAGAAAAGAAGTTTTTGAACAACATTTTACAACCCATAATAAATAAGGAATATTAAATCTCATACAGTCTTTCCTAGCTGATAAAGAAAAAAAAGTGTGCCGTTTTGTCTCCAAGAAAGCTTTGGTCCCTTAGAACTGGGAATGGGCCTGGCTCCCCCGAATTGAGTACTTCCCTGCATTTTTTGGAGTGTTAGATATGTAAATGTGTATTCCTATAGCTTTCAGTGAGATAACCAGGATGTTGTATGCACTGCCATGTATTTTATACTATGAGATAAATCATCAGGATGTGTCTTGAGAGATTTCCACTATTACAAACCTCGGAAACTTCATGAGAGGAGATCATCTCCCAGAGTTCATGCCTTGCTGAGGTCAAAACCTTGTAAGAACACAGCTATTCTAGAGAATTAAATGTGAACCTGATGTTAGCACTGATTTAATCTTGCTCATAAGCTTCCAACTCGAGCCAAAATCCCTCTACATGCGGATAGCAGAGATGACAGCTTGATGGATCTGAAACTTCAAGCATTGTGTACAGTTGGGATTGCTAAGTAGGATGAGGGATATGTAAAACCTTGGATAGTCCTGTTAGGATGTATAAGCCTTTCACAGTTTTGTCAGATGAAGAGCGAAGATGGATTTATGTGTTATGATGAAGGAAACTGGAACTGTCCTACCAATTGAATGCTAGGAGAACTCTTACATTTTCTCCAGTGAATTGAATGCCTGCATAAGCCCAGGGGATTCAAAACTGAGGGTTCTGCATGCCAGGGGCCACAACCTTCAGGGAGTGCAAGTGAATTTTGGGAGATCCCTGAAAAAGAATGAGACCTTCAGCTAATAGAGGGTATTTTTAGGGATTTTGGTTGGTTGGTTTGTTTTTACGGTTAAAGGAAATGAAATGAAAGCCCCAACTTGATTTTTCCCTTGTAAATTAATCTGTGCTAATTATTGCTATTCATAGTACAGTGTGCCCTCAAGGTCCCAAATGTGCAGAGACTTGTACAGCTATTTTATATAGCTATTGAATCCAGAATTGACAAAGAACTGCCTACAAATTTAAAGGTACATGTCATTGCAGGATTTGGGCAGGAGGAGGGGTTGTCAGTGTTATTTTAAACAAAACAAGGGTGAGTGGAAAACATAAAACTAATTCTCTTTATTCAAAAACAGTTCCTGATCAATTGCGTTCTTTGAGGCTCTCTAGCTAAGACTTGTGCAGAAGAGAGTAGTAAGGAATCACAAGTGAATGACAAAATCAATCACAAGGCAGGAAAGAAAAACAGCCTCCTTGGTTTTGATAAGTATCAGTTCTGTTTCCTATGTGCTGGCTTCACCCACAGCCAGCTGTAATCAATAACATCTCTCCTTTGACTTCAGAGCACTTTGGGTGAAAGCCTGCTGCTGCACATGCTTGTTTTCCACGGAGAGTCTCTGAGCACAGCTGGACAGAACACTGGGCTGGGGGACAACAAGTCCTGGACCTTGTGCTGTGTGTGGTGCCCTGCAGTAATCCCAGCCCAGGTCTGTCTGCACAGCTGGCACAGCTGCATGGTCACAGCAGAAGCAGAAACGGATCTGCTGCTGCTGCAGATCCTACAGGAACATCCCATGCCTTTCCTCTTGCAACAGCTTGTGGCTCAGGGAGAAAATGTACAGTGAAGGCTGTGCTGGGTGACATCAAACATCATCTGTCTCTTAACAAGCTACAGCTCATGGGGGAGTAAATGTAGAAGGGGGTGTGTGGCATTACAGTGTGGTTTTGTCTAACCAAAATAATTGGGAAGTGATTTGCTTCCTCTCTTCTTTTAAAAAAAAAAAAAAAATCCCTATCACCCCTATCTAGAAAAACCCCAGCTTAGACATTCCATTTCAAAAGATGGACTAAAGGATGTCCAAGTTTCATCTCGCCTTTAAAAAGTGTAAAAGGAGTTATGTTTGTGGAAGCTTTCTCAGGTCAGATGCCAGCATTGCCAGACCTTCTCTCAGAGATTCCTGGGAATATCATCACTCCACTTTGCAGTGGGCTTGCATGTGCTAAGCAGGGAGAATCCTTCTCTTCACCATGCACAAACACACACAAATGGTTATGACAAGGTTTTGACTCTCCTGTAGGAAAGATAAGGAAAAATGCACTTAATTTTGGTAGACACTTGTTTCATATAGAGATGGTGGAGCTCAAAATTACTGCAGAAAGGAAACTCTTTTAAAAAAAGGGGTGGAGAGCCTAAAATCTGAATAAAAACAAGCATTTTGTGAAAGCAAAGGTAAAACTTTTGGGGAAAAATTTCAATTGCATTTTCTTGCTGTATTTTGCTTTATCTCTTTGATTTGGAAGAAGGGGGAGGTAACTACACAGTGGTTCATCCAGCTGATTTTAAATATGTACATGTGGAACAAATCTCTTTTCAGTTGCTGGATAGTCTTGGAAAACATGACATTTAGGGAGCGAAAACTGGTGGGACAGACATTACACCCATGCAGAAATAAAGCAGATGTCAAGGCTTCTAACAAGCAAGATGTTAGACTTTCTCCTAAATGTTAAGATGAGATAGGAAACTGAGATAATTAAGCTCTTATGCTGTAGGTTAGTCATCTTGTGTGTTTCATAACATGACCAGGCTGGGTTTTCCAAAGAAGTCTGGGTTTTCTAGGTGTCCAACCTCAGTGAAAATTCTCTTGGAAAACTAAGGGTGTGGGGTGTGTAATAATGAGGGTGAAAACAGAACTATATCTCTGTGCAACACAACACCATTAAAGGTAACTGTGATATATTGAAGTATTACACAAAAGAAAAATGTCAGCAGCCAGCCTCTGGTGGGAGGATGTGGTAGGGAACCTCCAAAATATGGAGCAGGTGTCTCTTGGTTCAGGTGTTCTTGAGGTGTAATATTTGGGAGGTCAGTTTTAAGCACAGAGGCCACAGTTGTAGTCCCATCATGTCTGTCATCAAAAGAAGGATTTTTGTAAGGGGTAGAAGACTGAATTCAAGAGATTTAAATTTTTCTTTTGTCTAGAGCTGAAAGTACTTTCCATGAAGTTTTTTTAAAAATTTTTTTATGATACACTTAGATGTTCAGGAATTAAATCAGGCTCAGCTTTTAAATACAACCCTCACACCCTGTTGCTATTTGTGTAAGACTGGGTCATCCTGATTCAAAGAGTGGTAGTATTAAGAATAAGAACAGTGACTTGTAAAGAATATTGAGGCTGAATCACAAAGCTGTACTTCTGAAACATAAGTTTTCATTAAAAAAATAGAATGCCTTCTTAGCAAGGAACTGCAGAGCCCTTGAAAAGGCTAATGACGTTATTGGTAGGTGATATATTTTGAAAATGGAAGACAAGGAAGAGAAAACATAATTTCCTCTAAATTTAGCATAAATTCTATTACCTCTCTTATTGTCCCATAGGCCAATGGCACGGCTTTCCTAAAGCATCTGCTTCCTAAATTACATGGTATGGCTTGTTCTTTCAGAGCCCTGTATTGTTTCTATGGAGATCAGAGCAAACATTTTGCTCTCTGTGCCTATGTAGGGATTATGAGTTAAAGAACAGAAAGGGAATGTGGAGTTGGGTATATGTACTTAAGTACCAGTAGCTTGGAATCTGCTAGCAGATCAGCAACTGTGGAAATTTGCTTTCTGTAGAGACTCAGGGAGGTGAGTGTCAAGGTCTCCTGTGGTCAGAGACCCCTTGGCCAGGGTCTGCAAGTTATTTACTGTTTGCTGTATTTTATCTTGATTTCTTCCTCCTACTTTCTTTTAGTTAGGAAGACTCTTGCAATTAATCACAACATTTTTAGACACATCTGATGTGGATTTAACATTTCTGGGCACTTCATAGAAAGCATTTTCCCCACATTGCTACGTTGATACCATGAAAAGCAGGTTAGGATTTACCGGGTGGTGATACTCCTCCATTGCAGATAGGAGGTGGAGGTACAAGTAGTTGTTGTTTTGCCCAAAGCCTTTGGCGGAACTGGAAAGTGAATTCCAACCCTATTTTCTTGTTTGAATATCTCTAAGCTCAGAACAGCCCTCCTTTCTTGTCTTGCTCTCAGACTTCATTAGTGTGTGGCTGGACCTTGGTGTCCCAGTCACTCAGTGTAATTATTCAGCAGAGTCTTGCAGGACTTGGGTGCTGGAAGTATTAGATCTATTTTACATAATTTATATAATTTACTCTTGAATGTCAGAAGGGAAAAAGGAACCCCCTAAGTTTGATTAGACACTAAATTCATTATTTCACATTAGAATTGCCTTCTCCAGAGGACCAAGGCTACTCATTTGATTCAGTAACGAGAGCTCCAAAGGGTACTAATTTAGTAAGACTATTGACTGTTCATTACTCTGATGTTGCTCAAATAGCTGAGAGCATGTGTGGTGTTTAATGTGATCTTAAACATTACTATCTACGGTAAATCAGAAACAGGGCACAAGTGCTATAGCTGCTGTTTAATGATGTATGAAAAAGCTGCCTGGTAAAGTGCACCATTAAGAAAAGCTAAAACCAGTGCTGAACAAAGACCTGATGAAATATTGATACCTTTGCAGCCAGTATGATTTCTTCTTCCTTGGAAAGTGGAGCCTGGGTTTCTGAAATATCAGACTTATCTCGGGCAAAGCAATGCAATCAGATGGATGGGAGCAAAGTATTTTGGGGGGAGAAATAAACCTCAAAACAGCAAGGAAAAATAATACAGTTGGTCTTCAACATGCCACTGTTTAGTTTATAATTGGGAAGACTTCCAGTTCAGCCATTATTTATTCTCCTTCCATTGAAATACTGAGTTTTCCTCACCCCATCTCCAGCACTTTCCTCTTTCTTAGAGAAAGAATCTAATTTAAAAAAAAACCCCAACTTAGTCAGACATTCCATTTTAAAAGGTGGACTAAAGTACGTGAGATTCATCTCACCTTTAAAAAGGGTAAAAAGACTTATGTGTGTGGAAGATTTCTCAGGTCAGATGCCAGCTCTGCCAGACCTTCTCTCAGAGATTCTTGGGGAAATCATCACTCCACCTGCAGTGGACTGTCATGTGCTAAGCAGGGAGAATGGTTCTCTTCTCTGTACACATGTATCTGAGATAATGTTCAGCACTGTCACGAACACTGTTACTTAGCTCCAGACCAGTAAAGTGTACTCACTTCTGCCAATATTTTGCCATAAAGCAAAATACTTGCTTTATGTTTGTGCTTGTAGACCTGACTCCAGGACAGGGTTAGGTTCTTTTAAGCTAGGAAAGCGCCTCTTCGACTCTTTGTGAATCAAGGCTCATACAGCTGTGAAAATTAGCTTATTTTTATTTTATTTTCAAGTTCCTTGTTTCATTTTTTCCTCCTTCCAAAAAACTCAGGCTTTTCTGTAACTAGGGCTGTGCTTTTCTGTAACCAGGGCGGTGGTAGGTCAGTGCTGTCACGTGTTTTAGCTGCTGCAAGGGTCTTTTGCCCAGACATGTGATGGACGTTTTCATAAATCAGGGTTGTATCAGAGTTGTGGAAGCTGGAGGGGATGACAGTATTTGTGCTTAGTAGTAAAAGTGTGTCTCTCACAAAATCTCTCGTTTGTGTTGGAGAAGACAAGAAGTTTGTCCTATTCAGCTGCTGCATGAGTGCTTTGTGGGTCACAGAGAGCCCTCACTCGGCCTGGAAAGAAATAAATATGGAACAGACAAGGCACCCAGGAATGGTCAAAGCAGGGGGTTTAACAAAACAAACCCAAAGGAAGTGCTTCTTCACATAGCACGTAATGAAATTGTGCTTCTCATCAACAGAGGATGTTGAAGAGACCTGAAGAACAAACTCAATTCAAAGCAAATAAAATAATAGGATTAGGCAACTTTATTAGAAGAGGTCCATTGGTGGTTATTAACGAAGGAGGTGGAACCTCCAGGTCAGGAAATCCTGCAGCCATTGATTTTAGCAAACAGGACGGTGTAACCAGCACAGAATCCTGCTTCCCTGGCCCCATTTTTATATAGAGTTTCTATTTCCGAGGTGTGGCAGGGACCTCAGGTTAAAGGAGAACAGTCTTTCTGCATAAAATATCCTAAATATC
This sequence comes from Chamaea fasciata, assembly GCF_029207755.1. NCBI lineage: Eukaryota > Metazoa > Chordata > Aves > Passeriformes > Sylviidae > Chamaea > Chamaea fasciata. Next base: position 3,567,572 of record NW_027094088.1, on the reverse strand, counting down.
CTGAAACTAGGGACTTGATTCAGTCCAGGTGAAACTCACAGGTCCCTGGCTCTGAGGAGGATGCTGCCATCTGCACACAGGTCTTATTTCAGGTTTTTGGCAAGTGTCTGGAGAGAGAGCCTTGTCTCTCAGCAGAGTCTCGGTGGTCAATCTAAAACTTAGGAGAAGCTCCAAATTGACAGGATAAAGGGCAGGCACATGGTTGCTGATGTGCAGCCTGGGCTCTCACCACTCTGTTGCTCCAAGAGGCTTTGTGTAGTTTTGCCTACTCCAAAATACACAAATAAATGTACATTTAATGTATAGGATGTGGACACATGCAGGTATGTTCCTCGACTCGGGGAGAGGAGCAAAGTGAAAGAAGAATGAAGAATCACCTGCTCAATCTTTGCTCCAGCAGCATTTCGAGATTTCTGGGGACTGCAGCGTAACTTTTTTACAAGTGGGTACTTTAAAACCAAATAATAAAAGAGATTTTCAGAGGTAGTTGATGTAGATCTGTGGTATTGCGAAAGAAAGTGCCCTGAAGAAAGACCCTGAGACCAGCAGCTCATTCAGGTTGTAATTAGCTCACAAAGAGGGAGAAGCCTCCAGCCTTTTAACTCTTCTCCTTAAACAAAGACCACCTTTACAAATATGTGTGTATTAGAGCCTTTGGTCTGCAAATTTCTCTCCTGCTCACACCATCATAAAAGATTCAGAGAGCTGTATCTTTTTTGATTACTAATTTATGCTGTTTACAGGCTGGGTAAGAGGAAAAGAAAAAAAGAAAAGCTCTGAAAACTCCAGGAGCTGTGCTTTGTTATTAGGAGAAACCAGCACTCATCAGTGCTGTGTAGTCTGATACAGGAATTTATTTATTTGGAGAGGATGTAGAGCCCAGTTCAACAATATGGGCTCTGAGGGAAGTATCACAGTGTGGGAGCAGTGATGATGCCAGGTTTGGGGGATATTTGCTGAATGAGAACTGACATGAGTCTGAAGCCAGGGCTCCTGGAGATGCCAGATCCAATAAATATTGGGAAGGGTGTGTTTAGCTTTGTACACCTCCTTCCCACCTCCTGCTCTGGATCAATCTGAGCTTGCACAAAATGATCCCCTTTCCTGACAGACATCAGAGCCATAATGTCCCACCTGTATTTCCTAGAGGACACAAATTGTTTTATCTACCTCAGGTGTGTGCCTGCCTGGATGCAGGGTTGCATTTTGCTCTTGCTCTGTCACAAGGCTGCAGGGGCACTCTCACCATCTGCACTGCACTGCCACAATCCCCCATTTCATTTCTCTGAATACCAAGTCTTGATTTCCATCAGATGGGTCAAGATATGTGGAAAGTAGGATATGGACAGGTCAAGATGTGGAAAGTAGGTCCAAGCCCTTCAAGAGACCCATATGGGATCTCTGCAACTTCATTTTTTTTTAATTTCTTTTTTTTTTTTTCATTATTCAAGCAGAAATATAACTTTCCTCCTCCACAGCAGTGCAATTAGCACATTGAAGATCTACCTATTGTAATCCCTTTGCACCTTTTCCCAGGATTTCTTAAACTCATTTGTTCATCTAAATATGTGACCAACGCTTTTACTCCTTTGCCTTGAATGGGCGCAGACACTCCTTAAATTAAAAGAAAAAAATGACATTGGGGTGCTAGCACTACTTGAGAGAAGCCAGAGGAATCAAATTAAGGCCATCACCATCATGTGCCCTTAATTCACACCTTTGTGGGAAGGAAAATTGAAAGTTCAGCAGCATGACTGCGAGATGGAGTCCTGGTTTGTCGTCTTCTCTCCTTAAAACATACTCCTTAGTGATTTGATGTTTCTGAAACAAAGAAGTAAGAGATGCTCTTTTGCTGGTGATGTAAAATAGAAGACAGGACAAGCCTGTTGAGGATACATCCTCTGTTAGGCACCTAAACAGTTGTAACTTGCTTAAGGTTAAGTACAAGTGCTGGCTGAATTGTTTCCCAGCCAAAGAATTACAGGGGTGGATAGTGTTTCCATAAGAACATGAAAGGAATGAAAGAAAAACCAGTCACACATTAAAATATCAGTGCCCACCTGACAAACATAATTCAGGGAGTGCAATGTGGGTTTCTCTTTGCATGTAAGTGAGATCAGCTACTCTTTGTGTCTGTAGTTTTGTTCACTGGTACACACACAGTCTGCAGGTGCTTTGCTTTGATAGTGTGCTCCCAGTTCTGCTCTCTTTAACCTGCAAGGGGTTTCACCCAATGACCACTGGACTTCTTCAAAAATTCACTGGACTTTTCAAAACCAAGAGAGCTCAGAGAAACATTTCATTGATAGGAAAAGCTGGCTTTGGCACCTGTAGAAGAAAGGGGAAAGTAGGTGTCATAAGCAGATCATGCATTTGCTTTTCTAAAAGTTCAACAGGGCTCAGTGGTCAGGCCTGAAAAATTTGCAGAAAACCTGCTAGCGCCCAACCACCAGCAGGCACAAAAACCCACCCACCACGCCAACACATGCTTCTCTAGTTCAGAATAACCTCCTTCCCTGAAGGGCCACGTGCATAAAGTGCCAGCACATAGCAGCTCTTGCAACTGAATTTTAAACTGAAAATAGCATCTTAGATTGGAAGTGCTGACATAGGCTTAGTGACAGCAGTGCCAATTTAACAGTTGTATGCACTATGGAGTGTTCTTGCAACATTCCTCATCTGAAAGACAATCTGTGCATGGTATAGATTAGTCTGGTTGGAGGAAAAAAAAAAATTTAAAAAAAATTGTGGGGAGAGAAAACCCCAACTGTGGTCTTGGCTGGCAAACTCTGTCAACCAATGCAATCTGTGCTCCTGATGTTTACTGCTTGGAGCTAAATAGGATATTTAGCCAAATTTAAAATTCGTGTTACAAATAAAGCTCAATTTGTGTGTGTGCATATGTGTGTGTGAGAGAGATGATTGCTCATTTAAATGACAACTTTATATATGATAATTACAGTCATTAATGAAGACACAGTTACTTTGCCATAGATTACAAGGATAAAAGAAGATCTCCCAAGAATCATGTTCTGGTATAGAGTAGAGTCAATAAGAAAATTAGTCCAAATACTATCCGGAAAATTGTTCTTAAATAATGCCCTAAAGGTTAAAGGAACAATGGGTGTAAATTCAGTGGAAGAAATTTTAAAAACACACTAGAGGTCACTGTTGCTACTTGAGCAAAAGCTTTTTCTGCTTCCTTTTCATTTAAGGCATTAAAGATCAAATATTTCAGCAGGGGAAAAAAAAAAAAGGACTTCTGTTTCTATAAATTTCAGAGCATGTACATTTTGATATCCTGAAAAATAAACAATATATTGGTACAGAATGGATGGTTGTGCTATGATAGTGGAAATGGTTTGTACTTTACTTATGAAGAACTTGGAGTCATAGGACAATGCAGTTCTATTTTGTGCAGCATCTTTCATACAAATGGCATCCCCCAACACTTTATAGCTTGTAGCATTAAATAATATAGCTTTAAATTGCAGAGATAAATAATCAGTGGGAGAGAAATTAAATGTTATGGGCAAGGGACAAAAGAAATGTTAGATATTTGAAAGCTTTGAGAAGGCACAAATTGCAAATCGGAGCCAAAGATAAATGAGGAAGCCAAACAAATAAGTTTTGTGATGCAGGAGAAAATACTTCAGTCTTCGCAAATTATTCATGAGCTGGGTATTAAAGGGAAAGCAATAGTTTTATATCATAAATACAGTCCTATGCCTGGCTGTATTTATAAAGATGTGTGTGTGTGTGTTTGAGCAAAGTGTCTGTCTGAATGTGTGTGTATATATATCTATATATATATATTTATATCTGCAGAAGAAATCCGTCTGAATGCCCAAGGGTGTAGACACTCACTGCAAATGCAGGACTAGACCATGGCATGTTGCATTTGTTACAGCCTTCAGCAATTAAAAAGGACTGGATTCAGCGTAACATTTTTACCCATTGATATGGAGAATGAAATCATACACTTCATATGATAGGAATATTATCAGAGACTTCAAAAGCAGAAGGTGAAATGTTCCTGCAAAGTGCAGTTTTTTGTTTTTTTTTTTTTTTTTTTCCCTCTGAGGTCTTGGTTGTCTCATGAATGCCATTAAATTTCAGGAGACAACCGGTTTCTCTAACAGCTCAAGGAGTTAAGCTTGATAGCCAGGAATGCAAGTGAGTGAGAAGGCAGGTACATTGAATATTTTCAGAGAACATTGTTCTGTGTTTGGTCTTCGAGCTCTAATTATCACCTCATCTTTCAGAGCTGCCACTGAGCTGGATATGGGTTTAGGGGGTTGCCCAGTGATGGTTGCTGTTTCTGACAACTCCTTCCTTACCTGCTAACGTCATTGGGATCAGAATTTCCAGCTCCTTGGGAATGTTGATACTTTTCCAGCTTTCCCTCAGTCCTTTTGAAACCACGTGGATTTTTCCTCTGCACATCCATTGCCCTCTATAAATAAGAAACTCAAGGGTTTTTATCCCACACCCGTCAATATCACCATTTTTAGTGACAAAGCACATCCTTTGCAATTTATCTGTAGTCTTCTTGTCCCTTTTTTTTTTTTTCTATTTTCTGTATTCCTGGGATTGTCAGGAATCTGGCAGCCCACTCAGCTCCTGCACTGGCTGGCTACAGGCTGTCTGGGCAGTTGGCCTCTGCCACAGGCACACAGATTGTTTCTGTAGCTCAGATCTGTTGGTGGTCTGGCATCAGTTGATTCTAGGGGGTCTTCAAACATCAGCAGCTTATGATCATCCCAAAATAAAGTGCTGAATTAGTGAACTGAGAAAGTAGGTGCAAGATTTTATCCACAGCCATTCTGTACGCAGAATAAAAAATATGCATATATATAAAATATAAAATACATAACATATTATATATTATATAATATATATAATATAATATATATATATATAATTTCTAATATATAAATTGATTAAATATCAATTCATAGATTTCAAACAAGTCAGGGCCATATTAAAGCCTTAGGCTCTTCCTTTTTTTTCCCCCCCAGAATTGTAGTATTATTATTTTTTTCTGAGCTAAATTCTTCTTGTAGCATTAGACAGCCCTATCTTTTCATGTGACACCACCCACAGACCTGTAATGTGTTATATTTAGACATCCAAAGCATTCTCTGGTACCCAGGTAGCTTTATTAAAAAGTGGAAGGTTTTTAAGGTGAGGATTAGCAGCTGCTGAGGGATGATGGACCGACACAGGGTCAGTTTTCCACAATTATATTTTTGTGGCTATAATTTTCCTCTTGGCCATCTCTGGACTGAGAAATTCTCTTCCTTCTAAACAAAGCAATACTGATGAGGGAAACAAGTAGAAAACTGGAGAACTCACCCAAACCTGTAATTGTAAGAGCTGAGAGGTTCATATTGGGATGCACAGTCCGAGTCATCTTTGAGAAATCTTCTTTTGAGAGAGCTGCATAACCATTTTGGGGAAACTCAGCTCCAGTAGCTTCTTGCAGCTGGGAGTTTAAACTGGATGTGGCCTGAAAACAGCGCATGAGGAGAGGAGGAAATGAGTAACTTGAAAAGGCTGGCAGAAAAATTCAATTGTCTCCCTCTGGTTTTCCTGTTGGTATTGTTTTAGCAGTGGTCTTCAACTATTTAATACCTGGCCTTGAGTCTTTTATTTGGTCTTCTCTTGAACAAAGCTCTTCTTGTCAAAGCCAGAAGAGAAAAGAGCATACTAAAGCAGAAAAAACCTCATGTTGCAAGAGAAGTCCTTCCCAGTTTGGGGTAAGTGCGAGGGATTCTGTGCAAGAAAGGCTCAGTGGGTGCTTCTGATCTTTTTCTGGAAGAGAAAACACAGCCCAAAGGATAAGAAGTTTTCCCACTGGCTCTCATGGCTAGTTTATCTTCTCCAAGTTTGCCAGCAAATCCCTGTCTCTCATTCCTTTCAAGCCCCTCATCCAATTCCATTCCTAACATAAAATCTTCAGTGGCCATTATAACCAGAGATGGAAAATCCTACATGTACTTTTCCTTCTGTCATTCGTCTTGCACCTCAGTGTATCTGCTGAGGATGTTTGTTGTCCAAACATCTCCTCTTACGTGTCAAAACCAAGACCAAGGTTTTGTGGTTGCCTCTGAGATACACTGTGTGACCCAGCAGCTTGGATTGGAAATCCTATGGGGGCTGCTGAATTCCCAGGCTGCTACCAAGCTGGGCAGGAAATTTCTGCTTTCTCCTTTCTCTCCCATCTTATTTCTGTGCTTTAATTCTTTAGAACAGGGAATGTCTGTTACAATGTGAATACACATAGGTGTATTCACAGCTGTAGTGTAATACCTGCTAGACATTACTGGAATGAATATTATAAATAGCTGGAATATGATTTAGCAGTTTTAAGGGCTACAGTATTTATTTCCTTGCCAGCCTTATTTTTTTCCACAATTATTTTCCTCTTTGTCTATTCAGTGATTGCTTTTTCTGAATAAAAGCAGAATCTTACTTCCTTTATGAAGCGCACAATGAAAATGTGAAAACTCTAGGTGCAGCCTCAATATTATTGAGAAACAATAAAAACATGTCCTAGTATCTAGAAATCACTGCATGTGAGAGAAAGAGGCAGGAAATAAAAGAATCATGTTGCATGCCCTTACTGAAGGAATATTAGCTCTTCAGGGTACTGTATTATCACAATGCACTTAAGAAATCCAAATTATTGTAACAGTCTGAATCAAACTTGCTCAGTTCCTTCGCTGTCACACAGGCTCAGCTGCTAATGTTATTTTAATCAAAGATTTGATCAACAATATTAGGAAGAGAGATATCAGGGAAAATTAACACATGTGCTTCTCGCTTGGGAAGGGATTATTATTTTTAAATCTGCATTTAGTTCCCCCACTACCCAGAGTGATTTCTTTGGAGATAAGGACAGCAGCCAAATTGCTGTGTGCTCAAAGACAGTAGAAATAGTTGCAGTGCCCAGAAATTTTCCCCATGTTTTTGAGGCTTTTTGAGGTTTTTGAAAGAAAACAATTCCCATCAATTTTAGTATGAGGTGAAGGAGATTTCCACTTTGCAGTTTCATGTCTTACATGGGTGCTGTTGGATGAAAACTGTTTTTTCTTGCAGTTGGATTCATAGTCTTAGCCTTTTAATTAAACCTGGGTGCTGGGAAATAAGATCAGCCTCTTCGGGGGAAAGAAATGTTTTCTGCATTTACCCTGTTATCCTCTCCCAGCAGGGTAACTCAGGTGAATATTCCTGTTTCCCCTGAGTGTAAGGAAGACAGGAAGTTCAGGAACGGGTACTGGATGTAGCCCTTTTTTCCTTTTTGCCTGTCATTCCTCCTTTCCCAGCTGACTTGGGCAGGCAGCATAGCAGAACTGTGAAGAGTGGCTGCTTGCCTCTCTTGGAAAGAGCTTCCATTACCCTGTGCCACTGTCTTGGCCAAGCTTTGGAGCAGGATATGGGATTTCAGTCCCTCCTAAGAGCCAGGGGAGGAGAAGCCTCAAAATCAGCCCACTGCATTCACATCCAAGTAGGAAGCGTGGTCCAGAATCCACATGACAGAGCTGAAATGTGGTGGCACAAGACATTTAACTGATGTCAAATTTAAATCCCTGTTAAGAAGAAGTGTTCTCTAGTCTGCACCAGGCCGTCCATCCTGCTAATCTCATTCCATATTTCTCTTTACTTTTTTTGGTTGAAAGAAGGCATAGATTAATGACGGAACGAATCTCAGCAGAGGGAACGTGCTCCTTATAAGGCAGGCTTGGGGTAGAGATGGTGGAAATTGTAACACAGGATGACTTTGTTGGCAGAGAAAGTTGCATTTGTACCATTTATGTTTGAAAATCCTTCACCCAGGGCAGCACAGTTCAGCCAAATTAACTCCATCTGGATAGATGGAGCTGAGGATTGCCTGTCAGAAAAGGACATTTTATAACTTGGGGAGATGTTTTAAACATCTCTTAGTGACTGTAGAGGATCCATTCGGATAAAGGGGGTGGATGGGAGAGGTACAGTGGGGACTCCTCAAGGGCATGAAAAGGTCTGAACAACGCCTGTTTGCTCAGCCATCTCTCCCAGATAGTCTGCCCTGACTTGTTGTTGGCTTTTAGAGAAATATGGCTGTGGCTCTTGATGGTCTTGTATTAATATACAATCCCACCAGACAAGTGAATGTTCACTATTTGCTCTGCTGTCAGCACATGATGTTTAGTGAGATTCCTGTGATGATTTCTAAAGCCCCGGGCTCTGTAGTCACATGAGTACAGACTCATGCCTAGCTTCTTGCAAGAAAAAAAATCCTATCCCAGCCATAAAACAGAACTTTGATCCTCATGAGTGTAGAAGAAAAGGACAAAAGTGTGTTGCCAATTTGCATGTTAGAAACAATGAATAGTAAATGAAAACAAACAATGTACTTCTAATGATGTCACGACCTCAAAACCCGCCTCAGGATGGAGAGAAGAGGCTGGTGTGGGGGTTCAAAGCAGCACAAAGCTGTATCATGGGGTAGGGAGGCTTGTGGTATCTAAGCATAAACTGGTCAGGTTGATGCCTTAAGTTTCAGCTGTCGTGATTTTCAGATTCTGTGCTGCCTAGGGCTGCAGTTGTGAGCCTCATATTTAGTTAAGTTCTGATCACAGAGTAGAGAGACAAAAATCCTTTTCCTGCTGAAGACCAAGGACAACTTTCAGCCCCAAAAGCACAAACAAGGGTGGCTGACGGGAGGAACAAGAAGGATGGGACCTCACAACCTGAAGCTGGAATTGGACAATTAAACCCCAATATGCAAATGGACCAAAACTTATAGAAATGTAAAACCTTGTGACTGCTCAGCCATTTTGTGACCATTTTGGGTCCACCTTGGGTGTAGCTCTGGTCAGGCCCTGTCCCGCCCAAGGTGGATCCTGGAGGCCTTTCAATAAATCCCTACTTTATTCTCTAGCTCTGTTCAGTCTCTGTTTCAGGTCAGCCTTCCCAAGGCATCAGTTTTTTGGCAACCACAAAGGGACAGCGGGGCATCTGGAAAACCCCTGTCGACCAGAGGAACACCCACTGAGGTCACCCGTGGGTATTTAAACTTTGGTTAATATGCAGGACCACAAATGCCCACATGACATGGCAGATGTCACAAAACTGGCATTCATTCCCCTGCCAGTCACCGGCAAAGCTTGGGCTTGTTCAAGGCCACCCAAAATGCCAGCAGAGAAAGGAGGTGGCACTTTTCCCTGTTAGAGCAGTTCCCCCTCCCTCACCTGTGCCCCCATCACCTTTCTGTCCTATAACTGCCTTCATGGGGAGGTAAAGACCTACTTTCACATATAAGTCTGAGTATAAATATAAATATAAATATAAATATAAATATAAATATAAATATAAATATAAATATAAATATAAATATAAATATAAATGTATTTATATTTAGGCTGCTCAGAGGAACTGAAATTCCAAAGCTGGTGGAGATGGAAGGTTTTTGCTAAATATTCATTGGTCCGTGGAGAGAATTGCTAAGGCCGTTTTTACTAATCCAGAGTGGAGTAGGGGCGTGTGCTCTAGTTTATCTCCAGGTCTCAGGAGCAAACTCAAAAGTCCTCATTTTAAGTAAAGATTTCTCTAACTAATGCGCTCCTCTTGGCTGTAGAAAACCCATATGAGTGACTATGAGTGGATCAGATTTTCCTATAGTACCCGGTAGCCTGGTATTAGAGGCTTTGTCAAGTCATGATATGTTTAAGGTTTCTGAAAACGTGAGGTTTAAACTGCAGGGTATGTATCCTCCGAGTGTGATATGGGGGAAAACAGGAAGGGAAGGACACGGTCATGTCCTTCTCCTTTTGTGTACAGTGTGGGCAATGTAGCTTTTTTTAAAATGTTTTTTTCCTCTTATATTTTTTTGACCCTTAAATGGAGTTATTTTAATGCATTACTCCTATGGGAAAATGTTTTTGAGTTTTTATGGAGGCAAGGAGGATGAAAAAATGTTCTGTAACAACTGAAACAGATTTAATTTTTTCTATTTCAGCCACTGAAGTGAAAAAAAAAAAAATCAATGGTTAGTACAGCCCTAATCTGAGGATGTATATTTTAGGGATCACATTATGCTGAATATGTGCATTACAAACACAAAGTAAAAATCCATGCCATTATTGTGCCTGGTCAGTGGCCACTTTTCAAACTGAAATATCTCAGCCATTTTAAATGACATTTTTATTTTTGCAAAAACGCTAAAAGCAATTAGAGGGCAATATTGACTGTTCATTTGCCAAATTTCAGTGTTCCAATGAAAGCTGCTTGTGAGTTACTGTACCCAAGTGCAAAAATCATCCCCGATCATTTTACACACATTACAAGTGAAACTAAAAAGAAATCACCATTTGAAAGAAAAGAAAGAGCTGTTTATAAAATAAATACTTGCTCCCAAGTTGAAATCACGTGTCAGCGTAGAACAATCTGTTAAATTTGAGTTAGGAACCCCTGGAAAAAAAAAATAGTTGTTTGCAATGGCATTGCTGAGAATCACAATTCAAGCAGAGAGGTTTCATGCTGGTGTTCTGCATAAGGAATGTTCACTACATGCCTTTGGTGGGAGAATTTTGTCTGTCCCTTGTCAGTAACTTTTATTAGTTACCTAGTTATTTCTCTCTTTCTTAATTAAAAAAAAAATACATCACAAAACTCTTGCATATAGCCCTATACAAATGAACAGGTAGGATCTTGTGTAATTTAAAAAAAATCATGGTCAACTCATCTTTCCAGAATTCGAGGCTACCTCCAGTTCACCTGAAGGGTTACTGATTTGTCCTCAGTGTGAATTTATGCAGCAGGGTTCATTCTTAGAGAGTTGAGCAAAGGCTCAACTCAAAGTCAACTCAAGTCAACTCAAAGCTTTTTTGAGGAGCTCAAACACCAGATGTTCTTCGTAGTCAGAGAAAATTATTAGGATCCTCTTGCAATTTTTGATTGGATTGGTTAGTAAGTTATCCAGGTTGACCTGTCAGGAAATTGTTAGAGATACTGTTGCCTCTTGGGGATTTTTTTCTCCACCCACACTTTGTCCATGCAGTGTAAAAGTCTGATGTCTTTGGGGTCAATTTCTCAGGGTATAAGGTTGTGTTAAAATCAGTGGGGTTCCACTCTTGGGGTAAATGATAGCTCTGCTTTTCTATCTGCCATTAATTCATCTGTGGGCTGTGAGCCAAAATCTGTTTTTTCCTGCCTCAGGGTTTGATTCTCATTAGTGCTTAGGCTTCTTTACACCTTCTTGGCAGTAAAAAAAATGGCCTTGCAGCAGAATTTTATTTACATTTTATTTACACCCGTTTGGTGGCCCCCTCTTACAACTTCTGACACACTTTTCTGCTTTCTCAATGCGTTGCCTTGAAGAAGTCACTGAAGTGGTTTGCTCTCAGATCAGAGTTTTCATGACTGTGTTGGATGCCCTCATGCATTGGAAAACAGATATTTTACCTGCCAGAAATAGATGAGCTTTAGTCATAATGGTCCAAGCAAATGTCATGATTTAGAGCATAAGAGGATCAATGGCGTAGATGGGTTGCACAATGAGCCTGTGCAAACAGAAACTGGGATGTGAGAAGGTGGAATGGCTTCCTTCCCTTTCAAGAAAAATGTTACCCTGGGAGAAAAATGGGGTTGCATTTTATGAATTCGGGAAAATGGTCTTTTTTTTTTTTTTTTTCCACAAGGCCAAGTGGTGTAAACACAATTTTCTCAGCCCTCTTCCACACCCTGCCCCCTTTCACCCCCCTCACTCCTTAGGGAAACTACTTTTCTGGGACATCCCAAATAGAGTTGATCTATCCCAGGTATTTTCTAGTGTCTGGGAAAACAATTTTCTCCTTCATTTCAAAATGACAATTGAGTGCCACACCATGTGCTTTTGAGATATGGGACAGGGTAGCCCTGTGCAGAATCCAACTACAGCCATGCAGAAAAGGAAAAGGGGGATATCTGAGTGGGGTGTCACAAGGGTGATGATCAGCGGGCTGCACTGAGCCATTGTTCATTGGAACATAGTCTTTATTTATAAATTATAAGTAAAGATCTGCTAACTGCCCAACTGAGGGTACTTACTCATCTGTGCACTTCAGTCCAAGTGCAATAAATACAGATCAAATGTTCACCATCCATAGAATAACAAGGATCTGATCCAAAGCACATTTTTTATTTCTGCAGGGTTACCTTCGACCACGTTGTGTTTTGCTGTGTTATATGTTGGTGCTTCATTACATAAAGGAAAATAGGAGGTGGGGCTGGAAGCAGTTTTAATTGCCAGTTGGAACTCTCGGGACACTCTCTGAAAAGCAGCACCTTAGCCAATCTCTATTCATACATTTTGTTCGTGCAATTTACAGTGCCATTTATTTTATATAATTTCATAGTATTTTCAATAAGCGCTGAAATTTTTGAAACAAATCGGAAAATTAAAAAAAAAAAGCTGACTGTTGTGGATTCAAAGTAATATCAAAAGCTTCTATTGACTGCAATTGGTGCTCTTTGGCTCTGGGGATGCAACATTTGTATTTTTTTATTTTGCTGGGTAATCATAAAAAAGTGTATTATGTTGGAGTGAGTACCATGTTCCCCATGACGCTGCAGGAATGTCCTGCTTACAAAATGAAGAGCTCAGAAATGAAGAAGCAATGTGCTGAGTGTGGCAGGTCTGACCTCATACCTCTCCCTTCCATGGACAAATTTTGATTTGATCTTCTCTTACCTGACTCTTTGACACAACATCCCTGCCTAATTGAGAGCACTGGATGGAATATGTGTAGCAAAAAAACCAGTTTGTTTTGCATGCTTGTCGTTGAGCAGAGCTTTAATTTATTATTGATCATCCATCTCAGTGTAAAATTAGTTTTGGCTTTCCCTCCCTTTTCCCATTCCCTTTTCCCATTCCCTTTCCCTGTCCTGCCCATTTTTTAAAGGATCAAAGAATATCAAAAATCATTGGAGGTTTTACCTTCAGAAGTAGCCCTGACAGCATGTTTATCCCAAATTCACACTCATGGATTTAGACAATTTAAAGCACAAAATTTACCTCTGGCTGACTTCTGTTTGGTACAGGAAAGTTGAGAGGTTTGAACCACACTGAAGGCAGGCCATGTCAAAGAATCATGGAACCATAAAATTATAAGGTCTTGGAAGTTACCTTAAAGATCATGCTCATCTCAGCCACCCTGCCATGGGCAGGGACACCTTCCACTAGACCAGGTGGCTCAAGGCTTTGTCCAGCCTGGCTTTGAACACTGATAAAGCAGGATTTACAGGAGTTAAAAAGAAAAAAGAGAAAGATCTGTAGACTTGTAATGTCTCCACTCGTGGGACATGAGTAAGGTTTCTCTAGAAATTTTTTTGGTTGTTTGGGATGGGGTATGTCTCATGTCATTTCAGAAGGCATTGAAGTGGATGCCTGTGTCTAAGCCAGTTGTGGAATTTTCTCCTTCTTGACTTTGGGGTGTATGTGTCATATTTTGAGGCCCCTGCTCAACAGAGCACCAGGGCAGGTGTTTTAATTTAAAGTGTTTGTTCCAGTCTCTGCTGTGGGGAGGTGGCTTTGACCACCCCCCTGAGTTCCAGGGCTGAAGTATCTTCTTAGAGTTCTTTTAATGGGATGTCTACAAAGGATACCAAAAAACATTCCCCTATCTCCAGCTTTGTGCTAGATAGAGAAAAATTCAGTGAAGATTTATCAACTAAGCCAGAATTACAGAAGCTGGAATAAAAGAGTTAGTTTTCAAAGTCCTGTTTAAACTCATGCACACAGATCCTCATATCCAAAGCAAAGTGTTGCTGTTTCTGTTACAGCTGCTGCATTTTTGTGTATCTATGACAAGCTTTAAAAAACTTTTTTGCATTATTGACTTTAAAAATATTGGAGAAATGTGCTTCTTTCAGCTTTAGGGGAATCTCTTGGAAAACCTCTGTTCTGTCATCTATTACTACCAGTGGTGGCCCACATAAGAGAAGGCCCACAGACAAGAAGTGTGGAGTTTTTATATCATGAGGTGGAAAGAAAGGCTGTTCCTGCTGTCTTTAGCTAAACTGGACAATGTTTTTTCTGGAAGAAAACTTCCATGTTTCATGTAGAAAAGGAGGAAAAAAGCCTTAGATTTAGTTCCTGTATAAATATTTTCACAACGTTAATTCTCAAGTTTGTGTGTGATCGTCCTTAATTGTTTTAAATAATCATAATAAAGGAAAGAACCACTGTTTTTTTTTTTTTTTTTTACAAGGTAGGCTGCTTGCGGTTATGTAGGGAGATTGAAGTAGTGGCCTGAATGTGCACAGCTCAGTGAAATATGGAAGGAATGGATTTGTCTCAGGAAGTTTGAGATGAAACAGTGCTATTTCAGCAAAGCCATTGCAAGTGTCAGCCTGGAAACTGGCAATCTGTGCACCGGCTAAAGATCCCCATTAAAGCCAGTTCCCACTGCACCGTCTTTTGGCTGTGTGAATAAGACCAGCACAAATTTGGTTTTCAGAAGACCTTACTAATGGCGCAGTGGAAGAGGGTGAAGCTACAACGGCTTCAGGAAGGAAAAAAAGGATAGAGCAGCTGACAAAAGGGTCTAACTGTATATTCAGAGGGTTTTGAAAGCTGGGCTGATGTTAAAATTAAGCTCGTGGACTGATGTGAAAACTAAGACTGTCTCCTTGAAGCTTCTGGAGCTTCAAGGCTGAGAGGCCCGGTTGTTACCGAGCAGTTGCATCAACACAGAAAGTGACACCCTTGGTTACTTGGATGAGATGTTACACCTGGGCTTTGCTCTGCTTACTCTCCTTGCTTTGGGTTATTAAAGGCTTTTCATTTGCATGGAATAGGCTATTAGGAGGGTTTTCTAGGCTTTGACTGCTTACTTTTGCCAAAGTAAAATTAGCACTTTCTACTTCTCCACCCAAATACCGAAGGAGAAGTGTGCGAGCCTTAGCCCTCGGTCTGAAGGGGCCTCTGAATTTTGGAAGTGTCCCTCATGCTACCGGAGAGCAGACCTAAAATCCTGTCTGACCAACTCCAGACTGTCTGGGATTTGAAAACTGAACTCCAGATTTGATATTTGGCCTAGCTTTCTTAACGAAAATGGAAAATTGCATTTCCTCAGCCTTCCTGGTGAACAGCCCATGACCCTGATGAACTTGAGATAAAAACAAGGACTAGCAGGATGCTATGTCCCATCTCAGACAGAGGTCAGCAGGGGTTTTGAGCAATGTGGGACTGGCCCCTCTAGCTGGAAACTTCTTTATTTGCCTCTGGGATTTGAGACCTACCCAGGTGTGTGGTGGTGAGTGAGCCATTTCTTTTCCTCAGAAGAGGATATTTGTGATGAGGGAAATCACAAGTTTTACATGCTTGCCTTTTTTTTTTTTTTATCATTCTTTGGACAAAAAAAAAAAAAAAAAAAAGGAACATTCAGAATGCCAAAACCTTGTCTTAATATTTCACGGAGGCAGGTCTTTTATAAACGCGTGTTGTAAATGGCACCATAAATTCCCCACTATGGAAAATTGCTATCTGGTTTGAAACGAGGCAGGATAAATAGAACTATAAAAGGTTACCTGGAGTAAACAAGATAGGGTTTCCAAAATGTACCACATGAGATGGATTGGAGCTCAGGGTAATCTGTTTTCCATGCTTAACATGCGATCAGCACCAGCTGAACTCTGTAACTGAGCTGCCATCTGTATCAATCCTGTTCCTAGATGTCTTGGCCCTGTTAATGAAATCTGGAAGTGGAATTGCAAATGGATTCGGTGAATGGTAGATGTCAGCCCATTGCGTGATGGGCAATCATCAATCATCCACTGTCAGTTATTTCTGTCTCAGTGAGTAAGCCTTTATTTAAAGCATAAAGTAAGAATGTTGCCAGACCACAGGAACAAGCCCTGAGCTGTTTGCAGGTGCTGCTATTCACAGCTGCCAATTAAACCCCTGACATTTCCATAATGGCCAAGAGGCAAAGCATATGCACTTGATATAAACATTTTTGTAAAAATTAATCTCAGTTTATCAATACTTCACTTTTTTTTTCTTTTTCTTTTTTTTTTTTTTCCCCCCAGAGGGACATACAACATCCTACTTTTGGCCTATTGTTTGTTTGCTGTAGAAAGAGAGAAATACGAGTTGGAAAGCAGCCAGGGCATTCATTTCCCCAGGATATACAGGAGATTCCAGTGGCTCATTTCAACCCTTAATTGGGGAGGGAAAGCACAGTAGTGAGGAATTCCACCTTCAGAAAATGGTGTGCGTGCCCCTTGCCCCCCAGCCATGTGCACATGCTCAGCTCCAGCATTTCTCATCACACGCTGGCCCTTTACCTTGGTAAAAATGTAATGTTTGGTTTGGCAAATGCTGTTCCTGGAGTTACCCAGCCCATTGTGGTTTGTTGCTGCTATACCAAAATTAAATCTTATCTGGATTTTTATACAGATCTCTGGACATACTTTTTCTGTCTGGTCCTTCTCATTACCCCTCCACTATCTGAAAAAAAAAAAAAAATCGAATTAAAAAAAATTCCAAACCACCAAAACCTAAAAATGTGAGCACATTTTAATATGCTTATTATTTTCGTTTGGGCAGGAGAAAAAAAAAATAAATTGTCATTTCAACTTACCAAAGACATTCATCAGTATTTCTGCAAATTTATATATATTTCATAAAATTGCCCATGATGAGCTAGGGTGCTGTTCTGGTATTTTTATTATTGTTATTTTTTTTTTTCCTGGAGAAAATATTTTCATGGAAAAAAAATTATATATAACTGCAGAAAAATAAACTGCCTAGTATTGCCACCTGACATTTGCAGTTGGAGAACATAAAACTTTTCAGAGGTCCTTTTATTTCTTGCTCTCAGCTGTTTATAGTTCTTCAGGGGTACCCTGATCTGTAAGCAAATACAGAAAAAGAAAGGACTGCATTCACATTTTGGAGGAGATTTCGTTACATGCTGATTGCTCTGCCCCTTTTTGCTGCGAGGACTAGACGAGGCAGAACACTGAGCGAGAAACTGGATAGCACTGGGGCATTTTAAACTTGTCTTCTTCACTCTTTGTGGGACTGAGGAAGATCAAATAAGTCACCCAGAAATTTGAAGTGGATTCTCATGTTTCGTACTGTCTGGTTATAAAACGCTGCGCTATGGGATGAAATTGATTTCTGAAACCTGTAGAATTCTGTGAACGTGGTATATTTAGAATTGTTGTTGGAGGTCTTGGTGGCATGGGGGTTTTAAATTTGGTGTTTAATTGTTTGCCCAACACTTGTGCCAGTGTGCTCGTTGTCAGATGCAGAGCTGCCAGGCCAGTTTTAGCAGCATGGCTTTTTTTTCTTCACCCGGCTGAAACAAGCTGTCCTGCCTTGAGCATTTCGTGTCAATGGAAGTGGAAAAGTGTATCTGTACTGAGTAATTTCCTACCTATCATGGATCTGAAATTTCAGGTATAGATTCAATTTGCTCAATGTTCTGTTTCTTTTGCCCATGTAGACACCTAGTGAAGTTCCACATTGCTTCACAAGCATAGATGTTGCTTCAGGACTAGTTTTGAACTCAGCTAATTCAGCTTAGTTTCTAACCAGTTTCTTAATTTTTTAAATTTTCTTTTTTCGTTCCAAACCACCTCAAAATTTGAGAGATCCGCGAAAACATTGTCTTTAGATATTAAATAAGAATGTTAAAACCTGAGTAATGTTTTGATTAGGTCTCTTTAGAACTTGAAGGACCAGACTGGCTGAGTTATCCAGGGTAGATTGATTAATCCCGCATAAATTGCCATTTTATTTTTAAATAAAGAAAAAAAAAAAAGAAAACGCTAACTTTAAAAAGTCAAAAATCAAAAAAATTTCCAAAGTCTCAGCTCAAGTGCTGCTCTGCAGCACCTCCTTTGAAGGTGGTTTAAGAAATTGCTGCCTCCAGTGATCTGTTTTTCAGCTTCTGCGGAAGGTGGTGTGCCCCATGAACCAGCACAGGGATCACACGCTCACCTAAGAGCCTCTTGTGTTTACAGCACAGTATTTTAGCTTAAATCACTGAAGAGGATGTGCTTGCCTTTAGAGCCTTACTCCAAATGATGGACTGAACCAGAGCAATTGTATCTCTTGGTGTGGCAGAAGCAGGCAGGCAGCTTGGTGGTAAATGCTCCAAATCTCTCCTTTAAAGAGCCCAAAGAGACCTTGGTGCCAGGGCACATGGAAATGCCTTTTTGCTCTACAGCACGTTAGTGGTTGGGCACCTCATTCTCCTCATATCCTGTCAAAAATATTTGTCTTTGCAGGGTTGTGGCACTATCAAGTCTCCTACCGTAAAATTTGATCCTGATAAAGAGGGCAGAGCACAAACCCAGATTTCCAGCCTGACACCAGCGAGATATCTCAAAACATATTTCTCAATTAAAATTCACTTACTCAAGTTATATTGCCTTTGACTTCGGGGAAGTTTATACACGTGAACACTCCTGGTACAAAAGAGATACCGGCATGTAGAGGAGGATTTGGCATTTTGAAAGCAAACAAGTAGCCAGTCTTCTTTCTGTTGCTGCACTCATGCATGGTGAGCTCCAGGTTTGTCTCTTGCTTCCCTGCCCCGGCTATGATCTAGTGTGCTGACTTTACCAGCCCGAAATTGGTTATCATGCCACCAAATTCCATCAGAAACCTGGTGTCTCTTGTGATAGTCTTCATCTGTGGCTAACTTGTGTTATCATTGGCACGCTCAAAAATTGTGATGTTATGTTTCAGATGTTTTCAAAGCCGAAACACACGAGTTCTTTTATTTCTCTTCTGCCTCGTAGGGTTATTTTAGCTCTGCGCATGCAAAGCCTCGTATTAGGCAAGAAATTAATCATATCAGGGTAAAGTAGCTACTGAAAAATTGCCAAGCCCCATAAACATTGGTCAAAATGCAGGCCAGCCATTTGCACAGCGAGTAATTGAAGCTCGAGGTTCACTGGAGCGGCGCGTAACTTTTCATTTCGAATTAGAAAGCTTTTCAAACATAAAATGATATCTGAGAAGACTGCACCACCTAAAAGGTTTCAGTAAACACTGAGGGGAAAAAAAGGAAAAAAAAAAAAGTGTTAAAATATGCTGGAGAGATCAATCATGCTTTGTGGTTACTTGCTCCATGTAGTTTCACACACATTCTCTGATAAACAATGTCCCACACACTCTGCCCAGACCCATTATTTTCTTCAGCACCAAAGCATCAAGGGCCAGATCCTCATTTGGTTTAAGTCAGCAGAGCTCAGCTGAGGTTGACTGCTTGCCATTGATTTATGCCAGCTGAAGATCTGGCCTGAAGAGTGACAAAAATATAATTTTATGTTTTATTTATGGGTGTAAAACAATAGTCCTAAAGGGAGCAGATGTTCCATGTCAAGGGAGGAGGTTTATTAAATGCAATTCCAGACACAAAAGCTAATCTCTGTGGTCAGGGAAGGCATGAGGCCTGTTTTACATGATGAACTTTAATTGAAATCTTGCTCTTTTGTGTTCATTTATTTCTCCTATTTGGGAGCTGACAAGCATCATTTAAATTACTTAACAGCTGCCAGACACCTTAAAAAACAATAGATAGTTGTCTTAGACACCTGGAGAAGGTTTGACAGTCTTAATTTGTCTTCCCAGTACCTGCTGAAATGGTATCAATTTGGTATCACATATTTTTAATTAAGTGGTCACTTCACTAAAGAAATTTCCATCTGTTTCAGATGGAGCTGTGGGGAGAAAGATCTCAATTTTATGGAGGGTTTTGCAATTGTAAAATGTCTTTTTTTTTTTTTTTTTTTTTTTTTTTCAATTTGGATTTAAACCCAAAGGATTTTGAAATCCTCTCAAAAACAGAAGGGAGTGTCTGCCTCTAAGTCTCAGGCCTCAAACCTCTTATTGTCCCCGGCACCAAAACTATTCCATTTGTGGACCATCTTCCCCTCTGTAGGTCCTAGAGCAGGAGTTTCTTGGCTGCCAAAAACTGAAGTTAAGGAGCTGAAAGAAAATCAGTGGCAAAAGCCTGCTTGCAGGAATGTCAGAGTTTTTGAAGTTCTCCTCATCACGTTTTCTTCCAGTGAGCCAAAGTTTTTGACTCCCATTGCGCCACCCTAAAAAGGAGAGAGCTTTCAGTGATGTGCCTTTTCCTTGGGTTTAAATGGCACAGAAATATGTCACGGTGAGATCTGAGCTCTTTAGAGGCACACAGCACTAGTCAGCTGGGCAGTGCTGGTTCACAGCAGATAAATTTTTGGATCAAAATGTGTAAGTATGAGATTTTCTCCCTTACCTTCTGTGTTCCTTCCCACACCTCACCGTCAAGCACAGTGCATGGATTGCTAGAGAACAAGCTGCACTTATCAGAGGCCAGCAGTGACATGTAAACTGGAGCTTCAGAAAAGACGATAAGTAGAGGAAAAATTGGAGTGAATATTCTTGTATTCTATTAAAAGAGAGGTACGAAAGTAAAGACAGAAGAAGGCTGTGTATGGAAAACAAAATGGAGAGGGAGCAGACTCCAGTGTGTCAGCTTGGATGGAAATCCCACATTTAATGTGTGATTTTGTTCTGAATCAGGCTGAGCATAACGAGCTTGAATTTGTCTATGAACCAAAACTAGAAAAAAGAAACCTGAGGCTAAGCTGACAATGGGATGCAGGGAATGCTGAGACATGAATGAAATGTTTCAGCATAGTTTTTTGTTAATTCGTGTTAGGAATCGGGTGCATCTTCACTGTAACACTTTTCAACACAAACAGCAGCAGCAACCACAGCCTTCCATTCTATAAACATCAAAGGAGGAGCTTCCAAGGTTATAAAAAAGCCTAATACTTGTTAGCCTCCCTGGGCAAGAAATTAACGGAGTGAGGTTTTCACAACAGATCTGTTTTGTTTGACATAACATTTGTTTCCTTTCAAAGCCACTCCGAATAACATTTCCAGTTGCACATTTCCAAAGGCATGACTCACTCCATGGGATGGACTATGCGGTGATATTCTACAGCCTTCTAGACTCCTTTGTAAGCCTCCCAGTAGAGAAAGAGAGACCCTTTAGGACACAGTCTCACCCGTTTTAAACCTCTCCTTTAAGATGTTAATTAGGGCCTTGGAACTGTCTTGTTTCCCCCTTATCACCTAAAAGTAGTGTAGGGTGACTAAGGATCAACCTAATTGCACCCAAATATTCTTGTCCATGGGGATAAGTTGCTGCAGTATATTGTGGTAAGGAGTTCACATCTCCAAATACCACATGCCAGTGAGAGAAAGGTTTATGCATTGGAAGGAAGTCACAGAAGAATGATAAAATGCTCCAAAAATACAAAGGACATACTCAGAAAGAAGTATGAAGATGCCTAAATGTACACAAATGCAAAGTGCAGGACGAATATCTTACATGCTTAATTATCACATCAAATGTGAAAACGAACTGAGGGACAGTAAAAATGAAGACTTTCCAGGCAAAGAAAATACAGGATGGGTTGTGATAAAAGGGGAAACTTTCTTATCAGATGATCTGTTTAGTCTGGGGACCAGTTTCCAGGAGAAGCAGTAGCCTCAGAATTGGAGTCATTTCATACCAGAGCTTGGAAATGCACAATGGAGATTTACTCCTGTCTGGGAAGTATGAAAAGAGGGTCTACTGATCTCATCCAGCCCTCACTTCATTCAGCAGGAATCTTTTCCACTGACTGGAGCAGGCTTTGGATCAGACCCTTTTTTACCTACCGTGTTGATGTCTGTCTGAAAAGGCTTCGGAAACGACGTGAACTAGAGCCCAAGTATGACACTAATAATGGCTTTTTTGGGCTGCTGCAAGGGAAAAAAAAAGGCAAAGTGGCAGAAAATCGTGAAGCCAGCAGCTGGCAAATCAGAGGGGCTGTTTTACAGCTGCGAGCTGAGTCAATCTCTGAAATGTCTTCACGGAATTAAATGACATTAAGCTGGGTGTCGGTAATTCCCTTAAAACTGTGAGCAAACACTCCTGGAACAGCAGATCCAAGGGCAGCGTCATCGCTTGGCAACTTTTGCTCCTGCCACAGCGGGGCTTTGCTTTCCAGCTCACTTTATTTTTACACACAATATTTGAAAGGGGGGGTTTTGCTGTGGTTAACAAAACGTGGCTACATTTTATATCTGATTCAAAAGGAAACAGTGATAATAGAAGCGGGGTAACATTTTTGTGCATGCCTGACTGATTCCCTTTGCCTGTTTTTTTGAACCTACCTAACGGCAAACCTCACTTCATTCTGCACTGCTCTAATTAATTTGACAGGACTGGAAACTTGCTCTTCCTGTTCACACTTATTATTCATCTCTTCAGAATGCCCTGTAGGGAGTATGAAGCACAATAAAGCAGTATTTACCAAATCCCTCAATGCTAAATACACCTTTTAAGCTGACTCTGCACAATGCCAGCAGTGAGAAGATCTGACTAAAGGGCAGCCAAAGTAAAAACAACATTTTCCAGAGCATCGTCCCTTTACACATGGCTACCAGGTCTCAGGCAAGGAAACTATGTCTTTTTACCCCACTTCAAACTCTGTAGTAGGCTCTGGGGATCCCAGCTTAGTTCTACTGTATCTGAAAGCTTTGCTGTAGCCAAAGCAAATGACAGAGTGATCATACTCAATAAGCTCTGATGTTAGTTCACAAGAGCCACTGAGTAATTTCATACAGGCGTATCTTTTAACCTTTCATCACCCAAATTAGAAACATCATAACACAACATAAAGCACATCTGAAAAATCCATCGGAGGCAGGAACTCAGGAAAAATGCGAGCAGAAATAAGCGGTTTGAGATTTAGGTGTTTTGAGAAAACACCGAAATTGAATGTTGGATTTCCTCTTTCAAAACTCTCAGTGCAGAAAGGGACCCTTTACAAACACACAAGGTGATTAAGGAATTTAAAAAGTGAAACATGCTTATTTGCACGCACTGGGGGGAGTAACTCAGGCATTTCATATTTTAGAAGTGAAAGATCAATGAAAGAGATTTTCAGCAGCAAGTTACCAGTTGGGTCCTCGAATCTAATCACGAGCTCCCTTTGCACCTTTATGCCTCTGTAAATCTCACTTTACATGAAGCTAAAGGTTAAGATTTCAGAGTACCTGAGAAAATTTCTACATGGCATAGGGCAGCACTGTGCACAAATACCCCATCAGCCCTAAATGAACTAGCTCAAGTACCGAATGGGACAGAATCACTGCAGCAGAGCAGTTTTTTCCAGCTTTCTGCTCTTAACCTCCAAATATTTCTCTGTGTGGCATCCACCAGAGTTAGATGCCACAGTTTGGAAGTCACTGTTTTTAATGGGGACTTACTTTCAAAGGCAGGCATTCAATGGGATTTTTCAAGGCACATGTTAAAATGGGAGCTAAAGTAACTGCTCTTGGATGCTTCTGAAAATTAAACACTTTAAACTCCTGAAAAAAAATCAGAGAACTAAATTCCTGACCTGCTCCTGAAACATTAATGTTGAGTCATTTTTCCTAGCTCCTGAACCTTCTTATTCATATTTCATGGAAAAGCATGGACACAATCACACACAGGCTTCCTTATTCCCTTTACTCTTTGCTTTTCTTCATTTATCCACTTGTTCACCTACAGAAGAAAATTCAAACACTATTCCTTTCACAGTCGTGGAGCTCTTACACTGATGTCACACTGTTCATCTTTAGGCAAAGCTTAATGAAGACAAACAGGAGACTCCCTGTCAGTTCAGCTTGGTTTTGGATCAGGTCCTAATAGAGAGGAGTTGGGCTCTTTGAATTGTAGATAGCACAACAGCTCAACTCCTTCAGGCGTAACTCCTCTCTGAATTGTTGCAGAGGAAAACCCACTCTAAACAGATTGAATCTGGAAAAAAAAACTCGGATAATTGGGAGTAGAATGGGTCCATTGACTTCAAGAGGAGCTACTGCATGAATAAAAGGTGGGCTGGCATTGGCTTTTGCTGTGTTGCATATGAAAGATGGTTCTTGAAACTAATTAATCCTTGAAAAGATCAGCTGACCCATCTCATTGTTAGCAATACATTTTTAATTATTCATTTTAGTCAAGCATCATTTGAACACAAGTCAATTTGCAATTTCATTAGAGTACAGAAAAGGCCTGAGGTCTATTCCCAGCAAAAAGGAAAAAATCTCTGGCAAAATTTCATAAAAGATGTTAATCCTCTAATTAATTTTATGTATCAAGCAAGAATTAATGTGTCCTGCTATTTAAGCAGAAGTCATCTTGCCAAGAAATGCATTTTGTCATACCTTCCCCTCCAGGAAAACCTCTTTACAAGCTTTGTGGCAAAACACCCTGGCAACTAATGACTAGCTTTGAAGCAACATTCACAGACCATTTGCTTTGATGACATTTGGAGCTTTTTCCCCCCCCAACTACTCATTCCAAAGTCTATTGTAAGTGTAGTGCTCTCACTGCACTGCTTTTGAAAACTAATCAATAAAGTAAGATTTGTCAGGTTGCATCTGAGGAGTATCACATCTTTTAACTCCCTTCTTGGTTGAGCTGCTGTACATATTTTTAAACTAAACCTTATGAACAGATTTGAGTATGTTATACGTACTGTATTCACAGGCACACAAGTGTGACGCCTTTCTTTCTCTCTCTTATATTAACTTCAAAAGCTTAAAACTTCTGCCAGTTAACCTCCCATAAAACTGACATTATATGGTCATCATACATAATCAAGTGATGGATTGCATGCCGAGGAGTCACAAAGAGCAAATGTTTACACTTGTTATAACTATGACAATTACAGCACTGCAAAAATGGAAAAAAAAAAATTGCTTCACTCCACGCTAAAGAACTCCAAAGAAAACATATCTATGTTAGTAAATACTGAAACGAATTCTGCATACCTCACTGGCATCAGCATAAATCCCAGAGTGAGGCAATCTGTGCTCACAGAAATGAATCGAGATCAAAATATGGGCCGCAGAGTTTCATCTTTGTTCTAACTTTTGACTTTCCTTAATCAATGCTAAAATCTTTAGGTCGGATTTCTCATTTCAATGGCTTTGCGTTATGTGTCTCAGCCGTACCTCACCTAATTTAATAAGATGCAAGCTAAGGAAGTACTTAAGTTACTTATCAAGGGTTTCAGATGACACATTATTATTGTACTCAAAAGTCAATATTTGCTAATCATGTTAGTAGAGGAACTGATCCAGGGCTACAATTCTTGAATTGCTAAGGCATTTAAGATTAATTAAACCTGTCTTCTCCTCACTCGACACAACACCCCACCACCCCCACCTCTTTTCTGAAATGGACAAGTCAGTGTCTCTGTAGGGAAAACCTGTCTAGTCCTCAGCTATAGGATGAAAACCTTTTTTTCTCAGCATTCTACCTCCACTGTTGGGGTGGTCACTCAGAGCTTGACTTCAGGTACCAGGGTAGGTCGTGTTCAGCACGTTGGGGTTGTGCCCTTTCTCCTTGACACTGGTATGACATCAAACCAGGCTGTTGTATTTCACCTGTTTGTGGGCTTTATTTTAGTTCTCATTCTTCTTTTAGTGTGAGTTAATAGATCTGTCTTTATACCCTTCAAAAACAAACAAACAAACCCAAAACCACCATACCTGTGATCTTTGCACAAGGCTGTTGTTGAAATCAGGGGAGAGCTGCACACTGAGCAAAAGCAGAGCCAATCTGGCAGTGGGACACAGGTTGAAAAATCCTGATTGCTCACCTTGAACTGGGATTGTTCATCCAACAGTCCCACACGTTGAAGGTACTGGAGTGCTGAGCAAATCTTATTCCACATAGTAGCAGGAGAGCAGTGAGTTCACACCATACAATTTATCCTAATTTTCATTTTATCACATATAATGGGAACAGTTCAAAACTGATCTGCGTCATTCTTTCTCTTTTCCAAAGCTGTTGTTGAATCTGGTGTGTATGACACGAGAAGATTTAGCACATTTCCTAGGGCTAGGTGCAGTGTAAGCAGGCAACGTGCAAGTTTCCACATGCAGACTTGCCAGTGCATGGATTTGGAACTCTTCTCCCACAACAGCCTCAGTCTCCTCTGAGTGCACCATCAGCTGCTCAGAGGCCATGTCAGTGTCTGGAAACGTGCATTTGATTAGCAATGTGGTGACCTCCTGATAGGATCACGTATTTATTTGGAACCTGGCTTAGAAGGAGGTTCAGATCTGCCTGGAAGCAGGAATCTCTTAGTGGATGAAATGTGGTTTACCTGCTACCCAGCATGTATTATTGTAGTTTGTCTATTATTGTGGTTTTCTCTTGACTTTAGGCAATTATTATACTGGTCTAAAGAGAGTGGATTAAATGTTTAAATGAGAATATTAGAGCAGAGTGGAGAATTACAATCAGACACATTAGGAGAGATTCTGATCTATGTAAAACTTGGGCAAACCAAAAGGATGTGTCTGTCTATACCAGATTAGCCCAGATTTACGCTCATAAATGAGATAGTAGTGTTGGAAGCCACAGGTCTGATTCAACAGGGTCACCTGTAAAACTGGTGTTTTGCCAGGATTTATAAAGTGGGAAGTATTCACTGTTACCAGGAGATTGAACTGATATTGTGCATTAAATCCTGCAGTGACTGCATGGGCTTGGATAAAGACTTGTAGAATACCAACACACACGTTAAAAAAAAGTAACTGCTTTGAGCACGGTGGTATCCAGCCTGCTCCCATTTCAGATCAGCACATTATGAAGTATCACACTCAGATGGACATTTTGCAAAATCAAAGCGACTGTTTAATATTCCAACTAGTGTTAAACTATTAATCTAAATGTGCTAATGGTGGCTGTCATGTAAGTTGAGCATCTGAAAACCTTTCAGCAGTAATGCCCTATCCTCAGGTAATTTCTTATTCATATTAATTCAGTAAAAAAAATATAAGAAAATTTACTCTTTAAAGTGGTTCCCCCCCTCCCCCCCCCTTTTAAATTAAACATTATTTTATGTGTGTCTTTTAACTTACTAATTTATTCATTTAGAGCTGCCACACGCAGGATGAGCTACTAATTTATTTTATTTATTTATTTGTCTTTAGCTCAATTGTGGTGCCATTTTTAGTGTGCTTCAGACGCATTCAAAATCTCAGCTTTCCCTATGTGTGTGTATATCTATTTGACTCAGTAAATTGTTAGTGCAAACTCAATTTGCTAATCTTAGCTCATCTTCCAGTGGAGCACATATCTGTGTCACAAATGTCATCTTTGAAACTGGCACTAATTGGCATTCATGTCGGAATTCTCAACGGGATGGCCACGGACACAAGGTGAGAATTTGGCTCTGTTGAAGGCAACAGGAGTTTTGTCATTGACTTTAATAGGGTCAGGACTTCTTCCAGAGACTGAACTGCCTCTCATACAGATGTTCAGACTGAGCTGGGAGATTCAAATCCTGTCTTTGCTCATGACTAATAAAATGTCATTTTCTGTTAACCTTTGTCCCCTCTCTGCCAGGATCTAGTCCTTTTTTTTTTCTTAAAGGAGAGAGTGAATAAGATAAGACCTCCAGCTTCCTCTTGTATTGTCTTCCTCAAATCCCAGTTCCCTTCCTTGTCTTTATACTTGATATAATATCTCTCCAGTCCCAGTACAAATTCTCTGTCTTCTCTTATCTCTTGGTTCTTCAATTTTTGTGTATTTTTAACTGCTCTGTTTTCTTAGGGACTCTACCTTCAAGGACGCTCTTGCTTTTGAAAAAATTAAATTCCTTTAATTTAATTCAGTCTATTTTTTAACAACCCACTGATTTCCTCGTGTCTGCCTCCACTGTCTCAGAAGCTGCTGCTTCTTGCCATTACTAAGAAGCTTCTCAGTCCCTGGTAAGAGAATCTACACTTCTCCAGGCTCTGCACTTGGCTTCATCTCAAGGAAATCTTTATCCCTTTCTTTACTGATCCTTCCCTCCCAACAGCTGACTTCTGTAATCTGCTCTCACTTCCATTTGCTTTGGAGAGGCACCTTCACTGCCAGGTCCTTTATTTTTTTTTGTGTGTCTCTCTTTGCCACTTGCTTTCCCCATTGCCTCACAGAGGTGTCCATGTCAGAGTCCTTGATGCACTTGCCTTTCTATGACAATTATTCTCCCCTGTGCATCTGCACTTTCACAGTCATTTGCTTCTGCACATCCTGCTGCCACTTACATAATGGCTTGACTTCCTAAGGCTAGTTATTTACCACTTCTTCCTGATTTTGAGATCCTCATCTCCTCTATCAGTCCTGTTACACTTGCTCTTTCCTGAGTTGTCTCCTAGACCATCTTTTCTCTTATCTTCCTGCCCCTTCTGCCATTGATCGTCTTCTTTATCATGGTGGTAATTTTCTTTTCATCAACATAACCTAAAAAATGTTATAATCGTCTCTGTTATTGATGGATGATGTCAGCAAATCTCCCCACTTCCTCTCCTTCCATCTAAAATACTGCTTGCCAATACTGTCTTGTCTCCACTGACCAGCACCTTCCTTGATCTTCTACTTCCTTGATCTTTCTACTTGAAATGCAAGTCATTAAAAAACTCTGTGAAATAATCTGCTTGAGATTCTACTGCCATTTATCTTCCACTGCTTCTCCCAGTCTCCTCTTTTACAGAGTTCCTCTGTTCCTTTTTTATTCCTTTCTGTGCTTTCTGCTGTGTTGCTTCATGGAGAAGGAAGCGTTATTTTGTTGTCATCCCTGAGCAATTTCTTCCTTTGCTTCCTGAAATCTTTCATTAAAACTCATCTCTCAGCTTTGAACTGTGCCTTTCAGTCAAGCAGAGGCTTTAAAGCACTGGGAGACAGAAGCTGTGATGCTGGCCAGAGGCCTGTTGCTGTAATCTCCTCTCATGCCCAAGCACAGCCCAAGTGAAATCACTGTTCCCCACATTACCTGGAGATGGTAAACATATTGATACTCATGTTTGAAATACATGAACAGCCCTCAGTGTGCTACAATATATTGCTAAGAATGTAGAATAGTCACTCTACTGAGAAATGAAGCAATTGCATTTCTCATGTAGTTTAAAAAAAAAAAAAAAAAAAAAAAAAAAAAAAAAAAAAAAGCAATTGATGAAGACCTTGAAGCCCAGAAAAAAGCTGAAAGTTCTACAGCTGCTCTTACCTTGCATTGAAACACACTGGCTACTCTTTTGAAAGTTTTCCATCAGAAGTTAGGACAGGAGTTCTTGGTACACCCAAGTAGTTGCTGTGATTTGGAAAGCATTGCTCCACAGATTTTTTTTTCTTGGTGAGTTGTTATGATTATGGCTATGTAGGAGTTAAAATGATGTTATCTCAGTTTTACAGGGCTGGGTGGGGTTTTTTGCATACGTTTTTATTTTATTCTGCAAAGTTTCCCCTGCCAACCTAAAAGGAGTTCTGGAGGAGTGCAGCAACTGAACTCCCTATGGCACAAATAACAAAATTCTGTAGTGTGTGGTCCATGGAGTGAGATATCAGAAATATTCCCTCTGATACAGGAAGAGAAGGATGCCACATGGTCTGAAGCAAAATATCTAATTCTTTAGGGTCATGAGCAAGAAGATCTGTAGGCCTTGACTCAAGAGTCCAGGTGTGCTGCAGACAACTGAGTCATTTTCCAGTTCACACAGGGCTGCACTTAATATTATGAACTTAAGACCAATATATTCTGTGTTCTGCAAATGACTCTTTTTGTGTCAGGACCATAATACAGTTTGGACAAAGTCTAGAGCTGAGGGTTTTAAGCGACAAGTTACAGAAAAATGAATGGAAGAATCCAGAATTCAATCTCCATATCTACATACCACAACCTTTATGATGATTAAAACTCCTCCAAGTTCAGGAAATCAGATTAAATTAAATGCTTTGAGCCCACTGCATGATCTCTGTTTTCTGCCTTCCTTGTCCTGCAATCCATATATTATTCTGAAGCATATTTTTTTACTGTGTGATTGGAATGGTTTTCCTTTGGGAACACTTCAGTTCTGAGCCAGCTTTTACTTCTGACTCAGAGTTCAATGCTTCTCTGCAGTCTAGAAAATCTGAAGGTGACCACCACCCCTTCCGTGTGGCCCCGTGGCACAAAATGTTGTCTTCTCCTCTCCCACACCTGTCTGTGTGCTGACAGCAGGACCAGCCGGCTGTCCCTGGGCAGTCAGGCCTAGGCCTGCCCTCTCCATCACAAAATTGATTTAAATACATTTGCATGATTTACATGGCTCAATTCAAGTGCCCAGGATTAGCTCAGCTGGTCAGAGCACTGCTGTTAATAATGCCAAGGTTGTGGGTTTGATCCCTGTATGGGCCATTCATTTAAGAGCAGGACTTGATGGTCCTTGTGGGTACCTTTAAACTCAGACTGTTCAGTGATTCTGTGAAGGTAATTACTGCAAATTCCTGCCTCTGAGCCCATCAGGGCTAATCAAGCCTCATGACCCTCTCAGCACAGCGCTGGATGGCCACGCAGTACTCTGTTTAAATAGGAATACTGAAAATCTGGGTGGGTTATCAGTGCTGTGTGGGTTATCCACTGAAAATCCGTGCGGGTCACCAAGTGCTGTGTGAGTTATCCAGCTCCAAGTTAATTTTCTCAGGCATTTAGAAATAGAAACCTTAGAAAAAGGAACTTTAAAAGGCATCTCTGTTACCACGTGGGCTATTGCAAGCACCTGTTTTGGCCAGCAGAAGCTGCAGCACACCTGTGGGGCTGGAGTGAGAAACCTCAAGTTCACCCCTGAACTCAAAAGAAAGTTTGCATGTTTCTGTTGTAAAAGGAGACATTTTATGTATCAGAGGTCGACTTTCTGTGCGCAAATCTGGTTGTGTAAAACGTCCCCAGCTCCACAGAGGAGCTGTGACAATTTACGCCAGCTGAGGTGCTGCTCAGCATTTTTGGTTATGGACCTTGTTTACTCATGGCCAGTTAGAGCTCCTGTGGAGCTGTTAACAGTGCTGTGTGGGTGTAAATCTTGCTTTAGATGACTTTGGAGCAGTTAGGAGACAACCTCCCTGTCTATAAAGTAGAAGCATCCTCCAGCACATGCCTGGCATAACCTTACAATAGAATGGTGCCCCAGCAATGTGAAATACAGCTATTTTTTCCTAAGTGAAGACCTACAAAGAATGTCCACTAAAAAGTTGCCACACAGGATAATTAGAGGGCCAAAAAAATCCCTTTGTGTTTTGGCATAGCCCATTTCATATGTGTCCGTGTTTTTAAGCACTGACATCCCAGGACACATCCAGCTCCTCATCCACCTCAGGGTGTTGGGTTAACTTACCCACATTTTCTGCTAGAAATTGTTCAGTCAGGGAATGGCATCAGCCATTTTATTGAATTATGTTTCCATCAGTGGAAATATTTTGATTTAAGTTCCTGTTAAGGAGCAGTCTAAAGCATATACTTTAAATTACACTTTAAAATAAGTCCCATGGTGCCTCCCAAAAATGTATATGGGACACTGGCTCGGTGTAATTTAATTCTTGTCCAAAGCTGTCAGTAATTTGCAGTAAATATTGAAGCTACCTTCATTCTGAAATAGATTTACTTCTTGATTTTAATCAAGAATAAATATTCTTGTATAGAATCTAATTAAAATATGTATGCATATATGAAACAGGGCAGGACTGGTGCTTTCAGCTGTTACTACCAAACATCCTGGCTTTTATTAGCAGTTATGGCAGCTGAAGACATGACAATGAGTCACATAGAGAACTTTTCAGGGTGAGAATAAAAGGAATGAAAGATCCAGGCCCTCTCTCATCTCTCATTTCTAGCACCTAATTAATTATTAATTAATTGAAAGACTTCCCGTGAATAACAAAAATCAGATCTGAAGGGTAGAGGCAACAATTTCTCATACGTGGTCAGGCCATCATGGGCACAACAACACCGTGAAATGAAAAGGATGGAGAAATTCCACTGGGTAGACAGGGTGAGAAAAAAGCCAGATCTTTAGAGTCTAAAATATAATAGTATTTTTCAGAAGTTGGATGAAACTGAGTGAGATGATGGAGGAGAAACTCTCAAAAAATCCTTGAAACTGCCAAAGAACTCATGCAGGCAATCATTCTTACTAGAGAATCCATGGTGGATTCTCATATGGAACCCGACCAAAAAAGGTTCAGTTTGAACTTACATCTTTTAGAAACTCCATTAACTAGTCTGTAGGAGATCAGGCTGGATTGCTTTCAGTGCTCACGAAACTACTTGTGCTTTTTCTGGAACACAGGCAAATTGCTGAGATGACAAATACCTGTCTTCCAAGAATCCCTCTCTCCCTTTTATGAACGTCTGAATATTTTCATTTCCCAAATGTATACTTGTTTGACAGTTTTATACCTGAAAGATGTTTTATGTAGATTTGTTGGTGCCTCAGACTTTCCAAGAAAATGAAAAAAGAGTCTGTCTTTACCTGGACTATGCTGATCAACATTATCTTAAGCCACCACCAAATTTCTTCCCATTCACCTCCATAAGTCTTTCCACAGGCTGTCCTCCAAATTTTCCTCATCTCTCTCTGGTTATCTATTACAGAACTGCCATGTGCTGAGACCCTTTTTAACGAGTTGCATTATCAAGATTTGACACTCTGGTGGGGGTGTATTCAAAGTTTGTTTTGATTTCTACACATTTTTCATTCGTGATGCGGAGCCTTTAAAAAAAAATCAGGTCTGCAGATTTTTGTATAGCATACAGGAACTTGTTGTTCTGACTCTACACACATCTTTTAGAAGCAGTCCAAGTATTCCTCCCCTCCACATCCTGAGATTATAGGCTGCACAATTTTAGCACAACAAACTTGGGATCCTGAAATGTCAGGAGTGGATGACTTATGAAACAGAAAATATCTGAGGTGCAGATCTAACTAAAAGAGAAATGTAAATTTGAAATAGTAGATTGCTCCAGTCTCCCACAAAGGGGCAGGAGTTTGGTTGTTGTGGAAGCCTTAACAGGACAAGATTCCTTGTTGGAACTACACAGCACATTACATCAGACATTTTGGCATTTCAGTTAAAAAGGAGAAAGAGAAGAAAAGAGCCCTAAGGAGTTTCAAAAAAGTCCGTATGAGATATGGATAGCAGCCTAGAGAGAAAATTCTACAGAAAATATATCTGTGAGACTTCCTTCCCAGCCCATAAACAAACACAGTTTTCTTCACCTTTCTTACTATTGGTTGGCAATCTGGCATTGCAAAAAAGGAGGTAGAAACTTGAAATCTTTTGACATTGTATGTTGGAAATTGAATTCTTTGTTGGTTTGACTGTCACTTTTGATATGTGGTTGGCATTGAAGTCACAAGTACAAGTCAGCCTGCTGCAATTTCAGCAAGGATAGAAAATAGAGTAAAATCCAGGGTCATTTATTCATTGCTAACACCAAGTTCAATAAAGAAATAGCTGTTGCAGTTAATGTCTTCTTTCTCAGCATTAGAGTTTACGAAAACATCTGTCCCCGTCCAGGTACACTCTAGGCTGTAAGAAGCAACCAAGAAGTCAGGAAATCAAATTGGTGAATTTCTAAGCATATCTGAGGAGTTTGCTGTAGAGCATGAACTTCTTCTACAAATTATCCTTTGCAAGTCATTATTGGTGAAGGAAGTTGTGCTGGTTTTGGCTGGGGCAGTTAACTTCCTTCACAGTGGCTGGTGTGAGGGCTGTGTTTTGGGTTTGTGCTGAACACAGGGCTGGTAACACAGAGATGTTTTTGTTTATGCTGAGCAGGGCTTGCACAGACTCGAGGACTTTTCTGTTTCTTGCACTGCCAGGCTGGAGAGGAAATCAGGAGCGCATGAGGGGTTGTGAGGAGACACAGCCAGAACAGATGACCCAAAGTGACCAAAGATATAAAGTGGGGGGAAGAAGGAGGAAGCAGTGGAGCATTTGGAGTGATGACATTTGTCTTCACAAATACCTGTTATGCCTAACGGGGGTCAGCTCTCCTGGAAATTGCTGAACACCTGCCTGCCCATGGGAAGTAGTGATTTAATTCCTTGTTTTGCTTTGCTTTCCCTGTTAAACTGCCTTCATCTCAGCCCATGGGTATTTCCAATTTTTAACTTTGTGATTCTCTCCCCAGCCCTGCTGGTGGGGAAGTGAGTGACCCTGGGGCCTGGCTGCTGCCTGGGATGAAACCATGACAGAAGTGTTAGCCACTTCATTTACTGTTCCCAAACTCTTACTCAAGCCTTGGACAGCACATTTTTCTATCCTTCCATTTATTTATTTTTTTTTTCTTCCTGTCACAGTCAAGCTTTCTGAAGGCCTCTAACACCCAAAAATGCAGCTAATTATCTTCTGGGATATTCAAACCCAATTGTTCATCGAGCTCTTTATCCTCCCACTCTGAGCCACCAATGTTCACTCCCCACGAGTCACTTCCTAAGGTGCTTAAATATCCTTTCACACTTGACTCCAGAGCCATGATTCTGCAAAACATGCCTGATGTACACTCAGCTTGAGGCATGTAAGAAAGGAATAATACCCTGAACCCAACTTACCCTGATCAGTTAGAATATATTTTCTTTGGATCTCTTCTGTTCATGGAGTGTGGCAGTGCATGCAAAACTTCATTCTCATCTCTACACAGATCGCAATTTCCTAAGGTTAAAACTTAAATCAAGTTTTTCCTTTAGTTAGTACAAGCTGCAATGAGCAGACAACCTTCATTTAAACAGAAATCTGTAAATCCTTTAGTGTTCACCTCTCTTAACCACGTTGTTTGAGGTGAAAGCTGAACCTAGGTCTTTAGAAAGTATGTGTAAATGCAACCTTTTCCCCAAAAAATAACTTTGAAAATGTGCATAATCGATAATATTTTTGATAAATGCTAGTGCTAAAGACAAGAACTACTTGTGATAGTAAAATGCACAGGCTTGATTTGATTCTTTATTCACCTGAGTCCCCCCCCTTTACCTCCACTGCTGTAAGGAATTCACTGCAAGAACAGGATCAGGCCTTTAATGGTCTGCCAGCCCCATACTGACATTATACCCAGACAGCTGCCACTGAAATTTATATTTAGCTCCATAAGAACAGTACATTAGACATCCCTAAGTGTTTTATGAGGCAGGACTTCTCTGACGATTCTGACAAACCCACCAGTACACATAGAAACCAGAGCTGTGAACAAATACTGCAGTTATGATTTACAGCACAATTGCCACAGTCTTCCCAGCTTCATCTCTGATGGCTCCTTACTCAGGCTGTCATTTTTTAGCTCCACAGATTCTATCTGCCTTGGCCTCTTCCACAAACACTGGATTCACTGGAGTGTGTTGCAGACAATACAGCTCTCAAACAATGAAGCATTTGTGTTCATTTTCTTCTATTTTATCTTAGGAATTCTACTATTTAGGTCACTATCTGTTGCTTCCAGCTATTCTCTCCTGAAAAATTGTAGCTCTTTTTTAGGCTTAAGAAGATAAAATCAATGAATTCATCTATGTTACTCCTCTGGGTATAAAGGTCTAGATGTAATAAGTGGTACACATAGTATAAGATTACATTGCTATTCCTGAACTGCAGCCCCAAGATTAATTGTGCCTCATAGGCCAAAATTTGAAGAGCTGCTGGGTGCTGGCCTCTCTGAAAATCTGATACAACACAATAAAACCCCAGTATTACTAAATTTCTCAAATGCTATAAATAAATGTGATCCCTCTCTGGCATGAAGAGGAAGGGTGTGGATGTATGTCAGTGTAGAATTTTAGATACAGATATGGAGAATAATGGTGAATGGATCCTCTACCTGATTGTATCTGCCTTTCCTAAAAGAAACAAACAAACAAAAAATCCACTACAGGTTTTACTTGAGAAAGATAATATTTGGATTTTAAGCAGGCAACATCACTCATTGCGAAATCCGTCAGTATCTGTGGAATAAAAATTATACTTAGATATGAGGACATACAGGAATTCCATTTACATTACATTTAAGCTCACTGATTGCTCTACTGACATAAAAAATTGGTGTGCTCTGAATGAAAAGAAGATGAGTGCTTAAGCAAACAGTCATAAATTAATTTATAATGAAACCTGACAGTCATAATTTAATTTAGAATGTATTTAAGATTGTTGTTACTATTTGTATAAAACTTTCTTGCCTGGAGGATGATGTGGCTTCACAGTGAAATGTCAGCTATTGAAATACTAATATGTAATTAATACATATATGTATTAATTAATTAAGATTATGCATTTGTGGGGTGATGAGGCTGCTGCTCAACTTTCTTTCTCAGTGGTGAGGAGAGGAAGCAAGTCAAGTGACAAAAAGAAGTAATTCTATTCAGTTTGGTAACTGAGAGGTGGTATAGTAGGGCATTTGTAGATAGCCAGGCTGTGACCAAAAATGCTTGGCAGTTTGTCTCACCCTCAAATAATAATACCATGCTCCTAAGATATTGTGAATTCTATTTGGAAAGCAATGTTTAACAAAAACCAAATTACAGGCTTTTAAAGTCTAATAAATGCTAAAGATAGGTACTTATGAAAAGTAAAATAACCAAGCCTCCGTCATGACTGGTTTAAAGGCAGAGGGCAATGGATTGCATTTGCCTCACTATCAAAACTGGCATGTGTCACACTGATCAGCAGATTCTTAAAATATGGTTTAAATAAGCAGCACATAGGAAGTACTTAGGTAAGAAGTGACAGCAATTGGTTAAAATGGAGTTTGTGTCTTCATCACGCTGGAAAGTTTGCAAGGGGTTCTTTCCACATCCCTCATGAAAAGAGCATTCCCCTTGTCGTACACCGAACTCTTATTTTCCAGCACTGATGCTCATGATAAAGGGTAAGCCAGTATGTTCTGGCCACTGTATTCAAGGACAGAGCAGTGGTGGCATTTCAGGTGGGCAGCTCCAGGGCCTTTCTGTTGTGGATGCTGAGAAAATCAGCAGTTAGCTGGTTTTAAACTGAGCCTGCCCAAGGACACACAGTGACAGCATTCAGGGTGTGCCATTTCCATGCTGAGCTTGGGGAGCTGTAACGTGGTTAGCCTGTATTATTTATCTACTCTTTATCCCATTCTCTGATTGAAAGTTAGTCCTTTCACATCACAGAATGAAACCTTCCTTAAAAAAAAAAAAAAAAAACTCAACATCTACAACAGCTCCCTCCTTTCATCTTCTCAGATCATAATTAACAAAGTCATCCCTGAAAACCAAAATTACCTTGGTTTCTTTACAGAATTGTATCTAGGGAAGCATACTGGGGAGGGAAGGATTGCTAAGCTGAACACTGTTCTGGCAAAAGCCTCCCTTTTATCTTTCTTAATAATATTTAACATTCTTGTGCATCAGTACCTTAAAAGCCAGTTTTATAACTCTCATTATTTAATATTGAGAGTAGCAGCCTTTTCTCATTGTCTTTTTCTTGGCATTTGGCACGTTACCTGATTGTGGTGCCGTAGGAGAATCTAAAGAGATACACAGAGCAAGTTACATTCTCTGGATAAATCCAATTTCTCCAATAGCTGGTGTTTTTGGGTTTACACTTATTTGTCATGAGGACATGCGAATCTGTCTTTTTAACTGAAAACTGCCAGCAGAGGCTTGGCAATACAACAAAACCTTGCTGTTTCGTGGTATGATAGCTGTTGAGGGTATCATTGTGATGAACTTCTTTGAAAAGCTGAAAATATTTTTCTGGATTAATTTTCAGTCAGATCAGTAAACTAATCCAAATTTAATCATCATAAATTACACAACAGTAGCAGGGCAGGGAGCTGCAGCCACAGACTGTAACACTTTACTGGGTACCTGGATGGTCTCTGGTGGCCTTGGGGCTCTGAGTCCTTAATCAACTGACACTGACCCCAAGGTGGTTTAATACAAGCAAAAAAGACCCCAGTTAAATATTTCAGGACTGCACTTGCAGCTGGTTGTGTGTTGAAACAGTTTGTCCATCAAGGATTTTTAGTTTAAACGGATCAAAGGAAGCACTTTTGTCACCACTACGGGTAGAAAATTGAGGTATTGAGTAATCAGGGAAATTACCAAGTGAGGACTCCAGGTTAATTCCATATGGAATTCCCATTTCACTCCCTTTTACCAGTTTCTGTAGAACAGTATTTTCAAAACCAGACTAGAAAAAAACTGAAAAAAAGTTTAATGATGACTTACAAATATACAATACTTACATTTTCAAGAATTACAAAAATGGCATACTACAGAAATCAAAAGCTTCCTCCAACCTTTGGAGAAACATTTCCAAGTCATTTATTTACAAAGAAAAAATTACAGTCATCTTTCACAGTGTCACATGTTTACATATAAGCATTTCTCAGTTGAAAAATATCTTGCAGCTTACCCAGAGGCAGTTTTTGCAGTCTGAGCTCTACACCAATCTATCAGATCAAAAATTCTCTCAGCCTGTTAAGCTGACATGACACAGCATTTTTATAATTTAACAGCCTTTAGTTTGAAAATATGTACAATCCATAAGGCTAAACTGATGCATAACTGTTGAGATTTCACCTGGTCTGCTATATATTGCTCATGGTTTGGTAAAATGACATAAGGCTACATTTTCTAATTAGCTTTGGTGATGTGCACTTAGAAAAAGGTGGCCCAATTTCCTTAGGGTATTTCCAGGTTCTTCCTGAAAAGAATTTAAAAGAATTTAAGATGTCCTCTGCAGGACACTTTTTTTTGCATAATGAAAATCTTATATTACATCCTTCCTCCTCTATGTACAATTCTTACCTCAGGTAACAGGGACAAACTGAGCACACTTTCCAGAGTCTGTTCGTTTCCATCAGTTTTCTGATGCTGGATGTTTCCTAGATTGTACTTTATTTAACGCAAAATTTTAAAACTTTCTTCTACCCGAGAGCAAACATTAGTATTCTTTAGTCTGTGTGTACTTGAGAGTCTTACAGATTAGAATACTTGCAATAATACTTGCAATGATACCTTCATTATGCATGTATACCAATATTTCCATGATTTTCATCATTTCAACTCAACAGAATCTCCATCTAGCTGAATGTAGTTTGGGACTACACATTTATAACTGATTGTTTTTAATTAAAACTAAGTGCCTCTAGAGCATTAGTCATGGTTCAGGTCCAGATCTTTTTATATTGGAAAACAGTAAAAGCTTGCCATCAGTAGCTGTGAACAGAGTTTAAAAAGTGTCTTCTAGCATTACAGTATTTCCCTCCCACAAGCTTATTCCACAGAAAAAATTACACTCCAAGTTCAAGCATCTTTAAAGAATGCCTGTGTTCTGGATTTTCTTCGTGCAAGAGCTTCTTGTTTTTTCCTTTCGATCTCTTCTTGAGAACATTTTCTATTTTTTTGTTCTACCGCAAACACTGGAAATAAAAACAAAACCAAAAACATGTATTAGGAGCTTCAGGTTTGTTCATTATGTATTTTAACTGAGCCATTTTCAGTGGTGGAAGTTCTATGGCAGGAGCACGCTTTTAAAAATGGCTCATCCATCCTGTCCCCAAAGCAGGAAAAGGGGGCAAGATGCATGACCTTTGTAGTGCTACTGATTATTACCCTCCCAATGAAAACACTGGGACGTGCACATTTGCTTCCAGGAGATTTTCCTGGGGTGCCCTTCAAGTGAACCTTATGACAATCAGGAGACAACACAGGAGATGGGTTAGGAAAATTAAGGCTATCAGAGTGAAAAGGGCTCTGCAATTTAGTGAGTTGGGCAGAGATATGGACATGCGGATGGTACAGACACAGGGGTCAGCTACAGTACAGGTGTCACACAAATAAAACAAGATAGGTTGAAAAAAGGTCAAAAGTAGCAATAAAAATTGGCAAAGGAGACAAGAAGATGATAGCTAAGCATAGCGTTTTATATGGTGTGTTACAGAACTATAAATTCCCATACTATAAAATCCTGACCTCACTGGAACCAACAGGAACACTCCTTGCACATGTCAATAATTTTACCATGTTTATACACCAATTTCCAATTAATGTATTTTTAATAAGTATTCAAACTGAATAAATGGGGAAAAAAGGGTATATTGGCTTCTCACAAAAAAATGTCCATGAAAAATTAAATAGTCATTTTTTAAATGACCACTTAATATCCATTTTTTGGTTAATGTTCTTTCCCTCAAAATTTAAGATGAAGAAAGTTATGGTTTCTCTGGAAAGAAAATCTATTTTATTTTGTTCCTCTACTCTCTAGAACATTCCACAGAATAACTAATTATCTCTCCCCTTATAATCCAAAATTGCTACTTTTCATTGACATGCTTCTCTGCTGGGGAAGAAACAGCTAAAATATTCATTCTTCAATAATTAATTGTTTTGTTGCTTTTGCAACAGTGCCCCTTGAAAACGGAGGTTAATACAGGACACTCTTAAAGGCGTGTTTTATCAGAATGAATATTGATTAAAACTTTGCCAAGCTGTGAGATCAAGTAAAAATAAGACTGGCTGGCACTTGACAGGTTCTACATGTCCCCAGGAAGCAACATTGAGCATGGAATTTTACTGATGGTTGCCTGGCGATAAAGAACTGACTGACGCCTCCTCTGGATGAAAGGGCATCTTAGTGTTTATAACACAAGAATATTTCACTGGCAATTTCAGCCACAGAGCAAACAGCAACACAGGCTGAGCTCTGAGAAGTGCCAAGTGATTTTGAGGTTCCAAATCCCAGGTGTAGAGGAATATGAAGAAACCAGCATTCTGTATCACGTGGTGTCTTCTTCCCCTGTCCCATCATTAATGAGGGTTTTGCTGTGCATCAAAATAACAGTATTTTTAAAGTGACAGATTAAGTAAATAGTATTCTGAGTTCTGCATCAGCCTATACTTGATCCTAGGGAACCTGAGTGTCTGTGGAGAGGGTGTGAGGTGTTTAGAGAAGTGGAGTTAGAGACAAGTGTCCTGAACTACAGGAATTCAAGATAGGCATCAGGACATTTTTATTTCTGAGAAAACAACCTCCAGATTTCTCCTTAGAACATCGGCTAACACCTTAGGTGAATGGATGGATATTGAAGCCTATTTTAAGCAACACAGTACAAATTTCTCTGACACTGTGACTACAGAAAGGAAACAGTAACAGTCTAACAATGATACAGTGATAAAGACAAATACCTGATGTAGGCTGTGCAAAAGACTCTGAAAGGTGCCTCTTGAAAGGTGACTTCTTATTGTCAAGCTTGCTGTGCAAAGTCACATTCACCTGATTCTTGCTTCCTTCCAAACCCTGCAGAGCAATTCCAAAGCCAGAATGATTCCCTGGGTTTTCAGACCCTACACAAAGACCACCCTGAGAACTGTTAATCTTTCGGAACTTAAACTTTGAAGGCGCGAGTGAAGTTTTGTTACCAGAGCTGCTACTTGGAATCTTTCTACTAAAAATATTTACTCCATTAACAGGACTTACTTCAGAACCTGCCTCTCCTGCTGGCACAGAATTGGACCTGTACCATTTCCCTGAAACAGTCTTTGCAGTGTCTACAGAGGCATCTTGGTGAGTGTTTTTAGGCAGTGTGTTTTTACACTCCACAGAAGGACCCATGATCACAGTCTGAGGATTTGAGATGTTCTTACAGTTCACCACATGATCTGTTATAGCCACTGTCTTTGATAAATTCCTACAGGAATCCTTTAGTGAGAGAGCCTCCTGTTTTGCATTTGTTTTTAGTGCCAAGAGATCAGGCAGTCCTTGTTTAGAGGCTGGGAAGCTGTTATCAGCATTTGATCTGGAATTAACACTGGCTCCTTGAAAACTTTTAGTTTTTTCTTGTTTAACGTCCTGGCTCTGAGTTTGCTTTTCTACATCATCACACACCTGATACAACAATTCATCATCCTCACAGTTTGCATCCCAAAGGCTATCAGATCCACAAAACACACCTAATATCTCATCAGAGAATTTTGGTTCATTCCAGTCATCAAATGACAGGGGATATTTCTTTGGTATTTCAACTTGATTTGAGTGACCTGTATTCGCTCGGTTGACCACTTTGGTTAGATCAGTAGGTTTCATGTTGGTAAAAACACTGGATGACTGACAGGAAACAGTATGAGTGTTATTCCCAGGTTTTCCTGCTGGCTGTCTATGAGGATTAGATCTTGAAGGAAAAAGAGGAAGAGCATCACTTTGAGGCTTAGTGGATTCACTTCCATTCTTCATTTCAGATTGCACTGAAACAGGAATACGGTTCAAATCGCTATTTTGGGTATTCTTCCAAACAGACTTAATTTTATCTGTCTTAACATCACATTTACCATGCAAGGCCTTGGTCTCTGTCTTAGAGCTTTCTGTCTCACATGGCTTTTGTAAAGACAGTGATTTTACAACACTTTGTGAGTTTTTATTTGAATGTTTCAAAGGTGAATATTGCAAACTGTTAGATTTATTTACAGTCCCCAAAAGAGTTACTGAATTGCCACTACTTCTTTGCTTTGTTCTGCTAACATCACTGAAATCATGCACAAATGGATCTGCAGGAATTTGTGGTGGTTCTTCAGCACTTATCAATTCAGGATTTTGGGTTATTTGCATCACAAAAGAGTCATCTGCCAAAAGATCTGTATCCCAGTCATCAAAGTCATCAAAAACTACTCCAGCAAGCTTAGCAGAGGCCACCAATTGCGCCTTCAGGTAAGGAGGATTCTTCTTTGTCAGGGTGTCAGTATCAGGTTTTGGTCCAGCCTGCTCCACGTTTCCTACAGCAAACACAGTATCTTTTTGACATGCCTCTGAATTACCATGCTGTGTGCCTTCAGCTTTCTCAGGAAGGTTCTCCTCCTCCAAGGTACTTTTAACTTTATGAAAACTATTATTTAAAGAAGTATCTGACAGCCCTTGGCTCAGCTGTCCGCTGCACTTCTGGGTAGAGGAGTCAAAAAGAGCATGAAGGGCAACTTCAGCCTCAAGGTCTACAGACTTTTGACTGCTGGAGTGGCAGGGCTCTGCCACAGGGATGCCAGTGCTTTGTCCAACTGGCTTCAGGGACACAACAGCATCTGTTTCAGAACCTACACCAAGCACTGATTTCTGGTTCTTTATATCTGCTTCATCTTTAGAATTACTTGAAGGCTCTGAGGTGGTTTGGATGAAGTTGTGACCCAGCTTCTCCTGTTTCTGAACAGCATCTGACTCTACTAGATTTTTATCAAACTCCTTAGCCAATTTCATGAGTTCCTCTTCGGGATTTTTTATTTTAAGATCTCTGGATTAAAAAGAAAACACAGAACATGAAGTCAGAGCTACTGAGAAAGTTTAGCCAAGTTCAGCTACATGACCTTATGAGCTGCTCATTCCCTAGTTTAACAACTACAAAGGAATGACTAAATCCCACTGCTTCCAATATGCAGTCAACATCCACCCCCTTTAGGAAGATGTAACAAACTCACAGTTAAAAGCATTCTATAATCTAATGTACAGTTGTATGGTTCACTATACACAGAAGACCACAGAGCCTCTTTCATGCAAGCCGAGCTATGATGGGCAAGAAAAAAATGTAACTCACCTTGTACAACTCAACTTTGTCCTGGCTCGCCCTTTTACGATGACAGGAGTGCAGGGAATTGCATCCTCCCCAATCCATGTTCCTAAAAGGGAGCCTTCATTACAGGCTGCTTTTTCATCCTGAATAATTAGATTTATAATTGGATTTCAGATAAAGACTGGACTAGATACACATCTTACAGGAGTTAAAAGTTGCTAAACTAAGTAACTGGATGAAACCAAGTGAAAGTCACAGAAAAGAGCAAAAACAAGTTAAGTGAGATTACTGCAACATTGTCCACTGACAGTTGTATCACTTCAATTAAAATAACTGAATTATACTCTGGCATGCAAATCTAGTAGTCTACTTCAGGTTTACACATATTCATGTTACAAGCTGTGATCTAGTTTACTTCAGGACAAGCTGCAGGCTGAGAGGCCAGCAGCACAGATAGAGACCTTAAAATAAATTATATTCTGTATGCTTACAGAAAAAAAATCTGACTTCTTCCACTACAACTAATTTATAAGAAGAGTCTTTAAAGAGAATTAAGTGACATTTAGAAACTACATGAAATTGTTTCAGAACTTCAAAGCTCAGGCTTGAATTTGAATTCTGAAATGAAAGAGATACAATGCTGTGATGAATTGTTTAGAGAGGCAGAGCAATAGGATGTGGGAAATTACTGTGTTAAGCCAGCAAAAATAATTTGAACTTTCCTAAATACTAGGTTAGTTCTAAATAGGTTCTCTTATTCTTTGTACATGTAAGATTTTTTAAAAATATTTTTGTTTAAAAAAGATAAAAACATAAACAGCAGATTACATTTATGGCAGAACTGTAACTATTTAAAAGGCATGCAGTGGCATCCCTTATCAATGATTTTTCAATTCTTTTAGCATAATTTCTCACAAATATGCTAACCAGTAA
This sequence comes from Chamaea fasciata, assembly GCF_029207755.1. Taxonomy (NCBI): domain Eukaryota; kingdom Metazoa; phylum Chordata; class Aves; order Passeriformes; family Sylviidae; genus Chamaea; species Chamaea fasciata. The sequence goes on along the minus strand of NW_027094088.1, from coordinate 3,523,247 downwards.
ATATATTTTAAACAGCCCCGTCAAAAAAGCAGGCAATTGTTTTGCAAACTAAATACTACAGATCTCTTTTAGGAATTACACATTTTCTTCTTGCACTTAAAATGCAACAGCACACTTTTGTTTTGAATTTCTGGGCTATGGACATCAGGTTCACAGCAAGAGGGAAAGGGCAGAGATACTGAGGTAAAGAGGGAAATTATTTACAGTATTGAAACAAGGTTACTATGTTTATACTATTGCAAAATTTCTCTCATCTGAGTCTTGTTCTTGTAAATCAGCAGTCAATCAAGACTATTCAAAATGCTTAAAAACAACTGCCATATAAATCAAGTGTGTAAAGAAACTTTTACCTTTTAACAGATGAGTAATGTAGGACAAATAAACAGTATTCCTAAGAGCAAGGGCAGTAACTTGTATATTCTGAAAGTAAACCTTTCTAAGATGGAGCTGCTGCAAGTTTCTTCATGTGTGCTTTTTTACAGCACCTGTGACTCACACAATGATCAGTCAATGCTGCGCTCACTATTTTAATTCAATCCAGTTCTAGAAACTCGTTTTCTCCGTGCCCAACTCTGACCATGACACTGCTGTGACTAAAACCAAGGCTGAGGCTGAAGCACTGTTCTCTCTGATCACTGCACATGCAGGGCATCATTTTAGAGTTCATTATTTTACAATTAATTACCTGAGGAGCAATACGATTAACGATTTCCGAAATTTCCACTGCGCATCTGCTGGAAGACTGCTTGGCTTTTCCACTGCCTGTGAAAACAAACAAACTTCTTAACATTTTTAAAATCTATCCAGTTTATGAAGTGCAGCACATCTCAAATAATTCAAATAAACCTGCGAACATCAGAGCTTGATTCAGGGCTATATTGAAGAATTTAAGGGTTTTTAATGAAAGTAGAATTAACCATTAGAAGAGAAAGATTTCCAAGAAATCTTTTATAACTTTTACTGTCTGGATTTTGGTTATTACCTAGTCTGTGTGCAATTGGAGAATGAGAATCCCAAAAGATTTCTTGCTGTGTCTCTGTGTCATTGACAGGAGAGCTGAAAGTAGGTATCCGGGATTTCCTACTCAAAGACCTCTTTGGTGTCTTATGTAAACATGGCTCTGTGCAAAAAGGAAGAGGATCTTTATTAAAGGACAACAAATAAAAAGGCAAAAATCACTTAGAACAGGTCAAGGCAAAAGAAGACGCTTTAGGAATGTCACGAATAAAAACCACACTCACCAGGATTTCTTTGCTCACAAAAGGAATAGTGTTCATAACTGGACATTAAACACAGTTTTGCCAGTTATATCACCACAGAGATAACAGAACATTATATGAGCCTGACACCTTTACACTCAGCATCTGATTGTCAGGATGCCAATTCTTACACTTGAGAGAATTTTGACTTATTTTAAGAGAAAAATGATGTAAGACCTCTGTGAGGGAATATTTTGTATTCTTGCTTGCTTTGTGTCTTTCAGCCAAACTCTGAGCCGAACCACTATTTTAATGGGCCTCCAAACTACTCTGGGTCATAACTTACATTTGTCTGTATCTCCTTCCCTAGGCTTTTCTGGCTAGGACTATTAAGAGCAGGAATTTAGCTGTTCAAAACCTGCTTGCAGCTACCTTTGATCAGTAAGTGAGATGAACACCCTACGTGAAACTCAGCTAGTCACCCCTGTCCTTTAGAAATGCTGCTGCAGATGTGAAAGCTTACAGAAATAATTGAAAAGATGCTATTGCTATGGGAGGAACATCTTAGAAGATGTTTTGCCCTGAAGTGCCGGGTTTTATCCTCTCCTTGGTGAGTTCTCAGTATTTGCTGTGGGAATCACGGAACAGGTGAGGTTGGAAGGGAACATAGTGGGTCAACTTGTCCAACCTCCCTGCTCAAAGCAGGGTCATCCCAGAGCACATGCCACACGATTCTGGAATATTTCCAGTGAGGGAAACTCCACAACCTCTCTGGACAACCTGTACCAGTGCATAGTCACTGCACAGTGAAGATGTTCTTTCTCATATTCAGGTGGAAGCTCCTGTGCATCAGTTTCTGTTTGTTTCTTGTGCTACTGCTCGGCACCACTGAGCAGAGCCTGGTCCATTCTCTTTGCACCCTTTAGATATTTACACACATTGATGATGTGCCCTTTATTCTCAAGGCTAAGCAGATCCAAATCCCTCAGCCTTTCTTTGTAAAAGGCACTCTCCAAACCACTAACCAACTTCCCAGCTCTCTGATGGAGCTGTTCCACGTCTCTCTTGTCCTGAGGAGCCCAGAACGGCTCACAGCATTCCAAATGTGGCCTCACCGGGGCTGAACAGCGGGGCAGGCGCACCTGCCTTGACCTGCAGGCAACGCTCTTCTTATCGCAAGCCAGGGCCCCCGGGGCGTGCTCTTGACAATAACAGCCCCTTTTTCCCACGGCCAGAGGGGATTTACACCGCACCAACCCCTCCTCACGGCTCGGCCGCGCCTCCAGAGGGTGGCGGGCAGGGCCGGGGCCCCCCAGGGGCCGCTCCCGCCGTACCTGCAGCGCGGGGCGAGCACGCCGCCTCCCCGGCGGGCAGGCCTCGGCCCGCGCCGCTTTCCACCTCCCCCTCCTCCGCGGGGAGCTCCGCCCGCCGCCGGGTGAGCTGCTCCTCGCCGCCGCTGCGCCTCCTCAGGGCGGCGGGCCGGAGGGACAACCCCCGCCGCCGGCTACCGGGCATGGCGGCCGCTGCGGCGGCACCGCGTCCCTCCCGCCACCGCCGGCGCCGCCATTTTGCCGGGCGGCTCGCGGGGCCGCCGCCGATTGGCCGCCGCCGCGCCGCCTCGGGCGGCCATTGGCTCCGCGCCGCGTGGGCGGGCGGGCAGGCGGACGCGGAGGGGAACTGCGGCCCCGCCCCGCCAGCCGGGAGGGGCGCTGGGTCCTAGTGCCCGCCGCGGGGGGAAAGGAAAGCTTGCTTTTTCTTTCTTTCTTTTTTTCCTTTCCTTTTTCTTCCTTTTTCTTCCTTTCCTTTCCTTTCCTTTCCTTTCCTTTCCTTTCCTTTCCTTTCCTTTCCTTTCCTTTCCTTTCCTTTCCTTTCCTTTCCTTTCCTTTCCTTTCCTTTCCTTTCCTTTCCTTTCCTTTCCTTTCCTTTCCTTTCCTTTCCTTTCCTTTCCTTCCCTTCCCTTCCCTTCCCTTCCCTTCCCTTCCCTTCCCTTCCCTTCCCTTCCCTTCCCTTCCCTTCCCTTCCCTTCCCTTCCCTTCCCTTCCCTTCCCTTCCCTTCCCTTCCCTTCCCTTCCCTTCCCTTCCCTTCCCTTCCCTTCCCTTCCCTTCCCTTCCCTTCCCTTCCCTTCCCTTCCCTTCCCTTCCCTTCCCTTCCCTTCCCTTTCCGCCATGGGCAGGTTGTGCCCTCCTGCAGAGCGTTGGCCTGAGGCGCCTCAAACCCACCATTAGCAAATTCTAGGGTGACACCACGGTGGGTGGGAATGTTGTTCTGCTGGAGGGCAGGAAGGCTCTGCAGAGGGATCTCAGACAGGCTGGATCGATGGGCCAAGACCAAGAGTGTGAGGTTCAACAAGGCCACGTGGGGGGTTCCACACTTTGGCCAGAGCATCCTCACTTAGTGATACGTGATGGGGGATGAGTGGCTGGAAATTGGCTCCAGCAAGAGGACCTGGGCGTGGTGATCACCAGCAGCTGAAGGTCAGCCAGCGTGTGCCCAGCTGGCCAAGAAGGTCCAGGGAAGTGATTCTTCCCCGGTTCTTGGCACTGATGAAGCTGCACCTCGACTGCTGTGTCCAGTTCTGGATCCCCCAACTCAAGAAGGACGTGGAGATGCTGGAGCAATGAAACCGGCGAAGGGTCTAGGAAACAATCCTTACAAGGAGCAGCTGATGGAACTGGGGGTGTTCAGCCTGGAGAAGTGGATGCTCAGGGGTGACCTTCTTACTCTCTACAACTCCCTGAAAAAAGTTTATAGCCAAGTGGGGGTTGGTCTCTTCTCCCAGACAACCGGCACCAAGATGAGAGGAAATTGCATGAAGCTGCACCAAGGGAGGTTTAGGTTGGACATCGGGAGGTATTTCTTCACAGGAAAAGCGATTCTGCATTAGAATGGGCTGCCAAGGCAATCACAGTCCCTGCTGATGCTTAAGGAAGCTAAATTTGGTAGATAAGAAATTAACATGGGGTTCCTGAGGGACTGTGATATTACATCATTAAGCAATATAAATGCATACATACGTATCTATTATATAACAATGTGGATATTTCCTCCCTGAGCCTCTAAAAATAAATGTACAAACATATCTATTGAGCACATAGGGTCAAGGTGTGAACCGCTCTGTACTTGTCTTTTGCCTGGTTTTTGCTTAATTGATTTGGAGTACTTTGGGATCATGCTTCATTTGTAACACGTAAGCAGTGGGTTTCAGGCTTGGATCAGGAGTAAGAAGTTTAGAAGTCACTAAAGATTGATTCCCTGAGCCTTGAAAAACCTTTTCTTTTCACCTGAGGCCTCAGGCGAACAATGTGTTTTTTCACTTCCCCATTCTCATGAGTGTAATTAAAGCCAATAGAGGACTTTTTAACAAGGAAAGAAAAAAAATGAGGTACCATGTATTAAACAGAGAAACTGTATTACACATGTGGCAAATTTATAGCAAGCGCAGAAAGTTGTGACATTTGAGTAGTTAACTTGGTTATGCTGGACCTGTAAAATATAAAATATATAAAAAATATTTAAAAAAATAAATAAAAAAGTAAAGTGAACTTTAAAATATAAAGAGAACTGAAAAACTGGATCAAGATTTAGGCTTCAAAATCCATCACAGGCATCTGAGCAGTGCTACTGCCTTGTAATCATGACAAGGGTAGAGCTGTACATCAGCACAAAGTGTGGCAAAGCTGTGCGTAATATTTTTGATTTGCAATATAGTAATTAAAAAAGGGCTTACCTGGACTCCATGCAATAGGCATTCTGTAAGGTGCCTGCTGCTTATTTACAGTTGAAATTGGCGCTGAAGAAACTTCTTAAAGTAACAGTAGATACATCTTGAGGGAAGGCAAAACATGGAAATTGACACACAACTGACAATCTTGATGTCTCCTACCACTTTCCAGTGACCTCTTAGCTGCTGGGTACTGTACAGTAGTCTGCCTTTGTATGTCTTTCTGTTAACAAGCATAATCTGAAACACTGTCATCACTAATTAAAATTAAGTAGCATCTGTCATTTTCTCTGAGTGTTGCAAATTTTGCAGTGGCTTCTTTGATTCCTTCCTTTCTCTGAGCTCGTTGTTCACTAACCCCATTCATAAAATGTGAATATTTGCCACAGGTCTTTCATGCATTTGTGAGGTTTTACTCATGCAGTAAAAGCACTTGGGGAGGGGAAGAACAGAAACATATTTAACATGTATTTCATTCTGCATGGGAGATCTTGTTGCCTGTGTAAAGTTGTGTTGCCAGAAGTTGGCAAACACCAAAATAAAATCTGCATGCACAGATAAGCTAAACAGGTTCATAGTGGGGAAAAAAAATCCTGCTTCCCCAATGAATAGAAGTGTGTGTACATCACTGCAGCTTGAGAACTCAACTCTGAGCTGATGGTGTTTATTAAGTCGAGGAATGCAGTGTTAGAAGCCTGTGATGTTGGAGGGTTTCTCTGTGGAGCTGTAGCCTCAAGGAGGAGGGAGTTTGCATTCCCTTGGCGTGGCGCGAGCAGCTGGATCAGTGGCTAATTGTGGCGAGGCTGCGTTCCAGGGACTCGCAGCAAACTCCTGGTGCTGCACTTGTGAGTCCTACTTTCAAATCAGAAGGGATAAATAATGGAGGAGATTGAATGAGTAATAAAGTTAGTTCGGTTTTTAATAGCAGCATAAACTGCCTGGGAACTTTTCGCTTTATTTCATGAGACAAAAAAAATCTAAAATGGAATTAAATAAATGTGCGGATCTGAGACGCTTCCTGAGAATTTCCCACTGGTGTAATGAATTCATTGGAAATAAGGCTGAGAAAGGCTCATTTTCCAAGTCCTTTGAACTCAGAGCTTTAAAGCGAGGATTTTTATCTTGGACAGAGTATATCTCATTAGTGAGTTTTTCAAAAAATCTAATGTATTGCATCAATGTAACGAAGAAAGGGAAGTGACTATGTTATGGTTCATCTTTCATTCTTGTTAAGGCTGGGGAAAAGGGAAAATCAATAACAGTGATTTCAATGAAAAAATCAAGATTTATGAGAGCATGGAAGTTATTATAAATAATGAAATTAATTTGACAAACACTCTTTTCTTTTTCCAGTATGTTTTTAAATGCTCTGTGATGTTTTCAAAGCTAGCTGTCTTGGGCTTTTTTGTTCCCAGACTACATTTTCGTTTTAAAATGTATTTCTTTTTAACCACTGAAAAACCACACAAAACACACACACTCATAATTTGTCTCCAGTGAAAACACGTGTCTATGTATTTTGATCACCTGAGACCAGGTGAAGGAGCAAATTCTCCAAGCCATATTTTCCTCGGTTCATTTTGGCTTTAAAAACTCTAAAACTCAGTCCAGTTATATGGTACTTTAAAACATGGGTTTTTTCCTAAGGAAGGAGCAGTTAAGTGTATGTGTCTGTATGTCTTGTCATGTATTTCTGCAGAGGGAGGCTCAGCAATGCTCAGGGATTGACACTGAGGGATGTAACTCAGGAAATTTGATATTTTCTAGCCAGCTTTGCCCCTTCAGAGCCAGCTTGGGTGTTTCTCTGCTGCACTGCCTCACCTGGTGTGTCTGGTTTCATAGGAGATAATATTAAGTAATACTGCAGCATGGGTTGTCCTGGGGAAAACTATGGCATCATTTGGCACAGCAGTGGGGGGGGACTATATAAACAGAGGAGAGAATTTAGATGCATAATGTAAGATGCATTTATAAATACATTTTGGGCCCTGTGGGCCCAAACAAAAATATACTAAGACACCTTTATAAAATTTAACTGTGAAAGGAAAATATTTTCCACCTTTTCTCATCCCAGAAATCTTGCTTAACCACATATTCTCTTAAGAAGCCTTGGAATGTTTACTGAAATGGAGCACTGTGTGATAGCACATTATGAGTTAACAAGCAGAGATTTATGTTTTGTTGCTGGTTTTGGGACCTTAGGAAAGACTGAGAGAACATCTGAAATGTTAACTTAATGGACAATAATTCTTTCCATCCATAGGGGAGCACAGGCGTCGTGTGTGTATTTTTTTTTTTTTTTTTTACTTTTATTAATAGCATTTTGATAGTACAGTTATAAAGCTTGTCCTTGGCTTGCCTTGAAATATCATACTGACTTCACTTATTACAGAATGTTACTTTAATTTTCCAAGGTGAAGTGCTCGCAGAGCAGAAACTGGTGGGGAAAAAAATATGGCCAGAACAGTTACATATACCTTTAATTTTAAAGTGCTGTCCAGAAAGGTTTGCAGCAATTTTTGCTGATGCATAAATTGACCTAGACAGTAAATGATACATGACCTTAAAAATATCTGAAGTAGCCTTGCTTGGGAATTTTTAGTAGAGAGTTATTAAATGTCAGGGTAATTTACACAAGCCTAGTTTATGCTTTTGCGTTCTCTTTCCCTCTTTCTCTCTGCCATGCTACCCGAGAACCATAGAAGCCTTAAAAATATTTTACGTAGATCTCTTTCTTTTTTTCCCCCCTTCTTATCACAGAGCTTCATCCTAATTTATTTTTCACACCCAGAAAATCTCATTAAATGTGGGACTAAAATGTAGCTCACAAAAGGCCCAATCCAGTAGAGCACTTAAGTATCTGAATAACTTCATTGCGATGACATTTTCCATTGCTCATTAACTGGAATTTAAAGAAAATTTTCCGTTGCTTGGTGTCTGGACATTTAGAGGAAATTGTCAGCCAAAATGGCAGAGCCATTCAGAAAAATTAGGTCAGGCAATGAACAGACTACAAGTTGCAGAAGCCTGTAGGGAGCCCTGGAGGTTCAGACCCCTGGCAGGAAACTGGAGATAGCCACTGGGAGGGCTTGCCAGGTGTTTATTGTACTGTAGGCTTGATTCCACAGCTACTGTTCAGTGATCAGAGTGAACTGCATCCAGGAGAGGAGTCAGGGTTGTGCAAGAGAGCAGAGATTCATGCCTTACACCTTAGCTGCGCTGGTCAGCTTCAGTGCCTGCCTGGAGAGAGCTCAACAGCTTCTTCTGGAGCAGGTGTGATCACCTGGGCACATCAGAATTGTGCTGCCTCACGCCTGGAGGAGTCTTGAGGCAGTCGACACCTGTTGGAATGTTAGACCTGGGCACTGGGAATGTTAGACTTTCTGTGCTGACAGGCGCTGACCCCCAATAAAACACTGCATTTGACTTGAGACCTTGGAAAAAGCTTCCAAAATTGAGTGACAGCACTGGGATTGTGGGTGTGTGGTTTGAATAGAATTGTGTAATATCACATGGTGGAAAACTTAGAGTTTAAGGTTTTAGACTGTAGTAATATATATATAAAGCAAGATGGAGGTTTTAGAGTGTAGGCTGAGTTCTTCTTTTTCACCTTCTTCTTCATGGGTCTGGGTGGTATTTTGTCATTGGATAGAAAAGTCCGCATTGTGGACCACGGGTGGTTGGTTATTTGGTTAAAAGTAAAAATAATTTAGGTGTCAGACAGTTTGTACTTGAAACACCTTGTAAAGTGATAAAGACAGAGTCATTTTCTCCTTTGTTAGCTAAAACTCACGACTTGTGAAACTGTACTAGAGATGAGAATTAATAAACAACTGAGTCCGAACACAAACATCATCTCTCGAGCATTTAATCCCAGCTCTAACAGAAGAAAAGAAGACAAAAAAACCCATAATCACCTATCCACTCAGTTATTTGCTGCGTCTCTCCTTGTGCCAAGGAGCTTTCAGAGCTTCTCCCTGTGTTTTACTCATGTCCATACTATTATAGTTTGCTGTGGCATTAAGGATGTGCTCTCCCAGCTGAGATGCACCTTCTGCTACCTTATTGTTAATACATGAAAAGAAGATATAAACAAGGATTAAAAACCGTTCATAGAAATTACATCAGCAAGATTTTCTTTTGTTTTGTTTTGCTTAAATCTGTTGATCCTGCTGTATTACAGCTCCAGGCTATCAAGTAGTGAGAAATAGGTTTTCTGTTCTCTTGTTTTCTGGATTTTTTTTAATGCCTTATAAGAGAACTAGTTAGAGAATTCTTTAAAGAGCAGGAAAGAATAGGTTTCCAGCTTGTTTGGAGAGCCTGACAAATATTGATCTGCTATATATCCTGTAGATGATTTTTTTTTCATCAGTGACAAAAACTGAGCTGTATTTCAATCCTCGACTCGCTAAAACTCTCACATGCTACAGTGTAAATTAGTGAAGTGTTTTGTCAGCTACCAAACACAAAGCAGTGGATGGTCAGAGAGGAGAGCTTTTTGATCACAAATTCCACAGAAAAAATAAGCACTGCTTATATCTTTAAAGCAGATTTAGCTTTTGATGATATATCTGTTCCAGGAGAATGTTTAGCCTAATTAGTATACTAAAAAATCAGTGATCAAACTAGTATGGAATTCTCCAAACACAGTCATTCTCTGTGTTTCTCCAATATACTCAGCAATTTCTGGACAGACTATTTTTGTGGTGAGGGTTCATAGCTTGCGATTGAAAAAACAATTTCTGCTACCAAAATGCCTTTTTTTGAGGCTTTCATTTTATAAATTCTGTGCATTATCCTTTGAGCCTGTATTCCATTAACTATAACCCACAGTTTACATGGAAATGCTTAACAGTGGAGTCTCCCTATTCCATGTGTATGTGCAACTCTTATAATGCAACATAAACTGCTGCTGGTTTTAATGTTGGAGTGATTAGAAGTTACCCTCACCCAAGAGCAGTTTTATAATCACTGTATAATGATTTGAAGTCTTTGACTGGTTCCTCATGGTCCCACAGGTGCCCTAAATGCCATTATTAGTTGTTTCAGTGGCAAGACCAAGCTTGGACTGGAAATGGAGGTTTGGCTTGGAATTTTAGAGCCCTGGTTTGAGGAATGAAGCAAGAGAAAAATTTGTGTGTCTGATGCCTCACTTGTTTTCTGTTGGAAGAATTTCTTTCTCTGGAATGATAGCTTCATCAAGCATTCCTTGAGGAATGGCACGTTCCTTTAAAGCAGGATTGAATTCTGGGCCCAGTGTCCCTTCCAGCTTTATATGCCATGGCTTGGTGGTCCAAATTCACAGAGTGAGCAAACAAGTGCCCAGATAAGAATTGGACACCCTTTTGATTATTAATTTTTTCATTTATTTTCAGGTGGCTTTTCCTTTTGTCGTGTTGTTCACACATAATGCCTCTGACTCTTCCTATGTCACACTACATCTTTGCAGTAATTTTCTGTGCTGTTCTGTCCCTCTGGATTTTACAGCCATGGATCAGAAAGGAAGTGCAATCCCTAGCAGAAATAATAAATCCACTGCAGGTCTTGAAGGTACTAATTTCTGCAAAACAAAATACTGCCTCAATTTTGTTACGGGCTAGGAGGGGTGATCAAAGTGAAATACATTCATTGTGGAATTGGTTTGCAAAGCCTGCTTCTAAACCATTGCACACTCTTTCTAGATTTCTTTTCCCTCCACAAAAAAAAAGAAAAAAAAAAAAGAAAAAAAAAATGAAAAAAAAAAAAAAAAAAAAAAAAAAAAAAAAAAAAAAAGAAGAAGTAAATCATGTAGTTGTGTCCTGCCTGGCCTGTAACACTGCACCCCATGCAGCTTTTGAGGAGTTCAAGGGTTGTTCCCAAACCAGGCCTGTCTCAGAAGATGGACAGGGAAGCTGTGTTTGCTTGGCAAAGGGGTCACTGGATATTACAAATCTGGATAAAGCATTATCTGTGCTCTACTTGTGGGTAATGCAGGGAAGTGCTGCACTGGGGTGCTGGGAGTCATGGTCTTCTCCCAGCTGCCAAATTTGCCTGGCGTGCCCAGAAGTCTGTGGCATACGTCCTGTGAGTCCAGCCAGAAGTTTGGGGTGGTTGGTCTTTGCTGGACTAATGTGACATTTGAAAAAAATATTTTAGGAGCCATCCTATAATAGCAGGTATTTTTTAATCTGTGCAATCCATCTAATTAGGTTCAACCATGCCCCCGTCCCTTGTCTGATTGCCCGAGCATTTCCGCTTAACCAGTGAGGTTTATTCAATCAGGTGTCCTATAATGCTATTTCCTTCCTTGAGAGTATATCTTATCATCCTCAACACAGACTTTAGAATCCCTCAATTGCTTTTTTTTTTTTTTTTTCTTATTTTAAACATCCTCTGTCTCCATGGTAAAGCCCTGTGCTTTAGTTAGGAGTCACCTAGCGGAGGAGAAACTTAGGTGAGACTTTGGGTTGCATTAGTTTTGTTTTTAAGTACCTAGAAGAAGATTCTTTAGAGACACAGCAAGCACAATATAGGTAGAATCCCCATAAATTTAATACAAGCTGGTTAAATTGTGGATTAAAATAGTTAACAAGATTAGAAATAATAAGAAATTAATACAGTTGCACAGGCAGTTGACTCACTATTACTGTCATTTCCTTTTGGCTTTGGCCATGGGGATAACAAGGTAAGAACTAACTGTTTGTGTCCTTTTTATTGATTGGTTTGATATTTGAAATAAAGATGATTATTTTTTGTCTGAAAAAGTCTTTTGTAACTTAATATTATGTTAATTGGAATGGATGTCTTCCTGAGCCTTATTTTCTTGTTCATTTGATCTAATTAGCTGATTAATTTTTAATTGCCTACTGAGAGATCTTTACCATATTGTGATTTGTGTTTTACGCTTACATTTGGAAAACAATGGTATGCCTAAAGTGACTCAAAAGTATTGTTTGAGGTATTTCTGCAAGGAATAATTGAAAATCATGATTTCTTCCTGCTTCCTAATTTTAGTGCAATCCACTTTGAGTTAGCACTCATTAATCAAAAAGGTTTGCGCAGTGTGGAGTAGTGAGAAGGTGTTTCAGTTAGGGAAGTTTCATGGTAGAGGGTCTGTGAATTGGTGGTCAAATGGAAAATAAATCTCTTGGCTGTTTATGAACTGCAGCAAACGCTTCCCAACTTACAACATTTATTCTTTTTCTCCACAGTTATGTTCTGAGGTTCTTAAACTTAACATTTTAAAAAGCTTAGAAATAGAAATATAAAGTTCTAATAAGGCCGGGTGTTGATTAAAACTTATTTTCTGGTGACAGACAATAGATCATAGCTCTTGGCAAGTTATTTCAAGTTATTCCCTAAATGTTTAAAATGTTAGACTTTTTTAAAATGTTAAACTTATTTTTAGACTGAATTAGTCTTGCTATAACTTCTAGCTCTTCCACCTTGTTCTTTGCCTGCTAGATTGAAGAGCCCTCCATTATCAGCTTTTTCTTCCCCGTGGGAGGCACTTGTAGCCTGTGATCAAATCATTCTTTAACTTTTGCTTTGATGAGTTAATTGATTGAGTGCCCTGAGTCTCTTGTAGTATGACATGTTTCCTAACACCGTAATTGTTGCCCTGGCTTCCTCATAATCTATGGGATTTTTCATAGTCTTTCTTAAAACAACACCAGGAACACCATGAAACTATTGATTTCACTGATGCAAAATAGATAACACAACCTCCTTAGTCCTGTTTATTATTGTTTATACATTTGGTGAGTAGCTTTTTGTTACCCTAAAACTTCAGTACTCTTAGCAGTACTCTAGCAGTACTCTAAAAATTCGTAGTAATCTGGTTACTTGTCATGGCCTATGTTCCCAAAGCCTTGCCTCCTCTTTGGGATCTCTTTTTTCCAGAGTTGAGTCTTCCCTCATTAAATCTGTTTCATTGTACTCACTTTTTCATCCATGGCTTTCCTGTTAGCTATACTGAAATCTGGTTACACTCACCTAATCCAACTGTCTTCTCCAGTATTTTTCATTTTCTGGTCATCTTCCCATATTGTTTTTTAAAACAAAAGGGAAAAAGAGTCTAGGAGGCAAGAGCCAATTCCAATGCTAGGGCCTTGTTCCCCAGTAACAAATTGATGGGTTAAATGTATCTGCTACATAGTTTTTAAATAGTTTAGGATGCCATTGTGATTCACTGTATCTCATTTTAGCCATCCAAAAATTACTTTCTAACGATTGCTGGTTTTTTAGGCTCTTAAAAGTCAACAGAGAGATGGAGACCTCCACAGAAAGATGTAGTGGACTTATCTGAAAAACCATAAATCACTTTTTGACAGTGTCTTTTTCTTTTCACAGAGTATAATGGGAACATAGAGAAGTTAGGACAAGCTGCCAAACTTTTAGACAGCTATAATTGCTGTGGATGAATCCCATCTCTCATGCTTTTTAGCTTTTCAGTCAAACTGTGGTGAGATGCAAAGCCAGTTCTCTTACAGGCATCTATCAAGATGGTTGCCTTTAGCAGTCCCATTTGTAATCACATCAGAAAATGGTATCAAATTTAGCTTGACAAAATCTGCTTTCCAGAAACCCATGTGGATCAGTTTTAATTTGATTATCCCTTTTAGTTCTCTATCAGGTTAGTTATCACTTATATGCCTCTTTTGCTTTTTTATCAGATCCTTTTATCAAATCCCTACATTTTTTACTTTAGTATTGACACACATCCAAACTGTGAAAAATCTGGGGCTCTGATGTCTTAGATTTTTTTTTTTTTTAATTTGCTTCCACCCCATCTATATCAGATGGACTTTTCTCTGAGGTACTCCTTCAATCCTTGATCAGACATCAGGAGGTCTCAGGATGACTTAGACCCGTTTCTGATAAGATGTCCTCTCCATGCAGCTTGTCCATATGGTTAAATTCTGCAACCTGCACAATGGAGGTAATGGGTTTTGGGGTGGTTTTTTTTTTTGGTCTGTTTTGTATTTTTGGTGGGTTTTTTTTGGTTTGGTTTGGTTTTTGGCTTTGATTTGCTTGTTTTTAGTTTTTTTTCTATTTTTTTTTTGTTAGGTCTTAAAGTGAAACACGTCATAAATATATCAGATTGTGTGTTTCTCTTTCCAAACATTCATGGTTTTCAACCTTTTTTTTTCTTTAATATTTGAGGAAAAGTTAGAACATTTTTGATTTTTCTTCATCTTCCTCATTTCTTTTTCTTTGTAGAGTAGAGACGTCTGGAAGAGAGACCGACAGACCAAGGTGGTCTGTTGCCCTCTGACTGTAGAAAGGCTCCCATGGCTGAAAGGAAAGCTGTGACCTTGTACTACCTGCATGGTAAGAGATGAAAACCAGCTGATCCTTTTTATTTAATACTGTTGCATGAGCAGAATGCTCTGAGATAAGGAATTTTGCCTTCAAATTAAAAGAATGTTTGCAGAACAAAAAGCAAGAGGATAAAATGTACACAGTGGTGTTTTCCTGATGCAGAGACTCCCCAAAACTCAAAACTACCTGACAGACTAGATACTCTTGCAAGAGTGTTCATTCAAGTCAGTGTTATCTTGGAAACTGCTGGTGGCAATTGAAATACCAAAATGCTGATCTACCTGGTACCAAAGTGATGAGCTGTGAAGCCACTGCTGTCCTGTCCAGCCTGATCCCTCTGCCAGATTTTGAGTAGCACCTCAAAGGACAAGAGGATCTTATATTTCATTGCAGCCACTCCTGTTCATCTGTTGGAGGGATGTGTTGCCACTGTGGAAGTGGATCCTTTCACAGGATGCATCCAGGATTTCTTGTACTTAACAAATAGTGGATGGCAATGTCAACAGTTACAGGAATAATTTGTTTTCTGTAAAGATGGATTAGAGAAATAGTTCTATGATATGTTCTTTTTTAATGGGTGATCCAAGGGCAGATTTTGATGGGAGGGCGAGGTGGTGTTACCTGGCAATGATATTTCACACTGCCTAATTCTGAGCCTTCTGATTAGTATCAGGCATCCAGTTAATGTCTAGTGAAACCACTCACTGTTGGAAGTTAATTTACCTCAGTTGAAGGTGTCTGGAATTTTCTTTCTTCTCTTTCCTTAGCCTTACCACTTCTTTTCTTTTTTGCCACTGTCCACTATTCCTTCTTCTGCATCAGAAATAAAGGTAATTGTCTTGCAGACCCCAGACTAACAAATGAGCCAGTTGGAGAGTTTCAGTTCATTAAGGGTCTGAGGATATTGGATTTTTTAAAAATTCCTACTTTGCCAGATTAGTGTCATGTAGGACATTTTGAGAGAATATTTTCCAAAATGCAGTTTTGTAGTCCAGAACTAATACCTTGCAACCCAGCAAGTGCCTCACAACACTATGTAGTTACATCTCCAACATCTCCCACATCATCTCAAAAGAATATTTTCAGATCTTTGGGACAGATCACACTTAGGCTTGTTATAGGAGTTACCTAACCAGCAATGGGTTGCATTTAATCGTGAAGGTATTTATGTGATTACTTCTTGGGAGGTGTTCATCCAAGTGTAAATTACTCTGCCTCAGAACAGATTTTAGCTGGTGCCGACAGCTTGGATGACTGGCACGTTGTCATTTTCATAACACACCTAAAAGGAAGGTGCCAAAAGAGAGCCTAAGTGGCATTGGTGTAGGGAAAAATTTCCAGTAAAAATTTGTCTCAAGGTATATTGGTGGGTTTCAGTTAATATCCAGGATGAAACTGATTAAAAAGAACTTTTTTTTTTTTTCCTTTCACACTATTTGGGTTGGAGGGATCTCATTCATGTGAAAGCAGTTTATGGTGGTGATACTGGCATGGTAACACAAAATTATGTGGTTTATGATTCTTCTAATGGATACTCATCCTCTTTCAGATGTCCCTGAACTACTCCAGCTGTGCTAATGTCACGAAGACAGTTTATTTTCTCTCCTAGTCATTTTGTCAGAGGTTTTGTGGGGTGAAAATTCTGTGCTCTTGTGGATATTTCGCCCTGATTTCCCAAAGAATAGAAGGGATATGCAGTCACTCCATGTGCCAGAGAGTCAGTTCCATTCCTCTCTCTGTTGACCAGTTACAACGAAATTTGATGGAAAAAAAAAATTACTAAAAATTACTTCTGAAATTAAAGTCCTACTAGTATTAGGGAAAGTGGTGCTTAAAAAGAGCAGACAGACCCAATTTATTAACCCCATTCCTCTGGACAAGAGAATTGCCACACCAGAGCGATGCTACACGTGCTCCAGAGTTCACACATTACCAAGAACATCTCACATGCACTTTATTAGGCAGAGAATAATCCAGACATGGGATGCAAATCAAAGTGAACCACGCTTTGTGAGTTTACAGCTCAGGAAATGGAGAGAAGCTGCTTTCCTTCTGCTCACTGCAACAGAAATCCTTTTGAAAAGAGGGCTGCTTCCAAGCTCTGCTTTGGAAGTGGGCTGCATGTGATTTCATCCCATTAGCTGTGATGGTCACCATCCCGTCCTGTAAGTGATGATGTGATGTAATGGGGGAAAGGGTTGTTCCCAGTATTATCAGTATAAATCTTCCTGTGAACGCTTGACCAAGAACACACATGTTTTGCAATTATGTCAGTTTAAAGAAACCAGCTATTTCCCCACAGTGCTGTAGAATGCTTTTTAAAAATATTTTTTAAATTTTTTTTAAATTTTTTATTTATTTTTCTTTTTCCTGGCGAGAGATGTGAGGAATTTGCCATTTCTATATATTACAGTAATTTTTTAATGCTGGAATGGTTCACATCCAGGTTTTCTTTTTTTTAAAAAAAAAAAAACAAACCAGGAAGCACGTAGCCCAAAGTTTTGTTTGTTTCATTTATTTAGCATGGCATGGCTAGGTCCTGGAACTAGCTTATATGAGGTCATTACCCTATTGATTAAATAGTGTGATGAAAAGGGCATGATAATGCACTGCTGGGAGATTATTGCCAGACACTTTGCAAACAAAGCTGCTGAAAGGGGAACAGTTGTGAGACCTTCAGTGTGGTGTGTAATTAGCAAGCGAGTAGGAATTAAAATAAAGGATACACGGCGTGATATAGTGATTATGTGCAGATAAGTAACGTTTTGAATACTCCCTTTTGGTAGCTCTAATGAGAATACATCTCAGTACAGGAAATGTCTGCTGGGACTACACTATCCAGAACCCTTAAACAAGCTGTGCAGTAAGTTGTCCCCAACAGTGGGAAAAAAAAAAAAAAATCATGAATGCAATGTGAATCTGACTCTTTCTTCAAAACTTTTTCTCTGTGTCTTTCTTTTCTTTGATAATTCTCATACTGTTATAATGAGTTTCAGAGGAAAAGAGTACATCTGTGTTTTTTCTTTGGGATGAACTCCAAACAATCTTTTTAGGGACAGTAATTTGGTTTGAACAAACTACCTTTTGAGTGGGAAACATCAGCCACTAGAGATATGAAAGGGTTGTTTAAACCTGGGATGGACAGGCAGTACCAAACTTGTGATTCTTGCACTCAGCCTAGGCTCCCCTCTGTCCCTCTGAGGAGCCCAAATACTTACATGTTCCTGGAATAAATCTGATTTATTCTGTGGCATGTGCTTCACCTCAGCAACCCTTTCAGGCCCACAAATCCCAATAGATCAGAGCAGCATCTCAGTTGCCTAAAGGGGAATTAAATGGAAATTTTCAGAATGAGGCACAGGCCAACTTTAGGGAGAGAGAGATGGACAGACGTTGGCAGACATCTTCCTGGCCATTCCTTTGCCCAGTTTCAAGATCCTTCCAGTCATGAAATTCACCACAAGACAAAGCAAATTTCCAGAATAATATTAGATCAATTCTGCAGAGCTGTTACCCATGGTGTTTTAGAAATGGGAGGGATAGCTGCTGTCTTAGTGTCTATCAAAAATCTCAAGCTGCACATTAAACAGACAGAGTTCAACAGCCACAGCAGGAGTAAAAGTGGGAGAGGAGAGGGCACCAGGAGAAAAAAAATAAGGAAAGAGAGGAAAAGAGAAGAGCAGTGCTTTTGTGGGGGGAAAGCATCCACTCAAAGCAGAAGGGTTGAAGCAGCCATGGTGAGGGCAAAGTAAATGGGGAATACTCTGTCTGGCTCTATTAACCTTAATTTTAATTCTTCTTTTCCATTTTTCAGCTTAAGTAAGCAAGCATATAGCCATGTTTATATAATAGCTGGAGTAATGAAGATGGAATATACCAATTTGGGGCTAATTCTTGCCCTCAGGAGAGCACAGGCACTGCAGCTGTGGCCAGCCCCTACCAAAAGGGAGTGGTGAGGAGAACAGCTCCTTGTATCTGACTTCCCATTACATCCTCACCAGGGACCACCATAGTCTAGCCCTCAGAATAAATAGATGAGGTTATTTTTTCCATCTGTGGAGTTGGTTTAGCAGCTCCCAGCACTGGTTCAGTTGTGCTCCTACTGAAGCTAAATGAAATTATTTCCTTGAGAGCAGTTGGACCCAAAAAGCCTATTTGTAGCATTTCTCAGATATTGGAGGTTGTGTCTTGGGACTGTCTTTTGTTCTCTTCTTATTTGATATCTTCACCTTCCAGACCATAACAGGCAGGGTTTCCCTCAGCTTTATCACAATGCTGTTACACACTTGCAGCCATAATATCCCTTGATTTGGGGGCGTGGGAGAAACATGCAGCCTGCCACATTTGACCACATCCTCTGAAGCTGAGGTTGTGGTTGAGCTAATTATTTTCACGGCTGGAAGAGAACAGACAATGCTGCCTAAAGAGTGGGAAGATATGTGTCTGTGCGAGCCTGTGTTTGTGTGGTTATACCATCTGGGAAGAGCAGAGCCAGATACACTTCCCTTTGGATTTTTTTTTTTTTTTCTAATGTGCAAATCCTCAGTAAAGTCTCATTTCTCTGCTGAAGTCCTGCATTTGTCTGAGGGTTGGAGGACTGCATCTCTCTGCCCTCTGGAATTCCTGTTCTCCATTCCCCAACTGACTCTTTTTTGCTTCTGTGGGCAGGGGGGAAGTTGCCCTTCCTCTGCATTTCTTGTTTTTGTTCCACGAGCAGTATGAGGTACCCTTTTATTTATAATCTGAACGTTGGGGATGTTGGGCCAATCTGGTGCTTCCAGCTGGCTGAACACTTCCTAGAGCTTTGGATGCCAGATATAATGTAATTTATTGTGGAAAACAGTAGGGGAAATACACTTCTTGCTATCAAAGGTTAATGTGGAATATCAGCAGCTTTTCAGCAAGGGTACATGTGCTGTTGGATAGTCTGTGATTATGTGTCTCTTATTATAAGAGAAAAACAAATTGTTTTCCTTTTAGATGCTGCTGTTTAACCCCTTCTCTTTTCCCTCCTTGCCCTCAGTTATTTTGACTCCTTGCATTTTGCAGTTTTCACAAGTTTCCTCTGGGAGAAAAAAAAAAAAATCAATTGTACTTTGTTTGGCACGAAACTGAGCAAAATACGGTTGGGTGGATTTTTTTTTTTCTTTTGGCTTTGTTTTAACTAAAACATCCATTTCTGTGCCAAGACAGAGCAAAACTGCTGAGTTAGCCAAGGCTATAAATTGAACTGGTCCTTTTACCTCTAGAAAATATTAAAGCATCCTTCTGCCACTGAGCTGGCACTCGTTGCTGGATCAAGTGCTCCTATTAACGGGAAATCAGGAAAGCACATTATCACTCCAGTGCTGTCATTACCAGAGGGTTTTACTGAGCTACAGAGTCAGGAAAGTGACACTGGGAAGAGCAGAGAAAAATGGCACATTTAGAGCAAGGGAAGGGAAGCTTCAGACAAAAAAACTTGGAGATGCATTAGGAGTTTAAGGTACCCAGCATGGAGGCAAGTGGATGACTTTAAAGGGGATGTATTAGGTAAAGTGTCCAATTATTCTTCAGGTTTAGAGGTAAACTAGTGTAGACTTTTCTAATGGGCTCATTTGATCAATTCTAGAAGATCTGAAACCTACCAAGGCAAGACTGAATCAGCCTGGAATCTAATGAGGTTTATTCTGCACCAAGGAAAACCCCAAAGAGAGATTTTATTGGCAACTTTTTTCTTTCCCAGTAGAGTAAGTTCCCTCTCAGGGATTCTTCTGCTTAAGTGAGGTTTTTTTTCAATCATCAGAAATACACAGTGAATGGCACTCAGTTTTTAAAAAAATGGAAACTTATAGAATAGTAAGTTAATAAACATTGTGGTTATTTAAGACATAAACTTATTACTTACTCTGAGTGCTGCTGGTCAGTAGATGGGGGAGTTGCTTTCTTCCTGCAGAGCAATGCTGAATTCACCAGCTCTTTTGGCATTAGAGCCGTAAGGAAGACTTAGGTGAACATTTTGTTATAGTTCACAGTCTGGGCTGCATTCTGACTTCCATTTTATGGGATAAAAAAAAATGACAAATAATACATAAATTCAGTTTGGTTTGCTTTTCCTTTTCAAAGTTCTCCAGGGGCCTGAAATAATCTTCCTGACACCCGTGCAAGGTAAGCGTGGCTATCGAGTTTTACAGCTGTGGAAACTGAGGCACGGAGAGGTTAAACAGTGTCATTTGAAAACACAGGTGCCTAAAATGAAGCAACTTGAGTCCATGCTCTGAACAGCAGAAGCTCCAAGCTCCTGATTTCGCTAAAGAGCAAAAGGATGGTCAGAAAATATCCATGCAGCAGGCCCTGAATGGACGTGCTGAAATCTGCTGTAGAGCAAATGTCCCCTAAGTGTGGCTCCCCAGCATGTGGTCAGATCACTGGACCTCAGTGATTGTCAGGAGCTGCAAGTGGTTCCTAGCCCCCTTTAGGATTTGGGAATCTGACACTTTTACTGATATTTGCTCCCGACTTACCTGCTCTTAGTCAAATCTCTTAATTCTATACCTGAATTTTTTTTTTCTGTGCGAGAAGTCTCCTTGATAGGCATGATCATCTTGACAAGAAAACCTCTTTAGCAACATAAAATATATTCTTGTTTTTGTTTCTTGGGGTAGGCTTCCCTCTGAGAATTACTCACCAAGCCACATATTTGCTTCGCTCAGCACTATTCTTGTAGAAATATTTCTTGTTTATTTAGTCTTATGCTCTGGCCTGACATTCCCTTGTTGCTACAACACATCTGAGTAAGAGATTGAAGCACCCAGGGGATCCAAGATCATGGGCAGAAGTTAGAAAACAAGCACTGAGTTTAACTGCGGTTTTTGGGGGGCTCTGTGAATCAGCACATTCAATTTTTCTGCATGTCCTGAGCCCTGACTCTGCGCAGAGCTGGGATTGTTCTGGGCGTCTGAAGGCTCCTGTAGTTCACAACAAACATTTCCAACCTGCGGGTCCCAAGGAGCAGATGGACCTTTGAAACATTGGTTGTTTTCACTGAGCACTTATTAGTTTGACTAATACAATTTCTGCCAATTCATAATCTCAGTAAATTAAACAATATTGAGCTACTATTTCACAATTCTTCGAAAGTCATCTATTCCCCAAACTACAGAAAGCAGAAATTTCCTCGTCCCTCCCTCTAAGTTGTTTTCAAAGAGGTTTCAAAAATCATTCTGACTTTAGTACTGTGAAATTTTATCAAAGGGCACTCTTTCCCTGGACCCACTTATGGACGTATTTTGCCAATCAGATAAAACTTCCCAAGCCTTTTTCCAGCAGTATCAGTGATTAACTTGATCTTATTGCACTGAAAACGATTTTGTGCTGCAAATCATTTTCCATAGAATCTCTTTGTTATGTTGGGCGAACTCTGGAAAGATTATTTGTTAAGAACATTTCCAGGAACTTTACAGCACAGCGTGGTCTTCAAAGAAATGAAAATTACTTTAAAACGTTTTTCTTTAGATTAATAAAAGAGAGAATGTGTAATGAAAAGGACTGATAGGGAAATATTTAAGTATAATAATAGGCAGAAAAAATACCTATTAAGCAGAATAATGTCTGTATACCAACCCCCTCTCCATTTTAAATTGTATACATTATTTTAGCTGTTAGGAATCCGTCCTTCCACCTTGTGAAAGCTGACAATTTTTACTTACAGCCTGAAGCTAAATACTGCAGTGCCTCAAAATGGAAGATGAAACAGGCCAACAGGTTTTCTTTGTCTTTTGAAAAAAAAAAAAAAAAAAAAAAGGAGTGTCATTTCTTCTCCCTCCCCCTCGTGTGTTCCTCCCCCCCTCCCCTGCTACATCCCGACTGGTATCAGCAGCTTTTCCTCCGAAAAAGCACTAGATGGTGCCCCTTTTCTTTGAGAGTGACAGAGCTGGATTCCCAAGGGACGCGCTGCTCTGCCGGGAAAAGCGTCGGACACAAGAACTCCGAGTGTCTCCTTGTCCCTTAATACAATTATGAGTCCAATATAAGTCCCTTTTACGACTTTCAAGTCTTCAGCCCTGAACTAGATCCGCCTTTAGGAGACCCTCTTATTCCTGTTGGAAAATGAGTCACGACTTCAAAGATTCACGGGCAGTAAAGTAATTATTTTTAAAGAGTGATTTTAAATTAAAAAGGGGTAAGAACAGGGGATGTACCCTCGTCCCTGTTTTCGGTAGTCCAGCACTGCCACATCAAAGAACATTTGAATTCTTTGCTGAAAACAAAACTTTTCAAGTCAGTGATCTTTAATTAGACGCTAGCTGGTCAGTCTGACTGATACTAATTTGTTAATTTTGTAATGAACCTTTGCCTTTAACTGGCTGAGCAGCTGTTTGTAAACGGAATTGATATTACATTTCAATATTCCCTTCAAATAAAGTGCCAAACAGGGGATCTGGCCTTGTATTCTGCGCGTTCTGTCAACTTTATATCATTATATAAAAAAAAGTTAGTAGTAATGTTCATCAGTTTGTTACCTTTCCTTTGAAACTGGAATGAATAATTGGCTAAAAGGATTTTGCCTACCTGCATCTGTGTTTCTTTTTGCAAAATAGCTGTTTACCTGGTGCATGTCATCTTTGTATTTAGACGATCGTTAGATTCTAGACCCTTGACAGAAGAAAGTGATGGCATGACATTGAAACAAATTCAAAATCAACTAGTAAAATGTTTGCTTGTTAAGGAGGAAAGCTGAGGCAGATATCTAACCTCTCATTGTGAAAACCCTAAAAATGAACTGAAAAAGAGCCACTTCCTTGAATCTGTTCATTTATGCATTTGAAATGGCATAAAAATAGTTGCTGTTTGAAGTGACCCAAGATAAATTAGTCCAGGTTTGTCATTTCTTACTATTTTTGTAAATGGTCCTTAGAAAATTAGGTCCATTGGCATCTGGGAACAAAAAAAATTCAACTGGGAAAAGAAGCTCTAATATGAAACAGAAAGAATTATTCCCATGCTCTGGCTGCCCTGTCATATGTCATGACATGTGGCAGGTTGACTGCTCATTAATTCTATTTATATCAGTATGATAATACACCCCACTGAGTACACATGTGTTAAAATATTCATAAATTATGTTTAGTGCAAGCAGATATACATTACATGCCAAAAGAAGACTATTATTTAGAGACAAAACTGGTAAACAGTCAAACATGGAAAAGTCTTTTTAATGTTAGGCCAGTACATTGTGTATCATCAAACTCACATTTAATTGCCTTTACTTGCAGACTCTGTCTCCAGCAATGCAATATCCAATGCGCCTTTATATTTTTGAACAGCTTGCAAAAGAAAGAAGAGGCTTTTACTGAAAGTAATTGGAATTTCAGCAATTACTGTAAATGTCATATTATCTCAAAGCAGTAACTATAACAATTTGAAATATTTAAAATGAAGCCTTACTTTGACCTGCACATATTTCAAGTTACTTTTACATAGCTTAAAGCTCTACTCTAAATATTAAAAAATTCAGATGTGAACTGGTTTTGAAGGGAAAATGCAGTTTAGCTCCCAAAATACTTAATAGAAAATTTTAGGCAAAAAATTAGCCAAAAATTGTTCATCATCCTTGCTGGGGATATTTTATGTTACATATATCTCTGTCAATATTTATATCTATATCTATATATGCTAAACTTTTAAAAGGCCTATTAAAACAGTAAAACGAAAAGTATGTTTTAGAGGTAGCTAATTTTGCATAGAATGTGAAAGTAATCTCAGGATATTAAACCAGACATATCTGTGTCTTTAAATCAGTTTGTTCAGCATCAAAATGCTCTTCAATGTGCAATCAGTTTTGAATTTCTCCTAGCATTGGATCAGAATTATTAGAATATTTAGACTTTTTTTTTTTTTTTCTGGCAAGAAATCATTATGGACTATGTTGAATTCCTTTATTTAAAAATAAAAATTGGCAACTTTTTTTCTTTCCCAGCAAAGTAAGTTCCCTCCTGTTTTAATGACGTTTTAAATTCAAATGTTTTAAATGATGTTTTAAATTTTAAAATGCATGTCAGAACTTCAGAAATTATCACAAATTATCGTGGACTAATGGCACAGGTGTTAAAATCCTTGCAAGTTTGAAAATTATTAACAGAAGGTATGAAACATCAGACATTTATTTGCAGTTATTGTGGTAGCAGTTCTCCTACTAAGTGAGCACAAACTGAGCTGGTTTCCATATCCTGTCAGTGAATGTTTGGAAAACAATTTCAAAACTTTTAAAAATATCAAATGCTGTCGTGGGGGCAGAGAGAAGGGAGAAAGGGGGTTGTCTCATGGTGAAATTTTGGGAAGGTATACGTTGGGATTTGGAATTTCTACGTATCACAAAGGGCAAATAATTTAGTTTCTGCTCAGTTTTAAGAGACCTGAGCAGGGGCAGGATGACATGACTGACGCTAAAGCTGTTCTAATCACAAAGCCATGCTGATGTTTCTAGCAGCAGGGAAGCCCAGTGCCTCCTGATAAAGGAGATAAAGGACGAAGAGGGGGCACAGGAGCATGACGTCACAAAGCCACCTCTTCAGCAGTTTTGGTGGGAAAGATGCTTTTCCCAGGTGTTTGTGGGCAAAAATGTCACCCCTTGATTTTGGGCTGCATTGCCAAACTCACCAGCCCAGCTGATGGCTGCCCAGACTATACAAGTGGCTCCATTTTAACCATCAGCAAAATGCTTAGAAGGGGTTGGGAATTTTCTCTTTCTCTGATTGAAAAGGCTGGCTTGAGGAAACAGAAACTTTTTTTTTTTTTTTTTTTTTTTAGGCAGGTATCACTTTCAAAGAAACTTTCATCAGAAGAGATTTGTCAGCCGTGGGATGGAATTTCTGGTCGAGACCAGGAGGAGATGGCAAAGTTGGGGTATCAGGTAGCGCCGTGATGGGTCAGGGCACTCACCTGGAATGTGGAAAATCAAGGTTCAGGCCTGGGGACTTGAACGTGAGGTTTTACAGAGTGCCTTGACACACAAGGCTTTTGAGTTGTTTGCTTGCTGTGCTTTTAACTGTTTATGCAAAGTGGAGCCCTGCTAGTGAGCAGGAGATCTCCAGAGCTGATGTGTCCCTGATGTGTCAGACTAAGACCTGGGGCAGTCTGTGGAAAATGGGAGAAAGTGGCAAAGCAGGCAGCACTGTGTGCTTTCCCCACCTTTTAAACACTGCTCATCTCTCATTCTCGTGTATAAAATTCAAAACGTCTCGGTCCTGGTGAGGAATGGGAGCGTTTCTGAAATCTCATAATAGCTCTGCAAAATGCAAAACTCCCTTCTCCCATCCCACCACTGTCCTCTTTGCCATAGAAACAAATTGCAAAAAAATCCGCTGAATTCCTGGGAGCGAACCGTGACTCATGTAAAATGGTTTGTCAATTGCTAGAGAATTTACTCCTTGTAAGTATAAAAATCGCAGTCTCTTAATAAGACAGCTTTTAAAAATAAAACGCTTTCTGAATTTTAAGAAACTTTGTAATAATATAAACAAGGCTTTTAATCTTGGTAATGTTAGTAGCAAATTATATACAACATCTAATTTTATCAGACGATAACAGTTGTAGTTTTTATCTTCAAAAACA
This sequence comes from Chamaea fasciata, assembly GCF_029207755.1. Classification (NCBI taxonomy): domain Eukaryota; kingdom Metazoa; phylum Chordata; class Aves; order Passeriformes; family Sylviidae; genus Chamaea; species Chamaea fasciata. The sequence continues at coordinate 3,497,431 of NW_027094088.1, read as the reverse complement.
GGTTGTGAGTGCTTGAGGGGAATAACTCTTCATAGCAAAAGCGAAGTTAATTTTGTGTTGTCTTATGTTGCTGGCAGAGAAGCGTTTCTTTATTTAGTTCTTTTTTTCTGGTTGTTGTTCTTTTTTTGCTCTAAAAAAAGGAGTAATTTCATGCAGCAGTTTATTTAAATACAGAAAAAAAATCACATTAGAAAGATCTCTCATTATAAGCTTTCTGAAAGTTTGCTCTGCACTTTCATGTAAAACTTGGCCTCGGTACAGAACTGCTGTACAATCATTTTCATCTGAGATTTGAACATATTGGATGAACTAGAGCAGTTCTTTCTTCTATCCTGTCATTTTTTTCCCTTGGAAATGATGAGCATATGGCAGCCACCCTTACTGGATTCTCAAACAACAGGAGGGACCTTATTTCGATTCCTGCATCCTGTCATCAGTGAATCCCATGATATTTTGTTCTTGCAAGGCTAAAGATGTGATTCGCATTTGCCATAAGGACAGAGCTTAATGTGATGCCATTTTACCACAGGAGCCCTCAATCAGTTAATTAAACATGATATAAATCACTGCATGTATTTGTAAAGTAAGATTAATATGGCAAAGTCAGAGTAATGAGGAATCCTCACCATTGTCTGAGTGTGAATCACTGATACGAAGATTACCCTTTTTGAAACTGAATATCTTTGAGTGGGTTTTGTTGGCTTAATCCCTCAGACTGCTTTGTGCAACTCGAAACCCAGACCTGTCATCTTTAGCCAAAATTTCAGCCATAACTTCCTCAGCTTTCACCCAATCATTTAAATCAGCATTCATAATACTTAGAAAGATCAAACCTTTCAGCATACCACAAGGCTTCTTCATACCACCTGGGACATTGGCAACATGTTTAATAAATATTTCATTTCATTTCATCATGGAGATTCTTCTTTTGGGTTTTTTCTTTTCAGGGGATTTACAGGGTACCCACAGCAGCACATTCCATCACTATGATCACTTAGGTTTACAGGCTTAATGAAAGGGTTGGGTTTTTTTCTTTCTTGAAATGCTATGGAGCCTTGTTAAACTAGAGCCATTACAGACACACAGGATAGGTGCCCTGGAAAGATCAAAGCCTCCTAAAAGACAGTTCTCTAGGGTTCTGGAGCTCTGTTTGAAAATCGGTCTGTTTACAAAGTAGAGATTGATAAACCCACACTTCGAAAATCCTGTGTTCAAGGCCAAAGGCCTGATATCATTTAATATGGAATCCACTTCAGTCATTCCCTGCTGACACCAAACTTTGAGCCACTCTGAGGGAAATATCTTCTGATAGATGGGCATCCCATGGCACCGTGTGCATCCTGTGGCATGGAGTCTTCCACGGAACGCCTTTTTGTTGTCGTTGTTGTTACAGATCACCAGGCCCATATTTTGCTCTTTTAAAACACCAGACGTATCCTGCATGTAGCAGGCAGCCTTGACCCTTTGTATTTCAGTTAGGAATGTGTAGGAGAGGAAGGAAAAAGGGGAAGAAATGATGCTGTCCTTGTTGTTGGACTGAATTCTGTGTTCATCAGGGCAGTGAAGGCAGGGGTCAGGGTAGAGGCAGATCCAATGAAAGGAAAATGTGCCTCCTCAAACAGAACCCCGTGCTGGAGGTTTTACAGTGTCTGAAGAGAGTCTCAGAAGAATTATGCTATCAAAGGAGCTGGCAAGAGGATAAGATACAGTCAGAATTCTTAAGCGCTTTCCAGAGTTCATAGACTTTACTCAGGAGATGCTTCCACCAGCTTGAGACAGATCTTGATAGCCTCAGTATGAGTGAACAGTACAAGTGGTACTGGTTTAAAGTGTTGGGAGGGTGTCCCAGCTGGGATTGGGATGTCTGGGGGGTAATTCAGTGACAAAGAAGTAAACTTGCATCTCCCAGCTCACAAGAGAACATGCTGCCGTTGTGCCATCTGCTCCTTCACCAGAAAACAGAGGAAAGTGAGGAAATATATGGGTACTCTCTGCTTCCAGTGCAGTTGTGATGCTGGATGTCAAAGATCATGAGCAGAGTGCAGAAATTACTCCAAAAGCCAAAGGGGAAGGAGAGGAGACACTGATCCATTTTCCCCATGTTGCCAGCAGGAAATTGAGCAGACTAAGCTTGGTCTAAAGTGCCCTACAGTCACAGACTCTGTGATGTGCAACTGATGCAGTCCAGGTACCTCCAGAAACGGGGTATGGGGAGCCTTTCAAGATTTGTGGGGGGGCCTTTCAAGTTGCTATTCTCTATTCTGGAGCCTCTGCTTATTTTTCATGGATACCAAACTTAAGGGCTTGACTCTGTGAGCCCTAAGCCAGAGTTTAGGAGCACACAGAGCTGGACCCTAACATCAGGAGCTTGTGTGGCTGTAAAAGTGAGACCCCCTGGCTGATTTTTTTTTTTTCTGTCCTGATGGCCTTCAGAAAACCAGTAGATCCTGTGCAGCTGGAAGCCCTGTGATTGCTGTTGGAGTTTTGAAGGGTCTGTATTTGCAAATGCCTGAATGATGAAAGTAAAAAGTGTAAGAGGAGAATCCCTGTTGTATTAGTAATTTTTTTAAGCTGCAGGTGCATAAACATAAACACTTGAGATGAGATGATTTCCTTTCTGTGCTCTTCATTAGGTTAACACAGTCTAAATTGAAACTGAAGTGAAAAACTCTGATGCAGAATTGAGAGTTTCATTTCTGCTACTGTTTTTTTCTCCCATTCATGTTCTTTTTAAGTTCACAAACTCAGATTTGCTTTCGATGCAGCAGTTAATAAACATCATTGTGATACTGATTTGTGGATAGCTATTTGAGATTTAGCCTAAAACTGTGCATAAATTACCTTACAATACCTTGGCAAATGGCCTGTTTAAAGAACTTCGCCCTTCTATGATCACTGTCAATACAATTTTCATTATAAAGATTGCTATTATACCAAAATGGCTATACTGAAAGGCTGTCAGGAAAAAGATGTGTTTTCCTTTGAAGTCTTACAAGTATCCCTGTGTCTGTTATGATGCAAGATTTTTCCTCTCCTCTCCTCTCCTCTCCTCTCATTTTTTTACAGTTTTCAGGTTAGAGTTGCTTATTTTTCTACTCTTGGAATCCATCACTCTCATAAAACTCCAGTTACAGCTGCATTTGCTTACTGTGTGGCTTGCTTTTACGGCTCTCCCAAACCTATATTGCACTTTACAAAACCTGCAACGTAGAGTCCCATGTTCATTCTTGTTCTTATTTTTGCCCTCTGGGTGATATTGGTTACTTATCCAGCGCTGTCAGACCCTGAATAGCTTTGGTTTATTTATTCCTTTCTTACATTGTTGTGCTTTGTCTGATATCTAACCTAAAATTCCTTGTCATTTACGATGAAGACTTGCAAAATGCAAACAGTTTACTGAGGGGATTAGAGTTGATGTGAAGGATTAATGCAGAGCTGAGGAATCCCCCTGGAAGATATTTGGATCAAATCCAGCCTGCGCAAGTTACCACAAGTTGCAGTGGGCAGAGAGAATGCACATTTTCATTGGTTTGAGATACTTTTGTGTATAATCACTCAAATATTGGGAAGGTTCTGTTTTGGGCAGGTCTGTATGATTTTGGGGTTGAATCACTCCAGTGCTTTATTTCAGGATGTTCATCAAAGTGAGTTTTACTTTTGGTGCCTGAGCATCCACGGGAAAGGCACTTGGGGCTGATAAGGAGTTAATGTATGAGGTAGAAATGTCTGTGTGCATGTCCAGCCAGGAAGAGGAAACAATGCCACAGGGCCACAGGACTTTTTTTCCTCTCATTTGACACAGCTTAGCACTCAAAATGAAAATTTGTTTATTATTATTTTTTTAATTTATTTTTATTTTTATTTTTTTATTTTTTTTTTTTTTGGGAATTGAACTACTTCATTCCCAACCTTTTTGAAAATTGTTAAAAACATAGTGGGAAGGCTTAACAAAAGACTGGTGTGAGTTCCTTAAAGTCAATTTACAGGTGAGGAAACAGTCTCAAGTTTTTTTGTATTAATCCATCATGTTCCCCCCCACAAACACTAGTTCTAAATAGTATATTTAATACTATTAGCAAATATTAGTGTAGTTTCAGATGAAATATTCCGGGGCATAGAGCTCAAGGATTAAACCCTCTTGCAGGGCTACTTGTAGAACAGCCTACGGTGTTGGGATCTTTGTTGATTCAAGTATTTGATATTAAAAGAAAAACAAACAAAAACCACTCAAACAAACAAAACCAGCACAAAACAAAAACCAAAACCAACCAAACAAACAACCAAAAACCAAATCAACAAAAAAACCCCAAAAAACAAGACAAAACCCACCTAGAAAAACCTAAAAAAAAAAACCCGAACAAAAACCAAAACAAAACCAAAAAAACCAACAATAACCTGATCTTGAAAGTAATCAGCATCCCTGTTCATACGCTCTACATTTAATGTGTTGTAATTTGCTGTCATGTTTTTGGTAGATTTGCAATCCTCCTTGTTTTAAGATTAAGGTAGGCTACAGAGACACGTTCCTGATTTTTCCCTGAGAAATCAGTGAGTGCAGTCAAGACTCCTCCATTTCACTGGCTGAAGGATCAGACCCAACTTTTGCGTCTGGTGGTAATGCTCAAGTCGGCTTTAGTGGCTTTTGTAATTTCTTTGCAGCATAATAAAAAGCTCTTTAGAACATTGCTACGTGGATTAATATAGAAAGTGCTGGTGCTACTTTTATACACAGGGAGTTTACTACGAGGATGCAAGAACAAATTGATTGCAGGCAATCCTGTGCTTGAGTACCCAGGAGTGAAAGGAATGATTACAACAACCTCTGGGATTTCTTCTCAGATGTGGTTCCTGAAAACACCCACACCCACAAAGTATTGGGCACAACAGAGTATTGTTTCCTTCTGATGTGGAATCACAAAAAAAACATATTTTACTTGAGGAGGTGGGAGGGTTGAGGGGGAGAGGAAACTCAAGAGACATTAATGTTTAATGTTTTTAATTTTGTAAAATGAACAACAAAAAAGGATATGGTTTGTGAGTGCTGCTGAGATTGTTTAAACCCTGGCAGCTTGCTGTCAGATGAGACGCTGAAAGCCAGGAAGGAAGAAACTGAGGGGGCAAACTGAGTAAACTGCTGGCATGTCACCTTTGGCACCCTGATCTGATGGAAGAGTGAAATAATGGGGAAACAAATTCAGCATGCACTGCTGTGGATGCCACGAAATGACTTGCAGCACCTTGAATTGTATCAGACAGGACCTTGAATTGCAGCCAGGCAGGTATATTTCTCTTCTTTGTGGAAGGTTCTAGCTGTTACAGAGCTCATTTTCCTGGCCAGCCCCTGGGTTAAGGACTACATTAATTGTGCCTTTTGCTTCACTGAGCCCTTCCAGGTTGCCCTCTTCTGCCCTGACAGAGAACATGTCTGTGACTGAGGGCTTCCAGGCAGACAATGCCACATCTCTCAGGAATGGGGAGGAATTCTCAGGGGACTTTAACACCTCAGCTTACCGAGGGTGTTTTAACCCCTGGTAAATACTGAGGTGAGTAATTCAAGTTATACAGGTTAGAGCAGTGTCTGTATATACTCTGCACAAAGGAGCTCAGGAAGCACCATTGCTTTTCTGTGGCAGATTCTGAAACTGAAGTTTCAGGGGAAAAATAAATTCAGAAAAAGAAATCAGTCAGGAATCTGACAATGAGCTTGTTTCAATAAAATAAAGACAAGCCCCTGGTATTTTAAAATAATTAATAGACAATATCAGTGTTTGTAGTTTATTACGCCATGAAATAAAAACGACGTCAGAAAATAAAAAATAAGAATTAATGATCTTAACAAAATCAAACAATTTTTGCCTTTTGAAAGTGCAGCATTGCAGCTTTTATTGTGAAGCCGAAATTTTTTGGCAGAAAAAAAAGTAAAATCTGTTTATATTTCTTCCCCCTCTTTGAGGCTGACTGATTGCTTTAATTTGTAGGGTGTATGTGCTCAAAGTGCTCCGGTTGGTAGTATCCATCTGGTGTATACAACTCTCAGTGGTCAGGGCATTATAATACTGTGCCTCACTGGAGATTTTCCTGGAAGGGGATGTAGGAGTTGCTCCAGCACAGCTCTGACACCGGTGAGACTGTGGCAAAGGAGCAGATGTTGCTGTAGGTGAATAATAATCTGCTGTTATGGGGGCGTGGGGGGGGGAAGGGGGGTGAGCACACTACAAATGAACAATGCTGAGCTCATTTAGGTGTGTGCTGGTTTAGGCTGTGCCTTCGCTTGTGCCACCTTTTTCAGGAGCCACCTTTGTTGTTTCTGTCCTGTTGGAGCCCCAGAACCGAGATCAGGTCTCTCTATGAGTCATTAAAACCTGAGAAGGACTTGGGAGGAAGGAACCTGTCTAGTTATGACTGTTTGCTGAGTGGAGGGGCTCAGGTTTGGCAAAGAAGAGCTTTCTGTGGGATGGCAGGAAGGAGCTCGGTGAGCTTCTGACCCTATTTAGTCCCCAGAAACTATAGGAATGGGAAAAAATTTAACTAGTGTTACTCAGACCGTAGCCACTTTTCCTTGTGACTCCCCTTTTGCTCTGGGTCCAGAAGTTGCTGGGACATCCATTCCTGGGGGACAGAGGGGTACAGCAAATATTTGTCATCCAGGACAGATTAATAGAAGAATTCATGCTATTCCTCCTGCAAGTGCCCTGGAACATACAGAGGATAAAGTAATGCTTGTACTTGTTTTACAGTGGGCTAAGGATGGGAAGACTCCGAAAGGTTGCCTAGAATAATGTGGGGAAAAACTACTGTAAAGAACTAATTTTATCCCTTCTTTTCAAGTTTACTGATTGTTGTTTTTTTGGGGTTTTTTTTTGTTTGTTTTTTTTTTTTTTTTTTCCTCCCATGAGCAGCAGGGTCATTACCTGCACAGCCTAACCCAGGAAAAGCACTGTCCTCAGCTGGGCCAAACCCACCTTGCAGGAATAAAAACATTTCATTTTTTTTTCATGTAATTTCCGCTACACCAATATCTCCAGTCACTGTATTTGATGGCTGTTGAAGACCTTTCATTTCATTTGGATGATCCAGGTACCCTACACTGACAACTGCTCTCACTGCAGCATTACTGAAGAGCTACTGTGTGTTAGGACAGGCCTTAATCAATAGGTATATGTTTTTCAAACAATGGATGAGAATAGCTTAGAAGTGGAGTTTTTAAAAAATGCAGCGTGCTTTTATGAATCAGCTTAGCTCGAACTAAGTTTAATTTAGAAAAGAGCCTCTTCAGCAAATGAAATTTTATGGCACCGTTCCCAGTTGGTCTTAACTTTCCATGCAGATTCTGAATCCCAGTGCAGGTCAGGAAGAGACCTGAACTCCTCAGTATGAGGGTGGCTGGTATTCAGCAGCTGCAGTGACAGGCAACTTAGGAGGAGGAAATGATAGAATAGATGAGGAATCCAGAGCTGGGTTTTGGTTTGAAACTGTGTGTCAAGTTTTTTTCAAACTACGTTTTAAAGTGAAGCAAAGATGTGATAAAAAGGAACTTGTCAGCAATCATTAGACCTGAAATTAAACCTGCTCTTCTACTCAGTTTACAGGCATGTAGAAGCGTGTTAGACTGCTGCTCTGCTCTGTACCAACAAACAGGCTGAATACCAAAATGCTCTGATACTGATTCTAATTCTTTGGCCATTTTGCCCCTGAAGTTCTTAAGGCCTTTACATGCCTAGTCCTGTTAGCTGTGTCACTCTTCCTGCAGCACAGAGTCCAGGTACACTGCAAAACTTGGTTACGGCTTCCTCTTCTCAATAAGCAGTTTAAAGACTGTTCAGAGCATGACCAACAATAGAGGACAAGCTTTGAAAAGTCCAGTTTGTTGCCAGACTCTTTCCCTTTGGAACTGACAGCTCTGAAGGGAAGAAAAAACTGGTGTAGACAGTGAAAGCCTAAAGCAGCAACTCTGCTCAGAGCGTGTGACAGATTGAAGAAGTCAGGAGCTGAGTGACATCAGAGCTTTCCAGGAGCAAGATCTTTCCCAGGCTGGAGGAACTGGTTCCGTATCTCCTGTGCTTGCCTGGAGACACGAGGCTTGTCAGTCCAGATAGCTCCAGTTTAGATAAACACTTTTGTTCCTTTGCTTTGGAGGGGGGCATTGCCTCTCCTGAATGACAATCCACCCATGAAATGCTTTCAGACCTGTGGATCTCCCACAAAGGATCCTGCAAGCAGTGCCAGTCTGTCTGCTCTGGTTTCCCTTCTCGCCATAACCTGTTCAGATCTCCAGAATGAATCTCATAAATACAGAACTGGGTTAAATCTGTGGATTTCACAAGTCCCCTGTTGTTGTTTTAGCCTAATCATGCTGGTTTGATGGGTTTTACCTTGGCCTCTGTCATGTTTCCATTGTGGCCAGCTAAGCTTGCTTTGCTTTCCACTGATATTGTCCTATATTCAGTGTTTTGACTTTACATGACCCTGACACTGGGTAGGGGGAGGAGGATGGAAAAATTGTATTGCTGATGGCTAATCCTGTGCATTGCTCGGAGACTTCATCCACTCCAGCAACCTTTTTGCATGGTAATATTTTTTGTTAGCAATAAAAAGGATTAATTCTAGAAATCAAGCTCTTTGATTATGATAAGCATAATAAATATCTTAGACAAATTGCTATCCTTTTAAGAATATTAGTAAATGAAGACCTTTGCTCTCTTTGGCTGGGTTTGAGGCTGCTGGTACATGTATTAATACCATCTGCACTGTGTGCTAATACAACTCCTTGTTGTCTGGTCTTCCTGGGAATGCATTATATAGATTGCAGCTGGTTCAGGATGCAGCTGCCAGGGTCATGACTCACACTAAGATTAATCATTACGCCTGGGTTAGCTTCACTTCTTCGACTACCCATTACATTTAGCAGAGATTATGAGATGTTACTTTTAACTTACAAGGCTTGGACTAACACCTACTCACCTCAGCAACACCCAGGCTTTTATAGTGTGGTTTCTCTTGGTAAATCTTCTAGAGAAGCAGAGTCTTTTGAGATGCCGCTGTGCTTTCAGCTTGAGGGGCAAAACCCTCAGGGTTCTGTGTGTGAAGTGGCACATGGGGAGATTCTCACATCTTTGGGGTCACTCCTGTGATGGGGCTTTATTTGTGCCTAGTGTACGCTGCCAATGCAGGACTTCTTGCTGGAGGAAACAAAGAGGAGGATGAAAACCTCACCACCACTCCTGTTACATAATTAACATTGCAATTCACCTAGTTGTCTGCATTTAGTGCCAAGTGTTTTGAGTGAGAGCCGTCCAAAGAAATTCAGTTCCCTCAAAAGGGAAAAGCCAGCGTGAATATTGCCACTTCACATGCAACTAAGATCATGCCACAATGTGACACTTCCCAACAGAAGCCTACAACACAAATTCAGCTAACAGAAATGAACAGGAGCCTAACTCGACTACATTCCCCGGAGCTGAGTCTCTGAGATCTTCTCAAGCATAAAGGGGAAAAAAAAAGCCACATGTACAGAAGACATTTGAAGGACAATTGACTAAATGTGCCTGTGGTGTTCCACATCAGAGCTGTGAAGAGGAAACTTGAGGTTACCTTTTTTATGTACATATGGTTTAGGTTCCTGCCCCTAGGGTTGTGGCAAAAGCTATTGTTGCTAAAGAAAACCTGATTGTTGATGTATGGGGTAGAATATAGGGAAGAAATTATTTATTTTATGTGCTGCAGTTACTTTATAATGTCGTACAGGATTTTACCCCACCGGGCTGCTCAGCCCTGAATACAGTGAGAAAAAAAAAATATCTGTATCAGAGAGCCATAGGGTGTGATAGCTACTGAATGAGAAAACACCATTGTTTGGGGGGGAAGCAAATTTTCTGAAGTTTCATTTGACAGAGTATGAAGGAATAGGGTTTGTTTCTCTGTGATGGGCATCACAGCTAGAGGTCAGTTGAGTGTTATTTTTTGGGAGAAGGTAAAACTTCCTAAAAAAGTTTCCTGTAGAAATGGGCTGGCTTTATCTCACACTGAAATTAAGCACTCAGCTGAGGGGCTTAAGTCAGGAATCTGTTTGCTGTCTTCAACTTCTTTTGTCAATAAGAGAGATCCCCCCTCGCGAGGGCAGCAGGGATGTTCAGCCACACTCTGCAGGTGTCTGCTCCTCATCACCAACCCTGAGATTCAGAAAAGAAGCCCCTCAGGCTGGTGTCTAAGGATAGAATCCAGCTTGCAATATAAATATAGTTTGGACCTAGGAAATTCATGCAGAGAAAGATCAATTCTGGATTAGGTTCTTCTAATTAACCACTTGAAAACTTCCAGGTCTAATCTGAAGGCAGCTGGTGTGGAAAACATAAGAGGGAGGAGAGTGACTTTTTCCCCTCTAAGGGGACACATCATGTGCTTCATACCACAAGGGGAAACTTGTAGGGAGCCATGTTTGAGCGAATCCTCATGCTAAATCCAAGAAGAATCCTTTCAGCTGGGCAGGAGAGCTCTCAGGGTTCACCTGGGGGTTCCTCTGGAGGGGGGAGCTGCAGGAGCCGTTTGGGGTTAAGACACAAGACCTGAGAAGGAATGTTGTGCCTGAGATCTTGGCTGGTCAGGGGCTGGTGTTCATACCAGCCAACTAAAATCCTCTGTGGAGCTGAGGGAAGAGCACCTTCAGGAGGTGAGTGTGTGATGGAGCTCTGCTCCCTTATGATTTCCCAAGTGTTTGTTGGCAGTTGAGGGACACCCCTTGAGAGATTAAGTTTAAAAGAGTGCCACCAGCCTGCTTGTTAGAAGTGGGTGTTGTCTTCCCTGAGTTCTGCAATTCAAAGTGTGGTAGTTGTGGGGTAGACTTTGTGACTCAAGGGTCCTTTCTACATCCTATATCCAATTATCTTAAATTAAATTTTTGTGGGATTTTATTTTTTTTTAAGGTCTCAAAGTGATCTTGTCGTGCGTGACTAACACTTAGTCATACATTTTTTTGATCAGAATTTTGTAGTAAGTAGCTCCAGTAAGAAGTACATAGTTCTTTGAAGTGACAACTTTAGAAATGCTAAAGACTCCTTCATGGAATGCATACGATTTTTTTTTTTTTTAAATTCAGTTCTCCCTTTGATTTCAGTCCTTCTGGTGCCCAGTAATTCCTGAGACTCGCGCTGCTCTGCCCCTGTGTTTTATGCAGTGATGTAAAAGAATTTTTTTTGCTTTTGAACCAAAACTGCCCATATAGGGATACTAAACACATGTGTGCAGAATTCCCAGTGTTTGCCTTCAGCTCAAACCTTCATTCAGTGGAAGATACTTTAGTCGAACCTCTCTTTTCTGAAGAAATGGTAGTGTAGGGTTCATACCATTTGTTTTAGAAGCGGATAAATATGTGTATATATATATGTATGTGTGTATAGGAGGCTTAAAGGAGGGATTGTGTGCAGTTGTTCATTTCCACAAAAACACACATTAAGTGTCAAATCTAAGCAGAGAGGTGAGGAGCAATGCTCAGTGGCTTATTCTGGTGCCTAAGGAATCTGCCCAGGAGGCTGGACTACAGCTCCATTATCTGTCAGCAGATTTCCATGAAATGAATCTTATTTTACTCCAGGTTCCTCTGAGACCTGCCTGTAAACCTGAAATTTATGGGAGGTGAATTTTTCTGGGGTGAATAGCAAACCTCTGGACCTGAAAAATGTGTTGGTTATAACTCTGGCTCCTTCAGTACATTTGAAGCTCCCTTTTGCCTTTCTATAGCAGAGGGAGATCCTTTTCTCTTTGACTGCATGTTGCTTTTAGATGTTATTTACAATCTTGCTGTTATGTTGTCATAAATTAATAAAACAACAACTTTGCATGCAGCCAAGAAGATGTGCACTCTGGATTCTTTTATGTGATCACTTTGGAGAGGGAAGAGAGAATGATGTTTATTACACGGTGCTTCTTTAAATCCCTTAGGATTAACATTTTCAGCTCAGTCCCCACCAGACCTCTTTGTAGGTCACTTATGTGTGATACCCTGGTTGCACCCATGACTTGGAGATGCCTATATTCAAGTGACCTAAATTGCATTGAGAGAGAGAGAGAGAGGGAAGGGGAGGAGGGAAGAATTGGGGGATTGTGGGAACAAAGTCTGTCTGAAAATTTGATGAAATGCAGTTCTCCTTTCTGGAGAAATTAATTCAGAAAAGGACTGGTTTAAGAAATTTCAAAATATAAAGGGATTGATTAATTTAGGAAGGAAATGCTGTTATACAGAAACTCAGAATGTGGACAGAAATGGAAATGTAATTAGGGGTAAGGTTACAAAATTTGGATGCAAAAGAGGCTTTGCAGTGAGGTGTCTGGCACTGCATGATCCAGCAAATGAACTCAAATTAGCTGCATTCATATAAAGTTTATATGAGAGTGAAGGAATCTTCTGGAAGTGATGGTCCCATTAGCAAAGTGACACGCCTCTATTAACGTTATACAGCTGCAATAATCTTAATGGAGCAATCTAGTGTTCTTCCCAGAGGAAGGTCTTATCTCATTTATTAATTGTCTTTCTAGGGGTTATTAGTTCATCTGATCTTGGGTAAGTGCAGGGGCTCAAAACTCTGATTCTGCAGATGGGGAGTGGGTTTAATGCAGGATTTCAGTAACTGTGTTCCAAGAAAGCTCGGCTTGTGCCTTGATATATGTTCCCATCTGGCTCGACTACTGGCTGTGCAAATAACTTCATTTGCATCGTAGCCTGAATTAGTCACCTGTTACTAGTGTGCAAAGCAAGTGTTGTCTTCTTTCAGATGCTGACAAGTGGCATTTAAATGTAGCACTGTCAGGTGCATGAGAAATTAGGCTGCTGAGCACATCTCTGGCGCTTCCTCTGCCTGGAAAGTGAGGTAATGATTAACAGGGAGAGAGCGAAGCTGGAACAGTTGTTTGAACCTTGAGGAGGTGCTAATACTGACTGCAGTAATTGGATGTTTTTATCTGACCTATAAAGTCTTGCTGTGGGATTTTTTTTTTTTTTTTTGTTGGTTTTGGTCTTGTTTATTTTTAAACAGAAACGAGCATAGAAGAAATAAGGATTCTTATTTCCCTCGTGACACCTGGTTAGAAAACAAAGCAGTGCCTGCCACCCTGATTATGTAGAACACACAGGTGGTTCTGATTTTAAGTGAATGAATGATTTTAAGAATGATTTTACGTGAAGATTGTGAGGAAAAAGAAAAATTGAGATGCTTTGTTGGTGCAAGGTGGCACCTGGTAATACTGCAGTGGTTTCTTTCCAATGTGGAGATAGTCCCAGGAATGCAGCTTGTCTCCACTGGACTGGTTTCGAGGAGGATTCCTCCTGCACATAATCTGTGGTCAAGACACGCTGGAGGAGTGGATGGAGGACGTTCACATGTTGTGTGTTGATAGATGAGCAGTGTCAGTGTGATTTCTCCTGTTACCAGAGAAAAGGAAGGAAACACCTTAGGGATGAGGGGGTAGGACGGCAGGCTCTGAATCCCTCCCTGCTCAGTGCGGTGGGTATTTGGGTTTTGAATTTCGATTTCTTGCCCCTAGCCTCACCCTCCTCCAGCAGGGTTTTTGGATACCCATAGTAGGGGGCAGAATACCACCCGGTTAATTCTCTGGAGCAGAGCTGCTATAACTCCTGGTGGGGAACTGAATGTACGGCTCATGCCCTAAAGCAAAGTGTATAATGCTTGGAGAACAGAGTGGGATGTTTTTTTTTCTTTGCTGCTAAAATAAATTATTGTGTTGGAGGGCTGTGGTTTGGACTTTTCCCTAGATGGGCATCACCAGTAATGTGCATTTAGCATATAACACTGTTAAGTTGAAAAGATGTCTCTCGCAAATTTTATGGGCTTGGAACAGAAGGAATGTAACAGAATTCAAGGACTTCTAATACATTGTTTCCTCAAGATTAACCCCAACAATGCTTTCCTCTCTGCATCCTACAGCATTATTTTTGTAGGTCATATAGTGCTGCTGTTTAGCTGTATGGGCCTGTTAATTTCTTTTAACCAAGCCCAATATGCAGCACACACGAGGAGAAACAGTGCAAGAGAGAGTAAAAAACTCTGTCCCTAACATTCATTTATGTGTTTGTCATCCGAGAATGCTAGTCTTGGCATTTATTTATGTGTGACACCATACTGTAGATCCATGTACAATATTCAGTGTAAACATAAGGTGCTCTCAAGCTTTTTTTATGACCTCCTGCATCCAGCTGTTAATTACCTCGACAAATTTCTGTTGAGCCAAAATGAGAGCTGAGATCCAAGGCAATAGATCCAAACCTAAAGGACCTGGGGGACAAAGGTAAAAGTGTATTATTTTCTCCAAAGACTTAGACTGCAGCACTTGTGTTGCATAGCTGAGGAAGGAGTGAAACTAGAAAATTAAAACTGAGTTCCAGAGTGAAGCCTGTGTAGGGCTTACAGCTCTGTAATGCTGCTTGTACTCTAGGAATTATTAGCAGTAGAGGAAACCATTTTTGGGTTCAGGACTTGATTCTTTAGCCCATCTGAAGAAAGAAGAAATTAGTAGCCTGTATAATAATATATTTCTTTGGATGGACACAAAATGTTAAAATTTATGGAAAAATATGTTTATAGTCTTCCTCAGCTGTGAGGGCAGAGGATATAATCATCTGTGCATAAAGTAAAAAAAAAACAACCTGTGAAATTTCCTGAAGTGATAGAAGAAGTGACAAGAAGGAAGTTGTGCTGTTGATCCCCATCCAATAGGTTGCCACGAGTAAGATTTGTACAGAAGCTGGCTTAGGTCCAGGCTGCAGCAGGAATAAGCACCTATCCCAGCACACACAAGCACTTGTTAAAGAAGCAATGTTGTTGGCATGAATAGTTGAAAGGTTTTATTACTTTTGCTTACACTGCATTCAAATGTTGGGGTTTTTTTCTGTTTTACTCTCAGAACTGGGTATCCTGTGACAAAAGGGGTCATGAAATTTACTTCACTTGGCAGCAGAATCACATTCATCTTTTGACCTTCTAAACTGTGTTTCATTTTTTGTTCTGGAAGTGTATATCGGTTATTTTCTCCTGGTTTTCTTTAATGAGCTTGCCTTCATCCAGTTTTTGAAGCCTTCACAACAACAAACTGGAGCAACTCATGCAAAAGAGTTAAAGGGAAGAAGTAGTAGAAATTTCTGAAGTATAAAGGGAAGAAGTAGTGGAAAATTTTGACCTATCACATTTCTGTAGAGTAGTCTTTTGTGAAACTTATACCACCATTCTCTAAAGAAAAAGCAGTTAAGTTATTTAAGAGGTTTCAGATTGGCTGGCTGATCAATATCAAGCACTAATAATGCTGTATTAGCAGAGACCTACGCACTCAGGCCTTATTACCATGATGTCCATTTATTGATACTAACATTTGACCATACACAAGAAATTACTTTGACGTTATTTTTGATGAATGTTGTTCATACACGCTGTATGGCTTGATCTTGCAAACCTTTACTCGTGAGGGTAGTCAGTTGTCTTCAAAGATTTTCAAGAATGGCCCATATGCAATACAACCCTGATTATCCAAATGTCAGGGGAGACATCGAATAAGTTCATATAATCGACATTTTGAATAATGAGGAAATTTCCAGGGCAATTAATAGATGTCAGGGGACATGACCATCTTTCAGACGACAGGGAGTTTTCAGAAAATTTAGATTTTGATAGCTGAGTTCCTAATATATGTGCTATTGAGGGACTGAAATGGGAGAACACTTGAAATGTGTGCATATATTCCTTAATAGGCCTTTCCCTGGAATCAGACAGAGCTCTATTTACTGTGGTATTGGCATTGAGGGTCAAATTGTCACAAGCATTTAGTTTAATATTGCAGTAACTCTGCTATTAGGACTCAGGTTCCAGGAACACGGTGTTAAATCAATATGGGAATTATCAGAAGTAAAATGTTATTTAGAAATGCATCGGTGTCAGTTTGGGAATATGGTTTAAAGAAAAAACAAATCCCATAAAATCATGAAAATAAATAAAGTTGAAGGGAGGAACCTCCTGGAGGTAATGAAAGAAGAGAAATCCAGTCTCTTTTGCAGGAATGTGGACACTGAAAAACCATATAAATACCCAGGGGAGATTCAGTTTATGTAGAATGTCTTTAAACTTGGAGCTGGTCATGCTGAAGATAATCCAAAGCCAGAAACTCCTGGGTTGTGACTCCTGCCCATCTCTGAGCAGACCAACAGAAGGTGCTGCAGTGGGAGGCACTGATTTCCTTCCTCCCCAGATGGCTGCATTGGAGCACCCAGGGATGCACATGGATGGCTCTGCTGGCCCCTGTGCTGGGAGCACCGATGGTGGCTCTGGAGCAATAAATTTGAACAGTTTAAATGTTTAAACTGTTATATTTGAACACTTTAAGCCACAGTGTGCTCCAGCCAAACCGTCTTTAGTCGTTCTTAATAGAACCCTCTAGAATTCATCAAGGTTGCTAAGGCATAAATTGTTTTAAAATAAGGAAGAAGAGGCTGAGAAACAGAATACCAAGACTGCAAAAAAATAGATAAAGAAGGGCCATAAAACACTAGACTGTAACCAATCATATTTCCTGAAGAGTGTGTAGACAAGATAAAGGCACTGACCAAGCAATGTGTGATTGCATGAACAGTAGCTTTAGAATGTATAAATATAGCTAAATAAGCAATAAATAACTTTATAGCTTTATAAACAATAAAAAGCTTAGTAAACAATAAATAGCTTCTGCCTAATCATATTCTACTTAGTTGTCCAGAAGTCCTGAGGTCCTGTAACGGTTCCGGTTTCCCGTCCTCAGGTCAGCACCGCCGCTGCCTTTGGCTGTGTGTCGGTAAAAGCTCTGGTATGGGCTTGCATTCACTGCCAACAAGCAGCAGAGGCAGAATGATGACAGTCACAACTGATAGTGTGCTGGGGGTGCTTGGCATTCCGTCCTGAGTCAAAACACTAATGTTTGTAGGAAGCTGAGACTGATGCATCAATTTATTTTGGCGCGGAGACGAGCGGCCGCTTGTTTCCTAGGAAACATGGGGCTGTGCATATGCAGCGCTATGAGTGTTGAGCCCTAATGTTTTCCTTCGTGGTGATGGAGTAGAAAGTTTGTCTGATGAGATCTATTACGCTTAAAGCAGAAGGGAAAATAAATTTGGAAAGTCGCGCTGTTTAAAAAGGAGATAGCAGCAATACTGCCAAAGCCATGAGGAAAAGGCAGAAATAATTCAAGAAAATAAAGGAAGTGTCCTTTCTGTCTATCTAATCTAGGAATCTGGAGATTTTTATAGTTGCAGAGCCATCTGCTAAGTTTCATTTATTGTGCAACTTTACTACATCACCATCATCTGCTCATTAATCTGCCTTTTTTAGGTCTACTTCTGAAATTCTGAACATCCGAGCATCTGTCAAATAGCTGCCATTGGTTTTGAAGTAGTCATATGTGTAGTTTAAAGGTTTTTATAGTCAGTCATTTTGTGTCGTGTCAGTATTACTCAGCAAAAGCTTAGCAGCTCATAAGAAGCTCACATCCAGCTTGTCAGTAAAACTACTGCCACCACACCCTAACTCTTTGTGTTTCTTACTAGAAAAGTAAATAAAACAGAATTATTGGCAATGTGTACCATGTCTCAAGACGTGGCTTGGATGGCCTGGCAGCATTTGGTCCTCTTCTGATTGGAGAAGAGCTCTTGGGTGGTGATAGCCAAAAAAAAAGGATTATGGTCGCAGATCACTGACCCCAGCAGGAGACTTACCATTGGCTCAAATGGCTGAGACTTGGACCAAGGTCAAGGATTTTTGGATGTTGGATCAGACCTGGCCATTCTGTTATGACCTGAACACACATTGCTGAGATGAGCACAGGGAAAATAAAAAAAAAACACATTAATTTCAATCAATGTGTAGAGTTCCTCAAATACAGCACCACATCCCTCAGAGGTGGTGAAATGATTCATTCTTCCTGCTCATAGGTAATAGAAAGGAAAAAATAAGAAAACTGATTTACCTGAAATGCAGAGCCCTGGCATCTGTGTCTGGGTGCATCTCAGACTAATCCATACCTTTCCCATTATCATAGCAGCAGGCAAACTGATGTGTTACCTGAGAAGGCACTTGGAATTCAAATTCTGGCTTTCTGGCCCCGTTGGAGTCGAAGCAATCCATGAAGCCCCAGGAGCCAAATGAGCAGTGGCTGCCTCTGTGAGTAAATGCAGCTGGAAATAGGTATTAGCAGGTCTGAGGGACTGGAGTCCTCTGCTGCCAGATGGCTGCCAGGATGTCACCACCCCGTGTGCAGCTTATGGATGCCTTTGTCACTCCTGCCCTGAGCTTTCCTGGTGTGTTTTTTTAGGCATTGGTCTAATTTTGCCTGTTTTAGGTAAATCTTGGTAGCAGTGGATGATTCAACTCAAGGATTGTTTTCTTCAGGGACTAATCATTCTGCTTTGATCTACACTCCTAATTTTTGCAGTTAATCTCTGCAGGATTTTGCTGGGGAAGGCTGAAGCTTCCATTCTGAAATCTCCTGTGAAAGGCCCAACCCTGGGAATTTCGAATCATACTCTGTCTGAATCTTTCTCTCTTGATTATGTACGGGACTAAAGAGACTGTATTTCTAATTTAGGCAGTTACAGATGAGGTACCACAAGACAGATGAGGTGATCTAACAGCCTGCTGATACTTCCTGGCCCAGTGTTCCTGCTGTTGCTCTTGCTTCAGCTTGGGTCCTCATGCTAAAATGGCAGGAAACTATCCCAGCAAAACAAACGGAGCCAAGGCAACCTGAGCCCTCTGACTGGGATGAAGGTGGGGACCAGAACTGGTGGCTGAAAGGGGCTTGCTCTGAAGAGTGGGAACACTCAGCTGTAACCATGATCCTTGATAGCCACCCTCAGTCCTTTAACTGAGGGGAAAAGTTGTCAAATCCCATTGTTGCTGGGACTTTCCTCAGTCCTTTTAATAGCAGCAGCAATGACAGGCGGTGTTGGGCTTCTCACACAGCAGAGACCTCTAACTGTGCTGACTGATAGGGGACAAAATTATTAGCCAGGGATGCTCCTATTCCTGAGATAGGAACAGTCATTCCCTCCTGTGGAACTGCACTTGAGTTACTGAAAGAAGCACCCAAATGTGTTTTCTCAAAATCAGTGGTTTTGCCAGAACACACAAGATTCTGTATTGCCTTGAATCATTTACATTTTTGTTACAAATGAAAAAGTATGTTTATGGCATGCCAGTAGATGAATATTTCCTTTGGGGAAGGGGGGAGTGGGGAAAAGTTGTGATCGGAACCTCTGCTGAAGGGAAGGGTTGTCCCTCTGAAATGACAAATGTAGCAGCTGACTCCTGACCTCTGAGATGTCATTCATTGTGGAACATTGTCCTGGTTTGGGGCAAATTTTGGGAGGAAAGTTCTGAAGTGGTCTTTCCTAGAAAGCAAATTCAAGTGGCCCCTCACTTAACGGGTTCGAGGGGTAAATCTCCTTCAAGAAAAGTGGAAAAAAAATGTTCATTTAACAAGCAAAGTACTCACAAACATGAAAAAAAAATAATATTAAACAATGGAGCATCTCATTGTTTGGAAGAGATGACAAATTCAGAAAGTCTTTGTGGTGGGGTGTAGCCGGGCTTGTTCAGTCTCTCATCAGCCCCTCCTGCTCTGGAAAATGCCATCCTGGTCCCCAGCGGGCCACAGGTGTGAGCTCCTGGTGTTTTTCTGGGTTTTCAGTTCAGAGCAGGGCTGATCAGTTCCAAGCAAAAGAAAAGCCACAGTCTGGGGATCTTCTGTGCCTCAGCTAACCAAAAACTAACTAAAAGAACAGGAGATCTCTGTCCCACTGTCTGTCTGTGCTGCAGACGGCACAGTCCAGGAGCAGAATGCAGGGCAGCGAGTGCATTTTCTGAAAACAAACTCCCCTCTTATTTTTCCCACTTCACTCTCAGAACAAGTCTGGAAGGTGCACAGCTTATTTCTGGGCTAAACAGATGAACGGGGATGCAAGTCAGCATCATAAAGGCACCCCAGGACAGACATACAATTAGATGTGCTGTTTGCCTGAGAAGAAGGAAAAGAGGAAAAGATCAACTCATATAGTCATCTTCACAGTAGATGTTGTCATTTATAATCCAGCAGTTCTTCTCTAAAGCTAATAAAACTGAAGTCCTTCAGTAAAATTAGCTCCAAGATGCACTTTTTGCCCAATATTTAGAAATTAAACCTCTGTAGCAAATAGAATAAAGCTTCTGCTCTAATCTGGCGTCTCCCTCCATTAACAATAAATAACAGTGGAACAGGTGGAAAATTAGCATCTTCTTCTCTGACCAGAAAATATCTTATTATGGATGGAAACTTGCCTATTTTTTCATGGAGCTGTTCTGACTTGCTAGTTTCTAAATCTCAAATCAGAAGTGGCTGGCACGATGAGGGAACAGAGACCTGAGCTATTGTCCAAGTGTCTGGAGTGGAGCCTCCAAGCAGCAGTGCCAGAGTGTTTTCCGTGCCTATTTGTTATGAATGAATTGGATGAACAAACTGTGAGGGAAAACATATTTCAAATGGGACAGTGAGTGATGAAATCATGGCCTCTTATTTCAGACTTCATGAAGTCTGAAATAAGAATTTTGCGTGGGGCCAGAAATCAAAAGTCTGAACTTTGTATTTGACAGTTCAGGCTTTATTTGAAATCAGTGATTTTTAGAGGTTATTATCTTTTGTGATCAAATTAGTGCACATTCATACAACTTGGCAGGGTATGAATTGTGCTGTGGACTACTTCTGGGCTGTGCTGCTGGATTTTGACAAATCCATCCAGTCCCATACTGTGGAATGTGTGGACAAGGTTCAGGTCTGTGCTGATGGAAATGGAAACCTCTTGCTTTACTGTGTTCAGTTTGTTTTCACATGTGGTGCGTTGTCTATCTGGCATGTCTGTTTTATTTATAGCTATATAAATATAATTCTGAAAAAAGCTAGTTGGCAATTTTCACATCAATATTGTGTTTTCAACAGAAAATGGCCTATTAGTCAGCAGAGGCTGCTGGCAAAGCTTTATCGTTCGGATCTAAAAATATTTGGTTTTAATGAAGCATTGGGAAATGAAGACTTGGAGTTGTGGTTTTGCTTTTTTCCCTGTAAAATCATGAAGAACTTGATGCATCTGTTAACAAATCGTTTATTGTTAAAAACATTTTGAGTGAGAGTATATCACAGCTGGCTCAGACATTATGTATGCATTATGTATGTGTTATATTTTGTCTGCTGAGACCACTGAAAAGAAGTTCTTTGTGCATAGTAAGGAAAACTAGATTTGCAAAGGCGGGAGTTTGTTGTTGTGTTTTTGGGTTTTTGTTGTCTAGGGATTAAAAAAAAAACCACCCACCCTCATAAATTTGCCGATAGTTTCATTAGATCTGTCAGCTTTTCTTTGTAACTCCAAATTCCAAATGGTGTTCCCTGTTTGCTTAGAGAAAGCAGGGGGCCCACTTCACAGTGTTTGCTCTGAGACTGGGGCATTGACAGGCAGGCATTTTTCCACATTTTTTTTATTATCAACTAGAATAAGCAGTTTAATAACTGGGATTAAACCATCAGATCATGACAGAGCAACATTAGCTGCAGGAACCAAGTTGGAAAAGATTCCAGATGTGATTAGATGAATACCTGCCCCTTAGGGGAAATAGTTAAGTGGGCCCCTGTTTTTATTGGTAAGGTAAATGTTTCTTGGGCCATTCTAGGCAGGTATCCCAGGTCTGCATTTTCCCAAAGATGTTGCAAATCCCTTGTGCCAAAGAATGTACTGTATTCCAAACCTGAGCCAAAACTGTCTCTCTGATGAAAATCAATGGCTTTGCCAGAACACACAAGGTTCTGCTATTGCCTTGAATCATTTACATTTTTGTAACAAATGCAAAAGTGTGTTTATGGCATACCAGTAGATGTGTATTTCCTTTGGGGAATGGGGGAGTGGGGAAAAGTTGTGATCAGAACCTCTGCTGAAGGGAAGAGTTGTCCCTCTGAAATGACAAAACCTTTCTGGTTTCAGTGAGATCAAAAATGGTCATGAACTTATATCTTCCTTTATCCAACATAAGAAAAGAAGTGTTTATGTGGTGCTTGTCACGACTGAGTTTGTAGCATATACACTTACAAATAAGTAGTCAGGGCTATGACGGACTATTAAAAATCAGATGCTGGGAAGTGATTTCTGGAATGAGAAAAATACCTGTTTAGAGATCAAAATAGTCTAAAAAGCTTGTTGGACTGCAGGAGTTCCTTCTGTTAGGAGTGGGGAAATTCTCTCACGCTCTTTTAGCATCAGTGCTGAGAAATGAATTTTTCTCTGTTGTAAACTACCTTGGGCCATCTCTGCAAAAGTATTAAGATGCTAAACAAAGTAACAGTGTAAATCTGGAGTGCTACAATGTACTTACCCCAAATACTACACTGCAATACCGTTCCAGTTTGTGTGATGGGAGTCGTACAAAAAGACTTCTCAGATCTATCTGTAAACAGCTCTGCTTTCTGCCTAGTCACTGTATAAAAAATGAAATTAACTTAAGGCACCAAGTTAATATTGGTGAAGAAATAAAATGTCAGGTTGGAGTTTATGATCATCTTTAAAACCTTTCTTCCCTTTTCAGTCTTGAGCACTCAGGCTAACAATGCAAATGTGCTTAAATATCTACAGCGAACACAAATGTAAAGATTTGAGAGAGAGTAATTCTAAATATGACTCTTGAGTCCAGATAAGTCTTCTAGAAAATTATTAAAACCTGGAAATTTGCACACTTATTTTAGTAAATATTTGTTCTACCCCACTTAAAATTTAAAGGTCATGTTGTTGTAACACTTTAAGGGACCTGGACTACTGTATAAAGGAGGACAAAGACTGGTGAAAGTTTTAATAGTTTCAGTCTAAGCATATTCCAGTAAATGTTCTTTTCTGCTTGCTCTTCTGGCAGCTTGCTGTGTTAAAGACTAAACCTTTGTTTCCTTTTCTGTATAGCATAGAGGAGAGTTTTAGGTGATTGAAGAACCAGTAGGTGAAACTCAGAGAGTCCACAGTATGGTAGTGAAGATGTTCTTCCATAAGGGAAGTGTATGGTCCTGAAAGAACTAAAGGAATAAATAGTGGAAAATATTGGGGCTTGTAAGTTTGTCTGGACAAGACTGGACTGCACTGAAGTTTGTCTCTATTTTTGCAAGTTCTGTGTTTATCTGTGGTCTCGTACAGAGCTTACTGAAGTCAGTTTTTGTATGAACTCTAAAGGACTTCTGATGAGTGCTCTTAGAAAATTTATTTTGGGTTCTTTTATTGACAAATTCATGTGCCTGACGTGAAATTAAACCAGGCCACAGAAAGTACTTTATTTCCATCAACTGTGAGGGAAATAACCACATTTTCTTAAATTCTCTACCTTGATTTCTGAAATCCTTGACTGCTACATAGTCGAGTGTCTGGTAGTGGTTCCTAAGAGTAAAACTCCTCAGGTGTAACACCCAGGATAATCTTAGTGAAGAATGTGTGGGAGGTTTGCTCACTGGACATCACAAAAAGAGCCACTGGGTCAGGAGAAGGCTGTGTGGCTGACAAAAGTGTTCAGAGAAATCCAAGGAAAGAAAAGTCTAGCAATACTCATCTTGACTGCCTCCCAGATTGACCACAGCCTTTTGGGCAGCACAGTTTTCCCCGAGAAATTCCCTCTGTGGCTTTGGAAAAAGGTAAACCTTGCCACCACAAGTTCTCTCAGAGCATTTCTGTGATATGCCATTGTCTTGGTTTGGAAGGACAGGTGTCTGCCTGGGAAAGCTGGAACTTCCCTTGGAATGGAGAATGTAAACCCCCCTCCCTTCAAATTATTATAATTTTGAAATTAAGGGGTTTTCAGTCCAAGATATGGGAATAGGAAGAATAGTTCTTTACTAGGAATATTAAAAGAATAAAAATGTAGTAGTACACAAAAAACCCAAAGCAAAACAACAAAAAAAGAGAAAACACTGACAGAGTCAGAACACGACCTGCCACCCTTATTGGTCAGGCTGTTAGGAGCAGTCCAATTAAGTCTTCCTGCAGTGACAGATGTGGTTCTCTTGGAGCAGAGATGATCCTGTAGAAGGGTCTGGTCTTCCTCTGGGAAATCCAGTGGAAAACAGGCTGTCCTGGTGTTCTGAATCTCAGGTTTGATCCAGGTAGGAATGGCTGGCTCCTCCCTCTGGGTGGAGCATCTCCCAATGGGATGATGTAATTGCATCAGCCATGCAGTGAGCCTCGATGGCCCATTAAGAGCAGATATCCTCTAGAGGGAGGCTGGGTCCTGGAAGAGATAAAGAACTCTGCCCCACCTGGTTTGAACAACTGGCCATTTACAGAAGACACCTGTCCCCTCCCCCCCCGGAGTTATGAGGAATGGGTTACACAAGAGATTAAGAAAAAGCACCTCCCCAACCACATTCAACAGGTGACAAATAGAATACACATTTTTGGTTACATATTGCAACCCAAGACAGCCATATTTTTCAGAGCTAGCCCCGCTTCCTGTAATAGCAAAGAGGCTCATCAGAGGTTGTAAGAAAGTATTTTTACAAGGGGGGTAAGTCAGTGACTTAAGGCTGAAAGAATTGCTGCAGAGCAAAACAAAGTGCTTCAAAGGCAGGTCTGATGCACTTCTGCTTGGACCTCATACAGGGGTTTCTGTTGCCCATTAAGGGCAGCCTTATTTGAAGGCCCAAACATGAAATGAGATTTGGAAGAGGTGGCACAAGCTATATAGATATTTTGTTTGTAATTTGCTTTTTCCCCTCTCTACCTATTCTTCACTAAAGCATTTCAGTTTTCTGAGTGCCCCCAGGCCTTGCAGAAGACTAAGTGGCTATGATAAAAAAAAATGAGATCATGACAGAAATGAGGTAATCCTTTTTCTTTTGTCTTTCTCTGTATTTCTAGTGCTTCCAAGAGAAATATTTGGGTTAAAAAAGCAAACAAAACCTCCCATCCCATGTCCATAGGTGAAGTAGTCTTTCATATTTTTTTTTGTTAGTGTTTAGTTACAGTTTTCCCCACACCTGTGGCTTTAATGAGGCTTGAAAAAATGTGGAAAAAACATCAATATGCTTCTCAGTCTGAAGGAAAGCATTTTGTTTTTTCAGGTTGGTCTGGAGCCTGTTGCAGTCGGTGAGCCCTTTCAGGGGGCTTTGGATCAGGCCCTGTCTTTCTTAATTTTCAGGTGTGCAGGGAAAAGGAGTGTAAATACATGTGGGTGCTTGGGAGTTGACTTTTAGAGGAGTTTTTGCCAGACCAAGCTGCATTGGACCCTTTGCACAGAGGATGTGCTTTTGCTCTCATCTTTACAGCAAGTTTATTTAAAGATAAATCAGTCGATGTGATGTAATTTTAAAAAAGCCTTCCCTTTTTAAATGGTTTTGTATTTAAAGCCTTAGGTATGATTTTTTTTTCTTCCAACTGGGATTGATAGGGATGCATTTGTCTCAAAGCAGAGACCCAAATACCAAATTGTTGAACAGATTTCTCCTTTGGAAATTTCACTGTCACTTGAAAATACCATGTGCACAATGGAGCTGTCTGATTTCTTAGGATTACAAAGACACAAGACCAAGTGAAGCCTATAAACAAGCTTGTAACTCAATGTATAAAATTTCAGTGTTTATTTCTGATGTTTTGAGACTCTCCTTTGCCGTAGTGTGTTTGCTTGCAAAACCTCCCACCCTTCAAGTGACCATGTTGAATTTTGTTGCTTTTGTCATCACTTCTGTTCACATAATCTTCTACAAGCCTGAATCATGCTGAACATTTTTACTGTCAAACTTGTTCCTGCTTTTTAGTATTTAATCTACTTTTTAATTTTTTTCCCTACCATACTGTTGTAATTTTGGGTTTTTAAATCTATTTTTAGTCCTTCCTAGCAAGTTTTGCTCTTTTTTGCTTTTTCTTTTAATTGCCCACCCCTCAGATGTGGACTTCTGAGTTTCCCATTCTGAACTGCCACCGAGACACATGCTTTTAACACATTCTTGTTGTCATTGAAACAATTCTTCATGGCTAAGTCAGCTAAGGAGAGGAACTGGCTGTTGTTGGTGTTGATGAATATGATGACTATATCACTTTGTCATCTGGCATAGCCATTGTTCTCCTCTTCAGTTGGTGTTCATTTCAGTTTGTTGTGTTAAATATCAATATGTGATGGTTTTGTTCGGGTTTGACCAAAAGAGATCTTTTGATGGGGAAAAAAAAATCCTCTTTGCTTTATCTCTGTGTGTACTGCAACAGCAGCTTGTGATATTGTGCTGAAAATTCTGTAGTCTAAACAGATTTGCTTCAGATCAGTGACTGCATAGCAAATCTCCAAGGAATATTTATGACCAGATGACACCCTTACCAGAACCAGATTGGCACATGAGAAAGCCTTTTGCTCCTGGAGATGCTGTTTTATAAAGAGTGAGATGTAGATGCTTTGAATGCTCATATCCTCTGGTCAGGAGGAGCTGGATTTCAGGGGATCTGAGCCTTGGTCACTGCATTTCCCAAAGAACATAGCACAGTACCTGCATCTCCTTTTCAAATTGAAGTTGAAATTCAAATAGAATTTGAAGTTCAATCTGAAGTTTCCAGTTTCAGCTGGAGTGGTGTTGAGGAGGCAGCTGCTGTGCTGCAAACCAGAGCTGCCTGCCCTTTTTAATAATCTTGGTGCTTTCAGAGAGAAAATAGAAAGGCTAGCACAAGAGGTGATCGGCATGGATTTTCTTACTAATAGATTCTCCCCCCCACCCCCTTTTAGATCTTAAATGCACTTGTTGGAAGAAGGAAGTCTGGAAAACTACAACCTTTCTGCTTTTGCTTCTTCAGTCTTCCAGTTGTTCCTTGCAAGCAATCCTGCTCCAAAACGACCAGTGCCAACTCTCAAAAGGTATGTTTGCCAAAACCAAAAATGGTTTCTTTGGGGCATTCATCATATCCTTAGCCTACTAATGGTCCTGTGGATGCATTGGAGAAATAAAAAGAATAATTGTTGCTGTGCAAGACGATAAGATGCTGCAGGGGAGGTTAGTGAGCCTTACTGTAGGCATTTGAAGGTATGTAAGTATATTCCCAGGCTCTTTGGGACTAAAGGAGCTTGAGAGAGGATCAAATGCAGTACAGAGTGCCATTATATGCTTAGCAGCCAAGTTTAGTACCTGTTAGTATGTAAAACCAGGTCCTCTGCGTGACCCATGGACTCCCAAACTCTGCACAGAACACAAGACCTCAAAGATGTATAATGTGAAGCTTTTCAGTGTGTTTGGCTCAGCCACACCTGCCTTTGTAGATAATCTCCAGAAAACAATTCAGTCATCAGCTGCACTTGTCTGTGTCCGTTTGCTGCTGCCTGTCGGATGGCCACTGCTCTTCACCTGTCTTTGTGGCACTGGTGAGAACCAGGAAGGGCACTCTGAGCTTTTTGCAGCTATACATTCCTTCATTTTCTTCCTGCAGGAGTTAAAAACTGACCTTTGCTTTGATCTTTATTCCAGGGAGGGAACAAAATAAACAGATTGTTTATTTTGTGCATGGAGTTTTTTTGTAAAGTCAGAGAACATTAATTGCTCATAAAAAAATGTTTTCCCTCACAGTGGGAGACAAATATTGTTGTTTTTTTTTTTTATAAATGGCTTCTTTGCTTTCAAATGGTGAGTAAAAGGAAATTTGTAGAAGAACAGAGGTGTGGCATCACTGAAAGATCTGTAGTATGGCATCAGGGTCCATCACTAGGAGCTGTTTCCTCTACAGTTCTTAGACAGTCATACAATTGGGTTGAAAAAGACCATTAAGATTGAGACTGGCCATCAAGATCAACCATTAACCCAGCACTGCCAAGCCCACCACTAAACCATGTCTCTAAGTGCCACATACGTAAGTCTTTTAAGTACTTCCAGGGATGATGACTCAATCACTTTTCTGGGAAGAACATTCCTGTGCTGGAGGAATTTTTCTAATACCATTCTAAACTAAAAATGGAGAGATTTAGATTCGATGTTGGGAAAAAGTTCTTTACCCAGAGGGTGGTGAGGCCCTGGCACAGGGTGCCCAGAGAAGCTGAGGCTGCCCCATCCCTGGAAGTGTCCAAGGCCAGGCTGGAGAGGGCTTGAAGCAACCCAGTCTAGTGGAAGGTGTCCCTGTCTGTGGCCATGGGGTTGGAATGAGATGATCTTTAAGGTCCATTTCAACCCAAAGCACTCTATCATTCTAAATCTCCCCTGGCATAACTTGAGGCCATTTCCTCTTGTTCTATTTCTCGTTAGTTGGGACAGGAGACCAACACTTCAATCCAGCCTCCTGTCTGTAGAGAGTGACAAGATGACAAGAAGTGATTTCTGGGTTCCATCAAAGGATCTCTGCTTGTGCCAGGCCCTGTCCACTCTTGTGAAGGTATTAAAAAAAATTACTCAGACATTTCTTTGTGAAACTAACAAAAAGCATCAGACTGCTGGGCTGTGCAGGGTATCTCAAATGACAAAATAAACTAAAATCAGCTTCCAGAAGAGGAAAAGTACAAGGCATGTAGTCAGGACATTGCAAAGCCTACTGAGTTCCTAATTGTATTGTGCTAAACAGTGGTAGCTCTTCTCTGACTTATCAACTTTAGTCTTCCAAGACCAAACATGGAGCAGTGACACAAGACTGAGGGTTTAGGTTGTCAAAAGCTTATGACAGGGTGTACTGGAATGTGGATTCATTAGCCATCCATGTGTTTTGATACTCAGCAGTGTATCTGCTCGTGTGTACCACCAACTGTCTCTTGTCACTGTGAGGAAACTTGTGGCGAACACCCATGAGGTAAGAGCAGGAATACAGGCAGGTCTGCAGCTTACCTCATGTAATGCAAACTCATAAACTTCTGTACCAAAATGTGAAATAGATTCATCCCACCTAAAAGGTGCAGATAGAAATGAAAACTTCTAATTCTTCAGCTTTCAGCAAAGTTAGCAATTACAGTGTGAACAGGTGAAATACCAGATGTGGCTTCACTTTTTGTTTATAATTCTGAAGAGTTTATGCATTTGCAAGAAAGATTTACATGGAGAACATAGATAAGTAAATAAATGGAGAGAGTATATGATTAATGTTTTTAAAATAGTAAATGCTTCCCATTTGTAACATTCTTGAAACAGATTGGCCATGAAGACTTTGTTTTTCTTTCTGCTTTACAAGGCTGTCTGTGTTTTGTTTATTTACTGTACAAATTTATGTTCAATGCCCCCTTTTCTACTTAATCCACAGGAGAATTTTGATCATTAAACAGCATTAATACATGTTTAATTAAATCATTATAAATATATATATATATATGATAAATTAATGTATTGGAATTAAACATTAAATAACTTTAAACATTTAATCCTTTTAATTTATTATTAAATTAAAAGGAATTAACAAAATGAATAACGTTGGCAGCAAGGCAGGCTTAGCAGTTTGAATAAGCAACAGGAGCTTGTCTTGTGACTGTTTCAAGCAAGGCAGTGGAAAAGGGTCAGCTGTGTTGACCAAATTGTGTTTAAAGTGTTTAAATGTGAGTAAATGAAGTGGCTAAGAACATTGGAAACACAGTAAGTAGGTAAAATTTGAAGGAAGAGATCCTTTCTAGCAAAGTTCCACAGCACCACTGGTTTGGTTTCCATTTCCAGTTAGGTGGGACTTGTTCAGAATGGCTAAGTCTGGATTAAACATGAAACTTTTGGGGAGTTTGAAATATGTAAACACAAGCTTGGTAACAGACTGGCTGGAAGAGCGATATTCCAGTGTTCTCACTGCAGAATGAAAAGTCCCAAGAGTTTGAGTAGCAGTTTGATGTCCTTAGTGAGCTGCTTCCAAGTCTTTGGAATTGTATTTTTACTTCAAAATGTATGATTAAACAGAGTAGTTTTGGAAGAAGCAGTTCAGTTTTGTAGTAATCCTATTTTAATAAACCCAGAGCAGGAGCAGTGACCTTGAATCTCTCAGACAAACAAGATTAGGAATTTCTTCAAATAAAACCTAGGCAGGTGTTTAAAATGAGTTGAATATTTACTTTCTGTATCTCTAATTAGGAGTATTCTGCACTAAGTGTGTGTTATCACAGGCTTTTAGTCACTTAGTTCCATTGTAGCATTCTTGATTTATTTCTTTTTATATTCATTTTTTTTAAAGGCAAAATAATGTTGGCACTGCAGTGGGATTTCTGGCCTGCTCTTGCCTCTGCCAAGAGGTAAATTTTGGGTCTGGGAAGCTCATGTTGCTACGACAAGCCTCAGTTTTCCTCACCTGTAAAGGAGATGATGGCATTGAGATGTGTTGGCAGCAAAGGAGGTGGAAATGCAGCATGTAAGATGGTTAATATGGAGCAGTCAGCTTTAGTACCCATTCAAATGCTGCACCGGAATGACTTTAATATTACAGACATGATTATGTTGGAGATTGTCACTTATGCAGTGAAATCAGATGGATCTGATTGTGTGATTCAATTGCAGTAAGTCTTCATGGGGGAAAAGGAAGTGTCTTAGGACAGTCGTGGGCATGATTCAGAGTGCATTTAGGTGAGAATGTTCCAAAGCGGCACAAAGAGGTTCCTACTCCAGTTTTCCTGTGACCAGTCTCGCCCTAATCCTTCAGCATTCAGACGCAAAATGTTAGAACTGAACCCTCCCAGATCTGACTAGTGTTAGTTCACTCTCTCATATATTCCCCCTCACTCCTACAAAGTTCAGAGTGTTGAAAGTGAGCCTTGGATTCATCTTGCTATGAAAAAGTTGCAAGCCATAAAGCTTGCGTTAAGGGGCTTGAAATTCTTTTAGAGCTGTACTGTATCTGGCAATTTGTGTTCCTTTGGGGTTGACAGAATTCTTTTGGCAGTTAAATCTTCACTCCCTGAGTTTTGCCCTGAGATTCAGGTTCAAATAAATCTGAAATGTGGAGCAGAGTTCAGTCCAAGTGAGTGAGTTTCGCATGGTTTCTGTCTGAAATAATAAATCCTTCCTTGGAGAGAGAAGGGCAAACCTCCATTTGGTTCATCCAGAAGATTTGCAGATGCTTTATGAGCCTGGGTTTAATTTGGGGTTTGCAAGAGAGCCTTTTCCTATTTCTTCTATTCTTGTTTCAGCTCTGGGGTATAACCCTGCCTGTGTCAGAGTTAACAGGAGTTTTTCACTCCCATTTGTAGCAAAGGCAGGATTTTCACTCTGAAGTTCTGCCTGTTTCTGTTTATTGCCCTTACAGGCCAAATACTGAGCTAGTAAGTATACTTAGTGAGGCACCTATTGATTTCAAGGCAGAATTTCAAAACCTCAGGATTCCATGCTATTCCTCCTAACTCTATTAAAATTGGAAATGTATTCGCTATCGAATGACCCAATAAATGGCAAAATTCAATTGGGGAAGTGTAGCTCACTGAAGGCAAATACTTTCCTGGATTTTTTTTTTTTCCTGGGCTTTTAAAGAAGAATTTTTGGCTGCCTTGAAAAATTCATGTGCCTACTTCCCCAGAACTTGTTTTACCATCTATACACACACTACGCAGTACACCTCCAGATTTTACAAAAAAACCCTGGTGTTGTCCTGCTCTCCGACCTGCAGCCTTCTGTACCCTGTAAACTGGAGCAAAAAACATCTGTCTAATCGATCTTTATTTAATAAACAGTGTTATCAATGCCTTTGAGACAGCTGTATGACATGGGGACATCAGGACATTTGCTGGCTTGCCTTAATTGGCATGGCAACGTTGGTTTTTTTTGGCCTGGCACAGCAGATCGAAAATTGAATTTACAAAATCAAACTGTAGTTATCTACATTCCTTGATGTCCTCCCAGGTGAGCTACTGGGCTTCATGCTAATAACTTCTAAAGCAAGCAAACTTCAGCTAATTATGTGCTAGTTTATTCTCCCTTGCTAAATTTTGGCAGGTTGCTTCTGTAAATTATGAAAAATAAATGTGAAATATGCAGATGTCTTTTGTTTGAAGCAGATGTTTGGTCCGCCTTGCCAGAATCTAATCAGCTGTTTCCCCAGAGTTTTTTTTTTTTTGTTCCTCCTCCCCCCAACCCCCAATATTGTCCAAGAGTTTTTGAAAACACCAAGGGTTGGGGGACTGTAGAACAATAGGACATGGCTTCATTTTTCCAGCTACCAGGCTTCAAGGTAACTCGAGGTGGATTTTTTGAGGCTGTTGTCTTGCCTGGCTGAAGTCACAGCAGATGCTGGCAGAGGGCCCACAAGGCACAATGTTGTCTGAGGGCAGGATTTGAATGCAACCTTGCCTACCATGGGAGAGGTAGTGGCGAGCTGGGAAGGAGCCAGAGAAATCCAGCTTTGAAGTGCTGATGGTACTCTGTGGCCAAGAGTTCTGTCCTTCCCCCACAGGAGCCTCACAGATGGGGGAAGTAAACATCTCTGGGGGTGCAGAGCAGCTGTGTTAAAGGCAGGGTGGGGGGCAGGGATCTGTTTTCTCCCTGGTTGCCCCAAACCAGCCCTTTCCATGCCGAGTTGCCTGCAGCCTGGTGTGGCAGGAGGATGGACTGGCTGGTGTTGCCCCCCATGCTGCCTGGCTGGGGTAGAGGAAGGCTGGCAGGAGTGTCTCAGGGCTTTGCTGGCCTGAATCTGTGTGTAGCTGTGAAGGTTCTGGCTTCTTTTTTTTTCCTTGCCAAGGTCGGGATTAACACACGGGAAACGTCGGTTTCCGATTTGGATGTTTATTATTTCCTATCTATTTACAGACTCACGAGCCATGAGCTCTAGCTAGCAAGTTAGAGAAATGAGGTAAAAATGGAGTGCTTCTCTATCACTACCAGGTCTTTTCAAGGGCGATCCATCCAATTATGAAATGCCACCTAAGTTATTTTTATTTTAAACCCAATAACTAACTACTTGAAGCCTGCAATGTGGACTCCATCAACCAATTTCAGAAAACCAAGTAAACCCATGAATAAGAAGGAAGAAGGTGAAGAGGAAGGACTTAGACAACACCCAAAACCCTCCATCTGAACTCACATGCATCACTATGTACTAAAACCCCAAACTCTCAGTTTCCAGAATTCCAACATGTATGGGCTGCAGTCTCCTGGTTATCACAGCTGCTGGAAGCGAAGCCCTCTCCACAAGTCTGATCCGCACTACACCTCGTGCTTTCCTCCCGGCCTAAAGTTTAGTTTGGACTTGCAAGACACAGGCGTGCTGGCACAGCAGCTGTGCCTCCCTTGCTATGACACTGCACCCTCCCAGAACAGAAAATGGAGCATTTCTCTTCCAGCAGCAGCATTTACCATCCACTAGTTAGGTACCAACATAAAGTGCAGAAAATGCTCCAGATGAAGATTCCTGAAACCTTGAGAATCATCCTCCCTGCTGTTAAAGCTCCAGCAGGCTCGTCAGAAGTTCAGTATAATAGTAATTATTTTTTCACTAAGTGCTGAACACCTGCTTTGCACTTTCTGTTCAGGCTTTCACAGCATTTGATTGTGCATGGATTTAAACTTCCAGCCCTCCTACAGGTTAAGTATCAATTTCCCCACTTTGCTTATAGGGAAACAGACACAGAAATAGGCAAAGTGATGTTTTCTTAAAAGGGGAAAAGATAAGTTTTGTGTTTAAAAGACTTTAAGGGTGTATTGCCATCCTGATGATATTAGCCCGAGTCACAAGCACCTGCTGGACATACTTTTCCAGCTGCCATGAGGCTTCTCTTGTGGGTCAGCAGAAAGGCAGATGGTACTGCAGCACAACGTTGGGATTTAGCTCTGTGTGTTCAGAGCACTTCCTCTTTGAGTGGATCTGCTGATCACTTCCAAAACTCTCTACTTTTACCTCAGGTGCTGGAAGCTGAATGGCTGCCTGAGTGGATTAGAAATGAGCATCTCTAGGAGCCAAGAGGTGCAGAGCAGTAGGCAACTTCTGAGCAATCAGTACTTCAACATTATGGCCTTACTTATTTTTTATCATGGCTGAAGCACAGATCAAGAGTCTGTTGTGATAGGTGCTTTGGAAGCAATTAAAATGAATAGTCCTTTCCCTGGGGACAGAGGTCTTGAGATTGTGGCAAGATGCTCTTTACTTGTAAATAGGTTGCTGGAGGGAAGGATAATTCAGCAGTGTAAGGCTGCTAAGGATTTTTTTTTTTTTTTCAGTAAAACTGAAAGGGGAGGAAAAACATTGCCAATTTTTATTAGCTTCTTTGCATTTAGAGTTGGAAGAATCTGGGTTTGGTCCTTCCAAAAGCATTTGTTTAATCTGACTTTATCATCAAGGAATATTATTTTTTTTAAATGAATCCTCACAAGGCAGTATGAATATATAGTCCTTTGATTATTCAAAAAATTGTACAAATCAAAATAAATTTGCCTGAGCTATTTAAAATAATTAACCTTTGACAAACCTCCCTCTCTGGTAATGGAATAGTAACTATATGAATAAAAGATAAGTCATGATATTCAATGAATTACAATATTCATCCCATAAATTACAGGATAAGATAGCAGTATAATCTACATTTTTATAACTGTAAAAATGTCCTGAACAGTAGTCCCTGTACTCTTCAGGAGTTTTTATCTTCTATTTCTTTGAGGTGTGTGATGCCTCTTGTATGAAGGGTTTCCAAAGTGATGTGAAGTTTTGGCAATTGTGACCCAGGACTTCCCTCCCTGCTCTGAAAGGGAGTCTGTGCCTTAATGGGAAACCCATGCTGCAAAGGGATTTTCCTGAATTGTAACAGTAAGTGCAAATTATGATCCTGGGAGTCTCCTGCTATATAACCAAGTACAATGCCAATAAACCAGGGGTGTAAACCACATGAGCATATGGACAAAATATGGTCTGAATGGCATGATTATGTTTCTCAGGCCATAATGAATTCATCCCAAGGTGCAACTGTGCATCTGTTGTTACAGTGCTCATGATAGCAAACACCACAGTTAAGGTTGCAGTTTAACTCAAATTATAGCCACCTGTTTCCATTCACTAACAATTTTCTTAAAAATTATTCCTTCTGGACTGACTCAAATCAGTTTCAAAATGGTCATCCATTTATATATTTATTTGAGGGAAAAAGATGCTTGGTTTATGAGGTAGGTAGGCTGAAAGACACTCCCTTCCTGCTCCTTCTTCATCATCCCAACCCTGTTGATTGTCACCAATGCATTTCCTTAAAAATAAATCAAAATTTGAGGGTCTTGAGGGACTGATCCAACTCACAGTGATTTTTTGGTGAATACTGTATTGGACTTTCTGCCCAGTCCTGTGTAAGAACGGGTCTGATTACTGCATATGAAGCTTTAGGTGCTTAGGAGTCTTGTCAAGACTAGTTTTCTACTATATCTTCATCTTTGTGTAGTCTATAATTGCTGCTTACATGGCATCCCACCTTTTTTTAGCTGAGAAAAATCCAAACCACAGTCTTTACAGACTGGAGAAAAAGGGTAGGACGCTTGATTTTTGATAATTGATAAATTGTCAACATTTAGGAAGAAGGAAGATAAATTAAAGGAATTAAAAGAAGATAAATTAAGGGAATTAAAGGAAGATAAACTTCTTTAAAGCAAGACTACCACCCCTCTGGGAGGGATGAGATACCAAAAGGCTCAATGCTATTTTCAGAACTTTAAAAATGGCAGTAGAGGAGAGTAGTTTTGGATCTACAGGCATCATGCATTCTCTCAGAGTCTGTCTTAAGAGCTTTTAATGCATAAGTCAATTTGGCAAATGTTTTCCAAGTTAAGGTATACAGATATTGAAGTAGGGTCTGCAACTCATCCTTAAAACAAAGATCTGTATCAGTGATGCGCACAACATTTTGAAGTGTAATATCTGTTATTGAATGATCTCCATTGTGCTTTCAGATGAGGGGAGTAGATGACACCCTGATTTCAGGTTTGGTTTTGATGTGGGCAGTGTAGGGAGATGTTTGGTGCACTCTCGTATTGGGTTTCCTCGCCAGCCCCCTCCTGACAGCTGTGCCAGTGCAGGAGGGAGATTACACAGAATTTAAGATTTTTCTTCTTGGAAAACTAACTCACCATGTCATAGTCAGCTCCCTCTGAGGGGCAAATGCTGATCTCAGCCTGCAGGGCCAAGTTAGACTCCAGGTTAATCCACTAAGGTTGGTAAGGAAAAAAAATAATTCCCTCTCTTGAGCCTTCAGGGCATTATTGCTCCTTTTCTCTGCCTGCATGTTGCTTACTGCCCCTCTGGAAATGAATGCACGGTGCATTTGGGTGCACAAAAGTCACAGAAGGGAATTTCTCTGTCCCTTTTAGTTCTGTTATGTAAGTGGTACCACTCACAAGGGACAAGGGAGCTCTCCAGTGCACACAGAGTTCTTTTTTTTTTTTTTTTTTTAATGTAATAACATTATTCAGCTTTTATAGACTTATAGTCCAAAATGTGGCTTGAGAAAAATTCTCATGTAAGGGGAAGATGAAGAAAGACTTGCCTACAGCCTCTCAGCATGGCAAAGGCAGATTTAGGCTTGGAATTAAACTCCCAACCCTATGCTAACCCCAGGAGCTTTCCTCCTTCTCTGCGCTGCCTATGCTGCCTTCAAGGCTCTCCGTGCCTGGGAAGGTGAGAGCATTCACAGGCTGTGGTGCAAAAGCTCTGTAAAACCTCTGCCAAGTGCACAAAAATTATTCCATCCATCCAAGTGACTCCACTGTCATGCATTCATTGTTGCCAGCCCATGGTAGGAATTGTTGGAGGTAGCAGCAAAAGGCTGTGTTTTGTTTGGACGTTTCAGAGAAAAAAAAAAAAAAAGAAAAAGAAAAAAAAAAGTGATTTTTTTTTTTAGTTGCTGCTTGAAATTAGGGCTTGCACAGCGTTTTTTGTTCATTTGCTCTCTTGTCAGCATGTTTTCTACCAAACCCCGTTTCTCTTGGGTGGGACAGAGGAAGATGCTGGCAAGGTGGGCAGATGGATGGCAAGCTGCCACTCAGCCTGGAGCTTTCCAGTCCACAGCTACCTGGACCCAGAGGGCCACACGTGGCATGATTTGAAGCCTGAAAGAGAAAATGAACTTTCAGTGACTCGTTGCAAATAACTCTTTTTCCCTCTACCTTTGTTACAAGGTGCCTTAGTTAAAGCTTGTATTATCACAATTAAAAAGAGGCATTGATATGATTATGTAGTAATTGCAGTAAATTATCAAGATGGAATCATTAAGGCAGCTTTTTCTATTATTGCTGCATAGGGTAGATGTCTTCTTGCATATATTTGGAAGAGAAGAAAAGAATTCTCTTGCAGCTTTAGTATTACTAAAAATAAAGGAAGATTGTGTTCTGCTGCTGCTGCTTACTGACACTGTCAAGAACAATGTGAGCGACATGGAACCAAAGAAAAGTGTGTTCTTCCCTGAGC
The DNA here is from genome assembly GCF_029207755.1 of Chamaea fasciata. Classification (NCBI taxonomy): domain Eukaryota; kingdom Metazoa; phylum Chordata; class Aves; order Passeriformes; family Sylviidae; genus Chamaea; species Chamaea fasciata. Next base: position 3,460,086 of record NW_027094088.1, on the reverse strand, counting down.
CCTGAGTAGCATTATAGCTCATTTTATCAGGCTCTCAATTGTGAAGTGGCCTTTTTTTCCCTGAACTTGCAGGCAGAGGAAATTATTTACTTCACAGAATAAGGGTATTTTTATTCTTACGAGTTAGCCATTTTCAGAAAAAAATATTATTTACATAGATTAATTCATAGGGGACAACATGAAATCGACCACTTTCTTTTCTTTCCTGATGGAAATCTTGTGTGGATATCCTTGTTTTCTATTGGGGATGTAAGGGGAAAGAAGGGGGAACACTGCTTCAGTCTGTCCCTCTTAACAGGCTTTCTACATGGGCACAGAGTCCAGAAATTCTGGTGGTGGCAATGATATCTGATGTCCAAGATTTGGTGTCTAGCAAAATATTAACAGCGATGCAACTTTCGTATTGCTTCATTCTTGCTCATTCTTTTGCATATATTTATCTATGTTTTCAGGATAAAACAGTAATGTCTCACTCAGGGGACTGGTAATTGGATAGAGAGCCCTTCACCTCTGGGTCAGGAGCTCAGATTTGTTACAGGTCAGCACTGCCTGGGAGTTGCTGCCATGTGACAGCTGCTCAGTGGCCCTTTATGAGACGGTGGTCCCAGTTCAGTGCCCTGAGAGCAGGTGTCCTCAGCACAGATCAAACCTGAGGGGTGCCAGTGCAAAACCAATTGTTGGTGGAAAAAAGAGGAATTGCACTTGGGTATAATGGTCCCGGTTTGCATGGACTTAAAAGTCAAGGGAGCAATCAGACATGTCTAGATCCTCAGCTGGTGTGGGTTTGGCATAAATAAATGAAGTGTAGTTGCAGTGATGTCACCAGCTGATTAAAACAGAAGTCACAGTGGTTGGACTGTTTTAGTAATCTAAAGGCCACTGACAGTAAAGTAACGTTTTAATTAAAGATGAAAATTATCAATCCAAGCACCTTAGAAATAAAATCACACTTAAAAGAAACCCAGGCTTCCCGAAATTTGGAATAGCACTACTTCCTCCATCTCGTGATGCCCTGAGATAACCACACAGTTATGGTTAATGGATTATACTGTTTGTCGTCCCAAAGGGGGTGAAATTGGATTTCAAAGATACATTAGTCTTCAACTTTTAATGACTCCCTGCTTTTAATGGCTTTGCCTGTGCCTCTGCCAGGGCAACAAACCCAGGCAAGCAATTCTGAATTGTGGAGGTGTAGTGATGGAAAAAGTGAAGACTTCCACCAAGCAAGTCCTAACACTAGGGGAGCATAAATATCTCACAAGACTTAAAAAACTTTTTAGCAGTCAACAAGTAATTTATTTATCTCTGATATCATTGAAGTCTTGTTTAAGAGGAGTCTCAGTCTTGTCTGAAAGTGTCCAAGAGAAAGCAAGAGAACCATCTGCTCTAGAAAGAAATTTCTCTTACGCTGAGATTTTGCTGCAGCATTTCAAATCTGAGGTTTTTTGGTACTTATTTCAAAAGGTGCAATACAATAGCAAGGGTGTCTTAATTTTGTCATAAAAGTGAGCCTGAAGTGAAATATTTATGAATTCTCCAAAGTAATTCTGTGCTTTAAAGGACGTATTCTGTGCACAGGGTGCATCACAGAAAGAAGTTGAACTTTTTTGAAATGCAGACTTCAGCGTTAATTACAGAGTAGTGACTAGCATTTCCATTGCTTTAGGGTCAAAAATGATGGAGACAGAAAAGTTGCCTCTTCTCAGTAATTGCTTTTCTTCATAATGTATAACTTATGGGTTTTTTTTCTTTAAACTCACCATTCCCATGTCTGGTATAATTTAGGGGAGCAGGCTAACACATTGGTGGTTGGTTGCTTTTTCTTACCTCAGAGCTGCTAAATGAGGAGACAAAAAGGCTAGCAGGAATAAAGGAGAGAGGATTGAGATTACAGAATGGGTGGTGAAATGACATTTTTTGTGATTCAGTCTGTGCTGAATGATTCAGCCTTATTTTCTGTGCACGCCTGGTTGTTGGTTATGGACAAGGACTAGAAGACTTACCAGATGTCTTTAAAAAAAGTCAATTATGAAAGTGTTCTAATCCTCTCTGGTGTCAGATTCCTTCAGGAACTTGTACCTTGTGCCATTCATAGCTGTCTGACTTAGTGTGTTGTTTGTTTTTCAAAGTCTGACCTGATTTACTGTCCAGGAACAATTAGGGCCACGATGATACAAATACAGTATTCGAAGACCTTTGCTTCAAAAGGATCAGTTTCAGTATTTACAAAACTGATGGTGGTGGGATTCAGCTACAGCTTAGTCCAGCCATTAGAAAACGAGGCAAACACTGCTTGTGCAAACACTTTTGCTACATCTAAATTGAATAAATGGAGACTTTGGAGGAAGGAAGGGTAAAAATATTCCAGCTGCCTCCTTTCTTCCCAGCTGAAACTTGGAGGTACAAGGGCGTAGCTAAGCTCACCTTATTCAGTCACCCAGAAAAAGACACCACTTGAATGCACTCTCTGAATGGGAGGCACAATGATAATAGCAACGTCACACAACAGAATGGCTTCTGCCAAACCTCCTTAGTCTTTCTGCATGATCATCAGGATCAGCAATCTGTTAACCAGCCCATTCTCGGGGTTTTGCTGTAGCAGTATGCTTTAATTTGAGATTGCTCTTGCACCCAACAAGAAGCAAACAATTCTTGAGAGACGGTTTAAAGGGGGGAAAAAAAACCCCACAACAAAAAGAAATGTCACAGTCCAGGAGAGCTAAATATGGGAAGGTGAAGGGAAGATTAAGAAGGAATTGCCTGTTACAGAACTTCATTAAAGCCATTTATTAGCTTTGTAATGCCTAACAGTCTTCTGGCTTCAGAGTTTTTTCATATAGGGGGTGGATAAGGGTGCATTTCACTTTCATTTGCATTCTTGATCCCTGCTGCTCTGTTTATGGCATTGATGCTATTCATACAGTCTTTGCAATATTAATTTTTAATTTATGATGCTCATTAGGAGACACTTAAAACAGAACAATTATCATTTATCTTGATATATTATTTACTAAGACTTGCTGTCATGGTTAGGGACCTGTGATTAGTGGGAGGGGAATAAAAAGCAGTTCCAAAAGGTGCTTGGCCGGATGGACTGAATCTGAGGAAATGGTTGTCACCACCGAAGTCCTGAAGTTCTGATGTCTAAGCAAAAGACTTGCAGCACCTAATCAAAACTCAGGAGGAACCTTTGAAGACAAGACTGGGACAGTGCTTAATGAACCTGCAGGATAATATTAATGAAACTCACCAGCTCATCAATTATTCATTCTTTTGTCCTGGTACTTTACTGTCTTCTCTTTTTGTCTCAATATGATTACCTTTTTTTTTTTTTTTAAATTCCCCATATCCTCATTTTCCTTTTGTGGTTTTGCTGACGTGTGCTCCTGGCACTTCCTCCCTGGGAAATTCTGTTTCTTGAGGCAACAGCACAGTATCCACAGGAATGAGATAGGTAAATTGTGCTCTTTGAAGGCATTGGGATAACCTATGCTGCATTTATTAAGACTTAGGAAACCAGATCACCGACATAACAGCCTTGGAAAACCTGATTTTTTAAAGGCTACCGCACTGGAAGCTCAGAATAATTTATACATTTCTTAACTAATTTGTAGGATTTAGTAAGTCATTGTGATAGTACCTATATAGAACCCTATATTGCACAACAGAATTTGAAATAGTAGTGACTTACCAGGAATATACAGACATGCTTTCCTCTCCCTCTCCTACAACTGTGCCTTGTACAGGACTTCTGAGAATCCCTGCCTTTAGCCTCTGAGTTCCCAGGTTGTTTATAATGTATGCTTGTGCAGAAGAGAAGGCAAATTGGATGTTTTGGAGCCTGATAATTGCAACTCTGCATCTGAAACCAATTGTGGTATTTTTGGCTCTGTTTTATTTAGCTATTTTTAGACTTCCTGAAAGGGGTATTATTTCTGTTTGTTTTCTGTTTGACATCAAAGCAGGAACAACAAATTACTAATTTTGTAATCTATTCCCTGGACCCCTGGCTTTCAATTTTTTGAACCACTGCACAGCAGCAGTAGAAGTGTATGTAGAAAACCTCAAGGGCCAATACCATCAAACACCTTTGAGACACATGCACCATTCCCTTCCCCTTTTCTGTTGAAAATCTTGACACTGCGACTAATCTCAAAGGCAAGCACTGTATTGATAAACTATATTTTCTAGGAGAAAGGATGGGGAAGGAATTATAAATTTTGAGGTTCAGCAATTCTGGCACCTTTTTTTTTTTTTTCTGTTCCATCTTCTGGATTTTGCAAGCTTGTAGTTAGAATGTATTTATATCAGACAGGGAAAAACAAAAATATCCCCCGTCTGGTGTTATGGGAAAACTGCTGCAACAGTCTATGATGACTCCTTCAAAATAGTGAAATGAGGGCAGCACACAGTGCTGCAGCTTGTGTTTATGCTATGGAACATGTTTCATCTCCAAGCCAGTTTAAAAGCTTACCAGATTTATCTTTACAGCACTCCTGTGGGCAAGGTATGAAGGCATTGTTAGGTTATATCAGAACTTCATTTGGCCCTGGGATGCAAATACAAAAATGTACGGGAGAAGGAATTCAGCACACAAATCAGTTGTTCATGATGTTTTGTAGCCTGTTGTAGGTTCAGATCCTTTTGTAAAGAAAAACACTGCAGAATGATGGTTAATGCCCCTTTCCCCAGCAAGACCAGCTCTGACCACTGCTGTAAATAATTGGTGTTTAGAGTTAGTCATATGCTAAACCTGAGAATATTTACCTGACGATTTCTTTTCCCTCATTAATTGACAAAATATTCCCAAAGTGTTCCCTTATTTTTTATGCTACGTGAACCCCTTTAGATGGAATTTTAAAAGCCACTGACACAGTTTGGGGGTGTAAATCCTGATATGAGCAGACTCGGAGCTGCAGCCTGACCCACGCACGAGCGACGTGACACATTCCCATGTCAGACTGCAGCCCCATGCAGGAATCAGCTTGTCTCCTGGAAACCTTAGGGCTGTGTTAGCGTGGCATGCTCCCAGGCTCACTGTGACAGAGCAGGGGGATGAGGAGACAGGCAGCATTGCACTTTTACAGTGATAAATGGAGGTTTCCTCCTGCCCCTGTGCTCTCTCGGTAAGCAGGCACCGGGATCCGAACAGCCCGTCTGAAAATGAGTGTTGGATTGAAATCAAGGCACTCTAGACTTTCCTAGCCATTCCAGCTGGTTGTACAGGGTTTCATTCATCACCTCTAAAAAACATTTTTGGATTAGCTTTACATCTTCCCAACCAAATCCAACCTTAGCTGCTCTGGTAATTTAATGTTAGAATTGCAATTCACTATAAACCTTCTTAGCAGGCAGGTAATCAACTTAACAGAGTTTATTGCACAAGCAGCTGTTCAGCAATCTAATATTATTATTTTTTTTTTACCTGTTATTTGCAGCTGCAGAACAGGATAAATCCACATTAGTTCCAGTCTGCCTGACAAACAATCTTATCTCTGCCATGTTCTTATTTCTGATAACTTTCAAGATCTGGCTTCTGCAAACTATGAGGCACATGAATTGAACAAAATAACTTTGAATAGAGCAAGCCTGCTTCGTTTCTCTGGTTTACATGCCAGAGGCTTGGCAGTTATATGGCACGATAGTGATTTCTTTCTGTTTGTTTGGTTTTGGCTTCTGCTCTTTTGGTTTGTTTTCGAAATAAGGGTTTGTCAGTGGTTAGTGGAATTGCTAATGTTTTAACATGATAAGAAGAATAACCCCAGGTACTTACAGCATTTGAAACAAGGCACAGCAACGAGGTGAGATGAAGAGGCGTGTTCTTTCTAAAGATGGTGTGTGCAGTAACAATATCGGGGCTTTTAAACCACAGTCCTCTTTCCCTAAAGCATTCTTCATGATCACATCCAGCTTTCATTGAACGTGGCAAAGGGGGGAAAACTGATAGTGTGCATGTCACTGCATAGCGTGGCGTAGCTCTTTTAATGCTGGCCCTTTATAATCTTTGTAAGGTCTTGTAACTTTTCTGATTTTTGCCCTGGGATAACTTCCCCCTTATTTTAACATATTTCCTTTTGTCTGGTTCGGCCAGTAATTGACTTTGTCCCTTTTTTTTTTTTTTTTTTTCATTTATTTCTCTGCCTCCTGGTTGTAGCATCTTCTCCCTGGAGTCTCAGGTTAGAAGTTTTCCCTTTTGTGAAACCATGACAGGTGCCTAATTGAATGATGAATGTCCCTTTATTACTCTGTAATTGAACTGCCAGCTTTTTGATTGGTTTGCGGAGATGCTCCACTCCTCATCAAGCACTGCGGGGGGCTCCAGGGCTGGCAGGCTGGGCCTACCCTCCATCTGTCTAATCACATCTCTCCCCTACTTGGGCTTGGGATGGGGAGGGGGCTCATGGAGGGGGGAGGAAAGTCATAATAAATTATGCTAATTCGGCGTCGCCGTGACAATGAGAATATCGCATTGTTGCGCGCGGCGGTGGCGAACGCGAGAAGAGGTTTTGTCGTCGTGGGGCTGCCCGGGCTGACAGGCCCTGGATGAAGATTAATGGCCCTCACCTGAGTGACAGAGAGGGGGGATTGTGGGGCAGGGAGGGTCATTCATCATACTCTGACAGGTGTCATTCACTCCGACAGCCCCGCCGCTGTCGCCCCGGCCGGCGGTTCCATTTTTCTGCCAGTTAAGCAAGGAGTTTAATAACATCCCCAGAATTAAAACTCATTCTTTGTAGCAGGTCTGACAGCTGAAAATAAGAAAATCAATTCTTCATGTGTTATAGCACAGTTAACTGACTGGGGTTTTGACTTTAATTTAGTCTTTGGGCTGAATTTCAAGCAGTCTGCTTTTGTAAGACATCATCTATTAAAATTTACCAATAGTGCTAACTTCACTTTTATTATTGTGGCTGGATTAAAATGCAGCCTTTAATAGTGGGTGTCATCTTTATTTGGTGCAAGCTCAAGATCTTACATCTCTGGTGAGGGATATTCGACTTCATCCTCATTAGTGATGTTTATAGCTTCCCTCTTCATTAATATTGATCCCTTAAACTACAGAGAAAAACAAGACAGACACTAATACGAACCACTTTGTATCATTAAACTGTTTGGATTTCTTGATTTCAGTCATTGTGGCAAGCTGAATAAAAAAATATTTCAGAAATAAAATTAAAAAAAAAAAAGAAAAAGAAGAGACAGCGCAAACTTCTGGCTGCTCTTGGTGGGAAGAACCAGGTTAGCCTTACGGTCCTGTGCTGCTGATGGCTTTGTTCTTCCAAATGGGACTGGTTCATCCTGGGGAAGGCTTGGAAACAGCCCCTGAGAAAACAGCGCTAAAACAACAACCTCAGTATGTGTTTAATGTCTCAGCTAGTGAAGCTGGGACAAAAAAAATGTTTGTTGCTTGTTTCACTCAACTCATTAAAACTTGTAGCCATGGGACGGGCATGACTATCTGGAAGGTCTGCCATGGAAACAGGAGTGAAGAAGACAGATGGATGTCTGTTTGTGTAACTTAGGAGGTTTGTGATACATCAGTGCAGCACCACCACGAAAAATGCAACCAGGATGCAGAGAAGTGTGAGACCAAGTGTTTCCAGTGGGCCTGGAAGGATTGTTGTTGCTGTATGGGGTCGGAATGAAGCCATATGCACAGGACTGTGTGTGGTTTGGGTCAGTGTAATCTAGAAGGATTAATTCCCCGTGGAGTAAGTGCCAAAAAAAGGCTGCTGGGGTGATCAGGAAAACGCAGAGCTATCTTACAAGGAGAGAACAAAGGACCCCAGCTTGTTTGGACTGAGGGAATGAGGGCTGAGGAGTTGAGGAGAGGACACTTGGTGGAACAGCCCAGAGCATTTCTTCCCCTCCTGGGTTCTTATAAAGCAACCGTAATTTGTCTCCACGTAGATGATAAATCAAGAACTGAAAGAAATTGCATGTGTACCTCTCAGTCTCACTGAGATATTGAGGGGAAGGAAAGGTTTTGTTTAGAGGTGGTGAGGGAGGACAGGAATTTATCGCATGTCGGGAAATTTATTTCTGTCTCGGTTGCAAATGGAGAAGGGAGTGTAGGACAGCCAGGCTCCTCCACAGACACTCATGCAGGTATCTGGAGTTACATGAGAGGAGTTTGTACACCTCAGTGATGTGAATAAGGAGTTCTGTGCTTATTTTGTTTTATAGAGAGCGTGTTATAGTAAGCTTTAAGTTCTTGTATTTTTTTTTTCCCTCTACTCAATGCAAAATGTTAAATTTTATCCTGAGGAGGCTACTCTGCTTTGAAAGGAAAGATTTTCTCCTCCATTTGTTGTTAGTGTTATGAGTGAGCTGCATTTAAAAGGACAGTGTAGAGGTAAACTGGATACATAGTGTAGAAAAGCAATTTGACCACACAAAGTAATAGATAACATTTTACAAGTCTCTATTTGGTCTTAGCTGATTGTGTATTTATGTGGTGTTCCTTCCCACTGCAAAGAAGAGGCAAGAAGTGCTTTTTTTTTTTCTTCTTTTTCTGAAATCATTAACAAATGATGTCCTCTCTAGTTCCTGCAGGTTATTGCAATCTTTTTTTGCACAAAAGGCATTAAATAATAACAAAATATTGAGCAGTCTCTGATGTCAGAAGAGGAATATTGTATGGATGATGCTGTACATGCGTATAAGGGTGAAGGAATGTATCTGACCAAGAGTTATGTATCGTGGCATGTTTAGGACCTGTCTGACTCTTGAAAATTAAATAGCATCTTGGGCTCTATTTGGTTCCAGTTTCCAACTGGATTGCAGGAGAAGGATCATCAGTGTGTTGAATTGATGTGATAAATTGCTCATAAGTTTGCTACTATTATTTTTTAACTGTGCAGACAAAATCATTGGTTTTTTTCCGAGCACTTTTAATGTGTAGCTACATGGTGTATGAGTGAAGTGAAAATAGAGAAGAGGAAGGGCTTAGGTGTTTTCTAGTAGAACGAGAAAACGTTTGTATCTTGTCATCAGTATCACTCATAGAGATGAGATTTGGTTTAAAATTATGTGAGTCGCTGAGTATTTGGAAAGCAAATCCTTTCACTTATGGTAGGTTTTTCATAAGGGAACTCTAGATAAAGAAATGCTTATGAACCTAAAGAAATATGCCCTCTAATAACTTTTATTTCAGGTAATAAGAGAAACATGATTAAAACATGCCTTTTACTTTACTAATTCAAATGCCTCTATGTTAATTTCCTTTATTTTTTCCCTTCTCAATCCGGCTGGCTCTGCACCCCAAAAAGAAGATTCAATGAGAGTTACACATGCAAAAAAAAAGGAACTTCATAGTCAGGAATACCTGCTTGTAGGAATAAATGAACTCAAGTTTGTTGTTTGGGTTTGTTTTTTTCCTAAGCTGCAACTATATCACCTACCTTTCATCATTATTGTCATTCTAATATGATGACTAACAATTGCCCTGGCATTTCCATGTATTTATACCTTAATGTAATTTATGTGCTCAAGGGCACCCAATGACTTGTCAGGAAGATACTGCAGGAACTTTCAGGAGTTTCTCCCCAAACAGAAAGTGAACATTTTCATGCTTTCTGTGGTAATTTTCCATAGAAGAAATTCTTAACATGCATATTGTGCCTGCCAGGCCTAATCAATCACAAGGAAGATATTTCTCTATTATCATCTATGATCCAATAAAATCTCTATACTAATCACTTTCTCCAAGAATTTGTAATAACTAAAGGGTACTGGAAAGTTTTGGATACTTCATGCTAGCAGCTGCTGAAGACAGGATGTTATCTTACAAGGTCAAGGTGGGAAAAGTGATGCTGCAGGCCAGAAAGTGAGTGACTACTATGAGTCCACTGAGTTTTGCCAAAAAATATGACTTCTCGCTGTAATTTGACATTTAAAAGTAACAGTGTATAGAACTTGCTATTTGACATCACCCAATGGGACAGGATACGTCATTCCCATTTAGGAAGTGCTGACCCTGGTGGATTGTGAGGCAGAGATGAGATTAGCACCCTGTTCTGCATTCCCTCAGACAAGCTGGCCTAGTTATTTTAAGATGTAGGAAGGTATTAACCAGTGCAAATAAAAATAGCAAAAGGAGTGCTAAAGTAGCTTCTTACTGAGCTGACTGTACATTCTAATTATTTTCACTAAGCCACTAAGCATTGCTGATAGTTGGGGGCTTTTTTGGGTTTGACTTTTTTTATTTGGGGAGGGGGGTTTGGTTTTTTCCCCCCCCACCATGAATCCTGGCACCTCTACATCATGGCTTTGTCCTGGGTAACAACATCTGTATGGAAATCTTCAAAAATGTTTTGGAGTTTTGAGTGGGTTCTTGTTACATCACTTAAACAAAAAGAAATGTATTTGTACAGCATGGCCCCAGGTGTCTGACTTAGGTGAAGGTTTCACTGAATACACAGAGCCTTAATGACTGGAGTAAAGAAATCTCTTGGGCATTTGAAGTGGATTTCCCAGCCATCCACAAGTTTGCTAACCTATCCAGAAGGAAACTCTTAACTACCCATGCCTAGATACCACCATGGGAAATCTTGAGTATTACTATGTCCACTTACTACTATGCTCTCATCCAGCTAAAATCAACAAAATCAACTAACTTAGCTGAGTGGACTGATTTTTAATTTTACCATTAGATATTGACCATTGTGTCAGCTGTTTTGTGGTTATAAAAAGGCATTCAATCCAATTTTTATGTGAGGGATGCTTTTATTCAAGATAGCTTCAGATGCAGAGTCACTGATTGAAAGTGTAAAGTATTTAAAGTTTGATATTAAGTGTACAGCAATGAGAACATGTCTTAAAGAGGAGGTTATGCAGGCAATCTGATTCTAGCAGGCTCAATTACAGTAGAAGTTAATTTGATAGGGATCATAGACCTACACTGTAGCCAATTAGTAGGATGAAACTGGAGTACACACAACAAAAGGACCTGATAATAAGCAAAGTGCTTAGGAACAGAAGCCAAATGAAAATGAAATAAAAGGCTGTCATCCAAAAATCTCTGGTCTTGAGAACGTGGGACAGCCTCCAAATGGATGATTATGGCATTTATCACAAGGTACATTGGGTCAAAATACCCATTAAGGTTGGTACAGACATTTCATAAACAGGAAACTGCATAAAAGGAAAAGGTGATTTGGAAAAGGAGGAAAATGCTAATCTAATCTGCTATCAGTTCTCTTGGATCTACAAAGGTAGCATGCATGCTTATATTCATTCTGCCATTCAGACCATAAGTGCTTGTCTGAGTTAAGGTCCTGTTTGCTTCAGGTTTGGTGGTGGTGCTGTAGCAGAGTGAGGTGTTTCCAGAGGCTGGTCCAACCTGGAGTGATGAGAGAGCCAATTGACTTTGTCACTGACAGGTTTCCCTGACTGGCAGGAGCTCAAGGTGTGTTCCAGCTGGAGCACATCAGCTTAAAACCTAAATATCCTGTAGTATGAGGTGGGTTTGTTCTAGCTGCAGGAGAGCAAATGGAGGGGTGGACATTTAGCAAACACAGGCACTGCATGGTGACACTGCAGGTAGATGGCACTGCAAGGCCTAATGGCAGAGAACAAGATGTATGCTTTAAGGCAAAATTCTGCAGAAGGACTTTGGCAAGCTGCAGATGATGTTACCAGAATCTAAAGGAGTTACAGTAAATAACAGATGTCAGATTGGGAATATGGGCTATGGGATGATCCCTGTGGAAACTGACCGAATGGCACAGGGGCTCAGTGAGAGGATGAATCAAGGAAACCTCTAGGAAAGCACGTGTTCTCCCAAAGAATGACACTTGAAAAGGTTTGGGGCAGAAGGAATGGAAATGACAAGGCAGATAGAAATAGCAAGAGGCAGACCCCACCACACTGGGGTTAACAATTCTGAGGGTGTTTGGGAGACAAGAGATTTATCAAAGAGAGTGCATTTGAGATCATGCTGAGGACTCCCATTGGAACCATGATAATAGATTCATTTTAAGGCCTGAAAAGACCTTTATGTTTATTACTTTTTGTAATATAAACCAAAGCACCTTATCTTTCAATTTTGCATTAAGCTGCTAATGTTTATTATCTGAGCATACCAGATGCTTACACTAAGAAGGCTTCTTCCTAGAAGATTTCAAGTTGTTAAAAATATACCATCTTTTTCTTGCTTAAAGTGTTCCCTTTGTTAATTATCAATTTTTTCTTTGTGGCTACCAACTATTTCATCGTCTTGCACGTATTTCTTGCTGATTTAGAGATCAACACATGGATGTCTTTTGTTCATATTCAAAAGTGAATAACTCTTCATCATGTGATCCAATAACCAGACTCTCAATCTTCTTTTGGGTAACTCAGACACGTTACAGAAGTGCGTCAGTCAATGTTATTGCCTTCAACCAAAAAGTAATTTTATTAGTAATTGTTTGGTTAATAAAACTTGTTTTTTTTTTTCCCCCACCATAAACTAATGAATAATTCGTATTAATTAGTTCTAATCTTCCTTAGTTTTATACATATCTCATCCAAAACCAGTGTTTTCATAGCTTTTCATAAGGCCAATGTCAGGCTGTTCATCTCAGCATTATCTTAATTATCCTATTTGTGCTTTCTAGACATTAACATTCTTCCAAACTGTGGACAAAGCAAATCAAAGACATGGATGGAAAATCTGTGGCATGCATGCCACAAAGAAATTTAGCTAAAGAACTTCTATACCATGGCCGGGAAAATACCCTGTAGTTTTCAGGATGTCAGTGCTGTTACACAGGTAAAGAGTGACCTGTTCCCCACAAAGTAAAAATGGGGAACCACTGAATCTCCTAGAAAAAGCTGAAAAAATATTTACTGTGGACAGTTCAGTTCAGATCAGGCATCAGTCTTTTAGAACATGTTCCTCTTCCTGTTTAATGTCAGTGACAAACAGATGCAGGCTGTGTTGATGGTGTTTTGTGGTGATAAGTCAAATTATTAATATAAATCAGTTCAGAAAAATTTGCCTGGTATTGCTTAAGGTAAAAAACCCTAATAACCTGTGAAACTGACTGAGGACAACATTCAGCTAACACCCTCCTATTAGATTTCCTAGAAAGAGGGTGTATGTTAAAATCTAGATACCTTCATTTATTGTAAATCTACGAAATTATTTACCCTTAGTTAAGATTAATTTTGAGAATCTGCTTGGAAGGAAATGGTAGTGGTAATATTTTCACTGCTCTTGTAGGTAACAGCAGATTTCAGGTTATTTTGTTATTCTTCCCTGAAATTTCAGCTGCAAGTTCATCTATTGAAGGATGTGACACCTGAGAAATAGCATCAGATATGCAATATTAGTCTAGCAGGTTGCAGTTTTCCACAAGGATGAAAAAAATTTACTGTGCTGTTTAAAATATTCTTCTGAATTTATGGACATCAGACAACAATCTGGAAACCTACCAGCTCAGTCTGCAATACTACGGGAACCACTTCAAGCATTGCTGTTACTCTAATTCTCAAGGCATTAATGTTGATGATAAACATGAAAAAAAAAGAAATGGTTTCAGTACGTCCAAAGCAGCAAGTATGCTGTGGTGGCAGAAATGCAGAAAATTCTAATAATTCTTCCTTACAGGCTCTCCATGGGGAGCAACTGCATTCCAAGTCCATCCCACTGCTTTAAACACTCAGCTGAGTTCTATGATAATTATGCCTTGCTCCCTGTTGATAGGTCTGGAGTTTTACGTGAGTGTCATTCTGAAATTTGTACTGGTGCTGACACACAGAATCAGGTTCTCAATTTAGCCATCTCAGTTAAATGTCTGAAGCTCAGTGAGATGAATCTCCAAGCTTAAAATTTCCTGGCTCGGTGTCCCTGTTGGGCAAAGCAAAGGTGGCTGAGAGAAGAATGCCCCGATTTGTCAAGGCTCAAGCGAGATTTTTCATTAAGTTATCAGAAATGTAGAATAATTTCCTTCAGAAAACTACTCTGGAGGTCACCTGCAGAATCCTTACAGGCAACAGCTGATGATGGCTCCTAGTGGACAGTCTGGCTTTTTGTTCTTACACAAGGTGGAGAAACAAAACCAAAACCAAACAAAAAGCCCCACAACAACAACAACAGAAAAAGCCAAAATCCCATTAAATTTAGTGTAACTATGGTGGGTCATTCATAGAACTTGATGAATATCATCATGTCAAAGTGTGATTAAGGAATAAAACCGAGTGGTTTTACTTGAAGTTTTCTGCATTTAGCAAATGTATATAGGAAAAACAGCTGAGATGATGTAATAGTTGAAGTGCTTCTGAAGGTGAGCAGTGTGGGACATAGTTAGATCTAATTAAACACACCAAAATTAGCATAGAGACAAAGTGTAAAAATAAATGTATTCAGTGGGGAAGATTAATTTTAATTAAATTTTCAAATAATGTCAATTGAAAAAAAAATGTATTTAAAACTGAGAAAAATATCTGTGTAAAGACCTTGGGGAGGTTCATTGAAAAATAACTACATAAGCTGAGAAAAGACAAAGACTTACCCACCTTTGTTGACTATCTGCAGTCCCAACTGCAGAAGTATCTGGTTAATCTGAAATCTTGGTGATTATACCGCTATGAACATTTCTACCAACACAATGGATTTGTTCTTTCCATCCGCATGCATTCCTTAGATGGACTATTGCTTGTTTACACTGAATGTGAGAGTTTTGGTGTAGTAAACTAACCAATAAATAATTTTTAAAGTAGTTTTAAAACATTAGCCCTAGACCCAAACAATCCCCAGTGACTACAGCAGATTACTAGCAGAGCTGTCCAGATGTGTGTTGATAATAATAATTTGGGTGAAGCTGCAATACAAGTCGTAGTTGAAGCTCTATAAACGGTGCTGCTTCCATTTACTGCATGTCAGCAGTAGATCTAATGCTGCTGGAACCCACCAGGAACCACAAACACAAGAATACTGAAAGCCTGAAGAAATCAAAGGGGTTTTCATACAAGATTTAACAAAACATGTCACCTGATGACACCATTATTGTCTGGTCTTATGACATTGTCTTCCATTTCTCAGGCTTTTCCATATATGACAGAATGCACCCTAACCATTGGGTGATGCTGAACTTCCATTATCTGTCCCTTTTTTATGGTAATTCTTCTGGGCTGCTTTTTGTATTCCTCTTATAATGCAACAAAGCAGAGAATTTCTTGGCTCCAAGGTTTTTCTACATAAAAGCTGATGTGCTTTTAAATGTTCTGAGCATCTGCAGTGTTAGAAACCCAGACTAAACCCTGGAAACATGGACTACCTGTTTATAGATTTGGAGCAGAAGATGAACTGGCTTGATCTTTTTTTTTTTTTCTTTCTTTTTTAAATCCCTAACATTCTTTTCCTTTTTATTTTTAAAATCTGACAGGCCTGAAGCTGTGGAGCACTAGAAAGTGGCCACAACAGAAGCTGCAAGTGCTCACCTGTGCCAGCTGGTGCAAACAGCTCCAGGGATGTGGTGGCCCTCTCAGGGATAGAGGTGTTTCTGTCATCCCAACTAATAATCATGAAAATTATTGAAAAGAACACAAAAGCCTGGGGCTCAGGTTGCTTATCTAGAAGAGTTTTGAAATTTGCAGAGCACCTCTTGAAGATGAGGCTGGCACACCTCAATTTCTGCAGCTGCTGGCCTTGCATCAGTATTTAGAGCTTTTTGTCACCCTCAGTTTCCACTTTTCTTTAGCTTGCTGTTAGACACATCCTCTGCCTGACTTTCTTCCTTCCCACACGGCACTGTCCACATTTGCTACAGATGTGGGAAGCAGAGGTTAAACCCTTTCCTGCCCCCATCCCCTTTTTCGGTCTGTTTTTCAAATAATGGTGCCATTATCTTCCAGCAGCAAGACTTGGATAGCATTAGGTATCTCCATTCATTCAGTACATCAGTCAAACCAGCCAAAGAATATATTAGATAGAATCACAGCTTTATCTGCCCAACGCATAATATACCAATGTAGCACAAGAAGGGCTGCTCAAATTGATTGAATTGGGTTTTTCCTACAGAGCAGCTTTGTGTATAGTGGGAAATATTCTGTATCAAACAATCTACACGAGCAGCAGCCACGGTGTGACTAATCTCAGCAATGCTAATACTGAATAATCTCAGGAAACTTGAACAGGAGGATCAATGTTCCACTCACTTCATCTAAATGGCCTATATTATAAAACCCATCAGATAAAGGTTAGCTACTGCTGCACTTAGAGCCTAGCATGTATGACACAGGTGGGGTAGAGCAAACACAAACCCTGATCTCACAGGCAAGATCTAAGTGGCTAAAGCCTTCAACAGATGTGTCAGCCACCTTAAAAGAAATAAAATCAAAAAATAAAAGTTTCCTTCTGTTTCATAGTATTTATTAAACAGTGATCTCCACATAATGTTTTCCATGCTGAACTTTTTGCGTCCAACCCTTTAAAACAGTAAGTTAGTCACTCGGGCCAACTTCAGAAGGACAAACTGTTTGAAGATTTCAGGGTGATGGAAGATTGTCAACATTAGCCTGCAGAGAAAATAAAAAAATCCCAGAAAGAGTGCCCAGGGGAGTATGAAATTGGAACTTTTGCTAGGAAAAGCTTTCAGCTGAAGAGAGCTTATGTGAACTTTCTCTCATGGTGTGCAATGATGGGTTTGCACAATTTCCCTTTCCCAGGTTGTATAAGGCCAGAGCTGGTGTCTTGAATGCACCTTGGCTCAGGCAGGAGGGAAGAGGAGCTCCAAGGATTTGCTTCCCTGAGGGAGATGGTGTTTGGCACAGTAGGAGAAGAGAGTGAGAAGTAGTGACCTGAAGAACATGAGTTCAGCTCCCAGCCACCACTGCATTTTTATTCTGCTGCTCTCACTAGTTCTGCCTCTAGAGTTTGAGCAGTCAGTGATAGATCATCTCTGTTCAGGGAGATCATCTGTTTAGAAGGTCGTTTCTTTGGGGGGATTGTTTGGATGTTTTGTTTCTTTCCTGTTTTCTTTTTCTCTTTACTCTTTAAGTGCTGAAATGTGACTTCCAAATAATTCATCTTCCGTTTTAATTCTGAGGGTTTGTGTACTGCCTTCTCCCAACACCTGTGCCAGGACAATGCTGCTGTTGGGGCCTGTCTTTTACTCTGTTTTCCCCCTTTTTCTATCATGTTAAAAACCACACCGATAGAACTTTTTGATTTAGACCTTAGCTGTCTCAAAGAAAGAGGGAATTATTTGTAATCAGAGGGGAACATGTTTTCATCACTGTAGACTGACGCATGTTTTAGATCATTCACCTTTAAGGTGTCCAGAATGCAATCTGCTAGACCCTCTGTGGATTGTAAATTTCTAGAGTTCGGCTACTTTTTTTCTTTTTGTCTGCTGAGGAAAGCTTTATGATCACTATTACATTATCTTGCCTGTAGTACTGTGGAACTGGGCCCCTTTCTTCCTATCAGGAAGCCTTTTCTCTACTTTCATACCAATAAAGTGTTTCCTAGACGAGGGTTCATTCCTAATAAGCAACTTGAGGATTTCACCTGAACTAAGAAATATTTTTCCCCTCTGTGTGCCCTAAGCCTCAGAACATCAAGGAGTCTACATGCTTTGAATCTAAGACAGAGCTTACAATCTAACAGCGTTTTTATCACCTTCCATCAAGGGAAAAAAAAAAAAAAAAGGCTCCAGGTGGATTAAGTTGTGTGTATAGGAAGCTTACAGGGTAGCAAGTGTCAAGTCCCAGTAAAGGTCATTCCATTAGGGTTATTCTCTTCCCAGACAGAGCTTTCCTTGTGGACTTGTGTAAAACTGCCGCTGAGACTTTGGTGCACTGCTTTACAGGGCGGGGATGTTGAGCAAAATGCTGAAGCATGCACAGTATATTTGCCCAGGGATTTTTAGGCTGAAGTCTAGCTACAGGAATGTGGCACAGGTAAAATACAGTGGCACTCCTAGAGACTGGAAGCAAGGTGGGGAAAACAAAACCTTCCCGTGTTTCTGGTCCAGCCATCCAAAAAGGACCAGAGTAAGCAGACAGGGTGTTGACAGTATACCATAGAAAATGTTGTAAGTTGTTAAAAAGAATTAAAAATCAAAATCCTTGTTGCACTATGATTGAGGGCCTGGAATGAGCTTGAAACATTCTTGATGCATCCCATTGTCTATTGTTACTAGATCAAAGGAGAAGGACCTGCTGTAAAAATGAGTAAAAACCATGTGACAACCCATGCTGCCAGACATTTCAAGGCATGAGCAGACAGCATTCAGTCAGCACTCTTGGATCATATTTCTGATTGTATCTTCACAAAAAAAACAGGGTCAGAAACAGAATTTCCTTTTCTTCTTTTTTCTTTCTATTTTTTTCTCCTTCAATGGGAATGATGTAACCTGAGGAGCTCCAGCCATACACATACACCTTTTTTTTCTTTCCCCCCAGCCTCCACTAGTGTAGCTTTGCCCCTAGGTGCAGGCTTATAGGGGGGTGAGCAGGAGGTGAAGGGTGGAAGAAGCCAGCACAGCACGATGATACTTTCAACATTTGATAAAGCTGCTCTAAGTGACACCATCTTGAAAAGCTTTAGTCAAGCTTGTGCTGTTTCAAAGCACGCTGTATGAAATCTTGCATGCCTGTTTAAAAATTTAAAGCTGAAGAAGTGACTTGCAGCAGACCAACATCCTTCTGAAAACTGAACTGGTCCTATAGAAACCAGACTATATGGGAAATCTAGTCAGATAACAACAAACAGCAACGAATTCAAAGCCTCAGTGGATCTGTGAAGGAGAAAACCTGCCAGGAAAACAGTTATGTTAAGGACATTGCAGAGAAGTCCAATGATTTTGCTGCTTCTAGTTTTACTTCAAACATCTTGAGCAAATACCACTTTTCAGCCAGTAAAGACGGGCCATTGATTGATTGACTTGTCCATAAAAGAAATGTTACTACCAGATGATAAGTCATGATGATAAACCATCTGAAAAGATATGCATAAGGGTTGTGAAGGATCTTAAACTAGAGAGGCTGAACCACTGGGAAGAAAGTGCTAAAATAATCTATTATACCAGAAGACGAAAAGTAGCACAGGCTCTAGCTGTACTATTTTCTGCAGATTTAACATGGCTAGAAGAGATCCACTTGAGAACTTATTTGGATTCCTGGAAAAAATTTTGATCAGCAAGAAGCATTGCTGCAAGTTTTGTAATGGGCTTTTCTGAAGGTGAGAAGCTCGGTGGTGTGAGTGCTAGAAAGTTATTGAACACCAGCTGATCCAACAGCAATTGCCTGTGTGCATGCTCATAGTCTGCAGGAAGAGTGGGAACCTTTGGGTTGCCTATATTGTCTTCACAGAAACAGTGCAACTCTGCTTGGTTTTGTAGAATGGTATGAAAAAGTTGAGTTAAGCATTCCTGTTTACTGTTCTGCAATAACAGGAATCAGAAGTGGGGTTTTTTTTTCAGAAAATTAAAGGAAAGTCAGTTGAAATGGGTTAAGAGAGTCACTTTGTAGGCAATGGATAAGTTACCTGGTGAAAATTGGTCAGAGGAGAAGGGAATACAGGTGACCTCACCCCCAATAAGTAACAGCTGTGTAATTAACGAATTAACAGCCTCACCCCTGATGAGTTGCAGGTGTATCCAATAAAGTGGGATAAAAGGGAGTGGCTGAGCTGCTGAGGGGGAATCATGAAGGAGCAGAAACCTTGAGCAAGAGGGAACAAGAGGGTCATGAAGAAGAAGGATCCTGAGGAAGGAGATTTGCTGCTGTGAGGTCAGTCTGGGTGTGCAGTTAGAGCCTGGTGGTGGAATGTGCAGTCACAGTCTAGCTGGGTAAAAGCTGTATTCAGAGCCTGCAAACCAATCCCTGCAGACAGAGTTGAGCAGGTGATAAGCAGCAGTCAGAGGCTGCAAGGGAAACCTCCGGCAGGAGCTTGCTGCAGCCAGAGTCGGTGAAGGGTTTGGGGTCAGGATGGCTGAGCTGTAAAAAGGAATAAACCAGGGCCCTTTTCATGGTAAACAAGGAGTCTGCGTCTCAGCTCATTTCTACCCTCCAACAAGAGGGCTGCTGCAACAATATGAATCCTCACGGTTCTCAATTTAGGTCAGATTTAGACATCTCTGGGCACGTTTATATTAGATGGAGAAAAAACCAACCCTGAGGGCAAACAGACCTTTAGGCTTTGGAACATAAGCTGTGCCCTGAGTAACAGGGTAAGGAGGAAACTTAGGACAGTAAGGGTGGCGCTAGGCCCTATGAGTTCACTGGAAGGTTTCCTTTTCTTAACCCCTGCAGATTTTTGTGTTGGCTCCCTGATGGGTGGGGGGGAGGTCAGTCCAACATGACAATTCCCATGGTTTTTCCTTGTGTGATATGGCCATCGTCTGACTCACGCTTTAGATCACGGCACTGCGGTGAATTTCTTCTTGCAGTTACTGACCTTGGCATTTCAGCAGCTCTGCTTGCTCCTATTCTTGCTGAATTTTGAAGTCCCTGCTGATTTGGTGGTGCAATTGTTCATGTTTCTTTTAAGCATGCTCTTCATGTTGAGCCTGCTTGGCAAATGGTAGTGAGCTCGTGAGCTTTTGAAGGCTGGCTTGAAAACTGCGAACATCTGAAGATCTTGTGCCTTTTCTTCGCTTTAAATATTTCATCTTCCAGCTTGGAATTATTCATTGGGTTAACATGTGAACTGCTCCCATTGGAGAGAGGCTGGCTGTGAGGATTTTTCCTGTATTTCTTCTTGGAAGGAGACTGCTGATGTTAGGAGCCACTGTTCTTGTTGCGTGGCTGGCACTGAGAGAGTGTTTTCTCCAGAGAGAGACTCTTTGGTTGGGAGCAGCTGCTGTTGGCAAGGCTGGCTGGAAGAGATCTTGTCCCTGGTGGTTTGGGCTGAGTGGAGACCCTGTTGCAGGGAAGTGTTGCTGCTGGAGCAGAGCCAGGGTGGGGTGAGTGAGCATGGGAGACTCTTAGCAGGAAGAGCTTCTCTCACAAAGAGCCTGCATGTCCCCAATGTCCTTAACCAGGCTGGGCTGCTGGTGCCAGTGGCACGTCCCTGGGGATGGATCTGATTGCTGGGGGTTGGAATAAGGGCTTTGTGTGTCTTTGTGTTTGTTTACCTTGTCTGACCGTGATTTGTATCACACTGAGAGCATGTTTGATTTAGTTCAGCCACTGTTATCACATTTGATATTTTAGCGTGTGTTTAATAAGCCTGCTCAACTCTCCACCTCTATCAGGCATTCCCCGTCTTAGGGGACAACTTTAAGACTTCCCCTCGGTTTCTCTTGCAGTTTTGTCTGACCTTTAGTAAAAGACACCCTCAGCCAAGCTACTCAGCTTTGCTGCTCCCTTGGGGGAGCTGCCTGAGACAGGTTTCAGTCTGTTTCGCTAATAATACGTTGTGGTTTTCTTCTGTGTGAATGTGGTTGTTTCTTTTTCTTTTTTCACTTCTGTTCTGGAGTTGATTTCTGCTCAGGTGATCCCATTCTATTCTGCATAACATTACTCACCTATAACAGTATTTTTGGATTATTTTCTTTCACTGATTTCATTTAAGAGAAATAAAGCAACTTATGCACAAAAATGTACCAAAATGCCTACACATACATGTTTTCTTAAGCATTTTTGGGGCCACTGTTAATTATTTCACCTTCCTTTTCTATTTTTTGCTGTTTTAGATTTCAGCAAAAGTTTCATATCGTGGTGGATGGTACATGTCTGGGACTTACACATGGTTTCACTTCTGGTACAACCAACTCCTTTGCTGTTTAGAGGTAAAAAAGCAGTACCTTGAAATTCGGGTTGGATTTTATGCTGCTAGCCACTCTTATTGATGGACAGTAAAAGAAAATACCTGCCTGGTATGGGCTGAAAGTTATCTGCACGGAAGGAAGCTAATGTGCTCCTAATTAGATGGAAAGGGAAACCAAGGAACATGAAGCCACCTATTCACAGCTGATTTTAGGCTGTTGTTTAGCAGTGCTGACACAGAGACACTGATGTACCTGCAGAGGACCCTGGAGGGTGTGGCAGCTTAAATAATGTGCTAAACTCTGTGTCAGAGCTCCAGGCCTCAGCTGAAGTGCAATTCATACTCCTTTGAAGCACTGCTGAGGTTCTATAGTTGGCACGGAGTATTTCAAGGCACCACACTGAACATCTGGGTCTTAATTCTAAGACTGTGCTTGCTTTTTTTTTTTTTCCTGTTTTATTTTTATATTGTAGAATTGACCTGGGTCTTCATTATGTTTAATTTTTTAAAAAATTTACCCTTGATACCTGTTTCAGCCAGCTCAGCCTTTGTTGGTTAGAAGACATCAGTCCTATTCTGCCAATGCCAACTAAACAACTTTTTTTTTTTTTTTTTTCTCCCTTCCATGCATGGATTTATGTGGTGATGTTGAAAAAGGTGCAGCAGGAAACAAATTGTGAATTACTTAACCATCTCTCTTTCAGCTGGATTTAGTTAAGGGATTATTCAAAAGGCAGGGAAAAAATGCGTGTTTACCATGGTGATGGTTTTAATTCTAAATAATCTATGATTACAGAATCACAGAATGGTTTGGGTTGGAAGGGGCCTTAGAGATCCTCTAGTTCTGACTCCCCAGCCATGAGCAGGGACACTTCCCACTAGACAAGGTTTCTCAAAGTCCCATCCCACCTGGCTTTGAACACTTCCAGGCTTGGGGCAGCCACAACTTTTCTGGAAAATGAGTGACAGTTCTCACCAACATCACAGCAAAGAATTTCTTCCAAATATCTAATCTAACCCAATTCTTTCAGTTTAAAACCACTCCTCCTTGTCCTGTCACTCCATGCCCTTCACCAGTGCTCTTGGGCCCCGTTTAGGCACTGGAAAATCAGTGAGGTTTTCTTGCAGCCTTCTCTTCTCCAGGTGGAGCAACCCCAGCTCTCTCACCTGTTTTCATAGCAGAGGTGCTTCATCCTTCTACTCACCTTTGTGACCCTTCTCTGGACTCCCTCCAGCAGGTCCACATCCTTTCTATGTTGGAAGGATCTAATTTTACAGATCTGGACTCCAGGTGGGAAATCATAAGGGCAGAATCCATCCTCCATCTTCTGCCCAGGCTGCTTTCGGTGCAGTTCTCTGGCAACGAAAAATTGGGGATTTTTGATATAAGCATTGATGCATTGAGCTAGTTATGCATTTAACTTTTTTTCTTTCTAAGAGAACAAAAAGCTCTGGCAACAACTGCTGTGACTGGCATTATAGCTGCAATTGTGTTTTGTGCCAGGAAAAAAGTCAGGAGAGAATCTGAGCAGTAAAACTGCCCTGCTGCTTTTGCTTTGCCCGCAGAGGCTCTGCACAACCACTTACCTGGTCCTCCCAATGGCAGGAAAAAAATGGGGCACAGGAAGGGGGAATTGGTTGTAATGTGCAAATATACATACAAACATGCAGGTATTTCCACGTGAATAAAGCTGTGGTGCTTTCTAGAGCTGCATACGCTGTCCCAGGCTAGATTAAAAATGAGTTTGCATATATTTTCTGTCAGGATCATTTCATTTTTTAAAAAAAGGGGCTTAAACATAGGAACAACACAGAAAATAAACCCAATCCCTAAGCTTTGTGCCCTCCTTTTTTTTTTTCTCCCATTGAAACCCAGTGATCTCACTTGTAAATTTATAATCAAGGACAGGTCTTGTTAACTCGCTGGGGCTAGAGGAATAGAGAACCATTGTGTCATTATTATTTGACTTCAATGTGTCATCTGGTGCTACTCAAATTAAAAAAAAAAATCTTGAACTGCATTTTTGAAGGTCTTGATGTTCACTACTTAAAATGATAAAATTTACTTAGAGTTTTCATCTATTAAAAAAAAAAACAAACCCAAGAAACAGGCAAAAGATATTTATGTTTAACCAACAACCACTGTCCAGATTTGAGAGTAAGGCTGGCCTTGAATGCATTCAAGGTTCAGGCTGTGCCTTCTGCACATCTGTAATCCCAGGGCACAACACACTGCATAAATTACTTGTGCTTGGCCAGAATGGCATGTGGAAAGAGGCTGTGCCTTGGGTCAGAGGTGTGTGCATCCTTTTGCATCCTTTGCTACTTCCTCACTGCCAGCCGGGGCGTAGATTATTTGGACATCATTTGAGTCCAGAATCTTTTATGTGTTTTTACACGCCAACACATATGAAATGCACTTGGCTCAAGATTTTCCAAAGCCAGCCATGAGTCTGGAGCTTAAATAAGCCAACTTTTGAAAGTGCTGGTTTTTCAGGGCAGGCTGTATGTCTCATGGCTCTCATTCTAGATGGGTGAAATTCATCTGCTCAATGCTATTGTTTTCTCTTGACAGTAGGACTCTGAATCGCACAACACCCCTGTGATTTCCCTCCTAGAAATGAGAACCCAACTAAGTGTTTTGTCATGGTTGGTGACACTGATAAGAAGAAACCTTGCAAAGCATAACATGCTATCAAAAATTACCTTTTTTCCCCCCCCTCCTCTAACACGTGTTAAATTAGCCAATAAGCCTTGAAGCTGTGCATACCTGATGATTAATTTATGTTACTTTGTGGGTGTTTTTCTTTGAAAAAAAAAAAAGCTTCTATCATGCTAGATTTACAGCATTGCAGAGTTTCACAATGTTGCAACGCTGTCTTCAATTCAGCCGCTTCATATTGAAATTTCACACACAATAATTGGCTGACCTTCACAGCTATGGCAGAAACTAATTAAAGCTGTAAGGCTTTGCTAGTTATGCTTTTGTGTGAAATGTGAAGTTTGGTGATAATGAAATATGGGGTGCAGATGCTATTGTCTCAGATAGTCTGTGTCCTTGGTTCACACTAATGAAGAACAGCAATTATTAAACAAAACGTATTTTCAACCATTAATTATTTGTGTTTTGATAGACTAAGCGTCCCAGCAGCAGCTCCTTCTTCACTTCTGCAAAAAGTCATTTAATGTAATTTTACAAGGAAATGGGAGCGTCCTGGGGATGCTGCATGAGACTTTTACTGCATTTGGAGGATTGGTTTTAGACTCATTCTGTGGTGTATTGCACAAGAAGCTGCACCACAAATAAAGGAGTATTTGAAATGGGATGATATTAACGTTTGGAGATTTCATTCCTCTAGACAGAATCTGAATAACTCAATCATTATTTCTTTTGTTAGGTTCATAAAGAAGACAGAAATGAGTACATGCAGTGGGCTTTTATGGGTGGATGGAAAAGAGCTATATCCTGCAGTCCATGTTTCTTACCCCTTTAAATGTATCCTCTGTGATCTCCCTCACTTCAACAGGAGTAGTTTTTTAATTATGGTCAGTTGGCAAAGCTGCTCAGGTGTCCTCTCATTCTCAAGAACGACTGTTGGAAGAACGTTGGGAAAAAATTTTGATTTCCCCCACTGAGTTATAATGTGGACTGTGTGTATGTACCCACATTGATGCCTTGGGAAGGCTGACCTGAGGCAGGACAGAGCTAGAGAATAAAGTAGGGGGATTTATTGATCCACCTGGGCTGGACAGGGCCTGACCAGGGCTACACCCAAGGTGGACCCAAAATGGTCACAAAATGGACTAATGGTCACCAGATCTTACATTTTTATAAGTTTTGGTCCATTTGCATATTGGGGTTTAATTGTCCAACTACAGCTTCAGGTTCTGAGGTCTCATCCTTCTTGTTCCTCCCTCCAGTCCACTCTTGTTTGTGCTTTTGGGCCTGAAAGTTGTCCTCGGTCTTCAGCAGGAAAAGGATTTGTTTTGTCTCCCTACTCTGTGAAGAGAGCTGACTGACACCTAATATGAGGCTCAGAACTGCTCCCCTAGGCAGGACAGAATCTGAAAACATGAAAGTTCAAACTTAAGGCATGGCTGAATGCGGAGGACACGTGCCCCTCCAGCCCAGCCTTGACCACAGTACCTTCTTTCCAGTGTCACTGCTGATCACAGAGGTTTTCTCATGACTTGGCCTGTGTATATCCATGTAGCATCCATTATATATTCATTTAACATATTAATAGACCTTGACATACATGCGTGAAAACCAGAGGTAGTCTCAGCAGCTGGTGGCCATAATTAAGATTGCAAGGTAAAGGAATAATATGTACTGATATTACAACACTGTTGCTATAAAACTGATATTTTCCAGGGTTTTTCACTCATTTCTGTTCCAGATTTTGATGGCATCTTGGCTCTAGCAAGTTTCTCTCTGTACATATAGCACATATATGGAAAAGTGCAAAGCTATGGATGGGATGTGCGTATTTGGGCAAATTGCACAAGAAGGCAGTTTGCCATTAGTTTCACTTTACAGCTTCTGATGTTTACTGTGACAAATTTCAGTAAGAGGGGATTTTGTATGCTGATTTATTTGTGAGGCCAGCTGTATGACATTCCTATATTGAATGTTTTTGAGTGACCTGCTTTTTGTGACTTTTGAAAGAGAATCTGGTGTAGAAGAGTGAAATTAAATGAGAAGAGTGAAATTAAATGAGTCACCTCTCGCACTTAAAATGTATTTGAAATTCCCAAAAGCTGAACGATATCAAAACTATAGCAGGATGATGAAATTCAGCATTCCTGATGCGATCTGACAAACACATGGAACACAATTGCTTGTAGTGGTGGTGTTTACAAGGTGCAAAGATGTCAGTGTGCAGGGTAGAGAGGTGAGGTTTTACAGCTCAGTGAAAAGGATATTCCCCATGATGTAAATATTTTAGCAAGCAGGACTGTAATAAAGTAAAACTAATGAAAGACCAACAAACTACTGATCTTCTAATCCTGGAGAGTAAATGAGCTTTTTTTTTTTTTTACAAAACCCAAACCCCAGAAATTATTTCCAATAGTTTGGCAAACACGGTATTTTACTCTGTTATTATTTGCCTTTCTGTCAGTATATATAAATTTATGTGTGCAAAAGTGTTATATGCAGGTTTTGAATTTCTTGTTCACAAAGAGAAAGGAGATGTATAAGTAGGGGCTTCTGATGATGCAAATTTCATCTCCTTAAAAATAATTCCCTGGATTCCTTTGACTGATGATGTGTTGGGTCATATCACACCTACGCCAGAGTCTGAATGTGGGGCTGAAATTTGCTGATTGCCTCTGTTATTTGAACTTTTTTGTGTACTTTATCTCTAAAACTGACAACTTCTCTTTTTTCAAGTGTTTTGACAGCTCCAGGGTTAAAGAGTAGTATCTTCAGAATGCTGTATTGTGAAGTTCAGTAACTGACACCAATAACATAGCATTAAATCATGCACTTTTTTTATTTTTTTTTTGGTAGTGGATAAGCCAGTCTGCTTGTAAATACAGTAAAGGATAGTGTGCAGGTGGAAGAAGAATTATGCTACTATTTTAAGGGCTAATAAATCTTTATTTAAGCAAGGGACCGCTAAAATTTAATTAGGCATATAAAAGCGGAGATCATTCTAAGGGTAAAAATATGCCAATCCTCACAAGAGAAGACTTCTGCTTTATGGAGAAGGAGTAAGTTAAAGTGTATTCCCCTGTTATGATGTCAATAGAAAAGCTGGTTGCAGGTGTTTAAAAAAAGGAGAAAAAAAAAAAAAGGCTTTGCACATGGGCATGAAAAATAAGCTCTGTTGAATTCTCTGATTCCTGAAGGGTAGCCCTTTGAAAATACCATCTCACCACAGAGCTGCTGGTTCTCTGCAGCCAGGCCTCAGTACATGGGTGAGCTGAAGCCCTTTTTTTAGTGTTAGCTGCAGTGTCTTAGAGAGGGGTGCTGCTGGTGGAAACCTTTGTGCACATCCTGAAATAAATTGTGAGTGGCATGAAAAGTCAGATTAAGTCATTTTGGGAGATGGAAATTGCATTGGACAACACATTGCTCTTGGCGGGTTTGTTCATGTGCCAGCCAGTGTTCTAGTAGGCATCGGGGGGGAAAAAAAAAAAGAGGAATTCCTGATTTTTGCACGTGACGTGAGTTGTTCTTCTGGTAAGCCCCGTGTCACTATGGCAGTAAAAATAAAGCATCTTTTTCTGGTTCAGCATTGCCAACGTCTCAGAAAAATCCTTGAGATTTTATACCCTCTAAATCTGTTGTTCAGTGAAGAAAAGAAAAGTAAAACCCCACGGCCTGTTAAAGCATCTCTTAAATTTACAAATCTGTGTGAAGTTAAAATAAGCACCTTCTCTAGACTGGATTTTTTTAATGAATTCTGCCACACTCGTGGAAGTTGCCTTGAGTTTTATTTCTGTCTGAGCTAAAAATCCAGGCAGCACAGGCTATTCCCCTGCTCTGGTCTGGCTGTGGTGTGTAGCCCAAGGGTTGGTCACTGAGCTGCAGCTGTAGGTTGTTATTATTATACAGATTGCTCAGAAACTTTGAAGAGTCTGTGGGAAGGTGGTAGAAGCTGCTTTTGTATTACTTTGGATAAATGTCTCTTCTCTTGGGTGTGCTTGTCACCTGGAATGCTGTGGCTGGGCAGAGCTTTGGAAAGTGGAGCTCCGAGCTCATCCCTGGGGGTTTGCTTGCTTTCCTAACGTAATTATTAAATAACAAATACTCCTTCATTTTGCCCAACCAGGACACAGTCTTTGACCTTTCCTACTCTTCCTGTTTTACTGGCCCCCGAGCCCTTTGGAATCTTTTCGAAGCCCTCACGTGGTCCTTTGTGGAGCGCAGGCAGATCTACATTTGTGGTGTAACAAATTGTCTGAGAAAATTGCTGAATCTATACTGAAGATTTTTGAGGAGCAGCTTATACAAATATCTGTCAAAAATAACATGCTGCAGCTCATCCTGCTTTCAGGGCAGGGCAGACAATGTAAATGACCTTTTAATTAAGGTCACCCCGCTTTCTGTGTTCATTTGATTATGCTGGAACTATCTGAGAACAAACTCTTATCTTAACATAATGTGTTTTAAGCCTGTGTTTTGCCAAGTGAGGGGTACCAGAATGACACAGTACAAGTTATCTAAAATGCTGCCTTCTCAGCAAGGCTTATGTTTATGTTGCCGCCTGTTCATCTTTTTGCCTTTTTTTTTTTTCTGGGAACATGACACAGTCCAGGAAAGCTCATTCTGTGGGGCAGACCCTTTTAAATGCCATGTACTGTGTGCTCTAGGCAAGGATAGTCACAACTTGGCTGAGGAAGGTGTCTCTCATGTCTCAGCTTTCAACGTTAATTTGTTCTGGCAAGAGTGCCATATGTACACTGAGTTACTCACATTCATATAAGAAACTGAATTTGTGATAGGATCTAAATGCTTGTGATTTGACTTGAACATACATATTCTGGGATTTGCCTTCTCCTGGCCTAAAAGAAACATAACAATTTCATGTATTCAATGCTTCTGTTTTTTTTAAAAAAATGAAGGAATGTTATTAGTGACACTTGGACGTGCAGCACATACTGGTTTGCACATAAAATACTAACTCTTACATTCAGCTCTCTTGATTTCCTTTGTTTTGTAGGGTAGACAGAGCTTCAGTAGATAGGTTTTTTCTTTTTTTTTGCTTACAATTTTGACAGTTAAGGTATGGAT
Organism: Chamaea fasciata; assembly: GCF_029207755.1. Lineage (NCBI taxonomy): Eukaryota > Metazoa > Chordata > Aves > Passeriformes > Sylviidae > Chamaea > Chamaea fasciata. Next base: position 3,430,636 of record NW_027094088.1, on the reverse strand, counting down.
ATAATTCATTTGGAAGGAGAAAATCTTTTGGTCTCCAGTGAACTTACAATGTAACGTGAGTAAGCTCCTGTTGTTGATGATGAAGACCAAAGCAGATATTTTGAACTAAACATACTGGACAAAATGGGCCACCTTCTGCCTTCTTTTCTTATCTGCATGATCCCATAGTGGCCTGCTGGACAGATGGTTTGGTTATGACATGGTGAATTGCAAAGATTTTTGTTTCTCTAAAGTAATTGTTTGTACAAATCACAGACTTTGTATGCGTAAAATTCCAGCCAGATGTTGAAACCAGAAGTGAAGCATGTCACCACAAGTCACTGATTTTGCTGGGGACTGTGGTGGTACCTCGTGTGATTTGCATTTTTTGGGACATGTTAGTTGGGAGCAGAGGAATAGCAATGGTTTCCCTTGGAGCATATTCTTTATGTTTAGAGACGTGATCTGCAACAGCTAATTTACTGATATTGTAGCTTGGAAAATTCACAGTGTTGGAACTGAAATCTTTTGGATAGAAAGTAATCAAGACTACTGGTTTGTCCAAAGTAGACAGGTTTTGTATTAGCTCCTTTCTCTCTTTCCTGATTTCCCATATATTCCACACATCTTTCTTATTCTTCCTCTGCTCGTATCTGTAGCTGATGCAGGAGTAGTACCTGGAATCCTCCAGTTCCTCCCAAATTGCCTAGCTATTGCATTCTTTTCTTATCACAAGGAAGTGCATCTCACAGGTTTTCACACAGGAATGCCACACAAAGTCATGGTGAGATTTCATCAGAGAATTTAGGTGGCTGGATTGTGACTGTGAGTGGAGTGGCTAGGCAGTGCCTGACAAATCTGAGAAGATCTTAGCACCTTCCAGAAAAAGCTGTCTGCAAGCAGGCTAGGACAGAAGCTGAGGAGAAAAGGCTACTAGCAGACTAGCAGGAGGGTGACTAACTTTAGAGGTGACATCAGTTAGACTTTGTGTGGCTGCAGGAAAGATCTCTGCAGTTTGAGCCTGCAAGAAAATGATATTTAGCCCCATGGGGAGTGTGTGTGGTACCTCAGAAGAGGTGATGAGAAGAAGATGAGGACATACACTGAAACTGAAGGCTGGGTGCGGTTCTAGGGAATATTTGAGATAAACTCTGACAACTGCAAGTGTTACTTAGCTTTGAGCTCTGGATATTCATCCCAGTCTGCTCCTAGCTTTCTGTTGGGATGAGATGCAGGAGCTCTCAGGAAAAGCTCAGAGGTGAACTCTGGTGGCATCCCATGGCACACAGGAAGTTTCCTTAAGGTCTGCCCACTTAGGAGCCAGGAATGCAGGATGGGGTGGAGTGGGGATGCCCATCCTTCTTCTTTTGCCCTCATTTTGGGGGAAACAGGCACACCCTTCCGTCCACTGTCACTCTAGACACCTTGCTGAATGATTCTTATGCCCTGTTCATTTTCCAGCAGTGTATGGCCACTGCTAAACAACAGAGAGAGAGCTTGGGCTGGAGCTGTGTGGAAAACTTGTCAGATTAGTGATAGGTTCTGGCTCTGTATTTAAATAAATGCCTTCTGCTTTGAGATAAATTGTGAGCAGATCCGCAGCAGAGACAAAGCCATTTTGAGTAAAGCAAAGTCCTCCTGTCAATAGTGGCAGCTGAAGGACCAGATCCTTCTATTCCTCATTGGCCTGTAGCTTTGAAATACTGGTTTTTTGCACTTCTGTCCTTTCAGGAGTGAACCTTTGAAAAGGTTACGTGTCCTGAGAACGAACCAGAATCTAAATATAGGAGAGGGGAAAAAAACCCCAAACCCCAACAGATTAGTTGTCTAGATTTTGAGAACTGTGGATTCTAACCCGTCCCCTTCAGCTGACGGCTCCTGCTGACTAACAGACAGGCACGGTATCCTGCCTTCCCCTCCCACCTCAAAGTCTGCTGCTGCCATTTCTCTTCTTGCAGAGGACAGGCAGCATAAAGGACAGCAGTTTAGAGGAGAGATGTGACACTAGTTCAGTAATATGATCCCCTTTTACAACTCTGTTTCATGAAAACTTCGTCCCTTTTCCTGTGGTAACACAAGGGAAATATTTTGTTTGCTGCACATGCTTTATTTAGATAAAAGAACAAGGGGGACAGTGTCTTTCCAGCATTTAGAAATCAAAGAGGTTAGAGAATAATTCAGCCTATTATTCATCTGTTGTTATATATAATTCTGCCATTTATGTGACACTAATAAATGTCTGAAAGGATATTTGCCTTTTTTTTCACCCTTCTGCAATGTAGAAGCAGTAACTGGCTAAGCAAGAGCCCTAAGCCAGCACATGCAGCCTCTGTTAATATGGTTCAAATAACAATTTCTTTTCTGCCTTGTTCACAAAAATAAACAGAATGAAAGAAAAATAAAAGTGTCAGTAACAACATCTTGCAACTTGGAAAAGAGGATTTGAATTACTAGTAAACTTAACCCCACTGCACACTACCCCACCCCCTGCCCCAAAATCCAATTTAATTTCACATGTTTCTGGCTTTAGTTGCATGCAGCTGTGTTATAGCTTAAAACAACTAATCTTTTTCTTTTCATTTTTCTGTTTTTTAATATATTTTTGGTTTACAGGAACTATTAGTTGTTTGAACACGTCTTGCAGCACGTTTTCCTGTTTAAATTTAATCCGCAAAATACATAAATAAGGGGTTTTGTACTGAGAATTCCTGTTCTGAATTGTATTTGAGGAATGCTTTTAAAGCAAGCTGAGCAAAGTGTTTCAGATGTGCTCATCGAATTTACACAGAATTAGAAAGGAAATTTTCTGCCTTAGAGTTCTATACTTACTGGGGAAATATTTGATTTTCTGGATATTCATGTGCTGGGGTCTCATTTGCTTCTTGAAAAAAAAAAAAATTGAATTCCTCAATGCATTCTGATTCAGAATTTGGGGGAAGTCTGATAAATCCATAATATAAAAATATCAATATTATAAAATAAATATTTATATTATGACATAAAAAATAGAGGCTTGCAGTACCACAACCAGCCCATCCCTGTGATTTCAGCTGACCGTTGTGTCTTTTTTTTTTTTGGTGCTGAGCAGGGGTAAAGCCTGGTTTGGGTTAGGAAGATCACCCCAGTGGTGAAACCCGGGTGTGTTTGGGATGCTTTTGCTGCCTGATGGAACAGAAGGGTCTGAGCCGTGGGAGCCCAGCAGGGGGTAGCCAAGCACTGGTAACGAAGGAGAACTTCCAACTTCGAGGCATCTTTCATTCTAAGGGCAGCCACACTGAGAGCCTGCACTTCTCTAAGCAAGATTTTCGCTTCCTCAAGGCTTGGGTTATTTACCCTGCCGGTGAGCAATGGTGCTCTGTTTGCTGGGAGAAGCCACAGCACGGGAATTCACCGTGCAGAATGATGTGCTTGCTTCCTTCCTTTCTCTCCTCCCCTCCCCTTTACCTCTGGAATGCTGAGAGTTTAGGTTGCTCAGGTGAACATTCCCCAGCTAAATCCTTGGAAGGCGAACAGGAGGGGAAACTCTTTTCTTCTGATAAACTACTGTATTTTTTGCAAGTGTTCACATTTCTTGGCATGGAGTACATTTTTTTTTTTTGTTCTTTTTTTTTTTCCTTTTCAAAGCTGCTTGCCAAACGTGTACATAATTTGCTATGCCTATGGAGTTGCATCACTAAGTGAGGAAGCTATGCTTTCCAAACTGAGACTGGCAGCTGGCAAACATAAAATATCTCAACGTTGGCAAAGCCCCACCAAAAAAAAAAAAAAAAAAAATAGACACCTGGTTTTGAAAAATTCAAGGCTGGGTCTTCATTTAATATAAAAGCAACTGATCTTGAGCCTGTGCTCACTTGTCACAACTGAGAAACTTGCTCACAACTGCTCCATTTTTCAGCTGAATCTGTCTGCGACGGAAACCAAAAGCACGCTCTGGTATCAGCCTGGAAAAGTGCTGGGGAATATTTCTCCCTTTCTCTCCCATCTCCAACAAAATAATGGGACTTGGCTGGCTAGCTGACATACCGCAGATTGCAGAGATGCAGCAGCTTATATTTAAAAAGCCCTTTGCTTGTGTTGCACCCAGGCCTGCTGGCTCAGGTCAGGAGTTTGCCTTGCTGGGCGCTGTGTCAGCCAGGCTTTGTGGAGGCAGACAGAAATCCCAGAAAAGGATTATTAGTGATCAATTAATGCTTGTCTCGAGCTCTGCACGACTTTGTTGGCCTAGCCTTTGTTTCTTTGCTCCTTGTCTCTCTCCTCTCCATGGGCAAAGTGCTGCCCCGCATGAATTGGGTGCTCCAGAAGTGGCTGGAAGCTCTGGAGGTTGGGTCAGCTCAAGTTTTGACTTGACAGATGGAGAGAGGGGAAAAAAGTTTCAGCCTCCAGAGAAGGTGGGGGAAGCAGCAGCAGAGCTGGTAGGAGTGTGGGAGGCCCCCAGTCTTTGTCTTCTGCTGTGTCTCCATTTGCTCAGGGAAGAATTAGTAGGGAAAAGTGTCCCCCCCCACTCTCCAGAGCTGTTGTGTCCTGAAATTTCAGTGATTCCTCGTGCAAAAGTTTTGTGCTGTGGCATTGTGATACATTCTTTTGCCATTATTAGTGAGGAAGATGTAAATGTTCACTGCCATTCCTCTCCTAAAATCAGTGTTACAAGTAACATTCCTACCCTGTTATACATGCACATAGGATAATATATATGCATATACATAAATTATAATTTTTTTAAGGAGCCCCTTGTGAAGGGAAGGAATGCTGCTTGATACCTGTTTAAGTGGATGTTAATATAGAATCCCCTCAGTTTTGTGTGGCCCATACTTACCTTGCTGCTACCTATGCCAGGCTGCTCCTGTATTGTTTCCTTTGTTCTGTTTTCCTCAGTGCAATGAACCCTTACGTTATGAGTTTCTGCTGTAGTTTTAACCTCTAATATGCAACCATTACAGCTTATCTCGTCTCCTAAATTACTCTAAAATCCAATTATAAAATCCTCTTTCCCTCAATAGCACACAACTTGCCACATTACTGAAATGCTGGGTAGCTCTTTTGTTTTTTCTAAATTAATAATAACTACCATTTTCCGTCTGCTCTTAGTATGGAAGTCTTTTATATCGCTGTGCTGCTTTCCCATAATACATATTATGGTCCTTTTTATATGCTAGTTAATGTTTGGAAAATACAAGAAAGATTTTTGAAAAGATGTGCCAGTCAACTTCTGTGTATCAAAATACAACAATGAAAATCCTTCGTGGAAACTTAGCAGAAAATTCCCAATAGTAATGTATCCTGCCAGATGAAAATGGCAATTCATCACTTGGTGGACCTTTTTTTTTTTTATTTTTTTTTTTCTCGGGCAGGAACAGTTGTTACTTCAAACCAGTTTCTAATGATTTCAAAATAAGGGTCCTGAGGTAACGCGTCAAAAGAAATGCAACAGGGCAAGTGGAAAAACTCTATATTCAAAGTATTCAACAATATTTGTGCCTAACCATTAGGGTTTCTAAATTTCTGGTAGGCTTTGTCTCATTTTTTAAAAAAAATCAGATTATGAAAACAGACATGATTTACTTTGGAAGTTTATTAAATATATATCCTGAGTTCTCAGGTTTTCCTTTTTCAAAATGCTGCAGTTTCCATATTAATAGTCCAGACGTTGATTGTGTCCTGACGCTAAACCTTTTGCTCTTAGAATATTATTAACTCTGTTGATAAAACCACTAGCCTGTTTTTAATAAACTCTCCGGTACTGTAAGCATTTTCTGAACCCCAGTGTGAAAGATCTGGTGATAAAAGGGATGCAGTGGAAATAAAGATGCGCCGTGAGAGCTTGAGTGAGATTTTCCAGAAGGGCTTGCTGATGGTAAATAACATCTTCACTTGGTCACGTACAAATTCATATATAAATGTGCATTTATATTTACCCACACTGTCCAGTGTTATCTGGTAATTAGTCAAGTGCAATAAATTAATCAAGGAATGAGTGCACACCAAGGTGAGAGCTGTTTTTACAGTTCCCAGTGCTGAAAGTGATGTCCTCTGGAACTGAATGGATTTTTGCAAGTTTGCAGTGCCAGCTGTAAGATCCCAGACAGCCACAACTGTGTGTGCTGTGGGAACCCAGTCCACCATCATCCTGTGAATTTCTTTTTTGCCTTTTCATAGGAATTGCATATGTTAGGATCAGAGTGTTGGCTGTGCTCTGGTATTTCTCCCATCGTATTTAATTTGAGCTTAGCACTAAGAAAAGGCCTTAAATCCTGATTTTTAAAGGGCAATGCTTGGCTTGTCCACCAGTGAACTGAGTGACAGAACTCCCAACTAGCTCCAGCAGTGTGTGATTGGACCCCAGCCCAGCTCCCTTTGGTTGAATTTTATGCACAGCCCCATCCTCTCTCCCAGTGAATGAAAATATTTTGGTGTTTTTCTGGGCTAGTGTGTTCTAGTTGGGTGTGCTACAGTTCTCATGCATTTAGTGTTTGGAGGTTATGCAGGGGTTTGGGGTTTGTTGTTGTTGTTTCTTTTTTAATTGTGCCTGCTTCTTAAGTGATTGCTTCTTTGAGCTTGGGAAATCTATCACCTAATTTACTTTAGGTCATGATAAATAAACCTGTATCAGCACAGATGTAGAAGTCATTGAAAATATATTTATATTTTATATTGAAGTTCAAGGTAACATTTAGATGAATAATTATTTACTGTTTTGTAAATGATGACATATATGACAGCAATCATGCTTTAGTACAAGTGCTTTTCTGTTTTGAATGTCTCATTAGTTGCTTTGTAGGGCTGTGCTGGTTTTTTAAGATTCAGATTCAAAATCTCTTCTGATTTCTGCTGTTAGGTTTTTGGCAGTGAGCCAGCTCCAGATATGCATAATATTTCACTGTTAGACCTTGCAAACAGAATATCCTGCTGTGCTAAAGAAAACATTGTGTTTCTTACCACATGAAAATAATCCATCACTTTTCAATCAGCACACGTGTACACACTGGTGTGCACGCACGCACACCCACCCTTCTACCTGCTTTTGCCTTCAGACTCCAGAAAAAATTAATGACTATGATGTGAAGGGTGGACTCTTTGTACATGATCCATTAAAGTACAAAATAATCAAAATATATCTGGCATCTGATTTGCAAAGCAACTTGGAGTCAGAGGCGAGCTGAGGAAATAGACCATCTGCAGACCTCTCTGACCTTGTTCAAGGAGCAGTGTCTGTTTGTTTGTTTAAATGTTACATGGAAAGTGAGAACATAAGTTTAAGGAGGCCTAGAACATCCCTTTGCTCAGATCACCACTGCTGTGTAGAATGCATTCTATATAAAAAGGAAAAAAAATAAACAACCCGTATGTATTGTACAACCCACAAAATAGATGTTGACTTGTTTAATGTGTGCAGCTCATCAGGAGAGATTTTCCTCCTTGGAAATTACATAGGAGGGAGATTATTCGTGGTGGAGCACAGAGAATATGTGGGTGCATGCCCAGAGGCTGTGGGGGAAAAAAAAAAGAAAAAATGAGTTCTTTCTTTTTATGTTGTGCTGGATATCACTGTGCATTTATGACTTTTTCTGTGCCACTGGAAATCTGGGTGTTTACCAAGGACAGTGATATCTCAACATTTAAAGAGCAGGGGTTAAACAAAAGAGTAATTTAGCTGCCTAAATTTGTCTTTTGTTTACAGGCAGGCAGCCTATTACACATTGCACAAGTGCTAAAACAGTAGTCAATGAAACTATGGCTAATTGAGGTGTAGTAGAGTAAATATACTGTAATCCAACTAAGTGTTTAGGCAGTATTTCACTTTACAGTGCAGTTAGAGCTCCAAGCAGAAGTTAAGTCCAAGGGGTTTTTTTTCCACTTAAATGTTGCCCTTCTCTTCTGAGTGTAGAAGATCACTGTAGGATTTCTCTGCAGCAAACTGGGAGAGGGACCACTCAGAGGTGCTTTGCATCACCTGTCATGAATAAACATGGAGCCTGGAGGTGGAGGAATCATGATGCATAACTTTGTGGAAACTCCCTCTCTTCCCTCTGCATTCCTCAATATTTTGCTGAAAGAGGATGGATTGGGAAATGTAAGAGGTGCAGGGCATAGCTTTTTATGCCTATTGGTAATGCATAAAACAAAACAAAATGCACACAGGCCATTCTGGTGGGTAAGATCATGGGATCTTGGGAGGATTCTTTTCCTCAGTGTCTTCAAAGTTCTTAGTATTTTTTATCTGCTTGTGCCTTAGATCTAAATCCAGAGCAAATGGGGTGCAGCAGCTGAAAGAGCAGCTCTAGAGGAGTGCAGTGGGCAAGGTTAATTTGAGGCACTGGGAACTGGGGGACTCACCAAGGCTCCAGGAGCTTGCCTTTTAAATCCCACCATTCTTCACTGCTGCTCTTTTAAGTATTATCAGTCATGCGCTTTTTAGAGCACTGAATTTTGAACTTCTGGTCACCCCTTTCTTCCAGATGTGAAAACGAGCTTGTCAGAGCAAAAAAGGAGTTCTCAACAGAGCTATCACAATGCAATTTGTGACATGAGTCAAAAATCAGAGGTCTGCTCTGTTGCCATGATAATACTTGATTAAGATGACATACCAGGCTGTCAGTTCAGCAGTTTTGTTGCCAGCCACTTATTTTTTTTATACTTTCTTAATTAGTTTGTTGTTCTTTATCTAGGTTTCGGAGATTGGAAATTGATGCGATGTATTCTGACATCTAAATAAAGCATGAGAACATTTAGCCAGCCTTTTCAGGATTGTTTTTTAAAACGAATTACTTTCCTTTGGAGTTCCATCTCTTTCAGCTCCCTTTCCAGTTTTCTCTTTAAACACGGAGCTGTTGAAGAAGGAGAACATGGAGAGGGTAAATAATGAAAAAAAGGTCTAGTGGCTGGAGAATAAGATATATCTTTTCATGCCTGACCTTAACAAGGCAGTTACCCACTTTGTACTGATCACTTTATTCACCTATGAGACATGTAAAACAATATACTACTTTTGGTTGAAATAAACAGAAAATACGCATTTGTGAAAAGATCAGGAATCTTTGCCAACATTTTTACTAGTGAAGAAATAAACATTTTTCCCTGAACCCAGACTGTGACTTTTCAGAGGTCCTTACAAATCCGGGTGGAGTTAACTGAAGCTAAAAGATGGGGAATGCCCTTGGTGGTGGTTTTCTGGTCTTAAATGTGAATGAAGTTTTGTGCAGTCTCCAAGAGACTCACTGTCCATGAGTGAAGGGAACAGTTCACTTTCCTCACACACACTATGGAAACAGAATTACTCACTGATATAGCTCCATTTCAGTTGGTGACTTTTCAGAAGGTTAGCTTTTCATGTGCCCGCCTCTCCAATGTCTTCTCATCCCAATTACAGAAAGCATTTGGGCTTCAGCATTGTATTTCAGCATTTCTAACACACCTGAAAAGCCAGAAATTTTAATTTAATGAAAAGCTATTTGCATGTGGAGTTATTTACATTATTGTTTTCCACAAAAGATTGTTTTCATTCAGCAGAAGCTGAAGAATGATGTCAGAAAATCTGAGGAACTCATCTTTCCAAGAATGACTTGTCTATTTTTACCTCCAAATTTCTGACAGTGCAATTTTTTATCCTGTTCATTCAAAGGCTCCATAAAGAAAAAATGTAAGGGGGGGGGATTATGCGATTATGCATCTAGGATGTAAAATACTGGTCAACCGTGTCGTTTCTGTTAATTCCATGTACGACAGTGTAGAAAGCCCTGTCTAAACCACTCTACTGTTAATCCCCTGCTGCTGTGAGAAAAGCTGTTTTCACCCTTAGGGATGAGTGTGTGGACCTTTTCTTTGGCTCACAGTCACCTCAGCAGTAGCATCCAGAGGAGGTGTCCAAGCTTTTCCTTTGTCCAGAATGTCTGCTGGCTTGACAGGAGGGACTCTGAGGGCAGCAGGATGGAAAAGGAGGAATGAGAATCAAGGCTGCAGTAAAGGATCTCTTATTATTTACTCTGGGGAGGAGTAGAAGAAATAATCTGAGTCAGCAAAATGAGAGGGGGTTTTTTTGTTACTGACCATACCAATATTTTTCCAGATATTTCCTCTCTTAGAAGAGCACTAGGCAAGAAGAGGAAAGCAGTCCTCAATCTCTCTGTTCAAAAGCACTCAGAGCAGCAGCTCTTTTCTCTCTTTCCTTTTTCACAAGGAGGCATTGTGACCAGAAAAGGGTTTCCAATTGGGAGAGGTTTTGTGGATGGAAAGATGTGGATGACAAGGAAGGAGATGAAAAAGAAGAGTAATTGAAAGGGATGCCTCCAGCACAGTTCAGGATTGATGTTCCTCCTAGTTCATCTCAAGTTTCTTCCACAGATGATGTTCCAACCATACAGGTTTGTATGGTTGACACTGAGAGTAAAGAGCACAGGAGAACTCCTCAGAGTTGGCTCAGTTCTTGCCGTCACCCTTTCAGCAATGGGGAAAAAAACCCCCACCAATGTGATTCTTCACACCTTTGTAGTAGGGAAAATGAGAGATCAGGTGGATTGACTGGAAGGAGGTGCTGTTGATGCTGATCAGCACTGGACTAACCAGGCCACTTGTGCATTGTGAAATGATTTCTACAGTGAAGGGAGTCAGCTGTGCTGGAGGCCTGATAAATCAGAAATGCTCTAATTATAAGCTCAGCTTCTTGGTGTACTTGGGGATGTTCGGCATTATCTATCGTGCTAATTGCTAACAACTGCCTGTATTTTAGATGTTTGTGTTTGCAATGTTATTTGGGGCCTTTAGGCCTGTAAGAAAAATGATTATAATTCACAAATTTACAATGTGCAACAGCTGGCACTTCATTTTCAAAAGTTGTGCATGTGTCACAGGGAAGGTGCAGAAGGTGTTGGCTTTAGTCAGAGATCCCACGTGAAGTGAATGCCTAGCAGGAGACTGCTGTCCAAAGAATGACAGTAAATTATTAACTTTTAAGCTGCATTTTTATTTATTTATCTATTTATTTATTTAGTAACTTACTGTGTAAGAGAAGCTGTGTTTGGGGAACAAGCTGATACAAATATATTTTAAATTATTTTAATATTCAATACATGAAAAATTACCTGCAGAACACCTCTGAATGGAGGGTCAATGTAACTCCTTTCATGACCTGATTCACCTGAATTCAGGCAGATATTCTGAAACTCTGTAACAGCAGAATAACTCTGCCCCTTCTGGTACCTTTCACAGTTCTTTGTCCAGTTTTAAATGAAAAAGTCAAGAAGAATATAATCTGTCAAATTTGCAATTCCCCTGTTTTGATACATTTCCTTGTTAGGACTCTTCTTCACCCTCTACCTTCCTCATTTAATTTCATCCTGTTTGCATTTGAATTTAGCTTAGCAGCCATCTGCTGACATTTTCTTTATCTTCTATCCATCCTCATCTCTTGCTGTGGCATCAGTCATTGTTTCTGGAGAAATCAGACTACATCTACATGGGAATTTCAGGGTTTGGGTATTCCTCAGTCCCAGAGCAGAAGGGAGCCTACTTTATTCATTTAGATCCAGAAAAAAATGTTAGAGTGTTTAGGGATTACATTGCAAGATCTTCACCCAGAAAGGTATCACACAGACTTTTCTGCATTGAAGGTCCCAAACTTCCTTCTTCCTGCATTCCCAGTGGGGATTTTCTCTCTGCCACCAAGGGTTTAGCTCACTGAATCCCTTCTATGTCAGATTTTAAAAGGTGCCTTTCACCTTCAGCTTTCCTTGATGTCTCCCCAGGTATAATTTCAGTTTATGCCAATGCTGACATCTTTGATAATTCAACCAGATTTGAATTCTTGCACTTTGTACATGAAAGCTGTTAAAACCTTGCCCATTTAAAACAAAGAATAACTGTAATCATGGGTTCTTTGAATGTGAAATTTACTCATGTGTATCAGATTGACACAAGGCTGAACGTTCCCCAGAAATCTCATGTTATGTCCTCTGATTTACTGTGAATCACTTCACATTTACAGTGGAAGTACAGATGAAATCATATCCACAACACTGTGATGACTATAAGTGGTGTGTTTAGCTGCTTTTTAACAGACAGTTGAATCAAATAATTTTAGAAATCTCATACCAAAAAATGTTATGCATTTTCCTCTCTGTCTTTCACTCTCTCTCCACTGCAGTGTGTGTGTTGCTGTTCAGAGAAAACAGAGTGTGCTCAATTTGTTGTTACTGTCATTGACATTGATGTTTTATATTCTGAATTACATTTGTATTTGAGGCCTCCTTTATTTCCAAAATGTTTTGTTAAAGTCTTGACTACATTAGGCTTTTTACTTTCTTTTCCTATAAAGCATTTTATGATATCCTGATCCAATAGGAATTTTTTTTTGTAAAGTCTGGCAAGAGCTGCCATTACTCTGGACTTTTGGGGCAGCAGTGCAAACTTTATTGTCAGAGTTATCACATCCCCTTTCTGCTCCCCTGCTGTGTTTTTATCACTTAAAAATCGCAGCACCTTGTTTATGATGACAGTTTATTACAGAATGGTAATATTACTAAATATTTTTAGTACCAAAAATATTTTTTCAATTATGGCAATAAAATATTGAAGATTTTGCCTAGGATACACGTTAAAGAGAAATGCAGGGAATGTAATTCCCCTTGAGAAACCAATGCAATTAGTTTAATAAATACAGGGAGTGAATTAATTAGATTAATAAATTAGGAGAGTTTCTGTTTGTCATTGGTTGATTATATCTGGCTTTTTGTTTGAGTATTATTTGGTTGGAAGTTGCAGGTGTTTCTGCAATAGGATTTACTGTTATTCTAGATTTAAATAGTCATACTTCAGTATCTTTTCACTTTGAACACACTCAAAGAGTTATCTAAGTTTTGCAAGTTTTAACTAAATTCTTTCCTCTTTTCTCAACCCACCATGACTGAATATGATGTGCAATGATACTGCACAAATATCCATAGTTATTATTAGTATTAGTCCTCTTATTAGATATAATGGCCCACTGTTTGCAAGTAAAGTACCCACAATTTCTTCGTGTAATGCGTTGTATCCGACAGGGCAGATTCAGTGCAAGCCAGGACATTTGGTGTTTCCCACTGGCCATGATTTGTTGAGTTGGATGTGTGTGGGGTAACCAGTAAAACAACCTGAGAGAGGGGGAATTGAGGGAAATAGAAAAAGCAGAAATCTTGCATAGATTCAAAAGGCCTAGAGTCAAAAGGACACAAGAATGAGGACAAGGAACAATAAAACTGTGGTTTTGTGCTGTGCAAAGTTAGGCCTTAGCAAGTTAAAAAATATGTTAAGGAAGATAATGGGAAAGTTTAAAAATAAGCCTCTGTGCTTTGTTTATGGAAAAGTATAAAAAGTTCCTGAACAACAAAAAATATAAGACAAGCACTTATTGTTAGATATAAGGTATACATGTAGTTTTAATGATTAGTTTATGCAGATGCCCATAAACACTTAACAACTTGCTATTGGTTGTGCAACTAAAACACATTGAAGAAAGAAGTTATAACTACATAGTTTTGCCATAATAGTTTATTTCTGAAATTCTTCAGCTCTGACCTGCAGTCAAAATATCAGCTGTCTGTAGAGCAGTTGTTTGGGGCCTGGGGAAAGCACTGAGCCTTTTTGAGGTTGGCCCAGGAAAGCTTCATCCAAAGGAGGTGGAGACACGAAAGGAAGAGGTGCAATAAAAGTTTGAGAGTAAATCATGTCTGTGTCATTAACACTGAGTGTGCTCATCACCCAGGGCAAAAATGCTCCCCAAAAATTAAAGTGAAAAAGACCCAGACCCACCAAGTCGCAGCATGTGACTTTATTTTGTTGCTTTATTGACCTGGGAAACATCAGCTCAAACCTGTGGTCTGTTTATATACTTCCCGGGAGTTTTTCATTTAGTGGTATGAATTAGCCCATTCCTACAGCTGGTAGGAATTTTTATTAGCATTTTTTATTAAAAATACTGCTCACCATCGGGTGTTGGCATTGCTAGTCTTGCCTTGCTATTGCATTGCCACTTAGGTGCCACACATTTAAAAGCCCTTGGAATATCCCATTTTTATGCCTGGCTTGCCACCTCTGGTAAATAAGGAGTTGCTGATTCAAGGATGGACTTGGTGTTTTATTTTTACCAAGACAGAAGATTGTTTCTTTTTTACCAAGACAGAAAATTTGTACCAAGAAAGAAAATTCTATACAATGAAGTAAAAGTACCACTTAATCTGGACAGCATAGGCACATAAAGATGTGGTGGCTGTAAAAACCATTATCTTTTAGCAAACAGCAGTTGCTTATCAGATAAGACAATGATTTTAATGAAGAATCATAGATAAGGATAGAGCAGCATATTGATTAATGCACACAGCAGCTTCTCCTGAAACCTGACTGCACTAGGTCTTCAGTCTTTTGTGATGATATGCAAGCTGTAATAAAGCTTTTACAGTTATTCAATATCACAAATAGAATTAGCAGAATTATCAGAGTTTCTAGTTGAAATGAATGACTGTCTCCTGGAGTTCCTAAACTTCTCACTTTTTTTTTTTTTTATATAAACCTGCATTATTATAAGGCAGAGATAAACAAAGAAAAGAAATGTCCAGGAAAGAACTGAGGGGGGAAAAGGGAACAACCTATTTTTTTTTCTTTATCGTGCAATGTAACTTGAATGTATTGTAAGTAATTAGGAATTGCCTAATTTAATTCACAGCAATATACAAAAACACACCACAATATTTTTTGGCTGTGTTTGGCTTTTGTAAATGTGTTTTAGGAAAATGGTGTTTGTCACCAGCAAGAAATCAACTAGCCTTTGTAGCTGGACTGATTTATTTTTCAATGCAGGGCTATTGTTAAATATATTTTTTTTTTTCCTTTTCTTTGAATCTAGTCCATACATCACACTTCTGTCGTGCAAAAAAGCTATACCTAATTCCTGGGGCAACACGTCCCCATTTCCCTTTTAGATTTTTCTGATCATTGAACCCTGCAATAAAATGGTCCCATGCACACCTGTTTGACACCTGGATGGTGCAGAACTTGGGCTGTGGGTTTGAGGCACTGAAGTAGAGTTGCTGTGATCTCACCCGAGTTTGATGGAGCAAAACTTGTTTTAAAGGGAAGTTTTTAAGGTCTAGGTGGGAGTCTAGAGCTGGAGGATGGTCTTAATTTACAGACATTTTCCTGAAATCAGTTATTTCTTAAAACTGCTGCAAGTTACCAAGCCCGTAAGCTGTTTTATTGTATTGCACATGAAGTTACATTTAAGAAAGTTTGTATTTGCATGGGTAAAAATGTACAGTATGAGGCTTCTTGCTTTGATTATCTTTTAACCTGCTGGCTCACCTGAGATGAAGAGAGAAATAATGCAAATGACTGTGAGTTTGACCATGATGTGTGAAGGAAGCAGGGAGTACACGTGCTTTGCTAATGTGAGTTTCCCAGCTAGTATGCCATTGTATATTAGTAATATCATCATTCAGAACTAATTAATGCATCATTATGGTCTTCTAGAAAGGCTTTTGCCAATGTGAGGCTGAGTGCATGGGTTAGTATTTGTTCTGGAAATGTTTTATTATTATGGCTTTATTGTAATATGAAAGCTGATTTGGTGCCTTGAATTGCACTCTCACTTGCCCAGAAGCATTCCTTTAATTGGAAATATTTGCAACTAAAAATACCAGACATAAAACATAGATTTGTAGTGGGCTATTTTCTAATTCTATAAAAGGAGACTTTTATTGAGGGTAGGGAGATCCAGATCTGACAGCTCGGTGCTCTTGAACCCAGAATCATAGAATTGGTTCAACATTAAGTGTTTGCCTCCCATACTCAAGAGCTGATCCTACACATTCCCCTTTTTTGGGTCTGTTTAGGGCCTTGTGGGGAATGCACAACTTTTGAGGATCAGATCTGAAACTCTTCCCAGGGAACACGCTTTTGAAGAACATCTGTTTTGAAAGCACCAAGGCATGTGCAAACCAGAGTGAGACCAAGGTCATCTGAAGTTTAGCTTTCCTCTACCCAAGAGCTGCCTGTAGTCATTTTGCTGGCTTTATTTTCATCTGGTCCCTGCATAGTAAAAATTCTGCTCATAAAGCAATCACAAAAATTGTTATGGCCCTAAAGAATGCTGCTGAAAGCAAATAAGTGCTGTAGTTTCCAGATTCCATCCCTAATTAGTAAGAGGGGTCAAGTGTCAGGTCCATCAGTGAGCTGTAGTATTTCAGTTTTCGATCAGTAAGGGTCATTCATTTAACAAGACAAAGAGGCTGAGAATTTTCTTTGTGACATTGTTCTGGTTGCCTTTCCCTCCTCATGTTATTCCTAGCTTTTTCCTGATAGTTTAGCTTGGGTTTTTTGAAACTAGTCTCTGGATAATACTTTAGTGGACTTTAAATCACCCTTTTTTTTCTGTTCCTTGGCAATATAGTTGCCTCCTTTCCATTAACCTACTGCCTGATTACACCAACTGTCTGAAATGCAGTTAGAATGACTCTTTGCATATGATCTTATCTGACACTAACATCTCCCTCCATTTTTTAATCTCATTTTAAGGACGTGGAACTATTTGGAGGTCCTTCTGCCCCTTTTATCTAGATTCCATTTTCTTAAATGAAATCATCCAGCTTTTCCAGGGGGAATAGTTTAATTGTTCAAGGTGCATGATTTGTTGTGACCTTACAATTGTGTAGGACCACAGTCCGTGGTGTTCCATGCAAGTGATCAGAAGGGGCCATGCTCTCCTTTGAAGTGGGGCAGCTTATTAAAAAAAAAGTAGTAAGCTGTATCAAACTTTCTGTCCAATTAACTGTGTCCTTCCCACATAAGCATGGGTGGGGGTTTTTTGTGTTGTGGACTGATGGGTTTTTTTGAGCAAAATTTACTGCCAAATCTACGTTTTAACCGACTAGTATAAAGTATTTGCATTCTAACCACCTATTGATTCATCTAAGTTCATAGATGAATAGTCATAGCTCGAAAGATTTATAGAGTTCCAGGAGTCCAATTTATCCAGCTTATTTGTTTTACAATGGGGCCACTTTTCTGCCTCTTTTGCTCTCTCTGTTCAGCTTTACTGGCTGAACCTGTGGTTCATATTCTCTACTGCTTCCATGGGACCCATCGTGTGAGTTGGCTTTGTATGGTTTCGATTTAATCAAGAGGAAAGATGAAAGTAGGTGTGTGTTACTTTCAACTCCTCAAGTCATTTTGCCATCCATCTTAGTCAATGTGTGGTTGCCCAGGACACAGCATTAATGATAGCTGTCAAAATAATAGTCAGGAGGTGAAAGGTCAAGAAAAATATGTAAAAGACTTCAGGGTGAACCAGATGATAAAGTAACTCATTTAGGCCATTAAATGCTGGCATGGTATGGGCTTGATGGGTTCATGGGTTACTAGAAGCAAGAAGAGTAAATGGGGACATCTTCAAGTAGTTTACTCTTGTTAAAAGATGAAAAAAGATGATAATAGCATTACCAAACAACTGCACTAAAGGCAATTTTCTTAATTACCATGCTGACCCAGCAGTGCACAGAGAGAGGTCTTGTTATTAGAATGAGAGCTTTTACTTTCAAACAATATTAACCCTTCTTGGTAGTCTACGTCTTAATTAAGAGTATTCCTGGAAGTTCTGCAGCTGTCAACATTTTTACATTTCTTTTTGGGCTCACTCACAAAGCAATGAGTCAAGAAACAAACAGTTGCATCTTTCTTCATTGTTTCAGTGGTCTTTGCTTCATTTTAGATCTTTCTCCAATAAAGCTCTGAGTTGTACATTTATGGAAGGAGCAAGGCTGAGCAGCTGAGTAGTCTCTGACTATGAAAGCAGCAGGGTGAAGTTGTCTCCCTTTCCCTAATTCTTTCAGCAAGGCGTTTTGTTTACAGTTGTTAAGATATCAGGTTTTTTCAGTTGTTTAGAAATAGACTTGTTTCCCAGAATAATCTAGGTGAGAAAAGTTCTTTAAGCTATTATACTTCTCTTGAACAGTGAAATGTCGTAGAAAACTGAAAAGTTTTATATGTATCAATAAAAGACTTTCAATTTCACTATCTGTAATTGGGGGCATGGATCAAGAATTTCCTCAAACCCTTAACAAAAATTTCCAGCAAGATGAATGTAATTTTAATGTATTGTCTGTCTTCTGTCACCTAGCCATAGTTAGTGAAGGTTTCATTCAGGGTCTAAGACTTTCTGGGACATTGACTGTCATGCCAGAGGAACTGGTTTGTCAGTAGTTTTACTTTAAATTACTTTTGTTTGACTTGCCTATATGTCATGCTCAGATATGTTCTCCTTGCAGCCATTGTGTCATAGTTACGTTTGCTGGAGAGGAAATAAAAAATTTCAGCACCGAGCAAAATGTCATAGGTAAATGAATTCTCTGCTCTCACACCATCTAAACAAAGATATGCATGTACAGAAGACTTTTATGAGAACAGTGGGATATTACTGAGAAGATTGTTAAAAAAAGAAAGAGGGACAATTGGCAGTTGTCTGAAGTTGTGACATTATTCTACCGTGATGAAATAACAGCAAAATGCAGTAAAACCAGCTGGACTGAAAGTTTTGGGGAAATCAGTACTGCTACTGTGACCA
Organism: Chamaea fasciata; assembly: GCF_029207755.1. Taxonomy (NCBI): domain Eukaryota; kingdom Metazoa; phylum Chordata; class Aves; order Passeriformes; family Sylviidae; genus Chamaea; species Chamaea fasciata. The sequence goes on along the minus strand of NW_027094088.1, from coordinate 3,412,080 downwards.
TCACTCATTGCTCAGGGAAAGCTCTGCATCAGTATTGGTAATTTGGGGGGTGGCAGGGCGGGGGAGACCAATGAATCCTGGAGGCAGTGACTGAACCATCTAAAGTGTCTTGCTCTGGAAGGTATTTCTTATGTCTTTCTTTTTGCCTTCCCTCATCACAGGACTTTTCAGTGACTGTCACTCCATGTGACATGTCAAGCAACCTGCTCCCAGTCTTTGAAGCTCAGAGAATTATTTGGGAGTGTGGTAACAAGGGCACAAAGAGCTGTTACAGGATCAGATTGATCTCCACGCGTTTTCCCTTCAGAAGCTGCCTTTGAATAGGAGCTTTGGCCTAGAGCAGAAGGAAATGATCTGATTTTCTTCACTTATGTCACATTGATTTGGTTCATGGGGATTTTGGTGATGTGGGGGAAAATTCAGAGTCCTTCTGAAGGAAAATTAAGCAATTGAGCTTCAGGCATTTTCCAGCCACATACCAGTGCCCTATGGGAAACGCGTGTCCAAAATATTGGCTGATCTTCTACATAGATGGGATATTTTGTCCAAGGAATCAGATAAAATCTGGTTCAAGTAACCCCTGGAAAGTGCATGTTCTGTAGATGTAAGGCCTTCAGCACCAACTGCAGTAACGCCTTGATCAGCTCTTTTCACCCCAAACACCTTGCTGATATAGAGTCAAGGCATCTAATCTAAAATGATTGTAAAGGCTGGTATATTTTCTGTGGCACTTGGTAATTAACTTAATTATATTATTAAGAATCCACAGTATATCACACTGCTCTATCAAATTCTATTTCTTTTAATACTGTAATGTCTTTAACAATCTCTACTAATGTCATGAAACTGCTGGGCTTGGCACTGTAAAGACATGTAGGAATTTTGGAATGCTTCTTCAAAGAGCTAACACTCTACCGCAGTGCAATAAAGTGAGGGAGGTTTTTTTTTTGTCTTGCTTCCTGGGAGACAGCTGAAGTGATTTGTCGAAAGTGAAACAAAAATTATAAGATAGATCTAGCACTTGAACTTGCTTACTTGGAAAATCATCTCAGTGTCTGGACCAAGACACTGACAAGCTCATTTTCCATCCAATTTTCAAAGCAAATTTCCCCCCCACATTTGCACTATTTGAGTTTATAGTAGAGCATTGTATCCCAGACTTATAGTGAGTTTAAAATGATATCTCTTCTGATGTCTGGTTTGCAAAAATTGTTAGCTGACCCAGGGAAAAAAACATCTGAATGGCTAATGGAAACTTTCTCTTCCCCCTAAATGGGGGCAGTTGGCTAATTTGTTTAGCTAAACTATATTAGCCATTTGGAAAGTTTTATTATCACAGTCAAAAGCAGGAAGCAGGGAATGGACATGCTGTATTTTTAAAATTAAAGTAATTTTGAAAAAACAAACTCAGTTTCTTATTGATTATTTCAGTTGTTAGATTAGAGGCTCATTACTTTTAATAATAGGATAATAGAAGCTAGAAATGGAAAAGATCTATTAGATCATTGAGTCCATCCCCATTACAAGGGCAGGATATAGTCAGGTATATGTGGATGGATGTATCAAATATTAAACTCGTATGACACAGTAAATCCTCTGTTTCCTCCACAGAGTGCTGATGCTAAGAGCTTTGACAGTGAGTTGTTTACTCTTAAAAGCAGCTTCTGAGCTACCTTCTGGCCAGCTCTTAGGCAGATGTTTAGTTGGGAGGGAAGGATCCCAGGAGCCCAATGAGAAATAAGGTCATGGTGTGGCCTTTTTTCCTCCCCCCTCATAAGCTGCATGCCTGCAGCTACTGGGAAGTGAATTTCAGCATGCGCTCGGGCACAGGCAAGAGATGCCTTTGCAAGGCTGAAGTCTGGCTCTTCCATGGGTGGTTTTTTTTTTCCCTTTTTTTTTTTTTTCCAAATTGTATGGTTACAGTGAGAGAAACAGAGACTGAGGAATAGTTTCACTCTGTAATGGCGGTGGGGGAATGGGGCAACACAGGAGACCAAGACACCAAATCCAGTGGTTTATTTCATTTTTGTGTACTCTGCAGCTGTCAAAGAGACACTGAGAGTCAGGTGAGATGTGCAAGGAAGAGAGTGCTTTCCAGATGCATCATTTTTTTGCATCTGCTCAGCACCTGGTTTCAGGTAATTGATCTTGAACCCCTTCATCTCTCTGCACTTCAGTTTTGTAGCACATAGGACTAATTGGAATTGAACACCCCTTCCCCACAAAGCCAATCCTCTTACCCACAGACTTGGGCTCCTTGTGATGCTCCATAATATTTATGAGTAACATATGAAGGCTTGTGGGGTTATTTGTGAACATTATGGAAAAGGGATTGGAGGTGGAAGTCTTACTTCACATGTCCACGCTATAGCGTCTAGATTAAGATTCTATCTCTTTCGTAGATGAGGAATCCAGGAGGTTTCCCCAGATGTATAAAAATACCTAGTCTTAAGAGACTGCCTTCACAGCAGTCAAATAAATTTATTTGATATAAAGGGGTCATAAGGACTTATTGTGGGTTTTTTTATTTATTCCTCGCTCTGTAATTATGGTGGTGGAGAATAAAAAAGACCTTCAGCTTAAATGAGTACTTCAACTGTTACATCTCCAAAAAAATAGAGTCTGAGTGCATCAAACAGCTATATTGGAATGGATTGTTGAGAAGCAGTAGTCTGGTTAGTTCTTTCAGGTATTACATCACTGGCATTATTAATACTTTTGCCTGTAAGCAGTCCTTTTATCTTCTCTAGAGCTCCAGTAAATCTACTCATGTGGGTAAGGGAGCAGCATTCATTTACTGAGCCTACTCAAACCAGTGAGGAAGGCATATTAAGTTCAATAAGAGCTAGTCTTGTGCATAAAGATTAATCACCTCACTAAGCATTCAAAAGATTTAAGGAGAAAGTCAGCCCTTTTTGATTCTGTCCTTATATTGATTTTGGGGAAACTGCTAAATTTAGAGCAATTAGATACATTGAAAGTAATTAAATGCAAAAGTGCTGTAGCAATTAAAATGGGAGTCCATGCTGCATATAGAGCAGTTCAAGCATTTTTATGATGTTTCTCAGTTTCCTTAAAAACTGCAAGAGTTTTTCAAGATTGATGCCTTCTGGAATGACGGACCCCCTTATTTTGTTTTTTAAAATTGGACCATGGTACTTCTTACTGGTTTCTGCTGTTAAGTAAAATGAGAGTTGTTTTTTTAAAAAAAAAAGTGAGTATGGACATAATAATTTTAAGTCACAGTGTATTGCACATGCCCAGACCAGCCTCGATCATTTCCAAATTCAAGGACTAATAAAAATTGGAAGCACTCCAGTAACTTTAAATTACTTTGCACATTGAAGAGTGATTTAAAATCATTGAACTGATTCAGGTTTTTTTTTTATATATATATATGCACTTCAATTTGGAAGTGAGTCAGACGGACAGTAGTGTGCTGAAGAGGTTCAAGACATATTGGACTAATTTAAACATTTTTAATTCCAGAAAGAGAGGAAGGAGGGGTAATGAGCTTCCTAATAGGAACCAAGGGAACACCCCCATTTATTGCCACTGTGTGGTTAGGAGTAGGATGATAAAGCAGTGAAGGAATGACCAACACCATCAAGGAGTCAGCATTTTTACTATTAGTGTGCTAGTGGTATAAAGGATTGCCAAAGCTGGTGGGATCTGGAAAAGGGCCTGTGATTCTGCTTTATTTATTACAACTATTGTTTTCAACGGGATTTGCACACCTGTGCATATTTGGTTTTCCTCCTGCAGATGGATGAAAAATGGGAGGACTGACTGACTGAGGGAAAAACACACACACATGCGCATACATGTGTACAAATGTAGGCAGTGTGTAATTTGGCTGCACAACATTTGCTACCTGACACTGATATGCATGCAGAAAGAAAAAAAAAGCTGGCATATGGAAATGCCTGGCAGCATGTGAATATTACTTCAGCATTCGTGCACGTGTGCATAAAATTAAAATAAGGAAATACTAACATTTTGCGAGACAGTGACTTGATGACCATTCCAAGGTTAGTGGAATTTCTCCATTAATAAGTTGTCCTGGTCCTCTATAATATATCCACTTGGAATGTGTGATATTGGTATCCTTGTTGAGTTTTTTCATGAACACATGACAGACTAAAGCCTTCACATAAATTATGCAGGTAGAGGAGGATTAAAAAAACCCCAAACCAGGAAAAAACAACAAAACAACACAAAGACCGACTTTGTGAAGAAACCAGTAGTTTTTACTTGACTCTTCATGCAGAAACAAACATGTTTGTCTGTTTTAGAGGAATCAACGAAAAATTTTGAGAGAGAATTGTTTGAATGCATCCCTTTTCTTTGAACGTTGTCACCCTTTGAGTAGGATTTTGTTTTGGGGGTTCTGTATTAATCCAAATTTGACATGGTCAGCAGCAGTTTTTGATTCTAGTTACAGGGGAAAAAAAAAAAAAAAAGAGCTGGAATACTGTACTCAAAAGTCCAGTAGCAGAAGAAAGGTGGGATTTCCTCCTTGTTCTCTATCATGTATTTTCCTCACATCCAGGGAATTTCACTGTGGGTCAGGGATTGATTAAGTTAAAACCTGACTTCAACCATAAAAATCATCACAAAGATGTTATGTCCATGTTTCCATAGCAGATCTTGCTGTGGTGTTTTGTTGGCATGTACACCTCACATCAGCCTTCACTAGAAAGACATTCTACCTTTACACAGAGTCCCATACCTTGGGATGAACACTAAAATTGACTTAGCAGTTGTTGTGGACACTTTAACTTCATGGCACTAAGCTGGAGTAAGCTTCTTCTAACCCTGTATTTAACAATGGACAGATGACAAAATGTGAAAGATTCTTTTTTCTTTGGAAAGCCATGTTTCACTTTTGTTGCCTTACTCAGCTCCTTTAAGGTGTGCTCTAAAGTGACCCTACTTTTAGTGGTGAACCACCCAACCCCACTGAGTGTTTGTGACCATGGAAAGAGAAGACCTTCACATAAAACACTCCGTTTTGCATTTCCCATCAAGAAGACATTTTGCATTCTCACTGTGGAAATCCAGGGCCTGAGCTTTTATCATGTTAACTTTCTCCATGCTTTCCCAAAATTCTGTGGAGATAACAATCCTTTTTGCTTCCAGAGAGGACTGAAGCGTGCCCTAGTTTTCCAGAGTAATCAGCAAACTCGTATTTCTGACCATCTTTGGTTTTTGTTTCTCACTCTGTGTTTCCATACTTTCCTGTGTTTTCACAGGTCGATCATATCCTAACAGTATCCACCAACCTTTAACTCTGTTCAGCAAAATCCATCCATTAATTCCTGTTTAGGAAAGAGGTTGTTCCTCCCAGTACTTGTGCCAAAGCAGAATCTAAGGATTTAAGTAGGAGGAAAGGGTTTGTAAATTTAAGAGCAGTCTACATGTACCATGTTGGGCTCATCCACGCTGACTGTCTCATATTCAGGCTGTAGTTTGCTTTTCTTCTTCCTCTTGGGTTTGGATGCAAGCAGGAAATCTGGTACAGAGGGATGGCACACATGGGGAATCGAGATCCCTTGGTGTTGCATTTTATCTTCTTTTAGCCAGAGTTTGGATTAAATGTGCTAGATGGAATTTCTTATTCAGACTCAGATGTTTATTAATTCTTATCTATATTATAGTTTCACAAATCATGAGTTCTACAGCACTTTAGCTAACAAACTAAAAAAAAATGGAGCCCTCTGTATCTGTATACAAGGCCTTTTGAGGATAAACTGTCCAATTATGAAATGATACCTAAATTATTTTTACTTTTAACCCAATAACCAACAGCCACGGCCTGCAATGTGGACTTTTTTATCCAATTACAGAACAACACCCAAAACCATGAAGAAGAAAGTGAAAAAGAAGGATTTAGCCTACACCCTAAAACCTCCATCTTGCTTTATACATATATTATTATGTACTAAAATCTTAAACTCTAAGTTTTCCACCGTGTGATATTACACACTTCTATTCGAGCTACACACCCATAATCCCAGTGCTATCAGTCAATTTTGGGAGCCTTTTCCAAGGCCTCAGGTCCAATGCAGTGTTTTCTTGTGGGTCAGTGCCTGTCAGCACAGAAAGTCTAAAATCCTCTGTGCCCAGGGTTCCAACACCTCAGCAGAACCCAGATGCTCCTAGCTGATAAGTAACAACTGGAGATTAGCTTTAGGCAGCCATGCATTGCTCTTTCTGGTCTATGTTGCAACAACTTATGTTTGGGAAATTTCAAAGGCCACGCTGCTTTTCATCATTCTGTTTTCATTCATTGTTTTGTGTGCGTATTTTGATCTCAAATATGTCTTTCATAGGGCGTTTTCTAGTTCTCTTACAACCTTTTCCTGAGCTCCCAGGGATTTGATGGTATGTTGTTTTAATTTCTATCAAATTAGATAGCCTCTCAGACAATGCAATAATTATTGGCCTATAATGGCCACTTGGAACCATTAGAAAATTTTCCAGCCCAGCAGTATACAAAGGAATGACAAGCCTCAAATGCTAAGCATTTAGTGAGGGGTATCCACCACTCTCATGAATCTGATCCTAACTCAGGCAAAACTTTCTTGGTTTATGCATTAATTCTTGCTTTTGCACCTTTTTCAGAAAGGTTATTCATGTTTTCCCTTCAACAAACCAATACCCCACTCTAAAAATCTATCCTAACTGGACATAAACCCCAGTTCTGCTCCTGATGACATTTGTTCAAAACCAATACAAATATCTGGCCCTCAAAAGTGGATTTTTCACGCTCAAGGATAGCATTGTCAACTCACCTTTTAAAACTACTTCGGGTTTCTTTAAAAAGGTGCTGTATCTTGCAGAGGCAGCAAAACAATGCAGCAGATATGGTGGCTATTCATTTTCATTTAGCAGGTAAATCAATACTCACATAAAGCCTGAGTAACTTGTTGGCACTAAACTACGCAACCCCATTTTTACTAAAATTCGTCAAGCTTCAAGCAAGTGAGCTTTATTTTTTTAAAAGGGAATGCGTGTTTTCATGTTGCATTAAGTGAAATTGATACTAATAATAAACAGCAATAATCAAGTTCTTAATCTTCTCTGTATAGTCTAAGGGAAAGGGGGGTTTTCTCAACATAAATATAATAAGTAGAATTCAAAGGGCAAAGCTCCACTAAACCTTTGTCTGTGTGATTGAGGGAGGGATGTTTCATACCCCGTGGTTTACAGGCGTGTGTTACACTGTGCACACCGTCTGCAAGCACTTTAGAAAATCCTGGATGCTTAGCATAGTCTTAAATCAGGCATGTTGCCAATTGTGGATTAAGCAGAGGATCGCTGGGTCATTTTCCGAGGAGTTCCTTTACAGTTCAGCCTTTTTTTTTTTCTCTTGGTGTTAATGCTTTTACTGCTGTTGGGTGAAGGGAGGAGAGGCTTTGGAATACCCTGCCCTAGGGCCTCCTAAACTGTTCATCTGTCATGGATCATGTCACGGAACAGAAATGTTTGTTTTTGCTCCCATTCATTTCGACTGGCAGCCAGTTATTATTAGAATGAAAAATTAAGCTATTATGCAGTGGAAGCCTTGCTGGCTCTATCAAATTTATGGAGTTAATACTGCAAAATTATCCTTTATAGCAGGCATAAGCAGCTGTATGTATAATGCAGGCCCCTTCTTGATCAGCCCAAATACAAAATGGCAGCCTTGTTTTCATTATCAGCGTTAAAGCTTGATGTGATATGTCACCTTTTTTCAGAAATTTCAGGGGAGCAGTTAATAAATTAATAGTACTGTGGGTGACTTGGTTAGGAGTCTAAGTCCATCCTCTGCTCTTCAGGGTATGCTGAGTTGTTCTCAGAAACAGAGAAATCATAAAATTTCTTAAGGCTTCCCAAAATGTTTTTTTTTCAAGTGTGCATGACTTCATGTTTCCTGAGGTGCTATTTGAGTGGTTTATTCATTTGTTTATTTTCAGTGGGGAGATCATCTGCATCTTTTACAAACGAAAGAGAGGTGTGGATTTTTTTAATCAAGCTTCATGCCCTCTTGAGAATCTGGGGTCTCAAACACCCTTAGACATAAGGCATTCACATGGAACAAGGTGCCTGGTGAGAACAGAAGGAGGTGAACCATGCAAAAGGCAGAAAGGCAGATGAATAAATTGAAGACACATCCAAGAGGGAAAGAGTTTTAATAATACTTGTGTACTTGGAGTTGCAACTCCCCCAGAAGTTGTACGTGGAGGGCAACTTGTTGTTCTAAATTCAGTTCTTCTCTCTAAAGAAATTCCAGATCCACCTCAATAATGCAGGCGCTTTACCACAGCATGCCACTGCAGCATTAGAGATATTTACAATGCCAAGATCTTGCCCCCCACTTTCTTCCCCTCTGAAAATGATTGTAGTAAAGTTGTCAAGCTGGGGTTAAATGGACAATCTACGCAGATATGGGATTGTCTTTGCAACACGTACTCCAGATGTACTGTCTCTGTGTCTTACTGGCACATTTGGGATGGATTTGAAAATAAATAGAAGCAAGTTTCTAGCATCTTGTAGAGTGATTAAACCCATCTTTGGCACTAAGCAGTTATTGTGCAAAAGCTGTGTCACAGAAAGAACAGGGAAAGAAACAGCTTCTGAGTGAAAGAGAAGTGTGATTTTCAAAAGTAAAAGTTCTTTCTGAGATAATGTAAAAAGATGTTAAGCACTTGAAATTCTGAGCCATTCAGTCATTCCTGCTGGAATTATCCTTGTGGAGTTTATCAATCTGTATGTACCAATATCATAGGGGACCAATTAATTGCACTCATAGTTGCCTTTGAGCTATTTTGAAAGTAGAAAGAAGTCATTTGTTAATGGTTTAAACAGCCCTACAATCATGACGTACAGTTCCTGGCAGATACTGTCTTTATAGTAGATGGAAACACAGAAATACTCTTACACTTTATGGTTCCTAATGAATTTTGATGAGAAACTAAGAAAAAGGAATTAAAATCCAGTAGTTAAATAGAAGATATGATTATTAAAAAATAAAAATAAAATTTGCTGCACCACAACTCTTGGCCAGAACATAATTCTTCACAGTATTTAAAGATATTGCTATGAGGTACAATCTTGAGGAAAGAAAGGGAAAAAAAAATCTTTTATCAAGTATAAGTGGCTTGAAAAAGAAGCAAAAACCTCAGAAAAAGTAGAGCTGGCATTCAGAATTCACCAGGAGTGCCTTGCCTTTGATGCCTTGGGAAGGCTGACCTGGAACAGAGACTGGAGAGAGCTAGAGAATAAAGTAGGGATTTATTGAAAGGTCTCCAGGATCCACCTTGGGCAGGACAGGGCCTGACCAGGGCTACACCCAAGGTGGACTAACGATAGTCACAACATGAACAACAGGTCATGAGATCTTACATTTTTATAAGTTTTGTTCCATTTGCGTATTGGGGTTTAATTGTCCAATTCCAGCTCCAGGTTGTGAGGTCCCATCCTTCTTGTCCCTCCCTCCACCCCACCCTTGTTTGTGCTTTTGGGGCTGAAAGTTGTCCTTGGTCTCCAGCAGGGAAAGGATTTTCTCTCCCTGCTCTGTGAAGAGAGTTTACTAACACTTAATATGAGGCTCAGAACTGCACCTAAGCAGAGCAGAATCTGAGAAATATGAAAGCTAAAACTTAAGGCATCACTTTTTCCCTGGTATCCTTCTGGGTGGCTGCTGCCCTAGTCTTTAGTATGTGGAACTTTCCTGGGCAGGACAGGTTTATTCTGTATTGGGAAAACTTTTTTTGTTTTGCTGCTGGGTAGCATCAAGCATGGGACAAGGCTGTCCTAGTCCTAATTTATGTGGTTGGATCCATGTGAAAGGAATAGGGAGATAGTGATTCTGGCTCATAGTAAAAAAGGCCCTTTTGTACAGATGTGGTCCAAAGTATGTACAGATTTTTTATGCGTCCCTTATGGATCCTGCTATCCTCTAAGAGTTGTTTGAACAGGCTGAAATGCAAAACACAATCAGGCCTCCAGTAGGGATAAAGTGAAATAACTGGATGCACAAAGAACTTATTTATTGGGCTACAGCTCGGAAAATGTTTGGTGATGCTGCCAATCACAGAACACAGAATATCTCATTCTTCTTCAAGAGTAGTAGGAACACAGGGAGATGTTTGCAAGTTTCATCACAGGCACTAATTTCTGCTTATATAAAAGGTATCATGAAACCTTTAAGGAGGTTTTCAGTCAATTTGGAAAGATTCACCCACTGAACTGCTAACAGTGGTCTCTTCTGACATTATCTAGGGAGAGCATGGGGATTTTACATTTAAACAATGACACAGCCAGTTCTTGCAGAGGTCACGAGTGCCAAGGAAAGCAAACAGCACATTGATTTTTATTAATATCCTGTAATCCAGAATTTGCAATGAAATGGAAGTTATTGTTCATCTTTAGATAAATCTGAAGGTCAGAAACTGAAGAAACTCATAGAGGAATGACAGTCCTGTGAATTTTGGATGCACATAAATCCTGGGGATTGTTTTATTCCTGGCTAAACATTTTTCTGTTCATCTTGAAGGGATGCGTTTTCATTTTAGCCTATTAATCTCAGTATATCTTTTTTTGACACAAATCTATTAGGAATTTTAGAGACTACAATATAGACTCCAGATGCTAGGTGCTCCTTCATCTTTTTGGTCCACCCTTTAATCCATAACAACCAACACATTTATTTTATGAGCCCTCACAATCAAGAGAGTCTTAATATCCTTTCTGGCAGGTTTTCACTCTTTGATTTCACATTATATAGGGGACTGGATACTTTGAACGTACTTTAGAAACTCTCAAAAGTAAAATTTTTATTGCAAGTCCTTTACATCTCCATGGTAAATCCTGTTGTGCTTTTACAGGCACACGTATGGAAGTGTAGCTGTATTTATAAGCTGAATGATAACACATGAGATTGTGGTGCTGTTGTAGGTTGACAAAGTTGATTGTTTCAGACACGATGACCAAACCTCACCAGAGAAATCCATCATCCAGGGAAAGCCCCCCTCTCCTGGTTTTGTGACAGTCCTGGTACTCAGTGGTGAAATAAAACACGTAGAGATAAATAAAATAAAACACGTGAGTTGGTGCTTGTCTCTCCTCCATCACTGAGATCTGCTATGGTGAATGTAGCCACAGGTTTTCTTCTGCTCTTGGAATTTCAGGCTATAGATTCCCTTTGTTTGTTTTATTTATTTCTCTTTTCATCATTCTGTTTTCATATATTGTGTGTTCATTTTTTTGTGAATGAAATTGAATTTTGTGTTTGTTTTCACCGGCATGCCCCAGCTGACAATGTTGGGGTTACATGGGGTTACAGCAGCGTTATGTGAGTGCATAAAACTCTGATTTTTGGCTCCCAGCAGGTAGAAAACTTTCCTCCTTTTTTTTTTTTTTTTTTTTTTTTTTTTTTTTGTGTGTGTGTGTGTGTGCCTCTGTATCTCCTTCAGAAATGCAACTATTAGAATTTGTAAATCCTACCAGTGAGAAAATGGCACGCGGGAAAAAGCAAAGCTGTTTACCCATCAGTGAGCTAGACAAACATCTTCATTTCAGTGATTCAGACAACAAATCAAATAAAGAAAGAAACCCTCTGATGAACTCCTGCCTTGCTTCCCTTCATCCAGCTCATCTGATGCCGGAGTGAAATACATTTCTGCAAGCACAGTCAAGCCGTAAATTGAACAATGAATATCTTGTCCAGTAAAGCTCGTATCCCAGCTGGGGTTTTCAGCAGCTTGAGCAACATTTCTGAGGGGAAAACCTTTATGAAGGGAGATTAAGGAGTGCCCGTGTTCAGCAGGCACTGCTCTTTTCCCAAATGACTGGAGGAGTAATGGCTCTGTGCAGGATCCTGGCTGCTCTCCTGCATGCAGAGGAAAAGAGGCAGTCAGATTCCATGCTATTTATGTTGAGAACATTTTGGGAATGAGTTGGGCTGTGCTTTTACCTCCCTCTTTAATCACTGCTCTGGGTTGATCCAAAGGTACTGTGACAAGTGTTTGCAGGCGGTTTTATATGCCTTGCTCTCTTAGTACTTGTATATTTAAAAATCTGGCCCCTTCTGCTGAAAAGTGCTTGGACACCTGGGCCCTGTAAGGGTCATCACAAGAGGGATTTTGTGCTAAATTCTGGTCAAGGATGTAGGTTCAGTCTCTGTTGCAGTCTCTGATAGTGCCAAGGGTGCGGAAGTGCCCCTGCAGATCTGCTTTTGAAAGCCCTCTCCCGATGGTGGGATTTGTAGGTGCACTGATACAGGTCTTTGAATCTGGTATGCAATGGAAATGGCAAACGAGGCAATTTCTAACATGCCAATCAAGCTGTTGTCTTACTAATTTCTTTTACCTGTTCATCCCTCTTTGTTGCTAAATAACTGGCAGCTGCATCCATATTGGTGGTCCTGAGAGGACCCTAAGAAGAGCGCTGAATGCTGTTGGATGTCGTATACTAAAAAGAGCCCATGCATTGCTGCCCAGTCCTTTGGGCTTTTTTAAGAAAAAAACCTCTTGGATTTTTTTTTTTGCCAGGGGTTTGGAAATAGGCAGGATTTGGACTCCACTGCATTTTCTTTCTCAGTCAAGAGACTGTGTCTAAAATTTATCTGGGTTTCTTTAGTGATGATGCAAGTTAGGAAAAGAAGGGTACACATGGCAGTGTTAGTTTGAAGCTGTGCTGGTTTAAACCGTTTTTTTTTCCATTTCAAGCAGTTGTCATGTTCCATTTGGTAGCTGCAAATCCACACCAGCAAACATCTTGGAATCTTTGGGGCTTTAGGTTTGGCACATCATGGTGACAATACAAGAGGTGAGCCTGCTGCATCTGCATGAGGGAGGGCCCAAACACCCAGTTTTAAAACACGCTGCAAATTTGCTGATGTTGGAGTTGCCTTTAGTGCTTAAGAAAGAGGCTCAGGACCCAGAGGACCACTGCAGTCTTGAGAGCCTGGCATTAGAGCCTGTTAGAGAGAGAAAAATCAGCAAGAAAACAAAGAGTCAGAGGGGTGTACATCAGACTTTTCCCTTTGCTAAGATAAATTAATGATTTATTATTAACACCATTGTGCTGGAAATATGGATGAGGACTGCTCCTGAGCTTTTGGGGTTTTTTTGTCATTCTGGGAGTGGTTTTTAGGTTTGGGAACCAGAAAAACCACGTTTCACTGCCATTATCCAGTATTTTAGCAGGGAGAGAGGCTTGCATTCACATTTTCACCCTGCATTCTCTACGCAGACGTGGAGAAGCACAGATGTGCAGATAATGTCACCCACATTTTGCCCTGGCTTCAGGACCATGAGCTAATTTTATAACAATTGACGGTGACTTAAACTAATGTTGCTAGGGTGCTGTCAGTGATGCTGAATAAATAGGGAAGGACTTCAGGAGAACAGCAAACAGCAGCTGTGACGACTTTTGTTCTGAAGCTACCTCTGCATGCCAGATTTTACCCTCCAGGCACAGCAGCAGAGCACAACTCCCACCTGTTATCTCTCACCATTGAGGCTTGCTTCTTTCTGTTTAAGTTAGGTTAAATATTTCTCCTTTTCCCAGGATTCAGAGCTCATCAGGCCAGCTGTGGTGCACAGTCTTGAAACACAAAACAGCTGGAGACATAATGTGAACAAAGTTCACCTTTTCTTGTTTACATTTGAAAGCTGCTGCACTGTTTATGGGATGATGCATTTGTTTAAATGAATGTCCAGCCATTATTGATTTTTCATCTCCGCTTTTTTTTTTCTTCTCTTTATGGTTGTGTCACTGGTGTCGTTCAGCAGGAATCTCTTGCTTTAGCACACCTGCTCACAAATTGACTGTGGAAAGAATTAGGCCATGTTTCTCTCCCTACAGTTGCTGTGGTGAAACTCAGGCATGGATTTTACCCAAGAGACCCCATGGAGTTTCTCTCTTTTCCTTTTGCCATCCCCACAGTTCTCCTTGAATTTGCACCTCCCCATTGCACAGCGTAACAAAATGTCAGCTGGGAATGTAGCTCCCTTTTCTCACTCTCTTTCTCCTCTCCCTTTTGTTCTTATATCCTTCTGGGCTCGTGTGAGAAGGAGCAAGAAGCAAGGATAGCAATTGAGAGTTTCAAGGGTTTGGGGAACTGGTGGCTTGGATGTTGAACACATAGGGTATAAGAGACAATAACTTGACATTCCCAACAACTTGCATTGAGCTGAGGTTTCAGTTTAAGAGCAGCAGCTGGTAACAATGAGAATGGGATTACTGAGGACCTGCTACACCTTTCAGAGGTTTTTATTTTTCCTGCTCGTTTATAATTAACGCCTTATTTTGGGTTTGTCTACATTCAACTCCACGCTAAGAACGTAACTTTTATGGGTTTGCAATATTAACACCTCTCCATATTACTGCTGTGATCACTTCATTTACTTTTACTGCTGTCCCAAAAGAGCTATTTGAACCTTTGAAGTGTTTTGTAGGTCTGGTTGAGATAAGACAGAAATTGCCCTGGTGTGCAAGGACCATACTTGAAGCATCAGTGTTGGACATCAGGTGATCACAGCTGATTGGATGAAGCCCTTTCCTGTGGCTGGAAATGGTTCTTCTCCCCACCACCATTGTGGAATAACTTACTTAGAGGGAAAGTTTCTCCTCTTCTCAGAGAAAAGTTGGCTCATGCCTTAAAACCCGGAGATTTATGTTCTTTAAAATGTGTGTGGGTTTTTTAATCCTGTTCAGTGTAACTGTAGATGGTCTCCATAGCCATATAAATCCTCCACTGTTCTTTGATTCCAGCCAAGACCTTGGCTTCGGTGATACCTGGTTGTTATGTGCTCTGCTGAGTTACAGTGAAGCTAATTGTCTTTGATATGGCTCCAGTGCTCAGTACGGGGGGGAACTTGCTCAAGTCCATCCAAAGGACTTAAAAAAGTATAATCTGCGGGTCTTCTCAACAAGCCAACATTCTTAGCCAGCTAAATGCAAGCATAACCTCTCTCTTAGTCTGTTTCTTCTTGTAAGGATGGATCCTGCACTCCTAAGTCGCAAACAAGACTAAAGGAGGTTGAAAATTCTATTGGTTAAGACACAGGCTGAAAATTCTCCAAGCTCTGAATTTAATCTACAGGGAAAACTCTTGAGAAGTTTTCTTCTAAAGCACTGTGTTATGTGAGTGTTTTCAGTTTTGCTTTGTCACTTTTGCGTGTCACTTCCTGTCTGGGTTTGTCCACCAGATGCATAATTTTGGGGTATCACTCTTGGGGAAAAAATGTTCTTGTTCCTTTTCTTTTAAAGAGTCGCAGAGGTTACTGACCTGTAGTCTGTGTTGCTAAATTGTTCAATCTGTCCCTAAGGCTTTTAGAAGTCTACTTTCCAGTGGAGATGTGAAAATCTGAAATTCATTCTTGAAGAAGCTTGAAGCTTCTTTAATGAGAAAATTAGATCAAATTTATCAGCCTTGATCTTTTGGAGTCTAACTAGTGAAAATTTTTGTAGGTTTGACATATTCTGTCCCGTGTGCTTCACATCTTGGAGAATCTTGTAGTTTATTTCAAGGCATTTTTGGACTTTTGGGCCTTTCCTGCTGGCCCAGGACTTGAGTATAGTGGGGCTTGCATTGTTTTCCTTCTTTACGTAGTATAAGCTTAAAGATTGAAAATAAAAACCAAAACCAGACAACTCTCCACATATTTGAAGCATACATATGACTGAGATAAAAATCCCGAAATATAACTTCTGTTCCCCATTTTTCCTGTTCTTTAGCTGTGTTAACATCAGACTCTTGCAAACATGATAAATCAGTGTTCCAATGAAGGCTGTGAAAGTCACTGACAGTCCATCTTCTCCTTTGAGTTAATTTAAATCTGGAATAACTCAGTTTGCTTGGTTTGAATTGCAGAAGTGTGGCTGACAGCAGAGGCTGGCTAGCAGCTCCCAACACCAGGAAATCATGAGGTCACACTTGCTGCTTGGTCCAAAGACAGCTTTGTCCTCATTCCAGGTGAAGCCACACCAAAAATACAAGTGGTTCATAATTTTTGCTTTCTGCACCTGTGTTTTAGTCACAATTAGCATGTAGGGTACAGAGGCATCAAAATGCCTTGAGCAGCTATAGGAGGTTTAGTTATTATTGCCTAATAATGCATTGCTAGGAAAAATAGATGTAAAAGGAAATCTCCCTTTCCATTTCTCTGAGTAAGGATAATATTAGATACATAAAAAAATACACAGAAACCTTGATGGAAACCGCTGG
Organism: Chamaea fasciata; assembly: GCF_029207755.1. NCBI lineage: Eukaryota > Metazoa > Chordata > Aves > Passeriformes > Sylviidae > Chamaea > Chamaea fasciata. The sequence continues at coordinate 3,395,858 of NW_027094088.1, read as the reverse complement.
GAATATTTTTTTTAAGTCTGTCTGACAATAATTTTCTGTATTTGTTCTTAAACATTTTCACTTCAGATCTTCTCGCCCACTCTCTGTTCCCACAAACAATTCACAGAAGTGCAATAAACAAAACCAGACTCAAAAAGCCCCTTCACTTCTATAAGTAGGTGGTAAAAGAACCCTTTCCTTATTCCAGTTATTCTTTGAAATATTGAATATAACACTAATAACTGGGAATAGTTTTTCTGCAGAAGAACTTGGAATCGTTAAGTGAGATCTTTCTGAAATGTGGTGGACTCATTGGCAAGATTTAGTTAGTTAACTAGTTATTTTAATAGAATAGATTATATTTCTTCTTTTTTGCTTTGCAGAAGAACTAGAAACTTCTCTCTGAAACTTTTAGGAATATGAATTTTAGGCTTTATATTTTAACACTTTCTGTTCTGTGTTGATCTATACTACTATTGCTGAATATGTTGCATTGCATCTATTAAGTTTTTGTCTATGCAATTCCTCAGAAACTGATGGATGTAAGCTGAAGATTTATGGCCTTATTAGTCTATCTCTGCACTTCTTAGAGTGTATCCCTATGTTAATAATGACCTTTTCTGAATGAAATAAAATGTTAACGTTCTAGTATCTGATACCAAATTTATTTAAAATATTTTGGAGTATTTTAATGTAAACTACTTATTTTAATAACGATAAAAAATTATTTCAAAAAATTGAAAACTTTGCCATTCAGAAATATTTTTAGTACCAGTTTTTTATAGGGTTTTTTTTGTTTGTTTGTTTTTAATTAACACAGCGATTTATGAAGCACTAAGCTGATCTGAGCATCCCCTTGTTTACTTTGGGCGAACTGAGTGACAAAAATAGACAGTTTAATGGCATTTTCCTGTACCAGGCAGTTTTCATTATCTCACAATGTATTTATGGCATGGCAATATAAGCTGAAGTAGATTGTATTGGCACTGCCAGCATTAGTAAAATATTCCATTTGTAATACATCTAGCACTGCAGCTCTTCGATGCAACCATTGCCAGGGTAATTTTCAAAATATGCCTCATTGACATAAGTCTGCTCTCCCCAAAACGAGTGGAAATTTTAGATGCTGAAATAAGAGCAGAATTTAACCAGTGAGAACTTTTGAAATGGAAAGTGGAATACAGGGTAATGATTTTATTTTTTTTTTTAAATTTAAATGGTTGTGCTGTCTAACAAAGTTCAAGGAATATTCTTGAAGATGTACAATTACACATTTACACGGCCATTTTAACATTTTCTTAAAGTATTTAGATAGCTACATGCCAAAAACAATATCAGATATAGTACCTTTGTCAGCTTGGTGAAGTTAATTTACCCTTTCTAGCACGTCTAGCTCTGTGATCCTCTCTTAGAGCCATAATATTTCTTCCATATTGGCTGGATCCAGGGTACAACACAGACTGTCTGGGAATAAATCAGGATTATGTAGAGCAAGTGGCTGTTATTTATGGGACCGTTGTTCACTGGCGAAGAAGTTGAAGTGTTTGTAGCTGATATGATGGGAGCAGTGAGGAGGAGACCCCTGAGACTGCAGGAGAGGTTTTCCTTTTCCCATTTCCCCGCCTGGCACCTGAAGGAGAGATTTTTAAGCACAGGCCTGCTTTGTCTCTGCAGCTTCAGACAGGAGCTGACCCACTGGAGATGCAGGCAGGAGAGAATTTAGCTGTTAAAGTCAAAGAAATATTTTCTGATTAGGTGTGAACTGATTTTATTATTTTTCCCTAACAGCTTATAAAGTGACCCACTTTAGGTAACTTTTTTTTTTATGAAGTACCAAAAAGCACTTATCCAATGCCAGAGCAGCTGCTGACAAATTTCAAGCTTTTATTTCAAAGCATGAAACAGTTAAGTGGTTGGAAGAATACTTTTAAGCATGAGAAAAGCAGAGTAATGTGAAGAGCTGTGCATTTATTTTGAGATGCCTGCAGTCCCAGCTCTCATGAATTTTTACTTGGTGCGGTGGACTAGCCAGTTCACATGCTACTTCCCAGCTTTCATGTCAGTATTTCTCTGAGTACAAATAAAATCAACCAACCCCAAAATCAAACCACCAGCTCCCCCAAATCTCAGTGTAAAACAAACCCCGCCAGTCTGAAGAATCTCCTTCCAAGTGACTGCATTTGTCTGAAAGTAGTATTTTAAACTGGGAAATGTCAGCTGGTCTGGTTGATGGGTGCTGTGGTTATTTCTTGTGCTTGCAGACACAGCAGAGAGCTAAAATTCTGAATTTGGGGTGGGTGTGTGTGTAAGGACACGCCGAAAAGGATCAAACTGATTTCATTTGGATAACCCGAGAGATGGATTTCCTCACTAGCAGTTCCCATGCAATGTCAGCATGCCAACAGTTATGTGTTTTGATGCTTTTTTTATTTATAAAATAAAGTTAGTTTTGAGTCAAAGTCCAGATCTTACAAACACCCAGCACAATTTGTGGCAAAGTTAAGCAAGTTTGCAGGATGCTCCCATGTAATTTTCACTTGCCATTAGTTAATTTTTCTTCTTCTAGGGGTTTAGATGTAAACTTTTGAAAGCTTTCTGGAGTGGTTTCTTCTTTGTCTTACTTTCAGATGAGCATTGGAAAATCAAGACTACTAAAATCACTGGGAGGGAACATGACTTGAAGGAGTTTAGCATTGCAGACCCAACTTTCCTTTCTCCCTGGGAAGAATTTCCCTGGGAATTGATTTGCATTTAAAGAAATGAAATTTGCCTGAATTATTAAGTAGCATGTGTTTTGCATTTAGGGAGAAAAATCCAAATATTCATGAATATTCAGGGTCTCATTGATCTGTGAAGTTGTTGAGGGTGGGCCTTCCTGAAACCGCCTGTGTTACAGAAACTTAAATTTATAAACCAAACTTGTTCCCTTGATAAATAAGCAGAAAACCAGAATATTTTTAGGAACATTTAGAAAAAAAAAAAATTCAATCTGAACTGATTACCCATGACCTCTTTATTAAAAAAAAAAAAAAAAAAAGTCAGTCAATACCAGTTATCAAATTTTCTACAATGAAGAAGTGTTGGGGAAAGGGAGCGGCTTGCAGAATTGCATATAAAAGACAGCTTTGGTAGAGTCTAATAGTTGCTTAGAAGACATAACACAGACTTTAATCCCAAATTTGACTCAGGCTGTCTACCAGGAAACATCCACAATCAATGACACAGCAGTTAAGAGAGTTGTGGTAGAGTTTGGATATTCTCTTGGTCAAAGCATGATGGATTTGTGAGGGAGGAGCTGAAAAAACTTCTCTGTAGAAATGAATCTTGCCCACAGTAGATGGAAAAGGGAAATGATGATTGAGTTATGCTGATTCTGCTAAAGAGCTCCAGTTATATATTAAGGCAGTAAAACTCCCTGTGAAACATGGGAGGAATGTATTACTAGTTAATTACAACAGCAAGATATGCCATTGAAGGGATTATTACCATATTTTATGATGACTGTTTTATCATCTCCTTGTTTATACTTTCCTTTGGTAATGAACTTAACCTTCCGAAGTTTGAAATATTTAATATTTGAGCACTAAATATTTGTACCCCTTGTATTTGGTAAGAGCAGTTCCTAGTATATGGAGTAAGAATACAACTGGAGATGAAATGAAAACCCAGTTGGGAAAATGGCATTTTTGGTAATCATACGCAGTGTCCATGCATCAACAGTGATGTGGTTGTTTCAGTTTGGTTTTTCTGGTGATGATGAGGGCCATGAAGCTGAAGTTTTTTTGTAATAAAAGGCAAATTCTGTTCCAGCCGGTGTGTCCTGTAAAGCTGCTGGATTCCCAGGCCGGTTTCAGCAGCATCTCATCAAACGTGGATGTCTGAAAGATGAACATCTCTTGTTTTAAGTAGCTGGACAACTGTTTGATTGCTCCTTCTATAGGAAAATAATCTCTTCATGGATGGCTATAAGTGGCATCATTTTTCCTTTGGGTTCCCATTGCTGCTTTCTGTGTATATTACACATCTGGACTGTAATGGAAACTTGCTCATTCCTCTGAAACATCTGTTGTGTCCGGCTGCAGTGAAGACTTACTGTTATTTTTGCTATGTACTCCATAATTCTATCAAATCTTTGTCTAGTGGCCTCTGTTCCAAGTACAAGCAATTCAAAATCATGGAGAAACAATACTTTTGCAGAAAGTTTTACCTTATTTCACAGCTAGGGTTTTTATTTTGTTTTTAAAAGCAAGGTGGAAAAAAAGCCGATGAAACAGCAGAAAGTGCTTATGTAAATATCTAAGGAGAAAAATGTTAGGAAGTTTCCATTTGGAAAGAGATTGTTCCTTTCTTCAGTTTAAAGGTATCAGTCTGGTTATCCTGTTTATGCAGCTGCTCATAGAAAGGCCTTAAAAAAAAACCCCAAACAAATAAAAACCAGCAAAAGGGTAGTAATGTAATGGATTCTTTTAGTAAGAGGAGGAAGGAAAATGAAACAAAGGATAAATTATAGAATTTCAGGCTCATGGTGGTTTCTGCTGCTAATCCTGGTGAGGGCAGAAAGAAGCGATGGCACACCCCAGTCATCACTGGAGCTCGGACCTTACTCAGTGAGAAGAAAATAAAAGGAAACAAGTGAATTCAGAGAAAGGGAACCAGGGTTCAGTGATCTTGAGAATGAGAAGTGCTAGCAAATGTCTATAATTTTTAGACAAAATCTTTGCTTTATTGTATTTTGTACCGCCATCAGATCCCAAGCACTTTTTCTGATAATACTGTCTTGATGCATTAATTATATTTCCTCCTGTGCTGAAAAGGATGGGAGGCTTGGACTTCCTTGCTACAAGACTATGTGCTTTGCGGGGATAATTTTAAGCACTTCCTCTTCTGTCAGTATTCAGGACACAAGGAGAAGTTACCAGTTATTTTTTTAAATTATTTTATAGCAGATCAAAGCTGGGAGACTGCAAGGGAGATACTCTCACAAAGGAAAACCAGATGCATTTTACAAATACCCAAATTGTGCTATCAGAGCATTAAATATTTACCAGCCAGTGTCTGCCCGTTGTGTACTTTGGTATATTTAATTTCTTTTTATTGTTATTGTCTGTCTGGACTTGGACTTATCTCCTTGGCCAGAGATAAAGGATGATTTGTGTCATGTGAAGCGGTGCTTGGGTTTTTCCTGAGATTCAATTAATGAGGTAAGGGAAGGGCAGAGGTATGGAAAAAGGCTTTGCCAAGCTGCCTTTTAAATTTCATACCATATTGGAAAAAAAAAAAAAAAAAAAAAGGAACTCTGTCAGGAATAGTTTTGGTTTTGAGGGTCTGCTCTGTGTTAGCAGTACAAGAGGCAGCTGCCTAAAATAAGAAAATATCAGGAGGGTGTTTGGGGGCTGTTTATTGAGGGCAAGGCAGGGAGCTGTGGGAGGTGTGTGTTTCCCGGGCTGTTAAGGGCAGTAGGGACCACAGAGCTCGTGCTGATAACAAGTGGATGCTGACATACTAATGTATCTTTTTGCTTTTTGGCAAAGTATTAAGGCTAGAGAGTTGCAGACTGTTTGTGACACATGGTTAATTTGCTGAAAATCCCTATTTGCAAAATAGAAGGGACCTGTTATATTAACAGAAGTGACAAGAAAATAAACAGCTATTTTTGGTTTTGATGTTGTTGGGTGGTGGTTTTGTTTTCTTTTTTTAACCAACAACCTTTGACACTAGGAAAGATAGACACAACTTTGGCTATTACCAAATCAAATGTATTTAAATGCGCTGTCTCTGATATTTAATAAATATTGTAGCGTAGCTTTTTGTGGCTAATAAAACTTGGTTTACATTACACCCCTTGCCTGCTATGATTTGCCTCCTAGGGCTCACTTAGAGTACATTAAGAAGCTGCACACAAGATCAGTGTGATTTGCTGTAAAACTTGAATAATTCATTTATGCACCACTGCTCTCAGACAGTGTTTTTACAAACGCTGTAATGAGACAAGCTGTGAAATGTTTTACATGGTGGAGATGAGGTCTGCTACTCAAGAAAAGTCTTTCTGCACAGATTTGATTCCTTGAAGTCTTCCAAGAGGACTTTCCAAGCATTATGGTGCAGACCTCCAAAGCACAGTGATGAGGCTATTTGTCCTAACTCAGCAATACCTTTTACTTCCAGTACTTCCAGTGGAGGACCTAAAGTGAGCACAGGATACTTAAGAAGTGCAGAGTGGGAGCTCTAGTTCATCATTCTGTTCCAAGGCCCTTTCCTGACTTTGACTGTGCCTTGTCTACCACACCGATACTTGTTCTTACTCTGCTCTCTGCAGTACACTTGACTTTTTAATAATGGGCATGGAAGGAATTGGAATGATCACAGTTAAAATATACCGGAACTGAGATTTTACTGTCAAGGTTGTTGACAACTCCCCTGATGTTCACTCTAAATTGTTGTTCTCTGGAGTTGTGCTCCTTCTGTGCAGCCATAACCTTCAATACCCTCTGCAAAAGTCTTATTGTCATGCAGAAGAGCTTAAAAGTATGTCCTGCACCTGCAGGAAGCATTTCTCCTGATGTGAAATGTCTCTATTATTTACACTAAATTTTAGAAGGGTTTGCATTTCTCTTACTCTAATAATTTGGATGGAGAAGGGGGAATAGCACTTGGGGAAGGAAGGGTGACCGCTCTGTCATTTTTGGATGTGTATCAGGCCATAGCTGTCAACTACATGATCAGATCTAATTATTTCTACAGGAAGAACAAATTACAGAAGAATTAAAACTTAAACAAATTAGTCCTAAATTAGTAATTGGGTAAGAATAATCTGTTTACAGCATACAGCCAGGAAAAGTATCCAGCAGTTTATATTTCCCGTGCACATCTCAGCACTGACTTCGAGCTCAAGATGAGATGGGGGGAAAAACCTAGGTGTAACTGAGACTGCTGGATGGCTTTATTTGGAATTTGTAACTAATTGGGAGAATGTGTAGTTAGAAGCAGATTTTAATTTTTTGTATTAAGACAAAAGTTCAATTTCTCATAATTTCTTAATGTGTTAAATTTGCTTTGGAGTCTTTTGCTAGAAAATATTTTGCAGTTGCCTGTAGTTTTGCATAGCCATTATAAAACTTCAAGTGTGCAAAGGAGATTAATATTTTCCAGAATGAAAGCTGGAGAAAAAGGAAGAAAACAAAATGCTTGTGCTATTGCTAGGTAGAGATCCTCTTGAATTTGCTAGCACTCCTGTGAGCATTCCCCCCTCTTCTCAACCAGACTTGAATCTGAGAAAATTACCATCTGTGCATAGATATGCAGGAAATGAGCTAAATTTGTAGTGTAAACATTTTCAAATGAATATTTGCACAGTACAGTCTCTCAGCAATGCATTATCCTCTTTCATTTGGTAATCAACACATATCCCTTATGAGTTGTGTTGAAAGGGAAGAGAGTGACTCTCACTAAACTCTAATTATCCTTTCCTTCCTCCTGGGAAGAGCTCTCTTTAAGCTCCCTTTTGTGAGCTGCTCTGCGTTTTCACAATCATTCCACCTCTTGATCACTCTTTCTCCTCATTTTGCCTCAAAGTGAACTGTAGGATGTGAGGACACAAACCTTAGGGGATGGGATGTGTGGGGATGTCAGCTGAATTCCTATGAGGTGGGATTCCCAGACCAACACAAAGCCTCACTGAGATTGAGAGAAACCAACTTTCAGCTGAGGTTTTTATGCAGGACACGGGTCTGTGGTAATACATAAATATTTCTTGGCGTAGGGCTGGGGGAATGACATATTTCCATTAGCCTCCAAGTATTATTATTTTTTTTTTTGACTCAATTCGATCTGCAGCAACATGAGTCAGCTGTTTCTGTTGAGCAGTGTTTCTAATTCAGCCCTTTCCCTGATGAGCACGCATGTAGAACGTGAGCTTCCTACACCGATTAATCTGTGTTTCCTCCATATGGTTCGTGGATTTTTTTATTTTCTTTTAATTCACTGCAAGCAGCTGAATGGCAAAACGCAGTCGAGGTCTTGTTCTAGCGGAAAACGGACTCTGGATGAAGTTGGCAGGGAGTTGCCAAAATCAGCTTATCCTGGTAGTTTTGGGAAAGGAACTTTTCAGCCCATCCATCTTACTACTAGGGCTTGTAAATTGGATAAAGTTTTGAGTAGCCCTGTATAGTGACTCTAGCTGCAGTTGCCAGGGAATTGCCAAAATTAGCATATCCTGGTAGTTTTGGGAAAGGAATTTTTCAACCCATCCATCTGACTACTAGGGCTTGAAAATGGATGAAGTTTTGAGTAGCCCTGTGTTTTTCTGAGTAAATTTCTGAAGGCAGAGTGTGTAAAAGAAGAAACCTGGGCCAAAGCTCCCAAAGCTCACTGAAGCTGGTTCAGGAGGACAAGGTTTCCTGTGGAGTTGTCCCAAGATCTCTCAGCTGAGATATTACACCTTGGCAGAAAGAATGGGGACATCAGAAGATGGGGAATATCTGTGTTTAGTATAATATTGAACTTGAAGAGGTTTGGAAGTAGATCCTTTGTGTTTGGGGAGGGTAGGGATTTACAGCCTGTGCATGGAAAAGAATTATTTTATTTGCTAATTTTAATGTGCGATTAGGAGGGATACCAGCAAGGCTTTTCTGCTGCTGCCTCTGGGCTGTCAGGGTAAAGCTGCAGCCCTATTCATGTGCATCCACGGATACAGAGAACACAAAGACAAAAAGGGGCGCACACATGCATGGTAAAGCACTGCAAAACCTAAACCACTCCCCCCTCCTTCCAGAAACCTTGATTAACACCCTCTTCTTGCCCCTACAAAAAAAAAAAAAAAAAAAAACCAAACCAAATAAAAACCTTTTTCTTTAGTATCAATGAAATCTAATGGTGCAGTTTTTCTCCTTCAAGCAGGGAGAATGTTAATTCCTGGAAAGCACTTTATACAAATTAAAGTCCTTTCCCCTTCCAAACATAATTTTTAACAAAGGAATCGATCTCTCTTCCCAGCAAACCAAGGTGAACAAATACATATACAAAATAATTAAATTGCCTTTTTTTTTTTTTTCTTATTATAAGAGTTTGTTTGGTTTGTGAAACTCAGCAGGAATATTTATGCCCTCCCTTTTAGGGAAGGTCAGCAGACACACACTCAATTACCTATTTGCACGCGTTAAATCAAATGACTCTATATTCAATATTTTGTTTTTTAATTTTGTCTGAGCAGGAAGCTGGAAACCCAAATTAATGGCTCTTCCCCAGTGACATAAATTCTGCGAGGTGTTTGCAGCTTGCTTGCCTCGTTAAAGTGCTCTGACATGATTGATAACCCTTGTCCTCTCTGACTGTGAAGGCTGCTCAGCAGAGGCAAGTAGACCATGCAGAGAACTTGTACCAGGATCCAAATCCAAGATGTTTTCATTTTTTCCTACTTCCAGGTTGTTGAGGAATGGTTTCTAAATAGGTTGGTGCCCTTCTTGTTTTCTCACTAACAGCTGCTGTTGGATGTGATGAAATACCAAAGTCACTGCAGCTGAGCAAGGAAAAGTAAAGCTTGTCTCTGTGAATTATCTGGGAGCAGTAAAGTCCCTTCTGCTGAGGGGGAACTGCTGTTCTGGGGCCATCTTGTGCACACCCTGTACTCTTATATGGTATTTTAACATGCAAAGGGCTCCCCACATGAGTGGTCTACCACATGTCCCATTTTTTCACCCCTTCTCTGTTTACCTATGGACCAACTGGTTGGACCTTGCACTTACAACGCCAGATTTCTTGTAAAGTTGCCGTAACAAAAATCCAGAAAATAAACGCTTCGAACGACTTTTCGCTGTCTTTTCAGTGTTCCGTTCATTTTTGCAAGCAATGGTTGATCCTTGTGTCATTCCAAGACAGCCTTTACTCCAATCTGATGGACCAGTGCATCAGAGGAGGTGTGAACACCTAAGGCAAAATTTCTGCTAATTTTGGTGCTTGGCTTTAATCTCATATTCTTTTTCCCATTGTGTGATACTGAGGCAGAGAGTGGATTTGTCCTCTGTGGCTTAACACCTGTGAGGCTTGTGGATTTGCTAAGGGATAGCTTGCAATTCAAATTATTAGTATCTTTCCTGTTGTGCAGCAATTCAGTCCCTCCCAGTTTGTTCAAAATACAGGAGGTTAACTTGAGCAATAGGTATTATCTGCATCAAGCTCTCAGTAAGGTGTAACTGAAAATAGATTAAATGTCAGATACAAATTATCTTGATCAGGCTGTCCATTCAAAAAAAAATTGGGAAAACATTCCAAACTGTTTGGTCTTCAAATAATGAATGTGCAACATTTAATGGAATTCCCAGAGCTTTGAATGTGAATCAGAATCAAGGAAAAATTGTCAAAAAACAAAAACAAAAAAAAACCAAAAAAACAAACCCTTCCGAAGGACTGAAAAAATGAATGGCACCAGTCACCTGTGGCTGGAATCCCAGCTGAGGTACCGGTGTTGCAGCACAGACACATCTCTCTAATCAGTGCTACTGCTGCTTTTTATTTTGTCTTTAGGCAGAAGCAGAAAGTAAATGTAAGGAAAAGAGCCATGCACATTGCTCTTTCCATAATCCTTGTGCTCTGAACTACATTTTCCCCATAGGCTATTAGTGTCTTTGAATAAGTACCCAGTTCCTTTCAATAAACACTGTGCATCTGAAGTTAAAGTGGCTACTGGTAACTGAAGTGACAGCTACTCAACTGCTGGCAACCAAGAGAAGCTTGCTAAACCTGAAGATGTCACATCATTTTTTTGTAGCTCCATTTCAAAGCTTTTTGGAGTCTGAAGTGCCTTATTTTCAGGCAGAAGCAGGTAGTCAAGTAGGATGTTTATTCATTGAAGGTCAGGCTTTTGTATTATGAAACTTCTAGGAGATGTGATAAGCAGTAAATTGCAGATCTATCACCTTCTCTTTTTTTTTTTCTTTCTATCTTTTTCCTTTTTTTTTTTCCCTGTGAGTGTGTGTGTGTGTGTGAAATCAGCAGAATACTGCCTACATATGATTTATGGCCCACTTTTGACCAACTCTTATCAGGCTCCCACAAGCCCTTTTCTGATGCAGCTCGTGTCTGAATGACAATAGACAACCAGTGCCTTTATGCTCCAAAATCCCTCTCTGCATTCTAGACACCTAAGATTACATCTGAGCTATTGATTTATTACTGCCCCCCTGCTTTTTTTTTTTTTCTCCCCCCCCACAGGGACCAGTTTGTTCAGGCTGAACAAGATAGACTATTATAAAACTGAGCAAACTACTCCATGTGAACTTGGTAAGAGAAATAATCATTTGCAACCACCTTTTTAACCACCTAGGTTCGTAAAAGAAATGTAGGTGTTGAAATATTAAGGCTGTTTATATATGGGTCCCACCACTGGTGTTTGTTCAGATTATATGTAATTTATATACATGAAATGAGACCCAACAGGCTTTCTGTTGTGTTGGACATTACAGGCATATTGCCTAAAGCACTGCAGTATTGCCACCCAATGTACAAAACCCCAAATTATTACAAATCTTCGTTATAGAAATACCTACTGTAACACCAACTGTATCTGTGACAGAGAGGTTTTATGACACATTTTAGAGCCTCAGCAAAATTTATATATTCTACCAGTAGATTTTTTTTTTCCTTTTTTGGGGGGGAGGGAGAGGAAGCTATAAATTTTACAGTACATTGGATTTTTATATCTCCTAAAAATGTACTGTGCAGGATTCACATTTAATATCCCTCAGCTATAGTAATCTGTGTATTTAAGTCAGTAAGTAGAGAAGATACAGGCAGGGCTTCTAGTTCAAGTGGTTATTTTTTTTTCCTTTCTCTTTCCTCCCCCCAGTTCCCCCTTCCCTCCCACAAGCACATACCTCACCCCTGCATCTTCATTTAATTAAAGTAGCATTACAAAAGCTGATACACCAACTCAGGTGCCACATGTGAACTCCTCTGTCCTGCTTTTAGCAACCAGCAACTTCTTCAACTGCTCTGAGAAAAACCTAGAGCATGGCATGGATTAAACACCACAAGCAGAGGCTTTCAGCAGTTTGGTCTCCCTGTTCTTGGTCATGGGGTCAGATCTTCTTGACTTCCAAACAGCCCTCCCATGTTCAATGTCCTACCTCACAGGATTTGTTTTATTTATTTATTATGCCTACCATTCATTGTGTTTCAATGTCTATCATTGCTTGTGTCCTGGTAGACTTTTTTTTCCCGGTGACAAGTGAGCAGAAAGTATCACACACAGGCTGTAATTTCAGTATTTTCTTTTAGGCATTTCTTTTTTTCTTCTGTGGAGCAAAACACTCCGTCAGCAAAGAACCAAATAATGCCAGCATCAAGTAGGGAAAAATTAACTTTTTTCATTCATTACTAGGTGTCAGGTATTTATCATGTCATTTTCTATTTATCTTATTTTAAAATACTTTAGAATAAGATTATTTTAATTATTTTAAAATATTATTGTATTTTACAATATGTCATTTTCATGTTCATATTTAAGAATATTAGTCCCTATTAAAAAAAAAAAAAAACGAGCATTTTTCAGTTCAAGTTTTATCATTATTCCATGTTTCCTTCAGTGGACTTTTATTTCCTCTTTGTCCATTCAGGGACAGGCAGATACTTCCAGATCTTGCATCTGTTCCAATAAAACACCTATGGATATGCTCAATAGCATTTGAAAGCTCAGATATCCTTGAAAGGTCTGGAAGTACTGAAGTATTTTTGTTTAAAGTTAGCTGGTCAATGGGGGTGTCTGAGTAATGCCTATCACCGAGGCCTTGTAGAAACTGAAGATAATTTCCTATGAAAATCACACTTTGGAAAATCACCTAGTTGATCATCTAAATACTGGAATGAGAAAAGAAACTGTGTTGATGCAGAGTATGTCTGAGTCTGTTCAGCAGCAGAGAAATAAGTTATACAGAACTACATAAATCAGAATTACACAGACCCACAGATTGCATTGCTGTTGGTAACTGAGAGCACTATGGCTCTGCGAGGATACTGGGGAGTTACAATAGTTTCTGGGTAGAGTAAGGAGAATAATTAATGGCCGATGGAAATGGATGAATTGGGGTGTTTGTCCTCAGAATGGAACAAGTAAGAAGGGATGTGAAGGCAGCACAAAACAAGAAGTGGAGAGTCAAGCAAACTGAAATATGGCAAGCTGAAAAACCCAAAAGGGAACACTTTTTTTTTTTTTTCCCCCGTAATGTGTAACTCAGCTGGGAAATCCGTGCTTCTATTCAACAGAGAACAAATCAAATTTTAGAGAGAGATAACCAAATTTATAGCAGTAGTCCATGCTACAGCAGGAAGAGCAATGTCAAGGTCATTAGCAATGCACTGCATTCCCCCCTTCAGTATCTGGGCAGCTGGGGCTTGGGAGGGACAAGTAGCCAATAATTACAGGTAGCAGAGTTACACTCTGAAGCTTAGTTCTGGCCATAAGAGGCTAAGCTTGAATGACTTATCTAGTATTGTATTTCCATTAAATTCGATTTTTTAAAAAAGTTTAGGGTACCCATGGAAGTCCCATGGAGAATGTTGCTCCCACTCTCCCCGTGTCACGGTCGACTGTCGTGCAGAGGAAATCACAGCAATGCAAACAACCCCAAACGGGTTTAAGCCTTGCTGAAACTGACAGTCGCTTTTGTGACATTCACCACTGTTTGGAGTAAACTCCTGAGAGCCTTTCTGGCCTGTGTTACCGCTGTTGCATCATTGCATCTCAGTGTCACCAGGAAAAAAAAAGAAAAGTGGCAGAAGCCTGCTCTGGGTAAGCCAGATCCAGAGTTTTTCTGACTTCATGGAGAAGCTCCACCATTCCTTTATTGCAGCTGACTTGAAGTCGTGATTTATTTGTCTAAAGGCATTTCCTGGTTTTTACTTCGTTTTGGAGCAGAAACCTACTTTATTTCTTTTAGCTCCTGGTGTCTTCTACCCTGCAACGCAGACGCTGGCCCGCAAAGTATTGGCTTGCATAAATGCTGCTTCAGATAAAGGTCATAAATGGTCTTATTTGGAAATTAATTCAAATAAGAAAGAGAACGAGCCAAAACCAAGCCTCTACTGGGCATGTTAATAATGTCATTTGTTTACAGAGTGCAAGATCTCTGCTAGAGGACATCCTGAATCATTGGCTGCTGCCCTCAGTGTTTGCCTTTGGTTGTCCCTGTTGTGAGGGAAGTGAGTCCAAAGGTCAGAGAGACTCTGCTGGTTCAACACTGCCTGAAGATATCTATTCATCTACATCCAGGCTGATATTTTGAAAGATGGAAGTTACGGTTTTGATGCTTTTAAAAAAAAATATATAGATGGGATTCAGTTCATACCGTGGACTAGTAGTTGTGGATGCTACAACCAGGAGGAATTGTTGCTGTAGTTCCTGAGCACTAACCAGGAAAAAGGAGGTTTTTGGAATGCTGGAAGACAGTGGCAGCTGATTGGAATGGGTGTTTGAGGGCAGTGTCTGTGGTGCACGTGACAGGAATGCCCGTCAGCATGAATTTTTGGTGTGCTTGTTTCTTAGGCATGTAAAGTCCATGTGGTTTGGGGTTTTGTTTTGTTTTGTTTTGTTTTTTCTGAGCAGTCTTCAACCCAGTAAATGCAGGAATATTCCCCTGAGAAAACATCTTTGTTTCATTGCTCTCCTCATACCTACACAAAAGGGGGTGGGAAGACACAGTCCGAATACAATCTTTGGAAAAGGGTGTTTGTTGTAGGGGCAGGCAGGGCTCCATGGAGAAAGCATGCTGAGTTTCAGCAGGTAGCAGGTAAAAGAGCAGGGAAATAGGGAGCCATATTGTCAGCCATGCTGAAAAGTGCTCTGCTGCCCTTTCCTAAGCATTTTCTCATCAACAACGACAACAAGATCAGATGTTTATTTTCAGACATGAATAGCACAAACACATGGCTCTTGGCTCTCAAATAAGTAGCAGTAGCAATTAATTATCTCTTGGAAGATGTTACATCTATAGAGAGGATTTTAAACCCTCACTTTGTTTTTGAGATTTGTCAGTATTTCTGCACTGGTTCAAAGGCGCATGTTAAACATGTGGAAGAAGCATCCTGGCTTCAGCAGCAGGTAAACAAAGGCTGTCTTCCCACACAAGTTCGGTTGCACTTTTGGTTTAAGAGAACGTGTTTTCACTTATTACAGTGAATAAAGAGCAGGGGATATTCAAGCGCACTGCAAGGGTCTCCCGGGTGTAGGTATGGATAGTAGGTAGTATTTATGCTCCATTTTGTATGCTTGTCAACAGCTCTTTGTGTCAGACTTCTTTTTGTTTAATGCAGGTTGTCCTCAGGAAAGGAATGAAAAGGAGTCAATGTTGTCTCAGCTGCTATAAAGTGCTACATTCTGTCAAGTATAAATCATCATCCTGAAGTTCATTAACCTTAATATAATTTAGTCTTCATGTGTCATCAGTGGAGCCCAAGCCTTCCAGATGAGTCATTCACTCTGTGCTAGATTTGTGGGGGGCAAGCTAATTTTTGTATATAATGAACCTCATCCATAGGCCTCTTTCTTTCTGCACTCATTGACTTGGATTGGCATTTGTTGGACTGAGAAGTTGCTGTGAGACAAGCAGGGTTGCGACAGCCTAAAAGAAAAGAACCAGCCAGCTCCAGAGGAAAAGTCCTTGTAATAATACCAAGGGTGTCAGTAGGGTAATGGGTCTGATTCTCCTTTTTTTCTGCTGCACCAATGTGTAAATCAGGAATCACCGTGTTGCAGCAAAAGGAAATGCAGCTGAGAAACTTCCACAGAGCTACCAGCCTCTGCTGTCTGCAAAGCAGTGCAGATACCCAAAGGTGAGCAGTGAGGTAGAGAGAAGACCCAAGGGCTGACAGCAGAGCTCAGCTGGTGTCCTCAGCAGCCCCCTCAGCCCACCAGCTGCTTTGCCAGCATCCTGCACTGCCCAGGGGTCACATAAATGAGTTGGTTTTAAGGAAGGATGTAAAGCGAGATCATACAGCCACTGACTGACCTTGTGGCTTTTCACAGGGAAATTATCCCGTGCCCAGGGGCTGGCGTGACACAGGTGGTGCTGGCTGGAAGGTTTGACAAATGGGCTGTGGAGACTGGCACTGTGTGTGGGGCAAAGGCAGGGGTCCATGTAGTGTGTGTAAGATGAAAGATGAGGACAGGGCTAGGTCAGGGAGAACGAGTCTTTTTCACTATCCAAACTCCACAGAATCAGTTTCTCCGTCTTTTCCAGCACTCTTAATTCACACTTCTAAAAAAACTGCTACCTATTTATACTACTTTGTGGATTAAAAAAAACCAACCAAACAAACTGGACATGTACACATGGAGATACAACAGAATAAAAAAAATCCCTCCATAGCTTCAGGTCATCACTCTTTTGGCTGCAGGAAGCTCACCTATTGACAGGAATCATCTACCTCCAGCTGATCTTACTTCTCAGCCAAGGTCTGAAAGTCTGTCACCTCCCATCATGATCTGTCATACAAACATCACACACAGTGTTGACCTAGCGGTTAGAAAGATTTGTTGCAAGTCTGTTGGGTCATTTTTCAAAGTTTTTTTTTCTAAAGCACCTAGTACCTAGTGCAATGGGGTTGAATTGTCTTATAGATTACGGACAGAGGCTGGGTCTCAGTTTATCCTAGTAATCTGCCCAGATTTCTCGCAGGAATCCTGTGGACTGCACCAAAAAGAAATGCTTGAGTCAGACTCTCCTCTGCTCAAGACTCGATAAGGGCATGTGTTGATCTAAACACATATATCTTCATCTGTGCCGGGGGATAGGGGGTGGAGAAAAGAAAAATCAATGTTGTCTGTGGCTGAATTTCTAGTTGTGTTTCACGAGGCTGTTACCTGGCTCATCTCTTACCTCTAGACATTGCAGAATACCCTTGCTGCATTCCTTCTGCCTTGGACTGCCTGGATTTTTCTCCAGGAATATAGGCTTGGCCTATTATTCCTGCTTCTTCCCTGTCTTTTTCAGCCTTTTTCTCCTCTTCCTCCTTTCTGCCTCTTAAGGCTGTCACAAACAGTGTCTCTTGAAGCCTTTTTGTGGCTTCTTTGTTGCCTTTCTCTCCAGGGCAGGGCCAATGAATTGCTTCCCAAAGCCCAAGAGCTGCAATAATCTGGTTTTGCTCTCAGAAAAATCATGATTTTTACAGATTTGCTGATTTGAAAGAGGTCTTTAAAATCATAAGGTGTACCTACTAAAAATCATCTTCATCTGAACAAAAGTTATTGACATATGTAAGATTTTAAAAGATGTCTTGAGAGAATTGAGAGAAAAGACCCATAGGTTGTTCAATAATTTTTGAGGTCTTTGTGCTACATTAGAGCCTCCAATCAGAAGATACTTGTATCATTACAATTGATGTTCAATTTAAACATCTTTGCTTTGCATGGTTTAAACTGATAAGCTTTTAGATTTATTTTAAACATAAAATAAAGCTTAAATGCAGTTTTTCTTCTTCTAAACAAATTCTTGCTGATTTTCTATTGTTTTCTGCAAACTCTTCTTTTTGCTGTCACAAAACCATTCCAACTAAAACACTAAAAATACTTTGAATTGTAATGACAATTTAAAAAGTCTCTGTTACAAGGTCTGGTGAGAGTAAAGAGTGGAGCTGTAGTTTTGAAACCCCCTAATAATTTACCTAGACCAAAGCTCCTAATCTTTGCAGCACATCACCTATTGTGTGGAAGAATCAATCAGTCAGCAGTACTGATGTCTCTCCATTAGCTAGTTTGTCCTCAGTTCTTGAAGGGTCCATGAGGACATGGGTCCTATCCTCAGCTGCATGACTGGGAGCAAGGCTGAGGCCAAAGTAATGTTTGAAAGGTTTTCTTTTATTCGTAGAACGAATGTTTTCATCCAACTGTAGCGCAGTCAAACAGTGTGGAGGAAACATAACAATCCCCCTGTCTCTTTATCTGTGTTTTTATAAGGTCACCCATCACCACGGTATCTAAGAGTCTTTCTTCTTTTCCTTTAAGGGTCCTGGTCAGGAGTTGAAAATAAGGAAAAGAGAGGAAGAAAAACCACAAAGAAAGAGGCGTATGAAAAGTAAAAAAATACAGAGCTGGAGGTGAACCCTAACACTCAGAGGTAATTTGCCTTGAGGAGCAAGAACCCTTGAGACCTCTGCGTAGACTTTGGAAAAAAGAACCTGTGAACAATAGTAAAGGCTGTGAACGCACCATCCCTCTGACAGGTATGTAAACCTTAAGATTAAAATAACAGCTTCAAAAATCCTTCTGTCAGAGTGAGTTTGCTTTAGCTAGTCAGGGTTTCAGGGGAAGTGTCATAAAGACAATATATATCAAGTGGAGACAGCTGAGGAAATTTCTGTTTGGAAATTTCTTAACGGGTTGGTCCTTGAATTCTCTAAAACTTGACAAAGTTATCTTGACATTAAAATAACATTACACAACATAAAGTAATTAAGGGTTATAACTAGTGGATTCTAAAACTGTTTTTTCTGTATATGCTGAATCATCTTTAAGATAAATTTTGTACATAAGAAACGTGAAAAATCTGGAAGGGCACAAAATCTGAGTTCCCATTTTTTGTCTTTGTGTCAGTTATTATTTTGATTTAAAAAAAAAAGTTCACCAACATTTCTGACAATTCCAATACATTTTATTACTTCACAAAGTAATTGTGAAGGAGTCCTTAGCAGGCTTGTACATTTTTGTCTTAGTTTAACAATGTCTTTCTACTCCATCACTTTTAATTGTGGGGGTGGCTTATGGTACTTACATTCACGGTGACACTGAGGAGGCGATGCTGGGTATTTCTGAATGTCTCTGAACACCCACTAGTTGCATGCTAATCACATCCTTTCAATAAACACAAGCCACTAACCAAACCCCTTTATGCATAAAGAAACAAGAGAATTCTTGACCACAGAAAGCAGACATGATGTATATTAAAGGAGTGAAATTATTCAGCTCATTGATACTTCTTTGACCAGCAGCTTCCTCCTCCTAGAGATCTCAGTTGAGGTTTGCATGATGACCACATGTAATGATGTGGTTTCTTGTCACTAATAATAATTGTGAGGCAGTAATGTGTGGTGCAGAATATTATTGCTCAGTAAGTGGCATTTGACTGACCTAGCTACCCCAAAAGATTATTGCCATCTTGTATACATCATCACTCCTCCCAGAAACACAGTAGACTTCAAGAAACGTTTAGCAGAAATTTCAGCTGCTGTCAGGTCATGTGTAAGGTTTACACGGTCAGGTATAAGCTAAATTGACCAGAGTCAAGGGCTGGCTTACACTGTGGAGCAAAATAGACTGAAAAGATCAAATTCTTAGAATCTTCTCATAAACTCTGGCGTTTACTTTGATGGATCCCATACCTCAGTACACAGCCACTGGTTCAACAAACCACTTAGGCCTATGAGCAGCTTAGAAAGATGTGTGTCATTGCACTGCCCTCAGCATAGTGACTCATCCCTGAGCAGCATCCTCTGAGCTGCTGGGATGACTTGCCTGCAGTTTCAGGTGTTTATTAAAGGCAAAGGGGTCATGGTGATGGATTTTGTTTCTGCTGCCCAGTTGAAAAGTATGACCCCAAATAATGACCCCAAATATTGGGATCTCTGTGTGCTTCTTTCCTATTTATTTCATCAGGAATGCCATATGTAAAGGCATTATAATTCAAGAAGAATCATTTTTTCCAGAAATACTACCCCCAGTTCTCAAATAGGAGCAGTAAAACAATTTCTTTTGTTTTGCCTTTCCTTCATTTTCTGTGTACCTGTTCTGTGCAATGAAGTTCATCACAAATCCAAAGAAATTGCTCACAGTTGCTCCTCAGACATGTTATTTGTGCATGTCTATCAGAGAAACAAAAAAATCAGAGACAGAAAACTTCTTTTGCATTAGATCATCTCATCGCTGCCCTTGCCAGCACAGATCTTTTTTTCCCTGTACAGTATATTCTCCAGTGATTTGTCCAGTCTAGCTTTAAGTAGATTAAATATGGTACTTTCTCACTGTCCTGCCAGAAGCTGTTGGAGAGGCTTGGAGGTAATTGACACTGGCACCCTTTGAAGGTGCGTTGTGGACCTTACCACACTTTTCATTCGTATCCAAGCACGATGCTTTCCCCCCAGCTGTCATGAGTATTGCGTGGCCATAATTCTTTCAGTGTTCTGTGCTGAACACTTGCAGTTAAGATGGAACAAAAAGAAATGAAAATGTGGTTTTGGTTTCTTTTTGGCAGACAGTGTACGTAGGGTTAGTTCATTTAAGCAACCCAGAGGTGAAATGGTAAGGTGAGGGCCTCTAGAATATTTTGTTGATGAAAACTAGAAGTATTGAGATATGGTGTGCTTTTCTGCACATGAAGATTTTACCTAGATAGAGAGGTATATTTTACAGGGTTCAATTAATAACTTCATTCAAAATGCCGTCTGCTCTCATGACACAGAAAGCAGATTTAGCCAAATGCTGGGTGCTTTTGAAGAACCCTACTGATGAAATACACATTTAAACAAAGCAGTAATAACATTTGCAGTTTCCTTTTCCTCTGAAGGAAAGTATCAAGTGGTTCACTCAGTCCTTGCTCAAACTGTGCTGCTGCCTTGGGGTTGGGACACGTCTGCCACTCCGTGGCATGACAAAATACAGCTTAGACTTGATGGGAAGCCAGCAGTAAGCTCCTGGACCTCTTGCATTCAGACTCTTATTCTTGAACTGTCCTGTTTCTCCCAAGAGGTGTTAACACACAGTGCAGAACAGAAAACAAAGGGTGTTAGCTGATCTCTTGGTTTAAATGTTTGCTTTCTCTTCTCGTTGCCACCAGAGCCTCAACTCCTAATTGTACCAGCCATAGACCTACAGAGGTCTTATTATACTTTCTTATTATGCTTAATACTCAATTCATATTGAAGGTTCCTAATGTAGGGAGCTCACAGCACTCTCATTGCTTGCTGTTTCTGCCTCTGAGGTCATGAATCCTAAACTGAGATCACATCTTGTAGCCCAACATTTCTTGGACACGTAGCACCCCATTAAAAGGTCATTTTAAGCAGTTAATATTTTATTTATGAATACTTCCAAATACTTATCATAAACTGGGCTTTAAACAGCAGCTCGTGAGGAAAAAAAAAATCCATTACATTTGTATTAAAACATGTTCAAAAGTTTAATTGCAAGGAGGAAAATTCAGCTGAACTCTTAAAAGCATACACTGCAGTGCAGTTCACTTCAGGCTGCCACATTCAACTGAGAGGGAAGAGTTTGCTGCGTTCCACACTAAATCCAAGAAACCAAACTGGTGATTTGGGGAACAGCTAAATACTCCAAGTACTTGTCTTTCTTGGGCAATAGCCCTGCCTGAGACTCTGGGTCAAATGCTGCTGTTGAAGTCCCCTGTGTGACTCATGGCTGAGAAGGAGTTTTGCTGGGTTTGAGAGATGAGGGTTTAAGCCCACTCTTGAAAGTGGGAGCCACCCTCCTGACTCAAACTTTGTGGGCTTTCTATCTAGCTCTGAAGGGTCCCCCATTTTTCTCACCCTTTCAATCAGAGGTCTGACTCCAGTGGAATCATCTTCTGTTTGGTAGGGATCCTTCCTTGCAAAGACATTGCTTTGTTTTATTTCCCTTTTCTATAAACTCTTCATAGCAAAGCCATCTCGGGCTGTCTCCCCAAAAATTTACACCCTTTAGGAGAATAGTGTTTGAGTATTTCAGCCCTTTGTAATACAGGGCTGAAAAAAGGGTAGTTTGAAAAATAAATAACATTATAAAATTATCAAAATCATCATCGTAACTCTGGCAGTTGTTTTATATCTTTACCCCAAACCAGAATGACGAAACATCTCTGATTAATTATCCTGCAGGAGCATTTAAATTCAGCAATTGTGATAGTTCTTAACAACTGCCGTTGATGGTATTATTTTTCATTGGGAAGAAAAATGGTTATTGCTCACATTGACCTCCAGTAAATCTTGTCACCCAGCCCATACCCTCATCTCGAATATAATTAAAGCACTCTGGTTTAATAATAGTGACTTACAAAAGTGTAAGAACTAGTATTTACATTTTCTCTTTTCATTGCTTTTAAGTTTCACGCAAAAGGAAAGGCAATGCAACTGAACTACCTTAAATGGCCATGACTGATTTATTTCTGTCTAGAAATGTTGTAGTTTACATACATCATTTTTTTTTTTTCTGGGATTACTTCAGTGCTTGATTGGACTTTTATTTTTCGGGGTTTTTTAAAATGATTTTAAATTCAATCCACAGTGTGGGGACCTTCAGAGGACTGAAGCAGTTGTTTTTATCTCGCATGAAAAAAGGTGACTAAACAAACAAATAAAAATGAGGTTTACAGCCATCTATTTCTGCATTCTGCTGTTCATGATATCCTGTGTTGTTGTAGCAACATGTTCCTCATCTATATTTAGTTTAATAGCTGCTTTTGGAATATTGCAAGCCTAGTACAGTATATTATCAAGTGGTTTGAATGACATCATAACCTATGAGTGTCATCTCTTGTGGGTTATAAAATCCTCCCAAACCTTCCGTTTGTATTAATGTCTTGTAATATAATTTTAAACCAGGTATTATAGTTTAACAGTGGAAGGATAAAATTCTGGCCTGCCTTGTACAATGCACTGGGGGAAGGAGAGGGCAAAGAATATTCTCTACCCTACTCAGGCATGGACTGGGCAAGACAGGCAGTGCTCACTGGGCTGAGTGTTTCCCAGTGGACCAGGAAAAATTTGCCAGTCTCTAGGGAGTATTTTAGGTGATCCCTGCCTGCACTGGAGAACTTGATCTTTTGCTGGAATTTGATTCGGGGACAGAAGCAGCACGTAAGCTGCGTCCTGACTTTTGCTGTATTACCACACAGTGCGCCCTCACACATCCAAATCCTCACTGGGGGTCTGTGTGTCTGTCCACTGAGAATTGAGGTGATGCTTTAAGTTTTAGCTTTCACATTTTCAGATTCTGTGCTGCCTAGGGGTGCAGTTCTGAGCCTTGTATTAAGTGTCAGTCAGCTCTCTTCAAAGATTAGGGACACAAAACAAATCCTTTTCCTGCTGAAGACCAAGGACAACTTTCAGGCCCAAAGGCACAAACAAGGGTGGCTGAAGGGAGGAACAAGAAGGATGGGACCTCACAACCTGAAGCTGGAATTGGACAATTAAACCCCAATATGCAAATTGAGCAAAATTTATAAAAATGTAAGACCTGGTGACCATCAGCCATTTTGTGATCATTCTTATTCCACCCTCGGTGTAGCCCTGGCCAGGCTCTTGTATCTTAAGGTGTATCCTAAAGGCCTTTTATCCTACTGTATTCTCTAGCTCTGTCCAGTCCCTGTTCCAGGTCAGCCTTCCCAAGGCAGCAGTTTCTGGTGACCCAGATGGGACAGTAAGGCATCTGGAAAACCCCCCTGGACCAGAGGAACACCCAGCCAAGGCATCAGAGGGACTGCCTTAAACTGACTTTAACTCAACTCAGCTAGCGTTAGTCCCACCCAGTCCAGTTGTTTTCGCAGGAAATGTGGAATAGCACCTTCAGCAGTTTGATGGGGATTCCTCGGTGCAATTCTGTCTCCTGTTTCTTGGAGAGGAATATATTTCTATCTCCTGGAATCTTGTTTTGTACCGGAGACCTCCTTAGAAGGTCATTTTAGTCACTTGTTGGGGAATCTGTGGCAGGTATCTGTCTTCACTGAAGTGAACGGGGAAATGGAAATCTCTCTGGGTGTTGTGAATTATGAATTTAAGCCTATGCTTGTGTGGAAACTTCAAGTGCACGTGGGTCATTGGCCACTATTATGGCCCTATAGCACTCACTAGATTGCAGGATTCCTAGAGTAATAAAATTAAATATGTTGCCCCTGTTGTCCAAAAGGGTCTCCCTGTGTTTTGGAAGGGAACAGACTGCTATGAAAGGGCTGCTGTGGATATTGCTGACCTCTTTGCACAGCTTTGCAGTTCTGCTTCTTCCCCCAGATTCCATCAACCACCAGCACAGAGTGTTTCTGGGTCCTGAGCTGGGGAATGAGCTATGGCAGTAAATACATTTCAGTCTAATGAAACTGCAGCCATTTTCATGGCAAACAAATAAGGGCAAGTGCGAGGTGGATAATGCAAAGTTGTCTCATTCAGTAGCGTGAGGGCAAATTGTGAAAATTCCTGGTAGAATAAACTCGATGTTTATTGCATGCACTGAGGCTCAAAAACTGCTTCTTCTGTTTGTGGTGAAAGATTTAGCATCATATATATAACTTTTATGCCATATTATTTGTCCTGGTGTAAATTTTGAAGCGTGTTTGTTTTTTTTTTTAAAAAAAATTGTTTGCTAACAGATATAATTTTTTTATTCACGAAATGTTCACCATAAATAGTTCAGCTGCTGTAATGTTCTGCCACTAGAAATGATCAATAAAACGTTATTAAAATGTACAGTCCATGCATATCTAATTCCACTTACCCACATGTTACCTAATTACAGATTTTAATCGCCTTCCCTCCACTTCGGAAAACCTGCTTGGCAATGTGAGTATGTCGAAAACGTCTGAAGAAATTCACCTTTGCTTTCAAAGAAAAGAAAAGAAATAATGTATAACGCACCAAAAAAGGTTAAATTTATCATGCTGGGAAGAGGACTGCATATCACAGAAGCCCTGGATATTTTTGGCATTCAACTTCTCCCACCCCCCTCCCCGTCTTTAATCACACCCAGAATGCAGTGCTTGTAAACTGTACTGATGTGTCAACTGTCCTCTATTTATTACATCTTACGCTTTAAATATCACCTCTGACAAACAAAAGAAAAGCAAATGTTCCTAAATTTCCTGAAGGGCTGAAACATCAAGCCCGGATTATTATTGTTTATGTCTCAGCTTTAGCAGCTCCAATGTCTCCATGGTCTGCTGTGCGCCGTGGTTGGCAATGATGGATGACCATTACAGCAGCTTATTGGAAATGGCTTGATTTATAACCTGCTCTCCTGCCTCAGTCTAATGGCTTCATTTCTTTCCTCCAGTGCGTGATGCCACAGCCAAGGTCACTGCGCCAATGGCCTTTTGTTGTTAGTTTGCTGATGACCACTGTGCCCGAGAGCCAGCACGCAGGGAGGGTGAGGAGAAGGGGGGGGACACACACAGAGCCAATCTTTACATTTTATTTTTTTTTTTCCTTCCCCCCCTCTCTCTCTCAGCCCTGATAACTGCAGCAGAACAGTAGATTAAATGCTGTCTTCTATTTGCTTCCTGTGCTCGCCAGACAAGGGGCTGCTTTATGATCCTCACTGGGAAAGTCTATTACTCACATCTACTTTAAATGACCAACATCAAATATATACAGCTACCATTAAAGCTGAGATCAATAAAAATGCCATTAAGATAGTAAAAGTTGCTGATATTAGTGAAGCCCCCAAACAAAATATTTGATTTTCTTTCAGGTTGTTAGTGAGATGGAATACGAACATATAAGAGAAAGGAGAGAGGGCCATGCCCGTGGTCAATAATTTATCTCTGAGATTCATTCAGCCTCTCACCCAATATTTCCCTCCTGTCTATTGATTCCTCATCATTATTTGTCATAAGCTGTCCTAACTCAAGGAGAAAATATGCCCTCCATGTCCAAGGGGAGTCATACCTGAAGAAATAGAAAGGAATTTCATTAAAAGCAAGAAAGGACTGCCTGGGCTTTGAGAAACTCCAGCAGAAACTTACACAGACTTGTGTTATGTGTAGGGTTTGGGAGGGCGGGGGGGGGGTTGTTGCTTTTTTTTTTTTTTTTTTTAAAGCGGTATTTGAAGCCCATTAGACAGTGCCATGACAGAAAATGCCTAAACTTTGAAGCAAGTTGCTTTGATTACATTTTGTTGCCAAGGAGCTGTGTTTGGCCCTGAATGAAAATGGGCCTATTTAAAAAAAAAAAAAAAAAAAAAAAAAAAAAAGAAAAGGAAAGAAAAGACTAAAAAGCCAACTTTGTAAGTTATTTCCAGCGATACTCTCCTGAGCCACGCTGAATCTGGAGGTGGAAGTCTCCTTCAGGAGGTCGCCAAGGATTTTGGCACCAGCAGCCTGGCCATCAAAACAAAGTACAAGTGATGGTAATATAATCATTAAGATAAACTGTAGCCCAAATGGTAAAAGCATGAGTCGCGAAATGGAATTAAATTTTTAAGTATGGTTATTTGCTAAGAGGCTGTTTAAAACAGGCAATATTTTAAGTTAATGAGACCCATATGTTTTATGGTATGTCATTCAACTGCTTTCTTTGGAAATGGCTTGGAACAATAGCTTTCATGCTTACTTTGTAAAATCCAGGAAGGATAGTGATTGGGAAGTGCACAAGTGGAAGAAAATCTGTAAGGCATAATGATGCATGTCTAGGAAGTGTCAACTGTGTGTTGGTATATTGTTATCTCAAAAAAAGTGAGTTTAACTCCTTTTACTGCAGCTGAGTATCTTGTGTTCCCATACCCCTGCTCCCCCCTCCACCCCCCCCACCCCCCCGCTTTGTGTTTGTTTTTGTTTTTTTTTTTTTTTTATTATTTTGGAGGTGAGAAACTTCATTTTGGAGGGGGCATTAATTGAAAGAGGGATAGATTTGCTTCTGCAGTTTTTGCATGCTTCTCGAGTGATATTTCTGTGCTTGCTGAAACAGATCAAGCTTGCCTTGGATATTTTTTGGGGTTGTTCTTTGCCAGGATGGCTGCAGAGGTAGTGGGGAGACACTGAACTGCCTCCCTTACCCCGTGCAATCTTTCCCCCACACAGGGACAGGTGAGCAGTGCAGACGTTTTGTAGCCAGGATAGAAAGTTGTTGGCACATAAAGGACCCATAAAGTAAATGCACACCTGATATCATTGTGGTTACCTTCTCCCCTCTCTTCTGCCTTTTTTTTTTCCTCTTTTCCTTTTTTTTTTTTTCTTTGGGTAGGCATTACTGTGGTCACACCCATTGTAGCTCTGAGGTTCTTGGTCAAATACTTTTGTTCTCCAGTTTTTAGAGGCAAATCTGTTCGAGTTAGGCCTGCCTCCAACATGCTGTTACATTTCTTGCTACAGCAACAAATATATATTCCTTCACAGAAGCTGCTTGAAAAGGGGGAAAAAAAGAAAAAAAGTCTTAAGTGGTTCTGTTTTTTTCGTGCTTTTTGTTAATTTGCACTATTAGCCAGGATAAATCATTACTGGTTTTAAGTGTCTGTGGTCACATAAATATGTACTTGTGACTCTCATTAATTCTTATCGGTCTGAAATACTGACAAAAATATATGAGCTGGGAATACCTGAGTCGAAACTGTAATTTAGTTGAAGTCTTTTTAATTATACATTCTGGATAGCATCATATAACTGGTGACAGAAATAAGCCAACCCATATTCACCTAGAACAACTATTCCTTGATACTTTGTAGACGGTCAAAAGACTAGAGGAGAAGAATGAGAAGGAGGGATTTGAAAAATAAAGTCTGTAATTTTTCACCTGCATTTTTGTGCCCACGGTCAACTTAAAGGGGGATAAAAAAAAAAATAAAAAGGAAAAGAATGAAAGAAAAGAATTAAAATCTTGGTGTGACCGATAGATTGCAGATGTTGCTTTCTTTTTTTTTACCCCAGCCTGCACTAGGGAGAAAAAATCTCTGCCTTCTGTCTTTTTCACCGTTAACTACAAAACCATGGATAAGAGATGAAAAGTTTAGGTGAAGCTTTGGTGTGGATTGACCGTGTTGGGAAAGTGCCCCAAAAGACTCTGTGATCACAGGCTGGTTCTCCCATCCCTTGGTGGTTGGTTTTTTGGGAAAGAGTGAAGCTCTGTGGGACTCAACCTGCAGTTTTGTATGTGGCAGGGAAAAGACTTTTTTAGCTTGAAGGGGAAGCGCCAAGCCCTGATTTTTATCACGAGGGAGTTTAAATGACAAATGCTATTTTGAGTGTAGAATTAGGAGTGCTAATTACAGCTGACATTGTTTTATAATTTTTTATTTCCAACATCGCACAGTGCTTGAATTTCTCAAGCTTTTGCTAGAGAGCTCTTTGCTGGCTGCATGAACAGCAGATTCTGAAATCAACTGTTTCCCTAATGAATTCAGAGAAACTCGTATGGAAACACTGACTCTTCAGGCTGATTTTTCATAAATGTGGAGGGGACTGGAGCTCTGCCCATATAAAGGTAAAAGCAGGTGTTTCTCCAGGGCTGTGCTTGGCTTCTTCGGGGGTTGCACACGCAGAAAACATCTCAACATCACTCTGTACGTAACATGTTATCAAAGCTCTACTTTATAAAATCTGTTGCCTTTTGAAAATGAGAAAATAAACCGTGACATGGGAGTTGGAGGGGTTAGGAATAGGTCCTGGTGGTAGCAAACCCCTGTGTTTACTGTGACATATTCCCTTCACTTCTTCCACTTTCCTTCATTATCTTGTTTGCTATGTGTAGCTGAATAAGCATGTAACCTCCAAGGCTGTGGAGCAGATCATTAGGAGTTACTGATTAACACCATGTTTCAATAGCAGATCCCGAGTTCTTCTTTTTACAAACTGAAGGGGTCTGGCTTTATGATTTTTTAATTAGAGTGTAAATATTGCAGCCTCATAAACTGTTTGATTTATGGTTGACAGCAAAGTTTGCACTTTGGGAGAGAACAAGGGAGGCTTCAGACGTACATTTTCAGTGCCCCCTGTTTGCCTGTAACAGCCATCCTGGTATTTTGTGTTTGGTGAACTCATCCTATCATCCTTACTGATAACGCCTGTGTGTCTAATCTGGCAGGATGGCTGAAATTCCTTTTAACGTTTCTAAGCATGAAGGAGTACTCACATTCTGTACGTTTTAACTGATAAAATGAGGGAAAAAATTTGGAGGAATATTAAGCTCACAAGGTGAGCTTAAAAGTTGATGTTCGTCATGAGGATTCCAGAGAAGTGGGGCTAGATGCATCACTGTAAATTTCAGAGGCATGAGAGAAATGGTAGATCAAAATTGACAAAGATTTGAGGTGTTGGTGGATAACAGAGGAGTATTTCTGATTTCCCTAATGCAAAATGTTATCAGGTTTTTCAGGATGAAGACTCCAAAGAGAGAAAGTCCCACCTTTCTCAGGCAATCAGTAGAACTTGGCATCTCACAAGCAGGAGGCGTGATTTAATTTTAGCTGGATTTGAATCAGCATTATTTATCAATGGGGCACCCATAATCCTCAGTAGAAGTTGTTCATCAGAAGTTCAGACTCCTCCTGGACACCAGGCTGTTTGGCTCTGTTCTTGGAGCAGGGAAAGACTTTGCCAGCACTGATCTTCTTTCCTCTATGACTCCTCCTTGCTCCATCTCCATACCTGAGCTTGCCGCCAGCATGGTTACACTTGCATGGGGATTATTCAACCCAAGACTGCTGTCAAGAGCAGTGATTTACCAAGAGAGGCCCAATTCTTTGCACAGGGGGTTTTACAAATCCTCCTTCACTAGCACGACTTGCCTCTTTCCATCTCATGTGTCCTCTGGAAACTCTTCTTGCCAGCACTGCCAATATCTGATTTGTCTGTTGAGATTTTGGGGGGGGAAATGCGTTTTGGGGCGGCTGTTTGTTGTGTTGGAAGGATTTGGGTTTCTTCGCTGGGCTGCCTTGCGGTCCTTGTAGCCTTTACACAGCCTGCCTGCACCATTCCAGCGTGGCTGTGGGCAGGGGCTGGAAGAAGCTGAGGGCATGGTTGGTTTGCCTCTCTCTGGGCATGCAGGAGCAGCATAGCCTCACATGAATTTGGTGACAGAGATGAAGAAAGTCAAAGCAGACAGTTTCCCTTAATATGTACTCGATTTAGAACAGAGCATATCAGTTAGAAATACTGGACAGCTCTCTGTCCCCAGATACATCACACAGTGTCCAGTGCTGGGATGGTCAGGACAGAGTAAAATCTGCATTATGAGTTCTCCTTTCCACCTCTTAGCAGAGCCTTTCTGAGTCCCCACATTGCTCTTTTCTCTGCTTGAGCACAAGGGTCCACCCCTCCTGTCTCAGACCAAACCCCTGGGAGAGGAGGCAGGCAGCTGCTCCAAGCCAGGATCTTCACAATTGAGCACTTTCAGAAAACTTTGGTGCACTGTTCACCTTCTTGTCTCTGTAGCAAGAAGACTAGGAGCATAATTTCCTTTTAATGATATCCAAAATGTTCATGAACAGTGATGAAATCCAAAAACATGCCATAGTGTCAGATTCACCTCTCTTTCTGCTGGAGCTGTATTTGTTTTACTACAGGAAGTATTTTGTGGCTCTACAGTAGCAGCCCAACTTTTGTTGCCAAATGCCAAAATAGTGAAGTTTGGTGGTTGTTTTTTTTTCCATCAAACTTGTTGAAAGGCCTTTCAGTGCAAACTTGATGTGAATGGCAATCACAAATATGTTTACAGATTATGTCTCCAGTCCCATCCTGGTAAACGTTTTTGCACATGGTTAAATCTGCATTTGTAATTGCCTAGAGAATAAAATCAGAAGTGGTGAATGTAGGAAGATAATAACTTGAACTGAACTGTTTTCTTGTTCCTGTTTAATTTTGAACCTGTTCAACCTTTGTGGGTTCAAAAGTTCACCTCAGTCTTGACCATTATTGAACTTGGATTCTGTTTAGGAGAAACTGCGACTCCGAGTAAAGCAAAGGGTCAGAAGACAATAAATCCAGCAGAATACATAAAGTGATAAATGAAGAAGGCAGAAAGACAGGGGAAAAAAAGAAAAGAAAAGTAGCACATATTGGGTGAGTTCTTGGTTTTTTAATGTTGAAAGGTGTTTCGCTGCTGACCGCACTGAGGCTGGGATTTCTTTCGTAACACCTGGTTCAAAAACCCTGGAATTCCACCAGAATGTTTCCATTACCTGTAGTATTCCTGTGTCACTTATAATGAGCTTTGTTTTGTAGCTCTAATGCATGCTTTAGCTCCCAGTGGCCCTTAGCTGCAACATGTAGCAGCCCAGTCTTTTGGGGCTGTGGGGGAGAAGTCAAATTACAGGAGAGAACGGCTTTTCCTCATCTTCCTGTTTCCCCACAGAGGTTTCAGAGCCTCAAATGCACTTATCTTTGCAACCCAGTTTCTTTGTGACTCAATTTCTTTTGTGTTTATTGAGCCCCTCTGTGATACAAATGAAGCTGGTGCCAAACATTTTATTACAAATTTCGTGTGAGAAAAGACCAAGAATATTTCAGTGCGTGTGTGTGCTTACAGCCTTCAGTATCCTCAACAAGAATTTCTTGTGTTGTTAGTGCTGAATTTGAGGATTATTGAATCGGAGTGTCCTAAAGGTGAAGCCCAGTTTGCTTTGCAAGACATGTTTAATTTTCCCTGTGTTTCCAACAAGGAAGCAGCAATTTGGCTCGGTGTCTTTGCTTGCAAAAGCCCCAGACTTTTATCAGGAAAATGCAAAAGTTATGTAGGGGCAAAGCTGCACCAGAGGTATGTAAAGTGATTTAACTCTGGTGCCTTCATGGAGCAAGAGAGATTAGTAGGAAATACAGATTTTTCTGATAGTGTACCGAGCACTTCAATACTTTTTTGGGTTGACATGTCAAGACTTATCTTAATTATCAGTATTTTGGTATTCTTGAGATCCTAGTGCTTCACAGAAAAAATTGACAGAAATCCACCCATCATCAGCATGTAAAAGGATTTCCTTTCTTTTTTCCTTGCAGTAACGGAACTGAGCAGATTCCTGCTCCAGTTCTACTGAGTTTATTTTGCTGGAAATTATCCACCTTCTTTTAAAAGTATTAGTATTGATTGAACAGTAAAAAGAATTAAAAATCAAGGATTCATATTTTAAAACTTACTTCTATAGCATGCAGCATTTAAAAAGTAAGATAATTTCTCTGAGTTCCTTGGGAAGTGTTTCTAGTCTATGAAAGAGCCCAGACTCATTGGGTTAAGTACTTGAAAACTGAAGGAAGCGCTCCAAACATTGCAGAAAGTCGAAGGTTTTAAAGAGGCAGAGAAGTATTTGAAATGCTGCTTTCAAGTCAAGTCAGGGTTTTCCAGCTCAGAAATATTTCTTGTTGTCAGTAAACTAAAAATGGAAAGAAAAAAAAAAGAATCCAAACCCTGGAAAGGAAGGGAAGTCAGAGAACCTGAGTAAGTGATGATTTATCTGATAACAAAAATCCTACTACCCTAATCATTCATGGTTTATTTCTTTGGCATGCAACAGTTAAGAAAAATCCTCTGAGCACCAGTAATTCCACTATTGCGAAAGCCAAATCCCTCATTTAAACTTTTGAGACAATTTTTCCATTTACTTCCCTGCCACTCAAAGAGCAGAAATCATAAGCTCACTCATACCAGTTCACCTCATCAATTAGGAAAGAGACAGGAGTTGCTTCCAGATGAAAAGGGGATGCAGCAGAGGAAAAATGTGCTGGAAAATCAAAATTGATTGCCTCTAATAACTTCTGGATAGTGTTCCAAGCTTGGGTTGGCCACATTGAGACATCCTTAAACTTTGTGAAAGTTGAGATTTGGAGCTGTCTGCTAGAACAGAATCATCAGAGAACATTGCACTTAATTAAAGAAACTGATATAGAGAACAGAGCCAGCATTTTGTCTTATTTAAAATAATTAAATCATAAATTAATACACTTTAACCCAAATTTGAAAACCTAAAGCCCAATCCCAAATTTTAAGTTCATGCCTGCTGCCAGCACTGCCATTTGATAGTGCCCCACTCTTACAAGTAGCAGGATTATGGTTGATGAATTCTTCGTGTTGACACATGAGAGTTAAATGCAGAAAAGTGTTTGCCCCATAGTTTGGGGGTTTTTTAATCTGTTTTAACACCACCTTTGGCATCTGTAAAGTTCTAGAGTATTAAAATAAAACCTTAATGGGCAGAGTGGAAATCTGTAGTTTCCAAGCTCTCTGGTGGAAAAGTTGTTTGCGTTTGATAAATAAACTCCCAAAGTAAGTTAGTTGGAGAAAATTGTAATATAATCATCAATCAAAACATGTCTTAGGCAGCAGAGAAAACAGTGTTGGTTTGATACGTTTCTTTAAAAGGAGAAATTTTTTTCCATACTTGTATCAGGCTTGCAAACCACTTGAATTTTTGTTCAACCTTCATCCCGAGTTTTAAGAGACAGATTTAAAACAACATTATTGGGGACTCTTCCCGTGAGTTATCTAGTTTAAGGGAATAACCACTTTCATGTGGGTGCAGAGTGAGTTAGAAAAAGCCACTCACACAAGCTACCAGTGCCTCATGGTGAACCTGGGAGGATTTACGAAGTTCTGTCTAGGTCCCTTTCGACATTTTCAATAATTATTTGGATAATGAAGTGAAATTATTAAACTTGCAGGTGACACCAAGCTGGGGGGAGTCTGAGGCAGGTTGTCGAATGGGACTAGATTTCAAACTTGTCTTGACAAACAGGAGAAACAGCCCAGAGCAGCAGAGTGCAATTGGTGAGACCAAATGCCAAGCTCTGGGCATGTGTGGAAATGAATACTCTGAAAAACACAACCTAGGAAACACCTGTTTGATGAGAAAGGATCAAATAGGACTCCAGTAGGTGAACACAAAGCTGTTTTCGTGGAAAAAGCAACTATGTCCAAGGCAGGGAAGACTGTGCATACAGAGATGAGGAAGGGAAGTCATCATCTCCTTTGTGAGACTTTTTCTGTGGTGGTGTGCTTGCTTTTGGGTGTGATAAGGAGAAAAATGAGCCCTTGTGGGAGAGGTTGCAAAGGGAGCAAGATGATTTCTTGGAGGCTTGCCAAACGTGGCGTTTTGAGGACAGACTGAACTAGGGCTGTGTAGAGTGAAAAAGGGAGGATGGTTACAGGCATCAAATCTATAAAGGGTGGCTGCACAGAGAAAGGGAATATTTTTTCCTCTGTGTCCCCTTGACACAGAATTAAAAATAGTGGGGATAAACTATAGAAAATAAGATTGTTAGGTGCTGGGGAGCATATTCTGACAGTATGGACTTCATGGACTCAGGAGGTTGAGGAATTCCAGGCTCCAAGAAGTTTTGCTAAATGTCTGGATAAAGATGATTCTTCTTCAGAGCATTCCATTGACAGGATGACTGTCATGAGGCCTTAAGTTTAAAGTTAAATAGTGAAAAACTGAATTTCTAGAGCATTTTTTTTTCAGGAAAATACTAGTGAAGGAAAATTTCCAAAGAAATAACCCCGTTATCATCCCTCTTAGGGGGACTGTTTATAGCTGTGCACATCCCCAACTCAAAGCACTTCCAGGGTCACTATGGATACCTCTCCTTGCTCTTTGCAGGAATCTAGCATTGAAAACTAACTACTTAGAACTAGAAACAAAGAAAACAAACCAAAAATAGAATGTTTCCATGAGCCAGTGTTATTCATATACTGTATTGTGAAAATTAAATGTAAAATCATGTCTTTTGGTGACCAAGAAATGACACAATGGAAGAACACAACAGAGTGTAAATAGAGGGTAAATAGAGGGTAAAGTGTAAACTAGCAGTGCAGTGCTAAATGAAAGGCTTCCCTTCCTTCAAGGGTATTCCCTTCCAGGGTAAGATATACTGCTTTACCTTGAGATTCTCTTTTATTTCATGACATTTCATCTTTAGGTTTTTTTTGTTATAGCTTTATTTCACCCCGTGCAGCGCGGATCCATCTCGTGCTTTCCAAACGTGCTGAGCAGGGAGAAATCTGTGGCATTAATTGAGAGAGAGAGAGAGAACTCGGTCATACAATAAATGTTTGTGAGATTTACGCAGGCACAACGGGAGAGGCTGGGATTTTCCCATGCAGCCTAACTTTTGGCATTTTAGTGCCAGTGTTGTGGCATTGATATCAAGGGGTGTGACACCAAGATCAGTGGGGCCCTACAACAATTAAGAGCAGGTTGATCCATGAGCAGGCTCTTAGACACAGAGGCAGGCATGCAGCCTGCTGCTCACAGAAGTCTCCATCAGCACTTTGGTATTTCTTCCTGAAGAGATCTCTTTTGCAGAGGTCAGGACTGCTTGTCAGGTATTTCCCAGAATTGTCAGGTCTCTCTGGGGCCCAGCAGGCTATGGTGTATAAAGCCACAGCACTGACATATCACTTACCCAGTTCTGCTAGACTTATCCTCCTGGTGAAGTATGCAAACTGTCTCTGTCTCGTGCAGCATTTGCATTATCTAAAGCTCACTATGCAGGCTGTGGTCCTTTTTTTTTTCTTTTTTTTTTTTTTTTTTCCCTTTGCAAATGCTGTTTAAATATAGCATCCATAAATAAACGTTAAATAATTCATGAACATAATTTTGTAAATTCTGCTAGGCCACACCTCTCCAGGGGCATATTTATGAACGTGCGTCAGCCTGGAATCGATGCGTCTGCCAAGCGTCCTACCTCTGAGGCAGAATTCCCACATCCAGCCCCAAAAAAATGCTGCAAACGACTCTGATTCCACTCCGCTAGTAATCCATCATGCTGTCACTTTAATTCAGATGCTGCTACTTGTTTTAATAACATACATCTTACACAAAGAATATTGCTAACACAAGATTCTCGAGGTAGATTTTTACAGCCTCATAAAATGGTATTAACCCTTTGATCCCTGATGTTCTTTTCATGCAGCTTTTTTTTTTTTTTTTATGCTTATCAATAACCTGTGTTCGTGGGGTCTATTCATGCTGGAGAATCTGACATCAATCACTGCAGTAAAAATATTATTCCTCCAGCATTACCCTAAAGAATTATGGAAAGAATAAAAGTGTTATTGCAGGAATTATTTAGCAAACAATAGACGGATAAAATGTATTATGGTAAGTGTTAAATTATATCACCACATTACAGAAAACTACCTGAGATAGCACAGAAGGTAGTTCAGTGCTTTTTCTAAGTAGTTCAAAGAGAACAATAGCAGAATCCCACAAAAGATTTTACTATGAAACCCTGGAATGACAAGGCAAATGATGTATTATCACATAAAATGATAGTTTACAGGGGAAAAAGAAAATTCTACTTGCCTATTTCTGAGTTGCACCTGGTGATATTTTGGGAGTGAGAGGAGGTGAATAATAGTAATTTACACTTAGCTGCTTAACGCTCAAGTATTTAAGGGACTTACTTGTTAGGGTTTTTTGCATGTCTTTATAGAAATGCCTTCCTTCTGTTGTAACAGAGCAACGTGGAATATGCAATTTAAAAAAAAAAATATTTTGCTTCTGTTCCAAAGAAAGAACGCTCCGAGTTATTTCTTTCTACCTTCTCCCTGCTGTTTTCCCTTTGAGGTCAGCACCAGGAATTAGAAGAGGTTTTACAGAAATGCTTGATTAACCCAATTACTAAAATCATGCCAATATTTTTGGTAAAATTAAGGATACCGAAACAAGGTTGGGTTCCATGATTTCACCAAGTAGACTCTTATCAGTTAATGCAGATTTAGAGAGGGGGAAAAAAAGCATAATGTTGCACTGGGCTCATGGGATTCATTTGATCAACATGATTAAATTATTTCCTTACTCAGCTAGAAGGAAATTACTAGTAACCAGACATTATGTGTCTGTTAATTATGTGCAATAAGGTTCTCTGCTATCACACCACCTCTTGCATTCACGTTCTGTGTGTCTTAGAGACATTTTCATTTTTAAAACCTAAATATTGAAAAGGGATGGCTATAATTTTCTTTCCCCTATTTAATAAGTATCTAACGTGCCAAAAAAGCACTTGTAAGAAGCAGCTGTTTGTCCTTTGGGTATCATAGGTAAGTTTGTGGGGGTGACATGCCAGCATTTCACATGTTTTTTGGTTGCCCCCACCAGGATTTTCTTTTTGTGTTGCAATTGTTCATTTTTTGTAAATGGGATAATTTGTTATCGTAAGGAATGAGAAGGACAGTTTGCCAGAAATCTGTAATTTTCTTTGAAATAGTTAATCTCCCTGATGCAGGATCTGCTCACCTATATGTTGTCTTTGTGCCAGATCTACATTCTGCTCTGATGCTGCCCAATCTAGGATTTCAAAAGGATTTTTTTTATAAAGGAAGAAACATATGGTACAAGAGAGGCCTTATTCTTTTTTCTAATGAAATGATGGGCTTCTGTTTCATATTAAAGTGTTAATAGGTCTGAAATTAGGTCTCAAAAAAGAGAATAGTGCTTTTAAAATTCTTAATATGATTCATTATCTGCAGTCAAAACCAGATGACATTTATTTTTATCCCAAAAATAAAAAAAAAGCCAAGCCACAAGAAAAGAAAAAAAGAAATCCTGGATTCAGGCTCTGATTTATCAAATGGAAAGCTCTTTAGAATCAGAGCCTGGGCTGGAGGCTGGAGGTTTTGTTCGAGTTTGAGAACCTTCATATGTTTTTGAAACCCAAACAAATATTTCAAAGAAGGTGGTGTCACATTTGAAGTAAGTGATCCTATTAGGATCAGTGGGACACGGCTGCTTTGTTGCAGGAGTGGGGCAGCATTTTCCTGTGTGATAGTGTGGGTGTACTGCTAATACACCCAGACATCACTTTCATCTGAAACGCCGAGAGGACTGAACTCCCCTCCTGCACTTTGGCTTTCAGTGTTAATAATGAATGAATAAAAGTTCAGGGGATAGAAGCTAAATGGATATTGTACTTTAAATTAAAAAAAAAAGAGGAATATTTAACTAACGGCATGCCAAGCTGTTCAGAAACGAGCAAAAGACAGTAAATGGACAAATTTATTAC
This sequence comes from Chamaea fasciata, assembly GCF_029207755.1. NCBI lineage: Eukaryota > Metazoa > Chordata > Aves > Passeriformes > Sylviidae > Chamaea > Chamaea fasciata. The sequence continues at coordinate 3,358,218 of NW_027094088.1, read as the reverse complement.
AAGTTGTTGGGAAGGCTGTACCAAGGCATCTTGTGGGTTGCACTGGCATAAAACACTGGGAATTTCAATACAATTAAAAAATGGATGTTAATTAGATCACTTTTGCCTCTCATTTTTTTGGGTGATCAGATAGGGGCACCAATCATCTAAAGGGATGTGTCCCTTCCACTGCTCCCACTTAGCTGTGTTGGATCTAGCATTTTCAAGAATCTGACTCAGATATCTCAAAAAAACCTGACAAACAGTTGCCCTGAATTAGAGGCTTCACTTAAATTTTGTGCCAAGGTGAATTTTCTTAGCAAATTTCTTAAATTAGCACATATTTAAATGCTCTGCAAATCCAGGCCAGGAAGTCCAAGACATGTCATTCACTTCTTAGAAGGTGCCTTCAGCGCCTCAGGACTAAATAATGAATGTTTGACGGCATTTTCTTGGTTATAGGGATTTTTTGGGTGCAATCTGTTTTGTCACAGTTAGCTTCCATAGGATAGCCATCTCTCCCATACCCTGCTATTTCAGATCACTGGTTTTCTCTGTGTGTGCCAGGAAAGTAACCGGGGATCTAATGGATTTTGTAGATCTTGGGCATTGCCAGTAGGCAGCCTAGAAACCACTTTCTCTGGAAGCATCATCTGGATGATGCCTTCAGACTTTGATTATTACAAACCACCAAGCTGCAAGTGGCAGTGGTCTCTCTTGGCCAAGAAATCTTGACCAAGAAATTCATCTTCATTATTAAATATCAGCTCACATCTAGAGCAGATCCAGCTCAGAACTGTCATCAACACTTTTGTAGCGTGTGGCAAATAGGAGCAAGAACCAGCCTAAGGTTTGATGTAAACTGTACCAATGGCTTCTCTTCCATAATCTGCCTCTCACCTCCAGGTGCTGGAACTACTTACCAGGCACTTGGAGATGCTCTCCAACCTGAGTGGAAATGGTTGTATTGTAAGTAGGGCTTGTGCTCAGTTGTGTCAAAGTCACAAAACAACCGTCCTCAGCACTTTTTTTGAGGGACACAAAAAGAATTATATAGCAAGGAGCTAATCCCAAAATGATGTGCGTGTATGTGGAGAGGTATGTCTGACATTCACATTAATACCAAATGAGTTCATCATGATTAATGTTATTACATTAAATATCCAAGGAATTAATAATGATTAGACCATTATTTCAAAGGGTTACTAGCATGACACCAGCTCATTTTTTAACAGCTGTAGACACCTGGGTTTGTACTTTTTTTCTCACTGTGCATTTTCAGTCCTCACCTCCTTTGACCAAATATACTCACTTGGAATTTCATCTTACTGAATTTATGATTTTATGGCTGTGTTTCCTGTCAGGACCAAATCCAAGTCCTGATGAAGTCATTAGAAGCTTTGCTGTTCACTTCATTGCTGCAAAAAAGGCTGAGATCCTGATTTCCATGGACTGACAAGCACTATTTCCATTGGGTTTGTTGGACTTTTACGTGCCTCCTTGAACCTAGAAAAAACCTAAGTGAATATTAGTTTGGAATCTTTTAAATGTGTTTTTAGAGGATCTTTGCTTGAAGGACAGTTATTTATGTGCATTCTTCTACCTTTAAAAAAAAAATTCCTTCACAGAGGTCAGTAAGGAAGTCCAAATTACAGGTGTAGTATTATGCTTTAAATAAAAATGCCTTAACTAAGGAAAAAAAAAAAAAAAAAGGTCAGATGCAGACTTTGCAAATAGGAAAAAAATGCCTGAAACAGATGATTAAGAGCTATGTGTTTTACAGGAATTGCTGCCGACACTTGGGTAATCCACTATTTCTAGATGCACAAATAGTATTGTATTCCACACTTTTAATAAAACTAAAGAAGCCAAAAGATCTCATAAATTATCTACTCAGTAGAGACAACTAAAACCTACTAAATCTGTTTTGAAGTACTAATGTCATATACAGTGTTTAAAAGTGGTGCATATCAAAATATCATTTTCAAAGGGGGGAAAGTAAATATTTTTCTATTTTTAATTGGAAAATCTTATATAAAAATAAATCTTGTAATATTTACCTGCTTTTCTTTACTTTTTGTCGATGCTGAATTTTAAAGGCCTTGGCTATGATTAAATTGCTTCTTGATCAGCTGCTGCTGATTAGTCATTTCAACCTTTTCACAGATATTAGGACTTGCAGTTTGGCTGTCATTTTTTCCCAGCTTTAATTGTTAGCAATTTTTCTGTGGTTGCTTTATAAAACGGTAGCTTAGGGTTTTACCTTGGCCTTTTGTTCTGCAGTACAAGAAATGAAAGAAAAGAGGAATTAACACGTTGTAATTTGTTGTGATGTTGTTTTTCCTATAGGTTTCCCTGCTCTGTCCAAGGCATGCCAATATCTTCAGAAAAATACATCTCTGTATATCTTTATATTAGGAAATTAAACTTGTCAGGGACCATTCTGTGGCAGTAAGGCTCTTGGGCACAATGCTACTCACTTGCCTGTTATTAGACATTTTTACCTTCAAAAATGGGCTGGTTGCACTGTTGGGAATGGTCCTTGATCCATGAAAATACCCAATCCTTGCCAAGGATTTGGCCAAGGGAATGGTGGATATGTTGAGTCAAAACATGCAAGGGAAGCAACTGATGGTAGAGCAGCAGAAGTGGTGGTGGTGTTGTTTGTAGAGTACACTTTGATCTCTCTTGCTGCCAAATACTGGTTCAGAGATGAATTTTTCTACTTCCAGTGTTTGGGTCCGTGTTCTCTGTGTCCATTTTGTACCCTCGTGCACTGATTTTGCAGATGAGTTCTATTTTCTCTATTAGTTCCTTTCCCTATCAGTTGACGTCAGCAGATAATGGTAACACTTTCTGTCTTTAAAAATCTTGTTGCAGAAGTCTGAACGTAAAGTTTGGGATCAAAGTCTCCTGTTTATTATCTTCTATTTAAATCTATGCTTACGCCTCATGGAAAGCATCAAGATTAAAGTGTGTATTTCAGTGCACGAACTTTGATTTGGCTGATTTTCTGCATCAGATCAATATATTCCACCTTAAAAATCTGAGTATCTGAGTCCAGTTGAATTTATTGAGATCTATGTATTACATGTTAAATACTCTCTAAACTATGTATCATTATCAAACATAAAGACAATCAAATAATGTACAATGGGGTCTTTTGTGCAGAGTAATCTGCCTGCTGGAGAAACAGACAGTCTTGTCAGTAGTGATATAGAGAGATATCACTGTTTTTCTTGTTCCTCAGTTATGAGTGAATTTCTCTGCTCTAAATCTACCTGCAAAATAATTATAGAAAAATAGAATATTCTGCTTTCAGGTTTGGATGGTGTGAGCTGACTGAAGAAAAGTTCATCTTCATGAACGTGCTTTGAAAAGTGCAGTGAGTTCCACCGGTATGCGGTACAAAGACAGGGTACCAAGTCTGCTAGGAGTAATTTGAACTTTTATAATGTAGAATCAACCTCCTACGTGCATGCTTTAGTTCTGGTTTGTTTTGCTGCAGGAACGCCTAGAGGCTCCTGAGAGATTTCTTCTCCTTGCAGAAACAGGCTCAGGGCAGGGAGGACACCTCAGAAATAGATCCTGCTTGACTGCCATCTGGACCAGGGCATAAGGAGACAGGTTGGAGAAGGCTGAGTGTGGAAATCTTTCCAGCATGGTGAAAGAAAAGGGTGTGGGCAGTGTGGTGTCTCAGGACTTTGCTCACCCTGTTGTGCCAAGTATTTTGGTTGTCTGAACCCTTCTGAGGACCGTGGAGGACACCAGTGTGAGCTGTGCTGCTGGCTCTAGGGGAGGCAGACGTTCCCTGGCTCCAGCACTTGTCAAAACTTGTGATAGAGGAAGGTTCAAAATTGCGACAGCAGCACCAAACCGCTTTGTGTCATTTGCTTGGCAGGAGGGACAGGTGAGGGCAGCCTCAGGTGGTGCCACACCTGTGTTGGCAGAGCCCCTGTGGGGCTGGGACCTGCATCTCCCCATATTGACCTGGCAGATGGTGTGACAGGCTCACCTGCCCCCCTGCCTCCCCCTGCAGTGGGTCAGCAAGACTTACAGCAGTCTAAACTGGGAGAGTGTTACCTACTTAAAGTGGGGTTTTTTTTCCTGACTTAATAAGAATTTTTCATCTATAGCGAGCCAGCTTAAAATATTGTCTATACACAAACAGTCATTCTGAATAATAGGCCTGCACACAGTAAATGTCAGCTCTTTAAATCACAGAGGACTTCGGAAGCGGAGTAGAGAATGCTTCATAACAGTTTAAACTTCAGCCTCCCATTTATTATGTATGTGTTTATAAATCTCTGAGGGGCACTCTTTTCCCTCCTGGGAAGCCCAAAGGAGCAGGGTTGTTTGTCAGCCCGGCTGGGTGGTGCTGTGGCTGCTCCTTTGCATCCTGACCCCATTTGGTTTCAAGGTTGGTATCCAAGGTTGTGCCTGAGGAAATTTTATTTTCTTTTCTCCTAATAGCAGCACGGAGGGCCTTTTATTTCTAGGAAAGATGGTACAGGCAGAACAAAAAAGTGGTGAGGGGTCAGCAGAGCAGTGTTGTGCTGTGTTTTTCTTTTTGAGCCGAGCATGAGTGATCACCACTTTTAGAAAAGGGCCCTCAGTTTGCCACAGAGGAAGAGTGTAAAGGTATCTTGCCTCAGCCGTGGCGTTGAAAAATTTCTTCAGCATTCCCATCTATCTTGGTTAGTATGAATACTTTAGCATTAAATGGAGAAAAGGAGAATCCATCAATAGTTAATAACTGACCTTAAGATAGGAATTCAAAGTTCACTGCAATTAAACCCAAGTGTCAGCAGAACCCACAAGGGAGGCTATCAATATATTTGACTATACCTAGGCATAGATGGCAGATTTAAATTCTATAAGGGAAAGGACTGTGCATTATTCCTAATAAAAACATATCCTTGTGCTGTCTTATATCACAGACAAAACACAGAAGTTCTGTGTTATGAATGATAGTAGGAGAAAACACACTGAAAAGCGAATGTGATTCTGGATGGAATTTCATCACATGACTCTATTGTAAACCAGATGTTTGTCAGATTCGGTGGGAGAACGTATCCATCTTGAAATTTTTAATAAGGTTACATAAAGGATTAAAAGCAAACATTTACAATACATAGGATTTAAAGATAATTATATTTTTTCTTAAATTGGTTATTTGCTTGGTAGATTGTTAAAAATATTTACATAATCTATCTATGGTGCAGTGCACCTCATGGATGGCTTCTTTCATTATGTGGTTTGATGTACATCCACAGCGTCAGAAAAACAAAACATAAAGAGACTGTTCCACAGACATAAACAATGCATGTGATATAAAAAATATGCCTTATTATTAAAAAAAAAAAATGGAATCTGCAGCCAAATCCAGGAGTTCTGGGGTGAGATTCTGCTGCCTGGAAGAGAGAATTATACTTCTCTATGAAAAGCAGTGATTCTCTCACTGCGAGGAAAGCTGGCTCTGGGTAAAATGTACATAGGTTTTTGCTCCTGCTGCTGTAGCCGTTTTTTCCTTCAGTGTCTTCCCCCTTCTAAGAAGGAAAAACAGAGATTAAAGCTTGAAAAAGGGACAGAGAAATGAGAGAAAGGGAATCTTAGGTTTGTAGCTGGGACTTCATAAGAGATTACTTTGCTTTTGCAAATCTGTTCATGCCAGATTCCTTTTCATACCTGTGCTGGTTTTTGTGGGGCTACATTCAAGGCCACTAACTCTCAGGATTATTTTCCCTAGTATTCTTTTTACTGGCAGACAATTTACAAGGAAACTTCATGGCAGGATGTATCAAGTTTACACAGAGATGTACACATCAATGCTGCATCAGTATAACACTATAATGGCCTCAGAAAAAAAAAAAAATGCTGAACAAATCTATGTGATGAGTCCGAGGTTTTTACATGAAATCATATTTAAAAGAATAGGAAGATGAATTCATCATACTTCCTGTTTTATTTTGGGAAATATTCTTTTACTCAGTGGATTCTCAATTCACGGGGAACAGGGACAAAGTAAATTAAACTGGTAAAATAGGATAATAACTTTTCCTTTGACATTCTCTCCTGTGTAGCTACAGGGTGTGCAAGTTCACTTGGACTTGAGTTGTGATGTTTTATATACCAACAGACTTATTGGGAATGGTAGTTGATATCTGTAGCCCTTTGATCTTTCCTGGTACCACCAAGGTCTGATGAATACAGAATCTCCACAAAGTCAGAGGACAGTATTAATGTTGAAATATAACATACTAAGCCCAGGAAGCTGGTTGCTCAATGTGGTGCTAATTCAACCACATTATGGATCACTTATAGCCCAGATGGATTATTACAAGTGAAAGATATTGCTGATGATTGCTATAGGCAAGTTAATGATGTGATAGAGGTGTTGACACTCACTAGCTGGATTGTGCAGTTGTAGCCTGTTGTCACACTGCTTTTCTGGCTGCCTCTTCCACCTCCACAAGCCCTCCCATAGCCTGGGAGGGTTTGGAATTTCCAGCTCAAAGAGCCAGGAGGTGTTAATTTTTCTTGCAGAACAGTTCAGTGCACAAGAGGGATTTCTAATTCAGAGCCCTTAACTATAGCCTTTAATAGAAAAAAAAAAAAAAAAGCTAGGTGCCACAAACTTCTCAATGGAAGATAGCAAAAGTTGTCTTTTAGTACTCTGAGTCATGGAAGATGGTGGGTTTTTTTCTCATTTTTTGCTTGGGACAGGGTAGGTTTGGGACTGTGAAGCATGTGTAACTGGGAGGGAGAAAAAAATATAGGGCTACTGGAAAATTGTGAAAGTCCTGAAGAAATTTTCTGCAGCTGCCTCCCCAGTACTGGTTGGATAGTCCCCATCAGTGTAGAAGATCCCACAAATATTTTGTGAGTCTACTTTTGGTATTTTTCCAGCAAACCCTCTACATTGAATAACTATGTAAGAGGAGCCTGGTCATCAATGTCTAGGCTTACATTTAGGCTTGATAACAACACCACAATTGCTTTGCTGAGACGCAAAAATATATCTCAAAAGCTCAAAGCGGGACAATTGCTAAGAGGTATTTGTTGTGTTGAGTAATGTAATTTCGAAGCCTTGAGATTGTCTCGGAGAATGTTCCCAAGTTTGAAATGTCAGCCAAGATCAAAGCGTGGTGATCATAGTGAAAAATGTATTGCTGGAAAAGAGAATCAGAGGTGGGGGGTAGGGGACCCCTCTTAGGAGACTGTGGCCAAATCCTGTGCCCCCTTATCCCTGCCTCTGCCCCTTGACCATGTCAGCTAATCTCATTTTAGAGGCATAGCACAGGAAAAGATAAAACATGAAATAGCTGTATCTGACTAACTTTGACTGTCTGTCAAGTTTCATGTCTTTTAAGTCGCCAACAGATTTATTTCACTTGTATCAGTCACTCTGTGACAGGTCTACATAAATCAGAGAACAGTCTGGGAGAAGGTCCTTCAGTTGCCAACTTGCCTGTGTCACAGATTCCCACAGAGTACATAGTTATACATGTATATGCAGAAGAGATTTGAGATTCAGTATAATCATCAAGGAGTGTCACTTTGCTGGTAGCTAAATACCCAGAAGAGCTGGATGAAAAGGTTAGACTTATCTGTCAGGTTTTTTTTTGGGTACAACAAAGGATCTTGTCCATCCAGGCTAAATAAGGTGTAATCTCATCTGCGTGGGTCAAATATTTCAAGTTCATTTACCAATTCACTGGGCAAATGTCACAAGTTCCAGACAGACTTGGTGTAGAGCTCTGCAATCCATCAATACTTAAGCATATTGGAGGGGGAGCATCATGGCTGGGAGTGTTATTTATTCAGTGAAGCACAGGCTAAATTGAACAGCATGCTTTGGATAGAGAGAGTGGGGGTCTACCACTCGTCTTCCCAATGAGCTTTTTTATTTCCATGTTGAGAAATTTTTTTTTCACTCAAAAGAACTGCAACAAAAGCTGCTCAGGCTCACTTGCCGTCCAAGTGTATAATTCCTCCCCGTTAGGCTGCGAAGTCTTAAGGAAAACAAGTTTTTTTGCTGATAATTTTCAGTTCAGATTGGACCCGTGTGGGCTTATAAGGTCATTCGCTTGACTGAGCAGCCGCGGACGTTACACAGTGGGAAGTGGGCAGGGCTAGTGCTTGACAGCTGTTCTTGGGAGTGATGGCCATATGTATCCCTTGCCACAGGACTGGTTTTCTGATTGAGATCACTCATTTGTGGGAACACTTGCCTGCGCTCTGAGGGATGATGCTGTAAATTCCAAACAACGTGGGGATGAGTTTGGTTTGCACGGGCGTGAGCGGGCTCTGCTGGTGCCTGCCTGACAGCTCCAGCTGGCACAGGGTCAGATGTCCCTCTGAACCTTTCCCTTCCACCAAGGGGTTGTCACTGTCAGGAAAAAGTGCAGAATATTGTCTTCTCTAATCAGCAGGATTGCATTTATATGCTCCCAATAAAGCCTTCTCCTTGGCTGATTGGTATTGCGTGTCAGTGAGAAAAGCCTGTGGTCAGGTAATGTCCTGGGACCTCTGTATGCTTGTAGGGAAAGTATTTTTTGTGTCTTGTGACTCTGTCTCTTTCTTTCCTTCTTTCTCCCTTGGCCTGACTCATCCACTTGTCTTGTAAGCTTTGTTATCACTGAGAATGCCTTTTATTGTGCCGAGATACAGCGCCTATCGGAACGATCTTGTTTGATATCTTCATTTCACAGATGTAAATAACCAAGCACTCAACAACCCTTAAAGGCCTTTGCTAAGGTTGCAAGGTGAGGTAATGTGAGGTTCATGATTGCCTGTACACACAGAATTCAGCCTTCTTGTGCAAATGTGTCAAGATACAATCTTTAGTGATGTGTTCACTCATTATTCCTTCCACAGGCCACTTCCCTAAGCTGTAAGCCTGTTCTTCTAACTCACTCGATCCCTGTACTCTTCTAGGTCTTTAAACCAGCATCCTGAAAGCACTGAAACGCTATGGTGACAACATTCATATGAGCCATCAGCAGCCTTGGGAAGCGCAGGATGTGTGGCACTATGAAGTATTTGGTGTTAATTTTTAGAGGGCTAAAATCAAAAAAAGCCAAATCTTACTTAGAGCATACTCAATCTGTGAAGCAAATGGGTTCTCTTCAGGTAGTGCTTCCATCACCAGGATAAGGCTTCTTCATGCTCCGCGGAGCTGAGGCAATCTCAGCAGGTGTCCAGGGCAGGTTCTTACCTACTCCCTCTTCTGCCTTGTGTGCTGTGCCAAAATACATGGCTCAGAGCCGTTAGGGGATAGAGACAACACTGAAGTTACACGATGCTGGTGTGCTTTCACATGAGGCTGTCAGTGTTGGGCATGTTTGGAGCTGGTTCTCTCCTGTAGCTGCAAAGTGTCGTGGCTGATGTGAGAGAAGAGAGTTCATCTACACGTGCAGGTAATTATCGCGGTGTTGACATAATGGAAATGCAAGCAAGTCTGCTCTGTCTGCAGCTTGGCAGATATCAAGGATGCTGTCTTTGAGCAGTTCCCTCTCTCCTTCCATTATCCTTTCCCATTTCACATGTTTTTATAGTTTCCTTGATGAATGCTCCCCAATATCTCAGAGGTTCAGAGTGACTATCTGGACAACTCATGTCCTATCAGTTTTGTCTGTCCATGACTTTTGGGTCTTACACAGCTTTTTGCCTGATTACCCAATAATAAGAAGGCTGGAGAATCTTTTTGAAGGGAGAAGATGTAGTATTGCTAACATCTAATCCTTGTATGCAGCTGGAATTTTTCCTGTTCTTGAATTCTTGCCCAGAATCCACTTTAACACATGGAAACAGTGAGTAGCTTCATAATTGGCTATCCAACAGTATAGTTAACATCAGCTTGTTAAATAGAGGCATGGAGTCAAGCTTGCACGTCTGTAGGGCTTCATTAAGCCTTTATTTCCATTAGCACTTCAGTCCACAGCATCTGTAAATTCATAATTTAAATCCCCACTTTTTTAACTTAGCCGGTGAGTGATACACTAAATCCAGTCTGATTTTGCCTACCCTTGCTAAGGTGTCAGACTGCTATGGGAATAAATAAAACAATTCTTCATGAAGTACCCATTGGAGATGCTGTGGTTGTTTCTTGTAAAACTGTTGTCTTTCATCAACTGGTTTTTCAATGAGGATTTGAAAAGCCGGCCCTAATTGTGTAAATATCAGAATATAATTGGCTTTCCAATTTCACAGCTTATAAGAAGGAGCAAAAGGGAAAGGGGGAAAACTCTGGATATTTCAAAGACAGTAAGTGCATTTGATGTAATGGTCTATGATTTTTGTCTTTTTTATTTTTTGTTTAACCCAGGACTGAAGAAACAGATGGTAAGATTTTCTAGGAAGCTTAAAACAGAAGCCAAGCTAATACAAAACTGTTCAGCTATCAGACAGAGTAAATCCATTCTGTCGCTTCCTTTTTTATTTTTTTTCCCAAATCACAACCCATCAAAAGAAAGGTTTAGCTTCATAAAAAGATATTTACCAGGAAGCTTTTTGCAAAGAAGAAGGGCATGCTTTGTTAAACCAGATGCATTTTATTTTTCCTGGAACCAAGATTTATGAAAGCAGTATGCTCATATTTCTCCATATACAGTAATTGGAACTCATTATGCTAATTGTATTTCCATTATCACTAATTAACAATCATAGTGACCTGGCCCACAGTCTAATTTGTCTTTAATCTGTTTTGGTATAGGGAGTTTTACCCTGTAATTTCAAGGTGATAATTCTATTCAGCACAACTTTATTGAATAGTGAAATGTAATACTTGTAATATTTAGGGCTGTTCCCATTCAGATGGTTCAAAGGGAACAGGAAGTGAATTTATACCTGTCCATGCTGCTTTGTTACTGGATCTGCCTCCCTCTTGCACTCTGTTTAACCTACCTGTGTCTAACTTAACCTGTACACAGCTTATCTAGAGTAGCTGGAGGTTGGTCAACACTTGCTGATGAGATTTGTGAGCTGTGAAAGAATCTGTGTGTGCGTTTACTCGGGGATAAATCTGTGGGAATTTTCCATTTTTCACTTTGTGACACTTCACCTGCAGGAAAACAGGATTTTCCTTAAATGGTGTCGTATAAAATACTTCCTGTGTCCTGAGGGGGGAGAAAACCCTCTGAGCTTAGCATGAAAAGTGTTGTGGTGGTTTTGTTTTTTTTTTTCTTTTTACCTAAACAACAACTAAAGGCTTGTTTGCTTTTTCTCCAGGGCTTCCCAGCATTCAGACGTTTCAGGGTTGTTTTTTTTTTTCTTTCTGCAGTTTCAGTGTGAGGGAAATGAGCAGTGCTGTGCCACTGGGGTTTCACAAAACCTGCTGTACTGCTCATCCCTCTGGAGTCAGTGTCATAAAAAAAACATTTTTCAGGGACTTATTTCAGGCAACCTGCCTGGCTTTTTTCTGGTGCTGCCCACCTACTGCTCTTTTCCCTCTGCTGATTCACTGGCTGTGCGTTGCTGCTGGTATCATTTTCTTCCCATTTTACCCACTGATTGACTGATACCAATAATACTGTGCTGTGCAAGCCTCTCTCTTAAACCTTTGGCTTGTTTCTTGGCTTCTTACCCACACGGGGTGCTACTTTTCAGTGAGGTGGGTACTAAATTTATCTGATAAGCTCTGTTATTGCATAGCCTTTGCACTGCCCCCGGTGTGCTTTGTCATTGAGGACCTCAGGAGCTGGGAGTGACTCTAATCTGAGCCTAATCTTTCTGTCCCAGGAACAGCCCCGCTCTCTGAGAAAACAAAATTGTATAATTTGCTTTCAATGTAGTTTCAAAGCTTTATATATCTTGTTGATTTGCCCCTGGATGGCTATGAATATGTATATGGTGATATAAATATATATATATTTTTCTAAGTTATTTTTCGAATTATTCTCTCTTGTTGCAGCTCTTTTCCCCACCATGCTTTGGTCTCCCATGTTACTTCCCTACTTTAAGATGAGGTGAATCACATCACTGTCAAAAAAATCTTCACATGTCCTTTTTTTTTCCACACTGGAATGTGCAACCTTCCAAATCCACAAGTGAGCCGTTTCCATGTGACCCTTCCCCAGGGAATCACGTCCCCAGGTCTGATCCCACTTCAGCTGCCTGGGCAGCACAACCTTTGCATAGCAAATGCTCCTCTTTCCCCAGCACATAAATCAAAGTGTGCCACCTAATCGACAAAATAATCTTAATCAATGCTTTCGCCGTCTGGCTTTCCCTAGCAAATATAACTCCCTGTTGATGTTTCCCATCCTCCCTTCTGTTATACCAGATGGTGTATGTTCCAGTCTTTTTATTATCCTTCTCTGACCACGACACTTTGCTCAGTCCAGAGATCTTCATGCCGCATCCCCTGAGTGTTCTCATCAGCAGCTCTGTCCTGCTCCTTGCATCTTGATGTTTCAAGCATCGTGCACTAATGACCTTCTTCTTCCCCCCTCCTTTGCTGTATTCCTATATTCAAATATACTCTGAATATTTTTCACAGTATTCATTCCCACGGCTGATAACAGGTAGCACGTGTGCTTTGACCATCACATATCCTAAGTGACCTCTGCATAAATGTTGGCTGATTTTGTTCTTCTGTGTTATAGAATGCTGAATTCTTCAGGATAGATTCAGGAGACAGTAACCTCTTCCTTTCCTTTCCTTCTTTCTTTTTTTTTTTTTTTTTTTCCCTTATAGAAGATTACAGAAGTTGATCTGCTTCGCATTATCTACAATTATGTTGTTTCTGGGTAGGATGACATAATAGCATAAGCATCGGTCAGAAGAACTGTGCAGATTTGATTTATGGCTTTGTCTTTCTGAGGTGTTTACTCTGAGAAACAAGCACCATATTTGTGTTAAGGGCAAAGGGAAAAAAGCAGAGAAAGAACTGTTTTAGCCAGAGGCCCTACTGGAATATGGCACATTACAGAAGGATGTGTTTTCTGTGGCATTCAGGGTAAACAGTGTGAGATAGGCTCAGCCTAGTGTTAGTTTGGTTCATAGGTTCTTTCTGTGCAAGTTCCCAAATCTTTTGCTGATCTTATCCTTCTGTATCAAAATAGAGGCATTTTATATTCTTTTTTTTTCTGCTGTAACATGCTCTCCAAAAAAAATTTGACCTCATTTCCTGCGGTGCTATGGCAGAACAGCACTCTGTGAAGCTAAAACATGCATATAATGAACATTTCAAAGACTCTGCCACAGCAGCAAACCTCAGGCTGAGGAGTTCCGTGGCCAAAAAGGCCAGCCTCCTTTTGAACCCTTTGGGTGGAGAAACAAAATCTGCCTGGACTCCCCGGCCCTCCAGGCTGCAGTTCCTCTCTCCAGGAGAACATGCTCGCTTTAATACAATTTGTAGCAAATGTAATGGACGTGTGGAGTTGAAAGAGAGGCTGAGTATCTAAATTGCAAAGACCACAAATCAGTTACTGAGTAGATAGATATGCTAAGTGAACACCATTTTTCTGAAGGCTCTGACAGAACTGGAAATCACAGAGCAGAGTGATTTTTATCACGGAGGATTTTCAATTTGTTGTTTAGAAAGATGGGTCAGTAAGCATCCACTTTATCCCTAATGACTAAAGAATGTAAATAATCTTGTTGTAGCCATTTTTCATGTACATTTTCTGTCTAGATGAGGTATATTGCCTCCTAGGTATTTTTTTCCCCCTATCAAGGGTCATAAAGGATGGGGTTTTTTGGCCTCCTGTTAAAAGAGGCACTGCAGACTAATAGCTCTTTCAGTCATCATAGAGGTTGATGCAGCTAACGTTTTAAGTGGTATTGTCTGCCAGTAATACTTAATCCTATTGTCAAAGACTGCAGTGCACAGAGAATGTGTTTTCCTTAGAAAGGTAGCCTGTAGGGAAATGTAATGATTATTTAACTCTTAAGCCAAGGCAAAGCCTGTACTCTAGCACCAGAAGGGTTAGACCAGCTACTTATTCCAAGAAGAGCCTAAATTTTGCCTTCTCATTTATTCTGCCTCATAACCATTCAATAAAAATATTTAACAACTCTGGGGATCTGTATCCCCCTCTTCCACTTGCAAGTTGCTGTTTCTGGAAATACCAGTTCCTTGCCTTTTTTTTTTGCCTCCACTGTTCTTTTGGCTGATGGCGAAAGAGGTCCTGAAACATTTATGGCACTGTGATACGGGATTATATGTTCAGATAGGAGAAAAAAACCCACGTGGTCTATGTAACTCTGATGAGGTAGAACAATTACTAGGATTTTACAAATCCAAGGGACCTTTGCAAGCTAATGGCCCGTGCAACATCGCTCAAGCCATTCCCTAAAGCTTCCTTGAAGTCCAGCACATGTGACATACCTTCAGACACCTTTTATGACTTTGTTGACACAACTTTGATTGATAAGTTTTCAGCCATGGAGCATCAATTGCAATCTTTAATTGGTTGTCTTCCCTGTGAAGAAAAAAAAAGGAAAAAGGAAGTGCTCCATATTCTGGACCTTAATTTGTCTAATTTGAACTTCAAGCTATTGAATCTTGTTAAGCCTTTGTCAGCTAGATTGAAGAGTCATCAATTATCAATTTTCATTCCCTTTGATAATAGACACTTATAGACTAATAAATTATCCTTTAACCTTTTCTTCATTAAGCTAATAGATTGAGCACCAGGAGTCTCTCACTTCCAGGCATATTTTCCATTTTTTTGTTCATTCGTGTGGCTCTGAATTCTCTGATTTTTCAACATCCTTCCAAAAGTGTAAGCACCAAATGTACACATGCAATAGGTCCCCCACCATCATCAAGGATGGAGTTCCATTGTTTTCCTCTGTGCCCTCTTGAAATTCATATTTATTTAGCAGCAGATCACATTAACTATCAATTTTTTTTCCCAGCAAAGTCTCCTGCAGTGATTATTCTCAGTGACTTCTAAGTACCAGTTACAAGAACAGAATAATTTCTGTCAATTCAGTATTGTTCCCGGCTATATGACTTGACATTGGATCAGTTTGAAATGTGTGTTGTAGGCTCAGCAAGGCAGAGAGGCTACCAAACAGTCCAACTCTGAATTATATATTTGTGTTTGATCCCTGTTTCATAGAACACTGGTCCTCTTAGGATAGAATAGGCAATACATTTTATTTCATTTGTTTTAATGGACTTATTAACATTGTTGATTACATCCTTTAACTACTCAGTGGAAGTATTGAAGAAAGGCATGGAAATAAAAGTGCCATTTTGAGGAATCTAGAACTAATGTAGCCCTTCAACGATACTGAAATAAAACTCTCCTGATTGCAGAAAACTTCAAAAACAGTTTGCAAGAAATTTATCTTTTCCTTGCCTGAACCTTAAATTTTAGAAATCGAATCTCTTATTATTTTACTTGAAAATCATCTGCAAATCTGTTGCAAAAATATTCCAACTAGATTGAAAAGAAATATTCAGGGCAGGAAGAAAAGCACACTTCTTTCTCTGGGTCTTTATTTCTTTTGTGGCAGAAAAGTTCCATTAATTTTTTTTAATTTTTTTTTTAATTAAGACTGTGGTCAAGATTTCATCAAGTAATGTACTTAAGCACAGAATTTTTTGAGGTCACAGTGGAGAGTTTATAGTTCTTCATTTGAATAGATGTCCTGGTTTTGTCGGGACAGATATTTCTTTTCCTCTAGTGCTGTGTGTTGGGTTTTACCTTTTTTGTGACTCTTTTTCCCCATCCTGCCATGGGAGGGTGGCTGTGTGGTGTTTAGCTGCCTGCTGAGTTAAAGCACAGCAACAGAGGAAGTTAAAACGTTGCAAATCCACAGGCTCATCTTGTCAGAAATGCTTGCAGTTCAAACAACATTCACTGAAAAAAAATAAATAAAAATACTCAAGAAAATTAAGCATTAAAGAGAAAGCGAATTCAAAACAATACTGCCGAAATAGCAAAGATTTATTCAGTGATAATTCATTATTTCTTTTGAAGTTGGTTTTATAATGCCTGAACTATGGTTCTGCAGCAGCTGAGGGAAAATACTGTGCCAATATATGGTGGTGAAAATATGCATTTCAATTAAAACCCCACGATCTTCTATAGCAGTAACATTTTTTACTGAGGAGTAAAAGGAAGGGTTTTTTGTTTTTTTTCTTATTAAAAAAACTAACTAAATGAATAAAGAGAAAAGAGTTATTTAAGACAATAAAAATGGCCAAAAATAATCACGATTTCAAGAGTGGATTGAAAGAACAAGGAGACTCTTTAGAAAGTGCCAGGGAATTTCTGCTTCTCCAAATACCTCTTCTGTTCTATTTATTCTCTTTAAACAACGTTTAATGCTTGTGTATTCCATAAAGCTTGAAAGCTTGCATTTAGGGGCATTGGGGCATCACTCAGGATCTTTTAATGATAGCGTACTAGTTTTGGCCTCCTTTGTGTGAGAAATACAGGGATTTATGTACTGGAGCAAGTCCAAAGAAGGGCCACAAAGGTGACTGAGGGAGAGGAACATCTCTCATGAAGAGAAGTTGAGAGAGATGGGACTATTCATCCTACAGAAGCCTGGGGAGGATCTTACCTACATGTATTAATACAGGGAGGAAATAAAGAAACCAGAGCCAGGGTCTTTTCTGTGGTGCCCAGGTAATTGAAACACCAAAAGTTTTATTAAATGTTGGGAAAAGCTAGGAAATGCTTTTTTGGTTTTCCCTTTCCCTGAGGTGATAGCATCTTCATCCTTGAAGCTTTTCAAAACCTGACTGTACGTGGTCCTGAGCAACCTGCTGCAACTGATTCTGCTTTGAGCAGGTCTAGTAGACTAGACTGTCTTCAGATTTACTTTATGTTAATGCTGACTGATTCTTCATCAGTAATGATGTTCAGTGAAAATTCCATTCGAAGCATTAGCTTATTCTTTACAGCAGTGCTTCCTTCTTTTATTATTAACACACACACACAAAAAAAAATCCAACCTAAGAAGCCAGTTCCCATTTTTAGTCGTATAGTTAGGGCAACTCAGCAGTCTCAAGGGGAGCAAAAACCTGGTGATAGCTTTACTGTGCACCTTTCAGGCTGGATGCCCAGGACCTTGCTTACACCCTCTTTCATTCTCTGTGAAAAAGGGGGTATACAGTTACATGGAGATATCTTGGTCTTCCATGAATATTAACTCCATTAATAAATTAATGCTCCGTTAATATGTTATCACTGTGTGCAAACCCCAGGCCTCCATATTTTAAAAGAAGGACCTATTACTTCATCAAGTTGTTTTGGGACTTTTCCACAAGCAGAAAGAGAATCCTGGAATTTCTTATATAGCCTGTGTCAGCTGTAGACATATAAAATACGGGATTGCAGCACTGGGGCCAGTACTGCAATGCCTGGTGAGGGAGAGAGAGAGAAATTGCAATGGATGATTTTTACTTTTGCATGCTTTTGGGCTGAACAGCCCAGACATGCTGTGGAAAGGCCAGTGAGGAAAGTAGTGAAGGCACCTTCCTTCACACTGTGAAACCTTCAGCCCTCTCTCTGTGCACATGTGCCTACAGGAAACAGGCTCTGCCTCTATTCCTGGTTTAAGGATGCCTGGGGTAGACACTTTTCAAATAACTTTTGTGTGCGTTTAAAAAGCTCTGAAGGAAGTCAGCTCTGCTGTCGAGGTGTGAAAGGCCAGGTTATATAATGACTTTACCTGCCATGACAAAATGAAGGAGCAAATTAGGACTGAAACTTATAGTCCAAACCAGTCAGGATTTTCTGCTGTGTTTTGTGGAGCTTATGTCTCCCTCCAGAGTTTAAAGATAGGAAAGATGCTGTTGGTATTACATGTGTAGAGCAGAATGTGTGGACACTTGGAATTCCCCACGCCAAATTGATGAACATTTTATTATCTTCTTTGGGAAGCATCCATAAAAATCCAGACCAACATTTCCTGAAAGTTATAAAATAGTTATTAAAAAAAATGGAAATGTATGCTGTATGTATCTGAAAACTGTCTCTTGGAGCACATATGTTCTATCAAAGGGAACAAATGCATTGCAACATAAGGCTATAACATCTGTGAATAAAAGCTCCAAATACCTCTCAAACCTTATTTTGCTTCCCTTTGGTTTCAAATTCTGTCATAGTGGAAATTTTTCTGGAGTGTAATGGTTTGGCACAGTTGCAGAGCACAAGACAAAAAAACAAGAGATAAAGCCTGACTTGTTATGTAATGCTGACCAAGCCTGTTTTATCCCTGCTTTAGCCATGTCTTCTTCCATTATACTTGCTTTACAGACATATATTGAGTGAGAGGATAACTACAGTATACAGAGAAAATGAACTAAATTCTGAAAGTTGTATTCTGCTGTCATTCATAAGTTTAGAAGTTTCAGAATGACTTGGGTTTTTTTTTATTCAAGATCCACAAATCTCTAAATTTCAGTCAGTGAGAAAACCTGCCTCTTTCTAAATGGTCGGGTAATTGTACATGGAATGTGCTTAGGAGTTTCAGCTCCTTTCTCATTTTGATTTTTCATCACTTCTGACTGATGAGGAGAGGTTCATCTAGGAAAACCATCCAGGATGGAGTCCTCCAGCAGCCCAGCACATATCACTGACTGCGTGCTGAAAGCCACAGCAAAGCTTCACTCAGATCTCCCTGTTGCTGGAAGTTGAGGATAACTTAATTAGATGTGCAGCTTACGCTGATTGACTGTGAGGTGGCAAGAGAGTTGCAGTGATTTCCACTGTGTAATACAGATGTACAGTTCAATTGCTGAGCACTGAAGAGCATGTGGGCTTCTCTCTTCTTTAAGATCAGCTTGCTGAAATTTCCAGGTTGGGCTAGAATAGCACCCAGCTGACTTATTTGGATCAGCAAGGAAAGAAGGAGGGGTTCATCCCTGGATTGTCACTGAGTCTGCAGAAGACGCCCTTACTGTCAGCCTCAAGTGCTCATCACAGATAACTGTGTGGGGAAATACTTCTCCAGAACTCTTGTGTACAGGTCGTGTGGTGTTGTCTTTGAGCTGGTTTTGAAAATCATTCTTCAGATGTTTGAATATCAGACGTCTAGCTATCCACCCAAGAACATAACCGCCCCTATTCCTGGAGGTGGTAAGGGTGATTTATTCTCTGTGATACCAGGTGTGGTGATGATGGGCCTCAGTCATGCTGCCCAGTTTCAGTTGCTGAAAATATCATGAAATGGGCTTTGAAGGCGTTCATTTGTTAGCTTACAAGAATAATTCACAAAGCATTTTTTCCTGGTTGTCTTTTCATGTGTGTTCTGGCTAGGGGCTATCCTTTTTTTAAGGTGCATATTTTTCCCCCAACCATCGGGGTTATAACATTTTTAAAATTAAGAAACAAAAATGTTGCCTTAGGGGGTTTTGGGGTTTTTTTGTTTGGTTTGGGTTTTTTGTTTTGTTTTGTTTTTTTGTTTTCAGTTTTTTGTTTGTTTGGTTTTGTTGGTTTTTTTTTCTTTCTCCTTCTGAAGTCTATTGATTCTAGATGCTGGATTTTCAAGAAATACACATGGAACCTTGAATTTTATAATGAAATATCTGGCAGCAGAGGTGATTATTGCTGACCTACTGCTAGGGCCTGTGTATCACATTGCTGTGAAACATCCTCTGACTCTCTTTTTTCTATGGGTTATGTCAGGAGCCAGAAAGTTTCCTCCTAAAAGCCAGAGCAGATAGGTCATATTTGAAACCTGACAGCTTTGCCACTCCCCATTGCAGACTGAATCCAGTCGCATTCCTAAGGCCACAGCTGTAAAGCAAGTTTGCGGTTTTATTTTTGCTCTTTTCAAGCCGTATTTTTAGTGCTCCCTATAATAAATCTTCATGTTTTGATTATGTGTAAAAAGACAGTGACTAGAGACAGAACACAGCCCTACCAAAATAAACTCACTTAATGCACAATGGTCCTGCCACAAGCACGGACTCCCATCTTTGCCTAAACTTAAATCTCATTTGAAGTGGTGCAGAGAGAAACATGGGCAGGAGGGAACAGCCCTGTCCCAGTGAAAAGAAAATAAAATTAAAAAGAGAGAGCACAAATACATATGCTGGCAGAATGTGGGTTGCCTAGCAATTCTGCAGACTCCTTGGGCAGTCTGGGGACCGCGTTCTGAATTAAGATGAAGAACGCACGGCTGGTAACGCCAAACTCTTCAACGTGGCAAGTTGGCCACTGTTTCCTCAGGCTCAAAGTAGCAATTTACTTTTGTAGGAAATGAAACACTGGGAGCCACCAGCACTGAGACGTGGCCATGGGGCAGGGGCCTGCAGAAATGGGGGCAGGATGGAGTGCCAGAATGCCTAATTTTTGAGCCCCTCACCATGAGAAAGACATTGAGGTGCTGGAGCAAGTCCAAAGAAGGGCAGTTGTGGGCATCAGCCTGGCAGTGGCACAGGGCCAGCCAGATCTCACCCCTGCTCACCCCAGACCTCGGCTTCAAGCCCTGGGAGGCATTTGTTTAGCTCAAGGTGAGACAGAGATCTCCTCCCAAGTGACTTTGTTGTTATTATGTTAATGAACCCACATTCTGCTCCCCCATTGGTTACCCCTGTTCCATATTTGGTCATGGTTCTAGAACCCTCTACCCCCAAGCCTATATATTGCCACTCCCCCCTCATTTCTGGTCTTTGGTGTTTTGTCCTTGCAGCATGAGGTTTCTGGGCACTGTCCCTGTTTTATTTTCCCATTAAAGTGAATTTTCTTTTTCGGACACACTCCTTCAGCGCTGCATTTGCCCTGAATATCAGGGAACCTAAAAAACGTGGCGCAGCCACCCCCACTGTGACAAAGCAGGTGAAAGGTCTGGAGCACAAGTCCTGTGAGGAGCTCTTAGAGGGAGCTGGAGAAAAGGAGGCTTGGGGGAAACCTTCTTGCTGTCCACAACTCCCTGAAAGGATCCTGTAGTGTGGTGGGTGTCTATTTCTCTTCCCAGGTAACAAGTACCAGGATGAGAAGAAGTGGCCTCAGGTTGGGCTAAGGGAGTGTTAGACTGGCTATTAGGAGTTTCTTTTTCTCACACAGGGTTGTAAAGCATTGGAAAAGGCTTCCCAGGTGAAGTCACCATCCCTGGAAAAGTTTCAAAGAACCTGCAGATCCTTACTGGAGGACATGATATAATGGTGATCATAGTAGTGGTGCTAAGCTGCAGTTGGACTTCATGATCGTAAAGGAATTTTTTCAACCTTAATTTTTCTATGATTCCAATGCCACTGCTCAGCATTTGATGGCCAGCATGGATTATCCTGGGGTGCAGGCAGCTCAGGGACCTCCAGGGCTGGGTGATGGATGCAGGGAGGATGTCACTGTCCCAGGAGTGTGGCCAAGCTCTGGGTGTCCTGCTGGTTTCTCAGAGTTCCTCATGCCCTGTGCCTACGCACTAGATGATATGTTGTAAACCTTTTCAGAGTGTGTTTGGTGGTGCCAAGTACTTTGGTTGAGAGGGAAGTGTTTTTGAATTCTAAACGCTTTTGTTAAGGCTGCATTTCTGAAAGTACTTAGGAAACCCTGTAGAAAGCAGCAACTTTTGAAATCTGTAGTTCTAAGTTCCAGCTTTTTTGGAAAATGCTTCTTAGACATTTCCCTCTGAAAGAACTTTCTTGATCCATGAAGATTTCTCTTTGTCTCTTTCAGCAAATGAAATCACACTTGTCACGTTCAAGTCTTAGCTCAGACCACATTTAATCCTAAAATTCTAATTTTGCTTCTCCTTTCAGTGTTAATTTGCACTTTCAGTATAAGGCTCAGGTCTCTGAAATCCAGTTCAGTGGTTTTTCATGCTTCATATCAAATAGTGGGGAAGGAGCTGAGGCCAAAAATTGTTTTTCCATTTTTTTCTTGGGCCATGGGCAAGGTCTATTTGGAAACTTCACGTTTTTTATAGTCAAAGATTTAGCTTCCTAGGACCTCCTAGAATTATATATATCTCATTCATAATCTCTAAATTAACGAGAATTTCTATTAAACCATAAGTAAGGTACTTACTTTAGAAATATGTGTTCAAAGAAACCACTAAACTTCATGGCTCTATCAATATGTACTTATCTCCTAATGGTATACGTGTTTAATATATATGTAAATAAGAGTTATTAGCAGAGATTTCATGTTTGGCTATAACTGTGGGTACCAGAAGATTACCCTGGGGATCTTTTAAACTCTTCTTTGTTTTATTCCACATGAGAATGATAAGATTTCTATTGAATTTAATTTAGTTTTATTTAAATTATCTTGATGTGTACCCAGAAAGTGTCCATTTAAAGGAAAATGTGCATCTGATTTCAGAGACTCAGAATGGACACTTCCATACTTCTCTTTGGCCACAAGGGAATATGACAGGAGCATTTTATTTCAGTATTACTTTATTGAGTAAGAGCTGATACAGAAAGTGTGATGTGCCCTGTAATTTGATATGGACATTTTCTAACCTTTGAAACAAACTGTGGAAAGCTTTCCATGTGTATCAGTTCTTGGGCTGAGCTAGAGTGGATATTTTTTGTCACCTATTTCTGGTGTCCTGGCAGTATTTTTCCTTATCACACCCATAAGTTATGTCATATCTATTTCTGTTCTTTGAATCAATCTAGGTTGTGCGTTTGGTTTTTTTTTCTTTTTCATTAGTTGTTTTACAGTGTCACTTCTCTTCTTGACATTTGTATTTCTAGAAGAATTTGTGTGACATTTTTGCGTGCTTAGCAGTTGCAAAAAATTGGAATTTACGAGCTCACTTTGCATATAACAGCCATACCCACATCTCTGATGTTCACTAATTGAACTTAGAGCATGTAAGCAACCTCAGCACAGACGGTCCAAAAGGGGATGTGAAAGTCAAAATAGGTGTTGCAGGACTATGTCTGGACAAGCATTATAAGGGCTGCTTTGGACATGCTGCTGCAAAAGCTATTTTAGTAGAGTGGAAAAGCACAAGGAGCTACCTTGTTCTGCATTTGCATTGTTCACAGCTTCCCTTCAGAAAATGGGTGAGAATGAAAGGCAGCAGCTCAGGCCTGGTGGGTTAAGAGGGATCTTTCTCACAAATCTGAAGCTCTCTGCCCCTCAGCGCAATAGGCCTATTTTCCAAAATTTAGGAAAATTGAAAACCATAGGATTACATGAGTGAAATGTCTGTTCTGAATTTTTTTTTCTTTGTTTGTTTGATTTTAGTTTTTATTATTTTATTTTTTTTTTGGTCAGGTAGAAGAGGCAAAACCAAGTTCACATAGCAAAGATTGACAATTCAGATATGCCAGGGAGAAATGTGTAAGAAAAGCCTGGAAAGGACGCTAAGGATGCTGCACAGATGTGGTGTGGGGACACCACATCTTTATTAAAGAGCAAATAAAACAAAACATAGGAAATTTGTGTTTCATCTGTACCATCCTTATGCTCAGTAAGGAGTGATGCCTTAGGTTTTAGCTCTCATGTCTTTCACATTCTATGCTGCCTAGGGATGTTGTCCTGAGCTTCATATCAAGTCAGACAGTTCTCTTCACAGAACAGGGAGACAAAACAAATCCTTTTCCTGCTGGAGACCAAGGACAACTTTCAGCCCCAAAAGCACAAACAAGGGTGGGCTGGAGGGAGGAACAAGAAGGGTGGGACCTCACAGCCTGGAGCTGGAATTGGACAATTAAACCCCAATATGCAAAAGGACCAAAACTTATAAAAATTCAAGACTTTGTGACCAGTCAGCTACTTTGTGACCATTTGGGGTCCACCTTGGTTGTAGCCCTGGTCAGGCCCTGTCCTGCCCAAGGTGGATCTTGGAGGCCTTTCAATAAATCCCTGCTTTATTTTCCAGCTCTGTCCAGTCTCTGTTCCAGGTCAGCCTTCCCAAGGCATCAGGAGGATGCCCTGCAATCCTCAGGCTGATTGGATCAAATCCTGCTGTGGAAGAGCACAAATTGGAGAGAATATGAGAGCAAGACAAGTATCTATACCATGGGTGCTCTGTACCACACGCTCTGACTCAGGCACAGGAATTATTACCTGGTGGATGGGTATCCCCAGCTTGGGATCTTCCTCATCCCTGGCAGGCAGCAGAGCCAGCAGTGCTTCCATACCTCGGTGTGTTTCTTATCCCAGTGGCAAGAGTTCAAACTCACCGTTCCTTTGTCAGCATCAGCACTTCTGCAGTACTGAAAATTAACGTGTGTGTACTGCTAGAGCTGCTGGCTCTTTCTTGTAGAAAAATATACTTGTTAGGAGAAAAAACCATCAGGTTTTATAAATGAGTTTGTATCCATACCACCAACAGCACTACCCTCATGAGGAATTTTACCTCTCCATTATCAGGTTTGCCAAGTGTAACTGGGCTGATTGGGTTCCTCTCCTTCATTCAAGGTTTTTGGGTAGAGTTTCAGCTATATTAATGTCCCTCTTGGGGCAGATTAGGTCTCACTATCTAATCTAACTTGAATATTGAAATGACTTGGAATTTTTCCTCTCCTTTTTCTTGTCAATTTTTTTTTTCTTTTTTTTTTTTTTTCCTTTCCAAACTGTTGCCTTTGGGGACTTTTCACTTGTGGAAAATACTTCTCTGTAGAAATACGTAATGGGAATTCTAAGAATTCCAAGTTTATTTTCAGACTGACTTAAAAAGAAGGGTAATCATTTTAAAATATGCTCCAGATTATAAAGAACACCTACCAATTGATATGGCAGCATTCAAAATTTTCATTTTTCTGGCATGTTGTGAATTTAAACAAAAATAATTAGTAAGATTTAAATAAATAAAATACAAAAATCAAGTTTAAAATAAATTAAAAACAAGCCCTGATGGATCAAGGGAAATATTTTTTTTACTTTAATTAAAAGGGTTTGATATTTGCAAAATAAATATTTATACATAAGTGTCGAAGCTAGGAATTAGACTGTCTTTATAAAGGTTTATTTTAGAACATTTTAAAATACTGTTGAAATTGTCATGGTGAACTTTTTATCATTTTCTTCTTTTTTTTTTTTCCCCCCTCAAAGTGGAATGTTCTGCTTATAATCTGTTTTTCTTTCATGCACTACCCAGTCCAAAAAGTTTCTAATGCCAACACATCAATTTAGTGCTATATTTAGTGATATATTCAGTCACAAACTGAATTCTTCTCACCTTAGTCATGGCATGCCCCTGCTGAGGTCAAGGGTAGGATTTGAGCAGTCAAGTAAACTCATATTCTGGCCATTTTTTAGTTTCTGGATCAAGAATCCCAAACTATGTGGATGTGAGGGACCCAGATGAGCCACAAGAAACAAAAAACTGGAAAAAAAAAATTTCATTGCAAGTCAAAGAGAAGTGACCCCTCCAGTCACATGAAAAAATTAATTTAGTAATTTCTGGGGGTTTTTTGTATAGTGATGCAAACCTTCTTACTGCTTCCATTTGGGTGTATCAAACCCATGTAACTGGGAGAAGAATACGGCTTTTGTTGTGGATGTTGCAAAGTACCAAAGCCCATGTGGATGTGCCTTTTCTGGTTTGGTGTTACCAACTTAAGTGTCAGTTTGTGAAATATTTACTCTATCTGCAGAGCAGATGGACTGGAAATGTTCGTGTGAGTAAATATTTGCCATATATGCACTGCACAATCTGGCTGCATCCTTGCTTTTTACCCTGTAATTTATGCTTTTTAAACAGCAATGAAGAAACCTCGAAAGATTCAAAAGTTCACTTGGATTGTCATAAACACCAAAAGCTTGGATGCTTTCCTTTGCCTCTTGGGGTTTTAAAATTTCTGTAGGAAATAGCGTGAAAGCACTTTCTGGAGCACTGGGGTTCAGAATTCTAGTTCTCCCTCTATCTAGGTGCAGAAAAAGTGGGATAGTTGCAAGTTAAGATGGACATTCACTGCATATAGTTAGACTCCAATACCTTGTACCATTCACACTTGCATCAAATATGAGGTTCAGTATAGAAAATCCCATTTTTACCTAAAAGATCTCATCTGGTTTTAGTGTGTTTTTTGGTTTTTTGAATACCTAATTCTTTTCAAGATCCTATACAAGAGAAACTGCATTTGGTTCCTATCAGTTGAATATATCACCTACAAACTCATTTACCTTCCTTTTTGCTAGAGAAGGATAGTTTCAAAGCACATTCAGCAAGAGAAAGAGGAGAGAAATAGGAAAATGTTGTGTTTTGGGTTTTGTTTTGTTTGGTTTTTTTTTAATTATACTTTTAAATTATTTTTGTCTAAAGATTTATTAAAAGGAGAAGAAAACCCCCTAAAGTTCTGAAGGAATATTAACATAACATGCCTGTAACTCAAGCTGTGTTTAATGAGAGGTGCTGGTTTTTTTCTGCCATGAGGGCTGGAGTCCAATGAGTGATAGCTATGAAAGAGGTCACATACATATTCATCAAATTCGACATGCACATGTAAACTGGTTTTAATAGGCCATGACAGCAGAAGTTGTGTCAGGCAAATAGCTGCACATGTGCTCATTCCCTCGACTGGCATATTTAGCCATTATCACTCTGGTATCCATGGATGAAATATTAGCTTGTTAACTTAAGACCATCAGTTGTTGCTGATGCTTAGTGGCAACCAAAAAAAGCACAGATTCCCTCTACAACTTTATTACGTGCAGAACCAGCGTTGAATTATTACAATTTCACTGTGATATTTCCATTTCCTTCCCTTATTTATTATGGAGGATATTTGCAGGTGATAAATTGGAATGCAGCTACAATATAAATAAAGGGGCTATTGATTCAAAAATACTCCCAAGGATTGAACTCCATGAATTTCTCACACTGTGCTTCTAGCTGTACGTTCAGGAGGGACAATGTTGCTACAGCATTAATTTTTCCGTGAGCACACCAGCACCGTGTTTGTGTATTGGCAAACACACACACAGAGACACAAATAAAGCAAAGGAAAATACAGCCCTTCAGAACCCTCAGCACAGCAAGGGGTAAACGAGCACACTGGGACAGTTTGATCCCACTGGATCCCACTGGGTTGTTTTGCTGAAGGTGTGACAGCTCAGTTAATAGTTCACCTCCCTCCTAGCGCTAGAAAAAAGTTATGCCTGGTCCTCCTTTTCCCTTCTTTTAAGGGAATAGCCTCTTCCTAAACTAGGAAAGAAGTGGTGAATGGCACGTCTGTACAGAGAACAGGCTTGCTTAGACAACAGCTTTGCATTTTAAGGAGCAAAGTGTGCTGTATTTTTTGGTCTTTTTCCCCAAGGTGATGTTTCAAAACTACAGATTTTGTCTTGCATGTGGGACTGGGCTATGATGGTGTGT
This sequence comes from Chamaea fasciata, assembly GCF_029207755.1. Classification (NCBI taxonomy): domain Eukaryota; kingdom Metazoa; phylum Chordata; class Aves; order Passeriformes; family Sylviidae; genus Chamaea; species Chamaea fasciata. The sequence continues at coordinate 3,331,041 of NW_027094088.1, read as the reverse complement.
TTGAAATAGAGGTCTGGACTGCAACAGCAGCAAATGTACTTTTGTATGGTACACGAGGGCTGCATTGCTTCACAGACCTTAGCTGAGAAACCTGAAGTGAGAGTTGAATTGGGAGAAAAAACCCCAAAAAACCCCATTAAATCTTTTGTGCTCTAATTATGCATGCTGAGGTGTGAAAAGCTTGTCTTTTCTGAATTGGTTCCCTCACATTTCTTGAAAAGCTTTTGCAAGTACTGAGAGCTAGTGAAAGCAGATGTCAAGCTTGGACAAATTATAGTGTATTTGATTGTAATTTAAGAGTAATAAAACAAGTCAGCACTGGGCAACTCATCTCAGTAAAGAAGGAAGCAATTCCCTCTGTAAACAAAGTCAGAGTTGCCCAGGTCATGAAGATGAAACCTGTAGGTGCACAAGTGGGATGTGGAAGGGAGGTTTCAAACTATGTGCTCCTCCAGAGTGCTGGCTCATGGCATGGCAAAGATGGAAGGAAGCTCAAAATGATTAGGTTTTCTTTCACACAAGGACTGTAGCTGTCTCCTTGGAGACAGCACTTGCAAATTCCTGGTGCATGCTCTTGCTTAGGTCACAGTCCCTGCTGTACACGGTCCATTCCCTAAAAAGCTCTTTGTGCCAGGTCTGTTGTGAAGTTGGCCAAGGTAGCCTTATTCCCCCAGAGACTTCCTCTCCTCCCTGGAGGGAATATCCCACAGCAAGCCACAGCTGCAGTGAATAACACCAAAGAGACTTTGGAGCTGAAGTTGGATGGGTTTTTTTAAGGAAGCACACCTCCTCTTTGTGATTTCAGAATCTGGCACAGCTGGGAGTGCTATGGCCAGTGGAGAAACCAGGAAAGCTGGGCTCCTGGGGCAGATACATCCATGAATAAACTGCCCGTGCCTTTGCATGTCTTCTGCTGCTTCTATTTCGTGTAGAAACACAGATGAAGAACAGCATGCTGTTGACCATGCCTTCTGCAAGGAGAGTCAGCCTCAAAGGGAAATACTCAAGGAAATGTTTCAGTTTTGAGGGACTAATTTGAAAATTGTCTGTATTCACAAAAGGTGACAAGTTTTGAGAGGGTTCTCTGTGCTGATTTTTTCCTGTCCTCTGAATTTGACAGTGTCTGGCTCTGAGGGAAGCTCATCCTCCAGCAGAATAATGGCCAGTGTTTGAAGGTAAGTCTTGCTCTAATCATCTAGAGGTGAAGATAGCATTAAAACCTAAAACAACAGGAATTACACACTGACCAAAATACTGGTTGGCGTTAAGTGTTGCTCCTCCAGAAAGCTTTGACATCCAGATGAACAGACATTGATTCCTGCCAGTCTTTTTCCTTTCTGAGTTGGAAGATTCTGCTCCTTGTGGATCTGGAAATACAGGTTCTTGGTTTACAGGCCACTGGCAGATCAGATTCTGATTTTGTAATCATCCAGACAGCATCTTCCTCATCAGTTCTATAGGGTCATGTGGGAGGCTCTTAATGCTGCTGTGCTATAAATGAGAACAATTCAGAAGCAGAAACATTGATGTTTGACACAAGTTAATCTTTTTTCTGTTGCTCTGCTTCATATCTGTTGATGTATCAAGTCTGGTATCGAATATTTTGAAAGAATACCTGAGATTTCTCCAGTATTAACTGTGCAAGGAGAAGTCTATCCTATAAAAAGGCTTTATCTTTTTATTAAAAAATGCACTAAGTCGTGGGAAAATATTCAAAATGAGGAATGATCTGATAAAAAACATGAGAGGCTTGGCTTTGGCTTGCATGAACTTTTCTAAAAGAGAAGGGACGTGTTTGTATATTTCTTATCAAGCAGCTCCAGATTTATTTATATCAATCATTCCTGTAACATGACATGTGAAATTAGCATTATGATTTAACTTTACATTACAGCAACAAGCAACATCATTTTTTGATCTTGTCTAGATGGAGGGAATGTTTTTTAAAAGTGCTTTGAGATAAATGGGAGGACTGGCTGCTCTTTAACAATGCCAAGTGTAGTTTTTGGTTCATCTGGGTTTAGGAGCGCAATTTTTTATGGAAGCCAGAAGAAAGTTTTTCAAAACTTCCTAGTCATATTCAGAAACCTGTCCCCAGAGCAGGATGATAAAATGTTACAGTGCAGCCTTTGAGATTTTTTCCTTCAATTTGCTGACCTCAAATCAACTTCCCATCTTGAACACACAGTAAACACTTGAATTTCAATAATTCCAAAAGGCAAACGCATCTGAGCTGCAATCATTGCTATTTGTTTATTTTCTTTTTGTGTGTGTTTGTTGGTTTGGTTCTTTTCTGACAAGCTGTTTAGCCTCTCTGTTGATGTGCTGAGTTCATTCATTATTTGCATGTGTAGAAGACTGGGGGTGAGCTGGAGTCTCAGCATTTGCAGCTGGAAGTCTAGTCAGTGGATGAGGCAGCAAGAGCTAATTGGTCATTTTTAGGTGTGTTTTAGTCAAAATCAAGACATGCAAGTTCACGGATAATACTTACAAATAGGCATGCAGTTAAACTTACTGCAGCTGTTCAACTGTTCCAAAAGCTTCTGGGTGTGAACCAATGTTCCTATGGTGACATCAGTTTCCTGTATAATCCCAAATTATTGGTGGGGTGAAGGACCAAAAATGAAAAAAAGAAAAAAAAACTGAAGTGGTAAGGCCCATACTTTATGTGCTGTATACAGAAGGATATCAGAATTTGTCAATCTTGAATTAGGTCCTCTGTTACCCTGCCTGTGGAAAAGATTTCATGCTTTAGCAGATGGCAAAAGCATGTGGAATAAAACCTGACTGTCTTGTTCTTTCTCCTTTCCTCTGAATGTCTTCTCCTTCAATTAAAAAAAAAAAAAAAACAACCCTCGTCTTCATCCTAAATTTTTAGGAAAAAAAACCCCTTTCAAGTGAGACTGCCTTTCTGTAACCATCTGCAGGACTCATGTCCACCAAATGCCAGCCACGCTTCCCCAAACAACTGACGTGGCATTTCCTAGGAAATAAGCACAAACAGGGAAATGAAGCCTCAGGTGTTTTCTCTTGCTTCCCTGGCCAACAGGAAAAATCCTGTAAATCAGTTCTGATCACTTTTCTGGGTCAGTAAAACACAATTTGGCTCCCTAACGTTTATGGGGGAGGGTTTCCTGGTGACATGACATATTGAAGATGGTGTCTTGCATGTGTTTTTCCTTTCTCCCCTTCCTCACTGACTGCTGGGTCACTGTTGTCTGGTTGGATATACACACAGCGTGTGCACTATTGAATTCACACTCCCTTGGCTGAGGCACCTCATACAGAAAGCTCACTCCATAAATAACCTAGGCTGCGTGTTTATTCTGCTCTGAAATGCTGTAAAAAATAAAAGGCTACCTATCAAAGTTGTTTGTCTAATAATGGAGGAAGGGGATGATATTGTAAACACTGTCCAAATGAATTGTAGTAACCAGAATAAATGGTGGCCGCTGTTACTGAGCGCTGCAACTGAATTCAGGCCTTTCTAAATACATCACATGTGACTTTAATCCATTCCAGAGCCCAGGTCTCTTCCAGGCTTGGAAATTTGATGCTCTGAGGTGCTAAGCCCCCTCTATTGCTGTAGGAATCAATAGGGCAGCAGCCTGCTCAGCACTCCAGAAAAAAGGTGATCAGCCTGTTGAGAGTCCCATCCTCCAGGCCTGATCCTGCACGGTGTTTCTATCCACACTTAATTTTGGGCAAGGATATATCACCTTTTTGAAGCAGGACCACTCACTTGTGTCTGGGTCAGCATATAGATGGGTTTCACAACATCATGGCATTCATCTGAGTTCACTTTTCACGTTGCTTGTTTCAGGAGCACACTCCTTGTTCCACTCTTCTTGAATAAGGACCCGTTTCTCTTCCTACAGTCAGTGGTTTATCTCCTTTTGGTAGACAAAAATCCAAAGCCCAGAACTTTTTTGGTAATAAATGGTGCCTAGGGTTTTAAAAAATGTCTTTACAACACATCCAAGAGACTGTAAAGTTGAACTGCATGCAGCCCAAACTGATTTTATGTGCAAGTTTAATCCGAGGGGAGCAAAAACTGTAGGGTGTGGAAAAGATGCAGGAAATAATACAGCAAAACAAAAATGTTCTCAGCCATCAATATTTCTTGCCTGAGAGGGGGGAGACTCCTGCCTCAAACACCCCTCTAGACACCACCACCACTCAAAAAAAAAGGAGTTTTTTTGAGGTGACATTCAAACCTTTAAAGGCGGGCAGTTGGTTTTGACAATAATAATTTTCTCTCATGGCATCCCAGCAACTTTGCCCCTCACTTACCTGTCCCCAGCAGCCTAGGCAGAGCAGTAACCTAATCCTGTGAGTTTTAGGGCTTGGGGGGCCAGAGGCAGTGTCTGCAGGTCTCTCCAGCCCATCCATAATTATACAGCCGGCAGAGGAGTGCCTCAGGTTGCACATTAGGCCCTTGCTGAGATTAGTAATTATAATATCAGTTTTCTCCAAATAGGTCTGACAGAATGGCACTGGTAGCAGAGGTGATTCAAAGTTTAGTAAGTCTTAGGGAAAGTTTACTGTCTCCTGCTGCTTTCTGTCCCACAAATTTGGCCTTTCTAATAACCAGCACCAGCCACAAACAGTAGGAATCCTTTTCAATCACTATTAGCAACACTTCATTTCTGTCATATTTGACCCCTGGCAAGCTGCAGCCCAGCAAAGAGCATTCCCTGCAGAAAGTAACCAGACATCCAGGATTTACTCTGTGACAAATGACATTTTTAAGGGCCCTTAAAAAACACTGAGACAAATTCACAGCAGGAATCTGGAAAGCCCTTTGCCAACCTCCAAATGAGATAAGGGATAGCATAGCTCTCACTCAGTAGCATCCCATCTTTAGCTCTTTCTTCTCTGTGACTTCATCTTTGCTAGTACCTCCAATAGGAAGCTGCTGCTCCCCTTCAGTGTCTTTAAAAGGGAGATAAGGTTATTTATGTTATATATGGAGAACTTTCCTAACACAAAGACGTCTTTCACCTAAGATGTTTTCACTTGCTGCTCTTTCTGAGTAGTTCAGCAACCCTGTTTTCACTAGGGAAAAAGTGAGGCCCAAGGAGGTTGTTACAGCCACTAAGTCAAGTTCTAGTCTATGCCTTAACTTTAAAATGAGTTTATTCAGTTCATCAGGAAACCAGATCTTTATTAAAATTTTGTTGTGCCCGAGAAAGAAGTCATAGAGGGATTTTTTTTTTTTGCATGTTTAGTTTCTTGTCAAGACAGTCATACATTTGAGACTAGGTTGCTGACACCAGATCTGGTAATTCATTTTTTTATAGATTTAAAATGAGTGCACCTGGAAGAAGCAATCAGAGGGAGAAGAGAGCAGAATAACTCTGTCTGGATGCTGGAAAGGATAAATTGAAAATACACCGACTTCTCCTCTTTAAACACTGCCAACTTGGTAATTTTCAGCTAGACCGTGGATGCCCAGTGAGATCTGCAGGAAAAAGGTGAGGCTGTAGTGTGCTAAGTATAATGAATATATGAAAAAGTCAGGAGAAAATGTGACCAAACAGATAATGCAGGGGTTTTGATGCCACAGCTTCTTAATTGCTCATCCTAGCCATTCTTCCTTCTTTATTTAATTTTATTTTCATCTCACTTCATTTTCTGTGATTTCCAGAGGGGGATAAAACAGAAAAGCATCTTGGCCAATGGTTTACAGGCATTCTGATTACAGTAGTCATCAGAGTCACTGATGTTCTCCAGAGCAGGCAGGTCAGCAGCACTGGGGGCAGAGAGCTACCAGGATGTGGCAGACCCTGCCACATTGTTTGCCCTTTCATGATCATTTTCTGCAATGCTCACAGGTGAAATCTGAACACATTCTGGAGAGTGCGTTGGAGCTGCACCTCCAGGGCTGTTGTCTCCATGACCTGGGAGCCTCCCTGGAAGCCAGGGTGAGGGCTGCTCCCTCTAGTCAGTGGATATATGCCCAGTGCATCCTTGCTTTAGTGACTCGTGAGGCGCTTTGCTCAGTGCCAGGACTCCTGTGAGCAAGTTGGGAAGGTGTGTTGGTGACTGGAGACAGAAGGTAGGATTATGAACCCACTGAAGTAGTGCCATGCTTTTTGATCAAGAGTAAAAGGTTTCACATGTTCCCACATGCTTTCCTTGCACAGTGCCTTGCACTCATACCTCCACATGCAAAATGAGGGTTTCACCACAGTTTCTTTCATGCAAAATGAGAGTTTCACCACAGTTTCTAGGCTTCTGGGTCCTGTCCTGCTTGCATCTTCCTTGGCACCCCAGTTGTTTGCACATCCCACTTCCAGTCACCCCCCAGCCAGCATCCATGGGCAGGGAGAACAGGCTGGGGGCACTCACATGGCAGCACAGGATGACTAAAGGCTGGATGCCTGCTCAGCTGTGTAATGGACCTTACCAGAGACTGGGATTAGGTGAATGAGCACCTCTGAGTGCAAGAGTTGTATTTCTCAGTCATTGATGTAATAAGTGTATCTTAACGACCAAACTTAGAGAATTGCTGTGTCTTTACAGCCCTGGAAGTGAGCATTCTCTAGAGCCTTTGATCCACAGCATTTGGCATTTTGCTGAAGACTAAGCTAGACTGATCAAAAAAGAGCTAGACTGGTCAAAAAGGCTGAGTTAGACTGTGATGAGGGACCAACTATTACATGCATTGTGCTCTGTGAGATTATCTTCTAGACTTTGATATGCTCGTATCAGTAGAGAGTAGCTTAAGAAGGGCCAGCCTTGTTCCTGGGATTGTATACATTGAACTGAAAGCATTTTCCAGCCATCAAAATATCCCTTAGGAGTACATTTAAGTTTTGGCTCATCTTCTCCCTTATGCTTCCTGTCGAGGCATACTGAGTGAGTAAAAACCAGCACAGCAGAGCTGAAATCCTCTCAGCACCATCACTGTTTCAAAGGCCAGGCAATGCTTGGTCTTTTAGTGCTCCATGCAGAAAAGACAGGTTTTCCTTAGTTGTTTCTTATTTATTCTCCCTCTTAATGCCATTAATTGATTTTCTTTCACTCTGGCCGAGCACCTGGATTTCCAAGTTCCATCTGAGCCCAAAGGTACAGGATGCTTCTAAAGACTTCAATGCAATTAGTGGCAAAGGCCAGCTGAAATTTCATCCACTGCTGAAAATTTACGAAGTTTGCTGATTCTGCAACATATGAGGCAGAAAAGACATCCAAAAAAAGTCCACTCCTACTGAGGAGGAGAGGTCTGTCTTGTGCTTAATGCATAGGGATTCAGGAGTCAGAAGCCAAATTTGTAATTTTTCTCAAATTCCCTGCCTTAGCCTTGCTGCCTGCCCTTAGCATTGCCATATACTGTTGGAATTCTGGAAGATAAGAAATCAACAATATACAGTCTGAGCAAAGTTTCTGTGTGCCCGTGCAAAGCCAAATTTCCTTAAAAAGCCAAAATTCCTGTCACAACCAAGCCATGCTCCTGAAGTTGCCATCAGTATGAAGTATCCCAGTTAAAGAGGATGGCTGAATTGAGTTGAGTACAACTTTGTTTCTTGATCTAACCCCACAATGTAGAAGTACTTTGGGCTCGTTGACTTGCTGCTGTGCTAACGCCCATTGTCATGGCTCAATTCTTTCCTGTGTGTTGCCCTTGTGTGAAAATCTGCATCTTTACGTTTCCAGTGACAGGCTGAGTTAATATAAAGCTCTGCGGAGAGACAATGGGGCAGGCTGGTATTAAAAGGGAAGGGAAGAAGAGGTGACTCAAAGTTTAGGGAGTCTTAGAGAAAGTTTACTGTCTCCCGTTGCTCTCCGTTCGACAGAGTTGGCCCATCTAAAACCAACACTGGCCAGCAGCAGTGGGAATCCTTTTCAATCACCATTAGCAACACTTTTATTTCCATCATACTTGACCACAGCAGGCTGCATCCCAGTGAAGAGCATTCCTTTCAGAGAGCCAGCAGACATTCAAGTGCAGCGGATTTACTGTGTGAAAACGGCATTTTTAGGGGCTTCTGAAAATGTTTAAATGAATGCTCTTTTTTTTTTTTTTTTTTTTTTTATTCTTTCTCACAGCTTGATCCTCAGCTTAGAAAGCCCTTCTTGCTAAACAATTTTTAGAGTTTCCAACAGGAGCTCAGAAGTTAGGTCAACTCTCGCAATATAAACGTTTGGTTGCTGCTGTGAAATTACACATTTCTTAAGGCCTCTATATTGTTAAAACAAATGTTTGTAGCTATTTTGTTCAGGGTGAATGGATTGGTGTTTAGCTATGCATATTTTCAAGACGACAAAAGGATTCTGCAGTCTTTTCATTTCGATGGAACTCCGCAGTAACGTTTGCAAGGAAATTTCTTGCTCTGACTAGCACAGTTGAAAAGAGCCAAAAAAAAAAAAATCTCCCCCCCTGCCCCCCCAGAGTTTGGCCCTATTCCTTAAAGTTTTCCATATCTCGTTAATCAGGAGACTGGTTTCAGGGCAGAGGGAGCCAGTGAAGGGACATAAAGTGAAAGCTTATTTGTTGGAGAGAAGTAATAAGAATAAAGTCAGTCTCCAGTACCAATCATGGCTAAAGCAGAGTTACAAGGACCTGGATAAATTCAACTCACAGTGCAGTGGAGCTCACTCCTTCACTCCCCAGACTTCCCTTCACTCCCCAGACCGTATTGAAGTGGCTCTGGGTTTGTTCCTTTCCTGTGTAGAAATGCCTGGGCTCATGCCAGTTCTGCCTGGAATCAAAGGGAATCTCTCTTCTGCAGTGAATTATGTGACGGGCAATTATGTGCAAATAACTATAAAAGTATGGGGTTTGTCAAGTTCCCGTAAAGTCCCTATTTATGTTCACAAACTTTTACAGTCTTCTTCCCTGAAGCTGAAGATTTCAGGAGCAGCTTGTGAACTTTGAGCCCCTCATAATTTATTTTTTCCTGATCCCACTTTTTTAGAGGTGTGGGCTATGGGGTATGAAGGGATTTTCACACTCTGATTCCACATACCTCTCCCTGCACAACCTGTAATTGTGTTCCAGGTTAATCCCACATCCCTAAATTAATAGCCCAGTCAACAAAGACAATCTTTTAGAATTACCAGGGAGAAGTTATCACATTTAGGCTCTTTTTCAGCCCACCTATAGGATGAATCATCTCCCTAAGTGCTTGTATCTTGTTAATTATGCAGGCTGGGTGAATCATCCTCTAACTGAGATGCCACCAGTAAAATCAGGGTCAATCCGGGCCTGGGGTGTTCCTGCCTAAAGCTCTTCTGGGCTTTCAAAGCAATGGGTACAAACTTGGTTCGTATTGAAGCGAAAACATAATGCAAAAAATGCAGTCTGAAAACCATGTGCTGGTGGAACAGTTTGACATACTTCTGCTGTTTCTCAGGGAATAAGTGTGGCAACACTTTGGGAGTTGCAAACATAATTTGAATATTGGGTTTTTTAATTGATCCCAGTCCTGATGAAGACAGACTTGACATTACATACTGTATGATCACTGGCACAGCAGGAGCAGTTAGGCAGAGGGGATTGTGGTGTGTTAATGAAAGACCTAATGGAAATTAAAGATAAAATGGTGCCTCCAGGAAATTATGCTCCCCCACACATGTGGTGTGCTCTTTCTTGCACCAAGAATATAGGGAATATTTAATGAACTGGATCTTAAGTCAGCATAGTGTTTTTCCCACTGCAGCTATGTGGTCTCTGTTAAATACAATGCTGTATTTTCGATGGGCAAGCAAATGGGTTTCTTTTGTTTGGTTTTTTGTTGCTGGCATTAGCCAGGAGCTTTACAATTTCCATTTCCTACAGCAAACTGTGCTTGTCCACTTTTGAAGAGTACAGAACAAAGGTGTATAAATGTGTATGTCAGGGGTGGCACTGTGGAAGATGGAGTTCAATAGTGCAGATTCTGCTGCACTTTTAAGCTAGATTGAGGTGAATATTTACCCGACTGCCAGCTGTACTTTTTCTAGAAATCACTGCCCTGCCTCGAGTTCTCATGTCCTTGTGCACTCCTAAATTATGATACTATCCAGTTAAAAGGTATTTGGGCTGCAATACTGTATTTTAATACTGACTCATTCAAGTGCACTACAGACTGTGAGTTAGAACTTCATCACAGGTTGGCCAATTCAGACTGAAGGTGAAATGTGCTCGAGCATGAGTTTATCCAGCTCCTGCCAAGTAAAACCATTCTTGTTTCAATGGTATTTTCCAGCCTGATGTCTGTTATTAGGATGTAGGTGGGAAAGAACGTGTCTCCTATTTTGGCAACAAAACCAGTAGCCGCTGGGTGCTGAGATGATTTGAAAGTGCAGCCAATGCAATGTTCACAGTGATCAAACTGGAGCTATTGCTGCTCTGTCAGCTGCCAAAGATGCATAGTTAGAGGCTTCATCCAGGGAGAATGAGGAAAATTTGTAGTCCCATGACATTAAACAAAGAGAACAGCCAAACCCCTTATTATGTATTTCCTTTTTTCCATTTCTTTGTATGTGTTTTTCTCCTCCTTTGCATTTCTCTGTGTAATAAGGGCTCTTTGTTTAAAAGGTTTTGTAGGTGTTGGTAATAAAAGCAGCTGAACTTGTAGTTTGATCCATCCCACCAGCTCCTCCTGCCACAGACAGCTGTTCTTTCCTTTCAAACCCTCCAAAACCACTCTGACCTCAATGTTTCATTTTTAATAAGTGAATCATCAGTCATAACCTTTGTAATAAGGAGAAGATACTTCTGGACAATAATTGCAAAATTTCACTGTGTTCCTTTCCAAATGGTGTCTGTTGCTCTTTGTGTAGCAATTGTCCTTTTCCTGCACCTACCAGTTCTTACTCTGTATCTTCTTTTTCATCCTCTCTCACAACATGCTGATGCGTCGTCTTCCCACTTGTATCACATTCCCTGGCTTTTACCCTTTCCATCTTGTTTCCATAGGCCTTTCCTGGTGCCACTGGAATTAATGGACATTTTGGCAATTTCTGTGTCTATAACAAGGCCGGATGCTGTCTGAGTGCTGCTGCACCTGGCCCGGGAGCAAGGGTATCAGGTTGCCTGTGAAACTCCATCATGCTGCAGGAAAACCTGGGCTGTTTTTGTCAGGTTAGCCAGGATGTCCGTCATGGCTAAAGAAGCAGTGGGGATGTATGGAAAATGAAATCAAGCTCCCAAGATGAATTGGATACTGGCTTCCTCCCAGTTCTGTTCCTTAGGCTGAGACATTTAGCAGACACATGCTGGAGGGAGGGATCAGGAAAGAAGGAAAAAGGTGGAGTGGGAGAAAGGGACACTGTAAATGCCCTGAGGCAAAAGTTTACCTGTCCTCTTCAGTAGTTTCTAACTCTCTGAAAAGCTCTTGTTTTCAGCTACTGAATGAGTACTCACCATTCCAATTTCTGCCTTTTTTTTTTTTCTTTCTCTCCATTGAAGTTTAAATACCAGTCTGTCCTAGTAAAGTAGTTTAACTTTTGGAGCAGACAAAGGTTAAAAAGTTGTTTGGAAAGCTTTACAATAATTTATAAAGAGCATGTCACCTGCCTTGTCTCCACACTGGAGAGCTGTGTTACAAAATCTCTGCATGAACTGTGGGCTTAAGCTTCCTTTTTAGGTAAAATAAGATTGTCCATGTAAACCAGACCAGGCAAACCAATTGGAATCTTAAAAAAAGGATCAGAGGTTGAGAGATGAAGGATCACAAATCAGGGATTGGAAAAAAATGTCTATACTTTGTCCTGGACTTATCCCCTGTAAGCACTTTAGGGATGCATTAGAAAGCCAGTAACCCTAAGCTTTTCCTTTTCTGTGGAAACCAAGGGGCATCTCCAAAGAGCGATTCTGCTCAGCTGAAACCTGAGTCAGCCTGTCCACATTAAACATCTCCCCTTCCTGATGATAAGGGAAGCAAAGGGCAACTCGTCTTCTACTTTCGGCATTTCGAGCGAACGCTTAAATTTGAAAAGGAGGAAATTGGTCCTTTAATAAATCCTGTGGGGGTTACAGTGTGTATGAATCTGGAGAGAGAAAATGGGATGTTGGAACCAGTGACACAGAGGGAGGACTGGCACATGAGTGGGGTTGTATGCATGGGGCAAAGGGAAGAGAAAAGTTAATGGTAACCAGGAATAGATGAGAGTGATGGGCACTTGACAGAATCATCTGTGGTGACAGAGAGGAGGGAATGTGGAACAAATGTCCCTGTTTTTTAGTACACAGTGGTAACAAGACAATGTTGGAAGCTGAGAGTTAGGATTGCTTGGGAGGAGACAGCCAGATCATCTCTAGGTATACTGGAGACTGGGGTAGACAGGCAACATGGCTCACTGCCATTAATAATTTTGCAGCGAAAGCAGACAAAAATAAAATGACTTTTCCATGCTAAAAAAAAAAATTCTGCCCTAAATAATTTTGTATTTTCTCTCAGATATTTGTGCAGGACCAGCAGGGTCATAGCAATCCTTGAAAAGCCAGAGAATTTGTTTGCTAAGAGACGACTGCTCTCCCATTTGTTTATTGCTTCATCTGCCACCTTAAGCACTTCCCATGTTGCTGAGGGTTGTCTATAAATCTTGTATCTTGTACCAAATTAAGAAGACCATCTGTTGAAGAAAGCCTGTGTAAGGAGGTTTCCTGGAATGCAGCACTGATGAAACTGCACCTCTACCATCATTTGGAGCTCTGTTTCCTCTGCTAAGAAGGGGCCAGGATTGGTTTTCTGTTGAGCAGCACAGAGCTCCAGTGAATCCGTAATTTGCAAGTGTCTGTTGATTGAACTTGTGTATTAACGGTTATAAGGCTCTTCCTCCTTCAGCTATAAATCAGATTTTATGGTATTAATTCATAGGAAATGATTAAAACATCCCAAATAGGTAAAGATTTACAGGTTTAATATTAGCTGCTTGACTGGCATCTCCTCTTGACGCTGTAGTGCCAGAAGACTGATTGGAGTGTGTTCATTTTTATGGAGTTTTTCTTCATTAATAACCTGTTTCCGACTCCCTCAGACATGTGCTAGGGACACAGAGACAGTTATTTGTTCTGAATAGGAGGGACTGGAGGTTAAATGTTTTCCTTCATTTCACATTAGTTACAGTCCTGTATTCCCAGCCTTAATCAGCAACTCACTGCTGGGAGTGAAACAGCAAGGCAGTCAGGATATGTTCTTCCTGATGAGTTTCTGAAAAGTCAGGGAGGTCCACTGTGAAGAGTGTGCTGAGTTCTCGATTTTTTTTTTCCCTCTGAGCATGCAAAAATTATTTCCATTTTGAAGAATGTGAGATCTTTATTAAAAAAAAAATCTTCTTGGGGATTTGAAGACATGACAGCGCAGACAAGTGAGATGACAATTCAGAAAATGTTTTCCTAGGTAGGATGCAGCAAAGTAGAAACAAAATGTTGTAAGGGAATAGTTTGTGAAATAGTGCTTGTGTATTGCAGAGGGTAGAAGGCAATGTAGAGAGAATAAGAGACATAACAATTGGGTCTGGGAAGGTCCTGGATGGTCAGGAGAGTATGGTTGACTTGTAATGGTATAAAATAGGAAGAACTTTGTTGAATGACAGTTGAATTCCAGTGTTTTGGTGTCTGGATGTGCATAACTTGTATATCACTAAGCAACCACTTCAGCAAACAAGTCTGTGTAGGCATCTCAACTTTAATCTCCTCTTAAAAATAAACATTGCTGCAGAACTACTTCCATGTTTAATCCAACTCTTTAGGCCAATAACAAACTTGGGGGTGCTCCCTTTGATTTTGATATAAACATTTTTCTTTCCTGGAAGGCACTGTACCTTTTGGCCTCCTGAAACTGAGATGATTTTCGGATGTCCTACCTCTCTTACAGGTCACACTGCTGTTCAGTAAATTAATTTCTCACATTGCTCAAACATAGTTCATTGGGACACTTAGGGATGAGACATAGTTTGATCCAGCATGAAACGTGGATAAAATCAGTGGTTTCCAAACTGATACACAGATACAAAGGTTTGCCAAGATTTACCTGATCTTGAGAATTTTTCTTGCTTTGATTCGGCTCTTAAATCGTGTTTGAAGAAGTTCACTAGTCAGAAACGTATTCTCAGCTGAAGGTGTGAGCGGCAGGAGTCAATGCAGTCACACAGCTCCACTGTGCCTGAAGAATTGTCCCTTTGCCTGGACTTTGTTCAAAATCCCTTTCGGTAAAAGGCAGCAGCACTGTCTTTGCCACTGCAATGTAGTGTAGTTACTGGAGGGAGGGAAAGGCTTTTCATGATTGCCTTTATCTGAGAAATGTACATGGTATAAAAAAGTTGTGGACTCTTCTGGTTTTCCTTCCAAGAAGTTGATGTGAAAGTGAATTATTACTAACACAAAGAAACAGAAGGAGTGTAGTATTAGGATGTTTATATTTTAAAGGTGATCCATACACAGTGCCTGGAGGATCTTGTGATGAGATGTCACATCAAATAAGCAATACAATACTCAAATTCAGCTGTCATGAAAAAGAGGTTTTACTTTGACTCTATTCCAGCACTGAATCCATTCCAGAAAAAAAAAAAATCTCAGTTTCAGAATTATTTTTATTTTGCTTTGAATGCAGCTCACATACACTAAATGAAAAAGAACTTTCATGTTGTGATTAGAGAAAGTAGCTCAAAGAACATTTTAATGCTACTTGCTCTTACTTTTGATTTCATGTTTCAGAAATGTCTGTGGTGCTTGCTAAAGTACATAAAGCATCATCAACCTCTCCTTTGCCATGCATAATGAAAGCCAGCATTTCAGCAACACTGGAAAGAAGCTTTATTTACATTGCACAAAGGAAAACAACTTTTTGAAAGACCAACATTAATCATGAACAGTACAGCAAATCACAATGTTTTCACAGCGAAACACAATCAAATGTTTTTACTCTGGCCAAAGAACCATTTTTTGATTCTGAGAATAACACTGTTGATATTTTGGAGCCCTAATGCTGTTTACCCTTGGTTACTTCAATGATGCTTTTTAGTAACATCTAGATTCTTACTTGTTGTCTTTACTTCTTTGAGAAATACATTTTTCTTACAGTCTGAATGCAGTTTGAAAAGGTGTGTGAGATTCCCAGGGATTTCCCCTGAGACAAGTCAAATACTTGCTGCCTTTCTGTTTCATAAATTGATTCTGGTTTTTAATCCTTCAAAAGCAGTTTGATGCAAAAGTTGCATCTTCATGTCATGAAACTCTGCATTTCTTTCTCAACCTTCTTTGTTCACTGCTCCAAAGAGAACACAGCTCCCATGCTGCTAAAAATAATAATATAGATCATTAAATGCCTTACTTGTAAAAGCTCCAGGGACGTCTTCATGGTAGTTCCCTTCTGATATGGTCTATGGGTATTTGCATTAAAAATCTGTGACAGCTTGAAAAAAAATGGATTAGTATCACTGCATTCCTGTTTCCTGGTCTGTTGTTTTACACATACCTGTGGAAAAGTCCCATCCTACCTAACAGTGATCTTTTTTGGCATTACCCTTTAATTTCTGCCCCCCACCTGATAAAAACAGGGCAGAACCTGCCAAGTTCTAGTTCTATTTCCTTGCTTTACTCCTTGAAGAATGTCCTTGTCTCCTCATTCCTGAATGTTTTCTGTTTGTGACTATGCCCCAAGATAGCGTGTGCTCATAATTAGTGAAGCTTTTAAGCAGATTTAGGCCACTGTTCCATAATCACCCCTTTTTCCCCTCTTTTCCAGTCATTCTTCTGTGATGGACAAATACATTTCATGACATAATCATGTCCCTTGGCAGATTTGCTCTCATTATCTTAATGTGAATGTTTATAGACAATGGACTCAATGTGCCAGTTAAAACAGCTTTTGATTTTGCTTATCTGAAGCCAAAGTTCTTGGCCCCTCATGCACGACCAAGCTATGTGTGAAAAGATATTCAGCTCTAAATGAGATCACTAACATCTGTTGCTGCACATAACATTTAATCTTCAAACACCATCAACAACAGCAAAAAACCAGGCAATCAAAAACGCACAAGTGGAGTGACATGGGTGCAGCTTCCATTTCTCTTTTCTGCTGCCATGCCTTTTGCACACAGTGGTGTTCCCCTCTCAGCTGCAGGAACCTGCCCTCAGGAGACCCTGAGGATTGTACAAGCAAAGTAAAAAATAAAAAAATTTCTGAGAAGAGCAACCCAAAATGTAGCCACTCCCTCTCATCCTGTGGAGGTTTTGGTTCCAGCACCGTGCAGGGGTAGAAGGGTGGTAAATTAGAGAGGTACTGAAGTGGTCAAGAGTGTTTATTAATTTTCTGATACACAGAGATTGACCTGACCTTTATGGTAAAATCAGCTTATAATCACTCCAGTTTTCTCCTGGTAGTATCCAAATATAATTGTGTACCTCCTCTTCTTTGTGGTATTGCTAAGAGACATTTCCAATTTTCCAATTGTTCTGAAGAACAGAAAGTATCAGCCATACCTTCAGGCATTCTTTGCATTCATCATTGAGAAACATCTTGACATTTTTTTTATTTTCTTTGATCTGAGAGCTGTGGTGTCTCCTGGATCAGGAGCTGAATATCTGGGCTTTACACAACCTTTCAAAATGCTGGGACACCCCCCCCCCCCCCTTTGGAGCTTTTTCAGAAAGCTTGGGAAGAGCCCTGCTTCTAGATGGATGTATTTTTTTCATTTTGTGGATGGCAGATGGTCTTGGCTTGTCACAGAAGTGTCCAATGCTCCCAGAGTCTGATAACTTTAGGCAACAGAGTCACAACCCTGTGTACTCATGAATTCTTGATAACTTTGCTGAAACCTCACATATTCTCTTTACTTTTTTTCTTAGTCATAGGGATTCTCCCATGATTCACTGAGCACTCTGTCAGACTTGCATTTGTTGTGCTCCACTGACATGTGTCTTGAAGTTCTGCTGCTTTCTAAATAGAGGTTAAAAATAGCATGGCAATGATGATGGGAATAATATAACAGACTGATGAAATAAAGTAAATTAAAGTTTAATGCCAGCAGTAGAATTTAGCTATGACATTTTAGTTATGCTGTTCTGTCTTCTAGAGTTTGAAGTCCTTGTAGAAGGAAATGTTTATGGAATTTTGCTGTACAACATTGCTCCTGTAAATGTACCTGCTGGTCTGGTGGTATTACCTTCCCCATCTCCTTGACTGCTCTGAATTTTCATAGATTTCCCAGAAAGTTCATCATAGGCTGTTCCATCAAGTGGAAATTCAGGTCTCGTGTCCTTTCCAGGAGTCATGGATGGTTAATGAACTTGCCCCAGGATTTCCTACGTGATTTGTGCTTAGTACCTGTGGTTATACCCCAGCATTTCCTTGCAGCGAAACAGATGTTTGTCATATGGTCCTAAACATATAAATCGTGCCAAAGAATTCAATTATGGATCTGAATGGGCCTGGGCCATAATGCTGTGAGAGAGGAGCTTATTTAACAGAAATTCTGGAGTGTTTGGCACGTTGTGTTTACCAGGGTGAGGCGAGCAGGAATGAAATGCAGTCCTGGAAAGGGAACTGTCATGCAGATGACTTGCTGCAATCAAACACTTCGAGAAAATATGGTCTCTAAATGTTATGTCTACAACTAATTAACTTTATTTATTGTAGGACCTATAGAAATACAGAAACTGTGAAGTTTGGGGAAAATTAAATTAGGTTTTCAAACAAATGCCAGGCTGCCCAGCGTTCCTTTTTTTTTTTTTTTTTTTTGAAAAAACTCCAACAATCTCTTTGCCAAGTAAAGTGAAATATGCTAAAATGCAAATGTTGATGTGATTGAAGGAGGAAATTCAGTCACTGACTCAAACCTTGCTTTAAAAAATTGAAATGTTAACATCATCCAGGCTTCAAACTGTAAAGTAGGCTCATATATACACAGACTTTATTTAATCAGAAGCTTTGACATTTCTACTTTAATCCCCTTCTCCAGACACTGTATTTTTCCCCATTGAAACACGCACAACTTACAAAATGTACTCACACTCAAATAGTTGCACTTGCACTAGAGCTGACAGACTTAGTTCCAGTTGTGACTATATATGTATATATATGTATGTGTCATACAATAAATAATGATTGTTTTTTCCCCTCACTTTGTTACTAATGTCTCAATATTGGTTGATGATACTTGCATAAGAATTGATACCGCTGGAGACTTGATGCTATATGCTCTTGACTGTTAGGGTTGGCAGGATGAAAATTGGGATTCAAATTCCTGGATGAAAATACTGTGATCCTCAGTGCAGTCCGTGTAGGAGCAACAAATAAAACCAAGTGATGCTTCACTGATGCCCAGGGATAAAATAGGCCATGTGGTCTTTGCCTAAATATTTTGATGATTTGTTAATTGCATCAAAGGAGAGGAGAGGGGAGATGGATGTACCCTGTGGGTATCTGAAGGGCCAAATCCTCAATGGGACAATAAAAATATTGCCTATCAAAATAGGTCTTAGGACACAATTTTTCTCTCTGCAAAAAGCTACTGATCCTCATACAGCACTGAGAAAAATAGATTGAGTAGTCAGGAAATTAGTGATCTTAGGCAAATTAACACTACACAGCACAATCCATTTCAGCCTCAGATCTTGGAAAAGCTGTTTGAAGACTGACTTGATGAGAGAGCAGTAGGCTGGCATTCTTTTTCCCTCATCTGGATAATAGTCCCACCTCTTGGCGGGCAAAAAAAAAAAAAAAAAAAAAAACTTGCTCTGTGAAATCCTGCATCATTTGGAGAGCAGTCCAGGAAATCACAGCTCTCCTCACCAGCCAGCATGGCCATGTGGATGCACGAAGGGCAAGAACATCTTTCTCCAGCCTGGTCAGGGCAGTGTCAGCTCAGCACTGAGTCTAAATTCACAGGGAGCCCCGCCAAGTGCCTTCGGGCTCTGTGCTGGAGGAATTGTGCACAGGAGCCAAGAGAGGGAAGCCCCGAAGAAGGGCTGTGGCCAAAAGTATAGAAATCAAGCCTAGGTCTGAATAAAGCACTTTTGCTGACCAAATTTGGATTGTCACCAATTGCCTCTTTTTAATGAGACCCTGTGGAAAAGCAGTTCCTTACACTGTTAAACTTCCAGAAGAGGGGGAGCAGAGCCTCCAGGTCAGTGATTAACCAACTAGAATAATGAATTGTGTGTGAGACACTTTGGGGGATAGATATGATTCAGTTTGTGGAAAGAACGAGGTGTCATTTCATTTTTTTTTAGGGATGTAAGTTTGTAACTAATTTTTGTCTCTCCTTGCCAGCATAACGGTTTGAATGTTAATTTAATTTTGCAGAATATCATTTATGTAAATGTAATTAGAAGGGAAACATGATCGGGAGATGCATAGCACCAAAGAAAATTTATTACTCCAAGGGGTATTGCTCTAATCATTCAACTGCAATATTGAGTTTCCCAAGATTTAATCTAAAAGCAATAAATTACAAAAGGCTAATGTCCTGCCCAACAAAAAGCTGTCATGAACCCAAGTTTCTGTGGGGAAAAAATTCAACTTCATTTCAGCAACAGGCTCTCCTCGTTTACACATTCCTTTTATGATTCCAGTCGAGTCAAAGTAAAATGAATACAAATGTGAGAGTTCGAACACTTTCCCTGAATATGTATGTGTGTCTGTTGGTGATTGTAATAATCAGCAATTCAGGGCACTGGGACTGTTATCTCAGGCAAAATTAGGAATGCAGTCCCGCAAAAAATACCACTGCAAATTCCTCTCCCCACCTTCACATGACCCTTTGATTTAAGGGAAGGCAAACTTGAGTCTGATTAATTCCAGTGTCCATATGAATGTCTGTTGCTAATGTGCTGTTGTCTTTGTTCTGCCAACAAAATGAATGAGAAGAAACAAGCTGTCCTTCTGCCTGTGTTAGTGACTGCAACCTGTGTGCTCTGTGGGAAACGCTGGCCCTGTGGGGAAGTCACCCTGTTGATTCTGATGGTCTGGATTTACTAAAGAGTACCAATTTTGCAAGGTGGAATGAAAAACAAATCAAATAACGTTGTGTGCTTACTTCTCAAAGCCCTTGAATAGCAGTTCTGCTGTTCAAGGAGCATCTCTCCACTCGAGTAAACCTGCAAGAAAGTTTTGTCAGGAAATAAACAACAGCTAAGCAAAATCAAAATTGGTAAACTCACAAATGAGTGGGCTAAAACACTGTTAAATGTTGGGGTTTTGTGGTGCAATTTAGTTTGAAGGATGATGCCAACCTTTCACTTCTCTGGAAGTGGAGTAATTAGTACAGGAAATAGGTTTCTTATGTTTTATTTAGCCAAATTCATCTCTGGTTTAACTCCACTGTAGCCTGCATTAAGTTTGTTCTTATTTCCCAGTGTTTCTCTGTGTAATTCTTCGTATCACTACCTTTAATTCACTGTAATTGTCTTTTATTTTAGGTAGGGGCCATAGTTCCTTTCTCAATTTGTTAGTATCAATTATGTCGTAAGTTTTCGTTTCTTGGCTTGCAAAGTGAAACCCATCAGATCCACAATAAGTTTTTTTACAAAGTACTCATTGGCAGGTTTACAGATTCCCACAGCTGTACATGGGACAGAGGGAGAGGCACAGGGCTGCAGCCTCAAAGGAGAAAGAGAACTGTGTGAGGACTGGGGAAAAATGCAGGGAACAGAGAAGAACAGTTCTGTTAAAAGCAGAGAAGGGGGGCCTCAACATATGAGCTGCTCATTTCCATGTGGACAAAAAGCGCATCTTGGGAGGATGGCTGAAGGCAGTAATGAGCAGTCCAGAGAGTGAGGGAAAGTGGCTGAAATTGTTGGGACATACAAACAAGCTGGTGAGGCTCAGAACCTGCTGCTCACCAGCAAAGCCAAGTCAATCATGAATATGATTATTGAAATCAAATCAGTGTCTTTTTCCTTGTCCCTGGCAAGTTCTGGAGATAATGATTGTGGCTGAGGTGGCTGTGAGGATGTGGATGCACGTGCTATGATGTCACTGGGGAGACAAGGAGATACCTGCCTTCTCCTCCTCTTCCTGCCTCTTATACTTGTTGTAGACATGAGGTTCTGTGCTGGGACCTCTGGCAGGGCTTCTCCCACATAGCAGACACCTCAACTTCTGTTTCAGTTCAGCTAACCCCAAAGTCAAACTGAAAGGAGGAAAAAATGGTTCAAGAAATTCATACCAGCATTCATACTCATCAGCTTTTATTCTGTAGGATGTGAAGCTGTTAGAGTTGTAATTCTCACCCTGCAGCTGTTTAGGGAGGTCCAAACGTGTGCAGCAGAACATAGGGCAAACTGCTGTGGGTACACCTAATTAACAGTCAACATGCACAGTACTAATCATCTCATCCTTGATTGTGTTCGAGTACATCACAGATCAGGACAACCTGAACAGAAAGCTGCAGGTCTCTGCTCAATAATTGAATCAAAATTGCCACAGCCAGGGTTAGTTCCATGGTTTTTTTGAAGACAGATCAGTGGAGAAGGACAAAACCCCAGAATAATGGTGGGAAGGTGTAGGAGAAAGAGATACAGGTGCCCTCGCCCTGATAAGTAAAATCCATGTTAATTACCCAATACAGCCTCGCCCCTGATGAGTCAAAGCTGTATCCAACAAAAATAAGTGTGATGAAAGGGAGTGGGTTAGCTGGGGAGGGGAAAATCATGAAGGAGGAGGAACCTTGAGGAAGGGGGAACCAGAGGATCATGAAGAAGAAGGATCCTGAAGAGAGAAAATCCCTGCTCTGGGTCTGCACTTAGGGCCTGTTGTTGGAACCTGCAGGCACAGTCTAGCTGGGTAAAAGTTGCATTCAGAGTCTGCAAACCAATCCCTACTGAAGAGTCTAGCAGGAGATAACCAGCAGTCAGAGGCTGCAAGGGAAACCGCCAGCAGGAGCTTGCTGCAGGCAGTCAGTGAAGGGTTTGGGGTCAGGATGGCTGAACTGTTAAGAGGAATAAAGCAGGACTCTTTTCATGCTGTGACAAACAAGGAGCCTGGGTCTCTGCTCATTTCTACCCTCTAACAAGAGGGCTGCTGCAAAAGGAAAGGTTCTACCTTGGTGTTCTGTCATGTACAAGGACTGCAGGATGTAGTACTAAGAGGCCTGAGATGTATTTTTAATTTCACAAGATGTAATTGGTCTAGTTGTGGAACAATGTCTAAGATTTTTGTCTTTGTAGTTTTTGCATAAGGCACGAAGGGGAGCCCTGTGTCATGGAAAATGGTTTTTTTTTGCCCCAAGTCAAGACTACTGTGCTGTAATTCCTTAAGAGACATACATGAAGATTTTATTAGTCAAAGATGATCTTCCAAGATCATCATCATTTATTACAGTTCTTGTGTTTTCATTCCAATGAGATTTATAATTATAAACTGGTAATTAAAGAGGCTCCACTCTGTAATTCCATAGGAATTCCACTGTGATCTGACATTAATTAGCAACCAATTACGGATTATGATATAACTTTTACGAAACTCACTAGTGTCTGGATACCTTCTATCAGGAAATGTTAGAAGGAATTTTGCCCTTGTGAGATGGAGCCTTGTTACGGGTTGATCAGTACTACCATGGGCTGTGAACGGGTTTCCATGATGGAGCAACCACATGGATGGGCAGGTTCCACCTGCTGTCCTCTTCTTTCTTGTGAGAGGCATTTTGCTCACAGGATTTCAACTTTCTGTCATGTCAACAAGTGCACATTCTTTGATGCTTAGATTTTATCTGACTTGTTATGTTAATCAGAGTGATAAGGTGCATTGCTTGATGGCTGAGGCAAGCCCTCTCTGCCTTGAAAGTATATTTTAAATAATTGCAGCCAATGAGGAAAAAGAGAGAAGTAGTCACAGGCTCCAGTGAGAATGTCTATGGGATATAGGATATGTGACAGCAGGCTAAGGGGATGAGCATTCAGAATTCTGGCATTGTTTCACCATCTGCATTAAGGATCTGATATCTAATGAAATTTGTATGTTTCCAAAATCTGACAGGTAAAATTTTATCTAGAAATATGTCAGTAATAAAACACCCAATGCATATGGATAATCAGGACTTAACGCCTCTTTTTCCTTATTTTTCCCCCGCTTCTCTTTGTCTCTTTTAATTTTTATTTATATTTTTTTTTCAGATTAGTTATCACCATTAGGCTTCTCAGAAAGAAGTGGGGAGTGGGATAATACCCAAATCCATTACTTGCAGAAACACGTAGAGAACAAGAGACCTAAAAGGAAACAACAGATTCTTTTTGCATGGAATGGAATATGAGGTAAGTTTTCAAAGTCTTGCCCTGCAGATTAATTTCCACCAACTCCACTAAACCTAATGAAAATCACAAGTGTGTTTCTAAATATTTCTTAGTGTGCTTCTCTCCTACCTCTTTGCAGCTTCTCCCTATCACCTCCTGCAACTCTTTTTGATCAAACCTCCCAGATTTTTCCCAAGAAATGCAACATTTGATCTGATTGGGGTTAGTACAGGTAACAGAGTAAAAGGAAGTGTGATCTTTAAGCCTTATCCACATCTATCTTCCATCATAAAGCATCTCTGATCTGAGCACGAAGCAGTTCAGGAAAACAAAAGTGTGGCTTATTTAGCAGCCATATTTTGTTGACTTTGGAGTCCCCGCTGTTCCTCAGGGTCATTGTGATTGCATGGACATACATCATTTATCTTTCCATTTTTTTGCCATTTTACAACAGGGAAATTGATGGGAGCAGTCGTCTTACTTAAACTCGGACAAGTCCTTCAAGTCTTGACCGAGAGATAGTCCCGACTGTTATGTCCTCCCTCATTAAAGGGATTGTACCTAGTCTTCTATAAAATAGATGAGATTTCAGCTTGGAAATTCCCATGAAAATCCCATTGTGTTTTGTTGCATCTAACTTGTTCTCAGGATATCTCTGAACATCTTTGCCAGCAAGCCAGAGATGTGTCGCTGGCAGCGGGGAGCAGAATGCAGCTTTGACACAGGGAAATGTTATAAACTCCATCAGATCAGCATCAGCAGTGACTCAGTCTACTCCTGTTGGACCCAGAGAGTACACATGAGCTAAACTTGCTGCTTTTGCATGTAACTATCCCTAAAAGGGATTAAGTTTTTAAGATCAGGCTACACGCATTTCAGATATTAATATATTCTTTTGGTTCTGTGCCCAAGTAAGATTTAGAGGAATTTGGAGAGCAGCTGGATGCTAAAGCTTTAGGAGGTCCAGCCTCAAAGCAGAGCTCATAGTAACCAACATTCTGTCAGCAAATCCTAATGCTCTTTATTTAACCTACTATTAAAGTTATGTTGTGTTATTTTTGCTTACCTTAATCTCAAACCTTGTTTTTTGTACGTTTTCAGAACAGGGCAAGCTCTTCAGGCTGTAAAATTTGTCTCACCGCCTTTGTTTTAGTTCAATCTGATGGCATTTGAAAGGGCAAATGAGAAAGGCAGGTATTATGTTTCCAGGAGAGAGTTATAAAAGCCTGAACTGCATCCGAAGTATATTTTACTCCTTATAATGAGAACTGGATGAACAGCATTTAAAAAAATATGAACCTGCCCCAACTACATTGGTTCAGATCTAACTGATCTAATGCAGTTCTCCAAAGAGTAATTGATATTATATAATGATAACTGGCAGTTTATGTCATGAAAGTGACACTTGACACTTTCCTGCTAACCAGTTTAGCATCATCAATTAAAACATCACTTGTGTAATGACATTTTAGTAACAAGTTTCATATCATAAATTATGACATCACCTTCTTTTATGGCATCAGGGTTGAATAAAAGGTTTTCTTTAGAAAAGTGAAAAACTAAAAAGAAATGGAGGAAGCATTAACGTTGCCTCTCATTTTGTCTTTTTATAAAAGGTACATGTGTTTTATTCCTCTGGCCACTGTCCTCACTAGGGAGGATCTGAAAGCTAAAGAGCTACAAACAGTGGTGAAATAAAAATTTAAAATGAACTTGCTTCAGATTAACACAGAACACCTCCCAGTAGATGGTACTGTCCTTTGCATCATACCAGTGAAAATCTTTGGGAAATGGAAAAAAACATGGGCATGCTCATGGTGGTGAACTCAATTATAGTGCAGTAATATTTCCCGAGATGTGGTGTGAAAGTTCAAGATTGCATCATCACCCAGTATTCAAAGTTCTTTTTCTTCATGGTCAGTGCCTTTGAAGTAATCCTTTTTATGTTGTTCTTCACAAAATGGTCCAATTTTGGTGCTGGAGTCTGGTATTCAGACTCTTCTGGACACTAGATTTTTATGACTGTTAGTGATTTGAGTCCTGAGTTGGCAAATTTATTCACATCTACTTAGGCTTATGGAACCAGACAGGAGCCAGACATGAACTGAGTTCAGAGGATTCCCAATTAAACAAATGTCTCTATGAATGTGTGTCTTTGTAGGATTAACTGCAAGGAGTCAAATATTGTCAGTATATCATGTTTTCAGAGATGGGTTTCTAAAGACACATGGCATCAGCTTCGCTCTTTTCCAAGGTCAATAATTGTTACCAGTGACCACAGCCACAAGCAGAACGAGCCATAACCAAGCATTTTCAAAAATTTCCCAGATTTTTCTTTTTTTCTTGAAGCTGGATCTTTATCATATTAAGTTGTGCTGAACTCTGCTGGGACTCCATCCTGAGATAATTCTTCTCTTCTAGTGCTTGGATAGAAACTTAGCCTGGTACATGCAGGTGGTCCCTGTGACTTCATATGCTTCTGCCATGCCTTGCTTTGATATCAGGTTCTTGGTTTGGATTTCAAGGGTTTGAAAAGTAGGGAAAGAATCCTGGATAAGAAGTCAAATTCACTTTGTGAAAAACTGGACGATTATTTGTGTATTTCCTGGGACAGAAACCTTTCCCTGAACAACCCAGAATGATTTTCCTTGCTAATTGCCAGGCTGTAAATCCAGGATATGATAAATGGGTGCCACATGGAATCTGGGCAACTGTTCCATGCTCTGGATCAAGTGTCCAGTGCTCCAGAGATGCCCTAATTCCAGCAAGAAGGTGATAATTCAGGAAGCATGAAAACACTTCTTAAATTACACACAAAATTTTAAGCAAATCTATGTAAATTGACAGTGCATGTCTTAGTGGCCTCCCGAGGATGCCATGATTTACCTACCCTCTTTTCTCAACATTTTTTTCCAAAAGTTTTTTTTCACCTCCATGAATATTTATGTCGATGCCTCATTTGCTGACTGAATTTCCACTCTACTGGAATTATGCTTCCCCATAGTACATGCAGGAAAGGTGAGCTGTTAGAGGTGAGGAAAAGAGACTCCATGACCTTTAGGAAATAGCAGGTGGTACTAGATAAAACCTATTCTGTGAGGGGTTACTTATGGACTGGTTGGACGTAATTACCAAAAAATTATCATCTCACTTAATGCAACAATTAACTTGTGGTAGATCAGAGTCCAAGTCTCCAGAAACTCTCTGAATTTTCACAAATTGGCTCTGCCCGTTGCCACTCTCCGGCAATGAGTAATTCTTAAAATAGGCGTGAGTGATAGATACCACATAATTCGAGTTATGAGTATGGACTTATTTACAGCTGGCGTTTTTTTTTAAAGTGAGTTGTAAATGTTAAGGTGCTAGATTCAATGCTTATAAATGTGTTTCCTTGGTGATAAAGCTTTCACTAAGCATGTTATCTATCTGTGCTCTCTCATATGCAGACAAGGAATGATTCACTCTGTGTGTTATAGGTCTTGTGCTTTAAAACTGAATCCTCTATTGACTAACGGCTGAGAAACACAGAAATCAAATCCACAGCTGTTTTTTCTTAAAAGTGAAGTTTTGGCAAAAGCAGCGAAGGCTTTTGTGCATTAGAAAAGTGTGCACTTTTAAAAGTTGTTCCACTTTTTATTTTCTCTCTGCAATACTCCCCAAAGTTAAAGAGTTTTCTTGTGTTTCATCTTGCAGTTTCAGCAGAACAGGGCTTTGATTTTGCGTGCCCCTCTACTGCCAGCTAAATGCAAAGAAGATGTTAGTTTGTGGGGGTACACATAGTTAGGAAGTAAACACGCAGAATGAAATCCTTCTGGGACAAAAAAAATGCAATTTATCTGATGACTGAAACAGTGGTGGTTGGAAATCTCTTCAGTGGAGACACAGAAATTACTTGGAAGAGGTGAGGTGAGACAGGAAGACCGAGCAAAAACCTCCATGCACTGACAAATAAAGTCACTTGCATTAGAGTGAGAAATGCTGATATCAGTGAGAGTTCTACCTTTCTTTTACCATTCTTTCCACTTTAGATAAATTCCTGTGTCACTTATGGAAGCTGGCAAGGGCTGGCATTGCTTTTCCAGCCCTGCAGGAACCCTCATGGAGACTCCCAAGGTTGCATCCCTGGCGGCAGGGATGGCTTGATGTGCTCTCCATCCCACAGGCACCAATCCTGCAGGTCCCTGAGAAATTTCTCATTGCTGGCTGGGCATGTAGGTAAATGTAAATATAAATGTCTTGCATGTCATCCTCCAAGAGGACTAACGCCCTGTGGATGGCTCTGATTAGAGCTCTGGAGAGAGGGGAATGTTGCAGTGCCTCCTGGAGCCCATGGTGCTGCTTTTGGATTTGCTGCTCTTGTTGTCTTGATTTTGGAACAGCTTTTGCTGGAGCTGTTGCCTGGATCCTGATTTTGGCAGTTTTATCTTCATTTATGCTGTTGTGTCTCAGTTTATCTTTGGAAATGTCCAGAAATGAAAGGGGCACCTCTTTGTCAATAGTGCAGAGGACAGAGAGTTTGTCTCCTTCACTTCAGTTGGCCTTGAAATTCCCCTTAATTACTATTGTCATTAGATTCTCACTCCTATCACCCACTCTGTCTACTCTACCTAAATATACTACCTCCGAATATAATAAATCTGATTAAAATGTGCCTATTATTTTTCTTTCTAAATCCTGTCCAAAGAAAATGAACCAGCAGTGTAGTTCCAGCATAGGAACTGCTGATTTTGCCACTTAATTTTCTCCCCCTTCTTCCTATTTCCCTTTGTTCTTCCCCTTTGTATCTCCAGGATACATCAACTCCTTGTCACTCTCACAGCTCTGCAGCTGCCTGTCAAGGAATCCATGGTAAAATTCCTGCCATTACCTCCACCTTACACTCAGACAAGCATTAGGCCAAGATCCACAAATGTGATTTGCTTGCCTGGATCTTGACTATTCCATGAAAATTTTTGTCACTCAAGAGGAGAAGACACAAGTCTACAAGCTTCCCTCTAGCCTGGAAAATTCCTCTAGAACCTCTCCCCTGGAAAAAAACACCTCCATCAAAACAAACAAATACAAGTGGATTGGAAAGAATTCAGTTTCACCTAAACCGTGGCTGGATATAGTAGAGACCAGTTTCCTTTGTGAAAACTATCTGGACGTGGAGTGAAATGAAAATAAGTATTCCTCCTGTTTCATCCTTGTCCTAATTTGTATTACTCAATAGCATTACAATAGAAAAGAAGAAAAGAACTTTGTAGGTTCCTGAAAGAATTTGAAGGAGGCAGATCCCTAGACGTTTTTTTAAACATTTTAAAAAGTGCAATAACTGAAACAATACATTATTGTCAGTATTTAAGGTCTGTTTAGTCAGTATTTCTGTATTTGTTCTCAATTATGAAACTGATATATTTTTAGTTAGTATTTTCATTTAGTGTTATTTCCTTCCTCCAAGCTGAAATATCTTAGAAAAATATTTACAGATCTGACAAAGCAATAAACAAAATCGGACAAGGTGATTACTTTTCTAGCAGGGTGCTTTCCTAGTCATGGGTGACATTTTTAATTGTTCTCACAGTGGGGTTGTTTAGAAAGCCCCTTTGAGTTCTTCCTCGACCAGAGCCAAATCTCCAAAGCAAATTCCTCCTTACTCTTACAATGTGATACTTCATTCCTGGCATATCTGTTTCTCAGAACCTGATTATGAGCTAGGGATTATGAACTAGTTACTTTTAAGGCTCTAATTTGGTGATTTGTTTTTTGTTGTGTTTTTTTTTTTTTTATCCCCTTTGTCATACCTCGATTTTTTATTTTTTTGGCTTCCTACAAAGATCTCTCAGGAGCACCTGAAATTCCAGCAGACGCCAAGAGAAGAACAAAGGCAGGTGGTGTGAATACCCAGCCATTCTGCTAACCTGTGGCTTTGCAGTGAACAACAGTTTTAATTTTAAAATAAGCTGTTGCTTTGGCATTGCTGGAAGGGGGGAAACAAGTGAAAATTATGTCATTTTTTATTTGTATCCATTGTACTTGCCTGGATTCTCCTTAGCTGATATATCAAGCCTTCATTAAATGCAAGATAGATGTGCTAATAGATACATCAGTTAAACCAAGTTGAACTGAAATGTCTCAGACAATAAAGCTTTGTGTAAATTCTAATTCAAGCAATTTCATCAAAAAGCATAACAAGTAGCTAATCTGGGATAGAAATGTTTTTTATTTCAGTGCCACGTTCTTCATAACATCCTTCACAGATGCTATAACGTTATTTTACTCTTTAGAAAAATATCTAACAACATGATTGTCTCACACCAGGCGGAATCCCAGTGGAAATTAAAATTGCATGCATTTTCTCATCACTCTTTATTTAACAACTGGGAGAGTTTTAATATTTGAAACTCAGCAAGAAAATTGTCTTGAAACGCAGAGATTCCTTTGGGGTAGTTTCACTTTTGTTTTGTGTGAACTTCAGCTGAGCAATTTTTTTTAGAGTAATGCAGATCTGTGGATTGAATGGCAGTTAACAGGACTTTCTATATGTGCTTCTCACCTAACATAGAAGAAAAATAATCGCAAGGAACATTCTCATAAAACAATTTGAATCAGCTGGTGTTATTAATAAAGATGCTCTGGTTTAGATTTTTAATTTTTTCTTTTAAACCCATATCACTGGGTTTAAAGGTCAACTTAAAAGTGACTCTGTTCCTGCATGAAAGGCAGTACAGTTGTGACACTTCTCAAATTCTCTTTTCCCTTTTTTCCCTTTTTTCCCTTTCTTTTCCCTTTCTTTTCCCTTTTATCCCTTTTCCCCCCTTTTCCCCCCTTTTCCCCCCTTTTTTCCCCTTTTTTCCATTTCCTTATTTTTTAATTAATTTAATTTTATTTTATTTCTTTATTATTAATTGAGAGGACATCTCAATTCATGGGATTTGGTAATGCAGTTTGCTTGACTCGGAACAGAAGCATCCAAAAGGGTGGCTCACCTACAAAACGAGCTGCTTGTTTCCTTCCCTCCAACAACTGAAGGACAAATGTTTGCAATGCACAATGACATTTCAGTAGGCTCCTGCAAGTGGTCGTAGGAAAGTGACAGTGGATTTAGGAGGGTTGATTCTATCAGCTGATTTCCATTAGGAGCTTTTTATTTTTTTGCTTGTAATCATCTCCTGGGAGATAGGTTTGCTACCAAGACCCCACTGGCAATCACACAGTGGCTTCCAATATTCATTATTGCTCGTATCTCTTCTGCAGGCTGAAGATTCAGGGGTCAATAAGCACCTTGCAGAAATACTCAAATCACACTCGGAGAATGTGGCTGTGGCTCTGCCTTGCCTTGGGTATCATTGCTTGTTTTCGTGTGCTCAGCAGAAATATTGACGCTCACGTTGCTTGCGCCTGCATATTTCCACCTTCAGCATTTCTGTGACAGAGTGAGACCTGCCAGTCCCTTTCAGGAATTTGGGGCCCTTTCCTTAAATGTTTCCACCAAAGTCAAAACAGCAATGTCCAAGGCCTCTCTTTATCCAGAGCTTTACACTGGAGTTGAAATTATTGCTACTAAGTTCCAACACAACTTACTTGTCAGTTTGGATGATTTCACACCCAAATATATGATTGGATGTTTCTTTATTTTTGTTATTTTATGCTTATTGTATGATATTTTAATCCTTTCCAGTGTATCTTAATCACGACACCTTATTCTTCCATTAAATGTCTCACAGGAATTTTGTTTTCCAATTCTTCAACTAAAAAAGAATATCTCAGGTCTCTGAGTTGTTTCAGGCATCAGATCCACCTCTCCACTGCAGCTTTAGCAAGACCAAGCAGAAACTAAAATTACACCAGTCCTGTGCAGATATACAAGTCAGTATTTGCCAGACCAGAACATTTATCATCAGACTCCATTTCAGTGGCACAGTGAGAACCTGTGGGTAAGTGTTTTGCAAAAGTCAAATTTTTCACTTCGGAGCAGTCTCAGAACTCCTAAAGAGTCAGAAGCTCATTCAACTGTTTGTTTTGGGTTTTTTGTTTGCACCTAAAGTGAATACTAAGATTTCAGTAACCTGGTAGTGGATGGAAAGACCACATTTCTGAAAAAAGAGTGCTGTTGCTAGATTTGAAGAGATTTCTGACCAATTAACCAGGGGCTGATTTTACATTCTAAGCCTTTGAAATTCCAGTTTAAATTGGTCGAGAATTGTCTTCATTTTGTTTGTGCAGAGCCCAGCACTGCAAACACCAGCCCATGATCTGGTTGTGATGCACAGTGGGGTTGTGGAAGGCTGGATATCCATATCAAAAATTAACTACTTCCTGCTGAAAACCCCTGTCATCACCCTGTCCGTGCTCAGGATTTTGGTTTGTGTCAGTTATAGGGGACTCTTAGGAGTGTCCACAACTCTCAGCAGATTATTCAACAAGGCTGCCAGTTATTTCTCTTTGCAGACCGCCTTGGTTACCCCTTTAAATATTGGACCTCTTATTATTGCAATCTTCAGCCCTATCAAAGTCATCATGATTATTTCCTAGTGGTGTTATGCCTGTATTAACACTACTGAGACAAGTACATTGAAAGATTTCCCTTTTATAATGCAGCCTGAATACCAGTTTTTGAGGAACGAACAGTAATCTTAGTGATAGAAGTTGCTTGTGCTGGACAGCATTTTATTTTTCTTATTCTCTATTTTAACAAGGGCAATCAATTTATTTCCACATTTTCTTGTGAGACTTTGCCGTCTGGGTAAAGAGCATCTTTTATCTCCCTTTCTCCCCCTTTTCCCAAACCTTCTTTGCCTGGAAGATGGAATGTATACATGATATCCCTTTCAGAAAATATATTCATCATATATTACAAGTATTGTCATTATGATGTATTAACATAATGCATCATCAGAGAGCTGTCAGGGTGAAGATTTATTGCCCTAAAATAAGTTATGATGAGACACTGAGAAATGGGCTGAGAGAATTTTTTGTTTATTTTTCTAAATTAAGGACCTTTAAAGTAAGTTTTAAAATCTCTTACCTTCATGAAGCAATAAGGAGGGTCACAGAAAAGAGGACTTGAATCAGAAATGCCAGGACTCAGAATGTAATAGATTTTTTTTTTTCCCCCAGGTAGTTTCTATGAATTCTGTAAAGTTTCAGTTTCTAACATAGATGAGTGTTAGTGAGCAGCCCAAGTCATTTTAATCAACCTGAACCAAACTTTATTGTTTATCCTTTAAATAAAACAGTCACCAAAGCATGAGGACTTGAGCTAAAATTGGCAAACTGTGTTAAAATGGTAAAAGTCTAATTGCATTTTAGCACAAAAAGCTATTTCCTTATCCAGGTGTGTTCAGTGGACTTATCAAATACCTGATAGCAGCACCCTGAAACCAGGGAGAGCTTTTCAGCAGGGTTTGCACAGACTTCACATCAAGCCCCTTCTTTGTATCATGTGGTGAAGCCATGAAACTTGGCACATTTATAGCATTGTAACATAAAGCCATCTGTGTACAAGCACAAACTTTTCCTCATTGCCAAAGTGCTTAATGTAATTACAATCAGGCTTGCTTCTCCTCTGCTCGGTTCATCCATATGCTGAGATGGATGAAAACTTGCACTGGTAAAGAATCCCACAGCATCTGAGTTTGTGTGCTGCTTACAGCAGAGTGCATTGCTAACCTTGTAAATCTTAGGCACTTCTGCATTTTAGGAACACACATAAGCTTGCAGGATGTCCTGCAGGAAAACTCCTAACAGAAATAGGCCCAAAAATTCAGCTTGGATTCTTTTCTTGCTAAAGGACACGAGACACATGGCTTAGGAGCTCAGTTGTCCTTGCTTGCCTGTATAAGCCCATGAAAAGTCAAGAGGTGACACACAGCTTGGATACCTAAGATGGGAATTGCTTTCAGGATTCAGCTTTTACTCTCTGCTGGATGGAAAATAAATGCAGAGTTCCTCCTCGCCTCGCTCACTGCCTAAAGAATGTTGCATTAATCCCGAGTGTTGGCAAGCAGTTGCCGAGTAGTTGCTTCATCTTTAAAATCAGTCTGTGTTGACTTCAGCTGTGTTCAAGCGCACTGTCATCCCATGGCATTTATTGTACCCTTGAATTTCCCGTGCCATGGTGTTTGCATGCAGTTCTTTTAATCTGGATGTAACATTGGTCAGTGTTGGTTAAATACCGAGGTTGGTTACAGGTTAATGAATGCACTGTGCCTGCTGCTGACTGATGTAATTACTGATAGGTGCTACACTGAACTTGACCCTACAGCCCCCCAGACTTGTACTTGGCTTTATCAGTGGAGATGGTCTGTCCAAAAGGAATACTGACATTAAAAAGAAACATATGCAGTGGATGCCTTTGCAGGCACAGGGAGTGTGTTTTCAGGAAAAAAAAAAAAAAAAATTGCTGGAGGCAAAAAGGTGGTTATGCCAGAACAGTCTGTACTTTTCTCATCCTGAAGGAAAATAATGATAAACCACTTGATTTTGGCCAATTTTAGGAGGACAGTTTAGTTTATTACCTAAAATGTAGGTGTGAAGTTACTGCCAAACTTACACAAGTGCCCTCTACTCAAAGTCCTTTATAAACTCAGCTGCTATGAATACAGGAAAAAGTTTTCTTCTTCCACAAGTCTCAGAATGGCTTAATCGTGTACAGTGGCACAGATACATTGGCTCAAGCCGAATTTATTTTGAGATTGTTATCAGAAATGGATATCTACAGATGCTTATAAAGCAACTGCACTTGGCAGATGCCAAATAACCAGTTTCTTCACTTTAAAGAGGGCTTTACTGGCTCTCCATTAGGATCTGTAAATATATGCTTATGGTTAAAAATTGAGTCCTCTGTAGGGACACCATATCTCCATGTCAAATCCAGCAGGGATTTGCTTTTCTAAACTGAGATGTAAGAAAAGCACAAGATTTTAACTAGTCAAAAATTGCATATCGTGTGCTCATGATCAGCTAATCTGCTTAATGGGAGAAGGTGGGCCTGATCCTCTGTGGTGTCAGGGGGCTGAGCTTATCAGGATCACCTTACGAAACATCAGAATTGAGGGAAGATCTGTGTTGGTATCTGTAGTCTGCTGGTAATTAGCTAATTTCTTAATTTTGTGATGCCAAAAGAAAGGACTTCTGACCCACGCTGCAATTGTTAGGAGGCAAGTAAGTCTTTCATTTGAAGATTTCTATGGCATTTCTGTTGTCACATATGCTACAAATTAGAAGTTGAAGTGATTTTTGGTGCATAGAAGTTGGAGTCATAAGGGTATGTCCAAACTCCTGCCCCTCAGGGTTCAGCAGGGTTTAACACTCACATTTAGTGTTAGTAGGGGTGGTTGCTCAGATCACCAGTTACAACAACCTTAGGTCAGTACATTTTAGAGGAGGTAAAATATCTTGGAGAGGCCATATGAAATCTATCATGGAAAACCACTGATAACTCCACATCTTATTAGCTTCAATTAAGTATTTCCATAGGGAACCATGGAACTGTTTAAAGTCATGATGACACACACACACACTTTGTTCCGTCCAAAGAAATAATCTGTTTTCCAGATTTCCCAATAGCTATTTTGTTATTGTTGTTTTTTTTTTCTTTTCCTCCTTCTAAGAGAAATAATTTATAAGAATTTATCTTGCTACAGATTTAAAAGGAGGAAAAAAAAATGGTTTCTTCTGTCCGACTTTTAAATTATATGCATGACCAAAGATAAATATGTTCTTTATTTATAGCTGTGGATGGATGCCAAACAAAGCCTTTCATATGACACACCGCTGCTGCAGTAGAGGAGCACTTAAAACACTTCCAGTCAAGTTAGGCCCCCAGAAATTTTCATGAAACTCCACGCAAAAATGGTTAAGACCTTTCATTTATTATTCCTTCCCTCTCCTTTTGAACATCTTCAAAGGTTACAAGTGCAACATGTTCAGAGGATGCCAGGCTTTCTTCCTGTCATGCTGGGATGGTCTGAAAACCACATTGGAACATGGGGAGACTGCAGAGATTGCAGATGAGGGGTTTTTTTTCTTCAGGGGGCTGTAGATCTGTCCTGCCCCTCCCTGCCTGGTTGGTAAGGTTTGGATGAAGTTTTTGGATGGAGGCTGGCAAAGGATTGGTGTTCTGTTTTGGGATCGGGATGGATGGGCTTTGACAATTCTGCCGGGTAGGGATGCTTGTGCTGCTAATGCGAACAATTTGTAATTGTCGGAGCTGAAAAGTAAAAACATGATTATAAGCCATGCCTAGGATCAGCTTATGTCAGCTTTAAATGATTTAGAAGTCTAGTGTCTGGAGCTGCATCTTACTTGCCTATAAAACTCCTTAAAGAGGACTTACATAGGCATGTCACTCCATTCTTGTGTATTTATTGTGAAAAGTAATCCTTCGTCTACCTGACAGGAGACAGGTTTTTAGGACGGATGTGAAGCAAAGACTCCCAGATAAGCCCAAAAATGTGGAATTTTCCAATTTAAATAGAGTAAGACCATTGCCTGGTAACTGTAACTCTTAGAATCTACTGTTTGTTCTTGTTTTATTCAGGGGGCAGGCTCTGAACAGTTAGGTGCTGATGCTCCATGGGCATTTGGTAGATTTGCTGTGCCAGGTTTGGGAGTTGTTTTTGTGTGGATGTGAAGAAAGCCTGTAAAGGATGCAAACTTATCTGAGAGAAGGGAAGTAGCAGAAGAAAGCATCCTCTGTTACCTAGGGCCTGGCATCATTATGCCTGACCCTATCTCATTATCCCCTGATATCTGCAGCAGACGATGACCTTTGATGACACAGCACAACAGCACTCAAAAGAGGTTCCTTCATTTTAATTTTGGCTCCTGAATGCCAAACTTAGGGACTTCTTCCCCATTTTTCCAGCCTTCTTTCACTCAAACACAAGCACAAAAATTAAAATGTTACCAAACACTGCTCAGCCAGCACTGTTTAGGTATGAGGTTGCATTTCTAACTTCGTCTGTCTTCCCATCGCTGGAGAGTCTGGAGCAGGCTGGAAGCAACTAATTTACCATGTAATAAGATAGGTTCCTGTTGACACAATTCAAGGGCAAAACTATTAAGTCATTAGGGCTAATGTTGTAACATTCTGATACAAAGGCATGGCCAGGGCCTTTCAGATGTACCTCTGACCTTTGGAGGATTAAGTTTCTTCGCAGTTTATTTTTGGTATTTGGAATCTGCCTTTTTTTTTTTCTTTTTTTTTTCTTTTTTTTTTTTTTCCTCCTTCTGCTTCACTTGCATTGATCTTTGGTCTTGTGCGAGATACAGCTTGGAGAGCAGCTTCTTGCAGTCCTTATTTGTCCCAGTTTTATCAAAGTAGAGAAGAATATATCAAAGGGGATAAGAATTCATCACATTCCTAGTCCTGCAATACTAAAACTACATCGTGTATTCCTTTCCTCAGCCCATGGAACTGCTGGTAGGAGGAAGTCAGGGAAATAGATTTGGCTCTCAGGATTCTTCCACAAATTAAGAATTGCTCAAAACAGCCTATCTAGATGTCATTTAAACAAACGGAATATAAAAGTGTCTTGCTATAGCCCTCTGATATTTTGACGAAGTAACTTTTCTCAAATTTAGTAGTATTGAGAATAACCAGATAATTATTTCAACCATTGTTTTCTCCAGCTCAGCAGAGCAGGTCTGCCCTTGTTTCACTTTCATTGTGATGCCTGTTGAGTAAGTCCAATGTCTGGAACTTATGACCAAAATGTTTTAGAGCATATAAACAGGCCAATAACTTATATAAAGGCCTGAGTGTTGGTGCCAAAGCTACCCAAAATAGCCCATTGTTTAAGACATTCTTTAACCAGGAAAGCTCTTTTGGCTTTATGCTTTTGTTGGTTGTATAGGAATGTATTCAGTGAAGTGGAGAATTCAACAAAAAAAGGTCTGAAAAAGTTTTAAATTTGATTTAGAATTTGGCTTTTTTTAAGTCTACCTTTCTTATGCATTTAGATTGTCCTTTTGGATTGCTGGAAAGGGTTCTGTCTCTTGAGGAAGAATTAGCAGACTATTCTCTAGGAACATTTGGGAAGCACTGAATCCAATGATTTTGTGGCAAGAAGCTGTGGGATGTTATATTCATTAATTTCTGACATATTTTTACATTCAGTCTTTTTAAATATGATGATGCTGAGGAGATGTATTTCATGAAGTTATGTTTAATTTTATTTTCTTTTATTTTTGCTTTCAATGACTTTAAATACAACAGTCATGTGGAAAAGGAAGTTAAGTAAAAAAAATAAATCTCCTCTTACATGCCAGCATAGGTCTGGAACGGATGCTCATGGCTGAATTAATAAACTCTGACTGTGGAGGTTTCAAACATGAATTCTGACAGACCCTTCACTATGACAATACAAGTGGGAGTCACAATAATATCATCTGCTGCTGAACATTGCTAGTATGTGAGTACTGTCGTGCCAAAGGTTAATATGCCAGTTTTATTTCCTTCTCTCTACAGCTATAATTTAAATGAGTTGCACACATAAGTGATGTTATATGCATAGGGTTTTGCATTAAGTTTGCTATGTCAGATTTGTTTATAAAAATCATATTTTGAACCACTTGCCCGGGGGCTCCGTTCTGGGAAGCTGCAAGCTGATTTCTTTTAAAGAGGCAGTTTTCATTTTTTTTCCCAAGGATTTTCAATAGAGGTTTTGGAGCTCTGAACAGGGAGCTCAGTTTTAAATTCAGCACTTTCCCAGGTTTGCAATTAGGTTTAATTACTTAGCAACAGAGAGTCTAATCTAGTTTTACATGTGTGCCACATGACCCTTTCCATACCTTGCTGGGATTGGAAGGGCTGCCTCGCCTCTCTTGGGGAAAATTGCTTCCAACATTTTGGAGACCGTTTACAATGTTTTTATTCCTATGCTGCAAAGTTAACATTGCCCATAAACCTAATAGTCACACAGTAGTTAATAAGGGGCAGAAAGTTTTACGGTCTTTTCCGCAGTTGTTAAAAATCTTGCTACTGTAGTTTAGTCCTAGGCACACAAAACCCATCAGCTGTGGAAAAAATAGGATGGTCTGTGTTGGTTTATTCTTGGAAACCAATGGAAGAGAGGGGACCTTTTCCTGAGAATCTAGCTGAACGTAATGAACTTGGGGATTATTTAAATTGCTTGGCTTGTAATATAAACACTCCAGGGCTTGCCAGCAGTGTACCTTCAGGATGTGTGACTTTCCTAAAAAAAATCATTTGGGATTTTTTTTTTTTTCAGAATCCATTGCAATTAGTGGCACTATGGCAAAGGATGATTTATTAAATTGCCTTTCAGTGAGAGGAAATAGAATCCATTAATGATGTTGCACACATATTTTTAGTCAGGTTCAGCAAAAAAAATAAATTTCTAGCTGTCTTTCTATGTTATGTAAACTAAGAACATTCCCAGGGTACCAGCTGGATTGTCCTTTGGGCCTTGCAGACCTTCAGAATGGTTTTGACCTTCTCCTGCTAGAGGAGATGCTGATGTTCAGGACTGCAGCAGTGGAAATGAGGTACTGCGCAAAGTTAGTAAGATTCCTAGACTCAAACCTGAACTGAAATGGGCTCAAATGTAATTAGGGATTGACTACTAGTACCTCACTTATTCTTGTTTCTTTACCACGTTGACAAGAGAGCAGGAAAGGCTGCAGCTTGGCACAGTGGTCACTGGAAGGAGTAGAAGACAGGAGCAGTTCACAAATTTCTCTACAAGGGAACTTCCTTTGCCTCTGTTAATAACTAAGCAGTTACATTAAGAAAAACCCCAAATCCAGCCATTAATAATCCAGAGAATTTTCTCAGAAGGTACTTGTTCTGCCAGGATGTGGAAAACGGGTACAGAGGTTAGTACACAGTAGTAAAGAGTAGTGGTAGAGAGGAATTAAAAAAAAACTTACTTGTTTCAAAACTGAAATACTATAGACACTGTGAGCTTTTAAGAACAATGATACTGCGTGCTGTCTAAAAGAGCAGAGTACTAATTATTTGGCTGCTGCAACCATACTTCAGCGCTTAAAATGTGATTTCCTTTAGATTTTGTCTTCCACTTGTGCTGCCTGGGATTGAAGACTGCTTTATGTTACGTTTTTACAATGCATTTTTCTACAGATTACCAGTGCATACTTTGTTGCTTACATCCCAACGCTGTTCTCCCATGCCACCTCTGAGAAGAGGGTGGTGTGTTACCTTGGGTAAGCTTGGCATCCTCTGAGAACAGCATGCAGTCAATGGAGTAGAATTCTGTGGGTTTGGTGTTGAGTTTAGTGGGACTTTTAAATGCAGGGAACAGATATTTTTGACAATGATAGAAGCGAAGATTATGTTCTCTTAGTGGTGGGAAGATGCTTTAAGGGGAAGAGTCTGTGAACAAGGCTGGAGCTCCACACTTACTTCCCTGTGCACTGTGCCAAAGTATTACACAAATACCATGCTGTAATCAAGGTCTAAAAAGGAAATGGTGCTATTCACTCAGTAATTTCTGACCTGTTGCATGACTACTCTACTGGATTAATTTTGAAGTACATATATGGAAGTGCCCATGTAATTATCTGTCTAAAAATACAGCACTGCCTTTTCTGGGTTGGTTTATAAAGAGTGGTTGCATAAAACTTTATCAAGATGCACTTAATACACTGAGCCACGCTCTCCTTGGGCTGAATTGTTACTGGGAAAATAAACTTAGCATTGCAGTGGTTGCAATGCCTTCGAAGTCTGGCCAGCTCAGTGCTCTGGATGTGGTTCTGCACATCTGAAATTCCCATAGTGATGCCTTGGGAAGGCTGACCTGAAAAAGAGACCGGACAGAGCTGGAGAATAAAGTAGGGATTGATTGAAAGGCCTCCAGGATCCACCTTGGGCAGGACGGGACCTGACCAGGGCTACACCCAAGGTGGACTAAGAATGGTCACAAAATGGCTGAGCAGTCACAAGGTCTTACATTTTTATAAGTTTTAGTCCATTTGCATATTGGGGTTTAATTGTCCAGTTCCAGCTTCAGGTTGTGAGGTCCCATCCTTCTTGTTCCTCCCTTCACCCCACAGTTTCTTTGTGCTTTTGGGGCTGAAAGTTGTCCTTGGTCTTCAGCAGGAAAAAGGATTTGTTTTGTCTCCCTACTCTGTGTAAAGATCTCACCAGCACTTTATATGAGGCTCAGATCTACACCCCTAGGCAGCAGAGAATTTGAAAAACATGAAAGCTAAATCTTAAGGGATCAATAGGACACAGGCTGGATGTTAATGGAGTGGGTAGGAAATAGAAGCAGGTCCCTGTGCTGAATCCTTCCCACACAGGCTGGCTTCCTTTCTCCTTGGGGATCTGGTGCCAAAGGCTTTCTGCTTACCCGTAGGGGTAAGCCAGAATGTTCTCCTTGGTGCCTGGAAGAAGCTGTGGGGACACAGAGGGAGAACTCCTTCCCTGAGATGCTCCTGGACACCCTAGAACTGTGTTGAGCCTTCAGCATGGGTCTGCCCCAAAAAATACAGCCTGCTGCTGCCCGACAGGCTGCTCCTATCAAGAAACATTGCTCTGGAAAACAGACTTGTCTTTGTGCAGCTCCTCCTTGATCCCAAAACCACTGAAATCAACAGTATTTTTGAAGTCAATTTCCACTGATTTCCATGGTCTGGAGATTAGATTTCACTGCCTTTTCAACTCTGAATCTCAACAGCTCCTTACTACCTCACTCTGGATATTTTTTCCCCACTGTGGGATAAAAAGATGCTATTTAACATGAGGAGATTTAAATAGCTGGGCACTGTGCATGGAAAATGCATCTCTATTGTCAGCCCTATTTCACAGACAAGGAAGCTGTATCTGAAATCATACCTCCAAATTGCAGCAAACCCCAGAACAGATCCAGTTTTCATTCTGTACATATTCTAGTAGAAGGAAATTTCTCAGCTTCATTTTAATTTGCAAATATTTCCAAACACCTTCTCTTACGCACAGGCTCTTCCAAATACAGCTGTGAACTGTTGCATTGCTGGGGTTTTTTGGTTTTGTTTTGGTTTGGTTTTTTTCTTTTTCTCTGTTAGTTGCAGTTGCTAACAGTTTGTGAGTTAATCGATTATGGGTAAAAATATAATAACAAGTAATTGAGCCTTTTTATTCTTGTTCTGATTGACTACTGTTGAGTTCTG
Source organism: Chamaea fasciata (assembly GCF_029207755.1). Taxonomy (NCBI): domain Eukaryota; kingdom Metazoa; phylum Chordata; class Aves; order Passeriformes; family Sylviidae; genus Chamaea; species Chamaea fasciata. The sequence continues at coordinate 3,289,757 of NW_027094088.1, read as the reverse complement.
AGAGAATAGTACAGGGAAAATACAGTGGTATTTTCAATTTGAAACGGAGAAATTTTTTTTTTCCAAAGTTGTGCTGGCTTATAAGCTTCAACACTCATAACTTTGACTAAGAATCAGGGCCCTTAAAAGACAGACTGAGACCCTTTTTCAGATTTTCCATTACCTAGGAAGCATCCTTCGTTCAGCAACCAGTCAGAGAAGGCAGCTGGAGAAACAATATTGCAAGTGACATTTTGGAATCGTAGTTTTTGGGTATTTATCAACCACCGTGCTTTCAGCTTGAAGGTACCAATGTTTTTGTGTCACGTAATAAATTACAGAATGTTTACACGCAATTAGGCATGTGCCCACGGAGGAGAAAACACCGGGAAACAGGATTTTCCAGAGGCAGTAGCTAGTTCAGAGGCCCAGAGCCACTGCAGTAGCTGTTGTCAGGGAGGACTGAGTGGCAGTTCTAATTACCAGTGTCTGCACAGGTTTCTCATAGGAAGATACAAGCTGTCACCATCCCTTGCCAATCACATGAGAACTGACCTAGGGAGAACATCAGCTGAAGGTGAGTGTACATATCCAATAAACCCTGTCCCCGTTGCATTAGCTTATTTTTAGGATTGTCCTGATAAGACATTCAGCCTGTATCATAAAAAAAACCCTTCAGCTGAGCAGAAAATACACGGAATGATGATGGCTTTAAATTTGGGTTCTTGTCCTTTGGGGCATGAATTCATAGTGCTTCAGATACGATTTGATAATGTGCTGAATACTGAAAGAATAGAGAAACTGTAGATGGGTTCATAAAGACAGAGCATTTCTGCAATGTCGGTACTCTCCTAATCAAAGGGAAGCAAAATGAATTTTTTTCTTAATTTTACTGCAAATGTTATACTTAATTTTCAGTGAAACCATGCTGTCTATTTAGGACGTTTCTCAGAAACAGAGCATTTAAAGTTAGCATGTAAATTTATGCTTGCAACTGATATACCTTTTTCTGATTTTTTCACCTTCTTCCATTGAATGTATTAGAGTCTTGTTCTTGAACATAGTTTAGACAATACATGTGTCACAAGCAATGATGAATCAAAGAAAGAAAGCATCCAGAAAGGGAAGTTAACCAGACAGGTAGGCCCTCATCAGCATTACATTCTGTTCCACAGCTACAATAACAATAATTGAGTGAGACACATGGATTTTAAGTGCCTCCTAAAGAGGAAAGTTAGGGAGAGACACTGTGGAAAGAAAATTATACACTGAAAATGTGGCATCTCCGTTTTGCAGCTGCCAACCTTCCTCTGTCGGTGGCCACAGCTGTTGCCTTTTCTTCTAAACTTAGCAGGGGATGGGTGAAACTAAAGAAAAGCAGGGCAGGAGCTTTAGCTGATAAGGAGATGTGGGTCCAAGTCCCTCTGTGGAATCAAAGGAAACCTTTAATAAGCTTGAACCCTTGGGAGAGAGGGGGTTGTTTTTGTGTGGACAGAAGCTCACTCTGTGGAGATGTGTGCCTGCCTGGTGGCTGGATGCACTCTCAGGATGATCCTTATGGCCCTTTGTGCTCCAGTTAGGTTTTATTCAGTTCTACTCTTTTGCCACTTTTGTTTTGTGCATCTTGGGCAGCACACTTCCTCAGTGTCATCTTTCCCAGGGAGTGAAAGAGAACATTTGTCCAAAAAAAAGGAAGAAAACTAGTCTCTGCTGCTGCTGCTGCTTGAATGTGGTCCTTTAGCATTTGGTCCTCAACCCCAAAGTCAAACCTGGTGGATTCCAAATCTGGAGTGATGAAAAGCACAGGCTTGTTCTATCAGAACTTGATGTCACTAGTACCAGTTTCCAGTCAGTCTTGCTGTACTCTCACTGAATTTGTGTGGCTGCTTTGGTTGTTTTGGGGTTTGTTTTTTTTTTTAAGCATCAGCTTGAGATAGGATCAGACTAAGTATGAATATCAACATTTTTTCCTTCCTTTGTGTTGTAGAAGAAAATGTGGAGACATGATGTGACATTAAAAACAAATGCAAAGACTGAAACAAATAATCCATTTGTGATTTACTTTTTCAGCTTTTTTTTTTTTTTTTTAATGCAGTATTTATGCTTAAAAGCCAGTTCTCTGCTCTTTGATCTGCTTGGGATTTTTGGGTGCTTTGTCTTCCCTTGTGAAAGTCACCTGCCAGTGATGATTTGGGGAGGTGAACAAAATGCAGATGTAGTTAATGTAAGACATGTTCCTGCCCCCGTTCACACAGTCTGAAGTAATCTGGCCATGAAGGGTGTTTACGGTGCAAGGGTCTGCTGATGCAGCATGGGAGGATTCTTTAAGGACACAAAATCTGGTGTGGTTTTGCCCTATAAAAAACATTCCTGGGACAGAGTTACCTGCTGAATGTCTTTCACCTCAAAGCCATGCAGTCAGCTCCGACACAGAAGTTGTGGGTGATTTAATGTGAATAATCAGGAGAGAAATGGGAATATGACTGCCTGACAACAGAGGTACAGCCCTGCACTTATGGGTGAGATTCACCAGGGGATAAAACACACTTTGCACCAAGCAGAAAAAAGCTTATTGGTAGTGAAGTATTGAGTGAGCCACTGACTGCAAAGAGGAGAAGGTCCTATGGAAACAGGAAATGTGGATGTTTGTGTCATATACAGAAAATTTGGCCTGGCCTGCGTGCCAGATGATATCCTTCCATCTGGTGGGGCTGAAGATGCTGAGAACAAGGAAAGGAGGAAGGGGACCATACCCAAGTTAGATCTAGGCACAATGTGTAGTTGAATGAAATAAAATATTTCTTGGAAAATTGATTGATGAGGGCTAGAGCTCATAACCCCTGCGGTAATTTTGTCACTTTTATCTTCAGGGTGGAGATCACTACATGCCAGGCTGCATTCCTTCAGACCATCTGAATCATTCTTATTGTCTCCACAAGCTGAAAATGAGAAACAGACTGGCAGGAAAGTTCAAATTTTCAAGGTGGAAAGAGCAAGGAATTGCCTGATTTGGTTTTGTTTTGGTTCTTTTTTTTTTTAACATTAAAAGTTCCTGTTGTATTTTTGCAGATAATAATACACTAAATTTTATGGTTCCTTTGTTTTAAACAGAAGTATAATTTCCTAGATTTTTGAAGGTAAGGTAGAGCACCTGAATAAAAGAGTTTTCTTCAGTGCTGTCTATATCCAGTCTGGTTTTCCGTGAGCTGCATGAAGGAGAAGTATTTCCAAGGCACCAGTGGTTGCCATATCCTGTATGCAAAAAGATTCCATAAATGTCTGAAAACAGATGGAATGCAACTTTGGAGGAATAAATGGATTTTTAATTTTCTGAACATTTTGGATTCCATCTGGTTGAAGTAACTAAGTGACCTACTAGAATACTTTTACCTTTCTTGTATAGTAGAAATCCAGCCTGCACTGCTATTGACTGACACATTCCTCATTAGTTCATGGGGTTTTACTTGCTCGTACATTTGCTTATTTTTAATACTTTTGCCTCTGTGTCGGGGGGATGCACCTCTTCCCACATGTCAAATCTAAATGTTGGCCCTCTCTCAGGTCATGATTTATCCTTGCAGCTGGTAAGGAGAAGCTCTAAACCACCTGCCTAGGCCCACCTGACAGTAGTGAAAGTTTAAAGAGCTAACATACCTTAGAGTTATCTCCTTTTTTTGTTTGTTTTTTTTGTTTTTTTTCCCCAAGCATTGGCACATGGCAAAAAAAAAAAAAAAAAAAAAAAAAAAAAGGCAAAATAAAATGCTCTTAGTTTTCTGTCTTGCTTAAAAACAAAGAATAAGAATGAGTAGAGGTTTTGTGTACAGGCAGTAATTAGGTGGATTATTTCTGTTTATTGTTTTTTGTTACTGCCATTTAGAATGTTGTTAAACGAATGAGAGTAAATACATGTGTGTTTTCAAACAGGAAATGAGCACTTCTCTATGAATAGGAAATGCAGGCAACTTGAACTCACAAGAAAGAAGTCATAAAATATACTGCTCTATATAAAAAATTGATGACCTTGGTTTATGGAAAAGACCAGTTCTTGTGCCTTTCACCTCAGTGAAAGGTAGAAACCAAATCTATTCACCCTCCTTCAGAGAGAAGATGGGTCTCTTAAATAACTAATTTTAAGCCTGTGCTTAAAGTTTCTCTGCTTACGAGGTTGATTATTTATGATTGCCATATTGCCCTTCAGAAAATTCTACTGAGAATAAGGATTTTCCTGCTGATAAATTCATAACTAATAGTTAGTAGGATATTGACAATGTGTTTGATATTAGTTTTCATACTTTTTGGCACTTGGGGACATTTCTCAGGGTTCTCGCTATGAATATGGATAAAACATTCCAAAGAATGGGGAATAACAGCATTTTTTAATTTTATTTTTTCTTTTAAGGGTTGTTAGTGAGACTCTCTTCCACTTCTGGAACCAAGTATTTTTCTGTTTCATTAACAGCTGTTATATTTTAGGATCACAAGTTTCAGCCTGAAATCATTGAAAGTTTTCCCTTTTGCCTGACACATTACTGCTGAGTAAAAAAAGTGTGTTTTCTCAGTTCTTAATAAGACAAAAATATAGCATTTCCACTGCAAACAGCATTTATATAAAAACTCTGGTCACCATAACCCCATAATTCAGGGTAAGCTTGTTTCTTCTCCCTGAATTCTGTGATTGTGAGCTTTCTGAGGGCTGGCAGGAGCACACAAGGGTTCAGCCAGCAGAACTCTGGACGTGGTACAGTCATGTTTTGAGTGTCTTTTCCTGGGGTCCAGGAATAAGTTTGCCTTTTATGGCATTGATAAAATTGAATTCTCTTTTGCCTTATGCACTTATGTAATTGCATTACCGTCCCTGAAGCCTTTTTGCCCCGTATAAGTGATTAAAACTCTTCTTACACAAATCTGGGCTTGGGAGGCACATGTAAACCTCCTTATACAGAATGTAAGTGGCTGAAAGACTCCCAGCTGCCAGAACTGAGGATTTGCTGTTTTGTGATTTTTTTTCTAAGAGTTTAGGGTTTTCTAAGAGAAGTCTGCATCCTGCTAATAGTACTCATCACATGCTCCCTCATTTGTATAATTGAGAAAATTACGAATATAATGAAAACAGCTCCGTCTAAATAAGTTCTCTGCCCACAGCTAATAAAACAGCATCTACCCTCAGAGACCCGGAATTTCTCTGCAAACACTTTTAGTTAAACAAAGCATTTTGTGTACCTACAGTAAACGCGGTATTTATTTTTTCATTATTCATGAAGCGGCTTTAATGTCACTGCTGATTTTCCTGGTAGGATGTTCAACTCCAGCGTACCAGAGCTCCTGCTGAGTTGTAGCTGAAGATGTCATCCACAATAAACATGAGCTGCTGTGACACTGTGATGGCAGAAGGTGAAGAATCTCTTTTCTTGTGCAAGGGCACGCATGTGTCTCTGTGCGTGAGAGGGGGAGAGAGGAGGAAAGAGATTTGATTGTGTTTACAAGATTCATTCATGGCACAGCAGGTAGTAGTCACATTGTAATATTCACCTTAACATAGCTAATTTGATTTTCAACCTGGTTATCATGCATTTAGACATAACGATACATGAAAATATGTGCTCTGGCAGTGCATTTTAAATAAGGTTGCACACTTTTAAGTCTGAATATATTAGAGGTAAGCATTGATTTTTTTTGCAGTTGCAGGAGTCCTGGAAAGCACTACTCCAAATTAACCAGAGGAAAGTGAATTCCAATGGAAAAGTCTCAGGGACTGCTACCATTTCTGGGCTGAACTCAACAGGATGTGTGTCCCTATATTTGACATCTCTAAAGATGCACAAGTTTGGTTTTTTTTCATTTTAGAGCTTCACATACTAGTGGAATTTCATTTCTGAGTTTCAGGTTGTCTTCTAACTGGAAAATGAAGAGTCAAAAAGTCCTGAGGCCTTGCTGCCCTGCTCACTGAAAGGAAAATGAGCAGCCTGGCCATAGGATGAATGTTGTCTTGGGTCACCATCAAGATCCTGACCTGCCTAAATGATGTGACACAAGGAAAGAGGTACGATGATGTTTGTCAAGAGCAGAGCCTCATTACTGCATCCTGGAGCACGCTGGGAGATAAGGGGATCTATCAGCAATTTAATTATAGTTGTAACACACCAGCCTTCATACGAGACAAAAAAGGAATCTGCTGTTTGCACTATGAGATTTCAAGCTCAATTTAAATCTAAAGAGAGTGGACGTGGTTGGGCATGATTTTGTGAATCACCTCCAGCACATTTGCACAAACAAATGCAGGTATAATTCTCCTGGAGTCAATAGAGTTGAGCATGTTTATATGAATGGGGCATTTGGCCCAAATCCAGTTGGAGTCCTTGCAGTATAACACCTCTGAATCTTCAGAGGTTTTCTTTAGAGTCGTTAATATTGAGGCTGTGTGTACCCAAGGTAATTATCCATTACTGTTTGAGCCTGGCCCAGGAATTGTTTCACAACATGTTGCCTCATTAGTAAAATATAATGGAAAAAGGAAAAAAAAAGCCAGAAACAAACTGGAAACTAGGAAAATAAGGGTGCTAAAAGGAGGAGAGTGTGAAGAAAACAAACACGGAGGGGTGAGATCCTCTGATGGCGTAAATCAGTATCACCTTCTGTGAGGATCTGCCAATTTACACCCTGTGATGCTCTGGCCCATGATTATTAGGAAAGTATGTTGTTGATATGCTCTATAATGGCTTCCATTACCAGCCCATGCTAAAAGAAGCAGCTGGTGAAAGTTATGTTTATGTTCCACAGATGGATTGGCAATGGCAGACACACAGCTCTGTGTCTGGTAAACAGGTGTTTTACTTTATGTTTGCTAGCTAGCCATAAGAAGTCGGATTCTTGGTGAGGGGTGTAGGCAAAGATCAATTCAGTTGTTGAAAAGGAAGAAGCAGTGCTTTTTGGTTGCTCTTTATTTTCTTTTAAAATGGCAAGTAGTGTCCTGAAACCCATCCTGCCTTTTATCAGCATAATCAAAGTGACTGAGAAGAAAAATAACAGAGGAGAAAAAAATCCTCAAGATGGTATTCAAATGATACTATCTCATCTCCTTCCTTTCTTGCCCATTTTCATCAGGAGAAGGAAACACTTTGGCTTCAGACAAAGTAAAAAGTGCCTATAATATCATCAAAGCCTCCTTTGCCAGAGGAGCAACTTTGCCAATTAGTACAGTGCAGAAACAGGATGAGTTGAAATTACAGTGGAGTTTATCTATGCCTTTTGTGGGAGGTGGAAATACAACCCTTCTTTTAATAAGTAAGATTTTGCAAACAGATTCTGACACCTGTAAATTTAATACTTACATGGCCAATCCAGAAGGAGAGCTATTGCTTTTCGTTACTCAAAATAAAGCATTTACTTTGACTGCATTTATTCATTTCTGATTGACCAGAAAACTAAAAAATGGCTGAGATTTTTTTCTGATCTCTGAATGAAAAATACTTCTAGATGGCAGAATGGCAACCTGTAAATTCCTTGGTGAATATCGCTGAGGCTAAAATTTTTTAAACTCTGAGGGCTTGAGAGCATTTTCACAAACACCCAGCAGCAGGCTGAATATTCATTAGTGACTAATATTATGAATCAGAGTGATACAGATTAAGAACTTCTAATTGCAAACCAGATTACTATTTTATTCTTTAAACAGCTCTAGGGAAAGCCCCTTAGTATGTAGTCAAAGGCAGCAGCCTGAGGGAGCAGAGCAGGCTGGTATCATTCACCTAAAACTTCCCCACACTGCTGTGGGGTGTCCATCCTTCTGGCAGAAGTTAAATGCATCCTGCTGAGGCCTTGTGTGCTCACAATCACTGAGCCCTTGGAACCAGTGGCCAAGGCAGGAAAAAGTGGTTTTCCAAGGCAAAGAGGAGTGGGAAGAGCAGCTGGGACGGCCAAAGAACCTGGGCTAGGCCTGGAAAAGCGCTCACCGTCGGCGCTGTTAACTCGTTATCACTCCTGTTTTATTGAAGCCCAACAGCTCCGAGGGGCAGCTTTCGAGCGGCTGTTTGGGATGAAGTGTGAGCAGAGCCCGGCTCTGAGCTCCTGGTGCAGATATAATATATGAAGGAACGGCGAGAGCAGCAGGTGTTGCCTGAAATTTATGTGCAAGCAGCGGGCCCGGGCGGCAGCCCCGCAGGAAAGAGCAGTGACAGTTCCTGCAGCAGATGGTCCTGAGAATTATGGACGTGGGACCTGTCCCCAGCTGCCCCTATAAACTTGGTCCTCCTCGAGCAGGAACCTACAAGGCTCCGGAGCCTGCACATCAAGCTGAGCAGCTTGGTGGTGGTCACCAGGCTCCCCGGGTCCACACTGAGCCAGGCTGTGGGTATTGATCTCTGAGCAGAGATACATCTTGAACCAGTTGGGAATCCCAGAATAGAAGCACTGATAAAGGCTCATGGAGGAATTTAACTACCCAGACATCTGTTGAGTAACAAATGCAGCTGAACATGCATCATCGCAGAGGTTCCTAAATTATGGTGAAGACAACTTTATGATCCAGAAAGTAGAGGCTCCTGAGGAGAAGCCATCCTGGATCTACAGGAGTATATTAATGAAATTTGCAGATGAAACTTTGCAAGTGCATTTAAAAAAAAAAAAATACAGCAGCATGGTGGTTTTAGGATTAACTTTAGCAGAGTATCGTGTGTGTTTAGAACAGATTGTCTTCCTCATCCATTTATTAATTTTTCACTCTTTCATAAGTAAATGAAAGTTCAAGCCCACCTTCTCCCATCTTTAAACCTGTTTGCATCATCCATGAATAGATATTTGGGATGGACAGGCCCTCAGCTAATGCATTTTGCAAACATCTCTCATGAGAGAGACCAAGAGAATCACAAAAACTGATAGATAATACCACTATGCCTGTTGCCTTCAAAAAGGCATATGTGCAAGTGCATACCTTAGCAGAAAGTAAATCATTTGAAACAAATGTTGCAGGGGATGAGGAATCTTAAGAAGCAGAAATATTGAAAAGATAATAATGAACAGCAAATAAAGCATGAGTTTTCAATAAAGCACAATGGCACGGAAGGCCTATAAAATTTTGGAGTACAAACAAAGAAATATTGCATCATGGGGTAAAGTTCAAATAGGGCTCTTTTCCTTTTTGGTTTGTAAAAAATGGAGATATAAAGTGGGGTAATACACTGAAATAAGCAGCAAAAAAGTTACACTGATAAAAATTATGAACTGACAGACTTCTGAATTTTTGAAATATCTTCTAGAAGTTTTGATTTATAATGCCTCTTAATGGAAAAAGAAAAGAAAACAAAAGAAAAAGCCCACAAAAGTTAACTTCTGTCCTGAAACAAGGGAATTAGTGAAATCTGAGGAGAACAAAAATCTCTTAAAATTTCTCACATAAATCTCATTATTCATCTCCTTGCACCCGGAGAATGTGTCTTTCAAAAATTTAGAGGGGAAAAAACAATTTTATTTTTTTTCTTTCTTTCTTTCCAATTTTTATTTTATTCATCCATTTCTTCATTACTGTTCTGTCCCAACATTGTCTCAAACACTACTCAGCAAAACCTTTTTCGCATCTATTCAGGAAGGCAAAGTTTCAATATACCTTTGCAATAACAAGGTATGATCATGTCAGCCGGATGGCAACCTTAGTAATCTTCCAGCTAAAAACCTGTTAATTAGCTTTTAGATAAAATATGCCTTCGTTATAAATACTTCCAGAAAAGAAAAAAACTTCGCACTTGTCCCCATTACTCCTGACATCTGGTTTAGGTCACACGGAGAAAGAAATCTGCCTGCAAAAGTTATTCCAATTCATAATTGTGTTAAAACTATCATCAATAATTACTCTGCACCCATCAAGGGCTTTCTCAGCATCTAATGCTATTAAATGTTCATCGTCCTGAGCCTTTGCTTGGTCAAAGATTTTAGACTCTCCAATGCATCACCTAAAGGGTCACAGAGGGTTCAGGAAATGTTCAGCTCTTTGATGAGAAAGAACCAAAAGCTCCTTTTTGTCTTAATATTCAACTTCAGTGCACAAACACAGACACACACAAAAGAATAAATATTCTCAGGAAGACTGATCTCAGTCCAGGCACAAGCAATAGTGAAGACTTTTGTCGAAGGTGTGATCTAAGAACTACCTTTGCAAGCAAGGAATTTGGAAGGAGATGAGAAAATGGGTGAGAATCCCTCTCAGTGGTTATTACTTCTGTCTGAATTCCAGTTTGAATTGGACTCAGACAAAGAAAATAGAAGACAAACATGCTATCAACAGGATAGCAGAAATGATGCACAGATCACCACTATTGGGCTCCCTTCATGTGTCCAGGGAAAGCCCACAAACACCCACCTGAAGGCTCTGCCTGCTTCAGGCTGGATGGATTTGCTTGCTCTCCTTGCTCAAAGCTAATTTCTAATCTACAAAACCATTCTTCTATTAGGAGACACACACACACACACAAAAAAAAAACCAAAAAAACCCCAACCCTATAGGTAAAAAAAAAAAAAAAAAACAATTATGGCAGAATTTCTATCAACCTGAAGCCCCAATTTTCGTCTGCTGCACCTGGACTGTTACACGCAGCCACTGATCTGAGTCTCTTCAAGCTTTCAGCACCACAGCAGAAGCAAAGAACGGTAAAAGTCACTCATGGATCCCACTGTCAATGTGGGAAGGTACAAAAAGGTCTGAACTGTCCCTGAGCCAGGTTATTAGTTTGAAAAGCACTTAGCTGAAACTCTTTCCTGGTGCCTTGACTCATGCCCTCCACTTCAGCAAAGCCAGATTATGGTGATTTGCCAATGACTTTGTGGCTGCAAAATGCAGGAAGGTATTTTAATTGCATTTTCCCCTGTGATCAGTTCTGTTGCCATATTCTGTGGCTGAAAACTTCCCGGCATGTTTTAAATAGAACAAAGACCTGGTCAGCTATTGCCCTTCCTTTTTTTTTCACCCAAAATGGTCCAGATTGTTTGGATGGAAATGCTGCTTTAATCTGAAAGGCTTTTCACCTAGGAAGTGACTACAGATGAACCGTGCCGACAGGAACTCTACATAATCACTGGCTGGGTTTTTCTCACTGGATTTATGCTTTCCAAAGGAAGTACACTGAAATATTTGTTTCAAGTTTTGAAATGGAGTGGTGTGAACTGACTCAGTGCCATGAATATGCTGATTTACCCCAGCTGAAGTTCCTGAGCTGCACAAAAATCCCCCAAGCTTTAGTATTAGATGTGAATCAGGCGTTTAGGAATCAGCAGATTCTGGTGGTTTTACTCCCACAAAAGACAGGGAAAAGGTTTTACTCATATTTTGCCTAGTGGTCAGCTTTGAAGCCTTACCACTGGATGAAATTCCATCGTGGTCTTTTCTTTTTTGCCTTAATTCAGAGGGAATTAGACCGGTTGCTCTCTCCTTGCTCTTCACTCTATATACTCTCCTTGATTAATCAGAATATCTGTAATTTGCCTCATTCACCTCAACGGCCCATCTGGTGGTGGTGCAGAAATGGTGCTCCTCAGGTCCTGAAAAGCCTCAAAAGATGCATGCCCTCTTCATTCCTCTCCTGAATTGCCTGGCACGGCAGCTTACCTACTTCTGTCAAACAAGACCAGCACTTCTCTCACGTGCCTGAGGTCGACTCCTGCAAAGTCACAAAAACATCCAACGGCATTTCCCATGAAATGTTTGTGTGTAAGCAGGACCTGGATTTAATGCAGAGGACAAGGAGTGGGGGTGGAAGCATGGGTTGATTACATCCCCTGGTTACATTGGATCTAGTTCCTATCTCGTGCTAATCCACCCCAGACTCCTCGCGGTAAGATCCAAAGCTGCACAAAGCAGATAACAAGGAGAAGGCAGAGGGGGTTGGCCAGGGGTGTTTGTAAATAAATCTGGAACCTGGGACCTGGCAGCCTGCTCGGCTATGGTTTTGTGAAAACGGAATTACAGCATAAAATGAAAGCAGGCTGTGCAATGAAAACAAGAGGAATGCCATCATCCAGGTTGGCTTGTGCTGGAAACCACGCTGGTCAATCATCCGAGATGAATGGAGGTATCCGCTGAATAACCTCACTTTGCAACTTTTATGTGAAGGTTTGATAAATGAAGTCAGGGAGAGGTACAAGAAAGTGATTAAAACCAGCCTGTGCAAAAGGCAGTGATAACCTCCCTGGGCTTTAAACTTTTTTTCTCCTTCTGCCTGAGTTTGTTGGGTAATTAACCCTTTCTTCCTTCGGTCTCTGTACACAAACAATTGCATATTCCTACAGAGCAGCTGCGTTTTGACAGGCAATTTGTCATTGGTAATAAATTGAACCCAGCATCAAGGCAAACCACTTTCAACAGGGATGAGTACGGCCAGGTACCATGATCTGGAATTTCCTACTGGCCTCACTTGTAGCAGAAGAACTTTTTCCAAAAAGTTTAGCTCCCTCATTTTTTGTCTCTGGATTCACTGAGGTAGCTCCTTTTAGGCACCTTCTTGAAAGAACATGCCTCAGGCCAAGCTGGACAAATAGTTTTAGGGGATGTTAGTCTGTTGTCCTGTTGTCCTAGAGCTTGAATGGGATATTATGGTCCCCAAAACAAAAAGGAACTCTGGCATTTTGGATAAGCAGGGGCCAGAGTTTCTCTTTGTGGATCTGTCATGTTTTGTGGTAAAATTCCTTACTGGCTTGGAGGACAGCTTGAGCATGCAGAAAAGCTTTTTGCCCACAAGTGGCACAGTTGGAGTTTCACAGAGCTCCCACACCTAGGTACAGCTCATTGTGCTCCCAGGTGCTTGCTAGGGTTGAAAAGAAAGGTTCTAGAGAAAGGGTCATGCAAGCAGACCCTTGCCCGAATAGTCAGAGGCTGCTGCTTAAATTTTGGTTGCTTCATTTTTGGTCTCCCCAACCACATCAGGACACCAAATCAGAGGCTGATGGTAAAGCAGCTGTCAAGAGTCTGAGACAGGTTCTCAGGTGAAGATTTAGAAGTCAGCATTGACAAATTCACAGAAGCTTGCTTGCATGTCAGAGAAATGAGCTTTTCTATGGGGACCTAGCCCAAAGAAAGGCAGCAGCACCACAGCCTCAATTGAATAAAGCTCTTTAAACCCTTACTGAGAAGCAAAATCTCTGCTGAGAAATGTCAACAGAGCTTTTACAACAGCCTGAAAATTAATTGTCCTCTGAAATGACAGTCCTCAATTTAGGCTTAATCTCTCTTGCATTACTCAGGTAGCTATTGTGAAGTATCACCCCGCTTGCTGCTCTTGCTGACAGTTTCTATATCCCTTCACCACACCCACTGGAAGGAAAACAATCACATAAATCCCTCTTGCAGGGCATGCTCCAACTTGTTTCTTATTGTGGGGCAAATTTATGGTCACATTTACCATGTAATCTTTAAAGGGGGCTGGCTGGTGGTTGAAGGTCTAAAATTACAGATGACCTGCGTGTAAGCAAAAGTGGATTTGTTAAAAAAATCTGTATTTAAGGGAGAGGGGAGAAGGGGGTGAGAGAGGAGAGCTGGATATTCCCTGTGCAGTTTACGACCTTTCCTAAAAGAAACCCCAACCTTCGAGAAAGGTAGAGAAGCAATTTCCATTTCTGGAAATGGCTCTAAATATGTGTTTATCCCTGTGCCATGATGGGAGCATGCCCAGTTGGGATGATTTAGCGCTCTGCTGATGACTACCAACGGAAGGACTTCATGTGAAAAAGGTAGTCTGCCACGGCTAATGGGCTCTTGTTTCAAAGGGATGCTGTGTGTACATTACCAATGTATGGAGAAGGTGCAGAAAGGCCTCAGCAGACATTAGGAATGGAGTGTTGTTGATGATGAAAAGGCACTTTGCTGTTGAGGGAATGGTGGGAGAGAAAAGGCGTATCTGTCTTTTTGATTAGAAATGCATGCTTCCTTTCATCATCTGAGCTGAAAAATTGGCTTCTGCTCTTGGTTTATGAAACCATTTTTCTTTCCCTTCTTTCCCAGGTTTGCAAACTCTTTAATAAATTAGTTACTGTGAGGTGCATGGGTGCAACAATCACCTTAGAGGCTTTTCCCAAATGCATCTTTAATATTTTATAAGTATTTAAATAGATTTATTCAATGTGAACAGCCTGATTTATTAACACTGGCACTCTGGCATGGAAAGGGGGTTCAATACAAATTATGTTGTGTCAGAAATTTTTAGCAGCTAGATCTCAATTTACCAATGGATTCTTGGAAGTCAGGAAATAATAGGACCCACCCCACGTTAATATTTAATCACACTTTGGTGCCAGATAGGAGAAGCTGTGGAATGAAGGAGATGCAATGAGGGGAGGCCTGTATTACATTAAAACATACATCATGTGTTCACCTCTTAGATGGGGAGGGGGGAAGCAGGTCAGATATTGTGGTGAGAGGCTCAGACCTGCCATGGAATAAAAATGCTTTGTCAGGCTCTCAGAGCTCACCAGGTGAAGTTAAAATTCTCACCACAGACCACGTGAGGGAAGCCTGAGTGACTAGGGATGAAATTTACTTCCCTCTTGGCGTCCCAGGATACACCAGGATGCAAACCTTTCCTTGTAGATGTTCAGCACGGGATGTATGACAACAAAACTGCTGATACATGATATGTTAAAAAGCAAAAATGCTGAAACATGGTAGCAGAGGTGACTTGTAAAGCAATTTTTAACTTGGATGCAATGAGATAGATGCTACCAAACCCAGTACTGTCCTGTTTATTTCATGTACCAGGGTGTCAGATTATTCCCTTTTTCTGACCCATAGATGGGGCAACTGAGAGGGGTTTTCAAAACTTTTATTCCATTTTCATTCTCATGTGGAGGGTGAGACAGTACAGATGTTACAATCCACGCCATCACAATCAGAAGCCAAAATGTTTCCTAATTATAATACATTTTAAGTATTTCTTGGCCTATGAACTTTTGCCACATAGTGCCATAAATGCCTTAAAGCAAATCATCTAAAATCACCCCTCATGGGTCCTACTATAATGCACCTTTCATAGTTCTATTTCTCCAAAGTATCCGGTCTTATTTGCAAGGCCACCATTTGAAACTCGTTTCCAGTTTCTATTTCTCTCTCAACAGTGTCTGTCCTATTCCATGGCATTTCTAAGTCAGCATTTTTTATCTCAAAGTTTGCATACAGACACATACTATGTGAGCATTCTGTCAGGCTTTGAGAATTCTCTATAAATCCATTTCCCACACCAAGGTGCAGGGGAAGGGCAGGTCCTCTGTAGGTCAGCACTCTGTAATTTCTCAGTTTTGAATTGCCCCAAGTTCATTTTCACTCTGAAGCGCCACATAATGTTATTTTTAGTTAAAAACACCCTCATAAAAATGAATGGGTTTTATTTCTGTATGGAAACACCAAACCACTTTCTCAACGAAGATTTTGGGCATAAATTGAAAATGCAAGGAAGCTCAGAAGCAACACGGTGGTGCTCACTCACTTGAGCAGAAAAGATGAACATAATGGTGCAATTGGAAAAATAACTGCATATCAGCAAGTCTTTCCTAAATCACTGCACCCAGGGAATATTTCAGGATGATCCAGTGGTCATAGTCATCAAAACTGCCTAGCCATAACTGCAGGCTCCTGTGCAAGAGCTGTGTTCCTAGGAGAGTGTGAACTACAGCAGTGTGGTAGGAGTGCCTGGAATAACACTGGTGGACTCTGGCTGAAATATTGGCCTGCAGCTGAAGTCCTGGTGACAGTGAACTGGTCTTCTGGTAGGAACTTTATTCATAATTTCCTCTTCTCACTTAATTGTGTTTATTTCTGTCCCTTTAAGCATGCAGTGTGTTTAGTTTCCCTCTGTGCATTCTTTATTTAAAGAAAGAAGAGCTCAACTGCTGGTCCTTTGTAATGTTAACATTGAGAAAATTGGATGATGCTCCAGGGACTGAGTCAAGACAAGAGTCTTCTCCATACATCTCATCCTGCCAGAGTTTGGTTGGAATGGTTTATTTTAAGGTCATATTTCCAGGGGAAATGTCTTTGTTTGTGCTGTGGTAGTTGCCTGTTCCTGTTGGTAGCTTTAAGAATATTTGGAGGGGGAAGGCAAACAGAGGACTGGAGCAGACTACTATATTCAGTTTCTTTATGCAGTTTATGGTTAACTTGAATTTCTTTTTGTGGGATATGTATTTCTGTGGGGTATGGATCTGGGAATATTTGGTTGACATGGTGAAAGATCCAGAGCAAGGTCAATTTTATATCACCACCCACAGATCTCCACCTAATGGCCCACAGGGAAGGCTGGCTGCTCAGAATGGGATTGTCAGTCTCTTCCACGTGGTAAGTTTTTAGCTATTATTAGTCAACATTTATGCAGCTCCTTAAGAGTAAGGAGAGATACTATGATGTACTTTACATGAAAGTGAAACGTATGGAGTTGCACCTGTATCAGCTGTGAGAAGGATCATAGATTAAATTTCTTTCCATTCCAGCGAAGGAGTGTGTCCTGTGGCTTGCAGGGTTAAAAGTTCCCGGTTTTGGTTACAAGAGGTCCAAGTTTCTAATGAAGTTAAATTCACTGATTTTCTTTTTTAAACCACTGCAATTTTTAACATCTAATCTCAATGTTGTTCTCAGTCATGACCTATTAAGTCTTCACTGTGCCACATTTTGTCCAAGCAGGGGGATGTCTTTGGTTGGCAATCCGCTGGAGTCACAGGAAAAGAAGATTTTATCCTTTTTCTCTTAGGAAAAGAATACCATCATCTGCTCCAAGCTCAAATACATATGAATAAATTTTACCAAATTTTTTTTTTTTCAAGCTGGGGATTGATGGGAAAAAAGAGGAAAAAAGAACATCAGAAGGAACAGAACAAGTTTCACAATTGATACAATCATTGTGGCTCATTAATGATAAAATATTATAATCTAATTTAAATATTATTTTATAATACAATATTAAGGGGTTGGTGAAGATCTTCCAGTCTCAACTCCCTTGACCTCCAACTAGAGAAGTTTGCTCAAGGCTTATCCAGCCTGGTTTGAACATTGCCTAGCCTCCCTAGGCAACCTGTGTCTGTGTGTGTGTCTGTGTGTGTGTGTATATATATATATATATATATATATATATGTATATATGTATATATATGTATATATAAATAATGTGTCTATGTTATGCTCTTTAAAATTCAGTTCCAATATATGAGGCATAACTGTTGATATTAGGAAAAATATTAGAAAAAATATTGTTATGAAACACTGCAGGAACTTACAATAAAACATGCAACATGTTTTTTCAGTTAGGTCTCTCTATGCAGAAGCTCTCCTAGGTTTATAAAGGATTTGATCTGCTAGAAATGTGCCTGAAAGCACTGAAATTCCATCCCCTTCTTCCCAGAGGAGACAGCAATTAAAACAGATGAACAGTCTTTCACTCAGAAATGGTCTTGCTCTGGTCCTCAGGACAGTTACAAAGTCCTACTCTCTGCGTGAGTGAGGCCAAAGTGGTTATCTTGGAAATCTGAATGTGATTTTAATTATAGCTTTTATTATTGGAGCAGCTGTAACCAAGATTTTAACAGGCAATTATATATGGGGCTTTATTGGCAAAGGGTGTTTAATATTAAACAATCGCTGCTAAGCATGAACATACCTGATATAATAATGAACTTTATTTCAAAAGATCAGCACGAGATAAAGGAGTTAAATTTAGCTGTACAGTCTGTAACAATAGCATGAGGGAATACTGTGAATTCATTTTATTTGGAAACAGAAAACTCTGGATGTTGTTAGATTATCTTTTCGAGAGCATAAAGTAAATGTTTGGTAACCAGAGATTTGTATTGCTAGAGAGAATCACTTTCACTAAAGCTACAGTAACCAAATGTTTAAATGTGCAGGGCTGAACTGTCAAAGCACGTAACAACATCTTTAAATAAAATGAAAGCTGCTAGAGCTGCCTTTATCTGTGTCCTCCTCTGACAACTGCTTAAGGTTCAGTTCTGTTCCCATTGAAGTCGGGGAAGAATCTCCTGGTAACCTGAAATGATTCATGGCACGGACCTTACCAGGGGAAAAAAAAAAGGGGAAGTCTTGAAGCGTCAAGAAAAGTGTGCTGCTGTCCCCCCAGCACGTGGGTTATTTATACCTGTGCTGAGCAGCACTGCCAGCCCACAGCATTCATAATTGTGCCTTGAGCCCCTTGCAAGGGCCATGTCAGAGACAAAAAGCCTTAATCTCTCCTCAGGAGAATTTTTTTTTCCTTTCAATCTTCACATTTTAAGTCACTGGACATCTTTGGCAGCTATAATACTTAGGTTTTTCAGCTTAACTAAAGGCTCAGAAAACCTCTTGCACTGTTTTTAGTTTATTTTAATTAAAGCTGACGATCTCTGATAACCAATGTCAGGCTACCAAATCAAAAAGGGCTCGTGTGGCAAAACCTGCCCCAACCCCACAGCTGTGAAACACTGAGAAAGTCAGTGCTGGCTGGGCCACGTGCCTGGTATAGCAGGGTTTGTTCGCTGGTTAGGGTTTTTTTAAATTTTTAAATTTATATTTGTGTCTATGGCCTGTTCAGCCTAAAGAAGGAGTCCTGCTGCAAGCGAGGGATAGATGGGAAAGAAGAGGAAAAATCTTCTTTTTGTAAAGTGAAATGCAGGGACAAGGCAGGCTGCCCCCATCCCGTAGACAACACTTTCACACTGGCAGGAGAACAAACTGCATCTCCTCTCTTCAGTCCCTTTTTTTTTTTTTTTTTTTTGATTCTCCGAGGCTAAACTAAGATGGCATTTTTTATTTCATATTCCTTCTAGAGTCTTTCTCCTCAGTCCCATTCTTCTGATTGCCTCTGTCTGGGCCTGGTGGACCAATATTCTGCGAGCAGTGTTTTTCTCAGTGTGGAGACCGAAATACTCCAACCAGAGCTCCCCCCCTTCACTTCTCCATTTCCAAAATGGAGCTCAAATTCTTAATTAGGTAACCTGAACTTCTCTCTAATCTGCGTGTCAGTGTGTATGGATGTAATAGACATGTCAGTGCTGTGTACACTAACACTTTTAAATCATATAATGAGCCTGTTCACCAGAAGAATAAACACACAGCGCAATTTAACTGCAAACTGGGGGGGATACCGAGAGGCATGTTGGCTGAAAGGTTATCTAACTATGTAAAAGCAGCCCTTTCCTTTTGCAGATTTTGAGGGTGATCTGTAGCACTAGTATTCTCCTTAATTTTGAGAACGGTTTGTCTAACTGTTTGAGTGGCAAGGGGAGAGGAAAAGAAATTGAGGGAATTTCTTCTTGCAAGCACTTTTCAGTCCTTAAGAAGCTTTTGTGCTGCCTGTGCAAGCCTACAATTGGATATTGCAGAATACAGGGCTTTTATGCGGAGAAAAGGATTATGAAAAAAACCCCAAAGGTGTGAAATGTAACAAAAGGCAATGTTTGGAATGGCACTGTTAGGAGAGACAGCTGAAGTCAATGGGAGCTTGATCCATGAAAGCACAGCGGGACCATACCATATATAGGAAAGCACAATCTGTCAAAATTAAGTATGTAGTTTATGGTATGCTTTTTGTTTGAAATAACATATTACCTCCTATTTATAGTAAAGCAGACTAAACAGTTCTATATGTCTGCATTTAAGGTTTTCAGACAGAGAGTAAGAATACCTTTTACCTGGAAACTGTGGAGTCAGAGCTCAAAATTGTTAGCAGTGATAAATGAATACCTGTGATTTTACAGGCATATAAATCTCAAGCTTCTGCTTACATAGCCCTGCTCTGTCTGCAGTATTGGCTGCAGCTGAATCTCACTGCTGGAGGACTACTAGGAAACAAATGAACTTGCAATGCATAGTATTTTAAAGGAAACTATAAATGGGATAGGTCAAGGACTAGGCATGTAAGCGACAGGAAAAAAATCTTCCTTTTAGTTTATACAACTCCTGCTTCCATGTCTGTGCAGATTCCTAATAAGGAATAGTAACTTTTCGAGGCACTAGGCCTGTACATATTTCCTGACCTTATAATTCTCACAGTTCTAGACATTCCAAGGTAGGGGGTCATTCAGACAGAGTTGTAATTTCTCGTGCATATTTATTTCCAAAGTATCTTTCGCATAGTTTCCCAGTGAAATCATGTGCAAGGGCTGGGGAATGCTAAATAGGTTATTTTTCAATCTTGCATATAAAAGGGCCTGTCAGAGTGCACTGTTTTGGACTTCTCAAGTGAAAGTGAGGAAGCCAAAACACGATGTGTGGAGCTTGTCCTCCCTAGCCCCACGGCGAGTTGGGCTCCCAACCTTACAACAGGAGGTGACATCAGGGAGTTCAGGAGCTCTGGTTTTGTTATCAGCGAGGATTTTAGTGATCATAAAAGTCCTGAAAGCACACATGGTTCAAGAGGAGTTTGATATGGGCCTTTCCCAAAACCTACATTTTTTTTTAACCCTCTGCTGCTAGGTTTGTGCTCCTTTTCCTTCTCATCATGTAAATAAAAACAAATTTTACGGGGGGAAAAAGGTTGCAGAAGCTCAGCCTTTCTGTAAATAACCTTAACTGGTTGTGAAAGCACATTTTGAATTCATTTTCCCAGTCCTTCAAGACACATATTTCTTTTCTGAAGTAATTATATTTATCTGATCAAAGAATTAGATACACCAGGGACCCAGCCAAGACCTCGTGAATTTTGAATATTCATTTCTCATAATCCATTGGCTGAGCAGCAACCAGAAGTTATCTGCTGTCTGAAGGAGGTTTACACAAGGTATTTGTCTGGCCATTTTCAAAAACAAGAGCCTCTGCTAAAAGTCTTGCAGATAATGTATTTGTCAAGGAGAGGCTGAACTTGAGCTGGAAGAGTTTGCCCGCAGTGCTGTGTAAACCCTGCTCAAAGCAGCTGTAAGGAAAGTTAGTCAGACCTCAGCTTTTATCTAGGGGTGTCTAACTAATCTAAATTGAAATGTGGGTACTTTTCCTTCTGAACTCAAAATGCATGCAATACATTTGAGACCGAAGGTTTCAAAGTCTTGTTGAAAAGAGAGTGTAGACGACGCGCTTACGAAAATTCCTGGGGAAAAAAAAGATAAATAAAACCCTTTCCTAAGATTTTGGAAAGAATGACAAGGGGAAGATCCTGTGGAAATTGGGATTGTTCTCTCAGATTGCTGGTGACAGTAAGTAACGTTGTATAAAACTCTAGTCAGGCTGCAAATGACATGTGGAGACAATTTCTGCCTCAACTATATTTACCTTTCCCTTTGATCTGATGGGAGCAGTGCATGGATACTGAGACAGAGCTTGGTCTACAGTATCCTGTTGGGTTTTGTGCATGGGAAGAAGTCTGGAATTAGCTAGGTTGACACAAGCTGTTGTAACTGAGAGGGTAAGATGGTGCAATGAGCCTGATTTAGGCACGTGGAGGGACAGCTACAAGGCGATATGAGTGAAATCCTTTAAGTGCTGCCTTTTGCCTTTATCGTTCAGAGAATCACTGAAATGTGATACTGGAAGGAAACTCCATAGGCCATATATTCTCTTCTTCTGCTCAAAGCCAAGATCAATTATACAGCCAGCCCTGGCAGCCATTTAAGTAAAATATTACTGGAATGAGGAGATATTCTTTATATTTAGAAGGGGTAATACTGCCAGCACCGTGAGTTTCTTACTTCCTGGGGCAAAAAAAAAAAAAAAAAAAAGAAGAAGAAGAAAAGAAGAAAAAAACATAAGAGAGAGGTTATTACAGCTCTCTAAGAGTTATCATTCAAATTAGCTTGGATGATTTGCTTGGGATCATTGGAGAAGCCTTTCTAGAAGAGATAAGTGGAATGTAAGACAGGATATGTGGAAGTGAAAAATAAGGAGATATGATCATAGTAAGGCAAAGGAACAGGTTGAACAGGCTTCCAGTAGAGGTGGTGAGCTCCAAAGGAAATATTTAGGCAACAACTGAGTAAGCATGTGGAATTCAAAAAAAAAAAAAAAAAAGAGCTGTGAGTTGTATCTTTGAGCTTTGAAATTACCTGGTGATTCCTTCAAAGGTTAGAAGTGAAAAGCTTGCCCCCCCTTTAATTACTATCAGAGATGAGTGTATATGTGTGTGTATGTGTGTTTGCTTACACATCACTGATTTTATTGCCCCTGGAAAAAAAAAAAAGACACAATATTATTTTTATTTTTATTCTTCATTATTTTATTATTTTTATTATCCATTTTAAAAATAAGTTTTAAAGTGTCTAAAGGAGAGTGAGAGAACAAACAGCATTGCACTTCATATCTGTAGGGATTCTGCTTGCCTCTGCTGTACTCCTATCACTCCCTGACTGACTTGCAATTCATTTTTTGAAAGCCAGCCCACTTTGTTTGACTTTTGTCAGAGCGGCAGTTTTCTCTGCTGTACTTTTAAGTGTAAACTCTGCAATTATTTTCAGAATGTTATTGGTCATTTATTTTATCAATCTAATATTCTTATATTATGAGTCTTACAACCGCTATTAACTGTTTGGGGTCATTTCGTATTTGTACCCCAGAAAAGTGCTCCCAGTGTTATTACTTATTGGTCATAATCAATTAAGGAAGTTTTTAGGCTATGGCAGTCTTATATAAATACACTGGCAAAGTTCACCTCCTATGATTTCTGACAATTAAATTGTTCTGTCACTTTGGGACCTTCATTAATCTCAACTTGTCATCCTTGTTTATGCAGGTTATAATGGCCTGTGTGTGTAAGTGAAATGAGATGCTAAAAGCCCTTGGCTGTTTAACTCTTTGATGAAAGTCAAGCAGGGATATGATGTCGAAGGAAAAAGCTGGGGTTGTTTTTTTTTCAGCCCCCAAAATAGCACCGTGGAAACGATTGCACTATTTAACAACCAACTTTCAAATAAGTCAAGGAGGAGTTTCACAGAGGGGTGAAAGAAAAAGTTGACAGTGCTGTTGTCGCAGTCCTTTATGTGTCTGCGTGAGGACACAGAGAAATAAAGACATGGATAACACAGAATTCTTTCTCTTCCAGGAAAGTGGTATGAAGATATCATGTCCCAGCAGAGGAATCTATGGCCAGAGATTTTCAGATAACCTCGCAGGATCAGTGTGGCTCAGGTCTCCAAAGTCTCTTGAAACTCAGAGATTTGAGTATTATTATTATTATTATTATTATTAGGCATTTTGGTTTGAGTAATTCAGGCAGACTGATTACTTGGGACTGCCTCAGGCACAATTCTGAGGACTTTGGGAAGTGAATATCCCTTTAAAGAATTTAATTTACTGATTAAGTTCCCAGAGGGGGTAATAATTTTCTTCTCTCCTAAATTATCTCGTAGAATTTGAAGACTTGCTCTGTGATGACTCCAAATTCAGATGGTGGTTTACCATCTTCTGCCCTTTTCTTCATCTTTTAAGAAGGTCTTAAACAACTTTTTAGAGTCGTCACTCTGCAGCAGAAGCAGCATTGTCACTTGTATCATTCCCAGGCAGAATTCATCAGAGATCCTTTTTTCTGGGGTGGCCTCTCCCTTTACAGCCCTCTGAATCACCATCACATCCTCACCTGGCACCATGCAGGTACCTTTTCTTCCATGAGATCATGAAACCCAAAGTGTTTTCTCTTGGGCAAATGCCCACTGAGATTGAAACCCAACCTGAACAGATTTTTATTCTCATTTGCAGTTGAAAGTGAGGGGCCAGGTCAAAGCAAGCAGTGCAGTGTCCTGTGCTGGCAAAGCTGGAGATGGAGCACAGGTGTCCTGACCTGCTCTGAGCCTCCATCCATTCACAGCTGGCCAAGGTTAAAAAATAGGAATAGTCTGGGAGTTATCCATCTCAAATCTAAAAGGAGTGTAATGATATGCTATTCTCTGCACCCTGAGAAACATACGAGTGACATCTTCTCTCAGAGCACTAATTACCATAATTCTTAGACAAGAGAGAGATCCAGAACACTGCACAAATTATCACCCAATATCTTTAATAAATGTGGATGGTAAGTTACTTGCAAAGGTGCTGGTTAATAATCTGGAACACACATTCCCAGACCTAATTCATTTCAGTCAGGTGGGATTTATTAAGAATTGTACTGTCATGCAGTATGTGTGAGGCAACTCTTCAGTACAGTTACTTCACAGATCAGCAAAGGAGAAATACGAAACAGAGAGAAGCTGGTTTTGACTTTTCCAAATGTTGGTCTGTGAACATCTCTTTGACACTGTGCAGTAAAATCCAGTGGCACCCATCAATCTGTCGAAAAAATGCCAGTGCTGGTGGGTTAATGGCTAGGTTTCCTCACAGCTAAGTTACAAGAAGGAGAAATGGTAGAGCTGCTCTCCCATTTCTGTTTGATCCAGAGTTCACATCTTAACTGTGTTTCTCTGTAGGAGAAGGGGATACAGGTGACCTGACCCCTGATAAATAACAGCTGTGTTACTTACCAATACAGCCTTGCCTCTGATGAATCATAGCTATATCCAATAAAGATAATTGTGATAAAAGGGAATGGATTAGCTGGGGAAGGAGAATCATGAAGGAGGAGGAACCTTGAAGAAGAGGGAACCAGAGGATCATGAAGAAGGATCCTGAGGAAAGAGAATTACTGCTGTGAGGTCAGTCTGGGTGTGCAGTTAGAGCCTGTTGTTGGAACCTGCAGTCACAGCCTAGCTGGGTAAAAGCTGCATTCAGAGCCTGCAAACTCATACCTGCAGTCAGAGTTGAGCAGGAAATAACCAGCAGTCAGAGGCTGCAGGGGAAGCCTCCAGCAGGAGCTGCAGCCAGAGTCAGTGAATGGTTGGGGTCAGGGTGTCTGAGCTGTAAAGGGGAATAAACCAGGACCGTTTTCATGCTGTGGTAAACTAGGAGCCTGTGTCTCAGCCCATTTCTACCCTCTGACAAGAGGGCTGCTGCAACATTTCTCTTCTCTTTCATGAGGCTAATTTATAGAGAAAACCAAATCCCTTGTGCCTCAAGGATGTCCATTTTGGATGTGGCTGCCTTTCCCTCTTGCCTAGAGAGGAAACAACGTGATGGGCTCCAACCAAAGATGAGCCAGTGTGTGTGCCTAAAGTTCAGCAGGATAAATGCAAGTCTTAGAGGCAATCTGCCAGATGTTATTTGTCGAAGCTGCCTCTAGGCTGCTCTGAAGCATACCAACACATATGTCAGGGTAGAATGGGAGTCAGGGCAACTTTCCAATTTTTTTTTTGCTCCCAGAGGCTCTCCAGGGGAAGCTAAGTTTAGGAATAGAGAAACAAAGACCATGAAAATGAGATTGGTGCAGGGTCTCGTGCTGTGGCAACTATAAAGCATCATATATGTAATTTCACAAATTTTGAACACAAAGCAACGCAGGTGTCTTTCTAAATACTTTGGTGTGTGGTGAAGGGGCATAAATCAGATGGAAATACTAGTGACAGCATTACTACTGCTGCTTTGACAATGCCACCTGATCATACACTTTGGGAGTGATGTAAGGCTTTAGCAGGCTTTTTGAAATAGAATTTTTAAAAGGTACACTGGATTTTACTCAGGATCATTCTAAGAAAACCTAGAGTTTAGCCCATTCATTTCCACCCCTTGCCTTTGTACTAACATGTAAAATAAACAGACCAAGATATGTGTAGTACTTGTTGCAAAGTAAGTGATTCGTGGTACAAAAGTGAAAACACTTGCCCAAATAAACATGACATGGTGGTGGAGCACTGTTCTTGTAGTAACAACCCACGAAGATGCTGTTGCTTATATTCTTACATTATCATCTTTGTATGAACAGACAGTTTACTTAGACTGCTATCTATGGGGAAAGTCTATTTTTAGCATGTGTTTGTACATTGGCCAGCATAGCCAGATGCTGATGCTTAATACTTGCCTATCGAAAGTGAAAAGACAGAACTTCTGTAGTATAAAGAAAGGAACTCTCAACAAAGAGGTATACTGTGCAAAGGGTGGATATTTAGTCCTTAGCCTCCATTTCTTTGCAACAAAATATAGCATTAAAGAGACAGCAGTGATGTATTTGTTATCCTACCTGATAGTCTTGCATTTCTTTTTTTACCTCCTCTTGCAGTTTTACCTTGCTTGCTGACATTCTCCATCTTAATGTTTGCATCAGACACTTTTGGTAGTATGTAAATTACATTTAGTACATAATTATGCACAGCCGCAGGGTTGCATAAATAAATTTTCATCAATTTTGCACGTCAGCCCTGAAATGAGTACACCTGTACTAGCTCAAGACCTGGAAGCTGACTAATTGCACCAGGACCACTTAGCTCAGGTGGGGTTCTGCACCGAGCTCTCCCACTTCCAGAACCTGGTCAGTCACATCTGCACAATAAATACTGTGGCATCTTATGGGTGTATGTGGAGATATGTCAGAAAATAATTGCCCCCTCCCCCAAAAGTGGTGGCAGGGAGTAGAGCTCGCTGGTGGAGCTCTCAGGAAGAGAAGTGGGGTCAGCTGAAAATGAACACTTGGGGCTTTGAATCAATTCACTTTTCCATGTGAAACTCAGAAATTTACTTCATGAGATTATTTTAAAACTTTTTTTCAGAACTGTATTTGTACGAACAATGGCTTTGATGAAAAATGGGGATTTTCATGTTTAGTTTCCTTAGAAGCAGTTTTACAGTGTTCATTCAGCATGTTTTAATGAAAATTCCCACTTTTTAAAATAATTTCTGAAACATTTTGCAGATTGGCCTGGGGAGAAGAAGGATAAAATGCAACTCACAAGTCATTTATTTCTCCATTACAGCCATCTCGTATTCTCTCTGTGTATAAATCAGTTCGGTTTAGCAATACCAATTAAACAAACTGTAAACCTCAAAACCTCAAGATATTTTAAATTAAATTAAATTTATGAATTAAATTTTATAAATGGTTATATAAAAGCATATATACATTATTATAAAGTTATATATATTTATGTATAGGTTAATATATTTAGAACCTCAAAATATATTTAAATGAAATGACTATTTTTTTTAAATGAGCAGTCTCACATAATTAATTAGTTGGAAGTTTTGCATGCTGACTGAAATACAGGGATGTACAGAGGCTAGATACTCTGGACATCAAGGAGTGTGTGTGTGTGGGCACTCACATGTCTTTGTATACCCAGCACACACTTTTGGATCCCTACATGTGAAAACATGTATATTTACACATGCATAAAATCACTGATGGAACTACTGGTGTCTACCTCTCCAGGCAAATAAGGCTCATAAATTGACACATTTTGCTTAATCTGTATGTAAAGCATGTTACACATCTCTGTTACAATGCAGACATCTTAACTTTAAATGAGACGAAAACAAACATAAAATTAGCACTTTAGGGAACCCCCTACCACTCAATTTGTGTTGGGTTTAACACCTTCTTATTTTATATATCCTTCTACATAAACAGTTTTATATCAGCCCTTTATATGGTGCCTTCAAAGAATTAAATGTTGAGCTGTTTAAAAGCACTAATTAGCAGCTTTAATACAAAGGGGAGCATAGTTATTAGTAAAATCTTGTAAACCTAGAATACCCTTCGGGCCCCATCATTTGTGTGTGAAATAACTCAATAAAAATATTATATTGTTAATCACAAAAACCTTCAAGGGAAATACTAAATCTGGGAAGAAATATAAACCGCACCTTTCCAAACAAAGGAAGAAAAGTGACCGTCCACACTAAAGCAAAGCCATAAAACCCCAAAAAGAATATATTCATTGATAAAACGCAGCTTGTTTTCTGGTGAGGGGTTTGCAATCTGTAACCTCGTGCACATACAACAACAAACATGCATTAACGGTGTTTAGTTTAAACACAGCTAGTGACATATTTATTAAATTAGCACTTCATTCCTTTCCGTAATGTGCAAAAATGGCAAGGCTTTTGCAAAAGGTAGCTTTTGGTAGTGGTAAGATAATCTTTGAATCTATAGTTATTTTGGCACAATGCAAATTATGCACACACACATAAGTATATTTTATATATATACAAACGTACTATTAGAGATGTTAAAGGCATTGGGATCAATCTCACCCAGATTTTCTTTCTAGATAACTAAAAGTACCTTTAATTTCTCTCTTTTTTTTGATACATTAAAATCATGCTTGACAACGCTGAGTTCTACTTCTTCCAGAACTTCACACATGGTTTATGTTAATAGTTAATATTTATGATGCAAGTAAATAATTATATTCTTAAATGTTTAAAAATTGCACTTATTCCAACATCATTAAGGAGGTAGTGTTTCTAATTTATACAATGTAATGGAGCTGAGTGGTACTAGATGAAAGAGGAAACCTCCACAAACATGGAGAAAATCTTTTGACTGACAACTAATGCTTGAAACATAAAATACTAAGAACTGCAGAATTTAGAGATGCTAAAAAAAGACATAGAACATTGCTTTTATGGGTAATAGGTTATTTCTTGAGATGGAGTTGAAGCCTTTCACTTTAAAAAATCTAACTCTGAGCCAATGCTTCACTGAAAGGTGTTTGATCAGTACTTTTAAATTTCAAGGGAAGAATTCTGGGGTATGTTAGCCTTCTGAAAATATTATTGTTATAGCAGTTTTATATGCCATCATGCAGTATTAATATTTTCATCTGGTATCATTCACATTTCCTAGGAAAAAGATTAGGGGAGGGGAACCTCACCATGCACATTTTAACCAGTATCATCAGAATGGTTGTTTGCTGATCTTAGTGCTAGTGGATTTTGTATTTTTTTAATAGGACAAGTAAATAATCATAGTTTCTAATATTTGAGGACAATTTTAAGCAGAAATTTCTCCATAATGAGCAATGTCTATCCTTTCCAGCTACGGGCTACTATGAGAAACAGATTTATTCAAAACCCCAGTATATTTGCTGTGAATATATGTTTTAATGTATTTCTCTAACATGAAAGAGCTGGCCAGAGCTTGAAGTTGTTGTGTTTTTTTTTTTCTTTTTAGCATGTCAAGCTTTGCTTTTTACGGTGTTTTATGTTACAACCTAATTAGTATCTTACAGTGCCCTTACATGTACTTAGGGTGTAGGGTTTCACTAAATACACTGAACGTTTTATTTTTGGGGGGGGGACCTCCGTGACACACTCTGAGCAGTTTTTTTAGGCAGGCTAAGAATATGTTTCCAGTCAATCAAGCCTCTGGAGATAGGTTATCCACCTCTGGCTAATGCACTGCCATAAAACCCTCACCGGTTCTGACTGCGCGGTGCAGTCCTGTTATTAAACCCCTAACCGTGCGTGGCTGTGGGACTGGGGAGAGAGGGGAGGGGGGAGGAGGGAGACAATTATTTCCAGTACTTCATAAAAGCCTACTCCAACAAATTACGTGGAGATTAACTAATAGCAGCCCTCAGACGTTGGATGACCAGCCAAATTAGGGATGACTTATCAGACGGGCGCTTCGTTGGCTGCTCTTTGGAGCCTTGCCTTTGCGGAGAAGAGCTTTCAATGGATGGTGAGCCAGGTCTGCAATAGAGCCGCAACAATAGAAATATCAAGCAAACATTTTTTGGATTGGTATTTCCAGCTCCTCTTCAGAAGGAGGCAGTTCTGAGAGCCAGTGAGGTCTCTGAGTGCCGGCGGTTTTCCTGCTGAGGATTAAACACGCCCGCACAAAGCCCAGGATATCCCACAAATCAAAAGCAGCGGGCAAAGGAGGAAGGGGCAAGCGATGGGAAGCACAGTCCAGAGCACCATGATGGATTAGGGAAAGGGCCTTGTGAATGCTCCCTTTTCTGAGGGGGAGATAATCCGTCAATCTCAACAGGGCAATCCTGTCAGGCTGTACCACGCTGGAATCCCCGGCATCCTCGTTGGGTTTTTTATCTGTCCTGTGGAGGGCACCAGCATCCAATGGCAGTTGCTGCCCAGGGCATTTGACCAAGAGCTGAGGAGGGATATGGGGCATATCTGGGGAAAAAAATCCTATCTTTTGTATTATCTTCTGTCTTTGGAGGGTTGGGGAGAAGCCAGTCCAGGATGTTTGGGAAAGGCTGACATATCTAGCCTTGCAGTAATAAAATGCAAGATGCATTGCTCATGTTTAAGTTATCTTAAGATTCAGACAGGGCAAGCTTAGTCCAGTACCATGCAGGTAGAGCACTTGCTGGGCTAGAAGGGCTTCCCAGGAGGAAAACCTAGGAAGATCCAGACTTAAACAGAGTTTATGTTTAACCATGAAGGGATCACCCTGCTCTCCCTACAAAGACCTTTCATTTCCATCTGGAATGAGTATACGATAACCTAGTCAGACCAGCCTCTCAGTCACCAATCAAAACACTGACTCTTGACATTTGCCTAATTATCTTTTCTCATCATCAGTCATCTCTTGAAGCCTTTGCTTCATTCAGATGCCAGGTATTTCCGAAATTAATCATGTCATTGAAGGCGGCATCTTTTCATGTAAATGGACTTTATTATCTGGATCGAAAAGCTCTCCCCCCCCCCCCCCCCCCCCCCGCTCTCCTCCTTTGAGCTGCAAAAGCCCATTTGCAGGGAAAGTGTCTGAAATCTGACATGCTGCCACCTCAAGAAAGATTCCTAGTGGTGACCTCCCAGCAAGAGCTAAGCATCCGTCACCGGGAGTGCGTGTGTGTGCTGCTTGCACCCTTGGGCTGGGTGCATGCTAATTTGCCCCATTGTTTCGGGGTGAGTGCCTTTCCAGCACTTCCAAACAAAGACTTTTTTTTCTTGCATAAGCTTCTGCGTGCAGAATTATTTTGCCTTCGCATCATTCCATCATCCCACGTCTCTTCCCGATATAAGAGGGGATGGAAATGTCTTTGTTTTCTTGTTACGCTGGGGATTACAGGCTGGATTTAGCATGTTTGGCAAGGCCACTCCTCTTTCATTAAATCCCATTTTGACAAATGTTTGGGACCAAAGGATTGATCAGCCCCTTGCACTGCTCATCCCAGCTTTAACTTCCAAAGAGCCACTATCTTCAAACAGTGTTGGTTCAACAAGAAACCAATCCGCAGTAAATCACTGTGCATGCAGGGTATTGCAAGGAAAGATGAGAAAGTAAAAATGACAGGCATATTCCTTAGACTTGTCAAAGCCTTGGCAGAGGAACACATTCTTTTTGCTCATTAGACTCATATTTTAATGAATTCTATGATGGGCAGCATTAGGAGCAGGTCAGAACTGATAATGCAGTTCTTCATTTTGGAGATTTCACTTTTTGAGTTTGTGGTGATGCATTGAACAGCTCTTTTCAAAAACACCCTGCTAGTTTATACCCATGGAGCTTCCCTCTGGGACCATCTGAGGGTAGCATTATTGATTGTTGGCAAGCTCTGTGCTCAGATTCAAAAAGTGAAACTTGTGCATCACCTGACTAAAAGGAAGAGCTTTTGGCTGCAGAGGAAAAAGAGAAGGTGAAATGAACAAGAGGAAAAGAATTTTCCACCTCAAATGAAACAATATTTTTGGTTGCAAAATAAAAGTGGGAGCTTCTCTCTGTGCTTACACTGTAAAGAACTAAAAACCTTAAGGTCACTGCTTTTTATCCTTGGCAATGATCTGAAATGATCAACAAATTTATTAGAAAGTTTTCAGCATTGTGTGACATGTGAGAGTAATGTTCTGTGTTCTCTGTATTTCCTGGTAACAGTTTAAAAACATGGACAGACCAAAAGTTGGAATTTTTTAATTACAGGCACATTTTACACATCATTGATGATAGCTACGAGTGTTCAGAAATACTGCATAGATTTTTGATTTGTGGATGCTAAAGGCAGAAAGAAGCAAGGCCATTACCTAGTTTGCTTCTCTGCCTAGTAAGGGCCACAGGACTCCTTGAAGGCTTTTTATGATTCTACGTATCTCAGCAGACCTTCTAACTATCACGCTGGCAAAGCCACCACAACATTCAGTGAAATGCTCACATTGCTAAGCACTCTCATGGTTAAAAAAATTCCCCTTAATTTCTGGCATGAATTCATCTAGCTTTGACCTCTGGATGTTAGATCTTGTTTTACGCACGTCTTTGTTCAACTGAAGAGCCCTCCATCAAATTCTGCTTCTTCTGAAGGTTCTTGTATACTGTGGTCAAGTCAATCCTTAACCTTTTCTCTATTAAGCTAAACAGTCTGAGCTTCTTGAGCCTCTCACGATTGTTTTCTAATCCTCACAGTGTTTTCGAGTCCTTTAGCCATTCCCTTGGCTCCTCTCCCTAATTTATCAAAAAAACCTCTTTAAACATAGGCACCAGAACGCTTCCATTAGTGGTCACAACAGTGCCACAGAAAAAGATAATATAGCTCAGGCTTCCCCCTGCTTACATATCCTAAGGACTGGAGTTACCCTCCCAGCTACAGAGCTAGCATGTAGCAGACCAGCCACCGTCCTGCCATGTTCCTTCTGGAGCCATTTCACCCCAGAAGAGAGTCTTCCCCTTCTGTAACTATTCCCTGGGCTCTGTTTACCCAGAGTTATCATTTTACACTTCCCCTGGCTCGTTGTTGTCTTTGTGGATCAGTGTCCTGTCGTCGCTCCTTACGCCCTCCCCAGTCTGTGTCAGCAACAACTTCATGTTTTCTAACAGCTGCTGAAAGTGTTGAGCAGCATCCATCCGCCCAAGAAACGCTGCTCCATTCCCAAATTCTCAGTAAAAAATTCCCCATACAGAGCGGAAGATTGCCAGCTGCCCTCCTGCTCCTGCCTTGCTGAGAAGCTTGTGCGCTACAAAGCACAGAGAAGAGGCAATGCCCTTATCTCTGCCTGGCACCTCACGTCTCATGCCCACTTTGGTGTGGGATTTTTCATTCTCTTTTTTCTTTTTTTTTCTTTTCCTGCACTGTCCTGAGAAAGTACACATACCTCTTGTCCAGAGACAAGAGAGCGGGAAACTATCACCTCTAGCAAGGAAGAGTTAAAACTCTTGTCTGCCTGATAAAAGGATGTGTGCTAAAGCCAAGATGCATTTTATCAAGTGAAGGCCATTTATAGGAAATTTAGATTTTCTGTCTTGCGTAGGGTTGCTGCAGCTTTCTGAGATTGACAGGTTGCTTGGTGTTCATTGTTAATTGTTAACGTTAATTTATTGTTAATTATCATGTCGTTATTGGTGTGGTACTACTTTGGTACTGAAGTGATGGGCAGAATCCATTAGTATGAGTAAAAGTATACTTATATTTTCCTAAGGAACTGTAAGAAGGCTTTTTCAAAAAGTAAAAATAATTTAAAAATCCTCATCAGTTTTTAAATTATTTCTTGCTATCAATGAATTTAAATGGATTTCCCTGCACTAGCCATAACATTTCTTTTTCCCGATAGTTTTCAGTAGTTCTGGGAACTGTTCTTCACAGAAATGTCTAATTATTATCATTGGTAATTAAATTTATTTATTATGTCTTGCTGTTGCTGAAGGAGCTCTTCATGCCTTTGACATGCTTTCATGTACACTCTCACCGAAGATGAATGGAGATACAACAAAATTCCAGAAAAATTATCAGTGTTGACATTGTTTCATAGGGCAATTTGTAACCATCTCTGATTTTTGTCCAGTTTAAAATTTATTTCATTTGTTTTTTATTTTGTAGTTTTTGAACATACTTTTTTTTACCTTAGTGTCCTCAATGCCCTCCTTCTTTTTTTTTTAATTCATTCCCATCCAAAAATTGTCATTTGTATTCTGATAACTTTTCAAGAAATCTTGCAAACCATCAGCTCCAGACTTGTCCTTCACCTCTTTAGCCAAAATTTGTTATTTCCATGTAGCAATTTGAAAAAATGGGTGCAGTGGAAAATAAAGAAGCTGAAATGATCAAGAGGAAAAGAATTTTCCACCCCAAATGAAACAAAAATTTTTGGTTGCAAAATACGAAGAGAATTTAAAAAAAAAAAAAAAAAAAAAAAAAAAAAAAAAAGAGAGAGAGAGAGAACAGGAAAAGGGAATTTTAAACCTTTCAGTTCTGATGAAAAAAAAATTGAAATTTTGGACAAACACAAGCATATTTGCAGCAAGGCGAGGTTCTGAGAGGGGTAGAAAAAGCAAAAGCAGAGGGAAATCTGGGGGAAAAAGAAAAGCTGTAAGTGGCACCCTTTTTTTTTTCCTTCTTTTTTTTTTTTCTTTTTTTCTTTTTAGCTCTTGCTTTCTGCCCTCCTTTCGCAGAGTGTTAGGACACACAAGGGGTTAAAGGTCCAGGAAGAGAGCTAGGGAAGAAAAATCCCTCTGTTAATTGATCTGCCTGTCTGGTGACGAGGGCCAGCTGAAGCTTGTCAGAAACTGTATGAGCTGAATCAAGCTTGGGGCCCTAAGTAAAATACAGACACCTGGAGCGAGGAGGGGCTGGCTCTCTCTGCTCAGCTATTTAGTTGTTCTTTTAATGTAGGCAGGGAAGGGAAAGGGTCAAGCAGCGCTGAGCCCGGGCTTGAGAGATGTCAAATAGTTTTTTTTCCACTGAAAAGAAACAAGGCTAAAGCCTGTTAATGGCATCTAATGCTATTATTGTGAAAGTCTGTGTGTGTACTCCCGGGCTTGCTGGTGTATGTTGGAGGCACGTTTTGGCAATTGAGGAGGCATTGTTGTTTGATAGCCTTACCCATAGGCATGTCACCCGGGAAAGCAGCAGTGGAAATTCAGAGTGAAATCTGCACAACTTGATTTCAGTTCACGCTGCTCAGGGCAATGCGCTCAGAGGGGATCCTCCTGCCCCGGCTTCCCTTTCCAAAGGATGAAGCGATCCAGAGTGCATCCTAAAAAAAAGCATTTTTTTTCTTTCTCCTCACTTCTTGGTTCTGCCTCCAGACGCCTCTGCCGATGCAATCTGGCTGGGATTCTGCATGCCACTTTGTTTGACCCTGATGACATAAGTTGACGCATGTACTTTTGAACCTTCCCAAGAATGAATAATATCCCTGCAATAAAATGAAATCCTAGCATTTTTTAACCCACCAAGCCCCTGTGATTGTTGGGGCTGGGCATGTCGAATGGTGGCTCAGCCGATGGACGCCTGAAATGGAAGTGGGATAGATTTCAACCCCCAAACAAACAAGCCATTGAGACCTGGCACCAGTCCACTTTTCTCCTGATACCTGTGATGAGCACGTTTGAAACACTGAAAGCTTTTTTTTTTCTTTTTCGTGGTTAGTGGGAGGAGAGAGAGAGAGAGGCTTGTGGCTTCAGGTTTTGAAGGTAGCAAGTACCCCAGGAAATCTCAGGGGCTGGGGGAGGCTCGCTGGACCTAAAGCTGTGAGCCATCAGGGTTGCTTTGATTCTCCTGTGTTAGGTATAACTTAAAATAGGTCCTTCCCTCCCCTTTGTCCTGAGTTCCCAAAATACTACACTTCAATTAGAGATGGGCCTCAAGGTTACACCAAGTTCAGACTTCCGCCGATTTTAGTGAGGTCAAACCCAGAACTTTATTTGGGGATTTCTATGCTTTTTGAAGACTTCCGTACACCTGGCTGAGCCCAGGCCGTGTAAAGGAGGACCAAGACACAAATGAACTGCATCATCATTATTAATGTAAGATCTTAAGCCTTAGTTATGCCATTCCTGCAGCTTTCCCATTTGGTGTCCAGACATGCCAAGAGCAGGCCACAAGGAGTCATGAGCAGAGCCCTTTTCTCTGAAAGAAGCTGCCAAGCTTCTCCTTAAAGTCCTTAAATCCTGGCAAGGCACAGTGAAATACTGAAATTATCTTTTTTTCTGGAGGAGGATTGTACTTAAATCAGGATGCAGGAAGTTGTATTTGGCTGAACCAGTGTGATAACTCTGCATGGCTGAAATAGAAGCTGCCAGTATTTATTTGTGTGTATTATTTGCTGGGTGCCATGAATCCTTTTTCCTCTGGACTTCTAGTACTATTCACATCTATCAATGGAATGGAAGGCTTTCCTAAACATGGTAAATTTACGCATTTATATTTAAATATTGCATTGAAAATGGCAAGGACAAATAAACACACATGTTGGAAGGAGTCTCTCTTTGATTAGCTCATTGCTTTAATTAAAAAAAAAATCAAGTTACTTTTTTTTTTTCATTCATTTAAAATGATAAGACTACCTTGAATCCGTCTTTCACACTTCAATTTTGTTTTGTTTCTTGAAGAGAGGCACTGAGGAGAACTGATTGCAGTTATTCTTGACATTTTAAATGGCCATCCCTTTTCCTCTTGGATATGGTACCCAGATGTATAGTTAGAAAGTTAAAGTGGCTCAGCTAAAGATAAGGATGCTGTGAACTTCGGTTTTACAACTCCTGCCTTGGCCTCCCAAGCCCAGCTGATTTAGTAGGAACGAGCTTGCCCAGCTCACAGAAATTCAGCCCTGGGGGAGGAAAGGAGAGGGGAGGGTGGAAAATAACAGTACTGTGCTCGAAATGCATGTGGAAAACTGCTTGACCAGGATGTGGAGAGCAATCCTGGCTCGGCAGCCTCCCCTGTAACCCAGGGGCTTGGGGGAGCTGCCCACTGAGCCTGAGCAGGGCTGTGGGCAGGAGCTGGGCTTGCCTGGCTGGAGAAAAACACAGGAGATGGGAAGGACAATAAAAGGAAAGCGTGGGGAACAGATTGCTTGAGCAGAATATTTTAGCTTAATAATAATAATAATAAAAAAAAGAAAAATAAATCTGCAGACAACTCACTCCTCTAAGATTTCAGTCCTCTGTATGAGACTGATGAAATTTATACAAGAGAGGGAGACATAACGAAAGAAATTGTTTATTTGTTTGTTTGCCTTTATAAAACCCATTTGGGAGGAACATCAACAAATATACCATACATCAGTTATCTGCCTTACACCAGTTACACTGATGCCGGAGACATCTTTTGTTAGAAATTAATGTATGTAATAAAGTTTTACATTTTTCATATGTTTTGAAGTATGTGGGTCATAATTCTTTTGACTGCATAATTACTTTTTCTACACAAGAAAAATGAGGTGCTTAGTCCTAAGTAAATAACCTCAAAACAAACCAGGAAAAACAGTTGCATCTTTTTTATCTTCTGGGTCTTGCACAATAAATATTTTGTTGGAAACTTAAAAAAAAAAATAGTTATATATTCTCAATATAGTTTCACTTAAAAAAAAAAAAAAAAAAGAGACCCTCTAGAATCACATTGAAAAATACACTGAAGTTAGAGAGGAAAAGAAATGTATTTTTTGGTGACATTTTTAGGTGCAGGTGAAACTAGTACTTACTGGAAGGGTTTGCCTGGTTAATCATTTTAGGTTTGCCTCTCTTCACTTCTGGATCATCAAAAAGCTCCAGCAAATCCAGAGATTTCTAGATGATGTTACATTGGGTTTGTGATCCTCTCTCTTTTTTTTTTTTTTTTTTTTTTTTTTTTTTGAGAACCAGAAACTTTTTAGAATATTTTTAAAGAAAAAAA
Source organism: Chamaea fasciata (assembly GCF_029207755.1). Taxonomy (NCBI): domain Eukaryota; kingdom Metazoa; phylum Chordata; class Aves; order Passeriformes; family Sylviidae; genus Chamaea; species Chamaea fasciata. The sequence continues at coordinate 3,252,476 of NW_027094088.1, read as the reverse complement.
GGATTTGCAGAGATGGCAGCAGCAGCAGCTTAGGTTCCCCAGCCAGTAAACAACTGTAAATATGGGGTGCAAGTCGTTGCTCTGGCCATGTACCACTGGCAGTAACTCAGTCCCTGAAGGAAAGGAGCCCTGGAAAAGGTCATAGCCAGTTGGCCATTTCTAATCCTTAAGCACCAAACTAATGTCAACTCAGGGTCATGTAAATACAGCTAGGAAAAGGGGAGGAAGGAATGCTTTAGGGAGAAAAGAAAATCGAGATATGGGGGTTTTTTAAACTGGATTGAAATAAGCAACTCTTCGTCAGAAATCAGGGAGTCACACCGGGTTTGGCACTGGCTTAAATAAATCAATTAAAGTACTGATTTAAGTTAAACCAATATGCTAGCAAGGCCTTAGGTTTTCATCTTCTGAAGACTTATGTGCATGCTTGGCTGAACAGTGGGAGTGATTATCTGTATAATTCATGGTAGGAATACGGCCCTATTATTTAAGGATTCAGCTTTATGATATCCTCTGTATTTGCAGACTGTTGCCTCTGTGTGGGGGTCCTGTGGATTTGGAGCCACTTTCTCTGGGTAAAATGTATTTCCAACTCCTCCACCCACCCCTTTATTATGCTTCCGTGGTGATGGCTGTTGTCTCTTCCTCATCTGCGTGGATTGCACTGGTGGTGCTGGTGCCACTTCTGCAGAGCCAGGACTTTTTTTTTATAAATATGTAAATAAAATTTACCTTCTTTTGCTGACCCCTGGAAGGGCCATTTTTGGCCTGCAGCAAATATTTATGTGTGAGCTGTAAACCCCTGAAACTGAGGGGTTATAGTGGAAATGCTGACAGAGTATTAACAGACCTTTAACCCTTGGTTTAGCTGGCCCTGCTATAATTACAGGTCTGTCTGTTATTTTCAATAGCACTCGTCATGACCCTGCCTCTATTTTTTTAATTATAGGAGAAGTTGTGAAGGGAATTATTACTAAGTTGGGGGTTCCCCTTCTCTCTTGAATTCAATCTTTATTAAACACGTAAAGCGCTGAAGAGGCAGGATTGGGCTAATAGCCTTTTCCCTCCCTTTCCCTCCCTCCTCTCTGGACGGTGGTTCAAGTTGTGCATAAGCCCTGAGTAAAAGACCTGTGATTTGAGCCTCCCAAGTCCCCTGTGAGCACTGAAACTGGCTGTACAATAAGAATCAAAGGTTAATGAACAAGGGGGGAAAAAAATTGACATTTTATTTGGTAATGATTCTGGTGCATGAAATCTGAATGGAAAAAAAATGAGAAAAAGGAGATGCTCACTTTTTTTCTTTCTCCTTCCCTCCCTTTTTCTTTTTTCCCAAATCCCCCATGTCTGGAGGATGTCTTTGAGAGGAGGTCCTATCAAACCCCAGAAATGTCTGTTTAGGAACATTTGTGATCACAAACACAAAAACTGGGCTGTAGCTTGCAGCTTAAGGAGACCAGCTGGAGTACATTTTTCAAGCATCACCGTCAGTCCCTGCTCTGACTCCCCCTTAGTTTGGGGAGGGAGAGAACTCACTGGGGCAATGATGTCCAGCCCCTTTCACTGCTGACCCACAGCAGTTCAGGGAGCTGCTGAAGGTGGAAAAATGCCCCATTCCCATCAGCTGTGCAATGTCCCTCTGGGTTTTCACAGTTGGCCCCTGCAGAAGTTCCCTCAGCCTCCATTGCCCAAACTTAATGAGGCTGAAGTTGCCCACAGAGTCCACAGTGTGCAGGGAATCCCCAAGGAATAGGGATGTTCTATAGATTTTTTTAGATTTTATTGATCCCATTGCTAAAGGGATAATAGAGGGATGTGTGTTTCCCTGGTGGGTGAACAATTCCCAGCAGCCTTTCCCTTTTCCCTTTTCCCTTTTCCCTTTTCCTTCCCTTCCCTTCCCTTCCCTTCCCTTCCCTTCCCTTCCCTTCCCTTCCCTTCCCTTCCCTTCCTTCCCTTCCCTTCCTTCCCTTCCCTTCCCTTCCCTTCCCTTCCCTTCCCTTCCCTTCCCTTCCCTTCCCTTCCCTTCCCATTAAACATGGTACATATTGTTGTTGAAGGCAGTTTATTTGAGTTTCTTTTATAAAAAAAATGTTCGAGAACAGTTGTTTCCTTCCTGAAGGCAGACATTTACCCTTCTGTAATAATTTGTGTTTCCCCGAAATGCCCGGGGGAAAGGGAGATCCTCCATCCTAAAGTTGTAGTATTTTGGGTATATTGGCTTTTCTTGTCGTGGTACTGACCTAAACTCTGTATTTTCCATATGCAAACCCCCTGACACTGAAAGGAGGCAAACAGAGAGAAAAGTCACAGTGTAGGAGGAGCACAACAGATCTTTGCATTGCAGACAGGCATGTTAAAAACAAGAGGATGGCAAGAGATGTAAATCAAAGCAAAGCAGGAATTTTCCTGGGATCCTCTGGCTTCCCACTCATATCGTCAAAATGAGCCCCAGGAAGGGCACAGGCTCTTTGTTGGCCCTCACCGCCCTGGGGAAGGGGACCTTAGCTGTTCTCTCAGTATCTCCCCATCAGCTCCACAAACTGAACCTGTGGAGCAGTTTAGGTATTTTCTTTTTTTAATGGGAGTGATGGATTGGCCTTCAGTGGCTGGATGACCTTTCTGTTCCAGCCGAGGCAGCTGCGGAGAAACACGACTGGATCAGGCCCTTAGGAAATGCTTTCACTGAAGCACTTTATGTACATTCAGGGAGCTCATGAATCACTGAGCCTTGCAGATAGCTCTACCCTTAAAATACAGGCGATTACATTCATTTTAATGTTTACCCAGGTAGGGTACGAAGCGTGTGGCCGTGAGGAGGTGAGCAATGGCTTGTCTGCATTGTTTGTAGATGAATAATTAGAGCTGCTGCGCTGTGGGATGGGGACCAAACTGGCTGGATATTTATTTACATGGCTCAGGGAATGAGACTGAGTTGGAAGCATAACTTAGAGGTGTTATTCTTTTTCTCCCCACTACTCCCCATGCCCAAAAAAGAAAAGAAGTTTTGGAGTATCCATGCCTACTTCATGCTATATCTTCACGCTACTTATTTTGTTCCGTGTTCCTTTATTGAGGTGAAAGGAAAATGAATTAGCAAAAGCTGGCACAGGTAATTAATATTGTGTGGGCGAGAGAGGAAGAACACTTTTTAAATGGCTTGCATTACATTTACAAATCTGTTCCGTGGTGTTCACTGCTGGTAGTTATGGCTAAGGATGCTCATCTGCCCCTCATCTTCCACCACATACCACTGGCTGCCTTCTCCAGTTCCATGATGTTGAGTGTTTTACCTTGAATAATTCAGACCTCAAATTAAGTATTTGCACCTAAGTCTTGCTGATATGCAATTATCAATAAAAGAAACAGCTCCTTGTTCATCAAATGTGTGAGCTTTTCTCTGGGAAAGGTGAGAATTTTCAGAGACAATTTTTTACAGTGAAGTCACCTCTGTGGGTTTAACCAATATTATCAGTGCTTTCCCAGAATATTTTCCCCTGCTTTAAAGTATACATTGTCGTGGAAATTATTATTGAAAGCAGGACTGAAATTAAGGCATTATTCTAAGAAAAAAATCCCAACTTATTTTTCACAGCCCTTTAGATTTTAGACTACTGAAAAATGTGTAAAGTGTATGAACATGTAAACCCTTGGCTCAAAAATCAAAGTAGCATTCCTATTCCCAAACTGGTTATGAGGGTGGGTTTCCACTTTTCCACCTGCTTCAATTAAATCAATAACTTGTCTGAACACTATCATTTTATCTTTTAAGGTGGTAAGAATTGTAAGGGAAGTGTGACGTAGGAACTGAACTGGGACTGGATTCTTACCAAGCATTGGGTTGTTTTGGTGCTTCTTTATGTCCAGCTCTTCTTTTGAAGTGTTAAAATGCTGAATAGCAGGTTGCTATTTTCATATACCTGTCCAAAACACACGGACTTATGTTTACAGATTAATCACAGGTATGTCCATGCCATAAGCCAGTGTTTGTTTCCTTGTTTCCTGGAATGTTAACAGTTGGATAGGTAGACTCCATTGCTATGTACTGTGGCTATACCCTGTGTATCTTTCCTTTTAAAAGGTATTTTGGCTTTATTTTAAGTACTTTCACAAATCTGGAGAGCTAAGCAGAGGAGAGCATGAGCTGGCCAGGAGAACTCTGTGTCTCTTAGGTAGCTGTCCTGTGGTGGGATGACCAGGGGATAATTTAGCCAGGTTGATTGCTCTCTGTATCCTGCTGCTTTTTTGATCTAAGTGCTTCTTCTGGCCTTTCCACTTTCCATAACATACCAGGACTGGTGTGGATATACATATACATAGGAGCAATACTGGACATTTTCCTCCTTTGTGAGTCTATTAAACCATAACTCAAGACCGGTCATGCTTGACAGTGGGTCCTTTCCTTTCCTTTCCTTTCCTTTCCTTTCCTTTCCTTTCCTTTCCTTTCCTTTCCTTT